>NC_140589.1:631454044-636254044 GCF_964204655.1 Triturus cristatus | reverse complement strand
ACACCAACCACAACACCACCCTCAGAGGAACACTCATCTACAGACCCCCGAGCACAGTTCAGCGACTCCATCGCCGACCTCGCCAGCACCCACACACTCGCCTCCATGGACTACATCCTCCTCGGGGACCTGAACTTCCATCTCAAGAACAACAACAATGCCAACTCCACCACCTTGATCGACAACCTCGCCAACCTCGGCCTCAGACAACTCATCCCTGCACCCACCCACGCCGCCAGACACACACTGGACCCCATCTTTTCCACTAGCACCCACGTCAGCTACCACCACACCACCGAGCTCCACTGGACCGACCACCGCTGCATCCATTTCACCTTCAAGAAACCAACTACGCACCACCGCACCCAACTGCTGCCCCGCCGCTGCTGGAGCAAAGTCACCGAAGACCAGCTGACCACCACCACCACCCTCGCCCAGAACCCACCGACCGACCCCACCGACCCAGACGGCGCCGCCCGCAACCTCAGACAGTGGATCGACGACTGCACCAACACCCTCGCACCGCTCAAGAAACCCTCCAACAGTCACACCAGCAAGAAAGCCACCTGGTTTACTGCCGAGCTCCAAACCTCCAAACACGCATGCCAGAAACTGGAGAAGAAATGGCTCCACGAACGCACACCGGACAGCCACTCAGCCCACAAGGACGCCACCCGCAGACATCACCACCTCATTAGATTAACCAAGAGATCTTTCTTCAAAGGCCGCCTGGATAACAACGCACATGACAGCAAAGAGCTTTTCAGCATCGTGAAGGAACTATCCAACCCCAGCGCCAACACCAATGACGTCCCGCCCTCACAAGAACTGTGCGACTCACTGGCCACCTTCTTCCACCGCAAGATCGCTGACATCCACGACAGCTTCTACACCACGACCGCCACAACTACGCCGGACTCCACCCACCCTGCAAACACCACCCACACCATTTGCCTGACCTCCTGGGCCAACGCCAATGATGACGAGACACGCAAGGTCATGAACTCCATCCACTCAGGATCTCCATCAGATCCGTGCCCACACCACGTATTCAACAAAGCAAACGCAGCCATCGCACCCTAACTACGAAAGGTTATCAACATTTCCTTCGAAACAGCGACATTCCTGAACAGCTGGAAGCACACCGAAATCAACGCCCTCCTCAAGAAACCCAAGCGGACCCCAAGGACCTCAAGAACTTCCGGCCCATCTCCCTACTCCCGTTCCCGGCAAACATCATCGAGAAAATGGTCAACATGCAACTGACCCGCCACCTCGAAGAAAACAACATCTTAGACCCGTCCCAGTCCTAATTCAGATGAAACCACAGCACCGAGACAGCCCTCATCGCCACCACCGACGCCATCAGGCACCAACTAGACAACGGCGATACATCAGCCCTCATCCTCCTAGACCTGTCAGCCGCCTTCGTGACGGTCTGCCACCGCACTCTAAAGACACGTCTCCAAGAAGCCGGAATCCAAGAGAAGGCCCTCGACTGGACCACATCCTTCCTCTCTGGCAGAACCCAGAGCGTCTGCCTCCCACCTTTCCGATCCGAAGCCACCGGCATCATCTGCGGCGTCCCCCAGGGCTCATCCCTCAGCCCGACGCTGTTGAACGTCTACATGGCCCCCCTCGCACAAATGGCCCGACAACACGACCTCAACATCATCTCCTACGCCGAAGACACCCAGCTTATCCTCTCCCTCACCAAGGACCCGCAGACCACCAAAACCAACCTCCACGAGGGAATGAAGGCCATCGTCGACTGGATGAGGAGCAGCCGTCTGAAGCTGAACTCAGACAAGATGGAGGTCCTCATCCTCGGACCCACCCATCAGCCTGGGACGACTCCTGGTGGCCGACCACACTGGGAACAGCACCGACACCCACCGACCACGCACGCAACCTAGGATTCATCCTCGACTCCTCCCTCTCCATGTCGAAGCAGGTCAGCGCCGTCTCCTCCTCCTGCTACAACACCCTCCGCATGCTCCGCAGGATCTACAGGAGGATTCCGACCGAAACCAGAAGAACAGTGACGCAGGCCCTCGTCAGTAGCAGGCTGGACTACGGCAACGCACTCTACTCAGGCATCCCAGCCAAACACCTGCGTCGACTACAACGCATCCAAAACGCCTCCGCCCGATTGATCCTCAATGTCCCCCGCCGCAGTCACATCACCCCGCACCTGAGGGACCTACACTGGCTCCCCGTCAACAAGAGGATCACCTTCAAGCTCGTCACCCACACACACAAAGCACTCCACAACGCCGGACCAGCCTACCTGAACAGCAGACTCAGCTTCTACACCCTCACCAGCCAACTCCGCTCTGCCAGCCTCGCCCTCGCCGCTGTCCCCCGCATCCAACGAAAGACCTCCGGCGGCAGATCTTTCTCCTACCTCGCCGCCAAGACCTGGAACACCCTCCCAACCCACCTACTCACCTTCAGAAGACTCCTCAAGACCTGGCTCTTCGAGCAGTAGCGGCACCCTCCCCCCCCCCCCCCCCCCAGCGCCTTGAGACCCTCACGGGTAAGTAGCGCACTTTACAAATTATTTGATTGATTGATTGATTGAGGGACTCCAGGAGGAGCTTTACAGTGCTTGGAATCATACCTCCCACACTGTTTATGGTGTGGGGGTATGATTCCAACATGTTTGATAGCAAACATTACAGAGTTCATTACAGCCAGGTGGTTAGAGATGGTCATTCCATAATGACGCATGGCCACTCTATGTATTTTAACGGCTGATGCACTTACAAACCAGGGGAATGGACTCCGAAGGTTGTAGGGGTGTCCTGCTCATGCAGGGGCACCCTCACACTTAGAACAGAGCACTCTGCCTTCAGGAATGAAACACCTGCTTTAGGGTTGACTTATAGGTTTTAAGGGCAGTGACCTTAGATATAGGGAAACCTATATCTGTCTTAAGTGGTGCTAGCACCAGCTTACATGGGCTGCAATGGCAGGCCTCTAGTTACAGTTTGAGTGATCTCCCATGGATGGCATAATACATGCTCCAGCCCATGGGGACCCCTGGTGTACATATTCTCTAGGTACCTCATTACCATATACTAGGGACTTATAAAGGTACACCAGTATCCAATCTGGGATGTACCTAAGTACTTACTATAACCAATGTAGGGGAGAAAGCACATAGACTGGGGTCCTGGTTAGCAGGATCCCAGTCAGACAAGTCAGAAACAGCATAGCACAAGGCAAAAAGTGGGGGTAACCATAAAAGCAGACCCTAACTTTCCTACAGTCGCATAGTTGGTAAACTCCCAACCACCTCTCCCAGAGGGGCAAAAACACAGTTACTTGTTTTCAGGGGTAGGGTAGCACTTTCCCATGTTGGGAACCGTACCCCTCCTGGTGTCTAATGGTAGGCACATGCTTAGGGATTGCTTATGTGGCCAACTGGTTTTACTTTCAGCCAGTATGACAGCGCACTGCATATCAAGTTGAAAAACAAATGTTGGAAAGCAAGGGAAAGTTGGGACAGGAGAGATGCTCTTATTTTTCGAGAAGAAAATAATTCTGGTGCAAGCATCAGAAAGATTTTCTACTTTAGTGTGGTAGAGGAAACATTTATATCCACTGCACAACAAATCTAAAAGTCTACTAAGCTGCCTGCTCTCTCCCTTGATAGACACTCAGTCATGATTGTTACTGTAAGGCATAGGGACACACTTCCATTCTAGAGCAGAAGACCTTACTTGTCAAATATGTGAATGTGTTTGTAGTATCCTGGAGGACATCAGCTAGTGTTCCAGCCAGTGTTCGAATCTTGGACTCTGTGACAGTCACAGATGAATGCCGACCACTCGTGTCCATGGTCTGGGCTTCACCCTGGTGTACTCACCACGTGGGCTTCCACATTTCCATTGGTTGTGAGGGATCAGCAGCGACTGCAGACTGCAAGTTATGTTATGCCATGTTATGTTGATTTCTCTATCGTGGCTAATCATTCGGTAGGGTATTCAGGTGCTGTAGCAGGTGTGTAGGCATAGGACTTAGGCTGATGGAAGTCAGCTTCAAGGAATTAAACGGAGAGCCAGGTCTTCAGCTTCTTGCAGATTTCAAGAAGTGAGGAGCAGGCCCTGATGTGTAGAGGGAGGTTGTTCTAGGTCTTTCTTAGGTGCGATGTAGGAGAATGCTGAACCTCCTGTTCTGCTTCTGCAGATGTGGCAGAGTGCGAGTGAGAGTGAGGATGAGTGCAAGTGTCTGATGGGATGATGGAAATGAAGGCTGTTGTGGAGGTATGTTGGCCTAATGTGGTTCAGTGCCTTATATTAATGCATGAGGAGTTTGAATTGGCTGTGTTTATCTATGGGAAGCCAGTGGAGTTCTCTGAGATGTGGTGGGATGTGGGTGTGTCAATGGAGATCGAGGATGAGTCTTGCTGCAGTGTTCTGGTTGGTCTGGAGTTGTTGGAGGCGATAGTTGGAGATCCCAGCATACAGTGCGTTGCTGTAGTCTAATCTAGTAGTGATGAGGGCTTGTGTGACAGTTTGGCTGATGTTACATGGAAGCCACTTGAAGATCATGCAGAGCATACAGATTATTTGAAAGCAGAAGAAACTGACAGCATTAATTTGAGCTGTTATGGTGAGCTTGTCATCTAGAATGATTCTGAGGTTTCTTAAATGGTTGGTTGGTGTGGGTCCGAAGTCTGGCAGCAGGCGCAGCTCCTGTGCCAGCTCCCCCAACGCCTCGGCCACCCCTACCAGGTAGCAGACCTCCATCAACTACAACCTGCAGGGTTGCCCCCGTCCAGTCCCTCCAGCAGCTGCTTCTCTGCTTGTCTGTCTCTGCTTCCTTCTCGACCGTAAGTGCGCCACTCTGCCCCATCTTCTGCTGTGTTTTTCTCTACTTTTTCTAAAAGTGGCTCACCCCTTTGCCTGTTCCTGTCCTGCTTCTGTGACATTTTTGTTTCACTAATTGTGTTTTGCTAATTTTGTTGCTCATTAGTACATCCCTTTGCCCAAGTCAGTCAGCCTTCGTTTTTGTATTAATGAGACCCGCACACAGCTCCTGTTTTCCTGCCATTTTTCCTGCTCTGCCACCGTCCCATCACTTAGTATACCAACCTACTTAATGGAGGCTGCGCAGTGACCGCGCACAGCGGGTGTACCACCGGCATTCCAAAAGTGCATCAAAGGCAAGCCTGTCTGCTCCCTTCTGTGCCTGGACTGCGCCCAGTGCCAGGAACAAAGGATCTCCCACCATCTGCCAGTACTCCACCACTGAGCTGCACGTCTTGGCCCTTGGAAGTCATGATAACAACTGCTGCAGTGTCTCTTCACAGTCCTTTTGCCTGCCACCGCTGCCGCTTCACCTGCAACACCAAAACAGGTGCTGGTCCCACACCGCTGACCCCACCACACCAAGGAATGGCTCTACTGCCTGCTGCTCAACATCAGATCCCTCTGCAAACACACCATTGAGATCTGGGACATCATAACCACCCTCACCCTGAGGTGACATTCATCACAGGGACCTGGCTCACCCTGCGCCAGCTCCCAACATAGTGACCGCAACCCCTCAAGGCTATAAGATGATACACAAAGACAGACGTAAAAAGCATGTAGGGGGCATTGTTATCATCCACAAGGACAACATCCAATGCACCACTTCCAAAGATGACATCTCACCCATCATGGAACACCTTAACTTCCAAATCTGAACAGAGACTGAAACAATCATTAGATGGTCCCTCACCTGCAAACTCCTGGGCCCCCATCCTGGATTCTGCAGCACCATCTCTGACTTCATCTCCACCCTGGCCATCGACTCCAAACCCTACATCTTCCTCGGAGACCTCAGCTTCCACCACGTTCAGCCCAACTACACCAACTCTGCCAACCTCAAGGACAGTGTTAGACCTGGCACATTTTCATTTTTCACTATTGCAAGGCTTCCTGTTCTCCATTGGCCAGAATGGGCAGTTTGGTTATTACATCTTATAATCCTAACTGACTCAGAGAACATGGTAGAAATTCGAATTTAGTATGCCTGAACTCAGGATGATAAAATACATCATTTAGTGAAGTTGATTTTAACATTCTGTGTTTGAGAATGCCACTTTTAGAAATTTGGCATTTTCTTGTCTAACCATTCAAACCTGCCTCTGCTAGGCTGTGTGTATTCTTTTGTCTCGAGTTTGAGTGACAGGGCTGGGGAATTCCAGGAGACCGGGTGAGGTGCCCCAGTGGTGAATAGAGAGATCTGCATCTAGATGGGTGGGAGGAGTTGCACCTGGGACCTGAATAGGGCTGTGCCTGCCTTCCACAATGCCGGCTCCACCTCCTGGGGAGCGGCTGATGTCTCTGCCCTGCACAGAGAATGAAGAGAAGGAATCCTGTCAACAGAGTGCTCCAGAGCTGTACTTGCCTTCCACAATGCTCCTGTGGGACGTCTAATTTTTCTGCCCTGCACTGTGAAAGGAAAGGAGAAGTCTGGTAAACAGAGTGCTCAGGAACTGGTTTGGACTGGGCAAAGGCCCCTCTGCCTTCAGAGGACAAAGGATTTCTGGGTATAAATATTGGGACCCTGATCCCAAGAAGTTAGATCACTTTGGGAAAACAAGAAGAACCTCTGCTGAGGGAGAAACCAGAAGAAGCTGAGGAGGAAACTATCCCTGAACCTGGGGGATTGGCCTGCAGTGGTTGCCT
The DNA here is from genome assembly GCF_964204655.1 of Triturus cristatus. Lineage (NCBI taxonomy): Eukaryota > Metazoa > Chordata > Amphibia > Caudata > Salamandridae > Triturus > Triturus cristatus. The sequence continues at coordinate 636,247,358 of NC_140589.1, read as the reverse complement.
TACTGCCAAAGAGAGGAGAAAGGAACTTTGTGTGTAAATTTGCTCAACTTGTGAAGGATCTCCAAGGGCTTGGAAAAGAGCTTGCCTCCTGCTGAAGTCTCAGGAACAACAGACTTCACCCACCCAGCTCCCCAGAGTTCTTTGGAAGTGCCTGCTGCTGTTGTTGGGCCTTCTGAGGGACTGCATGTCGCAAGGAGCTGGAAGCGCGACTCAAAAAGGAGAAGCGTGCCGCCGTCGGAGCTGTTGTCATCGCATCTCGTAAAGTGTGCCGCCGCTGCAGCATCGCATCGAGCGGAAGCGTCTCGCATCATCCAGGAAGTGTCTCGCAACGCCGAAGAAGCGTGTCGCCATCCAAGCCATCGTAGCTGACGCATTGCACCGCATCAAGAGAAGAGTCTCGCATCGAGGAAGAAGCGTGTCGCCATCGCAGCCATGGTAGTTGTCGCATCGCACCGCATCAAGAAAAGCGCCTTGCATCCACGGAGAAGCGTGCCGCCGTCAGAGCTGCTGTCGTGGCATCGCGTAAAGGGGTGTTGCCGCTGCAACATCGCATCGAGCAGAAGCGTCTCGCAAATGTCGGAGAAGAGTGTCGCTGCCAAGGCCGCTGTCGTCGCATCGCGTAAAGTGTAAAGAAAACAATACACCTATTTGTATTATTTTTTGATGAATGGTCCTCTTTTATGGATGCTCCGAAAAACTGTGAATGTGTTCACAAATGCTTTACACGCTGCCTCTGAGATAAGCCTGTCTGCTCGTGCCAAGCTACCAAGGGGGTGAGCAGGGGTAATTTTAGGAGTGTACCCCCCTACCCTGACTAGAGGAGAGGGTCCCTATTTGTCACAAGTGCATTCATGTGCCAACTAGAGACCCCCAAGTCTAACAGACAGCATGAGCAACATCGTACTCACGCAACTGCTCACCAGACCCATGCACAATGCAGGACACAGTTTGTTCCCAGTCTTCATGGCCAACAACAGAATCAAGTTCTTCCACACCACTGAGTTAACCCAGACCGACCACAGCATCGTCCACTTCCCCATCACAGGTGCACCAGAACCCACCCCCCCCATTGCCCCATACTGCAGATGGGGAAAAATAACTGAGACTCAATGGACCATTGCCCTCAACACAGCTGGTCCAGATCCATCCGACAACATCGAACAAGCCATCTGTAACTTTTCCAAATGGATACTCAACTGCGCTGACACAGTTGCCCCTATAAGAACAACCAAACACCAGCAGATCCAGCAAGCACGCCAGCTGGTTCACACCCGAACTCCGACTACTAAAGAGAGAATGCATGTGACTAGAGAGACAATGGTGGTCCAGCGAAAGTTCTACAGACCTCAATACCTTCAAATCGACCCTCAGAAAATATCACCACCACCTCAGGAAGGAAAAGGAGGATGCTCTAATCAACCGCATTGAGACAAGCAGCAACCACGCAAAGGAACTCTTCAGCATCATCAGAGAGTTCTCCTGCCCTTCCACCACTGAGAACTTGATCCAATCCTCCCAAGCACTCTGCGACACTCTGGCAACTACTTCTACTACAAAATATCAGACATCTACTGCACTTTTGACCCTGAACCCACTGATATCGACCACCTCCTGGCAACCACCAACGCAACCCCCAGCCACCTGCTTACTGACTGGAAACCGCTAACTACACAAGCCACCTCGGCCAATATGGACTTGATCCACTCTGGAGCACCTAATGACTCATGCCCCCACCATGTCTTCAACTTGGGATAGAAGGAAATCAGCAGTGCCCTCACTCTCATCCTCAATGCCTCCATCACCAAGGCCTCCTTTCCCAATTTATGGAAACACACTGAGGTTAAACCATCCCTGAAGAAACCCTCAGCCAACCCCAGCAAACTCATACCCAATTTCTATGCTCCCATTCTCTGCCAAAGTCCTGGAAAAAGCCATCAACTATCAGCTCTCTGAACACCTGGAAGAGAACAACCTGCTCGACACCTTACAATCTGACTTCCGCTCCAACCACAGTACCAAGGTCATGATCACCGCAACGGACGTCATCAGATCCCTCCTTGACTGAGGGGAAAGGGCAGCCCTGATCCTCTTCGACATCTTAGTGGCTTTTGACACCATTTCCCACCAAACTCTCATCACCAGACTCCACCATCTGACTTTCCACCACTCCACTAGACAACTCAGCTCAACCTTCCTTGTTCTCACTCACATCCCACTCATCCATCAAAGCTACTGCACAGGTGATTCCTTCTCCTACATCACCGCCAAGTCCTGGAAAGACTTCCCCTTCCACCTGCGAATCACGCCCATCCTCGCCGACTTCAGAAAAAAACTCAAGACAGTTCTTCGACTAGAGGCTGTCAGAATCACAGTGCCAGGATACCTCCCGGGGAGATAAGCCGTGCTTTACAAATAATTGATTGATTGATGGCCACCTGGTGAATCCCAGGGAGAGTTCTTGTTCCTGAATATCAACGCTTCTGTCTTGTAGGAGTTGAGTTTCAGGCAGTGGGCTCTCATCCAGTCTTCTACATTGATCATGCAGTCAGAGAAGCTGGTTCTGGTGGTGGGGACTTGTCAGTCAGAGATAGAATGAGTTGGGTGTTGGCGTAGGTTATGATGGATATGCCATGTGATCTGACAATGCTGGCGAGTAGTGTCATGAAGATGTTGAGCAGCTGAGCGATGAACCTGAGGGAACTCTGCAGATCAGATTCTTGGGTTCTGATGTACACGGTGGAAGTCTGACTCAATGCGTTCTTACTGTGAGGAAGTAGCAGATCCAGTTGAGGGCCGGTCCTTGGGTGCCTTTGTCGTGCAATCGTTTGATGAGGATGTGGTGGGAGACTGTATTGAAGGCGGTGGAGAAGCCAAGTAGGATGAGGGCTGCGGTTTCTCCACGGTCCAGTATTATGCTGATGTCACCTGTGGCAGCGATGGGTGCCATTTCTGTGCTGTGGTTACTCCAGAAACCTGATTGGTTGTGGTTGAGTAGGTTATGGAGTTCAAAGCGGTTGGTGAGTTGTTTGCTGATGGCCTTCTCTAACACTTTGTCTGGAAATGGGAGCATAGAGATGGGTCGGACATCGCTCAGCTCACTGGGGTCGGTCAAAGATTTTTGAGGAGAGAGCTGACAGCAACATGTTTCCAGTCTTCTAGAAAGGTGGCAGGTTTGATGATGGTCTTGATGTGGGTGAGGATGTTTCTGATCATAAGGTACTCCCATGTTAATAGATGATGTGGTGGTCTCTGAGTGAACTGTTTTCATGATTGCTGTGGTTCATTCTAAGGTAGGTGGTTTCCATATGGGCCGGAGATTGTCTTGGTTGGTGTTGGTCAGGTTGGCAATGAGGTCTTTGGGGTCAGATTGTTGTTCAAAGTTGCTTTAGATCTTTTCTATTTTGCTCTGGAATAAGTAAGATATCTTTTTTCAGAGTTCCTGTGATGGTGTGATAGTGTTTGCCGCAGCCTCATGGGTGTGAAATTCTTTGACGCTTGAGAAGATCTCCTTGCAGTTGTTGGAGCTCACTTTCAATTAGTGCCCTTCTTTTGGTGTCTCTAAGGAGTTGGTAGTGCCAGAGTGCAGCCATGCTAGTGGTTATGGCGTCAACATCGTGGTTGGATCTCCATTTTCTTTCAAGCTGTTTGTAGTAGTGTTTGGATTCCTGTAGGTCGTATGCGTACCAGCTGGCTTGTTTGTTGGTTCTTCTTTGTCTGTTGTTTTTAATGGGCACGAGTGAGGCTGAACAGTTCTTGATACCATTCATTGAAGTTGGAGATGTCCTTGTCCATGTTGTTGGTGGTGTAGGCTTGGTCTGTATTGAGGATGTTACACCAGTCAGCCTCTGATACTTTGTTCCAGCTCCAGCTGGCTTTGGGTACATTTACTTGTGGCGTGATGATTTGGAAGTGCTTGATGGAGTGGTCAGTCCATGCGAGTGGTGAGGCGGCGCTTTACATGATCTTGTTACAGATGACGAACATTGGATCTAGAGTACGGTTCGTGACGAGCTGGGTGAGTCAGATGATGTTTAGGCTTTTGAGGAGGTCTGAGGAGCAGGGGTCCATGGAGTCCACGAGGTGGAAATTGAGGTTGCTGAGAAAGATGAAGTCCTTGGAGTTGATGGTAAAGGGAGCAATGAAGTCAATGATGAGGTTGTTAAAATTGTTGTGAGGGCCAGGTAGTCGATATGCGAGGATTCCTTTCAGGGTGAAGCTGATGTGTGTTTGTAGGCAGAAGTGCATGTATTCCATGAAGGGGGTGTCATGTCCATGGATGTGGTGCATTTAATAGTGTCCTTCTGCATGATTGCGAGTCCTCCTCCTGGTTTGTGAAGGCAGTAGTGCAGTGCAATCTTGCAGCCCACTTGGATGGCCATGGTGATGTGGGAGACGACGCAGGGTTGAGCCAGATTTAGGTCTGGATCATTGTTGCTGAGACGATCTCAGATTTTGAGGGCATGCTTGTTGAGGGAGCAGGTGTTGAGAAGCATGCATGTGAGTGGGAGCTGGAGTGCTGGTATGGTGTGTTGTGAGGTGGTGTAGCAGCGGGGCTGATCAGTTCAGGGTTTGTGGCACTGGGTGCGGTCCAGGCATGGACGGGCGCAGATGGGCTTGATTTTTGCAGCAGCCTTTAAGTAAGTCCTAGGAGGGGGAAGCAGCACTGTTAGCGGGACTACTCTGAGCAGGAATAAAACATGGGAAGCAGTTAAGGAGCAGGGGAGGCCGGAGGGAGCAAAGCATGGGAGTGGGTAAGGGAAAGGATTGAAGGGGGATGAACCACAGAAAGTGCTGGCAAGGAAAGAAGCAAAAAAAGCAAAAAGAGGGTTAGGAACGAAAATGTACAAAAGAAAGGCACAGTAGAGGGAAAAGGCATAACGAAAGCCTGCAGAGAAACTGAGAGAGGCCAACTGGAGGGACGGCACTAAAAGGGAAAAGGGCACATAATTGGAGGGAATTAGTATGACAGGAGCAGAAAGCATAAACAAGTAGGAGAGGTACAAAAATGAGTACGGTGTAAAAGTGGTAAAAGAGAGCTGAAAGCATAAAAGAGGCAAACAAGTGAGAGTGGCCCTAAAGAGAGAAGCTTACAAAAGTGGAGAGAAGTAGAAAACAAGCATTAGAAAGAAAATGAGAAGAGAGTGAGTGAGTGCAAGAGAGGCGTGGCTGCAGCTTGGGTGAGACGAAAGGCTTGAGGTGCAACGACGGGTCTGAAATGGCCTAGAATGGTCGGAGAACCAGTCCCATGTACGTGTGTGTTCCATACCTGGTAGAGTGTCACTAATTGTCCTTGTCCTTGCACTGGTTCCACAGTTATTACTTTTTCTCCTCTTCAGAGACTCCAATGGAAAGTAGACAAGCATTCTGGCAAAATGCTAAGGAAGGGCTTCTTACTTGGGATTCTTAATTAATATGTGACCTTTAGGTTTAGTTTGTAAACAATCGAATTGTAGCCTGAGCAATTCTGAAATCTTGTGTCTTAACTATCCCTTGCAACTATGATAGTCTGACATCGTTTTTGAAAACATCAAGTCATTGCAGTACCCTGTGGTCATCCCTGTGTCCTTTAACATCTCTGATTTGTGCACAGCGCCCCCTCTTGGTGGGCAAAGGATCTGGAAAGAGGAAGTTCAGCAAAACAGTCAGTGATAGGTGTTAAGCCCTCCTCACTTCCGTTCTTCCTCTTTGTTGGGTATATGGTGTTTGCTTACTCTTCCTAAGAGTCAATGCTGCAGGGTATGGGCTCCTCTGCTGCCTGTTTTTTTGTAGCCAACTGTGAAATCACGTCCATGATCTGTAAACAAAGGTGCAGAAAAAATATATTTCCTGTGCATGCCTGGTTATGTCAATGTTTTTGCATATACAGCCCAAATGTTGCAGGTAGCTGTTGACCTGTATTTATTTATTCACTCATTTGAGACTTTTAAGTAGCAACGCTGCATCTGGAGGTTTTAGCAAGCTTAACATTTGAAACAACTATATATTGATGTTAGTTCATAACATTTAAACTCAATTATATGGTCATTATGTATAAAGTAGAGGGAGGTCTGGGTTGATGAAGAGTGGGATTGATGTATCAAATGTGGAATCAACAGGAAAGAAGGGATAGGCATTACGATTCCGAAGGAGTAAATGAAACAGTGTTGCCATGCTTGGAAAATAAGTGATGCTTCTGCTAAAAATTAGACTAAATATTGTTTAAATATGAATGATTTTTATTCTCTACTTAAGAAAAGTAAGTCTGGGTGTAGTCTCCGGTGTTAGTAACTAGTTCCATAAACTAGTTGCATCCCCATGAAGGATCTGGTCTGTGCGTATCTTCTCTTGAACGTGGGAGACTCTAGTATTAGCTTGTTCTTCTTTCTGGAGTTTCTTGAGCTACCAAAGAAAGTCAGAAGGTTTGCGAAGTAGTTCAGTCTTCTCTGTGTGCGATATACATGTCTTTTAGAAATTGTTACCAGCCTCCTCTGGGAGCCAGTCGAGGTTATGGAGTATTGGCAAGATGTGATAGAAGTTCTTGCAGTAGCATGTAATACTGCTTTTATGGAAGTGAGGTGGCTTCTTGGTGCCTCATTAGAATCGCATTGCTGCAATCATTTCTTGAAACGACTAGGAGTGGGCGTAACTCGCGTAATTTACTGTAGCATAGTTGTGAGAAATTACAGCAAAATTATGCATGAGAGTAATCCAGCATTTAGCGCTATTTTCCTAGCACAAAATGCAACCCCTCATCCAAAATAGACAAAATAGCTCTGAATGCAACAGAATACGAACACCAGCAGCCAACAGCCTGCTTGCCAGTGGCGTAACGACAATTGAAGGGGCCCCCCTGCAAGGTACACAGAGGGGCCCGCTCCGGATTTAATCCGGAGTGGTCAGGCCGGAGTACAGTGCTTAGGGGGCCCCCTGCAGCTCGGCGCCCCCCTGCACCATGGGGGCTGCAGGGTCCTGTGTTACGCCCCTGCTGCTCGCGCTATGTTCTTTGTTCCTGTGCTCCTGTGTTAAGATTTTTGTGCCAAATAACTCATAAGTAGGTGAAGGGTGTAAATGCATAATTTTTGTAATTTCATGTAAAAAGAGTAATGCGAAATTACCGAAATTGCACCGATTGCAGCAGTGTAATTACATTTTCGCCCTGGCCTGGAAATTACCAATGAGTGTGCTGCAGTTGTCAGTTGAAGGATTGAAAAATGGTTTTATATATTTTTTAAGCAAGTGTTTTTCAGACATGGCATTTTGCTTGTTTTTCTTGGCTGTCGTCAAGACTTCTTGAGAATTGTAGAACATTTTAGGTCTTGGATAGAGACAACTTTGCATCTGCAGAGAGAAATGTGGCAACATGTTTGCCACCTCACCCATCGATTTTTGTGGGCATATATTTAGGAGCGACTGGTTCCGTTAACTGTCATATGGAGTTTTACTTATGCACGATCTGGCATATGTCATTGGTGGAGCCGTGAAATTACAACGTCTAAATAGAGATTCCACTGCAAAGCATGGATGTTGAAGTGTCCAAGCATTGCAGTGAAGAGTGCATTGATTTCCTTTATTGTGCCACACAGAAACTGCTAGTTGGCCTAGCTGCTGTTGGGTAAATGTAAGGAATTGGTTCATTTGAAGCATTTTTCACGTGTTTTTAAATTAGCTTACATTCTTTTAGTAAGTGGAACTCATCCTTTCACTCACTCTCTGACGTTCTTATTCTTGAGTCTGATATATTATAGTTTAAGACCTGAGACATCCCAAACAAAAAGTGTTGTTCAAACCAGTCGCGCCGGCATGACTCACTGTTCGGGGGTGTGTGGGTGGGGTGGTTCAATTTAAAATGACAAAAAAAAAAAGAAGTTAACTTAGCCGACCCATTCTTGCGTCTTCTCTTGTTCTTTCCTGATCATGATGCATGTAGCCTCCCTCCCTCCCCTCCCATTAAGCCAATCACAACGCTGCAATGTCAGCATTGTGATTGGTTGGGACGCCAACCAGCCAGGCGTCTATGAGAAGGCCATTTTCTCCATGTAGACTGCATGCAGCCTACATGAAGGAAAGGCAGAGTGCGCATGACTGGTTTGGTCGGCCCAAGAGCGCCGACCAAACAGTAAAGCCCTAAGTAGTGGGAAAGTCACTCCTCCAGTGCCCTAGAGCAGGACTGCCCACCCCCAACCAAACCCTTCTGCTTTCTCGCAGTGCGAGAAGCAGAACCATAAAATGGTATTCATAATACCATTTTATGTTTCTGCTTCTCGCACTGCGAGAAAGCAGTGGGGTGACGCTCCTCCGTCCACATGGAGGAGATGCTCCTGGTTCAACCATATTGCCTGTTAGTTGAGGAACCATCAGCGATGTTGGCATGGTGTCGGGAGTGCAATTAATGTGCTGTAAACAACTGGTATTGACATCACCAGATCAGAATTGGGACCCTTTGACCAGACACTGAATAATGGCGCACAAAGGCGCATTAAGTGCAGGATGGAAAGTGCGGTAGAAGGAATCAAAATTTCCTGCCTTGCAGCCACAGCCAGTACAAGCACTACCCAGGTTAGGTGTGTGGTTGTTAAAGCTCTCACCTATCTTTGTTCTATCTCATTTTGGCTAGCATCATTTCCTACTCCTCACCTCCCTCACAAAATCATCTCTACAAACTTGAATGAGACTCCTCATATAGACCATTGCTTCTATATGTTCCCAAACCGTATATAATCTTATCATACCCCAGTTATAAAGACCTTATAAAATCCCAAAATATGTCAAATGGATATGTAAAATATATAATGTTGGGATGTGGCAATGGTCCCATGAAAGGCTCCAGAATGCAGGCCCTCCTGGCCTGAGTGGTCCAGGTACTGAGTCTCCAGTTATGTTTGGCCTTAGAGCAGATAACAATCATGTGTTTGCTCTGAGGGTCCTTTTTTCTTTTATATAGCGCAAACTCGACTTGAAGGTATTTACATTAGCAACGGTTGAGTTCTGGCATGGATTTCGACCCAGAGCCCAGATTTGTGGTCTAGAGGACCATGTGCAACACTCTTTATTGATCGTGAATACTGTTAGCTCAACGGGTGGTGGAAAACACACAGAGGTCACAGCAAATGATTATACCTGCAGGACAGACCTTCTTACCTGTAATCTGCACAGGGAATGTTGCCTAATGACTTCTCCTGTTTTAAATTGTCTTTCAATGGCCTACAACCAGGCCGTTGCTCCTTTCATGCAGGACATGGCTGTTCCATGTATGCTTAACCTATGTACGTGTAGTAGGAATAGCATGGCGCCTATGTCCTGTATCTGGATGTGGCAGTCCAGGAATCCATTTAGGATCTCCTGTATGTGAGTGGTACTTAAGGAGGTTGAGGGAGCCTGTCAGACAGCATTATGCATATCAGGGCTCCTTCTAGTCATTCTTGGCATCCAATAAAATGCACCAGACTCTAGCACAGTGGTTCCCAAACGTTTTAGAACCACAACCCACTTTTTCGAAAAACAAACTTAAGCAATCAACTTATTTTTAATTGACATGAGATGGGGCAATTCCTAAATGCAACTAAAGCATTGTGTGGTAGCACATTGTCTTTTACAGATAGCATATTTTCCATTGAAATGGCCATATATTTGCAAAGAGATACATGTTTGCTGCTAAACTATATAACATACAAGTGATAATGTGAGGAAATTGTGTTTCTGTGAATATTTATCATTTCTGCATCACCAAGTAAGTGTCATGATTTGTTTTCATGCTATTAACATCTCTGGCCCACATGCATCAAAGCAAAAAACGGTTGCAAACGGGCAGATTCTCAGAATCTGCCCCTTTGCGACCGGTATTTTTGCATTTGGGATGCATCATCCCAAATGCAAAAATCGCAATTTAAGTAATCTCTAAATTGCGATTACTTAAATTGCGATTGCATTTAAGGAATCTCAAATTGAGATTCCTTAAATGCAATGCATTAAAGTAAAAATATTAGCGATTTCGCTAATAGGGGGAGCAAATTACCATGAAGTTGAACTTCATGGTAATTTGCAAAAACTTTGGTCATGTGTGTGTGCAAGATGTACTCATATGCAGATTTCAGGGGTGCAACAGGGTGTCCTTTTGACACCCTGGCATCCTTGAAATTGATTGAGCAATTTGCGAATCTCTAATTGAGAATCGCAAATTGAGAAAGTCTTCCCAGTCATTCCTATGGGCCTCTAGGCCCATAGGAATAAATGGGGAGGTATTCCTTAATTGCGACTAGCAATTTGCGAGTCGCAATTAAGGAATGTTTAGAAATCGCTATTTTGTAAGCGTTTTCTACATGCATAGCCTTTTGCTATTCTTTATTAGCGAATCCTTATTTTTCGCTAATAAGGAATCGCAAATGGCATTGTTGATGCATGTGCCAGTCTGTTTCTAGCTCTCTTCAGAATTACAAAAGAAGTGCTTCTTTTTGGTTTCCTAAATTCTGGATGCATACCGTTTAATTACAGGTAGTTACATTTTGTTGTGTGTTGCACAAAATAACATCCTGCATTGTCACATAATTCACTTTAATAACTCCTCTCACTTTGCAGTCAGAAAAAGAAAAGTAAAGACAAATCCCCATGTTAAAAGAATACTGTCTTTGAATTACCAGCAAATGTGTCAAAATGAACACAGGATTAAAAGACATCTTTATTGCTCAGACTTTCGGGACACTCCAAAAAGTAGCTCCTGACTTACCAGTGGATCACAACCCTCAGTTTGGAAAACACTACTCTAGGTTGTAGAGGATAGACGCCTTTGAAGTGTAGAGATAGCCACGGCACTCTTCTTGCTACATTCTTCCTCATAGGTGTTGCTCTCAACAAGTTGAGAAATAGCTGAATGTGCATTGCTTCCTGTGACAGGGATGAACATTCTAGCCACACTTCTCCTTCCTGCTGACAATAGAGGACAAATCTTGTATTGCCCAATCTGGGAGGAATATACAAAAATGCAAAAACTATTATAAGAGCTCAAACTGTGGAATGCACATTTTATGCCTGGAAACTTACATTGACCAATGCCAGGGTTCCCACACCAGTGACGACTGAGAAAGACTTTTGAACTCTAAGGGTGGGGCTTCTATCTGCCAAGCCCCCTTGCTAAGTTTGTGAACAGCAACCTGGGATTTGCGTAACCTGCAAAGAAATCTGCTCTAAAACCACCTTAAGTGAACCTAATGATTGCCGAGGATGGGTGCTGGAGGTACCTTGAGTGAAGAAAAGGCTACTTGGAAGAGAAAGTCTGTGAATTGCTAGGCAGGAAAAACTGAATTTGGCCTGCTGTAGTGCAGAAAAGGCTCTCTGACGTGAGACCACATGAATAGGCTTTGAGTCTCCAGTACCTACTACAGTGAGTCCCAGAGTGAGATCACTTGCTCTATGACTCCCTACTTGCATGTGAACTATATTCACCTTGGGGGTAGGGTGCTGGGGGTCGACTATGAACCCTACGGGTTGTCAGAAAATTCCAACCAGGGACAATTTTTCCCATCCTGCACCGAGTGCTACATTATGGTACCAATACATAAAGGAACAGCCTATGCTATTACTAGATGATTTCTAAACACAGTGATTACCCCGTATATAACTGTGTACACCACTGTTGCCTTTTAACATGTATATGCAGTATTCCCCGAAGGATTTAATTATACTTTTCTTTGAAATAAAAGCCTTAGGTGGACAATGATTTATTGTACTTTGTTAATTACTGATTAAGTTCTATGGGGCACATGCATAAAACCATTTTGCGATCGCAAATAGTGCGAATCCCAAAATTCGGCTGTTTGCGATAGCAAAATGGCCTTTTGAGATGCGTGTACCTTTTTACCAATTTGCAATTAAGGAAATCGCAATTTTTTGCGATTCCCTTAACTGCAAATGCAGTTAGGGAATCGCAAATTGCGATCCCCTAAATGCGATGCATTATGCAATCACAAATTGCGATTTTACAATTTAGAATCGCAAATTACCATCAACTTCAAGTTGATTTGCGAGTCGCAATTAAGGAATGTTTAGGAATCGCTATTTTAATAGCGATTCCTACATGCATAGGCTTTTGTGAGTCCTTAATTGCGATTCCTTAAAGATTGCAATTAAGGACTTGCAAAAGCCTACCTTGATGCATGTGCTCCTAAATCTCTACCCCACACCGCCTCCCTGAATACATTCAGACTGCTCAATCTCGCTACCCTGAAGGTCAAGTCCTAAATGCATGTAGACATGGACCTGGTGACAGCTTTGGTCCACTAGTAAGGTATAGCCTCAGGTTTGTTAAAATCGGACACAGAACCCCTTGACTCGCCTGTGAGTCCTCAATACATTCCCACAGATATTAATCTCACTATAATATTATTTGCCTTTTTGGGTCTGGGCTGGAAGTAGATGTGTGCTAAGGCTAACAAAATCTAAACAGAGAAGGAGAGACAAAAACCCAATGTTAGGACCAGCCAGTTCTTGCTGAGCTGTCAATCATAACATACGGAGTTTGCCTTGTGCACAATATAGGACAATTTCATTGGTGCAACAGACACACCTGATCCAGGGATGGCTTCTCGCTGTGGGTGTTCGGGACACTGGCCTAACAATCTTGGAGGAGGAGGAGGAGATTGAGAGGCAGGTGTGTTGCTGTACCACTGGCGAGTCTGGTAGTAGATCAGCAAAACAGTGTACACGCAAACAATGGGAATAAGAGGGACCTGCCTTATTCCAAACCACCCAAAAGTACACACACAGCAAGCAGTCATATTAGGAAAGAGTTTATTATATATCATACTATTGTAGGAAAATATTGGAAGCATAAGCCTTATCATGGGAGTAATACAAACACTAGCAAAGGCAAATACAATTAGAGAAAAAGGTTTAATGTTAACTAACTAACAATATAATTAGTTAGTGTGAGTCCTAGCGTACATTTGAACCTTTTCTGCATGCGCTTGTGACTGATCGCCGGGCTTATCAGCTTGAAATGGCATGGGAGGAACAAAGCTCCCAAGAATATATATGCTCCTTTGTTCATCATGGTGAAACACTGTTGTATAGTTTGTGCTTGGAGATCATGGTTTTCTGATAAGGTTGGCATGGCAACCCGTTGCTCATCCTACAGCGTCGCACAGAGTTATTGGGTGAGAGCCATTAAGGGATTTGCCACGTTACAGCCACGTTCCATAGGGGGTGGCATGGCAACCACTCATCCTAAGGATTTCTCAAAGGAACTTAGCACCGAAGCCATTATTGAATAGGGAATTATCAATTATTATTATGGTTTCCTATTCGTTTAGACACACTTCTATGTAAGAAAACATTATCTCAGTCGCACCACGTTATCATGACAATATGCACACAACAAACATTATTGGGCAATATATGTTTATACATAAGTGGTAATTACTACTTTTAGTCAGGGAGACACTACATCCCACATTATAGGTGGACACATCATGAATGGATGATGCAATAAATGACGTAATCAGAAAATCCCTCCTGGTGAGTGAAAACCACATTTTACAGTACCCTAATATGTCATATTCCCATCACAAGTGGCATAACATCATCTTTCAGCTGCCCCCACCCATCTTGTCAGTTCCCGGAAGATCCCTCCCCTGAACCCTTGGCCTGCAGGTCAGTGTTTGCCTTAGTAGGGCTCAGGCAGTGGACACTCACCAGCTCTCCGCATCCCGAGTCCTACTGTGGCCAGCACCACATGGTCGCTGATCACGCGTCCCACCACCTCTCGCTGCCACTTACTGCACCAAAGGAGGATCTAGGAAAGAGAGAGTGAACACCCTGGGATATGAGGAATGTCAAAACCTTTTTTGGGTGCCATGGCAGGTAGAAGGTACATGGCCGCAAGGGTGGTGGCAGGGGCCATTTACCACTGTTATCCAGGAGCCTGACCTACTGTACTGCAAACCTGTCTCCAAGGACACCCTATGCACATCTGGCTCTCCTTGGGTAGCGCGTGCGAGCAGTCCAAGGAATCTCAGGGGGGGGGGGGGGGTAGGGTAGGAAGATCAGTCATCAGAACAGACACAATAAATGATGTCCAACCGAGTGCTTCCTTTTAAAAAGAGAAGTACTTTAATATACACATCAATGTTCAATATTATACAGAGCAATAGGTCATTCGCACATGGTTCTAAAATCAGGTGCTACGGGCTGTAGCGCACCTGGGCCCTTATTCTGAGTTCGTCAGAATCAAAGTGCTATTTATTGCACTTTATAGTAACGATTCTGCAGTATTCATTATTTATTGGATGTGATAAATAGCACCTACCACAATGTTTGGGGGAATAACATGCAGATTTTGTTGCTTAATACAACAAAATCTGGATGGTATGGTAAATAGGTGTACTTTTCCCCAGTTAAATTATAGCAGGTTTGCCCTCCGACATTTAACCAAGTGTGAAATATATAATGCCCCCAGTGATTACTGAGAGCTTTAAATAACACGCAGATCGTAATCCTGACCCCTGCACCAATAGGTGTTTGTGCAGGGTCTGGAAATCACTAACCGACTCATATTTAGGCCCCTATACTCAGAGCCGGCCGGCCTTTGCTAAGATAGCACCCTGCGCGTGGAGATTGAGACATTTGACACCCGTGCTGTTGGTAGTACATTAAATGAGGCAGCAGTGGGTCCCTTTTGTGTTCACTGGTCAGTAGCTGGATGAGCAGGGACTGGCCCCTGAACACAAACCTCCCCGGACCTCCCCTAGCTCACCGATAGTTCAGCTGCCTCATGTTTTGTTGATGTGTGCCAGCAGGGGTCAGAGGGTGAAAGGAGGGCAAGGAAGGGGACTAAAGGGGTGTTAAAAACATCGCCAGCTGTATGAGAATGAAGGACTAAAACCACTTTAAACTGGCAAACCATACATAAATGAACAGGACAAGGCTGGAGGAAGATGAGAAGGGCACTGCTGGTGGCATAACCTTAATGCACACAGCTCTATATGCTCCTTAGAAAATTGCCAGCCCGGGCCTGGGCCCAGATCACCGATGCTAAAGGCCGGCCCTGCCCATACTAATGAGACATAAACTACAGTGCAGATGTGAACCCAGCGCTGTGTGCTCGTGCAAATTCCTCGATTTGGGAGACTCAGAGGTCAGTATTTATTGTATAGTACCAGTGAGGCTTGTAGCATTATCTCGGAACTCTGCCGATGTTCAGTAGCCTCTGCAAATTTGTATTTTTGCTTGTTTGTACATTGCATAAACTTCAGTTCATTGTTCTAAGGTGGGTCACACTTCCCCTGAGGTGATAGGCAGGTGGCTGGTCTGGAGATCACAAGCATGCTTCCACAGCCCCCCTCGCTTGTGGCACAGAGGCTCTTCCTCTATATTGTGACATCTGGGACTATGGAGTCGCTTTGGTGCAACTCTCTGCAGCTTTACCATAGATTCTTGGTTTCGGTGAATGGGTCGGGCTACACAGCAGTCGCCATGTCATAGCTCTTCTCTATGAGTCTCAGGTGATAGAATATGGCTTTTTTCATCACGATGTATTACATTGCGTGATTTTACAACGCGGTCTTTACAACGACCGCGTTGTTTGTACATGATGCATTTACATCACAAGTCTTTACAAAGACTTGCACTAGGGGGCGCACTGCACTTAGCAATAGTATTAATTACTATTCCTACTCCAGTTTGCGCAACAGTAGGGAAGGTGTTGGAATTCATTTCCAATACTTGAGCTCCCCCTTGTGCAAGTCGTCGTAATGACTTGAAATGTAAATGCATCGCGTACTATAAACACAGTCGTTGTAACGACCATGTTGTAATAGTAGTGTGATGTAATGACAGCATTGTAAACGCTGTTTCCCGTCAGTTGGTATGCTGCATGTTGACCAGCCACTCTTCATTCTAGAAAGATCAGGGCATCCACCCCAATAATCGAATCTGTCCACTTGTTCGCTTCCGTCTGCTCCTCTGAGCTGCCCCCAAGCACTGGCATGGGAGTAACAGTAGCTTAATCATGCACAATTCATTAGTATGTCTTCGACCTAGTATAATCCAGGAGTAAGGTATTGGACATATGGTAACAGCTCAGTGTTTATGGATTTCCACACATGGTGTGAGGCCACAAAAGTGAAAGTAGTTCTGGAAAATGATCTTGTACTCAAGATTGCAACAGAACCTAGAGTTGTTTCAGTTTGCACAGTGCTCAGTATGTATAAACATTTCTTTTGACTATAGAGCATTTGGGGGGTTAAAATCATTCGGTAGGGGGTATCCATTTTTCTCCTTTGATTGTTTCTATGTACAGTGTTTGTTTGCCAAAAACGTTATAAAAACACTCTGTGAGTTTGACTGACTTTCCGGGATCATTCTCCTTTGCCACTGATGTGGGGGAGAGTGCATTTGTGATACATTTTTAATGAAACTTGGCTGATGATGTATTTATAGTTTGGCTCACAGCCTCTGCCTTTCCTGTCTGAGACCCTCCCTCACCTGATGCAGCATGGAATTTCAAATCCTCCCTTCGTCACAGACCAAATACCACACTAACGCATTCACTCCATGCATTCATTGGTGGGGCCCATAACACCAACACTCACACTTCATTGGTCTGCTCTTATGGGAGAGCTAAGTGTTCCAAACGCTGACGTGAAAAGAATACCTTATAACCTAAAGGAAATTTATTTACATAAACATACACTAAATATCCTTAATCCAGCACATCTTAATCCTGAACCTCGAGATATTCCTTCCACTTAGCCGATGGATCAAATTAGCTGAGTTGGAAAAGTGTTTTTAATCCTCTTTCATTTATATTCAAATCTTAATCTATTTCTTCTCAATAAATAACCCAACACATTTGCTTGTTAATCAATAATATTGTTTATCTAATTAATGCAAGTTTTAATAAAACGTTAATCAAATCACAGAACACCATATTTACCTAATCTGGCTATTAGTCGTCCTCTAAGTCAATCAAGTCGTCATGCAGCATGCTACAGTCCCAAAGATTGGGTCTGGACCATAAGCGTGTACGCATCAATCAATGCCCATCAGTTTGAGAGTCCTCAGTTCATCAAGAAAATGGGCAGCAATTTAGTATGTCAAAGATTCAGGGAAACAGCTGTCCTTCAGTGTCACCGTCCTCTCCGTCAGCATAACGTCAGAGAAAAGGAAAAGGTCCGTGCAACTCACTATTCTACCATCTATTTATAATGAAAGTAATGACAAAATGTAACGAAAGTCAGTTTTGGGCACTTCTGATTGGTTGGTTAAGATCATCCGTTTCGGTCTCCCAAAGTCTATGATGTCACTCCGTCAGACATGATCCATCCGGTTGTCAAAAGTTGTCCATTGTTAAAGCTCTTGGCAAAAGTCCAGTCGTGACCTTGTTTGGGGACAGGCTGTGTAGGTCATCTTGAGGCCACTTGTTCAGGAGCCTGAAACATGCGCACTTGGTCTGAAACCTCGTGGAATGGTATTTTCTCGTCGTGTACGTTGGTCGGCCATTTTGTCATAGGCCCAATCAGTCAACTTAAGCGAAACAAACACAAAAAGTAATTAAAACATAGAAATAACAAATAAACACCCTTATGCATCAAGCCAAAATCCAGTCGGTAAAATACCGATTCGTTAATAGCTCCCGGTATTGCGTGAAAAATACCCAATCCCAATGCATCAACCCAAAACCCGAGCAAATAACGATTCGCTAAATAAATAACCTCGAACATACCGAATCGCTAATACCCAAAATGCTAATTTACCGATTCGCTATATACCGAATTAGCAATTACCGAAATCACTATTAGCTCCCGGAAATTGCCAATAGCAAATAACGAATCGCACCCCAATGCAACAAAACTCGCTAATAACGAAAATCCCCAAAATCGCTATTTTGCCAGAGCTAAATAAGGGGAATCAAAACCTGGAGGTAAAGTTACAAAAAAAAAAAAAAGATGAGGATAAATTCTTCCTACATGTGCAAATGATTGAGGCAATCACTAAACCCTTAAATGTGGCCCAGGAGACCCTGTTGGCTCCCACAAAATGGCTGCCCTCTACGTGCTTGCAAGGAGGATGCGGATCAATGCAGCAGGACAGCGCAGGAGAAGGGTCCAGGAGCGAGTGTTCAGACTGCGCATAACCTTGCTCGGCCAGAATGAGGACGAGGTGTACCAGAAGTATCGCCTCAATCGCGCTATGATCATGCGCCTGATTGCAGACCTGGAACCATTACTGCAGCACCAGACACACAGGACAAATGCTATCCCTGCGCACGTTCAGGTCCTATGCAGCCTGCACCTACTGGCCTCAGGGAGTTTCCAGGGGGTAATTGCGGTGGCCGGAGGTGTTTCGCAAAGCGCACTGTCACGCTTCTTCAAGAAATTCCTAGATGCCATGCTGACAATGCTCCACACACACATCAGCTTCCCCACAACCCCACAGCAGTTGGACCCCACCAAACAGGCATTCTACCAGGTGGCACAATTTCCACATGTGATTGGATGCATCGACTGCACGCATATCCCCATATGTCCTCCGTCAGCAAATGAGTACCTATTCCGGAACCGCAAGTCATACCACTCGATCAACGTGCAGGTTGTGTGCGATGCCAACAACATCATAACGGACCTAGTGGCACAATTCCCAGGGAGCACACACGACTCATACATCTTCCGCAACAGTGGAATGCACAGGCGACTAATCAATGGAGAATTCGGAGAGGGACTCCTGTTAGGTACGTAGAAATACGCTTCCCCACACCAACACCACACATGTATGTACATCACCAATGCTAAGTCTATGCTTCTATCTTCTAGGTGACAGTGCTTACGCCCTGCGGGAATACATACTCACCCCATACCTAAATCCAGCAACCCCGCAGGAACATCGCTACAACGCTGCACACATCAGCACGAGGAATGTGATAGAGCGGACTTTTGGGATTCTCAAGAGCCGCTTCCGTATCCTCCACAAGACTGGCGGCGCCATGCTATACCAACCAGACACATGCTGTCGAATAATTGCTGTATGTGCAATGCTGCACAACATTGCCACCAGAAGGGGGATACCCATGGAGGTGGACAGGGATGACGACCACCAGGCTGACCAACCACCCGCCCAACGACGACAGGCACACATCCCAAACACAGCAGAGGGCCATAGGAGGCGGACATACATAATGCAACATCATTTTTGACCCTGGGTAAAATGAGACATTACAAGTTGGTGTTGGGTGCAACTGTTTAATGCACAGTAGCACTGAGGATTGTGCAACAGAACTAGCATTGTGAATCATTCTCCGATTGCATACATGTAAATAAAAGGTGCCTTAAAGTCAGGCCTGTGCAAACACAATAATTGGATGGCCATGGTTGCTCCACCATGGACCTGCAGCATGTCCAAATTTCTAGTGGCGCTTGCCACGTACACCAAGCCTCCGCTCAGGTGCATCCAAAGCCTCACCACGGCCTGTCCCCGTGGAGGCACGCGAACTGCGGCGCCTGGTGCTGGCCTCTGCCAGTGACACGCTGCTGACACTGGAGGCAGCCTCACTGGTGTCATCCCCTCCCAATGCTGCAGCACTGCATGTGCTGCTCTGAAGTTGTTCCACAGCAGTGGTGATGTGTCCCAGTGACTTGGCCACATCACCGCAGAAGTGCCCAAGGTCCACCTGCAGGGAGACTGTGCGGCGTGCCAACACAGCGGTGCAGTTGCTGTGCCGTTGTATGGCCTTGGTAGCGGCGGCGGAACGCAACATTAGCTGCCGGTTACTCCTCCTCTGGGACTCATGGCCCTCCCTGATGGCACGGGTGAGCTCACGTACCTCCTCCCTGAGCTGAGCATTGCCATCAGCAACCGCAGTGGTCTGGTCCCTGACCGCCGTGCCCATGTCCCTGACCGCGGAGCCCATGTCGGTGACTGCTGCAGTCATGGCGCGCATCTCCCTCGCTAGGCGCACGATATTGCAGCTGATGCTAGCCACATGTCTTCCCTGCAGGTTCTGTGTACGCAGCATCCTCTCCTCGATTGCAGAGGTTGTTGGGACATCCTGGTCTGCTGAGGAGACGGAACTGCGACGGGCCCTGTGACGCCGTGCGTGTCTTGAGCCTCCAGGTGGTGCAGCAGGTGGTGTGGATGTGCGCTGCGTGGGTGCCAATTGCGGGGGGGGGGTTGCCATCTCCTGCAAGGGCGCAACTTGGTGCCTGTGCCTCTGCGGTATTGTGGCTGTACTAGCTGCAGGCTGTTTTGCTGGTGCCGTTGCTTGTGGCGCAGGTGCTGGTGCCTTGGCTTGTGGCACTGGTGCTGGTGCCGTTGATTGTGGCGCTGGTGGAGGTGGTGCTGGTGGGGTGGCAGGTGTTGGCGGTGCGTGCGCATCCTGCGCTGTCTCCTGGTCTGACTCCAAGGGTGTCTCAGAAATGATCAGCTGGTCGCTGTCGTCAGAGTCCCCAGGTGATGCATCTGTGTGTGAAACAGTGCATGATTAGTGGGATGATTACACCTACATAGTGTTGTACCCATTAATGTCCCTCTGTGGTCCAACAAATGAACAGTCTACAGCCATGTACAAAATATGTGGTGTATGCTCATTGGATTTACGCCTGTACATGCACTCTGGGCTGACTAGACTACAACTCCCAAGATGCAGTAGTGTCATGTGTGGAGCTGTCTGTGCCAGAGCTGCAGACACAGTGAGATTGGGCTGGGGGCATGGGTATGGATTTACGCTATGCTGGGTGTGGCACAGGCATGCATCTTACCTTGGGCACTTGTGGCTGCGCCGGACGTGTCCATCTGGGTCACCCCCACGACGGCTTCCCGCTCTATCGTCCCTTCCACAAGGTCCTCCAGGGCTGTGTTGGATGGTGCAGTGGATGTTCCGCCTCCAGTCCTTCTTGCCTCCCGGAGCCTCTCAGCAATCCTCTCTTTGGCGCGCTTCCGCAGGTCATACCAACGTTTTTTAAGGTCGTCGATGCTGCGGGTAGTGACGCCAACCGCATTGACCCTCTCACGGATGCGCTGCCAGATGCGCCGCTTCTCTGTCTCAGGCACCTTGAGGGACAGCTTACCAAAGAGGCGGTCGTGTTTGCTGGACACTCCCTCGATGAGGTACTCCAGCTCCCTGTCCGAAAACTTCTTCTTGCGCTTGCGTGCAGATTCTGCGCTGGATGGCACTTCCTGCGACATGATGGATGTCTGATGTGAATGGCAGAATCTGTGTGGCCTCACTCTGCACAGCCTGTCCTTCTTTCCAGCTCCTATCTGCTCCTCTGTCGAGGCTATGTGGGTGGGGCAGCAGTATTTCCTGGTTGGTGATGTCATCAGCCCGTTCCCGGAGCGACGCGGCAATTTGCGATTTCGCTATTACCGATTCGGTAATAGCTAACTCGGTATTACCGAACTCGCTATTAGCCAAATCGGTATTACCGAACTCGCTATTTGCTAGTGAGGCCGTTTGCGTGCCCCGCTATTAAGGAATCGGTAAATTTAGCGATTTTTAAGGAATCGCTAAATTTCACCGAATCTGTTGATGCATGCCAATTACCGATTCCTTAATGGCGATTCCTTATTTTTCGCTATTAAGGAATCGGTATTAGTTTGGTTGATGCATATGCCCCAAAATGTTTAACCCTCACTAATTCCCCTATGTGGGTGTAATTATCTAGCATAATGGCGACATTTAAAGCGTTTATATTCACCCAATGATGTCATCTGGTGCAACTTACAATTACGTCACAAAAGCAACATATATCATGCAATATTCTATTTTTCTAGTATTAGTATGTGTTCGTATATTAGTTTACAAATTATCTTAGCCATGCAAAATGCAAATCCCACGTGTAATTCATACATTAGTAAGGTTGGTTAGGTACCACTCAAAACACATTAATATTATTACAATTAATAGATTATTCTAATTAGTATGAACATGCAGAAATGAAGGGGGGTATACAAAATGTTGTACTACCCGCTCCATCAATCCCCCCTTTGGTGATTATATCACCACACCATCAAAATTTTGTATTTCTTTTATGGAGTTTTCAAAGTGATTTCTTATTTTTATTCATAATTCAGTTTCCCCTGTCACTTCTCTTTTCGCTGATTTATACATACTCTCCTTAACTTCCTCTAATTCTATTTCTTCAAATTCTCTCTCTTGTTTCTTACATTTTCTCCTTACATTTTCTCCTTTTATCTTTTTCTGACTTTTATTCCCTTTACGACAGATACACCCTAATCTTATTATTAATACTATGAAAATCACACAGGTTAATGGAAATAAGATTTTACCTAAAAAAGTACTACCTAAATTTACTAAGAAATCTTTAATAGCTAATATTTTCTTTCCAATCTTTTCCCAAACACCTTCAACCTCCAGTGGTGCAATTTCGTCATGCAGTTCAGTTATATTTTTAATATAAATTTTCAAATCTTTACTTTCGTCTGGAATGTAAGTACAACAATGTTGAACTTTCAGCATTCCCCAGACCCCACCCTCCTTTGCCAATAATATATCAAGGGCAAGTCGAATTTGCATTACCATGGCATGCAGGGCAACCATTTTAGTGTTCACCAATAAAAATCCTCCAGCGGTGCTTGTTGACAAGCGATCCACTACTGTTGAAAGTCTTCTAATTTTGTTTGCATTCAGAGATATTCCCACTGCTGGTATCAATGCTCCAAAGATGTCACCCACAATTTCTGACCAAGATTCTCTCTTACTACGTGCTAAATAACTACCTAAACTATGTACACCATCTTCTCCTCTATTCATATGAAAAATCTTCGGGAAAACCAGGCCTACATAACATGTGCCATACCAATTGTCTGGCAAACAATAATATGCCTTGCTCCCGCAAATGAAATATAATCCAGGAAAAACTGGATCTTTTCCACCTTTAAATCCCTATCCACCCATGATTCGGTATGTATCATGGAACTCACTATTACCTACAAAATAATTATCATATGAAATTTGATTCCTTCTAATACACAATTTCCCTTTCTGAGGCCAATCTAAAGCCATAGTTGGACTATCTTCACCGTTCAAGTGTTTTTCCATTTCTACATCCCAAACTGTCTTCTCCACTTTTCCATCGGATGCTTTTCTTTGCATTTTCAGTCTCCTTTCTTCAACCATATCTAAAAATGTCTTTTCCTCATTCTTTAAACTGCAAGTCAAATTGTTTTTAATTATATATTCTAATGTTAGTTCTTTAGTCTCTAAGAAACATTCACCTAATACCTTTGCAGGTTTTACCTTGTTTAGCTTGTTAATTGATGGTACTTGTGAAAATATATTATCTACATCTCTAATACTCTAATTTCCCTTTTTGGTAAAATAAACTAGCTATTACACTACATGTTATTCCATAGGTTACTGGAAGGTGGTGATAAGTCACTCCCTCCGATACAGAGGCAGGTAACTGCATACAAATGTAGCAGTCCTTTACGTCCATTGTCTTTACATATTCATACAATAATTTTGAAAAAACATCATTAGAAAAATCGGTTATAGACCTGTCCTTGTGTAAATAGTTTTTATCTATTCTAGTCGGAACT
This sequence comes from Triturus cristatus, assembly GCF_964204655.1. Taxonomy (NCBI): domain Eukaryota; kingdom Metazoa; phylum Chordata; class Amphibia; order Caudata; family Salamandridae; genus Triturus; species Triturus cristatus. The sequence continues at coordinate 636,223,835 of NC_140589.1, read as the reverse complement.
ACCTTTTGAATCTTTTCTATATTAGTTTTGTTTTCACTATATCCTTCTATTGTATCTATAGTAACCTTAAATTAGATCAAGAGAGCAAGTATGCTCCACAGAAGCATTAGTAATCCTGTACAACAACAACAACACATTTTACACCATCTTTGCAAAAATATACATCTACCTTTTCTACTATTTGTGTTTGCGATTTTTGTTAAAATGGACAGTGTCTTTTGACTTAGCCTCTTCTACTTCACAACTAGTTTGTCTAACCCAAGGCTCTAAGCACCTACTTGGTTCTACCAGTTTTTGTCTTTTTCTGTATTTTGTTATCTTTCCTTTAGCAGCTTTCTGGTCTCATTCAGTTTGTCATCTCATCATCTTTCGCCTTTCCCTCATGATCTGAATACAGAATGTCCTGAACATCCGCTTCTTCTCCAATATCGGACAAGATAACTGTCAGGATTTCTGATTCTTCGTCCTCCTCAACCACTTCTGGCACAATCACCTCTGAATTTCCTTGGCTATCCGCCTCTTCTTTCACTTCAGGCAGGGCCACATACGTCCATTCTGGTGACTTATACTTCTGGTTGGGTTTTCTTATTCTTTTGCTTTCTTTGATTACAATGGTTTCCTCGTCTTTTAATTTCTCCTGACTTGTCACTTCATTCACCTGTTCAGCCCTTGGTGAATTTACTCGTGTCAGTCGATATCTTAGTCTTTTTACTTTATTCGGCTAAACGTCGTCTTTTGCTGCTCTTTTCAATTTTCTTCCTTTATCATTCTTTTCAGTTCTCCAAGCTCTCTTTCTTAGAACTCGACCTTCAGGTACTTCATCTTCGCTTTCCTCTGACTCTGTTTCAACTTGCTTTTTACTCTGAACAGCTTCTTTTTCCACCACTTCTTTTGTTTTTCCTACTTCTGTCCCTCCTCGTATCTCCGGCACGCAATCTTCCTACTGACTACTTGTCCCTACTTCTGACTGAATGTTGGAGTTCCCTACACCTCCTCGGGGTTATTCCGCAGTAATCTTTCCCTCTCTCTCTGTCTCTAGATGTGTTATTTCAGGTGGAATCTCTCTCAATCTTTCATCTGGAACTTTTATTTCAGTAATTTCTTTTATTGTTTCTTCACTGTCTTTTTCTTTGTCTTTTTCTTGTCTTTTCTTAGAACATTGAGTTCCTTGTTCAGTCTCTGAGTCTGAGCTGGTATCAGAAATCTGTAACCTTCTTCTCAAGGAAATACTTCTGGGGACAAATGTTAGACTTGGTTCTGATTCCCCCCTTTCAGGGTTTTCTTTTATTTTTGGCTCTCCGTCATCTGATTCAGTATTGGATTCTGATTCGTCAAAATACTCCTTTTCTGTGCTATCCACTGCATTCTCAATGTATGACTTGCATGAATCCAGTTTTTCAGTCCAGCACACTTCACAGCTGTTGTTGTGGTCAAGATGACTTGTCGTGGTTTTCCCCACCTGGGAACCAAACAGTTTCTTCTTCTGTGTACTTTTATTCTCACCCAGTCTCCTGGGCTCAGATCATGGGCTTGCTTCTTTTCAAGGGTGGTGGCATCCGCTCCAACCTGATGAAACACAGAATGAACTGCGCCAGCCAGGCTTTTACAGTAATGCAACACCATGTCATCAGTTATAGGCAACAGCTTGTTGACTGGTATGAACACATGCCGCATCGCTCTACCCATGATGATTTCATGGGGACTCAATCCTGTAGTTCTGTCTGGAATTGATCTAATAGTCATGAGTACCAGAGGCAAGACATCCGGCCATTTCATACCTGTGGCGAAACACATTTTCCCTATTCTGTTTTTGATAGTACCATTCATCTGTTCCACCACACCAGAAGCCTCTGGGTGATAGGCACAATGTAGTTTTTGCTGTACATTCAATGCTTCACAAATCAATTTTATGATCTCATTATGGAAATGTCCTCCTCAGTCGGATTCAATTCTTACTGGGAATCCAAATCTAGGGATAAATTCCCTCAAAAGTGATTTTGCCACTGTCATTCCATCATTTCTTCTTGTTGGGAATGCTTCTACCCATCTAGAAAACAGACATACCATAACTAGAACATACCTCAACCTGTTACAGGGAGGCATCTCAATGAAATCCACTTGCATTCTGGTAAAAGGCCCTCCTTCTCGACCTATTGTTCCTAGGCTCACTACTGTCTTTCTTCCAGGATTGTATTGCTGACATATTAGCCATCTCTGACAAAGACTTTCTGCTACAAGTCTGAATTTTGCATTGTACCAGGTCTGCTTAAATGACCTGATCATAGCATCTCTCCCCATGTGTCCCTGACCATGATACATCCGTGCCATGGCAGACATCATGCTATCAGGCATAATTGGTCTTCCATCCCGATAGACCCACACATGATCCTTCTCTCTTGGTACAAATCCTGCTTTTACCCACTGCTTCATTTCCTCATCTCCTGCTTCTTCCTGTAATTGTCTCACTTCTTCCCAGGTACCCACAATGTTAGTAAACATCAAAGAACAAGAAATCACCTCTTTCTCCTTGGCCCTGTTAATGGAATTCTGATTACGTGCACAGTATTGAGCCATGTCGTTGGCATATTTATTGCCAGTGGCGATGTAATCACCACTTTGACTGTGGAAGCACACTTCACAACAGCCAATTGCCTAGGCAGCTGTATCGCCTCAAGCAATATTCCCACCACTTCAGCATTCTTATTGGGAGTTCCACTTGATGTCAAAAACCCTCTCTGCAGCCATATTTGACCGAAGTCATGTACGACTCCGAAGCCATACTGGCTGTCAGTTATCACAGTCACTCTCACACTTTTCCCAATCTTGCATGCTCTAGTCAAAGCAACAAGTTCAGCTACTTGGGCCGATTTTACTCCTTTCAAGTAGGACGCTTCCATTACTGCTGCAACTGTGCATACCGCATATGCTGCACTCAACACTCCATCATCTGTTCTCAAACAAGACCCATCCACAAACATGACGAAATCACTTTCTGATAAAGCTTCATCTTTTATGTCAGGTCGTGGTTATGTACAGAAATCTAGTACGTCCAGACAGTCGTGATCTGCTTCATCTCTGACTTCTACATTCTCAGCATCAGGCAACAATGTTGAAGGATTCACATTCAAGCATCTCAAAAGACTTACGTTTGTTGCACCTAATATGACTAATATGACTTAGTCAGCCGACTATGTGTCATATACTGAGTGCGACTCCTTGTCAAAAGGATTGCCACATCATAAAGTACAAACACTTTCACAGGATATCCCATTACAATTCCTTCACTCTGTTCCAAACTCCGGCAGGTAGCAGCCACTGCTTTCAAACACCCGGGTAGGGCTAATGCTACTGGGTCCAGCATTGATGAGAAATATGCAATTGGTCTCCTCAGTTTTCCATGCTTCTATATTAGAACAGAGAGTGCATATCCATTCCTCTCACTTCAGTACAACTCAAACTCTTTCTCATAATCAGGCATACCTAATGCAGGTGCTTCACACAACCCATCTCTCAATCGTTTAAAAGCTGCCAATTCTTCTTTGTTCAAATCAATGGGATCTCTCACATCACTTCTTGTCAATCGTACCAAAGGTTTTGCAATCAACGAAAAATTGCTGATCCATTGACGACAGCATCCAATCATTCCAAGAAACATTCTCACCTCTCTTTGGGTCATGGGTGCTCTCATTCCTTTTATGATCCTGATTCTGTCTATTGTTATCTTTCGCAGTCCCTTTTTGATGTTGTGGCCTAAATATTGTACTTCTTTCTTACAAAATTGTAATTTTGATGGTGAGACTTTAAGTCCTCCATCTGCCAGATGATTCAGCAAGGCTATAGTGTCTATCTCACAAGCTTCACGGGTTTTCAACGCCACAAGAAGGTCGTCGATATATTAAACTAACACTGAATTTTCTGGCATTTCTAAACTTTCCAGAGACTTCTTCAATAGCTGATTAAATATTGAGGGGCTTTCTGTATACCCCTGTGGAATTCGGCACCAAGCCAAAATACGCTCGCCGAAACAAAACGCAAAACTTTGCTGGCTGTCATGGTGCAATGGGATGGAAAAGAAAGCATGGCATAAATCAATCACAGGATACCATTCTGCATCATGGGGAATCTGATACAAAATCACAGGTGGATTTGGTACAATAGGACAGCAAGACACAACAATTTTATTTATTTTTCTCAGATCTTGTACTATCCTGAACTTCCCATTAGGCTTTTTCAGTCCCATAATTGGTGAATTACATGGACTACTCATTATTTCTCTCAGAATGCCTTGTTTTATCATTTCTTCAATCACAGGAGTAACTCCTTCAATTATTTCAGGTGTCAATTTATATTGAAGGACATTTGGATAGCTTACTCCTTCTGTCACTGTTATTTTTACTGGATCTACATTTCTCATTAATCCCACATCTTCTCCTGTGAAATCCCAAACTTCTGCTTTTACAGACTGTTTCAATTCTTTAGGTAATTCATCAGGGTTAAATACAACATAGGTTTCAGTGACCTCATTTTCCCTGTTTGCCATTGTCATTTTATACAACACATCTTCAGCCGGGGTCTCAAAGGCTATCCCATCAGGGGTACAGAATATAGTGCAATTCATCTTACACAACAAATCCCTACCTAATAAATTCACTGGACTGGTATCGCACACAACAAAGCGGTGCATTTCAGAAAATTTACCAATGCTTACTTTCACTCGCTCTGTAAGATAAGTTTTAATCTGTCTGTTAGATACACCAACTACTTGGATCGTTTCGTCCGAGAGAGGAAGGTTCTGACAGTTGATCGAGTAGCACCAGTATCAACTAGGAAAGTAATACTTTCATTATTCATCTTCCCATCTACAAATGGGCCTGTCTGGTCTACTTCTAGAGTTGCGCCAAGTACGCACTCTTCTTCCTCCCTTCGGCACCGTCAATAGCCCTCTTCTGAATCACTCTCATCGCGTTGTAGCCAATACTGCGAAACAGCACTAGAGTGCGGCAGCTATTATTTACCTGTTCTTCGTTGTAGAATCCTGTTTCGTTACTATATTTCTGGGAGTTTTTGCTCTGTGGAAAAAGCGGTTTTGGCACCAGATTCTGTTGGGTTACAACCTGCTGCTGTCGCTGCGGTTGACCACTCACCTCATTCTGCACCTGTGGATTCAATTTTTGTATTTTCATTGTTAGTACAAGGGGGAAATTTACACTCAGATTTCCAGTGCCCTATTCTACCGCAATTATGACATGGGAATTTCTTTTTAGCTTCTTCTATATTAAAATTTCCTTTACCTTTCCCAGGAATGAACTTTTGTCTCGGGCCTGTATTATTCACCGCTAATTGAGCTTCCTGTCTCTCTGCTACCTTTACTTGTGCCCACATAGCCTTTTCTTTTAATTTTCGCTGTTTTGCTTCAATCTCATGACTGAAATATTTTGCATGCCTCAATACTTCGTCTATTTTCTTATTTTGCCAGTCTACAGTATGTTGTTTTATCATTTCACTAATCTCTGGACGTAGACCATATACAAATCTCTATTCAAAATGACTTAAATCCTTTTCACTCAAATTTTCATCACCACTAAACAGTTTGAAGGCCAAAATCAGCCTTTCGTAATATGCATGTACTGACTCTTTGCTTTCCTGATGTGTTCTGTCAATTTTCACCCAATCTGTCTCTTTAGGAGGTACTTTGTTTTTCAGAAAGGCAATAACCTGTTCATATTTCTTCATTACCTCTGGGTCTGGGGCTCCCGTCTTTGGATCCCTAGGGTACTCTTGTGTAGGCCAATTTATCATTAATTTGCACTGTGTCCATAAATCTGCTGGTACTATTATGTCAAATAGACTATTCAGATCAATCCATAGTACTTTGGACAACTTTACAAATCTGTCTACTTGCCTATACCACTCGACAGGCTTTTCGCGTAGTCGAGGGAAATAATTTGTAAAAGACAAAATATCCTGTCTTGTCCATGGAACATGTACATATCCTTCTCCTGGAATTTCTCTCATGGGGCATTCTGTTACTACCCTTTCTTTTTCTCTTACAGGGAATGCTGCAAACGTTTTATCTGGGGCATCATCTCGTTTTCGGTACCACCTGCTTCTCCATTTATCCACATCTCCCCATTTTCTCAGCAAGATAATTATTTCCTAAATCTGACTTATCCGTCCTGTGGTTTTCAAATTTTCAATATCTTTTTCAGTGAAATCTATTCGATATGGTTTTTGTAAGGCCTTTACCTTTTCAATATCTATACCCATTTCATTTGCTACTTCTTCTAGTCTTTCGTGCAGATTTTTCGCTGTCCATGTTACACTTTTGCACAAAAATAGTAATTCCTCATCTTGATAAATTTTTAATTTCTCTGTGGGGATAGTTCCTACTATTAACTCTTCCAGTACCATTCGTAGTTTGGCCACATCTATTGATTGGGATTCTTTGTCTTTTCTCTGCAAGCTTCTCAACCATTCACTTAATTCTTCCGTTGATGGACCTACTGGTTTTTCTACATTACCTCGTTCTGAATCCTTTTGCGTTTCTAATATTGATTCCACTGTCATTGCATGTCTTTCTGATAAATTTTGGCCTATAAAATGGTTACTCGAAACATTTGGTTCGATCATACTCATTGTCTGTCTCCATGGATTTTCATTCTGGCTCTGCTTTGGCTTCTCAGCCTGTTTATTGTTATTATAAGGAACAGTTAAACAATGTTCGCTCTCTTTCTGTTTATCAAAATTGGCATCACAGGGCCTTTCGTCACTGGAACAGTCACAGCTTCTAGATTTTTAGTCAATTCTCGTATCTTTTCAGTTAATTCTGAGGTTGTTTTTGCTAATTCTTCCGAATTTTCACCATTTACCCTACTCTCTGATTTTCTCTCTACCTCTCTATTGGAATTACTTTTCTCTAAATCTTGGAACACTGGTTCTGACTTAATGATTCGTAAAGTTTCTCTCATTGGGGCACTTAGTGTTAACATCTCTGATTCCGGTTGATACGGAGGTGGATTTTTATAAAACATGTCATCAAGAACATCATCCTCTGACTCATTCACTCCATACTCTCTTGGATCAACATTATGTCTTTTTTCTGTGCATTTTCTACCTCCAATTTCTTCAGCAGTTCTTACGGGAAACAGACCTTCAGTCATACTCGCATTCCACCACCTTCTCATTCTCTCATCATGCCCATATCTACCAAACATATACTTATATCTTCCGTCACACCTCTGTCTCTCTCTATCATGCATTTCATCTTCCCATTCGGTCAATGCTTAAAACTGTGTCGGTCTTGGTCTTGGTTCCAAATTCATCATCTTTTCTCTCAAATTTCTCAAAACTGCTTAATTAAATGAACCATGCTCTGGAAATGCCAAGACTCCGTCATCTCTAGTGTATTTTACCCAATTGTCTAACCAAATACAAGTATGATATCCGTATTTCGCAACCATAAAGGATGCAGGGGTTTTCGGTGGAGGAAGTAATTGTCCTTCCCTAGTCACAATCAGTTTGTCCTTTTTGAACCATTTCTTAATTTTCCCAAACCAAGACTTTTTCTCCTTTTCTGGTGGATCGTAATACATCTTTTCTGTCTTTCGTGTATCGCTAGTCTCTCCTTACAACTGTACCGCTATTCTGACCTATCCTAGCGCGACTCACACGAACACACCAATCCAGAGCGTCTACGTCACCTTTGCAATTCTCCACTCCTAGCGCGGCGTATACTAACGCACCAATCAGGAGCGTCTACGTTTCCAACTGACTGTCCAATCCCAGGGCGGTCTTTCTGACGTCAGCAGCCGCTGCCACAGCTCCTGCTGACCCCTCCTTTACAAAATTCTCTCGGTCAGCTTTTTACATTTTTTGAATCTACAAATCTGTTAGTAACAACATGAAAACATCGCCATTGTCCGCTTCGCTAACCAAAGAATAGCAAAAGGCCTTTTTCACAAGAATTCCGTCTTTCCCGAGAGCAGCGCTTACCTCTGCCCTACTACAGAATCGTTACTTCCGTTGATAAAGTAGAACATCCCTCTACCTTACCCTTCTAACAAGCATCAGCTAACCGTTTCTCCAGTATTAAGACACCTTGTTGGAGACCCAATGCTCCTGAGAAATAAAACCAGAGTTTCACAATTAACCGGAATACTATTTCATTCACGCACTTTCATACGGAAAAATGTAGTACATTCACACAGAATTCTGTCTTTCCCGAGAACAGCGAACAATCTGTCCTACTACAGAATTATGACATTTGTTAACAAAGTAGTACTTCCCTCTACTTTATCCTTCTAGCAAGCTTAAGGAACACCTATTACCTTTCCAGTGATAAGCGTAATCAGACTACCTTCTGGACTCTTGGTACCTAAGATCAAAATTTCACAGGTGACCTTCGCTATCATACACTTCTTTCATACAGGAGATATTTCTAATGGCAACACACGACGATGTCACCGAATCGAACCCAGACAATGCGTCGTGCAACTTCCATCGTTACACGTTTACCCCGTGTACCTACAGGGCAACAACAATTCCGTCTTTCCCGAGAGCAGCGCTTACCTCTGCTCTACTACGGAACTGTTACAAACTTCCGACTTCCTACATCCCAGAAGCCGTGCAGACAACATAAAACTTGACGTGACTCAACATAGAGTGTTAATACATAAACCAACACCAATCAATAATCAATATCAATAAGCAATGTACAAGCAATAATCACCAAACCAAAACAGTAAAAACCATCATCCTGCTACCAGAAAAACTGATGCAGCGTGGAATTTCAAATCCTCCCTTCGTCACAGACCAAATATCACACTAACGCATTCACTCAATACATTCATTGGTGGGGCCCATAACACCAACACTCACACTTCATTGGTCTGCTCTTACGGGAGAGATAAGTGTTCCAAACACTGACGTGAAAAGAATACCTTATAACCTAAAGGAAATTTATTTATATAAACATACACTAAATATCCTTAATCCAGCACATCTTAATCCTGAACCTCGAGATATTCCTTCCACTTAGCCGATGGATCAAATTAGCTGAGTTGGAAAAGTATTTTTAATCCTCTTTCATTTATATTCAAATCTTAATCTATTTCTTCTCAATAAATAACCCAACACATTTGCTTGTTAATCAATAATATTGTTTATCTAATTAATGCAAGTTTTAATAAAACGTTAATCAAATCACAGAACTCCATATTTACCTAATCTGGCTATTAATCGTCCTCTAAGTCAATCAAGTCGTCATGCAGCAGGCTACAGTCCCAAAGATTGGGTCTGGACCATAAGCGTGTACGCATCAATCAATGCCCATCAGTTTGAGAGTCCTCAGTTCATCAGGAAAATGGGCAGCAATGTAGTCTGTCAAAGATTCAGGGAAACAGCGGTCCTGCAGTGTCACCGTCCTCTCCGTCAGCATAACGTCAGGAAAAAGGAAAAGGTCAGCGCAACTCACTATTCTACCATCTTTTTATAATGAAAGTAATGACGAAATGTAACAAAAGTCAGTTTTGGGCACTTCTGATTGGTTGGTTAAGATCATCCGTTTCGTCTCCCAAAGTCTATGATGTCACTCCGTCAGACATGATCCATCCGGATGTCAAAAGTTGTCCATTGTTAAAGCTCTTGGCAAAAGTCCAGTCGTGACCTTGTTTGGGTACAACCTGCGTAGGTCATCTTGAGGCCACTTGTTCAGGAGCCTGGAACATGCACACTTGGTCTGAAACCTCGTGGAATGGTAGCTGTCTAGTCGTGTACGTTGGTTGGCCATTTTGTCATAGGCCCAATCGGTCAACTTATGCGAAACAAACACAAAAAAGTAATTAAAACATGGAAATAACGAATAAAATGTTTAACCCTCACTAATTCCCCCTTGTGGGTGTAATTATCTAGCATAATGGCGACATTTAAAGCGTTTATATTCACCCAATGATGTCATCTGGTGCAACTTACAATTACGTCAAAAAAACAACATATATCATGCAATATTCTATTTTTCTAGTATTAGTATGCGTTCGTATATTAGTTTACAAATTATCTTAGCCATGCAAAATGCAAATCCCACGTGTAATTCATACATTAGTAAGGTTGGTTAGGTACCACTCAAAACACATTAATATTATTACAATTAATAGATTATTCTAATTAGTATGAACATGCAGAAATGGGGGGGCTATACAAAATGTTGTACTACCCGCTCCATCACACCTGCCTCTCCCTCTGCAGCACCATAAAAACACAGAAATGGAGCATGGGAAACCTTCCATTGTCACTTTGCAGGCTACTTTGCACTTGCAGATTCAATCTTCTTGTTCAGAGCTATCTGGAGGAATATGTTCGGATGTGATGGGGGGAATATGTCCTGCCATCCTCTAAATCAGGCTTCTGGTATCTTTGAAACACATAGATCCGACCTGATATTTAGAATATCAACTGTGATCACTGCTTCATATTGCATCTGAGCTGGATTCCTTCTCCCATGTCTTGGAGCTGGCCTTCAGTGCTCACAAATGCTACCCTCGGAGAGTAAAGTGTACAAGGAGCAGTTTGGTTACTGAATTGGAATCAAATAGTATCTTGGACACCAATGGTAAACAAACCGTATTCACCACAGATACTAGCCAGTAACTAACTACTGCTCTAAGATCCAGGGAAAAATCACACTTCCCTCCTCCATCAACTCCCTTACCTGCAAACATTGACATGGTTTAGAATCAGGCTCAGTTCAGGTACTATAACTACAACTTTGACAAAATTCCTAAGAAGGTGGACACTTCACTGGTGTGGCAAACATGACAACCCCCGTCACAAAACGTGCTACCAGAGGTAGGCTGTGGCCAGTGAAATATGACACTTGATACTGGAGCAGCTTCATTTTGGCTCCACCCTTACACATTACCTAGTTACATTGACTTGTGCAGATTGACACTTATTTTATTTCATGTAGTCTAACATTCTAATAAACAATGGGATTTCAAATGTATTTCTGAAATGTTCCATGATAAAAAACAAATAGAATCATTTAATGTGTGCATACTATTGTTGAAGATTTTATTAAATATGTGTTTCTCGTTCATAGCTATCCGAACATTTTAAGATGTAACACACAGTCATATGTAGTCTTAACTTTATTTCACATGATATTCCATATATGTACTAATTGTGAATATGCGTGCACCTATATATAAATGCCAAATACACTTAACTGTTGTGCTAACTTAGCATAATTAGAGGCCTTATGTTCCTGAGTTTCAATGTTTAACTTTCACGTGAGAATTGTTTTGCTTGCATGTTCTCCCCTCTGCAGGTGCAGATAAAGGCTTCATTAGTTAGTGAAAGGTATTGTTTATTTGTAGCGATATTAAGTTATGGGACGGAACTTTTGGCAAGAAGAAGACCTGTTAATGACGTGGGAGACGATTTCTCAATGGTGGAGAAGGGATGTTCCAGGTCAATTGACTGTACCCAATTGAAGGTGTGATAGAAGAGCTGAATGTTGCCAATATTCAAGAAGGAAAAGTGGACATGTACTGGAGGAGATGACACAGGTGACCTTGAATATGTTGTGTGTTATTGGTGTTGTATTGTTAGCTAGAGAACAGAGACCCTTAGGATTTTACAAAGTGCAGACCTTTTATGCTATTCCTTTCACTGTTTGTTCATGGTATGCTCTTTAGACTTGGAGTACTTTTACAAAAAACTCCATATGCTGTAAAGTGTACAAGGAGCAGTTTGGTTACTGAATTGGAATCAAATAGTATCTTGGACACCAATGGTAAACAAACCGTATTCACCACAGATACTAGCCAGTAACTAACTACTGCTCTAAGATCCAGGGAAAAATCACACTTCCCTCCTCCATCAACTCCCTTACCTGCAAACATTGACATGGTTTAGAATCAGGCTCAGTTCAGGTACTATAACTAAAACTTTGACAAAATTCCTAAGAAGGTGGACAGTTTACTGGTGTGGCAAACATGACAACCCCCGTCACAAAACGTTCTACCAGAGGTAGGCTGTGGCCAGTGAAATATGACACTTGATACTGGAGCAGCTTCATTTTGGCTCCACCCTTACACATTACCTAGTTACATTGACTTGTGCAGATTGACACTTATTTTATTTCATATAGTCTAACATTCTAATAAACAATGGGATTTCAAATGTATTTCTGAAATGTTCCATGATAAAAAACAAATAGAATCATTTAATGTGTGCATACTATTGTTGAAGATTTTATTAAATATGTGTTTCTCGTTCATAGCTATCCGAACATTTTAAGATGTAACACACAGTCATATGTAGTCTTAACTTTATTTCACATGATATTCCATATATGTACTAATTGTGAATATGCGTGCACCTATATATAAATGCCAAATACACTTAACTGTTGTGCTAACTTAGCATAATTAGAGGCCTTATGTTCCTGAGTTTCAATGTTTAACTTTCACGTGAGAATTGTTTTGCTTGCATGTTCTCCCCTCTGCAGGTGCAGATAAAGGCTTCATTAGTTAGTGAAAGGTATTGTTTATTTGTAGCGATATTAAGTTATGGGACGGAACTTTTGGCAAGAAGAAGACCTGTTAATGACGTGGGAGACGATTTCTCAATGGTGGAGAAGGGATGTTCCAGGTCAATTGACTGTACCCAATTGAAGGTGTGATAGAAGAGCTGAATGTTGCCAATATTCAAGAAGGAAAAGTGGACATGTACTGGAGGAGATGACACAGGTGACCTTGAATATGTTATGTGTTATTGGTGTTGTATTGTTAGCTAGAGAACAGAGACCCTTAGGATTTTACAAAGTGCAGACCTTTTATGCTATTCCTTTCACTGTTTGTTCATGGTATGCTCTTTAGACTTGGAGTACTTTTACAAAAAACTCCATATGCTGTAAAGTGTACAAGGAGCAGTTTGGTTACTGAATTGGAATCAAATAGTATCTTGGACACCAATGGTAAACAAACCGTATTCACCACAGATACTAGCCAGTAACTAACTACTGCTCTAAGATCCAGGGAAAAATCACACTTCCCTCCTCCATCAACTCCCTTACCTGCAAACATTGACATGGTTTAGAATCAGGCTCAGTTCAGGTACTATAACTAAAACTTTGACAAAATTCCTAAGAAGGTGGACAGTTCACTGGTGTGGCAAACATGACAATCCCCGTCACAAAACGTGCTACCAGAGGTAGGCTGTGGCCAGTGAAATATGACACTTGATACTGGAGCAGCTTCATTTTGGCTCCACCCTTACACATTACCTAGTTACATTGACTTGTGCAGATTGACACTTATTTTATTTCATGTAGTCTAACATTCTAATAAACAATGGGATTTCAAATGTATTTCTGAAATGTTCCATGATAAAAAACAAATAGAATCATTTAATGTGTGCATACTATTGTTGAAGATTTTATTAAATATGTGTTTCTCGTTCATAGCTATCCGAACATTTTAAGATGTAACACACAGTCATATGTAGTCTTAACTTTATTTCACATGATATTCCATATATGTACTAATTGTGAATATGCGTGCACCTATATATCAATGCCAAATACACTTAACTGTTGTGCTAACTTAGCATAATTAGAGGCCTTATGTTCCTGAGTTTCAATGTTTAACTTTCACGTGAGAATTGTTTTGCTTGCATGTTCTCCCCTCTGCAGGTGCAGATAAAGGCTTCATTAGTTAGTGAAAGGTGTTGTTTATTTGTAGCGATATTAAGTTATGGGACGGAACTTTTGGCAAGAAGAAGACCTGTTAATGACGTGGGAGACGATTTCTCAATGGTGGAGAAGGGATGTTCCAGGTCAATTGACTGTACCCAATTGAAGGTGTGATAGAAGAGCTGAATGTTGCCAATATTCAAGAAGGAAAAGTGGACATGTACTGGAGGAGATGACACAGGTGACCTTGAATATGTTGTGTGTTATTGGTGTTGTATTGTTAGCTAGAGAACAGAGACCCTTAGGATTTCACAAAGTGCAGACCTTTTATGCTATTCCTCTCACTGTTTGTTCATGGTATGCTCTTTAGACTTGGAGTACTTTTACAAAAAACTCCATATGCTGACACCAGTTCCTTGCTTCCCTAAGCTTAAGGGTTTTCCCAAATTTAATATAGGGTAAGGTACGTTAGATTATTTCAGAGATACTAATGACTAGGCAGTAGGATCAAATTCTGCAATTAAATCTTCAGATTCTCTTTTTCATTTTCTGTATTGCTGCCACTGAGTTTGTGTGTGTTTTTTATTGTTTAGGTTACATTTTTGTCAAGAGAGTTGTATTCTTTCTTGTGATTCTATGTTTCTATGACATGCTTATGAGACTCATTTATATCAGCTTGTTTCAGAGTTTGTATTAAAACCCTTTAACTCCATCTAGTAGTCTTGGCATTATTGCATGACTATATTTGTTCATGTGTTATGGTAATTGAAAGAGATGTTAACTCCCTCCTACCTCTCATGCAACTAATAAAAGGTCCATCCATCGAAAAGAAGGAAATCAACAAGTTCAGAGCCTTAGCAATACTGAATCTCAACATCCCCACAGAACTGAATTTTGTCATCTTGGGCAAATACTTTTAAAATATATTCACCTGTTTTTGGCAGAGTACTTGGAGTCAGGCTAATCACTGGAAGTAAGAGTGTGGTACAGAAAGTAGGCTTGTGCCCAATAGAGATTGAATAAAACCCTTGGGATAATAGGGGTTCATTCAAAAACTGAATTTTCTAGGACGTTTAGTAGTACTACAATAGTACTACCCACATACGACAAAACTGCTATTTACAAACCTTGTGCAGGGGTCTACACCTTCACCTTTTGTGTGCACTGACTGTAGAAATCTTGGCACTCATGCATATATTTTAGAGTGACTAGAAAGTGGGGAATAATTACTACTAAATGGGAGGGGCTATGGGAGGAGTAAGGAGGGGTTAAGGATGGGCTAAGGGAGTGACATACACTCATCCACAAAACAGTAACCACATTCCTGTTCACAAACTGCACTTATAATGTTACTGCAGTTACAAAGGACCCACAGAAATAGTAAATGCACTCTGAGTTGGAGTAAGCAAAACACATGGCCAAACACTGGTATTGCAATACCCTCCCATTACAAATTATGAAGGCAACAACTTAAAATAAACCCCCTTAGGAAATAATGTTAAATTAAATTAATTTTTTTTACAATTTAAATATAAAGTAATGTAAATATAAACAATGAGTTCATTTAAATAAACATTTTTAAATTGAATAATTAATGTCGCTTTATCTTTATAAAGAAATAATTAAAGTAATTTACATTAATTCTGTGCATAACTTTGAATATTTTTCACTTCGTATTATATCATTATAAATTGTATACCTTAGGTGCAATTCCTTTTAATTTCAAAGCAAATGCTGTAGATTTATATTACAGTGGCTTAAAACACTTGCAACATCTGCGGTAATGAAAGGAGTGATTGTTCTCAAATCCACCACACATCTCCAGCTGACACACATTTCAGCACCAACTAATCACAGCCTGGCTGACTACATAACAAATCTCACATATCAAACATATTTTTCTGCCTTCATTATGTGAATGAACATTTGTTCCATTGTTCTTGTTTAGCAGAATAATTATTTGAAGAGAAATAGGGAGAGGATACTGCAATGCATTAACAGAAGAGTCCACCAGTTTATCGCCATACCACACTGACTAGTGGAAATGCAATTGATGGCAAGAGAACTTTTGGCCTTTGACCACTTCCCTCGTGTCCTTGGTGCTAATGACTTTACCCACATGGCACTTAAGCCACCTCACCACACCACACCCCTTTTTCTTTCACAATTGACACCAGTCGCACTCCATCAACGTGCAAGCTGTCTGCAATGCCAAGGGCTGCTTCACTGATGCTTCCATTGCCTTATTTGGAAGCACGCACAACAGCTACATCTTTCCACAGTGCCCTATTGCATGTTAGTTAGTTGGTGGGGAATTCTGTGCCATGTGCCTTGTTGTTAAATGTAAGCACCTCAAACTGTGGATACATGGGCATCTCGGGGGGCATCTTTAACATATTCAATCATCACTACAACACAATACACACATGTTACTCTTACATCCTCTGCATAGTTGTAAGCATGATGTACTACATATAGAACACAAGCCACGTTTTAAACCTTTCATATGTCTTCATTGCAGGTGATGCCGGGTATGCTCCTTGTTAGACCTGGCTTTTTTAGCAGGTTTATTCCTAGACTTTTTGCTTTTTGGCCTCCTGTTTCTGAACTTTTTTTATTGGTTTTATGACTCTGGGCATTTACCATTACAGATCAGTGCTAAAGTGCATATGCTCTCCCTGTAGATTGTGTTTATGGATTGGTGTTTCCATGATTAGCTTATTTGATTTACTTGTAAGTCCCTAGTACAGTGCACTGTGTGTGCCCAGGGCCTGTATATCAAATGCTGCTGGTGGGCCTGTAGCACTGATTGTGCCACCCACACAAGCGCATTTCAAAGTGTTAGCAGACCTGCCACTGCAGTTTCTGCGGGCAGTTTTAAACTGCCATGTCAACCTGGCAAGTGCACCCACTAACCAGGCCCAAACCTTCCCATTTTTACACGTAAGACACCCATCAGGTAGTCCCAAGGTACGCCCATGGGCAGGGGGCAGTGTATGTGAAAGGTAGGACATGTACTGGTGTATGTGACATGTCCTGATAGTGAAACACAGTGTATTTCGTTGTTCATTGTTCCATAGGATAGACTGGTGAATACTTTGTAACATCTTACAAGTAGAACTTCCCATGGAGACAAGCAGAAAGAAGGAGTTTAGTATGCCTGAACTCAGAATATAAAAAAGCATCTTTTAGTAAATGTGATACAGGGACTGGGAATGTGCATTCTCTTCAGACAACCACTGGTGGGTTGGGGTGTGTCCCGCCCTTCCTGGATGGGTCAGGGCAGGGCTGAATAGACTTGGGCTGCATTTAGAGTGGTGGGGGGAGATTTCCCTGCACCTGAATAGGCCTGGTCTGCCTTGGACAATGCTGTCGCCACCTTCTGCCAGGAAGCTGAGCCAGAGAGGACAGAATGGGTTTTGACTGAGCACAGAGCCTCTCTGCCACAAGAGAACCAAGAGAAATTAAGTATAACTATTGGGGCCCAGACCACATAACTTTAGACTACTTCTGGATTCAAGAGGAGCCTCTGCCAAGGAGAGAAGCTGGGAAAGCTGAAGGAGAAGTACTGCCCCTATGCTGTGTGCTGTGTGGGGCAGGCCTGCAGTGGCTGTTTCTACCAAGGAGAGGACAAAGACTGAACTGTGCTGTGTATCCGGCTTGGTGTAAAGCTTGCCTCCTGTTCTGAAGTCTCAGGGACACAAAGACTGTTTCAGCTGCCACAGAGGGAAATAGCAACACTGACGCCAGCGAGTGAGCAACGTCTCGACCTACAACAAAGACGTACCGCTTGTAAAGTGCACGACACACCGCCCGACTTGCACCGCAGCCATAATGCCTGCGGACACTGCACCGTACCGGCTCCGTCACTGAGGCTGCTGTCTGCACGGGAGCAGAGGGCACAGCTTGTGACGCTCACGACACACCACCCCGACTTGCACCACAAACCCGACATCATCGACGCCGGTGCTTCATCATCGATCTCGCCTCTTCGTAAGAAGCTGATGCCTCGACACCCCCGCCACATCACCTCCCCGGCAACAGGAAGGAACCGATGCCTCACCTCCCCTGCATCATAGTAAGGAACCGATGCCTCACCTCCCTTGTGGTCGTAAGGAACTGATGCTGCCTGGCGCCAATGAAGCATCACCTCCTCGACGCCGTGTACCGTCTTTGTTTTCATCATTTGGTAAGGTACTGTTCTTTGGGGTCCATGTGACTCTGGGCCCGACACCGCACACCTCTCGGCCATTCCGTACTTTGGTATTTTCATCCGTCATGACATTGCAATAGCCCCAGGAGGAGCTATTTGTTGCTATAAGATTTATTTTTGTGAATAACCTATTTTTGGTGTTATATGTTGATATATATGGTGTATTTTTGTTGTTTTGGTCTTGTTTGGTTTAGATAAAGATTTAATATGTTTATAAAATGGTGTGGTGTCCATTTGTAGTGTTTTCACTGTATTACTGTATGTGTGCACAAATGCTTTACACACTGTCTCTGAGATAAGCCTGCCATCTAGAGGCAAACTACCAAGGTGGTAAGCAGGGGTTGTCGAAGGGCATGACTCCCTTACCCTAACTAGATGCAAGGGTCCCTACTTGGACAAAGGTGCAAATCATTGCCAACTAGAGAACCCCATTTCTAACACTCCCTCTCACCATATCTCCTCATGCCCTATGAAGGAACAACCACACTAGCTTGGCAGAGGTACAATAGGGCACAAGTATGTACATGAACCATTATAGGACGCATGTTTTGCATTCTGAAGTCACAGTTTTGGTGTCTTGATCATACGGTGGGTGGTGTACTTCTCAGAATTCTTGAGCAAGATTGTTATAGCCTGTTATGTGTTGAAGCACATTGTCATGCAACGGGGCTTACAGATCAACCTTGACCCTGATCTACTCCAAAATCCATATACACCCGGGGTGAGGTACTAAATAGAGGTCAGGGTATACACTGTGTGATTGGTTAGTTGACTGTACATTTTCTCACATATTTTAACAGATCATTAGCAGTACGTAATCAAACAATCTCACATACTGCCCTCAAGTTTTAGGGCAGACATACTTAAATTCCGACCTAACACACATAATAACACAAACTTTTTAAAATGTATTATCTCATTTTGAGTACTTTTGTTACATGCAGTAGTTTCCATCTGCATGGGGAAGTATCTCCTTAGCATGTATGAGGTTTCTCTCCTGCATGAGGAGGGTTCTCTCCTGAATGGGGGAAAGAGATTTCACATTAGGCAGAGACCTCAGTCTATCGAGACAACGGGAAGAGATAGTCGGGCATTCTGTGGTCATTCTGTGGTCATTCTGAGGCATCCTCACTTCACAACAACACCATCCTCCTCCATCCTGCTGCTCCTTGCACTCATTTTACCCCCAATAGGCTAAGGGGCATGACAAGAAGGCCCTGACATTTACTGAAGCTGAATTAGATATCATCAGCAAGGGCAGGAGGGTCATCAAAAAGTGCCTTCAGCTCTTTGGGGCTCCGGAGATCCAGTTGAGTAATAACGCACAAGTCAAAATCTGTGGCGACATCAGCATGCACTGCAGTACAGTGGGAAATGTAAGTCAGCTAAAGGAAATGTTTATTTAGATACCAAATGACTTTTTAAGTTTTACAATGAATTACATTTTGAAGGTCAACAAAGAAAAAAACATACCTAAAACCTTCCTATGTAGTAAATGCAACATCAAACATTAAACGCTGATGAAAGTTAAGTACAGGTTTAGTAGACATAAAATGTACAGGCTTTTGTTTCACTAAAATGGCTACAATAAATGTGTTATGAATACAGCAGGAATTTGTGACAAAACTACTGACATTTTGGGAGGCTCCTCCTACTACCATGCCTATTTAATGCAGGTGGTGAAATTGATTGAGCTTGTGCTTGTGTCATGGGAGGGTGAGTTGGTTGTTGTTGCGTTGGTTGTGTTGTATGTTCAGGTGGTGCAGGCGGCACAGGTGACACAGGTGGGGGTGCGTCTGGTGGAGCTGTCAGAGATATGAGGTTGACTGGTGTTGTTTCCCTATTACGGCGAGGTGCTTCTGTGGAATCTCCTGCATGTTTTGGACATGAAGAGTGATAGTAGCATTTTTTGCTTTTGCCTTTAACATCTTCATGGCATGTTGCCCTGAACTCTCATCCAAATAGTTATAAGATGTTCTTGATTATCTTCACCGTACCTTGGAAACATTTCAAATGTTATTCGAGGGACGGGTATACCTGTCACTCATCTGAAGGAGTCCTTTAATGGAGGTACCTGTCTCATGGAGACTAGACTCCGTTTCATGAATATCCTTCCACACATTAGACTGTTGATGGAAAAACTGTTCCTCCCTGACAGTAGCATTAGCCCATGCCAACCCAAACACAGGCATGGCCATCTGACTTGACCAGCAGGTTGTCTGGCATGTAGAGGTGTGCTATCTGGATGATTTTGGAGGGAGGAGGAGGTGCTGTAGGGGAAATGATGATTTGGAGATAGCTGCTCCTCAATGCGGGGGTTCGGTCTCTCAGATGATTGAGAGAAAATTAGAGATGCACCTTCATGGTATTAGTACATAGGAGATTTTATAGAGGTTGAGGGATGTGTGGAGGTGTTTGTTGCGTGGGTGGAACAAACATTCTTGACTGCTTACCTAATGGCAGGGGTTGGACCTGACATCCTTGCCATGGTTTTCCCCCAAAGTTTTGCCTTCAAGCCAACTGTTTGTGCTAACATAATTTCTTCTGGCATTAGAACTCTGCATACTTTACCACTGCTAACCAGTGCTAAAGTGCTTATGCTCTCCCCTAAAAACCTGGTAACATTGGCATAAACCCAATTGGAACATTTAATTACTTGTAAGTCCCTATTAAAGGGATACTATGTTCTCCCAGAGCCTGTAAATGCTACTAGTGAACCTGCAGCACTATAGTGTCAACCACTTAAGTAGCCTTACATTGCAGCCTGCATGCGTAGTTTTAACCTGCCATTTCGACCTGACAAAATAAACCATTTTGCCAGGCCTAAACCATCCTTTTTGATGCATAGTAGTCACCCCTAATGTAGGCCCTAAGCAGCCCATAGGATAGAGTGTAGTGTATTTAAAAAGTGTCAGGAATCGCGAGCCAGGCGCCTGCCTGGCCTACAACCCCCATAAGGCAACATAAGAAGGAGCGGAGTCGCGTCCTTAAAAGAACGCGACACGCATGAAGAAACGTGCGCAATTCCGAAAGCGAGTCCGTCGTTCTTTTTTCCTTGTTCCATTGGAGGCGCCGCTGGCGAGATGTCCCTGGCTTTCCCCCGATGCGTCTTGTGAAGGACGAGACGGTAACAACCCAGCTGTTGCTCCCCTTGCATTCAGCTCGCTACTTCCCACGGCCCCGGAGGCGCAGCCGGCGTCAGCACCCCCTTCCTGCTTACCGCGACAAATCAAGGCTGCAAGGCACTCTCTCACCACTGACGGAGTGGTGATCCTAGCTGGCATCCTCAAGGGACTGTATAGGCGGGTAAGAGCTCAGAGACAGGAGCGGTACTCCGCGGGGGCCTTTGATTCTGGTATTCGTTTTGTTAGGCACGCTGAGAGCTCAGAGGCAGGAGCGGACAGCGGCACTAGCGTTTGCGTGACATTTCTTTTGTGGCTTATTCCACACTGGCGCCAAGTATCTTGCGCATTTGTTGCTTTGTTTTGCATAAGCTCCGAAGTAGGAGCCAATTCATGTCGCCCATATCCTACTAAAGCTTCACTGCTGTGATATAACTGTCTAGTGGAGAACATAACTTTGCCTGGATGTACATGTGCTTACTCTTTATTTTGTGGAACAGCAGTCTCTTGATACATGAACCTCTATGACACTGAACCTAGGAACGGTAAAGAGACTGTTCACTGCATAGAACACCCCAACCATTAACTGTTGAAAGTTACTCCAGCATTCAGTATAGAGTCAGTACTATCCCTCGCTCATCTTTGGTGAGTGTTGGGTTCATGAGAGTTCTAGGTTTCTTTAGGTGTGTGTGGCGAGGATGCTAATACCTGTGTTATGTTTTTTGTAGTACATTCTGGTATGAAGGAATACCATTGATAACAGAAGAGACGAGGAAATTTGATGGATAGTGTGTCAAGAATAAGGTAGCAGCCGACCTAGCGAGAACTCATGAGAGTAGCGTTGCATGTTGTTTTTCATAGTGGTGTTCTTTTCTCTTTCAGGTTCTAATCCTCGCTGTTCCCTTCCTACCCTTCCCTCACTTGATCGCTCTAATCCTATGTGCAGTAATTGCTGGAGTTGGAGATATCAAGGGGTGGATACCCTATTGCATCACTCAGATCCTGAGGAGTACAGGACCAAGGGCGGAATCGTAACAAAAAGTTGAACATTTACTTTTAATTGTTATATGTCCTGGAGGTAAAAAACTCTTACATTTGTTTTTCACTACTGCAAGACCTAACTCTCCCATATGATACCATTGGCTAACCTTATTATATTTAATAAGCGTTATCTTTCAATTTGGAGCAAGTAGGAATGTCGAGTTTGGTGTCTTGAGAATTGTAACTTAAAACCCTCTTTAATGAGAATGTTGGAGTTTAAGTCACAATTCAGAAAATGCCACTTTAAGAAAGTTGGCATTGTCTTGTCCCAAACATTCAGTGCCTGCAGACTGTATACTAGGTCACATGACTAGGTGTAGCTGGCAGTTAGTCTTTGTGTATGCTCCAAGAAAATGAGACAAAGGTGGAATAGGTATTGGCAGGACAGGTCATCTCTGACTTGATGGGAGGCAGAATTGCCTCCTACCACATTTGTGCATCCCAAAGGCTCTAGCTGAGCACACACACAAAGGATTTGACACTTATCTTTTGTGTCCTTAGACAAGTTGGGGCCAGGCTAGGGAAGGACAAATCCTCTGGGGGACCCTCTTGAAACTTCTACTTCAAAGCTGGCACCAAGGATAAATAGTGGACCCTTAGACCCAAACATTTCCGTACACCTCTGGACCCGTGGAAGACTCAGAGGGACTGCTGTGCTGCTTTGCTGCAAGAAGAGATGTGATTCTGCTGCCCTGCTGGCTGGGAAGGAAGACTCGACCTGAACCCTTCATGCCAGACTGAAGTGACACCATGGTTCAGCTGATTGACATTCTGTTCTGAGCTACAGGGACATAACTAGCTCCAGAGGCCTCCCTGCATCTGCCCAGCTGACCTGTTGCCTGGACCTGCAACTGGGACTGACTGAGCCTTGCTGGCCTCTGCTGGAGTGAATTCCTGATTCCCAAGAGGTGCACCTCAGGTCCTAGATCCCAGAGGTGGCACCAGTTGAGCTCCCCATCCAAGTAAAGGAGAAATCATGATGTTTTAGGCTCTTGACACCTATGAACAGTCCTGTTCGTGCCAAGATCTTGCTGCATGTGCCGACTGCTACTACGAAGTTTTGGTGAACCTGACGCTTCGCGCTCCACCAGCATCGCGAAAGCTGCACTTCGCACTACAGTATCTACAGCCCATGGTGACCGCTAACCCAAATGTTCGGCAACGTGAGTCTGTGACGGCCTGCTCTTCGCACTACAATGGCGACCATCCACAACGCTCACCCTGCTACTCGTCGCCCTCCACCATGAACGGAATTTTTTGTGCTAGGCTTTAGAAGGTAAGATTTTCAGCGGGATTATCCTGGTTCCTGCATCTGGCCTGCACTCCATCGCGATCGGCTAGAACTTGTGACATTCAACCGGTCTCGCATGACCAAATAACTGTGAGTGGAGCTTTGTGCTTTTAAGAGCTATTCTTACCTGAAACCTTACCATTGAATATCTCTGGATCTACTGATTGGATTGTTTTTGTTTTGGCCTCAAGTACTTTATAACATGTTACTCTATTTTCGTAAATTGTAGTGGTATTTTTATTGTGTTGTGTTCTCCCTTTATTTATGTTTGCAGTGTTACATAAATACTTTACACATTGCCGCTAAGTTAAGCCTGACTGCTTTTGTGTAAAGCAACCAGAGGGTTGAGTTCAGGTTAATTTGGGGTTTGTTTGTGGCTTCATCCTGACAAGGATTTTGGTGGCTTCTTGAGTATGGTCCCCCCCCAAGTAGTAAGCCAATTTCTTACAGTAGAGGCTGACCGTGCTCAGAACTGATTCAAGATGACCGCTGCTGCCCGACCGTTAAGTGGCCTTTTTGATGATGTTCTGTGTGGGGGCACTAAGGTCCTCCCCATTGCACATGTGCTCCTCCTTGACAAACTCCTGATCCTCCTCCTTCTAATCTTGCCGAGCACTGCTGTCGGCTGACGTTACTTGAAGGAGGAATGAATTCTCTCCTTGGACTGCCCACTGTCCTCTGCCTGTAGACGGTTCTGCATCATCGTCCGGAGCAATGTCAACATGAAAGAAGATTTCAACACTTGAAGTACATAAAATTCAGTTGTATCTACACTTCAAGACAGTACTTCAATTATTCATTGTTTGTTCTACAAATAAAAAGTAAAGTTACAACCTTATGTGTAAACATAAAAATAAATCACGGGTTGATCAAGGGCTAGAAATATTGTATTTAAACAATATGAAATCACCAGCTCCAGGAATACATCTTTAAATTTTAGCGATCCTATGAGGTCAGCAGCTGAACCTGTGTCCTTGTAGAAATGGTTGCTGTTAGATATGGGGGTCTCTAGTTGGCAGAGGTAGGTACCTTTGACCAAATAGGGACCCTTGCGTATAATCAGGGTAAGGGGGTACACTTCTAAAATAACCCCTGCTCACGCCCTTGGTAGCTTGGCACGAGCAGACAGGCTTATCTCAGAGGCAGTGTGTAAAGCATTTATGAACACATACAGTAATCCAGTGACAACATTACTGATGGACACTATACCAGTTGTATATTAAAGATAAGTATCTTTTATATAGACTTAACACAAGACCACAAACGACAACAATCCACAATACTGTACTTTAAAAATGGTGGAATTAGCTTAGTTTTCTTAAGATGTAAAATGCGACACTTTGAGTTCAATGTACCTTAGGATGCGTAACGCTATACAACAAAAGTGTTGCAGGTAGGGTAATGCATCGGCTCCTTACACGCAAGAACGGTGATACGTCGGGTCCCTACTGATGCGTAGGGGATGCGTCGGTTCTTCTCGGCATGGAGAAGTGATGCGTCGGTTTCTTACTGCGCTTCTGTGGCGATGTGGCTCGCAACACCGTGATGCGATGAAGATCCGGTGCTATGCGACAAAGATGGCGTCTTCTTCTTGATGCGACATGATGCGTGCACACCCGACGGCCATGCGGCGACTCAACGATTCTTCTGAGCCACGACAGGCCCTGCGACACGCTTCCCGGTGATGCGACGACATCTGATGCGACGGCGACACTCTTATCTGGCGATGCGAGGTGCTTCGGCGATGATGCAACAGCTGCAGCGGCGGCGACACACTTCACTCCTCATTCTGGACTTCAACACCCTCCACTTAGGAGTGGCACTGCCAGACACCAGAATGGATGGAGGCCTGCTTACAGACACCCCCAGTTCACCAGACACTAGGGGGTCCCCCACAACGAGCAGCCCCTCAGGACAGACTAGGCTCCCCACCTGTCTCCTTGGTGAGCTCCCTGGGGTCAGAGAACTCACTTTCCAACAGGTGTTGGCATAGCTCTGGAAAACAGGAACTTACAATATGCTCTCCCACAATTGGATCACACAGCCCCCCACAGGGGTTAACCAAACTATCCTTCACCTCACCCTCCAGTGCCTCGCACACGTACTCCACCCCACTCTCCTGAGATTGGCAAGACAGTATCTGACTGTCTCTGTCACACAACCCACACTCTTCTGGGCGGTCTTCACACTCACATACCAGGACTTCAACCCAGGGGAAACCCCTCTCCCTGCACCTCTCATCTAGAGTCAGTAGAGTGTGCCTCCTACCACTAGGACCAAGCACCCCTGGTTCCCAATCTATCTCAGAAACATTGCGCACTACTGGAGCTTCCTCATGTCCTTGAACATCCTGGTGTATGTTAACCCCCTCCTTCAAGTCAGGTGCCAAATCTCTGGGTGTATGTACTGCTCCCTCAGCACTAGATAACTCAATATTGCTGCCACCATCTGAGCTGGAATCCACCTCCAACTCAGCAAAGCTCACTTCCTGAGCTACACACCTTTATTTTTGTTGGGCTGAGACACTCATGGCCTCAAGCTTCTCGAGCTCTAAATCAAGCTCCCTCATTCTCAACTCATGCTCCAGTTGCATTTTCTTTTCCTCTAGGGCTAATTTCCTAATTTCTAACTGCCCGTTCATTTTGGCTAGCTCCAACTCATGCCTCCTATTCCTCTCTCTGTCCTCTAGCTCCTCTGGGAACAGGCTTTTGGCAGAAATACTGCTACCTGCTGGGGAGCATGGTGCAAGATTATCTTTAGGGTCTGTCATGTATAGTGTAATGTCGTCCGCGTATAATGATACCATCAGGCCTCGTGTGGTGAACCCAATGCTGCAGTTCGTGTGATGATGTCTGATACGCACTGTCAGTGGCTCGGTCGCGATTACAAACAGTAGGGGCGATAGGGGGCACCCCTGCCTTGTTCCCCTGGTGATTACAATGGGTTCTGAGACTAGGCCATTTACCCTTAAGCGCTCCGTTGGCTTAGTGTATAGTAGATTTATCTATAGGATGAAGATGGGGCTGAGACCTATTCATTGGAGCAGCGTGAAAAGGAAGCCCCATTCCAACGAATCAAATGTCTTGGTGGCATCAAACAGGGCTGCATTCGCCAGGACGTGTGGTGCCAGATAGTGCATTAGGGCGAACAATGTCCGAAGGATGTGGGACGTAACCTTCCCGGTATAAAACCTGATTGGTCCGGTAGTATTATCCGGGTGAGCAATGGTTGCATTCGGGTAGCCAAAAGTTTGGCGAAAGTTTTCGCATCTATATTTATTAGTGAAATTGGGCAATAAGAATCACAATTAGTGGGATCTTTGCCCGGTTTTAAAACCATTATGATAATGAAGGTGGCCCGATAACCATTCCTCCATGGCTTCTTGATACACCGCCAGGAGACGAGGTGCTAGGATATCAGTGTATTCAGGGGCCTTATCTGTTGGGAGACCGCCTATTGTCTGCTTGACATCATCTACCGTGAAGGGCATCTCCATGTATTCCCGTGGGCATTGTTCAACCACACTAGTGCAATGGAATCAAAGTAGTCGCGCAACAAGTCCTCTGCCGGGTCGGAAGTGGACTGATATAGTTGTGCGTAAAAACTGCGCATGGGGGATAAAATGTCTGGTGGGGAGCCCTCTGTTGCGCCATCTGTGGTGGTCAATTCTGTGATGAAGGGAGAGCCTCTGGGCTTCCGCAATAGATTGGCCAGTGTTTTACCCGGTCTGTCCCCCTCTGTGTATGAATTTGACTTCGCGCTCAGCTTCTTCCTGATATGACGTGAGCGTGGTGCGTATATTAGCTAAGATGGAGGGTGTTGGTGTTGCGCAGTACTGTGCCTCTAGGTAGTGCAATTCCTTTTCTATTCTACTCAGACTATTCCGTATATCACGGAGAACCCCAGACTGACCTGCAATGCAATGACCACAATGACCACAGATTACCACTTTAAACGCTTCCCACAAAGCTGCCTCAGTTGCCACCAAACCTATGTTGTGTGCAAATTATTCTTGTATATTTGTGCAAATACTTTCGCAAAAGGCTGCGTCTAGTAGGGCATTGGGGGGAGGTGCCATGAGAATGGCTGTTAATAAGATTGTGGGATCTGTAGGGCTAGGGCCGCTGGCACGTGGTCCGATAGTGTTCTCGTGTGGTGGGTGGCCTCCTGTACCCATACCTGTAGGTCTTTGGTCACAAGCCAGAAGTCTATTCTGGACAAGGCTTGGCGGTGGTGTGTAATGCAGTTTCCCTCCCACACCGCGGGGTGAAGCACTCACCAGGGGTCCGCTAGATCATAGTCCTGTATGATATTATGTAGTGTCGCTGTCGCTTGCGGGTGGTGGACCCGAGCCGCTCCTTCCCTGTCCATATGGGGCAAACACGTGATATTAAAATCCCCGCCCCAGAGTATTGCAGAGTCTCCCATGGATTGAATCTTGTGCCATAGGTTGCGAAAAAAGGTGGGGTCGTCTATATTGGGACCATAAACATTTTCTATAATTAATTAACTTTGGTATAGTGTTCCCTGCAGGATACAAAACAGCCCCTCTGGATCTTTTATTATCTGTTGTGTGTGCCAGGGCACCCCTTTCTGAATTAGAGTCGCCACCTCACAAAAGTAACTTGAGTAACCTGCAGTGTGGACTTTGCTCCTGCGAGAGGCTGATAGTCTTGTGCCGGCCAACCCCGGGATTTGCGGTGGTCGTTTTGATCTCGTACATTCCAGGTGAGGCAATTGAGTTTAGACAGGCGGCTGCAACATCAACTTAGGATTTATTTTATGTGTGTCCCTGTCTACCTTCTCTCCCTGTCTCAATCTTGGCTACCGGTAGAGCATTTGTCGCAATTTAAATGCATGCCTGTTCAATGTGCTAGCTGGATGTGGCTGTCCACAATGATGATAATAGAATCCCATGACTGAGCTGCCATGCAACCAAGAACAACAAACATTAACATTTCCAATCCACCCCCCTCCCACACCAAACCCCAATCAGGTTGTGTATCCCTTGGTAAGGGAACCCATTAAATTTAGTGTAGCAGGGAATCATCCCATAGGGGCGAGGGGTTGCCTGTTTTCTGCCCTGTCACCTTTGGACAGGGTGGCAGAGCAGATAGGGGCGGCTCTGGCTTAAATGCGAGATTACCAGTTGGCTTCCCCAGTAATGTAGAGCGTGTGTCCCCCAACGTTTACATTGTCAGTCATTATCACTCATCTGGTTGCTGGAGGCAGGCAAAGTCCCTCTCTCTTCATTTCGTTGTTGCCTGACAGCCTGTTTAGCGTACTTCAAGGCGGCACTGGCATCGGTGAAAAACAAGGGCTTCCCTCCAGTGTGGACTTGTAGCTTGGCCGGATACATCATTGCGTATTTCGTGCCCATCTTTTGAAGTAATTTCTTAGCAGGTATGAATTCTCTTCTTGCCGACTGTATGGCTAGAGTAAAGTCCGGATACAGCGCTACTCTGTTCCCTTGACATTGAATGTCCCCTTTTTCCCTGGCCGCTCTCAGTACAGTGTCTCTGTCTCTATAATTGAGTAGGCAAGCTAAGATTGGTCTTGGGGGGCTATCGAAGCTGGTCTAGGGCCCAGGGTGCGATGTGCTCGTTCCACCAGGAACATCGGGGTGAGGTTTTACACGTATCTTT
Source organism: Triturus cristatus (assembly GCF_964204655.1). Classification (NCBI taxonomy): domain Eukaryota; kingdom Metazoa; phylum Chordata; class Amphibia; order Caudata; family Salamandridae; genus Triturus; species Triturus cristatus. The sequence goes on along the minus strand of NC_140589.1, from coordinate 636,194,830 downwards.
CCATGTTTTGATTGTTGGTTGACTCCGGTATCCCCGTGATACCGACGTTGTCCCTTCTGGATCTCGCTTCCAAGTCTTCGTTGCGAGCCTTTATTACCTCAAGCACCCTCTCCATATGTAGCATGTTGCCCTGTGATGTTTCCTGTCGATCCTCCGAGTCTGATACTCGCTGTTCCAGTGTGTCTATCCGACTTTCATTCTTGTCTATTCTTTGAGACATATGGTCCATTTGCGCTGCCATATTGTCCAATTTCGTATCAATTACTCTCAGGTTGCCTCGAACCTCCCGCATCAGTGCTCTGATGTCGTCGTCTTGGTCAGAGTCCATTTGTTTCTCAGGGACTACGGTGAGCGAAGCGGCAGCGGGTTCTTTGAGGTGTGTTGACCTTTTTTCGAAGGAGAACTTAGATTACTTGTTGTTAGCCTGCCCCATGTCAGTGGCTGGTTCTCTCCCTCCCATTGTTCTGTAGTACTGCGGGTATGGTGGCCACGTCCCGGCCGACGTGGTATGTTAGGTCTGCGGGTCCGGATGGGTTGTGCTGTGTCTTTACACAATACTGCACATGTAGTGGGTTCTTGAAGGTGTGTCAACCCTTTTTCGTGGTGTGGTGGGTCGGCAAGTGCGGATGGATTGTGCCATGCCTTACTGCAGTACTGCACTCACCCTGCGTATGTCACACTTATTTCGTGGCTAGTGACTCTTGTGCTCAATCAGCAGGCAGTGGAGTGTTCATGCCGGTCCACTGTTGACCGTAGCATTGACTACCCTCTGCCGGGGGATCCTCAATCTTCAGCTCCTCTCGCATGGGCCCCAGTTTCGTGCAGTGCCCATGGGGCTCCCACCACAGCGTTGCGTTTTGGGCTGTCTCTCGCCAACCAGTCGAATGGTATCCGGGGAGGCCGCGCACTTCTCGTATCCCACTCAGTATTTCCCCTAGGCCTTCAGTGTGGTCTAGACGGGTTCACTCACTGGCGTGCTCTCTCTAGCCTACCCGTGGTTTATCGGGGACCTCGCATTTCTCTGCGCCTATTCTTTGAGACATATGGTCCATTTGCGCTGCCATATTGTCCAATTTCGTATCAATTGCTCTCAGGTTGCCTCGAACCTCCCGCATCAGTGCACTGATGTCATCGTCTTGGTCAGAGTCCATTTGTTTCTCAGGGACAACGGTGAGCGAAGCGGCAGCGGGTTCTTGGGGGTGTGTTGACCTTTTTTCGAAGGAGATCTTAGATTGCTTGTTGTTAGCCTTCCCCATGTCAGTGGCTGGTTCTCTCCCTCCCGTTGTTCTGTGGTACTGCGGGCATGGTGGCACGTCCCGGCCGACGTGGTATGTTAGGTCTGCGGGTCTGGATGGGTTGTGCTGTGTCTTTACACAATACTGCACCTGTAGTGGGTTCTTGAAGGTGTGTCGACCCTTTTTCATGGTGTGGTGGGTCGGCAAGTGCAGATGGATTGTGCCATGCCTTACTGCAGTACTGCACTCACGTGTCCTGCGTATGTCACACTTATTTCGTGTCTAGTGACTCTTGTGCTCAATCAGCAGGCAGTGTAGTGTTCATGCCGGTCCACTGTTGACCGTAGCATTGGCTGCCCTCTGCCGGGGGATCCTCAATCTTCAGCTCCTCTCGCATGGGCCCCAGTTTCGTGCAGTGCCCATGGGGCGCCCACCACAGCGTTGCGTTTTGGGCTGTCTCTCGCCAACCGGTCGAATGGGATCCGGGGAGGCCGCGCACTTCTCGTATCCCACTCAGTATTTCCCCTAGGCCTTCAGTGTGGTCTAGACGGGTTCACTCACCGGCATGCTCTCTCTAGCCTGCCCGTGGTTTATTGGGGACCTCGCATTTCTCTGCGCCTGTGTTTGGCCCCGATTCACTGGCTCAGTACAAGCAGGTCATAGGGGGAGTCGGGACGATAGATCTGGTGGGTTAACCTTGTGGGCTTACTCTCTGTCTCGCGCTAGGGTTCGCGTGGCTCGAGTGCTGCCTTCGTCGCTCCAGATCTGGAGTCTCTCGTTGTGGCTTGGGCCTTCAAGCTCCTATCTCACCCCCGTCAGCCGGATCTTCTCCGCACACTTCTGTCCACACACACACCATGCAGGCCACGCTCGTTGTACGGTGGGGGGAGACGCTGCTTAGCGAAACTCACTATAGGCTGTGCAGGTCCTCTGTCTCACTGCCTCTTCGCAATCACTGGCAGGGACCCGGTGTTAGCGAGCTGCCATTTTGATGCGTGTACCCTCTGACGCCTGTCTCGTCGGTCCCCCGGGGGCTGCCGATCATCAAGTAACTTCTTCCTGAACGGCTTCCCGTACGTGGGCCGTCGGAGCAGTGGCGTCTCTTATGGACCAGGGGAACTCGCAGCGGTGCACGGCTTGCACAGCCCGCCGTCGGCCTACGCTATTGTTTCCCGGCCCGGGATAGGCTATTCCACCCCAACACTGGATCTTCGGTCCGCTGCAGGATTTCTTCACCCGGAGCCTCACAGATATCAGCGCTGGGGTAAGTCGTGCAGTGTCGCTACTTTTTTTACCTCCAATCGTGTGCCAGGCCAGAGATATTGAACGGATTATGTGCTCTGCTGGCAGAGCTGCCTCTCTGTGTACCCATCTTGCTGCTCGGCTTGGCCAGGCCCCTTCAAACACAGAATGTTAAAACCAACTTCACAAAAAGATGTATTTTATCATTCTGAGTTCAGGCATACAAAACTCGAATTTCTACCTAGTTCCCTGAGTCAGTTAGGATTATAAGATGTAATAATCAAACTGCCCATTCTGGCCTATGGGGAACAGTTAGCCTTGCAATAGTGAAAATCAAAAATGGCTGTAATTCACTATTAGGACATGCCACACACACAAGGGCATGTCCTACCTTTTACTTACAATACACCCTGCCCTTGGGCCTACCACACCCTGCCCTTGGGCCTACCATAGGAGTGTCTGATCTGAAGAAAAGGGAAGGTTTAGGGACTGGCAAGTGGGTGCACTTGCCCAGTCAACATGGCATTACCAGACTGCACACAGGCTCTGCAATGGCAGACATGAGACACACTTTTACAGGCTGCTTCTGTGGGTGGCACAACCAGTGCTGCAAACCCACCAGCAGCATTTGATTTAAAAGACTTGGGCACACTCAGTGCACTGTACTAGGCTCTGACAGGTAAACCAAACCAGCCAATCATGAAGTCACAAATCCATACATCAATTTATCATAGGGAGAGCATATGCACTTTAGCACTGATCAGCAGTGGTAAAGTGCCCAGAGTCATAAAACAGCCAACACCAGGTCAGAAAAAATATAGGAGGAAGGCAAAAAGTTCAGGGATGACCCTGCAAAAAGGGCCAAGTCCAACAGTTGCCAAATTAGCTCCACATCCAGTAGCTATAGTGATTTGAATTTAATAAAATGAATATTATCCATCTACAAAAATCATCAGTAACAGAAATGTCGACACATTAGAGATAGACACAAGAAAGGACAACAAACAACACCAATCAACAGCTTTTAACATTTGCTTTACTTCCAAATTAGAGCTATGTGACCTTTTGAAAGACTAATGAGGAGATACCAAAGTAATGAGCATAGATGCCCAAACTGATCTGACTGACAGATGGGAGAGGGCCTAATAGCTGCAGCATGCATAAAGAAAAGGACGGAATGCTTGAATTAATCAAACATTCACCCCCAGTCACAGATCTGGGTTAAATCCATCGTTTTTTTGCATGCCACGTCATTCCAGTTTAGACCCAGTCATATGCAAATCTGTCTTGACCCTATTCCCCATGGGAACAGTCCAGCCCGAACTGCCAGGCCTGGTCCTCCCTGGACCAGACCAAGCAACCTGGGACCGGTTTTGGGGTATTACCCCTCATCAGCCAGGCTACCTTGAATCTGGTGGCATAGCGAGCACAAGACCCACGTCTGGGCATACCCTCCCACTTAGGGCGACAAATGCAAAAAGAACATATGATGGACGGAATGCTGAAATAATCAAACATTCACCCCCGGCCACAGACCTCGGTTAAATCAATTGTTATTTTGCACGCGACCCCATTCCAATTTAGACACAGTCATATGCAAATCTGTCTTGACCCTATTCCCCATGGGAACAGTCCAGCCCGAACTGCCAGGCCTGGTCCTCCCTGGACCAGAAATAAGCTTCCTGGGTCCGGTTTCGGGGTAACATCCATCATCAGCCAGGCTAGCTTTAATCTGGTGGCATACCCTTCCCGCTTAGGGCGACAAATGCAAAAAGAACAGGGCATACCCTTCCCTCTTAAAGCAACAAATGGAAAAAGAACAGACGACGGACAGAATGCTGAATTAATCAAACATTCACCCCCAGTCACAGACCTCGGTTAAATCCAACATTTTTTAGCACGCCACACCATTCCCATTTAGACCCAGCCATATGCAAATCAGTCTTGGCCCTGCTCCCCATGGGAACAGTCCATCCCAAACTGCCAGGTCAGGTCCTCCCTGGACCAGAAACAAGCATCCTGTGATGGTTTCGTGGTAACATCCCTCATCAGCGAGTCTAGCTTGAATCAGGTGGCATATAAAGCACGGGACCCACGCCTGGGCATACCCTTCCCACTTAGGGCAACAAATACAAAAAGAACAGATGATGGACGGAATGCTGCAAACATGCCCCCTGATGTCATTAGTGTTGATGTCAAGGTGAATACCAAGAACTGCTGTATGACAGAAGCTAAAATGTGAGAGAGAGACATAAATGAGCAATTAAGCCATCCAAAATCATACAAAAAGGTGCCATATAAAGAAGCTAAATGATGTTTTAAAGACACATTAAGATTTCCCTCCTGCAAGTTAAGATAAGGTCTTACAGTGCAACCCATACATTTGCAACTCTAGGTGCGATTTGATAAGACAATACATGATATGTAACACCAAATCATAACATAATAAGCATGGGTCTAGTAGGGATGTGTGACAAGAGACATACATGTGCCCTGTCAATTTTAAGGAAATAAGTTAGAGCCATAGATATAAAAGCAGCCATTTAACTTACCAGCTTCTACCATCCGTCTGCTGTATGTGTTGGGTGCTGGGGTCATCCGAAGAACCAGGTCTTGAGGTACGTCCTGAACTGGAGTAATGTAGGACTTTGCCAGAGGTGGAGGTCTTTCCAGGTCTTGGCTGGTAAGGTAAGAGAAGGACTTTCCTCCCGTTCTGGTCTTGTAGATGCATGGGATAGTAGCCAGAGAGAGGTCAGCTGTTCGGAGGTTTCTCGTGGGTGCGTGGAAGGAGAGCTGGTTATTTAGGTACGTTGGTCCGATGTTGTGGAGGGCCTTGTATGCGTGAGTGAGGAGCTTGAAGGATTTTCTTCTGTCGTTGGTGAGCCAGTGGAGATCGATGAGGTGTTGGGTAATGTGGTTGTGACGGGGATGTCTAGGATCAGTCTGGCTGCGGCCTTCAGACAACATCATCTGGTAAGAGTATAAATGCCAAGCTTACATTTGACTCCAATTAAAAGGCATTCAAAAAACGTTTGTTAGGATTGGCTAAACAAGTGACAGAAGTAGCCAATAGTGTGCTGGTCAGATTGTTTGCATAAGGACATATTTGTGCGAGTAGATGGGTGGTTTTGCAATACCTGCCCTGTGTGTTGTCCTATTGCTGTCACAATGACTCCTGCCCCAGCTGAAGCTAACAATCAACTCAAATGAGTTGATGTATGAAGGGACTATTAAAAACAGAACACAACATAAAAAGTATGTAGAATTTGATGAGAATTGAATTAGAGCGGGTTTTAGAGGGGTTTTATGATGTTTTGTTCAACACAAATGGGGCCGCTCCCAGTAAAGTGGCCAAAGGTGCTCAAGGGTTAAATTGTGAGTGTGGACATCTCACAAAAAGTGAAGGACTGGCCTCACACACCACCTGATTTCAGGCTTCATAATCAGCAGTCCTCACCCGCTAAAAACTCGGTTTGATAAAGGGTGGGCATTCACCTGAGGACAGCGATGCACTTCTAAACTAAGTGGGGGCCCGTGGAAAGTGAGTGAGTTTTAAAAACCATTAAAGTTGCCAAATTACATTTTTAATAGGGTAGGCGGCTGTATGTTATTAACCCCTTAAGCGCGGCGCGGATTACCGCGCCACGCTGAAGGTTCTGAGCGCGGGCGGGGCCATGACGGAACGGTTCCGTCATAAGCACAGCCCAACCGACGTGCATGACGGAACCGTTCCGTCATGCGCGTCGAAGGGGTTAAAAAGGTGAACGGTGAGGGGATGTTTGCCAAACAATGCAAGTATCAGTAAAGGACAAATATGGGTGAGTGATTGAGGGTTTGCTTTTAATGTCTGTGTGTGAGAGAGATAAAGAGAGAGAGAGATACAGAGAAAGGAGGGGGGAGTTAGATTCCTAACTGGCACCACATTAGTGTTGTCAGAAAGAGGCAACCCACATAGCAGGTGGGGGTGAATTGCAGAGAGGACAGGCTTATCGAGGGGTGGTAATGCAACCAGGATTCAGCTGATCTTCCAGGCAGAACTTTAATTAGCTGAATACTGGAGAACTTCCCCTTTACCCATCTCCTCTCATCCTGCAGTTTCTATTCAGTGTCCCCCATGGTGCAGTCCTCCTGCCCCAAAGCATTGACAGCGTCCATGACCTCCTGCCATTAGGTTGCCTTCTGTGTTTCACTGAAAGAGAATGGAGGCAGCCCATATAGTTGTTTGTAGTATGTTATAACAAATTTAACTATAAGGCTGTTTGCTCCTCAGTGATTTTTTTTTGTCGCTTAAGCCGGATGATCTGCATGTTACTGCTTGAATGTCAGAAAGATAAACAGGAAAAAAGCAGGATCCTTTGGTGTGGGCAGTATTAATGTTGTTGGAAGCGAATGGGTGTCATGTCTGTAGGACTGTTTCAGGTGTATATAATTTTTCTACTGACTTCTATGTGGAGGCCTCAGTCCTGGTTGCAGTGATTCCACCAAGTGTATGAAGGTCTCCACCTTGAGTACAGAGGTCCCGCAAAGTTTGCGGAATACGCCCCTCAGATTCTATATACTGAAATGCTGTATAGTGGAAACATTAGTGACTTTGAAATGAAAAGTATTGGATTGAAAACGCACTTATCTTAATTAACCAAATACCAGATCTAGGTGGGTTCACTCAATGTCTTATACCACTTTATTGCTGTTAAGTGAGAATTTGAAAATGGTTCAATACGGGAAATGAACATCAAGGACATATTGCCAGGATAGGCACTCAGATTAGTATTCATTGAGACATAATTATGATTTCGTCATATGTTTTGGGGTAAATAGGGGATAGGTGCTAGGGATAACTACCTCGCCAAATAATATCCTGATTAAGAAAACATAATTTATTCTCAAGTGCTGCCTTTGCTTTACATTATGGCTACAATAAACATCAAACACATCTCAGAGTGGTGTTTTCCTTTATGAAAGACACTTCATTGGTTAGATACATTACTCACCTTTACGAAGGGGTCCCAGGACATCTACCCACCAGGAACCAGCTGACTTATAACTCGATCTGGCTACTGTAAACTCTTTGGAGAACTCCACTGTTGGTGAGAGCTGTTTCACTGTCGGTCCACACATTCCTCTGCAGTAACATATCTAATGATATTGCTAAAGCAGCAGTGCGCCAGACGCTTTCTGTGCTGCAGCTCATGCCATCTTGTTCCCATTTAAACATATTTAGACTTCCCAGACCACAAGTTTGTATCCTACATGCATAATTCATGAAATGTTTTAAGTGGATGAATCAGATCTCCTTGGGCTTCACACACACGACAAACATGTATGTCCTTACCAAGGCTAAGTGTAGAATAGTTATGGCTGTTACATTAATAGTTGTTATGCTCGCATTTATAATTATTCTAGTTGGAATGAGTTTTACCCCAAAGATGAAAATATCAAAATCTACACCTACACCCACATTCATTTCACATTCACTAGATGAGAAAAAGATAAATGCATAATTTTTAAATACTTCAAATGGAGATTTTAAATCTAATGTTTTTTCTAGATTAGTTCAGGAATATAAACAAGCTTTAGAGACTAAAGACTGCTTGCTATGTTTGCACAGATTTACCTTCTTCAAATGCAGAAGATGTGACATATCACCATCTTCCATTTCCAAATGCAGTTACAATGTAATATATTGCTTAGTTTATTTAAATACAGGAAAGCTCAAATATACTTTTTCCAATGATGATGATTCTTTTTAAAGTAGCCCCGCAGAAAAGAATGATCCCTCATCAACAAGCTATGGACATGGAAGTTGCCTGGTATTTCTTTAGGTCCCCTACAGTTATAGACATTGTCAATGCATACAAAACATATCTTACCTGTTTAATGAGACCATTATAAAATAATTTATTTTAGCATTAGAAGAAAGAAAAGCTCACATGTTTCACAAGGCAAACAAAGAGGAAGATGTTTTAAAGAATGTTTTGAAAAAGAGAAAGATTAATACAAGAAGAAAATGATATATACAAAATTAAAACTAGATAGATGACAACAAGGAAAACTATGTGTTCACAAAAGGAGAAATCAGTTTAGAAAGAGACAAACTGGGATAAGTAGCTGTAACCATACATTTGAGGTTCTTAGAGAATCTGTTCAGATATTAACAGAAGAGGAACCAGTTATTACCAGAGTATTTTGTGTTTGCAGACAGGATGCATGTGTTCAATTATCTGCTGATTCGGAAGGTGTTTGCTATTTAGGTCTATTATTCCCTAGGATGCTTTGACAAGAACTGATTCTCACAAAACACACAGGTAGTACCATTGATGGGACACAATTGGTGAGAGATATATTTGGAGAAATCATTCTACCAGTAGGAGTAGTTTTAAATAATGAGAAAATCACAATGCTCTCTACCATGGTAGATAAACTGGCTACTAGTACACCTGGTGCCTTGTTAGCCGTTAATATGGAATTAGTAGCTATTAGATCAATGATTTTTCAAGATCAATTAGCTTTAGAAATATTGCTGGCAGAAAAAGCCAGGGTCTGTAAAATGTTGAAGGTTCAACATTGCTGTTCATACATACCTTGCACGAGTAGAGAGATAGAAGAATTTGCAAAGAAATAGAAACTTTAGAGACAACTTAAGGATCAGGAACTGTAGGTAAGGGAGCTGCTACCAATAGCAATTGGTCTGCAACTGTTGGAGGAGGAGTTTCAAAGTTATATTGAAACCTATATTGATTGTTGGCATTTGTTAATACTCTTATATGCTTTATATAAAGGATTTAGATGCTACCTAACAATAAAGAAAAACAGATAAAGGAAAAGTCAAGGGAGAGAAGAAATAGACATGGGAGAAAGAAAGTGTAGGACATTGAAAGTTTGAAAAACAAAGTGGATGACACAGCATGAGAGGTAAGTGCACCATAGAGATTAATTTGTGGGAAATTGTGATGGTTATTCGAACCATCGGGGGCAGTTGCTGTTGTGAATTTTCCTTTTGCAAATAACAACACACTCAAGTAAAAAGTGCAAATGTCTATGTCAAATAATACATAATATGAGTAAACATTTTGTTGTAGGTAATCATACTTAGGCAATATTAGCATATATATGAAATAGTAATGTGCAGATTTAATTTAGCTTAACTGTTGATGCCATATTACCCACAAATAATACACTAGCATTGAAAGGCTTGTTTTCCACACCCAGCTGTTTTTTGCACAAGATGTTTTTCTCTTTTGCTGCAGATGCTGTAACTTTCCAGAAGCCATCTGTTAGTCAATAGGTATTTGTAGTGTATTAGACAACTGATAGTGAGGTTCTCAACGGGAGGAGAGGAGACAACAGGAAGGATGATTAATGGGAAGAACTGTCTGAACCACAAAATGTGGATGAACTGGGCAAAATTACCTTGTGTCTGTGAAGACGTGAGAAACTGGGGAATTTACCTACACCCAAGGGTTTACTGAAATCCTACTGAATGTTATGACCTAAGAATGCAATATTTGTTACCATCTGTAATATTGTGTGTTCATATTAGAGCGTGTTCCTAAAGGAAAGGAGGCATTTTTGGGGAGGGTGGAGGGCTTTTCTCACTTGATTTGCTGAAGATCAATCTCTGGGTTTCTTGAGACCATATGTCTCTTTTTGGGAGAATACTTTGAACCTATTCCTTGTTTTATTAGATGTCTGCCGATTTGCAGCTGAGAATCATTTCTAGCTTCAACTTTCAACTGACTTGCAAAGGTTTTATGCTTATGAATTTATTCTCTCATCAGAACTCTTTATGGGGTTTCTGAACTGATACCTTATTCTATTTCACTTCTAATGAAATTTAGATTAGGGAAATTCCTTTATGGAACACGCTTCTCTTATTATTACAACATTAACTGTTATACTTACAAACGCTACATTCTTTCTTTCATTGAAATATTGATTATTGGATTATATAATAATTATTGCCTATACAGTTTCATGTAGATGATCGCTCCTTTTCACTTCTCCTTGTTGACAAGCAAAGGTCCATACGAAAAATGGAGGGCGTTATTTAATGATTACACCCAAAGAATAAGGTACTGAAAACCCTGCTCCATCACCCTTATTCTATGCCATCCTCCATGGCAAACATAATGTGGGATAATACCACAGAAAAACATTCATTACTTTTGTTTTTAATCCACATCTATGTGCTAATCGAAGAGTGGTCCATCCAAGAAATAAAGTTTGGATGCCACCTTGGCAAATTTATGAATAGCAAATAGAAAAACTGTGAAAGAGTACAATAGTGTCTGAACTACATTCAACTAAGATATTTGTGGCAGGATCTCTTTTGATCAGGGCCAGATTGTTATTTGCACTTTTGTCACCTTGTTTAACTTTAACATAAAAAAATACAAAGATGTTTTACTACAGTAGTTCTGGACCTATGTTTTGACCAACAGGTAATTTATTGTGCAATTAAATAAAGTTTGAAAACCATTGGCTTATTGTAATTAGCTGTTGTTCAATGCAGCAGTTATATCAACCACTGCTATATGAGGCTTGGTTAACCTGAAGAGAAGCACAGCTGTGCATTACGTCTGTTTAATTTAGGCTGTGCAGTTTTCAAAAGATTGGATGTTGTTCCTGGTTTTAGAAAATGTAATCTATGTTTTAGGCCTGGAGTGTTTTCAGTGAAGAATGTTGGGATCTTTGAGGGTAAAGAGGGGAGGGGAATTTTGAGGAGTGTGCCATTTAAAGATGGCATTTTAGTACAGAATCATTGTTACAAACTAAGCACTCCCTATATATACATTGTACTGTTGTCGCATCAATTAATTATAGTACAATATGCACAACTATGCTTTGTAAACCTATTGAAACATTTCTTTATTTGGAGGTCCATTTATGACAAAAGGTAAACTTTGTTGAAGTATATACAAAATTCAACAGCTAATGCATTTGTTCCATTGGAACATCTTCAGGGCACAATAAATACATATAATACATAATAAATATATACAAAATAAAATGAAAATCACACTTTATTTGAATACACCTCCTACTTTAAGCACAATTTGGACAAGTATTATTGTAACACTCAAGATTTAATTCTTCTTGATAAAAATGTGTTTTTATGACCATTTGTTATGGCTATATTTGATGGATGTGTTTTAAATTAGTAGATGTGTATTTCAATAAATTGTAAATAATTGCTCATGTTGTAGATATTGAATATGTATTTTATCTATTTATTGAACCGCTTAAAAAGTTCAGATGGAACAAAATGCGCTGGCTATTGATTTTAGTATATACTTCAAGTTTATCTATTGTCATAAACTGACATTCCAATAAAGTAATGTTGAAAAAGGATTACAACCCATTGTGGTCCATATTGTACTATAACTGACTAATGTGAAAACACTGAAATGTAAATTTAGGGACTACTGAGTTTTGCTTACATAGAATTATCTTGTTGGGCCTACATTTGTGATACCCATATTAAGGGAATTTTGTAGTTAATTCCTTCAAACCCATGCACCCCAATGTTTTGCTATATTTGTTTTATATTGTTTGGTGATATGTGTGGTTTATCCTAGTGCCTTAACTGCCATTTTGTGAATCATTTGTTCATCTATACAATCTTTATAGAACCTTATGGCGGTGGTGAGGTTAGTGACTCTAATACTGCATTTACTGCAAGCATTATAGTTTATAGTTTTATATTCTCAGTCTGTCTCAATATAAAACATCCCTGTGTGTTTTTGGTGTGGTTCCATCACATTCTGCAGACAGCCAGGCTAACAGTCTGGCTAGTCAAGGCACAAGAAGGTCATTTCCATGAAATTCAGTGGGCATTCAGGCTAACATTCTGGTAAAATTGTGCAGTGAAAGTCTCCATTTGGCCTTATTTTATTTTTTAATTTTCTGAGGGGGGAGACCCTGCTAACATGTCTAATAGAAGTTGGGTTTGCTTGCTTCGTTCACTCAGACATATGTGAGGCATTTATTTAGATGTATTTATTTTATGTTAATTGCATAGCACAACGTCCACCCTAAAGCATCTTGGTGCTGAAAATGTGATTTCAATTAAATTAGAGAAAATGCCTGTTGGGACAGAAAAGTCTGTTGTATGGTGACAGACGTGCACACCTGCCGTGAGTGCCTTAGCTGCAACAATGTCTGGACCTCTGGTGCTGATTTTTTGTTGTCATGGGCGAACACAGATCACGCATTTGCCCCATGACATAGACTTGTCTCACAGATTGGTGTCTTTTTTGGAACGAGAGGGGTGCCCAAACCACTACCCTCATAGAGGTGAAAGGCTACTGACTTAGCCAGGAGTTAAGCAGCAAAAGTGCAGTGGGGGCAGAATACCATATAGTGATCAGTAGAAGTGAACAGGCCTTTTTACCTGTATCACTGGAGTGAGGCCTACTCTCTCACCCATGTAAAGTTCAGCTGTTGTGTGCTTAACTCACCCTTGGCCTACATCAGGTTAGTATGTAGTGCTGTGCAGTGCATGTGTGTTAAATGCATGTGCTGGGTGCATGTGTGTATGTGTGCATGTGAATGGTACAATAAATGGTTAGGCTCTGGGTTCAATTTTGGGAGACTCAGCATGGACTGGAGGAGCATGAGGAGGTAGAGGAATCCCATCAGACAGATGTGTGGATTGTTGCATTCCTGTGAGGTAGGTGGGAAACACTGGAGGGAGAGTCAGCCTCTCCAGCACATTTTCAAAGGGTGCGCTTTGATTCAGAGTGATCACTGGGAAAGGGGCCTGGGCACATCTCACGAAGAAGATGGGGATAAATCATAAAGAGTAGGGCTGAGGCACAGGACCAACCTTTTGATGCACATATCACTATGAACCTCTACTCACGCCAATGGCCTGTGTTGTGGGGCTATCAGATTTGGAGTCACTCCTGCTGTGACAGACGGCTTTCTGGAGTAAAGGCAGGGCAGGGCAGAGGAGAGGGCATTTCTAAAGGAAGAAGCCCCCAACATAAACTTAAAAGACTTAGACCCTAAATCACATTTGGTGTCTGGAAATGGACTATAAAAAGGGGAGCCTGAGGTCCCCAAAATTGTTAACTGTCAAGCAGCTAGACAAGCTGTGCGAAGAAGGGGAAGCTCTGCAAGACTTCTGCCTGTGACCAGGGCTGGAGGCTAAGGCCTGTCATTCTCCCATCTGAGTGAGCGGACATCACCCAGGAACATCCAAGACCATCTGCCCCTGGAGCCTGGAGCACCAGTGTCTGCCTGCTTGCCAAGACCAGTGAGCCCTGTGGAAGGTAAATTGTGTTCTTTTTAAAAAAATGTTAATTGCTCTCTGTACAACATTGTTGATGTGAGTGTATATGTATTTTATTCTGTTGATACTTTTTAAATTTACGAGCGTCAATTTTTATGCAGTTTTGCACATTCTGCCTATATCGCACAGTCTGTCTTTATAGTCAGTTTTCCTCTACTGCTAAATTTGCCTTGTTGGACTTGGCCCTTCTGGCAAGTACACCCCTAAAACTTTTTGCATTTATCCTAGCCTTTTTCCTATGTTGTATTAGTGGTTTTAGGCCTCTAGGCGCTTTTACACTGTGTCCCAGTGGAAAGTACGTGCGCTCTATGTATGTTTCAGTGAGACTGACCTGCCCTTCCATAGGAATGCATGGGGGATCTGAGTGACCGTGTTAAGTCCTGATGTGAGAGGAGTGCAGGGTCGAGTTTGGTATGTGCGAACTCATGAGATTAAATGCTGCACGATGATGTGTGCGGTGGTACTGTGTCTAGTGTAGAAGTGCCACTTCTGGAAACTGGCATGTCTGTGTAATAAATGTGATGTCTACTGAGCAATGCCTGTAGGCCCTGATCTATGTCTCCAATGATGTTTACGGTTATGAGGTTTGTGCGTAATATGGTTATGCTAAGGGTTTTTAGGCCTTATATGTTTTATGCCTAATGTGATTGCGTAGTGTGTTCCTACCTTTTACCAGTAGTTACTGGTTGTGCGCTACATTTATTATTGGTTCTACATTTACAATTGGTGATTTGTGATGGTTGTGACAGTGGCCCCATTGGCCCTGTCGTGTGTAAATAGTCCCCTGTGAATTCTGCCCAGTGCCAGTTGGCACAGTGTAAATTGTGTGATTATCATCTAATGTGTTTATTATAATAAAAAGACTATTTTTTATATAACCTTGTGTGGAGTTTCTTTTGAGGATGGGCCTAGGATGTTGTTGCTGGGTGCGTGCGCAAATGCTTTACACATTGCCTCCGGGATAAGCCTGACTGCTCGTGCCAAGCTACCAAGGGGGTGAGCAGGGGTTATCTTTGGCGTGTAACTTCCTTGCCCTGACTAGAGTGATGGTTTCTGCCTGGCTTTGACGCAAGCCTTAGCCAACCAGAGATCCCATTTCTAACATGCCTGTATAGCAAATACACTGTATTTTTAGGACCAGGTCTGTGTCGTTCAAGTAGCCATGTGTCCGATATCGGGATTGGGGTCTGCACTGTAATTGTGGAATGTCAATTTTTTTCTTTTAAAATTTTTGTATTAGTCTTTCCACAACATTGTTGATCGTGGGTTTGTGTGTATTTTATTCTGTCTCTACTTTCTAAATTTACGAGTGTGAATTTTTATGCAGCTTTGTACATTTTGCCTCTATTGTGCAATTTGTTTTATAGTCAATTTCCTCTACTGCTTAATTCGCCTTTATAGCATATCCCTGGAATGTTTACGACCTGGTCTGTGTTGTTCAAGTAGCTGGTGTCGGATATCGGGTTTAGGGCCAGATGTATGCCCTATTTGCATGCGCAAACGGGTTTGCGACCCGTTTGCGCATGGAAAATCTAATAGGGTCATGTACAATCCCTATTTAGCGAGTCGCAATTTTTTTGCGAGTCGCTAAATAGGAATTGCGAGTCGCTATTAGGAAGGGCGTCCCTTCCTAATAGCGAGTCAGAGGCTTATGGAGGAATGTTTCGCAAAACACTCGCAATTTACCGCCCTCTTCAAGAGGGTGGTAAATATGAAATGAGGTACATTAAAAGGCAGTTTTCAGAATAAAGCATGTGGTTTTATTAGTGTAATATTCTCTAACAGAAAGGCTTTCCCAGATGTCAAGTTAATCAGGTAAAACAGCATGCAGATATAAATATACTTACATATATGTGCAAGCAAATAATAATGAAACACACAAAATAATCAAATCCATGGGATAAAACAAAAGCAGATAATAATAATTGTAAAACACATGCAAATAATAAACATTTACAAGTCAAATAATAATGAAACATTCATAAGTGAAATGCAAGAAAATAGGACACAAGCAAATAAATGTATAGGAGAATAGCTTTATGTACATAAATATATAGTTAAGAACAGAAATACTTCACAGGCTGGTCACTCAACACACAGACAAAAACATATGTAGAAATAACGATATATCTAGACATATATCTCAATACCAATGATCAGAGAAAATACCTCACCGGCTGCAACATCTTCATCATATCCCTCACAAGACTCTGGGATCCCAAATTAAAATCCGAGGGCCAAGAGAATTCATACCGGGAATGCAGCACTGAGCAGATGCATCCACCACTCAGGAGAGAACCCAGTTTTTGAGCCAAGAAACTCTAGTTTTTATAATATTCTCAATGCACAAGAAGTTTTGAAAAGACACCCTCCACATTAAGGAAACGTACTGGTGCTGGCCAGGTTCCTGCAAGCATTCCAAGGTAAAGGATTGCTCACGCATTCTTGTTGCGCTCCCACACTACATGTTCCAGCCCTTTATCTTAGTGAAGCTCGAAAAAGTAGAAAACTCAAAGAGTACAAAAACACTCTCAAAGAGGAAATAAATTCTGCAGCCAAATAAACCGAATAACCCTGAGTAACCAAGCCCTGCTTGTGTGTGCAGAACTCAAGCCAGAGTCAGAATTCAAGATGGAGTAAGAGCAAGCTAAAGTCAATAGTTAAAACGTAATTTCCCAACGTACAACATAATGCACATTTGTGCACCACTGACTACAGCACCCACTCCGAGACAGAGAAGTACATTCCACACATTTCTCTCTCATGCTTTCAAAAGCACATCCCGCACGTTCTGTTCCATGGAAGGCTGTTTTGTTGTGTGCTAAGGAGAAAGTAAACAATTCTACTCTGAAGCTATAAGGCGGCACAAAATGAAATCAGTAGCTCAAAATACAAGTGCACAAAAACTGATGTCGCACATGAAGATGGAGTGAATTATAACACATAGAGTGAATTAAAACACTGGTATTCAAAGGTCATCGCATAATCCCAATACATATAAGTGCATATAGCACTACACATGCCCATGAGAGAGATGCTCACAAAGACTTCGTTTGGATAGATATTTCACTATGTATTTGTATATCAAAACTACTTTTGTCATAAGAAAAAGTATTTGACTGAAAAGTCATTTATTGCTGCTATTGAACATATTCAGAGCTGAGAGCCTGTGTTCATCCCCTGTATTTAACTGCCCTCTGAGAAGCCTTGAACTGCTCGACCCACGCTAAAACTGAGAATCAAGTGCTGAAGAGGCACTTGGCCTATTTGCTCGGGATCAATAGTAGATCAGGACCCGGTATATCCAAAGTAAAAGGCCTCAGCCTCCACGGATGGGCCTAGTAGGTCCAAATTGCCCTGTGGCCCTCTGAAAGGAGTCCTGACAATTGTTGGCAAGCGGTAGGGTGCCCAACATTTATGAGCCTTGGATACAGGTGTAGCATTGATAATTTCCAATTTAAGTCAATAGTACAATAAGTCGATGTTAGAAATTGGGTTGTCGGTTAATTGGGGTGTGAGCCCTTGTCAAGGAGCAACCACAATACTAGTCAGGGTAAACCACACAAAAAAACAAATTAACCTGTGCTCACACCCTGGTAGCTTGGCACAGGCTTAGCGTAGAGGCAATGTGTAAAGTATTTGTGCAACACTTCATACAGTAAAACTGTGAAAACGCCACACAAAAAGATCCCACACATGGTTTACAAAAATAGAGTGAATTTGAATAAATAAAACAAGACCAAGACGACAAGATATTGAATTTTAATGTTTTAAGTCAAAATAGCACTAAAAATCACAAAACACCAACAAAGGATATCTGGTTGCGTTGAACCAGGACAAAGTCAGAAGTTCAGGTCGACTGCAATGGAACGCGGTCTGGCAACAGGGACCTAGTTAGGCATGCTGGACAAAGTACCCTAAATCCTGGTTGCGGAGTGTTATCTGTATCAAAGTAAAAAATGTGAATCAATGCGTCAGTTTACAGATGCGGCAAGGCTGCGGTGCGAGGGCCTATTGCATCGTCGTCGAGGATCTCATTGACGATGCTTGCAATGCGAAGTCCTTGGATCAGGAAGGCGGAGTGCTTCTGGCGATGCGTCGGCTCCAAGGAGCTGCGAAACTGCGATGAGGAGTCCAGCATCATTGTTGAGGCTGCTGTCAATGAGAGACCTGAACCGGGAGATGTGCCTCGGCAATCCATCGGTTCTGAAGACTACAGGAGCAGTGTGGGTCTTTGCGACAGGTCCAATCCACGCAGCAGTTCTGCTTGAGGATGCACCTCTCAGCAGAGAGGATGCATCAGTTACGCTCATATGTACCTTAGGCCTACTTCCAAGGGTCCAGGACGGTGGTGGCACCACTTGGCATGGTAGACTCAAAGATGGCAGAGCCCAGGTGCAGGTGCAAGGTTGCTGGAATCCTGTTATGTCTCTGAGGTGTCAGGTCAGGAGGTCAGCCAACTAGACCTTGGAGTCACTCTGGGTTTTGGATTCAAGGAATGCAGGTACAGTCCTTTCTCACACAGGCAAGAGGGCAGCAGGTCACAGCAGGTCTGCACAGCAGCTCAGTAGTTCCTTCAGAGCAGCAGTCCAGCAGTGTGGCAGTCCTTTCAGCAGTACCGCAGTCCTTCTTCCTGGCAGAGTATCCATAGGTCCAGAAGTGTACTAAAGTGGTGGTGCCTGAGGTCCTTCTTTTATACACAGTTGTGTCTTTGAAGTGAGAAGAAGCTTCTTGAGACAGGCCTCTGAAGTGCACAAATACCCTGCCAGCCCTGACATGGACTAACTAAAGGAGGTAGGCAGCTCTTTGTGTGAAGAGAGGACACAACCTATTCAGGTGTGAGGCTGGCCCCAGCTCCTCCCTCTCATTCTGCCAGTGATGGCCCATTCAGTCACACCTATGTTGATGTTGAGTGTAGTTGTCTAAGTGGAATACACAAAGCCCAACTGCCAACTGTACCCAGTCATGTCACCACAGACATGCTGCAGGAACCAAATGGCTTAGGCAAGAAAATGCCAACTTTTTAAAAGCGGCATTTTCAGAATTGTAATTTAACATCCGACTTCACCATAAGTTAGAATTTAAAATTAGGTTTCTAGAGACACCAAACTGGAACCAGTTATATCATCCCATTTGGAAATTGTACTTATGAGTTGTAATAAAGTAACTCCAATGGTATCCTATGGGAGTGATAGGCCTTGCAGTAGTGAAAAATGAATGTATGATTTTTTCACTACCAGGACATGCAAAACTCAAAAGTACATGTCAAAGTTTTTAAGTACCCTGCACCCTGCCCTTCAGGCTGTTTAGGACCTGCCTTAGGGGTGACATATTTATTAAAAAAGGTTTCAATCAATCAATCAGTAGATTAGTATAGCGCTACTTGTCACCCATGACGGTATCCAGGCACTCGGTTTGGGTTGGGCCTGGCAAAAGGTTTAGTTTGCCAGGTCGAAATGGCAGTTTCAACTGCACAAAAAGGCTCTGCAATCGAAGGTCTGAGACATGTTTAAAGGGATACTTAAGTGGGTGGCACAATCAGTACTGCAGGCCCACTAGGGTGTCTTCCCTTGTCTTTTTTTTAATTTTATTTTTTTATTAATGTTCCACAACAAACATTCAGTTACAATTGACCAATAAAATAAATATACTGCAAAAAACTTAGAAGAGTAAAAAGAAAATAAAACCATAATAATTACTCATAGCTTGTCTTGTATAACAGGGCTAAACATAGTTATTTACTCATCAAAATAATCTTTTAGCGGACGCCAGATAGTGAGGCCAAATCGTCTCTTGCGTGGTTTTTTCAGCATATACATACTAGTTTCAAGATTATACAAATTAAATAGCTTAGTACGCCATATGTCAAAGCTCGGCGCCTGTGGCTGCAACCACGCTGTTGCTATAGACAAACGTATCACAGCTGCTATAATAAAAAGAAAAAAACGAAACTCAAAAAGAGGATGCCCTTGGGTAGTTTCCTCCCCAATACCCAGTAAAATTAAGTTCGATGACAATAAAACAGGTTTACCGAGAACATGACACAGAAAACTTGAGATTTGATTAAAAAAAAATGTTAAAGAAGGACAGGCGTAAACCACATGTACTATATCGGCTTTACAAGCTTTGCAACGAAAACATTCACCCGAATTAGAGTATTGAGAAGAGCTACCCCATTTCATCATCACCGCCGGAGTACGGTATAAATTAAAAATAGTTTTATAAAGTTGGGCTTTTAGTGACGCAGAATAAAGAACCAAATGGGCCATTTTAATAGATTCTTGGATGCTAATAGATGTAGATAAAAGCCGGCATGACCACTTCTCATTTGTTTTGTCAATATCATCTATACGATGTGCTATAAGCTCCTTGTAAATAGTTCCAATACATGATTGAGATCTAATAGCATCAATAATGCGAATTGAAGACAGCGACGTGGTACGTTTGTGAAAAAAGTCACGGATCTGTAAATATTTAAGAAATTGGTTATTAGATAAATCAAATTTCTGTCTAAGTGCATCAAAAGGAAGAAAAACACCCTCAGCGGAAACAAAATCACCCAGACATGTGATACCTTTAGAGTGCCAACATTGTATAACTGAATCACCAAAAATAGAGGGTAAAAGATATGGAGCCCTAAGCGGAGTATATATCACAAATTTGGGTATATTGCAAATTTTCCTAACAGATTTCCAGACATTGAAAGCAGACATGATAATTTTAAACCGAATGCGCTTGTAATAGCTACCATCAATATTAGAAATCAGACATTTTTTTGCAATCGAACCAAGCGTAATTTGATAGATCGAGGGTGTTTCTGCCGCGTTAGACATTTCTTCACCAGTCAGGAGAATACGCATCCTTAAAAGTAAACATGAAATCTGATATAGAGCAAAATCCGGAACTCCCCATCCACCGCGAACAGACGGCAACGTCATAAAGCTTGAAGCTCTACGGATTTTTCCTGGAGCCCAAAGATATTTTTCACAGACCGATTGTAACTGGCGAATCTGACATCTAGGAATCAGAAGGGGAACAGCACGAAAAAAGTAAAGTACTCTAGGTAGTATGATCATTTTTAGTAAATTTGCTCTACCAACCAGAGTTAGGTGAAGACTCTGCCATGAATCCAGTGCATGTTTGGTTTTATCCAAGATATCCATCCAATTAACACTAACCAAATCATCCAAATTAGGTCTGATCTTAATACCCAAGTAAACCACTTCTTCCACAATCCTACTGTCAGAAACTATCGTTTGATCTGTACACAGACATTGTGTCTTAGCTTTATTAAGCTTATACCCGGAATATCTGCCAAAACATTCCGCTAGTTGTTCTATAGCGGGTAAAGCAGTATTTAAGTTAGATGTGATGACAGCTATATCATCCGCGTAAGCGAGAACGCTATACTGCGTACCTTGAGCTATAAAGGGGGGGTTTTGTAAATTAAGATCAAGCATTCTAATGAAGGGATTAATATAAAAAGCAAAAAGAATAGGGGAACAGGGGCAGCCTTGACGGGTCCCTCTACTAATCTGAACCTCCTCCGATTTAAGGTCCATAGCACATATCCTTGCAGTAGGGGACCGATAAAAAATCTGAAGGGCCCGAAGAAAGCCTGGGTTAAACCCTGAACGTACCATGACCGCCCATAAGAAACTCCAAGACACACGGTCAAAGGCCTTCTCGGCGTCGAGCAGGACAAGACCTAGAAATCTGGAATCAACCTGTGCGACATCGAGAAGTGCAATGACCCTATTAATGTGATCAACCGTCCCCCGCCCTGGCACAAAACCGTGCTGCTGCGGCGATACCAAGCCAGCAACAAGCGGAGCCATACGATTTGCTAACAATTTAGCATATAGTTTACCATCGCAATTAACCAGAGATATCGGGCGGTATGATCCTGGTTGATCAGGAGGTTTCCCCTTCTTCGGGAATATAACTACATGGGCGGCATCCCATGACTGGGGTGGGAATCCCAATCTAGGAAAGTATTCAGCAGATCCTCTCGGAGTTCTGGAAAAAAGGTCTTATAAATCTCTGATGGAAGAGAGTCAGGTCCGGCCGCCTTACCCGAAGGCAATTTAAACAGTGCACGCTCGATCTCTTCGGCAGAAAATGGCAAATCCAATCTTTCTGCCTCAGCAGGGTCAAGCCTATCCCATTCTAGCGCTGGTAGCCCGAAGTCAGGCGGGAGGTCGCCAACATCCGGCTGGTTATACAAATCCGAATAAAATTGATGGAAAACTTTCATAATAGCCTGGATTTCATGAACTAATACCTTTTGGTCGTTATAGATAGAGTTAATTTTTGATATTTGATTTTACGCCCAAATTCTTTGAGCTAAATATCTCCCTGAAGATTCCCCAAACTCATACAGTTGTTTCCTATAAAGATGATATTTAAGCGAAATCTCTTGAGCCCATACAAGATTAATCTTAGCCTTACAACAAGCTAGTCTATCAAGGCTATCCTTAGGATCATCAGCTACCTGTAGTTGAACTATGAGATCTAACTCAGCATTCCGCAATTGAGTGAATAACTGTATCATATTCTGTTTGCGCAATCTTTGAGCATGTAAGCCATAACTGAGAACCTCACCTCTAAAACATGCCTTAAAGGAATCCCAGACTACCGCGGGTTCAGCTGTACCACGGTTAAGTTGAAAAAAGTCTGGGATCCACTTTTTCATATGATTCACAAAAAGAATATCAAGCAGCAGTTTCCTATCAAAGGTGAAAATCTTACTATATCTATAATAGCCACATTTGAAAAGGAAATAGCCACAGGAGCATGATCGGATAAAAGTCTAGGATAGACTTGAATTTGACTACAGGAGGCCCAGACAGCGGGAATAATAAAATAGTCCAACCGAAATAACTTAGTGTGAGGTGAAGAAAAAAACGTATAGCCAGGTGCTTGTGAGTATAAGAAGTTCCACCCATCAACCAAGCCATGGTCAGCCATCAGGTTCTTTAAAGCCTGGAAAACCTTAGGTTTACGACCCCTATATAACCGGGGAGAAAGGCTTGCCCAATCACTATCCAAATGAATATTAAGATCTCCACAACACACTACTGGTGAAGGCCATAAAGCAAGCTCACCATTTAAGAAATCAAAAACATTTGCTTCATCAAGGTTAGATCCGTATACAGTGCAAAGGGTAAACCGTATATCTCCCACTAAACAATCAAGAATAGCCCATCGGCCATGTATATCTGCCAAGAAACGCTCAGTTCTAACTAAAGAGGGGCGTGCCAGAATGGCCACCCCCGCGTTGTATCCGATTGTTTAGAAGCCACCAAAGTAACATACCCCAAATCATCTAACTTTTGCCTTAAGGACCACGAAATATGCGTTTCCTGAATACACACAATATCAGGATTAATAAGTTTCAGTTCAATTTGCATCTTCCTTCGTTTCTCACAATTATTAAGGCCACAAACATTATAAGTTACAATTTTTAAGTTCAAACTAGCCATTAAATTCAAAATATAAGAGCCCTTTAGTAAACACAATCATAAGTACATCAACCAAAAAATCACAAAAAAAATCAAACAGTTGTGGAACATAATTTTCCTTCCCCCCCAATCCCCCCCGAATCCCACCCTTCCCTCCACCCAAACAGACCCTCCCACCACACCATCTACCTTCCCCCTCCCACCACACCCTCCCAATAATGAGGCAATAGGACCGCGGTCCTTAGTGATGGGGAGCTGGAAGCACTCACCCACGGTACTCCTTACAAGAAAAACATAGCTATAACTATAGCACAATTTGCCACCTTAAGCCACATTATTATCTTCAACTCAACTCACAGGGCCCAACTGTTGCAAATATTCCTTAGCCAACACTTCTGAGAAAAAAAACCTGTTTTGGCCCTGAACCACAACCTTTAGCTTTGCAGAGTTCATTAAGAACGCCTGCCCACCCTTCGCTTGAAACATAGGTATTAGTTGGCGAAGGTTCCATCTGCGAGACACTGTTTCATGAGAAAAATCCGGCCTGACAAAAAAAATGAATCCCTTTGGCCAATCTCTTACGATTTGGCCTCGCCAGGTCATAAACAGCTTCTCTCGCTAAAAAATTATTGATTGAAATCAAGATGGCACGAGAATATACAGGTTCCGGTCCTAAGCGGGTAGCTTGTTGTTTTTTATGGAGAGGGAATCGATGGGCTCTCTGAATCTCTATCCCCCAATCCCACTGGGAAAGCTCCGGGAAAGCCTCTGTAAACAATTGGGTAATAAATTGCCTCGCATCATCCCGCTCTGCCCCCTCCGGGATACCCAACACTCGTAAGTTATTCCGCCGCATCTGATTTTCAAGTTCAGATAATTTCCAAGTGGCATCATCTTTTTGCTTTTTTAGTGCAGTAACCAGTCCTTTCTGAATTGATAGTTCATCCTCCAAAACTGAGATGCGGTTTTCTGTCTCATTTACTCTAGTGCCAATCTCAGCACTTGTCTTGTTTATGCGTCTTATGGCATTTTGTAATTTACGACAGGCCCCCTGTGTTCTAGCATTCTCAAGCCTAGTCTCCGCTCTGTGTGACAGCATCGTGTCATAAATCATCTCCAACGTGATGGCTTTGGGAGGGTCAGACGAATTAAACGCAACAGGATTCCCTAGGCCCACTTCATGGCCTGAGGCGGATGGGTTTGTGGTAGAGAATGAATAGTCCCAAGCCAAGTTCTCCCCTTGGGCATTAAGAATGTTATCAGGTATGGTGGCCCCTAGATCATTCACCTCTCCACTCAAGATCTTGTTTTTCCGAACTGTACCACCCACAGGGGCCGTATTCATATATCCTCCCATTATGCAATCATCGATTTCTCCCTGCTCATACTCTGCCCAATCCCTACTGGTCGCACCGTCATCAGATGTGGTAGACCCATCTGATAGAGAGAAAAAATTATCTAATGGGTCGTTATCTAGGTTAGACCCGGCCTGGTCAGTACCTAAACCATCTTGTGATACAACCGCTTTGGGAAAGTCAGTAGATTTAAAAGGGAGAACTACAGGTCCCAGCATACATCTTGATAGACCAGCCAATGCGGTTGAAGTCTAGACATCCAGATCTAAATTCGCAGAAGGATCCAAAGCGCTTCCTATCGCTGATTGATGATCACCGTGAATCACCGGTGTTTCACCCGTCATGTCAGCCGATTTATATCCCTCCAGAGGAGAGCCCAGGACAGCGTCTGAAGGCTGCGGTATCCCGCTATCAGCCGATTTATTTACCAGCTGTGTCGGGGCTTTGGCTGCCCGTTTAACGAACAGAGGGGCCGTATGTTTAGCAGCGGGCGAAATAGCAGCAGAAGAAGATACCAAAGTCTTACCCAAAGGGGTCTTAGAGCGGGACAGCGAACTGGAAGCAGAGCCATCGTTAAGCCCGGTATCAGCCGTCGTTGCCTTCACCTGACCCTCGGCTGCGGAGTCTGCATTCATTGATGGTTTACAGCTGCGGGGCTTTGATTTTTTATCGGGATCTTGGGAGCTGCTTTCGGCGGCATTCCGGTAGCGGCTCGGAAGGACCTGCCAACCGCTAGAATACTGAGCGAACACCATTTGCCACACTGCGGAGGGTAAAGACGCCAGACGCCTCTACGCGCCCAGATCACAGCGGATGCCGCGGTGAGTATACTCATCACCGATAACTTTTCAGCCGCATACGAATACGCAAGCACCACTTCTCTCTTCCCTCGAAGATCGTAGCGTCATGCCTTGAAGCTTAAACCTTTGAGCTGAATCATATTCGTGGCACTTTCAGTGAAGGGAGTCACCGCGGGGAGTGCATAAGTTTAGCTCACTCAGCCGAGGCACCGGCCGCCATCTTGCCTCAGGGGGTGTCTTCCCTTGTCTGGCGCTTACTCGGACACTGGTGTACTGTGGGAATTCTTTTCATCACGCCATTGCGCATTACGGCCATCTACCATCGTTAGGCAGGTTGAGTCCCCCCACATCGCCGCCATTTGTTAACAACTACACAATCGGCGGCAATTATCCGGTCTCTGGCCTTCCAGCACCCTCCCAGGTAGCATCTGCTACATCGTACTCCCTCCCGTGATTCTGACTTTCTCACAGGCTCACTCAGGCACTATACTTTATGTCCTGAAAATGATCTCCCCATTCTAGTGGAGATCGAAATGTCGTTGACTGTTGCATCTTGACTCGAAACTGTCTTACCTGATTTTTTTGTACAGCAAAAGATGCCTGTTTAATTGTGAAGGTCTGATATTTGTATTCCTTCACAAAGTCACCTTGAACTTTTAATGCCTGAGGTCTGAAAATCTGCTGACTTCCAACCTTTGACCCACGTAATTCTGTATATAATTGTGTTTTTGTTCTTCAATTGTTTTATATTCAATAAATGTACTTTATCTCCACTAGGGAGAACGTCATCACAGGGCTCATTGTAGATATGTGTCCTATTGTTCATATACCCTTCCTGGAGGGTCCAATGTTCCTTATAATGCAGGCCCACAAGTAGCATTTAATTCACAGGCATTGGGCACATGTAGTGCCATTTTAATAGGGACTTATAAGTAAATTAAATATGCCAATTGGGTATAAGTCAATGCTACCATGTTTTAGGGAAAGAGCACAAGCATTTTTTTTTTGCAGAGTTTTATATAGCGCAAACTTGACCCGAATCGGGCATCAGAGCGCCTTACATAGCACCAGTTACGTTACATGAGGACACAAATTCATTTCTAGGTAGGTAGGTAAAGCTTTATTCGATATTAAATATCATAAAAGCACAACATGCAATGATTAAAAAGAGGATCAAGTGTACATAAAAACATCAGTAGTCACAAACATCTTAAAAAGTTATAAAAACAGTTAAAAACAACATATAAAAAGCAGAGAATAAAGTGCTTGATTATTTAGAGTTCGTTAGGATACATGGCAGCCGTCGATCTCATAAATGGGTCAGTGCAGTTGGGATGGAATGTTTTTCTTGCGCAATAGCCACGCACAGCCCAAATACTTGGCAATGCCGCAGACAATAGTAAGGGACGAAGTATCCGTCTGCAAAATGCGTAGCGCAGTACAGTAGTCACGACATCCCAACATTCTGCAGATCGGACGGAGCCATTTAGCTCTTGGCCTTCGATAGTGATGGCAAGCAAATAGGAAATGAGGGATAGACTCACTAGGTGCTGTGCAGCTCGGACATCCAGCAGATGGGAGTGGGGATCCTTTCCAACCAGCAGTCACACAATTAAGGGGGAGGGACCCTAATCTGAATCGTACATACAGGGATCTGTCCAGAGGGGACTGAATGAAGTCGAGATATGCCTCAAGTTTACAAGCGGGCTTATGTTCTAAGAAAGCCACACTCAACTTCCCCAATTTGGGATTGTTCAGATCTCTTGTATTTACCCAACTCCAATAAGCTTCCTTAAGATCCTGTTTCTGAGGGGGTACCTGAGATACCCAGGAATCTTCGTAGCCAATGGATTTCAGTGTTTGCTTTATGTGGTTGAACCATTTTAACCTCCGCCCAGTGTCTGCTGATAGAAGATCATCTAGGCCTGCCGCATATTTAGCAAGTTCAGGGGTCCTCCGCAATCTGGCCCAGAATAGTAAAGGGCGTAGGCGTGCAATGTCCTGGATGGAGTGTCTCCCCAGGTCATGCAACAAAGGTTTTAACGGGGATGATACTGGGACGGAGATAAGGTTCCTCATAAATTTGTTCTCAGAGACTACCAAATCGTGAATGTTTTCGTAACCCCAGATTTCAGCCCCATACATGGAGCTAGACAATGCCTGGGCCTCATATACCACGAGAGCCGGTGCCACAGGTCGACTAGTAGAGAGGTGTTGTTCTCTTATAATGGCACCGGAAACCCTCTTGTGGCACAGAAGCATCTTGGTCAAGTGAGCACTCCACTTCATTCCTTTTGCAATGCGTATCCCTAGATAATCAAAAGAGTCTACAATGTCTAGGGGAGTGCCATCAAGGGTAAAAGTATAACTAAAACGTCTCGGGGAGTTTATAACCATTAATTTAGTTTTTTCGGTATTGATAGTGAGCCCATAGGATTTGCAAAAGAGAGCAAATCTATCTAGATTTCTTTGTAGGCCAGCCGGAGATTTTGAAATCAGGAGAGTGTCGTCGGCGAACAGGAGGGTGGGGATCTTTTCACCAGCCAGGGCTGGCGCATCGGCAGGGACCTCTCTAAGGAAGTCCACCACCCCATTGATGTATAGAGAAAACAGGGTGGGAGCCAGCACACAGCCCTGGCGTACCCCCCTGTTCACCGCGACACTCCCTGTGAGCTGGCCTTGGGCCCCCCATCTGATATTGGCATGGTTATTTTCATGTAAAAGCTTTAAAAAGGCAAGGATCTCATGGGGAACGCCTAATTGAAATAAAACCTGCCACAGACGTTGGCGGGGAATTAGGTCGAATGCCGACTTTAAATCGATAAAAGCTAAATATAGGGTTCCCTTGCCTAGGACTACCGTTTTCCAATAAATCATAAAAAATCTAAAAACTTGATCCATGGTGCCTACCTTTTGTCTAAAACCTGCTTGAAAATGTGATAAAACATCCCCATTCTCAATCCAGCATCTCAGTCTCATTAGGAGAACCCTGCCAACTACCTTCTGTATTACATCAATTAGGCTGATAGGTCTATAGTTAGCAGGGTCCTCCTTGTTGCCCTTTTTAAAAATTGGCACAACCACCGCGGCTTTCCAGGACGCGGGTACTATACAGCCCTTGGCTATGGCATTCATGACGACAACAATGAATGAGGCCCAGGGGATTGGGTCATGTAGGAGGAGGTCACCTGGTATGCCATCAGGCCCAGCCGCCTTACCTGGGGCAATGCTTTTGATGGCCAAGATGGTTTCGTGAATCCCAAAGTTAGTCTCCGCTGGGAACTCGACATTGATTGGCGAATCCTCCGCCACCGGTGTATCAGAGGCAGTCACCCCCTCATATATAGCAGAGAAATGGTCGAACCATTGCAGCTCCGCTATGTGGTTAGGGATACTTGTTGATTTGGCCCTTTTGGCTCTATTCAGAATATCCCAGAAGGTTGTAGAATTCCGGTTTAAAGCTGCCTCCTTGAGTTCCTGCCAATGACTTTCTTCCCAATCCCGTTTGGCATCTTTCAATGTTCTTGCATAGTCTTGTCTTGCCTTACTGATTAAGTTTCTGTCCTGTTTCCTTAAGGCATGGGACAGAGTAATTCGGGCCCTTCTGCAACCTTTGGAGTACCAAGGGTTCCCGCTCCTTGAGGAGTCCTCCTTGGGGCGGACTTTCTCCCCCACAATAAAGAAGTCCCCTATTTTGCTAATGGTGTCATAATAGACAGAGGCTATTAGGTGGGGATCGTCCATTTTAGTGCTAGCTTCATGGAGTTCAGTAAGTTTCCTGGCTAGGAGCTCCTTGATCAAAACAAGCTTCTCCCCATGTTGGGAGATCCCATGCCATTTAAGGCGTCGACAGCACCCTGCCAATGACACCTCCTTGGTTGCCATTAATGGGGATTCGTTGGCCACATTGGATGTTATCATCCAAGGGTCTTTGGCTTGTAGACATAGTGGATTGTGGTCGCTATCTATTGTATTTTTGACGACCATGTCTATGATGAGCCCCCATGAGTGAATATCGACAAGAATGTAATCGATGCGTGATGGCGAGGATAATCTGTTAAAGGTAAAGGCGCCACCCTTGTCAGATATAGATCTGCCATTCACTGCACGTAGATTAAACTCTTGTGTGAGTGCATTCAGTTGAATGGCCCTTTGTGACCATTTCTTAATCGGGGCAAGTTCCAAAGGCGGGATTCCCCAAGTGAGATCTGAGTCGCTAAGCCCGAGTAAATCTTCTGAGGCTAGGGGCTCGAAAGTGCAGTTAAAATCTCCACAGATAATAATAGTGGAGTTCCGGTCGATATGTGTAAGTTCGTGTTCCAGAGCAACCACTGTCTGGGAGATCTGTCCACCCAAAGAACCTCTAGCATAGATGTTGAAGAGATCTAGGGTGGGGCCTCCGTGCGTGCCTTTTATTGTCAGATGTAGCAAATCCGGAGAAACATTGTTGTGGCACTGAACCTGCCAATTGTGCTTAATGTTTATCCACACAAGGAGACCCCCGGAAGGGCGACCCTTCCCTGAGCTTATGGCCGGTAAGAAATATGTGGAATACCCTGATTTTTATAGCGGGGTTGTACTCCATGTCTCTTGGAACGCACATATGTCGAATGTGCCAATAAAATCGTGCCATTCCGGGATCGAGAGCTTTTTGGTGAGCCCCGCAACGTTCCATGACACAAGATTAAAAAGGGGCATAGGCTTTGCAGGTGAGATGGTAGACTGTGTGACCGGGGGCATCTCACAGGACGGGGAGGGCAGAGAAGAGGGGGACAAACTTTCAGGGGCTGTGGTGATGTCGTTGCGATTTTGGGCCAGTCAGTCAACCCTATTCAGGATGGAATCGTTACTGAAATTCCTCTGTCTACCAGCTGGGAAAGCATTGCTTGGGATCCAAGGCGGAATGCGCCTTATCTGGATACTAGAGTGGTCCGGGGCCGAGGTGCGATACTCGAGGAGTACCAAATTCTCGGCCAGGGTACTGTTAGAAAGAGTAAGCTCAATGCAATCGAAATGGCTAGTATGATGAGACAGTCTCCTGGCCTTGGTGATGTCTTCTCGAATGATAGACCTACAACCCCTGACATGCCTAACCCAGTGTATAGCTTTATTTGTAAGGGAGTCCACATTCTCGTGAGATTGGTTGTTGGTGAGTCTTGGTACCCCAGTCATATATACTACAGTTGGGTTGGACAGTGGACTAGCGAGAGTAGTATTGGGTGCGATATCGTCTCCCAGGCATGGGACAAACCTCTGGCTACTGGGCCTCCCTTGTCCAGTTCCTACAGCTAAAGGTGGAATAGGGGTGGTAGCTTTGTCAGTTCTCAGATTATTTACAGCATCCCTATTTGATGGTATACTCCAGCTAGGAGGGGGCAGAGTGATCTGGCTAGTGGAGTTAATTGTGGCATGGGATTGATCTTTAGCCTTGCGAGTAACTGACAAAGGGCCTGTTTGGACGGTGGTTTGAGGTGCAAGTGGTGTTGGCTCCGCAGGGCTACTAGACGTTGCAGGCTGCATAGGAATTAATAAGACCCTCTTGCTCAATTCCATGACTATCTTCTTCAGGGATACTATCTCTGACAATAACTGGTCGATTTTTTGTTCCATCGAGACCCCATGCAAAACAAAGGTCTGAGCTTCATTAAGGGGCGAGGGACCAGCCGCTTGACAAGCAGCTGTATCCTCCTCTAGATCTTCCAGGATGGCGAACCTATTAGTGCAAGTGAGGTCAAGCTGAGTGGCAGAAGAGAGAGGTTCGGTGTCTGATGTAAGACCTTGTGTAGCCTGTTTGTCTTCCTGATAGGACTCATGATTATGGACTATAAATGTACGGGAAGCTGATGCGTTGGAAGGAGCTTCCCTAGCTTTAGTAAACATGCTAGGGATCTTGCGAATGGAGAGACTAGATGGCAAATCATTGGTCGAGTCCCCAATGCTAAGGGGAGCAGAGCTAGAATCCTCTAGTATGACTTGGCAATCGTCCACGATAGCTTCAAGCCTATCTAGTATACAGTTGCCAGCAGCATGGTTGGTTTTTTTTGCTTTCTTCCCCTTTTTGGAAGCATTACCCCCACCTCCTTCCATGGATTTCCTTTTGGCCATGGTAAGAACACAAGGGAAATGGAGGATAACAACAATGCCACAGACCTGGGAACAGTGTATATGATCAGGAAGCAGTATACAACGTCAGTACTTAGATCAAGTTCTCACAGATGGCAGTGTTGTATAATATATTATGGGCCCAGGTTGGTTGGGAGAAACTCAGCAATACAGTACCTTGGTGTGCCAGCTCACAACTTAGAGGTGTGGCCCAGCCCGGCCGCTTCCGGCCCCGGACGGCCACAGACGGCCCGCCCTCTGCCCGGGCTCAGCCCGGCGACGCCCGCGCGCGTCCCGCGACGCGGGGGAAGCACCGTTCCTTATGAGCGCCTCCTGGCGCGTAATCGGCGTCAGCTGTTCCCCTGGCGCATGGAGTGCTGGGAAGTGAAGTCCGTCCCCGCACAGCGGCCGCAGCTGGTAATGGCGGCAGCGGGGGACGGAGAGCAGCAGGACAGCGGGGCAGGAAAAACACAGGCACGGAGGTGAGTGGGTGCCCAAAAGGTCAAGCGCAACCACAAGGACCGCAAGCACAGGAGGATTGAGTGATTTGGCCAGAATCACAGGATGTTCAGCGTCATTGGCGAGACTCGAACCCAGTTCCCCCAGATTCTAGGTCGACCGCCCTAGCCGTTAGGCCAACTTCTCTCCCCACTTTAGCATTGGTTAGCAGAAATGTGCAGAGCCACAAGCCCAGCAAAAATGAATTCAGCAAAAACAGAAGGTCTGAAGGCAAAATGTTAGGGGAAACCATGCCATGGGTTCCAGGTCTAACAGTTTCATTGTTACGCACAAAATCAGCACCCATAGACAATGGAGAACACAGGGATGGGAATAGACATCATCACTATGTCCACAGATCAGATGAAGGGTTTATCTAGAGACAAAGGGTGGAGGGACAGAGAAGTAATTTCATTAGAGACAAGTTTGAGACACTGGGTGAAAGGGAAGAGGCTGTAGTTGACCACCCGGGGGGGGGGGGCATGTAAGGAACCCAGGAAGAGAGTGCTGTGGATTTGGCCTCTAGGATCCTCTTAGGACAGATCCATCTCAGGCACATGCAGAGTGTGACCTCAAATGAATTTTCCAGAGTTTCCCCAAGACACTCACCACCTTTAGTTTCTAGAATGCCCTTGGTGTGTACACCACCTCAAATTTCTATGGTACCACTATCACAAATTCCAGGCTGGGAACAGCAACCAGCCCTGGCAGATTGCTGCTTGACTGACCATGGGAGCGGGGGTGCTGGTAAAAAGCAAAACTCCCGCTTTTGGTAATGGGGGCCAATATTGTAGCACTATTGCAAAACCGGCTCCCAGTGACAAACCCAGCCCCACGGGCAGAAAACCACTCCCCACCAGGGAAATGCCCAGTTCCCGCTATGGCCAGTCCTTCCCTGCTGACAATGCCTTCACAGAAGCTGCTGTTAACAGGAAAAAACAGTGCACTAAAGAGGAAAAAAGTAATGCTGTCAATATGCATTCCTTCTGTAAGTCAATAGCAGGTTGTTTCAAATTTTTGCAGTAGCATAGGAAAAAGCTCAGCTTCCCAAGTTACTCGCCTAGATTTAGGAAATGTTCACTATAGACAATCCTTCTAATATCAATGCTCTTAGTGAATCATATCCTCTTAGGTTGAGTATCCTTTTGGCAGCATCATTCTGTACTAATTGAAGTTTCTATATAGGTTTTCCAGGAACTAAAGTAAAGTCTAGCTGACACAAACACATCTGAGAATCTGAATCTTTTGGTTTACAATATAAACAAATCAATTATTTGTCTCAAGACTCACAATTAAACAACATTATTTAAAAATGGTGTTTACTTGATCTTTCATTGTATGTTGCTGATCTAACTAAACACCTACGATTTTTTATCAAAGGTAGAGGTTAAGGCTGTAGGCCTAGTGACAGTGGCTAGAAAGGAAAACTCCTGATTTCAGACTGATGAAAAGGAGTAATAGTTTTGGTCTTCTAGCCATTAATTATAAGCTGATTTTGGTTCATCCACTCCTGAACAATAATCAAGCAAATACACATTTTTCTGCCTTTGTAGCAGGAGGTCCATCAACCACCAAGATGATCTGAGTATCATCTGAATAATGCAAAGCTAAATGATTGAACCAAGTAGGCCAGTGGGGCCATATCAATTTTTAAAAGTAAGGAGGAAAGGACTGACCTCTGAGCAACGCCACATGGCACAGATTTGGAATCTGAAATGAGCTAGCCCATTTTGACTTGCATGCAAAGACAAAACTGTTCTACTGACACTAAGGCACATGATACAATTTAATAATATCTGATGGTCCACGGTACCAAATACATTGGAGAAGTCCAAAACCAGAGCTGAAGGTATGTCTTGATCAGCACAGTGATGAAGGTCATCCATAACCACAGTCAATACACCTCCTGTGCTGCATCCAGCCCAAAAGCCTGCTTGAGGAAAGAAACAGAGGGACTCGCCCTCCTGAAAGAAACAGAGGGACTCGCCCTCCTGTCAATATTATCAAAGAACCAAAAAGAGCCTGTCTGTCAATCATGGACTAGACCTTCACATCTAGTTGGAAAACAGAATATTTTCTTTAGATAACCCTCACCCACCAGGGTTTCCCCTTGGTAGTATGCTTCGACATTGGGTTCTTTCCGTTCCACTGTAGAACGGAGTGCGCTGCGACCTACGAGATACGTGGGAGTACTTGTAGGTGTAATATAATTGATGAATACTAGAGGTAAACAATACGAGTGGGGGGGGGCAGAATTGTAAAATACCTGTCTAGAAGGTAAAATATTCTTTAATTGCACTTCTAGTCTGTATGGTTAAAAAAACGTGAAACTGAACGAGACTTGAAGGAATAATGTTCCTGAGTTTATAAGAGTCTACATGTTACAAGCTCTACCCCAAGGCTTTTCATTAGGAACAAGGATATCTCCTCCATATAGCTGCAATCAATCTGCATGTTAAGGAAAGTGAGATACATACATACAGCACTGTATTGGTGTTATAATTGGATTATATGTATAATGCCTGAATCTGGCATCATGAGTCCTCGGGGGAAGGGACGCCTCTAGTCACACTAATTCCAAGGCTACTCCTTTGTGTAATAACCTAGGGTAGCCGGCCCTCTAGGTTATTACACAAGGGAGGGACCCAATGATGAAGCATGCCACCGAGGGGTAACCCTGGTGGGTAAGGGTTAGCTAAAGAAAACATCCTGTTTTCCAACTAGATGTGGAGTTCTAGTCCATGATTGACAGACGAGCTCTTTTTGATTTAGGAGCATACACAATTTTCTGTGAGTAATAGGACGTTTTTGCTGTTTCTATTGCCTTTTTTATAACCATTTTCAGCATAATCCAATCTAAATTGACATTGGTGGTGTAACTATGATGTCAAATGTGTTCTAATTGGCACATTTGATGTCTCTTTACTGAGACCCTTCAAAGAACCAGTGATTTTGACTTTTGTTCGGATGGATACATTTAATTTGGAGAGGAATCAACTCATCAACAGCCGTCAAGAGCTGCTGGTCATGATTACCATGGAATTGTTTATACCTCACCACTTTCAAAGTTTAGCCGCCGCCACTCATCTGTTGCCCTAAGAAGTGACTGCATTGTACTGTATGGACTATGAAGCGTCCACCATGACTCCCAATAACAGTCTACATGCCAACTCTCGCTTTCTCAAAATGCCCAAATATGGGCAGAAAGACAACTTTTGTTTGCGGCCTAAGTCTGAGCCAAATTGAAATTATGCTGGTGAAATGCACACAATTCCCAAATTTCACGTTGCATAAAATTTGGGAAATTTTTAAATCATTGCACATTCTGGAATTTGACACAATTGTCAACTATGGGAGACTGGTTCGTGCAGAAAATATCACGCCAGACATTGTTCTGCCTGAACCTAAGTCTTGCCTGTGTACTATGCACCCTTTTACACAGAGTATGCCCTGTTTTTTACGCAGCAGGGTCGTTGACGCTCAATGATTTATTTGTTTTTTTTTGTATTTTGTAATATGCAGCATTTGCAGAAAAAAAACATAAACAAAGGGAGTAGTATATAGGTATAGCTTCCATCAAACTTTCCTGGCCGCAAAAGTGACAGGTCTGGTCGCAAACGCTCGTCTTAAATTTGACAGGTCTAGTCTTAAATTTGACAGGCCTAGTCTTAAATTTGACAGGCCTAGTCCTAAACTTCTGGCCTTAAATTTGACAGGCCTGCCTGCAAAAATGGACATGGCTGGGGGTTTGCAGACAGCTGCAGGGGGAACAGCTGCGGGATCAGTCCTGAGTCTCCCCAGCCCAGGGCCTGGGAGGAAGGCTATGGCATGTAGGTGTCAAAGTGGTAAAGGGTCCTCACAATCCTTCCTCTGGCAGTTCTTCCAAAATATGCTAATACAAGCCCGTTATAAAATATAAACCCCAGCCACCAAGGAGCTTTGAGATGCAAAAAAGACAGGTGTCCTGTAGAGCCAAAGCTTCCCATGAGAACCTGAAGCAGGGTGTCAGCTGCTAGGATGTAATTCACACAAACCCAAAGCCCCTGGTCCCCAATTTTGACAGGCTAGTCCCAAATTGACAAGGCTGGCTGGAAATTTGACATCTCTGGCAGGAAAAAACTCTGGCCTTCAAAAAAAAAGACACGTGGTGGGTTTAGGATTGGAGCTAGACCCTGTTCCCGGGCTCCCTACTTCCCAGGAGGAGGTGTCACGCAGGTGTGAAGAGTTTTGGGGATGGCCACCCAAGCCCCCAAAGTAATAAATGCTGTACTGGTTATACTGTACAAGGATAGAAAAAAAGGTTCCCATCAAAGACCTCCAGGACGTTGTTCTAAACACTCCTCAAGTCATAAAGGGTGTGGGGGGCTTCTAATTAGCCTGCTAGGATAAGTATAAAAGGCCCCCTCAAGGAACACTGTCAAACACCCATTCAAAAACCCTTGAGGAGCGACTGGCGTGGATTGTTCTGCTGCACCTTGTGGATTTCTGCACCAGCAGCCCTTCAAAAACCTTTGGGAGTGACTGACCTGGATTGCTTTGCTACACCTTGTGGATTTTTTGCCCCAGCACCTATTCAAAACCCTTGGGAGTGACTGGCCTGGATAGTCTTGGAGGTACAGAGCCAACCCTTGAAACTTAAGGCAAGAATGGCGCTGAGCAACTTCTCCCAGATTGAAGCAGCCTGTCAACATGTAAATCAGGTAAATAAAGGATGACGCAAATTATGTATTAGGGTGTATATGCAGGTTTTTTTTAAAAAAGGTGTACTTTAAAAAAAATGCTAAATAGTACTATGTAGGTTGGCTTGTAAACTGTTAATCTTTAAGTCTATGTGTTGTGTTTAATGGTGACACTGAAGTTTTTACAAGACGTGAAATGCGATGTAAATGTGTTTAAAGTGAATAAAGGTTTTGTTGAGGCGCTGAGTTTAAAGCTGTGTGTTTGTAGGTATTTAATGTTAATGGGGCTGGATGTAGGGTAGAGTTTACAGGGTTTGTATTTAATGAGCACAATCTTGTAGGCCATAGGAGGGTACCTGCAGAGGGGTAACGTATATTTTACAGAGCCTAGAAACATTTAAACAAGCTGTTATACATTTAATGGCAATAAAATGTTAGAGGCTACTGCTGCTTTAAGTGTGGTTGTGCACAAACATGTAATGTACAGTTCATACAGGTCAAAATAAATAAAGCCTTTTTTTTGTACTCACCAATCCGCTGTTGTGAGGGGTCTGTAGCCATGCAGGAGCCCCTGTAGGGGGGTTGAGTTGGAGGGGTCCATGGTTCCTGGGTGGCTCAGGGGTCCTTGAGTGCATTGTTTTAAAAAAACACCCCAAAGAGACCTAATGTTGTAGGAATTGCTGGCTCTGATCTTGGGCAGGGCGCTGTGGGTCCTGGTGGGATCCGTGCCACAGCATGCGGTGTTTACCGCTTTTTGTTTAAAAAATTAACCCCGAGCTCGCTTCTCCATGGCTCTGCTCGGGGATGAGGGGGTCTGGCGCTGGTGTCCGTGTGGGGCTCCGGGCCCCGAATGCAGTCTTTGCCGCTTTTAAAAAATTAACCCCAGAGCCTGCTTCTCCAGGGCGCTGCTCGGGGCTGAGGGGGTCTGGCGCTGGTGTCCGTGTGGGGCTCAGGGCCCCGAATGCTGGCTTTTGCCGTTTTTTGAAAAAATTAACCCCGAGCCCGCTTCAGCGTGGCGCTGCTCGGGGGGGTTGTGGGAGGCTGCGATGGTCCGTGTGGGGCTTCGTGCCCCGAATGCTGGCTTTGCCGCTTTTTTTTTTCTTCAAAAAAGTCGCCCCGAGCCCGCTTCTCCAGGGCGCTGCTCGGGGCTGAGGGGTCCTGGCGAGGGTATCCGTGTGGGGCTCCAGGCCCCGAATGAAGTATTTGCAGCTTTGTTTTTTTTTCAAAAAAGTCGCCCCGAGCCCGCTTCTCCAGGGCGCTGCTCGGGGCTGAGGGGTCCTGGGTATCCGTGTGGGCTCCGGGCCCCAAATGCAGTATTTGCCGCATTTTTTTTTTCAAAAATGTCGCCCCGAGCCCGCTTCTCCAGGGCGCTGCTCGGGGCTGAGGTGGCCTGGCGCTGATGTCCTTGTGGGGCTCCGGGCCGCGAATGTGGTCTTTTGCCTGGTTCCGGGGGTCGCGCTGCTCCTGGGGGCTCCTTGGGGCCAGCAGCAGCATGGCTGCTGCCGGCTTCGCCTCCGGGTCTGCTGTGTAAGATCCCGCCCCTACAGTGACTGTATGGTGACATCACTGTAGGGGAGGGGCCTTACACAACAGTCCCCGAGGCGAAGCTCTGTGTGTGTGTGTGTGTGTGTGTGTGTGTGTGTGTGTGTGTGTGCGTGTGTGTGTGTGTGTGTGTGTGTGCAGTAATGATACATTAATGAAAAAAACAGCTATTGTCATACACCCATGATCAAGTTATAAACAGTTAAATATCAAACTGATGTTATGAGACCAGTAGTCAGAGTAATAATATACTCAGTATCTTTTACGAAATCCAGAGTGCTCCAAAAATTTCAATATAATAATCCAAGTGGAATACAGGTCTTCCCAAAGCGTATTCTTTTTAATAGTTCATCTTGTATTCCAATTCGTACAAAAGATATTTTCACAACAGCCAGATGTTTTACAACAGCCAACACGTGTTTCGTCCGTACATATGCGTACTATGACTTTCTCAAGGCTAACAGGCCAAATACTAAATAAATGGCGCCGTCCAAGTTCAGATAGGTACAAATAGTATTCCAAATAGGCTGTATATAAATGTCATCAATTCTGGTATAAACCTAATAGGATACAGAGCGGAATGAATAGTTATCCTTGTTGTCCCAAAAAGATCATCAAACACCCACAAAAGTAAATGGGTCAATCCATCGTTCCATGTAAAACGAAATACGATCCTTAAATATCCCGGTGCGCTTGATAACACTGCCACAAAAAGCACAGGCTTCTTCGCTACAGAGGCAGCCATTTTGAATATATGTTTTAGAGCACCACAGGTAGCGTTTTTATGGTTTTTATAATTGTGGGTTGTGACATCCTCCTAACAGCTTATTTTTAATTTCTTAATTTATTTATTTTTTTAAATGCCTACAAGAATTGTTTGCAATTGTAATACCTTGTTTAAGAAAAGGCGTGTTTTAAAACAGTTGCTTTTTATTTAATACAGATGCAAGACCCTGCAAATGCAACAGTTACATGTGTACCCCGGGCGCTGGACACCAATGTAATAACTAGCAACCCAGTACAGTTGACAATACCGCACCCAGGTATATATATATATATATATTAGGAGTTGTGTAGTTCTACGTCGTTTTGTAAACCAATAACGCATAAGTTCTCTTTTTTCTAATGCGGTTCTCGTGTATGTATGATTTTACAGCTTATGATCCCGACCTACAGCAAGTTTTTGAAGAGCTAATGGGGGACATCGAGGCTCAAGGAGCTATGAACACTGTGCAAAACACTACAGTTCCTGCAGGTAATTAAAAAGACCGCTGTTATTTAAACTGTCTAAGGCGCTAGGGAGCTGTCGGGGTAGGCCAGAGTTCTGACCCTGAGGGTGTATAGGAGGACTCCGGCGAAAGATGCCTAATGTTGGGTATTATGTTTCTTTACAGGTGCCCCCACGTTATGCCAGGACGGCGGCACGGGCCGCAGCGTTCAAAAGAAAACCCTCTGAAGAGGAAAGCTTCAACTTCTAAAGTGGGACCCCTGTCAAAGAAAGGAGCTGCAAAAAGACCTCTACCAGGTGTGTTTGTTACAAAAGGGTGTGAAAAGTACTACCGGTGTTACAGACTCTCAAGCAGAAGGGTACAACGGCTTGTAGCAATGCCTATATAAAAAGGTGGCTGTGTAGAACTCAGGATGGTGTTGACTGCATGTGTTGTTTTATGTTTCCTCTAATATATATATATATATATTCTGTTTATTTTTTAGAAGCGTCTCAGAAACATGCGGCTGATGGGGGGTCGGCGCAGCCCTTAAGGGACATAACTGTCGGAGGGAGGATTTATTACAGGACAAGGAAGCTAGGGGCGGTACTCAGAGCCCCGGGAGCCACCACAGAACTGAGCAGGAGAGTGAGTCAGGGACAAAAGGGGCACCTTAATTTGAGCAGGGGTGCCTGGGAACGCTTGCTCTAAAACTGAAGAAAACAGACATGTGAGACATGGAATTGGAGGTAGATCACAATAGCAGTTTAATGAGAAGATGCAACTTCAAAGAAACTGCAAGGCAAAGACATAAAGTACAAAATACAAAATTCAAATATCACATATCCATTCTCTCCATATCAGATTGTCTGAGAGAAAGAAAACACAGTGTATAAACGCATCAGTGTATGAGATCTCTATCACCAAGGTACTCTCATGTCTACTCTAGAGCAAGCATTCCTGCAATGTACAATGAGTGAAATGAATACATTGTGGTCAGAATTAAAGAAAACAATAACTAAACATAACAGAACATTTCATGTAGGTAAAATACAACACAATGCTAAGCAGGCGCAAAAGCAAACACAAGAGCCACTGTGTGCTCTTGGAAAAGACCTACGGAATCTGTCTGTCACCTACATACAGACAGCAAGGTAATCCGTCGAGGTGTCTGGGTGCTTCCCTTATATACTAAACTTTGGGCTGCTTCGCACGCAACTCTTACCCAAAAATAAACCTCGTCTGCAGAATTTCACCAGACATGTCGTCATTTACCACTTAATGCTGACAATGAACTGGGTGAAAAGGTCAGTTTCTCAGGCCAATCGCTTGTCGTAAATTACAAAGAGCAAGCAGAAACTATAAGCAGACATTGTACGCGAAGCGAAAAATATAAACAGATATTGTGCACGGATCGAATATGTACATACATACATTCTTTCAGTTCTCCCAACTTGAGCTCTGCGGTTGCCACTTCCTGAAATACGGGAAACCTGCCCAGGAAACAAGTGCTATGCCAGGATGCAGCTTACTGTATGTCGAAGTGTCAAGAGGATGCTGAACTTTTGGTACCGACCGGGTAGGGTGGGGGCTACCAGTTTGGAGGCAGAAGGCCTTGCAGAAAGAGGAACTGAATCTGCGTTGGGTCAGTGTTGGGTCAGACCTGCTATCAGCCTGCGATGCACTAAAATGGCAGAGCCACGGTCAATTTAACAAAGGCCTATATAACATATAAAAGGGCCTACACAGCACGGGCAAGTGGGAGGGATGTCTCAAAATCAGTCCCTCTCTCATTTCCCTCCTCTTGTTCATCTTTAATGAACACCATTCGTACAGCATACTTAGCTGGCGGTGGGGGCAGTGGCCATGTGGCGTCACGAGGAGAAAGCCCTCCATCACTCCTATTCGGGCCTGCTTCTATTTCTCCCTGTGATTCCCCTTTATCTCCATCCATTATCTCATACGGGTGTACTAAGTCTTTCCTCGAGGGAAGTGGGGGGCTACCAGGCACCTGGGGCTGATAACACCTACCAAGGGAAGCTTGTGACGTGCTAGACCCAGGGATGGTGAGCTCTACTATGTTCAGCCTAGTTACTTCTTCCCCATCCCCCTGTTCAGTGCGTATTCCAGTGTACACTCCTGAGCTCGCGTAGTTCATACCAATTACCGTAGAACTGAATCTTTTCACACAATGTATTAGAATCTGTACACCACAACACAACAGCAACAGTACACAAATTATAGGCATCATAAATTTTAGTACTGCAGACAGCCATGAAGGCATCCAGTCAAAACTCAACAAATTATCAAAAACGTCTCCTTCAGCACCTCCTTCCTCACGCATCTGTCTCCCCAAAGTGTCCAAGTCCTCGATGGCCTTTGTAAGTGTTCCGTTGTCCGCATCATTAGCCAAAATGAAAGTACAGCAGGACTTCCCCACTCTTGCACATACACCACCACTCATCGCAGTCAGCTGATCTAGAACATATCTGTGCTCTAGAACCATAAGTCTCAGAGGTCTCAGTTCTTCTTTCACGGCGTTGAACCCATCATGGGTGTTGTTGACGAGCTGCATCAGTTCGTATCGCGTCACTTGGAGCCAGCGAGCATTGGCTTTTGTCTGGAACATGGGGACAGCGCCCCCGAAGAATAGTTCAGCTTCGTTAAGAAGGAGGAATTCTTGTGGAACCTCATGAAATGGACCATTTGAGAAGTATTTCTGGAGGCTCCTTTTCCGGTGGTGGAGCAGGGTGACATCACCTGTCATTGGGTGGGTATGGATGCGGGAAATGTTCGATGCTGGTACAACCAGGTGTAGTTCATGCATCATGACCATGGAACAGAGTCCTTTCCAGTGGGGTGGCAGCTGCAGATAAATGTGTTCACCGCAGACCCAATAGATGTCCATGAGGCTGGAGGTGCCGTACTGAAAGTCCGAATTAAAAATTGTGCTGCTGCAGTTTGTGTTGCGGCCCACAGAGATCGTTCCATTACCTAGGAAACAAAGGAGAGGAGACTTTAGCTTGTATGCTTTCTTTGGTTGGTATCTTGTACCCTCATTGAAAGTGTATCTTCTAGTCTCTTGTGCCCATATCTCAGCGTACTCCTCCCCTATTTTCTCATCAATACGATGTGTGTCATCTTCCTTCACAATTGCATCTCCTAAGGAGGCTGCCTTACATACCAAGTCATGTGGGCCATTCCACCTGCCGTTAAAATAAATGTTCGCCTGCAGGCGCAATATTGGCCTCCACTGACAAGGGCATTGGGAATCATTATGGTTGGCTTGGCGATGCACTGGTGAGTGGCATTTTGACGGGGGTGTTGGGAAGGCGAAGTACCCTAGTCTCCTAAACTGGTATCTCCAGACCTCCAACAGGCCGATGGGCATTTCCATACCACGGTAAGCCCCT
Organism: Triturus cristatus; assembly: GCF_964204655.1. NCBI lineage: Eukaryota > Metazoa > Chordata > Amphibia > Caudata > Salamandridae > Triturus > Triturus cristatus. The sequence continues at coordinate 636,151,996 of NC_140589.1, read as the reverse complement.
ATCCTCCTTTCATACTCTGATGGATTTGTTACCACTGTAAATGTAACGTATTTGTCATCCCACTCTGTAGCATTCACAAACACACCATCTATTGTGGCTGAGTGGAGCTGTATCTGACCATGTATGCGACAAAGAAACAGATGTAGGAGACATTTGGCAGTGGGTGGTGGCAATTCTCTGGGAAATATCAATTTGTCTGCGCCTACAGCATGAGGGATGTGAGAGCACACAAAGCAGGATTCATTCGTGACCTTCCTCCCGACCTCCCTCATGTCTCTATACCACATGTTGTCAAACAGTGCATTGTGAACCCCATTATCCTCTGATATCTTATCAGTGCGCTGGGAGTGGGAACCAGGCATGAAATGCTGGTCATAGGTGTACACAACTGTGTCCTGAAGTTTACTAACCCAGTCTACTACTGGCGAGGCCACTTGCTTGCGAGTGATACGTGGCGAATACCTGGCAGGTGCCTTTATACCTCTGACAATTAATTCACTCCCAACACTTCGCTTATTCTGGCGGGCCTTTTTATGAGTATCTGGCACATGGGCATTCAGGGTGATATCCAGTACCATATCCCATTCTGTTGGGTTAGCAGGGGGTGTGGAAGGTGCCAGAGTGGGCGGTGCATAGGTGTCAGGAAGTGCCTCAGACTGGGGTTGTCCTAGGGTAGAGCTAACATTGCTAGCTGTACCTCCCCTTCTCTCTGGATACACCACAACCCAATCAAATGCAATTACTGCAATTAATAAAAATGCAACAAAGAGAATACCGATTACTGTACATATCTTTTTCAGTGAAAGTTCGGTATGCGAGGAACGTCTGTTACTGTGTCTCAGTCCATAGATGGCCATGCGATCTTCATACTCCTTCTCTTGGATAGACCATGGAAACATGATGCCCTCCTCTTGTCCATAGTTCAGGCCTGGGATGGTGCCGGGTGGATCCTCACGTGGCTCCGATGTATCCATGCCTTCCTTTCGGCTATTCGGACTGCAGTGGGTGAAGAGTCTATAACCTGATATGGTCTTTCAAATTTAGGATCTTTCCACTTCCGGACTTGTTTCTTTACGAAGATTTTTGTCCCAGGGCAAATAGGTGGAAGTTCATCAGAAATAGAGCCCTTGTTCTGTGTCCTTGATATCTGAATAGAAAGGAACTTTGCAGCACGAGTTAGTGCACACAAGTAATCAAACAGTTCAGCTTTCACAATTTCAGAAGACATTTCAGTGTCTACTTTAGGTCTGGTGGAGGGAACAACCACATTCATTGATCTGCCCGTGACAAGCTGGTGAGGTGTAAGGTGATGGTCAGAACTGGGAGCGTTTCTGAGTGTGAACAGAGCAATGGGAAGGCAATAGAGCCATTTCTTTCCAATTGTGGCACTTATCTTACTGATTTTGGCTTTGAGCAGGCCGTTAAGGCGCTCACAAATACCATTGCTTTGTGGATGATAGGCTGATGTCAACTTTTGTTTTATTCCTAACATTGAGGTAATTATGGCAAAGATATCATTTGAAAAATGGCGGCCATTGTCACTTCGAATAGCATCCGGTAATCCCCAGCGACATATGACCTCACGAAGCAAAAAAGTAGCTGCGGCCTTTGCGTCACAATGGACACATGGTCCAGCTTCAATCCACCTTGAAAATGGGCATACCACTACAATGAGGTACCTGTAATTGTTGCATCTGTCAATCATGTCTATGTAATCAATGTGGAGTTCTCTAAAGGGACCTTTGGGCCTTGGTATTGTTGAGGCAACTGTCTTCATAGTTGGGTTAGGTGAATATTGTTGACAAATGAGGCACTGATGAACGAAGAGTTGTATCTGCTCATATGCATTGGGGATGAACCATTCTGTCTGCAAAGTTGTGGACATGATATCACGAGGGACATGTGCCGGAAGGTGTAACTGAGTGAGTGCTACTTGTAATAGTGCCTGTGGCATAACTGGCTTCCCTGTCATTGTCTGTCTGTAAATGAAATCTGAAACATCTTGTTGCACTCCTCTCTTCTTCCATAGCTCTTTCTCTTCAGGAGGGGCACTCTCCTGTATTTCTCGTAGGTGTAGTTGTGCAATGATATCATATTGCTGTGTGTCATCTATAGTGTATGGGAGTGTTGGATCAGTGGTATCTGAGAGCAGCGACTCACCTATGTCATCTACTGTACTTTGTGTATCTGCCTGCACTACTAAAGGTGCATCTTGAGCAAGCAGGATGGGGGCACAGGTATTTTGCTCTGTCACTTGAGATGGTTCAGGTCGGGGCCCTCTGGCAGCTGCTTTCGCAGCCCAATCCGCCATGGCATTTCCTCTGGAAACGAAATCTTGGCCATTTGTGTGTGCAGTACACTTTACTACAGCCACTTCTGCTGGTAATGTTAATGAATCTATTAGTTCCTCAAGTAACTGTTTGTGCATTACAGGTGTGCCATCAGTTTTAAGGAAGCCACGCCTTTTCCATCTCAGGATGCTGGAATGTGTTGTTGTGGTGACATATGCAGAATCTGAGTATACAGTAATCCTTTTATCAGCTCCATGTTTGAGGGCTGCAATCAAAGCTACTAACTCTGCTGCCTGTGCTGAATAATGTGATGGCAATGTTATTTGCTGTACGATGTCTAGTGAGTCAGAGGAGTCTCTCTGTTGTGCTCTGACCACTGCAGCACCTGTGTATCTTATTCCTGTCTCTTGATCAATGGTAGAGGAACCGTCAACAAAGTCAATTACACTATCTGGCAACGGGTCTTCTTTCGCTGTTCCTGACTCATCGGGACAGTATGTGGCACAGTCATGACTGTCATCATCAGTGGTGGCAATGGGATGAACAAAGAACGTGGCAGGATTCACAGTATGACATTTAACAACCTTCAAAGATGGTAATGACAGTATGACTTCATATCCTGACACTCTTTGTGTGGTGAGAGTTGTTTTAGCTTTTTGTATCACTGCGAATACTGCATGCTCAGTGTACAGTGTCAGAGGGGACCCCATGACTATGGGGGTGCTTTTCTCAACAGCAAATGCTGCGGTTGATAAGGCCTGCTCACAAGGATAATGGCCTTTCATTACCGAGTCTAACATGCCACTGAAGTATGCAATGGGTTTGTGGCCCATGGGGTACTTCTGGGTGAGGACTGCTGTCATGACCTGTCCATTACAGTGAGTGAATAGATAGAACTTTTTTGTGTAGTCAGGAGAGCCTAACACAGGTGCGTTTGTAATCTCATCTTTCAATTTGGCAAAGGCTGATGTCATTTCAGGTGTCCAGTCAATCTTATTATGCCTGTCTTTGGCCGTTTTGACCGCTGCCAGGAGTGGTGCAGTAATGGTGGAATAGTCAAAAACCCATTGTCTAACGTAGTTCACTAGTCCTAGGAACTTTTGCATGTCTTTAACTGACTGGGGTTCTGGAGTGCTTCTTATTGCCTCTACTCTTCCTGGGGTAACTTTTCTCCCTGATGCTGAGATCAGCTGTCCTAGGTACTGTACTTCTTCCTGACAATATTGGAGTTTCTGTTTGTCTACTTTGTATCCTCTCTGTGCCAATGTTGTAAGCAGAGCAACTGTATCCAGTCGGCACTGTTGCTCAGTGGTGCTACAGAGGAGTATGTCATCGACATATTGTAGCAAGGTGCTGTCACATTGGAAATTTGACAAGTCATCTTTGACAACTCTGTTGAATACACTGGGGGACTCACAGTACCCCTGGGGTAATCTTTTATATGTGAATTGCCTACCTTGGAATGAGAAAGCAAATAAGAACTGGCTGTCTATGTGTAGAGGGACACTAAAAAATGCATTTTTCAGGTCAATGACGGAAAAATATTTAGTGTCAGGTGGGATGTTGGTAAGTATCACTGAAGGGTCTGGGACGATGGGAAACTCTGGTATCACTATGCTGTTAATTGAGCGTAGGTCATGCACTAATCTCCATTGATTAGTCTTCTGTTTCCGCACCGGAAAAAGGCACGTGTTACACGGCGAGATACAGGGGTATATCACACCTTGATGTAGCAGCGCTTGTATGGTAGGGGCAATTCCGTCCTCTGCTTCCCTAGACAAAGGGTACTGGCGCACTCTGGGTAGAAGGGCACCTGGTTTCAGTGTCACTCTGAATGGTGCAGCTGATTTAATGAGCCCCACATCATTGGGACCTGTTGTCCAAAGAATGCTTGGTACCTGAGCTAAGTCTGAGTCATGGGTAGCATCGAATACTTCGGGCGGAGTTGGAGTTCTAATCTCAACTGTCACCGACAAAGGTACTGGATTTTGGTAAATAATCTCCAGTTTGGAATATTCCTCAGGATCTCCAAATAGTTGGTGATCTGAAATATTCCTTACTTGATATCCAGGTTCAATGAAAATGACACAGGCCCATGTGTGGGCATTGTCGTCTAGTGCTAAGAAAGCTCCATACGTGGGTGTTATTTCAAGACAGTGTATTCCTAGGATCATATTTTTGTCAGGCACAGGCATGTTCTGTGACTGGGGACGAAAAAGGAATTCTTTGGGAAGTTAGACAGTGCGCCCATTCATCTCTGGTGTATTGGCAACAACAATGTGTACCGCTGTGGAAAATGCTTGCTCATCCATTGGGCGGGCTCTTATCTCATCTCTCAGGGAGGAATCCACAGTGACAGCCATCATCCTGCACGTTGATGTACCAGGAATGGAACAAGTCATTGTACCGTTCTCTTTAAAACTAATTGTCATATTTAATTTGGCCATGAGGTCTCGTCCCAAGAGATTTACTGGGGACTGTGTTGAGTAGAGTAAGCGTTGCTGAATACATTTACCTCCTATTTCCATTGGTACTGGCTTGGTAAAAGGGACCCTTATTATTGCCCCAGAGAAACCCTGTGTGTCTGCGCTCTGGTTGGAGATGGGCAGTGCTCCTTCCCTAATGCAGGAAAACGTAGCACCTGTGTCAACCATAAAACTATAAGTTTTGTTGTTTATCGTGACATACACAACTGGGTCCTCTCTGATATTTGTGAGGCACGATAACACGGGACACACTAGAGTTGTCTGTGGGCTGTCCTAACTTGAATACCCTCCAGCCTGGTACTGCTGGATGGTGCCCTGTGAAAAGGGATTGGTGGTGGGCAGTATCGTGGCTCCCTGAGGCACGGGAGCTTGCGTCTGTGGCACCATTTGGTACACAGGCATCTGTGGCTGAAGTAGCTGTGGCTGTGCTTGTTGGATCTGGGGCTGCACTTGGGCCATCGCAGGTGTCTGTTATTGTACCGGCTGCAGCATTGGCTGCTGTGCTGGGGAAGGATAGGAATATACTGCTTGGGGCGGCAGCGGCTGCTGCTGCTGGTAGTATTGTACTGGCACTTGAGCTTGTTGTGGATTCCCTCTACTTACTGACCTCCCCTCATCCCGCATCTTGGTATGGCATTCCCTCATAAGGTATCCTGGTCGCTGACAGTAGTAGCATAGTCGTGCTCCTGGCTGTGGCGCAGGTCTTTGGAAGCCTAATCCTCTACCTCTTCCCCGCATCCCAGTATTTGCATACCTCATCTGCTCATTACCATAATACTGCTGTTGTTGCTCATTGGTGTATGCCTGTTGTTGCACACTATTATTGAAGGGCTGTGCCTGTAGGTTTGGTGCAGCTACTTGTGTGTTACCTCCTAGTGCAGTCTGGGCATCTTGTGGAAAATTAGTAACAGCAGTCATCTGACTCACTGGTGAAGCCACCATCATTGTATCAGGGGTCTCCCTTTTCTTAAGTTTTTGCTGCACTAATTTAGCTGCTGCATTTTCAATAGCTAATAACCTTTTCTTCTCCTGTTCCTGCTCCTTTTTGCAAAAATGAATGATGTGGTGTTGTATCTCTGGCCATGGTTTGCACTCCATGGCTACTATTCCATCTAATTTGTCCTGTACAGCAGTGGGCAGTCCCTTTTTTACTGTGTGGTAAAAGAACCTACAATTACCCCCTGTTACATCCCATTTTTCTCCCAATTCCTGATGCCATTTCTCCTTCATTCGTGAAATGTACTGTGCTGGATCTTCATTGCTTTGCATTGTCTGTGACATCAAAGAGCCAATGTCAGGAACGTCAGGAAACTTCCTACGCAATTCATTCCATAGGGGTGATCTAATCTTATTGAAGGGGTTACCGTCACACTGTGTATTAGTAGTAGACAGTCTTGTGTCAATGCGTGTGAACATGTCCTCTGCATCCTCTCCAATCAAGGAGGTGAGCAGACTTTTTACATCTCCAATAGCCAATGGAACACCTGCAGTGTGTTTCTCAAAGGCCTGTATCCATTTTCCAGCACCCTCTGTGAGAGGTGGGAGTTGTTTCTTTAAATTGTCCTTGTCCATTAGTGACCAAGGAACATAAAGGGGGGGATCTTTAACATTTTTAAATAACAGGGGTAGCTGGCGTGTCACCCCTGTGGGCCTAGAGTTGTCATATCTACGTGAGTATTTCTGCCAAACTCTTAGGCCCTTGCTCATATAATCGTAATCCCAATCGTCATCTCCTGCCCCCTGCAGAATACATTCTTCAGCTGTGGCCATGTCTTCTGGTTCAAATGACCCATCCCGAGGCCAGACATTCATTTGAGGTGCATTAGCTTCTGTCCAACCTGCTAAATTATCTGAGAATGGATTGACATAATAGTCAGTCCCTTCCCCAAGTATCACTATCTCATTTGGCGTCAGACCATTGGTCATTGACGGCAATGGCCTGTTAGGGGCCATGTGATGCAGAGTTCTAGATCTTGTTGTTCTTAGCGTTGCAGTACCTGATACATCATAATCTTGTGGGATGTCATCAGGCCGCCCATGGCTACCTTGCACTGCAAGTCTCTCTCTCTCTGTCCTTCTCTGCCTTCTCCATCTTGTTTCTGCCCGTTCGAGCACACTTGGTAGATCAAGTTTATCAAGGTCCATCTGTTGTGCATCTGGCCTGCGTGGCGTGACTACTGGTGGCACTACCTGAGGTATGTGTATAGATGGGGGCGTGACAATTGTTGGCAGAGCTTGCGGTGTGCTTGGGTTGATCATCAGAGGAGCTGCTGGGTTACTCTGACGTGGGGCTGGGGCTATGCTTTGGACCTCCTGATGGAAGTCTATCCATGGCTCCTGCTGTGGGGGGATCATTGGGACCCCACCACTACGTGAACCCACCGGGCCTGCAGCTCCAGCCAATTCACTTAGTGTTGGTGGCTGCCTTCTTCTAAATTGGCCTAAGCCACCCATTAGTTCAGTGAGTTGATCCTCTAACCTGTCCACTTGTAATGATAACCGCTGTATTGTTGCGGGGTGGCCAGTAGTACTCCCTGAATGTTGCTCGTGTGACGTGTCCCCTGATTCTCTATCTGTTCCTTGGTGTAAGTTGTGCTCTGTTCTCCATCTACTAATGTCCGCCTCAGTGATTATTTCTGGGCGAGATTGTTCACTATCTCTGTTTCCTCCATTGAATTGTAGCAAGTACTCTTCCTCTCGCTTGGGACCTGTGTTAAGGGGTCGCCACCCGTTATGGTGTGCCTGTGTATTGCTGTGCTGCTGGCCAGGGGAGAGGAATGGGCCATAGTGTCTAGTCCTTGTCTCTAAGGGCTCGCCAATTTCAGTGACAAATGTAGGCGCTGTAGGGTTAGGCCTAGGAAACGGCAAGTGGGAGCTGTGCTGTGAATCACCAGAGGCTCCATCACTCTCTGAGCCCTCTTCCTGCTGGTGAGCTGCAGAGTTGGGTGCTGGTGTCAATTTTATTGTGAATAGCGCATCAATCTGACCTGGCATTCCTGATGTTGCACACTGCACCCCTGGGCTTTGGGAGCTTAGAGTTAACTGGCCCTGCGCATTCCCTGGCATGCTGTTTGGTGAATCTTCTGAGGGATCTGAAGCAGAAATATCCTCATGTCCTACAGCTGCCTGATCATTTAAATTAGGCTCTAGGTCAGCCTTAACAACTCGCTCTGTATACATGCGATCTGCGTTATAGGCTGGTGGCGGTGCGGTAGGTACTGGGGCCTTTTCATCATTGTCCTTAAAGACTCTCCACAGAGCCAGGGTTTCTTTACGTTTATCTAGCTTGTTCCCAGAGTACTTCCCTTCCAGGAATGTTTGAGCATGATCTAGTACTGCCTTATCGAAGGTACCCTCTTTTGGCCAGGGGTGTAGCATAGTCTGTGTGAGCTTGTACAGCTCTCCACAATGTTTTCTTATACGTTTCCCCTGAGTAGCAAAGTTCTTTATCACGTGTTCTAATGGTGTTGCCATTATTCTCTAGCGTTGTGTGTATTCAGAAATAACAGTATACCTCCACTGGGTGTCACTTATCAACCTCACCTGCCACAGATTTGTTGTTATTTATAACTTAGGGTATTGTGTGGGTTGACTTATTTCTGACCACAAATAAACAACGTTATTCTCTTGGTAACAGGCGGTTTTGCAAGTATCCCCACAGTAATGGGTAGTGCGTTATAGAAGGGCGTCCCTGTAACTGCTCTATGATACTTAATGAGGGCTGCTGCTGCAGCTGCACATGCAGCTGCTGGGCGTGATGCTCACAAACCAGGGGTAAGTTGGGGTCGTTAAGTGCCTGCAACAATATCCTGTGCTGTTCACAGCCTAATGCGTCGCTAGTGATTTGTGACCCTTCCTGTTGTTCCAGGTGGCTGGTGCCTGGAGGAGACGGTGTGAATAGAGGGGATGGTGTAAGTGGTTCTTGGTGAGCGAGATCAGGGCTCCCCAGCTGGGTTAATGCCATGGAGGAGTCTCTAGCAGCACATGGTGTCGGAGGGGACACTAGTGGCAGCTGCAGCGGTGTATCTGGAGCGTCTTCCACAGAGGGGGTGCTTTGTGGCAGCTCAAGTACAGGGTCTGGGTTCAGGGTAGTGGGTCTACAGGTAGGCACTGGGAGGCGCAGCTGCACTAGGTGTAGTGAAGATACCTTTACCTCAGTGCCATGTGCTAGTGTGACTCCCAGCAACTTCCACGCTCTGGCTATCAAGGCACTTTGTCGCCTCCCAAAGGTTGCTATAGTCTGTTCGTCAGGATTGTGCACCGCTATTATTCTGTCATTTAGTATGTGCAGAACTATCCCAACTGACTGATGTTCACTATTGCTCATCTGTATCCCTTAGTACTCTATATTAATATATATATATACTGCTCTCCTTATGTGTCAGTAGTCAGGGTGATCATATATTAGCTCGTCCCCCAATGCCTCTTTAATGGTTAAATAAAATGCCTCTTTAATCTCCCGCTTATCTGGACCGTTGTAGACTCCTTCTGGTGAGAAGTCAGGAAACTGCAGGGCACCAGGATGTTCACCAAGGCAGTAAAGAAGGACCTTGCTTCGCAGGGGGTTACGGGGCCAGGAGCTGGTGACCTCAGTCAGTGTTTCTAATCCTGGCACTATCATAGAAATCTGCACATATATGGTGTCTGCGGTTTTATAAATTCTGTAACCAAATATTCTATTCATCTGTGTACCTATGCTGTACCTCAAACCTTAGTGACACCTAATTAATGTTAGCAGCACTAGAAATGATCAATGGTTTGCAAAAGAAAAAGGCAGCACTAAACAATATACTTGTAACAATTGTGGCGCAAAAACATTTTAAATACAAAACACAAAACTTTCAATAAAACGAAAATCACTACGGTTATCAGTGGCAGATCAATACATGTGGGAGTACAAAAAAACATACGTTACATTCCTCCCTAGTTATTGAATCTCACTAACAAAACAAACCAATCTTCTGCATTTGGCAGTGGTCTTCTATTACAATGGTAACCCTACCTAGCAGGTCTTATCCTAATAAAACAATACAGACCAGTCAACATCAATTTAACATAACCATCATGTTCTTATACATTCAATATACATCTGCATATCATAAAACATATCATCAAAAATACAAATAACAAATAACTGTGCACGTAAATAATATGGCCTTACTAAAATCAGCTTCTGTGTCAGCCAGTGACCCTTACTGTAGTGCCCATATAAGCACCAACCACAATAAAGTGCTACTATCACACTTAATAAACCTCTGTATGCATCATTAAACAATATCCGAAATCATACAATCCTGAAATTCTACATGTGTTTCAAGAAAGAAGCAAGTCGGGCACGTTTAGAGGGTTTCTATTTTCAAACAATGACTGCATACTTTGCCCACTGAAGGACAAAAAAAACACGTGCTCCCTATTACAAAGGTGCACACACAAAAGGGAAACTGACACACAAATACCCAAAAACACTTAAACATAATATCCAAAAACCATCCCGGGGAACCTCTTAGAATCCTCATCAATCAGGCGATATTCGCTGTCCAGTAGCTAAGTGGTCACGAAATATCCAGCCTCTTTCCTACCTTGTACTGATGTAGGAGAGCCTCCACTGTATCCAATCAGAGGAGCACTTTTTTATTGCTGAAAGAATACGATAGTAAATCGAACCTTTCCTTCTCTTCTACCAGGCTGATCCCTGACCCCCTGATAAAGAGGCGCTCTCTGTTTCACTATATACAGAGAGACCCAACAGCAAGCTATTAAAATATGAGTAGACTGCAGACATACACAGTCTCTCCCTTATCCCTTATTCACTTCTTATTCTTATTTTTTTTGTCTTTCTCCATATGTCTGTTTTCCATACAAAAAATAAATGTAATAAACCAAAGAAAAAATGAAGCTAAATGAGCCCGTGAAAGACGCAAGACGCAGCCTTTCCCTCCGGGCACTCAAGGCAAAAACAATAGCACACACATCTATATATAACAAAAAAGGAAACAATAAACCAACAACTTCCTGACCGTACTGTCCAGCTCAGAATTCCATGCCGCACACACAAGCCTCCCCAGTTAAAGATATGTCCGTAGCGAGACCAACCAGACAGGAGACAGGAAAGAACTGAGAGCCGAGAAAAACACAGAAGCCTCACAAGCGCTCCTTTCATAAACCGTCACCAAAGCGTTACCTCACGTCAGGTAGCATAATACTCACCCGAGTGCTTGTACTCAAAGGCTTCGGCCGGAAAGGAGTCACGAGTGCTCAGTCTGCGTCCCCTCGAACCCAGCCGTTACTGCCCCCGTCTGCTGGCACTGCCACTCCGAGTCACGGCACCAAAATGTTGGAGGGAGGATTTATTACAGGACAAGGAAGCTAGGGGCGGTACTCAGAGCCCCGGGAGCCACCACAGAACTGAGCAGGAGAGTGAGTCAGGGACAAAAGGGGCACCTTAATTTGAGCAGGGGTGCCTGGGAACGCTTGCTCTAAAACTGAAGAAAACAGACATGTGAGACATGGAATTGGAGGTAGATCACAATAGCAGTTTAACCCCTTCGACGCTTATGACGGAACGGTTCCGTCATGCACGTCGGTTGGGCTGTGCTTATGACGGAACCGTTCCGTCATGGCCCCGCCCGCGCTCAGAACCTTCAGCACCGCGCGGAAATCCGCGCAGCGCTGAAGGGGTTAATGAGAAGATGCAACTTCAAAGAAACTGCAAGGCAAAGACATAAAGTACAAAATAAGAAATTCAAATATCACATATCCATTCTCTCCATATCAGATTGTCTGAGAGAAAGAAAACACAGTGTATAAACGCATCAGTGTATGAGATCTCTATCACCAAGGTACTCTCATGTCTACTCTAGAGCAAGCATTCCTGCAATGTACAATGAGTGAAATGAATACATTGTGGTCAGAATTAAAGAAAACAATAACTAAACATAACAGAACATTTCATGTAGGTAAAATACAACACAATGCTAAGCAGGCGCAAAAGCAAACACAAGAGCCACTGTGTGCTCTTGGAGAAGACCTACGGAATCTGTCTGTCACCTACATACAGACAGCAAGGTAATCCGTCGAGGTGTCTGGGTGCTCCCCTTATATACTAAACTTTGGGCTGCTTCGCACGCAACTCTTACCCAAAAATAAACCTCGTCTGCAGAATTTCACCAGACATGTCGTCATTTACCACTTAATGCTGACAATGAACTAGGTGAAAAGGTCAGTTTCTCAGGCCAATCGCTTGTCGTAAATTACACAGAGCAAGCAGAAACTATAAGCAGACATTGTGCGCGAAGCGAAAAATATAAACAGATATTGTGCACGGATCGAATATGTACATACATACATCCTTTCAGTTCTCCCAACTTGAGCTCTGCGGTTGCCACTTCCTGAAATGCGGGAAACCTGCCCAGGAAACAAGTGCTATGCCAGGATGCAGCTTACTGTATGTCGAAGTGTCAAGAGGATGCTGAACTTTTGGTACCGACCGGGTAGGGTGGGGGCTACCAGTTTGGAGGCAGAAGGCCTTGCAGAAAGAGGAACTGAATCTGCGTTGGGTCAGAGTTGGGTCAGACCTGCCATCAGCCTGCGATGCACTAAAATGGCAGAGCCACGGTCAATTTAACAAAGGCCTATATAACATATAAAAGGGCCTACACAGCACGGGCAAGTGGGAGGGATGTCTCAAAATCAGTCCCCCTCTCATAACAACAGTCGTCCAGAACAACAGAAGCAGCGCAAAAGGCGTGAGTAGGAGTGTACGCCAGGAGAAACTCTCTACGTACTACACCCCAAACAACAGGTTGAACATTCTGCACGGGGGCGGGGTCAACACTGGCGGCGTGCTTACAACCACAGATAACAATGGGGCGGGTCTGTGTAAAACAGCTACAAAGGGTCTGAGCCCTCTCAGGGTATTAAAAGGGAAAGGTGTCTCAATCACAGACCTCATTAAGAAGGATCATAGGCACTCTGAGAACCGTCACAACCCTTTAAAACGTGTGAAGTCCATCAAGGTATTCACAGAACCCCAATCCGAGCCCTTAAACCTCAAGAAGACAGCGCCGGTGCTCCCAGAGGTCCAAGCCACGCTCTTAACCCCTGAGAAGAAGAACCAGAGGACCCCTGAGCCCCAAGATAGCCCCTTAGACTTATCTGTAAAAAAGGATGCTAAGCCCCTGAACGAGGCCTATACACCCAAGAGACCCATGGCAACGATAGATGTACCGGAGGGTGTAGAAGAGGTGGCGCCCCCGCAACCCACTAAAACAACACGCCTCTCAAGAAAATATCTGAAGCTGAAACCGGGGGTCCCTAAGTTGCAGATAACCGCGGTCCTCAGCAAACCCGAGGCTGTGGTGGAGCCACCCTGCGTCCTGAAACCCCAGACATTGACAAATCAAATAACTGTCCCTGTAGAGGTGAACGCCCCTGAGCAGCCGCCAAACCCGTTTGTAAGTATTCAGGCCCAGCCAAGGGTCTCAACAGTGGATAATACGCATCCCCTAGAAGTTCCTTCTAGCACGGATACCGACGCACTCACGCTGATGAGGGGGTTGGTAGACAGCGTAGGTAGAACCCCAGAAGAGGCGTACCAAAGGTCTTTGAGCATAGAGGGTTTACAGAACACCGGCAACCATGCACAACACCCTAACACAGCCATTTCAGCGAGGCCCCAGGATTACAAAGACAACTCCTCACAATCCTCATACCCTATGTCCCCTGATACCTCACCGGGAGCATACTGTCGTAAATAAAATATTACGCTCTCTGAATTTCAGAATATCAATAGTATCATGCATAAAGCAAGAGGCTGAGTCTGTGGTATCAGGTTCAAAAAGGGCTTTATTCCAATAACCCGAGTCATAGGGAGAATATTACCATCACCACAAGGGATCTGGAAGGGTCTCAAAAGTATTCTCAAAACATTATTCACAGAGTACAGTATATATACATCTCCATAATGTACGTAAGCGAAAAGAGCAAAAGAGAATGAGATAAGAGCATGTGGGCGTGTAAATAGGTGTGAAGGTGGGCGTCTTAGTGGGCGTTTACTTGATGATAATGGGTATTTTGTCATAGGTGGGTGGATACCTGGATACCTGGAGGGGGTTGCGTGATCTGCTGGAATTGCACTGGAACTTTGCCTTACTTGTGTTCAACTCGAGCATGACGTGGTGTAACTGACGTGGGGAAGGGTTGCTATGCAACCGGGAAGTCTGGAAGTAAGGCCTTCAGTGTCAGGACGACCAGCACATCTTGTTTTATCTGATATCTGATGTCTGGAGCAGGGACTGATTTGTGACATAGGTTGCCCATCACCAAGAGCCGATGTGGCATCTATTTCTTCATTTACTTCATTTACTGCAGAGGCCTTACATGGGGGCTATGGGCTTTTTACTGACGTGAGCTTTGCAATCTCACAAACAGAGACAGTAAGGCTAGGCTTTCTCCTTTGCTGATGGGTTATGTTGATCCCTCCTTCTCCAGGCAGGAATGCGGCTCTGTAGGAGTAAGCAGATAACCGTGTTCAATACTGTCTCGGCACCTCTGACAGGGCCCCTTTGGCTGAGGCCCAAGTGTGCAAGGCCAAGAATACGCAGCTGCAGCTGAGGCCTGAAACCTCTTCTCGGGTCTGGCTGAGCCACAAAACACGGGTTTTTATGTGGTGCAGGAAAACATGATGAAAAACGTGTAGGCCTCGATACAGATTTGTCGTTTCTCTCATGGGAGACTGAATGATGGCAGGCCACGTTATAGTATAAGCATCATGATAGACAGGCCATGGAGAGGAAATGCATAGGTTACATGCATGTGCACATAAGCGTTGGGGGGGCACATGGGGACACACATGCCTCATAATTTTTATTTTCCTCATTCCCTCCTGGTTCCCTAGTGAACCCCTTATGTAACATCTATTTTCATGAGACAGTCGATCTGTTCTTGCAGCATTATTTTTCCATTTTCAATGCTCTGTAAATGGGGATGTGGAACACATGCAGTAGCACACAGGCCGCAAATGGCCGGGCCACACTGCAGACATAGGCAACAACTGAATATTATAAATAGTACCAACCCACAGACGGTCAACACTTTCCATCCCCATGCCGATATTAACCCCCAGAGCCAACTGGACCATGTCCACGTGCCTGGGTCTTGATGTATGCTTTGGGCAATCTTGTGGAGCCTCGTTATTGCTTTGTATACAGATGGTGCGTTATTAGGTATGAAAACGCAACAGCTAGAACCGATGACCCTACAAGCCCCGCCCCTATCCGCCAGGATGACGTCAAGAACAAGACGATTCTGAAGAACGACCAGTCTCATAGCATACTGTTCCTGGGTCAGATTCCCCAGGGCCGATGCAGTCACATTAGCAACTGTTTCTAGAATCCTTGTTAACCTTCGGATAAGTTTACTATTCTGGACGGGACCTATGAAGAAAAAGAATCCTTTGTTGAAATCTGTATATTGCTCCCAAGCTGTCTCAGTTTGGTCAATGCCAGAGGCATCGAGCCCTCGTCTGTGTCTGACAAGTGTGAGCCGAAGATCTTGATGATAGCTCGATGGGGCCAAGAAAACGGGTGGTAGAAGAAATGATATGTAGCAAGTCCCACCTCAGTCTAAGGGCAGCTGCACATAGGCTGTCTGGCCACAAATAAAGTAGGTGTGTCGTGATGCTCTGAAATAGGACTTTCCTTTGTCTTTGAATACTATTATAGTATTACACTCACTGTGCCCCAAATGTACTGAGCCTTCTTTTCTGACACACAAGTTCCCTTTCACTGGCAGAACAGTAATTGGAGATGGACCTGACATGTGTAGGGGCTTTACGTTCAACACTATGAAATCGAGGGTCGCATTTCCTTGCAGATACTCTTCAGTTTCTAGATCTGTACCTTTCATTTGGGGAAGACCCTCTTCATCTGGGAAACATGCTTCGTTCATGACTTTATTCAAGTTACCCCATACCCACTCGCCCCTACAATCCTCCTCTTGACATTCTTTGGCATCACCGTTGATGGATGTCATTAAGGCAAACCATGCTCCGCAAGAACCATTATGGGAGAACGGAAAAGGGAAAAGAGGCAACACTCCCTTTACCTTCTGATACGGGGGAAGTCGGCCACAGACCCAGCAGTCTGTAGCGTTACTAGTCTGATGTGAATGGTGCAGCATCTGAATAAAGGTATTGTTGCGCAGAGCAAGTAGATACGATAACTCATGGGATGGCAGATCACTAAATGTGTGTTTTGTGGTATCATTAGACGAGGAGTGTAAGAGTGAAGCAATAGGAGGAAAAATAGCATGTAGTATTAAGCTGATACATATTATCGTGATACACAGAAGAGATAGAAAAATTAAAGTAACTATACATCTGCCACGTAATATTTTACAGTATTTGCTTTTCATCTTGCTCTTTCTCTCATTCGCTTTGTTCGAGATCTTATGCAAGCCAGAATGCATGTTCAACCGCTTCACCACCTAGTGGACTTAATCGATCAAACGGGTTCTGACTTATGAGATCTAAGTTTAGCTTTATACTTCTGCTGCGGAGTCTCCTCTAGTAAAGGGGGCTCAAAGTCCGAGCAGTCAGTGTTCTTTTTGAAAGTACAGTTATTCCCGAAATAACGTTTACAATGATGAAGATGTATCCATCCTTTCCGTCCCTCGACTTTAACGGCGGTCCTTGTGGTTAGCAACACCAATTTCTGCATCTTCCACCTCGGCTTAAGAGGGCTTGATCTATCAAAGTTCCGGATCAGCACATAGTCACCAGGAGCGATCGAGTATTCTTTGACCTGGGTGTTGTCAGGGAAAGCGGCGGCAACCTGCCAACGACAAGAGAGTAGTGCAGACATCAAGGAAGCCAGGTAATCTGTCAGCATGTTGCTATCAACATCAGTGATTTTTTTAGGCATTGGAGTGCCCCACATATTCGGTGGTCTACCGAAAACCACTTCATAGGGAGATAAGCCTGTTCTAGAATGGGCTACCATTCGCATGTAAAAGAGGGCAACCGGTAGGGCTACCATCCAATCTACACCTTTGTCTGCGCATATCTTTGCTAGTTTTATTTTTAAGGTCTGATTGTGTCTTTCTACAAGGCCTGCTGCTTCAGGATGTCGCACACAATGGAACTTCCAGGTATACCCTAACAGAAGGGACACTTGTTTCATGAGTTCAGAGGAGAAAGGCTGACCGTTGTCGGAGTATACGACACGCGGTAATCCATAACGTGGGAAAAACTCTCGTACCAATTGTCTGGCGGTAGTTACAGCAGTATAATCAGGGACTGGATAGGCTTCGGTCCACCTTGATAATGAACATACTACTACCAGGACATATTTGTAACCTCTACATCTATTCATTTGGATATAATCCATCTGGAGGACCTCAAAAGGATGGTCAGGTGGATGGAATCCACCTTGTTCCATCGGAATGCCTTTACCTGGATTGAATTGGCAACAGATCATACATGTCCTGACCTTTTGTTTCGCTGCTGCACGCAGGTGCTTGTTGAACCATATATTCTGTAGGCTGTCTAGCATTGCTTTCTCTCCTAAGTGTGCAGGACTATGTGCGGTATTTATGATCACTTGTACCATCGAATCAGGAAGAAACCATGTGGATTTGCCCTTAGTCATCCAACCCTGATCAGTCAGTACCCCTCCTTGTTCCGACCATTTCTTTAGTTCGTCTAGAGTTGCATGTGTCTGTATGTCTTGTACATCCTTGGAAGGATCCCTAACTGTCATGGCTTTGGACACTGATGGTACCTGTGACTTTGTCATGTCTAGTGGGGTCTGAGCTGTCTGTTTAGCAGTTCGGTCTGCCAGATCATTGCCTTGGGAAATGGTATCTGTGGCTCTAGTATGTGCTTTGCATTTTAGGATAGCTATGGCTGTTGGTAAATGTATCGCTTCCAGAAGGGCTTGAATAAGGGGGCCATGCTGTATCTTGGCCCCATGAGAGGTCAAGAAACCTCTTTCTCGCCAGAGCACCCCGAAATCATGAACTACCCCATATGCATATTGGGAGTCGGTGTAAATGTTTACTTTCAGGTGCTCAGCTCTTATGCATGCTTGTGTTAGGGCGATGAGCTCTGCTGCTTGTGCTGACAATATGTCTATTCTTTTAGTCTCTATTATTTCAGTATCAGTAGTCACTGCATATGCTGCCACTAATTCTCCCGCCCCTGTCCTCATGCATGAACCATCAACATATAGTGTTAGGTCAGGGTCTGGAAGTGCAACGTCTGTCAAGTCTTGTCTTGGCTTAGTCACGGTATGTATTACTTCAACACAGTCGTGTGGGGAAAGGCTTTCTGTACTGGAGGGCAATAGAGTAGCGGGATTCAGTAAGTTGCATCGTCTGATCTCTCTGTGTGGTTGGAATAACGTCAGCTAATAGCCTGTCAGTCTAGCTACAGTCAGGTGTTGGGTTTGTGTCCGGTTCAAGAGAACCTCCACTGCGTGCGGTACTTGTACTGTCAGGGGGTGGCCCAGCACTATCGAGTCACTTTGTCTTATGGCTAAGGCCGTTGCTGCAACAGATTTTAGGCATGCAGGCAAAGCCTGTGCTACTGGATCCAATGTACTAGAAAAATAAGCACAGGGCTTGTGTTTTCCTGCATGATCTTGTGTGAGGACAGATAGTGCTGTTCCATCCCGCTCTGTCACAAAAAGCATAAACGATTTGTTGTAATCAGGGATCGCTAAAACTGGTGCTTGACATAAAGCTCTCTTTAATTCTTCAAATGCCACAGTGTGTTCTTGTGTCCAAGGGAGGACTTTCGTAGAGGCTGCCTCCTGTGTCGTCAACTGTATTAGGGGCTTGGCTATGTAAGCATACTGGGGAATCCACTGCCTGCAATATGAAGCGAGGCCAATGAATGCACGTACCTCCTTTTGTGTCGTGGGCTGTGAAAGACCTGAAATTAATTGTATACGCTCAGGTGTCAGTCTCCTACCCTCCTTGGATAGCAAGTGCCCAAGGTACGCCACTTGCTGTTCACAGAATTGCAACTTCGAAGGGGACACTTTGTGCCCCTTGTCAGCCAGGAAATGTAAAACCATCAGGGAAGCATCCTCACAATCATGGTCCGATCGTGCAGTGATGAGAATGTCATCGACATACTGTATCAGTGCCGTAGAGCTAGGCATATGAATACTGTCTAGTTGTCTTTTCAGTGACTGACTATAAATGCTAGGACTTTCCGTGAAGCCCTGTGGTGCTCTCGTGAATCTGAAGCTGCGACCTTTTAAACTGAAACCGAAAAGATATTGGCTGTCCGGATGTATTGGAATACTGAAAAATGCGTTCTTCAGATCTATCACTGTAAAGAACGTAGCATTCGCATCAATGGCAGTCAATATCGAAGAGATGTCCGGGACCACAGGGTACTGTGGTACCACACATTTGTTTAACTCTCGCAGGTCCACAACTAATCTATATACAGGTGGTATATTGGGGTCAGTTCTTTTAAGAATAGGAAGGACCGGTGAATTACATATGTTCGAATCAGTCTCAATCACCACCCCTTGTGCAATCAGGTCATCTATTATTTTTAGTAAACCCACTTCAGCCTCGGGTGGTATTTTGTATTGTCTAATCCGTGGTAGCACTACACCTTCCTTTAGGGTGACCTGGTGTGGTGTAATGTTCATGTAACCTACGTCAGTTGGGCCTTGTGCCCATAGGTGCTGTGGTACGTCTCGGAGCCTGATGTCAATATCTTTCATTACAAAATGTCCCTTGAAATCACGTAAATACAGTCGCACTCCTTCTGGTGAGCAACAGATTACTGCTCCTAGTTCTTTTAATGTTTTTATACCGAGCAAGTTTTCCAGACATGATTTAGTAAGTAGTAAGTCTGTAGTATGTATCAGTGGACCAACTCCTAAGGAGACTGGTTCTGAAACCTCATTAACAATAGGTCTACCCGAAAATCCCAGGGATACACTCTTTGAGCCCGAGAGGGGTGCCCCGGGCACCTCGGAATGACTAATGGTAGTTCTACTAGCCCCAGTGTCAATCAAAAACTTTTTATTTTGTCCCAGTAACCGTGCATGTACATAGGGACCCGCTTGGTCCACAGGAACTGGAATGAGGGGCAGGTCGAATTCCCTCTCTGGGCAGCTTCATGAATATGCCTGGTATTCTGGATAGTTGTTTTGAGCGTGCTCATACATTTGTGTTGTAGCTCGGGCTGGTGCAGGTGCATGGACGGACGGTGGCGGCGGTGGAAACGTGTCTGATGTATGATGTGTGTTACCGTCCTTGGGAGGATATTGACGAGGCTTTGTTTTACCTATCGCTATATTGTTTTTCAGCACTGCACACTCATTTACGAAGTGGCCTGGCTTCTTGCAATAATTACAAGTCCCACTATTTTGTTTCGTGCTATTCTTGTTCGTGTTTGCATTTGTGTTTGCCGGTGTCGATTGGGCCACCAGCATCTTCATCTTTGTGTCTTTCATGCGTCTCTTTTCTTGGTCATGTTCCTCTCTAGTTCTGTTCTGGTGATACTGTAACATCTGTAACATTTGGGAAGGGCTGTTTGCTTGCCAAGTACTCTCAACCTTCAGTACTCTATACTTTACCTCAGGTATGGAATTTTCTACTAATTTGCTCACAAAAAGATGGGGATATGAATCACTACCGGGCTTAAGGCCACTGTTGATAGTAAAACATTTCTCAAACCTAGAATAAAAATCGCTAGTGTCCTCGTCTGGTTTCTGTTTACAAGCTGAAATAGCATCCCAGTCTTCTTTCTTGGTAATTAATAATCTTGGCAAAACTTGTACAAGGAGTTCAGGTAATTCTTTAGCTCGGGGACCCAGACCAACCCCCGGGCCTCTTGCATTTTCTTCTGTTTGCAACACATCCCAGCTAATCTTGCTCTCTCCCACCTCCCAGTCTTTTTCTTTAAGCTTCTCGTAAATACCAGCAGGCAATAGTACTTTTAATAACTTTAGAACGTCCGCATATGTATATTCCCCTAAGCGGAGAATGTCTTTTAATTCCCTGTGAAAACCCCCCGGGTCTTTGTCATGGGAGGGCAACATCTTTTTCATTTCCAGTATCTCTAATTTTGACAGAGGGGTGTAGACATACACCCGTTGTAGTTCATTGTTTGCATCCTTTACAGGATGTACCTCTCGTAGGGGGTTCAGTTTGTCGTATGCCTGCCCCTTAACCTGGGGTGGAACGGGAAGCAGGGATCTAGTTACATATACTATATATTTGTGTCGCTGATCCAAGATGACATTAATCAGTTCAGTACCCAAGTTCATCCATCTGTCTAGTATTATGTCGTCCAGCAAACTATACAATATACCAGGACCAGAGTACTGACTTTCATATAACGTTATTAAATGTTGGACCATGTAAACACCAGCTAAGCGCTGTTCATTCGGTGGAAGGCTCAAAAACGTCTGTGCTACGACATCATTATTATATAAATCGTATTGGGATACCCACAGGGTGGCTGATCGTGCTAATTCAAGTTCAGTTGGGGTTAAGGGCTGTTCATTACCTAACCATTCATTCACCGCTTTGTCGGTGATTTGGAACAAATTTTCAAGGGAAAATCTCTTTTTTATAGCCGTTCCCTGTTTACGGTAACTCAGGCCTTTGGGTTTGTCGAATCGTTGGGCATGGCCCACGTATTGTATTTTATCTTGGTCCCCTGCTTCATCATCAGATGATAAAGCAGCTTTATCGTGCGGTCCTGCTTCGTGTGACGCTATTATTGCTTTTCGGATTTTGGTCAACATGTTGTCAGTCTGTCCTGATTTATCATGCTGACCGGCATCTATGCGATCACTCCAACCAGTATAACGATGGTCTACATCCCCGTTTCCTTCGTCTTTTTCTCTGATCAGACAATTAATTAGGAAGCGAAGGATGTAATTCTTAACAACCACTTTTCTATTTTGTATAGCATCTGCTATGCTCTCAGGACCTTCCCCTGTTCTTATGAATGTGTACATTTTCTTTAGATGTTTATCCATATCTGGTAGTTTTTCCAGATCTGTGACTGCTCGTCTAAGCCGTAGTGAAAACACAAGCATCCAGCCCTTTCCTGGGTCTGGATCATATATACATTTGGGGATGTTTACTTTTACTGTCGACACCCCTCCTGACGCTGTCCCGGATCCCCCCTCCCCGCCGTCATCGAGCTCCTGGAGCTGTTCTGGCGTTGGGGGTGCAGGGAAAGATCCTTCCACGTAGGCTGGTGGGGATTCCTCTAGATAGGTGTCAATAAACCTGTCGGATGCTGTTTTTAATTTTCGGGGTACTGGCGGAGGCACTCTAATGGGTCTTTCTACTGGAGTCACTTTCGCTAGTTCCTCTGAAAGGACGGGGTAAATACCAGCAACGACAGTATTCATTTCTCTTTCAGTCTGCTCTCTTTTTACTCGTTCCCCTTCCTCCCGCAATTTCTTTTCTTTGGCTTTTTCAGATTCATTCTTACTTCTCTCTATTTTGTGGAACTCTTTTTCTGTTCTTCTATGTGACTCCTTACGCCACAACTCAATGGCATCCTTCTGAGCAGGTCTAGATTTTCTCTTCCATATTTCTTCCTCTACTTTCATAATGCTTTCCGCATCCCACGTTCCCGTGATAGGCCATCTATATTTTGTCTCTAAATCATTCGTGTAATCTACCCATAGTTCTAAAAACAACACGGCATCTAAACCATGCTTACAGTACATGAAATGTCCAGGTGTATCCCTAGGCGGAATGTTAGCTGGTTCCTCTAGTACACCTTTTCTGGTACATATTTTACGTAGTTTCGAAAATAACGGCATGTTGGAATGTAGCCAAAAACAAAAATCCCAATAGCGCTGTAAAAACAAAAACTATAATAAAACAGACTTACATAAAACCTGACACATTCAAACCTAACTGAACCTGACTAGGACAATAACATTCATACAGGTATATCGGTGCACCTTAAATACTTTGAGATCTCTATTTCCTATAACTCTAGCTGCATGCACTTGAACATACAGGTCTCACAAGTGAGAACCCGTCTTGATTGCAACCCCCATGAGAAAACTCACCGGGAAGCGGAACTTGAACTTGAACTTGAATTTGAACTTGAAGTCGAAGGCCTCCGAAACTTGACGCTGCGCGGGGAATGGCGTATCTTAGGTGGATCTCCAGAAACCTCGGACACAGCTCTCTCGCAGGTGGGCTCTGGGTTAGGACAATCTGCGTTCCTCACCGCCTCGTATGGATGCCTGGTCGCAGTCCATCTCCTTCGTTGGCCTGAGGGAGTTGGCGGGAAAACCCGCGACGTACGTACTTGAAGTCCGTCACAGCTATGGAAGGGGGCAAAACTGTACCTTCATCTCCGGCGTGTGGGGAAAGAGAATTGTCCCTGTTCGGGCGCCATTATGTCGTAAATAAAATATTACGCTCTCTGAATTTCAGAATATCAATAGTATCATGCATACAGCAAGAGGCTGAGTCTGTGGTATCAGGTTCAAAAAGGGCTTTATTCCAATAACTCGAGTCATAGGGAGAATATTACCATCACCACAAGGGATCTGGAAGGGTCTCAAAAGTATTCTCAAAACATTATTCACAGAGTACAGTATATATACATCTCCATAATGTACGTAAGCGAAAAGAGCAAAAGAGAATGAGATAAGAGCATGTGGGCGTGTAAGTAGGTGTGAAGGTGGGCGTCTTAGTGGGCGTTTACTGGATGATAATGGGTATTTTGTCATAGGTGGGTGGATACCTGGATACCTGGAGGGGGTTGCGTGATCTGCTGGAATTGCACTGGAACTTTGCCTTACTTGTGTTCAACTCGAGCATGACGTGGTGTAACTGACGTGGGGAAGGGTTGCTATGCAACCGGGAAGTCTGGAAGTGAGGCCTTCAGTGTCAGGACGACCAGCACATCTTGTTTTATCTGATATCTGATGTCTGGAGCAGGGACTGATTTGTGACATAGGTTGCCCATCACCAAGAGCCGATGTGGCATCTATTTCTTCATTTACTTCATTTACTGCAGAGGCCTTACATGGGGACTATGGGCTTTTTACTGACGTGAGCTTTGCAATCTCCCAAACAGAGACAGTAAGGCTAGGCTTTCTCCTTTGCTGATGGGTTATGTTGATCCCTCCTTCTCCAGGCAGGAATGCGGCTCTGTAGGAGCAAGCAGATAACCGTGCTCAATACTGTCTCGGCACCTCTGACAGGGCCCCTTTGGCTGAGGCCCAAGTGTGCAAGGCCAAGGATACGCAGCTGCAGCTGAGGCCTGAAACCTCTTCTCGGGTCTGGCTGAGCCACAAAACACGGGTTTTTATGTGGTGCAGGAAAACATGATGAAAAACGTGCAGGCCTCGATACAGATTTGTCGTTTCTCTCATGGGAGACTGAATGATGGCAGGCCACGTTATAGTATAAGCATCATGATAGACAGGCCATGGAGAGGAAATGCATAGGTTACATGCATGTGCACATAAGCGTTGGGGGGGCACATGGGGACACACATGCCTCATAATTTTTATTTTCCTCAATACGACCCTACCAGCCCCACTGCCAACCCCGTGTACAGACCTGTGTCCAGCCCCGCGGCCATGCCCGTGTACAGTCCTGTGTCCAGCCCCGATGCCAGCCCCGTGTACAGGCCTGTGTCCATCCCCGCTACCATACCTGTGTACAGGCATGTGTCCAGCCCCACTGCCATACCTGTGTACAGTCCTGTGTCCAGCCCCGATGCCACACCCGTGTACAGCCCTGTTTCCAGCCCCGCGCCCGCTATTGGCAGTATAGCTGGTGCTGCGGAGTTGCCGCCATTTATAAGACCGCGCAAGGTGTGCCCCCCTAAGCAGGGACAAGATGTGTCTGTAAACGCAGAAGATGTATTCAAGGCTCATGTAAAAGAGATGCAGATGGCTGTTCGAAAATTAAGGCGTCAGGGGAACCGCGCAATCATGAGAATTGATCTGGGGTTTACCAAGAGCTGTAACAGGAGGGAGGCCCAACATCTGATCGCTGCAAGGACTGGGCTGTGTAAAAATGGGATCATACAGATGTGTCAGACAACCGTGGCCGACATACATGGTATACAATGGTGACTAAGACCTCTATAACGGTAAACAGAAACGTTATTCAACCCCCTCTATCCAGTGGCTCATGCACATCTCTGAGAAGGAGGACATCCAGATTCAACATGCCTTACAGGGTGGTGAATACCGCTTGGGACCCTATTACCTGGACGGGTACTCTGTAATTAAGGGTGTGCCGACAGCCTTTGAAATCAACGGTTGTTTTTACCATGGCTGCCCCAAGTGTTACAAGCACCACGAGTATAACAAAATGCTGGGTACCAAATTGGAACACTTATACAGACGTACTCTGACAAAGGCCCAGTATGTTGAACATCAGGGCTTTGCTCTGAGAGTTCTTTGGGAGCACGAGTGGTTAGACATGTTAAAAACTGACACAGACCTCTGCTCGTTTCTTATGACTCATGATTTACCCACACCTTTGGAGCCCCGAGATGCCTTATTTGGGGGGCGTACAAATGCCATACAACTGTACAAGGCCGTTGGCGAGGGTGAGAAAATACACTACTATGACTTCACCAGTCTGTATCCTTTTGTGAACAAAATGAAGTTGTACCCACTGGGTCATCTATAGAGATTTTAAGCCCCTATCCGAATACTTTGGGCTTATCAAATGTGAAATCTATCCGCCTAAGCAGCTCTACTTCCCTGTGTTACCATGTAGAGTTGATGGTAAGCTGATGTTCCCCCTCTGTCGAACATGTGCGATGTTTAAAGAGGTTGCGGGATGCAGACACACCGCTGAACAAAGGATGCTCACAGGGACCTGGTGTAGCAACGAGGTACAAGCTGCCTTAGAGAAAGGGTACAGGTTAGGTATAGTACACGAAGTGTGGCATTTTAAGAGCACTACAACACAACTCTTTGCCCCCTACATTAATTTGTTTCTCAGAGGCAAACAGGAGGCCTCAGGGTATCCTGAATGGTGTACTAGTCAGGGTGCAAAACAGAAATACATCGACGACTACTACGCTCATGAGGGTATCCGTTTACGCCCCCACCTGATAGAGGTCAATCCTGCACGCCG
This sequence comes from Triturus cristatus, assembly GCF_964204655.1. Classification (NCBI taxonomy): domain Eukaryota; kingdom Metazoa; phylum Chordata; class Amphibia; order Caudata; family Salamandridae; genus Triturus; species Triturus cristatus. The sequence continues at coordinate 636,126,096 of NC_140589.1, read as the reverse complement.
ACAGTTAGCCAAACTCTGTCTCAACTCCTTGTGGGGAAAATTTGCACAGCGCACAAACCTTTCAAATACTACCTTAATATCAGAACCTGATGAACTGTTCAAGTACCTGTGTGCCCCCTGCTACGAGGTGTCCAGCTGCGATTTTATCGATGACGATACCGCTGCTTTGTGTTGGAAATATGCCCAAGAGTACCCCACATCGAGTAACAACATAAACATTTTCATAGCCTGCTTCACGACAGCCCACGCTCGTCTAGAGCTTTATGGGGTTATGGATAAGCTCCAGGATCGCTGCTTGTATCACGATACAGATTCAGTGATTTTTCTGAGTAAGCCTGGGGGTGAAGACCCTCCTCTAGGAGATTATCTGGGTAATCTAACCAGTGAGCTAGATAAGGATGAGTATATAAAAGAATATACTTCCTCATGGCCTAAAACATACAGTTACCGTACCAACAAGAACAAGGTGTGTATGAAAGTCAAAGGGATAACATTAAATGTCAGCAACACCCTAAAAATCAATTTTGATAGTCTGAAGAATCTGGTGCATGAATACGCTACAGCAGACGCTTCTGAGAATGCTAAAACCATAGTCGTGAACCAGCCCTGCATAGTCAGATCCAAAAAGAAGTGGGAAATCACAACCCAGCCTCTACATAAAACATTGCGAGTTGTTTTTGATAAAAGGGTCCTGACCACGACTATAAAACACTGCCTTATGGTTATTAGACCCATTAGAGAGACAACCGCCACAGCATGGACACCAGGTTACAACATCCGTTCTCCTGCGTTCTAGCAGGCCCCTCAAACTGCGGTAAAAGCTACTTTATAAAAAAGCTCTTAGAAAATGCCGACTCAGCTTTATCACAAACCCCTAACAATATTGTATGGCTTTATTCATGCTGGCAGCCTCTTTATACAGACTTGGGCCGTCGGTCACCCCATATCAAATTTATAGAGGGTATACCGAATAACCTAAACGATGATGAGCCACTGCCCCCAACCCTTGTAAATATGATAATTGTTGATGATCTGATGCGTGAAGGGGGTGATCATCCTGAGTTAGAGCGTGCTTTTACTCAAAATTCACATCATCGCAATCTAAGCATCTGCTACATTGTGCAGAACTTGTTTTACAAGGGCAAGAACAGTCGGTCTATAGCTCTCAACGCTTCATACCTTGTTTTATTTAAAAACCCCCATGACAAACAACAAATATCCGTCATAGCTAAACAGATGTACCCCGGAAACACACACTTCTTCATGGAGGCCTTTAGCGACGCTACATCAAAACCCCACGGGTACCTGCTGGTAGACTTAAAAAATGAAACTCTAGAAGACTATAGACTAAGGGCTGATATTTTCCCCCCAGAGCTCCCTGTAGTTTACACCCCTAAGCCCAAGACTAGGTCTTATAAAAAGCAACGCTGATGTCTTTTAGAGCCATTTACAGTTCAGCCATTATAACGCTCAGTGGTGACCATGTCTGCCCGCCTACGTCGCAATCTAGCGCTCCTGAAAATGCTTGCTACAGCCAGCCCCCAACACAGAAAGGCCATCCTGGGCGCCGCTTCTGACGATTTAGTGTCTGCCATTTCAGAAATAGCCCTAAACACCCTAAAAGGCAACGTTCCTATATCAAAGCGTCAGTTACAGGTGTTGAAGAAGAAGAGGGGTCTTATCAGGAAGCTCAGTAATAAAAGGGCCTCGCTCATCACAAAGAAGAAACTGGTGAAACAGTCTGGGGGTTTTATAGGCAACTTGTTGGGCATTGCTATACCTATAATTACAAGCCTCATCACGGGCCGGTGATGGAACATGCCACAAAAATGTATCTGGTGCCTAGGCAGCAAATGGAGCATATGGGGTCTTCCTCGGACAACGCCTGGGATATACGTAGAAATGAGACTCTACGCCTGGATACTGAAATTCAAGACATTTTGAGCAGGACCGATCTAAATCCCTACGACAAGGCTAACCTTTACACAGCCACTCTCAAAGAATTCTTAAATTCATACACCCTGTGGAATACCGAGAAAAACAAGCTGACTCTATATACCCCAGACTCTGAACAACCACCAGCTCCAGTCAACGCCCCGCAACCCCTACAACCGCCTCCCGATCTTGCGACATCCTCAGATACCTTTGTTGGAGATCTCTTAAAAAATATAGGTCAAAGGCACAGAGGGGCTGCGCAGATGCTAATGAGTAAACTAGCCGCTTCTAAAGACCTGACCTCTTGGAATGAACGAGGAGAGTTTCTCTACAAGGGCCAGCCGGTTGCAGGGTCGCATATGTACGATCTAGTCAAAGGTCTCACGCACCCCAAAATCCTAACGCCTCAAAATGCACCGAGAGGGTGGGAGCAGTTTCTGAGGGCCGCTGCTGAACTCAATATACTCTCCACGCTTGTTGGTAATAATGGACACCGAAGACTGTTAGACACTTTGAAGGCCCCCCTACTACCATCGCCTACAGGTTCTGAAGCTCGAAGGCTATCCCCGACATGGTCGACCCCTGCAACAGCGGTGCCACCCCGCAAAAAGACTATGCCCAAACCCCTCACGTGGATTACGCCTTGATGGTTCCGCAGACTTTTTAAATTATTGTGTGTATTATATGTATAAACTTTCCTGGTTTTTCTACTTCATTGGTTTCTTCAATAAAGTTTGTGAAACTAATGACCCCACTACCAACCTGTTTGTAATAAACGTTTGTTATAACTTTTCAATCCGTCTCAGTCGTCTTTTAAAACATTTAAGGTGTATGTATATTGAAATACGAAGTCTGAATACATGTTTTTTTAAAATATAATGTCTTTATTTTACATGTTCAACATTAAGCATACGACTGTTATAAACCCTTACAGTTTTGACAAGCTGCATATTCTGTTTTCACAGGTCTGACCGACGACCTTGTGTTTTCTTTTACATAATTCACAACTATACTGTCATTGTTAACAAGATCCCTCGAATATAGATTTAAGAAATTTCTAAACGAAAGACCCTCTGACATTTTACTGATAAAATAAATACAGTGTTCACCGCATGTGATGGCCATGGAATCCTGCACCCTCAGCTTGTTATACTCCACCACCGCTGCAGCTTTTTTCACAAACTTGAATATGGGCCGTGTATAGAGTCTGTGTTCAGGGAACTCTGCTGTACTGTCAAACACTGTAACCTTGTCCCTAGCTATAAACAAGGCGGCCCAGTGTGTCCCCGCCTGGTCATGCGGGTCTGTGTTAAAGACTAGGGTGCACGGTCTTTCTGGCCCTATTTCGCTTGGTAACCCATCGCTAGGGAAAACACCCAAAAAGTATTTCCTAGCGTATTTATGTCTGTTTAAGAAGTCACGTATCTGTACAGTATCCATTTCGCAAATGTTTTTAAAGATAGTCAAACAAAATCTGTCTTGCGTGGTTGATCTGAATGATGCTGTCGAATACCGAGAATACGACCATGTTCACATTAGCCGCTAACGGGTCGGCGAAACGTATTTCAGCTTTTAGATTCCCATTTTTGACCAGGTTGTAGTGATCGCCATCTTCCATGTCCGGTGTCAGGTCGAATGCGAACAGCGTGTATCCGCTCCCATAGCCTTCTCTTGACACGGCTACACCACAGTCCCTTTGATGCTTTCCTGTTATCGAAACCAGACCCTGATATTCCCTGATGTAATGACCGGCTGCAAAACTGGTTGTGTAGGGTTTTGCAGGAATCACATTGCCCTCGTGGACCAGCGCCGCGTAGTTGATTTTGTAGTGTTTAAAATTGAATGGGTTTGAGGCATAGGTACCGCTAAAAGCTGTATTGTCCACAAAACCTATGATGATGAGTTTGGGTAGCTGGCCCAGAAATAAATTCTGCTGCTGTGTTAAGCGGGTTCCTGCAGGGATACTGAATACCTTCAGAGATACTCTTTCCACAGCGTACTTGGCGTTGGATATTTGTAAAGCTTCGGCGTGCGCCAACCTGACGCTCAGTGACACTTTCACTCTCTTTACAAACAGGCTCGCGGCCAGGATGCTCAGCTTGTAGTGTTCCGCATCCCCGCTGATGAGGCAGAATGAGTCCTTGCTGCGAGTGAGCTTGAGCTTAAGATCAATTCCATTGATGAGCAGTTTATCTTGGAAGAAGAGGTCTGAATGTATGCGACCTAGGAGGTCAAAGGTACGACTACTTGCCGCCTGCCCTGCTCTTTTTATAAAACCCTTATTGGCTCCATCCAGAGCTGTGATTTCACACTGTCGGTATGTATCCCGGTGAAACAGACCCGCTGAAAGTTGTGTGTCAAGGGCATCGCTACTGTAATTTAGAATGCTCTCGATGTAGGCTCTGTAGGCGTACATGTTATCGTTCTGGGTGATGAGTCGATCACCCAAGGTGATGTCCACTTGGTTAAACAGGGTAGCTAGCGGGTAAGCGATCGTTGCCACTTTAGCGTCGTCTTCAATGTCGGTCCCATCGGCTTTGACGATTTTACACATAAGATGTAGCAACGTGTTGTTGAGATCCAAATACATATCCGTGGACCCTGACACAAAAAACTCTATGGGGGCCAGCGGCGTCAATGCTGCTAAAGGTGATACCTCCATGAAGAAGCTGTTTTCGATGCTTGTCTGCGTGGGTTTTAGACTAAACAAGTCTAACTCTGATTTGGCGCACTCTCCAGATCCACAATGTACGAAGGCCATGGCTGTGTTTACGAGGCTTTAAAAAATATTTACTTTTGAGCCGTTTCGCTTCTTGGCAGCTCTCTTCCTTCTTGGGGCTCTTCTTTTCTGAGTGCGTTTTGAAGAGCTCCTCCTTTTTTTATAGGGGGCCGGAGGGCCCCAGCGTCTGGAAACCCCATGTTTCCTTTTGACACTCGCGCGTGGTTTATACATCAAACCCGCTCCTTCTTGAGGTTGCTTGTTCATGCGCTCTGCAACCGCCGATGTAACAGACCCCACCACCTCCTGGGCAATGTTCGTGGCAGCCGCCTTAACATGGGGTTTTGCAATTTCATAGCCTCTTCTCAGGAAAGGCATAGCTCTTCTAAACAGGCTTCTAAAGAATCCTCCTAATCCAGCCCCGTACATAACAGGTGACCCTTGAAAGTACGGCGGTCCTCCATAACCGGCTTGACTTCTGTAATAGTCTCTGTACATAGACGGATCTCCGTAGGTTTTCATAACCACCATTCCTGCTGCTTAATATCCCCTGTTGTGTCTAGGCCTTAAATGAAGTTTGACAATAACTTTCCCGTATTTAAAGGCCACCGGCTCAGACTGATCATCGTAGATCATAATTGAAATTGTGTCAAAATGGTTTTTAGAAACTGCGACGTAGTCAGGTTTGTTAAATTGGATATTGACCATGGTATTATTATCACCCTGTACATGAACACATCTTAACAGCGGCGAGTAACTATCCCCGATCCTCTGAGCCTCTACAATATCACCATACACATAGAGCGTGTAGAACCCCCCGTTAATATCGGGGCACGTGTGATCTTGTTCCACCGGACTTTTCACATGTTGTACTGTCCCTAAAACCCTTTTTAATTTACCGGAGCAGTTAAACAGGGTATTGCGATTTATGGATTTGAGAAACACCTTCCTTCTAACGTTATCTAGCACCAGATGAATATTCGGCAGCGGTTCTATGGCAGCTATGGATTTGTTGATGGCTTCGACAATGCTAGAAACGCTTGGGTAGTAGCCGTGAGGGAAGGATACGTTTATGACCTTGGGGTCCTGTTCACGCTTGAATTGGAACTTGGTTTGGGCCGCTGTAAAGGTATTCCATGTTCTAGGGTACTGGATTTCTGTTAGGGCAACCTCCCAGTCCCCTTTCAGGTCCACAGGCTTAGCCAATTTGACAGTGTAATTAGAAATCTGATTGTTGGGGAACATGCTTTTAGAGGCGTTGGATGGTAAGGTTATATAAAAGGGTTTTGTCTCCATCGTATCAGCTGTTTTGAGCTCACACACCCTTCAGGGAACTGGCCAACACCCAACTGTTAAATTTCTCAGACCACCCCCGCCATTTGACATATGCCTGGCTCTTAGCCCCGCTACCTTTCCTTTTCAGAACCTTTTCAACCCTGTACACCCGGTTCGGATCATCTGGCACTTTTTGTAACTCTTCCTTGTAAAAAACCCCAGACACCGTTTCCCCATCGTAGTCCTTTAACCTGTAAATATACAGCCCTTCCTTAAGCTCCACACTTTCCACTATAAATATTTCATCGCTAAAAGTCTGCTGGTAACCCTTCGTGAAGACTCCTTTCAATTTTGAAATCCTTACGTGATCACCTTTTTTAAAAACAGGCTTCTTCACCTTTGTATCGAAATTACGACCATACACATTTCTCCAAACAGTTAACGAATTACTAGGTGTCACATCTTCGGGGGCCCTTTTGATGGTCCTATGATAACTGGCATTATATACAGCTAAGAAAGCCTGCAGGACATCCACGTATCTGTAGGTGTTGTGGGCCGTAAAATACCTCCACATCTTAGACTTTAAGGTTCTGTTAAACCGTTCTACAACAGCTGCTTTTACCTCCGTGTGTGTTACAAAATGTTGAACATTGTGTTGCTTTAATAATTTCTGAAATGCCTTGTTTAAGAATTCTTTTCCGGCGTCTGTTTGTAGTTTTTGAGGAATACGCCCCTTATCGAAGATGGCTTTAAAAGCGGCTGTGACGCTAGCCCCACTTTTATCACGCAGCGCCTCTGCGTAGGCGTACTTGGACAACACATCTATGACGGTCAATATATAACAAGATCCGTTGTTATGTTTTGCTATATCTTGTAGACTTATTATGTCCGCTTGCCATTGATAATCTATTTGCGCATTAACGATTGTTGGGCGTCTCTTAAAATGTCTTCTGGGCGGTTTATGGAGTGAATACGCCTCCTCGCCTGATAACCAAGTCTTCACAGCTTCTCTGCTTACCGACTCCTTTTCATCCCCAGCACTTCTATATAGAGCTTCGGTGCTCCCCAATCTACCAACTCCCCTAGTATCGTAATAAAGTTTTCTTAACACGCCCCCCTGCATGTTATCAGCCGTTACACAATGCAATGAATGACGCTTGTTTTGTGTAAGAACATTTTATTAAAAAATAAAGACTATTAGCAAAATCATAGACATTGGTTTCATATCTTTTCACATTCTGCATAGTACGACCTAACACAGCGTCACCCCATTTGGGTTTAACATTCTACTAGTTTGTTCTAAATACACGCTATCATGTAACGTTACATAAGAACCTACTTAAAACAGTCTTCGGGGGGCCAGAGACCCTGCTTGTCTATTTGTTTTATACACATTACACATACGCCTTGCTATGAGTCTTTCTATCATCCTTCTATTGAAAGCAGTGTCCATTCCCTGCATAACGGTTAGTTTTGAGCTCGGGTCTAAGGCATATCGGATCTCATTGAGTGCCCCTATCAAGATCATCAACCTATCGGGATGGACATATTTCTTTTCATTGTACAAACCATACACAACCCTTAGCAGTTTATATACCTTGTAAGGGTCTAGCAAAGTACAAATATAACGTATTGTTCTTGTTCTGTATGATTCACACAAGCATTCGTGCGCCGCCTGCTGAGGATCTTTGATTTGATGACCTTGACAAAGGCTGTAATAGTCCCGTTTGACACAATTTAGTACCACCGACGCGGCGAAAGCCTTAACTGCCTGTCGGTCGTCGTCGGTCAATCCTGGCTCTTCCTTTTCACACGCGTCAGAGCTGCATACACACTTATCGCAGCCCTTACGGTTTTGACATGTGGAACTTTCAGCTTGTTTTGAACACCACAGACAATTGAAAATTACATTGTTCGCTTTTGCAGGTCGCCACCCTGACACATGCCTCCACTCTGTAGCAGCCCTTTTTAGGGTCTCTCTCTAGGTTCAAAAGACGAGAGAATGACAATACGTTAGTTGAAGAAATAACATATATCATTTTTGTAACTACCTGCTCATAACATTTTCCTACTAACCTCTGCATTTTCACAGCCCTCTGCGGCGGCTCTGAAATCTTGTGAGTCGCCAATGTCCTGCGAGGCCCCATCATCTTCAACGCTTGTCCCAGGCTGTTGCAGACCTTCCTTCTCTGCAGCCATATTCTCCTGAAGGTCCATGTCTTCATAGACGGGTGTGTTAGGGGGTTCTACAGCCTCTTTACCATAGTGCCTTAAGAAGTATGTGCATCCAGCGGGTTTTGCTCTCTAGAGGTCAAAAGAAGACAGAATGACAATACGTTAGTTGAAGAAATAAAATACATCATTTTTGTAACTACCTGTTCATAACATTTTCCTACTAACCTCTGCATTATCACAGCCCTCTGCTGCGGCTCTGAAATCTTGAGAGTCGTTAATGGCCTGCGAAGCCCCAACATCTTTGACGCTTGTCCCAGGCTGTTGCAGACCGTCCTTCTCAGCAGCCGTATTCTCCTGAAGGTCCATGTCTTCACAGACGGGTGTGTTAGGAGGTGCTACAACTTCTTCAACGTCCTCCATGTCCACTGAACTGAGGCCAGCAAACACACTGTCACTACACGAGCCCTCACTTCCGCTGCTGTCGCACTTAACCGGGCCCATCCGGCATCCGTAATCCTTGAGCCTGAGTTCTTCCATAGGCCTACACAGGCCGTTGCCAAAACCAGTAACGTCGCAGCCCATATCCCGAGGTGTTTCTTGTTGAGCATTCTCGTCCATTACCAGAGGTGTTAAGCTGCGGTAATATCTATTGATAAGGGTCTGGGAGCCATCCACCCTGGCGCTTTTCACGAACGGGTTGTATCTCTTCATTTTGGCTGTGGGTCCCTTTTCGTATTCAAACGTCTGCTTGCTGTACACGGCTCTTGCCACATGCTTATATGTATTCTAAGAAGCCACAACCCCTAAAAGAGGCGTACACCTCTACAACACAACACGGTCACGTGGCCTCAGGACTGCCCCCGCAGCTGTTCCCCTGCAGCTGTCTGCAAACCCCCCAGCCACGTCCATTTTTGCAGGCAGACCTGTCAAATTTAAGGCCAGAAGTTTAAGACTAGGCCTGTCAAATTTAAGATTAGACCTGTCAAATTTAAGACTAGACCTGTCACTTTTGCGGCCAGCGTTTGCGACCAGACCTGTCACTTTTGCGGCCAGGAAAGTTTGATGGAAGCTATACCTACTTACTACTAAAGGGACATTCTTCTGTTTAAATTACAAAGTAAATAACTGTGCTGCTGTTCACAAGATACAAATCCAACCAGTTTGACAACATACTGCCTAGAGCAGCAAAGAAAGAAAAAAAATCAAATGAAAGATGAAACAGAATGTTATTATCATTTTATTTTTTCCTCCTGCTGCGGCAGTGCGTGAGGGGGTGGGGGCGGAGCAGCAGAGTTTTAGACACTCCTGTGCGCAATGACTGTTTGTTCGCCCCTCTTGGGCCGTCCAAAACAGTCATAAGCAATCCCCTGTTCTCCATGCGGGCTGCATTACAGCCTGCATGGAGAACATGCCCATACCTGCAGCCCCTGGCTGAGCGCCATTTCACAGCGCTCAGACCAATCACAACGCTCCCCCCAGCGCCTACTCCTCCCGCCCCCCCCCCCCACCTGCGAGCCTTACCAGCCACCCCTGGAAAAGGCATTAAAATGCTGACAGTTTGCAATAGTGAAGTTAAAGAAATACAGAGTGTAGGTATTTTTTGACATTTACCGTTACATATTATTCACATGAACCTATATCATTACAAAGAATGCCTTTCAGAAAAAAATATATATTCACACAAAAGCACAACAGCAATTTAAAAAACTAGGACTTCGAAAACAAAACTTTTATCATGAAAATGTTTTTATCCATCCTAACCTCACCCTTCGCCTATCCCTAAACCCATCCCTCAGACTAACCCTTACCGTTACCCTATGGCTAAAGCTTTGACCCCATTTATTTGTATGATTTAGTTAATGTAAAAATAGAACCTTAATTAATGCGTACAAGTAAAATATTATTTTCGCTCTAAGAACTATTCAGTAGTCGTCGATTCTTTTTCCAGAGTTCTGTGTTCAGGTTTCTCAGTGATGACATCATCCATTTTCTTTTTATGTCTTCGAGAATCAGGCTACTGATGAAGGCAGAACTGGTTCCATTTTGCACCAGGAAGAACTGCTGCAAAGGATAAATATATGACAGGTCAAGAGTGTGTACAACAATGATGCATTGTAAAAGAAAGTATAAGAGGTTACTTCTGGACAAAATTACGGGGACTCTTAAGTAATGTGTAAAATACGTCTCAACATCAGGTGGAAAGTAACTAGCTCGTGCATAGCCATGTCCGACACTTACTATGCAATGTCTATGTCTGCTAGCTTGGCCAAAACTGAATTACAAATATATATAAAGCCGCAGGCCAATTGCATATCCGTTGGGTTAAAACAATATTTGAAGGTCAGTGCGCAAGATCTGATGTTTAGACTTTTAAAAGACGGGAGTAAAAATGTGGACCGTTCTATTAAAAAGCCATGACCGCAGCAAATGATGTGGGCCAGCGAATCCTTCCAGTAAGGCCAAAACGCATCAAGATGAAAAAAAGAACGCTGAACACAAGAAGGAAGCATTGCATCGTCTCCTGCTCTAGGATAGTTTGAAAAGGGGTCCCTCTTCTGGATTTTCTGAAAAATGAATTTTGTAATCTTTTCACATTATTTCAACGAAGATAAACTGACTATCATTCATAGACTTAACAGCACATACGAACAAAATATAATAATTTGTGAAAATGAATATTGTCAAGTAAGCAGAATTTGCATTTAACTGCTAGCTATGTATCGGCACACCTTTTAAAGGAACAATTGGCTTAAAAGAAAACATTCAAAATGTAGTAAACTTGAAGAATAAAATTGATAGATGCCATGATGCATCGTATGAACATACATGCCATGCCATCATCTAGGCATAAATCAAATCACACTTATTGCAGATTTAAGCTTGAGTGATTGGAGGATGAAATAATAGATTTACAGTTATTAGACTAGAGCTAATTATTTTCTGTGTTTTTGTAGATGACCGTGGGCAAAAAAATTCAACTTCTATTGACCATGAAAGGCCTAAAATATAAGGACCTCTGTATTTGTTTTTAGGATTATTAGTGACGTATAGGTTTGCTTTGGAACTCTTGTTCTGAAAAGTCTCTGCTAAAATGTTTGGGTGTATACTGCATGTCAATTTCAGTGTGTCAGAGACACTGGATATTGCCACTCTGGCGTGTCTTTCGTCTGGGCTACTATGTCAAAGAGGATATCAGGGGACAAGAACAATATCTTAGTGGTTTGTTGCTTCACTGGACCATCTAACACTTGCTATAATAAATGATATACCCTCAGAAATCTGTATATCTCAGACTTTGTGTCTAGTGGGATTCTGACATTACTTGAACAAATAATATCTATGTAATAAATGTTTTTGCAGTTGTGATTCTAATCTCACTCCCTTTAGCTAAATAAATGCTCACTGCTTTTGATAAACATTAAGGGGTCTATTAGGAAGGCGGGCGAATGGGTGCCGCCGGGCCGGCAGACATCCGCCCGCGATCGCACCCTGGAAACCGCCGGTCCCATTAGCATGGCAATGACGACCGCGGCAGTGAGAATCTCAGCCCGCTACTTTTCCATCACTTTTCCGCCTGTACCAGTCCGCACGCATGCCTAGCGGGCGGAACTGGACCGCTACAATGATGCCGGTGCAGGGCCAGGCTCCGCCGGCATGATTATCTTGCCGGCGGTAGCCAGCCTTTCCGCGGCGGTGGAACCGCCATGGAGAGACAGGTGGAGAATATCTCCGGATGCCCATTGCGGGCCCCCAATGTGTGTGGGGGGGTGTAGGAGCAATGGGGGGTACCCATGGTACCCCCTACATGTCCCTGTACCAGGTGGCAGGCACTGTGCAGTGCCTGCTACGCAGTGCAGTGACATGCACGACATGCTGCTTTTCACACCGCGGTGATGCTGCTGGCAGCAGCAACTGGCGCAATGTAAATCGCCAGAATCTGACCGCCACAGACGCATTTCGACTGCGGCGCATCCTAATTGGACCGGCGGTAATGCCGCGGTCCTTGCGGGCGATCTTTTCCCACTACCATGGCGGTCGGCTCCCCGACCGCCATCCTAATAGGCCCCTTAAGGTTGTTTCTTAAGTTGAAGAAGAATACAACATTCCTCAGAATTATATATTTCACATCAATACCAAATGAATCCCTTTCCTAAGCACATATCACAATTAAATGTAAAGTGTGTCATGAAAATATCAGCAGTATTTGAAGAGATGAGGATCCTTACCTTTAGTCAAGTCTCATTATATACAAATGTGCAAAAGAAAATGAAGTTATGCTCCTTCAAAAAATCTCTAAACAGTATTTTTAACTACTGAAGTTTTTTCCAGAATATGATTAACTTCCTAAAAATACTTCGCTGTATTCAGCTATGATTTAAACTCTGTATCCAAAATGAAAACACTGTCCTGGGTTTCACTTCCCTACAGCAACAAAGTATCTTGATTGACTAGCAAGAACACTCTGGACCATGGAGGAATTTATGCTTGATAACTTCAGAATGGCCGCCACCATTTGCAAACATCCTAAGAGTTCTGTGGAGTCAGGGGAATGGTACTCAGGTGCCTTGTGTAATGCATCCTCCAAGAAACACCAATGTTCTGCACAGAATTTCCATAGAGCCTACGAGTTTGGGGCATGGCGCTTACACATCCACAGAGTGTAGAATGACAAATGCTGGACACAGATCATGACAGCACAACCCTACAGGCATGAGATAAGGTAAATCTAGGGCACTGTATACAACAACTATGTATTGTATTGCTTCATCACTCTGGTTGTATTCTTTGGCAGGTGATTGACTTAGAGAATTCCATGAAGGGTTTCAAGACCCAGTTTGACAGAGTTTCCAATGCCGTTACATAAAAAAATAAAGATTACAATTTAATGTCTGTGTAAATCACATGATCATGATGTATGTATAATAATTTTTGTAGAGTGTAACTGTCACTCCGAGGAGCATCATTGCACTATAACGGACTGATACATAGGAGGCAACAGGAGTTCTACAGGATCAGATAAGTGAGAGGACTAGGGCGTCTGGGGCTCCGAAGATCCAGGTTTTCAGGGATTTCCTGAAAATTGGTTCAGTCTCAGAGGACCGGAAATGGATAGGTACTGAATTCCAGGCTTTAGTTCCTAGTACTGCTACAGTTTTGCCACCTCTAGAGATGTAGCTGAAGCAGGGGGCAAAAAGAAAGCTGGCTGATGAAGATCTTAGGGATTGCTGCGCCGCATATGGTTTAATTCTGGCCCTTAGATGTTTTGGTCCAGCTGATCTAAAGGCTCTGTAGGCGATTATTAAGATCTTGAAAAGGATTATTTTGTGAATAGGAAGCCCGTGTAAAGATTTTAAGGCTGCTGAGGCTGAAGAGCCTTGCAACCGTTTTAGAACTTGGCGAGCGGCAGCATTTTGAACAATCTGCAATTTCTTCAGGACAGACTTATTGGTCCCCGCATATAGACTAGGCCTGGGTGGTAAATTCCGTTCCACTCGCGGAATTTGGGTAATTTTGTGGAATTGTTGCAGAATTTTTGCTTAGCCGCACTTTCAAAATGCGTGTTTGCGAGATATTTCCCCTAAGCACGCAAACAGCGTTCGCAAACAGTAAAAAAGCATCGCAAACGGGCGGAACAAGCAACTCCGCGTGTTTGCGGAACTCTGCGTGCTCGCCGAGATTATTTACCGTTTCGCGGAGCTTTGCGTAGTGCGACTACGCAAATTCCGCCCACCCCTGATATAGACTATTACAGTAATCCAATCTGGATGTAGTAAGGGCCACTGCTACCGACTTTCTCGCCACACAGAGTAATAGGTCAAAAACGTTTTGAGAGACTTTATAAGATGGAAACAGGTGCCGGCCGCAAAGAACACTTGTTGACGTAAAGATTGTGACGTTTCAGCTTTTACTCCCAGATTCTTCACTACGTCTACTGTGTTTGGGGGAGGGGGGAGATCTTTGGGCCACCAAAGGCTGGGTGAGAAAGTGTTTCTTTTTCCAAGCAGCATGGTCTAGGTTTTTAGGGTGTTATACACTTCAGATGGTTAGCTTTGATCCAGTGTAACACTGCTGTAAGGCATTTAAGCATTTTATTCCGCTATGGTAGAGTTTTTATCTATTACTAGGATTAACTGAGTATCATCTGCATAGGAAATGGTTTCAATATTGAAGGATGCTATCAGGTTTATCAGGGAAAGCATTTAGATGTGGAAAAGGACTGGGCTTAAGGCAGAGCCCTACGGAACTTCAGAGGTTATGGGTTGCTCTGCTGATTGATAATGGCCGAGGGTGACTATTTGTCTTTGATTGGAGAGGAAGAATTTCATCCATGCTAGGGGCAAATGGGAAATACCATAGGTTTTAAGCCAGTCCCCCAGTATGTCATGGGAGACTGTAAGGTCTAGTAAATCTGCCCTGCATTTTTCCCCTGGTCTAAGTCAAATTTGACAGTTTCAATGGTGTGTAGTATTGCCGATTCTGTGGAGTGCATGGGCCTGAAACCCGATTGGCTTGGATGCAAGAAATTAGCAGCTTCTAAGAAGGAAGTCAGTTGCATGTTGACTAGTTAGACAGGGTAGAAGGGAAATAGGACTGAGGTTAGAAAGGATCTTGGGATCAGATTTTTTTTTTGGAGGGGTTTAACTGCAGCGATTTTCCAGGTCAATGGTAATTCTGTTCGCGCGAGTGAGGAGTTTATTATATTATTAATAGTCGGGTTAATGAGTTGATAATGTCATGCAGTACATCTGGTGGGCATTGGTCGAAGGAGGATCCTGATTTACAGGAGAGGATAGCTTGGTGTGATTGTTCCATACTGATGTCCTGGAAAGACAGAAGGACCGGTCTATCACCCAGGCCATCGGCATGTACGTTAGAAACAGGAGGAGGGGTCGTCTTAAATCTTTTTTTAATTGGAATTTTCTGTTAAAAAAAGTCCGCAATTTGGTCACATAGAATCTGTGATGGTGGAATCTCTTGTTTAAGTATTTTAGGATGTGTAAAAGATTTCACAATTTTATAGATCATTTTTTGATCAGAGTCGGCCAGTCTAAGTAGATTGGTGAAGTAAGATTGCTTTTATAACAGTTTTAAAAGAGGTTAATTCTTCTTGTTTGTAGCTTCTCCGCCATTTACGTGCAAGCTGCCTACAATGCTTTCGTAGTTCTCTCAACTTTTGTATGAACCAGGGGGCAAAGCTTTTTCAGGGTGCTGCCAGAATGGTTATGTTGTTGATGTTACCTACTATGTGCGGACTCGGAGGTCTTCTCCTATATTTACGAGTGCTATTGTTAAAATCAAATCTGCTTGAAAGGGAATTAGGAATCCAGGTGATACCCTTTTTGTTACTACTGACCACTGCTGTGTTCTGTACTCTGACCTGATTACTGAACCCCTTGATTTTTTCCTAATGAGTGCACGTGAACCTGGTTGGGCATTAAATACTGCAACAATATGTCAGTACTCTGGGACAATACTGGGTTGGAATTGCTGCTTAAACTTTATAAGAAGGTTGAAGAATAAAGCTACCCTTCTGGACACAATTTTAGTTAGAGGGCTATTTGTGAAGTGACGCAAAACTAGTGTTGTCAAGGGATCGTGCCTATAATTTTATCAGTAAAAATATTGGGGAAACAGGCAGACAGACCACTTTAGGAGGTTACTTTATACAGGTCTCTTTGCTACTGACCTATCTCCAACTCCAGTCAACTTCATCACACTGCTGACTGGCTTTTGGATGTACATTTCCGCAAAGGAACAACACAAAAATGAAGCATGCCACGAGACTTGGGTGATAGGTTGGCATCATTAGGATTGCTTTACATCATCGTTCATCATTAGTAATAAACAGAAAGGACACCTAAGGAGCACTTACTAAAGTGGTATATATTAGCATGTCATCTGTCTCATACAAATATTGACTTAGTTTGATCTGAGCACAAAGGTTTATACCCAGACTGCTACGAACAAAGGAAGAGATAGGTTTCCTCCTTTCTACGAATATTTGATCTCTGATAACTTGGCACCAAACCTGGCTATGTCGTCCTGAAAGGAATAAGAGATATTAGAACATTGGAATGTTGGAAGCTCCATTGAAAACAATGGAGTGCTCCGGGCTTATAATGGCTGGTATAAACCCGGAGCACCAACATTCCAATGTGCCTTTGTTCACAGCTCTGGCTGTGAACAAAGACTTTAGGGAGCGTGAGGGGATTTCAATCCCCTCGTGCTCCGTGAAGGCTTTGTTTTGTTAGAACATTCTGCCCTCTAGTGGCAGAATGTTCTAATAGCCTTATAGCCCTTCGTAGCAGGGCTATACCGGCTTTTAAAGTCCCTCTGCTTTGTTAAAGTCCCTCGCCTTCGGCTCGGGCCTTTAACGCTGCAGCGGGCCTTTAACAGCCGGTATAGCCCGCTACGGCGGGCTATAAGGCTATAGTAATTGTAAGATGTATTTATATAGCACTTACTTCCCCTGATGAGGTGTTGAAGTGATTTCCTACAAGTAGCACGCTACTGGGGAGCCCAAGAGTAGAGTTTGATGGTTAGAGATCACTAAAACCACATCCAGTTTCCTCAAAGTAATACAATAGGTTTAGTCTTAAAGATGAAGGTGTTACATAATTGCTCAAACTGAGAAATAGGGTAGGACAGAAACTGTTAGTAAATGTTATCACAAACACAGGAACTTATGCAAGTGGCCTTCAAACATAGAAGGATAACATTCCCACAACAAAAGAATACCACAGGGTGGTGTCAGTCCTTTGTATATAATCTATATTAACAAACACAACATACATTAATAGGAGGCTATGTTTTCCCACTACAATCAGTAAATGTTCTTCAGCGCTGAAGTAGCTCTTATGGCCATGGCTGACGACCTATGAATTATATCGTTTGACAGTGGTGGTGCAGCATTTATTCTTAAGTGTCCCATTCGGCACAGTATCTCACACATTATGTCTGCACAGTTTATTCTCCCTAGCCAACCAAGTCGAATCTCTTCTCTTTCAAACATTCAAGCTGTCTTGGTACTCTGAACTGTTCCATTTTCCGAACCTGAAATCTGTAGGGTGCTTCAGTGCTCATCCCTCAGCCCCACACTCTTCAAATTGCATCTCACCCCCTAGCTTCCTTGATCTGAGATTTTCACGGGTGTTCTATGCAGATGGCACACCTCTCTCAATGGAGCTACAGAGAACAAGCTAGACAACTTTTGCAACTGCCTTAGGTTGGTTGCAAGCTGGTTGAGACTTAAAACCTTGAAACTGACTGCAGACAAGACGGTCCTTATCTTTGGCAGTTCTTCTCTCTGGTCAGCTCGTTGATGGCACTCAGGAGTTGGGCCCAACTACTCTTCCAGTGAACACCGCACCGAACGAAACTCAACCCTTACAACTCAGTCTCATTCATTCTGCAGGTAGTGGTACTTGGACATTTTTTAGAGAAGGGGGCTAGGCATTAATGTCTTCCCAAACGCATAAGGGGTGAGTGGTAATCTGTCTTTGAAAAGACGAGAAATGCTGCCAGAAGACAAATGTGAAGGGTCTCATTACTGTCCATCCTCCATCTAAACTCTTCAGGTTTTATTGGGGTGATATAGTGCCTACTGCACACCTAGTTCCAGTGCTACTATAAGCAAATCAGCACTCTTGTTTTGACCTATCATAAATGGCCTAAGGTGCTTTGAAAAATAGGCCTCCTTCTTTCCTTGAACTTTCATATAACTGCTGTTCAAGCCTTTGCTCATTCACACATTGACTATGGCAGTTATTTATATTTTGGGCGCTCGAAGTATTATCTACATGCATTCGACTTATTCAGATCCTAGCTGACAGAGGTCTTCTGGGACTTTCTCCTTGTTTTTCATCTCGGGTCATCTTAAAACCTTGCATTAGATTCTGGTAGCCCCATGCTTACTGTTCAAAGCTTGCTGTATCTGCCATGGCACACTGCAGAATAAGGGTCCTTTTTTTATATATATATATATGTAGCTGGGTTTTCAGATGTGTGCCCAGTAAAAACTTGCAGTGCTTCAAAGTCTACGTAGTATCTAATGTTTAACAGTTTAAAAGAACTCGACTAGGTGGAATCGAGATTGCTGTTCTTACTTCCACGCATTGCCCTGCATGCCCAGTCAAATTATCTGCTGCTCAAGAAAAACCTGAAAGCCTCTCTATTCAGTTAAGTGTAGTGCCAGGACAGCCCCTTCTTGGGTAACAGCATCCTTCTCAAAAGCCATTCATAGAGTCATTCACTCATTCCTTCAAACCATGTAAAAAAAAATGCCTTTAAGTAGCTTCAGTTGAAAGGATATTATGACTTTGAACCAAAGCCTAAAAGAAAACCCACTGAAATTTCAGTTGTGGAACAGTGCACAACCATACCTCTCTGAGCCTCCCAGGGTCTGCTCTTGCACGCATGTGTAATGTCACCAAGGATATCATCAATTCTCTAATTTCTGGTGACATCTATGTACATAGAAACAATGGATGCTGCAATGCTTCTCAATAACAATTAATTTATCATAAACATCTCCAACAGATCACTACAAAGCTGTATATCCACTGTTATCAAGCAGATCAGGAATATCATGAATTGCTTAGGATGTTCAGTGATGTCATCAATGAGGACAAGCTTACGACATGTCACCAGTGATGCAGTTGGTGACACTTCATGTTTGAAGGAGACACAGGCAACCATATGAGCAGAGCTAGGGTTATGGCTTGGCTCCAAGATCTAAAGCAAGAGTAATCATCTCACCAGTACTCACACACATCCCCCACCCCACCCCACCTGCTCTTCAATGCGGCCACAAACGCAGGACCGCCGCGGGTGGCCAAAGGCTAGCTATGACACTGGGGTGGTTCTAGGCCTTGGATCACACAAATTGGTCACTGAGGAAGCAGGGATTTAAACCAAGGACCGCATGTAATGCAATTCAGAGACTGTACGGTTACATACTCCTCTCTTCCATTTAACACCAAAGGTCAGGGATTTGAATTCAGTTTTTCAAGTAGTGTTAGTATATAAAGTTCAACTTACCCCACCTTAAAACTGACTATACACAATATATATATATATATATATATATATATATATATATATATATATATATATATATAGTCCTAAGACAGAAAGTTATTCTTTTCTCTTGCAATGTTTCCACAGACACTGGAGATCATACACAGCGACAGATCACCCCCCGTCTCAAATCACGCTGAAGGAAGAAACTCTATGTGGTTTCAGGGACTTCCTCTGTTTTTTCATGCTGTCATTGAGGTGTTGAGCCTCTCCTAAAATCACTCCTTTTTTCAACTCAGCCGACCTAGCAATAACATTAACATAAAATAGCATATCCTACCATTCCTTACTCTGCTGGTCTTACTAGTTTGACAACCATAAAGATTTAGTAGAGGATCAACACTTCAATGACCACAGTTAAATAATTAACAAAACAAAGAGGCCTTAGAGCCAGACTGACCTTTTTCCTCAGGTTAAAGCACTTCCTTGAGACTTACGTGATGTGCAGTGTGGCTTCCGTGGCAGACATTTTGTGTCTGCCATTGTTTAATCTTCAGTCTCCACTTCAAAATCTGGGATGGATATGGTCTCTTATGCCCCCACTTCAAAATCTCCACCACAATTCCTACATCCCTGGGTGATGTCATAAGTCAGGTTATTATCTGTGCTCGGGTAGTTATGGAGGAAAATGACCACACTAAAAGTGGTCCATTTTAGTAATTTTAGATCAAAACCATAGTGTCCCCTTTGACCAAATTGTATTTTTGTTATATTGTTGCATCTTTACTGATTTTAACAGAATCCCCCATCTTCCATTTAGAAATGTTTTGTCTGAAAGTTTGTGTTATGATGTACTTTATCTCTTGCCTCCAGAGCCTGCAGGACTGGGTCTCATCGGTGAAACAAGTAGACATCAGCCATGCCCTAAACCCAGTACCCCATGTCCTAATACAGCATGGTATGCCAGTGGTCTCTGAATGAAGGGCATGAATGAAAGGGCACCCAGCCAGGACTAGCGGTTTTGGGTGTAACCCTGCAGCTGTGCCTATTACACTGCACAGAATCTGTCCTACGAGGCACAATTGGCTTGCATTCTTCTGCCCTCCATGCACGCTAAAAATGACTTTTGGCTGTGGACAGCATTTGCTGTGTTATGTGCAATGGTGTTTCATTCTTTTAAATAAAATCCTAACATTTACAACATCAGATAGCAACAAAAAAGGAAAACAATTGAGAGGAGCAACAATCCCCCGTTTTGTTCCTCATTTCACCAGGAGACCAAAGGGCAATCTTTTTTTAGGTTGAACATTCAAGACCTCTTGTATATACTTATTTGTGTATGTACTTTGTGGGTTCTGGAGATCAGCCCCAGGACTTGTCTGCTTCCGCTTAGGGACTTCTTTTTTCTGTTCAACTGCCTCTATTTAACTGTTTTGATCAAAAAAGACCAGTAGAAGTCAGTAAAATACCAGAATTGCTTTCTGCTTGTTCAACTGCCTCTATTTAACTTTCTTGATAGAAAACAACCAGCAGGTCAGTAAAATACTAGAATCACTTTAGCATTCTCTAGATTCCAGTCCATAGAAATGGTCTTCCACGAGCACCCGTAGACAATATTTTTTTCTCATCTTTCAGTGATATGACCACCGAAGGCCCCGATTTTATATTAAAAACTGAGCTTGTCACGCAGTTTGGTGCTTACTTGTTAAAGAACAGTAATGTTTCAGCAGCAAGGCTAATGTGCTGCATAGCTAAATATATATAAGGTCCCAAGGCGTGACGGATTGCATTGCAAATGCTTGTTTTTAATGAGATGTGACCATGCAGGGCAGAAGGACCGTTTAGGTTTATCTCTGCAGAGAGCAGTGCCCTGCAAATTTTCCTTCGGCTGCTGAGCAGCCTGGGGTGCTCTCCCCTTACCTGATCCTGTTTCGCCAACTGTTTCAGATGGTAGAGCATCACATCAGCCAATAGATATCTTCGCCTTTCGTTCACGTATTGAGCCTAGAAGCCCATTGACTTCACTGTGAGGCTACGATAGCTTGTTAGTTGCTCCACTCCTCCTCTTCACGGCACAGATGGCAGGTGAATAGGGATCAGAATAGGAGACAGCTGTCCCTATCTGCTGCAGTATAAGAGTATGTGTGTTTGTGTATGTTAAGTGCGCTTCTTCTATTCCCCTATGAGAGGAGCAACACACACTGTGTTACAATAACATGAAAAGCTTACACAATTATACAGTCACTGATATTTAACTTTACTGTGTAAACACTATTACTTGCAAAATTGCTGGTGAGGCATCTTTTAAAGCATAATGATTAGCATCTTCTGAATCGATCAACTGCTGAAAAATGTTTGTCTATTGTTTACTTTTATGATTAAATATAATACTGACGATACTACAAAGTTTCTTGACTAAGCCTTACCAATTTCTAATCATATGGCTGCAGGAGGAGTAAAAAGGGGAAGAAAAAAGGATTTCACATGTATTGGGGAGTTCAATTGCCACTGCCATTATTGCATGTTTGTGCACAATGTTTTGGCCTTATACTTTGACAGAACGGGCTTCAACAGGGACACCCTCGTGGCATTCCAACAAATGTCTGACCACAAATCTTTTCAGCTGACCTTGGTTCTAGCATACCACACGGCCATTCTCTTTCAGCTGGTGCTAATAATTTGTCCAAATAAAAGATGCTCTTTAATCTGCCAGAGGGATGCTATCAAGTGACTGTGTGAAAGTGCGTAAGTTTGCAGATGAAAGCTATGAAGTGCATTGTAAAGTACTGTGTTCACCTTTCAATAATTTGCCTCTGCCCTACTTTCCAGCTCAAAAATGTCACCTAATTTGTCTTTCAAATGTACCTGTAAACAATCCACTGCACTCATGACAGTAGGGTTGTTTACTGGTGCCAGTGTCAAACTATAGCAGAACTGTAATTTAATGCTGATCTTGCAGAACATATTTATATCTGTTCAAAGTAGAGCAGCAACAGTTGGATTTAAGGATATTACACAAGAAAACACATTGTTGTGCAACAGTATTCGGTTGAAATGTGATGAGAATTTGCAGAATGGACCTACAAATGACCATCACATAAGGTGCCATCAGGCAATAAATACTTTGAAGTGTGGAAACAAGTACAACTATCATTGAACCAGCCCTAGTGGTCCGAGTGTACAAAGTAATAGGCACTCTGGCCATGGAACTCAAAGAAGCAAGACGGCCATCTTGTTTTGACTCCTCTCAGCACCAATGAACTGCCCGCACAGTCTGAAACTGCGGGTCGTTGACCCACAGTTTCCATAGCAGGCTTGATGATTTTCAAGGCCAGGCACGTTAAGCTCAGAGCTGGTGTTCGAAGAGTCGGGAGGCATCCTCACTTTGGCATGCAAAAAAGTGGAACAGTTTTAATCCAAAAACACCTGTGTGCGACTGCATTCCATCTGGAACTTAAGTGCGATTGGGTGGAGTAACCCCGCACACTCCTCCACAGTAAATCTACTGCAGCAGCTACATTTCCGAAAGGTTTCACAATATCAGTAGGACTCTCCTGACAACCTACAAGGCTGACACGTCAAACTATAGCGCAGCAGGTCAAGGATGGTCGAATAAATTGAGGGATTAAGAATGTGCGCTGTATTTCTGTTGGACAATCGACACAGTATTTCTGCATGGACATACAAAGGAAAAAAAATCACAGATGAGGAAGCTGGAGCCATAGAGACTTGCAAACTCCCGTTACCACCATCCTCACACTATAAAGACAGGTCTGCGACACCAACCTCCAGGCTGACTGTGGGACCCCAGAAGCGAATGCTTCATTTTAGCTTGCGCACATTTGAAAACACTTCAGAAGCTGCTCGGCCAAAATACCGGTTTGTCCAGTGGATGTCATAGAATAGCTAAATGGCTTGACTTGGGTGGACTTTTGACTAGGTTTTGTGAAACAGCATCGTGATCCATACCTTTGTTTGGAATTTAGGAAGGAATTTAAAAACAAAATCTTTAACTACTCGCCTGTTATACAAATTTTCAATTCAATTTCTTTGGTGATTGGCTAATCTGTATTTGCCTCTGAGAAGATTTGGTTTGTAAGCCAAGGTGTCCCTCATTTGTGCAAAAAACACTCCCTCAACCTGCCTATTATCAGAGTGCATTGGCATATTTTGTTATGCAGCCCCTGTCCAGTAACCTTATGAAACTGTGAAATGGAGACAGCATACCAAACCAATTACAACGTAAGGTAAGAGTATTTTCATAGCATTTTAATAATATAGAATTGAAAAGTATCCTCTTACTCAGCCTACCACCATAGTGTGGATACTATGGCCAATCGATATAAATATTTCTAGGACCATGCTGGACACCATGTACCTATCTGCATCACATTTCAATACATACAAAATAAATAAGAGTGGCAAAATCCAGTCCCAGTGATTCATGCAGCAAGTACTTGAGCCTTAAAGGTAAAGTTGGCCTCACAAACAGTGCAAAGGTTGGCCTTTTTATGTAGATTTTATTTGTTTTGCGTCTGTCGGAGGAATGATTTTGACATCAAAAGGGATAAAGAATTCCAGGAGCGATTTGGTATCTTTCAGTTCCAGGCTGTACTCCTCCGCTATCTTCTCAGCAGTCCATGTCTCAGGCTGACGCTTATGATTGCCGAGGACTGTTAGTGCTTCTATTATAGACAGCTTTCCTTTTGGAATATTCTCAATAGCTAGAATGGAAAAATTGTCGTGCTTGAATGTCTGCTTTGGAAGTCTGCGCTCCTCCTTTTGATTACTGATGACGTCTTTTCTTGCCTAGAGAGAGATTAAGATCATTAACATATGTTAACATTCAAAGTAAAAGATACTGTCAAAACAGTCAGTCAATAAATTCCACCCACTTTGCATGTGCTGAAATTAGTAACTTAATTAAATGGAACATGTATAAGACCAGCTTGATTCAGAAGCTACACCTGAGCCAGAAGGTCCACATGAACATTGTAAACAGCGCAAGTTGTACAAGAACAAAACATCCATCAGTACTCCAATCGATGTTGGGTACACTGAATCATGTCAGGCACTTGGAGGCAATTCTGCACAAATACTACAAGATGCTCCACTGAAAACAGCATTTTAACTTTAACCTTCAACAGCTATAGTAAAAGTCTTATCATCAACATTACGGTTTCCATAAAACGTGCTTGCTTAAAGATTTGTTCAACACCACTGCATAGAGGTAGTCAGAGAAGAGTTAGAGCACACAAAGTGCATGTCTTTTTGTGAAAGGATTCACAATTACCTCTCATTATGAAATGTTAGGCATATTGAAATTGATTCTTTCACTAATCAAACCAATGAAAATCAATAAGCAGGCCTTCATCATTAGAGAATATGTGAGCTAATATCAAAAACTTAATGAAAGGCAAGAGTGAGGATAAGATTTATAGTGAGAACTTTTTGGTCTGGGTCAGTGACAGCAAGATCTACTTACCCTTCTGTAGCTGACTTACCTTGTGTGTATCGAGTGTGTGTATGTGCTATGCGCATTTAGCACATATATAAGCACATATATAAGTAAGACTGTTTTGCAGGAGTCAGATTATGGGAACCAGTGGGATACATTTCGGATGCCCTTGGTTTAGCATGGTACAAGATGAAGCGTGAAGATAGCTTCTGCAGACAATGAAAGTGAATTGCCTGCATTCCAGTAACTGCAGGGTGGTGACCCAGGCACTCAAGTGAGGAGAATGGAGAAAGACCTACCTTTTGAAATTCCGTGAGAAAGTCAGAAGCAAAAGGCTGTTGATTCGTTGTTTCCGAGAAGCACTACCATTTGTGTAGATGGTAGTGAGGCTAGGTGGGACTTTAGTTTATCATGTTTGCGGTGAGAAAGTTTTGTGGCAGGGCCTGCCATTTGTATGCCTCAGATTATTCTTTCAGAAAGGTGTGGCAGGCAGGTGCAGAGAACATACACGTCACTGTGCCCATATTTTGGATTCTCATGCTAGGAGCAGTCCGATTGCTACCTGCTTTGAAAACCAACACTTTCAACCAAGCTTGTGAATGGAAAGCAGCCAGTAAACCAAAGTCCTATCAGTTCGGAAGCTTGAGTTAGTGGTGCAACATCACCTTTCTGGAAAATATGCATTGAAGTGGGATCCAAACTACCCTACTTGTTTCCAGTTGCAAGTCCTTCATGATTAAGGAAGGGAGAGCTTCCCAGAGCATTCGGAGGACTGATGCAAGACCACAGCTGGGGCATCACAGCCTGCCTCCCAGAAGAGAAAGGACATCACCTTAAGTCTGCAACTTGTTTTTGAAGTAGATGGTCTGTCTAAGTGCCTAGAAGCATGCTTGCCTGCCTGCTCAGGACGAGAAGGAGAGTGCCTGGCTCAGCAGAAGAAGAGACTGTCCAGGAGGAAAAGCCCAGTATATTCCCAGTGTTAGACCTGGCACATTGGCGTGAGTCTCCCTTCCATTTTGTCGTTGTGCCTCATGTATTTTTGTTGGTGTTAGCTGCTCAGGGCACTGTGCCACTGCTGTCCAGTGCCACAGTGCAAGTGCTCCCTATTGTAAATTCATGTATAATTTGCGATTCCATGATTGGTTGGTTTGGTTTACTTGTCAGACCCTAGTACAGTGCACCAGGAGTGCCCAGGGCTGGTAATCCAAATACTGCTGGTGGGCTTGCAGCACTGGTTGTGCCACCCACAGAAGCAGCCTGTAAACATGTGTCTAAGGTCTGCCATTGCAGAGCCTGCATGCAGTCTGGTACTGTCATGCTGACTGGGCAAGTGCACCCACTTGCCAGTCCCTAAACCTTCCCTTTTCTTCATATCAGACACCCCTATGGTAGGCCCAAGGGCAGGGTGCATTGTAAGGATAAGGTAGGACATGCCCTGGTGTGTGTGGCATGTTCCAATAGTGAATTACAGCCATTTTCGTTTTTCACTATTGCAAGGCTATCTGTTCTCCATAGGCCAGAATGGGCAGTTTGGTTATTACATTTTATAATCCTAACTGACTCAGAGAACATGGTAGAAATTCGAATTTAGTATGCATAAACTCAGGATGATAAAATACATCTTTTAGTAAAAGTTGGTTTTAACATTCTGTGTTTGAAAATGCCACTTTTAGAAAGTAGGCATTTTCTTGCCTAACCATTCAAACCTGCCTCTGCTAGGCTGTGTGTATTCCTTGGTCTGGCGTTTGAGTGACAGGGCTGGGGAATTCCAGGAGACAGGGTGAGGTGTCCCAGTGGTGAATAGAGAGATCTACATCCAGATGGGTGGGAGGAGCTGCACCTGAATAGGGCTGTGCCTGCCTTCCTCAATGCTGGCTCCACCTCCTGGGGAGCGGCTGATGTCTCTGCCCTGCACAGTGAATGAAGAGAAGGAATCCTGTCAACAAAGTGCTCCAGTGCTGTACTTGCCTTCCACAACGCTGGCTCCACCTCCTGTGGGGCGTCTAATGTTTTTGCCCTGCACTGTGAAAGGAAAGGAGAAGTTTGGTAAACAGAGTGCTCAGGAACTGGTTTGGACTGGGCAAAGGCCCCTCTGCCTTCAGAGGACAAAGGATTTCTGGGTATAAATATTGGGACCCTGATCCCAAGAACTTAGATCACTTTGGGTAAACAAGAAGAACCTCTGCTGAGGGAGGAACCAGAAGAAGCGGAGGAGGAAACTATCCCTGAAACTGGGGGACTGGCCTGCAGTGGTTGCCTTACTGCCACAGAGAGGAGAAAGGAACTTTGTGTGTACTTTTGCTCAACTTGTGAAGGATCTCCAAGGGCTTGGAAAAGAGCTTGCCTCCTGTTGAAGTCTCAGGAACAACAGACTTCACCCCCCAGCTCCCCAGAATTCTTTGGAAGTGCCTGCTGCTGTTGTTGGGCCTTCTGAGGGACTGCGTGTCGCAAGGAGCTGGAAGCGCGATTCAAGAAGGAGAAGCGTGCCGCCGTCGGAGCTGTTGTCGTCGCATCTCGTAAAGTGTGTCACCGCTGCAGCATCGCATCGAGCGGAAGCGTCTCGCACCATCCAGGAAGTGTCTCGCAATGCTGAAGAAGCGTGTCGCCATCGCAGCCATCGTAGTTGACGCATTGCACTGCATCAAGAGAAGAGTCTCGCATCGTGGAAGAAGCGTGTCGCCATGGCAGCCATCGTAGTTGTCGCATTGCACCGCATCAAGAAAAGCGTGCCTCCGTCGGAGCTGCTGTCGTCGCATCGCGTAAAGGAGTGTCGCCGCTGCAACATCGCATCGAGTCTTCTCGCAACATCGGAGAATCGTGTCGCATCTAAAAGGTACATTGACTTAAAGTGTCGCATTTAAGAACTTAAGAGAACTAAGCAAAATTCTACCATCTAAGTAACAGTATTGTGTGTTTTTGTCGTTTAATGGTCTTGTGGTAAATCTATATAAAGAATACTTAATTTTAATATAAAACCTGTGTGGTGTCCATTTGTAGTGTTGTCACTTGGTTACTGTATGTGTTCACAAATGCTTTACACACTGCCTCGGAGATAAGCCTGTCTGCTCGTGCCAAGCTACCAAGGGGGTGAGCAGGGGTTATTTTGGGAGTGTACCCCTTTACCCTGACTAGAGGAGGAGGTCCCTATTTGTCACAAGTGCATACCTGTGCCAACTAGAGACCCCCAAGTCTAACACTCAGACTGTTGGGAATCCAAACGTAGCTAATTGTTGAGAGACAACAAAGCCGATCGTGACATGAAGTCTGCAGGGTCCCCTGGTCTCCTGTTGCAGCTCTAACCATAAGCTGCATACAGAAGTATTCAGCAAGTTGTCACTGTGTTACCTGCCGTTCCCGCCATCAACCCTGAGGGTCAAGCGGTACCGCTGCTAGCAAAGGTGCTGACACAAGAGAAGTAGCTGCATCGTCCTCCAGGACCACAACTGCGAGGGCAAGCATCCGTCTGCATTGGACACAGCACCCAAAGACTATTGTCCTTCTGACTCGCCCCAAGGTACTCAACTGCTGAGGACGAACACCTGCCTATGTAGACAGGAAGGTCACTTTTTTGACAAGCCATTGGGCATGCTTCACCATGCCCATTACTGTGAAGGGGGAAAACTGTCTGTGAAGACAACAATCGCACTGGCTTGCACCAAAGCAAACAGAGGGAATCTTTTACTGCTAATGCAATCCTTTTCAGCACAGACTTGCTGGGCCAAAAGAAAACTGGGACGACCTATGGGCCAGTCTTTGGGGTATTCACTTGTTATCTATGCCTAGTCTATATCCAATTCTTTGGTAAGATAGATAAGAGGGGAGGAAGTGGGCAAAATAGGGATATCTGATTTTCACGAGATCCCGATGAGGTATACTACCCTGTAATGGAACCATATTTTGGAATATATATAATTTAGTAACGTTCTGTGATTAAAGTATTGTCTTTCATTTGAAAGCGAACACTGAGCCGGGCAATACCTTATTGTGTCTGTTGGTTTGGCTATTAAATTATAAGCTCTTGTGCCTCACACTACCTCCCTGAGAAGCCTGTGACTACTCGCCCTCACTACACTGACAGGCAAGTGTGGAAAGGTTTATGCTTGACCCAGTTTGCCGAGCCATAGTAGTAGGGACCATATAACAATGTGGCAAACTATCTCAGCCACCATGGTTGTAGTCAAGAAGCACCTGTTTATACTGTGGCCTCCAAATAGAGGTCTGACACATGCTATCACCTAAATTTGGCAACCCTTTTGCTAGGTATAAATATTTACTTTTTTTTAAAAATATTATATAATCGAATAATAGAATAAAGAACGTAAAGAAAAAGTCATATATTGGCCCACTAGCTCAGATACCGAAGCGTGCTTCTTTTTAGGCAGATATGCATAACTGATCAGGAGATAATGCGGTCAGTCATAGGGCAAGAGAGCGAATGGTGGAAGTGGGCACAATCATTGCCCCATGCTATATGCTTTAGAAGCAAAATATGAATAACAGTTGAACAGACCAATGGACAAAGAGGGCAGATCCAAAGTCCCTCTTTGCATGCATATACGTAAGTAATTATGATTTTTTTTTTTGTTGCAACAGCCTGGCGAGACAGCCCAAACTGTCTCTAGGTCACGCCTGAAAATAAATCAAGTCTTTCCTGTATGGTCGAGGCTGACACAGTAGGAAGATTGTTTCTGAGGCTAGTCTTCCCAAGAGAAGATACAGAACTACTATGGTGTAAAACTGAAAACTAGAAGGTTGAGAGATGAGTTGCAATTGTATTATATTATATTATAACCAAGAGGCTAGGAGGGAGGGAACAATGGACTAGGGCCGCAGGTCGCTGGGCAAGCCCCCCCCCCCTCTGGCTCTCAGTTGGGGTCCTGGCCAGTAGGCTTCAGCCTCCTTGCGGCTGTTTGCCGACGTGGCCAAGTGGACTGTTCTTGTCGTCTCATTGTCCTTCTCCTCTCAGCAGGTAGATGTCTGCACCAGCAGTGGGGTCTGCAGGTGTTGTCGCTCTAATGCTCCTGCGGGGGGGGGAGAAAAGAAGTGGGAAACTGAGTGCGTCGGCCACAGGCGCCAGGGAAGTCTCCCCATCTCACCTCGAATTTCAGCTGAGGTCACAGCCTGCAGGCCTTATTCTCTTCACTGCTGTTCACCGATGTGGTCAGCAGGTAGCTCTCACTGACTACAGTGGCACTGAGCTCTAGCCAAGAACGACCACCATGTTGGTTTGCCAAGTCACGCCTCCAATAGATACAGAAGTCATGTTGCCCTGGGCAAAGGTTTTACCTTCTGAATAAGTCTCATTTTCAGATGTCAAAGTCCTCCAGATGGTCAAGGTCTATGGCTGAAGCCAACATGGGTCAATCAAAGCCAGGTACATCGCCAAGCTCTCGATTAAGCAGTTTGCGTCAAATGCTCAGAGCAAGACAAAACTCAATTTCATAGCCACTGAGGTAACTTCAACACTGGGAAGGATCTACTGCCTTCGCCAGATCTAAGGTTTTACCTTCGGAATCGGTCACAGTTAGAAATTGGGTTTTTGGTTGAGGGGTGTATGAGCCCTCTTCAAACAACCACCACAATCTCTGTGAATGCAAGGTTGAGTCTAGGTGGGGTGGTACCTCATGTGTAATGATGTGGATTAAAACTGGTCAGGGAGTCCACCAACTGCTTTTAATAACTGGACTGCCTTGTCAGATTAAAAACCTGTATATGTAAATGCTACCAATGAAGTCAAAAACTATCCTGGTAGTCTAATGTGAGTGCCCTCTTTAGGGTCTAACTCTAGTCCGTCAACATGTTTCGCTCCCCTAGTGGTCAGGAGGATCCGTGAAGCTTCGTTAAGACAGGAATAGTGACTGAATCTTCCTGCCCCACAAATGTGTCAAAACTGGTGCCCTTTGAGAGGTACCCACTTTTTGATGTTCGCTTTTCAACCTCCAACTAGTGATAAAAGTACTCCCTAGGGTGTGGCAGAGGTGCAGCGCTCAGTCGTGCTAAAGGTTTCTGAGTACGATCTGATCGTCGCACCTACCCTCATCCTCTGCTTCCCCGATGGGTAGAATTTCCCAATAGAACAAAATATTTTTTGCGTATAGGGACACAAAACTGCTTATTTTAATTCTTCTGTTTACATTTACCCTTCTAAGTGTTGCGTCAAGAGGCTCCATCGCTAAAACAAAGAGCAACAGTGACAGAGGGGGACCAAGCCATGTACACCACTGGATCACAAAGGCATTGGAAATGACTCTACCAGTCCAGACTCTTTTGGTGACGCATGTAATAGCTTGCTCCAAGCAATGATCCCAGGCCGTAGGCCGCTGTTGTGCAGCATCAAAAACAAGTAACTCTGATCTATCAAATCAAAAGCCTTTTCCATATCACTTGAGGCCACCACTGGCCTTTGTACCTCCAGTGGCCATTCCCCATAACCTATAAGAGCCTCCTTATGTTATGTGCCATGTTCCTGTATGCCACAAATCTTCCTTGGTCTTGGTGTACTACATCAGAAACTACACGTGCAATATTTTGCCTAGGTCCTTATAGTACATATTTGCCATGGATAACGGCCTGTATATGGACACCTTCCGTGAGCCTCAACCTGGATTGGGCATGGCAACTATTATAGTTTCTGCACTTGTATGGGGAAAGTTTCCCTTTTTTGCCTGGACGTTTCATTTCATACATTGTCAGAAGTGTAGCCACTAGGATATTTCTATGTTTGAATAAATTCTGCAGGACTTGCCTGGTTCCAATTCCTTGATAGCACACACAATTTCTTCTACTAATACCTCCCCTTTGCTCTTCCGTTACTGTACCTGTGCCTGATGCGTCAATAAGCTGGGTCTGGGGGCTTGCTTTCTACTGCCAGATGTGTTTTTATAACTTACTGTAGTCCCTAATGACCTTGCTAATTTCTAATTGTGAACCAATGATCAAACCATCTTTCTTTTTAAGAGCAGGTACGGGGCTTACAGGTTTTAAGAGCGTAGATCTGTCCCACAAGTTGAAACGTTCTGTCACTTTCAGCGGGACGCCTAGCTATATACGGTTTATAGTCAAATTTTATCAGCCTATCCACAGCTGCACTATTTCAGTTCTTTTATTTTTAGGATTGACCGTACATCTGGTTTAGTTATCACCTCTGCCTCCAGGGTTCCGTAATATGCTTCCAGTTTGGTGACCGTCTCTACAAGTGTCCGGTCCATGAATTTAATACACAAGCCCTTCGGATGAGCCTTGAAGACATCCCACTCCACTAACGTATCTTCTAATGCATTTGTGTTGTCACTAAAGTACTGGTTTATCTATTGTCACTTTACTACGCTGCATCTTTTAATTCTTCTGATTGCAATAGCCACATGTTGGGTAATAAGATGTCTTCATCGGAAATATATCAACACTTGGTTATGATCAGATATGGTGTGCCTCAAATGTTGCGCATGTTATGTCCATGTACGTGTTATGAAGGTAAGATCATACCCAACTTCTAGAGGAGGTCATGCATCGGGGAGTAGCGTGTGCATTCCGATTCCCCTAGGTGCCTGCGGCCCCCAGACATCCTCCGTTCGCCCATCCAAGGTCCATTTAGCAAAGCATTCAATGACTGATCAAAGTTGAACCCATGTAATGGTGGGCTAGATCTATCCAGTGTATTGTGCCAGACATAATTTTAGTCGCCCACTTATTTGGTGTGTGTGTATATTAACCAGTCTTTTAAGGCAACATCCCCCACTGCTCTAAATATGTTAGTTGTTCTGTAGTATTTCACAATGAGGACCCTATCAAATGTCGTCCCTGCTATTACATGTCTGTCCTCCTGCTCAATACTACTTCTCTGTGACATTAAGGAAAATTTTAGTCTGGTCCATAGGAGTACATCTCTTACATGCGATGAAAAAGGTGGTGTGGATTAACTGCTCTTTTCAGTTCTTTGCTAGGTTGGCCCCAATCTGCCCCTGTAAAATGTGTTTCCTGTATGCATGCAGGTTGATGTCACGTCTGCAGAGGTATGAAAATATTTTATATCTTTGTACTCTGATCCCCATGCCTCTGCCTCTCCATGTCAACTACTTATAAGTGTTCACAACCATGTTTCAGTCACCCCGAGACATTCCCTTGCCCTTCAACCCACTGGACCCATGACGGCGTTGCATTCACATCTCAGTCTAACTCATTGTTTATATCACACATGAACTATAACTCCCTCCCTCCCTGGGCTTAGTTTAAAACTACTACACCCCAACCCTTTCAAACCCATTTTAAAGACATATGGGGATGCCTGATGCTTCACGCTGGAATACTACATGGTACTGCGACTGCACTATTAAGTATCCGCTTCCCATCCCTGTAACATTTTTTGGACTAATAGCCTTCAGATGGGTGAGCCTGCAAGACCTATGCAACCAGTATCAGACTCTCCTAGGAGCAAAGTCTCTCTCCTCTGATCAGTAGTGAACAGTTCCAGTAAAGAATTATGTTCAGAAGACACTTAGACTGCACTGGGTGTTCCCAGTGGCAAGGTTTGAAAGAGAAGTTGGGTAAAAAAAAAAAAACAATATCGCAAGCTACCTTGTAGAGCTGATGTTTCACCACTCACATTTCAGCAATACCTAGTTGCCCCCTAAATTCATACCACTTCATAATGGAGGATCTAGCCCTGCCCCAATGTCAGCAGCACAACTCATTGGGCACCCTTCTTTCATCAGGTCCCCAGTTTAATTCTAGGCAGTTTATTATCTAGTGCCTCTAGTGCTCTTCTCAGGGAATGCAAGCATTACTGCTTTCCTCAAGACCCCTCTTAGCTCGGGGGGAGGGTGGGGTGTCCTCCCACAAACTTCACCTATACACTGGTGCTGCCTGTCACTACATTGATTCCACCTTTTCCCACTGCTATCATGGATTGGTGGGCACATGGAGTACTCTTGGCCTCCGGCCAAGTTTCAAACAGTAGTCCCTGTAGGGCCTCTTTGGCCACCACTTGCATTCTTCCTGTGCGTTGTCTGCACCGCATTCAGCGGTTTCCTCTTGCCGCCAGGTCTTCTACATCCAATACTTCAATTTGCCACCAGATGCTACCTCCAGCATCCTCCTGCCAGCTCTCTCCTTGGTTTCATGCAGCAAGGGCCGCATATCCCAACCCATTCACCTTTAGGTGCCATGTTGAAAGCACAGGATAATAGTCCAAAGTTACAGCTTAGCTACAGTCTCCCAGGACAAAATAGCAGATGTAAAATAAAGACCTTAAACTTACAGTCACTTGTCAATGCCTGTCCTGGGGTTTATGGTTGCTCTAGTCATCAGACTGTGCAGGATTAACAGGCATAGGATCATATCCGGTCAAGTCATTTTGCCAGGCCACACCCCCACATAGTTCAAACACATTAAGTTCTATTTTTGACTTATCATAGATATTCCAGGCATATCAGTAGCAGTGACATTCAAACAAGGCTGAGCCATTTTTGTGAAATGTTGCCTAGCAACATAGAAATGTGCAGTAAATATTGACATGAATGTATCAGGATCTTGGCATAGCTCTTCCTCACAGACTGCGGTGAGCACATTGATGCAGATGCTCAGTTTTTTTTTCTGCAAATACACATGGATAATGAAGCACGAATAGGACCATAAACCTGAGGGGTTGTTTCCTCCCTCTACTCCGCGTCCCTCCTGAACCCCAGCTTTACTGAAAAGATGTGCGGACGAAGAAACGCATTCACAGTACTGCAGTGATATCACCCCTCATTATTTTTCCCCTCACACACACTGAATCAACTGAAATTCACTAACTTTATACCAACATAGTAATTTGAATTACAATTACATGGGAGTGCTTGTGCTGTTTTATTTAGAACAGTTACATAAGCAACACAGAAACAACAGCTACAAAGTAACAAACATGGTTTTGTAACTTTACATTCTCTAGGGTGGACTGGAGCGTGGGTTGGACACGACATTTGCTTTTAAGGAGCACTGTTAAATCTGCTTAATTTAGGTCTGACCTTGGTTTCCTGTCAGTGCTGGGTGTATGGGAATTGCTTTCGGTAAGCGGTGCTTTTGTAGACAATACCATCATGCAAAGGATAAATTATAGGAATTAACCCATTGTTGGATTTATGGTTCTGCAGCCATTTTGTTTGGCTTTGTATGAAAGTATTTTTTTAAAGTGAGTTTCAGAAGAGAATTGCGCTTTTATTAGCACTCCCAGCAGAACACTGTAACCCACTATAGCAATTTTCTTTGCCAGAGAATGCCACGTTTTCTCAGCACAAATGAGGTGGTGGCAGAAATGGCTATGCACAGTATTACATTTAAATAAAAACACATGGGAGAAATCACACTAATGCTTTTCCTCATGATGATTTTGAGTGAGTGAGTGACTGACTGTCTACTGATGTCAAAATAAGCACTGACAGATTGCAACTTTCCAGTGGCGATAATAATGCAAATAGGTAACAGAGAATCTCTAATGCTTCGAATCTAACAGATGCACTGGTAGCAGGCTGACCACCAGAAGTTACCTTTGGTAGTTATAAAGACTGTACTCTTGATTTTTCTTTTTAAAGGATGGGGGGTGGTGAGGGGGCCTGCTAAGGGATGCAACAGAGTTCTTGTCTTACAAGAGGAAATTCTAGATGTATAGCAGCATCAGCTAACAAGAACTGGCAGCGATGTAGATCAGTGTCACACTGCTGTCCCTACTATGATCAAGTTTAACAAATTAACATGGATTCGGGAAGCTCTAAATAATATCATTAAAGTCAGAAAGATATACTGGTATACGTTACTATAGATAAATATGCCAGTCTAGTAAAGGACTAAACACAACTGAACTCAATATCTAAATCTGGTTGGCCAATAAATCAGCTAAGAGATATGTTCTTTGCATTGTTCGCCTACAAAGGATTTCTTTGTGATCTATTGGTTATTCGTTTGGTAGATCCTAGAAAAGCAAGCAGTGTAGTTTGTTGCACTGCAGTTGAGACCACTATACCAAGTCGTTGATATATTTGAAACCGGGAGTTACAAAGCAAGAAGTAAATATAATGTGCATCGAATGCATGGCCTCTACAGCAACAGGAGTATGCATATAATGCCTTAATTTACATTGGGGTGCAGCACTAAAAATTTATTAATTAATGACTGCAGCTCATGATGACTTGTCTGCTCGCAGTTATATACCTACCGAAATAGAGTCAAAATAGAAACTTTCTTGGTCTTCTTCTTCACTTTCCATTAGAAAGTGTTGATGAAAAGAGAAATATCAGAAATGCAAGTAGGCTATTAAACTACAAGACTAGTCTTTCCACAATTTCTACATCTAGCACCTGACCTTTGTTCCATCATAAACGGCAGACACACTTTCAAGTTACTTTGGATGGTGCCCTTTACAACAAGTGCATTGATCTGATACAATTCGAGCCATTCTTTAAGCATTTTCCGGCAATTCCCTGGCGTTTTTTTCTTTACCAAAGCTAATTCAAGTTTGATATAACATATCCTCTCAAGATTGGATCACTGGGTCAGTGAATATTACCAGAGCAAGGGCTTTTCAAATGGATCATGCGGAGATCCATGCGAGAGAGATATATATATATATATATATAAATAAATCTAAAAAAAATGTAAAGCGGGAGACAGACATGTGCAAGGCAGCAGAGCATTGTATAGGATCAAATGTATGTACACAGTGAATGAGTGATTGTAGTGGTAGCTGGGCTCTATATAATTACTCATAATACCCATTGGCCTGTGGTTACCATTGTTTTATAAATTGGATTACTTTCAAAATAGGCATTTACAAATACATTTTCTAGCGGCTTTAGGCAGAGATAACGTAGGTTTTATTTTCTTTTATGTGTGATGTTATCACCGAATACCACAGTA
Source organism: Triturus cristatus (assembly GCF_964204655.1). Classification (NCBI taxonomy): domain Eukaryota; kingdom Metazoa; phylum Chordata; class Amphibia; order Caudata; family Salamandridae; genus Triturus; species Triturus cristatus. The sequence continues at coordinate 636,089,629 of NC_140589.1, read as the reverse complement.
ACTGTTTCCAACCCCACTTATCTCCCAACTCTTATCTGCGATAAGTACCCTGCCTGCCGAACTCTAAACCCTATGCTGGATATGAAAGGTTTTCAGGCAAAGGAATGATATTAAGAATTGCTGCAATCACCTCCGCTTGGATTCCAAAATTCTGCTCTTGGCACTGGCGTTACAACTGTAAATCGGTTTCTGCTTAAACTTGTGTGAACAGGGTCTATCCAAGAGCACAAAATTATTTAAATAAATCTTAGATTATCAAAACTGATGGGAGAAAGTATGCCTCATATGTTTATTTCTGAAAAGATGACAAAAATATTACTGAAGTATTAGAAATAGCCACTGATCATTTAGTTTTTTGTTGTAGAGGGTCCACAGAATGTCAATCAGCGAGACTTATAGGGCCAAAGTTTATTATGTTTTATTTTTAAGTAAAAACAAGATGTACTTTAGGAAAGAGATGCAAACATACGACTATTTGGTTCCCGTTGACATGGTGTTTTGCTTCACATTAACTTTTCACATTGAATAAAACTGCGAGATGTTTGACATAGTGATGACTTTCACGGGCAAATGCTGCCAGCTAATTTACCGATTTAATAATGGATGTGTGCATACTCCAGAACCTTGAAAAAGTCCAAAGAGGATGAAACAAGATTTGGATGTGAAAAATCTTATCAAGACAAGGAAGCGGAAATTACCTTACATGACGTAATGTTTTGAAACAGCTGTATGGATCTTAATGTGATTATTTATTGAAAATAGTGTGTTATATCTATTGATATTTCCTGCAGTATTCTTGTGTATACATTTCTTGTGGAATGCTCCTTGCTCCTAGGCAACTGTCTCCCAGTTTGTGATGGGGGTTCTGGAAAGTGTTGAGAGCTGTTAAACCGGGAGCAGAGAGCAGACCATCAAGGGCTGTTTTCCTCTTCAATAAACTTCTTCTTCTTACAAGACTCTGTGGAACTCGTCTTTACAAAATTGCCGACTAGCGTGGGATAAACAACCCAGTAAGGATCCTATCCGTGTGGAAGGAACAAACATTTTTTTTCTCTCCTACATCTACTAGAAAGGAATGGAAGAAAACAAATCTACGGTCCTTGAATCCATTTCGCTGCCCATAGCCACTTACTCTACAGGCTATGTCAAAGACCTACATACAAGGAGTGTCGTTACTTTAATTTTGGGGATATTTGGGACTGTACCTGTGGGGCAACCGCCAACTGCTGCCTTCGCGCAGTACTCGCACTGTGTTTGCTCGCGCCATTCCGCTCGAGCCTTCCTCATGATCAGTGTTCCTTGCTCTCCGGACGCAAGAGGTTTTCTACGTGATCATGCACTACGCATGCGTGCCGCCATCTTGCTTTGGGATTATTCCCTATACATTCCATTGTACTGTGAGCAAAATCGGATTTGATCCGATCGGAAATTTTCTTACAATCAGGCGCGTGTATGCCTGCAATGTGACTTGCATTCGTTATCAGCTTTCATTCATAACAGATGATCAGTGTGCTTACAGACGTTTGCTACGCTATTTATATTGATGTGAATTCATTTCTTCGGCATTGGAGCTCGTCAGCAGACGTTTACCTTATGTGTCAATCCATATCAACGGTGACACACTCACCTTCATTTGAACCTTAATTATTGCACTGTACACAGTATATTATAATGATTTGTTTTTAGCCAGTACATCTTACTTATCATCCTATTTTCTCACTATGACTTCTCAATCGATTTTTGCACCTCCGCCATTTTTACAAAGCCTTGGGCAACCAAGTTTACTGTGGGAAGACAGGAAAGAAGCATTTGAAACCTACCTTGATGCCATTGGTGGGGATGTCTATATTGCAAAAAGAAAATTAGCCGTACTTAAACATTCATTGGGTCAAGAAGGATGAAATGTATTAAAAACCTTACCAGGGGTTAATAAGATTACAAATGTCACAAAACAAGCTAGCGAAAGTGGGGATAATGACATAGATGTTTATGAGATAGCGTTAAAGGCACTTGAAGAAAAGTTTGGCAAGAAAACTAGTAAACAAATTATTTTTGCGAGCTCAACTCCATAGTGAATCTATTGAACAATATGCAGCCAATTACGGAAGTTTGCTGTTAATCGTAAATTTAAAGATTTGAGAGATGAACTCAGAGATCCAATGATCAATAGAATGTATAGTGTAAAGATCCAAGAGAAACTTCTAGGCATCAAGACCCCACTATAGAAAAACTATTGCGATAGCCAGAAGAATGGAAAACACCTCCAGATATGTAAAATAATTAGGTAGTAATTCTACCAATAAAGAGGTTCATGATGAGTGAATACACAGCATAAACAATTCTAGCAAGCAAGCTAATAGACTGGTTCATCCTAAACTTGTCGAGAAAAAGTGAGATCAGTCTAAAGTTAGATCCAAATATTGTTTTAGATGTGGAAGTCCAAAGCACACTGCTGATGCAAGCCATTGCTGTGCGGTCAGAAGCAGATGTTACAGATGCAAGAAATTCGGGCATTTTTCGAGATTATGCAAGGGTATCCCTAATTTTCTGGTTGATAAGAATACCATTAATTTAGTATTTTTCTTGTGAAAGTGAAAACAATGAGGTAGAGTTATTAATGATTGATTCTTCACAAGTTTGTAATTGTGATGGGTCCAAGGATAGCTACCGTCCTCCCAAATGTCTGGTTGAGATCAATGGTACAGAAGTTCATATGTGGGCAGATTCATGTTCTCCATAATAGATAAAGCCACTTAGGAAAATGTGGGTTACAATCTACAGACGTCACACCAGAAGGTTGTTGTGGTAATAGACTTCCTGTTCTAGGTATGTTTTGACTCACATTTGTTTTAAGGACAGGAAAACTTTGGCCAAGCTTTATATAGTAGAAAAAGGAAAATAGTTTCTTGGATGAAAGGAACAACGTGGTTTAGACATTGTTTTAGATCCAAATCATCCTGAACAAGTTTTAAATATAGCTTCGTCTAACAACAAATGGGTCACCAAATTTACTAATCTTTTTAAAAGTTCACTAGGATGTTTGAAAAGATTTAAACACCACATTATTTTAAAAGACAATGTTGTGCCCAAAGTACACAAAGTATGAAATGTACCACTGGTTTTAAGACAAAGGTTGAGAGAAGAACTACAGAGACTGTGTAATGAGGGAGTGATTGAACCAATTGAGGCGTCAGAGTGGTTAATTCCGGTCATTTTGGCTAAAAAAAAAAAAAAACGGTAAGATCAGGATGTGCATTGATTTGAGAGACTTAAATGAGTGTATATGGATCGATCACCATCCTCTCCCCAGAATCAATGAAAAGTTGGCCAGCGTGGAAGGAGGTGCATACTTTACCATTCTAGACTTATCCCGCGCATTCCATCAGGTTCTTTTAAACAAGGGAAGTAGACATCTTACTTATTTATCACACCTGAGGGAGCGAATCAATTCATTTGCATGCCAATTGGACTTGCTTCGGCATCCGCCGTCTTCCAGAGAGTGATGCAAAAAGTTTTGTCTGGTGTAGAGAACACTTTGGTATTTCAAGACGATTTATTGATTTGGGGGCGTGATGTTGCACAACATGATACCATTTTAGAAAATGATTTGAGTAAATTAGCTGATGCGGGGCTCACCAATGGCCTTGAAAAATGTAGATTTTGTGTGTCAGAGGTAGAATATTTGGGCCACACTCTTACCAAGGATGGTGTCAAACCAAAGATCAGTTTAATTGATGCCATCAAAAAAGCACCTCCTCCTACTGATAAAGACCACCTCAGATCCTTCTTCGGTCTTGTGGAGTACTACTCCAAATTTGTCAGTCAATTCTCTGATAAAGTTCAAAGTTTAAAAGGTCTCATGAAGAAAGGCGCAAATTTTGTGAGGTCAAATGAGTGTCAGGTAACTTTTGATGATATAAAGAAAGCCATAGCAAGAGCTGTTTGTTGAAAACCATTCAATCCAGGTGATATAACCATAATTTCTACCGATGCTAGTAACCATGGTCTTGGTGCTGTTTTGATTCAAGTGCATGATGGCAAGGAAAGAGTTGTAGCATTTGCCTCTTGCACGATAAAGGGAGCTGAACATACCTATTCTACAGTTGAAAAAGAAGCGTTGGTTTGCTGGTGGGGTGTTCCAACACTTTCGAATATTTGTGTGTGGTATTAGAGTCACATTACGTATGGGGGGGGGAGCAGGAAAAGCCACTCCCAGGATAGCCAAATGGCTTTTTCACTTACAAGAATTTTCTTTTGATATTAAGTATGTGCCTGGTGTGAAAAATGTCAATGCTGACTGTTTGTCCAGATTCCTATGGAAAGTACGCAATCCACTGATGATGATGAATGGATGATTGCTGATATTATTGATGTGTGTGGTGCAATTTCTGAAAAGGAGTGGATGTCTGCTGCAAAAGAAGATATCACCATAAAAAAAATCTCATTGACGCTCTTACACATGTTCAAGGGTGGAAATTATATCCTGAATCTTTAGGGCCTTTCAAACTTATTTGGTCGGAATTTGCCATTGTTAACAACTTTGTAAGGAGGGGGTGTTGGCTTGTTGTACCCCAAAGTTTAAGAGAAAGGTTATTAAAAATTATGCAAGAGGGTCACTGTGGCATGTCAGCCATGAAAAGGCGCATTAGGGAGGATTTCTGATGGCCAAGTATGGACACTCAAATCAAAAGATTTGTACACGATTGTACTGCTTGCGCGGTCAGTGATAAATCCCATACCACCCAAGAGACCACCATTGATCCATTACCTTTACCCAAATCACCCTGGGAAAAACTTGCCATTGATATCTGTGGTCCCTTTGAGACCCTTGGCACAAGTGACAGATTTGCCATTGTTATGACTGACTATTTTTCAAAATGGCCTGAGGTAACATTTGTAAAGGAGGTAAAGACCAGTGTTGTAATAGCTTTTTGTGAGGACATTTTTAGAAGGGAGAGTTGTCCCGCTGAAATAGTTTGACAATGGTCCTCAATTTATCTCTGCGGAATTTGAGAGTTTTTTTTATCTGTGTGGGGCATGAAGCCTACTGTGTACCATCCCAGGGGAAATGGTTTAGTTGAGAGGTTTAACAGAGTGCTAGTTGAGAGCATACAAACTTGCAGGTAAGAGTGGTTTGCATCATAAACAACAGGTTAAAGAGGTGTTACAGAACCACTCCGCATTCAGTCACTAAAGAAACCCCTTTCAGTTTGCTCAAGGGAAGGGTACCTTGCACTGTAGCTGTGCCTGCCTGGATGGACAGAGCACACAAATGCAATGTAGATCATGAAGAAGTGAGAGTGTGTCAAAAATTCTTATGTCTTTGACCATACACCTGCATTCACAAACATGGTCGACTATTCAAGTCTGGCATGTTGGTAAGAGTTTATGTTGGTGACAAAACAAAAAAGGGTGCTTCTAAATGGTCATGTCCTAAGGAGGTTGTGTATGTTAAAGGTAACTGTGTAAAACTTGCAGATGGAAATTGGTGGCACACTAGAAAAGTATCTATCTGCAATGCCACTGAACAAGAAGAATGGTTGAAACTCCAATGTCCTGAGAGTTCTTATTCCACTTCTAATCAGAGGATTTCACAAGGTAAATATACCGTTGATCCTGTCATAACTAGTCTCTCCTCCAACACCATTGGTAGACCTAAATTTCTTGATGATTACTCATGTGATTAATCCATTGTTCTCACCCTTTAGGATCTTGCACTTTTTGCTTATTATTGTATCCCTAAGGGGGGATATTTACCTTATGTTTTTTTAATTATTGTTGTGCTCACTTCATTTACATGTTCCCGCGTGAGAATTAATTTTGTTAGGAAGGGAGATATGTTACATCTATTGATATTTTCTGTAGTATTCTTGTGTATATATTTCTTGTGGAATGCTCCTTGCTCCTAGGCAACTGTCTCCCTGTTTGTGATGGGGGTTCTGGAATGTGTTGAGAGCTGTTACACCGGGAGCAGAGGAAGCAGAAAGCAGACCATCAAGGGCCGTTTTCCTCTTCAATAAACTTCTTCTTCTTACAAGACTCTGTGGATCTCGGCTTTACAAAACAGTGCACTATGTATAGTTATAAAATGCAGTACATATGTTCACTGGCAACATGAGATTTAGTATGGAACCAGTAACAACAAAGGTAACCTTGAAAGACTGATACTGGACTGTTGATGATGTGCCCAATAAGTTTATCGTTGCCTGTATAGCCATTGTCCACAGATGCCTCAGGAGACAGGCAGTACAAACTTTCATACCACCACATAAGAAAACACCACTCACTTAACACCACCATAGGCGTACAGCACACAGATCATTCCAGCCGAAAACACTACAGATACAAACACAATACCCAAGAGGCAGCTACCAAACAGACATCCTGCCCCATATACAATCTGTATACAAATATGTGCTTGCGTCCAAAAACCACTTCAGATGTAAACGGCACACATTATCTGCAACAAACACATCACACACATTTAACAAAGAGGTGGACACAATACACATATTACCCTAAAAGGTGACATCACAGTCAGATTACTTCAAAAGCAAGCAACCTGCACACAACTCTACAAACACTACGCTTGTCACCCCTAAGAGAGACACCACACAGTTTTGCTAGGATGAAAACCCCACACAAGAAGAGAGGCAGACTCACCACCCTTGTGCTGAGTAACAGTCAGACAAATCATACATGCTGTATACACCAGAGGCAAACACAAAACCAATATAATTACACTAAAGGCAGACAAAACACACACACTACCCCAGAGGCGAACAGAACATCTATTACTACAGAGACAATGGGCCACATTTATGACCGTCATGTAAAACAGTGTCTCAGACACTGTTTCTGATTCCAAAATGGGTCGCAAGGGACCCGCTTCATTAATATTTATGAGGCAGGTCGCAATTTGTTACCCTCTGGGACTGGCCAGCACTCACAGGGATGGAAGCCAGCTAGGGTCAGTGACTGCTTTTTAAATAAAGCATTTTCTTTTTATGAAGCCGTTTTTCCTAAATTAAAACTGGATGCATTTCAGAAATGACAATGAAAAGCTTTCTTTTCATTTTTTTAGAGTGACCACTGGTTCGTGGGACCACTGCCCACTATGAAAAATTGTTGCCGACCCCATTCACAAAGAGGTAGGGGTCCCTTGGGGAACCCTTCGCGTTAGCGAAAGGCTTACCACTAATTTGAAATTGGTGGTAATTTGCTAATGTTTTACGACAGCATTCCCAGTTGCGAAACATTCATACATACAGTGCGCCTCGCCATTAGAAAGGGACGCCCTTTCCTAATAGCGAGTTGCAAACCATATTTTGCGAGTCGGTAATGGGTTACCGACTCGCATAATAGGGTGTGTACATAGAAAAAATGCATTTACCCGTTACACACAGCCTAATATCTTTCTCTTTCTGTTGTTTGGTAAGGCTTTCTCACTTCAACAACTGTGAGCACTAATCTGCGAACTTTAATCAATTATGTACAATGTGTGAAGAACAAATAAAATGCGATTACCTGGACAGGTGTGGGGTCTGTAGAATCAACATAAACCTCTCTTAATAACGATAGAAGGTGATCATCCTTTTTGTAAATTTTATCTCGAACTGCAGCATTTTCTAAAAAAAATATAAATATATATATTTTTTTTAAACAAGAAAGAAATTAAGCAACGTTGTATAAGCAGTTCATTAATACAAGAGAAAATGAGAAGTGGTGTTATGAGATTAAAAAAAAGAAAAAAGAAAAAAGAATTTCTTAATTTACATAGCACTGTTTACCTGAGAATTCTTTTTTGTTTCTTATTTAGGGCAATGATTGAGTTAGCAGAAGAAGAAAACAAAGATGAGTGACGGAGAATTATTTCAAAGATTTGACCAATGTTAGATGATACTCTGTACCTTCCATTGCTGAAGGAGAAACATTTGATTGAAATGCTACTTGTCAGATAGAAAATGTATCCTTCAAAGCTCTATTTATGAAACTCTGGAATCCAGGAGTCTGCTTTAAAGTAAAGAGCCTCGACATTTTTTGAACATTTGTAGTGGTTACCTTATGTAAGTTTGCAGAGTATTAATCTTGACATTTTGCTTTTGCACCAAGACCTTAAACTAAGGGCCCGATTACGATGCCATAGGAAATGGCTACAACCCTCGTTCGGGGCCGTTCGTACGGCATCGTAATCTCTTTTTTTTTTAATTAATTTCAGACCAACCCATTTCGATGGAGTCGGTCAGAAATTAATCCAGACAGGTTTTCCGAATGGCCTACCACGGGCTCTGTGAGTCCGTCTGCCATTCAGAAAGGGGCCAGTAATCCCTCAGGCGGGTCTTTCTGCCCGAGAGATTACGATGGCAGATTCCCACAGCCTTTCCGTGCCTGCCTTTGACACAGAAAGGCTGTGGGAATCTGACTTTGGGGACCCCAGCAGGGCCCCCATGGTGCAAGGCCTCTCGATGGCGGCCTAGGGGGACCTATGGTGTCCCCTTGTTGATCCCTGCACCCTGTGGCAGGCACCATAAGGTGCCTGCCACAGGGTGCAGGGATCTACTACACCTCAGCTCTTTACCATGAGAGCATGCATTCCATTCGGAACGCATGCTCCCACGGTAAATAATAGGAGTGCGACCGAACAGTGTTCAGTCGCATCCTAATTCCTAGATAGGGACCGATGACAGGAGGTAGTTCGGTCCAGGTACCAAAACAATGTCAGACGGACTTAGGTCCGTCTGACAACGTAACCAGACCCTAAATTGTGGTCTATACAAGAAGTCAACTAAATTTTTGCACTGGATTGCATATATGATGCCTGTTGCAAAGCTGCTTATATATTGACAGTGCTGCTTTTCTTTCTAAAACTGTTAACAATGAATGGCATTTTCTGTATTTATTGTTACAATAATGTGATAATGTAAGATACATGTTGCTGTTGTAGTCCTATTTGGCGATCATCCTGGCTATTATTGACATGTGGATACGGTGAAATTTACTCAGTTATCTTCCATACACCCCTATTTGTGTGAACAGGGCATGGTCCCCCAGACACCCCCAAATAGAATGATGAAGATAGCACCTCTGCATTTGGTGCTCACGAGCGCACATTCTTAAAAGTCAATGGGCCTGAGTTTGTAGAAGCATGTGCGAATGTCAGTGAGTGTACTGTGCAAATCTATTAAACTACCAGGTACTAAACTTCTCCACAGTTTGAAAGTTTACAATGGCAGTTTCTTCATTCACTGAACACCTCCATTTTCTTTTGCAGGTGAAAACAATAGTAACTATACTAAGGCTAAGACTTCTTTAATTGCAGCAGCCAGCCACTTCACCCTTCTATGATGGAGCTCATGGGTTGCGTGCCACGGTTGCCACTTTAAGATGGCCGGCATAATTAGGTATGTTCTAATCGCTAACCGAGCCCCTCGAGACCAGCATAGCGCCCAAAAACAACAGACTTCATCGCGTCTTGTTTCAGTGTTTGATAAATCCACCCAATTAGACTGGGTATTTTAAACTCACACTATAGGCACCTCAACACCAGCATCCCTGGCGTCTGGACAGGTGTAGGTCCCACCACGAGGAGCCCTCAAACTTGAGCTGAGTTATCTTCCTACTACACAGAGTTTGTATATCTGTACATTCTCGACCAGTGCGTCCCGTCCTGCACGGTTAGTAGGATACACTTCCCCACCCCTTTGACACTCCGGCAGGATCCGGTCTGGACATTACCGGTCCTTGTCCAAACCTTATCACAGCGCCACCCAGACCTAGTCCTGCGGTGATCAATGGCCATTACGGCTCCGCTGGATGCCTCTCGGTCTTTCGTGCTTCTGCACACTCCACGCCCCGAATAACCACCTGAGTATCGCTGTTGGCAGGGACACCCTCTGCTTTTACGCTTTGAGTCATTCACCAATTACATCTAGTTTTTACATCCTCGACCAACACATGCCGCTCTGCACCGCCATTTGCACATGCAGAAGTAGGGCTTTAGTTCAATACCAAACAGAGGAGCCAACCCATTACTTGGACTTTACCTCCTTCCAGGAATCCATCTACTGCCAGTTTTGTGGTTGGTGCAGACGCACAGGATGATGCACCTTCTCTGGAACCATTAGGTGAGTCCCTGTCGCCATTAAATGGCGCAAGACCGTAACGCTGCTGTGTTAACCACTGGGGTAGATCCTATCATCATTTGTATTGGCATTTCAGAACGAGTAACCACTATAGTGACTGTACTATGCATGCTGCGGTTCTGACTGCTTTTACTGTTTTGATGGTCTTGATGTTTTTAACTTTTTATAACAATAATGCGGCTGTTTTCGCCACTACTTCCCACCCATATACAATAAGGTTCACTGAGTGGTGTGGGCCTTGATTTAGTGCGGTTAAGATGGTATACGACACTAAAATCAATCACGTAAGACTTACACCTGGCAGCTCACTGGAACCGGTTTCAGGTACTTTTTAATCGGGTGTTACCTAGCTGCCTTAACTATTGCTTTTTTCCTTATTTCCCTCCCTTCCAGGTCTGTGAGAAAGACGCTCTTCACCCCACTTGACATTTTCTTCCACACACGGGTTACATAGGAATCCAGCTTCACAAGGGACAGAACACCTAGGAATTCCCCAATTGCCTCCTTGTATTGTATTATAGAGTAGATTAGGTACGCCCCCCCGGTCCTGAAGAAACGCCACTCATCCACTAGGAGAAATTAGGCGTGAAACATGTCGACCTTTTAACCACACTTTTTTTTTCTCCCCACATTGCACATCCGAGCTGTAGCAGGTTTAATCCCCCTGCCAGCCGTGACTCTTGCAGTCTATTTTTAACCTTAGCACCTGTGCCCAGCTAAATAAAAGACATTTTGGACACCTGTAGCTAATTTTAATACCATCACACCACTCTACTCACTTTGCTTCTGTACCCCACCTCTTCATCAAAACAGGGGCTATACGGTTTAACGTCATTAAAGATCTCTGGAAAAGAGCCCCCTCCCCCCACGGGTCCCGTCGGGCATTGCAGCGCCGGCCCGATGAGGAGCTGCCCTATGATGAACCCCTTGGGGTGTGTGAGGGCCCTTGCTCCAATTGGAGCACTCCCCCTCCCCACTGTTCTGTTCCTTCTCTCGCTGACCGCCCGACTTCCCCTCCTTTTCCCGCCCTGCCACAGCCCCTCCCTCCCCCTTCAACCCCAAAAAGGAACTGCATACCCTCTTGTGCATAGACAGTTTAGGGCATGTATGCAGGACCTGGATAAATAAAGTCGTTGTCCCCCCATTTCATTAGTTTATGTAATCGTACAACATAAAAGAAGCATGCACGGAACCATACAGACCATATTAGAACATTTTCCTTCTTATGGTCTCTGTTAGGAAAAAAGAACATATTTCTTTTTTGCGGTTTCTTGCTTGTTTAAGCACACCAATTCTATTGTGTGCGACATGCAAACACGTGTAGATATTCCCTCTATACGTCGATATCCATTTGTACAATTATATACAATTAAAAGGCACACATGACATAAGGTAAATTATAGCATACAAAAATAAAAGTGTAATGGTAGACAGTTAACAACATGCACACACAAGTATAAGAAAAAGTAAAAATGGTTTCCTCTATAAATCTACATGTCCTACATATTAGTTAGGCATCAGAAGATTATTAGGGATGGGTGATCCCTGTAGTCACCCACTGTGGAAACACAAGGGTTAAATGTAATCTCCAGGTACAGCGAGTAAACATTAATTCTCCCATTGTTAAAAGCCTCTTTACACTTACTTCGTCAAGGTAATCGGCCATCTCAATACATACTTGGCTTCCCGCACACCTCGCATCCTTGTGGTGGCGGTGAGTAGTGCTTTTAAGCATAAGTCATGTGACCTAATTAGCATCACATGATAAGTGCAGGCAACATGATTGGATGTGAGGCCAAGGCTCTCCAGGACCGTTTGGATTGTAATAATCTAACAACGGTAGAGTGACCGTTGTACATGCGTAAAAGTGAGGAACAAGACAACACCCTCCTGCTCGGCAACTCCCATAGGTCCTGGGAGTGCAGGCTGTGCGTCTGTATGGCGGTGAGGACCGGGGTTGGTCCTGCCTTCGGAGACGCGGATGACGTCTTTTGGCATCAAGGAAGGCTGAGAATTGTAGTCCCGCCTTTAAACACATTCTAAACTGAATGAATTGTTAAAAACATAATAAGCTCATTATTGCCATGCGGTGGCAATGGATATCGGTCTATTTAAGTGCACTGAAAAGTCACTAAGTGAAGAAATACCCTGTAAATATCTACAAGAGTATGTACAAAAATTAAAAACCACCAATGGGAAATATTATTATTACATGTGCCCATGTCCTCACGTTGGTTAACGGATTTTAGGCAGGTGTAAGATGATTTATACACAATATCAAGAAGTGGATACCAGTGAGTAATCCACACGGGGTTGAGTCCATTGTTTAATGGGCAGTCTCATAAAATATTACTGAGGAGATCTATCTCACTGTTCAGATTCTTATTATGGGTGGACAGTTTGTAGATCCACTGTTGTTCCTTTTCATTTCCCCCAAGTTTCTTGTTTCTGCAGTTACATGTTCTAGAGTTTGAGATCTTTCACTATGTGTTTGTTGGTTATGTAGTGTTCTGCTATTTCCGTGGTGTTACGTCTGTAACAGATGTTACTCCTGAGTTTACATATTTTGGTGCTCACCTTTCTGGTTGGCATCCCTATGTATATTAAATTACATGGTCAGGTTATCATGTAAATCACACATTTAGTGTTGCAGTTTATATGTTTTCGTAATTTCCATAAGTAACGCAGGCCTAGGTCAATTTATTTTGTTGGTGTTGATAGGTGACAGACACTTCATTGGCAGCAAGGGTAATGGATTACTACTCCTGGTAGACAGAATGTGTTATGTATAGTGTTAGGAATTCTTAGGCTTTGCCTGGGTCTCATGTGTACTAGTGTGTCTCCTAGGCTCTTTTGTGCGAAATAACGGGTATTCCCATTGCCTGGGACCAACGTTCAGTATGCGCCAATTCCGTTTAATGATTTTCTTTATGTTTGTCAGATGGAATATTATATGTGGCAATACATACTAGGGAAGGCTCAGTCTTCAGTTTTACTGGTGTTTCCAGTAATGCCTCACGATTCTGTTTTTTTGCCCTTTTCGATGCTTTATGGATTATGTCTTCCCGGTAACTCTGTGCTCTTAGTTTGTCAGACAGATAAACTGCTTGGCGTTTAAAGTTGCTAGAGCAACTGCAGTTCCTACATTTAGGTACCAGTGTTAGATTACTGCAATCCAAACAGCCGCTGGGAGTCTCGGCCTCACATCCAATCATTTTGCCAGCATTTGTAATGTGACACTAATTAGGTCACATAATTTAGGCTTAAAAACACAACTCCGAGCATGCACAACCAAGATGCGAGCTGTGCGGGGAGCCGAGTAGTTATTGAGACAGTTGATTCTCTAAACAGATTACATGTAAAAGGGCTTTTAACAATGTGACAAGTAATATTTACGCCATATAGCCGGAGATTACATGTAACCCTGTTGTAACCACAGTGTGTGACTACAGGGATCGCCCACCCCCACAACCTTATGATGCCCAATTATATGTAGGACATGTAGGTTTCTAAAGAAAACATTTTTACTTTTTATTACACTTGTGTATGCGCTCATGTCATACAGTGTAAGCGCCATATTACTTTTATTTTTTGCATGTTATAATTTACCTTTTAATTGTGTCTTTTAATTGTATATAATTGTACAGATAGATACCGAGGTATAGAGGGAATATCTACACGTGTTTGCATGTCATGCACAATAGGGTTGGTGTGCTTAATCAAATAAGAGATTGCAAATAAGAAATATATTCCTTCTTCCTAAGAGAGACCATAAGAAGGAAAAGGTCCTAATATGGTCTGTATGGTTGCGTGCATGCTTCTTTTATGTTGTACGATTACATAAGGATATCAGTTGGAATTAGCAACAATGCAAAATGGGGTTTTAACAGCTATTATGGTCATGAAGAAAGCCTACTGATCCGCTGGGTATTACATAGACTGAAACATGTCGACATTCTGATATCCGGAGCCATAGTACCTTTGAGACAACCCATTGTTTTTAACCTTGTTTAAGAGACTCTAGAGTGCAAGAATAGGATCCCGCAGGTAACTTTAATCCAGGAATAATCCCACGTTCTTAATTTGAGTGCTCCGCTAACAAAGTGCCTTGAGCCCACCCACTGCCACTAGGTACAGTGGATATGGATCGGATTGTGAAACATGTCACAGGTGGTACCTGTGGGTGAGGATCCTATAAAAATATCCAAGAGATACCAAGATCACACTAATTCACCTGGGTGCAGATCTGACATTTTCTAATGATAGACCAAGAACCTCGTAGCTGACCTCTTGCTCCAACAGAATTTAGGTAAAATAGGTTAACCATCCTTAGTGTAGTTACTAGTGATAGTCATGGAGGCTGAGGGTTTCCACCTGGTCATACCTTCTCACTCCCTCTTTTTGTGTATATGGTGAATAAACTAGAACACATACAATCTTTTTGACTGTAGAATTCAAAAAACAAAAAATTATTTTATTAAAGATGTGGAGTTATTCAACCATTACATCTCACAGGTCTTGGTCTTTGGTGAACTGCAACTCAATTAGATTACGGACCCACACGAATAGTGTGAATACAATAAGCCTACATATTCAGACAGCACACAAATACTCTAGACAGGTGTTCCTAATAACAATTGGGCTGCCGTACTTCACAGATATGTCATCCCTCCTCCCTTTCCATGGAGGCACATTTTCAAGTGAGCTCTCTGACTTGTAAACAAGAGTTGACAAAACATACCCCAGTCAGCAGACATTTCAAGAAGTCAGTTCATCCAATGGACTTAAGTTGATTTAATGCACTCTAAGTATCAAGCCTTTGGCAAACAAATAAATAAAACAAAAATACAGAAAATGGATTAGATTAAAACAAGGATGGGTAAATGTATTTATCCATCAACATTTTACTTTTGGTTCACAACTTCAGAAGTGCTAACTTCCCTCATATTTGCTTACTACTCATTGTAAGCGGCCCATCGAGAGCCCTTATGATGGAGGCACAGTGGGAACAGAGAGGAGACACAATCAAGTGCAATAACAGTACAAACAAAATGGGAGTGTGGGAGACAAATACTGTGATAGCTCAGTGGACGCGAGTCAGCCGGCAAACAGAGCACAAACTAGATGAAGCCTAGAGAAAGCCTCACTGGAACTCAACTGATGAGCTGCAAGGACATCATTTGCTACCATTTGTTATGGGCCTTAAATGCAATTTCCACGCAATACTGCCAAATCCAAGCAAAATGTTGAATCTGGAATCGAAGCTTAGGTCAACCCACAGCTCCAATCAAATGATTGTTAATAAACAGGAGCGCCGTTAGTTTGCACGGATCATTAAGTTAATGAACCAAACAGATTTAAAATGCTGCACATTCTTACCTTCTTGGCTCTGACAATTGCATGCAAAAGCCTAGCTGGGCCTCTCTACCAATAGAGCCACTATTCACCCTTCTGCTCTTAGCCCTGATGCTTTTATCTTAAAGGATCCAGGTGTGGTGCCCTCTTTCCAGGGCTCTTGATCAATAAGAGCCTGATATTGCAGCAGCAAACTTGGCCATTGATCAAAGCCTTGAATATTCAGAAGAAAATCCCAGAGAATGTATGAGAAAATGCCCTTAAATAAATTAGTTCTCCATGTCTCTATAGAAAAGTACAAGTGGATAGACAACTGATTGATGTGCTATTGGTTGTGAAAAATAGCTCATTATTGCATGCTTTTAGGTCGAGCCTGGGCTGCGCATGCGCTGCTCTGCCAGGCCTGCTAAATTCGAGAATGGACTTGAAGCCCCGCCCACTCTCCGCCCATATTTTCCATTGGTTTGTATCATTGTCCTTCGTAATTGCGGGCTTCTGATTCGTTAATAGTCTTGTTAGTCCCTCCTTGTCTTTATTTGTTACCTCCCATGAGGGCTGGCCCTTTACTTCAATTACACAGTAGGTATTATTTATGTGTTAATTATCATAACAGATAAATGAAAGGCATTGTCATTTACAGTGCCAATAGCTTAAACTCTTGCAAATGCGAGACCTATTCCATTGCAAATGATAGTTATAACTGCAACTGCACTATTAGGACAGCAGTTGCCGGGATTGTGCTTTGATGTTACAAAGCAATATTTTAACACACTTTTAGAATATCTGGTGAATTTCTAACTTTCATCGACATACTCATAGCTAGAGTGACAACAGTAAAATGTACCTTGACCTATTTTAAGGACTGGAGAGCCAGCAAGCTGCACCATTATATCTTGGCGCTGTCAGTGGCCGCATTCCGTCTGCATGCTGCTACAGTTATATTGTCACCTATGTCTCCAATACAATTGAAAGAAGGAATTCCCATATTCCAAAGGAAAACAGGGCTTGTAAAGACACTGGCAGTGCCTTTGTACTTTGATTCAAGTTGAAAAAATGTCACTTGGTAACAAAAACAGTACACCTCCACGGGGGAGTGTACTTTATTTGTAATAATGAAATGTTTCTGTTAAGTACTTTAGAGAGATGGCATATGTGTTCAATTACTACTCAATCTAACTTGGCATTCATGTACCACTAATCGGGCCTGTACCGTCCGTGCTTCAAAGAAACCTATTTGCAGGTTTTCAAAGCTTAATTCTAGCAAATAAGAATAAAGGCAGAAAACAAATATGGAGCAAACATCCATTCCTACGTAGATCACTAAAACAAAATACACCCTCAAAGAAGTTTCAGCAAAGCCAATGTATGCTAGTGCCGTGATATAGATATACACTGCACGAGCTAATTTCTCAGCTCACTTTTTTTCAAATGTGTGCGAGAGCTGGGTGGAGACAACACGCTGGGTGGAGATTCACCTACTATACACGTTGTAAATGTTCAGCATACAAAAACAAATAACAAGAAATGGACAAGAAACAGATATAACAAGCATTGGTATAGCCAATAGGTCTCGCTTTTGGGACATTACAAGTGTTTAGCCATGCAACAGTTGATGTTGTTGCACCATGGATATTGTGCTGCATAACTAAATACTTATAAGGTCCCAAAAGCGAGACCTATTGGCTATGCCAATGCTTGTTTTTATTGTGAACATAAAGGTAGCCACATTTAGGTGTCAGTATGTTTTTTTCCATTTTATTTTGTGACATATGCCTGCATTCTAAAAAATGCTATTAAACCAGAGAAGGCCAGAACTATTAGTGTTGCCAATGCTTGTTGATAAATGCTATGTAGCTAACTTGCAATCAATTCGGTGTTGTAACTTGTTACAAATACTGCTCGTTATTCAATGAAAGGGTTTCATAATAAAAAAAATGTGTTGGGTTGGAGTTAAAAAAAAACCCACAAACTAAAATAAAAAGAGACAAAAGTTACAACTGACACTAAGACAAACAGGGGGTTACTAAAATCCTGACAAGGCAGTTAGAAAACGGTCTCCATTCAATCCCACTGAACCAATTACAGCCTAAACGGAACAACCTTGAGACTTCAAAGTGACTAAAAAAACTAGAAGGTATATAAGGGAGACAAGATGTTGTTGTAGCACAAGGAGGAGTGAATTAATGAGCATCGAGAAGAGGAGACTTCCTTCTTTCCAATCCATAACAAAATAACAGGGGACTTGGCACAGATATACAATTTGAGAGTAAGAGAGGTTTTATACATGGATGCATCATATTATGTTCTTGAAACTCTTATTGTTTGAGACCACCTCTCAGAAAAAAGAAAAATCACATAGCAAAAGTGTTGTTTCACCTGAGAATCTGTAGTATACATAACTTGAATGTATTAACTGTATCGCTGATATTTTGGCGAGGCATTGAAGATACACTAGGGAATTTTGGTAGACCAAGGTTGTGTGGTAGCCAAGGGAGTTCAACAATCAAAATGGACAATATGAAAATGTGAATAAATAAAATATTACAGTCTACAGCAGTCACAACTCAATCAGATGATCTTCCCAAACTATTATAGGGCAATACAAAAATGTAAAGCTTATGTAGAGGCATAAATAAGGGTGTGCCTTATCTCATTGTCATATGTTATTTTATATGAGGTTTGCTTAGTGCTTATGCTGCCCAAAGACTGCTTCCATTTACAGAGGGTCACTTTAACAACAAAGTGGGACAGACTAATGCAAGGGTATGAAGGGAAGGTTTAGCCTAAACATGGGCACATGGTATATTCAGGGTGGGTAGGGTACAGATAGTTCAAGAGTCTGTGGAAGGTGCCTTTAATAGTCTGTTGAGAGCCGTGTTAGATTCTGTGAAGGGGTACTGTAGATGTTTCCTAAAGATAAGGTGATGTTTACTAAATGTTTGGAAGTTCTTCTGTTGGGAGGACGAGATTAGGTGTGGATGAAATTAGTTTTTTTTCTAGGAGTAACAATTATGACTTTTGTGAAAATTATAAAAATTAAACAAAATATCTTGGAAGAGTTACGTGCCTGAAATTATACACTAAGTATGTCCTGGCGTTGTAAAATTCTTTGAGATACCTGTTCAGTGAACACGTTTAGTGCAGGGCATGCAGAAGTGGCAAACATCCAGTTGCAAAGTTTCTGCAGGACATCTTTTGCCCATGGTCAAAAATTACACGAAAAAAAATCCGTAACTGGGAGACAAAACAAAAACTAAGCAAAATAAAATCTATTCTTACAAAAGATTTCATTCACATTAAAAAAATTGTCTGGACCTATCCACAAGTAGCTAATGTTATGTTAGCTACCATTACAAAAATACTATGAACTGATTGGTCAAGGGACTGAAATGTCCAGTGCCCATCTTCAGGGATTTCAAAATCGTGGGCGGGAGATATCTGTGCACTCCTTCCTATCTGCAATCCGTGTTTTATACAC
This sequence comes from Triturus cristatus, assembly GCF_964204655.1. NCBI lineage: Eukaryota > Metazoa > Chordata > Amphibia > Caudata > Salamandridae > Triturus > Triturus cristatus. The sequence goes on along the minus strand of NC_140589.1, from coordinate 636,070,654 downwards.
ATCAAAGTAGCACTTGCATATCTTTGTGGTCCCTGTATTTGTAAGAGATACGCCGTATACGTGTTCATAAAACAGCTCTAATATTTGCAAACATTAATTTGCCAAGTATCTCTGAAATGCTGTAGAGTTTACATGAATGGTGGCTCCTCGAACAGCATCACCACACAACCACAACTGCGACGTCAAACGTTATGCAGATCTCACATAGCACAGTCAGCACGACACAGGCAGCCAAGGAAGGAAAAGAACATACAGGCAAACTTCGGGTCAGAGACACTCATATCTCCAAATTATCAAACCAGCCCGTCAGAAGGGCGAGGCCATTTCTAGCAGGTATTGAGAGCCTGTGGCGGAGTTCTCAGTTGGAAGCATTTATACCAAAATGAAAGAAATAAATGTTTTTTTCTATTTCTTTACTTTTGCTATAATCGCGGCACCAGCGCTTTACTTTTAACATTAAAAGTAGAGCGCGGGTGCCGCGATTATAGCAAAAGTAAAGAAATAGAAAAAACATCTATTTGTTTACTTTTGCTATTATCGCGGCACCCGCGCTTGACCTTTAATGTTAAATGTAAAGCGCCGGTGACGCGATTATAGCAAAAGTAAAGAAATAGAAAAAAACATCTATTTATCTCTTTTTGCTATAATCGCGGCACACGCGCTTTGCACGAAAGTGAAAGTAAACAAGGGATGCGCACGCAGCTCTTATTGGAGAGGCGGAGCGGGCTTGTACACATGACCGCAAGCTGATGGCCGCTTTGGTAGCACTTCCAAAAGCAGCTTACTAAATGTCTCGCCAGGGCACCGTATGCGCTGGCTCAGGCGAGACCTAAAAACCTATGACCACTTTCATAACCAAACAAGCATTGGCATAGCCAATAGGTCTCACCTTTGGGACCTTATAAGTGTTTAGCGATGCAACAATTGCATAACTAAATACTTATAAGGTCCCAAAAGCGAGACCTATTTGTAGCGGTCTAGTTGTTAGCGCGTCACGTGACGTGACGCGGGTACGCAGGTTGACGCCAGGATGCGCGCGCAGGAGTAAGCGCGGAGCGCGAGGAGAGGGGTGCGTGGCAGCGAGCGGAGAGATAGAGGTGGCCGGCGCTCCTAGGTGTAACTGCTCACTGTTGTGCCAATAAACATAGCGGAAAGATAATACTTGTTCCGAGTGCTCATTTACTAACATTACAGTGGCGACGAGGTCGGGACGGAAACCGGACCGACGGGGGGAAGCGCAGTAGAAGGCTACACTCCACGTGGCCCCACGAGTCGAAGGAAGACACGCTACCAGGCCATCAAGCCCAAACAAAACACCGCACGGGCCGCCTGGAAGGGGGAAGTCACGAGATACGACCCAGCCAACTGCGGAGATCGACCCCAGGCACAGAGCACCCGAGGAGCGTGGCAGTGCCACGGTACAGTAACCAAACCACAAACAGGCCACAGAGACGACGCCGTTCTCAACCAATAAAAGCACACGAGCTGCCCTCGCACGTAATCAAGCACAGAAAGCGCTGCACTGGCTACCAAAGAGGAGGAAGTGGGGCCCAGTGACAAGAGCCCCCAGAGGATCGAGCACACAAGAAACAACGACAACACCCCAGGCAGCCCCCCGAGCAAAGTCACCGTCGAAACAAGCGCCAAGGAAGCAAAGATGAGTACCCCGGCAGGGTATGCGATTGCACCGGTGCAATTCCTAACGAAACCCGGTGAACCAATGATGAAATGGGAGGACTGGAAGGAATACATAGACAATTTCATAGGGGTTTTGGAGGACGAGAACGAAGAGAAATTCACACCCCAGAGGAAAAAACGCATCCTGCTACTAAATCTAGGGCCTGAAGGTCTGAGAATATACAAGAGCCTAGTGCCCACGAAGAGAGAAGACACAGACGATGACGTGTATGCGCACGCGGTGGAGGACCTGGATGAGCGATACCGCCCCACCGTCTGTGTTTCGGTAGACAGATATAATTTCCAGCAAAGGAAACAAAAGGTGGGAGAATCCATCGAAGAATACGTAGCAGCACTGAGGAAGTTAGCAGCCCCGTGCAGGTACGCACTGTGGGAAGACGAATTTATAAAAGATCAAGTGATCATGCACACCACCAGTACAAACGTGCAGGACAAGCTGTGGGCGAGTGGGGACACCACACTCAAGGAAGTAATGGTCATTGTGAAGAGGGCGGAACTCTCGAAGAGGTGCGCCGATGCTACCAGAAAAGACACAGGCGCCCCAACCATGGTGAACAGGATACAGGAGGGTGATCACCGCAGGGACCAGAAACCCAAGCCTCCCACAACCAAAGGAACCAGCAGATGGCAAGGGAAACAAGCGGACGGTGAGAGCAAGAAAACGTGCTACAGGTGTGGAAGCTGGTCCCACGAAGCCCACGACAGACGTTGCCCGGCCTTCAGAGCCAAATGCATGCACTGCGGTATCATGGGCCACTACGAGAAGGTGTGTCGGAAGAAACAACAGAAAGGAGTGGTGAAATACATGGACCAAAGCACGGAAGACCCGGAAGACGCCACGGAGGAGGAGGTGGTCACCGTACTGTGCATATATGATCAGGTACTGAGCGTGGATGCCAAGAGATCAACCAAACCGGTCCTGGAAATGTCCGTGGGCGGCATAACCATCTCGGTTGTGGCAGACACCGGATCCCCATTCACCATCGTACAGCGTGCAGTGTGGGTAGAACAATTCCAACCCAAGTTGGGCCCTAGGCTGGAGAAACTAGACATACGACCGGTAACATACAATGGTGATCGCATCCCCATGCTAGGGTACCGACGCCTGTTGTTCGAATTCAGAGGCCGTACGGCGTGGTGCAAGCTGTACGTGGCCGAGAAAGGACCCTCCGTCCTGGGATGGTTGGACCAGGGCGACCTGGGCATAAAACTCGACCCAGGGGGGAAGGAACAGATCCTGCTCACAGACCAGGTGGAATGGCTGGACACAGACAGATGGAAGGAAAACTTCCCGAGAGTGTTTGGGGGTGCAGTAGGAAAAATGGAGAAATTTCAACACAAAATAGTGCTGAAGGAAGGAGCCACACCAGTAGCACACAAAGTAAGGAATGTGCCCATCGCAGTAAGGGAAGCTGTCCAGACGGAACTCCAAGACCTGGAGAAGAAGGGCATCATAGAACCCATAACCTGTGCCGAATGGTTGGCGCCTTTGGTGGTCGTGATGAAACCCAACGGGAAGGTCAGGCTTTGCGTAGACTTGAGAGAACTCAATAAGAACATAGTGGTGGAGAAATTTCCCCTTCCCAAGATAGAGGAGATGCTGGCACGAACCAGAGGAGTCCAGTGGTACTCCACCATCGACCTTACATCGGCTTACCACCAGGTAGCCCTACACCCGGACAGCAAAAGTCTCACATCGTTCATTACCCCGTTTGGGTGCTACAGATTCTGTCGCATGCCGTTCGGGCTGGCCTCGGCGGCGGCCGTTTTCCAGAAGATGATGCACCAGCTGTTCAGAGACTGCAAGGACGTGCAGTACTTCCAGGACGATATACTGGTGATGGGCAGAGATAGGAGGGACCATGACCGGACTCTGGAAAAGGTGTTACGGACGCTGGAAGCTAAAGGTCTCACGGCGGAATGGTCGAAATGCCGGTTGGGAATGCAATCGGTGACCTATTTAGGCCACGAAATAGGGCAACAAGGGGTCACCCCCAAGATGGAAAACGTGAAGGCCATCGTTGAAGCTCCGGCCCCCAAGAACAAGGAGGAGGTCAGGTCCTTCCTGGGGATGGCGGAGTACTACAGTAAATTCGTGGCACAATTCGCATCCAAGACCTATAACTTGAGGAGGCTAACCAGAGAAAGCACGGTGTTCCAATGGACACCGGAAGCCCAGGCGGAATTTGAAGTCATCAAAAAAGGGATCCTAGAAGCGATGCCTCTCAAGGGTTACGACCCGCAAGGCGCCACCATACTCATCACGGACGCCAGCGACAAGGGGTTGGGCGCTGTACTCATGCAAGACCGAGGAAGTGGAGAAGTGGAGACGATAAGCTTCGCCTCCAGAGCACTGACGGAGACAGAAGGCAAGTACAGCGTCATTGAGAAGGAGATGTTAGCGGTAGTGTGGGCCATGACGAGATTCCGGCAATTCCTATGGGGTACCCGATTCCTGCTCAAAACGGACCACAAGCCGTTAGTGAAGGTTCTGACGTCGTGTGGTCACGCCAGCGCCACACCCAGGATATCGAAAATGTCCCTAAAATTGTTGGACTACAGATATGATGTAGAGTACATCCCGGGAAACAAGAACCGAGTGGCAGACTACCTGAGCCGAGCGGCGGCCATGGAGCCGGGAGAAGAAGACCCCGCGGACAGAGGAGAGATGGTGGCTCTCATTGAGGATCAAGAGAAGATCATCAGCAGACAGGAGTGGACAGCCGCGTATGACGAAGATGCGGACCTGATGGAGATAAAAGCCCACATCACCCAAGGGTGGCCTGACAAGAAAAAGGTGAAACCCAACCTCAAACCTTTTTATGAAGTGAGAGAAGAATTGACCGTGGGAGATGAGGGCATATTCATATACCGGGGAGACAGAGTAATCCCCCCCACGAATCTCATCAACAAACTACTGGACCTATTGCATGAAGGCCACCTGGGTATTGGGAAACTCAAAGCTAGATCGAAACAGAATTACTGGTGGCCAGGCATGGACATGAGGGCAGAGAGACATGTCAGGGAGTGCCCCCAATGCCAAGGGGCGGACAAAACGTTGAGGCCATTACGCCCGGCTCTGGGGAAATTCGACACGCCCGCCAACCCATGGGAAGAGTTGTCCATAGACATTTTAGGGCCGGTGCTGGATGACCAGAGCGTACAAAAATATGTGTGTGTCCTCATCGACCGTTATTCCAAGTGGCCAGAGATAAAAGTGAGCGAAACGATGGACACGGAGAACATCCTGGAGTTCCTATCGGAAACATTCACCCGAGAGGGAATTCCCAAGTCCATCTTAAGCGACAACGGGCCACAATTCACATCAGAAAAATGGAAACAGTTCATGGGGAGGAACGGCATCGAGGTAAAGCACACGGCCATATACCATCCGGCAGGTAACGGTCTGGTGGAACGATTTAACAGAGTGGTGATGGGGGCCATTCAAGCAGCCATCACCTGCAACAAAGACTGGAAGAAGGCGGTGGAGAATATGGTATGGGCCTACAGGATAACGCCCACAAGCACAGGGTACAGCCCGTTCCAAATATTGAGAGGACGTGAACCTTTCACGCACGACAACAGAATCTGGAAGGAGAAGGTAGTGACCAGTGAATGGTCTCCGGCAGTCGTGAGAGCAAATATGGAGAGGGCTCAAGCCATCTACACCAACAACTACAACGAGAGGAGGAGTGTGAAGGACACTCGGTTAGTGAGAGGAGAATGGGTGAGAGTAAAGTTGGCTACCCTACAAAGGAAAGGAGACAGCAAGTACAGCAAGCCCATGCAGGTCAAGGAAGTGTATGACAGAGCGGCTCTGCTCAGCGACGGGAACGGGTGGTCGCAGGACCGCATGGCCCGGTGCAACAAAATATTGAGATGGGAACAGTGGGAGACGGAAGGCGAAGGCACGGGAGACGCGGATGGAGAGAATAAGGCGAGCGGAAGTGAAGAAAGGGAAGAAGCAGGTACAGGAGAGGAGCAAGGAGGAGAGCAAGGGGGTGAGACCCCAGTGGCAGAGATGGACAGGCTGGGAGGTAATCGGAACAGTGGGGGAGCGATGGCCGAAGGGACAGAACGTGAGGAAACACAGAGCCAAGGGGCTCGAGGGTCAAGCGGTAAGGTGACCAGGAGCGGAAGACAAGTAGTAAGGCCTTCCAGGTTCCAAGACTTTGAACTGGACTGCGAACTGTAAGTGACTTATTGTTGGGTCGGTAAAAGGGGGAGATATGTAGCGGTCTAGTTGTTAGCGCGTCACGTGACGTGACGCGGGTACGCAGGTTGACGCCAGGATGCGCGCGCAGGAGTAAGCGCGGAGCGCGAGGAGAGGGGTGCGTGGCAGCGAGCGGAGAGATAGAGGTGGCCGGCGCTCCTAGGTGTAACTGCTCACTGTTGTGCCAATAAACATAGCGGAAAGATAATACTTGTTCCGAGTGCTCATTTACTAACATTACACTATTGGCTATGCATAGCGGCCATGCGGCAGCGAAAGTTAAAGTGATCACGATCACACATCAAAGCGACCCCCCCCCCCCCCCTCCCCCCCCCTTCCCCGCGCGCATGCACTGCAGCTCTAGGCTGCCCTGGTAGCACTTTTTGGAGCCCTCTCAAAAGTCTCGCCAGACCGGCGCATGCTCGTGGTCAGGCGAGACCTAAAAATAACATGTGAGAAGCACTACGTCCAGGTCCATGAGAACGTCAACCCCGTGCGATCCAGCAGGTGGCACCTCTACAACGTAGTGACACAAGTAGGAAGCCGCTGCCTGACATTGGTATGGCCTCCAATGAAGGACAAATCCAATTCATCGTTTACAGAACACACACCCTAGAAATGTCAAGGTCACATGTTGCTGCGCATGGGCAGTTGAGTCGCAAGTAGGTTTGTAGAGGGCAACAGTAAACCAATGCAAGCATGAACGCTCGGCGCATAACTCAACTGTCAATAAAGGGAGCAGGGGCGCACAAATGTTTATCAAAATTGCTCAATAGATACAATAAGAATAAAAAACCAAGGATACCTGCCACATGCCCCACGTGCGCACAACCCAAATACTCACGAATGCGTAACTCATGTGGTGTTGTAGGGTGAAGCGGAGCCGCTTTCGGCTTCTCCTGGCTGGCAATCTTGTGAGCCCTGCTTTCCACGTTAAAATTTCTGAAAGCGCGAGCAACCAAACCGCCCATTGTTTCTCAAAGCATAGCCAGCCAAGCCAAGCGTAAGAGTCTGCGCCGGTAAAGAAGAGGACCAGCAAAGAAACGGAAAATGATAGGACAGTGTTCAGCGGTACCCGTTTTCAATCTACTTAGAAACGCTCCCATTCCATCATGGCGACCACGCAGAACGTGTGGAGATTCTAATGATGCCGTTTATGGATGCTAGAGCTAAAACAAGCCCAATCACCCTTCAGAAAAAGTGCGAATCCTACAGTAAGAAGTCCAATAACACTAAGCGCAAATAAGGACCAATAAAAACAAGCACTGGAAACGTCAATAGGTTGACTTTTTTTGTGGCAAACTGCTAATCATATTTTAATGAAAGAGCACAATAAAGCCACATACCTGTCAAACTGTTGTCTGTTGAATGAGGGTGCGTTTATACGCTTAGAAGGGGAATATGATTAAAGTAAGTGTAAAAAAATTGGAGGGTGATGCAAGGTTCAAACATGCAAGGAGATTTTACTTTTGTTAAATTTTATTTATTTTAAGATGTGGTCCAGCAGCTAGAGTTGCTGACTTTAGAGCTGGGAAATCAGGGTTGAATCAGACTATTGCTATACATCCTGGGGTTCTCGGTATATCACAACCCATAACTGTCAACTCATATATATTAGCATATACATGCCAATATTTTAAAACTAAAAAGAGGGAGATTTTTTGTAAAAAATCAGGGGAATGTATTTCCCTCTGACCTATACTGACGCAGAGGCAATTTTAGGCAGAAGACAGGGTACATAAAGCCTTTTTTGGCTTTAAAATATAGTGAGTCGTGCGCCTGAATTGGGTTTGTTGATGATCGAGCGCGAGATCGAAAGAGAGAAAAAGAAGCAAATTTTACAACTATCCCTTCTTGCGTCGCAGACCCGTCGTCACACTAGCTCATTCACACACTCCTTCATTGGTGGGGTCCATAACACCAACACTCACACTATTCCACTGACGAGTCTGCACACAGGAGGGATGACGATTTCGCGCTGGACATGTGGGGGGTACCTTATTACCTATAGGGAAGAAAAGTTATTTTACAGAATATACATTAGCATTTACCACCTATAGATTCCTAATCCTAAACATCAAGGCACTCCACCACTTGGTCGACGGACCAATTAGTTGGATTGGTTGATGGTGATTTAGAGCCAGCTAAAACACATTTAAGACTCAGAATCCTATACTCTTTTCATTGAAAAACTACAAACTCATAATTTCCGTTAATCATATTTGTTTATCTAAATATTATTTGCAAGTAATATCAGCATTAACAATCGATCAAGTTTAGAATTTTGTTCACAAATTGCATGACATTTATATTTACCTATTCTTGCTATCTGGATTTTTCTCTAATTCATTTGGCTCTGCATAGCCGAATTTAGCCGTTAAATTGTCCAAATAAAGCAGGCCAAAGCTCAAAGTCCAAAAGTTCTTTGCTCAGCATGTTACAGTCACAAAGATCTCAAAAAGACCAGAAATCGTGCAAGCATTTATCATCGCCTGTGAGGTCAATAGAGATTTGTGATCATCGAGTAAGAAGGCAGCATCTGCATCAATTGATCTCCATTCCCCACTCCTCCCTATTCTACTGCTCTTTTATAATAAATTTCGGGATAACATGAAACATTTTGAAGCTAAAAAAAGACGGTGATTGGTGGGTTGGGGAACGTCTGATTTTTATTCTATGAGGTTCTCATGGATTTTGCTGGTTCATTTCCTCTGTCAGTGTTGCCCTTATGCAACATTGTTGTAGATTTGCTTGTATGTCCCAATTGTTCATTTAGACCAGATTTTACTGATTGAAGTTTGGCAGTCTTCCATGTTTCTATCCTTGACCAGCAACAATGTGACTTGGGTCATCAGGAAGTTCACGGAGCCATCCGAGTCTGCGCAGTAGACATCGCGCTCAAAAGACGGTGGCCACTTCTGAACTCCATTTCAGACGGCATGTTTTGGTAGGCCCAAATGTCAACTTAAGTGAAACAAACACAAAAGAATAATTAATACAAAGAAATGAAAATTCTAATGTTCAACCCTCACTAATCCCTTTATGTATTAGTACTTTCCTAGCCTTTAGCGACATTTAAAGCAATAATACTCACCTTTCGGATCCCAACAGGAACGCAAACATCACAGAAGCAACATAAATCATGCGATATCCTATTACCACAGGTACTACTATTAATATGCGTACATATTTTAGTTATTAGAGTTATTTTGCCATGCAAATAGCAGTAAGTCTCACGTGTAATTGGTGTATGCAAATGGTTGGTTTAGTTTAACACAGCAAACCGTTAGTAAAATTATAATAAGTAGGTTATATAGTTAGTATTTTTAAGCAAAATAGAGGAGGTATACAAAATTTTGCTCTACCTGCTCCATCATTGACATGGATGCATTTGGTGGGTGTTGTGTTCATTTCCCATTCATTTTTTAACCAAGAAGTTGATAGGTAGGTTATTCTCCCCAAGTTATATGTCTATTATACTTAAATAACAGGGCTTTCAGCCACCTTTCTTCATCCATTGGCCTGTTCTTGTGTCATTTACATTTTTCTTCCGCTCGCTGCAGCATACAGGATAGGGCAATGGGGCAGTCTACTACAGCCACTGCCTAACTCTACTTTGAATGACTGCATTTAGCCCTTCCACATGGTGCACATCGACGCACAAGGTAGTTCCTGTCACTGCCAGTGTTTTTCTTTTTAATTTATTGTTAATTAAGTGTTGCCGTTGCATGTGGAGCCTGATGTGATAGCAGGACACTTTCTTCCAGATTAAAGCATAGGGCACATTCTAGCTTTAGCAGTTCCTGTCTCCTGCCAATGTTGTTGTAAATTCCTTTTAAATTAGCCTTTGTTTATCTGATTTCTTTCTTTCTTTCTTTCTTTCTTTCTTTCTTTCTTTCTTTCTTTCTTTCTTTCTTTCTTTCTTTCTTTCTTTCTTTCTTTCTTTCTTTCTTTCTTTCTTTCTTTCTTTCTTTCTTTCTTTCTTTCTTTCTTTCTTCCTTTCTTTCTTTCTTCCTTTCTTTCCTTCTTTCTTTCTTTGATGTTTGAGTGCACTGCGCAGTTATGTACATGACCGAGCATGTGCTACAGTACATGTGGGCAGCACATGCATATTTTAGTGCACCGTTCTGTTATGTACATGAGCCAGTGTGTGCTGCAGTACATGGAGCCAGTGCATGCATGTTTGACTCTACCACAATAGCATGTACGTGAGCCAGTGTGTGCTATTGTACATGGGGACAGTGCATGTCTGTTTGAGTGCACCGGGCTAGTATGTACATGAGCCAGCGCGTGGTACAGTACATGGAGACTTACAGTTCTCTGTTCTCCACAATGCTATGTATGTGAGCCAGTGTGTACTACAGTACATAGAGACAGCTTGTGCTTGTTTTAGTGCACCACACTGGTATGTACATGAGCCACTGAGTGGTACAGTACATGGAGGCAGTGCATACATATTTATAGTCACTGCACTGGTATGGACATGTGTCTCTGGGTGTTACAGTGCCTGTGGGCCCCCCATTGGGATAACTGGGGCCTGCTGGAGGAACATATGGAGCCACCCAAACAGACTTGTTGATTGCTTCATTCCAGAGAGCTGGGTGGTTATCATACTGGAGGAACGAAGAGCCATGCTATTCAAAGAGGCTGTTTGATTCTGAAAGAGGTTACTGGCAAAAGTGGCCCGGACACATCTCAGGAGGGAGATGGGGCTGATATAAAAAGCCTAAACAGTAGGGCTGGGGGATTGCTAACCTTTTGATGCACATATGATTGAGGCCATCAGATTTAGAGATAAACCTGCTTTGACAGACTTCTCTCTGGAGAAAGAGCAAGACAGAAGAATGGGTACTTCAAAGTGGGCAACACCTAGAACACAAATTTCAAAGTGAGATACACTAAATCGCAATTGTATCTGGAAACTGAATATAAAAAGGGGAGTTTGAGACTCCCAAAATATCAAACTGAAGCTGTATATCAGTGTGGTGAAGCTTAGCATGAGTTCTGCTTGTTGTGACCAGAACTGTGGACTGAGTGATTGCCAGTCTCCAATTACCGGACTGGCGGCAGGGGTAGGTGTTCCTGCGCAGTGACGCTGACCTACAGGATAATTATCCTTGATGTGTCATAGCCCCGCTGGTACCGTTGGGGCAAGAATAAGGGTTTATATTGATTACCCCCTACAACGTTTAGGTACTTTCCCTAAATAACTCACGTGGTAGGTAGATTGTGACAGTCACTAACCACAAGGTGTAGATAGTTTTAACATTGGTCCTGATGAATTGCCATTTGATCTTTTAGACGCTGTGGAAGAAACATGTTGACCGTAATAGAGTAGAGCATTACAATCTTGAACTAATAAATTTAAGATAGAAGTTGCCACTCTAGTTTCATTTTAATCAGGTAGGAGCCATTCTATTAAAGTACTGTTTTGGACTACCTAACCTGTTTTAAATTGCACTCTCACCACAATACATCTACACGAGCCTAGGGCCCTCTCCCACACCTCACCAAACAGCAAGGAACAAAAGATCTCCGCTAAAGAGCCCCATCATTGGGTGCCCGTCGGGTATTGCAGCACCGACCCGACGAGGAGCAGTCGCGATGATGAAGCATGACACCTAGCTGGCTGGGTGTGTGAGGGCATTAGTTCCGAAAGGGGGAATTCCCCCTCCTCCACCTCCATTTATCTCTCCGCAGGATACCTTTTCCTAAAGGGAATTGAACACTGCCTAACTCTCTGTATGCACCCCCTTGGGTGACCCTCCCCTAGGAACTGCATACCCTTCCTGTTTCTGGTTTTTTGTTTGGGGCCATCAGATTTAGATATAAACCTGCTGTGACAGACTCTTCTCTGTAGAAAGAGCAAGACAGAAGAATGGGAACTTCAAAGTGGGCAACACCTAGAACACAAATTTCAAAGTGAGAGACACTAAATCGCAATTGTATCTGGAAACTGAATATAAAAAGGGGAGTTTGAGACTCCCAAAATTTTAAATTGAAGCTTTATATCAGTGTGGTGAAGCTTAGCATGAGTTCTGCTTGTTGTGACCAGGACTGTGGACTGAGTGACGGCCAGTCTCCCATTCTGGGTCAGGTGACATCACCAAGGAGAATCAAGAACACTCGCTTGGAGCCCGAATCACCAGCTTCTTCCTGACCCAATACCCTGTGAAGAGAAGTGGATTGCCTTGAGGGAGCAAGGTTCAGTGGGGAAGGGCTGAGTGAATCTCGGGAGTAGAAGTATGAGATTTCGGTCCATTAAGACCACCGCATTCATTGGGCTGTCTGCCTGAAGGCACAGTCTCACCGATCGGGCTGTCTGCTTGTGTACAGAACTTGTGCCCTCCCCCTTGCCAGGTGAAGGCCTGCTGTGAAGAACGAGGGTCATATCCCTTGGTGCCACACTGTGTCCAGATAAAGCCTGCCGCCCTGAGAGGGCTGTCACCTTGTTTGGGCCATTTGAGATGCCATGTATGGGCCACCGTAAAGAGTGATATAATGAGGGCCATCGCCATGGTGCAGCTCTATATCAAGAGGAGGGGAGTTGCCTTGAGTAGTGCTGTAACCTTAAAGGGGCCATCACCCAGTATATGCTGATATGACCCATGTATGCCAGGACGGGGCCATGGTGAAGTGGAAGGGCTGTCACCCGGAAACCCGGAGAAGTGGGTTGTGACCCATGAAGAAAAGAGCTACGATTCAACTCCCTGAATCTGGTCACCCAAGATCTGCCACCGGACTCTGAGAGAGACTTACTGCACCGACCAGAGAGGCGCAGCGGACATCTGCAATTTATACCACAGCATTCTGACTTTTGTTCACTAATGCACCGCCGACGCACGCCAGGGGACTCCAATCTGGCACTCCAGTAAGAGCAGGTAAGACTGATTAGCTGGCCAACTGACAATGGGGGAAATTGCTCAGACTGACGTGCTAAGGCACAGTGACACATTGACTTTTGTAAAGCCATTATAGAACTTCTAAGACTTGTACTCACTAGTGAAGTCTAGCTTGGATAACATCACACATAACTGGGGAATAACTATGATCCTTAGAAGGGGCAGTGGGACTCGAAAGCTGACCCGGGTAACGCTAGCATGCCTGCCTTATGAAGACTGTGTATATTGTTTGCAATGTGCTATATTGTACTTTGTGTTAGTAGACAAATACTCCTTTTTCCTAAAAAGCAAGTATTGGACTGGACAATCCTATGTTGTGGTGGTTGGATGTATTTACTGTTGTGAGCTTGTATTTACCCTGCACCTGCCTCCTCCCTGGGAAGCCTGTGACTGCTCTAGCCATGCTACTAGTGAGAGTCAGGTGCTTAAGGACTGCTTAGCCCAGTTGCTAAGAGCCCATAGTACGCCGGAACCTGCAACATTATGAGTGAAAGGACTCCACCTCCATGGTTGGGCCCAGTAACGCCTGTTTACCCTGTGGCCCTCTGAAAGAGGTTCTGACAAGGAGATATGTGTGAAGCACACACAGGTCAAGACTCAACATACATATAGTAGCAACAATAAGATGATTGTCCTGCTGTTCTGTAGTTCCTATAAATCTACATAGGATCTGTGTGTATAGACAACATAAACTAAGGGATTGGTGTACAGACTGATTCCAGACACCCCCAAAGGATATGTTAGCCTTTAGACCAGCTAGCTCACAGTGTCATCATAAGCCCCCTAACTTTACCAAGGAGCAAATAGTCTCTAGCAACTATCGAACATGACAACCCATGATCCTTCAGGGATTGTGGAAACAGTGTACTTCTTTTCGCTCAGTCACTCATGCTCACTTGGCGTCAGAAAAAATACACAGAATAAACTATAGGGACGTTTTTCGATAAGCATTTATTGAACCAGCGTCATTCTAGTATAAAATACGTGTGCTGCGACAACTATTAGACAGAAACAGATATATATGATAGGATATCCGATCTTAAACCGGTAGCCCCGGCCCTAGAAATTTATCGACTCCAAGCAAGAATGGCCTCAATCTACGGTGCTGAATTTTGGGACCACAAAAATATTTCCAGTCTTTTGAGGGCAGAGCAGAACTTTACGAGGAATCTGGTAGGCTTACCATTAAGTACACCACTCATTCCCCTATGCTTTGACTTGGGGCTGGAGCCGATAGATGAGCTTGTAGCTGTAAGACCTATGCTATACTGGAAGAGGTTATGGTCTATCCCAGAGTTGGCCCCCTATAGAGCTGAGTTCCAGGAGATCTGGCCCAAATTAAAAAAACAAAATATCCCATGGTTGCTCCATATCAAAGCCTCTAGTAAGAAGCTAGGTATTTTACAGATTTGGGAGACCCCTGAGTTGTCTTGCCTGGGGATGACGAAATCAGATCTTCAAATTCAGATGAGGCGGCAGAACCTGTTAAATCTACAGAGATCCGTAACATTGGGCAGGTTGTCTACTGAGTTCCTCTTAGTAAAAATGGAACCCCGATTTGAAGAACTCTTAGACGTAATACAACCGCCTCAAGCAAGGAAGTTGTACCTTCAACTCAGGCATGATAGCCTACCCATTAGGCATTTTACTTCTAAATTTTTCAAATCATAAGGGGAAGCCTGTCCTATATGTAATTATAAAAGCGAAGATGTCCCCCATGTTTTGTTTTTTTGCCCTGCATATGCTCGAATTAGGAAATGCTGGTTAATCCCGATATGCAGGAACCTTGGATTTTGCCATTTTGCACAGGCCTGCCGGGTTTTGATTTATGTTACCCATCCTCCTATTGTCTTTGCTGTATCTCGCTTTCTACTCAGTATGTGGCGCAGAAGACAAATGTTCTTGTAAATATGTGATAGATAAAGCTTCCTTTTTTTTTTTCTCCCTCCAATTCATTTTTGATAACTACTGAATTTAATGTCTTTTTAATACCTCTTTTTATCCTGTTTTTTATTCTTCGTGCTTTGTATGTATTTTATCTGCACTTTTATGGTCTTTGACCGAAATAAAGTTATCAAATGAATGAGATATATATGATTGATTGCAAGCATTTACAGAGTAAATAAAAGGTAGAATTCTACCATTGTGGTAAAACAGTGAATAAATGCAGGCATACAAATACATGGCAATAATTACATGAACTCCTGAAATGCTAACCCAATCTAAGTGTACCTAAATATACCTAGCAGGTATGTAGAGTGTAAAGCCAAGAATTCCCTAGGAGAGAGCCAACCCCATTACCTGATGAGAGAGACTGAAGGACCCCATCTTGGTCTCGAGTTGGACACCCCGCGAGGTATGTTAGACCACTGCGTGCTGGAGTTTCTGCGTGCAGGAATCTCAGCATCCTGTGTCAGCATGGAAGCTTCTCCCCTATTTTGCCCAGCGAAAATGTGGTGCTTATATACCCAAAAGGTACCCTCAGGGTTCCTTCCTAGATGTGTAATGGTAGTGTTGGCCTGTCATCCAAGGATGATGATAGCGGTGATTTTTGTACAGAGCTATTATACATAAAATGGTAATCCTGCCTAATAAATTAGGCTAGTTTTCGAAGAAAACCACTCAACATTTCTTCGGCACATAACTAGGCAAAAGGTCAGCGCCAGAGCCGTTATGTTAGAGCAAGGTAGGACAAATGTAGGTAAAAGGTCGAGCAGCTACTTAGGCATATATTGGGGTACATTGGGGCTCATAACACTGCCAAATACCACCGCAACGGCAAAGGGGACCGCCCGCAAGAGGTGCGGCGGTCCCACCATGGAGATCATTGGCAGTCGCACCCCGCATTATTAACATTACAGCGGGCGGTGCTGTAAGCAGCACCCACCGTAATGTCAATAATGCATGGTGTACATTGGCATGCACAACGTGACAGGCACCACGTAGTTCCTGCCACCTTGTCCATGCCAATGTTGGGGGGTACTATAGGTACCCCCCAAGTGCAGCTCCCCACCCCCCTGGGGGCCCGCAACAGGCCCCTGAAGCGAAATCCGCATGCCTTTCCATGGCGGAGTCTCCGCCATGGAAAGGCATTGTAAATGCCACATGCTAATATGGATGGAGGTGCCTGCAAGGCACCGCCACCATATTAAGGGCCTTTTCCGCCCGGTCGGGAATCCGACTGGCGGAAAAGCGGCGTACGGTCTTTCTGTCCGCCACGGAGCCCCTCGCCATTCTAATATGGAGGGGGTTATACGGGGCCATCTGGCGGGCGGATCGCTACCGCCGGCCCGGCGGTGGTGATCCGCCCGCCATCCTAATGGGGGCCTAAGTAACTACAATCTCTTAAGGTTGGCTCACTGGCATTGTCCTGGGTGGTATCCCTGATTTCCTCTGTCCCTGTTGAGTGAGGGAGGCTATTCCCCATTTGATTCTGGAATCGAATTGACCTGCAATGTACACAGAGGATGCTCTGATCCCCTTCCTTCAGTGTGTTCTCCCACCACATCCCTCAGGAATGTTGGCAGTGTAAATCTCCTGTGGTAGTTACAGTCCTTACTTCTGGCCTATCCATGCTTGAGTTTCCAAAATAGAAGCCACAGACCTCCATGTCATACACCATACACAAGCACACATGCTTCCCAGCCTGTACATGGGCTGCCCAGCACTACACACAATCCATGCAGGCCAAGGGTGTGTTCAGTACACAACCACAGAACCTTTCATGAGTGGGTCAGTAGGAACCATTCCAGTGGCACAGCTTTAAAGGCCTTTCACACCACTGAGTACTACTGAACACAAAACGGTAATGCTGCCACCAACTTGCTTGTGCCACTTAACTCCAGGAAGAGGCAGTAGCCTGCTGCCATCACTACGGTAGTGATTGGTGTACCCTTCTCGGTCCAACCAAGACCGCATTACGGTGGGATAGACCTAGGTCACGGCACATACTTATAATCCATGTTTGCCCATGATCAAAAAAACATAACCAGAGGTCCATATATCCATGCAGCTTTGACAATCCAGTCAGTTGTGCATGTCCGCATGTGCGTCACCATGCAGGGGACTTTTTCGTCCCAACATGTGGCTTCAGTGTGCCTATGAGTGACATTCTACAGCCAAATGTGTGACACTTTGAGTGATGATTCCTCATGAGTAAATCAAAGCAATAACCAAAACTTGGGTGCCTCTTTGTTAGTTTTTTGCAGTTACGTCCTGACTTATAACACAACAACGAACATACCCCTAAAACAAGCCAAACTTGTTGGCATTGCCAGTGCCTGGTAAAAGAATCACTAGAATGAGTAAAAAGAATTGTTTTGCTGTGAATAATTAGAACTGAAAATGTTTAAATTCTGAAAATATAGGTGTGAATTGAGCAATGCCTCTATGTCCCTCGTCCTTGTCCCAATCATAACATGATGAGGACCGTCACCATTTGGAGGGCAAGAGAGAAAACAGGAAATGTTAACCTCACCCATCCTCAGCAGGATGCTTATATGTTTGCTTTCCAGAGTGCTTCTTGTTTTGTTTCATATTGTATAGGGTTGAGGGACAGGGATGCAGACGTTTTAGCTGGGCTCTAATATTTCTCCTCCTGCTGGGCTTGAGGAAATGGTGAGCGCCTACCTTGGATCAACTAATGGTGGGGAACGGTGGAAGGGATCCCCAAGTCTATCTCAAGCAAGGTATTGCCATTTTACTGCTAGTGCGTCTCAACTCGGGGAAGACATGCCGTGTCTGGATTTATGGAAGGTTCAGCAGTTCCCTAAGGGGTCGGACCTTTCGAAATGCGGTGTTTTTTAAATGCATCAATTCATGCTTGTTATCAATCAGGAAATAAGAGCAAGTATGATCTATGTCAATGCAGGCGTGAATCCAGGTGGGTTGTGCTTGCGCGTATTTTCATTTCAGCGTTGACCACCTCATATGCATTGTCGGTGGGAAAAGGAGTGGGGATTCACTGTGAGCACATGTGCAAAACTGGGTTGGTTTGAGCATGGGTAAACCTGGGTCAGTTTGTGCATGCTCATACTTACTTTAATTTTGGTGTGAGGGAGAAAGTAGTTTTATGTTACATTCAAAATTAAGATCCTGAGTGAATATGGGTGAATTGAAGGGTATTTCATGTTGCGATAATGGGGAAGCTTGCTGGAAAATGGAGAGATTGTTCTCCACCTCTTTTGTTCTTGAATGGTTCCTTTCAGTCGTCTCCTCCTGCCAAGAGAAGCAGCGGTGGCGAAAAGGAAGATACAAAGATTAAAGGTTAACCCAGAGACATTATCTTCCTTAAAGAAGAAGAAAGGCATCAAAAGCTCTGACTTATCTGAGCCAGATTGATCCGAAGATGCTTGTGCTTCTGTCCTGAGCAAAAGGGACAATATATCTCAAAGGCGTTATTACCAGAGGTGTTGAGCTACGTTAGAGAGAACCTGGGATTTTGTCTGGAGGAGGTGGCTGGTTTCTCCACAGACATTGTGTTATGGCAGTAAAAAAAACAGGGTGTTGGATTGCCTAAACATTGACACATGATGAATGTTGTACTGAGTGAATGTAAAAACCCTGACGGCATTAACTTTCCAAGATTTATGGGGAAATGACACCCTTTACTAGCCACTAAAGACTTTTCTTTCACAATTCACGTGGATTCAGTGGTGGCAAGCCTTGGTGGCAGATCTTCAAATGGCTGAAAATAACATCCTCAAAGACCCATTGAAAAAAAGAAGTAGATGCTGTCCATATGAAGGTATAGTCGGGATCACATTTGGCTTTGCTTTCTGGGGTGTATGGAGCCTACACTGCACATTATCTAGCAAACTTGGATCTAATGGATGCATTTTTGCATGTGTTGATGGAGACATCCCATCAGAGGTATCTTATATTTTTTGTGAAAAACCAGTATTGGAAATTCCAAGTCCTTCAATTTGGGTTGCGATCCTCCCCCACAGCCTTCACAAAGATGGCGGCACCACTGTTTGCTCTTCTTGATCTGGAAGGCATATTAATATTCTTGTACCTGGAGGACTGGTTGCTGCAAGCCCAGCCACCTCAACAGCTGTCACTACTCTGATTGTTGTATCTATCCCCCATCTGTTATTTTGAAGAAACCATTAATTTTCCATCTAGTTAATATTAAGCAATGACCTCTTGGTTTTTAAACACCAGGTCTTCCAGATGAGCTGTAACAATAATGTGTGGAATTGCAAAATTCTTATACAACTGAGCTTTTCTTTTCAGAGGGCATTGAATAACTTGAAATGTTTACCTTAAACACACATTTAGTTTTGGTGATTTTGTTAATATGTGAATATATTATGATCCTTTAATATAATTGCCCCAAGTTTATAATCCTTTCTGTCAGTGGTCTTATAATCTTATATATCTTACCCTTTAGATGATCTCTCCTGCTTTGGAATATGATCAGAAGGAATTAGTTGCCAAATTAATTGAAGATATGGTAATAAAAAAGCAAGCAATTGGAAACAATACTCGAGGAAAGCTAAGCAGCAAAATCTATTTTCATAAACATCTAATAAATTGATGAAACAGGAATCTATTGTTTTATCAGCAGAAATATGCGGCAGAATTTATGACCTGAATGTTCTCTGATTTCTGAAAAGTAAATTTTTTTTTCTAAATGGCTGATTTAATGAACTCCTGCTTATTTAAGCAAAATCTACTCAGAAAGCTCAATAAAGTACTTTAGATGTGATTCTATATAAGCAGCTACTTGGTTCCCTATTATCCGATGATCTACATTAAACACATTTTGGCATGCCATATTTGAATATCTAGAAGGTTTATTTTCAAGTCAAATTCCTCAAAATTGAATTATACCCTTATTGGGTTATTAAGCAAATTTGGGAATATATTGCCGTGGTCATACATTGATTTATTTTTCAATCTTGGTAGCACTTTCATTAATATTACAAAAATGGAGCAATCAATTCCTTAGTGTACAGATGGGTACAAGAAAATGTTAAGAGGACAACAACTCAAAGGATTACGTTCATAAAGGGCAGTAGCAAGCCAAAAATATTTTCAAATTATGGAATGAATTGTTTGTTGAATAGAAAGGCACTATGTCACTTTAGTACTTTAAGAGCATATCCTGATATTTATTAATGAGAAGATAAATATTAATTATTTTATTAATGGATTATAGGCATGTGCAGATTGATAAGCATCATTTTTTTCGTTTACTCACTCACTTTATAAAAAATGTTGGCTTTAGCGCATATGCCGATAATAGGTATAAATGGCTACATAGTTGAGGTGTATTTGTCTTTGCTCAATGTAATTATGAGTTATGAGTTAACGTGGATGATTATATTTATTTTTATATCTCCAATTAAAAAAATATATAAGGATATAAGGTAGAAGCTTCACTGGTGGCTGGTTTCCTGGGTATTCCTTTTCAGACTGCTACACCGTTGGCACTCATATGCCAGTCATATCAGGTGAGATGGATTAGATCAGAGTCAGTAAGATCGTCAAATTGGCGGGAGTTAACAGCAGTGTTCAGAACGCTGCTCCACTTCAATCCTAGTTTGCTCCTTAACAATATATTGGTGAGAAAGAGCCATTTGGTCACAATCATCAAGGCAGCACGCCCTCTCAATCCCTGAATGAGATAATACCATATTCCCTAGGTCTGTGGGCAGAGGAACATCTTCTCTCAATTGCGACAATGCACATCAAGGGTTCAGAAAATTTGGAAGCAGATCTGTTAAGCAGGGTGTAGCTTCATCTCAGAATCTAATTCTGTTGAAGGCAACCTTCCTACTGATAAATTTTGCACCCCATTCATTAACCTTTTTGCATGTAAGACGTACTCTCTTCTTCCGAGGTTCTGCTTCAGACTTTGGAATATAGGAGCCTGTGGGTGAATACTCTTCTTCTGAAGTGGTCAAAGGAATTACTGTTTGCCTTCTCATTATTTCCACTCCATTTAAGATTATTATTGAAGAGATAACAGGAAAAGACTCAAGGTGTAATGATGGTAGGCCCAGGCTGGGGGCCACTGGGCGACAATACTAACAATTTAGGCTGCGGTGGCTGCAGAGGCCTGCCGGTGACAGTCATTGAACAGAGCATTAGAGATTTTCAGTGATCAGAGAGAGCTTGTTTGCCTCTAAGCCGCTTGCTGCTGGGCGCCACACTGGCAGGCTGATCAGGGCAGCTTAATTTGGTGCAAAATGGTGCAGTCAGACATTACAGGACTCAGGGTCTTACTCCCCTGTCCTGAGTTTAATCTTAAACAAGCATTTGCAATGCAATAGGTCTCGCATTTACGAGACTTTCAGCTATTGGCATTGTAAATGACAATGCCTTCTATTTATGTGTTTTAAAACATAAATAAAAGGCATTGTCATTTACAATGCCAATAATCTTAAACTCTCGCAAATGCGAGACCCATTGTACTGTAAATGCTTGTTCTGTTTGGTTATTGATCCGAGTTTTAATCAGTAATTGAAATGAAAATATCTAAGTGAAAGCGTTTTTTTTTTTTAAATGGGTGAGGAGAAGCAATGGGACAGAGCAATGTGAAGCGGGCAGTAGAGACGTCACAGGGGTGTGGAGAAGCAATGGGCAAGAGAGGAGAATGCGGGTGAGAAGGAGAAACATTGGGTGAAAAATTAACCTCAAGCAGGCAGGGAGAAGTGCACAGGTGTGAACGCATGGGTGGGAAGTACACAAGGAGAAGTGCTACATCGAGAGGGTGGGGAAAAGCACATGATGACAGAGTCAACACGGAGCACCTCGGAATATAAGTACACGAGGGGTACAGTTGGAAAAAGCATGCGCCCTCATGGAGTGCTTAACCAAAAAGAACAAGAGGCATGTTAACATCATGTCAGATATTTATTAAAATGTTGTTATTGGTTTTTTTCACAAAAGGAGTTCATAACGTAGAATACTGAAAACACACATCAGTACCTATAAATATTAGATTTAAACACATGTAGAATTTGTGCTTAACACAGGTTGCAGCAGTGAGACCCTCTTAGACATTCAGCGGGAGTGACGCACTGGTAATGTACTGAGTCACGGTGGTGCTTGGGTGTGATGCTCAGCAGAGTTTGCAGCACTGAGACTCTCTTGGAGGTGTAATGGGCCGTAGGTCCAGTGAGAGACTTTTTGAAATCCCTGCTCACGATACTGGAACGGTATTGCACTGGTGTTTCTAGACCAGCGGTGCCCCCTGTGTGCTCTGTGCTTCAAGGTGCACAGCACAGGCTCGTCTGACATGCCATCGAGCACATGCAATGAGATGGGGGCCTCTTTGTGCAGATGTGACCCTTTCTGCCCAGGTTTAGCACCATTCAGCAGCACTGCGTGTGCCACCGCCATGCACTGGTGACTTCTCGTGCAAGAAGTCCCTGGCACCATCGTAGGGTTGGCTTTATTGTGAGCCCTGGCATCTGTCTGTCTGCAGCACGTGACCCGGGCACTCACCTGTGCCCTGCAGCTGCTGGCACCAGAGGTGTCTGTGTACTTACTGGGCGCGGGGCACGTACCTGGCGCTGGCACTGCGAGCTGTGCCCCATGAACATCTGTTTCTACGTCAGGCATCCCATAATTTCACACTGGCTGCTGAGAGATGAAATGCTGCTTCCTGGTTCAGAGACAGGGATGTGTGCGGGCACACGCATGAACGCACACACACACACAAATGCAGGCACCCATGCACACATGCATGCACACACTAACGGACCCACGAGCACACAAAGGCACACAAACACCCAGAAGACGAAGGACCACTCACTAGCAGACACGTGGACACACGCAATTAGGGCACACAAAACATATTTATACATTGGTGCACACAAAACACACCTGGAAACATGCACACACACACCCAGACAGAAACATGCAGAGAAATACACACACCCGAGCGCGTATACAGAGGGAGAGGCAGGCAAGTGTGCACACCACTGCTGCACACACACACGCGCACACCTTCACAGCACAGCTCCAGTGCACGAAGGTGCTTTTACATGCACTCGAGAGATTTATTTTATGTTTTCTACAGAGTGAAGTTCCACCGCTGACAACAGAGGATTCCTCCGAAAGTGAAATGGTTAAAGCAACACTTGCCAGTTAAATGAACTTTCCAGATAGTTCCAGTGGTATGCAACACTCTTACCGATTGTGGTCGTGGAGGAACTCGTCTACACATGAACTTCAGATACATCATGGCGTGTTCATGAAAGTGGCCTGTTTGGGAATCTTCTGAAAGATTCACCGTGCGTGGCGCTAGCTGTTTCTCTCCTTCCCCGAGCCACACATTCGACACCAACAGGAGGGTGGTAACCAGTGCTGGAAAGTAGGGGAAACTCGCCGGAAACTGGTTCTAGTACCAATATCTGGGCCGGATCCCCATGGACGTATGCTAATGCTGAATTTGCCCTGCTGTGGCTATGTTTATGTGCAATGGGGGCTCAGGACCACTCGGTTGGCGCAGCAATCTGAGGGCGGCGCGGAAAAAGATGCTGCAGCCTGTAATTTATCCATCAAGCGGGGTGAAGTCAGACTCCCCGGGCCGCGGAGCGTCGCCGTGATCCAAAGGGTAGCATCGCCGCATGAGTCACGCCGTCCGACCGCCTCTCTGCGGGGTCTTACACGGCTCACTGCCCCCAGTCCAAGTGAAGAGGTCATAGGAGCGCCGATGAGAGGTAATGCATTGAGGCCGTGGCATCAGCAACTACCACCGTCCATCCGTATGGTACTACACAACCTTCCGTCATCATGATGTCAGCCTTACACAGCCCTGGGTCAGCGTGATGTCACAGAACTCAGCAACATTTTATTTAATAGCAGAAATACAATTCCCAATAACATGTCACTACAGAAATAGGACATCACAGAACATTGTGCCACAATACAGCAGGCATGCATCACACTGTATCATATCACCACGGAAAAACAATTCAGAACTGTGGGTCATATTACAGTGTAAATACGACATCAAAGCACAGTGAGTTACTATCTCAAAGGAAAAACGACACCAGGCGGAAGTCAGCAGGACTGCTTCATGCACTGCGAAGGCACGAGCCAAAGCAAACAAGGAAGTGTGGAGAAATAGATACAAGATGAAGAAAGGAGAGAAGTGAGTTAGACAGAACAAGAAATGAGTGAGGAAGAGTAACGTGCAGAGACAGGTGAAAGAATACAAATATATAGAAAGCAGAATGAGGAGCGAAAGGGAAACGAAGAGAGAGCAAGAAGGGCTGGGCGAGAAGGGAGGGGGGAATGCCAGCAACAGAGGAGCCCGCAAAAGTGAAAGTGATCGTGATTACGATCGCTACGGAGGAAAGACACATGGCGCTGCGCGTGTGCACGTTCACGTGCACTGTAGCTTTAGGCCACGGCAGCACTTTGAAAAGCCCAGATATAAAATGTCTCTTCGAGCCTTTGGCTCGCGAGACCTAAAAATGGTATAAGGGGCAGGGTAGAGATATCCTACCCCCTTTTGCCCTTTGGAGGGGGGGGGAGTCCCAGATCCCCCCCCAAATAGGAAAATACATGTTTATTTACAATGAGCACGCAGTACTCACTCTGGATAGAGGTAAAAAAAAGAAGGAAATGGCAAGGAACCAAATTACCCCCAGGGTGACCCAGGGTAAAGGGTCAATGCCACTTTCAGTCCCAGGGACCCATCCCCTGGGGCCCTTGTGAAGTTGTGTCCCAGGGACCCTAATCCCCAGGACACAGTTAGCTCCTGACAGGGAATTGAGGTTTTCTGCCCCGACAGGAGCAGCAAAAAAGCTGCTCCCGCAGGGGAGCAAACAAGAGAAGCCAGCTCACCCCGCACCAAGAAGGTTGCTTGGGAAGCTGGTAGGGGACATGGGTCTCCCCACCAGCCCATGGCAGGACACGGCAGCACAGGAGTGGGTTTCCCATGCTGCCTACAAGAAAATAAAAAAAGACATGGCAGCGCATGAGTGAGCTCCCTATGCTCACCATAAAGAAATTAAAAAAAATACATGGCAGCATGGGCGTGTGCTCCCCGCGCTGCCTACATTCAAATAAAAAAAAAGACATGGCAGTGTGGGAGTGGGCTCCCTGACTTGCATACATTAAAATAAAAAACATGGCAACACACGAGTGGGCTCACCGCTCTGCCTACCTGGAAAAAAAAACAAGCATTGGAAATGCAATCGGTCTCACATTTACTTTAGTTAGAGCTATTGTTATAAATGACAATGTATTTTGCCCATGTGTTATGGAGCCTATGTATGTGGTGTGTAGTGGAATGATGTGGATTGGATTGCAATTGTGTGGTGTAGAGTGGATTTGTGCATTGTATTGTCTGAGATGTACATGTTAAACAAAAGATTAGCACTCAACACTGTTTGGCAGCAGAATACTACGGGAATAATCTTCTTGAACATACAGGGTTCTCTAAAATTAAGTTACAGTTAATATACTTGAGGCTACCCTAGGTGAGGCAAGATACATAGTCCACACACTAGATCATGTGCGGAAATCCCAATATATTTTTTCCCTTAGGAATCTTCTTTGATAGAGATGCCATCAATGGTGTGCCAGGTGATGTTATACATTGATTATTCAGTGATATCAATGAGGCAGCATGTGAAAACATATTTGATACCAAATATAACAATTTGGCAGGATAGTTGCCTGGATAATTATAAATGTGGAAAGGTGAGCTTTTGAAATTTTGGATTGTAACCATAATGCCCCATGCAGAGATAGGAAGTGACGTGGGATAACGGACAGGGAAGTGGGAGGGAAAGAAGCTACACAGACCAGATGCGGTTAAATGTTCAAATGTGTACATAACGTCATATTAACATCAGCCAAAGAGCATTAAATACTTTCCTCACTCCCCTTTTCCTTTTTTTTTTAATTTAAAAAATCCACAGTATAAAAAATACATATAAACATATATCTACAATTTAACACAGTAATAATTCAATTCATTTTCCTGTATAACCATTAATATCAATCCATCATATATACAGTTGGTACAGCCCAAAGTGTCGGACCTAGAAAATAAACAAACAATACAAACATTTGAGACTCCTTCCCTTGGATACACATTGATATCAGTCCGCCATATAATCAATCATTGCCCCCCAGACAAGGATACCACATTTCAAAAGATGGAGCCTTGCACTGTAGCCACAAGGATGCTATAGATATCCACGCCACTGTTGGGGCAATAAAAATCAAATAACGGAATTTATACATTGATATCCCTTGACATAAGCTCCCCCCAATCCCTAACAACATTATGGAGGCTGATATTTTTATAGATATTCCGGTAACTTCTGATAAGAACTTTTCCAAACATCCTGTCAAAGCAGTCCGAGTGGAGCACAAACAAAATATGTGAAGGATATCAGCATTGTCTGCACCACACCAAAAACATTTTCCATCGTTTTTAACCCCCCCCCCCCATTTTGCCATCTTCGCAGGGGTGTGATACAGATTAAATAAAGTTTTATAGTGCTGGGGTTTTAAATTAGCTGCCAAGAGAATCTCCCCTGCAATATCTATCAATTTCTCCAAAGAGATCGATTGATCTCCCAGCCAGCTTCCCCATTTAGAGTTATACTTCTCTAAGTCATCTAATTTTGCTGCTAGCAATATTTTATAAAGAGAGCCAATATTGTCCTGACGTCTGACAGCTTCTACAATCCACTAGCTTGATAAAAATCACCAATTCGAATTATTCCCTTCGATCTCCAGTTAGCTGCCACATAGTCCCAGAAAATCGATAGTAATAATCCTACAGCGGCGGTCGGTGTGTAAACAGATATCCCTGGAATCTGTAAGTTCTTTCGAACAGTATTCATCGTGGAGAGCTTTATAGGCATGTGTGAAGAGCTTGAAGGTGATTCTCTTGTTGACTGGGAGCCAATGGAGTTGTCAGAGGTGCTGTGTGATGTAGCTGCGGCGGGGATGTTGAGGACCAGCCTGGCTGCGCCGTTTTGGACATTCTGTAGTTTCTTGAGCTGTTTCTGGGTGACACTGGCGTAGAGTGCATTGCTGTAGTCGAGTCTGCTGGTAATCACTGCGTGGGTGACAGTCTTTTTGGATTCTGTGGGGGTCCATCTGAATGTCTTTTGAAGTAGGCAGAGCGTGTGAAAGCAGTCTGAGGAAACTGCATTGATTTGTTGTTTCATTGTCAGCAATGAGTCCAGTCTGATGCCGAGGTTGCGAGTGTGGTCTGTTGGGATGGGCGGGGATCCTAGGGTGGCTGGCCACCAAGAGTCATCCCAGGCTGAAGGGGAGGGTCCCAGAATGAGTACTTCGGTCTTTTCCAAGTTGAGCTTGAGGCAGCTGTCTTTCAGTCAGGTGGCAACGGCCTTCATTTCGCTGTGGAAGTTGGTTCTGGAGGTGGTGGGTTCGTTGGTGAGGAAGAGGATCAGCTGGGTGTCGTTGGCATAGAAGGCGATGTTGAGTTCATGGCTTCTGACGATGGCTACGAGGGAGGCCATGTAGACGTTGAAGAGGGTGGGGCTCAGCAAGGAGCCCTGGGGCATCGGCAGCTGATTTCTGTAGGTTCTGAGAGGAACGGGGGTTAGTCAGACTCGAAGAGTCCAGCTGGTGAGGAAGGAGTGGATCCAGTCGGGTTCCTTGTCGCAGATGCCGGCGTTGTGGAGTCTCGCCATTAGGATGCTGTGGGAGACAGTGTCGAAGGCGGGCGATAGGTCAAGTAAGATGAGCTCTATGATCTCACCCCAGTCTAGGAGGAAGCAGATGTCATCAGTGGCAGTGATGAGCGCGTTCTCCATGCTGTGATTGCTTCGGAAGCCAGATTGGGAGGTGTCCAGGATGTGGCTCACTTCTATGAATGTGGAGAGTTGGGCATTGATGGCCTTCTCGATGACCTTGACTGGGAAGGGAAGGACGAAGATGGGCCTAAAGTTTATGAGGTACTTTGGGTCTGCAGATGGCTTTTTTAGCAGGGTGTTGATCTTGGTATGTTTCCAGTTGTCGGGGAAAGTGGTGGTTTCTATGGAGCAATTGATGGTGGGGGGAAGCTGAAGGGCTATGGCCGCAGCTGCTCTGTGGAAGATGTGGTAAGGGCAAGGACCTGACGGGGCTCCTGAGTGAATGCTCTTCATGGTCTTGAGTGTATCCTCTGTTGTGAGCAGGGTTCAGCAAATCACAGTCTGTTGGTGTGCAGCGTGGTTATGTGTGGTGGGGGCGGGCATAGTGACAGGGTATGGGGTGTTGAGGCTTTCGTAGATCTGTCTGATCTTGTGGTGGAAGAAGGTGCCGAGTTTGTTGTAGGGGTCTTGGGAGGGAGGGATGTCTGTGGCCTGCTGTTGGACCTGGCGAACTCCTTGACGTTGGCAAAAAGTTCTATGCTGTTGTGTGCATTGGTGCATATTCTGTCTTGGAGGACTGTTTTCTTTGTGATATTTAGGAGGAGGTGGTGTGCGTTAATGGCGGAATTGAGGGTAGCATGGGTTTCTTAGGTTTTGTTATTCCTCCATCTCTTCTCGAGTCGTCTGCAGGTGCATCTGGACTTGTGGAGGGCGGGAGTGAACCTGCTGGCTTTCTTGGGGTGTTGCTTGCCTGGTCTTTGCTTGAGAGGTGCCAGAGTGTCGGCGCAGTTGGAGATCCATTGGTAGAGGTTACGTGCTGTGGTGTTGGTGTCCGTTGCCATTGGCAAAGTGGTGTTGCTGAAGGAGTCAACAAGCAGTTAGTTGTGACCTTGATCTAACTGTGATGAGGGATCGGTAAGGGCAGTGGTGTATGGAGGGAGTAGAAGGGGAACTGCACTCAGTGGTGGTTGGTCCAGGCGATTTCGTGGTGTGGCTGTAGCTGATGTTACCGCTGACGGAGAAGACGGGATGTTATGTTGTTATATTATTATTTTGTGTTTTATTTGCCCTTAATGTTCTTTGGAGTGCTTGGGCAGAACGAGGCATGGAATGCGTTGGCTGTTCCTACTCGGATTCCACCCAGGACATCAGTTGCTACCGGTGTCCTGGAAGGAAGCCGTGCTGCCTGGCTCTCGCCTGTTTCCTGCATGATTTATTCAATAAATCACCTTCATTCAACCAAGCTGTACTGTCATAACAATTGGCGACGACTAGGAAGAGAACCTACGCAGATCGCGCACTGGAAGTATTTTTTCAGTTTTTTGTTTTTTTTTGAAACCGTTTATTGCAATCTCAAATATATAAAAGTATGGGCCTACAACCTTCCGGCCGGCCGCTAAAATGACAGGAGCATATGACATACATACAATAAGGCACTTGGCATTGCAGAGACGCTAAATCAGGAGGTATCAACAACGTGGGCCACATGACTCTGAGCCCACAATACGGTTTCGTTTTTTACAAACACAACAACACAAAAAAACCACACCCGCAAGGCAACCCGCAGTCGAAAGTAACAACACGTGCTCCTCAAATGGGGGACCCCAACCATCCACAGGAATCCAGAGAGGGGAAGGGGAACAGATCAAGGACTGGGAGAACCCTGTGCCCGGGGCTGGGGAAGGGGGTCAACTAGGGGGACGGGGCTGGTGAGGCAGCAGGCAGCAGTGGTGGCTCGCAAATACCCCCGCGGTAGGCGTTCCAGGGGCCCCATACTTTCACCCATGCCCCAGGCTTACCCCTCGCCACATACACCACCTTTTCTCGGAACATGCACCAATCCATGTGTTCTTTCCAGGCCGACACCGCCGGGGGCCTCTGGGATCCCCACAGTTGAGCGATGTCACGCTTGGCTATCATATATCCCAGAGTCACCCATCGCGTCTGCGGAACCGAGTAGTCGGTTGGTTCCCACACATTCAGCAAGCATCTCCTCGCTTCAGGCAACAGCGCGACATGCGTAACCACTCGCAGGACCTCATGCACACCACGCCAGAATCGCTCCACCTTCGGGCATTCCCACAGAATATGCAAAAAAGTCGCCAAAGCACCACACCCACGCTTACACAACCCATCCTCGGCATAGCCCATACGCAGAAGCCTTGGCCCCGTCATGTAAACCCGGTGGAGTATCTTAAGCTGGACGAAGCGAAGGCGAGCCGGTATGGCCACCTCCTTCGGAGAGGCCACCGCGGAAATCCAGTCCTCGTCGTCCAACTCTAGCCCATCGGCAACCCAAGCCTCGCGGAGACCAGTCAGCAAGCCCGAGCGGTCATTAATCAATTTCTTGTAAATGAGGGAGATCGTGCTGTCCGGAACGTGGCCATCTAGCACTCTATCCTCCAGGGGGGAAGACTCCGGGATGGAGGCAACGACTGGGAAGACGGAGCCCAGTGCGTGACGGACCTGCAAGTACCGAAAGTATTCACTGCCCTGCAGCTGAAACTCCGTCTGCAGCGTCTCGAATGTTTTGAATCCCCCCCTCGTCCAGAGATCCCCCACTTTACTGATGCCTATCGTGTCCCACTTCTCGAAGCCCTTCGAGGTCCACAGGGAGCCCAACCTCTCAGACGCATACAACGGTGACGCCCGGGTCAAACGGTCCTTCCATCCCATAGCTGCATTAGCCGCGTGCCATACTCGCACCATGACACGCGTGGGTCCCGTCAAGCGGGGATCGGGCGCGCCAGAGTAGAGCGCTCGATTGTAGTCGCCACCGGGCAGGAGCATCTTGTCCATTTCAAATGCCGGGTTTAAGGCGGGCCCATAGAGGCCGTGATTAATTGCAGCTAGCTGGGAGGCCCAGTAATACCGCTTAATATCCGGGAGGGCAATCCCCCCGTCGTACCACGGGAGCGTCAACTTCGCCAGGGCTATACGCGGCCTCCCGTCCCAGAACAGGCAGCGCTGTAGACTCTCCACCTCACGGAAGTAGCGCGCCGGGACCAAGTCCATAGTGTTCTGGAGAGCGTACAGGAAGCGCGGCAACGACATCATCTTAAACAATGCCGCCCGGCCGAGCGGCGAAAGCGGCAAGCGCCGCCAGCGCGCGACGTCCTCCTTCAAGCGCTGGAGGGGGGGAAGCAAATTCCGCTCGTAGCGGGCCTCCGGGTCCAGCGTAATATAGACACCCAGGTATCGAAACCCCTGCGAGGCAATCTGGATCGGACAGCCCCGCGGGAGGACGGGAGCCTCCCCGGAAAGCACATAGACACATGATTTAGCCCAGTTGATGACAAGGCCTGAGTTACGGCCGAAGGAGCGCAGAACATCGACCAGGACAATCAGTGATTTGCGCGGGGAGGCTAAGTACAAAAGGATATCGTCAGCGTAGAGGGACACGCGGTCCTCATACTCGGTGGTCCAACGGAGACCATGGATGGAAGGGTGCCACCGCAGCCACTCCGCCAGGGGTTCCAAGGCCAGTGCAAACAGGAGCGGCGACAAGGGGCAACCCTGTCGCGTGCCCCGTCCCAGCGCAAATGGGGCCGAGACTCGTCCATTCACCACCACCTGCGCCAATGGGCCCGAATACAACAATTTGACCCAGCTGATGAATCCCGGTCCAAATCCAAATTTCGCCAGCATCGCCCAAATGTATGGCCATTCGAGCGTGTCAAACGCCATGGTGGCGTCTAAGGACGCCAAGATGGCCGGCTCCCGCACGAACGGAACACGCGCGAGCACCCCGTGCAAGCGCCGCAGATTAAGGGCCGTGTTGCGATGGGGAATAAAGCCGGACTGGTCTTGGTGGACCAGATCGCCCACCACGCCGACCAGCCGGTTGGCGAGCACCTTGGCGAGGATTTTGGGCTCCGCATTCAAGAGCGAGATAGGCCGATAGGATGTAACCTGGTCTCGTGGTCTCCCCTCCTTGTGGATCACCACGATGGTAGCCAGACGCTGGTCCGGCGGGAGGGAGCCCCGCGAGTGGGCCGCCAGGAACATCGCGCGGAGGTGGGGTGCCAGTACATCCGGTCGCAGCTTATACAACTCGATAGGAATGCCGTTCGGGCCCATGGCCTTGCCAGACGCGACCGAGCGTATGGCGAGGGCAATTTCGTCCGAGGTGGGAGCGGCATCCAACGACTCCCTGTCCTCCACCGAAAGGGAGGGCAGCGCGATATCTCGCAGCAGGGCATGGGAATCCTCCTCCGAGCAGGGAGAAACCGGGGAATATACCTCGCGGAAATAATCCGCGAAGCAAGAGACAATGCCTTCCGGCTCAGTGACACGTACACCATCCATCCTCTCAATCAGCGGGACCACACGACTCGCTCTCTCCTTCTTATCCAACCACGCAATCAATTTACCAGCCTTATCACCCACATCATACAGTCGCCCCTGTTGCTCTCTACTGAGGCCCCTGGCCGCCTCCGTGACGAGGGCCCTATAGGCCGCCTGCTTAAGGTGTAGAACGTGTAGCGCAGCATCCGTCACCCCACTCCCCAGATCACCCTCTAATTCAGTAATTTCGGCCTCCACCCGGGTCACCGCCTCCTGTTCGCGCCTCCGGGCATGGGAGATAAAGGAGAGGGCCTCCCCTCTAAGAACTGTCTTGAAGGCTTCCCACAGGGAGATAGCCGAAGGGACAGACCCCACATTCTCCTCAAAATACCGCTGCAAGGATTTAATCAAGTCAGCACGAATAGTGGGGTCGCGCAGGTACCAGGCATTGATTGGAGCTACCCTGCCCTCCCCCCTCGGGAAGACATCAAAGTGCAACAGGAGCGGGGAGTGATCTGAAATACCCCGCGCCAGATGGCGCACCTCTCCCACTCTCCCAGCATAGGCCGCAGGGACAAGGACATGATCAAGCCGCGAGAGGCTACCATGGGCACCCGAATGGAAGGTGTACTGCAGCTGCGTGGGATGTTTTAAGCGCCAGCAGTCCACCAATCCCAGTGTATCTAAGAGGCCGGACAGCCACGCCTGTGCCCGGGGGAGGTCCCTAGGGGGGTAACGATCCATGGTCCCAGAAGCCACCGCATTGAAGTCCCCCCCAACCACCAGAAGCCCCCCCGGAAGGTCAAGGAGGAGGCGCCCCAGGTCCGCAAAAGTGGTAGACTGTAACCCCGGTGGGACGTACACTGATACAAAGACAACTACTTTGCCCTCCATTCTCCCCACCAAGACAGTGTAGCATCCCCTCTCATCATGGCGCACCTCGTCTATTTCTAGCGGGAGCGAGTTCTTGACCATAATGCCCACCCCCCGCGAGCCCGACGTGAAGCCCGAGTGGGCCACCAAACGATAGCCACGCCGATTCATGGCACAAAAGGAGTTACCAATAAGGTGTGTCTCCTGCAGAAAGACCACATCAGGCGAAATCCGTTTCAGATACTGCAGGACCACACCCCGCTTAATCCTATCCCCCAGTCCGTTAACGTTCCAGGACAACAAAGTCAGGTCCCTACCCCCCATCACATACAGAAGCCATCATTTGTCCCCCCGAGAGCATCTCAAAAACACCAATACAGTAAAGGGTTTGCCTTGCGGTAAAAACGAACAACACCCCACCCCAACCCACCCGTCCCAACAAAACTCCCCCCTCCCTGCACCCCTGCATGAGCCCAAACAGCCCCCCCAAAGTGCAGTGTGCCTGTCGCCCCATAGATAAGAAAACTAACTAGTCCCCCAGAGGAGGAGGGAGAGCCCCCAAGAGACCCCGTACGACCTCCACAGGAGGGGAACTTACACGAACAGTCACTGGTGACAATAACGTAGTCCAGAGCAAGGCCTACTATTAGTCCCTCAGTCCTGATCCGGCAGGCCCTCCCCGCCAACCGCTCCCCCCCCACCCCCCCGGCCCCGATCCCCGGGCAAAGTGTCCAACCAGTCCCCGGCCGCCTCGGGACGATCAAAAAAGTGCGTGCGGCCATCCACCTCCACCCTCAACTTAGCTGGAAAAAGCATCGCATACTTGAGGTTCAGGTCCCGTAAGTGACGTTTGACTCCGAGAAAACTCAGTCTCTGCTTTTGGACCGCCGGAGTAAAATCAGGATAGAAGTTTATGTCCATATTGTCGAGTCGGACTGGTCCTTGTAGCCTAGAAGTCTGCAGGATAGCGTCTCTGTCCCGAAAGTTGAAAATCCGGGCAATGAGAGGCCTCGGAGGGGCTCCGGCCTTAGGCTTTCCTCCGGGGACCCTGTGGGCACGTTCCACCGCAAAGAATTTACTCAGCCCCCGGGGCTGGAGATGGGTGAGAATCAGGTCCTCCACAAACAGATCCGCCGCCTCCGCCTCACGTCCCTCCGGCACCCCGATAATGCGGACATTGTTCCTCCGGGCCCGACCCTCGGAATCCTCCAGTCGACGATTCATCAGGGCGCTCGCCTGGCCAAGCCTGCGCACCTCCTGTTGGAGGGCTGCCACGTCCGTTGTGAGGCCCGAGGTAGTGTGGGCCAAAGAATCGACCCGGTCATTCGTCTTGGACAGATCGGCCCTCACCAGGCCCACATCCACGAGGACCGAGTCAATCTTCTGCGCCAGAGTGTCAAAGCGCTGGTCCACCGAGGCCTTCATCTCGGCGATGGCGCCCATGACGTCTCGGAGGGTCAGATCCGTGGGCAGAGCAGGAGCATCAGTCGGGCCCGCAGGGGACCTACGCGGCGCCTCTGGAGATCCCTTCTGGAGGGTGTAGCGGTCCATGATGTTGGACTGATGGGCTGCGCCACGGCGGGTCGATTTCACCTTTGCCCGGTCGCCATCTTGTTTTGTGGACATGGTTTCAGTCCCCAAATCGTGCCAATCTCCTCAAAAAAGGCCGATAAACCAGTTCACGGGCTCCGGGGGGGGCGACCACAGCTCCGCAGGACGGATCCCAGCCGGCGGGCCGGCAGGGCACCCCAACGAGGCCACACCACCGCACACCGCCCCGCAATCCCACCCCGCCCGGCAGCAAGGAGGGCGCAAAAGCGAAAGTGAAAGTGCGGGGCACGCGAGTCGCCCAGCCTTGCCCGCCGCTGTTGTTCACTTTGTCTCCGGATCGCCCCACAACTCCAATTCGGGGGACCGGTGTGGAGAAGGCCGCAAACCTCAATCGGTGCTCCCGCCGGTGTCCGAGGTCCAATTTGGAAACGGAAAACGGGTGTCACCTCAGCTCGGGCTCACAAACACAGTCCCCTCATCTAGGACAGGATTCGGTCAGGATTTATGCAGGAGGTCGCGGAGGTCCTCGGGAGCCTCGCACCTACGCGGCCATCTTGGTTGCGCGCTAGGCTCCTCCCATTTTTTCAGTTTTTTAAAATATTTTTGGAATTCCATCTAATTCAAGGACAATACTCAAAAGAAGACTTCTTTGTCTGCTGGAAAACCCTCTTAATGTCGGATAAGCGTTGCGGTGCTGTGGACACTGTTGTTAATCATACAACGGTACTCTGGTGTTCGGATCCTACGTGGGTTGTGCTCCTCCTCGCTGAGTCGAACTGCTGACGTAGGACGAGGAAGAACAAGTGAGCCTTCTGGTGACGTCTTGCGTACTGCGTCAACACGCGAGGTCATGCTGCGTGACCTTGCTTAGCGGCCATATTGATTTTGACCAGAGCCGTGTCACAGGATAATCGGACCAGCTTCTGCAACGAGAGGGAAATATTCGCTATTTTGACATTTTATTTAACTGTAAGCACTTATCGTTCACAGAGGAAACAGGTGAGAAAGTCGGGAGACGGTTGTTATTATTTATTATGTTGCTGACTAGTACATATTTTCTTTTCTTTCAAGTTTAAGATTGTGATCGGTTTCAAGCAGCTGGAACTGGCATTATTTTCCTTCAGTGTCTAGAACAAATATTAGATCATTATTTTCATTGGAATATCTGCATATGGAACGAGGTGATCAGGAACCTCGAGAAGTGGAACAAGTTATGGCTCAGCAAAGATTTACAGTTAGTCTTCCACATTCATTTTGGACAACCTGTTCACAACCAAGTTTAAAATGGTTGGAGTGGAAGGAATATTTTGTAAACTATATTGAAGCAGTGGACGAAGCTGGTAAGATGAAACCGGAACAAAAGAAACAGCTTTTACTTCATTCCTTAGGACCAGTGGGTTTGAAAACGTATTCTCGTATGCCTAAAATGGTATGCGGTGAGGACGGTAATATTTTTGATTCAGCTTTAAAAGACCTTGACAAGTACTTTACCCCTAAGGTATGCATTGGTGTGGTACACCATAAGTTTTTCCAAAGAAAACAGAACAAAGAGGAGATGACTGGGTGGATGACCTGAAGAAATTGGCGATTGACTGTAAATTTAGTGACCTACATGACGACCTTATTCGTGACCAGCTGGTTATGCATAATAACAATTCTACCATTCAAGATCGCTTATGGGTCAATGGGGATGCACCTTTAGAAAATGTTTTAGCTATTTTGAGGAAAGCTGAAATGTCGGGGAGATGTGCTACAGTGATTAAGGAATCTGAAAAAGACTCTGGGGTGTTTTCCAAATACAGAACATGAACAGAAGCCAGTACCACCACACCATGGGGCGTAGTCAAAATCAGGCACAAAGCAGCATTTGGAGAGACAGGAAACCTGAGGAGAGAAGGTGTTACCGATGTGATAGCAAAGAACATATGGCAGATATTGTCCAGCAGTTAAGAAAAAATGTAGCATTTGCGGTTTGATTGGCCATTTTAGTAAAATGTGCCGAAGAGGAAATAGCAATCTTAAGTATGTGTGGGAGAATGAGGATGATGTGGAGGTGGATGCAGAAAATGACAATAGCAGTCGTGTAAAAAGTATACAGGGTAATTTTGTACTTGATGTCACTGATGACTCACTAAAAGGGAAGCCTATATGTGAGATTTCTATAGGGGGTGTGTCCATCAACATGTTTGCTGATTCGGGCTCTCCGTATACTATTGTAAGTGAATCTGTGTGGAGGGAAAAATTTGTTAAAAAAACTGGCCATCAACTATATCCCACAGATGTGAACCCTGTAAGTTTCACTGGTGAAAAGATTAATATGTTAGGTTTCAGATGGTTCACATTCTTATTTAAAGGAAGGTCAGCAAGAGGGAAATTGAATGTGGCTAAACTTGGTCCATCTGTTCTTGGATGGATGGACCAAAAGTAACTACACATCATCCTTGACCCTAATAGCGAAGAGAAAGTTTTAGTAGTTGATGAAACTAGTAAGTTAGAAGATGTTTTGGTAAAAAAAATGCTACTGTTTTTGGAAAAAATGTTAGGAACCCTCAAAGGACTTGAACACAATATTGTTCTTAAAAGGGATGCTGAACCTAAGATCCACAAGGTGAGACCCATTCCCTTGTTAATAAGAGAAGAAGTTAATAAGGAATTAGAAGGTTTGTTAGCTAAAGGTGTTATTGAGGAAGTAGAGAGCTCTGAATGGATTT
This sequence comes from Triturus cristatus, assembly GCF_964204655.1. NCBI lineage: Eukaryota > Metazoa > Chordata > Amphibia > Caudata > Salamandridae > Triturus > Triturus cristatus. Next base: position 636,033,609 of record NC_140589.1, on the reverse strand, counting down.
TTCCGGTGGTTGTAGCGCGCAAAAGCAATGGAAAGATCCGTCTATGCATTGACTTGCGCCACTTAAATAACAATATTGTTATTGAAAAATTCCCTTTGCCAAAGATCAATGAAATGGTGTCTTCGCTCAAGGATGTGACCTGGTTTTCCACCATTGACTTATCAGCAGCGTACCACAAGGTCACACTCATGCCTGAGTCTAGGAAACCTACAGCTTTCATTACGCCTTTTGGGTGTAACCAGTTTAGGAGCATGCCATTTGGGCTTGCTTCGGCCGCGGCTGTTTTTCAGTGGTTGATGCATAGACTATTTGGTAAAATGACAGGCGTGAGTTTCTTTCAAGATGACATACTAGTGGCTGCTAAAGGTAAAGGAGAACATGATGACATTTTGAATGAAGTATTCGAAGTTTTACAAAAAGTAGGTCTAACTGTGGAACTTAGCAAATGTAAATTTGCTCAGAGAAGTGTGTCTTATTTAGGCCATGTTATAAATGAAGATGGTGTGAGACCCAAACCATCACTTGTTAATGCTATTGTATGTTCACCTGCTCCAACCACGGAGGATGAAGTAAGATCTTTTTTAGGTATGCCCGAGTATTGTACTAAATTTATTCCTAATTTTGACAGCCAGGTATATAACATAGGATCTCTTCTAAAAAAGAATGTAAAGTTTGAATGGTCTGCTGACTGTGAGACAGAATTCTCCTTAGTCAAAGCGGATTTACAAAAAGTAGCTGCGTTAAGCAGTTTTGCTCCTAATTCACAGTGTTTCTTAACAACGGATGCAAGTGACAAAGGATTGGGTGCTGTTCTATCGCAAAAATGGTGTGATGGTGGTGAAAGAATAATCTTATTCGCTTCTAGAGCCTTATCCCCTGCGGAGAGCAAATACCCTATTATAGAGAGGGAGGCACTTGCTTGTGCTTGTGCTTTGGAACATTTTTGTGCCTTTGTTTGAGGTAAGCCAGTCACAATTCTCACCAATCATCGACCGTTGGTGAGAATTTTAACCAGGGAAGGTAGTGTTGGGGCCTCTGCCAGATTGGCTAGGATTTCCATGAGGATGAAAGAATATGTATATAAAATTATCTATGATCCTGGCAGGGACAATGTTGTGGCTGACTGTTTGTCGAGATTACCTTTACCCTTGGAGGAATGTGTGGATGATCCGTGGGGGAATTATAGTATTGCATTTGTACATGATTCCGGTACACCAGCTATTCCCAAGGATGAATGGTTGGAGGAGCAACGTAAGGATAAAGACTTACAAGCCATATCTGATTATATCTGTAAGGGTTGGCCTAGAAAGGATTACATAACCACTAATCTAAGACCTTTTTGGGAGGTAAGAATGGAGTTAACTGCTGACAAGAAATTCATTTTGAGAGGTGAAAGGATAATTCCGCCTGTCACCTTACGCAAAAAAGTGTTGCAATTGTGTCATGAAGGTCATTTTGGAGTAATAAGAACGAAATTAGTGGTAAAAAGCATTTTCTGGTGGCCTGGAGTAGACAAGGAGGTAGAGAGGTGTTTAAGAGAGTGTGCTGTTTGTTGCTCTGCTGACAAATCCTTAAAGACTTTAAGACCTCCTATGAGTGAGGGTTCAGTTACCAGCCTACCATGGGAGGTTATTGCTGTGGACATTTTTGGACCGGTGGGGGAAGACAAAGAGTATGGTTTGGTTGCCATTGATTTATTTTCCAAATGGCCTGTTGTGACTATCGTGGACAAAGTGGATACGAGTACTGTTCTGGAGTTTTTGGACAAATTGTTTATCATGGAAGGTTTACCTGTCAGCATTTTAAGTGATAATGGTGTCAGTTTACTTCAAGGAATGCTAAAGCCTATTTTGAAAAGAGTGGCATTAGGCACAGGACCACTTCGCTTTATAATCCAAGTGGTAATGGTACTGTGGAGCGCTTCAACCAGGTGTTGAAAGGTGTGATTCAAGCTGCTATGAACAAACATATGGATTGGAAGTTGGAAATTCAAAACGCTGTTTGGGCATATAGGGTGACCACTCACACGGGTACGGGACTGTCTCCTTTTGTAATGATGAGGGGCAGGAAGCCAAGATGCAAATTTAGTCCTAACTGGCTTTTGGAGGGGAAGGTGGAGCACTGGTCTCCTGTTGAAGTTAGAAACAGTTTAGAGTTGGTACAATAAAAAAATAAAGACTACTACGATGAGCGTCATGGTACAAAAACTGTTCCTGTTGCAGTGGGTGATTTGGTCCATGTTAAAAGACCTATGAAAGTCCCCAAGGGCGAGAGTCAATTTGAAACACAGCAAGAGGTTGTGGAAGTTCTGCATAATGCGGTCAGGCTGAAGGATGGAAGGGTGTGGAATCTCAAAAGGGTGGCTTTTGACTTGGAACATAAATCAGGTGTTCCATTAAAGGTAACTCCATCTCATGAAGGATCGGTGGATTCGGAGTGTGTGGAAGATTATTTTAATCAAAGCACTATACCGTTTGACTTCTGATGATGTTCATCTAAATGAACCGAGGGAGGTTAACCAAAATGCTGAAGAGAGTTGACAACATGTCCAGGAGGATGTCTATTCCTCAGAGGACGAAAAAGAACAAAATAGGGCGTAGAGAGGTACCACTCAACATGAGTAGTGGAGGTGGATACATCCTCCCGGGCTTAAATCAATAAACATAGTGATCCACCCACAAGTTTATGCGTATGTCAGAATCTCCCAGAAAGAAGTATATGTCCCCACAATGGTGGAGAATACACACTAGTTGTTAAAATACCCCTCACACACCAAGAGCGCCCTTGGCGTCATGCTTCATCATAGGGGTCTTCCCGCCCCTCTACGGGACGGGGCGTGCTACGACCTACGTTTGCGTGGGAGCACTGTTGTTATGAGACAACTATGTGTTGTGTAGGGGTGTGAGAGGAAGGGTCTAGGGAGAATGGAAAAGTGAGATAAAAAATACCTGGCTCGTTGGTCTAGAGAATTTAATATACCTTTGAGCTGGTATTAGTAAAAAGTGGGGGGAGGAGGTGTATATGCCTCAATGAGCTGTGCCTCCTATGTCTGCCGACATGTTTCGAAGCACCCCAGGCTTCTTCTTCAGGACCTTAAGGATCCCTTCCTGTACTCACAGTGGCGTGTGATAACGTAATAAACTAATTGTAAGCGAAAGAAAGTGTGTGTAACAGGAAGAAATGCCTTCCTGAGAATATATAATGCCTCAATAGGTCTTTATAGTCAATATACCTGTAAAAAAACAACAGGGGAGATAAAAACATATTTTCGTTGCTAGATATTCAATCCATCGTGAGCATTCAGTGACCTGCAAGAAAGTGATATAATAACCTTCCTTTATCACTACTTTAATGTTATAACGTGTCCTGGTGTGAAATAAGATAGGTGAAAAGACAATGACATAGAACAAAACGCACACAAAACATAAAGCACACACTCTATGCAAAAAGCAACCCAGTCCCTAGGTTCATAATATACAAAGTCTATGTTGTGGCAATTATTTGGTGGTAGGACATCAAAAGTAAACCTACTTTATGTTTGCAAAGTAAAAAGCGTCATGAGCCTGTTGAACGGGTGGTTGGAGTGCCTGATAGGCTATCTAAAAGAGGGAAAACAAGTTTTGCCAGCGGTGGTTGGACAAAGGTTCAAAGAGTCCACCTGTTTAAAGAGAAAAAATTCCCTATCGGCTATGCCGTACTTACGACTCCCGGGTACACTGCCCTGCTGAGTATAACCTCCCGATCAGCTCCGTTGGTTTAACTGAGTGGGTACGAGGTTCGGTTTAAATACAGAACTCAATTAGAGTTTCCGTTTCAATGATGGTGGCGCGAAAGATAAGTGGCTGCACCTGTGTGTGGCGCGTGGTATGATTCCATGCTAGCTCTGCTGTTGGTGACCCGGTACCGGAAGTCTCAGGACGTCGTTCATGGGAGGAGAAAAGCACACCTACCATTTCATACCATTTCAACAAGACCACACCAGCACACAATAAACAACCACTCGTAATGGCAGAAAACATTGGCTTGACCTTCGCAGAGGATGAAGTGGAGAGGATCCTGGCAGCTATCAACCCCTTTGAGGGGCTAAGTAACACCGACCCTGGTCCTAACAATGCAGACTGGGATGAATTAGCCAATCTAAGAAAGACTCAAATAAAAACTGCTCTTCATGGACTACTGATGACAGAATATCTACGAGCCAATGCGGCCCCTCAGGGCTTGATAGTCCGAAATGAACCTTCCATTTTCCAACAGGATAAGGTTTTCAAGCGTGACTGGTCATTGATATCGTGGCACTGTACTCGGGATTGGCTGGTCCTGATCATAAAGACAGCCACTAGACTTACACAGGAACTGAAGATTGATATCCAAAACTTGGAAGTACGACTTAAAGCCTATATATCTCCCAGTGTCCTCAAAAAACGCCTGGAGGAACTGAACCAAGAAATCACGGAGTTTGAGATGACTCTCAAACAGAGTAAGTACAACAAGTTAAAGAAGGATACGGCACGCTTTAGTCATGAACGTGTATATCCTTACACACGGGATGACTATGTCACAAAGAACCAGGATTACAACTCCGACGGGGACACCTCAGATACCGGCTCTGACAATTCCAGTAGGGGAAGTGGCAGACGTTACAACAGGGGAAGGGACAACCAAAATCAACGTCCTTTCTACCCAAGAGGGAGGGGATGGAATGGCTATCAAGGACCACCATCATACCCCCCCTACTCGTACGGCCCACCGCCGATGGAGGGGCCTTTCCCACATTGTATACCACCCCCACAAGAATATGATTATAACTACCAGGCCCCACCGCTTTTTTTAGGGACCACGAAGGGGTCGGAACAGAGGGGGCTACAACGTCCATTGGTCCACACCAGAGGTCGAAACCCCTCGAGTTTCAACCATTAGCATGACCAGCAGTACGCCCTCCCTACCATCAACCAGCCGGAAGTGAATTTGGTGGTAAATCTAACCAACCAGACACTGACATCCACACAGAATAAGGTCCTTGAGAAAGGATTGGGTTTCGTACCTACGAACCGTTTTGACAAATTCAAAACATGTACTGAAATAACTGAGTTCATTCGTAAACTGAAATTGAAGGTGTTCTTCAAAGACCAACCATCAACAGAAATAGACAAAAAGGATACAGGCTTACGCAATAAATCTACCTTTGTTCCTCCTGATTCCACACTTCTTGTGGAACTCTTGGCCTTTGAGAAGGCAGTGATGGAGGAAATACAGGGTTTTTCAGCACAAAATGACGCGACCTTCCAGAATACATCTAGGGAAGAAAAAGAGGCTATACGCCAATTGTCTATGAATCAAGACATTGTAATAAAACCCGTGGATAAAGGTGGAGCAATTGTACTACAAACAGCAGACAACTATGACAGCGAATGTAGAAAACTCCTGGAAGATCGTAGAAACTATGGTATTCTTCATGATGACCCAACAGAATCTATAAGGGTCAGAATTACCTCAATGGTGGAAGAGGCAATAGCCCATGATTGGATCTCTAAAAAAAGAGGCCGAATTCCTTATTAATAAGTGTCCCAGGGTTCCTTACTTTTACACCATACCCAAGATCCACAAAAACCTTGATTATCCCCCTGGACGACCAATAGTTTCTGGGATAAATTCTATCCTGGAACCACTATCAAAATTCGCGGATGCATTCCTCCGCCCTTTGGTCCAAGCTACAAATACTTACTTACGGGATACCAAGGCAGTTTTACAACTACTGAAGGATATTGAGTTCGACCCCACCAAGAACCTCCTCATGGGACTTGATGTGGAGAGTCTCTATACCAGCCTCCCTCATGAAGAAACCATGGCCATCATCGAGGAAGTACTATTCTCCATGCGTTGGGATTACCAAACACCTCGCAATGTAGTGATGGAGTGCGTATATTTGGCACTTACCAAGAACTTTTTCATGTATGCTGATAAATTTTATGAACAAAAATACGGGACCAGCATGGGAAGCACCTTCGCTCCTAGTCTGGCGGGCCTCTATGTGCACCACTTGGAAGAAAACAAAATTTTGAATGACATCAACCCTTTCCTTCAACACATCAAAGTCTGGAAGAGATACATCGATGATGTCCTGGTAATATGGGAAGGTGATGCTGACTCAACGGAATCCTTCATGCTATGGCTCAACCAACAGAATGAGTTCCTCAAATTTACACATACAACCTCACGTGAGAATCTGGTGTTTTTGGATCTTAATATCTACCCGGAAGAAGGTACATTAAAGACCACAACACATTTCAAGGCAACTGCAAAGAACTGTCTACTCCTGTTTAATAGCTTTCACCCTCGCCATTTGAGAGAGAACCTACCGTACGGACAATTCCGACGCCTTCGGAGGAACTGTACCGAAGTGCGGGAATTTAAGAAACAGGCTTCTGATTTACGTACCAAATTGATAAAACGGAACTATCCAGAGAGGGTGATTGACAAGGCCTTAAAGAGGGCGAGAAATAACAATAGGGAAGCCCTATTAGAAGATAGAGTGGACACACAGATTGAAGAGAGACCCATATGTGTTACTACATATAACATACATTCCAATCAGATCACAAAAATTGTGAACAAGCACTGGCGACTTTTGAACAGTTGCAATCTTAACATTGCGAAACCAATGTTTGCGCACAAGAGGGGTAGGAATCTAAAAGACATGCTCGTCCGGACCAGACCGAGGAAAACACCCAGAAATACACCAGAAGGCATACTACCACCGGTACAGGGACATCACCCATGCGGGAATTGTAGCACATGTCATCGCAGAAGTAGACATATCAAATTCAGGAATGGCAGTGAATGGGACCAAAGAAGCTTCACCAACTGTAATAGCAAAAATGTGGTGTACTTTATCACTTGCCCCTGTGGCTTGGAATATGTGGGCATGACTACCAGACCAGTAAAAATACGTATTGGAGAACACAGAAGCAATATTAGATGTGGGAGGAGCACCACGAAGATGTCCAACCACTACTTAACCAATACACACGGAGTGGAGGACCTACAGTGGACGGTAATTGAATGACTGGAAGGAGAAAATGGCCTCTTTGAGAAGGAACAACGGTGGGTGTTCCGTCTTGGAACACACATCCTGGGACTCAATGACGAGATACCATGGAATCAGTTCCGCTCATGAATAGAAAGTGTACCATTGAATCAATAATGATACTAGTCTATCCTAGTAACTTTCGAGGTTGTATGGATGGGAGACTTGGTGTGTGGATGTTGATGACACAAGCTCGCACGCTCCGAACAAAAAGATCCCTCCAATATTGAATAACCAGTAATCTGCAGATCATACCATAAGGAATATGGTCACCTACTGTAAAAAAAGGAAAACCGTGCGTTCAGGAATGGCGCCCGTGAGAACCTGGTACACGAAAGACAATACACTACTGTGTATCATATGTCATGTGCACCCGCATAGGTGAAAAGGAGACTGTTCATTCATGCTCCGACTAAAGAGATCACCCCAACATAGAATAACCAGTAATCTATGGGCCATACCACAAAGAATATGTGCTTCTACTTAAGAAAAATATACGTTTAGACATTGCGCCCTTTAAACTCAGGACTGTACACCTATACATGATTAAACTGCTGTACACTATATGTAATGTGCACCCGCGCATGATTAAGTAAGACTGTTCATTAACGAACAGACATATCTCTTACATGACCGTGTCTTAGGTATCCGAGGGGATTCCCCCCCTTATGAGCTGGTCTGCAGTGTAGTTAATGACACTAGAAGCCGAGAATTTACACACGGATATGGTATACGTGCTAGAAATAATTCCAAAGAAACTATCCCCTTTGGTGTCTGACCCGGTCCTTTCTATTTTTATTTTTTTATTTTTATTGGTAATTCTTTAATCTTTTATTTTTATAGACGCCAGGTGGTTTATTCTCTCAGGTGGATAATTTACACTCCATATCTATTTTTTGTATAATCATCATAATAAACAGACTCAGAAATATAATCGCTGTATATTTACTTCCGTGTAAATGCCCCGATTAACTATTGCGCAACCTTTTCTCCTCCTATGACCTACGTCCTGAGACTTCCGGTACCGGGTCACCAACAGCAGAGCTAGCATGGAATCATACCACGCGCCACACACAGGTGCAGCCACTTATCTTTCGCGCCACCATCATTGAAACGGAAACTCTAATTGAGTTCTGTATTTAAACCGAACCTCGTACCCACTCAGTTAAACCAACGGAGCTGATCGGGGAGGTTATACTCAGCAGGGCAGTGTACCCGGGAGTCGTAAGTACGGCATAGCCGATAGGGAATTTTTTCTCTTTAAACAGGTGGACTCTTTGAACCTTTGTCCAACCACCGCTGGCAAAACTTGTTTTCCCTCTTTTAGATAGCCTATCAGGCACTCCAACCACTCGTTCAACAGGCTCATGACGCTTTTTACTTTGCAAACATCAAGTAGGTTTACTTTTGATGTCCTACCACCAAATAATTGCCACAACATAGACTTTGGATATTATGAACCTAGGGACTGGGTTCCTTTTTGCATAGAGTGTGTGCTTTATGTTTTGTGTGCGTTTTGTTCTATGTCATTGTCTTTTCACCTATCCTATTTCACGCCAGGACACGTTATAACATTAAAGTAGTGATAAAGGAAGGTTATTATATCACTTTCTTGCAGGTCACTGAATGCTCACGATGGATTGAACATCTAGCAACGAAAATATGTTTTTATCTCCCCTGTTGTTTTTTTTACAGTATATTGACTATAAAGACCTATTGAGGCATTATATATTCTCAGGAAGGCATTTCTTCCTGTTACACACACTTTCTTTCGCTTACAATTAGTTTATCACGTTATCACATGCCACTGTGAGTACAGGAAGGGAACCTTAAGGTCCTGAAGAAGAAGCCTGGGGAGCTTCGAAACATGTCGACAGACATAGGAGGCACAGCTCATTGAGGCATATACACCTCCTCCCCCCACTTTTTACTAATACCAGCTCAAAGGTATATTAAATTCTCTAGACCAACGAGCCAGGTATTTTTTATCTCACTTTTCCATTCACCCCAGACCCTTCCTCTCACACCCCTACACAACACATAGTTGTCTCATAACAACAGTGCTCCCACGCAAACGTAGGTCGTAGCACGCCCCGTCCCGTAGAGGGGCGGGAAGACCCCTATGATGAAGCATGACACCAAGGGCCCTTTTGGTGTGTGAGGGGTATTTTAAAAACTAGTGTGTATTCTCCACCATTGTGGGGACATATACTTCTTTCTGGGAGATTCTGACATACGCATATACTTGTGGGAGGATCACTATATTCCTCAGAGGAAACTTCTTTTTGTAAGAGTAAGGAGGGGCATTTGGGCTTTGGTGAACCTGTCGAGGGAACCGTTGATACAGGTGAAATTGTAAGAGAAAAAGAGTTCTTCCTGGGTGGTTGAAAGAGTATGTAATGTGATTTTGTTTTATTTTCCATGTATCCTTTTGTGGGTTGTTATATATCGTTTTGCACTGTAAATGATGCTATTGTTTTTTTTCTTTGCATTGTAAGGAGGGTGGATGTGTTTTGTTGTTATATTATTATTTGTATTGTATTTGCCTTTAATGTTCTTAGGAACACTTGGGCAGAGCGAGTCATGGAATTCTTTGGCTGTTCCTACTCGGATTCCACCCAGGACATCATTTGCTACCGGTGTCCTGGAAGGAAGCCGTGCTGCCTGGCTCTCGCCTGTTTCCTGCATGATTTATTAAATAAATCAACTTAATTCAACTACGCTGCACTATCATAACACGGAGTCAAGAGTGTGTCCAGCTGTGTGGATCAGTGCAGTGACTAGCTGCTTGAGTACGATGTTGGCAAGGTTCTCCAGTAGGGAGGCAGTGTTCTGGTCGCCGGGGCTGTCCATGTGGAAGTTGAGGTCTCCGAGTAGGATGTAGTCTGTGGATGCGAGAGCCTAGGATGCAATGAGGTCTATCATGGCATCGGTGAATGGCGGTCGGGGTCCTGAGGGCTTGTAGATGAACGTGCCACAGAGGGTGGGGCTGGGATTGGTCTGGAAGTGGAGGTGTTCCATGGTCATTGTTGGGTCGTTAGAGTGCGTGATTAGTCTGAGGGTGTTCTTGTGGATGATGGCAAAGCCTCCTCCTAGATGGTCCAGACGGTCCTTGCTGGTGATGTTGTAGCCGTCGGGTATGGCAATAGCGATGTCTGGCCCAGAGCAGGGGTCAGTCCAGGTCTCCGAGAAGAAAGCGATGTCAGGTGAGGTGGCCTCGAGGTGGTCCCAGATTTATGTGGCGTGTTTGCAGATGGATCACACGTTAAGGAGGATGCAGTTGAGCTGTTTCAGTGCGCTGTTAGTCGGCTGGGTGGCAAGAGTAGCTGGCGTGTTGGTATGGGTGAAAGCACAGTTGCAGTACCAGCAGCTAAAGGGACCATGGGGCTTCTTCGGTGCTAATAGATGGCAGGCACCTTGGCAACCAGGGTTGAAGACGAGGTGGGCGCTGGTGTCATAGCGGTGGAAGGTCTGGGAACAAGGGTCCCAGGTGCTGGGCGTAGTCCAGGCGCAGACGGACTTGCCTTTGGCATGCCAGCGGCATGTCCACTGCGTGCGGCTGCCATTAAGTAGTGTTGCTAGGCGGCTGGTCAGCTGGGAGGTAGAATAATATGGTAGCAGGAAGTGACCCTAAAGGGGGATCGCAGGGGCGACTAAGGGGAAAAAACTGTGGAAAGTGGAAAGGGGAAAGCCCAAGGCAGAGGCTGAAAAATAACAAAAGAGAAAAGCAGAAGGAGAGAGCGAAAAAAAAAGCAAAAAGAAAGACAGCAAAAAAGCATAAAAAGAGAGGGGAAAAAGCAGAAAGAAAGACAGCAAAAAAGCAAAAAGAGAGAGCAAAAAAAGCAGAAAGAAAGAAACCAAAAAAGCAGAAAGAGAGAGTGAAAACAACAGAAAGAAAGACAGCAAAAAAGCAGAAAGAGAGACAGAACGGCAGCTCTAGCAGCAGAGCAGTGAAGCTCTGCAACTAGACCACCAGGGATGGGGCGCATCCAGTAGCCTTCAGGTAGAGGAGGGCCTCAACATCCTGACCTCCAAGCAGCAGCAGCTACCACACGGAGCTGCACTGTGAAGGGGGCAAGTCCAATAAAGGAAAGTGGGCAAGTCCAGGGTGGGCTTTGTCTGTGGAGGGCTGGGTGACCACGCTGGCACCTTTGGGCCACTTCAGCTTGGCCTAGGGAACACGGGTGCAGTGGAGCTTTCCGGTGTTGTGTTTTGGCAGTCGGGTGTCATAGATCCCTTTGGGTGCCTGCAGGATGCAGTGAAGGAGCTCCGCTGCTCCACAAGAGTTTCTGAGTCTTGGCGGAAGTGCTGGCAGTCCTCCCAGGCTTTTGGAGGCACAGTAGCTTGCAGGATGAGTAGACTTTGGCGCCATCTTCGGGAACAGCAAACAGTCCAGCAGGATTTTTGCCAAACCAGTTGCTTCTTGCACAGTTCTTGCTTTTCATGGCACCTTGGTTTTTCTTCTTCTTTTGGCTGGCAGGATCTGATTCTCTGGTGCCAGGGTCCCTCTAAATACTGAATGTAGGGGGGTTAGGGGAGTGTAGGGTAGTAGCCAATGAGCTACCTGCACATGGGATCACTTCGCCCCCTATATGACCACTTCCTGGGAGAGGTGGTCATAAACCTGTCACCAACATGGCTAACTTTGAAAAGTCACCTCCACTTCAGGTAGCCTACCTTAGTGGTCAAGCACTAGCCTGAGGGTGGACATGCCTATCTGACTAGATCATTCTCCCACCTGTCCGGGTGCCAAACACCTCTGGACAAACGGGGTTGGCTTCTTCTCCTGTGAAAAAAACCAGGTTCACATACCAAGGGCAGTAGGTGCTTTAAAGCTCCTCTGATTTGGAATGTTAATTTGCATGTCATCCTGTGGGATGAGGTGAAAGCACACCCTGCCCAAGCAGGCCTGGTTTCTGGCCTCACAAGAGCAAAGGCCCACCCTTTGGGGGTCAGACACTCATTTCGGGTAGCGGGTTGATGAAAGCCAGTTAGTCAACACCAGGTGCTGGTAGGTTTTAAGGGGGATCCTCTAAGGTGCCTTCTGGGTGCATGCATTACTAAATCTGACACTGACATCAGCGTGGGTTTATTAATATGAGATGTTTGATTCCAAATATCCCTCTTTTCAGTGAAGCCATCATGTAGTTGGGGAACTTATTTTCACCTGTGTACAACACATTTTTTTAAATGGCTTCCCCGTTCACATGTACTGGCAGTAATTGAACTGACCCACAGAAGGGCATATCTGCTCATGGAGATATGGCCTCACATGTAATGTAAGGCACCCTTCCTTAGGGCTGTAAGGACTGCTGTAGGAGTGACTTACAAACATTGCATGCATTGTTAGGGGACATTGCACACAGGGATATGTGCCATGTCGTGTTTTCACTTTTGTCTGCACCAAGACATCAACCTGCAGTGGCAGTTTGCATGAGCTTGGTGAGGGGTCCTTTAGGGTGGTTCAATTTGTGCTGCAGCCCTTGGGGAAACCTCTGCAGTGTCTCAGGCCCTAGGTGCAATTTACTAGAGACTTACTGAGGGTACTGAAGGTATTGCCAACTGGGGAAAACAATTGCACAGTTTGGGGAAAGAGATCTGCCACTGGGAACCTGGTTAGCAGGAAACCAACGCACTTCCAGTCAAAATCACATCAAATACCAGGCAAAAGGTGAAGGGTGATGATGTCGAAAAAGGGCAATTTCCAACATAACCCCCTCCCAAATGAAAGAGGATAAGACTAACCTTTTCCAAGAGGCTCTTTATCGTCTAAGTGGAAGAACCTGGAAAGGCCATCTGCATTGGCATGGTCAGTCCCAGGTTGGTGTTCCACTGTAAAGTCCATACCCTGTAGGGAGATGGACCATCTCAACAGTGTGGGATTTGCACCTTTCATTTGCATCAGCCATCAGAGAGGCTTGTGGTCAGTTTGAACAAGAAAGTGAGACCCAAACAAGTATGGCTTCAACTTCTTCAGGGATCAGACCACAGCAAAGGCTTCTGTCTCAAAAGGGACTCCAATGCTGCTCTCTGGGGAGTAACCTCCTGCTAATGAAAGCAAAAGGTCGGTCATGGCCATCATTATTGGTTTGGGGTAGGACCTCTCCTATCCCATGTTCAGAGGCATCTGTCTGCATTATGAACTGCTTTGAATAATCTGGAGCTTTTAGAATGGGCACTGAGCACATTGCTTCCTTCAGAGTGTCAAAATCCTTTTGACAGCTCACTGTTAATTCCGTGAGGGGGGCCACTATGGACCCATACCCCTTCAGAAATCTCCGGTAGTACCCAGTCGAGCCAAGGAATGCCCAGACTTGAGTCTGGGTGGTTGGACTTACCCAGTCCACAATTGTCTAGATCTCAGGTTGTAAGGGTTGAACCTGGCCTCCTCCTACCAGGTGGCCCAAGTATACAACAGAGCCCTGCCCTATCTGGCACTTGCTTGCCTTGATAGAGAGGCCTGCATTTCGCAGAGCCTCAAGGACATTACCAAGGTGGATCAGGTGATCCCACCAAATGGAGCTAAAGACAACAATATTGTCGAGATACACTGCACTAAACGACTCCAGCCCAGCAAGGACTCACCAACCTTTGTAAGGTGGCAGGGGCATTCTTTAGTCCAAAGGAAAAACAGTGAACTGATAATGACAACTGAGGTTGAGAATGCAGATTTCTCCTTTGCTCCTGGGGTCAGGCCAATCTGTCAGTACCCTGATGTCAAATCAAAAGTACTGAGATATTTGGTTACTCCTAATTGGTCAATCAATTTGCCAACCATAGGAATTGGGTGTGCATCTGTCTTGGTTACTGCATTGAGACACCTAAAGTCTACACAAAAGCTCATCTCCATTTTAAAACCCTTGGTATGGAGTTTGGGTACTAAGGCAACAGGGCTGGGCCAGGGTCTCTCGAAGGGTTCAAAGACTCCCAATTCCAGCATCTTGCTTACTTCAGCTTTGATGCTGTCTTTGATGTGATCGGACTGCCTGTAGATTTTATTTTTGACAGGTAGACTTTCCCTAGTGTCCACATCATGTGTGCACCAGCGTGTCTGAGCAGGGGGTCAAGAGAAGAGCTCAGTATATTGTTGCAGGACTTACCTGCAGTCAGCCTGCTGTTAGGCAGAGAGGTTGTCAGAAAAGACAACTTCCACTGACCCATCTTTAGGGTTGTGAGGTCTAGGGAGGTCCACTCTCTTCCTCCTGATCCTCATCACTGACCATCAGCATGGCCACATCAGCCCTGTCATGATAGGGTGTAATGCAGTTCACATAGATCATCCTTTTGGGGTTCCTGCAAGTGCCAAGCTCTACCAGATAGGTGACCTCTCCTCTTCTTTCTAGAATAGGGTGGAGCCCACTCCATTTGTCCTAGAGGGCCCTAGGAGCCACAGACTCCAAAACCCACGCCTTCTGCCCTGGTTGGAACTCCACCAGTGTAGCCTTTTTTCATACCAGAGTCGGAGCTCTTGGCTGGCCTCCAGATGTTTAGATGCTTTTTCCATGTACCCAACAATCCCTGAATGTAGGCCAAGCACATAGTCTACTATGTCTTGCTTAGGCTCTTTGAGAGGTCTCTGCCCGCCTTCCTTCACTAGACACAATGGTCCCTTCACAGGATGACCTAAAAGAAGTTCAACGGGGAAAGCCCTACTCCCTTCTGTGGTACTTATCTGTATGCAAAAAGCAGGCATGGCAGGCATGACATCCCATCTCCTTCGGAGTCTTTCAGGCCTCCAATCATACCTTTCATGGGTTTGTTGAATTTCTCAACAAACCTTTTGTTTGTGGGTGAAATGGGGAGGTAAACTTGTATGTCATCCCACATTCATTCCACATGTATTTTATGTACCCAGACATTACGTTTGTACCTCTGTCTGACATCACCTCCTTTGGGAAACCCACTCTGGTAAAGATACCCATGAGGGCCCTGGCCCATGCAAGAGCAGTAGTAGTACTAAAGGGTATTGTTTCAGTGTATCCGGGGTGTGACCCACTACCTCCAGAATAAATCCATTCCTCAATGTGGTCGGGGCGGGGGTCTAGAGAACCAACAACGTCAACCACTGCCTTTTCAACGAGAACCCCAACTACCCCAACCTCTGGAATTGGAATTAAGGGGGACCTTGGGTGGCTCCCTGCAATGCCACTGGCTTGGCAGGTAGCACAAGAGTTGCAAAACTCCCTTACCTTCTGGGACATACCTGACCAGTAGAAGTGGATGACTAACCTACTCCAAAATTTGGCCTGGCCAAGATGCCCAGCTGAGGGGATGTCATGAGCAAAAGTGAGTAAGAACTCTCTGTATATCCGAGGCACCACCACTCTCCTAGTGGCACCAGGTTTGGGGTCTCTGCCTCTGTGTAAAAGAGTCCCTCCTCCCAATAGGTTTTGCGAGAGCCACTGACATCTCCTGTTTACTGATCAGCCGCTTGCTGTCTCAGGCTTTCCAGAGTGGCACAGCACTTCCTGAGAGGGTCCCTCTGAACCCAGGAGCTCCGCCGTGTAAGGCCCAAGTTCCGGTAGTTCAGTTCACTCTGAGGCTGACAGGTCTTCTCCCTGAGGAGAGGGGACTTGAGCTTATGGCTGATTTTAAGCCGGTTTCCCAGTCTTTCTGCTTTTTCTCTTGGAGGGTTTGGCCATTCTTCCAGGCTCCAACTCCTGTGCTTCATCCTGGGCATTGCACTGTGCTCGGGTTTTCAAACACACTCATTCAGCTATACTCAGCATAACTGTGAGGCGAGGACTCCAGATCATTACCTAGCAGACATTCTACAGGAATTGCAGAGGATACCACCACCTTCTTTTGACCAGTAACCCCTCCTTATTCTAAGTACACCATCGCCATGGGATGGACCTTAGCTTGATAATCAGCATTGAGGACTGTGTATGTCTCACCAGTCAGGTATTGTCCTGGGGAAACCGTTTTTTCAGTCACCATGGTGGCACTTGCACATGTATGCCTCAGGAATATCACTTTGGTCCCACTTATAAGTAGCTGTTGTAATTTTCCATGTTAATGGTCCAGACAGCCAGGGCAGGTACATCCACCCCCCACTCCCCACCTCAGAGAATAAAGTTGCTTCAGTGAAATCTCTGACATGGTCATGGCTCACTTGGAATCCCATCTGGAGATGTATCACTGCTTTTCCTGCAGGTGCACTAGTGGGACTCTTTTTGTTTGGACAGCTAAGGTCTTTAGTGTGGTAGGTGACATCAAAGAACACCAAGATACAGATAAAAAATGGACAGCTAGATAGAATACAAATAACTTTAATGCTCTATTTGTGTAACAGAGGAGAGTAGGGCTTGCCAGCATGCTGTGGTGTTTGACAGTGTATAAGAGCCTGATATAGAGTTTGATGGACATAAGTTCTGTTACAAACATGACAAACACGTTATTTCTGTAATATCAATGCAGAAACATTCACTAATATGCAGTCTTTAAAATCTAGGCCTAATGATATATGTTCAACCCTACTTACATACTGAGAAAATTAACAGACAGAACTGCGTACCCCGTCAGCATTGTCATCAGCTGAAACTGTTTAGGATGCTTATTGTCAATTTGAATGGAGTGCTAGAGGGCACATAGATTCTGAGAGATCAAGGGGAGACACTATATAAATTACTGTGATGAGTTCAGGTAATGATATGCATATTCACAGTAGAGTAGAGCTGCCAAAATCCAGATTGTGAAGTATAAAGAAGATTGAAGGAATTCTATGATAGTGACTTACAAGGTCATTCCCTGCGGTGTATTACAGTATCATGTTCTTTTCTGTGATCGAGATTTTGACCAATGAAGTTGGAGATGGAAGGATGGGACAGTGGCAGATAAGTGTGCCTCGGAATGGTCAGAATAGGAGGGATGCAGAATGGTAAAGTGAGGTTGGAATGAATTTCCATTGGAGCGTGTGAGGTTGAATAGTGGTTTGACAGAATTTGGTTGATTAGAGTCTTTTTTTCAAAGAATCTCGATTTCAAGTTTGAAGTCACCTGGAACTATAGTTGGGTTAGATGGGGCTAAATCATCTATTACAATATTAAAGCTCTGATTGAGAAGTTCTGTGAACATGAGTAGAGGGTAAATGATAACTCTGGCAAGTGGTTTCTTGAAAGGTTGACAAATGGGAAGTGGGGAAGTTAACGTAAGGGATTTGTTGATCCTAAGACCAACCCTGCTTTTTTGGGTGTCTTGGTGGGAAGCATCCTTTAATCCTCATTGTTGATTGTGAATTGTCTTTTTATAGACATCAGTGAGTCAGGTGATGATGTTGTGGCTGTAGATCTTCTACCAGAGCTGGATACATAATGATGATCACTGGACATACTACCACAGTTTGAAATGCTAGAATGCACCAGATGTTCAAACAATTGAGTTATATTGGAACTTGCATAAAAGAGAGGGTGAGGAGTGGACCACATTTAGAACATGGATGAGGACAGGGAGCGAAGAGGCAAAGGGTAAAACCAACAACTGCTCTCTAGGGCAAACCAGCATGTGGAGGCGGCATATAGTGCAACCCTAAGAAAGGGGCCATATCCCCACATGTATACAGACACGTGTAAGCAAGGGGCCTTTCTGTAATGAGGACTGAGCTAATTTATACAAAAGAAAAATATAATCAGGAGTAGAGTGGAAAAGGGCTTCTACACCAGGGATTCATGGATCTACGATTTGTTAATACATGTCTTTATTCCTCTGCTTATACTCTTACATTTGTGCCCTGGGCTTTTGTTCCATTTTTGTTATTTAGATTAAAGAAAACTCCGTTCTACCTCAACTGTGTGATGGTCAATTCAGTACCTTCCCTGCATCTTGTGTAGCTGCCACCTGCCTAACCCATTTATTGATTGTCTTAAAGATCTTTAGTTTTTCCACTGCTCTTTATTAATTTAACTCAATTTTTTTCTAACTTCCCGTCATATGCTCTATTCATTGCAGTGACACGCACACAATTTCACTTCCTTCTCTCAGAAAGGTACCCAAAATTCTTAACACTGAAACTGTTTGAATAGTGCCCTCAAATGGTTGGAAATAATATACAACCATTAGATTCTACGCACATTGTATTTCTGACTGTGTTTCTGATGGGTATGTCTTCTCATAGATTCCTCACCTTCTGAATACTCCTTCCAGGATTCATGCTGGTGCGAAAAACATTGTCACCAGCAAAGACTCTCCAGCGGCACCAGGTAGCTCCTCTCAGCTCCAGCAATGACTTCACCTCAGGAAGTGACTTCCTTGACTACATTCTGTGCCAACCAGAGCACTGGCATCAGTTCTTGGTTTTCTACATGTCATCGATGAGGTCTGGAGCTCTCTCTCAGTGTCTCACTGCTAAATTCATCAGCTTTTAACGTGACTTAGTCAAATATCTCCGCCAAGTGCCTCATGTTTTAGGTCTTGCAAACAATGCCACAAGAAGATGTTCCTTTTGAACCTCCACAATGACTGTGTGTGGATTCTGAGGTTGTGACATTACACCATGGCTTCACACCACTCCGGTGAGTAGTAGGCCGAGTTATGTTTGGCTACAACCCTCAGGGAGAGTCCCAAGCAGACAATCTCCCCAAAACCTAAGTTACCCTCCTGCAGATGTTCTCCTATGAGATCTTCCCTAAAAAGACAGAAAAGAAAGAAATGTCTTCTCCATTCTTGAGAAAGTGGTCATGTTCCTGGGACCGTTTGGAGTCTAAACATCAGTCCCTTATGCAAGACTCTTTCGTGACATTAAGTGACTTACCAGCACCTTAGAACATAAGACTGCAGTTTTCTATACCTGAAGCTGACCCTGCTCCAGCCGATGGCTCCTGGCTTGTGATGCTGGGCATTTTCAGGATAGCTCCACAAATGTATGGGCTGCCCCCAAAGCAGGAGTGGGGGTCCATTGTTTCTGTGGGCTTAGCGATTCTGGGAGCTTCAATCCCAACACGTTCTGATGTTCCACCTCCACAAGCTTAGGTCCTAGCACCTATTGTAAAGTAGAAACTGCTGGGACAACATCTCCCGTTCGCTCAGCCATTCTTCAGCAAGATTTTGAAGCGGATGATGACACCACATGCAACACAGCTCAGGAGAAGTACCCATAACTGTTTATCTGTTACGTGAGGCAGTAGAGCTTTGAAAACGTATGACGGACGACCATGTAGCTGCTTGACAAATGTTGGCAACCAGGGCACTTCTGGAAAGAGGTGTGGAGGCAGCCATGGCCCTTGAGAAATGGGCATGAATGCCTTCCGGAAAATCTTGCTTGCCTAGCTCTCGATACAGAGGATGACTCAATGTAAAATGGTACATGTCAACACTTCCAAAAAGAGCTGGTCATCAACCCTGTCCTGTCACTTGTGATTGATGTAATATGACAAAAAAGGTACAAGACATCCTCAATTTGAGAAAATGGAAGAACTGGCTATGGTGCCTGGTGGATTGGGTCGGCTATGGTCCCTAGGAACAATCCTGGGTATTGGCATCTCAGATCCATGCACCACATGTGGAAAGATGGTTTCACTCTTCACCCACACAAAGCGTGGGATGGAATAGAAGGAAGGAATAACTATGAGGACCCATTCTTCCCTGTGTTATGCCGCAGTCAGTTGCACAGCTCGTGAGACAGCTGGAATGAGAACTGGGGCTCCGACCCATCATCCCTGTCCTAGACTGTGGTGCAGTGTAGAACATTTTCAGGTCCACTGCAGAAGCATCATTACATTTTGTGCTGTCTTTTGGAAAACTGGCATCATCTTGCATGAGGGTGTGGTGTCACAATAAAAGTAGACCAGACCCTTTTCAATTGCCACTGAATCTGGGCATGGCTCCAGAATAAAAGTTGACCACACCCTGTTTCAACTGCCAGGGATTGAGACTCCATCCAACGAAGCAGCTGCACTCCTCAAGAGAGGAGGCTCATGGTTCAAAGGGTTTAAGGTAAGCCGCTTTTGAGGAAAAATATTTTTTTATTAAAAAAAATACCTCGAAAGACAAAAACATACCTGAGATTTTCTTGGAGAGATAAAAAAAACTTCCCCGGATAAAAGGAAAGGGCATTCTTTAGGGTAGTGAATGAAACTCCTGGGCCGAGAATTTTAGATTTTTGTGTGAATTCTTAGGAAGGCAGAATCTTATTTTGGAAAAAGTAAAAACCGTTTGAGTGAGCACCATGAAATGAGAATTATGACAGTCAAAGATTTAAAGACTATTTACAATCACATAACGACCAGTTTATTTTTCTTGAATGAAGAGAATTACTCACAGATTCGTTGACACACTTGAGAGCGGAGATCCTGTAAAGAATCTCCTGGACAGCATTTAATTCAGAAAGTTTGGCAAAAGTTCTGATACACTGTTTTAGTAAGAGTTTGGTATGTGAGGGGAGAGCATTAGTGGCGCGATCATTCATGTCAATGTGTTTGTGGTTGTGGGCATGTAATCTGGTTACTAATTGTTTACAGACCGTCATTTAACAATCCTGGTCAGACTTATTCCTCCTTCCATCACCACACCGGGAAAAGGGCAGAGTATTCCTTCTCCACTGTTGGTCTTGAGGTCCATCAATCAGGTAGAAGAGATCTTAAATTGTATCATACTCACCAATTCTAGAACAAATTTCAAAGAACAAACTCTAATGAGGCTTCACTTTCAACAGGATCTACTCTTTGGTGTTCTCTTACTAAGCCCTCCTCCATACCTTGAGCCAGTACACCTTCTGATTATATCCAAGGCTGCTGCAGCAAGATACGGACAGTGAATGGTTACATTCTGCTCCTGCGTAAGTTCTTGCAGTCCCTGTCAGTGAGGTAAATATCCAATTGAATTTCCGAGACAATTTGCAGTCCTACTTAAAGGCAGCCATTAGCTCTGCCACCAGGAACACCATATAGCAGCTCTGGCGCCAACTGAAATAGTGATGGACAGGTCATTAGATTTGGGTTTGCTCATTCAGCAGCATTTGTATGTGCCCCTTCTGTGTGAAATTGTCATGGCAACATGGTGCTCTCGTATATACAATAGAGAAAGTGTCCTTGTCACAAAGGAATACATTTAGTGTTGGTCCAGAAATGTATCGCTACTTTAGAGGTATATTTAAAGCGTCCACATCAGCGCAGCAACTGATGGTGGTGAGGGGGGAAATTAAAGGGTGAGGGCTGCATGAAAGGTGCCATGTTTCAGGGAAAGTATGAAGGGGAATGGGGACACTTGAAGGGAGGAGGTACTCAGAATTGATAAGAGCTACATAGGCAGCAGTGCAAGGAAGGCAGAACAGTCAACATATAGTAGCTTTTGGGCCCCCTCTGTGATGTTGTACCCCCACCCTCTGTGAAGGTAGGTAGGCCTTGTTCATGTAGACTCACAATGGTGGCACCCTTGGACATGGACAGGGAACTGGAATGCCCTTGCCACCTTTATTTATACCTGACATTGTGCCTGGCATCGGGGTGTAAGGATGCGTGGTGATGCACCACATAGATGCAGGGTGACAGAATGAATCTCTTTCCAACTTACATTCAAACTTGCAAAAGCTAACACTGTTAACACAGGTTGTCTTCATCTTGCTAAGCTTATCAAGCTCAGTCTTTCAGATGGCTCTTGGCTTGGTCTAAGTTTATATCACTCTCATTTTCAGAATGATCATTAACTGTCTCGCAGGGTTTAGGTGGTGGTTTCCCTTTGATTTGATTCCTCAGTAAGTGGAAAGTGTGATAGTCCTCAGCTCGGAGACTCATAGTAGAAGGCATTCCTTTCTGCTGTTTCTTCTGAGGTACCCTGGTGATCAGTGACTGTGGCGATGAGTCACAAAGGAATAGCGCCCCTTTAACTTTTTGGACAGGGAGACATTGTGAGTTGTACTTTCCTCTCCAGGTACCTTGTGTCTTGACTACCACTCACTTCACACGTTCTAATGTTGTTCAAAAATTTCATACTAAATGAAATAGTTTTTTTAAAGTATTTTATTGATTTTCCGAATCTTATAGCATACAATAAACAAACCAGCTTTCCCTTTTCCCCCACCCTCCTCCCAGACCCATCCTTCCCAGTCGTTGGTAATCGAATATTCATTCATCGTATACCCATCCTTTCCAAACTTTTTCGAATTTCTTTGGACAGCTTCATCCTGCATATATAGTGTTTTATTTTGTATACAGCACAAATCGATTTCCCTTTCACAATCTGTAATCCCTGGGGGTCCAGAGGAACCCCACTGATGTGCTATTTCCTATTTGCAAGAATGAACCCCAAATTAATCAACATCTGTTGGTAGGAAGTGGCATCCAAATTAGTCCATACCCCTAAAAAGGCCAAGGAAGCAGTCATCGCTGTCCCCAATCCAGTAACCGCCTCCAACCTCTGATGTACTTTCTCCCAAAACTCTTTCAACACCAGACAATCCCAAATTGTTTGTAGGGAAGTTCCTAATTGTTCACATTGTCGAAGACAGGAGTCACCCAAAATCATTCCTATAGTTTTGAGGTGTGTTCTGGTGTAATAAATGCTATGAAAATTTTTTGAGCAGTATCAATCGATAGCGGGTCTTAATCACTAAGTATCTTTGAAATTGTAAGACTTCTACTCAGTGGTAACCTTCTATATCTCCTATATCAGTCTTCCATTTATTTCTCAAGGTTACTAAATCTTTCTGGGTGTTTCTTATCAGAGTCTGGTAAGTAAGCAAGATCATTTTCATTTGTAGGGGGCCATCAGATAATCTCTACTTCAATGGGAAGGATTCCATATTTTTTTCTCTCAATCTAATCCATGCCTTCTGAGTGTGTTGTAACAGTAAATATCTAAATATCTGGGAGGAGGACATCTTATATTCTGCTTCAAAGTGTGAGAATGGTGCCATTCCATTGGTGTCCCAAACGTCTGCCAAGGAACTGATCCCTATTAGATCCCACTTCTGAAGCCTTCGAGTTTAGTGACTTCTTTCAGTCTTGTACCCACCCACAGTGGGGTTCCCGGGATAAGTCCTCCCTTCCATCCCATCAGTCTAGGGAGCTCATGTCACCACTCCACAGGCAACATTGTGGTGGGAGGAGCCTCTTCTTTTTGGAGAGACCCATAGAGCACATGTAGGTAACCTTTCTCTCCCATCGTCTCCCTATCCATGCGAAACGTTGGGTGAGTTAGTGGTGTAGAGGCCCAATTATTAATTATAGACAAGTGAGCAGCTTCGTAATACCATTTTACATTAGAAAGGGCAATCTCCCCTTCATATGTGGACCGTTGTAAAGTTGCAAGTGCTATTCTAGGGGTACCTTCCTGCCATAAAAAGTTCTGCATAATCTACGGCTTGTAAAAATTATTTTGGGATCCTGTAGGGGGTGTTTTGTAGGGGTGGGCGGAATTTGCGAAATTCACTTTCGCAAATGATCGCGAAAATGTTAAAAATTATCGCAAACACGTGGAAATATCGCAAAGATGCGGAAGTTTTTTTCCCGCGAGATTTTCTGCATGGTTGCGGCTCACCAACTTACCCATGTGGTTGCTCGCGGGCGCGGCCATCTTGTTTTCAGTTGTCTCGCGGTGCATGATCGCGAGAAGAAAGACGTGATCGCGCGACGCATGACGTCATTGCGGGCGCGAGACAGCGCAAATGGCTAAAAACAATACAACATCTCATGGAGAACGCGACCGGATCAAGAAAACTTGTCGGCGAACGCAGGGAATCAGGTAAGGCGATCGCGCGCGCGCGAGAATGTATTATTTTACAGCGCGAGCAAGAAACAAATTATCGCCAAGCTGCGGAATGCAGAAATTTTGACATTTTCGCGCTCTCCGCGGAACGCAAAAATGTCAAATTATCGCAATTTCCGCGAACGGAACGAAATTTTCGTCCAGGCCTAGTGTTTTGCAATATGTAAGTATAGCGGGAGGGCTACCATTTTAAACAATGATGCATTCCCAACAAGGCAAGGGAGCGCCCTCCTCAGTGTTTCACGTCTATTTCCAACTGTCGTAATAGAGATGTAAGATTATCTTCATAATGTAAAGTGGGAGTGGTAGATATCCAAATTCCAAAATATTTAAAATGCGTCTTTTAAATTCACTATGGGAGATGAAGAGTATTACATGCCACCCATGTGCCCATAAGGAAGATCAAGAATTTTTCCCAATTAATATAAAGTCCTGAGTACTCACCAAATAATGCAAATATCTCTTTTATTCTACCTAGGGATTTATCAGGGTTGAATACATATAAACATATCAAAGCAAGTCATTTGCATATAAAGAAATGTGATCTTCCCACGGGGATCCCATGTCCAGCCCTTAAGCTGTGCATTTCTCCTTACCCATTCGGCTAGTGGTTCTATTGATAATGCAAATAGTAATGGCGATAGGGGGCATCCCTGTCTTGTCCCTCTTTCTATCCGGAATGCCGCTGACAGAATCCCATTACCTTTTACTCTTCTCGTGGAGTAAGGTGTAAAGTAACCTAATCCATATCAGAGAGTTTGGACTAAACCCCATTTTCCCCAATATTGCCAACATAAAGGGCCAAGCCACTGAATCAAACGCCTTATGAGTATCCAGTGAGACCACTGCCAATGGTAACTGCAGTTCCGCTGCTGCTTCTATGTTATTATGTAGTCTTCTATGGTTGAGATGTGTTGACCTGTTGGGCATAAAGCTGTTCTGGTCCGGGTGTACCAAATCTAATATCACACCCCTGAGTTTATTTGCCAGAGCTTTTTCAAGTATTTTTGTGGCCTATAAGAATCCCATCTATCCGCCGGTTTCCCGGTTTCAGAATAGGGGCCACCATGGCTGTCCACAGATCTTTAGGCAATTCACCCTTTTCATAATATACATTTATATTAATTTTATGTAGGGGGTACTACTTTCGGGCATAAATGCCATAGCAATTCAACCAGTAAGCCATTTGGGCCAGGGGTTTTCCTTGTTTGCAGCTGTGTGTGTGCCGTTCCAATCTCCTCTTCTGTTAGTTCAGTCTCTAAGTCCAACACCTTTTCTTTGCTTAATGTTCTACAGGGGTAGTCCTTCACAAAATTTTCCAACTCTCTACTGCACCTTATTCCTTTGAGGATCTACCATCTCAAGAATGTGATTTTACCACCTCTCTATTTGCTAACCATGCTAAGATTTTCCTCGCTTTGTCCCCTCCCTCATATATTCTCTTTAGTTGTGCTAGAAACACCAGTTTAACCTTATTCGTGACTTTGACTTTATTGTCTGTTCTCTTTAATTCCAGTTTCTGAGTTATGTCATCCGTGGGTGAGTGAGCCTGTCATTCTTCTAGTGGCCTTATCTCTTCTTCTAGATCTTCAAATTTCTTATTCCCTTTCCTTTTATCTGCCTCTTGTCCTTCTACTATATCCTCTCTTATTGTTCCCTAATAAGCCTCCCATAACATCATTTCATCCAAGGCTGTTCCCTTATTGTCCCTAAAGAATTGGTCTGTTAATTTGTTTAGCCTCTCTACCTCTGCCGGTGAGATCAAGTGCCATGCAGCCATCGCCATTCACCAGATCGTCTCATATCATATAAATGTATTTTGACTTCCAGGGGAGAGTGATCCAATGTGCTGCGTGCTCTGAATAGTGCATCTGTGCATCTGCGGAGTGTCAGCGTGGGTTTAAATATATAATCTATGAGGAAATGTATGTTGTGAGCCCCAGAGTAATAAGAATAGGGTTTATCTTGAAGATTCAGAGAGCACTATACATCCACCATCTCTAATACCCAGTTAAACCCACTAAATCACCCTTCATGGGCTACTCAGACTTGTTTTGTATATATCTATCCCTAATAGGGTCCATAAGCATATTAAAGTTGCCTCTTAGTATTGCTCGGGCCTGTGGGATCTCCATTATCACCCGACTTAAGACTTGGAGTCTCAACTTTTAGACCCGGGGGCACGTATACATTAACCAGCGCCACTTGTTCTCCTCCCCAACACCCCACTATCGCTATGTAACGCCTAGTGTGTCTCTCCATATCTTAGTTATTTCAAAAGGGAAAGATTCTCATGTTAGGATCACCACCCCCTGGAGCCTCTAGTGTAACGAGCATGTCCTGCTACCTTATATTTCCCCCATGCAGTGACAGAGTGAGTGTACCACTCATGTGAGTTTCCTGAAGGAAAACTATATCTGCAGCATAACCTGAAAGAGTTTTAGTAATCAGACCTTGCTTAATTTTATGTCCTCGTACGTTGACATTCCACATCAACACTGCTATCGTAGTCGCGGTAATTTGAAGATGCCTTGACTCCTCTGTCCCGGCATATCTGTTTGTGTGTGCTCAGCGACCGTCTCTAAACCCTGCTTCCCCAAACCAGAGAATATCCAAACTTTCCCTCAACTTCCCACTTACCCTACATTACCATGCCACAGACTTCGGCATGGCCACCTCCCCAGTTTGCAGTAAGTCATTCACCCTATTTGTTGAGTAACCAAAATCAAAAAAAGAAACCAGTTAAATTGGTAGAGTTTCAATGCCTTAGTCAGCATGAGCATGTCTGTGAGGGATCTTGGCTTTTTCTTCACCCCTCCCGAGTTGAGCAGTCCCCATTGAAATCTTCAGATAGGGCTAGATTATTTCCCCCAAGGTCATCAGTTACCACCGGAGGCGGGACCATTGTCTACGAAAAGACAGATCCCGAACCTTTGTTCCCTGAGTCGCCCCCTCCTTCTCGGAGAGCCTCCCACCTCGTGGCTCCAGAGCTCTCTAGATGTCAAAGTAGTGCCTGTACCACCTTTGCCTTCTCATTTTCTACATGGGCCGGGGAACATTTGTGCATTAGTCTTTTGCATGTCTTGCGTCAACTTCTTACCTCTTTCCATTCATTTGGGGCTCGTTCCCTCTGTCCAATGTCTGGAAAGTGGTATCCTTGGTGTTCGAGCCAGTCCCATACTTCTGTTGGATGTGAGAAAAAATGTGTATCCCCTCCCACTATTATACAAAGTCCAGCTGGAAAAATGGAAATTTAGTGTCCGTATATGTCTTTTTACTGCCTTAAAGGTAGCACTCGTCATTGTGTAGCCTGGGTATAGTGCCACTGTGGCACCTTCCACTTGCCAGGGGCCATGTGTTCTGGCCCTCTGTAGTATTGCATCCCTATAATTTAGGAGTCCAACTACTGTGACCCTTGGTAGTGGCCCTGGTTTCAGTTCCCTACCACGCACATGATGTGATCTCTCCACAGTGAACCATTTTGAGGTCTTCACTTCTATTATCCCTTTGGCCAACCAGTCTTCCATATCCAAGTGCATTGAGGGGCCTTGAATATTCTTGGGAGGGCCCACCACTCAAATATTATTCTATCTCAACTGATCTTCCTTTTTCTCCCAGAGTATTGTCATTTCCTTTTCCAGTTGAGTATCACCATTTGATAGGATTGTCAGTCTCATGAGTACCAGTGTGGATTCAGTTCCTGTCAATCTATTGAGCAATTTCTTATGGTCTTCCAGCAGGATTTTCACATCCAGGGCTATTGCTTCAATTTTCCACTCCAGGGTCTCTTTGGTATCTTTAATTATTATATAGTATTATTGCTATGTGTGGCTCCATATCTTTAGACGCCATGAATTGGGTTGGGAAGGGTGCCTCTCCCCTAGCTCCCTTTTCAGTTCCCCCCAGGCCTGATTGGAGGTCTTTGTGCCCACCATAGTGTATTAATTTATCACCTCGCAAGAGTGATCAAATGTCTATTCGATCTATAATTGTGATCCATATCCCTACAGATCCTGCTTTAGTCAACTGTATATATTGGATGGAGAAGAGTGGCACAAGCACACTGTTAGGGTGACAGAGTTCAATTTTGGAGTAGAGTACTCTTCGGCACAGTATACACGTCAGCCCTTATATGTCAGGTTGGATGAATGATTATTTTCTTTAGCCTCTCTCACCTATCAAAGTAGATTGGCAATTTTCGAACCGTCCTCTGACCAGACCACGATGAGCATCCTTCAGGCCACTTCAGTGTCCCTCCTGGTATGTTGAGTCTAACTGGGTGAGGAACTTTTGGAGAAAAGAGAAGTCCCATCTCACCAGCGCTTGGGACAGTCCTCAGGGCTTATACGTCCTCACATTGAATCCCAAGGTATGTTGCCTGGACTCTGATTCACTGCTCTCCTGCAGCACAGGGCCCTGTGAAAAGTCTTGGACTTTTATTTAAAAGCCTCATGAGTCTCTCCACCACCCCATTAGTTTGAAGCCACAAGGGAGTGAACCTTTGATGTTGTGTCCTTATGAGGTTGAGATATGCTTGGAGGACTGCATTTAGAAATGGAAAGCCATTGTCCATCTTCAGAATAGCCAGGATCACTTATGTTGTTATAATATTTTCCACTTATGGCCAGGCACATTCAAAAGCTGTTAAGGATATGATGTCTTGATATGAGGACCAGGAGATAACATGCATTTGGCAAGATGTACAGCTATTCTGTTATAACTGGACTGAAATGTTTGTTTCCTAAGACGCTTGACGTAATCTGCATGTATTTTCTATTTGTTCAACACAGCATAATCTACATTAATTTTCAGTTTGGACTTCCAGGTCTTCCATATTAGGGAACAACACCGTTTCTATGTATCTTGCTTATATCTTTTAAATCCAGTTGTGACAGTCTTAAACCCTCTGAGGATTATTTTTCTCTGATGAAACACAGTTCAAGGCGTGCATTCTATAGAGCTTACATTTTCACTGGCTTTCAATATCTTTTTCTTAGTGGCCTGACAAGATTTGTTTCCTTGAGTTGGTTTTCCCTGCTGCTTTTGCTGTTGTAAGCATTTATCAACAGAGGTGGTCTGTGACAACTTTGAAGTATTGCCCTTATGCGTATAGGTGAAAATGGATGCAGCTCAATTTGATTGCAAACTCCCCTGCCTCAATTTAGGAGTAACACTGCTCTGTGTCCAAAAGTGTTCTGCTTCTGAAGGCACTTGGGGTCCGACAGACTCTGCGCTGCACTGGGAGGAACACTATGTCCAGTCTTACAGAACTGGCATCGACATCTAGTTCAGAATTTGGGTCAAAATATTTTATTCTGATTCCATGAAGGAGGGTTTGGATGAGTTGAAACAAGCTGCTGCTCCTCTCCCAATTCCCAGAGAAGCTTTGGTCAGTACTCTCTCTGGTGTTCCTGAGTAACTCGTTTAATAGAGTTATCGATGAGTAGCTTCACAGGCTGTGATTGAAGGCAACCAAGTCCTTGGAACAGTTGACTGAATTCTTTCAATAGTTCCTTCATGCTGCTTCTGTTGATGCTCTTGGCATCAATGAGGTGCAGTTCTTCAGTTGTTGTGCAGCTAAGTATTCTTGCACCACTTCTGATCGCCAACATTTTGACTTGTATGGGAATGGCACCATACTGAATCGAGTTTATGAAGGATCCTGAGAGTGGGGCACACCCTGTAGGCATAGATGTTGGTTTTCATGGGTGTTTTGATGGAGTCCAGCTTAAGCTTAATGTATTAGTCATGGGAAATGGATAACTCATAGGATCTTCCAAAAGTAAAAATTGCATCTAGGGTCATGCTGGGCTATGGCAGCATTATATATCATAGTGCTGATAAGTGTGACTCCCTTTTATGAATTGCACCTGGACTCCTATGGTAGGATCTCCATCGGTGCACATGCTTGTTAGTTCCCTTAGTCTGGTGTAGAAGCAGTTAGCCGATTTGTCACCCTTTGGTCACACCTGCCTCAGTCTGAATCCTCTGAAACTGGGATTCAGCTAGGGATTTAAATAGTTGTCAAAGGCAGCCGTAGCCCTGTTATAGTCATTTTGGCTTTCTGAGTCGTGAAATGGGTTTAGGAAATAAGAAGGCAATTGCTATTTGGAAGGGGTATGCTGAGGGTGTCCCTTCCAAATACTGATTCTTCATGGCATGTATTAATATTTTGTGATTGAAATCTGGTTGCAAAACATTAATGTTTTGCCGCCAACTTAAATGAGGTGGTTAGTCATTCTCAAACAGGAATTGGGAATGTTGACAACAACGTTTTTTCTGAGTAGGCAGTGGACCATGCAATCACTGCTTACTCCTAAAAAAGATTTGTGTAACTTTTCATATTTTATTTTTATAAATCCAGTCCAGGAAACCAGCTGCAATAAAAAAAGATTGCTTTATTTAAAAGCACTCATAGACATGATCTCCTGTTGACCCCAGCAGGCCAACATCCCTGTGATTGTGGCCAATCATAGTGGGACACAATTTGCTACAAACCTCCTGAACAGTGATTAATTTGTGCCAGTGGTTTCTGGTACTCGGCACCGGCACTTAATTGTCAACACCAGCACTTATGTCAGTCTGCCACATAATGGCACTGTTTGTCTAATGTAGTGATGAGCACAACACCAGTTGTTCAATAATTCAATATAGATTAAAATGGCTAATACCTGTCGCCAACACCATTCTTATAGCCTTGGACGACCTGGAGTAGTCTGAATTGTCACACTTGTAGAAGCGTGATGTTTAGTAGTTGTGTTGAAACTGTCATTAGCAACACTACCAGAAGGAATGGGTGGAGCAAGCTGCCGTGTCCTCCTGACAACGGCCCTGGAACCTATATCTTTACAAATTAAGCACTGCTCATGAATATTGATGGCGTAGGTCGAATTGCTACAATTCTGTATTTTGTGAACTTACCTGTCAATAAATAGGCCGATACACAACATACAAATGCAATCAGTAGAAGTTGATGCTTAGATTTTGACCACTTTTACTGAAACCATTTTATTACATTCCAAATGAGAAACCGCAACTTGCAGCTCGTTATACGTCTCAATTTGCAATTTATTATTTGGAATATTTCTATATGAGGCTCTTAAAAAAGGGTTGTAACATTCTCAAACCCTCTGATATACCTAATCAGACCCTTTGTACATGAGGCTCACTCCAGAGACGTTTTAAGGCATGGGCAAAGTGGGCTCTGGCCCAGGGCCCCAGGTTTTCAGAGGACCGCATAGAATTAGCTCTGTTCTGCAGAGAGTCTTGTCCCAATGATTTTGAATAATTCTATAACTTTAAAATACTTTAATGAAGTTAATCTTCCTGTTTTACCTGCCCCGTTAGTTGATCAACTTGAGAGTGATATTTTGGCCACAGAAATTTTAGACACAGTCAAATCCATAGCTGGGGCGAAAGCCTGTGGAGCAGATGGGCTCCCAATTGAATTCTATAAAATCTTTGCTAAAGAATTGACTCCTTTTCTGGTCAAATTATTCAATGTTGTTAAATCGGGAGGTATAGTCCCCACCGAGATTTAAGGAGTCTATCATCGTCAGTTTTGTTAAAAAAGGGAAAGACCACAAAGATGTAAACTCGTATAGGCCAATCAGCCTTCTTAGTGCTGATTTTAAGATTTTGATGAAAATATGGGCCCAACGTTTTATACCGATTGCCCAGGCCTTAATCCACCCTGACCAGTCTGGCTTTGTGTCATGGAGGTCTATGTCGTCCAATACCGGGTTTTTAATCCAGGCCCTTGATTATGTTTCTTGATTATGTTTCTATCAACAAAATTCCAATTTTGGTTTCAATGGTAGATGCCGAAAAGGCATTCGACCTGGTAAACTGGGATGCTTTATTTCTTGGTATGCAAACATTTGGTTTCCTGGCCCAGATAATTACTATGTTGAAAAATATTTATCAAGGTGCCCAAGCCAGGGTGGTAGTTAATACCAATGCGACAAGGGCAATCAATATTAATCGAGGAACCAGACAAGGGTGTCCGATGTCCCCCATTTTGTTTACTTTTTTTATTGAGCCCCTAGCAATAAGAATTCGTGAAAATCCTGAAATCAAATCACCAATAGAAGGAATGGCGAAATTAAAAATATTCGCCGACGATATAATCTTATATCTACGACCTGATAAATCTAATTTCGATCAAGTTCTATTTGAATTTAGTCAATTTGAACAGATCGGTGGATATAAAATTAATCAAAACAAAAACGGAGATTCTAGTAATAAATGCTGATTGTAATTTTTTGCCTTTAAATCTTAAATCTTAAGCCTCAAAACAGAACCGATTAGATACTTGGGTATCTATGTTTCTAATCAGTTTGATCAACTATTCAGTTTGAACTATTTATTTATGCGCAATAAAATAAAAATTCTGCTTGATAGATGGACTCTTCTTCCTTTAACCTTAATTGGCCGTGTAGCACTAATTAAAATGTCAATACTCCCCTTATTAATTTTTCTTTTTTATAAATGTTCCATTAAAGATCAACTCTAATTTCTTTCGAGAAATTGACTCAATGATCCGGGATTTTGTTTGGAATAAGAAAGCATCCAGGGTTAAATTGTCAGTATTGCAGTTGGGAACTGCTCAAGGGGGTCTAGCATTGCCAAATATTCGTTTTTACTATATGGCAGCGATTATGGAACTCGCAGCACGTTTACTGGATCCTAATGGGCGGCTTGATATGTTTTTTTATCACAGAATGATACAAAAGGCAGGTTGCAAGTTCCAATTTTTTAAAAACAGTTAAACTACCCAAAAAGACCAGGTATAAGACCATCCGGGAATTCTCCGACAGACTACGGTCTTGTTTTAAACTGGTAGGGTCCAGTGGTTTTTTATTACTTAAAATTGGAAGAGTGTAAGATCTTTGGGCTTCAAATCCATTCTAGTAAGCTCAAAAAATGGAGAGATTCTGGTTTGGGTGATTTGGGCTTTTTTTTTCTAAGCCGGAAACTTATCACCTGGCAAGAGGTTCAGGTCAGGTCTAGTAATCAATTAAAGACGGGGTTTTTGGAATATTTACAGATTGTAAATTTAATAAATAAATACAGTCTTTCGGAATGCGGGTCACCACCACCTCTGGCTAATGCCCTTTATAAAGCAAAATTAAAAGGAGTGGGGAACTGGTATACTTTACTGAGTAAGGGCGAAGAGTCGTCCTTGTTTGAAGGTATTTTGGCCAAAATAACTTATGAAACTAACTGCTCCATCTCGAGGCAGAAATGGGAGCAGATTGCCCAATAAGGAGGCAAGGCCCTTAGAGCTGCCAATTTTAAAAGGATGTCGTTTTTATCCCGTTGGTTGGCCTATTTTACTCCAAAAGCTTTAAATAAACACTTTCTGGGAGTTGAAAATAAATGCTTCCGATGCCAGCTTCGAAAGTGGGGCGACTGGCTTCACATTTTTTTAACTTGCCCTAAACTCGAAATGTTTTGGCGTAAAAAAAAATCATTAATAAGTCAGGCCATTGACAAGACGCTTGATCCTGAAGCTGAGGTTGCTTTATTTGGTATCTCAACAAAAAGATCTGACTTGTCCAAAGCCGAAGAGTTTTATACGGCGATCTGTTCTTTAGTAGCCCGCCCCTTAATTCTTCAAAATTGGAGATCAGAGGAGATTCCTTCTTATCTAAAATGGGTAAATGAAATGAAAAGGACAAAAAAGTTTGAAGAGGCCTACGCCCAAAAAGTTGGGGCAATGAACAAGTTTACCAGAATCTGGAAATTTTTTAATAGTGATCAATTAATGACTGGCACCTAGCACTTTAGCACAGGACACTTTATCTATGTAAGAAGTGCAGGATTAGTAAATATGCACATCTTTTTTGGGTTGGCAAAGGGAAACGATAAGAATTATAATGTAGGGTTGTCTACATATCCCATGTTTAAGTATTTTGCACCATTTGTATCTTTCTGGAATTGTGATTTTAGAAACGACTGCATGCTGCACTTTTTTACCGGCTTCCTGCTCTGTATCAACCATAATTGCTAAATGCTATTAATTAATTAAGGATTTTACTAGATCTTGCTTGATGTTTTCATAATTTTTTCTATTCTTAATCATTGATTATTGTACAATGTTTTTATGCCCATCTCTGCTGCTCAATAAAAAAAATATATATAAAGATTTTGAATAAATCTTAAACAGATTTTTTTAAATACCATTTTCTTTAAATTATTTATAATGAGGGTGATGTGTGAAAGTGCATTACAGATATTTTGCAGCAAAATGTTGTGTTTATGTTTCAAGCAACAGCCCTAAAAAAGTTTATTTTAGATTAACAGGACCTCACACATTAGAAAAGGGAGGGTGTCACAGAGATTATTTGCAATGATATTAGTTAGCTGCTGCTGTGATACAACATTGAAAACACCATTCACTGACCCTGAATATTAGATGTAAGCACATTTGGAATTTGGAAAAGTGTGTCTGTGCACTGTCAGTGACCTGTCCAAAGAGGGCATGAAAGAGCTGAAAATGTATCATAAATTCAAAGGTATTCCGAAGAGGGGCCCAAAAATACATTTGGCCCAGGACCCCTACAATCCTTATGATGTCCCTGCGCCCTCTCTTCTTATTTCAGCCATTTATCAATTGATGGGGTTTTGCCAAGTGATATATTGGATTTCTCCCTTATCTCTTCCACATTATGGGGCAGATTTACAAGCCCCTTCCGCCTCCTTGCACTGCCACTGCATTACACTGCGGCGGCGCAAAGAATGCAGCCTATTTACAATGTGATGCATCTAGGGAGATGCGTCACGTTGTAAAGCCCTGTGTCACATTATACCTGCGTCAGTTATAATGTGTGCATGGTGGGCGTTTCCATGCAGGAAGGCCTTGTAAAAGTGATGCAGTGAAATCTACAAGATTTCACTGCGCTACTTTTAGGATGCCACTGCATCAAAACCTTATGCCTGCTTGAAGTAGGCGTAAGGAGTGACGGAGTACAGTAAGTATAGGCCTCAAAATACATTGCTGAAGTTGTGTCTTGCTTACGACACAACTCCAGCAATGCGTGACTTTTGGGATAACAGATGCGTCAGAATTTCTGACGCATCTCGTAATCCTTAATCCTTGCGCCATGGAGCACTGTATTGTAAATACAGCGCATCCATGGTGGTGCAAAGACATTTGCCGCTGGTGCAAGGAAACTGACATGCAGCTGTATGCAGATGCGTTAGTTCCTTGTAAATCTGCCCCTATATATCTTTTGAAAAGCTATTAATAAAGTTCAGTTTCCACAGTTAGGTTAAATTACTGTTACAGCCGTCCCGCGCTTTGACTGGACACTGATCAAAGCTGAATTGATGCAGCATTATCTGTGCAAGTAGACAGTCCATTAATAGCCTGGAAATAGAAGCGCATTCTCGACGGTCCAGTTATCCAGCCGCAGAGGTGGAGTGAGGTGAGCGCAGCCTGCACGCTCGGCAGCAGGGAGACTGGAGGGGCGGGCTGAGCACAATGGTGTCTGTTCTCCCCAGTCACATTATGCTCCTACAGGTACGACGTCCCATCTGGCTATTAGTCATCGGTGCTATGCGCTGATTCATCACATTTCCAAAAGAGCGCACTGTGTTCCCAATTTTGGAACATTATGTTTTGTTTTGAAAGTGTCTAGCAATTGCTCAATTTTCTTTCAGTGCAATATGATCCAGCGTTTAATGGAACAGATTGCGCATTGCATCCGCAATGCCCTCGCAGCTCCTGTTCTTATTATTAGAGAGTGCTTAAATATTGACAATTACAGCAGAAAGTACAATTGGCACAGAGGGCAGGAAGTTCAAAAAGCTCTTCTAAAGACGCCTGTGGGTTGTTCGCAGGCACGAAAAATTAAAACCACAAAGAACAGCAGCATGCTATTAATTTGTTCTCATGGAAAAGGTATGATGTGTTTGTGTATTATAAGCGAGATGTATGGAATAGGTGGATCTTGCACCCTGGAAGTGATGCTTGACAGGGTCATATTATACAATGCACATGGTCGTCGTAGGTAGTGCTCGCAAGAGCAATAATACATTCCAGAATGATTTTATTGCACAAAATTCAGTGGTATAAATAGAGAATACATAACAGGTAACTCTGTATTATGGTCTAATATTTCCATTGAGGGGTTCTGGTGACACAATAAACTACAAGGTCGAAGGTCAAGTGGTTTTGTAAATGTCACTAGAACGCTGAAATGTTAATATAGGATCATCTTATACATGTAACCTATTGTGTATTTTATATAGTACATATTTATTTTGGAGCACATATCTGGTAAAAGTTTTTTTTCTTCAAAGTGCAGCAAACAATGGAAATGGATTGGAAATAGAGTGTTTAGAATGTATCAGTCTTCAGTAAAATAAAACAATGGGCAATAGGGAGGGTCAATGGGTTCTGGCTAATCTGGTGCTGCCTGTTTACTGCATAGTTATGGATTCAATGAATTTGCCATATAATTTGAAAAATTGGCAGATTACACCAAAAATGTTGCTTCTTTCTCAAATGGATGAAAATAATAGTGAGAGAGAATGTGCTGTATAATTTGCACTTTTTGGTTGGACAATTTAGGTAACATTGCTGCATAATTTGTCCCTGAATGTCACATAATTCTAGTAGCCCGACAATTTTAAAGCTCTTCAGAGTGGTTTGGAGCTGTCATGATGATGAAATCCATACTTTACAGACAACGTGAAATAGCTCTTTAATTTCACATTCCGTGTGAAATATGGGTTTATATGCATTTACTGTCTTAAAAGCATGACACCATGTAATTTAAATCTATATTCACAGGTGTAGTGTCGCTCCAGTGACACAACTGGAGCACCAGGGGTTATCGCACTGTGCCCTGATGTCAGGATTGTTATGTTCATGCCCCTTTGGCTTCAAGGCTGTTTGGTTTGCCCGCACCACGTGGGGCATAGGAAATAAATATTGCCTTGGCCAGGCATGGCGTCGCAGAAGACCCCGTTCGGGGCAGAGTGTAAACCCTAAGCTTTGTCTCTGTGTGGTCTGTTTCCCAGCTGAGCAGCCTATAAGCACTGGCTCACTCATCTTGGTGATCGAGGCCTGAGGACATTACATCCGGACCCTGACACACACTGGCGATGAGCGGGTGTCTTCCCGCCACCCTGTTTACGCTGTGGCAGCTGCGTACCTGGCAGGAGGGTGTGCGGTGCTCGTGCCACATGACCGGGCGGTGAGGCCCTTGTGCAACCTGGCGTGGGAGTCCTGCTGCAATCGGAGCCCACCCGATCTGCACGCAACGTGGGTGGCACCACCGTGTCTGTGCTGGTGGTCCCTGCATGAAGGAGTGCTCCTCCCAATGGCTGGTGAGTGTGGTGCGAGACCCTAGGTCGGCTACAGCCTCTAGGCGAGTAGACACGTGGGGAAGTGTCCCCTTGCTGTCCTAATCAGGTGAGTGAGGCAAGCCTGCATCACAGGTTGGAGGAGATCAAACAAAACTAGAAAGAAATAATCACAAAGACTGGTGGAGTCCTCGAGTACATAACCTGCCTGCTAGTAGGGTGTGCTGGAAGGAAGGAAAATCAGGTGGGGATTCATTCCATGACCCTTGCATGATGTGTCAGTGACAACTCCTTTAAAAAAAAAAAAACAGGAGGATAAAGGGTGACAAACCAAGAGACACGGCAGACAATACATCATCCATACCCACACCATGGCGTATATACCAGCTGTGGAGCTGTTAATAGTCAAAGGCGGTCCATCGGCGCAAGCACCTAAGTGGAAAGAATGGGTAGAGAGACTACTACTTTTCTTTCAAGCCACTATAGTGGACAATGCACAAAGGAGAGCTCTGATCCTACATTTAGGGGGAAGGGACATTTACAAAATATCCAAGTCAATAAATTAAGCTGCTCCCAAGATGCACTTCACCCTCATAGCTGGTCTCACGGCGCATTTCGAACCTATGGCAAACCAGGACTATGAGAGGTTTGTGTTTCGCCAAGCAAGGCAGCATGCTGATGAATCTATTGACGTCTATCACGCATGGCTAAAGGAACTTGCCTGCACAAGTGGCTTTAATGATGAGAATGAAGAAATAAGAGAGCAGATCATTCAGGTATATGCCTTATTAGAACATTGGAATGTTGGAAGCTCCATTGAAAACAATGGAGTGCTCAGGGCTTATAATGGCTGGTATAAGCCCGGAGCTCCAACATTCCAATGTTTCTTTGTTCACAGCTCTGGCTGTGAACAAAGGCTTCAGGGAGCCTGAGGGGATTTCAATCCCCTCGCGCTCCCTGAAAGCTTTGTTTAATTTGTTAGAACATTCTGCCCTCTAGTGGCAGAATGTTCTAATAGCCTTATAGCCCTTCGTAGCAGGGCTCTACCGGCAATTAAAGTCCCGCTGCTTTGTTAAAGTCCCTCGCCTTCGGCTCGGGCCTTTAATGCTGCAGCGGGCCTTTAATAGCCGA
The DNA here is from genome assembly GCF_964204655.1 of Triturus cristatus. Lineage (NCBI taxonomy): Eukaryota > Metazoa > Chordata > Amphibia > Caudata > Salamandridae > Triturus > Triturus cristatus. The sequence goes on along the minus strand of NC_140589.1, from coordinate 635,995,379 downwards.
TATAGCCCGCTACGGCGGGCTATAAGGCTATAGCAAAGCTTCGCAAGCGAATGCTAGAAGAGTCCTGAAAATCTCTAGCGAACATCCTAACGCTAGGCAAGACCAAGGAGCTTTCCAGGTCCCGAGCTGCTCACATTAAAGCAGCATTACAGACACCGGTGAAGACTGAACCAGTCAATGTCATCACACCAACCCCAATCCAAAACAGTTCAGGAGAGATGATACTAAACCTTGAACATGTGGCTACTGCAGGGGAAGTAGCAATCGCACCTCCGAGTGCTCAGCGAGAGGCTGGAAGTGCGTCGGGTGTGGAAAACTCAATCACTTCATGAGAGTCTGTTGCTTGGGAAAAAAGCGAGGGCAGAGCACCACCGTAAATGCTCTACCAGAAGTGAGAGAGAGAAGCAGTGACATGGATGATGATGATAAAGAGAAACATACCATCCACTCTGTTTGCTCAACCCGCACGTCGCCTGCTGCATTGCCATATACTTGTCGGAGATCACCCCACCACTGCCATGGTAGATACTGGGGCAACTATCAACATCATGTCCACTGAAGCATATCGTATCATGCAATCCACCCCAAAGTTGCAACAGCGATGATTAAGGTGTTCACCTATGGCCAAGATAGACCTTCCGTGAGAGAGGAAGATTCAAGACTGCCATAACCTATGGATCACATTCAGTGGATTCCCATGTGTATGTCGCAGAAGAAGGCCATGGCATGCTCCTGTCGGGTGGCGGAAGCTCTCTGCATCATAGCATTCGCCTGTGGAATATATCAGGAGGCCATAATTCATATTCTCTCTGAATTCCCCACAGTTTTATAAGGTATTGGGTGCCTGAAAGGCAAAGAGATCCACCTACATGTTGACCAGTCAGTGCGGCCAGTAGCACTCTGACATCGGCGCATTGCATTTCAATGAAACCTCTTGTAGGGAAAGAGCTTGACAAGCACGAGACTGCAGGCATCATTGAAAAAGTGACAGGGCCAACACTCTGGGTATCGCCAATTGTGGTGACAAGAAAACCCAAGCAGCCTGTTGGGGTGCAAATATGTGTAGATATATGCATACTAAAGGTCGCAATAAAAATAGAACTAAACTTAACACCAACAATTGATGATCTGATTGGTGAAGTCAGTGGACCCAGCTGGTTTCCATGCTGGATTCGTGTTCAGGATATCACCAGCTAGTCCTTGATGAGGAATCCCACTACCTTACAACTTTTTCAACATATGTAGGTCTGCGGCCTACAAGCGTTTGTATTTTGGCATTTGCAGTGCTGCCGAAGTGTTTCAAAATACTATTCAAGAGCTTCTAGCAGACATCCCAGGAGTTGCCAATGTCAGTAATGACATTTTAATCTATGCTTAGAACGTACCAGAACACAATGTGAGGTTGGAGAAGGAGCTCCAAAAGATTCAGGAATCAGGTCTCACTCTACATCGCAACAAGTGTGAATTCTCACAGCAGAAGTTACACTTCTTTGGATTTGTAGTCTCGTCGGAGAGAGTGACCCCAGATCTCAACAGGTATGGGACATTAAGGAAGCACCTGCACCCGCCACGGTGACAGGGCTGCGCAGCTTTTCAAGCATGGTCAATTATTGTGGTTGTTTCATCAGAGATCTCACTACCCTGAAGCAACCCCTTCGAGAACTCACCAAAAGGTTTGTCCCTTGGTCATGGGGCCAAGATGTAGTAGGCTGCTTCTCAGGCCTCCAAAGCTGCCCTATCATCTAATACCACGTTGGCTTACTTTGACCCCTGGAAGGACACTGTTATAGATTTGGACGCTGGCCCTAAAGTTTTGGGGGCAGTACTGATGCAACGGCCCACTGATGATGATTGTTGGACTTGGCCCTTCTGGCAGGTTCACCCCTGAACTTTTTTTGCTTTTTATTGGTGACTTGGTGTGGTGATTTTTCGTTTCTGCGCACTTTCCCTGTGTCCCAGGGTAAAGTGCGTGCGCACTCTGAGTGCATGTGGTGAGATAGGCCTGCCCTCCCATAAGAATGCATGGGGAATGTATGTGTCCCTAGTAGTTCCTGATGCGTGGGGTGTGCAGGCCCGAGTTTGGTATGTGCGGACTCGTGTGATTGAATGCTGTGCGATGATGTGTGCGGCGTGCATGTACCTAGTGTGGAAGTGCCACTTCTAGAAGTGGGCACTTCGGTGTGCAGTGTAAAATGTGTGCCTTGTCGCGTGATTGGCTGGTTGAGGTCATGTGACGGGCTAGGGATTCCCCAGAGTCAGGATGAGTCACCCAGTGGTGAATAGGGAGATCAGCAGCTAGATGGGTGGGAGGAGTACACCTGGGTCCTGAATAGGGCAGGGTTTTCCCCACACAATGCTGGCTCCGCCCCCTGTGGTGCGAATGACGACCCTAGCCCTGCCAGTGAATAGAGTGAGGGGCTGAGCACATCAAGGGTGCTCCCCAACCAGCTGCGACTGGTTTTCCCCCTCAACCTGAACCCAGAACAAAGGGTTTTTACTGTATAAAAATGGGGCTGTGTCCCCACAGAAACTGTTCACTTCCAGGATCCTGAGGGGGGCTGCTGCTGCTGGAGGCCAGGAGGAACCGCCACCTTGGACTGCCTTCCTGCCTGGAGGGCCCAGTGAGCTGGCCCCTGGCCCAGCCTTGCCCCCCTGCCCACCTTCCTAAGGACTTTGCTGGACTTTCTTTATTTTGGCCCCTAAAGCGCCTGGAAGCGCTTTTCTTTCCCTCACAGCGCTAGGAGCGCTGTATTTGTGGCCAGCAGCGCGGCGCTGCAATTATTAGCAAGGGAACCCCGACGTAGAGATTCCCTGCTATTTTGTCATATCCAAAGCGGGTGCCCACCCCTCATCGCCGCCGTCTCCGGATCACCGCTGCGACCCCGTTCGGCCAAACCGGAAGTCAGGCGGCCCGTGTTGGGACGTGGGCGGGACGTGGCAGAAAGCAGGAAGCGGACGGGAGCCTACCCCGCGCTCCTGCACTGAAGTCGGAAGTCTGCTGACTGACGCGGGGCTCCCGTGAGATCGAGGGAAGCCCCGCGCCGAGAAAAGGAAACCCATCGAGCGAAGACCCAAGCGGGAGCCTACCCCGCGCTGGGCCGGACCGGAAGAGAAGAGCCCCGTGTCACCTGCTGTGCCCGACCCGACGAAGTCCGGAGGTGAGTGGGGGACGCAGGAGGGCGATCCTGGTCTGTGAGCCCTGTGAGGCTCCAAGTGCTCTACGGAGTTGCTCAGAGCGCCCAAAGCGCTCCAACGTCGGGGGCATTCTTGATTTAGAGCCCCGAGGCTCTAACATAGAGGGGCATTTATTTTTAATGATAAGAGCGGCCCCGGAAGGCAGCGGGCCGCTCCAACGTTGCCCCCACAGTTGGTCCAGAGCCCACGAGGCTCCAAAAAAGGCGCATTCTCTCAGAGCCTAGAAGGCTCCAAGGGGGCACGAGTATTTAGAGCGCTAGGCGCTCCAATGTTGAGGGCACATCGTTCTAGAGCCCACGAGGCTCCCGCGCTGTTTATGGGGCATTGCTTTCTCAGGGCCCAGAGAGGCTCCACGTGAGTGCTGTATATTGTTTGAAAAGGCACAGTGGTACCCCAGCATCTCCCCAGCTGCCCAGCACTTAGTGGGCAGCTGCAACGTTTAGGTTGTGGCCTCTGCGTTTTGGTTTACGCTTTGCCCTGACTGCGTGCGCAGTCTTGCCCTGACTCTGCTGGACACAGGGTGTCCTTGCCCCTTCAAGGGGACTGCCACAGGTTGTGGCTAATGTGAGTTTGGCGCTATTCTTCCTAATCTACACCGCTGAATGTCTTTTATGCTTCCTGATATTTTTTCCTAAATTGTGTTTACACCTCTGAATGTATTTTATGCATCATGTGTTTATGTGCTTAGACCCCTACAGGTAGAGTGATACTTAGGTGGTTGTTTTTCTCCTAGTACAGGTGGTGCTAGTGAGATCCTGATTCCCTGCGCAGTATTTTCCTAAGGTGGTTAGGGTTGCGTAGGTGGTACTTTCTGGTTACCAGGAGTTACTGGTTGTGTGTTATATATGTTATTGTGTGCTATGTTCTAAAGTATTATTCCTAAATTCTAAGAGTGCTAATTTCGGACAGTGGTCCATGTAGCCCTGTCCCCTGTACATATAATCCCTTGTAAATTCTGCCCGTGCCTGTTGGCACATTGTAAAGTGTGTGTTTTTATCTAATGTGTTGTGTATAATACAAAGGCTATTTTTATAGAATACCTTGTGTGGAGTTTCCTTTGTGGTGGGCCTTGGGTGTTGTTGCTGGGTGCGCACGCAAACGCTTTACACATTGCCTCAGAGATAAGCCTGACTGCTCGTGCCAAGCTACCAAGGGGGTGAGCAGGGGTTATCTTTGGCGTGTAACTCCCCAGCCCTGACTAGAGTGGTGGTTTCTGCCTGGCTTTGGCGCAAGCCTCAGCCAACCAGAAATCCCATTTCTAACATTGGTGATCAGCGGTGGGATTTGGACTTGCGTTTGCGCTGTACCGCAGCGGCAACTGGCCGCACTACAAAACTATGCATTTAGATAAATCACATGGTATAGGGATTATTGTTCTAAGTTTGTTTTTAATTGTCATTTCTTTGGAAATGTGTTTTTGTGCACTGTGAGTTAGGTGTCCCTAGCTCGGGAGGGTAAATCATCCCCCTTAGTGCATTGTGTTTTCTGGATTCACCAGAGGGTGGGATCCAGTGGTGGCAGCGTAATAGTGTCCAGTACATTTGTCCCCCGCCCTGCGCCCAGAGTTGGTACCTGTGTCACGTGTTGGTCAGGTTGAGGAATCAGGGGTGGTAGAAACTGCCTTACCAGTCCGAGGGGAGGGTTGTGTGTGGATGAATGGTGTGTGGCACTAGGCAAGTGAGTGTGAGTTCTCTGGGATAGAGAGCTTGCTGAATCCTTTTTGTGAATTGTGTGCTCCTGTGTTAAGCTCAGACCCCTAGGTTCCCTGTGTGATCTTTTCTCTAGAACGTCTGCCAGAATGGAGCCTGCTTTTGATCCCAGTGATCTAGTTTATTACAGTATGCAGGAGTTGGAAAGGTTCTGTAGAGAGAGAAACATAGGGGTGAGTGAGTCAGACACTGTGTACGAACTGAGGAACCACATGATTGGATGGCAAGCAGGTGAATGGGAACGTGAGCGCAGGGAGGAAGAAAGGGCCCGGGCCTCACACCTGGAGGGTGGTGGGTCTGTGGGGAGCCCTGAAGATTCAGAAGAAAATGACAGTACCTGGACGCCAGTAGAGAGTGAGGACCCCGTAGGTAGGGAGTCCCTTGCTGGGTCCAGCGTAGGAGATAGCGCCTCATCCCTTTCCCTGTCCCCTGAGCATAGTGGTAGTTTTCTGGATTCCCCAGTGAGGGTGGAGTCCAGTGGTGGCAGCGATATAAAGTGCAGTACAGAGAGTCCCAGTCCCAGTTCCCCGAGTGTGGTACCTTGTTCCCGAGAGGAGGAATGTAGGTTGAAGTTCAGGGGCAGTAAGAAGCTGTCTCACCAGTCTTGGGAGGAGGCTGTGGAGGAATGTCATGATGCACTGGTGGACTGGCTGGTGTTTAACCCGGAGCAGGATTTGGATGGAGTACTCAATATGATTATCAAAGAGCAGATGCTCAGTAGTTGTTCTCCAGGGTTGCTCCAACACCTGTTGAGGTATAATTCTTTTTGTCCATGGGAACTTGCAGAGGAAGCAGAGCGCTGGGAAAGGGCCAGAGGTTCTCTAGAGTCATTAGTGAGTGATTCCAACAATAGTGGGTCAGAGATCCTCCAGCCCAGTGTGGTGGAGGAGGCTCAGTGTAGCCCAGCTAGGTCCCAGGATAGCGAGGAGGGTGTAGGGGCTCACTGCCTGGCTCAATGGAGCAGGAGTGAGGGGGTGACCGAGGGTCCCCAGACGCCCGAAACCCTGCCTCAGGACTTGGATGGTTTCATGAGGGAACACCAAGTTGGGGACCTAGGCTGTCCTGTTAGTCCACTTGAGGACGATCTCTTAGTGAGTAGAGGACCTGGAGTGCCTGTAAACAGGGCTCCTGTGGTTCTGGAGTCTGGCAGTACCGCTCCGGTAGGGAGGGTACAGGAGTCCAGCGTGAGCAGTGATTGAAGGATGAGTTCCCCAGTGGAAGAACCGGTGGGTCAGGGACTACCCAGTTGGGCTAGGATCCCGTGTAGTGACCAGGGTGACACCACTTCTGTTCTGGGGGATCTCCGCGCACTGTCAGGTGGACAGGGGACGGGGGATCAGCGCCAGACAGACAGTCACTCGACATATGTGTCGTTTGTGAGCCTCAGGGGGATGGATTGTAAATCCCCAAAAGTCCTGGAGTGCCAGGCGATTATTCCACCAATGATTCTAGGCCGGAGGTTGGAAGGCCAGGTTCGGGATCAACCTGACCTGAAGGGTGGGACGTCTGTAATCAGCGTCCCGACCGGTTCTTCTTCCAGAGGTACCGCCCCAGTTGGTAGGGAGCAGGGTTCTGGAAGGGGGTGCAGAGGGAGGGAGAGCCCACCTCTGACCCTGGTGCAATCTGAGGGGTTAAACCCTGGGTTGGAATGGCGTTCTAGGTGTACCCCTCGCCGGAGGAGGAGGAACCCTAGGAGAAGAGGTAGGGGGAGGAGAGCCTTCCCTGAGACTCCTGGTCCGCCTGAGGGTGTAGACCCTAGGCTGGAGAACCAGTGGCAGTCTAGTCCTGTCTTGCAGAGAGGAAGAGTGGAGAATGGCCGCTATGTGCCAGGGGTTACTACCCCCCACTCTGTGATTAGGCAAGGACCGGTGGCACCTGGGTGGCCTAGGGCCTGGTCTTGGCCGCGGACAGCTTGGGAGTACCAGTGGGGTAGCCCAGTTGGTCCGGACAGTGGTTTTAAAAGGAATTCCATGGGTTCACCGTGGCGTAGAACCGGAGGGTGTCCCTGCAGTTGCGGGCCCGCGTCCGTGTTCTATCGCCCCAAGCAGGGAAGTCCATCACGGTGGTGATTGGTCTGCCCTGCGTTTTGGCTGGAAGGGGGTTGTGTTGGACTTGGCCCTTCTGGCAGGTTCACCCCTGAACTTTTTTTGCTTTTTATTGGTGACTTGATGTGGTGATTTTTCGTTTCTGCGCACTTTCCCTGTGTCCCAGGGTAAAGTGCGTGCGCACTCTGAGTGCATGTGGTGAGATAGGCCTGCCCTCCCATAAGAATGCATGGGGAATGTATGTGTCCCTAGTAGTTCCTGATGCGTGGGGTGTGCAGGCCCGAGTTTGGTATGTGCGGACTCGTGTGATTGAATGCTGCGCGATGGTGTGTGCGGCGTGCATGTACCTAGTGTGGAAGTGCCACTTCTAGAAGTGGGCACTTCGGTGTGCAGTGTAAAATGTGTGCCTTGTCGCGTGATTGGCTGGTTGAGGTCATGTGACGGGCTAGGGATTTCCCAGAGTCAGGATGAGTCACCCAGTGGTGAATGGGGAGATCAGCAGCTAGATGGGTGGGAGGAGTACACCTGGGTCCTGAATAGGGCAGGGTTTTCCCCACACAATGCTGGCTCCGCCCCCTGTGGTGCGACTGACGACCCTAGCCCTGCCAGTGAATAGAGTGAGGGGCTGAGCACATCAAGGGTGCTCCCCAACCAGCTGCGACTGGTTTTCCCCCTCACCCTGAACCCAGAACAAAGGGTTTTTACTGTATAAAAATGGGGCTGTGTCCCCACAGAAACTGTTCACTTCCAGGATCCTGAGGGGGGCTGCTGCTGCTGGAGGCCAGGAGGAACCGCCACCTTGGACTGCCTTCCTGCCTGGAGGGCCCAGTGAGCTGGCCCCTGGCCCAGCCTTGCCCAGCCTTGCCCCCCTGCCCACCTTCCTAAGGACTTTGCTGGACTTTCTTTATTTTGGCCCCTAAAGCGCCTGGAAGTGCTTTTCTTTCACTCACAGCGCTAGGAGCGCTGTATTTGTGGCCAGCAGCGCGGCGCTGCAATTATTAGCAAGGAAACCCCGACGTAGGGATTCCCTGCTATTTTGTCATATCCAAAGCGGGTGCCCACCCCTCATCGCCGCCGTCTCCAGATCACCGCTGCGGCCCCGTTCGGCCGAACCGGAAGTCAGGCGGCCCGTGTTGGGACGTGGGCGGGACGTGGCAGAAAGCAGGAAGCGGACGGGAGCCTACCCCACGCTCCTGCACTGAAGTCGGAAGTCTGCTGACTGACGCGGGGCTCCCGTGAGATCGAGGGAAGCCCCGCGCCGAGAAAAGGAAACCCATCGAGCGAAGACCCAGGCGGGAGCCTACCCTGCGCTGGGCCGGACCGGAAGAGAAGAGCCCCGTGTCACCTGCTGTGCCCGACCCGACGGAGTCCGGAGGTGAGTGGGGGCCGCAGGAGGGCGATCCTGGTCTGTGAGCCCCGTGAGGCTCCAAGTGCTCTATGGAGTTGCTCAGAGCGCCCAAAGCGCTCCAACGTCGGGGGCATTCTTGATTTAGAGCCCCGAGGCTCTAACATAGAGGGGCATTTATTTTTAATGATAAGAGCGGCCCCGGAAGGCAGCGGGCCGCTCCAACGTTGCCCCCACAGTTGGTCCAGAGCCCACGAGGCTTCAAAAAAGGCGCATTCTCTCAGAGCCTAGAAGGCTCCAAGGGGGCACGAGTATTTAGAGCGCTAGGCGCTCCAACGTTGAGGGCACATCGTTCTAGAGCCCACGAGGCTCCCGCGCTGTTTATGGGGCATTGCTTTCTCAGAGCCCAGAGAGGCTCCACGTGAGTGCTGTATATTGTTTGAAAAGGCACAGTGGTGCCCCAGCATCTCCCCAGCTGCCCAGCACTTAGTGGGCAGCTGCAACGTTTAGGTTGTGGCCTCTGCGTTTTGGTTTACGCTTTGCCCTGACTGCGTGCGCAGTCTTGCCCTGACTCTGCTGGACACAGGGTGTCCTTGCCCCTTCAAGGCCAGTTGGCCTAGGGACTGCCACAGGTTGTGGCTAATGTGAGTTTGGCGCTATTCTTCCTAATCTACACCGCTGAATGTCTTTTATGCTTCCTGATATTTTTCCTAAATTGTGTTTACACCTCTGAATGTATTTTATGCATCATGTGTTTATGTGCTTAGACCCCTACAGGTAGAGTGATACTTAGGTGGTTGTTTTTCTCCTAGTACAGGTGGTGCTAGTGAAGTCCTGATTCCCTGCGCAGTATTTTCCTAAGGTGGTTAGGGTTGCGTAGGTGGTACTTTCTGGTTACCAGGAGTTACTGGTTGTGTGTTATATATTTTATTGTGTGCTATGTTCTAAAGTATTATTCCTAAGTTCTAAGAGTGCTAATTTCGGACAGTGGTCCATGTGGCCCTGTCCCCTGTACATATAATCCCTTGTAAATTCTGCCCGTGCCTGTTGGCACATTGTAAAGTGTGTGTTTTTATCTAATGTGTTGTGTATAATACAAAGGCTATTTTTATAGAATACCTTGTGTGGAGTTTCCTTTGTGGTGGGCCTTGGGTGTTGTTGCTGGGTGCGCGCGCAAACGCTTTACACATTGCCTCAGAGATAAGCCTGACTGCTCGTGCCAAGCTACCAAGGGGGTGAGCAGGGGTTATCTTTGGCGTGTAACTCCCCAGCCCTGACTAGAGTGGTGGTTTCTGCCTGGCTTTGGCGCAAGCCTCAGCCAACCAGAAATCCCATTTCTAACAATGATGAATGGGCCCCCCTGGCATTTGCAAGTCGCTCACTAACTAGTACCGAACAGCGATATTCTCATATTAAGAAAGAGGCGATAGGCATCTACTGGGGGTGTCACTATTTCCATCTCTACGTCTACTCCAGATGAGGAAGCAGATGCAGACGAGACTGAAGAATATGTACGATATGTGACTGATCAGTCTCGTCCCATTCCTCTCTCTCTGTATATGCTCTGTGCCAAGCTACAAACCAAGACAAATGTCTACAGAGAGCTCTTGAAATAGTGAAGACCAACCAGTGGCACACCTTAAATAGATATTGGGCTCTGCTCATACCTGAGGTGCAGCGAATTCTGGAGAGTTTGCACATTCGCAAGGTGTTGAGTGCTGACCCAAATGGGTACCTTTTGCAAGGATATCGCCTTGCCATCCCCACCGCCCTTACTGATATGCTAATTCAGCTTGCCCACTCAGGACACCAGCGTATGGTTAAGACCAAGAACCAACTGCAAAGAAAAGTATGGTTTCCTTTGATGGATGAGAAGGCTGAGGAAGTGGTCAAATCCTGTCCCTGGTGCCAGTCCGCCACCCCCCGTATTGACCGAGAAGGATCCAGGAGGCCCGTGGGTCGGTGCTAGTCTGGATTTTGGCAGCCTCCCAGATGGACGACATACTCTTGTAATGATTGATGAACCCTCCAAATATCTGGAGGTAGAGATCCTCTCTTCTCTGAGTGCCAGTGATGTGGCACACAAATTGGAAAAGAATATGGCTACCCATGATTTGATCAAAGAACTGAGAACGGACAATGGCCCGCCCTTCCAGGAGCAAGAGATGGCATCATATCTAACCTTCCTGGGGATCACTCAAAAGAAAATCACTTTGCGGTGGCCCCAAGTGAACAGGGAAGTTGAAAGGTTTGTGAGAGCATTCAATAAGTAATTTGGATTTCCTCGACGAGCCACCAATCTCTGGAACTCGCAATTTACTCATTCCTTTGGGACTGTCGACAGACTTCCCACTCTACCACAGGTCAGGCCCCCGGGCACCTTCTGTGGATCGGGTGGTTTTGGGCTCAATTCCTCACCATCCTGGATATCTTCGGATCCAATTGATGACCACCTTGTCTATGATCGAAGAAGGAGGTCCAATAAGCAAGCCAGCTATCGCCGGCAAGCTAAGGTGTCCGATCTGAAAATAGGTGATTTGATACTGGTACAGGATCGATGTCCTGGCAGCATATTCAGGCTACCTTTTGAGCGCCACCCCTGGACCATATTCTCTGTGCATGGCACCCGAGTCATTGCTCATTGTGGACTTGGGACACTCACTCGGAACAGTTCAGCATTCAAAAGGTTTCATCAGCAGCAAAGCTGTTCCTTGGCGAGTGAGAACAAGGCTCCTTCACTGGATGAACAGGAGTGTGGTTCCGAAGTGGCCTATCCGTAATGTGTGTCATTGGAGTCTAGTGCCATTGGACTCAGGGTTCACAGCTTGGTTGAAGTCCCCCTGAGAAGTCCCTCGGCCAGTTCCTCTGATCAACAGCCCAGCCACAACAAGTGTACCCGGAAGGGGCTCCGAAGCAAACTAATGCCAACTACTAGACTGAGAGATCATCTGGTGTAAGAGTTTGTGACTTTTGACCTGGGTCAGGTAACCTTTAACTATCAGGTACTTGACCTTATCATCTGTTGTTGTCACTTTTGTGTGAATTATGGGTCTCCCTGCTCACTGTTCAGTTGTGACATTAAATAATATTTTTTCTATATATTGTTTCGCTTTGTATTTTGGGGAAGAATGTAGTGTTTCTCCAGTGACGCAACTGGATCATCAGGGTTTACTGTACTGTGCCCTGATGTCAGAGGTGTTATGTTCGTGCCCTTGTGGGTTCAAGGCTGTTTGGTGTGCCTACACCACGTGGGAGGTAGGAAATAAATACTGCCTTGGCCAGCGTGGCGTCGAAGGAGACAAGGGCTGGAGCAGAGTGTAAACCCTATGCTTTGTCTCCGTCTGGTCGGTTTCCCAGCTGAGCAGCCTATTAGCACTGGCTCACTCCTGTTGGGGGTGGAGGACCGAGGAAATTACATCCAGGCCCCGAAACAGCAACAAGGAGCCATGAGGTATGGAAAATGTTTCCCAGTGCCTTATTGGGTCCTGCATCTGTATATACTCTTCCCTGAGAAGTGAAAGTGGTGTGAGGGGTTGTCTTTGTGAAAGGGTGAAGTAAAGTGTAAGTCCAGAAAAAAGAAAATGGGAAAGAAGGTAGGAAGGATTAAGTACAGAATGGGAAGGTATGGGAAAGGAAATGAGAAAAGTCAGGAAACAGAAAAATAATGCAAAGAAAAAGAAGTAGGAATAGGAGGAATGATATTTGGAGGAGAATTTGAAAGGAAATGAGAAGACAGAGTAGATAGATAAAGAAAGGGCAGAATTGAAAGAGTAGGCACAAATGGAAAATGAAAAAAAAAGATGAGCCGTGCAGGAGAAGATATAGGCCAAAGGAAGGACAGAGAGGAAAAGGAGGGAAAAAGGAGAATAGGAACGGGAGCAGAAAATGGAGCGAGTGAGGCAGGGGGATAAAGAGAAAGACAGTGGAAGGGGAGAGAGTGTAAGAAAAAAGGAGATGGGTGGAGAAAGGGATGAAAATAGTGAGGAGAGAGGAAAGACAGAATTAGAAAGTCAGAGGAACATAAGCAGTGCAGCTATCAATTGTGCAGTAGATGTGATAGAACCAATGCCGAGGCGTGAGTGGGGCTCACTACAAGCACTATATTGCAATCTTTTAAAACAAACCTGGGAGGTGAGGCATCTGATGCTTTTAGGTCTCATCTAAAAGCTCTAGCTTTCTGTTTTTGAAGACCTATTGCCTCTAATACATGAGGTTATATATCTATAGCTTTAGGTCAGCCCGCGCTCTTGATTGAATGGCTTTCTTGTCTATCTCATTCAAAAGATTTTCTCCCCATTCTTTCTTTATCTGGCCTGTGAAGCATTTCTTCTGTACTGTGTTCTGATTGGTTGACGTGTGTCCTCCCACTGCTTGCATTCAGGCTGCTACCTTTTTTTCTAGCACTCCCTGGCAGTGCATGTGTTTTCTTACTCTCTCCCTTGTGTGCTGCCTCCCTCATCTCTGTGTTGTTCCCCTCATTAACTTCCTCTCCCACACTTTTCACCCTTTCCTCTTTTACTCCTCGACCCCTCCCTACTGCATTTTTTAAAATAAAATCTCTTAAAATCTTCTAGGGCAACTGGCATTTGCTACTGGATGCCTCCTTTCTTTTTCATGTGCTCTTATTCATATTTTTTTATATTCACCACTCCAAGATAAGGACATACCAGTAAGAAAAAAATATGGCAGCTGCATCATGTCCAGGGCCACTGGAATTATGCGATTGTGTGGCTGTTGCTTTTGTTGCTTGATTATTGATTTGTCCATTTGCCACATACTCTATCATCGGCTGCATAGTCTGCAGATTTTATTTTAAAAAATGTTTCTATCTTAAACGGTTCAAAAGTTTCTAAGGATGCAACAATATGTGTTGCCGCGTAGTGGAAGGCTCTTTTGCAAAGGATGACTGCTCACTTTTCTGTTGCTTAATGCTTAATTTGGGTGTTAAGCTGGTACTAATAAGGTGCACCCTCTTCCCAGACTGTTGTAACAAGTGTTTCTTGCCGCATAATTTAGTCAACCCTGCTGCCTAGTTTGGCTCTCCACCGCTGCAGAATTACAGTGGCCTTGATCATGACATAAGTGCATTTTGACAAATGCACACAGTTCAGCATTGGCAAAACCTATCTGCATCTTAGCAAAAACAATTGACAAAGCCAATAGGTCTGAACTGGCACAGGCAAAAAGCAAGAGCGATTGGCTTCATCAATACATGTTCTTCCATGCATTAGGGTCGAACCCTCTTGCTACACCACTGGTGCTCAGAGTATGCAGATGACGCACAACCCCACTGAGTTTGGGGATCATACTATACAGCACTAGGTGGATAACATATAGTAAGCTTGTGCAAGTTAAGGGAGGGTCTGTCTTTTGGTTTGGGGATTGCTGGGTACAGAGGTTAGGTTTGAGAGATGCTTTAATAAATAGAACTTTAATCGAGTATGCAGCTTTTGGCTGGAAATGAGAAGCCTATGTGGGTTCATCTTGCAGAATCATCTCAGAAATGTACCCATGATTCCCTTCTGTCTAAGCAGCGGCGGCTCCTCTGCTAAGGCAGAGGAGTGTTGCCCACTGCTTTAAAGCAGTGCAAAGGAAAAATAAAATTATAGTAACGGAACGTTATTATCATTTTATTTTTAGCATTGAAGTTGCAGCCAGTTAGGTAAGGGCGGGGTGGGGCGGAGCGGGGCTGGGCTCCTGTGAACCAGAGGGAGTGGTTGCTGCACCTTAAGTGCGCTTGTCGCTTTGGCTGGCTGTCTCGGGCTGTATTGTACCGCCTGTGTGGAAAACATGCACAGCCTCCCAGTCCCTCTCTGAGCACCTAACCACGGCACTCATACCAGTCGCAACGCTGTTGTAAGGCAGCATCTTGATTGGTCAGGAAAGTCTGGTAGCCTGGGTGCTTCCTTGTTCCTGCGTCAGAGGAGAGGCGGTGACTGGCGACCAGCAAGGAAGTTTACTTTTTTATTTCTTTTTCATTTCCTAACCCCCCCCCCCCGCTGCCTTCCCCTCCTTCACCCACTCCTGTTCCCTACTAGCCTTCCCCTCCTTCCCCCACTCCTGTTCCCTACTAGCCTTCCCCTCCTTCCCCCACTCCTGTTCCCTACTAGCCGCCACTGTGCCTAAGCCCCTTGGTTTCTTCAACCTTTGCGCGTTCCTCCCCATCCTTGGTTTGTGCTGGCTGCACTGTACAATTGGCTGCCATACACCAGGCGGACTTGTTGAGACAAAGGTCAGGCTGTGGTCTCTCCTCGCATGGATTAAAGCTCTGTACCAATCAGGTGACTACTGGTGGTGGAATGATGCCAAATGGTTTCCTGCCGCAGAGGATGCAAGGCAGCGAGTTATTCCTGGATCCGAAGAGGAGAGATTACAGTTATGCGCTACTGTTCTTTAAATATCATTTCTTGATTTAAGGGAGGAGGCAAATACCAAAGGGAACCACAGTTGCATATTGTGGTCTGTTTTGTTTTTGTGAGCTAGAGGGGAACTGTTCTTACAGAAGAACACTTTGTTACACGCATCTGCTTTTTTAGGTCTCGCCTGAGCTATCGCGTAAGCGATGCTCGGCGAGACTTATTGTTATTGAGTGGGCTCCAAAAAGTGCTGCCAGGCCAGCCTAGCGATACAGTGCATGTGCGCGGGCGCGCGCGCGCTTGACGCGTTTACTTTCACTTTGGCGGCCGCACGGCTGCTTTGAAGTTTGATCGCGATCGCGATCACTTTCGCGGACGCACGGCCGCCCTGGAAAAACTCCCAGCCATTGATTTATTGCTTTTCATAAACAAGCCCTCCACTTTAGAGGTTTCTAATTCATGAGAGCATGCAATCCATGTATAAAGACTCATCTTTAATGTACTTATTATAGGCAAGTTGTAACATCTGTAGTCACCCGTAATAATGAAATAACATTGTAAATTACTGAAGTAAGATATTACAGTTCAGTTTTGAGGAAGCAAATTCCACAACTGGCTATTATGTGCATTTAGTTAACACTGGAGAGAAGTAAATACAATGTTTCTAGTGTATTAAATATAATGAAGGACTCATAGCTGAGATGGGTATGCCTAGTCAAGTTTCAGTCACACTTCAAATGCTTGTGAGATGCAGAGCACACTCTCATGTTTTCTTTTTCTCTGCCTGTGCATCAAGAATCCTAGAACATGACCTTCAGTTTTCTATTTAATATACAAAATTCAATTAGCTCTTCAGTGCAGCTTGCACTGTAATCTTTTAAGAAATATCATTTTCTGGTCATGTTGTTCCTGAGGAAAGGACGGAATTCAACTGCATACAATTGAAGGCAACTTCCTTTGGCTGAAAGGAGAGGCTGTTTATATTGTTGAATGTGCTTTTCTTCTAAAGGATCATTGAATAGATGTAGGGCAAGAGTCGTTTTACCATGTGATGTGTTTGGTTTTCTGTTTTACTATTGGTTAATAATAGGCAACTTTTATGATGAACCATAGTGACTGCAAATTCTCTTTCTACAAATGTATAAAAACTCTCCTTTTATAAGACACGTTCTTTCCCAGTCCCCTTAGAGAGCAGACTCCACGTTAGTCTGTTTAATGATTTGTACTTAGAATATTTTCTCATGTTCTTCCCTCCTGCCGTTATTGAACAGTCTATAGTTCTTTGACTATGATTGGTTATGTGAAAGGCCATATTTGGTTCTGCATATTGACAGATTGGGGCTCAGCTTACACTGTCATTGCCGATTTACATATAATTGCATTTAGAGTATTTTGAAATGATTGACTAACCATTGATTTTTGTCTTCTGTAATGATTCTTAAACTTTAATAAACCGTTGTAGTTTGCAAACCTGAACCTTGTCTTGTGTGGATTTTAATTACTCACAAAGAGGTCCGATCCATAAATCGGCCCTTTTCATACTAAAAGGACTGGCTGTTATGACGTCATAACGCCACCTAGCAGAGCCAGCATCCTATGCGGAAGACAGGTCAAAGAGCATGAGTTCAGCTGGCGCTGGAAAGAGGCATTACAAGAACTCGTTTTTTAGGTCTCGCCTGAGCTATCGCGTAAGCAATGCTCTGCGAGACTTATTGATATTGAGTGGGCTCCAAAAAGTGCTGCCAGGCCAGCCTAGCGATACAGTGCATGTGCGCGGGCTCGCGCGCGCTTGACGCGTTTACTTTCACTTTGGCGGCCGCAAGGCCGCTTTGAAGTTTGATCGCGATCACTTTCGCGGACGCACGGCCGAGTGTTTCAGTTAGCGTCACTGTCACTGTGTCCTGCACTCTCTCCTACAACTTTTCCACATGCTTTTCACTCCCCATGGCTGTTACTCTGCTTTGCTTTCAGGGCCGTTTAAGCCGCTCATGTACCGCACACATATGCTACTGACCACGATCCAATCACAGGTAGCGCCGCAAGGCACAGGTCCCTGGAAAGACAACTGACCTGTGACCTGTTGCACATAGGCAGCAAAACTTATCATTATTTCACATTCAAAGGCTTTCATTAAAATATTGAATAGAAGAGCATTACAACTCATTGGATGTAATGTCATTAACTAATAAATTAGGTTTTGCTTATTATGCTCACTAGCCAACACAAAAATCATTACATAAAAAAGTGATTTAAGATTAATCATTTTCGATCACATATGCATGTACTCTTAAAACAATATAGTTTCCATAATATCATATTAGTCTCAGCACTCTTGGCAGTGTCTGCACGTACACCAGTATCAGGCCTCACTCATAGACAGACTACGTGGGTGACGTGTAGACCTCGTACGTGGCAATGCATTACACAGTATCGTGCAATCACACACTGCCCTTGCCATACGTGAAGTCAAAGTAATACAACATTCTGATGCACGTGCACCACTCACCTGGCTCAAGCTGCGAGCACCCAATCAAATTAAACAACGATGCCCCCTGCAGCCAATGCAGGCCCCATTCAGTATAAAGCCTATGGATTTCTGTGGCATATATAGGAGTCTCGAGGGCCCTCGTCCTATTCTGCGGGGGGCGGGGGGAGACAGGGTGAGGCAACACATTTCGTATTACGTAACCATGGTGATGCCTTATCGATATTTGTGCCTTATATGAACCCGTGATAAATTAAGAATGAACTTTTTTTAAACCCGGCCTTCTGGTAATACAGTGCTACATTATAAAACACACAACAGTATTAGGCACACAACATTAAACACACATAACAGTATCAGAGGTTTCGTGGCTGCACGTCTACTCTACATCTGAGAATATGTGTGATGGTTAAAATGTTTCCTGAAATAACACTCAAAATGTACGCATCCCGTTTGTATGAATTTCGGGGCATTCTTTAAAAGAACCTATACTAATGGACTGTGCCATGCCATCTCACACTTGCGTAATTGTTTTAAGTTTTACATAGCGCGAACTCGACCCGAAGGTATTGGAGCGCCTTACCTGAGCACCCGTTACATTACACAAGGACACATTAATTTTAGGTAGGCATGGAGAGCTTCAGTGATTTGTCCAGAATCACAGGATGCTGAGCCAACGCCAGACTCGAAACCTGGTTACCCAGCTCTAAAGTCGGCAGCTCTGGCCGTTAGGTGGCACCGGACCCAGCGTTCCCATGCGGAACACGGATGCTAATGGCGCAGGGCACAGCGTTCCCATGGATAACGCAGATGCCACTGTTCACATAGACAACATGCGAACTGCGAGGAGGCAGCAAGCGTTGCATTTTGCATAGGTTTCCATTGACAGCAAGGAATCCGTTTCCATTTATCATTCAGGAAGCACATAAAAACAAGCATTGGCATAGCCAATAGGTCTCGCTTTTGGGACCTTATAAGTATTTAGTTATGCAACTGTTGCATGGCTAAACACTTATAAGGTCCCAAAAGCGAGACCTATTGGCTATGCCAATGCTTGTTTATATTTTGCTAGCCTGGCGAAACAAATGGCAAAGCTGCTGTTTGCATTAGTGCGAATTTTCGCATCTGCCTCCATACAGTGCATGTTAGATGTGAGAAAGCTCTTACATTTCACCACTTTTCCCAAGTTTCAGACATCTCTCAAGTGGCATTTAGATTTACTCCATAACTCGCTCTCTCCCTGTCAAAGCTGTTTCTCACTCTCTCTTTCTCTGTAGCTTTGAGGACAAAGATCGAAAAAAAGCAAGACAATGCCACTCCTAAACGTCCCATTCATCCTATTTGTTTGTATAGTAGCAGCGGCGTATCATAAAATTATGCCCCTCCCCCCCATAGAACAGAAAGAGGTGCCCCGGAGTCTTCCATAGCTCACAGATATTCATTTGCCTTAAGCATAATGGGGCCTCTCTGAAGTGTTTGGGGGCCACTGAAGTAGGGTAGTTGGGTGACCAGGCGTCCCGATTTACAGAACGGGGAGGGAATGTGGGGAATTTTTTAACATATATTTACATATATATAAAATTCCCTGAGACATAATAGGACATTTAGTCCTATTTTTATGTCTGTGCCCATCCTGGTGTTTTGTTCTGAAAATTTGGTCACCCTGCCCTGAAGGGTTGTATGCCCCCCTGCACAGGAGGGTCTGCAGGGCCTGTGTTATGCCCCGGTATTGTAGTGGAAATGTCTTCTTCTGCCTATAAGTAGGGCCACTGGAATTATATGGCAGAGGAGGACCAAATAATGCACAAATGTTTACTAAATAATGCAGCAAGAAAAGCTAAATTATGCTGCTTAATGCAGCACATTTTGTTATAGTATTACCTTATTAGTTTGTTAATTTTACATGGTAAAACTATCTGGGCAAAGCTTTCAGCTCATTAATACCATGAGAAAGTGATTTCTACAACATGAAAATACCATGTCTTCTAGATTTCTAGTACTGTCAACCCTCACCTGGAGTCAACTCTTTGTCATGCTCCACAGGAAACAATCTGAGTTTTCAAGGGGTTGAGCTTGTAGTGGATCTGTAGCATTCAGGTTTCTGCAGGCCTTGGTTGGGTCCAGGTCTGAGGGATTTTTCAGTTGTAGAATTATCTGGCTATAGTCAATGTAGGTGTAGCAGGTAAGCCTGAATAAATTGATAAGTTTGGGAAGAGCAATTCATTTAGTGCCCGAGCAAGAGGACAGGGGTACCTGTTGAGTCTTGAGGGACACCGATCCATTGGGTGAATGTAGGTGAACAAATCTGAGGAAGCCTAATGATTTGGGCTCTGTCTGACAGATAGAACCAGATCTAGTTAAGGCCAGTGTCTTGAACTTCTGTGTCAACTAGTTTTTGGAGAAGTAATTGATGATCAACCGTGTCAAAGGCTGAGGACAGGTTGAATAGGAGGAGGGCAAATACTCTGACAGAGTGAATAGCTTTCTTGAGGTGATCTGACATTGAAATTAGAACAGATTAAGGGGCTCTTACAGATCTAAAGTCTGTTCGTCTAAGTGGAGGTTGTTCAATTCTAAGAAGTAAGAGATCAGAGTGAATGCTGCATTTTCGGTGAACCTACACAGAAATGGTCCTTTTGCTATAGGCATGCAACTTGATAGGTCTGATTGGTCAAATTCCTGCTTCTACAGTATTGACTTGATGTAGAATATTTAAGTTCATTGCAGAGCTCTCAAGATGAACGGGATGATTTAATAATCGTGCTTGCTGGTATGGAAGCAGAAGATTCCCAAAGCATGTTTTTAAATATATTTGTTGGACATCGGTCAGCTGGTGAATGATGGTGCTCATCGTTTTGGTTAGTTCATTGGTTTCGTTTATTGAAAGCAGGTTGAATGAAGAGGTTTGGTGGAGTAGTGGTGGGGGTTGGATTTGGCGGTGATTGAAATTTGGATGATGTCATAGGTTATGCTTGATTGGAAGGATAGCTTAAGGTTGTTAGCTGTTTCAATGAAGTGATCTGCCACTGAGTTACAAAGTTCCTGTGAGTTGTTGGTACAGGTTGAGGTGCAAAAATACAAAATTGAGCCTTCGCAGGTAATAAAGCAGGGCTGAGGAAGCACTTCACAAAACCGATCTTCAATCGCATAGATGCCTGCCCCACTTCCCATGCAGAGATGGGACAACTGTCACTCAGCAGCGGCCCGTGCAGGTAAGAGCGGTGGGGCCAGGTGAGGGGGGGTGGGGTGGATTTCGACAGACAACCACGTGGGCAAGTTAAATAAAGAATTAATTTTCCCTCATTGTCGTCTGCCGAAATCCACCCTCACCCGGCCCCACCGCACGATCTCTCTTACCTGCACGGGCCGCTGGTGCTGACACTACACTATCTGGTCAAGTTTTTGGTGTTTCTATCAAAAAGATATAGGGTTGACAGAGACGGGCATTACATAAGTAAACTGGAGCACTAACCTAGAGAACTGACAAACATTACAATTTCCTTGATTTCTGATCATTGGTTAAAAACTCAGTTTGCATACTTTTATCACCTGGGGAAAGGCCCTATTCATGTTTCTACCCGTGTCCTAAACCTAACTCCTAGTACTGTCTTGGGGGGGGGGGGGTGCTGCCTTAGACTGAGGTTCCCCAAACTATGCTCATCCCTATTTTTAGTGAGGTGTAGCCAAGAGTACTATTGATGAAACATAGAATTTCTGACTATCACAGAAACAATGTATTAGTTAGTGTGTCAGCATCACAAAATCTTAAAATGACAACTATACAAAAAACAGATACATTAATAATGTCAATATCTTTCACTGCTACTGCTATTTCCCCATGGATTGTTAGACCTTACATCCTTGGCGTGTTATTTCCCCAGATTTTTTACCCTTGTTCTCCCATTTCTTGCTGAACTCGGTTTTCTTGGCATTAGGACTCTGTGCACTTTACCCCTGCTAGCCATCGGCAAAGTTCTTGTGCTGTCTCCCTTGAAAATGTTAAAATTGGTATACATCTAATTTGCACATTGCATTTACTTGTAAATTCCTAGTAAATGGTTTTACATGTACCCAGGGCCTATAAATTAAATGCAACTAGATGTAGAAGGACTCATTGTACCACCCACTAAAGTAGCCCTGTAAAACATGTCTCAGGCTTCTTCAGCCTGTAGTATAATTTTGACTGGCATTTTGGCCCAGGAAATTCAACCTTTTGCAAGGGCTAAACCTTCCTTTTTACAACTTAGAAGTCACCACTAAGGTAGGCTCTAAACGCTCTTGCGGCAGGGTGCATGATATTCAACAAGTAGGATATGTGTCCTTAAGTTTTGCATGTCTTACAGTGAAAAACTCCTACCGTTGTTTTTCACTGTGGCAAGGCTATCTCCCCCATTTACTAACACTCTAGTACCTTATTACGATTAATAAGTGATAACTTCTGTTTGGGAACAGGTAGAGAAATACTTTTTCCAATCATTTTTATTTTAAAATACTCTTTAATTGCAAAGTCAGATTTTAAGTTACTATTTCTGAAAATGCCACTTTTAGAAAGCTGTGTAAACCCACAAGGTTAGGCCCTTAATCAGTAAGGCTAGGCCCTGTTTAAACTAAACAACATCAATACTGATATCACTCCACACCTTCATTCAAATCCATGATCATACAACTCAATTACCATGATCACCTTTTATTTATTCATTTTTATCAAAGACCTTTTTTTTAGGTATAACATTCTCATGTTTTGAAAAATACAGACGTTTGAAAAAACTTCAGTACAAAGAGACACTAATAACACAATAAACGCAACAAAAACAAATCAATACATATATGCAACAAAAGCAAATCACAAAATATATATAAGAAAAAGTGAAAAACCATGACACCATTAGATATAAATGTTTCTCAAGCCCAGTTTCTGTTTTTTTTAAACTTGTCCTCGGAGCTTCCATTATTCTCTAGTATTTTTTAAGCTCCATGTTATAAGGGCCCTAACCAAACAGTGCCCATACTGAGCTTAGGGAGAATCTCGTACACTTGAAGATCGTGTTGGTTCTGAGCTCCAGTAATAACACATTTAAAATGCACTTATTTGATAGATGAAAACAGCTGACCCATTTGGAAACCTTGAGGAGAACCCTACAAATAAAAAGAAAGGTTCGAAAAGCGTTGACTGTTTTCATGTACCAAATGAGTGTATTATACATGCACAATCTTCAAATGAATAAGCAGAATTCTTACATTGGTGATCAGTGGTGGAGGCCACTACTTGCATTTGTGCAGTGCCACTCAGTGATTTGTGTAGAACCAAAAATCCCTGGTAATAATCTGACCTTGGAATTGGTTTTTATTTTTTAATTATCCTTTCAATTGAGCATTCTTCTGACTTTTCTTTAAGTTTCATTTGTCTCACATTTCTCTTACACTTGTAAGTTTGCTAAAATTGAGTTGGAGCTCAGCAGTATAAGGTGGCATAATTGAGGAAGTTCTGCAAGGAGAGTGGGCTAACTTTGGGAAAGAAGGCCATGAAAGTGGACTTTTAAATAGCCCTCAGAGCAGGAGGGTGATGACCCTGAAGATAGAGAAATGGATGAGGAGGATGCTGAAGAGAAAGGAGAGGGTTTGGCCACAGGCCCAAAGAAGCAGTAAGGGGATGAGTAAAACTTGCTCATATAAGCCAGGTCCACTGCCAGGAGCAGTGTGGCTTCCCACAACCTGTCCCCTGAGAAACTAGAGGACAGGAGAGCTGAAAGGGAGCTCAAATTGCAGTTGGTCCAGTTGAAATTCCCTACAGATGAAGAGAAAGCAGCTGCCGAGGAGAAAAGGCTAGTCATGGAGGAGAAAAGGTTGGCCATGGAGGAAAAAAGGGCATGCTAGCGTATGAAGTGAGTCAGAAGGAGCTGGACCTAAAGGCAATGAAGTTCACAGAGTCCAGTGAAGATGATGGCAGTGACACAGAGGTGCCTAGAGGAGGCAATAGGGTCCACATTTCTAAAGATCTGCTGCCTTGTAATGTGGTGGGAGATTACATTGATACGTCATTTGCTGCATGTTAGGTAGCCCTGCATATGCATTGCATCCTAGAGTAGAATTGAGAGACTAGTCTATGGAAGCACATGCCAGTTACTGAGAGGGTTATCCTACTGGCCCTTAGAGGTAACTGACTAGATGAGCTATGCCCCTATGAAGGCAGTTCTTATCCAAGTGTAGTCTCATCTCAGAGAAGTACCATTTGATGTTCAGTGACAGCCACAAACTGTCTAACCAGACATGGGAGGATTTTGTAGACTATGCCAATAAGGCACTGAATGGTTGGGTGAGGGGCAGCAAAGTGAGTGAAGTTAATGGGTGGTATAACTTGATCCTAGGAGGGTGAACAACCTTTACAACGAAACTATTTCAACGCACTACACTTACAACGAAATTTTTACAACGCAACATCCACTACAACGCATTCCATTACATAGCATGACACTACAACGCATGTTTAAAAACTACCTTTACAACGCATTCCATTACATCGCATACTACCTTTACAACGCATACCATTACAACGCAATCCAACACTTACCCTACTGTTGCACCCCCTGGAGTTAGAATAGTAATTTTTACCCCTATACTGTGCGTTGTAATGGTATGCATTGTAAAGGTAGTATGCGATGTAATGGAATGCGTTGTAAAGGTAGTTTTTAAACATGCGTTGTAGTGTCATGCTTTGTAATGGAATGCGTTGTAGTGGATGTTGCGTTGTAAAAATGCGTTGTAAGTGCATGCATTGTAAAAGTGTGCGTTGTAACGACATACATCCTCCTAGGAGAGCACATGCTCAGTAATTGCTTGCAGACTTGCACCAAGATACGAAGCTCAGTGTACCCATAGAGCTTGCAAAAGAGGCTGACCTATAAACTAGCACCATAGTGTCAAAGATCGTATGTGTATGGGATCAACAAAAGGGTGGGCAGGGTCCCCACCAGAAAAAAGGGCAGGGAATCCAGCAATACTTCTCAAAAGGCCCCTAAAAGTTTTCTCAGGGGGAGTAAACCCAGTCTCTTTCTGAACAAAAGAAGGTGGGTTTATGGCAAGAAGCCCTTAGGCCACTTTAAACCCAAGTGCTATGAGTGCTACCAGCATAGGCACTTTAAGGAACCTCCCATCTGTGAGTGCAGGAAGAATCACCTCACTGGTTAACATCCTAGGGGATGGCTAGTATAGTGCTCAGGTGATGGGGCAGGACTCAGCATTGGGGGGAGTGTAGAGGTTACCCTGGGGTGGGTCTCAGATTACTTAACTGCGCCATGCCTGTGGACTGTCTGCTAGGAAATGACTTGGAGCACAGAATCTGGAAAGAGGTGGAGCTCCGGTCCCACTTAGAGATGTCAGGATTGCCTAAGGTGGTGTGCCCTGACCACAAAGTCCATGGCAGCTCGAGAGATGAGTCCAAAGGACCTGAAGCCTGGAGTAATTGCCGAGGTACCAGCCAAGCAGATGAGAGGCATGGGGTGTGGGAAACCCGCCCCAGACTTTCCCATAATCCAGAAGGAGGCTGATCCCAAGGGTGATCCACCAAAACCTACATTGCTGCCCTGGGAGACCTACCTGAACCTGCCAAATGTCAAGCTCAAGAAGGCCCTGCACCAAACAGTATTCTTTTTAAAAAAAAAGAAAATCCAGAAACAGGATTTTCATTTAGATTTTTTTTTAAAAGTAATGCTCTTCTCACCAGCAGATTAATCTCCCATGGTGAGGGGAGAATTTGTTGCTTTTTCCTCTCCCTCACCCCCAGAACTTGCCTGGCAGTGACGGACAGTAAAAAATAAATGGTTACATGACCACCCATTCTGATTGGGTGGGTGCACATGTAGCCATTTCTTTGATGGCCCTCACTCCTTTGGCCGTCGGAGGGGTTTGGCTATGGCGGTGATGGGGTAGTCACCGCTGTAGCCAAACCGAAGGTCCACCTGCATTTAAATTGGGTGGGTTGACCTTCATGCTGGTGGTATGTATACTCCGACACCGTTGCAACAGAGTATGCCTACTTAAAACAAAATCTGTACCTCGGCACTCTCAAAATGTATATCTTTAGTCATAGGCAATATACCAATCAGAAGTCCTGTTTAGATCTATTTTGACAACTCACAGGAAACAACAGTCTAGAAAGTATTTCTAAAGTATTCTGTTTAATATTTTATGCCAATGTTTCACCCTGTACTTAGTAGACCATTCAATTTCTTGATACAGCACATATAACTATTGGTCACATTTGAACTACAAATAACACATGAAGGTCCAATTGCTGTAACCTCCTTGGTGGCAAAAGATGATGGCGCCGACACGTGTTTCGTTACAAACGTAACTTCTTCAAGGCTTAGAAATTTAGAGATGTAGATCCACAAATACGTGTGGTCAGCCCGATATTTAAAACTATTTAGGATTTTTCAATGAAAACTAGAAGATTCTTGTAATCAGCAAAGACGGCACAGTGAAAGCTGTTCAGAAATTCCACATCACACGGGCCGTGTCCTAGAGAAGGCGTATCCCGTATCCAAGTGATTGCAGTAGTTTCCTAAAAAGGTCCCTGCAGGGATACCGTCCTAGTATCAGACAGGAAAAATGTAATACTCTAAAATTGTGGTTTATGATAAAAACCTTTTATGCTGAATCTCAGTATATACGGGGTATATTACGTCCCTTGCTGGTTCAAAGGGGCGGTTTGTAGAGCATGGGGGCTGTAGTACACCCCTGATTTTGTCGGTCAAACCGACGCGCTGGTCAATCCAATCCCTTCTGTGCCTGCGGTTCCTCCACTTAGTTCCTTCTGCACTGGTCATGCAACTAAACCTGTTGGTAAGAGCTGTTTTGTAAATGAAGTCACTTTAATGCAATTCATTGTGGAAATCATTCGGGTGGTAGTGCTGGAGCGGGTAATGCAAACATTTTGTATACCCTCCCCATTTCTGCATGTTTATACTAATTAGATTCATTAATTAATTATAATCGAACTAATGGATTGAAGTGGAAATTATTAACCAATCTTATTAATAACTGAAATATACGTGGGATTGCATTTGCATGACTTAATTAATTTGTAAACTAAATTATGTACGCATACTAATGGTAGACAATTAGAATATTGCATGATATATGTTGCTTTTGTGCAGTACTTAATTTGTAAAATATGAAGTCCAGGTGCTCAAATCTTTGTAGGAGGCCACACCCACTCCCCCTGGCTCCACCCACTTACTATATTGGCTCCACCCACACCCTCAAATGGCACGGCTGAAAGCCACATGTAATACCCTATCTGAATTCCTACTTTGGTAATATGATGATGACTTGATACGTGTTGGTTTTCAAGCTCCTTGGAAAGTATCTTAATAAAATCAAGGCAAAGCCACAAAAGAGACTGGATGTCATGACTTTTGGAACCGAAGATAATGAAGGTTTTCTGACCATTAAAGGCCTGACTCCAAACTAATTCTGAGATGACTATCTACTTCCGTTGTATTTTGTGTCTCCCCAGGCTTGGCCCTAAACTGCCCCAGACCAGTCTATTACTAAAAGACAGTATGATATATGGCATTATAGAGCTCAAAGGTACAAGCCCACTATAAAGGCATCTATCACATGAAGAATTTATTGGAATCTGCAAGTGGCACAATATGCACCTCCCTGGCATGTGCACAACCTGTAACTGATTTATGGACATCATTCAGTCCGGTAATATGCCCAATATTGTAATTGTATTTACATAGTGCTTCCACCCCTGACGAGGCATCAAAGCACTTTTCAGTGAGGATCATGCTACTCCAGAACCAAAAAAGGATTAATGGTGGGTTAATATAGGGAAATATATGTTAATTTGAGCAATGGACATGTGAGTCTGTTAGTTTCATGGAATGGGATAATGGAGGGATAGAAGAGGGAAGCGTCTAGAAAGTGTAATTTAGGAGATTGTGGTACAATGAGGTTTGGGATGGGTCAAGGGAGGGATAGAGGAGGGAAGAATCTAGAAAGGGTTATTAGGGCAATCATAGTAGTAAAAGGAGGCTTGGGATGAGTATAAGGAGAGATGGAGGAGGGACAAGTCTTTCGAAGGGGATTTACTCTCACAAGTGCATTGTAAATAGGCATAAACTGAACATTTCTCACCCAATTGGCACCCCTTAGCCCATCAAAATAATGTTGCCAACATACACCAGTGCCTTTTGCTCCCTAACATGAAGGTAATACACAATGAGGTAGTTGTTAAACCCCAACCAGCACAGAATACAATTGACAACAGACTATAAAGAGGTCTATGTTTGAAAGGGTGCATAGAAGAAGAGACAATGGCCCGAAATAATTAGAATGTTGATACCATCCTGTTTCGTTTTCATGTATAGCAAACGCGACATTTGAAGGTTAATAAACACAACTGTACAAAATGCACTACACACAATACTACAAATGCACAGCCTCCTTCCTGTAATTGCTGTTGTCATGTGTGACAAAGTTGTCACAGCTCGACGTGCGCTCTGAAAACCGATGATTTAAAGGAGTGATTTGAGGCTTAGCTTATTTACTGAGTATTTACTGTATAGCAACTGTAATTTTAGCCGAAGGAACTTAGATACATTTTTGCTGCCATAATGGCAAATGAAAGATTGCCAGGGTTAACTTCACCAGAACGTGTACTAACCAGGCAACTATCCTACTCAAGTCTGCCGCAAAGACCCCGTGATAGCGCGACAATATATATTTTTTAAATTAGTGGTGCTGGTGAAGTAAGATTTTTTCACCTAAAAACACGGGCGCACTTGATCTTTGTAATCACCTTGGCTACATTCCTTTCAGCCCTAGCAACAGTCCCTTAAATTCTGATGTGGAGAAAACTGAATAATTAACAACCTGTGAGAGCCATGAACCTCACTGAAGGGAGTTGAATGAAGTCTACGGGTTTCTCCATAGGCTCGAGCTACAACAACGCCCTTGCAAAGCACTATGAACACATATTAATGGGTCCGATTCACAAAAATAGTTGTAGCCTAAATTTCTCTGACAAGAACATCAAGGGATACAGAAACCCCGAGAGTATATGAGAGTTTACATTTGTGTAAGTGAAGGAGAGTGGCATAAATATCGAATTCCTGGGGCTTTTGTGTGTGGGGGAATTTGAGGTATTGTAAATTGCACTGACCACACACAAAGGTGCCGATTCGGATCCTGGAAAAATTTCCCCCGGCCGAATTGAATCTGGACTTTTTTCCATCCGAATCGTACAAGTAGCGTACAAACTGCCAAGTACGATTCGCATGGGAAAAACTCCATACGAATCACATCCGGAACATTTCCCCACACGTCCTCGGGTCGGAAATTGTGTCCGACACATCCCCGGACGATTGACCGTACGAATCGGAAAAATGAAGTCCGACCGCGCTAGTACGATCACTCCCGTCCTTTCGATTTCAAAACTGTATGCAAAAAACCCCGTACGGACCGAACTCCCACAGCAAGCATGGAGACACGTGCCCGCATACGCGCCGAACACCCCACCACAGACTCCGCATGTACGCGCAAAATGCCCCCCGGCCGCGGATGTACGAGCCGAACCCCCACCCGTGTATGTACGGACCGTACCCCCACCCCACCCGTGTATCTACGGACCATACCCCTACCCGTGTATGAATGGAGCGTACCAACACCCCACCCGTGTATGTACGGACCGTACCCCCACCCCACCCGTGTATGTACGGACCGAACCCCCACCCCACCCATGTATGTACGGACCGAACCCCCACCCGTATATGAATGGAGCGTACCAACACCCCACCCATGTATGTACGGACCGTACCCCCACCCCACCAGTGTATGTACGGACCATACCCCCACCCCATCCGTGTATGTACAGACCGTACCCCCACCCCACCAGTGTATGTACGGACCGTACCCCCACCCGTGTATGAATGGAGCGTACCAACACCCCACCCGTGTATGTACGGACCGAACCCCCACTCGTGTATGAATGGAGCGTACCAACACCCCACCCGTGTATGTACGGACCGTACCCCCACCCCACCCGTGTATGTATGGACTGAACCCCCACCCGTGTATGCATGGAGCGTACCAACACCCCACCCGTGTATGTACGGACCATACCCCCACCCCACCCGTGTATGTACGGACCGTACCCCTACCATGTGTATGAATGGAGCGTACCAACACCCCACCCATGTATGTACGGACCGTACCCCCACCCCACCAGTGTATGTACGGACCGTACCCCCACCCCACCCGTGTATGTACGGACCGAACCCCCACCCGTGTATGAATGGAGCGTACCAACACCCCACCCGTGTATGTACGGACCGTACCCCCACCCCACCAGTGTATGTACGGACCATACCCCAACCCCACCCGTGTATGTACAGACCAAACCCCCACCTGTGTATGAATGGAGCGTACCAACACCCCACCCATGTATGTACGGACCGTACCCCCACCCCACCAGTGTATGTACAGACCGTACCCCCACCCCATCCGTGTATGTACAGACCGTACCCCCACCCCACCAGTGTATGTACGGACCGTACCCCCACCCCACCCGTGTATGTATGGACCGAACCCCCACCCATGTATGAATGGAGCGTACCAACACCCCACCCGTGGATGTACGGACCGTACCCCCACCCCACCCGTGTATGTACGGACTGTACCCCCACCCGTGTATGAATGGAGCGTACCAACACCCCACCCGTGTATGTACGGACTGTACCCCCACCCCACCAGTGTATGTACGGACCGTACCCCCACCCGTGTATGTACGGACCCTACACACAGCCCCCCTTGTATGTACCGTGCGAAACACCACCACCGATGGACGGTGCGGACCAACACCCTGCCCGTGTTCGTACGCACCCTACCCCAGGCCCACACACCAGCACACTCACCCAACATCGGGCATGTACGAGTCGTACTAAGCCATAGCAAAGGACAGCACTGTATAACAACATGGCCCATGTACTCACCGTACAGAGGCTAAAAACACTCCTACTGAACCAGAACTTACCAAAAAAACACAAGGACAGTCAATCCGAGGCACACAACACCACAAAACATATCCAACAAGGCCAAATACATCCTATACACTGACCTGCAACTGACAAACAGATAAACAGAGGCCCAAACCACTACCACTCCTTATAACACACCCACCCAAAGTTCAAGCACAGCCACACCCACAAATGGACCAATAAAAAGGCCCAACACACACAAACCATGATCCTTTGCAACAGATCCACTGCTGCCAGACCCCAGAGACAACGCACTGCACCATACTTCAACCATCAATACACCTTACACTTGCACTCCTTCACACAACCACCATCACAAACACACCCTCATCACATTCACACACACACACACCTGCACACCCACAACCATCCACACCCACACCCATCCACACCCCCACCCCCACAACCATCCCCACCCACACCCAACACCATGCCCACCAACAAGAATCCAAAGTTCACAAAGGACGAGCTGGAGTCCCTTGTCTACGAAATCATCAGAGTCGAGCCACAGCTCTTTGGAACATTGGTCAGACGGACCAGCATATCAGAAAAAACTGCCATGTGGGAGAGGATAGTCAATTCCGTGAATGCTGTTGGGGCCACCAGAAGCACCAGGCATGAGTGCCAAGCCAGGTGGTACGATCTGCGGAGGAAGGTCCGCCGCAAAATGACGGACGAGCACAACCAGGCCAACATCACTGGAGGAGGGCCATCCCGCAGACCGGTACACTACCATCCCTGGGAGGAGAAGGTGATGACCACGCTGGAGCCGTTGGCAGTAGACGGACTAGAAGGAGTCCGAGAGCCTGGTGAGTACACAAACAACTCACCTCACATGGGGGGAACGCCATATACAACCCAAATACCAATCATGCACGCAACCCCCCCAAAGCCAGCACCGGACACAACCACACTCCAAAAACACACACATGCCACTAGTGCCTCCATGCCCCATGCCCCATGCCCCAAGCAAGGCCATGCCAAGTCACAGGCCACACAAAACACCAACACAAGACAGGATGTCCCCGATGCCGGGAGGGTGGGCCTCAAAACTAACATAGAGCAACTCTGAAGCACACAACAATGCCCTCAGCCCATATGGCTTAGGGCACAGCCATACCAACAGTGTGTCCCCACACAGTACTGTTTTGCCTGCTAATGGTGGCCGCGTTGCAGGACGACATGGGTATGAAGGCACAATTTGCACATAACAGCAGCCAATGAAGACGCAGCACACTGAAAGAGTGTCAGCACACACCGCCACCGCAGCAGCCCAGACTCACACACTCCGCCCAATGGGTGCCCGCAGAGAAGAAACAAACCCACATGAACAAGCCAATGGCCATTGCAAGACCTGCAAACTGTGTGTGCCCAGGAAGCTGGGCTGAGGTGACAGAGGGTAACACACAGAGGGAGGAAGAGGGGCAGAGAGAGGGACAGAGACAGAGGTGGACACAGGGAGGGAGGAGGCTGACAGAGGGAGGGAGAAATGGAGACGGACAGAGGGAGGAGGCTGATAGAGGGAGGGAGAAAGGGAGACGGACAGAGGGAGCAGGCTGACAGAGGGAGGGAGAAAGGGAGACGGACAGAGGAAGGAGGCTGACAGAGGGAGGGAGAAAGGGAGACGGATAGAGGGAGGAGGCTGACAGAGGGAGGGAGAAAGGGAGATGGACAGAGGGAGGAGGCTGACAGAGGGAGGGAGAAAGGGAGACAGAGGGAGACCAAATCTTGGGTGGTGTGGCCATGTCCGCTCGTCAGCAGGTGGACTGTGTGCATGTAGACAAGGTTTGGCAGTGCCTTAACCCCCCTTCAACCTTTGATAAACACTAGGCCATGTGTCAATCTGTGCACGAGTACATCCGTGCTGCAGGCACAAACAGAACCTTACACCCAATATACCTACCCACTGTGTTCGTCAGAACCCTGTCACAAATTGTTAAGTTACCTACCTGCATTCTCAAATAGCATGGAAAAAACACCATTTGGCCACGTACAGTGCAACACGTAAGGCGGCTCTGCATGGCTTGCTACGCCCGCTCACTACACTGCTGACTGCGTTCCCAAAATATGCATCAACTGAGATTGTGTCACACATAGGTAAAGTGTCGAAAGCTGTGGCCAAGGGACATACCCATGCACAAGTGCACTGTGTGAGGAATGCTAGCCAAATCCAACCACCCAGAGGAACTGTGCCAAATCAAAAAAGAATGAAACATGGATGTTGCATGTAACACAATTAACACTGTCTCTCTCACACAAAGGTCAACGTCATCGATCTCCCCCCAACACTGGGGGGGAAGACTCACAGGACCAGGCTCTGCGTGAAGAGGACCCCACCTGCAGCGATGACTCTCACCACTCCGTGGATGACCCAGACCAACCTGGCCCCTCTGGTGTCCAACCACCTGCAGCACCTGCGTCAGGTACAACTGTGCCAACCACCACCCCCATTCCTGCCACATCCCAGGAGACACCCAGGAGCCCTGCCCGCACACAACAACGCAGCCAGTCTGTCCAGGAGGGACAAGGTTCTTCGGGCACCCAGGAGGAGGCAGGCGACACCGCAAATGCCATCCCTCAGGGGTCCCGGAGACTCGATGTGCCCACAACGGCAGGCCAGGCGCAAGTGGGAAGAGGTGGTGGGAGTGGAGGACGGCGGAGGCCCAAACCTGCCCAGTTGGCTCAGGACCCGGCTATGGCACACGTCAGAACCATCCTGGACGCATACCGGCGTGACTCCAGAGGCATCGCCCAGGTAGTGGAGACCCTCAATGAGATGAAGGCCCTGCAGGTTGAGCATCATGCCAGGATGGAGGCAAGACATGCAGAGCACTTGGCGGTGCACAGGGACATGAGCCAATCCCTCCGTCAGATCGCCCAAAGCCTGGCAAACCCTCCCTGTGCCACCAGGCGTAGAGCAGCACCAGCCCCAGGGAGGGAGGACGAGGAGGATTCATCTGACGGAGCGTCCCTTGCACCATCAAGCCAGGCGTCTGAGGGTCCCCGCAGGAAGGTGGGTCATCCACGCAAAAGACCATGAGAGTCAGCGGAACATCACCATCTCCCAGGTCACCTGGCCTGGCACCTGGCCCTATGGCCCAACAGCAGCACAGCAGCAAAGGAAATTCTCTGCCACATGGCCTTGCTGGTCACTGTCTGACCAATGTTGACAATGACTGTGGCACAGACTCTGATGACTGTCAATGGCAAGGACACCAACTCCCCCTGTGAACTTTGGATTCTACACTCCCGCCAAGCACCTCTTGTCACCCCCCCAAACACGTACCCCAGCACTAATAAAATTCATCACAATCACAAGATGATGCCGTCATTTTGCATTATTCCACTACATGTGTGTGTTGTAAAGTCAAACCATGCCTGATTACTGAATTAACTCCGAACCACCATACCCTGGAGTCTGAGTCAGGCACAGGACACACATGGGTCACAACATACCATCCAAGACAGACATGGAGCACCATACTCACCCGTGATGGGCCCAACCAGCTGAGGGGGTGCCCGCACAACTGTGCCCACAGACCTATTTAGAAGAGCAACAGTCATGCGCAGAGGTCAGGGATCATGTGGAGTGTCCTGGGGTGGGAGTCCCCGGTATGTGTAGACACGTGGCAGAACCATGTCCTGCATGCTTGAGTCAGGTGGATGTGGAGAATGGTGGGCCAGCCAAGGTTGGATGCATGGAGATGGCACAATTGGGTGTTGGATCACAGTGCCACAAGGTTGTGTTGTGGGTGTGGGCTGCATCCTGAGGGTGTGCGTGGATTGAGAAGGTCATCCTGCAGCTGGCAGTGATCCACTCCCCCCATCTCTGTTGGACGTTGATGTGGCCTGGTCGCCGGATGTAGTAGCAGAGCTGTGCAGATGCACCCTGGATGTGGACAAGTATCATGGGATTTCTAACGCACATGTCCGTAGAGTGCAGGGTAGGAGTAGACACGGATGTCATAGTTGACCTGGGGGATGGTCTCCCTCTTGCCTTGAGGTGGATGGAACTGGGGATCTTGTGCATAAGGCAGAGTGTGCTGCCGCATGAGGCACAGATGCTGCTGATCAGCATAGCACATGTCAGCAAGCAATCCATGATGGACACCAGCACGTTTGCGTGGACACTGGGTGCCCTTGCAGCAGGGCCTGCAGCAGCATGCGCCATGTCAAGGAAACAATGCCACAAGCAGCACACAAAGACAAGGATCTCAGGAAGGAACCATGCAAAAGGTGTATGTCATGGAAGGAATGTCTGGTTCAACATGGCACACACACACACAATGGATTCACATGCGGCACAGTGGCCGTCGTGGAGACTGACATGCCACAAAACCAACACAGCCATGGACATCATGCACAATACAGAATCTACTCCCTGACAAACAGCTTGCATCTTGCTACTCTACACATAGACTCATATGCACCATCTCTGAGAACAATGCCAGACATGCCGCATGCACAGTGGCAACAGACCACCATTGACAGAGATGAGGCACCTTGGAGGCAGAGGGACACCTTTATTACTCATGTGTGTCGGAATGCTAATGCAACTCTGTCAACACATACACAGGTCATGTGGATGAACACGTGGGACCAACACTGGCACCCCCCTTACCACCACAGATGCTGGAAATCCATGGCACTGGCACACAAGTGAAGGGTTACAGCTAAACACCCCCTGCTGCTCACGGAGAGCCTGCTATACACCATTGAGCCCCTAATGGGGAATTCACACACCATGTCAACCCGGTGCAACCCGTATGTTTCCGAGGCCAGTGTTACACACATTGATGGCTCCATCACAATCCCATTACAGATGACTGTCACCAAGTCTGACCATCAATTCAGGTGAATTCTGCTCCAGGTCATGTGCCCCATGGTGATTCTACATGTATGCAAAGTAATCAAACATGAACAGTAGCAGTGCACACACATTCAAAACAAATACCACTCCCAAAAAGCCGTGGTGCATCCCTTACCCGAAGGAGATTTTCAAACTTGTCCGTGCATGTAACGCTGATTCAGCACATGTTGCTGTGTTCATGAGGAATAGCAGGAGCACAACAATGCCACCAGCAGACAGCATGCGCAAGTACCTGTGGATGGGAGACACACCAGAAGTCAGCCAAAAGAAGTACATCCGCATGCATGTGCATGTACTCGACACGTATTAGGTTGTCAACATGCTAGGTGACAATGATGACTCTGGAAAAACATTCTTCTATTGCACCATCACTCGAGTGACACATCCAAACACACCTCAGACTCACTTGGAAGACATGCAGATGGACACACACATTGCAACACATGCCACACACAGCCCAATGCGTGCACACTCAGACACTGGAACTCACCACTAAGCAAAGAAGTCGCGTATGAGCCGACTCCGCATGTCCTCTACCGCCTCCTCCTCCTCCACATCACTTGCCTCGTGCCCAAGCCCTTCATCCTCCACGGGTGGATGGTCCTGCTCATCTGGATCCAGGATGAGTGGCACAGCTTTCTCCACTGCCATGTTGTGCAGCATGCAGCACACGAGGAATATCTTGCAGACCTTCACCGGTGCATATGGGAGTGCGCCACCGGTCTTGTGGAGGCAACGGAATCGGCTCTTCAGGAGGCCAAACGTCCTCTCTATCACTCGCCTGGTCCGCCCATGGGCGTTGTTGTAGCGGTGATCGGCTGCCGTGCTGGGGTTGCGGAGAGGCGTGATCAGCCATGGCATGTTGGGATAGCCAGCATCCCCTACATGGAAACATCATGGACAAGAGTGGGTCAGGAGAAGCAGTAAGACAGGAAGATGACGTTAAATACAGGACTGCCAGAGTATACCCACCAACAATACAAACTCGTTCGTTGCGCAGCTGCAGCATCATTTCAGGCACCCTGCTACGCCTCATGATGTACGCATCGTGTGCTGATCCTGGAAAACGAGCACAGACATGTGAAATCACCATGTTGGCAAGACACACCGCAAGGGCATTAATGGAGTGGTAATGCTTGCGGTTACGGAAGGCTACCTCCTGTGCCTGTGGTGGTACCAAAGCCACATGTGTTCCATCTATGGACCCAATGACATGGGGCATCCCTCCCAGGGCATAGAACTCA
The DNA here is from genome assembly GCF_964204655.1 of Triturus cristatus. Classification (NCBI taxonomy): domain Eukaryota; kingdom Metazoa; phylum Chordata; class Amphibia; order Caudata; family Salamandridae; genus Triturus; species Triturus cristatus. Next base: position 635,959,084 of record NC_140589.1, on the reverse strand, counting down.
CGCTTGACAGCTGTCAACTGCTCAGGAGTTGGGAATTTTATGAACTCATCAAGGTGCTCCAACATGGCCTCTAAAAAATCATGCAGAACACGGCTTAACATGGTTTGGGACATCCCACCGACATGGGCAATGGTATGTTGAAAGGTACCTGTGGCCAAGAAATGTAGGGCTGCCATCACCTTCATCTTGGGTGTCAGTGCACCAGGATACCTGTGTAGCGGTTGGAGGTGTGCTGCCAGCCGTGTCGTCAAGTCCTCAATCAAACGTTGGGGGAAGCGGTAGCGGCGTATACAGTCATTTTCCCGCATGTCAGCCAAGTCCGGAATTGCTCGAGGGAGAGGCGGAGCCCTGCAGTGAATTAGAAGGGACAACGAAGAGTGAGTACAGTACACCACCAATGTCAATGTACTGAGCACATGGTCAACAGGCAATACACATATGCTACATACAGAGTCAGGTCTGTGCAATATGCCCTGGACACGTATGCCAGCCATGTGACACTCCTACCAAGAGACAGCTCCAAACGTTTATTCTCAACCTCATAATGCCATGCCATGAAACTAGCTGTGGGCCAGTGTAAGTGAGCAGGCAGACGCATTACAGGAGTTACAGACAACCAAATATGTGCAGAGGAAGGATGTTTATTGTACAGACAGGTTGCGGAACACTAGAGGCACAGGTCACATGTAATAGAAAAAGGACAGACCACACACCTTGCCATGAAGGATTACATTTCAAGAATGATCCCACATACATTGAGAGTATGCAGATATGTCCTTGTTTTGAAACTCCGTGTCGATGCATACACACACACCTTACGTCGGATTCCACATGTGGCCTGGTATGCGTAACACTGTGCCATGGCCATCTACACACAGACACATGTTGGTTGCAGCAACTGCAGATGCATTTGACCAAACACCTACAGCAAGCTAATGGGAACACACGACACATACATGACATAGTCACATCGTGCAACGCGGGTAGTCACATGTCAGGTGTGAAAACCCCTGTAGCTGGCATCAGGGGACAGTTGCGTGTGTTGTTGACTGTGCCATGGCAGTGACGCTTTTCACAAGTGTTCTGTACTACATGCACACATGTCAAAGGAGTGAAGGGGATGTCTGGCACATAGTCCACCATCACACATGACATCTGTACACATCTCATCATACATCTATTGCCTTCACAACTCAGGAGTAATGTGCCACATTACAGCCTGACACACCTGTGCCCCACACATGTAGTACTGCACAGACAATGCCTTGATGTCCAGCCTTGGACAAGTATGTCAGCTCTATTCCTTTCTGTGTGCTGCCTGTCACCACTGTCAGGTGTGAAATGCACCGTACATGTGCTCTGAGAGCGTGTGTACGTTCCCCATCACTATGGGAGTGCTGCCGTAGGCCTACCCATAGTGAAACGGCCCGTACACGCGTGTGTACGGGGCGTATCACTATGGTTACGCATACGCGAGCAAAGCCATAGTGAAACGGCCCGTACATGCGCGTGTACGGGGCGTATCACTATGGGTACGCATACGCGAGCAAAGCCATAGTGAAACGGCCCGTACACGCGCGTGTATGGGGCGTATCACTATGGGTACGCATACGCGAGCAAAGCCATAGTGAAACGGCCCGTACACGCGTGTGTACGGGGCGTATCACTATGGGTACGCATACGCGAGCAAAGCCATAGTGAAACGGCCCGTACACACGCGTGTACGGGCCGTTTCACTATGGCTTTGCTCGCGTTTGCACACGCATGTACGGGCCGTTTCTATGCATTTGGGGTGCCCTAGGGCCCTGGAACTCACCGTACCTGTGTGTGAATGTCCAAATTACATAGAGGACACATGAGGGACAAGTATAAAGCCCTACATGCATGCTGGTTGTCATGGAGACCGAGTTTAAAGTTTGAATTTTTTTCATCAGGTGCCCAGCTAAAGTCGGTTTGAAAGAATCTACTTTGTTGCAAAGTGGTTGTTGAGTTGACATCATGCTAAAAAAAAAAAAAGCAAAGCCACTGACTGTGGTAGGTTTAAAGGGATTGGAGGAAACATAGGATGCAAATGTGAGTGACCAATCACTCTGTACTCCTGTGAATGAAACAGGGCAGCAAGGTAGATATAAGGCAGCCAGGTCCCATGAGAGAGCACTTGCCTGCACATCCTTTGATTCAACTACACTGCTGCTGCTCGTGAATCCTCTGGCACCATGTCCAGGTCTGTGGAGAGGGCCCAGCCTTTCACCCAGGAGGAGAACCAAGCCCTGCTGGATGTGATCCTCCCACAGTACCCCGTGCTGTATGGTCGACCAGGGGTTCAGGTGAGTGCTGAGTCCACTAGCAAAGACTGTGCCCCTTTTTTGTGACTGTGACTTCTGCCATTGTGTCCAGGTGTAACACACATGCAATGTACTGTAGGTTGGGTCCCGGGTGGGGGAATGCCTAATGTCTCCCAGCCAGAGCATGCTGTGGTGCATGTCTGCTCTCCTCACTTGCATTGTGTGTACTGTGACAATCACTGCATGTGGCATTACACATTCTGCCTGTCTAATCCTCCTGGGAATGTTGTTACTACAGTCCTTATGTGAATCTGTGGTCCCCCCAGTGTGACAGGTGGCAGTACCCACAGATGTGTGTTTGTTTAGTGTACATGTGCTGAGAGTGTACAAATGATGTGTTTGTCCCCTGGACATTGGTGTGTGTGTGTAAGTCCCCTGTCATGTGGGTGAGTGCATACGTGGAGTGTAGCACCCCAGCTGCATGAGGGATGGATATACCCTGCCCATCCGATGTGAGCAGGGAGCAGTGCTGTGTGTCTGCCGTGATGGGCCAGCCCCACACCTGTGACACCCCCCAGTCTAGTGGCACATGTGCAGAGTGAGGTGTGTAGCTGCAGTTGGCAATGGCAGGTGATTGTCCTGTGGCTGTGTGTGTCTGTGTACTCTGCTGAGGGCGCCTCAGTGGCCTGTGGCATGTGACTGCATTGAGGTGCTGAACATAATCCTGGTGTCGCTTGTGATGCACAGTGTGAGCCTGGATGATTGATTGTGTCGTACCCCTCATGCCAACTGTGTACTCTACAATGCCACCTAGTGCTTTTGGCCTTCCACAGAGGAAAGTGTCCTTATGACACAGGTGTAATGAGCTTGATGCATTCTATGCCCTGTTAAAACCAGCCAAATTGCTCTAATGTGTGTCTCTGTGACATGTCGCAGGTGTATTGATGTTGTCTCACTTTTTCATCCTCACAGGTAGGCGCCTGTGCCAAGGAGCAGATCTGGAAGGACGCCGTCAGTGCCGTGAGGCAGACGGATGGTCGGAAGCGGCGCCTAGCCCAGGTGAGGAAACGCTGGCAGGATATCCGGTGCTGGACGCGGAGGATCGCATGCCTGTGAGCCAAAAGAACCATGGGCGCCGCCGTCTGACCCACATCCACAAGCGTGTGCTGGCGGTCGTCTTTCCTGACATGGACAGGCGCTTACGGGAAAAGCAGCAGCAGGAAGGAGGTAGGTACATGTGTGTTTGTTGTGTGTCACCAGCATTTGTAAGTGCACAGTTGCATGGATACACTGCCAGGGTTTACATGTGCAGTGCAGTTCCTGGTCCCCAAAGTGTAGCGGTGCTGTCCTTCCTCCCTTCCCCTCCTTGGCATGTGTACCCTGGTCTGTGTGTAGTCACACTTGCAAAAGGTTATCTAGGCTGCCAGTTTATCGATGTGCCCAATGCTTGCAGCTTCATGTGTGGGGGTGGTGTGTAACAGGTTTTGGGACCTTGCCTGTGTCCTGTCCAGTTCAGTACTTGTGGGGTCCATGTCAGTTGTCACTGAGGCTGAGTCCAGACATAGGAGTGTGTCTCTAAAGTGTATTGATATACAGCATGCATGTCCTATTTTGTGGCCTGTGACATGATGTGCATGAGTGTGAAATATGCAGAGTGCAGGGATGGTGGCTTGTGTTGCAGTCATTACCATTCAGGACCATGGAGTAGTGTGGCCACTACTGTCCCCTGGGGCATCTTTTCCTAGGTATCATGTGTGTAATCCAAAAATGTCGACAATCTCTGTGTCTACAGCATAGGTTGTGCTCTGTGCCATTGTACCCTGGCACCATTTGTGTTTACGTAAACTCTGCTACATGTGTCCACTGTACAGGCTGACCAAATGTCCCTTGTTCATTCTCACGGGGGCCAGTGCCTGAGTGTCTTGGTACAATGATCTGATGATGGCCATTTGTAGATGATGTATTTGTACCGGCGCACCAGGGGTATTTTGTGTCCTATCTGGATTTCTTGCAGGCCATGTGTTTTTATTCCAGACTAAGAGATGTAAGTGCTTCCTGTGTCTCAAAAAATTGTCTCATGTAGGGGGTGGTTGGTGCGGGCAAGGCCTACATGTCTAGACCTGAAGTCTCCTTGCTAGGTCTGGCCCGTGTGTTGTGTTTGTCTGGACATACACTCAAGGTGCAGTGACCCATTAATGTTGGGCATGTTTTTAAGTATTGCCTTTGCAGCATGTGCCTACAGTTAATAGACATGGTTCCTGCTCATCCCTTTTTACGCCAACGCTGTGTGCTGCAGATGCTGTGCTGGATTGTCCCCAGTGCCTGGCTCCTCTGTCCAAATCCATATCATGTTATTTGCTTTTGTGTCATGCTCTCCATAGTTGGTCAGTGGCATGGTGGGTCAACCAACTGTGTGTTGCAGGGCCTACATATGTACCTTGTATTGTAGATGTTACTCATGTTGCTTTTCAGACTATGCACTGTGACCTATGTGGATTTGACTCATGTGACATATGTATACAGGTGTCTGATTATTTCCTGTCTCTTCACCTTGCCCACAGCATCGTCGGGGGACTCCGAGGGAGACACTGGCACGGACCGTGAGGAGGGAGCGAGCACCAGTGCCAGCAGTGCAGAGTTGTCTGGCACATCGAGTGGCACGGAGGCCGACGGGAGTGCAGCGGAGGACCTGTCCAGTCAATCCACCACCGACTATGACGCAGACGGGTCCGAGGCTGAGCACTCCGAGGGGGCGGTGGCTGGTCCCACAGCTGACACCAGCACTCCATCACTACCCGCCCCCTCCATTCCGATCACCGGCCTCCCACTTGCTCGTGTCCCTTCCCGCCGTGCTCGGTCACCACGTGTCTCCTTCTTGCCAGGCACCGCACCCCCTGCCCCTGTCTCCACTGCTGCCACCAATGCCGAGTCTGTGGACATCCTGCGGCAGTTGCGGGTTGGTCAGACTGCGACGCTTAATGTCCTCCATGGCCACAGCCAAGTGCTCAACCAGATGGAGGCATACTTGGAGGGCATTTCAGCCGCGCAGTCTGACCAACGCAACTTGCTGAGGTCCATAGACTCGACACTGACTGCAGCAGTGGGTCTCCTGCAGCGCTACGTCCCACCCCCTACCCCTGCCCCATCCACACTTCCCACTCCCATGCCTGTCCCACGTACACCCAGACGTCAGCATGCACGCACCCCACCAGACACAGGCACCACACCAGCAGGGCAGGGCAAGCGCACACCTCCTGGCACGCACACACAGGGTGAGGTAGGCACACCCACTGGGTCGGGGGGCAAACGTAAGTCACGCAGCCAGAGTGGGAGTCCGCTTTCCGCAAAATCCACTCCCTCCAAATCCACTCCCCTCAGCTCTCCTGGCCACGAATCCAGCAAAGATTCCTTCATGGCCGCTCTGTCCCTGAGCCCAACAGTGACACCACCCCGCAAGCGGGCAAAGGAGTCCCCGGTAAGGGTAGTTGAGTGCCCCCCCCTGTCCACACCCTCCCCCAGTGGCGCTGCGACCCATTCCTCCGCCCCCCCCTCCTTGGGGCCTGTGGTTCCTTTGGGTGCAGGGGATACGCTGGGGGACCTTGCTGACGTGTGCAGCGCCATCCTCACCACCTCCTTTGGCGCTGCCACACCCCCTGTGGTGGAGTCCTCCGTCCCTGCACCCACAATTCCTGCCCTTGCCCCTCCTGTCCCTGCGGTGCCTGGTCCTTCCCCCCCACGTGATGCCCCCCCCCCTGTGGAAGACAGGGTGGTCTGAAATGTGCAGGCAAGCTAGGGGACACGCGTCCCACTGTGTCCCCCATCGAGCTGTGACTTATGGACTGCCCTATGGGCTTTGTAAATATTGAACTTTATCCACACAAACATTTTTTGATAATGCTGAATAAAGCCTTTTTTTCCCTTAGAACACTACTGCTTTTGTGGTATTACTGTTGGTGGGGCTGCTACATGATTTTGGGTGGTGATCATGTGTTGGGTGTGTGGGAAATGTAGTAGTGTGCTGGTCATAGGGGGGACCCTGGTATCTGAGTGCCATCACAAGGTGTTAGCTAAGTTTCTTTGTTCATGTAAGCAGTTACTGCATGGTGAAATTGTCCCAAGGTGTGTTCCTTCCTCTGTGTACCCTGACATCTTCCCTGCAGGGTGTTTCCAATATGTTGTGCTGAGCTGTGTCTACATTAGCTGGGTGTGTGACGGACCCCTTCAACTTTGGCTATGCATGCAGAGCGATGTCTCCACCTGCATCATTCGTGGCATCCTTGGTGATCACTGTACTTGTGTATGTAGTCTTTTGACATGACTTCATGTGGACATGTTCCCTTTTAGGCAGTATGCATGTGTGTACTCCCAGCCTCGCACACATGTGTTACATGTACTGCAGGGTCTTTGTGCACCTGACTGACAATTGTGGCCATTGGATCTGTGGGTACTCCACCCTTTTTCTTTCCATGGGCACTGCTGGGGGCCTCTGCACCCACCCCTCCTGCGTCTGGGCACTGCTGGGGGGACTGTACACCCACCCCTCCTGCGTCTGGGCACTGCTGGGAGGACTCTGCACCCACCCCTCCTGTGTCTGGGCACTGCTGGGAGTGATAGGCACCCACCCCTCCTGCGTCTGGGCACTGCTGGGGGGACTCTACACCCACCCCTCCTGCGTCTGGGCACTGCAGGGAGGACTCTGCACACACCCCTCCTGCGTCTGGGCACTGCTGGGAGGACTCTGCACACACCCCTCCTGTGTCTGGGCACTGCTGGGGGGACTCTACACCCACCCCTCCTGCGTCTGGGCACTGCTGGGAGTGATAGGCACCCACCCCTCCTGTGTCTGGGCACTGCTGGGGGGACTCTACACCCACCCCTCCTGTGTCTGTGCACTGCTGGGAGGACTCTGCACACACCCCTCCTGTGTCTGGGCACTGCTGGGAGGACTCTGCACACACCCCTCCTGCGTCTGGGCACTGCTGGGAGGACTCTGCACACACCCCTCCTGTGTCTGGGCACTGCTGGGGGGACTTTACACCCACCCCTCCTGCATCTGGGCACTGCTGGGGGGACTCTACACCCACCCCTCCTGCATCTGGGCACTGCTGGGAGTGATAGGCACCCACCCCTCCTGTGTCTGGGCACTGCTGGGGGGACTCTGCACACACCCCTCCTGTGTCTGTGCACTGCTGGGAGTGATAGGCACCCACCCCTCCTGTGTCTGGGCACTGCTGGGGGGACTCTACACCCACCCCTCCTGTGTCTGTGCACTGCTGGGAGTGATAGGCACCCACCCCTCCTGTGTCTGGGCACTGCTGGGGGGACTCTACACCCACCCCTCCTGCGTCTGGGCACTGCTGGGAGTGATAGGCACCCACCCCTTCTGTGTCTGGGCACTGCTGGGGGGACTCTACACCCACCCCTCCTGCGTCTGGGCACTGCTGGGAGGACTCTGCACACACCCCTCCTGTGTCTGGGCACTGCTGGGGGGACTCTACACCCACCCCTCCTGCATCTGGGCACTGCTGGGGGGACTCTACACCCACCCCTCCTGCATCTGGGCACTGCTGGGAGTGATAGGCACCCACCCCTCCTGTGTCTGGGCACTGCTGGGGGGACTCTGCACACACCCCTCCTGTGTCTGTGCACTGCTGGGAGTGATAGGCACCCACCCCTCCTGTGTCTGGGCACTGCTGGGGGGACTCTACACCCACCCCTCCTGTGTCTGTGCACTGCTGGGAGTGATAGGCACCCACCCCTCCTGTGTCTGGGCACTGCTGGGGGGACTCTACACCCACCCCTCCTGCGTCTGGGCACTGCTGGGAGTGATAGGCACCCACCCCTTCTGTGTCTGGGCACTGCTGGGGGGACTCTACACCCACCCCTCCTGCGTCTGGGCACTGCTGGGAGTGATAGGCACCCACCCCTTCTGTGTCTGGGCACTGCTGGGGGGACTCTACACCCACCCCTCCTGTGTCTGGGCACTGCTGGGAGTGATAGGCACCCACCCCTCCTGTGTCTGGGCACTGCTGGGGGGACTCTACACCCACCCCTCCTGCGTCTGGGCACTGCTGGGAGGACTCTGCACACACCCCTCCTGTGTCTGGGAACTGCTGGGAGGACTCTGCACACACCCCTCCTGCGTCTGGGCACTGCTGGGAGGACTCTGCACACACCCCTCCTGTGTCTGGGCACTGCTGGGGGGACTCTACACCCACCCCTCCTGCATCTGGGCACTGCTGGGGGGACTCTACACCCACCCCTCCTGCATCTGGGCACTGCTGGGAGTGATAGGCACCCACCCCTCCTGTGTCTGGGCACTGCTGGGGGGACTCTGCACACACCCCTCCTGTGTCTGTGCACTGCTGGGAGTGATAGGCACCCACCCCTCCTGTGTCTGGGCACTGCTGGGGGGACTCTACACCCACCCCTCCTGTGTCTGTGCACTGCTGGGAGTGATAGGTACCCACCCCTCCTGTGTCTGGGCACTGCTGGGGGGACTCTACACCCACCCCTCCTGCGTCTGGGCACTGCTGGGAGTGATAGGCACCCACCCCTTCTGTGTCTGGGCACTGCTGGGGGGACTCTACACCCACCCCTCCTGCGTCTGGGCACTGCTGGGAGGACTCTGCACACACCCCTCCTGTGTCTGTGCACTGCTGGGAGTGATAGGCACCCACCCCTCCTGTGTCTGGGCACTGCTGGGAGGACTCTGCACCCACCCCTCCTGTGTCTGTGCACTGCTGGGGGGACTCTGCACCCAGCCCTCCTGTGTCTGGCCATGTACGCTCCATACATACACGGGTGGGGGTACGGTCCGTACATACACTGTTGGGGTGGGGGTACGCTCCATACAAACACTGTTGGGGTGGGGGCACGCTCCATACATACACTGTTGGGGTGGGGGTACGCTCCATACGTATGCGGGTCTGGGTACGGTCCGTACATACACGGGTGGGGGTACGCTCCGACCATACGCGGGTCTGGGTACGCTCCATGCATACACGGGTGGGGGTACGGTCCGTACATACACTGTTGGGGTGGTGGTATGCTCCATACATACACTGTTGGGGTGGGGGTACGCTCCATACATACACTGTTGGGGTGGGAGTACGCGCCATATGTACGCGGGTGTGGGTACGGTCCGTACATACACGGGTGGGGGTTCGCTCCGAACATACGCGGGTCTGGGTACGCTCCATGCATACACGGGTGGGGGTTCGGTCCGTACATACACTGTTGGGGTGGGGGTACGCTCCATACGTACGCGGGTGTGGGTACGGTCCGTACATACACGGGTGGGGGTACGCTCCGAACATACGCGGGTCTGGGTACGCTCCATGCATACACGGGTGGGGGTACGGTCCGTACATACACTGTTGGGGTGGGGGTACGCTCCATACATACACTGTTGGGGTAGGGGTACGCTCCATACATACACTGTTGGGGTGGGGGTACGCTCCAATGTACGTGGGTGTGGGTACGGTCCGTACATCCACGGGTGGGGTGTTGGTACGCGTCGTACATACACGGGTGGGGGTACGGCCCGTACCCAGGCCTTTGGAACGTGGGTACGGTCCGTACCGCCATTATTGGGGTGACGTAGGGGTGGGCGTGGAACGACTCGTACCCACGCTCTTAAGGCGTGGGTACGGTACGTACCGGACTTGTTGTGGTGCCGGTTCGCGTGTACATCCACTTCCGTTGCTGGACACGCCCCACCCCCTCGAAGTGACCAGGCCCTGAAGGTCAGGTATGTCCAGGGCATGTATGATTGGTGAATTGGGTGGGGGTTTTGTGTCCTGCCCCTGCCCCCCCCTTTGCCCCTGGGTGTTGTTCTGACCTTCTGCGGCGTCTGCGTCGGTTCCTGTAGAGCAGGTGGACTGCTGTGAGTGCTGGGATGACACGTAGGTTCGGGTCCATGGCTGTCCGTCGCGTACAGGTGCTCCTTGTGCGCGTCGTCCTGATTTCCCGGCAGTTTTTGGCAGGCGGAGAATTTTATCCGTGCGGGGTGACGTCGGTGCGGATCGTACTTCCTGGTTTGTGAAACGCAGCCAGAATGCGTCCCGACGTCACGTCGGCGCTTTCCCGGATCACATTTGTATGTATATTTTCGTCGGTCGGTTTTTTTTACGATTCGTACGGAAATGGTGTTTCCGTGCGAATCGTACTTCCATGTTTGTAATGTTTTTTTCCCGGGTACGAGTCGGACGGAGAAAACGCTCCGACCGACGGTTCGTACCCGGTTTCTCCAGGATCCGAATCAGCACCAAACTGTTTGTTTCTATTCCCGATCAGTTTGCATGCAGTTTTCACCCATGAAAACTAATGTTAAGTTACGCTGTTGTTTTTGGGAATGAATTGTCATGTAAAAGAGACATATGCCTGTTTTTTACAATCATCTCTTTGGAACCGGATTTCCACTTGTGGGAATTCTGCATTGTATAGTACTGAAGTGTTACCACGGTGTTTTCTTTTATTATATTATTGATGTAATTTTTGGCATCATCACATTCACTAGTCCCATTATAGCTACTAATAGGCAGACAGTTTTGAGTAGTATAACAAGGTGCGGTGCCGTCCATGGTTTATACAGAGCATGAGCCCAAATATTTACTAACAACTGGTCCCAAGTGAAGTTATCAGGATCAAGCAGTAACTTTAAGCCCTTACTCTACAGAGTGTAAAGCAGGCGTGCCTTTTAAAGTCCCTCATTTCTGACCTAGAGAATGTTACGTTGAGCATGTAAATCGCTTGTTCTGGGTTGCTGATCTTGGACTACAAAAGACCTGGCCTTGAATATTTAACATTCTTTCTCAGATATGAAAAAAACAATATTGTTTTTAGTGAGACCCTCCGTATGACGTTTGGGGGGAAACAAACATATATGGCATATTGATGTCTAAACCTGAAGGTAACTTATGAATAAAGATATTTGGATAAACTGTATTCGGGGGGTAAAGAGAAAGGGAAACGTATCGAAGTCATGTCTAAGTAGACTGCAATGTTTTTAAACACTCTATAGTGAGTTCTAAGTCTGTGCATTTGGGAAAGTATACGTTGCCAAAATGGACCATTATCTGATTTTATTCAACTAGGTCTCAGCTAAACCCTGTGCGCAAAGCAGGATGGTGGACCGGAATGCTTTAGGGCGTGGAAGAAGGTGAAAACCTTGGACTGGGTGGCCTTCCTTACCACTACCGGCCCCTGTCTGACTAATGATGTCAACCAAAATGTAGAGGCTGTTAACACCTGTCCTCTGGGATCAGCGGATGTACTAGCTCTTTTACAGGAGCCGAAATAGAGAAAAGGCAAATCTTTTGCTCCGTGGTTCTCTCCGCACCTGGTCCACTAATCTTACTTTATTACCTGCTCGTCCATTGCCAATGACACCTAAATGGTTTCTTTAAAAATAAAAAGATTTCTTTGGATGAGCAGGAAGAAAATTGTGGTCCACCTCTCTATCTTACAAACGCTCTTTCTTGCTTGCAGTTATTTTTATTCACTGATCCATTCCGGATTGGAGATATAAAAAAAAAATTTGCACCTGTGCATTTTGTAGGCGTGTACATGCCTGCTCATTCATGCGCACATAAGTCATCACACATGTACGCTCCATGAGCTACTTTATTTATTTACTTTGCCCTACGCTGTACCTCACTGGCAAAACAAGTTTTTACAGATGCTGCATGGTATCCACAGCAGTATTGTCAAATCCAATAGGTCCAAAATGCGAGACCTATTGGCTTTGCCAATGCTTGTTTTTGTTAGTGAAGCTTAAAAATATGAAATTCAGTCACCCGTCAGCCAGGAGTGCATGTGTTGACGAATGGGTGAGAGTGAGAGGCTCAGCAGCACAGACGACGTGGGACAAGTAAAGCTGTCTTACCTTGCATTTTGTTTGAAAAATTACGTTCACCACCACTGCCTCCTGAAAGAAATGTATAGCCCCTGACAATAAAGTGCCGGTGCTGAGCACCGGAAAGCACCGGCACAAATTAAGCACTGCTTTTGTGATGTATTTGTGATTTGTGCTTTATTCAGTAAGTATAAACCGCTTGAGTGTTGCTTCCTGCTAGATAAATACATACACATATGGGTATAAGCGAGGGAATAACATTTTATTAGTTATTTCTATACATTAATTACGTTTTGTGTTTCTTTCGCTTAAGTTGACCATTTGGACCTGCCACAAAATGGCTGCCTCCGGTACCTGACTTGACTGACGACGCTACACGAGGTTTTGGGTGAAGTGCGCCTGCGCTAACGCCAGCAACAGTGGCCTCGTCGTGACCCTAACCAGACTGTACCCACCAAGGTCGCCCTGGGAAGCAAGCCAGCTTTTCAGAAGAACAATAAGACGCCTCTTAAAACCTGAATAAGCAAGACTGATGACCTAAGAGACATTATTCCATGTGAACCCTGTCGGACGATCTCTGATTGTCCAATCAGAGGAGCTGAAAAACCAATATTTGTTACATTTTGACAATGATTTTACTATAAATTATGGTAGAATAGAGAGGTTGTATTGGCTTTTCTCACTCTCCTGACGTTATGCTGACGGAGAGGACAGTGACGCTGCAGGACAGCTGTTTCCCTGAATCTTTGATGGACTGAATTAATGCCAAAACTCCTGATGAACTGAAATTGCAAAATTTGATGGGCATAGATTTGCGAGACTTCCGGATTTTACTTAGAGGACGACAATTAGCCAGAACAGGTAAATATGATGATTGGCGGCTTAAATAAACAAATGATTTAATTTGCATTAATTAGATAAAGATTGAATTGATTAATTACAACATGAGTTGGGTTGTTTATTCATCGAAAATGTATTGATTCAAAGGTAAATAGAGAATTAGAAATGAACCTAAACCAGCAACTAACTGATCCATCCCGATTTATGTGAGGAATACTAAAGGTGAAGTTCAGGGCCTAATGAGTTTCAGAGGGTTATGTAGATTTGTTGCTCATTAGGGTAAAGAGGTAATTCTTTTCATGTCAGCGTTTGGAAGATAATCGCCTCCCGAGAAACACAGATTGATGGTGAGTGAATGTTGGTCTTATGGGCCCCACCAGCGAATGTATGGATAGTGTGTGTTTGTGAGATCTTTGGTCTGTGACGGAGGGAGGGATTTTGTACTCCACGCTGCAGCAGTAACAAGGTAAAAACATTTTTTTTTATTTCTCTGTCAATCCATATCTGAAGATCTAGATTATAATTCGCCTGAAGCAGCTATATCAAATGTTTCTCCTGCCCCAATGAGTTTCATCTTAGTCCTTTACTCTGTCCCTCTCTCCTCCCTCACTGAAAGGGATACTGGTCGTCTCATTTGCATTAAATCTAACCTGGTTGTCCCAGTATTGCCTCGCTCTTGTATGTTAGAGTTTTCGGCAGAACAGATAGGACCAGTTGTGGTACCTTTTAACCCGCAATGTCTTCATGGAATGGCACCACATAGATCTTCTGGACAGGAATTTGGAAAAAGAGAGACTGCTTCCTACAAATAGGCGTGCAAACTCAATCATATGGAAGAGATGCTTTGTAACTCTTGTTCTAAAAGACTGTGGTCAAATAAACTACATATACTTTTTATTGCAAAACTTGTTGGAATTCATGGCATGATATCTACTGACGGCTTTCTAAGATTTTGGTAAGCATGTGTTTATACATAATGGCCCAATGAATGATTGTGTTTAAGAGCATATGTAAACAATTTACGTTTCACATAAGATTTTGGTCCTGAAATCTGCTATGCATGTAGCCATTTGACAGTTTCAATTTGTTCTGAAAAATGATATATTGGAGCACTACATGACAAATTAGTTAGGTGTGTTCTACCATCACCAAGGCTAAATACCGCTGCCTTCCAATGCTCTGAAGCTGGCAGCCCTGTGAGGGACTGGTTGTCAGCAGAGACTTTCCCTTATAAGAGCCAGCTGAGGCACCAACAAGTGAAACATAGCTCTTACCCACTTCTCTTTCTCCCATGTTTATTTAGGGAAAGTAACCGGTGCAGCTCAGCTCGTGCACATGATATATGCAGACAATATAGACTGGCGTTTAACATCCCTCGTGAAATTCTCCGAAAGTAGGTCGATATTGAGTCTGGGAAAACTGGTGATCTGCCTTTTAGGTTACTACAATTTTATTGCCTGATTTAAGATTGTCAATTTCAGTGACAGAACATTTAGCCCAACGCTGCACTCAAAATTGACTCAGACAATTTAATTACCAATGCTAAGTACATCGAGTTTCCCCCTGGAGATGCATCATTCTGACAAAAGTGCTCACTTGCTCGGAGGTGTAATGTCAGCTTCCTAGAATCATTTACTTCTGTTCCCTTCAAGATGCATTTCATATGTGCGAAAATCCCTGCAATCCCAAGGCTCTACTCTGTCAGGAAGACCCACCACTTGTGCAGAGTTTATAGACTTAGTCGGTCCTAGAGAGCCGAATCCATGCCAGATTTTAAGATAACTACATTTATCTAAATTGGGATATGCTAAAAGTCTGGATCTGGCCCTCCAGTACCAACTTTGGAGAAACATGACTTAGGCCAATCTTCTCCATGTTCTTTTCCTCCTTCCCATCTCTCCTTTTAAGTATGAGAAAACAAGTACATTTTTTGTTCATGAATACTTAAAATCATTGCAATATATACAGAAACATAATCCAGGGCCTCAATTGCAGTATTTACAGTTGTTTTGTTGACATTAAAGTTGGCAAAGCATGACATTCTGCTGATGTCTTAGATGATTGTGTAGACTCTATGGTTTCATCAGTAAAATTTTCTGACAAAGTCAAATGTTGCAATAATGTTTTTTACAGTGACTTATTTTGAAAACATGTTATAGTTTTTAAAGTTGCAGCGTGCTGCCGCTGTTTCATTGGTGCTCCTGGCAAATCCACTGTATCGTTGTAATAGTCATGCATCATTGTTTGTGTTTCAATATAATTTATTTCTCCGATGTTGTGTTTTGTGTCACCATTAGGCGATAGGAGACACTTGATTCCACTGATCCAAAGGAAAGGGTTAATCGGGCACTTTTGAGCCGGCGGTGTTAATGCCAGGTCACAGAGCAAAATAGTGTTAAAAAAATCCACTTTTCTCTTTCACTCATCAGCTTTTTGGTATGACTCTAAGGAAGATAAGAAACATGAGCTCCCTTTGTTTTCATAAAGTCTTTCTTCTGTATTGAATTCCCCTTTATACATTTTTGGAGATGTTATTTGGGATTGATTTTATTCTGGTTCTTATGGGTCTTACACACTTGTTTTGGTTGAGTGATTGCACACTCTTAAACTGTTGTATGATTTGACTATCAGCAGTACATAAAACATATTTACCACTGTTGCCACATCAGTGCAAGACAGATCACAGTGTGGTGTGCACCTAGTCATACTCACCTCTAAAAAATACAAAAGCACAACCAGTTTCATTATCCCTCCCCCTTCCAATGCACCGATAAGCTGCACCCCTCAGCCTACAATGATGCAGATAACAGTCAAGAAAATATGAAGCACATAGAAATGCCACTCTGCTTTACAGGTAGACACATCTGAAACCTCAGAAGGAGAAGGACACATACAAAATGGTGGTTTCAGCATAGTAGCACACTGACCAGGAATACATTCAAAGATTCATTCTCAATATGGGTACCACTCGAGGCCTCCTGCAACCACAGTATGGTACAGCTTACACCCAGGAGTAATTGTCCTAATTTAATGTCATGGCAACCAAGAAGATACATGTTCTACAGTACTATGGCACTGGATCACTAAGAGTTACTGGAAATACAATTAGCATCTTACATTCATTGCACTGCAAGACTGTATACCAAGTGATTGACACACCCAAGGCTCATATGCCATGCTGTGTTACTTTCTCCAGGACCCTAAAACATATATGATAAAAAGATAGAAACCTTTAGGACATTATAGAGACCATTGATGGCACGCACAGGACTGCAGTGAATGCACACAAACACATATACACTTACGTAACAACCAGGAAGTTCCACAGACACACTATCACCTAATTAATGTGTCACTAATGTATTGCTGATGGCATAGTGTTAGGATTCCCAGGATCCCTGGTTGGCTGAGATAGGTACCGTAGGCCAAACAGGGACCAGCGAGCCCCAACATTAGGGAAAAGACAGGTCGTGTCTAGAGATAGTCCCCGCTCCACCCCCTTGGTAGATTGGCACGAGCAGACAGGCTTACCTTCAAGGCCAATGTGTAAAGTATTTGCAATTACGCTCACAGCAATGCAATGAAGACACCACAAATAGACTCCACACGAGTTTCAAAGAAAAACAAGTATATGTTTATAAAAAGATATACGATGCGACCACACAATACTAAACCAACATATGCGTCGGGGTAATGCCCTCCTGGCCTATTATTATTGAGCTAAACTAAACAATCCTACGTAATCCTAATGTCGTAATATGCAGTTCATTATGCAAGACTCAGGTACTTCACAACATAAGAATATTGCAGATCGTAATACGGCTATCTGGCGATTTGTACTGTCACTGTAATGCAATGCGTAAAGCAACAACGTGGTAGACTGCTATGCCCCCGTAATGCAATGCGTACGATCCCCTTTCAGGTACTCTGTTAGGAAAAAGCAATGCAACATGTTATACAGTTATCAGACAGTTCATTATGCACAACAAATGCAATGCGGAACACATATGTCCGGCAGTTCGGAATGCAACACTAATACAATGTGTAATACAACAATGCGGCAGATTGTGATGCAGGACTAAGACAAAGCGTAACACATCTATCAGGCAGTTCGTTATGCAAACCTAGTGCAATGCGTAACACACCTATCAGGCAGTTCGTTAGACAAATTAATGCAATGGGCAATACGACAAAACAGAAATAGAGCAATGCGTTATACAATCATCAGATACTCCATGTATGCAAAAGTAATGCAATACGTAAGTTACTCCGGCACCGTTCACGGTGCCTCTGGCGGTCTCTCAGCCACTCATGCTGGCTTGCGATTAGTCTCCGGCCACAGTTTTCCCCCCCACACGGGTACGATAGAACACAGTAAATGCAGCTTCGCACTCAGGCCCCGGTGCTGCCACTCCCTTGGCTACACATCTGGGAATCATACCCAAGAATCAGACGAAAGAAGAATCAATCAGTAACAATTGAACAGATTTTTGAATGCTAAATTTGATATCTAAAATCATGTTAGACAGTAACAGCTAGTAGGATCCCACCTATAGATGTGTATTTTATTGTCACTTTTTGTGTGGTATGGTTGATGGTATGTTTGATGAGATTGAGAGGTGAGAATGGAGGTCCGATGGTTTTGTATGGGGGTTTCCACAACTGAGAGATTTGATCCTCTAATGTTCAATCAAATATAAATGTTTATATGAATTTGTCTGTATTTGTAAATGATTTTATGATCACATGAGTTCATGAATATATATAAAAAAACAAATAAACATAAATGTTTTGATAAATAATAAAACTAAGAGAAAAATCAGATGTGATGAGATTTTGTCCATGAGGAAATGCCAATTTTTGAGTGATCACCATTGTTGAAATAAGATAGGTCTGATATGAGGTTGTTCCATATTTGCCTCCCTACCAGTGACACCTTCTTCCTTTGATTAGTGGTGGTCTGGATTCTCAATCATTCAGCATGAGATGGGCCAATAGTTTTTTAGCACCAGCCCAGGCCTCTTCACCTCCAGGCCTACTCCTCCTCCTACACACTCCAGATGCAGGTCAGCCTGCGCTGCTTCACCTCCTCCCTTGGGTCAAGACATTTCCCAGATCCTATTGCTTTCAAATCCAGCCAGTCAATCCACAACCAGGCAGAACCACAGAGAAATGTTTAAAGCACAAAACCCCAGCCACTTCTGAAAGAGTGGCTTACAAACACATAATGCAATAACCATCTTTATAAAAAGATGTGTTATTGCAGGGTGAGTTCAGGCATACTAAACTTCACCCTTCCATCTTAAGCCTTTTGGAAGATAGGCTGCAAAACATATTACACAGCCTTTCCATTCTATTATAATGGGCAAGATGGCCTTTCAGCAGTGAAAACGAAATAGAGATTGTTTCACTGCCAGGACATGGTACACACCTTTGTACATGTCCCACCTTTCACATGCACTGCACCCTGTCCAGGGAGGTACCTTAGACCTACCATAAGGGAGCCTGATGTGTATGGAAAGGGAAGGGCAGGGTCTGGTAAGTGCGTGCACTTACCAGAACAACATGGCTGTTTAGGAAACTGCATGCATAATGGACATCCAATCTCCATTAAAACTTTACACAGGAGCACTTGCACTTTGACACTGTTTAGCAGTGGCAAAGTGTCCAAAGCATCTAAGTTGGCAACACATGTCAGAAAAAAAGTCTAGGGGAAAAAGCAAAACATTTGGGGAACTTTAGCCAAAAAGGGCCAAGTCCCACCCATAGTATGTCATCAGGGCCAGCAGAAGAAAGAGGATATACTAACAAGCACAAGTCATGACAAAGTACACCTTCATGTGAACAACCGACTTGCTCAAATAGAGATTCATTTGCCAGCAACTGAGCAAATACAAGTCTTAAGTTTAGCCACATGAGGCAAGTCGGTTCTTGCAGGTCTGCCGTTGTAAGTTTTAGGGCCATGCGGGATGCTCAGTGCTGGTAACTTCCCATGGTTTCTTACGTGTGCTGTAACGCTGTGTTATTCCTTAGGAGCACAAGTGTGCTATGCATTTTACATTGTAAAATGTCCTTCTGGGCTGGGCCACGTATAGGCTGCATATGCGATTTATGGTCTGGTGGGGATCTCTACATGCCTGCAAATGTGTATGTGTGAACAGCCGGCCATACATTTGTTTGTGCAGTCACTGTGACATGGTTATGGGATCACCGTTTCCAAATTGAATTTCGTTAGGGCTGTGCTTCTGTGCTTGATGACATTTGTAGCTCTTTGGTCCATGTGAATTTGTTCTGCATGTGCCCACGCTTGTTGTGTCCTGATGCTCATCCGTAGTGGACATAGCACTGAAAACTATTTTGATGAGTGTGTTTGTAGGTGTTTGGCTCTGTAGTGTTCGCATTAGCTTTCTTATGTTTCTGTGATCCTTAATGCATCACTCATGGACTTGCTGTCCATCTGCTTCCTCCATCGATCCAAGGAGGCCTTTCTTCTCTCGCAACTATTTGTCGATTTCTGTATGGTCTCAGACACTGTCACGTGGCCTGGCCAGACCTGATATATCTAGAGATGGCTTTTGATGACATACTGTACTTAATTCCAGAGATAAATTGAGATGACTCTGAGAGCATCCAAACATTACATATCAGAGGATTATGGTTGGTTTGAAACAAATGCATTTTTCTTTCTATTTACTGTGTAATTCAATGAATACAGCAGGCTAATTGCTAGAGATTGCCTTTTTATTGAATAAGTGCTTCCATTTCCTGCCGTTCTCTGAGCTATTGATGTAAAATGGCGCCTCCCTGGCACGCCGGTCTTGGAGTGACAGACCCCGTGTAGTTCTTTATGCTAACAGCTCCCTACATCCAGCAATGATTCACAAACTAGCAGCATGATGACAAGGTTATGTGCAACGGAAAAATGAAATATTAACATGAAAGAGAAATAACTGCTGTGGAAGTTGTCAGGCACTCATCTCAAAGGAACAAAAACGAAAAAATGTAAATCTAACATGTATATCCACTCCCCAGAAGTAGTCAATCAACGTGCAGAAGGCGTTCACCAGTGCTATCCATCAAAGTGCAGAAATCAAATACAACGGCAGAGCTAACAATTCAATATTGTTGTCAAGAAGAGGCTTGAACGTCAATTAAAGCACGCTAGGCAGTGGTGTGAAAAAACGTCCATATAATTATGTACCCAACTGAACTGAACTAAGATTTGAGGTACCAACCTTTCCGTACATCCGATTTCTAGTGGCTTGAAAGTGGGAGGAAGTGTTATTTATTGTGCTCCATTCCTTGATACCTTTGTGAATTTAAGAAACGTGGAATTCCAAAGAAAAAATGTCCGTGCTCTGCTACTCTCCTGCCAGGGTGACAAAGCGAGAGTTATCTTGTGAAAGGGGGGGTCAAAATTTGTTTTTAATATTTCATATTTATAATTTTATGTTTAGTTTCCAGTGCCACACAAGTAGGATTAATGTTTGTTCCAGCATTCGACAGGTTAACAGATACCACCCCATATACATTGCTGCACTCACTCACTCTATATCAGGGGTCTGCCAAGCTGCTAATATTATTAGTGCTGTAACAGTGACAACAGAAAAGTGACCATCCAATGCAGGATTACCAGCTAAAATCCCCTAATAAGTGCGCCAGCAAGTGTTACCAGCAGCAATGTAAACAAGCATTTGCAATGCAATAGGTCTCGCTTTTACGTGAGTTTTAGATTTTGGTATTGTAAATCACAATAACTTTTATTTATGTTTTGGTTTATAAAATGTAAATAAAAGGCATTGTCATTTACAATGCCAATAGCTTATACTCGCGTAAATGCGAGACCTAACATTGCCAGAGACAATCCCCACCTTGCCGGGACTGTCCTGGAAAAAACGGAACAGTGTGCAGCTGTGTTGTTGCCTTTGCTCCTTTTCTCTCCGTTACTATAAAAGTCTGATAATGACAAATTAATTCCTGCTTCCCAAAAATGAGAGCTGTTGCTCACCACTTCTGACCATAGGTACAAATCAAGCATTGTAGACACACAAGAGTAGACATCAAAGGCTTCACAACTGAAGAGAATACATACAACATACTATTCATACTGATTGATGCGAAGGTAAGCACATTTGTGAAAGTAATTTGCATAAGTAGTAGGTTACACGCAGCATCATGATCTCTGAAAGTTCAAGAAGGAAGCAGGGCAGACAAGGGTCCCAGGATAGACACTTTATAGATCCCACAGCTCTGATACATTACTTTCTCATTTACCATTAATAAACCAGAACTACATCAACTGACAAGCTAATAATCCAATCACACCTGACTCACCATATCACGGTTAAATATCGAACGAAATTAGAAAAGCCATCTAGTCCACATATTTAAACAATACTTCAACAGCACTCATTTACTGCTGTGAAATTAAGGAATACGTATAGCATATTCTACTTCTGAGGCGGACCACATATGAATTTTACTTCGAGCGACCGCCCGTCCCATGGAGCAGCATGTTATCTTTAAATTAGATAATGCATAACGAGGTTTCTGGATCCCCCTGTCCTTTACTAAAAGGCACAATGTTAACACTGTAGGCGCTAATTGGTTTGGTCTCTGGGGCGCAGAGGCTCATTCCCTCGTAGAAATAGTTCCTCACTGAGGTCTAATTTTTCCGCCATGGATGGATAAGCTTGAGAAGAGGAACAGGCGGTGACCAATAAATCAGCTTGCACGTAGCACGCTCTTGCCAAGGAAACATTAAATGAGAATTTAAAGAAAACCCAACTCACATGTTTCTGTTCCTCCACAGCACACAACTTGTAAATCAAATTCCCCGGGTAAATTAAAGGTGTATACTCCGCATTTGAGCGTTCGTTGTCTCAGATTAAACTTTTTTACACAGAGTTCCGACTCCCCCTTTAATTTCCTCCGCTCTGTGTGCAGAATAAATGATTGAATTACTTGCTGGTACATACCTGGTACTTTTCATCCAATGTGAAAATGTTTCTCCTCAGCTCTCGGTGCTGCTGGGTCTGAGACAGGCCAGCGTGTGACGGAGGGTATTCCCTGAGCAATCCCAAACACACAGGACACCGAGAAAGGCTCAGAAAGCATGCGCCGGGCTCGTCATGGTCTGAGACCCAGCAAGCTGCAGTCCTCAAAGTTACCGGGCGGCACGCGAATCGCCAGGAAGTAAATCTAGCCAGTGATCTCACAGGGCACTCGGATTTCTGCATTTTTGTCAGCTGACTTCAGTGCTAGGCAGGAAAGCCTTAAACATAAAGAATATCTGACTTAAAATGTGTACTTAATATTTTGAAAACTAGACGGACGTGGTGAACAACTATAAGAAACAAGAAGCATCCGCCATTATTTATTAAGGTCAGCATTCCGGGAGTGTTGTGCGCGGGCCGCCATGTAAAACGGAAAGCGCATGGCCCGCTGAAGAAATAATGAAAGTGAAAGTGTGCATGGTGCCGCACAGAAGAACAAACAATCTTCGATCTCTTGTCTTTATGGGGCCATGAGAAACACATGGCCCCATAAAGATAAGAAAGTGCTTTGTGACAGACGCAAAGCAGCCGAGCCAGTCCAGATGGGCGGGACCAAAAAGCGAAAGGGCAGCAACCAAAATACCCCATTTCCAATGGCAGGCCACCGTTTAGCATAAATGGTGACGCCAGCCAATGAAAATGAGGGGCGGGGCTTAAAGCCCTCTTCTGAAAGTCCTTGTTAGCAATAAATCGCACCGAGCGAACAGCGCATGCGTGCGCTGTAACGCTAGGCGATACCTAATAATGACTCTTTCATACTCATTTGGCACATCAACCATGAGATGACTCCTTTCAAGTCAAAGTGAGGTAGCAGCTAGAAAAATGACTCCTGAAGCAGGAGACATTGATATACTGACAAATCTTCCTACAAATGTGCTGCAGCAGGTTGAGGAGGAAAACAATCCTTATCTGAAAATATTCAAACTACTGCATAGAGTGGAAGACCAACATATGGACCGGAGAACACAAGAACTAGCTAGGACAGAAAAAATGTAAGAACTTTACTTAAAATTTCAACAGTAACAACAATATTTATGCGTGGTCGAGTGCCACAGCAGTTATAAAATAAAGAAACCTGTAAAACACTAAAAAAAATAAACATTCTAAATCTTTCAAAAAAATAACGAAAACCCAAAGTCAAAAAAATTGTTCTTTAGAAAATCACTAGCAAACCTCAATCCAATTGCGTATTTTTATTAACTCTTAGGCCCTGCATGGCTACCCTCAATGTGTTGAGCACGGGTTGGCCGACTCTCGCTGTACAGCACTACTGCGCGCAGCCCACTTGCGAAATGTTGCGCACAATGGCAAAGGGTATAATTTCAAAGAAGTTGTAGTACTACACCATCACAAAAATAAGAAATGCAAAACTATAGTTAAAGTGAAGTAAAGGTTATGATTGTTCTTAACACCTTAATGAAGGTTACCGTACAGTGATGGTTGCACATTAAAACGAAAGAACAATTGAAATTCGGTTTCAATGGCTGATTTGTGTTTTATGAATTGGGGAGTTAATACAGTCCATAAAACATAATGAGGGTAAGTGGTTTTTCAGTTTTAAATCATAACCATAATTGTTCTTTAACTGCAGCTCTTTTAAGTGAATATAGTGATACACGCACACATATAATTACTCTTTGCACGATATGTACTTATGTGTATGTTAGAGTGTTTAAGATTTTGGAAATTACACAGTATGGGCAGTATGTAAGTTCACAGAATTCACCTTTGGTACTCCTGCCAGGAATTAACACAAGCATTGGCATAGCCAATAGGTCTTGCCTTTGGGACCTTACAAGTGTTTAGCCATGCAACAGTTGCATAACTAAACACTTATAAGGTCCCAAAAGCGAGACCTATTGGCTATGCCAATGCTTGTTTTAACTGCTGCTATTGAAGCCTCACGGAGAACATAAAGTGGTCGCCATCGCGATCAAACATCAAAGCGGCCGCGTGGCCGCTAAAGAGAAAGTAATCGCGGTCAAGCGCGGCGCGCGCGCCCGCGCACTTGCACTGTAGCTCTAGGCTGGCCTGGTAGCACTTTTTGGAGCCCTCACAAAATGTCTCGCCAGACCAGCGCATGCTCTGGGTCAGGCGAGACCTAAAAAGGTGCTGTTCATTTGGAATGTCTTTACACAGGTAATACTTAAAAGCTATAGCTGCAATGCTCATGGACCAAGGTAATATTTGGAATACATTTCTCCAACACCACATGATTTATCACTCAAATATCAGCTTTAAAACTATTTTGCAAACTCAAAATTTTTATTCCGACATCATCTTGTGAGCTCTGAAAAAAAACACATTTTCATCTTCAATGCATACTTTTCAATTTTTGTATAAATATATTAATTCTGTCAAGCGAAATCTTCTAATTTAGTAGTCTGGGCCACACACAGGAGAGCTACTCAAAGGCAGCTGGGGAGCTACGAGTAGTTCACGAGCTATCAGTTGGAGAAGCCTGCTCTATATAGTGAGTCTTTTCGTATACCCCACCTCGACTAAAGTCACATCCACGCGTTCTCTTACCAACAACAAAGGAAACAAGTTGACAAAGCATGCAAACACCGTTAAGATGCATCAACAACGCACACATGCAAAGAAACCACAGCACCTGCAAACAGTTAATGTTCACCAAGACCAACAGATATACAGGCCCAAACATACACTGACCAACAAATATGAAAGCATCGATGACACATCTACTTCAATGAATACTCTCTGCAGCAGGAGGCACAAGATGATGTGAGGACAAGTTGTGCAGCAGGAGTCGCCAGGTATTGTCCATTGAGCACAGGGAGTATTGAAGAAAAGTAGTAAAGGGATATGTTGTCCAGTGTAGCACAGAACAATGTGGAGCAAACATTATGGATGTATCTCATGGGAGGACTGGGTAATGCATCTAAGATGCACTGGGTGAGGTACATCAGGGGCCATTTTGGTAATGGCCCTCAGGAGTGCACTGAATGATGTGTCTCAGGGGAGCCCTAGATGATGTATGTCAGAGAAGCACTGGGTGATGCACAGTCCAAGGGCGCAACCCACATGCATTTTACAGCACAGGGAGATGTGAGGTACAGGGCACTTGGTGATACACAATGTACGCAAACCTTGATGTGTAGTACATGGGCACAAAGTTATGTCAAAGTTGTCTCAATCTGCAAATGTTGGCAGGTTGCGAATTTCTGCCCAGATCTACACAAACCATGTAGGGACCTTTTTTTTTGTTTTCCAGTTACTTAGAATGTAACACAAATTCAATTGACATGTCAAGCCCTTGTCTGTTCTTTCATTTCCCTTATTTTCTTGTTGCATTTTCTTTTTTTTAACCCCTTCGCTGCGGCGCGAATTCCGCCGCAGCGCTGGGGGGGTTTGGGGGCAGCACGGTGGCGCGGTGCTCATGACGGAACCGCGCCGTCATGAGTCACGGGCGAGCTGTGCTCATGACGGCGTGGTTCCGTCACAACTCCGCCCACTCTCTATTTCGCCCGCACAGGCGGGGAATTCGAGCCGCGTGGGAGGAGCGGCCGCTCCATGACGGAACCACGCCGTCATGAGCACACGGTGCCCGTGGCTCATGACGGCGTGGTTCCGTCAAGGGCACACAAGGGGTTAATCAAAGCTTGGTGTTGACATTTGTGTTTGTTATTTTTCTGTCTATCCAAGTAATGGTGATGAAAATGGACATCTTTTGTGTGGTGTTCCACCAACCTTTGCCTTCTTTTGCTGAACTAGGTTTTGTTGGCCTCTCCAAACATGTTAGAACTGGCATACCCCTAACTGACACATTTAATTTACTTCTAATTTTCTAGTATATGGTACCACATGTAACTAGGGCCTCTAAATTAAATGCTACTAGTGAGCTGTAGCAGTCCTTGTGCCACCCACTAAAGTAACCCTGTGAATCATGTCTCACTGCAGCCTGAGAATGCAGTTTTAAACTGCAATTTCAACCTGACAAAATAAACCTTTCACCAGGCTTAAACCTTCCTTTTTAATACTTATAATTCAACCCCTTAGGTACGCCCTAAATGATCATAGGGCAGGGTGCATGGTATTTGAAAAGTGGGGCACGTGTAGTTAATGTTTTACATGTCTTGACCGTGAGAAACCTCCAAAGCCTTTTTTTTCACAGTGGGAAGGCTGGCTCTTACATGGGTTAACACTAGTTTTAAAGACTCATTTTAATAGTAATATATAATCCAACTTAATGGTCAAGTCAGATTTTTTGTCACCTTTTTTTAAATTACACTCTGGAAAGTTACAATTTTCCTGACTAAAGCCAAAAGGGCCTTTTGCCAGTGTACCATGACTGCTGCTGGCCATGTTGTGGTTAGATGTGGATTGCTCCTAGACAGTGGACAAGGGACATGGGTGTGAGAAGGTGTTTTTTTTCTCTGAGCAGGATGGCCTGGTGGCTGTGCCTACCCCCCAAATGAAATCTAAAGGACATCTACTCTCTCACTAGCAGATTAAGCTCTCAGCTAGACCTGCCCACCCTTTGTCTTCCTGGACAACTTGGCCCTAATCCCAGTGGGAATGGGAGCTGCCCAATAACTGGTTTGGAGTGGCCACAAGAGAGGGCTTGCCCATTATCATAGCCACACCTCTGGGTGGGCAAAGGGATCTATGGATTTGAGGAAAGAGGGGTACTGTAGGATGATTTACAGTAAACACACAAGAAGTGCTGCAAAAGTGGGTAGGCTAATCTCTGGTACCTTTTACCCAATTGGTTAGGGGGTGGTCAGGAGTTTCCCCCCCCCACCCACAGGCTGGCACTGGGCATAAATGTGGCATCCATAGTTCGCTCCTCAGAACACTCCTGGACCTATGAAGAATCATAAGAAGCATGTGGCCCTACTGTTTGAAGAACCTAAAGGAAGACTGGGTCTGCTTGCCTTGAACCCAGGAAGTGACTTTAAGGGTCAGTTGGCTGACCTCTTATATGAGCTACAGAGACACAACAAGCTTTCAAAGACCTTTTACCCTGCAACTGCCCAGTTGACCAGTTCCAACGGAACTTGTCCTCGACCCAGCTGCTGGCATCTGTTGGAGCAAATTCTCATCTCCCAAGTAGGGCGCCTCAGGTCCTGGACCCTTGGCTAGTGTTAAAGTGTACTCCCTCTACCCCCAAACTGCAAGAAGTGGGACTTAGAAACCTTTAGCCAACTTTTTGCCCGGAGAACCTAGGGAGAACCGGATCGCCATCATAGTCACAGCCATCGACATCAAATCACGGGTCATCCTCATCTTGCTGGTTTGCCTCACTGAAGCAGATATGGCTTCCAGAAAAGTTTCTAAGTTTGACTGAAAAGGGCTTAATCAGAACTGACGCAGCAGCCCTTCATCGAACCCCGTTTTGGATCCAGTGCGCAGCTTGCCTTCGGCAACAACTCGTTAATTACCACTTTTTCTCCATAACAGTTTCTAAGTCCAAAGGTAAACTTCCCACCAGAGCGAACCTTGTCCCTTTTAATAAAATGAGCGATCCATCATGGTCTGCCTTACCTTTTGACTTTGACTCAGTCCAGTACGACCAGTTTCTGACGACCGGTGCTTTTTGCTGCTATTCTTAATTCAAACTTAAAAAATGTATATCTCCGGTTCTACTTATTGGATTTTTGTCATTATAGTGTTATTTAATTTATCAAAAATTATTTATTTTTTTCTAAATTGGTTTGGGATTTTTTTTCTGTTGTGTTTTCACTTTTTTACTTTCTGAGTACTGCATAACTTATTTACTTGTTGCCTCTAAGTTAAGCCTCACTGCTTTGTGCCTAGCTGCAAGAGGATTAAGCACAGGTCATTTTAGTGACTTTAGTGGTTCACCACTACAAGGATTATGAATATTATTTGAGGTGGGTTCTCATCCCCCTCCCCCTCAGCTAACTCTCCAATTCCTCCAAATGGTTTTTTAGCACAGTACCAGCATATGTTTTCTTTGAGTACTGTCTATTCACTCAAATGGGAATCAACATGTACTCAGTGAAACTTGATTATGTTTGAGGACTGAATGTTTGGTGATAGGCAGATGATATGCAGATATGCAGAAGGTCTCAAGCATTTCGAATAGTATATGTAGTTTCTTGTGAGTTAGAGAAGACAACACCCTTTTGGTTCCTGACGGACTCCATAGAACAGTGACGTTAGTGTGTGGCTGATAGAATTCATGATGTAGAATGTTCAGTTAATGACTGAGGAATAAAGACGTATAGTGGGAAACAGCGTTTACAACGCTGTCGATACCACGCAGGTAGGTAACAACGTGGTCGTTACAACGACCGCGTTGTTACCACGCATGGAATTAAATCGCAAGACGTTTCAATGACTTGCGCTAGGTGGCGGGCAACACCAGGGAATGTGTTGGATTTTAAATCCAACACCTTCCCAGCTGTTGCGCTAACTGGAGTAGGAATAGTTATGTATACTACTCCTAAGTCCAGTGCGCCACCTAGCGCAAGTCGTAGAAATGACTTGCAATGTAATACCAAGCGTAGTAACAACGCGGTCCTTGTAACGACCGCATTGTTACCTAGCGCGTGGTAAAAGCACGCGTTGTAAAATGCTACATTCACGTGTAATACCAAGCTCCGTGTGGCATCATCCTTTGCATGTACCCGGGCTGGTGAGGATGTTACAACTGGTGACGAGATAGGGGATTACCTGAACCCCCCCAACCCGAAGAACCGAGAGTGCTCTCCTGGAGGGTTTGCCGTGGTCCAGCAAACTGCTCGTGTGTGCCACATGTGCCCCACTCAAAGCAAAAATCAATGGTTGATGTATGTTGATCCAAAGCTCCACTCCAGCCAGTGCAAGGCCTGTGAAGAAAGTGAAGGCCTTACAGAAAGTTTGTTTGTCATTTGGTAGAAATTTGCTGGTAAAGTAGAGACAAGTGGTACTTTGCCACAACGCGACACAGAGCCATAAGTCATACAGAACATTAATGCTAAAGGCAGCAACAACCAGGTACATATAAGTGCTAAAAGAAATGACAGTCAACTGCAAGGAAGCGTAAGCTAGGAAACAGTCTGATACAGAAACGCGCTAAAGACAGTGGTAGCCAGGTATAGAAAATATTGTGGTACATAACAAAATCTAAGTAAAGCGAATCATCATACCACAGCATCTGGGAAAGCAATCCAAGTAGAAGCCCGAGGATTGTGAATACGGAGCCATTGATCCCTGAAGAGGACACAACAGAAGGTGCCGGGTGCGTTCAGCACGACTCGAAAATCTTTAAAAAGTTGAAAGTGTCAAGGCCACAGGGATCCAGATGATGCTCAAAGGGGTCCACCTCTCGATATCCCCAACTTGGACACAAGAGGCCCAGAGTATTGAGGCGATCAAGTGAGGGAAAGGAATTAGGGTAGGAACAGCAGGGAAAGAGATATCTGAAAACATAAAGTAGCTTCAGTAAAAAGGAGATGTGACTCACGGAAACTGAAGCCTCCTACGAGCGTCTTTCCTCTAAGAACGCTCTCCGTAGCGCTCGTCCGATAAATAACTCCCGTCTGGATACCGACCGCGAGTTTGGAGGTAAGAGGGGGTCTCTCCCTGCTGAGCCCAGCAGGAGCCAAATTGGATACAGCAACCGCTGTATCCTCTGATACAAATCCCAGTAGAAATCCAAGTTCTGCAGCCGCGGGAACACCGTCCGTGTCTCGCTAGCAGAATTATGCACGTAGCCTTACGTGCGTGCTTGCCTCAAATACCCTTAAGCGCCTCCTACCTGGGCTTCCTGGGATAAGTAGTCCCTGTGTTGATGACCTGATCATTGACTCAGTAGGCGCAAAGGTCATACCCTGACAGTACGCCCACCTCCCATGCGCCTCATAGGACCAGGCTTGCTAGGGTAGCAGACGTGGAAACGGCGGACAGCACAAGGAGCATGAACATTACAGTTTGGTTCCCAGGAATCATCCTCCGGAGGATACCCCTTCCAGGATATGAGATACCATAACCTCCCCACACGGTACCTGGAGTCCACCACACGACGCACCTTGTATTCCAACTGGCCGTCCCGGAGCACTGGAGGAGCAGCCCTGCGACGAGCTCCCTTAGCAGGTTTTAACAGACCGTCATGGAACACCGAATGGATTCGCAGTGAAGCGGGTAGCTTCAGTTTATATGCAACCGGGTTGATTCTACGCAGCACAGTATATGGCCCAATGTACCTGGGATGAAAAACGCTGCGTACCTTGAATCGAATATATTTTGTGGCAAGCATACTTGATCCCCCGGCTGAAAGCATGGTTCTTCACCACGATGCTTATCCTCCCACTTCCTATAGGATCGTTTAGCCTGCTCCAAACTGGCCTGGATCTTCTTACGCACAGAATGTATCTTTTTGTTGTGTTTCATCACAGTTGGTTGTGTAACCACCTCGCTAGGGATATTCACAGGTAACACTTTAGCATGAAACCCGTTATTAGCTCTGAAGGGTGTCTCCTTGATAGAACTATGCCAGGAGTTGTTATATGCCAATTCGGCCAACCACATCAGGGACACCCATGAGGCGATTGCTTCTCTGGAATAGCAGCGGAGGTATTTCTTTAGGGTCTGGTTCAACCTCTCTGTCTGCCCATCCATCTGGGGGTGGAAACTGGTCAAAAGGGCAACCTCTACTTGTAAGGCCTTGCACCACATGCTCCAAAACCGAGCTGTGAATTGTGTTCCCCTGTCCGACACAATAACCCCTGGAAGCCCATGTAACCGTACCACATGGGCCAGTAGCAACTGAGTGGTCTGACTGGCTGTAGGTAAGTTCTTGCAGGGGATAAAATGTCCCATCTTTGTCAGGCTATCTTCTACAACCAATATGGCATTGTATCCTTGATCCTTGGACAAACCTAAAACAAAATCCACGCTAATGGTTTGCCACGACTGTGTAGGAGTGGGCATAGGCATCAATTTTCCCTTGTTCTTGGCTGTCCCACTTTTGTTACGGGCGCAAGTCTCACACAGCGATACCATTTTGTTACATCCTGAACTATTCCTTCCCACCAGAATTGTCGTTGTACTAGGTGTAGTGTCTTGGTACGGCCTTGATGACCTGCCAGGACTGAATTGTGACACCAATTGAAAGCTTTGAGTTGAAGGTCTAGCGTGGGCAGATACAATCTGTTCCTACACAACGGTATACCATGTTTAAGAGTGCGGTAAGCCCCCTGATCTGCCCATCTTTGCCAACAAGCTAGGGATCGATGTTTTGATATTTAATCTAGAAAATGGTCCAAGGTTACTGCACATTACACCTTGTTGGGACTAACTATCGCTTCAGTGATGCCTTGTCGCGGTCTTATACTCTCATCCTGACGAGACAGTGTGTCTGCCTTTCGATTGTCTGACCCAGGACGGAACGTAACAATAAAATCATAATCTGCAAAAAATAACATCCAACGCATTTGTCTTTGCATAAGTTGTCTGGCTGTTTTCATATACTGTAAGTTCCTATGGTCGGTGTATACGGTGACAGGATGTTGAGCCCCCCATAAATACTGCCTCCACTCCTGGAATGCCTTTTTGATGGCTAGTAATTCTTCTTCTGCCACTGCGTAGTTGACCTCAGCAACATTTAGCTTCCTGGACAAAAAGGCTACCGGGTGTAATCGACCCGTTTGTCAGAGGCATCTGCTTCTATGATAAAGGGGGCTTCCAGTTGGGGATGGCTTAGAATAGGAGCAGTGGTGAAGTCATTTTTCAGGAAGGTGAAAGCTTTCATGGCCTCAGTGTTCCAAAAAAAGGCATTCCCTTTCTCAACAGCCGTATGATTGGAGAAACCAAAAGGGAGAAATGAGAGATAAACCTACAATAGTAGTTGGCAAAGCCCAAGAAGCACTGCACCTCTCTCACATTCTTTGGGACAGGCCACTCCTGTACCGCTTTCACTTTCCTCTCAGACATACCTAATCCAGACGGGCTCAAAATAACCCCTAAAAATTCCACCTATGTAGCGTGAAACACACATTTACTCACCTTACAGAATAAGCTATGTTCCCGTAGTCTCTGAAGCACCTGAGACACATGTCTCACATGTATATCCTGACCACTGGAATAAATCATGATGTCATCTATGTAGACAACCACAAATCTGTCAACAAAATCTTTAAGCACATCATCTACGAAGAATTGGAAAGCTGCTGGGGCGTTACAAAGCCCAAAGGGCATGACTAAGTACTCAAACAGGCCATAACAGGTCTTAAAAGCAGTCTTCCACTCATCTCCCTCATGGATACGAACCAGGTGGTAAGCCCCCCTGAGATCCAGACGGGTATAAACCACTGCTTCCCTCACCTGGTCCAATAACACAGAAATGAGTGGAAGAGGGTATCGGTTTCATACCATGTTTTTATTGAGCATACGATAATCGATACATGTCCTCAGATCCCCATTAGCTTTAGAAATAAAGAAAAGAGGCAAAACCGCAGATGAGCGGGAAGGCCTGATGAAGCCAATTTCCACATAATGGTCTAGGTACTCTTTTAAATGTTTTGTCTCTGGCTCAGATAAGGCGTATACCCGACAAGAAGGGATGGTGGCTCCCGGGATCAGATCGATCTGGCAGTCATAGGTACGGTGAGGGGGAGTTTCTCTGCCTTTTCTTCGCTGAACACATCCCTGTAAGAAGCATACTCCGAAGGGAGCACTGTCGCTTGTTCTGCAGCAGTAGTTAGCTGGAACACTTGCGTAAGCGCCAGAATATGAGAACCAGGGGTTTGTAAACAGTGCAATCTACACTCCTCCGACTGAAAGTCTACTGTCTTCTTCTTCCAGCCAACCTGAGGATTATGCTGCCACAGCCATGGCATTCCCAGTATTACCTCGTATTGAGGTGCCTCAATAATGTTCAACGTAATGTCCTTAACGTGGTCCTGTAATTCCCCCTTCAAAACCAACCCAACTCTCTCTGTCTGTTCCGTGATGGGACCTTACTTAATGGGTTTCCCATCCACAGCAAATACCTTCTCGGGGGTCTCTCTAGGTATGCGTCGTAGCTCGAGCCGATCAACCAACCCAGCATCAATAAAATTCCCTGTAGCCCCTGAGTCAACCATTACCCACACTTGGAACATCTGGGAACCGGCTGTAAGAGCCATAGAAAGTACCAAATGGGTTTCTGTGTCCTTTGCATCTATAGCCGCTAATAAAGGTTATCTGACTTCCTGTCTCTGTGGTGCTTCTTCCTCTGCTGCCAACATAGTCAACGCCTCACTACCCATGGCTGTAACTGTAGTTATCGCCACGTTCTTGTTGGAACGGAATGTTCCCTGTCCCTTAGGTTTGTGGGGGCATTCCCTTACCAAATGACCCCTCTTCCCGTAGTACATGCAAAGGCCCTGTACTCGGCGGCTCTCTCTCTCTGCTCTGGACAAAGGTGCTCTTATGGCCCCCAATTCCATGGGTTCTGGTCCTGCATCACTGGATCTGTTATGTGGTCTGTTCCCTCTGTCCATATAACCACTGGATCTGTCACCTCTTCTACGTTCCCCTCCCCTTTCTGCCAGATGGTGATCTAAGCATAAGGTCAGGTTCATTAGGTCTGTGTAAGTAGTGGGTTGGGGGTCAATCTGGGCCAGCACGTCCTTCATGTCGTCCCGTAGACCCTGGTAGTAAAGTGACATGCGTTTTTCCTCTGGCCAGGCTGTTTCAGCTATTAACCAGTTGAAGGATGTTAAATACTTAACCAAATCCTGCTTTCCCTGTTTCAGCTCCAACAGCTCCCTGTCAGCTCTAAACGTGGTTGCCCTTCGGTCAAAAACCCTTTCAAACTCCCTACGAAAAGCATTCCAATCTGATAGCATTGGATCGTCATATTTTACCAATGGGACCGCCCAGTTAGCAGCGTCCCCGGTTAAATACGATATGGCAAATGCCACTCTAGTATGGTTGTTGGGGAAGGAAGCCGGTTTACACGAAAAGTGCAATGCGACTTGTGTCAAAAAGGTCTGTATTTTCTTGGGATCCCCAGAATAACGTTCTGGGCTGGCCAAGGGTATGGGCGGTGGAGCATATACTTGGATCTGTGATGAGGAAACATCGAAAGGATTCCTAGACTGTCTGTCCACCCTTTCCCTAAGTGCGGCCGTTTCCGCTCTAGACGCTGCTAACTCTTGCTGAACGGCTACTAATGCCTGTAAAACTTCATCCAAGAAGGCCATATTTGTGAATCACATGGACCGGGGGGAGTAAAATTTGTGAGTGCGTAATTCTGTCAAGGCCACAGGTACTCCACGGGATTCAGGTGATGCTCGAAGGGGTCCACCTCTCGATATCCCCAACTCTGACACAAGAGGCACAGAGTATTGAGGCGATCAAGTGAGGGAAAGGAATTAGGGTAGGAACAGCAGGGAAAGGGATATCTGAAAAGATTAAAAACACATAGATTAGATCATGCTAAACTTTTCTGCTACACTCCAATGATCTCACTAAAAGGAAGTAATACCTGAATAGTCAGTTTCCAACATCCATCGTGTTCCTTATCAACTCTCTATACTCAGCAATGATAATGCTCACCACTGGAGGAGGATATACCTATGATGTAAATCATATAAATTACTACTACATTCAAACCACCTTCATTTCTATAGAAACCACCTCCCCGCCACATACATACCCTATTGTACAAATCTCCCACAAGGTATAGGAAGAGCCCATAAGAAAAAATAATTGATGAAGTGCCTCTATAATGCCAAAAATAGAAGAATGTCTCAATAGCAATAAGCTCAAATGTCTTGGCTTCAGAGTTTCTTAACGGATGCAGCAGTAACCCCCAAGGTATCCATTAGTCAAAGTTCCATAGCTCCTCTGGGGAAGAATTATAATCATAAAGTACTCCAGGAGTCTTGAAAGTCAAACTCCAAGAAAACAAGTCATAAAAGTAAAAAAGATAAACGCTGTCAGTGTGCTCGCCTACAGTACCTTGCTGGCGTGGGCGAACTGTAGATATGCCTTGCACGAACACACAATCCCAAGCTGCCACGCTACCCCCACAGCCGTGGAAGTAGCTTCAGTTAAAAGGAGACGTGACTCACGGAAACTGAAGCCTCCTACGACCGTCTTTCCTCTGATAACGCTCTCCGTAGCGCTCGTCCGATAAGTAACTCCGGTCTGGATACCGACCGCGAGTTTGGAGGTAAGAAGGGGTCTCTCCCTGCTGAGCCCAGCAGGAGCCAAATTGGATACAGCAACTGCTGTATCCTCTGATACAAATCCTGGTACAATTCCAAGTTCTGCAGCCGCGGGAACACCGTCCGTGTCTTGCTAGCAGAATTACGCACGTAGCCTTATGTGCGTGCTTGCCTCAAATACCCTGAAGCCCCTCCTACCTGGGCTTCCTGGGATATGTAGTCCCTGTGTTGATGACCTGATTATTGACTTGGTAGGCGCAAGGGTCAGACAATGGCAGCACAAAAAGAAGCCACACAAGTACCGATTGGCCCTAACAACCCTGAAGCAAGCATGTTACAAAGACTTACAGATTGTATGAATGGTGCAAATCAGGGTGAACATCATATAATTTTCTTGTCAGTGAGGGCCATAACTGTTTACGAAGCCTCTGTATTCCTGAAAGCACCACTTCCATTCGATACAGTCAAGAAACAAAATATTGGCGCAAGATGGACAGTCTGGATTGCATTGTTTGATGATTCTATTAATGAGCTGGATGAAGAAAATGACAAAAAGATCACTAAATATCTAAAGAATTTTGCTGGTGAAGGAGTAAAAGAAGTGAAAATTCCACGTGGTGATGAAGTGACATACCATCAAATCAAAGAGTTACTAAACATCAAGTTTATTCCAATGCCAACTGCTGATTATAAACAATATATTTTCAGTCAAGAAAGACAGAAAGTTGGTGAAACGAGTGTCTTACCTATTCAATGATTTTAATGATGAAGAAGCTATTCGACGTAGGGGCCGATTCCGATGCGGTTCGGAAATCATTCTGATCGAATCGGTTTGGGAATGGTTTTTGACCGACTTGGATCGGGAGAGTCCGACCGACCGAGTGCGATACATCCGGATGAGTCTAGATACGATTCGGTTGGACTCCCATTGACTTCAATTGGAGCCTATGTCCGACCGAAGGCATAGGCTCCCATTAAGGAAAGGGGTGGGTAGGGAAAATCAGGCACCCTGTGGCGGGCACCCCCTGGTGCCTGCCACACTGTGCATGGCTGGAAAGACGAGACCCATGAGTACCCCCACGGGCTGGATTGGGAAGGCTCCTGGTGCAGGGGGGCCCGCTACGGGACCCCAAAGTCTGTTTCCGACTGCCGATTCGAGTCAGACAGCATGATTCGGAAAAGCTGTCTGAATCCAGCATTGTAAGCGGTCATTCGTAATCGTGGCCTGTAGAGACGTACAAGTCTGCTCCGTACGGCTCAGTCATTCCGAATGCCGTTGGGTTTGGATTAGGATATTCCTAACGCTTAACTTGCATCGTTATCGGTCTGTTGGAAACTTTTCCGATTCGGTCGGAAAGACACGTTCCCGATCCCATGCCTTTCTGGTTCCTTCAGACAACGAATGCTAAGAGAAACGCTGAGCCTAGAGTGAGTCCTAATGGCTGCCAGAACTAAGGAACGTGCTGACAAGCTAGCTACTGACATGGAGGCCGAAGGATCCCAAAGTGAGTCAGTCATGAATGTGACAAGCAAGCAGAGACATAAAGCTGAGAGACACAAAGGGATGTCTCCAAGGAAGAAGGTGTGCTTCAGTTTTGAGGATTTTCCTATCCACATGACGGTAAATGTCCCATCGTTGGCCAAGTATATAAAGGTTGTAGGAAAAAGAACCATTTTGTGACAGTCTGTACAGTGAAGGAAAAATGAAGGGGCTTATTTACAAGTCCCTTGCTCCACTGATACGTCACTTTTTGTGACGCACCAGTGGTACAGTGTGCTGCCCTATATTTACAATGACACGTAAAGCCACCCTGCGTGGCTTTTTGTGGCCTTGTGAATATGGCCCCTTTTTATGCAGCACTTTGCGTGAAAGGGGGTTCCATGGGTGTCACCATCATTGTCAAGCAACAGTGTGAAACATATCAAGCGCCTTCTCGCCTCTACATCCAGCCCAGTCTACCACAAGTGGTGTTAAAAGTAGGATCGGGAAGTATGGAGGCAGTAGTGAACAGGATGGCTGAAAGCCATGAGAAGTTGGAGCGGGTGATGGATAAATTCCTCAATTCAGCAGCAGAAGATTGTGAAGCAATACACAACGCCTGACAACACAATCTACTGTGCATGAGACGGCCCTTCAACAATTAGCTGATACCCTGGGACAACAAAGGGGGCATATTGCCTTGCCCTCAGTAGTTCTACAAAAATATGTGCGCGGAGAAGATTCAGATTTCTTTTTCAACAAATTCGAAGGGATGGCACAGGCCGCTGCCTGGCCGGTTGACCGATGGGGTCAATACCTAGGTCCTTTGTTAACTGGGGAGTTACAGTACACCTACCAGGCTTCAAATCCTCAGGGTACTACTCCTTATAATGATATAAAGAGGAACATTTGCGACCGTCTGGGAGTTGATGACGAGACTTATCAAATAAAATTGTGTTGTCTTAAGTAAGGAGCCCAAGAAACCCCCAGAGCATTGTATTACATGGTGAAAGATTTAACCGACCGTTGGTTGAAACCCTTTACTACAACCAAGGAGGAAATAATGGAAAAGATATGCTTTCAGCAATAACCTCACCTGCCTCTATACTCTCATACAGAAATGGGTAAGGCAACATACCCATCTGACTCTAGAACAAGCCATAGAAATAGCTAGTGCCTATAGTCGGGCTCAAGAACAGCAGAAAGGGAGGGAAGGGTCAAATTGGAGAAGACCAATTTCACTACCCATTTGACATCCCCATCCTCCTCCTCAGAAAAAGCTAGAACTTGTGACTTTTTTGCCTGGTCCCCCAGTAAGGACTCCTATGCCTGGACCCCAACGTTTCCATTGTGGAGGGTTTGGCCATATAGCGTAGTCCTGCCCTAAAAAAGAGGAACCCATGGAAATAGGAATCACTCGAGTCCTATATAATAATCCTTCAGGGAAACACCCTCCTTATTATTGTGAGGTATCAGTTAACAATGTACCATTACTGCCCTGGTAGACACCAGATGTCTACAAAGTGTGATGCACCCCCAAGTCCTACCTATCAGGCTCTCCAAACTCATGAAACGGTGAATATACAGTGTGTGCACAGGGATAGTAAAAGATACCCTGTAGCAGAAGTACACCTACAAGACCTAGATCTACCCATTGTTCCTCTCAAAGTGGGTTTCATACCCAAACTACCGGAACCTTTGATCGTAGGCAATGATTATCTTCACCTCAATTCCCTTGTGCAAGAAACCTGGAAGGAGTGAGAGGACTGGTTGAGTACTGCTACTTTTTCACAAAAGGACAACCAGGAGTGGCTACCTGCCAAACAGAGAAAAAGCAGAAAAAAACAGAGACTAGAGGAAAAAGAACGAATCCCTTTAAAGGTCTTTTCCGCCTAGTCTGAGGACTTTACCTGGGACATTGACCTCAATTTCAAGGCAGCCCAAAGGGAAGGCCCCTAATTCTGTGAGGCCTGGCGTGTTGCATCCGAACAGGAAGACCCGACAAAAGAAGGCCCCCAATTTTATATGCACAACGTGTTGTTATACAGAAAAGAAGGCCCTAAGGATCTTGCACAGTTGTTAATCCCCACCCTTTTCAGGGATATGGTCCTGTTCTTGGCTCACAGCCACCCTCTGGGAGGACATTTTGGGAAGGAAAAAACCAAGCAAGCTATTTTAGATAGATTGTAATGGGCAGGTGTCTGTCAACAAGCACAGAAATACTACAAAAAGTGCCCTATCTGCCAAACGTTTAGTGGGTATAAACCACCTTGAGTGCCCCTGATGCACTTGCCTATAACAGAAGTGCCCTTTACCCGAGTGGGGACTGACATAGTAGGCCCTCTATTACCCTATAGGAGTGGATATCAATATGTATTAGTGCTTGTTGACTATGCTACATGCTTTCCCGAAGCCATTGCTCTGCGTGGTCAAAGCCATGATAGATGTCTTCACCAGGGTTGGTTTCCAAAAATAGTTTTTGACAAATTAAGGGACCCCCTTTATTTCCAAAATGATGCGACACGTACGTCACATGTTGGGAGTCACTCATATACTACAGCCTATCACCCCCAAACTGATGGTCTGTTCGAACAATATAATGCCACCTTGAAAAATACTTTGAAGAAATGATTGAATCTCGAAACAAGACACTGGGACCATATGCTACCCTTGACCTGGTTTGCCATAAGGAGTAAAGCTGAAAGGAGTACAGGTTATTTGCCTTTTGAACTCCTGTACGGACGCCAACCAAGGTCTTTAATAGATATGGCAAAAGAGAAATAGGAAAATGAAGTGGATGACACTAAGCCCTTTCCAGAGTATGTAGCCAGTCT
Source organism: Triturus cristatus (assembly GCF_964204655.1). NCBI lineage: Eukaryota > Metazoa > Chordata > Amphibia > Caudata > Salamandridae > Triturus > Triturus cristatus. The sequence continues at coordinate 635,919,603 of NC_140589.1, read as the reverse complement.
CCAGACGCATCTAGTTCAGATTCAGATTATAGTGAAGGAAACCCTGGAACAGTCTCAAATACAACAGAAAGGACAGTAGGACAAAAAACTAAGGAAAGGGAGTTTGCCGTGGAAGACCATGGTTTGATTATGATGGCCTTGTCAGATCGCAAATTACTGGGTCAGTGGCAGGGACCTCACACAGTATTAGCCAAAGTAACCCCAGTCACCTATTTAAAAGAACTAGATTCCTGTAGAACGACCTCACAAATATACCATATTAATCTCCTCGAGAAAAGAGAAGGTCCTTTACCCGTATTAACAGGATTAAGCGTCTAAAATGCTCCCCTCTATCTACCAAGCATAGATCTGGACTTAACCCCCCCCCCTCATAGACAATATTTGATAAAGCACCTATAACCCCGTACCAAGGTCTTTTCTCTTACCCCAGGTAGGACTACAGCAGTTGAACATGCTATTCATCCCACCCCCGCAAAAACAGTGAGACTAAACCCCTATAATATATCGGAAGGCCATAGGGAAGTTATAAAAACAGGAGTGCAACATATGTTGCAGATGGGGACCATTGAGCCCTCCACTAGGCAGTGGACTTCCCTGATTGTGATGGTGCCAAAATAAAAATGGATCAGTCCGATTCTGCATAGATTTCATAGAAGTAAATAAGATCTCACAATTCTATTCATATTGCCTTCTCCGGGTAGATAAAATGGTAGAATGATTGGGAGAAGCTCAGTACATCAGTACCCTTGACCTATGTAAAGGGTATTGGCAGGTGCCCCTCCTAGCCCAAGATAGGGGAAAAAAAGCTTTTTTTTACCTCAAAAGACTTATTCCAATTTAAAATATTGCCCTGTTATGAATACGGTTATTCAACCCCCTACTCAGTATTCTTTGGCATATATTGACGATATAGTCATATACAGCCGGGCCTGGAGCCAACACATAGAACCTCTACAAGCAGTCTTAGATAGCTTGAATTCCTTTGGGGTTAAAGATCAATCCCACAAAGAGTTTATTAGCTGCTTAATCTGTTCAATATCTGGTATATTTCCTCGGAGGCGAATATCTAAGCCCACAAGCTGAAAAGGTTACAGCCATTTCAAAGATTCCCAAGTCCAAAACAAAAAGAAAATTGCAAGCCTTTGAAAGCTTATTAGGTTAATATAGGCATTTCATACCGCAATTAGCTACCCCTCTGAGTGACCTTCTAAAAAGATCCAGCAAGACAGAAGTAGAGATACTGCTCCCCTTCACTTACTCTCATCAATGCTTTTAATTCTCTCAAATATGTCTGAACCAGTCCTCATCAGCCCTAACTATGACAAGCCTTTTAAAGTTCAAACTGATGCTTCAGATACAGGGCTAGGGGCAGTGTTCGCCCAACTAGACGAACATGGGAAAGAATGCCCTACAACATATATCAGTAGGAAGTTCTTCCCCAGAGAAAGTCAGTATGTAGCCATTGAAAAAGAAGCCTTGGCCATTAAGTGGGCTATTAACACTTTGCAGTATTATTTGGAGGGCCGTGTGTTTACCTTCCTCACTGACCATGCCCCGTTAAAATGGATGGAACGAAACAAATCTAATAATGATCGCGTCCTCAGGTGGTTTTTGGCCCTCCAACTATTTTGCTTCCAAACCCTCCATTAAAAGGGCAGTCAACAAACCTATGCAGATTACCTGTCCCAATATCCCCATGATAGTTTTCTTAATACCAAGAAAGTAAGGGAAGAGAGATGTGAGGGGGTGTATCCCTGGGGGTCCTCACTTACCTGTCCTTCATCATATCGTCCTGCCAATGTACTCCCTCAGTGTTGTGGACCTGGAAGGAAAAAGTAAGAAAGGTCACCCAGACGCGAAACACGGTAACACAAGCAGTAAAAGGGGGCTATCTATTTAAACAGGTCAAAGGAGTTGACCAATCAGAGGAAGACTGCAGGGGGAAAGCAGAACTGTGAACACCGGAAGAGAAGAGGAGGAAAGAGGACGCAAACACCTGTGGAATCAAGACCAAGGCTGAGGAGGGGGAAGCCAGTGCTGATCGTATTACTGTTGGGAAGAGGAAGAGCCTCCCAAAAAAGCCACAGAACAGGAGAAACCAGAAGGACCTCGTCGAGGAGAAGAAGAAGAAGACACGTCAAGTACGGGGGAGTGGTGGATTGCCTCAGAGGATACTGGTCAGCCGCCACAAGTCTGGAGAGTTGCGGCATAGCGAGTGAGGACCTTGGGGCCAAAAGTGTTAGTTTGACCTAGATGGGAAGAGAGATGAGGGCATGGGAGGGAATATGGGGCATGGGTGGTGTTGGTGAAGTGTCGAGTGATTTAGCTCATGCTTTCCACCTATACAAAGGAAAACTTCTCAAAACAAAAAAACGCATGCATAATGGAACTACAAATCCCAGGAGGCATTGGGACAAAATAGAAAAGGATAGTTGAATCCGTATTATTTGATTTGCAAAAGGATACTAGGACAAGTATGTGAATCTTTAATCTGATTTAGACCCTTCCATGTTTAAAATTCCCGAATATCCCAAGGATTCGGAGTCTCTCTTTCTCTCCTTATCTCGCACCTACTAAAGCAAGAGACCAAGAGGAGAACTTATTATGCATCAACATCAAGAGAATATTGAATGATAGTTCAGTAACGCTGTGTCTCTTAATTTTCCTCCTCTGAGACATGCCCTTTTTCTCACTTACCCAGCAAAGGTGTTGGTGACGGAATCTCATTGTTTTGAGCCATAAATAGTTACTTACCGCTCATTTCTTTTTTGACAAGAATCTGGGGAGCCCAGCCATGCCTGAAGACCTAGTGGAAAAAAAGAGAAGACGAAAAAGGATTAATATTGTTTCCTGAAAATATTTTCATTTACACTTATGCCTGTTGATATTGCATTTAAATCTCAATAAAAGACACCATTGCAAAACATTTCAAGCCTCCTCGCCTATACATCCGGCCCATTCTCCCACAGGGACTGAGTGTGGTTCCCTCATCTTGATGAATGAGTTGAAAAAGAATTAACGGCATGTCATTTGTGCAACTGCTTTTCATCCAAAACAACCCCGCATTTCGTTAAACATGTTTTATCTTCCAAAGCATGCCTGGGAGAAGATTGCAATTGATATCTTTGGACACCTTGACAATAGACATCATCTACTAGTAATTGTTGATGAATATTCCTGTTTTCCCCTTGGGGAAGATCTGTCGTCAACTACTCATGACAGAGTCATTGAGAGATTATAAAGTATTTTTGCAACATCAGGTGTTCCTTCAATTTTGAAATCTGACAATGGCCCGTCTTTCAATAGTTGAGAATTTAAAGATTTTCTCATTCATCTAAATGTCAAGCAACAGAAAAGCACATCTTTCTGGTCACAGCCAAATGGTGTTATGGAGAGATTTATGTGTACCCTAAGAAGAAGGTGTACTCTAAGCAGAAAGCCTTGTGCTGCTTTTGTTGCTGGGGGCTGATATTACAATATAAAACTGGCCTCCGGTAACAAAAATGACCCCCCAGGGATCTAAACTCGGCCCTAACCTTTGCAGCTCACCGGGAAAACACCTGACGCCCGCTACGGCCAGTCCGGCCCTGTTCTTTGGCATCTCCGCAGCTTCACATGACCAGATCTGGGCAATTCATTTGAACACCAAAACAACTTATTGAAGAGTTGTGATGTATATATGTATTATTTGTGCATCTTATTTAACAAAGGGTGAGATGTAGTGTCTTGTGAATTAGAGATGACAGGACCCTTTTTGTTCCTGATGGACTCCGTAGAACTGGGATGTAAGTGCGTAGGTGATAGAATTCATGATGTAGAATGTTCGGTTAAAGGATACACGCTGAGGAATAGACGTGTAATACCAAGCCCCGTCTGTGGCATGATCATTTGCATGTACCGGGGCTGATGAGGACACTACAGTATAGTGCATATTTCTATGCAGTGTAATATTTTATATTTGTTGTAGAATAACCCACGTCTCTCTTTTTCTTATGTGGGCGCTCTGCTTCCTAAGTCAATATTCAGATTGAATTAGTTATATTATAAATTGATTATCTGCAGCAGATGTAGACCTGTTGAGCTTTTCCTCCATATGTTAGTTTGATTCACCCTAATGAAGCATTCATTGAAATTGCTGCTTCTGTTGAGCCACCACAAGTGCTTCGGAAGCAGTCAATAACAAAATTTATTTGACTGTTTACTAAGCTTTCACAATGAAACTTGTCTGCAAGCTTGAGTAAAGTAGTATATTAAACCCCCAGCATCACTTGATGCATTTGGTGAAGTGGTTTTTTAAATTTATCAAAATTTGTGATAACATTTTTGATGCTTTCAAGCAAAGGCATGTGTAGGCAGGTATAATTAATCTTTCAGCCACTGGTGAGAAGCACTTGAACAAAATGTTCACACAACTTAAAGGGAAGCTGTGAATGTCTCACTTTCTTTTTGTGCTTAATTACTTTGATTTTTCTTAAGCTTTATAACATAAAATCGTCAAAAGTAAAGAAAACATCTTGAGGGTCTACTCCTTAAATGTGAGCAAGTCTTTCCAATCGGATACTATTTTCAACATGTTGAGAAAATCCATAACAAGATGTGAATTATAAACTCTTTGGCAAAAAATAATTTAGCACTTTTCAGCCCCGACTGTTATTGCGCAGTGTCAAGTCACTGTGACAAGTTTGGAGCACCGTTCATATTGTAACTCACAAAACCAATGCTTCCCACATAGGATGTGCTACAACTATGCACACATGCTACAGCTTCCATTGACTGGTTAATGCAAACTCTTCAAATAAAGTCGGTTTTGGTCCAAATAGGACACTGCAAGTGTAGTGGCTGACTCTGACTTACACCAAGTTAGACAAGGCTTCATGGCGTGCAAGTCCACATTTGCACAAAATCAGACAAAGGAACCATTCACAGCAGGTCAAATACTGATTTCATTGGTAAGTACTAGAGGTGTCATGTATATGTGGCTGCAAAATATTCCAAGGTATCAATCTCTGTGTGCTGTTAGAAACTGGGCCTTTAGCTGGCAGAGGTAGGGACTACCATCCTAGTCAGGGTAAGTCAGATACACAACCTAAATGAACCTGTGCTCACCCTCTGGTAGCTTGGCACCGAGCAGTCAGGCTTAAGTTAAGAGGCAATGTGTAGAATAATTGTACAACACTTAAATTACAGTAATACAGTGAAAACACCACAAAAGACTCAACACCAGTTTTGACAAATAAAGAATATTTTTAGGATTAAAACAAGACCAAAATTACAACACTCCAATAAGTAGAACTTGAGATATGAATTTTGAAAGAATGAAAGGCAATATAGTGCTTAAAAGCCAATAACGCTTAGGGGTTATTTGAGGGCACACTGGACCAGGGTAAATCCAAAGCTCAGACCTACCACGTATGAGGGCAGGCCGGCTACAGGACCCATGCAGGGCCTGTTGAAAAATTACCTTAGGTGCAGCCAGCGTCGAAGACTCGATGTGTCAGTTCTGATCCACGCAGTCGGTTAAATGTATTGTCGTTAAACATCGCAGTCACGTCCCCCCTTGTCGTCTAACCCCTTTACGATGCAGGCGCTCTGTCATCATCAAACCTTTCAGTCGGGTCCCGCGTTGTCATCAAACCCTTTGCGACGCAAGTGCTGCTTCGTCATCTAGCCTTGCAGTCGGGTCCTGTGTCATCGTAAAGCCGTGCAGGAATGTCCTCTAAGTGGCGCTGTCTCAGCATTGGCATCGGAGGACACTGCATCGGTTACGATCGGCGTAAAGCCATCGGTGCATCAATTTTTGTAGCAAAACAGCCGCAGTACCCCCTTTCAAGGCCCAGGACTGGATTGGCACCTTTTGGCAGGGCAGGACTCACAGTTGGCAGAATTCAGCAGCTGAAGCTGAGTTGAAGGACGACTTTGATGGTCCTGAAACTTAAAAACAAGAGGCAAGCCTGAAAGACCTTGGAGAACTTGGGTTCAAGGATGTAGCGAGCAGGCCCAGTCCTTCTCACTCCCAGGCAAGAAGCAGCAGGCCAGCACAGCAAAGAAGGTAGCAACGTGGCAGTCCCTCCTACAGCACAGTGATCAAAAGGCAGCAGGGTAACACAGCAAAACAGTTAGCAAAGTGGCAGTCAGTCCCTCCTACAGCAAAGCAGCTCTTTTTCCTGTCAGAATGTCATTAGTTCCAGCAGTGTTCTAAAATCATGGTGTCCAAGTTCCATTGCTTATACTCATTTGAGCCTTTGAAGTAGGAAGACTTCAAAGAGATGCTTTGATGCACACAAGGCCCTGCTTTTCCTACCCTTGCCCCAGACTAACTACAGGAGGGTATGCAACCCTTTGTGTGGGGACAAGCACATCCCTATTCAGGTGCAAGAGTTAGCTCGTTCCTCTCATCCTACCTCACGATGACCCTTCAACATGCAATGGCTGCTCAGTCACACCTACTCTACCTTTGTGTGTGGCTGTCTAGAAGGACTGCAGGAAGTAAGCTGTCACAGATTCCAGATGTGTATTCCATGGACAGGCAGAAGGCACCACATGGTTTCAGTAAGGGAATGCCAGCTTTCTAAAAGTGTCTGTCACTACAGGGAGTGATCCTGTTCTGGACCTAGGAGACCGGGGTCAAATAACGTTTGAGCAAAATGCGAGTACCCCATATACCATCGATCAAATTTTTCTTAAGTGATGATATGTCATTCATTCATATCTCTCAATGTCATTTATGACCAATGTGCATTTCTAGGCTTTATACCTAATCACTCAGCAACCTCATGTCTGGTATAGTGTCCAGAATCCAAAGCCAACAAAACCAAATTCAGGAGCAAATGGGCAGAGGAAGGTAAAAGGTTAGGTGACCCTGCAGAGAGGACCATTTCCATCAGCTTTACTAAAGCAAAGTGTTTGATGTAGTACGTGACCTAATACTTTGAGGTAGTGTCTACCTGGGGTTCCAGCAATCTACTGGTAAAAAAACAATGGAGCTAACAACCTCATGTAGCCCTGGTTCCCCCTTGTGTAGTTAACCGCCCCCAGTAGCAGTATGTTGGCTTCTGGAGTTAACCGGTGGAAGGTCATTTCAAAGTTTGTATTCACATTGTAGGTCAAACATGTGTTCCTAGGTCATCTCTACATGTACACACAGCTGGCTTCAAACATCTCAAGATACAGTTACTTATCATATGTAATACCTGTGGACATTTTCTAAGGCCTAGGTGGATTTTTACCTGGAAATTCTGATGGCAAAATTTCTCATTTGCATGTGAAATCCATTTGTAAAGACAATAAGTGACACTTATGAAAATAAAATCAATGTGAATCCTTCTCTCACACTTACTGTGTTCGATGAGAGTTCACATAAAGGAAATATTTGCACTATGTGAATCTTCAGCACTTCTGGCCCACCCGGGGGGCATATACAAAACAAGCATGGGAGCCCACACTTGTTTTTTTTATATTTTACCACAGATTCACAGATCCTCCACATATTAGCAACATAATTGGGGAAAAAATACATTGTGGACCCCGATGTGGTCTCTGTGGGACCCCACCACAAGGCTTAGGGGTCAAGGTATTCCTCTCCTGCCCCCTTCTTTTTTTTCCACCTTTTTCCTTGGGACTTGGATGAGTCCGAGTAACAAGCAGCCAATCAGATCTCCACATGAGAATACACGTCCGTAGATATACACATTTATTTTTTCTTGAATAACTCCAGAACTACTGAACAGGTTTACACCAAATTACAAAAAGGGTTCTCTCTGGACCAAGAGCTAGCTTTCTTCCAAATTTGGTGTAATTTCTTTCAGTGGTTCGGGTAATCATTTCTAAAATCCCTATGGGTAATTGCATAGGGTCAACGTGTTTTGGGACCCCTCTTTTTCTGAGTCCACGCTTGATGAATCTGGCCAAATCTTTCCAAACCACAGCTGAAGTGATTGGTGTACTGGTTTTGAAAATTTTGTGAAGATTCGTCAAATGGTGGTAAAGCTATTAGCAAAACAAAAAGCCAGCTCCCATGAGTGTTCCTCCAGTCCGAACCCCTTCCAATCCACTAAGTCATATAGTCCCTCTTGTACTACCTGTTATGAGAAAACTACAGTTGTCAGCATTTACCCAATCTATGTAGCTTCCTCCCTCCTGTAAATTGGCCTAGTAACTCAATCCATGTGTAAAGTAATCCATGTATTTCCTAAATACTCATCACCACCCTCCAAAAAGAAACAAATTCATTTGCTCAAAGATTAATACCAATTTTTATGGGATAATATTTGACTGTATTAATGATTGTTTGTCGGTTACTGTTGCCTTTACCAATGATTGTTTGCTAAAGCAGGAAGCACAGTCTCCACACGTGTTAACCGTTTTTTGCGAAGCACTTGTTGACTCACGTTTCTTCAATGAATGGCATGCTTCATGTGTTTCTCAAATCAGGACCACGGATGCAGAGACACGTGAAGAATCATAAAACGTGAAGCACGCCCTTATTCCTGGCAACTATAAAAACCCCACCCGTTTCAATCCCGGTGCTTCGCTTACTTGTAGGGAATCACTCACCTGTTCCGAGATCCTGCCCAATCCGAAGACAGCAGCGCGTCTATTACCGGCACATCTCTGTAATATTGTGGGCCTTGGGGGGGGGCCTAGGTGCATGCACAAACACACGGGACACTCGGTATGGTTCTAGGGTGATCCTCCAGTGAATCCCCGCCCAGAGCCCTGGGCACTTTATTGGATACATCACGTGGTCTCCGCAGGGGCGAGACCATTTGGCCTGTCCCCCAGGACGGGGGTCTCAGTCACTAAACACTCCCCTGCTTACAGCGATAGGTGTGGGCTAGCCCACGTCCTATCGCGACATTACATTCCTCCCCAACCCAATAACAACAAAAACACAAAACTGAATAACTTTCCCAACAGTCATTTCTAGTCCTCCGTGACCAGCCCTCTCGGCAGTCTCTCATGGCCCGGGTCACTAACTCCAACCCCATGTTCAATAAACTGAAACAGTCTTACTTGTTCTGCGGCTCCCGGCCATCCGTCCGGGCTGCGACTCGACCTCCAGTCGCCGGCTAGCCACTGGTGACGTAGTCTCTGTACCTCTGGGATGGCTGGGGGCACGGGCGGAGATGGTACCTGCTCTGGCTGTCCCTTGGTTCTCGGGTCGGCGGCAGCGGCTCCTGCAGGCAGGGTGACAGGAGGCCGGGGCCTGGTGACTCTTGGCCTGTTGCGCTGGTTCCGGGGTCTGCTGGCAGGCTGTCGGGTGTAGCTCTCTGGACTGGCGTGCTGGAAGGCGTGGCCTGTTCCGTGGGGAGAATCTTCTTGAACAGCGACACATTCCTGGTGACGATCTCCGAACCCTTCTGGGCAGTGACCATGGTACCTTTGACCGCCGTGACAGTCCATGAGTCCTTTTCAAAAGGTGTCCGGAACTTGCTGGAGGGGTGTCGGTCCTGAACCAGTACTTGGTCACCCACTGCGATGGTCGGTTCTCGGGCACCTCTTCTCTGAGATGCTGCAGCATTGGTCTGGGTTCGCCGCAGATCTGACGAGTTCGCTGGGTTTTCCTCCCGTTCCCACAGGGAGTGGTGGGGAATGGTGTCTGTCACAGTCCGACCGAAACACAGGCGGCTTGGTGATACCCCTGTAGTGCAGTGAGGGGTGAGCCGGTACTCTCGCAAGAACTGATAGATTGCTTGCTCTACGCTGCGTGACTCTGACACTGCAATTTGAATAGTCTTCTTGAGGGTTCGCATTATGCGTTCTACTTCGCCGTTAGCCTGCGGCCAGCGCGGGGTAATCTTGCGGTGCTTGGTCCCATGGGACACGAGATAGGCGGCGAACTCTGAGCTGGTGAATGGGGGCCCATTGTCCGTCCGTAGCTCTCCGAACAGCCCGTGGGTGGCTATCATCTTCTCGAGCTTTGGGATGACTTCCACCGCTGATGTAGACTGGACAAACTCCACCTCTGGATACCTGGAGTAGTCGTCGACTACTACTAGCATGTAGCGTCCGTCTGGGAGGCTGCCAAAATCCGCACTTACTCTCTCCCACGGCCGCCGAGGTCCTTCTTCCGTAATCACCGGCGCCGGTCTGCTCGGAAGACTGGTGGCTAGGCACGCAGGGCACCGTTGTACTAGAGTTTCTATCAGGTTGTCTAGACCAGGGAACCACACTTTGCTTCGAAGGCGACTTTTAGACTTGACGATCCCTTGGTGGGCTCCGTGGGCGAGAATCGCGGCCTGTTGGGTGAGGGCGGCTGGCAGGACTAGGCGCGGGCCTCGCAGGAGACAGCCTTCTTCCGACACCGACAGTTCGTGTCGCACCAGGTAGAGTGCTTTCAGTGTGGTCTGGGCAGTCGTCGTCCGCAGGGGTGAAGGGCACTGAAGAGGCTGCCAGTCTCCTGACCGGACAGCCTGTATCGCTAGCTGTAAGCAGTCATCCTCTCGTGTGGCTGCGACCACCTCCTGTAGCGACATTGGGAGTGGGCGGGACCGCTCGACCACCATTCTGACATAGTCTTCCGTTGCCGCAGCTTCTGCCGCTTCCGGCGGCGTGACTGGTCTGGCATGCCGTGAGAGGAAGTCCGCGGGGTTCTTCGAGCCCGGTCGGTACTCCACGGTCAGTTGAAACTCTTGCAACTGCAAAATCCATTTTTCGATCCGTGGAGGGGGCTGAGACGAGGATCCTTGAAAGAGTGGCACCAGCGGCTTGTGGTCCGTGATGACCGTGAATGGGTGCCCATACAGGTAGACATGGAAATGGCGGCACCCCCACAGAATAGCGATCGCTTCCCGCTCTATTTGTGAGTATCTTTGTTCGGTGGGCGTCAGGGTCCTGCTGGCATACGCTACTGGCGCCCACTCACCGCAACTCTGCCGTTGTGACAACACCGCTCCTAGGCCCGTGGGGCTAGCATCGACGACCAACTGGGACTCCTGGCGTGGGTCGAAGTACACCAACGTGGTGTCTGCTGACAGAGCGGCTTTGGTTTGCTGGAAAGACTGCTCTTGCACCGGGCCCCAGGTCCACATCGCCGTCGACTTGGTGAGGTCTCTTAGCGGCCCCGTCAGGTCTGCTAGGTTTTAGATGAATCGGCCACAGTAGGTGACCATCCCCAGAAAACTCCGCACACCGGTCACTGACGTTGGGGCAGGTGCTTCCTGGATATCCTTGACCTTGGCGGGATCCGGTCCCATTCCCTTGTCGGAGAATCGGTATCCAAAGAAACTTATATCCCTCCGCAGGAACTCGCACTTTTCACGGTGTAGCGTTAGCCCGCGGTCTTGCAGGCGGGCGAACACCGCGTGGAGGCGGGTGATGTGCTCTTCTAGAGAGGGGGCGTGGACCAGAATATCGTCACTCACATTGAGCACCCCTTCCAGTCCTTGGAGTACCGTCTTGATGATGTTCTGGAACACCTCCGCCGCACTGGAGATTCCAAAGTTGAGGCGCTTATACCGCCACAGGCCAGCATGTGTAGAGAACGTTGTTATCGGGCGCGACTCAGGGTGGAGCGGGATTTGGTGGTACCCGGAGCGAAGGTCCATCTTGGAGAACCACCTGGAGCCGGCTAGTTCGCCTATGATGTCGTCCACCGTGGGCGTCAGGTGGCGCTCTCGTTTGATCGCCAGGTTCGGGATGCGCATATCAATGCATATGCGAACGGCGTCCGGCTGTTTTGGCTTCTTAGCGACCACGATGGGGGATACCCACGGCGTGGGTCCTGTCACCCGCTCGATGATCCCTGCCGCCTCCAACATGCGGAGCTCCGCCTCCACCTTCGGCCTGAGGTGAAACGCAATCCTTCTGTGCCTGAGGGCCACTGGGGCTATTGTCCTGTCAATGTGCAGTCGCACTGCTGGGCCTTGAAGGCATCCGATGCCATTGAAAAGGGGTGCGAAATCAGCTACCAGCTGGTCGAGGCCTGGTGATTGGAGGGCGCACGCGAACTGAATGAGGCGCAGGTCTACTACTGTACGGCAGCCAAGCAGGAATCCGGACCCTTCCCTGGACACATACACTTTGGCTGTGAGGCATGCTTCGCCATGGGACAGCTCTGGTTGAAATACTCCGCATATCCTGAGAGGGGTACGGGTCCCAAAAGCGTACACCTGGACATTGGTGCGGTGGAGGGCCGGCTGATCGGGCAGCTGTCTGTACGCGCTGAGCGCCATGAGATTGATCGTGGCTCCGGTGTCGATTAGCGCTGCCACTGGGTGCCCTTTGACTTTTACTGTGCACATGGGTGCGGATTGTGGATCGTCCGACAGGGCATGCAACATGTGCACTACGTGTACCGTTGCGGCTTCATCGTCATCCATGTCGCTGCTCGACAACTCCTCGACGGGTCCTGCTTCTAGAGTGCGTACTGGTTTTGCTGGGCCGTGCCCTCGCCGGGCTGGCTTCGAACGGCACACCTTGGAGAAATGGTTGACCTTGCCGCAGGCACTGCACGTCTTCCCTTGCGCTGGACACGCTCCGTCATGTGGGAGTGGGCCTCCGCACCACCCGCAGAGGCGAGGTTTCGGACTCTGCCCGGACTCCTGAGCTGGTGCTTTCTTGTGCTTTGGCCGTTGGCTGCGGGCGTTGGACTGGACGGCGCACACTGGCTCTTCCTTGACCGTCGTCGGGGCTTTCAGTTCCATGTGAGCGGCTCTCGCCTTTGAAAGCTCCTTCGAGCGCCCCAGGGTCAAGATGTCACGCATCGGCATGTTGTGTTCTTCCAGCACCCGCTCACGCAGCTTGGACGAAGCGCACCCTTGGATGAACTGCGCGCGCACTTCATCTTCTTCGTCGGGGAGGGTGCACGTGCTGGCTAACTCCCGCAGCCTGGCGTAAAACACATCAACAGATTCTTCTGGGAGTTGCTTTGCTTGCCGAAGGAGGAAGCGTTCGTAATCTGGGTTCGCATAAGGCTCAAAATGCGCCGTGATTGCATCCCGCAGCGTAGCGTAGGTCTTCTGGGGCCCAACTTCGTGGACCGTCTTAGCGATCTTGTGAATACCTTTACCGCCCAAATGAAGCAGCATGGACCGTTGGCGCCGTTCTTTGATCTCTGCGGCTTCGAAGAAGGTCTCCAGGCGCTCAATCCATTCTTTCCACCTCACCGACTGAGACGGCGGCGGGCCAGACACCTCAAAAGGCTCCACGGGAGGGACAGTGGTCATCGCGGCCTTGGAGTGCAGCAACCACTTCGCGGGAGGGCGGCAGCGCAGAGCCAGCAACGGCGAGTCCTAGCGGGAAGCGGGCGTGGTGGCGACCGGGGCCACCGCGGAGCACCGTGGCAAGGTAGGGGCACCCACTCCAGTCACAGGGGGCTCTCCACGACGAGCGTTCGTGAGGGCACGGAAAAGGCCGCAGCGGGCAGGTGCTGACAGTCCCCAGGCGAGGCTGGACCTCTCGCAGGCGCGCTGTGGCGCGTGGGCAGGGGCGCGAGGTGCGCAGACGCTGCACGTGGTGCAGGTGCCAGGTCCTAGGCAGGCGAGGCAGGCAGAGAGGGCGGGTGCGGTACTGCAGGCGGCCACCAGGGGGCAGCAGAGGGCACGCGCGCACTCACCGCGACTCCCGGGTCCTCGCGGGACAACGAAACTCAGTCCCGGTCCAGGCGGCAGCAGAGAAGGCCTGGCAGGTGACGAGGGCGTAGCGAGGCCGCCACGCGACGCTCCGGCAGCAGGGGCGGAGCGGGGAGCACCCAGAGCAGCAGGCGAGGTCCCGGGCGAAGGCCGGCACTGCGATGGAGGCAGCGCACGGACCGAGGGTGCACGGCAGGTGAGAGTCACCACCGTCGTCGCCAGTGTAATATTGTGGGCCTTGGGGGGGGCCTAGGTGCATGCACAAACACACGGGACACTCGGTATGGTTCTAGGGTGATCCTCCAGTGAATCCCCGCCCAGAGCCCTGGGCACTTTATTGGATACATCATGTGGTCTCCGCAGGGGCGAGACCATTTGGCCTGTCCCCCAGGACGGGGGTCTCAGTCACTAAACACTCCCCTGCTTACAGCGATAGGTGTGGGCTAGCCCACGTCCTATCGCGACATTACAATCTCCTTCCTGATTCAAAGACAGCAGCGCGTCTTTTTCCGGCGCATCACTTACCTGATCTGAAAACTGTAGCGCATCTTAGTATCGGCTTCAGCTGGTTCCGGATTCTCCTGCGGCCTGACGTCCTCTCTGGTTCTCCGCTTTTGAGTCGGACCCTTCCCCGGCAACACCAGTCTGCAGTTCCTGCGGAAAAAAGAAAGAAAGAAACAAGAAGTTATTTTACGAGACGGTAACTTGCAATTATTGAATTGCTTACTTCAAATACAGAAATGCGGTAAGACTTACATCGCTTATTTTAACAGAACCAAGCGCAATCTCAAACAAGTTGGGTTATCAATCTTTCGAGGCACTTAAAAGCCTTGCCACTACTATTGTAAAAAAGCTGATTGAATTTAAACAAAGACTGCCACATTCATGGGGACTTTTGTGTTTAATGCAAATCGAGACTGCCATAGTCAGAGGAAGCCTCTGAGTTGCACATGTGCTAATATTTAAGACATATGTTTGAGAGTGTATTGCAGAGTATCAAAGCGCTTATGAAAACGCACTGTAGCGCTTATGAAAATGCATTGTAGCGCTTATGAAAACGCATTGTACCGCTTATGAAAACGCATTGTAGCGCTTATGAAAACGCATTGCAGCGCTTATGAAAAAGCACTATAAGGTATAGAGAAAGTACTTTAATCTGTGCACAGCCAGTATTTTGTGTTGTCTATTTTACTTTATTATCTTTTTAGTCCTCGAATTCTTGAAGACAAGACTGCAGAAAATTCAAGGTATGCTAGAACGGTTCAAAGAGCTAACAGCACCACAATTAACCAACTAACAACTAACAGTGTTACATTTACATTGGATTGACACCTTATGTTGTTTATTCTTCTTAAGGGCAGACACCTTGAAATCTGATAGCAGTGACATTTTTGTTTCTACGAAGCGAACAATGAACCAATCCTTTTAGTGTATGTTTTACGCATAAGAATAGGAATGTTAATGTTTAATGCACAGTAAGGATAAAGCCTAATCAGTATCATTTGTATTTTTGTAGATGTACGTCCCTTTGGTTCTGTGACGCTTCATTTTTGAGAAAACATCGCACCTTATACCAGACGATAAACTGAAGAATCTTCTCAGTTTCTCTCTTTTTTTCTCATTCACAATCCCCTTTCCCTTGGAGGTTTTTCAGAGTAGTCGGTACATTTCCTTGCCACCCTGTCTACTCTTGTAGGGATGTGGGATCTATCGTCATCAAAGAAGAAACAATCGGGAGGTGGGTGACTTCGTAACACTACCTTTGAGTCCAATATTCTGTTGACCTCATATTCCAATTCCCCTTCTACCTCAATAGGAGCTGGGATGTACGGCGCAGCTGTGGATGGCAAGGTTTGAGTAGGGATACGTGAAACACTGGGTGAATCCGAATATTAGAGGGAAGATCCAAAGAAACCACAAATGGGTTTATAATTCTGTTTATCATATAGGGACCTATGAAACAAGTGTTCATTTTTCGGTGACCTCATAAGTGTTTAGTGGACAACCATGCACAATCGCCGACTATGTAAGGATGTTCGGGAGATCTTTTTTTGTCTGCATAAAATTTGGCTGTACTCTTGATGCCCTCTAGGTACTCCCTTGCTTGGAGGTGTATATCCCTGACCTTCTGATGATATTCCTGTACAGATGGATTAGTGGACTGTGCTGACCACTCAAATGGCAATATGCGTGGGTGATAACCAAACGAGACAGGGAATGGGGAATAACCCACTACAGAATGCTCCACATAGTTATATACAAGGCTTCTCCAATGAGTAGCTTGTGAGCTATTGGCAGCTCTCCAGTTACCTGTAAGTAGCTCTCCTGTGTGCAACACAGCCTACTAAATTAGAACCTTTTGCTTGTTTGTTTACAACAAGGTTGGAGACCCCTGTTATTTACAAACTTGGCCATCCACAAGTGCGAGCTCCAACTTTCCCTTTGTTGTACTGCCAGACATCGCAGGCAATGCTCTAAGATTTGATTTAGCCATTCAGTGATATCGTCCGTTTGTGGGTGATAGCTTGTGGACAGTCTAGCCTCAATTGTCAGAACCTTACAAAGCTGTTGCCAAAAGTGAGCCGTAAACTGTGTGCTGTGATCCATTATAAGGACAGTGGGTAAAATATGTTACCTAATTATCTGTTGTGTAATAATGTGGGCTAAGGTGTTGGCTGTTTGGATAAGGCAATGAAATACCCCACCTTTGCTAAATGATCTACCGCCACTAGAATTATGGTTTTTCCATCACTAGGGGGCATTTCCACAATAAAATCCACGGACATGCTATGCAAAGGACTGGGAGGTGTTGGGATGGGACGTAGAAGCACACTGGGTTTTTATTGGTCGGTCTTTACTCTATGTTGCCAGTACTGTTTCACATTCTCCTCAAGGTTGGCCACCAGAAGTACTGTTGTATTGCTGTCTTGATTTTTTGGACTCCTAAGTGTCCCCGGCTAGATCTGAGTCATGGCACTAAGTGAGGACTTTCTGGTGTAAAGGCACAATAGAGATATTCAGAGTCCCATGATGATAATATAAGTCCTGATCCTCCCTTCTTTAGGTGTCTTTATTAAGTCAAGCAAGCCCATTAAGGGCCTGACACTGCCCCTGTAACTCAGTCAACAAGTCTTGATCCCTAAGGATGGCATCTACGTGAACAGTATGGTTGGCTGACCACCTCAACTGATGCCCTGGCTGAATTTTAAATCCTGATGGTCCACATATATTTCCACTGTATGACAAGCCCCCATCGGATTGTGTCACCATTGTTCGAAGGCACTTTTGATGGCTAAAAATTCCTTATCTGTGATACTGTAGTTGAGCTTGCAAGGCATAAACGTTAGCGAGACAAAAGCCACAGGGTACA
Source organism: Triturus cristatus (assembly GCF_964204655.1). Taxonomy (NCBI): domain Eukaryota; kingdom Metazoa; phylum Chordata; class Amphibia; order Caudata; family Salamandridae; genus Triturus; species Triturus cristatus. Next base: position 635,902,662 of record NC_140589.1, on the reverse strand, counting down.
TACGTCCTGTGACTGGGTGTCCTTGAGAGGATACCAGTTCCATAGCATGGTAAGAAGCATCAGCTCCCAGCTGAAAGGGCAGCGTGACGTCAGGATGACATCAAATTGGAACCTGCGTACACTGAGTTTTTAACTGGTTCCAATTCCTCTATCCACATGAACGGTACCCTCTTCCTCAGCAGCTGTGTCAGGTATCGGACAATGGCCATAAAGCCATGGATAAATCATCTGTAGAAATATGCGAAGCCAAGGAAACTCTGTAAGGTATTCACGTTGGTTGGAGTTTTCCATTGTGTTATGGCTGATATCTTACGTTCAGCCACCTTGATGCTGTCTGGGCTGATGACGTATCCTAGAAATTTAGTTTCTGCCACATGGAATTGGCATTTGTTTAGCTTGGCAAACAATTGATGTTCCCTCAGTTGAGTAAGAACTGCCTGGACGTGCTGGCTATGCTATTGTTCTGTCCCAGAATAGATTAGAATGTCTAAATAAATGACACAGAAAATATCTAAATCTCTACGCAAAACATCATCCATGAAGTATTGGAAGATAGCCGGAGCATTGCATAGTCCGAAGGACATGACCTGGTATTCGAACAGGGCAAACTTTGTCCTGAATGCGGTCTTCCATTCATCACCCTGTTGGACCCGCACAAGATGGTATGTGCCCCAGAGATTCAATTTGGTGAATATAGACGCTCCATTTAGCTGATCCAGGAGTTCCGGTATCAGATGCAGTGGCACCTGTATTTAACTGTGATTTTGCTTATCACCCGATAGTCGATGCAGCTGTGTAATTTGTCTCTCTTCTTTGGGACAAAGAAGATTGGTGAGGAGGTAGGGGACTGTGAGGGCCTAATAAACCCCGACGCCAGATGTCCATTCAAATAAGCCCGCAGATGTTGATTCTCTGGCTCGTGTTAAAGCATATATCGGGCTACATGGTACAGTAGCCCCTGGAAACAATTCAACACTGCAGTTGTAATCACAATGGGGGTAATTGGCAGGCTGTTTCCTTGTTAAACACATCTTGGAACTTCTGATATATAGACGGCAGGGTGGTTAAACAGCAGACACGCTCTTGAGTTCCGTAAGACAGACTGAGCACTGGGAAATTCTCTCCGGAGTAGTGAGCGATTAGATCTTTGGTGCATTGCTGCTCACAATTGGTAGAATTTAGTTGCACCGTTCGTGCTTCCCAATGTACTACTCGGTCGTGCAAGGTTAGTAACGGCACTCCAAGAGTGAGCCTGAAACTTGGTACATCGATAAGGTTGAATTGTATGCATTCGTAGTGATCGGTGCCTAATTGCATTAGCACCTTTTGTGTGTGGTGGCGCACAGAACCAGAAGTCAAGGTTGTGCCATCCACTGCCCTAACTGGCTCAGGTACTGGTTTCTTGATGCATAGCATTGTTAACTGACGAGCAAAGGTTTGGTCTTGTTACACACACACTTTGCCCACTTTCCGATGCATATCACTTAGAGACACATCCGGTGGTAAGACCCCTCCTTACTGGTTACGGCAGGGCCTGGTCCTGGTTGGCGGGCTGGTGGGAAAGCATAGCGGTTCCAGGGTCTGCACTCACTCCAAAAATCCATTCTGGCTCACGGTGCGATTTGTGCGCTGTCGTCATGGTGAAAGAATTGCATTTCCCATGAGGCAAAGAGGAAGTAACCGCACTTGCCCTAGGGAAAAAACACCAGCGAACCGGAAGAGGAGGTCTCTGTCACCATCTCTTTTCCTTTTTGGCACACTATCAATCACACTGTACTTGAGCAGTTTATTTTCTCAATCATGAATTCTATGAAAGTGACGTGCTACGGGATAGCTGCTATTGTTGTTCTTGATGGCCCTTAAATGTAGTAAAATACATCAGTGGACAGGTAAAATCGTGCTGCCTACATAGTATTTTGAGCAGAGGTACTTCAGCGTATACACTGCAAAGTCAGTTTTACAGGTCAAGTGTTGTTTAATTCTCATTGTTTTACCTAGTGGGGTTTTAAATTCCACTAGATTCATTCCATTCTCGCAGGCTTTGCACTTGCTACATTTTTTTAAACCCTTCTGTGGTTGTAACCATATTTGCCCAGTGGTTGTTGTCTTGTTTGTAACTAAGAGGTCGCGCATGGATCTCGCCTTCCTGTATGTTATCTGTGGTTTCTTAGGGAAATCTTTTCCTATGGCGGGGTCATTCTGTATAAGGTGCCTGTGTTTAGCTAGAGCTTTTCTGAGTAAGATATGTTTATCATTATATGTTGTTATAAATCTAGTTTCCTCCCTGGTATTTGTCTTGTTCTTTCCTGTGTTCATGGCTTCTTCATTAAAGAGGATATCCTCCCTCCTAATGCGTGCTGCCTTGCTCTGTGCCTCCTCCAACAGAGATGTGGAATACCCCGTCTGTTGGAGCCTAGCTACCATGTTGTTTGAGGTGGAATTGTAACCTTTTTCAGTGCTACAGATGGCCGCCACAAACACTGCTGTAATTTGTGTCCTCCATTTGTATTTACTATCTTTATTGTACCAATTGATGCACCGAAAGTAAGAAAATTTGAGTGTGGACATGGTTGGCGTCGTGACCAAGGTGCATGTAGGGCACCACTAAAATGCATTGACGTTTGTGCTACTGCTGTAGCAGCTATTAAATAACATCATAACTACTCTGGGTGCAGTGGGTTCCTGTGTGGATGTTTGGGAGCTGTCCTTTCTTCATATATACATTTGAAAACGCTCGAAAGCTTGAGGGGCCACACACAACGTCAATGATACCTTCTTAAATTGGAAGGACAACAGCAAAACCAACATCGCTCTCCCAGCATCAAGTTCTTTGCCACTGTGCCAAACGCATTTCATGTCTGATTCCCTTGTTCACTGGCCTGCCATCGAAGGAAAAACAGCTGATCACCAGTGAAATCGCACTCGCGATTTTATAGTCAGTCCCGCCTTTAGTGGGCGTGTTCATTCAGTGCATCATGGTCTTTATAGTCATTAGGATGCTGCTGTATTCTTTCCTTTTCAATTATTAAAATTACCTTGTTGGTCGCTGTTGCAGGCAAAGTGGAATTGCTGTTAGTTAGTGTCCTTTCAAACGGATGCGTTGTTCCTCTTGTGCGCTGACATATTGAAAGTCGCACGGACCTGCTACTGTCTGCAGTTGGGCTCCCTCGCGGCCGGAGCAGGCCGCCACTTATCCCATTTGAAAACGCTCGAAAGCTTGAGGGGCCACACACAACGTCAATGATACCTTCTTAAATTGGAAGGACAGCAGCAAAACCAACATCGCCCTCCCAGCATCAAGTTCTTTGCCACTGCGCCAAAAGCGTTTCAGGTCTGATTCCTTTGTTCACTGGCCTGGCATCGGAGGAAAAACAGCTGATCTCCAGTGAAATCGCACTACGCTGTGGGGCTCTCCCTGAGTCCGCTGCTGCCTTCCGAATACAGAAGGTTCAATCCAGCGTTGTGTGGGTGTCTTCAATTGCTGAGCAAGTTCATGTGGAATATATGAGATGTGATCAAGGTTCTTGTTGAACCGAAACGCATCAGGACCGAGCAGGCAATAAACTTCACTTTTTTTGGCACTATCTTGTGGTCCGTTTCCATCCATGCTGTAAGCTGAGGAGTGACGGAGTGCTGTGATATATATATATATATATCACAAAACACCTCCTCCAAAGAGCAGACAGAGGACACAAGCAGGCTTTTCACGGTCGTTTATTCAGGAGAACTGGACGGCATGACTGGTTTCGGCTGTGCGCCTTCTTCAAATGCCAAAGTTCATTGCTGAGCCAACTGAAGGATTTCTAAAATAGGCTCCTCCTTACTGAATAGTGAAGGGCTCACCTGCGCCACTTGTAGTCCGCAGAACACAACAGCAGCTAAATGTTCAGACTGCATGTCCCACAATGCAGTGTGATGGTAAGTACCAGTGTAGCAGGAGTTGATCACAGCGAGGTTACTGGCAACAAACAACCTCGGGTCCCCTACTTCCAGCCAGCCAGACACCAAGGCTGAAGATGTGAGGCAAATTCCTGCCCCTACCCAAGCAATCTCGGACCGGAAAGAAAAAAGTGAAGTTTCACCCATGTAGTTTGTAACTCAATTAGATATTGCCAATTAATGTAATGATTTATAGCTTCACAGGGTTAGCATCCTGATTCATGTTCCTTTTTCCTCCAGCTACAGACAAGAATGAAATTCCACATCAAAGTTTAAACCATTCGGAGCTTTACTATCCAATGTTAAAATATACCTTGTTTCTAGTTCACACAGTTTTCTAGTGCAGTCACCCCCTCTTCTATCAGTGGGACTAAGTCAATTACAAAAAATCTGACTTGTGTTGGGACTTTCCCATGCACCACCTCCCAGTGCCTGGCCACTGGATATGTTCTGTCACCATTTGCTATGGCCCTCATGTGTTGCAAGATTATTTTGTGGACTTGTAACGTGGTGCTACCCACGTATTGTAGTCCTCACCTGCACACCATCTCGTATACAGCAAACTCTGTTTTGCAGTTAAATGATCCCTTAATCTTCTTACCCGGTCCTCAAAATGGAGTCGAAAAAGTGACAGTGTCCTGGCCTATGCTGCACGCTCTCCAGTGACTACATTTTCTGAAACCCGGTGGTGGTTTCAACCAGCTTTCTCCCCGTTCATTTTCTGGGCTTGTCTTCACAATTGCGTCCCTTAAAGAGGGTGCTCTTCGGTATGCAATTGGAGGGTGCCTGGATAGTATCTTGCCAATTACAGGGTCACCTTTTAACAGCGGCCAGTTCCTATTGCATAAATCCCTTAATTCCCTATATTGGGTGTTATAGGTGGTTAAAAACCTTACCTGGGGTTTGACTTCCCCCACCTTTATTTCTCTCTTAGAGAATGGGATTTTTTCCCATTTTTGTTTATTGGCTGTCCTACTTACCTCCTCCATTATCCTCCTACTGTAACCTCTCTGGAAAAATATTTGGCTCATGTCATCCTGACATTTATTCAACTCCAACTCATTACTACAATTGCTGTTCGCTCGCAGCATTTCCCCGTATGGTATACTCATTTTAGTGTGGTTTGGGTGAAAGCTTGTGGCGTGTAATGTTGTTTTACCAGCGGTTGGTTTTCTATGGAGCCTGGTTTCCAACTTAGCTACTTGCACAAAAACTTATAAATCCCAAAAGGTTCTGCTACTCTTGCTAATGGTGTGAGTGAATTTTAAATTTAAAACATTGTCATTCAACAGGTTCACAAATTGATCTGCAGATTCAGTGGTGCCCCTCCAAATTACAAACAAATCATCAATGAACCTTGTCCACATGACTATATGTTCATCCCACACATGTGTGTGTTTCTTGCGGAGCTCCTGTTCCTCCCACCAGCCTGCATGCAAGCATGCATAACTGAGGGTGAAACAGGTGCCCATCGCCGTACCCCGCTGTTGATGAGAATAGCTCACCCCCCTCCAAAAAAGTAATTGTCCTCCAGACATCTCTTAACCATGGACATTAGCATCTGGGTGTGCTTCAATAAGCCAGCAGGTCTCTCCTGTAGGAAATGGTGAATAGCTCTTAATCCATAAGTATGGGCTATACTTGTGTATAACGATGTTCTGTCAAGTGCTATTAGCATGTAATCAGGTTCCATTGGTATGTCATATATCATGTGGAGGAAGTCGCCACTGACCCTCACAAATAATGGTAAATTCGATACCAGTGGTTTCAGGAAGTAGTCAATATATTTGGAAGTATTTTCCATTGCACTCCCAATAGCCAATATGATCGGGCATCCAGGGGGCCAGTTTGCATTTTATTGTATTTTAGGTGTTATGTAAATGACCGGTGTCCTTGGTTTGTCATTTTTTAGAAATTTCAGTTCATCATCTGAGAGTAGTCCCTCCATTCCCCACTGTTCTTAGTCTTGTACAAACTCTGCCTGTGCCCTTATCATTACTTCTAGTTTGCACCATTTGTAACAGTCCCTTTCCCCTAATTGGGAACATGCTTCTTGTACGTACATATTAATTGGCCATAAAACAACATTACCTCCTTTGTCAGAACTGCGTACAATCACCTGTTTGTTTCTTCTAGTTTTAGAAACCAGATCAAAGTATTTCCATTCTTTGGCATTTTTCTTTTCTTCAATCTCGTTAGCCCTACCAGGCCTTCTATTATTGATTCATGGAATATATCTATATTGTCCTTCACTGTGGTTGGTGTTGTTTTCGAGCGTGGTCTAAAGGGAGTAACTGCTGCTTCCCCAACATTAATATTCTCTTCCCTTATCACATCCTGAAATGTCAGTTCAGTATCCGGGTCTTCGTTCCCCGATACTAATTGTCTGAGGGATCTTACAAAGGATAGGTCTGCAATAGTCGTGCCTCCTGTCGCTGTTATTGGTTGAATATGTTCAATCCGAATACTTGGGGATTTCTCCATAGTTGTGTGAATTTTTAACAATTTTAATTTTCTAATAAATTTGAATGTGTCAATCCTGGCTTGTGGGTAGTTAACATTTTTTGGGGGGCAAAATAAGAGTCCAAGCTTCAAGATTTCTTCTGTTGGTGTTAGCATTAAATCTGATAGATTTACAATGGACTTCCCATTGTCCATTTCATTGTTCATTACTTTTTGTTCCATGTCTGCTTGGTATTTCTGTTTGGTCTTCCTGTCCCTTTGTTGCTATTTCCTCCTTCTGCACCTCCTCCTGTCGGCTTTTGAGACTTTGGGTTACTTGGCCTCAATGTTGCTCTTCGATCCAGTCTTAAAAAATCCAACTCATCAGACATGATTATTTTTCTTCTTGCAGTCGTGGAATCACCTTGCCCCTGATCCCTTCTTAAATCTTCATTGCTAGTCCCCTCTTCCGAACTCAATTCGGTTTCAGAGTCCGTAACTGTGATTTTCTTTGCCCATTCATACCTCCTTCTTGCTGCTGGCATTGTTTTCTGAGGCGATCAAATCTTCGGGCAAACGTAAATATCTAACCATTTTTATAGTCTATTTGGTCTGTCACGAATTTAGTTACCTTTCTTGGATTAATTAAATCCTTATTAGCTTATTTTACTAGAATCCTAACCAGTTTAGCTGACGCTTTTCAAATGACTTATGGCCCACTCCTCCAGCATTTCGGGGTCTGGATTTTGAAAGCTCGGCGCTATGAGGATCCTCAAGCTACGTGGAATCATGAGTGATGTAATATGTGAGGTCATAAGCAGTGCTTGCGGGGGTTCGGGTTATAGTTAGCTCAGCTAACTATAACAGCTGAATTTCTCTGGTTTTGTACAAGTGAAACCTAAGCCTAACTATAAAGTCTCTGTAACCTTAGCGAATTTCTATGGATTTTTTTATTCCATTTCCTGACTATAAGGTTCCTGTAACCTTTGGTTTTTATCAGTGAATTTCTATGGTTTCTTAACTAGTAGTCTAGTTTGCAGAGTGGTGGAGAAAGGGTGCTGGGCCTCCGATCAGCTCTCAGGAATCCCGCCGTGTAGGACTTACAGGCGGTACCAGGAGGGCTTCTTGGCCCCCAAGTCCCTCAGGAGTAAAGTGGACTTCATCTTACAACCAATATTGCGCCAGGAGCCACAGCCCTGGGGACCACCACCTCAATGGGGCAAATTACAAGTAAGGAGGGGTGGCATGCAGCACCCCTCCTGAAGCCAAAGATGGCCCTGGGCACCACCAGCCCCCAGGGCAATCTCCTGCTATGTCTTGTGGTGCCCACCCCTGGGACATAGCTGTTTGCTATGGCTTGGCAGGAGCTTTACCACTCCCACAAAGCCATACCAAACTGTGCTCCGGTTTGAGCAAGCGAGAGCATTTTGCTCTCTTTTGCTCAAAGCGGAGCACAATTGCTTTGACAAAGAGGGAGCTGCATGTTAGCAGCTCCCTCTGTTTCAAAGCAATGCTGGCTCCCACAGGAGGTGGGGAGCCGGCAGGGACGCGGGGGCCTTGAGGCTCCCCCCACGGTCCCCATCCTTGGTGAGTGGGTGACCTGGGTGGGACCAGGGCACCCACACGAGAGGCTGTGCCCTCGGGGAATGTGGTCCTGGGGCTGAAATCAGTCCAGGAGTGGGGCGGCACGGGACCCCCTCCCATTTATTTATTTATTTTTAAAAAGAAAGGGTCCGAAATGAGCCCGGTATGGACACAGAAGTTCCAGACAAACTGCAACTTCAAAAACTGCATATATATGATCAGATGTCCTTGCAGCAAACGATATATAGGATGACTACTCGGACAGTGAATATGAGAATCATGGAACACCAAAGTGGCATACGTTGCAAAAAGACCAAGAACACACACTACCTAGATGCACGACATTCCATTGATTACCTACATTGGACAGTGCTGGAAGCACACCCTCACATGACCAAAAGTAACCTGTTCTGTAGAGAACAAAAATTGATTTTTCATCTGGCCACACACTTGACAGGGCTCAACTCTGGGGCCAAATATCTGTTTAACACACCAGCTGGAGTGCTGATTACATAGCCCCCCTCTACATGTCTACCATCCATACAGGGCCGTTCACCTTGAGCTGCACCTTGGTTTGGGCCAGCCTGCACTTTTTGCCACTCTTGTGCAGTTTGGGGATCCTCCACCCCTTTCTCTATTTTATGATTGGACTATCCTGCGTGGTGATTTTGGCACCATGTCACTCTCAATTCTCCCGTCTTGGCAACTTCTGCATTGTGCTACTGCACCTCTGTTCATAGTCAAGTAATCTTTATTCACTATTGATTTCCTGCCCTGTCTCGATTTCGTAGCATAACAATCCCTTCTGTCACTGTTCACTTGGGATGTACATGGCATGGCGCCCCATACAAGATGGTGCCTGTATAGTCAATCGGCTTTCTACACTATGTCTAGCTTCGTGGTCCCAGCAGTCCCGACTCCCGCATACGTGAGACACGTCTCTGCTTCTTAAAATCCTCCCGCTCTGTTCACCAGTTATCCCAGCGGTTGTTGAGTCCAGGGGGGGGTCGCAGCCCAGATGCACTCGCGACGAACTGTCAGTTTGCTTTCACACCTTTACTGGCCTCCTAATTTTTGTGCTCACACCTGACAACACAAGGCTGTCCTCAGAGCTACCAGGTTTGTTTGTTCATTTTCTCCCCTTCAGGTGGCCCGACTCCGCTACCTCCTGTAGAGATACAGTGTTTCCCCTCTATGGTAAGCCCTTATTTGCCTTTAAAGTTTGAGGCCTTCACCTCACTCAGTCCATGCACTGCACATTTGTGTGATCACTGTTCATGTGTTGGGCCACCTCTGATATCCATTTATGTGACCCTTTAGAGTTTTCTCTATATAGCTCATTGAGTTACAGGTTATTCCATACTCAAATCTCTTGAGGAGGTACCGACCTCAGCATGCAGTGCCTCACTTGTATAGCATGCCAGTATATGTACGCTAATCTGCTTTGTGTTTGTTCCCCCTCCTCTTTTCTCTTTCCGGCCTTTTTATCAACCCAAGGTATATTCTATACTTTTGTGATTGGTTTAAGGTACGGTTTTAATCAGCTCACACTTTGACCGACCCACCCCTGAGTAGTCCAGCCTTTTCTTGGTCCTGAAGAATTGCTGATATACTTCTTTGGACATTTAATAGGCAAGAAATATGTCGACCTCTAATTAACCTTTTGAGCCACTGTGGACCATTATATCCACTTCTGGCCATCACTTGTTTTTAATATAAAGTAATCCAGATATTAATTTATCTTTTGGATTGACTGTAGTTATTTTTAATTCACTTCACACCAGCCTACTCACTTTATCACATTCACACTGCACCTCACTGTTCACATTGGCAAAAATCATAAGAACTCCGGCAAAGAGCTGCCCTACGTGGCCCGTTGGGCACTGCAGCGCTAGCCCAACAAGGAGCTACCTGATGATGAACCATAACACCCCTCAGTGTGTGTGAGGGTTCTTGCTCTTGAAGGATCAGATCCCCTGATCTGACACCTCAGGTGCCTCCGACCTCCCTCTACACCTTTTCTTTGGAACTACATACCTTCTGATTTAACTCACTTGATTGGGGGCATGTATGCTGGACCTTCATTAGCCCCTTGTTCCAGTCTTTTCAGACAGATAATAATATTAACATAAACAATGTATTCTGATTTGACGTGTTTTTACCTAATTTGTTTATAAGAATGCGTCTAAGACTAGCATATTGATGCACATGGTATATGGTAGACATTGCAGGTTATGTCAGAAATTCCCATATCAGATAAGCCACAGTATAAAAGGCCTGTCAAGTGACAACTTAGCAGGAGAGGCTCTTCACCCCAGATTATCGCACAAGATATTGCCAGAAAATCTTTGGCAAGACTGCCAGACTGCAGTGATGTCACAGCATCACATTCTGCACTGAAAGCTGATACCGAGCTAAATCCGATAGGAGTGGAGCTGACGCTGATGCGTGTTTTCCTTTCAAGGGAACACTCTCCCGGCTACTGAGGATTTCAGTTTATTGCTGTATACAGATATGCAATGTGTTGATTCTTCTTAAGAAACGATAGATGCAAGTTACGCTACTTCATGCTCTCCTAGTATAGCTCAATGAAGTAGGGTTTAGGGTGTTGGTTTGATAGATTACATTTTCACTATTGTAGAAATGTTCATATTGTTTTCATTGTTTGCAATGTGCTTTAGTGCTGTTTTAATAATATTCTGTGTGGTCATTTTTAATGTGCCAAGCAATGGGGTGAGCCTGATGAAATCAACACTTTTTGTGTGATATAAAAAACTAAATTAGGCTTCCAAATTAACACTGTGTCACTAAATCCCTCCTTAGGGACTAATAGTGACCTAGAAAGCATAGACACAACATTAAATATGCATTGAGGGGAGTTGTATGGGGCTTATTTTTTCACATTCAATCGCTTGTTGATTGAACTAAGGTCGCTCCTGACATCCGTAGCCGTGGGTGTGAAATCAAACCCTGTAAAGCTAAGCAAGAGCCTTAGTTTATGCAACATGGCACACAGTATCGGCATTCAAATTTTTTTGACCCTTGAAGAGTGTCATAACATGCACACAGAAGTGAACCATCATTACGGAGATGTCCATAGTAATCATGGTGACCTCCCATAAGGAATAAGGGAGCACCTATTTCTGTAAGTTTCTCAAGCTTGACTTATAAAAGGTTATTCCCCATCTGGGGGTTTCCCATGTCTTTTGAATTCAACGTATTTGAATTCGTTTAGTTAAAATGGTGGCTCCTATTGCAATAGGAGCAAATTACAGGGAGGAAGTTATTCAATATCTCATGAATAGGTGTGTTACCGATTCATGAGGGCCAATTACATTTGTAATAGCTACTCATGCAGCATATGCCTTTGAGTCGTTTTACTCATGGGTGGAGTTTGAGGCTAAACACGCCACCTCAGGACAGTTTCAGGCTTACAAGGTAGAAGCACCGCCTGCACACTGTAGAGCATACCAGGATCTGGAAATCCCTTTCACTGATGAAGAACATCACAACTGGTTTGCTGGTGGGTTACCACACACACAGAAATGTCAGTAATGAAGGGGCTATGCAGCCAGTGCTAGCTGGATACACACCCTTTCCATGTCCTGAGACTCTACAGCACGCAGTTGTTGTAGGTATCTTGATTTATGCAGTCTCTGTTAGACCTGTCAGCCTTAGGGTGGTTGTCTCTTAAACTTTTTGTCTGCACCTCTCCTGTCTTTGCTGAATTTGTTTTTGCTGGCCTTAGGATTCCTTGCACTTTACCACTGCTAACCAGTGCTAACGCGTGTGTGCTCATTCCCTAAAACATGGTAACATTGTCTTATACCTGATTGGCATATTTAATGTACTTCTAAGTCCCTAGTACACTGTTATATCATATACCAGGGGCTATAAATTAAATGCTACTAGTGGGCCTGCTGCACTGATTGTGCCCCTCACTCATGTTGCCCTGTAAAACATGTCTAAGGCCTGCAATTGCAGGCTGCTAGCAGTTTTAACTGCAAATTCGACGAGGCAAAATAACCCCTCTGCCAAGCCTTAAACTCCCTTTTTAATACAGATAAATCACCCCTGAGGTAGGCTGTTTAGAGCAGGGTGTATTGTAATTAAAATGTTGGACATGTTAAGTTTTGATGTTCTGGTAGTGAAAAACTCCTAAATTCCTTTTCACTACACCTGGTCTACATCTCTCATAGGATAACATTGGGTTACCTTATTAACTTTAATTTGTGCTAAGCTTAGATTTAGAACAGGTAGGAAAGTCATATTTGGTGTCTGAGAAATTGTAATTTAAAATCCTATTTAATGGTAAAACCAGATTGCAAGTCTCAGTTTTGAAAATGCCACTTTTAGAAAGTTGTCTTTTTCCTGCCCTATTTGATGCCTGCAGACTGCTCTCAGGTCATATGACTAGGTGTGGAGGGCAGTTGGCCTTTGTATATTTCTCATAGACAGTCACAAAATTGAGGGATTAGGTGTGTGTAGATGGGCCATCTCAGGCAGGATGGGGGTAGAGCGGGGCACAGCCCCACTTGCAAGTTAATAGGTTGTGCCATGCCTTCACACAACGAACTTCACACTAGTCTATTGTACCAGTAGCCAGGCTGAAGCCAGGTTAGGGAGGTAGGAAAGTTCAAGCACTTCTGAAAGGGGGACTTCTAGAAACTTCTCCTACTTCAAAGAAGATACCAGGTATAAAATAAAGTACTCCAGACACTTTCTGGACCTGTGGAAGAACTCTCTGAGGACTGCCTGCTGCTGTGACCTGCTGTGTACTTCAAGACTGCTTTGCTGCACAAAGGGCTTCTCTGCTGCCTGAAACCTGCCTTGCTCCAAGTGGTCTGCCATGCTGCTTGAGCCCTGCACTTCACCTTGAACCCAGGACTTCCAGAGTGACTCCAAGGACTAGTTGGCTGGCCTCCTAATCAAAGCCTCAGGGACTGAAACGGCACCAACCGTCATAAACCTGCACCTGGACTCTACCTAAGTGTGTCCTGACTCTCCAAGTGGTGCCCCTCCAGTCCTAGACCCTTGGAAGTGGTGCTAAAGGTGCCCTGATAGACAAAACTCAAAACCTGGGACTTTAGTTCAAAAAGTGCTCCAAGAATCGAGAGATGAGTGGGACCAACCTGCTCATCAATCCGCCCAAGTTGCATCACTGGTTGGCCAGCCTTCGCGGCAGCTGCCACAAGGTTTTTCTCCACAGCAGCAAATCCTGTTTAGTGGCTTCTCACAAAAGGGGTATCCGGCTTTATGAAGCCCTTGTCAGCTATAGCCTGCAGCTTCCTTCTACTGGAGATCTTCCAGAAAAGAGACTACGTCCGAATGAAAGATTCTTCACTTCGGCCTTAGGCTCCCCGAAGATGACACCTCCTCCTCCAACACCACCAGCTGCCTTGTCTTGCTAAAGTTTACCCTCTCAGACATTTTTGTACAAAATTTCTTCTTAGTCTAATTGTAATCAGAGACAGAGCCCAATCCATTACATGTATCCAAACCGAGCTCCATCGCGGTCAGTTATAACTTTAGACTTTGTCCCAATCAAGCGTTACTAGACATCTGCAGTTGGCACTTTGATCTTTTATGTGATAAATTTCACTTTAAAACTTAAAACATTCATAACTCAGGTTCTGCTGATTAGATTTGTGTCATTTTGGTGTCAAATAATTTGTTGTAATATACTAAATGTTTCTAAATTGGTGGTGGATTTTTCTTGTGTTGTATTTTTGCTTTATTACTGTTTGAGTGCTGCATAAATACTTTACACAGTTCCTCTAAGTTAAGCCTGACTACTTTTGTGTCATGCTACCAGACGGTTAAGCACAGGTTAATTTAGGGACTTTAGTGGTTCACCCTGACAGGGATTGTGGCTGTTGCTTCAGCAGGATTTCAACAACCTCAACTGACAACTCATTTTTTCAGTCTCCTTGCACAGGAAACTCATACAGTTTGAACTATGTACCATCAACTCTATACCAGCTCAAGCTGGACCAGTAGTAACATAACATAACATGTGTATTTGTAAAGCGCACATATCACCCAAGGGTCTCAAGGCGCTGAATAACAGATGTATATTGTTACCCAACTCAATGCTGTACAATCAATCAGTCCACAGATGGTAAACGCTGTCATGAGAAGGATGCTCACAAAACGTGATGAGATTGCCTTTTTGATTGCTCACAAGACCTAACAGCTGAAGGGGTTTACCCTTACATGACAACCAAAGACAAACATAGAATACTGACTATGTATCTTCATCTTGGAATGGTGCCACCTGAGGAGGAGTGCAACACCTGGGAAGAACATTTGCATGCATTTATACTAACATGCAGGGCACGCTTCATTGGCAGTTCTTCCTGAAGTATTAAAACATGTACAAAACAAGCACGGGGCTGCACCGGCTCTGGACGTAGGAATGAAGTTAATGGGACTCTCTACAGTTTCATCAAACATCCTGAGCAACATTAAGGGAGAAACTTCGGTTCTGGCTATACTTCAGAGACTTGAAGCAGTTCCAGTTCACGATTGTGAACTGGAACTACTAAAAATTATTTCTGAAGTTTTCACCTCTGTGGGTCTTGATACCTTGAGTACATGAGCTATTAAGCCACATTTAAAACTTGCAAGTGACATTGAAGGTTCTGTTAAGGAGAAATCTGCAATGGAGGGAGGAAAGAAACAGAAGGCGAGAGATCAAAGACAAACTGACTCTCCCATATTTTTGTAATCCAAAAGGGTTGTTAATAATTTAAGTGACTGAGATAAGATTAAAAAGCTGGAAGGGTAACAGTATTCTGATAGCCACTCCAAGTTTTTTTCGGGACAGTGACGATAACCAGTAAAAAGAAGACCTCACTCCGAGGAACAGGACTAGAAACTGAAGTCAGCATAAAGAGGGAAGAGAAAGGGCTGGACTCTAAAACTCTAATTAAGAAGAAGAATGTTGCAGGACTGTCTAAGGAGTGTGCTGATGCAGTCTTGCAAAACAAGACTTGGATGAAAGTGCTTCTAAATTGCGTAGGAGCAGTCATAATAATGATCAGTCTCTCTAGAAGTTTCCGGTGGTGAGTTCAACTGATTAGTTCATATGTGTTGAGACTCCAGATAAGCCTTCAAATCCACCTGATAGGGGTTATGATTTTGAGATACATAATGAAGAGGATACACGTCACAATATTAAAGCAGTATTTTGGCTGCTTTTTTCTGAAGAATATGACATCATACTAGCTCGAGATGACTCGCCTCCAATCTTTATTATGGAAGTGCCCCAAGGGGAGGAAATAATAAGAGCAGTCTTTTCTCCCATAGTACCTGAAGTAATCAGTGAAAGTTACACAAGTGAATGGGCTGTTAAACAGGCTCTGGCCTTATACAGTGAACCTCAAGCCCAGACTCAATACCCTTTAAAGGCAGAAGCGAAGCAGATATAAAGACAATATTAGATCAATTGCAATATCAAGGCACATTAGCGCCTTGTTTTTCACCAATGAACATGCCCTTTTTTCCCGTCTCCATGCCAGGCAAATCCCATCGAATAGTTTTAGAGCATAGAAATATAAGCACACATTTGCAAATATATGTGGTGCAAAATGCACACAGCATGGGTTTAAGAACAAACCTGGTACGGCAAAAATATAAAACATCCCTGGATAGGTCCTATACTCGGTCAGCCCGATGGGAATCAAGGTGATGTTTCTCTGGTATATCTCTAGGAGAAACCTTCACAGAGCTCACCTTAACTTGGTGACAGTGCCTAGAGTTCAAAAGAAGCTATTGGGAGGTAGAGTTTTCTCAGTCATGGCAGCAGGATGGTGGAACTCACTTCCTAATCATCTGATTTGTATCAAATTGCACTCTCCCTTCAGAAAAGCCATAAAGAGCTGGCAGTTTACTCTATAGGTCGATCCTCCAGCTCATTTGCAACTTTGCTAAACTGCATTTTGGTCTGAATTGACCATTGAGACTATAGCGTCTTGACACCGACGGGCATTTGCTGCACTTTATAAATGTGGCTCATCATCATTTCATTTCATATCTCCAATTGTTTTTTTTGTCAAAACATAGCACCTGAAAGTGAAAATCTAACCGCCTTTAGTTTCGGCGAGGTGCAGTTTTCATTCAAACGATTGCCTAAGGTATATAAGAACAACCCTGGCTGCTTCTCAGCTCATATCATGGAGATATTACAACCAGATCCTGAAGTACTAAAAAACATTGAGGATATCTATCTCACTGATTATTAGTTAAATGTACAACTAACTAGGGTGTACCAGATTGTAACAATATTAACAGCACATGGTTACAAGATTGATTTTAAAAAGTCTAAGATTGCCACCCTTAACCTGAACTTTCTTGGAATACGAGTTTTCCAATGAAGGCAAGGGTTTGGCTTCTGATTTCCTTCAGAATTGTGCTACCTTGCAGCCTCCTGATATGGTGAAGAAGTTACAGTCCCTGTTGGGTTTCCATAAATTTGGATGAACTTATTTGCAACACTATGGTGAGCGAATGAAACCCTCGTATGACTTGATTTCTCCCACATTTTCAGCAAAACAGTGGACAAACAAACACACTAAACTCTTGCGTGCACTGCAAGCAGACATGCCAGAGACAAAATATTGACAAACTAGGAACAGTGAAACCAACTTAGTGTTCAAAGTCATACCAAACCAGTTGATTTATACCTATGTAATATGCAATTAGGGACTGACAGTTCACATAGCATACAAGTTCCACTTGTATTCTCCAGCTGAAGTACATTTTGCTTCCACTGCGAAAGTTCTTGCAGCGGTGCAGAAAGCTATTTTGAAGGAGTGCCCATTGGTGCTGGGAAAACTAATAATTGTGGTTTCACCCATACCGGCACTAGCAGCAGCAACTAGCACAAGTATTCCTAATGCTCGAGCCCGACACCTGAGATGGGTGCAGTGGGCCTCTTCCTTAAGTGCAGTGGATGTGAGTTTCATTATGATCCAACTCTTCATACATAAGCTTTCCTCTAATTTGTACAGAATTCTACTCCTACTACAAATAATTTTCCCATTGAGTCATATCAGAGTGTGTAGTACACAGATGACTCTGCAAGACATAAGTACTCCGCAGCCTGTGCAGCAGTGCAAGGTATAGTGAAAGATGGTGAATTTCATCTACAGTGCACAAATTCTAAACTTTAAGGTGATAGCCCTGCTAAACATACAGAAATTCATGCCCTGGTACTTGCATTACAGAAGGCTGACCTGTCAGTTTCCACACTTATAGTGTCCAATTCTTCCTTCTGTGTGCAAGGGTACAATATAGATTTGAATTGCTACCTAAAAGAATTCAAGCGTTTAAAAGGGAAACCATTTAAGAATAAACAGCTCTGGGGAAAGGTAGCTGTTTTACAAGATAAGCTTCCATTTGTTGAGAAGAGAGTAACTTTCAAGATACTCACCCTAGCCTCCACAACACCGGACCCCAATACCTCAACGAAAGAATCTCCTTCCACATACCCTTCATTCCGCCGACCTCGCCCTAGCTGAAAACCCTACGCATCCGCAGAGCCTGAACGGGTGAAAGAGCCTTCTCCTACCTTGCGGCAAATACCTGGAACAAGCTCCCAATCAACATCAGATGTGCCCCCACTCTGCACATCTTCAGGATGACCCTCAAGACCTGGCTCTTTGACTGACTGGAGCTGCACCCCCCGTGTCTTGAGACCCTTATGGGTGAGTAGCGAGCTTCACAATTCCCTGATGGATTGATTGGAATATGTGAGGCCAAGTTTGGGCCATTAGTGTGATGGGTTTCACGCCAAAGGGAATGGTACAACTGACTTATCTGCCAAGGTTGCAATACAGACTGTCAAAGCAGCAGTCCCAACCAGATCTCGGACAAAGATCGGCACAGATATATTATATTCTTCCAAAGTATTTCTCCACATTTGATTCAGATAGGACTCTGTCATTACTATACCAAGAGTGGGAGACAGGATAATACTAAATAAGCTGCCCAGATTAAATTTAATCAGGGAAGTACATGAGGTATTGCTATCTGCCCATGCTTGGAATAATTCAACCATAGCAATGCTACAGCAACGCTACTGGTGGCCCTGTTTAAATAAATTGACTAGAAATAATTTTAAATGAAGTGATATTTTCAATAGCTCAAATCTTCTACTGTTAGAAGTCCCCCGCAAACTCCCATCACAGTCTCCAATATCCCCTTAACGGTGATATAGTTGAACCATATCTGACCAATAAACTCTGTTAACCAGTATAAATATATATTGGAAGCAATTGATTCATTTCCTTGATTCTTATGGGTGTGTCACAGAGAAATGCAAGTGCTCGAGCAGTCGGAAAGGATTTGCAGTGTCTGGTAGCCATGGGAGCAACTCATTCATCTCATTCGGGCTGGTCACATCCTGGATGGGGTCTTTTCGAACGACTCTAGGATTTCAACGGGCCGGCCTATTCCTCTGGTCTGGTCCCACCATCTGGCCATGCCTCTGGAGCTTCAGGGTCCCCCTGCTATCTCTAGGTCATATAGCCATAGTAGAAGAGAACCTAAGCGGAATTACAAAGCGATTTCAAATGAGACCCTGGCTCCTTTGATTCCCAATAGTAAGATCACTAATGTCGGAGATGTCAGCCTGGCGGCTTGTGAATTTGACTCCTCCTTGTGTAGGGCGGTGGATATTTTGGCCCCCGTCTCTTTACGTTACTCGGCTAGGAAGAGTCCATCGGCCCCCTGGTTCACTGACTCTTTGAGACGCCTTAGGCAGGGCTGTAGGAAACAGGAGAGGCTGTGGAGGGCGAGTTGGGACTCTAAAGAAAGGGAAAAACATAAACTTTCTCTCAAAAGGTACAAGGCGGAGGTAATCAAACAAAAGCAGGATTACTTCGCCAAGTTAACCACTACTCTTTCGTCCCCCAGAGATCTTTTTCGAATTGTCGATTCTCTGTGTATCTTGCAAACTTCCAATCCTACTGTCAGTTCTCAAGATCTCTGCAATAGGATTGCTCAGTTCTTTCACTCCAAAATAGCTGATATTTATTCTGCCCTGGAATCACAAAGGGCTTCTCTGCCCCCCCCCCTCCACTATTGTTACACCTGGCGCTGGAACTGAAAATCGGACCGCTAAGGCTAGTCTGTCCAGCTTTCTTCCGCTTGCCCTAACCCAACTGGACATGTTGCTGAGTAAAACCAGGTTGGGCTCGCCTTTGGACCCTTGCCCTCTCAAAGTCTTTAAGGATTGCAGGGAAGCCTTATTGTCCCCCCTTCTTGACATTATGAATAGGGCAATATACGAGGGTGTGTATCCGGCCGTGTGGAAGAGGGCGGTGGTTAAGCCTCTTTTAAAAAAGCCTACCCTAGATCCTGAAATCCTAAAGAACTTCCGACCCATCTCATTGCTTCCGGCACCTGCCAAAATGCTTGAGTCCCATCTAAATGAACATCTGATGACTTTTCTGGATGCCTATGGGCTACTTGATCAGGCCCAGCATGGTTTTCGGAGGTCTCACAGTATGGAGTCTGCCCTTACAGTGGTGCTAAACAATATTCGCAAGGAGGTGGATCAGGGCCATACCACTCTTTTGGTCCTATTAGACCTGACAGCAGCCTTCGATACCCTATCTCCTGTGACTCTGACATCTCATCTGAGGGAGATGGGGGTAGAAGGATCGGCCCTGAGTCTTCTGGCCTCTTTTCTGGATCAAAGAGAACAGAGGGTCAAACTAGGCGAATTCCTATCTCCGTCCCTGCCTGTCCAATGTGGGGTCCCACAGGGTTCGGCTCTAAGCCCGACCCTTTTTAATATCTATGTGGCCCCACTCGCCAAGCTAATAAGATCTTATGGGATGGAGGTGGTCTCCTATGCGAACGATACCCAGATCATGGTGTCCCTCTCACACCCTGGCAACTCCTCTGCTCTCAGCTTCAGAAACTGCATGGAGGCAGTTTCTAAATGGATGATTCTCAATTCTTTGAAGCTGAATGGTGAAAAAACGGAGGTTCTTGTCTTTGGTGGTAAGAGTGACCTATGGTCGGATGAGTGGTGGCCCCCCTCTTTGGGATTGTGTCCGACACCCACTGACTCAGCTCGCAACTTGGGAGTCCTGATTGATCCCTCTCTTTCCTTGAACCAACAGATAAATAGAACGGTGTCTACTTGTTGGGGCATTATTAAAATCTTAAGAAAAATAAAACACTATCTTGCTCCCCCTGCGCGTAAACAAATTGTGGTTGCCCTTGTGATTTCACGACTTGATTACTGTAATGCCCTTTACTCGGGCTTAGACAAGGGTTTGGTGCAGCGACTACAAATTGTTCAGAACGCGGCTGCCAAATTTGTGACGGACGCCCCGAGGCTCTCCTCGGCTACTGCTGTCAGGAAGAGCCTGCATTGGCTTCCTATTTCTGCCAGGATCACTTTTAAGATCCTCAGCCTTACGTATGGGGCGATATCAGGCCAGGGAGCTGGTGGGGTCAAGGATCTCTTAGTTCCCTATGTCCCCTCTAGAAAGCTCTGTTCCTCAGAAAGGAACTTGCTATCTGTGCCTCGTTTTAGGAGAGCTAGGTGGGGAGGAAGGTCCTTCTCTTATCTAGCTCCCAAGCTTTGGAATGCTCTCCCCATGGAAATTAGAGCTCAACCTTCGGTCCCCCTGTTCAGGAAAGCACTAAAGACTTGGCTCTTTGTTAAGGCATATCCGTGAGCTGGTTTCTGTGTTTTTGACCGTATTGTTAGGCGCCTTGATGCCTTTGGGCTTAGTTTGCGAGGTACAAATCGTTTTTCATTCATTCATTCATTAAAACAATTGTCCTGCCTTTACCTCCAAGGCTTACAGGGAGGCTATGTCTGCTCTGGGAGTTAGTCTGCAATTAATTTCAAGCAGAGTCCATTAGATTAGTTGAGCATGCTAATGGCATTATTAAACAAGCCTTGACTGGTAGGGTACTAAGTTCAGTTCTTAGTTGGTACCATAACCTGTATGAAGTTCAGAGAGCATTAAATAACTTGCGTAGTTGAGTATTGGGAGGGTGCACTTCATACGAGGTGCACTTTGGAGGGCTTGTGTGCGTATCTGGCCTAGATATCATGGGAAGGTGGCAGGCGAGAAAAGGTTTGACCTGGAACAACATTTGAATGTCTTACAGAGTATCCAAGAGGTCAGAGACAAGCTTTTAATGTGAAGCATTCTGAAGCTGCCAACAGCGAAGAGAAGATGTTGAAGAGTAGTTCCTTTAAGTAGGGGATCTAATTTGAGAAAAAATCCATGATACATGCAAGCTATTTAACCATCCTGCAGCCCACCTGTTCCAGTTTTTAGGGTAAAAGGCAAATGAACTGTGATCCTGCCTCCATGGTCTGATTAAAAAAAGGTGACACGTGTCCATTAACCATGTGAAGAAGCACAATGTGGTTGATTCTGTACAGCAGACCACCCTGGACACCAATAAGGATTCATAGTAGAACCTCTCAGCTTCTCCCTACTGAATGAACTACCCCTAGAAGAGAGCAGTAACATCACTAGCTTGAATACCCAGTTGAATATTTGAGCACACTGCATCTCCAACATTACACAAAGCAATGGATGTCACGTATTAATCTGATGCTGCTATCATTGCAGTTGTAAATGTTCAGAGCAAAACCATGGTTTATTATAAACCACCACATGAGGCAATATCAATTGAGATGATCCCTTTTCGAGAAACAATGATCTATGAGAATGAATCTGAATTCTACACAGAGGACTTTCACCACACTCCACAGTCACTCAACGCCATTGATTACTTCTTGCTTATCATTGGTTTAGTGACAGGTACTTGATACCTCCATGGTCTTATATTTTGATCACCTTAGGAGTATTTCTTTTCATCCTGTGGCTGACAACTGTTAGCGTTGTTCTATTGCTACTGAATGGACATTATCTTCCTGAAACAACAGTTCCTTAACCTGTGGTTCAACTTCAACCACATCTCTCATCTCACAGAGGTCAATGAGATCTCTACACTGCAAACATTACATCTTAACCTGTGCCCGAGGGCATAGCTTGGAAAAAGGTTCCTTATCAAATTATGGGACCGACTGAGACATTCCAATTACCATATGCATTGGAGGTTCAATGAATGATATGATTATTGGCTGATGCATGATTTCCTTTTAAAGGAACACTCTCGCCCAGCTACTGATAATTACTGTAAACAGTTATGCAGTGTGTTGATTCTCTAGCTGCAAGTTACGCTTGTAGTGATATTAAGAATGATATATTGACCATTGGCTCCATTTGGCATAAATGACTCGGTTTTCTGTGCTGACTCCAGCTTGTGTAACAGACTCCATTTTCTGTGATCGCATGTAGCTGCAAAGTGGTGTGGGGATGTTTTCGCTCTTCACTTGCTTTCGCTCCTCAATGATCAGAGTGAACTGGAACATGTTGTATGGGACGAGTGCTTGGTACCTTTCAGGGCAGAGATTGTTGTTGTCAGCGGAATGAATGGAATGTACAGCTCTGTCTCGGAGTCAAAACACTGGGACCTGGCCAGCTTTTGCCTTGACCTTGACACAGACCAGTGCGGTCAGCTTGGTGTTTCATAACAGAAGAAAGGTTTCTAGAACCTTCGCCTCACGTTGAGTAAAAGATATTAACCCCTTCGCTGCCAGGCCTTTTCCCCCTCCTGTGCCACGCCCTTTTTTGGCTATTTGGGGTAGTGCGCGCTGAGGCCCCTGTAACTTTTTGACCACATAAGGTATCCACGCCAAATTTGCGTCCTTTTCTTCCAATATTATGGGGATTCTGAAGGTACTCAGCGTTTGTGGATTCCCCTGGAGGGAACACAGAAATTAGCCAAAATACAGCAAAATTTAGTTTTTTGGGGGAAAAATGGGAAAAACGGCCTGCAAATGAAAGCATCTGGGTTTTTCCCTGCAAATGTTATCAAAAAAGGGTTTGTGGGGCTGAAATCACAAATTTCCCAGCTTTTAGGGAATACCAGACTTTTGTCAGAAACCCAACATTTTTTACACAGTTTTGGCATTTTTCTGGGACACAGCCTATTTTTGCTATTTTTTGTGCTTTCGACCTCCTTCCAGTTAATGGTAGAAATGGGTACAAAAGCAATAATGGATCCTGGAAAGCTATACATTTTGGAGAAGTAGACAAAATTCTGAATTCAGCAAGGGGTCATTTGTGTAGATCCATCAAGGTTTCTTTATAGAAACTAACAGTTAAATATAGGATAAATTGAAAATTTGTTAGAAAAAAAAGCCTTTTGTGTCAACGTTTTCACCTGTAACTTCTTCTAATTATGACAGCTCTTTGAAAGCAATATACCGTTACATCCGCTGGACATCACTGGTTGTGGGGATATATAGGACTTGTAGGTTCACCAAGAACCCGACGAACCCAGAGCCAAAAACTGAGCAGCAACTTGCAATGGTTTTTTATTATGTACCGGGTATATAGTAATTATTCTGTAAAAATGTGTACATGGAAAAATCGGTATGAAAGACACCCGGGGATTTTTTCTCTGTCTCAGAAAATTCTGCCTCCTCATCTGAGGATCTGGCTATGCAATATACGAGACAGATGTCTATTGAGGGAGAAGCTGATTCCATTGAAGATGAGGTGAATGCTAGCGGTGAGCTTGGGGAGGAGGATACCCCCATCACCGTAAGAGGTCGCGATACATCTTTAGCTGTGGGTGCTGTTGACTCTCAAGATGGTCAAGCGACGAATATTACTCTCACAACAATATATCAAACTATTCTGAGTCATATGGATAAAACCGCATTAGACAGTCAGAAGATCCAAAACTCCTGTCGAAAGCTACAGGGCTCGATTAGAAGGCTGGTCAAAGCGCAATCAGACTTTGGAGAACGATTCACAGAAGTTGAAACACGAATATCCAACATTGAGGATGATCTGTCTAAGCAAAAAAAGGCTACGGAGATCTTGAGTAGTAATAGAGATGATGTGCTCTGGCGAATGGCCGATATGGAAAATCGATCTCGCCGCAATAACCTAAGAGTAATGCAGATTTCTGAAGGCGACGAAGGACAAGACCCACGGAAGTTTATAGTAGATCTTTTCCAGAAAGCGTTTCCTAGCCTAAGTAAATGGGATTGGTACCGAGAAATTGAAAGGGCTCACAGATTCCCTTTTAATATTCAGTCTCGTTCCGGGCAAAACACAAGATCAAAACCAAGGCCGATTCTTGTAGCTTTCAATAGTTTTCGAGCCAGAGAAGATGTTTATTTGCAAACTCGTCGAAACAGTAAATCCATGGCGGAAGGATTTACTTTTTTTACGGTACCTGATTATTCCAAATATACAATGGATATTCGTTGGCAACTGCGACAACTGGTGGATTTATTTTAAAAAAAGGGCGCGCAGGCTTATATTATGAACCCCGCAAAACTCAAAGTGACTTATAACGAAAAAATGAGATTTTTTACTAATGTCGCCCTAGCTAAAGAGTATTTACATTCTCTGAAGGACCTTTAAATTGATTTTGTTTGTTTTTTCTTTATTTCCGAGATGGAGCACTCTCACAATAATTTATGGACGTGATAGTTCATTATATATCATGCCTAGTAATGTCTTGGGGGCCAGCCTTTGATTAGGTTTGAGAGTTAAAGATGTTTGATTTAGATAGATTCAGGTGACACATAGCAGGAAGGGGTTTCCCCCATGGTATTGTTTTTTGTAATAGAGCAGATAGAGCTGTCGGAATCGACAGAGGGGTTGACGCTCATTCCCATCCATAGGACTGAGTCCTAAAGCCTCGATTAAGGGAGGGGGGAATGGGTCACTGGGGGTGGGGAGGGGAAGGAGGGGGAGGGGAAGGTGGTGGGTTTGGGGATGGGTCGGGATTAAAGGAAAAAATTCCTTGGCGGTTCCAAATGAGAGTTACGAAATGAATATTTTTGAACGATGTACGTATGTTACGAATTTAATCTTGTATAATTTTCAGTTTGATTGGATCAAAACTGTATCTTGGATATTGATTTTGATATTGATTTGGAGAATAATGTTCAATGTCTCGAAGTATAAAAATGTGTTCCTTTAATGTATCGGGGCTCAACTCTAGCAATAAAAGACGGAGAATAGCTGCAGAAATTCGCTTTATCCAACCTGATATTCTCTGTCTGCAGGAAACACATCTTTCTTGGGATAATAGGTTTCTTATAGCTGATCTTGGCTATGTGTTGAATGTAGCTTCTCAACAAATTAACAATACTAGAGGGGTTATGATCCTTTCTAGACCTAGATATTGTATAGTCGGCCGTAAACTAGCTGATAAATGGGGCAGATGGGCTATAGTTGAGGTCACAGTACGGGGTAGGGTTTTCACAATTTGTTCAATATATGGGTCTAATGTGGATGAGGCTGAAGTATTAGAATTATTAAATATAGAGTTAGCTAATTGGAGAGCTCCGCTAATCTTATGTGGAGATCTGAATATTAACTTAAGCACTACGGAACTAATGAGAGGTTTAGTATATTATCAGGGACGGAAACCACGGGTCTTTAAAGCCTTATATAATTTAGTTAATGATCATGGCCTGGTGGACATATGGAGTAAAAAATATCCCTCCCTTCCAGGTTACACGTACTATTCTGCACCACACAAGAAACTCGTTCGACTAGATTACTTTTTTAAATCTTCAACTATTCATACACAGATAAGGATACAGACTTTTCCCAGAGTCACTTCGGATCACTCTCCCCTCATGATCGACTGGTCAATTTTGGCCGAGATAAATACTTTGAGAAGTTTTTCATTTGATAGGAAGCTCTGCCTTAACGAACAATATAGAAGCCATATGACGAAGTGGATGACAGAATTCTTTAGTATTAATTTAGGGTCAGCTAATATTGCAATAGTCGGGGACACATTTAAGGCCTGTTATAGAGGAGAAACGATAAAATTCGGATTATACCATCAAAATAAATTACGATCACAAATGAGGGAATTCTATCAGCAACTAGAGCTAGCGGAAGTTAGTCTTGCTAAAGCTTTGACAAAAAAAGATAATTTAATTCAAATATCGTGTATGGAAGAAAAAATTGCACAATGTAAATCGACTATAACAGGAGTTTGGGCCGAAGAGATTGTTCGCAAATATTTGGCAAATAGGAGACATATTTACGAATATGGCGAATCCATCGGCCGATCTTTAGCGTTGAGGTTAAAAATGAATTCTACTTCTCGCATGATTCCGAGATTACGGGACCAATTTGGGGTGGTCCGGGAAGATCCGATGGAAATTCTAGATGTATTTCACCAATTTTATTCGGAACTCTACACCAGGCAATCAAACTTTACTACGGCTCATATTCCTGATGCCGCCGTTGTAAATCAATTAAATGATGTAGAGGTAGATATTTTAGACAGCCCTTTTACCATGGAGGAATTAGAGGAGGCGGTTAGGCAGATACCAAATGGGAAAGCTGACTTTATTCCTGGGGAAGTCTATAAATGCTTCTTCGAGCCATTGAAGAATGTATTGCTAGCAATGTTCAGGATGGCACAAACGGGAATAGCACCAGCTACATGGAACGACGTTTCTATAGTCATTTTCAGTAAAAAAGGGAAACCTCCTGAACTACCTGGATCGTACCTTCCAATATCTTTGCTTAATTGTGACAGCAAATTATATTCCAAAATGTTAGCTAACCGTATATCCAAAGTCATATCTTCACTAGTAACTATAAATCAGCACGGTTTTATACCTAAAAGAGGAACGGTATCCCATATTAACAAAGTTATTACTTTATTTGATTTTGCAGATGTTGAAAAGAGGGACTTAGCTTTGATACTGCTTGATGCTGAAAAAGCTTTTGATCGTGTAGAGTGGGTTTATTTATGGGAAGTGTTGAGAAGGATGGGTTTTGGGGAAACTTTTCTAACGGCAATTCAGGTATTATATAATGCACCAATTGCTAGGATTACAGCTATGGGTCTAAAATCTGAAAAGATCAACATTACTAGAGGAACAAGACAAGGGTGCCCCTGTTCTCCTTTGCTTTTCGCTTTATATATTCATCCCTTTATTATTAGCCTGCAGAACTCTCCATATATCAAGCCTTTTTCAGTTACAGGCATTTTACATACAGTATTTGCATATGCAGATGATATCGCTATAGTGACTACTGACCCTAGAGAGGCTATGGTGGAGATCGAATCATTATCTAAAAATTTTGGAATAATGTCCGGGTACAAGCTAAATGCTGAAAAAACCCAAATTCTTTGTACAAAGAACATACAATTTAATGATGCTCGGGTTACAAATGAGGTTACTTACTTAGGCATTCAGATTAAAACCCAAATGCAAGAGATTGTTGAAAGTAATTGGGAGGTGACTATAGCTCAAATTAAAGATTCATTAGACAGATGGAGCAGACTTCAATTATCAATAATCGGAAGAGGGAACATAATTAAGATGAATATTCTAGCCAAGATTTTGTATCTATTTCGAAGTATACCTTTGGAATTTTCACTCAAGCATATACAGCAACTACAAAATATATGTGGGAAATTCGTACGGGCTCCTGGTAAACTTCGTAGAGCCATGAAATGGCTCACGTTACCGGAAGAAAGAGGAGGCCGTGGTTTGCCTGATTTTCTTTGTTATTATTATATTTGCTTTTTACAAAAAATGGGCTATCTATTGACAGGGGAATCTCCAAAAAATGAGGCAGATGCCCCATCTATCTTTTTTTTACTTTTAGGAGAACAGGCAAAAGGCTGTTTATTAAAAGAATTAGAGGGCAACTACTACAAACGCACACGATTTAAGGTACTTGCTTCAGCATTTAAAGTCTGGAGAAACGTCAAGAAAATGATTAAACTAGGTAAAATCATATATTATACTCCTTTTAATGCTAATAAAATACTTCCCTCTGTGTTCTGGGATGACAATTCTAAGATATGGATTAGAAAAGGGATCTCAAGAATTGGTGACTTATATGATACAAATGCAAAATTCGTAACAAATGTAGAATTAATGGACAAATATCAGCTTCCACAGACGTTATTCTTTAAATATCTTCAACTTCGCGACTTCTGTTTGAAAAACCAGATTGACGCTCTCCCTAATAACTTAATTGAGGGGATCCGTCTGCAAAAAAGGATCGGCTCACTATATGCGATTTTAACGGAACATAGGAACGACGATATTCAAAAATATAACCACTATTGGATTAACCAACTGGGAGACCCTCAAATTGAAATAGTGGAATCCCTATGTTTCGCTAAAAAAATTTGTCTGGCAGCCAATCTAAAAGCTCAAGTTTATAAAACGATTTTCAGGTTATATTATACTCCTAAACGCATGGCAACTTGGGGAGATAAATACAATGGTAAATGTTTTCGGTGTGGAGATCAGGAAGCTGACATGTTGCATATCTTTTATAATTGTGCAAAACTATCGCATTTTCTTGCTGATGTCGAAGGATTTATTTCATTGGTACTAGCTTGTCCTTTGAAGATCTCCCCTTCACTTATGATACTGGGCTGCTGTCAAAAAACATACAGTCATCAGATCTTAAAAGAACACCGGTATTTTCTATTTCTTGCAATGACGGTTGCCCGGTTATGTATTGCAACAGAATGGCTATCATCTGAACCCCCTACTTTTGAATTTTGGAGAGCGAAGTTGTATCGTATTTATGAAATTGAAATGCATTTGTATGCCTTGAAAGGAACCAGGAAGAAATGTTTGGGAATGTTAATTTGGGGAGCCCTTATGAATTTTCTCTCTGATAATACTAGTACATCGTAGTATCTGTGATTTGGCTTTTGCTGTCTGTTCCTTTGTCACTTCTTTTTTTTCTGCTTTTCTTTTTTTTGTACATTTAATTCATGTTTGTTTATAATAGTGGAACTGTCATGGAAATAAAAAAAAAAAATTAAAAAAAAAATGAAAGACACCTATGTATTTCTGAAATGGGAACAAAATATAGAGTTTAGAAACAGTAGATATTTGCACATTTCCGAAATTGGGAATACTCATACTAGCTTGAGAATTATCAGTCATTTTTTAGAATGACTTCTTTTTTACACAATGTCTTTCATTTGGAAGGCAGAAATACATCGAAAGTCAATAGGTAATAACAGTTCCTTTACAAATCTGAATTACCCTAAGTCTCCCGATAAAAATGGTACCTCACTTGTATGGGTAGGCATAGTGCCCATGACAGAAAATGGCTCAAAACCCAACGTGAACACACCACACACAATGCAAAATTACCCATTTTTAGCAAAGTGCCTAGCTGTAGTTTTTTAACCCTAGCTTTGCCGGCACCTAGGGAAACCTAGCAAACCTATACATTTTTTTAAACTAGACACCCAGGGGAATCCAGGATGGGGTGACTTGACTGCCTCCCACCAGGTTCTGTTACCCAGAATCCCTTGCAAACCTAAAAAATTGCCAAAAAACCCACATATTCCCCACATTTCTCTGGTGGAAAGTTCTGGAATCTGTGTGGATCCACAAATTTCCACCCACCCCACATTCCCCAAAGTCTTCCGAGAAAAATGGTACCTCACTTGTGTGGGTCAGCCCAGTGCCCGCGACAGGACACAGCGCAAAACGTAACGTGGACACACCTCAATTTCGTAGCGAAAAATGACCCTTTTTTGGCAAAGTGCCTAGCTGTAGTTTTTGAACCATAGCTCTGCCGGCACCTAGGGAAACCTAGCAAACCTATACATTTTTGAAAACTAGACACCCAGGGGAATCCAGGATGGGGTGACTTGACTGCCTTCCACCAGGTTCTGTTACCCAGAATCCCTTGCAAACCTAAATAATTGCCCAAAAAACCCACATTTTCCCCATATTTTCGTGGTGGAAAGTTCTGGAATCTGCGTGGATCCACAAATTTCCACCCACCCAGTGTTCCCCAAGGTCTGCCGAGAAAAATGGTACCTCACTTGTGTAGGTCGGCCTAGTGCCCGCGACAGGAAACGGCGCAAAACGTAACGTGAACACACCTCAATTTCACAGCTGTGAAAAATGACCCTTTTTTGGCAAAGTGCCTAGCTGTTGTTTTTTAACCATAGCTCTGCCGGCACCTAGGGAAACCTAGCAAACCTATACATATTTGAAAACTAGACACCCAGGGGAATCCAGGATGGGGTGACGTGACTGCCTCCCACCAGGTTCTGTTACCCAGAATCCCTTGCAAACCTAAAATATTGCCCAAAAAACACATTTTCCCCACATTTCTGTGGTGGAAAGTTTTGGAATCTGCGTGGATCCACAAATTTCCACCCACCCCGTGTTCCCCAAAGTCTTCTGAGAAAAATGGTACCTCACTTGTGTGGGTCGGCCTTGTGCCCGCGACAGGTAACGGCGCAAAACGCATCGTGGACACACCTTAATTTCGCAGTGAAAAATGAACTTTTTTTGGCACAGTGCCTAGCTGTAGTTTTTTAACCCTAGCGCTGCCGGCACCTAGGGAAACCTACTAAACCCACACATTTCTGAAAACTAGACACCCGGGGGATTCCAGGGAGGTATGGATTGCGTGGATCCCCCAACGCTTCCTTACCCAGAATGCCCTGCAAACCTCACATTTAGCTGAAAAAATCACCTTTTTCACACATATTTGTGTGGGAAAGTTGTGGCATCACCGGGCTGACCCAGATTTCCTACCACTCAGCATTCCCCCAGGTCTCCCGATAAAAACAGTGCCTCACTCGTGTGGGAGGCCCAAGTACCCGCGACAGGTAAGGGCCCACAACGTAGTGAGGCGACATGAAAATTGCCTATCTCAAAACGACCTGGTTTTGCAAGGGGGGTCACTTGGGTTTTTGGCCCGGTGCTCGGAGGCCACCTAGGGAAAACTACCAAACCCACATATTTCTAAAAACTAGACACCCGGGGGATTCCAGGGAGGTATGGCTTGCATGGTTCCCCCAAAGCTTCCTTACCCAGAATGCCCTGCAAACCTCAAATTTAGCTAAAAAAATAACCTTTTTCACACATATTTGTGTGGGAAAGTTGTGGCATCACCGGGCTGACACAAATTTCTTACCACCCAGCGTTCCCCCTGGTCACCCGATAAAAACGGTGCCTCACTTATGTGGGAGGCCCAAGTACCCGCGACAGGCAAGGGCCCACAACGTAGTGAGGCGACATGAAAATTGCCTATCTCAAAACGACCTGGTTTTGCAAGGGGGTCACTTGGGTTTTTGGCCTGGTGATCGGCAGCCACCTATGGAAACCTACCAAACCCACACATTTCTGAAAACTAGATACCAGGGGGATTCCAGGGAGGTATGGCTTGCATGGATCCCCCAACGTTTCCTTACCCAGAATGCCCTGCAAACCTAAAATTTAGCTGAAAAACATCGCCTTTTTCACACATTTTTGTATGGGAAAGTTGTGGCATCACCGGGCTGACACAAATTTCCTACCACCCAGCATTCCCCCGGGTCTCCCGATAAAAATGGTGCCTCACTCGTGTGGGAGGCCCAAGTACCCGCGACAGGCAAGGGCCCACAAGGTAGTGAGGCGACATGAAAATTGCCTATCTCAAAACGACCTGGTTTTGCAAGGGGGTCACTTGGGTTTTTGGCCCGGTGCTCGGCAGCCACCTAGGGAATCCTACCAAACCCACACATTTCTGAAAACTAGATACCAGGGGGATTCCAGGGAGGTATGGCTTGCATGGATCCCCCAACGTTTCCTTACCCAGAATGCCCTGCAAACCTAAAATTTAGCTGAAAAACATCACCTTTTTCACACATTTTTGTATGGGAAAGTTGTGGCATCACCGGGCTGACACAAATTTCCTACCACCCAGCATTCCCCCGGGTCTCCCGATAAAAATGGTGCCTCACTCGTGTGGGAGGCCCAAGTACCCGTGACAGGCAAGGGCCCACAAGGTAGTGAGGCGACATGAAAATTGCCTATCTCAAAACGACCTGGTTTTGCAAGGGGGGTCACTTGGGTTTTTGGCCCGGTGCTCGGTGGCCACCTCGTGAAACCTACCAAACCCACACATTTCTGAAAATTAAAATCCCGGGGGATTCCAGGGAGGTATGACTTGCGTGCATCCCCCAACGTTTCCTTACCCAGAATGCCCTTGAAACCTCAAATTTAGCTGAAAAAATCACCTTTTTCACACATTTTTGTGTGGGAAAGTTGTGGCATCACCGGGCTGACACAAATTTCCTACCACCCAGCATTCCCCCGGGTCTCCCGATAAAAATGGTGCCTCACTCGTGTGGGAGGCCCAAGTACCCGCGACAGGCAAGGGCCCACAAGGTAGTGAGGCGACATGAAAATTGCCTATCTCAAAACGACTGGCTTTGCAAGGGGGGTCACTTGGGTTTTTGGCCCGGTGCTCGGCGGCCACCTAGGGAAACCTACCAAACCCACACATTTCTGAAAATTAAAATCCCGGGGGATTCCAGGGAGGTATGACTTGTGTGCATCCCCCAACGTTTCCTTACCCAGAATGCCCTTGAAACCTCAAATTTAGCTGAAAAAATCACCTTTTTCACACATTTTTGTGTGGGAAAGTTGTGGCATCACCGGGCTGACACAAATTTCTTACCACCCAGCGTTCCCCCTGGTCACCCGATAAAAACGGTGCCTCACTTCTGTGGGAGGCCCAAGTACCCGCGACAGGCAAGGGCCCACAACGTAGTGAGGCGACATGAAAATTGCCTATCTCAAAACGACCTGGTTTTGCAAGGGGGTCACTTGGGTTTTTGGCCCGGTGCTCGGCAGCCACCTATGGAAACCTACAAAACCCACATATTTCTGAAAACTAGACACCCAGGGGATTCCAGGGAGGTATGGCTTGCATGGATCCCCCAATGTTTCCTTACCCAGAATGCCCTGCAAACCTCAAATTTAGCTGAAAAAATCACCTTTTTCACACATTTTTGTGTGGGAAAGTTGTGGCATCACTGGGCTGACACAAATTTCCTACACCCAGCGTTCCCCCGGGTCTCCCGATAAAAACGGTGCCTCACTCGTGTGGGAGGCCCAAGTACCCGCGACAGGCAAGGGCCCACAACGTAGTGAGGCGACATGAAAATTGCCTATCTCAAAACGACCTGGTTTTGCAAGGGGGGTCACTTGGGTTTTTGGCCCGGTGCTCGGCAGCCACCTAGGGAAAACTACCAAACCCACACATTTCTGAAAGCTAGACACCCGGGGGATTCCAGGGAGGTATGGCTAGCGTGGATCCCCCAAAGTTTCCTTACCCAGAATCCCCTGCAAACCTCAATTTTAGCTGAAAAAAATCACCTTTTTCTCACATTTTAGTGTGGGAAAGTTGTGGCATCACAGGGCTGACACAAATGTCCTACCACCCAGCGTTCCACCGGGTCTCCCGATAAAAATGGTGCCTCACTTGTGTGGGAGGCCCAAGTACCCGCGACAGGCAAGGGCCCACAACCAATTGAGGAGACATCAAAATTACCTATCTCAAAACAACCTGGTTTTGCAAAGGGGGTCCCATGAGTTTTTGGCCCCGGGCTTGGCGGCTATCTAGGGAAACCTACTAAACCCACACATTTCTGAAAACTAGACACCCGGGGAATTCCAGGGAGGTATGGCTTGCGTGGATCCCCCAACGTTTCCTTACCCAGAATGCCCTGCAAACCTCAAATGTAGCTGAAAAAATCACCTTTTTCTCACATTTTTGTGTGGGAAAGTTGTGGCATCACAGGGCTGACACAAATGTCCTACCACCCAGCGTTCCCCCGGGTCTCCCGATAAAAACGGTGCCTCACTCGTGTGGGAGGCCCAAGTACCCGCGACAGGCAAGGGCCCACAACGTAGTGAGGCGACATGAAAATTGCCTATCTCAAAACGACCTGGTTTTGCAAGGGGGTCACTTGGGTTTTTGGCCCGGTGATCGGCAGCCACCTATGGAAACCTACCAAACCCACACATTTCTGAAAACTAGACACCCGGGGGATTCCAGGGAGGTATGGCTTGCATGGATCCCCCAACGTTTCCTTACCCAAAATGCCCTGCAAACCTAAAATCTTGCTGAAAAAAATCACCTTTTTCACACATTTTTGTATGGGAAAGTTGTGGCATCACCGGGCTGACACAAATTTCCTACCACCCAGCGTTCCCCCGGGTCTCCCGATAAAAATGGTGCCTCACTCGTGTGGGAGGCCCAAGTACCCGCGACAGGCAAGGGCCCACAACGTAGTGAGGCGACATGAAAATTGCCTATCTCAAAACGACCTGGTTTTGCAAGGGGGGGTCACTTGGGTTTTTGACCCGGTGCTCGGCAGCCACCTAGGGAAACCTACCAAACCCACACATTTTTGAAAACTAGACACCCGGGGGATTCCAGGGAGGTATGGCTAGCGTGGATCCCCCAAAGTTTCCTTACCCAGAATCCCCTGCAAACCTCAATTTTAGCTGAAAAAAATCACCTTTTTCTCACATTTTAGTGTGGGAAAGTTGTGGCATCACAGGGCTGACACAAATGTCCTACCACCCAGCGTTCCACCGGGTCTCCCGATAAAAATGGTGCCTCACTTGTGTGGGAGGCCCAAGTACCCGCGACAGGCAAGGGCCCACAACCAATTGAGGAGACATCAAAATTACCTATCTCAAAACAACCTGGTTTTGCAAAGGGGGTCCCATGAGTTTTTGGCCCCGGGCTTGGCGGCTATCTAGGGAAACCTACTAAACCCACACATTTCTGAAAACTAGACACCCGGGGAATTCCAGGGAGGTATGGCTTGCGTGGATCCCCCAACGTTTCCTTACCCAGAATGCCCTGCAAACCTCAAATGTAGCTGAAAAAATCACCTTTTTCTCACATTTTTGTGTGGGAAAGTTGTGGCATCACAGGGCTGACACAAATGTCCTACCACCCAGCGTTCCCCCGGGTCTCCCGATAAAAACGGTGCCTCACTCGTGTGGGAGGCCCAAGTACCCGCGACAGGCAAGGGCCCACAACGTAGTGAGGCGACATGAAAATTGCCTATCTCAAAACGACCTGGTTTTGCAAGGGGGTCACTTGGGTTTTTGGCCCGGTGATCGGCAGCCACCTATGGAAACCTACCAAACCCACACATTTCTGAAAACTAGACACCCGGGGGATTCCAGGGAGGTATGGCTTGCATGGATCCCCCAACGTTTCCTTACCCAAAATGCCCTGCAAACCTAAAATCTTGCTGAAAAAAATCACCTTTTTCACACATTTTTGTATGGGAAAGTTGTGGCATCACCGGGCTGACACAAATTTCCTACCACCCAGCGTTCCCCCGGGTCTCCCGATAAAAATGGTGCCTCACTCGTGTGGGAGGCCCAAGTACCCGCGACAGGCAAGGGCCCACAACGTAGTGAGGCGACATGAAAATTGCCTATCTCAAAACGACCTGGTTTTGCAAGGGGGGGTCACTTGGGTTTTTGGCCCGGTGCTCGGCAGCCACCTAGGGAAACCTACCAAACCCACACATTTTTGAAAACTAGACACCCGGGGGATTCCAGGGAGGTATGGCTTGCCTGGATCCCCCAACGTTTCCTGTCCCAGAATGCACTGCAAACCTCAAATTCAGCTGAAAAAATCCCCTTTTTTACACATTTTTGTGTGGGAAAGTTGTGGCATCACTGGGCTGACACAAATTTCCTACCACCCAGCGTTCCCCCGGGTCTCCTGATAAAAACGGTGCCTCACTCGTGTGGGAGGCCCAAGTACCCGCGACGAGCAAGGGTTCAAAACGTAGTGCGCCTCAACAGGCAAGGGTCCTAAACGTAGTGCGCCTCACTACGCATTTGTGAGGTACCATTTTTCTCGGAAGACTTTGGGGAACGCGGGGTGGGTGGATTTTGTGGACCCACACAGATTCCAGAACTTTCCACCACAGAAATGTGAGGAAAATGTGTTATTTTGGACACATTTTTAGGTTTGCAATGGATTCTGGGTAACAGAACCTGGTGAGAGCCAGTCAAGTCACCCCATCCTGGATTTCCCTCGGTGTCTAGTTTTAAAAAATGTACAGGTTTGCTAGGTTTGCCTATGTGCCAACTGCGCTAGGGCCCAAAATCCACAGGTATGCACATTGCTAAAACAAAGTCGGAGCCCAGTGGGCTTTCTGCCCCCCTGGGGGGAATCGGGGAAGGGGGTTTCATCCCGATATGCCCCTAAAGGGGCAGAAAGACTGTGGCTATTTTTTGTGGGGGGGGGGGGCATTGGTATGACCATTTTGGGCAGCCCCCACGCATAAAAAAAGCCTGCGTACTCGCTGGCCCCTAGTGGGCTTTCTGCCCCCCCAGGGGGCAGATCAGGGGCCGCTGCTGCCAACTGCCCTCCCGGGGGGCGGAAAGACTGGAATTTCTCTGGGGGTGGGGTGGGGGTATTGTCATAACCATTTTGGGGAGCCCCTACCCCTACACTGATAAAACAAAAAAATCCATGGTTTCTAGTGGGCTTTCTGCGCCCCCCAGGGGGGGCCAGATTGGGGGCTACAGCTCCCATCTGCCTCCTGGGGGGCAGAAAGTCTGTCATTTTTGTGGGGGGGAGGTTGGGGGCATTGGCGTGCCCGTTTCGGGCAGCCCACACCCTAAAAACAATTGCGCAAAACAAATCCCTGGTGGATAGTGGGCTTTGTTCCCCTCTGGGGGGGGAGCAGATTGGGGGCTACTGCCCCATCTGCCCACCAGGGGGGGCAGAAAGGTTGTAATGATGGCGGGGGTGGGGGCATTGGCGTGCCAGTTTCGGGCAGCCTCCACCCTAAATAAGATCCATCACCCTAAAAATAATTGCGCAAAAAAAATCCCTGGCATCAAGTGGGCTTTCCGCCCCCCCCGAAGGGGCAGATTAGGGACCAATGCCCCATCTGCCCCCCGGGGGGGCAGAAAGGCTGTAATGGTGGCGGGTGGGTGGGTGCATTGGCGTGCCCGTTTCGGGCAGCTTTCACCCTAAAAAAAACTTTCTAAAACAAATCCCTGGTGTTTAGTGGGCTTTCTGCCCCAACGAAGGGGCAGATTAGGGGCCAATGCCCCATCTGCCCCACGGGGGGCAGAAAGACTGTAATAATTGGGGGTTGGGGTGGGGGCATGGGCCTGCTCATTTTGGGCAGCCCCCACCCCTATTTTTTTTTTTTAATTCCCTTGTGTCTAGTGGGCTTTTTGCCCCCCCGGGGGGCAGATTGGGGGCCAATGCCCCATCTGCCCCCCAGGGGGGGCAGAAAGGCTGTAATGGTGGTGGATGGGTGGGGGCATTGTCATGCCCGTTTCAGGCAGCCCCCACCCTAAAAAAAAACTAAAAACGAATCCCTGGTATTTAGTGGGCTTTCAGCCCCCCCGAAGGGGCAGATTAGGGCCAATGCCCCATCTGCCCCCCCCGGGGGGGGGCAGAACGACTGTAGTAATTGGGGGGTGGGGGCATGGGCCTGCCCGTTTTGGGCAGCCCCCACCTTTTTTTTATTTTTTTTAAAAATTCCCTGGTGTCTAGTGGGCTTTTTGCCCCCCCCGGGGGGGCAGATTGGGGGCTGCTGCCCCCATCTGCCCCCCAGGGGGGCAAAAAGACTCAATGGTGCCAATTTTATATAGGGGGAGCAAAGGCCCTTGCCCAAGGGGCCGCTCCCTCCTCCCTGGTGTCTAGTGGTGGATCCCTGCTTGGGCATCGCCCTCCTGTGGCGATCCCCAAGCAGGAGATTCTCCCCTTTCCAACGATACCTCTCTCGTCTTTCTACGTGCTCAGGGGGCTGAGATAGCCCCCTGAGCACGTAGAAAGTGAAACTGAAATGAGCAAAAAGGCTCATTTCAGTTTCACTTTCAGTGTATTGACGTTGGCGAGACGTGCGCGCCGATCGTCATTACATTGAAAGCAGGGGGGGGCCTCGGGAGCTGGGGAAGCTCTTCCCCAGCTCCCAAGGCTATTTTTAGTGAAAGGGAATCCCTCTGGTGCCCGCACCAGAGGGATTCCCCTGGGAATGCCTCATGGCGAGCTGGACTCGTCATGGGCACACGAGAACTGTGTGCCATGACGAGTCCAGCTCGTCATGGGCACACAAGGGGTTAAAAGGCGGGGAGTCCTCACGGCCAGCTGGGAGCTCATTGGTGGAGTAGACATACTGCTGCAAAAAATAATCTGGATTTGAGTCCCGATCGAACTCCTTCCTAGGCTGTCGAAGGGCTCCTCCACCTTGAGTTGTCAAGGATGTTGCATGATCGATCGGTGAGGTGTTACTTACTTTGTGTATATAATTTCTAAGTTTCTTTGCTCTTTGCTACATGTATATATACTACATGTTATTCTGTTTTTTTGCCTAAGTTACTTGATATTTGGGAGTCTGAATTAACCAATATATTTTGCCTTCCTTTCCAAAATATTGAATTAATAAACATGTGTGTGTCACTTTAAATGCACCTGAATTTGTTTTCTTGCCTCGCCTTAAGAGAGTGCTGGATCTTGTTCTATCGCCTTGTCTTTTGGGAGTGCTGTTTTATGTGTGTCACTTAAAGGTGCAGCAGTGCATTTGCCTCCTCTCAGGAGTGCAGGGTTTAGGTGTGTCCTGTTGTGTTAAATCAAAAGCACGACATTTTGGCATCACTTGCAGGATTCTAAAAATAAGAAAAATGTTTTCCAGAAAAACAAAGGCAGATTCCCAGATACAAATTGAAAGACCTGGGTGGGAGGTAGCCGCTTATGGTATGCTCGCCCGCGAGTGGGCTAATTGCGCTGGGCTGAGTGAAAATTGGAATGTGTGTTTAGCTGACGCTGAGCCAGCACAGGTGGTTGCGTGTTTGCAAAAAGTGCCTGTTGAGAAAGGGAAATAGCTTAACATGTTAGGGCGAATTGGCTGGATCCTCTTGTGTGCTTATCGTAAAATGCATAAAAAATGTGTTCAGCTGCAGCACAAACATGAAAAATAGGAAAATAGTTTGTTGAAGCCAAAAATACCTCTACAATTTTAACTTGTCAGAATAAGCTATTACAAGATAAGTTGGAAACTTACCAAACAGTGGAAGAAAAGGCTGCATTATGTATTGCACAATACAAGTACAATGTGGAGTGGAAGGTTTTTTTTTTTCCAGAGTTTTATATAGCGCAAACTAGACCTGAGTCATCGGGGATCAGAGCGCTTTACATGAGCACCAGTTTCGTTAAAAATGGACACATTCATTTTCTGTTAGACACGGGGGGCCCGATTCACAGAACTAACTTAAGACAAAATCCTAAACTTACTACCATTTTGGTATTCACAGAAGGCACTTACTCATTTTGGTATTCACAGAAGGCACTTACTCATTTCGGTATTCACAGAAGTTAGGAGTCCTAACTTTAGGACTCCTAAATGCCCTCTGTGAATACCGAAAGTCTTAAAATTAGGATTTTTCTCAGTTTAGTAGTAGTATAGTTAGGACTCCTAACTTTAGGACTCCTAAATGCCTTCTGTGAATACCGAAAGTCTTAAAATTAGGATTTTTATCAATTTAGTAGTCCTAAGTTTAGGACTCCTAACTTTAGGACTCCTAAATGCTTTCTGTGAATACCGAAAGCCTTAAAATTAGGATTTTTCTCAGTTTAGTAGTGGTATAGTTAGGACTCCTAACTTTAGGACTCCTAAATGCCTTCTGTGAATACCGAAAGTCTTAAAATTAGGATTTTTCTCAATTTAGTAGTCCTAAATTTAGATTTAGGACTACTAAATTGAGAAAAATCCTAATTTTAAGACTTTCGGTATTCACAGAAGGCATTTAGGAGTCCTAAAGTTAGGAGTCCTAACTATACTACTACTAAACTGAGAAAAATCCTAATTTTAAGACTTTCGGTATTCACAGAAGGCATTTAGGAGTCCTAAAGTTAGGACTCCTAACTTCTGTGAATACCGAAATGAGTAAGTGCCTTCTGTGAATACCAAAATGAGTAAGTGCCTTCTGTGAATACCAAAATGGTAGTAAGTTTAGGATGTTGTCTTAAGTTAGTTCTGTGAATCGGGCCCTCGGAGATTAAGTGATTTGCTCAGAATCACAGGATGTTGAGCGTCGTTGCCGAAACTCGAACCTGGTTCCCCAGCTTCGAAGTCGACCGCTCTAGCTTTAAGGCTACATCCTCTCCCCAACAAGAGAGGAGTTAACAAGAGAAAAGTGCATTTAGTTATTGCAAAGGTAGCAATCGACTGGGACCGAGAAACGTGGGACCTGAATATTTGGGATTCTTGTAGTTTTCAGACTCTGAGGGAGAGTGTGATCAAGTTAATGTCCAGGGTGAGTCGGAAGGACACAAAGTGGTTCAGGCGCAGCCCATACATCGTAGGAAAATACAGAGTGGCCCAAATTTTCCACAGGGGGTTGCAATGGATTCTATGGAGGATTTTACGCAGCAGGAGATTAATGATATTTTAGACAGATTCCGACAAAAACCCGGAAAATCTCTGCTTGCATGGATGGTGCGGCTATTTGATATGATCTCCTCTGGGGTAATGTTGGATCATGGAGATGGAGTGAAATTCTGAGTACTGATCCTACAGTGCAGGAGCAGTTTAGGAATTACAGGGGCGATAATCAAACTAATCTGTTACAATTGGCAGTGGTTGGATGCAATCATAAATACCCCACAGATTTAGACTGGCCAGTGGATGATAAACCTTGCTATACATTGAGAGATGCTATACAGAGGCTTAAGGTGGAAGTGATGAAAACTGCAATTTTTCTGGATAATGCACATAAGTTGATGGATGGACTGTTGACTGTGTCAGTGCGAAATAAAATAATCCGTTTGGCTCCTCCTGCTTACAAACAGGTGATGATGACTTTGTTAATTAACCAGATTGGTAATAATTTGGTGCAGGTGATTGAGGCAGTCCGTGAGTTGGGAGAGTTGGGGGACTGGATAAAGACTGAAAGAGCCTCCAGTTCTGGGACTCGTGCAAACAATAGCAGGCTGTCTAGAAGAGACATGTTTTTGGCTCTGTTGAATGATGGAGTGAAGGAAGAGCAGATAGATTGAATAGAGACTAAAATTCTGTGGGAGATGTGTCGGAAAAGAGGGTTGTACAAAAAGGAAGGAAGCAGGAGAGTAAATAAACAAAATAAAATGCGAAGAAAGCCAGAGGTGGATGAAGAGGAAAAGGAAGGTGAGAGAGCTGCCCATTTGAGTACGAAGGACGGGAGAGATTCAGAAAGTGAATGGCTCAGTGAGAACAGAAGGGGGGGGGGAGGAGTTCCCCCGTGACAGTTATACCCAGATTTGACCTGGGCAAGGGTTGACAGATTAAAAGCAGATTAGGAAATAGGTCAAGCTCTGGTACAGAGATGGGCTCGCAAAGATAATACACCTTATGTTGACATAGAAGTTTATTGGAAACATCGTAATGTTCAGAAGGCTCAAGCCCTAGTAGACACCGGAGTGAGGGCCACTTTGATATGTGGAAAATAAGGGCAGTATTTCACAATCAACAGCTTAGGTGGAAAAGAGACACCAGCTGTGCAGACAAAGGTCCAAATGAAAATAGAGAGAATCCCAAAAAGAGAGTACACTGTATTGATTGTGCCCCTCTCTGAATATGTTATTGTAATTGATATCTTGAAGGGAATTACTCTGTATTTGGAGGACGTGTACTATCAATTTGGATCAAAAAGGTACATTTCAATTGGCGTCGTAAGGGTGAGTCACTTGAAGATTCCTCCAGTGATGGTACCCCAGGCTACTAAGGTAATTCATTTGAAACAGTACAGAATTCCAGGAGGGCATAAGGAGATCAGTGCAACCAACAGAAGTTGATAGAGGCAGGGGTGGTGACTCCAATCACTACCGGCTAGAATAACCCTGTGTTGCCTGTGTGTAAGAGTGACAATAGTAGGCACATGTGAGTTGATTATTGCAAATTGATCAAGCACACACCTCCTTTGAATACCGCTGTCATGACCATCGATGGCTTCACAAGACCTTCTCCTTCA
This sequence comes from Triturus cristatus, assembly GCF_964204655.1. Classification (NCBI taxonomy): domain Eukaryota; kingdom Metazoa; phylum Chordata; class Amphibia; order Caudata; family Salamandridae; genus Triturus; species Triturus cristatus. The sequence goes on along the minus strand of NC_140589.1, from coordinate 635,860,805 downwards.
TCAAACTGTCATCAACAATCCGTCTTCAGATCCAACCAGCAGCCTTGCTCCGCTGAGGACTGTACCTTTTCTGAATATGTTTACAACCAAAGGTAACTCTTTGACCAGGACCAACCTGGTCTAGTGTCCAAGCCACACTCCATCATGGTCAGCCTTAAATGTTACTCTTCTCTGAGTCTAGAGAGGCCAGTTGCCTGTGGTTGGCACTTTGTGCTTTTTGTCATGATATTTATTTTAAGCTTTAACAATGCATGTCTCCAGATCTCCTTAATGGATGTTTGTCATTTTGGTGTCATTTGTTCATCAAAATATTCTCTATTTTTATAAATTGGAGTTAATTTTTTTATCGTGTTGGATTTATGACGTTGTAACTGTTTTGGTATTCTAAATGGTTTTGAAATGTTCTTAATCTAAGCCTGTGTGCTCTGTTCCCTAGCTACCAGAGTTTGAGCTCAGGTTTAAATGACTGAATCCTTTCCAGGCTTAGGGCCTCATGTAGGAAGCCAAATACCGGTCGGTAACGGCCGAAATTCGGTAAATATCCTGTTACCGACCGGTATTTAGGCATTTGCTATGTAGGGGCTGATTTCTGGATTCGGTATTTACCGAATCGGAAATTAAGAAATCGGTAAAATACAGATTCGGTAAATACCGAATCCAGAAATCAGATGTAGGGAGCACTCTAAAGAGTGAAAATTAGTATTAGAAATTCGTTATTTACCACCAAATATAGGTTGGTGATAAATAACGAATACCTTGCAAAAAGCAATATTTTGCAGATTTAAGAGTGCCATGTGGCAGACATACATGCCCTTAGGGCATGTATGTGTGCCACATGTGCACACATGCAAGAATCAGGGGTGCAACAGGGTGTCAATGTAACACCCTGCCACCCTTGCATATGCTCCCCCCATTACCGAATCGGTATTTACCGAATCGGTAATGAGGCATACCTTCCCATTGATTCCTATGGGCCTCCAGGCCCATAGGAATCAATGGGAAGGTATGCCTCATTACCGAATCGGTAAATACCGATTCATAATTACCGAATTTTTCTGATTCGGTAAACTTTACCGAATCATTACCTACATCACATTTACCGATTCATAAATACCGAATCGGTAAAATTCGGTATTTATGAATCGGTAAATGTGAGGCTACCTACATATGGCCCCTAGTGACAATATTACTTGTAGTGGACTACCATTCACTCCAATTTATAATCCACTTTCTCACAATTATTATGTCCTGCATATTAATAATTAATGGCACAGAGAGACAAAGTGATTTCCCAGATTCACATGATTTTTGCTCAACTGCCAAAACCAGGATCTGAAATAAGGTCTGTGGTGGTAATGTGAGCATGTTAGCCATTAAACCACATGGGCGTTAGTGCACTATTTCTGTTATTGACTTCTTTGCTTCTCCTGTAGTCAGGTTTCTCCTATCTGAATACCATTTTGCATTTTTAGTCTAACATTACCTGCCTCATGAGCATTTCAACATTGTAGTATTTTAGCACCTCTTCACCCTAATGTGCTGAAAATAAAGATGATTTAATTATAAATCACTTACCAAACATATTGCGGTGCGTTTGAACGTGATTACCATTTCCGTCTTTTGCAAAGTCATCCTGTGCCCTGGGCACCCCCCAACTTTTTGCTGACTGATACTTATGGTAACTGATTCTGACTGACCCTGCACTCTGCCTAACCAGGCCCAGGGCCAGTGCTATGCTGAAAGAGACACATTAGAATACAGTTAAAACACCTACATACACTAGGGTACACAATGGTATGGTGGGGTACCCCTGTGATTGGCATGACCTACCCTAAAAGCCCCTAGTATATAATAGGGCAGGGGGATTGAAACTAACTAGAAGTCCCTAGTACCCTAGGGCATGGCAGTTTAGAGGCCAGCAGCTCTTTTTGCACTTGCATGTGTGCACTGCCGAAGCCTGAAGTCAGTTTAAGAGCAGCCCTGCGTGCGAGGACTGCTTTAAAAAAGTAAATTGTGCCCAAACTCGACTTTGGGGTTTGGGGCACTTATAAATGGATAGCCTAAAATGTTGTGGCATATTAGGAACCCCCAGGGTCTCCCCTAGGTGTCCCAGGGGAGGGGGGTCAGATATTTATAAGGTACACCCTTATAAAATGAGTTTTATATGCCCTGGGTTAAGTGAAATTTCACATTTCGCTCCCACATTGTGGTAAAGTGCTGCTCAAATTCGGCTTTGATGCTAGGAGCACTGTGGAGGGAGGATCTGCAATATTTCTACAGATTCAGAACCCCTAAAGTCTCCCCTAGTTGCACATGGGGTGGGGGTCCTCTGGAAATCAGTGAAGTACTTATAAAATATGTTTTTGTAAGCCCTAGTGCTGGAAAAATGGCCCAAGTCATTTTTCCCATTGCAAATCCCCTGCTACATAGGTTAACATGGTAGGAAGTTATTGATTAATAACTCGTGATAGGAGAAGGCTAGAAGTGCCATTCAAAGACTTCCCCGAATGGTATTAATAAATTCGACAATATGATATTGTTGAATTTCTCCTAAAGTGTACATACAAAAAGTTATAAGACTTTCTTGTTTGTAAGTCCAGATTCAGCCTTCCAGTGGTCTTCCCTGATTGGTCTGAGTTAAGTGGATTAGCCAAGCTGCCTTGAAGAGGTGAAAAAGAGCCCCTGGGGTCAACCAGCTCTGCTGGCAGGTCAGTGTGCTGTTCCATAGGAATGCCAGGCCAGGGGGAGGAGTCGTAAACTATGTCGTTCAAAGAGGAGGGCTGTCAAGAATTCCTGTCATACGAGGGGAGGAAAACGGTAACCGGCGAAAACGGACTACATCTCCCAGGATGCTTAGCGGTTGAGAGGTTATGTAAACAGGAGAGCTGTTACATAACTCAAGGGAAACACGCCCTTATGTAAACAGGAGAGCTGTTACATAACTCAAGGAAAACACGCCCTTATGTAAACAGGAGAGCTGTTACATAACTCAAGGGAAACACGCCCTTATGTAAACAGGAGAGCTGTTACATAACTCAAGGAAACACGCCCTTATGTAAACAGGAGAGCTGTTACATAACTCAAGGAAAACACTCCCTATAAAGGGATCAACCGGGAGGTACAACGCTGTCGGATATTGTGTTCACACCGACGTACCTGCTTCGTGAAGAGCAGTGTTCCGGAGTGGTGCTCCAGTAAGGCAAGAACGGAGGTAGGTCGAGTCGTTACTCCCTGGGCCGTGTCTTGCCCCATCGTCACCTGTGAAGGACCCGGAAGCTCTACCGGTCAACCATTGAGCTTCGCTTTTTGACTCGGCTGAGTCCAAGCGCAGTGGCGCTTTTGCTGGTTGGAGTCGTAACTCCCAGCCCGACCAGAGACACAGGGACTGCCAGCTGTAACGCACACCAGGAGGTGTTTGCCGCGTTACAGACTCGGAAGTCCACAGGATCGATCGAGCGGCTGCTCTCGGTTCAGTCTTCTTGCTTGTGATTGGGGTATCGGTGACGCATCACCAGGAGGTGACTCCGCGTCCCGGTGCAGTCTGAGGAAGAGGTTGAGCGGCTGCTCCCTTCAGGTAGAGACCCCGGCTGGGTGTTTCCCTGACTCCTCGATTCTCCCCAACACTCTTCGTGCCCCTCACAGCCTACCGATTGGCATTGTCGGCCATTTCATTTCTGCCCTCTGTTGGCATACGCCGGGACCGGCGTATATGCAGAGGACGGTTAGGACCATCCGTGCTGTGGGCTGGTAACGTACTTAGCCTGGAGGATTCCAGTGACTATAACTTTTGTTTATTCTTTGTATTATATTTGCCTTCATTAAAACAACTAACCCTTCACTAGTGGTTGCGTCCTCATTGTCGTGTCTGTTAAACGATCCTGAGACGTTCAGGGCGTTACAAAATATCCGACCTTAATAACACTAACTGTCTCCCGGTCGATAACAGACATGGCAACACTGGATGATGTGCTGGCTGCTTTAGCGGCCATGCAAGTTGAAGTGGCTGCCTCTAGGCAAGAAACAGCCGATGTAAAAGCCAGACTGGATGCTATCCAATTGGACCTGCTCACGCCCAGCACCTCCCTCACGAATCAGACCCCTGCGGTAGTAGTGGAAATGCCGGTAGCCATCCCCTTGGCGACACCAGAGAGGTACAGTGGGGATCCTAACACAGTGCAGGTATTCCTCACACAAGTGGCGCTACATTTATCGTGCAAACCAAAGGCGTTCCCCACGAGTCAGGCTCGTGTGGCTTTCCTTATATCCTATTTGGCGGGAAACGCGGCACAATGGGCCGTACCTCTGGTGAGCAGGGACGACCCCCTCTTATGTGATTGGGGTGCTTTTCGCGAGGAATTCCTGAAGGTATTCGACAGAAGGGCTGACTCGTACACGGCGGACCGTGAAATGCTTGAGTTGAGACAGGGATCCAACGACCTGGTGCAGTATCTCAACGCGTTCCGAAGGCTGGTTGCAGAAACCAAGTGGCCTGTTGCTAAACAGACGGCGCTCTTCCATCAAGGGCTGTGCGATGAGCTCAAGGACGCCGTGGCTCATATTGACCCTCAACCCAAGACATGTGAGGGCCTTATCAACCTGGTATTACGGCTGGAACATAGGCTAAGTGAAAGAAAGGGGGATCATGGGAGAAAAGGAAAATCCCTTCCATCCTATGTGACGGTGGGAAGTCCTGAAACTTCCACCGCATCCAAGGGAGAACCCATGGACATCGGCGCAATACGAGCGAGCCTCACAGCCACGGAGAAAGAGTCACGCCGTAAACAAGGATTGTGCCTATATTGTGGCAAAAAAGGCCACTACGTACGTGAATGCCCTGCCAAACCAAAGACGTCACGTTATCGGGCCAACCGGTCGGTAACAGCCGTGGTGGACATACCGGCGGAAAACTAGAGGACTCCAAGACCAGAGAAGGGGCATCTCGGAGTCACTCATCCATCCCTTCACTTTCCAACTCGGTCACTAAAGGACAACGACACCTGTTTATCACGGTGCACGTGGGAGTGCATGACCAGTGGATACCCGTTGTGGCCATGGTGGATTCAGGGGCCACTGGCATGTTTATGGACCACAACGAGGCATGCAGGCTAGGGCTAGTGCTTCTTCCCAAAGCTGTACCCGAAGACGTCTATGCTGTAGACGGAAGGCGATTGGTGACGGGGCCCATCGGGCAGCACACGGGGGTCCTTCCGATGAGATATGGGTGGAACCATTTGGAACAAATCGATTTTAACATCATCCGAGCGCCCCAATATGGCGTCATATTGGGATTGCCGTGGCTACAGAAACACAACCCCTTTGTGGATTGGCCAACACATCGCATCGAAATGACGTCACCGTATTGCATCCTGCATTGTGGAATAAGAACGGAATCCCTTGACGCAGATGAGAGCGGGAGTCAGACGGTGGCTACAGCGGCAGAAAAAGATGTGGCTCTCCCCCAGGCTTATCACAGTTTTGAGGATGTATTTGATGAGGTGAAGGCAGAAGTGCTACCACCACATAGACAGTTTGACTGCCAGATCGACCTGGTGCCAGGGGCCAGCGTTCCCAGCGGCAGGCTGTATGCCCTGACGGAGCCTGAAAACGTGCATCTCCGGGGGTACCTGGATAAACTCCTCAAGCTAGGATTCATCCGCCCGTCCAAGTCTCCGGCCGCCTCGCCACTCTTCTTCATCCCGAAGGCTAATGGGGAGCTGAGAGCCTGTGTGGACTTTAGGGCATTGAATGCGATAACCGTAAAGAATCGGTACCCCTTGCCTCTCATCAGTGTACTTCTGGAACAGGTCAAGAAAGCTCGTATCTACACCAAGTTGTATTTGAAAGGGGCATACCATCTGGTGCGCATGAGGGACGGAGACGAGTGGAAGACCGCCTTTAAGACCAGGTTCGGCCTTTTTGAGTACCTCGTCATGCCGTTCGGTCTGTGCAACGCCCGGCAGCCGTTCAGTACTTTTTGAATGAGGTATTCAGAGAGGAGTTGGATATCTACGTGGTCGTATATATCGACGACATCCTCATCTATTCGTCCAGTGTGGAGGAGCACGTACACCACGTCAAAGCTGTGCTCGAAAAGCTGAGGGAAAACATGCTGTTTTGTAAACTCAGCAAATGTGACTTCCACGTCACATCCGTGGAATTCCTCGGAGTGATGCTGAGTCCAGAGGGACAGGAGATGGCAGAACGAAAGATCAAGGCGGTGAAAGAATGGCCGGTGCCCCAAAGCGTGAAGGACGCCCAAAGTTTCATTGGCTTCGCCAACTTTTACAGGCGGTTCATAGATGGATTTTCAGGAGTGGTGGCCCCAATCACACAGCTACTGAGGAAGTCCAAGGAGTTTGTCTGGTCCCCTGAAGCGAACAAAGCCTTTGAGGCCCTGAAAAGCGCCTTTGGTAAGGCGCCGGTGTTGGCTCACCCCGATCCGGATCTCCCCTACGTGGTGGAAGTGGACGCATCGGATGTGGCGCTGGGGGCTATCTTGTCCCAACGCAACCACGACACAGGGGTGCTTCATCCCGTTGCGTACATGTCCCGCAAACTCAACGACGCCGAACGCAACTACCATATTGCGGAGAAGGAGCTTCTCGCAATCAAGGACGCCTTCACCGAATGGAGGCATTGGTTGATGGGGGCAAGACATGTGGTATCGGTGTACACGGACCATCGGAACCTACAGTTCATGACGGCCACTAGACACCTTTCTCCCAGGCAGCTGCGGTGGATGATCTTCTTTGCGGGGTTCAACTTCCGCATCACATATCGGCCGGGGACGGAAAACCGAAAGGCGGACGCCCTGTCCCGTCAATCTGCAGTTAAGGAACCATTGCCTGCGACCGAGCGTTCCATCATTTCCCCGAGGATGGTATTGGGGGTTATCCAACCGGATACTTTCCTGAGGGGAATAAAGAGAGGGATCAGGTCATTCGCATGGCGGAGGTGGCTCCTCAGTCACAGAGAATGGCAGCTGAAGGACGGGATACCCCTGAAGGGCAGGTGCCTATTGATACCCACGCCTAGGCTAAGGAAACAAGCATTCATCTGGTGCCATGACTCTCCATGCGCAGGTCATTTGGGCTTTGAAAAAACGGTGGCTAGCATGGGACGGCATTTCTGGTGGCCAACCATGAGAGTGGATGTCAGGAGGTGGGGACAGGAGTGTCCTACGTGTGCTACCATGAAGGCCGACCATGGCCGAAACCAAGGGCTCTTACATCCACTTCCAACCCCGGATAGACCATGGGATAGCATATCACTGGACTTCGTGGTGGGCCTACCGGTAGACCAGGGGATGACGGCAATACTGGTGGTGGTGGATTACTTGACGAAAATGGGGCACTTCATCCCCTGCAAGAGAGTCCCTACGGCCGGGGAATTGGCGTCACTACTCCTAAAGAATGTGGTACGACTGCATGGATTACCTGGGGTGATCGTGTCGGACCGGGGGTCGCAGTTTACTGCGCAATTCTGGAAGACTTGGTGCACTGCGCTGCATGTTAAGACCGCCCTGTCCACCAGCTACCACCCTCAAACGGACGGCCAAACCGAGCGCCTGAACCAAACGCTCAAACAGTATCTGCGATGTTTTGTGGACCAGGGCAGGGAAGAATGGGTCGACTTGCTATGGGTTGCAGAGATAGCCTATAACAACGCCACTCACAGCTCCACACAGTCATCTCCGTTCTATAGCAACTATGGCCAACATCCCAGGTTCTTGCCATTTCTACATCCGTTCAGAGAGGACAGGATTCCCGCCACAGCGGACAGGGTGGCACACATAAAAGACACATTGATGCGCTCAAGGGCTGTCCTAATAGAGGCCAAGAGAAGATACAAGGCTGCGGCAGATAGGAAGAGAAGGCCCGGGCCACTGTACCGCACTGGAGACTACGTCTGGATATCCACAAGAAACATGAGGTTTCGAAAGAACAGTGTGTTCCATCCCAAGTATATGGGCCCCTATCGAATTACCAAGTGTATGGGTCCCGTGAACGTGAAGGTGTGCTTGCCCCAGTCATTGCGGATACACCCTGTCTTTCATGTATCATTGCTCAAACCAGCACCCTCCAAGCCGTCTGGGACACCTCGGCCGGTATGCGTGGAGTCGGAGGTGGAGTATGAAGTGTCGGGCATACGGGCGTCCAAATGGCGCAGGGGGAAGCTGTGGTACCTGGTTGCGTGGAAAGGCTATGGCCCGGAGGAGCATTCATGGGAACCGGCTGAAGGGGTTCATGCTCCGCGCTTGGTCTCCTTGTTCCATCGGCGTTTTCCTGCCAGCGCTGGACCCGTGGGGAGCCGCTGAGAGGGAGGATGTACTGTCAAGAATTCCTGTCATACGAGGGGAGGAAAACGGTAACCGGCGAAAACGGACTACATCTCCCAGGATGCTTAGCGGTTGAGAGGTTATGTAAACAGGAGAGCTGTTACATAACTCAAGGGAAACACGCCCTTATGTAAACAGGAGAGCTGTTACATAACTCAAGGAAAACACGCCCTTATGTAAACAGGAGAGCTGTTACATAACTCAAGGGAAACACGCCCTTATGTAAACAGGAGAGCTGTTACATAACTCAAGGAAACACGCCCTTATGTAAACAGGAGAGCTGTTACATAACTCAAGGAAAACACTCCCTATAAAGGGAGGAACCGGGAGGTACAACGCTGTCGGATATTGTGTTCACACCGACGTACCTGCTTTGTGAAGAGCAGTGTTCCGGAGTGGTGCTCCAGTAAGGCAAGAACGGAGGTAGGTCGAGTCGTTACTCCCTGGGCCGTGTCTTGCCCCATCGTCACCTGTGAAGGACCCGGAAGCTCTACCGGTCAACCATTGAGCTTCGCTTTTTGACTCGGCTGAGTCCAAGCGCAGTGGCGCTTTTGCTGGTTGGAGTCGTAACTCCCAGCCCGACCAGAGACACAGGGACTGCCAGCTGTAACGCACACCAGGAGGTGTTTGCCGCGTTACAGACTCAGAAGTCCACAGGATCGATCGAGCGGCTGCTCTCGGTTCAGTCTTCTTGCTTGTGATTGGGGTATCGGTGACGCATCACCAGGAGGTGACTCCGCGTCCCGGTGCAGTCTGAGGAAGAGGTTGAGCGGCTGCTCCCTTCAGGTAGAGACCCCGGCTGGGTGTTTCCCTGACTCCTCGATTCTCCCCAACACTCTTCGTGCCCCTCACAGCCTACCGATTGGCATTGTCGGCCATTTCATTTCTGCCCTCTGTTGGCATACGCCGGGACCGGCGTATATGCAGAGGACGGTTAGGACCATCCGTGCTGTGGGCTGGTAACGTACTTAGCCTGGAGGATTCCAGTGACTATAACTTTTGTTTATTCTTTGTATTATATTTGCCTTCATTAAAACAACTAACCCTTCACTAGTGGTTGCGTCCTCATTGTCGTGTCTGTTAAACGATCCTGAGACGTTCAGGGCGTTACAAGGGCAGAGAACAGTGTCATTTACAACTCTGAACTTTCCACCTTAGGCAGATGGTACGATTAAGGAAGGTACAGGGGGGAGAGTCTAAGTAAATTAGCCATCCTAGGGGTGTGTTTAGCCAGCTCTTACCTCCTTGCTGGAAAATCAGCAATTATGGATTTGAAAGATGTGATGCACTCTGGGACAAAATAATGCCACACTCTACAGGATGTGGTCATATCTTTGAGGAGTTACCCTGCTCCCATTGGTTAGGAGTGACCTCCTGCCTGACCTAGAGAACTTGGAATAAGTGTCTGAGAGGGGCAGGGCCCTCCAGATCTGCTGCTTGAAACTTACTGAAGCAAGACCTTGCCAAGCTGAGAAGATTGCTGTGCAAAGATTTCTAAGGCCTGATCTCTGAAAACTGCACCATCTGAAACTACAGCCCTGTGGATTATTTTGCTGAAAAAGAACTAAAGAGTGGACTCCCTGACAGCTAAAGGTTAAATGAGCTCATCTGGAACATCACCACCTAAATCTGCACCTTGGAGAACCACCAGTGGGTTTGTAAGGGTTTTGTACCAGTGGATTGTGGGAACTGAAGTCCTCAACTTTCAAGGACCATCTTGGAGCTTCCAGACCCTTGGAGTGAGTTTGAGACACTTTTGGACCCCTTGAGGAACTTCAGGAAGAAGTTCAAGAAGTTTGGAGAACTTTGGAGCAACTTTGGAAAAAAGCTCCATAGAGGGACCGACTCAACCTGGCCAGCCAGGCCGCCTGCCTTCAACCGCGAGCCGGCCAAGCCATCCAGGTTCATCCCGCTAAAAGCTCCATCGGTCCAACTTCCAGAGTTTGAGCGGGTCTAGAAGAAATCTGAAGCCGGCGAACCCTCACCGGTTCCGGCTACATAAAGAGCAGCGAGAGACCCCGCGAGAAAAAGCTCCAGAAAAGTTTCTAAGTCCGCTCATAGAAAAGGTGACCGGGAGCAACCGCGAACACCAAGCCGCCTGTCTTCCATCGCGTCGGCCTGGATTCCTGGGTTGCCCCGCTGAAGCGCTAAAGAAAATGTTTCTAAGTCCGCTCCAGGGAAGTTGACTGGGAGTTCATCAAAAAGGCAATCCGGCAAACCCTCACCAAATCCGGACTGGCTTGGAGCTTCGAGGGACCTCAGGGAGAAAAGCTCCAGAAAAGTTTCTAAGTGTGAAGGTAGAAACTGAGACCGGGACCTGCCACGAGCTGTAGCCACCCAGGGCTCTATCGCGGTCAGCCTAAAACTTTGACTTTGACCAGGTCTATCGCGGGCAGGTATCCCAATATGGTGCTATAATCTTCTAAGTGCTATATTTTCCTAAATCTTTGAAAATTCATATCTCCTGTTCCCTACATTGGATGTTTGTCGTTTTGGTGTCATTTTAAAGATACTAATATTTCCTATTTCTATAAAAAGGTATTGAATTTTTTTATGTGTTATGTCTTAATTATTCAGTGAATTGGTATTTTTAAATGCTTTACATACCTGTCTTTGAAGTTAAGCCTGCCTGCTCGCAGCCTAGCTACCAAGGGTTGAGCATAGGAATAATTTTCTAAGACCTATGCTGAGTCCTACCATGTGTTAGTGGCCTTATTGCCAGTGGCAGACCTACATTTGCCCCTAACAATAACCCACTTTCTAACACCGTCTAATAGACCTTTGTGGTTGACTGAAAGGCCAAGGGGTTAGCAGTCAATTAAAGAATTTAAAGTTCATTTAGCCCAATTGACCACACAATAAGGACCAGGAATCAGTAACTAAAATTAAGTGGGTATATTACACACTAATAATCAATTCAAATCAATGCAAATTGAACATCATTTAGATACAGAATTAAAAAAGGAAGCGTTAGTCAAATAAGTAGATTCAGTTTTGATTGCAATAGATATACGACAATGCAGCCACATTTCTACAAATGGCAAAAAACAAATGTTAATGTTCCTTAAAGAAACCCAAACTCTCTTTTCCCATCATGTATACATTTTAAAGTCATCTAACCAGGGCTCTAAGTTTAGATTGAGGATAGTTCCGGATGAAAAATCTCAGAGAAATGTAAGAAGCAGCAAGGTGTCAGCATAGTGAAGATTTCAGTAGAAATCTCCCAAAATGGAACAAGTGTTTAGCATATAGCTTTACACTCTCAAGAATCAGGTGAGCAGAGAGTTCTGTATCTTCCAAAGTCCAAAGGGATCTCTTCAAAACACTATCAGTGTATATGTTAATTAAAGCATACAGATACATCCTCATCATACGATCCTCACACCACACTTCCAGGGACTAATGATATTGCACAGTGGCAACATCTCCAGATTTTCTCAACCCATGAAACTTGGACATTCACATGACCTTGGGTAGTACACCATTACTGCTACCCGATTAATAGGAAGCTTCTTCAGCTTATTCGCTTTTCACGTCTCTGTCGAGATTTTCTTCTCAGGCTTCACTCTCTCTAATGCACATCACTCCTTTGTCTAGCCACTGAAGCCTTGAAACCGCATCTGCAAAGGAGAGAACATGCAAGGCAAAAAACATGCATTTCAAATTCAGGCCTACTCGATTCATCTATGGTAAAGCTTAACGATGTGCGCTTCAGGTGCATGATTTTATGTGCACACATAACTTCAAAATAAATGCCTCAATCTAAATGCGGACATAGGTAAATGAGTTCATGCTGACGTACATGGTGCATTTTCAAATAAATGTGTAGCTGAATAGAACGCCAGAGTCGATTTCTTAAAGTTAAATAAATGCACTTTATTTTTTGATCTTGTTAAGAAGATGATTTGATGTCCCAAGTTAATCTTCTTGTTCTTCTTCCTTACTTTAGGATCTCTGGAGTTCCCGTCCACCGGCAACCTCGACAGAAAGGAAAAGTCAGGTAAGTCCCTGATATATATATGTTCTTTATCATTTAGGTGCGGTTAGTCTAGTGATTCCTATCTTAACTTTTTCTCTTACTTGTGAGGTTATAAAGAAAAGGTGTTCTGGGATGTAGAATTGTCTGAGATACGAAAAAAAACATGCTGGTAACCAAAAATAGCCCCTCATGGTCCCCAGTAGCAAACAAAATAGAGTCAATAATTCTATTTCTTTAAACTCTTACTGTAAAGTGTTCTCCTCAATTGGTAGTGTTAAATATGGTTCTCTTTTCCTCTCCCCTTCCCTTGTATTTGGACATGGGTATTTTACTCTTCCGCCTCCCGTTTAGGATTTACCCTTCCTCTCCTCGACTTGATTTATGAGCTGTCCACGCATCTGACGAAGCCACGTCCCTCCGGAAACGTGGCTGGAAGTTGTGCTCAACCGGCGAACAGGATACGGCTTCGGTACTGCTCCTGTTACTCTGTTCCTTCATCCTGCATAGAGCTCTCCGGCCTGTGGCTTGTCGGCTTCTCAGCTTCCACATTCTCCGGTATAGAAACTCCGTCTTCAACCTCCTCTGTGTCGCTGCAGATGCCGAGCAGTCTCGTCCTTCTGTCTTTTCTCCTCCTCTTGTTCCGCACTCTGCCTTCTTCCTTCCAGGGGTGTAGTGTCCTAGCATGGACACGTTCTAGTGTTCAGAAGTGTATGTTTTACACTTTACACCCACCCACCACCTACGTCACTGGGTCAGGTCAGGTGACTAGGCTAATAAAAGGGCCGAGCGCACGTGCTCGTGGCCAGTTAACCCACTACCTAACTGAGTGTGCTGTGTCCGTTATTATCTAGCATGAGGGCCTAGGGCCCCAACACCACATTGGCGACGAGGGTGGGATGTGTCGGCACGCTTGTCGTCATGCGGGGTAGGCACCCGCTGGTAGTGTCTTTGCGTCGCGGGCCAGGCAGGCCTCGCGCTCGTCCCCTTTGTTTATTTATTTAGCGCCCCGATCCGCGCCTTCGTCCAGTACGTTGCTCTCCCCGCCCTTGGCAGCTCCTTCATTCACTCGCTGGCCGGGGCGGGGGAGGGATGGTGCCGCTATGCCGGGCAGTGTGTCCGGGCACCGGAGACAGGTCGCTGCTCAGTTCTGCGGGTGGGCTCCGCTTCTCGTTCAGTTCCGATTCTTCCGCCCCCACCCCAGCAGCGTCGCAGAGATCACACGCTGCGGGTGGGGGGCATAGTTTCGTCGGCGGGGTAGGCTCCCGTCCGGCTACTTTCGCACGGAGCTCCTCCTCACGGCCGGGTGCGGGGTGGTCTCCCGCTGGCCTTGCTACACCCCCGGGCCATTTGCCACCCATCTCTGGGCTTGAAGGAGCTGGGTGGGCTCCCGCTGCATTCCGGCCATATACCAACGCGCTCCCAGTCGGGGCTCCTCACCTTCGGCCGGAGGGCCTCCTTCCTTCCGCGGGTGGGCACCGCGTGGTTCACGCTACTTGCAGGGGCCGCAGCCGATGCGGGTGGGCACCGCTCGGCTTGCCATTACTTCTGGGCACCTCCAGGCACAGCGGCAGGGTCGGGGTGGGCACCCGGCCCCCGCCTGCAGGCTTACGGCGTCGCGGCCGATACGGGTGGGCACCGATCGGTCCGCTATTCACCATCGGGCACGGCGGCAGGCTCGACGGGGTCGGGGTGGGCACCCGACTTCCGCTACTTCTCCTTGGGGCACAGCGCCCGCCCGCAGGTCGTCGCGGCGGTGCGGGGTGGGCACCCGGTCACCGCGGGGCATGCTGCGGGCTCCGCTGGCCTGGCTGGCTTCTCGGCGCGTCGCGCCTTCTTGCAGGGGGGGGTGACCTCAGTGGGAGCACTCCTCTCCCCCTCACGAACAGAAGGGCTGCTGCGGCACGCTGGGGCTCACAACCCTCGTCGCCAATGTGCCCCCCCCTGCCGCAAGAAGCTGCCGCGAGCAGGGAGGGCGATGTCAAGAGTAAAGAGCGGTCGCCACCGGCCACGGAGGGCGAAAGGAAATGTAAAGAATGGCCGCCGCCGGCCATAGAAGTATGCCCCCACCTCGCGGGACCCCCAGCAGCGCCTTCACGAGCAGCACGCAGCCAGCGCTGCCACTAATGATTAAAACACTGCGTGATAGCACCAACCGCCCCTATGCTCAATAGGGTGATGCCTCATCCTCTCTGCAGTGCTTGTGCCCCCTGCACCTCAATAGACAAGTGCCCATAGAAAGATGCCTCATCCTCTCTGCAATGCCTGTGCCCCCTGCCTTTCAGTCAACTTAAGTACAAAAAAAAACAGACTTACCTGCTGCCACGTGTCCTGGACTCCGCTGCTCTGCTCCAGCTCCAGCCCCATCTGGACTCCACTGGTCTGCCTGGCTCCGGCTCCCCTCCAGTTCTCCTGCTCACGAACGAAGCCTGGAAGAAAGGAAAAGAAGACAGGGCATAGAGTTCTGGCAGCGCAGAAGGTTGCTGCTGAAGCCAAAGAAAAGCAACACTGCCACCCAGTGGCCACTGGTGGTATTGCAGAAACAAGGAAACAAACAAGCATGCAGCAATCCAAGGAAGTCCAGCAGCCGCAGGACAGCGACGCAAGGGAGAAGAGGCAGCAAGGCACGTACCGCAAGGTCTGACGGAGGCGCGATGGTGAGCGCACGGGAGTGCGACGGAGGCGCACAGGAATGTGCCAGAAGCGCAGGAACGCGACAGAAGCACAGGAAGAAGAGACGGTGTGCCACAGGGATGCAGCGCCATCCCACAGCAATAAGGAGGAAGAAAGAAGACAAGGTGTCAAGCCACATCCACCCCAGCGAGGACTGCGCTGTCGCCGCATCAAGTGGAGCGAACCCTCGAGAGAACAAACGGACTCAGCGCAGTTGTACCCCGGACGCGTAAGGTACACTGCAGCGCCTACAGGAGAGGAACCCACTGAAGAGGATGGGCGCAGCAATTATCCGACACTGGCGGGCAAGGATGTCGAGCCACCACATCAAGTGATCATGGTACAAGGAGCAACGCTACACTGAAGATGTACCACGACGGTATGAAGAGTAGCACGCACCAGTGCCTGACAAGGCAGCGGACACAGGTAGTCACACGACGCGACACACCTCGTGAAGCCGACCAGCCAGATGGTCACACCACAAAGGCCCAGCCGACCTGCCAAACGGTCGCACCACAAAGGTCAAGCCGACCAGCCAAATGGTCGCACCACAAAGGCCAAGCCGACCTGCCAAACGGTCGCACCACAACGGTCAAGCCGACCAGCCCAATGGTCGCACCACAGAAGCCGACTCGCCAGGAGTTGCAAAAGGAGGTGACCGACGCACGGGTCAATGAAGCTACAAAGCAAGAGGTCTGACGACAAGACCGAAGATATCCTGCCAGTGATCGGCAGCGCGGACCGTCAAGTGGTCCAAGAAGCTCAAGAAGAACCAAAGTAATTGGTGAAAAGGAGAAGATGAAGAGAAGGTCACGACCCTAACTCGGAATGCTGAGGAAGATGAAGAGAGTGTTCTCGGACGAGGACAAGACCAGGGGGAACACGTGCAGAGTGCGCGCGCTGCATGGAGAAGCCTGGCCAGATAAGAGGAGAACAGAAACGGTCCAGAGTAGGTCGTGAAGCGAAGAGATGAAGAGACCAGAGTGGCACGTCCGCCACTACGAAGAAAGAAGATATCGCAGTGGCACGTTTGCCACTACAAGAAAAGAAAGAAGATATCGCAGTGGCACGTTTGCCACTACAAGAAAAGAGAGAAGATATCGGAGTGGCACGTTTGCCACTACAAGAAGAGAAGGAAGATGACATCGGAGTGGCACGTCTGCCACTTAAAGGAAAAAGGGAAAAGAAAGAGATCTGAGTGGCACGGTTGCCACTACAAGAAGAAGGAGAAGTCAGAGTGACATGACATCCTCACGGAGAAAGAAATAGAGGAAGGAGAGAAGAGTGTGGCAAGACTACTCACACCTAAAAGACAAGGAAGGTGACAAGCGTCAGAACACAGTGCGCAAGTCCTGAAGAACACCCGTGGCACGGAGAAAAGACCATCTGTTTGATGATGCTTTCAGCACACCTGGGATCTGCAGAGGTGAGCAGGCCGGACCATTCGAAACACCCACCTTTGGGGTTACACGGACACTGGTCAATGCCAGCCGTGGTGACTCAGGGGCAAAGGCCTCAGGGATGCCGGTGAGAGAGAGTATCCCCGCGACGAGAGATGGTCATCAGCCGCCCTTCAGCAAAGGTCTCAGGAGGATGAAGACTTCGCGTGCTAAAGACAGGAGCCAACAGCCACCCTCCAGGTCTGACTGCGGAATCTGAGGTGAGACCTGTCGTCTCCTCCGCACCCGTACTTATCGGCATGGGAGTAACACGATACAGGACACTTAACCCAGGCCAGATCTGAGGAAGAGGGCCTCAAGGATATCCCGTGGCAGGGGAACACCTGTGAGAGGGGCATCCTGGTGAGAGGGGTGTCTTGCGAATAACCCGTCTTTCTGCAAAACAGAACACACGCCACAGATAAAGAAAAGGACTGGACTAAAAGATAAACGGCAACATCTAGCGGTGAACCACAAGAACTCAACTGTGTTTGTTGCCAAGAAAGTAAAGCGAAGAAAAGACTGTGAGAGCAACTTCAAGGCAGAGCCGTCAAACAGACTAACTCCATCGAGCACCCATGACTGGTGCCAAAGTGAACTGGTGATTGTCCGCGACAGGAAGAACATCGTCCGCGACAGGAAGAACATCGTCTGTGACTCCAGGCTGCTGAAACGTGAGCGACTCTGCAGAAGTTTAGTCACTGTATTACATCTGTATATATATTTCTTTCTCCCCTAGGTTGGACATTTGACTCTGGGTTTTTGTTATTAAAAATTGGGAGGAATGTAGTGTCCTAGCATGGACACGTTCTAGTGTTCAGAAGTGTATGTTTTACACTTTACACCCACCCACCACCTACGTCACTGGGTCAGGTGACTAGGCTAATAAAAGGGCCGAGCGCACGTGCTCGTGGCCAGTTAACCCACTACCTAACTGAGTGTGCTGTGTCCGTTATTATCTAGCATGAGGGCCTAGGGCCCCAACACCACACAGGGGCACGCCAGTCCCAAAGGAATTCTGGTCGTTCCCAGTTGCCTGACTTCCTGTCTCTTTTCTCTTGACTGACGGGTCCTGCAACAGAAGAAGGGTACTGTCGGCTCCAGGGATATAATGCATTGTGTCCTCAGCCCCAGGTTGGTGGCAAAATGCAACATAACTTGAGACATATGTGTACATATATATAAGACCTACATTTCTTCATAGTTAAGCTAAACATTAGTATGCACACATTTATGAATCTCTAGTTTATACAGTGAAAGCATTTCAATAATACATTTGAACAATTCACTTCTCATTAATAAAGTTAAGGAACACAGAGCAGGGGTGTAACACAGGCCCCTGCAGCCCCCGCGGTGCGGGGGGCCCCTAAGCTCCAGGGGGCCCCCTCAGCACAGCACTCTAGCTGCAGAGCTCCTGATTGAGCCCAGAGGGGGCCC
The DNA here is from genome assembly GCF_964204655.1 of Triturus cristatus. Classification (NCBI taxonomy): domain Eukaryota; kingdom Metazoa; phylum Chordata; class Amphibia; order Caudata; family Salamandridae; genus Triturus; species Triturus cristatus. Next base: position 635,842,942 of record NC_140589.1, on the reverse strand, counting down.
CCCACGTGCCTTGCATGGAGGCCCCCACAAGTTTCAGTACACCAGTGACACACAGTATATGGTGCTAAATGCAGATATATATTGCGCTTCTGTGACGTGTAAGGGTAGAGCTAAAATTGCGCTGCTCCACACAGATTAGCCAACATACTTTCACACTCCTGTACCTTTTCCACATCATATTTCATTAAAATAGGCTCCCGCAGACCACTCAAAAACATTCAATACACATCAAGGTTTAGCGATTTTATTGTTATAATGCTGGTAAACTGCTGTGGATTTGTAAAATCACAGTCTTTGTGACTGCAGAGAGCTATGGAGCAATGAACAAAGGTTAGTTTGAGGTTTGGAAAAGTGCTTTCAATTTGCGAAGTGACTATTGTGATTCATTCTGAATTGCAAATAGGAGGGGGAGTAAAAGGGGCGTCCCCGTCCTATTTGCGAGTCACAGGCAGTTGATTGAACACACATTATGATGCTAACTGATTTGTAAAGGAGAAACTGTCTCTGTGGGTCATCTTCCACTTTGGAAATCATGGCTTCCTTCTCGAAGGGACCAAATAGTGGTCGAAAGGCCTGCAGCTTGCTAATCCCGACATTTCTTCCGAGACAAGATTATGTTTTTTAGGATGCCTATGTCCCTTTAGAGTACATAGGCTTCTAATTAAAAAAAAAAATGTTCACTTCTTAGTCTACTGTTCCTTTTAATTGTTCATGCCTGCATTTGTGGTCATTTGAAGGGCGTCCTCCTGCCTGAATGGTACCCAAGTGGGAGGCGATTTTGTGACCTCCTGCAGATGCATATTTTGCCATGACTACATGATTAAATCAATGACATTGCACAAGGGAAAGCCCTGTTTGTAAACCAGCCGGTCTGCAGTGATTACCTAATGGTCTGTGTTCACGGCTTAGAATATTGGGCCTTGGAAATTAAGGCTTAATAGAAACCATAGACACTGAATAGCATTGATAGAGCGCTTTCAGCGCTCTGTTTGTATGGGTGCATTATAGTCATAATCGTCATGCATCTACCCACAAGTATATCGTTTGCAGTGTTTTATAATCATGAAAATATATTCACTAGATTCATTTACACATTCATTTTAGTACAATGTCATAATATGATCATGTATGTACCGTCATGCCTGCATATGCAGAAAGCAGGACCATTTATATTCATATAATGTAACCGTTCTTTGTTTAAAGTTGCCCGACTTCCTAGGCCCAAGACTGTACTTGTTTTTGTACCTCCTTGGCTTCTCGAGAAATAAATAATGAAATGCATGTTGTTTTCAAAAATAGCAGTGTTCTCATCCTACTACAGGTACTGGAATGCCAACTCGTTATTTTCAGATTGGAGAAGATACAAGGAATACTTTGAAGACAGTTGGAAGCGAGAAGGGAGGATATCTTTCGTGTCTGACTGGTCTCGGAATCAAGGTCACCACGCTGAATAAAGAAGCCTTAATTAAAAGGCGTGAACCTCCCCACATAGACAAAGTTGCAATGGAAAATTTTACCAGGATGAAATCAAGAATCAAATTCTATATTGTATGATGCGCAGGGACAGAGACCCCAGACTTCTGCTAGCTTTCGGAGAGAAAGGAGCATCTTAGAACTCGCTCCTAGCCTTAAGCACCTTAACCCATTTGACGTGAGTGCTTCTTAGGAAGTCAACACGTGCTGACACCTTTTGGGGATAGATGGAAGGGTATTAGATGGTATCTCCTCTTAGTGCAGTGTAGGGACAGATTTGTTTTATTCTTAATGGAAAGAGACCTCGACTCTGTTTCCATTATGAGCTGTATCCTAATCCTCGAATTCGCCATTGCATTCTTATTATGCCAAAATACCTATATTCGTAGAATCAGCTCTGTATGGATTTTCTTATATCTTTATATGTTAATCTTACGATGTGTATACATTTTATTATTCTTGGCTTTATAATAAATTGACAAACCCAAAGTCGGAGTCTGTGGTACTTTCAGGTATGATATTGTCATCGTGTTATGAAATGTTTTTCCCCTCCACCACTGTTTAGTAGGTAAATAAAAGATCCAGAGCACTAATTGATAGGAGGAGGACTGGGGTGCAATTTAGCGTAATCAGCATCATGATCAAAGTGCAGTTTTTTCAATGTTATTTTGTAGGAATTTTTATATAACATTTTAACCCTAATTTCAATATTATTAATGCAATGTTTTTTAAATTAATTAATTGGTTTTAATTCTTTATGATATGCACCTTGAAAAGGTGATGACACGTCGTGTGCTTCATTAAGAACACGTAGTTGGCGCTGCAGCATGCGAGTAACATTGTATTGAATGCTTTGTTCACTCCCCACAGCCCCCTATGGCCCCCCTCCCCCCCCCACTCCCCGCCGCGCGCCACAGTGATTTCAGCAGGCGGTTAGTTATCCTAAGTGCAGTAATGTATTGAGCACGAAGAGCTCTTAATTTGCTCTGATGGCGGGCCAATCCCCAGGGACATGAGATGTTCGGATAGCACTTCCATTAGTCAATGTTGCTAATTAGCCTAATGCACTGCACACACTGCTAACTATCTGGTAACTGCTGTACACAGCAGGACGCGTGAGAAGACAGACACTTTTACCTTGTGTGGTGCTCAGATTTACCTCCTCGTGGTGACATGCAATGCCCTCTATTTAATACAGAGACCCGGATGTGAAGGGAAGGTGGGTAGCAGAATGTACAGATTTCAACATCACACATGCGTACACATTGCCAATGACAATGCGAGGCTACTCTCAAACAAACCAGCTTTCTTTTCATTTCAGCAGTCGACTATGCAGACAAACAACCCCAAAAGTGCACAGGCAACATCTGCAGAACTAATTGGGGGGCTACATAAAAAAAACCTCCAAAAAATAGCTTTCTTTCACTTTCGTGGGTATGGCTATAGTGAGACTGGGCAGGTGTGGCTTTCTTCCCATTCATGTCTTATCTGGCATCATGGTACCTGTGATCTCACAGTGTTTACTCATTAATTCATTTTCTTATTTGAATTTACTGAGGCATTTTACTTTTCTTTGAGCTCAACAGGAAAATGTGTTTGGTGTGCACTCATTATTAATTTGTATCCTCGCAGTTTGGTTCTTCTAGTCTTACAGTTTTTATTCAGTCATTTTCTGTTTTTTGGCAGTTGCTGGCATATGGTTCCCTTTCCTGTCTGTTCCTGAGAGGAAAATAACAACGCAACCATGTAGCAATGGAACAAATAACTTAAAGAAAGACCGCCTTTGTCCAGCTGCACTGAAGGTACACACTGACAAAATATCAATTTGCCTCACTGTGCCATCGACTATGTGTGTGCCCTCAAACTATGGGCTTGAAGGACCTGATGGGCCCACACCAAGGAACTGCCTCCAGAACTGGTACTCGTGAACTTTGTTTTTTTACTGCACAAATGTCTTCGAAGCAGCATTTCCCACCGTAGTTCTTCTCTTATAGGTTTACAAGAAAGCAAAATATTGTGTCAGTAGAGTGTTCAAATGAAGTATCATTATGAAGTGACAATGATCTGGAAATTCAAGGTATTCTTTAACCATAATGGGAGAAATGACTTGATCCATGGACATTGTTGCTTAGTCCCACAACTGTGAAATGTTAGCTGAAGATTCATCTGAGTACAGTCAAAACTAACTGTGCACACTTGCAGTTGCCACAACACATTACCTACAGCATGGGACGTGAGGAGATGAAGTGATTTGCCCAGGATCACAGTGCTGAAGCATAGTCAGATGCTGAAGCTGTAATGAGAGCCTTATTACAGCTTGGAAGGTTAGCAAGTAAGCTTACAGACCACATTTCTGCCTTTATTCCTCCTTTACTGTCTCTAAATGTGTGAGTCATAGGTTTCTGATCTCTAATTGGCAAATGTATTGAAAACGTTGAGTGTGGTAACTTTGCTGTCCTCATAAAATTATTTTACAGGCCTTGGAAAGCCACTATCCTTGCATGTGTTAATGTTTTTGAATTATTAATACTGTGTATTTAGACGGTACAGTAATGCTATCCACAGTAGCAGATTTTGGTAACTTGACATTTATTATATAAAAACGGTTCATTGTATTTTAAGTGACTTAGTAATCGTTTGCTAAAAAACAAATACTGATCGTAGGTATGTACTAGTAATGTTTATTTCTAACTGTTGTCAAAATATTCAGTTTTGCAAAGGTGACCTATCTCTACAGAAAACACTTGTGCGTGAACACACACACACACACACACACACACACACATGCTCTTTTTATTCTGTGTTTTCATTTGTCACTGCTTATAAGGTGGTTAAGCCCAACCAATCTGCAAAATCATATAGTCAAAATGGATGCTTCCTGATGGGCTTCTCTCTATGAAGATGACACAGCATATGAGAAAACCAGTATAGAGGCTGGAAGGAAAGTGCTGTAGAACGAGGAAATTACTACTTCTGCCTCTCATTGAGAATGGGTGTTTATGTATTGCTTTCATAACAATAAGAAGAGGTGTGCAGTGCCAACCAGCACATCACCAGGAGTTGGCAATGATGGGCACAAACCAAAAAAAGCATGGCTGAAGTGGAAATCAAAGCAACCAACAGCAGAGTGTGCATATCATTGTATGGTTCTAAACAACAGAGTGAGGGAAACTGCACTCAGACCACCTGTTGCTTGAGAGTGTCAGTATGCCCTGGGTCCTCAAAATTCAGATATACTTTAACTACCTGCTTAGAAACACTTTCTGAGTTACAGCTAAGTTACTTTCTCATATTGGGCCAGATTTAATTACATTTGATGCAACACAGATGCTGCACTGCCTTGTGTCAAAGGGAGGGAACAAAATAGAGCCATATCTACTAATATCTGGCACTGTCTATTGTCCCCTGCACCTGCACACTGTAGACAGACGTTCACCACCCACACATCCTTGCACTATACTGCAAAGGTGTGTGTGTGGTGTCTAGCATAGATTTTAGACTGGAAGGGTGCAGTGTTGGATTAGCGTTTCAAGCAGCCTGTCAGCAACACTGGTAGGAGAGCCAGCTAAAAAGTTGAAGTGTGTGAGCTGTATTTTTTCTTGGTCCTGTCATAACCAACTGGACCATAAAAAAAACATAGGCCACACACTGGACTGTTCAACCTGGCCCGTCTGGCAGTGCCAGACTGCCAGACCTCCTAAAATACCAGTTCAGCAATGGAAGTATACAAAATACAATGCTTAGACACAGTTTAAAACGTATCCGCATTTGCATGTTTCCTGTATATTAAAGCACACATACAAAATTGGAAAAGTTTTTTCTATCCTACTCCTGCTTTAATGAAGTGTAAAGTCTTGGTGTAAAGCCCAGTCTATCTTTTAGTAGCTAGGGCTTTGTGTCAGTATACATGGGTAATTGCATGGGAACACCCATGTACAACCTATTGTATGCCCCTTAATACAAAGTAATACCCAGTGCTACTTTGCATTACTTGAAGAAGTCCACTTTAGTCCTGAGCCCCTCAGGAGGCCAGTGGACCTCAAACCCCCACCAGCAGTGTGCCTGGAGGCGCATTTGCAGAGTGGTGGAGAAAGGGGGCATGGCCTCTGACCACCTCTCAGCAATCCCACTGTGTGGTGTTTAGTGGAGGTAATAGGAGGTCTTGTTGGCCCCTAAGGACTGTCAGCAGCCAAGGGGACTTCATCCCCCAACCACCAGCATGCTCGGAGGTGCGTTTGCAGAGTAGTGGAGAAAGGTGGTGGGCCTCCAGTGAGACGCCACGTTTTATTTATGTTCTAGGAAGGGGGCCGCCTAGGCCCCCTTCCAGGATGATTTTGGCCCCAGGTACCCCATCCCCTGGGTCCTGGCTTTTCATTATTTTTTTCAAGTATGGGAAGGGAAATCCGAGTGGCCTCTCTTCCTTAGGCCATTATTGGTCCTATGGACCCCATCCGCCGGGGCCTACTCCCCTTATTTTTTTTTTTTAAAGGATGTGGGCCACGTGGCCCCCCTCCTGAAACCAATGTCTGGGGACCCCATCCCAAGGGGCCAGGCCTCTTCTTGGGGACAGTGGGGGGCCCCCGCTGTTCAGGCCAGCTCTTGCCTCCTGTGGGAGCCGTCATTGCTTTTTACATGCAGGGAGCTGCATACATGCAGCTCCCTGTGTGTAAAAAGCAAAGTGCTCTGCTTTCAGCAAGCGAGATCAAAATGCTCTCGCTTTCTGAAACCAGAGCACTTGTTTGCTATGGCATCTCCCACCATGCCATAGCAAACTGCAATGTCCTGGGGGTGGGCACCCACGTGACATTGCTGGAGCCGGCCCAGGGGGGTGGCGGTTCCCAGGGCCATCTACTGCTCCAGGAGGGGGGCCACGCAGCGGTCCCCTCCCATGTCTTAGCTATGGAGTTTGGCCCCGGGGAGGTGGTGGTCACCAGGGCCAAGCGGGGGTCAGTGCAGCCCCCACTTTAAAATGTTAAAGCCCTGTGGAGGTGGTGGTCCCTGGGGTGGGGGTCCATGAGGCTCCCCCCACATTAAAATGTTAAAGCCCCAGGGAGGTGGTAGTCCCCAGGGCAGGGGGTCCGTGAGGCCCCCACACATTAAAATGTTAAAGCCCTGTGGAAATGGTGGTCCCTGGGGCCGGGGGGTCCGTGAGTCACCCCATAATAAAATGTTAAAGCCCCAGGGAGTGGTGGTCACCTGGGCTGCGGGGGAGGTCATAGGGCCTCCCCTGCACCTTTTTTTTGCAATAAGCCCTGGGAAGGTGGTGGTCCCCGGGGCGGCAGGGGCCCTGTGGGCCCCCGCACCTCTTTAATTATGTCTGCCCCGGGGAGGAACCAGTCCCAGGGGCGCGGGGTGCCACATAGGCACCCCTGCATTAACTCATAAACTCTCCCAGGACCTGGTCTACCCAGGGGCCTTTATTCAGCGAATCATAGGAGATCGCGCTTCGTTTAAAAAATACATTTGGTGGGAGTCAAAGATCCAGCACGACTCCAGCAGAAAATGTTAAATAAAAATGCTTTTTTGGCCGCAAGGGACCACCCCCCCCCCCACCCCTGCCCCCAGATGCCTAGGTGTTAAGGGTGTTTCTACCCTGCCCCTTTTCTTTTCTTTTAATCTTTTTTCTTGTGACTCGGTTGAACCGAGTCACAAGATGGCTGCCAACAATTCCTGGTTTAAAGTGTTGGCAGCCAATCAGATCTCAATACGAGATCAGGAGGTATCGCGGATTCACTGCGGCCACAGTTGTATATCTGAGAAATCTTTACAGTTCTCAGGAACTACTGAATGGATTTACACTATTTAACAAAAAGAAGACTTTCTGGACCAAGAGTTACCTTTTTGCCAAATTTGGTGTAATTCCATTCAGCAGTCCAGGCTGTAGCCATGTCTAATGTTTCCAATGGAAATTAATATGGAGAAAAGGCATTTTGGGACCCCTCTTTTTCTCGGCCCTCTCTTGACAGATCACCCTGACATTTTCAAGACAACAGCTGAAGTGAGCGTCAAACTAGTTTTGAAAATGTCATGAACATTTATAAAAAAACGCAAAAGATATAGGCATCTGAAAAACACAATTTTAATAGAAATCAGGTAAACTATAACTACCTACTGCTGACCGCCAGTAGGTAATATATATCTATATATACATATATATAGCTATATATTTATCTATCGACATATATATATCTATATATTTATATATTTATATATATATATATATATATCACAAAACCAATCCAGCACCGCCTGACTGACAGCCAACAGGCGGGAAGAACGCTGGCTGGGACCTCTACGATGTGCTCACGTTGATAAACATAGGCAGGAATGCAGAAGCGGTGCAAGACTTCATTTATTTAAGCAAAGGCAAGTGTGAGTCCATTGTAATCGTCGGACATAGTGTCCACCATGACGCGTTTCGTTCGCATCCGCGAGCTTGATCACATGACGCGCTCGGGAACAATCGTGCATACATTAACACACAAGCACAAATTCCTTTAAAAATAAACCTAAGTGTGCATAAAACTAAACAACAGACTCCTGATACAAATGATGTTAAGCCTTGAAACTACCGACAGTCCTAGGACACCGTATTGGTAGTTAGTAGCAACTAAATAAAATCCAATACTATGAAGCTGCTGAATTGATACAGATGATAATGGCAAATATTATTTACAAACATGATAGATAGCATTTTGAAAATACCATTAAAACTCATAGGCAAATTTCATCAAAAATGTAGTCAAATCAGCAAAGTGCTGTTTTGAGTGCAAAAGATGCAAGTGCAAAGAATTAAAAATATTGTGCAACTATCGCTGAATCCATGGCCAGTGCCAAAAATCAGAATAAATGTGCAAATACCGCTAAGTCAAAGGCAAGTGCCTAGTGCCAAAGGGACATAAATATGAACACAATGGACAATAACAATTGACATATAGCAATAAAATTAACAATAGTAATTCTAAAACACAGTGCAAATGAGCATATTGTTAAAAAGATGACAGATAAAAACTCATATAACATGAGAGAATATCATAATGGTATACCTATGAACATATCATATACAGTACTAAAGATAAATATTGCCAATCTGAATCTGATGTACAGAGATAGGTATAGAAGCAGCAATACAGGGAAATAATACTCACAAAAGAAACTGTCAAGTCTATCAAACTGGCAAAAAAGGCCATCAAGGAGTCAACAAAAGTGCAATGTGCAAAATATAAAAAGCTAATAGCTAACGTAATTAGAATGAGGCAATAAGCAAAATTTGTTCAGGCCTGAACAAATATACAGAGGTAGATATTGAGAACCTAACACACAGTACATAGGCAAAATTCTCAGTAAGTTACAAAGGGTAGATAAAAATGTTAAAATGAATGACACAGTTAGCACAAGTGAGCTATTGTACCTAGTTTAAAATAACCACAGCATGATTACACCAGGACAGGGCAAGAGTCCAGAGAGGGTAGACTGAGGTGAGGCATATTACAAAAAATTGTGTAAGTCCTCACTATTATTGAGGCCATAAGGCATCTTAGTGTCGAGGGACATGATAAAGTGGGTCTCTAATTGGCGGAGTGTTTTCTCACGGTTGCCTCCTCTCACCGAATTAGGGACAGCCCCTAACACAGTGTATTCTAGATCCTTAAGTTTGTTGTCGTGGACCAATTTAAAATGTCTCGCCACAGGATAGTTTGGGTCTGAGTTGACAATAGCCCTGACATGCTGTAGAATCCGTTTATGTACAGGGAGCTTCGTGCTTCCAATGTACTCAAGGCCACAAGTACAACGTAGTTTGTAGATCGCAAACTCTGTACGACATGTGAGATAGTCGCGAATTGGTACTTTCTTGTTGTCAAATGCAGTAGTATATTCAATGCTGTTAGTGGCAAAGGTGCATGCACGACAGGAGTTGCATTTATAAAAACCTTTTTTAGTCAACCAAGTTTTTTTAAGGGAGACTTCAGGACTGGATTTGACAAGGGCATCCCTCATAGAGGGGGCCCGTCTAAAAGTGATCGCGGGCAACTCTGGCAAAATAGGTTTAAGTGTCATGTCAGTGAGCACAATAGGCCACTGTGTATATATATATACACACACACACACACACACACACACACACTTAATGCTTACCTTAAATACTTACATTTACTTTTACCACGCATATGCCTCTACCAACCTTGCCTTTTCTTTGTAAAGGCATGTGTGGTAAAGAAATTCAGAACATTCTTATCTCTCTCTCACCAGAGACCAATCAGGTCACTCCTTGAATGCATCTGCAACATCAGTTCAGGTTCACACTGTATCCAGCTACAACTTCTGTTCCCAACCTTGAACATCTTGCCAGCCTGGTGCATGATGAACAGAAGGGCTCTTTTTACCATTGTTTCTCCACATTCACTGCCACGTTTCTTGTCAGGTCTCTCTATCAGTTGCCCAATACAGAAAATTAGCCTTTCTATAGCTAATAAATATGCTAATAAACTTACAAGGGAAAGAGAAAACCTGTTGTCAAAGCGAAATAAATGTCAACTGAGGCCTGTAGGTTGGCTAACTTTAATTAAGCATTTTAATATGCACTTCGAATTCATGTATGTGTAACTTTAAGAATAAATGTAAAACTTGAGTAAATGAGTACATATTTACATACCTAAAGGATGCAGGCAATAAAACCCACACATGTACTAGATGAATTGTGCAATAGTTTCGGGAAAGGGATATACAAATCCACCCCCAACACAAGTACCCTAATCACATAAAAGCTTACAGAGCACCACTTAAAATATTTGTTGTCCCCTTGTGAACCAACATGGCTCCTGGAAAGAAAAATCTCAAATACAGTTGGCCAATCACACTCAAGTGGCTCCCTAGACACATGGACTTAAGGAGTGGGTTTGCACACTAGTTATTATGCTTACGAACAAGCTTTGATAAAAGTTTGAAATAGTGGTCAATGGGCTGATTTTCTCTTCATTTTAAATTATGTTTTAAATTGTCCCTTAGTTTGGGCTGTAGAGGAAAGCTGAAATTTCCATAAACGACACCATTGATTTAAGTCATTTTTTAATTTGTGATGGCATCCGTGAAATTATGTGTGAACTCAGGAGTACCACATTCGGTGGTGTTACAGTTGCACAGCTTAGCGTCATAAAGCAATTTAAATGGTTCTAAGGTTTTGAGTAACATCTTTTTAAATGAAGTTTGTTAGTGATTGTTTTTTGTTAATAGATATGAGGGCCTGGCCAATAAAATACCCACTGTGCCTGGTCTCCGGCTGTGTGTAGTAGGTACTTGACATTGGGGTTGGCTACACTTTAAACTCTGTTCCTGTGCCCACTGGACCCACTTTGCACCACATTCAGTCATGCACGGTGATAATTGGAGCTGAACCTCTGATTCCATTTGCCGGTTCCAAGGACTTTGTTGAAAAGATTTGCCTACATCCATTGCCCCTTGTCCTGTCCCCAACACCCGAACTCACCTTGCATGACATCTAGCCATGTGCGGAAGGCCATTGGCACATGTTAAAACATTAGCCAAACCCTGACTCCAGCAGACCACTTCTCAGTGCCCATTTTGGCAAAAATTTATTTCGCCTTGAATGTAAAATTTAGCAGAACTCAAGAAAGGTCCATTAATTTCAACTACGATCACCTGCATGAAGTGTATTCTTAATTTAGTGCCGATGGATCAAGGGGGTGTCAAAGTCGTTTAGGATGGTTTGAATGCAGTAGTCAGGATTTTTTTCTTTTTTTATCCAGGCATATTTGCTCCCAGCTGCAGCAAAAACACGCTGACTGAAATCACAACAAATGTACATAAAGGTAGGGCTTTATTTAGGACAGATTTGTAATTCTGTTGAGATATTTCCATTAGGAAGTTGTGCTATGCAGTATTTTAGAGGGTTAATAATTTGTGTATTTTGGTGGTTATTCCTTTGATTGGTCATAGATATGCACCATTTAAAGGTATTTTAACGTTGAAAAATCGTACAACAGTCTTTCTGTATTTTATATGATGCTTTCTTCATTGTGGCTATTCTGTTTACCCAATACAAGATTGTTTATTGTATCTTTACAAGCAACATCTCTGTACCACTCAAAAATATAAAAACGAAGATGTTAAAAAATAGAAAAAAAGAACATGATGGTCCCTTAGACCACCTTCTCCCTTTAGCTAACTCGAGATCTGGAAATTCCAAAAGAGGGTTCAAGGAAACCTCCTCCTGTGCCTCTTCAGAATCAGAAACACCATAGACCCAGCCATGGGTCAACTGAGAGCTGATCAGTTTCAATTCGTACGGATCTCTTAAAATTTCATACATCAAACAGTGATTATACACCATATTTTTGTATTCACATTTTATTATAAAATTACATGAACACAATCTCTTAAATTGGTTGCTGACATCAAAAAACGATTCCAAGTTATATTATTTTTTAGATTTCTCAAAATCACATATCAAAAACAGCCTCAGCCAACATGTTGAGTACAGCCTCAGCCAACACGTGTTTCGCGACACAAACAGCTGCTTCTTCAGGGCTCATCATTTGGCTTTAGTCTTTCTATTTGCATGTTAACTATAAAAAGGGCTGCGTTGGATTTGATTGTATATCTTCCTAGACCACCATTATAATTTATGGATTCCCACGGAGCAAGAGTTACCCGAATCCGATCAACATCACAGCCTGATACAAAGTTTCACATGAGCTTCTCCAATTACACAATCATCATCCGTTTCCCTCCCCCTTCCACAATTACTCCAGGGAAAAGCGCTCACCACAGAGACCAAAACATCAGAGCAAATATCTGTAGTGTGGGATAATAGCTTTCCAAATTCGGTTTTGATGTTAGAGCGCCAGCAATTTAAGAGATTATGTTTTAATGTAAATTTATAATAAATATCTGAATAGAAAAATATGATGTATAATCACTGTTTGATAAATGAAATGTAAAGGAGCTTCCTACGAATTGAAATTGATCAGTTTGTAATTTATCGGTAAAGCTGGGATACTGGCACTGATCTAGCGCAAGGCCAGTGTCATCGAAATACCCAAATATTTAAAGTTAGCTGAGAGCTGCCGCTTCATTCATGAAGTCTCTCATTCCATTCTTGCTCAGAGACTGTATGAGGCTGGCATATGTCTCAGTGCCTTGCTCTGGCTCAAGGATGTTTTAGACAACCGAACCCAAAGCATCTTTTTGACTCCTTTAGGTCTAAAACCTTAAATATCAGTAAAGGAGTTCTACAGGGCCCCTGCTTGAGCACGATGCTATTCAACGTTTATATGGTGCCTCTTGCACAGATGGTGAGTATGTATGGATTTGAAGTCATTTCTTACGCGGATGATATGCAATTGCTTATTTCCTTCGGACCTGATTCCAGGAAATTTCAGTCGCAGTTCTCCCACTGTATGCATGATATTGCAACATGGATGATCAATAATTGTCTCCAGCTGAACGGGGGGAAAAAACGGAGATTCTACTTTTTGTCAAAGCCCTGGAAATCTGGTTGGCTGATTGGAGGCCATCTGAGCTTGGCCCTGCCCCCATCCCAAGCAGGTAGTAAATATTCTATGGGTCAAACTCTATCAGTATTTATAGATGAAAGCCCAGGAGGATTTGACCTGTGGTACCTGTTATGCCACTATGCAGCTTTTAAGGAAGATTTTCCATTTCTCCCCCTTAGATGTAGAAAGTCTTTAGTCCAAGCTCTTGTCACCAGACACCTGGACTATGGTAATGCACTTCTTTGAGCAGCCAATGACTCCTTGGTATCAAAACAAAGAGTGGTGTAAAATACTGCCGCCCGGTTAATCTCTAATTTACCTCGCCCTACTTCTATAGCCGCTATTTTAAGAGATCTGCATTGGCTGCCCATGAAAAAAACCCATATTCTTTAAGATATGTTGCTTGACACAGAAAGTCCAATCAAAGCCTTACCCACTTATCTGCATTCCAAGCTTTGCCTGTATCAGCCAACTCAGGCCCTAAGATCTTCGAATAAATATTTTCTAAAAATTCCTCCCATTCGCATGGTCAGATTTGGTGGTAAGTCATTTTCTTAACTGGCGATACTTTTCTGGAATAAACGTTATGTGAGGATCATGCTAAGTTCAAATAGCTGTTAAAAATATGTTTTTTTTAATGCTTCTCCTTAATTCTCTAGTGATCATTCTTGCCAACCAGCTGTGCCCAGCGCCGAGATGCTGCTCTGGGAGTGAGTCGTGCGTGATAACAAGTCTAAAAATTTAATTTCGTCTAATTTCAAGGTGGTGGAGCTGATGGTGTAGCCAATACTTCTGCTCAGCTGCATCAATGTTCTGCATACCTGATGGGCAGATTAAGACACTCATCGTTTCAGTTGCAGAGTGTGTGGTAAGCAGACGGAGTCAATCATCATACATAGTCTGTCCCACAAACCAACTCTTGGACACCTCTACCAGAACAGCATGGACTGCCGCATGAACTAGTTTTCAAGAGAGCTCTGATCAACCCCACCAGAGCAGACAGAAATAGGGAAAAATAAAGTATCGCTCTGAAGGGGTGTGGCCTCTCCCTGCAGATGTGAGATTTCAAAAGTCGCTTTATGCTGTTGTTTTTGTCAGTTTCTTGTACATAAAGCTTGCTGCAGTATTTTTTTTTCAAATACCGAAGCAAAAAAATGCACGCTGTCCTCTTTTGGTACTCCATTAGAAAAATAATATTTTGCCTAATAACCCTGCTTCCTCCAGCGTCGACCTTGAGAGGATAAATTACCTACAGGAAGAAATTCCAGGGCTGACAGAGGATTTAGCAGAATATATTTGAGCCTGTGAACATTTGGACGTATAAAACTGTTCTGTACAACAGCTGTATCTGCGTCACATCCATAAACCTTTTTGAATGTTTATCAGTTTTGCCAAATCGCACATAAAGACGACATTTTCTCAGCATAGACAGGAAACAGAGTTTTTCAATGTGATGGAGGCGACTGGAGCACCAGGCTTTGGCAGCACTTGGAAACACGTCAGCCACATCAAGGAGGTATGAGCCTAACCAGTGACAGATTCCAGACAGCACCTTGGCAGGGAAGCTGGGAGCGCGGGTCTGTGTTCCTTGAAGTCCCTGACGCCGGTAGTTCTTGTGCTTCAATCCCACAGCGGGGTCAGAATCCTTTGAATATTTGTGCCATTCAATTGTAAAGCCTGTGGACCATACATTTGAGAGAAAAGTATACTGAATTATAAATATGTGTAACTATGAATAACGAGATGTTTTTCACTGAGGGGCTCTGAGTGAAAGGACAAGGAAGCAAAGATCTGGTGTCACTCAGAACCACAAGGTGAAAAATATCTCGTTTATTCACAGTGATCCATCCATGGATGTCATTTAGGAGCCACCAGGGGTCACCCCTGCAACCCTTGGCTTGCCCCTTGGGACCCATGGCACAGCTTTTGCAACCACTGGCCTGAGAGGTGGCAAAATCAGTGCTAAGAACACAGGGCTGACTCCGCACTCATTACTGTCTGCCCGTATTTCATTATTCTAATAGTGAATAATGTTTTATCATCTACTAATAATGCAATACAAAATACAGCACACTTTAGATCTTTGGTAGCAGCTGTGGTAAGTAAAAATGCTTTTAAATGTATGTTGTATGCTTGCTTTCAGGTGAGAGTGTGTTTAAATGAAACAGAGCAAGAGTATGTCTGAGCAAGTGTGCCTGTATGTGAAAGCATACGCATGTGAGTGAGAGTTGAGTGACAGGTAGTGAGTGAGATTGTGACCCTGAGTTTCTATTCTTTGAGGCAATGCAATGCTGCACCAAAGCTGCTACTCTACTCTGCATCCAAGGGAGGGGGGAAATGTGCCATATCTAATAAGATATGGTACATTTTCTCTCTCTATGTGCTGGCACACTTTTGGCAACCATGTGCCAACGCACAAACCCTTCCGCCATAGTGCAAGGGTGTGTGCATTCTCTGAAGCATAGTTTTCGTCCTGGAAGTGATCACTTCTGGTACGAATCTATGCGTTAAGGCTTTTCCCACTTTGCTTGTGTGCTGTACAATGCATCAAACATGCAAAGTTGGAAAAACAGATTTCTTCTCATTGTCTCAAAGAGGCGTAGTATTTGGTGCAAAATCCTATCTACTAATTTTTGTACATAGGGATTTGCAACAACCCCATGGGTGGGTGCCTGATAATGCCCATGCACCACCCATGAAATGTCTCTTTATACAAAATAATGCAAAGCAGCACATAGTACAAATTTGCGTTTCTTTAGGAAGCTATTCAACACAAATTCTCAATTGTTCTGATGTTTAAGGGCATGTGACTTGCCTTCCTGGAAGAAATCAGGGTCGGGTGAGGGGGGACATATGATGTCAATTCTCATGATGTGATTAAGGTCAAAGGTTATGTGATGTAATGTCACCTACACCTGGCATTTTAGTGAATCTATTCCCATGTTTCAATCAACAATTTTATGATGCATGTAGAAATCCCTCCTCATCTGCTGTTTGCTAGGGTTGTCCCTTAGTGTTGGGAGCAAGTATAAGCTTGCCTTGAGGATTTGCTTTTCCTGTTATGGCATTTAGTAAAATTCGTCTCACCCTGAAAGGATGAATCAAAATGAGTTCCTTCCCCTTAATTCTCTTCAGAGGACTTGACCGTTTCTCTTCCCTACACGTCAAATATTATTAGGGTAGGTAAGGAATCATAATTGAGAGAACAGGTTAAAAATCTGTACACAAACAAAAGTTTTGGCATTCTCAATGTTTCAGTTATGGTATGTCTTTTACTTTAGGCTGTGCTCTTTATGCTTTTTTAGGTCTCGCGTTTGGCAACGCATGCGCTGCATGCGCGGTCTCAGCGAGACCTAAAGTAATCTGTATGTTGGCTGAAACTTAGTCTAATTTGTTTTTCCGCTTCTGATTGGTTTACCTGAGGCATTGTATTGTGTTCCTGCTTTCTGTTGGTTGTTGATCCTCCAGTTACTTCCGTGTAGTTCCAAAGCAGCAGCGCCTAAGTACAGTTTTCGTCCGCAACTCGCTCTTGTTTTAATTAACTGCAGTGTGCCATCTGTTTCTCACGCCGCGTTTGTTTATTTATTTAAGACACGCTCCCTGTGTTCGCGATAGAACGGCGGCCTTCCTCCAGTCCAGCAGGCCTTTATTCCTCTGACTCGGGCTCCCCATGTTCGCGATAGAACGGCGGCATTCCACCAGCCCAGCAGGCCTTTATTCCTCTGACTCGGCGCGCATTTCCAAGGTAGGTGCACTGTTCACGGCTTCATCTAAATTAGCAAACTCGGTATCGCTTCTCATTACGGGGACGGGTCAGGGCCATGTGTCTCGCGCCTGACACTGTTTACATGTTAATGATCATAAACACAGGGCCTCTGTTGCGCGGGGCTGGCTGCCGCCCCTCAGAGCTGTAAATTCAGTACACGCTGAGAGTGCATCGTCTTCTGCCTTCCACGAGCGGGTTTAAGTTCAGTGCACACCAGCTGGTTTTTAACAAGATGTAACTCCCAAACGTATTCTGATTGTGCCCCCTTTTCTTTCTATCGCTCACTATCTTGCCTCCTCTCGCTGTATTTATGAATCGGTCTGACCATCCGTCTGTTCACACACACACACACACACACACATGGACGCATTCTGTGCCGTCATCCCGCACTTCACGTGCACCATGTATCTGTCTATATGCGCATCCATGTCTGTACCTCAGAGTCTCCGACAATATGCTACCTGTCTTTCTCTCTCTCTGCTTCTGTTCATTTCTTACTGTTACATATTTCTGTGACCCAGTCATCAATCGGACTCCTTCGCTATTACTAGATCGGATCATTGTATCAATCTGATGTATTACTCTTTTTATATACTACCCTCTGCCCCCACATATTTTCTTTCAGTGACGACTATTTTATGAAACTCTTCGCAGTGAACTATTGCGCACATTTATACAAGCCCCCTTAATGTTACCAGATACCTTTCTTTTCATTGTCATATGTGTGATGTTACAGCTACATTTCAAGTGTATTATTTTCCGTACCTTTTCGGCAATTGTTATATATATATATATCTGTATCCTTCCTGTGAGTCCTTTTTGGGGTGGCCTATACTTGTTATTCAGTAATAATGATCTATCCAAAAGGAGAAATGATTTGACACAGAGTCTGTATGTAGCTCGTGCCTCCGCTACCAGAGGGCGATGCTAAAGATATTTCAGAAGTACTGCATGGGGCTCGAGGCATGGCCAGAGACAGGTCTCGGGTATGGGACATAGTGGAGCCCGTGGAAAAGAACGTAATTACTGATAACCAGTCTGGGTTAAAGGCATGCACACGGTACAGGCAGGCATTTACAGGCATACAAACCGTGTATGCACGCAACGCAGGCAGCCAGTGCCTCAGGCATAACCGGCAGATATTCCACGTAGGTAGGCAGGCTGGCAAAGCAAGCGGAACACTATATAAAAGAGCTGGGCTGTCAGAAATGAGAGGTGTGTTGCAGACATTTGCTGCAGAAGTTGCAGGCAGCTACCATGGCAGACATTGAATGGGGATAATCACTGCTTCTACACACTGAAGGAAGAAAGCAATTACTTGTAAACTTTGTAGACTGGAGTTGTCAGCATGTCTGTTGGTGGCTTTTACCTGCAGTCAGATACTGTGGAAGATGAGTGTTGGAGGCAGGCAAGCCCCGTAGGCATTATCTGTTAGTAGGCATTGCCTGCAGGCAAATAAGCATTGTAGACAGGTAGAGAGCTGACTTGTTCATCAACCAGGCAGCCCACCCCAGGTCACCTGGCAGGACGCTGTCACTATCTGCTCTGATCCCAAATACGCCAGGGCCGTTTTTGGGGGTCCCATGAGCCAGCCCCAAAGAATCAAGCCACGAGGGTGAGCATTGTGGTTTACTCAACAGCACCCCGATATAAATTCTGTCCGAGGCCTGCTTGCTAGAGACAAGGGTAAATTTATGTCAACAGCTGAAAACGATACAAGCATCGATCCGTAACACAAAGAGTGGCTCACAGGTATTGAAAAGGCAGGCATGTGCAAAAATGTTGATGCTGTTGAAGTTTTGTGGAACTTCTATGCTCTTTGGCAAATGCATTCAGATTGGACCACAATTCTTCGGGGTAACACGCTGGTAGGACTAGCAGAGTGCGGCCAATCAGATTTTTGTTTACATTCAGGCTCCCTTGAGCCGGTGGGGCTGACGAGCCCATGGCTACGCACCTGCGCGCCTTGAGTGGTCCTTTACCTGAGAATATTTTTTGGCAGCCTACGCAGCAACCCTACACACATACCTACTCCCTGCTGACGAGAGGCAACTACCTCGAAACACGTGTCCAGGGATGGCTAACGCGACACTTATTTTCATTTTAAACTTTTGGCATAGGCGTACCCGCCGACGCTACTTCATGGACCACAATTCTTTGGGGTAACACGCTGGTAGGACTGGCAGAGTGCGGCCAATCGGATTTTTGTTTCTCGTAGCCAATCCTCTGTGTCATAAAATTGTCTCAAAACTCACAATTTTTTGCGAGTGTAAAGAAAGCATAAAACTTTGCAACTTAGGTTGCAAATCTACCAACAGGAATTTGGAAAAACTGCAAGAATAGATTGTAGCTTGAAGCAAATCCAGTGATCACTAGAAAGAAGTGAAAAAAGAGAGACATGGTTATTTAGCAAATCCCAGCTTCCTATTTAAGCTACATTTTGATCCTCGGCGAAGCACACTATATCACCCTGCTTTTCTCTCCTTTCTGCCAAGATTTGGTTCGCTTTTGAAAGGCAGAATAATCACCAGAGAAACAAGCATTTGCATAGCCAATAGGTCTCGCCTTTGGGACCTTATAAGTGTTTAGCCATGCAACAGTTGATGTTGCACCAAGTATAATGTGCTGGATAACTCAACACTTATAAGGTCCCAAAGGCAAGACCTATTGGCTATGCCAATGCTTGTTCTCCTTTCTGATTGAAGCTTATCCGTGTGGCAGTAAACCCATTCTCCCTAACACATGCTGTCAGATTTTGAGCCGAGCACCCACCTGGGAATACAACACCCACCCAAGAGCGTGGCAGAAAACAGCAGTGTCTCAGGGGCCTTCAGGACTTCAGAGGCACAGCAGCTGAAGACGTGTCTTCCCCTCCTCTTTGGCTGCCATCTGGAAAACTGTCTCTCCTTGGCCAGGTGAGATCCCACAGAGTAGATGCAAACCCTTTCGTTTGTGTATAGCTCCCCAGAAATCCCTTCCTTCACCCTCTCTATGGTCGCTGCCTTCGAGGTCTTCTTCGCGTGGTCCATCATCCTTGTCCACTTCATCTTCCTCAGGCTTTGAATTTTGAGGGGTGACAAATAGTAGATTCATTTTCATTTACTAGTATCTCTACTCTCACTAATAACTATTTTTCTTTTCTTCTAGGCTGGCGTAGGACCTTGATTGACGGAGCGTGCCAAAACCCCTCAGGTAGGTCTTCATCCTTGTTAAGGTGTCACATGGCGCATGGTGACATTGTCGTTTTTTCTAAGTTGACATGAGCTTGCTGCAACTTGCCCGCTGCTTTGCACACTTTACTACATTACTTTATTTCTGCAAAGACTTTGACTGTACTTTTCACATTTGAACCGGCTGCTGTGTTCCCTCTCTGCCAGTTCCTGGGATTTAGTCTGAACATTGTAAGCAAGGATGTATGATGTAACAACGCGTACCATTACAACGCGGTATGTTACATCGCGGTTTTAACAACGCAAGTCGTTACATCGACTTGCGTTGGAGGGCGCTGGACATAGGAATAGTGTGAATTACTATTCCAACTCCAGTCTACGTACAGTAGGGAAGGTGTTGGAAAGTAATTCACACTATTCCTTAGCCTACAGCGCCCTCCAGTGCAAGTCGGTGTAACGACTTGCGTTGTTAAAACCACGATGTAACCATACCGCGTTGTAATGGTTGCGTGGTAAAGGATGTTTCCCTGTAAGCAAGGTCGAACAACAATGCCCCTTGTTATTTTGATCTGGTCAGGCCTCAGCACCTAGACAAAACATACTGATGCAGCTGTTGTTTGGGACAACGTACTTTGGTCATATTGGGATACATGAATAGGTAGCACGCACTTGGAGAGGGACCTTTCCAAGGAGTATAGCAAGACATCACCTATGATGTAGAGGCAACTCAAGATGGCTACATGAACGGACGATTCTCCAGCTTAGCTCCAACACGAGTGCCAAATATCCTGCCTCTAGCCGCCGAAAAACCTGCCAGCGGCCCGTGAAATTTTTGCGGGACAAGCCCCGGGAGCCCAGCAAACCTTCTGTGCACTCCGGAGAAAACCGCAGTCTCAGGGACGCGAGACAGTGCGGCTGAGACACTGGCCCCGGGTTGCTCCCTTCCCCCATCGGATCTCTGCTGTGGACGCGCCCAGCCGAGAGCACTGGACTTGCTGGAAGCTGCACCCTTCATCCTCACATCAAGCCCGCAGGATCGCAGGTGCCATAGAAGCACGATGAAGTGGGCGCGGCTCGGCCGAGCGCTCCGCTGCTGCATAGAGGCCGCATCGGTCCTCCTGTGTTACTCCGGGATCAGCCCACACACGGACCCAGGTAGGCTGCTTATGCCTCATAATCCCCGGAACCCCTTAGACATTGTACCTTATATTGGCAATGGCACTTGGAGGTCAGACCTTCATCCGCAAGCACCCCCCCCCCACAGAGCAGGATCATTTGAACTGCCTCATAGTGGCCTGGGGCTCCATTCCTTGCAAAGCCGATTTCATCAACACGGTGATTCTCATGAGTGCAGAGCCTGACCTTAAGATGGCACCCGTGTTTTAGAACTTGGCGCATTTAACGAGTGATATGACCGTCTGCAACTATTTCTTGCTTGGCACTGATTATTGCTGATGTGGTGCCTGTTGATAATAAGGAGCGCTTCAGAATAAAGCCGACTTCATCACCACGGCGATCTTTATTTGAGCAGTGACTGTCCCCAAAGTGGCGCCCATGACTCAGACCCAAAATAGTCCCCCGAGACCAGGACTTTCATCAGGGATGGAGTCCGTAACTGGGAGGTATGTTAGACATTTGCAGCAGCTGTGCACCGTCGCTCTGTATACAAAACACCCCGCTGAGCGAGAGGACCCCTTACCAGTCACCACCAGGATATTTCTCCTATGCCGCCACCAGTTATCTCCACCTCCGACTGTTGGGAGCTCTGAGACCTTGGTTCCTGGTGGAGGCAAGGAGGCTTTAACGGCAGCTGACCTCTGTCCGGGTAGCGGCATCACTATTTGACCCTTAACCTGGGGGCGAGCAGGAGGATGAGGCGGGAGCTTCCCAGCAACACCGTGACCGGTGCTCTCGATGGAACTTTGATGATGCCCCCTGAGCGGAAACCTAACTGTCTGTACTTACCGCGGTGCCGGAGCAACCTTGACCGATGCCCGGTTGAGCTGTCCTATGCAGCTATAGAGGAGTTTGGCTCTGGTTCACTCCTCGGCCGTCACCTACCCAGCCGGACATTGGACATTGTTTTCCTCGCCTCCCCGTTGTGTTTCCTACCTACTTTCCTTACCCCTGTCCACCATTCCCCCTCTACCTTTTCCCTCCGCATAAGACATGTGTAAGCGCTAATAACTCACATTATTGTGTAATCTCATGTGGTTTTTTTTCTATGTCTATATTTGGCTATGTAACTATGTAACCTGTAAGATGCTATGTAACTATGTAACCTGTGACTCGCTGATCTTCATGTAAAGCGCTCTGATACCTCTGGGTCTAGCTAGCCCTATATAAAACTTTGCAAATAAATAAATAATACACTCTATAGGCTAA
Source organism: Triturus cristatus (assembly GCF_964204655.1). Lineage (NCBI taxonomy): Eukaryota > Metazoa > Chordata > Amphibia > Caudata > Salamandridae > Triturus > Triturus cristatus. The sequence continues at coordinate 635,820,635 of NC_140589.1, read as the reverse complement.
GGTATGGGGTCTGCTGACAAAGCCCAGAGATCTTCTAATATATAATAATACTGCTTCTTAGCAAGGGAAGGGAGGTTAGGCATTGTAGTCTTTTCTCTAGTGTCTTCTCATGATGACATCCCCCTTTATAATATATGGACTAGCTGCTATGCTGACTGTATTTGTACTATGCATTTTCCTGCTTGTTGTGGCATGTATACTGCATGTTAGGGCACATTAGTTCAAATCAATATTTTAAACTGTTTCGTGTCTCCGTCAGATCTCATTGTGGACAAGTACAAGAGTGCGAGCAAAAGTGTTACCGCGATTCCTGAGAGATCTGGGAGTGTTGTGTTCTGGGGTGTCTAATCATTCGTTTCTCTGTGGCTGAGTAGGAGAGCAAGTGAGACACTATAGCTAGTCGGTCCTGGGCTCATGGATACTAAGGTGGTAGGATGAATCAGTCCCTATGCACTAAGGTCCCATAATCCTACACATAGTTCTGTTCTTGGGCTGAATCCCTACAGCAAATGTTTGTTTGGATATTTTTGGTTTCAATTGGGTTAGGGATTGTTCTAATCTTAGTTCTTGGTATCTTCATTCTTTTTTGAGGATATCTAGAAACTGTTTGGAGAGGTTAGGTTGGCTCCTTCCAAGTGTTGCTTGGAAGGAGTTGTGCTATTCTTCCGCTGCATGGTCAATTTTTGCTTCTTCAGAGATGACACTATTAGAGGAATTCCGCCATAGTACATGAAATTTGGGTTGGTACCTGCATCCCCATCGGTGCAGGCGACCAACCTAAGTGTATTCAAACTAGTCCATTAGTGCTTAGAGCTAGTTTTCATTGTTCTTGGTAGTATGGATATTCCATTAACATGCCAAAGTGTTTGGTTATTTCTGTGACAGGGACGTATGCTAATGTTGTTAATTTCTTAAATTCATGTGCAAATTCTGCATCTGTGGCGTATTCTATACTAAGTGCCTCATTATGATGTTGTGCAGAAAGCCTCTGCCCAACACTGACTCAGAATCAGGACCGACCGACTTGCTGTCGGCGGTTTCGACCGCCGGATTACGATACAACCGAACACTGTTCCGTCGTAGTCCCATTGTTCCCTATGGGGTTCGTGTTCCACCAGACAACCGGCAGTAACACAGGCTCCTATGGGGAAATGGGGTGTTTGAGGAAAACCCTGCACCCTGTCGCAGGCATCCAACAGTGCCTGCCACACAGTGCAGGGTTTTACAGGGGGGTCCCTTAATGGCCCCCTCAGCCATTAACCATGGGCCGCGGGAGCAAGGGGGCACTGCAAGAGGCCCCCAAAGTCACTTTCTGACAGCCTTTCTGTGTCGGACAGGCCAGCGCAGAAATGCTGTTGGAAATCGACATCGTATTCTCGAGGGCATAAACTCTGTCCATAGGGGTGTATGATGCGGTTCCGACCGACATGAATACTCTGCGAGTCGCTCGGAACCGATTCGGAATGACCGCGCGGTTTACATTACGGCAGCGAACATCGTAATCGGGCAGTCAGAATGGAAACCGACAAGTCGATCTGAATGGCTCTGACACGGTCGAGGAGATTCCGACTATCGGGAGGAGGCTTCCCCCGACATTGTAATCAGCCCCATGTGCATTTTTTTATTGGTGCATCCATTTACTTTAGTAGAAATGGTAGTAGCACTCTTGCATTGCGGTGTGTGATTAAACATTTAGAATTATGAAACCATAACTTGCTCAAAATTAATAATATTTTGATAATAATTATTGTTTTTTGTTTTACTAATGTGAAGAGTTTCTTTTACGATGTGAGTTGCTTGTTTGGGAGTAGCACACATGTTAGTGGGATATCTGTGTTATGAAATTGTCCATGTATGGTGTATATTTGTTTGATTGTGGTGGGTATATTAAAATGCTCCATACATTGTCCATAGGTTGCATTGTGCTCGGATGTAGGAACCCCTTTCAGGGGATCACACAGCATGCAGGGGTTACTTGGCCCAGCCGTGGTGTCTCAGTGCCCAAACTACTATGTATCCTGAGCGACTGGGCCAAGTACCCCTTCTGCACTTGACTCTCAGTGGTACCTGTGGATGAGCATTCAAAGGCTCCCTGGTTAGATGCAGGCGAGTGAACACTACTCATAGCCAGTGTTCCTTCTAGGGTGCATGCGTGTGCGCACGTGCACCATGACTTCTCCGAGCGCATAATCCTGATTGTGAAGCGTGCACACATCACGCAAGAGACTGTTTGCAGCTGTTGCTTTTAAAATGCGAGCAGTACAAACAAACGGTCACTTGCGTATTGTACAAGCACAGGGAGCAGCGGCTGTGATTTTGTGTGGAGGAGCAGACCACATAGGAAGAGGAAAACAGTAGTTTAGTATTCCTCTTCCCTGGCACTGGAGCTTTAGAGGGCTGCAATTTGCTGCATTTATTGTGGAGGTAGCGGAGGCAGATACACGGCTACACAGCAGTGATGTTTCCTTTAAAGTCTGTTCTCTGGGAAATGTTCATATTTAGGAGCAAGCAGTTGATGCTGCAGGGAAGACTTCTGCTGTTCATGGGTCATACACTCCACTCCTAGGGGTGATAATTAAAAAAATAAAGATCTTCCTGAATCAGTGCGCGGGCCCCGCTGTCCTGGCAATTTTCGACTTTGTAGGAACTGTGCCCTGAAGTGTTAACCATTTTAATCATGCAACAACCATCAAGTAAAATATGATGGTCTCTTCAAAAATTCAAAAAGAATGTGTCTTAAACATGAATATGTCACATTATATCACTTCACTGAGAGGCACTTAAAAGTTAGAGTTTTTAAACAGAAATTTAGAAGCATTCCTGGCCCGCCCTGGCACTTGTTTGTGAACTAATTGGGAAGTAAGTTGCATATGACCCAATTCTTATAGACAGAGCATTATAGTGAGGGCCACTTGAATCATACAATTGTGCGGCTGCAGCATTTATTGCATAATTATAGATTTGGCACATTTGCCACATAATACATCATCTGCTACATAATCTGCATATTTTAACAAAAACAAAATTAATTTTTAGCTCAAACGGTTTAAAAGCAACTAAATGTGCAGCATCACGTGATGCAGCGCAGTGGAAGGCCCTTATCAAAGGTTGACTGGTTACCTTTCTGTTGTTTATTGTTATACTTGGGTGTTTAACTGGTACTAATGAGGTGCAACCAATGCCCAGACAGTATAGAAATGACAAAATAATTAAGCAATACTATCACAAAATGTGCCATATTACGCCACATAATAAGCCTTTTCTTGCCTTATAATTTACTCAACCCTGCGGCATAATTTGGCTATCCTTTTGCATAATTCTAGTGGCCCTTATTATAGTCTATTAAATCATACACAATACATGTGTTGCCTGGTAATGTGAACTCACCTATTTAAAGGAAATTAATGATTGCTGAAATAAAATATTCGCCTACGGTCAACAATTTGGTCAAGCGGCAAAGCTCGGATTAATCCCAGGTTATTTGGGGGTCACTTTGTATAAATCAGCCACTAGATGAACTATTTGTCTCTTCCTATTACCTAAATGTTAATGCTAGGTTTTTAACTCTTGGGGCCAGCTTTTTGCATTTCTTGACGGGCCGAATCGCAATTTTGGCATGTTAAGAAATGCAAAACAGCCTTTTCATATGTACGAAGGCCAAAAACCAGTTGCCATTTGCGATTCCTACCGGGTAAAAATTGCAAATTACGACTGCGATTTAGGAATCTCAAATAGGGATTACCTATTTGCGATTCCTAAAGCACATGTAACAAAGCATTTCATAAATGCAAATTGGGCATTAAATAACAAGAATGCACTTTTTAATGTGACATGAAGCGCACATGGGGCATGGGGCATATGTGCACTTACATTTGCACTATGTATTTCAGGGTGCCTCCAGTAGGGCCTTAAGCCCAGAGGCACTCTTGGGTTTGGATTTCTTAAATTGCGATTTCCTATTAGGAAGTTGCAATTTAGCAAATGCAAACCATTTCCTATTTGGTCCATAGGTGGGAATGCAATACTATTTCCTATTTGTGATTTCCTATTAGCGATTTTTATGCTGTAGGAATCGCTATTAGGAAATCACATATTTTGTACATACCATTTTGCAAAATAAGAATTTTGTGCATTTGGCCCTTGGTGCATAATTTCCACGTTGTTTATCAAGCACTTGGGAGACAGGTGTGCTGTCTCCTTTCCTTATGCTGACTCATTTGTCCCAGTTTGTATTGAAAGGAAACAGTTGAATAATCCCTATTTTTAGCATTATTCTTAATTTTGTAGCTACCATGATCTTCAAATGACGGAGGAATAAAAAATGTCCGATTTAACATGAAAGAAAGTTTCAATTTTATTAAGGTCACGGCGATTCTATTACAAGCCCGTCATGGATATGGTGTCTCTGGTGGTGGTTCACGTCGCACAGCAAAATAAGAATTCTTGAAAACTCTACTTCGTTCAATATTCCATTTTAATCAAAAGTTTATCCACGATATAATCCATAAGTTAATCGAATTTTTGTCTGTTCGAATTCGAGACTTTGTAAATCCCATTAGTTTCAAATGCTGAGGAAATGCCTATCTAGGCCTTTTTAAAAGCACGTGGGAGTACACAGCCCCAGGCAGCCACATTCATGATTACCCAATGCATTTCGAGCTAAAAGTCGCCCTTCTTCAGGGGTAGATGCAATATTAAAACAAACAACGATATCACAAATTTTAGACAGCTCTCTTTTAAGATGCTTATAATTTTAGCGCTTAAGGCAATCCATCTACAGTTTATAATGCTCCTATTCCTTTATATCCTTCTGTGCAAAATCACATCCCCTTGATCAAAAACTGAAATTGGAAAAACGATGTCATGCATCCTGTGCTCCCCCTCATTCCTAAACATTGCTTTCAAATAACAAGATCATTACTAGTAAAAACAAGCATTTGCAATGCAATCGGTCTCGCCTTTAGAACCCTATATGTATTTAGCTATGTAGCACATTAGCCTGGGTGCGGAAACCTCTACTATTCTTTAACATGGAGGGAAAATAAGCACCAAACTGCAGAACACGCCAGGTATGGCGAGAAATACTGCCTATCACAGAGAAACTGTTTTGTCCAAAGCTCTGTTTTTAATATGAATGCAGCCCCTTCGGTGGTCATTTCACTGAAAATACAAGATTTGAAAAATATTATTGTCTACGGGTGCTCGTTAAATACAAGTATCTATGGCCTGGAATCTAGGGAGTGCTAAAGTGATTCTGGTATTTTACTGATCTCTGCTGGTCGTTTTCTATCAAAAAAGATAAATAGAAGCAGTTGAACAAGCAGAAAGCAATTCTGGTATTTTACTGACCTCTACTGGTCGTTTTCTATCAAGACATTTAGAGGCAGTTGAAAATAAAATAAAAGTCCCTAAGCAAAGGCGAAAGCAGACAAGTCCGAGGGCTGATCTCCAGACCCTACAAAGTACATACAACAGATCTTCCAGACAGCGCAAGCGCTGTCTAGGCTCGACCTAATGAGACCTTCCAAATAAACCCTTCATCCTTCTAGTTTGTACCCTCAATCCTAAAATAAATTAATACCTGCGCATTCCTGTTTGACTAATCGAAAAAATGACCATCTCCATAGCACCGTGGTGTGCACTGCAGGCTGATTCGTAACTGTTGAAATTTCACCTAAAAAAAACCTCCCCAGAACTTAAACCACCCACAGGAATGAGAAACGTCCCTCTGATGATAAACATAAAGGAAATACACGCCCCATGTCATCGAATTGAATGTTACCCGCATGCTTTTGCCCGCACTATTTGGTTAAACAAAACATCACTCATATTGTGACCCAAAGCGTTTCTATAATAACTGTACTTGTCATGATGCCAATATTTAAGAGTCCTGGGTAGGCATTTCCTCAGCATTTGAAACTAATGGGATTTACAAAGTCTGTAATTCGAACAGACAAAAATGTGATTAATTTATGGATTATATTGTGGATAAACTTTTGATTAAAATGGAATATTGAACAAACTATAGTTTTCAAAAATTCTTCTTTTGCTGTGCGATGTGAACTTGGAACGCTGAACACGCTCCACTTGTTTGGAAATTATCGAAGAAGTGCTGTGGGGGCATAGCGCGATCACGCATGAATGCATAATCTCACATAAAAGCATTTTTTAAGAAACAGTGGATTATTATTAAAACAGGTGTTCAGACTATCATTTATAAAAAATGGTCTCTGGTGGTGGACCACAAGTTCTAAGGGTTCATTGGCATTAAGATGTTTTTTCGTCATAAGGTAAGTACTCGTTGTGCCTTCTTCTTGTACTAAGAATTTTGCTTAATTTAGATTGTGCTGCTGCAGGGTTTGTTCTCCCTTACTGGCTTGTTCTGTTATCATGTGTCATTTGCTTGGTGATAGCAATTTCATGGGTTGTGTCTCATTCCTTTCAGCTGAGGATGGCTCTAAACTAGAATAAAGGACAATGGATGCATGTTTTCTGTTGCAGTCAAGAAAGAGGAAGAGGATATGGAGAAGCATACCTTTATGGGACTGCCCTACCATTGATTGGCTGATTCTGGATGACCCCTCCTGTGCATCCTGGAACAGAGAGTTTTTTGCTGTTGTTCAAATCTGCTGGAAATAGAAATAAAGAAAGTGCAGCATAATTCTCACTTCCTGCCCTGAAATAGAATTTACTTTGATGCACTGCATCCGTAACATCGCTAGTGTGGCATGGGCGCTAGTGAAAGGATGAAAATGGGGACCTTGGTCGCTGCTTTTGTAGCATTTTCTTTTTCAGACATACCAGCTACTGTTTCACTTACTACTTGCATGAGCTGATGCTAATACCACGGGTATAGCTACCAACTAGGCAGAAGATGCAGTGGCACCAGGGGGCCATTCAACCATGCAGATTGGTGTATTATACTATCCCAACAGCAGTCAAAGGGGCCATTTTCCCTGCTTTCAAGTATTATTTGATCATACATTACCTGAGAGGATTAGTTTATTCAAAAGTTTGTAGTTATTTATGCAATATATGACTCTTGTACAGTGCATGTTGTAAACTGACTCCATTCAGGTGTCATGTTGAGTAGAAACTGTGGAAGTGTAATTATGTTGGGATGTGTTTGAGAGAATTGGAGTTAAGTCAGAATTCATTTATTATTTCTCACAGTGGCTGTCAGTGGGTCCTAAAGGTGTTTAAACTATATGCAGCTCCAATTTTCGACCTCTCTACAGATCATAGAGAGCAATGGTCACATATTAGCATATTGTAGCTGTGGGAAAATGCATGGAGGAGTTACACAGCTTACAAAATAAGACATCGCCAAAGTGAAAACACATGCAGTACTTGAAGTAGGTGAGTGGATGGGAGGATGTTGAAGTAGATGAGATGTAAGAAAGTATGTGCAGGAGAGAATGAAAAGACGGTGCTGAAGAGGATAGAGATGATGTGTGAGATATGATTATGGAGGATTTCAGAAAAATGTGGAGAGAAAAAGTGTGTAAAGATGTTACAGATTGAATGACTACAGACAAAACTGATGTGAAAAGTAGACATTTTCAGTTGAAATTATCACAAGAAAATCATTGTTACTCATTTTATTTGATAGAGCTAAAAAGCATTTCCAAAGCCAATAAGTCTGACGTGTTTTAGGTGTAGGTCTATTGTTGTTTTATGCCTTGATGTAGTAACAGAAAACATCCAAAGGCACCCAAACACTGGTTTGGTTTGCAGGAGTGTGAAGCACAGGATTCTGGTTCACATGTTTTCAACCATACCTCTTGGAAAGGATGATTGGTTACACTTCTTTGGCCATGCCTTTTTTGGAGACCCCACCACCCATTTCAGTCCACTTAAAGCACTGCTGCATAAGAGCAATACTATAAGGACTTCCTCTGAACTTTGCATTTCAAGGGATGGGACCTGCATGTTGTCTTTAGTCTTCTCAAAGGAGGGCCACCAATAAAATGTGTGCACATCTTCTCAACTCCCCCACACATGCATGCAGGGCCCGGGAGATAGGTTGGAACACTCCTACATACTGATGGTGGAAAAGACCATTTGTGGTACACCACATAATCTATTATTATGATATGTTCTCAGGAATTTTATGTGATTTCAGGCTTTCAGGTTTATAGAGGGATGTTTTCAGTCTCGAGAATACTTCTTGGGGTTACAATCTGATGCTGAGTCCTTTGTATAATGTCAGAGCTGGGTGTCAGGTTTTAAGGTTGTGGCAGTCTGCTGCCCATTTCCTATGGTGTCAAAGTCTGTCATCCTCATTTTGCAATGCTATAATATATTGTACTACACATCAGATGAAATGCAATTATTAGAGAAGAAACCTGTTCTTAATTAGAAAGAGTCTTTGTCACATGTTTTGCATGCAACTTACTGTATTATTTCATGTGGGATTTCTAAATGATCTGATCTGCCTAAGTCCTCCCTATGAACTTCCTTTCTCGCCCCGCTCTACCACTCGTACAGTATATATTCTGGGGAAAAACCTGCATCAAAGAAGGCATAAACCTGTTTAGTGTAACAAATGCTAATAAAGAAACATGAACATATGACTGTTTGGCTAAAACTGGAATCCCAGATAAATGTTAGATGCATGGTCGGTTTCTTGGTGCACAAAGCCTTGGCTGTAGAGACCTTGCACAGCTGCACACAGTACTTTAATAAATCAGTTTCCAGTCAAATACTTGTTTGTATAAGAAAAAGTATTTTATTTCTAACTCTACAAATTCAAAGATATAACGAATTTCATAAGCAATAACCCCTTGAAGTCAGGGCTGTAGTATTTGTCAGGCAAATCCCTGTCCCACCCTTTTCCTTGTGATGTGGTTGGGGTAATTCCCCATTCACTGGTGGCTGCACTCAGGGAATGCTAACTAGTAGGCCACACTCAAGAGTTCCCCTTTGACTTTAAGGAGTTAGTCATAAGTGTCTATGGTGCCGCAGCACCTTCAGCAGCAAGTCCCCTGGGGAACAAAGGACCAGTTTAAGTCTTACCTGATCCTGCAGTACAGAAGCACTCAGTGATGCAGCCGGTGCCTACGGCATGGGCACTTGTGAGTTCTAATCCTGCGCAGAGAAATCTGGCTGATCACAGTACACGTAGCAGCACTCGGCAGGTGCAGGCTTCCTCACCCGAGGGGCACTGCCAGTTCTCCCCGGTGATTAGAGCAGCTCCCAGCTCACAGTGGCATGGTAAGTTAATCTTCCCCAGTGTGGGCTGCGGGTATTCGATCCTCTAGCTCCTGACTGGAGCTTAGCGAGGGGACAATGTGCTCCTCTGCATACTCTGCAGTCCTTGGGGGTCAGTCAGGGCAGATCTCGTGTGAGCGTGGCCCTCTGGTCACATCCTCCTTCTATTCCTAGGCAATGGCCCGAATCCTTTAGCAATCTAGGACGTCAGCCCCTCCTGGAATATGGAGTGCCTGTGGTACATTTGGACACAGGGCCTGATTCACAAAGATAAACTTGGACCAAAAGTCTAAGTTTACAACTTTCAGTATTCACAAAGGTAAGTTACTAGTAGTATCTTTACATCCACACTCAGGGGAAGACTTTCCTCACTCGGTGAGGAATCTCGGCACTCGGGTGGAGTTTCTGCACTCAGAACGGAGTCTCCGCACTTGGGCAGAGTACAGTTAATTTTATTCTGACACACCTATGTCAGTGCCTAACATCCCCCTACCCAGCCCGGCGGAAAGTGCCTAGCCCAGAGGCCAATCCCAGCCTGGCTGAATACATAAACTCAGAGCTACCACACACAAACCCTTTCTGACCTTCCAACATGTCGCTGAAAGTGTTTGTCGCTTTACCCCTTGTCCTGTGACAGAATTTTTTGAGGAGAAGTAGAGGAGAACAGAGAGGATATTTACACAAAGGAACAACCTCTTTAGGTTGTCTAGCCAAGATAGCAGGTCCAGATACTGTTTTCCTCTGATATCATCTTGAAGAAAGTTTGTGAATGAGAGCAGGATCTTAACTCTGAGTCATGCCGCTCCCATGCCATCCCAGCGTATGTCAAGATCTTAGCAGCTCTCCATTTCTTTGCTAAGATCTTGAGGGTGTCTGGTGACAGTGTGGGCATCTCTCAGGCAAGCCAGTTCCAATGCTTGCATCAGGTACAGAGCTGCATCAATAGGAGAGCGCATTTCCACATACGTATGCCCCATACACTGGCAGGAAGGCAATGGGTTTCTAGAGATTTCTACCTTTTTTCCCACTTGCCACATGTGGTAGGTGCAATTGATTTCATCCATGTAGCGTTTCAGCCACCTCGTCGTAATGCACACATCTTCCGCAACAGACACCACTGGCTGCTTTACTAATGTGCATTCTGTGTTCCCAGGCAGTACACATAACAACTACATATTCTGCAGGTCACCTCTTGACCAGCACATGGCAGCCGGAGAATGTGGCAAGATGTGGCTTTTGAGTAACTACTCAAGCACCAGACAGTCTGATATGTATAATTGTTGTTTTCATAAACACAACCATTATAAATCGCTAATTCAAATGACACATACATGGCCCCAATAGATAATGCATATGTTACAGTCAAAGTGTGAAATCCCGCATTCTATAGAATGCCTAGGTAATGTATAGAATGCCTGAAAATGCCTATCGAACGTCAAAGTATGAAATGATTGATATTTTATACATTGCCTAGGCATTGTATACTTTGCCGGATTGTCTGCCGGCAAAGTATATAATACGCCTAATCCCGCCATTTTATTCCCGCCCGGCAATATGTGAAATCCGGCATTCTATAGAATGGCTAGGTAATGTATAGAATGCCTGTAAATCGAACGTCAAAGTATGAAATTATTGATATTTTATACATTGCCTAGGCATTGTATACTTTGTCGGATTGTCTGCCGGCAAAGTATATAATAGACCTAATCCCAGAGACAGCACAAGTTATCAGCAAGCGAGGGGCAGAGACAGAATAAGTTATCAGCAAGCGAGGGGTAGAGACAGCATAAGTTATCAGCAAGCGAGGGGCAGAGACTGCACAAGTTGCCAGCAAGCGAGGGGCAGAGACAGCACAAGTAACCAGGCAAAGAGCAGGTGGCAGCCGTGCGGTGGTGTGGGGAGCGACCTGCCTGCAAGCAGGGTCAGAGGTCGTATATAGCATCCGGCTGAGGTTCCACAGACGCTGTGCCGTCATCCTTTCCCGTGGTTCTTGTATCACCATGTCGGAAGGGAGTGTAGTGCCAAGACAGGAATCACGCCATGTTGACATCCAACGACGGTTCTGCGATGAATTATCTCAAGTAGCAGCCAATGTTGCTAAAAACGGTGTTTTCCTAACCGAAACCAGTTACCAAAAGTTAGCGGACGATGTGAAAAAGGCTAAGACGACCATTAAGAAGGAACCACGGGACTATTGGCTGGTGAAACACTATGACGTAATGATGGTCGAGAATACGACTCGGTGGATCTATCCTGTTAAAGAAGGTACGAGTGCTATTCAGTTTTACGTCGCGGACTCCAGGTTATTTGACGTACTCCATAAGTCTCATTTGGCTATTGGTCATGGAGGACGGGACAGGATGTTGACAGAACTTTCACCCAAGTATAAGAACATTACCCGTCATGATATTGAGCTGTACATTCACCTTTTTGAGCCTTGCCAGAAGAAGCAAAAAGGTGTTAAAAAAAGGTGTTGTGGTCAAGCCAATGTTTTTTTCTGAATTCAACTCCCGTTGTCAGGTCGATCTCATCGATTTTCAGTCCCATCCCGACAGAGGGTACACGTTTATAATGGTGTACCAAGATCATCTCACTAAGTTTGTAGTTCTCAGGGCTCTGAAATCAAAGAGAGCGGAAGAAGTAGCCTCCAAGCTCGTCGACATATTTACGTTGCTTGGTGCTCCAACGATTCTACAGTCCGATAACGGCAGGAAATTTGCAAACAATGTGGTAAGCAGCCTAAAGGAGTATTGGCCCACCTTGAAGATCGTCCATGGTAAGCCGCGCCTCTCACAAAGTCAGGGGAGCGTCGAAAGAGCTAATCAGGACATTGAAAATATGCTGTGTGCTTGGATGCAAGATAAAAAAACTAGCTGCTGGAGTGAGGGATTGCGGTTCGTGCAATTTATGAAGAACAGAGCTTTTCATTCTGGGATTAAGCGGTCAGAATACGAAGCTCTGTTCGGCTGCAAAGCTAGAGTAGGTCTCTCGACGTCGTCCCTGCCTGACGACGTTTTACAAGACGTAGACTAGAGACTGAGGAAGAGCTGGAAAAAATAATAGAGAGTGTACAAACAACACAACAGCAGGAAGAAAGACAAGATGAATCAATGCAAGAGGCACAGCTCCCTGCAGAAGACATAGCTGAGAATGCAATCCATGATGGAGGAAACCAAAACAGTGATGAAGCCATGGTTATCGAAGAGCCTTCCATTTACATGGTTACTGAAAATCCTTCTTCTTCCGCTATCTGTTGCGTCTGCTTAAAAGAAACCAGCGGTGCTCATACATGTCGAAAGTGTGGCCGAAATGTTTATGCCATCTGTGGACATTCTCCTAAAGACGATGACGGTGACAAAGTAGAAGGTTATGGGGTTAGCATTTTGTGCAATGTTTGCTTCAATATTGAGAAAGCTATCCAAAGTAAAATGGAATCAAAATCGAACCTTGAGATTCAGGCAAAAAAAATGAAAAGGGATTCTGACAAAAAAATTCCTCCGGTGCCTTTGGGTGCCACTGTGCGAGTTCCGATTCCCGACATCGACAAAGGGCGGGGTGACTCACGCAATCTCTTGGCAGTTGTTATGAAGGTGACGGAAGATGCCTTTTACCGACTTGGAACTCCATAAGGAATCTTGAAGCAACTTGTAGCGGGTTTAAAGGAGACACAGAGACGGGGCGTGCTGTTGAGGTGGGTTTTATTGGTCTTAGCACTCTTTTGCGGTACATCTTGGCCCGGTAATAAGGGAGGGGAAGCTCCGTCTCTTGTTTGGCTGCTGGTCGCCGGTGTGGGCTTTTCGTTCTTCTCCCGCCCCGTTCCAGGATGCCTTCTCCTTCCGACCGATGCACCGTTCTGAGGTCCCGGGCATGGGAGTAAAAGAGAAACAAGACCGATATCAGGCAGGTGCCCTGGGGGACTTATAACGTGGAGGGCCGGGGGTGAGGAATTCACACAGTGCTCTCTAGATTTCCCTATGTGACGGTGGTGTGAAGGGAGGGGAACAGGGGAATACGTCTCCTACGGCTTCTTTAGACTCTGTCGTCCCACCCAACCCGAGATACGAGCCCGTACCTGTTGGTGCCGCGCTTCTCCAGAAACGTGGCGGGGCGAGTCGCCGGGTCGTTGGCCTCCTGGCTCCGGGGTCTTGGTCTCCGGTCTCTCGTCTTCTTCTCTCCCTCGCCTCTCCTCTGCAAACGCTCTCCTCTCTTCTTTCACTTCGTCCGTACTCGCTGCTCCAGGTCGCTGACAGCTTCCTTGTTCGTAACTCCTCCCTTTATCCGTGTCATCCGTGTAGGCGGGGTTCGCATCCAGCTCGGCCCAATTAAAGGAACATGTATCTCCTTGTCCGCTCGTGGGGAGTGAGCCAGCTTCTCTGTCCCCGGCTTCGGGTTGCTGGAGGTAAAGAGGGGAGAGGAGAGGGTTCACATGTACAGTCAGTATAGGCAGGTTCTCCTTCTCGTTCGGTCGGGGCACCTCGTGACACAACTCTACGCCAGATCACAATTCACTGTATGTCCAAAGGACTTAATGAGAATTGAAGACGTTCCTGACCACGAAATACCTCTCCGATCTGCAGCTACTTCTCAGTCCACAGGAAGCGGCCAAGGATTCGTCAGGTGTATGTGCAAGACGAAATGCCAAAATATGAGGTGCCTTTGTGTGAAAAAGAAAATTAAGTGCAATTCAAAATGTCACTCTAGCCTTCCCTGCTGCAACAAGTAGGTCATGCCAGTTCTGCTTTGTGTTTCACCTGTAACAATATTCTGTTCGCATTCTTCTTTAAGTCGTGAAATGTATGTACAAGATCAAAGTGCCAAAATAGAAGGTGTTTTTGTGCTGCAACAAGTAGGTCATACCAGTTCTACTTTGTGTTTTACCGGTAACAATATTCTGTACGCATTCTTCTTTAAGTCGTGAAATGTATGTACAAGATCAAAGTGCCAAAATTTAAGGTGTTTTTGTGTGAAGAATAAAAGTGAATACAATTCCACGTGTTACTCCGGCCTTTCTTAGTGTAACAAGTACTTCAATCTCAGTTCTGCTTTCATTGTTTTCTGGTAAGAATATCCTGTGCTTTATTTCGTAGTTTTGTTCTTTCAGCTTCAAATGCATATTAATTAATAAAGACTTCTCATCTTGTGCCCTTTTAACACTTTGCGTAAATGGTACTGGTCATTCTGTATAATGCCTAGGAATTGTATAGAATGCCTGGGAAAAGTATGTAACATTTTCACAAAAAACGTATATTTCATAGTTTGCCGAAAACCATCAGGCATTCTATACATTACCTAGGCATTCTATACAATACCGGGATTTCACACTTTGACTGTAACACATATACCATTTAATACATTATGTGCTTTACATATGCAAGAAATACGTGTTAAAATAACTCATAATTTTCCTCCTCAGGTGATGCTGCATATGCACTCTCCCCTCATCTCCTCACACCTTACAGCCATGCACCCACTGTACATCAGCGTAGGTACAATGGGGCTCACATATGTTCACGAGCCATCATAGAGGGTGATTTTGGTCTCCTAAAGTCGTGATTCAGATGTCTCAATCATATTGGAGGGGGGTGCTGCTGTACTCCCCTGAAGTTGAGAGCAAGATAATAGTAGCTTATTATGTCTTGCGCAACATGTCAGTAAATTATGGTTTACACATACCTCTGGACTCTCACCTAGGTCTGTATCCAGGGAACTGGGCCATTGTACAAAACAGAGGGAAGGTATGCTGGTGCAGGACAAGCTGGTTGACACTTTTTTCTCTTGAGCAACCACTTGTGTTACAACCTTTTTTTGGTTTCACAGTCTGTTGTCAGTGATGATTGCTGGACATTTAACAATCTGTCCATAAATTCCATCCTGAGAATACTTTGTAAGCGATACAAAAGATATGTAAACAACAGCTGTTGTCAAGAGTCAAAAGATT
The DNA here is from genome assembly GCF_964204655.1 of Triturus cristatus. Classification (NCBI taxonomy): domain Eukaryota; kingdom Metazoa; phylum Chordata; class Amphibia; order Caudata; family Salamandridae; genus Triturus; species Triturus cristatus. The sequence continues at coordinate 635,805,484 of NC_140589.1, read as the reverse complement.
GGCCATGCAACACATTTCGAGCATGAGAGTATTATTGTGGACAATGTCTCAAAGGACGCCATTGCCTCAGGGGATTAAATCGCACTGCATGTGTGGGCCCTCCCTGGACAGATTTACTATAGAAATGTAATGTTGGTTTCTGTAGTTGTGGTACTGACATAGGGAGGCTAGGAATGCTCAGCAATTCATTGGACATGATCCACTGTTTACCAATGTTATACCATGATGGCTAATAAGATGCCATAATACCATTACTGCACATTCCTTCAAGCTCAACATTGCCTATCTCCTACATAACTGGATACACAATGGTAAGCATCTATGTGGAGGTGTGTTTAGGATTCGTGAAGTGAATCATATGAATGTACAAGTATTTTAAATATATTGGACCTGATTCAGAAAGGGCATCCGCACTTCTGGCGGAGGCCCGACCGTTGTAGGGAAGTCTCCACACTTGGGGTGGGATCTCTTTAATGAGAATTCTCATTGCTGTGATTCCGTCCCCACTGCAGAGACTACCCCACGACTGCTGGTCCTCCACCACAAGTGTGGATGCCTTTTGTAAATCAGGACCCCTGTATTTTTTATGTACTGCAACTCATGTGACAAGATGGCCATATGTCTGTAATGCACACAGCAAGGGGTGGAATCTTCACCTTGGGTGCAGAGTCTCCGCTCCCGGGGCAGAAACTCCGCAGTAGGGCCAGAATCCAAAGTTTTCATACAGGAAATGACAAACAGGAAATAAAAAGCAGAAAGTTAAATACTGGAAGTTGTAGGCAGCCATTTTACGTTCATTCAGAGTCCTCTTCACTTCCAAAAAAGTACCTCTGCCATCCTGCTGCTCTCTTTCACTCACCTGCCCCAACATGGCTGAGGGACTTGAGGACAAGGCACCCCCTTTCAGTGAAATTGAATTGTACAGTATAAACAAAGCAGTCTTGACATGCTGAATGTAGCACTTGCCATGTAGAGTGTCTGATGTGGCAAGGGATATTCCAATATTTAGAATCACATCTTTACAAAGGTCATATCCAAGGCCTTGTTTGTATATGTACACCCAATTTAGCATGTATGTTGTGTTGCGCTATGTTACACAACAGATGACTTTTAATAGTAAGTGTAAGACTGTTGAGACTGCACATTACATGATAATCCTGGATCCACTTTTAAGGTGTGGATATATCCATCCAGACTGTGTCTCATCTCCACTTGTAGACTTACATTGGAAGATAACTATGTTTCAGTGTCAGGAAAGACATTGCACTAATGCTGAAGGTGAGGGTTAGTAAATACTGAGGAGAAAACTGACCTAAATTGAGAGAGATGTCATTGTGTGAGAGAGTTCAGGACATTACAGTAATAATACACATACATTTTGGTCTAAGATACATATAATTGGTTAGTGAGATGAAAAAAGTAAAAATTTTGCACTTGCGTTATGTAGTCACGTGCTTTGTAATGATTTGTACCACAACTACATAATAGTTTGCCTTCCATTTCAATGGACCATGCTGGCCAAGAAGCAATAGGACAGGTCCAAGGGCAGAGCAGGAGTTCCTCGCCTCTTCAGCAGGCACATTCTCTTGACACAAGCAGCAAAGAGGAGTAGGAGGGACCTGGACCATCATGCTAGGGTAGTGTGGCCACCCAGACAGAGCCTTCAACATCCACTTCAACAGCCCTGGTAGGGTCTGAAGAGACTGAAGGGCGAGGCCTTGATAGGGAAAACCCCAGCCAGGGGGAGTGAATGTGGCTCTCCCCCTGTCCCACAAGAACTGGACTTGGATGTGGTGTCCCCAGGGCAGGCCCCATCACTATCTGGGCCTAACGCTGATCTCTCCCTAACTCTTGAGGCTCAATTCCATCGGGGCCTCCAGCTGCACCCTTTGCTACTAGTCCCCTTCCAGGTGCCTGCCCAGAAGTTCTGCCCCGGATATTCCCCATTGTTATCGTTCTACGCAAACCACTCCATGTGCGATTACCCCTGTGGCTGCATCCCAGGCAGTGATTGTAGCAACGGATGTTGAGTAGAATGTGACCTCTCGGGCCTTACAGGAGATCTGGGAAGAACTCTGTACGTTCAGAGAGGTACATTCCAGAGAAATGGCAAACATCAATGCCTCCATCACTTCATTGGGTAGAGCCATATTGTCTGTGTTGGCCCAATGACCCACCCCCACTACTGTACTTGTGTCTTCCAGTTCGTCTACCCTCACTGTTTCCCCTCATACCCCTTGTGCTACCTGCTCTGAGGGGTGCCTGGCACTGCATCGGCCAGACAGGACGAGTCCACAGGAGCAGAGGATCTTCACATTGTGGAGGAGGATGCCAGTGAGGATAACTAGTGACTGGATTATGTTTGGACTGTGGACTTTTTGTTTTACTCATGTACATAGACTGGTTCGCCTGATGCTTCCTGATGTGCTTTATTCATTTTGCCCAACCCCCTCCAAGTTCCCTTGCCCATTCTGCTTGAAGTCATATATTTCATATCCTTTCTCCCTTTCCAATGGACAAGTATTTACTTAATTTATTTTCTAATATACAAATATTTTTCTTGAACACCACCTCTGTCTTGTGTTGTTCATTATGTATGCTGTATTCAAGGTATGAAAGTCAACATCAGTAGGTGTTTAGCTATGCTATCAACAGGATACCTTGACACACAGATGGTCCTACAAATCTACATGTCTCACCCACACACATTTATCATCACATTTATGGCCTTCAACTGAGTATCCAATTGACCATCACCAACAGTATTGACTTGTGAAGTATATCTTTTTATTTACACACATTGGTGGGATACATATTTACAGTGATCGTGAAGGATCTCTCCTGTGACTTCTAAATTGTGGTGGTGAGAATCTCTGTGAGAAGTGCGTTTACTGTAGTGTTGCCGATGTATCGGTGGATGTGGTGCATCTGCCTGTACAGCTTGTGGGTGTGTCTCTAGAGGGTGTGAGGGTGGCTGTGCGGGTGAGGGAGGTGACTGTACAGGTGGGGCAGGTGCCTGTACAGGTGGAGACTGCTGAACAGGTGGGGCAGGTGACTGTACAGGTGGTGAGGGTGGCTGTGAGGTGGGGCAGGTGCCTGTACAGGGGGTGTGGGTGGCTGTACAGGTCGGGCAGGTACCTGTCCAGGGGATGTGGGTGGCTGTACAGGTGGGGCAGGTATCTGTACAGGGAGTACGTTTGGCTACACAGGTGGTGCAGGTGGCAGTACCAGGTATGAGAGTGGCTGTACAGGTGGAACAGATACCTGTACAGGTAGGGGATGTGACTGGGCAGGGGGCTTGTGCAGTAGGGGTGGTGGCTATGGATGTCAGGGGATACCTGTGCAGGTTGTGATACAGGTGGGTGGGTGGGGCATGGTGCAGGTAGGTGTGTTGGATCCTCTCCATGCGTTGACAGTGAAGGAAAACTTTTGTACAGTTTCAACATGCCCTCCATCATCATGGCTAAGGTATGGTGTCCTGCACTCTCTTCCCTATAGATGGCTTTGATGTCATCTTGCCTCCTTGTCATGCCTTGGGAAGATTTCACAATCTTTTCCAAGACACAGGTCTGTCTGTCAATCATCTGAGAGTTTGGCGTATTTACTGTAGTGAGTCTGAAATGTCAGACAGAGTAGACCCTATGGCACAAAGGTCCTGCCTCACATTAGCCTGCTGTTGGAAAAATCATCTTCTCACTGGCCACCATGACCATCTGCCACCCCCCTCCACATGAGAAGGCCTCTGATACGACTGTCAGGTCTACCTGCACGGGGAGCAGGGATATGTGGTAGGCTGTGGGAGGAGATGGGTGCCTAGGGGATACCTTTTCCTCACCAGGGATGTTAGAACCCACAGATGCTTGGGAGAAGGCCTGGGAGGCAGTGCCATTGGAGGACTGTGTAGGAGATGCAACACATTTGACCTGGAAGTGAGAGCTGTAAGGAGTTGATGGATGTGTTGGGCTAGGTGAATGCTGTGACTGGTTGGCTGACTCATGGGAATGGGCAATCCTCAGAGGTGAAGTGGGAGGGGTACAATGTTGGCCGGACCTGGTGTACGCTTTGCTATTTTGCCCTGTGGGCCAACAATGCAATCCAGAGACTATGACTCCTCCTCCTTGACCAGCACCAGATTGTTTTCTTCATCCTCCTCTTCTTCCTCCTTATCTTCCATTTCTTCCTCCTCATCCTCCTTTTGTTGTGAGGTGCTTGCAGCTGACATAGCTGCTTGGAGGAGGATTGGGTTCTCTCCTCAGAATGCCCATCACCCTCCACTGGTGGATGGTGCAGCTTCCTCAAGCGACTCATCGTCCTCAGCATCTTAAAGTCTGAGGTTGCAACAAGAAAAATATTTGCCTTAGTATATCACGTGCTACTACACAAGGGCTGGGTCAAATAATCTTTGCATCTATATCTGATGTTCCACATGTGACCTTGTTTGTTTAAACCTACACGTGACAGCTCACACTGTAGCATTGAGATGTTCAATGCAGATGTGCAATGCAAATTCAAACACACCAGCTCCAGCCACATCTCTCAGTAGTATTTAGATCCCCCTTGATGTCACTGCTGAACCTGGCTCTTTGAGTGTGTTGTGGAATATGTGGTTCTCAAACCAGCAGCTTCAAAAGGAAGCGACACCATAATTAGTGTTCAGCATGATTTATATGTGAACATGCAAAATTAACACATATGTCACTGATTATGTTGGGAATACATTGCACACCAACTGCAGATACTAAAACAAAGTGGGACTATCTGGCAATATCCTTTCACAAGGAGTTGGGTATTGTGCACAATGTGGGAAACAGCAACACAATGGTGCATTTATCTAACAGACCAAAGGTAGTGGGTCTGACTGCTGCAGCCAGGATGTCTCCAAAACCCCTTAGTGGTGTTTTCTTGATCACAGAAGAGGCCCTGGCAGCAGCTGCAATGTGTCCTACATATCCATATTGCATTACAAAGGATGATGGTAAGCATTTTACATATACGTGTCATATGTATAGACCAGTGATTCTCAAAGTACAGCCCGGTGGCCTCATGCGGCCCTCCTGATCTTTAAATGCAACCCCTTGGTCAACAGCAGCACTGGGCTGCTGTTAACTCAACACAGCAGTAACATTGTAAAGATGTTAAATAAACAGGGGAATGTGTATTTAAAGATTAATTTAAGTGAAAGAAAGGAGGTAACTGAGGAGTCCTGCACCACTTAACATTAGAAATACCTTCAATCTTGCAGCATACGTGCAAAAGTATGATAAAGTCTCTTCAATATTCTAACAGTGTATTTCATTATCATGCAGAACTGTTTCACCTTAGTCCATCAGATGATATCAGTGCATTGCAGAATAGTATTTTAAAGTTGTCGGAACAGGAATTTGGTAACATTCACTCTTCCACTCTCCTCCCACTCTGACAACAATGCAAATAGTGAACTAGGAGGTAAGTCAGTTGTAATGTGAGCTCTTTGGGTGGTTTGTGTTCCTATTAGACATGAACAACATCATTGTTTATTAAATCAAACACTGGAGAAAGTGAAATAAAATAATTGCCTAACATCACATAATTTAGTTAAGTGGAGAAACTGCGGTAAATCACAGATTTTCTGGTTTCACTTTGTGTAGTTCAGCCACCAGATGTATATGCTTTGCTTCACCTACACCCATCTTACCACCAACCCCCCAAACACCAAATGCCACCCTGCTGGCATCAGTGTGGTCCTCGGCTCCATCACTGACCATACATTTTTGAACTAGGGAAAATGTTTGCGAGTATCCATGTTAGAGGCTTTTTAACCCTGCATTGGCCACTCCTCTTTCTATGAGACAATATAAGCAATTTGGTACATGCTGTATTGATTTAACATGAATGTAGAGTCATTCTTTCATTAGCCAACATGTTATGAAGTAGTATACACTTATGAGCTATATCTGAGCATATGGAGATGAGTGACAACAGAGATATTAGACACACACCACATACCGCTGACATATTATCCAATATTTAAAAGCATGAGCTTTTTGGGAAATCATGATTAAGTTTACTTACCAGGGTTTACCATCTGCCCAGTGTGTGGTGCCTGACCAGATGTCACACCCACCCGTGGAGCAGAGATCACTGTGGGCTGTGTTTTTCCGGCCAGTGTCAAAGGGCCTAAAATAATGTGACTGTATATAGTTTACATTTTAGTTGACACATGTAATGAACCACATTTCCAAGTTCAGTTCACATGTTTGAGACTATTGATGGATTCTATGTAAAATAACTAAGGGTTTTCTGATCACAATGTAGTAGATGGGACCCTCTTCCAGCCATATTTACGTACCAGTAGTGCTGGGGGTATGGGTTGATATGCCCTATGATGTTGCCTCCCAGCAAGTGCAGGGACCTCTGCTACAGTTGGTGAACCTACTCTAGCTGTACGTGGCAATAAAAATGTAAAGTCAACAGACAATACCAAACATATGATCATTATGTACAACAATTCATATATTTACTCAATTGAGCTTACTTACGAGACAAGAGTGATGGTTACTTAATCAGGCACTTTTTCTAGTGCCATTTGCCAGTGTAAAATGAAATCACCAGCAGTGATGAGCCACTGTTTGTGAACGTGACATTGGAAATTCCTATTTCCATCACAAAAGATTCTGGGACTAGTAGTGCAATAGACAAAACTCCCAATGAATATTTGCACAAACTTGACATTACTTCCATAGTCACATTTACAGTGTATCGTACACATGTATCACTTTAAGTAATTGTTTAATTAATCACATATTACCTGGCACCAAATTAAGGTCATCAGTCACAGGTATGCAGGTGGAGGTGCATGGTGGAGAGGATGTCCCTCTCAAGTGGGGTCAGTCGGACGCGGGTTCCAGTTGGTCCACCAAGGAGAGCTCTGGCCACCTCTATCCTGGTGTACTTCGTCTTTACCTGCCCCTTCTCATCCTGCCACTTCTTCTTCATGTCTATGGCAGTCCAGACGTCCTTCCCCAATGAACTAACTGCAGTTTCCAATTTCTGCCATAGTGCTGCCTTCTGTGTTGCACTAGTGAGGTAGAGTGGAAGGCCATGCATCTTCTTGTAGTTTCTCACTACAAAAGTGACAATCATGTTTATCTCATCCTCTGTATAATTATTCTTCCTCCTGTAAGGTAGCATGGAGAAAGGTTGCAAGGCACAGAGCATTATTTTCTTATTAGCCCCTTCTCCTTCCTAAGATGTGTCCAGGCCCCTTCCTTGTGATCTTTCACTGAATCAAAGAGCAACCTTTTGAAGTGTAAATGGGGAGTCTCTTTCTCTCTTTCCTTCCTCCAGTGTGTGTCCCACGCAGAACACAGAAATGAAATGCACAGATCTGTCTGATGGATTCCTCTACTCATCATATCTTCACCAGGCAGGCCTGGGCTTCTCAAAATGGAACCCAGGTTCCTCCATGTAATTTACCATTGCACGCACTCTTGCACTTGGTGTACTTTCACAGCACACATGCTCTCCAGTACTGTTACCTCAGTACAATGTGCAACTACAGATACACTTAGATTCAGCACACACATTCAGTATGCATCCACTGCTCAGTACTGTAGCTTTTCTGGCTTGTGCCAGTGTGTGCTATTGCAAGCACACGCTCACCATGTGCGGGCTGCACAACACTTCACCCTTCATGTATTGTACTTCCAACAAGCACACATAGACCCATCACATGCTTTTATTGTGCACGCACTGCACAGCACTGCATCTCGCACGTAATGTATTCCTCGCAGTCATACATACACGCAGTACATGCACTAACCACACATATAACTACACAGTACTGCTGTATCTTTGTACAGTGCCCTTCCCAGGCACACATACCTCAGACGCAGTCACTACTCCTGCACTATGCAGCAATCTGCTTGTACCTGATGTAGGCCAAGCTTGAGTTAAGCACATAGCAACAGAACTTTAAAAAGGTGAGATAGCCTGTAGGCCTCACTCCATTTAAAAAGGACCTGTTCAGTTCTGCTGATTACTACACAGTATGCTGCCACCTCTGTGTTTGGCTGCTTAACTGTTGGTGAAGCTGTAGCCTTCCACCACTATGAGGGTAGTGCTTTGGGTAACCTTTGGGCATGGTTCCCAGTCCGAAAAGACCGAAATCCGTGTGACAGGCCCATATCATGGCACACACCCATGATCCGTGTTTGCTTATGACAAAAAATCAGCATTAGGGATTCAGACAACAGTACAGTTGGGCACTCAGTAACTTATTGTTCATTGTCATTCTGTAAGAAATTTTGGTTAGTATGTGATGTTGTTAAACGTTGTGGGACTTATATTTGTTAGTATGTTCTGGATGTTATTTACTCTTCTTGTTCTACTTTATTAGTCTTTTTAGATTTTCTATGAGAGGGAGTTGCCCAGTTGCTGATTCGGGAACTATTTTCTGCAAAACAGTTCCTGTGGGGTCTTGTGAGCTTGTGCTTGCTTCTTTTGAATCCTCTGGAGATTACTAACTTGAATTTCAGTGGTGTTTGGAGGATAATTGTGTTCCTTTAAACTTTCATCAATATCAGCTATGGTGGTGGCCCTACCACGGCACGCACATAAAAATATTTATGGGCATTTCCAAAGCCGCCTTTCACTAGAAGTGCTTTCTTTGCTATAAGTGTATCCCCTATAACGTAATTGTAGTTTCCCCTTTTTTGATATGTTACAGTTTCAAACATTATATCAGTGGATTACAAAATGATTAAAATATATGTTGTTTTTATGTATATTATATGTTCTTAAAATTGTATAACATGTTTACAATGTTTTACATTATTTGCTTACATTTTTGGCATTTTGTTCAGGCTGGTTGGTTCTGTGTTTTTTAGAGGGCTTTACTTTTTTTCTGTTTTATTATTCTTTGTTCATCTGTACTGTTGAAAAAGAAATGTTTTAGTTATTGAAGTCTATTTTTTGTGTGCATTTTTATTAGCTATTTCTGGATTTTAAAAAAGGCATGTTATTGATTAATTATAGGGGTGATTTTTCTTTTTTTATTTATTATATTTTTTAGAAGTGCTTGGGTGTGCATTCTGGAGACATAATTCTGACATAGTTGTGCGTGTATTCAAATATTTCAATTTTTTATTGTTAAAGTTAAATAAAGCTATAATTCTTTACTTAATTTGTAAATTTAGTAGCTTTATTTCTACAGAGGGTTGCAGTCTTTCTATCTTTTGCTTCAGCTTGGCAGAGTGACATTGTTCAGCAGTTGTGGCTTCTTTTAGGGCAATGAATTGCATGTTTTTATTTCATTTTTATGCTATATTTCAATCTGGAAAGTTTTCTTTTGGCAATCATTTTTCATTCTTAAATTTAATTTAATTGGGTGTGAGGGTAGTAGTTTGTATTTTGTACCTTATATAGTAAATGCTAATTATGTTTTATTTATATATGTTTAATTTATCTATTGGTAATTTGTTTTAAATACACACACACACACACATATCTATCTATCTATCTATCTATCTAGATAGATAGATAGATAGATAGATAGATAGATAGATAGATAGATAGATAGATAGATAGATAGATAGATAGATAGATAGATAGATAGATAGATAGATAGATAGATAGATAGATAGATAGATAGATAGATAGATAGATAGATAGATAGATAGATTTGCAGGGATTATATATTATGGTGTGCAGATGATTCTCTGGGGCACTGTAGGTAAGGAGGGAAAAAATGTATTACATTTTAATTGTTTTTATTTATTTATATCTGTGGCTGCGGAGGTATCACGGTACTCCTGAGGTAAATAGTGATGACAAGTCACTATCTGATTGGCTAATGTTTTTTCAAAAGTTAAGGGCAGCCAGCTTGTTTTCACCTCGAGTGTCCCTGTGTTTTGCGTTTCACTTTTCAATGTAGGTAAGTTAAGGTTTGCTAATTTTCCCATACCTCTTACCACTTTAGTAAACTGGTAATAGGTAAGGAATAATATATATATATATATATATATATATATTTTCAAACTTCATTCAGCTCCTCCTGGGAAATCCGCCCATAGTCTGGTGGCGCACGGGGCCGGTAGAGCCACAGCCGGCACAAATGTAAATCCAATATTCCAAAGTAAAGCGCGCTCTCAGTTTAGGGTATAATAGCGATCTTTTATTCCAACGTTACGCGTTTCGAGAGTAAACTCTCTTGCTCACACGAAGCAAGAGCAAGAGAGTTTACTCTCGAAACGCGTAACGTTGGAATAAAAGATCGCTATTATACCCTAAACTGAGAGCGCGCTTTACTTTGGAATATTGGATTTATATATATATATATATATATATTACCTACTGGCGGTAGCCAGTAGGTAGTTATAGTCAGGACCTATTATTCATAGGAAATCCGCAACATTCTATTTGGAATAACTTTGGCGCCGGTTGCTGAATCTTTGCGAAATTTTCAAAACTCGTGGCCTGCTCCGGTCCGCTCCTATCCTGAAAGTCTCGGGGTGATTCGTCAAGCGGGGGCCGAGAAATAAGGGGGTCCCAAAACGTGTTTTCCCCATGCAATTTTCCATAGGGAGAGATAGTCGCAGCTACAGCCCGAACTGCTTAAAGGAATTACACCAAATTTGGCAGAAAGGTAGACCTTGGTTCAGAGTCGTGCCTTTTGCTTAATTGGTGTAAATCCGTTCAGTAGTTTCTGAGAAAATCAAAATCAAAATCACATATATATCTATGGCCGCGCTGGATCCGCGCACCCTGCCGAGCATGAGCTGTATGCTAATTGGCTGTCAACACTTCACACCAGGAAGTGTTGGCAGCCATCTTGTACCTTGGTAGAACCGAGGCACAAGAAAAGAGAAGAAAAAACGTACAGAATGAAAATAGGGGGAAGGGTAGAAACACCCTGACCCCCTAGGCCTGCTTAGGGGGTCTCACAAGGGGACACGATTTTTTAAATCGTCAAAATCTGAGCTGGGTGCGCGGATCCTGACGATAAAAAAAAAAATTAATTTGCCCCCAGGGGGGCCAAATCCCGGGGGCTATTCAAGTATTGGGTTGGGGGGCCCAAAGGGACCACCTACCCCCGGGGACCGCCACCCCCCGGGGCTTTGTGAAAATATTTGTGGGGGGCTCACGGCCCCCCTGCAGTCCCAGGGACCGCCACCCCTGGGGCTTGTGCATTTAAAAAAAAAGAAATACCCTGTGTGGGGGGCTCAAGCCCCCCCCACACACCCCGGGGACCGCCACCTCCCCGGGGCAATTATTATGTAAATTGGGCGTCCGTGACGGACCCTCCAGCCCAGGGGACCACCACCCCCTGGGCTTTCTAAATTGGTGGGAGGGGGGCCGTGCGCCCCCCCCCCGGAGCCAATGATGGCCCTGGGGACTGCCACCCCCCAGGGCCTGTTCCTGCAGTGTCCCGGGGTGCCCACCCCCGGGACACTGCTGTTTGCTATGGCAGGGTGGGAGCCTCACGGCTCCCGCACTGCCATAGCAAACTTGGTTTGAATTTTGAAAGAGAGAGCAGGGAAACCTGCTCTCTCTTTCAAAATTCAAACCAAATTGCTTTTCCACACGGGTAGCTGCATGTTAGCAGCTCCCCATGTGGAAAAGCAATTCCGGCTCCTGCAGGAGGCGGGGATCCGGCAGGACCATGGGGGGATTGGGGACCCCACAATGGCCCCCAACGGAGAGGGCGAGCCCCGGGGGATGGGGTCCCCGGGGCTATTAGTGGCCCGCCTCCCCCCAAAAAATGTATAAAAATAAATAAATTAGAAAGGCCGGCCCCGGGGATGGGGTCCCCGGGGCCTTTAGTGGCCAGAGGAGGGGGGCAATACAGCCCCCCTCCAAAAAAAATTATTTTAAAAAAAGGCCATGCCCCGGGGGATGGGGTCCCCGGGCATGATTAAGGCCTCGGGAAGGGGGCCGCCTTCCCAAATTTTACATTTAAAAAAATTAATTAGGGGGCAGGCCCTGGGGTATGGGGTCCCCAGGGCCACAAAATAAGAAAAAGAAGGGGGGCTATGCAGCCCCCTTTAAATAAAAAAAAAGAAATACCGGCATCGCCCCGGAGGCCACTCCCCCTCGTTTCAGCACTCTACAAATGCACCAGGGGGCACGTGTGCGGATGGGGAACAAATTCCCCTTGAATACTGGGGGTCCCTGGGGGCCAACTAGCCCACCAGGAACCTCCAGTATGCGCCTGGGAGCTGCGTTGCAGAGAGGTGTACTGAGGCCATGCCCCTTTTTACACCTCTCTGCAACGCAGCTCTGTGGCGCTTAATGGAGGTAGCTGGTGGGGTAGTTGCACCCCAGGAACCCTCAGGATTCAAGGGGGGTAATCCCCCAACTTAAAACACGCCACGGGGCGCGTTTGCACAGTGGTGAAGGGAGGGGGCGGGCCTGAGGTGATATGTGTGCAAACGCGCCCTGTGGCGCGTTTTAAGTTCAGGAATTAATTCCTCTTCAATCTGGAGGGTCCCTGGGGACCGATTAGTCCACCAGGTGCTTCCCGTAAGCACCACTGTGCTGCGTTGCAGAGAGGTGGTCCAGGCCGTGCCCATTTTCTCTGCAATGCAGCTCTGTGGGTCTAACTAGAGATACCTGATGGGCTAGTTGTACCCAAGGGACACTCAGGATTCAAGGGGACTTTATTCCGCAAATTAAAATGGCCATAGGGCATGTTTGCACACGTCAGCTCAGCCCCCCTCCCTTCACCAGTGTGCAAACACGCCCTGTGGTGCGTTTTAAGAGGTGGTTTTAATACCTCTGCCTTATTATATACTAGGGGCTTACAGAGGAGGTCATGCTAATAACAGGGGTACCCCAACGCATAGTGTTCCCTAGTGTATGTAGGTGTTTTAACTGTATTTTAAGTGTCTTTTATCATAGCACAGGCTCTAGGACTGGTTAGTCAGAGTCAGTTACCACCAGTACCCATCTGAAAAAGTTGAGAGTACAGGATGATTTTGCAACAAAGCCTCTTTCTGCTCCTCTGTTTGTTCTTTCTGCATGTCTTCCTTCTTCCTGCACTTTTCTTTGTCTTTGAGGACTTCTGTAGCTTCTTTCTGCATTTCTTGTTCTTCTTTCTGTGTGTTTTTTCTTCTTTCGTCACAAGTCCTACCTCTGTAGGCATAGTTAGAAACTAGCATTTAAAAAAAGCTTTGAAAATCACTTAAAAACCATAGGTTTCAGTTACGTTAAAGTTAGAAATTAGCATTTAAAAAACCTTTGAAATTCACTTAAAAAACCATAGGTTATAGGCACGTTATAGTTAGGAATTAGCATTTAAAAAACCTTACAAATTCACAGAAAAAAACATAGGTTTCAGGGGTGTTATTGTTAGCTGCCCATTTCACTCGTACAAAACCATAGAAATTCCTCGGTTATAGTGAGTTCTGCCAACTATAACTCACGCGCCCGCAATGCACTGCTGATGATGTCACATATTGCATCATTCATGACATGGTCAGTGACATCACTGATGACATCACTGATGACATCTCAAATGACATCACTGATGACATCATCTACTTGACAATCCGATACACCACATCATACACTATTATAACCTTTCATCACTCACTGTAAAATACAGAGTACCATATTTGAAACCATTGACACACCAATACCAGTTATTACATACCCACTCACTGATTCCTAAGTCTACACACACAACTACCCATTCAACAACAGAATCATCTATACATGCAGTCATTAATTAATAGAACACTATCAAATGCACTTATACACATATATAGACATTGACACATCAGCAGTCATCTTAGTCGGTAATGCAGTCATCCTACTCACTCATGAAAAAAATGTATCGCACTTAAATTTACTCACTTACACAAATATCCAATGACACCTCATTTATTCAAACACATAGTAACTCATCGTTAATATGTTAAAAAAGCACCATTACAATTATACACTCATTCATATATTTACTCTCACAATCACTCACTCTTACACAAACTTATTTATATACACCAACTCTCACATACAATGCCTTTTATTTTTTTACTTTGTTGAAGATGTACAACTAAACATTTATTCACTCACCAACACACAAATAAATACACTCAGTCACCCAAACAACTGTTTCCACATGCACTCTTAAACCCATACACCTAGTCAATCAACCATTCACACATCTATGCATAGAGTTACACACATCCCATCCAACCACACACAAACTCAGTGTCACATACAAATACTCACCCAACTAATCAATAACTAATATACACACTCATGTAGTTAGTGACCAACTGAGGCAGCATGTTATACAACAACAGAGACAGTGCTGCACACATTCACATAGTTTCATTACTAATCCATGTATTAAGTGAGACACTTTTAATTACTCACTTAAAAAGACAGTCAGACAGCTACTAAATCCTCCATCCAGACAGTTATATATCCACTCAATCTTCAATACAGATTGGTATATATATAATACATATTTAAATTTCAAACTAAACCACATTCAGTGGATGATGTCATCAGTGATGTCATCAGTGATGTCATTTGAGATGTCATCAGTGATGTCATCAGTGATGTCACTGACCATGTCATGAATGATGCAATATGTGACATCATCAGCAGTGCATTGCGGGCGCGTGAGATATAGTTAGCAGAACTAACTATAACGGAGGAATTTCTATGGTTTTGTACGAGTGAAATGGGCAGCTAACTATAACACCCCTGAAACCTATGGTTTTTTCTGTGAATATATATATATATATGTATTTATTATATTTACAGAAAAAATTTAGAAATTAGCATTTAAAAAACCTTTGAAATTCACTTAAAAAACCATAGGTTTCAGGCACGTTATAGTTAGGAATTAGCATTTAAAAATCCTTAGAAATTCACAGAAAAAAACATAGGTTTCAGGGGTGTTATAGTTAGCTGGAAATTTCACTCATACAAAACCATTGACATTCTCCCGTTATAGTTAGTTCAGCTAACTATAACTCGCGTCCCCGCAATGCACTGCTGATGACGTCACATATTACATCACTCATGACATGGTCAGTGACATCACTGATGACATCTCAAATGACATCACTGATGACATCATCCAGTGTCTGTGTGTTTCTGTAAAGTTTAAATAGGTTTATTATATATAGGGAAAGGCATATTGACGAATGAGTGGGTGTATAAGTGTGTGAACGGATGATTTTGTAGGTGTGTGACTGACTCTATAAGTGAGTGATTAAATGTATCTTACTGAATGCATGGGTTAGTGACTAAACTGTGTGAATGTCTGTATCCGTTTGTCTGTTGGTGTGTAAGTGGCTGCATGGGTTTGCAAATAGCTACATGAGTGTCTATATGGGTTATAGATTGGTTGTCTGAGTATCTGTATGGGTGCCTGAGTGTTTGTGTGGGTAGGGTGTGTGTGACTCTGTGCATAGATGTGTGAGTGGGTGATTCACTGGGTGCGTGGTTTTAAGAGTGCATCTGTGATGGACTGTATGGGTGGGTGAGTGTGTGTATGGTTGTGTTAGTGAGTGAATGTATATTTCAGTGGTACATGTGTGAGTAGGCAGTATATATGTGTGCTGCAGTACATAAATGGCTATAAGTGAGAGTGTGTGATTGTGAGAGTGGCTGTATGGATGAGTGTGTGCTTGTATCATTGATTGTATAAGAGCGTAAGAATGTGCTAGTATTTGTATGAGTAATTGAGCTGGAGTGTGTATAACTGTATAGGTGAGTAAATGGCAGTGTGATTAATTATTTGCATGACTGAGTAGGTGTGTGAGTACCTCTGTGGATGAGTGGAGGTGTGTGAGTGTCTATATAGGTGTATGAGTGCATATGATAGTCCTGTACTGAGTGACCATAAGTATGAGTGACTGTACGGGTGAGTGAGTGGATGGGTGTGTAGACCTAAGAATCAGTAAGTGGGTATGTAGTTATTGGTGTTGGAGTGTCTATGGTTTTGAGAATGGCAGTCTGTAATTTAGAGTGGGTGTATCAAAGGTTATATTAGGGTGTGAGAAGATGCATCAAATTATCACATGGATGATGTCATCAGTGATGTAATTTGAGATGTCATCAGTGATGCCATCAGTGATGTCACTTACTATGTCATGAGTGATGTAATATGTGACGTCATCAGCAGTGCATTGCGGGGGCGCGAGTTATAGTTAGCTGAACTAACTATAATGGGGGAATTTCAATGGTTTTGTACGAGTGAAATGTCCAGCTAACTATAACACCCCTGAAACCTATAACCTATGGTTTTGTACGAGTGAAATGGGCAGCTAACAATAACACCCCTGAAACCTATGTTTTTTTCTGTGAATTTGTAAGGTTTTTTAAATGCTAATTCCTAACTATAACGTGCCTATAACCTATGGTTTTTTCAGTGAATTTCAAAGGTTTTTTAAATGCTAACTTTTAAGTGTGATAGTAGTTATATCTATTTTTTGTACTGATTTTCTACAGTTTTTTAACTGTTTATTTATAAATATTTTATTCATTAAATAACATATTTTTCTGAAAATTGCAAAAAAACTTTTTTTAATTAAAACTGAAATATTGATTAATTTTCTTGTTTTCATTTTTTATTTTAATATATTGATATCATTTTCTTAAAAAAAATACAATTTTTTTTCGCAGTCGCGCACTCAAAGTGTACACATCACGGTGGGTGCGCGCATTCTAGCCGCCATTTTAGAAAAGTCATGAAGGATCCGCGTATGGTGTGCGACGGCTGCGTGTTTTTCAGTTACATCATATACATTTAATATCACGTGATATGCGTGATTGGTATGCGACCAGTCTGCGGCTCCTGCTCCCGCGCATTCGCGACACATGCGCATTACGGTACAAGATGTTTGCGTGCTTGCGGGTCCCGCGTGACATCATATACGTGCTGGGGCACGCTGGGTGCGCGACTCCCGCAAAAAATATTTATGTTCCATAATGATATGTATGTGTCTTTAATATACATATTAAGGCAAGAGATTATGTAAGATATTCATCAAAATAATATATTTGTACTTATAAGAAACTTATATTATTTTTAAATATATTTTCGCGAAGTCGGGTGCGTGCGTCGTGAGTGCAGAAAACCAGGTCAGCAGAGCTGCTGTAGAGCCAGAGGACCAGGTCAGCAGAGCTGCTCTAGAGCCTAAGAACTAGGTCAGCAGAGCTGCTCTAGAGTCAGAGAACCAGGTCAGCAGTGCTGCTGTAGAGCCAGAGAAACCAGGTCAGCAGAGCTGCTTTAGAGGGAGAGAACCAGGTCAGCAGAGCTGCTTTAGAGCCAGAGAACCAGGCCAGCAGAGCTACTTTAGAGCCAGAGAACCAGGTCAGCAGAGCTACTCTAGAGCCAGAGAACCAAATCAGCAGAGCTGCATTAGAGCCATAGAACCAGGTCAGCAGAGCTGCTTTAGAGCCAGAGAACCAGGTCAGTAGAGCTGCTCTAGAGCCTCAGAACCAGGTCAACAGAGCTGCTCTAGAGCCAGAGAACCAGGTCAGCAGCTGCTGCAGAGCCAGAGAAACCAGGTCAGTAGAGCTGATTTAGAGGGAGAGAACCAGGTCAGCAGAGCTTCTATAGAGCCAGAGAACCATGTCAGCAGAACTGCTTCAGAGCCATAGAACTGGGTCAACGGAGCTGCTTTAGAGCCAGAGAACCAGGTCTGCAGAGCTGTTGTAGAGCCAGAGAACTAGATCAGCAGAGCTGCTCTGTAGCATAAGAACTAGATCAGCAGAGCTGCTCTAGAGCCAGAGAACCAGGTCAGCAGACCTGCTGTAGAGCCAGAGAAACCAGGTCAGCAGAGCTGCTTTAGAGAGAGAGAACCAGGTCAGCAGAGCTGCTTTAGAGCCAGAGAACCAGGTCAGCAGAGCTGCTCTAGCTGACACTGACTGACTGACACTGACTGACTGACACTGACTGACTGACACTGACTGACACTGATTGACTGACACTGACTGACTGACACTGACTGACTGACACTGATTGACACTGACTGACACTGATTGACACTGATTGACTGACACTGACTGATTGACACTGATTGACTGACACTGACTGACTGACACTGATTGACTGACACTGACTGACACTGATTGACTGACACTGGCAGACTGACTGACACTGACTGACGGACATTGACTGACATTGACTGACACTGACACTGACTGACTACTCTCTACTACTCTACTACTGACTCTCTACTACTCTCTACTACTCTCTCTCTACTACTCACTCTTTACTACTCACTCTCTACTACTCTCTACTACTCACTCTCTACTACTCTACTACTCTCTACTACTCACTCTCTACTACTCACTCTCAACTACTCACTCTCTACTACTCTACTACTCACTCTCTACTACTCACTCGCTCTCTACTACTCACTCTCTACTACTCACTCTCTACTACTCACGCTCTACTACTCTCTACTACTCACTCTCTACTACTCTCTACTATTCACTCTCTACTACTCACTCTCTACTACTCACTCTACTACTTTCTACAACTCTCTACCACTCACTCTCTACTATTCTACTACTCACTCTCTACCACTCTCTACTACTCACTCGCTACCACTCTCTACTACTCACTCTCTACTACACTCTCTACTACTCTCTCTCTCTACTACTCTCTACTACTACTCTCTACTATTCACTCTCTACTACTCTCTACTACTCACTTTACTACTCTCTGCTGCTCTCTAGCACTCACTCTCTACTACTCTACTACTCTCTCTCTACTACTCACTCTATACTACTCTCTCTACTACTCTCTACTACTCACTCTCTACTACTCACTCTCTACTACTCTACTACTCACTCTCTACTACTCACTCGCTCTCTACTACTCACTCTCTACTACTCACTCTCTACTACTCACGCTCTACTACTCTCTACTACTCACTCTCTACTACTCTCTACTATTCACTCTCTACTACTCACTCTCTACTACTCACTCTACTACTTTCTACAACTCTCTACCACTCACTCTCTACTATTCTACTACTCACTCTCTACCACTCTCTACTACTCACTCGCTACTACTCTCTACTACTCACTCTCTACTACACTCTCTACTACTCTCTCTCTCTACTACTCTCTACTACTACTCTCTACTATTCACTCTCTACTACTCACTCTCTACTACTCTCTACTACTCACTTTACTACTCTCTGCTGCTCTCTAGCACTCACTCTCTACTACTCTACTACTCTCTCTCTACTACTCACTCTATACTACTCTCTCTCTACTACTCTCTACTACTCACTCTCTACTACTCACTCTACTACTCTCTACTACTCACTCTCTACTACTCTCTCTCTACTACTCTTTCTCTACTATTCACTCTCTACTACTCACTCTCTACTACTCGCTCTCTACTACTCACTCTCCACTACTCACTCTCTACTACTCGCTCTCTACTACTCTCTACTACTCACTCTCTACTACTCACTCTCTACTACTCTCTCTGCTAATCACTCTCTACTACTCACTCTCTACTACTCTACTACTCTCTACTACTCGCTCTACTACTCACTCTCTACTATTCTCTACTACTCACTCTACTACTCTCTCCTACTCTCTACCACTCACTCTCTACTACTCTACTACTCACTCTCTACTACTCTCTCTCTACTACTCACTCTCTACTACTCACTCTCTACTACTCTATACTACTCACTCTGTACTACTCTCTACTACTCACTCTGTACTACTCACTCTCTACTACTCACTCTCTACTACTCTCTACTGCTCACTCTCCACTACTGATTCTCTACTACTCACTCTCAACTACTCTCTACTACTCACTCTCTACTACTCTACTACTCTCTCTACTTCTCACTCTCTACTACTCTCTCTACTACTCACTCTCTACTACACACTCTCTACTACTTGCTCTCTGCTACTCGCTCTCTACTACTCTCTAGTACTCACTCTAATACTCACTCTCTACTACTCTCTACTACTCACTCTCTACTACTCACTCTCTACTTCTCTCTACTACTCACTCTCTACTACTCTCTCTACCACTCTCTACTACTCACTCTCTACTACTCTCTACTACTCACTCTCTACTACTCTCTCTCTACTACTCTCTACTACTCACTCTCTACTACTCACTCTCTACTACTCTCTACTACTCACTCTCTACTACTCTCTACTACTTTCTACTACTCACTCTACTATTCACTCTCTACTACTCTCTACTACTCACTCTCTAATACTCACTCTCTGCTACTCACTCTGCTACTCACTCTACTACTCTCTACTACTCACTCTCTGATACTTTCTCTACTACTCTCTACTACTCTCTACTACTCACTCTCTACTCTCTATTACTCGCTCTCTACTCTCTACCTCTCTACCTCTCTCTCTACTACTCTCTTCCTCTCTACCTCTACCTCTCTACCTCTACACCTCTACCTATACACCTCTACCTCTCTACCTCTCTGTACATGCACACATATGCACATATATATATGCATATATATGCATATGCATTTAAATATGTATGTGTATATATATATATATACATATATAAACATATAATCTGCATATCTATATAAATATAAATTCATGCAAACATATACATATATGCATACATATGCATGGTATGTATATGAAATTTTGAAAAAAACTAATAAAAGCAAAGCTAAAAAGCCACCTAATTATAAACAGAATTGCTTTAACTTAAACGAGGGCGAGACCTATTGCATTTTCAATGCTTGTTTACTTTGGTTCCATCAAGAAGGCATTCAGATGTGACACATTTGCCATAAATTCTGAATGGTAGCACTCTAGTTCCTCTTTAGATCACTGTAGCAAAGCTACTGCTCACCATGGAAGTCTGCTGCTGGTATTCAAAGTGCATATTTCAGTCTGCATGTCAGAACTTTTTAATGAAATAGAAGAGGATTTGAGAAGTCAAAATGTGCCCTAAGTTTTCTTTCTGCAGCACTAATCATAATTTCTATGGCAAAATGAACCCCCTCATTTTGTTCCTTTGCAAATTAAATGTTTTAAATGTTACCACTTTATTCCAATCAAGATGGCTTCAGGTGTGCCATACCTTTGTCATAAGTAAGACTGTTAGCGCTCTAGTTGTTCTTTAAAACACTCTGGGATTTCTGTCATTGGGCTATATTTGGGCTACATCTCGGTGATATTTGTGCTACATTTGGGCTCTTTTGTCTCTGGTGGCCATCTTGGGGTCCTTGTTATGAAGATTCCTAATGTCCTCATTTACTGCAGTCTCCTCAGTAGGCATACTGTCAGTTTTTTACTTTGATTCAATGAAGAAGGCATTCAGATGTGCCACACATTTGCCATAAATTCAGAATGTTAGCACTCTAGTCGCTCATTAGATCACTGTAGTAAAGATACTGCTCACCAGGGAAGTCTGCTGCTAGTATTGAAAGTGCATGTTTCAGTCTGCATGTCAGAATTCTTTAATGAAATAGAAGAGGATTTGAGAATTTTCACGCAATTCTGTTCAGCCATTCGGGCTGTACCTTCGACTAAAGGTCCTATGGAAAAATGCATGGGGAAAACGCGTTTTGGGACCCCCCCTTTTTCTTGGCCCCCGCTTGACGATTCACCCTGAGACTTTCAGGGTAGGAGCTGAACGGAGCGCCCCATTTGTTTTGAAAATTTCGTGAGGATTCATCAACCGGCGCCAAAGTTATTCAAAATAGAATTTTGAGATTTCCTATGGAAACTAGGTTGTAACTATAACTATCTACTGGCGACCGCCAGCAGACAATATATATATATATGTTGGATAAAAAATATGGAGTTTCACAGGAGTACTACAGTACCCCAAAATTGGAAATACACGTTAAGACACTATATTTTTTTATTATACTGTGCTAGTGTTTATCCATTTTTTTATATTTAAATATGCACATACAAGTGTAAGGAGTAGCGCAGTAATTACAAAAAATTACCGCACTACTTTAATAAAAGAAAAACACACTTCATCGCACAGTGTCATAAGAATGGAGAAGAAATTATAAACAAAAATGTGAACCTTTGAATTTTTGGGGGGAGTACCAAAGTACTCCTGAGCTACTCAGTATTTTTTATAGAACAATATATAGAAAGTTATAACTATTTTGCTCCACCTATTACCACTTTACTAAAGTGGTAATAGTTAAGGCAGAAAATATCAAACCTTATACTTACCTACATCAGCAGGCGTAAATGCACAAAACATGGAAAGCGTGCCTAAAACCAACATGGCTGTCTTTAACTTTTGGTTCTCCTGGCGTTGTGACTTCGAGGGTTCCCGGCATTTGTTGTATTCCAGTGCCAGCAGGATTTTGGGTTCCAGCTTCACCGACCGTCAGGCGCTATCCGGAACCATTAGTTTGTTTGCTGACTATGTGGGCCGCCCCGTAGCTGCCTGAGAGCTGTGTGTCCCCCTTAGGCTACGACTTTGCCGGCCTCCGAAAATACATAATTCTGTTCACCTTAGTAGGCGTTGGGGAGCCTGCCATCTCAGCTTTCTAGGTGGGGTGCACACCTTGCCTTGAGATACTTTTGTTCATCTTCGACATTCATTGGCGCCATCTTTTTAAGGTAGGAACCAGCTGTGAGCCCTTCACATTTGGACGTCTATTCATCTTTGTTCCAGACTTATGCATAGCGTTATGGCTTATCTGAATTAATCAATTGTGTTCTTACATCTGCTCCTGCCTTACCATCCCTTTCCCCCACCCTATCATGTATGTGGTTATTTGTATTCTATCGGTCCTGTGCCCTGAAGAAGGTTGTTTTTTGCTGCACTGAAGCTTGATACCGAAACACACGTCTGCACATTCAGTGAGAGGAACTACAGAGTGGAGCACCTACTGTTAAAGAAGAGTTGGATGCGTTATACATACAGGAATCCAACTAACGAAAATGTTGTTAATTGGTAAGAGGATATTGCATTCTACGAAAGAAAGTGTATTTACTATTGTGAACATTGAACACAGACACTATACAGTGCTAATATGTGTATTTAACCCGTTCAGCGCGGCGCGGATTTCCGCTCCGCGCTGAAGATTCCGTGCGCGGGCGGGGCCATGACGGAGCGGTTCCGTCATGCGCACAGCGCAACCGACGCACGTGACGGAACCGCTCCGTCACAAGCGTCGAAGGGGTTAAAACAATCTTTCTGCAATAGCCTAAGATCATGCTTTAAATTTTTCTCCTGGTGTCACCACTTCTAATTTCACCAGTAGTTCTTGTCCATGCTTGCTATTTTTACTTGTTTGTCTTGGGAGTATGTTAGTTGTATGGGTATGACTGGAGTATGACAGATAAAATGTTGAACTGTGATGTCATTCAGGACATGTTTTTGAGGTTTTTTAATGTCTTGTTCATTGTTTGACGATTGATAAGGGGGCAATATCATTGTTATTGGGATTTCTATTTATGTTTATTTAAAGATTACCATGTATATGAATTAATACAGATTATCAATATATTTTAAAATATCTAAAAATATTTTCCTATGGTGAGTACAATAAAATCATATAAATCATTCTTGAGAAAGCAAAATGTATTGTTATTGCTACAGTTGTGGTCAATCTCAATCCCCTTTTGAAAAGGTATCTGTTGTACTTATTTAGAGAAGCATTGCACTCATAATGTATCATAGGCAGGTGACATATTATTCCCTCCTTGCTGTAGGGTTTTGGTAGTTTAACTTTTGGAAAGCCAATGATTACCTAATCAGCTAATGATTTGTGATAATTATGTACCGTGCTACTAACGCTAATTGCCCCCACAGTTCACCAGAATACCACAGTAAGAGATATCACTAGCTTTAAATACAATAAAACTTTTTTTTAAATTACATTACTTATGCGCACTACACAAAACAAACATCTGCACACCATAATGTCTATTCCAGACACATTTAAACAAAATGACACTCACAGTTTTGGCACAATGCAAAAATGATAACACATTTCATTAAATTTAAATGTATTAAAAATTACACAATAATGACGTTAATTACCTCCACTAGACAAAATAAACATCTACGCTACACAATATTTAATCCTGCTAAATTTAAACAAAGTACCACTTCCTGTTTTGGAACAATGCAAAATAGAAAAGTACATTGCGGAATATTACCTATGGTAAACACAGCCATCAACCAATCCCATCACCAATTCCAAGCCCCATGTATTGTGGTATACTGTGATATACTATATGGTATGCTATAGCACAATATATAAGTACGTTTTATGCAAGTTATACGTTTACAAATACTTACACTATTTAAATATACAGCCACAAAATTAGCATTTACATATTATAATTGATATTTTGGAGATTTAAATTGAGATTTAATATAATTTTATGGTACCTTTATTTAATTTACACATTCCACTTTACGCTACTCCATTCTATAAGAGTTTGACTTCACGCCACTACACTCTATGCTATTTACAGAATGCCAGGCCACTTTACGACAATCCACTATACGCCACTAAATTCTACGCTAAACCACTGTACGTTACTCCACTGTAATCCACCAAACTACACTGTATGCCGTTCCAGTGTGCACCACTATATTCTATGTGATTATACTGTTCACTACTGTATTCTATTACACTTTTGTGAATGCCACTTTACTTACCACTCCTACCTATACTGCTTCCAACTGTGTGCTATTCCACAGTAAAAAACTCCACTTTTTGCTATTCTACTATATGCTACTCCAGTATGTCCCATTTTATGGTACACTACTGGACTGTACACTATTTCAGTGTACGCTACTCCACTCTACGCCAATAAATTCTACTAAAATGCAGTATATGCCACTGAAGTGTACCACAATATACTGTATGCTGTTTCAAAACCTACATTCTGCACCACTCCAGTCAATGGCACTGTTTTACTGCAAGCCTTATTGGTGGGCTTACCATGTGGTTGTGTTTTGACGGGACAGGTGATGGACAGGAAGCAAGCAACAGTACTGAGCCTGATGCCCACCTTCTCGACAAATGATTGCTTAATCATGACAGTACCTTACTGCATTCCCTTCATATTGGATTTGTGCCCACTTGCACACATGATGAATGCCTAAAGGAGGAGAGCCTATGCTTCCCTTCGGTTTTGATTGAATCAACAATGGCTACAGTGAACATAACATCTCCTAGCCTCAACTCTGAAATATATCCTTACTTCGTCCAACTATAGTAAGACCTGTGACTTTCCTGGAATATTTTTCATCTATGCCTGGGTACTAAAGGGTTTGTCTGTAACCTGTCATACTGCATATCTCTGACCCCAAAAGACACAATCAAGCTAAACTTCATCCCATCTATGAGAGGCCGCCCAAAGAGATTTCCAAGACTCTTTTTTCTTTGCCGCTCGGTTCCTTAGTTTTGTAGTAGGACTGTCTATATACTAAATCCAACAGCTAGCTTAAGAACTAGAGGAGGTAGCAAACTCAACTACAATAACCCTTAGTTTGACCTCTGAGCAACTGGAAGCCCAACAAACTGTAATTTTAGTGGATAGCATGGCTTATGATTTTTAACTAGACTCCAAAGGTGGGATATGTGTATTTATAGGCTCGTAATGGTGCGCTTGTATACCACACGTCTCTTTAGGCACAGTTTGATCAAATACATGAAAGTGTTGCCAACTTACACACAGTCAGTTTCAAAGGGTGAAGTATTTGGTCCTCATTGAACGGTATTTTGGGGGTTCGGGAAAGAAGATTCTTGAAGTTGCATTTGTCACTTTTATCATCCATGTGCTGATTTACGTTATTATCTGAGTTTGCATTGCCTTCATCAACTGCACTACTCAAGGCAATGCTACTGATTCTGTGAATCAACATATGTAATTTTTATTTTGGTAAGAAACATTTAAGACTTTAATTGGCTTGAACACAGAGGTCCTTTCACACTATATAAATGGACAAGTAAAAATATATTTCTACATGGAGCAACATTATACTCAACTTTTCTGGTTTCCCATTAAAATGTATTGTTAGACTTGGCTTTTTCAGCGGGTTTACCCCCAGAATTTTGCT
Source organism: Triturus cristatus (assembly GCF_964204655.1). NCBI lineage: Eukaryota > Metazoa > Chordata > Amphibia > Caudata > Salamandridae > Triturus > Triturus cristatus. The sequence continues at coordinate 635,779,455 of NC_140589.1, read as the reverse complement.
TTTTGGCCTCCTGTGTTTGACCCTATTTTTGTTTGTTTTAGAACTCTGGGCACTTTACCACTGCTATTCAGTGCTAAAGCGCATATGCTCTCTGTGTAAAATGTGTTTATGGATTGGTGTTTCCATGACCGGCATATTTGGTTTACTAGTACGTCCCTAGTAAAGTGCACTGAGAGTGCCAGGGCTTGTAACTCAAATGCTGTTTGTGGGCCTGCAGCACTGATGCTCCCACCCACCCAAGCAGCCCTGAAAAGGGTTCTCAGACCTGCCACTGCAGTGACTGCACGCAGTTGGTAACTGCCTTGTCGACCTGGCAAGTGCATCCACTTGCCAGGCCCTAATCTTCCCTTTTATTACACATAAGTCACCACTAAGATAGGACCAAGGTACCCTTGTGAGCAGGGTGCTGTGTATGTTAAAGGTAGGACATGCACTTATGTGTGTGACATGTCCTGGTAGTGAATTACAGTGTTTTTGTTTTTCACTATGGAAAGTCTATCTGTCCCATAGGATAGAATGGGAGTTCACGTATAACATCCTATAACCATAACTTCCCACTGGGGCAAGATAGGGAAATACAGTTTAGTATGCATGGACTCAGAATGTAAAAATGCATCTTTTAGTAAAGATGATTTGTATGTTCTGTGTTTTAAAATACCACTTTTAGAAAGTGGGAGTTTTCTTGCTAAGCCATCCTGTCTGCCTCTGCTGGTTTGTGGATTGATTGCCTGGCTTTGGAGTGACTGGGCCTGGGGATGTGCATTCTCTCATACAGCCACGTGGTGGGGTTGATATGTGCCCTACCTTTCTTGAATGAGTCAGGGCTGGGCTGAATTTACCTGGGCTGCATTCAGAGTAGTGGGAGGAGTTTTCACTAGCACCTGAATAGGCCTGGTCTGCCTTTAGAATCGAGGAAGGAGATTTCCCTTGCACCTGAATAGACCCTGTCTGCCTTGGACGATGCTGTATCCACCTCTTGTCGGGTAGCTGGACCAGAGAGGACAGAACTGGTTTGGACTGAGTACAGACACTCTCTGTCCAAAAGAACAAAGAGAAATTGAGTATAAATATTGGGGCCCAGACCCAAGAACTACAGATTACTGCTGAACTAAAGAACCTGTCAGGAAGAAGGGCTGGAAAAGCTATCAGGAGGAACTAACACTTTGCTGCCTGCTCTGCTGTGTTTGCCTGCTTCTTGCTGCTTCTGTCTTGGGATCTGTTGCTTGCACCATTACCTGCCAGCACCGCAACTCTGCATCGTAGCCCTGCCTGATCTCACTGACGCCGCTGGACAACTGTCAACGAGCCCGAGCTTCCTCACCGACAGAACCCAGAGAGTCTGCCTCCCTCCATTCCGTTCCGAAGCCACCAAGATCACCTGCAGCGTACTCCAAGTATCATCCCTCAGCCCGACCCTCTTCAACGTCTACATGACACCGCTCGCCAACATCGCCTGATCACACAACCTCAGCATCATCTCATATGCCGACAACACCCAGCTGATCCTCTCCCTCACCAAAGACCCCGCGACCGCCAAAACCAACTTCCACGAAGGAATGAAGGCCATCGCCGAATAGATGAAGAGCAGTCGCCTGAAACTGAACTCGGAAAAGGCGGAGGTCCTCATCCTCGGCTCCACCCCCTCCGCCAGGGACGACACCTGGTTGCCGGCCTCACTGTGAACTGCGCTTACACCCACCGACCACGCACGCAACCCGGGGTTCATCCTGGACTCATCTCTATCAATGACCCAGCAAGTCAAAGCCGTCTTCTCCTCCTGCTTCAACACCCTCTGTATGCTTCACAAGAGCTACAGATGGATCCCGACTGGAACCAGAAGGACAGTCACCCAGGGCCCTCGTCACCAGCAGGCTGGACTACGGCAACGCCCTCTACGTGGGAACCACGGGCAAACTCCAGAAGAGACTCCAACGCAAACAAAACGCCTCCGCACGCCTCATCCTCGACATCCCCCGCCACAATCACATCACTGCCCACCTGAGGGACCTGCACTGGCTCCCCGTCAACCAGAGGATCACCTTCAAGCTCCTCACCCATGCTCACAAAGCACTCCACAATGCTGGACCAGCATACCTCAACAAGCGACTCACCTTCTACACCCCCAACCACCAGCTCTGCTCCGCTACCTCCCCCTCGCCAATCCCACGCATCCACCGAACGACCACCGGCAGGAGATCCGTCTCCCACCTTGCCGCCAAGACATGGAAGACCCTCCCCATCCACCTGCGACAGACCCAGGACCTGCTGACCGTCAGGAGACTTCTCAAGACCTGGCTGTTAGAATGGTAGCAGCTACCCCCTCCCCTCAGCGCCTTGAGACCCTCACGGGTGAATAGCGCGCTCCACAAATTGACTGATTGATTGATTGAACCGCGCCTTGAGGGCACCGCACACTGCACCGCTTCACTCCACATTGCAACCGCAATGGTTGCCACGACCGGCCCGCACCAACGTGTCAGCCGCAACACCAAAAGGTACTGTGTACAAGTCTGTTGACGCCCCTGACTGACGTGGTCAGACGGAACTGTTGAATTCTGTTGTTTACAGCACCACAGTAGCCCTGAATGAAGCTACTGACTCTGAAGAACTGTGTTTTCAAGTTATTTTTGCAATTTGAAGTATTCTTGCAAAGTGCATATTCTTAAAGTACTGTTTGTTAGATTTATGTCGTTTTGGTCTTGTTTGGGATATATAAAAACAATTTATATTTTTCTAAACTGGTGTGAGGTTCCTTTTGTAATGTTTTCACTGTATTACTGTTGGTTATGTGCAAATGCTTTACACATTGCCTCTGATATAAGCCTGACTGCTCTTGCCAAGCTGCCAAGGGGGTCAGCAGGGGATATTTTAGGAGTGTAACTACCGTTTCCTGACTAGGAAGAACGGTCCCTACTTGGATAAAGGTGCAAACCGTTGCCAACTAGAGCCCACCATTTCTAACACGTATTCTAACTGATAAAACACCATTGAAGAGACTATCTCCTTTTCTTGTCAGTCAAAATATTTATTTCGATCACACAGATCAACAAAGTAAAAAAAATAGACACAGTTTACAGAGTACGAGATAGATAAAAAGGACAGTCCATCTGTTGTCATAGAATGGATGCAATTATTAAAACATGATAGGTTTTCAGTAGAAACTAGAAAATATTGGATTTTGCTGCACTTTTACTGTTTGGTGCATGTAGGTGTCAAAGCATTAGAAGTGCAACCCCTACCTCTAAACACTTTTCTGTGACGGGTGCTTGCGCTGTGGCCAACTCTGGTAACTCATGGTAAGCCACGTAATTTGCCCTTGTGATGATCCGCATGGTCTCTAGACTCCCATTACCTACTTCTACAACTGTTTTGAAATCAGGGCTCAACTCAAATGGCTTCAACTCACTGTTCACCACACAATGATTATTTGCGGCCAGCAAGATCACAGCTGCTCTATCTGTAAGGTATCAGTTTGGAGTAAGTTGCACCACCGTGATGTCACCTGCCTTCACTGAGGCATGAGGATTATGGCAACAATGTTCACTGTGCATATCGATCACTCAAGAAACAATGTCCTCCTAGAAAGCATTATACCCAGCACTCCTGTTCTTGGTTTTACTTTGTGATGGTCTGAGCATCATGCCTAAACCCCCCACATCCCCTCTTACATAAGGAGCTAGGGACATGCCATGAACATTTTAATTGCCTATGTGCAGGCTTAGACAGGTTCCATGCACCACTTTTGGTTCATCTATGAATTTGTTTATAAACTGTACACAGTAGAGCTCAGAAATAAGAAAGACAACCACTGCTCTGTGTTTTTTAGTTTGTGCTTCAACACAAATCGGTGCATGGAGCTGTTCTGAGCCTGCATACTTATGTGTAACACAATCATGTTAACAACCCCAGCACCAACAACTTCAACATTCATTCCTTCTGCCTCCGTGTAAAAATTTAACTCCGAACTGATGGTGGGAAAACAAGACTTGACTGAGCAATGTTACACAAAGCAACCACACAATGTATGGGAGCATATTGAGCTATGCATCTTCTTTCTCCAAGAAAGGAAATGCACAAAAAGAGTATATCCTGTGTATAAGAAAACTATAAAGTGACTTGTGCAACATTCACACAAGTCCAGCCGGAACATAGTCTCTAAACTGCTTTCAAACAAACCAAATGCCCAAAGCTTGGTAAAACTCAATGTGTAGAGGATCTTGCTCTGGCTTTCAAATAAACACAAATTCCCATAGGCATATCCTGAAAATGCAAAAAAAACCTCAGTCACATAAGAGAAGGGGACAGGGAGTTATTAAAAGGTCTAGCATCCTTGCTCCCAAGATAAAGTATGAATACACAAGGAGGGTAACAGTCCCTAAGAAAGATGTGGTTGGTGGGATAAAAGTGGGAGTGAAGGAGTCTTCCTTATTGGCAGGGACTGCCTTTACACACCCATATGAGTGTCATGCTTCATCATACATAAGGGTGCTCTATGTAATGTTTGTTAAACCCATTTCTCTATTTCTTGTCAATTGCTACAAACATTCCTTTGCCTGAACCTTGTCTTTTGTAAATATTTTCTCCTCTATCAACTGTACGGTACACAGGATTGTGTCCAACTTTGAGAATCCCTTTGTAAATTGGTGTTCTAACTATTGTATTAGTAAAAATTTATGACCACTGTCCGGCTGGACAAGTCTGTGGAAAATAAGCACTGATTGGGTCCTTATTTACTCCCTTCTCTATCCTAATTTTGCCTAGGGACCTTTGTTGTTTATAATTACATGATTCCCATGGTCCCAGGTCGACCTTATATGGGTGCTCTTGTTGTCATTTATATATGCTTCATCATCGGGCTCAGTTCTTCGTGGGGCCGGCACTGCAATGCCCCATGGGAGCCTCGAAAGGGATCTTTGGCGGAGATCTTTTGTATATAGGTATGATGAGTGTGGGTGTGTGGGGAGAGTGAGATGGTGAAATACAGTGAATTAAAACTATCTAAGCGGTACCAAAAGATATTTTTATTCAGGGGTCCCCTTGGTAGGGTTGAAAATTTGGTGGACTGTCAACTAGCGTTATGAAGACTGACAATTTCTCAATATGTGTTCAAGAAGGTTGACATGTTCCACACATTAAAGGTCCAGGAGGTATCCGTGGCGTTTCTTCAGGACCAAAAACAGGTATCCCTACCCAGTTGTGACTGGCATGGCTCACAGGTGGGGAGGCGAGTGCGGTGGTGGGAGTGGTGGGGTGGCAGGGGGGTCACAGGGGGTCATGCAGGGGGTCACGATCGCGGGAGGGAGCACAAATTAAAAAATAAATCACTTACCTTGCTGACGCGGGGTCCCGTGTCTCTGCTCCTGCTCTTCTGCTCTGACTTCAGGAACAGGAAGCAGGCAGCAAGGTTCCCTCCCATAAGCCAATCACAATGCTGCAATGCAGCTTTGTGGTTGGTCTGAGTGCCGTAAAACAACCCTCAGCCAGGGTCTGGTGGTGTAGGCATGCTCTCCATGCAGGCTGTAATTCAGACCAGGCATTGTGAAAACAGTCATTGCGCACTTAGGAGTGGGCAAACAACTCCTCCCCTGCCCTGCTCCATTAGCAGAGCAGCCTCACCCACCCGCCCGCTCCCAAAGGAAACATAAAATGATAATCACTAAAGTTATTATCATGTTATGTTTTTGCTTCTGGCACTGCTTGAAAGCAGTTGGGGCAACGCTCCTCCGCTATTGCGGGGGAGCCGCCACTGTCCCTACCCTTAGTTGGGGTTGGGTGCATAGATCTAGGAATATCATTGGATTCCAAAAAAGACTAATAGGGACATTAGTTATAAAGTACCTACATTTAAAAAACGTATTCTGGACTCTCAATCCAACCTAAAATATAAAGAAAAACATGATGGTATCATAAACATGTTTGGGATTGTATGTTTTCTTGAGGTCCATTGGAAGTACATAATGGCATGGGGTGTATCAATAAAGAAAACCATGGCATGCTTGGAGCGCAATGCAAAGATCCTACATGTATATCATAGTGCCACAAATCCCACATTTCAGATGAGGGGTACTTAGGTTATCGCTTTTACAGTACGTGAAAAAACGAGATACAGACAAACGAACAGATAGCGCACACATATATTTACCCAGGATAAGGGTAGGGATACAATCTTACCCTAAAGGCAAGGAGCTGACGTGCCTTGGGTCAGAAGCAGAGGACCACGTACAGACTGCAGTGGAAATTCTGGAATGTTTGTACGAGAAGAGAAATTAGAAAACGAGGCAAGCATACCTGTGAGTTTGGAGCGCTCCGCATTGGCGAGAGTGTACTTACATAATTCAACATGGTGAATAGCGTGTCACCTACTCTGCGCTGTGCCTGCCTGGAGATAACTGATGCACAGGTGGAGGCACAGTTAAACTACACTGGGAAGAACCAAGGCAACTAGAGTATTATCACTTAGTTCCCTGACGGCAGTCAGATGATGAAGGTCACATGAACAGGTGCCAAAGAGAAGGCAGACCAGAAATAGGAAAAAGAGGTCAGCCATCTTAACCTGTTATAGCATGCTGGGAATGCAATACAGTCATAGGTTAGACAGCCCCAGAACTCAGGTTCATACGGTGTTCTCAATATCCAACATGGGTATCTGTCCTTGAGAATGACTGTTGACCCCACTTCAATGAGGGATTTTGTGCCCCCGACAAATGCTAGCGTTTTGTTGGTGACAACTCGCCGTGCCTGAGTGGCCTCTATGTCAAGATCTGCTGGACGCCTTCCAGGGTCGGCTGGGATGCCATCTCTGGTGGGTTACTGGAACAGGAGATGAGTATTAGCACAGTTAGTAGTGCTGTGTGGAGTTTGTCTATAGGTGTTTAGGAATTGGTGTAAGCATGTTTCCGCATCTTCACCTTGATCTAAACCAATCCAAAGGTCCTCAATGTTCTCACAAATCTCTCCACCTCCCTGTTAGCCTGCTGCCACTGCGGAGTGATCTATCAGTGCCTGATGGCAAGGGAGGGAAGTATTCTCAGAACTCATGCCCTAGAAAGGTGGCCCATTGTCCGACTTCACTTTATCAGGCAACCCAAAGGTTGCGAACATCTTCTCCAGCTCTGCTCTCACATGCAGGAATGCTGTTGATGGCATTGATTCAACTATCGGAAAATTCAGCTGGGAATCTATCATGACCACGGTGACATTGCCATCTGGAAAGCTCCCGAAGTCAATGCTGATTTTGGACCGCGGTTCCCGGCTTGGTTCTTCTGTCAGCACCAGTGTGGGAAGGGGCTCACCACACATAATGGCGCAGGAATGGTATGTTAGCACTGCTTCATCAAGGAGAGCATACATTCCGGGTAATCACACTTTGCTGCACAGTTGGGCTTTCTTCTTTGCTGTGCCATGTCAACCATTCTTTCCATAGGCGCTTTGGTACCACAATCTGTTGGCCTCTCAGCAGCAGGCTGTCCTGGCTTTTATTGAGCTCGTTTCTGACCCTCCACAGTTGCTCTGATGCTCTCTGATATTCTGACGTTAGCGACTGGGCTCCATCCAGGAAACACTGCCACTGCCTCTGGGCTAACACTTCTTTGGCTCACTCCAGATTCTCGTCACGTTTGTTGGCCTCACTGATCTCATCCAGGGTCAACACCAGGGGTCACGTGTAGCGTACTACCATGCGGATGAACTCTTCTGTCTTCTCCTTCTCCTCAATATTTGATGGATGTTGAGGGGAAAATAGATGACGCGAAAGGTAGTCAGCTGGGTTACTACTTCCTGGGCAGTAGACCAGTTCAAAAGTAGATACCTGTAGCTGTACGGCCCATCTGTTAATCCTGGGGGTAGCCAAGCGAGGTGCTCTGGAGCAGAGTGGCAGAAGGGGTTTGAGGTCTGTGACTATTTTGAACTCCTGGCTACAAAGGTACAAGTGGAAATGTTGGCAGGCCCACCTGATGGCCAGGGCTTCTATCTCTACCTGTGCAAAGTGGGTTTTTGTGCCCGAGAGGGCCTTGCTGGCATATGCTATGGATACCCAAACCTGGTGGGCGCATTCCTGCCTGAGTACAGCACCTAGCCCCACTGGGCTGGCATCGACAATCAGTTCAGTCTTTCTTTGAGGATGCAAGTACGCAATTGTGACCTTGTCCTGGAGGGCGTCTTGGATCGCCTTAAATGTCTGGTTGGCATCTCGAGTCCAGTTCCTCGCTGTTCCTCATCTGGTGAGGAGACATAGGGTTTCCGACAGGGTAGCTAACCTTGGGATAAACCTCCCACAAAATGTCGGCATGCTGAGGAAGCTATGAACTTCCATTGGATTCCGCTGTATCGGTGCATTCCGGATGGCAACAGCTTTCCATGGATCAACACTTAGGCCCACCCTGGAGAAATATATCCAAAGAATTCTATCGAGTCATGGTAAAATTTGAATTTACTCCTATGCAGAGTGAGGCCACTGTCAGCCAGTCGTCTGAGGGTGTTGCGCAGGTGACGTGATGTTCTTCCAAGGGGTTTGAATATATCAAAATGTCGTCACTCAGGTTAGTAACTCTGAGTAGCCCCCATAGTCTCTTTAATCGCATTCTGGAAAGCTTCCGCTGCCAATTAAATGCCAAAACGTAAACTTTTGTAGCCATGAAGCCCAATATGTGTAGAAAATTTTGTTATTTAACGATTCTCAGGGGCGAGCTCTAACTAGTGGTATTTAGTGATCAGGTCCAATTTTGAGAACTACTTGGCTCCATTATGGTTGGCTATTATGGCATCCATTGTTGGAGTTCTGTGGACCTCTCGCAAAGTGACACGATTGGGGAGCCTCATTTCCACAGATAGTCGTATGGCACCTAGAAGTTTTGGCTTCTGTGCAATCACCAGCGGTGACACCCACATTGTGGGACCGCTTACCTTTTCAATTACACCAAGGTCTTCTAGCACCAATAGTCCTTGTTCTACTTAGGGCCTAAGACGGAATGGGACCATTTGATGCCTCAGCGCAGTGGGCTTTACTGACCCATCAATATGTAGCTTCACCTGCTTTTCCTTCAGCTTCCTAAGGCACTGGAATAATTGTGGAAACTCCACCAGTATGGTGTCAGCATGGGAGATGTGCACTTGGTTGGCAAATAACCCCAGTTCTAAGTCCTCAGCTGTGTGATAGCTCAGCAGTGTGCCCTTCCTCGGTGATGTGGAATTTGGTTCATGTGGAGCACCCTCCCTGGGTGACTTCCGCTTCAATCGCACCCCTAAGAGGAAGTGGCTGGGTGCCCCCATAGGTATAGATTTTCACCTGGATAGGGAAATGTTGGGGTCTCGGGGACAGGTTCTTATATAGGTCAGAGTCCAGAACATTTACGAAAACCCCTGTGTCAATGAGTGCTCTCACCGTGCTGTTGGCGATCTGCACTGTACAAACGGGCAGTGGTCTACTTTTGCGATCTGCTCATCCTTCAAACGACACAACAAAGATTTCTTCATCTTTCCAACAATCGCGTCTTGCCTATAATGGCCAGACCGTTCATCTTTGCTGGCTTCCTCCAGTGACAGTTGATGAAGTGTTGCTGCCTGCTTTCTCGGTCGGCGGTTGTCGACACGCGGTCTATCGCTGCGGCATACTATTGCATAGTGGTTAACTCTGGGGCCCTTGAAGGGGTGGGTGTCACATGCGGTTTGCTTAGTGCTCCTTCCATTTCTTCTGCCCGTAAGTTTGAGAGTTCATGAGAATGGACTAAGCACCAGGATGTCATCAAGAGACACTCCTGGCTGTTGTAGTACCAGATGTCTGAGCACTGCAGACGGACACCCCTGAATGATTTGCGCCCTGACTTCCTCCCTTTGATCATGGAAGGTGCACGTGCTTGCCAGCTTTCTCAAACTGGTAGAGAACATGTCTACAGATTCGGAGTCTGATTGCACACCTTGCCATAGTTTGAACCATTCAAAATCTGGGTTTATTTGAGGATTGAAGTCCTTGTTTAGCGCCCTGACAGCATCATCATAATCCACATCATCCTCTGTATCTGGTACGGTTTCTAAAGATTCATACAGTTCAGTGCCAACAAAATGCATGAGCAGAGACCTCTTGACTGCCCCTACAGTTTCCTTGTTGCCCCGAAAGTAGTGATTCAGATGTATCAGCCCTGAGCGCCACCTAGGCACAGCGGTTGCAGGATCGGCCAGCTCGCTGAATGGCAGAAGAGGCATTACTGAGGAATGGGAGCATCGATTTGCATGTTAGACACTGGGTCTTGGTGTTGTTCTTGGATGCTCATGATGGCAGTTGGTCACTTCCCCCTGTCCCGCAGTTCTTAGTGTAGTGTTGCAAGCCACTCAAAAACAGGGTGCCAGATGCTTGTGTTATATGAGGTGTGTCCAGCATATACCCATTCGAAAATGTCAGACTCATGCTTATCAGAAGGGTGGTACAATTCCTCCGGTTAATGGCTGACTTCTAACATCTCTGAATTACTTCTTTCTTTTCTCCAAAGGTGAGCCACAACCACAGCCCCACGATGCAGTCAAATGTAATTGAATCCCAGGAATCTGGAGACTTTCTTGGGTAGCAGGAACGGACTGTTTCAGCAGGCCACGTGCAAGGTTCCGGCGCCTGTGGGCAAAGAGCCAATGGCTTGTCAGGCCGAGTTTGCAGCTTCTTGGTCTCAGTTGCGTGCACCAGCGAAGGCCCCACCCACCAGGGCAGCTGCGTGCGTCGCAGGCCGAATACCTCTGCTCCCACAGAGTGGAGGAGGCCCAGCCAATACAGCCGGCAGCGTGGATGGGAGGCCGCCATCCACAAGACCTCCAGGGGCAACCAGCAGCTGTATGGGGCAGTCAGTCACACACCAGCCTGGCTGGCTTGTGAAGGGGTGTATCAGGGACTGCCGGGCGGTGAGGAATAGATGTTGCAGCAGTAAATTGGCCAGCAGCTGTGGGCAGCAATGGGCATATTTGCGCAGGTAAGGCTGAAAGCTGGAACTCTGGCTGTGGACAGCAGGTGCCGCTCCAATGCGCCGCTTACAGTGGAGGGGTGCGTAGGGATGAACACCTTGTTCGTTACCTTTCATACTTTGTCACAGAAGGGATTATCAGAGGTGGGGGCCCAAGGAAATGTATTCAGTCCTTCAGTGTATTTTAATAATCTGCGCAGTCTGACAGAGAGTATGTCAGAAGGGATCATAATCCTGATGCGGTATAATGCCCACCACTTGTATGAAAATATTCGTGGACTAGAAAATCTGTCATCCATGAAGAGGCAAACTTGTTACACTGATGTTTGCAGAAAAAAAGTATCCTACTTTATGTACAAATTTAATCTCCCTCTCGCATGAATCTGACCTTGGACGATTGTAAATTAAATCAGTCAACATAGTTTAAAATATTTAGGACATTAAAAACTTTTACTAAAATAAGGGAAACTAATCCAGGATGTGCAACTATCAACTTTTGATCATGGGTCTCTTGTTTGCGACAAAGTGTCTCACCACCACTATATTAGTTGAGACGTTGACCAAGACCTTTTGATTTTGCTAAAATAATATAAATCAATCAATCAGGAATTTGTAAAGCACGGCAACTCACCCGTGAGGTTCTCAAGACACTTAGGGGGAGGGGGATCTACTGATCAGTCTGGGCATGGAGGTTCAGCCGAAGAGCCAGGTCTTGAAATTCTTCCTGAATTGGGTCAGCGACGGGGATTGCCTGAGGTGGAGGGATAGGGTTTTCCAGGTCTTGGCGGCGAGGCTGGAGATTGATCTTCCTCCAGTTCTGGTCTTGTGAATCTGTGGGAGAGTGGCCAGGGCAAGTTGGGCATAGCAGAGTTGTCTGGCAGGTACGTGGAATGAGAGGCGGTTGTTCGGATATGCTGGTTGTGTGCCGTGGTGAGCTTTGTAGGTGTGGGTGAGGAGCTTGAAGGCAAATCTCTTGTTGACTGGGTGCCAGTGAAGTTGTTGGAGGTGTTGAGTTATGTGGCTGCAGGGGGGATGTAGAGGACCAGTCTGGCTGCAGTGTTTTGAAGGTTCTGTAGTGTCTTGAGCAAATAGGACACGTTACAATGCAAAGTTTTACAATGCATGCCTTTATAATGCAGTTTTTACATTACAACATCCATTACAATGCATGATTTTACAATGCATGCCATCACAACGCATTTTTAGAAACTACACTTACAATAGATTCCATTACAACGCCTTCCATTACAAAGCATACCATTACAACGCATAATACTTTTAGGGCAACAGTAGAGTAAATGTTGGATAGTGTAGGGGTAAAAATTACTATTCCCACACCAGTGAATGCAACAGTAGGGTAAGTGTTGGATAGTGTAGGGGTAAAAATTACTATTTCCCATTACTTACCTTATAATGCGTTGTAATGGCTGTCTAGTAATGGCATGCGATGTGAAGGATGTTGCGTTGTAATGACTGTGTTGTAAAGGTAGTGTGTTGTAATGACTGCGTTGTAATGGTTGTTTTCCGCCTTGAGCTGTTTCTGGGTGATGCCGGTGTAGATTGCAATGCTGTAGTTGAGTCTGCTGGTGATGAGTGCGTGGGTGACCGTCTTTTTGGATTCTGTGGGGATCCATCTGATTGAGGATATGGTATTGATCTGGTGGTTCCTTGTGTGCGAGGAGTCCAATACCAATATGATACTGAGGTTGTGTGCGCGGTCCGTGGTGGTTCCCAGTGTGGCTGACCACCAGTAATCGTCCCAGCCCTAGGGAGTGGGTCCCAGGATGAGTACTTCAGTCTTGTCCGAGTTGAGTTTGAGGCAGCTATCTTTCAGCCAGGTGGCAACGGCCTTCATTCCGCTGTGAAAGTTGATTCTGGCAGAGGGAGAGGATCAGCTGGGTGTCATTGGCGTAGGATACCATGTTGAGTCCATGGTTCCTGACGATGGTGGTGAGGGGGGCCATGTAGATGTTGAAGAGGGTGGGGCTCAGGGAAGAGCCCTGGGGCACTCTGCAGCTGATCTCTGTAGGTTCTGAGAGGAATGGAGGTAGTTTGACTCACTGTGTTCGGCCGGTAAGGAAAGAGTGGCCAGTTCAGGGCCTTGTCGCAGATGCATGCGTCATGGAGTATCGTGATTAGGGTGCGGTGGTAAATGGTACTGAAGGCAGCCGAGAGGTCCAGTAGGATGAGGGCTGAGGTTTCGCCGTGGTCGAGGAAGGAGCGGGTGTCGTCGGTGACAGTGAGGAGTGCGGTCTCAGTGCTGTGATTACTACGGAAGCCTGATTGAGAGATGTCCGGGACGTGGCTCTCTTCAAAGAAGTCGGAGAGTTGGGCCTTGATGGCCTTCTCGATTACCTTGACTGGGAACGGGAGGAGGGAGATGGGTCTGAAGTTTTTGAGGTTTGTCAGGTCGGCGGATGGCTTCTTTAGCAGGGGGTTCATCTTGGCGTGTTTCCAGTCATCGGGCAAGTTGACGGTTTCGATGGAGCGGTTGATAGCGCAGCGAAACTCTGGGGCGATGGAGGTGGCTGCTCTGTGAAAGATGTGATACTGGCATGGGTCCTATGGGGCTTCTCAGTAGATGCTCTTTATGGTCTTGAGTGTGGTTGTCTGTGGTAAGTGGAGTCCAGTTGAGCAGGGTCTGTTGGGATGCGGCGAGGTTGCGTGTGTTGTGATGGGTGCTGTGGCAGGGTCTTAGGTGTCAATGCTGTCATAGATTTGCCTGATCTTGTGGTTGAAGAAGGTGCCAAGTTTGTTGCAGAGGTCTTGGGATAGTGGGATGTCTGTGGTCTCGCTGTTGGGCCTGGCAAACTCCTTGACAATGACTAAGAGCTCTTTGCTGTTGTGTGTGTTCATTGATGCTCTCTTGGAGGGCCATTTTCTATGTGTTTTGAGAAGGAGGTGGTGCTCGTTGACGGCGGTTTTGAATGGTGCATGTTTTTCCGGGGTTTTGTTGTTCCTCCGTCTCTTTTTGAGTCGTCTGCAGGTGCGTCTGGACTTATGGTCAGTGGGAGTGAACCAGTTGGCTTCCTTGGTGTGTTGCTTGCCTTGTGTCTTCTTGAGGGGTTCCAGGTTGGAGATCGATTGGTGACGGTTGCATGCTGAGGGGTTGGCATCTGTTAATGTCAGTGGTGTGGTGGTGCTGAGGAAGGTGATGAGATCTTCTTCAGTGGCCTTGTTCCAGCTACAACGGTGGCGGGAGGGCGGTGGTGAATGGTGGGAGTGGCGGAGGTAAAGCGCACGCAATGGTGGCCAGTCCAGAGGAGTTCTGTGGTGTGGCTGTAGGTGATGTTCCTGCTGGCAGCGAAGACAGGGTCGAGTCAGTGTGGATCGGGTCGTGGCTAGCTGCTTGAGTCCAGTGTTGTCGAGGTTCTCCAAAAGGGATGCAGTGTTCTGGTCACTGGGGTTGTCTAGGTGGAATTTGTCTGGATCTGGAAATGGAGGTGTTCCATGGTTGTCGTTGGGTCGTACGAGTGAGTGGTCAGGCGTCGTGTGTTCTTGTGGATGATGGCGAACCCTCCTCCTGGTCGGTCAGCACGGTCCTTGTGGGTGATTTTGTAGTGATCAGGGATGCCGGTGGCGATGTCTGGACCAGAGCTGGGGTTGGTCCAGATTTCCATGAAGAAGGTGATGTCGGGAGAGGCGGCGTCAAGGAGGTCCCAGATTTCTGTGGTGTGTTTGTGGAGGGAGCGCATTTTGAGGAGGATGCAGTTGAGCCAGTCTGGTGCGATATTGATTGGTTTAGCGGCAAGGGGAGCTGCTGTGTTGGTAGAGGCAAAGGTGTGGCTGCAGTTCTGGCAGGAAAAGGGTCCTTGGGTGTCCTTTGGTGAAGCGAGGAGGCAGGCAGTGTGGCATCCTGTGTTGAGGGTGAGGAGGGTGCTGGGGTCATATCGATGGAAGGTCCAAGAACCAGGGTCCGTGGCGCTGGGTGTGGTCCAAGTGCAGACCAGCGCAGACCGGCTTGCCTTTGGCGCACCTTTGGCCGCCATTAAGTAGTGTGCGGATGGGCTGGACAGCTGGAAGGCTGAAAACAATGGAGAGCAGTAAGGGTCGCTGAAGGGTGGAGGAGCCACGGGGATCGCAGCGACAAGGGCGGCGAAGAGTGCAAAAAGTGAAAACGTGTAAAAAGCATGAAAAAAAGCAAAAAGCAGAAAAAGGCAGAAGCAGTAGAAAGGCAAAAGAGGCATAGAAAAGCAGAAAAAATAGAGCAGAATGCCAGTCCAGCAGCAGAGCAGTGACGCTCTACCACTAGACCACCAGGGATGAGATGCAGGTGGAAGCCTGCCGGTGGAGGAGGGCCTCGAACTCCTGTCTAGAGGGTCTGCAACAGTGGCAGCAGCAGCTACCAGGTGGAGCTGTGCAGCAAAAGGTGCAGTCCACTAGAAAGGTCAGTGGATTGCACTTTCACCACACATCAGCCGCCATTAAGTAGTGTGCATGGGGCTGGACAGCTGGAAGGCGGGAAATGCAGGAAATGCGGGGAGCGGAAAGGGTCACTGGAAGGAAATGGAGGATCACAGAGGCAAGGGTGGTGAAGAGTTCAAAAAGTGAAAAAGGCCTAAAGCAGAAAAAGGCAGAAGCAGTAGAAAGGCCAAAGAGACAGAGAAAAGCTGAAAAAATATTGCAGAATGGCAGTCCAGCAGCAGAGCAGTGACGCTCTACCACTAGACCAGTAGGGGTGAGACCCAGGTGGGAGCCTGCCGGTGGAGGATGGCCTCATAGTCCTGACCAGAGGGTCAGTCGCAGCAACAGGAGCAGCAGCAGCTACCACGCGGAGCTGTGCAGCAAAAGGAGCAGTTCACTAGAAAGATCAGTGGATTGCACTTTCACCACACAGAGGCCGACATTAAATTGTGTGCTGGGAGCTGGACAGCTGGGAGGGGAAATGAGGGGAGCGGAAAGGGTCACTGGAGGGGAATGGGCTACGGGCGATCACAGCGGCAAGGGTGGTGAAGAGTGCAAAAAGTAGAAAAAGGCAGAAGCAGTAGAAAAGCAAAAGAGGCAGAGAAAAGCAGAAAAAAAGCAGTGATGCTCTACCACTAGACCACCAGGGATGAGCCGCAGGCGGGAGCCTGCGGGTGGAAGAGGGCCTCGGACTCCTGACCAGAGGGTCACCGGCAGCAAGGTGGGGCAGCCGTAGCTACCAGGTGGAGCTGTGGAGGGAAGGAAGCAGTCCACTAGAAAGGTCAGTGGACTGCTGAAATGTATTCACTTAGAGAGCTTTTCAGCCAGCCCTCTTCATCCATTGATCTGTTGTGACATTCATATTTTTCTTCTGCCACTACTGCATACAGCATGGGGCTCTTGGTCAGCCCACTTCAGCCATTGGATAACTTCACTGTGAGTGACAGCATCCTCCCATTTCCCAAAGAGCACATCCACACACAAAGTAGAAACTTTTAGTGGTAGGGACTGCCATGGCGATGTGTGCTTTTGGAGACCAAAAACATATTTTTGCTTTCAGCCAATGTTTTTATTTTACAGTAAGGGCCCGGCAGCTTTCCCTAAGAATTACATTTTTGAAAAAAACGTTACACAACATATCCGCTGTTGCTTGGAGACAGCAGAAGCTGCTATAGAAAAGGAAACGTTCTTATTCCAGTGGATGCTTCACGGTATGAGGGGAAATAGGAAAGGTAAGATTGTTTCTTGAACGAAGCATAACTCGTTTTACCAAAAACATGAATCGGGGGTGGATATTTTTAAAACAGAAACGAGATGTAAAAGAGAAAACGCAACATAAACTGACATTGTTCTGCGTTGATGCGAGTGGTTGTCTCAGGTGTTCTGGCTGCACGGGAACCTTGCACCCGGGCAGGTGAGGAGTTTTACGCGGCCGGGTGGCAGGGGCTGGTAACTGCCGGCCCATTCCTGGAGGCTAACCAGCCCCCCGTGCATGTAACCAGCACCTGGCCCCCGGTTCCCCAAGAAGAGGGTGGAGCAGAGAGAAGGGAGGGACCAGAGATAGGAGTGGAGGGAGGAGCAGCTCCCCCTCCTCCCAGGCAATGCTGGCCACAGGCGCGAGCAAGCGCGCGGCACCGACTGCTGCCGTCCCCGAGGAGCGCAGGTTGCGGCCCGGCGGACACCCGCAGCCCCGGCACCCCCGCGCGGTACAGAGCAGACCGCCTGGGACCACCGGCGCGCGCAGCCCGGCCTCTGCCTGCGCCGCGGCATCCCAGCCATCTTCCCGACACCTGCTGCCGAAGCCTCTGAGGTGAGCGCATCACGGCATGTTCAGTGAACGGAACCGCAGGACCAGGCATCCGCTGCGGGGTTGAACCCGGAGCGGCGGGGGTAGGAGGGTGCTAACAGGGAGCAGTGACAAGTGTCACACGCAGTGACAGCGAGCAACGAACGGAGCAGTGACAGAAAACGATGACAGTGAGCGCCGCAAGAGCTGGGCTGTGGTGAGTGAGTGAGGACAGTGACCAGTGATGATGCCCTGATGGCGCGCGGTGGCCAGTGATAGTAAGCAGTAGCGCTGCAGTGACAGTGAACGTGAGATATTGCACTACAATGCTAGTGGGCACTTGCATCGCAGTAACAGTGAGCTGCAGTGCGACAGCCAGAGAAAACGGCGATTGTGCACTGAAAGTGAATAGCGCTGGCATGGCAGTAGCGGTCCCATAGTACTACTTCAGCATTGGTGAACAGTGAGAGTAGATACTGGTTTCGGCGCTACAGTGGAGTTTGCAGTGATAGTACACACCAGTACTATAGTGGTAGTAAGCAGTGGTGGAGCAGTGATAACACATTGACAGCAGGTCACGGCTCGGCACTGACAGTCAGCAGGGGGGAGGGAGAGGGGAGAGGCTGGTTAGTGGTGAAGTTGTAGTGGTTGAGGCAGTGACTGCAGTCATTGGTGATGTGGCGTTACAGTGCTGTAGAGCAGGGGAGAGGGCAGTTGCACTAAAGTAGCAGTGGTGTTTAAGTGAAAATCCAGTGGTGCAGCAGTGACACCGATTAGTTGCTGAAATAGCGGTTTTGCAGCTGTGAAATCACTAGATGCCATCGAGGAGTAGTTTTGTCATTCGAATTCGCACTGAGAATGCTGTCACAGTGATAAAGCAGTGGTAAAACCCAGGCAGTAGTGTTCCAGCACAAATGAGCAGTGTTTCAATACTGACATTTTGCATCTGCGCTGCAGTTAAAAAGAGTGTTGTTACTGCAACGATCGCAGTGGTTCTGGTTGTCAGACAGGAATAGCGTTTGGCGAATCCGTGAGCAGCTGTGCCGTAGTGACAACATTGGTGGTGGTGCAACAGTATTACAGCGACAGCGAGCTGCAGTGCACTGAAAAGCGTGTTTCAGCGAAAGTGAGCAGTGGTGTTGCAGTATTCGTGAGCGGTAGTGAAGGTTTGTGTTTTGCTGCAATGAAGATGACCGAGAGGTGCTGCAGCAAGTATGCAGTGGTGTGGCTACAGTGACTGTAAACAGTGCTCAACGTGACAGCGTCCAGGGCCTTCATAGAGACCGCTGCAGTGCTGCAGAAAATACATCCTAAAAAAAGAGACTGCGCAGATAGGGGAGCGTTATAGGGAATCCTGTTTGATCCTCACTTCTAGGAAACTGTTGGCAACAGTTCCCCTCAGTAAAAGGAGTCCCAACTAGGCAGTGTCATGACTACCTCCGTGTGCGTGAGAGGTGAGTGCGCACCGCGCACATCCCTGTCAAGGATGGGCCTGGAGGAATCAACCTGAGTGTTATTCATACACTGGCTTTACAGTGTGGGCCTGCGCTCTGGTCTGAGGGTGAACCAGGGGAAGTAACAATGGAATGGTGCGTTGTAAACTCCGTGGTTCCTCGGCAGCATTCATTTTCTTACTTTACTACTTGGGCAGTAGGTTTCCTCTTGCCCCTCTCCCGCCCTGAAAAAAGAAATATATTCACACTCGCAAGTAAACTATATATTATCACACCTGTTTGACTGTTTCTTTGTTAACATGGACTCTACTAAGCATACGGTCAATTTTTACTCACCAACTTCATAAGACTAATTCGATCGAGATACGGGGGACAGAACATCAACTCTCTAGAAAGGAGCACAGATCTAAATTGAGGATTGTTAACTTGCTCAACAGAATAAATAACTTGTAGTTTATTTAATATTAGATTTTTCTGATGGCATAGACAGATCTGTTGTGCAGGCGCGCACAATCCCTCTGTCACAACATGACTGGTTATTGCCAATAGTATGTGCTGAAATGTGGATGATATACAGATTGTACCAGAGCTCCTCAGAACAGAAGATTCTCACATCGGCCCCTTTACTGACGTGAGCAATTCATTCCCAACAACAGAGCGTACGAGGCTTCCCTCTTTCAAATAAGGCATTTTTTGATTCATCTGTACAACTGTAATACTTTTTTAGCAAGTAAGGAATGGTTGCTCATATAGACGTAGAGCCCACCTTACCAGGCTCTACCGGCCATTAAAGGCCCACTCCAGCGTTAAAGGCCTGAAATGAAGGCGAGAGCCTTTAACAAGGGAGCGAGCCTTTAATGGCCAGTAGGGAGGGGTCTTAGGCTATTAGAACATTCCACCACTAGAGGGCAGAATGTTTTGATTTGTAAAACAAAGGCCTCATGGAGCCCTAGGGGTTTGAAATCCCCTCAGGCTCCATGAGGCCTTTGTTCACAGCTGTGAACAAAACATTGGAATGTTGGTGCTCCAGGCTTCTAACAGCCATTAGAAGCCCTGAGCCTTTCATTGTTTTCAATGGAGCGCTCAACATTCCAATGTTCTAATAGGTGGTAAATTGGGGCTAAACTGTTATATATGTGGAAACATACCTTTCACTCTTACTTAGAACATTTTTGAACTGAGGGCTCTTTTAAATGCTTGTGTCTATGGGGCTGGTTCCAAAAAGTTTAAAGTTTTCCCTCGTCACTTCCTTATCAAATAGTCCATTGCTACATCAATCGGCATTTGTAAAGCACAGCACTGTCACCCCTAGGGTTATCTGGGCGCTGGGAGAGCCTTGTCTCTGTTGAAAAGCCAGGTCATGATTTTCTTACTGAAGTCCACCAGGGAGGGTGCTGTTCGGAGGTGGATGGGTCAGGTCTTGGCAACGAAGTTGGAGAAGGAGCATCCCCCGCTGCAACTGATGTAGGGGTGTGGGCGAGTGAGGCAGAGCACTAGGGTCTTGCGGGTAGGTGGAAGTTAAGTTGATGCAGGATGGTCCTTGATCGTGTGGAGCTTTGTATGCGTGCTTGAGAAACTTTAACTGGCATCTCTTCTGGATGGGGAGCAAGGGGAGGTTTCTGAGGTGGGGGTGATGTCAGTCCATTTGCGGTGGCCCAGGATGAGTCTGTTTGAGGTGTTCTGTATGTTATGGGGTCTTTTGAGGAGCTGGGTGGAAATTCCAGGGTAGAGAGCGTTGCCGTAATCGAGATGGCTGGTGACGAGGGCCTGTGTCATGGTCTTTCTGGTGTTGACTGGGATCCATCTGAACATTCTGTGGAGCATGTGGAGGGCGTGGAAGCAGTAGGAGGCAACTGCGTTGACTTGTCGTTTCATGGTCAGTTGGCTGTAAAGGATGATGCCAAGGTTGTGTGCATGCTCTGTCGGTGTAGGTGTTTGTCTGAGTTCTGCTGGCCACCAGCTGTGGTCCCATATGGAGGCGTTCTTAACGAAGATCAATACTTCTGTTTTGCTGGAGTTGAGTTTGAGGCAGTTGTCTCTCATCCATTTGGCTACGTTGGTCATAGTGCTCACTTTGCCACTGGATTCAAGCAAGCCTGGCTGAAGACGGCTGAGGCACAGGGTCAGACTGATTTGCATATGGCCATGTCTGAGCTGGGTTGGCAGAGTGGGCTAAAGAACGGTGATGGATTAAACCCAGATCAGTTGACTGGGGGTGAGTGCTTGCAATGTACAACACTCCGTCCATCATTTCCTTTGGTTTTTGCTTTGTTAGCCATAAGTTGGCAGGGTACGCTCAGACGTGAGTCCCTTGCTCACTTTGCCACTGGACTCAAGCAAGCCTGGCTGAAGACGGCTGAAATGCCAGAAACCGGTCCTAGGAAGCTTGTTTCCGGTCCAGGGAAGACATGGCCTGGCAGTTCGGGCTGGACTGTTCCCATGAGGCACAGGGTCAGACTGATTTGCATATGGCCATGTCTGAACTGGGGTGGCAGAGTGGGCTAAAGAACGGTGATGGATTAAACCCAGATCAGTTGACTGGGGGTGAGTGCTTGCAATGTTCAACACTCCGTCCATCATTTCCTTTGGTTTTTGATTTATTAATCCACCCGAATACTTTATTAATCCACCTGCCTGAGCCAGTTGCAGTATGGCTACCTGAGCTTGAACTTTCAGGGGCACACAGATGAATTTGTAATACTGTTAAAGTGTCTTAGATCATTTACAGTGTTTGTTTTATGTGGCAGCAGCACAGAGCGGAGGAGGGCAGTCATATGTAGTCCAAGCACCTCCCTTTAGTTTTGTGTTTTGGTGCACTTTGGGGTTCTCAAAGCAACACTGATCTACTTGGATTTTTAGTTGTGGGCTTGGTGGTATAGCTGGTGCTTGATCAGTCAGTCAGTCAGTCAAATAAGCTTTAATTCGGTTTGTATAAATACAACCATATAAGCTGAACAAATAAAAAATACATAAAAAAAAATAACATGACATATAATCCAACAACATCATGGACAGATAGTTATTCCTATACAAACCCTAACTTAACTTGCATTGAATGGTGAGACATAATTGATACATCCATATATATACATATTTAAAAAGATAAGACATTGTAATATTAAGTCATTAAAATCTTTGTCAGTAGCTATCACCATATAGGTGGAGAAAATGGGTGGCTAGCATAAAGTGACTTGAGTATAACAAAATGAGTGCAACTCATGATAATAAAGTGACTTAAGCATAAAATAAGTTATTTCCATAAAATGACTTATACATAACTATAACATCAAAGCAAGGCACAGTTAACATTTATCATTAACAGATAGTTATGGATTTCCTAGCAGCTCTACATTTTAAAATGTATAATGCTACATGGAAACAAATATCCCAGCTCTGAAGGGAACAGAGTAGGTTCATGGCATATGCTGTTAAACGGATGTTATATTTTAAAAGAATCGGTTTCAGGTAAAATTTCCTCAAGAATATGTAAAATTTACAAAATAACAGGAAATGGCAACAACTTTGTTTGGAAATGTTGTCACACGGGCATTCTTCGCTAGAACCAGCCCCAATCACAGGGAAGGATACGAGATGGTGTACGATACCCAACCTTAAACGTACAAGAACAAATCGGTGTGATTTCCTGGTCACTTCCACCAAATATGACTGAAGGCCTTTTTTTAGATTAAGCTGCCTATAAAACACAGAAGTCTTGTGAGTCATAATCAACTTATTCCTTTCTTCTGTTTTATAAAGAAGGAATGTGTCTTTAATTTCCTTCTTAGAGGGTAATATATCACAAACAGAATCTTTAGAAATCTTAATTCCAAATAGGATATTATACCAGAGGATAATATAATTCAGCCATGGAATACGGAGATGGAAGTCCAACTTAAGACAGTCCTTAATTACGGACTGTGTGAACTCAGTTTCCTTTTTGTTCCATATTGAACGCCATAATAATAAAGGGCGTAAAGCAGCCAAATCTGATAAATAATTAAGGCCTGTTTCTTGATGAATTAAATCAGATGAGGCTGCAACTGGGACACATAACAGACGTTTAAGGAAGGTATTTTCGTTAATTTGCAATTGGACCATTGGAGAATGGCCCCATAAACCAGCTCCATATAAAGCCGAAGAAACGCATCTTGCGTTATATATGGTTATCATATCTTTTATTCTGTACTCCCCTATTTTTGACGCAAAACGGAAAATGCCATTAGAATTTCTGGTCATTTTGTGAACAATATTTCCTTGCTCGTTAGACCATTTGCCATTAGCCTCAAAACTGATGCCTAAATAACAAAAGGTGTCAACTGCTTGTATCTTCGAGCCTTCAAGAAAAAAGGACCGCGATGATTTAGGTTTTCGCCCACAAATCATGGTAAAAGTTTTTAATTTATTAATCAGCAATTTCCTGTCATTAATAAAACCAGTAAAAGCATCAATTAAACGTTGTAAACCCAGAGGGGTGCGTGAAATTAGGACGGCATCGTCCGCATTTAACAAAATGGGCACAACAGTATTATCTATTTTGGGGGCATCAGCAGGGGTATTATTTAAAATCTCGGCAATTTGATTTATAAAAAGATAAAATAAAATGGAAGCCAATACACACCCTTGTCTAATGCCCCTTCGCACAGTAAAAAAGGGGGTTCGCTCGCCCATAGGTCCATAACGTACACTACAAGACAGTTTCTCATATATCCTGGCTAGGAAAAACACAATCTCCTTTGGAGCCCCATATTCAAGTAATACTGACCAGAGGAGCGAATGGTCCACTAAGTCGAACGCACTGCTCAAGTCAGCGAAACATAGAAACAAATTTCCCCCTTTTACCACTGTATATTTATTGATAAGTAATTCCAAATTAACACATTGTTCAATGGTCCCAATGCCTTTCCTAAAACCGTATTGGACTGGAGTCAATACATTGGATTCTTCGGCCCATATTTCCAATCTTTTTAGAAGCACCCTACTTAGCACTTTTATTGAAGAATCAAGCAGTGAAATAGGGCGATAGTTGCATGCTTCAGAGCGCGAACCCTTTTTGTAAAGTGGAACAATTAGAGATTCGGCCCATGATAATGGAAAATTTCCTGTGGCGGCAGCATTAAAAATTCTTGCAAGGATTGGTGCCCAGAGATCCATTTCATCCTTATATAGATCGATCGGAACACCATCCGGGCCGGGAGCCTTTCCCCCTTTGCTATTTAACAGTCCCTCACGCACCTCCTCAACGCTAATTGTTAATGGTAATAAAGGCCATGTAAAATTATTTGTTAAAAGAGGAAAAGTTAAAACAATCTGTTCGGGATTAAAAAAAATTGAAAAGTGCTCAATCCATTCAGTGCAATTAACATGAGACATCAACTCAGGGATACAATCCTCCTTTAGGAAGGGGCTGTTTACAATTTCCCAAAAAAGTTTAATGTTGTTCAACTCACTGGCCATGGTTAGTTTGTCCCAGGCGTCTAATCTCAATGCCTTTTTTTGTGCTAAAATAGCTTGTTTGTAATCTTTACGTAGTTTACAGACAAGAGATTGATTGCGGGGTTTAGTCCTTAATGCTAATTTTAGGTTAGATAAAATCTTGGCGCATTCAGAGTCAAACCACTTCTTACTATCCTGTCTAGAACCTATGGTATTCCTGGTTAAGATATTTCTTATCACATTATTAATATTAGCGAATTCCATACAGAGCTTTCCAGGGGTAACCTCCTCACTGAGGCAGTAATTAATGCTATCTCTGCATTTACCAATCACGTCCCGTTGAATCTTTTGTGGGTCCAGACCAGTCCATTTTATTCTCCTACCATTCGGTCTAATGGGGAGGATATCATTGATTGTATGGGTAGTGCTAGTAATTCTATTTCCCCAAGCTAACAAAACTATGGAAATACTATTGTGATCACTAACCACCTGTTCGGATATCCAAAGATTCATATAAGGGCAGTTCTTAGAGAGTAGGATATGATCTATGTTGCTACTAGCTTCCCTACCAGTGAATGTGGGACATTTAAGGTTAGCCTCATTTATAGTACAATCCAACAGCTCAAGATCGAATTTAGCCATTAAAGTGTTGAGGGTTAGACCATATTCGCAATGGGGGAAATGCAACATGTCATCCTTAGTCCCATCAGTGGTTGAATAGGTTTTCAAATAACCACAAGAATTAGTGAGTGTAGAGGAGCATGCTTGGATGTTAAAATCACCAGCCCACAAGACTGTAGCCAATTTACTGAAAGTGTTTAGAAGCCTGTCCAACTCCTTTTCCAATGGCACTAAACAAGCTCCTCTATTGTTCTGAAAATTATTATTGTAAAAATTTATTAGCACCAAGGGCCTCATGTAGGTAAATAAATTTTACCGTTTCTTAAATACCGAGCCGTACCGAATCGGTAAATTAGAATCGGTAAGTTATATGTAGGTAAAAAATCGGTAACAGTTACCGATTCGGTAACATTCGGTAATCACGAATCGGAATTCACCGATTCGGTAAATACCGAGGTGGTATTTACCGAATCGGTAAATACCGAGGTGGTATTTACCGAATCGGAAAATACCGAGGTGGTATTTACCGAATCGGAAAATACCGAGGATACTACCACCTTCCCTTTACTAAGAAGCTAATATTATTATTATGCTAATAGAAGGTCTCCTAGGCTTGAATAGGGGACCCCATACCTCAAAGATCAGCTTAGTGAAATCACATCACAGGAGCATCAGGAGTCTTCTCGCAGGAAGGGTCGTCTTCGGTCTGAATCATGAACATGATGTCTGTGATATTAAAAGCACCAACTTTCAGGTATTTGCAGCTGCGCGTGTGTTATGGCTAAACAGTGGGTCGATCAACCTAGAGTGGAAAACATGCATTGTGTAATATTCCAGACTGTTCGTCACACCATGTACAGACCAAGGTCGCTGCGCAGAGCTTGGGATGGTAACAACAGATTGCTCTCGTGTGAAGCAAGTCTCGAGTCAGCAGTTTATTTAAGAAATAACATGTAAACGCAGTGTCGTGTGCAACGACCAAAAGATGGCTTTCTAACATTTAACGTGGTTATGCTAACTTAACAATGTATGTACGTATTCAGGGAGAACTCACTACACGCCCCCTTGATCGAAGCACCATTCAATAGGCAAGAAAAGAGAGAACGCAGAGTTCAGTTTCGTCAGAGCAGAACAAGGCGTAACCAATGCTGCGCCAAAGTCCGAAACTACAAAAAATAGCAGCATAGAAGTCATAAAAAAAATGCAAGTATATAATAAACCTCAAACCGACCATCAGGAAGAGAAAAATGAGAAATAAGAGAAATAAATGTTGCGCCAGGGTGCTGTCCAGTAGCACAGGCGCAATGGACGACAGTCCAGTTAATCCATGAATGTATAGGCAGCATATGTGGCCACTGCTTCCAACAAAAAATCGTTTGCAGGGCCACTGAAAGTCTCAGCCATCCAATTAAGTAAAGAAAAGGAACATACGTGTTCTCCAACCATCGGAGCCTCTAGCACAATCAGAGGGCACCCGGAATGTTCCTCCAAATAGCTCATAGCCAAGAAGTCGTTGGCGGCCGCTGAGATGTCCCAATTACCCAGGATACCATGCGCCGCACCACAGGCCATAATCCGGACACCAGAACAGGCCAACTCGTGAGACACTAAGGGCCTCATCAGTCGATCGAAATCCGGCACCGGAGACACCATGTTGGTCAAGCACAAATCCAGAGGCCATTCAAAGGGACAATCCAGGCAGTGAAATACAGGTTGTACGCAGGTGAAGTAGGAATACCTGAAGGATAATCCATAAGCTAGGCTCAAAGTCGCCAATGGCAAAGTACCATAAAAGTCAAGCATCCTATCACGAAGAAGATGCAGACGGGACAGGTGCTCGTGTGGCACAGAAGGAGCAGCCATTCCGGAGTACAAAAAGGAAAAGCAGCACACCTGCCACTAGCGCCAGAAGCAGCGGGACACCTCCAAAGATGCTCGAGAAAAGTGAATGAAGAAATGCCGGAATCACACCAAAAATAGTTTGGAAAGAGGTCACGAGACCCGAGCCCACAAGTTTAAAAAAATGAGCCAGGCCGGTCGTGGACGAGGCATTGAAAATAGTATGGATCAAAGAGCCGAAATGCAGGGGGAGGTCAGTATTCAGAAGCGCCTGTACCTCAGTGCGCGAATTAGCAACGTGAAGGACAAATGTTTCACGAGAGGAAGTCAAAGGCACCTCTTTTTGGGACAATAGCGCTCTTATTCTGCACAACTTGTTGAACTCTGCTTTCAAGGTTGGAATCGAAGGCCAGATGGAAACATCCAGCCGCCCATGCGGGGGTGGAAAAAGAACATTATTGCAGCAGACAACTTTCTGTCTGTAGATGCGTTCCTCCCGTCGCCAAACCCTCAGTCCTGCTGCCTGTAGACGTAGGCGCCTTGCAATGACATACATAGCGGCCATGTTGTCCACGCTGTTGCATTTTGGGATTGCTTATATGCACTGTTGATGGTTACCACCTGCTTTCAATCCGTGTTAATTACCGACTCTTATTTACCGATTTTCTTTGATTTCTTGATTACCGAGTGCTCCTACATGTCATTTTAATTTTTACCACTTCATATTTACCACTTCATATTTACCGATTCGTTAAGCATGTATTCGGTAAATCTGATTCGGTATTTTAGAATTCGGTAAATATGATTCGGTATTTACCGCCTCATATTTACCGAATAGTCGTTTTTGGACTCCTACATCTCACTTGTCTGAATACCGGTCGGTAACGGCATATTTACCGAAAATCGGCCGTTACCGACCGGTATTTGGCTACCTACATGAGGCCCCAAGTCTTTACCTTGCGGAAAAGATAGTCGTAAAACTTGACTATAATTGTCAATAGGTAAATAAGTTAAAACTTTACAACCAATCAATTTTGTAGAAATTAGCAACATTAGGCCACCCTTCGCTCTACCCATTAAGGAGGGGATGGCATTTACACAGTATGAGGTATAACCCTCTATTGAAATAGATTCTGTACTCCATGTTTCTTGTAAACACATGATATCGGTGCCACAAGTAATAAAGTCTTGCCAGAAGGGCGTCCCTAATTTATTTCGAAGTCCTGCAATATTCCAGGAAGTCAATGTGTATCCCTTTTGAGTTAATGTACCTTCCTCATTAGTCAATATTATAGACGCATCCGTACACAAAGTAGATTTAACAGAAGTATCAACTATTTGAGCAACAGGCTCATTGTCACCATTTACCCCCGATAACTTAATTATCGAAAATAGATCCATGCACAATCCTTCATTATTCTCCCTTTGTATAGGAGTCAGGTTTGGTGTCCCATTCCCCCCCCCCCCATCTAAAATCGCTACAGATTTTGTATGTCAATCAGTGTCCTCCATTGAGGTCAGACATTGAAACCTATTGTATAATGGTAGTGGTGGTAATAACTGATGAGTTGCCGAATCCATTGGCGGCCAATTGTTACTCACATAATGGGAAATGGGTTTCATGACATGATTGTTAACCAATGGATGTCTATAAAAATAGGCGAGTGGCAACCAAGTAGTATTAAATTCCCAGTGAGAAGGGGGAGGGGCTCTGCGTAGGACTTTATGTGCCCAGAATGGTGATCTAAAACTAATAATAATACAGTCCCCATTAAAGTTCTTGGTTGTGGGGCCTATCCATCCTACTCTCTGGGTGAGTAAGATCTGTTCTGCATATAAGGTTGGTAAACCACAATTATTAGTTAACCAATGAAGAATTTTGTTTTTCAGGGTCTCATTGGTCTCAAATTGCCCCTCCTGTAGCCTGGGGACATTACAAAGGACCACAACATACGCTCCACATTCTGGGGGTAGATTCATTACTGATGGTACATTATCACTTTTATAATCAACAAAATGGAATGAACTCTTCGATTGGTCTGGTATTTGAGACCCATGTTTCCCAGTATCTTCCCTAGATGTTACACCCTTTTCCGTCGAAGCTTTATCTATACCTTCACTAATCCCTATGCCAGGAGGGCGACTGTTGCTGTTACCAGCACTTACAGGCAAAGTACTTGGGACACTTAGTTGTTTATCAACCCCCCTTGGTCTTGCCTTTGTCTTTGCCTTTGTGCCCTCAGATACACACGGGACAGGAACGGGGATAAGTGAGGGCGTGATCCTATTCTGGTTAGTGTCAGGTATAGGGACAACTAATTGGGTTGAAATCGACTTAATTGAATGTAGGATTGACTGTACATGTTGATCAATAGAATTAACCCTAGCTTCAAGGGCCCGGATATTCTCGTTAATAGGCCCTAGAAAGGTTGATACAAGTACGTCCAATCTTTCCCAGAAGCCATCAGAACTGGCCTCTTTGTTGATTCTATTTGGCTGGGCATTAGTAACATCAGACTGATCTACACATGGCTCTACTACAGGTAGATTTGGTACCGCTTTGGAATGGCGACCATTACCTTTACCCTTGGGTTTAGATACCTTCTGCTCTTTATTATTTTGTTTTTGTTTATTTTTAGCCTTTTGTCCTCTTGTTTTGACTGGTGAAATAATAACAGGGGATTGTACAGTAACAATAGGTGTCCCAGTGGCACTATTGCCATCAACATCAATGATATCATTGGTCAAAAGCTCCTCCTCATTCGAGACCTGCTTCTGAAGTACAGGAGTGATGGACAGTCTGCTTGCTGGAGGAGTGTGATCCAAAGTCAAAGAATTATTAGGGTTAATTAACTCCAGGTTGGTATTAGTTCCTGGAAGTTCAGGTAAACCAGCATAGGAAATCATTAACATAGAGTCATAAGAATTGCCCAAAGTTGTAGATGCATTCTCAGGTAAAATAGGCGGGACTGATCCAATTGGAAGTGAAAGACGTCTTTCGGTAGACTCTATTGCTGAGGCAACTACCCCTATAGTCTTTTGCAGCATTCTGTCAATTGCTGTTAAACTTGGGAGAGGGTTGGTGGATGTTTTGTTATGTCTGGTGTTAGGTCGGGGGTGCGTAGAATCATTTTTGCCCATGGCAGAAAAGCGTGGCAAACAAATGTACTTTGATGAGTAGCAACTCTTACCTCCAGCACAGGTGCTACAGCGCGTTACAGACAAAGGGGGTGGCCCAGCCCTGCCTCTGTCTGCCACAGCGCGCGTCCGCGAGGCGGAGGGAGCTGCCCTCTTTTCAGCCTCTCCGGCGCGGGAATCAGGCAGTGGGCGGAGTCGCAGGGCAAGCTGGGAATTGTGGTCCGCACCGCTCCGCGCGATGTGAAGGCACGGCGGCGGGTGCGACCAGGACTGCAGGGCTCCGCTTCGATAGTACCAGGTAGGCAGACTAATGGTCAGTGGCAGCGTTTCCTCCTCCGAATCAACAGTGGCTCCGTAATGCTTCCCCGCTCCCCAATTTGGGGTTCTCAAAGCAACACTAATCTACTTGGATTTTTAGTTGTGGGCTTGGTGGTATAGCTGGTGCTTGATCATATGGGAACCATAAACAAGAGATTTCAGGGTACTTCTGAGACAGGAGCTTGGGGTCCACCCATACAATAATTCCCCTGAGAACACAATTTGATTGGGCCGAATTTGAACGTTTCCAATAAAAAGACTGCTTGCATTGCTCTTTTAGGCTTGTGCAAAGCTTAAACGTGATACAGCAGGACTGAGCTGGTTATGGTGGCAGGTCAATGATATTGGCTATATGCTTGATCTGTCTATTATGAACTGCTATGATAAAAGCACTAGGTCTGACATATTTATTGTGAAAAGTATATTTTAAAGTTAATAGGCATTTAAGTGTGGCTTTTCATTACTTTATAATAAAGGATACATATATTTTATTTTACATGGAATCTCGCACATTACTGTAGTGGTCAAGGATTTTAGAGTTGGTTACTCTGTTTAACAAACCTTGGCTAAAGGGGGTTTGCTCTATGAGAATCCTTGTTAGGCTGTGTTAGGAGAGATAGTAATATGCACAGCCAGCTGTAATTTTGCGTGCCATTCTATTTTATGATTGAGTGCCTGAGGGTTGCCTTGTGGAAAAGTTTAGGCTCAATACTGTAGGCCTGAATTGGCTATAGGCCTCATTGGTGCCCTGGGAAATGTTATGTCTGATGCCATAGGTCTAGTCTGCTTATTGTGAAACGTTATGACTAGGGCCCCCGGTTTTATGGTATTTATTTTTGGGACATTTCCGTCTGTATTTATCCATATTTATTTTTTGTCAACTTTATCTGTATTACCCATATTTATTATGTGAAAAAATAAAGCTGAAACTGGTATGTTTCCACATTTATTTAACCAATAAATATGCAGTCATGCTTGAATGTCTGCCAGCTTTCAGTGTTATGAACACCCGCAGAAGATAAATCAATGCACTTATATGAAAATATGCACATATAAGCATCTGTCTTGGGCATATCTACTGCTGTTTAAGCCTCTTTACTAAATTTCCTTTTTCTTTTTAACCCCCTTACCTATCAATCTACTCAGTTATTGGCCTGGCAGTTATGGCATAGTGTGCATAGAATCACTCAAAAAGCACACAATTTCCGTTTTTATCCACATTTAAAAATAAATAAAGGCATGAAAATAAATGGGTTTCTGTCTGTATTTATCTATAAAAATCAGTAAAAACGGAAAACAGGGAGCCTTAGTTATGACAGAGGCCCTTGGTCTTGCTTATTTATGGTGAAACACACATGTTAAAGACAGTAAGCCTTGAACGGTTGGTTATCACATCGTGTTACAGGCTACAGACGAGAATTGCGTCACATATGCTCTCCCAGATTACTGTAGTAGGCAATGGTTTTGGCATTGGCCACCCCCTCTGACAAATGTGAATGTGATTATTCTTGTTAAGCCCTGTTGAGAGGGGTTGTGTATTGTTATGAAAGCTGTATTTTTCTACATATTTGTACTTTTATATCTGCGAGCATGAAGGCTGTTAGTTTATGCACACTTGAATTGGACAGAGTTGGAAAGGTGTAGAGGGTATAGCTTTTATCGGTTCATTTGCAAAAGTATTACCACATTTCAGGGATTTGATTTGTTTAGCATGAAATGTTATGTCAAAGCCACTAAGTCTGACTTATTTATTGCGAAAATCATGTTAAACACAATAGGCTTTAAGGATTGATTGCTAGTAAAACCGATAGGCTGGAATTTTGTTACATATAATTT
Organism: Triturus cristatus; assembly: GCF_964204655.1. Lineage (NCBI taxonomy): Eukaryota > Metazoa > Chordata > Amphibia > Caudata > Salamandridae > Triturus > Triturus cristatus. Next base: position 635,747,686 of record NC_140589.1, on the reverse strand, counting down.
CCCAGATTACTATATAGGCCTGGTTGTTTATAATGGAACATTACAATAAAGAGAGTATGTCTGTCATGTTGATTGTGAAAAGCATAATTTAAAGTCAATGGGCATTTAAGGGTAGATTGTTAGTATTCTACATTAAAGCCTACAAATAGGTAACATGTTACATAGAATCTCACAGATTACTGTAGTAGGCAAGTGTTTTGGTGCTAGTTACCCCCTCTTACAATCCATGCAGGGGTTTATGATTTACACTGGCAGAATCCTTGCTTGGCACTCTTAAGAAAGATAGTATTTTGATTGGCAAACTGTAATTTTGTTTATCATGTAATATTACGTCTGTAGGCCTGATGGTTACCGTGTGGGAATGGTTAAGTTCCGTGCCTCAATTGGTTATGGTGACAAGCCAATGATGACAACTAGAGGCCTGATTAGTTCACTAGGAAATATATTTCTGATGCCACAGATCTGATCTGTTTATTATAAAAAGTTATAATAACACAGCGGACCTGTCATTTTGATTGTACAATTTGGATGCTAAAGTCTATAGGCGTTTAAGGCTGGATTGCTATTTCTCTCTATACGCGTCTACAGATATGTATTTTGTTACATGAAATGCTACAAGCTACCTTTGTAGGGAAGGATTTTGCTGTTGGTTACCCCATCTTACAAACTTTAAGGGCATATGCTATGTGAGTATTGGTGTTGTGATAATCAGCGATGTGGTGACATCTGACAGCACCGTAACAATAGTGACAAAGCGAGGCGATACGTCAGTGAGCAGTTAGTGGTGTAGTTGAGAGGGTGACCACTGAAAGTAAGAAGTGAAACAGCAGTGATTCCAAGCAGTGATGCCATGCTGTAGTTGTCTTGAGCATTGGCGCTGTAGTGGCAATATTTCAGCAGCACTGACCGAGAGCACCAGTACCACAGTAATTGTATGTAGTTGTGCTGCAATGATAGCCAGTGAAGGTCCTGCAGCAAAAGTGACTAGTTATGTTGCTAGAACGTCACACAGTGGTGCTGCAGTGGTAGTGAGCAGTGGTGCTTCAATAAAAGCAAACAGTGCTGTGGTGATAATGCTGAGTGCCATGACCATCAGCAAAACTGCGGATGCAATGACAACAGAGATGCTGCTGTGATCGTGAGCAGAAGTGCTCCAGTGAGGAGGAGTGATGATGCTGCACTGGCAGTGAGTAGAGTTGTTGCAATGGCTGTAAGCAATGGTCTTGAAGAGCCGATTAACAGTTGTGCCCCCACTGACTGCTATGTTTCTATACTTTTTATTCTATACTGAATGTTGAAATTAAAGTTAGTTCATTTTGTTATGCACAATATTAGCATGCCTCATTCCATGTCAGTTTTTCTGTAGAATGTGTGTATGCAACTTTAGATGAGCCCATTTGGATTAGGAATGCCTGGTCATTGGAAATCGTTTACAATGGTTTTGAGACCTAGTACCTGTAGGAAATTGGGGTATTAGTTGAGGAGGGTGAGAACCCACCCCAAGTAGTAACCACAACCCTTGTCAGGGTGACGCACTAAAGCCACTAACTTAACCTGAGCTCAACCACGCGGTAGCTATTGCTCCAAGCAGGCAGGCTTAACTTAGTGCAATGTGTAAAGTATCTATGAAGTACCAAAACATTAATCAAATAAAATCACAACACACGGAAAAAAAAACAAATTAAATAGACTACATTTTGATATATAAAATGACTAAAACAACAAAGATCCAAATGGGGGAACCTACCGTTATGAATGTTAATGTTTAAATGTGAAACAGTTGGAGCTCATGCAAAAGAGCCTTTAAAGGCTTTAGCAGGTCAATGGTGATTTTCTAAAAGTACCCTTTTTTATAATATTTATTACAAATCCCACTTCACTAGTGAATTGGGATTGTAATAAATATTTTAAAAAGGCCAAGAATTAAATGTACAGTAGTTTCATAGCAGGAGGTAACATTATTATTTTAATATTGTATCTCAGTGATTTCCTACGGAACAGCCATCCCTGCTATGGTGAAAATAGCTTTTTGACCCTATTCACGGTAAGGACATGTTTAACATTCAACGTTAAGTTGAAACTGGGGACACTGTTCCTGAGGAGTGGTGCAGCATGTCACCCACTCACTAAGAAAGGGAGAAGAAGTAAGGAAAGGATCATGGGCCTAGAACCCACTAGAAAGAGGGTAGAGCAAGTCTTGCCTCTTGTTGCCCTCACACACCCTGAAGGATGTCATGCTTCATTATCGGGTGTTTGCTCCTCGTTGGGCCGGCGCTGCAATGCCCTACGGGTCCACCGAAGGGTCACTTAAGCTGAGATCTTTTGAGAGCTGCCGTTTGATGCATGCAGGTGTGTGGGGTGTGTCCTATGTGGAGGGTGTTGAAATGCGTGCAATGGTTTAAAACTGACTAAGGGTTACCAGAAAAGGTGTGTTTAATGTACCCTTGTCAGAATAAAAAACAATAGGTTAAATGTTACCCCAATAGGCGAAATGTGCCTAGGTAACTAGAAGGTCAACATGTTTCACGCCTGTGTGGTCACAAGGATCCGTGGCGCTTCATCAGGAATGGAAAAACATGCTGTGATGTGATGTGCACGTGAGTAGTGAGTAACAGGGATAAAAACCCTCTATAAGTTCAGGGCAGGCCAAAACTGTGAACCCTACAGTTAGGCTACAACTAATTAGTTGATAACGCTCCTGATCGTGACCTAATGGGAGGAGAAGTGCTCCAAACGCTAGTTGCGCAGGGTACCCGCACCTTACCGGGAATTTAGCTCGGGTGCCCGGCTCATTAGCACCTACCCCATCCATACGCCTGCCCGAACATTAAACGTTTACATGTCCTACTTTTAACTACATGCACTCTGCCTTCCAGGCAGTAAGGCCTACCTAGGGGTGACTTGTTAATATTTAAAAGAAAGTTTAGGCCTGTCAAAAGGGGTTAATTTGACAGGTTGAGTTTGTAGTTTTTAAAACTGCACAGCCAGGCTACAGTCATGTAATCATGCCTGCATCATGTTTGCATTGTCCCTGCAGTGGGTGGCACAATAGGTGCTACTGCCCACTGGTGACATTTAGCTTACAAGCCCTAGGTACAGTCTTGTAACAAATACTTGGGACTTAGAGGTATTTTAAATATGCCAATTAGGGGTATGCCAATTTAATCTTGTTGAAGTAGAGAGTAGAGGAAGCACAGGCATTTTACCAGTGTTTAGCATGGGTAAAGTGTACAGAGTTCTACAGCCACCAAAAACAGTCAAGGCAAAAATCTGGAGTTGCACCACACAAGCGATGGCCATTTCCAACAGTACAATTTGTCAGGTGGGTAGCACTTCATGCTTCTTTCCTTTCATATTTTCAAAATATTATTGTTAAAGGGTGCAGTGGTCTGATTTGTACCCATGAGGCAAATGAAGACTACCACTCCCATAATCCACCGATTTTGTAAAATGAAAACACAGACCTGGAAACATGTCCTTTCACCAAACAGCAATCTAGAAGTATACTTGCAGGTCAGACTGCTTAAAACCAAAATAAGCAGAAAGTAGTACTTGGAAATGTATCTAGGAATCAAACTTGACATTGTATTGTATTTGAGTTTGCTAGTTTTTACAGCGGTGCTTGATCTTCCCTTGAGTCAGTAATAAGCATTGAACTTTTCCAGAAGCATAGCAACGAGTTGATAAAAAATCTCATCAACGTTGCTTCCAATTTTTCCCTTTCTAGACATGTCAAATGTTGAGAAATTGCTTTCTGGGAGTGCACTCCAGGTTACTGGAAAACAACAAAGTGGCAGTGGAGTCATTTAGAATGTTAGGAAATTATTTTCAGAGAGCACGTACACCAACGCTTCTTGGCTCTACAGAACACCTGATCACACTCTGGAAGGTATAGTTTAGCCAGTGCTTAATTTGATCCAGTGGTTTCCGCTACTTGGTACAGGCACTTAATTATCAACATCGGGCTTGTGACAGTCTGCCACTAGGTGGCGCTGTCTGGATAATGTGAGATGACCACAACATCAGTTAATATTTAATTCTATATCCATTACAAATTACTATTACCTGCTGCCCAAGCCATTCTTATAGCTGTGGAGGTCTGAAATAGTCCACATTGTCACACTTGTAGGAGTGTGATGGTTAGTAGTTGTTTTTTCACTAAAATTGGAAGCATGGCAGGGGCCCTTGCACTTATTTTTTCTTACAAATAAAGCACCGAGTTTGGCCATTACAGATTGAACACCTAGTTTTTCAGTTTTCTGAATAGAGTAAATGAGGTTCGCCCAAGTGTGGAAGCAAAGTTTTCCAGAGCTTGGCTGATGCTACTGAGAAAACAACTCTTGCTAGTCTGTCCTGCAGTTGCCACCAGCAAGTCAAGCTGACAATCACAAGGCATGGAAGGGGGCAGTCCTCTTGAACATAGCAGACCAAAAGCTAGGATCATTTTCAGAAAAAGCTTTATAAACTATTATTGCTGTAAATGTAATCGTGTTCTTTACTCCAGGTTCAGGAGGGATGATCTTGTTTGTGTACTGCAGCCAGGAGCCTGGCGCAGCATTGTGGACTAGCTACAGTGGACATAACATTCCTTCTAGGACCCCAAATACATTCCTGTAATCGAGACAGAATTGGTATAGGGCTTTTCCAACTGTTGTGTGCAGATAAAGATCAATGTGCAGTCATTTTAGATGCTAGACACAGATACTGGAGACATTACTAACTTTTTGTCTAGGGTCATCTCTTCATAAATATAATGATGTATTTTTACCGATACAGAAAGAGTAACTGAGGTGGGCCATAGAGTTAGATGTGGCAAGTCTATATTCGTCAGGGGTACCTCTCTTTTTTGCTGGGTTGTGCTTTAGAAAGTTAGCTGACATCCATTCCCTTATGGTCGATGGACAACTGGGGAGATGTGCAGCATCCTGTTCCTCACCACTGGCGAGTTCTGAAGGCCCGATTGCAAGACTGAATATGAGCTGGGTGTCATATGCATACATGTCAAATGTCCCCCCTTAGTTATCCAGCAAACCAGCCAAAGATGACATGAGCACCAAGCACATCAGAAACTCAGAACCCAAAAAAGCATGCCATAGTCAAAAAATCATGGTCTAGCCCGACCTTTTACTTTTGTGCAGAAAGCTTAATAGAGATTGCAAGTGTTCAGGGGGAGATAGTGCGCTCTTCGTGCAGTCAGGCACTGTGCTGCTGGATCCATGCTCAGGTCATCATTAAGCATCCTCGCCACCTAGACCACACTGGCGTTTCTGCACTCCGCTGGAGGGGTGTTCAGTAAGCTGCATGGAGTGGCAGGGAAGAAGGGCAGTAGTGAGACTTTAGAGTTCATTGCTGGGCAAAAGCTGTCACACTTGGGCTTTCCTTTTGTGTGCCAAACCGATGCCATGAATTTCAGGAAAGGGGAGTGATCAATCTTTACTGACTGCCCCATCCAAATGTGCAAATAATGTTATCTGAGGTACCTAATCCAAGATGAAGTAGCCTTTTCCTTTGATGTCAGTACCAGTTTGAATTCTGTATAAGGAGATAATTCCAAATGCTGGATGCGTTGCAACACAATTGGTCCTTTTATTTTTCATTGCATTCTTTGCCCTCTTGCTGCTATTTTTGTCCCTGATTTTTGCTTTTTGCAGTTGAAAAATCTACTGGACCTACTTCTGTATGTCCTTGCTTGACCCTTACCACTTTCCTGATGTCAGTGGGAGCTTGTTGTCTTGATGTTATCCTATGAATGAATCTTCATTTTCAATCAAGAGCTATAAGATTACCAAGGAGGTGTTCTCCCTTTGTGATTTTTCCTTCTAACTAGGACCTTCTTAAGGAGGCAATTGACACCTTTTATGTGTTTTTTTAAGGGATGAATGGCACCACGGCTACTGGAAGGAGGAGGGCTTTCCTCAAGCAGTCAAGGAGACTCAACAGATCTTCTCAGTGTCCAGTCTTTAAGAGTACTTTAATCTGGCATGCCACTCAGTATTACACAGGAAATGCAGCGTGATCTAATGTTCATGGAGATTTCTGGGAACTTAACACTGTTCTGATTATATTCTCAGTTATCCTGACACGATCAGGATGTATAGACACATTAAGTCCCCAAAGCTCTGAGGATGCATCTTCTCTGCTTCCATTAGGCAGCAGCTGTTCATTAGTTACAATCATTGGCTCCTAATTTCTGGTCTAACTACCCAAGTATTTGTAACCTTTATTCCACATTCCTGATTGCACATAGTAGCTGTGTTCTTTCAATATGTGAGCACTTCCGTAGTATATTGTCAGCTGGGGTACAGCTCTTGACTCTGTGCATTCCCACACACATTTTCAATGTACTAGCAGGGTGGCATCCTCTGGCAGTGTGGTTGTGCCTCTGGTCAAATGAGCAGAGGCGGTGTATACACTAGTTACAAATGGCCGTGCTTACATGCACTGCATAGAGGGAGGCAAATGCTCTGAAATTTCTTGTCCCAAAGCTTAAGCCCACCACCCACAAACACCTTAAGCAAACCCTTGTGGCAGCAGTGATTTTGCTGATGTAGTGAACTGCAGATAGTAGTTTTAAATCATTGTAGTGCCATGTTTTTACATGTGCTGATTCTTCTGATTCAACATTACCCGCCGTCTTTTGTAGCACCAAGGAATTGCAGCAATTCTTTCAATTTCTGTCTTTCAGGTGGCACATCCACCACCTTCTTTTGCTTTCTGCAGGCTCCATAGACTAAAGGGAGAGTTTGTGTGAACCACAGGCAAGAACAGTTTAGGAGAGAAAAGAATCTTGTTCAGACATAAAGCCTCGCTGTGCGATCTGGTAGTGCAGATCCTTTCCTCGGCCGAAGCAAGCCAACATTGGTTCTTCCTGCATAGCTCCTTACAGCCTTTCTTTTCTAGACACATTTTTCTTCTTGTAAGCCCCTATCCTCATTAGTCAGTGTACCCATTCCTACAAGGTAAGAGTCATTGGCCTGCTTCAAAGCTTACCACCTGCATACTTATTGCAAGTTTAGAGAGGGAGAGAGAGAGGGAGAGAGAGAGGGAGAGAGGGAGAGAGAGAGGGAGGGAGAGAGAGGGAGAGAGAGGGAGAGAGAGGGAGAGAGAGGGAGAGTTTTTTCCACAATTCCAGTACTGGGACCTGTTTCAAGTAGTTCCAGACTTTTGCTTATTCCTCCTAGACTAGTCAAGATATGTTTTGTGATTTGGGGGCTGTAGCAGTCAAGCACACCATAACAAAGACACTCCATGCTTCTCGTACTACACATATAGAGGTTAAACATATTGGGCCACACATGCCCCACACGGATTGGACAAAGGAATCGATTGCATGGGAGTGACAAACTTAAGAAGGAGATCCCAGTAGACAATTCTCCCTGTACATACAACAGGTAAAATGGTCTGTCCTGCATACAAAGTCAAAGAAAGCTTTATTCGATAATATATGACCATCATAAAAGCACAGATAAGCATAAAACACATCAATCAGTTCATAAGTTTAAAAAGTATCCTACAAATATAAACATAATCTACAGTACATTACAAGGTTAAAACAGTATTAAATTAACAGAATCCCTCGTCCAATTAGAATCGATTTAAATAAGCATACGTTTCCTTTGACTCAGAACCGCCTTCAAAAAGATTACTATCCTAAAACATTGTGCTCATTATCTAGATATTGTAGTGCAAGAAGAGCAGGTCGACATTGACGGAGCCCAATTAATTTTAAAAACTGGTACTAAGTACATTCTCCTAGCATGAATATAAAATCTACAAAAGCAAAACCACGTGAATCGTAGATTGGTTGGAATTATTATCACTGGGGCAAAGTTGAAGGTTTTGGGACCAGTCATTCATTGTGGGTAAAGTGACTGGTCTATGAAATACCCCCAACCTAAATCTAGTTAATAAAAACTCCTGGTACAAAAGTTAAATAGGGTTTAATGTTAAAAGTAGTTAAAATCAACTGTATACAGGACTGTAGGTTTCAATATCTCAGATGACATTCTATCAGTGTCCAACAGCAGAAGGCCCTCTTTTCTTAGTTCTTTCCTTGTTATAGTCCGAATAGTTCTGGCATTAATAAAACAGTCTAAACGGCCAAGATTTTTTAAGAAATTGCGGACGTATCTTATCCATGGGATCTTCAGGGCCCCTTCCAGTTTCAAGATATCTGATAAAATGCCTCTGTTTAACTTTGCCTCTTCTTTGGTCCAGAGCCTGTGCCATAAAAGCACAGGCTCGAGCTTTATTAAGTCAGAGATGAAGGGGAGTCCCAACTCCGCAAAAAAAATATACATGATGAGGTACTATTCAGAACAGATAAAATGTATCTTAGGAAGGAATTTTTCAGGCGTTGGATAGGCAGCAAATCAGTGAACCCCCAGACCCTTGCACCATACACTACTGATGAAACACACTTTGCCTTATAAATTTTAATGAGCTCCTCAGGCGGTCTTTTTCCCAACTTCCTAGCAAAGTTAGTGAGGGTAGATGTTGTTCTTAGGAGTACCAATTGTTTTGCTGCAATTGCTTGTGCCCGAGTGTCATTATGAGCAAAGAGGATTCCCAGATATGAGAACCTTTTGGTTACCCCAATCTTCTGTCCTGTCATAAACATATCTTTAAATTTCTTAATACTATAGCCACAGCGCATAATGAAGGTCTTAGAGGAGCTTACTCTTAAGCCGAGGTCTTTCATAAAATGAGAGAAACTATCAAGCATCCTCTGAAGACCTACTTGTGTGCGGGACATCAGCACCGCATCGTCTGCGTATAGGAGGGCTGGTATTGGACGTCCGGCCACTTGTGGGCAGTCTTGGTTATCTTTGAGAAGAGCCTCCCCCAAACCATTAATGTAGAGATTAAAAATGAACGGAGCCAAACACAGCCTTGCCTGACTCCGCTCCTTATCAGGAATGCAGCCGAACACTCACCCTTCAGTCCACAGCGCACATGTGCCTTGGCATCACTATAAAACACATGAGAAAATCAATAATCTGAACATCAACTCCCATAACTTTTAAAAAGCAGCTGTGAGATCCACAAATGCTAAAAACAGGTTCCCCTTTTTTGCCCTCGTATATTTCCCCACCAAGATAGACAGATTTAAGCCCTGTTCCACCGTCCCTAGACCCGTGCGAAAACCACATTGTAGGTCGGATAGAACCGTGTTCTCCTCTGCCCAATCCTGGAGGCGTTCTAAAATTATTTTGACTATTACTTTAGTTACAGTGTCCAGTAAGGAGATTGGCCTTTAACAGCCCGGGTCCAGTCTATCCCCCTTTTTGAAAATAGGCACAATGGCAGATTCTACCCATGTAGATGGAAAAGCCGTGCTGCAGCTAGCAGTAATCACTTGTCCTGCATACACAATCGGCTGCTGCCACCACTGTCAGTCCTGTACAGCCCGGTGAGCTGATGGTAATCATGCTCAGTAAAAGAGGGTGCAAGGATGTGTTTCTCAAGACCACAGAGTCTTTCTCTGAGTCACATTGTATGTCACAACGGGCCGTCTACTCGCACATGATGTTGTGTACTCTGTGGTCAAAATAGAAAATTACCCACTTATTCACTATAGAGAGCTTTGTGAAGGGGTGCACATTCTCCAGTGTCATGCAGGGGTTCTTTTATTTTCCTACACTCAGCTTTTCATACATTTGAGAATGCTAAAAAATGAAGAGGAAAATAATGAGCCAAAAATAATGAGTTATAATAACAGTTGTTATGTACTGTGCAGCATTACAAAACTGGAAGCCAAGCTCTTCGTCTTTTCCTCTATTCAGCTTGCTCGTATTCTTTTTTTGTCTATCCATTTTGTAGGTGTTACTTTTAATTCATTTTTCTTTTTAAAACACACCTTGGTAAATTTACTAATTACTTTACCTTAATCTTCATGACGTAGAGTTGTACTGTTGAAGATTACCAGAATGTAATCCGAGCACGATCATTTCCTCTCTATTTTTCTTTTCTATTATTTGGCAATGCTAAGTGTTCAACTGACAACCCTCGGCAACAACCCACAAATCCAGAACCACTTATAAAACCTGTGGAAGGTTCTGGTTCCAAAACCACACTTAGGGAGGTAAGTAACTGTCCTATTAATGAAGAAGTCAATGCCTAAAGACCATCACTCCTACCCATACTTTGAGAACATGAGCACCATTCACCCATAGCAGGGATGTGTTACTAATAGGCTAAAATGTACTAATGCACCAGAAGATTCAAAACGGGCACTTGCGGAGACACAAGCGTACACATTCAGGCAAGTAATTGCTCAAACTTTAGGAGAGACGATTCTTTCTCTATGTCAATAGACACACAGGGGGACCACATCAGTGAAGAGTTCAACCAACCATATCACATATGGTCTGGGTGTCAGCTAATGATGCACATGCTATACTGATACCATGTCACAAAAAAATAGAAGAAAGGCAACTTGGCTAGAGACAGAGCATAATCCAGTAGTGATAGGACCCTTACAACTCTCTCCTAAATAATGATCAACAAGTCCCAGGTCAGAGGTTTGACTATCAGCCAATCTTCATTAGTCAACCAGTAGTGTTAAGGTATAGTCGTTTGAGTCCATGTTTAAAATGGAAGATTTTTCGATTTATGTATTCTGTCAGTGTGGTGTTTTGTGTCTTGTTCTTTTTCTTCTTACTTTTCCCTTTTTCTCTATTTGTATCTGTGTTTGCATGTTTTTATTTGTATTTATCTATTTTTAATAACCCTCTATGTATTCTGCATAAATGCTACTTCGGAGCACCAGTAGAGAAAAGTGGAAAGGAAAATGAATATGTGGGAGAGGTTAGAAATTTCTGTTGATACACAACTAAAAGAATGATGGCGGGAGCTATGAGATCTAGGCACGGGGGCTCGTACTTCGAGAAGATCATAACACTAGGAAGATGAGTCACTATTTAGGTCCTTCAACTAGTTGCCTCTACTTTAGACAATTGTAGTTTACTCTACGACCCCCCAGGATCCTTTTTCTCTCCCACATGGGGTGTCACCAACAAGAGTCCAGGCTTCACATTATTCAAATTTACCTAAAAGAAAGATCTCAACCCCCTTGATTTCCCTGTGTTTAGACAGGGCAAGCATCCCCTCAGACATTTTCAGCCGCTGACCTCTTCTCTGCAATACATTCCGTTCCAAGATGTGTTTTAGGTTCAATTGAATGCGGTTTAAAATGCGATAACCACGCATATATTAAAGATGCTGTTCTCATTTCTGGTTCTCAAGTTGTCATTTACTTCTACGGTCACCAGGTGTTGTTATGTTATGTTACATAAATTTGTAACGCGCATAGATACTCATGAGTGTCCCGGTGCGATGCCTAGTGGGGTATGGAAAATGAAATTCAAGCAAAAAAATGTGTTTTTAGTTTCCTTTTGAAAGCCACTGGGTCCTGAATAATACGTAGTGCAAGAGGAAGGGCATTCCAAGCAACAGCAGCCTTCACAGCAAATGAACTGCCCCCTAACCTCTGATACTTGAAGCGAGAAACCTGAGCAAAGCGTAGGGACAGGGATCGCAAAGGAACGTAAAAGGAGAAACGTCTCTGCAAATAGAGAGGGCCGCAGCCATGAAGAGCACGATGGGCCAAAACCAGTGATTTAAGTGTAACTCTATCCACCAAGGGGAGCCAATGGAGAGATCGCAGGTGAACACTGTTCCTAGCCGAAATGCTCAAAAGAAGTCTGACTGCTGTATTCTGAACCACCTGCAGCTTTTTCAACAGGTAGCCCGGAATACCAACATAAAGGTTGTTGGCATAATGCAGCTGCGACACAATCAGTGCACAGGTGACCGTTTCCCTTGCCGCCAGAGTTAAAAGAGTAAAGAATTTTCTAAGAGTTTTAAGAAGGCCGATACAACAGCCAGTCAACTCCTTAATGTGTGTCAAAAAGCAGAGACTCTCATCAAACCATACCCCCACATTTTTAACGAGCGTCCCTGTGGCGGTGGGCAACAGAAGCTTAGGAGGCCAAAGCTGCTCTCGATAGTTAGGAGGGAATTTACCAAATAGAAGGATCTCGGACTTCTCTTCATTACACTTGAACTGTGCATTCACCAGCCATTTAAAAATAGAAGATAAACAATGTTGAACAAATAGAACAGAGTCTGCATCTTTGTCCCAGGTAAAGAGCAGCTGGGTGTCGTTGGCGTGGGCCATCACCTTGGCCCCCAACTCCTCTGCCAGATATATCAGAGGAGTGATATAGGTATTAAAAAGAAGGGGGCTAAGGGAGGAACCCTGGGGAACTCCAGCTGTCACTGACTGAGGGGAGGAGGAGTACAGTTGAAGCCAAATATGCTCGACCTGCCCCTCCAAAAAGGACCTAAGCCAACCCCAGATGACCCCCGACACATCAATCCCGGCCAGTCACATCAGAAGAAGTGAGTGCGGAGCCGTGTCGAACGCCGCTGAGAGGTCCAGCAAAATTAATGCAGCTCTCCCTCCAGCGTCCAAACACTCACAGGTGGCCTCAGACACCTCAACTAGAACTGATTCTGTACTGTGAAATGCCCGAATCCCTGATTGGGCTGGATTCAAGAGCGCCTCTCTTTCCACAAATTCCGTAAGCTATTTGTTAACCACCTTCTCACACACCTTCGCCAGATCCGGGAGGAGGGAGATAGGCTGGTAATTCCCTGGACTAAGGGGGTCCAAAGACGGCTTTTTAAGAAGTGGCAGGATCTTGGCCTGCTTCCAAACCTCCAGACCCGGTTATGAAGGAGGAGTCCTTGAAAATAAGCACAGTGTGGTTACTCACCGTTTAGTGTGCTGAGAAAGTCCGACAATAATTTGTTGAGTCGCAGCGCACTCTGTGGACTACCTTCCAGTGGTTCGTCCTGAAATTATTAGGAGGACACTAATAGAAAATTATGTGTTTGTTTAGGGGGTAACTTATTTGTGTGTACAAGTCTTTTTATGTATGTGATGTTCTGCACATGTTCAATTTATGTGTATATTTGTATTGTTGTATTTTTGCCCTGTTGCTCTCATCAAGGTCCGTTGTCATTTTTGATGCAAGAATGTCCAAATATTTTGATAAAATCTGTCTAGATTAATAAACTAGATGTAGAGTTAATTAGTGTGCTCTTGACCAAAGTTATTTCCTTATCTCTCCCTTTTGTACCATTTTTTGTTTGCACTTTATTGTTCCTTACCCAGGTATTAAAAGGGTCAATTGGGTATAACCCTGTTGTTTGCCAGATGCTTCCAAACCTGTGGCACAACAGCTTTCTGAAGAGACATGTTGATAATTGTGCTCACTTCTGTGTTCGTGCTCTCTGCCACTGCTGCCAGTAGACTGGCAGGACAGGGGTCCGAAAGCGAACCAAACTTTAGACCCTTGAGAATGTTAAGAGATTCCAGAGGATCAACCGGGCTGAATACAGACAGTGAATGAGCAGGATCAGCAGATTGAGACCCTGGAAATCCCTCAATGCTAACGTCACAGGATGTGAACGCAACCTGTATAATCAGAATCTTATCCCTAAAAAAGCAGGAAAGAGTGTTACACCAGGCATGTGAGGATGGGGAGACACTCGTTTGGACCAAAGGGGACATGAAGCTCTGAACGATAGAGAACATTTCTTTAGAGTTGTTACCGGCTGATTCAATACTGGCTGCGTAAAATTTCCCTTTAGCCAGCATAATGGCGTCATAGTATGTTTTTGCTACTCTCTGAGCTTCTGCTTGGCTGCCGGGCAGTATCCACTCCTGCACCAAGCCCGCTCAAGGATCTTACATTCATGCTTCAAAGCTTTAAGGGCCGAGTTAAACCAGGGTTTGGAAGGGGATTCCCTAGCCAACCTGGCTGGCCAATGTGGGACCACCGTGGCTACTGCCTTAGAAACCCAATTAGTGAATCAAGCCAAGCACTCCTCAAGCTCCCCTGCCAGAATAGGCCTAGAAGTTTCCAAGGCCAGCTTGAGTTCGAGTGGATCAATTTTCCCAAAGGCTTGTTTGCGGCATGAGCAAGCTAAAGGCTCAGCATTGGACACTTCCCACGAAAAGTATGTTCTAAAATGATCCGACCATGAAACCGGGCAAGGATCCCTTAGTAGAATGGGGAAGTTGGTACAGATGGGGTCAAGTAAATGACCGGCCTGATGAGTGGGAAGGCTAACATGCTGATTAAGTTGCGGCGAGTGTAGAATGTCCACCAAGTCATGGGCATCCTTAGTATCTGCTTGATCAAGATGGATATTAAGATCACCTAGGACCATATATTGGGAAAATCTTACCGCCCTGGAGATAACAGCGTCTCCACAAACCTGAAGAAAAGATCCCACCGGGCCAGGGGGTCTATAAATCAAAGAGCCTCCCAGGGTAAAAAGTGCTACGAAGCGAATACTAAAGTCCAGCACCTCGCACCCTCCCCAAGAAGTGAGATCCCCCCTGCGAAGATCCCACTGTTCTTATAAATAATAGCCACGCCGCCCCCTCCCCCCTCCAGGCGGTCGGCTCTAGAGATCTTATAACCCACAGGTGTGGCAAAAGAGATAATCGGATCTGATGTAGAGTCAAGCCAGGTTTCAGTCAAGAACAGCAAATCAAGTGAGTTGTCCTCTAGAAGGTCGAAAACATCTGCATTATGTTTTCTAAGCGAGCGAGCATTAATCATAGCTGCCAGAATAGGGGGGGCCTAAATCAACTGGCCAGTGGGAATGCTATTTTATCCAAAAAAGCAAACCCCAAGCCCAGTTTAAACCCACACGATGGACAAACATCTTTTGACCCCTCAGACACATCTCAGTTACCAAGATGGCGGCAAGTAGTAAGCTCCAGGGCCCGTAGTGTGGCTCCAGTGTAACTCCTTCTGAACTCTGCCCCTGGAGACTTCCCGGACGCTGACGGGCACAGATGGGCTTGCCTTAGGCGCGCCAGCGGCGCACCCGCTGCGCGCATCCCCGTGTGCCAGAAGAACTAGGAAGCCAACTACCAAAAATGGCGGATCTCAGCAGCACACGGATAACCAGGAAGTGGGCAGCACCAGCAAGCAGCTTCAGTACAAGCGGCAGGGAACAAGATCAAATATGTGAAGAAACATCCGTATACATTTTTTAAAATGCGGGTATGAGGACTGTGGTCTGTGCAAATAAGCAGATTAGCAGCAATGCAAGAAAATGCGTAGCGGCAAGCGGAGAACCCGTAAGGCGCTCAGCTCCGCACAGCGCGCATTTAAGTATCCCCGTGTGCCAGAAAGTGAGGTCACGGCACCAGGTGTACCGCATTCTTGTCCGGTTTTTCCTTATAGAATCAGTTTTAATGATCTCTAACTAGTGCAATTGAGTTGAACCAAGATTACATCTACCAGAATGTATTAAGCTATTACATGAATGCCCGGGAATGGGCTGAGATGTCTCGGACGACCGTGAACCATTTGTTAACCGTCTAAATTTACATTTTTTGTTCCTATATTGTCATTTTTTTTGCTATTGTATTCTGTGCGTTATTCTACTCTGTTGATTATTTCTCTTTTGGGTTAAATTTCGGTATAATGTACAGCGCTTTACTTTAATGCGGGTAAGGTGTATTTTAGCAAGTTGGAAATAAATGAATACGCTTAAAGTCTTTTATAACAATGAATCTTATTGGTAAGCACATTCGATTGGAACAAAGCTTGAAAACCTAGGAGCTGAAGGTTATCTTCACTGGTCTCGCGTGCTCACAGCAGCTTGCTTTTACTTGCAGTTTGTTAAAGTGCAGTAAACTAACAGAGTCCCTTTCATTTGCGGAAGTGTAAGTAGACAATCCTAATTTGATTTACAGAGCAGCATGTGTGTCCGCCTGGAAATCACAAACACATGTTCTGTCAATAGGCGCGCTCCTGGTCCAGAGGGCTTGCACCTTCTGCACCTGCCACTTGGAATTGTGTTTAGATTAATGAGCTGCTCTAAAAGCCTGTATGTGCGAGAAAACGAGAGAAGAGATGTAATCCCCCGCAGCAGGAGGGACCCAGGGCGATCCCGCACCTGTGTTCCTGTGACACGCGGGCCAATCTTTAGCTTCTTGCGATCTGCGGTTCCCCCTCACCTGACGTGTCGCCAGGTGTTGTTGCTTAATTGTGGGCCCAGGATGCCGCGTGCTGATGCAATGTCCGTATATACTCAAGAGGGACAGGTCTGAATATCTGCTGCGCCTGCTCGAGTCTGAATGAGTACTCGAGAGCTGAACATTTGGACAGATGTGAGTGAGTGGGCTCTGGGTCACCGAGCCAAACAGACGTGTATTTTTAATTAAAGACATTTACGTGTCTTCCTCGAGTCCCGGAGCCAGGCCTGCACTGTGTCCAGCCCCCTTGTCAGTCCCGTGAGATTTGCTAGGCTATATGTGGTGACTGGCAGCCTCAGCCGTTTTCCATGGCTCACCATTAATTATTTTGTTTGCGCACCTCTCACCTTGATGGCAGAGTTCAAATGCTGCAAATCGGGGCCTTCTGCCTCCTTCCCCTTTATAAAGGACGCTGGAGGCGGAAATGCTGCAAACGCACTGCAAAACATGTTGTTGATACGGTTGAAGTTGACTGAAGTGGGTTTGTCGACTGTGGTTGTTGTGTCACAACAATGACAGAAGGAATTAGAGTAGTTTCGGTAGATCTTAGACTCAGAGTCACGCTGCTAGGGAGAAAGGGAGGGGGGCAATGATAGGGTGACCAACTGGCATGGGTGCAAATTCAGTACGGGGAGTGTAAAAACTTCAGGACAAAGGGTCAAAATTCAGGACAGAAGGTCAAAATTCAGGACAAAACTATGGGACAAAAGGTAAGTTTTACAGACACGTCAGAGGAAGTCGTGCAATAGTATAAAAGTAAGTTAATAGACACTCACATAGGTACAATTCAAAATAATTTTATATTCGGTTGAGACAATCATGCAATTCACAGTTTTTCAGTATGCCCGCAGCTTGCTACCTTAGATGATTCAAAACTCGCACCTCGCTCCAGCAGGGGCATTAGTCATCAGACAATGGTGAACCACACCCGAATATAAGAGAGGCCGCTTTTATTGTTGATTGAAAACTACTGGATATACAAGGAACTTTGCAGTGCCAGCCCCAAGTAACAAAACCACCCCCCACCCCACACATTCCAGCCTCCCAGGGAAACACCCGATGCCCGGTCGAGCCAGTCCGGCCTTGCTACCACCCTCCAATGGTGCCCCTCATCTTCACATAGACAGTCTCTCATGTGTATTTAATTTCTTTTATAGTGCTACTCATCCCAAGTATGCAGGGCAGGGTGTCAGAGTGCCTTACATCACACACACATTGTAGAGAGACAATAACTCATATAAACTTGAAAGTCAATGTATAGGAAATGTTACTTGAGATAATGGGTGCTACAAGGTGTAATCATTCTTTTATCTATCATTCAGCCTTTCAACATACCATTCTGTCCTTCCATCTGTGTGCCCATCTGTATCCAAACATATTCAACCTTTTGCAAACCTATCCACCGTGTAACCTTCCATCCATCATTTCACTCATCCATCCCTCCATCCACCCTTTCACCCCATCCATCCGTACACTCATCCATCCACTCTTCCACCCATCCATCTATTCACACATCCATCCAGCCATTTACCCTTTCACCCATCCAGCCATCCTTTCACTTACTCACCCATCCACCCAGTCACTTATCCTTCCATCCATTCACCCTTGCAGTAATTCATCCTCCCTTTCTTTCTCCATCCCCCTTTCACTTATCCTTCCACCCACCCACCCATCTACTCATCCATGCATGAATCCACCCATTGACCCTATCACTCATCCATCTTTTCACTCATTCATCCATCCACCCTTTCACTTCTTCACTCATCTATCCATCTTTTTGTCCATGTACCCCAATTTCACTCACTCATCAATCCTTACATCTACCCTTTCACTCATCCATCCATCCATTTACCCTTTCACTTATCAATTCATCAATCCATCCCTTCTTTCACTCATCCATCCTTTCACTCACCCATCCATCTACCCTTCCACCCATACAGCCATCTATTTACCTTTTCTCTCATTCATCCTTCCACTCGCTCACCCATCCATCCTTTCTTTCATTATCTATCCATTCACTATTTCATTCATCCTTTCACTTATCCATCCAGCCATTCACACATTCTTTCGCTTATTTACTCACCCACCTTTTCATATTGATTTTGAGCTGAGCCTTTGTCTGTAGAGTTGAAAACAGAAGAGGCCCATCAAGAATTTCACCCTTGCTGTAGTTCCTAAAGCAAGGGGTGGGGTGGGGTGGGGTTCACTATGCACATAGGCAATCTGAAAACTTAGAAGTCATGAGTCATGCATGATGCACAGTGCCAAGACGTGAGGTGACTGTGACATGATGTTGTTTCCAGGGCTTTAACTGGGGTAAAAAAAACTGGGGGCTCTCTTCAAAGGGGGTCTTCAATGTAATTAAGGGCGTGGCTTAAAACATCTAGGCTAAAAATATGTGCTTAGCATAGTGTTCCGCCCAACTGGTATTATGTTGTTTGTCATTGCATCCAGATATATAATACAGCAAGTATCATTACACCAACAACAAGCCAGGACTATTGGCTTTGCCAATGGTTGTTAGTTGCCTAAAATAAAAAAGCAGCAACCATGGCTTTGTTGAATATAATATTGAAAATGGGTCAGGTCTAAAATGATGGGAAAATGGGTCAGATCTAAAATGATGGGACCGTGAAAGAACTATAACACGTTCTTTTTAACTTGTTTCACAGGCTTCTTTATATAAACTGTTTTCTCACGTTGCAGCTTGGGCGTTTTACCTTTTATCCAGCTAACAAAATGCCCTGTGCTGACCGAGGCTGGGGGAGGCCACCACATGCTTTAACAGCCCAGACTGCCCCATTGTCATTCTGTATGTGGCAATTAGCCGGTATACAGAATGACAATGGGCGGGGTGGGGCTGCCCTTGTGCTCAGAGGAGTGCGAGGCGGCCCCATCAGGAGGCTGAGGCTTCTTGCTGGGAGCAGTGCTGCTCCCTATAATGGCCATAATTACAGACAAAAGGCGTCCGTAAAAGGGATCCTCATGGACAACGAACGTGAGGTCCAAATTACGGACAGTCCGTGAAATTTATGGACGGTTGGTCACCCTAGGCAATGAAACTTTTCTTTAGAATTGGGCGAGCCTACAAATTAACGGGGAGAGCAGTGCCAGAGCCAGTGGTGGCTAGCTTAAAAAAAATGGTGGGCACGAAGGCGCACAACCCTAGGAACTCCAACAGTGCAGCACTTCTGTTTGCTGTCCACTAACAGGAAAAGGAAGGACTTCCTTCCTGCTCGTTGAACGCAATTCCAACCAATCCTGGAGCTGCTCTCGTGCTGTGAAAGCAGCTCCAGGATTGGTGGAAACAGGCTCACCAAGCTCTCATTTTGAGGCTCGGGCCAGGCTGTATCACAGCCTTTGGATTTCTAGGTCTACAGTGCACATGTAGGGCTGGCCAGCCAGCCAATCCGTCATGTGCACTGTGCATCAGTACTGTAATCCTGCATTTGCAGGATTCTGCCCCACCCCACCCTCGTGCTGTACACAGCGTGGTGGTCCTCGTTGGCAAATCATGGCTGGTAGAAACTTTGTGATGTTTCGTCTTTGAGAGGTGCTTTAGCGGAGCAGGATGGGTACTGGTAGAAATTGGCCCACAGCATGAAAAAAAACACAGCCCACTCACTGGCCTGTCACGGTTACTCACCTGGCAGTGCTAAATTGCCCAATATGCCAATCCGACGCTGACCAGAGTCGAGCCAAGGGTCGACTCTGGCTCTAAGAGCATGTGCACGAACCAAGCCGTGAAAATATTTGACATGGACACGAAGCAAAAAAGATCATATTGCCTGATATTCAAAAAAGTGAATTTCTGCATGTGAAACGCCTTAGCAAATCAAATTATATCACCGCCTTGAGAATATTTTTTGAAAGTCACACTTTTGAAAGATAAACTGAGAAACATTCCTGCCCCAGCACTGATGACGATGCTATTGTCCTGTATCCTATATGTGGCCTAGATTCATAGTACATATAGATGAAGCAGCATTATAGGTGAATCAACCAAACATGAGGTTTTTGTACAGCAGACATCCTGAACGCACCTATTTGAAAAAGCGCTGATATGTGATAATGAATAATAAGGAGGCTTGGCAAAATAAAGTATTTATCTAGGAATACGCAGAATGTTAAAGCCGGGATTGATCTTAAATTTTCTAGTTTTATACTGTGCAATTCATCCTCTAGATGGGTATCTCTTTCTGATATTAAAGGTTAATGCTTTAGCCTTAATTACTCTCCAAGGCCGAGATTCGAACCTGGCTCCCCGTGTGATATAGTTGGCTACTGTAGCCACTAGGCCTCCTCTCTTTCAGTGAAAGCTTGGCTTGTTTTGTACTCAGCGCTCCAAGAGGGCATCCAGCTATCCAGGCCTCTGACTCGAGCCTGGCTCACGCTTTCAGTTGTTCGCCCAGCTCTTGTTTACAGTTGTGGTGCTCACACCTGGTTGAGCATTTAACTCACAGTGCATGGAAAGACACAAGATATTGAGAAACACTATGGCATGCAAGCATTCTGTACTGCATTTCTCAGCCCACATACTTGAGCTGAGTAAGTAAATCATAGTTTATGCTGCCAATGGCTGAATGTTGTATTCCATCTGAAATGTTCCAAGGCCCTCTTGGTCCATTTTTGTTCACACCTTTCCGTGTAAAGAAGCCCCCTTTTATTTCATGAGAAACAATCGCTGGCACAGACAATATATTTGACGTTTGTAAGGCGCATGGATTGGGCGTAGCTAAGCTGTACAAACTCCTAACCTATTGGCTTTTCCAGTGCTTTTTGTACAGCAGCACTGGGGTCAAGAGCTGACAAAAACATTTCTCAATAATAACTAGAAAAGAAAACAACTTTTTTTGGGTTTCTGCTATTGAATGCCTTAGCTGCCTGTTGGCATGATCCATTGTCTCTATTATATCACAGATGCTTCAAGTGGTTTTGGGGTCAGCTCCTTGGTCATGATTGGATAGCTTTGTTGTGTACCTGGCTTACCTGATCCTGGTTTGATGGCCTTTCTCCGTGTTCTTGTGTTTTTCTCACTCTCCCCCCAGGAGCATTGAGGTCTCATAGTGATCTAACTGTATAAGTTGTATCCTTCCACTGGATTCTTGAGGGGGTGCGTTGAGGTCTCACATTGGTCTAACTGTATAAGTTGTATCCTTCCACTGGATTCTTGAGGGGGAGCGTTGAGGTCTCACAGTGGTCTCACTGTATAAGTTGTATCCTTCCACTGGATTCTTGAGGGGGAGTGTTGAGGTCTCACAGTGGTCTACCTGTATAAGTTGTATCCTTCCACTGGATTCTTGAGGGGGAGCGTTGAGGTCTCACAGTGGTCTACCTGTATAAGTTGTATCCTTCCACTGGATTCTTGAGGGGGAGCGTTGAGGTCTCACAGTGGTCTAACTGTATAAGTTGTATCCTTCCACTGGATTCTTGAGGGGGAGCGTTGAGGTCTCACAGTGGTCTACCTGTATAAGTTGTATCCTTCCACTGGATTCTTGAGGGGGAGCGTTGAGGTCTCACAGTGGTCTAACTGGATACGTTGTATCGTTCTACTGAATTCGTGAGCAGACTTTTTTATATTTTGCTTTAAGCACTAATAGTACATGTTTCCTTGCTCTCTCCCACTTTTCCTCCTAACCGCGTGCTCTTGCTTGTCTCCTCGTCCTACTCCCCATGTATTTTTAGTTTAATCTTTTTCGTTTTCATTTTATGAAGCCCTGTCAGCTGCAAAGTATTGCTGGGTTGCTTGCACTTTCATGCCCCCCTCCCACAATCGCCGATTCTGCCCGTACTGCTCATGATCCTGCACTGAAAAAAAGAAAAAGTATATATATATATATATATATATATATATATATATATATATATTTTAATATTTTTGAACCCCAGTATATATATGCACTATAACTAATGCACTTTGGAATTTGATGCAGGCAACCCCAAGACATTATGTCAAAATATAGGCCACTGCGTGAAATCAACATGTAGCACGTAGCATGTTTTGCACTGCAACCTGTTTCAGGTTGAAAGAGGGTTTTGAGCACTTAGTCACTTTATACATTTTTTAATAATTTGCCAATTTGCACATGAAACAATACAATGTATATAGGAGGATGGAGGCATTTAAGCAGTCATTTTACATATGTATTTAAACAGATAATAACTTGATTTATCAGGTTTGCTTACAGCAAGCATGCAATGAATTATGTGCATTAGCGGCAAATCCGCGATGGGTATGCAAAGGGAGGAAGACAGTAGGCCTGAGGGCACGTTTAGTATATGCAAATTCAGGTGTGAGGAAAAGGACACCGTGCAATATGACACCAATGCTTATACGTCAAATATTAACTTTAGAGGTGGCGTAAAATGCTAATTTGCACAAAGAAATTTTCATAATTAGTGTTTTTATACAAAATGGTCCTTTTATAACAGTATTTATACTTTTATGCAAATGTGCAATTTTATATATGTATTTTTTTTGTATTTCCTCTACTTGAATTTGGAGCACTGTCACTTTAAAAATGGCGATCGAATATGCCAGCGCTGTCATGTGATCAGGGCCGGTAACGGCCGAAACGCGTGATGGCGGAGAGGTGTGAGCAATAAAAAATAACCAGGACAAAAATTGGGTCTGCTCTCGTTATTCTCCTTGGAGGAGACAGAAGTGGCTAGGATTTGGATCTATCTATCTATCCTATCTATCTATCTATCTATCTATCTATCTATCTTTTCATTTTTTAATGTGTTTATATTTTTTGTGGGTCCTCACAGCTGGAAAGTGCTGTTGGACCAGTTGCTTGATTTTTGTGCTTTTTAGGACTTATTTTAATTTACCACTAAATCATGGCCTCAGGCATATCAGATTGGTAAATAAAAAATGTGGACATGCTGTATCCTAAACTCTTCCATCTTAAAGTCACCTAAAAGGCACTCACACAGTTGGGTGGATCGGTGATGGTGTTAACCTCAGTCTCATGAGCAATGCGTGCCATGATAAGGTACACAATCAGCATACCAACAATACAGTAAAAAATAACAAAGGACTGACTTAATAAGTTAGCTCAAAGGTAGAGGTAACAATTTATGAAGATTTATTACAAAATGTAAAAGTTACAATACAGGATAATTAAATGCAGAAACTTCTAGAATACATAGAAATCAATTTCCGTAAAGGCCATCAGTACAGAAAAGTGAAATCCTCAGAGAAAAATGCTAAGCCCAAAATGTGCAGGAAATCAGTAAAAAACGGATAGCATTCGTAGTAGAACCCAAAAATCATCTGGCTGACCCCCAAATTTGAGGGTTTATATAGGAAATCTCCCCGTAGAACATCATGGAAAGAGCAAAATCCTAGTGTGAACAAAGAAATACATTAAAAAAATCAGAACAAAGACTGTAGAATTCTCATACAGCCTCACCAGCTAAGCACTAACCCATTACATGAATAATGATTCAGCTTTCTCTGACCCAATGTCATCCGAAGGTCTCACAACAAACGAGTCCCAAAAATAACAGTGACCCATTGTAAGTGAATGCAGTGCTAAGAGCAGACGGAAGCACCTTGGAGAAATGTCATATTACTGGGCTCATGCTATCGAGTCTTATTCGAGAACAGTGTCACTCAGAAATAAACAAACATAACTTGCTTGACTACGTGCAGCAGAATTAATAAAGTATGAACATAATGAGACCTCTATTATGAACAAGATGGAATCGAGGCCTAACTGATGCTTAGTTAGCATTAGCATAAGCCATTGAAATATATTTTAACAGGTCTTCTCAATCTATAGCATCAGGATAACACAGTCGGATTGCGTGGACTAAACATAATCTTCGGCGCCGACACCCAGCTCGTCCTCTCCCTGTCAGAAGACCCCTCCACCACCATATCCAGCTTCCACAGATGTATAATAAATGTTGCTGACTGGATTAAGGACAACTGTTTTAAGCTCCACATGGACAAGATGGAAGTCTTCCTCTTTGGGAACAACACCTCGCCATGGAACAACACATAGTGGCCTGCTGAACTCAGCCCATCCCCTGCCCCAACAGACCAAGCCCGCAACCTCAGCATCATCTTGGACAGCAAGCTATCAATGAAGAAATAGGTCAACACAGTTTCATCAGCCTGTTCCAACATCCTATGCATGCTTCTCAAGATCTTCAAGGGGCTCCCAGTCAACACCAGAAGGACAATCACGCAGGCCCTCGTCACCAGCAGGCTGGACTACGGAAACATACTCTACATAGGAATCACTGCAAACCTCCTGAAGAGAGTACAGACAGAACAAATCTCATCTGCAAGACTCATCCTCGACCACCCCAGATGGACCCACATCACACCCTACCTCAAGAAGCCACACTGGCTTCCGTTCCAGGAGAGATGCCAGTTCAAGATGGTGACCCATGCATACAAGGCCCTGCACAAGAAAGGACCAGCATACATCAACAAACACATGACCTTCCACCAGCCGACCAGACACCTACGATCAACCTTGCCCTTCCTTGCAGACACCCCTAGATACGCAGAGGCAATAGCGGAGAACTCTCCTTCTCATAGCTGGTGGCCAAATCTGGTCATGACCTTCCCCTGCGCCTCAAGGCTGCCTCATCACTCTGGGAATTCAGAACAGGACTCAAGACTTTGCTGTTCGAGTGAACAAATTACCACAAAGCAGCTAGCAACTCCAGCGCCTTGAGACCCTCACAAGTGATTTGCTGTGCTTTGCAAATCCTGATTGATCGATGTCCATGTATACATGTGAATTTAAGTGTAGATTAATATTCTGTACATTGTTAATTGTTAATAATGTACTGTTCTGGTTAATACATAAAGCTTCCTCAAAAATGTCTTTGTTATAAAGGATGCACATGCACAAGCCCCGTGGTAATCGTATCACAACACATGCTTGCCCATCATATTTCAGGATTGCTAGCCATACGTATGCATGTGTCTTGATGTTTGGACATACACACAGTAGGAAAATAGTCATTAGCAACAGCATTAGATTGGCATTTTACATCTGAGACCTATTGGCTTTGCTAATACTTTCTTTTTGTAGCATCAATTTTTTGGAAGTTTATGCTACTGGGCTACTCACTGACTGATTTCAGATGTAAAATATTCCCTCGCGTATTCCAGGGGATGGAAGAACACAGTTCAATGGGCAACTGAAGAACAGTGAGACTAAAAGTACTGTGGTCTGATCCAGGATGTGAATGACACTATTTGAAGCCATTGGCTCAAGATTCTGGAGGAAAAGTAGCCAATAACTGACGGAAACGGACCTAAAGTCCTTAAAGTAAGAATGGTCACCATGAATGGTGTAAGTACCAGGCATTTCAAACCTAAGCACCCCCCGGTTCTGATGAGTGGACCTCACCGTAAATCTTCACACATTTTGAAACCAAATTAAAGTCACGCATTCCGGCTACATGAATTTAATTATAATGTTTCACAATCTCAATCAAATGAAGCTTTTGCCAGACTTTGCATGGGACAAGACGTTCCCTTGTTTGCTTAAGAGATGTGTTTGCTTTCATCTACAGATGTGCATGCAAAATTGCTCCTTTAAATAGGATAGGCCTTATGATATTAGAGCTCTAAGAATATGGTGTTTTATATTGACATTCTCACCAACGACACTGACTTTTTTAAAGAACATTCATCCATGAAACCCCTCAACTTTCTCTTACTCCTGTACTCTAATTATTTTATATTCCTCAAGCAGGGTCAGATTGCCCACTTGGACAGGTTATAATAGTGCAGTTTGAGGTCCAGGTCGCCTGTTGGTTTAGAGCCATCCCACTGCCTGTGATCACATTCCTCTTGATTTAGTTTTGTGCTGTAGCTCCCTCTTCACCACCACTAGTGTAACTTCTACACAGCACGTGTTCACCATGTGCAGGGATGCCCCAGGGCATCCCATCCCATTCCTGGCTCCAAGGCTTCCTTATGTTTAAATATTGTCAGTATGCATGCATGTTTATGGTCTTAGTATAGTGTGAGAATGTAATCAAAATACAGCGGTGCTCTCTACAAGCTCAAAGGTGAAGATGCAGTCAACGAGTGATTGTCGGATAGCTGGGTTCTTAAGGCGGACGTGCACAGTTAACTTACTACCCCTCTTTGAACAGTCCTATGAAACTTTCTGGCTTAACATCCATATTGCAAGTATGTAGTGGATGCACATAATCCCCCATAAACGTCAGTGACATTGCCTGCAAGAGGTTTTCAACTACAAGATCAGCCTTATGCATGGCTGGCTCGGCGACCACCTAAGCATACAGTGGGTCGCCTCAAGGTCTTGCGATGCTAAAGCGAAGTGCTTTTCTTTTTCTTTGACTCCCCATATATACACCTGCCCTCGTCTTAATCCTCTCTGCAATTGCTTCATCTCTCCACACCCATCCTTCGCAACCCTTAAGCTCTGACAGTCAAGACGTTACAAGGTATAGGTAGGTGGAACAGACTGGCTGTGATTCTCATGCAATCTGCCAAAGTGTTTTTAGTAGTACATGTGTCAGCAGTGTTTGTGAAAGGAGAGCTGTAGCACCAGCAGTCACCTGTTTGTGTCATTAACACCCAAATGTGATCACTATAGATATAAAGCCAAAAGCTTCACTTCCTTCAGTTGGCTGGTCAAATTGTATCTTCGCCAATGATACAAAAGAAACAATGTATCTGCCAAGTGCCACTATTGTTGTTCTTTTCACATTTTACAAGCCTGCCAACTCAACTGAGACTCCAATATCTGAAAGGATTACTATAGTCAATCAAGCTGTTGGCATACTAGCATGATTAGTTACGCCAACGTGTTTCCATTGCGTTTTTTTTTCCATTTAACTACTTGTTCTCTTGTGTTTCTAATTTACAAATACAATAACATGTGCTAGAACACAAAAAAAACTGATTTCTGCTTTCGGTGTTGTTCTCAAGCAGCACCCACAGGTTTTGCATGGAATGCTAAATTACTGAATTTTTAACGGTTTTAAAGTATTTGGGGAATGCCTAACTTTACTCAAAATATTCCTATTCACTTCCCCCAGATACTCTAGCACTAGACTTACAACTGTACATTTGCAGTCCCAACATTCTCATATTCTTTGCTGCCCTCCCGGTGCAACATAAGGTAAAAAAAAAAGCTCAAGGCAACAATGTAAGACAGGAGGAAGGCGTCAGCTCCGAAATGGAGGAACAAGATCTGTCTATGTATTGCATTTTGACCCACTAGATTATGTTCAAGTGTTGTCTGCTTTATGGCTTGCAAAGGCTACACAGATCTCAAGATGCCCCATGTCAGCCAGACAGTTCATCTATACAATTATTCCTCTGGCTGCTTTCTGGTACCTGTAGTTCGCTGTTGTTCGAGCCCAAGTTAAACTGGAATGGGAACGCAGAGCAAAGAAAGGAACAGAATGTGATTTAAATAGTTAATTCTGCTGCTGTGTAGACTGTACCTGCTATGTTTGAAATCAGCATCGACGTCCTTTCTTTCCTATACGTATATCAAATCATCCTATTACTATAACATTACTTTAAAACTCAGTAGATTAGTTATATCTGTTTAAAATATATATATTTTTTAATTGCCTGGTAAAAATATTGCATTGTAATGACGAGTGATCTAGGGCAAAACAATCAATTACTATTAAAATGTGTGGTGAAGTTACAGTTATGCGTAGTAGAGACTGTAGTGTAGTGCTCTAGTGTTCCTGCCGCGTCACGGCAGAGAACGCTGGGAGCGCAGGTGGCCATGTTGGCCAGTGAGTTGCAGAGCCTAAGGGCGAGCGTACGCTGCTCCCGGCGCTCCGGTGTATTATCTAATAAACACCTTAGAAACAACGTGGTGTCCGTCTCTCTGTACCCCAGGGCCTCCTACAGAGACCATGTTCTAAATTACCACAATGTACAGACATCTATGGTACCGACTAGTATTCTATAGCAACAAGGCCTCGTAAATGTCATAGAAGCCATGTTAAGAAGTGCCCATACAATCCCACTTCAAATATAATATCTATGCTAAAAGTGGAATAATCTGCTAACTGCTAAGAGGTACAACTATTGCTTAATTTGAACGTGTGGTTGCAGGTGGGGACTGGCACTTATTTTTACTAATCAGAATTTGACCAAGAGCAAGAGAGAAAAAGAAAAGTGGAAGAAAGGAAAAAAACTAAAAAACAGTGACAAGCAGTGATGAAAAAGAACCGGCAATGGCGAGAAAAAGGGACAGGGAGTGACTGGTGTTGGATTAAAGAGTGATGGAATATAATCAAGATCAGGTAGCCTTGGTATTCAGCACCTCAACAGTTGATAGCCCAGCCTGGAGTTTCTGAGCAAAACGTTGGCCCTAGCATTTACACTTTTACAAATCAGGCACTGGGTACATTCAGTTCCCCATTATACCTGTAACAACTCTGCTGAGAAATGGCATTTCTATCTGATTTGAAGTATCACAGTTTTGCCTCGGAGGGCCAAGACTGCTCTTTAGAAGTATGGTATTCCTAGTAAGAACTGCTGGCACAGACCGGTTTAAGTTATAGCAGCAATGCTGAGAAGTCAAGGGTATGGCACCCTTGCTGATTTATATTGCTAAGGTCATGTGTAGCAGCCTTCCTGAAATGAAAGGTAGCTTCTTACACTTCTTACTAGTGTTCACATTCCAGGAATAGGACAGCTAAATGGAGTTGAGACACTCTTTTTTTTATTATATACCATTCCCTAGCAGTTCGTACTATCGACAAGGTAAAGAACAATTTTTAGATGAACAACTTTACCAACAAGATTTTCATCCAACCGAAAGTTTTCATTGTGAAAAAACAGTTCTAATACTAATAGCTTTGTCAAAGCTTTTTTTATGGATTGGCCTTGCACAGCCAAAGCATTTCTAACATTTATTTCTTCAAATAAACCACTGCATTTAAAATAAAATAGGAAATATTGCTCACTGGAAAAGAGCTAAATGATACAATCTAGATTTAAAGCAATTTATTCAGCTGGTAACCATTAGCTTAATCTTCAGACTGTTTTATTTGCCAAACACCGAGAGAAGGGGCCTAGGAGAGGTACAGCTTATGGAGGGGGTGGCTTTTATTCTTAAAGGGCACCAATTTTTCTTAAGCCAGGTGCTAAGGTACAAAAGGGTGGCCCTGTTCGCACATAGAAAATTGGATCTGCTGCAACATCTTAGACCATCTGTTCAAAGAAAGCAAACTAATCAATGGTTAACAAAGTGTCCAGAAAGAACACACATAAATGAAATATCTCTATAAAAGACAGGTACACAAAGTTGATAATGTTGGCATACTTTTGCACCAAGCTTTGGGTTTGAATTAGAGTTTGGCGGACTAGTTACTCTGTCACAAACATGTCGGAAATTTCATGCGCCGTATTCCAAGTCCATTATATCCTACGGCACTTGTAATATGATGGATGGGAACTTTGTGATGGAATAACCCATCAGCCAAATCAGGCCCTTCGTTTGGAACCACAGATTATTTCTTTATTAACAGATTAGTTGTTTCGTAAAGTGGTATATTACTTTCTAAATTAAGTTTATTATACTTTTTTGTAACAAGCTATAACTTCTTACTTTGCTGAAGTCATGTTTGAGATGCAGTGGATTGCAGTGTGCCTGTGACATAAATTAACTGTAATTATGAATGATGGAAAGCCCTGTATTTTAGTCTGATATAAAACAATAAAAAATATTTAAAAAAATAGACTGTCACTATTCATGGAGAACTATACCTCAAGCATCATGCACCATTTTAGAGCTACTGGGATTAATATGTACACCTTTCATTTTTTTCTGATTCTTTGATGGTGATGACATTTGTATAGCATCTTCTATGTTGAACGTCTCCAGATGCAAACTTCTTCCGCATTCCTTAATTAAACATCACTGTAAGCTGCGCAGGCCTAAAGTAGCACCATCTACTGCAGATTTAGGTGTCGAAGACGGTCAAAGAGATGCCATAATGCAGCATATTCACTGGCTCAATGATCCACAGTATGAATAGGTATACACCCTCTTAGACACTGTAGGCATCTGTTGAGTGAATAATGAAACTAATCTGATCTTAGGTCATTTTATACTGTTAAGGAAGAAAGGTTGCACAGTGTCTTGTGGCATAGGTGCATGACCCACAATTCCTGCAAAGAAAAATACTCCCCCTCACCCCTTATTGGTTTGTTAAAGACAGCTTTACTTGAAGTTCAGGAGCTCACCTCACATCTGTGGGCAGCAGTGCCACTGCACCTACTGCACTAATGCCAGTTATTACTCTGATACAGATGATAATAGAATATCCAGTGCATACTTAACAACCACAGCTGCTTCATAATTTTGATCGAAAAGATTCTGATGCAAGTTGATCGACTTTATGTCAAGGTATTATGTAGGCACCAGGTGGGAGGTCTGATATATGTAGAAAGCCTGGGAAAAGTCTAAGGGGATCATATAGCATTTGGTGCTCAGCCCAACACAGAAAGTGATCACCGCTTGCTGGGTGGGGATCAATTAAGTCCTCATTGCACCCGTCAGTGTGGTTGTTGCACTGCGTGTTGTATACTGTGCTGATCGGTACCGTGTTTGTTGTATGTACTCGAAAAAAAAGAGTTTTCCAGAAGTGGGGAGTAGTTGCTGAAAACAAAAATGATGCCATTCATGGATCGCCCTCGCCTGAATCACCATTTCTCGCATGGCGGTCCTGAACAGGGAAATCTAGTGATGGTCAATCCACTGGCACTGTTATTTTCCTTTATGTTGGAGGCTCTTACATGTGCTGTTTGTGATAAACTCTAACTTACTTCTGCTACAAATGATTGTGCACTAACTCCTGATCTTAGGGACTAGTCTCAATATATGCCGAGAATTTCTAGTGCTTCTTCAGCTGAGACGAATATGTCATTACCAAGGACATAGATATTTTGACAGATACAAGTCAAGAAGAAGAGGAAGGAACAAAGAACATGTTATAACAAGCATTGCAAAGGCACTAGTTCTGCTTTCATGTGGTATGGTATGAAGATGCATGTGTGCACAAATTCTAAGGAAGGAGAGTAATGGTAGTGCTGGTGATGAGGTGGTAATGGTGGCATTAATTGCTGACATTCGAAACTTGACAAAAACATGTTAACGTCTTCTGCAGGCACTGTTAGCGAAGCTATAATAGTTGTCCTGCCAAAGGAAGGCAAAGACCCAACACTTGCAAAAAACTGATAAACCAGTTTTGCTGATTAATCTTGATAGTAAAATCTATGCTAACTGGAACCACACTTGTCAAGACTAGTAGGTCGCCCACAGGTAGGATTAATGAAAAATCGCTTTTCTAATCATGCCACATGACTAGAAAGAGAGAAACATACTACGTCTGACACTGTAGCAATAACGCTATATGCCGAAATTGCTTTCGATAAGGTCTAATGGGCCTTCCTCAAAGAAACGCTGGTAAAATGTAACCTCGGAGAAGGCTTCATTAAAATACTCATGGCACTCTATGACTAACCTAGTGCTACGGCGAGAGCAGGAGGGCTGATATCCAACTCCTTCCACTTGGAGAAAGGAACGAAGCAAGGGTATCTGCTCTCCCCTTCCTTATGTATCCTGGCCCTGGAACCTTTACCACATAATGTCAAAAATAATAATTTAATATCTGTTATTTAATTCATCAGAACTACTGTGAAAGTGGCCGCATACATGGATGACATTCTGATCATGACGGAGAATACCCAAACAGCTATTAAAGCAGTCATATATACAATTGACAGTTATGCGTCAGTCCCAGGCTATAAACTCAACAGAGATAAATCCGAAGTAAAATGCGTAAATAACCTGTGTGCTAGAGATGTGTTGGAGGACTCAGGTCTGTACTGGCCAACACAGCACTTGAAATATTTAGGAGTGGGATTCGGCACAGACTTAATAGACGTCATACGACACTATGAAAAAAAGATGCTGCAAAAGATAGAGAGTTTACTGGACAGATGGAACCCTAAATTCATAACCTGGTGGGGTCGCATAGAGACAGTCAAGATGATAGTAACTCTTATAGTTAATTACCTCATTAGTAATCTGCCATTGACTCTGTCAGATGACTTTCATCAAAAAGCAGACAAACTCTTAGGAAACTTCATTTGGCAAAACAAACATCCTAGGATCTCGTTTAAAAAATATTACCTCAGAGAGGATATAAATCCTGTTAGGCTTTTACCTACCACAATCAATCACTCTCAACCCTTCCAGTACATATTTAAAGATACGAAAATGGCTTTACTAAAGATAGATAATCTACTAGATTTCCTGATAACATTTTCTGACCCAAGCTTACTTTCAAAGAATCCAAAACTCAAACTGAATGGAACGCCTCAATACTGGAAAGGTTGTTCCACGACTTGACACACTGAAATCTCCTTTTTCTTTCAAAGAGCGCCAAAACCAATATAATCTAGAAAATATAGATTTGTACGATTTCTTAAACTAAGGAAGTGTATAACCAGATCAAAACTCACCTACAAGAACCCCTCCCTACGTACACTCATAAATTCACTCAGTAAAACCAGTCACAAGGTCTCTAAACTATTTAAAATGTTACAGCCTACATCTATGCACCTAAATCTTGCATTACAAGAACAATGGAAAGGGTCCAATCACATTTCAGCGAAAGACTCTAGCCTGAAATGGAAATTATTCATCTGCCATAAAATCACCCCTACACTGTCACAAACTAAATACTGGTTCCTTCACAGGACATATTGGACTACCGCATGACTCCACAAACTATCCCTTATATAAGACCCGACGTGCTTGAATTCCATGGTTAAAATTGGTGACATACCACACCTTCTATTCTATTGCCAATAATTTTCCTCTTTTTGGATAAAGTTATTGATCTCATCTCAACTATATTCAGTTGTCAACTTAAAAAAGAATTTCGTTTCCTCATCAAAAGCCTTTTTAGATCCATTGATAGACTTGGACAATGATAGATTACTACTAGAAATTCTTATAACTGCAGCTTGCAAATCGGCACATAGCAACTGGAAAGACACCTGTGGCACTTCCTTCAAAGCATGGCTAAATTGGATTATGGCAAACACAAGGAGATAACGGAAGGAGCGCTGAAACTTTTCAGGCACTCACCGTCCGTCACAGATCTGGGTTGAATCCATCATTGTTCTTTAGCTCACTTCGCTACCCCAGTTCAGACACAGCTATATGCAAATCAGTCTTGACCCTGTGCCTCATGGGAACAGTCCAGCCTGAACTGCCAAGCCATGTCTTCCCTGGACCGGAAACAAGCATCCTGGGACCGGTTTGGGGCTAACAACCCTCATCAGCCAGGCTAGCTTGAATCCAGTGGCAAAGTGAGCAAGGGCCCCATGTCTGGGCATACCCTGCCAACTTAGGGCAAACAAAGCAAACACAAGGAGATGATCGACGGAGCGCTATAACTTTTCAGACACTCAGCCCCCAGTCACAGATCTGGCTAGCTTGAATCCAGTGGTGAAACCCCGAAACCGGTCCAAGGATGCTTGTTTCCAGTCCAGGGAGGACCTAGCCAGGCAGTTCGTACCGGACTGTTCCCGTTGTGCACAGGGTCATGACTGATTTGCATATGGCTGGGTTCAAACTGGAATGGGATGGTGAGCAAAAAAACAATGGATTTAGGCCTAGATCTCCGTACTGGGATGAATGTATTACATTGCTCTGCATTCTGTCCATCAATTATTCTTTTAATTGGATTATAGCCATAAGAGGGGCAGACAATATTACACTTCACATTCACCAGGGTGTCCGCAACACACACCCATGTGGGGTAAATTGGGCAACTAGTTTGTCAACACCAAACCTTCATGAAGTGCCCCTATCCCTTATTCATTACTTAATCTTTAGAGAAAATCTTCATCAGGCACTGCTGTGTGTCACTTCTCATAACCGGTAATGGTGCTCTGTTTCTGCACTTTCTTCTGCTGAGTTATTCTACTTCTAAACTACGGTTGGATTGATCATCTGGCCTGTTTGTTGTATAACACAGATTGCATCAACATTTCTCTTTAACTGGAATCTCAGTATCACATATATACAATTATCTTGTTCCAGTCTGATGTTATTGTCACATTTTCATGGTCTGATGCGAGATATGGTCACTTTTAGTTTTCCCTTTTATGTTACACCTGCCTTTTTGTATTTTCTTTGTATATCTTCTGTTGATTCGTACAACATTTACTATGTATCGCTGGTACATTATTGACTTTTCTGTAAACCCCAATAAAGATTTAGAATTTTTAAAAAAGTCTTCTGCAGTAAGGAACTTACACAAAGATTGATTTTTAAATACAGTGCATGTAATGAGATAAAAATCTGAATGTCAGATAACTGTGTGTATTTTTTAGATTTAGACCTGTCCATATAGCAAATTAAGCACCCCCAAAGGAAGAATGATACTCCTAACAGCCAATAATACGAGGTGACAGAGTCCACTCTGTGCCTCTTCAAACAAGCATTTGCAATGCAATAGGTCTTGCATTAACAAGAATTAAAACAAATGGCTATGCAATAGCTTAAACTCTTGCAAAAGCGAGACCTATTGAAGTGAAAATATTAGTATTTTTACTAGTGCGCATGCAGCACTTTCACATTCATGAAGGCTCCGCCCCTTTCTTTAGACAAGTCATGTCTAAAGAAAGGGGCGTGGCCGGCATTAAAGTGAAACCACAGCATGGGGGCTTTGACAAACAAAAGTATCTGTTTGTCAAGTTGACAAACAGATGGGTTTTGTTTTAAGTAAAAGTCCCCAAGCCACAGTTTGTGAAAAGAAAGGGGCATGGCCTCTTTGAAAGTGAAAGCACTGCATGGGCACTAGAACACAAAATAAATAAATAAGCGCGGCCGCTAAATGTGGACTGTGCTGCTAAAATAAATAAATAAAAAACGCGCCCGCTATAGTTAAAGTGGACCGCCATTAGTTAAAATTAAAGTAAAAGCTGCTGCCGTGCTGCGAGGTAGTGGGTGGAATAGGGGAAGAGGATTAAATAAAATAGTGCTCGCTGGCTTATAAAACAGACCATGTAACAACACCAGTAAAAGGTCTAGGCGTTAAGAGAGGCAACAAATTCAGACAAGGCTGTACCAAGGAGGGACTAACCAGCCTAATAATGACTTGGAAGCCAGCGTTTACGAAGGACAATGACACAAGACAAATAAAAATATGGGCGGAGAGTGGGCGGGGATTCAAAGCCATACTCCATTACATAAACAAAGCCTTTGTAATTGCCTAGTGGACAAACGGCTCTGTTTTAAGGGAAATGATAAATGTCTGTGAAGACCTAAAATCTACCTAATGAATTTCATAGACTTTTATCAAAGCATCCACTATAAAATATCTTGATAATAACTTTGCACCCGTTACCTAAACGTTAACAAAACAAATTAAAATGCACACAATGGAGAGATTTTGAAGAGTGCTGTGTGTAAATTACACCAAGCAACATTGTGCTTTATAAAATCTAAAAATGTGACTTGAACTTTATGAAAGCGTGGGTAAACAGAAGCAATAAATAGTCTATTTAATACATATCTAACTCATGTTGTTGAATAAATAGATTGCACAGATTTCATTCAAGCATTCAAAAATGGAATTTTTCACATTTCTAATTAATTTGCCAACTTCTGTAGGTCCTATATACAGTACAGGAATTGTTAATGTATTTCAGTTATTTTTTAGTCGATTATGAATCAGAACAGTTCAGATGTCTTGTCACAATTGTAATTTTCATCAGCACACGAACAAATTATGCAATATGGATTATTAACAACCACACATTGGTCTAAGGTTAAGCACAGGGCGAAAAAGGCCATTCCCCACGCTAGGGACATAACTGGATGTTGGTTTAAGTGTTTCTTGCTCTCTGAATTTCAGTGGTTTTAGGTGTATCGTGCTTTTTGCTGCACAGTGCCCATGCTACTAAGTATGATGATGGTTATGTCAGAGAGATGTGATGGAACACAGTTAGTATCTCGACCATGGGGCCATCCTTTCATGGGAAGTTAATGTATTGACACAAACGTTATGGTGATACATTTGTGGCTTCTTCTCTAGAGAGCAGACATGCTGCTGCCTATTTAGAGCTGTGACTGTTGCTACAAAGAGATTCATCAGTAGCGAATTTCAGTAGCGTATCCTGTTATTTTATTAGTGTTTTAACCACCATGTGGAGAGTGGAAACGTGTTTGGTATTCCTCCAAGAATTTGACAAATGGAAACCTCATTATTTAGGTAGAGACACTTGTATTGTTTTTTTACTAAAAATAGTAGGCTTGCCAGGACAGCCACACGAGGCTAGTAAATGTTTAGCTTGTTTTCAGGTCTCACCTACAGATATCTTTAGCTGTCTATTGTTGAAGGCCTATTGTCTACGATACAAAATACAGACTTCCCTTTGGGTCACCTCTCACCCGGGGTCGCAAAGGTAATGCCAGGGGTAGCAAGGTTCAAGCTAGGGGTCGCAGCGACCCCTGGTGATCCCTAAATGACAATGAAAACAAGAAAGGTTCCCCCTAGTTTGATTTTAGGTCCAAGAGGAAGGGGACAGAGGCAAGCAAAAAGACCTCTAGCTGACCTATATTTCTTTTGGCTGTAGCCAATAGCTTAAAGGTTCCCCACAATAAGAAAACATTTTATAACTTGATAGAAGTAAAACACATATAACAATAGCTTTCAATCACTGTGATTTTTTATTTTAATTTTGTATGGCTTTTTTTTCATTTTCAAAACAGAATTTTTTTTTAATATATTGTAACTTTTCTTTTATAGGCACATAATATTCTCAACTAACAACCTTGAATAATGCGATACATTTGCATAGCATAAGAAATCCAAGTGTGACCATGGAATAAATCAGAAACTGCTACTCCTATACCCCAGCACACTCACCCATAACCACAACATACTCACTCAATATCTTACCATTCATTCTTACTAGCATACACAATATAAAAAGTCAAAATACAAAGGTCAATGGGGTCCAACTGTGAAAAAGAGAAACATAAGTTTTTTGAATGAATATCATTTCATGAATACTTTTCTTAAATTGTCAGGGTGTGTTGAAATCCCTATACGATTTTTTTGTCCTATGAATTGCTGACAGTTCTCTAATATTGTCTTCACTGAGCGTGTCCCCAAATGGTGTTGGTCGACGTACGTTTCGGTGGGGCATAAATTCCTTTTGCCACCTTCATCAGGACCAATGTATATAATTGAATAGAAATATTAAAATCTAGGAACCGGGGTATCTGAAAACACGAATATTCAAGCCTATACGTGGCTTTTGTCATCCAAAGTTGATTGATAAAGGCGACTAACTCCTCTTCTCAAAATTGTAAAATTTAGATGAAAATGCGCTTGAGCGAGCTGAACCAGTTCGTAGAAAAGACAATTTATGGTTCGTCTTACATAGGGCGTAAGCCTCTAAAGGTTATACAGGAGTCTAGTGATCCATAACATCAATCGATCATCTCCCCTTATGTCCATCTTAAGTCTCATGAACACATTTTTGCCTGGGTAAACCAACATTTAGACATAAACTATGTTTTATGGTACCCAGAAGACTCCCTAGACTCAGAATGCACCACTTCATATTATCCCTAAGTCTCTATCATTATTAATAATTAACATCAGTGGTCTCCTACATTCTAGATAGTGTAACTAGATACTCTCATACTTGTCAATGAAATCCTCCGATGTAGCACTCTTACAGGAAACACGCTTCTTCCTGGCAGGAAGCGGCAAACTAAAAGAAAACTAGATGGAGAAGGTCATACATGTTTCCAACGTTCCCTACATCTCTGATACCACTGGGGTGATATAGCCATTAGGATGTCAGAAGGGTCATTGGCAATATTGTTCCAGAAATACCTATTAGTTCAAGGGTCAAACACATGAACAGATCTGGTAGTCATGACGACTATTTGGACACAAAATACTTCACTGATTATATGTTCAATATAGGCACTTAACGGTGCAAAGACCGACATCTTGACCCGTCTTTCAAGAATACTTTTGGAATGCCACCTAATGCAGATGATTTTAGGCGGTGCTTGGAACATAACCATCAACACCACACTGCACAGGTTCGGTATACCAAACCTAGCTTTCAAAAGCCACCAGACTATACTAGGGCTGGTGATGCAGGATCATGCTTTAGTTGAACCAATGATACTGGCACAACCTAGGGAACATGATTGCAACTTTGTCTCATGTGCATGCCACATGCATAAAAATTGACTACTTCCTCACCTCAGGTTGCTTACTCCCTAACCTCTCTTCGTGCAATATCTTTGCTAGGTAAGTATCTGAGGATGTCACTGTACAATTGACTCTGCATCTTGAGCCTGCCACACCACCAGTAAAGGGGTGGAGTTTGAATACTTTGTAGTACAGACCTAGTGGAGAAGAAACTTCTACAAACTAACATAATGTTTTACTTTGATGGCTATGAGAGCTCAATTACCTCAGACCAGGCATTTTAGGTTGTAGGATAAGGCTTGATGAGAGAATCTATGATGAGAAACTAAACGGCAAAATAGAAACTATTACACTTGCAAGAAATTATCAGATTCTCGGGAAAATAAATGCAATATCTTAGTGCAGCATTGCTGAGAGATCTAGAAAGGGTGACATGATATTAATCCCCTTTTCAAATTAGATGCTGAATATGCCTTAACTTTCTTTAAGGAGACATATAATAAACATGGAGAGAATAAGGATACATTATTGATGGCACAGATGAGGCAGAGACTCACAACTAACAATACAGATGATTCTTGAATTAGGTGACAACCGCATTACACACCCTACTTTGAACTACTCTCATCAAGATGCAATGCAAGTAGAAAATGAATTCTTGAAACACTGAGATACCAAGAGTGACACCTGAAATGAGCACAACATCAGGTAGTGGAATAAATATCCAAAGGAATTAAAGACTTGAAGGCTGGTACATCTCCAGGAGAAGATGGGCTTCTAGATTATGTAAATGTAAATGTACTTATAGAGCGCACTGTCACCAGACGGCCACCTTGCGGTGTCGCCTTTGCGGTTTCCTGGCGCTGATACTCATACCGCTGTGGAACCCCTCCTGGCTTTCCCAGTGAAGTGTCCACTCCTGCGCACCCCCAGGGTGAAGCCAGGCATCCTTAGCGCTGTTGGGGCCGTTGTGGAGGCTAAGCAAGCTATTGCCCAGAGTTGCAGCGTGGGGCCCATGATTAGAATAGGCACCGAGGCGAGAATAGACAGGTCCGAGGAAATTGAGCCCGGGCCCCGCCGAGGCGGGAATCGAACCCTGGTCCCTGGCCAGAACTCTGCTTCAGGGTCTGCCGCTCTAACCATTGAGCCACACTCCTCCAAAAAGTGATGGATGGAATGCCTGAATTAATCTCAGCCACTGGTAATTACTTGGTCCGCATCCCAGTCCATCATTATTTTGCACACCTTACCACCTCAGTTTGTACCTAGCCATATGCAAATCAGTTTGACCCTGCTCCAATATGAACAGTCTAGCCTGAACTGCCAAGCCACGTCCTCCCTAAACCAAAACAAAAGCAACTCAGGACTGGGTTTGTCCTTATTATGGCTCATCAGCCTGTTGTAGCCTTGTTCCAGTGGCACAGTGTGCACCGGACCCACGTCTGGGCATACACATCTCACTTAGGGCATCCCACCGAAGTATTCAAAAAAGTGACGGATGACATGCTTGAATTACTGGTAATTATTCAGACTGCATCCCATCCTATCTTTATTTTGCACACCATGCCATCTCAGTTTGGACCCAGCCATATGCAAAACAGTCTTGAACCTGGTCCAACAGGAACAGTCCAGCCCAAACTACTAGGCCAGGCCCTCTCTGAACCATAACACAAGCAACCCAGGACAGTTTTCGCTCTTATTAGAGCTCATCAGCCAGGAATAGACTGGTTCCAGGGGTACAATTTCCATTAAAAGTATTGTTCCTGGCTTATATGACACCAGCATCTGAAACCTCTTTCATCAACCCACCGAAGAGACTCTCCTTCTCCAATAGGGAGACCGTTTATTCATCTTCTGAGTAATGTATATTTAATCTGAAGTTCTCTTGCACAAAAATATAAGCCAAAGAGCGGATTGGCAAAAGTTTAGCTGTTTTAAATTGTTTCATGGCTGGCCCCTACTAGATTAAGCGAGGCGGGCCTCTGCATCACGTAACACTGTTGGAGATGTGGTCAAACAGATTGTGATAATATACATATCCTCTGCTCTTACCTGTCCCTCACACATTTTCAGACCAAATACACAATAAAAGAACTGATGTAGCTTTGATTTTGCCATGTCAGTAGAGATTGCATTGCTAAGTGGTGTTTGTTAAAATTTCAGAGCAAAGTCATTCTTTTTGGGGCAGCGGGGTATGTGGAATGCAGAAGCCCCCAGAATATTTAATTAAAATGTCACCCTACATCCCTGGGGGTATTGAAATTATGACACCAAAGGAGGCTTAACTTTGTTTCGAGCACTCCTAGAGCCTAGAATGGTTGGTACTATGACTGTTGTAGTCTAAGGAAAATAAAAAAGGACTCATAGGCACATGTTTTGAATTATAATACTTTAAAGTCAAACGTTTATGTTGATAATGCATTGTTATCATTATAATGAATGCCTTTTAGCATGGTACTGTGACCATTGATTTTTATTGGTGGTGTGATGTTGAATCCTAACATGTGGCCGCTTTTACTAAAGTGGAGACGCCCTTAGAAAGCCAGTAGGCCTGCCTTTTTCAAAATGACACCCCCTCATATTGTGATATTGCATCTGGTATAGGTGGGGGTGGGGGTACTGTGGTTCTAGGTTTCAGTACTCACTATGGGTGTAATATAATATTAGGGTGCCACTGAAGGTATTTCCATCTACATATTTGTAATTTATTAATAGACCGATTTAGATTTTATAGATTTTCTGAGCACACGCAAGACATAGCCAAAACACATGGCAGTATTGTCTTTGAACAGCCCAAAGACAATAATACTCTCACCATTTCCCCCACATCTTGGTATGCTTTCGAGGGCATCCCCTAGATCGCTAAAATGTCTCTTCCAGTTTGGCACACCATGCCATTATTGTTCGCCAGCTTGATAGAGGTATAGGAGCCAACAGGGAGTTCCAATGCTTTGCCAGTTCCCTCATAGCCAGGACCTTTCAAACGCCCAATAGAATGCAAGCCCCCAGGGGGCCACCAATATCATCAACAATACCCAGCATCGCAATTCTGGGGGAACATTCACCTGGACCGCCAACACAAGAGCAACGATTGAAAATATCTTTCCCGAGTAATGTTGGATTCATGGTCATTCCCAGACTACGAGAAAGAAATGTGCCTCCTCAGCTTGACAACATATGCATTAGGAGGCCGACAATCTGCATGTTTGCCAGCTTCTAACTGGTATAAGGTATGTTTCATGCAGGAAATGTACCTGTATCAGCCTCAGCCTGGCCAGAATAACAAAAGCTATGGGTAACATGCACATAATCTTCCAATCAAGATCTTCTAATGGACCCACCCAGGTCTCCCAACGGGCTCTGAGCCAATCCAGGGAAGCGGTGGTGTATATAACCAGTGATTTATAGACCTGCAAAATCCCTTTCTCAGACAGTGGCCCCATGAGTTTCACCTCCAAGGGGTTAACATCAGCAACATTACGCAGGGTTGTGTTTTGGTCAGAAAGTGCGTACCTAATCTGTAGGTACTAGTAGAATTAAGAATTGTGCAGTGAATATTTCACTTGGAGCTTCTGAAAGGATTTAATATGTGAACACCGCCAAATATTTCCCTGGACGATACATATTTGTAATTTAATGCAGAATAGTTAGTAGTGTGTTTAAATAACAGATCTCAACCTTCTTCCTTTAAAAGTTTTTTTTTTAATTAGACATTGAATATACCAGCTCCTTGCATTAATTCCTTAGTTCAGACATAAACATCTAAGATGTCTCTTGACAAGTTTGACCCAATTTTGGAAGTTAACTTAATAGAATTAACAACACTACTAAGCAGCATTTCACAATCCCCTCTAGACAACTTTTCTGCAACAACTAGCAGTAGTCTTGGACAAAGAAATGTTATCCATCTCTCATATCTTAAAATGGGAGAGGTTCCTGACTTCTGGAAGGAAGCGGTGATTAAACCATTGCTAAAAAAGGCCATTTCAGATCCATCAGATTGCAGTATTTTTTGGCCATATCTTTCCACCCTTATTTATCTAATTCTTCAATTTCATGAGTATGTGGAAGGTAATAATTTGATTCCCACCAAGCAGGCTTTAGGCCCAGGTGTAGTATAGAATTAATTGTTGTATCAGTCCTGGATGCTTTAAGCAGAATGATGAATGCCGAAGTTACATTTTTTTCTTGTTCTCTTCCACCTTTTGATAGCATGTGATGTCATACGCCACAATATCTTGATATCTAGATTGGGTGAAATAGGTATCAAGGGTCTGTCTCGGGGTGTGGCCAGGGTAGCCAAGATGGTGTATGCAACTAAATAACGCTGTGACGATTGGTCCGCACATCAATTCTAATCCTGGTCACCGGCCCGTCATCAGGACTACCGAGGGTGCCTGGTGACCACTGCTCTTCGTCCCGGATCAGCCTCAACATCTTTGGTGCCAACACCTCCTGTCTGAGCTGAACACACAAGCCTCCCGGCCCGAACTCCCTTGCGGCCCAGGTCGAGGTGCCCCTACCCCCAACTGATCCTTACAGGGAGAGTCCCATCCAGCATTGCCCCAGTCGTGGTTCTCCAGACAGCCAAATAGGCCCACGCTGGACGGACGGTCAACTGCTAGTAGCTCCAGGGGAAAATTGGCAAGGCCTACATGACGGCCTTACAGCGCACTAAGCTTCTGCTCACTCCCCATATTTTGGCATCTGGTTCGAGATGCGTGGTGCGGACTACGTTATTACCCATGCCAGAAGCAAACCCCGAGACTTGGGGCCTGCCTAGGGAGCCGGTACTGCACCACCAACTGAGTAGCTCGAGGCCCCCACATCTGCACATTGGGCCCAATCTGGATCTGTGCCACTACTGACAAGCTTGCAACCCCTCACCCCGGCTGCACCCAATGTTGAGTGATGCCGCAAGCAACCTGTTGGAGGCCCGGGAGCTCATAATTGACAACAGAGAGGACCCAAGGCATTTCCCCACCTCTTGTAGAGGCGCTGGCTAGTAAGGACACACAACACCACCAACTTGGGCCACTGTGGCAGAGTTACCCCCACACTCCTGGGCACCCCGCGTCAGCCCTCAGATCAGAGTGTTGGTGAGGGGGTGCACTAAGCATGACATCTCAATGGCGACCCTGGACCCAGATGTCTTACACCACCAGTAAATTGTGCCAGCTGCCTGCTGTGAGAACCCACTGTGCTCCCCTCACAAACTTTGATTCAGCCCCCGGTCTCCAACGCTTGCTCAGGACACACTAAATCTTCCCAGGGCTGCATGATCTAGCTGAGCACCTCCACAGGGTTGGTCCCCAGGCAACTCCCGAAGGGCCAACAACGAGCTGCCGCATAACGCCAGGCACTCCACTTCATCCACACAAATGCCCGAGTCACACCAGGAGTCCTCGCCTGCAAGCCCCCCACTTTGGCATCGATGTGCATAGGGGAGATCGGGGTGCACATCAAGTTAACAATCACAAAGCGAGATCCTGCAAGTATCCATATCTATTACTATTCTATTTACCAAGCACCACT
Source organism: Triturus cristatus (assembly GCF_964204655.1). Classification (NCBI taxonomy): domain Eukaryota; kingdom Metazoa; phylum Chordata; class Amphibia; order Caudata; family Salamandridae; genus Triturus; species Triturus cristatus. The sequence goes on along the minus strand of NC_140589.1, from coordinate 635,703,831 downwards.
GATCGTCTCAGCGGATGCGTTGCTCTCATTTTTGACAGGCATTCCCCTTCCGCGTATTGCTGTTGCCACCGGACTGGATGCAAAAATTACGTTGTCCAAGGTCATGCAAGCAGTCAAGGACCTAGCCCACAACAAAACCCCTGGTCTCAATGGGTTGGCCCTAGACTACTATGCTACCTTTTCTTCGACTCTTGCCCCTGACACACCGAGGAGTTTGAGGAAGCCCTCCAACTTGATGAGATCCCGCCCCTCCCTCCTAGTCTCAGTTCCCAAACCTGATAGAGACCCCGCACATCTAGGGTTATGTTGCCTCATTGCCATCCTTGGGGCAGACAACAAAATCTTTAGAAAGATCCTCGCCACCAGTGTCATGTGGCTGAGTTAGGCCCAGGAAGAAACACTGCAATTTTACATGCACTTGTTTCTTAAGTTGCCTTGTTTCAACACAATGACTTTTGACACACTTTTGCTTGCACAACAGTGTATGTTTAGTTTCTCTGAAACCACATTGCTTACATTTCCACTTTATAGGCACACTATCATGACACCTTGAACATTTAGTACAAGGCATAAACATGCATTGTGCAAATGTTGTTGTTTGTTATTCGTCCGTAAGGCCACATAGCTATCACAGGAGGATAAATAGTGACAGCCTGGCCTCGGCACTGAAGCATGAATGCTGTTATTATATATACACAGGCATTTCAGTGTTTAAATCAGAGGAGCACTCTGCTGTCCCTGAGAGGTCGCTGTTTGTCCGAGTCTCAGCCCAGCTGATTCCTGTTTTCCTTCTGCGAGGAGGGATGTCCAACTTGTGACCAAGACGAGGACCACATTCACCCACAGGTAATGGGGAGTTAGATCATCCAGTAAGGGATTTTGGCAGATCACCCATCCTAGGCAACTAGGTTAGGGAGCGTATTGTAGGAGTAGACTATACACCATACTTATATGCCAGCATATATATTCACACACTGCTGTAAATGGGCTGGTACTGACCGCCACTGAGTACCAGCACTTTTTTATTTTGGGAGGGAGAGTACCTGCACTTCTCAAGAAACACATAATACTTTTAATGGGGGAGTAGCAGCACTTCTAAGAAACAAGCAGGTACTCTGGTACAGAGTACCTGCACTTCTGTTTCTCAATTGCAAGCACTGTATACACAGCTTTAGCACAATGGTGGAATTATTTATCCTTTTCACTGTTCTCATATTGCTAATCACTATATCTGCTTCTGTTTTTAATCATTGCAGTGCATATATTTTACACCAGAATAACAATGAGGCAGGAGTGGGGGATACACCTAGAACACAGGATGCATGCTGTGTCGTTATACGCGGATGACCTACTTTTATACCTTTGTGATGTGACATCTGATCTCCCCCCGCTCCATGACACCCTAACCACCTTTGCCAAGGCCACGGGAATGCGAGTAAACTGGGCAAAATCATCAATATATGCTCTTTGCCCTGACCATCCTCCATGAATCATACGCCTCAGCGAGGCAAAACATCGCTGGTGTAACGAAGCAATTTGCTATCTTGGAGTCCTCCTTTATCATACACCATCTCATCTCTATGAAGAAAACCTTCACAGAGCACTAACTGACATCAGGTTACTTGTGCGTGTTAGGCAACTCTTGCCCATAGCCCCAATCGGGAAAATTGTGCTGGCTAAAATGGTCATCTTGCTTTGCCTTTTGTAGTATAACACCAATGAGCCCATTGTACCACCAAAGTCATTCTTCAATTAACTGGATTTCCTTTTGAGCGCACTCATCTGGGGAAACGGGCATTGTCGGGTTGACCGTAGAAAGCTACAGCTCCCAGTGGACAAAGGAGGGCTGAGCACTCCTCGTTTGAGGCTTACTTTCTGGTGGCGCAGCTACAGTGGCTGTCGTGCTGGACTGCAGGATGTTATATGGAAGAAGCAAGTGATGAGCACAAAAAAAATCATACCAATACCCATGAGCCAGGGCTTTCTCCTACCGAAGATCCTGCCCTCATCTGTCTTGCCATTACAAGCGGCGCTGGCACACTCATGCATGAACAGAGTACACCGGCTTGCGAGCAGGATTTCTGCGTATGCACCGGCGATGCCCCTGATCGGCCTCCCCCATTTCTCAGGTTATTATTTGCCCACAGATATGAGATACTGGACTAACTGATTGCTGCTCACAGTGGGAGACCTGGTCTCTGATGGTCAGTCTCTCACCTTTGAACAACTGACAGCGGACCAGAATCTACTGCCAGGACAATTCCTTACCCACCAACAAATCCACATCACCTTCCGAATCTTCTGGCGTATGTTGGAAGCAAAACCCACCACACATCCGGTGTTGCAGGCCTTGCTTGCAATGAGTGAGTGCTGTCACCTGATCACATGTCTGTATAAAGCCATTGTTTGACTTGGCCCTTTTTGCAGGGTCATCACTGAACTTTTTGCCTTCTTCCTGATATTTTTTTTGACATGGTGTTGGCGGTACTCTGGGCACTTTATCACTGCTGTCCAGTGTAAAGTGCATGTGCTCTCTATGGTAAAACGTGGTAAGATTGGTCTACACCTATTTGGCTAATTTAATTTAACTATCAGTCCCTAGTAATGTGGTATCTCATATACCCGAAGCCAGTAAATTAAATGCTACTGGTGGGCTTGCAGCGCTGTTTGCGCCACCCACCAAAGTAGCCTTTTAAACCTGTCTCAGGCATCTGAAATTGCAGGTCCTTCGCGCGCAGTTTGCTGCCTCTGGGACGTGGCACATAAAGTGGGTGCCATGTCTGTGACTCCCCTTTTACTACATATCAGTCACCTCTAAGATAGGCCCTAGCTAGCCCTATGGGCAGGGTGCATTGTAGGTAAAAGGTAGGACATGTGCCTTAATTTTGGTTTCCCACTATTGTGAGGCTGCCCTCTCATAGGAATGCATAGGGGATTCCCTGATATGTGCTTCAGTGATAATCCCTGTTCTGAGAGCAGTAGAGTGGTCCAGATTGGTCTGTTTGGAACAGTGGTAATAAATGCTGCGCAATGGTGTACGTAAATTTATTATCACTATTTTAGAAATGCTACTTTTAGAAGTGGGCATTTCTGTGTGCTATGTGTCTTTGTGCCTGCCTGATGTGTATTGCATGTCTGGCTCTGGAGTGACAGGGGCTGTGTGAGTCAGCACTAGGCTGAATAGGCCAATCTGCATTTGGAGTGGTGGGAGGAGTAGCCCCTGATTTGATTTGATTTGATTTGATTTTGGGTTTTGTAGAGCGCACAGCTACCCTTAGGCATCCCGGCGCTAGTGAACACAGTCCTGTAGGGTGGGAAGTCATGTGGGGGAGTGCTCAGGGGAAGAGTAGGGTCTTCAGTCTTTTCCTAAATCTGAGGTGGTTTTGTTCCTGCCTCAGGGAGAGTGGGAGGGCATTCCATAGTCTGGGGGCATTGTACGAAAACAGGCGACCACCTGTTCTGGCCTTCCTAATTCTGGTGATTTTTGCCAGGGAGAGGGAGTTGGATCTAAGTTGTCTGCTTGATTGTTGATGGGACAAAAGAGGCCTGAGGATGGGAGGGCCTTCATTGTGCAGTATTCTATGGGCAATGCACAGGGTCTTGAAGTTGACCCGTTCCTTGACTGGCAGCCAGTGCAGACTTCTGAGGGCTGGCTTGGCCGAGTTCCTTGCTGCGGTTCCTGTGAGTATTCTTGCCGCCGCATTTTGTGCGCATTGAAGTCTGTGGACTACAGAGACTGGGGTCCCCAGATATAGGACATTCCCATAGTCCAATCTGGAGTTCACCAGCCCCTGCATCAAGAGCTTCCTGGATTGAGGGGGGAGTAGAGGGAGGATCTTTCGTGCCATCTTCATAAGGCCGAAGCACGTTCCCGCAGTTTTCCTCGCTTGTGTTTTAAAACTGAGATCCCGGTCCAGCCATATCCCTAGGCTTTTTACTTCGGATTTTGGGGATGGTGGAGATCCCATGCATGGTGGCCAGGGAAGAGGTGTGGGGATTTTATTTGGGTTTCCTAGGAGGAGTATTTCTGATTTTTCCCCGTTCAGTTTCAACCGGGACTCGCACATCCATTGGTGCACTTTTTCCAGACAACTAAATAAATTGGTGAGGGCGTTGTCTGATTGGTTGAGGGAAACGACGAGCTGAGTGTCATCGGCGTACATTATTGATTTAATCCCAAAAGGTTTGACAACATCCTCGAGGGGAGCCATGTACACGTTAAAAAGTGTGGGGCTCAGGGAGGACCCCTGGGGCACCCCACACTTGAGTGCCTGAGCCTTGGAGATGGAGTGCCCATCTGTCACTTGAAAAGACCTGTCTTCAAGGAAGGATGAGATCCAGGCTAAAGCGGAATCCGCCACTCCTGTCAGTTCAAGACGGTGAACAAGGGTTGCGTGGTCCGCCGTGTCGAAGGCGGCACTCAGGTCAGGCATTCAGTCCCCTGGGACTGAATGGGACAGTGCCTGCCGTCCACAATGCTGGCTCCGCCCCCCCTGTGTTGTGTCGGGGGCCAGAGCCTACACTGACAAAGAGGGTGGTGGTGCACCTCTAGAGAAAGGTGTGAGCGCCCCCAGAACTGATTTGGACCGGGTGCAGAGCCCTGGACCAGGAGGAGAAAAAAGACATAAGGGGTATTAGTATTGGGGCGGGGAACCCATGAAAAGGGCTGTTGGTTGATTAAAGGAGCCTGTGGTTGGCAGGCTGCTGGAACTGAAGACGAGGACTGCTGTGTTTGCAGGGAACAACCACTGTGACTTTACCTGGGGTGCTGATATACTGAAGGGATAGCCACCTTTTTCCAGGGTCCTGTGTGCTGGCCTACATCCCTGTCTCCAATCTTCATGGGCCAAGAGTGGTGAAACGCTTCCACAAAGGGGGTTGGGCGCGCTGGAGAAGTGCAGCCCCTTTCTTCTTCCTGAAGGCAGCAAGCTAATGTGAAGGAGCGCGAGAAGAACACTGCCCAGACCCCGAGAGGATTTACAGGAAGTAAGTGGTGAGCTCCTGTACTTTCACTGCGTGAGCCCAAGGGAGGGGGCTCACTCTGCCCGCATTCCGGACAGTAACGCTCATCCCATCGATGCTGTGCAGTGTGTGGGAAGCTGCTTGAGGTGACTGCCAGAAGAGGGAGGGGAGCTACCGGAGAAGCCGCACTCACCTTTCCCCCGCTACCACACCTGACTGAAGGAGTTATTAGCAGCCGGGGCTTTGTTATGTGGCCCCAGGCTGCATCACGGCGCACCAGCAGAAGCAGACAAAACGTGGAGCCGTCGGAAGCAAGGCAAAGGCTTAGCCTGGCTGTGGGCGGAGCTCCCCGCAAGGAAGAAGGAAGCCTGGTTGCAGGTTGCTGTAGCAACGAGGGCCTGTGTCCCGAGACCACGCGGAAGTCAGGCAGAGTTGCAGCCTGTTTGGGGGTGGGGCTTCCATGACCACGAATAGAGCCCGGCGTGTCTGCCCAAGATGCCGGAGGTGAGTGGAGAGCCTCACTAGCCCCCCAGGAGACCAGGGAGGCTACAACTGGTGCAGGCTGGAATTACCGAACCGGAGCCTCAGGATAGCTCAAGAGCCTCGCAGGATTCTTCTTGCTGCCTCTTGCTCCCCGCCTGTTAGAGGGAGAGGCGGGCCTCGAAGGGCAGCCGGTCTCACAGAGGAGACCAACAACGAGTGAAGGTATCGGGCAGGGGGTACCTCTGGTGGGGATTAGAATATCCTGGGCTGCGGCTGCGCCTGGTCTCAGTTTGCAGATGCGGGAGACCACGTGAGGTCTCCCCGCCAACGGAGGCATTTTTATTTTTAGGTTCTAAGGATGCTTTCCTGAGTGAGGCGGTGGCTACATATGCGGTGGCCTGGTCTAAGTACCGGATTGCAGTGGCCCAAGCCCCAAGTGTATTCGAGGTATGGGCTAAGTTGCACTACGACTGATGTGTGGTACTCCGCACAAGACTAAAGGTGGGCAAGGCGTGCTGCGGATATGTACTGTGGCCACTGTTGTCCTGCTGAAGTAGCTAGTAGATGGCTTATGGTGCAAGTACCCTAAAGAAGAGCACCGGTGTCACGCTGATGGCAGTGCTCAGGGAGTAGTGTGAGCACCTTATGAGTACTTAGGGTGGTGCACTGTGGCTAAGGTTCCTTTCCCTAATGCATTTACCTAAAGGTGTGCACTGCTACCAGTGGGTTGTGGTGCACGGTTGATGGGGGTGGTAGATACCCAGAGGGTGCACTGTGGCTGATGATGTTTTACATAGTGTTTTGTGCCAAGTACAACCTTCCCAGTTGGTACTGGAGATCCTAGCTCTAATGGTAATGGCAGTGGCCTGTTTGGCCCTGTAAGTGTACCTAACCCCTGTAAAGTCATACTAAGTGCCAGATGCCACAGGGTACATAGGTGATTATAACCTAATGTGGTTTCATAATGTGGTTTCTACCTAATATGTATGCCAATGTGACTTATGCAGAATGTGTTTATGCCTGATGTGGTTTATGCATAAGTGTCTATACCAGTAGTTACTGGTGGTTTACTACTTACCTGTTCTGATGGTTCTGACAGTGGCCCGATTGGCCCTGTCCTGTATATAATCCATTGTAAAGTGATACCTAAATGCCAGTTGGCACATTGCATATTTTTTATATAACCTTGTGTGGAGTTTCTTTTGTGGTGTGCCTAGTGTTTCGCGGCTTTGTGTGTGTCTTGCGCAAACACTTTACACATTGCCTCTGGGATAAGCCTGACTGTTCTGCCAAGCTACCTAGTGGGTGAGCAGGGGTTATCTTCGATGTGTAACTCCCTTGCCCTGACTAGAGTGGTAGTTTTAGCCTGGCTTTGGCGCTTGCCCTAGCCAACCAGTAATCCCATTTCTAGCAGCCATCTGCGATCTCACGGATATTCCACTTTTAACATTACAAAATAACTGGAAAGTTGATATTGGGAGGGTATTACATGACAAGGAATGAACACAAGCACTGGAGTTCTCCCAGCAGGTTTCCCAGAACTCCTGGTTCAAAAATATTAAATTATTTGTATTACAGAGTACCTCTCTCCTGTCCAACTGAACATCTACTTTCCTAATGCACAAATCAGCTGCCCTTTGATGTCAGACACCTGATGCAAGCTTCACACATATGCTGTGGTCCTGTCTGTCCCTACAAAGCTACTGCCAATCAATACATGACACCCTGCGGGAAGTCACAGAACAGCCAGATCTCCAGATGTGGGTAGCATGTGCCTTAGGCAATATAAAGTACGCACACAATTCGCAGCGTTGGTGCTTCTCCTCGCAAGTGCACACTTACACTCTAGTGGCAGTCGCCAATGGCCATATTGGTGACGGCCTAGCATCTGGCAGTGTGCAAGTGGGGGAGGCAGAAGAGGATGACCTCCTCTGAGGAGGTACGCTATCTCCGCAAACGACCCATCTTCCCTCAATAACCTATCCTTCTTGCGCAATTCCTGCTGACAGTGGAAAACGAGAAACTCCCCTAATGAGCCACACCGACCAACCCAGTGATTATCACCTAGCCAGCATGCAGGATGAGGGAGCCCCATCTGAAAGTTTAGATCACTACACTTCTTTTTACTCTCTCTAATTTGCGTAACGATCAGGACTCCCGAGGAGACCCTACTCCCCCATTGGGTCAACCCACCCTACAGATTCTACCCAGACATGTTACAGTCTATCATTATCCTGATAATATCGGCCTGTTGCTGCCATCGCTCACATATGCCCCTTCCTTCCCCAGTTCCTAGTCTCACACCCTTTTGGCACCACTTAGGCAAGGCACAAGCCATACTCACAGGTTAAAGCCATCAAATCTTACACTGTTCTCCGATATCTAGTAATCGATTAAACAAGAATTTACTGTTATACGTATGTTTCTTTACTATGTTAACATGTGCCCCTTTGGTGGCTTATTTTACTGTGTATCTCTGGACCATCAGCCTTGTCACATGTGCTGTTTATTAAGTAAAAACCGAATGAAAATATCTTTAAAAAAAAGTAAATCAAGGGTAAGGCTGTATCCCGGCTAATATAATTTCTAACAGGAAACATCTCGTTTTTGGTCTGTCACTGCAGACAAATACTAAGAGGGAAACTGGTTCCACGCTGGCTGAAAGCCTTGCTGTGATGAGATGGTGGATCCGAAGCGTATCCCCGATAATACTGAAGTGCAACTCGCATCTCTGAAAATTGGGATGAAAGATCTTAGCTGGCCACCCATTAAGGGTTTCCCCTCCTGTTCTTTCAAAGTCCAAACATAACCTAGGTATTCACATTTATCGAGCCATTACCTCTTAAACTTGTTTCTTTCACCTGAAAATATGTTAGCATATTCTTCTGCTCCTGGAGAAAGATCTCCTAATCCCTGTGATCAATGCCTTGATTCTGTCTAGGATTAAGTATAAAATTCTATATTTCTTGTCGCTCCAAAAAACACATTGTTCATTAACAGTTGCTGCAAAACACTGCCACTCGTGTGCATTGCGACCTAAAGCTCTATTCAGTCACTGAGGCCCAAAGTAATCTTCATTGGCTACCGGTTCACAGCAGAAGATTGTTTAGGGCCATGACCGCAGCCGACAAGACCATTTACTCTAATAACCTGAGAATTCATGGCCAAGAAATTCCTCAGGCACAGACCTAACAAAAGTTCATGATCAGAACTACCTTCTCTGTTACAAATTCACAAAGTTCGTTCTACAACTTTTGTGGATATCGACATCTATGTACCAGCTGCTAAACATTGGAAAGCGCTGCACTTTGCTCTGCATAAACAATACGCCATACTATCTTCACAAAGGCATTTATTTATTCAACAAATAAATCACCAACCAGCAATTATTCCAGTCTTCAGAAAGCGCCAAGAAACATTTAATTTGATGTATATTACTCTATACAGCTATCTTAACCTGAAAGTAATTTTGCACTGGACTGTACCGTGGTTGTTTGTACTATTAGTTATGCAAATATCAACAAAAAAAATAGAATCATGGCCCAGTATAAGTAAGTACCTTTTAAAAGAGAAACTGAGAAGAGAACGTGGTGCAAAAAATTGAAAAAGCAGATTGTCTAAATAGAATTAATGGATAATCACAAAACAAAAATGGAACAAAATGTGTAACAATATATGAAAAGGCTTCCAAGCTGTCAATGTTTCAGCTCTTGTCTTGGGACATAAATTCAGCAGGGCTTTCATCATGAGGCAGTGGGGAGGTGGAGAGGGGTGGGGTGGTGGGGGGGGGGGGGATGGAGCTTCAAGTTTTCCGACTAGTATCTTGTTCTATAATGATCTGTCCCTCAGAATGTTTTTTTTTCGAATGGTTATTTTTAAAATATATGCACATTACAAGTCCTGCAAAATAATGTATTAATTGCAAAATGTAACATACTGGTATAGTAGAAAATGTAGTTTGCTCTTTATTGGTCATACAAGCCATAATTTACTGGCTTTAATCTTTCTTCCATGCATTTTAGAAATGTCTTGCTTTGAATCAGTGTACCGCAATGACCACATCATAATGCGATAAAATTAAGGCATTTGAGCTAGAATGAATATTATCTTCAGTCAGAGACGATTTAAGGCATGGGCAAAGTGGGCCCTATCCTAGGGCCCCAACCTTTCAGGGGCTCCCTGATAGAGCCATTTCTGTTCAGCAGAGAGTCTTCCCGGATGACCTTGAATAATTCTTAAACAGATTGTTTTAAATATCGTTTTAATTTAATGTATTTTTAACTTGGGTGATGTGTGATATTTTATTACAGACATTCTGCAGAGAAATGTGTTTTATGTTTCATGCAACATCCATAAATAAAGTTTTTTCAGATCAAAACGGGACCTTACATAGCAGAAATGGGAGGGTGTAACAGAGATTTGCAGTAATGTTCATGAGCTGCTGCTGTGTTACAATAATGAAAACACATTCCACTATTCCTTAATATTAGATGTAAACACATTTAGAAATTGGACGAGTGTGTCTGTGTACTGTCAGTGACCTGGCCAAAGAGGGTGTGAAAAAGTTGAAATTGGATCACACCTTCAAGGCTATTCTGAACAGGGTCCCCTAAAATCCTTAAGATGTCCCTGTCTTCAGTATAAGAGTTTGCGATTAGTGCCTTTGTTCTAAATATAGGCTAATAATATAATTTGGCAGGAATTGTTACTAAGAAGTTTGTTATCCTAAAACGTGTTAATCCTGAACAAATGTGCCGTGTGATATTGAGGTTGTACTCTTGAGTAGGACAGAGTTCAGTGTGGAGTGCTGTCCGGACATCCCTTCCTATTAGGCATTGGAAAGAGACAATGTGTTCTATTGATTCTGTAGAATTGATTGGTAGTCGCTGGAATGGTGTGAGGTTTCCATATTATTTTCTTCATGATGTTGATGGTTTGTTGTTTTAAATTTCTGGGATTGGAGAGGGCATCTGAAAAAAGGTTGTGTATGTTTTTCTGCTGTAGCACAATGTTACCGTTGTGTGTGCTATTTTCTCTAAGTCCTTTGTGTTCTGGGCCTTCCTCTTTGTATTCAGCCATTCTCTCTTAAAATACAATAAGTTCCTCTTCAAGGGATACAAGGCTCTCTTACATGATTTTGACCAAGTGATGGGGATATTATATATATATTTTTTTTTAGAATTTGATATAGCGTTAACTAGACCCGAAGATATCAGAGCTCTTTACATGAGCACCAGTCTTGTTACAGATGGACACATTCATTTTTGTTAGAGACAGGGACATTAAGTGATTTGCCCAGAATTACAGGATGTGGACCGTTGTTGCCGAGACTCGAACCCGATTCCCCACCTTCGAGATCGACCGCTCTAGCCGTAAGGCTACATCCTCTCCCACATTTCTATTTGGGGTAGTCAGTGATCGCTGTGCAAAATGCAGGTTGTAGCTTGGTGGTGACTTGCTTTGCAGAGGCATTGGTGTCACCACCTTACTAGGTTTACATTTACACTTATGTGCTATTACAACACTTCAAGTCTTTCAATTCGCATTCAAAACATTTCACGATAGAGGTCTTCTTGTTTTGAGCGATTTAGTTTCTTTCCAACCCTTTTGCTAGGAGTTGAAATGCTTCCTTAAGCCGAAAATAAGACACATTTGTTGTTAAAGTACAATACTTGTTTTTTGTCAGGTAATGCTCAGTGCTGCTAATCACTTTTACTTTCAGTGGTAGTTTGTTTTAGACATTTTCAGCATCCATTAATGGTTTCAAGTCCTTCTTGAAACATATTCAATGTTCTGTCAGACCCCCACAAAATCTCACTAAAACGCTCATGATAGAACATAATGTCCAATGCTTCAACATGCACTGTTGGTGATACGTAAAAGAACACGCTGTAGTTTGCTTAAGACACGTGGGCCTCTCGAGCAGATAAGTGCCCCCTTCGTCTATTCATACCTCCCAGATTCTGACTCTGGTTGGTGTAGCCTGACACATTGTGCAATTCTCATTCTAAATATCTTTGTTCTTTGCTGTAGTTTGACCGTAGCTAATTGAGTTCTATACTGTAAACACAAGGGAGGCAGCTAACATCCTTCTGATGTCTGAGAATGAGAGAAAACCTGCTGAGGCCTTGGTGGAGGCATGATGTTGTAGAAGTTGAAGTTGAAAGGTTTTATAGAGCGCTCTACTACCAAGCGGTTTCTTGGCGCTGAACAAAGACTATCATGAGGAACGCAGGGAGGATACTACAATGAATAGGCCATGGAGAAGAGGTGGGTTTTAAGAGCTTTGCGAAAGTCCATCTAAATGGAAATGGATCTGATGGCAAAAGGAAGTGCGTTCCAGAAGAGGGGGGCAAGGGTAGAAAATCTCAAACCACCAGGTTTTTTTCTTTGGTAGCGAGGGACGCTGAGGAGGAACTGGGTAGAGGAGCGAAGGTTTCTGCCCGGTACGTAGGCATTGATCTTTGATCTGATGAAGTCTGGAGCCGTGCCGGCCAGTGACATAAAGATCAGGCAACCCATCTTGAATAAGGATCGCTCCAGGATGGGAAGCCAGTGAAGGGTCTTTAGGAGGGGGGTAATATGATGGAATTTCGGAAGCCTGTAAATAAGGAGAGCTGCCTGGTTTTGGATGAGCTGCATACGGCGGCGCTCGTACGCGGGAATACCGACATGCAGGCCGTTGCCATAGTCCAGGCGGGATAGAATCATGGCCAAGATGATGAGTTTGAGGGCTTCCACAGAGAAGTAACGAGAGATTTTACAGATGATGCTAAGGGACAGGAAACAGGATGAGACCACCGAGCTGATCTGAGAGCCCATGGAGAGGTCTTGGCTGATTTTAATACCCAAGGTTTTCACAGACACAGAGGGAAGAGGAGGGGAGCCAAAAGTAGGGGGCCAAAAAGCGGGAGTCCAGGGGTTAAAAGGACCACCGATAAGAACCAACTCCGTCTTGTCGGGATTCAATTTAAGTTGGTTGGTTGTAAAATGAAGCATCCTCGTGTGGTTGGAAAGTGGCCATCTTCTGGTAACACTGGTTTTATTTCACACGAGGACAAGCTCTCCCTGTCCTCTCTCTCTGATATTAAAGTATGGCAGAATTTGTATGCCATTTGTTAGACCGGACATTCTTGGTGTGGTTTCCCCCAAACATTTTGCCTTCACTCCTCCGATGGTGCTGAACACATTCGCGTCATTATCGGCCTCGTTATTATCAGAGTTTTACTGAGACCCACCTTTTCGAACCCCTTATTTTGCTGAGCTTTGGATGCCTCGTTTCTATGACAATTATTTTCCCTTGGGCAAAAGTCAGCCAGCTCCAGAGAAATAACCACAAAAAATGACAAAACGTAGCAATTATTTCCAGGGTTCCAGAGCTACAAGCTGTTTAGTTGAACTAAAGAAAAGACATTACGGCATTTTAATTAGCATTGTTACTTTAATTAAGGAAAGTTATTTTAGTGAGGCACAGCAAACCAACTAAAACTTACAGGACAATCAATCAATCAGTCACGCAAATCAGCAGTAACACGATTTTTGTCGATTGTTGCCAATTGTCATCTTTTCTAAATACATCGGCACTGCAGTCATGAAAATGCTGCTCTTAACGACTCTAAACTCACCCGGTTTACGTCACCCGTCTTTTTCGAACCTGGCCCTTCATCCTTCGAAGGCTAGTGAGGCTAGCGTCTCTCGCTTCTAGTACCTTGTGTACCACGAAGAACCAGCCTCGCGTGTTATTTCTAGAAAGATTATTAATATTACATAAACGGGTGTAAGTTGATAAGGCTGTGTTTGACCTGCTTTGATAGGCGCGCCTGTTATGGGGCCTCGCCAGGCCGCGTGGCAAGGCGCCTTGTCATGCACGTGCCCAGCCCCCGCAGTGATCCGCATTGATCTGCGCGCTGTAAACAGCGCTGCCCTATATAGGTTGTGCTATGAAGTCCCGGGGAGGCGGTAGACTTCCTTCCCACTCACCCCCCAGGGCAGGCCTTCCCACTCGTTAATTGTGTGCATAGCTAAAGGTTTTCCTGGCACCTAACCGTGTTGCCTCTGAAATTTCTTTTCATCGCTGTAAAGAAATATGAAATGTCATAATGTTCGCAGCCACTTACACATGCGATTCTTTTGTATCCCCGTTCAGGCACATTTTCTCCAAGGTCACGCAACTATGCTTTATTCGTTGAGCCACTGCTTATTTAACGCTTTCGTTGATATCCTCCCATGCTCTTTCAAATATTGTGGGTTTTTTTTCATCCAAGGCTGCTCAGGCCACGAAGCTGCGCCGCTCGATGAATCACTTCACTATTTTGGAAGGCCATACATGGCTGCAAGTCTTAAAGTGATTTTGTGTAACATTTAGGGAACAAGTCCTAAAAAAATTAAGTGGGTGAACCAACCAAGTGCAGTATGCGTGTGACATCATGGCGCATGACATTGCCTTGCGTGATATGATATTGCACGTGAAATCACAACTTATGACCTCGAAGTAAGTGATATCAGATCTTGAGACCTCACACATGTGTAACAGGTCTATTAACAGTACATTTGAGTGCATCACAATACTTAAATTAGATTTCGTTTTGGGATTGTGCCAAAAAAAGTGATGCAACACCCACATCAAAATTTGGGCCTCAACTTATACATTTATTTTTTAAAAACCTGCTGCAAAGAAATTGGCAACAATGAGAAATGTGGAATTAAATCTGTTCTGCTCAATTGTTTGCAAAGTCTTAATATTTCTTTAGGGGTTAGTGCAGCTGCTGTGGAGTGGAGATCTTTGTATGCCAACTAAATCTCAGGGAATAATAATAATGGTAAGATAACTCTGGGGGTTAATGCATTTGCTGGAGAGATCTGTGTTTTGTCAAATCCCAGATTTGAATCAAAGTAGCATAGATGGGTTAATGTGTCTCCTGCAAAGCGCATCATGTAACATGCCAATGGCACATTTCTATTTTATGTAGCTCAGTAAGTGGGTTACTGCTTTTAACACATAGATAGATCTTTTCGTTACTTGCAGTTCATACATTGTAATCCTTCTAATATTGCACAGTGAGCTATGTAGGAGATGTGACTGCTACACCATGTAACACTCACTGCCTTATGTAACACATCCTGCACATTGATTTACACACACATTGTTTGTCAGCGTAAAATGCTTATGTGTAATGTAAAGCGCTCTGACACCCTGCATTGGGATGAGTAGTGATATAAAAGAATTAAAAAAAATAGTGGCATTTAAGTTAATTGTGTAATTACTGGGCAAAACCAACACATCTGACATTCATACAATGTATGCATATATCTTATATTCAGGGATTGCACAAAGTCAAAAGCATGCCTCTCTTAAGGACTTGGGAAGTGATAAGCTGTGTGCCTTTATTTTCCCCCATTACATTAAGGTGTGCAGTGGCGTACCTAAACGTACTGCCACCCAGGGTGGCCCCTGAGTTTGCAGCCTGGGTGCAGGTAAGAGCAGGGGGAGTGCCGGCCGCCGGGCGACTTGCTCAGGGAATGGTGGTAGTAGAAAGGCACGACTCCCGCCGCCCCCGAAAACAGTGCCCGGTCTCCCCCAGCTTCGGCACTGTAAGTGTGAACCTCATGATAGCTCCAGCTCCAAGCGAGGATACTCAAACAAAAGGCGGCCTGATGGCCCCTTAACTTCGGCCATTACTATGAGCCCAGTTGGAATCTGATAAGCCCCCTTCCCAGCTGCACGTTGCTGCTCCAAATGAAAGCAGACAATGTGCAGGCGCTGCTGAATGCATGCCGGTGTCTGAAATTGACATCAGGACAAGGTTTAGCATATTTCTGTGGGGCCCAACTTCATGGAAGGGTAGAAGGCATCTACCCTGTGAAAATAGTGAAAGACAGACAAGTGATGGACGGCATGCAGAACAAATCAAAACATTCACCCCAGCCAAGAGATCTAGGTTAAATTCATCATTGTTTTGCTCACCATGCCACCCCAATTTAGACCTGGCCATATGCAAATCAGTCTTGACCCTGTGCCTCATGGGAACAGTCCAGCCCAAACTGTCAAACCAGGTCCTCCCTGGACCGGAAACAAGTATCCTAGGACCTGTTTCCGGGTTTCACTCCTCATCAACCAGGTTAGCTTGAATCCAGTGGCACAGTGAGCCCGGTACCCACGTCTGGGCATACTCGGCGCACTTAGGGCGAGGAAGCAAAAGACACACAATTGATGAACGACATGCAGAACAAATCAAAGCATTAACGCCCAATCAAGAGATCTGGGTTAAATCCATCATTCTTTTGCTCACCATGCCAACCCAGTTGTGAAAATAGTGAGTAGATTCCGTCTACCAATGTGTACCCTCGACTTGTGCCCTGGTAACATTTGCATGGTTTCAGTGTAAGCATAAGTGGCATTTTACTGGTAAATGCGTGGCACTTCGGGTGCCACTTTGTTGTGATTAAACCCAAAAAATGAAGCCCATGTAAAGAAAAACATATCAGAAATTACCATTTTATGAGCAATGAGAAGCTCTAATAAAAAGGCATTGAAACTGCTTCAAAACCCACGAAATAGAATTTCACCAACCCTATTTCCAGTGCTTATTTTTTCTCCTATGGTGCCAGGGATATAATGACCTGTCTGTGCAAAGTAAGTGCAGACCAGAGCCACCCTCAGTGTGCACATGCTGCTATCTTCAGCTCAGCTCAGTGTTTTTGGCAAGCCAGGCGCTTCATGCCAGTTTACCATGA
This sequence comes from Triturus cristatus, assembly GCF_964204655.1. Lineage (NCBI taxonomy): Eukaryota > Metazoa > Chordata > Amphibia > Caudata > Salamandridae > Triturus > Triturus cristatus. Next base: position 635,687,652 of record NC_140589.1, on the reverse strand, counting down.
TTCAGTCAGCTGTTGGTTCATACACTATTGTCTCCAGCCCTTGAGAATTTCCAGTCCATCCGCGTCACCATGATGCTGCAGTATTTGCAAATGTCAGTTTCCACCTGCACCTCTGACCCCACTGACCTCAGAAGTTGAAACATTCTGGGTGCCACTGCAACTGCTGCCTGGTGCATACTTCTGCAGCAAGACCTGTGTATGCAACATGGCCAGCAAACAGATTGTAGTGGGCCTACTTTCATGGCCCAATCAACACAGGTGGCTGTCCGCAAGAGGACTGAGGTTACCAGGACCATTTCCTGAGGCACTGTGTGAGGAGATGAGGTCTGACCTGCGCCTAGAGGGAGTTTTAGGTACCGAATTGTAGCAAAATAAAGTAAACAGCTTAGCCAGGCTGAGATCACCATAGCAAACCAGTCACCTCTAGACTTGGGCTTGGCTCACACACTCCGACGACTGGCAGGCTGCTGACTAAAAACTAGCAACCACTGCTTTGAGCTGCTGCACTGCACTACGTTGTGCATATCTAAGCTACCAGTGTGATATAGCATTTTACTGCAGTGATGTGGACACTAGCACTAAAATGCACTAAGCTAACCAAAGATGCATAGGCCTGCTATAGGCCAATTGCAGATTTACAGCGATCCCTTTTGTCCCTTGCATATAGAGCTGTGTGGGAGCTATGAGTATATGAGGTACACTTGTAGTGTTACTGCACCTTCTTTGTGGCAGAGTTCAAAGGAGATTGAAAAGTCAGACTGTAGGATCATCTAGGGAGTTCAACTCCCCATGTACAGACCATAGGTTAAAATATGGACAGACACCTTGTCTATCAGCTTCATAAGGCTGATAAAATGCGTATTGTGTTACAATTTCAGATAGTATTTAAGTACAAAGCAACAGTACATTTTGTAGTGTGTGATCTGTAAATGACCGAGGAGCTCAAGCCGCCTTTACTATAACCTGATCCTGTGTAATGTAATTGTTGCTTTTGTAAAGTGCTCCAATACCTTCGAATCAGTCAAGTTCGCGCTCTATAAAAATGCCCCCAAAATTTAATCTGGCCTTCTGTAATGTAACTAGCGTTCATGTAAAGCACTCTAACACTTTCGAGTCGTTCAAGTTCACATTATATAATAAAAAATGTCTTACAGTCCCTGGAGAGCTACTGTGAATGTGCTTTGAAATGAGCGCTCTGAGAGGAGGACGACAACAGGAAGAGGCAGCGAGGCAGACATGTGGGAGGATGGCCGATGAACTTAGGCTACCATTGGTACCACCTACACACACACATTCTGGCTGAACACACAGCTGGGCTTAATTGCCGTGCAGTTCAGGAGTCACAGGAAATCTGCTTTATGGTAGCCTTTATCTGTAAGGCCTTTGCTGATGTTTTCTGTTGCTTTCCTCAGCTCTTGCGCCTTTGTAACGCTAGTCCCCAACAGGAGAAATGTACAAAGCTTTAATAATCCAATCATTACTTAATCTCCACACAACTAAAAACAAAAGAATTAACCTGACCTTGTGTAATGTAACTGGAGCTTTTGTAAAGCGCTTCAATACCTTGAGTTTGCGCTCTATAAAAATGCCCCCAAAAATTAATCTGGAGGGAGGAGCCTAGCGCGTAACCAAGATGGCCGCGTAGGCTCAAGGCTCCCGAGGGCCTCCGCAACCTCCCACGTCTATCCTGAATTAATCCTGGTTTTGTCGACGGGCTTTTGTTGATGAGCTTGAGCTGAGGTGCCATCCGTTCTCCAAATTCAAATCGGGCTCGGGGAACCGGAATGGTTGCGATCTGAAGTTTACGGCCTGCTCCTGCCTTGGTCCCGAACTCGAGTTGGTGAGGTGCCCGGTTATGAAGTGAACAACAGCGGCATGCAGGGCCTGGCCTGTCACGTACCCCGCACTTTCACTTTCGTTTTCGAACCTGTTTGCTGACTTCGGCTGAGGGACCTTGATGTTCCGGATGAGCTAGGATGGTGGAGTGTTTGGCCTGGATCTCGGAATCTACACAGGCTACAGTCCGGATGCGGTCCCTTGAATTAGCTGTCTGGTCCCTACTCCTGTGCTGGCAGGTGCCGATCTCAGTGGTCACCGGACGATGGCGGCGAGGCTGGACGGAGATAAGCAGAAACCCAAGAATACCCGGCGGGGAGTTTACACCCAGGCTAATAACATGGACCGCTATGCGCAGACAAAGAGATCCCCTGGTGGGTCTCATAAATCGCCGGAAAGGTCCAAGGATGTCTCGGGCCTATCTGCTGACTTGACTTTGATAGACGTCATGGGCGCCATTGAGGAGATGAAGGCTGCAGTGGGTCAGCAGTTTGATACCCTGGCTCGTAAATTGGATGCGGTCCTGATCGATGTAAATCTGGTCAGGGCGGATCTGTCTAAAACGAATGAGCGGGTCAATGCTTTGAACCACACAGCGTCGAGCCTAACTGGGGACGTGGCCGCCCTGCAAACGGAGATTCGTAGGTTACGGCTGGCCAGTGACCTAACTGACCGTCGACTTGAGGATTCCGAAAGCAGGGCCAGGCGGAACAATGTTCGTATAATTGGGGTACCGGAACGATCGGAGAACCCTGCTGCTGACCTTTTTGTGGAGGATCTGGTGGTCAACCATCTCGCACCCAAGGGGCTGAGCAAATTCTTTGCGGTGGAGCGGGCTCACAGAATTCCGGGTGGTGCGCCGAAAGTGGGTGCTCCCCCGCGGCCTATAATTGCCCGACTTTTTAACTTTCGGGACAGAGATGCTATCCTCCAGGCGTCGAGGGTGAATGGGCCGCTGAAGTTTGACAACTCTAACGTTAGCTTCTATCCAGACTTTACGCAAGCGGTCCAAACACAACGACTGGGATTCTTGGGCGTCAAACGGCGCTTGAGGGACATGAAGCTGAAGTATGCGATGCTATTTCCGGCCAGGTTGCGGGTTGAGTTCGAGGATCGCTCGCACTTCTTCGACCGGCCGGAGGTGGTTGGAGACTGGTTGGATACCCTGCCTCGGAGTCGAGGTCAGGATGGTCAGACGGCGGAGAGTGGCGAGGGTTCGGCAGAACAGGACTAGAACTTTGGTTCCCGGTGATGGACTAGGCTGGTGACGTTTTGTACCTTAGCTCTATGGGACTCAAGTTTGGTGCACTATGCCCTTCAAATGCTCGGAGGTTGTGGAGAGCATATTGGGGCCCTTTCCTCCTTCAGGGGTTCTTTTAGTGGTTCAGTATATGTTAGGGCGACAGGCACACTGGAAGTTGGGGGGGCTGTTTGGGCTCAAGCAGGGGTGCAGGGAGGGGGGAGTTGTGGTTTGGATATTGTGGGGGAGGGGGGGTGTTGGGGACTGTTTGTTTGATTCACAAGGCAATGTGAGGTTAGCTGCTGATTTGTCCTGGTTGTGTTCTCCGGGATGGGGGCATCATGCACGGGAGCAGGGTGGGGGGTAAGGGTTTGAGAATACTTTCGTGGAATGTGAACGGACTGGGGGATAGGATCAAGCGCGGGGTGGTGTTGCAGTTTTTGAAACGGATCTCGCCCGACATTGTTTTCCTGCAGGAGACACATCTGATTGGGAACTCCTTCCATGCCCTGAATATGTTTTCCTGCAGGAGACACATCTGATTGGGAACTCCTTCCATGCCCTGAATAGGCGGGGCTATCGCCTTGCTGTTCACTCTGGTTTCACTTCTGGCTCTAGGGGAGTGGGTATCTTGGTCAGGGCCTCTCTCCCGTTGGAGGTGGACGAGTTGCTCCACGATGATAGAGGGCGATATGCAGCATTGGTGGGGAGATGGGAGGGTAGAACTGTTTCGCTCGTTGCTGTCTATGTGCCACCGGGATTGCAGACGGCTACATTTGCTGATTTGGGGCGTTTGGTCCTGGGACTCCCTGGGGGGGTTCTGGTGTTAGGGGGTGATTTTAACGCTGTTGTATCCGGTATAGAGGACCGTCCACCCCCCCCCCCCCCCCCCCCAGGGATCTCCCTAGAGCCCAGGCCTGGCTGGGTGGCTTTCTAGATACTTTAGGACTTATAGATTGCTGGAGACTGATGCACCCGGGGCAGGCACAATACACCTTCCACTCGGGGGCCCACGGGAGTCTCTCGAGACTTGATTATATACTTATGCCGGCGTTCCAGGCTGGAATGATCGGGGAGGTGCGTCATTTGGCCCGAGGTATTTCTGACCATTCCCCTCTATTGTTGCAGATGGAGGTTGTTCCCGGGGCAGAGGGAAGAGTAGCGCCAATTAACCCCTGGTATTTACGTAACCCTAATATTCGGGCGGAACTGGTTAAGTCCATTGATCACTACTTCGACGATAATGTAGGGTCAGTGTCGTCTGCTGTCTCCCTATGGGAAGGTTATAAAACGGTGATCCGGGGGCATGCCTTGTCTCTTATCTCCCATGCTAGGAGGTGCGGGAGGGAAGAGGTGGTTCGTCTGGAAACTGACATAGCTGAGATGGAGGGAGATTTGGAGCGGGGTGTTACGGATGAGAAATTGCACGTTCTCAGCCTAAAACAGTCAGATTATAGAGCGCTGGTCACGGATGCTGCTAAAAGGATGAGTAGAGAGCAACAAGGACGACTGTATGATGTGGGAGATAAGGCTGGAAAGTTGATTGCTTGGTTGGACAAGAAGGAGAGAGCGAGTAGAGTGGTGCCGGTTGTGGAGAGAGTGGATGGCCTGTGTGTGACTGACCCGGTAGAAATTGTTAACTGCTTCGCGGATTACTTCCGTGGGGTATACTCTCCGGTCTCTGGGCGTTCGGAGGAGGACTCTCATCTGTTGCTTAGAGATATTGCATTGCCGTCCCTCTCGGAGGCTGATAGCATATTGATGGAGGCGAAGTTGTCGCCGGATGAGATTGCTTTGGCCATTCGCTCGATCACTTCTGGTAAGGCCATGGGTCCCAATGGTCTCCCCATTGAACTATATAAGTTGCGTCCAGATAAGATAGCACCGTATCTCCGTGACATGTTCCTCGCTGCACGGGCGGCGGGCTCCCTCCCCCTTGACCAACGTCTCGCCACCATAGTTGTGATACATAAGGAGGGGAAGCCGTGAGACCGCTTTGCCTCCTACAGGCCTATCTCGCTGTTGAACGCGGAACCCAAAATTCTGGCTAAGGTATTGGCCAATCGTCTGGTTCGGGTCGTGGGCGACTTGATTCATCAGGACCAGTCCGGTTTTATACCTCCTCGTAATACCGCCCTGAACCTGAGGCGGTTGCATGGCGTGCTTGCTAGAGCGGAGCTTATGCGTGAGCCGGCCATCTTGGCGTCTTTGGACGCTACCATGGCGTTCGATACTTTAGAGTGGCCGTATATTTGGGCTGCGTTAGCGAAATTCGGGTTTGGCCCTGAATTCATTGGGTGGGTAAAATTATTATACGCTGACCCATTGGCGCAGGTTGTGGTGAATGGTAGGGTGTCGGCTCCCCTCGCCCTGGGGAGAGGTACGCGACAGGGCTGTCCGTTGTCGCCCCTCCTCTTTGCACTTTCTTTAGAACCTCTCGCTGCCTGGTTGCGTTGGGAGCCTTCGTTGCGGGGCATTAGATGGACGCCGGAATTTGAGGACCGTGTCTCCCTTTATGCGGATGACATCCTTTTGTATCTCACCTCTCCTCGGAAGTCGCTAATTGTATTGGTGGACGTATTGAATTCCTTCGGTCGTAATTCTGGCCTGGTTATCAACTGGGCCAAGTCATGTGTTTACGTCCTCTCGGGCGAGGCCCCCCTCCTGCCGCGGGGGTGCCCTATTCAGATTGCTACATTGGGGTTCAAATATTTGGGAATCTTCATATCACTGGACCCCGCGGTCCGCTATGAGCGAAACCTTCTCCCTCCACTCCAGCGATTGAAGGCCGACGTCGCGAGGTGGCGACGGCTTCCGCTTTCGCCGCTCGGACGGGCGGCATTGTTTAAAATGATGTCGCTGCCTCGCTTCTTGTACGCTTTACAACATACGCTAGATGTCGTGCCGGCCCGTTACTTCCGCGAGGTGGAGGGTCTTCAGCGCCAACTGTTTTGGGACGGGCGACTGAGGATCGCTCTCGCCAAGTTGACACTTCCTTGGTATGATGGGGGTGTTGCCCTCCCCGATATTAAAAGATACTATTGGGTGTCTCAGTTGGCGGCGGTGAACCACGGGATATACGGTCCTGCTTTGAATCCGGCCTTCGAGATGGATAAGTTATTACTTCCGGGCGGGGATTACTATAGGGCACTGTATTCGGCGACTCCGGATGCACGGTTGACAGGACCGACGCAAGTTGCGGTACGCGTGTGGCATGCGGCGAATGCTGCGATGGGGTGGAGGGATCGCTTGACTCGAGCGACGCCGTTGTATGCCTCCCAGCGCTTGGGTTGTCTGTGGAAAACGAAAGGCTTTGAGAAATGGGATATGATTGGTATAAGTAAGGTGGGTGACCTCTGGGCGAAAGGGTCCTTCAAAACGTTTGAAATGCTCAAAACTGAATACAAATTAAATGATAGGGAGTACTTCCGATATGCACAGGTCTACCATGCACTGTGTTCGGTTTTTCCGGATGTTGCTGCTATCCCAGAATATTCCCCGTTGGAAGATAGAGTGTTAGACGGCTATGTGCCCGACAGCAATATTTCTCTGATCTATAAAAAACGTATTAATGATCGAACGGACTTGCTGACCCATCTGCGGGAGGCGTGGATGGCCGACGGATTGGAACTGGACGATGAGGATTGGGTATCGGCGGTGGCCTCCCCGAAAGAGGTGGCGATCCCGGCCCGCCTTAGATTTGTGCAGCTGAAGATACTCCATAGAGTGTATGTCACAGGGCCTGGTTTGATACGTATGGGTTATTCGAGGGATGAAATGTGTAAGCGTGGCTGTGGCTTGTTGGGTACCTTTCTTCATATCCTATGGGAATGTTCGGAGGTCGTACGATTTTGGAACGGGGTACATACTGTAATGGAGGAGGTCACGCATGTCGCTTTGTTACCAGAGGCCAGGAAGTGTTTGCTGAATGTCTGGGAACCAAATGACTATAATGCGGCGCAGACGCAGTGGGTGACTTTGGGGTACATGGTGGCTAAGCGCAATATCGCACAGTTGTGGGGTTCCCCGAGGCCGCCTACGATTTCGGTATGGAAGGAGAATATGGATTGGTGTATGTTCAGGGAAAAGACGGTGTTTGTGGCGAGAGGCAAGCCTGGGAGGTGGACTAAGGTGTGGGGTCCATGGAATTCCTACCGTGGAAATATCTGCGCTCCGCCTCTGCCGCGAGAGGTTGACGTCGCTTTGTCCCCCTAGCCGCACATTCTACGCAATTGTGTATGCTTTGTCCTCTTCTCTGCCGCCCCCCCACTACCACCTCCTGTCAAGAGTTATTCCAGATAACGTGGATCTTCCCCCGTCCTGGGGAGCGCACGCTGCTATTTCGGACTCTCATTGCCTTGTTTGTGTGTTATTGTTTTTTTTTTTAATAGAAAATATGAAACCGTCCTTTTTGATCGCCCTTGGACTGTGGCCGCGGCCTGTTATATGTGCTTACGAACTTTCGGGAGCTTTTGCTTCTGGCTCATTTGAATGTATGGCGTTGCCTTGCTGGCTCCCGAGCTTTCTAGCAGCCGGTCCTTGTTTGTATCTTTTTAATGTGTAATAAAGGTTTCTTATAAAAAAAAAAAAAAAATTAATCTGACATTGTGTAATGTACCTAGTGCTCATGTAAAGCACTCCAACTCCTTTGGGCAACTTGAGTTCACATTATATGAACAAGCGTTTGAGAAGATGCAGCAGGAGTTGTCCAAGCCTTGCCCTTAACTCTGCTACAAGTTTAGTTTGCTGAAGGTCTGGTGACCGTCGCGCGCTAAAACAAGAAGGAGGGAAATGGGAGAGGTTTCAGTGAAATTGTCGCAATTTGAAGTTAGAGAAAATGAAAGAGACTATTTCGAAAACAGTATCTGTAGCATCTGACATTTCATCTCGCTATTTGAACGGGACGGGGAGATTAAGTAATGGGCGCCGCAGCTGAACCACAGAAGATGGGCAAATGATGACACAAGCAGGAATCAAAGAAAAAAAAATAGTCCCCCAAATCAAAACAGAAGCATAATGTTAACAGTAATTGGGCAGTGCTCTGTGGAAACCAAACGCAAAAAGGAGGGACAAATAGGAAGGATTAATGACTAGCAAGCAAGCACTTTTGAAAGACAATCAAAGGGATGAATAAAAATGCAATGGGCGGATTGTAAGCCCACAGAGAGAATACAGCATGTCTCAAAGAAACAGCGCATGCGCTGCCTAGGCTTGGCCTAAAAAGGGCCCTGACAATAACTTTTATCACAGCACACATCATCTTGCTTCAGGCGTGCTCCTGTAGCTGTGTGTTTTAGCCTGATATTCAGTTCTAGGCCCATGCTGGCCTTGCTGCCCATTAATGAACGAATGCTGCTTCATTGCAACACACCAGTTTTTGGGGAGGCTACCTGTGCAAATCAGCCTCCTGTGTGTGGTCACAGGTTGTGCTAGTCACTAGAAAAACCGGGCAAGGTGCCATCCAGATCCACGTGTGCAGCAGCGTATAAGGCGCAGCTGTTTGTTTATGTTTCACGCGGCTTTGCGAAGAGCAGAGACCACATGCTCCAAGTACACATACAGAGGTTGAACTCCAGCGTACCCAGGGCGGTATGCTGTGACTACACACCACCACCAGCACTTGGTTGATTTGTGTCTAGTCACAGTAGACCAATAATTTGTCAGAAGCAGCAGCCTGCAGAGCATTGAATGTTAGTACACTGCCTGGAAGGCCTTGATTGTTTATTATGCAGCTCAGCTTTCTAGCCTGCCTCTTTGTGGGTGGCCCCTGGGGCACCGTAAATGCTTGACTAGTGCATTTTAGTGTGGTGATGCAAATACTATCTCTAAAATGCGTTAGTCTAACCATGTAAGCGTGGTGCTTGGCAGGGCTGGCCATATTCGACTCCTTTCTAGCTCAAAAGAGCACAGAGAGAGAGAATAGGGATATGGAATTGATTGAGGGTGGTAATGTTAAAAAAAAAAAAAGAATACACATGTTTTAAAAAAAAAAAGCAGCTAAAAACCTTCATTTAAATGTATTTTTATTGTGGATCAAGTTTTGCTGTTTGTGTTCGTGTTATTTACAGTATTTTAATTTGCAGAACTTTTTTGGGTGGTATTATTGCAAGTTACATGGCTTTTGCCTACCTTCCATCTTCATAGTTATTTTTTGTGTCCTTGATTTCGCAGTGTCCTTGTGCTGTTGTCATATCCTGTTTTCTCTTATGGGATTTTGTTCTTGTTCCTTTGGGGCAGTCCGGAGTTACTGAACAGGATCCTGTGTAATAATTGAATATACTGTGGATGTCCCAGGGTTGCCTATAGGACTGCAGTTTGACAAGCTGTGTATCACTGGTCTGCAGGAATGCAGCTCCTAGATGGACTTACAGAACCTTAATTAACTGTTGGTTTATTATAATAGCTTAGAGCACCAGCATGTGTCTCTGTCCAAAAAGGTCTAACGTCACAAGAAAAATCTCCATCTCACCTCAGCTGTTCCAGCATGAGTTCTTGTTTCACAGATAGATCATTCCCATGGTCTCTCACATACTTTCCTGACTGCTTCCTGTTCCCTTCCTCCCCTCTACTTACCTTGCCAACCATCGCTCCTCAAAACGTTCAGACTCCCATTAAAGACTGCTTCTCTGTATTACACCCTCCTTTCATCTCTTTATAACATTTCTCTCCTCCACCTACCTCTTCCGCCTCACCACCTCCCTTCACTAACCATCCTTACCATTACCCCTCACTTACCCACTCCTTTTTCTTAACCACGTTTTTAGGTCTCGCCTGACCCAGCGCATGCGCTGGTCTGGCGATACTTTATAGGAGGGCTCAAAAAAATGCTACCATGGCCAGCCTAGAGCTACAGAGCATGTGTGCGGGCGCACGCTTAGGAGTAGAGGCTGGCAAACCACGTCATGCTCATTAAGCGCCCGCGATCACTTTCACTTTCGCCCGCGATCACTTTCGTGGCGCCCCTTTGATCTCGTTCAAAGAACATCAATCATCAAAGAACATGTTGTGTTAATGGTTTGCTGCGCCCGTTTGACTTACAATGTGCTTTCTCTTTCCACAAACTCGATGTTTGTGTTCCTTTATTTTGAGATGCTTTTAGTATTACTGTTTTGTGACTTAAAGAACATTAAGGAAATGTTACTTTGAAACTGGACAACGTTCTCAGTGTTTATTTCTGATCGCAGCGGCTGCTTCATGTCCGTTGCACCATTCAGGGAGTCCTTTCGTTGACGCTTTCATGAGGACATGATGAGGAAGCTGGAAACTTTTGGCACATTCTCTTTAAAAGCACAGCATGTTGGTTAATCGATTAGACCTATGTAGTGCTTTAGATCTCAAAGCGCTATGGTGGGTGCAGCAGTTACAACTCATGAAATATGGGGTGCAACTCACAAGGAGGGGGCAGGTTTGAGTGCACATTATCTGCAATCGAACTCTTAAGATGATGGGCTGTGTGTATCCATTATCAGCACTCAGTCTTCGCTAAGTGATCTTGTTTGTTTTGATGTTGTGTTAATGCTTTGCTGCGCCCGTTTGACTTACAACGTGCTTTCTCTTTCCACAAACTCGATGTTTGTGTTCCTTTATTTTGAGATGCTTTTAGTATTACTGTCACACACCCAACCACACACCCAACCACACACCCAACCACACACCCAACCACACACACAACCACACACACAACCACACACACAACCACAACCACACACACAACCACACACACACAACCACACACACACAACCCCCCACACACACACAACCACACACAACCACACCCACACACACCCACAACCACACCCACAACCACACAACCACACCCACAACCACACCCACAACCACACCCACATAACCACACACACAACCACACACACAACAACCACACACAACCACAACCACACACACAACCACACACACAACCACACACCACACCCAAACACACACAACCACACACACCACCATACAAACAACCACACACACACAACCACACACACACAATCAACCACACACACAACCACACACACAACACACAACCACACACACACACAACCACACACACACAACCACACACACACAACCACACACATACAACCACACATACAACCACACACACAACCACACACACACAACCACACACATACAACCACAAAAACAACCACACACACAACCACACACACAACCACCCACACACACATCCACACACACATCCACCCACACAGCCACCCACACAACCACCCACCCACACCCACACACACAACCACACACACAACCACACACACACACACACACACAACCACACACACAACCACACACACACATAACCACAACCACACACACAACCACACACACAACCACACACACAACCACACACACACACAACCACACACACAACCACACACACACATAACCACACACACACACACAACCACACACACACACGCAACCACACACATGCAGCCACACACAACCACACACACACAACCACCCACACACAACCACACACACAACCACACACACATCCACACAACCACCCACACAACCACCCACCCACACAACCACCCACCCACACAACCACCCACCCACACAACCACCCACCCACACAACCACCCACCCACACAACCACCCACCCACACAACCACCCACCCACACAACCACCCACCCACACAACCACACACACACAACCACACAACCACACACACACAACCACACACACACAACCACACACACACAACCACAAAAACAACCACCCACACAACCACCCACACACACATCCACACACACATCCACCCACACAGCCACCCACACAACCACCCACCCACACCCACACACACAACCACACACACAACCACACACACAACCACACACACAACCACACACACACACACACACACAACCACACACACAACCACACACACACAACCACACACACATAACCACAACCACACACACAACCACACACACAACCACACACACACACAACCACACACACAACCACACACACATAACCACACACACAACCACACACACACATAACCACACACACACACAACCACACACACACGCAACCACACACATGCAGCCACACACAACCACACACACACAACCACCCACACACAACCACACACACAACCACACACACATCCACACAACCACCCACCCACCCACACAACCACCCACCCACACAACCACCCACCCACACAACCACCCACCCACCCACACAACCACCCACCCACACAACCACCCACCCACACAACCACACACACACAACCACACACACACAACCACACACACACAACCACACACACACAACCACACACACACAACCACAAAAACAACCACCCACACAACCACCCACACACACATCCACACACACATCCACCCACACAGCCACCCACACAACCACCCACCCACACCCACACACACAACCACACACACAACCACACACACAACCACACACACAACCACACACACACACACACACACAACCACACACACAACCACACACACACAACCACACACACATAACCACAACCACACACACAACCACACACACAACCACACACACACACAACCACACACACAACCACACACACACATAACCACACACACAACCACACACACACATAACCACACACACACACAACCACACACACACGCAACCACACACATGCAACCACATACACACACACAACCACACCAAGCATTGGCATAGCCAATAGTTCTCACCTTTGGGACCTTATAAGTGTTTAGCCATCCAACAGTTGATGTGGTTGCACCAAGGATATTGTGCTGCATAATTAAATACTTAGAAGATCCCAAAAGCGAGACCTATTGGCTATGCCAATGCTTGTTTCTCTTGCCCTGTATCCGCGTTGTCTCAAACTTACACAGATCTGTTCCCCTAACTCATAATAAATATGCCATTCAGTAACTTCAGACCAGCCGAGCACAAACCTCCTACATCACCTCTAGTGCTTTCTTTAAAGCCCTCCACACTCAGCAGCCCCTCCTGTCCACACAAGCTGCCTATTACCTGAATATCAAGGACAAAATATTGTCTGATTAAAATATTGCATCCTAAATATCACCCATTTAAGTAACAATTTGAAGTTAATAATAGAAAATCTACACCCATTGGGACAATATTTTGTAATTGATATTTAGGACACAATATTTTTGTCATTTTTCAATCCATCAATCCAATAGGATCTAAAGAGCTCGGCTTGTCACCCGCGAGGGTGTCCAGGCACTCTGAGTCCTGCTGCGGAGAGGTGGGAGGTAGGGGATGCTGTTGAATAGCCAGGTCTTAAGTCCTTTCCTGAATTCAAGCAGCGAGGAAGATGTCTGGAGGAGAATAGGGAGATTATTCCAGGATTTTCTAGCAAGGTAGGAGATAATGCACCCTCCACTGTTGCTTTGGTGGCTGCAGGAGGTATGAGAGGGGATAAGGAGGCGGAGCACAGGTGACTGGAGGGTAGGTGGAAGTTTATGCGGTGGGTGATGTAAGCTGGTCCTTGGTTGTGTTGGGCTTTGTAGGTGTGGATCAGCGTCTTGAATTTCCACCTCTTCTGGATGGGGAGCCAGTGGATCTTCTTGAGGAGGGGGCCAATGTGGGTATGCTTAGGGAGGTCGAGGATGAGTCTAGCAGCTGAATTCTGTATGGTCTGCATTCTCTTCAGGAGGTGAGAGGTGATTCCTACACAGTGTGTGTGTAGCTGTAGTCCAGCCGGTGGTGATAAGGGCTTGAGTGACAAATCGTCTGGTGTTGATGGGGAGCCATTTGAAAATCTTGCGGATTATGGGAAGTGTGAAGAAGCATGCAGAGGAGACTGTGTTGGTCTGGATTTTCATGGTGAGTTTGCTATCCAGAATGATGCTAACGTTGTGGGCATGGTCTGTTGCTGTGGGTGAGGGTCCTAGTTTGGACGGCCAGCAGGCGTTTGTTGGCCATATCTCCATGGTCCAGAGGGGTTCTGATGTCATAGGGGGTGGCAATCAGGGCAGGTTTGGCACTGGGGCTTGTGTGGAATACAGATTGGGAGGTGTCCAGAAGATTGTTCCTCTCCAGGTGTTCCAGGTGTTAGCAGTTGATGAACTTTTTGAGGATTTTGATGGGGAAACGGAGCAGGGAGATGGGACGGTAGTTCCTGAGTGTGCTGTGGTCAGCTGAGGGTTTCTTGAGAGGGGGTATGACTTCTGCCTGTTTCCAGTCTTCGGGAAAGGTGGGGTGGTGATGGATGTTTTGAAGATGGGGGTGAGCTTGTTACTGATCATCTAGCTCCTGAGGTTGAAGATGTAGTAGGGAAAGGGGTCTATCGATGCTCCTGAGTGGATGAAGTTCATGATGGCTGTGCTGTTTTGAGTGATAAGTTGGTCTCAGGTGGTGAGCAGTTGGTTGGGGATTGCCTCTGTGGGAGTGAGGAGGCTGAGGGTGACACCTGTGGTGGGTTGGAAGTTTTTGTAAATGGTGGAGATCTCACCAAGGAAGAAGTTGGCCAGGGTGTCGCATAGTTCCTTGAATGAGGTGATGGTGTTTTCGTGGCTGACATTAAAAAGTCTTTGGCTTCAATGCGGTTAGCAAGGGGGCTCCTTTTTGTTCCTCTCACCAGGTGGTGGTATTGGATGAGAGAGACCTTGAAGGTGACTGTCTGTGGGTTCCTTGCTGGTACATCATTTCCTTTCAAGTTGCTTGTAGTTGTGTTCAGTGGTTTTCAGTTCTGTGGTGTACCAACTGGGTTGCTTGGGGAATCTCTTGGATTTGGTGGGTCAGGACAATCGGTGATCCATGCGGATATGTTCTGAACAGCCTGTTCTAAGTTGGTTGAGATGTCAGGGAGGAAAGGGTTGAGGGCGTCGGTCCACTGGTTCTCTGATTTTTTGTTACAGATGCAGTGTGAGGTGCTGGGTGGCTTAGTGGCGATGCCAAGGGGTCCTGCGATAGTGAAATGAACAATGGTGTGGTCTGTCCAGGTAAGCTCTGTGATATTGCTGTACTTGACTCGCGTTGGATGTGAAGATGGGGTAGAGTGTGTGACCTCCGATGTGAGTGGGGTTTGTGACTGGTTGGGTGAGGCCGATGTTCATGTTTTCGATGAAGTTGGCGGTGTTGGTGTCGTTGAGGTCATCAAGGTGACAATTGAGGCTGCAGAGGCAAATTTAGTGTTTGGAGTCAATGGCGAACGGGTCGATGAATTCAGGAATAGCATTGAGGAAGCAGGTTGCAGGGTCCTGGGGGTCTTTAGACGAGGGTGGCACTGACGGTGGTTTTGCCATTGGTATGGAGTTGGGGTGTTTCATGATTGGGGTGGTGTCATCAGTGGTGATAGTGAAGTGGATGACTTCTTTGTGAATGGAGGTGATTCCACCGCCATATTTGTTGATGCAGTCTCGGTGTGCTATTTTGTAGCCGTTTGGCGTAGCTGAGACGATGTCGGGCATGAACGCAGGGTTGAGACAGGTTTCCGTGAAGAACATGACATCGGGGTGAGGGAGGAGATGGTGCCCCACATCCCTGTGGCGTGTTTGCAGAGTGACTGTACATTGAGCAGGAGGCAATGGAGTTGTCCAGAGGAGGTCGAGGTTGGCGCGGTGGTAGTTGACGTTGTGGATGCAGGAGCACTGGTGTTGCAGGAGACAAGACAGTGTTGGCATGAAAAAGGTTCTACCGTGGATCGAGGGGAGGTGCAGCAGCAGTTGTTGTTGCAAAGTCTGGGGTCCAGGGCTCGAAGCTCTTCAGTGGTGTTTCTGCAAGAGGTGGGAGGGCCAGGGTTCTTTGAGCGGGGCGCAGTCCAGGTGTGGATGGGTGCAGACGGCTGCCTTTTGTGTGGCTTTGGCACGGCCACACTGTGTCCTCCGTTAAATAGATCCTGGGAGGGGGCGTGGTGCTGGGTGCCAGAAAAAAGTGAGCGGCGAGGCAGGCCAGCTCAGGCGACAACAATCAAGTGCACCTATACGGGTAAACAGAAAAAGTTAAAGCAGAAATACAGTGTTACAAGCAACAATGTTACAAATATTACCACACTATTGCACACAAATAATGAGTCTTTTAATGTTAACTGGAATGGCGCTAGACGGTAAAGAACCAGTTAAGAAAAAGACAATGAATGAGGCTAATCCTAAAACTAGGTGACAAAATCAAAGTGCAGCAAAAGCAAAGACGGGAGTGTCAATACAGGGAAACACAGCAGGCAGCAAAGAGACATGGTCGTCAGAGTCAGGGAGGCCTGCTGATCGTGCAGTGAGAGGGGAGCCTTTTGTGTGCGATGTTATGAGATTTGTCCCACCACAACCTATCCCTAATACAAACTCTGTGTTCCCCCACCATGCTCTTTCAACTCCTCTCACCTCATCCTCCCTTTCCTCTCCCCTTCTATCCTCTGTTCTTAAACTATTCTTCCTCACCTGTAATACCTCTTGTCTATTAGCCTATCACATTCCACTTTCTCTCTTCTTTCCCGGCCCCATACAGCTCTAACCATCTCCTGTTCTCCTCCCACAACTCTACCTGGCTCCACTAACGACCCCAGCCTACACTCGGACTCTTATTTCATATACAGCCCTGGTTGAGCTGCTCTTCAAAGGAACTCAAAATCTATGAAAACCTGCCTATATATTTACAACATGATCGCTGAATCAAAATTGCATCTTCGATTCATTACAGAAATCTGACTGAAGAAAATGCATTCCACACCTGTCACAAGTCTGTCCTTTACTGATATGGAATTTTCTCCAGAAAAAGCCCTGAAAAAAACATGAGAAATACTAGCAATCATTTAAAATGTTCTTTAACAACAGTGAGAAAATGCTACTTTTTGTGTGGTGGCCCCCCATATTTTGCTGAATTGTATAGTTGGTTTTAGACTCTGCACACTGAGGCACTACCATCCAGTGACCAGTGTGTGCACTCTGACCCCCTAAAATGTGTAGAAGTTGGCTATTCCACGATTGTCCTATTCACTTTTCTGTCAGGTCATAGTATATGGTGTAGAAACTACACCATGGCATGGAAAAGTATGCCTCACCTGTGGACTGTAGAACTGATTATGCCATCCGTTAGTGTGACAAGGAAAACATAACCTAAGGTCTAGCATTGCAGTCTTGACTTCTGCAGTTTGTTTTCAGTCTGGCCTGTCAAAATAACCCTTTGACAGAGGAAAAGCCTTCCTTTGAAATATTAATAAGCCAATCCTATGTAGGAATTGTAGCCAACAAGGTAGGGTGCATGTTATTTAAAAGTGGTATATGTAGAAATGTAATTTTACATTGTCTCTGCTATGACAAGTGCCCAAAAGCTATTTTCACTGTTGAAGGATCTGGCTGTCCTAATTCACTATTTTTAATATTTATTAGAAATTAAATTCAGCGGTGAAGTAAAATTTGTAATAAACATTTAGGAAAAGTAACCTTAAGAAAGTTACCTTTCCCCCTACCTGAAGCCGCTGGAGGCCAATTTGCATTAGCCTGCCAGCAGCTGCCCTATCAGTGCTTGTCCTTTAATGAGGTGAACTGTTCGGAGAGCAGGACAATGGCTTCGGCCTTATGGTGGAATGGGCTGGGTGTAGAGAGTGTGATGTCTATCCGCTCAGGAAGGGCAGCTAGGGAGATTACAACAGAGACAAAGCCTTCCCATTCACAGTTTAGTATAAGAAGAGACCTGCGAAAGGTGAAGGCTTGTTCTTTATACCCAGGCTAGCCAATTGGGCACCAGTCCATTCGTGGGGGGCTGGTACCAAAATCTGTTTCGTATAGCGGAGGATGAGAAGACTACTCCTTTCCTTAAACACACCATTGACTGGCATACAGGAGCCTTCTAATTACAGAATGCCTGTGCCATCTTAGATTTGCCATAGAATAGTGCACTTTGGGATAGTTTGCAGTAAGGTGTGCTGTAGTAGTGGTTAGGATTGTCCCCATGAACCTTTTCCTCACTGGTTAGGGAGTGTCTTCGATTTGCCCCACCTAATTGCTACTGAATTACACAAAAGTGGATCTCCACACCACCTCCTCATAACACTTTCTGGACCTTTGGAAGAACCAAAGAACTGCACCTGCTGTATGACACCTCTGAGGAGACCTGAAGGCTGTACTTGCTCCCACTTGTGTCTAGGACAGAGTGCCCCCAAGGGTCGGTTGGTTGACCACCTCAGTTGCTACAGGAAAATCACAAGCTTCAAGAGTCCTTTTTCCTGGAGTGATCATTTGCAACAGGAAGAGAACTGGACCCTGCTGGTGGCCTCTGCTGGAGTGAATCTTGCCCCTAAGTGATGTCCCTAAGATCTTGGGAACCTTGGTGTTGTCCAGAAGGAGTTATACTGGAATATCTGACAAATGTGGACTTAGAAAAACTTTAGACTTCTAGATCTCCGGGGGACCCAAGTCATTCCACCCAAGGCGCAACCCGCTTGGCAAGAACATCAGGTTTGTACCGCTTAGAGCTTTGTTCTGCCTGAAAATCCAGGTCAGCAGACCAGTTCCGTGGAAAGAGTCTTGTGCGGAAATGGGTGCTTTCCTTAAGTTTATTTAATCAGTTGGAGGGTTGACATCCTAAGCCCTTACATCTCGATCCTGATTGCGGCGGTAAGGGCTGGCTCCTGTCCTAAAACATCCCTCTTTTCTTACCTCCCCAGTTACATGCAGCTATTTCGTCTGCTGTGCTGAATGTGACATGTGATGTCAAAGATCTCTGATGTTGGACAGGAACTGTATATTCTGTGAATTAGCATCTGATTTTAATAGTCCATATATTTTAGCGCACTAAATCAAACAAAATTGCATATAATATACTTAAGGCTCCTGGTTTTCTGTTTAAACAGATTTTTACATATAAATACAGATGGAAAAATAGTTTTCCTCTGTCTATAATTATAAATAGAAACAGAAAAATGGCGATAAATATGTATACCTTTGCTGCTGTCTGCGAGGAGAAGATGAGGTTGTTTGAGTGCCAGCTGGGAGAGGCTGAGTTGACGTTAAGGGACCATCAGGCCTCCTTTTGTTTGAGTATCCTGGCTGGGAGCTATGAGGCAGGCCGGGAGTGGGGAGAGAGCACCGCTAAAAGCAATTGAGGGAAAATAAATGCACACAGGTTATCACTTCACAGGTACTTAAGAGAGGCATGCTTTTGACTTTGTTCAGGCCCTGGATCACACAGATACGCATGCACTGTAGGAATTTTAGATGTGTTGGTCTGTCCGTGTAATTACAGTAATAAGAATTGAAATAACCTTGTTTTGTTTTATAGAGCTATAGCGCTATTCATCCCAATGCAGGGTGTCTGAGCGCTTTACATCACTCATTATACATTACAATAAATCATATGTTTGTAAATCAATGTGTAGGATGCTACATAAGACAGTGAGGGTTACAATGTCCTTCATAGCTCACTGTGCTATATTAAAAGGACTGCAGTTTAATAAATGCAAGTAACAAAAGGATGTCTTTGTTGAGCAGTGACTTACTTACCCATCTACATAAATCTATCTAAAACAACCAAGCGTGCATTACCTATATAAATAAATGTGAAAAAATACTCGCTGCAGCGCCCTTTTTTGCTTGCGACAAAATAAAATTTGGATAAATACAGATAAAATAACCAAAAAATAAATATGGATAAATACAGACGGCAATGTTAAAAAAATAAATACCGTAACATCGGTAGCCTTAAATATACTATAAGCAATAATACAGAGCTTACATATTCAATGTTTCATAATAAACGTAAGCTTGCCTTCGACTTTGTATCAAACTCCACTGTCTTTTGGCTAGGCTTGTGCTATAGAAATATCATGTACATATATACATACATACATACATAAACTTGAAAAATATTTAATAACCTTTCCAGTGTTACTTACATTGAACAACTATTTCACTTAAGATGTCCTATAGCAAAGGCTGTACATTAATCAATGTATGTATGATACTTGTCGAGTGTGAATCTAGCTGGAGAGCAACGGGCCACCATAGAGAAGGGACACAATTTAATATTGTTTCACTGAGGCTAGTGGGATGAAGGTTCCTTTTATGCAAGATCGCAATTCTTTTTGAAAAGATGTGCCTTGAATTGTTTTCGAATTTACACGAACGTAGGGGCTGTTCTGATGTTAGTAGTTATTTTGATCCATATCTTGGGTGCATAGATAGCGGAAGCCTGCCTTCTGCTGTTTGCCTTCTTAAATATCTTTTGTATTGAGTCTGGCAATGTCCTGGCTCCTGAGTGGAATTCTTGAATTATTCTCTGCCATTAGTAATTACTTAGGCCACATTCCAGTCCATCACATTTTTTTCCCAATATTCCACTCTACACAGAGACTAGCCATACACAAATCAGCCCTAGTCCTGCTTCAATAGGAATAGTAAAACCATAATTACAAGCCCGGAGCCCTTCTAGACAGAAAGACATGCACCCAGGCGGTTTTCAGTCTTTTCAGGCCTCATCAGTGAGTAGTTTAATTCCTTTGGCACAATGTGTCCTGATGTAGGGCCCATGCTCAGTTACAAATATCCCCCTACGGTATGCTTTGACTAAATCTTCTCTCTTAAGAGCAAATGTTAGCACACATCTCTTGAGTACTGCTGGGCATTCTTCTTTTGGCTGGTTTGCTGTTTTGACCTTCTTTGGCGACTTCACCTACACCACCACCACCACTGTTAAGTAACTCTGTTGAGTGTATCAATGGTTAAAGGAGCTTGCATGATTATCTGCCATCTGCATCTAAGAGTTGTTCTTCTTAATGATCATTACTATTGTACATGATTGTCATTATTGTTGTGACATTAACACAGGATCTATATATGGAGCTCACCCTTTCCCTTGGTGTTCATCAAAGACTGTGACTCAGATCCTTGCTCCAACTCCCTTATTCTGGTTTGGTAGCCTGAGCTCCAGATACATATCTAGATATCACTGGGTTGGGATGGGAATACCCTATGCATGGTGAGTGTGAATGTTCCCCTGCCCTGTGTGAATCTGGCAACCTGAAGTTTGATTTTTGGGCCCGGTTTCACATGGAGAAAGATTTTAAATTAACAAAAAAATAACACTGGTTATATTTAAATGTGCAGAATTATGTGCAAGCTTTGAAGACAATAATGTGTTTAGAATGCACCAAATTGTAAGCTATCCTATTTACTCGTACTAGGCCTCAAAATGGCTAAAGTAATCCTGCATGAGAAACAAGTTTGGATAGAAAATGCTGAATACGCATAAAAAGTTTTGGGGGACCTCTACATGAACATGTTTTTCGATAATAATTAATAAGTTGCTTATATAGATTTAAGTATTTCCACTGAATGTTTCTACTTATACAAAGGCCACTGTTTACACATGACTAATTGTTTGGGTTAATAAGGAGTTCTTACATTAAAATGTAGAGTTTTGAAATGTAAGCTTGTATTTATTAAAATCAATTGTATTACATAAGAAACTTTAAAAGCAGTGCAAACATTCATGAAAATGCAGTTCATGGGGCCTCAAAATGTATCAAAGAGATTAGTTAAAAGCAAATTAGTGTGCATTAAATAGTTTTTGGGGTTAAAAATTCAAACAGAGGAATACAGCTGAATACTCCATGAATGAAGCCATTGGGTACTGGAAATAGAGAATATGTTGATAGTACATGAGAGTGCTATGCCTCTGAAGCTACGTATGTTGGCACCAGTTCAAAAAGTCAAGTCTCTATGGTAAAAGTGCAGAAATAGGATGCTAAAAGACATAATATAGGAGCAGGATCCAATGACCAGGTTAGAGTGATCGTAATCTCATACTCCGAGTTTTCAGGAGACCACTACCATTTAGTCTATTAGACTCTTTGCTGCGCAAGACAGGAATTTGACAGAGTAAGCAATTAATCTAAGATCAGTGGCTAGCAAAGACTCCATCACTGCTCTTCTACAATGTTCTGATTTCTCTTGTTAATGAGATTAATTTGAACCAGTATCTACACACCGTCAGGAGAGCAGGACAAGCATGTTATTAGTTCAAAGGTTTCCCAGTGATAGTTGCATAACTGGCATTTATTCCTGCCGTCTGGGTTCTGCCATCTCCGGGCCTGGTCTAGGGTTGGTAGGTCTCTAAGTTGGTACCTGATGATCTGCCATTTCAGTGTTGAAGAAAGGCCAGCTGGCAGGTAGGGTTGGACATGCAGGGCCTTGTAACTGTTTATAACAAGTTAAGCATGTGATTGCCATGCCAGCCTGCTCTTGACGGTAATAAAAGAGATGCTGCATGGCTTTGTTTACTGCGGTTTTGAAGGTCGAGAATTTGGTTCCATCCAGCAGATCTGCGATTGCCTGATCCAGATATATCATGGGTGCTACAGAAACTCCTTGGGTCTTCATTTCTATCCATAAGAGTTGATTTAATGTGTCCGGTTTCGAGCTAACCTATTTCAAGACAACTTATTTGTTTCTCCCAATCAGTGGTGATTCTGCAAAATGTTTTCATTTTCATGAATACAGATGTTTCAACTTCTCCATTGAATATTGTTTAGAAACTTGATAATAGAAGGTTAAAGATGTAGTGTATGTGTGGGAAAGTAAGCCTGAATGAGGCAAAGTTCATGTGAGCACATAAGTGTTCTAAATTAGTTAGAAATATAACATTGCTGTCTGTGAACTATTGTACTTCTGTGAGAAGATGAAGAGTGATCCTGTTGTGAGGAGAACATTGGATGTTGATTGGCCGACTGGAGATGAGTAGAGCAACATGTTGCAAAAGACTTTGTAAAATGTGATGTCTATAATAGTGTGTGTTGATATTATTTTCTCACTTCTTTTTGCCCCTCTATCTTGCTACCTACGACCATTTACTACCCAGACCCGGGCCTTATGTCCCATTGCTTTGAGACCCTACTGAGTTTCCCAAACCTCTCTTTATGGGAAGTTCTGCTTTGATATTTTGATCTTTTTGAGTTGATTTGAGTGCTAAAGCTTCATGCTTTTCTCACTCGCTTGGACTAAAACTCTTTATGGGTTATGACTAACTCCATTTTTCACCCTAAAATGTGCTTTAATGCATTTGTTACATGACTTGATTAACCAATATTGATTTTATACTTGTCATTTATTTATTGACTATTGAAATCCATCTTTATTTACCTTGTGAATTGCAATAAAGGAGAATGGCTAAAAATATGATTATTAAAACCCTTTACATTACTACTAACTCTCTTTATTGATTAAGAATTAGAATATGTTATTGTGATTATTATTTGATGAACTGCTTAATCCTCTACTTCTCTAAACCAACGCCAAAAGATCCATCACTCTAGAGGTGAGCGGCAGGGGTTAGCCCTTATGCTGGTAAACTGTGACTTTAAATCTCTGTTTTCCATGTTATTAATGCTAGTCTAGTGTGTGTGCCCTGTACCTAGGACAACACTTTACATGAATAGGCCCTAGACTTGGTCTGTAACCTAGAGGGGTGCTTTAAGCTTGCCTTAATTTATTGACAGTGGACTGCTGTCCCTGTCACAGCTTTAACGCATAGAGTGGTGGTGACATCATAGCATATTTTGAGAAACCATAGTGTGATCACACCTTTTTTTCTGAGTCATTGGAGTGGAGACCTACTGGTCCACATGTGTAAAGTTCCATCTCTCTGTGTTTACTCAGTTAATTGTGCTAACATCCTGAATGCTTGTGGACATGTATAGCTAGCATGGGACATGCATGGTGTGTGAGTGAGCCAGAGTGATAAAGGCCAGTGAATTTAATTTTGGATACCCCTGGCCTAGTTTTGCACAAGATGTATTTGAGGGTTGTGTTCCCAGAGAGTGGAAGTGTATTGTTCACATTCATGAAGCCAAAGACCGAAGACAAAGATGTTGAAATGAGAGGAGCAGTGACATGTCTGCTTTGGATATTCAATTAGGCATCTTGCTAAGCAAGGAGCTGCTGACTAGCATTCCTGAACACTGCCATTTGGTGGATGGTAGGAGCAAGGTTGGGGTTGTAACTCTGTTTTTACAAGATAAGGAAACCTTTAGGTGAGGCCTTGCCTTTTGTCATTCCCTAATTACGTATTCCTTTGGGCTCATGACAGCCAGGTGCAGAAACATGACTTCTATTTGTGCTGCTGTTGGGGGGCGCTCCAGGTTGAAGACCACTCTGCTGCATGAATCATCACTCTACACAAAGGCTGTGCCTGGAGAATAGCCTGAAAATGACACTTGAAAGAATAACTATCCTAAACTGAGTATACAGTTTGACAGTGGATAAACATCTGTCTGCCTGTTCTGTAGAAAAGCAGAATTCCGCTATCCCAGTTGCTCCAGTTACAAGACCTCTATGGCCAAGAAAGAGAGTGCTTTGCAGAGTACTCAGAGCACTACCGTGTAACAAGGGCTGGTGTCTAATTGACAGCCAGTCTCCCAGAGGTGAATAGACCAAGTGAGGTCTTGATATCTTACTGAAGAAGCTGTATACCTGACCTGAAGCACATAGAAACCTTCCTCCCTGCTTAGAGTGAATAGTAGCTTGCTATCCCTGCAGCCGGATTATCTGTCTAGGAAGGAGTGAGGTGTATCACCTACCCAGGGTCAATGTGGTGCTCAGAAGGGAGGACTGTTCGAGTGCAATCTGTTAGAAAGGAGTGACTGCAGGCCTGAGAGTTTTTGTGCCGGTGCCTGGAAGGAACTCCGATTTTGTGACCTCAGCAGGAGCATCCCTGTACATGGCATCTGTTGGACATGGTCCTTCTTATGGAGATTTCTCTAAAACCTTTAGCTTTTTGTCCTTGTGGTTTTTGCCAACTCTCTTTCCTTGACCTTAGGACTCTAGAAGCTTTCACACTGTACTGCCACGGGAAAGTGCACGTCAGTATAGGATGCCTAATTGATTGGTTTAGATGTTGTACCTGTGAGTGCCCTGTAAGAAGGTACACCCCATACACAGGGCGAGTGTGACACTGGCTAATGAGAGATGCCACACTGATTGTGCCACCCACCTGAATAGCCTGTCAAAAATGTTTCATACTCAAGTTGGCCGGTCTCACTCCATAGGCAACCCTGAGGGGGGCGTTCACTACCACAACACCGGAATAGGTGAGTGGCAGGGTAGGTACATCTGCGTGTGCACTGCCTGGGTAGATATGAACCTTCATGTGGGTTTCTCCTACTTAGGGGGTTGGCTCTACCTATGGGACACTTCCCGGGTGTTGCTGATTTTTCCACTGAAAGTACAGTGTGAAAGTGCACGTACTCTTCCTGCACATGTTAGGAAGTGGTGCTCACCTGAGGTTTCTAAACCATCAGTCAGGTCCGCAATGGCCGGCCTGTGGGTGTGCACTCACACCTATGATGTTTTAAGACTGGGTTCCAGCCTACCATTGCAGGCTGGTGTGCGCTCGGCACCGAGGGTGCGCTAAGCATGTGTCCAGCCTGTCATTGCCGGCTGATGTGCTAACCGCACTGATGGTGCTCCTAAATACATATTCGGCCAGCCATTGCTGGCTGGTGTGCGCTTTGCACCGATGGTGCTCCTAAATACATGTCTGGCCTGCCATTGCAGACTGGTGTGTACTTTGCAACGAAGGTGCTTTAAAATATGTGCCCTGCCTGCCATTGCAAGCTGGCATGTGCTTTGCACCGATGGTGCTCCTAAATATATGTCCCGCCTGCCATTTCTGGCTGGTGTGCAATTTGCGCCGGCGGTGCTCTTAAATACGTGTCCAGTCTGCCATTGCAGGCTGATATGCACAATTGCGTGTTTACTCAGACTGGCCTGTTTAAGTCACTAGCTATCCTGAGAGGACCTTTCACTTGCACCGAGTACCCCGAGGGCATATCTTACGGGGTGAAGTGAGTGGTATGTGAAAGGCAGGGCAGGTTCACATGTGTGTCCCCTGCCCAGGTAATGAGGAATTCCCATGTGTCTTTTCACTACCTGTGAGGTTTGCTCTTCCCATAGGCTAACATGGGGAAATTGTTGAAATCACTTCAGGCTGCAATAGTGGATTGCAGTGGAGCAGCCTTATGGTGTTTCCTATCATTGGGTTCGCAGCGACAAACCTTTGCCAGTGATAAAGGTGGCTTTTGACATAATTCACATAGAAATGCCATTGCTAGAAAGTGGGCATTTAATTGCTCTAAACTCTTTGTGTTCTTGGCTCTAGTCCACACTGGAGGTTGGGAGAGCACATCTGGGCATTCCACAGCGATCGCTATAAAACACTGGGCATGCAACTGGAACAACAGACCTCTGTCATTTGCAGTCTGGTTGGAGAGATTAGAGGAAGATGTGGCCTCTGAAGCCAGATCATGGCCCACTAAAGATAAAGATCTGCATTCCAGCGCCCCATGGCAGACAGGACTGAAATTTAGGGAAGATGTCTGTGGTTCAAAGGAGAACCTAAGAACCACCCCCAACTTCAAAGGCACATGGCAGTATAACTACTGGTGCCATACTTCAGCACAGGTGAGACACCCTTGTGGGGAATGGGACCAGAGAACCTGGAACTACATGGTCACATTGCCAGAGGACTCTGTTGTGCACAAGGAGGATTACTGCTATTGAAAGGGACCGCATGCCCTTCCTGAATAGTGACCGGCTTGGGCTGACTACCTATTGCTTTGTGGCACCTTGAAGTGTGCTCTCCAAGGGCTTGCAGAGCTTGCCCCCCATTCTTTCAGAGGTCTCTGGGACATCAAAGATCCAATAAGAGGGACCTACACCCTATACCTGTAACACCTGAAGCATGGTGTCCTCTCAAGTGCCCACTTCGTCCACTGGATTCCAACTGGTAGCGCGGCATGGGCGTGAAACTAAGAACTGTACCTGGAGACCATATTGTCTAGTGCGGAGCCCCGAAGGCTGGCCTGCATGTAAGTCGTGTAGCCCCCGCATCGTGTGGACTTTGGCACACATAAGAGTCTTGTTGGTGGTGAGTGGAATTTTCATTGGTTGGGGGCCCCAGAGTGGCCCGCTTCGTCAATCGTGCCACATCTCTCTTGTGCAACATGCCGACGGCAGTCTCATTGCATGCAGTGTCTGATTCACAGGTTGTGAGCCTTGAAGGTGGGGCAAAAATGTAGTAGTGCCTCATTCTACCTAGTGAGGCATTGCTGAACTTGCACCTGTGTGTGTGACCGGAATTGTCTAGTGTGACCAATATCTATGTGCACTGGACGTTGTCCCTCACTTCCAGGGAGGTACAGAATTTGCAACTCTTCGTTGTGTGTGACCAGAATGGTCTGGTGCACCTGTGTCATTTCACACTCAATGTTGTGCCCGGATTGCCTGGGTGCAACTCTGATCAACGTCTACCTGATGGGATGCCTCCTCGTTCCGAGTGGGCAACCACCTGCTTCATTTTCCATTCATCAACTGTTCCCTTACTTGGCCCTAAGTGCATCGTACCAACTGCCCTCTCTTCACCCGTTCTTCCCTAAAGACACTGTGTTGTGAGGTAGTATTGCCTGGCTCGGGCCTGGGTAGTGAGACTGACTGACTGGGCTAGAGGAACGCTTCTCTAGAATGATCGGAAGCAGGTCAAGACACTGCGTGACCCCCTGTGGTTCGCCGAACTAAGCTGGTGCCAGAAGGCCCTTAGAGACCCATTTGGTGTGACCGTCTATTGCCCTCTACCAGTTTCTGCTCCGCATCCTATGGGTGAACTTCTTGAGGGGCTGCCAAACCCCTTTTGCTGACTGCCTCCTAATTGACCATGCTGTTTACCCCCACCTGCTTCCCTTAGTCCCTGATTAAGAGTGACTTTAGCCACTTACAGCCTAGTGCCCGTGGGGAGGACGGGGTTTCTCCAATCTGTGGGTGTAAGTTAGTTGGGGTGAGTTGTAGGGCGGAGGGATGCTTGGGGCCACGGGGTCTGCAGTGTGTAATTCACTGACCTGCTGGGTATCAGTTGCATTCACTGACCTGCTGGGTATCAGTTGCAAAGCGTTAGAGTGCAGAGTGTGTATGTGTGCAAGCGCTTCCATACGTACTTGCCTGATATCCATTGCACCGATTGGTGGTGCGAAGTGTGTGTGTGTGTGTGTGTGTGAGTAACAGTGGGGAAACACCCGTGATTCACAACACTGGTCTGAGTTTTGCTTGATACGTTGATTTCTTGCCAAAAGAGCATTACATTTGGCATTGGTTTTTCCCTGCATAGCCTCAGCCTGCGATGATGCTAAAAAGTGGTATAATTCTGTGTATGTACATATTTCTGTTATTATTGTGACCCGGGGAGCCCTCTAACTGTGTGGTATTGAATTTTAAGACTTGCTATGGGGGCCTTGGGTGGACAACGTGTTGCACCATATAAGGGTGCTGGGGAAGTGTTGAATTGAATCTTTCCCAAGTGTGCATATTGCTGATATCATTTGAACACGGTTGAGACTAGTATTGCTAGTAATACTTCCAAATGTGATTTATGCCCAGAAATGCATGAAGTTCATATTGTTTTGATTATTATGTGTGTTGAAAACAAACGTTATTTACGTACATCATGTGTGAAGTCTCTTTTGTGACGCTCAAGGTATTTATTGTGAGTGAGTGCTATGCCAATGCTATACACATTGCATCTGACTGCTCAGTTCCAAGCTACCCAACGGTGAGCGCAGGTTATACAGTGTGTGTAATCACCTACCCTTGCCAGAAGTGGCATGTTCTGCCTGGCTGGGGTATTGCATCAGCCAACCAGAAAGTGCCAGTTGCAACAGTATCCATGCCTGAGTTGGGAGACGTGAACTACCATCACGCTACCACGCAACTGGAGTGTGCAGGATTGCCAGAGGACCCAGATAGTCGCACACCTGAGAGCACCAATTCCACCAGCAACTCATTAGAGGCCTATTGAGGCTGTGCACATACCATATTTTGGGGTGATTTTATGTGCTTCTGAGGTATAATCATGCTGCTACTCCTGTCCCCAAAAAAGGGGGTGATTACTCAGAACCGGAAGAGTGAGAACTTGGACAGAGAGGGAGCAAGAGAGATGTAGCCCTGACCCAGATAACGCCCAGTGACTCCTTTTTTTCGGAAAGAATTGTGTAGTATTGCATTCTTTCTTGTGTTATAGTTTCTTTCTTGAAAAGATAAGCAGTGGGATGGACATTTGCTTATTGGTTTGTTGGTTGTTTGTTTACCTCTTAGCTTGAGCACCCCCCACACTAACTCCCTGAGGAGCATTGACTGCTCTCCATCACTACCACTGAGAGTCAAGTACCATTCGGGTTGTACTTCACCCAGTTTGCAGAGAATAGTAGGATTGAGCCCAGGGCATTAGATTCAAATAACCGCAAACCCCGCTTTTGAGGTCCAGTAGACCCTGATTGCCTTTGGTCCTGCCCAAACAGGGTTTGACATAGTGTTATAACTTACTTTGTGCCTCTTCTCTGGCATTTATTTTGAGGACAAGGCAGAAATCCCACCAGTAATGACATATACTGAACAATTGTCACAGCACCAGTACCTGCTAGCATATCATTGAACTCAAAGGAGGCAGCAAGACCCCTCCCCTCCAGGATCCCTGACTTGGATACCACTGCACAGATGCCAAGGGTAGAGGGGCTGTTTGCTGACAGTGGAAACCCTATAACGGATAACATAACCGTGAATCTGTCTGCGTTCTTTCATTCTTAACAACTGGTGAAATAAGAATAACTTTAATTAGATTGTCCTATTTTCAGCTGCAAACACGCGAGTTTTCACGGATGCTGTGCGATGTTTTCTTTCTCTGTGAAGGGCCTGCCACAATGTTCTTTAACTTGGTGTTCTTTTTTTATTTTCAGTACAGAACCTCTTGTGCTTAAAGGGGCTTTGTCTTTCAGTGCTACAGATAATTCTGTACATGTTACTTATTGGATAGATTACATATTTCTCGAGTGTTTCACTGCAGTTATTTGTGTGTCAAATATCAAAAACAAAATCTTCTGGAAACCTATATCCCAAAAATTCTGTACTCCGGTAACTGGGCTCAGGTCGAGTTAGACAAGTCGGGTCGGTTGTCCCAAAGAATCCCTATCGACAACGGCCTGCGCCAGGGGTGCGTTTTAGCACCCTTACTTTTTAGTCTATTCTTGGACGACCTCCCAACTGTTCTTTCCCAAACAAAGTCTTTTTCGCCTAAAATTGGTGACCAGCATATTGCATTTTGCAGACGATTTGGTATTCTTGGATTATACCCCATTTGGTCTGCAGAGGAAACTCAGTGCTTTGGCATCTTATAGTAAGCAGAATAAGCTCCGCATTAATCTGGAAAAGACCAAGATTATGATGTTCGGAAAAAAAGTGCAGAGTTTTTCCTGGTATTTAGGTTCACAGGTGGTGGAGCAAGTAGATCAATATAAATACCTGGGTTTCATTTTTAGGAGAAATTTGAATTGGAGTGCGCATTGGGATGTCATTAAGCAGAAAGCCCTATTGCAGGCAGGCTGTCTGTCCAGATTCAATGGTAGATTTTGGGGGCTATCCCATATCCCATTACTAAAGGCCTATGAAGGGAAGATACCACTGTTAGGCCTTTATGGGGGAGAGCTCTTTTCTCTTGATCCAACCTATGAATGGGACAGACTGGAAGGGGTAGTGCTTAACAGACTTCTATCACTCCCCCAAGGTACCATGGCTATAAGGAGAGAGTGCAGTCTGGTCTCTTGGAATATGGCGGCCTCTACTCGGGACCTATGATACTTTAACACACTGTTGGAGGATGATGAGGTGGTTAAAGTCTCCAAATTGTGTTGGGAAGAGCTCCAAAGTAGTGAAAGGATGTGGGCAAAGGCCGTCAGAACCAGAATAACTGCAATTAAGAACCTCCATTTAAAAAGGGGCACAGTTACATCTTGTCTTCCTTTTCCAGGCAAACTAGCACTGAGAGAGTCCGCTGCTATGGCGTCCGAATCAATTGATCTATTGTAGTTAAAGAATAAATCATCCATTAGTTTCTCATTTGCCACATTCGGCCAGGATAATATTTTCCCTTATTTATCATGGTTACCAGACCCAGGATTGAGGAATGAAATCTTAAGGGCCAGGGTGGGATGTAATCCAATTTACTCATCCCACCCACATAGGACTAGGGTGCAGAATAATAGTGGTCTCTGCCCCTGCCCTTTGAAAGTTAAATGTACCCTTATGCATATTCTTATGCACTGCGTCTTTTATCTCGCTAATCGAATCAAGTTTTTAAGACCTCTGTTTTTTAAATATGATGTTCTTCATAGGAAAAAAGCAGCGGTGTTCTTGTCGGAGATGCGACATTTAGATGTGGCACTTGGGATTGCTCGGTTATTATGAAATGTAATGGGTTGGGGTTAGGGCAGCTAGGAGGGGGGCTCTTTTAAAGGTTTTAATTGTAAAGTGTGTTTTTTAGAATGTTTTCAGGACAAATGTCTAAATAAACTTGTTTCTGAACCTGAACCAAACAATTCTGTAGCTGACCAGATCCAAGAAATTACTCAAAGATATACATGAGAAACAACTAACATGCAGTTCATATAAATCAATCTAGTTACAACCATCTTCCTTTCTCTATTGTATGCCCAGATCAGTAACCATTGTATAATCAATTGAGGCTCGTTGGTAGAGTGGTAGAAAATTGGTAGTAGAGAAAAGCTCCTGCAGGGACTGCTCTTCCATGCTATAGCGAAGAGAGATGGAAATCTCCTACCTGAAGACTACAAACTGGATCTTTCTGTCCCAAAGAGTTTTACTTACAAACTAGACCACATTAAAGCACAGAGTACAGTGCAGGTATGGAGATGATCACTGTGTAGCAATGCAATAAAGTTTTGTCCAGCTAGAGGCTCGTAGGCTATGCTTGGCTCTTCACCAAATATTGAACAGTACTCTAAAGTTCTTTGGGGCGAGAAGAACCGCCTGCTGCCGAAAGCTATGCCACTGGCCAAAGGGTGAAGGGGGATATAATCCTTCTAGAGGGGGGATGTTTAACCACACTGTTTCTGCTTATCTTCATGATCTCTTCTGAGCATCCAACACCAATAACTTGTACCATTTGTGCTCATCGGACAAGTTAATTAGATCTTCTTGTTGTTCAGGGGATGTTCGGCACCATGTAGAAACATGCCTCTGAGAAGATGACCTCTGAAGGGATGCAATCTCCACCTCCCCATCCTCTGGCTTCAGCTGTGCCCATAGCTGTGCACACGGGTAATATTGCCCCCACATCTGCACCACCAACCCATGTGCATGTTTAATGCAGGCAAAGGCAGAGTTTGATTACTGTGTTGGCTCTTTGGTGTGGGAAAGACGTGCTAGGCAGGTCCTTACCTAAGAGTAATATGAGCGCCTCCAGTCTGGTAATGGACTGTATTGCACTTGTGGCACAGTTAGTTCAGAAGCATAGCTGTGGCTGACCATGCCAGCATCAGCTCTAACATAGAGTTGCAGCAGTGTATTCTCCACAAGCCAGTGGGATCAAGAAGCTAAATTTTGCTCATACTGGAATCGTTTTGCCCAATCCTTTTCACTTGCTCCATATTGCACTAATCTGGCAATGGGCAATAGTTCAATGT
Source organism: Triturus cristatus (assembly GCF_964204655.1). Lineage (NCBI taxonomy): Eukaryota > Metazoa > Chordata > Amphibia > Caudata > Salamandridae > Triturus > Triturus cristatus. The sequence continues at coordinate 635,655,105 of NC_140589.1, read as the reverse complement.
CCATGTACTGTGTTCTTGCACTAACCTGCATTTCCTATGCAGATAATACACTGCTCATCTTCAGACTGCACCACATACAAGGTGACATTCAGCAAATGCCTCAGACTTTCCTCCTGGCCATTCAGATCTGGATAAGCATGATTATACTGAAGCTTAACACTGACAAAATTAAGGTGCTTTTATGTGGCCCTGACCATCTCTGGAATGACAGCTTCTGGCCCAGCCGACTGTAAGGCCACCCTTGCCCCGTCAGCCTGGTCAAGAACTTAGGCTTTCCTCCTGGGTAAAGACCTGCAGTTCGAAGAACAAGTGAATTGCGTTGTCTCAGCTCGATTTCATCAATTTCGCCTCTTGAGAAAAATCTTTCTGGTCATCCCCCAAGAATTGAGAGTTCCAGTGGTGGAAGCCACTATTTCTTTTATCAAGCTGGGCTATGCCAATGCTTTCTAGCTTAGGCTCCTTGCCGAGTAGGGTGCTAGATTACAATGTGTCCAGAACATGATAGCGAGAATGGTTCTTGGATTATGCAAGTTCGATCATGTAACAGAATTCCGGAGTAAATTGCACTGGTTACCAGTTGAAAAAACAATTATGATTTATGTCCACGTGACTGGTTCATAGGGCCATTTATGGCATTGGTGCTGCTGCTATTCAGGCCCACAGATCAACACATCTTCCTTCTCACCACCACTGGTCAGTTTCTCTTTCTATGGCCTTCCAATGCTTCAGGTGATCCCGCCTGAAAGGCAGGGCATTCAATGTCCAAGTGCCAGAATTATGGAATCAATTTCCACTTAGTCTCCAAGCCAGGCGCGCAAGGTCCATAGGGCTTAAAGGGCTTCATCATGTGTGTCAGCCCAGGCTGAGACAGCTTCCTGCGCACACATAGACAGTTTTTGAGCTGCTTTGGGCTGGCTGGCCTGGCGTCCGTCTTATTGCAGCCGCACCAAAGTACTTCACAAGTCTTTAAAAGACCATTTACGTGTAAACGAGGCTTTGTTGTTTTTTCACCCCTTCTTAGTGAGTCTGCATCTCCACTCTGCCTATTGCTGGAAGAATTACCCCCCCCCCTAAATTTTTAGTAGACCACCCTATCCCCCCCACCCCCTCCCCCCCCCGAAATTTGTCACCAGTTGCGCCTCTGCTCCAAGCCATCTCAAACCATAGTCTGATCTTCTCAGCTTTACAGCCTCACATTTTCAGTTAGTATTGTACTCTTGTGCGCCTCAGGAGCTTCTTACATCGTAGCACCAGGATGCCGTCTGGTGAATGTGTGTTTCCAAATATCTTATTCCTTAATTCATTCCCAGCATTTTTATAGAATAAGAATATTTAGTCATCAAAATTATGTATTTTCAGATGCCATTTTAATACCTCTACGAATTTCTCTTTTATCACCCGACATCAGGTAAACAGCATTCAGTGCTGAATGTAAGCGTATCAGGGAACTTGTGAAACGTTTTTGGTTCCACGAGACATTCCATCGTTATAATTGTTTCATAGAATTAAAAGCATTCAAAGCGCTTAGATCACGTTTGGAGTTCTGCTTTGCGTGTCCCTGAAACATATTATGAAACTCCATATCAGAGGCTAAATATGGGATTACACTCACTCATTCACAGACTCACTCAGGCGCCTTGGTTCCGTGGTGATCTGGGCTCTCAGCCATTCCTACACCAGCTGCATAAATCTCGTTTGGTTAATAATATTCAACATTTCCCAATAATACGCAGTTCCGCTTTGCACTGCAACTTCCTGCTGAGTACAGCATCCGAGTATGAGCTCTCAGCCAGAAGCATGACCCATGTTACAGGGCATTTCCGGTTCCTGTGGAACACCAAACCTCGAGTTCAGGTTCTGCCTTTAGTGACTCTCTGTTCCTATCCTGGATTTGTCACCACTGTCACAAGGAATAATCTCTACTCATATTAACTCACTCATTTATGGACCATGTGAGGAGATGTTTATTTCACTGGGTATGACACCTTATACTTTCTTTCTCTCTGGAAACCATGTAGACCCACATTTTTTATTCCCCGCCCTACAGTAAGTGACCCAAGAACTTGATAACACGGTTGGCCTATCAGGATGTGGGCTGTCCGTATGCCTGCTGATGTAATTAACACCACGTATCACTTTGGAGTTTATTGCATATTGGATTATGTGATTCATGAAGAGAAATAAAGGTCAGGGGCTTATGCTTTCAGGAGCATGTATGTTCAATTTGATGTCCCAATAATGCTGGGCATAGCTCTTATACAATGCAGCTCTTCCTGTATGTGTTTCCGCTATATGTAAGTACTGGTGAATTTCTTAACTTCATCCAACACTTTATAAACCATGCTACAAACTGCTAGTGATATGTCTGTTGCTTCTCATGCTGCTGCTAGAGGATATTCTGATGTCAGCATTGTTAGTTCTCTTTTTACTTAGATATGGCAATTCTAGTCTAGATTCTCCTGGAGGGCATTGTTGTGATGTTCTCCTCCGCTGAGAATGTTCGTGTGATGTGTGATCTGCTTTCATAGCAAACCGAACACATTGACCCTTGAACTCTATCCATGATACTCTCCTACCCTGCTCATCTCTTGGACTCTGCATGTTTTGAATTGCATTCATTCTGTGGCCATTTTTAAGTATAAGTATTTGTGCCTTGCATTTCCCACCTGCCTCCTTTTTCTCGTCACATTTTCAATGCTTACCCTTTCTTAGAGATACTTTTTATGTCTATGTTGTGCTACGTTTTGGAGCCATCTCCTTCATAAATGCTTATTGTCTTATATTGCCATTTGTAAACAAAAATTGGAGTGGTGTGGCATCTTACCCTGTGAGTTCACTGGAATTTGCATTACTCCATAGAAGGTGTTCTATCATGTGGATGTGGTCTGTCCATGAAAGTGCATTTCCACCAAAATCTAGGGAGAATTATACTGGGGGGCAGGGGTGTCCTCTACATAATGTTAGTTTTGTTGTGTGCAACATGTGAGGAATTGCCTCTTTTTTGCATGATCACCCACAATTTGTTTCTGATAGTGATGGTTTCCGACTCTGAAAAGTGCCCTTGGCTCTGCTAACCAGACTCAGGACCAGTGTGTTTGACCCCCACAACTGTGCATGTAAATTGGTTACACTTGCTTGGCATGACTTAACTTACTTGTATGTCCCTAGTATATGATAAACTCTGTATCTTGGGCCTGTAGGTTGTGTGTCACCCTTGGACTGCAACACTAATTGTGCAAACCTGATGCTGATATGGACAACCACAACTGCCCGTGCAGCCTGAAAGGGCAGGTCAAACTCTCAATTCGACTTTGCTTTTTTAAAACAATGGCAATGCCTAACCTTACCTTACATTTCTTGTAAATCACCACTAAGTAAGGGCTGGGATGCTCAAAGGTGTAAGGTGTTGTAAGCAGGGGTTTATATTTGTAGTTTCCCAGCAGCAACACCCAACCCCCCAAAACCAGTTTTTGTGGAGCAAGGGTGGTAGCCCCATTGACTGACATGGAAGTTGCCCTACTGGGCTAACTATGCAATGCGATCACCAAAAGTGGTACTGTTTGGTGTCAGAGAAATTGTCCATTAAACCTGAATTCATCCTAAAGTTATATTTAATGTACAATTAGTACCAGTGACACTTTTAGAAAGTGGCCTTTTAGTTGCCCTAGCTAGCCAGTAGCCTGGCCAGTACACATCTGCTGGCTCTGTGCCATTTTCGGACCGAATGACCCTGCTGGTGGGAGAACAATTATTTTCCCAAGGCGGAGGTCGCCTCTCCTACCAGGCAGGGTGCCCTTAGATGAGGGAAACAACAGAGTGTAGCCTTCAAAGAAGTCTTCGGTGAGTAAATGTTGCTCACACCCCTGCCATTGTAGCCCCAGACAGCTTGGCATCTTTAGGGAAGCTTGGAAAACCGTGTAGAACTGTTTTCCCACGGGGTGTATAGGCCTTGGCTATCCACACGTCTTGGGGGGCTAGTGAGGTCTGCAAACTGTGAGAGCAGTTTTGCCATCTTCTTTTGGCGACGGATGCCTTATTTGAGGCCCAAAAGTGCACGTAGTGGCCGCACTGTGCAGGGTACCACTTTTCTCCAGGGACGACGAGTGTTTGCGACAAGATAACTAGCAACTTTATCTATATTTAAACATATTTTTAAATGTGCTAAAATCTGAAACTCTGAAGCCATCCTGTCATTTTTAAAGTACAAGACATGTAAAAATGCACTATTTTTTTCTATTATGTCATCCTGTTATTGTGCTGTCTCCTTTTTGTGCCGAGTTGTTGTGGTATTGGTACATGCTTTACCCATGTTCCTCTATGTAAGTCGGGCTGCTTTGGTGCCACAGCCACCCAGGAGTGAGCAGGGCTACCGAGACAAACCTTACTAGACCAGTCAATGCTGGAGTAATGTTGTTATAAGGTGTACCACACCATATAAAATCACACTTTGCTACACAATGTATGTGGAATTAGAGCATGTGTTTGTAGGTTGTGTGAATCTTTATCACTTAATGTGATTCATCTTTAGTGTGGCGAACAGTTCTGTTGTGGTGTTGGGTGTAGGCATGCTTTTTTGATTCTTAGTTTTGAGTACTCCACACGAGTTTCTTGGCACTGATGGGTAATTCAGCTCACTTAATTGAGGGCAGGCCAAATACATTGATTAGGTAGCCAGGTTTTAAGATTCTTACAGAACCTCAGCAGGTTTTTCTAAGAATTGAGGTTGTCCTTGGTTTTGGCCTCTTGAACTTGTAACACTTCTATCCCCGTCTCTTGTACTTTATCTTTCGGACAGCAAAAAGGCACTGATTTTGATATCTCGGGGAGGATTCAGGGGCTATTAACGAATTATTTTCATGGGAAATTGGCATCCTCTTTCATGAAAGATCTTGAATCCAAACATGCTCTTTTGAACTTGATTCTCATCTAATGGGGACCAATGTAGCTGGCGCATTTTAAATGGACAAAGTTAAAATTAGACTGAAGATGGCTCTGGCAGCCACATTGGTAATTTTATTTTCAGTTTCTGGATGTTTTTCTTAGTCATGCCTATGTGCACGTCCCCCATAAGTAGTGCTGATAGAACCTTTTTTTTTCCAACTCCCACCCATCCTTTGTCTTAGTACTAAATATTTTTTGTCAAAAAGTGGGTTATTTATTAAGGAAATGGAGACACTTTACAAACTAATAAATACACTCCGGTCTCAATACAGTCTCCGATCAATCCCTGGTAACTATGGCACATGCGGCAGGCAGTTCGCCAGATAATTAGGGTCTGGCAGTGCCAAAAACTTCAAAGTAAACAAAACAACAGAATAACATTTGCAAACCAATTCAGAAAACTAGAGAAACATTTAATGAACATAAAGATAGACAAATAATTAACATTTGGTAAGGGCAAACAGAGAGAGTTTTTTAAATTTATTTTTTATTTGCAATTTTAAGGCAAAAGATGCCTACCAAAAGTTAAGTACCACTGATAAAGAAGAGTTTGCAGATGATGACGATTTCAGGACAGATGCAATGTAGCGAAAGTTGGATGCCCCATGCAGGTTGTCCAAGTCAAGGTTTATACCTTAAGACTTGGGGCCTGATTACGGGTTTGGCGGTTGTACAGTGGCATCGGTCCTCCAACGTTTGCTTGCGGACCACCAAACCCATGATGCGAACACCCTCTAGGTTAAATCCTGGTCAGCGGGCAGTATTGCGGTGGTCTGACTGTGGCCGTCTGCAATGCTCATAGTAGAGCCTATAATGCAGACCCCCACTGTCATACCGCGACTTCACTTTCCTGCATAGTGTGGCATACATATCACACTGTGCAGAAAGTGGGGGTGCAGATATGGGGGGGCACTACATGTGCCCCCCTTGATGCACCTCCTGGGCCAAATCCAACAGATCACCGCCATGAAAAGGCCGACGAAAAGGCAACTCTTAATATGCTTGGCGGTGCCGTCAGCGGCACCGCCAGCATATTACAGTCAGTTGAAGACTGCCAGCCTAGCAGGATCCTTGATCCCAGCAGTGCTGGCGGTCTCTTGGCGGACCTACCGCCGCTGTCAAAATACTGCAGGCGGTCCCTCAGTAGTGTGACAATGGCGGGACCGCCACCACGGGTTGGACCGCCGAACTAGTAATCAGGCCCTTCGTCTCTGAAATAAAAGTAAAATTCCTTTAGAGGGGCAATATGAAAGTCTGAGATCACAAAGGGCCCCTCGAAATGTTCTACATCATTCTCAAGCTCCCATTGGTGCTTTTGGGTTTTGCGCGAAAAGGTCTGAGTGGGATAAAACTAGATTTCGTAACTTCGAAAGACGCTTCTTTTCTGGGTTGGATTTGTTGCCTCACCTCAGTCCAACGTTTTAGCTTCTCACTTAGTCAAATTTTAGGTTCTCAAAATTCTCCAGTGGGGCAAAACTTGAAGCTGTAGCCAGGCAGGGATCCATTAGCCCTGATACCTTTACTGCATGGTTTCACTGAACTGATGCTGAGCACGTTTGACTTATTGTAAATGGTACTTTCCAATCTCGTTGTGCAGTGACCAAAAGGGAGAGTGTTAGCGGGGAGGGCCTTCCAGTGAGAAGGCTCCTGATCGGCTGCAGTGCTTCATTACAACACAAAGAATCATTGGAGTAAATCGCACATTGTTCACTAAAACCCTCGTTCTCAGTCTGGCTATAATCCTAATTTCGACAGTAACATGCATTACTGGCCATATTTGAACACTTTGTTCTCAGGACATTTCCCTGGAAAAACCTAATGAATATTGACCTGTAATGTGAGTAAAACGTAGGAAATAGTGCAGGAACCTGGATTCCCACAGCTGTTCCCTGTTCTGTATGGTAAATGTTGGAATATTGCAGTAATGGACCACCCATCAATGGCTGCACTTTGCGATATCTGAATTACTGTGTGCTGCATTCGCAAACAGGCAGTGCAGTTGTGCAGCAGGGCTAGCCACTAGAAGAGTGCTACTTTACCCAGCTAATTTTTCCTAGTGTGTGGCTACTAACTATACTACATATAATACAAAAGGAACAACTACCAAAAATTAGACGCTCCTTTCAAGGCGGCCGATAGCTGAATTCAATTCAGTAGTTTAATCAGTAAATAGAGACAAAGGATGGATGAAGAGATAAGTGCACAGAAAAACAAACCAATGGGTGCGCTCGTAGTAAACAATGACCGTGATCTAATGAAACCTAAACCCAATGCAAAAAGTATCTAAAAAATGCTGCCATTGCAATGCAAATTGATAATAACTCGAAATGTTTATTGGATGTGTACTCTGATTTAATGGGCAAGACTCGTAATGCTGCTGGTCCTAGGTGTAATTTGTGGCAGAAGAATATGAAGGAATACTTCCCTAATAAATGCCAAAAGTGACTGACATCGAAATCCAAATCCTGCAAGAAAAACATCACTCACTGCACGAAATATGGGATACTTTTATCACTATAAAATATTAACAACAGAACCCTGACATTGGATAATCCTAAAATATTGATATTAAATTCGGCTATCAGATTGGCAGTTTAAAAGATTGTGGACTTCCTAAACTCGATAGGTTACCAAAGTAAAGAAAAATGAACAAACCGGTGCCCCAGACAGCCTTTCGTTGTAGAGCAAATCAAGCACACAATTAATAATGGGGCGTGTAAAAAAGCAAAGTAGATGCTGACAGACTTGTGCCAGATTGAGAAAATTGTTGATGTAGAAGAAAAAATGAAACCGAGTAGGCAGGCAAAAACAAAAAAAATACGTTGCTGAAAAGAAGAATTTTCTGAAAGCATGTTAAAACAAAATGTATAAAAAAAGCAAAAAATGAATACGGTTGCAGTCGATTCACCTGTGCAGAGTAAAGTAACTGTTAGAAAGGGGGTCTCTAGTTAGCAGAGGTATGCACCTTTTCCAAGTATGGACCCATCTTTCTAGTCAGGCTGAGTAAAATAAATTGCCTGTGCTCCCCAAAGTACGGCGCCAACCGTGAGGTGCGCGGACTAGCCACGGAGTCATCCGGACCCCCAGAGAAACAGTACCTTTTGTGATGATCCAAACAATGGCATTGCACAGTGTTGGGGAGGTGATGCAGTAATTGTGCTGGGCGACGTTAGTTCCTTACTGCCACAGAGGAGGTGAGGTAGGGGAGGGGAAGCTTCGGTTCCTTCTTACTATGCAGGGCTGGTGAGGCATTGGTTCCTTAATGTTGCAGAGTCGATGCAGGGATGGCACGGCAGGCATCTGGGCTGCGGTGTCAACGCTGTCGGTGCTGTGCTCACCTAGCGAGCGGTGACCATGGCGTTGGTGCAGCAGCGGCATTTGAGACTGCATCGGGAATCTTCTTCTTGGGGTTGGCAGCCAAGCAAACACCTCCAGTGGTCCAAAACTAGGGGTGGCACCACTAGGCAGGTCAGAACTCCCAGCAGTGGAGTTCAGGGAGGCTGCAAGGGAAGTCTTTGTGTCCCTGAGACTTCAGAACAGGAGACAAGGTCTACTTCAAGCCCTTTGAGACCTTCTCAAGCAGGATTCACAGCAAAGTTCAGTCTTTGTCCTCTTTCAGGTAGAAGCAGGCAACTGCAGATCAACCCAGGAGAGCAACACACAGCAAAGGGGAGTTGTTCTCAAAGCTCTTCAGTCCTTCTCCTTGGCAGAGGGTGTTCTTGATCAAGAAGTAATCTAAAGTTCTAGAGTTTTAGGTCTAATACTTGGGAAACAGCGTTTACAACACTGTTTCCGCAACACATGGCTTTACAATGCGGTTGTTACAACGACCATGTTGTTACCACGTGCCATTACATCGCAAGTCGTATCAATGACTTGCTGTAGGGGGCATGCAACACCAGGCCGGTTTTAAATCCTACACCTTCCCTGCTGCTGCACAAACTGGAGTAGGAATGGGGATTAATACTATTCCTAAGTCCAGCGCGCCCCCTACAGCAAGACGTTGATACGACTTGCGATGTAATGGCACGCGTGGTAACAACACGGTCGTTGTAACAACCGCGTTGTAAAGCCATGCGTTGTGAATGTATGCGTTGAAACATCACACATTCCTAATACTTATATCCCAATCTCTCTTTGTAGTCTTTGTTCCAAGAGTCTCTGAGCTCAGTAAAACCAGTTATGTCCTCCCTGGTGCAGCTGGACCACAGGGGGTGAAGACAGCATTGTGCAGAGGAGATATAGCTTATTCCGTTGCTAGTGAAAACTCCCCCCATCACTCTCGATGCAGAAAGGTCTATTCAGTCTGGCTATGAGTCAGGCAGGACACACCTTAACCCCCCCCCCGTGACTGTCTAGTCTTAATGCACAAGCCCAGCTCCTTTCACTCCAAAACCAGACTGTGAATACACAAGCAGGCAGAGGCGCACAGAATGGTAAAGTAAGAAAACGCCTAATTTCTAAAAGTTCCACTTTTAAACACACAATTTAAAAACCACCTTCACTAAAAGGTGTGTTATTAAATTCTGAGTTCAGAGAGGCTTAATTCAATGTCTCCATCTTGTCCCAATGGAAAGTTACACTTGTAAGATGTTTACAAGGCAGCTCCCATGTTAACCTATGGGACACACACCCTTTCAATAGTGAAAAAAGGAAATGCACAGTATTTCACTAACAGAACATGTAAAACACACCAGTACATGTCCTACCTTTCACACACACTGCACCCTGCCCACAGAGCTACCTTGGGCCTACCTTAGAGTGACTTACATGTAAGAAAAGGGAAGGTTTGGCACTCGCCAGTGGGTGCACTTGCCAGGTCAACATGACAGTTGAAAACTGTGCACGCAAACACTGCAATGGCAGGTCTGAGACACATTTACAGAGCTACTCATGTTGGTGGCACAACCAGTGCTGCAAGCCCACTGGTAGCATTTGTTTTACAGGCCCTGACACACACAGTGCATGGTACTAGGGATTTATGGGTAAATCAAATATGCCAATCCTGGATAACCAATCATAATCACAATCTACACAGAGAGCAGTGGTAAATTGCCCAGAGTCCTATAGCCAACAAAAAGGGGTCAGAAAAATAGGAGGCAAAAGGCAAACCGTTTGGGGATAAACCTGCAAAAAGGGCCAGGTTTAACAGTAGGTATATGCAAATTTAAGCCAAATCACTAAGCTTTGCATTCTGTTACATTCTCACCCAGAGAGCAAGTGGAAGAACAGCTAAATAAAGAGAGCCCATTGATTAGATTGAATTTCAGATTTTTGGATATCTAGATATTAGTGTAGAGTATGGGCTGGGTCAGACTGGGACAGAAAATAGGCAAAATGAAAGTGACCCCCATTAGCAACTCACATAGCTAAAAAGTGGGCCCCATTAGTGATACAGATAGCTAAAAATGTGGCTTATGTTTGCAATTTGGGGCAGTTTTGAACTTCTAAAGACACGCTGTACAAGTGTTTCTATGGTATTTTATACTGCGTGGAATTCAGCTTGATGCAGGCAATGTTTATTTTAATTGAGAAATCAATGGTAAAAACCTGCCAAGCAGTCCAAAAAACGGACCCACAAAAAAACGACCCACACAGTGACCTGTGAGACCAGCCCATCAACCACTGCCTGATTTCCCTATAGACTAGTTTGACTGTATATAAGGCTAAAAAAAATTAGAAGGATGTGGGGGATGGAATATTGCATCTTTTGCACAAATATTGAAAACGTGAGGCTGTAGCTAATCGTAGATGACTTAATCTGCACGTTTTACATTCTGACTAATAGAGGAGAGGGTGGAAAAAGAGTAGACAGGTAGGGCCATCTCACCCAAGGTCAATGCTGCATGTTAGGGTGAAGAGTTGAAACATATTAGAATAGGAAAGCAATCTTTTCTTGGTGCCTTACAGATATTAAAGAACATTTGAAATGCTTAGAGCATTGCTGAAAGAGGAGAAACATCGGAGGATTGGTGGGAGGGAGCAGATTCTGACTGTCTCATCGAGATTGCCCAGATACGGGGAGACCACCGCTGCAGCTTGTGATGCATGTGAGTTTGTAGGATGGGTCCTCCTATGTCCTAATGTGTATTTCTTGAATATTTGAGACATGGGTATCCTTGAAGTGGCACCAATTCGATTTTCTGTCTCTGAATCAGTGTTCTGCTGTAAGTTGTTGGAAAAAAAGTGATATTTTGGTGACCTAAACAATTTCTTTTGATTCCATGATGTGAGCCCTGAATTTTTCTGATGCATTAATATACTTTACAGATTGTCACTTTTCTAATTCAATTTTCAATAATTTTCAAAAATGCTACTTTACTAATCACCCACTACACATTTTCATTTTCTCCTGTTGCTTACATTATTGTCATGCGCATGTGATAGCTGCAGTACACCAATTTTCTAGAAACGGAGGCCTTCGAGCGGTTATCACATTAAGTTTCTGCTGCACCAGAAAGGAATATCTAAGTTGTCTCTGTCTTTAAACATTTCTTTTTACATATAATAAATCTTCGTTACTGAGAGAAATTCTTGTGCAATTGCCTCTGATCCTATCATGTGATGAAAAAAAGAGCTGTTGCTTGGATGGAAGACTGTTTCAGTGATACCACTGAGCATTAGCAAATGTAATTCTTTTAACGTTTCCCATGACAAAACCCTTTCCCCTCTAACTCATTCAAATAAGTGTATGATGCCCAGTGCTCAATTTGAACCAGTGGTTTACCATGCTTGGCATCTTCACTTAATTCTGAACACCAGCCCTTATCACAGTCTTCCACACAGTGGCACTGTTTGTCCAATTTTGATTTGAGCACAACAACAGGAGGCCTAATAAATCAATATACATTACATATGAATAATACCTGCCTCCCACTCCATTAATATAATTTTGGGTGGTCTGGAATAGTCTGAATTATCACTTATAGGATTGTGATGGTTAGTAGCTGTGTTGGTACAGTCATTGGCAGAGTTAGCAGGGGCAATGGGTGGTGCAAGCTGCAATGACCGCCTGAGAACGGCCCTTGCACTTACATTTTTATAAATTAAGTACTGATGATGCCTAAAGCCTTGAATCCAATTCCAACTCCCACTGGACCTTTGTTTCCAAGTTTTGGCACTATACTCGCCTGGACTCCAACTAGCTCAACTTCCATGCTTAAAAACCAGATCCAGCTGTCAAGCCTTCTCCTACATCATTCCTAATGTGTGGAATGACCTGCCCACTACACATAAGAGACTCCACCTCAATTCTTTAATTCCACAAGAAGCTGCAAACTTGGCTTTTTGAGTAGTTCCACTAGGCCCTTAGTGTGGCTAGACTCACACCTGCTCAGTGCCAGGATACCCTCCCAGGTGATCATGCGCTCTACAAATCTCCATAACATCCGTAAACCCATACCTTTTAATGTGGTAATTATGTCCCAAGGTTTCTAATTCTGCATTGGCATTTTTTTATGAAAAATGTGTTCAGTCCTAGTTCACTGAAACAGGATGTGGAATTTGGTGCCTTAAATTGCTGTTTTTAAGCGCATAGATTCAATTTAGGTGTGCAACTGCATTTGTGAATTGGAGTATCCTTGCATGCAAAGGAGCACTGGGGCAGTATTTGATATATTTAAATAAACATCAATTTAAGACAGAGAAATACCTGTGTGAGGTAAACACTATTGGGGAGAGGCCCTATAATAGTACAGTAGAATTGAATCCTAACAATTGAAAAAGTGTACAATGAACACTTTCTTCAGATTGTCAAAAACTTTTATTCTGAATGTTGATTACCGTACCAATTCAAAGAGTCAGTGTAAAATGATGTGCAAACTATTTAAGTATGCGGAATATGCGACACATACCGCATGTTTTTCCATCTCTCTGGCACTGCAGGCGGCCCGTGACAATCTTTTAACAGTCTTTTTCACTTGAACTGGTGCTCAGTTGTGTTCTTATGCGCAGTTTTCCATTGTGCATGTGCACAGCACTTTGTCCATGCAGATTCGGCTAGATAACAGTGACCATCAGTGTGCATTTCTGCATTTCATCACTGGCAATGATGCATTATTCACCTTCACCCATGTGCACCACTTCAGTGAACAAGGCAGACAACACTTTATTTTAGTCTGCGTTAAAGCATATTTCCTTTTGTGTATGTTGGGCAATATGGAATCCTTGTTTGCTATTTGCATTAATTTTCCTGGCTCCATGGTGTGGTCTTTCTCTGAGCATATGAGTAGGGCATTTTTAGGTCTCGCCTGAGACAGCGCTTTAGCGCTGCTCTGGCGAGACTTATAGTAAGCGAGTTTTGGAAGTGCAAACAGTGGCTTTTCAGGCCTCCAAATACAGTGCATGTGCGCCGTCCGGGCGCGCGCACCATTTGGAGGCCTGAAAGCACTTGTTTGCTTTCACTTTCACGGCCCCTTTGATGTCCTCAGTGAGCCACGCGGCCACTGAGGACATCAAAGTGCACACCATTTGCCACCCCCTTCCTGCTTGTTATTGTTTCCTTTGATCCCTATCTTTCCCTTTCTCAATCTCACCCTCTCCCTGCCTTTTACAACTGCGGCCGCACCACTGTGCCCGCCCCCACTCCCCCCTCCCACTCCCTCCTCGTCAACTTCAGTGCGCGCTTGTCTTCCATACCTGCCCTTCCATTCTCCACTTCCTATTTTCGGTTTTCTCCTCTCCCTCCCCATTGGCCTCGCAAGCTCCCCTTTACTTCCAAACCTCCCACATAACTTTCATTCCGCCCCTTTCGCCGGCCTGCCTAGCTTTAATTTCCAGTAGAGAATGCTCTTGCAACTGAGGAGCCTGCCGGGGGTCACTCACTCCACCTCCAGCCAGTGGGCCTCTCCCTCCCTCCAGCCTCCTCCCCCTTCGTCTCGCCGTGCTTCCACCCCCCTCCCCCCCTTTCTGAATGAAAGGAAATTCAAGGCGTGTACAAGTCTGTGATGACAAGCGAGTGTGAAACTTTGGTGGAGATTAATTTAAAAACTGAACGGAGATTGGGTGGGGGGAGGAGTGGGTTTATTTACTGAACTGACATGAAACCAAGGTCGGTTATGGGCGACTTGCTGTGTGTCACTAAAAGCGTCACGGCGCCTTGATTGTTGAACGAAACAGATGGGAGCCATAGAAATCCTGTCACCTCAAACTCGAATTAATCGGAGGCAACGGTTCGACCTAAAGGTGAAAAGATGACGTATGCCACACACAGGAGTCGTTCGCGATTTGTATTGTCAGACTGAGAAGGAGCGCGAAAGCGCAACGATTTCTCCTTCTCCTAAGCAGCCGGTGCTTCCTGAAGTTTCTTTATGCTGGTCTTGGCAAGGTGAACAGGCAACATGGACAGATTCCGCTCAGTAGGAATGCGCCATACTTTTTTGTTAAAAATGTATTTTCTTTTAATACACATCAGGCCTAAGCAGTAGTTGTTTGTATGGGGGTCCGTAAAAACTGATGACAGGCCTGGTGCTGCTAGACGATCCTCATGCTCTGCCTTGCACCCTTCTCCCCTTCCACCTTGCACCCTTCTCCCCCTCCGCCTTGCACCCTTCTCCACCTCCGCCTTGCACCCTTCTCCACCTCCGCCTTGCACCCTTCTCCCCTTCCAACTTGCACCCTTCTCCCCTTCTCCCCTTCCACCTTGCGCCCTTCTCCTCCTCTGCCTTGCACCCTTCTCCCCCGCTGCCTTGCACCCTTCGCCCCCTCTGCCTTGCACCCTTCGCCCCCTCTGCCTTGCCCCATCTCCCCCTCCGCCTTGCCCCCTTCTCCCCCTCCGCCTTGCACCCTTCTCCACCTTCAACCCATATCCCCCTTTGCCTTGCACCCTTCTCTGCCTTGCACCCTTCTCCCCCTCCCCCTTGCACCCTTCTCCCCCTCCCCCTTGCACACTTCTCCCCCTCCGCCTTGCACCCTTTTCTACCTTGCACCATTCTCCCATCTGCCTTGCACCATTCTCCCCTCTGCCTTGCACCCTTCTCCCCTCTGCCTTGCATCCTTCTCCCCTCTGCTTTGCATCCTTCTCCCCTCTGCTGTGCACCCTTCTCCCCTCTGCCGTGCACCCTTCTCCCCTCTGCCTTGCACCCTTCTCCCCCTCCCCCTTGCACCCTTCTCCCCCTCCGACTTGCACCCTTCTCCCCCTCCGACTTGCACCCTTCTCACCTCTGCCTTGCATCCTTCTCCCCACTGCCTTGCACCCTTCTTACCTTCTTCCTTGCACCCTTCTCGCCCTCCCCCTTGCACCCTTCTCTCCCTTCCCAGTGCACCCTTCTCTCCCTTCCCAGTGCACCCTTCTCCCCCTCCCCCTTGCACCCTTCTCCCCCTCCCCCTTGCACCCTTCTCCCCCTCCCCCTTGCACCCTTCTCCCCCTCCGCCTTGCACCCTTCTCCCCCTCCGCCTTGCACCCTTTTCTACCTTGCACCCTTCTCCCCTTTGCCTTGCACCCTTCTCCCCTTTGCCTTGCACCCTTCTCCCCTCTGCCTTGCACCCTTCTCCCCTCCGCCTTGCACCCTTCTCCCCTCCGCCTAGCATCCAAGCATTGGCATAGCCAATAGGTCTCGCCTTTGGGACTTTAGAAGTGTTTAGTCATGCAACAGTTGATGTTGTTGCACCAAAGATATTGTGCTGCATAACTAAATACTTATAAGGTCCCAAAAGCGAGACCTATTGGCTATGCCAATGCTTGTTAACTGTACCAATGGAAGACGTCACAGACGGGGCATTGGGCATAAGCCAGCAATCCACCAGCGACTGCCCTATTTAGCCACTCTCCTTATTTGTTTTTTTGTTGTTGCAGTTTTCATATACCGGGAACTCGAACCGAAGGTATTGGAGCACTTCACATGAGCACCAGTTACATTACTCAAGGGCACATTCGTTAAAAAAAATTAACAAAATTGGTAGGCACGGGTAGATTACGTGATTTCATTTGCCCAGAATCACAGGCTGTTGAGCCGACGCCGAGACTCGCACCTGGTTCCCCAGCTCCAAAGTCGGCAGTTCTGGCCGTCAAGCCACATCCTATCCTTATAAATTTATAGAACCGGTAATCTCATTGTCATCTCTCAGAAGCCAAGATTTCTACAGCGGTAGCCAGCGTTTCCTTTAAGTACAACTATTCATTCAGCAATGTGCAGATGTTGCAAGCACTATACGTTCGAAAAAACGCTGCTCTCTGAAGATGTTCGATTGTGTGGTGATTGAGATGGACAGCCGAAAAGGACTGCCCTGAAGAACAGAGCAGTACTTTCGAAGAGGCTCGAGGCACATAAAGCATCATTTGCAGTGCCAAGGATAGCACAATGATTTAAAGAGGAAATCTAACAACAAGTGCAATCAAAACTAATGGCTACAAAACTACCGAGCGGAAGAGTACACAGGAAGATTGTTCTCCTTGTACTCGGCAATATCACCGAAAAGCAACCACATACGTCTCCCTCATCACTGCAATGCAGTCACTTTGCCGGTTTCAGATACTCGCTATGAATACAAATAGCCCTGCTTGTGCCAGGCAGATTCCGCAGCTGGCAAGAAGCCGCAAACTGGCCACAGTGCCAAGGTCTTGACCCTCTCAAGCAATACTGACGATTCCAGAGGTTTTGACCCCACCATAAAGTGCCATAAAATCTTGAAATCAGAATTCCTGTGCTGGGGAATTTGCCATTGGATGGTATGTGCCGCCACAAACGTTCACAATGTGTCTTCAAATAAAATCCTCTCAGAGTTAATCTGCCTCAGTGCCTTTACTCCGTGAAAAGGTGTAGACCGTCAAACATGCCTAATCGCCAGCAGATCATGAGCACACTCAGAAATGGATAATTAGCTCTAGAAACCCTGGAATTCTGAAGATCTCTGAGGCCTCATTACCTAAAGTGCCCTGGGGGTGCAACAGGTGTATGTGCCCGCTTTGTACACCCCTGGGGCACTTTGGTATCACACAAGGGGGCCGCAGATGTTTGTGAGGTCCCCTCTGTAATACTGATAGCGATAGCACATATGTAGCACCAGAAACACATAGAAGATTTGAAGCTCAGTATTTCACTGAATGCTGGCCCCCAGCGCAACATCATAGCTGCCCTGAAGGCAGCACACGCATCATAATGTGGCTCACTGTCCCTGGTTGCACCTGGCGCACCTGCTTAATGGTGTGCTGTGGCACAAACCGGGAATTTGCACCCTTTCTATAATATAGACCCTGGTGTCTGTTGAAAACTCTGCAAACCCGTATGGATTTATATCCGCATTTGGTAGCACCCTCAGTAAATCTCTAATGACAGTTGGTACTCCAAAATTGACTGTTTAGCAGGAGTCAATACTTCACCATTGAACTTATAATGGGAGTTGGAGCAATGCCATTGAACTTATAATGCGAGACAGAGCTCCCTTGATTAACTTATAAATGGAGCTGGTAACTCTCCGATGAATGTCATAGGAGTCATTGTCCTCTCATTGAGCTAGTAACAAGAGTCATTGAATTTATATAAGGGATTAAGTACCCACTGCCGTTCATTATAAGGCTATTGCAAGTCACTGAGGAATTTCATAATTATATAGAGGACCAAGTTCCATTATAAGTTTATGAACTCTGAGGTAACTTGCAATATCTTTATCATGAACTCCAGGGGCTACTTTATCCCATATAATACATGGTCACACCATCACCTTGCCAACAAACCACTTAAAACCTAGGTGCCTAACTCTTTCATATGAAAGTGCGTGAATATTCACAAACATGAAGAATACAAATAAAACCTCTAGTGAAAAATTAAACACATCAAAAACCTGTTAGATATTTGTGGAAAACAAACATTAGAAACAGTTCAATACAAGTCAGTTTTTTTTAAAACCAAAAAGCTGCAGTAGCTCAAATGTGTAGAAACATGTTGAAAGATTCTAGCTTTTCTCTATCAAGGCAATACAAAAACTTAACATATTCTCTCTGCTTGTCATTGTAAGCTATTAAAATAGAGCAGAAGAAAGAAATGAAACATTCAGTTTTTGTTGCTTTAGACATCTGCTGCAATTATTCTCCACAATTTGATCTGCCTTTCTCCTCGGCTGCTGGCTCTGGTATCCGGTATTGCGACGTCAGAACTCTGCTTTAATAACTTATAATATTTGAGTTCTACCATCTTTTCTTTATAATCAGCAACATATGTCACTGGTTGCCGATTTTAAATAAATTAGAGGCATGCATTTTACAGGGATTACAGAATCCCATGTATTCTAAAACAAATAATGTATATTGATACAGCTTTCTATAATATTAGCAATATTGCTGTCTGAGACCTGAACATGTAAGGTTGATATAGGGTGTATGCTGATTGAATCTGTAATTTGTATGTTCTTAGAAGTAACATTGCTGTATGGGACTGTAGGACAGTAGGCCTGTGATTGTGCAATTTGTATAACTTTGGGTTTCTTTGTTCTGCCCAGTGCAATTATATTATCTGTTGTAACATATGACTGAAACTCTATGTGGAAGGGACAGGATGGAAAGATGGAAGAAAGATGCTATATACATTTGTTAAAAGTGATGGGCCATGTGACATTGTGTAATCAGATATTGGTTAAGTGCCTGTAATACACAAGCCTCCTCAGCTAATTCATAGCTTTCTTTTATAGAGTTTGCCTGGCAGACTAGGAAAGTGTTGGAATGTTTCATTAGTGCACTTTCATAACCTTTAAAAAATGATATGGGAATTGGTCTTTAAAGTGAACCATTAGGTAATTTTCTTTTTTAAATGTTGAAAGGGAGAACCCACCAGCTAAATGAAGTCATGTTTGCTCACTACCCTCGCCCGCTACCGTTTGAGGCAAGCATGTATACCCCCCGCACTTCTGAATTAGTCTGCTATAGACTTGCTTTAACCTGTTCACTGCAAAGCAAAGGATGTGTCTCTTAGTCTCAACAGTATGACATCTTAAGCTGCTAATGCAGCGCGGTTTTTATAAAACCTTTCCTTATGACACCAACCCAGAAAAAACCCTTACACCATTTATTAATTGGTGGGGCCCATGACACCGAAACACACATTCACTCAGTTTTTCTGGATCAGTGATAAGTAGACGAGCTGCAAGACATACGGGGTACCTTGTTAAAATTTTACCTAACTAATAACTATACACATTATATGCATTTGATTTTGGAATTGTCGGTTCTAAACATCAAGGTACTCCGCTATTTCGGTCGATGGACCAACTAGTAGGAATCAGTTGATGGCCATTAAGTCCAGCTCAATCACAATTAAAACCAATAATTGATCATAGCTTTAATTCTAATAACCACAGACTCAGTTTTGAGTTAGCATGACATTTTATCTATATTCATTGAATAAATTGAATTAAGTAAAGTTTTATTAGACAAATATTCTAGACATTATTTCATAAGCATTTAAATAAAGATTGAATAGAAATGGAAAATACTCATTACCCTTGGGCTTAGGGCGATAAAGAGAATAATTCACCAGAGCATGAATCGAAGATTACAGGATAGGTTCCCAAAACTGACTGACTGTCCCTCTAACCTCCTCGGACGTATTCCCTCCCAGGATAGAATCCCGCGACGGTCTCGTTCCTTTTCCCCATCAACGTTATAAGTCCAAAATTGACAGTCTTTTTCAGCATCAGAAGGAAAAAATCATCTCAACAGACTGCGTGTCGTGTTGAATAGATCAATGTAGAATAAGCATTGCGTCTCATTGTAAGCACAAGCTCTTTTATACCCTTTACACTAACTTGCTATACCCAAAATTGAAACCTTTTAGGGGCTACATTCATTCTGATTGGTCCATTGGAGGGGTGGTGATGGTCACCTCATCGTCCTCCTTGCTTGAACCGGTTCGCAAACAATCAATGCATGCAATGGTTCTCGTGATTCATCAAGTCCAAATGTACTTTAACTTAGTTAATTTATTTGGAACATTATTCGACAGTCATGAATTAGTTCATTCTTCTGGAGTTCGATTCTCCCATCCGTTCCCATGTATTCATGCTGAACTCTTATCACACCTCTTGTTTCAGGTCAGACTGGCCTTGACATCTACCACTCTGGGCATAGGCCACACACTCGTGACTGGAACTTCCACTCTGCTCATGCGCAGGGGCCATCTTTATTTGGCGCGCGCAATCATGTCTCTCTGCAGCAGCCATTTCCAGGTGAGGTCTAGCGGGCCCGAACGGAACTAATATGAAAACAACATAGCAGAAATTAGATATAGAAAATGATCCTTTCTGTTTACCACCAACCAGTCTAATGACCCGTGTGAGTTGTTACCTAGCATAAGCGACATTTAAAGCCATTTTATTTACCATCTGCATTCTTTGCCACAATATAATTTTACTACAAACAAAATGCATGCAATTTACGTCTACTTCTACACGAATCACAAACCAATGTTAATTTAATTTCACATTTGTAAATAAACTATATTTTTGCAATGCCAGTTAGTTTACCCGCGTGTAGTGTCTAATTAAAAGTGCATTTGTTAATTAATACTTGCATTCAAACAGTTAGTATTTTTAAAGTTATGGGGTTATTAATTTCGAAGGGGTACAAACATTTTTTGTATTTCCCCTGCTCCATCACTGCTTATAGTCACTTTTTTAACACACTGAACACACCATTCATTGCTGCATTTGCATGCTGTCGATAATCTGGTCGCTACCAGTGCTGCTGATAGGGGACCTGGTGGTGCTGGTGCCCCAACTGTAACTGTCCTTGCCCCCCCCACCTTCCGCCCCTCCTTGTGCCCTCCAGCAGTAACTGCCACAGCCAGCAAACACAGACACTGCCCTCTAAGCCTGCGAACAGCGAGGTTGTTCCTGTTTACATTTCATGTGTTACTTACTCTTGCTTTCCCTGAGTATTTGCTTTTTTCCAAGATGTTTTGTTTCTGTAGTTTTTGCATGCCACATGTTACTCGTGTATCGGGCATGTTGCTGTGTGAGTTCAGATTGTGGGTGGGCCACGATTGAGACCTGGAAAATTCAGGCCGAATGCTGTGCGAATTTCTCAAAGTGCCTGTCAATGCTTCATAAAGGGGTTCAGAATACATGCTCATCCAATTCTTGACCTCTCTGCAGAGCACACAGAGCAATGGTCAGGTGTGGTAATTGTAATTATAGATTTATATCGCAGACTGTGTGACTGAGATACACATCTGTCAAAATATTAACTGAGAGAAAGTTAAAGACAATTAAGGGTGTACAGGTGATTGGGTGCATTGTGTGTGGGGTGGGATTAGTGAAATGAAAGAGGTGCAAGAAAGTATTTGCAGGAGAATGTAAAAAGATGGTGCTAAAGAAGAAAGAGATGGGGTACGAGATATGCAGATTGAGTGTTTCAGAAAGATATGTGGAGAAAATAAAGTAAATGTGAGTGATTGAGACTCCGAAGACCTTGCCCCATCCAGAGACCATAAAGTTTAAATGACTGTGTGTGCACACACGAGTGTGTGTATATAAAACACATATGTGCCTAATTTTCATGATTACTCTGTGTGAGTGACCCACCTATTTTATGTGTAGCCCTTTATGTGCACTTCTCAAAAACATATTTAGAGGCGGCTCTGGCCGCCGCAGAGTGCAAGGGGCGCATGCCTTACTTTCTTACAGGGCTCAACCTTATATGTAGATTAACTTCACTGTTAAAGCGCGCGAAGGACTGTGATGGGTGCGCTCTGACCGCCGTGGAGACTTGGAGCATAGCATCCTAAATGATGGCTGTTTTAGATTCTTTTTATTTTCTGTTTGCCAGGTATTTCAGATTTTTTTCATTTTAGTTGATGAAACAAAGGAACAGGTGCAAGAAATAAAATATCCTAAACCATTGCAATTGATGAGTTTATAGTTCATTTCAGTGAGGTTTCTGTGGTTAGAGTTCACGAGCAGCGTTAGCAATCTATACGATGACCTCCCACACCCCAGTTCTATGCATAAGTGAGGGTGCGCAGGGCACAGATGACAGCCATTGCTTTGGATTTGTCTATGGTGTAAAGGGTTCTATTACCCTGATTGCTCCAATCACATTTCCAATAAATTAATAAAAAACACATTTCTAAAAATGCATTCAAATTGTTTTTTCACACAGCTTAGCCTCCCAGTTGCATGAAATCATAACTATTGCATCAGAAACAATTAATTCACTTAATCTACCCGCACAATTGGTGTATTTGTAATGTAACTTATACTTTTTTTCCTCTCACTTGCAGCTAGGATGCTTGCTTCTCTGCCAGGAAGACACCAACTGTGAGCACGCAGGAAGCAGACTTGGACAATGCCATCTGAGATGTGCCTTAGGTAATGTCCTGCTCCCCATTTATATTAACAGCCTCGCTGTTAGACAAGTTACATGCAATGAGTATGTGTATAATTTTATTCAGTGGGTTGTGGTCTTGGGCTGTGCCACACTGGAGGAAGTTATCTTATGACTGTTACTGCTTTGAAAACATTCTAAATTGTAAGTGGGTTTAGAGTGATTTTTGTTTTGTGTTGAAAGTCAACATCTGCCAATATGCTTTTCAAATAAAACTGCGGTACGATCTGTTAGTTTTTAACTTAAAACGTTTGCATTGACACATACCCCTTTTTTTTAGAGTCTTGACACCCACGTTCTTCTCTTTTATCGAAATATACTGTAACTTGTCACCGCTAAAGAAATCACTGTCTGTGACCTAGTCGAGACAGACGGCGCAGGAAATCACTTCTGTACATCTAGATTACTGTTTTGGTCTATTAGTTATAGTGCTGCTGTTGTCAAACATTATGCGAAACTCGCAGTTAGAAGGGAGGCAAATAGATGTGTTTTTTAAGCAAAAATGTTTTGTATTTGGTGACGAAATGCTTTTGGACAGCTAACAATGGTGGCGTAGAAATTGGATCCCAGATTTAGTCAAATTATTCTCGAAATTCCTAAAACTCCTTCCCCGCCTAGGTTCCCTTGTGCTAATCGCGCCTCTATAGGAGTAGTTTAATCAACGATGCCAAGAATGGGTACGTACGAGAGTCTATCATTTTGCAGATAGCCCTGAAGAAGTCAAGTGGGTAATTCCCCATGACGAAACATGTGTTGGCTGGGCAAAATCGCTAGAATTAAATAACACAAGAACATCGCAAACGACTTTTGATTATTTGAAGAGCTCATTGAACTTTGTCCTTTTAATGTGTATACTAATGAATGAATCTATACTAATTACAAGTTGATATGTGAATAGCGTGTGCGTAGACCAGTGTGTAGGCTCCAACATGTGGAAACCAATCCAAAACAAACAGGATACCACGTCAATCAGCAGGAGAGCGGTGAGTATTTGGACCAATGGCGCTTGCTGCCACAGGATATCTCTGCTCGCTTTCAAAGGTTAGCCTGAGGGGTTCAGGACAGAAACACTGGTTCAGAGAGGTCTAGGCCTTCTGATAGCACACCAAATGGAATAATGTCCATAGTCTGGAGTTGGTCCACTCTGCTGATGCTCAGATTGATTTTTGGTTTGGGTCAACAGTTCAAAACAGGGTGTGTCAGGAGCATTGTCAAATTCCACCCCGAAGCTTGCATTGTTGGCGTTCCTTGATCCCTTGAAGACAGTATTGGCATGCTGCAACCTGTTGAAGTCTTTGCTCTGAAGCCCCACTACCTCCTGGAATCCACCTTTGTAACAGCTTCAAGTCCATCTATCCCACTTGTGGAGGCTCTTGAATGGCTTGCCATGGCACTCCATTTGGGCTGCACTGGGACTGCATGTGTGCCCCGTCTTGGCCACTGCAAGGCCACTGAGGAGCCACTGTTTAGTCACCAGTGCAACCGCAGGAGTAGATGGGTTATGGTAAAGGTGTGTGGCGAGGTAAGCAGGTAGTTGCTGGTGACTGATTCTTCAGAGTGTCATTGGTACTTCTTGCCTTTTGGTATAGTAACGGTGCTGAACTCCACTCTAGATGTTTGATGCTCTTATTGTTCGATGCTCCATGGGTGGTAGTGGTGACGCACTAATCATTGACTGTCATGATGGGCTTGCCAGCTGCATGGCGAATACCGTACGATAGGTAGTGATGACTTGCCTGGATCGTCGCAAGCATTCTTTCTTGGAGGTATGATGGCCAGGTGTTCATGTCTACTGATAGAAGTTAAACATAAATATTGTATATTGTGACCAAAGATCATACATAATTTAGTACCTCAATGAATACTTCAATTAGTCAATGGTATATAGGTGTGATTTTAAAGTACATGATTTATTTTACTTATTGGTGGCGTAATAATCTTCACTCTTAGTACTGGTACCTGGAGTGCACGTTTAAAATTAAACATCAAAGTAAACACAGAAAAGAAAGAAATGGAAAGCCATCGCTGAAATTTATACACAACAAATAAATGTAAAAACTAGAATCTTGCTTCAGTCTTGCAGTTAATTTGATCAGTGTGGCTGAGCTCCTTATTTACTGTGCAGTCCACAGAGGAGGTAGTCCTTTAAATAGTGTCACATCGATTACAATCCTGTCCTCTATCTCTTGGGTATGTGTCCAAAAAGCTATTTAATGTCTTCAAGATTGGGTGAAAATGTGGACTTGTTTTGGCTTTCATTACTGTTGTCCTCCTCAGGACAATTGAAGAAGAAAGTACCTAATGGATAGATAATATATACATTGTAAAATGGTTACAGGTAGCCAGAACAAATTTCAGTAAGCTTTTATTGTAGATAACAGCAGACCTTAGGCCACCAAAACAGACCAGATATTTGCAGTATAACAATTCCAACTGTCACATTCTATCATACAAAGGATGGGAATGTACCATGAGAATGGGGGAGGATAGAAGGGAGGAAAGAAGAGGGACAAGGGTAAACAAAAGATCAAATATGGTATTTACAAAATACAACAGGTACCTTAGTGTACAGTACATGCAGAGCAGAATATAAAAGGTTAAAACGATGTCACCAATATGTTTTCTATCGGTTTGCACTATAGGGGGCCAATCTATCATGCTGGCCTGGCTATCATGATGAAATTCAGCTGGTAATGGAGTGTCACGTTCACGGGTGATAAGTTGCGCTATATAAATCTACAAATTAAAATTTAGTCACAAAAGGTTTTAAGAAAACATCTATATATTATGCCAATGGTTCTATGAGGGACTTCTATGCAGAGATAATGGGTCTTTCAAGAGGGTTGACTGGATCTTAATGGATTTTGGGGAGAATGTGTATGACTGGGGCTCTGCAATCTTTTCTAGTTAGAAATGTTTTATTTTTTTTGCAGATCCGGCCTTCTTCTATTGCTTCTGTGGTGAGCTTGTTGATTTTACTGGCTAACTCTCTGGTGAGATTCTCTTTTATGAGGCAATAATGGGCCTGGTTGTTTAATTGCCGCATTATCTCCTGATCTTATTTGGAGCTGTCCCATACTACTTTGCCTCCCCCTTTGTCAGCGGGTTTAATCACAATGGACTTATTGTTGGCTAAGTTTTGGATTGCCTTAGTCTCTGTTTTATTACAGTTCTGTTCAAAGAACATCTTTTTGTTGTTGAGTTGATCTATCTCTCCTCTGACTCTGTCTACAAATGTAAATACCTGGGGGGCATGCTATTACTCCCTGGACAAAAGGATGACTTGTTCTTGAGTTAATTTACGTCAGTCTCTCCTGTATTCGTGTTACCAGAAAAGAATGTCTTATGCTTGATCTCACGCAGAAATTGTAGAACTTCTGTTTTACATTCAAGGGTACAAAAGAGAGCCCTGAGATTATCTGCCTCAGTCAGTTGGTTGGTGGACAGATTGTATATGGGGATGGGTTGATTAGTCTTAATAGTGGGCTTGGTTATCGCCTGTATACCCTCCTACTGGTCCTGAATTCGCCCTGTTCTAGGGATTGTCCTCTCCATCCAGGGATAAATGTTTTCAAGTGGATTTTTGGGTGACTGTGTAGGTTTTGAGATCAGCCATGACCTTTTTTACATTTTCCAGTAACTATTAGGCATCTCAAATGATCAGATCACGGGCTCTTTCTCCCTCTAACACTTCAGTCTCCATTAGTTCAGCTTCACTTCTGTGTAAATCTGTTTCTATTGACTGCTCCAGCCAGTTTCGGGATCACTTTGTGCCTACGCTCCTTAACTGTACTTGGTATGCTTTGCCAAGTATGAAAATCACTGGCGCGTTTTTGACCTGTAGGCTTAGTAGTATTGTGTTATTTTTACGATATTCTAGCAATGCTTGTGTGTGTCTAGCTGTGTTATATTTTTCTTCTTCAGTTGTTTGTCATTCTATTTTGTCTAGGTTGGTTATTGTTGGAGCTGCCTCGTCTCCACTTAATAAAGATGGGTGTTCCGATAATCTGTTAATTTGAGCATCTTTGTAATTTACTATGCGTGGCTCTGACATACCTAGTGGCTAAATTTATGAGCGATGTCGGATTATTACCCAATTGGTCACTTTTTTATTTTTCAATATAATCTTCTAAAATCTATTTTTGTTTATATTCCCACACACCTAAACAGGTGCAAACAATATGTTTCAACATCTAGGGGTGTGCCCTAATGACCCCACACTACCTGGGCCTAAAACAAGTTGAACATAAATATGGTATATTGTGGGAAAAGATCATAAATAAGTTAGTACCTCAATTAATACTTCAATTATTCATTGGTATATAGGTGTGATTTTAAAGTACATGATTTATTTTACTCATTGGTGGCGTACTAATCTTCACTCTTGCTACTGATACCTGGATTGTGCATTTAAAACAAAACATCAAAGTAAATACAGAAAAGTAAGAAAAGGAAAGCAATCGCCAAAATGTTATGGCATTGGATCGATGCGGGAGGCAGCCAGTCTCTACTCCTCCTTGCCCAGACGGAGCTCCTCACTTTCACCTCTCACAATGTGATTAACCCTGTCATGGGCAAAAGGCTTCAGTAGGCTGGATAAGTCCGCCTCATTGCCATTGTAATGTCATGGGCTGTAGGCACACATACTAGGGAAGGACTACTACATGATGTGTCCAGATGGACATTACACTTGTCAAAGTGCATTATCTGCTCCTGAGCCCACATTCCAATTAAATATCACCACACTCTTCTTTTCACTATTTAGTGGACCATTAACATTCCATGTACTAATTTTTAAATCGGTTAAGCCCATAGACTAAATAACCTTGCTTTCTTCTGAGATCCTTAAACGTACTGCCCCCCCACAGACAACCAAAAGGCATAAATTGGATCCTTTTTTTCCTTTTTGATTTTTCTTTCCTTCCATTTATCCTCTGCACACCCTTGTGTTTTTGTCACCCATCCCCTTATCCTCCCAGTAACCCCTCTTATCCCTCTTGTGATTACCCCTGTATCCTAAGCCACCTACTAACCTCACCTCTCTTGTTGTCCCTTCACCTTCTATGCTTGTAGGCAAAAGGACTCTTACATCTCAGGGAGACCCTGGTGCTATTTCTCTATCTCATTTAATAAAGGGTAAAGAAATTATATACTGCTACCAATGTTTCCATATACTCCGGTCACCATGTTCCAGTTAAATCTGAGGTAACTTCTCTGCTTGTAAACTTGAAAATACTTACTTTGGAGTATCCCCAAATACAACCTTAAGTTTTTAAGGGTATTACAGGCAGGCAACAACTCTTTTGGCTTTGAATTTGTCAATTAAATATTTAAGCTCCCATCTCTTTTGATTTGCTCTCTTGGATATGTCTGGTTGTATTAATATTTGATTCTTCTGCCAAGAGATGGGTTCTTGAAAGTCATAGAAAATCTTCTCCACATGGGAGGACATAAGAAATTTTACTTGAATCTTTTGAAGGTTGCCCAGTTGACGTGTTCTCTAGGGACCCCCTGTTTATCCTTTGAAAAGTCAATATCTTTAATGGTACTATTGGCAGCAAGTATTGATACCACCATTCTTTTCAAATCTTTGTCTAATTCAGCAGACTCTGATACTCCAACTCTTCTTACGCTTTTTCTTCTAGAATGATTTTCCAAATATTCTAGAGCCACCTCTTGTACCTTCTTTTTCCTACTGAGCTTGTTAATATATTCTGGGTTGTTGCGTACTTTATGCTCCACTAATTTCGAATTATTTCCATTAACAGATTCCTGAAATCTTAAAACCTTCTGTAGTTACCATGTTATTAATTACTTGTATCTGAACGTCTGAGGGCAGGGCATGATGGCAGCAGGCTGAAGCGGCCAACTACATGCCTCTCAGGATGAAAACATTGGCACTACGAGATAGGAGTTTTCTAGCTCAAGGGTGACGTGTGCATACAAAGAAAACTCAAGGAGAACAGTAACTCCAACCCCATTGAGGTAAAATGTCTACACATAGAAGCAGTTCTTTTGACAAGGCGCAACTACAGTGGATTGAAACAGCTGAATTTTTGGTGACTGCTGTATTAAAGGGCAGGTGCTGGAGGCATCTCAGAGGTGGGGCTTCACAGTGTGGGTGTGGAGCATGGAGGTCCAGTGGAGCAACTGCATGATGTGGTCCCTTTTGGAGAAGGGTCTTGAGGAACGACCAGTGGAGATGTAAGAGGCAGTAAGAGCATGCATCGGAGCTGCATTCCACTGATTAGTCCACAGACAGGAAACCCGCAAGTTAAGTAATCATAAAACACCAGAATAAGTTGTTGATAGCACAGCATGCACCCGGTAGCCGGAGTTGTGAAGAAGCTTAATTTAAGTTTGCTTTACATGCTGGGTCTTATTTAATTAGAACTTGATGTGTAATGCAGTATGCCAAGTCTTTGTTTGACCTGAGGCAACATCACTGGGCAGGATTTGGAAAGACCTGCTAGAGAGGAAAAATATCTTAAACACAGGATGCAGCATATGGTGGTGGTACAAAAGAGAAGGAAACAATTAAACACTTATAGTGTTAAGTCTAACAAGAACTCTCCTGTAATAAGAAAAGAATGTCATTAGAGGCAAAAGATTTATCTTCCTTGCAGCAGGCCACAGGACCCAGCAAGGGCATTCCTCTACATTAGAACTTTTCCTTGCCAGAGGTGATCTGAGAGGTAACAAGCCAAGAAGGAGAACGGTTACACATATAGGAATAGATTCCGGCAGCATAATTTATAAAAAATTATTTTGTTTTACAAGGCAAGAGACCTGAAATCCCGAACTCCCGGCGATCTAGGACTCCGGAACACTGAGCGCTGTAAACTGAGGCCTCCCGGAGATTTGAAGCCGGGGTCTGGAGTAGTGAGGTGGCCGGTGCGGAGTGCGAAAACAGCGGGGATTCGGGCCGGAAATCGCCGGTCGCGCCGCAATCACCCGGACCGTCTGTGGCGGAACCCTGTGGAGGTGCTTTGGCGGTGAGTGGCGTAGTGGGCAGTCCTTGCTGGTGGGGGCTTCCCCCCCGGAGCCCGCTCCCCGCAGGAATCAGAGTGTATTGAGGCCCGCGATGCGACGGTGCCTGGTGCGGGACTTCATCGGGGACTGGCACCTGATGGCCCCTCTTTAGACGGGGGGGAAAGTGGCAGACGAGTTCCGGTCTTCACCCCCCCACCCGCTCCCCATAACACCTGGAGGGGGCATTCATGAATAAAGTCTTGGTTGCAGCTACAACTCCCGAAAAGTTGCAGGTGGCCGACTGGTGGACTCTCTGCCGGCCCATGTGGAGCAATACACTGCTGGAGTGGAATTTGGAGGAGTGAGTGGGACTCCCAGAGATCGATCCTGGGCAGCAGAGGGCCGGCATAGCAGTAATCAGGCCGGGAGGTGAGGGAGCCGGGCGGCGACACAGACAACTAAGGAGAGACTACACAGTTAAGAGTGGCTGCTCTGACTGGGTGGTGCCGACCCTTCCCCTGTCCAGCGACCCTTTGTTGCAGTAACGATGGCGCGTTGAGAGCCGGACTGGGGGCGACGGTGAGCTTATTGGCATACACTAGTGGGCGCACTGGCAGATCGGAGGCGCCCCGACCCTGCAATCGCTTGCTTGATACCCCCCGGGGACTGCCAGACTCTATTTTCAGTGGCTGGCGGATCGGACGGCCGCCCCGCGCAGTGGTGGCAGACTGGTGCGCTTGGGGGGGTGATTCCTGGGATAGATATTGCCGTTGGAGGGCGCTGTGAGCGGGCACAACATGGCGACCAAGCTGGACTCTGAGAAACACCAACCCAGGACATCTAAGGGGTCAAGGCAAATCCAGACGAATAAACTGGACAGGTACACTCTCCCTAAAGGTTCACCGGCAGACTCAAAGGTCACCAGCTTAGGGGGAGGAGATTCCACTGGCCCTGCTTCAGACTTGACCCTGCACGATGTCATGACAGCTATTGATGGGATCAAATCATCCCTAGGGCAGAAAATGGAGTCGCTGGACCATAAGCTTGATACAGTTTCCATAGAGGTGAATCTCATACGCGCGGATCTCACCAAAGTTAACAAAAAGGTCAAGTCCCTAGATATAAAGACTGCCAGTCTGGCGGATGACGTAGCTCAGCTTCAGCGGGACGTACGAGATCTTAAATCGTTACACAAAATGGCTGAGCGTAAGCTGGACGATTACGAAGGGAGAGCTAGGCGCAATAATATCCGCATTTTGTGAGTCTCCGAGAAATCAGAAGGTCCGGCCCCTGACCTGTTCGTTGAGGATCTGATCTTAACCCACCTGAAACCCAAGGGACTTAGTAACTACTTCACCATCGAACGTGCACATAGGGTCCCAGGCGGGCGGCCTAAGGCCAGGGCGCCCCCGCGGCCGACGATAGCGAGGGTCCTGAACTTTAGAGACAGAGACACGATCCTGCAGGCTGCCCGCACAGGACCCCCCTTGCGGTACGAGAATGCCACCCTCTCTTTCTTTCCCGACTTTACACAATTGGTACAGAAACAGCGTAGGAACTTCCTAGCGGTTAAGAAAAAGCTAAGAGACATAGGAATAAGATACGCCATGATGTTCCCGGCGCGTCTGAGCGTGGAGGTTTAGGGAAGAGCATGGTTCTTCGACAATCCTGATGTGGCATCTGACTGGCTCGACAGCCGTCCTACTGGCGGCTCTGGATTAAGGGACAGAGATGGAGATCCAGCAGCACAGGAACAAGACTGAGAACTGGCATCTCTAACCCCGGACTAAATAATCATGGTCAGGTACAGGGGTATTGGCGCCAAGATAAGACATCAGACTCTCTCCAGGGCTAAATAGTATTAGTATTATGTAACACACGCTTCGAAGGGCAATTTGTTTGAGATAATTCTGGGCTGGGGGAGGGGCGGGTGGCTGGCTTCCTTTCCCATTTACTACCTTTAGTTATCTTTTAATGTGAGTGTGTAGGGCGACAGGCACTCTGCCAGTTGGGGATGAGCGAAAGCCAGGAGCAGGGGTGCTGGGAGTGGGGAAGTTGGGAGGGGATGGTTTTGTTTTTTAATGTTGGAAATTTATAGTTCGCAGTTTTGAATTTTTCGACATCATCAAAAAGCAGAGCAGGGCTACCAAGACTACTACAGGGGTTAGATGTCGAGTGATAGATGCAGATCGGGGATCAAAGTGCTTAGCTGGAATGTCAATGGCCTAGTGGACAAACTAAAGCGGGGGATGGTCAACCAATTCATCAGAAAGCATGCACCGGAAGTGATCCTCTTACAGGAAACCCATCTAATAGGAAACAAATGTATGGCCTTGCATGGGGGGGGTATAAACTGGTGGCGCATGCAGGATTTACCTCAGGGTCGCGGGGAGTAGGTATACTAGGGAAACATTTGTTTCCCTTCACATTACGAGCCTCGTGGACTGATAAACAGGGTAGGTATGTAGTGGTCTCGGGCCAATGGGAAGGGAAGACAGCCACCTTTGTCTCAATATATGTGCCTCCCGGCCTGCAGTTGGAGACGTTTAAAGACCTAGGTGCAATATTTCTCACTCTCCCGTTGGGTGTCTTGGTGTTGGGAGGAGACTTTAACGCTGTGATGTCCGGGGACCTAGACCGACATCCCCCTCGCGTAATCAGACCTGCTCAGAGGCGGCTCCCTGAGTTCGCAGACACAGTGGGATTGGTAGATGGTTGGAGGGCGCATAACCCAGAGAGGAGACACTTTACACATATATCGGGGGCACACCACAGCTTGTCAAGAATAGACTATGTACTTATCCCAGCAGCGCAAGTCCATGCTATCCGGGAAATACGTCATCTGGGACGGGGCATTTCAGATCACTCCCCCGTGTGGCTGAGACTGGAGTGGGATGGTGTGAGGGCAGGTAGAGTGGCACCCATTAATCCATGGCACCTAAAAGATCCACGCACCCGGAGCTGTATTGTTAAAGTCGCGGATCACTACTTCCAGGAAAACATAGCCTCGGTGGACTCCGCACAGATTGTTTGGGAGGCGTATAAAACAGTAATCCGGTGTGAAACACTCTCCCTTATAGCAGGGAAAAAGAAGGAGAGGCAGGCTTATCTCGACAGAGTGGAAGAGGATGTGGTAAAATCTGAAGAGGAACTGGCCCGGGCGGTCTCCCCTGAGGGCCTACATCTTCTCAGGTTGAGGCAAGATGAGTTTCATGGCATCGCCAGAGACGGGGCCAATGCACAAGGTAGAGAAGTCCAAAGCAGAGTCTATGAGCTTGGAGATAAAGCTGAGAAACTAATAGCGTGGCTAGATAGACAAGAGTGGTATCAAGACTGGTGCCTGAGGTGTCAGGGCAAGACTCCAATCCTATAACGGATCCGCAGGCCATAGCGGACACTTTTGCCGACCACTACCGTACAATATATAGTACAACTGGCAGATTTACTGAAGAAGAAAATGCTGATATGTTAAGAGACATAATACTTCCCACGCTCTCAGAATACAATAGGGACTACCTGGACTCCCCTCTTACTGATGACGAAGTGGCACAGGCTATTCGGGGCGTGAACTCGGGTAAAGCGACAGGGCCCAATGGCATTCCCATTGAATTGTATAAATTGATTTCTAATAAAATTGCCCTCATTTCCGAGCTATGTTGACAGAGAGTAGGGAGAAGGGCATGCTTCCATTTGACCAATGAGTAGCCAACATAGTAGTCATCCATAAAGAAGGCAAACCCAAAACGAGCTGCGCCTCCTACCGGCCAATTTCACTTTTGAATGTAGAATCTAAGGTCCTTGCAAAATTACTGGCGATTCGCCTGATTAAAGTAATTACCACACTGGTCCACCCAGATCCGTCTGGCTTCATGCTGCATCGTAACACAGCCCTTAACTTACGGCGATTGCATGGACTATTGGGCAGAGCACCTACTATACAAGAGCCGGCAGTGATAGTATCATTAGACGCCACTATGGCATTCGATATGGTGGAGTGGCCGTATCTGTTCACAGTCTTAAGCAAATTAGGCTTCGGACAGGAATTTATTGGCTGGATTTGCCTCCTATACTCCGGCCCGATGGCCCGGGTAGTGGTGAATAATCGTAAGTCGTCAGACTTTCAGCTGGGTAGGGGTACTAGACCGGGTTGCCCACTGTCTCCGCTCCTCTTTGCATTGGCAGTGTAGCCACTGGTGGCTTGGATCAGGCAGGACCGGTCCATCCACGGACTGAGGTGGTCTCTGGATTGGGAGGACAAAATATCATTGTACACGGATGACGTCCTCCTATACCTCACTAATCCCGGAGGATTACTAATCAGCCTCCTAGACGTGCTGGGAATATTTGGCAGGTACTCTGGATTCACGGTGAATTGGCTTAAATCAGTGGTTTATGTCCTTAAGGGGGAACCGCCAGTTATACCACGGGGTTGCCCGATCCAAATCGTATCTGACGGATTCTGGTATCTCGGAATCTTTGTCACACTAGACCCGAAACCCCGCTATGCCCGCAATTTGGATCCACCCATGCAGAGACTTAGGATGGACGTAGCGCATTGGAAGGCTCTTCCCCCTTTCCATGCTTGGCAGAGCAGTCCTTTTTAAAATGATGGCCCTGCCTCGTTTTCAATATGTGCTCCAAAACACGATGGATCCAGTTCCTGCGTCCTATTTCAAAGAAATCGAGGATCTCCAGAGACAGCTACTTTGGGAGGGTAGACCTCGCATAGCATTTTCCAAATTGACTCTTAACTGGTACAACGGTGAAATTAATCTGCCAGACTTAAAGAAGTACTTCTGGGCGTCTCAACTGGCTGCTATTAATCACGGGATCTACGGGCATCCAAGTGATCCCGGATATGCAATGGACAGATGGCAGCTCCCAGGGGGGAATTATACCAGAGCGCTATACGCTAAACCCTGTAGATACTCACTGACTGGTCCTTCGGCGCACTCCGTCCACGTCTGGCACACAGTCACTAAACACATCAAATGGGAGGGTAAACTCACGCTAGCCACACCACTCTGGAGCTCGGAGAAACTGGGTAACCTATGGAAATCTAATGGTTTTGATAAATGGGATCTTATAGGGATCACCCAAATTAAAGGTATCTGGGGGAATGGAATGGTGCATTCATTTGCGTCACTTAAAGACCAATATAACTTGACAGATACCGAGCATTACCGGTACCTACAGATCCGTCACGCCTTACTCACCCATGTCCCCAGTGACTTGGCACTCCCGGAGGCCTCCTCCCTCGAGGACAGCGTGCTTGATGGGCATCTCCCAGAAAAGACTATATCCCTAATATATAGGAAATTGATAAACAACATGGAAGACCTGTTACAGGCCCTCAGGGGGCATTGGACCGGGGATGGTATAGAACTGGACGATGAAGACAGGCAGGAGGCGGTCTCCTCCCCACTTATAGTAGCAATCCAAGCCAGGCTGAGATTAGAACATCTTAAAATATTGCATAGGATCTATGTAACGGGTCTGGGTCTGGTTCGAATGGGAAGGGCGGAAAGTGGGGAGTGCAGAATGGGTTGTGGGGAACTGAGAACATTCATTCATACACTATGGAACTGTCAGCAGATACAACACTATCGGAGGGACATTCATCACACACTGCGTTCGGTATTGGGGGTGGATATGCAGCCGGAGGCTCGAAGGTGCATATTAAATGTCTGGGAGCCTACGAATCTAAATACTTACACTACCCAATGGGCCACTTTATCGTATATGATTGCGAAACGTAATATCGCGCAGTTGTGGGGGGTTACTCAACCGCCCCAAGTGCGCATATGGAAGGAGGATCTAGACTGGTGCATGTTCAGGGAGAAATCAGTCTTTATAGCTAGGGGATGCCCCGGGAAGTGGATAAAGGTATGGGAGGCTTGGAATCGTTACAGAGGCGACATTTGTCACCCGCCAAGTTGCCAGTCTGACGCAGACGCTAATGGATCCCCTTGATCTGCTCCATGCAACAACTAAAATATAATTTGTATACTGTACACTGAAATTGTTTTACAGGTAGTAACCTGTTTGTAATTGCTTGATGAGATTTGGTCGAACTGTTTAATAAAAATAAATATAAAAAATAAATAAAAGGCAAGAGACTTATACAATCCACTAAAATGACCACTGCCAGAACTAGCTTTGAGCTTTCAAGCAAAGGGGTCAATGCCTTTATTTCGGAAGATCCTTCATTAGATGCCTCTTACCCTTAAACAAGGAAGAATATAGCAATTACAGATAAACTAGAGATAGTGGATGAAACTGGAGGAGAAGATGCTAAAGTGTTGCAGGACAGTAGGTCAGAGGTGTAAGTTACTGCAAAGCCACAAAAGCAGAGATTCAACAACTTAGGAATAACACTGTGAGCCAGGACACCCGGTTCATTATGGCCAGCTCCTCTGCTCTTGGGCCTGTGAATGTGAATCAGAGTTTGAGCACAAAAGATGTGATTACTAGTCCTCCGGGAGTATCCTGAGAGAAGGACAGTGGAAATACAGGATGGGAATCAGGGCAGGGAGGTGTTCTGTTTTGTCAGAGATCGAATGTGGAGAAAAACATGATGCGTGGTCTACCATACAGAAATCATCTCTAGTAGACCAAAATTTACTGAGGTATTTTCTTATCTGATATGTGAGGTATAGAAAAAAACACAAAAGATGATGGGTTTAAGCACTCAAAAACTCCTGTCACAGCAGAAAAAAGACCATTAGCCACACCGAAAGCTTGGTGAATAGGTTGACTGACACCCTGAAACTCAGTTCCAGGGGTGTGAATGCTCTAGACAGGGTCTTGATTGTAGTGTCCGTGGGCAAGGTTGCAGCAGCACATGGGTGGGGTAGGATTACTTTCCGTTATGTCTTCTTTGTTCAAGTCACGTTAAGGGTCCACTCATGCACCAAAGCTGGAAGCATCCACTTACCTCAAAGGATGTATGTCACTCCTGTTTGCCTAGAGTGCGCAGGCTAGCCTTTGACAAAGTGCTTTATTTGTGCTGGTGGTTGCTGATGTTGGGCATCAACCCTCATCAGACATTGACAGAGAGAATAAGACTGGGAAGAGAGAGAGAAGATGGAAGAGGTGAAAGATAAGAAAGCAGTGCTAGAAACTAAGGTAGTGGAGGAAAGAGGCCTGAAGTGGAATCAAGACTAGGCAGCATTAATATTTGGCAACCCAGATATTTGGCAGGTCTCTAAGAAAAACTGTCAGGCTCGTGCAATATTTATTTTCAAATTAAGAACTTGGCGCACACCCATGTGGATTCTCCGGTCATCCGTATTGTGAATAAGTGGGCTCTGATCTCCTTAAACTCCTCACCCCCTAAGATTTCCTGATTTTCAGCGACTTTTTTGGATCTCTCCTTAGAGTGAGTCTCATTAACATGAGTTTCACTCACTGTAACCTTCTCCAAAATGGCTGAGTCCTAATAGCTAGTGCCTGCCTTTTAGAATAAGGTTTGCTGCTATGGGATAACAGGATCTGCTCTATTTACAAATGTACACATGTGCTGCCTGAGTGAGTGGGACTGTTGTCTAACTTATGGCGGTATCTGCGCCCAGGTAGCCGGTCTCAGCTGGAACCTTTAAGAAGTTGATTCTGTCTTATGCAGGGTTTATAAATTAATTAGGCATCCAACATCATATCCCCATTTCTTTTTGGCTATAGAGTGAGACTGTTTTGGTTCACTGTGAGTCTGCAGTACTTCACTGCAATTCTTGAGTTGTTGACTGTATTCGTTTTCCCCGTGAAAGTTGCATCAAAATACCTTCTTCCTCTTTGCTCAACAAAGAGAAAACATTAAAGTCTCCTTTTCTTGGTTTAAAATTGTCTTGAGTGCAAATAGAATATTAATTTGGTCATATTTACACATCTTTATATATGCTGGGTGTTAATGTATATTCCTTAGTCAGCCTCTAATGAGATTTAGGGTTTTAAATACCCTGCTGGCCCAAGGTCATTATTCTACTGCCAGCATGTATCTCGAAGAGTCCCCAAAATATTAGATCTGTCGGGATTGTAATTCAAATCTCTTTGCTGGCCTTCGAATTGTAAACTTCAGAAAGGTACTGGTGGTATATATCAGCTGCACATCTCCAGTTCTAGAAGTAAAGGAGAACAGTTATAGTCTACTGGGTGCTCCATCAAACAGCACTCTGCCACCAGAAGGATGAAAAGGACCATCACTCATGCCAAGGCTTGTAAAGTTTAAAGTGTGGTGAGTTCATAATTGACTTCCCCAGGGAGTGCCAGGACTGAGGGACAGGTTTTGCATATTGAGTGCATACCACCACCAGCCTCCCAACCATGAATTGCCACTGGGAATGGCTTGTGGCACAGGGGAAGGAATAAAGAAATTCTGTTGCGCTCCAGCCTTATGGCAGCCACAGGTGGGCTCATGGATCCGACGGGCAGCTGCTAGGCCCATACAGGTTACATACAAAGCAATAGGGGTTAAAAGTGGAGATAGATTTAAAAACAATTTAGTCGAACCCAATATCGATACAATTTCATATTGGAATTGTGACTAAATTGAATGCTACTACTCTACCAGACTTATGGTTTTTTTTATTTGTAGATTTGAGATTTCTTGTCTTTCTTTGGTCCTGAAAAGAACTCGAGTTAAGATGGCTGAAACGCGTTAACCCTTTGCAGTGGAGGAGCCTTCTGATAGGAATAGTTTTGTGGATTTATTGTGGGCTGTGGGATAGTCATGAACCATTAAGCAGACTGTTCCCTCGGTCAGTCCTAGCCATTATGACTACCATGGCTTCACCACTTAATTTTCCTATCTTTTCCTCCTTCCACTTCTTTCACTCTCAAAAGATAAAAGTAAGGGGTAGCTACATAAGCAGCTATGTAAGAATGATCGCCACCACTCGTGGCTAACCCTGTAACATTACTTCTGATTGTATATGGTACATAAAAAATAAATTAAAAAAAATAAATTAAAAAATGACTATCAGAACTAGAATTATTATAGTACCACCTATGATGCATAACGAATCACAGAGGGAGAAGGAGTACCTGAATTGTATTGTTTATTCATACACATTTTATATCATTTTTTTTGCACCTTTGATGTATAACCAAGAAATGGGTGAATCGTTTTGTTAATTCGTATACATTGCATGTCTGTCATATATGTAATTATTGTATATACACATATGTCGTGAACAATTTTTGTCACACTTCTTTATTTAGGAATGCATAAAAGTAAAAGAACATAGATAGATATGGTTGGCAGTATTAAATATGGTAGAGTAATAGCCTGCGGTTTAGTCACCACTCCAATGCGAAATTGTATCCATATTGGGTTGAGCTAACATTGTTTTTTGACCTGTCCCTACTTTTAAACTCATTTCGCTTTGCATGTATATGCAGCCTAGGTTTTGTGGGGTGCTATGGGTGAACTCTTCTGTTTGTCTGTAGGGCCGTGCAGAGGGGCTGCTCCGGGACCAGAGATCACTGGAGCACCTGCGCCCCTCCTGCTGCCTATGCCAGGGACTGGGGCAGCTCGAGTGTCGAGCTTCTAGCCTCCTGCCCAGACTATACACAAATTAAGGCCAGCATCCCCACCTGCAGAAAAGAATCAGGCACACTGTGCAGCTGGCTTGGTTGCACAGGCTTGGGCTCCCTCCCATGTGGCCACATATCAAAAGCAAACCTGACATTAAGGAAAAACAAAATAAAAGGAAAACGTGCCCTGCAGTTGCACCAAAGTAGCACCTCTGGTCTGGAACAGCTAAGAGGATCGCCTCGTAAGGCCAGCGGCTGCTGTTGGAAGTTTGTTTAGTTGGTTCGCAGTGTCCCAAGAGGGCAGGGGCACTACAAGCGCCTTGCTGTTGGGTTGGAGACACCCCCGGAGCAGTGAAGGACACCCCCAAGCTCCAACAGGAGTTTAATACCCATTTCTCAAAACATACCTTACCTCTCACGGGTAAAAGAAAATGGGGAGAGTTGCATTATATTTTCACGCATCCCTTGAGCTTGGACTTTTGTCAAAAGGTTATTGGGAACATGAGCCTTTCTTACTGGACTTTGAAGCCGTGTTTAAAGTAGAAGAAAGACTCTGTTGCATTATGGTGAACACTGACATCTTTGACATGTACATTGTTGACCGTAAATCACGGCTTCTAATGTGAAAGGTGGTACAATTCTGAAGCATTTTATTATTTATGTGCTCTAAGTTTACTCCCTATATTGCCTTTAGTTATTGTGGTAACACCCGGACAGTGCTAGTAGGGCAAACTTTTATTAAATGATTATAGTGTTCAGGGTTGTTGTGGGGCAGACTGTTAAATGTACCTTCAATGCAAGGGGGCATAAGGTACAATTATGGGGTGTCTGACCTTTGGGACTTTTGTGTGCGTCCCTTGTGGAGAGAGGCCCTTTAGACTAGACAGATCCAGTGACACCGAAGCTACCCGGGTTTTTCCGCTGGAGTTCTCCCAACCGGGATTTCCCACTCCCCATTCTTCCTGCCAACAGAAGCCCTGCCCACCCAGGACCTACTTAATGCAGGCGGCAGAGCGGCCGCGCAGCGGCACACCAAACCAAGCCCATCTGCACCCTGACCACACCCAGTGACACGACGCTTGGTCCTCCTGCCCCGAAGATACACCATCGCCGAGCTCTATATCCTCGCCTCCGGACGCCGCAACGAACACTGCCACCGGGCCGACCCACAATAAGACCTTTCACCTGCACCCACTGCCACTTCACCTGCTGCTGCACACACACCAGCCCACAGACCAGCCCCCTGACCCAGAACACACCACAGACACCACCTAAACAAAAAAACCAACTTGCATGTGCCCTTCTCAACACACACTCATAATGCAAGCATTCCACTGAATTTTTGGACCTTATTGCCACCCTCGCCCCATACATCGTCTTCTTCACTGAGACCTGGCTCAACCCCACATCCGCCCCAGACATTGCCACAGAAAATCCCAATGAATAGAAAATCACTCGCCAGGACCACAGCAACAAGCCAGGAGGAGGAACAGCCATCATCCACAAAGGGACCATACAGTGTACCACTACAAGCAACAACACCACCACCCCCATGGGACATCTCTACTTCAAGCCTCACACAGTCAACTAGACAACCATCAGAGTCACCCTTGCATACCGACACCCCAGGCTAGCGATCCAGCTTCTGCAAAACCATTGCAGACTTCATTGCGCCCCTAGCCTTAGACTTCAAGGACTACATCTTCCTTGGCAACCTAAATTTCCACATCGACAACCCCATTGACTAAAACACTACACACCTCCTCAACAGTATGAGCAGCCTTGGATTGACCCAGATCCTCCACAACCCTACACACACTACACAACACACGCTGGACCCAATTTTCACCTCGAGCAACTGCATCAAATACAGCCATGTCACAGAACTCACATGGACCAATGACTCCATCGTCCACTTCAGCATCTCCAGCCTCCACACTGCCCCTCCCAAAATGACCAATGCCCCCCACCAGAGGTGGAACAAAATTGCAGACACCCACTGGGCGAACACCCTTAACACTTCCAACCCTGCTACCGCCACCATCCTCAAACAGGGAGGGAAAAACGTCAACGCCTGGATCACCAATTGCGCAGACAGTATCGCCGCCATCAAGAGCAATACCCAGAGAACATCTCCAAAAAGGTACACCCAAGAACTCAGAACAGCCAAACAAGACAGCAAACAGCTGGAGAGGAGATAGCTTACCATTAAGGACACCTCAACCAATGCCTGCTGAGGGCAACAACGAAGACAGCCCTTGCAGCACGCATCAAAAGCAGTGCAAACAACACCAAGGAACTTTTCAACATCGTTAAGGAATTCACCAACCCTGCTGCCAGCGAAAACGAGAAGCTGTGTGTCAATCTCACCCATCCCCAACCCATACCTACGGACTTACTCTACAAATACGCCACCGCCGCAACCGACGCGAACCACACACTGACCACCTCGAATATCCTCTCCACCCAGGACACCACCTCCACCATGAAATCCATTCACTCGGAAACCAAAGGATCAGCCAGGAACTCACCATCCTACTCAACACCTGTATCACCACTGCAACATTTCCTGATGCCTGGAAACATGCCGAAGTCAGACCACTACTAAAAAAAAACCCGCTGACCCCAGCAAACTAAAAAACTACTGGCCAATCTCCTTGCAACCATTTCCAGCGAAGGTACGAGAAAAGATCATCAACAATAAACTCATGACATGCCTGGAGCAGAACCAACTACTCAACACCTCCCGATCCGTCTTCCGCAGCAATCACAGCACCAAAACCTCCCTATTTGCAGCCACCGACGAAATATGAACCCTCCTCGACTGAAGAGAAACAGCAGCTTTGATTCTTCTCGATCTCTCAACAGCCTTCAACACCGTATCCCACCACACACTGATCAAAAGACTCCATCGCAGCGGCATTGAAAGGGCCCCACTCAGATGGATCATATCCTTCCTCACCGGAAGAACCCAGAGGATCCACCTCCCACCTTTCATCTCTAAACCCAAGGAAATCACTTGCAGTGTCCGCTATGGCTCTTCAAAGCATATAGGATCGTGCTGGCCAACATTGGCAGATTCCACTGTCTCAACATAATTTCCTACACAGATGACACACAACTTATCCTCTCACTCACCGACGACCCCACCGCCACCAGAACTAACTTCCACAGATGCATGACAAACATCTCCAACTGGATGAAGAACAACTGCCTGCTACTGACACAGACAAGACAGAAGTACTGATCTTTGGCAACAGCAGCAACACATAGAACGACCCCTGATGGCCATCAGATTTAGGACCCAAACCCACTCCCTCTAAACACGCCAGAAACCTTGGAATCATGATTGACAACAAGCTCACCATGAAATCACAGATCAGCGCTGTCTCCTCCATCTGCTTACTCACTCTGCGCATGCTATGTAAAATCATCAGGTACCTACCCCTACACGTGAGACGCACTGTGACACAAATGCGCATCACCAGTCGACTGGACTACGGCAATGCCCTTTATTTAGGAATCACCACACACCTCCTACAGAGACCTCAGACCATATAGAATGCCGCAGCCAGACTCATCCTCTGCCTTCCCCAACGTACCCACATCACACCCCACCTCCGGAAACTCCAATCGCTTCCTCTACAGAAGAGATGCCAATTCAAACTGCTGACCCACACACTCAAGGCTCTAAACAACCAAGGACCTGTCTACATAAACCACCGCCTGAACTTCCATCAACCATCAAAGATTGCGCTCTGCCTCGCCACACACCTCCAGACCATCACCTCACTTCTGGAATTCCGAATGTCCCTCAAGACCTGGCTGTTCAAATTAACTGCACTTTAAAAATCCATATTGATTGATTATTGATTGATTCTTCTTCCCTTTTTCCAGTGCCTGTGATAAGGCCTCCTTTACTGCTGGTAGCACATCTCTAAGTTTGCTTGCTATGGGATGTGCATTGCCTCTCAAAACTATTTCATGTGCAAGTCCTCTGAACAGCCTAACTGACCTTGGAAAAATCCTTGGAAACTCAGTAAGCATATTTGTATCCACTCCATTATCATGTGTGCCGCATTCTATGCCGAGCAGAACAGGGGTAGTTCTAAGACTATCTTTTCTATAGTGTTGGGGCTTAAAACTCAGGAAGACGCTGTAAGTTCAGGGATTACTTCCGATTCGCAGTGCGAAGAACTGGCCAATTTCTTTATTAAGAAGGTTGAGGATATTTATAAAAGCTTTCCTATGGTCCCCACAGGCCTTCCTGAGACCTCCTGCAAACCTATTGACGGGATCCTTGAAGCTTTTCCCTCCATAACACAAGAGCTTTTACTGACACTTTGCTTCAAGGTAAAGTCAGGCTCTCCTGCTGACCCTTTTAAGCCTGACCAATTAAA
The DNA here is from genome assembly GCF_964204655.1 of Triturus cristatus. Classification (NCBI taxonomy): domain Eukaryota; kingdom Metazoa; phylum Chordata; class Amphibia; order Caudata; family Salamandridae; genus Triturus; species Triturus cristatus. The sequence goes on along the minus strand of NC_140589.1, from coordinate 635,611,950 downwards.
AAAAATATTATCTACCATTATCCACCCTTTGGAAACCGCGATCAACGGGTCTATGAGCGCGGCGGTTGTGCCCAGGGCCTGGAAACAGGCCAGGGTCCTTCCGCTGCTTAAGAAACCTTCCTTAGACCCCTATAAACCAGAAATCTTTCGTCCCATTTCCCTGCTACCTTGGGTTACGAAAATTACTGAGGCCTATATTACCTCCCTTCTTACGGATTTTTTTACTGTACATAGGAGATTTGATCCTTCTCAAAATGGCTTCCGGCCCGGTCACAGTACAGAGTCAGCACTTTTGGCCGTAACTGAATATCTGTGGACGGCCTTAGACGCGGGGCAGACGTCGGCACTGATCCTTCTGGATCTAAGTGCTGCGTTTGACACTGTGTCCCACGTCATCCTGCTGAATCGCTTATCTGAGGCTGGAGTCTCTGGGTTCGCTCTTAGATGGTTGTCCTCCTTCTTAGCCGATAGGACATTTCAGGTAGTCGCGCCCCCTTTTGCTTCTGACACCTTCCCTATTGGTCAGGGGGTTCCACAGGGTTCATCCTTGAGCCCCCTGCTTTTCAATCTTTATGTTCAACCTTTGGCGGAGGTTGCCAGGAGCAGAGGGTTGTCCATGGTCTCTTATGCCGATGACACCCAGTTGGTGGTGGCTCTCTCGAGTGACCCTGAGCAGGACGCCAGGAAATTTCAGGGCGACCTCTCAGTAGTCGCAGAGTGGATGACGGCCAACTGTCTACAACTGAATTCTAACAAGTCAGAGGTGTTGCTGGTGGGAGGGAACCATGGCCGCTGGAGTGATCTGTGGTGGCCTGCGAGTCTAGGTACGGCACCCACCCCCAAGCCTGTAGTGAAGAACTTGGGGGTTTGGATGGACAGCTCACTTGATTTTCAGATCCAGACAAAAAAGGTGGCAGGCACTTGCTTTGGTCTGTTGCGCGGGCTCAAATCTCTTCTGGCCTTTTTCGATGCTACAACCAGGCAGATCATTATTCAGGCCCTGATCTTATCAAGGCTTGATTATGCTTGCTCGCTATATTTAGGAGCTAATAAGTCCGAAATTCAGAGGCTACAGAGAGTCCAGAATACAGCCACAAGATCTCTCCTGGGCTTGCGCAGAACTTGTCCAGTGACTAGTGCTATCCGTCTCCTTCACGGGCTACCTGTAGCCAGGCGAATTGAGTTTAAAGCACTTTGCACTGCCTTTAAAATTCTGAAACTGCCATCCCCCCAAATTTTGTCTGATCTTCTTCTACCTTATACTCCCACACGATCACTACGATCTATGGGACAATGTTTGGTAGTGATCCCCCGAGTGAGAAAAGTCCGTGCAGGTGGGCGCTCCTTCCAGAACAGAGCTGCCATTCTGTGGAACTCTCTGCCAGTCCACATTCGAGGGCTTACCAATTATTTCCATTTCAGGAAAGCGATCAAGACATTCTTTTTGTAGGCCTTTAGCGCTCTTTGTGTACTGCTCTTCTGTTGCTTAGCGCCAGGACGCCTCTTAGCTGAGGCAGCTGTTAAAACCTTCTAACATAACATAAGTCACACTATTAACATAACTGTATCTTTTAGTTTAGTGGAAGGATCAGTATTCGGATCTAAAACAGACCCATGTCTTTCTCACATGCTCAACTTATAATGCTATCACCTTTAGTTGACACACATTTCCTCAGCAGCATACCTCCCACTGCACTCAAGTTCACCATAAAAGTATCCTTCATGTTTTATTGGCTCTCTTCCATAAGCTAATGTCTTGATATCTGGCTTGAGAAATGTAGTGCTTTTGTTAAGTTGTTGTACTAGCCTTCTTTAGATACCAATGTGATTTTTGCCCCTGAGTCAAATAACATATTGACTCCAGCACCATACGACTTGACACATTTAGCGGGCCCATCCTTGCTCCCACCTTTCAGTTGTAGTACAACTTCACCACAGTCTTATTTGCCTGCTGACGATTCCTATTCAAATCACTTTACAATTCTTGTCATAATGCCCTTTTCCACAAACATTACACACTACTTTCAATGCCGGCCAATCTATGCTAGTGAAATGAATTACAGCATTCGTTATGTTCTCTTTGCACTGATAATGTAATTTATGACATCAGTAATGGCAACAACTGTGGCATCTGAATCAAAAAATCTAAGAAATCCTCTAAACCTCAAATCATTCCTACTTACCACATCACTTTGTTGTGAAAATGCATTATTATTTGAATGTGTATGAATTTTGAAGGCATCTAGATGTTGAAAGTAGTACTGTTGGCTTATAAATGTAATTAATGTGTTAGTGAATGGATTTTTTTATTTTATTTATACACTCTATGTTTTAATAATATCACTGTTAACACCTCATCAGTGGCATCCCTAGCACTGCAGATTATTTTTGTCTCCATATCTATTTGCTTACTGCGAAAACACTGCCTTATTTCCATCTTCTATGCCCATGTACCCACCTATTGGCCAAGGGGCTAACGCACTTGGCACAGTCCATGGCATCTATATATATTCTCTTTTGTGGCAGCAGTACTCCAAACCTCAAACATCATTTAAAGTTGGAAGCCGGGTCAAATACCAATAAGGCCAATGGGGACATGTAAACTGGGAACAGGGTGTGGCCGAAGGCCGTGCCCTCATCTCTGAGCCAGATGAGCATGAACAGAAATTGCACCTTCTGTGGTCGCAACAGAAGAACTGAATGCATCGTTTGTCTATAAATAGGCTGCAGCCTATTTCCAGAGCATGCAAAAAAGTACTGAGGTCATGCCCTCTGGATGCTAATACCTTGGGTATGTGTGCATGTGGACTAGAGGCAGGGAATTGCTGATGTTCACACCATGCACCCAGATTCCTCTGGGCATGAAGGAAGGTTGTGTCCACCAGGGATTATGGGCACGGTTACAAGCATTCAAGGCCTTTCTTCTAGTAATAATACCTCCATGGCGGCTGCATTTGAAGTAGCTGAGTCATTCTGTCTGATGCCTAGCAAGCCCAGTAGGCACTAGGTGATGGCGACCTATGAATAGGACTTTGTCAAATACTAATTTTCTGCACCTAGAGCCAGTTGGTTATGGCCAAAGTATGGGCAAGATGTCCTGTGGCATCTGAGCAGTGGATGTAGGGCTTGGCTTAAATCTGAACTGGGGATCCCATTTCACTGCAGAGACATGGTACAGGAGGACAAGGGGCAGCATACTGCTGCAGCAGAAGGTTGCACTAGTCACTCACAAGCCACTATGCATGCCTGAAAGATGTGCCCAGCGGTCACTAAGTAATTGAAAGTAACAATGGTTCTGTCGGGGGGGTCAATTACTTTGAATATGTAGCAATAGCTTATTCACATAAGAAACAATGATTTGCAAAGGAAATTAATCAATTATAACACACACCATGAATATTGAGTAAATACATCTTTAAGAGAGAGTCAAAAAGATGATCAAAGGCTGTTGCAATTTGCACTTTCAATTGCAAATGTGAAATGCGTGACTGTAGTGAACAGTGACAAGTGGTGAATAGTGATAAAATACTATGTACAAAATAAATTGTGAACAATGTGACGGGGGGGGGAAAGAATTTACAAAGACGTCCTTATTAAATAACACATATGCTTAATGATCCAATAATGAATAGGACTGCATTCTTAAGCTTTGCGTGGACATAGATAATACGCCGACATTTCGACCCTGTGTATCGTGCAAATGTGAATGTGTCAAAGCGGGGCTTCCTCAAGGCAGGAGGGGGAGAGATGACAGCCTAAGGGTTGATTGAAAGATCACAGTCAGGTGTGTGTTATAGAGCAAAAGTGTGTGGCACTATATGCATTTATAGGGGAATTCTTACCAAAGAGTAGATTATGGCTTAACCCTGCGTCGAAGGATTCTGGGTCAGGTAAGTGTAGAAGAGTAAATCTGAAGGGACTCCACCAGCCGGTTTGGAGCCTGTGAACAGTGAAGGCCTGAGTCGGTGACTGAAAAATGTGCCATCATTAATGAAAAAACATGAGTCTTTAAGAGGGTGAGACATACCTGATAAACTTAATGAGTTAAACATCCACCATTCGGTTGGATTTTAAATTTGTGCCAGTCCGAAGTGTTTCTACAAACGAAAGAATGAGGACTACATAAGTCTATGGTTTAAAAGACAAAAGAGCGCGGAGTGCGCTGCAATTGAAAAGTCCCTAATTATTTCTCCGCTGATGGGACAGAGCCTCTGTCCCGTCAGCTCCTCATTTCAGAATACACTTGCGGACAGAAGGACTTTTTCCAGATCATGGTGAGAAATAATTAGGGACTTTTCATCTGCAGCGCACTCCGCACTCTTTTGTCTTTTAAACCATAGACTTATGTAGTCACGCAGACACGCAGTCGAAATTTGGGACCGCCTCAACACCCTCTTGTCCAACTTCACCTTCCTCACAGAGACCTGGACCAATGCCAGCTCCACGCCCGACATCGCAACCGCCATCCCCGATGGGTACAAGATTGTCCCAACCACCCTGGAGGTGGTCTTGACATCGTCCACAAAAGCTTCCTCCGACTGACAATCTCCATCTCGAACTACGCCTCTCCCCCCATGGAACACATTCATTTTCAGATCCAGACCAACCCCAGAACACTACGCAGAACTCTTGCCTACAGACCTCCTGGACCACGCTCCCCGTTCACCAACACCATCGCAGACTACATTGCGCCCCACGCCCTTTCCTCTACGGACTACGTACTGCTTGGAAACCTACATTTCCACCTTGACAACCTCAGCGACCCCCAACTCCACCGCCCTCCTAGAGAACCTTGCCAACATCGTACTGAAGCAACTAGTCACCACCCCCACTCACATGGCAGGACACACTCTCAACCCCATCTTAGCTGGAGGAAACAACCTTTGCTTCAGTCACACCACACAACCTCTCTTGACGGACAACCACTGCGTCCACTTCTCCTTCTCGAAACCCACCACACACAAGCCTACGCCATGCATCATCAGCAGAAACTGGAGCAAGATCACCAAAGAGCACCTCGCCTCTGCCCTCTGCTGCTCTCCTCCCCCCACCATGACAGACGCTAACACTACATCCAACAACTTCCACCAATTGATCGCCGACTGAGCTAACACGCTCGCCCCACCTCCAGAACTCTGACACAAGACACAACACAAAAGCTACCTGGTTCATCACGGACCTCCGAGAATCCAAGCGCTCGTTCCGATGACTTGAGAAAGCGTGGAGAAACAGCAAAACCCTGGAAGCACACACTGCCTACAGAGCCGCCACCACGACACACCACCAACTCATCAGAGCTACGAATAGAAGCTTCATTCAGGACAGAATCCTCTCTAAATCCCACAACTCCAAGGAACTCTTTACCATCACACAAGAATTCACCAGACCCCACAGCGTAACCTCTGAAGCCCCTCCCTCTCAGGACCTCTGCAACAAACTCCGCTCCTTCTTCCATCACAAGATCAGGACACTATATGACTACTTCGACGACCAAGGCATCGACCCTACATCTTCCACAAGCAACGCAACCCAACTGACCCTCCTCACCTGGACCCCTGTCATCACCGAATACACCAAAAAGAGTATGAAGAGCATCTACTCTGTAGCACCCACTACCCGCCGCACATCTTCCACAGGGTCGCACAAGAACTATGACGGACGATTAACTGCGCCCTCGAAACAGGCACGTTCCCCGATGAATGGAAATGCGGCAAAGTCAAATCCCTCCTCAAGAAGCCCTCTGCAGACCCAACTGACCTCAAGAACTACAGGCCAATCTCTATCTTCCCTTTCGCCACCAAAGTCAACAAGAAAATGATCAAAACCCAGCTAACGCACTTCATAGAAACCAACAACATCGTCAACTCATCTCAATCCGGATTCCGCAGCAACCACAGCACCGAGACCGCCCTCCTAGCTGCTACGGAAGACATCCGCACCCTTCTCGATCAAGGCCACACTGCAGTCCTCATCCTACTAGACCTTTCAGCAGCCTTCGACACAGTCTCCCAGACTCCACAACGCCGGCATACAGGGAATCGCCTTGGACTGGATCCGCTCTTTCCTCTCCGGCAGAACACAAAGAATAACACTCCTGCCCTTCCTCTCCAAACCCACAGATATCAGATGTGGAGTACCCCAAGGATCCTCCCTCAGTCCCACGCTTTTCAATATCTACATGGGCCCCCCTTGAAACCATCATCAGAAAACATAGGCTCAACATAGTATCTTACGCCGATGACTCCCAGCTCATCCTCTCCCTCACAAAGGAACCTGACATCACCAGGCTCAGTTTCTAGGAAGGAATGAAGGACGTTGCATCCTGTATGAGCTGCAGCTGCCTGAAGCTTAACTCGGAGAAAACGGAAGTTCTCATCCTCGGATCCACCTCTGCCACGTGGGGCAAAACCTGGTGCCTACCCTCGGAAGCCCTCCCACCCCCATTGACCACGCCCGCAACCTCTGCATCATACTCTACTCACCATGAACCGACATATCAATGCCGTGTCCTCCACATGCTTCAACACCCTCTGCATACTCTGCAAGTCCTTGAAATGGAATCCCCCAAATCCAGAAAGACTGTCACCCACGCACTCATCACCAGCAGGCTGGACTACAGTAACGCTCTCTACGCTGGAATCAACAAATCTCTCCTTCACAAACTGCAGACTGTCAAGAACGCTGCAGCCAGACTCGTCCTCAGCATCCCACGACATGACCACATCACTCAGCACCTCCGAGAACTCCACTGGCTCCCAGTCGAAAAGAGAATTACCCTCAAGCTACTCATACATGCCTACAAAGCCATCCACAATGCCGGATCCCAATACCTCAATGAAAGCATCTCCTTTCACGCCCTCAAGAGAAACCTCTGCTCCGCCGACCTAGCCCTTTCCGAAATCCCCCGCTTCCACAGCGCCAGAAAGGGGGGCAGATACTTCTCCTACATCGCGGCCAAGACCTGGAACGAACTCCCCCTCAGCATCAGACAAAGCCCTACACTGCAAGCGTTCAGAAAATACCTCAAGACCTGGCTCTTCGGATGACCTCGGAGCTGCCTGACCCCCCCCAAGCGACCCGTGACCCTTACGGGTGAGTAGTGAACGCTATAATCCCCTTGATTGATTGATTTGATTGATTGATTGAAAAGAAGCATGGCCATCAATTCACCAATATGCCTCAGGTAGCAGAAGTGACAACATTCACCCTTTGACTTCCAGTGGAATCAATGAGTTGGCCCCATGTCCCTCTCTTAACACCATAGCAGCCAATGAGGAATGAGAGGAAGGGCAAGAAGTGGGAGTGGAAAAAAGAAAGAAAGCTTAGTTTTGAAACAGGGTAAAAGATGATCACTCTTCACACTACACACAAACTGATTGTGACAACAAAAAGTCTAACGTACACTTCGCACTCGTTTACAAAAATGACTTTGAAACTGAGAAAAATGTAAGTACCAGCACTGCAAAGTGTTCTTAGATATGTAAATATAGCAGGCTTAATCACATAATAAATTTAACATGTTTATTAACTGATTATTTTATATTTTAACAAGTTAGTTATGAAATTTTAAAGATGAAACTTAGCATTTCTATTGACTTAATTGTAAAGCACCATAGCAATATAAACAGTGGTGCAATTTATATAGGCAATATGCTATATGACTGAAACTTTCAGTAAAAATGCCTAACATTATTAAGTTCGTATATTTTTACAAATGCTTTTATTTGAATGATTTTTAGGATTAGTTTGTATGTAGGTTCTTTTTGAAATTTTAGTAGTAGGCCGCAATTAGAGTTGAACATTTTTGTGTAATGATCACTGACAACCTTATTTCATTAATGCTAGAACTTAATTATGAGTTTATTTTTACTAAATCAGAAATGCTAACTTTAAAATGCATTGAATTGCCTTTTTCCTTAGGCTGCATTATTTCATAATCTAGTGTCATTGACTTTTGATACGCTTCCTCAAATGTTGCTTTATCTGTTCTGTTTTTGCAACATTCTTTAATCAACAAGACACTTTTTAGTATTTCTTTGTGTATGAATTGGTGGTAATCTAATCTTTGACTACATCCGTGAAGAGAAACAAAGCAATACGTTCATTGTTAACTAACCTGTGAGGACGGAATGAACAGGACAGTGGTTTCTCATGAGCAATATTGTAATACATATTGGAGTATCAATTTTGTACCTGGTGAATGGAAGAATGGTCACAGGACGGGTAGACCATCGTATGGTGACAACTGATGTCACAAATGGATAATATGGTGTTTAAAAAGTGACATTCCAAGGAGGAAGGAGCCAAGCTGTTTTGCATTTTGGGCCCCTTTTGCTTCCTTGCCTCCAGTCTAACTTTCCCGATTAATGCTCCACTCCCATTGCCCATGCCCATGGACCTATTTCCTTAGTGAACTCTAACTTGAACTTTTTGCCCATGCTAGCAGAACTCCTGTGAACTATCCTCCTGCTTTTTTTGGTAATAGCCTATCCCTAACTCTACTTCTAACTCTAAAACATCCTCTTATTGATTCTTTTATTTAGAAATAGATTTACTTTGACTAAATATGTGGTTTTATACTGCGAGCTGTTGACAGAGCTTCTTAATATGTTACTTATATGCGTTGATTATGGATCGTTGATACAATAACCAAATTATTTGTATTTGTCTGAGTCTTTTATTGTGTCAAAAAGTTCTTTCCTCAGAAATTGCTTACAACTATCTGATTTCTAAATGCATGATAGTCATGTATTATTTTCAGAACATCAGGTTATTTTCCTCTTGTTCTGTGTAGCCACAGCTGAACACCTAGTTTGTATAATTTGTGTTAGATTAAATTTCTTTAAATGGTTGGGAACTTCCAACTGTAATATTTTATTTATATTATTATTTTATGTTTTTCGACCGGCAGCATTGCTATTACAAACAGGTAACTTTCTTATATATTATGTATACATTTTCCACATATCTTTACTTATTCTCTAGTACATACAGCAACTGCACAATGTGTTGACATAAAATTAATAATAAACTCTGTATCATCAGTTCAGGCCGTGATTGTAACATGGTCTGGTATACCACACTGTAGCATAACCACATCTATTTAGCTCCTATTCTCTCCTCCTCGACATTCTAAGTTTTGTAAGTCCTTGAAATTCTGTATTATGTTACTTCGTCGCTTTTCGTTGTTAGTAGGTAGTGTACTAGTGGTTCCCAGAAGTCTCTAGGTCGGGAGGCGTGTGGTATTTCCTCTGCATAGACCTCCAGTGTCTCCTTCCAGTAGGTCATGTCAGTGAGCCAGTCTTTAAATCTTGGGGGCCTTTTGCTTCTCCAGCGCATAGCTATGCATCTTTTAGCGAGTAGTAAGGCAACAGCCAAAAATTTCCGTCGTCTAGCTAATTTGAGTTTGCGTACTCCCAATATGCATACCAGTGGTGTGTTTGGTATTTGCTCGGAGAACATAGTCGTTAGCTTGTCAGTGATGTCTTGCCAATACTTGTAGAGTTATGAGCATGACCTATGTAGAAAGTCTGCGTTTGGTGTGTGGCATCTATGACAATTATCTTCCGCTCCAAGTCCGTATTTATGTAGTTTGGCCGGGGTGTAATATGTTTGGTGTAGGAATTTCAAGTGGATAATCCGTAAGTTACAGTTTGTTACAACTGTGTACAACTATATTCCCAGTCATGCTCGTCTATAGGTTCACCAATAGTTGTTTCCCATTTTGCAATGTTTGGTCCCTGTCTTTGTTCATTCTGTGATACATTGTATAGACATGTTACTAGGTTTAAACGTGTGGGTCTTGTTAGTAGTATTTGTAATGCACACTCCGGACCCGGCAGCAAGAGGCTGTTTAGGCATAACGCGGGTTGAGAGCAGCAAGGGCGGTGTGCCATTTTGCTCCCACCCCCCTACCGGGACCCATGAGGCTTCCAACGGACAGGCCTCGCTAGTAAACTCGTTCCTCTCCCCACAATTAACTTTCCTGGCGGAGTTCACACTACTCAGTGTGCTTTTTGATTTTTCACACATCAGCCCACGGTTGGGTGTACCTTAGAGCGTGCACACCACCGGGGCTACGCACATCCCCCTCTGGTCCTGACGAATGCCCGATTAGCAATCTTTGAGGCAGAAACATGTTGACCGCCACGGAGTGAACCAGGTCTTTTATTTTTTTGACCCTCACTCCTTTTTATTTCTTGCCTTTTAAGCAAAATTAATAAAGTTTCTTTTTTGACTTGATTGGTTATTTTAAATTCACTTTCCCCACACAACCAACCCAGCTCCGCAGTAACCTGGCGTCGCAGCACACTGGGATGACATTCGGTCGTCCCAGTGGAAGCCCAATGATGAAGCATGTCACCGACCAGGTTGGTGAGTGAGGGCTTTTTTCATACCCATTGGGTATTGTTCCAAATTTGCCAAGCCTATTTCCTGTGAACATAACGGTTCACAGGGAATCTGAGGCTCGTTGCTCGATTGATCGATGTACCATATTGATTAGAGTGCCCCTTTTTGGACACTGGCTTTATTGTTTATTGGTATTTGTAATGCATTCAACTGTGTGGGTTCCTCAGGAAATGCTGTGTACAATTCCTTAAGTGCCATACGTAATTGCAAGTATGCAAACTTCCTCAATGGCGCCTGGTGTGTGCAGAGGGATGGGTCTTCCAGTGAAATGAACTTATTGTGTGGAAATACATTGCCAATGGTAGTTAGTCCCATCTCTACTAGTAACAGTAACATTCTCTTTTCTTGAGTAATGGTGAGTCTGGGCTGGTGAGCCATTGGGAGTGCCTTGGCATATATCGGTAGCTTATCTGCTCTATATGCTAATGTATGCCATGCATGAGAAGTGCAGGAGACCGTGTGTATTTTCCCCCTCGTCGCAGTTCTCCTTGGGTCCATTATATATGTTGTCAATGGTGAAGGATGCACGCTATCATGTTCTACTGCTATATGCGGAATATGCGCATGGGGATGTAGCCAATAATGTGCATGCTGTGCTTGTGCACAGTAAAAGTATAGTTGGAGGTCTGGAGCCCCGAAACCCCCCTGGTGATATGGTTTTGTAAGCGTTTTCCAACTTACTCTGGCCTGTTTACCTGCCCAGCGTTGGAGGGCAGACCTCAATTTTGTGAATAATGCCTGTGTTAAACCAATCGGTATATTCCAAAGCAAGTATAAGAACCTTGGCAGCACAATCATTTTTTGCAAAGCAATTCTGTCTGCTAATGATAAGGGCATTTTAATCCATCGATCTATTTGCTCTTCCAGTTTTGTCAGGGCTCTGCCATAGTTTTCTCTGATTACCATTTCTGGATTGCGGTGTATCCATACGCCAAGATACTTAACCGGGTCCATTTGCCATTTCAAGGGATAGTCTAGTGTTGGTTTTGTTGTGGACGTTGTGAGAGGTATGACTACTGATAAGCCCCAGTTTATTCGGATTCCTGAGTAATGTTGAAACCGAATAAATTCCCTTATAAGAGGATGTAAGTTAGTGTTGGGGTGGCGTATATATAGTACCATATCATGCCAATAGGACGGAGAGTGAACTGTAAAGCTGACTTAGTGTTTTTGACGGATTTTGCATGCTAAGGGTTCTATGGTTAATTGCAAATAGCATTGGTGAAAGTGGACATCTCTGTCTCGTTCCTCTACCTATGTCAATGGGATGTGATGTGTTCCTTGTTTATTCTGGCTCGTGCCCGAGGTTCATTATATAGTAGTGTTATCCATCGCAGGAACGGCTCAGGAAAGCCCATCCTGCGCAGGATTGCGAACATGAAAACCCATTCCTGCGAATCAAAGGCTTTCGGTCGCTGGGATATCAGGGTCTAGTTGATGGTACAATGCAAATATTGTGCGTATATTTTGGGTAGTAGATCATGTTGACATAAAGTCCACTTGATCCGGCAATATCAGGATGCATATTAACGGCTGTATGTGTGTTGCTGTAAGTTTGGCTAACATCTTAGCATCTATGTTTAATAGGGATAGCGGGCGATAGGAGTCACACTGAGTTAAATCTTTATCTGGTTTAGGGAGTGCAATCAAGAGTGCTTCCCGTAGTGTTGTCGGGAGTTTACCTTCTTCATAGGCCTCTTCGTACATTTCTGCCAAGTGTGGAATCAGAAGGTCACGGAATTCTTTGTAAAACTCTCCTTTGAGGCCATCTAGACCTGGTGCCTTATTATTTGGGAGGGACTTTATTGAGTCTTTAATTTTGTCTTCTGTGATGTGGTGGCAAAAGTACTCTCTGTGTACATCAGATAACCATGCTAGTCCTATGTCGCCCAGGTACTCGTTTATGTCGGGTGCAGATACTGTTGATTGAGTGGTATATAATTGGGTGTAACATTTTGTAAAACAGTCAAGTATGGCAGGAGTATCGTATAGTGGTTGATGTTGTACATTCATAATCTGCGTTACGTACGTAGTCATATGTGCAGGTTTTATTTTATGTGATATCGTGTGGCCGGATCGTCCTCCTTCCCCGTAAGTGCGTGCCGTGTACCTGTGCGATATATATTTTAGCTCATCCTCTGCAAATTTATGGTGGGTATCTGTCTTTTGTCAAATTTCTGCTAATAGTGTGTTGTTTTGCGTTGTTATGTATTCCGCCTCAAGTCTTCTGATATCCCTTTCTACCATCGATAGTTGTTGTTTTATGTCCCGGAATATGCCCACATGTTTACTTATACAATTACCCCTGGCATTGGCCTTAAAGGCCTCCCACAGTGTCCCTGCACTGCCAACAGATCCAGAGTTATGTTCAAAATAATCCACTATCGCCTGATGCAGTTCACTACGGAACACCTGGTCCAAGAGTGCATTTTGCTGCAGCCTCCATGTGAATTGTCGGTGTGTGTGTGTAGGGATGGCCAATGTGAGTCGTATCGGGGTGTGATCACTAGTTATATTTTATTTCTATAGCATGATTCTGAGAGTAGTATATTTGAACCTGATTTCCAATTTGTAAGTTGGCTACTAATTATTAGTCATCATTGGGTGGCTGACATTTGGACACCTTGATTTCTCACCCCTCACCACGATGAGGAAAGGTCCATCTGAAGACCAATGCCTCTGTGGGTAAATGTATAGCAACTGAATGGAGTGACTAAAATTAAATAGAAAAATTGCATGGACACAGTAGCGAAGAACCAAAAGTGAATAAAGCTTCCACTGCAACACTTTCTGTCTGGTCTCTGTCTTCATGGATTGAACAGAGGATGCAAGGGCAGTACCTCGGGCAATACAGGGCAAGCCAGCGGTAGCAACTGATACCCATAGCTACCCCTAATAGGCATTGTGTGTGCCACTGAAAGTGTAAAAGGGGCAACCACTGAAATACTAAAAATCATTATCAGTCTGATGAGCTCTTACAACATTGTTTTGTGCTCTTTGGTCCCCTGCCTTTGGCTATGTTATACGTTTAACTCTGTTCTTTTATTTAGTACCCATTTAGCACCAAGATGGCATTCAGAGATTGATGCACCCTGAAATATAAATAGCACTGCTGGCCAGTCTTTCTCAGCCTCACTGTTGTGAAACTGAAGTGAAGACATGAAGTATACACCGACTACTCTGTACTGCATAAAGGTACTTTGCAGTTATTAAACAGATGTTGTTACCTCTTTTGTTTTGGCAGTGTTCAAGAAATGCTAACTGGTCAGAGACTCTGCCAGTCAAAGTCTCATAAAGATGATGTCCTGGCTGCTCTAAATCAACAAAGAAATGATGGAATACTGTGTGACGTCACCCTAGTTGCTGAGGAGCAGAAATTCCATGCACATAAGGCAGTCTTGGCAGCATGCAGTGATTATTTCAGAGTAAGTGTGTCCTCTTTTATATCTTAATCTGAATGATTATGAAGAAAGTATAATATAGCTCTTACAGTGTTTCAACTAGCAACATGAATTCTATAATCTGCTTCTGTGATAATAATGCATTCAAGGTGTTAAATGGATCCTGTATCCGTGTATGTAAAATATGATTTGCTTGCAAAAAACAAGGACCTACAAACCCCTGCGCACGCTACTAAATTTCATTCTTCCCCACTGTTGGGCTTAAACTGATTATTGTCTGAGTTTCCCTGGCAAACTTGTGTGACTCTTGATGGCTTTTGTGGCTGCCCAGTAGTCCTTCAGCTTTTGTTATTTCAATATTGCTTCTTTGTGTAGATGCCTTCCTATTAGTTGTTTTGCAAGATTTGCTAAGCTGTAAATAGAAGAGATGGTTTACGTTCACAATGAGAAGGTGCCTGTGGTGCACGCAGTTACCCATTATTCTTCTTTCTGAAGAAATATCCCATAACGTGATTATATTTTATGGTTATGTTTATGTCTTTATCGTTTACTTAGTGAAGTTTGGGTTCAGAAGCATGCTGGTGAACAAGGTGATGGTTAAAAACAGTGGCTTGATGTGGAGTATTGGGATGGAAAAGTCCTCCGCATGGTAATGGATGTGCACACCCACACTGAGTGCCCAGCTGCACTGATATCTGGATCCTAATGCTGATTTTTGTTGTCATAGGCAAATACGCATCCTTCATGCGCATCATAACAAAGGCTTGTGTCAAGTATTGTGGTCTTGTTGGACTGGGAGGGGCACCCAAACAGCTACTGCCTTCACCAGGAGCTAAGCAACACAAGTGCAGTGGTGGCAGCATACAGTGTAGTGATCAGTAGGAGTTGACAGGGACTTTTAACCTATGTCATTGGAGCGAGGCCTACAGTCTCAATCAGTTAAAGTTCTGCTGCTATGTGCTTAACTCACCCTGGGCAAACATCGGTCTAGTGTGTAGTGCTGCGCAGCGCATGGATGGTGCACCTGTATGTGTGTCTGGTAGGGTACAATCCAGGGATAATGCATAACTGTGCAGTGGGTGAATGTTGAAAGCATGTGCTGGGTCTACCAGTTTGGTGTACAATACATGAAGGATGTAGTGCTGTGTATTGCATGCAATTTAAGTGCATGTGTTGGGTGGATGTGTGCCTATGAGTGGTGCAGTACATGAAGGATATGGTGCAGTGCACGGATGTCAAATGCATGTGTCGGGTGTATGTTTGCCTTTGAGTGCAGGAATGATACAGTGCTGTGTGCAGCCAAGTCCAGTGTGTACATGCACTAGGTGTATGTATGCCTCTGAATCGTATTCTATGTGGAGGATCCTGAGTTGCATTTTGGGAGACCTAGGCCTGCATGGTGATGCTTAAGGAGAGGAAGTCGAGGAATTCCCCTAGACAGATTTGTGTACTGCTGCATTCCTGTAAGCTGGGCTGAACACACACTGGAGAGGTGAGAGACAAGCTTGCAACATACACTTCAAAGGGTGCTCTTTGATTAAGTGAGAGGTCACCAGTAAGGGGCCTGGGCAAATTTCAGGAAGGAGAAGGGACTGATCAGAGAATCATGAAGAGTAGGGCCCGAGCAAACCTTTTGATACGCATATCACTGTGGCAAACATCTAAGTGTGAACTCTAGTTACTCCCATGGCCTGTGTTGTGGTGCTATCAGCTTTGGAGAAATTCCTGCTGTGACGGACTGCTTTCAAGAGGCAGAGAGGGCAAAGGAGTGGGCATTTCAAAAGAAGCAGACCTCCAACATGAACTTTAAAGTCTCCGACTCTAAATCACATTTGGTGTCTTGAAATTGACAATAAGAAGGTGAAGTTGAGACCCAAAAAATTGTCATCTGCTAGCAGCCAGATAGGCTGAGTGAGGAGGAGAAGCTCTGCAAGACTTCTGTCTGGGGGTCAAGGCCTCTAGGTTCCCTGCTGGGTGAGGGGACATCCAAGATCAATTGCCCTTGAGACTGGCACACCATCACCTGCCTGCTTGTGCCAAGACCAGTGTACCCTGTGAGGAGAAGAGAGCGTTGGAGGAGTGGGGGTTAGTGGGGAGCCCTGTCAAGTGGACTCCCTCTGTGGAGTGTGAGGAAACAGTAGCCCGTGTGCAGGACAAATTTGGCGACTCCTATGCCAGAGGGGCACAATGAATTGAGCCACGTGCCTCGCTCCTCCGATTATGTCAGGTCCTGTGCATAGTGAGGAGCCAGCAACCCCGTATGCCAGGAGGGGCTGTGGCGAGAAGATTTCTCTGCTGTGAGGACCATAACCCTTGAGTCGTGAAGAGCCACGACCCCGTATGCCAGGAGGGGCCGCCCCAAGAAGATTACACTAATGTGTAGGCCGTAGCCCTTGTGCAGTGGTGAGCTGCGACCCATATGCCAGGAAGAGCCACCACTGAGGACTTTGCTGTGCCAAACAGAGCCTGTGTACAGAGAGTATTCAGTGAACCCATATGCCAGAGGAGGTCACCAGGAGCAACAGGACCTGCTACCTGATCGTCAATCCCACCGGAGAACAGATAGGCCACACTTACCCTGCTAGGAGGAGCTGCAAATAACATTCAATTGCTTCAGCTGCACAACCATGTGTGAGGAAATCTTCACCTGCTGAGTGCAGTCTACCTGGGCCACATGCAGCAAACTCACTCAATTCAGCTGCTGCCGCTCCAAGCACCCACAGACAGGGATGTTCAGGATCTCTGGAACAGACTGATTATGGGGTAGTTGGCCCTGGGGGAACATGCTTGCTAGCTAGTGCTGCATCCCTGGAACACTGGTGACTTTACAGTAGAGTCAAAGTGAAGTCTTGAAACTCTGACTACTAGTAGGACTTATCCTGGATGTTGCCTATAGTGAATAGAGAATAACCATTATCGTATGTCGTATTTTTCCTTTGTGTTGGTAACAGTAGAATTTTGTTTTATAAAATTGATTGTGGCTTGACAATGATTTATTGGTGCTGCATGCATTTTGAGTTGTAAACACCTGTTTACTTCCCCATATCCACCTCCCACCCTAGGGAGCCTGGACTGTTCATCCACATTACTACTGAGAATCCAGCGCAGAAGAGTTACTTGGACCAGTTACTCATGATCCATGGTATGTTGTACCCTAGGACATCAGGAGTAAAAGGCCTTAACCCCATAATGGTTGGGCCCAGTAACCCCTGCGTGCCCTGTGGCCCTCTGAAAGTGGTTCTGACATTGGGGGTGGCAGATATTTGAGATGGGTGTGCTGACTGAAGTTGTCATTGAGATTGTGGCAACAGAGAAGTGGCAGCAGAAGATGAGAAATGAGCCTATTGAGTCTGATGGTCCACCGATTTAGGCAACACTGCCATATTTAATCTCTTCTATTGATACATAATATCTTTAAACCACTATTGGTGACTGGAAAGCTGCACAAGACTGGCATAGAAAGGCTTGACAAGCACCACCATCTGCTCCTGTCCACTCAAACGAGGACATCGAAAACAGTCAACTCTGTCCTCCTCTAGCCTCAGTATCATCTACACGTGCTTTAGCTCATGCACATCGAATTCTAGTACCATTTTAGGGCTGTTCCCTTTTCTGTCACAAAACCTTACCTGCCCCTGACATCATCAGTCTGTATCCTTCCACCGAGCTAAGGACAGTCCAGGTAAATGAGTCCATGAATGGTGTCTGAAGCAGTGGTGTTCTCCAGCTCCTCTGAGAGTCAAACAAGGTGTATTGGAAACAAGCAGTTTTCTGACATCAAACATTGAATATGTACAGTCTTTACATAATTATGAGTGACTAGAATAGAATTGAGCAGTAAATAGTAGGTATTTTAGAATCTAGTTAATTCTTATTGACGTGTTCCAGGATCGGATTACATGGTCACAGGTGTGGTTGATTACATTGTTTTCCAAGTATAACAGTTCTACTCTAGTTACAGGCAACAAGGTTCGTCCTTCTGTGGCATGCAAGGTTTGGGCTTTCTCAAGTACTGCGGCATTAAACAGTCCTTGTAAAAGTTTGACCCGTATTTACTGCTTTAAGGTCTCAAATGCAAGAGAATTCTTGATGCACTTTAAATATTTGCAGGTCAGTGTAGGCTCCCAATGGCCTCCGGAATGAACCAAAGGGATTGGTCTTGCATTGGCAAACCCCACAGTTGACAAAGGATGGTACATCTCAGATTTGGAAGCAATTTTAGTGTCATCCTAAAAATAGAAGGAATCCTGTTTAACCAGGTGATTTAATTAATTATCACTTGTCTTTTCACACTTTATCTCCAGAATGCCACATCTATTAGAAGCTGCTCAATCAGAGAGTATTATTAGATGCCATAATTATGGTGAGTCGGAAGCTGTGAGCTTGTCACCTGCATTGAGCATAATGTAATTTCCCGGCTTATGGTGGGCAAGGGCATATCTATCAGATTCATTGCTTCATTTGTAGGTCTTAAGATGAGGTCTGGTACATTATTATTTTATGGTAATCAGAAGCTCTGTGATTTGAGCCTTTAACGTTGTCAGCACCCATTTAGTGAGCCAAACAAAAGGCCTAACGCCATATCTGGGGAGTATGAGCACTCACGGAATATGAATTTGGACAGCTGTTCTCTTTATTCATTCATAGAATATACCCGACTTTTCCTTTTTAGGTCGACCATTCGAGACCTCTTGTATATACTTTAGTATATACTTGTATGTGTATGTACTTTGTGAGCTCTGGAGATCAGCCCTAGGACTTGTCTGCATCCGCTTAGGGACTTTTTTCTGTTCAACTGCCTCTTTTTAACTGTCTTATTAGAAAACAACCAGTAGAGGTCGGTAAAATACCAGAATTGCTTTTTGATTGTTCAACTGCCTCTATTTAACTGTCTTGATAAAAAACGACCAGTAGAGGTCAGTAAATACCAGAATTGCTTTCTGCTGAGGAACTTTCTTTTTTTATTTTCTGGCAACTGCGTCTATTTAACTTTCTTGATAGAAAACAACCAGCAGAGGCCAGTAAAATACCAGAATCACATTAGCGTTCTCCAGATTCCAGTCCATAGAAATTGTCTTCCACAAACACCCGTACGCAATAATATTTTTTTCAAATCTTGTATTTTCAGTGATATGACCACTAAAGGCCCGATTTTATATTAAAAACAGAGCTTTGGATTATACCATTTCCCGCTGAAAGGGAATATTACTCTACATGTGTTCTCATACCTGGTGTGTCACACAGTTTGGTGCTTACTTTCCCTCCATGTTAAAGAACAGTAGATGTTTCAGTACCCAGGCTAATGTGCTGCATAGCTAAATACATATAAAGTCCCAAAGGCGAGACCGATTGCATTGCAAATGCTTGTTTTTTAAATGAGGTCCTGGTTCCCGCTTACTTACTGGGCCATTAATGACTTGTTAAAACCTCTTAGCTTTATCAAGCACATTAGAAGTGATTTGGTGTTGGGCATATGACATTTTATGTGAGATTGAGGCATTTCCGGGTGGGTCACACAGTATCACAAGAAGTGACATGGTTTTAAGGGACACGTGTGGAGGCACTATTAATGTGTTTTTAAAACGTCACTGGGGCATTAAAAACAAACCTATATGAGCATCACAAAGGCAATTAAGGCAAGTGAAATAGTCAGTATATGGTATGAAGGAGAGGGAATACATTAAAGGACAGCAAGCAGAAAACCGAGGCTAAAGAAAGACAACGTTTCATTATTTCTTGTTGATTGTTTTTGAGGTTTTAAGATCGTTTATTTCAGTGCGAGACATCTCTGAATCTCACAGCATTTAAAATGACCAAATAGTGTCCCTTTTTTAGTTAGTCACCTAGTCTTGATATGGTAGCAGGCAAACAAGAATTTTTCACTCTTGGGCAGCAATGAGGGGCATATGGAATAACAAAACAGTCTAATATGTTTATAAAGCAAAATGATTGGTAACCAGATATAGGTGTTAACACTGGTGTTTATTTTATTTGATGTGAATAAAGGTGATTGGTGGAATGCAGTCAAAATGGTATATTGTTTGAAATAATGTGGTAAGAGACTCTATAGACTTAAAATGAAAAACAAAATATCTAGGATGAATGACCATGGTCCTATAGACCCAAGCAGTACCTTTTCTGATAACTTACTTATGTTCAAACTTACTTTCAGCAATAAATCAATCAGGATTCCAGCAGAACTGCTTCAGGATGAATTCTAGTTCTGATGCCCTAAAGTGTGCAAGTTACTGAAACATTCATTTGATGGAAATATGTATGTAAGGAGCTATCAGGAATGCCTTGGTTAGTGCCAAATCAGTACATCTGCTGACTGGAGTCTGTTTGTGATACCTCAAAGCTACTCATTACACTGGTCTGTTCCATTGACTTTTCTAAATTTGGCTCAATGTTTCTTTCTTCTTCTAGTGTCCTTATGACACAGACTATGTATCTAAGAACTTTCTTTAACTGGGCTACCAGTTAACCAGTTGAAACCTGCTGCTGCATTCAAAATAAACTCCTCCCAAGCAGCAACTACCCATAGTTTTTCTTTTATGTGGCTGACCTACCTTGACCGAGTGCTCTCACTGGAGGTTAACTCTGCTTGAACACAGCTTCAGTCACAACTGATATCTTCCACCTTACCTAGGCATTCTAAGCACCTATTCGGGGACAATGCAATTCCACAGTGCATGAAAGAGGCCTACACTTTTCAGAAGTGTAGTGTTTTAGGGACAGGTGAATAACTGACAAAAGGGTGCTAGTGATGTCTCTCTATGCCCCTTTCACCTTCTTTTAGTGCTGGCCTTTATTCCTCAAGCCGCCTTCATTGGAGGTTCTGTTTTGTTTACATTTGTTGAGCAGGACATATCATTGATGTTCAGATAAAAGAGCTAGTTTGTCTCCTCAGGGGAATCAGGTTGGATTTGAATCATTTTTGTGTCATTTTTTAAATTAAAAGTTTCTTGATTTTTATAGATAGTTTGGGTATTTTTATTGTCTTGTGCTTTGGACTTTTAAATTGTTTTGATTCTGCTACTTACTTTACACACTTTTCCTAAGTTAAGCCTTTCTGCACCCTAATTACCAGGGCTGTAAGCAAGATTTTAATTATTGAAACTGTGTGATTAACCTGACAAGTTAGTTGAAGCATTCTTCTGGTGATCTCATACTCACCCAAATTAATAACCCACTTTCTTACACTTACTACTGGCCCAGGGATCATAAGCTAAGTGGCATTCAGTAACGGGGTCATATGAAAACCACAATTGACTCTCTTAACACGTACTCTTGCTGTGGGAGTGAGCAAAATCATTTTGCAAGGTGGTGGGAAAATACAAAGCACCGTATGCACATTCCTTAGTTCTGCCTACATTTTAACAGGCCATGTAAGTCCCCAGAAAATAACTTTAAACAAAAGATAAGCCTACCTAAACCCATTTCTAAGTTATAACTCTTTTAATTAATCGCTTGAGCTTTTATGACTATTATATCCCTTTTCGGGGGGCCACAGGGAGCAGGGGCTACTGGACCCTAGTGTGTAGGCTACGGTTGTTTGCCCCTGATATCCTGGTGTCCCTCCCACTATGGCTCTTCAAACTGGGCAAGTACAGCCCCTTTAGCACTTGACCCTCAGTGGTCGTGATGTTGAACAGTCATATGCTCCTGAGGGGTGTTATGCGGGCATGCATCAACCTCCGAACCCAGCAATTACCCAGCAGTGCAATAACTGATTTTCCCAACTAACTGCGTACCATAGTATTCACTCAAAATCCCATGATACTACACACTACATTACACCAACACTATTCAACTGGTATGGGGCCATTGTACTCAGGATTTCAGGTCCATCCTCTACCTCCACCGTTCCCTCATCTCTACATAAGGATAGTGTGGCAGGTTTCAGGCACAGGTCCAGTACAACCCCTATGTTCTTTACAGTTTGTGCACCATGTAGAAATATCTCAGGCAGCAGGGTGGCTACAACTCCACTCTATGATGATCCTGGGAAATTATGTTCATGGGTACAGCGACACAGCCCACTTGGGTGCACTGCAGCAGTGCCATGGTTCTGCTGCTTGGAATCTCCACAGCACTGTCTGCTTCAGGACCACTACAGGACAGTGCCATGGTATCAGCCAAATTCAGACTCACAAGGGTGCTCAGGCACACTTCAGCAGTGTCATGGTCTGGCAGCTTCAGAATCACAGTGGTACAGACAATTCGAGGACAATGACTGCTCTGGCCATGGCAAGCGAGAGAGACAACACTACATTACAGCAGCTCACCAGTCACTCTCTCTCAAGTCTCTTCTGGGCAGATGGATCCACACCTCCGAGGTCAGCTGCTTTGTGCTAGCCCTGGTAGTGAGCATATCCTGTAGAGTTGGTTTACAACATCCTGTTTTTCTCAGGTAGGTCAGCTTCTATGCACTTCAGCACAGGGAAACCGCTCTTTCTTTTGAGTCAGACTCTAGGTGATGTCCAGTCATCTCTGGGAAGCTGGATGTCAGGAAGACACCAGCTCTGGCTGAACTGTAATTCTCTGCAGAGCACCCCCGTTCCTTGGTCAAAGAGAGTATGGAACTGGAGCAACATGTTGGTGAGCAACTCCCCACTTTCATAATGATAAGGTAGACAGAGGATGTGTATTATCTGCCTGCACCTTCAGACCTAATTGGGTCAGTCCTCCTCTCTTGGGTCCTTTCCAGGGTATCAGTATTTCGCTAGGTATTGGAGACTGTATGTTTACCACATACGGGCCGCTCCCAGTAAAGAGATCAAGGTTTTTACAGTGTTAGAAAAGTGAGGACAGCTCACTAAAAGTTACAGACTGGTCTCACACACCACCTGGTGTCCTGCTTCATCATTGGCCAGTCCTCGCCCTCCAAAAACTTGGTTTGATGGAGGGCGGGCATACACCTGACGACAGGGATGCACTTCTAAACTAAGTGGGGGGCCATGAAATAGAAAGAGTGAGTGTTAAAAAACCATTATGGTTGTCAATTAAATTTTAATGTGGGTGGCAGCGATATGGTATTAAAAACAAGTGGACGGTGTCTTAGGGGATAAATGTCCTTACACCGTTATATATGTGATGGTCGATATGTTTCAATGGCATTCA
Organism: Triturus cristatus; assembly: GCF_964204655.1. NCBI lineage: Eukaryota > Metazoa > Chordata > Amphibia > Caudata > Salamandridae > Triturus > Triturus cristatus. The sequence continues at coordinate 635,589,016 of NC_140589.1, read as the reverse complement.
TCAGGACCTAATATGTGAGGGCTCCGTTCTTACCCTACTTTAAAGAGTAAATACCACTTCGTGGGGTGACGATTGTCACTATCCTCACGATATATCCATGTTCTGGCTCCTTAAAGCCTGAAAGAGAAAAATGTTGGAGAAAACCAAAACCTAGGTCATTCAGACAAACGTTTCGTAAAAACCACAGCCACAGCATTAAGTCAGTGGCTAAGGGTGTGACACATGAAAATTTGTGCACACTCTAAATCCGTCCCGAACTCTTACCACGGGGCAGGAGAAACTACGCCCCACAGGAAACAACCTAGCCTTCATTTTGTGAACATGCGCACGCCAGGGGCTTCCAAAATGTAACCCACTGGCCTTCATTACTCTGGTTAACTCGTACACACCATGTATGCACCAGGCAGGTCAAACACAGACATATGCTCCAACATGCCTGGGGATATTAGTGCTGTACATAAGTGGGCCAGTATGTCTCGACTCCTGTGACACAAATAAAAAGGTCTGGTCCCCACTACAGATTCACAGAATATGGTACGTTGCCACTACCTCACACAATACTAAATCCATGACAGGGTCAGTTGTCCAGTGTTTAACCAAATGAAGCACACTTTATGCGTTCTTTCATCTGTATGATGTCAAAAGATTTAGCCTTCCATTAGAGCTGAAATCTGTGTCTTACTTATTGGCATTTAAGAAGTGTTTAAAAATGTGACGATTTAGAAATTAATGGGTTCATATTTCCTTCTGGACTTTCAGCACCAAGACGCCTCTGGGCATTCATGCTCTCTATAAGTATCTTCATCATCATCACCTAGGCCTTCATGCACCCACTATATTAGCATGAGCGGGCATCAAAAATTAAAGTACAAGGTACTCACAGTCGAGCATTCAGTGCAGGGGAACACGGCTGTACCACCATGCAGGGGACAATCCCATCCCTGAACACTTACTGGCTTTTTTTTTTAAGGTTTCCTATTCCATTTAAATGTATTCATCCTCTTTCCATTTATAACATGATAATGGTCAAATTCTATCATCATCTTAGAACCTATTTTTCATCCTGGCGTCAAAGTTTAAATAAATGAACAATAACATTTCTAAGGAGATGACGTACTGTCTCTTAATTTCAAAATGAAACTTAAAAAGTAATAAAAAAATGGAAATCGGTTCATGTACACAAGTTTTTAATGCAAGTGTATCAATAGTTCACCAAACCAATGCAAAAAAGACTTGGATGTACACAAGGCAATGTGCTACCAATTAATCAGTCAATAAACAAGACCGAATAGGCAGTGATAGACCACTGCATTTCAGCTACAGTACTGTAGATTTAATTGAAAGCATGAAGTAAGAATGTACATATTTAGAGAATATATTTTTACGGAATTTCATGTGATCATTAATGAACAGCTTGAAGCAGTGAATTTTTATATGAAAATATTGACACCGAAATTCTTATTTTGGTTGTTCTGAAGCAAGTCATGTTATTTATGGAATATTAGTGGTGAAAAAACATGCAACATCTACAATACCAAATATAAAACATTAATCATGTCAATATTTGAAATTAATAATGACCTTTTAGAGCTGGTTAATATCCTTAAAACGTTTACAGTATTTCATATAAAACAATCATTCATGTTCTCTAAATTCTCTAGGAGATCTACCATATCTTCCTCCCCACTTAATTCTGCCACTAAATTATTTATAGTTGATGTAGGCCATTTAATTATGTAGTTCTTTTGTAAAGCGCTAGCTTGAAATAATAACTGCTTCATTTGATTATCACTAGACAAAGTAAAACAATATTGATAACACTTTAATGGTCGCAGCCACACAGTTTATACTCTGTCCTCCTTTGAAAACCACACAAAAATCTTGTTATTTTTAGTATTAGTATAGCTCTTAGTCTGAATAACATTTAAAACATCTTAAATATGCCTCACGTTTAATGTTTTGTTAAGGTTGGTGCTCCTTTTTCTTACATTTCAGTACATGTGTTTTCAAGTCATTGTATTCCAATCATCTTACATGTGTCTGTAAAGTGGGGATACGTACATATCCCTACTTGGACTTTCATCTGACTTACAGCTGTGCATAGTCCATAAAAATATGTAATGTTAACTCTAAAATGTGGGTTGGGGAGTTTATCTTGAATTAAAAGTCTGCAAGAAAAGCCTTCCAAGCTGATTTTAAGAAGAACTTCAGTCTAAGAGCTTCATAGGATATTACAGTCCCTTAGCCACAATGCAGCTTTCCAAAGACGGCTATCAATCTAGTCAAAAATAATCAACTAGACGAAACCAAACCGCTGCCTAAGAACTTTGTCTAATAACCCAATCCAATAAATGTGTTAACTGCTTATATTGAGACTAAGGCTACTAAATACTTGTGCCCCATTAGGGTATCTGAAACCCTGATAAAGATTGTAACAGCTGCTGAAAATATCAGCAAGGAAGAAACATGTAATGAATTCTTGAAAGCCAAAACTGTTGTTAAATTTAATAGATGAACTTTTACTATAATTCATTTTGAGTCACTGTCTACCAGAACTAAATGATCTAAGAGTGCTATTTAAGATGGAAACAAACCACTCCAGGTTTTGGAGTGGTTGGTGAGAATTCAGATAATTGATTAGAATTCAGTAATATAGGTCATTGGCTTCATTATGTATGCGAATGTAGAATACTGCAATACTGGAAAGCAGTCGTCGGAAGTGGATCCATTATACAGACTTTTTCAGGAAGATTTTCCGATGCATTGAGTTTCACTAAGATCAAAGATACAGACGTTTTACTAGTTAAGAGAGATATTTGGAGCTGGGTTTTCAATTTTCACTAATGTCCGAAATTTGTTCCATAACGGGCAAGTTTTTTGAGCACAGTAATGGACTTTAAAAAGGCTCCTGGGCAGTATACTGCTAAAACAGGATTATGCTGTGACTTTGGTGTTTTTAATTATTATGATTCAAAAATGGAAATTGAAATATACGTAAATCATCACTGAGAAGGGCAAATTCAGAGATATTGGTACAGAGATGAAATGAGGCTTTTGTGCACAAAATTGGAAGAAAAGGAGCTGTTATTTTAATTACATTTTTTGAACTTTTAACTAACAAATGGTCACAAACCCGTTTATGGTAGAGGCATTTCATCATGCAGAGCAAAGATAGATTTTGTTACCATCAATTTTAAGGAATTTTAAAATTAAATTAATCAATTATATAAGTATTGAATTGTCTAAAGGATGGAATGGTATCTTGCTCAAGAGAATACTCAGAAGTGAGGTAGCATATTGTTGTGACTCACTTTTGTGCCAGACAATTGTTTCATGTATATTTCAACGACCCAGGAAATAGGATTTCAGAGAGTGGATGTCCCTAGCTAAGTGGATGATCATTGTAACATGTGACCTGGCCAAAATGTCCAATGATAGCAACAGTTAGATATTGTAGAATAGGTTAAGTTATTAATTTAAAGAGCAGGATTGATATTATTCTAAAACAGCTCCGGTTACTGTCCACCCATTTGTGTATTTAGATTTGTAAGTATTTTGTTATTAAAGACGTGTTTTTGCATTTTGCCATTTCAGAAGATTGGTTTAAACGTAATCCAAGGGGAAAGATATTCACTTTTCATTTCATAAAGCACACCAAGGTACATCATTGCTGAATGGAAAAAAACATATTCCTTTGAAAACAGAGTTTCATATACAGATGTAATAAGCCCCCTTCCCCTCAAAGATGTGCAATATTCTTACTGCAGGCATGAGCTCATTGTAGAAAATGTCCACTCTTCTTAATTTGTTAAATATAAACAATATTTATTGAAGATAGGTTCTATTTAGTGGCCACATGTTCAGATCATTCACTTTCCTTCCCCAAGCCTTTCTTTTTTTTTTAACATGCACACCTTTGTTGGCTGCCTTCCTTAACTCTATTCAGGATCCCTCTTCCCCGCCTCATTAATTGAACTAGGCTGAGCACCTGTACTTCTCACCCTTCTCAACACAGAATGGGTTACATCTTTGCCCGGAATATCTGTTCTGAGGGGTCCATGCTGCTCTAATTTGTGATGCCTTTACCTCCCAGAATACTTGATACCACAGTGCCAGGTCAGCTGGCTCCTTAATTTAAACCTTCTCAATAGTTCCAGGCTATAACCTATGATAGCTTAATGAAATAGGGCCTCCGTTTGTTTTTTCTCTGCAAATTGGTCCTACTAAACTCTTGGCTGATTGGAAGTAGTAGTGCATCATTGGTCTGAGCAGTTCCACTTGCCTTCTAAGCCCTCCAGGCCTCTTCTAGGCTGAGCTCAGTTGGTGGCTTTTCCAAGCCAGATTAGTTTTTCAATCACTGAATATTTTTTGAACCTATGTGTATTACCCAAATCCCATTTCCTTTTCTGAAAACCTCTGTTGAGTTCCTCCTTGTAGGCACTCATTGGAAAGATCTACATGAAGGTTCATGAGCCCGGAACTACTATTAGAGAACAACTCTGACTTTGCTGCTGCTCATTGGCTATCACTCTCCTCTTTGCCCCCCTTACACAAGGTCAAAGGAAGAGACCTAACAGAATTCTAGCCTGGGGAAAATGGTTAGTTGGCAGACTTTGATACATCTTCTGCACTGATGAAAATCTGGCTGGCATTTGCCCTACCTGCACTGCTTATGGTGAAACAAACAGATTTGGATAGTTTCCACATGTTATAGCCTCCCTGATTGGAGAGAGAGGTTTGAAGTAACTAACTAAAGTTTGAAGACTCTTTGTTCAGAACGTATTGCATATAAGGACCTGGTCATCAAGTTCTGGGCACCTCAGACTTAGGCACTCAATTTAGCTTCAACATTTAGTTTGACTATGAAGTGGTCCTGAAGTGGCCCTGAAGTGGCTAAAGTTGACAGGACAAATGGTCGGAAGAGAGCTGCTGCGGAAGTACTAGACTCCTTAAATAAGTCATCTTTATTTTTCCACAATGCAGGAAAGAACATTTATCGTAATGCCGTCCAGTCGCCTCTGGCAGGTCCGTGTTAAAGCCTTCTTAGGGGTAATAAATGGTGAGGCCTATGGAAGAATCTCCATTCTTCTAAGTCACCATTACTTCTTGTGTTTCTGGTGTTTTTCCTGACTGTTAGTCCTGACATCCTTGGTGTTGTCTTCCTGCAAAACCTTTTGCCTTCATCCCTTCTGTTTTCTGAATTTGCTTTTGTTGGTATTAGGACTCTGCACTTTACCACTGCTATCAGTGCTAACGTGCTTGTGCTCTTTCATTAAAACATGGTAAAATTGGCCTACACCTGATTGGCACATTTAATTGACTCAAATGTCCCTAGTATATGGACTGTGTGTGTTCCCTGGCTTAAAGGTCCTGAACCCAGGGCATGAAAATTAAATTGTATTAGAGGGACTGCAGCATTCATTTTGCCACCCACTAATGTAGCCCCTTACAGTATGTCTCAGAACTGCCATTGCTGCCTGCAGTGCAGTTTTAGACTGCCAATTCTATCATTTTGCCAGGCATAAATCTTCCTTTTTAATATCTATATTTTACCCCAAGGGAAGCCCTAAAAAGCCCATAGGGCAGGGTGCACTGAATTGAGAAATAGAAAATGTGGGTCTAAGTTTTGCATGTGCTGGTAGTGAAAAGCTCCTAGATTCATTATTCAATACTGTAAGGCCCATCTCTCCCATTGGGTTACCTTACTGTATTTAATATGTGCTGATAACTTTTGATTGGGATCAGATAGGGATACGAAGTTTTGACTAATTAATTGTCATCTAAAATCCTTTTTAATTGTAAAGTTGAATTTTAAGTCAAAATTCTGAAAATGCCACTTTTAGAAAGTTGTAATTGTGTACTCTTAACCATCCTTTGCCTGCTGGCAGTATCCTGTGTCACATGCCTGGAAATGGCTTAGCTGTTGGGCTTTGTGTATTTCTCTCAGACAGTGAGACAAAAGGGGAGTATGTGTTGGCAGGATAGGTCATCCTGCCAGGATGGCCGGGGGTGGAGCAGTTCCCTGCCCTACTTAAACTTCAAAGGGCTGCCTCAAGCACACACACAAAGGAACCTGGCACCACCTGGCCTTTGTCTCCCCAGACCTCTTGATGAATTTACCAGGGAAGAACCAGACACTTCAAAACTGGCACCAGCTATAAATGTTGAACCCTCAGAACACCTCCACAGTGCACTCCTGGACCTGGGAAGACTTCAGATGGGCTGCCTTGTTCCCCAGAGGACTGCCCAACTGCCATCAGAGGAAAGCCCTACTGCTTGAGGCCTGCCTTGCTCCATAGAGGAGTGCCCTGCAGCTTGAAGGCCTGTCATGCTGTTTGAAGGAACATTGTACCATGTCCTTGAACCCAAGACCACCTGAAGTGACTCCAAGGACTTGTTGGCTAGCCTCCTGTGTGATCTACATGGACATAACAAGCCCCAGAGACATTGAACCCTGCACCTGACCTCTGCTGGAGTGAGTCCTAGCACCCCAAAATTGTGCCCCCAGGGCCTGGACTCCTTCAAGCGGTGTTAGGGTACATCTTCTACCTAACCCTAAAATGTGGGACTTAGAAAAACTTTCACCCAAAAGTGGCAGAAGACCCAGATCTACCCACCAGCCCTTCCACCCAAGGTACATAGCCAGTCTACCTGTCTTCGCGGTAGCTCCCACTACATTCTTCTACCCAGCAGCAAATCCTGTTTAACTTGACCTCTCAGTGATGGTATCTGGTGTTATGGAGCCGTCTTTGGCTACAGCTTGCAGCTTTGTCCTGCAGGAGGTTTTCGACTTCCCAAAAAGTCCGAAGGTAAAAATCTTCACCCGGGTCGACGGTGACAGGCTTCCCATTAATGATGATGACCTACTCAGCCTGAAAAACCATATTTATCCTCTCTGACCATTTTTCTGACATCGTCGAAGGCTTCACCGAGACTTCATTCAGTGCTCCCTGGCAGCCACGACCACTCCTTGGGCACAACTTGCTGGCTGCTCCCTGAACTCTGCCTTCTCCTTTTTCTCAACAAATATTCTAAGTCCGATGTCAAGCCAAGACCGGGCCAAATTACCCCCTTGTATACGACTAACACTCTATCGCAGTCAGCCTTAACTTTTGACTTTGCCCCGATCTTGCGTGATCAGTTGCCAATGGTTGGTGCTTGGATTTTTTAGACACTATTTTACACTAAAAGTGTAAAATCCAAAGCACAGGTTCTGCTTATTGGATCTAATTGCTTTTTGTGCCATTTTATTTGTTAAAATGTATCCTATTTTTCTGAATTGGTGTTGGATTTTTATTGCGTTGTATTTCCACTATTGCTGTTTGTGTGCTGCATAAATACTTTGCACTAAACTTGAAGTTAAGCTTAACTGCTTTTGTGCCAAGCTACCAGAGGTTTAAGCACGTACAGGTTAAATTTGTGACTTTTGTGGTTCACCCTGACAAGGACTGTGGTAGTTGCTTGAGTGGGGCTTCCACCCTCCTAGACCAATAACCTAGTTTCTTACACTGACAATAATTGATGCCCCTCCCAAAAACACATCACTTTGCAGGTTACACCGCTCTCCCCCTCTTGCACACAGGCAAATGCGTGGTTATGGTTTTATGTGTAGCAGGGTTGTGGTTCTGGCTTTCCTGCTGAAACAAATCTGACTGTTCCATGAGCAAAGTAAAGGTCTTTCATAATATGGACCCCAGCTGAGGAAATAAAGACATTAAAAGAGGTGGAGGACTTGCTTTGATATATCGCGATAACTTTATAGTGACATTCATGACAGTCCTATCCTCATACTGTGAAGCCTTCATATTTAATATAAGGTTGAAAAGGCATGCTTTTGTGTCACCACCTCCACCCCCCCCCCCCCCCCCGGATCTAGAGGTAATTTTTGTGTATCACATTAGTTCACTTTTTTAGGCAAACGCATGTGAAAAGGACATCAGTGTACTAGGCGACTTTTATTTTCACCGAGATGCTTCCTTAAACAAAGAGACAGTTGCCCTTCTAGTTACCGTGGCACTAGGGCTTACTCAAAGAATTAACACATCCACTCAATCAGCCAGACACACTTTAGAAGACCTTTTTACTAATAATACCTAGATTACTATCAAGGTCTTACCTCTATTATGGTCTGATCGTCACGCTGTTATCTTTGAGATAAACATGATGTTAGGACTTTCCAAGAGCGTTCGGCCTGGCCACTCAATTCAGTTTTGGCCTTATAAGAATAGAACAGGTGGCTAGAATTCAAACTAATCTCCGTCTCGATGTAAACCAGGCCTATCAACACTAAACAGATTGGCTTCAGGCCGCCTTTTCTAAATTAGCTCCTTACACCAAAGCCTCCAAGAATAGGAGTATCCCCTCCACCGCTTGGTTCACGGAGGCACTTTGGCTGGAAAAGCAAAACTGCAGGAGACAGGAAAGACACTGGCGGTCACAATACAATCTCTTTACAAGCAAGCGTTGTCTAAATATAAAAACCTCCTAATCAAGTAAAAGTGCAATTATTTCACTCAGCAAATTGACACAGCTAAAGACTCTACCAAACAGCTTTTCCAAGTGGTATCTTAGCTCACCACACTCTCTGATAGTAAATCCATTAACAGTATGCACCTTTTTGTAACACTTTGGTGCAATGTTTTGAGTACAAAATTAATCAAACCTATTCAAAGGTCGAGGCTGCTAATCCTTCTGATGCCAGGATTGATATTTTTCAGGACACTATTACAGTAAGCTGTTCCATCATGATCATGATCAGCTCGGCCAAGTCCAGCTCTCCTCTTGATCCTTGTTCTCCCTCGGTTCTTGAAACATATTCCAGATAGGTTAGGCGCAAACCTTGCAGTCATCTTTAACTCCATGTTTCTCTCTGGAGTTTTTCCCATTCAATGGAAAATCTCCTCAATTCTCACACTCATAAAGAAACCCAGCCTGAACCCAGTTGATCCCAACAACTATTGGCCCATCTCTCGTCTCCTGCTAAAATAATAGAAAATGTTGTGAAATCTCAGCTTGCCCAGTACCTACAAGAGAACCAATTGGTGGATGAGACTCAGTTTCGTTTTAGGTATGGGCATAGTACAGAATCAGCTTTGATTAAAGCTACTGTGGTAAATAATTTAATTACCGGTACTTAATTTAATGCGGAAAATCTATAACAATAGCTCAGTAAAATAAGAGGCAGAATCCGTGGTATTAGAGGTTCGGAACGGGCTTTATTCCAAAATCAATTCGAATTGATGGACTCCATATTCCATCACCACGAAGGTTCAGGAAGTGAAGGACAATACTTTATTGACAGATAATCATATTTATAGAAGAGGCATTATAGTGAAACAGATGCAGGAGGCGTAACAGTTGATAACAGAGATAAAATCATACATGCGTAACTAAAATGGGTGTAACTAGGCGTAACTAAAGAACGTCATTAGATATGATGTCATAAATGGGTGGTTCCATGAAAGAATTTCGCAATGTCAGCAAAAATACTTGGCAGAGATGCGCGCGCAGCAGCATGACGTGTGATTGACGTGTAACTAGAGGGTGAAGGGGACTTGACATTTAGCTCTACATGTGGAGACAGAAGTCTGGGGTTATGTCAACCTAATCCCAAATCATATCTAATATCCTATGTTTAAAGAACTGTGTTATCCAAAAAGAGAGGTCTCTTAGGATAGAATCTTATTCTATACTGACTATACTGACTGTTAGTGCGTGTACAAGCGTCTAAGTGTCTACACTAGATGCGAGGGGGTAGGAATATTCCATGGAAACAGGGCTATGAATTACTTGCATGAGGGCAGCGAGGCCTGGCCCCTTTGCACGGAAGCTGGAAGAATGTTTACCTAAACTACTAGACAGGAATGCATCGGATGAGGAGCGGAGCAGAGCAGATAATCTTGAAGGTGAAATACAGTTTTTGGCAGGCAGATAGGCCGACAGGCCGAGTCAGGCACCGTTAGCCGCGCAGGGAGTAGGACAAAGTTCATGGATACAGATGCGAGCTCAGACTGGAGCTTTCAGAGGCAGAAGGCAAAAAAAGGCTTAATGGCAGAATCAGGGCCTACTCGCCTGGACTGTAAAATGGGATAAATGAACCATATAAAGCCGGTGGCCTTTCATACTTAGGAATAGAATATCCGGCCCATTCATGGCGGATCTGAAAGAGGACATGTTGACGGTGGACGCACATGTGTTTGCGTCTTCATAACTGGAACTGGAGGGAACATACATGTACTTGTGATTTATACATGAAACCGTTGGGGTCCAAGATAGGGGACATAACTGATCATAAAAATCCATATTTCCACACTACAGAGAGGATTAGGGTCGCGTTGGACAGAGGAGGAGCTGCAGCACTTATTCTCCTTGATTTGTCAGCAGGGTTTGACACGGTTGACTACAGATTGTTGATCAACCATCTCAGCACCTTGGGTACCTAACTCCTTTTCTCTTTCAGATAGATTGCAATAAATATAATTGGGTCAATTTGAATCCTCCTTTTTCTCTCCTGTGTGGGGTTCCGCAGGTATCGTCAATCAGTCCTATACTGTTTAATATTTATGTTACAGAACTGGCTTTATTAGTTAAATCTTTTGACCTTTTCTTGACTTCCTGCACAGACGATACACAAATTGGTCTGTCAGCCTTCAAAGATGGTATTGAGGTATCTGCTAATTTTCATGACTGCATGCTGGCAATCAGTTCCTGGACAAACAGACATTGCCTTAAACTTAATTCAAATGAAGCTGAGGTTGATCTGTTTGGTAATCTCTCTCCTGCTTGGTCTCCTACCTGGAGGCCAGAAGAAATGGACCCTCCCCCTTTCCCAGTGACCAAGACTAAAAATGAAGGAATCATAATAGACCAAAGGGCAAACTTTGGACTTCAAGTCAATTAAATTTTCTACTCTTGCTTTTATCTGCTTAGAATGATTGAGAAAAATATTTCCCTTCATCCCAACACATACCAAATAGACCGTGACTACTGCTTTAGTTTTATCTAAAGTGAATTACTGGAATGGCCTTTACGTTAATATGAAGGAAACGCACCTTAACAGGTTGCAGATGGTGCAGAATGCGACTGCCAGACTCCTCTCGGGTATCCCTAAATTTAAATCGTTTCCAAGGAAATTCGTCAATTCTATTGGCTTCCAGTTAGAATCTGTATCAAATGTAAGTCCCTATGCACTGGTTACAAAGCCCTACACAATATTGGCCCTGAGGTCTTGAAGTATTCTTTTGAGTCATGCGTCCCAGCAGACAGCTGCGTTCCTCAGGGGCCAAACTAATGATGGTTCACAGATTCCGTAAAGTGAACTGGGGAGGCAGTAGTTTAATTACAGGAACTACTAAGTTTTGGAATAACGTACCCTCTCACAACAGAGCTCAGTGGCGTAGCAAGGTCAGGTGGTACCCGGTGCGGAAAATTTCTTGTCACCCCTGGCTTGACAAAATGGCAAAAATATGTTTTAAAACACATATGTTTTCCATTTTGTCACCCCCCTCAGTGATGACACTGGGGGCGGCCCGCACCCACCGCACCCCTCTTCCTACGCCACTGACAGAGCTATGCGCACATTGATCTTCAGGAAGGAGTTAAAAACTTGGCTTTTTAACAATTAAGCTCCCTTTCATGCTCAGTTGAAGTCAGTGCCAAGACACCCCAGGATGAATGTGCGCTTAATTGGTTGCTATATCATTACATTGTACTCTGCTCTTGGGGTTTGGGGCTGGACAGAGGAAAAGGGGTGTGGCAGCGAGAGTAGCAGTGAAAATTTGCATGTCTCAGGAAACAAGTGAAGTGACGTAGGCCTAGTAAGGTAGACCAGCAGTCCCAGAAAATATAAACGATAAATTAAGACGAGAAGAGTGAAAAATGGAAGAGGGGAGTAGAGAAGAGGAGATACAGCCGAACGGATGGGTTGATTTCTTTGAAGGGCGGAGGAATTGCAGTTAATTCAATTAAATATATTGATGACAGGGTCCTTCCTACCTTGTACTGCAGAGGGCCAGTGATAAAAAGGTTACCTTAATCCTGCCAACATAATAAAGCAATATTTTCGCAACCTCCAAAAGGGAGCCCAAAGTCAGTCAGTCTGTCCCCCGGCCTGACCACAAATGGTTTAACCTTTCTACGTCATTGCACTTGATCTCCAGCTCATGTTGTCATCCTTGTAATCACATGACACATCCATGCACAGACCTTTTCCCCACCCTGCTGCTGCCTGAGGATGTCCGCATTGATTTGATTATGCTAATTTGTCTGTGGAAGTCAGTTTACGCTGAAAGCAATGACTGGCTTCATCTATGAAAGTTCGTTAAAGCCAATCTGCCTTTTGACATTGCTGGGTCCATTTTAATTAAATAACTTCTACAGACATTCACAATATTTTTATTTTGTGAACCGGTTGCTTCCTGAATTGAACGGAAAACACAGTTTCCATGTATTTGCTGAAGGACAGCTAAGCCATAGGAAACGTTCTGGATTTTCCCTCAAAATGCTCGAGTAGCAGGGCATGTAAGCCTTCTCCGGGCTTGGTTCTAGCTGCAGAACTCCCTGCCCGTTCAAATGACACTGTGTTGAACTTTACCGCTGGTGGTAGACAGAGGTGCTAACGTTCTGGTGGTGTCATTCGGTCAAGCAGTATGTGGAAAGACGTGGCTGCTATATTTAGAATGATTTTGTTAGCTCTTAAAAGTGTGCTCGACAGTGACAGCTGTCACATAACACATTCCGAGTAGCGGGGGACTTGAAAGCCACTTTCACTGTGGTACTAATTTTAAACAAGCACCAACAAAGCTAAACACTCTGGATCCTTTAGTGAAGTGCTTAATTGATGGGCGAGCTTGGGAGTGTGTTATTGTGAGTATGAGTGAGTCTCTTATTGCTGGAGTTGTGAGTAGGTTTGTAAAGGTAAGTAGGTGGGTGAGGTTTGGTGACCGGGTTGGTAAATGTGTGTGATTCAATGAATGTGGGTTGGTGGCTGAATGTGAATGGCCATGCTTAGTTGTGAGTTGGTTTATCCTAGTGGATAGGTTGGTTAGGGCAGGTGGGTGAATGCTGAATGTATGTGGGTCCGTGGTGGGGAAGGTAAATAAGTGTGGGTGAAGGAATTGATGAGTCAACAGGATTTAAGAAGCCCTGAAAAACTAAGGGCCTGATTATGGACCGCCAGACTCACGGTGCCGTGGCGATCCAGCCACCGCCTCAAGGTTGGTCCGACTGCCCTAATGCGAATAGGACAGTTGGACTGCCATTGCACTGCCGCAACCTCTAGAGGTCTCTGGTGCAGCAGTCTTGAGGCCGTAATATGCTTGGCGGGACTGCTGAAGTCCCACAAAGCATATCAGTAGTTTCCTCTCCACAACGGTTTTCATGGCGGTTCCTACTTCATGAAAACCGTGAAGATAGGAAACACGGCCCCCTGTTGCCTCAGGGTCATGGGGTGCATGCAGGAAGCCACATGTTGTGCCCCTCCGCCATGGGACCGCCAAAGAATCGCCCACCAATGACAAAAAAGTAATATTCTGGTGGGCTGTGCACACACGGGTTTGGCGGTGCGGGAGCAGGGTGGCGGCGTGGCGGTCCCACTCCGTGTCGCCAAACTCGTAATCAGGCCTTAAGTCAACTCACAACACAATGCAAAACCTCTTAGTAAATAAACAAATCAATAAAAGTGAGAAGGTGGTCAATGTGAGATAGTAGGTTTAGAGTTTGTTGGGGAACTATGTAGGGAATGGCGGGTGAATGAGATTGAGGTGGCTGGGGGGGTTGGTTCACTATTGGTGGGAAAACGTGGGCGAATTATAAATTTGAATGAGTGTGTGAATGTGAGTGCTTGCGGAGAAAAAGTGTTGCATCCAAGTAGCTCCACATGTAGTCTCAAACTGCACGTTTTCTGAAAATACTAGAAATAGAAGTTTGGGGTCCATATTATTGCAGAACTGGACCACCAGGGTGGGTGTTTCAAAATTCCACAAAACCAAGATACAAGCACTATAAATTATTATGGTAAACTAGAGTATTTGGCATCCCTACTCGCAATGCTTTTCCTCGCCGACTCCCCCCAAAAGTTTTTTTAAACCGTCTTCGGGTATCTTACATCTAAGTTTGGATGCAACATTTTGTATAAAAATAAGGAAAATTCGATGTAATTACTGAATCCTGTATTTTGAAGAAACCACAAAAGTATTTGACTTGGAACCTTGCTCATGGAATTTATCGCATTTTTATATTGTTACATCTGAACATACTCTCACTGTAATGTGTGAATGCTAACTGGTCAAGGATGAATATTTAAAAGAAACTATGAGACCACTGTAAGAATGGTATAAAGAATTTAAATCATGTATTATTTGTTTGCACTGCTTTGCACTATCGGCGCCGTTTACTATTGAGGTAATTGTTAAAATATAAAGTACATACTGTAGATAGAACCTAGCATTTGAGATTTTCTCCTGATAATGAAATGTTCTTTAAAAAATATTTTCGATTTTTTAAAAATATTTTTTTAATTTGTATTAAAATGTATTTTAGTTATGAAATATTGTTAACATTATTTTGCTGGCCTCTCCTGAGATCCAAAGCTTATATAAAGTAATGGATTGAATTGATTCCCATACTTACCAGGTGAGTTGTAAAGTCAGGAGATGGGAGGCACATGAGGTTAACTGGGTGACCGAACATATTTAACTTAACCTTTGTATCTTTCAGACACCCGGGACTTTTATTAGGTACAAATAGGCTTCATGGATGAGAAAAATATAGAAAACACAACAAACCGCATAAACATTCTCAGTCACAAACCTGCCTATTAAAACAAACTTCACGCTGTAAGTTTAAGGGAAACAACTTTGTCAAAATGTATCTTGTCCTGAAGCATCACTTTAGTTGAATTTGTGAACCAACTTTGTTTTCAGAAACTGAAAGATATGAAGGAACACAGAGATTTCGTAGTACCGTGTTAAACGCAGCAAGAATTAAATTCAATTTGTCAATAAATGAGAAAACACTACATTAACAATTAACACTAATGGAATTAACAGTAAATAAACATAGCTGCACATGGAATAGTCTTTGTTAGAGAGTAGCTGTGTATTTGTCAGACCCTCATCTCATGAAATGCGCAACTGTGATGGCTGTTTTTGTATGACATTTGTTAAAATAAAACCGAATCCATTCATAGTTATCTGGCCCTCAGATGTGCAAATGCGCATGCATGAGCAGCCATCTTGAAATGGTTTGAAAAACATATGAAAATTGCTACACACTGAAAGCCAGGCACTGATTTAGGCCGGTTTCTTATCTTATCTTACCATCTCTTACCATTCTTAAGAATCCTGGGCCGACTGGATCTTCTTACCTGCTGTGGAGTGTAAAGGGGAGAGAACCAATTCATTCAGATAAAACCAATAGCCAATCAATTCAGACGCTGAAGGATCACTAACTCCGAGTTAAGTTTTAGGGGATTTATTACAAAACCAAAAATAACTGAACATACAAGCATCTCATGACGAGATTAAGTACATGGCACTAATACAAAATTTAATCCATGCAACAATCTAATTCGATGAAGCATAAAAAGGATAATAAACTCTAAAAATATCAAACAAAAGATAACTGCTCCAATATCTAAATCATTTTTCATGGATACCTACAAAGAAATTGATTAGTCTGTCCCTACTCTACCACTAAAGTGACATCCCTACTTAGCATCTCCCAAACGAACCCAGGAAAGGTGTCAGTGCGTGAAGACTTCCTAAAGCGGTTAGTAGCCAAAGCTACCAAACTTGTTCTAAGTCTCCTTCTCAATATCGATCTCTTCCTCCTACCCTCATCCGCTCCTTCTCTGACTCTCCTCCCTCGGGGCACTGTCCCTAATACAAAATGCACAACATGGAGAACCCGCCTCCGTTACACCTCTTCTGGCTGGACATCTCCTGGAGGTAAATTTCCATTGAAACCTGTATTTTGTCCAATAACGGTTGAAACGTCCTTGAGTCCCAGGCTCCTTCAGCACCGAAAGTATCGGTTCCTCATTATCTGCATTCCTGGAGACACTTGTAGCAAACGCTCCTCCATACCTAACTCCTAAAACAAAAGGTTAGTCTTAGCTAACAAGGGCGGTGTCCTTGCACCTGCAACAGGAGCCTGAGAACAGAAAATCCTTCCCTGTACTTGAAATTCGCTGACTACCTCCAAATGAGAGCCTTCCCAGGGAAAGTACATCTCGGCCTGCACAATTCAGCTAACATAAGATATGCAAGTAGGCCTTTCATAGCAAAACATAGACATTCAGTTAGGCCTCTAGACATCAACTACACACATTAATAAATGTTGCATCTGTGAGCACTATATTTCATTAAATTCAATATATAAGTAATCATTCCTACATGTGCAGTCTTTAATATTGTGCACGTTTAAATCTAATGCATTACATTGCACATGAATTAATTCGTTTGGCACTTTGCAATAGTCAGTTCCATTTAAAGATCATTTTACTGTTTCGACTAACACAAACTACATTTCTAACATTACACTCACATTGTTCGTTATTGCATTTACTCCTCTAATGATCATCTGTTAATACAACATAAAAGTATATGTGGGTTCGGACTATGCGTGATTATAATGCACCCCTACAATTTTCAAAACCTCATGGCGCTCTATCAGCACCCACCAAAAAGGTAAAAAGAAAAATTGGAAAGAAGGGTTGGGGTACAGGTAGACACTGGGCGGAGTATGAAGGAGGAAGAGGCAGGCAGATGGGGGCGAAGGGGTAGCAGGGAGCTGGAGAGGAAATACTTCTCCACTGCACTGAGTGGAAGGGTACATCATCCAGTTAAAATACGGTCAGACTGACCTGGTTCTGAGTGAGACAAAATAGGGAGGAAAACCAGCGAAGCAGGAGTAGGGAAGTGAGACAAGCAACAAAGGTATCTAATAATGAGCAGGGGCTGACTTAAAGCCCACTTGAAGTACATGCTCTGTATTGTAACAATAGGCTTTGCCAATATACCGCTGTAATTGCTTATAGACTATAGACGAGACCAAAAAACGTACACAGTGCCACAAAAAATAATCTGTTATATTTTCGATGTTAATTTGATTTCTGAAATGTTTTCTTCTAAGGACATTGCGTCCTTTGATATGCACAGAAATTGGGCAAGTGCAAACTATTTGCCTGGGTTAAAGAGATTTTTCCTTATGTATTTGCAAACGTTCATTATTATCACTGTGTGTTTCCTTGATGAGTAATTAAGGCTATTCAATGAATCTATTGTGTAGAAGGCTGAACATCGGCCACCTTTGAGAAGGTCATTATTTTAATTGAATTGTATTTAAATAAATCCACTACATGAAGTTCTCTTCATCAAGCAATCCTCATGTCATTCTGCCTCTTAGTTGTGCTAGCCGCCCTGCACAAACCAGCAAACCCGGGAGGCCGGCCTTGTATCTTGACTATTCCTGGAGAAATATGCACCCTGCTCACAAATTATTCAGTTATTCCTTTCAAATTTCCGATTATCTTTTTATTATGCAATGAAGGAGAGATCAACTGGCCATCGTTTACATTTCTTCAGAAGGATTGACCTGTTAACATGAAGCATAGCTGATAGCACACCCAGACAGTAGTTCGGTCTACCGTGCATTTTATTTGTAAGCAGTGGCGGCTCCCCCATAGGGGCGTGGGGGCGTCTCCTCACTGCTTTCTTGCAGTGCGAGAAGGCAGAAACATAAAATGGTAAAACTACCATTTTATGTTTCTGCTTCTCGTACTGCGAGAAAGCAGAAGTGCCTGGTTGTGGGCAGGCGGTCCTGCTCGAGTGCAGGGGGGAGTGGCTTACCCACTGTTGTGGGTACTGACCGTTTTGTCCGCTCCAGGGCCGAACAAAGCAGTCATGCGCACTCCCCCTTTTCTCTCTGTAGGCTGCTGCATGCAGCCTTCATAGAGAAAACGGCCCGGCTGGGGCGCTCTCGGCTGCGCCTCACCAATCACAACGCTGCCATTGCAGCGTAGTGATTGGTGGAGGGAGGGAAGCTGCCTGCTGGCTGCTTTGCTTCCTGTAGGGAAAATGTTTAGCGCTGAACCACTGGAGATGCAGGTCGAAACACAGCGCAGGACCAGCGCAGCCACCCCGTTCAAAGTGTGTGGGAAGAGAGGGCTGGCTCTCACTGAGGCGGCGATCTGTGCTCCATGCGGGCAATGGACGCTATCTGCCACTATTACGCCGCCCTCGGACTGATGAAAGAAAGAGACCTGCGTGCTGTGGTATAGAAAGGAGCGGCTGGCTGTCAGTCGCCAATGGCGAGCATTACTCATGCCCTATTTGTGCCACGCCCGCTCACTCTTCTAACAGTGCTTCCTCGGCTTCACGCCCCCACTCCCCTCGCTGGGCTGTAATAAGTGAGGTAATTAAGTGTAAAAGGAAACCTAGGATGCAGAGGAGGGGGCGCCATGTAAGAGTTGTGTGAGGTAGACATGAGTCGAGGGCTGTGTGTGTGGGGGGTTCTGTGAGGAGGGGTTTCGTGAATTGTGGGGGGCCGTGTTACCCCTTTTATTTGCGAAGAGCCGGGATAATGTATGTGAATAGCCAGCAATCATACCATCAGATAGACGTAATCTTCTCCCCCTGAAAGGGAAGGGACGGGCCTTTTCTTCTGAGATAAAACCAGCTGATCTCTAAGTGTTACTGTCTCTTTGGGCAGCTGTATGAAAATCTTACAACCTCTTCCTCCTCCTTCGAGGGTGAGAGATGGATTAAGAAAGCGGAAGCTTTCCTCAGAGGCCAGTGGTTCTCACAGGTCTGAGGTGCTGAAGGACAGACAGACCCATCCTGTCCGGCCGGCACATCTGAAAGGACGGCGGGGCCGGGCAAAGTTACTCTCAAGCCAGGCCACTGCCGCTGAAAGGCCGATAGGTCCCTGCTACGGACACTCGCGTGTCAGACCCTTGTCTCTGACAGAATGGTAGGGCTGGGCAGTCACTCACGCCCATCATATGCAACTGTTCAGCGTGGCCCTTAGTCACAAGCTGAAAAGACGTGGGTTTAAAGCGCACTCTAGATAAAAACTAGAACAATGTATGGCGATATGCGTGCTATGTTGTAAATATGCCTACGGTGCATATGTGAAACAATAGAAATGAGGGGCCTAGACACTGGTGGTGACTAGGACTGCAACCAGTACAGCAGTTTGATTTACTTACATTTAACACAATTTATTGATCAACATAGAAATTTAGACATAATGAACATTAGACCGGTATGTCTCTAACATAAATCTTTTCTTTTGGAAAAACAAATTATTCTTATTGTCAATGATTCACATTACATATTCTTTATGTGCCAAAAAATTAGCACCAAAACGCAATGCATTTCGGGACATGTGGTCCCTTCGTCAGGAGTATTCTGTAAAGGAAAAAATGGGAGACTATTCTCAGTGGATGCGCTCAAAGTTCAAGAAGCAAAATGAATCGCTGATGTTATGTATGTGTGAGTTATACTCCCTTCACCACAAGCAAAAGTCTGTCTTACTCGCTTATAGATTGAGCCCACTGGGTGTAAAGAAGAAGAGAAATAGAAAAAAGGATCCAAGAGGAAGAAAGAAAGAAACCCACTACAGACCACTGGTACCAAGTATAAAAAAGACTAGCCAGGAGTCTAGCTAATCACATAATCATACCTTATCACTATGCGTATTAATAGACAATGTGTTGATGAAATTCTGTCCCGTAGGGCACCTGAAATAATAAGGATACCAAACTAATGCGTCAGAGATCACTAGCATATATGCAATGCACAACTACCGATAATAGACCTATAGATGATAAACTCACCTCCCAAAGTGGATTCGAATTTCCGACGGCTGTGAGTCTTAAAATATATAGGCTGAGCGATTACGTTTCCGGTGAGAGAAGTGTTCTGAAACACCTGTGAAGTACGTAATGAACAAAACAATTGTCCCTTCAGTATAGCACTAAAAGATGAAATAAACTAAATATAATGACAGCCCGAGTACAATGCTTACCAAGACAATAATAAGTCTACAGCCGAAGGCCGATACCATCCATAGGGGATTCACTAGTGCTGTGAGTCCAATTCCAATGCCAAAACTTCCTAGAGTAGGTGTTGGCGAAGTAGTGCGACCCTTTCAACAGAGCTTCCTGGATGGAACATGTATATGTAATCCAGCGTATGAATCTGGCGGCTAACCAGCTTCTGAGATTAAACAATGGCGAAATCCCGTGTGATACGAGACTCGTTAAACATTGCTTCAAATATGAAGCATGCGCATTCGATCCAGTCAACGAGAAACTGAAAGCGGACTGTGGGGCTGCTGGCGTGCGTTAGAAGCGCATCGATAGAAGAACAATGAAAACGGACTAAATTCATGGTCTACAAAACGTGAATAACAGTGGAGCAGCAGAAATAGGAGTCCAGAGAGTGAACCAATAAAGATGAAAGTAAAAGAATAAATAAACAGTCTCCGTACTGAAAGAAAGTCAGTATGAGAGGAAACCTTAAATTAGACACCATAGTGTAAGGCGCTGTGTGTGTCTCACTATTGCTCAATAGCAATTGTATGCCACAAGCTGTCTTGAAGGATGTGTTGTGAAGGGAATATTTACAAACCCATTAAAAAAATAGATAAATGAGATATCAAAAAATGTCAAAGCTTAACATGCTTACATTTGATCAACAATATTGGAGTATTGTCATGTGAACATAAAATCATGATGTAAAATACGTATTATAAAAAAACATCAATTGGAAACACTTTTGCGGGCTGTAATTGCAGATGTAATAAACAAGCATGAAGATACAATGCATCAGAAGGAAATGTGAAAAAAACAATAGATAAAACGTGGTCTGATGTGGTGGTTTCTGTGATCTAAAGGTGTAAATGAAAATTCTAATGAATAATGTCGTGTGTGGGGTCCAGGGTGGTCTCATGATTAGTAAATGTGTTTTAGAGAAAGCAGGCCATCTCCAGTTTGTCATTAAGGCCATGCGGCATTAAAGTTTGTAAGTTTTTTTATCCAGAAAACTTCTCTCTGTAAAAGAAATTTGGAATTGTCTCTATCTGGAGTTTTTTGGACTTCCTCTATAATTTGAAATTTAAGTTGTGCTATAGTATGGTGTTGTTCTTCCCAATGTACAGCTCAGCTTGATGTAGTACTCTTCGTGCGGATTTTACTTTTGTGCTCAGACAATCTGTTTCATTTTTGTTTCCGTTTTGTCCACATACAACAGTCCGCAAGGGCATTTTATTGCATAAACCACATTTGCCGAGTTACACGTCGTCCTGCTGTGGATCTTGATTTTAGCACCACTCCAAGGGTGCAGCAAGGTGTCCCTCAAAATTGCATTATTGCAATTAATACAGAAAAAAACACTCGGACAAAGAAGAGCTATTGCAGTCACCCCGCACCTGCAGGCTCATACCGGAGGCTGCTGACAGTGAACGAAGGTGCCAACCTCTGAAGGCTCTGTCTGCGGAGTCGCCCTGTAGTTACGACGGAGGCATAGTGTGACTGAGAGAGTAATTCACTATCTGGGCGCCTGCTGCATTGCAGTTGCCATATGCGGCACAGTTAGGCATCTCTGCAGCCATTCGAGATAGGCCGGGCTGCTCTCTCCAGTGCTGACTAGACTCAAGCACACTGAAATTGTGAGTATTCTTTATTTTATTGTGCAATTTTAACTTGAGGTAAACCCACATGTTAAAAATATGTATTGCCAGTATACTTGTGAATATATATTCTTGTGAGTAAATCAGTATACTAGGTACGATTTCATGGTCTTTGCTATTTAACTTTACGTTGAATAGTTTTAGATGCAGGTTAGAGGGAATTTAAGGGACCTGTGTGGCACAGTCCACGCTGTACGATGAGCCACACGGACAAAGAGTGCAGTGGTACTGGAGTGAGGGCACTACAGGAAGAGAGATGGCAAACCAAGGGCAGCTGCATTAAGGAAAGTAAATGTCAACATTTTAACATTTAATTATAACTTTAAACCGTTATGTTCCGTGATTTAGTTCCTATTTAGAATGCATGTATTAATCTTGCATAGTTACATTCCCTAAAAGTGTTAGCTATTTGAACAATGTTGCTTCTGTATTTTTTTTCATGTATAACATTGCTCTTGTACAGTGCATAATTTGAACTGAGTTGCACCACTCACAGTGCCTGTCAGTGAGTGAAAAAGGTGTTCAGAAATCTTGATGGTCATCCAGTTCTGCGACTCTCTGCACAGTGCACAGGGCAGTGAGCATGTGTTCCAGTTGTAATTGTGGTTCTGTGCATATGGTTTAGATGGCTAATTGACGAGACATACTCTGCTGAGTTGCCGAGAGGCTGTCTCGGGGGCAGTCGATGCTAAGATATTCTTGAAATACTGCCATCCTTGCTGCTAATTACTGCCGTTTTGCACTGAGCTCACACGGGACGTATTTTGACATAGATCCGATCTCGTTTTTAACTGTGATTAATTGTGTATATTATGTGTATATGTATTTTTAAAAAACGGTTTTATCCTTTTTGTGTACATCCGCATACTTGCACTTAAAATTACATCCCTCTCACCTGCTGCTTAAGCGGGACTCCCCTCGCCCTACACCGTGTCAGGCGCCATCTTGGGACAGGCAGGAAGGCTGTAGCCGGGCGCCATACTGCTAGGGGCACTAGGTTCTCAAGGGGGCAGGACATAAAAGAGGCCACATGCCAGCGCGCAGGCCTAATTGACGAGACATACTCTGCTGAGTTGCCGAGAGGCTGTCTCGGGGGCAGTCGATGCTAAGATATTCTTGAAATACTGCCATCCTTGCTGCTAATTACTGCCGTTTTGCACTGAGCTCACACGGGACGTATTTTGACATAGATCCGATCTCGTTTTTAACTGTGATTAATTGTGTATATTATGTGTATATGTATTTTTAAAAAACGGTTTTATCCTTTTTGTGTACATCCGCATACTTGCACTTAAAATTACATCCCTCTCACCTGCTGCTTAAGCGGGACTCCCCTCGCCCTACACCGTGTCAGGCGCCATCTTGGGACAGGCAGGAAGGCTGTAGCCGGGCGCCATACTGCTAGGGGCACTAGGTTCTCAAGGGGGCAGGACATAAAAGAGGCCACATGCCAGCGCGCAGCGCACGCGCGCAGCGGGCGCGCCGATGGCGCGCCGGAGGCGCGCCAGAGGCAAGCCCGTCTGCGCCCGTCCGCGCCTCGGACGAGCACAGGACGACCCAGGACCTTGCGGGCGACGCCGAGGGACAACACCGTTATACTAGATTACAGCTCCTGGAGATAGGGGGTAGGGTGGGTCATACGGTACCCACTCAGAATATGAGTGCCACACAACCCCCCAACTTAGGAATCAGAACAGGTAATAGACGCATAAAGGAGCCGAGTACCCTCAACTGCGCTTTGCTGAACTGCAGATCTCTAGTTAAGCATCACATTGAAATTGCGTTATTACTAGATAATCTGCGATTAGATGCGCTTTTCCTCACCGAAACTTGGGCCAGGATAGATGCAGTAGTGGAGATTGCCTCCGCCTGTCCGGAGGGTTTTAAGTTTCTACATAAACCCAGACAAGGGGGTAAGGGTGGTGGGGTAGGACTAATTTGCAGGGAGAGTTTATGTCCGACCTTGCTACAAATGGAAGGGCTTGAGGGGATTGAAGCAATGGCTTTCTCTCTACAAGGTGACAGAGGGAACTTGCTTACAGGTCTGCTCTGTTATCGCCCCCCGGGGCTGCACACCCCAATGCAACCTCTCCTGAATTTAATCACCAATTTAGCACTCACACACTCTAAAATGATTGTCTTAGGTGATTTTAACTGGCGGGAGGACGCAAGCACTAAAAACCAGCTGCGGGACCTAACGTCCACCTGTTATGGCCTTGATCTTCACCAATTAGTCACATCCCCCACTCACCAAAAAGGTCATTTACTGGATCTTTTGTATGCCAATAAGGCGGAGGTTGAGCTTTCAAACATTCACCCGCTTATTTGGACAGACCATTACTGCATCCAGTTTAAAGTATTACTAACAGCTATATCCTCACAACCTGAAACCACGGCAACATACAGGGAGGGCAGAAACTGGGTTAAATTGACTAAAACTGGAATTCTGCTGACCCCTCCCACAGTTAGCCTTTTCTCAGCCTCCAGATCGGTGGAGGCAAACTATAATGCCTACCATAAGTTCATAACCAATGAGCTGGACCTGCTAATCCCGAAAAAAATGATAAGAGTTAGGAGCAGGCCATCAGCGCCCTGGTATGATGACGATCTGCGACAGCTAAAACAGCTGTGTAGGCGGAGCGAAAGGAAATGGAGGAAGGGGCTACTTGCCAGGGATAAAATAGCGCTGAAATCTGCACAGAGTAGATATAAGCAACTTATCCTGGACCGTAAAGCGAGCTTCTACGCTGAATCCATAGCGCTTGCCCCAAATGGGGCGAGGGAACTTTTTAGAATAGTGAAATCCCTATCGGCCCCAAGCTGCCTTGAAAATAAAGTTATACCCTCCAAGAGGTTATGTGATGAGATCGCCACCTATTTCAAGGGTAAGGTGACGAAGATAACGGATCTCTTTAGGGCCACAGATAGAATGGCCGACGGTTCAGGGAAAGGAACGACCCGTGAGAAGTCAGGCAGGGATTGCTCTCTAACTAACTTTCCACCTTTTTCGGACGAGTCGTTTCTTAAAACTGCACATAGCATTTCATCGGGCTCCCCCCTTGACCCTCTGCCTCAGAAGGCTTGGAAGCTATTTGGCCACCCGACCTTCCCCTGGCTGTGCCAGATTTGCAATCAGTCGCTGGCAGAGGGTACGGTCCCGGACAGATGGAAACAGGCCACGGTCTCCCCCCTCATTAAAAAACCAACATTGGACCCAGCGGTTCCCGCCAGCTTCCGGCCTATCTCTCTCCTCCCGTTCCCAATTAAAATCTTGGAGAAGGCGGTGAGCAGATCCCTCTCGAGTTATCTCGAGACAAATCGTCTGCTGGACAAGGACCAGTTCGGCTTCCGCCCTTGTCACGGAACCGAGTCTGCACTAGTCACCATGATGGACTCGCTGCGGATGCGGGCTGACACAGGGAGCACCGCCGTGCTGGTGCTCCTAGATCTGTCAGCCGCATTCGATACCGTGAATCATGAAATGCTGCTGGGACGGTTGACGGAGGTTGGGGTGGAGGGCCAGGCATTACAATGGCTTCACTCCTACTTAACAGGAAGGCACCAAATGGTGACTATGGGACCTTTTGTCTCAGAGAATACACCCGTGGAATTTGGGGTCCCACAGGGATCTAGTATCAGCCCCATCCTGTTTAATATCTATCTACAACCGCTATTTTCCATCATTAAAGCGTTCGGGGTGGAGCTGATAAACTATGCGGACGACACCCAACTGGCCTTCTCCCTGGAAGGCAAACAGGCAGTTCCTCTGGAGCAGTTCCAAAGCTGCATGAGGCAGACCATGGATTGGCTACGGAAAAACTGTTTACAGTTTAACGGAGACAAAACTGAATTGCTGCTCTATGCACCATCGAAACGGATCCAAAATCTTCCTGTGGAACTTAGGCTTACACCAGACTCAGCTCCACTGACCCCAGCTAGTACTGTACGGAACCTGGGGGTTTTTATTTGATAATAACCTCCAGTTGGTCTCACAGGCTAGGAAAACCTCCAGCACCTGCTTCGGCCTGCTACGACTCCTACGCCGTGTTCTCCCATTGTTGCCTATAGACTCTCGCAACATGGTTGTTAGAAGCGTCATCCTCAGCAGACTGGATTACTGTAACTCTCTGTACCTCGGAGCCCCCCATCACATTCTGCAGGGGCTACAGAGAGTGCAGTCAGCTGCTGCCAAGTTGGCACTCGGTCGCAATTTCGACTCATCCTCCACCCAGGCACTAAGGGAACTACATTGGTTACCTGTTAGAGAGAGGGTCCTTTTCAAATCTCTGTGCTTGGTGCATAAGGCAATTCACGGAACAGGCCCGATCCCACTACAGGAAAGATTTGCCCGGTACTCCCCCATAAGGCAGCTGCGGTCATCCAGGGCCAACCTGCTGGTACAGCCCAGCTTTAAACGGGCTAGACTAGGAGGGAGGGCTTTTAGGGTGGTCGGAGCTCAAAGCTGGAATGCACTCCCACCCGCTCTTAGGCAGACGCAGTCATTGACAGATTTCAGAAGGGGCCTTAAGACCTGCCTTTTCCCAGTAGCTTGAAGTCCCTGATCTTCCTTTCTCGCGCGATAAAACATCTTATCTGGTCAGAGCGCCTGGATACCCGTAGGGTTACAGTTTCTCCGCGCTATATAAATCTTTATACAATACAATACAATACAATGGGGGTAAAAAAAAAAAAAAAATGACCTGGCAAAAGTAAAAAGAAATGCAGTGCTCTCCCGCTACTTATAAATCGTTCCTAACTTTTACGTCCCACTGCTTTCAAATGTCACCAGCCGCCACTGTTTGTAAGCTTGATTATGCTTTTGCAAAAGATTTCTTCAGGTCTCGTTTCCAGAAATTAATGCTCTTACTGAAGTATATTATTTTATATAGAACAATAAAAAATAATGTGCCACGCTTTTTCTAGGTGGTAGACTCTCACTAGCTTTTCTAGCTCGACGAACACACAGATCACTCTTCAGAGTTTTGTGGTGTGTGGACTGTGTAGTGTAATAACAAAGGAGGCCACAATACAGTGAAATATGCTAGGACAAACAACGGTGGTAAGTGAAAGTAACAAATAACTCTTGTTTCATTATCATGTTTATTTGGTTTCTCAACAGACCACAAACAAGGATCAATATTTATATCATTGATACCACAAATACTTCATGGTAACAGCTTTAAAAAAATAACATTGGCAAAGCCAATTGCTCTGGCTTTGCCAATGTTCTAGACATGCCGCTTATGTATTTGCCAGCACTGGATGCTTAAAATAAAATTTTCTGAACTTTCAAGATGTTATAGAAAATATTAGTTTCTGCACTTTCAAGGTGGTTGACGCGTGGCATGTGGACGCAATGCATGGGCCATGTTATAAATCTAAAATACAACAGGTTCAAGATGGTTACTTCGTTTTAATGTAAATGATTTGCTCTACTCCAAGAAAACCAACAAAATGAAATATTGTCCTGTTTGTCCACAATATCTACTGACATAGTCCTGATAGAAGAGACAAAACTTTTACTAACTAAATCAGAAAATGTAAAGAGAGATTGTGTTAGTAGTAATATTAGACGTAATAGACCACCCAGACCCACAGACCCTGCTGATTCCCCACTAACTCTATCCTACCCCCCAAAAGAGTGACAATCTGATTTCAGAAGACCTTGCAGTACACCGAAAACTGTAGGTGGACCCAATGGGGAAGTATGTGTTTGCCTAAATTTGCACCTTTTGTTCTAAGATCATTGTGGGCTCCATAAACTTCCTCAGCACTGCCAAGTCTCATTTTCTAGTGTCACTCTCCATGGTCTTCACTAAGGGCCTGATTTAGATCTTGGCTGATGGGTTAATTCATCACAACAGTGACGGATATCCCGCCCGCCAAAATAAAAATCCCATTATATCCTATGGGATTTATATTTCGGCAGATGGGATATCTGTCACCGCTGTGACAGAGTAACCCGTCCGCTAAGATCTAAATAAGGGACTGAGTCTCATTCTACATGGATGGTAATAAGAAGGGATTCAAAGATTGCTGTGTACCCCATTACTGACATGTGGTTCAGTAGTACAAGCACTATAAATTATTATGGGAAACTAGAGTATTTGGCATCCCTACTCACAATGCTTTGTCACCCCAATTGCCCCAGAAAGTTTTTTTAAACAGTCTTCAGGTATTTTACGTCTATGTATAATGCAAATGATTTTATAAATACCCATGGTCTCCTAGAGCCCAGAAACCTAACGCATCCTTTGTATCATGTGTGCACAGCTCCTTTTCTAGGATAGATTACATCCTCGCCTCATATATGGCCTTACCACTGCAGTCCCACTGCCCCATCTGAGAGGGTTGTCCTTCAGACCGCTCGGCAATACATCTGAGTCTCGATTTGAGTTACGTCTCCCTATCGTCCAAGAGGTGGAGGATGAATGTAATCTGATACAAACAGTAAACAGAGAAGACTTCTATAAGAGAAGGCCTACATACGTACTGAAACCTAAATAAGAATTTTGTAACTTCGGTATAAACTCCAAGGGTAACTAAAAAATTGACCGTATGTAGTATGTTGATGAGTGATTTTGTCCTGGCCATACCTAAATTGAAAGAGAGCAAAATCGCCCCAGAAAGGGTGATTAAAGGGTAGAAAAGCTTTTATAATGGCCGCCCAACACCAGAAAAGTTGTGATTGGTGGAGTGGAAAATTCGATCTTATCACATTGTTCACATCGACAGGAGAATATGTTCTAATGCATTTGCAATATCACGAATATGACCAAGGGGAGAAGGTTAGGCGCATTTTAGTGGCGGTCCTGAAACAGAAAATCAGAAACTGCAATGTTGCTTTCTTCAACAAATCCCATAATCTTATTGCATACCTAGTTGAGATCAGAGAGACATTTGTGAAATACGTGTGTAACCTATATCAATCAGCCCATAGTGGCACACCAGTGCCCGAAGCAAGGTTTCTCGCTGTTGTGCCTCAAACAGTTGCAAACGGGTTCATCCCGAGGCCCTGGAATCTCAGAGAATGAGACCTTCAGTGCTCCTCAGAATAGCAGCAAACTAATGTATCATTTACAGGTTGCATGATCAGACCATATATTTAATGGCATACTCGGGCCAGGCCTGGCACTTTTCCTGATGCAGGTTCATAGATGATGTTGCAATCTATCTCTCAGCTCCCCCCACTCTCCTCGTGCACACATACTATGCCTGAGATCGGGGACCGTAGCTGACACAATCCAGGATTTGCCATTTTTGCAATTTTTACACGCAGAGTAATCAAAATGCCACACACAATTGCGTATACTCCCTTCAATAGCCTTAAACTAATTCACATGTGAGACATCGGCCTACTTGGATTATTTTTACTTCTCTCTCGCCACACCCTTTCATATTTGTCAGTTTCCCTCTAGTTTATGAACTTTATTGCATACCTGTTAACTCACTCGCATTTGGCAGGTACCACTTTCTTTTCACGTCTATTCACCCTCCTAACAAACAAAATGACTTTAATGAAGCTACCCGCCTTTCAAACCTATATCACCCTCCCCAAAAAATGTTGTTCTCATTTGAGATTAAAGTGATCACCCTCTTAAGTGCCTGACTTGAATCAAAGGTTCACAGGTATTCTATTGGGGCTGTAACTCTCATCAAATGAATGTTAATGCGAAGTTTCACCATAGCTGTGACGTGTTGCTCTCATGTTTATCTTAGATGATACAGCCTGATATTGTAAGTCATTGTATAATTGATATAATACAAAATAAAAAATCATTTTAAAAAAGAGAGGAAGTTTTGTTACTTACCTTTTCCATCCAGGATAATGTAAAATCCAGTGTCCATCAGTGGAAAGGCTTTTTTTGAGCAAGCACTAATTTAAAAGTAGCTTTTAATAAAATTCTCATCAATCTACTTAGCCCTGGTCATGGTCCACGCTTGGACGTTCAAGTGTGCTCTCACCTCATACTAATAGTTAGCAACACTTGATGACCCTTCATTGGAGACACAGATCCTTTCACCTGCCTCTGAATTGATGAACTGGCAACTACTTGTTTTAGATTTTTTGCCAAGGGAAATGGTTCTGTTTTTTTACCATATCCAACCAGGTTAATATACATCCTAGCGTTTTTTCAGTGGATGGGCTTTTGTGAACCAGCTCTGCTGAAACAGAAGTTCATAATACCAATTTAGAACCTACCTCGAGCCTTGGTCACAATCTCATGTCAATACTTCCAGTAATGCTCTCGCCTCCTACACCTTTCACTAATAACCATTGATACACCTTCATGGAGGCACAGCCGACTTGTACTGGCTCTGAAAAGATACACAGGCTATGCATAATGCTAAAAACATGGAAAGCACACACCAAACCATTTGGGTATTGAGCATAGGTGGCGGCAATGTTTAGGGCATAGATCTGTCCAATCCTTCTATTGTGATTTAGGGCTAAGCTTGGTTTGAGTTAATTTTCAAAGAGTTGTGCTCTTTTTCCACTTTTGACCTGGATAATCTATGTCCATTTTTGTGAGATGGAATAACAGCTTTCCCACACATGCACTTTCATCTCCTTCCCCCATTTCTGATAATTGATATGTGGAGATTCTACTGCTTTCTCTTGGGCCCGGATAGACACACTGGATATACGTTTTCAGAGATGCTAAATTTACATGGACAGTAGGAACACAACGTCTTTGGTGGCAACTCTGTTTGGACATTAAGTTTTTTTTTGTGGTTCTTTTTAAATGTGTTTGTCACAATATTCATTACGCCGTGCTCAAAAAATCCTAAAAATTTTACTAGGCTTGCAGGTCTTATAACTTGAAAAATCTCCTAACTGTAACGTACTTGACCTCTGTCTCTGAAAGCGAGCAAATGTGACAAGATAACAAGATTTAAAGCCATCTTTATTGGTCATTCGTTTTGGGAGCAATACAATGTCTTTAAAACTTGTTACCTTTTCACATTTGCTCTGCTTTCAGAGACCAAGTTCAAAAGTCAATTTGTCTTCCTACTCACTAGGATGGGCGAGTAGACCCTAGAAATAGCTCATCCTGAATAAATCTGGCTCGCCATAGCGAACGGGCGAGTGGATTTTTCGAGCCCTGCATTTACATCTGTTTCCCTGTTGCTCTTGGGACACAGGTTTCCTATTACGGGTCAGTAAAGCTGAGACAGCAGCAACACCTTCATGTCCAGCCTCTCTGTGTGGGGAGAATGGTCCATCCATATGTCTGTGTGGTTTTCTATATTTTTATACCAAAATCTACATGTTCTCTCAGAGTCTCCCAGCAAAAAGAATACAAAGCATTGGCTGAACACATTTGGGAGATGGACCACTCACTTTTTTGTGTGCTCGCCCCAAAGTTTAGGACGGATGCTGCTGGTTTTGTGACTCTGAGAGTGCCCTGAGGTCTGCTAACTAGAACTCCGCACCTGTCCCCTCACTTTAAAACTGTATGGTTGATTGGCTTATACCCAATTGGCATTAGCTAACTAGCTTGTAGGTCCCTTGTATATGGTACTCAGGCACCCAGGGACTGCAGCACTGGTTGTGCCCCCCTGGGTGTAACAAAGGTAAAACATGGCTCCCAGTCTGCCTCTCTGGACTGGAAGGGCAGATGTAAACTGCTAACCCTACTTTGCTATTTACAGTAAATGCACAGCCCAATCTTCTGTTTTTAATGTACATAAGTCACCTTTAAGGAAGGCCTAATGAGCCATCAGGCAGGGTGCTGTATACTAGACATTGGAACATGTGCTTTGACATGTTCCAACAGTAAAACCTGCAGTTGTCATTTTTACTGGGGAAGAGGCTAGTAGCCCATTTGACGAGTGCAGATCTACAGACTGACACCTCAGCTTTACTAACTTCTGACTTGGACTACTAAAGCTGATACTATAATGTATCAAACAACTTGTTGCATTAAGCCCAACTGGATTCCCAAGTAGGAATTAATGTAACTTGTTGCAATGTGCAACTGTAAAAATGAGCCACTTTGTGGCCCTAAATCCTTTGTGCCCATCCACGGTTGCACAAGGGCTTTGTTCCTGAGACAGCTTTCTGCCCACCTGGGGAGATGTGCAAACAACTCCCAAAAAGGACACAATAGAAGCCTGCGGGGTGTTACTCTCCTTGGCACAAAGTCACAGGGTGTTGGCCCAAAAGGCGAGCTTTAAAAGAGAAGCCTCATTTGAAGGGCAAAAGGTGAACACACGAGGAGGGGCAGCTCTATTGTTTAGATAGACAGGCTGGAACTCAGGAAGGAGAAGGGAAACCAGTTGCCAAACCAGTTTTTCACGGCGTGTAACTCTCTTGGTAGCCGCGCTTCTGGGTTGGGCTAGTGAGCTCTACATGCTGAGAGTCTGCGTCTGCCGTCTGGAGAGAGGGCAGAATGGATAATTATGGGATAGCCAGATGCCACACTTTTTAGGAAGTGGTCATCAGGAGGGAGGGGACCTTGTAGTCCATTGGCTAATGATCGCATCCACCCTGAGGGCATTTAGTGGCCATTAAAAGGGCATCCCTGACACCCAGAATTCAGATCTCAATGAACTGGAGAAAAGGACTGCCCTGCTGCATCATGTTTTCACCGAAGAGAGGCTGCACTGACATGGACTAAACTAGCTACACCTGGTGGCTAGCAAAGAAGAAGGGACTGTGTCTGCAGTGGTCCTGCTCTTGGAGAAGCCAATTCCGGAGCCCAGTCGAAGCAAGAGACTTTAAGGGTCAGTTGGCTGACATCCTGTTGGCAGCACAGGACAATAACTGCTGAAGAAGCCTGCACTCCACTCGTTTGAGTTGCATCAATCGTAACAACATTTTTAAATGGTACAGAAATTGCCCATCCATCTAGAGGGACCAAAATAAAACTATGCACCACAGCCACCTGCGTTTCAAAAAATTTGGTATACTTATTGAAGTGCCCTTGTGGGCTAGCCAATGTGGACAAGATTGAAAGCAAAATTAAAACCAGGATAACAGAACATAAAAGTAACATATGCACCAAAAATGAGAACTCATCAGTGGGGACACATCTCCACACACAGGCCACAATATTAACCAACTTCGATTCACTGTGTTGAAAATAGTTTAATTAAGAGATGGGATTGACAACAATAAAAACTTAATGAGATGAGAAACGTATTGGATTAAGAGACTGACTGGACTCTTTAGCCCCCCAAAGGTTTAAATGACCACATGGAATGCAGTTGTTTTGTGTAAAAGTGATGATCGTTTTCAGATAACACTTTATGTGATCCCATGGTACCACTCATGAATACATGGCCATTCTTGCATAGAGCTGTCATATCTCTGTTTATTAGAAGTATTCCTGATTTTCTTTGTGTACTTTTGCACAGTCAGAGCAGTGTGACTATGGGAATTCTAATGTATGAATTCACTTTGCTCTGATTTAGCACACTACGAGAATTACACATTTGATATGATGTAGTGTACTTTCTTTTTTGCCACTTAGGTTTACCGCTCGAAGTTAGGGCAGCTTTTTTTTTTCATTTTCATTATATATATTTTTCACTTATGGTACATACACATTTGGATAACACGTTTTTCCCGGTTTGATTCTAACATGAAGAAATACTAATATGGCCACCATGAGGGCCTTTCAATTGTAACCATTTTTTCGTTGGTTTCAACACGTGGTAGTAATCCACAAGGAGCAGGGAGACGGGCCTGGAAGTTCTTGAGGTCGCTCTGACTCACCTTGGGTTTCTTTAGTAAGGCGTTTATCTTGGCGTGCTTCCAGCTCCCCGGGAAGGTCGCGGTCTCGAAGGAGATGCTAATGGTCTTGCGGAGATGGGGTGCGATAGTGGCGCTAGCTTTGTTGAAGATGTGGTGTGGGCATGGGTTGGACGGGGAGCCGGAGTGGATGGTGTTCATGATTTTGATGGTGTCGTTGTCGTTTATGTTGGTCCAGGTGAGCAGGGGGTCGCTGTGGTTGGTGGCCGCGGGGTCTGAGGTGTCTGTGGTTGTCGAGGCGGTCAGGTTGTTGAAGGTGTCGTGGATGTCTGCGATCTTGCGATGGAAGAAGGTCGCAAGGGAGTCGCACAGGTCTTGCGATGATGGGATGTCGGTGGTGTTGGAGCTGGGGTTGGAGAGTTCCTTCACGATGTTGAAGAGCTCTTTGCTGTTGTGCGCGTTGTTGTTGAGTCAGTCCTTGTAGGACGCCCTTTTGGCGGATCTGATGAGGTGATGGTGTCTGCGGATGGCGTTCTTGTGGGCTGCGTAGCTGTCTGGTGTCTGTTCGCGGTGCCATTTCTTTTCTAGTGTACAGCAGGTTTGCTTTGAGGCCTGGAGGTCTGCGGTGAACCAGCTGGCTTTCTTGTTAGTGCATCTGTTGGAGGGTTTCTTGATCGGGGCGAGAGTGTTGGCACAGTTGTCGATCCAACGTCTGAGGTTGCGGGCGGCGGTGTCGGTGGGGTCGGCGGGTGGGCTTCGGGCAAGGGTGTAGTTTAGCTGGTCTTCGGTGATTTTGCTCCAGCTGCAGCGGGGGATCTGTTGAGTGCGGTGGTGCGTGGTGGGTTTCCGGAAGGTGAAGTGGATGCAGCGATGGTCGGTCCAGTGGAGATCAGTGGTGTGGCTGAAGGTGACGTGGGGGCTTGAGGAGAAGATGGGATCAAGCGTGTGGCCGGCAGAGTGGGTGGGCGTTGTGACGAGCTGTCTGAGTCCGAGGTTGGCGAGGTTGTCAATCAGGGTGGTGGAGTTGGAGTCGTTGTTGTTCTCGAGGTGGAAGTTCAGGTCTCTGAAGAGGATGTAGTCTGTGGAGGCGAGGGCATGCGTGCGGACTAAGTCGGCGATGGAGTCACTGAACAGAGTCCGGGGGGGTCTGTAGATGAGAGTTCCTCTGACGGTGGTGTTGGGATCGGTGTGGATCTGGAAGTGCAGGTGTTCGGCAGTGCTGAGGGTGTCGTCGGTGCTGGTCGAGACCCTAAGGGTGTTCTTGTGGATGATGGCGAGTCCTCCTCCTACTCCGTTGGTGCGGTCCCTGCGGGTGATCTTGTAGCCGTCCGGGATGGCTATGGCGAAGTCGGGCGCCGAGGAGGCATTCATCCAGTTCTCTGTTGGGAAGGCGACGTCCAAGAAGGATGTGACAAGCAGGTCCCAGAGTTCGACGGCGTTTTTGCGTGCAGAGCGGGTGTTCAGTAGTATGCATCTGAGGTTGTTGCGTCCTGTCACGGTGGGCGGTTTGGCGGCTCGAAGGCTGGTGAAGCTGCAGCTCCGGCAGGAGAAGGGTCCTTTGGTGTGCTTCGGGGCAGTCAGGAAGCAGGTGTGCGGTCGTCCGGTGTTGAGTGCGTGGAGGGTGTTGGCGTCTTAGCGGCGTTGGGTGTTGTGGCGTTCGCGGGGGCCAGGGAGTCTGGCGCTGGGCACGGTACAGGCGCGGACGGACGCAGACAGGCTTGCCTTAGGTGCGTGTTCGGTGCGCCAGTGGCGCGGCAGCGCAGTGACCGCCATATAAGGGGAGGTGGGAGGGAGGAGCAGCTGGGAGGCGGGAGCAGGGCGGTGAATGGGCGATCAGCGGCAGGAAAACGAGAGGGATACAGAAGGCAAAAAACAGGGCACAATATCAGAATAACAATACCAAAGGAAAAAGGGGGAAAAAACAGCAATCCCAATGAAAGAGCAGACATCACAATCACGGCAGGGCTAACAGGGAGAGAAGGGTAAGAGCGAGGGCAAGAGCTTGCGGCCTCGAACCTACAACCAGCAGCAGCCGCGGGCTCAGGGGGAGCGACACACAGGTGGTGCTGTGCGCTGTATTTGATTCAGTTTGTTGCATATATGTTTTTTCTTTACCTAGTTGTTATCACCTGATGAAGTACATGTAGCCCGAAATACATTGGAAATTATTGATGGATTATGACAATGCGGAAGTGAAGAGATAATCATGAAAAAATAAATTGTGTTAGTAAATGGTCTATGAGCTTCATTCATACTCTGGGGAGTGGAAACAGGAGTAAATTTGAAGGACATAGATGGAGAACAATATCAAGTATATTGGTGAAACTTTGCATAACCTCCCCCAGGTGAGGAAAATACTGTTTGTTAATAGCAATGAATTCCGAATGAATGGTCCACTGAAAAAATTGTACCATCATGCTTTTGAAGATCTGTCAGACCAATGTCTTGTAGCCATTTCAATAGAATAATGTTGATAAACATCTGTTTGCCTGATAAGGTTACCACAAAAGATCCTGCCATGGGTTTCTGGGCTCAGCATGGGTTTCATATGTTTTAATTGAAGGCTGTACATCAGTAAAATGTGATCCCAAAGGTAAAGGTTTAGATAGATGAACTAATAATGAGTCTGGTAGGGAGACGGAGGCTTGGTCTATATTCGATCCTATTTCCTCCCTTCCAAATTTAATAACAGATGTAGTAGGCAAATGAAAATACCTGAGACTGGATAGTTAGCAATTTTGAATAGGGGAGTAAATGGGGATAGGCTTTAGTCGGTGCTTGAGGATTTCAGGCTTCCCAGAGCCTCTGCTTCTTGAAAGTTGTAACACTGGTTCTTGGGCCTCTTTGTAGTGGTCGTATTTGGCTTGAGATCATTGAAAGAATGGTTATTTATGTGAAATACTGAGCTGCGAGATAGACTACATCTCTCACTTTCTGTATTGGGGGTTCATCTGGTAAATAAATAGTCACAACATAAATCAGACTAAATAGAACCACAAATGTATTTCTTACTTGCTTGAACTTGTGAAGCAGCCTGAACTATGTACCATTGGAGCACTTTGGTTAGTAAACCCATGCATGGCCTTGACTGAATCAGACATGTTGGGATTTCCATAGCAAAGTTGAATCATATAGCATGCAACCACTTTACAAAAAATACAGAAACAATGCTTCATTCGCTCTCCAGTTTTAACATGAGTTAAGATGCAAGAAGAAATATGATCGTAGGAACTAGAAGAAATAAGAAGAGGTGCAGAAATTGGCTAATCCTTAAATTGATGCTCAAAAGAATGATCTAACAAATTTACAAGAACTTTATAAATGTGATGTGAAAGTCTCTCACAGGAAAGAAAAACTGTAATGAAAAACTTAATTCAGAACATATAAACGTAAAGATACCCAGTGTAATAAGAAGCGCTGTTGAGTATATAACGACCAGTCTGAAAATGTTATTATTTTTTTAATGTATAAATTGTTGAAAGAACAGACAAAGATCCTTGGCTGTTTGATTTGCAAATATAATAGTCTGAAGAAATGTTTTATGTTTTATTAGTCTAGATTAATATAGGGAAAGATTGAAGGTGGTTGAATATGTATCGTTGGTTATGATAAAACAGTCTATTCAGTGAGATTCTGGGCCTGTACCCTCCAATTCCGACTGTTGCTAGTCAGAAAATGGAAGCAGCCCTCGGATGCAGTGCTACCAAAAAATTCACCTGCTCTAATACTATGATTAACTCTATATTTGGAGGATTGTTAGGGTGTCTATCTTGTATGATCTATGACAGGTATATCTGTTAAAGATGAAAACCTTCATCCTCCCTCGGATTGAGTGTCCACTTAGTGAATGACTTACCAATGCTCCTTTCAAGAGTCTGCAACAGATAATGTGTTGTATCTGCAGTTTTGGTTACAAAGCAGGGATACAGTGCCATTCAAATCGCAAAAAGAGTGGGGATATCCTGTACATGCCTCTTTCATTTGCGATTCTTCATGTGTCTCAAAATACGCCTTGCTAGTCCAAAATATATTACTGACTCTCAATTTTCCTCATGTACATTGTAATCTGCATTTTTGCTTTCACAAAAGCCATTATTTGTGTGCATTTACAACCGGCAAAATGCTAGGTACATAATGGGCAAAGACTCTAAATTATTTTGCAGGTTGGTAGTTCCTGATGCTGAGCCAACTATCGCTAATGAGGCAATCAATGATTACTTAACTCATTGGGCAAAAGGCACTGTATTGATGCTGCCTACTAGCCAAGTAGTGAGCTGGCCAGGATCAATGGGGATTCGTGTGATAGGTGGCCTCAAACCATTTAGAACTGCGGCATCAGATCAGCCTTCATACAAAATACAAAGTCATTACATATTATGTTGAGGCATGGTTTTGGCACTTTTTCTAATTCAAGTACGCCTTACCAGATTCATTGAAGGTAGAGGCTTGATCCTGTGTTTAAGATGTGATGATTATTATGATTCTGGGATGATTTGAGTTTGGCTATTTTGGAACTAACAGATAACATATTTGTCAAAATTATTTACCATCATTTGCTGGCATGTACAGGTTCTAATCACCATATGCCCATACAGGCTCTAGGCAAGATGCCTGAACATTTGAAATGATATTGAACTCTCTTTTCTGCCTTCCAGAGCAATCCAGAAGGTGTCTGCTCTGTTCTGTGAATCTATTCGCTTCTAAGCCATGTTTGATTTTGGAAAGCATGCTATGCTATGTAAGAAAGGAGTTCTTCAAATTTCCTGGGGACAATTCAAAGCTTTTGAACTTCAACTAGAGCTAAAGTCTGAATCATTGGATGTAGAGTCTTATCCGTGGTTTGTCTTCCAGCTGCTCTGTGCAGGACAATATTCACCCCCTTTTCTGGTTTAATCATCATATTGACAATGTACCCTGGGTTCTGCAGACTCTACCAGACATGTTTTCAGTATTTGAGTCCCATGCACATGGATAGACCCTTTTTATTTTTCTCTGAGTACACAGATGGTGTTACCAATCTCTCTTAACTACAAGAAGTTGTTACAGGATATTGATAGTAAAAACTTGTTTGATTGCTGCAGTAGAGAAGAGCAGTCTTAATACACTCACCAAACGTTTTGTGGTGCTGAATTGACCAGGTCCTGAAGAATGCAAATGACAAGATGGCAGGTAAATGAAGAAACCTGTTCAATTGGGGGACGGGTGAGTGAAACCTTCCATGTTTTTAAATCGTGTGTATAAGATGCCTTATTAAAGCTGGGCAAGTTGACCCATTACATTTTTTTAAGCGTTCAGAAGTTGTGGTTAGAGATATGAGTAAATGCCTCATTGAGTCAGGCGGACAGTATGTGTTACTTTGTCGGCTGCACATCAACAAGGTGATCTGCTCCCATCTAATAGACAGAGTGAAGGAGATAGACAGCACTACCACGGGGCACACCCAAGTTTATCGAATCTAGAGCATTGAACTGTCTATGCAAGATGGCCATCCACTCTCGAACAGCTGCTGACCGAAAGCTCACTCTATGTATTGGATAGGAAACAATATGTATTTCATGTATGCATCACGAGAAAGCCATTAACGGCCAGCTCACCAAACGCCTGGAGAGAAACAACCTGCTCAATGGCTTGCAATCCGGTTTACATGCCAACCACAGCATTGAGACAGCCCTGATAGCTGTCACTGATATCCGGGCCCTCCTCGTCAGGGGAGAATCGCAGCCCTGGTCCTCCTCTACCTTTCTGCAGTATTCGACACCGTGTCCCTCCACACACTCATCAAGAGACTTCACCATCGGGATCCAGGGAGACGCCCTCAGATGTATTGCATCCTTCCTCTCAGGATGAACCCTCAAAGTCCGCCTACCACCGTCACCTTGGTCTCAAAAGTCATCTCTCTTTCACAGTTTGTATTGTAATTCTGCTTCTGCTGTTGTAAATTTTCCATTTCTGTGTTACTTACTGTTGCTTACTATTGTTTCTTTGAGCCGCTCCCATTGTTTTTTCCCTATCCTTCCCTCCCACTTCCCGCCTCCTTGCCTGCCGCTCCCACTTCCCTAGACTACTTATAGAGTCACAGCGCGAATGCGCTGAAGGGGCGCCAGTGGCAAGCCATCTGCGTCTGGACTGCAGCCAGCGCCAGGAATCTTGCACTACCACCACCCGAAGATACACATCCGCCGATCTCCAAGCCCTGGACCCAGGACACCACAGCAACTGCTGTACCTGATCCATGATAGGATCCTTTACCTTCTGACACTGCCACTTTTTCTGCTACATTGAAGCATAAGCCTACTCGTCGACCACTGCTGCGCCAACCACGACCAGACCATCTTCACTGCATCCTGCTCAACTCACAATCTCTCTGCAAACATGCCACCAAGATTTGGTACAAAAGGGGGTGGTGATGGACGGAGCGTCAGAACCAATCAAACACTCACACCCAGTCAACAGATCTGGGTATGATCCATCACCGTTCTTTAGCCCACTCTGCCACCCCAGTTCAGACATGGCCATATGCAAATCAGTCTGACCCTGTGCCTCATGGGAACAGTCCAGCCCGAACTGCCAAGCCATGCCTTCCCTGGACCGGAAACAAGCTTCCTAGGACCGGTTTCTGGCATTTCAGCCGTCTTCAGCCAGGCTTGCTTAAATCCAGTGGCAAAGTGAGCAAGGGACTCACGTCTGAGCATACCCTGCCAACTTATGGCGAACAAAGCGGTACAAAAGGGGGTGGTGGTGGACGGAGCGTCAGAACCAATCAAACACTCACACCCAGTCAACAGACCTGGGTTTGATCCATCACCGTTCTTTAGTCCACTCTGCCACCCCAGTTCAGACATAGCCACATGCAAATCAGTCTGACCATGTGCCTCATGGGAACAGTCCAGCCCGAACCGCCAAGCCATGCCTTCCCTGGACCGGAAACAAGCTTCGTAGGACCGGTTTCTGGCATTTCAGCCGTCTTCAGCCAGGCTTGCTTGAATCCAGTGGCAAAGTGAGCAAGGGACTCACGTCTGAGCATACCCTGCCAACTTATGGCGATCAAAGCGGTACAAAAGGAGGTGGTGATGGACGGAGCGTCAGAACCAATCAAACACTCACACCCAGTCAACAGATCTGGGTTTGATCCATCACCGTTCTTTAGCCCACTCTGCCACCCCAGTTCAGACATGGCCATATGCAAATCAGTCTGACCATGTGCCTCATGGGAACAGTCCAGCCCGAACTGCCCTTGTCATATGCAAATCAGTCTGACCCTGTGCCTCATGGGAACAGTCCAGCCCGAACTGCCAAGCCATGCCTTCCCTGGACCGGAAACAAGCTTCCTAGGACCGGTTTCTGGCATTTCATCCGTCTTCAGCCAGGCTTGCTTGAATCCAGTGGCAAAGTGAACAAGGGACTCACGTCTGAGCATACCCTGCCAACTTATGGCGAACAAAGCGGTACAAAAGGGGGTGGTGATGGACGGAGCGTCAGAACCAATCAAACACTCACACCCAGTCAACAGATCTGGGTTTGATCCATCACCGTTCTTTAGCCCACTCTGCCACCCCAGTTCAGACATGGCCATATGCAAATCAGTCTGACCCTGTGCCTCATGGGAACAGTCCAGCCCGAACTGCCAAGCCATGCCTTCCCTGGACCGGAAACAAGCTTCCTAGGACCGGTTTCTGTGATTTCAGCCGTCTTCAGCCAGGCTTGCTTGAATCCAGTGGCAAAGTGAGCAAGGGACTCACGTCTGAGCATACCCTGCCAACTTATGGCGAACAAAGCGGTACAAAAGGGGGTGGTGATGGACGGAGCGTCAGAACCAATCAAACACTACACTCAGTCAACAGATCTGGGTTTGATCCATCACCGTTCTTTAGCCCACTCTGCCACCCCAGTTCAGACATGGCCATATGCAAATCAGTCTGACCCTGTGCCTCATGGGAACAGTCCAGCCCGAACTGCCAAGCCATGCCTTCCCTGGACCGGAAACAAGCTTCCTAGGACCGGTTTCTGGCATTTCAGCCGTCTTCAGCCAGGCTTGCTTGAATCCAGTGGCAAAGTGAGCAAGGGACTCACGTCTGAGCATACCCTGCCAACTTATGGCGAACAAAGCGGTACAAAAGGGGGTGGTGATGGACGGAGCGTCAGAACCAAACACTCACACCCAGTCAACAGATCTGGGTTTGATCCATCACCATTCTTTAGCCCACTCTGCCACACCAGTTCAGACATGGCCATGTGCAAATCAGTCTGACCCTGTGCCTCATGGGAACAGTCCAGCCCGAACTGCCAAGCCATGCCTTCCCTGGACCGGAAACAAGCTTCCTAGGACCGGTTTCTGGCATTTCAGCCATCTTCAGCCAGGCTTGCTTGAATCCAGTGGCAAAGTGAGCAAGGGACTCACGTCTGAGCATACCCTGCCAACTTATGGCGAACAAAGCGGTACAAAAGGGGGTGGTGATGGACGGAGTGTCAGAACCAATCAAACACTCACACCCAGTCAACAGATCTGGGTTTGATCCATCACCGTTCTTTAGCCCACTCTGCCACCCCAGTTCAGACATGGCCATATGCAAATCAGGCTGACCCTGTGCCTCATGGGAACAGTCCAGCCCGAACTGCCAAGCCATGCCTTCCCTGGACCGGAAACAAGCTTCCTAGGACCGGTTTCTGGCATTTCAGCCGTCTGTAGCCAGGCTTGCTTGAATCCAGTGGCAAAGTGAGCAAGGGACTCACGTCTGAGTATACCCTGCCAACTTATGGCGAACAAAGCGGTACAAAAGGGGGTGGTGATGGACGGAGCGTCAGAACCAATCAAACACTCACACCCAGTCAACAGATCTGGGTTAGATCCATCACCGATCTTTAGCCCACTCTGCCACCCCAGTTCAGACATGGCCATATGCAAATCAGTCTGACCCTGTGCCTCATGGGAACAGTCCAGCCCGAACTGCCAAGCCATGGCTTCCATGGACCGGAAACAAGCTTCCTAGGACCGGTTTCTGGCATTTCAGCCGTCTTCAGCCAGGCTTGCTTGAATCCAGTGGCAAAGTGAGCAAGGGACTCACGTCTGAGCATACCCTGCCAACTTATGGCGAACAAAGTGGTACAAAAGGGCGTGGTGATGGACGGAGCGTCAGAACCAATCAAACACTCACACCCAGTCAACAGATCTGAAATGCCAGAAACCGGTCCTAGGAAGCTTGTTTCCGGTCCAGGGAAGGCATGGCTTGGCAGTTCGGGCTGGACTGTTCCCATGAGGCACAGGGTCAGACTGATTTGCATATGGCCATGTCTGAACTGGGGTGGCAGAGTGGGCTAAAGAACGGTGATGGATCAAACCCAGATCTGTTGACTGGGTGTGAGTGTTTGATTGGTTCTGATGCTCCGTCCATCACCACCCCCTTTTGTACTGCTTTGTTCGCCATAAGTTGGCAGGGTATGCTCAGACGTGAGTCCCTTGCTCACTTTGCCACTGGATTCAAGCAAGCCTGGCTGAAGACGGCTGAAATGCCAGAAACCGGTCCTAGGAAG
The DNA here is from genome assembly GCF_964204655.1 of Triturus cristatus. NCBI lineage: Eukaryota > Metazoa > Chordata > Amphibia > Caudata > Salamandridae > Triturus > Triturus cristatus. Next base: position 635,546,091 of record NC_140589.1, on the reverse strand, counting down.
CTTGTTTCCGGTCCAGGGAAGGCATGGCTTGGCAGTTCGGGCGTGACTGTTCCCATGAGGCACAGGGTCAGACTGATTTGCAGATGGCCATGTCTGAACTGGAGTGGCAGAGTGGGCTAAAGCACGGTGATGGATCAAACCCAGATCTGTTGACTGGGTGTGAGTGTTTGATTGGTTCTGATGCTCCGTCCATCACCACCCCCTTTTGTACCGCTTTGTTCGCCATAAGTTGGCAGGGTATGCTCAGACGTGAGTCCCTTGCTCACTTTGCCACTGGATTCAAGCAAGCCTGGCTGAAGACGGCTGAAATGCCAGAAACCGGTCCTAGGAAGCTTGTTTCCGGTCCAGGGAAGGCATGGCTTGGCAGTTCGGGCTGGACTGTTCCCATGAGGCACAGGGTCAGACTGATTTGCATATGGCCATGTCTGAACTGGGGTGGCAGAGTGGGCTAAAGAACGGTGATGGATCAAACCCAGATCTGTTGACTGGGTGTGAGTGTTTGATTGGTTCTGACGCTCCGTCCATCACCACCCCCTTTTGTACCGCTTTGTTCGCCATAAGTTGGCAGGGTATGCTCAGACGTGAGTCCCTTGCTCACTTTGCCACTGGATTCAAGCAAGCCTGGCTGAAGACGGCTGAAATGCCAGAAACCGGTCCTAGGAAGCTTGTTTCCGGTCCAGGGAAGGCATGGCTTGGCAGTTCGGGCTGGACTGTTCCCATGAGGCACAGGGTCAGACTGATTTGCATATGGCCATGTCTGAACTGGGGTGACAGAGTGGGCTAAAGAACGGTGATGGATCAAACCCAGATCTGTTGACTGGGTGTGAGTGTTTGATTGGTTCTGATGCTCCGTCCATCACCACCCCCTTTTGTACTGCTTTGTTCGCCATAAGTTGGCAGGGTAAGCTCAGACGTGAGTCCCTTGCTCACTTTGCCACTGGATTCAAGCAAGCCTGGCTGAAGACGGCTGAAATGCCAGAAACCGGTACTAGGAAGCTTGTTTCCGGTCCAGGGAAGGCATGGCTTGGCAGTTCGGGCTGGACTGTTCCCATGAGGCACAGGGTCAGACTGATTTGCATATGGCCATGTCTTAACTGGGGTGGCAGAGTGGGCTAAAGAACGGTGATGGATCAAACCCAGATCTGTTGACTGGGTGTGAGTGTTTGATTGGTTCTGATGCTCCGTCCATCACCACCCCCTTTTGTACCACCAAGATTTGGAACATGATCATCTCCTTCACCCCCGACATAGTCTTCCTCCCTAAAACCAGGCTCAATCCTTTATACATACCGACATTGCCTTAGCTATGCCCGACGGCTACAAGATAACACACCAAGACACCATCAACAAGCATGGAGTTGGGATCACCATCATCCATGAGGAAAACAACCACTGCACCAACACCCAAGACAACGGCACCCCTATCATGAAACACCTCAACTTCCAACTCAGAACCAACAGCAAAACCACCATCAGAAGCACCTTCACCTACAGACCTCCAGGACCTTGCCCCAGCTTCTGCAAAACCATTCTCAAATTCATTACTCCGCTCGCCATCACCAAAAACGAAATCTTCCTCGATGACCCCCATTTCCAGCTTGACCCCAGCGATACCAACACTTCCAACCTCCTTGTTGCACGAGCAACATCGGCCGCCCTCACATCGCAACCAACCTAGAACAGTTGGTCAGGAACCTCTCAGCCTGGATCACAGACTGTGCCAACAGAGTCGCCCCCAGCAAGCATGCTAAGCCCAAGAGGTCTTCCTAGCAAGCCGGCTGGTACACTACAGAATTAAGAACCATGAATCACACCTGCAAATGACTTGAAAGAGAATGGTACACCAGCATGGAGCTCACAAACCTAACCACATTTAAAACAGCCCTTAACCTTATAATTCCTATAATAAAAAGATTTTTTTTTTTAAAAACAGCCCTCAACCAATACCATCAACTCCTGAAAAGGAGAAAAAGAAGCGCCCTGGCCGACTGCATCGAAGAAAGCACCGACCATAGAAAGGAACTCTTCAACATCATCAGAGAGTTCTTCAGCCCCTCAGCCACAAAACAACATCATCACCCTTCCCAGGAACTCTGCAACACCCTGGTGGACTTCTTCCATGACAAGTTCTCCACCATCGACAGAAACTTCGAACCCCAGCTCACCGACAACCTCCATTATTTTGCCCCCATAAATGAGGAACACGACCACCTGCTCACCGCCTGGGATGAGCTCATCATGCAAGACACCACAGCCATCATGAACTCCATCCACTCATGAGCACCCACGGACAACTGCCCTACCACATTTTCAACCTCAGATGTAAGACGATCAGCAGCAAGTTCACCGCCATCCTCAACTCTTCCATCACCATGGCCATCTTCCCTGAAGTATGGAAACATGCAGAAGTCAAACCTCTACTCAAGAAATCATCCGCTGAACCCAACAAACTCAAGAGCTACTGTCCCATCTCTTTGCTGCCCTTTCCCACCAAAGTCCTTGTGAAAGCCATCAACCGCCAACTTACAGAACACCTGAAGAACAACAATCTTCTGGACACTTCTCAATGCGGATTCCACATCAACCACAGCAACAAAACTGCCCTGATTGCGGCCACATGTGACATCAGATTCATCCTTGACCAAGGAAAAATGGCACCCCTGATCCTCCTCAACCTCTCAGCAGCTTTTAACATATGACACCACACCCTGATCAAAAACTTCACAGCATTGGAATCCAAAGAGACGCTCTCAAGTGGATTGCCTCCTTCCTCACCAGTAGAATCCTGGGAATTTGCCTTCCCCCCCCCCTTCACCTTGGAACCCAAGAACACCATCTGCAGCATTTTCTCCCATGGCACCCTCAACACCAGTCTCCAGGACTCAGGAATCCAAGGGCCCGCCCTGAGTTAGGTTGCCTCCTTCCTGTCCAACAGGACCCAATGAGCCAGGCGCTCTATTTTCACATCCGAACACAAGAAGCTTAACTGCGGAGTCCCCAAGTGCTCCTTCCTCAGTCCCCAAGTGCTCCTTCCTATTCAACGTCTGCATCATACAAGCCCATGGCATCAACATTGTCTCTTACACTGATGGCACTCAACTCATCCTCTCCCTTACCAACATGAACACCACCAGAACCAATTTCACTGCCTGCAAGTCCAAGGTGGCAAACTGGATGCGAGAGAACTTGGTCTGGAGGCTCAGCGGACGTGGACAGTGACTGGAGGTCTATGAGCAAATGTACTGCTAGTCAGCATAATTGTAGCAGGATCCTTCTCTGTATTTGCTTAAAAAGTCCATGCAACATGAAGCCCTCCCCAGAAAATATTCACTATGATCTCTCCCCCCTAGACTTAATACTAACTATCGATATTAAAAGAATCCTCAGTAACTGGAAAAATAACAAAAAAACTATCCTACCCCACATGGTGGGTTAGACCTGTTAACCTTGGTGAGGTCTTCCCCCAAACATTTTGCCTTCACCCCTCCTGTTTTCCTAATTCGTTTTTAATATCTTTAGAACTCTGCACTTTACCACTTCTAACCAGTGCTAAAATGCTCGTGCTCTCTCCCTAAAACATGGTACAAATGCCTTACACCTGATTGGCATATTTAATTTACCTGTAGTTCCCTAGTATATGTTAATACATGTACCGAGAGCCTGTATAGTAAATTCTACAAGTGGTTCTGCAGCACTTATTGTGTCACCCACTTAAGTAGCACTTTAAAACATCCCTCAGACCTGCTGTTGCGGCATGTAGTGCAGTTTTAAAACTGCCAAGTCGACCTGGCAAAATAAAGCTTTTTCCAGGCCTAAACCTTCCTTTTTAAAACATTTACGTCACTCCTAAGGTAGACCCTAAACAGCCCACAGGGAAGGATGCATTGTATTTAAAAGGTAGGACATCTGTTTTTAAGTTTTGTATGTCCTGGTAGTGAAAAACTCCTAAATTTGTTTTTCAAGGCCTGTCTCTCCAATTGGATAACATTGAGTTACCTTATTACATTTAATCAGTACTAACCTTTGATTAGGAACATATAGATCAGATTTGAAGTAACAATTGTGAGACTGCCACTTTTAAGAAAGTTAGCATTTTCTTGTCCTAGCCATGTGGTGCCTGCAGCCATTGTCCTGGGTCACATGACTGTGAATAGCTTGCCATTTGGCCTTTCTGTATTCCTCCCAGAAGGTGAGACAAAGCGGCCTGTTCCCAGCCTCACATAGAATTAAAGTGCTGCCTCCAGCACTCACACAAAGGGACTTGGCACCAGTCTTTTGTCACCATTGACTACTTGGAGTCTTGACAGGAAGGAAGAGCTTTCCAGAACAAGATGTGGGGGTAACCAGGATGTCACCCCCACTTCAAAGTCTGGCACCAGGTGTAAATATTTAGCCTCCTGAACCACTTCTTCAGTACACCACTGGGACTGTGGACTGCAAAAAAGGTCTTCCTTGTTCCCCAGAGGATTTTCTCTTCTGCTTGATGCCTGCCTTGTTCTTCAGAGGACTGGCCTGCTGCTTTCAGCGGAATGGCCTGCTGCATGAGGCCTGCCTTGTTCTCCTAAGGACTGCCTTGCAGCTTGAGGTCTGCCCAGCTGTCTCAGAAGGAAGACTGGACCTTCCCCCTTCATCCCAGGCTAACCTGAGTGACTCCAAGGGTCAGTTGGCTGACTACAACAAGCTCCATAGGCCTCCCTGAAAATGCTCAGCTGACCTGCTGCAACTGGACCTGTTGTGCCCTGCTGGTCTCTGCTTGAGCCAGTCCCTGATCCCCCCAAGATGTACCTCCTCAGACCCTGGACCCTTGACTGGCATCAGAGTGCACTCCTCTACAAGAATAGGGGAAATCCTGAAGTTCTGGTCTCTTCACGCCAGACTTTGAGAAGGTTATTTTTTCGGTGGGACTAACTTGGTCCCTGTATTGGACCCGTGCTTCATTGCTCTCGGCCTAAACTTGTAACTTTCCACCAGTCTAGCATGACCAGATGAGTGCGAGTGGCACTTTTAGGTGCTACATATATACTGTCATTCTCCTATCACTTTATTTATTGAAATCTATTCTATTTTTCTAAATTCGTTTAGGATTATTCTTGTGTTGTGTTTTCACTTTATTACTGGTTGTTTGCTGGATGAATATTTTACACCGTGCCTCTAAGTTAAGTCTGACTGCTTTGGTGCCAAGTTTCCAGAGGGTGAAGCATAGGTTGATTTGGTGACTTTTGTGGTTCACTTTGACAAGGATTGTGGTTGTTACCTGAGTGGAGCTTCCCCCCCCCCCCCCCCCCGCAACCAATACCCTAGTGTCTTACAGCGGGCCTGGGTTTGTTTTATAAGAAGCACCAACAACATAATCGTTAATAAAAATGTAATACCACCATCACCAACAGCTTATGTAACAAAGTAGACATCTACCTGCATAAATTAAAACCACCCTGAACAAGATACTTTTAAAAACAGTATATCTACCATTTTACTCAACAAATGCCTTACTGACCCTGTCACTATTAACCTCAGCTATTTCCCCCATTGCCCTTCCACCATCTCCTCTTTATACTTTTCTTCTCCATGTACTCCATCTATGTGTCTTTACATCTATGAGCTACATTTCTCATGCTATAGCAATGGATTGCAGGGGTATTGAGCAGCTTTAATGATATCATCAGTGACTTCTCAGCTACCTTCGACACAGTTGACATCCCACTCTCATACACACCCTGGAGTCTCGAATTGAATACGCCCTGCAATGTCTTCCTACCTTTCCAACTGACACCAATTTGTTCATATTGGCACATTCAGGTCACAAAAGATCCCAAACGCCTGCAGAGTCCCCCAGGGTTCCATACTGTCTCCTGTCATCTTCAATCTTTACATAGTCGCTTTTGGTGCTCTACTAGCATCATGATTCACCAATATGCGGATGATACACAACTCTACTTTAAAGTTTGATCTGCTTTAGACATCCAACCCCTCAAACACAGCTTGCACATCATCCAGAACTTGATGTCCAGCACCTTCCTGACACTCAACCCAACCAAGAAAAGTTTCCTGTTACTTGCTAGAAAAAAAACAGTACAAATCTAGTTCAATGACATGAACTTTGACGGTTTCACCCCCCTTCCCCGCCCCCCCTCCCGATTTTCATTGTACGATTCTAAGAGGATTCAGGGTCAAATGTGTAAATGTGTACGTGTATCTTTCATCTCAAATTACACGCCATTTTAGGCAATTGTAGAATTTCTACAGGAAAGGCACTTTAAAGAAACAATTTTTTAATGAAATACAGTGAGTTGACTAGGTTGCTTTCCCAGTGTCTTATAAAGAGAAACCTGAAGAGTTTGCAGAAGTTGCATAACCCAGTGAACTATTGACTAGGATAGAGACTTGCCACCCAAAAATTCCACAAAAACCTCAGCAAAAAGAACTGAATCCCATGTCAGGTGGCCCATGGGGACATTGTCATCTTCCCTGAGTTAGCATGAGCATGCTGCAGACTGTCGCCTGCTTTGCACCGGTTACTACACTAGTTTATTATGCAAATTCCTCTTTTGATATTTTCACATGAGAACCTACTGTTGTGTTCATGCTTTGCAGGTTCCTGGGATTTAGTCTGAACATTGTGAACAAGGTCGAACAACAATGCCCCTTGTTATTCTGTTCTGGTCAGGTCCTAGCACCTAGACAAAACATACAGATGCAGCTGTTGTTTGGGAATACGTACCTTGGTCTTATTGGAATACACGGATAGGTAGCACACACTTGGAGGGGGACATTTCCAGGGAGAAGAGCATGACCGCACCTTTTATGATTTACGGACTACTTGCTATGCTGACTGTATGTGTGTTATGCATTGTTTTGCTTATTGTGGCACGTATACTGCATATTAGAGCACGTTAGTTAAAATAAATATTTTAAACTTGTTTGTGTCTCTGTCTGATCTTATTGTGGACAAGAACAAGAATGTGAGCGAAAGGGAGTGTCTTGCAACCGCGATTCCTGAGAGAGTCGGGAGTGTTATGTTCTGGGGTGTCTAATCGTTTGTTCCTATTTGAGTGAGTAGGAGGGCAAGTGAGGCACTATAGCTAGTTGGTCCTGGGCTCGTGGGTACTAAGGTGGTGGGATGACTCAGTCCCTATCTACTGAGCTCCCATAATCCTATGCGTAGTTCTGTGTTTGTGCAGAATTCCTGCAACACCCACAATGATCTACATGTTGTGAGAATTCCAACCTATTACCAACTAATTACGCCCACAGTTCTATTGCACGGGCATGAACCCCATGAGCATTATTATAGCCTGAGAGTTTTAGCACATGCATAGAATCTCAGAAACAAGTTTGTTAGCCCCCTTAGCTATTTTACAAGTAGGTGAAATTTACCATCAGATATAACTCATAACATAGCTCGGTGGTTAATTATTTTGCTGCGGTAACCTGATGGTTACAGGAAGGTGTTGTCGGATTAGTGTTTCAGACCAACTCATCCTTCGTTCTTTTATGGTGAATGATGCTTGCTGTTAACATTACTGCAATAATGTTTAATTAGGAAATATATTTGCATATATTCAAAGGACTGTGTCTCTTGGACGGAGGCAGGGTTTAAGTTCCATATTTATTTTTAAGCAAACGTGTCAACCCTAAAAATAGCACTGCCACACAACATTAAGCATCGGGAAAGCCAATATTCCTGGTCCCCTAGTGAGATGTAGCGTTTGGATAAGGTATACCTCGTTTTCATGATGTACACTATGCACCAGAGTGAATTATTTATTTAACAACTCAGATCATCTGAATTTAACCACATAGATTAAAGTTCTTGACTGCAATAGAGTTGAAGAACACAAAATAGACTGCAACATTGTCTATTCGACAAGATGGAGCCCTCTGGCAACATTCGCTTTTGGAAGTGTTTTCTCTATATGCTGTAATCCTGTGCGCGTTATCTCTTTGTGTCAGTAAGGGGAATGAAGGACAGTGAAAGGCTATCTCGCTGGACCTCGGCCAATAGGAGTAGACTCCTGCAACTGGACACCTAGGTTTCTGAAACCGACAATTTCTATCAGGCTTAAAATGTCAAAGAGGGTGATGCAATAAAACATGTTAACTCCTAACTTCAGGCAGCAGAACATGAAGCATCAGTTGATGTAAATTCTTCTACCAGTGAATGCCTTTCAGAATGGTGAGTAGGTTTCACAGGCACAGCACTAGGGGCCAGATGTACGACCATTGCATTTTGCGAGTCGCAAATTGCGCTCAATTGCGAGTCGCAAAATGCTATGTACAACAGTGTCTGAGTCACTGTTTGCGATTACCAATGGGGTCGCAAATTGCATGCCTCATGAATATTAATGAGACAATCGCAATTTGCAACCCCATTGGGAATGGCTGGCCCTCCCAGGTATGGTGGCGTGCTGGGCTCAGCAGATCTCCATGTCTGGGACTGCTTTTAAATAAAGCAGATTTTATTTTTAAATGCAGCCTGTTTTCCTTAAAGGAAAATGGGATGCATTTAAAAAAAGAAAAATTTATCATTTTCGTTTAATTTTTTAAGGGCAGGTTGAGGTCCCTGGGACCACTGCCTGCCCTTAAAAAATATTTCCCCCTGCATTCACAAAGGGGAAGGGGCCTTTTGCGAGTACTTTACCGCCCTTCTGAGAAGGGTGGTAAACTGCGACTGTTTTGCGACCGCAATTGCGATTGCAAAATAGTCTTAGATAGGGCTCAGACTCGCTAATAAGAAGGGATTCCTTCGGAACGCCCCTTCCTAATAGCGAGTCGCTAATCCTATTTAGCGAATCGCAAATAAATTGCGACTCGCTAAATAGGGTTAGTACATGGCCCTTTTGTATTTTACATGCACAAGCGGGTCGCAAACGAGTTTGCGCAAGCAAAATAGGGTCGTACAAGAAAACAATGTCTCATATTATACATGTGCCACTGCCATCGTTAACTACAGGATTAATCTTCACCTTTAAAGAGTCTGGCGGGAGATAGTATTCTGCAATTTTTTTTCTTTCAAACACTTAACCTTGATGTATTTCCTTATTCTAACTATACATACTATTGTGGAGCAGCAGAAGCAGTGCACGGAGCATTTCACACCGATTTACCCATATTGAGAATCCGTATCCATGCACGTCAGTGAAAAAATGTCAAAGTAGGACCTGTGGCACTTTTTATTCAGATGATACTGCGTTCCAGACTATGCACGATCGATTTTTACGTAATGAGAAGAGAAGCCACTCAAGTTAGGTGAACGGGGCTCTAATGCAGACACAGTGTACTGATCCAACATCCTTCAAAGCAGCGGTGATTGATTGCTGAACGGTGCAAGAAAGAAGAGCACTGAGGACACAGTACAGTAAGGATGTGTCACAGTTGACACAGATAAAAATCGCCTCATACTTATGAAATCGGAGGAAGGGGTGTGTACCGGAAATGGAAGTCATATGTCCAGCCTTCTGCCACTGTTGTAGGCAGGGGCCTAACACAGGCCCCCGCAGCACCCGCATGGCAGGGGGGGCCCGAGCTGGAGGGAGCCCCCTCAGCATAGTACTCAGGCCTGATAGCTCCGGATTAAATCCACAGCGGGGCCCCCTCTGTGTACCTTGCAGGGGGGCCCCTTCAACTTTCGTTATGCCACTGGTTGTAGGATTTCTTTAATGAGAAGTCTTAGAAATTGGGTTTGTGGTTGAGGGAGGGGGATGTGTGAGCCCTGTCAGAGTGAACCACAAAAAGTCACTAAATTAACCTGTGCTTAACCCTCTAGTAGCTGTACCAAATCAGTCAGACTTAATTTAGAGGCAGTGTGTAAAGTATTTAAACAGCACTTACAGTAATAACTAAACAGACAACACAAACAAAATCCCACACAAATTTTGAAAAATAAAAGAAATGTAATAAATGATATGACACCAAAACAGCAAAAATCCAGTCAGTAGAATCGGAGTTATAATTTTTAAACATTTTTAGTGAAAACTAGGACCTGAAAATCGAAAAAGTGCCAACTGTCTACATCTATACGAGCGAGACCATGGAAGAAACAAAAGTTATTGCTGACAACGGTTCAGATACACGAGGTGGATTGGGCCTGGTCTCCGCTTACCTTTGGACTTAAAATAATTTTTTGAAGAAACATGTCTGAGAAGGTAAAGTTCAGTGGGGCAAGGCAGCTGGCGGTGTCTGAGGAAGAGGCATTGTCATCGGGGAGCCGCTGGACTAAGTCGTGGGGAAGATTTCTATATGCAGATTTAGGGGCTGATTATGAGTTGGGCATTGTGGTGCAGAAAGACCTGCTGCACTGGCAGTTCAACCGCCGCATTACAAGTGTGGCAGTCCCAGTGCCAGAGGACCACTGCAACTGCCGGGGATCCGTGATCCCTCTGCTGTGGCATGGCAGTCTGGCCCAGCAATATGCTGGCAGTGCTGATGTTGCACTACCAAGCATATTCTGAGTTTCCTCATGCCACAGTTTTCATGGCAGTGAACCTGCCATGAAAACTGTGGCGGTGAGGAAATAAAGGGCCCCCCACAGGGTCCCCTGTTGCCTCGGGCTATGGGGTGCATGCAGGGGGGGACATGTTGTTTCCCCCTGTTAGACCTGGGACCTTGGCGTGAGTCTCCCTTCCACTTTTTGTCGCTGTGCCTCATGTGTTTTGCTGGTGTTAGCTGCTCAGAGCACTGTGCCACTGCCAACCAGTGCCACAGTGCAAGTGCTCCCTATTTAAAATGTGTATGTTGGTTGGATTGCATGATTGGCTTATTTGGTTTACTGTCAGACCCCAGTAAAGTGCACCAGGAGTGCCCAGGGCTTGTAAATACAAATGCTGCTGGTGGGCTTGCAGCACTGGTTGTGCCACCCACAGAAGCGGCCTAGTAAAATGTGTCTAAGGTCTGCCATTGCAGAACCTGCATGCAGTCTGGTACTGTCATGCTGACTGGGCAAGTGCACCCACTTCCCAGTCCTTACACCTTCCCGTAACTTCATATTATTCACCCCTATGGTAGGCCCAAGGGCAGGGTGCATTGTAAGCATAAGGTAGGACATATGTGTGGCATGTGCTAATAGTGAATTACAGCCATTTTCGTTTTTCACTATTGCAAGGCTACCAGTTCCCATAGGCCAGAATGGGCTGTTGGAATTGTTACATCCTATAATCCTAACAGACCCAGGGAACATGGTAGAAATTCGAGTTTAGTATGCCTGAACTCAGAATAATAAAATACATCTTTTAGTAAAGTTTATTTTAATATTCTGTGTTTGCAAATACCACTTTTAGAAAGTTGGTATTTGCTTGCCTAACTATTTCAGCCCGCCTCTGCTATGATGTGTATCTGCCTGTCTGGTTTGTGTGAGTGACAGGGCTGGGGAAACCCAGAGGGGCAGGGCTAGGTAGCCTGGTGGTGAATAGAGAGAGTGACATCCAGATGGGTGGGAGGAGTGCACCTGGACTCTGAATAGGGCTGTGCTCTGCCACCACAATGCTGGCTCCACCTCCTGTGGAGCGGCTGATGTCTCTGCCCTGCACCCTGAATAGAAAGGCAGAGTCATGTCAACAAAGTGCTCAAGAACTGGTTTGGACTGGGCAAAGGCCCCTCTACCCCAGAGGAACAAAGGAATTAGGGGTATAAGTATTGGTATAAGTACTGCTCCCAAGAAATTAGATCCTGCTTGCCAAGAAGAACCTCTGCCTGAGGAGAAGGAACCGGGAAAGCTGTAAGGAGGAGTACTGTCCCTGACCTGGGGGATTGGCCTGCAGTGGTTGCCTTGCTGCTGAAAGGAGAGGAGAAAGACTACAAAGACTTTATTTCAACTTGTGCTTCAAAAAGATCTCCAAGGGCTTGGAATAAAGCTTGCCTCCTGCTGAAGTCTCAGGAACAACAGACTTGACCCCCCAGCTCCCCAAAGTTCTTTGGAAGTGCCTACTGCTGTTGTTGGGCCTTCTGAGGGACTGCGTGTCGCAAGGAGCTGGAAGCGCGACTCAAGAAGGAGAAGCGTGCCGCCGTCAGAGCTGCTGTCGTCGCATCTCGTAAAGTGTGTCGCCGCTGTAGCATCGCATCGAGCAGAAGCGTCTCGCATCATCCAAGAAGTGTCTCGCAACGCCGAAGAAGCGTGTCGCCATCGCAGCCATCGTAGCTGACGCATCGCACCGCATCAAGAGAAGAGTCTTGCATCGAGGAAGAAGCGTGTCGCCATCGCAGCCATCGTAGCTGTCGCATTTCACCGCATCAAGAAAAGTGCCTCGCATCCACGGAGAAGCGTGCCGCCGTCGGAGCTGCTGTCGTCGCATCGCGTAAAGGGGTGTCGACGCTGCAACATCGCATTGAGCGGAAGCGTCTCGCAAACGTCGGAGAAGAGTGCCGCTGCCAAGGCCACCATCGTCGCATCGCATAAAGGGTGACGCCGCTGTAGCTGACGCATCGAGTCGAGTCTTCTCGCAACATCGGAGAAGCGTAACGCATCTGGAAGATCTTCACGTCTGTATTTCTTTGCACCAAAACTTCATCGCATCAGCATCGTTGCAACCCTTTCGTTGCCCTGCGTGTCGCATTTAAAAGGTACATTGACTTAAAGTGTCGCATTTAAGAACTTAAGAGAACTAAGCAAACTTCTACCATCTAAAGTAACAGTATTGTGTATTTTTGTCGTTTAATGGTCTTGTGGTAACTCTATATAAAGAATCCTTATTTTTAATATAAAAACCTGTGTGGTGTCCATTTGTAGTGTTCTCACTTGGTTACTGTATGTGTTCACAAATGCTTAACCTATAACGCTCTGAGATAAGCCTTGTCTGCTCGCGCCAAGCTACCTAGAGGGTGAGCAGGGGTTATTTTAGGAGTGTACCCCCTTATCCTGACTAGAGGAAAGGTTCCCTGCTTGTCACAAGTACCTACCTGTGCCAACCAGAGAACCCGGATTCTAACACCCCCTGTATGCATACACTCCAGTTCCTGCACGGCATGGACTGCACCAGTCCATGCCATGCAGGAACGGGCTTTGGCATTCCCATTGCAGTGCCTTTTTAAAAAGGCTCACAACTCGGGACCATCAAAGCACCGCCCACCAGACCACGAATTTGCTCGTATTCTGGCGGGCGGCGTGCAGACGCGTTTGGCAGTGTGGGAGCGGGGAGCTGGCCTTCTGGCCCACTCCCACACCACCAACCTCATAATCAGGCCCGTAGTCTCTCTTTTCTGGAAGTTGAAAATCTCCAGCAGGATGCAGCTGCTGGCTGTAGCCGACGAGGGCTCCACAACACTGTATGCCTCTGCTGCGAGGAGAAGCAGAACAGGATTTGCTGTTGCAGGGAAGAGCATAGCTGGAGCTACCACGAAGTCTGGCCGAAGAAATTGTAGTCATTATTCATTCATTAAACATATTTTCACTTATTTATTTTAAGTAACGAAATGTCTTATTAACGGGATGGCTGAGTAATAGACTGATTAATGGTATGTCGCAGTAATGGTAGGTCTCAGAACTTCTGCTCTTAGTAATAGATTTGCAGCATCCATTTGAAAGATTGGATAGTGTAATATTCAAACTTATCCATGTTTATTTCATGGGCACCTACAATCATGATCTAGTAGGCTGGGCAGGCAAAAAATCAAGAGAGCATTGCCTGAGTTATATGGCTAACATTTTTCCATCTTACTTGGCACTGGGGAGCAAGATTTTTTGAGGAGGGAATTTCCTGCATGTCAATTGAGGCTGACATAGACCATGGAGGATGCCTTGCCCCGGCAGAAACGTCAGGCCAGAAGTATCCGGCCTCTACCAAGGAACTTGCCGAAAGACAAACCGGCCCAGCTAGGCCTGTCAATGCTGAGGGTCAAGCTGAGAGGGAGCTTGCGTCTAGGAGAGAGCAAAGGGAAAAGACCTGGTATAATCTGAGATGTGAATGCCCCCTCCTGTTCTAGAGCAATCGGCAAAATTTAGTAAGGAAATTGGAATTATGGTTTATTATGGCATAGCCCAAGAGTCCATTGTTTATTGTTCCAAACTGGTTAAGTCTTCATGGAGAAGGCTATGGTTACTTATTTCCTGAGCAAAGGTGTTTTAGTGGTGTTCAAGGTTACCAGCAGTATGGATAGGTGCTCTCGAAGGATTAAGAGTACTGGAACTCCTTAACCAATGTTCTGGCCCTGGTACCGAGGAACAGAGATTGAATGTGGATAAACTGCCCCGGCAGCTCTGGGGAGTGAATGTGGTTTCAGAGCTCTTCAGGTAGCAATAAGTCCACATAACAGACATAGGGATGGTCCAGGAATTTTCACTGAAAAAGAAGCAGTGGTAAGTTGTCCACAGTCTAAGGGTGTGTTTTTATATTTGTCTGTCTTGAGCAAAGGCCTGTGGTGGGGAACAACCTTTACAACGCAACTTTTACAACGCACTACCATTGCAACGAAACTGTTACAACGCGAGTGCATTGACAACGCAGGACATTACAACGCAAGTCTTTACATCGACTTGCACTAGATGGCGTGCTAACATTAAAAATAGTGTAGTTTACTATCCCAACACCTTCCCTACTGTTACGTGGACTGGAGTTGGAATAGTAAATTACACTTTTTTAATGTTAGCACGCCATCTAGTGCAAGTCGATGTAAAGACTTGCGTTGTAATGTCCTGCGTTGTCAATGCACTCGCGTTGTAAAACTTTCGTTGTAACAGCATGCGTTGTAACAGCATGCGTTGTAACGTCATACATCCCCTGTGGTTGCTATCTCGCCCAGCTGCTGCGCAGAAAATATGCTTTCCTATTGGTACAAGAGTTTGCTGCTCTGTTGGAGACGAGGCGGCCTGTGTGTATTATTTCTGTGTGTGTGTGAAATAAACCTTGCAGTCTCTGACTACTATCTCGGTGACTTTGGTGTTTGAGTTGTCAGGCTTTCCTGTTTATCCCTCTGGAGCAAGCCCTCCTAATATCGGGAGAAAGGCACAGCTCTGAAAAGGGGTTAATTGGTGCTTGGTATTTGGCAATAAAGTACCACAATGTTCAGTGTAAAATATTAACTTATAAAATTATTGTGGCCAAATTATGAACAATAGAGTATTGTGACGGGAAGTATATGTAGCTAAGTAAACATATACTTTCAAGGGACGTAGATGTGAAGTTAAGGATTGTAACTATAAACTTAACTTATATATACCTTCACAATATTATGTTTGTTAGAAAGTGGGCACAAGATATTTGCATATTAATATTTTTGTGCTTGACATACCGACGTACAAGCCTATACTGATGCAGGGAGAGGTGCACACTTCCTTCCAAGATCTTTTACAGTTTTCTACCACAACTCAGGTTATTTATCCTGTTTAATATATGCAACTTAATCGATTTCACAGGTTAACGGCCACAACAGAGTAAGGCATGTGTTCACACGACGTTTAGAGGCGCGATGCATGGGGCAAGGGACACATGTTGCCCTACATGCCAGTTTTCTAATTCTCTTTTATTTCCACTGTCAGAAAAGTGGAGGAAAGTCAGCTATTTTGACAGCAAACCTGCAGCTCGTGAGTCACCTATGTTGCAACCCACTCACGCCTCCACAGCAGACTCCAAGGTGGGAGAATGTACTTAAAAAGGGAATGGCCTTTTCAGTACAAAAAGACAGCTTTTCTGTTAAGAGCATGGGGCATTAAAGGACACGTTAGTATTGTCATGTTTACAGCTAAACAATATACATACAATTGCACCTCTTAAAACAGACATGTACAATTACAAAGGTTGATTTACTGTAAGTCTAAAGAGAACTTCAGCAACAAATCAAGCATTGGCAATGCAAGCAGGTCTGGCTTTGAAGGAATGTTATATGGCAATGTGAAGCATTACAAGTAAATAGCATGGGTATATATATATGTATTGTGTCGAAGCAAAGAACTGTGGAATAATATTGGTGTAGGTAAAAAGGTCAGGTGACAGTTGCACTGTCAAGCCAGACCTCAACATACATATACATTAATGACTGCCTTCCTCCCATCTGTGCAGCTGTCAGAGAAAAACAACATAAATGATCTAGTTATTTTTGATACTTTAATTGCATTCAGTTGTCATCTGTGTGCCCCTGAAAGTTCAAACTTAGGACTCTGGATAAATAACCACAATGATCACAGCTGCTTGGAGGGAAAGCACTTTTTTGAGGTAACACACAACTTCTGCCAAAGCCCTTCTTGAGTGATGTTCACATGTTGTTCTGCTTGGGTTTTCGGATCGGGTGGAACCCGCTCTACAGAGCCCTTCTGACCCAAAACAGAACGTTACCCCCTCCCTAGGGTCTTTTTACACCCAAATAACCACATATATACGTACCACCTAAGGACAGGGAATTCCTATTATATATATATATATATATATATATATATATCAAGACCTCACAGCCTCGCAATCTCAGCAACCACAGTCTCGCGGCCTTAGGCAGACCCAGAATCTCCTACCCATTCGGCAGCGACACACACACGATCTCGCGACCTCAGTCAGGTCCAGAATCTCCTACCCATTCGGCAGCGACATACAAAGTCTCGCGACCTCAGTCAGGTCCAGAATCTCCTACCCATTCGGCAGCAACACACAAAGTCTCGCGACCTCAGTCAGGTCCAGAATCTCCTACCCATTCGGCAGCGACACACACACGATCTCGCGGCCTCAGTCAGACCCAGAATCTCCTACCCATCCGGTAGCAACACACAAAGTCTCGCGACCTCAGTCAGGTCCAGAATCTCCTACCCATTCGGCAGCGACACACACGATCTCGCGGCCTCAGTCAGACCCAGAATCTCCTACCCATCCGGTAGCAACACACAAAGTCTCGCGACCTCAGTCAGGTCCAGAATCTCCTACCCATTCGGCAGCGATACACACACGATCTCGCGGTCTCAGTCAGACCCAGAATCTCCTACCTACACGGCAGCCTTGGCACGAGCTCATCCTATTATCACTGTAGTACACGACAGGGGAATTGGGATTACTATATATCAGATCACACAAAGACTATTAGTTGAGCACAACCTGTTCTCTAGTTCGAGGGGCTTGTTTTCCCCCTCATCCAGTTACCACTTACCTGACCAGGATTAACCTCTGTTCATTTTAAGGCAACTCTGACTAAAGAATAGGCTATCCTCCTATACAAAAGTACACAACACATGCTAACGTACAACAAGCTAAATACTTTATTTAAATGCCACATGCACATTCGCAGAATACATTATATATATATAGACAACCTGCAAGGAAAGTGAAAGGTTAAGTTGTATACTCTAAAGAAAAAGGGGTCGACTTCACCTTTATGGTACGTAGCCCGTGCTCAATGGTCATCTAGGTTCCCTTCTCGTCTATGCCTCGGCTTCGCCTGGAAGTCACCCCTCTACAGTTGTGGGTCTGCTCCCTTCTCCCTCTCCGAGTCCTTGGAACCTCTTCCCTGTCGGCTACTCTGTCCTCTTTAGATTCGAGTTCGTCATCCGTCTTCCCTGGAATAAGTAATAGCTTTTCTGCTAACGGCCAGATGCCGCCTATGGTCTAGAAGCAAGTGCCCTTATCTCACTCAGACTTTCACTAATATAGAAGTGCATTCCCTCATGGAAATTTCCAGCTCGAAACCTGCCGCCCACCAAATTCCTGTACCTCCCCGTACCAAGGACACTTTCCCAGCCGGCCGGCCTGATGTAGTGTCTTCGGCATGAAGAAAAATACAATCCTTCGATAAGGGCCGGCCTGAACCGGTTCTCTCCGAGCGAATAACACCTCATAACTAAAACATCCCCCTCCCTCTGGAAAGGTCCCGGGCTGCCGGAGCAGAAAGAAAGATGGAGTCTCTCCCGTTTGAGGCCTACCAGGCCTGAATTCAACACAGCTCCATGAAACAACCTCACTATAGGGCAAATTATCCTCAAGGCTAACGAATCTATCCCCTAGGCTATGTGTGTAGGCCCTGAGCTAAGGGTATGAGCACGGGATTGTGTCACAAGTGTCTAATAGATAGGCCCTACTCACTACTCCAGTCCTTAGACTCGGATGGAAAGAGACTGAAGTCATATGGATTGCCCTGCAACACCGGAAGACCGGGAAAATCGAGCAGTACACATGTCTGGTGACAGCTGCTCTGTCAAGCCTGACCATAAAGATGACTTCTCTTGTTGAGACAATATTCAGCTTTATAACAAAACCGACCCAATCTAAAAGGTACAGAAATATTTTTATGTATTGTGTAACACCGGGATTGCGAGGTATCAAAAACTACCCTCTTCACAGCCACCCCCAATTATCTAAATACATGGGATGGTTTCCCGATCTACCAATATCTGTACTATTTTTTTTTAAAAAGGAAGAAATTTTTTGCAAGAACCCTCAGCTTGTAATCACTTTTTTCAAATAAGGGAAGTATTTCAAAAATATGACATCCCACACCGTGATAGTTAGTGAAAATAGGCGTATTGGCTTCGTGTCTGTTGAAATACAGCACTTTTGAATTGACCCATGAGCAGAGAATAAATTTATGATAGTCATGGCTCTTTATCAATTTTAAATCAGGACTTTTGGTGTGTAACCTTCACACATTTCTTTCACCTCTTGCTTTTTCATGAATTTTGTTGGTACAGTTATCCATTTTTTCTTTGAACAAGGTGGCAACCTATGATGAGAAACGTGGCAGTACTGGTGATAATCGAACCGGTTTCAGCCCACTAAGGTGTTGCGCACGTGAGGTGCTATCTTGTTCTGCACATTTTTTCACTAACTATCACGTTGTGGGATGTCATATTTTTGAAATACTTCCCTTATTTGAAAAAAGTGATTACAAGCTGAGGGTTCTTGCAAAAAATGTCTTCCTTTTTTAAAAAAAATAGTACAGATATTGGTAGATCGGGAAACCACCCCATGTATTTAGATAATTGGGGGTGGCTGTGAAGAGGGTAGTTTTTGATACCTCGCAAATCCCGGTGTTACACAATACATAAAAATATTTCTGTACCTTTTAGATTGGGTCGGTTTTGTTATAAAGCTATTCTGAGTGGGGAATGACCCAATCTTTCTTTCCCCTGGAGCTCCTTATTGTTATGAGAGACAATATTCAGAACATGTTAGTCGGCACTGTTTCTGCAAGGATTGGGTAGCAACTTTCCAAGGCATATGTGTGTAATGGCTTTGACTAGCAATGGCCAAAATAGTTGCTTTTGCTGATATTCCCATTCTTTCTTTGCTAGTCTTCATTAGTAGGACAGTTCTAGATCCTGACATCCTTTAGAAAAATCTGGACAAATACTTAATGTGATCTACCATAGGGCATAGGGGTGGCTGATGAATTTACAAAAAAGTGTGATCAAATACCCTACCCAAATTGTAGAGAGCCAGTAAGTGAGAGAAGTCAGACAACTCAGCATGTAGACAGATCTAGGGTGAGAAATGTAGTTAAATAGTCTACTTGAAGGTACGATTTTCTGATTTAAAATATGATCGCACTTATATGATATCCTAATATTGCTTGGTCTGCAAAGTTTGTTCTCTTTGGTAAGGGTTTGGCTGCTTCCTCTACTGAGAAATTTTAAATATAATCAGATTAAACAGAACATTGTATAGCAACATTTCAAAACGAAATGTGATAGAACACCCATATGATTTATAAGCAGCCTTAATAACAATGTGATTATGAAGTTTGACACAGGCTCCCATCATTTAAAAAAAAAAAGAAATTAAACCGCTCTCTTAAATTCCAGTGTTTGCTGCTTTGATTGTCCCGCAGCACCCCTCAAACAATATTTTCTGTCATCTATTATGATTAAAAGGACTGTATTTCGAAGGAAAGCAAAGTAACTTGAAAGACTGCACAAATATCGCATTTCTTTTCTTGCACAGCACCCTTCAGCTTAAACCGGCTGAAACGGCAGAGCAAGAGTCCACGAATCGTAAGGGTTCAAGCCTCAAATAGCAGCTACATAGTTATAATAAATCCATGAAGCACAATCAATATAGATCATAAAATGTTGCTATTTGTGTCATGAAGTAACTCTGCTGTTGTAAGCATGTGCCGTCTGTGACTAAGGAAATAATGACAGACGTCAGCAATAATTATCCCCAAATTGTCACGAGTTGTTGCCTGCAATGTGGAGAGTGGGTTTGCTGTAATAGTGTCCTAGTTTACTGCCTAGTGTCCTAGTCTAGTGTCCTAGTCTGCATCCAGTTAAAGATGCGCTACGTGGCAGAATAGGACAGTGTCTCCTATGCGTAATACTACCCCGGTCTTTTATTGAGTATTCTTAGATCGGTAAATATTGTTTTCAATGCCAGATGGTGGCCTTTCTATTCGCTATTTAGTTTTTGGTTTTATTGCCGAATGAATCGAATACAAAAATAAACATGGCTGGTGTCGGTGCATATGTGTGATTTGCAGTTTATTCTCCTTGTGGACACATTTCTTGCCATGAACCCCATTGAAATACATCGTGACAGTGGCTCCTTTCACATGCAACGACACACACTGCTGTAAATCTCCCTCTTCTACTTGTCTTAGAAACTACCTGCAAAAAAATGTGCATGTCTAAGCCAGGGGCGTAACAAAGTCCCCCGCAGCCCCCGTGTTGCGGGTGGCCCCCATGCTCCAGGGGGCCCCTCACTCAGCGGAGCAACTTGGGCCCCCTCACTAATTAAATGGTGCGCACAGCGCACGCCCGGCCTCTTAATTAAATGGTGCGCATGGTCCGCCGTGACCCGGGCGGGCCTCTGAGGCAGGTTTTTTATTAATTATGGAGCGCGCGGCGAGTGCGCGTCTTCAGGGTGGGGCATAGGGTCGGGCTGCTGGTGACCATACCATTGTCATGCGCATTAAAGTGCGCGTGAGAGTGACTGCCACTGAAGCTGCTGCAGGTGTCTGTCCAAGCCGAGGCAGGTGTGAGTGGTTCGTGGTGGCAAGAAGTCTCTCTTTTGTCCAAAAATGGAGCATATCTGCGGGAGAAGAACAGAAAGGATGTTCCTGTGCTGTGAGCTCGGGCGCGCCGAGGCTTGAGGTGTCCCCGGCTTTCAGACAGGCTTGAATCCCATTCACGCAGTCTCTCGTCCTTCAGAGCTCAGCAGTGGCGTAACGAAACTTGAGGGGGCCCCCTGCAAAGCACATGGAGGCCCCCCCCGGTGGCCCGGCCCACCACTTTGCCCTACCACCCAGGAATCTAGTATATTTTGCATGGGGCTGCTGGTGCCTCGAACACACAGAGAAGAAACAGTGGCGTAACGCAAAATGATAGCCCCCCTGCAGAATGTGATAACAGGCCCTAGTCTCAGATATCTCCCAAATATTCATAAGCTCTGGGCTGAATAGGGTTCCCCTGAAGGGTGTGGGGAGGGTGCACCACAAGGGTAACAGGAGCTGCAGGGGCCTGTGTTACGCCCCAGAGAGGAAATATTCTTAACTCTCTTAAATATTTCCTCTCTGGGGCATAACACAGGCCCCTGCAGCATCTGTTACCCTCCTGTTACCCTTGTGGTGCACCCTTCCCCACCCTTCAGGGGAACCCTATTCAGCCTAGAGCTTATGAATATTTGGTAGATATCTGAGACTAGGGCCTGTTATCACATTCTGCAGGGGGGGCTATCATTTTGCGTTACGCCACTGTTTCTTCTCTGTGTGTTTGAGGCATCAGCAGCCCCACACAAAATATACTAGATTCCTGGGTGGTAGGGCAAAGTGGTGGGCCGGCCCACCGGGGGGGGGTCCTCCATGTGCTTTGCAGGTGGGCCACCCTCAAGTTTCGTTACGCCACTGGTCTATGCCACTCTGGCTTGGCCACTTACCTCTTATTTTTCTTCATGTTATACTGTGATGAAAAAGTCTGCCTAGGAAAGAGTAATTTTCCCTTGAGTAAGTGCAACTTGAGAAGGTCATTTGCACAAGTAATTTCAGCTTATACCTGCAAGAGGCTTGATCTACATGCAGAAATTCACTGTTAAAATTCACAAAACGTGAATTTGCATTTGTAAATTGATTTGCTTATTACGCCTGATATTACTCCAACATGGTTTAGCTCCCATTTAAATACTCTACCAGGGAGTACTTGTTTTGGACGGGGATTCCCTGGATAGCACTGCAGATCCATAAACATATGTTTGTGGGTATTCATAAAGTTCTCCATGACCCATCCCTACCATTGGTACGCCCTGATACATCAATTTCCAGTGTGGGAATAGGTTTCTCTACTTAGAAAATGGTTTCACTGAAATAAAATGCACCAAAAGCGAATGCAGTTCAATATCCCTTTGTACAAATATCCATAAAGATGATCTTTGCTTAAGTGTAATCTGAAATTCAACCTTTCCAGAACCGCTCTGGAAACCTTTGTGTAGTTGAAAAAAGCTTAAAATCTTCACCCACGCAACGAAGTAAATCTCTGAGCACATATTTAGAAATGTATTTAGCCAAGGGCACTGTGAATCGGGACTTCCAAGTAAGAGGGAGAAATGGAAGTTGGGCGGGAGCTGTCCCTGGGCAACTGGCTACTTGTTTCTAAGTATCAGGGTCTATGGGGCAATCTGGCAGTGACCGAAGGCCTGGTCCGGCAGGTCAGTTTATGGGCTGGTATTTTGGATGTTTGTGAGCCTGTTTAATGGCCTGGTGGCCGGCTTATACTGTTGATTTCCTTGATATTACCACAACCATTATATGCCTGCAACAAGCTCCAATGCGTGCATTCTCTCATACCTTGGAAAACACGTATGTAGCTTGTCTTTACAACCCTGCTCAGTGTCATGTTTCCTTTTCTCATAACGGGGGCCAGAGATTTACCTGCCAAACATACACCTCTGCCCTGCTCCTGATCTTCGGCTGCTTCTCCCTTGTAAATATGAGCAACCCTCCAACTCTGAGCTCGAAGCTAGACAAGCCGAAGCCAACAGCAAGCGAGCTGATGTCACAGAAGGTGTGAAATGCACCTGATGCAATTTAAAAAAAACACTTCATTTGCAAAAAAAAATCAAAAAAGGACTGTCCAGGCATGTGTGATAGCAAACAAGTTGGCAAAGCTGACGATCAACAAATGGATTTCCTCATTTGCGTGGAGAATGATTTGACCAGAATCACAGGATGTTGAACCGACGCCGAGACTCAAACCTGGTGCCCCATTTATCCAATCGGCAGTTTTGACTGTGGCGCCACATTCTCGCCGTAATTTCTGAATGGGTGCATTTAATCTATAATTTAGAGGTAAAGAAAACTTGCAAGGCGCAGGTAAAGGATCTGTTACAAGCGATAGTGGCAATGAACAGAAAGCTCACATTTCTGAAATTCCAAGACAGTAAAAGGGGTGTGAGCCTTTTGGGGATTGAGACCAGCAAAGGGCTGCAATATCAGTGTGCGTTTCTTTTATCAGTGCTATCCGGTCCAGGGTCAATCAGGACAGATACCGGTGTCAAGGAGTGGCGTAGCTGGGGGGGGGGCGGGGGGCGGTCCGCCCCAGGCGGCACTATTTTGGGGGCGGACAAAGGCATTCAGATAAGGTTCGGACCTACGGGGCGGGCAGAGAAGGAAAACGATTCTGTCTCTTCCTTACTGCCCAGAAAATACACGGACAATGTCCTCTTCTTTTCTGTGCTGGCAGCTGCCCCCACCCCCTCTCTCTTCCTATCATTCCCTCTCTTTCTGTCTTGCTCCTCACTTACTGAAAACCATGACTTGAAAAAACGGTTTACAACCTCTCTTTCCTTCTTTCATTTAGTTGCTTCCCTGTGAAATGGATCCAAAAAAGAAAAACACTTTTGCGGGAAATGCCCTTTTTCAGACATTTTTCTATTCCAAAGTGCAGCGGGATGGAGAGAAATAGAAGGTTTTAAATATGAAAAATAAATGCATAACTAAATAAAGCAAGACGGAGTGGTTGCAAAGTGGCCAGATTGGTTTTATTCACATCCAAACACATCACTCTTATCAAGTGCATAATTTGAATTGAGCCACATCCAAGTGTTTATAGCGGGCACAATTAGGTTGTAGCTGAAGGCAGTGCGAGTTTCTCTCAGTGGGGCAGTATGGTGTTCAGTGGGGGAGAGGATGTGGCACTATGGCCAGAGCTGTCGAATTTGGAACTGGGGAACCAGGTTCAGCCTTCATGACCAGTCCACCAGACCACTCTACTGAGGGAGCATATTCCCATGCTGGACCTTAGAAGGCCCCACTAGACCTTATTTATTTATTGAGTATTATATAGCGCTGGCTGGACCCAAAGGTATCAGAGCGCTTTACATTGTGAGAAACAGCAGTTACAACAATCGTCATTAATACATTAAACAAGCACATTTCAAGGTGAAAGTTAAGATAATGGGCGGCAGAGAGGGGGAAGGGCGAATCATGGTAAGACTAGAAGGATGGAAGGGACGGGGGGAGAGACCCAGAGGGGGGAGGGGTATAGGCAAAGCAGGCAGAAAGAGAAAGACGTTACCTCAAGGGAAAAGAAAAACATAGCGACAAAAAGGGTGAGTTCAGGGTATAGTAATTGGTAGCGAGATTAGCGTGGAATTAATAGGTATGGTGGACGAGAATTAGGAAGGTGGGGAGAGAGGAAGAAAGTGACAACAGTAATGATATGGAAGCAGGAGAGGGGATAGGAGGGAGCCAGGAGGGAGAGGATTGACTAAAGGTAGACCAGGAGCAGGGGGATAAACTTTGAGGATTGTCTGAGTGGGAACGGAGGGGAGAGGGGAGTGCCACAAGTAAAACAAGAGGGTGGTTCCAGGTCCGAGGGATCAACGATAGTCAACAACAAAATGGCTGGCGAGTCAAAAGTCAGAGGGACAAAAAGTCCCCGATTCGGACCGAGGAGTGAAAATTAAATGCAGAAAAGAAGGGGAAGTCAAAGGGGCGTGAGTAGATCCTATGTCAAAGGCAGGGGGCCGGGAACAGTAGAATGCAGTGGCACCGGATCCCTGGGGCATCAGCGGTGGCAGTCCACCCAGTGTAGCTCTCTCTCCCCATACATGTAAAGGGCTCCCCGGTCGTAGAAGACAAGATCAAAGTAGAGAACCTCTGCAAGTACTGCCAGCATGGTGGATCGCGAGGCAGCAGCGTGAGATAGGAGCGAGAGTTTTCCGGGATGGCAGACTGCAGGCAGGAAAGCAGGTACAACGGGGCAAGAAGAGCTGCCGCACTCACCATCGGAAAGGCAGGAAGTTGCGGCCCGGTGGAAAGAGGGACTGTACCGTAGAGAAGAATCTCGTCCCCGTTCAAACTTCCGCCTTTTGAACAGCCGCGGTGCGTCCATTGGGGCGTAGGGGCGTAGCCCCACCAGCCCTGGACCCGCGGCTGCCGTAATTAAAATAAATGTTTTGTTTACATTTCCCATTTCCGGGCCTGCCTGTGCGCTTCATTGGTGATAGTGCGCATGTCACGCACAGCCAGCGCACGCAGGCAGAGACAGCAGGAGTTCCGAAGATGGTCTGCGCATGCGAGTGAGGAGCTTCGCCCCTCACTCACATTCACAAACCATTAGGTTTGCTGCGCATGCCCTGTGTAGTGTAGGAGTTTTAAGATAGGGTCCTGCTCGGGCGGTGATGCGTTTTGCGCAAAGTCGCCCCATGCCCTATCAAATGTCAGGACCGAGTTGAGCTGCCCGGCCCCCCAGTCTCCTAATTGGCAAACAAGAAGAGCGGGGAGAAGTTACCTCCACCACCACGTTGCAGAGCGGACGTGAGGCGACGCGGGACCGGAGGTCAGGAGATGCGCCTGGTAAGTTATTCTATTAATTGAATTAGTAGTCAGTCTTACAACAAATGTCAGCTTCTGTAGTGTCGGTGATAACCTGATTAAACGTGTGATGAACATGGGCGTAGGAAGTGTGGGGGACGCGGGGGATATATCCCCCCCAGATTTTGGAGTGGGGGGACACGGGGGACAAGGGTGGGGGGGACGAGAGGACAAAATAATTTCCCCTCTTCCTTCTGTTATTTGCAGGGCCATTAGCGCGCGAAAGCGCTACTTAATGGCCCTGCACTTGACCTGCCTGGAGTCAAAGAGGCCACCCGCGCTCTGCCTTTTGTATGCTGCAGTAAGGCTCAGCCGTTCTGGGAAGGGCTGAGAAGGGAAAAAAAACGCTGTGTCTTTTCCTTCATGGCAAGGACGGTGTCCACTACTCCTGACCTGCCTCTGGCAGCTGCCCTCCTCTCTTTATTCCTCCATCTCTTACTGTCTCTGTCTCGCTCCTGCTTACATGCTGATTTCAAAAGACAGCTCTTACCTACTCTCTCTTGCCTCTCCTTTTCTTTATTTGTTTCCCTGTGAAATGGATCCAAAAAAGCTGGAACTCTTTGGCTGGAAATATCCTCATTTTCTGACCGAAAACCTCGGGACGGAGAGGAAAAATAATTAAATACCTAAATAAAGCAATACAGAGTGGTCAGCAGACAGGCCTGATTGTTATTTACATCCACACACATTAGCGCCACTTTACAGAGTTTGCCAGTGAAAGCGCTACTTTCTTTTTATCTTCTTTCTTTGAACAACATTGTTTTCCCAGGGTGGGGAAGGTCACCATTTCTAAAGGCACTGCAATACCTGGTTGATGGGTAGAGTAGAAACGTTTAATATGATCGTTTTCAACTGTTTTAATTATTTTAGCTTATAAAATGCGGCTCTGTGTTCGGGCATGTGGTCTTTTTTTAAACCAAACTGCTTACATTTTGAAAGGATATAAGCAATGGACATTGAAACGGGTCCCTTCCTAGGTCTGTCGTCATGTCCTGAACTTTTCAGGAAAAATCACTTACTGATTTCTGAATAATGAGTTTAAAAACGTTAAGGTAACCATGTTGTTACTGATTACAGTTCACATGCTTTGCTTATTCTTGCATTCCCTAGGCGTGTCTGCTTTTTCCAGGGTGGTGTTCATTTTTTTTCAGGCAGCATTTTACTGTTGTCTAGTGCATAATTTGAATTTAGTCGCAGCACAATTGAGTTGTAGCTGAAGGCAGTGCGAGTTTCTCTCAGTGGGGCAGTATGGTGTTCAGTGTGGGAGAGGATGTGGCACTCTGGCTGGAGCTGCTGAATGTGGAACTGGAGAACCATGTTCAGCCTTCATGACCAGTCCACCCTCCTGACAGCTTATTCCGATGCTACACCTTAGAAGGCCCGATAGACCTTAGAAGCCCAGTGTCTTAGCACCCGCAGGTGGACCCTAACAGTGGCAAGTCTGACTTAACCTTGAAGGCCTGTCCACCACAATCCATACTGTAGTTCACTTCATACAAAGAACCACACCCTATATCAACTGGGAATCTGTCAGTGAGGTCACAAGACCCTTGAGGCCAGTCCACCTCACCCATTGGTACCTCATTGGTACTTCATCTGTGGTTGGAGTAGGAGGGGAGTAGCTTTTGGGTGTAGGCTCACTGGGGAAATGTCGACGTTTCAACCCTGACGCAAAAGGGTAAGTAGTCTCCTCTGCTGCGGGTCTTCCTCAGGACAAAGGAAAGGGAACCCGAACACGATCGTGGTGTGATGAAATTAAATTCCAGACTGTACTCTGTCAAAATATCCTGAAATGACTTCAGGGTGGGGGAGAAATCACCATGAGGTACCACTGAAATGGAGCGGCGTGAGACCTTCTAATCACATGCTGCCATTGGTCCCGGTGAGACGTTCAATTCTTAATTCAGAACAAGTAGGAGACGTACCACATCCGTCGGTGCCTCTGAAGGTACAATTTTGACTTTGGTTGGCCTCTTATCTATGAGATTTTCCCTGTTGAATGTGCCTTTACATGATATATTTTCGGTTGAATGAATTGATTGCATACTACACTCTCCTACAGGTATTAATTTGAGTGTAATTAGGAGTGTCTGGGACCAATTGTTTTCTTTACTAACCTTTGCAAAGGGCCCTACACTTCACAGCATCATAAGTCACATTTCTTTTAGTAATTTGTGATCCGTTTGATCCGTTTGAGCTACAAAATTGTTTTGGGGGAAATCGTTAGATTATACAGCAGATGATGTATTATGTGGCAAATATGATACAGCCAGGGTTAAGTGGAAAACATTAATTAAGGAAAGGTTGCGAGCTTCATGTAAAAGACAAGAACTGGAAATGACGGGTAACACCTACGGGGAAGGCAAACAAAAATAAGAATGCCAAGATCTGAGTGATGGGAAGGATAAAAGAGTGAGCGAGAGGAACTGAGAGTGACCTACAGGGGCCCAGCGAGATGAAAGGGAACTGAAGGAGACCGAAAAGAGGAGCGAGCGAGGGAAAGGGAGGGAAAGGGAATTCAGCACCTGAGCATAATAGGACAGAATGTATGAAGCTCTGTGGTAATACTGAATAAGCAGCTACCTATGTTATGCCATCTATTAATGTAATAACTGCACTTTCACAATTGCTTTATTAACTTTCCTGCTTTCTCAAATTTTCTTGGAAATGCACGATTTTTCTTCTTTTTTTTCAAAATTTTCTTGTGGGGGGTTAACCCCCCCAAACCCCCCTTTTGGGGTTCATGCTCGCTCGCTACGCTCGCTCGCTACGGTGCTGTATGCTAATTCGTTTGCGCCCCACCACTGTCAAATTTCACCCACCGCCCCTGCTTTTGAAGCCATTCCGATGGTAGAAAATGCTGCGTCCAGGCTGGTAGGAAGTTCAGGAATCCACGTAAATTATTTGTGAGGGAGGCAGCAGCGGGAGAAAAACAGAGGTAATGGGACAGAGCCTGACTTGTCCCGATGTCCAGAAGGGTAGGAGACAGCCACAGGAGGTCCCGAGCAAGCCTCCTCAATAGCCGAACCAGGCGGCTCACCTGGGCATCAGCCATTTCGTCTCAGAGTCCCGGAGGTTTGGGAATCTCATCCCCGGATCAATCGGTCGCCATCTGGAGCCTGCCGACATTTACAGATCAATTCGCCGAAGCTGATCTTACATCAGCAGTACATGGCAATTCGATTCCGAGGGCGATAGGCGAGGTGGAGGAATGATAGCAGCTGGACGGGGGATGCCATGATCTGATGTCCAGATGGGTAGGTGTTGGCTGCAGGACAAACCTGGGCCGAACACCTCTTTAGCCGAACCAAGCGGCTCCACCGGGCATCGGTCATGTCCTCACGCCGTCCGCTGTCCATTATGGGGCAAATTATGGGGAAAAAGAGGGCTTTTGGGCAAAAACGGCATTCCCAGTCCGGGAGCTCCCGACTGGAGCTCCACTCCTGGCGGCCATCTTGGTTCAGGTCCTTAGACCTTAGAAGGCTTGATGTCTTAGAACAAGCAGGTGTCCCTAGTGGTGTCAATTGTGGGTTAACCTTGAAGGCCTGTCCACCACCATCCATACTGAAGTTCATCTCCAGTCGTGCGGGCAGGCCTACGAAGCAGCACACCCTAGAGCAACAGTCATCCAGTCACTTTGACTCTGTCACTGAGGTCACATGAACCTTGAGCAGGTTAGGGAGGTGCGAAAGGTGTGACCGCACTGGGTACCTATTTCGGGTGGGTGCGTAGTGTTTGCAAGTATATTATGCTTTAAAAAAACTTGCTGCCTCCTTCCTGGCCTCCAGCTTTTTTCAGAAACAATAAAAATGTCACTATAACTTTGGTGATTAATGTTCTTCCTAGAGAGAAATCAGAGTTTTGTCTAGTGGAAGGGTTGACTCCTGGAAAGGTAGCACAGAGGGTTAAAGTGCCTGCTGCAAAGAACATGACCCATGAAGATCACAAAGTGCACTGCTTTAATGGGGGGACTATGATGAATGGTAATTTAATGTCAGCTGTAGATGATGGATCCCTGAACAGTGTCATGTATGTGCATGTTTGCATTGTGCTGAGGGGATTTACAGGTAATTGTTCACGCAGCTCTCAGATGGATGTCACATGCGGTTTTTCAAAGTCCCCAGACAGATCATGCAGTCTGTGTGTTCTCTTTTGTACTGCCAGTCACTGCCAGTCACCGGTGTATTCAACTGTGCAGCCTTGGACCGTGTCATGTATGTGCATGTAACTTGCATGATCGAGGTAACTATTAGCGGCGATACTACGTGTCTCTCGGACCTCTTTCAAGTGCTTGCCGTCCTTTTTCCCCAGCACCCCACCCCCCCCAGGGGCAGCAATCTGAGGGATAGCCCCGGGCGCCACAAGCTCTAGCTACGCCCACGGGGAAGGGGGATACTACACTTGCGTAAGAAGATGTTATTTGAAACTCTATCACGAGAGCACATCATCATTTGTTGTTTGACAGCAAGTAATAAACACGTGGCATTATGACTTGTCTCCATGCTTCTTCAATGAGAACATCTCTTCCTTTCGTCTGTGTGACATGCATCACTTGTCTTCTCGCTGATTGACACTTCCATGCCGCACTGAGTTTTGTCACATAGGAATCTTACATGTGGGAGGGAACATAAAACAATTTTTGAGCTAATGACATAAAAGGCACACAGGAGAGTATCTTTTTATAATTACTTTATCGTGGTCTCCCATAGCAGCATGCTAAACTCAGGGTTCAGGTGTTTGTGTGAACAGGACGCTTTAATTAGTCTTATACGGTATAAGCCGAGTAGCTGTGTATAGCCGTGTTAAAGACTAGGGCTGGCTTTTCTGCCTGCTAAGGTAACGCTCATGCCTAAAAACCAATGCCTCTATTCTCAGTGATATTTGTGAGTAAGACGATTTTGGATTCTTTGTTTAGCCACTGAAGTGCAAAGTTTCCCTTCTTGGCGCAGAGTCACTTATTTTACATTTGGGGCAGTTAAGCCCTTGTAGCTATGTTTCTTCAAAAAGTGCCCAGCCTAAATCTGCGTCCTTTTTTCCACCTTGGTGTGGGGATTGTAAATGCGCCCAGGGTATTTAATGTACCCTGGCCTGTGAAAAGAGCCAAAAGTTGCATTTTGTTTCTCCCAAAAATGGGTAAAAGTGCGGTGCAAGAAAGCATAAGGGTTTCTTCTAAAAATGACAAATACAAAGGTTTTGCTGTACTATGGTCATTGCCTTTCCAACTTTCAGAAACTTGTGGAGTTGAAAAATGATTTTGACTCATCAGTTTTTGCAGTTTTTAAAGTGGTGGTCAATATTTACTATTTTATTATATCACTTCCAGTTTGTGTGGTAAAGAGGTTTAAAACTCAGGGGCAAAGACGAGGAGCGGTTGAAATGTAGATAAAAGTTTGAGTTCTGTAAGGGGCAATGAGTATAGATCGTTAAGGTTTTCGTAAATAAAGTAATCATTCAATAAAAAAAAATGTGAAACAAAGTAGGGAAAAATGAAAATAGGTGACAATGTTTTCTTCATAACGTGTTTTTTTTTATCAAAGGCTGATCTACAAATATAACATACCATTACAACTGTTAGACACTTCTGTCATGTAGTTCCTATATAACCTATGGAGTATCTGCGCGTTTGGATAACATAAACTGTGAGATTGGTGGCTGACTGATTCCATGAACCCCCACCGGATATGTTAGCCTGTCTGTATCAGATAGCTTACAGTGCCACTATAATCTCATTTTACCAGAGAGAGAATAGATTCTGGCAACCTCAAAACATGACAACCCTGATCCCTCAGAATCGTGGAAACAATATACTACCTTTCGCTCAGTCACTCGTGCTTACTTAGTTTGTCTCAGAGATACACAGAATAAGCAGGCTGGGCGTTTCAATAAGAATTTATTGAACAGTTGTTATTCTAGTGTAGAATAGATGAGCTGCACCAACCAT
The DNA here is from genome assembly GCF_964204655.1 of Triturus cristatus. NCBI lineage: Eukaryota > Metazoa > Chordata > Amphibia > Caudata > Salamandridae > Triturus > Triturus cristatus. Next base: position 635,514,449 of record NC_140589.1, on the reverse strand, counting down.
TAGACAGTAGCAGAGATATATGATTAGCAGTACTACGAAAGTAAAGGGATGATAAAGTTCTACCATCTTGCAATAATCATGAATACATAAAAGTATATAAAACTCATGATGAAACAGTGCTTACTCCTACAATACCTCCCTAACTAAATGTACCTAGCATCTGTGTAGGTGTTATGCCAAGAATCCCTCTAGGATCTAGTCAACCCCATTACCTGAGAATGAGAGAATATGGGACCTAGTCCTGGTTTTGAGTTGGACACCCCGCGATGGATGTTAGACCACTGTTAGCTGGAGTGTCTGCATGCAGGAACCTCAGCGTCTGTCTTTCTAAGCAAGATGTGATGTAAATATACCCATAGGTCTCCCCAGGGGTCTTACCTTGCTGTGTTACTGTGTCGGCCTAAAGGATGACGTCGGGCCTGAACTTTATACAGAAATATTATACAGGAGATGATAGTCCTGCTGTGGTTCCACGAAACCTCATGCATAATGTATGAGATTCGAACTAGGGAAAACCCTCATTCTGAATGCAGTGTCTTATCTAGGTAAAAAGGTCAGTCCCTAAGATCCGTTATATATGTAATGTAGGGAAGAATATAGGTAAAAGGTTGCAATGTTACCTGCGCCTATATAGGGTACCTATATGGAATATAACACCTACTCCTCTTCTGACTGGATGACATATGTAACTTATTACAGTACTACTAGCCAAAATAGATATTGGTACGCACGAAGTATAGAAAAACATTTGTTTTATAAAAATGTTTAAAACTTCTTTAAATAAATTCGAAAAAAAAATTCCAAAATAATGCTAGCTAAAGCTCTAACGTGTCCGTAGTTATAGTCCGAACCACTATAAGCATTTAGAAAGCCATGTATGCCCAAAAAATGAAAGGAATGTCACTTTTGTGTTTGTGTTCCAAATTTGAGCTTGTTTAAAAAAGGGTGAATTTCTTCCAGCACACGACGAGCCAAAATAAATCAAATGTTTGTATCCTGGCTGGTAGACGCAATATTTTCGTTGCTTGCTTCCACAGTAGATGGCCCATGTAACACCTCGCAGAGTACATCAATTGAGCACAGATGGTGTTCCATACTGTCCACAGCCTGTTGTGCTGGGGCAGCCTGTGTACCGTCCAAAGTCTGGGTGTCAGAGGAGGAGCCGGTGTCTATACCAACAGGTTCCGTTTTTATCTGGGGTGGCTCAAGGAATGCCGCCATCATAATTGGAATATGCTGAGGACACCGCAGAACATGGGCCGTTATCTGGTCCAGTATAGCATTCATGTCTGGTTGCGCACATGATGGGAGTGTCAAGCAAAGGTCTAACACACATTCTTCTCCGCAAAATAGGCATCGGAGGACAGGTAAGATGCAGTCCATCCAGACCGGTCGAAATGACAAGAACCAAGATGCACCTAGTTCCCTTAGGCAAGGTGTGCCTAGATTTTGTACCATGTGGTCACGGTATTTACGCTCCAGGAGTGCTTTTTCCATCTCCTTGGTGACTGGGACGTCAATTGTGTAACAGGTGGAAAATAATCAGGATTCCCGCTATTAGGAGCAGGATTAGCAGAAGTCCTCCAAAGATGCTTCCGAATGCGGAGTGTATGAAGTTTGGTATAACTACAAGTACCGTCTGAAAGGTGCCTAGAAGTCCAGAACCTATGGTCTTAAATAGTTGGACAATGCCTGTCGTATCAGACATGTTAAAGATACGATTCACCATTTCTGCGAAATGGAAAGGGCAGTTTGTATGAATAAAAGCCTGTATCTCTGCCGAAGACCTTGCGATCTGGAGATCAAAAGTCTCTCGAGCGGAGGTAAAGGGCACGGACTTCTGTAGAAGCATGGCTTTCCTTCTGCTTAGAGTATCAAACCGTATTAAAGAAACATTCAGTGAAGGCCATAACGGTGCCTCCCTGACAGTATGTGTCAGTGGAAACAATACTTGCATACAACAAGTAACCCTGGAGCTCAGGGTTACCAGATATGCGATGCCCGGTAGCATTCTGCAAGAACCTTGACTGTTCAGCATCAAGTAACTCCCATTTGAAAGTAGCCCAAATGCTGGAGTAATCACTGCAGCTGGGGCACCCCTCAGATGGCAGGACAGGTCAACCATTACAAGCTCCGTGCAGCATTATGTCCGGGCATATGAGTGATCCACTTAAAAGGTTCTCACAGTTTGTACCGCTTAGAATCACTTCTCGATCCCCACTCCGGCATCGCAATTTGTATGGTAATTCCCATGATTCCTTAATGTATTTATTACCCATCTTTACATATCTGCCTGCCTGCTTTTGTTCAAGGTAATACTGAAACTGAAAAGTAGTGACCGGTAGAGTTATGTGGCCATGGATTAGCCATTCTGTAGACGCTGATTCTGCTACTGTGAACGGTAATCTATCCAGTTGGTCATACGCAGCATTGTATATTTTGCTCCCCTTTGTGCCATTTATATCTGTTTATCTGTCAGATTGTATTCAGAAAACATAGAGGTGCTTTTGATAAAACACAAAGGCACTTAGCCTGCATGCAAAGATTGCAGCGTCCAGCTTAATAACATAATAGAACGTAATTGAGTTTGCCCGTGTTGTAATATGGCCAAATCTTGTTCTAGTATGTCTATTGCAGAAGATACAATGTTGCCTACGGAATACATCCTGGAGGTCAATGTAGTTAACCCATTGTCTACCACTGCTAGAGATTTTTCTAGATTTATACGTCTATTTCACATAATCTCTCTGCGGCCTCTTGTTGTGATATTTTCCATATTTCATTGTAGGCAGAGTAAATGCCAGCATATATGAAACGTATCTGACGTGGTTTCCTGGGACCTAGCATATGCAGACGACATCGCTGTATTTTCGGCGGACCCAGTGGCAGCCATAACTTATATATTGGAAGCGGCAGAGCGATTTGGTTCATTTTAATGGTTGTAGCTAAATTTGACTAAGACCCAGGCAATTCTGAATTACTAACCAGATTCGGTAACAACGGCTCTGGAGACTACACGCTCAGCCACTTATTTAGGTATTTGTCTCTGTAGTCAAGAGGAGGAGGTATTTACTCTGAATTACGAGCCACTAAGTTATAATCAAGCTGCGTAGCTGGCACCAACTACCTCTCAGTATTCTCGGCAGGTGTAACGTAATCAAGATGTGCATTTTGCCTAAGTTCTTATATTTGTATCGCTCAATCTCTCTACGAGTTCCCAGGTCTTTTTTTAAGCACCTTGAGAGTGCGATAGGTAGTTTCATCCGGGGCTATCGACCTGCTAGAAGGGCGCTTTGCTGCATTAAACTTTCCTATACGCAAGGGGGCTTTAAGCTCCGAGATTTCATGCTGTACTTGTGGGCCGCATTTATTGGGCGAATTTAAAATCTGTTAAATGGGCTCGAAGCAGGCCTGTCTTAAGTCACATATCAATTAGCCTCCTGACCTTCGATCGGATTTACTCTGTATAAAACAGCTGACCCCAACTATTTCAAACTAGTCAGATTTAAGGTTATTAAGGATATCACCAATATCTGGCAAGAAATCTGTAAGGAATATTCTCTGCCGACATTACATCAATATACTCCTTTATGGGGTAATCCAATGCTTCCGGAAATTTTCGGGGATGTTGTCGGTAGAGTATGGCGGCGGAAGGGCATTAATGAACTTGGACACCTGTACGAAGGCCGGGGTTTTCGCTCCTTCTCTGCATTAAAAGAGGAGTTTGGGCTTTCGCATAGTTCCTTTTTTAAATATCTACAAATAAGAGATTATCTAATACATGGACAGAAAATTCTAGATTTGCCCTACATGTCAGAAATATTGACAGGGGTATATTCGGCTATCCGGAAAGGTGTCGTTAGTGCAATGTATCAGAAGTTTATCGCAGCAGCTTGTGATAACAGACTGCAGATTTCTACTAAATTAAGTAGTCTTCTCAAAACGTATATATCTGCAGAAGAAATACAAGACACACTGGATACCCTAGATCAATCAATCACTTCAGTTTACTTGAAATTACAGCAACATAGGACAATATTCATGTTGTATTATACACCCAAGGTCATCTCCAGATGGGCAGACTCTGAATCTTCTACAAAAACATACTGTCCTAAATGTAATTAGTTGCGGCAGATCTGAAACATATGTTTGTTGACTGTCCGGGGCTGAAGTTATTTTGGAATAAAGTCTCCGCAATATTTACAGGGCATCTTGGCCGGTTTCTGCTTGTGGACAAGGACATTCTTCTAGGGTGTAAGCATGGGGTTAATAGGCAAGAAAAGTAATTAAATGTTATCATTATCGTATGTGATCGTTTGTGTATCTCAAGAGCTTGGATAGATCCTATCAGCTCACATTCAGACGAAGTATGGTCACTGCTTAGACACGTGTTCGAATCTGAACTAGTGTTAGCTAAGGCCGATGGACTGGGTTTGTGGCTGAGATTTAAACAGATTTGGGATAGTCTCCAATGGATGTAAACCTGCACCTATTAGCCTATTTTGGGTATTAAGAGTATGGTCGTTTCTTCTTGGTGTTAGTTTTCTTTTTATTAAGGGCTGCATCGAACTTGAACAAAATAGCATATGTCTAGTGTGTGGTTTAAATGCTTACGCTTCTCCTATTGCTCTTCTCCCCTCGATATTTGTGTTTGTGTTGCTCTTCTCTTCTGTACTGATTCCATTGTGTCTACTTATTTATTTTTTTCTCTGTATTGTGCCATACAAATGGCTAATAAAATAAAAAATGGAAAAAAAGAAATACATTGTGTCTGTGGCTCCTTTCGCATACATCTACACATACTTCTACTTGTCTTGGAAACTACCTGTAAAAAACATCTGCATGCCTAAGCCGCTGTGGCTCCACCGCTTACCTCTTATTTTTCCACATGTTCTTCTGTGATGGACACATCTGTCTAGTAAAGAGGAATTTCCCGTTCAGCAAGTGCAACTTGAGAAGGTCATTTGCCCATGTAATTTCAGCGTTTATGTGCAAGAGGCTTGATCTACATTCAGAAATTCACTGCTGAAATTCACAAAAAGTAAATTTACACGTGGAAATTGATTTGCTTGTGCATGATATTACTCCAACATGGTGTAGCGCACATTTAAATACTTTCCCAGGGAGCGGTTGTTTAGGACAGGGATTCCCTGGATAGCACTGCGGATCCATTAACATATGAGTTTGTGGGTATTCATAAAGTTCCCCCTGACCCATCCCTACCCTTGGTACGCCCTGATAAATCCATTTCCAGCGTGGGAATAGGTTTTCTCTACAAGGAAAATGGTTGTACTGGGAAACAAAATGCACGAAATGCTAAAGTAGTTCAATATCCCTTTGAACAAATATCCATGAAGATGATCTTTGCTTAAGTGTAATTTGAAATTCACACAACCTTTCTAGAACTGATTTGTGTAGTTGAAAAAAGCGTAAAATCTTCACCCACGCAAGGAAGTAAATCTCTGAGCACATATTTAGAAATGTATTTAGCTATGGGCACTGTGAATCAGGACTTCCAAGTAAGAGGGAGAAATGGAAGTTGGGCGGGGAGCTGTCCCTGGGCAACTGGCTACTCGTTTCTTAGTGTCAGGGTCTATGGGGCAATCTGGCAGTGACCGAAGGCCTGGTCCGGCAGGTCAGTTTATGGGCTGGTATTTTGGATGCTTGTGAGCCTGTTTAGTGGCCTGGTGGCCGGTTTATACTGTTGATTTCCCTGATATTACCACAAATATTATATGCCTGCAAGAAGCTCCAGTGCGTGCATTCTCTCATACCTTGGAAAACACGTATGTAGCTTGTCTTTACAACCCTGCTCAGTGTCATGTTTCCTTTTCTCATAACGGGGGCCAGAGATTTACCTGCCAAACATACACCTCTGCCCTGCTCCTGATCTTCGGCTGCTTCTCCCTTGTAAATATGAGCAACCCTCCAACTCTGAGCTCGAAGCTAGACAAGCCGAAGCCAACAGCAAGCGAGCTGATGTCACAGAAGGTGTGAAATGCACCTGATGCAATTTAAAAAAACACTTCATTTGCAAAAAAAAATCAAAAAAGGACTGTCCAGGCATGTGTGATAGCAAACAAGTTGGCAAAGCTGACGATCAACAAATGGATTTCCTCATTTGCGTGGAGAATGATTTGCCCAGAATCACAGGATGTTGAACCGACGCCGAGACTCAAACCTGGTGCCCCATTTATCCAATCGGCAGTTTTGACTGTGGCGCCACATTCTCGCCGTAATTTCTGAATGGGTGCATTTAATCTATAATTTAGAGGTAAAGAAAACTTGCAAGGCGCAGGTAAAGGATCTGTTACAAGCGATAGTGGCAATGAACAGAAAGCTCACATTTCTGAAATTCCAAGACAGTAAAAGGGGTGTGAGCCTTTTGGGGATTGAGACCAGCAAAGGGCTGCAATATCAGTGTGCGTTTCTTTTATCAGTGCTATCCGGTCCAGGGTCAATCAGGACAGATACCGGTGTCAAGGAGTGGCGTAGCTGGGGGGGGGGCGGGGGGCGGGGGGCGGTCCGCCCCAGGCGGCACTATTTTGGGGGCGGACAAAGGCATTCAGATAAGGTTCGGACGTTCGGGGCGGGCAGAGAAGGAAAACGATTCTGTCTCTTCCTTACTGCCCAGAAAATACACGGACAATGTCCTCTTCTTTTCTGTGCTGGCAGCTGCCCCCACCCCCTCTCTCTTCCTATCATTCCCTCTCTTTCTGTCTTGCTCCTCACTTACTGAAAACCATGACTTGAAAAAACGGTTTACAACCTCTCTTTCCTTCTTTCATTTAGTTGCTTCCCTGTGAAATGGATCCAAAAAAGAAAAACACTTTTGCGGGAAATGCCCTTTTTCAGACATTTTTCTATTCCAAAGTGCAGCGGGATGGAGAGAAATAGAAGGTTTTAAATATGAAAAATAAATGCATAACTAAATAAAGCAAGACGGAGTGGTTGCAAAGTGGCCAGATTGGTTTTATTCACATCCAAACACATCACTCTTATCAAGTGCATAATTTGAATTGAGCCACATCCAAGTGTTTATAGCGGGCACAATTAGGTTGTAGCTGAAGGCAGTGCGAGTTTCTCTCAGTGGGGCAGTATGGTGTTCAGTGGGGGAGAGGATGTGGCACTATGGCCAGAGCTGTCGAATTTGGAACTGGGGAACCAGGTTCAGCCTTCATGACCAGTCCACCAGACCACTCTACTGAGGGAGCATATTCCCATGCTGGACCTTAGAAGGCCCCACTAGACCTTATTTATTTATTGAGTATTATATAGCGCTGGCTGGACCCAAAGGTATCAGAGCGCTTTACATTGTGAGAAACAGCAGTTACAACAATCGTCATTAATACATTAAACAAGCACATTTCAAGGTGAAAGTTAAGATAATGGGCGGCAGAGAGGGGGAAGGGCGAATCATGGTAAGACTAGAAGGATGGAAGGGACGGGGGGAGAGACCCAGAGGGGGGAGGGGTATAGGCAAAGCAGGCAGAAAGAGAAAGACGTTACCTCAAGGGAAAAGAAAAACATAGCGACAAAAAGGGTGAGTTCAGGGTATAGTAATTGGTAGCGAGATTAGCGTGGAATTAATAGGTATGGTGGACGAGAATTAGGAAGGTGGGGAGAGAGGAAGAAAGTGACAACAGTAATGATATGGAAGCAGGAGAGGGGATAGGAGGGAGCCAGGAGGGAGAGGATTGACTAAAGGTAGACCAGGAGCAGGGGGATAAACTTTGAGGATTGTCTGAGTGGGAACGGAGGGGAGAGGGGAGTGCCACAAGTAAAACAAGAGGGTGGTTCCAGGTCCGAGGGATCAACGATAGTCAACAACAAAATGGCTGGCGAGTCAAAAGTCAGAGGGACAAAAAGTCCCCGATTCGGACCGAGGAGTGAAAATTAAATGCAGAAAAGAAGGGGAAGTCAAAGGTGCGTGAGTAGATCCTATGTCAAAGGCAGGGGGCCGGGAACAGTAGAATGCAGTGGCACCGGATCCCTGGGGCATCAGCGGTGGCAGTCCACCCAGTGTAGCTCTCTCTCCCCATACATGTAAAGGGCTCCCCGGTCGTAGAAGACAAGATCAAAGTAGAGAACCTCTGCAAGTACTGCCAGCATGGTGGATCGCGAGGCAGCAGCGTGAGATAGGAGCGAGAGTTTTCCGGGATGGCAGACTGCAGGCAGGAAAGCAGGTACAACGGGGCAAGAAGAGCTGCCGCACTCACCATCGGAAAGGCAGGAAGTTGCGGCCCGGTGGAAAGAGGGACTGTACCGTAGAGAAGAATCTCGTCCCCGTTCAAACTTCCGCCTTTTGAACAGCCGCGGTGCGTCCATTGGGGCGTAGGGGCGTAGCCCCACCAGCCCTGGACCCGCGGCTGCCGTAATTAAAATAAATGTTTTGTTTACATTTCCCATTTCCGGGCCTGCCTGTGCGCTTCATTGGTGATAGTGCGCATGTCACGCACAGCCAGCGCACGCAGGCAGAGACAGCAGGAGTTCCGAAGATGGTCTGCGCATGCGAGTGAGGAGCTTCGCCCCTCACTCACATTCACAAACCATTAGGTTTGCTGCGCATGCCCTGTGTAGTGTAGTAGTTTAAAGATAGGGTCCTGCTCGGGCGGTGATGCGTTTTGCGCAAAGTCGCCCCATGCCCTATCAAATGTCAGGACCGAGTTGAGCTGCCCGGCCCCCCAGTCTCCTAATTGGCAAACAAGAAGAGCGGGGAGAAGTTACCTCCACCACCACGTTGCAGAGCGGACGTGAGGCGACGCGGGACCGGAGGTCAGGAGATGCGCCTGGTAAGTTATTCTATTAATTGAATTAGTAGTCAGTCTTACAACAAATGTCAGCTTCTGTAGTGTCGGTGATAACCTGATTAAACGTGTGATGAACATGGGCGTAGGAAGTGTGGGGGACGCGGGGGATATATCCCCCCCAGATTTTGGAGTGGGGGGACACGGGGGACAAGGGTGGGGGGGACGAGAGGACAAAAGAATTTCCCCTCTTCCTTCTGTTATTCGCAGGGCCATTAGCGCGCGAAAGCGCTACTTAATGGCCCTGCACTTGACCTGCCTGGAGTCAAAGAGGCCACCCGCGCTCTGCCTTTTGTATGCTGCAGTAAGGCTCAGCCGTTCTGGGAAGGGCTGAGAAGGGAAAAAAAACGCTGTCTCTTTTCCTTCATGGCAAGGACGGTGTCCACTACTCCTGACCTGCCTCTGGCAGCTGCCCTCCTCTCTTTATTCCTCCATCTCTTACTGTCTCTGTCTCGCTCCTGCTTACATGCTGATTTCAAAAGACAGCTCTTACCTACTCTCTCTTGCCTCTCCTTTTCTTTATTTGTTTCCCTGTGAAATGGATCCAAAAAAGCTGGAACTCTTTGGCTGGAAATATCCTCATTTTCTGACCGAAAACCTCGGGACGGAGAGGAAAAATAATTAAATACCTAAATAAAGCAATACAGAGTGGTCAGCAGACAGGCCTGATTGTTATTTACATCCACACACATTAGCGCCACTTTACAGAGTTTGCCAGTGAAAGCGCTACTTTCTTTTTATCTTCTTTCTTTGAACAACATTGTTTTCCCAGGGTGGGGAAGGTCACCATTTCTAAAGGCACTGCAATACCTGGTTGATGGGTAGAGTAGAAACGTTTAATATGATCGTTTTCAACTGTTTTAATTATTTTAGCTTATAAAATGCGGCTCTATGTTCGGGCATGTGGTCTTTTTTTAAACCAAACTGCTTACATTTTGAAAGGATATAAGCAATGGACATTGAAACGGGTCCCTTCCTAGGTCTGTCGTCATGTCCTGAACTTTTCAGGAAAAATCACTTACTGATTTCTGAATAATGAGTTTAAAAACGTTAAGGTAACCATGTTGTTACTGATTACAGTTCACATGCTTTGCTTATTCTTGCATTCCCTAGGCGTGTCTGCTTTTTCCAGGGTGGTGTTCATTTTTTTTCAGGCAGCATTTTACTGTTGTCTAGTGCATAATTTGAATTTAGTCGCAGCACAATTGAGTTGTAGCTGAAGGCAGTGCGAGTTTCTCTCAGTGGGGCAGTATGGTGTTCAGTGTGGGAGAGGATGTGGCACTCTGGCTGGAGCTGCTGAATGTGGAACTGGAGAACCATGTTCAGCCTTCATGACCAGTCCACCCTCCTGACAGCTTATTCCGATGCTACACCTTAGAAGGCCCGATAGACCTTAGAAGCCCAGTGTCTTAGCACCCGCAGGTGGACCCTAACAGTGGCAAGTCTGACTTAACCTTGAAGGCCTGTCCACCACAATCCATACTGTAGTTCACTTCATACAAAGAACCACACCCTATATCAACTGGGAATCTGTCAGTGAGGTCACAAGACCCTTGAGGCCAGTCCACCTCACCCATTGGTACCTCATTGGTACTTCATCTGTGGTTGGAGTAGGAGGGGAGTAGCTTTTGGGTGTAGGCTCACTGGGGAAATGTCGACGTTTCAACCCTGACGCAAAAGGGTAAGTAGTCTCCTCTGCTGCGGGTCTTCCTCAGGACAAAGGAAAGGGAACCCGAACACGATCGTGGTGTGATGAAATTAAATTCCAGACTGTACTCTGTCAAAATATCCTGAAATGACTTCAGGGTGGGGGAGAAATCACCATGAGGTACCACTGAAATGGAGCGGCGTGAGACCTTCTAATCACATGCTGCCATTGGTCCCGGTGAGACGTTCAATTCTTAATTCAGAACAAGTAGGAGACGTACCACATCCGTCGGTGCCTCTGAAGGTACAATTTTGACTTTGGTTGGCCTCTTATCTATGAGATTTTCCCTGTTGAATGTGCCTTTACATGATATATTTTCGGTTGAATGAATTGATTGCATACTACACTCTCCTACAGGTATTAATTTGAGTGTAATTAGGAGTGTCTGGGACCAATTGTTTTCTTTACTAACCTTTGCAAAGGGCCCTACACTTCACAGCAACATAAGTCACATTTCTTTTAGTAATTTGTGATCCGTTTGATCCGTTTGAGCTACAAAATTGTTTTGGGGGAAATCGTTAGATTATACAGCAGATGATGTATTATGTGGCAAATATGATACAGCCAGGGTTAAGTGGAAAACATTAATTAAGGAAAGGTTGCGAGCTTCATGTAAAAGACAAGAACTGGAAATGACGGGTAACACCTACGGGGAAGGCAAACAAAAATAAGAATGCCAAGATCTGAGTGATGGGAAGGATAAAAGAGTGAGCGAGAGGAACTGAGAGTGACCTACAGGGGCCCAGCGAGATGAAAGGGAACTGAAGGAGACCGAAAAGAGGAGCGAGCGAGGGAAAGGGAGGGAAAGGGAATTCAGCACCTGAGCATAATAGGACAGAATGTATGAAGCTCTGTGGTAATACTGAATAAGCAGCTACCTATGTTATGCCATCTATTAATGTAATAACTGCACTTTCACAATTGCTTTATTAACTTTCCTGCTTTCTCAAATTTGCTTGGAAATGCACGATTTTTCTTTTTTTTCAAAATTTTCTTGTGGGGGGTTAACCCCCCCAAACCCCCCTTTTGGGGTTCATGCTCGCTCGCTACGCTCGCTCGCTACGGTGCTGTATGCTAATTCGTTTGCGCCCCACCACTGTCAAATTTCACCCACCGCCCCTGCTTTTGAAGCCATTCCGATGGTAGAAAATGCTGCGTCCAGGCTGGTAGGAAGTTCAGGAATCCACGTAAATTATTTGTGAGGGAGGCAGCAGCGGGAGAAAAACAGAGGTAATGGGACAGAGCCTGACTTGTCCCGATGTCCAGAAGGGTAGGAGACAGCCACAGGAGGTCCCGAGCAAGCCTCCTCAATAGCCGAACCAGGCGGCTCCCCTGGGCATCAGCCATTTCGTCTCAGAGTCCCGGAGGTTTGGGAATCTCATCCCCGGATCAATCGGTCGCCATCTGGAGCCTGCCGACATTTACAGATCAATTCGCCGAAGCTGATCTTACATCAGCAGTACATGGCAATTCGATTCCGAGGGCGATAGGCGAGGTGGAGGAATGATAGCAGCTGGACGGGGGATGCCATGATCTGATGTCCAGATGGGTAGGTGTTGGCTGCAGGACAAACCTGGGCCGAACACCTCTTTAGCCGAACCAAGCGGCTCCACCGGGCATCGGTCATGTCCTCACGCCGTCCGCTGTCCATTATGGGGCAAATTATGGGGAAAAAGAGGGCTTTTGGGCAAAAACGGCATTCCCAGTCCGGGAGCTCCCGACTGGAGCTCCACTCCTGGCGGCCATCTTGGTTCAGGTCCTTAGACCTTAGAAGGCTTGATGTCTTAGCACAAGCAGGTGTCCCTAGTGGTGTCAATTGTGGGTTAACCTTGAAGGCCTGTCCACCACCATCCATACTGAAGTTCATCTCCAGTCGTGCGGGCAGGCCTACGAAGCAGCACACCCTAGAGCAACAGTCATCCAGTCACTTTGACTCTGTCACTGAGGTCACATGAACCTTGAGCAGGTTAGGGAGGTGCGAAAGGTGTGACCGCACTGGGTACCTATTTCGGGTGGGTGCGTAGTGTTTGCAAGTATATTATGCTTTAAAAAAACTTGCTGCCTCCTTCCTGGCCTCCAGCTTTTTTCAGAAACAATAAAAATGTCACTATAACTTTGGTGATTAATGTTCTTCCTAGAGAGAAATCAGAGTTTTGTCTAGTGGAAGGGTTGACTCCTGGAAAGGTAGCACAGAGGGTTAAAGTGCCTGCTGCAAAGAACATGACCCATGAAGATCACAAAGTGCACTGCTTTAATGGGGGGACTATGATGAATGGTAATTTAATGTCAGCTGTAGATGATGGATCCCTGAACAGTGTCATGTATGTGCATGTTTGCATTGTGCTGAGGGGATTTACAGGTAATTGTTCACGCAGCTCTCAGATGGATGTCACATGCGGTTTTTCAAAGTCCCCAGACAGATCATGCAGTCTGTGTGTTCTCTTTTGTACTGCCAGTCACTGCCAGTCACCGGTGTATTCAACTGTGCAGCCTTGGACCGTGTCATGTATGTGCATGTAACTTGCATGATCGAGGTAACTATTAGCGGCGATACTACGTGTCTCTCGGACCTCTTTCAAGTGCTTGCCGTCCTTTTTCCCCAGCACCCCACCCCCCCCAGGGGCGGCAATCTGAGGGATAGCCCCGGGCGCCACAAGCTCTAGCTACGCCCACGGGGAAGGGGGATACTACACTTGCGTAAGAAGATGTTATTTGAAACTCTATCACGAGAGCACATCATCATTTGTTGTTTGACAGCAAGTAATAAACACGTGGCATTATGACTTGTCTCCATGCTTCTTCATTGAGAACATCTCTTCCTTTCGTCTGTGTGACATGCATCACTTGTCTTCTCGCTGATTGACACTTCCATGCCGCACTGAGTTTTGTCACATAGGAATCTTACATGTGGGAGGGAACATAAAACAATTTTTGAGCTAATGACATAAAAGGCACACAGGAGAGTATCTTTTTATAATTACTTTATCGTGGTCTCCCATAGCAGCATGCTAAACTCAGGGTTCAGGTGTTTGTGTGAACAGGACGCTTTAATTAGTCTTATAAGGTATAAGCCGAGTAGCTGTGTATAGCCGTGTTAAAGACTAGGGCTGGCTTTTCTGCCTGCTAAGGTAACGCTCATGCCTAAAAACCAATGCCTCTATTCTCAGTGATATTTGTGAGTAAGACGATTTTGGATTCTTTGTTTAGCCACTGAAGTGCAAAGTTTCCCTTCTTGGCGCAGAGTCACTTATTTTACATTTGGGGCAGTTAAGCCCTTGTAGCTATGTTTCTTCAAAAAGTGCCCAGCCTAAATCTGCGTCCTTTTTTCCACCTTGGTGTGGGGATTGTAAATGCGCCCAGGGTATTTAATGTACCCTGGCCTGTGAAAAGAGCCAAAAGTTGCATTTTGTTTCTCCCAAAAATGGGTAAAAGTGCGGTGCAAGAAAGCATAAGGGTTTCTTCTAAAAATGACAAATACAAAGGTTTTGCTGTACTATGGTCATTGCCTTTCCAACTTTCAGAAACTTGTGGAGTTGAAAAATGATTTTGACTCATCAGTTTTTGCAGTTTTTAAAGTGGTGGTCAATATTTACTATTTTATTATATCACTTCCAGTTTGTGTGGTAAAGAGGTTTAAAACTCAGGGGCAAAGACGAGGAGCAGTTGAAATGTAGATAAAAGTTTGAGTTCTGTAAGGGGCAATGAGTATAGATAGTTAAGGTTTTCGTAAATAAAGTAATCATTCAATAAAAAAAAATGTGAAACAAAGTAGGGAAAAATGAAAATAGGTGACAATGTTTTCTTCATAACGTGTTTTTTTTTTATCAAAGGCTGATCTACAAATATAACATACCATTACAACTGTTAGACACTTCTGTCATGTAGTTCCTATATAACCTATGGAGTATCTGCGCGTTTGGATAACATAAACCGTGAGATTGGTGGCTGACTGATTCCATGAACCCCCACCGGATATGTTAGCCTGTCAGTATCAGCTAGCTTACAGTGGCACTATAATCTCATTTTACCAGAGAGAGAATAGATTCTGGCAACCTCAAAACATGACAACCCTGATCCCTCAGAATCGTGGAAACAATATACTACCTTTCGCTCAGTCACTCGTGCTTACTTAGTTTGTCTCAGAGATACACAGAATAAGCAGGCTGGGCGTTTCAATAAGAATTTATTGAACAGTTGTTATTCTAGTGTAGAATAGATGAGCTGCACCAACCATTAGACAGTAGCAGAGATATATGATTAGCAGTACTACGAAAGTAAAGGGATGATAAAGTTCTACCATCTTGCAATAATCATGAATACATAAAAGAATATAAAACTCATGATGAAACAGTGCTTACTCCTACAATACCTCCCTAACTAAATGTACCTAGCATCTGTGTAGGTGTTATGCCAAGAATCCCTCTAGGATCTAGTCAACCCCATTACCTGAGAATGAGAGAATATGGGACCTAGTCCTGGTTTTGAGTTGGACACCCCGCGATGGATGTTAGACCACTGTTAGCTGGAGTGTCTGCATGCAGGAACCTCAGCGTCTGTCTTTCTAAGCAAGATGTGATGTAAATATACCCATAGGTCTCCCCAGGGGTCTTACCTTGTTGTGTTACTGTGTCGGCCTAAAGGAGGATGTCGGGCCTGAACTTTATACAGAAATATTATACAGGAGATGATAGTCCTGCTGTGGTTCCACGAAACCTCATGCATAATGTATGAGATTCGAACTAGGGAAAACCCTCATTCTGAATGCAGTGTCTTATCTAGGTAAAAAGGTCAGTCCCTAAGATCCGTTATATATGTAATGTAGGGAAGAATATAGGTAAAAGGTTGCAATGTTACCTGCGCCTATATAGGGTACCTATATGGAATATAACACCTACTCCTCTTCTGACTGGATGACATATGTAACTTATTACAGTACTACTAGCCAAAATAGATATTGGTACGCACGAAGTATAGAAAAACATTTGTTTTATAAAAATGTTTAAAACTTCTTTAAATAAATTCGAAAAAAAAATTCAAAAATAATGCTAGCTAAAGCTCTAACGTGTCCGTAGTTATAGTCCGAACCACTATAAGCATTTAGAAAGCCATGTATGCCCAAAAAATGAAAGGAATGTCACTTTTGTGTTTGTGTTCCAAATTTGAGCTTGTTTAAAAAAGGGTGAATTTCTTCCAGCACACGACGAGCCAAAATAAATCAAATGTTTGTATCCTGGCTGGTAGACGCAATATTTTCGTTGCTTGCTTCCACAGTAGATGGCCCATGTAACACCTCGCAGAGTACATCAATTGAGCACAGATGGTGTTCCATACTGTCCACAGCCTGTTGTGCTGGGGCAGCCTGTGTACCGTCCAAAGTCTGGGTGTCAGAGGAGGAGCCGGTGTCTATACCAACAGGTTCCGTTTTTACCTGGGGTGGCTCAAGGAATGCCGCCATCATAATTGGAATATGCTGAGGACACCGCAGAACATGGGCCGTTATCTGGTCCAGTATAGCATTCATGTCTGGTTGCGCACATGATGGGAGTGTCAAGCAAAGGTCTAACACACATTCTTCTCCGCAAAATAGGCATCGGAGGACAGGTAAGATGCAGTCCATCCAGACCGGTCGAAATGACAAGAACCAAGATGCACCTAGTTCCCTTAGGCAAGGTGTGCCTAGATTTTGTACCATGTGGTCACGGTATTTACGCTCCAGGAGTGCTTTTTCCATCTCCTTGGTGACTGGGACGTCAATTGTGTAACAGGTGGAAAATAATCAGGATTCCCGCTATTAGGAGCAGGATTAGCAGAAGTCCTCCAAAGATGCTTCCGAATACGGAGTGTATGAAGTTTGGTATAACTACAAGTACCGTCTGAAAGGTGCCTAGAAGTCCAGAACCTATGGTCTTAAATAGTTGGACAATGCCTGTCGTATCAGACATGTTAAAGATACGATTCACCATTTCTGCGAAATGGAAAGGGCAGTTTGTATGAATAAAAGCCTGTATCTCTGCCGAAGACCTTGCGATCTGGAGATCAAAAGTCTCTCGAGCGGAGGTAAAGGGCACGGACTTCTGTAGAAGCATGGCTTTCCTTCTGCTTAGAGTATCAAACCGTATTAAAGAAACATTCTGTGAAGGCCATAACGGTGCCTCCCTGACAGTATGTGTCAGTGGAAACAATACTTGCATACAACAAGTAACCCTGGAGCTCAGGGTTACCAGATATGCGATGCCCGGTAGCATTCTGCAAGAACCTTGACTGTTCAGCATCAAGTAACTCCCATTTGAAAGTAGCCCAAATGCTGGAGTAATCACTGCAGCTGGGGCACCCCTCAGATGGCAGGACAGGTCAACCATTACAAGCTCCGTGCAGCATTATGTCCGGGCATATGAGTGATCCACTTAAAAGGTTCTCACAGTTTGTACCGCTTAGAATCACTTCTCGATCCCCACTCCGGCATCGCAATTTGTATGGTAATTCCCATGATTCCTTAATGTATTTATTACCCATCTTTACATATCTGCCTGCCTGCTTTTGTTCAAGGTAATACTGAAACTGAAAAGTAGTGACCGGTAGAGTTATGTGGCCATGGATTAGCCATTCTGTAGACGCTGATTCTGCTACTGTGAACGGTAATCTATCCAGTTGGTCATACGCAGCATTGTATATTTTGCTCCCCTTTGTGCCATTTATATCTGTTTATCTGTCAGATTGTATTCAGAAAACATAGAGGTGCTTTTGATAAAACACAAAGGCACTTAGCCTGCATGCAAAGATTGCAGCGTCCAGCTTAATAACATAATAGAACGTAATTGAGTTTGCCCGTGTTGTAATATGGCCAAATCTTGTTCTAGTATGTCTATTGCAGAAGATACAATGTTGCCTACGGAATACATCCTGGAGGTCAATGTAGTTAACCCATTGTCTACCACTGCTAGACATTTTTCTAGATTTATACGTCTATTTCACATAATCTCTCTGCGGCCTCTTGTTGTGATATTTTCCATATTTCATTGTAGGCAGAGTAAATGCCAGCATATATGAAACGTATCTGACGTGGTTTCCTGGGACCTAGCATATGCAGACGACATCGCTGTATTTTCGGCGGACCCAGTGGCAGCCATAACTTATATATTGGAAGCGGCAGAGCTATTTGGTTCATTTTAATGGTTGTAGCTAAATTTGACTAAGACCCAGGCAATTCTGAATTACTAACCAGATTCGGTAACAACGGCTCTGGAGACTACACGCTCAGCCACTTATTTAGGTATTTGTCTCTGTAGTCAAGAGGAGGAGGTATTTACTCTGAATTACGAGCCACTAAGTTATAATCAAGCTGCGTAGCTGGCACCAACTACCTCTCAGTATTCTCGGCAGGTGTAACGTAATCAAGATGTGCATTTTGCCTAAGTTCTTATATTTGTATCGCTCAATCTCTCTACGAGTTCCCAGGTCTTTTTTTAAGCACCTTGAGAGTGCGATAGGTAGTTTCATCCGGGGCTATCGACATGCTAGAAGGGCGCTTTGCTGCATTAAACTTTCCTATACGCAAGGGGGCTTTAAGCTCCGAGATTTCATGCTGTACTTGTGGGCCGCATTTATTGGGCGAATTTAAAATCTGTTAAATGGGCTCGAAGCAGGCCTGTCTTAAGTCACATATCAATTAGCCTCCTGACCTTCGATCGGATTTACTCTGTATAAAACAGCTGACCCCAACTATTTCAAACTAGTCAGATTTAAGGTTATTAAGGATATCACCAATATCTGGCAAGAAATCTGTAAGGAATATTCTCTGCCGACATTACATCAATATACTCCTTTATGGGGTAATCCAATGCTTCCGGAAATTTTCGGGGATGTTGTCGGTAGAGTATGGCGGCGGAAGGGCATTAATGAACTTGGACACCTGTACGAAGGCCGGGGTTTTCGCTCCTTCTCTGCATTAAAAGAGGAGTTTGAGCTTTCGCATAGTTCCTTTTTTAAATATCTACAAATAAGAGATTATCTAATACATGGACAGAAAATTCTAGATTTGCCCTACATGTCAGAAATATTGACAGGGGTATATTCGGCTATCCGGAAAGGTGTCATTAGTGCAATGTATCAGAAGTTTATCGCAGCAGCTTGTGATAACAGACTGCAGATTTCTACTAAATTAAGTAGTCTTCTCAAAACGTATATATCTGCAGAAGAAATACAAGACACACTGGATACCCTAGATCAATCAATCACTTCAGTTTACTTGAAATTACAGCAACATAGGACAATATTCATGTTGTATTATACACCCAAGGTCATCTCCAGATGGGCAGACTCTGAATCTTCTACAAAAACATACTGTCCTAAATGTAATTAGTTGCGGCAGATCTGAAACATATGTTTGTTGACTGTCCGGGGCTGAAGTTATTTTGGAATAAAGTCTCCGCAATATTTACAGGGCATCTTGGCCGGTTTCTGCTTGCGGACAAGGACATTCTTCTAGGGTGTAAGCATGGGGTTAATAGGCAAGAAAAGTAATTAAATGTTATCATTATCGTATGTGATCGTTTGTGTATCTCAAGAGCTTGGATAGATCCTATCAGCCCACATTCAGACGAAGTATGGTCACTGCTTAGACACGTGTTCGAATCTGAACTAGTGTTAGCTAAGGCCGATGGACTGGGTTTGTGGCTGAGATTTAAACAGATTTGGGATAGTCTCCAATGGATGTAAACCTGCACCTATTAGCCTATTTTGGGTATTAAGAGTATGGTCGTTTCTTCTTGGTGTTAGTTTTCTTTTTATTAAGGGCTGCATCGAACTTGAACAAAATAGCATATGTCTAGTGTGTGGTTTAAATGCTTACGCTTCTCCTATTGCTCTTCTCCCCTCGATATTTGTGTTTGTGTTGCTCTTCTCTTCTGTACTGATTCCATTGTGTCTACTTATTTATTTTTTTCTCTGTATTGTGCCATACAAATGGCTAATAAAATAAAAAATGGAAAAAAAGAAATACATTGTGTCTGTGGCTCCTTTCGCATACATCTACACATACTTCTACTTGTCTTGGAAACTACCTGTAAAAAACATCTGCATGCCTAAGCCGCTGTGGCTCCACCGCTTACCTCTTATTTTTCCACATGTTCTTCTGTGATGGACACATCTGTCTAGTAAAGAGGAATTTCCCGTTCAGCAAGTGCAACTTGAGAAGGTCATTTGCCCATGTAATTTCAGCGTTTATGTGCAAGAGGCTTGATCTACATTCAGAAATTCACTGCTGAAATTAACAAAAAGTAAATTTACACGTGTAAATTGATTTGCTTGTGCATGATATTACTCCAACATGGTGTAGCGCACATTTAAATACTTTCCCAGGGAGCGGTTGTTTAGGACAGGGATTCCCTGGATAGCACAGCAGATCCATTAACATATGAGTTTGTGGGTATTCATAAAGTACCCCCTGACCCATCCCTACCCTTGGTACGCCCTGATAAATCCATTTCCAGTGTGGGAATAGGTTTTCTCTACAAGGAAAATGGTTGTACTGGGAAACAAAATGCACCAAAAGCGAATGCAGTTCAATATCCCTTTGAACAAATATCCATGAAGATGATCTTTGCTTAAGTGTAATCTGAAATTCAACCTTTCCAGAACCGCTTTGGAAACCTTTGTGTAGTTGAAAAAAGCGTAAAATCTTCACCCACACAAGGAAGTAAATCTCTGAGCACATATTTAGAAATGTATTTAGCCAAGGGCACTGTGAATCGGGACTTCCAAGTAAGAGGGAGAAATGGAAGTTGGGCGGGAGCTGTCCCTGGGCAACTGGCTACTTGTTTCTAAGTATCAGGGTCTATGGGGCAATCTGGCAGTGACCGAAGGCCTGGTCCGGCAGGTCAGTTTATGGGCTGGTATTTTGGATGTTTGTGAGCCTGTTTAATGGCCTGGTGGCCGGCTTATACTGTTGATTTCCTTGATATTACCACAACCATTATATGCCTGCAACAAGCTCCAATGCGTGCATTCTCTCATACCTTGGAAAACACGTATGTAGCTTGTCTTTACAACCCTGCTCAGTGTCATGTTTCCTTTTCTCATAACGGGGGCCAGAGATTTACCTGCCAAACATACACCTCTGCCCTGCTCCTGATCTTCGGCTGCTTCTCCCTTGTAAATATGAGCAACCCTCCAACTCTGAGCTCGAAGCTAGACAAGCCGAAGCCAACAGCAAGCGAGCTGATGTCACAGAAGGTGTGAAATGCACCTGATGCAATTTAAAAAAACACTTCATTTGCAAAAAAAAATCAAAAAAGGACTGTCCAGGCATGTGTGATAGCAAACAAGTTGGCAAAGCTGACGATCAACAAATGGATTTCCTCATTTGCGTGGAGAATGATTTGCCCAGAATCACAGGATGTTGAACCGACGCCGAGACTCAAACCTGGTGCCCCATTTATCCAATCGGCAGTTTTGACTGTGGCGCCACATTCTCGCCGTAATTTCTGAATGGGTGCATTTAATCTATAATTTAGAGGTAAAGAAAACTTGCAAGGCGCAGGTAAAGGATCTGTTACAAGCGATAGTGGCAATGAACAGAAAGCTCACATTTCTGAAATTCCAAGACAGTAAAAGGGGTGTGAGCCTTTTGGGGATTGAGACCAGCAAAGGGCTGCAATATCAGTGTGCGTTTCTTTTATCAGTGCTATCCGGTCCAGGGTCAATCAGGACAGATACCGGTGTCAAGGAGTGGGAAGGGGGATACTACACTTGCGTAAGAAGATGCTATTTGAAACTCTATCACGAGAGCACATCATCATTTGTTGTTTGACAGCAAGTAATAAACACGTGGCATTACGACTTGTCTTTATGCTTCTTCATTGAGAACATCTCTTCCTTTCGTCTGTGTGACATGCATCACTTGTCTTCTCGCTGATTGACACTTCCGGGCCGCACTTAGTTTTGTCACATAGGAATCTTACATGTGGGAGGGAACATAAAACAATTTTTGAGCTAATGACAGAAAAGGCACACAGGAGAGTATCTTTTTACAATCACTTTGTTATCGTGGTCTCCCATAGCAGCATGCTAAGCTCAGGGTTCAGGTGTTTGTGTGATCAGGACGCTTTAATTAGTCTTATAAGGTATAAGCCGAGTAGCTGTGTATAGCCGTGTTAAAGACTAGGGCTGGCTTTTCTGCCTGCTAAGGTAACGCTCATGCCTAAAAACCAATGCCTCTATTCTCAGTGATATTTGTGAGTCAGACGATTTTGGATTCTTTGTTTAACCACTTAAGTGCACAGTTTCCCCCCCTTGGCACAGAGCTACCTATTTTACATTTGGGGCGGTTAAGCCCTTGTAGCTATGTTTCTACAAAAAGTGCCCAGCCTAAATCTGCGTCCTTTTTCCACCTTGGTGGGGATTGTAAATGCGCCCAGGGTATTTAATGTACCCTGGCCTGTGAGAAGAGCCAAAAGTTGCATTTTTTCTCTCCAAAAATGGGTAAAAGTGCAGTGCAAGAAAGCATAAGGGTTTCTTCTAAAAATGACAAATACAAAGGTTTTGCTGTAATATGGTCACTGCCTTTCCAACTTTCAGAAAGTTGTGGAGTTGAAAAATGATTTTGATTCATCAGTTTTTGCAGTTTTGTAAGTGGAGGTCAATATTGCCCCTTTTATTGTATCAACTTCCAGTTTGTGAGGGAAAGAGGTATAAAACCCCTGAGAGAGGCCACAGAGCTGTTCATGAAATGCAGGCAACATTTTGAATTCTCCAAGAGTCCTAGGGCCTTATGTAGGTGCGCTGGCATTTACCACTTCATAAATACCGAATCATACCGATTCGGTATTTATGAAGTGGTAAATGCTATGTAGGTAATTGGTCGGTAAATATTACCGATTCGGAAAAATTCGGTAATTACCGAATCGGTATTTACCGATTCGGTAATGGGGGAGCACATGCAAGGGTGGCAGGGTGTCACATTGACACCCTGTTGCACCCCTGATTCGGCCATGTGTGCACATGTGGCACACATACATGCCCTGAGGGCATGTGTGTCTGCCACATTGCACACATCTACGGGCAAAATATTGCATTTACACACATATTCGTCATTTACCACCAACTATTAGTTGGTGGTAAATAACGAATCCCCACACACACCACACAGTCCCCCTACATCTCATTTCTGTATTCGGAATTTACCGAATCGGTAAAATTACCGAATCGGTAATTTTACCGATTCGGTAAATTCCGAATACAAAAATTCTCCCCCTACATCTCAAAAGCCAAAATACCGGTCGTAACGGTATAATTACCGAAAATCGGCCGTTACCGACCGGTATTTGGCTACCTACATGAGGCCCTAAGTAAGGAAAAATGTAAATAGGTGACAATGTTTTCATCAGTAAGTTTTTTGTACTAAAGGCTGATCTAGAAATATAACATAACATTGCATCTGTTAGACACTTCTATTTGCAAAGCTGTATAATGTTTGTTGTACAAAACACGTGGTATCCAGAGCCATCAACCAAGCTCCAGCTTATACTGATTTTTCATTGACTTTCAGCCATTTATCAATCCATGATGTGAAAACGAATGAATGAAAAATAGGTGTGAACGAAGACTAAGCATTCTTCAAATGTGTTTAATATACTGAATTTAGAAATAGAAGTTATGCCGCTTTGAATTTGGAATTCCCAATAATATCCAGTGATTTTTTTTGTGTGCACACTGACCTACAATTCAAAGCCACAAATACAGAGAAATTCAATAGAAAATTATAAATGTCTCTCTTCTCCTGGTAAAAACCACACCTCACATGTATAAGGGGGCCTCTTGCAAGGGACAGTAAAAGCACCAAAAACTTGATATTGAAACGCCAAGATGTTTGTTTTGCATCGATATCGAGAATGTGTGTAGCTGCATTATTTGAGTCTTGGGTCTGCTGGCACCCAGGAAGATTACCAACCTCAGACATTTTAGAAAAGTAGATCAGTCTAGTGTGTGTGGCTTGCATTGAGTCCTCTGTTTTCTTACTTAGAATGACCTGCAAATATTAAACTTTGTTCCAAACCAGAAACTTTCCTCACATTTCTGTGAGCAAAAGTTCTGGAATTGGGGGAGAATGACAAAATTCCTACCACCCTGTGTTTCCAAACATCTCCAGATAAAACGGTGCACTACTTGAGTGGGTGGGCCTGTTGTCAATGACAGGAGAGGCCCCAAACTACTGTTAAAAATTCAAGATTTTTGCTTTGAATTACAATCATTCTGGAATTTGTACAGCTGTAGTATTTGGGCCGTGGGCTTGGCTGGCAATCAGTGAAACCTACCAGCTCCTGACTTTTTTGGAAACTGAACACCCAGTGTAGTCAAGAAGGGTGTAGCTGTGTGTATCCCACTACATTTTTCCAGAATGCCCTGCAACTCTCAAACTTCGGATGCAAATCACAGAATTTCCTGATATTTCTTTGTGGGAAGTTACAGAATCTGCGAAAACCATCAAAGACTTCTCCTGATACAAATGGTCCCTCACTTGTGTGACTGGCCTTTCACCCAGTACATGTTGTAGGAAGATGAAGAGCTTTGCTTCAGGTACATTGATTGTTGTAACGTAGTTAGCTGAAGTATTTGGAAAAAACAAAGAGAACACCCGCCTCCCCTGCAATTTGTACACACAGAATATTATTTGTGTCAATAAATCACCGATATTTCTTCATGTATTAATCATTTATCATTGAATGTACAAATTATCAATGCAAAGTTCACATGGTATACATAGCATCCTAATTAATACAAATCATCACAATTTTCATTATTTCATCCTTACAAAGTCTCTTACCCTGTCATCATAACACAAAAATACAATTCACTCATGCCACACATACTCCATTCAACCATGGCTTAAAGCCAAGAACCACCTTAAACATCTAACGGAGTTCAACAAAGCCTTGTCCCTATGGATCAACACTTGTCAAAAATGTGTTTTATTAAACAATAGTCAAATGTCAATAAAAATTCTTGACAAACATAGAACTTCTCATTCAATCATGTTCTTCAATTTTTAGATCTTTGTTGTCCAATAATAAGATTCATTTACTATACATCTGTTGTAGCCACCGTTAGCTGTGATGTTTGGCCCAGAGGCTGGTTGGCACCTAGGGCACCCTTCCAACCTCATACACTTTTAAAATGTATACAGTCGGGGGAGTTCTAAGTGGTGTGGCTTGCATCGATTCCATTATGTTTCCCCACCCAGAATGTCCTGAAAAGATCGGTCTCTGTGTAAAATCACACAATTTCTTAACATTTCTTTGAGAGAAAAGTCCAGAATGTGTGGTGTATGTGTGGTGTATGTAAAAAGTCCTACCATCCAGAATGCCCTTATCCTACCAATAAAAATAGCACCCCACTTGTGTGGATGAGACTTTCAAGAGAGGGAAGGCCCCAACATGCATGGTCGAAACCTCAAGATTTTTGCTCAGAATTGCATTGATTCTTGGCTCGTGGGTAGCTGCAGTATTTGGAGCCAAAGTTGGCTGGCACTCAGGATATTTAGCAAATTCATACAGGCTTTCAAACTAGATACTTGAGATATTTCAAAATAACGTGGCTTGTAAGTATCCCACTACTTTTTCTTATGCATAATGCCCTTGACTACTTCAAAACAATGCCTAAAAACCCAATTTTCCCTTCATATCCATTGAAGATGGCTGCAGCATTTGGATCCCAGGTCAGCCATCACCCAGATAATCCTATCAATTTAGGCCATTTTAGAAAACAAGGAACCCTCTGAAATCCAGGGTGGTATGATTCCAGTGTACCTGCAAATACCAAAGTGTGGGTGAAAAAAATGAAAGTTTGTTTATGTAATGTCTGCTCTGAAACCTACAACCTGTATTCCCATAGTTCTCTCAATGAAAACAGTTTTGGTCCTTTCTTATCATGTGTGAGTGATCCACTCATGTGGTAACATTTTCAGTGGCAGAAATCTGGGAATTGAAGATTGTATGACTTTTACCATTGGCTGTATGCTACCACATTTTCTGTCACATTAAGATGTGGAAATTTAGATATTTTCACCCAGTTTTCACATTTGCTTAGCTTTCTGCATAAGCACTGTGATGGGATGCTCACAAGTCTCACCTCCCTGGATTTACCAGGGTATCTAGTTTTGAAAATGTTTGGTACCCAGGTGCCAGATGATTTGAAACCCAAATACTGCAGGCATTCTTCATGGTAACTGAGAGGAAATTGGCTTTTTTAATGCATGCCTTTGATGTTTGCTGGGCATTCTCTACAAGAAAATTTACGGGGATCCATGCAAATTAGACAATACTGGATTGCCCATTGTCTCATGCTTTCAGGAATGACCAGAGTCGGTAGGCTGCCTGCCTTCCTCAAGAGCAAATACTGCTCCCATTCCCACCGGAGAGGAAATTGAGTATTTTTTATGTTTAGTTTTGTCATTGACAGGACCTTTTGGGACAAAGTGGTGGAATCCTGACAGCCGCATCTAGAATAAAAAAATGTCTGGAGTAGGTATGTTTCCATGAGTGCCAGCTGACACTAGGCCCAGTTAGTCTGGCACAGGGTTGGCTTCAGTGGAGATTGAGGGCAGTGATATCTGGTCTCTGTACACATTCCATTAATTGTCACAATCTTGACACATTCAATAAGATTGGTGCTTCCCTGTTGGAGTAAAGTTTAGCAAAACATCGCTCAACCAACCTGGAGACAATCTCCAACACATTGGTAATATCTCTTGCTTCAACTGATTTAAGACTGCTCTTTATGGACTTCTCAAATTCAAGAAATCACACCTTGCATCAAGGAGAAATTTTGCAATAAACAACATGTGTTCCGCATTTGCGCACTCAGTTTGTACACCACATGCAGTCATACATACAAATTGAGCTTGCTTTAATATGAAACACTATGAAGTAATGCACTTCAGCCATCTGATCATAAATAGACATTGCGGTGATTTAAAGATGCATATCCCTTCTGTTGTGGACTTCATGGCTAACGGTTCTTGACAAAATCTAAAGTACTCCACTGTCATCTTGAACCCATCGTAGCCACTGGCTCACTGATAAGTCCTTCCCTGTTGCTCTTGATTGTACCATATGCAGGAACTCCGATGGAAACGTTTCTGGAAAGTGGAATTGCACTATAGAAATGGTCTAGGTACAAGTTGTGCACCTCATTCAGAAGAGGATGAACAATATTCCAAATATTTTTACCACTGAAATCAGAGCAGTGTGTGGGTGAAATGATAGACTCCTTTCGAGTGTAAGGTTGGAGGCTGCAGTTGTAACCAAGTAGTTTTAACCAAGTAGTGCAGGAAAGTGGATAATTAGCAGGTGGGAGTATTCACCTTCAGCTAATAATAATACCACAGTCACTAATATGTCCAGTCAAGTCTCAATAAATTAATCCTTGCTCAACCCTTGGTAACTTGGCAAATGAGCAGTCAGGCTTAACTTAATAGACCGGTATGTGTAAAGCAGTTATTAATACCAAAACAGTAAATAAGTTAAAGAGACAACACAATAAAAATCCAATACCGATTTATAAAAATAGAGAATATTTAAAACGTGACACCAAAATGTCAAAAATCTAATGTAGGGAGACAGAGATATGAATTCTTAAAGAGGAAATAAAAAATTGTGCATTCAAACGCCAAAAAGCTTAAGCGCCGCTCGCGGCAATCTGGTCGCGCTGGACCGGAGCAAAGTCAAAGCCTTAGGTCAACTGCAATGGAGCGCGAAATGGAATGTATGAGGGCTAGGTTCCAGTCAAAAGTTTGCCTGTGGACTTTGTCTTTTTTTGGAGCTTTTTAATCGTCAGTGCGCTCGTTGGTGGGTCCTCAGACTTTTTGAATCTGAACAGGTCGACGATGGTGGCCTGATGCAGCGTGATGCCTCGGTGAGCCTCTGGAAGTCTTTGTCTTTGATGGCGAGGAGATCCAGAGCTTTCAGCAGGGCAAACCGGCATGATCAGGCAAATTTGTGAGTGCAGTTTGCAAACTTTCAAATCTTTAAATTTTTGGGTTCCTCTGGGGAAAATAAGTGTCCACTAGCTGAGTCTCAGGTTCAGAGACTCTTAATTGCCTTTGCATGCTAGGACTCACTTTCCCACAATGTACCTGCACAGGCTTGGTCAGCTGTGGCGATCTTCCCTTTGGTCTTGCAGGTGATTACTTCCAGCTGTGGTGTACCTATTGCTGATCAGGGAATCGATTCCTTTTAGTTTGATTTATATTATCATTAAATGTATTTTTATTTCAAGTCCCTGCGTCCATTATTTTCTATGGGAGGGTGTTGCAGTATTCGTAGTAGACCATGTGTGGAGGTGGACTGAAGCCAGGTCTGAACTGGAGTAGATTTAGAACTGTTTTTGATTCTTTTCGGTTGTAGTAACTATAGAAGGCTCAATTTATGAATACTAATGGTGTTGCTCGCTTATGGGTGAGTATATGTCCCTCTATAAACCCCTCCCTTAGCAGGACCTTACTTCTCCATAAACCATTTATTCCTAGAAATTCCCCTTTTCCCAGACACCTCCCCTCCCCCCTGTCCTTTTCAAATTCCTACTAAAACGCATACCTATGTGTGCAGAGATTCCCACACACAAAATATAAGTGAGGCAGAGGCGTGGACCTCTGCATGAAAGTTAGTAAATGCCATTTTGTAGTGCGTTAGTAGTAGTACTAACATTGTACAAAAATAAACACCCTAGTGTTTTTCAGTTGAGCATCACTTTGTGCTTCTTAAGTGGACCAGTAGATGTTGGGCAGGGGTTGTAAGTAATACATTACCATAGGAGCTGAAAGTGGGTAGATGATAACCCCTTCACATATCAATGGGACAAGTGTGTTGTTCACAGGCC
The DNA here is from genome assembly GCF_964204655.1 of Triturus cristatus. Lineage (NCBI taxonomy): Eukaryota > Metazoa > Chordata > Amphibia > Caudata > Salamandridae > Triturus > Triturus cristatus. Next base: position 635,486,063 of record NC_140589.1, on the reverse strand, counting down.
ACCTTGTTTAGCTTGGCTATATTTTCTCACTTGCTCCCCTACTAAGAATCTCTCACTGTAGTCCTAGACAGACTAGAGTACTGCTGTTATTCTTGTTTAACACTTGGCATTTCCAGGCTGTAACTTATCCTTTAGCGAGTGCAGAAATCTCATAACAATTTACAACTAGCTCCACCTTAAGACTTACCAGGTGAAACTACAATTTCCATTCATATTTCTTCTTTTGGTCAACAGGTCTTTGCCACCGTGTTAGAATGGAGCACAGCCTGAATACAAAGCTACAATAATCATCGACTTACAGTATTTAATGTTCAGTCAATAATGAGAGGTTCGGTGAAGTTTTAAAGTTTTAATTCTCATTAAAGAGATTCATTTGTATTTTAGTTCTTTTATTCAGGTAAGTCAAAGAAATCTGACCACAGAAATAGTAAAATATTGTTATTATAGATAACAGCGTGTTCCATTGAGGAATTTGTCAATATCCTAATCTAAAGGAGAACCCATAAAGAGTTCATTTGGAAAAGAGCAAGTAAGTTTAAGAAAAAGCTAATAGCTATGAAGGGGCAAACTCCTCATAAGTGGTAGTTCTTTAAACTCAGCTGAGTTCCCTAACAGCTGTGGTAACAACCGGAAAATTAGATAAAACGTAATCACGGCAGTACCTAGGATAAGCATAAAGATAGGAAGTTTCTTCACAAAGGGGTGTGGCAGGGATAGTGTGCATAAAATGCATTGACTCTCTAGCTAGAAACACGTACTATACAGAAAAGCACAAAACATAGTGTAAACTCAAATTGTTGACTTCCGATGGTCTTTCATCTTCTTCCTCGATTTCCATGGTAAACATCCATGTCGACACGTTGTTGCTTAAAAAGCGGCTACAAAATGTTACAAAAGATACTTCCAGGAAAGTTCTCATGAGAGCCTTAAGCAAGCCTACTCTGTCAGCTGTTCAGTGTCCAATTTCTTTCTGACCGGTACCATGCGTATTGTGGTGTCTATTTCTCAATGTAATCAGGCTTCAGTGAGATGGTCTCAGTACAGTGAGTCTATTAGGTCTTGTAGCAGTGTTTAACCCTGGCGATTGTAAATCTATTTTCAATAAGTATCTATGGTGTAGTTGTACCTTTTATTTGGTCTTTCTACTTGAGAGAGAAAACAGTTGCCGTCCATTTAAATAGAAAATCCTACCACTTCTTTGTATGGTGGCACAAGGTCTCACTATCTTCTAAACACTCATTTACCTTTGTGCAAGTGCCTGCTTCACTTCTTCTCTTCAACAATTAATCAACCACTTTAACATCCAATCAACCACTTCCCCATTACCAAACTCCATATTTTCATTCTATGTGTCAGTCCCTAGTTCCATCATCCATGCAAAGGTCCCTCTTTTATGCTGTCTGATATCATCCAGAACACACCAGCAACCTTCCTGGCCCCCCCTGAAATGTGGTAGTGTTCTATTACTAACCTCCATACACCCTCCTTTAAACTAATATTAATCTCGCTGCTTTATCATCAGCTTTGTATTTACCCCATGAATGCCCTCCACATACATAGTCAGACAGCTGGCAGCTTGTAGGACAATGCAATAATGCTTCTCTCCCCACACATGCTGGACATATGTATGATAATTGTAGGAGTAAAACTATGCAGGTGTCAGGAAGGCTCAGGTGTTGTTGCAGGACTCAGTATACCTGGTACTCGTTTGCTTACTACATTCAGAATGAGTTACAATGATATATGCCATGGCATTGCTCACTCTAAGCCATACATAGTTTGGAATAAAGTTGACATCAATAACATGGAGGCATATCATTAATCAAGGCTCTCTATATATACCCATGCTAAAGCCAGTATGTTTAGCTACACCCATTCCACAGAGAAGAGAGAAGCTCTGCCAGGTGCAGGAGCTATACGTCTTCTTCATTGCTTGGTTGGATGACTTGAAACTGCTTGATTTACCCTGCCAGCCGCAGACCAACCTATAAGAAGAGGAGGTCTGTCCTAAATAAATGAGGAGCTATGCCAATTAAGACGTTCATAGGATCCTCTATCTCTTGGTTGCTCTTGCATGCAAATTGGATATACGCAGTATGTGATCCTGGGCTACCCTAGTGAACATTGTTCTGAGCCATCCCTAGCACAATTCATCGTATATCATTTGCTACTGCCAGCGGCTTTCATTTGCCTTTTTGTTGATTATTTGATGTAGATATTTGAAAACAGTTCCTTTAGCCCAGTTTCTTTACCTCCAGGGGCCCTATTATGTATAAGGTGCACTTTCCCCGTTTGTGCCCGGCGTACCTTAAAATGCCTGCACTTTTGAAGGGGATTAGAGATACTCTTGCAGGGGGATGCAGTGAGAGACTGCACCCGCTTGCAAGGGGATGTCTGGGGGGTAGCGCACTGTTCACTGACAGTGCGCTACCTTTTAGATAGTGAACTGTCAGTGCGCCCCCTGACCGCTTCTTTGCCTCTGTGCCCCTGTCTGTAATGCGAGACGGGCGCAGAGGCATTCCCTCATTTGCATTGGGACACGTCGCTTTCAAATGAGGGTGCGCCCTCTGATGATAGCGCTGGCACTTTTTATGTGCCAGAGCTATCGGTATTACAGAAGGGGAGGCACAAGCGTCTGTGGCCATTTCTGTGTTACCAAAGTGCCCCTGGGGCACGCAAAGCTGCCGCAAACGTCCATTGTGCCCTGGGTCACCTCCGTAATATGGCACCAGGTGGCGTGTAGGGTAGACTTGTGGTCAGGATGTTTATAAATCCTATCAACTGTAATACTTCGAATCACTGGTGTATGGACTCAGTAACGATACTAAGTCAATTGTCATTATGCATCTGGAAACTCTTGTCTCTGAACTCTCTCAGAACATATTAGTTTACCAGCATTTGCTTGAAATCCTTCTCAAAATTATTTTTGAAAGTATAAGTCAAAATATGTGCCTCACATAGAATCCATAATTCCCCAATGTCATACTACCAAACTTTATTCATGACTCACTCTGCTTTGGCTTTATTGTAACTCTATTTTCACTGAAATATGGAAAGTTTGTTTGCCTAGAAGACAGCCTGTACAAGGTAATAATGGAAATCACAACAATTTTTCAAGGGTTGAAGCTGGTCGGGGAAAGGAGTTGTGGTTGGGTAAATGCCACAAAGCGAGTATGGATGGTGGGTCCACATTGTGACATCAGAGGTGAATAAAGACACCGAAGAGCAAAATATTCAGGTCGCAGGCACATTGAAGCAAAAGAGATGTTGGGAAGGAGAGGCAGCTTCCCTCATGTATCATAGACGGTGGGGCTGGCACAAGAGCACGTGAAGAAAGGTCCCTACTTCACATTGGCTGGTACGACCAGGGAATTACGATAGTTGGGTGTTTGAAGGGTACAAAACGAGGATGAGAAAGTCTGTACCATTGAGCAGGCAGGCTTACTGATGGGCCAGTTGACTCCAGAAAGACCAAATGGGGCAATTCGAATGTAAGATATCTGCGAGATTGAACAGGGGAGCGTTGCAGTCAAAAATGAGGACTGGGAGATCCGGAGATCTGGGAAAGGATCAAGCGGCAGAATAACTTGACTGGGAGTTCTGAAAAATGCCTCTGAGTCAATATTAGTCAATTGCTTTGTATAGGAGGTGGAAGAGATGTAGTGTAAGACTAGTATGCATAGTACAATTGTAAGGCCTTAGAAAGTGGTTTTGTAAACGAAAATCTGCCTCTGGATTAAAAAAAAAACGTTATCGACTACATTATGCACCTGTAGGTACTTTGCCAAAGTTAGCATTTCCCAAAGGTATGTTTTGCTTACCTTGTTCCAAGCAGCTCTGTTCCCCAGCCTTCCGTATGCATGTCACTGACACAATGACGCTTTTTATCGCAGATTAATATTAAACTGGAGTAGCTGTTGAATAAAATGCATTCGTTTTTAACTGTATAGATTAGATGTCAGTCAATGAAAAGGTAGTTCCGCATGCATCAACTACATACATGAATATTGTTTTTCATGTGCAACACCTGTCTCGCTAAGTATACGTTATTGTTGTTTGCCCTTGAGAGTCTATTTTTGAATGTGCTCTTTACTGAATTATGTAAAGCACGACCCATTAGCCTTCTGGGCAACATTTATAGCTATGTATCCATCTAAATGATGTATATTTATTGCATTGATTTTTAGCAAACCTTTAAATGCTATCTTTCTTTTATTGCAATGCCAACATGGCGTCACTTGACAGATGCTCCACATGCTATATTAAGTTGCTGGCTGTGCATTGGTTCTAAAAATTGTGTTGTTGTTTTCTCCTCAGTGTTTGAGTTATGAGGTCTCAGGGGTGGAAACGCACTAAAGACTTTGTGATTCAGTAGCACCTATTTATAGACCTGCGATTCGATGAATTTTTATTTACAGTAACATGCAAGGCAGAATTGGGCAATATCATTTATTACAACCAAGGCAATTAACAAGCGTAAAACCAGAATCTTCTGCATTTTGCAACAGTTGCGACTGGACTCGTGTAATTAGTTGTGCGTCATCATATCCATTTGCTTAAAGTCGAAATGAAAATGGATGACAGACTCAGCAGTTTGTGGGCGCATACGAAAGGTCAAGCTTATTAGATAAATCTGAAATGAGGGTCTCTCTTGGGTCTTGAGTCTAAAAAACAAAACATAGCAGTCATAGGATGAAGGGTTGGAGTTTAGTTCAGTTTTGTTGTAAGTGTACAGTGTGCCTATTAGAATTGGCAGTTGTGTGAATCAGGTTCTTGAAATCGTTGGGCGAGGGCTCTGCAAATTATTAATCATTTGAGAACTGGGGGAGACGAAGTTGGAGGCTTTGGGAATCAAGGTTTGTTAAAAATGGAAACCATTTGCCTTTGTGAGGCAAGAAGGTGTGCATTCAAGTATTGGATGTAGTGTCCGGCTGGACACGTTCTAGTGTTCCACCCACACTGTACACCCAAGCATCACAGGCGTAATCGGTCAGGTGACCCTGTTAATAATAGGGGCCGGGCACACGTGCCCTGGGCCAGTTCCAGTACCCCAGTACGCCGTATCTGTGTGGTCATTTCTACAGCATGTGGGCCTAGGGCCCAAGATGCCACACTGTATACAACGGTTAATTTCCTAAAAACAAAAAACACCTCGGAGAGTTTTCTTTCTGCTTGTTGTGAGGAAAGCAACAAACAAAACTACCTCTGATCGTACGTGTAGAATTGGATACACCAAATGCCAATGTGTACTGGTTGGGTGATGTCTGGACTTTGGGAATACACAAGTTACTGGAGTTCAAGTAGGATGTGTTCTTTCATTCCATAAGAATCTATTTTGGGATACACATATGAGCCGGAAAAGTGCATGATGTGCAGATATGGGGTATGGAATATCGCCATGTGTGATCCTAAGCCACGCATTATTGTAGCATAATGCGCATGTCGTCCACAAATCATTGAGTGACACTTTCCCACTCTGTAAATAGAGATTTATACCTGTGAGCAGCATGAGTGAATAGCTCTGAATAGCTCTTCCATTCTGCAGTGCCTGCCTGTGCAAGCTGTGTGTGTGGGTCGAGCATACAAGCAAGGCCTGAGCCTGACTTGGGCCAAATATATCTGGCTTAGGCCCCGCCCTTGTAACTAGGGGGATGGCTAGACATGACAGAGCAGAGGCCAACAACCCAAGCACTGCTTCGTTCCTTCCGTCACAGTTTTTGAAAGGCAAAAAATGCTAAGCAACGGGCACACGGCAATTACTCTATACACAGGTCTCTGTAAAATCTGGCATGTTGTTTTCATGGTTGAAATATTTCTACTGAAATTGGACTTTGAATTCAGAAGAAGCAAGTGAACTTGCGTCTTCAGTTTGCACAATGCTACAGCAATGTGCATGTGTTTCTCTTGGAAGACTTGCAACCTGAGAGGAAACTCTCTGTTTTGCTATTTGTGCTTTGTTTTGTTGTTTCGGGGCTGCGTTTTGTTAATGTGATAATCCTGAAATTGATAAGTAGTGGGAAGCCAGTGACATTTACATAATCATAAAGCATGCTTGCTTCCCTTTACTACACTTTGTACAACGGAGAACTGAAAAGATGACTTTTTAGTCCTACAGATACCTGCAAATACATAGGTCAATTCAGCAGTCATTGTTTCTCACACTTGTTCCTTTACTAAATCAAACATCAGATTTAACACCTGACACTTGCATTTTGCAAGTTGGATCCATTGAACACAGCGTACTAATTTACTCTACAAAAAGACAATTAACCACAGAACATTGGTCTCTGGTGTTTCAACTGGAGGCAGGAGGTATACCTTTAGTAGCTGAATTGCACAGTGCGTGATCAGAACACATTCGCTCTCATCCCAGTTTCCTCACTTGACCACAAAGTGTAATTCCTAGAAGATATATTTAGTGCACTTTATTTCACTTCACTGTTACATTTAAAAGCACCATGAAGTAGTTTGGCTCAGAATAACGGGCTTTAAAACGCCTTATACAGTTTACATATTATATAAAAATGATATTGACGGATATATAGTGCATATGACTCACATGTCTTTTCATTGAATCATGGGATCGTCGTCAGTGCACTGGCGGTGTGGCCAATTCTTGAATATTTCTAATTTTGTATCTACAAACTATTACTTTTAAATGCATCTCACTGATTTCTACGAGGTGATGTACTACACTGAAACTCTTACAAATATTAAGGGCCATATGTAGGTAGCCCAAAACCGGTCGGTAACGACCGATTTTCGGTAAAAATCACGTTACCGACCGGTATTCAGGCTTTCTGTATGTAGGGGGACATTTCAGGATTCGGTAAATTTACCGAATCGGTAAAATTACCGAATCGGTAATTTTACCGATTCGGTAAATACCGAATCCTGAAATGGGATGTAGGGGGAGTGTGTGGGTGTAGTGTGGATTCGTTATTTACCACCAACTGAAAGTTGGTGGTAAATGACGAATGTCTTAGTTAATGCATTATTTGGCCCTTAGATGTGTGCAATGTGGCAGACACACATGCCCTTAGGGCATGTATGTGTGCCACATGTGCACACATGCAGGAATCAGGGGTGCAACAGGGTGTCACTGTGACACCCTGCCACCCTTGATTGTGCACCCCCCATTACCGAATCGGTATGGCCCATAGGAATCAATGGGAAGCCAGTTACCATTACCGAATCGGTAAATACCGATTCTAAAATACCGACACTTACCGAATCGGTATTTTTTTACCTACATTACATTTACCGATTCATAAATACCGAATCGGTAAAATTCGATATTTAAGAATCGGTAAATGTAATTTACCTACATATGGCCCTAAATATTGTATTTTTTGTTATGAAAAAATGAGTAACAAATATTTGCATTTTTTAAGTGATGTACATACCATATCTTTTGATGGCTCAGCTGGCACTTGGCTCTTAGGGCAAAGGCAGAACCTGGCTAGGCTGTGCGTAGGCTCCCTCTATGAATTTGCCCTCTGGCCCCCATCATAGCGTGACCTAAGATTAACTACTGATGGTTAGTTGTCTAATGCAAAGATGTTGATGTTGGAACCCTGGTCATTATGTGTTTGCTGGATTTTCCGGCAGCCTTTGACACTGTGTCCCACTCCATCTTAATCCGCAGACTACATTGGGCTGGGCTTCTTGGCAGGGCACTACATTGGCTCTGGTACTTTCTTGCTAATTGAACACAATATGTCTGCTTGGACCATTTCAATTTGCAACTGATGCAAATGAAAAAGGGAGTGCCCCAGGGATAGTACCTGAGTCCAACTTTGTTTAACAACTAAGTAGCGCCACTAGCCCAAATTATGAAAGCATGCGGGTGGAGATCATGTCATATGCAGACGATACTCCACTTCTCATTTCCTTCGGCCCTGATCCAGGTAAGGTGAAAGGCAAATCTGCTTTTGCCTGAAGGAAATCGTTGTTTGGGTGAATAATAACTGTCTTTAGTTAAACAGCGATAAGACCGAGATCATGCTATTTGGCAAAGCCACAGAGCTACAGTCAGCAGACTGGTGGTTCTCAGAACTTGGTCCAGCCCTGTGATCCAGCGGCAACCAGCAACAGATACTCCACTAGCTTATACTCACCTGGGCCCATAAACACACAATTGAGTAAACCGCTGGAGTCAAAGTTTATATATAAACTTTCTATAATTTCCACAATAATCAGGATTAGTTATTTGGTACCTCTATTCATCTCAAACTAACCCTTTCACTGATCAAGTAGTTCTTTTCTCTGGTCGATGGACCATTAGTTGAACTAGTTGATGGTGACAATGTACATAATTCTAAATTCTCTATATTTAAAGTAAAATATTCACAGACTCAGGAAGGTTTAAAATCTTTGTCTAAATTTCAAGCGCATGTGAACCATCTCAAATACACAGTGCAAACAGCATCATTCTTAGGAGAAAAAATTCAATTAAATCATCAAACTAAATATAACACAGACTTGCTCAATGAACAGTGTCAAAGGAGAGGATAGAGAGAAAAGAACATCTGCTAATAACGTGAAATTATAATTATCAACAATGGTGCGAAGACAATCCCCCTGGCCAAAGGGCTGGTAAGGGTCCCCCGGGAAAGGTCAAGAGACCAAGACTTCAGGACAGGATTCAGGACAGGATAGTTGACCTCTCTAGAATACCAACGGTTGCGCCGCACCCCTCTCTGACACTCTCTTCGTCCTCGAGATTCTGACTAACTAAAGCTATCTTAATTATACCTTTCGTTCTTCATGTTCCACCCACTAAAGTTTCAATATCGTAAAAATACGAGATCTAATTGGTCAGGCAAGGGGGACCATGCTTACATGTCATTAATATCAGTTCCACTATTGTAAGCAAACCCATCCCCTTAATTTTTATTCATGATTTTAGTTCACACACATATTCACATTTTATTTGCAACATTTTTATAACCGTCTGAATGCGAGTCCACATCGTTGAATTTTTCACCATCCGTTCCCAGGGTATAACACTTGCGACCTTGGCTCCTGTTCAACATCTAAGTCATCATTCCAGTTAACTTTCAGTGGACATGCGCAGTGTTCCCTTTTCACAGCTTACTTCAGTTATACAAGAGAGGCCCAAATGTGCACTAGTGATAAAGTCAGAAAGACAAATATTAATTTTACAAACAAAATTGTTTCACTGTATTCCACCCATCTCTACTCTATTCCCCTTTACTTATTAATACTTTCCCCGCATTAGCATTAGTAAAATAGCTTGTTTTCCTTTCAACTAAGCAGATGCCATGCACGCGAGTCTTCAAGACTCAATTTCAGTACTTACTTCACATGCGCTAGAATTTCCCTCCAAGCGATAGCTCGTCATACTGCGTAGATGCAGTTGACGTATGCGCGGTAAAGATTTCACGTTTGAAGCGGTTTTCTTCCTTCATTCATGTTATCCACGTTAGTAAACACATAAGCAAGCTTCACTAACTCGCGTATTCATGTGGTGCACATTAGTTTAACACAAAATAATTAAAAAAAATTGTTAGTGAGTTAAAGGAGGGGATTGCTTCCGAGCAAGTCTCTTTTCTACGAGTCCTTGCTCCATCACCTGCACCTAAGCAGGTACTGAAATATCTTGGAGTAAAACTAGACCAATCATTATCCATGAAGGACCGAGTTAATGCTACATGTGGGACCTGGTTTGCCACCATGAGGCTCTTAAAAAAAGCCTTTTTGTGGCTTCCAGACACCACTAGGAAAGCTCTTGTCCAAGCTCTTATCAGTCGCCTGGACTACAGGAATGCTTTGCTGGTATCAGTAAATGACACTTTGTTGTCTAAGCTGCAGGTGGTCCAGAAGATTAGCAACCTTTCCTCTTGCTCACAGCCCTCCTCCCCGATCCTTAGGAAACTTCACTGGCTGCCTATTAAAAAGCGTGTCTAATTTAAACTATGCTGCCTGACATACAAGGCATTCCACAAGGCCCACCTTTCCTATCCGTTCGCAGAACTCAATCTCTACCTGCCTTCTAGATGTCTTAGGTCTTCGGAAAAGGCGCTTCAGGTGACCCCACGCATCCGTACCTCAAGACATGGGGCCACATCTTTCTCTTATGCAGCCCCATATCACTGCAAGAAACTTCCTCTTCATCTTCGTTCGTGACCAAATTTCACTACCTTCAAGAAGATGCTAAAACTTGGTTGTTTTAGAATGACTATCCTTGTCATGAGCAGTGCAACATCGAGATACTCCTCCGGGAGTGAATTGTGCGCTATACCAAGTGTACGAAATAAATAAATAAAGAAGGTTGAATTGGATAATCTGTGTAACAGTCCTATCTCTATGGGTTCCTGGAGGCGGAGGTGGTAAAATTGTCCAGAAAAAGGGTTTGAGGGAGTCCCATCACGATTTCTTGCAGCAGGCCCTCTAAGGTTTTGTTACCCTACCGCATGCTAACTTTCCTGACACCCAAGTTAGTTCCTTCCTACCTTTCATTTGGGCCAAAGCATTTTCTGTCCGTACATTATAATGAGAATATTCCACCTGCAATAAAAAGCAGCTAAAAGCATCTCAGTTTTTAAAGTCGTTAATATTCATCTTTCTTGTCTTTTCAGGCCATGTTCAGTCTGTGTATGGTTGAAAGTGGAGCCGACGAGGTCAACTTGCATGGCGTAACCAGTCTTGGTTTGAAACAGGCTCTTGAGTTCGCCTACACTGGCCAGGTGTGTATAATCTGTGAAAATAGTGCTGCCGTTAGTGAGTGTTCATGGCATTTAAAACAAAGCATATGTAGTATATGACTAGTTTAATATGACACCACATGTGTATTTAAATTAATTTTCTCATTTGGGATAGGATTTGTATTAATGTGTTACATTAAATTTAATTTAAATTAGGGTCAGAATTATTGTAATTCAGTATAAATGTATCTGAATTAATTGCATTGAATATCATTTAGGGCTCGTATAAGTTACAATGTATTAAAAAATAATTTAATTTAGACTTAAAGTAGTAATAATGAACTTTAAAGATGTTAGTTTATTTTAGGGTTAGTAAAAATATAATACAATTAAAAAGATGAACTAATCTTGAGTCATGGGATAGGTTTAGTAATAAACACACATTCATTATGTTTAATTTAACATTTTTAAATTCCAGATTAGGGTAGTATGGATACAGTATAAATCAAATAATTTAATTCAGTTAAGGTGGTGTGTTTCCATTCGGCTCGGACAAAGAATAATCTATTTTGTAATGTATTTAATATGATTTAGAATAATTTAGAGTTAATGTAAGCATTCCTTTTATTTACAACAACTTAATTGCATGTAATTGTCTTTAAGGTTAAGATTAGGAATACGAGATAGAATCGATGATAGGTGGAATTGATAGCTTTGAAGTAAAGGTCTTTATACCGTTGGTGGATGTGTCTTCAAATTTACTGTATATGAAATAATGGTGATGAGTAATATACAGGTGAATTCATTTATGAGTGATTATGTTTTGGGCTTTCTCATAACATGACTAACTGGAAGGCGAATACTAAATGTAGAATCTCTCACACTTCTGGTACTCATTTTCTGGTATTTTAAATTAAATACAACTCATTTACAGGATTTCAGCTTCTCAGCAAAAAAAATGTTCAGGTGATCTGAGTGACAGTATAATTTTGTTGAATACCAATAGCACTAATATTCTTATTTCTTCTTTACTGAGTACTCACACAAATCTGATCAGTATCCACAGGACCTGCATTCTCAGCCTACGGTCACCATTTACTGAAAATATTTAAGATCTGTAAAATCTGCAAGAGAAGAACTACCTAGGGAATCTAAAGGGATAATAGACAACCATGTGTCTTGCTAACACTGATAGGAGTATTATATACTCACTTCAAGCTCAATTCCTAACTACAAAGACTCTTCTCCTGAACCCAAAGTCAGGCCTATGAATTACTGTGAAACTGTTGTCTTTAAATGCCTTAATAACCTTAAAGTCTAAAGGTAACTTTTTCTCCTCCGCCCCATCACCAGACACTTACATATTTTGTATTTTCATTCCATTTAATTTGGATTTATAGCAGGTCGTATTGTCTTATTTCTAACAGGTGGTTTCTAATTGCTTCACAGAAAAGTGACTATGTTTGTAGTATGTTTTTCCCTCAACATTTGAGTGAATAGTAGTTAATGCATTTTTTGTATATTAGTTGTCAACCTTTTATTGAAAAGCAGCACAATAAGCACATAACAAAGGGGTAACAGACATTATTATGCTAGAAACTAGAATTCTCACCACTGTCCTTACGCACTCTCAGATATTCCTAAAGCATACTGTAACCTTCTTATGCCCAATCCAAACCAGTGCTTTGAAGAAGGAAAGGTGGAAGAGACAAAGGGGACTTGATTGTCAGGAGACATAGACAGTGTGCTCCATTGTGAACCCTATTTCCATTAAAGCTATAAAAGTGCTTGCATGTTCAGTCAAATCAGAACACTAGGCACTTGTAGGTACATACAATGTAGGGTTATTCAATGACTCTTAGTTTTCCCTAAATGCTTTTCTTTTATATTATCCATAAAATCTTGGACAGGCTCAACTTCTGTAAGATATAGGATTTCTATTAATATGTATATTTCTGCTTAACAGAGACCTATTACAATACATGCAATCTTTTTGTAGATAATCATTTTCCTCTTGACATAGATCCATGATGATTTAGGGCTTCATTTAATGATTTGCTTTCAAGATAACAGGGATTCACAGTAATGCAGACTTCTTTTAATAAATCAATTTGAAATTGAAAGGGCTCCCACAAGTGCTGGGCACAGATGACTGTGTGCCCCCCACTTTAAACTCTTGCTTCTCCAAGATACCTTTGTATGAAACTGCATACCAGTAAGTAAGCATGAATAGAACTAGTATCTTCCACATTGGCTCTCTAGATGAATGGTCTTTTTATTGAAGCAAAAATTGAAAATCACCTCTAAAAATCCACGTGTCACAAACTTCTTGAACTTCTTATTGTAGTTCTCCTTGTGTCATATTTTGCAGAGGTTCAGATGGAAGGGGATTATAAGGATCTGGCATGTGTAGCTTCAAATGAGATGAATGAAACACAGTCTGTTTGACTGAGAATATCAACCAGAAGAATGTGTGTATTCTTTTACTAAGGTCTTGCATAAAGCGTTCTAAAATGAGAAGGACACTGAGTCCCTCTTTCAAGCAATGGTATGCGGTAGCCCATTAAGAAGAAAAGTACCAGCATGAGTAAAAGTTGGCTGATTTCTGCAGAAGAACAAATCATCAAAAGATGGTAGCTGTAATTGACTGTTCACATTTTAACATCTACATCAATTAGATAGTCCGTGGATATCAGGCAACATCAATTGTGCCTGTATTTTTCTGCAATTTAATTTCTTTCAGTAGAACTGAAGATATTCAGTCTTAAAGTTTTGATGAAAATAGCACCTAAAAGCGCAATGTGCCACACATTGTCATCTGGTCACACTAGACTGGGGAAAATTCACGAGTTTAGGTTGACCATGATGGAGCGTGGGCCAGATACAGGGACCTGGTTAGGCCTGCTGAAAAGTTACTTTCAAAGTCTGACACATTGGAGGAGGGCACAAGGAGAAGGATGAGTGTTGCGGGTGGTCGTCGTTGTAGCTTGAAGAGCAGGTAGGGCATCGTGGATGGTTATCGCTGTAACATCAAAGGCCGATCGAACGACGCGGATGATCATTGCTATAGCGTCATGTTGCCAGTCGTCTCAGGCTGCTGTTAATGTAGCACAAAGTGCCAGCACTGCAGGTGGTTGCTGTTGGCATGAAGAGTTGGTCTCACCATAGCTTCGAGCTGATGGTCGATGCTGGTGGCAGAGTCTTGGCGCGACAGGCCCTTTTGGAATCGTGAGGAGCCCAGACTTCAGGATTTTCATCTTTTCTTGAGGAGCAGTAGTCTCATGTCAGCCATTAGAGAGGCACCTCTATGGGATCAGGGCCACACTCCATAGAGGCATCAGGGCTCAGGCACATCCAGTTACCTGTCCAGGTAGGTGTAGTTGCAGCACGTCAGCTGGGCATTTGCAGTAAGGCCTTGGAACTTGTTGTTTCCCTGTACCTCACACAGGAGGTCAGCCAACCGACCCTTGGACTCTCTCCAGTTAGCCTGGGATGAAGGCAAGCAAGTCTGAATCTACCTTCTCAGACAGCAAAGTAGTCTCTCAAGCAGCAGGACAGTTCTCTGGCATCAGCACAGTCACATCTGGTTCTGGAAATGTCTTCCCCTTCCCCTTTCAAGGTTTTAAACTGTCTGGGATGACAAAAGGCAGGACATGACTGGATTCAGGTTCCTTTCTGCTTGCAAGAGGCAAAGCCCCTTGAAGTGTGCGCGAGGCTAGGTACAGCCACTCCTGCCCACACCTAAGCCCCCTTTGTGTTACTGTCTGGAAGCAGTTCACAAACCTCAACAGTGGAGCCATTCACATTCATCAGACCTGATGGACAACCATCAATTGTTTGGGTTTTGGAGTCTCCTCTACTCTTTTGGGATGGTATTGTTTGGCCCAATCCTGATCAACAAACATTCCACAGGCGCCACAATTAAGTAATGCAGAGGCATTAATAATTTTCCCTTCTGTTCTTAACAGTCATTAAAAAAACATATTACGATCTGTTTTATTAATAAATAATCCAATATAAAAAAAGCCAACACAGTCCTCTTTACTTCTGTTTTCCAGGAGTTGATTGGATTATTCCAAAGTTCTTCTGTGGTCATTATGCACACGTCTGAATAGTATATCTGGCATCACCACGGTATAAACATAATTCAGCCTTTTGCTGGCTTTTCTTTTCAGTCTCATTCAAAAGACCCCTTATTAAACCTATTTGCATATATGTTCTTGTGGCAAAGGACCCACTGGCTATATCAGATAACTCTAGAAAAAAGTAGAACGAAAATCCTCAGGATTTCTTTCTTTCTTTTTGTCTCTCTTCTTATCTGTGTTCAGTTAACAACATGTGATTAGTAAATTCAGATATAAAAGCAGTATGGTGGGAACTAATCAACTCATTCTTAATCTCATCTTTCAGACCATGTCAAAATAAAGTAATCTGAGTTCACTCCAATCAAGTAGCTGCGCTGCCAATTGATGAAAAATTGTCACATAAATATCTGTTAGATCGGTCAGACTTAGGGGGTCTTCCCCCCCCCCCCAACATTTTGCTTTCCTCCTCCATTATTTTTGATATAGTTTATGCTGACATTGAGACTCTGAGCACTTTAACAATGCGAACCAGGGCTAAAGTGCATGTGCTCGCTCCTCTTAACATGGTAATATTGGCTCATCCCCAATTGGCATATTAAATCTACTTATAAGTCCCTAGTAAAGTGGTATTCTAGGTACCAGGGCCTGCAAATTAAATGCTACTAGTGAGCCTGTACTACTGATTGTGCCATTCACTTATGTAGCCATGTCTCAGGCGTGCCATTACAGAG
This sequence comes from Triturus cristatus, assembly GCF_964204655.1. Classification (NCBI taxonomy): domain Eukaryota; kingdom Metazoa; phylum Chordata; class Amphibia; order Caudata; family Salamandridae; genus Triturus; species Triturus cristatus. Next base: position 635,470,577 of record NC_140589.1, on the reverse strand, counting down.
CCTGTGTGTGCAGTTTAAATTGCAATTTTGACCTGACAAATAAATCTTTTGCCAGGCCCAAACCTTTCTTTTTAATACATATGTCACCCCTGGAATAGGCCCTGGACAGCCCAGAGGGCAGGGGGCAATATATTTTAAAGCAGGACATGTACCTTTAAGTTTTAATTGTCCTGGTAGTGAAAGACTCTTAAATTAATTTTTCACTACTGCAAGTCCTAGATCTCCAATTAAATAACATTGGGGTTAATTTAGTATAATGTATAGGTGTAATTTCCAAATTGAAAAATATAACAGTTTGAAATGTACCTGTGTCCATATTGTAATGGATTGCCAAAAATTGTTATCTGTACGGCGATTGATTTTAAGGCCAGTTTTTTAAAATATGGAATAAGGTGAAGGACGCAAGCAATCGAGCTCCTCATTGACATGCAGTTCTTTGACATTGCAATTGCTTTGGCGAAGTTTGTCCAAGTGGCTAAGAGATTTCTCATGGAATAAGGAAATAGAAAGCGTGGTCCATGGAGGGGCAAACATAGTCAAATTGGACAATTTTAATTATTTTATGTATTTTCTAAACATTGAACTTTTATGCATTTGGACCTGGTTCACAGTATGATACTATGGAAACAAGTTTTTTTTAATGAGAAATAATGGACTTTTGGTTTTAGGTACTTTTACAAACCTTAATTATTGTACTTTTAGCTGTTTTATGATGGTATATGTAGTTTAAAGACCAATTGGTCATAATAAACTTATTTTTGACTGATTGAGGTGTAATTTCCAAGTTGAAAAATATAACAGTTTGAAATTTGGTGTCTCTGGAATCCTAATTTAACATCCTAATTTATGGTGAAGTCATCTGTAAGTCTGCCCTGTGAAGTGGTGCCACCCCAGACCTGGACCTTTAGAAGTGGGCCTAGGGTGTTTGCCAGCAGAACCAACACATCATCTTTGCTGAGCGGCACATTCTTGAGCGTGGATTGGGCTCATCGCAAAGATCTGCACCACCCTTGCAGTACTCAGAACCTACGCATTGCCCCAACGACGCGGTGCATCTACAGCCAGGTCCTTGCATCTCTCATAGACGGCAGCCTCAAATGATGATGCTGGACTCCGCATTGCAGCCTCACAGCTCCTTGGAACAGCTGCATCACCAGCTGCGCGTCACATCCCCAACACCGGACTTTGCATTTCATCGATACGGCACATCTTCAACACAAATCCACACAATGCTCCTCAACCAGGATTTAAGGTACTCTGTTCAGCAGGCCTGGGTCCCCGGAGCTGTCCTGTGTTCCATCATGGTCAGCCTGAACTTGTGACTTTGTCACTGTCTGGCGTAACCAGATATCTCAAATTAGCGCTATGTACTTTTTGGTGCCATTTCCACTACAAATATTAAAATTCAATATTTCCAGTTCCACTAATTAGATTTGTTTTGTTTTGGTCTTGTTATTTTTATTTATTAAAACTTAATTATTTTTATCAATCTTTTATGGGCCCCTTTTGTGGTATGTTTTCACAATTTAACTATTTTTATGTGTTGCATAAATACATCACAAATTCCCTCTAAATTAAGCCTTACTGCTCTGTGTTAGGCTACCCAGGGAATGAGCACAGGTTAATTTGGGGTTTGCTTGTGCCTTACTCTGAAAAGAATTGTTGGCTGCTGCTTGACAAGGGCTTACACCCCAGTCAAGCAACACCCCAATTTCTTGCAGCAGAATATCATACCACTATTCTTCAGCCGGATACTTCAATTCAGGATGTTCAAATATCTTCTTAAAGGCAAGTAGAAAGGTATCATACATTCCAAAATGGATATGAATGTGTTGCCAGAGGAGTAGCCAAAGCAGGTAATATAAGGCAACCAATACATTAACCCACCTTTAAGTCATCTGCAAAGTGCTGAGAAGTACCCATAGTGAGAGCTAAACTAATGTGTTGGTGGCATCGTAATCTGTCAAAAACTGGACGTTGTGAAGATCTGTTCAGTCACCTTCTTGTTTGCCAGGGAACGAGCAAGTCTTGCCAGTAGCCATGACATCACCCTGCACAGTACTACACAAGAAAGGTGGCACGTGTATCCTTAAGAAGGTGCCAGTGAGAAGGAAAAGTCACAAAAATAAAAAAAAACTCCTTGCAATGCGATTGGAGGTGGAGATTTATGTTGCAGTAAAAAAGCAAGACCCCCAAATCTATCTGACATCAAGACGGGAAAAACATTACTCGTCTACATTCGTACATGATCCAACCTCACTGTCAAAGTCTTCAAGGATGTTCTTAGCAACCTTTCGTCCTCTGAACAGGTTTAAAAACTGCTCAAATACAGAACACATCAGGCGCGGATCGTCCATTGGGGCGTTGGGGCGTAGCCTCCCCGCCCCGCGCACCCGCCCGCGCCCGCAGCTCCCTCGGTGTCTCTGAACTTAGTTTACTTAAGTTCAGAGACGCCGAGGGTGGGGAGAACTAACTGACAATGCATGTCAGTCAGCATGACGTCGGACCATGGGCGGTCCGGCGTCATGTTGACTGACACGCATTGTCACAAGCCAGGGAAAGGCAGCACAAGTGTGCATGAGTGGGCATGGAGATTAATTTTTACTCCGTGCCCAGTCATGCGTACTTGTGTTTTTACTACCTTGCGCATGCCCATTAGGAGCCCCTCGGTCTCCTAATGGGCAGGCGGCGGGCGTAGCGTAAGCTGTGCCCTCAGCCAATCCTGGCGCTGCTGGCAGCGCCAGGATTGGCTGAGAGGGGTTGGTAGGCCCCTCCTCCAGTACCGTTAGTGAAGGCGCCCAGGGGATCAGAGGTCTGAGAGCGAGGTGGCGTGGACCCGTGGACCGGCTGTGAGGTAAGTTTAAAAAAAAATATATTTCATTCCCCCCCGTGAGCCGCGACTGCATACATTTGTGTCGACTTGTTCCTTGCTGGGTCTATCTCTGCATTCATTATTATAGAAGTATTTCCATTCCTTGCCCACGTCGTTTTGGGGACAGAGGGTTTGTGTCTGTTACACACGTCGCAAGGTTGTTCGTGATAAAATACCGATGGATTGCTTTGTTTCTTGGTCTTAATCCCATCCAAATGTGTCACGCTTCAGTAACCCTTCTCACCTTTCTGTCGTTATAAACATGTTTTGTCATTTCGTTTCTAAATGATGGGAAAGTAGAAGATACCAAATATTCCGTGTTACCACCACAGATCCCTGAATTCCTCTTTAAGACATGAGAAACGCTTTAATGTGCAGACCCTCAGAGCCACTCGTTAAAATATATATTAATTTGTATTTATTTGCCTAGGCGTTTTGTTGCTATGCAACATATCATGTTGAGCAGCAGACACATTTGAATCGTATTTAGGCATCGGTGGAATTCGAGTATCCCTTGCTTTACAGCCACATACTAGCCAGGCTCCTGGGGGCGGTGTTTGGGTTCGGGCTCTTTACACATTCCAGTGCTGCTGATCTTCCAAAGAAGCCCCTCGGTAGTATTTTAAGAGAGGTTAAATATTAAACCTGCGTCGTTTCATGTCCGAAAGGAGCACCCCTTTCCTCACCACAGAGGAACGGAATTCGCCATGAAAGCGCTGCAGCTGCTCTGTGTGCTCCTCGGCCTGTCCCTGGGCGTCCACGCACTGGCGGTGACCACTTTCGTTGTTCTTTGCAGTGCCAAAACTGTACTGCATTTAGCATCTAAATAGCGCTTCATAACTTGTATTCTAAAAGTGCTGCTAACTTAATTTGGGGGCGCTGGTATAGTGCTAAGTGTAACGCTGAAAGTTTCCGGGCTCTTGTTGAGGATTATTACTCTCGAAACATGGAAACGCTGTTCAAATTACAAACCTAGGTAGTGTACATTCCCGTTCTCGAGAGGGTGCGTACTTCAGTCCACGTCGATCGGTTTCTATTCTTGCACGAATTACAAATTCGTCAAGCATAATTCTTGAAACATTTGCTTCTGCAGGCCAGGGGGCAGAGGAATGGGGATTAAATGGTCCGCGCGGATGACATCACAGTCAAGCATTACAAATGTAATATTGTCCAACTTTTCCGCCTCACCTCTTTCAAATGTCACCAGCCGCCACTGGAACACATTAATCAGCTTCTGTAGATTTGTCTTGTGGTCTGAACCTGATATAATTGGCAAGTCAGCTACAAAGTAGATTGTTAAACTATTAGGGGCGGGGAGGAGTGGGAAGCAACAAAATAATGTATTGGTCTGCTGGCCTTGTCTTTTGTGTGCCCAATATTTACAGTAATAGGTAATTGATGAATGAACGTGTCCCTGGGGTGGGTAATGCTCCACTCCCTTCACTCTATGCTGAAAGTTCAGGTTGGGACTTTTTCCTTTGAATGTGTTTCCTTTACAGTGGTGAAAGGAACTCGCCCCGCCCTGTAATTGTTTTCTAGCGGGTTGGAAGCCGAGTTAAATTTTTTGTTCTCCAGCTCTTATTATTGGAAGCTATTGGCTTATTGTACTGAACCAGACTCCAGTCTTGCCTTGGGTGGGAAGACTCCTCCCTTATCTGGGTAAAACATAGGGTAGCTAATTTTATCTGGAGATGGTGGAGACCAAGGGCCTGACTCCTGCTGCTAGGACTGTGAGCACTGCTCTGATCCCAATAAAATAAGCATGAGATTGCAAGTTGGGAAATAGATTCATTTGTGCCAGTTGTGGTGCCGGAAGAGAAATGTCAGGCAGGTAATCTGACGATAATAGAAAGGTATACAATGAGATTGGTGAATTAATTGGCTGCGAGACTTTATAGAAAATATGGTTGTTATTTTGTTAATCGACATAATAAAGTTTATATGTGTTCAGATTGTATTCTATAATGTATTTTCTTATCCGGAATTAAAATTGACAGAAATATGTATCCACATAACTAATGTTTTGTATATATAAATGAAAGGAATCCATATCTAATGGCACAATGTGATGAACCCGCATAATCATAAGGGGAGAAAAAAGTTTAGCAGCGATTGCTGAGATTTTGATTTATATACTTTCCTGCCACCTTGTGGTTCTTATTGAAAATTACATTCATAGTATATCTTTTTATGACCACCAAGAAATAAGAGGAGGTTTATCAATTTACAAATTAGACTATAACTAAACAAGCATTGTCAAAGCCAATAGTTCTGTCTGGCTGCATTTGTAGTTATAAGCCATACCTATTTCCTTAGTCTCTGCTTGGTGTACATTTCATTCGTTTTGCTTCTATTAACTCATTGGTTTATTGATGTCATTCATTGTTTTATTGGGGTTTTTTTCTCGGTTATTTAATTGCTGGCGAACCCTCTTTGTTTGGTAACTGTTGCCTCTTCTCGTTGGTCCTCTCAGTACATATGTTTTTTTATGTGCTCATGATGATTGCCGATATTAGTTCAATGTGCAGAGTGTAGTTAACTCATGCGGAGTGAGACATTCGATCGCACTTCAGCACAAAACACATGCTCTTTAGTGTGGCAGGGCTATTCTTCGGAAGTGCAGTGCTGAACCGCCAATGTAAGCCACTTACTGATAATAATTACTGGAAGTGCAGCACAGAGTGAGTGAAATGGAGTGCACAGAGGAGGGTATATTCATTCAAAGTGGAGGGTACAAACTCTAATGTGAAGTGCAGTGAGGGTGGGGTTATAGATTGGGAGTGCGTCCTGAAATGTATTTATTTATGCATTTTTATATAGCGCGGACTTTACCCGAAGGTGTCAGAGCGCTTCACCATAGAACCAGCTACATTGCATAAGGGCTTCAGAGTACTTGAATTACTTAAAAGATACAAAACAGATGAACTCTAAACTCACATAAGAATGGTAGTAAGTACATACGTCTACTACAGATAGTAGTGGTTAGAGTTATATATGTACAAGTTGCAAATTCACTCAAGATTACATTTTAAGAAAAGTTGAAACAATTATGCTTGGACAAATATATATTACATATTTACAGAGCAATAACTTCTCGCCATTGCTGAGGTTTTTACGGTGCTCATTTAGCCAGGCCTTTGAGGTGCTGCTGCATTCGCAGGCGGTGATCTAGGGCCTGGAGGGATCCCAGAGCTGGTGATGGCCGTAGGGGTAGAAGGCCGGGTGGTGATGGGCGAAGGCGTTGTGCTGGAGCCTGGGGCTGTTCTTGAACTCGTGCTGGGCGCCAACTATAGGAAGAGGGGGTAGCTTGGCGGTGTAAGGCATGAAGGCTCCATAGCCGGTGTAGGAGAAAGGTAGTCATTGGTTCGGTGCTGTGGGAGAGAGACTGCAGTAGTGGGAGACGGCCGTCTGGACTGCGCCCTGAAGTGACCCCCTGAGCAGGGTCGTCTTCCACAAAGGAACTCACCACTGTGAGTATAATCAGGGTAGGCCCTGCGATCAAAGGGAGGCCACCAACTTAATCCTGGTGCTAGGGGCTGTAGTCAGGAGGTATTTGGGGTGATAGAGTGGGGGGGCAGGGGCTGACCAATCCACAGGTCACCCCATAGCAGCAGCGAAAGAAGAAGGCACCAGCCCCTTGAAACTCACAGCTGCAGTTAGAAGAGGACAGTCAAAGTGCTCTGGGCAGGGCCAGATGTCTGTGCCCCCGATGTCGCCACTGTATATGTGGTGAGTCATGGGGGGGGTCTCTCAGGTCTATGGGCCCCCAACGTATTCTGTGGGCAGGCGGACACCTCCCTCGCAAAATATTACCGCTGCCGGTGCAGTCAGGACCGCCTCCGCGATCAGAGTAGGGGGGCGCCATCTCGACTCCGACGCAAGTGTAGGAGCCAGGATAATCAGCAGTCCCCTGGTTCTGCTTCTCACTCCCGGGCAGTGCTTTAAATGGGAAAAAATAAGTGCAGGTACTCATTAAAGTGAACTAGAGGTGTGGCAAGTGGGCGCGGCTATGGGCGGGGCTAAGGCCAAGGTATGATGATACATAACTTCTATACCAGTTGCAGCACATATCAAAACACAACGAAAATGCATTTATGTTAACAAAACAAGTTACATCATTACCCAAAATGAAAGCCAAACAGCATAACGTTAAAAATGTCCTTGTTTTGTAATATTTGCAACTTCTCAATGTCATACCGTTATATGTTGTTGTTTGACACAATGCTGTATATCCTCAAGCATGCACACACATAAAGAAACAAGCAGACATGTACACAAAAGCGGCTGAGCTAAGGACTACAGAAGCGCCTTGGCTGTCCGAGGCAGCTTCTTCTTGGTCAGCCTAGTGCTCACCAGCACTAGCAGCCAATTAGCTTACTTTTCATGAGTACTGGTACTCTGCTAGGCAGTAGCCAAGTCTCGGTATTAACATTGATAAAAATAAGAAGTGCCAGTACTCAGTACCTGTGAGGACCGGCCCATTTAAAGCACTGCCTCTGCCCTTTACCCTATGGCCAGGCTCTTCCTGTCTCTTGCTGGTTCAGTATCTTTACATCCACACCTCTTCTCCGTTCTCGATTCACCTCTCATTTCTACCCAGCATCCAACCTTCTCTCCTTGGTTCTGCCCCTCTTACTGCCACCTCTAGCTTACTTTCTGCACAAGTCTCTTACATTTTGTCACTGTTTCTTCCTCCACTTGCCTCATCTTCTCTCCTCCATGATGTACCCATACCCTACATTTGCCACCCGGCCAGTAATTTGTTGCCCTATATTTCAATATGTGTGTTGATAAAGCACACTTACTGTTGAGGCCTGTAGTTTTAAATAAAGACTTGCAAAAAAAAAAAAAAACTTGCTAAATCAGAATTGATATTTTTCCCAGTAAATAAAAGCATAAATCATTTTTTCACTTCAAAAGTACAAAACTATTTCCAAGCTCTGTGTGTGTGTGTGGGTGTGTGTGTGACTGTGTGTGTGACTGTGTGTGTGACTGTGTGTGCGTGTGTGTGACTGTGTGCAAGTGTGTGTGACTGTGTGCAAGTGTGTGTGACTGTGTGCACGTGTGTGTGACTGTGTGCACGTGTGTGTGTGTGCACGCATGCTCCGTCGCGCCCTGTAAATTCTGCAAGGCAGCTTTTTAAACTAAATTTCAGGCTAATGGTTAGTTCATCTCTCTTTATCAGACTGCTTCCCGGCATTAAAAGAGGCAATTCGATTATAATTGCATGTGGTTCTTCAATAGCTAAACCCATTAACTCAAGAAATACAGCAGATGTTTTACTTTACACAAATTTGTGTTAAAATACAATTTCTAAGGACCCATTTCAAAACTGAACAAATATCTGGTATTTTTATCTGAAAAAAGTGGCAATTCTATCTTCAGCTGTCACCTCACTATTTTTACATTCCTCCCTCCCCCTCCCTTTTACGTTCATATCGTTTTTCCCCAACCAGATCCAGTTCCTGGGGTGCAGCAGCATTCCCTGCTATGCTATTCATTGCTCTTTGGGCAGGGCTACCTTCACACCCATGGGTCCTTCGCTTTTATGTAAATGCAGTGATTAGTGTTGTTGGGAACATAAAGGAAAGCAGCTCCTGTGCTGAAAGAAACAAACTTAACAAAACCGGCTGCCACTCGCTTTCGTATGGCCAGTGCAATACCTTTATAGGACTGGATTAGTGACCGGCAGGCCCAGGCCTGGCTATTTCACGAACCTGATAGAAAGGAGGGGCGAGTGGGGGGGCTTGCAGCAGAATGGTTGTTGAACGCCTAATCAACAGTACAGGGTCTGCCTATAACCTGTCCTGTTAATCACAGCGTGATGCAAGCCCTCGCCAACCCCTGCAGTGTGGGGAAATTCTAATAGGCCCTACTGGACGTTGGCAGCGTCCCTGCAAAAGTCTATTTCAGAGGCTCAGTGCGACTTTGAAATGCAGAGCGGCATTTGTGGCGATAGCAAACCTTAGCCTGTCATGCCATCAATCAGGGTACCGGTACTGTCCCTGACTAAAAAAAAGTGCCGGTACTGACGGGTAGAAAATTTGGAAGTGAGTACCGGCCCATTTAAAGCACTGCTCCCGGGTGTCTTTATGTGCACCGCCAGTGTCTCCGATATATTGGCATGCCTCTCCTGTGGAAGCGGGGAGGCGATGGCTGCTGGGTGAGTCCAAGGAGATCGCGGGCCGTGATAAGCTTTGTCGCCACTGCCCGTGATCCGTCGTGACCCGGAAAATCTATGATATAATTAATTGATTATGCGGCGGGGGAAGGATGTGTTCATAGTGATGGATGGAACTACATATTTAATGTATAAAAAGCTATAAATGAATGAATGAATGAACAGTGAGTAAACAAAACAAAGATTTGGGTGTAATTTGAAGTGCATGTGTGGTATTTATCAATACATGAATTGTACGATGTGAGTACAATTTAAGTGCAGCATTGCTGTTTGGGTGGAAGGCGCAGCATTGTATGGCTTTACAAAGAAAAATATCATTAAAAAACTCAGTCAAGCACTGATGTGTGAATTTGGAGGATGGAATTGAATTGTTTAAAGTGCAACTAAGATCTGTGAATTTAAAGTGTGGTGGTGTTGTGTGATTTTTAAAGTGCATTAGACAGGTGCGCATTGAAAGAACAGTAAGGTGTACTAATATGATGCGCAACAGCAATGTATACATTTTAAGTACCAAAGGGGTATATGAGTCTAAAGTACAGGACGTGCATAGATTTAAAGTGCATCCGGGTAAAGTTCAAGTGCAACGGTGGCTGTATGAGTTTAAAGTGCACAGATGCATGAGCATTCACCGCAGTAGGGTGTGGATGTCTGAGGTACAACGAGTTAGAGATTAACTTAAAGTATAGGCATGCATCTGCAACACATATCTATGTGAAGTGTAGTTTTTAGCCTGCAACTCAGTTAATTATTTAAAGTGCATCTAGGATCCATTAATTTAAAATGCGGTGGTGGTGTATGATTTTAAAGTGCATCGGAGATGTATGCATTTAAAGAACAGCAAGTTATACTATGGTAGTGAGCAAAAGTAATGTGTACGGAACATGGGTTAAAGTTTCAGGACATGTATACATTTAAAGTGCAGTGGATTCAAGTTCAAGTGCAGCAGTGGTTGTACGAGTTTAAATTGACTTGGAGCTGTAGGACTGTTCGCTGAAAAAGGGGTGGTGTGAACGTTTGAAGTGGAGAAGGTAAGGGATTCATTTAAAGTGTTGGCTGCATCTGCCACACATAGCTATGTGGAGTGCAGCCTTCCCCCTGCAGCTCACACACATGGAACTGGTACTGCTCCTACGTCCCCTGGCTGCCTTGGACGCAAAGCGCCAGGAAAGAGCAATCTGTTTCTAGTTTCCACCTCTGTGAATTCAAAGATAGTTAGCCTGAGGCCTAGCTCAAGAGAGCAGCAACCGCCGACTCCACTAAGCTTCCTGGAAGCTTTGATTATTGGCTGCCGGACTGGACACACTGTGTGACGTTCTGTGCAGTGTGTCAGAAAATTATACCGTCTGCTAGTAATATTTAAACGTTTTTTAAAACAGAGAGGGAGTCGTTGTGGTGTAAACTCTGGTAAATCTTCTCTGGCCTGCCCATGTGTTTTATAAATACCCCAAGAATGCTAACAATTCTTTGCAGTCATTCAGGTTCGCATTTCTGTCCCAGGACCTGCAACTAACTACTGGTCCACTGTAGTTAGATTTCACTTCATAAACTGGAGTGTGAAATAACAAAGGCCTACCAGATAATACCCCTGGCTGTGTTGGTTGTGAGAGGACATATGGGCGTAGTCATTACTGGTGCAGCAGGGGTGATGGCTTCAGGGCCTTGAGCTCTGGTGGTCCCTCTGCATCCAAATTAGGGATATTTTAACTTCTGAACAGCGGGCTAATGGGTCCTATTTCACATGTTTGCATTATGGTCCAATGGCACCCTTTCTTGCCCATGAATGGACGGTTTGGTAGTTGATATGCAGGTAGTAACTAATGTTAATGTTTATCTGTTGTAGTGGTGGTTTTGCGATTTTATTAACATGCATTTTTAAATTAATTGTACTTTAATAATGCTATCTCCGGTGATGTCATCAAATTCAAAGGTAACAATGTTACTTGCGATGTCATCAGGGTCAAATGTCATAAGATGTCACATCTGCCATGCTTGTCCCTTTGGTAACTGGGTGAATCGTCGTCCATGCAGTGGCCTCAAATGCTCTTTTTTGTTTTATCAACGCTTTATGCCTCCCAAAGTTGGCAGATTTTGTTCTATCGTGGTGGCAAAATTGCCATAAAAGAAATGCAATTGTTTTGGAGTGTTCAATATTTAATGAATCTATGTCACAAGTTCCCAGGACCAGATAAGTCCAGGATGGTTAGAGAAGTCCTCGGTCGGTCAGGTAGAAAGGACATGTCCTCCTTCTTTTATATATTTTAACCAAACAGAGTATCCTTCCCGTTATTCCTTTGTTATACCCCACCAGGGATGGGGGGACAAAGAAAATGAGAACAAACAAAAATGGGTTTAGGCTTCCTATGTGCACAAGCCGGGGAGCACGACTAAACGTATGTTCCAACTGGGAAGGACCTTTGACGAATGTGTGGACTACAAGGCCTCCCTCCTGCGCTCCCATGAGAATCATTAACCCCGAGTTGTTGGGGCAATTCCTCATCCATACCGGTGGCAAGTATTAGGCTTGCTATTTTTAATTTATAGTGCACGTGACAAATGGTACATTCACACTCACGTCTTTGGGGGAAGTAACCTCATTACGTCCCACCCTGACGAAAGCCCAGGACTTATTCAGGCCGTTAAGAAGGGCTGAAACATGTTGGTGTTGTTTTTAGAGCCATAAGACCATAACATCCTTTATACCCGTTCTTTGTATTTTATTCTTCCCTCCCACTACATTATTAAAGATTTCTTTAGGAGTGGGTGAGGAATTGTATCTTTAATAGTTTGCCCCCTTACAAAATATCTTTAAGTGCTCCCTGCAATATGGTTGAGCCCACCCCGACCTGTAGGAGTCGGGATGGCCTTATGATAAAGCATGTCGCTATTAGAGTGAGTGCGGGCAATTAAAAGAAAAAAATATTCTTTCTCCCTTTCCACCCGCAGTGGCGGGTTGACTCCATATATATTCTTTTGATCCTCTCATTAACACTATACTAGAGAGAGTCACCATTATACATATAGGAAGCTACACCCATTTTTGTTTGTTCTCTTTTTCTTTGTCCCCCCATCCCTGGTGGGGTATAACAAAGGAATAACGGGAAGGATACTCTGTTTGGTTAAAACAATATTTAATGAAGACATCAGCTACTATGTATGTTTTATATGTTTTTGTAATGTTTAAGCTTTGCTATCTAGGCCTATCCTGGTATACACTTCAAGTGAGAGAGTTTTTGGTGGGTGCGGGTAGTTGTGTATTGGGGGTTGATGGGTCTATCTCAGTGTTTCACAGGATGAGGAAAGGAGGACCACGCAATAATAAGAGTTTGACAAAGATAATAAAATGATTACCACACGCCCTAGGATAGTGATTATTTCTCTAGAAAGATGAAAAGAGCAGTGCTATAATAACAGTCTCCAAGCTGATTAAAAGAGTATCACCTCTCAAAGCTTAAGAAGTGCACCCTTGTTATGATCAAATTTACTAAGACAATGATAAGATTACCCCATTATTAAAAAATACTTACTAGCTCCTGAAATGATTATAGTCACAAGCTCTTGAATGATGAAACATTTCCTGGTATTATAATAGCATTTCATAGCATGATGCTCTAAACCATACATTTTCCTATACTTGCTATGACAATTAAACGTGTTTTTCCCATATCAAGGAGAGGTGCATTTACAAAAATGTACTATAAACCTCCTTTTCATCCTCCATTTGCTTGTTTGTCTGAGTTTGACAGTTTGGTGGCAATGATGTGGCTGAGTGGTTAGACCAGTGTTTTCCAAACTTTTTATGTTGATGACACACTTTTTAGACATGCATCACTTCGCGACACGATAATTGAGCTTTACTAGCAAAATATATGATTTGTAAAATATTAACATACATACATTTCTAAGACTGCTGTCATTGAGGAATAACAATATGTAAATATGTTCAAGACTTAAAACAATTAAAATATAAACAGCAAAACTTACTATTTTGAATGAGCTGTATGAGGTAGGTTTTGAGAATGTGGAGCTTCAGGAGCCACGTCGCTGGTGATGCTGCTGTTGCCTCAACCCTGTGCAAGCTTGAATAGGTCTGCGGGAGTGGGCAGCAGCAGCAAGCGCTGCAGGAGCCACAAGCATGTGGAGCTGCATCACTGGCGATGCTGCTGTCGGCCCCCTCTGCATAACCTTGACAAGGGCCTGTGGCGTGTGGGAGTCTGCGGGGGCCGCAGCAGCGAGAGGCGCTGCAGTCTTTACTCACCGCCAGAGGTTCCACAGGTCTGCAGGAGGGCAGCAGCAGTGAGCGCCAGATGGCTGCTGACGATGGTACTGCCGGTCTCCCCCTAACCTGGATTAAACAGGACTGCGAAGGTTGCGCAGAGCTCTGCACTACAGGAGCCACCGACAGTCTACTCGCTGCCACTGCTGCCGGATGCTTCAACGGGTCTGCAGGAGGGTGGCAGCGAGCAGCAGCGATGCTCTGACTCCAATCACAGCTTGCTGCCAGCCATAGGAGACAATTACTCTTCCGCAGGAACAGGTAATGCGTCAGTAGCATGCGCAGTACCGTCCTGCAAGATGCCTAGACCTCGTTGCCTAGACCAGGTTGTGTGACACACCTACAGACAGCAGCCGACACACTAACGTGTCGCGGCACACCGTTTGGAAAGCACAGGGTTAGACTCTTAACTTGTTGATGTCCCAGAGTTATCTTATACTGTGTCTGGTGATATTGTTTCAAACAATTTTAATAAGACATACCTATCCTAATGCAGACAAATGTTGACGCCTAGTCCAAATAATAATAATCCATTTATACACCGCACAACGGCTTCAAAGAGAAGTACTGGCATTAGTGGAAATGAAGGCCTTCAGGTACTAAAAAGGGGGTCAGGTTATCAGAATTAATTAAAAAGAAAGGTCTTTAATTTATTTTTAATAATGGATTCAGAGGAAGGCGCACATAAAAACAGAGGGAAGGGAGTTCCAAAGTTTAGATATGGGAAATGAAAAAAATCCACCTCCTCTTTTTGCTTTGTGAACTTTAGGAACTTACAGCTACCTGAGATTGTTAGACCTGAGGGACCTATATTGATATCAAGGATTAAGTCTTTTTGATGTGAAGCCGGGGATTCAGGTAGGCCGAAATGCCCAAGTATAGGCTGTTAGCAACATCCAATCTTTATGTTGCTACGGTATGAATAATGGTCTTCTGGGTAGGTTCTGGGACTAGATGCAGCATTCTTTTTAGGGACATAAGTTTGGCGAAAAATGAGAAGAGATTTTTTGAATTTGAGGTAAAAAAGAGAGATTGCTATCAAATTTAATACCCGCAGTGGCCTAGCTATTCTGGCTACCATCTACTTGAGTCTAGAAAACAGTTATTCCCAAAGAAAATAATTTCTGTTCTATAAGTTTAATTTAAGATAGTTGTTGTCCATCCTCTTAGCTACACCTCTCAAACATTGCTTAAAAAATAGCCATTTCCTCGTTATTGTTCTCATGAAAAGACAGGAGGAGTTGAGTGTCATCTGCATATGAGATTACTTGTAAACTCCAGGATTCAATCGGCTTAGCCAGTGGCTCCAGATATATATTAAATAGATTTGGGCTCAGAGCAGAGCCCTCTAGGACCCTCTCTGTAACAAAAAGGGAAGGTTTAAATACAAAGGTGGCTACCAGAGCAGTACAACTGCTTTAAGCTCAGTAGAGTGTAGTGATCTATATGAAGGAGCCCCATCATACATGCAGACAAATCTAGAATGAGCTCAAATATTAGGGGTGAGGCAAAGTGGAAGTCAAGCTGGCAGCTGGCCCCAGCGGTTAATTATTTGTTTAATACAATTACAGTTGTATGTGAACTTAGTTAAGCTTTTTTGAGGGTGTTTCAAGAATATTTAGTTAATATCTGTAAGAATGTTGGGCACTGGTTGAGAGGGGGTGAGAACCCACACAAAGCAATAACCACAAGATTTTTCAGGGAGAACCACTAAAGTTACTAAATAAACCTGAGCTCAACCCTCTGGTAGCTGTAGCACAGAGCGGACAGGCTTAACTTAGAGGCAACATGTAAAGAACTTATGCAGTACTAAAACAGTAGTACACTCAAAACACCGCACAAAAATCCCAACAATAGAGTAAATGTTAATAAATGATACAATGCCAAAAACTCAAGTATCTAATAGAGGAAACCAGTGCTAATATTTTTTTAAGTTAAAATAGTGCCAAAAAGCGTTGAGCGCCAGTCATAGTCATCTGCTTGCACTTATCCGGTATCTATGTGCAAGTTTAGGCCGACTGCGATGGAGCACAGATTGGCTACAGAAAGCAGGTTTGACCCAGTCTGAAGTTTTATCTTTGGATTTCGTCTCTGAAATGGAAGTAAAAAATCCTCAGAGGGGCACAAATTGGCTACAGAAACCAGGTTTGACAAAGTCTGAAGTTTTACCTTTGGATTTTGTCTCTGAAATGGAAGTTAAAAATCCTAAGCGGGGTAAGGCAGCAAGCTGTGGCCAAATGGGGCTCCATGATATCGGAGAGGCGCTGGTCCCGATGAAGCCATTGACTTTTGGTGGGAAAGTTCCTAGTGGGAGAGATTTGAATTTCGTATCCAAGGAAGGTCCCCCTCACCGGCCAGATGGTTTTGGCTGTACGCCTGGTGAAGATTTCTGCCTACGGTATTAGTCTTTTTATTGGAACTTGGATACTTCCAGCGGGTCCAGGCTACAGGCTTTAACTGAATAGGGCTACACATACCCTCTCTGCGAAGTCCTACTGAATCTGATTTACTACGGAAAAGCTAAGCGCTACCTGAATCTTTGATCTAATGAAAACACATGTTTGCTGAATTGGATTGGCTTGGCAGGTTGGTCCAGTCCTCCAGAGGTTCTTGAAGCCACTGGAGAGGATAGGAGGAGTACACTTTGGCACCAGCCAAGGTTTCGTGACCTTGGGATGGCATTTGAGGGTCAAGACTCACTCCAGCAGAGGTCAGCAGTAGGGTCCAGGGTAGGTCCAGTTGGAACTGGTCAGCTGGGCAGTTGCAGAATAAGGCATCTTGTAGCTCGTTGTGTCCCTATAACTTGAGCAGGAGGTATGCCCTATTGAACTACTAGAGGGAGAGCAGGTGCAGCGTTCTAGGCTCTCAAGGTCACACACAGAATGTCCAGTCCTCTTCTGTCCACAGGTCCAGAAAGTTTTTGGAGGAAGCTACTTGGGATGCCATATTTATGCCTGCGCCAGCTTGTGGGTGGAGTAAACTCCTGGCCACTCCCTAACCAACATGATAAAAGGTCACAGGAGTACCCCTACCCTCTTTTGCTCCATCTCTTGCAAACAATCCCACAGTGCTACCCTCTACCTGAAGTTAAGATTGCAGAACCTTTCTTCCATTGTGCAGAGCTCCTGTGCCTACCCTAGACGCGTTGCCATGGAAATGAACAACCCCTCCTCTGTGGTCACTCTAAACTAGTTCTGGGGCAGCTTCCCTCCCACTGGGATTAGTGGCTCCCTGACTGATGTAACAAAGATAAGGGGAATCCCAGGTGCTAGCTATATCTGCCAGCGACAGGGTAGGCGTCTTTGAATTTACTCAAGTTCCTGGGTTCAGCCCACAGCCCATCCTGTCAAAGGAACAACACCACTTCCCCTTACTTAAGGTAATTTGTCCCCGCAGTGGAAACAAGTACACACCTCCATGAAGGGGTTTTCCCAGGTGACTGTTTGAGCTCTTGCAAATGGGCCTCCAGAACCTTTAGGCAGGGAAAAGGTAACTTTTTAAATGTACCTTTTCCAAAATATTTATAAAAATCCTACTTCACCAGTGAATTGGGCTTTGAATAAATATTTGAAAAAATGAAAGCATGAAATTTGTGTCTGTTTCCTAGCCAGAGATCATGTTTTTAAATGTGGTATTGTATTCCAATGCTTTCCAATGGAACAACCGGCCTTGCTACATTGAAAATAGTTTTTGAGGCTTTTTCATTGTGAAGACATTACATTTTTATGGGTCCTACTTTTAAATACCATGCACATTGCCTTATGGGCAATACGATCTAATTAGGGGTGACAATATTTAAAGGGTAGTTTTTGATTTCCCAAAAGGGGTCATTTTCATAGGTTGAATTTGCAGATTAAAAACTGTGCAGCCACACTAGTGATATATACCTGTGTACCACCTATATGTTATGGAAATGTGTCTATACATTGTTAAGCGGTTGGGTTTTTGGTTGTATTTTGCCTTTATTTTGGAACCTTAATAGATAGATAAATAAATGAAAACTGCTCAGCCAGGCTACAAATGGTAGATCTGCAGTCATGTTTGCACTGTCACTGCAATGGGTGGCACAGTGGGTGTGGCAGTCAGGGGAATGCCAATTTCATCATGTTAAAAGAAGGAGATCAGGCACATTACTGCTATTTAGCAGGGGTTATGTGCACAGAGTTATACAACCAGCAAAAATAGTCAAGGCAAAATTCTGAGGGTAGACCACGCAAAAGATGGTCATTTCCAACACTATCAAAAAGTAAACTGAGCAGTTGTGAAAACAACACTATGATCTGGCTAAAGTTATCTGCAGCTCACCTGTTGGGAGTTTGGGAGTAATTAACGGAGGAGGGGAGGGTAGAAGGGTTGGATGATCCCAAATACAACAAATAATGGACATACAACACACTGGGGAAAACATAAAGTTGATAGCCTGTGTACTTTTCACTTGTCCTTTCTCCATTGAAGAAGATGATCAATCGCCCCCTTCTCCTCCGCTGTAATCCCTATGTCTCTTTCTAGTACCACTTCTATTCCTACTCCTCCTGATACTCTGCCTGGTCCTCCTCCTTGTCCTGCTGGTCCAGGTATTCCTGATCCTATTAGTGGTCATGATTGGCCTCTGCTCTCCCGTTTCTCCTTCTGGTTTTCTGCGTTCTCTTCCTCCTTGCCCTGATTCTCCTCCCCATCCTGAATGCCTGGCCCATCATGGACCTCATCTTTGTCCTCCTACTTCACTAGCACCACCTTCTTGTATCTTTTGAACTGGTCTCTTGGATCTTGTTCCCTTGTTTTTTTCCTCCTGGTCCAAAGTTCCCTGGTCCTTAGTTGTATGGGGCTGTCCCTCCTTGTAGTCCTGCTCCCCATGTTGGTTCTGGTCCTAGCAGTTCTTATCCTTCAGTTTGTTCTCCTTGTGCTAGGTTTCCTAGTCCTTTTCCAACTCTTGGTCTTCTTGGACCTGCTCCTGGTCCTTCTGCTCGTGGACTTCCTGCTCCTGGACCTCATGGTCTTGGCCCTCTTGATCCTGGCCACCTGTGTAATCCTTGTTGCCCTACTGCTGCTGGATGTCTGCAATTGCATCTGATCCTCCTTGTCATGCTTGAGTTCCTCATCCTGTTATCCTGGTCTTTCTAGCGTTTGCCCTATAGTCCTTGTCTTCTGGTAGTCCTGGTATTCCTGGTGGTCCTAGTCCTGTCAGTCCAAGCATTCCTGGTTGTCCTCCTGATCCCCATCATCTTTCTTTGGTTACTCCTGCTCATCCTCCTGCTCCATGGCCCTGGCCTTTCAAAGACTCCTGCACATCTGTTCTGGTAAGTTTACTACTGGTCTTGGTCCTCAAGGTTGTGGGCATACACATTGTCTGGTCTTGGTCTTCCTGGTCACCCTTGTCTTTTTGGTCTAGATCCTCCATGTCTTTGGTTCTTCTAGTCTTGTTCACCCTGGTGCTCCAATTGCACTTAACCTTCCTGGTGCTCATGGCCGTCTTGCTACTCTTCCTGGCTCTCCTCCTCTTCCACCTGGTCCTCATCCTCTGGGCTTTCTCCATCATCATCCTATTCCTGGTTCTCTTGGTCCTTGTCCCCCTCGTTCTGAACCTCCTGGCCCAAGTCCTTGTAGTACTAGTCCTCCTGGTTCTGGCTGTCATAGCTGTCCTGATTCTCCTAATTGTCTTCTCTGCCTCTTGATGAACTTTCTTGTCCTCCTTGTGCTCCCGGCCTTCCTTGCTCTTGTCATCCTAAACATCCTTGTCAAGTGTCGGCCTGAAGGTTTCGGTTCTAAAAGTCTTGTGATCTTGGTCCTCCTGGTCTTCGTCCTCCTGGTGGACCTGGTCTGCCTTGTGGTCTTGGTCTTTCCTCTGTTCCTCCTAGTCCCCAATCGAAGGCAGCCAGGTACGACTGCCAGGCAGGAGCCGCAAGGCAGGGTATATCTTCCCCGTCCATGCACACTGTAACATGAGCTGTGCAGAAGTGCATGTGATGGGCATCATTTGTTTGCTTGGTGAATGGGAAAGGGTAAATCCAGTGCAGAAGGGTTCTTTAAAAGCACAGCTTAGACCTTTAGAAATGCTAATGACAAGTACTGCAGTGATGGGGCCCTGAACTAGTTGAAGAGATGCCCCAAAGCAACATTTACCATAACAAGTTAGTCCCTGCATCCAAGCCTTTCACTGAGGGTTTTTTGTCTTTTAACACGCATCCAGATTTTAATGCAGATTTAAATAAAAAAATAAATAAGGAGGTGCCAGCTGAGAACCATTGCAAACCCATTTTTATGTTTTGCTTTTCCTCAACACTGGCAGCACCAGATGGGCCTAAGGCACTGCCTGGGAACCCATCTAATTTTCTTCCCTGAAGCTAGTGCTCTTTAAGCAGGTGAGCTTTCTGTCACACAGCGCTTCATTGATGGTCCCCATCAAGTTTCATCACTTCCAGGCTCTACATTCTTGACCTTGTGCATGGCCACGCCTTAAGGTCTCCAGAGGTATCGCTCACTCCTGCTGGTCACTTGGTATTGAGGTTCTTACATCTCTGACTAATGCTTTGTCTTTGATTTGTGAGGCTGTGTTTTATTTTCTGGTTACTTCCTTGGAATTGCAAGTTCTTACTTTAGGTCTTTGTTCTTCTACTGTCAATGCAACTGATGGGAGCTCATATGCGATAGGAACTTTTTCATGTCCTACATTGGGTGGCAAGGTGCACATATATGCTGCTTATTTCCCAAGGTGCACACAAAACACAATTGGGGCTTGAAGGTGGGAGCTATTTTTCAAGATATCTCATTCAACCTACCACTGCCTTTTCTTAAGTTGGGAGATTCGGATGCTACACACCTTGAACATGTACATTCTCAGCTTAGCATTTGGGGCTGTGGACTTTCGGTGGGTAGAGTATACTAGAGAAAAGTCCATCTTGGCCTTTACTCTTTGTTTGCATACCAGTATTGCGTCATCCACAGAGCCCTGACGATGCACCTTAAGGCTGATCCACAGTGCAACCTGGCACCACTGTACCCCAATGCTCAGATACCCAAAAACCCTTACAATGCCTCCCAGACTGACTTGCTTCATGCCCTGCGGTTCATCGGTCCTAGAGATCTCGTGCTGCTCGTTTGACTTCATTTACAGGATCACTGCACTGGAAAATCGTAGTGCTCTCAAAAATTAATATGATGCAACAAATTCCAGCAGGGATTTTCAGCAACGTCCTCTTTAAAGTAAAATATTTTGGAGTTAACATATCTGCCCCAGAGATTTGCTCAACCCGCAGTTTCTCAGATTTAAATCCCAGAACCCCAAAAACCTATGCCGCCTGGGGCGACCCGCCCCTCGCACCCGCTTACTACGCCACTGCTGTGGATATGTGTGTGTGACCTCTAAGTCACCATTTCCTATTCCAGCGAGACAGCTCCTTCGATTTTCGATGCAGGGCAGGTGCTTTTTCTGTAGCCTGCTGATGTCCAATCCGTTCTCAATAAAGGTCTGGCGCTTAATATGGGCTCTACAGAGAGGTGTGTATGTTGTTTGTGTGTCCATGTGTGTTTAATCTGCAGATCACATGTTTCCCTCACAATAAATTACTGAGGATGTTAATGTGACTATTACAGCGGAGAGGTTGCGGCCTTACGGCCAGAGCTGCCGACTTTGGAGCTGGGGAACCAGGTTCGAGCATCTGCGTTGGCTCAGCTTCCTCTGGTTTTGGGCAAATCACTTAATCTCCCCGTGCCTTCCAAAAAATGAATGTGTCCTTGTGTAACGTAACTGGTTCTCATGTAAAGTGCTCCAATACTTTCGGGTCGAGTTTGCGCTATTTAAATCTGCAAAAAAAAAAAATCTTTATCCTGTAAGCAGGGTGGACTGAGACAGTAAAACAGACCCAGGTACCAAAGTAAAAGTAGCCATTAGTGAATTAGATACCTAAAAAGTGGCTCATGTTTGCAAATTGGGCAGTGTTGAACTTCTATAAGTGTTTTGAAATGTCTTAAGGAATCTATGGATTTGAACTTGCGGCTGGCAATGTTTGTTTCAATATCAGGTTAATCAACAGCAGACCAAAAAAAAAATCCACACACTGACCTGTCACACCAGCCCATCCGACACTGTCTGATTGCCCTATAGGGCAGTCCGACCCTGCCTGCAAGTCGGGTTTAGTGTGACTTCTACACAGATTTATCAGTAACCCGCAGGTAACAAGATCCAGCTCAGCTAGCTTCATAGGTCTGTGTATGGAAAATGCAAAGCATATGTTTGCATCTCTGCAGCCCTAATGTTGAAATCACCCATGATAATGATGGTGTATATAGTCAAGTTCAGCAATCTTCTCCCCTTACTTTGTGGTTTAAGCCTATGTGATGTGTCCCCATGCATTGTAATCCTTGGCTCGATGTTTTGAGACCTCGTTCAGAGTTCTTCCTGCGTATTTTGTTTATAAATTCAAGTGAAAAGGGAAAATGTTCCAGACCATTTATATCAGTGTTTTTTATCTGCTATATGTGTCACTGGCTCTGGGTGCAAAGATAGACAAGTCAGTGGTTCTGCATCAAGATGGCTGGAACACTAAAAAATATTTCAAAATCAAGTCACTTAAATGACCGCCATCCAGGATTAACAGGACATACTGGCCCCGTCCATCATTTTAGGGTCCAGGTGGCAAGGGATTTTCCCAGAATGCCATTCTGCTTAACATGAGACAAACGAGGTTGCAGTTGCCTTGTGTGAAGGGACAAAATTTAGAGAGATTAATTACTATTTCTAATGGTCATCATATCGGGGTACTAAACGTTAGGTGGTTGTGTCATAGAAAAGGGTTACTATAGTCACCAACTTTGGTATGAGTTTGGGCATTTAATGGATACACTGTTTCACCAGTGGAAATTAGAGAACTTGGATTTAAGGTCAGGGTATCATTCAATTTTGCTGGATCATAAGGGCTCTAGTTGCGGGTCAAATGATTTCAGAACCAGGGCAACTGGCTTCAGCCAACCAGATTCTTAAACTGAGGTTGAAAGGGTAAAACGCCTGTCTCTCAAGCTGAAAACAAGACAAACAGCCTACAAAGACTTGGTGTCCTAGAAGGTACTCTGCCATTCTTCAGTCCTTGTGCAACGAGGATGTTGTTGGACTGGTTATGACGAGTGCATCTCTAATGACCATATGGCACCGGTGAAGCTCACGTTTTTGGGACAGCCTCAATTGAGGCTTTAATTCAATTGAGCTTTACTTTCTGTCCCTCCTGCCTGGGGACTCATCCTCTCAGTGCCATTTCTGTGCTACTCCAGTTTCTCAATTTGTCACTATCCTCAATGCCGGCTAAGACCAATTACCTGCCTTTCTCAGCCTTCATGTAAGTTACAAAGTAAAAAGAGTGGCTCAGCTACAATCCTAGGACCAAAAAAAAGAAATGTCATGGAGCCTGTCATAGGAATGATGACAAAATACACCTGAAGTGCTCGACATATGCATTCTGTTCAAGAGCTCTCTGGCAGCTTCACCCATTATTTTCTTAATAATGCCAGGTTGGGTCCCCTTAATAATCCCTTCATCACTTTATACATTCTCTGTACAATTATTGATATGATAATGTTCAAATATACATTTGTAAGAAAAACTATCCAAAAGCTTTCACATCTCATTTTTATCCCTTTTTAGAAGAAGAGTAACCGGTGCATGCTTCATGATAGTTAGTGAAAAGGTTATACAATTGACCTGCTGTAGTCAGAACATAATAGAATTCATATTCCTGTGCAATATAATTTGTACAAATCTGAAGAGAAATTCTATAGGTCATGCCTACTTCTTTCCTCAGCTTGCCAAAAGTCCACAGGTCATTTTCTGATAACTCAGCTATTCAGACTAAAGAGGAAGTCCTCTTTTTTTCGCCGGTTTGCTCTCCCTTCTGTCTTATATAGCATTCTATAGTAATAATGCAAAACTCATTTTATCAATGTATAAACATCACTGTTTGTTGTACTTTATAAACTATACTCTTTATTTTCTACAGCCTGCACGCTAAAAGTCTTGCCTTTTTCTCACCCGAAACCCAGAACTCCCTTTTCGGTCTGAAAATGGCAGTCAACATTTTGATAACATTTATTGTATGCATCTTATTATTGTACAATCTCTCATTATTCGCCAAAGAGATATTTGGTGAATGAGTACGTTGTATTTGCCTTGTATGTCTCTATTTAGGCTGAACAACAGGATTTTACCTAGCTCCTTAAATATTAATTTTAAGTTTATGAAACTGCTCCCAAAAGTGATGAACCGTTCACCTTTCTATCCATGGAATGATGGATTGCTATCTGTTGAATATGACGTCATTTCGCTCTATACCTCAAACTTACATTTTACTTTCATTTACCCAACCTGTTATTTTGAAAAATAAAATATTAAGCGCTAGAGAGACATCGGGTATTTTACCTAAGCGATACCCTGTTGAAGAAACGACATACAATATAGATATATACAGAGTTTCAAGACACTTTATCCGTTATGTCGCATGAACCTTCCTTCGTCTAAGGTGGGACCTTTGTCAACATGTGAGCTCATTTTATTAATCATCAACAAAGTCGGGAAAGGTTATGTACTACTACGGTTATAATACCATATTCACATATACTGATATTGCAAATATTCACCTTCCAGTCTCATTTCAAAGGCTTCTTTGAGGGCAAGGTGTGAAGTAAATGTGCATGTGTGGGGCTAGGGGATAATGGAGTGATTAAAGGAGTAGGCCACACCTGCCTGCAAGGGACCTACATACTTTCAATTTTGTATCTTTTCTTTTCCTCCCACAATAAAAGTCAAACTTCAGAACAGTGGACAATATCAATGAACTTCATAAAACTATAGGAGTTAATATGGCAAGTGTTGTTTCCACAAGATTATCTACAAGTATTTTGTTGCGAATTAGAGTAGTGAACCACTTAACAAATGTGATAGAACTGTATATAAATGAATATTTTGTATACAAATGTTAATCTATTGAGTTTTTTCCATGTTAATTCTTCAGTGGAACAACGTTTGTTATTTGTTATTTAGATTTTGCTGGAGCCGGGCGCAATTCAGGATGTACTGGCAGCGGGGAGCCATTTGCAGCTGCTGGAGCTCTTAAATTTATGCTCCCACTATCTTATTCAGGTAAGACCTGTCCTTGATTTTACTTACACTTTATCCTAAGGGATTTTTTCTATTGAAAATACCAGGTTTTATGAAAAGTGTGTGGTAGTCCTAAATGAGTTAACAAAGTGTCTTCCAATCCACATGTAGTGGGCTATATTTGTTTTTGAATAATTATCGAGGGGTGCTTTTGTGCAGCTTGTATGGCATGCAACGATTCCCTACAGAAACTGCAGTAAATATTCAAAAGGGAGAAGACAACATTTGAATCAAACTTTTGTGATGCTCAGAAGAACTGCCTTTTTTGTAAAAGCTAGAATCAAGTGTCAAACTTTGTCTTAGTACCATTATAAGTTTGAAATAAAATCGCAATGAGCCAATATATTTTTATTTTCTGAAAACGTGAGTGGTAATCCCACAGGGGTAGGTAGATGACCTTTAAATGTTTTTGTCTGGGTTGTGAGAACATCCAAGTCTGAGGGTTTTGGGGCAATCAGAAGCTAGTGTGCGCACATTGTGGCACCTGGTGTCTTTTGCTTCTGGGATCCTGGGGCCTCCGTACTTCAGACCTTTAAACAGGAGGATCAAGTATTCTTTTTAGCACTTCACTCACAGGATAGCAAGTCCGAGCAGTCGAAGGCTTACTCAAGAATGTACGATAGGGTAGATATTCAGAACGCAGAAGGCAAACAAATAACATTCAATAATTCAGTCTCAAGCCTGTGTTTTTTCTTCATAAAGAAAAAGTTATTTAATACACACAAAACTAACTACTCCACACAAAATTACAATTATATACAAATTTGCAGGTGAAAAAAGGAATGGGAACCTATTTTAATGGGCTGAAAAGTATATGGGCACAAGGTAAAGAAAGGTCACAGAAATAACTCCCTAAATGGAGTCTAGACCCCATAGTTCTGGGGCAGCTTTCATGTTTTATGCACCAGCAGACTTTTACTATTACCTCCTTATATGCCTATAGCAACCGTGGAATGCAGTCATACAAAGTCAGAGCTACTGGCTGTGTCAAAGTGCATTTACCAAGCATTAAATAATCAGAAAACACACATTACTATACCTATGGACAGTTCAAGATGTCACTACATTTCTGAAATATATCTGCTTTTCACTATTGAAAAGCCATAAATATGTCATTGTCACAGCTTTAATAGTAACATTCCAAAACAGTGAACATTTAATTGAAAACCATATTTTTATTGTTGTACCCAGTTGCTGGGCCACCTTTAGAGAATCACAAACTCAAAGGGCCCACATACTCTTAATTTTCACCTAAAGGTAATCTATGGGAGCACTCAAAAGCAACCTACGTCAGTCAGTGGCGTAACAAAATGTTAGGCCCCCCCCTCCAGACCCAGCCAGGAGCTCCCAGGCCATGGGCCCGCTGCCCGTGCACAGTGCCAACCTAGTCTATCTACTGTGCTGAGGGGGCCCGCGTCACCTCACTAATGCCAGGGTCCCTAATTCCATACCTCAGCAGACCTAGAGGATTCCTTTTAAAATCGAGTTAGTGGAATACTAGAAGTTACACCACCCAAGAAGAATGAGGAAATGTTTTCTTTGATTATCATCACAGTTTTAAGACCTTAGCAGTCCATCACCCATTTATTCTGAATCACATCCGCCTCAGTGCTACCTGACGGCATATGTCAGGCTGAGTCAGACAAGCTTTGACCTCTTATAAGAAAGTCATACTCATGAAGGCATTCATTCTTAGACTAAAAGTCGAGTCATTTATTGGCTCCACAAGTGTTGCACTTAATGAAAAAAGTGAGATTGTTTTTGTTCAAATTATCCTTTATTTATTTTGGCACACATATTATCCAGTAGCCTTTGCTCAGTTCCCAGATTGTGCCCTAAACTCCAACAAACACACTTTTATAATGTTTAAATATTTTTTACAAAATGCTTTCTAAGTTTGTGTCAATCTGATTTTAACCAAAAGATCAAAGCAGAAGCCCTTATAGGATGCCCTTCTGCAAACCAGCTTTCCAACTTTCCAACAGTTCATGAACAATGAGTACTTCTGCTTGACAGAATTACAGTGCATTAGTTGTACAGTTATACAAGCAGACATTGAGCACCTGGCTATGCCCTTACGTTTTCCCCCTAATTATTGGGACCTTTTGGTTGTAGAAGAGTACAACATTTGGGGATTTTTCCACATCTGCAATTTTCAGATATAAAAAGGTAAACGGTATTTTGCATGAAAGTGCAGCATTTACTTTACCTTTTTTAAAAGCTTTTATTTTTCTCAATGCTTCACAGCATTGACAAAAAACGTTGGCAAAGTCAGTATATCGTAAAGGCAAGAGCTAATGGCTTTACCAATGATTGTTATTTTTATAAATCAAAAATGTTTTCTCCAGATATATATTTCAAATCACAATGTTACACTAGCATTTTATGTAAGTTTCGATGTACACAATATCAATTCAAGGCATCTACAGTGCAAAGAAAGGTATATGGGATTCAGTAAAACAGGCAGCGCAAGTCACCAAAAGATGAGTAAAGTTTAAGGGGAAGTAACACAGACAATACAGAAATTATACGAATGGGCAGGGATTAATATCAGTCAGTCAATAAGCTTTATTTCGATACATAAAATATCTTAAAAAGCAATGAGCAATACAGTCCCATAAAAACATGTAAGAATTTTCCAAGATACCAGTATTAAAAGCATTTACATAGAAAGAAGTCTTTGTTAAAAAAAAAAAAGAAAAAAAACAATTAAGAGTCATTAAAAAATTTAGAATCCATGTATGGTTTATGCCTGAAGAGGGAAGTATGCCTGGGCCAGAAAATAAGTAAAGCATTTGAGCATTATATTTTTTGGGAACTGGTATTCAAATTTCTCGCTCTGATATTCCATGCCCATCTAAGGAATTTAGCTGTAGCACAAACGTGTAGGTCCCTTGGGTCAGATCTTAAAATACGTAGTGCTACTTGGAAGTCACGAGTACCCAACACCCTACAGAGAGGTTTCAGCCACCGCCTTCTAGGTAATTTGTAGGCGGGGCAGGCAAACATAAGGTGCGGAAGTGTCTCTATTGCCGCCTCGCAGCTAGGGCATAAAAAGGGAGTTTGATGGGGTGGCTTCCAATGCCCAGTGTATTCTCGCAAGGGAAGGATACCTACCCTAAATTTAAAATACAAAGATCGGTCATAAGGATTTTGTATTAGATCCAGGTAGGGTTCAAAGTGCAATGTGTGTTTGTGCAGCATGAATTCCTCAGTAAGTCTACCGACCCTAGGGTTGAGGAGGTCATTCATGGCAACCCACCGCCAGTAGGCTTTCTTAATCTCTATCTTCGGCGGTGGTGAGTATCTATTAATCTAAGCCTCCTCAAACCCAATATCGTATAAAAGTTTTTTCACCCCTTTTAACCAGTGAATCTTGTGCCACCCATCCATATCCATTACCTCTCTAAGCCCTGCTGCGTAATTAGCTAATTCTGGCGTCAACCACAAGCGGGCCCACAGCAAGAGAGGACGTAGTCTTGCTGTGTCCCCAATCAAGTGGCAACCAAGATCGTATAAAAGGGGCTTAGTGGGTGTCCTCTGAGGGAGCATCAATAGGTCCTTCAGGAATTTGTTCTCTGATCTAGAGATCTGGTCTGTGTTAGATAGGCCCCACAGTTCAGCACCATAGAGTGACGAGCTTACCGCTCTGACCTTGTAGATTGTTAGTGCGGGGGCGATTGGTTTGGTTGATGAAGAACGATGTTCTTTCAGAATGGCCCCCACCACCCTTTTATGGCACAGGAGCATTTTCTGCACGTGTGATCTCCAAAGCATAGAATCAGAGAAACGAATTCCCAGATAGTCGAATGTAGAGAGAGAATTCCTAAATGTTTTGGGTGGATTTAAGACGAGGAGCTTTGTTTTCTGGATGTTTATGGTCAGCCCTCTAATGCTGCAAAACTTGTCGAAACTATTTCAAAGAGTCTGCAGGCCCTTTGAAGTTTTTGAGATAAGCAGGGATTAATATGTAAACTAGGAAGCAATGATTTTGAGTGATGTTAAGAGTTTCTTGAAGGAATTTTCAGATTAAATCTTGCAATCAGCTAGGCCCGGTAAAGACTGGTAAGCATTCCCAATATGGCATGATATGACCATTGAGGTGGTCCAGGGAGCCAAGATGGCGAATGCGCTCCTCTAAAGCTCCGCTATCAATCCCCCTTAATCCATTATTTCTTTGCAAACAAGTAGGGTCGGATAAACACAGAATGCACCTATCGTCCCCTTACATGCTGCTGAGCAGATGAGAGCACCGGTGGCCAGAATAATGTGCTTGTTGAGATAATTAGCAGCCTTGATGGCAGCAGACACTGACGCTGGGCTGGGCCCGAGATGTGCTGCGTGGACCTAGAGGGAGTAACGCACAATGAAGAGTGACTCGGAGAGAGCTGAGCCGATACTGGCCCCGACCGGACTGTGCGATCCTGGCGGCGCGACTCTGCGGGCCATGCTGAGTGGACTAGAGCGACCTCAGCGGGGAACCGCCCAGCTGGGAAGAGGAGCAATGAAGCATCATTGCACTCCCAAGCCTAAGAGGTGTGGTAAATAATTTAATTACCGGGACTTAATTTGATACAGAAAAATAATAAATATAGCTCAGTAAAATAAGAGGCAAAATCCGTGATATTAGAGGTTCGGAATGGGCTTTATTCCAATGGACGATTCGAATCGTTGACTCCAGGTTCCATCACCACGGAGGTTCAGGAAGTGAAGTACATACTTTATTGATAAGTAATCACTTTTATACAATAGGCATTACAGTGAAGCAAATGCAGGAGGCGTAACAATTGATAGTAGAGATAAAACATACATGCGTAGCAAAAGTGGGCGTAACTGGGTGTAACTAAAGAACGTCATCAGGTATGATGTCATAATAGGGTGGTTCCATGAAAGAATTTCGCAATGTCAGCAGAAATACTTGACAGAAATGCGCGCGCAGCAGCATGACGTATGATTGACGTGCGACTAGGGGGTGAAGGGGATTTTGACATTTAACTCTACATGTGGCGACAGATGTCTGGAGGGTCAAGTCAACCTAATCCCAAATCATATCTAACATCCTATGTTTAAAGAACTATGTTATCCAAAAGAGAGGTCTCTTAGAATAGAATCTTATTCTATACTGACTATACTGACTGTTAGTGCGTGTACAAGCGTCTAAGTGTCTACACTAGATGCGAGGGCAGAAGTCTTCCATAATAATAAGGCTATGAATTACTTGCATAAAGACAGAGAAGCCGGGCCTCTGCTCGGTAGCTGGAAGAATGTTTACTTAAACTACCAGACAGGAATGCATTGGGCAGGGAGCGGAGCAGATAATTTCGAAGGTGAAATACAGTTTTTGGCAGGCTACAAGCTGATGTCAGGCACCGTTAGCTGCGCAGAGAATGAGGACAAAGTTCATGGATACAGATGCAGGCTCAGACTGGAGCTCTCAGAGGCAGAAGGCAGGAAAAGCTTGATGGCAGAATCAGGGCCTACTTGCCTGGACTGAAAAATAGCATAAGTGAACCATATAAAGCCGGTGGCCTTTCGTACTTAGGAATGGAATATCCGGCCCATTCATGGCGGATCTGAAAGAGGACATGTTAACGGTGGACGCACATGTATTTGCGTCTTCATAACTGGAACTGGAGGGAACATACATGTACTTGTGATTTATACATGAAACCGTTGGGGTCCAAGATAGGGGACATAACTGATCATAAAAATCCATATTTCCACATTCCCTCCTTGTCCCCTACTTGCCCGTCAAGAGATATCAATCTTCATCAATCCATTGATCTGTTCATATAGCATCATTTGTTCTTCTTTTTTCTTCTGGGACGAACAAAATCTTGGTGGTGGAATACACGATGTGGCACACAGACCACAGATCGCTGGTCCACATTGCAGACATAGACAGCAACTGAATAGTATGAGAAAGCCAATACCTAGGAAGGATAGGACCTTCCATCCAAAGGTAGATAATACACTCCAAAACCAACCGGACCAAGTCCAGGTGCCTGGATTCTGATGTATCTGGCTTACAATCTTATGAAGGCGAGTTATGGCTTTATATACAGATGGCGAATTTTCTGGTATGAAAATGCAACAACTTGATCCGATGACCCTACAAGCTCCGCCCCTATCGGCCAGGATGACGTCAAGGACAAGACGATTTTGAAGCACAACAATCCGCATAGCAGACTGCTCTTCTGTTAAATTGCCTAAGGCGGAAATAGTTTCGTTCACTACTGCTTCAAGGGTTCTAGTTAATCTACGTATCAGCTTACTGTTAGTAACGGTACCTATATAGGGAAAGAGACCTTTATTGAAATCTGTGTATTTTTCCCATGCTGTTTCAGTATAATCGACTATTGGGAGATCTCTCCTTTCTCTATTGTGTACTAAATGAGTATTTCTGTGATAATCAGGAGGAGCTAGGAAAACAGGTGGCAAAAGGAATCCGATGTAGCAGGTACCATCCCAATCTAGAGGCAGACGTATATATGCCGTCCGACCACATATAAAATAGGAATGGCGGGAAGCTCTAAATGTCGACTTGCCTTGATCACTAAATTCTATTACAGTGGTGCATCTACTATGGCCCATATGTATGGAACCATTTTTTCTTACACATAATTCACCTTTTACTGGAAATACTGACATGGCGGGCAAAATTGGAGTAGCTTCGGATTCGACATTTAGGATCATAAGATTAAGCGTAAAATTACCTAATCCATACACTTCGTTTTCTAGATCAGTTCCTGTTCTTTTGGGAAGTCCCTCCTTGTTAGGGTAGCAGACCTTAAGTAAAACTAAGTTCAAATTTCCCCATACCCAGTTGTCTTGATAAACTGCAGAATTCGAATCTAGGGAATTGATTAAACTAAACCATGCTCCACAGGAGCTGTTGTGCGTGAACGGGTATGGAAAGAGAGGTAGAATTCCTTTATAATTCTGATAGGGAGGGAGTCGGCCACATATCCAACAATTTGTAGCATTGCTAACCTGATGGGAATGATGTAACATACTAATAAACGTGTTATTGCGCAGCGCAAATCTATAAGACAACTCATGCAGAGGTAATTCACTAAAAGAATGTTCAGCAGTAACATTATAAACATGTCTAGAAATAGGATAATATATGTGCAACAATATACTTGCAGTAATTATTAAAAGACTTAGAAAAAACAGAATTAATAACGTCACTGTGCAATGACTACGCAGTGATTTACAGTACGCATGTCGTTTCAGCTTTATCCTTTTGTTTCTTTCTCTGTACAGGTCTAAGGGATACATGTCAGAGACAAATTCGACCGCTTCACCTTGGAGAGGACTTAAACAATCAAATTGCCTGACTGGTTAGACCTGAGTTTTAGTTTATATAGTTCACGACTATTCAATTCAACCAAAGGAAGTTTAGAGTCACTCGGGGAAGACACGCAAGGTGTGTCGTTTACATCTGATGGTAGTCCATGAAATTTCTTGATATGACTTGAATGTATCCAGCCTTTTCGACCCTCGATCTTCACGGCTGTCCTCGTCGTTAGTAATACGAGCTGAGGCGACCTCCACCTAGGATCCAGCTGAGACTTCCGATCAAAGTTCCTCACTAAGACCAAATCTCCTGGAATTACGTCATGGGGTTTCACCTCAGTGTTGTCGGGAAAAGCTGCAGCTACCTGTGAACGACAAGATTGTAGTGCAGACATCAAGGAAGCCAAGTAATCTGTCAGCATGTTACAGTCAATATCAGTTATTTTGCGTGGTATAGGCGTCCCCCACATATTTGGTGGTCTACCGAAGATCACCTCATAAGGGGATAGCCCTGTTCGAGAGTGTGCTACCATTCTCATGTAAAAGAGTGCAACGGGTAAAGCTACTACCCAGTCGACACCTTTCTCTCTACAAATTTTGGACAATCTAATTTTCAGGGTCTGATTATGTCTTTCCACGACACCTGCTGCCTCGGGGTGTCGGACACAGTGAAACTTCCACTGATAACCTAACAAAAGTGAAACGTGTTTCATTAGTTCGGATGAGAACGGCTGGCCGTTATCTGAGTAGACAACACGTGGTAAACCGTACCGTGGGAAGAATTCTCGAACTAACTGTTTGGCAGTAGTCGGGGCAGTGTAATCTGAAACCGGGTATGCCTCTGTCCAACGGGAAAGAGCACAGACAACTACGAGAACATATTTGAATCCTCGACATCGTTCCATCTGGATATAATCCATCTGGAGGACTTCAAAAGGGTGATCAGGAGGCTGAAATCCACCCTGTTCTACGGGAATGCTTTTTCCTGGGTTAAACTGACAACAGATCATACAGGTACGGACTTTTTGTTTAGCTGCTGCTCGTAAATATTTGTTGAACCAAATGTGTTGGATGCTGTCTAGCATAGCTTTTTCTCCTAGATGTGCTGGACTATGTACAGTGTTAATAATGACTTGGACCATTGAATCAGGAAGGAACCACACAGATTTTTCCTTCGTCATCCATCCTTGATCCGTTTGGATCCCTCCTAATTCAGTCCATTTCTTTATTTCGTCTGGAGTAGCATGTGTCTGTATGTCAATTACGTCAAGAGCGGGATCCTTAACTGTCATACAATGTGTTGGCGTCGGGACTATTGTCTTTGTCATGTCGGATGTTTGAGTTTGAGCAGTCTGTTTAGCTGTTCTGTCAGCTAGATCATTGCCTTGAGAAATGATATCAGTAACTTTCGTATGAGCTTTACATTTCATAATTGATATGGCAGTGGGTAGATGTATTGCATCTAATAAGGCATGAATGAGGGGTCCGTGCTGAATGTGGGCACCGTGAGAGGTTAAATAACCTCTCTCTCGCCACAGCACGCCGAAGTCATGTACAACTCCGAATGCATAACGTGAATCAGTGTATATGTTGACTTTTTTACTTGTGGCTTGAATACAGGCTTGTGTCAGAGCGATGAGCTCTGCTGCTTGAGCGGACAAGGTATTTATACAATTTGTTTCAATGATTTCAGTGTCTGTTGTGACTGCATAAGCGGCCACTAACTCTCCTGTACCTGTTCTCATACATGAACCATCTACATACAACGTCAGATCTGGGTCTGACAATGGGACGTCTGTCAAATCTTGTCTGGGTTTCGTCGTGATAGTGATAACTTCAATACAATCATGTGCAAGTGGGTCTGTTCCCTTTACAGGTAACAGTGTGGCAGGATTCAATGTACTACAACGTCTGATTTCTATATGTGGCTGAAACAATGTTAATTCGTAACCAGTGAGTCGTGCTATAGTCAAGTGTTGTGTTTGTGTGCGGTTCAAAAGAACCTCTACTGCATGTGGTACTTGTACTGTCAATGGATGTCCTAATACTATGGCATCGCTTTGTCTGATTGCTAAAGCTGTTGCTGCCACTGATTTTAGGCATGCAGGCAAAGCCTGGGCTACGGGATCTAATGTACTAGAAAAATAAGCACATGGTTTGTGTGATCCTGCTTGTTCCTGTGAGAGTACTGACAAGGCAGTACCTTCGCGTTCTGTAACAAAGAGTGTAAACTGTTTATTGTAACATGGTGTTGCTAGGACAGGTGCTTGACATAAAGCTTTCTTTAAACTTTCAAAAACGTGTGTATGTTCCTGAGTCCAAGGGAGGACAGTCGATGTGGCTGCCTCCTGTGTTGTCAATTGAATGAGTGGTTTTGCTAGAAATGCATACTGAGGGATCCACTGCCTACAATATGAAGTGAGGCCTATGAAAGCCCGCACCTCCTTTTGTGTCTTGGGTATTGGCATATTTGCAATTAGCTGGATGCGATCTGGTGTAAGCTGCCTTCCCTCCTTGGACAGCGAGTGACCAAGGTAAACAACTCGCTGGACACAGAATTGCAGCTTAGAAGGGGACACCTTGTGCCCCTTTTCGGCTAGACATTGTAAAACTGTCAGTGATGCTTTCTCACATTCAGGTTCGCTTCTAGCGGTGATCAGCAGATCATCGACATATTGAAGCAGGGCAGTGTTGACTGGCATGTGGATACTGTCAAGTTCTCGTTTCAGTGCTTGGCTATAGATGCTGGGGCTTTCTGTAAATCCTTGAGGTGCGCGTGTGAATTTAAAGCTACGTCCATTTAAACTAAATCCGAACAAGTATTGGCTTTCCGGATCTATTGGGACGCTGAAAAAGGCATTCTTGAGATCAATTACAGTAAAGAATGTTGCTTCAGAATCAATAGCTGTCAGTAATGACGAGATATCTGGGACCACAGGGAATTGTGGCACAATGCATTTGTTCAATTCGCGCAGATCAATAACCAATCGATATACTGGCGGGGCCTTTGGATCTGTTCGTTTAAGAATCGGAATTATCGGGGAATTACATACATTGGAGTCTGTTTCCACAACCACTCCTTGGACAATGAGCTCGTCAATAATTTGCAGTAAAGCCACTACAGCATCTGGTGGTAACTTATATTGTCGCATTCGTGGTAGTACCACTCCTGCCTTTAGTGTAACTCGGTATGGTGTAATATTCATGCAACCAACATCAGTAGGGCCTTGTGCCCATAAATGTGTAGGTAAAGTCTGCAGTCGGGGATCCATGTCTCGAGACACATAGTGACCTTTGAAATCACGTAAAAACAATCTTACTCCTTCCGGAGAACAACATATTATAGCTCCTAGAGCTTTCAGTGTTTTTATACCTAACAAGTTTTCTGGACATGATTTAGTAAGCAATAAATCTGTAGTTCGGGTCAAAGGTCCTATCGTAAGTGGAAGAGGCTGTGATACTTCATTAACAATAGGTTTTCCTGAGAAACCAAGGGAAATATTCTGTGAGCCTGAGAGGGGTGCCCCTGGAACTTCACTACGTTTTATAGTTGTTCGCCTTGCCCCTGTATCAAGTAAAAATTTTCTATCTTGGCCTAATAGTTAACTATGTACATAAGGTCCTTCTTGGTCTACAGGGACCTCGATAAGGGGTAAGTCAACTTCCCTCTCTAGGCTGGTTCATGCGTATCGTTGATAATCAGGATAGTCATACTGTGCGGTCTGGTACAGCTGTCGTGTCGTGGTTTGTGTGGCAGCAACAGGCAGCGCTGGTGCAGCTGGCACAAACTGTATAGACTGTTGTGGAGCTGGCATGGACTGCGCATGCTGCGGGGCTCCTTGTTCATTCTGATCCTGTCTAGGTGGCCGTGGTCTTTCTTGTGTTTTACCTGTGGCGATATTACGCTTCAGGACTGGGCAATCGTGTATATAATGACCTGGTTGTTTACAATAGTTGCATGTCCCTTTTACAGGTCCTGCTGAATCACCGGACTGTGTCGTACCCTTTTTATGACCTTCAGCTGGAACTGTCTGGGAGACTAGCATTTTCATTTTTGTGTCTTTCATGCGTTTCTGTTCATGTTCTTGTTCCTCTCTAATTCTATTGTAATGGTACTGTAACATTTGTAACATTTGTGATGGGGTATTACCTTGCCAGGTACTCTCGAATTTTAATACTCTGTTCTTCACCTGGGGCAAGGAATTTTCAACTAATTTTGTCACAAACAGATGTGGGTATGACTCGCTACTTGCTTTTATACCACTATTTATACCAAAACATTTTTCGAATCGGGCATAGAAATCACTAGTGTCTTCATCTTGCTTTTGTTTACAGGCTGAGATTGCACCCCAGTCTTCCTTTTTCGTGGTTAATAAACGTGGCAGTACCTGTACTAGTAAACCTGGTAGTGCTTTAGTTTTATCCCCAAGCCCCGAACCTGGACCTCGGGCCTTTTCTTCATTTTCTAATGCTGTCCAGTCTATCTTTTGGTCTCCCACCTCCCACTCTTTTTCCTTGAGTTTTTCATAAATGCCAGCAGGCATTAATACCTTTAATATTGTCATAATGTCGGGATAGGTATACTCTCCCATGAGTAACATGTCTTTAATTTCTCGGTGAAAACCCGCTGGGTCTTTGTCATGACTGGGTACCACTTTCTTCATTTCTAACAATTCTATTTTCGATATGGGCGTATATACATATACACGTTTAAACTGATTGTCCTCGCCCTTTATTGGGTGTACTTCTCGTAAGGGATTCTGTCTGTCCATGTAATACGTCGTTCTTTCCTTGATGGGCAGTGAGACATGTTCTGGGCATACAAAAAGAATGTACTGCTTTCTTGATTCTAGTATATCTCTAATTAACTTAGTACCTGAACCTCTCCATCTATTCGTGAGTAATTCAGTCAATATATCAGGTAAAGGACCAGGATCGGAATGTTGACTTTGATAAAGTATAAGAAGTTGTTGAATCATATAAATCCCAGCTAAACGCTGTTCATCTGGGGTGAGGTTCAAAAATGTGTGTGCTACTGTAACATCACCATATTTTCCGGGACTGTCAACCCAATGAACGGCTGACCTGGCTAATTCTTGTTCATCCATAGAATCGAGTAAATGATAACCCCTTCGTTCTCGGAGTAATTTGTCAGCGGCTTGGAACGAATGCTCGGGGGACCTTATATTCATTATAGGTGTTTGGAAATTCCTGTTATTATCTGAACATATCGGACGTATCGGGTCAGTGAGACATCTAGTACTATTACAAGATCTTCCTCTACCTACATAGGCTATGGTTTCTGACTGTCCTGTGGGCAGTCCTGATCCTTCCTCCTCCTCATTTTGTTCAAACTGATCTACCGCTAATCTCTCTTCGTGTAAGCGTTCTATTTCTTTACGGATCTTTCGGCACATGGCTATTATACATTTTTGCCTATCATGTCTCCCCTCTGATATATTCTGGCTCCATCTGGTAAGAGTTTGCATTATTTCCGGATCTAC
Organism: Triturus cristatus; assembly: GCF_964204655.1. Taxonomy (NCBI): domain Eukaryota; kingdom Metazoa; phylum Chordata; class Amphibia; order Caudata; family Salamandridae; genus Triturus; species Triturus cristatus. The sequence goes on along the minus strand of NC_140589.1, from coordinate 635,433,305 downwards.
CCCCGGTCGGTCTTGATTTCTGATTACACAATTTATGAGGAAACGTAACAGTTCCCCCTGTATCTCCACTTTCTGGTATTCCATAGCTCTGTTAATACATTCAGAATCTCGCCCTGTTTGGACAAAGTGATATATATTGTCTAGATGCATAGTCATTCCTGGTAGCTTTCCTAAATACACCGCAGCTCGTCTGATACGTAATGATGCCAGGATCATTTCGTCCTCTTTTCCGGGCACAGGGTCATATCTACAATCTACAAGAAGTTCCTTAAGCGTGCGGGAATTTATGAGTTTGGGGGTACGTGGATGTGCTGATTCTTGAAAAGTAAGTTTATTTATTCTGGGTGGCGTAGAAAAAATGTTGGTAGCACCTCCGGTAGCCCCGTCTGGGGTATCGGGCGTGAAAGGATTCGTTGAACGCGATACAGCAACTATAGGTGTGGACACAGCTGTAGAAGCAGCTGTAGGAACAGATGTGGAAACAGATGTGCTTGCCGGAACTTGTGTCAGGATTTGATGCTGTAGGGATACAGATACTGGATCTTGGCGTTGAACCTCCCCGGCAGACGGTCTATGTGGGGCGGAGTTAGCATACTCGGGAGCTGCGTCATCTAAGTATGAGGAAAGAAAAACATCTTCTGCTGTTCTAGGATGCCCCTTAGGATGCGTTTTTATTGGGAACAATGGGGGTGGCAAGTCTTTTGGTATCTCCGGAGTAGCCTTAGGTAATCCCTCGGCCAGAAGGGGATACATACCATTCATAAGGGCATTTCTTTGTCTGTCTACTTGTTCTGATTTCACTCGTATACCTTCTTCAATTAATAGATTTTCTCGGACTTTATTTGAATTTTCCTTACTCTTCTCTTCCTGTCTACGTGCTTTTTCTGTACGTCTATACGATTCTTTACGCCATAATTCAATGGCGTCTTTCTGTGATTGTCTAGCTTTCCTTTTCCATAATTCTTCCTCTACTTTCACGATGCAATCTGCATCCCAGGTCCCAGCTGCGGGCCACCTCTGACTTTCTGGTAATTCCTTAGTGTAGTCTACCCATAGATCAAGAAATAATATGGCGTCTAGGCCATGTTTATGATACATGAAGTACCCTGGAGTGTCCCTAGGAGGAATGGGAACAGCTTCTTCGAGTACCCCTTTTCTAGTTGTGATCTGTCTTAGTTTCGAAAAGAGCGGCATATTGAGAACTGATCTGATACTTGGTCTTGAACAAACTTAATACAATAAACACAATAATGAACAGTCATTCACACCACAATATGCAGGACGTATTAACACATTTAACATTTAACGTTTAAATGAGCAACAATGATGATGACGATCTAAGAAAACTTAATCACAAGACATAATCCTCGGCATTAACTGAATTATTCTGAATTTATATACTTGATATACTAGATATACTGCTAAACAGTACAGATACACTGCTAAAACAGTGCAGACCGGATTTGTGTACCCAAACCCGTCTGGACCGGCACAACTTATGTGCACGCCAGAACGCCTCCCCAGTAATAGTACTCACCGGGTAGCTCGGAACGGAAGGCCTCGGAACGGAACTGAACTGAACTGGACTGGACTGGACTCGACTCGAAAACTTCGGAAACTTCGGAACATCGGAAACCTCGGAACTTCGGAACTTCGGAACATCAGAAACCTCGGAACTTCGGAACTTGGTGGGCCTCTGTATACCTCGGATCTTGCTCTCTCAGCTAGGCTCTGGTCGGGATACTTCGCACTTCTCACCGCCTCGTCTGGGTGTTGATCGCAGCCTCAGTCGCCCCCGCTTGACCGGAGGGAGATACAGGAAATCCTGCTGGTACGCGTTGTTGTCCGTCCAGCTGTGGCAGGAGACCGGGCCTGCAACGCACCGCCGGCGCGTGAGATGAGAAAGTGTCCCTATTCGGGCGCCATTCATGTGGTAAATAATTTAATTACCGGGACTTAATTTGATACAGAAAAATAATAAATATAGCTCAGTAAAATAAGAGGCAAAATCCGTGATATTAGAGGTTCGGAATGGGCTTTATTCCAATGGACGATTCGAATCGTTGACTCCAGGTTCCATCACCACGGAGGTTCAGGAAGTGAAGTACATACTTTATTGATAAGTAATCACTTTTATACAATAGGCATTACAGTGAAGCAAATGCAGGAGGCGTAACAATTGATAGTAGAGATAAAACATACATGCGTAGCAAAAGTGGGCGTAACTGGGTGTAACTAAAGAACGTCATCAGGTATGATGTCATAATAGGGTGGTTCCATGAAAGAATTTCGCAATGTCAGCAGAAATACTTGACAGAAATGCGCGCGCAGCAGCATGACGTATGATTGACGTGCGACTAGGGGGTGAAGGGGATTTTGACATTTAACTCTACATGTGGCGACAGATGTCTGGAGGGTCAAGTCAACCTAATCCCAAATCATATCTAACATCCTATGTTTAAAGAACTATGTTATCCAAAAGAGAGGTCTCTTAGAATAGAATCTTATTCTATACTGACTATACTGACTGTTAGTGCGTGTACAAGCGTCTAAGTGTCTACACTAGATGCGAGGGCAGAAGTCTTCCATAATAATAAGGCTATGAATTACTTGCATAAAGACAGAGAAGCCGGGCCTCTGCTCGGTAGCTGGAAGTATGTTTACTTAAACTACCAGACAGGAATGCATTGGGCAGGGAGCGGAGCAGATAATTTCGAAGGTGAAATACAGTTTTTGGCATGCTACAAGCTGATGTCAGGCACCGTTAGCTGCGCAGAGAATGAGGACAAAGTTCATGGATACAGATGCAGGCTCAGACTGGAGCTCTCAGAGGCAGAAGGCAGGAAAAGCTTGATGGCAGAATCAGGGCCTACTTGCCTGGACTGAAAAATAGCATAAGTGAACCATATAAAGCCGGTGGCCTTTTGTACTTAGGAATGGAATATCCGGCCCATTCATGGCGGATCTGAAAGAGGACATGTTAACGGTGGACGCACATGTATTTGCGTCTTCATAACTGGAACTGGAGGGAACATACATGTACTTGTGATTTATACATGAAACCGTTGGGGTCCAAGATAGGGGACATAACTGATCATAAAAATCCATATTTCCACAGAGGGGTTGGCGTCGCCTGGCGCCAGAGCGGTCCATGCTGCTGGGGCCTGAGGTGGAGGAGGGCTGACTGTTGCAGTGTGGAACCAGGGAAAATTATGCCGTGGCTGGCCCCAGCCTTGCTGAGTGATCTCGGCGAAGCAACCCTGCGGAGTGGCACTGGGTGTATCGGCCAACTTTTGCAGGGGACCATCGATTATGGAAGCAGTTCCACTGAATGCCGCTGCACTCTCTGGCCTGAGGGGTCGGTGTCATTGGACCCCTGTGAGGCCTACACTGCGGGGGCTGGAAGAGGAGGACAGGCCCGGCGTGACGAGCAGCGGAGTTGCAGGGTAGCTACTGAGACGTCCCAACACGCAGGTGTTGGTTGCAAACAGAGGTGAGCCTGGATCTGAATCTGAATTACTGGTGTGTTGCCTAGACGCAGGAAGTACTGGAACTGGAAGACAATACCCTGTCCCCAAAGGGTATGGTGGCATTAGGAAGAAGCGGGCTACTGTGAAACCAAACTCTCCGAGCTTTGAACAGGCTCCTGTCTGTCGACATATTGCACCTGATAGGAGGCAAAGCAACTGGCTACTGCCATGAGACCAGATGAGAATGAGACAGGCAATGGGGGCGAGACTGAGCGAGACATACAAATAGGTCCGAGTTAATTTCTGCTGTGTCCCCAACCCTGATATAAAACCTGGCCCTGACTGTGATCTCAAACATGGAGAGATTAGGATGCACCAATCCTGTGTAACTAGAGATCACATAGAAAAGCCTGGAAGTGAAGGGGTGAGGTACGTTGCAATATAGCACCCAGCTCCCCGCCACAACTATAGACCTCTTTATTACAAGAAACCACTGTCACTACCAGCCCACTGCTACTCGAAAGGCACCTCTGAGTGGACCCTTCCATGTTTGCAGCCATAACCCAGCACTGCTGCCCTTCCCCCTCAAACCCTTCTGATGGTGCCACCTACTGGAGCTGAGCTGCCCCCGCACTCCCGAACCACTGCAGCTCCTGCAGAGACACAGGGTCTACCTCAATGGCGGCTAACAGCTGTAACCTTGAGTGGTATTTTCCTGTTCAGAGACTGTGTTGGATTCCATGTCCGGCGCGATGGGCCGCATGCGCTCTGGGACTGGTGGCGCCCACTCATGCACAGGCCACATGCACTCAACTAAACAAACCTGCAGACACAGAGCCCACCGACTCAATGGGCAGCAAACTAGATGCAGTACCCATGGTGGTGGAAAAGCTGGGGACATCATTGGAACAGACAAGGTCCTCGCTGGAGAACAAAATTGATGCAGTAATAACGGATCTCAACTTACTGCACGCGGACCATTGTAAGTTGGCAGATGAGACTCGCTCAATGGGGGATATTTTGGGGGAAGTATTCCCCAAAACCCGTGAAATAGAGACTTCACTGTGTGAACTAACGGCCCAGATGCATGCTCTCGAGCGCAGAGCCGATGATGCAGAGGACTCTTTAGGCGAAATAATATACGAGTGGTGGGACTGCCGGAGGGAACGGAAGGAAAGGATGCCACTGATTATGTTAAACGATGGATCCAAAACGTGATCCTGCCAGAGGCCCTGTCGCAATAATTTTCAGGCCAAAATGCAAACTATCCATTCACCACTAGGCGCCGCGCGCCCCAAGACCATCTCCCGATATACTAATGATCTCCACTAATATATACACTTGAAATGTCTGGGTATTCACACACCTGCTTGCAGATATTCTATTTACTCCTACCTTAAGCACCATTCTGCCCAGATAGCCTTCCTGTAAGAAACACACTTGACACTCGCCGAAATAGCAGGCTCCAAAGACGTTGTCGGGGACAGCTATTCACCACCGGTTATTCTGCATTGGCACGGGGTCGCTAATATGGGTTAAACCGGGGACACCTTTTGCAGCAGGCAAAACTGTTATAGACATAAAGGGGCAATATGTCCTAGTGAAAGGCCATCTGGAAGGACGACACATACTCTTGGGCTCAATATATGCACCAAACTCTGACCAAGCCCCATTTTTTGACACCTTCTTTAATAAACTATCCTGTTGTCATGGGTTACCGTGGTTACTAGGTGGAGATTGTAACTGTGTTGTTGATCCAGCCCTAGAACGCTCGTTTCCTCTGCTCCCATGGGCACCCGCGGTTCTGGCAGCAAGGGCGCTGCGCTAATGGCTAGAGCACTGGCAGTTGGTAGACGTCTGGTGGCTTCGCCACCCCACAGATAGAATATATACTCCTACTTTTCGGGTTCACACCAACTGCATGTTAGCCTCGACAGATTAGTATGCTCATCTCTAAATGCCTTGTCGGTGACTAGGACTGAATATATGGGCAGGACCCGTTCTGATCACAACCACAATTTTTGCAACTATCATGAGATGCTGAGGTACCTGCAATTCCCTCGTGGCGCCTGCAACCGGAGACATTGGAAGACCCTTCTTTCCGAAAAGCTCTGAGCAGTGCCATAATCACCTATTTTAGGGATAATGATCTCACAGCGACCTCATGCCTCATAGAGTGGGATGCTTTTAATGTAGTAATTTGGGGACACTGCTTAAGTACACAATGTGGTCCACACAGATCTATTGAAGCAGACCTTTAGCGGGTAGAAACAGGCTTCTCTGCGAAGAAACCCGAGCTGTAGATTCTCCAGCAGCAGTATGCCAGCTGGTGAAATAACGGGCTGAACTTAAATCCATATTGGAGAGACTACAATGCTAAAATTGCATGCCACATTCTGCCCGCACGGATGCTACAGCTGACCGAGCTGGGTGACTGCTGGGTTAGAACACACATCAGGAAGATACCTGGACACCCATTGCGGTGTCCCGCTTCTCCAGTGGCCAGTTGCTCTACATGCAAAAGGAGATGCATGCAGAACTCTTACAACACTATTCAGTTTTATAACGGTCATCAACTGAGGCCACCCCAGGAGCGATTCGTTTGTTCTTATCTGCACTAGAGTTACCGTGCCTCAGCCATGAGCTGCAGCTGGAACTGGATGAATCGATCACTCAAGAAGAAATTGCGTCCTGTATTTGGGCTCTGGCTACTGGGAAGACTTCGGTGCCCTGATGAGCTGCCAACTGAATTTTATAAGTCTTATGCTACATTGCTCACACCACAGTTAAAACTTTTGTATGAAGGAGCATTATCGGCATCCGCCCTTTTGGGATCCCAAAATGAGGCCCTATTTGTTTTCCTCCCTAAACCTGACAGAGATCCACTTGCACTGCTCAACACAGATTACAGAATCCTGGCAAAGATTTCAGCAGCCCGTCTGGTGTCATTAGTTCTGACTCTGGTACATCCGGATCAAAATAGATGTGTGCCTCACGTAGCACCTCCTTAAATCTCCGGTGTTTTTTTTCCGAATTTAGACATATGCACCACATTCCTGGGCTCGAGCCAGATGCCTGGTGTTATATCTTGAGAACACTTTTGATTAGTTGGAATGGCCATTCTTATTCACGACACTACACCAATATGGTCTTGGAGCGCGTTTCATACAACTGGTAAGACTGTTATACGCACAGCCCCTCATTAGGGTAAGAACTGGCACGCTAATATCCGAATTGATATAGATTGGCCATGGCACCCGGCAGGGATGCCCTCTCTTGCCTCTGCTATTCTCCCTGGCGATTGATCCGCCAGCTGCAGAGCTTCGCAGGAAGGGCATGAACAAGGGCATGCGGCTGGGCGATAGGCTACATGTAGTCTCTTTGTATGCAGATGATTTACTGTTATACCTATGGGACATCCGCAATGTGCTGTGTGCGATAGCCGAAACACTGCATCACTTTGTGAGGCTGTCGGGGCTTTGGGTTAATTGGAGGAAGCCCTGCCTTTTCCCTTTTGCCCCAGACCTCCCGGACCCAGGCCTGGTCTTTAATGGCATAGTGGTACCTTGGCAACCTACCTCGTTCGGCTACCTGGGCATTCACGTATATCACTCATCAAACGATATACTTGGGCGCTGTCCTCCATTCGATCTCAAATAGGGTTTTGGAAGATGTTACCAATATCTGTAATGGGTCAGATCGCCTTATTAAAGATGGTGGTCCTTCCTAGACTGTTGTATTATTTTTCGAACCTGCCCACTTATGTCCCAGCTGAAACTTTCTGTGACTTTGAACAAAAAATGTGCACATTTATTTGGAACACTGGGCATTGTAGGGTAACATTTAAAAAAATATATGCACCTATGAAGCAAGGGGGGTTGGCAGCACTAAATATGGAATTATATTATCTGGCAGCTCAACTGCAATGGGTGGCCAAATGGCTATCAGGCCTACAGTTGTCCGACACTTCCACTACGCTACCGGCCTGGACAATGCCAAATATTCACCACCTATTCCATCCGATCACTAAAACTTCTGCACCAGGATCCTTGCTGTTGCGCACCATTGCTTCCGGCGGAGCCTATATCTCATGCGATCGGTGATCCTGTATGCGCCTATGTAGACCCTTCTAGACACACCAAGACACAGTGCTATCACAACTGGAGCGGAACTCACATCCTGGCATGCGGCTGGGCTGCACACACTGGGCGGCTTGTATGGAGATGGCGTCTTGTTAACCTATGAAGAACTAGCGGGGTTGCAGACCTGCCCTAGGACAATTTCTGCTACTCAACTCGCTGCTGGCCACGCTGACGCAAACATGGAGCGACCTGACAACTGAACCGCAATCACACTTAGTAGTACAATTTCTACAGGTTATGGGGATGGGTAGCACTGGCTAACTGCATCGTTACTGACGCACACAACACCTCCACTCACACATGTACGAGCAAAATGGGAGGAAGACTGCGGTCGCCCTTGGACAGATAGCGAATGGACATCAATCTTGGCAGGACCCACACACATCCCACGTAACGCAACATTTCGTCTCATACAGTTTTATATCATACACAGAGCATACCTAATGCCCTAAAAAATAAATCGATATTTTAATTGGACAGACGCTGCTTGTCCCTGGTGTGCTGAGGCTGATGTGGACCTACTCCACAAGCTATGGCACGGCCCTGCTTTACACACCTATTGGCAGGATATCACATCTCGCCTATCCACCTGTACAGAACGCCCAGAGTTACACATCTGGGAACCATGCGTCTTGGGGCTGTTTCTCAGGAGCAAGAAGCACAGGGTCACCTCCCGATTCTTTAACCTAGGTTTTATAACTGCCAAACGGCTTATTACCCTTAGGTGGAAGAGCCCAGACCCTCCTTCAGTTAAGGCCTGGATACAAGCATTCCTTGTGTGGGCACAGGCGGAGAGTGCAGCATTACACAGGGAGGATACATTGGGGCTGCACCAATACACAGTAGCGCAAAGCTGGTATGCAATACTTGTGGATTTTCAACTGTCGATACTGGCCCCTGAGGAGGACACCCATGATTGAGGCATGGGCAGCGGGTAAGGGGACACAAACACTGCCCATCAATTACACAGGTGTTATTAGGATATGGACAGCGAATGTATGGTTGTGCGGTTCCACTCAAACATCTATGATTAAAAGCAAGCATCGGCGTTCCTGGCTGTGGGTGGAGGGAATGACAAGGCTGAAAATCATTAGGTTTGTAGACTAAAGTGGGACACACTAGCTTATGTTGAAGTTTTTATTTCTTCTATAAATATTTAAGAATCTTGCAATGTACATTGGACCAAGCTGTTGTCATTGACATCTGTACAATACAAATGTAAAGTGCAGTAGTAATTCTGGTGCCACGCGGGGAATCGCCTTCGGTGATCCCGGCTGCATACTGTAATTGTCATTTGTTGAAAATCACATAGGAAATGTATTCTTTTTGTACAACGAAATAGATTACTTTCTAACTGTACTGTCACGTGAGCTGTCAATGTAAGAGATAACCACAAAAACGTAATAAAGAGATTCAAACAAAAAATTTTTTTTTTAAATGATATATGACCATGGAGAAGTCTTTTGATTAGGGATAACATCTCTGCTGATCACTCATACTTCTCCACTGAGGCCCAGTCATGATGGTTCAGCTTATAACAATAAGGCAACATAAAGCTATTGTTTGCAGACCCTATGGTTGACAGGTATCAATGAGCCAAACAATACCAATCTTATTGGCGCTAATCACATGTTGCATCTCAATCTGCTGCCTCACGGCAACATGTAGGCCTCATTCCCAGTATGGTTTTCATAGAGTTTCCTAAGCTCAGTGACTTTTAAACATTTTAATGAAGAGGACATTTATCATCCATGTCTTCGATTTTGTGTCAGAGTTAATTTTAAAGTAATTTGAGGTGTATCTTGTCAGGTGAACGTGATAGGAGGCATGTTTAGCTCAAATTCTACTACAAAGATTAATTGTCTTGGGTATAATATCCAAAACCCCAGAAGAAGAGTGGCAGGTGTACGCAACATCCTCCAGCAAACTACAGCTAATGGTCTTTGTTGGGCTTTGCATAAATAAAGAATGAAAGAAAATGGCGCATTGCCTTTAGCTGCTGTCCTGTGCTGCATGCCTGTAGAAATAAATAGATATAGAGGGAGGCATAACTCCTGGGCCTAGCTGATGATGCCGACAGGCCTGATACTAGGGTCCAGGGAAGTTGATGACTTGAATGGTGAGTTTCAGCTGATATCCCCTCACAGCACCACTAAACACTGACCCTGATAGGTGGAACTGTCTTGCAGCCTCCTACTGCAGGGCAGAGGGAGCTGTGTTGGATAGACCTGGAGTGACGGCAGTCAATATGATCCTAGCAGCTAAAAAGTTAGGCTGACATTGCTGTTTTACATAAAAATGTACCTGGCTGTTGAAATTGATTAACCCATATCCTAAGCTCTACACACTACCCCACCCTATCATTGTGAAGAGCACCTCTAACACAGAGGTGCATTGCCAAGGAATTATGGCTACCCACAGTGGTTTTCTCATAGTCCCAGGTAGTGCAGGATTGCCAACTTACAGAATGGAGTGGAAAATCAGACCGTTCTCTTGTGGACATATCCAGAAATTTTCGTATAAAAGGATTCATGTTAGAAAGCAGACGCATTTGCCAAATATTTACAGAAGATACATTTTGGGTTCCGCTCAGCCTTTCCCCTCAGTCAGTTCATACACAAGACATCTGGGCTAGTGTAATTACAGGATTTTATTAGGAGCCAAAGTAGTAAAGAATACATGTAGAACAATTCTGGCAAATATCAGTTATTGTGGCAACAGAAAAACTGAAGAATGGAAACGGAAGGAAAAAAGCTAACATTATATCCATTGGTGTTTCTTTTTCTTACAAAACATCTGGACCTTGGGAGTTAATTATTCTAGACAACAGTGGTCCCTAGAAGGAAGAAATTAAGAGCAAGGAATGAATATAGACTCAATCGTTACTATATTGGGTTGACTTGGCCAGCCGGACAGAGGTCTAATATTTACTTCTGAATCGTGGCAAGGGCAAAGTGCACATTTTAGAGTGTCCACATGCAAAGAAGTCATTAGGTAACAGAGAAAGAAAAGTTCCATCCATCACTTTTGGGCTCTCAAAAAAAACTAACTATAGAGGTTTCCATTCCAACCTGGCAATTTTCTGAAAGTGACTTATTGAATTTTTGTTATATTCAGCATTTTGTCTGTGCTAACAGGATTCACAATATTTCTTACCTCTTGATGGTTAGTATTCTATTTAATATAAGGCATTTTTTATCAGACATATCTTTAGTAACTGGTTCTAGTGGTCAGAATAAGACATTTTCCCTTTGTAAGATATTCACTTTATTCATAGAAGCTATTATTTTATAGGGATGATGGCCTTGCTAGCCAAACCTGTTTGTCAGTATTTTCTTTTCTTCAATGAATTTGTCCTGTGATCTGTAATTTCCCAAAGGGTATATGTTCAATCACATTCCTAGAGTGACAAGAGGAAGCTGTGTGAGTAATCTTACCGAACGTCCATCTAGTTGAGTGGGCAAATTTTCTCTTACCTCAGCTGACAATTCTAATTTTATATTTGAAAAGATACCACAGAAAAAATTGGATTCCAACTATTGGGAATATTAGATTTAGTTAGTAACCATAGAAGTTAGCTAACTGTATAATTCAATTGGTTGTGAGGATGGTTTGTTGTTCCATTTCAACAGGCACAAGTTCCACTCTGTTGTTAGTAACTCCATCCCTTCGTAGAGTAGGATCTTCGAAGGTTATTAATCTTTCTGTCGGAACTTCCTGTATTGTAGCAAGAGGAGATTGGCAGCTACCCAGGAGCTAACACGGCCTACTATTCAGTATCGGCCACATAGTGTGGTTTGATCAGATCAATTGAGATGAATCTCTTTTCTTTCTTGCCGGCAAGAGGCGGAAGAAGTACTGTTCCTGTTCCTTCGACAGCCAGGACAGGTACAGGCACTCTGTAAGATGGCCCACATTTTTTTTTGTCCACAATTTTCTCTCTGACCAGGTCCCCAATCTTTGGGACCCAGGCCGGATCATTTCCCCAGTGCGTTTTACTTGGACGTTGCTTTGTAATGCCCAGAATTCATTGAGTTCCTGTAAAACAGCCAAACGATAATTGATGTCCAATGCTTTTTCATCCATCACTTGCGCTGCCACAATCGAGGTCGGGTACCCATATTCTAGTTCAAAACAGGACTTCATATGGAGTACGGCCCCCAAGGGAACTTCTTGGCATGTTATTAAGTGCCCTCTGGACCCGATATAGGTGATTGACCCAACTGCCACCCGAGCCTAATACTCTTGCTGTCAAGGGCTGCTGTAAGTCCCGAAGTTTCCTCTCCATAATTGAATTTCCCTTGGGATGATAAAGAGAGGAGTACCGCAAGACCTCACCCAAACTTCCCATAGCTTCTTTGTAAGCCCAAGAGCTAAACACAGGGCCATGGTCCAAATGTAATGTGCCAATAGCGTATGTCCATATCAAGACTTGCAAATTCTTCATAACCGTTCGAGCGTCAGCTGAGCGCTGTGGCCAAACCCACAGGAATCTAGAGCATGAATCCACTGACACCAAGATGTGCTTGCAAGCCCCGTCAGAGTGTAAGGAGCCGCAATGGTCCAAATAGACACATGCGAGAGGTCTGTCTGATATCAGCAGTGATGTTTGTGGTAGACGTGCTATGGTAGAACCCTTCATCTGCGGTCAGATTTCGCACTTCAGGATGAAACCTTTGGTCTGTTTTGTTCGAACTGGCCACCAATAACGGTGTTTCAGTCATGAAACAGTTGCAGTAATAGCTGTGTGTGCTGAACCCAGACCATCATGTGCAACTTGAATTAAACCCATTCTGCGATCCATGTTTGTATTACTCTATCTCCCCTCTCCTGGAATTTGAGCATACTGAATATTTTGAGCAGTTAACTTGTAGGAGTATTTGAGTGGAAAACCTTTTGGTAAGGCTGAGCTTTTGTTACATGTAGCGTTCACAGCTATCATTATCTGTCCTGCTATCCTCGTACTTGAACAAGTGATTGCAGCAACAGCAGTAGTTCTCACTTTCACCTTGGCAGCTTCATCAGCCAATGAATTCCCTTCAAAGTGCACGGCAACATGCTGCTGAATCACTGTGTGAATCACGTGAGCCTGTGACAAGCCTTTTTTCAGCCCTGCTACTGGTTCTCAAAGCAACTTGTCCTTTATTGTGCAACCTTTGGAATCTCTAAACCCATTTTGGCCCAATAGTGAAGATATTCAATGTATGACTGGACACAGCAAAAGGAATCATACACAATAAGTGTGGGGAATTCCCAAACCATATTTTTTAGGGTCAGTATTAGGGCTTTTAGCTCTGACAACTGTGCAGTGAAATCTCCTAGAGACGGAGTCTGCGTATTGCTAGGACGGAACTTGCCGTCCCGCATATTTCCTTTCACAATTACACATGCTGCGCTGTACTGCTGTTTTCTTCCTATGGCAGGCTGGGCAGATCCGTCAGTGTAAATTATGTATTCATACTGATCTAGAGGCATTATTTCATTTGGGAGAGGATATTCTTGTTCGTACTGCAGGAACGCTTGTGTTTTTAATGTAACATAAAATTTTTAGTCTATATCTTTTGCAGTGAGAGAATTAGCCCATGGTATCCATTGTGGATGCAGTTCTTTTGCATTTGTAACGCCTCCTTTTGTAACAGCCTCTAGGGCAGAGGTCTTCAATCTGTGGTGCGCAACCCCCAGGGGGGCCTTGGAGTCCTGGAAAGGGGATCATGCATTCTCCAGCACCCTGCAATCCAAAAGGTTTGCTTTCCATTTGGAAAAAGACAGCCGTCCTGGGACAGCTAATTTAGATGGTTATCAGCTGCTTGCCTGATTGAAATCTGAATCAGTTAATCTGCAATTGTAAAGGACGAGCAGTTCCGGCTTTAATTGATCAAATATCTCCAAGGTTTGTGATGACAAAAAAAAACAAATCTTTGAGTGGAAGTGCAAAGAGTTAACAATTGGGCTCGGAAGTGCTTGCTTTTAATTTTAAATACCTCTGGCTTTGACCGTGATGCAACAATATAGCATCTGCAGAAGTACGTCACATGGATTATATTTTCTGTTTTATGTTGTACTGTTACGTGGTGTCTTGTTTCACGAGTGCTATTTTACAAGTGGTGTCACCCACAGTGTGTGGCATGTTTATGACACACTATATAAGCACATACACATTATATAAGCACATACACATAGGATAGACCATATGAGCACCCACAATATACGGGTGCAATATTTTTGATAGTTGCATGCACAATCATGCTAATGCGACCTGCCAGCACAGCTGACAGGTCACTGTTTTTAATATAGCTTTTTGCTTTCTAATTACAGAACAGACTAATCACTAGAACTGTATGTATACAGTGCACATTAGGTATCCTTATCACAGGATTCACTAGGAGTGGTACTCACGGGGTTGTGCCCAGTGGAGTCCTGATGAAGATCTATTAGGAGAACAGCTCGAAACATGTTTACAAAAACTCTTGACTGAGACAACCAAACTCATTAAGGTCAGGTTTCTTCTCAGTAAATGACCCCTGATTTTTAACCATACCAACTAGGGGCAGGAATAAGAGTGGCCAACTAGTTAGGTATTTTTAGATTGTCTTTCCCTTCCCACTCCACATCTCTGCACTACACATAGTCTACAATAAAAAGTGCTCCTACGTAATTGGCAAGTCGCAGCATGCCTCAATCCGTAGAGGATTGAGAAGAACCTCAATGATGAAGCATTCCACCTAGGGGCAACCCTGGTGGGTCAGGAGTCTTTAAAAAAAAAAAGTATTTTTTCTAGACAAGGGATTACAACAAACTCTTGCTGTATCCTATCTAATTCCTTAAGCGCAGGTTTTCTTCGATATACTCGATTTTTGTCAAACTACCCAATATCAGAATAGCCATTGGGTTGGATGGGGAAACTAACCCATATACCCAGTGCTGTCAGTTAGTGGGGAAAGTGAACATAATTTCCTGGCTGATGGAGCTAAAACATCACGCTGGCAACTAGGGGCACATTTGGCCAGGGGTTTAAGTTGGATGAAAAAACTGGGGGCTCTCTCAAAGGGGTGTGGTCGATGTAATTAAGGGCGTGGCTTAAAAGCACACAAGCTAAAAATCTGTGCTTAGCTTAGTGTGCCCCCGACTGGTATTTTGCTGCTTCTGTCATTGCATCCAGATGTATAGTACAACAAGTAACATTACACCTACAACAAGTCAGGACTATTGGCTTTGTCAATGCTTGTTAGTTGCATAAGATAAATAAGCAACAACTATAGCTTTGTTGTATATAATATTGAAAAGGCTTCAGTTGGGACATAATGAGCCTTTCAAAGAAACATAACGAGTAACTTTGAAGTTAGTTCAATGTTGGTGAAGGGTGGTACTGCTGCTGAATTAAGAATTTTTTTCACGCTGTTGGTGAGGGCAAAAATGGATAGCCTGAAATAGACCCATCTCGGCACCTGCTTGAGCACCGGCAGGACCCAGCCCACTTAAAGCCCTGCATTTGGAAAAAAAGAAACCCAGAGTTTTATGCAGTGCAAACTTGACCCGAAGGTATCACAGCACTAGTTGCATTAGACGTACACATTCATTTTTGTTAGGCACTGGGGAGATTAAGTGATTTGCCCAGAATCACAGGATGTTGAGCGTCCCTGCCCAGACTCGAACCCGGTTCCCCAGCGTCAAGGTCGACCACTCTAACCATAAGGTCACATCCTCGCCCCAATTGAGAAATCACTCATGCTTAACCATTCCTAAATTAGGCTAGATGTGAAAGCCCAAATTAGCAGCCCTTTTACAGGCGGTACTTTCTTTTGAAAGCAGATCAAAAACAAAACAAATGATGTTATTTACTATAATCTCAGAATGTAGTAATGGTTCCACACTTTAGCTACACTGCCAGAAATACACAATGAACCCTGTGAAAATAATACAATGACCTTAAACACAAAATAATCAACTGAAACAGACATCAATAACACTCCGAATACGACATTGATTCCTACTTCATGCTGAGCAAACAGGCTTATATTTCCCATTTCGCTTCTATTACCAAGCATTGGATAAATGTAAAATGTTTTCAAAAGGCAGGCCTTTTTTTTTTTTTAGGGACACAGTGGCAAATAGCAGATTAGCGCAACAGGTTAGGGGGGTCATTGACCCTAGAATCTTCGCTTTTTTTTTTTAGCAGATCCCATATAGAAAAACAATTTTGTTTAGTAAGATACATATTTGGGAGGTAAGTTTGGTGGAGAAATGCTATTGACATAATTGCTCCGTTGAAAGTAGATTCTGTCCTTGATACACGCAACTTTTATGGATAACAGCAAACTCAGTGAGAGGCAAAGAAATGAGTGTAGGCCGCTGTGAAGTTGAATTTTAATGAACTGAATGACTATTTTAGCAAGACTGTAAATGTATGGACGCATGTACAACAATATATAACTATGTTATCAAAATAAGGCAGACTCTTTAACCAGCCTCCTTATTACTCTAAAATGTGAGCCTCACTTACCTCATTTAAATAAAACTGGTGCGCTTTCTAGCTTTCGGAGTCAAACAACATGGGGTGGGCTCTTCGTTATTTACAAAGTGTCCACTTCACACCAAGCACATGTGCAGAAAAAATACCTATTCCTGTCACTAAAAACGGAAAACACCTTTCCTTTGCCTGGCATTCTTGATGTTAATTTTATGAATGCCCGGTCATCATCATCCTGATTAAGTTGAGTGAAGACCGGAAAGTAATTAGACAATATTAAATTTGTCCTCTGTACTACCTTCAGGCAGTGGAGTCGGAGTGCGGCATTTAACATAACGTCAGCCACCATCGTCCGTCAGAAACAAAGGTAGGTTTAGTTATTTTACTGCGTGCGCACCATGTGCAGACCGAGCTGCAACTATATTGTTCTCATTTTATTTGAAAGGTGTTGTCTACTATGGGCCAATGCTCTAATAGCCTTCTAGTCCTCTGTAGCAGGGCTATACCGGCCATTAAAGGCCCGCTCTCTTGTTTAACGCTGGAGCGGTCCTTTAATGGCTGATATAGCCCGATACGGCGTGCTATAAGGCTATATTGTGTCACCCTAAGTTGGACGGTAATGTCCAAACATGGGTTTCATGCGCACTGTTTCACTGGAACCAAGTTGTACCTGGATGATGAGCCCATAACGGGTGTGAAACCGATACTGGGTTGCTTGTGTTCCTGTTCAGGGGTGACCTGGCTTGGCAGTTCAGGCTGAACTTTTCGTATTGAAGAAAGGTCAAGGGTCAAGACTGAATTGCATATGGGTGGATCCAAAGTGAGGTGGCATGGTGTGCAAAAGAACAATGGATTGGGATGCGGCCCAAGTAATTACCAGTGGCTGAGATTAATTCAAGCATTCCATCCATCACTATTTTGTATATTTTTAGAAAGTTGCCATTTTCCTGACTTAGCCATTTAGTGCCAGCAGCCTGTCTCTAGGTCACATGACTGGGTGTAGTTGGCAATTGGTCTTTGCGTATTTCTCCTAGACAGTCACATGCAATAGAGAGCTTAGGTGTGCCTGGAGGGGCCATCATTAACGGGGTGGGAGGGCGGAGTTCTGCACAGCCCCACTTACACCTGAATAGTCTGTTTTCTGCCTTCACTCAAAGGATTGCATACCCCCTGTATTTAGTGTGGACCCAGGGCAAGCAGATTCTTCCACAGGTCGTGGGGACAGGATGCAGGTGCAGCCCTTCTCAACGATGTAAGAGGGCCACTGGTAAGCATGGCGCAAGTCCTTCAGAGTGGCAGTCCTGTCAGAAGCACAGCAGTCCTCCTTCCTGGCAGATCCACAGGTCCAGAAGTGTACTGAAGAGTTGGTGTCTAAGAGACAATATTTATACTGGGTTCTTCCTTAGAAGTGGGAGAACCTTCTAGAGGTTTCCACCCCTCTGAGGTGTCAGGTATCCTGTTCCTCCCTTTCCTGGCCCCAGCTTGTCTGAGTCACGATAGCCTAGTGACCAGCCCTTTGTGAGAGTGGTCAGACAGAGCCTTTGTGATGTGCAAGTATGGTAGGTGACAGCTCCTCCCCCTCATGAACTGGGAGTTGCACATCTTACCAAAACCTATCATCCATTTGTCTTACTTTCTGGGAGCAATATAATAAGACCAACTGCCTGCTACACCTACTCATGTGACCCAGAATCCGGTTGCATGCACCAGATAGGTAGGTCAAGAAAATGATAAATTTTCTGAATTATGATTAAAAGTCCCACTTTAGCATTAAATAGGGAGGGCCTTTAATCACAAGTCTTTATACACCAAACTAGGCCTGTCTACCTACTCCCAAATACAGCTTATTAAATGTATTAATATAGGTCCAATGTTATCCTAAGGGAGAGGTAGGTCTTGCAGTAGTGAAAAACAATTTTTTTCACGTGTTTCGCCACCAGGACATGAAAAACATAAACGTACATGTTCGACTTTTGAAATACACTGCAAACTCACCTCTGGGCTGTTCAGGTCCTACCCTGGGGGTGACTTATATGTATTAAAAAGGAAGGTTTGGGCCTGTCGAAGGTTTATTTGGCCGGATCAAAGTTGGAAAAACGTAGGCTGCAATGGTAGACCTGCAACATGTTTAAAGGGCTACGTAAGTGGGTGGCACAATCATTGCTGCAGGCCCCCTAGTAGCATTTAATTTACGTGCCCTGGACACAAGTAGTGCCACTTTATTTAGGGACTTACAAGTAAATTAAATATGTCAATTGGAAAGGAGAGAGCACAAGAATTTTAGCACTGGTTAGCAGTAGTAAAGTGCACAGATTCCTAAAAGCCAACAAAAACGGGTTCAGAAAACATGGCAAAATATTTAGGGATAACCCTGCAGAAAGGGCCAGGTCCAACACTTATTAATTAAGTAGTCATCAAATTTGGCAATATTAATATGAATTTGTTAAATTCAAATAAAAAAACGGAAAAAACAATATGCTAACAAAGTGAATTTTGCAGGTCGCAGGAGGAATTCGTTAGAGCAACAGAAATGATGACAATCACATTTGTCCCGTGGGCTATAATACCAAAAACATAGAAAGCTTCTCTTAATAAAGTGAACAACTTGGATGTTCTCTTATTCAGACACCAAAACCATTTAGTTAGGAATATGTCTGATAAAAGCGCCTTATTATTGAATATGATATTAACCATCGAGAGATAAGGAAGACTGTCAATAAACACCAGTTTCTTCGCTCGGGGAAAAATCTTCAATATATCGAAAATCCATAGATCACTTTCAGAAAGTGCCAAATATGAAGGACAGGCAGGAGGACTTACTTCGAGAACCTCAGATTGAAAGGACTTGCCTTCATAGGCAGCCTGGTGGTTTCTTCGCATGAGGGTCTGTAAAATGTGCATTTTGCCCCTCTCTCGAGTAAGAGTTTTAACAATGGGGAAAGCAATTCTTGTAATTATGGAATCGGACATTTTATCAATTGATCAACACCATTTGTTATATATGTCATACAATACCCATGTGATAAAAGTAATATAGGTACTATGCATACTTTCAAAAAACGTATAGATGAAGACGTTCATGCCATTAAAAAGGGTGACGTGGCTTATACTACTGTTTTGCGTTTTTAAAAAAAACCCTTGAGGAGAAGCAGAAGGACTCAATTTTTACGGAGTAAAAAGTTAAACAAAATATTAGAAGAGGATACAGATAACTTGAATTGCGCCGCAATGAAGTGAAATGCATGAATTGATTAAAGCTGGGATCCAGCTTGTAGCCTGCCTGTACTTTTTTTACGCAATTGAAACTACTGTTTTGTGCAGTAGATGGCGCTAAACGATAATCTTTCATATAGTTTTATTTTCTCCAGTTTGTTTCTGTTCATTAGCTGTGCGAATAGAATGTATGTGCGTATGTGGTATTCCTATAGCGCAACCTAGCCAAAAAGCAACTAGTGGTAAGCGAGGGAGGTGGGTTGTGCACTGTCAAGTTATTTAATTGTTGTATGTATTTAATAACCAATGAACCGGAGAGTATGTTTTTTCCTTCATTGTCAACCTCTGGAATTTTGAACTATTATCGGTTTGACATGATGGTGATTCTTGTTCTTGTGTAGACCAGTAATGGCCTGCAGTGGAATGAACTGTTATCACATGATACAGAACTAAGGCCATCAGCTGGTAACAAATTAAAAAATAAATGTCAATTTACCCAGCCCTCCCATTCGAACATGACAACTGGTATGGGGAGGGCCCATTCTGCGGGGTACTCCGTATTATCTGACATGTGGGTGCGAGGGAACAGGGGCTGAAGAACAGGGAAAAAACAGTAAGTCTGTAACCTACAAATGGGACATGATAGGTAGCGACTGTAGAGCACATTTCGGGTCAAGCACTCATCGAGTGTCCCGGGGGTGGAGCTATAACAGCAGTGGTGGGGGGCCTATGTGCAGTAGTTCTCGCAGATGCTGAGCTACAAATGGCATACTGACACCACACATACTGCATGTCACAACC
This sequence comes from Triturus cristatus, assembly GCF_964204655.1. Taxonomy (NCBI): domain Eukaryota; kingdom Metazoa; phylum Chordata; class Amphibia; order Caudata; family Salamandridae; genus Triturus; species Triturus cristatus. The sequence continues at coordinate 635,413,212 of NC_140589.1, read as the reverse complement.
ACGTCACCAGAGTCACTCACACAGCTCTGTGGTCTCATCAGGTCACCTCTATTCTGTCAGCCAACTGAATGTCCAATAAGAAGTCTGTAAAGCCAGGAAGAGGGTAACCTGGTTACTGAGGGAGAGGACATATGTAAGAGAAAGGGTCAGGAGGATAAAGCATAATATTTCACTGTGTACCTTTTTTGTAATACCCCTAACACATCCAAGGTCGGACTGGCCGTACAGGGCATTGGGCATTTCCCCAGGAGGCTGGAATGGTAGGGCCCGGTTTTGTTACTGGTGGGCGGTAATTGCTGAGATGGAGGCCATTGTGTTTTGCAATTTGTTATGGGTTTAAAAGCATAAGCTGTAGAGTTCCTTTTATATTCAGCAGTTTCCAGGCAACAATACAAATATCAAATTAACTCCGGTGATTAATGTTGCTGCTGATGAGGGTTTGGAGTTTGTCTAGTGGCAATTTTGACTCATCTAAAGTAGTGCAGAAGGCTAACATGCCTGCTGCAAAGAACGTGTACCATGCAGATGACAGACCTGTATTTTATGTGGATAGCTCAGTGGGTTACTGCTTTTGTCATAGAGATTTTTGTGTTACTTGCAGTTCATAAGTTACAATCATAATACAGCACAGTGAGCTATGAACTGGCATCTCGGATCTGCATGCAAACTGCATGATACAGGTTAGAAAGTTATGATTTTTCCCTGTCTTTCATTATCATAATGTTACTAAAAAGGGTTTGTTTGGGTAGAAATAAATTATTAGTAAACACAACCTTAACCGCTGTATTACATTTTGAATCCTGAGTTTATGCTTCTCCAGAACAAGCACTCTCAAAAAATGGCTACCTGTATGGATGATATTTGAATCTTATGCCCTGTTGTCTCTGTAGTCTTATCTAACATTTTCTATACACTGATTTACATACATATGATTTATTGTCTCTGTATGTGATGTAAAGTGCCCTGACACCCTACACTGGTACGAGAGGCACTATAAAACAAATTAAATACATGTGAGAGATGGGCTATGGAGAGATGAGAGGCAATGTTGGAAAGTGATAGTAAGGGAATATGTGGAGGAGGTGGTCATGAGGGGGTGCCCAAAAATATTGTCGCTCCGGGTGCAACCAGCGCTAAGCCTGGCCCTGCCATGTCCCTTATTGTGATGAAGGATGCTAACATCCCTCACTTTCATTGTATTCTCAGCTTCTTGGCTCTGCTTAACAGTGAATGTGAGCACTTATGAAATATATTTAAATTCATGTTCCATGCTTGACATCTTATGTTTTTTGTTTTCGGTAATAATGTTTGTGGGCATGTCTGGGTATCCGGGTGCATTGTAAGGTAATCACTTCCTATGCTTTAAAAACGAATACAATTGAATATATAATACAGAATGTGTTGCAGAATGCACCATTTTTGCCATTTTTCCCCAAATTTTCTTGGAGTTAACCCCCCCTTCTAGTGTCCAGCTCCATCGCTACTCACCGTTATGGGGGCTGGTCTGACAAAATTTGACTGTGCACCTTTGGGTTACCAGTCTGGCACAATATTTTGGGTCTTTGGGTTTCCTCCCAACCCGAATAGATAATTTGATGTCAGAATTAATTCAGGCTAGTAGATCTCTACTAATCAACAAAGGAAGCATCCCCAAAATATAATTAAATCTGGTCAGTACTGACATTTCGATTATTTGTATCCTCCCTGAAATGGTCTGGCTGAGTTGTTCCCATTTTTTAAAATCATTCTTAGTCGTAGATGTTAATCATACTAAGCTGTCCTCTGTCTTTCCCTCCAAGCCCCTGTTGACACTTTCTTGCCACCCATAGGACCTGGACTGATAAGGTGCAATCCCTTATTTTCCTCTACACGTGTCTTAATGTGGGATCTGAAGGTAGTGGCACACATCTACCATTGGGCAGGTTGAGTAGAGATGAGACCTAGGTTAAAATCTAGCAGCACCGGGAAGCGATTGGTCACCCCACACTCTAGTTATTTCAGACCGATACTACTTATAGTAGTCGGCCTTGATTCAAAAAGTTATCAGTCCAGGAAGACATGCCATGGGAGCAAGAGTGAAAAGTATGCTCCCTATATGTCAGTTGTAACAGGAACCAAATATCTACCATGCTTCAGTCACTCATCGGTTCCCTCAGTACTGCCCTGTCATTGTTATTGTATATGTCAGGGAGGTCATATTTATCCAGGAACGGTTCAGGGCTAGGTTCCAGCCACCTCACAGTGCCACAGGCACAGAGACCAATGTTGTTAATATTCATGACAGTCGAAAGAGATGCTGTCTTTGTGTCTAGGGCAGAAATCCCTCCTACTATTAGGGTTCTGGCCAAGGTTTTCACCTTCACAAAAACATGTTTGTCCTACAGGTCTGTCCAAGTCTAGAATGGCATGGGGGTAAGGATTTACATATTAACATAGCCACTCCACATTTCTTAGAACATCTGTGGGTCCCTGTGGGAACACCGTTCTAAGAGAGAGTGCATTGGGTATGACCACAGTGCCTACACAGTCTCTTTGCAGTTTCAGGGATGCGGCCACTAAGAGATGTCTCTTACAAGATGGCAACAGAGAGATGTGCGTAGAAAATGAAAAACTGTCTTACCTTTTACATAGTAGAGCATGCCATTAGTGATTAACAAGATAATATTCAGGGATTTTAGATAGTAAGGGGGGAGTGTCATGGGAATTGTCTGTCCCGCTGGGAAGTCCTGTTGCAGAGGTAAGTTAGTCCGAAGGATAGAGTGGCTGTGTGCACAGATCAAAGAAGCAAGGCCCAAAAGAGTAGGAAATCCCGTTGGGGTATAAGGTTGTAAGAGGGCAGGAATCTGCAAACAGCAGTGGGTTGCAAATACCTGACAAGTCTTGCGATGTGTCAGAGGTGCTAATGTAGTAAGGTAGGAAATGAGAAGGGCGGATAAGACGACTAATGTTAACTGAGCACAATAGCTCAGGAGGAGCTAAACTTTAGAACTAACTGGGGTCTGGCTCCTGAGAAGTGGGTTGAGCAAATCCACAGGTAATAGCATCTAGATGAGGAAAGCCAAGTAAAGAGTAGGACAAACCATTAAGTGTGTGTGCTATCTGTTGAGTGTAAATACTGGATAAAGGGATTGTAATTCAAAATGACTACCAGAGCTCCCAAGTGTGAAACCCATGATGACCGGTAAGGAGGTTAAGTATGTATGTATGGGCCCAAGACCCAGCTTTATGTCAACCTTAAAGTTTGGTATCCATCTGAAAGCATGATTGAAGGAGGTAACCAGTGAAATCAGTTAGGAACTCATGCAGCGGGTGGGGTGGAAAAGAAGTGAGTTCATCTACCTTCACCATAGGCTGTATTAGTTGCACCGAGGCATAAGGAGGAGGCCTTAAGTCATGTATATCTTCACTGATTAGGGTCTCAGTGTGAGCCCCTGACTCATGACTACCTACACAGAATGGATAAGGAGGGACAGGTTGGGAATCAAATGTAAAAGAAGAGAATCAATATAGAACAATAGTGCAGAGCTTTAGGGGAAACCACAATGCTTAAGTCTTTTGGACACATTACTGAGTGAACCTAGATTTGTCTCTGCCTCTGGTTGGTGTATCCACAGTCTGGTATAGCCATTCTCTGTCTGTGGTTTGTCATGAGATCTGAGGTTCCATATTTGATTGCTTTGTCGAGGGTCATCTACACGCTTCTGGTCTTGTAGTGCTGTGGACCCACAGTGATATCTGTCCAAGGAGTCCAAACAATCCTGAGGTCGCCCTGTTCAGAGTATTTAATAGTCTTCCTATTGTAAAAGGTGAAATTTTGACTTAGAAATTAATTAAATTTGATGATTTGCCTCAGACATTGACTTGAAAACATACTGTAAAATGACATAGTATAAATGTCCAAAATGCCATATTTACTCGTAGGCTGCTGTTAGATTTCCTTTAAAAAACAGAAGCTTTCAAAATTGCTGAACCATGCACAAATCAATTTAATCGCTTGACCTTAATTGCTTAGAATCGTCGTCATAACTGCAGAATGTTCTGGGTTTATAAATGAATTATCTTTTTAAGCAACATGTTCTCATTTGCACTAGGCTTGAACTTCCTATCTATCTCGTGTTCATATAATGCTGAATAGAAAATTGTATAATTTAAGAATAACTCACATGAAATATGAAAAGCATTACCTTACAAAAAATCTGAAAGTAAATGTTTCTGTCTTTAGTATAGCTCATTGTCACACAGTGAAACATTGAATAATTGATAGAATAGACTCTGCATTGAGATTCTCTGGGAACCAAGGTAACACTTCCAGAAACACAACTGTTTAGTGATGTCTGTTGCATATTTGATAGTAGATTGCTGCCTTCTTGTGTTTTCCATGGGAAAGGAAGAACCAAGCCTGCTCACCATCGAAAGATGTCTTTCCATTGGAGAGAGATGATCTAACCTGCAACAATGTTATTTACATGTGTTCTTGTCTTTTATATAATTAGTGCGTGTTTCTAGTTAGACAGACTACTGCTGTAGACATCGGTGGACAGCTACTGCTGATGACTGCTGCTGTTGCCTGCCGCTTTTGGAGGCGATGCTCCCAGACTCCAAACCTTCTCATTTCTATCCTTGACAGTTGTAGCTACCTTTGCATCTGTTTCCTCATATTTCCCTGTCAAGGATTTATTTGTACAGATTGCTACTGCAACTGTATGCTGATGCTCTGAGACTCAGCTGGGTTTGATGAACTTCTTTTTATGGGGAGTTTGACTACGTAGTTTGATTTAGAAGCGAATGCTCCTTTGATCTCAACTTTCCCTTGACCTCTTTATGGGTTCTATTAAATTCTGAATCTGGAAGTTTATTTAGAATAGGGTTTAATTCCTTTATGGAACACACTTGTCATTTTACATTATTATTCATTCTAACTATATTTTACTTCATACATTTCTGTAAACTCATTTATCTGACTTACTAATTGGATAAAAACAAGAAGATTTTTACTAATCTCTTTATGAGAATAAAGGTTTTCGAAACAAATCCAAAACTCTCATTATTGACTGAACTTGGGAACTGATAAATGTAAATGTCAATTAATGATTTGATTTAGCTTCCATTCAAGTCAAGTCAAGTAAAACTTTATTCGATTGCTATTTCAGAAAATCACAAAAGCAGATAAAACACAGTTCATTACACAACAAAAGTTAAAAATTATCAAATGTGCAATTAATAATAAAATCAATTCCTTTAAATCACTATCCCTTAACTCATTGTAGACTAGATGATTATATTACAATGCATTTCCTATGTACAAGTACTTTTTTTAAAAACATGGCTACCCTCCAGAGTATGTGTTCATTTTCCAAAAACTGTAGTACAGTAAACCCAGGGTGACATTGTCTGATCCCCAAAGATATTAGAATTGGAACAATCCACGTTTTCCTTAATTCCGTATAAAATCTACAAAATAAAGCAACATGTGGTTTGTGGTTTGTTCTGAGTGATTATCACAAGGACACAGTCGTATTTCTCGTGCACAGTCATTCATTTTTGGGAACTTACAAGTTTATGGAAGATATCAAGTCTGAATCTGGTCAATAAAAACCTGTCATAGCCACCAGGTACCATTATAAAATAAGGTTGTATACTAAAAGTTGTTAAAATCATTTGATTGTACTGCACAGTGGGCTTTATGATCTCTGCTGATATTCTGACTGTATTTAGTAGCAAGAGGACCTCTTTTTTTTAGCTCTTTTCTCGTGATCAATTTACTACTAGGGTAGGTAAAAAATTCTAAATGGCCTAGATCATGCATAAAGTCTTGGACATACCTTGACCACGTGATAGTTAAAGCCCCTTCCAGTTTTAAACTGTCCAGTAAAATGTCCTCATTAAGTACAGTTTTTATCGATGTCCAGATCCTATGCCATAAAAGAATAGGCTCCATTTCAAGGTCAGCAATGTATGGTAAACCCAACTTGGAATGGCAGACATACGATGATGTACTGCTCGGTACTGCCAAGACATATCATAAAAACACGTTTTTCACTATTTGTAAGGGGTACACATCAGCAAAACCCCAGACCCCTGCCCCATACATGGCCGTGGATGTGCATATTGCCTTATAGATCTGAATGAGCTCTACCGGCAGCTCCCTCCCCAACTTTCTTGAGAAATTAGCAAGGGCGCCGGTGGTCTTTAAAAACGCCAACTTTTTTGCTAGCACTGCTTGGGCCCATAGGCCATTCTGATCGAAAAGTATACCGAGATATGAAAATCTGTTAGAAAACGCTATCTTCTACTCATCTATGTACATATCCCTACATTTCTTTCTGCCTTAACCACACCTCATTATAAAGGTTTTCGAGGTGTTCACCCTAAGGCCAAGTTGGCGCATAAAGGCTGAGAAGCTGTTTTGCAGTCCTACTTGAGTGCATGACATCAGAACTGCGTCATCCATATATAGAAGAGCAGGTATTGGGCGTCCAGCTATTTGAGGGAGGTCTTGGCAGTCTTTAGTCAGTGCTTCGCCCTGGGCGTTAATGTTAAGCTTAAAAAGAAAGGGGGCTAGCACACAACCTTGCCTAACCCCTCTCCTTATTGGAAACTGGGCAGAGCACTCACCGTTAATACCATACCGCACTCGCGCCTTTGCATCACTGTATATCCGTCTAAGAAAGTGGATAATTTGCATTTCCACTCCCATACCCTCGAGGATCTCCCAGAGCTTGCTGTGCCTAACACAGTCAAAAGCTGTGGTGAGATCTGCGAAAGCTAAAAAACAACCTACCCTTCTTCACCCGTGTATACTTGCCTACAATATTAGTTAAATTTAAGCTCTGTTCGACGGTCCCTAGACCCTCACAGAAATCGTATTGGATGTCAGATAAAACCTTGTTGTCCTCGGCCCATTCTTGTAGATGTTCTAGGAAAGTTCGACCAACCACTTTTATCAAAGAGTCCAACAATGAAATTGGCCTATAACAGCCAGGGTCCTGGCGACCCCCCTTTTGAAATATTGCCACTATGGTCAATTCCGCCCAATTTGTTAAAAAAGGGGAAACACAGATTAAAGTGATTACCTGGGTTATAAGCGGTCCCCATTGTGTCACATTTGACTTGTATAAGTCTACAGGGACCCCATCCGGCGCAGGAACCTTACCACATAAGCTTGCGGAGATAGCCCGGTTTACTTCATCCAGCGTAAACTGGAGATCGGTATAGTGGGTCATAGGTACCAGAGCAGCATCCTCGTGGTGTTGGGTATCTGGCGCATCATCTCTCCTCTTGCCATTATACACCATGGAGAAATGCTCAATCCATTGTTCGTCTTTTCTGGCTTTTTCAATTGTCGGGCCACCTCCAGGAGTCAAATAGGGGGCTTTCACTGCTTTCAAAAAAGCCAAACTATCTTTTGATAAGTAGGATTCATGCAGGGATAACCATGCTTCATTTCTCAGGGATGCTTTTCGTTCCTTAAGTGCTAACCTATATACCCCTCTAGCCTTTCTGATATCGCTGGGGTTTCATGGGATCTTGTGTAGTTAATCCTTTAAGTTGTCATATGCTTGTGTGCACTTCGAGTCAAACCACCCCTATCGTTTCCCTTTTTTACGGTTCTGTACGAATAGTGCCTCCCTTTCGGCTCTCGATATTTTTTTAAATGAAGATAGAACACTATCAGGTGTAGCTATTTCACTCAGACAGACATCAATCACTGATTTACACTTAGTTACCACTTGTCGAGTGATTTCTAGGGGGTCCACCATCGACCAGCACAAAGAGTAACCATTTGACCTATTAATTGTTAAGTGTTGTAAGACCTGGACTGTTTCATCCCGTTTACCAGATGGTCTTTTCGGCAGTAAGACAAAAATGCTCAATGGAAAGTGGTCACTCAGTGAGTTGTCGCGTGTGTAAAATGATTGAAGTACTTGCATGACTATTTGACAGCAGTATGTAGTCTATGGTGGTATGGGAACCTCTACCATTAAAAGTATTGCTCATCAGAGCAGGCGTAACACATAACTCATTTGCAAACCCCAAGTCAAGGCCAAGCAACACTTTGTTATACAATTCCCCCCATTTTGAGTGTAAAAAATGAGTACTACTAGTCCCGTCTTCGTTTATAAATCCGCATAGTTTACTATCAGTATTTGGACATAAGGCACAGTTAAAATCCCCTCCCAGAATTAAAAATATATCCTTGGCATTGTTGTTGTACAATAACTTCAAATCATTACCCAGTTTTTTCACAACTACCCCAATTTGGTCCGGGGGAATTTTATTGTAAACATTTGTCAGCGCAATACAGTGCTTCCTTTCCACATGGATTTTGATCAGTTGGTAATAAATCTCTTCAGTATGCATCTCTATTTCTGTTACTTTCAACCTGTTGGAAATGAAAGTGCAAAGCGCTCCCTTTGCCCTTCCACAACCACCTCAACGGCTGGGGTGTGGAAGGCTTTAAAACCATTGACATGCATTATGTCCTTTACCCATGTTTCCTGAAAGCACAATATATCAAAATTTAGTATAAAGTCACACCATATAGGGTTAGTCAGCCTAGACCATAAACCTGAAATGTTCCAAAAGACAAGGTTACAGGAGACACTGCCGATGTTACCTGAAGGCCTTATTAATGCAATATTACTAAGAGATGATTCGAAGTTGTTAATTGGTAACTGATTTAAGTTTATGGGTGTATTGGGTTTAAGGCACGCATTCAGATTCAGATTGCTGGTGCCCAATAACTCTTTTCTCCGCTCAGTAAGAGCAGGTGTTAAAGGGTAGTTATTTATTTATTTCTGCGCATAATTGAGAGTGGTTTTCTTTTTTGGTAGTTTACCGGTTATATAACCACTAGAGTCATACTTGTGAGTAGGGTAAGCGTCTTTAGGGTGGTTTAATCAGTCTATATCTTCCAAGGTGTTAAAAGTATCACAACTGTTACTGACTAGGACCCTATACCTATACTACATGTTACCTAGATGGCTCCACAGATTTGTTCCATAAGGCCTTTGATGGTTGGTAAAAGTACCATAATGGTAAAATATGAATTCCCTGGGCCATAATGGACGGGTTGCCAGCCCTGCCAAGGATGGACTGCACCAGATTCAGTGACCTAAAGGTTAAAACCACACAATCACCAGCTAGAAGCTTGTTTGTTTTGCCGTCCCATCCTATTCTTCTAGCCATTTTAAATTCTGAGAAGAGAATATTGGTTATACCTGTTCTAGTGCTCAGTAGATGTAATGACTTATTCCTCAGGGTTGTTCAGTGTTCAGGGGCGTGAAGAGGTGGGGGGGCGGCATTTGCCAGCACAATCGTGTAAGGAGTTACTTCTGGTGGGAGATACAGGGTCTGATTTGGGTTTGTAATATGTCTCGGGTTAGACCTTCGAGGGTTCTGTGTGTTAATGTCACTCCCTGCGTCACCCAACGTAGGCATCCCTATGGTAGTTGAGGCCCCATTAGAGGTATTAGCAGCATGTGTGTCCGTGTAGTGCTTGGACCTACTATGCTATGCCCTATATATTCTGAAGATGCTACGAGTTGTTGGGAGGGTCCAGCAATGGCTGAAGCATCAGGAATACTGCTGTGAGTACTTGTGTAGTGTACTTTTCTACTGTCAGGATTAGTTACAGTTTGATGTACCCCAATTCCCGGTCCCCGATTTAGCAGAATACCAGAACCACTACCAGGGTATGGGTCCTGGTGGACCGGGCAACTATTTATAACCAGCCCCTCCAATTTAGTGAGTCTGTCTTCAATTTGGGATAGTTTCTGTGGCAATGGATCAACTAAAACAGATACCATGGTCTCAAGCCTTTTCCAAAAGTCCTCCTCGTTCGACCTTGGAGGTATTCTGGGGGTTCCATTGCACTTCAACGTTGAACTGAGCCCCTGTTCACAGTCTCTGTCAACATTTATAGTTTCACTTCTCGTTACCTTTGGGGATTTTTGTTTTTGTTTCTGAGGACCCCGGCCCTTTCTTTTTTTCGGTGGCAGCTCACTGTTACTGTCTTGTCTTGTTTTTGCCTTCCGACCCCTCGTAGTTATATTTGGCCTGCTTGCTAGCTCAGGGGGTGTAGTAATTTCAGGAGCTGACCCCGTATTTAGTAACTGTGTTGCTTGAGTGGGACGATCTTGAGAATTGTTTTGCGAAGAGTGCCCTGCGAGTGCTGGCCGTTTCTGGGAAGTCTGAGGCTCCATTGAGAGCCAGCGCTCTGTTAACTCAGTCTCGTGAATTAGGGCTGACTCAGCCCTCAGAAGAAAAGCGTCAAGTGTCCCCCACAACTCCCTGGCCCCGCTGGTCATTAACAGTCTTGCGTTTACTCATTTTGGCACCCCCTAGTAGTGAATGAAAATAAAGATAAATTGCACAGTACCTCATACAATAATGCTCAAATGGCCCAGGGTCTGGATGTTAAAGGGGTGGCCTAGCCTGGCCTCCTCCGGTCTCGAACGGTTGCAGACAGGCCCGCCCTTGGCCCAGGCTTCGACGGCGCGCGGCCCGGGAATGCCCGCGCTGCGGGAGCCCGCGAGGAATTTTAAGGCACCTCCGGGTGCAAGAGAATGACAATGGTGGCAGCGGCCGCGTTGGAGGCTGGGACTGGTGGTCCTTGTCCTCCTCTCCCCCTTGGTGGCAACAGGCGGCAGTGGCAAGACGGGCGTCCATTCAAAAAATGGTTCAAAGATCTGCTGTCTAGAAGAATACTTTGGCGTGGAGTTGGAGACCATTCCTGTAAATCACAGGTTGAACTGGTACTGGAAAGTAAATTTCAGCACTATCATCACTATCAATGGTGAAAATCACGGCTTCAGGGTCTACTAGTCATTATTTGATACCCAATTAATCGAGTCTTGTGCAGAGTGCAAGGATTATTTTTCTCTTGAAACCACAGAAACATGCATGATTGATCATTGTGTAAGAAAGGGCCAGCTATTTTCTTGGCAGCCTAGAGGATCATTTTGACATGTTGGTGCCACAAAAGGTCGGCATTAATAGGTCGATATCTGTCATCATCTCTCAGTCTCTGACATCTTATCTGACACCTGGCCGTGTTGAGCACCAGGCTGAGGGCGTAGTTGGCTAGACTCTAAGAGAACTAGCGTTCTAGTTGTTCTTCCTGGCTACGAGGACAGTGGATGGGGGCAGTCAAGCTACCGGAATTGTACTACAGCTAACCCAGCCAGTGTGGGCTGCCCTGTAACAACAAAGCGTTGTTGAGTACATGTTATATGTTAAATGTCATAAAAAACAATAAAAAGTATACTGAAATAAAAAAAAAAAGATTTAACGAGCCCGATGACGTGAACGCGCCAGCCATTTGTTCTGACTTATGGTAGCAGGCAGTTTTACGAACGAAGGGGGGCATTTTATACGGTGATTAACTCAGCTGCTAATGGAGGCATTTTGAAGGGGGCAATGATGTTGTATCCACAGGTAATCTGACTTGTAAAGTCTGCAACAAATAGTAAGGTAACACAAAGGTTAAAGAGGCACAAGTTGAGGAAACCAATCCAAATGTAGCTTTTATTTAATCAGTTGTAGGTCCCTCCCCAGACATATAACAGAACTTTTTACCCTCCTTGAGGACTCCAAACCAGAGCTGGTATTTGTGATGGAAACCTGGTTGAAAGAAGATTTCACACCAGATATCATGGTCACCTGTAGTATGCTGCGCAGCCAGGATGTGTGTATTTTAGAATGTTGAAGGTTAGAATGTTGGTATGATTTAGTCAGTTGCTGAATGGGCTGAGCAGATACAGACCGCTCCTGGTGGGGCTCATCCATCATACAACCTGATACCTAATAAACCTACATGAAAACTACCAATGCTGGACTATTTATCTTAATATTACATTTGGCGACGATTTGGAAAGGCCCTGCGCTTCAACTTTCAAGTAACCTCAAGATTAAGCTACCTCAAGTCACAAAAACCGAGTAGCAGCAGCTCAACTTATCTGTCACTACGAGCCCCACCAGTGACCTCCCACCGGTCGCCCTGAACTCCAAAGTGCCACTTCCAACGACAGATCCTGCTGCTTCCACTGGCTTCTCACAGTTCTTGCCTGCACATAACTCCAGATGTGCCAGTCCCTGCTTCATTTCCCTGTCCACTGCCTGCTTCAGCTGCCGTTGAAGATACCCCTTGCCTGCCACCCTGACTTCTTCTTCATACTACAGGCTTGTGAGTACCCGGCTACACTTTTCAGGCATGGAATTCCTCTTTACCGCTTGCTTACCGGCTGTCTGTCCGTTCCTATGTTAATCCCTGCTCAAGTTATTGTGAGCCCAGATGAGGGGAAGAAAAACTGAACCAGTACAAGCCTTTATTTTAGTTTAAGCTTTAAAATGCCAGCGAGGGAATATTGTAACTGGATAATGAGCGGAGATTCTACGGCACAGGAGGCTGATTTTATCGGCTGAAATTAGTAGTTGTTTGCTGCCACCTACTGGAGGTTATTTTATTGGCACCCCAGAGTTATCAAAGTCATCGGCACATATGATCTTCAGTTCTTTTATCTTCATGGGAAGGTATTATGCCGGTATTTTTGTGAGTAACTTGCCCCAATACTTTTGGCAGTTTGTCCAATTCAAAACCTTTTGGATTCTCCTCAACAGCTTCATCACGCGCACCCAACACATCGCGCGCAGCCCTACCTTTCTTCTATGTCACCATGGCTTCTGATATTCTGCCGATCCTCTCCGGATGTCTTAAAGCACAAACGTGCCTTGAGCCACCCGGCTTAACGTCGATTTACGTGCCGCCATTTTAAATTTCAGCATTATTTCCCTCGGACTTTTCAGAGTATGGAAAAGTGTGCATTTCTTCAAAGTTGTCACATATCCCGCCGCAACTACTTGGTACATTTACTTTCAAGCACACCCTCATACGCTGATCACACAATCCACGCTTGAGGAAATTGTTATATATAAGAAATATTCTCACAACTAGGTACTTTTGACTCATTCATTGGAGTTTGTCGGCTTTCCGTATATTCTGCCACTTACCTTCTTTCAACCTGCTTTGAGGGAAATGTTACTTTACTTACCATAATTTTTTTCAGCTCTGTTTCTTCCCTCTCCTGAGCGTATAAATTTAATAGAGTGTTTTTGACTGGTTTTAAGTCTTCATGGGTTATTCCATCCGGGGATGAAAAAAGCTCCGGACGACCTGCTAAAGTAAGCTGGGTTTTCACATGTCTTACCCATGGAATATTAAGGGCTCTATCCAGGGCTAAACAATCTTTTAAAATGATATGATTTAGAGTAAGCTCCTGGTTGAGCCAAGTTTTTAACCAGCCAGTCACTGGGGCTAATTTTAGGGTGTCAGATATGTAGCCCAAGCCTAACTCTGTATGCAATGAAAAAATCGGAGTTGATTGGGGAACAGAAAGCAGAGATCTCAAAAATTTATTTTCTACGTTCTGTATTTTGGCAGAGCTAGTATATCCCCAAATAGCAGAGCCATAGTGGGCAACTGACAAACATTTTGCTTTATAAACTTTGATGATGCTTTCCATGGGACGGGCGCCCAGTTTTTTAGCAAAACCTAGCAGCCCTGCGGCCGCTCTAGCGACAGCGCTGCTTTTAACCAAAAGCTGGGGGCCCCATGTGCCCTTTTCATCGAAGGTCACACCAAGGTATGGAAAAGAAGGGACTCTCTTAACCTCCTTCCCTGCGCAATAAAATGTTAGCGACTTTCTTTTCCTACCTGCAGGTCCAGCAATCATTACATGTGATTTTTCTGTATTAATTTTCATGTCTAAAGATGACATGAAAACTCCAAAGGAAATAAGAAGTTTGTTCAACGCAACTCCGGAGCGTGCTAAAAGAACAGCGTCATCCGCGTACAGGAGGACGGGTATCTTTGCATCACCTGCACGCGGGATGTCACTATGGGATTTTGACATTTCCGCCTCAAGGTCATTTATGTATAAAGTGAAGAGGAGGGGGGCGAGTATACACCCTTGCCTAACCCCCCTCTCTGAACTAAAGTGACGAGTGCATCTTCCTTCCCTAGTGACTCTAACTGAGGTCATAAGATCCTTGTGTAGCTCAGCTAGGTATGCAACCAAAGGGGGGTCGAGTCCCACGGCCAAAAGGATCCCCCACAGCTTTGACCTGTTGACCAGATCAAAAGCTGAGGAGAGGTCCATAAAGGCCATGTATAATGAACCCCCCTTGGCGATTACATATTTGTTTAAAATTAATTCTAGGTTTAGGCACTGGTCTAAAGTTCCTCTATTGGCTCTAAAGCCGTATTGTACATTAGATAAAATACCCTTACTTTCTAAAATCAAGGTCAATCTACCTAAGAGGACTCTCCCTAAGATTTTAACGCTCGAATCAATAAGAGAGATTGGCCTATAACAGGCCGGGTCTGTCCTTTGTCCTTTCTTGAAGATTGGCTCAATGGTTGAAATTGCCCAGCTAGAGGGGAAAATAAACTCCCTTGTAGCATTAAAAATATTAGTTAAAATTTTTGAGCTAAGTTCAGGAGCGCTCTTAAAGAAGTCTGCAGGAACCCCATCTGGCCCCGGTGCCTTTTTGGAGAGTGTGTCTTTAATTGCTTGTTTCACCTCTTCCTGAGTAAAAGGAGAGATGTGAGTTAGCGATTTTAGGAGAGGAGTTTCGCGTTCTGTAGTGGTGTGAGTATAGCTATAGATGTTACTAAAATGTGTCACCCACTGTTCGTCTGGAATTATGCAATCAGCTCTCTGATTATCTAATCCCACAAAATATGGGTGATTTATAACTGCCCAAAATTTAGCGCTATCTTTCTGTGTCTCGGGCAGTAATAAATCATTCCAGGCCTCGTCTTTTATCTCAGATTTCCTCTTCCTAATAGCTAGATTGTACTGTTTCCTCAGTAGCGCTATCAGCGCTCTGTCTCTAGGTTTAAGTTTTAGGGCCTTGAGAAGTGTTGAATGGGCCCTAGAACAGTTTGTGTCAAACCATTTAGGACCTTTTATTTTATTAGATTTTGCCTTAACAGTTAGATCTAAGTTAACTTGGTGGCAAATAACACTAAAGGCCTCAAGCATAGTGACACTGGGGTTTGTATTATCTAGACAGATAGCAATTTCACCGGCGACTTTGGGCAGAGTTTCCTGTAGGAAAGTTATTGGAGTAACTTGTTCCCATTTGAGCCTCCGATTTTGATCTCTTAGCACAAGGTCTGTCGCGCACAGTGTGTCAATCTTCCTAGTTCCCAAGACGCCTTGAGCTAAAACCTCTAAAATCACAGGGTTGTGATCACTAAAAACAGAAGTTTCTACCTTATAAGCAAATATTTCAGGTAGAAATCTTAAAGAAACAAAAATATAGTCAATGATTGAGCCAGAATTGTTACCCACGTATGTCGGTAACCTCGGATCATTTGAACAGGTACATGATTCATAAAGATTGAGGGTAGCCAAGAGCAATTCCAAAGCCTCTCCGCTAGGTGTGTGTTCAAAATGTGGCGAGGAGGAATACAAAGGAAATTTCTCAGCTTCCCTCTGACAACCCGCCAGGCAGGGATGAATATTAAAATCTCCCATGAGGATCACCTCATACCCATGACAGCTGTTTTCAATATAAGTCGATAAGAGGTCCTCAAGGGATAACAAGTGCTCGTTAAAAAATTGACTGGTCGGGGAATTATAAAAATTAACAAGTAAAATAGGATTACAATTTGGTGAAGTCAGTTCTACCGCTAAACAGTTTTTAGATTTAGACTTGATATGCCTAGGTTCACCTTTGATGTCAAGTGAAATATATACAGCCAAACCGCCCCTTGCTCTTCCTGCTTTACTTGGGTCTGCAGGTACAAAGAAATGAGCATAGCCATCTAAGGCCAAACAATCTAGCGTTACCCAAGTTTCCTGAAAAGCAAGAATATCATAGTTCCTGATTTTATCCAACCAGATCTTGTCTTTGAATTTGGTTCTAAGCCCAGCAATGTTCCAGCTCATAATTTTGCAGGTCCTGGCGCCTGCAAAGGACTGTACTGACGAGCCAAAAGCAAGATGTGGTCCCTCTACGTCGTTTTCGTGACTTGGCAAAAGTCAGTCATTTTGATCCATAGAAGATAGTGGCATAAAGCGGTTAAACAAATCCAGAGGCTGGGTATCCGGGTTAGGCATAAAAGGCATAAAAGGATGGTGGCGAGGAGCTGATGCGTTATTCCTTGAAACTTGTCCCCATCTGGGTTTCAAGTCCCAATTAGTGTTCCACCCTGGGGCAGGAGTCCTTGGGATAGATACATTCTGTTGTTCCCCATAAAAGAATTTCAAAGTAAGGGGGACCACAGTACCTTGTCTTCGTTGGGGAGGAAGGATATTTGCGAGAATGTTAGGAAGAACGTGTTGGTTTGAGAAGCTCACAGCCACACAATCACCTTTTAGTTTTTTTGGCCGATTTCCCAACCAGGGAACCCTAGTTGCTGATCTGATTGCATTTGCGAGATGATGCTGTCCCCCGGGAGCTAACCGCATATTACTAGTTAGCCAATGTAGGGCTTTGCTACACAGTGAATTTGAACTTTCCGCCAAGCCTCTTTCCAGCGGAGGGACATTTGCGAGCACTAAAACCACAGGTGTAGCTTCAACAATGAATTGCAGGGGATCCGTAGTAAAAGTTTGGGCTTGTGCTTGTATTTGCGCTGGGGGGTTTTTAGCCGGGGGGGTTGGGTTTGTTGGGGGACATGATAGTATAGGGCCGTCACTGATAGCGGACAGGGTTGATGGCAATAAGTTCTCCCCAAGTAATTCACTTCCTTCTCCAGCCCCCAAAGCACTTCCGGCGACAACTCCCCTAGAATTATTGCCCAAACCAGTAACTAACGTAGTTATATTTTCAATGCCACTTGCAACTGTGTTTTGATAAGCGCCCAGCTTCTTAACCTCAGCTTGCAGTTTGTCAATCTTAGATAAGAGAGGTTTAACAATGATGCTGATTTTAGTCTCGATAAGATCTGCAATTTTATCAAGAAGAGCTTCTTCAATAAGACAAGTAGGATGATCCTCAGCGTGAGTCACTTGTATGCGTTTTGGGGTGATAGCCTTCTTCCGCTTTGTCCCTGAGCGTAAACCACCCCGCTTAGGAGGAACCTTTGTACAATGTTTCTTATGTCTGGCTACATGACCTAGAGGAGATAGGTCAAGAGCAGAGGCCTGAGTCATTGTATCTTGATCAAAGTCATTTTCACTGCAGTTATCTGTATTGCCCTCAACGGGTAGACCCTCAAAGGCCGAGATTACCTTATCCGGAGAACCAGATATGATTTGGGGCGAGATATCAACATACGTGGTGGCATTTTGCGTAATGATTTCATCTGTCAGAGTAGTATCTAATGTGGGTGGGGACAGACAAAGCAAATCAGGAGATTGGCTCAACCCCAAGGACTCCCTCCTTTGCATATTAATTTTCTGTACAGTCTGAACAAGATAATTATTGATCTTGTTTTGTTGGGCTCCACCAAATTTTTTAGGCATAGCTTGTAATAATTATAACGTATATTTCAGACAAACGTAAATACAACTATAAATTAAGTCTTGTATAAGCTCGCCTTACTTGAATAATAATGATAGAGATGGCTCATGTAGCGTTTCTAGCCCTGCCCCTGCCTCCTCCTGCCGATGAGGGCCGTAGAGGGCCCGCCCTTTGCCCGGGCTTAGCCCGGCGCCGCCCGCGCGCGTCCCGCGACGCGGAGGAAGGCGCGTGTTTTTGAAGCGCCTCCGGGCGCGTTGGCGGCGTCAGCGGCCGCAGGGGTGCTTGGGGGCTGTAGTCTCCCCCCGCTCTCGACCGCAAAGTATGGTGATGGCGGCGGCGGGGGAGACGAACAGCAAGGGATGCCCAAGAACAGCGGTGGCAGCAGCGCTGGCGTAGGGATGGCGTGAGCGGTTCCTCAGGTAGTAGAGTCTATCGGATGATTTCCCCGCTCCTCCGAGGAAGGCGCGTGTTTTTGAAGCGCCTCCGGGCGCGTTGGCGGCGTCAGCGGCCGCAGGGGTGCTTGGGGGCTGTAGTCTCCCCCCGCTCTCGACCGCAAAGTATGGTGATGGCGGCGGCGGGGGAGACGAACAGCAAGGGATGCCCAAGAACAGCGGTGGCAGCAGCGCTGGCGTAGGGATGGCGTGAGCGGTTCCTCAGGTAGTAGAGTCTATCGGATGATTTCCCCGCTCCTCCGAGGAAGGCGCGTGTTTTTGAAGCGCCTCCGGGCGCGTTGGCGGCGTCAGCGGCCGCAGGGGTGCTTGGGGGCTGTAGTCTCCCCCTGCTCTCGACCGCAAAGTATGGTGATGGCGGCGGCGGGGGAGACGAACAGCAAGGGATTGTGGTAAATATTTCGTTACCGGTACTATTTTTTATGCGGTAAAGTCTATTAAGAATAACTCAGTAAATATAAGAGGCAGAATCCGTGGTATTAGAGGTTTTAAAAGGCTTTATTCCTATACAAAGGAATACAATTCGAATTGTAGGCATTCTATTCCATCACCACGAGAGTTCAGGAAGGAAGGGCATATATTATTGACAGATAGGCAGTTTTATAGAAAATACATTACAGTGAAACAGATGCAAGAGGCGTAACAGCTGATAATACAGATAAACTGTGCATACGTAGCTAATAGAGGAGTATACATGGGCGTAATTTAATAAACGTCATCATACATGATGTCACAAGTGGGTGGATCCATAAGAGAATCCTGCAATGTCAGCAGAAATATTTGGCAGAGATGCGCGCGCAGCCGCATGACGTGTGATTGACGTGCAACTAGAGGGTGAAGGGGACTTGACATTTAGCTCTACATGTGGAGACAGAAGTCTGGGGTTATGTCAACCTAATCCCAAATCATATCTAATATCCTATGTTTAAAGAACTGTGTTATCCAAAAAGAGAGGTCTCTTAGGATAGAATCTTATTCTATACTGACTATACTGACTGTGAGTGCGTGTACAAGCGTCTAAGTGTCTACACTAGATGCGAGGGGGTAGGAATATTCCATGGTAACGGGGCTATGAATTACTTGCATGAGGACAGCGAGGCCTGGCCCTTTGCGCGGTAGCTGGAGGAATGTTTACCTAAACTACTAGACAGGAATGCATCGGATGAGGAGCGGAGAAGATAATCTTGAAGGTGAAATACAGTTCTTGGCAGGCGACAGGCTGGATCAGGCACCGTTAGCCGCGCAGGGAGTAGGACAAAGTTCATAGACACAGATGCAGGCTCAGACTGGAGCTTTCAGAGGCAGAAGGCAGGAAAAGGCTTGATGACAGAATTTGGGCCTACTCGCCTGAATCTGTAAAATGTGGAAAGTGAACCACATAAAGTCGTTGGCCTTTCATACTTAGGAATGGAATATCTGACCCATTCATGGCGGATCTGAAAGAGGACATGTTGACGGTGGACGCACATATATTTGCGTCTTCAAAACTGGAGCAGGAGGGAACATACATGTACTTATAGCATGCACATGGAGCCGTTGGGGTCTACGATAGGGGACATAACTGATCACAAAATTCATATTTCCTCAGGATGCCCAAGAACAGCGGTGGCAGCAGCGCTGGCGTAGGGATGGCGTGAGCGGTTCCTCAGGTAGTAGAGTCTATCGGATGATTTAGTCAGTTGCTGAATGGGCTGAGCAGATACAGACCGCTCCTGGTGGGGCTCATCCATCATACAACCTTATACCTAATAAACCTACATGAAAACTACCAAAAGCTGGACTATTTATCTTAATATTACATTTTGACTCCAAACCAGAGCTGGTATTTGTGATGGAAACCTGGTTGAAAGAAGATTTCACAGCAGATATCATGGTCACCCTCCCACAGAATTATGCAATAGTACATGCTGAGTGTCATAAAGTAGGCGGCAGGGGGCCCATTTCCTCGATGCCCACCGCAGGATGTGAAAGTCTCTCATTTGCTATTGAGCTCTTCCAGCTCTGTCCGGGATATTAATGTATCACCCCCTTCCCCCCGGCGGACCTTCCCAATAGCAACAGGTACTGCCTATAGTGGCAGAAAATAGCATGCAAAAGGCAAACCTTTTAGCATTAGGTGATTTAAACCTACACTTCGAAAATATGAAGAGCACCACTGTACACAACCTATTTCAGGATCTCAAGGCCATTCAGCTTACCCAAAGAGCGATGCTGCCCACACACAAAAAAGGCCATCTACTCAATCCCAATTTTTCGAACTTACCTGAGCTAAGACCAGAACCTCCCCTTCCCGTGTACTGGTCAGACCAATAGTTGATCCCTTTCCATTTAAAAAAAAGAAGGAATAAAACCTTCACGCGCCCAGCAGTCCAGGCCATGTCAAAGTTGGGCAAAACTGGATGCTGAAAACTGGAATCCACCATTCCTAGCTCGGTCCCCATTATAAAAGGAAAGATAGCTCTCCTTTGTCTGTTTACAGAGAGAATACAAAAAAGTCCCTTTCTACTTCTTGGGAATTTGGAGTATAAATAAAGGTTTGTGAGAGTAAATATTGAGGCAGATAAAAAAAAATCACTTTTGCAAAGCAACATGCTTAAAAATTAATGTATTTTGAGGAGGCCAAAGCAATAGCTCCTGAAGATTGTCCAGGAGGGACGTGGGGAAATCACACATGATACTACGCTTCCATCGTAAATTGGAGTTTGCTGAATCTAACATACTTTTTTTCCCACCCAAATAAATAGTTTATGCGAAAAAAGATGAAGGGACTTCTTAGAAGACTGCTTCGAGTACAACCTCTCTCTCTTCACAAGACATTTTTTGCACAGACCAGTCGCCCATGAATTTCATGCAATTATAAATGTGTAAATTACTCAGATTTTGCTGCCATAATTTAAATTTCGTTCACTTCGCAGCCTAATTTCATAATTAGGTTTATTATTGTTGATAAATAACAGTGCAGAAATTCGCTTTCATAGTTGACTTTGTTTGGACAGCAGATGGCAGTGTACCCCCACGTCTGGAGCACGAAGTTGCTATCTGTGGGAAAGAAGAAATTCAAACCAAAGGCAAAAAAAAAATGAAAGAAGGCTTTTTTCCCCTTTGGTCGTGATTAGTCTTCTGACCTAATCTGTGGAAAATTGTCATTTTTCGCACATTGGGTACTATATAGCGTAATTTTTAACAAATACCCAGAAACTGTTAATGTCTGAGGCGAAGAGACGCCTGCACCAGTGCTGCGCTGGTCATTTATCGAGGCACTTTGTGAAATCATTCATTTGTTCTAATTTGAATGTAAATGACTCCAAGGTTTTACAAATAAGGTGACAGACTCGCATAAATGTAATTGCAGGGTTCAGCTCCCTCCTTTTTATATATCAGTCATTAGGTTATGAATTAAATACATCGTATTAAACTAGGGGCATGTCCAATGATGATATTGTAATGGCAAATTACTCTGTGCTATTAGAGGTGTATTTTTTATTCATGGACATTAATTTGTCATTAAGTAGCATTAGTTTAGCACTTTTATGCGAAAGACGTGACCTGCAAGAAGAGAGTTGCCAGTGCCATGCGACGAGGAGGACTTGAACCACAAGATAAACTATGCTTTTCACCGCTGTAGATTAATGACCAGGCAATATATTTGAGAGGTTCCTTTCTTTTCAGCTGCAATTGTCAAAATCTGTTTTATATTGCAAGCCTATTAATAGCTGAAAAGACCGAGGTTTTATCAAAATAAATATTCTTTGTCAAAATGTGGCGCACATACAAATAGCTGCTGCCTCGTGTATTAAAGAGTGATGCTAAGACCTGTTATTTACAGCGCTTAGAAACTACAGAAGTGAGGTATAAAGTTCTACACCAAAAACGAGTTATTAAAAAATATGGTGTTGCCTATAAATGTTGCAGTGAATTACAATCCAGCACCAGATGCGTTTGTAAGTCACATATTCTAAATGCCACGAACACCTGCCAGGAGTTGTAGCACAGAATGATTTTTACAACCAGGATCCGATTAACCACTTAAATGAGGTTGGGTCATTGTTCAATTTTTAACATGATCATAGTTAAAGTACTCATTAAAATAATAAGTATAAACACAGTAGTCGTAAAGAGGTTTGCTGAATTTTACTTATAAAACAATTAGGGGCCTATTTATGAAGTAGTCACACAGTGCAGCGCAGCAAGTCACCTTGCTGCGCTACACTGCGTGACAGGGAAAGGACAGGAATGCGCTGTATTTAATGGAATACAGCGCATTCCTGTCCTTTCCTAGGCGCGGCGCAAGGTGGGCTGCAGAGCGCCAATGCAGGCACCCCTTTGCCATGGTGCAAGGGTGCCTGCGCTGCATGCAGGATTGTTTTTTTGCAGGAAGGGGCACCTTCCTGCACAAAAACAATCCTTTCGAGGCATATTCCTCTTTCTACGTGTTCTGCATAATGCAGCACACACAGAAAGAAGAAGAAACGAGGAGAAATAGAGATAATTCTCTGCGCTACGCCGCCTCTAGGAAGTTGTCAGTTTCTGATGCATCCCCAGGTTTACAAGATCTTGTAAATCTGGGGATGCATCAAAATCCATGGGAGTTGCGTAGAAACCCCCACGCAGTGCCCATGGAATACCCTCCCAGGGCAGTGTAATGCAACACAGTGATTTGCACTGAATTGTGTTACTCCAGATTTTTGGAGCGACGCAAAGTAGCTGTGTGTGGCTTGAAAAATCTATCTTAAGGTTTGCTTTGCTCTTGCATCGCACGGCACAAGAGCGGTGCAAACGGCCTCATAAATGAGACCCTTAGTATTCTATATTTGTAGATGCGCTGAGTTCAACATGCTATTAATTACCACTGTTGAGCGTGGGAGGGCATGAGTCGGTCATGATGCGCCTCCCCACCCTCTACAATGATAATTAATGGCAAATTGTTCTCAGCATATCTGCACATTTCGTTTGTGCCATGGCATTGTGTAACAACAAATATTTTGCCCGACACAGGATCAAAGGACTACATTTGTGCAGTAAGGAAAAAGCTAATTGAAAGGTCTATTGTTTATAAGGATAACGATTTCACTATGTAAAGCAATTGTTTCAACCAATCTCTCTCTCACTATATATATATACTTGTGTACATTATCTACTGGCGGTCGCCAGTAGATAGTTATAGTTAGGACCTATTCTATTTTGAATAACTTTAGCACCGGTTGACGAATCCTCGCGAAATTTTCAAAACTAATGGGGCGCTCCGCTCAGCTCCTACGCTGAAAGTCTCGGGGTGATTCGTCAAGCGGGGGCTGAGAAAAAAGGGGGGTCCCAAACCGCGTTTTCCCCATGCATTTTCCCATAGGACCTTTAGTCGAAGGTACAGCCCGAATGGCTGAACAGAATTCCTTGAAATTTAGCAAATAGGTAGTCCTCAGGTCAGGGATGTGCCTTTTGCATATATGGAGTCAATCTGTTCAGTAGTTCCTGAGAAAATTGCAGTTAAACGTACATAAATATCTATAGGCGCGCACCGTGCGCGCACGGTGCTCGCACGGGGCGCGCACCTTAACGTGCGCGAGCGTAATTCTGATTGGTGGTTACATGTCAGTCAATGTTCGAATCGGTCGAAATCAGGAAGTGTCGGCCGCCATTTTGTGTGTTTTGTGTGTGACAGTGAAAAAGAAAGGTGGAGAACGTGAAAAGGGGGCAGGGTAGAGAGCTCCTGACCCCCTAGTCTTTGTCAGGGGGTCCCTGAAGGACCCCGAAGGGTGAAAACAACATTTTTTTTTTTTTTTTAAATCGCAGGGTGCAAGCACGGTGAGCGCACGGTGAAAAACCTTTAAAAAAGATATATATATAAGAATATAGAATGGCGGACAATGGCTAAATAAATAATTGCACGAACAAGATTGGGTCTGCGCTCGTTTGTTTTCCAACCGAGGGAAGAGTGAAGGCGAGTGGTGGTGATATATATATATATATATATATATATATAAATAAAAAAAATATAATAAAACATACATAACTTCATTAGTTCAGATAACTATAACTCGCGCGACTGCCACTCTATCACAAGGATGATGTCATCAGTGATGTCATGAGTGATGCCACTGACCATGTCATGAGTGATGTAATATGTGACGTCATGAGCAGTGGATTGCGGGCGCGCGAGTTATAGTTATCTGAACTAACTATAACGGGGGAATTTCAATGGTTTTTTACGAGTGAAATGTCCAGCTAACTATAACATGTGTGAAACCTATGGGTTTTTAAGTGAATATATATATGTATATTCCTACGTGAATTGGCAAGCTGAAGAAAAGCGGGCACTCCAGTACGTGTGTGCTAATTTTCTTTATTCAGCGACAGCATCAACACGCTAACGGGTTTCGGCTTAAACAAGAAATGTGTATGTGTATGTATATATATATATTCACTGAAAAAACCATAGGTTTCACACACGTTATAGTTAGGAAATAGCATTTAAAAAACCTTGCTAATTCACTGAAAAAACCATAGGTTTCACACATGTTATAGTTAGCTGGACATTTTACTGATAAAAAACCAATGAAATTCCCCCGTTATAGTTACTGTAGGCAACTATAACTCACGCGACCGTAATCCTCTGCTGATGCTAATACTGTATTTAGACACTTATTTGCCCATATCTTCTTCCATTAAATTTTAGCTATACATATATTACAAATATTTTTTTTTCATAAAGACACATATGTCAGCAGCAGAGGATTACGGTCGAGTGAGTTATAGTTGCCTACAGTAACTATAACGGGGGAATTTCATTGGTTTTTTATCAGTAAAATGTCCAGCTAACTATAACATGTGTGAAACCTATGGTTTTTTCAGTGAATTAGCAAGGTTTTTTAAATGCTATTTCCTAACTATAACGTGTGTGAAACCTATGGTTTTTTCAGTGAATTTGTACGGTTTTTTAAATGCTAAGTTACTTTACGCCATTTGTGGCGTGCGCGCCCACTTAACGCAGTTCGTTCCGTGCACGGTTTTTATCAACTTTAATAAGCCCTGTACATTTGGTGGCCTTCGGCCACCAAAAGCACAGGGGGTGAGGTCAATGTGGATAGTGTTTTTTTTATTTCGATTTTATAATTTCATGTTGCCAAAATTACGTTTTTTTTCTCTATTAATAAGCCCTGCACATTTGGTGGCCTGCGGCCACCAAAAGCACAGGGGGTGGGGTAAGTGTGGATAGTGTTTTTTTTATTTTTATTTTTTTACCGTAAGCGTACGGTAAGCTTACGGTAAGCGTACGGTAAGCGTACGGTAAGCGTACCCCGCGAAATTGCCGAAAAAAAAATAAAACCGTTTTTGCTCTTGGGGGATGTTTGGGGACTCCCTCAACATGACTATGTGGGAGGGAGTTGTCAAAACAGCCCCGTAACATGTTTTTGGCCATCATGTTTGATAAACAACACTCAGTGCGAGAGACAAAATGGCGGACGCCGCTTCCTGGTTTCGGCCGATTCGAATGTTTACTAATATCTAAGAGCCAATCAGAATCGCGCTCGCGCACGCCACCGTAAGCTTACGGTAAGCGTACGGTAAGCGTACGGTAAGCGTACCGTAAGCGGGCTCAGATATATATATTGATTTAAAGGCTATTTTCTCAGAATCTACTGAACAGATTTACACCAAACCTACAAAAGGCACTTCCTTGACCTAGGGACTACCTCTCTGCCAAATTTCTAGTAATTCTGTTCAGCCGTTCGGGCTGTAGCTCGTTCTAAAGGTCCTATGGAAAAATGCATGGGAAAAACGCGTTTTGGGACCCCCCTTTTATCTCAGCCCCCGCTTGACGAATCCCCCCGAGACTTTCAGGGTAGGAGCGGAGCGTAGCGCCCCACCTATTTTGAGAAATTCGCGAGGATTCGTCGACCGGCGCCAAAGTTATTCAAAATAGAATGTTGAGGTTTTCCTATGGAAACGTGGTCCTAACTATAACTACCTACTGGCGACCGCCAGTAGGTAATATATATATATATATATATATATATATATATATATATATATATATATATATATATTTACTCCACACATTCCCGTTTATATCGAGAAATACTCTGACTCCAAAGTTGAATGCAGCTCGTTTTATTTACAAGTGCAAAACGACGCGTTTCGCCATTACGGCTTGGTCACGCTCCGTGACCAAGCCGTAATGGCGAAACGCGTCGTTTTGCACTTGTAAATAAAACGAGCTGCATTCAACTTTGGAGTCCGAGTATTTCTCGATATAAACGGGACTGTGTGGAGTAAATGAATTTGGAAATCCGGTTTCCATACTCGGACCGCCCGTGACAACTTGTGGAATATATATATATGTGGAATATCCAAGGTATTGGGAATCGCAGGGCCGCCTCACCAAGGGAGCTCGGAAAGAGGCCGCTGCTACCTAGCAGTCCGTGACTGCACGGGGACGCCTGATGACTGCATCTTCGCGTCACGACCCTACTGAGTTTCTGGATGTGTGGCTGAGACGTTGGGGACCTGAGGCGGCAAACTACACTTCTATTTTGGGACTCACTCGGCTGATATCAAGCCCTTTCCTCCCCTTATTGATAAGACATAAAGAACGCTTATTACAGCATGAGCTGGCTCCGTTACCGATACTTACCGGAGTGATGCAGGCTGGGAATTGGAGTCTTCCACATGAGGACTGCAGCTGTGAACAATCAACAAACTGAGCCAGCTAGACTCCCACCAATGGGAGAGTCGTTATATATTTTAAGGAGGGACTGAGTGAAATCCTCTGCAACAGGCATCTGAGGAAGGCTTTTGCGCCGAAATGCATTATGCCCTGCAGAATGGTGAATAAAGGTCGCCTTGACACTCCCCGCCGTGTCCTCTGGTCTTTCCCACAGGAGTGATCTTTCCTTCATATATATTTATATATATATATATATTTATAGATATTACCTACTGGCGGTCGCCATCTGGTAGTTATAGATCAGGTAGTTTTATAGTTAGGACCTATGTTCCATAGGAAATCCGCATCATTCTATTTGGAATAACTTTGGCGCCCGTTAACGAATCTTCGCGGAATTTTCTAAACTTTTTGGCCAGCTCCGGTCCGCTCCTATCCCGAATGTCTCGGGATGATTGGTGTAGCGGGGGCTGAGAAAAAAGGGGGGTCCCAAAACGTGTTTTCCCCATGCAATTTCCCATAGGACCTTTAGCCGCAGCTACAGCCCGAACTGCTGAACGGAATTACACTAAATTTGGCAGAAAGGTAGACCTTGGTTCAGAGCCGTGCCTTTTGCTTAAATGGTGTAAATCTGTTCAGTAGTAGTAGTTCCTGGGAAAATCAAAATCAAAATCGCATATATATCTGGGCGGAGCCTAACCACACATCTCATCGTGAGATCTGATTGGCTGTCAGTACTTCATCCAAGAAGTGTTGGCAGCCATCTTGGGACCAATATACATGATAGCACCTCATTAAAAAGCATTGCAGTTAATAGAAGGTTTTAAGACTTTAGTTACATTATAAATCATTTGTTGATGGTACCATACTCATCTTAGGAATTGTGGTGTGTTCTAAGGTGATTTTACCATGTGAAAAAGCCTTCTGCTGTGATATCATGAATCATGTTTGAGAGAAATCTATTTTCTCATTCTTTTCCCACAGAGGTTTGGAAGGTGATCTATAAGCTAAACTGAGAGCATATTTTCTGTAAATTCACATTCTTTCTCAGTCATGTGAGAATGAAGTCTGACATTCTCAGTAAAACATGTACATCCAAAAAGGGCAGAGACTGTCAGTTGATTCCTTTGTGTTCTACTGCAGCTTTCTAGAGTGTTCTAAAGAACAACTAAAGCGCTAACAGTACTACTTATGACAAACGTATGGCACACCGGAAGCCATCTTGATTGGAATAAAGTGGTAACACTCAAAACATTTAATTTGCAAAGTAACAAAATGAGAGGGTTCATTTTGCCATAGAAATTATGATTAGTGCTGCAGAAAGAAAAATTAGGTCACATTTTGACTTCTCAAATCCTCTTCTATTTCATAAAACAATTCTGACATGCGGAGTGAAACATGCACTTTGAATACCAGCAGCAGACTTCCCTGGTGAGCAGTAGCTTTACTACAGTGATCTAATGAGCAACTAGAGTGCTAACATTCTGAATTTATGGCAAATGTGTGACACATCTGAATGCCTTCTTGATGGAACCAAAGTAAAAAACTGAAAGTATTTCCTACTGAGGAGACTGCAGTACATGAGGAAATTAGGAAACTTCATAACAAATAAGTCTCCCAAGATGGCCACCAGAGACAAAAGAGCCCAAATGTAGCCCAAATATCACCCAGATGTAGCCCAAGTATAGCCCAATGACAGAATGTCCTAGAGTGTTCTTAAGAACAACTAGAGCGCTTACTGTCTTACTTATGACAAAAGTATGGCACACCTGAAGCCATCTTGATTGGAATAAACTGGTAATACTCAAAACATTTAATTTAAAAAGGAACACAATGAGGGGGTTCATTTTGCCATAGATATTATGATTAATGCTGAAGAAAGAAAAATTAGGGCACATTTTGAGTGACTTCTCAAATCCTCTTCTATTTCATTAAAACATTCTGACATGCAGACTGAAACATGCACTTTTAATACCAGCAGCAAACTTCCGTGGTGAGCAGTAGCTTTACTACAGTGATATAATGAGCAACTAGAGTGCTACCATTCAGAATTTATGGCAAATGTGTGACATATCGGAATACCTTCTTGATGGAATCAAAGTAAAAAACTGAAAGCATTTCCTACTGAGGAGACTGAAGTAAATGAGGAAATTGGGAAACTTCATAACAAATAAATCTCCCAAGATGGCCACCAGAGACAAAAGAGCCCAAATGCAGCACAAATATCACCCAGATGTAGCCTACATGAAGCCCAGTGACAGAAGTGTGCAAAACACTTATTTTTTGCGTTTTTGCAGTTTTATATAGTGCAGACTTGTCAGGTATTGGAGTGCTTTACATGAGCATTGGTTACATCACACAAGATCAAATTCATTTTGGTTGTAGACATGGGGAGATTAAGTGATTTGACCAGAATCACAGAATGTTGAGCTGAAGCAGAAACTCCAACCTGGTTCCCCAGTTGCAAAGTCTGCAGCTCTGGAAGTAACACCACATCCTCTCCCCTAAGTGTAACATTTAATCAAGTGGTCAACTAGATAAAAAAAACATAAAGATAACAAATAATTTAAAAGTGCTTTTTTGTTGCTATTTGAAAACTCAGAAAATATGTCCTCATTTTAGTTTTTTAGAGCACTAACCATAATTTTGATGCAAATAAGACCCTCTCATATATGTAATTTCTAAAGGAAATACTCTAGGTATTACAGTTTTGATTACATCAAGATGACGTCAGGCGTTCCACACTTTTGTAATAAATATAGAATGTTAGCAATCTAGTTGTTCATTGGGATACTGTTGAGAGGCAGAGGCCAGGGGCACGGACTCTGAAAATTGAAGGCAGGTAGGAGGGTGCAGAGGCAACAATTTGACCACACTGGGCAGGCAGGAAGGGCAGTGGTAGCACAACAGACTATGGAGGGCAGTGAAAAGGGGGGCAGGCGCAACAAACCAACTATACAGGACTGGCAAGAGAGGCTTTGGCAATATAATACACCATTGTGGGCAGAAGGAAGAGGCAGTGGTAGTACAACCATACATGCCAACAGACCCGATTCAGCCAGGAAACGTCCAATGTTTTTAAGCTCAAATGGGCTTTATTTGATCTGTCTCCTGTCTACAATCTCCTCTTTTTCAATGTAACTCAAAGGGGAAAATCAATACCCCAGTTTTTTTTCAAAATCTCCCTCTTACCAAGTTCAAAATGTTCGCAAGTATGGTACATTGGATCATGGAAGGCAGGAGAAATTGGGTTAGGGACATGGACTCGGATAAGAGAGGACAGGAGGGACATGGAGAGGTGCACCAAACTGACCCTACAGGGCAGGCATCAGGGTTTGCAGCAGCGCAATACACCACACAGGGCATGCGGGACGGGAGTGCAACACAACAATCCATAGAAAGCAATAGAGAGGGGACAGGACCATGCACATGGACAACAGAGAACAGAGGGGAAAGAGGCAATGGTAGCTAGCTGACCATAATGGACAGACAGGAGAGAAAGCTGCAGCAGAACAGACCATAAAGGGCAGGAGGGACGGATCAGGGGCATTACAATGGAACAGACAATCCAGGAGGGAGGGAATAGGGGTCTGCACATGGTCACAGAGGGCTGGGGGAAAGGGGGCAGGGCAGGAGCAGCAAGATGACCATGGAGGTCAGGCAGGATGGGCACTAGAAACAAGACACACCATGGACAGCAACAGTGAGACTATGATGGCATACACACAGACCCTGGAGGGAAGGTGGGAGGGGGTCAAGGGAAGCTAGCTGACCACACAGGGAAGGTGGGAGGGGCCGTGGCAGCACAGAAGACCATGCATGGCAAGCGGGAGGATTAGTGGCAGCACAATGGCTATGATGGGCAAGAAGGAGGGTGCAGGGGCATGCACAAAGGACCATGGAGGATAGAAGGGAGGGACAGGACCTGGGCACAGACAAGAGAGTTCAGGGGAAGGGGCCACACAACAGACCGCATGGGGCAGGCAAGAGGAGCAGTTGCAGCACAACAGACCAGGGAGGGCAGAAGGGTGTGGCAGTAAAATGGACCATGGAGGACAGGAGAGAGGGGATAGGGGCATCGGATGTGGACAGGCAGGGTGGAGGTGGCAGGGACAGGTTACAGTCATCTGACAATGCTAGGCAGGTGGGAGGGGAGTGGCAGCTCAGCAGAACACTCAGAGTAGATAGGAGTGGCAGGTCCATGGAACATGGTGGGCAAAAAGGATGGAACAGGGGCATGCACAAAGACATCAGAGGGCAGGGGGAAGGAGAATAGGGGCAGCAAGCTAAGCACAGAGGCTAAGCAGGAGGTCAATGATGGGGCATAGAATTGGGCAATGGAGGGCAGGAGGAGTGGACTGGTACATCATGCTAAATTGAGGGCAGTGGCAGCACATCAGACCATGCATGGCAGGAGGGAGGAGGCTAGTCCATGGATTACACATACTTAGTCTTTTAAACAATCACTTATAGAAACACATACTTATTCATACAGGAACTCTTCCAATCTCTCTCTCTCACATATACTCACTTATATACACCAATAGTCACATATACTAGTTTAAAACATATGTAGTTACTCATAAAGACACTATTGAGACAGTCATTCACTCACTAACACACCCATGCACACACTCATCCACCCATACTGTCCTGCACACATGCTTCAACACATACAAACAGCGAGTCACTCATTCATGCACCTATGCACTACGTAATGCCCCCACCGAACCATACAGACACTCAGACACTCATACTGATACTCAATAAACCAACTAATAACCTATATAGACACTCATGTAGCTACTCACCAACCCATGCAGCCATTTATACACAAAGTGAGAGACTGATACAGATATTTACATATTTAAACATTACTCACTAAGCCATGTATTCACTAAGATACACTTAGTCAGTCCGTTATAGAATCAATTTTTCAAAAACAAATCCTCCATTTAGACACTTATATACCCATTTCATCATCATCATCATCATCATCATCATCATAATCTGTATTTCGGTCACTTTGGACCATAAAAGAATGCAACGATTATACAATTATAAATTACAGAATAAAAAGATTGCACTTGATTCAGTTAAAAACAATCATAAAACAATTGAGTTAAAATCATCAGGAATATTCATATAGCCATGTTGGACTTGATACAACGATTGCGGATAAACCACATTGCAGTTAAGAATTTTGCGACTGCAAATACAATTAAAGCAGATAAGTCTGTCTTTAAGATTCTATATGCTGGGAGAAAATGCCTAAACCCAAAATTTTTAAGGAGAGGGACAAGCCAGTAATTCCTAGCTCTCTGGTAAGCTGGACAGAAAAATATAATGTGCAGATCAGTCTCTCGCGGGTATGAACATGCTGGGCATTGCACTGAGGCCTATGGTTTAGTCCAGCGATCAGTGTATGCTCTAAGGGGAAGAGTACCATATCGCCACTGCATGTATAACTTCCTTGTAATTGGAGGGCCTACATCATCAAAGACGGACTCTAGATGGTATGAATCTTTAAATCCAAGGAAGTAGTTAGATAAGGACCCCTCACGTGTGCTCTCAATTGAGGCACGTAACTTGTACTCGTAGTAAACCTTTGAGATAGATTTGCGTGAGAACCTGGAGCATACATTTGCTGGGTTAAGCCACAAATCTGGTCTTCCTAACATTTCAAATGTTTGCTTAATGTATTTTAACCACGGAATTTGTGCCGCTTTAGGTAGGCGCAAGATCTCTGCGAGCTCAGCCCTATAGTTGGATAATTCAGGTGTGCTCCAGATTTTGTGCCATAAGGTTAAAGGTTTAAGTCCCAACTCCGAAATAGGTCTGAGGCCCAGGTCTACTTTCAATGGGAGAAGTGGGGTACTAGGCGGTAATGCTGCCAGTTGCCTTAAAAAGTTGTTCTCCGTAATCTGCAATTTCTGAGCAGCTATATGCCCCCATATGTCACCCCCATAGGTCACTGCCCCTCTAGCCTGTATTTTATAAATTTGGAGGGGGGGACCAAATGGCTTATAACTCGACCTACTTATCATCCTGCATATGCCACCTGTTAACTGAGCCAGTTTCAAAGTTGCCTTGGTTCGGTGTGAATCCCATGTCATGGTCTGATTGATTGTTACCCCCAAATAATCAAAGGTAGTGACCCTCTCTAATCTATCAGACCCTAACATGGGATTTGGGCGAGTTGAAGAAGGCGGATTAAGGATCATGTACTTAGTTTTGGAAGCGTTGATTTCCAAACCGCGCTTCACACAGAAGTTCGAGAACCCATCCAGCACCCGTTGTATGCCCATGGGGGATTTAGAAAGCAGCAGGGTGTCATCTGCAAATATGATGGCAGGCACCCTGCTACCATTTAGCTTGGGGGCATCAATGTTGCTCAGCCCAGTAAGATGGTTAATAACCCCATTGACGAAGAGGCAGAACAGGGTCGGTGCAAGCACGCAACCCTGTCTGACCCCTGCGTCAATGGGGAATCTCTCCGAAAGAACTCCCCCCTCTGCCGCACTTAACCTTAGCAAAATTCCCCTGGTGTAATCTCATCAGGATTAATAGGATATCAGCAGGAACCCCTAAATCCCTTAGAACAGTCCATAATTTATCCCTCGACACTAAATCAAAGGCTGCTCGCAAGTCCATAAAGACCATATACAAAGTGCCGCCCTCAATTAACGCGGTCTTCCAATATAGGAGATTCAAACGGAAAATTTGGTCTGTAGTTGAAACACCCTCTCTGAACCCTGCTTGGTACGGACTCATAATAGCGTGTTCTTCAATCCAATTCTGGAGGCGATTAAGTATCAGTCTACCGAAGATCTTTTGGGGAACATCGATAAGACTGATAGGTCTATAGTTGGCTGGGAGCAGGGGCGATCCCTTTTTAAATATTGGGACAATCTCTGCGCCCAGCCAAGTATCTGGCACCTCCATGCCCCCCAAAACGGAGTTAAACAATGTCAATAAGTAGGGTGCCCAGACATCCGGTTCGTGTTTAAATAGATCGCCCGGTAGGCCGTCTAAACCGGGTGCCTTGCCTGATGCCAACCGTCCAATGGCCTCACGGACCTCCTTTAATGTGAATGGAATCCCTTTCAAAGGGTCACTGACGAGGTGGGTAGGGTTAGTCCGTACTCCGTCAGCTACGCTATATAGGGACTGGAAGTGGTCTTGCCAAGCTTTGGCTGAAATATTAGGCTCTATTGCAGAGGCGAAGTTCTCCGACCCAGTGTTCACATAACGCCAAAATTTCTGCGAATCCCCGCGTGCCAGGGAGATGGTGAGATTTTCCCATTTTTCATGCTCCCATTCGCTTTTTGCGTGGCTAATCAGGCGCTTATAGGCCGTTCTCCTGGCCCTGATCCCCACACTCCCCTTGTCCTCCTTTATCGAGGCCAGGAGATCAGTTTTTGCCTTGCAGCATGTGGTGTTATACCAGAGGGGACAAACTGCGTGTCCATTTGCCCTTTTTGGGGTGGAGAAGAGGATTTCGGACACCGATTTAATAAGGTCCTCATGCAGCAGCCCCCGCAGTATATATGTGCTCTGGGCACTTGTTTGCTCCATTAAAGCATGGGCCTTTTCGAGTGTGGGGATAACCCGGGCATAGAGCCTGGATATCTTCGCTGGATTGGAAGCTAATTTCTCCCACTTCACTCTTCGTCTGTTATTCGTGAGGCCTAATCCCACCTCAGGCGTCACCATTGATTCCCTCCTAACCTCACGACCCGGATGGTCATATTCCAGTTCCAGTGCGTTGTGGTCACTGTCATCCCTTGGGATCACCCGGAAGTCTCTGTTAAGTGACCACGAAGCCAGTGGAACTAGGATATAGTCAAGTCTGGATTCCCTACCCACTCTATTATATGTGGGTTTTGGGGGGATATCAGATTTTATCCATCCATTGCAGGCCCGGACACCATATTTCAAAATTAAGGATGTAATTTGTACAACCAAAGGCGTCCAAGCTCTTGGGCCCGACGCTTCCAATGGGGGTACAGACCATACCGCATCCTCATCTTGGGCTAGACCATCCCGTAAGCCAGAGAGCGGCTCAAAATGGCAATTTAGGTCACCTCCTATTAGGAAAGGAATGCCCTCAGGGATTTCACTTAGAACTTCCGCAAGCTGCTCTATAGTACGCGACTCTTGCGTGGTACTTACTGGTCTGGAGTAGACATTTACCAGTAAAAGACTATGTGAATTTGGCCATTCCAACAGTACAACAAAAATGTCCTCCTTACTCAATGGGAGAACGGCGGCACTGCATCCCAAATCACTGGCCACCCAGGTTGCAAGACCACCCGAAGGACGCCCCCTGCCCCCCCATTTTGCGTTTAAGGAGAATGTAGCAAAACCGGTACGATTGACTTCTTCTCGAGCCCAGGTTTCTTGGAACAGGCATATGTCTATGCCCTCAATAAAAGAGCTCCAGTCCAGGCAATTCAATTTATTGCCCAGACCCGCCACGTTCCAAGATACTATCTTCAGAGAGGAGCTGATGGCACTCTCAGTTGGTGGGTTTGGGAGCATAACCGTACTAAGGTGCGTCCCCAGTGGGGTATTGATGTTTATGCTGCCATCTCGGGTCGCTGTCATCTCCCTTGCTATGTAAGGAGGGCAAACAGGACTTATGTCTACCTCTCCATTGGTATTTTTCTCCTCGAGGTTGGCCTTATCCCTAGGAATAGCTAGGCATATTTTAATGGCATGAGCCCCACCGTGACCACTATACTCCCCTCTCCCCGTCTCGCTCCGTCAATCTACCATATCTAGGTTGCTAAACCTGTTATGGGTGGGGAAATGATCATAACGCTGTGATCTGGGAAGAAGGGGGCTCCCTCTTGCTCTAGCACCCCATCTACCTCCTCTTCTGTGTACTAGTTCCCAACCATCCTCTTCCTGCCCATATCTTAATGGTGGGTAGAAGAATGATAAGGGTAACGCTTGAATGGAAGTCCCCTTGTCACAATGTGGCCAGCTACATATATATGAGACAGTCCTGGGGTCCCTGAAATTTACCGGGACACAGTCTCCATGGATAGATTTCCTAGTGCCACCCAACCATGGGACTCTTCTCACCATGAGAACCTCACTCTGTATTCCTTCAGGTAGGGGCCTATTAATAGAGAGCCAATTAATTACCTTATTTTTTTAGGGCTTCTACAGGTTCCCGGGAAGATGGCTTTAATTCGGGAATGCCAGTTAGAATAACTGTGTACGGGCTTGCCTCCGGTGGCAGGTTAACTAACCTATGTTTGTTACCATTGCCCAGTTCCCCGCTTTCAGGCTCGACAGACTTCTCCTGGGGGCTTACATTTATTAGGCAATTTGTAGCTAGTGGATTAGCCTGCGGTATTGAATCTTGAATTTGTATAGGCTTAAGTACAGGACCCCTATCCTTGACTGGGGGCACTATTGTGGTGATCTTATCACTAAGGGTCAGCCCTCCGCTTTCAGATTGACTGTCTTTTTTGGGGGCTTCTACTAAATGTGCAATATCTTTTTCAATATTCGCTAGACAGGTTTCTATCTTTGTTAATCGCACTTCCAAAGGATTAAGCATTATCCTCATAAGCGTGCGAATGTCAGAGTAATATCCTCCTCCCCAGAATTTGCGTTTGTACTCAGTGATATCTGCCCCGAGGTATGGGAGGGTGGTGCCCTTTTTTTTTTTATGGCGAATTTGGCCCCTTGCTAGCTATGCCATTTTTGTTACCCTCACACAAGGGGGTATACCCATTTACTCTTCCATCGACCTTGAGATATACATATATAAAACATATTTAATTTTCAGAAAAACACACATTCACTGGATGATGTCATCAGTTATGTCATCAGTAATGTCATTTGAGATGTCATCAGTGATGTCACTGACCATGTCAAGAGTGATGTAATATGTGACGTCATCAGCAGTGCATTGCGGGCATGTGAGTTATAGTTTTCTGAACTAACTATAACGGGGGAATTTCAATGGTTTTGTACGAGTGAAAAGTCCAGCTAACAATTAACGCCCCTGAAACCTATGGTTTTATCAGTGAATATACATATATATATCTCCATCCAAATGCCTGCGCGCAGCAGTGCATAGAAAGGCCGCACTCCTGGATTTTACGGAGAAAAGGTATTTAATGACTGACGCGTTTCATCTAGAAAGGTCTTTGTCAAAGTCACTTCGCACAATTAATTTCAGTGATAATAGATGGAAAACACACTCCACTGAACATGATACACTCTCAGTTCATGGGAAAACAGACTGACCCGTATGTCGAGGTTTTTAAGGCATATATTATTCCAAAAAGTACACTGTATATGTGCTTGATCAGTATCCATTCATGAGCGTTGCAAAAGCAGTGTTACGCATATTCCCGACACATTTGTAAATAAAGTATGTGCATATTAGAGGTGTCACATTAAAAGTTACATGCCAAGTGGCAAACTCCAAGTCACTAACTTTGTTACTTTGATGCCTAGAAGATAAAAACATTTTGTTACGCACAGATACCAGCCAAGTGGCTCGTTTCCCAATGCCAAGTGACATGTTCCCTTTTCACATACTGCAAGTCATTGGTTTCCTTTAATGCTACCAACTTCAACTGATAGTTAAGTCCTGTCCCTATTGTTCCCTATTTGTGTCATGTTGTGCTCCTGAGCTCTGCGACAAAGAAAATGAAAGTCGATAGAATATGCCCTTCGTTTTTGATATTTTGCTTTATTTTCTACTGTTTAATTGGATTGAATTATATTCTCTTTGTCACAGAGCTCAGGAGCAAGACATGACACAAATAGGGAACATTATGCCCAACCTTCCCTTTAGATAGCCTATTTATTTATTTTTTCAGGATGTGGGGACCATGCTTGCGTCTTGTAAGAGCTTCTGAAAGACGAGAACTGTTTTCTTGCCACCATCCAGTCAGACTGGTGGGGTTCACGAACTCAGCGCTGGGTGGAAAGCTCCCTTAGCCAATCAGATTAATGTATTTTTAGTTTGGGTCTGCAAACTTCCTCAAACTTAGATTTATGAATAGATTAGGAACTTATGGTCCAGCTACCCCTAACTTTTAACTCTGCATGAATCTTGCATGCAGAACGTAAACGTTTTGTGTAGAGTTATCAAACGCCATAAAGTTATGAGAAAAACAAACAAAAAATGTTATGAGTAAACAAACAAAAAATGGCTTTTCAATGGAACGTCTCACTCATCCATGACTACAGTGTCGTCATTGACCACTACAGTCATACAGAATTTCGGTATAACACAGTGGCAGTCATGACTGTGTAGTTATTGTTCAGTCACACTTTTCACTGAAAAGTGTTTTTTAGTTTGCCTATAAATTTGGAGCTTGTGGCAGATTAGCACCAAATTTGGTAGTCGTGTGGCGTAGGCTGCTAGAGTATGGAATACTAATTTTCATACAGATTTGTGCAGCGGGCAAAATTAAGCTGGGTGAAAACGATGTTTTGCCATTTTAGCCAGTGGCGTAGCTAGGGGGGGGCGAGGGGGGCGGACCGCCCCAGGCGGCACTGTTTTGGAGGCGGCGGCCCATTGCGGCGGCGTTTATAATTTATGTGGGGACCAGGGGCGTAACACAGGCCCCGCATCCCCCGCGTTGCGGGGGGGGGCCCTCGAGCTACAGGGGCTCCCTCGGCACACAGTACATTTGCCGACAGTAGGGTACTTTTAAAGTTATTCCCGCCGCCGCGCCTCATAAATAAACCGGCGCGTACGTGATGACATACATTATGCGCAGCACGCAGCGGCGTGGTTTTCCGCTTCAGGGGGAGGCATAGGGTGGGGCAAGGCTGGGTCAGTGTTGTCTGTGTAGGGTCTCCCTCGAGGCTGCAACTCCTGCTGATGGCTCTGCATACACTCACCCAGGTGCCAAAGTAAGCTGAAATCCCGTGACGCTGAGCAGGCGAAAAGAGAATTAGGTCTATGCCCGAAAGTCACAGCGGTAATTGGTTGGTGATGGCCTTTCAGATGCATCGGCTGGTGGTCAGAGGGGTCGTGAGTGTAGATCAAAGCTAAGGTTAAAGGGCCATTTCAGAGAAACACCATCCCGGTAACGCTGCTGCTGTAGAGGGGTCCATTCTGATGGGACAGACATGCCATGGACAGAGGGAGGGGGTGACTCAATTAGACCCAAGAAGCTTTTACCTGTGCCTGCTGCCACCCCTTCTGAACATCGCCTGTCACCCCCTTTTCCCAAACAATACCTTGTAATTCAGCCGCCAGCCCTCTCCAAACGCCACATTTCAAGGACAGATTAACTTCTTCCAAAGGGAGGGATCCAGTCTCCAACTGGGCCACCCCAGCACATTTACCAGAATGAAAGTTGAATTGTGACGCAGTCCTGTGGCCTCCTTTTCTCCAACAGCCAGCCCTTTGCCCTCTATAGCTGTTCTTAGATCTCGGTGTTGCAGGTTCTGTCCCCGGCTTGGCAGATTGAAACTCCACACAAATGGAAACTTCCAGGTGCCAAGACTATTGGTAGGGGTATTTCATTATTTGTATTTATAATTGCAGTTTATACAGCGCAAACTTTACCCAAGGCAATAGCGCTATACACGAGAACCAGGCATTCCACATGAATGCCTTAAGTTAAAATGTATTTTTTAAAGGTACGGGGAGATGAGGATGAAGTGATATGCCCAGGGTTACAATATTGTTGAGCCGATGCCGGGACTCTAATTTGGTTCCCCATTTCCAAATTCTGCAGCTCTATCCAGTTAGGCAGGGCTTTAAGTGGGCCAGGTCTCACCGGGTCTGAGCACCAGCAGTTTTTTTTAAGGAGGCATCAAAACGGGTCTCTATCGGGCTCTGTTTTGTGCCCTGGCACAGGCGGTCCATTTTTTTTCCGGACTCCAGTGACCGCAGGCACATCGATGTGCGTGTGGTGAGGGTTGTAGGTGAAGGGAAATCCTTTAAAAAGAGTCATTTTCTCTCTGGATTTCCCTTTTTTTTAATCTCAGGAGAAGCAACATTGCCGTGGTGTCACCAGGGCTTTAACCCCTTCCATGCTGCGCAGATTCCGCCGCTGTGCTGACGGAATCTTGCGCGGGCGTGGTCATGACGGAACGGTTCCGTCATGAGCACAGCTCAACCGTGGCTCATGACGGAACCGTTCCGTCATGAGCACCGAAGGGGTTAAGTGGAAGTTTTTTCAATATTAAATACAAGCCATAATTGCTGCTTATTTATCTTATGCAACTACCATTGACAAAGCCATTAGTCCTGACTTGTAGGTATGATGTGACTTGTTGTATCATATATCTGGATGCAATGACAGGAACAGCAAAATACAAGTCGTGCGGCACGCCTAGCTGATATGTTTTTAAGCCATGCCCTTAATTACAATGATCTAGCCCCTTTGAGAGACCCCCCAGTTTCTTCATCCCACTTAAAGCCCTGGGTACACTTAGTTCACTTTTCCCAATGTTTGTCTCAAAGCCCTAAATTGAGGGCGTTCCGTATTGGGCATACCTGAATTTTATGGTTAAAAAGACAAACCTATTTGGAAGAATGCATTCTGCTCTTAGGTTAGTGATTTGAGTCCTGTTGCGCCTTAAATGTGTGCGTTCAGCACTGCAGCAGTAATTATCACCTGCATGCACACATGCACTTTTGGAGAGTCTGAAGAGGGACACCGGGTAGCAGGAAGACAGAGAATCATATCTACCTTTCCGATCTGCTTTGCAGTAAAAAAAGGCCACTTTTCAACGTGGTTTTGCCTCCCACCCGCTCTTTCCGGTTTGACCAAGTGCTGTGATCCTGGGCAAATACTTAATTTCACTGGGCCTACTTCTATTTATTGTTACATATGAGAGCACATTCAAACTTGTGAGTTATGGATTGTGCACAGTGCAAACATTTCTAATAAACTGTACTACAGTGAAATGCAGTTGGCAGAGCAGATGTGTGTTGCAGTTTAAGACCACTGCTGGCAGCTGTTACATCTCCCTGGTTGCTAAATTAGAGGCCAGTTCAGGAGCTCAGCAAGCTTGTGAAGGAGAGTTGTGTTGGCAGGATGTTGTTTTCCCTGCAGTCTGCCTGCGTATCGAGGCCTGCCAGCCCTCACCTACTCAGGTGCTTGACTAGTTATTTACATCGAGGGACCCTGGCCGACGGTCCTAGAGGAGAGAGGCATGCAGCCACCTACAACCTGCTACTTATCTCTCAGCACTGTGTGAAGCTTACTTGCCCACCCTGACCAACAACCTGGCCGAAGAAAAGACGCTCGCTGGGCTTCTGGTGGCACAAGAGGTGAGAGTCCAGCAGAGCACAGAAGGTGAAGTGCTGGATAATCATGGGGTAATAATCATGTCTTTCAGAGTGTGTTTGTGGGTGTAAAAGACATCATATGGCTATTGAATGTTCTAAACCTATTCTGGTCTTTGTTCTTCAGGTAACCATATATACAAACATGATATGCTTTAATTTAAAGATGCTCATAGATCATGCAAATTTAAATTGATGGGAAAATGAATTATTTTTTCTTTTACGTTTACCTTATGAAACTTCAACTGATTAATACAATCAAATGTAGGTTGTGTGTGTAACTAGAGAGAGACAGATTTGTGCCCTGTTTTGTGCTTTGGGAATTACTGATTTCTTTATTCATAGTGCCATGAGGTCCTAACCAGCAAATAAAGCACTGTGTGAAAATGCAATAGTCGTCTTAAAAAACAGCTGTACTTTAGTGATCTTCTATTTCAAGGATTTTGCAATAGTTTAAAAGGTCTTTTTTTTAGAGCTTTTCATTGCTCAATAGGGTGTAATTTCTGATATTAATGTCTTTCTGTGGACTACATTGCTTAGTTTTACGCATGCAAAAGGAGTTTCTCATTACTCAAATGGGTGTAATTTCTGATATTTATGTTGCCTTTGTTTCTATTGCTTGATTTTCCTTGCGAAAAAAGTGTCACTCATAGTTGTTGAAATGTCACTCATAATTACGCTGACATTATAAAAATGTCACACTTAGCAATCTGAAACCTTGGCAGCTATGCTTCCTTTATGTCCGGCCTGCTACTGTTAGCTGTACTTCCGGTGCCAGCTGCGCCCCTCCACGTGCACAAACCATGAGCTGAACATTGCAGGCATTGCCCTGTAGAAACATAGACATGGCCGCCGGTTGTACAGTGGGGTGTCGGAGAGCATTCCATAAAGTATAGAACCCTGCGAATGCTGGTAATTTCTACGTTTTTATTTCTTTATTTGAAATTTTATACCACACGCAGACGATGTTAAAGTACTCTACAGCTTTTTATTTTTACAAAAAAATGTGAGAAATGATTCAAAATAATAAACATACATATTTACAAAGAAATGTTCAGGATGATGTCAGAGCATTTTGCAATTTGTAGATACATATTTTGAGAAATGCATCCAAGTCATATAAATCCATGTTAGCAAAGACGTGTTGTCTTATAGTGAACGTTAAGTAGTCAGTTTGTTCTTCACGCTACAATATTTGATTTAAGAATGACACTGCATATATGGCGGTGCAGGTGCTGGAGAGAGCTGCAATTAAATGTCACAAACGTAAGTGTTAGGTATTATGAGGCATGAATATGGAGTTGTATTGGATAAATAGAAAATCCATATTCTGGGTGCTGTTATTGAGATGGAGTATACAGAGCACAGGATATGTGCCACTGTGTGGCAGAGTATTCCACTCGCCAATCTCTAAATAAGGCCATACGATTTTTTTATGTTGAATTTCAGAGCTACAAGCATCAGTGCTTCTTTGATTCTGGGGTTTCTGTTTTGCACAGTGACGTGTAATTGCTTATGCTAGGTAGGTTGGTGAAGGGCTTTGAAGGTTATGCACACTGTCCTGAGTATGCAGTGTTTCTCTACTGGGAGCGAGCTCAGACATTCTCTAACTGATGAGCTGTGGTCTGCCCTTTTCCATGTTTGCAGTAAGCCTTGCTGCTGAGATTAATAATAATGTTGGGGAAGCCAGGCTCGATAGGCCAGTGAGTAGGGCAGTTTCACATACCTACCTGATGACATCTAGAGAATGGACTAAAGTTTGCAGATCTTGTTTTTAACATAAGGCACCAACGCATGCACAAATCTTGCACTGAAACAAGATCTGCTATTCTCGAGTTAGGGCACGAGATAGGGGTTGCCTTAAAGCTGGTATTAGTGTGTGAGTTGGAGTGACAGCCAATATTAGTATTAGAAAGAATTAGGTTACAACTAGGATGAGGGTGATGGTTAGATGAATGGGATAGGGGTGGAACGAGAACTGGAGTTATTAGCATCGCTTGGATTAACAATAGGTTTAGAGATACATGTATGATTATGCTTAGATTGCGGGTACCGCATGTTTGTGGTTAGGGTTTGTGTTCTAGGTTTAGAGTTACAGTTAAAGTAATTGAGCCAACAATTGTGCAAGGAGGAATCCAGACTGCTTAACACCCAGCCTTAGCACAAAGGCCAGCAATTTACAAATAAACATAGAATTGTCAGAGACTGTATCAAGCTCTGAAAACTATAAAGGGCCGACCACAGCAGGCTTCTTTTTTTGGTCACTCTGGTGAGACACTAAAAACACACACAACATGCGCCCCTCTTTAAAAATGCAAATGAGTAAAATATCTGGTTACCACATTATCAGGCCAATACCTGCCTTAATAATGTCCAGAGGGCTTGTGACAAATTCATATGGGAGGGGGACTAGAATTTCGTTGAGTCAGAGAAGGTAATAACCAAGAGAAACAGGATTGGGAACACCCAGTGGTGCTCGAACAATTTTCAGAGTGGCGTCGCTGCCATCAGTGCTTCATCACTGAACTCACAATGTTGAACATATATCATTAAAGCATGGTGTGTTCGCGCAGTGTCATTTATAGACAGCACAATCTCCATTGAAGTGGTCACTTAACTTGCAAAGACATACAATTTTACAGATAAAACTAATGTAGCGCACAAACGATGTGTGGAAATCGGGTGTCAATCAATCAAACACACAGGATTTGCATAGCGCTACTTATCACTTGTGAGGGTATCTAGGCGCTGGAGGGTGGGGGCGGTGCTGCTGATTAGGGACGTTAATCGAATAACCATGTTTTTAGGCCTTTCCTGAAATCCTGCAGGGTGGCAGTCTGTGTGTTCTCCTTTGTACTGCCGGTCACCGGTGTATTTAACTGTGTAGCCTTGGACGGTGTCATGTATGTGCATGTAACTTGCATGATCGAGGTAACTATTAGCGGCGATACTATGTGTCTCTCGGTCCTTTTTCCCCAGCACCCCTCATCCCCCTCTCCAGGGGCGGCAATCTGAGGGATAGCCCCGGGCGCCACAAGCTCTAGCTACGCCTCTGATTTTAGCTCTTGCTTGCAGCCCAAACCACGGAATAGATTTACACTGAACTAGGCATGAATGTACTTCTTTACTCAAAAAGTGTGCTTTTGTTGGTTTGGTGTAAATCTGTTTAGCAGTTTTCGAGATACACGTTTAAAAAAATCATATAATGAGTTTTATGGGAATAGTATTTTTGTATATCTATGCTGTTTCAGATTTGCAATCCTCCATGAAACCACAAATTCAAAAAATAAAATACTGTAATGGTAGGGGGAGCCTTTTTTTCCATCTTCACTTTTGGACCTGCAGTTGCAAAGTTGGAACCATTTCAAGGTGTGGGACACTGTCCCCATGTTGTGCAGAAAAAGTTAAAAGGCCATATAAGAAGGTAAGATGGACACACACTGACCCCCAAGCCTTAGTATGAGGTACCATAAAGGGAAAAGATTTTGTGCAGATAAACAAAAATATTTTGAAAGAGATGCAGGCTCCCTAGTCACCTAAAATGGAGGCCAGGGACGCCAGGACAGAAAGGGATGTTGCAGACCTTGAGTGACATAATGTATGGAATTCACTGATCCAAAAAATATACCACAAAAAATCCAGGGCAAACCTAATGCCCAGTTTCCATAAACCCAGGACCAACTTCCCTAAGCAATGCATCACCTATCAAGGATTTGCAGAAATGCGTTTGGAACTGTGAACCCAGAAAAGGCACCACATGAGTTGAAGAATCTTTTCCTCAGTTCATTGCACAAGGGAATTAAACCTGCCTTGGTTTTGCACTGCCAAATTAGGATCCACAAATCCAAAAAACAAATACAAAAAAAACTCTGATCTAAGGTCAAGCTGTATGGCCTAAGCCCCATGCGTAGAGGGGGTTGGCAGCCTGTTGTGAGTTGGAAGCAGGACCTGGCGGGCAACACGGCCTTGTGACCAAACCCTACAGTGCTCAATCTATAAGGCTTTGTGGCCAACCATGACT
This sequence comes from Triturus cristatus, assembly GCF_964204655.1. Classification (NCBI taxonomy): domain Eukaryota; kingdom Metazoa; phylum Chordata; class Amphibia; order Caudata; family Salamandridae; genus Triturus; species Triturus cristatus. The sequence goes on along the minus strand of NC_140589.1, from coordinate 635,368,315 downwards.
GTGCTCTGCTGCTAGAGCGTTGGGCGCAGGGCCTGGCCAAGGTTGGTGCATGGCCATGCTTGAGGGCAAGGCATGGTTGTATGCCAGGTCCCGTGGACAAATTTCACTGCACACGGCTGAAGGCATGGGAAGTTGGAGCTCTTGGGTGCAGGGCCTGCACATGTGCAAGGCGGAAGGTGTGGTCAGTGGTGGTTGATGCCGGTGAAGGCTTAGGCATGTGTCTAAATGGCTAACCTTTACGTCGCATGACCGAAAGCTGTGTGCTGTGTAGCAGCAATTGACTGTCTACGGATGGTTGTATATGGATGTAGGCTCTGTGCAGCATGGGTTGGTGCTTGCAGACCCATGGCCAGAGGCGAATATGTGGCCACCACCACTGCTTATGACCAAAGCCAGGCATAGCAGGGGTTCACACCATTTAAAGCTTAAGTGTAGGGCCTGGATCGGCTAGGCCATGCAACCACCCCTGCTGCACACATGGAAGCGTGGGTCCAGCACCAATGGCAGGTTGGGTGCAGGGACTGCCACTGACTACTGCTGTGCATGAGATTCAGTTTGTCTGTTTCTCTCATTCTCTCACTTACAAAGTATGTGTATCTTTTTGTATACCACTAAAGTTGGTTGTCAGAAGAGCCTTTTTTTTTGCTAGACAGATAATTTATATGTATTCATTAGCTGCAGAGCTCTCCTAAGGCAAGGATAAAATGATGTGTGCAATAAAGTGAATGTGGGGGAATACATTCTCAGGAATGAATCGAACCTCTGATTTGGTCCACATGGATTTACCAATACTCTGTAATTCCTGGATCTGCAGTTCCAGCTCCTGGTACCACTAATCCTACAATGCTTATGACATGGAAAAACTGAAATAATCCCATATTCTCCAAATCCCTTTATATCATTTTTCTGGACCCTGGAGCCCAAGACTCCTCCAAAAAATCTGCAGCTGTGCTCGAACATCCCTGCAGACGACCAGATCTCCTGACACCCTCCAAACAAGAAAGTTCAACGCTCCATCCTCTTCCTGCTTTCCCATGATTAGGGTAGAAGCCAGTTGAGGCTTGAAATCCTCTGCCTCTGTAGTGATTATAGAATTGGGACCAGTCATCAGTGGCCCCACTTCTACTGACCCTTCCAAAAACTCAGTTTCCAAACACCTTCCTCAGGTTTAGTTGAGATTTATCCAGGGATGTAAATGTAGCCATGTATTTACCTAGACTCTTGACCAGCCCTTTGCCAAACAGTAGACCCTTAGCATTATAGCTAGGTACTCTTTGCGCCATGTCCCCTAAATTAGCCAATTTTCATAAGGATCACCTTCCTTCTCTCTGTCAATAACCCTGCATTCGCATTAACTTACAGCACCCCTGCTCTTTGGCTCCATCCCCTGAGTAACTCCATATCAACTGGAGTATCATAAACATGGGCCTCTTCAGCCATATCCATAATCCTGGTTATTGGGACCATAACATCTAATACCTTATCCTGACAATATTCAATTTCTGTTCTAGACCCTTCCTTGAATCTCTGCCCAACCTAAATAAAAAACATATCAACTCGGGGTCCAAATTAGGCGTACTGCACACCTTGTCCTCTGACTGGCCTTGAGCACTCTGCCCTCAACACACGTCTCGCTTCCATATGCAAAGGCTTGCAAATCCACTTCCTAATAAATCTACCCACATGCTCCATGGGCCACCAGTCACCACTTTTTGGGTGTCTTATATTGGAAGGAGAAAACCTCTCCTCTCCCAAAATGTCCCTAAGCACCTCCGTAAATGCCACATTCTCTAAATTATCAAATTCATTACCAAACTCCTCATCCTGCTGCAAATCCAAAATACACTCATCCCACTCTTTACCATCTTCAGGTTTTAAACTCCTGTCAACCTTTCTGTTTCCATCACCTTGCATGTTGCAAACGACACCTTTTCTTTGTGTGCCGCTGAGGACACCCATTTTCTGTGTGCAGCGAAGGAGACCTCTCTTTCTGATGCAATTCAGAACATCCTTTCCCTTTTTAGACAAATAAATGTGTTCCACATGCTTAGTTTTCTTCGACCTCTTTCCTCCCATTAAATAAATAAATACTCAGATTTGTAGAGTGCAGCCTATCCCCTGTGAGGGTATCCAGGCACTGTCAGGCACGAGGAGATTAAGTGATTTGCCCAGAATTACAGGATCCCTAGCTCCGAAGTGTGCAACTCTGGCCCTCATGCCACATCCTCTCCCTCTTACCAAATTCTCTTCCTCCTCATGTGGTAAATAATTTAATTACCGGTACTTAATTTGATGCGGAAAATTAATAAGAGTAGCTCAGTAAAATAAGAGGCAGAATCCGTGGTATTAGAGATTCGGAACGGCTTTATTCCTATACAAAGGAACATAATTCGAATTATGGGCCTTCTATTCCATCACCACGAAAGTTCAGGAAGGAAGGAACATACATTATTGACAGGTAATCATTTTTATAGAAGAGGCATTACAGTGAAACAGATGCAGCAGGCGTAACAGTTGATAACAGAGATAAAGACATACATGCGTAACTAAAATGGGTGTAACTAGGCGTAACTAAAGAACGTCATTAGGTATGATGTCACAAATGGGTGGTTCCATGAAAGAATTTCGCAATGTCAGCAAAAATACTTGGCAGAGATGTGCGCGCAGCAGCATGACGTGTGATTTGACGTGCAACTAGGGGGAGAGAGGGACTTGACATTTAGCTCTACATGTGGAGACAGAAGTCTGGGGTTATGTCAACCTAATCCCAAATCATATCTAATATCCTATGTTTAAAGAACTGTGTTATCCAAAAAGAGAGGTCTCTTAGGATAGAATCTTATTCTATACTGACTATACTGACTGTTAGTGCGTGTACAAGCGTCTAAGTGTCTACACTAGATGCGAGGGGGTAGGAATATTCCATGGTAACAGGGCTATGAATTACTTGCATGAGGGCAGCGAGGCCTGGCCCTTTGCGCGGTAGCTGGAGGAATGTTTACCTAAACTACTAGACAGGAATGCATCGGATGAGGGGCGGAGGAGATAATCTTGAAGGTGAAATACAGTTTTCTGGCAGGCTACGGGCTGGATCAGGCACCGTTAGCCGCGCAGGGAGTAAGACAAAGTTCATGGTCACAGATGCAGGCTCAGACTGGAGCTTTCAGAGGCAGAAGGCAGGAAAAGACTTGAAGACAGAATTCGGGCCTACTCGCCTGAATCTGTAGAAATGTGGAAAGTGAACCACATAAAGTCGGTGGCCTTTCATACTTAGGAAAGGAATATCTGACCCATTCATGGCGGATCTGAAAGAGGACATGTTGACGGTGGACGCACATGTGTTTGCGTCTTCATAACTGGAACTGGAGGGAACATACATGTACTTGTAACTTATACATGAAACCGTTGGGGTCCAAGATAGGGGACATAACCGACCATAAAAATCCATATTTCCACACTCAGACAGAGGAAAAACTCCTCACCAGACTTCCAATGTTTCCTTCTCTTACTTCCTAGAATACAAGCCCCGGATTCCTGAACTTTACTCTTCATTTCTTTCAGAATTATTTTCCTCACCAACTCCTCATCTATTAAAGAACCATCTGCAAGAACACTGCTTCCTTGCTCTGACTCCATATGTACTTCCTAACTATTTTAAAAATGTATTAGTAATGTCATAATAACTACATTTTCTCCGCAAAATGACTTCGTTTTTAAACAAATTCCCCTAATAATCTGCAATTAAACTATTTGCAAATCACCTAGCTGTTACTAATAAATATCCAACTAACTTGTAAATACAATTTTCCTAATTGTCTCCACTTATCCCAAAATACGTCACTCTCTGGGTGAAATATGATCGAATAATCTCCTCACCTGTTTTTTTGCTGTTTTTTTTTTTAATTAATGCCAACAATCTGAGGAACGCGCACTTGTATCCTTGTTCACTTTCATGTTTTTGGGCCCAATTCAAGATGGCGTCCAAATCTCACAATACTCTCTTGCGCATCTGGTCCTTCTTCTATTGTGTTTATTTGAAGACGTGAGCAATCGCGTCTCGAGAGAGCGTGAAGCTCGAGCCTGGACATTGAACCCACCACACCGGTAAGGCCTGTGCACATCCCCTGGCCCGTTAAAAACGCTCCTATGTTGATAAAAACACAAAAATCTCTAAAACGAATGTCCAAAATGCAAATGCCCGTTTAGCAATAGAATAAGAAATCTGTGAAATAATGTTAATTGACATTCATGATGTATATCATACCCCTTTTAAGAAATAAGAAAATGTCTTAGCTTATGCTAAAAGGGTCGTCTGTGGAAACGTGTAATATTTTACTTAGCATAAGCTACAGCCATTTTGACTGTGGTGTCCATTTCGTTTCCTTCGTAACTCTTTCGCACTCTGCTGTTTGCCTTTTCACTCTGCTTGTGTCATCTATTTTAGTTCACCTCCTGACATGGCTAAGCAATGTACGTGCTGGGGGTTTGTAGCTGCCGGTACACCTGGTCTTAGATGTTATCTGTTGACTGTTTACTGCTTCCATAAGCATTCCTGCTCCCCCTCTCTATTTGCTGACCTAGTGGTTATCCATCTGCCCCTGTTTGCCGATAGCTATTTCTAAACTTGTTCCTTCCATTTCTGTCCACATGCTTACATTGCAGAAAAAGAGTATATAAAGACGATGGTCTGTGAGTTCAGGGAACCTCCTCCTAAAATATTTTGAAAGAGATGCAGGCTCCCATGTCACCTAAAATGGAGGCCAGGGACGCCAGGACAGAAAGGGATGTTGCAGACCTTGAGTGACATAATGTATGGAATTCACTGATCCAAAAAATATACCACAAAAAATCCAGGGCAAACCTAATGCCCAGTTTCCATAAACCCAGGACCAACTTCTCTAAGCAATGCATCACCTATCAAGGATTTGCAGAAATGCGTTTGGAACTGTGAACCCAGAAAATGCACCACATGAGTTGAAGAATCTTTTCCTCAGTTCATTGCACAAGGGAATTAAACCTGCCTTGGTTTTGCACTGCCAAATTAGGATCCACAAATCCAAAAAACAAATACAATAAAAACTCTGATCTAAGGTCAAGCTGTATGGCCTAAGCCCCATGCATAGAGGGGGTTGGCAGCCTGTTGTGAGTTGGAAGCAGGACCTGGCGGGCAACACGGCCTTGTGACCAAACCCTACAGTGCTCAATCTATAAGGTTTTGTGGCCAACCATGACTGTGCTCTGCTGCTAGAGCGTTGGGCGCAGGGCCTGGCCAAGGTTGGTGCATGGCCATGCTTGAGGGCAAGGCATGGTTGTATGCCAGGTCCCGTGGACAAATTTCACTGCACACGGCTGAAGGCATGGGAAGTTGGAGCTCTTGGGTGCAGGGCCTGCACATGTGCAAGGCGGAAGGTGTGGTCAGTGGTGGTTGATGCCGGTGAAGGCTTAGGCATGTGTCTAAATGGCTAACCTTTACGTCGCATGACCGAAAGCTGTGTGCTGTGTAGCAGCAATTGACTGTCTACGGATGGTTGTATATGGATGTAGGCTCTGTGCAGCATGGGTTGGTGCTTGCAGACCCATGGCCAGAGGCGAATATGTGGCCACCACCACTGCTTATGACCAAAGCCAGGCATAGCAGGGGTTCACACCATTTAAAGCTTAAGTGTAGGGCCTGGATCGGCTAGGCCATGCAACCACCCCTGCTGCACACATGGAAGCGTGGGTCCAGCACCAATGGCAGGTTGGGTGCAGGGACTGCCACTGACTACTGCTGTGCATGAGATTCAGTTTGTCTGTTTCTCTCATTCTCTCACTTACAAAGTATGTGTATCTTTTTGTATACCACTAAAGTTGGTTGTCAGAAGAGCCTTTTTTTTGCTAGACAGATAATTTATATGTATTCATTAGCTGCAGAGCTCTCCTAAGGCAAGGATAAAATGATGTGTGCAATAAAGTGAATGTGGGGGAATACATTCTCAGGAATGAATCGAACCTCTGATTTGGTCCACATGGATTTACCAATACTCTGTAATTCCTGGATCTGCAGTTCCAGCTCCTGGTACCACTAATCCTACAATGCTTATGACATGGAAAAACTGAAATAATCCCATATTCTCCAAATCCCTTTATATCATTTTTCTGGACCCTGGAGCCCAAGACTCCTCCAAAAATTCTGCAGCTGTGCTCGAACATCCCTGCAGACGACCAGATCTCCTGACACCCTCCAAACAAGAAAGTTCAACGCTCCATCCTCTTCCTGCTTTCCCATGATTAGGGTAGAAGCCAGTTGAGGCTTGAAATCCTCTGCCTCTGTAGTGATTATAGAATTGGGACCAGTCATCAGTGGCCCCACTTCTACTGACCCTTCCAAAAACTCAGTTTCCAAACACCTTCCTCAGGTTTAGTTGAGATTTATCCAGGGATGTAAATGTAGCCATGTATTTACCTAGACTCTTGACCAGCCCTTTGCCAAACAGTAGACCCTTAGCATTATAGCTAGGTACTCTTTGCGCCATGTCCCCCAAATTAGCCAATTTTAATAAGGATCACCTTCCTTCTCTCTGTCAATAACCCTGCATTCGCATTAACTTACAGCACCCCTGCTCTTTGGCTCCATCCCCTGAGTAACTCCATATCAACTGGAGTATCATAAACATGGGCCTCTTCAGCCATATCCATAATCCTGGTTATTGGGACCATAACATCTAATACCTTATCCTGACAATCTTCAATTTCTGTTCTAGACCCTTCCTTGAATCTCTGCCCAACCTAAATAAAAAACATATCAACTCGGGGTCCAAATTAGGCGTACTGCACACCTTGTCCTATGACTGGCCTTGAGCACTCTGCCCTCAACACACGTCTCGCTTCCATATGTAAAGGCTTGCAAATCCACTTCCTAATAAATCTACCCACATGCTCCATGGGCCACCAGTCACCACTTTTTGGGTGTCTAATATTGGAAGGAGAAAACATCTCCTCTCCCAAAATGTTGAAGGACTGGGTTTTTCTAAGACCCAGCGGTGCCAGGGAACAACACCTGAAACCTTCGCGGGTTACCTGTTCTGGCGTACCAAACACAGAGACACGGGACACTTCCAGCGACGTCAGAGATCAGCGTTTATTTACTGCAGGGATACAGAGGTCACAAGAAGTACACAGCGTGTAGGTTCTCGGAGACTGCTTCAATTTGCAAAAGTGGATCGCTCCTTTTATACACGTTTTTCCCATAGAACAGTATAGTGAACAAAGATCACAACCCGGTTCCCATAATAAACTTCAAAAGGGTCGCGTTCATGTTTCAAGAGGCCGGAACATAATCACCACAGTATTGCCGGTTCCCAACTGTAAAAACATATCTTCTCTGCAATAAAACACATTCCATCCTGATCGTAAACACATTAGGAGAAGGGACAAGAACAGATGCAAAGAAAGGACAAGGATGCACAACAGATTAGAGAAGAGTGTTAGGAGTAATAAAGGGAACTTGATAACGGGATCAGAGACACCGTGTCTAATGTGTGCATGGCTGAAACAATAGACCGGCATGGCAAGATGAGCCTTGAAAGGGGCCATCTGCCTTCGTCGTGTCGTTTCCCTCGTCATAAAAGTCATACTCCAAAGAACACGTGTCCCTCATGTAAGCTTGGGAGTCCCAGGGTCACGAAGCGGACAAAGTCCGTTCGCTGTCTACTTGAGGGCAAGAAACAAAATGGATGCCGTATCTAAAATGGAACCCGAGGGGTCAGATGAACAAACCCAAAAATCAGACGAACCATACGTGGTTGCGTAGCGAAACTGCGTACACCCACTATACTCGTCATTTGCGGTTCATAGATACCCAACTCACCCATATTCGTCACCACCCAAAAAGTGTCGTTCCGTCCCATACGGAACCTCAGACGCTCCTTTTGCCCTCATGTAGGCAAGCACTAGTCAAGATCGGAATCTATTTCAATATTCATCAGATCATGCAGTTGCTGCTGGAACATTATTCTATTCATCAACGTCTCCTTGGTAACAGATGGTCGTCTTATACACGTTGTAGCACATAAGCCACATAAGGCAGGACCACACTGTACACAAAGACAACACGTGAACAGAAACGTTACAACAACCCCTACGATCATCAGAATCTTCCAACCCCAAGTTGACATCAGGCCCCAAAACCATCCTAGTAGCGTCCAATTACCTTCGTCCACGTGTATGGACTCGGAGATTTTGTGCAACTTCGAGATGGCTTGGTAGACAGTTGGAGCATTATCAGGAATAAAAATGCAACAACTCGAATGGATAACTTTACACACGCCACCTCTATCTGCGAGAACAACATCTAGAACCATACGGTTCTGCAACGTCATGAGTCTATCCGCCTGAAGTTCAGCTGTGAGATTACCAAGGGCACTTGCAGTAATATTAGCAGTCGACTCTACTACACGTGTCAGCTGTCTTAGGTTCCTGCTATTAACCATAGGTCCCCAAAACGGCAAGAAACCCTTAAAGAAGTCTCCTGCTTCTTGACCGGCAGTATCCTCTTTGCTAATAACGCCTCTCACAACTCTAGTCTTGTGATAATCTGAGGCAACTGTGAAAGTCGGTGGTAAAAGATTTGCAATATAACATGTACCCGAAAAATCACGGGGTAACCATGTATAGGCGCGTTCATAACATACAAAATAAGTGCCCTTAGCGGTCAGAAAAACAGGGGAGCAGAGCATCGGCAGAACATACGTGTCAGTGCAAGCACTGTTCCCAAGTTGTGCTCTCGGATTTCGACCCAGACCTTTCAAGCAGAAATTACCGAGGTGTGGTACAATCCATATTGGGGACGAGCTCTTAAGCTGTCTATCACCCACTGACGTACTATACTCAGCCTCGCTCAGATCCTTATAAGCCTGTACCTCTTCATTTGGGATAAGCGATGCATCAAAAACATCTCTATCTAAATCCGCTATCGCTATCGCCAAAGGTTTGTGATACGGCCCAGGACCAAAATTGGCAGAACGTGGCTCTCGACTGGGGTAGGAATCTAGTGCACTACGGAACATAGTTTGAAATGCTCGAGCCGAACCCTGGGAGCTGTACGGAAGGACCAAATATGGAATACCCCTATCCATGGTATGTGGCATTAACCCACACACCCAACAATTGGTAGTATTCATCACCAACTGATGCTGATGTAGAAGTTGAACGAAGGAGTTATTCATAAATTCCGCACGCCTAACCTGTTCATGTTGAGGCAGGGGATGAAAAGAATGTGGGGAAACAGTGGTGAGGGAGCTCAGTTTAGGAGAAGAGGTAGGTGAAACAGAAGGCAATAACAACTGTACTCCAAAATACACTCCACCCACCAATAACATAGATACGATCAGGAACAATAGGAACACCTGAAACAAAAAGCATTTTGTACATACAACTCTTCTTAATTCTGATCTCTGCGCCGACATCCTTTCTACTTCCAACAGCTTAGAGAATGCCATCCTCTACAAACCGTCCGTGACGTATTTGATGCACTTCGTTCTGAGTAGCGATTATCAATCCCCAGGAGTTCCCAGGAATCGACAAAAGTAACCGACCTAGCGTCAGAAACCTGCTAAACAGAAAGGAGTACCCGCACGGCCCTACGGTGACCCGGATGGAGAGGTACCCTCGAAAAGTTCAGATTACAAATCTCTAAGCCGTGGGAAAGCACATAAAAACTCAAAAAGGAAGGATATAATTGTCCATAATGTTCATAACATCAAAAGCAAATATACAACTAATTTTTATTAATCCTTGAACGAAGAAAGTATCGACTTCTTCCAGGTCGAGTTTGCTCTACAAACAGTTGTTCGGCTGGCGCAACAGTGTTTGATGAAGTGGACAACGAGTCAGACCTTGGGCTTTCTGCTACCGATAACTCCACATGTGGGTTTGGCAGTGACAAATCATTTCCCACAGGTTGAGCGTCGCTAAACGGCACAAAGTGCAAAGGAGTCTCAGTTTCTGTTGTCGAAATCCCAGTCCTCACCCAACTATCCGTCGGTAAGGGAATCGGTACCCTTTTCGTATGGCTGGCGTGCACCCAATTCTTCCGGCCCTCCAGTCGAACCGCAGTCCTCGTCGTCAATAAGACTTGAAAGGGGCCTACAAATCTTGGCTCCAAGTTGCGCTTTCAACCAAAATTTCGGGTAACAACCCAGTCTCCTGGCCGGAGCTGGTGTCCAGGGCCCTCTGTCTGCGCCGGTAGAGCTTCAAAGACCTGTTGGTGGATTAACCGTAGTTTAGTGGTCAAATCATGCAGGTAATCAATTAACATTGGGTACTCAAGACTATTAAAAGCCCTTGGTCTCGGGACCCCCCAAATATTCGCAGGGCGGCCGAACACAATCTCATATGGGCTAAGCCCTACTCGAGAGTGTACGGTCGCTCTGGTCGATAGGAGAGCCAGAGGCAAGGCATCAGGCCATGATAGACCAGTCGTAGCCTGGATCTTGGCGAGTTTTAGTTTTAGGGTACCATTGTACCCTTCAACCAAACCCGCTGCCTGTGGATGATTAGCGCTATGGAACTTTTGGCGAATTCCAAGACCCTTGCACACACTCTGCATTACACTTCCCACAAACTCACTTCCATTATCCGACCATACAATCCGTGGCATTCCGTACCGAGGAAAGTATTCCTTCAGCAGGATTTTTGCTGTGGACAGGTCAGTGTTATCCTTAAGAGGATAGGCCTCAATCCATCTGGAGAACGCACAAACCACAACCAAAACATACTTTAGGTTATTGCATCTCTCCATATGGATAAAGTCCAGCTGGATAACCTCAAAGGGACAAACAGGAGGAGCAAAATGACCAGGTGGAGTGGGAGTGCCCTTGCCGGGATTGTGCATTAAACACACCATACAGTTCTTAACCACTCTCTCGGCACACTTAGCAATACCCTCATTTCTCCATACAGGTGACAAAAACCTACATATTCCTTTCGCACTAATATGTGCCAACCCATGGGCCATCGTCACAACAGCTAATACGTACGCATCTGGTAACATCCACCTCTGACATTCCGTCAGGTCAACCCAACATCCATGCATGTCCAACTTTCCCGTACTTTCTTTCCACTTAGTCTTTTCGGCTTTAGTAGCTTCGTTCTGAATTGCTTTCACACTCTCAATAGTATTTTAACACATACCAGTCTCCATCGGCCACCTCACTGAACTCGTGACATACATTCGGGTCGCAAGATCCTTAGCCGTTTCCTTAGCAATCTCATCCGCGAACGCATTACCACGACCAACATCATCCGTCACCTTCCGATGTGCACTACATTTAACAATCGCCACTTGTTTAGGCAGTGTAAGTGCATCCAAAAGGTCATTCACAAGCTGCCCATGCTGAATCTTCGTACCATGTGATGTCATAAATCCTCTTTCTCTCCACAATCTTCCAAAGTTATGCGCAACACCGAATGCATACTGACTGTCGGTAAACACATTCACTCGCTTTCCTTTAGACAAGACACAAGCTCTTGTCAATGCAATCAACTCTGCAGCTTGCGCTGAATTCTGATTCAATCTCGCAGTTTCCACAACCGTGCTCAACGTCACTACAGCATACGCAGTCGTCACATCACCATTCGGCAATTTAAAGCACGACCCATCCACATACAAGGTACCATCGGGATCTGTCAAGGGAGTGTCTTTTAGGTCCACACGACCTTTTGTTTCTTCCTCAGTTCGTAAATAACAATCATGTGGTGGCACATCATCTGATTCCATATTAATCGGCAACAATGTCGCCGGATTCAATATATTACAACGTTTGATCTGTATATGACTTGCCAAAAGGGTCAGCTCGTACCCAGACAACCTTGCACTCGTCAGATGTTGAGTCTTTGTCCGATTCAAAAGAGTATCAACTGCATGCGGAACCATCACCATGAGCATATGATCCATAACAAGACCTGCGGACTGCCGAATAGACGCCGCTGCTGCCGCTGTCGCCCTCAAGCAACTTGGCAACGCTCTCGCTACCGGGTCTAAGGTCGAGGAAAAATATGCACACGGGCGCTGCTTGCCACCAAATTGTTGCGTTAAAACACTCAATGCACAACCTTCCCTCTCGTGAACGTATAATGTGAATGGCTTGCTGTAATCGGGAGTACCTAACACAGGAGCCGAACACAGTGCGTCACGTAGTTCAGAAAAACTTTTCTGACATTCCTCCGTCCATGGCAAAGGAGTCGAAACGTCCTTGCACGTAAGAGCTATCAATGGCTTCGCTAACAGTGAAAAATTTGGAATCCACTGTCTGCAGTATGACGTGATACCTAAAAAGGCACGCACATCTCTCTGGGTCGTCGGCACGGTCATTCGAGCAATTGCTGCAATTCTTTCAGGGGTCAACCTTCTTCCCGCCTTTGACAATAAGTGACCTAAGTAGGTAACTTCTTGACAACAATATTGTAACTTAGAAGGTGACACTTTATGGTGTAAGTCACAGAGATGCTGCAATAGTGACACAGTAGCAGTCCGGCAGACTTGTTCAGTATCTGCAGCTACCAACAGATCGTCAACGTACTGAATCAGAGCTGCACCAGTTGGCAGCACAAACGCATCTAGTTGACTTTTAAGAGCTTGGCTGTAGATCGATGGGCTCTCACAGTAGCCTTGAGGTGCGCGTTTGAACCGGAAACTGCGACCTCCTAACGAAAATCCGAACAAATCACGACTTTCCTCAGCAATCGGAATGCTAAAGAACGCATTCTTCAGATCGATTACCGAGAACCACGATGCAGAGGCTGGAATCAGAGTCAGCAAAGCTGTAATGTCTGGAACCACAGGAAACTGCGGGACAACAATTTTATTTACTTCCCGCAAGTCAATAACTAGACGGTACACGGGAGGCTTGGACGGATCAGTTCGTTTCAAAATAGGCAACACGGGACTATTACACACGTTACCTCGTGTCTCCTCGATAACGTCTTTACCGATTAGATCATAGATGATCGCTAATAGTGCCTGTTCACCATCAAGGGAAATACGATACTGTGGTATGCGTGGTAAGCGCGCATCAGCTTTCAATTGAACAACATATGGTGGGAGGCTCAGTAGGCCCACATCATTGGGACCTGTTGCCCACAAAGAAACCGGAAGAGAACTCAATTCCGGCGGGAGCTTATCGATTGACAGGTACATAGGGGAGATCACATTCTCACCCAAGGTAAGCTCCACACCCGTAGGAGAGCAGTACAAAGTCGCATGTAACCTCTTCAGCAAATCCAAGCCCAAAAGATTCTCACCACAACCAGTAGTCAAAATCAAAGGAGCTTCTAACTCATGAGACCCAATCGTAAGGAGCAAGGGGCTAGAGACTGGATTGCTAACGGGGGCGCCAGAGAATCCAACGGAAACATTCGTTAAGCCAGACAAAGGCGCGCCAGGGAGTTTCGAATGCATAATGGAACTTTTTGCTGCACCAGTGTCCAACAGAAAAGGCTCAACAACGCCCAATGTGGCTACTGCAACATAAGGCCCTCTCTGATCAACCGGAACGGATACTTCTCCCTTCCTTTGTCTATGGCTGTCCTAGTAAATACCATCCGTATCAACATCATGCTCAACGTAATGGTCATCCACATGATACTGCGCAGATCTACCGGACAATGGTTCACGTCGATCGAAACAATTCTGCGAGTCCGAGGAAGTGGCAAAACGCTCGGCCTGATTCTGAGTAACTCCACGACCTCTACCACGTGAAGCTTGTTGAGGACCACCACGACCTCCTCGAGCTGACACACCATTATTCCTATCACGGAGAACCGGACAATTAAACTTCAAATGGCCCTCCCCTCGACAGTACGCACATTGATTATATCCCAACACAAAACGAGGTGCGGGAGAGTCATTCCGTGTCTGCGATCTAGAGAACTGGGATTGCGATCTATTTGGCTGGTGCGAATCATTGAAATTTGAGCGCGGAGGATACGCTTGCTGCAATAGGACCTTAGTTTTAAGATCCTTCGTTTTCTTATCTGCACGTTCACTTTCCTCCTTTTCCCTATTTTCGTAATATTGGGCCGTAGCCAATATTTGAGCAGTGGTAGAAACAGCCCATGAACTCTCAGAATTTTACAACTTATTGCTAAGTTCGGGCAACAAGTTCGATACAAACTTATCAACAAACAACCGCTGACCACCTTCTGAACCCATGTCCTGGCCACTATGATCGACAAATGCTTCCTCAAATCTCGTAAAGAAGTCGGATACGCTTTCATCCCTCTTTTGCTTGCACGCGGACAACTTGTCCCAATTGACGCGCATCGCTGGCATAAGCGTTTTCATGAGGGTAATTATCCTCTGGGGCAATTCCACATAGCTGCTCAGGCTTAGCTCCACCAACTTGCTGAGCGTCTGCCGCTGTAAGGGCAGCCCAATCACCGCCCAACTCGGCCGCGTGATTCTCGTGACGAATTTTCGCCCAAATCGGCTGAGGCACTACATTGCCAAACAACATATCAATATCAGCAAGGTTCATAACAGTAGCATCCACCAATTGAGACAACTCCTTATAATAACCCGCTGGATTTTTACGGGGATCAGGCAAAGTTTGCTTCACCTGAAAGACTTCCGATCGTTTCCAAGGGAGGTGTATCCACACTCTCTGAAAACGGCCTGGGACAGCAGGGTTAGCATTAGGATCACCTGGCATCCATACTGGGGGAACTTCCCGCATCGGATATTGACCAGGCTGTGCCATCCACGCTGCAGTCTCTTCCTTAAACAATGCTCGAGGTTGCACTGTACATCGAAATGATAACAGACGTTCTAGAGCTTCTCGAACCTTGTCACCCACGATCACACCAGTTGTGAACCGATGCTGGAGATCAGAAACCTCTGACGGTACATTATCTACCACATCGTAATCCCACTCCTCCTTCAACGATTTACACAATTCCTCGAACACGAATCGTTGAGTGGGCGCATTAAACTGAGAAAATGTGTCAAACACTACACGTGAAGAGTATTTAACGAGATTACGTATCCATTTACGTGCCATTTTTACCAACGATTCACGTTCCCTATCATCAGGAAGCTGACTACGTCGCTGAGCGGCATCAGAAAGAGTTGAGCCGAGTATTGGCCCAAAAAGCGGAGAATAAAGAGTAGCAACAGCAGTCAGGAGACGACTACGAACAGAAGGAGAGGAGGAAGAAGATGCAGGCGCAGCAACAGTAGGGGTAGAGGCAATAGAAGTTGACGCGGCACCAGGAGTAGTAGGAACGACAGACTGAGGAGGGACTATTTGTGGCACGAGGGGTTGCGGGGGAGCGGGAGGAACAGCGGGCTGACCAGCGGCCGCCAAAACAGCAGGTGGAGGAAGAGGTAGAATCACCGGACCCAGAGTATCGGGAGCATAGGGAGGTGGTGATTTCAACAGATAAGACAATAGCGAATCCTCTACCGCTTCTTCACCTGACTTATCGTCATTAGACGGTAGCACCGGATAACATTTATCAACTGCCATATGATGAAGTCGAGCCCTAACTTCCTGCTCTTTCTCATTTTTGTCTCGCTGATACTGTTCAGCATCTTGCATCACCGCAATAACACCGTCTCTTTTATTTTTCTTACTCTGTTTGATTTCTTTCTGCTTGGCCTCTTTCCGCCACAACCGGAAGGAATCAAACATGGCCGGCCTAGCCTTCATTTTAAACAGTTTAGCTTCCAAATTATCTAAAACGGCAGTTTCGAAACTACCATGAGATGGCCAACTAAGAGCCCCATCATTTTTAGTGTAGCGAACCCAATATTCATTATACACGATAGGACCCACGCCATGGCGACTATAGAGCTCGTAAATTGGAGTTCCAACCGGAGGTATCGGACATAAATCCTCCAGCCGGGAATCCATTCTGCAACATTTGAGAAACCCGAACAAAGGACTACGGCTAGGCATCGCGCACACTAACCGAGTTTACAAACTTCAAGGGCTATCGAATTTATGATATCCTCGCAAAAAAGTTTGCGAGACCCTCGGTTTTTGGCAATTGCAATCGTCAAATAAAACCCAACAACTAAGAACCACTAATGCTATGGTACCATGCAAACAACAAAGGAACACTGGGAGTGACCCACAAATACTTAACTGAAAGAACAATGGCGTCACCAGGAAGGCCCGTCTATCGTCTCGCCGTACAAAGGACTACGCCAGGCGCCAAAACAGGTCGACAGTCAGGGCATCAGTCCGTCGCAGCCGTCAGGAGGCGGGGATCTTCGCGGGAAAAGACGTCGGGCCACTTATTTCGACAACTGGATCGATGAAGCGGGGTGAACCTTCCCTCGGAGATTTCACACGAAGTTCCTCACGATCGTCGGGCTTTGGACCGGTACCGCTGATGTCGCCCCACGTTGGGCGCCAACTGAAGGACTGGGTTTTTCTAAGACCCAGCGGTGCCAGGGAACAACACCTGAAACATTCGCGGGTTACCTGTTCTGGCGTACCAAACACAGAGACACGGGACACTTCCAGCGACGTCAGAGATCAGCGTTTATTTACTGCAGGGATACAGAGGTCACAAGAAGTACACAGCGTGTAGGTTCTCGGAGACTGCTTCAATTTGCAAAAGTGGATCGCTCCTTTTATACACGTTTTTCCCATAGAACAGTATAGTGAACAAAGATCACAACCCGGTTCCCATAATAAACTTCAAAAGGGTCGCGTTCATGTTTCAAGAGGCCGGAACATAATCACCACAGTATTGCCGGTTCCCAACTGTAAAAACATATCTTCTCTGCAATAAAACACATTCCATCCTGATCGTAAACACATTAGGAGAAGGGACAAGAACAGATGCAAAGAAAGGACAAGGATGCACAACAGATTAGAGAAGAGTGTTAGGAGTAATAAAGGGAACTTGATAACGGGATCAGAGACACCGTGTCTAATGTGTGCATGGCTGAAACAATAGACCGGCATGGCAAGATGAGCCTTGGGAGGGGCCATCTGCCTTCGTCGTGTCGTTTCCCTCGTCATAAAAGTCATACTCCAAAGAACACGTGTCCCTCATGTAAGCTTGGGAGTCCCAGGGTCACGAAGCGGACAAAGTCCGTTCGCTGGCTACTTGAGGGCAAGAAACAAAATGGATGCCGTATCTAAAATGGAACCCGAGGGGTCAGATGAACAAACCCAAAAATCAGACGAACCATACGTGGTTGCGTAGCGAAACTGCGTACACCCACTATACTCGTCATTTGCGGTTCATAGATACCCAACTCACCCATATTCGTCACCACCCAAAAAGTGTCGTTCCGTCCCACACGGAACCTCAATGTCCCTAAGCACCTCCGTAAATGCCACATTCTCTAAATTATCAAATTCATTACCAAACTCCTCATCCTGCTGCAAATCCAAAATACACTCATCCCACTCTTTACCATCTTCAGGTTTTAAACTCCTGTCAACCTTTCTGTTTCCATCACCTTGCATGTTGCAAACGACACCTTTTCTTTGTGTGCCGCTGAGGACACCCATTTTCTGTGTGCAGCGAAGGAGACCTCTCTTTCTGATGCAATTCAGAACATCCTTTCCCTTTTTAGACAAATAAATGTGTTCCACATGCTTAGTTTTCTTCGACCTCTTTCCTCCCATTAAATAAATAAATACTCAGATTTGTAGAGTGCAGCCTATCCCCTGTGAGGGTATCCAGGCACTGTCAGGCACGAGGAGATTAAGTGATTTGCCCAGAATTACAGGATCCCTAGCTCCGGAGTGTGCAACTCTGGCCGTCATGCCACATCCTCTCCCTCTTACCAAATTCTCTTCCTCCTCAGACAGAGAAAAAACTCCTCACCAGACTTCCAATGTTTCCTTCTCTTACTTCCTAGAATATAAGCCCCGGATTCCTGAACTTTACTCTTCATTTCTTTCAGAATTATTTTCCTCACCAACTCCTCATCTATTAAAGAACCATCTGCAAGAACACTGCTTCCTTGCTCTGACTCCATATGTACTTCCTAACTATTTTAAAAATGTATTAGTAATGTCATAATAACTACATTTTCTCCGCAAAATGACTTCGTTTTTAAACGAATTCCCCTAATAATCTGCAATTAAACTATTTGCAAATCACCTAGCTGTTACTAATAAGTATCCAACTAACTTGTAAATACAATTTTCCTAATTGTCTCCACTTATCCCAAAATACGTCACTCTCTGGGTGAAATATGATCGAATAATCTCCTCACCTGTTTTTTTGCTGTTTTTTTTTTTTAATTAATGCCAACAATCTGAGGAACGCGCACTTGTATCCTGATTCACTTTCATGTTTTTGGGCCCAATTCAAGATGGCGTCCAAATCTCACAATACTCTCTTGCGCATCTGGTCCTTCTTCTATTGTGTTTATTTGAAGACGTGAGCAATCGCGTCTCGAGAGAGCGTGAAGCTCGAGCCTGGACATTGAAGCCACCACACCGGTAAGGCCTGTGCACATCCCCTGGCCCGTTAAAAACGCTCCTATGTTGATAAAAACACAAATGTCTAAAACGAATGTCCAAAATGCAAATGCCCGTTTAGCAATAGAATAAGAAATCTGTGAAATAATGTTAATTGACATTCATGATGTATATCATACCCCTTTTAAGAAATAAGAAAATGTCTTAGCTTATGCTAAAAGGGTCGTCTGTGGAAACGTGTAATATTTTACTTAGCATAAGCTACAGCCATTTTGACTGTGGTGTCCATTTCGTTTCCTTCGTAACTCTTTCGCACTCTGCTGTTTGCCTTTTCACTCTGCTTGTGTCATCTATTTTAGTTCACCTCCTGACATGGCTAAGCAATGTACGTGCTGGGGGTTTGTAGCTGCCGGTACACCTGGTCTTAGATGTTATCTGTTGACTGTTTACTGCTTCCATAAGCATTCCTGCTCCCCCTCTCTATTTGCTGACCTAGTGGTTATCCAGCTGCCCCTGTTTGCTGATAGCTATTTCTAAACTTGTTCCTTCCATTTCTGTCCACATGCTTACATTGCAGAAAAAGAGTATATAACGACGATGGTCTGTGAGTTCAGGGTACCTCCTCCTGCAACACTTGAGTGTTGTGTGGATGTGGTCCCACTCATGAGTGATTAATAAACTTGTTATTTTATTTCAACTCCAGTGCCGATCTCTTTTTGTTAGTCTTTGGAACCCGTGGACAAGAGGGTGACCCTGCACCAGTGTGCTCACTTTTGGGTACATTTCTACAGTTGGCGCCCGGCACATGGGGCCCCATCGGAGACGCGGCCGTCCGAAGGAGTGCACTCGACGGAGGACCGGAATATTACTGAGGATGCGCACTGCATGAGAAGACCCTTGTCTTTGCAGGCCGACGTGCCTTTTCCGGTTTTCCCGATTTGACCCTCCGGGTGGTAGCCGGTCTCGACTGGGGCTTTCTTTGGCGTATTCTGCAGTGACCATTAGGTCGACCAGAGATCAGCAGGTGGGAATTGGAGACTTCTGTTTGGTAAGGTCGCTGAAGTGGCACTCTTGATTTGCTTGATTTGGTTTTTTGGTTTAGTTTTAGTATTCTTTCTTTGCAAAGACTGAAGGCAGGTAATGTGGAGATTTTCCTCCTTTTGGAATATTTGTTTGAGTAGTAATATTGTACATATACTTGTGAAAACATGCCTGTTCTCAGCACACTCCATAAGTGGTGCTCTTGTGGTACCAATAAAAATTTAGAGCAAAGTCAGCTGGCTCCTCCAGAAGTGATGCCCAATAGAGAGATGTATATTAAATATGGTATTTGTCCCATAATGTATGGATCTTTGTGGAACAAATACACAAAGAAAGAGTCCGATCTACAATGGATAGTGAATGGATCATTCGATTCTAAAAAGGTTTAATATGTAAAGCAGTGTTTATTTAAAAGAAAGAGTAGAGTAGACAGGATATGTTTGATTGTGACATATGTGGGATAAAGAAGTGCGAGAGAGAGTGAAGAGAGCAGAAGCTATAGCAGAGAAAGAGCAGCGAAAGACGATATATCAAAAAGCGGTGGTATTAAAAGACAAAGAAATGAAGGAAAGAATAGAAAAGGAAGATAGAGAACGTCGATTAGAGGTAACTGGCAAGTACCCTATTAGACGCCCTATTTATCCGATACTTAATAAGCTTCATGATGATTCTATTTTATTAGATCGACCCCCACCCCCGTATACATTTCCCACTCCTAGTGCCCCTGAGGATGAGGCTTCTGACGAGGAGCATTCTTCTTCAGAGGATAAAGATAAAGACAGGCAATCTGGGCGACAGACTTGCTCTACTTTGACTAAAGCAGAAAAAGATGCATTAAAACCCCCTGCTAAAGTGGAAGCTCATCGGACTACTACAGTGACGATCCTCATAAATATGGTTCAACTTTGGAAAGATATAGACCAGTTAAATTTCGTAGAAAAATTCTGTTGGGAGGTGATATATGGTTGACGGTATATTTCTGACGAAACCAGCTGATCTGAACGTTGATTATAAGCGGTTGGTAGATGGGACTTACCTTTTTCAGATATACCTGATACGATTAGAAGTTATATATAGTTAAATTACGAGATGAAACATTGAGTTTACGGAAGGAGCAAGAATTATCTAGAAAAAATATAGTTGTAGAAACAGTTCAATCTCAGACAAAGAAAGTAGATGCTTTGGTGGATACGAACAAACCCTGTAGTAGTGAAGTTGCTATGAAACCAATGCGTGAAGCTGCACCCCGTATGTTCCTCCGAAGGGTGCGGGAACAAATGATGATAAAACTTCGGATGATGCAAAGGGATATTTTATATATAATTGGATTTACACTCCTTGGAGTAGAGCAGATGTTATGGCTCTTAAGGCTGCTTTGCCCGACCCCCGGAAAAATCCCGCCGTTTACGAGGATGTGGAAGGAGCCATCAGCTCCTGCACTATGACCTTGCCAGATATTGATATGTTCTTTGGGCTTATTTTGCCCCCTTATATGTGGAGAAGAAAACGTAAAATAGATGATAATGTGGCATATGGTGATACCTGGGAGCATTTAGAAGAAATAGATGCGGAGAGGGAGCCTGAGCAGAAACATCAGAAGGAGATATTAGACCTTCCTAAAGCTATTGTGACTAAGTTGAAGACTCTCATACCCCCTAAGAAAATAGATTGGACTACGTTGGCGTCCTGTAAACAAAAAAAGGATGAGTTAGTTTCTGATTTCTTTCAAGATTTGAAGACAAATTCCATGATTTTAGTGGTCAGTCATTGGCCGATGATACGGGTAAGCATTTGTTTGTTGACCAATTTGTCGCTAATATGTTACCGGAGGTAGCTAGTGGCTTAAAGGCTAGCGAGAGTTCTTGGACCACGTCTTCTCCAGTTTCCCTTTTAACTATGGCCCAATATAATGAGCGACAGGAACAGGAAGCAAAAGGCAGGGAGGATAAGAAGGTTAAAGAATTAAAGACAAAAGTTATGTTGGCTCAAGTATATGGTCCTCCATTTAGGGAAGCTGGAAGAGGTGGACGTGCAATGTACACACCCGGAGCGCTCCCTCTTCCTCAAGCAAATTTGTCTCCTGATCTGTATGCCTAATGTAAAGAGACTGGACATTGGCGTTCTGAGTGCCCTCTTTTGAGACGTCAGCAGCACCAGCGGGAAAGGGCAAGTATGAGAGGACACCCAGGGAATTCAGGAAACAGGGGAGGTGCAGGAGCTCGTTCCAGGTTTGAGGCAGTTGAACAAGGACCAAATTACTCTAATACTTTTGATAGACGAAATCAATACCAAATGTCTGATTATTCTGCTGATGCACTTGCAGATTCCGATTACGCATAGAGTGGGGTAAGGGACCGGTTGAGGCGCCAGTAGATCAAATGGGTCCTTATGTTGACGCAAATGTCTTGGGATCTACTGATCGGTTTCTGGTTGACACAGGGGCTACCCGTAGTGCTCTGTCTAAAAGATTGGTTCCTAGGGCTCCCCGGTCTGGCATAATGATAACATCGATAGGATTCGATGGAACACCTACACCTAGCACGCTATCACAGCCACTTGAAATTCGGACTTAACAAATTCACTGCAGCATGTCCATTTTTGCTTTCCCCTAACACACTGGACAACATTGTGGGTATCGATATGCTTAAATATTTTCGTGTTACAATACGTTGTTCTCCAGAAGGTGTGCATGTTATTTTAAATGACAATTATCCAATGGTTGAGAGATCCTGTCTTATCAATGAGGATGCCGCTCTGGCGTCCCTATCTTGTACTCTGTGGGCCACATCAGATACTGACATGGGTCAAATGGTTATTCCACATGTGCATATTCAAGTAAGGGAACGTGTCACACTGCCTCGTTTGCCACAATACAAAATATCCCGAGAAGGTGAAGAAGCATTAGCCCACATTGTTCAGGATTTGATCAAAGTGGGGGTAGTGGAAGAAGTCCCCTATAATATTTGCAATAGCCCTATCCTTCCTATTTTGAAAAAAGACACGGACACTAAAATTTACAGATTCATTATTGATTTGCGAGAGGTTAATAAAATTGTAGTACCCCAATATCCGGTAGTTTCTGATATCACAACCCTTCTCACTATAGTCCCTCCCACTGCCACTACATTTTCGGTGATCGACTTGAAAAACGCATTTTTCTCAATACCCATTCACCCGGACAGCCGTTATCTTTTTGGATTCACGTTGAAAAATAGATCATTCCGGTTCTGTAGACCTCCACAGGGCTATACAGACAGTCCTAGCATTTACAGTCAAGCATTAAAAAGACATCTTGATTATTTTCCTGTACCAAAAGGGGTGGTCCTTATCCAATATGTCGATGACATCTTGTTAGCTGCAGATACCCCTGAGCAGTGTGAAGAAGGAACACTGTTATTGTTATCATTTCTTGCATCACATAATCACGAAGTTTCTAGAAAGAAATTACAATTTTGTAGACAGCAGCTTACCTATTTAGGTCACCTCCTGTCTAAGGAGGGACGTGCACTCACACCAGATCGCATTCAGACCATTTTAGATACTCCTGTGCCTCGTACTCAGAAGGATCTCCGTGCACTGATTGGCCTTACTTCTTTTTGTAGGCAGTGGATCCCCAGTTTTTCGCACATTATTAAACCTTTGTTGGCCCTTTTGACTAAAGACACTCCGATGCCCCTCCCATGGACTACTGTATCTCAGAATGCCTTCCAACTGTTACGCCAATCTCTTTGTTCTGCACCAGTATTAGGAACTCCAGACTAAACTAAGACTTTCACACTCTATGTACACGAGAGGGAAAGTTGTGCCCTCTCGGTTTTAACACAGATGTAGGGTGATGAACAACGTCCTTGTGCATATTTCTCAGCTGTCCTTGACCCAGTCGCTCGCGCGCTGCCTGGATGTTTCCGAGCAGTGACAGCAACAGCTGTATCTATACGTCAGAATGAAGGGATAGTTTTGTCAAACAAACTGCTTGTGTTAGTACCCCATTCAGTTGATGCTTTGCTAAATCAAACGAAAACACAGCATTTGACTAGTGCTCGATTGACAGGATATGAATAGACACTTTTGGCCCGTAATATCACATTGAAAAGATGTTTGACATTAAACCCTACTACACTACTACCATTTCCAGCTACTCCGCCTCAGTCACAAGAGTTACATGATTGTATATTCCTCACTGAAGAGCAAACAAAGGGTCGTGTTGACTTACAAGATACACCTCTCTCTAGTGTTGATGGGGAGTTATGGGTTGATGGCTCATGTCTGAAATTACCCGATGGCACTACATCTGCTGCCTATGCTATCACAACCCTTCAGACAGTAGTTGAGACAGCTCGCATCCCACAGAAGTCGGCCCAAGCTGCCGAGCTGATTGCACTAACAAGAGCATGTGAGCTTAGTACAGACTTACTTGTCAATATTTTTACAGACAGCCAGTATGCATTTGGGGTGGCACACAATTTTGGTCGCTTGTGGAAAGAAAGGGGCTTCCTCACCTCACATGGGACACAGATAGTGCATGGAGAATTAGTGCATAATCTTCTTACAGCCCTAACCTATCCTAAGAAAGTGGCAATTGTTAAGTGTAGTGCACACAAGAAAGTGACTGATAAAATAGGAGCAGGTAATGCCTTTGCAGATTACACAGCCTGTGAGACAGCAATGCAGCGAAGTACCTCATCTATATATGTGGTGAAGTCACAAGCTGAACGTTGGCATGATGCCAGGCAGGAAGTGCTGGACATGCAGCAATCTACCTCTGCTAATGAGCTAAATCAATGGTCTAAGGAGAGAGCACTGGATGATGAGGGCTGTTGGAGGAATAAAGATATGACCAAATGGAAGTTACCCTCAGCGTACTTATACCCCTTGATTCACATGGCACATGGGCCGGCACATGTTGGTGCATCCTCAATGGCAAAACGACTTATGCAAGTTTGGGATCATCCTGATATGCCAGCACTGCTAAAAAGATAGTCCAGTCTTGTCTGTCTCCAGTATAATCCTGGAAAGGGTACGCGAGCTCCAACAGGAGGGTTTGTGACACCAGCTGCACCTTTTGAGGTCCTACAAATGGATTAAATTCAGCTTGAGTGCTGTAATAATCTAAAATATGTCTTAGTAGTGGTTTGTGCCTTCAGTAAATGGGTGGAGGCGGATGCTATGAAGGTTAATACAGCTCTCACGACAGCGAAAGTTCTCTTAAAGGAGTTCTTTCCTTGATTCGGCATTTGTCGGGTCCTATGGAGTGAGAACGGACGTCATTTCATTGGGCAAGTTGTAGAATATGTCATGAAAGGGTTGGGGATTAAGCAGAAATTTCATGCCGCTTTTCACCCACAGTCAGCAGGCCTGGTGGGGCGTTATAACTCCACCCTGAAATTGGATAAAATACAGGTTTCCACGTCTTTGAAATGGCCTGATGCACTGCCCCTAGCCTTGCTTTCTATTAGATAGATACCACATACACGATCTGACCTTACGCCATATGAGATCTTTTTTGGCAGGCCCATGAATATTTGGGGGGTCCCTAAGCCTCGCCCTATACATGATGTTCCTCACATGTTGATGTGTGACTATTTGTCCCAGTTAACTGACAGCTTGTCTTCTATTTATCAACAGGAACGGGAAGCCCTTCCAGACAGGTGACTTCGTACTGACAAAAATCTTCCAGCGGACGAACAGCTTGGAACCTCGCTGGCGTGGCCCAGAGCAGGTCCTCCTTGCTACCAGAACGGCAGTGCGAGTGACCAACCGGAAGTATTGGGTCCATGCCAGTCATTGCCGAAAAATTCTGCATGCCGTCGTGATCCCTGCTGCGTAGACAGATCATCGCGACATCCTGGTCACCGAGAGAGGACGAGCAGCGTCAGCTGAAGGGCCTGAGGAAGTCTTCCCAGACCACACGATCCCTGGTGCATCTAGATATCTGCTTCGCTCCAGGAAGAAAGACACTTCATCACAGAAAGAGACTGTTTGAGCCTCTGTCCTGGGTGATTAAAGACTGACTACAAAGGGGGGGTAGTCTTTTAGTGACTAGTTGTCTCAACGTTAGTGAAGAAACCAACGACCGCCCAGGAACTTAGGGCATCATCTGTTTTGTTGTATGCCTACGAGATGAACATGCCTGAGCAGAAGAAATTGAGTGCTTCAAAAATCTATAGCAAATGCACAATGTTCATCACTGAACTAACTTTGACTGCTGTCATTATTGTGGTGGAGCATGTCGCATTATTGGGAGTAGCTGTTGCATATTTATCCCTGACCACGCCCCTTCTGTTTATGATGCCCTTTCCTAAATGCATAAAATAGCCACTGAGATACATCAAGACTCAGGAAAATAGACTTGGACTGGATGGTTCTGGAATTTGTTTTCTGTATGGTGTTTGATAGTATTGTTGGCCTTATTTATAATTATTGCAATTATCTTCTCTTGTTGTTTGTGCATACAATGTGGACCAATGCTCTGTTCCCTCTGTATTTCCACTTGTGCTACTTGTGTACCGTCTAAAACAAATGTCCAAAATGCAAATGCCCGTTTAGCAATAGAATAAGAAATCTGTGAAATAATGTTAATTGACAATCATGATGTATATCATACCCCTTTTAATAAATAAGAAAATGTCTTAGCTTATGCTAAAAGGGTCGTCTGTGGAAACGTGTAATATTTTACTTAGCATAAGCTACAGCCATTTTGACTGTGGTGTCCATTTCGTTAACTTCATAACTCTTTTGCACTCTGCTGTTTGCTTTTTCACTCTGCTTGTGTCATCTATTTTAGTTGACCTCCTTACATGGCTAAGCAATGTACATGCTGGTGGTTTGTAGCTGCCGGTACACCTGGTCTTAGATGTTATCTGTTGACTGTTTACTGCTGCCATAAGCATTCCTGCTCCCCCTCTCTATTTGCTGACCAAATGGTTATCCATCTGCCCTTGTTTGCTGATAGCTATTTCTAAACTTGTACCTTCCATTTCTGTCCACATGCTTACAATGCAGAAAAAGAGTACATAAAGACGATGGTCTGTGAGTTCAGGGTACCTCTTCCTGCAACAGTTGAGAGTGTTGTGTGGACGTGGTCCCACTCATGAGTGATTAATAAACTTGTAATTTTATTTCAACTCCAGGGCCAATCTCTTTTTGTTAGTCTTTGGAACCCGTGGACGAGAGGGTGACCCTGCACCAGTGTGATCACTTTTGGGTACATTTCCACAATGCCACGCCTTTGTGCTGCATATGGCACCACGCGTCATTGTTGATGACCTCTCTGCTGATATCAATGATGTCCCTTATAACATCACTTATGACATTACTGCACCTAACAAATTAAAGTGTGAAACAAAAACAGAGAGATAGATGTAGATTAGGTTTGATACAGGTAAAGGCTGTTGCCAACGCCTTCACCCAAATCCTGCTGTCCCCAGACATAGGCTGTGTAGAGAAGGTATAGGCACAGGCTTTGTGCATGGCCGGGTATGAAGCTCTGTTCCCAACCCCACTGCCCATGGTTGTAGGTATACAAAAAGTAATGGAAATTAAATAAACTTTTTTTTTTAAAACACTGAAAGTAGCAAAAACAAGTTGCTGATTTTGACTCCAAAATACATAAATCGGTATAGCCATCAGAAATAACATAACAAGGGAGACACAGAGCACACAAAATGAGTAGACCTATTAGCGAGCCTCAAAAATTGAAAAGTAAACAACTGAAAACTTCACTAGATCAGTGGTGGCTGGCACGGATCGGGGTGGCAGGGCGGAGGGTGGGGGGATAAAGAAAAATAAAAATAAACGTACCTCCTCGCAGCGTCGCTCCTCCGCCATCTCTCCATGGCCATAACAGGAAGCACCCAGGCTCCCCTAAGCCAGTCACAATGCTACAATGCAGCATTGCGATTGGTCTCAGCACCGTGGTTTGGTGCTCAGACGGAGACTGGGAGCCTAGGCATGTTCTCCACCCAGGCTGTATTACACCCTGGGTGGAGAACATGACTGTTTGGCCGGCCCAAGACGGCCGGCCAGACATACTTGCACACTTACTGAGTGCTCACCACTCCTTCCCCTGCTCTATGAGCAGAGCAGCCCCGCCAGCAAAGCTACTGCAGCGGGAAAAAATAATATGATGATAACATTGAGTTATTATCATTTAATTTGCCCTTTATTTACACTGCAAAAAGCACTGAGGCAACGCTCCTCAGCCTTGGGGAAGGAGCCGCCGCTGCATTAAATACCTATAAAAACACAAGAAACATTGTGATAGTTCCACAAATACACAAATAATAATATGTCCTAATAGAGAGGAAACAATCTAATTTCACTGGGTTTGTAGATTTTAACCAGAACCATTACTCAAATTTTACCTGTTGCTTTTTCTGTGAACATGTGAAATATTTCACTTTTCACCCATGAAATTCAGTTTTGATTCTTTTAGCAACTGCCCCAAACTACTCTGCAGAGTTTTGCCATTGTCAAGGTTACTAGAATTATGTGGTCTCCAAAAGCAATATATGTGGCATAGTTATCTAACTTACTTGCCAAAAAATGAAAATTATGCAGAACATTTTCAGACAGTATCAATTTCTTCCATTTGAGCGAAAATACTTTTTTGTGAGGTCTACAAATTACGCAGTTTACGTGGCAAATTCGGCAAATCCATAATCATGCAGTTAATGGTGCAGCCTCAGAATTGCATTCATCCACTGTCCCACACCATTGTCTGTTGTTTTATCAACCATGTTCAAAAAAGGTAAATAAATCTTACATTTTCGAGTGCCAATCAATGCCCTTTCTTAGCAACGGTTTAAAAAAAGCAGCTCTTTCACGCTGACTACAATCTGTCTGTTTCTGCATACATCAAGGTGGATGCTCTAATGCTCTACAGAAAACTTCAAAGACCCTGTCAAAGCCAGAGTTGTTATGTCTGGGGCCGAGAAGTATAAAGCAGTGTCACAAGACCCCAATACATCAGAGATCATGCCCCATCAGATTCACTTGTAGTGCATATGGCATGCAAAAGGGGGTTCATGCAGAATACAGGGGATACCCCTCCACCTGACAACAATCAAGTGCAGCAATTCTGCAACAAAGTGGGCAGCTTTTAGGGATGCCAACCAATGTTGCAAGGTGTCAAGGTTTGACAGAGATCACTGGGTGGAAATGGAGGAGTTAGTAAAGCACCTTCCAGGTGCTTACAAAAAGCATGAAAAGAGCTCATACAGGAATGAATAATCATTTATAACGGCATTAGGTGCACTCTCATCATACCTGGCTGCATATATCTGACTCACGGCCTGAGGTATAGCAACACCTTTTCATTGTGCCTTTTAATAAAGATCATTTTTATGACTCACAGGTGGACCCCATGTTTGAAAAAAATAAGAAAGATACCTGTAAGCCAAAACCCATGGGGGCAACAAGAACATACAGTATCCTACTCCTCCAACACCTCCCACAAACGCCTTTAAAGGAGGGTCCGTCATCCAAGTCGTACTCCAGACTTGGTTTCCAGGGAAACAGCTGAGATAAAGCCACAGGAAACCAATGTAAGGACACCTCTATTGACGAACAATGACTTTCCACACATTCTTCCAGACCTCTCAAGTCTCAACACCTATTGGGGATGCCTACGGTTATGCCTTACCCAGTGGGAGGAAATAACCTCATACAAGTGGTTATTCCCTGTAGTCACCCACAGCTACTGTCTGAAGTTTAATACCACACCACCCAATCTTCCACACTGGCACAGCATCAGCCACGTTCACCAAAGGATGCTGCAGTAAGATGGTTCTTCTGATGTTGGCTGGGAGCCATTTGAAATTCTTATGGAGCATGGGAAGTGTGTGGAAGCAGGTGGAGGAGACTGTTTTGACTTGTTTCTTTATGGTAGTTTGCTATCCAGAATGATACCCAGGTTGCGGGGATGGTCTGTTGGGGCAAAGAGTGGGCTGAGTTCCGTGGGTCATTCCATGCGTCATTCCATGGTGAGGTGTTGTTTCCAAAGATGAAGACTTCCGTCTTGTCCGTGTTGATTCTGAGACTGTTGTCCTCCATCCAGTCTGTGACGTTCCTCATGCAGCAGTAGACGCTGGCTTTTGTGGTGGAGGGGTCTTCAGACAGTGAGAGGATGAGCCCAATTCACTGGTGAAGTTGGATTAGTAATACATATCTTGGAAACGGTACTTTGAGAAAGTTACCTTTTCCATGTCTAAAGGCAATAGAAGCCCATTTGCATGATCCCAACTGTCACCCAGTAGCTGAATAGCCTCCCTGATGAGGTTTGAATTTGCACCCAGAGCAGGAACAAAAGGCCTTGGGTGGTGGTGTTTTTCTCTTGACAGTATGGCATGTAGGCTGTATACAGGAACTTGATTAACTTCAAGAGGCCTACCCTTTCACAGGCAGATGTAGTTTACACCTGGGCCTGCCCCCTTGTGTTGTTCCTCTAGCTAGTCAGGCATACATCCCAGAGGGAGGGGAGCTGTCACCAGAAATGAATTAGAGTGACCATAGAGGAGAGGCTCCTCATTTCTATGGCCGCACCTCTGGGGTGGGCTCCTGAAGTTCTTCAAAGGGGAAGAAAGGTTCTGCTATCTTGGCTTTAGGTAGATAGGGGTACTATGGGATTGTTTTGCAGTAGGACACACAGAAAATGCTGCAGATGGGGGTGTGGCTACCCTTCGGAACTTTGGTTAGGTTAGGGAGTAGCCAGTAGTTTCCCCCACCCACAGGCTGGTGCCAAGCATAAATGTGGCATCCCAAGTACCCTCCTCATACCTCTTCCTTTACCTGTTGAAGAGCAGAAGAGGACTGGACCTGATGTCTGTGTCCTGAAAAAAGGACTAGAAGACTGGACCTGCTCTATCTCTTGTACTCATGACAAAGAAGTAGGCTCCATGGGTCATAAGGCTGATCTCCCGTTCGAGCTACAGTGCTACAACTAGCTACAAGAAATGCTTTATGCAACTGCCCAGCTGACCAGTTCCAACTGGACTGCCCTAAACCCTACTCCTGACCATTGACTGAGTTCATCTTGACCCCCAAGTGGTGTCCCCATGGTCCTGGACCCTTAGCTGGTGTCAAAGTGTATTCCTCCAAATTTTTCCTGGAACTTAGAAACTTTTGGGCTCAAAAGACCTCTGGCGGACCAGGACCAACCTGCGAAGCCAATCTGATGAAGGTGCATTGTTGCTGACTGCAGATATTCGAGTTGCTTTCGTTCAGAGCTTTTTGCCAGCAGCAAATCCTATTAGGCAGGACCTTGCAAAGACGGTATCCGGCCTTGTGGAGCTTTCTTCAGGTAAAGCTTGCAGCCTTGCCCCACTGGAGGAATCCAAGCTCTAAAAAGATGACACAGTCAGAAGGTAGAAATCTTCAGCGGGTGACGGCATGAAAAGTATTCGGCCTGCGAGGGATCTTTTCTAATTCAAAGTTCTCCCACTCTAAGCTTTCCTACCAAAAATCAACATCTTCATGGAGAACTCCTTCAGTGCCTATCTGACAACATGGGGCCCTCATTGGCCGCAGCCTCGTACCTTGGTCTGTGGGGAGTTTTGACTTCCATCTTAGTGACTAAGTCAGAAGGAAAAGCTTCCGACCGGGTCAAACCTGGTTTCTGTATCTGGCCCATTCATCATCGTGATCAGCCTTAGTTTGCACATTAAACCTCTTCTATGCCCATGACGAGATAGTCTCGTCATGGAGCACGGTTGCGCTGTGCCCATGACGAGACTATCTCGTCATGGACCCCGCCCGCTAATGTAACGCCCGGCACAGGAGGGGGAAAGGGCGGGGCACTGAAGGGGTTAAGCATCTAAAATTTGCACATTTAAAATGTAAACATCAAAACCATGCTAAAAGTGTTCAGTGCCAACTGCAATCATCTGGTTGGCCTTTACCGGTACCTAGGTACCGGTAAAGTCCAACCAGATGATTGCAGTTGGCGCTGAACACTTTTGGCATGGTTTTGATGTTTACATTTTAAAAATTCATAACTAAAGTTTCCTTTATTGGATTTATGTCATTTTGGTGTAATTTTATTGATTAGAAATATTCTCTATTTTTCTAAATTGCATCTGCAAGAGTGCCTTGTAAGACAGTTGTCACTAGCGACCAGTCAGAGGAGTATCTATTGTTGGTGGAGTCCAAATTTGAGCACAATATAGTTGAACACCAAGAACTTGCTACTCATCAGGTCATTCCTCTATGCTTGTCTGCAAATGAACATCAACACAGATGCCTGTCTCACAGGTGGGGAGTACCCATGGCCCAGTTCAAAATAAAGGGCTGGTGGCTTCTGCACCAACAATGCCTGCATATCGGTGATAGCAGTTCAGCAAGTGCTTTAAACATTTTACAAACTAATTTGCAATAATACAGTGATCATTGCACAGACAACATGACCACCATGTGCTGGTTACAAATACAAGGGGAGCACACACTTGCCATAGATATGGTACTGGGTCACGCATTATCAAGTTTACCATCATTGCAGAACATCTCCTGGTAGCGGAGAATGAGTTTGTGGACCTGTTCAGGACGCATCAGAAAATATATATATATGGAAAGCAACATTCAGGTGATCCAACCATACTTCCACTGCTGGGAAACTCCAGTGGTAGATATGTTTACCACCCATAAGAAGGTAAAATGCTAGAGCTTCACTTCCAGGCACCCACACCCACTCTCTTTGGGCAATTCTCTATGGATTACTTAGTCTTCATTTTCTCCCTGAGGTTGCCTCTCCTTTCTATGTCAAAAAGCCTGTAGATTTGGCAATTTTCCCCCCAATCTCAGCCTGTTGTGAAAAGAGCCTTGCACATTTTAGATTTTAAGAGAGCCCTTACATACTATATTAACCTACCAAATTCTTTAGGACAACCAAGCAGTTCTTTGTAGCTTTTAGCCACCCCACCTTGGAAAACCAATTTCCGAAGTGGGCCTGGTAGATGCATTGTTGGGTATTCATGTTTGCTGCACTAAAGACAAAGGCACACCACACTCTGTCCCTAGGGCACATTGCACTCAGAACAAGCATTTGCAATGCACTAGGTCTCGCATTTGTAAGAGTTTAAGTTATTAGCATTGTAAATGGAAATGTCTTTTATTTATGTTTTAACCTCTTCAGTGCCCATGACGAGATAGTCTCGTCATGGAGCACGGTTGCGCTGTGCCCATGACGAGACTATCTCATCATGAACCCCACCCACTAGTGCAACGCCCGGCACAGGAGGGGGAAAGGGCGTGGCACTGAAGGGGTTAAAAATCAACACATAAATAAAAGGCATTGTCATTTACAATGCCAATAGCTCAAACTATCCTAAATGCGATACCTATTGCATTGAAATTGCTTGTTTAAGCACAGGTAGCAAGTGAGTGTCCTGTCATTGGGGGAAAGGGGATCCCAGACCTTAGTATCATTCCAACAAACATTGTTGTAGAGTTGTATTATTCTTTACTGAAGACATTTTAAGGAGGATGCTGGTACAGGGAAACATAGGACAACAGAGTAGTATGACACCCTTCTGCAAGGTGCTTTAGTCCCTCATTAAGGGTACACAGTGCAATATCAATAGAATACCTATAAATGCCCTTCAAATCATACATCTTTACAACCTGCAGGACACTAACTATCCTTAGCATTCCACTTTAAAAACGTTTTAGTAGTTGAAAATCGTTCACAAAATGGAGGACAGCCAAACTAAGTGAAAGGCTTAGAAACAAATTACACATCAGTTAGAGATGAAGAGCGTATTTACCAATTGAACATGAATAGAAAGATCAAACATTTTATTTTATCCAAAATGTATGCTCTCCAAGAAATAATTCTTAAATCGCCCATATATATTTGGGTGTGCCCTATCATTGACTATATAGGATAGCAACAAGATTTTATAAACTGTTTCCTAAAAATGCGTAATAAGTCACTCTCCTATGAGTTTGCCTGGAGGAGGCAGCTAAACAGATATTGGAACAACATTGCTTTGTTAACATTACACCTAAGAGTTGACTGATATATAAAAGTTGTACCAACTATCTGCAGGGACCCAGTGCCACGGCTGTCCAACTTAATCCTTGATTTATCTGCCTTATGTGGGTGGCCTTTGGACCAGTGGAATATATAAACAGGATTTAACATGGCAGCACCAGTGTAACGTTATCTTTTACTATGAATATTGACCATAGAATAGGTCAGATTTTAAAAGTGATATTTAGAATAAACCATTATGGATCATGAATTTTGATATGCAATTGTTTTAAGATGCAACACCTCTTGTCCTCTTAAACGGTCCCATAAAACTATTTAATTTGAGACCAATCGAAAACTTTCACAGAAAAAGCTTCAAAGTTGTGTTTTTAATTCAGCTGTTTTGCTCAGCAACGTTGTCAACCCCGCTTTCTCCCAGCAACTCTTACTCCTGTTGCACGTTAAACAAAGCAATTATGAGTTTTCCACATATAATACAAATCAGTGGAAATCACGAAAAATCAACAAGTCTTGAAACTGATAAACATACACTTGTAAAAGATGCCAATTTTTTCCTTTTTAGGAAACCTTAAGTGCGGGACTCTGGCTTTGAGGGTAGAATAGAAGTGGGTTCATTCTGAAATTCAGAGATTTTTATTTTATTTTCTATCTGGCATGATATCCTACTTCTGTTGTTTGGTTAAATGGACCTAGTGTAATCACTTTACAAGGCAAGGGGACACTTTGAATTGAACTTACATTATCCACAAACTATTTTTGAACGGCGGATTGAGCAGGCGAGCATCAGATGTGTTTACTTTGGCATTACTTGAAAAGAAGTGAGTCTACGGCCCCACCGTAACTGCTATTTCTCACTCAACGTTATCCCCAGCATGCGCTCACTCGAGCAGGTAAAACAGCACTCAGCATCTGCTTCAGCTGTCTGCGTCCCACTCCGCACTACCATCTTCTCTCTGAAGTTATTTTTTGCATGTCGGAGTCAGAAGAAGGGCAACAATTTATTTTGGCTTTTATTTCGGCTGCCACTAGACGACCTAGAATGCAGTGATTTAAGTTAGCAAAAGATGGGTTGCCACTCAAGAAATCCATGTCTCCATTATATTATTGTATTGTACAGTAATTGACTGACATTTATATAGCGCTTATCAACCCGGATGAGGTGTTGAAGGGCTTTGTGGCAAGTGGCACACTACTCCAGAACCCAGAGTTAGTGGGTAATACAGTGATCTCTGGGTTTAGTCTTGTGTTCTAACACCATTCCACATGTTTAGGGGAGTTTCTTCGTATTGGTATCAATAGCAGGTAAGCAGAGGCAATAGGAAACTAGCTGCTCTCGCACGCACAACGAGTGGTGCGTGCGCGCACGTCACTGCGACCCATGTGCTTTCAATTATCGCGCCCGTGTCTGGGCACGATAATTGAAACCACATGGCCTATTGGTGTCTATTACGCGCACCAAGCACGTAATAGACACCAATAGGCCATGGGCGAAGCAATGTGCCCGCTTTTGGCCTATTACGTTGCTGGCTTTCAAAAAAGCACGCACGCAAAGGCCAATAACGTGCAACAGAAGGAAAGGCACATGCTCGTGTGTGTGCCATTCCTAGGTCAGCTCCAAATCCCCGTTTTTCATCTACTAAATGTCTCGTGCTGCGCAGTGCAACGCTAGGCGCGAGACCTAAAAAGTGAGTCTCTGTGGCTTTCCTAGGCAGCATTCCACTTGCAGACATATTTAAAGCTGCAGCATAGTCTACCATCACTTATACTAACCATTACTGTGTGGCTATTCATGCCCGACATGAAGCACTAGTTGGCAATCTGTATTTAAAACATTTTTTCAATTATCTTCTACTCCTTCTCGCAAGTCAACACTTTAAGGTGAAGGGGAATGGTTTAAATCCATGCAGCACGTGATCTCCAGCAGCATATGCTGGAAACAGAAAATGTTACTCACGTCTACCAGTAACTTACTGCTTTTAGTGCTGTAGATTCACATGCATCCGCAGACTCTCTGGATGTAAGCTCAAAGTATGATATTTTACGATTACTATTTTTAAATATATATTTATATACTAATGCGCATAGACGTTCCTGATTTGCATTACTACACCTTGTTATTGTCACCCATTTAGGAAACACACAATCTAAAGTGGAAGGTATGTCTTGGTGTATTGCAGGAATAGGGAGAGGTATCATGAATCACCTCAAAACTGAAACATCTACGCAATGTCTGTGCCCAACGCTAGATTCCAGATCTGTGCAGTGCATGTGAATCTAACTCACTATAGGTTGCACACCGATTGTAACAGGTAAGTCACTTTTTTCGCGAGCATTGCTAATTGCATATGTAGGGAGTACCAATTTGGAATGGGTAGCTCCTTCTAGTTCACTATAAAAATCTATTTACTAATCAACAATAAGCTAAAGTACTAAAAACTAAAGTCTTTTTTTATTTTTTGACAACAACATAATAAATTGTTATTCAGCATATACACACATTTCATAGTAATTACTATAATGCTGATTAGAAAGGCCTAGACAAATATAGCAGTTGTAGGAATCGCAGCACACTGGGTTAAAAGTAGTAATGTTCAGCCCAGGGCTTTGCCAATCCTTCCACTTAAAGCACACTGGTCATTGATGAAGTGTACTCTGGGATAAGCTGCCTTTCACACTTAACTCGGGGCTTGCCAGTCCCTGCTCCAGAGCTTGCTTGTTGCATATGGCCATGGTGGAGCCCATTGGGTATAAAATGTGATATCACCAGTGGTAACACTGATGCTGTAACTTATAATTGTATCTGTGACATCATGTGTAAGGTCATGGACTGTGTATTTAGGGAGTCGTGTTCATCACTAGGAACAGTGAATTAAATTGTTTTCAGGTTCTGCATTCCAACCAGGGCAAGCACTAGGTCAACGCGATCGGTGCCACAGCACCAGGCGCTGACTTGGGTGGGGACGTCATTTTTGCAAGTATATTCTCATTTTAAAAGCACCTGCTGCCGCATGCCTGGCCTTCGGCAATTATCAGGCATCAATTAAAATGTCAAGGTAACTCCAGTGATTAATCATCTTCCAGGAAAGAGACCGGAGGTTTGTCTAGTGGAAGTTTTGACTCATCCTACGGTAGCGCGGAGGGTTAAAATGCCTGCTGCTAAGAACATGTACCATGCAGATAAAGTGCATATAATGTAAATAGGTCAGTGGGTTACTGCTTCTGTAAGAGAGCTCCTTTTGTTACTTGTCGTTTATAAGTCAAAGTCCTAATATAGAACATTGAGCTATTAACTGTCATCACAGAGCTGCATGCAACTGCAAGGTATATGTTAGTGCTATATGTGTTTTTGCCCGGTGTTTCATTAGCCTAACCTTGCCAAAATGGTTAATTTGGGTAGAAAACTACTCTTATTATTAAAGAGAACCCCTAACAATGATGTTATGTTTCAAATTCTGAATGTGTGCTTTTCCAGAATAAGGACTCTTAAACTATATTGCCTACCAGTATTGATGACATGTGAGTCCTAAACTACACCTTGTAGTCCTGTCTGATGTAACATTTCCTATGCACTTATTTACACACACATGATTGTCTCTGTGCAATGTGTGTGTGGTGTAAAGTGCTCTGACACCTTACACTGGTATAAGTGGTGCTATCAAACTAAATAAATCTGAGAGAGAGTGGTTATGGAGACTTGAGAGGCACTGTTAAAGGGTGCAAGTAAAGGAATCCATGGCAGAGGTGGTCATTGGGGGGGGTGCCAACAAACATTGTGCCACAGGGCTCCACCAGTGTTAAAGCTGGCTAACTCCCCATGAATTAAGGTTTTAAGAGGAATATTAAAACACATGTACATAAATATTTATTAGCAACCTCATCAATCAAGTAAAGAAACTTCAGCATTTCTGACCGGTTTGAATTGTGTATTCAATAGTTATACAGTGTTAATAGAATGCACAGAACCAAGAGCTACTGTGTATCTGTGGTCCTGCCCAGTTATGAGGATATTTCTAGGCTAAAATGTACACACCACTAAAATGTTATATATGTATATATGTATGTGTATATATATATATATATATATATATATATATATATATATATATATCCCCTTCCTGTCCTAGAACAACGAGGTTCGAACTTGCGGCCAGTGATATCGAGGATCTACTCCTCTCCTATTCGATCACAATAGATATTGACAAGGTCCATATGGCCCAAATTCAATCCAATCTAGCCAACCCAAACAGGGAACCCTCTGACAACCATAGAGTCATAAATAGCGACAATCTCAAGCAAGTGAACATCACACAGCCCCCTACATCACACACGCCTATTCAGTTGAAATGTGCACTACTCAATTTTAGATCAGCAAAAAAACATGCTGCAGATATTTTGGACCGCATCCAAAACAATGAGCTAGATATCACGGAAACCCTGGCTAAACCCTTCCTCCACCCCCATATTAGACCTCCTAGTCATGACATAATCCGTCTAGACAGAACTATGAAACAGGGCGGAGGATTAGCTTGTATATACCGGAACACACTATCGGTCTCTCACATGGAGACTTCCACCTCATCCGTAGTTGAATACCCGTGCTTCAACATCTTTAGTAACCATCTCCCAATATGCAAACTACATACTTTCTACCACCCTCCTGGCGATAACTTACTCTTCATCGAACAACTAATGGAAATTATCTCCTCCAATGATGACCACTCACTATCCCAAATCTACCTCGGTGACTTAAACCTTCATTGGTCTAAACCTAATTACCAAGCCAACGCTTTCCGAGCGAAGATCGAACTTATTCAATTCTGTGACCGGCCAACTCACTACAAAGGAGAAATTCTGAACCTCATTATTTCAAAAGGTAATACCATCACATTGGTGTCCATTACTCCTTGTGATTGGTCTGACCATTACAGCATCTTCTTCCTTATCAATAGGGAGGTGATACCGAAAAAGATCCAACCCAAGAAAATTAAACCGTGGAAAAGGGACCTCAGGAATATTAATACAGACTGCCTAGCTACCGATTGTAAAAATGCCCTGTCTCCCCAAGACGACTTGACTGATGTTCATGATCCCACGGACTTCTACAGCTCTACTATCTCTGATATCATGGACTCAATAGCACCTGTACAACAAAAAACTGCTGCCTCCAAATTCTCCAAACCATGGTTCAACGACAACCTAAACTCTGATTGCCGCAACTTAAGGGCAGCGGAACGTCTATGGAGATCAAAACCATCCGCGTATCATTTAAAAGCCCTTAGATCGGTTAGGAGCTCCTACAATAATACAAGCATTGGCATAGCCAATAGGTCTCACCTTTGGGACCTTATACGTGTTTAGCCATGCAACACATGATGTTGTTGCACCAAGGATATTGTGCTGGATAACTAAACACTTATAAGGTCCCAAAGGCGAGACCTATTGGCTATGCCAATGCTTGTTTTTCCTATTGAAGTCAGTGGCTCTCGGGCGGGGCTGACCGCATCAGGGAGAGAAGTGGCTTGCACTCCTTCAGTGCTCATGACTGCTTGGCTGGCCCTCTTGGGCCGGACAAACAGTGGTGCGCACTATGCATTTTCCACACCTGGCATGCTTTACACAGCCTGGTGAAAAGCATGCAAAGCCCCCATTCCCCGTCTGAGTGCCGATTCATGGCACTCAAACTAATCACAATGCTGCATTGCAGCGTTATGATTGACTATGGAGAGCCTGGAGGCCTGGGTGCGGGTGCTTCCTGATGCCGGCGGAGACAAGAAGAAGAGAACAGAAGAAGTAACCAGGGCCAGCCGTCTGGCCCAGGCAAGTTTTTTGTCTCTCCATTTTCTGCCCAGCCCACCTCAATGCAGCCCTGCCCAGCCCGCCACAATGCTGACCCACCAGCTCTGCCCCAATGCAGCCTCACCCTAATGTAGCCTAACCCAGCCAGCCCCAATGCGGACTCACCAC
Source organism: Triturus cristatus (assembly GCF_964204655.1). Classification (NCBI taxonomy): domain Eukaryota; kingdom Metazoa; phylum Chordata; class Amphibia; order Caudata; family Salamandridae; genus Triturus; species Triturus cristatus. The sequence goes on along the minus strand of NC_140589.1, from coordinate 635,328,889 downwards.
CTGCCCCAATGCAGCACCGCCCTAATGCTGCCCAAACCAGCCAGTCACAATGCAACCCAACCCAGCCAGCACCAATGCAGCCCTCCCCTCCCTAATGCAGACCACGGCTCTGCCCCAATTCTGACCGGCCCCACTTCTGTCCCACTTTTTTCCTTTTTGAGCTGGTGTTTGCAGGGGAGCTTACCAGCACTCATTTTTGGGGACATGCAGTTTTTTAAATTAGAATTAGACCCAGAAAAAGCGAGAGAAAGTCATGAAAGTTGAGAGGGAAAGGAAGAGCGAGAGACAAACTGAAAACCGGTGATAAAGGACGAAAGCAGAAATGAAAAAGAACCAGAAAGAGTGGGATAAGAGGTCAGCAAGCATCTGGTGGTGGATGAGAGAGGCCTGGAATAGAATCCAGATGAGAGGCCTCTGTGTTCGGTACAACTGCCTGCAGGCTTCACAGTAAAGCACTGGTGGGGTCCGGCACTTACTCTTCTACAAATTAAGCAGGGGGTAAGCATATCCCAACAGAGCAGAAAGTGTCACATGCTACCCAACCCCATCAGTGTCATGACAAGCCGGTGACGTGCACCCCTAAATGATAGGCCAAGTTTGTTCGCTACGGTTCTTTCAGCTAAGCAAACTACCACGCCTGGTTTGTTGAAAGCGCCAGGTGGAAAATCTCCAGAGCACAGCAGGCCAACACCCTGTCCACCTGCATTCTCTTCTCTGTGTCCCCCCCAGTGGATGAGTTTATGAGAAAATGCATACTTAAAGTAGAGAACATTAATTACATCTGACATAAATAAGAGATTGGATGTCAATTTAAAACAGCCTTCATGTCTCATCTCAGAAATGTGAAGTGACAAGACAAGTGCACCATGGGAAGGAGGGTTGCATAGGAGGGCACCAATGAATAATGAATACACAATGAGATAGCTCAGGTGGTCCAGCAGAAGCAGCAGACTGAAAATATATCCGACGTGCCACAGCTCAGTGAAATCGGGTTACAAAAAAAACATGACCGTCTAAAATCTATTTCAATCAAATTTAGAAGATGTTTAATTAAAGCAGTGACAACCGAGAAATCAGAACTCAGTAAACCTGCAGTAACTTGCTCCTACATAAATATACGACAAAGAAAGCAAGAAAAGTGCTTCTTTTTCCTTATATGCCCATAGCCTGAGAAGAACAAGCACTGGCAAAGCCAACTGGTGTGACTTCTGTGCAGTGAATGCACATAGAGGCACACAGACAATCCCTCAATGTACAACACATACACTAGCACTCGTGCACACGTACAGGTGTGAAGACACAGATGTGTGCAGCGGGACACATTTGTGATGCGCATTATATGATGTTCATCAGCAGAGCAGAGGCGTGTCATTTGGCGCGCCGCCTCTAGGCGCTACTTGTACTGATCCTCAGGCAGATGACCGAGCGCTGCACCGCAGGGAAAGCACTATGTGATGTGTAGTTTAAGCGCTAAAGAAATGAGGTGGGGGCAGTGGGTCACATAGGGAAGGACGACCGGGAAAACACTCATGCACCCTGTAGACTCTTTTTGAATTCTATGGACATCTGGTCAACGAAGAACTACAAGTTCCAGAATGCAAAGTTGAGTTGACGGAAACTCTGAAACGGCTTAAGGTGCTGCACACGGCTTGGCCACTTGCATCTGGGCTACTGGAAGGGTGGACTAAAGCAGGTATGCATTGCTATCTATGAAGCCTAACATTTCTCATCTTTGTTTTGCTTAAAGTTCCCTACTTATTTCAGCGCCATGAATTCTGCAGAGAAAACATGTGCATCAAATTCATACATTTGCACCTACTTAACTCCGCTCAAAGGGGGGGGGTGGAGCATGCAAAGATTGAGGGACCCATGCACAGACTGACAGAGAGAAGGGATCATTGGGGACTCGGAGAGACAGAGATGCACAAATGTTGAAAGAGAGAGTGGGCACAGCAGGATAAAGAAGGAGGCAGGACGGAAACAAAAACAAAATTGAGAGACGAAGAAAAGTGAGGGGAAGCGGAGGGAGTGAGAGAGAGCGGCATATCAAGGTATTAGATGATGCAAGGTGGAGTGACTATATTCAAAGTTTTCAGAGGGCCCACAAGACAAACAAGGCAAAAAGAATTAAAAACAAACGCAGTCCAGCGGCGGCGAAAGTGAAACAGTACTCTTGCCTAACAAGTGGGAGGGGTGGGGTGAGGGCGAGAGAACACACAGCGATTCCCTTGCGGGAGCGAGCCTTGGGCACCATCTGTTTGCAAGTTAATTACAAACATATGGTGTCAAGCTCTCTCCCGCAAGTGAATCGCCACACGTGCACGCGTTGCCATTGAAGGCAATGGAACGCGTGCACGTTTTTGGCTGAAAAGCCGAAGCGATTGCTAAAGGTCTTTTTGCCTATGCAGCGCATGCGCGCTGCCTAGGCGAGACCTAAAAATCAAGACGACTAAGGCCGACTACTTCAGAGCCCAACTTAGACAGGCCTCTAATCGCCCCAAAAAGCTTTTTGAAATTGTCAAACAGCAATCAGTGATGGCTCCCAATCACCTCGACTCAGCAGTCAAGTTCCCTTCCTGCTATCTTCTTTATGGAGAAGACTAAATCCATCAGCCTTGACCTTGAAGATAAGAGGGCCCTTCTTACTGAGAGTACGGTTCAGCCTATCCTCTCGGGGAGTCAAAAGCCTCTCAGTAGTAGCACTAAGAACAGGGTCACATGAAACTCCTTCTCGCCCCTCAGTGAAGATGAGATCTACAAAACCATGATTAGCATTAACCCCTCTAATCACTTAGCGACCCACTGCCACCATCTGTCTTCAAAGAAATCAAGGAGGCCCTTATCCCCCTCTGGACTAAAATTGTCAATGCCTCTTTATCTCAAGGCAAGATCCCTGAATGTCTAAAAGCAGCTCAGATCTCACCCATTCTAAAAAAAACTGACGCAGACAGATCTGATCTCAATAACTTCCGTCCCATCTCCAACATCCCTACTCTGTCTAAGCTCTTAGAAAAATGCATCCAATCGCAACTTTGCTCACACATCAAGACTTTCAATCTCCTGGATCAATAACAATCTGGCTTTAGGAGTGGTCACAGTACTAAATCGTCACTCATTCACATCATTGATGATATCTTAAACATGCTAGACCATAATGAATCCTGCCTCTTAATCCTCTTGATGTTTCTTCCGCATTCAACACGGTTAATCTCAACAACCTTTTAGCTATTCTGGAACACAGGATGGGCCTCTCAGGCTTGGTACTGCAATGGTTCTCTTCCTTCCTTCAAAATAGATCCCAAAGAGTTAAGGTGAACCATACCTTATCCCATCCGTCTGCAGTTTCCATGGGGGTCCCGCAAGGTTCTGCCCTTTCTCCTATACTCTTTAATATTTTCCTGGAACCACTAGCGGACTTTCTATCATCCATGAACATTCTTTTTCATATGTATGTGGATGACACGCAACTTTATCTGAAAATCAACTCTTCTGAAGACTTCATCTCACTCAACTCTTCTTGACGATTATCCAAAACTGGCTAACTGAAAGCGATCTCCTGCTGAACACCACAAAAACAGAATTCCTTCTCATTTACCCTCCTAAGCACACCCTCAAGATTGACCTCTGGATGAAACACTCACGACCTTCAACTGCTCCCCGGTTATCATCGACTCAGCAAAATCTCTTGGAATCACCCTAGACTCACACTTGAACATGAAGAAAAATATTAGTAAGATGCGCAAGGGTGTGAATCACCAAATAAGGATTGCTAGAAAACCTAAAACCATTCCTCCCTCAAGAGGACTTTAAGCAGGTGGTACAAGCACTTGTCCTACCAGGCTAGACTTTGGAAGTGCAACGCTCTGTGGCCTCCCCAAATATACCTTAGCCCCGCTTAGAGCTTCACTGAATGCTGTTGCTAGGCTGATCACTGGCACAAAAAGAAATTAGGACATTTCACCAGCCTTAAGATCTCTAAGTGGTTACTCTACGAAGCAAGAATACATTTAAAGATTGCTTGTTTGACGCACAAAGCCCTCCACTTCAAAACACCTGGATACCTGGCTCAAAAACTGGAATTATCTGGAGGTGGCAGACATTCCAGTAGTGCAAATTCATTGCTACTCAAACCTCAGACTTTTTGCAAAACGAAAACGAGACTCAGAGCCTTCTTGGGCGTGGCACCTAAGATCTGGAACTCTCTCCCACCTGAAATTCACAGAATCCCCTACACGGCGGCGTTTAAACATGAAGTAAAAACAATCCTAATGAATAAGTTCCTTCCCTAATTGGATCATGGCTTGTCTGTTTTCAAAATGTCCTTTTTTTTCCACCTAACAATTGTAATGTCTATGATTCTTTGCCTTACCTATTAATTAACGTTTTGCCTTATCTTATTAAGTTACGTACTGCTCGCATCTATGTACAATTTTACTAGCTCATCATGTTAGCCTCTCTTACCCTTTCCTCATCATTCCTCAACTTTGTTCCCCCCTCCATTACTGTGAAGCGCTCTGATACCCTTCAGGGTCTTGTTCGCGCTATACAAAACTTTAAATAAATAAATATGGTTAGATTATGTTAGCACATTCTCCTTTCTGCTTTTACTCCTGCTTCTGATGTTGAAGCTCTCCAACATAACGTTAGAAAACAACACATAGCAGGAGTTCATAGATATTTGTGAACATAGCTGCATTATTAAAGTGCATTTTGATATTAAAGTGTTCAAAAAGAAGGATTAAAGTGGACACCATTATTAAAGAACAAACATTCTTGAAAATGTAAATTTCAATGTGAAACTGCACTATAGAGGAGTGTGAGCATTTACTGTGATAACAAATTTTCTCATATTCCAAGATCCAAATTCCTCTGGGGAGCGTGGAGTCCCCTTTTGGCTTTGTCTGAGCACCCCCCTATTATGTTCAATGGATACCAGATTTGGCTAGACCTGTCAAAAAGTACGTTATACATTTACAAGAGGTTCCCCTACCAAATAAAAAAACAATCATGTTCACTGATAATATCATTACAAAATATGAAATGACACAATTGATGACAACTGTAAATGGTGGGGGCATGAGTCATAGTATAGGGCACGAGTTATAGTTACTTGAAATACCTATCTAGGCCCTAAAGAGCGAGGGGGGCTAAAGGAAGGGGCTAAGTGCAACTATTACTGCTCCTCCCTAGAAATGCCCACCAGCTTGAGGCAATTTTTTTATTCGTCGGAGAGAGGCTGGTGGGGTGCAGCAGGGACAGCCCTGCTTCTAACCCCCCCGCCCCCTCCCCACCCCTGGCTCCCCACCAACAGAAAAAATTTGCTGTGACATGATTATCTGAAGCAACGGTGGCTCCTCCGTTTAGGCGATGGAGTGTCACCCCACTACTCTTTCAGTAGTGCACAGTAAAAATAATATGATAATAAAACAAGTTAATTATAATTTTCTTTTTCTTAGCTGTTACTGAGCCGAGTTTTGAGGGCGAGGCCATCCTGTCAGCAACAGGAATGAGGAGTGGTTGGCAATAAGAGCACATGATGGTTTGGCCGGGTATCTCAGCCCGGCGAAACAGACATGCGCACTTAGACTTTCTCACACCCGAGCTGTGTTGTACAGCCAGATGGAGAAGAGATACAGGCTCCCAGTCCCTCTCTAAGCACCAAACCAGGCCGCTCAGCCTAATCCTGGCAGTGCTGCTCTCATGCTGATAATAGCATTACCGGCATGAGAGCAGCGTCTGAATTGGCCATTGGGTTTCTGAAGCCTGTACAGTGGTCGCTGGGAGTCGACAGAAGTATTCAAGCAGAAAACCACCGAGGCGGTGGCCAGCAGGTTAGTGATATTTTCTACTCCCTATTTGTCTCCCCCACACTACCCCCCAGATTGCCTTCACAGTCGCCACCACTGATTGTAAGGGGATGGACAAGGATTGTTTTTAATCCCTCCCCCTCCAGTCCCAAATACCTAATTTAGTATCAGACAGCTTTGTCATCTTCCAGTGCTTCTCTGTTCATGGGAGAGGAAGAAGCTGTGTGTCTGTGCCTCAGCAAGGAACCAGACCGTTATTGTTTTTTTTTAGCTTATTGGAAAATCCAAACAGCGTCTGGCTCCTTTCTGAGGTACACGTGCACAATTTTGCACCCAAGCAAGAAGCCAGATGCTGTTGCATTTTTTTATTGCATTTTAGTTTACAAAAAATACAAACTGTGTCTGTCTCTTTTCTGGAGCAAAGGCACGCACATCTGTGTGCCAGCGAGAAGACCATACCTTTGTTGGATTTTTCTTTCTCCTCATCAGGACACAGATAGCCTCAGAGAAAATCCAAGTAGAAGCTATCTCATCACTTGGGCACATAAACGCACAGGGCTTACGCGACAGAGGCCCCATTCATCATAGCGGTTGGAGTTGCGTTTGTACCTTAGGCAAATTGCCAAGGACAGATGGGTCACGTTGCCTGTCTACTGCAGGTCTTACCAGTGAATCCGCCCTCTTGATTTCCCAGGATTACTGGTTTTGTATTCCAACTAAAAACAACCGATGCATTATTTGTTTTCCTTGTCTTTCTACACGTTTCACGTCAGTAGGTAATTAGAGATCCTGATGAAAGCCACGACACTGACAAGGTCACTGGCTTAAACATGTCGATCACTACCTAGTACGACTGAATCGAATGGTTTCAACCGTACTACTTTGGTTTTAGTCCTAGCACAAGGTAGCCAGAATAAAGGTTAGAAGGTGAACCTTATGGTCAGTTTTAATTCACTTACTCACTTGCACTGCATCCCCTCACATTGGGTTTTAGTAATAACCGCTCCACATAAAACATCCCTGAGCTCCTGGTTGTAGCCCGCACCATGACTAGGCATCATGGTGCGAGGAGGCTTCCCAATGATGAAGCATGCCACTGCAGGTGGGTGAGGGAAACCATCCTTAAAAGGATCTCCCTCCTGTACGTAAGAACCTGTTTGCTTTCTTTCGAATCACTAGACACAAGGTCCTTGTATTTAGTCACATAAACGCACACATCTGTGCCACAGCAAGGGGCCCATTCCATCACCTGCCCCAAAAACACACATTTGGGCCTGGAGTCATTCAACATCTAGGTACGCCTACCAAACCTTGACATTTTTTAAATTCTGTATACCAGATAGAGACCATGGCGGTGTGACTTGCATGTACAGTGCAACATTCTCTTACTAAGAATGAAATGCACACAAACTTTGGTTGCAAAACATAATTTCCTAACATTTCTGTGATGGAAAGTAATGGAATTTGAGGGGAGCAGCAAAACCTCTAACATCCAGTGTTCCCACACTTCTGCCCATAAAACAGCACCTCATCTGTAGGAGGGCCTAATCCTGCCCATTGAAAAAAAGCTTCAGCACAAAGCTGCACAACCACCCCAGAGGGTTAAAGGGTTAAAATAGGATTAAGGAAATTGGAGATTGATACAGATTTTTTAAGTTTCAATTCAAAATATTAAAAAAGCGTCCATGAACAAAGAAGACCGAGTTAAATTGTCTATGTGCGGTGTCTAAAAATGGCCACAAGAGACTGCTCTTGTGACACAAATTATAGCAAAGGAACTTACCAACATGGGCTTGAGATGTCAGGTGAGTTGTCTGTGGTGTGCTCCAGTGCTTTCAATCTTCTGGGGGCTCTTCTATGAATCTCCACTCACAGCAGCACAAGTAAGATGCCCCTCTCTTCTACTTTTTCTTGCTAGACCCAAGAGTCCCAATTTCACTGGCTTGAGGATCAGTCTAGCGCAGTGGTACTCCATGTACGGCCCCGGGGCCGCATACGGCCCTCCTGACCTTCACATGTGGCCCCCAACTGAATGACTGCATTGGGATGCTGTTTACTTCAGAAACCACTAAACATTCGCAAATATGTTAAATAAACAGGAATGCCTTTATTTACACTTTAACTGAAGTCAAAGAAAAGTACCAATTAAGGTGTCCTGCAAATCTTAATTTAGGAACACATTTATCTTTTCAATACATCTTGCAACAAACGTATAAGAAATAGGATAAAGTCTCTTCAAAATTCAAGAAGTGTATATCATTAACGTGCAGAAGCATTGCATCTTAGTACATCAGAAAAGATAAGTGCATTCAGAAGTATTTTATTTAAAACTGATAGTTTTCAAGAATTAGAGTAGAAAATGTTAATTGCTCCTCATACCCTGACAACAATGCCAATAGTAAACTAAAAGACATGTCATTTGCCACGTGTAACCCTCTGGGTGGTTGGAATTGTTATTATACATGGCCAACATTATAGTTTATTACACCAAACACTAGAAGTTTGTACAGCATACATCCTGAACTAATTTATTTCAAGGTGCTCTTTTACGTCATAATGAAGAAAAAGGAGGCAAAGTGAAATTATGCAATTGCCTAGGATCAAACAATTGGGTCAAGTGGGGATGCCGGGATTGATCCTAGGTTTTCTGGTTTCATGTTGCACAATTCTATATAATTTCAATTTAATTAAATAATCAAGTTACTTCCTTTTTACACATGCCTCCTCCGAGGTAGCCGTAGCAAGCAGAAAGGCTTACCCTAAGGTGCGGTAAAGCAATTCAGATACAGAATAAAAGTATTGTCACATCTATGACTCTTCTAGAGACGAGGGGCTTAATTTAGAGGGCAGTATGGAAAAAACCCTAAAAATACCTCCATGACTCACTGACCACACCATGTATGTGATTCGCTTCCCCATGCCCACCTTAACCCCTCACAAAGCCCCACTCCCACGTGCTGCCATTAATGCAGCACTCGGGTACATAGCAAACCATAGTTTGTGGCCCCTGAAGAAATGTTTGCGAGTACCTATGGTCTAGCGCAAACCATGCTTTAATGTTTAGGGGATGAGGAACAATATCTCCACTCGGCAAAGGACCGTGATGTGACCAGAAATAGTTTTATATACTTAGGGGTATGTGTGACAGCTGACAATCCCAGGCTTGGCAAATGACTATTTAGCAACATTTCCTTTTGGTCCTCTCTTCCGTTGTCATTAATCCCTCCTGGGGTACCTGTACCAGTTTCAGAACTATCCCCATCCGATTCCCCGCAGCTTCTATCTCGTGTCCCCTCCATAGATAGGGGCTTTATATGGAAAGACACTACCCCTGAATAACAAATTACAAAATGCTTTAAGAACCCCAATGATGGCGGGATTAGGGCGGCAGCTGTCTGGGCAAATGAATGGTTGCCAATGAATGGTTAAATGATTTACATGGTGACCTGTCATATGCAACGGAGAAATGGATCTAAAGCCAATGCACCCATTACCTTTACTATGTGGCCTTAGACCTCATCCTCACAGCATCTACTGTAGTCACCTTATAGGACGAAATATTGTGTCTGATGGGATGGTGCAATAAGCTCATGAAAGAGACCCTGCAATGTTTGGTAAACATGCTGGGCCAGGTCACACACTGCAGGGATTCCGGGGGTGAGGCGCAAGAGGTATATCTAAGCTCGGGGTTATGATGGATGATGCCAGCTTGCCTACCTTTACAGACTTGCAAATGGAATGAAATGCACAAGAGTCAATTTTTCTGACACCTACAGCTAAGGCACTCCATCCTCCCTCATGTCCAGGGATAAACAGAACTGCTCAGCTTTAATCCATTAAAGGCTACACTGCTGATGGAAGATATGGTGGACACACAAGATATCCTCCTTTTACAGCATGCTAGTGATGCCCCCCCACCCCGAAAGCCTTTCAACCCCTGAAGCAGGCATGGGTAAACGATTTGTGCAAACTCACGGACTAGGAGGGTAGGAAGATAAAATGGCTGCTTGTGATTCTGTAATTGTGTCTCAGATCCAAATGACCCATCTTAGTTATCCCTCACCGCATATGGTCCACTAGGCGTAGGCAGGGGGTTCGGATAAATACACTCCTCCAACAGTCTGAGATGTACAGGTCAGATGGGAAATGCTTTCCATGCCACATAGTCTTGCCCTTTTCAAAGGGGTGCTGAGGCACACATGGGGAGGTGCTAGGGTGGAGATAGATGGTGGAATTGTTCTAAACATAGAATCTAATTTCTACTCCATTACAAATAAGCATTAAAAATAAATAAAAATAAGTATTGTTGTGGGTGGGCCTAGCTGTGCCTAAGCAAGGCTTCGCTAAGAACTGGAGTGATAAATCCTCTAGTGTAGAAATGTGGGTAAAAAGTCCTAGCCCATTGCATGACACTGGAAGCCCGGTTGTCGTTCCTGGGTATACCCCCAGAAACACTACTAACTCTGGAGTGACTGGTGTCAGTAATGAGGTAAACTTCTGGGCCCTGACATAGAGCAGAAACAAGACTACATGGATAATGTTTTGAATGACACGATGCAATATCTACCTAGCCATAGTATCCAGAGAGGTAGTAACGGTATCCTGAAAATACTATAGCTCATAACATGATTACTTTGACAATGTATGGATGCTGTAATTTAAAAAAAAAATTATTTAAAAAAGCTAATGTTTACAATGAATACTTACACACATGTACACCTCTTGGCCTTCTAGTCACTGTTGCACATAGTCTATAGTTTGCGTATTCCGGGTATATGCACAGCTCAGTACTTGGTGTGTAGCCTCATTGTTGGACTTGCCCATTTTTGCAGTCATCCCAGAACTTTTTGCCTTCCTCCTAGCCTTTTTTCTGACATGGTGTTGGTGGTTTTAGGACTCTGGGCACTTTAGCACTGCTGTCCTGTGTAAAGTGCATGTGCTCTCTGTGGTAAACATGGTAAGATTGGTCTACACCTGTTTGGCATGTTTAATTTATCTGTCAGTCCCCTATAAAGTGGTATCTCAGCCCGCTAAATTAAATGCTACTGGTGGGCTTGCAGCGCTGATTGCGCCACCCACCAAAGTAGCCCTTCAAACCTGTCTCAGGCCTCTGCCATTGCAGGGCCTGGGCGCGCAGTGTTAGTGTCGCTGTGACATGGCACCTAAAGTGTGTGCCACGCCTGTGACCCCACTTTTATTGCATGTCAGTCACCCCTAAGTTAGGCCCTAGCTAGCACTATGGGCAGGGTGCATTGTAGGTAAAAGGTAGGACATGTACCTTAAGTGCGTGACATGTCCTGGTAGTGACAAACGCCATTTTGGTTTATCACTGCTGTGAGACTGCCCTCTCATAGGAATGCATTGGGGATTCCCTCATAAGTGTTTCAGTGGTAATTCCTGATATGAGAGGAGGAGCGTGGTCAAGTTTGGTATGGTTGGAATAGTAATAATAAATGCTGCGCAATGGTGTGTGCAGATTTATTATACCTATTTTAGAAATGCCACTTCTAGAAGCTGGCATTGCTGTGTGTCTGCCTGCATGATGTGGATTGCATGTCTGGCTTTGGAGTGACGGGGGATGGTGAGATGTGTGTGGCTCCAGGGAGGGCAGGGTGAGTCAGCGCTAGGCTGAATGGGAGATCTGTATTTGGAGTAGTGGGAGGAGTTGTCCCCTGACCCTGAATAGGTCTGTGCCTGCCTAGGTGAATGCTGGCTCTGCCCCCCTGTGGTGTGTCTGATGACAGAGCCCCAACCTGACAAAGGAGGGTGGGAGCCCTGTAAACAAAGTGCTCCACACCCCCCAGAACCAGTTGAGGTTGGATTCCCCCAAGCCCTGTGCCAGGGTATACAAAGAAAATGTCCTATAAATATTGGGGCTGTGACCCCATGAAAATGTTGTGCTTTTTGTGCCTCTTGGTGACTTGGGGACTTGCTGCTGCTGGGCCCCAGGAGGAACCGCCACGAGGGACTGCCTCCCTGCTGGAGGGCCCTGTGAGCTGGCCTGCCTGGGCCCAGCCTTGTGCCCCTGAGACTTTGATACTTAAGCGCCTCGTGAGCGCTATATCCTCTCCCAAGACTGGTGGAGTGTGGATGGCCTGCAGTGCTGTGCTGCGTGATGATTTAGGGAATCCCGGCGTAGGGATTCCCCCTAGTTGCTAGGAGACAGCGGGAGGCCACCCCGCATTTTGTGTTGTACAGCGGGAGGCCACCCCGCATTTGGTGTTATACAGCGGTAGCCTACCCCGCATTGGTGGTTATTCACGAGCGGGAACCCACCCCGCACTTTGCCAATATTGAAGAGCGGGAGCCCACCCCGCACTCGGCCACGGAGAACGGAGCCGCCGAAAGGCACCGCTGCGGCCCGGAAGTCAGGCATCTTGCCTGGTTGGTGTTGGAGCCTCCTACAGCCAAGAAGGAATTCGCACCGGAGTCTCGCAGGCTCCACTGCGGGAAGAAGCAGTGTTGCCGGAAGAGGAGAGCCCCACGTATTGGTGAAGCGAGGACTGAGCCTCGCATGTTCACCAGTAAAGGAGGGTCCAGCGAGGCACATTGTCGGTGCCTGGAGCCGGTCAAAGAGGGACCACAGACGGCTTGAAACAGGTGAGTGAGCCCGGAGCTCTTCCCCCTTCTGCTGTGTTGTGAGGCTGCCTGGGGGGTCATGGGGCTACTTTCTGTGAGGGGGAGACTGAGTTGGAGTCTCCCCTCCTCGCCTACCTTGACGTTGCCTCTGGTGCCTGACGAGAAGGCCCCAGTGAGTGGAGACCGGAGAGGCACAGTGCTGCCAGGCCTCATGATCACAGCAGCACCGCACAAGCGCTGGCAGCTGAAAAGTTGGGGAATTTGGCTATTAGTCCCAGAGCGGGGCTTCAAAGGCACCATTGGTGCCAGTGCTTATTTCGCCTCGCTACAGCTGCACCGCACTGACTACGGGCAGCTGCAACATTGGGGGCAATTTTGTGTTCAGAGTCCCGGAGTGGGGCTCCCCAGGCACAGTGGTGCCAGGCCTAATTTCCAGCTGCACCACGAGAGCGAGAGCGGGAAGCTGCAACACGGGGGCATTTTTTTTCATGCTAAGGAAGGGGTGAGAAGCACTTCACGCCCCAGCGCATTGTGCACTTTGTGTTGGCTGCATTGGCAGCAAAAGGGCCAGTGGAAGGCCCCAGTACAAGCCCTGACATTCTGGACAAAGGGCATTAGGCCACCCTACAATGGCCAGTTGGCCTGGGTTCAGCTTTATGATGCTGATAGGGCGCAAGGCCCTAAGGTGATGTATGCACCTCGGAAGTGTCACTAAGGTGCCTCCCTAGTTGTGTTATTGCATAATATGTTTTTGCTTATGATGCCTATTGCAAAGTGTGTTTATGCCTACAGAGTTTGCATAATGTGATTTTGCTTATGAGTTTGATGCCTAATGTGATGCAGACATAAAGCGTTTATGTTGCTAGAGATATTGCCAAGTACATTATTTCGCCAGTAGTTCCTGGTTGTGTTTCATGTATTACTAGTTCTTTCTAAAGGATCTGACAGTTGCCAGATTGGCCCTGTCATATGTATATTATCCTCTGTAAATATTGCCTAGTGCCAGTTGGCACAGTATATGCATGATTATGATTCTAATGTGTTTTAGATAATACAAAGGCTATTTTGTATATAACCTTGTGTGGAGTTTCTTTTGTGGTGTGCCTAGTGTGTTGCTGCTGTGTGTGTATGTTGCGCAAACACTTTACACATTGCCTCTGGGATAAGCCTGACTGCTTGTGCCAAGCTACCAAGGGGGTGAGCAGGTATTGTCCTCAGCGTACAACTCCCTTGCCCTGACTAGAGTGGTGGTTTCTGCCTAGCTTAGGCGCAAGCCCTAGCCAACTAGAAATGCCATTTCTAAACCTCATCAACAGTTGCGTGCAGTCGCATTGCAAAGTGTCTTATATCAATATGTTTCCATTCAATTCCAAACTTAAAACACCTGGGGCTAAGCTAAAAGTAGGCACGATGCATGGTTATAGATGGTGAGTCTAAGTAGTGAATTTTTCAAGCGCTGTACTTGTTTCTTTTTAATTATGCATTTCATTAAAAGCTTTAATGCCCAAAAGAATAAAGTAAGTATTTGCTCGATCTTGCTAGCATGCTCCCATACTGTGAATTTGCACATCAGAGCCTTGGCAATCTGAATAAATTGTGCTTCCTCGAGGAGTTTCTCTTTGCAGTAAGCTTGTAAAATATATGTGTTTTCGTTCTTTAGGCCTCCCGGTATCTATATCACATTCATATTAAGGACACGTAATACACTGTTACTATGTTGTACATTCACTCCTAAACTAGATTGTGATTAAACCTGATTTAACAGCCTATTTTCCAGGTACTATCTAGTAATATCATTTTTTGTGCCAAATTCATACAATAAATAAAAGAACACACACAAAGTTTCTGAAGTTCATTTTGAAAAGTGAAAGTTTATTGGCATTGCACTATGAGTTAGAGCTTTTACATTTTGCTTTAAAATATTTTCACAAAGCTATGTAACTATTCATACTTATGTAATAACACAATATTTTCTTCAGAAACCAGGTCTCTGTTTACATTTTCTTTAATACTGTAGTTATGAAAATGTCTTGCTTAAGCAAAAGACTTGGAAGAGCGTACACCTTTTATTAATTTGTTCGTATGTAATTTATTTTTTCCACCACGTATCTGCGTTGCATAACATAGAAGTTATTTCAAGCTTGCACAATTGTGGATCGTTTTTTCCAATGTGGAGAAAAAACGATATAATCATCGCATCATGCACAGGCAGTATTTTTATTTGTAAATTAAATATTACTTTCAGGGTTTTTACTGCCTGCTCTTCTCTGGAGGGACATAATAACTAGTGTTATTACTGGGTTTGTGCTTCCATGTTAAATTTTTATTTTATTTACAGATGCGTGATGGTAACAGTGAACTCAATCCTGTTCTCCCTAACAAAATATTCCTTTACTTTAAACTTTACTTATCCAGTTTGCACAAGTATACGTATGCCAAAGATACCAACAAGTTCGTTTCCAGTAAATGTGATAAACGGTCATGCTTTTCTGGTCTGAGTCCTAGCTCTTTACACGTCCTTCTTACCCGGTAATGCTGTTTTAGATTATTCACTGTCGACTGCCCATGCACCTACCACCACAAGGTCTACCTTGGGAGCACCCTACTTCCAGAATACACTCTTTCACATTGATGAGACCATTATCAGACATACACATCCAACTTGATGCTAACATTTTGTGGCGCGTGGGAGAGCAAATTTACCTCAGACAATTCCCTTGTGTCCTACCTGTTGACAAAACTATGGCTTTTCTGAAGGCAAGCCCTTGCCCACTCCTGGTGTGGCTTCACTGCATTCCAAAAGACTTGCTTATTAGCTCTGTGCTTACCCGTAGTTGGCAGAAGGGCTCTTACGGTATTTTTATTGTTACTTTTTCTACAGACGTTTGCTCGGAGTTTCTCCTCCCCTACTACTCATTGTATGTGCTATGTCTATGTGTCCTGTAGTAGTGAAACAGGTAAAGTTCTTACTACCTGTTGTCTTGATAACTTCATAACAAACTGCAATATGTTACAGTGTAACCTTATTTGGTATCTTTTGGTATGTGATTGTGCTTCATTTCTAAGATAAGTGCTTTCCCCTCAAATACTCTGCCCCAGATCAATTAGATTCACCTCTGGATAGTGGTTTGTGGGTAGGGTGTACATCATGAAGATGTAAGTGGATTGTGGAAAACGTGTAATATTTTACTTGGCATAAGCTGCAGCCATTTTGGCTGTGGTGTCCAGTTCCTTTACTTCGTAATTCTCCCGTCCTCTGTTGCTGGTCTTTTTCTGCCTGTGCTATCTATCTTAGTTGACTTCCTGACTCAGCTAAAAGCAATGTACGTGCTGAGAGTTTGTAGCTGCAAGTACATCTGTTAACTGTCAATCATTTACTGCTGCCATAGGCACTCCTGCTCCCCCTCCCACTTTGCCGACCAAGTGGGTATTCATCTGCCCTTGTTTGCTGAAAACTATTTCAAAAACTTGTCCTTCCTATTTCTGTTCACATGCTTACATGCAGAAAACCTGTATAAAAGCCCTGTGTTCTGTGACTTGGGTTTACTACCTCAGGCAGCACTTGAGAGTGCTGTATGGACGTGGTCCCTCTCATGAGTGCTTAATAAACGTGTTATTTATTCCTACTCCAGTGCTGATCTCTACTTTGTTGGTTTTTGAACCCGTGGACAAAAGGGTGACCCTGCACCAGTGTATCCCTAAAAAGGTACATTTCCACAGTTGGCGCCTGTCGTGGGACCCCATTGGAGATGCGGCCGTCCAAAGGAGTGGTCTTGACGGAGGATTGTAATTTTGCTGAGGAAGCGCATTGCACGAGTAGACCTTTGTCTTTGCAGGCCGGCGTGACTTTTCCGGTTTTCCCGATTTGACCCTCCAGGTGGTGCCGGTCTCGGCTGGGGTTTTCTTTGGCGTACTTTTGTAGTGACCATTAGGTCAACCAGAGATCAGCAGGTGGGAGTTGGAGACTCCTGTCTGGTAAGGTCGCTAAAGCGGTACTCTTGATTTGTTAAGCCTGGGCTTTTTGTTTGAATTTGTGATTCACTGTGTGCAAAAATTGAAGGCAGGTAATGTGGAGATTTTTCTCCTTTTTAAATATTTTGAAGTAGTAATATTTTACACATTTTTGATGAAGCATGCCTATTCTCAACACACTCTGTAGGTGGTGTTTCTGCTCTGGTGGTACCAAACAGAGTTTAGAAAAAAGTCAGCCGGCTCCCCCAGAGGGGACACCTAATAAAGACATATATGTAAAATATGGTATTTCTTCCATAATGTACAGTACACTGTGGAACAAATACACCAAGAAAGATTCTGATCTACAATGGCCTGTGAATGCGTCATTTGATTTTTTAAAAGGTTTTTTTTCTTTCAAATAAACACTACTCTACATAGTAGTGTTTATTTGAAAGGGAAAAAAGGCAGGATATGTTTGATTGTGTGCATATGTGGTAGAAAGAAGTATGAGAAAGAATGAAGAGAGCAGAAGCCATAACAGAAAAAGTACAATGTAAAACAATATATCAAAAGGTTCTAGAATTTAAAAAAAATAAAGAAAAGAAGGAAAAAAATAGAAAAAGAAGATAGGGAATGTCGATTAGAGGTAAATGGCCAGTACCCTATTAGGCGCCCTATTTATCCCATACTTAATAAACCTCAGGATGACTGCATCCTATTAGATCAACCCCCACCCCCGTATACATTCCCCACCTCAAGTGCCCCTGAGAATGAGGTTTTTGATAAGGAGCATTTGTCTTCAGAAGAAAAAGATAAAGATAAGGAAATTGCTTGGCAGACTCGCTCTACTTTATCTAGGGAAGAGAAAGATAACTTGCGGGATATTGCTAGAGAGGAAGCACGTCGGACTACTACAGCAACGGCCCTCACAGTTACAGTTCAGACTTGGGAAGACGCCAAACAGTTTTATTTTTGTAGAAAAATTCACTTGGGAGGTAATATATGATTGGTGGCATATTTCTAATGCAACAGAACCAGATGATATAAGTATTGATTATAAACATTTAGGAGATGGGACTTTCCTTTTTTCGAACCTACCTGATATGATTAGACGGGTGGTCAAATTACTAGATGACACATTGCGTTTGCGAAAGGAGCAAGAATTAGCTAGGAAAAATAAAGTTGCAGAAGCAGTTCAATCTCAGGCAAAGAAAGTAGATGCTTTGGTGGATGCGAATAAACCTAGTAGGAATGAGTCTGCTATGAAACCTATGCGTGAAGCTGCATCCATGTATGTTCCTCCGAAGGGTGAGGGAACTAATAATGATAAAACTTCGAATGATGCAAAGTGATATTTTATATATAATTGGGCTTATACTCCTTGGAGTAGAGCTGATGTGATGGTTTTTTAAGCTGCTTTGCCCCACCCCCGGAAAAATCCTGCCGCCTTCTATGAGGAGGTTTAAGGAGCCATTAGCCCCTGCACTATGACCTTGCCAGATATTGATATGTTCTTTGGGCTTATTTTGCCCCCTGACATGTGGAGAACAATACGTAAAATAGATGACAATGTGGTATTTGGTGACACCTGGGTGGAATTAGAAAGAATAGATGCGGAGAGGGAGCCTGTGCAGAAACCTCAGAAGGAGATATTAGATCTTCCTAAAGCTATTGTGACTAAGTTGAAAACTCTCATACCCTCTGAAAAAATAGATTGGACTACGTTAGCGTCCTGTAAACAGAAAATGGATGAGTCCATTTCTGACTTCTTTTCAAGGTTTGAGGAAACATTCCATGATTTTAGTGGTTAGTCATTGGCCGATGATACGGGTAGGCATTTGCTTGTTGATAAATTTGTCGCTAATATGTTACCGGAAATAGCTAGTCGCTTGAAGGCCAATGAGAGTTCTTGGACCCTGTCTTCCCCAGTTTCCCTTTTGACTATGGACCAATATTATGGGCGGCAGGAACGGGAAGCAAAAGGCAGGGAGGATAAGAAGGTTAAGGAGTTAAAGACAAAAGTTATGTTGGCTCAAATATATGGTCCACCGTTTAGGGGAGGTGGAAGAGGCGGACGTGCAATGTATACACCTGGAGCACCCACTCTCCCTTGAGCAAATTTGTCCCCTGATCAGTGTGCTTATTGTAAAAAGACTGGGCATTGTCGTTCTGATTACCCTCTGTTGCAAGGTCAGCAGTATCAGCGGGGAAGGGGCAGTATGAGAGGACACCCAGGGAATTCAGGAAACAGGGGAGGTATGGGAGCTTGTCCCAGGTTTGAGGCAGTTGAACAGGGACCAAATTACTCTAATACTTTTGATAGACGAAATCAATATCAAATGTCCGATTATTCTGCTGATGCTCTTGCAGATTCCGACTATGCATAGGGATGCCTAGGATGGGGTAAGGAACCGGTTGAGGTGCCAGTAGATCAAATGGGTCCTTATATTGATGCAAACATCTTGGGTTTTACTGATCGGTTTCTGGTTGACACAGGGGCTACCTGTAGTGCTCTGTCTAAAAGATTGGTTTCGAGGGCTCCCCTGTCCAGCACAATGTTAACATCGATAGGATTCGATGGGACACCTACACCTAGCCTACTTTCACAGCCACTTGAATTCAGGCTTGATAAATTTACTGCAGCATGTCCATTTTTGCTTTCCCCAACCACACCGGACAACATTGTGGGTATCGATATGCTTAAATATTTTCGTGCCACAATAGGTTGTTGTCCGGAAGGTGTGCGTGTTATTTTAAATAACAATTATTCAATGGTTGAGAGATCCTGTCTTATCAATGAGGATGCCGCTCTGGCATCCTTTTTTTTTTTTTTTTTTTTTTTTTTTTAAAGTTTTATTACACAATAATTCGATTACAGGCACGGGCCTACAACCACCAGGGCCGGCCGCTAAGTAAAGAATAAAATACACATTTATCAAAGCTGCAGTCGGTTCCCGGGGCTCGGCCCCGTAGTGACTCCGGATAGTTCTAAAGGAACAGGAGACTTAAGCCCAACAAACACAAAAAACTAAAAGAAAAACAAAAGGCGAGGCATAAAGACAAACAGTGCAGGTCAGGCTTCCTCCGGGGAACTCCAGTTCAGACCATTAAGCAGCACGCGAAAGGAAGGAGTACCGGGAGGCTGGGGACGGGGGGGGGGGGGCCAAGGGAAATGAACGCCCATATGTAGTCATTCCAAAAGGTGCCCGGAACCGTCAAGGGTCAGGGGGACATGGCGATATCGGTGTCCACCAGGGGGGGCGTACAGATACCCCCGCGATATGCATTCCATTGCCCCCAGATTCTGCCCCATGCCCCCGGCTTACCACGGGCAACATACACAGTCTTCTCCCTGAACATACACCAGTCCATATTCTCCTTCCATACTGACACGGTGGGCGGCCGCTGGGCACCCCAAAGCTGCGCTATATCTCTCTTGGCAATCATGTTCCCCAGGGCCGCCCACCGAGTCTGAGCCGCGCTATAATCATTGGGCTCCCACACATTCAGGACACAGCGACGCACCTCCGGCAGCAGCACAACCCCAGTGACCTGTCCCATAACCGTATGTACCCGGCGCCAGTAGTCCGCCACCTCGCGGCACTCCCACAGGATATGGAGAAAGGTGGCGCTGAGCCCACAACCCCGCTTACAGAGCCCATCATCGGAATATCCCATCGAGACTAAGCGAGGACCCGTCACATACACCCGGTGAAGAATCTTAAGCTGTACCAACCGGAGACGAGCCGGAATGGCGACCTCCTTGGGGGACGACAGTGCAGACTGCCAGTCCTCGTCGTCCAATTCCACCCCATCCCCCGTCCAAGCCTCCCGAAGGCGCACCAAGAGGTCAGCCCGATGATTAATCAGTTTCTTATAAATTAAGGAAATAGTACTGTCAGGGACATGTCCGTCAAGTATGCGGTCCTCGAGGGGCGAAGAAACCGGGATCTTGGTCCCCTCTCCAAAGACTGAAAGCAGGGCGTGTCGGACTTGGGCATAGCGGAAGAACTCCCTGTCCGTAAGCTCATATTCGGCCTGAAGAGCCGCGAAAGTCTTAACCGCGCCCTTATGCCACAGGTCTCCCACTTTGCTGATACCAATCGTATCCCACTGGTCAAACCCCTTCGTAGTCCAGAGGCTCCCCAGGCGATCGGAGGCAAACAAAGGAGTAGCACATGTCAGTCGCTCACTCCAGCCCGTGGCCGCAGTGGCAGCCCTCCAGGTCCGCACCGCAATCTTAGTAGGACCCGTAAGGGTCCGGCCAGCCGAGCGGGAGTAAAGCGCCATGTTATAGTCCCCGCCGGGAAGCAGGAACTTGTCCATCTCATACGCCGGATTCAGGCCAGGCGCATACGTGGCATGGTTGATGGCCGAAAGCTGCGCGGCCCAATAATACCTGCGAATGTCGGGAAGCGCGATGCCCCCGTCGTACCAGGGGAGAGTAAGCTT
Source organism: Triturus cristatus (assembly GCF_964204655.1). Lineage (NCBI taxonomy): Eukaryota > Metazoa > Chordata > Amphibia > Caudata > Salamandridae > Triturus > Triturus cristatus. The sequence continues at coordinate 635,308,097 of NC_140589.1, read as the reverse complement.
AGCAAGAGCAATACGCGCCCGCCCGTCCCACACCAGTCTCCTCTGCAGGCTCTCCACCTCCCGAAAGTAGGCCACTGGGATGACGTCGAAGGAATTCTGGAGTGCATAGAGGAACCTGGGAAGGGACATCATTTTGAACAGCGCGGCCCGACCCAGCGGGGACAGGGGCAGCCTGCACCACCGGGCCGTGTCCTCTCGCAATCGCCGAAGCGGACGCAGGAGATTCTGCTCATAGCGAGCCACCGGGTCCAGCGAAACGTATATCCCCAGGTACTTAAAGCCGCTCAGAGATACCTGGATCGGAAGCCGAGGCGGCAAGAGAGGAGGACCACCGGAGATCGGATAGACGCAGGATTTAGACCAATTGATCGTGAGGCCCGAATTATTCCCAAAGGAAGTCAAAACGTCAAAGAGGACGTTGAGCGACTGCCGCGGTGAGGTGAGATATAGGAGAATATCGTCCGCATACAGCGAAACCCGATCTTCAAAGCCCGGGGCCCACCGGATCCCTCTAAGCGAGGGCTCCCAGCGGAGCCAAGCCGCGAGTGGCTCCAGGGCGAGAGCAAAGAGCAAAGGGGACAACGGGCATCCCTGCCTCGTGCCCCTGCCGAGGGCAAAGGGCCGAGAGACCCGCCCATTCACCACCACCTGAGCCATGGGTCCCGTGTAAAGAAGCTTCACCCAGCCAATAAATCCTTCCCCAAAGCCAAATTTAGCCAAGACAGCCCAGAGGAATGGCCACTCGATGGTGTCAAAAGCCATCGTGGCATCCAAAGAAACCAGCACGGCCGGTTCGGAGAGGAGCTCCGCCCTGGCAAGGGCGCCGTGAAGACGCCGCAAGTTAAGAGCGGTGTTACGATGCGGGATGAATCCGCATTGGTCCGGATGAATAAGATCGCACACGACGCTCAACAGACGATTGGCAAGGACTTTCGCCAGGATCTTAGGCTCCGCATTTAGCAGTGAAATAGGCCGGTAAGAAGTACAGCGATCTCGCGGCTTGTCCTCCTTGGGGATAACGACTATCGTGGCCAAACGCTGGTCGGCCGGGAGGGAACCCGCCGCCAGAGACTCACGGAACATGCGACTGAGGAAGGGCGCAAGCTTGTCAGGGCGCAATTTATATAGCTCAATGGGCAGACCGTTGGGACCCATAGCCTTGCCCGAGCGAAGGGAGCGGATCGCGGTCGCTATTTCATCCGCCGACAAGGGGGCGTCCAGCCGCTCACGGTCCTCAACGGACAGGCCGGGCAAGGCGATATCCCTCAAAAGAAGGCGAGAGTCGTCCTCATCCCTGTCAGTCACTGGGGAGTACACAGCCCGGAGGTGGTCGGCAAAACATTCCACAATCTCGTCAGGCTCCGTCACACACACACCATCCGCAGCACGCAACTCCGGGACCACACGATTCACTCTCTCCTTCCTGTCCAGCCACGCGATCAACTTTCCCGCCTTGTCCCCGGCATCGTACAGTCGACCCTGCTGTTCCCTATACATAGTTTTGGCCGCGTCAGTGACCAGGGACCTATACTCAAACTGTTTCAGGCTGAGGGCATGGAGCCCGTCCGGAGTGACATTCGCCTCCAAGGCCGACTCCAGCCCCAAGATGTCAGTCTCCAGCCTCACCACTGCCTCACTCTTGACCCTCTTAGCCACCACTATCTGGGAAAGGGCGTGTCCGCGGATCACGGTTTTAAAGGCTTCCCACAGGGACATTGCAGACGACACCGACCCCTCGTTATCCAGGAAGTATTGGTCCATAGCCTTGACCAGGCTGTCACGAGTCGTAGGGTCTCGCAGGTACCATGGGTTAATGGGAGCGATCCGCCCTGCAGACCGCGGCCCGGTGTCGAAAAGAAGCCACAGCGGAGAATGGTCGGAGATACCCCGCGCCAGGTGCCTGACCTCACGAATCCGACCAGTCTGCGCCGCGGGCATAAGGAAGTAGTCTAACCTGGAGAGACTCCCATGCGCCCCCGAGTGAAAGGTGAATTGACATTGGGTCGGATGCATTAATCTCCAACTATCCACCAGGCCGAAGGTATCCAGCATCCCACCCAGCCATGCCTGGGCAGCGGGGAGGGTCCTTGGTGGGTGACGATCCAGTTCACCCGAAACCACAGAATTAAAGTCCCCGCCCATGAGCAGGAGGCTGTCCGGAAGGTCAAGCAGCATTCGACCCAAGTCAGTGAAGGTGGAGTTCTGGAGGCCCGGGGGGACGCAAACTGAAACCAGGGCAAGGGGCTGCCCCTCCCACCTCCCAATCAAGCACACATAGCGCCCTCTGTCGTCCGAGACTATCTTAGTGATCTCCACCGGAAGTGAGGTTCGCAGGAGAATGCCCACCCCCCTGGAACCAGTTGTGAAACCAGAATGGGCCACGAGGCGGTATCCCCCCCTGTTCATTGCATGACAAACATTGCCAACCAGATGCGTCTCCTGGAGAAACACCACATCAGGAGTCAAACGACGCAAATATTGCAGTACTACACCCCGCTTGATACGGTCCCCCAACCCATTGACGTTCCATGACATAAGCCTCAACCCGTCCCCCCCCATCCCCCCCAATAGATCAAGGGTCCCCCAGCCTGCAGCACAGTTCCCCAATGTGGACAAAAATCAATACCTCGCCCTGTAAACAAAAAACACACAGCAAAACAACCCCACCTCCCCCCCAACCCCACCCCAGGACCAACTCCCCCCACCCTGCACCCCTGCGGGCCAAAAAACCCCCCCAACTTGCAGTGTGCCTGTCGCCCCTCTAACCCCATTCTACGAAAAGACCCCAGAGGAGGTAAGGGACCCGTCCCCGCCCGCCCCCCTCACTGGTCCTGGTTAAACACAATATGCAAGTGAAATAAGACCCGACTGTACAGTGCAAAACGGCAAAATCAAGGACCAAAAGTCATTCTAAAGGGGACCCGTCACCCGCGGTGCCCGCAGAGGGTCCGGGACGGCCACCTCCGTTCGGCAGAGAGTCCAGCCAGTCACTTGCAGCCACAGGAGAGTCAAAAAAGGCTGTCCGATCCCCATGTTCCACTCGGAGTTTTGCAGGGTAGAGCATCGAATACTTTAGGCCCAGCTCGCGGAGACGACGCTTCACCCCTTGGAATCCCATCCGTTGTTTCTGGACCAGTTGCGTGAAGTCCGGATAAAAATTGATGGTCGAGTTCTCATGGCGAACCGGGCCGTGGGTCCGTGAGGCCTGCAGAATAGCGTCGCGGTCCCTGTAGTAGAACAGTTTGGCCACGATAGGCCTCGGGGGGGCCCCCGGCCGTGGCCGACCGCCCGGAACTCGATGGGCCCGCTCCACGGCAAAGAACTTACTTAGGCCAGCCGGGGACAACTGTTTCAGGATAAGTTCCTCGACCACGAGGTCAACCGGGCGGCCGTCAGAGGACTCCGGTACACCTATGACGCGGATGTTGTTGCGTCGGGCCCGTCCCTCGAAGTCCTCAAGCCGCCGGGCCATATGATCGTTGACCACCCTGATGTCTCCAAGCGCGGCCCGCAGATCCGACACCTCCGCACCGAGGGTGGAGGTCCGTGTGTCGAGAGCCTGGACCCTCTCGTTAGTTTTGGAGAGGTCGGCCCGGATCAGGGTGACATCAATCGCGACAGTGTCAATCTTACGGGCCAGGGCCTCATATTGCGTCGCGATGGTTTCCCTAATGCCATCAATGGCGCCCATAATGTCCTGCAAGGATAGTTCCGTAGAGACGGTCGCGCCTCCCTCCGCAGTATCCGAGGGGGGGCCAGCAGCGCCAGAGGGCCCCCTGCCCTGGGTGTATCGGTCCATGTTATTGCTCTGGACTGCTCCCCCGCGGAGGGAAGCCTTGGTCTTGCGGCCCTCGGGACCCCCTTTGCCCCCCATGTGAACACGGTCACTCAAGGGGACACACAATCAAGAGGTGTAAGGGCACCAGCAAGAAGACCACAAAATGTCGGTATAGGGGGTCCGAGGCGATAGGCACGCTAGTAGCAGGTGAAAGAAAACCTCATTCAGAGGCCCAGGAAGCACCTCGCCACCCCGAGCGCACCCCCCTGCCGGTCTCCTGAAGTGCAAAACCGAAACTGAAAGTGGTGGATCGGCAGCTGGCACCGCGCTGAAGCCGCTGTTGTTCAATTGCAGCCCGGCCCCTCGGGTCACCTTCACCCCGGTCACCTCCGTCGGGTGGGTCCCAAAAGTTCCGACGGCGACTACTCAGGATTCCCAGGTCCGATTTGAGTTTTGAAAAGAGATATATGCTCAGCTGGTCTTTATCTCCCAGATTCCATAAGCCACGTCAGGATATTCTCAGGATAGATTTCGAGGAGCAGAGAGGGTCCGGGGAGCCCTGTGCTCACGCGACCATCTTGGATGCGCGCTAGGCTCCTCCCCCGCTCTGGCATCCTTACCTAGTGTGAAGAAGGAACACTGTTATAGTTATCATTTCTTGCCTCTCACAATCACAAAGTCTCGTGAAAGAAATTGCAATATTGTAGACAGCAGGTTACCTATTTAGGTCACCTCCTGTCTAAGGGAGGACGGGCACTCACACCAGACTGCATTCAGACTATTTTAGATACTCCTGTGCCCTGTACTAAGAAGGATGTCCGTGCACTGATCGGCCTCACTTCTTTTTGTAGGCAGTTTTTCGCACATTATTAAAACTTTGTTGGCCCTTTTGACTAAAGACACTCTGATGCCCCTCCCATGGACTGCTGAGTGCCAGAATGCCTTCCAACAGTTACGCCAAGCCCTTTGTTCTGCACCAGTATTAGGTACCCCAGACATGTTGATGAGTGACTATTTGTCCCAGTTAATTGACAGCTTGTCTTCTATTTATCAGCTGGTGTGGGAAGCTCTTCCTTCGTGAGCCCTGCTGTTTTGACAGACCACCGCGTCATCCTGGTCACTGAGAAAGGATGAGCTGTGTCACCCGAAAGATCTGAGGAAGTCTTCCTGGACCACACGATCCCTGGAAGATCTAGATATCTGCTTTGATCCAAGAAGGAAGACATTTCATCGCAGAAAGAGACTGTTTGAGCCACTGTCCTGGGTGGTTAAAGTGTGACTACAAAGGGGGGTAGCCTTTTAGTGACTACTCGTCTCAAGGTTAGTGAAGAAACCAATACCTTAGGGCATCATCTGTTTTGTTCTTTGCTGATGAAAATGAGCTCGCCTAAGAAGAAGGAGATCGCTGCGACAATGTGCAACGGCTGTACAATCTGCATCCTTGGTCTGACTTTGACTGCTGCCATCATCGCTACTGTAATGTGGGTAGTGGAGGAAGTAATGCCTGGAGCCTCCTTACCTAACATTACTGTTACATCACGTGCTGCAACATGCAACGTTTTGATTTGCCGCAACATTAACAGGGATACCGGCAAAATCTGAGAAACAATTCATTTCTTCAAATGTTGCATCAGACACACCAGCTAAGCAATGATACTAACTGTTGGGTTTGTGGCAAGTTTCCTCCTCATCAGAACATAAAAGGAATCCTGTTGTCACCGCTGCCATTCTCTCACAATGGCTCATGCCCAGCTTGGTTCAAACTTCTATATGCCCTTAATGAATAAAAAGTGTGTTACCCCGAGGAGGAATGGGACCCACAAGCCAAAGGAACTGTATGGGAAATGGAGGAGTATCGCAGAGGAAATTCCTCCACACGTTATGTTGTCCCCAACATTTGAACGACCAAGGGTAACGGGCCTTTTGTCATCGCTGTTACTAGAACCCGAGCAAATCTTTGTGGGAGCAGTTTTGGTAGTATCTCAGTGGGAAAAAGTGACTGTACCACAGTATTGAACATTACTGGAACAAGCAATAGCAGTTTTCTATCCTCCCACAACACTTATTTCATTTGTGGGAGTAAAGGCTACTATCACCTACCAATTGGATGGTGCGGAACATGCTACGTGTCCTTATTGCTTCCTCCTGTGTTCCTAGCACCTGCATCTTATCATAAATATCAAAAACTGTTTAATGACATTTCCTTGAACTGATTCAAAAGAATTATAAATAATGATGAAGTGGATCAAACCGACACTGCATTACAGCAATATGTTGACTTTAATTTAGGACACTTTTTCTTTGTTGGTGCAGCTTTAAATAGCAGGGAAATTAGGCGCTTACAAATGTACAAAATGTAAATGCTCGTTTAGCAATAGACCGAGAAGTCAGCGATATAATGCTGATCGATTTACATGATATTTATCGTACCCCTTTTAAAGCATAAGAAAATGTCTTAGCTTATGCCACATGGGCCATCTGTGGAAAACGTTTAATATTTTACTTGGCATAAGCTGAAGCCATTTTGGCTGTGGTGTCTATTTCCTTTCCTTCGTAATTCTCCAGTCCTCTGTTGCTCGTCTTTTTCTGCCTGTGCTATCTATTTTAGTTGACTTCCTGACTCAGCTAAAAGCAATGTACGTGCTGAGAGTTTGTAGCTGCCAGTACATCTGTTAACTGTCAATCATTTACTGCTGCCATAAGCACTCCTGCTCCCCCTCCCACTTTGCTGACCAAGTGGTTATTCATCTGCCCTTGTTTGAAAACTATTTCAAAAACTTGTCCTTCCTATTTCTGTTCACATGCTTCCACCGCAGAAAACCTGTATAAAAGCCCTGTGTTCTGTGACTTCAGTGTACTACCTCAGGCTGCACTTGAGAGTGCTGTGCGGATGTGGTCCCACTCATGAGTGATTAATAAACGTGTTATTTATTCCTACTCCAGTGCTGATCTCTACTTTGTTGGTTTTTGAACCCATGGACAAAAGGTTGACCCTGCACCAGTGTACCCCTAAAAAGGTACATTTCCACAGGATGGCCGCACAACCCTAGGGCCACGTACACCCTCAATTCCTGGAATAAAACAAGCCATATGTCTTTAAAAAAAAAGACATACTTGCTTTTATATTTTGTTGAATAAAAATGTGTAATTTAAATGTTTGACAAAAACATACTTTAAATATGGAGAACAAATGATTAGGGGAATAAGGACATTAAAATACAATGTTTCAATACATAGAGTATAGAGAGGTTGGGTGTATTTTCAAAGGAGAGGATTGCAAATGTATTTGATGGCCACAACTGTTTACTCCTTTCTTTAATGGGTGCCTATTATTTTTAAATCTGATTGGAAATGTGCTGATTAATTGCACTCATTTTAACCCAAACTAAAGAAAATGTTTGATTATTTCTTTGCTATTATTTACAGTTAAAGTCCAGAGATTATCAGGATTGGAAGGAGTGGAATGCGGTGTATTTAGGGCCACCACGAGATCTATGCAGACCAAGAGGGGTAGTATGAGGTAATGCAGGACCACCGCAAGGTCCAGGCAAACCAATGGAAATGCTTGTAAGGTCATACGCAGTCGCTCTCAGGTTTGGGCAGACTGGCATAATTCCAAAATGAGGTCATGCAAGGTCACCAAGAGGTCCACTCAAATTAACGTACAAATGGGGGTCATAATGCTGTGTTCATATCTCTACTGTGCTGCTTTCTGAATAAAGTACATTGCTGCCGGCCCCGTTGGGGTTGTAGGCGGAGAACAGCTGTGTCAGTATGATTGTTTTTCCTTTTGTCAATAAAGGTTTTTTGAAAAACAAAACAAAACAAAACAAATGGGGGTCATAAATGTCTGTTTTTGATCTTTGCTGACTGAGAGGATTGTGACTGAGGTCATGGAGTGTTACCATGAATTCTTTCATATAGGTAGGTGCCTGGCTCTGCATGCTCTGGGGACTACAAAGTAGGGGAACAACCCAGGGACCCCCTCAAGTAATAATTAACCAAAAAGAAAATGTTCCTGGGAATACACAACCGTAAATAAATGTGAGTTACTATGCCCTATTTCTATGTAGGAAAGAAAATGTAAAAGGCTACATCCAGACTGTGTCAGTCACAAGTGCTTCACTAGCCAGGAAACTACCCTGAGGGAGTATAAGAATCAGCACCACACGCAGTTGAGTGAAAAAGTCAGACACACCTCGCAGAAACATCTATGTGGGGTACAAGGCAAACTTTGGACTACCTGGTCTTCTGATCCTTAGTGCGTCCAATTACTGGCTGGATTTAGTGAGTGGAACGTAGCCTTAGCCCTAAAAACCTACAGTTTACATTGTACTACATGGTTAAACTGTGATGTACTACCTCAAAACTAACACTATTTTTGAGTTAGTTACCAATTGGGAGTCTAGGGTAGAAGGGGGGTGAAAGAGAAAATGAAATGTGCGTCTTGTCACACAATATATATTTATTAATAATAAGCCATCACTTACTAAAAACTGTAATACATGTGTTGACTTTTAGATGAGTCAACATGTTTTACTGCTACTAGAATGTATCTAATTTTATTTATAAAAATGCTATTTTTAATGCAGCACAATCAGGGCTTCGCCCAATACATGCCTGCTTTGGTAGATGTTTTAGATGAACTCTGTCGGGTAAGGGGGCGCTCCGCTGCATTTAATCAGTTAGACAAGCAGAGCTTGATATGGCATCTCACCAACACCTTCTCTCAAACCTAGCTGAAGTTGGCATATGTGTGTACTGAACTGGTATATTTCTGATGTGGTCATGTGATCTCAAGTTGTTTACTTTCCACCTCCCAATTCACGGAAGTCATTGTGGAGTACCACAGGGTTCCTCCCTCAGTCTGACATTATTCAGAACCAATCCAAGCTTTTAAAATCTCAGGAACAACTCATGCAGATGATTTTCAAGTAAGTATTCACCTTGAAAATCATCTTTCTATTAACAAATGCTTTCAAAACGATCTCTGGAGATTATTACCCATTACCTAAATAAGTGCAAGTTTAATTAAACTAAATTTCAACATGTTAGAGATGCTGATTGTGGATGGTGAGATTTCTTCCAGGACCTCCAACTGGTGGCCAGTATCGCTGGAGACTCCTTGAACGTCAGTTCTCAGCTGAGGGTTTTTTTATTAATCACTCTATCTGTCCTCAGATCAACAAAATGACTTTCTGCTTCTTTTATATACTCGTTTATGTAATAACATTCCTTATATCACTCTTGCAGACCATCAAACAGAAGGCAGTCATTCCTTCCTGCTTTTACCTATTGAATATTATCTGAGACTTGCATCATACCCCCTTAATTGGCGCCAGACAGTCCAAAACAGTGTGGCCCAGTTTACTTTTAGCCGTCTGCACAAATCACATATTTCTTCTGTGAGTAAATGGATTATTAGTTGGGGTGAATAGCAGTCCACCACAAGTAATAATGTCACTCTTCATGTCAATTCAGGTAAAGGTTTCAGTAATTTAAACCTGATCTCCACCCCTGGTAGCTATAGCTCTAGCCAAACAGGGCTCCACCAGGCCAGTACCTTCTCTGCGACATCCCACTGAAACAGGTTTGCTGCTACAGAAAACCTCAGAGTGGGAGCAACCGGAATCTTTGGCCCAGCGGCAACACACCTTCATCTGTTTGTCCAAGTCTTCCTGAGGTCTTTGGCGCCAAATTATTTTTACGTCTAAGATGTTTCAGGATGTTAGGAGGAGTACACTTTGGCGCAATCAATGGTCCTCTGGAACAACACTTGGGGGCCAAGGCTCACTCCTGCAGAAGCCACCAGCATGGTCCAGGGCAAGTGGAGGTGTGACTAGTCAGCTGGGCTTTTCGGAAAAAAAGCTTCTATCAGCATGTTGTTCCCCTTTAGCTTATCAGGAGGTCAGACAGCTGGCACTTGGAGTCCACTTCATGTTCCTGAGAACAAGTGGGATCAGGTGCACCATTTCAAGCCTTCTCACAGGTCTCAACAGCAGGTGCAGCTCTTCTTCTGTCTTCCTCAGGTACATTAGTGTTCAGTGATCAGGAGGAGCCACATTTATGCCTGGCACTGGCCTGTGGGTTGAGATGCCTTCTGCTCATCCTCTCCCTAACCAGAAGGGGAAGATTTCCCAGGAGAAACCCTACCCACTTTTACAGCAGTTCTTGTGTGCCCTGCTGCAAACAGCCCCACAGTGCCACTCTCTACCTGAATCCAACATAGCAAACCTTGCTTACCCTGTGCAGAGATCCTGTTTCTACCCTACAAGTATGACCAGGGAAATGACCAACACCTCTCCAGTAGTCACTCAAATCTAGCTCTTGGGGTAGCTCATTTCCCACTGGGATAGGTGCCTGGCTGACTAGAGGCACAAAAGAGCAGGTTGGCTCAGGTTTTAGCTGTATCAGCCTGTGACCGAGTAGGCCTCTCTGAAGTTAATTATGTTCCTGGGCAATGCCCAAATGGTCATCTTGTCAGAAGAACATAACACCTCCCCACACCCAAGGCCTGTGACTCCGGTATGGGAGCAAGATTACACCTCATCAAAGGGGCTATTCCACCTTGGTGATGGTTGGAAGCTCATGCGAATGGGCTTCTAGCGGCTTTACACAGGTAAAATGTGACTTTTTGAAAGTATCTTTTGCAAACCATTTATTGGAAATCCGACTTTAGAAATGAATTGGGCTTCCAGTATTTCTTGTTTTCAAAGTCCAATAATGGGGGGGGGGCAAGAGGGCGCACGGCAAAAATGGCCGCACCTGAGTGAGGCTCTGCCTGGCTGAGCCACAATCAGACTAATATCTGCCTGTGATACCAGCCATCCCATTGACTAAAGAGGTGCTACTCACTGCCTGGCTCTTACTGGATGGATTGGTGGCCGCTTCTTGATTGGAGTCGACAGTAGGATGACGATCTGCCCCCGGTGAAGTTTGTGCTTTGAATGCAGCATGGCGGCGTTCGCGGGACTCTGAGTGCCGGGGACCTCGGGGCTCCTTCTGCGGCATTGGACGGCTGGCTCTGTACTGGAGACAGAGTTAATGTGGCGAGGAGTTGAGGCACATCCGGCTAGAGACGCTGCTGCCAGACCTGCATTGGTTGGGCACCGGCGTAGAGAGGAGTGCTGGTGGGGCCTGGCTGCCGGATGCCATTGACGTGGCCCTGCGGTGTGGCGTCTTGAGCAGCCACGACATATCACCGGCCCTGTGAAGCTGCTGCGGGTGCTGTGCTGCTCGCGTGAGTGGGGACGCAGCCCACGGTAGGCCTGCGCTTGCGGAGGTGGGTGCGGCCCGGATGCGGGCTGCGGCCTGGGAGCTGCTACCCGGGGCTGGGGTGTGTGGACTGCTGTTGAGGCGCTGCTGGGCTGTGCGGTGGCGTTAAGATCTCCAGGCGGGCAGGGAGCTCCTGAGTACTGGCCGAATTGGAAGCACAGGCAGTAGGGAGTTTTTGGCCCCATTACTAAGCGGATTGCACACATGCTACCTGAGGTCATCTGCCGGCAGGGATTGAGGCCTACTACTTTGACAGCAGTGCTCCTGGGTGCATGAGGGACAGATTGATGAATCAGCAGCTGATAGGGCAATCGTAGCTGCGTTGTCCTTCAGTGCTGTATCTCTGCATATATATCATAACCTGTTGGGCACTGCCCAACTCCCCCCTGTGTTTCTTCTTGCTCACGCTACACTAACTGGGCGTGGGGCCTGTGTGCTGTTGCTGCGGACTTCGGTGCAGGCAGGCTAAAGAGGTGTGGTGCCCTCTGCTGCTGGGGTCCCTGGGCCTGTTCTTACAAACAGTTTCTTGACGCTGGGAAGGTCCTCGCTGTGGGGCTCCCGCTGGGTGGAGTGCGGGGCTCTGCTGCTGCTTGAAGAGGTGGCTCCTTGCCTAGGGGTCTGCGGACAGTTTCCTGTGGGTTGACTGGGGTCCTCTGGGGTGTCGCGTGCCTAAATTGACTATTACAATGGGTCGGGCTGACAAATCGCAACCACGCCTCACATTCGAAGCGCGAAAAACCCCCAAGGCTTCTCAGAAGGCGGCTTCCGATTCCGAGGCTGATGCTCAGGACGCGGGGCAATCCACTTTGGAGACCACTCTTATTGCCATGCAGCGTAGTCTCCAGGTTATTGAAGGGACCATGGCGGCGGTAAACCACCGATTGGACCACATGTTGTCTCAACTTGAGAAACATAGCGCACGCATGGGGGAAGTTGAGCAAAGGTTTTCGGCCGCCGAGGATGGGTTGAGTGATATTCAAGGGAAGACTTTAAATATGGAGAAAGTCCTCTCTCTCATTCAAGCAAAGAATGAGGATTTGGAGGCACGCTCTCGGCGAAACAACATTCGAATCACGGGGCTGCCGGAGTCCATGAATGTGGGGAGGATGGAGGTGTTCGTTGAACAGTTGATCAAGGACATTTTTGGCACTGAACACCTGTCTTCGATGTTCATTATTGAACGTGCTCATAGGTCTCTTGCGGCTCGTCCGATATCCGGCGCCCCACCTCGCCCCATTATTGCCCGAGTGCTTAACTATAGGGACCGGGATGCTATACTACGCATGGCAAGAGTGAAGGGTACAATTGAGTATCAGGGTAATACGCTCTCTTTTTTTCTGGACTTTACTGTGGCGGTGTAGGCGGCCCGCAGAGAGTTTGGAGCTGTAAAGAAGCTTTTAAGATCCGAAGGAGTCCCATATGCCATTCTCTATCCTGTGCGCTTGAAGGTTGGCCCGGACAAGGATTGCAAGATTTTTACAAACCCCAAGGCCGCACTAAAGCATGCTAAAAAACTAAAAAGACAATGGCGTGAGTCGCAGGCTGTGGCTGAGGCTGCGGCACAGGATTGAATGGGGGGGAAGGAATATGTACTATTGGATGCTAGCACTGTCCGACTGAGCGGCTATGTTCCCTTTTGTTATTATACTGTATTAGTTCAGCACTGAGTAACGATTGACTTTCAATTGCCTGGGTTAATGATTCTAGTTAGCACAGGTATATTTACCTGCCTATGTAACTACACAGCTGGGTATAGGCTTGGGTTCAGGCATAGTGATGGATCTGCTCAGCCACCTCCCTTCTGTTGGGAGGCTAGAAGTTCTCAAGCGCCCCTGCTGGGTGTACCCCGATGGTTATGCTGTCTTTCTGTTAAAAAATTGGGCATGGGCTTTAGGGGAATGGGATGGCTTGGGCGAGTTGGGGGTGCAGAAGTGGGTGGGGGGTTAGGGGGGATGGGTTGGAGGGACCTCATTGAAGTTGTGGCAGAACTATGTTGTGGGTTTTTTGTATATGATGCAGGTCTGTTCATTGGCGGATTTCTGTGGAGAGCAGAGTGAATACTGGGGTATGGAGGATTTGTTTGCTATGGAAGATGAGGTATCATTATGAATAGTAATGTCAAGTTCCTCACCTGGAATGTGAGGGGACTCAATATACCGAAAAAGATCAGATTGGTGTTTGCATATCTAGATCGTATGGGAGTGCACGTGGCTCTTTTGCAAGAGACTCATCTCACTACTGAAACTGTAAATAAGGTGGGTACGCGATGGGCTGCCACTAAGGTTGAGTCATCCTACTCTTCCTATTCTAGAGTGGTGCTTATTCTCATCAAAAAGGGTGTCCCAGTCACTGCACTTAGGATGGAGAGTGATGAGCAGGGGCGAGTGGCGGTTTTGCATTGGAGACTGGGAGGTATGACTGTATTATTGGTGAATTTGTATGTCCCAAATTCAGATGACCCATCTTTTTATTCAGATGTGTGGCACAGGATTTCTGCCTTTCCCCCTGCTGTGATCATTTGGGGGTGTGATTTTAATATTTGCCTTGACCTGACTCTAGAAGGAAGTAGTGAGGTGAGATTAAAACAGGCATCGGAAGTATTGTTGGGAATATGCGACGCTGGTAATTTGCACGATATATGGCGACTTCGGAACCCTGCGGGCCGGGAAAGTACGTTTGTCTCATCTGTCCATACTTCCTGGTCCCGTATAGACTTCTGGCTTGTATCCGAGGAGGCCTGTTCCTGGGCTATAGAGGTGAAGCATGAGGCGCGTACGCTGTCGGATCACTCTCCGGTGCTCCTTACTATGCAGATCCCCACTTGCGAGAGGCCGCCCTTCACTTGGAGGTTACAACCTACCGAATTAATAGACCCAGTTTTCAAACAAATGGTAGCAGAGGCAATCAGGAATTTTTTTCAGGAAAATGAGGGCTCAGTGGAAAGTGCGGAAGTGCTGTGAGAGGCTTTTAAAGTCACCATCAGGGGTGTCTGTATTGGAGCACAGGCAGGAGTGCTACGGGATATCCGGCGTCGCATTAAACGGCTAGCATCCGAGGTTGCAGCCCTTGAGCGGGAGTACGAGATCCACCCATCCTCCGCGAAACTAGCGGATATCCGTACACTTGTAACGGAGTATAATAGGACAGTGGATCAGGAGTTACTTCACTGCTCTCACCGGAAGACGGCCCGCTATTATGGTGAGGGAGGGCGGCCTAGTCGTTCTCTAGCACAAAAATTGGCGGCGCCGCATTCTCAGGCGTACGTAACGGAAATGCGGTACACAAACGTGGCTGCACATTATTTAACTCCTGAGATTAGTGCTCTTGTTGTACAATTTTACACCCAACTGTATGCAGCAAAAGGGGCCTTGTCACCTGAAGTAATTGGAGAGTATCTAGATGACGTTGCACTCGGCTGGCTTTCCGATTCCCATCGAGAATACTTGGTGCAGCTGTTTGATGAGGAGGACGTTAAAATGGCCATAATGTCGCTGCCAACTTGTAAAGCAGCAGGTATAGATGGTCTCCCTAGCAAATTTCATAATACGTACGTGTTGGGACTTGCTCCTCATTTATTAGAGGTATATGCGGAGGCATATGAGAAGGGGGAACTGCCGCCGTCACTAAAGGAGGCGTTACTGATGACGCTTTTAAAGCCAGATAAACCTCCAGATCAGTGTGACTCCTATAGACCTCTATCTATTATCAACATAGATGCAAAGATTCTCGCCAAAATGATTGCCACTAGGCTGCAGCCACTTATTCCCCTGTTGGTGCTGCCTGACCAGTCTGGGTTTGTCACTGCACGGTCTACGACGCACAATCTCCGCACTCTGTTTTTCACTGTGCATTATTTCGATCCCGAATTTCAAGCAGTAGCGGTGCTGCTAGATGAAGCAAAAGCTTTTGACTCCCTGCAATGGCCATACATGTTTAAGGTTTTGCTACGGATGGGGTTTCCTCCCTTTTTAAAAAAATGGATTAGGGTTCTGTACAAACAACCGGTAGCCCGGGTACGGGTCCATGGTTGGGTGTCGTACCCAATTCCCATTGAGAGTGGAACACGGCAGGGCTGCCCACTATCACCTATGCTGTGCTCACTTGCACTTGAACCCCTAGCCTGTAAGCTCTGGCAATTGCACGGGGCTACTGCTTTGAGATTCCGTCAAAGACCGCTGATCGTCTCTCTGTACGCGGATGATATGTTGTTATGTGTGCGAGAACCGGCGATCTATCTACTGGAGTTGCTCCTGGAGTATGTTAAATTCGAACGCTTTTCAGGTCTCAGAATAAATTGGTCAAAGTCAGTAGTGTTTCTGTTGACGGCGCACACTAAAGAGATTGACCTGGAGTATCCACTTACCTGGTCGTCGGACCCTGTTAAATACCTGGGGGTCTGGATACATAGGGATCCAGAGATCGTGATATCGGAAAACTATGGCCCGGGCAGTAACGCGTATCGTCGATCAGGTTGAGCGCTGGACACGTCTGCCCCTCTCCTTGGCTGATAGAATAGCGGTTGTTAAAATGGCCTTCCTTCCTGAATTGCTTTACTACTTTGTCAATATCCCTGTTAAGCTGAACAAAGCGTTCTTCCACACTCTTCAATCCACATTGATAACGTTTGTGTGGGGAGGTAAGAAGCCACGGTGCAGTTGGGATCGCTTGGCGCAGCCCTTTGAACGGGGAGGGTTTGATGCCCCGACTTTAGATTATATTACCTCTGTGCCCAAGCACAGTTTGCGCACTATTGGCACTTTCCACAGAAATTTCAACCACATGTGGCAATAGAATCCGATGCGGTCCTTCCAATGCCAGTACAGGCGGCAACTTTATTGGGTGGCTCGGGTGTTCTGCGGACGGAGATCAACCCTGTCCACTGTACAGCATGGGCTTGGCGGATGCTGGCTGAGCGAGCTAGGTTGCCCTACGTGTATGCTCCATCGCTGCCATTACTATTGCATCCTGATATCTCCATGGCGTGCGAGACGCAGGATCGGCACGAGCTGGCCAAGGTGGGTATCGCAACGTTGGGGGACCTGTACTCGGGTGGACGTTTTAAAACATTGCAGGAAGCACAGAGGGGTGCTGATCGCGGTTTTATGTTTAGCTTTACCTATATCCGAGTGCAACAAGCCGTTAAAACTGTATACCCAGACTATCCTGCAGAATCTACTACTCTGCGAGCATTGCAAGTGATGCTGATGGGTGAAAAGTGTCATAAGCTAATCACCAAACTCTATAATGCGTCCTTACGAGAACGGGAACAAAGCGATCACCCCTCCTGTGTTCGCTGGCAGATGGCCTTGGGGGCAGCTCTTACGCCCGAAGTTTGGATGGCGTGTTGCACTCAGACAGGTCGTCTTACGGCTAATTGTAACCTCAGAATGATTCATTTCAAATTTTTGCATCAATTATATTATACTCCTGTGCAACTGCATCGATACGGTTTGCGTGACACTGCTAACTGTGTGAGGTGTGGAATGGCAGATGCAGATTTTTTGCATGTGGCATGGCAATGTGTGGGTGTGTTTGCCTTCTGGTCGGAATTGCCGAAACTACTTACTGATATTGTATTGGAACCTGTGCAATGTGTACCTGAGGTATGTCTCTTGGGCTATATGAAGCGCCTAAAGCCATGTAATAGACGCATAGTTGCGGTATATACCTTATTTGCCAAGAGGGCTGTGGCGCAATGTTGGGGTGCAAAACATACTCCGACAATCAAAACATGGCTGTGTGAGCTGTTGTATTGTAAAACTCAATTATTGGCTTATAAAGAAGAGTTACCTGAAACCTCTCGTCCCAGAGACTTTTGGGCTCCGCTCACCGCGTACTTGTTGACAAGGCCGGACTTGCAGTGACTCTGTATATATGCATTGCATGCCCTCATGTACTTGCTGACTTGCTATAATTTTGATTCCCTCGTCATCCACGGTGAATGGTTTTTACTGTGTCCGCTTGAGGGGTCTTCATCGGCTGTTTCCAATTGTGACCTCATTAGAAAACTCTGCCTGTGCATCATAGTGGATGTTTCTTCTCTGTCAATGTACTAGATCTTGGCTTCTTCTGCCTAAAGGGGGGGTGGGGTGGGCTGGAGGGGTTGGTTTCGTATTGATCTATGGTAATGGAATGTGGATCTTGTTAACATTACCTTGGTTGAAACTAATAAACAAATAAAAAAAGTCTAATAATGAATTTCATAGCTGTTTCCTACTTAAAGACAGCATTATTTAATTTTAATATTATATCCAAATGCTTCACTATGGAACAGCTAACCCAGAGTGCCTTTTCGCGAAACCGGCAGACGAGTGGATCCTGAGGGCCGCTATGCACTACTAGAAGGGTTGTTGGATGGGTGGCCCCTCCTTGTAGGAAGTGTATACGCCCCAAATGTAGATCAGGCACCGTTTTGGGGCACCATGTTTTAGGGCATGTTTTACATTAAACGTTTACATGTCATATATTTAAATACCATGCACCCTGCTTTATGGTAACTTAGGCCTATTTAGGGGTGAGTTATTAATATTCAAAAAGAAGGATTAAGCCTGTCAAAAGGGATTATGTTGACAGGCTAAATTTGCAGCTTTGGAATTGCACAGTCAGGCTACAGTGGTAGGCCTGCAGATTGGTTTGCACTGCCACTGAAGTGGGTGGCACAGTGGGTGCTACAGGCCATTAGTTGCATTTCATTTACCATTTACTAGGGATTTACAGGTAAGTTAAATATGCCAATTAGGGGTACAGACACTTTCAACATGTTTGAGAGGTCAGAGCACATACACTGTGGCCTAGTAAGTAGAGTACCGTAGAAAATGACAGAGTGCACACCTTTTTTCCAAGTTTTCCCTTGTTTACGTCATTTAAATTGTTATGTGCGTGCAAGCCCGAAATCGTGGACTGCCCGACCACGTGGAAGACAAGTAGAGAAATGTGGGGCGAGACTCCACCCCACTTCGGACGCACAGCATTCAAAAGGGCATATGAAAAATGCCGCAAATTAATCAGATTGTCAAAAAGTTTTATTTCCATTTAATCCACTTTTTCAATTAGTCACTCATTTTTATCCGGACAAATGTTGGACACCATGTTTTACATTAAATCCTTGGTGCTTGTAGACATGCCAATACAGGCCTTGATCTGCAGCATGGAATGATACATAGGTCCTCCTTAACAAGTACTTTTCATTACCCAATGCATTTCGGGCCTAGTCTGGCCCTTCGTCAGGGGTTATCTACAAATTAAAACACATTGATTAACTTCTGTCTTTAAACAACTCTAATTAGTGTCTGTTCATGCATAAAAGAAAGATAAAAATACGTTATCTGTAACAAAGGTTCACCCCATAATCAACATAATACCCACAAAATTAGTGATGTACCTTTAACTCGGTAAATACCTACTCTAGCTCTTGCGACTCCCGTGTTGAACAAAAGTCCAACTCATTAAGCTCATTAGACAGTTCCCCCGCAAATATGCAAACCAGGTATTACATATACACAAGCTTTTCACACAAACCCGTACCTTCAAAATTTCGTCGACTGCTTCCTTTCGTGTTTTAAAACATTGTGAACACTTCGCAATGTTATGCTATTTCAAACACCTGTCTAATAACCCCACCCATTTCTGTTCGTCCAATAAACACCCTTGATTCTTTCAAACTACGTCCCTGCGTCAACAGAACTACAGAGCCCATGATACACTTTTGTTGTTACGAGGTTCATCTACTGGCAGGCATAACCATTATCATGCATATTTTCACTAAACCTGTGTATGTCCCGTTATTAACCCCCTTTACATATAACTATTATCCAATGATGCTACCCGCAAACAAAAAAATTACCAAAAAAGTCACCACCCTCGGTCTAGTCCCATGTACAACGTTCATTTCAACTATGTGTTATAAAGTTCTATACAAATTAATGACATTTTAGAAAAATAAACAAAATATAAGTCCAATCAGAAGTTGTTCGTTGCTTTAAAAAGTAGTTAATGAGCATAGCTTTAAAGGAAAGATGTTTTGACTGTCCAGCATGTGACGTTGTACTGTTCCTCAGTTTCTAATCTTTCATCCATGGGTGCAACTCGTCGACGAGCAGATCTGTGTTAAATACCGTAGAAAATGACAGAGTGCACACCTTTTTTCCAAGTTTTCCCTTGTTTACGTCATTTAAATTGTTATGTGCGTGCAAGCCCGAAATCGTGGACTGCCCGACCACGTGGAAGACAAGTAGAGAAATGTGGGGCGAGACTCCACCCCATTTCGGACGCACCTGCATTCAAAAGGGCATATGAAAAATGCCGCAAATTAATCAGATTGTCAAAAAGTTTTATTTCCATTTAATCCACTTTTTCAATTAGTCACTCATTTTTATCCGGACAAATGTTGGACACCATGTTTTACATTAAATCCTTAGTGCTTGTAGACATGCCATCACAATGTATCATTCCATGCTGCAGATCAAGGCCTGTATTGGCATGTCTACAAGCACTAAGGATTTAATGTAAAACATGGTGTCCAACATTTGTCCGGATAAAAATGAGTGACTAATTGAAAAAGTGGATTAAATGGAAATAAAACTTTTTGACAATCTGATTAATTTGCGGCATTTTTCATATGCCCTTTTGAATGCTGTGCGTCCGAAGTGGGGTGGAGTCTCGCCCCACATTTCTCTACTAGTAAGTAGAGTCCCAGATTATTGAGTACAAACAAAACAGCAGCATAAGCTGAAACAAGCATTGGCATAGCCAATAGGTCTCGCCTTTGGGACCTTATAAGTGTTTAGCCATGCAACAGTGATGTTGTTGCACCAAGGATATTGTGCTGGATAACTAAACACTTATAAGGTCCCAAAGGCGAGACCTATTGGCTATGCCAATGCTTGTCATTTCTGTGCTTGTTGCTTTTGTCACTTTACTTAAGTCAGGTAACCCCAGTTTTTTAATCAGTGATATGTTACCTTTTCCATACCACACATTTGTGTGTCATCTGCTAGCGCTGAATCAGACAGTAACAGCGAAAAGGTTAAAAAATGTATTTAGTTAAATGTCTTTGCACCGTTAAACCAACACGCTCTGTGGGTCATTGGAATATATTGCTGTATGGCTGTTTTCTGCTGCTGTTTCTTTAAAGAAAAAAAAAAGCTTGCCAGAAGCTGGGCTTGCACATACAGCTGACACGGTTGTTCCTGTGCCAGCAGGTAAGATCACCATGAGAAATAACGGTCGCAAATGATAGCGCTGTTCTGTTTTAAGATTTACACAATTTACGAGATTGTTGAATTCTGTTCATAAAAGTGTACTGAAAAGAGAGTAGCATGTCCTGCATGTAAAGAAAAAAAATAGACAATGGATTTGCAACAAGGTAAAAGCATAGCTGGTCGTTGCAGAATACACAGTGCTGTGTAAACAATGTATGTGAATGCTGCCTCTGGGGTATTATTGTGAGAAATGCAGAATTGTCAATGATTGGATTAGCATGGTGTAAGTTGCCCGTGGAAGAGAATGGAAGTATTAGAGGCCGACTGCCCAGCAATGTGTGTAAAGTGAGAGAGTCCCAGCTCTCGTGCACTCTGCCCTTGGCGCATGGCCACTATTACAAAAAGTTATATTTCTCTCCGCTGTCTTCAAACGTCAATCCGTTCCATGTAACATTGCCTGCAAAACGAGCTGCCTCGTGTCGCGAGTTGGAACCAAGAAGACCAGCTGTGAAAGTAAGCAGGGAGCAAAGCTTTAGAGGCTCTCAGAGGCTACTGCACCGGGGCACCTTGTTGTAAAATTGCTCGTTATTAATATAGCTTCCATCAGGTTTTTATGCTCGTTAATTTGAATACTTTCTACAGAGGCCAGGGAAAAGATTAGTAAACCGGTTTTCCTCAGCTCCGATAAGTGTAACATGCCACGTGTCTAGGACTAGATATCTTGCTTGCTATGGAAATGCGGGGGCGTCCACATTCCACTTCGGTGATACCCTGCGGTTGAAGTGAGTTAAGTATGGGAACTGTGATGCGGCACGCACTATAGGTGGTGCTGGAGACGTGCAAATAGTGTTGAGGAATAGTTGCATGTTCTTTATAGTGCTATGAAGTCCTTGGCTGCAACTTAAAGCACTATGAATATGCTGGTTATTATTTTATAACTGGTATGACGGACAGTATTAGATAGGTTTTCACTGTAGACTGCCGGCGCTGCACAGGAGACTTTCATCAGTCGCCAGGCTCCTAATTGGTCCCTTAGGAAGTTCAAGCAGGGTGGAAGCGCAGTGTAACACGAGGGGGGGGCAATGAGTGGTGCTCTGACAGGGGTGAGAGGCAGCCGAGGAAACTACTGAGCAACACACCCAGCGACAGGAGGGAGGAGCCATTAGCAGGACGAAGCAAAGAGCCGGCAAGAAAGTGAAAGCACTTGTGCATGTACGGCATCTACCTTGCAGCGCCATATGTTTCCAATTAACAAGCGCGGGCGCGATAATTGGAAACAGATGGCGCAGCTGCTCGCTCCCGCAAGGTGGATGCCCTTACATGCACGAGTACTCATTGGAAACAGTGCAGTACATGCACGAGTTTTCCAAAAGGTACAGACCGATTCCAAAAGGTCAGATCCTACGCAGCGCTTGCGCGCTGATTAGGCTCGACGTAAAAAATGAGGGTGATAATGCAAAAAAGGTATTTTGGTACATCCACTTATTTAGACACTCTTCAAAGGTTGTCTACCAGACTTGCCACAAAAGTTGATCTCTATCTCTAATCTGATTTCTTTTGCTAGACTCCAGTTCGATCTATCCTGTCCTCATCCTACTGTCTTGTAAAGCTTTAGCTGATCGGTCATTTTCAAACTTTGGTCCTAATCATTCTAATGCACTCTGTACTGAAATTTGTCTTATTGAGGACCACCTGGCCTTCAGTAAGGCACTTAAGACATGGCTCCCCCCAATTTCAGTGGTGACTGGTGAACTTTGAAACTGGTGAGGCGCAAGACCAAGTCCTAAATGATACTGTGCAAGGAAGCGCACTAAGTGAGCATGACTGCTACAAGGGAGGTTCATGGGAAATCTGCTGAGAATATATATATATATATATTTTAAATGGAGTAAAGTAGTGCATATTTTAGCACAATGTCTGAAAGAAATTGATCATAAATCCCCACAAATACCTTTCTGTGTGCGGGGCCATGTCTGGGTCATGTGGGCAGTGCACAAATTGTTACCCTTGTGTAGTGCAGTAACCCTCCCTCTGCCATGCTGCTCGGAGGCTGGTATTAGCAGATGGGTACAAATGGACATGGGGTAGTTAAAGTGAAAGGAGTTATGGAATTGATGCTGGTGTGAAAAGGGTTTAGGAGACAGGGCCAACTTCCCTCTTCTGTGACCTTTGCGCTCTTTGTTACTTCCCTTCCTCTATACCTCTTTCTCTATATACCCAAGCATCTCACTACTATTTAATTCCATTCCTTTTCATCTCCGTCAATATGCCTCTCCGTTCCCTCCATTTCCCTTGCCCAGTATGTTCCCTCTCGCACCCAATCCCCATGTCTTGCCTTTACCAGTCATTTCTCCTCAAAATTACAAGTTGCCCCATGTCAACAGTGAATTTAAGTTTAGAATGCAAAACTACAAATGCCAAAGTGCAATGACAAAAACTTTAGCATTTAAACTCTTCGCAGCAGATCTGACAAAACTTCAGACCCCTGCTCTGCTTCCCTTCTTTCTGACCTTCGGTACATCCTCTGTATTACCTTATCCTCCTTATCCCACTTCACCTCCAGCCTTCTCTCCTTTCTTCACACTGCCTCTTTCACTCAGTTACTTAACATTGTCTCCAACCTTCTACCTCTTTTTCATTGGAACTCTTACTTTAGTGATTTCAAATGGGTGTAAGCAGTTCATCTATTCGTTTTCTTTACATTCCCATACTTTTCGTTTCCTGTTTGCAAATGAAACATTAATACTACAGATACCAGAATGCAAAGGAAAACCAGGTGGATTACTTGTCACTTGGTAGAACTTCAACTCTCTGCCCCTCATCTGTCTACAACTCCCTTCTGGTTCTTTCTTCGGATTCCTTCTCACCTTACCTCCACTTCTTTCTCACCCTTCTCTTTTTGCTGTGTATGCATTTTCTTCTTAAGGCAACTGCCTTATGCCTCTTTCACTCCCACAACCTACTTCCCCCACTCCTTAACTACTTCCATCCCTTTTCCTCTCACTGTGATTCTCCTGCTACTCCAGAGATAATCCAGCTGCCAGACTGCAGAGAACAACTGCAGCAGAAAAAAGCAACTTGCCGGTCGCTGATTTACATTTACATTTACAAAGCTAGAAAAACTGTAGAGCGAACTGGGAATATCTTGTCTTCCCTCTGTAAATCGTCATGATTCAAACTTCAAGGATTTTGTTTTGTGATTAATTATCGGAATACCATAGTTTAGCATAAAAAATGAAGACTTTCTGTGGGAGGCAGCAGGCCATGGACCGCAAACATTGCTTTATAAACTGTAAGGCTGACATGTAAAACGGCCTGTTCAAAACACCATTCACTGCCCTGCAGCCTCGCTGCAAGCCCCCACCAGCCCCCAGCTACCTGGAATTAGGTTACCAGGGCATTTGAAAAGGAGTACTCTATTTTTTGTTTTAGTGTTATGTAGCGCTAAATCGACCTGAAGGCATTGGAGCGCTTTACATGAAAGCCAGCAACATTACTCACCGAAGAAGGAATGGTTTTGGGGATCTTCTTGACCATGCCAGCGTAACAGCATGACAAACAGCAGCATAAAGATCTATTTAAAATGGCGTCATTAATGATGCTTGTTTCACGCACCGTGGTTTCCCCTCCTGACTTCTCCCCTTCTCTCTTTCTCAACTCGTCACTGGCTGGGGTGGGATCATCAGATCCCACCCCAGCCTGGTACGAGTTGGGAGGTGCACCCTCGCTGAGTGACATACAGCCTCGAGCAGGACAGGGCTGAAACCTAAAGCGCCCAGGGTGCATTCAATCAGCGAGGGTGCACAAGTCACGGAGGAGAGTGGCCCAGGGGTGTAACACAGGCCCCCGCAGCCCCCGCAACCCCCGCTCTGCGGGGGTAGCCCCCGCGCTCCAGGCGCCCCCTCACTTTATTAATCATGAATTAAATGGTGCGCAGTGTGCACGGCACACTGCATGCCTGGCCTCAATAAATTAAATAGTGCACACAGCACTACTCGGCACGCACGCCTGGGCCCCGTCGGGCCTCAGAGGCTCTTCTAATTCAATGGTGGTGCGCACGACCGGCTGGGCCCGGCCCGGGCCTCAGAGGCTCGCTCTTCATTATTTTGTGGTGCGCAATTGCTGCGCAGTGTGCACACGCGGGCCCCAGCCGGACCTCTGAGGCTCTTCAATAATTAAATGGTGTGCGGGCCCGGCCGGGCCTCTGAGGCTAAATGGTGGAGGGTGGGTGCTGTAATGTTGCATGCAAGCATTGAGCACTAGGACCTCCTCGGCTGAGGAGGCGGGTTGAGGGTGGGATAAGCGGGAGGCGGAGTCACGCCCAGAAAAAGGGCAGTCGAGAGCAGGATTCGGTTAAGGAAGGTCGCTAATAAATAAAGTCAAGAGAATCCTGGCCCTGCGTCTGTGTCCTCTGTGGCTAGGACACTACAACTAGCGACGAGGGTGGCCATGGCCCATGCAGTGTGGGTGCGTGCCCTGAGAGTGCGGCTGCCAGGTGAGGCTGAGCGAGCGCGTGGAGCGTTTTCAAGGATTCATGTGGCGCGGCTCAGAAGCCTACCCCGACCATGTTCGTTGTGGTGCGTCGTAATCCGGGTGCCCACCCCGGTCGTGTCTGGCTCGCTACCGGCCTGAGGGGTAGTTGAGAGCCCCTCAACGTTGGAGTAGCGTTGAAGAAGTGAGGGACACCTGTGAGCCCCCCCCCCCCCCGACGCTGGAGCAGCGTGGAGGTCCCACGTTACTGCAGAGGAAAGCGATCTGGGTGCCCACCCCAGTCGCGTGTTGCTGAGCCCCAGTACCTGTGGGTGAGTGCCTTCCTTCGTGTTCGGCTGCTGGGTGAGGTCCGGTTGCTTGAGTAGCTGCCGCCGGCGTTTGAAAGGCCAAATTTCGTGGGCGCGAGAGTTCGGGGCGGCCATCTTTAAGTCGGGCGCCTGCACCAATCCCCTGCTCGGAAGTCCCGGCGTCCATTTTGAAGTCAGGCGACGTTCATAAAAAAGCATCAAGCACTGGTAAATTCAACTGAAAAGTCTGGAAAACTCATCAAGCATTGGTAAAGTCAACTGAAAGGCCGCTTCACCACCATGTCTACTTCACCAACTCGTCAAGCAGGTCCGGCACAAGCCAATGGTGGACATATGGGGGTGCTTGGAGTGTCGTTTCTGCGTCCACCTGAACCTTTGGTGCTCGAAACGGGAGGAGGTATGGGTCTTCGGTGGAAGAAGTGGCTTGAGGATTTTGAAGACTTCATGAAGGGTTCACACGTGACAAACGCCGGTCAACAGCTGATAGCACTACGTAATTTAATAGGAAAAGACGTCAGCCAAATTATAAAGGAACTACCTGCAGCCGATGTGTGTGAAGCCTTGAACCGGAAATTCTTGCACAAAAAGAACATTGATTATGAGAGATACACGTTTAACCTGGCGGCTCAAGAAAAAGAAGAGCCCATGTGCGCTTTCATCACACGCCTTAGACGTCTGGCACGCTATTGCGAGTTTGACTCTTTCTCAACCGAAGATGCCCTTCGTCTGAGGGTTATTGAAGTCTGTCAGTCTGAATCGCTAAGACGGAAACTGTTAAAGAAATTGAGGAGATGACAAGGGTGCATGATAAGGCTGAAGAGCATGCCAAAAAGATGGAAGCAGGGAGAAATGAAAAGCGTGAACAAGCCTTCAGGCTTCAATCTTGCAACACATGCAGATATTCTCCAGCGAAGCAGAGGTCATCCCGGTACAAGATACAGCAGCAACCTGTGAACCGACGACGTCGTAGCTTCAGTCGAAATAATAGACGGCGGGAGCGTCATCTCAAATATTATCGATGTGGCTATGATGTTCCTCACACGGACGGGTGCCCCGCTATGGGTCAGAAATGCAGGAAGTGTAGGAGGGGAGAACCATTTCGAGAACGTATGTGGAACCTACAGAAAAGACAAACAGAGAGATCAGAAAAGGTCATCTCGACCTTCGAGCACGTGTCACCAGGCCAAAGCAGTATGTGATCACAGAGACTCATCAACAGGATCGTCCCGCTCCACCTGTCAGTCTCACCGAAGTTATCGATCCCGACGCACGTCTTCTTCAGAATCAAGGTCACTGTCTCCCATCTCGCAGGACAGTGATGAATACGTGTGTATGGTTGCTGACCCCGACCGATTGAAGAAATATCCTCGGCTCAGCATCCAAATCGGCACGCACTGGACCAAATTTGTGATGGACAGCGGAGCTTCTCTCAATTATATACCAGTGGCGGAATATCAGAGGATGAAGTCACCCCGCAACTAAGCCCGGCTCATGTGAGAGTTTACACTTGGATGTCCAAAAAGCCACTCCCTTGCTTGGGAAAGTTCTCAACGCACCTCACGTATCAAGATCACACAATTCTTGCCTACATCCATGTCATTAAAGGGCCAGAGGCTGACTGCCTTTTGAGTCTTCTGACTGCTGAGCGGCTAAGACTAGTGGACATCTTGTACAAGGTTGATGACGAACTTGATGTGGCTCAAAAATTACCAAAGCTATTTGCTGGCCTCGGAAAGATGGCTCATTGCAAAATTCGACTACACATTAACGAACAAATAACTCCTGTAGCTCAACACCATCGATGGATCCCCTTTCATCTCCAAAAAGCAGTCGAACAGGAGCTACAGGATCTGCTCAAAGCCGACATCATTGAAAGGACAGATGGACCTACACCCTGGGTTTCTCCAGTAGTCGTCGTGCCGAAAAAAGGTGAACCTGACAAAGTCCGTCTGTGTGTTGATATGAAGGCACCCAACACCGCCATTGAAAGAGAAAGACACCCCGGGCCACACATCAGTGACATGATTACTTCACTCAACGGAGCACAGATATTCTCCAAACTGGATCTCAATAAAGGTTACCACCAACTGGAGTTACACGAGCAGTCGCGCTACATCACAACTTTCTCAACCCACATTGGTCTCTTCTGGTACAAGAGACTCAGTTTTGGAGTGTCTTCTGCTGCTGAAATCTTTCAAGAAGCCATTAGAAAAACTATTTATCACATTCCCAATTCCCTAAACTACAGTGATGACATCCTGGTTTATGGGTCCACAACACAAGAACACAACACCGCCCTAGAACGAGTCTGTCATGCACTAATGGAAGCCAACCTCACGTTAAATAAAGCCAAGTGTGGGTTCCATAAGTCCACGTTGAAGTTCTTTTGCCATATCTTCTCCCAGGTGGGAATGAGACCAGATCTAGACAAAGTGGCTGTGTTTAATGACACCCCCAGCCCTCGGGATGCAGGAGATGTTCGCTCCTTCTTAGGGATGGCCAGCTACTGTGCCCGGTATATCCAAGACTATGCAACCATCAGCTATCCTCTGAGACAACTCACAAAACAAGGTCACCCGTTCAAGTGGTCGGCGGGATGTGAACAAGCCTTCAACGAAATTAAAGCGGCTGTGGAGTCAGCCGACAACATGGCTTATTTTGATCCGAAAAAAAAAAACAGAAATCACTGTAGATGCCAGTCCCGTGGGGCTGGGAGCCATTCTGGCTCAATATGACTCTGAAAGTGACCAACGATACATAATTGCCTATGCCAGTAGAAGCCTGACTAAGACGGAGAAAGCATATTCACAGCCCGAAAAAGAAAGTTTGGCTGTTGTTTGGGCCTGTGAGTATTTTCACATCTTCCTATACGGGAAACATTTCACACTAATCACCGATCATCAGACCCTCATTACCATCTTTGGCAATCCTCGAGCTAAGATGCCACCGAGAATAGAACGCTGGGGCCTTCGCCTCCAAGAATACACGTACACAATTGTGCACAAGCCCGGAAAAGCAGAAAACCCTGCTGACTACATGTCAAGGCAAAAAAAAAAATAAACAAAGAAGGGGGTATCCTTAAATGAGAGAAGGTAAAGACCTTCTGTCTGTTAGAGAGTTCTCAGAGAAGTAAAAAGAGAAAATATTTCTTTTTTATGAAACCCCTCACTCACCAACCTGGTTGGTGACATGCTTCATCATCGGGGTCCACCCGAGCAGTCGAATACCACTCGGGTGTGCTTCCACGCCTGATTACAGCGGAGCAGGTTTGTTATTATATCAGTACGTGTAAGTGACGTGTGTGAGTGAGTGAAATAAAGTTAAAAGTAATCCTACTGTACTCCCTAACAAATTTAATATGGAGCAGCAGGGTCACGATTAAAAAAGTGGTGAAGTGTAATACTAATGTAGGTTTAATTTGACCTAAAGTATTATCCAAATATTGACGGTCTACATGTTTCAACCTTAGAGTATAATCACAGGTTTTCGTCAGGACCTATCGACACACCGGGCGGTCTACACGCACTAAGGTGCATCCAACCCTGGAGCGTCTGTGTGCCACCTACATATACTTGCGAAGGTGGTAAAAAGGGTTCAAGGAGTCCTCTGTGTACAGATGAACCTGAAAAAAGCACATACAGTTCTGGGCAATCAGAAAATGATCTATTTAGAATTAGAATGAACAGTGCCCATTTCCGTGTGAACTCTCATTTGTGCGCATATAATCACCTCATTCTGAGTTATGCGCCCCATGTAATTACCATTGGTTGTTGGAACCGAGCATTCGTTCCATATTATGCGAGATTAGCATCAACCCACTAAATCATTGTGGAAATCGTGGGTGTCTTACGGCTACACAGCAATTGTGAGTATACTTGATGTGTGATTCTATAGAGCGGACAAAGACGCACGTGAAAAAAACTCTATTTGTGACATGCGTGCGCTAAGGAAATTATTTAAAAACAGACCACGGTGGAAAAAGGAAACGACTCAAGACTCACTCGCGATTCTTACTCGAATCGTGTCATGGGCTCATAAGGGAGACAGACGGTGCTGCATTACTGTTGGACAAGAAACACAAAACACGGGCGGCAATGGTCAGAACACTTAACTCTAAGTGCCTCACGTGTGCGTGGCCACCAGCTCTTCCCTACATACTCTTACCTCAGCTCACCGACTGCCTGCCACAAACCTGCGGTGCTTCCCCCAGGCGCCCGGATGTTACTGAATGGGCAGCAAGGCTTCAACTAAATACTCCTCACTTCCTGGTCACATGACTAGTGGGCGTGGCCTGGAGTGAGGAGACATTTTTTAAAAGCGACAGGTCGATTTCTGCCGGTGAATGGCTAGTCATAGGTGAGAAAATAAAAGGAGTCAAGAGTGATTATTAAAAATATATTTACATGGAATAGGACCTTCCACACGTAGGAGGAATGCTACAGAGAGGAAAACAGTAATTCAGTTAAAATTACAAGGCACAATGAGGTTATTTGTTCAGCACAGAGTTCCAAGGTATGCAATCGTTCATACCATGTTTGTGGGTGGACAATCTGTGTATCCAGCGTTGTTCTTTTTCATACAGAAATTTCTGTGTGTTAGTACCAGTCACAGTTTCAATTATCGTCCAACGCATATCGTTGGGTGTGTGATTGTGTTGAAGAAAGTGTTCTGTTAGACGCGTGGTTTGTTTTTTGCATCTAATAGTGCTCCTGTGCTCACAGATCCTCTGACCATTGCCGCCCGTGTTTTGTGTTTCTTGTCCAACAGTAATGCAGCACCGTCTGTCTCCCTTATGAGCCCATGACACGATTCGAGTAAGAATCGCGAGTGAGTCTTGAGTCGTTTCCTTTTTCCACCGTGGTCTGTTTTTAAATAATTTCCTTAGCGCACGCATGTCACAAATAGAGTTTTTTTCACGTGCGTCTTTGTCCGCTCTATAGAATCACACATCAAGTATACTCACAATTGCTGTGTAGCCGTAAGACACCCACGATTTCCACAATGATTTAGTGGGTTGATGCTAATCTCGCATAATATGGAACGAATGCTCGGTTCCAACAACCAATGGTAATTACATGGGGCGCATAACTCAGAATGAGGTGATTATATGCGCACAAATGAGAGTTCACACGGAAATGGGCACTGTTCATTCTAATTCTAAATAGATCATTTTCTGATTGCCCAGAACTGTATGTGCTTTTTTCAGGTTCATCTGTACACAGAGGACTCCTTGAACCCTTTTTACCACCTTCGCAAGTATATGTAGGTGGCACACAGACGCTCCAGGGTTGGATGCACCTTAGTGCGTGTAGACCGCCCGGTGTGTCGATAGGTCCTGACGAAAACCTGTGATTATACTCTAAGGTTGAAACATGTAGACCGTCAATATTTGGATAATACTTTAGGTCAAATTAAACCTACATTAGTATTACACTTCACCACTTTTTTAATCGTGACCCTGCTGCTCCATATTAAATTTGTTAGGGAGTACAGTAGGATTACTTTTAACTTTATTTCACTCACTCACACACGTCACTTACACGTACTGATATAATAACAAACCTGCTCCGCTGTAATCAGGCGTGGAAGCACACCCGAGTGGTATTCGACTGCTCGGGTGGACCCCGATGATGAAGCATGTCACCAACCAGGTTGGTGAGTGAGGGGTTTCATAAAAAAGAAATATTTTCTCTTTTTACTTCTCTGAGAACTCTCTAACAGACAGAAGGTCTTTACCTTCTCTCATTTAAGGATACCCCCTTCTTTGTTTATTTTGTGTACCTCAGGGGACTGGGAGTACCCCTTACAACTTAGTTGTGAAATCCCTTTCTCTCTCTTTTGTTATATTGTACATGTCAAGGCACCCAAAGAGACAACCAAGTGCAGATCGTCTGTAGCCGAGGAATACATATGCTTTGTGGTGGATCAGGCCCGACCACCAGCAGTCCCGCTGGAAGCCATCTTAGATGCCACTTGTGAAGATGTCACTCTGCAAGACGTAAAGCGCCCTATACAAAACAATGACTGAAGACACTTAGATGTCAACACTCCAAACAGCGGAGTTGACAGACGTGAACTTGCCACTTTCAAGCATGTGAAGGAGGAACTGTCAGTAGCCACAAATGGCCTACTCTTACGAGACAATCGAATAGTCATTCCGAAACATTTACGGCAAGACATTATCAATCTGGCACATGAAGGCCACAGAGGCATTGTGGCCACCAAGAGAGCTCTGAGGGAGCGAGTATGGTTTCCAGTGCTAGACCAAATGGTAGAGCTCACATTGAAGGATTGTCCCCAATGTCAACTGGTCAGTCGACCTTATCCTCCCGCACCACTGCAAATGTCACGATTGCCAGAGGGTGTGTGGCAGCATATTGCGGTAGACTTTTTTGGGCCATTTAAATCTGGATAATATATCCTGGCTATCATGGATGAGTACTCACGTTTTCCGATCGCACAACTCATTGCGTCAACAAGAGCGTCCAGCACAATACCTGTTTTGGATGAAGTGTTCGCTGCCTGGGGCATTCCCAAAATAGTGAAAACAGATAATGGGCCTCCGTTCAACAGTCAAGAGTTCGCGGACTTTGCCAAGCATCTCAACTTCAAACATCGCAAAATTACACCTCTGTGGCCACAGGCCAACCGAATGATTGAGAGATTCATGTCTACACTAAAGAAAGCCATTCAACAGGCTGAAGTGTCGCGGCAAGACATTCAAATGGTCCTAAATGAAGTCCTGCGAGCTTATAGAAACACGCCCCATTCCACTACCGGCAAGTGCCCCGCGACCCTAATGCTGGGCCGGCCGGTGCGCACCAGAATACCCATGGTTGGCTGGAATGATGGAGCAGTATCCCACGACTCTGACCCAGATGACATAGCTGGCACTGACTGACTCAAGAAGGAGAGAATGAAGACGTATGCAGATCGTCGTAGAAGAGCTGCACCGTCCTTGATTCACGAAGGTGACTGGGTACTAGTGAAACAAGAACAGCAAAAGAAAGCCGACTGTCGTTATCATGAGACTCCACTAGTAGTCACCAAACAAAAGGGAGCCATGATCACTGCTGAATCAGATGAGAAGAGAATCACCAGGAATGTAGCACACTTTCAGAAGTGCAGTCCTAAAGTTAAAGAACTACTCAATGGTCCTGTCACTGGAGAAACAAGACTGAGTGTAACTGAAACCAGTGACCAGCCATCGAGAGCGATTCCTGATGGAGGAGAACCTGACTGTCCAGATGTTTGTATTCGTCCCCGTCGAACTATTAAGAGACCGAGTCGTCTGATTGAAGAACTGTAACTATGTGATATTTTTTTTGGTTATCTGTTGAATAGATTGAACTACCTCATTTGTTAAGAAAGGGGGAGATGTAATGTTGCATGCAAGTATTGAGCACTAGGACCTCCTCGGCTGAGGAGGCGGGTTGAGGTTGATAAGCGGGAGGCGGAGTCACGCCCAGAAAAAGGGCAGTCGAGAGCAGGATTCGGTTAAGGAAGGTCGCTAATAAATAAAGTCAAGAGAATCCTGGCCCTGCGTCTGTGTCCTCTGTGGCTAGGACACTACAGGTGCGTGCGGTGCGCAGTTGTCTCCGTGGCGCGTCACGCGCCTGCGCGGTTTTCAGGGTTTTCACGGCCAAGGGCTGGTGACCAATGCACTGATTGAATACTGGTCATGCTTGTGCATTGCGGAGCGCGCGCAATTAAAAGTGCGTGTGAGACGAGGTTTGGCAGTGGCATCTGATCACAGGTCAGACCCAGCCGCCACGCTACGCCAGAGACTGCGAAGGACCGTCCGACGTCCATCACTGGAAATAATTTAAATTATCATTAGCACTGGGCCCTGCCTGGCTAGCCTTGCCCAGTTGCCCTGCCAGTGCCTTCTCTTCTGTGCTGCCTGCCCGGCCCGCTCGCGCCTTGTACCTCTGTCTGAAGCTCTTCAACGTAGTCACATATCTGTGGCCCCCTTGCTGTAGCCGCGTACATTCTAAGCATACTTTCTATGCAAAGTTTTCACTTTCCCACTCGACCCCTTCAGCTTTTGCCAGAGGCAGAAAGAGTGCATATAAAAATATGGGCGGAGGAAAGGACATTGAACATTCCAGAGATGTTTCCCTTACTTTTGGCGAACGGAAAGCTCATTTCTGAAATCAGCTGCTTTAGCTTTCAGGTGAGGTAGAGGAGGTCAAATTCCACGCTAAATCTCTTGAGCGCTAGCTGGAAATTTGTGCTGAGCTAATTCCGCTGCGGTGCTGACGTAGAGGTGTGCGCTCGGCGAGGCCTCTTTTTGCAGGAAGAGGAAGTGGAACCCGTGTGGTTTATCCTGGTACTTGACATTTGAAAAGGAAAGGGGTTAGGCTGAAGAAATCAACAAATGAACCATTGCTTTCTCTGATAATGCTAGTGTGTTTTATATAGCGCTCAAGCGCACTTCTGCCTTTTCTAAGCACTGTAACTAATAGCTGTTGCAATTATTTCTTTTTACTTAACTCAATGCTGGGTTGGCTTTTGGCTGAGTTCAAACTCATGACATTAATGGTGATACCAGAAACGACCATTAGCTCGCTGCGCTATCTCACAGGCAAGTCCCGACATCTATGTGTGTTACACATTCAGCCCAAACCTGGCTTTTTAGCTAGAAACCCGTTTCCTTCTGAGACTTCTACTTTCATTTTTAACACTGCATTTATGGGTTCAAAAATCTCAGTACGCATTGTACTGTTGGTAAAATACTTACAACTGTCAGAAGGTGTCACACATAACTATATGTGCATAAACACAAAATCGCTATGATGCTCATACTACAAGGACGCGATGAAAAGGTATGAGAAACATAATGGCACCCATTTTTTTCTGATACCAACCATACTTTCACCCCTGTACAAACTTTCTTCACATCTAATATGTCAAGCGGACCCCTGTTTGCCCAATATTTACAGATCATATTGTCAAGTGAGTTGGCCAGGTTCATTTGAATTGACTCTAGACTGTAAATCCAAGAATGCTCCAATCATTTGAATAAAGACCCAGGACTGGGAACCTGGAGACCCACTGAAATAGAGCACTGTGGTGTACCATATGAAAAAGCACACATTCCTGCATTATAGGACTGAATCTAAATACCTGTACTGTGGCCACACAACAACAAAAGAAGCAAAAGATTTTCAAATGTGTACCTTGGCTTTTATAGTCCCTCGTCTCTTTTTAGTCTTAAATTGGTATATTGTACTTTTCAGAATCGCATCACAATTTTAACAGCCTAAGCTTTAGTTAGCAATTGATTTTTGTAGGTTTTCATGCAGCCATACATTTCTTAATTTTGCTGCATCACAACCCTAGGACATCATTCTCTTTGGAACTCACCAGAGTATGGCAGCTGTGATGGTTTGTAGTTTACTATTCTTGCAGCATAATGCTTCAGGGACTGGTGCAATGACATTGAGCACTGCAATGCAAAGAAGGATTGAGGGAGGTATGTTTAGACGAATTAAGTAGAAATGGAGGACTGGACTATAGGAAGGATGACTGACCTAGCAAAGGACTGAGGAAGAACTGGGCTATTGGAGGAATGAGGACTCGGTAAAGGAAGAAAACAAGAAAGGAAGGAAGGAGCAAACAAATGAACAAACAAAGGGCTAAAAATAGAGGACTTGATGAGAAGGCGGTCTACAAAAAGGAAGGGAAGCAAGTTGGAAGCGAGGAGGACTGACTTCTGGGAATGAGGACTGACTTCTGGGAATGAGGACTGACTTCTGGGAAGGAGAACTGACAAAGGGATGGAGCACTGACAGAGAGGGAGGGAGAGAGGAAGGGAGGAAAGAAGGAGGGAAGGAAGACAGAGTAGTTGGTAAGGAAGGAAGAAATAAAGACTGGTCTTGGGCAGGAAGGTAGGATGCAGTTGGGCTGGACTAGACGGAATGCGCAAGAAAGGGTGGATGGAAAGCAGGGGTGTAACACAGGCCCCGCGTTGCGGGGGGGCCCCTGCTCTCCAGGGCCCCCTCAACGGAGCCTGCAAGCAGTGGCACTGCAGATTCGTCAGGTATTTATTTGATAATCAAAAGGCTACAGACTACGCGCATTGCCGTCGTTCGTTGCACCAGCTGACAGCACCTCACCATGGCCTCTTCATATTGGTGCACAGATATCTCCACCACGTCCACGGCTGCACGGTCTTCACCCTTAGGGTGGGGCTGGCCTGATGATGATTGTCATGCACATTTCACGCGGCACAATTAAAAGTGCGCATGGCAGCGCATCGCACTGGTGTGGCCACAGAGAAGGGAGAGATTTGTGTCTTGCACAATGGTTTGCTGCGCGGGTGAGTCGGGAGAGAGGCTGGTACTCCAGTGATTTTGGGCACTAGTAGCCACGACCCATCCTAGTCTGCATTGTAATGTGCCCCGCCCTAGAGTGAACAGCACAGCAATAAAAGGATCTTTGGCCTGGTCTGAGTGAAGAACCAAAAGCGGTTCTCTCCGGTTTATTTGACCCCTTGTCCGTGCCCATCTGTAGGGGTTCAAGATCCCTTGAGTATAAGCTGGGTGGCTCATTACACCCCCCCAAGCATCCGCCACACCTGTATGTACCTCACCTGGACATGTGTTGTCAGTAGTTCGGCGGCAAACCGGTAAGCCTGACAATAACCCTGAATATACCTTGCACTACCCTGGGTATATTCACAGTGCTGCAGTGGAAGCTGAACACTGGATGAACACAGACTGAACGGTTCTCCATGTTCACTGTAACACTGGCAAAAAATGTGTATGGGAGGAGTACGTTGGTCAACTGCTGTTGCTCTGAACTGCATGACAATTTCTTTTATTGTGGGAAGGTGATTATAGTAATGCATTTGTTTTAGTTTACCATCTGTTGAGTGCAACTTGGAAGGGCTGTTACTTATTAACTCATTTATCAGATATTTGGGATAAGTTTATCTTTAGAAACAGAGCCATTATTCAGCAATTCAGCTAAATATTCTTAGATACTGAAATTCAAATTTAAAATTTCAAAAATGCGTGCGGTGGTTGCGGGTGACCTGAGCTTCCAGGCCCAGCAGCAAGGGGGTTGAAGGCAACTGCCTTGAGGCCAGAGACCATTTGCATATTTACATACCTTTGTAAACTGTTTACCGAGGCTTAGTTCTTTTCTGGTGCAGTACCCCCTGGGCCGCCACTCTGCCTATTCCTTACATTTGAAATTTACATTTACTGCTGTAGTGTGAGAATGCATTTCATGAAAAGGAATATATAGTAAGGTTCCCAAAAGCAAAATGCCAGCAATGTGTTGTTTAGTTTTGACACCAAATAGGGTTATACATAAAGTATGTATTGATTTGTAATGTGACTTTTCTATCTTTGTTGACTTTAATTATCAGTCATGGATCGTTCAGGCATCCATAGAACACAATTAAAAGTGCTTTCTATTTATATTTGTTGTTCGAAGTATGCACAGATAAGTAGGTGATGCTTATTTTTTTAAACAAGCCCATCACTAACCATGCATTCTTCCGTCCCACTCTACACTTACATCCGCACTCAAATTCATATGGTCACCTCACTCACCCTGCAGTCACTCCTCTTACCCTACTCTCACTGTCGCATCACTCACCGTGCACTCATATGGATACTCCTACCACCCACCAAGTGCAGAGAGTTAATGTGCCTGCTACAAAGAACGTGTACTATGCACATCACAGAACTGAGTGTGAGTAAACTATGAGTAGCACTATAAAAAATGAAATGTTTGTCAGAAAGGTGCTATGGAGAGATGAGGTGCATTGTTGGTGAGTGATAGTGACGGAGTTCATGGAAAAGGAGGAAATGGAGGAGGGTGCGCCAAAAAAGACTGTCAGATGCTATCCAGAGACTTTTTGAGGCATGGGCAAAGGGGGCCCCCTGATAAAACCAGCTCTTTTCTGTAGAGTCTTGCCCTGATGGGATTAAATGATTCTTGAACAGATTGTTTTAAATACAACTTTCCTTGCTTTTTTTCAATATTGGTGATGTGTGGTTCGAGCAGGTCGGCATGGCGTCGTTGGCTCAACATTCTGTGATACTGGGAATTGGGGAAAAATCATTCATCTCCCCCATGCCTAACAAAAAAGTATGTATTTCTTTCCAGTGAGTCCATGTGTAGTTCATTCCATCATGGACGTTGCAAACTCACTGTTAACACTGTTAGTGAGTTCGCAAAGTCCATGATGAAACGAACTACATACTTTTTTGTTAACACACTCTTTGAAGTGCTTCAAAAAGTGTTAATGTTTATATAGCAGGAACGCGACCTGAAAGTATTAGCGCGTCTGGCTTTACATGAGCGCGCTAGTCAGTGCTTGACTTTGTGTGTATGAGAACTGGAGGGAGGACACTGATTGATACCGATTGTGTCCTCTCTGTGTACTGACTGGCGGGCTCATGTAAAGCCAGTCGCAAATACTTTCGGATTGCGTTCCTGCTATATAAACATTAACACTTTTTGAAGTGCAGAGTGACTACTTCTCTAGATTTTGTCTACAAAAAGTGAACAATACGTTAATCATAACATTTCTTCTTGAATGCTGCTAGTTTGTGACCTGTTTAGTTGTTTGTTTAGTTGTTTGCAGTTTAAATAAAAAAAATTGTGATGTTCTCAGCATTGTATCTTGAAGTCTGTTATGAAGCTCTGTGGTTATACTGAATAAGCAGCTACCATGTTGTTGTTATATGACATCCCTTTATTAATGTAATAACTGCACTTTCACAATTGCTTTATTAACCTTCTTGCTTCCCACTTTTGCTTGAAAATGCACCATTTACTCACTCCTTTTTCAAAATTTCCTCAGGGGGAGAACGCCTCCGAACCCTCTTTTAATTTTTCAGGCTCGCGAGCTGTGCTCGCTCATCCTGGTGCTGTCCCACAGAAAGTTTACGCTACACCTCTTTCAAATGTCACCACCCACCACTAATTGTCAGTCGAGTTTTGATGGAATTGCAGGTTTGGGTTTGTCTTTCAAAGTTTCATGTTCTTGTCCATTAATGTCCATTCTAATTCAGACCCTTCATAGTTATTCTTCAGCCATAGGCAGTTCCTGAGACAATAGGCTTGGGTTTGTCTTTCAAAGTTTCATGTTATTGTCCATTAATGTCAATTCTAATTCAAACCCTTCATAGTTATTCTTCAGTCATAGGCAGTTCCTGAGACAATAGGACCGCTCTTTGGCATTGTTTTGATTGCTGCCATTCCTGAGACAATAGGATCGCTCCTTGGCATTGTTCTGATTGCTGCCTCAGTTAAATAATCTGCTTTTGACATTATTATTACAAATGGCGTATCTTATATGTTAAGAGGGTTTCCCTCTTTCTCATTAGAACTTTGAGAAAGACAATATAGAGGCATTTTATTTAAATGTCGGAGGTTTCAAATCAGAATATGCCAGGATTTTGGGCGGTAGGGCAAAGTGGTAGGCGGTGGGCCGGGCCACCGGGGGTGGGGGCCCTCCATGTGTTTTGCAGGGGGGCCCCCTCCAGTTTCGTTACGCCATTGGAGTGGCCCTACAGTACTAAGAGGTGAAGTGGGCCAGGGCTGGAAGAAGGCAAGCCCTTAATATGCGACATGGCACATGCGCGTTATTGCGTGTGCGTGTCAAACAGTTCCCTGACGCTGCCTGATGACCTTGCATAGAGGGACAATTCATGTTTTACTAAAACAAATTAGAAAACAGAAATTGTCGGAGGGGCTCAGCCCCCACGCCCATATAAAGAAACCGCCCCTGCCCAATTTCATAAAATCATTTGCCCCCTGCATTAGCTGAGTCATGCATCAATGGGGTAACCCGTTAGACCACTGGACTCTGGTAAATAGTGGTACACAAAAAGATAGTCACAGTGGAAATTATTCACATTGTATCGACAACCAACATATGGTGAAATGAAAGAAAACATGACCACACCAAAAAATATATCATACAATAAAGGTTACAGATTTAATCGATTTGAAAGACATTCGTCAGTAGATCAAAGATTCACAAAAACTGTATTAGACATTCCACAAATTTGTGAAAATATAGGTGCAAATGACGTGGGGTGACAAGTGGTGAAAGATAGGATAAGTGCAAGTGGTTGTGCAGTGGAAAGGTGGTGTATGCATAAGCATTAGCCTACAATGATAAGGACCTATCCAGCCAGGTTTATGGCACAAACAATAAATGCAAAATCATAAACAGGACGATGCAGTAAATAATTCACTGTCATCAAGTTTGATATGATCAGAGGGAAAAAGTCGACGTTTCGACCCCTAGGGGAGCCATCAAACTGTGCGTCTTGGGAACGGGGTCTTCATCAGGATGGTGGGGTTGGTTGGGGGGGTTTTGCACCAGCATCAGCAGGATCCCTTCCTGCTGGAAAATAATATGTGGGCCTGTGCGGCTCGAGAGGTTATGTAGAGTTGACTGCCTTAGGTCCAGAGATCTCTATAAGGCATTGTTATTACGTCGATAAGGTGGCACTAGGTTCATAAATGACCTGATCGGGAAGCGTCGAAGAGTCTGATTATTCGACGCGTCCCGATCAGGTCATTCATGAACCAGTGTTGCAAAAAGATACAATCATAAACAATTTACCAAATGGTCAAACCGGTGATTTGGTTGCCTTGTTTCTATTAAATAGTTTGTGTTGCATTCCCTTATCGTTTTCCCTCGCGTAGTCATAGCCACACCTTCACTACATATCCCAGAATTCTGTTCCTTATTCGCCACAATTGGTTGAATCCCGTCAATGAAACACCAGTTTGGCTATTTAAACTGAACGCTTGCCTACAGTTACTGTCTGAACTGGTTGATGGGAGGTTTGCTTCAGCTTTTCTCGGACCATTTCTTTGGCCTTCCCAAGTGAGGAGCGGGTATTTACATGGGATACCCTGGTAGTTAGATTCTCACGTTTGCTATTTGATCCAGATACATGGCTCTTTTTATATATATTTTTAAATTTTTTCTTTTTTTAATAGGTTAGGCACAGTTGGATACTCCTTGTTATTGAGTTGGTGTATCGTCACCACTTGGAAGATTGGCTGCTGCTTTGGTTGCATGCCGTTGTGTACTTAATAATTAGCACTGCTTCTCAGAAGGTTAGTTGATGCTGTTCTGACCGCAAACTCTATTATAAAGCAGGTTGTTTAGAACTCTAAAGATAATTGAACCCTGGGTTGTTTTCATAGCCCTTGCGGCCGCGGTGAATCACTATCCTTATTTAGAGTCCAGTCTTTCGATTTTTATTTATCTTTATTTTATAGGTTTGATGGGAGTGGATTCTCCTTGCGAGTGAGTTGGTGTTTTTTGTCACTACTTTGGAAATTGGCTGCTGTATTTAATGCATGCCATGTGAACTCTAGAAGTAAGTCGCAGGCTTATTAAAGGCGGTTGGATGCTGTCTTGTTTATGGACAATGCTTTCTAACATAAAACGTTTTGTCTCACAACTTTAAAGGCAATTGAAACATGGGCCAATATTGTGGCCTTTGTGATTGCAGCGCATCATTATTAAGGGTGGGCGCTTTGCTCCGCTCCGTGCACGGAGTGTGCGTAGTATTGCCCACTTCGCGCTGCGCAAAGTAGGCGTAGCAGGGGCAGACTACGCACACCCCGCGGCGGAGCAGAGTTGCCCGCCACCCTCCCGCCCTCATTTTACAATTACTATAATCATTAGATAAAGAAAAAATTACTTACCTGAGCTGCCGCGTCCCGGGGCTCCATCTGATGTTTCCTGGATAGCTGGATTTCTCCCGAGAAATGCGCGGGCGCCCGCGCATGCGCATTCGTGAGGAAGAAGCTATCCAGGAAACATCAAGATGGAGCCCCGGGACGCGGCAGCTCAGGTAAGTCATTTTTTCTTTATCTAATGATTATAGTAATTGTAAAATGGGGGCGGGAGGGAGGCGGGCGGCGCGTAGTGGGGCTACGTGAAGTGTGCGGGTGGGCGTAGATTTGCACCCACTCCGTAATGCTTCACATAGCCTCAGTACGCGCACTACGCCCAGGGTTGATCATTATACTGACTACGCATGCTCTCTTAGGCAGTCGGTTGACCTTTCATGTATGGTGAGCGCGTTGTTTCCGCGATATGTACGCCTTCTGCTTTGCTTACCTATCGTTTTCAAGCGGCGATTGGCACGCCTTCTATTTTAATTGCAATCAGAGCCTGTAGAGCACATTGTTCTCGGCAAGGAACGTCTTCTATTTGATTGGCTATAGCTTTATTGTTCTGAAGTGGAGATAGGCAGACCTTCTTCATTAAGAGCACATCGGAGCACAGGAGTCATCTTTCACAGGGATAATGAATGCAAACATGCAGCAATCCTTGAATCCCCCTGTTCCTTTCTTATCAGCTCCTTGTTTGCCTTTAGTGGATTGGGAACAATGAAAGGAGGGTTTAGAAGCTTACTTGGAGGCAATCGAAGGTGAAGTTTTCACACACAAAAAAAGTGCAATTTTACATCATTCCTTGGGTACTGAAGGGAGAAAGATTTGGAAACACCTGCCTGTGGTGCCTGTGCTGCAAGAGGGAGGTGTGATAGATGAGTGTTCATCTGCCATAAAGGTGTTGGATTTCCGTTATGAAAAAAAAAAAATGTCATAATGGATCAACATAAATTTTATAGGAGGCATCAGATGCCTGGTAAATCGGTGGAAATCTTTGTTAGTGATTTAAGAGTTCTAGTTGACAGATGAGAGTTTAAGATGTTTGAGGATGAAGTCATACATGATCAAGTGGTGGAGAAATCCAACAGTAAAAAGGTTCAGGAAAAACTACTAATAGTTGATAATCTTACTTTGTATAAAGCTGTCGAGTTGGCAAGCGGAATTGAATCAGCAACAACATTTATGGAGCAGATGACCATCAGTATGCACATACATTGCAGTTACAAGAAAAGACTAAGAAAAACTGGCCCAAGCTTGAGGAAAAGAGAAAAGCATTTGAATGTTATCAATGTGGTAGCACATTTCATTTGGGGAATTCTCCCATGTGTCCTACCATAGATAAATGGTGTAGTAAATGCAGGAAAAAAGGGCATTTTATGAACGTGTGTAAGGCTAAATGAAATAAGGAGGTTAAAGTCACTAAAAGTGTGAATACCATCGAGACAGTCCAGACAGGGGAGGTCAAACAGATTTGGATGAAGGAAGTGTGGCGTTCATGGCGGATGAGAATGAAAACTCTAGTGAATCAAATCTGCCTATGAGAGTGGATAATTATGTTTTGTCAGTAAGTGAGTCACATATCCGGAAGCCTCATTGTATGATCATAGTCAATGGATTCACGATCTACATGATGGCTGATTCAGGGTCCTTGTTTACTTTGATTGGTGTGGTCTGTTATGTAAGGAGGTGGCACAGGTAATGTCAGTAGAACAATGTGTTTGGTCACAAGCTTTTCCTGATGTGTTTAGTGACAAACTTGGCAAGATCAAAGGGTTCACACACCAAATTCAGTTAAAGGTGGGGGTTAAACCAGTGGTGCATAAGGTGA
Organism: Triturus cristatus; assembly: GCF_964204655.1. Lineage (NCBI taxonomy): Eukaryota > Metazoa > Chordata > Amphibia > Caudata > Salamandridae > Triturus > Triturus cristatus. The sequence continues at coordinate 635,265,542 of NC_140589.1, read as the reverse complement.
AGCATGTTCCCATTTCCTAAAAAGAGGAGTTGAAGAGAGAACTGAAAACATTGTGTCAGCAAAAAATAATTGAGCCCATAGAGAGCTCAGAGTGGTTTTCACCAGTAGTTTTGGCTAGAAAGCCCAATGGGACCTTGAGGATGTTTATTGATTTGAGAGATCTAAATGAAAGGATATGGGTTGATAGGCATCCTTTGCCAAACATTACCGAAATGCTGACAATGGTGAAGGGGGCAAACGTTTTCTCTACCCTCGACATGTCCTCAGCGTATCACCAAATATCATTACACAGGGGTTCATGTCATTCAACATTGTTTGTTACACCCAATAGGGCATGCAGATTTAAATGTGTGCCTTTCAGATTGGCCTCCTCTGTGTTTCCGCGTGTAATTGAGGTAATGTTCAAGGGCATTAATAAAGTGAAGTGTTTCCAAGATTATATTTTGTTCTATGTTGTGAATGAAAGGTAGCACGATGAAACATTGGCACAAGTGCTGACTATACGTAACGATAAAGGTGTCACTCCGAAGTCAAGCAAATGTAAATTTGGTGTGTCCAGTGTAGATTATTTAGGGCACAAATTGGCTGCTGATGGGGTGGGGCCTAAAGAATGTTTGGTGAAGGCCATCAAGGAATTTCCTGCACCCCAAAGTAAGGATCAATTGTGGTTTTTCTTTGGTATGTTGGAGTTTTATGCATGTTTTGTGCCTTTGTGTGCTGAAAGGAGACAAGGAATGAGGATGTTGCTCAAGAATAATGTCAAGTTTGAATGGTCAAGTGACTTGAACAAAGACTTTGATGTAATCAAGAATGCAATTGCTAGAGCCATTCCGCTAAAATCGTTTGACACTCATGATCCATGTGTTGTTGTAACTGATGCTCGTCAATATGGTTTAGGTGCTGTGTTCATGCAGACAAGAAATGGCAAGGGTGAAATCGTAGCCTTTGCGTCACGAGCCTTGCGTGGGGCGGAAAGTACATATAATGTGATTGAACGGGAAGCATTGGCGTGTTGGTGGGGAATGGACCATTTTAGACCGTATTTATGGGGATTGGAGTTCACTGTATGCATGGATCACAAACCTTTGCTCAATTTGTTTACCATGAAGGGAGCAGGCATGTGACTCCTAGAATTGCAAAATGGTATTCTCATTTACGGGATTTTCAGTTTAAACTGGTGTATTTACCAGGGGTGAAGAACATATTTGCAGACTGTTTGTCGAGGTTGCCTTTGAGAATGGAAATGGATGAGGAGGTTGATAGCGATGATGATTGGTGCATAGTAGCTTGTACTTCTGCTGATGAGACTGGTTGCACTGGGGAGGAGGAATGGATGGAATTGGTGAAACAAGATGTAGTGTTACAAGAATTAATATCATATTTGGATGTAGGGCGGCCAAAGGGGAAAGTGGGGGATGCATGTAAAACATACAAGAATTGACCATTTTGGATGGCATTGTGAGGAGAGCATGTGTATTAATGGTTCCCCAAATGATTCGCGAGAAGGTGTTGGAATTAACTCATGAAGGGGAACCATTAATACACATGCTCTCATGTAGGTACGAGAGCCATGAAGAGAAGAATTAGAGATATTTTTTGGTGGCCGGGGTTGGAAAAGGATGTGGAGCACTGGCTGGGGAGTGTGTAGCGTGTGCACTCAATGATAAGTCACAAGTGACTGTTTTCAGTCCAGTTGAGGCTGTTCCGGTACAGTAGAAACCATGGGTTGAATTAGGCATGGACCTAATTGGCCCCATGAATGTGTTGAGAGAAGGCCTGAAATATGGAATGGTGTTAGTGGATTATTGTTCTTGTAGGCCTTAGGGGAAATTTGTTTGGAATGCCAATACTGTGGAAGTAATCAAATTCTTGCATCATTTGTTTCTGCGTAAAGGTGCTCGCATGGAAATTGTGACCGACAATGGCGTTAAATTTACGTCTGGAGAATTTGGCAAGTTCATGAACTGGTGGGGCATAAAAAATGTGACAACCTTGTTGTATCATCCTAGGAGCAATGGTTTAGTAGAGAGGTGAAATTGTGTTTGGCAAGTGGGTTGGTTTGAATAAAGAATTGTAAGATTTGATATGGGCCTTGCGTACCACGCCATGTGTGTCTTCAGGGTTGTCACCTTTTGCTGTATTAAAAGGGAGACTAGCAGCTAATAGACTGGTGTGTCCATGGATAAGGGTTTAATGGTGTCAGATGAAAAATGGTCATGTTTTGGTGCCAAGTGGGAGAGTGTGCAAAGTAGGTATGTTTCAAAGGAGTGTGATCGTCGTCTACATGTCAAAGAAGGGGAGTGGGTGTGAGTCAGATTTCTGGGGATCATTGCCAAGGGGCATTCAAAATTCTCAAAACCCAAAAGGTTGTATGTTTAAAAAGGAATGTGGTCAGGTTGGAGGATGGCAAATGGTGGAATAAGGAGAAGCTTGCTACACAAAGGGCACCAAATTTCACTTGTTCCAATGCTGTGCCATTTTAACAGGGAAAAATTCATGGAGATATTTCTGACTGCCGACCTCATATCCACGGCGGGTCTTCCAGAGTGACGTCACAATTGATGCGTACTAGACCGCGCACGGAGAGGGTGGAACTAAAATGGTTGCATGATTATGTGTTCTGATATGTGCACTTCTTTTGGGTGCCATTTTGTTAATTTCATTTATTGAAATGGTATAGTTTTTTGTTTTTGGTTCTTTTGTTTTGTTCATTGTATTAGGGGATGATGCGTTGGTCCTAGCGTGGGGTAGAATTAATATGCGGGGAGTAGGAATGTAGAATGTTACGTTTTGAGTGTTTGGGCAGTTGCTAGTTTTTCTGCTGCCCTGCTGGCATTACGACTTAGACTTGGAAATCAAGAAGACTTCTCCTTACCTCACGGGGCATCCTCTTCTTTCCTGACCACATCCTTTCAGTATCTTTTTGTGAAAAGCTGGCAGGCATACTTGGAGTCATTTCAAGCCATGCACAGCTTTGAGAACTGGGCCCCTGTACTTCTTTTCAACTGAGGAATGGTCTATTCTTTGCAGGTATTAGCACTTTTTCATAAGCACTGTAGTTTTAGGAAGCCGAATACATTGTACTACATTTGTCTAAGGTTTACCTCCGCCCTTGCCATGAGAGTTTACAAGTAAATCATGGGAAATGAATATTTAACGTTGTAATCGACAATGATGTGGACTTTTATGCAAATATGAAACTTAGACTCTTGTAATGACAGCTTGACTTGTGAGCGCTGCGTGGTGTAAGCTTGCCATGATACTGTGCCTGCGCTCAGCATTCATCCCCACTGTCATCTTTATTTTCAAAGTGCCATTTTCTACTCCTGAAAAAATGAGATGTCTTACTTAAAATGTGAAAAGCAGTTTAAGAAGGAGCTATCTATCGTTTCAGCGTGGATAATATTGTGCCATGGTTTCCTCATTGTCAAGATACATTACTTAAACTTGAACAGCCTAATTTCCTTAATACATTAACTTGACAGGATTGGTTTTATTCTATTATCCATGGTTTTCATCTCATTTATTTCTTATCCAGATTGAATCTGGATAGATAGCATGTTTAAAGATTGTATGTTGCCATTGGTACTTTCGATTAACTCCCTATATTTTCTCATAAATGAAGGCTTTGGTGATGTAATATTGGTGATCATAAAAAATTACAATTGGAGTTATTAGTGTTACTGTTGTAATAATTTTTAATATTTTATGTTTGTTATTGTTAAAAAATGGGTTTCTGATTAGCAGAGGTATGCACCCTGTTCAGGCAGGAACCACAATCCTATTCAGGGTAAGTCAGTTACGCACCCTAAATTAACCAGACTTCACCCTCTGGTAGCTTGACACAGAGCAGTCAGGCCTAATTTAAGAGGCAATGTGTAAAGTATTTGTGCAACTCTTCAAAGAGTACACCAATGAAAATGCCATGCAGAAAGTTTCCACTCCTGGTTAGAAAAATGGAGCTTAATTTAATGAACAAAAAAAGACCAAAACACCAAAGTGTAATATGCGTAACTGGAGTTATGAATTTTTCAAGATTACATTGAATTGTAGTGCCTGGATGCGCTAGACCGGCCTGAATCCATAAGTTTGGGTGGACTGTGATGGAGCACGGGTCTTATACAGGGACCAACCTTGTCCTGATGAAAAGTATCTTGTTGTGTCCTTGACAAAGACCCGATACATGAAGAGGTGATGCGTTGTCGATCCCTTTGGATGTATGTGATTCATTGGTTCTGAGCAGCGCAAGTCAGAGATGCATCGTTATTGACCCCAAGATGTAGGCTTTGTGACATCGTCGAGTTGCGTAAGTCGAGGTTGTCTCGGGAACTGGAGGGGATGCACCATGCAGACGGTGATGCGATGTCTTCAGTCCTTGCAGCAGCTGTGATGCGTCAGCGTTGAGGGTGATGCACCGGTTCCAAGCTGTGCAACGACGCCGAAGCATAGGTTTTTGGTAGTTGGAGCTCTTTATACAGGGGTGACTCCTCCGCTAAGGTGCAGGAGCGTTGCCCCACTGAGCATGTCAAAGGGAAAAAAATAAAATGATAAGAACTAATTGTTACTAGCATTTTTCCCCTCGCCTAGCTGGGTAGGGGCGGGCTGTTCTGCTCTGAGGGTAGGGGAGGAGTGGTTTGCCCACTCCAAGTGCGCAGGACGCTTGGCCAGCCGTCTTGGGCTAGTCAAACCGCCATGCGCACTTTGCATGTTCTTCATGCAGGCTGCATTACAGCCTGCATGGAGAACATGCTCAGCTTCCCATTCTCTGGCTGAGCGCCAATCCACGGCGCTCAAACAAATCACAACGCTGCATTGCAGCATTGTGATTGGCTATCAGGAGGCTGGGAGCCGGGTGCTTCCTGCTTCCTACCCTGGAAGAGGGAGAGCAGGCGGCGGTGGCGGCAGACAGCTGACAAGTAAGTGTTTTTTTTTTAAGTCTTCATTCCCTCTGCCACCCCTCTACCTGCTCCCCTACAACTGTTAAATACCAGCTGCCACTGACTTTATACCCACTTCCAACTGCCCAGGACTGGATTGGCACCACTTGGCAGGGCAAGACTCTCAGATGACAAAGTCAAGGTGCTGTAGATGAGTGGATTGAAGTCTTTGATGTCCCCTAGAATTCTAACAGGAGGCAAGCCAGAAAGCCGTTGAAATCACTTTGGTTGTGGTTTGTAGAAATGCAGGTCCAGTCCTACCCACTCCCAGGCAAGGGGGGGGGGGCAGTAGGTCAGTACAGCAGAGCAAGGGTTCAGCAGAGCGATAGTCCTTTCAGCAGCATAGCAGTCATTCCTGCTGCAGAGTATCCACAGGTGCAGATGTGTACTGAGCTGGTGGTGTGAGAGGTCTAGTACTTATACCCAGTTGTGCCTTTGAAGTGGGGAAGACTTCAGAAAAAGGCCTTTGAAGTGCACAGAGTGGATGCCCTTCCTGCCCTTGTTCCAGACTTACTACAGGGGGTTATGCAACCTTTTGTGTGGAGACAGAGCACAGCCTATTCAGATGTGTCAGCTCGTCCCTCCCATCCTGCCCAGAATGGCCCATCAGGATGTGGATGGCCCATCAGTCACCCCTAATTTCCCTTTGTGTGTGGCTGTCTAGAGAGAATGTACAAAGCCCAACTGTCACCCACCGCAGACATGAATTCAAAGACTGGCAAAAGGCACCAAATGGCTAAAGTAAGAAAATGCCAACTTTTTAAAAGTGGCATTTTCAGAATTACAATTCAAAATCCAACTTCACCATAAGTTGTGATTTTAAATTGTGATTCCAGAGACACCAAACGTGGGGGTCCAATCTCTTCCCAATTGGAAATTGCACTTACAAAATGTAATAAGGTAATCCCAATGTTATCCTATGTGAGAGATATGCCTTGTAGTATTGAACACTGCATTTATGAGTTTTTTTAACTACTAGGACATGTAAAACTTAAAAGCTCATGTCCTAGTTTTTAAATACACTGCACCCCGCCCTTGAGCTCTCCAGTGCCTACCTTAGGGGTGATGCATATGTATTAAAAAGGAAGGTTTGGGCTTGGCAAAAGGGTTAAATTGCCAGGTTGACATGGTAGTTTAAAACTGCACATACAGGATCTGCAATGGCAGGCCTGGGACATGTTTAAAGGGCTACTGAAGTGGGTGGAACAATCAGTGCTGCAGGTCCACTAGTAGCATTTAATTTACAGGGCCATGGCACTTGTAGTGCACTTTAGCAGGGACTCATAACAAAATTAAATATTCCAATTGTTGATAAGCCAATGTTACTATGTTCAAAGCAGAGAGCACATGCACTTTAGCACATGTTAGGACAGGTAAAGTGCCCATAGTCCTAAAGCCAACCAAACAAATTCAGGAAAAAGAAGGAGTAGAAAGGAAAAATGTTTGGGGGCGACCCTCCAGAAAGGGCCATTTTCAACAGGTATTAGTATTAATATAATAATAATAAATGATTGTATAAAACACATCACAAATACTCTTGTATATTGGTGCTTACTTGTGGTCCATTACAAGTGGTCCTGTTAACTCTGATATGTGCGGTAACTCATGTTAGGAGTTTGACGTCTAACCTCATATTACTTCATTTTTCCACCAATACATTTCGGTAGTTTAATCCAGCCGAAATGTAACAGGTTATAAGTGGCAGATAATTACTGGAATATGTGGATTTTGGTACCTTAAGCACCAAAATCCTTATGTTATTGCCCATTATCAGAGACAAAGTCTTAATTGGAAGTTATTTATCGAACCCAATGAATTCCAACCCAGCAGAGTTGGATTTTATTGGGTCCAATAATTAATCACCTAAACACTGAGCCACTTTTTATGAAGGTCTTGGTGATATTACCCAATGCAATGGTTTTCGCCAAAAAATTCTACTGTCTGTTTTCTTACACTTAAAGATAGTAAATCCAAAAGCTAGAAGAAATGTAATAAATTGAGAGTACATATTAGACTTCTGCCGGCATCTTCACCATGAAACCTATATAGCCCTTTAAGCTCCAAGGAGCATCAAAGCGCACTCTTTAATAACATGAAAATGACCAAATAAATTCTGTTTTCAATATTTTTCTGAAGGACAAGAATTCTTTCCCTTGTTCTTTTTTCTTAGGAAGATCATATCAAGCATTGACCTCCTGGACTACGAAGGCTCTATCTCCTGCTCTAGCCATGTTCGCCTTGGGGACAGTCATCTGCGCATTATTTCAACAGTGCCGCTTACTCCATAAAATTCTATTCTTGACCCAAGATATTTCTATACAGTCCCTAAGGGTGATTAACTCCAGCCCCAATAGTCAACCACTTCTCAGTACTGTGGATATATGTGTCCACCCTCAAGTCACAAAAACTACTCTCACCGTGCATTTCGGTATAACCTATAACCTATTAGACTCATTAATGACACAATCCCTTCTTGACAACAGTTGGCACCCATGGCCAACAACCCTCCCTCTCTTCCCTTTCTCTTGGCTTCATTCCAAAGCTGCAACAAAACCTGCACCAGTATGATGCATTTGCCAGTAATAAAATAGTAAATACCACCTCCTTTATCCTTTGTTTATGGCGTTCAGATGCTTTTTGAAGCTAAGTTCAAGCAATATAGTGATATAATAAAACAAAATCTATAATTTTAAGATTGATTCAACATCAGATATTTATGGGTAATCATGATGCTCATCTTGATCCTTTGCACATTTCACTTGTACTATTAAGTTCAGGAGTCATCGTAGATACTGGGAGGAGTCATACTTTCCTCGGGCAACCAAGAAGACGATTCAACACATCTTTCTCTACATCCATTCCCTCACTCGTATTTACTTTGCTGAGATTAAACATTTTGGTTTATAGATTTTCGTTAAGAAATGGCACAATGTTTAATTACCTTGGTCATAAAGGCATCATAAAGGTGCAGCACTATTACCTGATCACCTTTGTACATTAATTGACATTACTATAATGATAACATATTTGTTAGTCCTGACAACCTTCGATTAATTACTGATTGGGATGATTGTATCCTGGATGGAAGTGGCGCTCACTATTTACAGTAAATGTTTAATAGATCAAATTAACAATGTAGGTGCCCAGGGAGGAGGTAATCATCCAACACCTCAAAATTCAGATCATCAGATCTGTAAAGACTTTGAATCAAGCCCTGGCACACATTTATAAAGGTTATAACAAGTCAATAACTTCAATATCAAGGCAAAAACATCAGGACTGTGAATAGTTTAATAGTTTTCTTGTTGTGACTCCAGCCAACACGTGTTTCGTCGTTCGGGACAAGACACCCACGACTTCCTCAGGGCTGGAAAATATACATAAAAGAACAGAGTATAAGCCCAACCATTCGGGCATCAATAATATAAACTTTATCAGGTAAGTAGTGAGTCGTCCCAACTGTACTCATCAAGTTACATCATATGTCAACAAAGAGCGTGCAAATGCATCCAACATAGGACAGTGAAGTCAATGTCTCCTGTGTCAAGCATATTTCAAATCATCACATTAGTGCGTTAATCATGAGATGGTGTCTAACTTGCCGAGCCAACCAATATTGCTGATCACCCTTGGAAAAAACAGAGGGTGGGCCCATAATAGGTTAAAAAAAATGGGAAAATGTAGTCATGCAACTCATAACCACCGTTAAGTGACATTCCAAATGCACGGAGTGTGAGGGTCATGGGAAAACCCAGGCCTACCTTTAGGTCAATGAAACAGTGTAATGTGCCTAAGAATAAAGTAAAACTACATGAAGTGTACGTCCTATTAAGCATAAATCCATATTAATACCGTTAGTGAGGTAAAAAATATATACCTTCTGACTGGTTATAATTCCGACCCAGCCTAAATATGGCTGGGCACGTTGCATGTATTCCACGAAAGACGGTAATTCTAGCATGTATCTGTAACAACATAATAGAATTATATTTAAAATAATGGGGCAGAACGCTCCTGAATGCAAATATTCACATAGAAACTAAAAGCTACAAGCATGAATTAATGCTTATAGTAGAAGAATTTTATGAGAGAAAAATCTCATCATTGCACCAATCAACGATTTTAACTGTCAAGGTCAATATTAGTTTTATCGTTACCAGTATTTTGTGAGATTAAGTATATTCTGGTATCGAACGCTCAAACCGTGACTACATCTGTGTAGTTCACAAATCACCCAGATCAGAGGAATCATTGGATATAACGTGTTCCCAATTAAAGAGAAGTAACCATAAGAACAGATTTGGCGTTCCCCAGATCTGAGAAACCATTGGATATAAGAAAATCCCAATTTGAGAGAGATAACAGTAAGAACATATGAGATGTTTCCCAGGCTTAAACTAACCTTGTGCACGATAACCAGTGACAATACAGAAAACCCATGTGCTTGGTAACAAGCTTACCAATGCTGTACGAGCGGAGAAATCTCGTGCTGGTATGAGGGCTGCGTATTCAATCAGCCCGCGACGCACTATAATTTAAAAGAATTACAGAGATTCAAGATACCTAATTATAGATTATCTATGTCCCAATTTAAAATCCGAGTCCAAAGCAAGTGCATACCTGTATTAAGCAGAGTTTGAATCCATATACGATCCCCCGGCACTTCAGTCTGGCCGCCAATTTACGCGGATAACCGGAAGTGCCTCTTATAGTTTTAACAAGACTGAATGACTAGCGCGTGAGAAACGATGACAGCGGTATCGATGTTGGCCGCCATCTTGAATATCTAAATCGGTTTAATAACCATATATTTATTCTCCGTCTTGCGTATCCTTCATTAAATGCACTCAATATATGCCCAAATATCCCGGCAGGTACTTCCTCATGTGTTATAGAAATTATTTATGCTAATTGAATATCAGGTACATCTATTCCCTACTAATAATAACATTGCCATAATATATAGTTAATGCAGACTTGCTTAATGTGTGTAAAAAGAGATGAGTTTTATAAAGCATGAGATCAGGGCACATATATTAGTAGAGTTGCCAAACTATAGAATATATGCAAACTGAATAAATCGGTAATATCAATTCCGGCTGCCATCTTAGATCGGTCATCCAGTCTAAATCATTACAGATCACTGAAATCGTGGTGATCGACTCTAGCGTTTAGCATTCCATCGATTAAGTATGAGTATTGCCTTGATATTGAAGTTATTGGCTTGTTATAACATTTATAAATATGTGCCAGGGCTGGATTCAATGACCTGACAACCTTGTTGTGGTCTTCCCCCAAACTTTTCTCCTTCACCCCTCTTTTTTTCTGAAATTAGATTTTTTGGCATTAGGACTCTGGGCAGTTTCCAACTGCTAACCAGGGCTAAAATGCTGTCTCCCTAAAGCATGGTAAAATTGGCTTGCGCGCCTGATTAGCACATTTAATTTACTTATAAATACCTGTTATATGGTACTACGTGTACCCAGGGCTTGTAAATTAAATGCTATTGGTCGGCCTGCATCACTCATTGTGCCACCCTCTAAAGTAGCTTTTTCGACTTGGCGAAATAAGTCTTTTTTCAAGCCTAATTCTTTCTTTTTAAGTACATATCAGTCACCTCTAAGTTATGCCCTAAAAAGTTCATAGGACATGGTGCGATGTATTTAAAATGTAGGGCATATGGTTTAAGCTTTACATGTCTTGGTAGTGAAAAACACATGCATTCATTTTATACTACAAGGCCGATCTCTCCCTTTGGATAACACTGCCTACCACATTTAATAAGTGCTTACTTTTAATTGGGAGCAGATAGGGATGTCCTGTTTTGAGTGAAATGAATTGTCATTTAAAATTATCTCAAAGTCTGGTTTTAAATCACAATTTTGAAAATGCCACTTTTAGAAAGTTGGCATTTTCTTGCCTTAACCATTTGGTGCCTGCTGCCAGTGTCCTGGATCACATGAATGTAAATGGCTCTACTTTTGTGACAAATGAGACTAGGTGCTGTCAAGAGAGGCAATCCTGCCAGGTTGGCTGGGGCGTAGATGTTCTCTGCCCCATATGCACTTCAAAGGGCTTCCACCAGCACACGCACAAAGAAAGCTGGCACTAACCTTTTTTCACACCAGACTTTTTGGAGCATTGGAAAGGGAAGAAATTTCCAGAACTTGATGTCATTGTAGTGTATGGAAGCCCCCCACTTTGAAAGCTGGCCCGAGGTATAACTATTGGACCTTCGGAAAAACGTTCATTCGCTCCTGGACCTGTGGAAGATTTGGAACAACTGCTTAGACTCCATAGGACTCCCCGCTACTACCACTGGCCTGCTTGCTACTAGTGGCCTGCCTTGCTGCTTGAGGGAGAACTGGGCCATCTCCTTGATAGCAGGGCCAGCAGAAGTGACTCCAAGGGCTAGGTGTATGGCTTCCTGTGTGAGCTACAGAGACAAAATGAATTCCAGAGACCTTGAACCCTGCACCTTGCCTCTGCTGAAATGAGTCCTAATCCCCCAAACGGCGCCCACCAGATCCTGCACCCTTGGTTGTGGTGTTGGTCTTATTCCTCCTGGCTAACCCTATAACATGCAGATCTCACTGTGATGCATCGCCAGTTGGGCTGAGTTTATGGTAGCTCATGTTACTTTCTTCTCAGCAGCAGCAATTCCTGTTCAGCGTGTCCAATCTGAAGCGGTATCCAGTCTCGTGGAGCCCTCTTCGGGTTCAAACCTTCAGTTTGGCCTACTCGAGATCTTCAACTTACAAAAAAGTGATAACGTTTGAAGGTAGATATCTTCACCATGAGTACATCTAGCAGCTCCCGGATGGTGACGACACCTCCTCAGACCCCGACAGTTGCCTTGCACTGCTGAACGAAACCTTCTCAGGAACTTTTCTTCAAAATGTTTTGCAAGTCCATACGTAACCCGAGACCGGACCCAAACTATCTCATATATCAGACCTGCACTCCATCGTGGTCGGCCTCAACTTTTGACTTTGCTCCGATCTTGCATGACCAGATACCTACTGTTGACTCTGATCTTCAGGCACTAAATTTCACAAACATTTTAAAAATTCCGAACTCCAGTTCTACTGATTGGACTTAATTTATTTTGGTATCAGCAGTGCTGGGAAACCCCAATGGGGGTAGTCATGCACTTTGTAAATTAACCGATAAATAGATTTTATTTATTTAAATGTATCATATTATTCTAAATTGGTCTGAGATTTTTTCTTGTGTTTTCACTTCATGACTGCTTGTGTGCTGCATAAATACTTTACACAGTTCCTATAAATTAAACCTGACTACTTTTGTGCTAAGCTACCAGAGAGTTAAGCACAGGTTACTGTAGTTGCTTTTATGGTTCACCCTAATAAAGATTGTTGTTGTTGCTTGAGTAGTGTTTCCACCTCTCTTAAACCATAATCCAATTGCTTACAGTATTGTATTTACAGGGTTTTTGTTCACAAAGTAAAGATGTGCCTTTTCTAAGTATGCAATGAAATACTAGTCTTTTGTCAAAAGTATCTACTGTTCAATAGCTGTTTATGCCTTATACATTCAACATTTACAATGCAAACTTCTTTTCATAGCAAGCTTCTTTGATGGTACAACTTAACTTTGCTAATGCAGCATGTTCAGCAAAGGGAACTCAACTCCCAACTCCCACATTTTGATAGCCCAAGATGTTGCTTTTTAAGGGATTTTGTTTCTAGGAAAGCTGCAGCAGCAAATACAAAGTCACTCACTATAACCAAACACCACCACAGTAAAAAAAAACAGATATATTGGTTTTCAAAATGCTTTTTAAAAATATTGTTGGGAAGGGAGCCATCCCTTTTCCACATTTTCTGGAGTGGGGGTGAAGTCATCAATAATGCGGCTAGTGTAGAGTGTCCTAGTTATGGCTCGCCTCTGCTACCCAACCAGAGGATAGGGTAGCCTATTCTGCTTTGTTGCATTCGGTCCCTTGACAATTACGGGCAAATTCAATTTACTTGCTTGTTGCAATAGTAGCTCAAATTAAACATTTAACAGGGCAGCTTTTTGTTTCTGGTTCATCTACAGCCTTGGTGCATAGTGAGACTTATTCTGTGATTGCAGCTGGAATTTCCGGTGCATGTTGATCTCAGCATGGTTACAAATGGTTGCACATCCAGCAGATGCCTTGTTTTGATGCATATTCCCCTGGATTTTACTCATTCCAACAATTTGTTTGTATAATGATATTATTACATGAATAAACCCTGGCCATTGACTACTTTACTCTGTTGTTCTCAAAAGCATAGTTAGAGATTCCGAGGCCAATTCTCCATGCATTTTACTAACACAGCTGCAAAACACGTACTGTTGCATGTTAGTGCGTGTTTAGAATTCAAGTTCAAGGTACTGGAATATTGTGTTTATTAAACCTGCATTAGATAGTTTTTTATTTATTGCAACAAAGTTGACAATAAGAAACCTCTATTTCATTAAAAAAGCATATCTCAATGTCTTTGCAACAATCATGGATTCAATTCCAAATATTCTCGAAGATGTCAGTGTACCAGATTTGCTTTTACAATATACTTCCTTTTCATTTTGCAGGAATTGAATAGCTTTAATTATTTGGATCTGTACAAACTTGCTGACCTCTTTAACCTCACGTACCTTGAGACTGCTGTGGTCAACTTCCTTGTGAAGCACCTGTCTGAGTTGCTGAAGGGTCACCCTGAGGAGTTCCTGGTCCTCCCTTATCGTCTTTTGCGGGAGGTTCTGAAGAGTGATCAACTGACCTCGTTGAGTGAAGAACAAATCTGGAAGGTACAACTTCAGTTAAATATTAAATAACGAGATGATGCCTCCTAGTATCCATGGGTTTGAAATAAAACTAGAGAGCATTGCCCACTTGTGACTGTATAAGGGCAAGGGTGCTCTGACACCAGTCTGCACTTTTCTTACTTAGATAACTATGTGAGCATTATTGGGGCATTTTGTTTTCTACAAACAAGAAAAAAAGTTGGAAAACAGACAACCACGTCTTTCCCTCCATTGACACCCACCCAGCTGCCCACTTTTAAGATCATTTTAAGGTGTATAGGTTAGACAGTTTACAATGCTGTATGTTTTTCAAATATGATAAATCTTTCAAATACGATAAATCTCTAATATTCACTTAGATAAAAGTAGGACCAGAGATAATTTATTATTGTTTTGAGAAATTGGGCCTGCAAACACGTTTTTTGTCCTTAGCGCAACGCGCAGGCCTAGATCTTTTTCAAGGCTAATGCCAGATAAGTGGGTAATCTCTATGATGAAGTTATTGGTGGTGAAGATAAAAGTAGCATCAGTCTTGAGGAAGTTGACATTTTTGATGTACATTAACCCCTTCCACACGCGGCAAATTCCGCCGCGATGCGAGGGGGGCGGGTCTGGGCTTGGCACTCAGGTGCCCAGGACGGCTCCTGGCCATCCTAAATCACGGTGGGCGTGTGCTCATGACGGCCAGGAGCCGTCCGAACTCCTCCCACCAATTGATTCGCCCGCACAGGCAGGGAATTAGCCGCACGTGGGTGGAGCGGCAATGGTCGGACGGCTCCCGGCCGTCATAAGCACACGACTACCGTGAGTCATGACGGCCGGGAGCCATCATGAGCATCGATGTGGTTAACCACATGACAATGTAGAAATGTGTCCCAACATTAACATAAGAAATGCATGCCAATATAAAGGTTAGAGAAATGTGCTTTTATTAAACGTGCAAAGAGAAAAAAGGCTGCTTATTTCTGCTGATAGCTCCCATTTGTGTTGTTCTTCCACTGCTAGGCCTCAATATTTTCCATTATTCCTTCCTTTTCCTTTTAGATAAAAAGAGATGCCTTTTTGTAAATGCTGATTTAACGTTATAATTGAACTGTAGAACATGACATCTTCGTTAAATGTGCTGTTTGCTGCAAAAATGTAGTTCTTTTCTTCCTCACACCATAAGACTTCATCAGATTTTAGATAGTTAACTCTGCCACATGCTTATAATGAACAAGTATATTGCTATAGATTTGAGTCTCATGATCTAACCAGGACATGCTAGATATTAATGTTTCATTTCATAAAACAGTGCATTGTTACCCAGTGGGACACTGAACGGCTAACAGAGTAGGCTTGTAAAGGTTTTCATGAGAACCTTCCGAGATGTATCCTTTTGTAATATGCTGTTGCAACGTTCAAATAACAATGTGTCAACATGGACATTTACCATTCGAATCGAGAAAAGACGACGTATCATGGGAAGATACTTTCCAATTTGCTAGAGGTGATCCAACATTTAGAGTTTGCAACATTTTTTGTGCTTTTCTATATAGTAAGTGTTCCTAGTTAGAGTTAGTTACTTAGAGAGCCAATGCATTCTATGCACACCTTTCCTCCTGCCATGTCCTCCAGCACTTTGCTGTGCTACTGTCACCCAAATTTGATGTGAGCTACTGCTAACAGTGATTTTCTGTTATGCTGATGCCTTTTTGGAGATTTTTCCAAAAATACTCTTTATGGGAGTTCGACATCTTATAGCTATTAGCCTATTGCTCCAAGTTTCTCTTGCTCTTTTTGAAAGGAACTCTTTATGGACTCTGGCTAAAATAGGTTAGGTTCTTTAGATTAGGATAGGGAGTAATTCCTTTTTGGAACATGCTGTTATTGTGTATGCTAATTCCAATAAAATTGTCTTGATATTTCTGTAAAGAGACTTATATGACCCAACTAAAAAGACAAATAAATATAGCCTAATCTCTTAATGAGAATTTGTTTTTTTAAACTTCACCAAACCTCTCATCCTTGACTGAACATTAAATACTATAAGTTGAGAAATGTGCAAAACAACTGAAATGGAGCTTACAATGTATCAAGAATATAACTCCATTTAGAGTATTAGGAAAGGTTCCATGTATCGCAATGTCCATGTATATTCATGAGGACAGTTCAAGTAAATTCAATTTCTCAGGAGTCTTTTACGTGTGTAATAATCCAATTGCATTGAATTGTTTGATCAAACAAATTGCAAATCCGCCCAGTCAACATATCCCATGTTGCCCATGGATTGGGAGTTGTGACACAGACAAAGAAGCTAAAATAGGAGGCACCATACCACTCAACATTCAGATTTGACTCTATGAGGACACTTGGCATGGCATAACATCGTACACAGTGTGGGATATGTAATGCAGTAATTATCCAACCCTGACAAAGTGCTAAGGGATGAAACCAGTTGGCTGGGATGATGTGCAATTTGTTTGATCAAAAATATTCAATAAAGTTGAATATGAACACATGTACAAGACTCCAGAAGAATTGGATTTATTTTTACTGTCCTTATGGATATACACGGACATAACGTTACATGGAACTTTTCCTGGTGCTCTAAATGGAATTATATTCTTCATACATTGTATGCTCCTTTTCAGTTGTTTTGCATATTTGATTTCCGTGGCTTCTAAGCAGTGGGGTAACAAAAAGCTGAGTGTCATGAAGACTTATAATAGTAAAACAATACAATAGTGCGACATCGAATGACCTACACTGCTATTGTATAGTCTTTATAAGTTGAGAAATGTATTTGGGTTGTGCTCCATTCTAAAATGGTGACAAAGATTTATCAGCCTGAAGATTCTCTCAGTAAGTTTTAAGGTGGGGCTGTTTTTAAATGTTTTATGAGATATATGTGCTTGCAAATCTGGTAGCAGAGGATAGGTTTAACACCCTGAATGGAGCTATAAAATATTATCCAAAACTCTTAACTGAAATTCCCGATTCTTGCATCTAATGTCCAGAACTTGACGATACAACAAGCGGTATTTGTGGGCGGTTACGGTTTTGAAAGTGAGTGTCTCAAAAGTGTTGTGGTTTTGATTGTCTCTTTCTACTGGTTTGAATGTTTGAATAAAATGAATGTGCAAGAAGAAGAAAAATAGTTGATGAGTGGTTGAAAAGGTGTTTGAAAATGTCAGACTCGTCGTATCAGAAGAGCCTGGGATAACATAATAATAATGGAAAACTTTTTTGCAGAAATCTAAAGGTGTAGTGTATGAGGTACCATTACCTATACCATTTACATAGGGACAAGAAGCATGTTGTGAATGACTGATATTGATCAGTGCTAGTGAAGCCTAATTGCACAAACTGGGGAAACTGCATTGATTGAGGTGATTTCATGCTGGTTGAAATTTCACTTGCTGTTGAAAATATTCTTGACTGTTCGGGAAACTTTATTTCTTTTAGTAGCGCAAACAAGAAATAGTTTTTGAGGTTATTAGTAAAAATTGTGTGAATACGAAGAAAATAGTAAGGGAGGGTGAACTGTCGTGAGGAGTGTGTGGAAGTTCCTAGTGTTTTGCGCTGGGATTGGTCGGTAGGTGTGTTTTGTGCAAGGATTCGTTGGTGATACTGTAGAGCCGCACTGACATTGGATTTTCAGGGAAACCTATGATGCTTTTGATTTGTTAAAAAGAGGGTGTGAAAATAATAACTAAAGTATTGGCCAATGAGAAATCGCCATACATGGAACGAAATTCAAATATTTTGATTTTGTGCTGTTTTAAATTGACCAGTCATTATGAAATGTGTTACAGATTTTAAGAATTTGGTGAGAGGGGCTGTTACTATTCCAGTAGGCAAAGGTGAAGATACACCTCCTGAGGGTACACCTGCATACATTATGACTACTGAGCATGGTTTTAGCACATGTCTTTGGCTTCACCAATAGAGTAGGATTACTGAGTAGTTGGGTGCTATGAGCTTTCCTAGATACAAGAACTGGTACACCAGGATTCTTGATCATTTGCAAGGGAAATTTTACGTGATGAAACCATTACCTAGGCTCATTCAATATGAGGCTTTTAATGCATGGGAGAAAGTCGCAAGAGAAAAAGAAAGGGAAAAATATCAGAGGAGAACCAATACAGCAGTGAAGAATTATGCAAATGAACAGTGTAGATGGAGGAAGGCAATTATAGAAGGAACTAAATTATATCCTGCAATTACATCAAAAGCTGGTAGGAAAGGACAAAAATCCCGTAAGGAGAAAGGTAGATGTGTCCGATACGGATTCGGGTGATTAAATATTAGAAAAAATGTTAAACTCCAGACCCCCACTGCATGCCACCCCTGTTGATCAGAAAGAATTAGGTGCTAGTTTAGGTCCGACAGTGGCTTCTGCCCTGTGGATCTGGGTTTTACACAATTTGAAAGACCTTTGCATTTTCTGCAACTTGTACCACCAGTTGTGACCCGACCACAAGTTGCAATTCATACGATGATTCCTACAGCTGCAGTGACTAGTACAGCCATGGTACCCATTGCTCTTGCTCAGACTACTACTCGAGCTGTTGTGAGTGACCCTCCAATAACAGAAATGAGGCCAGATACTCAGCTAGCCCCTACCTCTAGGTTTGTTCTGACATCTCAAAAGTCACAGATAGTTTTATGGAAGCCCCCACAGATTATACAAGCACTGACAGATGGAAAGTATTTGGTCTTTACTGCTCCAATGGATCATGGTGATCTGAATGTTACTGAGGAAGGATATATACCAGCTTGGGTTATGGAAATGACGGAAATAAGGCAGAGACGGTTGAGATGCAAGAGAAACCAGAGGTGGAAACTGAGAAGCCGTTGGACATACTCACATTGAAAGTTAGAAGAAATATTAAAAAGATGTTTGAAGTTTGAACACCTATAGCAGTAGCAGAGAAAATAATTAATTTACCTGTGTAAGGAAATTACACAACGAGCAGCTTTGCTGCATGACAGGTTTACTGAAATAACGATTGCACGTGTTAAAATTGGTCAGATGTATTCACAGATGGAGAGAGACTGAGAAACTCCAAATTTGAGGGACAAAGAAACATGATATGAAAAAGAGGGAGACAGCCATTGCAGGATGCCAGAGTGAGCACGATGAGGTAACAAGTTACCCACTTAGCTCAATAGCAGGAGGAATGTATGTATATGTTCCTTGGAGTCGTGGTGATCTTTCAGCATTCACTAATAATTTTCCCAAATTGAGGGACAAGCCGGTGCATGAGATGTACAAGTGGAAAGGTTCATAAAGATTTCAAGTTGTTGTGCACTGATTTGAATACATTTTTCAACATTGTAGTATCTGCTGATTTATGGGCTGAATAAAAGACTGCAATACAATGGCCTGAGGAACAAACATTGAGAGAAGTTAGAACTAATTCACCCTTATCTATTGTGAGGAAAAAATATAAGGCGGTTATTGCCTTTTTGAAGGGCAGAGTACTTGCAGATTGGCTAAAGATTAAGACAACTAACTATGAACTGAAGGAAACTGCATGAATATTATGAGAGAATATTGTAGGTGTTTGAGCAGCACAATGGATGTGAATATCATGAGGAGGAGGTTATGGGGATTTATGTATCCCAGTTTGTTTTTGGGATGAAGCCAGAGATCTGTTCACACATAACCCAAAGCATGATCTGCTGGCAGAATAAATCACTAGCGGATATTTTGCAATATGCAAAATATTGCAGTGACAAGTTAGACATGAAGCAGAAGGAAATAAAAGAAAAATAATTTAGCACAAAGTTAGCTAAGAAAGGTTTTCAGAACCCTTCTTTTACAGGTAATCAAGGAAACATGCAAGGAGTTGTTCTGCCACAAGTTTGTTTTCAGGGAAATTAAGGAGGGATGAATGTGTCACAGGGTGAATGTAGAGGTGTTCCTGTGGGTACAGGTTCTGGAGCATAGATTGATGCTATGAAAAAGGTTATTGGCTGTCACATTTGTCATAGAATTGGTCATTTGGAAAAGGAAATGTCAATCTAATCCTGACAATGCTGGAGGGACTGTACAGATGCAATGAGGTATGCAAACTCAATATGTGTCCACACAGCAAATACAAATGCAGGTAAAGGCTCATGTGATAACTGTTGCACCTGCCCAAATGGGAATCCCAAGGTTTAATCTAAGCCAAATGCCAAAAATTAATACCAATCCATTTCAGAATGCTATGCCACAATTTCTGAATCCAAAGCAGAATGTATTACAGCCATTCCCCTTATTTGAAAAAGATGGTTCTGGTTCAGATAATTCTCAATGAAGGTGCCTGAGAGGGGAGGAAGATTGCGTACTTGGCACAGCCTTAAAGGTAGACGCAGAGGTCACCCCGTATCATTCCTTAGTGATAACAGTGGAAGTCCCAGACCTTCCTTTTTTGGGCGAAAACTATCCAAGTTGTAGGATTTTCAAATGAACAAATCCTATACCCAGGTTCTATAAAAGTTCCAGTAAATATAGGCTCATTTAAAGAAAAGGACACATTTGTTGTTTGTGATTCAAGCCCTGTGAACCTGCTAGGAAGGGATTTGTTGTGCAAGTTAATTTGTACTATATATTGCACTCCGGATGGTGTGACTTTTGAGACAATTGATGAGGATGTAGATTTTAAAATAATCAAATAGGCTGAGACAGGAATATTGTCTTTGCTAACCTTTAATGAATTACCAGAAGATCTGTGAGAAATAGTGAATGCTGGAGTTGGAGCTGGATTTTACAGGGAAAGACATCTGGCTCATTAAAGGTGTAGAACCAGTCCAAATCACTGTGAAAAAAAATGCTGCTTATCCCAGAGCACCACCATATCATTTGACACCAGAGCCGATTGCAGGAATACAACCATTGATAGATGACATGTTACAGAAATGAATCCGGAAGGGACTAATTGGAAGTCCATGCAACTCTCCAATTATGGGCTTGCAGAACCCCAATGGTAAATACAGGATAGTTTTAGATTTATGAAAGGTAAATGAAATAGTAGTACCATGTTGTCCCATGGTACCGAATCTAGCTACTATATTGGTTCAAATCCCATAAACTGCAGAGTGATTTACTGTTATCCACCTGTGAGAGAGTGGAAGCAACCTTGCTAATTAATCAACCATGAACTCAAAATTAAATCTGAATGTTTTGGGAATGGTTGGCTACTGTAGACAGTGGATGCCAAACTTTTCCTTGGTGGCTGAGCCTCTACTGAGGGTGATGCACAGAGATGTATATGGTCCAATTCTATGGGACAACAAATGTACAAAGGCATTGCTAGAGTTGACAGAGAAATTGTGCAGTGCCACAGCATCAGGAATACTTGATTATACAAAAGAATTCACAATTATGTTTTTCAGCGAGAGAGATGGGTGTGCTATCTCAGTTTGGACTCAAACACATGGAGGATCTCGACAGTGGATCTCGAAAGGCTTTTATTTTTCTACCACCCTTGACCATGCAGCAGCAGGTCTACCCGCTTGCCTTAAAGTGGTAGCCACGGTGAGCACAAGTTTGGAAAAGGGTGAGAACATAGTGATAAGATTCCATTTAACTCTCATGGTCCCGCACTCTGTGGAACTACTGTTAACGAAAACAAAGACACAATATAGACCCATAATAGTTTGGCCAGATATGAACAGAACATATTCTCTTCTGACAATATTGTTTTGAAACGATGTACGGTGCTGAACCCTTTGACCGTGTTGCCTGTAAATTGAGCCTGATCATGTATTATTCATAGATGACTCATGTTTGAGAGTAAATGATGGCACACTTAGAGCAGCATATGCAGTGTGCACCATAAATGATGTGGTCAAATCTTCATGGCTTGATAAAGGTTTTTCTGCCCAAGTTGCTGAACTGATTACTCTTACTGGAGCTTGAAGTTTAACTCCACAAATGAGTCACCATATTTACTGACAACCAGTATGGGTTTGGTGTTGTCCATGATTTTGGACAATTGTGGTCACAGAGGAGTTCTCTCACTTTCTTTGGTACGCCTCTCAAAAATTGAAAATGCGTCAAGGACCTGTTGGATACTCTTCAATTACCAGGAGAAATTGCTGTGGTGAAGTGTTTAGCTCATCAAGGAGGAAGTGGATACGTTGCCAACGGCAACCGATGCGCTAGCTCAGTATCCAGGTATTGCGCATTATCCTGTTCCTTTAATGGAAATTCCACATGTGAGTCCGAAGAGGAGAGTACTTTTGCAATGTTGCTGAAAGTTACAGACACATGGAATGAACTGAAGTGGTTGCAGGAAAACATGTCAGAGGTAGAACTGAATGGTTGGGTGAAGGCAGGATGTGCGAAAAATGCAAACAACATTCGGTTGTCGGCAGATGGGAGACCAGTGTTACTGGTTAGCTTGATGTTTCCAATGACACGATACTACCCATGGATGCACACATCTAGAGAGAGATGGTACAACCCCAGATTCAGAATGGTGGCAGAAGAGATTTGCCATCGGTGTTAACTTGTCAACAGTTAAATGTAGGGAAAAGAACAGACGTCACTCTAAAAAACCCAGAGAGATCAGGTGGCCCATTCATTAGGATGCAGAAGGAGTTTATCAAGATGCCTATACATAACGGCCTGAGATATATCCTAGCAATTGTGTGTGTCTTCTCAAGATGGGTGGAAGCATACCCAACTAAAAGAAACAACAGTCTCACTATAGCTTACCTGTTATTACAGGAATTAATACATAGTTTCAGCATGCCAATTTCTCTTGAATGAAATAGAGGAACGCACTTCAACAATAAAGTGATGAAGATCATCTGCACAGTCTTACAGATTGAACAAGATTACACTGCAGTTACAGACCAAAAGCCTCTGCTATTGTTGAACAAATAAATGGTACTCACCAAACTAGATTAGCCATGGTCTGTACATCAACCTCTCTGAAAGGGCCAGATGCTTTACCCTTGCTGTTAATGAGTATCCAGAGTACCTCTTACAGGAAGACAGGGTTATCGCCCCATGAAACATTGATGGGCAGAGGAATGAGACTACCTGTTGTACCTTCAAATGTTCTTTTAAATATCACTGACAATCCAATATTGGAGTTTTGCAAAGGTTTGACTGATGTGGTTCGTTCTGTCTCTCATCAGGATTCAGCTGTCACACAAGACCTGCATCCAAAACAGTACCACAACCTCGATCCTGGTGACTGATTTGTGATCAAGAAACACTTTTGGAAGACTTGCCTTGAACCCAGGTGATAGGCCCCTTCCAGGTGATCATAACTACCCACACTGCTAAGTGTGCCAGACTCCCAAACTGGATTCATGCTTCCCACACCAAAAGAGTGAGCAATCCAGAAGAACGGCATTTGGTCTATGATCCTGAATGAAGAGCATTGGTGGTTGCACCACCAATAGAGAGACCACCCAGACCAACAGCACTGGTGCCAGTCCAGCCACTGGAAGAGGAAGGAGGTGAAAGTCAGCTGACGGAAAGTCAAGTGCAAGCGCCGGAAGAAACCTACAGTTAGATCTCTAATGAAAAAGAAGCAGAGGTCGAATCACAGAGTAAAAGATCCACCAATGTGATACTGAGACAAGAAGAACCAGGCGAAGTAACCAGCACTGGAACAAGGAGAACAAACCGACAAGCAGAATGGCCAAGCAGAAGTTCTTCAATAGATCGAATTCAGGAAATAATACTCAAAGAGGCCGAGTCTAATGATGAAGGTGGCATAGATCCAAAGCAGCAAAACCTAAAAATATCCAAATGAGCACAAGTGCCCAGTCGCAGATATTCAGCACCTGAATGGTCATACTATGTGAACACTGCTTAGAATGTCACATAGGAAGATTTGAACAGCGTGAATCCTGAACTATATGAAACTCCTTGAAAAAGGGGAAAATAGAAAGAGACAGATGAAAATATTCTGAACAAAAACTTGAAGCTAAAAAGAATTGAAGAAAGAATATTTGAACTGTGCTCATTAGATGTGTGTGTTTCAATTATTTGTTATACAGAAGATCAACCTAGGCCCAAGTTAAAAGTTACAGAAGAAAAGGGACAACATTTTAGAAGAACACAGACTAGGGTTAAAGATTGTCTGGTTAGAAGCTTGACTGCTGAAGAAAATAATATTAACTGCAACGTGCTAAAATTTGTTACAAGCTTATTGAATTAAGTGTTTTCGAACTGACTTAGAGAATGTGTTGCATTAGAAATAAGTGTAAATATATCATGGGTTCCATTTTTGTAACAACAGTATGTAATAATGATCACCATAGTACTAATAGGATTTTACCTAGCGCCAGAGTCAGATCCTAAAGCGAAGAACATCACTAATATACCTATTTACAATACTAGGGAAGACCCTTTTAGTTACTCCTTTATAAGGTATAAGAATGATTTTTCTACTAATGTTTATTCTAGGTTAATACAAGAATACACTAACACCATGGATGCAAAGGATTGTAATGTATGCACATGCTTACCTACTTCAGTTTCAGAAGACGTTACCTATTTCCACATGCCTTTATTGTATGCCATATCTTGCAGCATCCTAATATAACCATGATCTAATACTTTTCAGGGTACCATTCATAGAGAACATTAATTTACACTCACAAGCAAAGGAGATGGACACAGCCTGGTATTATTTCTTTCACCCAGACCTATAGATAGTGTTAAGGCTTACAAAACCAATGTAACCTGTTTAATGCAACCAACAGAGAAGGCTTAAATAATGGCTTTAGAAGAGAGATACACAAACATGACAAGAGATACTGAGAAGAAGAGCTATGTCTTAGAGAATGCTTGGAAGAAGGAGTAAAATTGTTTTAGAACAATAACTGAGACTTGACAGCCAACACAGAGGGGAAATTTGTATTAACAGAAGATGGACACCCAAAAGGACTAGATATGTAGCGATTAGTAGTTGTGAACACATATTCCAATTAACAGGGGATTTTGGCAAATTTTACAGGGAAACAAAAATGTTACTTCAGGGGTTTGTTACATTTGTGGACAGAACACTTACTTCTTACTGCCAGCTGACTGGGATGGAATCTGCTATGAAGCAATAGTAATTCCAGAAATGTACCATGTCAAGAGTTTAGATGAGTTAACAATAACACCCACACACAGACAGAAATGCAGTACAAAAACAGGAACTGGACTAGTAGGAGACATATTTGGAGCTGTCATTCCACCTGTAGGCATCATCCTAAATGATAAAAAGATGAGAAAGTTGTCAACAGTTGTCGACAAAATGGCAGCCAGCACATCCAAAGCTTTACTTGTAATAAATACAGAATTAATTGCTATACGGTCAATGGTTTTATAGAACCAACTTGCCTCAGACATTTTACTCACAGAAAAGAGCAGAGTATGCAAAATGTTTGCATGAACTCGTTGCTATACATACCTGGTGAGAGCAAGACAATAGAAGGCTTCATAAAGAACATTTTAAGGTTAGGACCTGAACTGTGTGAATTGGAAACATCATTTGTTTGAAAAATTTGAAAAGGGATTGTCACAATTGGAAAGTGTTTTTTACCAGCAGGAAAGGGTATACTGTAGGCTATTCTAATGCTAATAGTGATAGTGGGGTTTTGACTCATATTTATGTATGCCCTGTGTTTGAGCTGTAGATACATATTTGACAAGAGAAAGGAGAGGTTGGAGAAGAAATTCTACAAGAAAGATTTGGGTGTGATGGGCATTATGAAGGACGATTACATTAACTCTTTGAAATTCAGGGAATTTAAAAGAAAAAGATGAGCCTCAACTGACCATGAACGTGCACTCTGATTTGGATTCACATGCGAAACCTAGATATGTGATGATTACTAAAATCATCAGACGGGGGATTGAGGAAGATGAAATTTCTGATGTAAATTAACCACTTTACAATGTAGAAATGTGTCTTAACATTAACGTAGGAAATGCATGTCAATATAAAGTTTAGAGAAAATGTGCTTTGATTAAACTCCCATTTCTTCTGTTCTTTCACTGATAGGCCTCAATATTTTCCACTATTCCTTTTCCTTCTAATAAAAAGAGATGCCTTTTTGTAAATGCTGATTTAACATTATATTTGAACTGTAGAACTTAACATCTTCGTGAAATGTGCTGCTTGCTGCAAAATGTAGTTCTTTCCTTCCTCACGCCATATAACTGCATCGGATTTTAGATAGTTACCTCTGCTACATGCTTATAATGAACATGTATATTGCTCTAGATTGGAGTCTCATGATCTAACCAGGACATGCTAGATATTAATGTTTAATTTCATAGAACAGTGCATTGTTACACAGTGGGACACTGAACAGCTAACAGAGTAGGCGTGCAAAGCTTCTCATGGGAACCTTCTTAGATGTATCTTTTTGTAATACGCTTTAGCAACATTCAAATAACAACATGTTGACATGGACATTTACCATAGCAAACAAGAAAAAAGGCGACAGACCATCGGAAGATCCTTTCCTATTGTCTAGAGATAATCCAACATTCAGAGTTTGCAAAATGTTTTGTGCTTTTCTATATAGTATGTGTTCCTAGTTAGAGAGGCAATGCATTATATGCACATCTTTCCCTCTGCCATGTCCTCTAGCACTTGACTGTGCTACTCTCGTCCAAATTTGCTGTCAGCTACTGCTAACAGTGATTTTCTGTTATCCTGATGCCTTTTTGGAGATTTTTCTCCTTGCTAATCATAGCTACTGCAGTGACTATTTCCTTCCATCTGAGTTAACAGTTGCTGCTGCAGCTGTTAGGGGACTCAGCTGAGTTCCCAGAACTACTCTTCATGTGGAGTTCAACCTCTTATAGTTATTAGCCTGTTGTGCCAAATTTACTCTTGCTCTTTTCCAGAGGAACTCTTTATGGGTTCTGGCTAGGATAGTTTAGGTCCTATAGATTAAGAGAGGGTTTCTCTAAGGAACAAGCTATTATTTTGTATCCGTATTCAAATTAAATTTGCTTCATATTTATGTAAACAGACTTAGTAGACTAACCTTAATAAAAAGACTTATAAATACAGACTAATCTCTTAATGACAAAATAAAACTTTTTAAGCTCCAGCAAACCTCTCGTCATTGACTGAACATTAAATACTATAAGTTGAGAAATGTATTCAGGTTGGGCTCCATTCTAACACGGTGGCAAAGATTTATCGACCTGAAGAGGTGCAGAAACTGGAGATACTTTTAGTAAGTTTCATGGTGGAGCTGTTTATAAACTTTTTATGAGATTTCCCGCTCACAGTCCTCTTGTGATCTCTAACAGACCACACAAAGCTCCTAGCCATGTAATGCATAAGCAGCCCTGCAGCTTTATTTGACCTAATCGTGACTACTTAGTTTGCACTCGCTTTGGATGGGCATATAAAGGTCATGAGTTGCAGCACGAACACCTTTTAGGGAAGCCATTGGTCAAAATTACCATTCCCATTGGTTCTCTTGCCGTCCGTGATTCCTGACGTTCAGCATTCAGATGGGCCTGTTTGTACATCTCCAGAACACAAAGGAGTGGAGGAAATAGTGGTTTTATGCACCATCCCATTAATTCGGGTATACAGGCGGAAATTGATAGCCAGACGTTGTGTGGCACAGGAACTGATGGCAAGGCCAGCATTTGGGGGTCATCAGTTGCTTGCTCTTTTTTCCTCTCTGCACACTTTGTGAATTTCCCTTGAAACTCCTACACCTTATTTTTCCTATTTTTGTAAGATGTTGACGTGCTTTATTATCAACACATTTATTGTATGATTCTTCCCGTGACTGCATCACGTTAAGGGCTCAAGAGGTCACTTTTTGTTACGTCCTCAGGTCAATGTCACATCCTGGGGAGTCATCAGGGAGTCAAATCCCTTATGTTTCCTTGCTTCAAGTAGCATCCCCCCTAACCTATGGAGGAGAGACAACTGTAGCAGTTCACGACTAGTGATGCTTGAACCCCAGTGAGAAATGTGTGCACTTGAGCAGTGCAGTCTTACTAGGGCAGTTGAGTAAGTATCTTACAAAAGGATTTGACTAAAAACTAAGTCTCATGGCTAAGAACGTTACATAGTGTTACCAAATGCAGGACATCTGAGTCCTCAAACATATTTATTAATGTTAATAAGTGGGTGTCTCAACAGGTTTGAAGATATGCATCAATGCACTCGTTAGGGTCCATCTGAAGTGTGCAGCCATAGGTTACCATGTACCAACCCTTCGTTTTCAAGTATTTTACAGTGGTCTCTTTTACAATGAAGGATAGAACTTGTTCAGCTATTGTGTTATCCATTCATCAAACCCAGGCCAGCAAGACTTTCAGACAAAAACGTCAGTAAAGGTGACTGAATCTGCCGAGTTAACTCCAGGGCCTAGAAAAGGGCGGGGTAGCTTTGGCACTTTCCCCTAGTCGCCAAGAATTCTGGTGCTTTGCTTTGACGTTAAAAAATGTTTTTAAATAAAAACAGAAGGCCTGACCTGACCTGTTGATTCTTAATGTAGTTAAAATGGCAATGCCACTAGGTGGTGCCAAATGCTGTCTTTTCACCTTCCTTCGAGTACATCTCTTCCTAATTATAAGCTGCTTTTAGGATCTCAAACCTAAGAGGGGCCTTGCACATCCTTTGGTCCCCAACCCACCAAAGATTTTGACAGTCCTGATTAATTCATTGTACATCTTGAAATCCCTATGTTATGTATATCACTCATTTTAGGGAAAGTGCTAACTTTATTTTGAGGCCTCCAGAAACATCTGATATGTTGCTACAATTTTGAAAACGTTTTTTCCGTCTGCAAATGAACTTACCAAAACAGAAAGGAATGCCACGCCGCTCATCCGAAGCCAAACATTTAGAGATAAAACATCCTACAAGGGTTCACTCCCCCCCCCCCCGCCCCCCCAAACAACCTGGCTGGACCACACACTGAGAAATGGGCTAAGAGCATTCATTTAGCAAGCAGTTAACTCAGTGGAAGGAATTGTCACTGAGCATTTTTCAAGTTGAATCTGAAGAGGTTATATTTGTCAATGTGCAAAGATCAAGTGTTATGGGTTTTATTGGAACTTGCATCCTTTATTCCTTGACAGACTGGACCTATCCCTAGATAGATCTCGGTGTGGCCCTGTTGGGTGCTTTTAGAACAAACTGTCTGGCCTGTAGTGAGCCACCTCTATCTGGTGTGACATTAACCCTGATGGGATTGCCAGGCAACCTCCGTGGTAGATGGGGTGACCTGTAGTCTCACAGCAGTGACTCGACAGATAATCCTCGGAAAGTGGAGGGGGATGGCCTGTAAAGATGGCAGCGACTTCTGCAGATTAAGGACCAATTGGAAATAGCCACATAGTGATGTGTGGGGCATGTCGGACCTTCCTCTGTCCAAACAGGTGTTCCCTAAATTCCAGCCAGGGAGGAGTTGAGCTACCTGTACCTTACTAAGGGTGAGACCTCTTTCAACGGTGAACGATACAAGATGTACTCAGGATGCCAGCCTCACTCCACTACATTTCACTCCACAGGTATTTGGGCACTGGAGGGGAAGAGGAGGTTGTAGACTTGGGGCTTGGGAGGAGAAAAAGGGTTTGGTGGAGGTACTCCAGATGCCAAACTTGCTCAACTCCATTTCTCATCAAAGGCCACAAGAGTGGGAAGTACTGCAGGAGAGAACAAACCCTGGCACCTAGACCTTAAGAACCCCAAGAGAAAGGACCAGTGAGGACTTTACTTAAATTCAGAGGTAAATGTGCTGCACACAATGACTGAGGCTGAACTTGGTTATAACAGTAGTACACCATTGCTCCCAGCACCCCAACGAGAAAATATGGATTTCTGGTTACATTCTGACTAGGAAACTGTTTCCTACACAGATTACAAATTGTATGTATGGATATTGCTGCAATCGGCAAACTATCCGATTTTCTGCATCCCGTGCCTCCTGCATGACTTCTAACACCCCCTCAGTCTGTTGCCAGGAATAACCAACAAAAACTATCAGAAATTTCCATACATATGAATACTCCTATATCTTAACAGGGCCGTTTTTACCTAAACACACGATCCACATTTCTAGCAGGCCTGCAACCAGGACCCAATTTAGGGCAGTGCGACCAGCGCGGCCGCACTGGGTGCTGACCTATGGAGGGGGCTCTGACCTGTGGGAAGGGGGCACTGAGTTTAGAAATAACTTATGATTGGAGAGATGAGGGGCACTTTTGCCCGGTGGTAGTAAGAGAATCCGAGGAGGCGGTCATGGGTGGGGGTGCGACAAAAATTATTGTTGCACAGGGTGCCACCAGACCTAAAGACTGCCCTGCCTGCAACACCATGGTTGCAACTGTATTGTATTTTATTGTAGCAATTGCATTGCTCTTCATAGCACTGTCATGGCCACGAAGCACTCTCCTGGTCAATTAGATAAGAGGCCACCTGATTTGTTGTGTATGGTTTGGAGAATGTAAGTTTATTGTGTGTGGATCAGAGGGCTTTTCTAATCGTGTCCCTCTGAATTTGTAGTTGCATTTCCACATTAAGTGAAATGGAAAGGCATGTGGTAAAGTGTTGCTAAGTGGTAACCTAAAGGATTCTTATTCTTGCTGGTAGAAAACTCATGGGGTAGAGTTAAGGATCAAAGATCACCGACGAGTCAACCGGACCCACATTTCTAGTTCTGCAGCATAAGCTGACCAACTGGGAGAAGTCGCCCTGTTGAAGACGATGGTGACCTTTGACACATTAGCCACAATTGCATGCTAGTCAGGTGCATAGAAAAGGCAGGTAATATAAAATACTATTTCGGTGCTTCACCAAAATAAAGAATACAGCCAATGAAACTGCCTTACCAGTAGCATCTAAGGAACCTCACTCATTTGAAACGTTGCCGTGAAAATCCCACCCACCACTTATCCCCACTGGTCCAGAATAAAACAACACATAGCACCATGTAGGGCATCAGTGGCATGCTCTCCCACAGTAAGACATTGTGTGCTTTTAACTAAATAAAAAGATGCCAATTTATAATTTCATCCGAGTTCATTTCACAACACACGTTGCCACCTGCTTTATTTACCTGGTGCCATATTCACATACACACGTTAAGATGACACTTGTGTGGAGACACCAACCGTTTGCGGCATTTCCTCTCGAGTAAGTTACAAACAAAGTCTACAGAATACTTTTGATCCATGAGTTACTTGTGTAAAATGATATAGAATGCAGCTTGGATTTTAATGGACTTCCGCAGAGTGCATGTATAAAATAACAAAAATTAAAAAACGACCACATGCACTCACTCACCATCTCCTGCAATCCTATTGTTGCAAAGAAGAAAATGTAACATACTCTTGGCAACAAAAAAAAAAACATGCTCTAGTTTACTTGTTAGTATTCAGTTAAAATGAATACAATAAATTTGCTGCATTTTTGCCAGTCGCAAAGTAGAAAATGCTCTTTCCTGCTGCGTGTAGGCATGTCTGTGGTACATGCAGCAGCAATGTGTATCGTTTTGCCTGCCCATGCCTTCTGTGCTGTCCACTTAGGTGTTATCGTAATTGCCTCTCTAAAGGTTAGTAATTCCGTTATGTAGAAATTTTAATAGCATTATTCTGCTGCAGGCTGTATTTGTTTATTTCTAGACCTTGAGAATGAATTAAAAGCATGCATAAATATTTACCCGCTCGCGCAGTCTGCAAGCAATAAGAACCTGCTTTGCTTTATCTTGGTAAATACATAATTCCCTCACAGTCAACCCAATAGAGAGAAATCAAATCCGACTGGCTGTATTGCCTCAAGTGTAGTTAAGTTCATCATTTTGCTAAGGTTGTACTGGTAATGCAATATACCATGGAAGAATCTAATATTCAGCCCTGGGTGAAGATTGGGTAGGCCAGAGGATTAGTGTCAGGGTGCTTTATAGAAGTGAAACTTGATGGACAGGCTGACGCCGGATCCACAGAATCTCATTAAATGGCCGAATTGTTCATTACTGAGCGTGCTCACTGTAATAAAGTGCTCATTGACTTTGACAAAGCCGCATCCCAGTGCCTTAAAGAAGAACAGCAAAACAAGTGCTGTTGGGAAACAAAGGGAAATTGGCACAAAGTAGATCACATAATAGGAAAAAAAAAGAAGCGGGGGAAATTCAAGCAGGATCATTTCTGTATAGGTGTGCTGCCAGTAACCTCAGGAGCAGAGCATTGAAAATGCATTCATGCGGGGATGCGTTTGTTGGCAGCATCGTATGCATTTGTATTTGAACAGTGTTCCCCATAATTAAAAGCTTTGTGTCTATGTCCATCCATTCAGCATTCTACTTACCTTTTTTGTATGTAAGTGCTTACTCTCTGCATAGCTTTGGCGTGGGAGAGACTGAGCACCCACCAGGCTTTAGTGTTTGAATAGAGTCTCATTAATACAGGTGGGAGAATGCTGGCAGGTTGTAATTAAGTCATAAGTAAAATGCGTAGCCGAACATGTCAAATACAGACTAGTAATGTCCAGGCTCACCGGCTCTGCTTGTAGATATGTTCACTGCTTATGGTTCACTCCCAAACTGTGCTGGGAAATGGTGATGCCCTGCACATCATTTTTGTGCATGCGTTTGTTTTGTTATTTTAATGAGGATGCAATGATGCATCACCTCACAAAGAGTTGTAAGTATCTGAATATCCAATTTTGTTCATACAGTATACTTCTTTGTAAATGTAATATGGTATCATTCACCTAGAAGCAAGTAAAGTTCATGAACCCAATGCATTTCAATGAAACGGTGTTCAGGGATAATTCTGAAACAGAAAAGTGAAGTGTCATGTAAATCAAGACATTCAGTACATTCAATCAACACATTCAGTACACGCAATCAACACATTCAGTACACGCCTTCACAACATCTACCATAATTGGGCTATGATATCTTTCCTGGCAAAGTTAAAAACTGTGAGTAACCATCAGCAAGTTTGTGAACAATGGTAAATCCTTTAAGAGTGAAAATTCCCTGCAGTGCTGTAGGAAAATGGCTATTAGCAAGAAAAGTGTCTTGGAAAGGTGAAAAGACAACAAACACAAAAAAAGTGATGTACTTAAGATCCCGACCGCGCAATGCAGCATTCTCCACAATCAGCGGCTGGTGGTGATTTGTGACACGAAATGTTGTTGTCGGTCCTCAATTGAGACCTTAAATAAAGTGCTCTCTAACTTACAGAGGCTCACTATTAACCAGATATTCAAAAATCATAAAAGTTATCAGCATTTAAACTTGTCAGGAATCTGTGGTTTAACAAAAACCACATAACAAGAATAAAAAAACTTTTCACAAAGAATTTGTTCTAAATCCGTTATAGTACATAAATAAATTGGCTCTTTAAGGGAGCTCAATGGAGAAAATTGACTATCGAATATGAGTAAATAATGTATCTAATAATAACATTTTTCAAATATTTTATTGGTATCTTTTATATCCTTTTCATACACAGTTGTCCATGGAAACAGAAGGGGTTTCCTCGCGCTCTGCTCTTGTGTGTTTTTAACAAAGTACAGTTAAGAATGCCTTCACTCAGATTTTACGAAGCATAAATGAACTCAGCACTATTCTATTTCTCCAATGGTACTAATTTGGAACCCTGAAAGATCATTTACATTTGCAAAACAGAACCTCAGCTACTGTGAAATGCAAAATGCTGCAGAGTGGAAAAATCCCTTCTCTGGCTTATTAATGTCAGTAACAGAACAATATGCGACAATTGAGCACTGTAAGAAATTGGGTTACTGGTTGAGGAGGGGTAAAACCCTTCTCAAGCAAAAACCACAATTCTTCTCAGGGAGAAGTCGCAAGTAAACTCTTAATTAAGTTGTGCGCAACCCCTAAGTAGCTTGACTCGGAGACAATGTGTAAAGTATTTGTGCAACACCTCAAACAGTAGCACTGTGAAAAACACACCACAAAAAAGAGCACAGAACAGATTTATAAAATATTGAGTATTTTTTAATAAATATAACAAGATCAAAAGGATGAAACTCCAATCAGAAGAACTGAAGGTATTCATTCAATTTAGAAGATTTTAGTAAAAATATTGCCAAGGGAGCAAAGCACCAACTCTATATATTTGGTTGCGCTAGACTGGGGAGTCACAAGTTTAAGCCCGCTGTGATGGAGTGTGGGTCAGCTACAGGGACTCAGGCCCGCTAAACAAAGTACCTTCAATCCTGGTTCTCAGAGCATTGCGAGGATCCGTGTTAAAGATGTGTCATGTAGCCAAAGCGATGCATCAGTTCTAAGATGCGTCGAGGCTGCGGTGTGGGGTCCTGTTGCTTCATCGTCAAAGATCCTGTCGACGAAGGCTTCCGATGAGAAATCTGGATTTGGGAATGTGTCACGCAGTCGGGGCAATGCATCCGGTCTGAGGAACCTGCAAGGCTGGTATGCAGAGACCAGCGTTGTCAACATGGCTGCCGTTGGGAAAGGATGTAAGGGCTTGCACCGAAAATCCGCTGTGCAGCAGTTCAGATGCGTCGACGGGCTGCAATTCGATGTGGGTCCTTGCGGTGTTGTTGTTCCATGCAGCAGTGGTGATGTGTCGGTTATGCTCGGGGTTGAGCTGCGAAGCAGGATATTGGTCAGTTCCACTGGGTCCCCAGAGGCTGTCAGAGCACCTTAGTCCCACTTCCAAGGGTCCAGGACTGGGGTGACACCACCTGGTAGGGTAGTCTCACAGATGGCAGAGTCCACGTGCAAGGTTGTTGGAGCCTTCTGTCCCTGAGGCTCAAGTCACGAGGTCAGCCAACAAGTCCTTGGAATGACTCTGGTGTTGTAGGTTCAAGAGATGTAGGTCCAACCTTTTCAGCCTGGCAGGAGGACAGCAGGCAGCAGGTTAGAACAACAAAGCATCGGCAAAGCAGTAGCCCAGCGGAGTGCAGTCGAGCAGCACAGCAGTCTTAGCAGTCTTTTTTCCTGGCAGTCTATCCACAGGTCCAGAAGCGTACTGAAGAGTTGGTGTCTGAGATCCAGTATTTACACCCAGTGGTGCCTTTGGAGTAGGTGGGAATCTTCTAGAGGTTTACTTTTGAAGTCCCCAGGCATCCTGCATTCCTTGACCTGGCTCCCAACTTACTTCGGGGGTTATGGAACCATATGTGTGAGGAAGGATACAGCCTATTCAAGTGTAAGTGGGCTGTGCCCAGCTCCTCCCTCCCATCCTGCTAGTAATTGCCCATCCAAAACCGAAAACATGGTATACTATGGGAATAAATTATCTTACACAAATTTCAACTCCTTGAATACTTAAATTAGTCACTGGTAAGTGCATCTATTTATCACCAATCATGGTTTATTCATTAAATTAAGAACAAGCTCAATAACTTGTATTCTCTGTACTTATACCTGGGATCGACAAACAAATTGACACAATCATACATATGCGTCACATTACATCATTAACAAAGAACATCAACGAAAGACACTAAATCATCTTCTTGAAAACTTATAGACATTTCAATATAAACATAGGAACTTTGAAGCTTCACTTCAATCTTTCAGTTACTTTTAAATTTACGTGGCTGTCTCCAGAAATGAACACATAGCCCACATTAGGAGGCAGTCTTATAGGGAAATTCACACAATGAGGACAGACTAAAATTTCACGGACCGCCCAAGGGAGAAGAATAAATAAATGCAGGGCTAACCTGCTTGTTTAGGAGAGGGCAGAGCTCAGGTATGAGTACCGAAGGTACAAGTTATCGAGCTGCTTCCTAATTTAATGAATAAGCCATGATTGGTGATAGATACACTTACCAGTGACTAATATGCGTATTTACGCAGTTAAAGTTTCTGTTAGATAATTTATTCACATGGTATACCATTTTTCTGATTAGTTTATTTGTTGCCCAGGTATAGTGGGGTCATTTGGGTACACCCCTACAGCAGGCGCGCAACACCCATTGGACTCAAAGGGCTTCAGCCCCCCCTCCCGTCGTGTGTGGCAGCCGTGGATGAGACCGCTTCCCGGGCACACACACAGCCGCACCCGAGCACTTCACAGGTCTTTAAAAGACCATTTGCATGTTAATGGGGTCTTGCTGTTGTTTCACCCCTTCTAAGAGCCCCTGCAGCTCCACTCTGCCTATTGCTTAAAGATTTAGCCCCCCCCCCCCGAAATCAGCTCCACTCTGCCCACTGCTTAAAGATTCGGCTCCCCCCGAAATTTTTTCTTAGCCCCCCCCGAAATTTGGCACTAGTTGCGCCTCTGCCCTACAGTATGATACTAATAATTGCCCATCCAGGCACACCTAAGCTCCCTATTGTGTGTGGATGTCTAGGAGGAATACACAAAGCTCAATTATCAGCTACACTCAGTCATGTGACCCAGGTACAGGCTGCAGACACTATGGGCCAGATGTATCAAATGTTTTACCGTTCCCACCGCTGCGAACGGTAAAAAGCTTTTTGGGATGTATCATCCCAAAATGCATTTGCAAAATAGGGACCCATTCATTCCCGTAGGAATGAATGGGAAGGCATTCCTTATTAGGGAATCACAATTTGCGATTCGCTATTAAGGAATATGTAGGAATAAAAATGTTATTTGCGAAACCTACATACATTGCATTTTGTGAGTCCATAATAGCGAATCAGTAAAATTCGCTATTAAGGACTCACAAAATACAATGTTGATACATCTGGTCCTATATGGCTAAAGCAGGAAAATGCCAACTTTCTAAAAGTGCCATCTTCAAAATTATAAAAAATACGACTTCACCATAAGTTGGGATTTTTCTTTACAATTCCAAAGACAACAAACATGAACTGGTTACCTGCTCCCATTTGGAAATTACAGCTTATTAAATGTAAGAAGGTAATTCCAATGTTAATCTATGGGAGAGATAGGACTTGCAGCAGTGAAAAAACTACTGTAAGAGTTTTTCACTACCAGGACAGGTAAAACTTAAAAGTGCATTTCCTACCTTTTAAATAAACTGCACCCCGCCCTCTGGGCTGTCAGGGCTTACACTAGGTGTGATTTATATGTATAGTAAAGGAAGGTTTGGGCATGGCAAAAACTTTATTTTGCCAGGTCAGCATGGGAATTAAAAACTGCACACACAGGCTGCAATGGCAAGCCTTAGACATATTTTAGAGGGGGACTTAACAGGGTGGTGCAATCAGTGGTGTAGGTCCTCTAGTAGCATTTATTGTACAGGCCTTGGGCATATGTAGTGCCACTTACTAGGTATCTTACAAGTAAATAAATAGGCCAATGTTACCATGTTTTAAGAGATGAGCACATGCACTTTAGTACCGGTTAGCAGTGGTAAAGTGTGGAGAGTCCTGATGCTGGCAATAAGAAGATCAGTAAAAATGGAGGAGTAAGGCAAAACATTGATGAGGGGGACCACCCTAAGGCTGACAGGTCTAACAAGCACATATAGTTTGCATGCTGACAAACAGCAGAGGTCCATGTACAAAGTAAACATGTCTGTCTAACCTTACACCACTGCCATGCTCCTGAAATCATTCAGTGCACAAATAACGGCATGTTAACAAACAGCAACCCATGTTTTGTATGTAACATTACCTAAACATATAATAAAGCCATGCTATACATGTCAAAGCCCAATATCTGAAATGTGTCTCTTGCAGGAAGCTAGACAGATCCAAACCCCAGCCCATGACATATGCAAAATCACTTGGATTCACCATTGAGAGTAATGTTGCTTCCAAAATCCATATCATGAGGAAAGCTTTCTCACTACCATCAATGAAACACTACCGCCCAGATTCAGACTTTAGAGCAACCATTCAATTACTGGAGGCCTTTTCCTAGATTCCCTCAAGACAGGCTATGCTCTTTCAGTACTCATAAAGGCCAACACTGACCATGACAACCTGGCCCACTAAGGATGCATTATCAATCTTCCCTACACTGGACAAATTACAGTAATAAACTACATATATATAGGGATGCCAACCACTTTTTATACAACTACCAATCAGGCTTCAAACCTAGCTGCAACACTATCCATGCTGTAGATAATCCACTCCGCATAACTG
This sequence comes from Triturus cristatus, assembly GCF_964204655.1. Taxonomy (NCBI): domain Eukaryota; kingdom Metazoa; phylum Chordata; class Amphibia; order Caudata; family Salamandridae; genus Triturus; species Triturus cristatus. The sequence goes on along the minus strand of NC_140589.1, from coordinate 635,227,800 downwards.
GTGAAGATAATCCCTGATGCCTCATCCTGTTCAATATCTCGGCAACCTTTCAAACTATTGGCCACTAAGCCCTTGCAAATACACTTGTAGCACACATGGAATTAATTCCCAGTGTTAAAAGAGCTGAAATCTCTGGAGGAAACTTTTTGTGGCTTAGAGGTTCCAATGTTATGTTCATAGAATTAAACTGGGTCATTATATAACTATTCTGGGTTACTCATAGTCTAGGCAACTAGAATTGTGCTTAGGTCAGATATTACAACACAATGCTATGCATGTCAGCATCAAGTGGACAGTTTAAATATTGTTAGTTGAACCAAGCTGCTTGAGCGGGCTGGTGGTCAGAACTGTGTACCTGCAATAAATCCACATAAGTGGTTGCCTAAGAAAATGTACACTCTGCCTATTTCTGAATCTTAATATTGGCGATGAACGCCTGCTGGAGACAGGCGTGCGGCCACCAGTTTCCCCGTGCACCCATGTGCAAAAGTCACAGTAATTATTGAAGATTGACTAAAGGATTGTGCCATTGACTGATGCATCTTATCTCACAAGGTCACTTACCAGTGTGACTGCAATCAATTGGGAGATTGGGAGAAGCATCTGCACGCATCTTCGGAGGAGTAAGTTCTCAGTGTTACAGCAGTTGGAGTAATAGGCGCAGCAGCTCTCTAGGCTGTTGGAATAACAGGTGCAGCAGCTCTCTGGGCACAATGGTGACGTCACCGCAAAGGTATTGACAATTTATTCCTTGGAGAATGTTGCGAGACAGTGTTCACACGGCGTTGCAAGTGCGTCATTCTTTGTGACTTTGTGGTTACGTGAGGAATCAGATGGCGGTAGCGCTGTAATGGTACGTACTATATGGCCACTTTGGATCGGTCTGAGGTCATGGTGCGTTGTGACGTTATGCAAGTAGCATCCATTTTAGAACAGCCCGAGAACCGCATAAGTCTGCAGAGAGTCTTAATCGGGCGCATCGAACACGTTGTGTGGGGCTGAGGAGCTTCATTGGGACATCATGTGTTCTGTGTAGGGTCAGCGTGCTGCACAAGCACAATGGAGTGCAACTGGATCTAAAATAACCTGACTGGAATAAAAGTTTGTGTGGTGATTAATGGTACTGCACAGTGTGCTGTGTTTGGGAGAAAAATGAACATAGAGTCCTACATTGATACAAAGGCACAGCGAATTCTTACAGTTAATAGGTGCAGTTTGAACATCGTTAAATGGTTTACCTTAATCAGCCTCTACACTTTAACAGAAGCAGTTATGATCTTATATGTGTCTGGGTTGAAGGGTAGACTGCATTGTATGATTTGCCTTATATTATCTTTCTTCAATTGCAGGTTACGCGATAAAATAGCTTTTCCAATTGCCTATATCTCTGTTAAAATTCCAGTATTACAGCTTAACGTTAATCATGGCTGTGACAAATATGTCTCAGCCTCCACAGTTTCTGTCTGATAAGGGGGATCCCATTCTGCCTTGGAAGAGGAGGAATCAGCTTATTGATTCCTATATAATTGCTATTGGGGGTGAGAAATGTTCTCCTGTGAGAAAGCAAGCTATATTGTTGCATAATTTGCACATTGAAGGCAGAAATATTTGAGAGTTTGGATGAGATTGCTTTTGGGGATGGAGAACCAGATAATGTTTGACATGTCGTGATAATGTTAGAGAATCATTTTGGTTTTCAAATCAACATTGTACTTGAGAGGCACAAGTTCTTCACACGTGTGCAAGGGAAACAGGAAAAAATTGGTAGTTACGTGGCATCGCTGAAAACATTAGCACGTACTTGTGAGTTTGGAAAACTGATTGATTCCTTAGTTAGGGATCAAATTGTGAGATGTACCAACAACATAAAGGTACCGGAGAAACTTTTGACTAAGAATCCAGATTTGAAAGTAGCCTTGGCAGAAGGTATGGAAAACACCAGTGTGCGAGTTTGTGAGATGACAAGGGTAAAGACAACCATGTGGAAGAGTGTTCAGTGCATGAGGTGAGGAAAGAGTCGGACAAGAGTGAGGATCCAAAGAAAGAGGTACGTTTTGAAAATCATAAGAAATGGCACACCAATGAAAATACCAGTACCAACAGAAATGGCAGTGGTGTGAAATGTTTTTGGTGTAAGTGATGGACATCTCTCTAATAGTCCTGGGTGTTTTGTCAGGTTTGCCACATGTAAAAAATATGTGAAGAAGGGGCATTATGTCTGTGTGTAAAGGGGAACTAAGACTAAAGAAATACTATTTGTGAAAGAGGAAAATAAGTATGTGTTGAGTGTGAGGAATGACAAGGTAGTAGATGGAGACCCATTAGAGAAGCACGAATGTGAGATTATAATAGGGGGGAAAATGGGTCGGTCTTGGCTGACTTTGGGTCGCAATACACCATGGTAGGTGGCAAGAATTGGGATGTGGTGTTTGGTGTGGATGAAGTTGAGCTGTTTCCATCAGACATCAATCCTATGGGATATTGTGGCAAGAGAATTGGTGTTTTGTGGTATGCTTTCATGAAAGGTTAATTTGGAGATCAGGAGACAGTTGGGAAGATATATGATGCCAGAAGGGGTGACAATTTTTTAGGATGGAGACATCAAAGAGCTATGGGAATAACTTTAAAGCCAAATTTGCCGCAAAAAGTTTTATGTCTCTCAGTGGAGAGGTTGCCAGATGATGTGTATACAACATTTCCTAAAGTTTTTAGTAATGATTTGGGGCAGTTAAAGAATTTTAAACATAAGATTGTTCTGATGGATGGTGTGGTACCATTTGTGAGCAAGGTGAGGAAAGTTCCGCATTTGATGATGGATTCTCCTGTATGGTAATTCAAAAGACTGTTGGATTTAGGTGTGATTGAAGAGATAGAGTGCTCAGAATGGCTAGCCCCAGTGGGTTTTGGCTTGAAGGATAGTGGGAGAGAGTTCAGGATATCTGTGGATTTGCTTGAACTGTACAAACACAGATGGGTGGACAGGCAGCCTTTGCCTAACATCTCAGAAACACTGGCTCTGATAAAAGATGAAAAAGGTTTCAGTGTCATGGCCTTGTCCTCTGTTTACCACCAGGTCTTGCTCTAGCCTAAGTCCAGATATTTAACTTAATTTGTAAACCCATTAGGTGCAAATTGGTTTGCCCGCATGCCTTTCAGGCTAGCATCTGCAGTGGCGTTTTTTTTCATAGAGTAATGAAGGAGGTTCTGGAGGGGCTTCAAACAGTATTATTTTTCCAGGATGATATTTATATATATCGCAACGATCAACAGGAGTATGATGTGTGGTTATGGCAAGTGTAACAGTGATTGCAAGAGGCTGGACTTGTCATAAAGAAAGAGAAATGTGCAAATTTTGTGTGAACTCTGTAACTTATTTAGGCCATAAAATTTCAGGGGAAGGGATGAGTCCTAAACTAGATTTGGCTAACAGAATTCTGAAGGCACCTATCCCTAAGAACAAAGATCAAGTGCGTTCATTCATGGAGCTGGCAGAGTTTTGTTCCAAATGTATTCCAAACTTTGCTAGCCTATCACAGCCTTTGAGGTTACTATTGAAGAAGAACTCCAAATTTTGAGTGGACGGAAGAATGTGGATTGGTATTTAGTGAGATTAAGAACAGCATAGGGAGGTTGCCTACACTTGGACATTTTGATGCTTGCAAGAGAACGGTTGTATTTACAGAAGCTAGCATCAAAGGATTGGGTGCGGTGTTATCACAAGTGGTGAATGGAAAGTTGAAGGTGGTGGCACTCGGTGCGATTTATTTCTATTTCACAGAGCTACGCGGACACAGTCGTGAGCTACTTTGTGCACTTGCCCGCTGGTTCCCGACTTCGAGTACGGAGTTTATTATCGTCCTTTGGCCACCTCACAGCCCATCATACATTCGGAATGTTTTTTTTTTAAACTATCTATTTGCTTGCTGAATATACCTCGCTGAAGGTGTGCCTACGTTCAAGGTAATAACATTGGCTCAATCAAGAGACTGTAACACCCTTACAAGCTGAATATATACTATTTATATGGGTAGGGTATAGCCGGTCTAAACAAAATACAATTTGGTAAACAGCGAGTTAGAATAAATCTTAGCTCCTGTCTATATAAAAACAGAATATACCCCTCTCTCTCCAATAACTAAAACCTTGCAATTTTTTGCTTACAATAGACGATCAAAACAGAGAATTAAGAGGAAAACTACAGTGTGAGACACATATATCCTGTGTATATTCACACAAGAACATTAAGATACACATATATTTAGGGAGTAAAAATATAATTTCCATCCTCTACCCAGTAGGATTGAAATCTGAGTAGCGTTACTTGTTGTTTTTTTGTAGTTGTTTATCCTATAGAAACAGTTTCAAATTCCATAAATTTGGATCACCAGTACAGCGTGACCATACTATCGTTGCAGCCTCATAACGTAAGCATGTACATCAGAAATATTCACTCAAAACATTAGTATAGGAATACTTTATCTGTCTCACTTCCCCAGTTACACACTCTCCATCCAAACGACATATATATCGTCTTATGGATTGAAGCACTATATAAAAGATAATAATGTTCTCCTTTTTCCTTTCCCCTTCTCTCCCGTCACCCACTATCTTGTTCCTTGAGCACTTTAATTGCCAGTAGTTATATTTTTACACTTAGTGACAAGATAAGCTTTATTTATCTTTTAACTATTGGGCTTTCAGGTAGCACATGGTAAATTATAGTAATAGATACATCACTGAACTCAGTGTGTCTTTTTTTAAAGTTTGTGTTTTTTAGATGGTTTTTATTTTTTTTTTAGGATAAGGTCGTGCCCTCCTAATGAAGGCACACTTAGTGCCGAAACGCGCGTTGAGAAGACCCATCTCATTGCCACCACTTTTTCATTATGTGCTTAATAATTAATTGATGTCCTACCTTTTGCTTTAGATTATATTTGTTATGTTAGTATGTGATTGTATTTTATGTAATTTGTGGTTAGTCATAATTATGTTGTTCTATATCAATGTAATGTCTGAGCTGCTGTTTGAAACGTTTTTGATGAAAGTAAAATAAAATTTATATATGTTTTAATACAGTAAAACTGGGTTCACACTGAGTTCTTTGGATCATGATTTCTTTCTGAAATGAGTTGCTGAATTGTCTAAATCATTTAATTGCCTAGGGATTTGCTCACAAAAGGCATTCGCTTCTCGCTCAGGTCCTGAGGAAGGGTACTCAGTGATAGAATGAGAAGCGTTGGCTGTATATTGAGACATTATTAATTTTAAATTCTACTTTCATGGAATACCTTTGTAATCAAGTCTGATCTTTGCCCTCTTTCTCAGATTTTCACATGCAGGGATGCAGAGAATTTGCCTCTGAGAATAAAATGATGGATGGATTATCATGGTTTAATTTGGTTGTGGAGTTTCTTCAGAGATCCAAAAATAGTGTGGCAGAGTGTTTATGAAGGTTGCCAATTAATCAGGATAAACCTTGAAATGATAACTTGTTGGTTGATTGGGTGTGTGAATCTGCAGTTGATTGATTTTAAATTTGTAAAGAGCAGCAATTGCCAAAAAGGCGTCAAGGGGCTATAGATGACCATCCGGAATCACCCACTCATAGTCCAAAAGAAGATATCTATAAGGAGAATAACCATGTCTTGAGAGCCTTCCTGAAGGGCAGGAGATGGGGAATGGCTCTTACGTTCAGTGGAAGGGTGTTCCAGAGTTTGCTAGAGGCCGTAGAAAAAGCTCTGTTGCTCCATTTATTTCTATTAGTTCTTGCTACTGTGAGCTGGAGTTGAAGTGAAGAACGAAGGGGTCTAGCTGGGAGATACCGACCAAACATAGCTTTCATTCTTGCAGGGTATGGGAGGTGAAGGGCCTTATGGACCATGCGGAAACATTTTAATCTAATGAGTTTATTAATTGTGAGCCAATGTAGGGACTCCAGTCCCTTTGCAGTGGACTGCCCCTTGGGTATGCCCAGGACCAGTCTTGCCAATGCATTCTGCGTGTTCTTATTTGAGACCAGATACAATGAGTTACAATAGTTGATTCTGTACATTACCAGGACAAGGGCAATTCGCTTGCGAGCAGACTGTTGAATGAATGGGAAGATTTTCTTGAGCATCCTAATAATCCATGTGCAGGTTGTTGTGGTACAATTTATTTGGGCATTGAAATTAAGTTCTGCGCCCATCAATATTCCAAGATTCTTGGCCTTTTTTCCTGGGATAGGGCATGTTCCCAAGGAGTGTGGCCAGCAATTGCTGTTCCAGCTTAATGTCCCTGGGCCGAAGATCATTACTTCCGTCTTGTCCCCATTAAGTTTTAGAAAATTACATGACATTCATTCTGCCACTTTGGTCTTGCAGCTAGAGACATTCTCTGCTATTGAGCATGATTTTGGGGGGTTGAAACCATGAGCTGAGTGTCATCGGCATATGACACTACCTCCATTCCAAAAGAATGGATTATTGCCGCTAAGGGTGCTACATAAAGATTAAATAGCGTACGCCACAGGGCAAGGAGAAGGCCTCTGAGTAAAATGCTGAAGCTTCACCCTTTGGGATCTATCCTTGAGGAAAGAGGACAATAGAGCTAATGCTTGATAAGAAATGCCAAGGCCTTGGAGCTTATTCAGCAACAGGCTGGGGGAGATGGTATCAAATGCTGCTGATAGATCCAGGAGTATCAGCACTACCCCTTGTCCCTCGTCAACTCAACACCTAATACAGTCTGTGGCTGAAATTAGAGCAGTCTCTGTCCTATAGTGTTTCCTGAAACCAAACTGGGAGTCATCAAACCAGTGTTGCATTTCTGCAGAATGCATCAAGTGGGTATTAAGGTGTATTTCCGAGATCTTTGCTGGGATAGGAAGCAGAGAGATTGGGCAGTAGTTCTTACAATCCATACTAACCAGATTTTTTTTTTTTTTTAAAGAGGCCCGATGATAGCTTATTGCTATCTATGAGGATAGGACCCAGATAGGATCGCATTGTTCATTACTTTACAGAGTGGATTGGCTATAGTATTTGCTACCATGTGAAGGACTGCTGGAGGGCAGGCATCTAGGGGAGATCCTTAAAATGTTTTCAGAATGTATTGTTCAGCCAGCTCGAGAGAGAGTAAGGGGAACACTGTGAGACCTTTAGTCTCTTAGTTTAAATCTGACAGCGGCCCTTTAGATGTGAGCAAGGGCCGACTGGTAGCGATTGGCTACGTAGACATAGTAGTAGTTAGACCAAAATCTGCGTAGATGGCCATAATCTTGGAGTGGTCGAAAGTTGCTAGTTGGTTACAGAAGACTTGAGAGCTCTCTGGCTCCGTATTATGATGTGAGGCCGAGAGAAATTGTACTAGCCTGAAGAGTTCTTTGGAGGAGGGGGCATTTTCGATTTTGTGGGTGCAATACTTGGATTTTTCTTCCATTAGTGCGAGCTTATATTCTTTAATATTCCTTTCACATGCCATTTTTTCCTGTTCATCTAGGGATTTTCTCCAAGCTCGTTCTTAACGACGACGTGATTCTTTAAGCACCCTGAGTCTATCATTATACCAAGGTGCCGAAGGGAAGCATATTTTATGAACGATTGTCTTCAGAGGAGCAGGTTTATTGGCTGCAGTCTCCGGCCATGCAGTGAAGGCCTCCGCCCCGCTATCAGAATCATCTTGGATTAAACAGGGTATGCTGTTTAACATTCTAGCTAGAGTCTTGGCTGAGACTCCTTTCCAGTTTTTGGATTTAGCCATAGGGCGAGGAATTCTGTTATTTCTGGTTGCCAGGAGGGGGGCAAACTCAAAGGCAACTGCGCTGTGATTTAACCAACAAATAGGGATAATTTTTTGATAAACTACTCTGGTATCATTAGTAAAAATTCCAACCAAAGTGTGCCCTGCCTTATGTGTGGGGGCTAATACTAATTGTGACATTCCAAAATTAGCAAGGGTTTCTAGAAAGGTGTTTGTGTCTTGGTTGTTAGCCTCTTCTAAGTGAAAATTAAAATCCCCCAGGATGGTCAGTCATCTCTCTGCTAAAACACGTTCTAGCAGGCATTTAAGTTCCATGAGGAATAGAGGACTGGGGGCCTATGCAGGTGTATGCCTCCCCTCTCCGACACCGGAAGTGTCTCGAGTATCCTGTTTCCCTCCACATCAATCAAGCCTGAAAACTACTCGTGGCAGACCGGGGAAACAGGAAACCCACCCGACCACAAACAAGACACAGGTGAGTGGGGCTGGTTAAGAGTAGTGCAAAGCAATTAGCATTTGTGCAAGATTTTTAAATGTAAAAATTCTTCTCATAAGTGATTAAAAGATTGCGGGGAAATAGGAAACCCACCCGACCACAAACAAGACACAGGTGAGTGGGGCTGCCTCAAGTATCCTGTTTCCCTCCGCATCAATCGATCCGAAAACTGCTCGTGGCGGACCGGGGAAACAGGAAACCCACCCGACGACAAACAAGGCTTCAAGGGGTGGCCAGACAACAAGAACATACAAAATTCCTTGAAAGGTTTTGTAAATGTGAAGGATGAGTTGTGTATAATAGAAGGAAAGATTCTGAAGGCAGTTGAGTAATTCCATCATCTGAGTTAAAAAAAAATTCTAGTTAATGAATCTGGCCATGAAGGACATTTGGGGAGGAATTTCACTAAGGCCAGATTACGGGAGTGGTATTGGTGGCCAGGTATAGATTCCCAGGTGGAGAAGTTGGTGAAAGACTGTTAGCAGTGTACTAACAATGATAAAAGCAGGAAGACCAGAACAGCTCCATTATCTCTGGTTGAAATTCCGGAAGAGCCTTGGACCAAGCTACGGTTAATGAATGATCTGTTCTGTTCTTAGTAGATTATACTTCCAGATGGGTGGTCCCCAAGTGTGTAACATTTGTAACCACAAGAATGGTGATTGGGTTTCTTACTGAGGTATTCTCTTGTGAAGGTGTACCAAAGTATTTGATAATGGACAATAGTGTACAATTTGTATTGCAGCAAAAATGTGTGTGTTTCTCGAGGGTTTGTCTATAGTACATCTTAAGACGGCTCTGTACTCACCACACGCCAATGGTTTTGTGGAAAGCATGAACAACATAGTGAATATTTGCGCGCAAAGCACTTTACTAACAAGTAATTCTTTGAAAAATGTTTTAAGGGAAACATGGTGGGCTCACCGCAATACACCTAATGGTGTCAACTTGGTGTCTCCATTTGCTGTATTGCAATGGAGAAAGCCACAAAAAAACTTCATCCAGTATGGTTGTATCTAAATGATGGGGAAAGTGAGATATGCATTCTGAGGAAGTTCTGAGTGTTCGAAGAGCGTTACACCAAGGGAAGTATAAAACTCAATTTGATAGGAAACATTCTGTGTGTAAGTAAACATGGGGAGTGGGTGACAAAGTGTTAGTAAGAAAACATGGGTTAATAAAGAAAGCGCATTGAAAGTTCATGGGGCCTTTCAATATGTCCGCGGTTAGGACAAATGTGGTTGTATTAGATTCAGTTGATGTATGGAACATGTCATGATTGACCAAATTTTGTGATGATTTAACTGTAACACGATTGCCCATAAGAATGCAAGTATTGCACAAGGAAGTAGGATTGGAAAAACTACTGTTGACAATTCTGCTCGGAGAACACGAGTCAAACCAGTTTGGCTCAATGACTATGTGACTGATTAAGTATTGATGTTTTTTAATCTGTTTTTCCTTTTCATCCTCTTATTTCGGTCATAGGTAATTATCCATGAAATGTTGTTGTATTATTATGCACATTTTTATTTCATGTAAATATTGTAGGTGGGAAAGATGTGTTGTGGCTTAGAGGTTCCAATGTTATGTTAATAGATTTATACTCGGTCATTATAGAACTATTCTGGGTCACTCATAGTCTAGGTAACTAGAACTTAGTTCAGATATGCAATGCTATGTATGTCAGCATCAAGTGGATGACTTAAATATTGTCAGGTGAACCAAGCTGCCTGAACGGACTGGTGGTCAGAACTTTGCCCCTGCAATAAATCCACATAAGCGGTTACCTAAGAAGTTGTAGACTCTGCTTATTTCTGAATCTTAATAAAACTCTAAGAAGGAATGGGGAACGATCGGGTGATTCATATCAATAAGCCTGGTTTTTCCACATTTCCCAGTGCAACCTCAAGGTTCCACTCAGAGTGTTCATTAATTCTGCACCCCCAGAGTTATTGGACACCCAATGATGAGATTTCCAGTGGTGCAGACTTACCAGGTGCAGTTGGAGTCCCCATGTCTGCACATTTATGATAACCTGAACCCTACCAGGCAGAGCCTCAGAAAGAACAAGGCAAAGTGTGTATCCGTAACCAAACCTTGAACCAACTTTGACAGTGTGTTGTTGGAGTGCCTCCAGTCTCCTAAATTTTGTAATAAAAAAAAATGCACAACTAAAAATACATACAACTTAATTCAATGTCAACCTTATTTATGTCTCCTGACAGAAGCAGGCATATGTTTGTGCTGACATGAGTTTTAAGTAGTTGAGGACCTGGGTGGCAGTATATCAGGACCTTAGATAGGGATAAGTGGTTATTTGTCACTAAAACTTTAAAGGAAAGTGTAGCAACAATATAGGAGAAAAACGTAACTGCACAAAAACCAACACATCACATCTGCTATAAAGTGAAAAACAACGAAAAAGCATACATATGCTTGTCATTTATCATCACTTAGACAAATGTTATTTCCTGATACGGCGTTGAAAGGTGTTTAGAGTAAGCACTATCATACTTACCATCAAGAACATATAATGGCACGAGTCAATAATGTTTTGTGATCCAGTCCATAGTGAGCACTGGAAGTTATAATTTAAGACAGGTGTCTGCCACACTTTAGGGCTGTGTCCTAAAATAGTTCAACAGGTAGACTGGTGGTACTGTACCACCTTAAACAGTGATAATTGGTTTTTTGGAATTGATAGTGATGTGGCGCTTTTGGCTGGAACTGTAGCATCATTCTCTAAAGTACTTACAGTGCACACAAGAGACAAAACCTAAGTCAACTGTTAGAATACTTTTTTGTTTATCAGCTCTTCCTTGTCCATCTTGTGTTCCTCGCCCTCCATATCTCCTTTGTTGTCTTTGGGACTTAGCGGAGATGGTTTACTGCGTTGTCTCCATAGTGTTCCCCGTTGGTCAGTTGGAGACTGGTGGTCGTTTACACTGGTAGGCCTTGGTGGTATCGTGGTTGCTCTAATAAATACATTACTCTTCTTTAAAGCGTATGCTTTTACTAAAACAACACTGGTCAGGAACATGGGACGATATCCAGGAAAAGGTTATGACAAAAGATGATTTGGGCGTATTGCACTAACGTTAACTCAGTCCCTGAGGTAGCTCATTTCTTTTCACTTGAACTTAGGAATGCGGGAATGAAACTCGTACAAAAGCTTCAGACCCTGGGGGGTCATGGATTATAATTGAATTAGAGAAACTGTTAAAAAATAAACACAAGTATGTGACACACTACATTCATTTAAAGCTTGTAAAAATGTGCTCTGGAAAGATGGTAACTTGGTCCCTGTATCAAGAAACCTGTATCATTTCAAGGCACATTATCTTTTTTTCTGATTTACATCGAAACGGTGAGGTTAAGAGAAATGTGGTGAGACTAAACAACGGGCATATGTTGGGCATGGACAAACTGCTGTTTATTGAACCCATTTTAACCAACTTCAAAAAGGATTCTCAGGACTCCAATTTTGAGGTTGTCTGACAAGTAATGGTGAAAGTGCAAATGCCCCTTGTGGGAATAAGATTCTGTGCGACTCTTTGCCTTAGTCCCTCTTTTGTTTTCAGCTGGCTAGCAAGTGTACACCGTTATATCACTCCATACTTGTCCATGTTTTCCCTCTCTTGGAGGGAGGTTGGTTTGTGAGTTCTTCCCTGTCCTCCTTTAGTTCCTCACCCTGTCGTTGGTCAGGGAGACTGTTTGCCATTTACAGTGCTTACACTAACCTATAGGTTTACCTTCTTTTTATTTGTACACCAATAAAACAAAGCAAAAGGAACACAACCAAAAACATTACATGGCACAACAAAATAGTGAGAACAGAACGCAACACAAGAACCACAGTACTACACAACAATAACAATGAAATTATGCAGCACAAAGAACAACATAAAATATCACCACCACAACAAAATGAAATATTACAAATATACTTATCAAATATCACTGCCACAGTAAAATGAAACATTACAAATATCTACAAATATTATCATACATTACAGCCTCTACAAATATGGTTTCATACTACGGCTTTAAAACGTGTTTGCTAGTACTGCCTTATTTACCACCAAGGAAGGACATGTAATAACGCCAGTTAGAAAACTCTTTGGAATCAGACTCTACCTGCTCACTGTAATACGGCCCAATGCTACAATGTGTCACCCGGAATAATAAGACACCTGCCGTGTTTTGGCTCCTCGTGGACATCACTGGACTATTCATAATACTGAAGCACTTGGACAAACTACAGGCATTTCAGCGGACAACGTGTGCACGGGTGGATTCATGATTTTAATATGTAAAACGTTAAAAAAAACAAAGTCAGGCCTACCAGGGTTGCTCTTTCTACATAGCCTGATTGAGACGGAGAAATCAGTCTGCCCAGTTTTTAAGAAAATGGTCCAATTTAATGTCATGTTTAATATTAATATTTGGGACTCGGCATCTGGGCATCCCTTCAGTATTGTTTGTGGCCACGTTTTCTTTGATAGAATTAAACTGCAGTTCCTTACAGACATGCTTAACAACGTACTAATTGCCCAGTTTAAATATTTCCAGAGAAGTTAGCAGGCATCTGCCGCTGTTGCTGTAATGAGCCATGTTCAGTGAGTAGATCTGCTCCAATTAAATGTGGGGTTTACGCAGAACACAGCTAAGCACCGGAAGACAACGTTACAGTGTGCTAGTCATTAAACCTCTCTCCTCTTGCATGCAAATGAGCTATTTTCTAAGGCACCCCGTAAGGAATTAGATTGGAGGTGCTCCTGAGTTGTTGCTTTTCATGCTGAAAAAAACGGCATACATCTGCTCAAAGGGCGACATACCTAACACAAAAAGAAAGAGCCCGCTGTATTCTTCCGTTTACGTGAGTTTTCACCGGACTGCTTTATTATTCAATAAATTCAACTATATTTCCCAGCAGTTCGACATTACCGCACCGTCTGTCCAGCCACGGCTGGAAAAGGAAGAGAGCCATAAACCTTTCCGAACCACCTCGAAAACATGCCTCTTAAGGAAGCCACTTTGCGTCCTTATAAAAATCTGTCAGACCCATGCTGGGCTTTGATGGTCTCGGTGTGTGCTGAGAGGCGGTGGGGTCGGTTCACTGCAGCCCCACACGCAGGGCTAGATTAGCTCAGCTTCTTCCGAGCACAAGTAAAGATTTGAGGGGAATTTCTGCTTTTCATGTCACCTCTTCCTGTGCATCTGCTATTGTCCCCAGCGCTCTCGATGTTGGGCTTTGGGTTGTGCTTACCCTGTTTTTTCCAGGGCGCAGCGGCGGTTTCTCCGCTAAGGCGGAGGAGCGTCGCCCCACTGTTCTTCGAGCAGTTTGAAAAAGGAAAACTAAAATGATAATAACTATTGTTATTATCTTTTGAGTTTTCCTTCCTGCTTAGGGGCGGGGCAGGTGGGGCTGGGCTGGCAAGTGCAGGGGCCAGGAGTGAAAGTGTTAAGCACACTCTAAAATGCGCAAGACGGTTTGGCTGGCCCTCTTGGGCCGGCCAAACTGTCCTGCGCCCTTTGCATGTTCCCCACCAGGCTGTATTACACAGCCTGCTGGGGGGCATGCACAGTCTCCCTGTCCCCACACCAATCACAACGCTGCTGAAAGGCAGCGTTGTGATTGGCCAGGGGATTCTGGGAGGCTGTGTGCTTCCTGTTGCAGCGCGGAGAAGATGACGGAGATGAGGCGGCAGCTGGCGGCACCCAGGTAAGTCCTTTATTTGATTTTTTTATTCCCCCCACTCCCCCTACCACCTCAATTCAGTAGCAGCTGCTACTGAGTGTGACGAGTGTTGCATCTTTGACCTCGCACTAGCCTATTTTCTTGACATTCCCAGTTTTCCAACTTTTTCATCACACATTGAATAACAGCACAATAAAATGAGGAAGAGGGGGCGTCTTGTGAGTGAGGGGCTGTTCCTGCCTTGCTGCTGAGAGAAGTGTGTTTAGATCAAAAGCAAGCCTCAGTTGTGGTTAGATGATGGGAATGGAGTTTTTAATTTTACCCAAAATGTTTTGCAGCATTTCATAATGTACAGCCAGTTACAATTTGGCAATTGGCCACATGGAAGAAGGCTACCTACCCAGATGTTGTGTCAAGAAAATGCATTCTCACTCACAGCCTTTTAGCTATCTTCTGCTGCTATGACTTGACTATTTGGCCCAACGTTCAGCATCTCAAGTCTATGCGGCTCAACACTCAGAATCTCACAGTTTTGTCATCTGTTGTGAGTGCACACTTATATGGGTGTGGAGGTGATTTATGTTGCTTGGGGTCTGCTGTCGGCATGGTAGAGGACTAGTGTATGTGGCAGATATAAAGATAGATTGTCCACAAGCCTTGTGTGTGCATGGTTGCCCTATTAAATGGAGACATTCTTTTCTGCAAGTGACAATAGCAAACACCTGAAATCCTAAACTGCAGCTCATTTGCATTTCTCCAAATGATGCTAAACGTTTCTCCAGTTTATACTAAATATTTAGCTGCACACAAAATCACAGTATGTCTACTGTCAGGTGTCATTTGGTGTCCTCAGGGCAGGTGAGACCCAATAGATTTCTCTAAGTAGTGGTAGCAGAGAACCACGAGAGCCCCTACCGGTGGCTCTGGTTCCTTTCGAGTCGAAGGATATCAGGTTTTCTTAAGGTAGTTGTGAGCCCTCTCATGCCTGTAAATTGTTTGCTAAAGATTGACTTGGAACACATTACTTGGAAGAAAGTGGCACTCCGGCCACACCTGGAAATGTAGGGGCTGACTGAATGGGTCTGTGTGACCACTCGGTCCATGGCTGTCCGGGAGGGAAGTTAAGAGAGCCTGGAAGAATGGCCCAGGCAGATGCAAAGAAGGGGAAGGACATAGGACTTGGGAAACCAACCCCTGACGCTCTCGTGGTACCAGAGGATGGGGCACTGGAGAAGGTGGCTGGAGCTGACCTGAGAGGAGATTGCCTCCCTAGGAGACCTGTCTGAGCTTTCTGGATGGCAAGTTGAAGGGTGGCCCTCCAGGGAGGAGTTGTGCAAGGCACAGAGAAAATGCCCAACCCATGAAGGGCTTAGGTGGCCGGCTGAATCCCAGGCAGCTGGTGACACCTCTGGAGATCACCTAATTTACTGGAAGAACAACCTCTTTTTTTTGTGCAGATTTATATAGCGCGAACTCGACCCAAAGGTATTGGAGTGCTTTACATAAGTACCAGTTACGTTACCCAAGGACACATTAATTTGTTTGGTAGGCACGGGGAGATTAAGTTATTTGCCAAGAATCACAGGATGTGGAGTCGCCTCGAGGCTTGGTTTCCCCGCTCCAAGGTCGGCAGTCTAGCCATGAGACCACATCCTCTCCTCTCCTCCTTTACTGTGAGCCCAAGGCACATGAGCATGGGGTGGCACACATGGTGGTGGTCCCCCAATGCTATAGCGCCCTTCTACTGGGTCTGGCTCATGAGATACGCCTGGCAGGGCAAGACCTGTCCCAGGCTTTTCACCCACTTCTATTGGCTACAGATGACGACAGCCTTAGATGCTTACAGTAGAACTTGTCTCACCTGCCAAACCAATGGGAAGAAGCTTAAGGCCCACTTGAATCCCATGCCCGTCATTGGCACTCAATTTGAGAGGGTGGGCATCAACATTGTTGAGTCCCTGGACACCAAAACTGCCTTGGGCAACAGGTTTATCCTGGTTTTGGTGGTCTATGCTACCAGGTACCCAGAAGCCAGCCCTCTGAAGACCGTGACTGCACCTGCAGGGGCAGGGCCCTGCTGGGGATTTTTACCCAAGTGGGTTTCAACAAGGAAGTAGTGTCTGACAGGAGCACCAACTTCATATCTGCATACATGATATCCATGTGGGAGAAATGTGAGGTAACCTACAAGTTCTCCACACCTTACCATCCCCAGACTAATGGGTTCTTGACCCTCAAGTGGATGATTAAGGGCCCCCTGAGCCCTTGAGGCAGAATTTGGACATCCTCTTGACATGTCTGCTCTTTGCCTACCGGGAGGTATCACAGATTTAGCCCTTTTAAACTCCTCATTGGTCACTCTCTGAGGGGACCTCTCAGTTTGGTGAAGGAGGGTTGAGAACAATCCCCCAAGCAGCCCCCTCAGGATGTGGATAGCTACATTCCATGCTAACCCTCCCTCTACAACCAAATGCAGAAGTCCTGGAATAAGGCTTCAGATAACTTAGAAGCTAAGGAGGTAATAAAGCAGTGGCATGACCAAAAGGGCGCTCTGGTGGAGTGTCAACCTGGCTAGAAGGTGTGGGTGATGGAGCCAGTGGAGTGCAGGGCCCTCCAAGATCATCCAGCCGTATGAAATGATTGAGAAGAAGGTGGATGCCACATACCTGTGGACGTCAAGACGCCCAGAAAGCCCTCAAGGGTCCTGCACCTCAATCACCTCAAGCCCCACTATGAGAGGTTTGAGGTCACCATGCTGTTGGTGAAGGATGATGGCGCAGAGGAGGTGAGTAAACCTCTCCCATTCATGGACAAAGATGGGTCGGTGGAGGTGTCACCCTCTCTCCTACCCTGACCCCAGAGTAGCAGAGCAACTGCTGCCAGTTATTGGGGCAGTTTGCTTTTCAATTGTCCCTCCCCCCTCAGCTTACGCACCTGTGTACCTGTGACATTAACACTGGTGACAGTGCCCTTGTTTAGATCAAAATCTACAGGCTGTAGGACAAGGTAAGGGTCAGTATATCAATGAGGAGGTCTCCAACATGCTTGCGCTGGGAGTCCTTGGTCCAGCCCAGTGGTGCTGGTTGTAAAGGCCACCACACCAGAACTCCATTTCTGTGTGGACTACGAGGGGCTCAATTCAGTCACTAAGACTAATGCTCTTGAGTTGATGAGCTCTTTGATCGGTTGGGGGCTGCCAAGTTCCTCAGCACATTTGACATTACGTTTGGGTACTGGCATATAACCATAATTTGGAGGACAAAAGAGATGTCTGCCTTTTTTTACTCCAGAGAGCCACTCCCAGTTTAAAGGGATGCCCTTTGGCTCAAGTACGCTCCTGCCACCTTTCAGCGGGTGGTGAATCAGTTCCTTGCTGGGATGGAGGCCTTCGGTGCTGCTTTCCTGGTTGACATAGCTGTCTTCATTAGGAGCTGGAAGGACCTCCTGTGTCACCTCTAGGAGGTGCTTCATGCTCTGGAGCAAGCAGGCCTGACTGTCAAGGGCATCAAGTGCCAGATAAGGCCGGTGGTGTACTTGGGGCACCAGATGGGCGGGGTAAGTTGCAGCCCCTCCAGCCCATGATAGAAGACATCATGGCCTAGGAGAACCCCAAATCTCAGACAAAAGTCTGGGCCTTCCTGGGCTTCACTGATTTATTACAAAAGGTTTGTCAAGGGGTACTGCACCATTGTTGCTCCACTGGTTGAGCTGAGTTCAAAGAAGCAGCTCAAGAAGGTGATCTGGACAGAGACCCGTCGGAGAGCCTTTGATTCCCTCAATCAGTGAATGTGTACAGCCCCTGTACTCAAGGCCCCTCCCTTTTCCTATGAATCAATTGTGAAAAATGCTCAGAGCATGGCACAGGGGCAATGTTATCACAGTTAAATGAGGAGGACCTAGACCAAGCTGTAGCCTTCATTAGTTGGAGGTTACTTTCCCAGAGGTGGAGTACTATTGAAAGAGAAGCCTTTGCTGTGGTTTGGGCTCTGAACAAGCTGGGATCATACCTGTTTGGGACTCACTTCCGGGTTCAGACAAGCCATAAGCCTCTCAGATGGTTGATGCAGATGAGGAATAATATCCCAAATTGTTAAGGTGGTCCATCTCCATACAGGGAATGACGTTATGGTGGAACACCATCCTAGGTTACACCACGCCAATGTAGATGGTCTCTTCAGGTTTTTCTGCCTTAGTGATGAGAACTCGCAAGAGGTTGGGGCTACATGTAATAGCCCTATCAGACTTAGAGTGGTTTTGCCCCAAACCTGTTTCCTTCACCCCTCCTATTTTTCTTTCTGCTGATATCGTTTTTGTTGGCTCTGGGACTCTGCGCATTTTTCCACCGCTAACCAGTGCTGAAGTGGTTGTGCTGTCTCCCCTAAGCATGGTAGAATTGGCTTGTACTCAATTTGCAGATTTTATTCACTAATAAGTCCCTAGTAAAGTGGTACCTAATGTGCCCATAGCATATAAATTAAATGCTGCTAGTGGGCCTACAGCACTGATTGTGCCACCCACTTAAGTAGGCTTGCAAAACATGGTTCAGGCCTGCCATTGCAGCCTGTGTGAGCAGTTATAAACTGCAATTTTGACCTGGCAAAACAAAGCTTTTGCAGTGCCTAAACCTTATTTTACGTACATATCACTCCTAGGGTAGGCCCTAAGAATCCCAGAGAGCAGGTTATAGTGTATTTCAAAAGTTGGACATGTACTTTTACATTTTACATGGCCTGGTACTGAAAAACGCTTAAATTCGACAACTTCAAGGCCTACATCTCCCATAGGATAACAGTGGGTTTCCTTATTACATTTAATAAGTGAACACTTACAATTGGGAGCAGGTAGTGTAAGAAATTGGCTTACTGGTGAAACCATACTGAAGCTGCAACCACAATCCTTGTCAGGAGGAAGTCACAAGCAAATCCCAAAGTAACTTGTACTCAATCCTCTGGTAGTTTGACACAGAGCAATCAGGCTTAAATTAGAGGCTATGTGTAAAGTGTTTATACAGCACTGCAAACAGAAATAAATGGAACACATAACACAAGAAAAAATCAAACACCAACTTACAAAAGTAGAGACAAATTTAATAAATGAAACAAGAACAAAATCACAAAACTCAAATAAGAGGAACTGGAGATATCAAATTGTAAAGATTTAGGTGAAAATAGTGGCAAAAAAACCAAAGCTCCACTGCAGCTATCTGCTTGTGTGAGACCCAAAGAAAGTTCAGGTTAACCTTGACAGAGCCTGACCGAACCGGACTGGGAACTGAAACTGGCCCTGGCAAACTGCTCGGCCGGTCCCCCCTCCAGGGGGGAGGGGGTGCGGCTGAGCTGTCTGCTAGGGCCTGTTTCAGCCGATTTTGTTACAGGCGGCGATATTGCCAGCCCCCGATAACAAAAATGGCCTTCTAGGGGCCCAAAACCGGCCCCACCCTGGTGGCCCACCGGGGAAACGCCTGGTACCCACTACGGCCAGTCTGGCCCTGGGTCAGATAAAGGGACCAGGTTAATCCTGCTGAAAGAGTTACTTTCTCAGTCCAGTGCCAAGAAATCTGTTTGCAGTTGAAGGGGTCGATAAGAGCAGGGGAGCTTTGCAGGAGTCCATCAGAGTAGCACGAAGGACCTGCAGGGCATCACATACAGTTGTTGCTGTAGCGCAAAGATCCTGTTGGGGATGGCCGTGGAGCTTTATGTTCTGGTCACTGCGGATGTCGAGCTGTAGTGCGAAGCGTTGGTCTTCCTCAACTTAGTGTTGGTGGTTGGCGCTGGTCTGTTCGCAAAGAACCCAAACACTTCAGAGGAGCTCAACTGAATCACACCAAGGGTCCAGGACCTGAGGGGCACCACTTGGGATTGAGGAACTCACTCCAGCAAAGACCAGCGGGGCTCAGGCAGGTCCAAGTATCAGGTCAGCTGGGCAGTTAATGGGAGCCTCTGGAGCTTGTTATTTCCCTGTAGCACAGAACAGGAGACCAGCTGGCTGGCCCTTGGAATAGCTTTAACCTGGCATGAAAGGTGCAGGTCCAATCTTCCTTCTCAGCAAGCATAGCAGCATGTAACAGAGCAGTAGAGTATCGGAGCAGCAGAGTGGCAGTCCTTCCGGCAGCGAAGCAGCACAGCAGTCCTTCTTCTATAGTATCCACAAGTCCAGGAATGTACTGAAGAGTTGGTGTCTGAGGTCCAATATTTATACCTGGTGCCTCCTTTGAAGTGGGATAAGCTTCTAGAGGTTATTCCTTTGAAGTGTACAGGATTCCTGCCTCCACTGCTCTGGCTCCAGACTAACTACAGGGGTGTAGTTAGGCATCCCACGGGTGACTTATATGTACTAAAAAAGAAGGTTTGAGCCTTGCAAAAGGTTTATTGGCAGTTTAAATCTGCACACACAGGCAGCAATGGCAGGTCTGAAACATGTTTAAAGGGGTACCTAAGTGGGTGGCAATCTAAGTGCTGCAGGCCCACTAGTAGCCCTAAGGACAGCAAAAATGAGATCAGCAGAAATGGAGGATGAAACAAAAAGGTTTGGGAGAAGACAACCATAAGGCTGATAGCTCTAACAGGTCAATAAGTCAAGTGTGGTGTCTAAAGAATTGTATTCAAAATCCCTTTTTAATGGTAAAGTCGGTTTTTAAATCAGAATTCTGAAAATGACACTTTTAGAAAGTTAACATTTTCTTGTCCTAACCATTTGGTGCCTGCAGCCTCTCCCTCGGTCACGTGACTAGATGTAGCTGGCAGTTGATCTTTGAGTATTGTTCCCAGACAGTGAGACAAAGGGAGGCGAGGTGTTGTCAGGATTGGCCACTCTGACTTAACGGGTAGAGGTGTTGTCACCTATTACACTTGCACATTACAAAGGCTCTACCTTAACACACTCGCATAGGGTTATCACCAATCTTTTGTGTCCCCCGACAAGCTGGGGCCAGGGCAGGGAGGAAGTGGATGCCTGACACCTCAGGGAGTTGGAAACCTCCAGAACCTTCTCCTAGATCAAAGTGGCCACCAGGTATAAATATTGGACCCTTAGACCCAATTATTCAGTACAAATCTGGAACTGTAAAAGACTCGGAAGAAGGACTGCTGTGCTGCTTTACTGCAAGTAGAAGTGCCACTCTGCTGCCCTACTGTGCTGCCATGTGGCCTTCCTGCTGAGTGATGACTGGACCCACTTCTTGAACGCAAGCCCACAAGAGTGACAACCATGAACCTAGCACCTGGACTCTACCAGCTATGGGTCCTGCCTTCCCAAGTGGTGCCACCCCAGTCCTGGAGCCCTGGAAGAATTCTTAAATGTGCTCTGCCAGCCCTGCTGTGGTCCCAGCAGAAGCGACAGAGTGGCACATCGCCTCACAAAACTTCGCATTGGAACAACTCCGTGACTCATCCCAGATGCAGGAATTCACATTTCAGCCCGCAGCTAATCAGATCCAGCGCTGTGCGACACAACCTTGGTGCAGTCCTGCGCATCGCAAGCACCTCATCGACCGCATCCTTGCTGGTCACACAGGACGATGCATCGCTGCTGCTGCTGCTGTGCAATGCATCCTCAACTCTTGACTCTACATATCTCCACAAGCAGGAGTGAAGGTACTTTGTTGATCAGGCCTAACTGGGTCGCTGTAGCCGGCCCAAACTCCATCGCAGTCGGCCTGAACTTGTGACTTTGTCCTGGTCTAGTGCGACCAGATAACCAACATTTTGCGCTATGTGCTCTTTGGCACTATTTTAACTTTAAATCTTTAAATTTGCATATCTCTGGTTCTACGGATTGGATTTTTGTCATTTTGATCTTAAACTATTTATTAACAATTACTCTATGTTTCTAAAGTGGTGTGGAAATTCTCTTGGGTTGTGTTTCACTTTATTATTGCCTGAATTGCTGCAGAAATACTTTACACAC
The DNA here is from genome assembly GCF_964204655.1 of Triturus cristatus. Classification (NCBI taxonomy): domain Eukaryota; kingdom Metazoa; phylum Chordata; class Amphibia; order Caudata; family Salamandridae; genus Triturus; species Triturus cristatus. The sequence goes on along the minus strand of NC_140589.1, from coordinate 635,205,955 downwards.
TGCCTCTGAATGCTCTGTGCCATGCTGCATGAGGGTTGAGCACAGGTTAATTCAGGTTAATTTATGGTGTGCTTGTGACTTCACCCTGACAAGGATTGTGGTTTCACCCCACTCAACAAGTAACCCACTTTCCTATAATGGGCATCTTTATGAATAAGGTTTTTAAGCATTTAAATTTCATTGAGTTCTGAGGAATTGTAGTGCAACCAATGTGTGGCCATGGCACCATTAGGTTCCTATTGAAATGTATATAATGATGAATTATTTTGTTTCTTCTGTTTGTATGTACATATAAATTATATAATTATGCTTCGGGTCTGATATTTCTGTCTTGTATATCAATTTTTAAAAAAGGAAAGTGAAATGCATTCTGAGTCACATTGGTAAACACTTTTGAGTATTGTAAGTTTTGACACATGAATCTAATGTCATTCAAAAATATGTTGCAGGTATGATGCATAGAGGGCACATATTTTTGTGTGTATTTTAGTGCCCAGAGAGAGAAGACTGAATACCTCGCTTTGAGTCAGGGTTCAGTGAGGATCCTATATTAAGGAAAGTAGCATAAGAGACCTCTGATAATGATATTGCGAGTCACCAAGGAGTTCTGTGACCATATGGAGGAACAAGCCGAAAACAGTTCACTTTATAATGTTATAGAAGGCTGAGGATGCTTGCAATATCTTGTTAATGCATGGAAGAGGTTATTCTGTTACCTATAATACAGTCACAGCGTCCCCTATCCCACAAATGGCTTAATTCCATAGGGGCAATTCAGATGTTGGTCGGAAAGCCTCCAACTACTGACCGACATCTCTGGTTTGACTTCTGACGCCGTCTTACAATTACGGCAGTCGGAGTTCAAACTGGCTGGTCAATTGGGCTGACTTCTGATGGGCTTGAGAAGCCTGTCTGCCAGTCGGAAGGGGCACATTATCCTTTGTGGAAGGTGTTTCCGCCTTCAGGATTATGATGGCACTTTCTGAGAGCAAATCCATGTCAACCTTTCCGACATGGATTTACTGTCAGAAAGTGCCTTTGGGGGACCCTAGTCCCCTTCCCCCTTGGCCCTCCGATTGGGAGCTTGGGGGGCACCTATGGTGCAGGGATTTACAGAGGCTCCCATTTCTCTATGGGAGCTTGTGCTACGGCTGGTTTACAGCCGCAGCACAAGCTCCCATAGAGAAATGGGAGTTTACGACCTCTCCATGTGCAGTCGCATTGTAATTGTGGTGTTAGGAGTGCCGACCAGAGGTTTAGTGTAAGTTAGGTTAAAAAATGCTGTGGCTTATACTGTGTAAGAACATGCTGAGTTTCTTTCTTGTCTTCACCAATCTATATCATGAAAAAAGTATATTGCCATAAATACTTCCTGTTTGCAAATCACTTTTTCAAGAAATATATCAGCAGGGAGAAAAGTCAGTTCCAATTCCCCCTGTTAAAACTGCAATCTAAATTAGGATTGTGGACTTCCTTTCTCCTTGGTTACTTGATCTGGCAGCAGGCATTATGACGTCACAACTCAACTATAATAACTTATTACGTTGAGCAGCTTGCCTATAATAAGGAAATTAGTGACTGGCTTTTAAGCAGGGATTGCAGGCACCCATGTATACAAGAGATAAATTAACCTGTGCCGTACATTATACGGATATTGCAAGTCATAGAGGAGTTTCAAAACCATATAGAGGAACGAGGCCAAAAGTTACACTGTCACCTTTCCCAAAAACCACTTAGAACCTCTGTGTGTAGCTCTTTCATATGAAAAATAGAGCATGTTTGCAAACATGAAGTATAGAAGTAGTACCTCGAGCGTAAAATTAAACACATTAAAAACCTATTCGAATTTTGTTGCAAAAAAATATTAGAAACAGTTCAATACAAGTCAGTTTAAAAAAACAAAAAAACTTCAGTAGCTCAGAATTTGTAGAACCATGCAGAAATAAGTTTTTCTTAATTATTTTAGGAATACCAAAAATAAATCATGTTCTTTATGGTAATCACTGTAAGCTAGAAAATAGAGCGGAAGAAAGAAAAGCAACGTTTCGTTTTTTTTTGCTTAAAACAGCTGCTCAATGACCTGCCTTTCACTCAGGCATTGTGATGTCAGAATTTGACTGCCATAACTTATTACAGTTGAGTTCTGACATCTTTTCTTTATAATCGGCGCCTAGGTGCATCACAAGTCGCCTATAATATAAGGGATAAAGTAATCCCTGCTTTACATAATAATATTGCAAGTCACCGAGGAGTTCCATAAACATATAGAAAATGAGGCCAAAGGCCAAGTTCCTTAGTGCGGTTATAGAACTCTGAGGTGGCTTGCAATATCCTCAGCATTTATGCCAGGCGGTACTTTATTCCATATAATACATGGTCACACCATCACCATACCCATGAACCACTTAAAACCTTGGTGTGTAGTTTTTTCATATGAAAGAGCGGGCATGTTTGCAAACATGAAGAATAAAAATAAAATCTCTAGTGCAAAATTAAACACATCAAAAACCTGTTAGATATTTGATGCAAACGGGTATTAGAAACAGTTCAATGCAAGTAGCTCAGTATCTGTTCAAACATGTAGAAACATTCTAGCTTTTCCCTAAGGAGTGGGAAAATATACACATTGTCATTGTAAGCTATTAAAATAAAGCAGAAGAAAGAGCTGCAACATATATTTTTCATTTCATTGAACAGCTGCTTTAATTGTGCTCCTTGACCTGACCTGCTTTGCATCTCGGCGGCTGGCTCTGGAATCGGGCATTTTGATGTCAGAACTCGACTGTAATAATGTATAATAGTAAAAGTTTTGATGTCTTTCCTTTATAAACGCATCACTAGTCACCGTGCATTTATGACCGGAATACAAAATCCCATGTATTATAAGCAGAACATTACAAAATTTGTACAAAAAGGCAGTAGCTGATGCATCGATAATATTATTGTAGAAGTGGTTCAAGATTACTGCCAAACATACATAGTTTAGAACATCATATAAAGGGGTTATTGCACAGCAGTGACGTGCAAAGAAATGTTATGTCAATGCTGCATTGTGACGGAGTGCTTCATCTGATTATTAGAGATCGACGAACGAAAAACGTGCATCTAAAGTGATAGTCTGTTTAACAAGTTAACAAAAATGACCCGTGAAAATCAAATAAAATGTAATCAGCTATATCGCATGACAAGCATTTGCAATGCAATCGGTCTTGCATTTGTGAATGTTTTTTACACATTTTTTGTGGAGCTATCTTGTAATCACAATTGCAGGAAATAAAATGGAAAAAGTGGGGATTTGTCGGAGGGCTGGTGAGGGCACTTTTTGTCCCAGGCAGTGCTTAATTTGTGCCGGTGCTTTCCGGTGCTTAGCACCGGCACTTAATTATCAGGGCCGGGTCTATGCATCTGCTGCGCACGTTCACAATGATGGTTTTTAAAATGTACCAGGCTTTACTGTATTCAGTGCAGCCACAGGCTAGCAGCGTGTTTTTCACGTATCCCGCTCCCGCCGAGTGTGAGTCAGTGTCATGGCGTTTAGTGTTGCGACTCACTTCTTAATCACTTAGCCTGCAGCCCTGCCCATGTCCAGGAGAATAGTCAAATTAATAATAAATATATATATGTCATGGCGGCCGCGGGCCCTCGCGCCTCTTCTTCTCAGTTCAGTCATTGCAGTGTTGACAGTTTGCCACTTGCCTGTGGGCGGGCCGCGGAACACACACACACACACACACACTGATTTATTTGGGCGGGCCATGCTGGAGGTTCTGATTGGGTAGTGGCTGTGCGCGCGGTAGCATGCGCAGATTTGTTTCACTTTGCCATCAGTTACCACGCCCCAGCATAACCACTGCAGCTCCCCATGAGTCATCGTCAACGTTGTCAGCCCTGCCGGTCCCGGCCCGACCCCACCGGACCGATGATGACGTTAAGGGTAGAGCTGGGCAGCCTGTGCAGGAATCGATCAACTGGCAGCCAGTAGTACTACAGTACTGATGGTCTGGTAGCAAGTAGGCAGCACCAGGCCGCCGCGGCCTAATCAATCGAATTAATTAAAGCAAAGGCACAAGGCAGTGCAGTGCAGCCAGTGTGTCTCCCTGCCGGCCGGCCCACCACGAGAGACAGTAAGTGGATTCCTCACTGTTTTCATTACAAACTTTATTTACATAAGTGTATGTGTGCATTCTCGAACTCTCCGATGATTATGTGCAGCAACGCCGCTGCACCACGTTTACAGCACATCTCCAAACTTCATACGCCTCACCCCACACTTCTCTGGTAAGACAACCTATGTCTAACAAGCGCGGCGTGACCTTGCCAGGAGTTGGAAGCCCTATGTACATACTACAATGTAATACAATACACACACACGCACTCATGTATGTGCACACAAGCACAAACATACACGCCCACAGTCATGAAAAGCCACACACAAACATGCTTTCACACATGTGCATGCATGATGCACACATACGCACTCACGGTCACAGGCACATCAGCACACACACACAGGCACTCACTAATGCACTTACTCTGCCATATTATCAAATTTGCAGGGACCATCAGCAAGACAGGGGCCCCTTTGATTTACTGCACAAAAGGGGTTTCCAGGGACTTCGCAGCCACTGCGGCCCTAGGGATCTGAGTTTACACATCCATGCCAGAGAGGCCTAACTCTTAATCAACTTCCATTGCTCCTGGGCCCCTCTGCCTGCAATTTTTCAGTCTTAGTGCTGATTTAGCCCCTGCCCGGCCCCTGCCCTGGGCCTGAAGTATCCTCCAGGCTCCCGCTCCCCTAAACAGTTTACTGCTTCGAAATGGCTAAATCCCTGCAGTTTAACCTTCACAAATGAAAACACAATTGATTGCGTTCTGAGATTGTGCAGCGGTGCATCACAAGTTGCCACATCACCACCTGGGGTCAGGCCAGGGAAGCCGCATTTTAAGTGTTTTTAGATGGAGTAAGATGGAACTTGAAACTTTGGAAACCTCGCTTTCTAATGACAGATTTAGCACAGGACGCATGATCTGGGGCCACCCTACCTTATTCTAAATATCCGATTCCTTGGTGGCAAGCAGAATTTCTATTTTAATGGTTTATAACTTCAAGAAGTTATTAGTGATCTATATATGAGATCTGGTCAAGAAATATATTTTTTGTCCTTTAGTTACCTTCCCTTACTCACTCTCTATGCCTCACTGTCTGACTCTCTCCATTCTCTGCATGTTTCTCTCTCTATTTCTCTATACATCCCTCTATTCCCCACCGGATTCCTCCCGCCTTCCTCTCTCCTTCTTATTCACTGACTCTCTCTTTTCTCTACCTCTCTCGCTGTACATATTTCTTTTTTTTGTAGTAGTAGTTTTACATACCGTGGACCAGTCCCCCAAAGTACCATAATATGAGTATCTATCAAAGATTCTCTTTCTTCTATTGTCCCTCTGCTTTACATTCTTCTTACACTGGTGCCCCTCTCATACTCCATACATGTGCTCTGATTGTGCACTGTCTTCTCCGATCCCATCCCTGGTAGCTAACGTTTCCTTTAATCTTTATTGGCTTGAGTGGTTGGTTCTGGACCTTGTTGTGTCTCAAGGCAGACTCTCTTTCGTCTCAGGAAAACATGCTGAGCTAAAAATTGCTCGCACACTTGAGTAGAGGTATTTATTCCTAACTCTTGTCCAGTAAGGCTGTGGCAGCCCTCGATCTGAGTAACCAGCAGTTTCTTGCCGGGGAAGGCTGCCAAAAAACAAAACTGGTTCCTCACCACGTCTGGCCTGCAAAGGGGTTAATTTTCTGTGCTTCTTTCCTCAGCTCAGTGTCACCCCGACTGTCTGTTGCTACGATGGTAGTGGTGTACTTGAAGGGGATGGCTGGATAATTATTACAATTTCGAGCCTCCGAGTTCTCACTAGCCTTCTGTGTACCATTTCGATGTTTGCAGTTTGCGTGTGAAGTATAAAAATAAATAAAAGTCATCGCTCCATTCGTGAATGGCATATTCTGTGTATCTGTAATGTTGTTATGTGGAGAAATTATCTACGTTAGTCTGTAAAAAGAACAAAAACATTAGCAAGGCTTGTGATTAGGTCATAATGCTTGAGAGTGCATTCCTCTGCCCTGCCTATAAGTGCAGATTAATCCACAGCCAGTAATGGCATTACATTGAAGTGTCTTTTTTCCTGTTTGTGATCTGACATTAGTGGATGGATTTCAACAATCTTTAAGGCCCTGCCATAAGCAGTGTCTGGGTGCGTTCCGTTCACTTGTGATTCAGAAGTGCTCCAGCGCCTACAAGTGCAGCCAGTTTGTTAAGTGAGACTGTAGTTAGCTCTGGTGCCTTTGTGCACCACTTCTAATATACCTGGAAGTGTAGCCTTAGTGAGTTTCTGAACTCCCGGCTTTAATTTCTAACAGTGCAGCTACTCTTTCTAGTGCCTACTATTACCCCTATATCTACTGTATGGCAATGTTTGGCTTTGTGTTAACCCTATGAGCGCCGGCACATTCTGGGTATATATGAATATAAGTACTAGTGAGTGTGGAGCCTAAACCTAGATGGGAAGTTGGTGCCCGTGACGGCGATAGAAAGGTAGATTACATATGCTTTCCCAGTGCTTAATTTAAACTGCCTGTTGCAGGTGGGGCCCACCAGCACTTTTTTTGGGGGGACCGCTACATATTTTTCTTAATCAGACTTTCACCCAAAGCAGAGAGACAAAAACATAAAAAGGGGGAAGAAAGAGGAAGAGAAATATGGGAAAACAGTGACACAGAAAGAAAGCAGTAGCGAAAAAGAATGTGCACGAGCTAAGGGAAAGGGCTGACAGGAGCTGCTCAATGGAGATCTACATGAAGTGCTGACATTCTGTGAAACAAAGAGATAGACCTTTCAAGTGGGGATAGCATTTAATCCTGACCTAAAAAAGTTAAAAGGCATCTCCTTTTCAACATTGTCTCTCTTACATTCCTTTGGGATAGGGACTGTAGAGCCCCCACTACTTGCTACTGTCATGCTGCTTCACTTCAGACACCGTCTTGCATGGAAGCTCCCATATTGCATCTGTCAGGCTCCACTAAATGAACTTTTGCCACCATGTGCTAGTTTTCTGGTACTTGAGAGTCAGAAGTGACAGTTGAGGATGTGGGTGGGGCATCTAGAGTAAGTGGGTGGAGCCACTGGTAGAAGAGGGTGGAGCCGAAGGGAAGTGGGTGTGGCCTCCTAAAAAAACTGAGCACCTGCACTTCATATTTTACAAATTAAGCACTGGTCCTAGGAATAGTTCAGTTTATTTCCCTCCATGTCCCGGATAAAATGTGTCTCTTGCAAAAGTACTATGGATGGATCATACTGTTGTAAAGTTAGAAGAGCAGAGGCCCTTTCATGCGTATTATTCAAGCCATTTACATTGTGGCTAATTATAACTAATTCCATCTCGGTTTCTTTATTTTTGTCCAACTTGTCCCAAACATTCTAAATAACTCCGAGCAGGAAATATTAAAAACCCGAACTCAACTCTCCTCAGTTCGAGATTGTTTCCTTTAGCGGTACCCAAGCTTTTTTCCCAATGCTGTGCTGTCTCCATTAGCCCAACTCACCCCTTCACCAACCCCACCCCACTCATTCCCCGCCCCTGAATCCAGCGTGCCCACCTCTCCCACCCCTTCAGCTTCTAGCACCCATCAGTTAAGAGCTGTGTATCCTCTGTTCATATGGTGTGTTCTTTCTGCACCGTTGGTGGCCCAAAGCTATCAGTTCTCAGTGCTAGATCTTCCACCCCTCTGAGACAATAAATTATCTGCATCAGCTGGTTTAGTAAAGACATAAAATCTATCCCCCACAAAACTTGGCAGGATATAACATTTGTGATTGTGCGCCTTTTCCTCTGAAAGTTTCAGATAGATGCTTTCATTCATATCATCTTCTAGAAGTTTTGTACGCCACATCTGGAAACATTTTAAAGGAGAGATTGGTTCACACTTTTTTCGATTTCTGCTGGATAGCTATTATGAGGATCTCTTCCCGAAATTCTAAAATCTTGGAAATAGACCATGATGGTCCGAGGTTGTGAACCTTCCTTCAGAGTGGTTGCAGGAACTCTTTGTACTCTTGCAATAGAGAGATCAGGGTTTGAGACAATCAAAACATGTTTGGATAAGAGTTTAGCAGCTTCCTCCAGCAGATCTTTATTTTGGCCAAGATTTTCCACCACCCACGAGTCTTAAATACGCTCCTATGGATCTTTTTACTGGATTCTCTAATTTGTCTTTTACTTGCTGCATATCTTTAAGGAGCCAGGATGTAGTTTCAGGTTGGGATTGTTGTGCATCCTCCAGGTTAGATATCCGTTGTACCGCTTAGGTGCACCTGGCATTAAGGGTTTGTTAAACTCTTTCTATTGAATCCAGCTTGCTCTTGATTTTTCAGGAATTTCCTTATATGCCATTTTCATTCCCTGGATCTACACCAATAGCAGTTTGTGGACCACATAGAGTGAAGCAGTTGACCCTTCAGTCTTCTGATAGTTGTTAGAGTTCCACTTTCTTTGATGCCTACTCTGATGTTAGTTCCTCTACATCCCTGTCTGATTTTTCAAGATGTGAAGTCAGATTCTGAGCTTTTTGCTGGTCAGTGGTTGAGGGTGGTAAACTCAGGGGCTTAGGCTCCTTTCCATAATCTTTCAGGATGCAGTCTAGTACCACTAAACTGGTTGGGTGTCCCATTACAGTTTGTTCCTCCCTCTTCATCCCTGGACCAACCTTCTTGGGTGGCAGTTCGAGCTGGACAGTTCCATTGTAGCAGGTTCAAGGTTGATTTGCATATAGCTTGATCCAAACTGAGGGGACATGGTGGAGAAATAAAAATGGTTTGGGGTGCGAACAGAGTAATTACCAGTGGCTGAGATTAATGAAAGCATTGCATCCATCACTTTTTTGTATATTTTAGTGTGTTACCCTAAGTGGGACGGGTATACCCAGACATAAGTCCAGTGCACACTGTGTCACTGGAACCAAGCTGTACCTGGCTGATGAGCCCATAAATAGGGCGAAACCATCACTGGGTTGCTTGTGTTCCAGTTCAGGTAGGACCTAGCTTGGCAGTTCGGGATGGACTGTTTCCATTGGAGCAGGGTCAAGACTGATTTGCATATATCTGGGTTGAAACTGAGGTGACATGATGCATAACACAATAATGGATTGGGATGGAGTCAGAGTGATTACCAGTGGCTTTGATTAATTCAAGCAGTCCATCTATCAATTTTTGTAATATTCCACATTTTAGCACGTCTTACCTCATTTTCAAACCTGGCAAGGGAAGCATGGTTTTGATATACAAAGAGAGTCAGTGTTTGTGGATATGAATGCTGTCTTCTTTCCAAGACCCTTTGGAGGAAATGTTCCAGACACTAGCATGTTAGATAGGTTTCTGCTGAAACTAATTAATTGCTGTCACTTGACATTCGCACAGTGACTTGTATTGGGCAAAAATGTATATATACTTGATCAAAATTTGCCTGTTAAATTGCACTGCTCCAACTGACCATTTTTCTAGTGTAAACCCCAGTCAATTTAAAAAGCAATTGTCTTTGATATTTTTGGATTGCTGAGAGCTGTTTAGCATTAAACGCTGTTTGGACCTGGGTGTCCCTAAGTGTAGTGTTCAGTTTTTAACACCTGCTATCTTAGAGTGTTGGAGATCATGATTCCGTGCCTTCAAAGCAATATGCCACATGGGCTATAGACAGACTTGCACATTGTCTGTGTGCCCAATGTTGTGGTGTGCTTGTCTACAACGTATGGGTCCTTTCAGAGGAGGAAGCTTTCTTGATGGTATTGTGTTGAATTATATTGGTATTTGTGTTGCATTTTCATATCCCTTGGGGGGAAAAAAAACACTTTCTGGGTAATAAAGTAAGACTTTTTCCATTTATATTATTATGTATAGCTCTTCTTACTGATGACAAGGTTGCGAAGAGTTTAGGTTTTCACCAGTGTTCTGACAATTATAGTGCATAGTTGATAAGTCGTTGAGAGATGCTGTTATACATAGGGATTGTAATAGTGTTCAAATCATCACAGTGTTTTGAAAGGAATGTAGTGAAAGTGTGAGATAGGATCACAGCTTGCATATACAGATCAGTGCATCTTATGAGTTCGATCCAGTTGATATTACATTTCAGGAAACAGACGGATATTTATAGCCATTCCAAACTCCATGTTATGGATGATACTCCTTATTTTTTACTGAGTAGAAACAGTGCAAAACTTTGAGAACATGGGTAAAGTGGTCACATCTGCTCAGGTTTAGCACTTGTTTTGCAGCAGCATTCTGGATCAATTGTAATTTGCTGACTGAGCATGTAGGAAGCCTAATATATAGCTAATTAGCAGTTTCTAGTCAAGACAACCCTTGGGACCCAATGATTTCTGGGAGTGGATGCATGCAGGCATTAAAGCAAAAGGGTAATTGTTGAGTCTTGAGAGAAAGCTATCTGGTTGACAAATTGTGCGGTGAATGGAGGATGCATGACGATATGGACTTTTTCTGTAAGGAAGGTCTTAGTTAAGTTGAGAATGCTTCCTTGGATTCCAGTGTCAATCAGCGTTTGGAGTAATAGTTGCTGGTTAATAGTGTCAAATGCAGATGACAGGTAGAGAAGTCAAGCCATGCAGTTGTAATCCACCATATTCTTGATGACATCCTAGATTCCAGTTAACATTAGTTTGGTACCACTTCTGAGGGTTGAGGGAAGGGGGGGGGGGAGTGAGTTTTTCATAGAGAAGGTAGTTTTGTTCTAGAAAATCTGAGATCTGTGTAAAGGCTACTTTCTCAATGAGCCTCCATGGGAAGGGATCCATCAATCTTATTTGTGGGTAAGATTGGTTAAACTCTTGATTTTGAAGTATGTGTGTGTGTTTAATAGGAATGATTTAATGATTGCCCTGTCCAATATGATCAAAAGCAATGCTAGGAGAGCTTTTTTGACAATGTAAAATAAACTTATGTTCATGATACTTTGTTAGCAAAAGATTTAAAAATTATTAGTGTGACAGTATACCCTCCTGAGAGAGTAGCTCTCACAGTTTGAGACTGCACTCACCTGACGCCGCCGACACCCTGTCACTTCTTGCTGCACCTCGCCTGGGCTGCTCACGCTGCTGGTCTCTCCCGCCGCCATCGCTACCGCTGGCCGCTGTGGGGGGAGACTACAGCTCCCAGAGTTCCCGGTACCACTTCCGGGTGGAAACGAGCTGCGCGCCCGGAGGCGCATAAATTGCTGAGGCTCCCTCGGTGGAGTGGGGGCCTGAAACTGCACTCACCTGACGCCGCCGACACCCTGTCACTTCTTGCTGCACCTCGCCTGGGCTGCTCACGCTGCTGGTCTCTCCCGCCGCCATCGCTACCGCTGGCCGCTGTGGGGGGAGACTACAGCTCCCAGAGTTCCCGGTACCACTTCCGGGTGGAAACGAGTTGCGCGCCCGGAGGCGCATAAATTGCTGAGGCTCCCTCGGTGGAGTGGGGGCCTGAAACTGCACTCACCTGACGCCGCCGACACCCTGTCACTTCTTGCTGCACCTCGCCTGGGCTGCTCACGCTGCTGGTCTCTCCCGCTGCCATCGCTACCGCTGGCCGCTGTGGGGGGAGACTACAGCTCCCAGAGTTCCCGGTACCACTTCCGGGTGGAAACGAGCTGCGCGCCCGGAGGCGCATAAATTGCTGAGGCTCCCTCCGCGTCGCGGGACGCGCGCGGGCGACGCCGGGAGAAGCCCGGGACAAGGGCGGGACCGTCTGTGGCCGTCCGGGGCCGGAGGAGGCCGGGCCGGGCCACAAATCTTGGTTCCTGAGTCATTTCCAGAACACTGTTATACCCTCAAGAGGACAAGGAGAGATAAGTAGCAGGGGGCAATTTTCGTGGCTACACATTTCTGGCGGACAAAACTTGTTGTTTCTGGTAATATTGGACTATGGTAAAACCGAAAAAACCCCAGAGTAGACCAGGGGGAGGAGCAAGGGGAACCCTTGACGCTTTTATAACACGGGCAGAATCCTTACTCTCACACGAAATATTATTGACCGAGCGGAGGCTATCTCTTGATTCCCTCCTGGCCCACAAACGATCGTCACTGGGAGCAATCGCTGAATGTGTCACACCTGGGGGGGGCACCCTTGAAGGTCAGAACACCTTAGCTAATAGCAATAGTAATATCCAGCTTGTGACTACAGCATTAGTTCATACTCCAACGGTAGTCGAGGGGGAACAAGAGGTAATAAGCTTGGAGGGGTCTATAACCCCCCCATGTAAACATCATACTTCTCCGTCAAGTTCAAATAGGGTGGTGTCACCAGCCCCGGGCATCAGGGAAAATAGAGCCGAAGTTCAAGCCGGGAACGCCACGGGGGTAGAGAGAGATACTGACAGACCACTAGGGAGAGAAAGTGAAGTGATTACCCGATCGAAAAAAACATTATTAGGGACAGTCCCCATCCCAGTCTCTGGTCCTATTACGAATACCAAGTCCCTGCCAAATGTACACCGTAAAGGTACCGAAAAAGCCAGAAACGTTAATAAAACCAAAAAAGGTATACCTAGGAATGAGCCCATAGCCACCGAAGACACAAGATCGCAATTTACTTGCACACAATGTGAATCTTGTTCAACTGTAGTTAGAAAGGAATGGTTAACGGAAGCAATGAAAGTAATAGAATCCAATATAGAAGCCCTTCTTGTCAAACACTTGGCCCCCCTAGCAGATCATATTAACAAAATAGAGGGGAAAATAATTAGACTATTGGACGCACAAAATAGGGATCAGCCGGTGGCCCGAATTAATGCAAGTCAGGAAGGGCCGAGGAAGGATCTGCGTCCAGACAGCGCCGACTTAAACAATAGTAGGCTGGCAGGGAGCAACACGAGAGCTGCCACTATAGTGAATAAGGACAGAGTTACACCCCCCATCACTGCAACCCCTAGATCACAACAGGAGGGTAAGAATAGGGGGATGGTAACAGCTCACAGTCCTCCTGATGCACAGACCAAAAGTACCCCGGGTCTTCAGACATTGGACTTGCCCCCAGCCTCCTGCCCATACACAATAATCCTAGCGGGAGTTCCAGCCCAAAACCCCGACAGAGAAGAATCGACAAACTCCCTGATAAACAAAACTAAGCACTGGTTACTGAATAACGTTAGGGGAGTTAATACAAGGAACACTCATATTCTTATGGCTAGAAGGGTAGCTTGGGTAGGACCATCAGAGAAAAAATTTTCAGGAGATTGCGTGGTTGTTAATTTCAGAGACCCGCAAATGGCAAAAGAATTACTGGCTTTTAGTTGCGGGTTCTTTGATGGTGGGTCGACAATTAAAATGCTCCCACTTAATTTTTTCTATAGGGACTACCGAGCTGAGCAAAGACAAACGAACTGGAGAAGAAGGGAAAAGCCTACCACAAGAATTAATAGCCCGTGGGCTGGCCCCAATCGGTTCACCCCATTATGTGAGAGAACAGTGATGGATGAATTGGACTGACTGGCCCATGAAGAGCTTTTAGAGCCCCTTTCTCCCCTAGCCAATTTAGAGTACAGGGAAGGCTTGGATAATACGGGAAACACTATAGAACTATCCCTCAGGCGAATTGAAACCTCACCAACTCCTTTAGTTACCAGCGTGGTTATAGGAGAGACTCGTCTTGCAGGGTCCCTCAACCTAAATCAGCTCACCCTAGCAAGGAGGCCAACAAATCACGAGGAGGAGGAACTTAGGGTGGTTTCTTGGAACATCGCAGGATTATCTTCCAAGTTAAAAAATAAGGAGTGGTTGGATTTCAGCCAGAAATTCCATATCATCTGTTTGCAAGAGACATGGGAGACAGATAGTAGTACCGTACATCTAGAGGGATACAAAATGTTTTTCGTACCGGCCCGGAAATCTAATATGGGAAGAGCGAAAGGTGGACTAATCATTTATGTGTCTCTCAAACTACAAGGATCCTGGGAGGTTATGGGCTGGAGTTCGGATCATCTACAGGGTATTTCTTACCGCAGGAAGGGCTTAGGTTTTGTCTTATTAAATTTTTATAATGCAGCCCAACCAACGCATAGATTGAATGAGCTCGAGGATAGATTATCAGATTTACACGCTGGAGGATTCAACCCCCCAACCCTGATTCTGGCGGGCGACTTTAATTGTCACCAATGCCCACACTTAAAATGGGAAGGGGCTAAATGGGATTGTTGCCCCTCTACCAAGGACTGGCACCTAGAACACACACTAGAAGGTAGCAAACTTGGTAACATCTTGGGCTCATATGATCTGATCCCCACGATGGAGTTAATTAAGCTTACTCACTCTAATGTGATTAATCCGACGTTTAAAGGCAGAGGGAGGGACACCATCATAGATTTTATTTTTATATCAAATGATCTTAAACACAGGATTGTAGATTTTAGTATACAAATCAGTATTTTTAGTGACCATAACCCCCTGGTGCTGTTATTAAGGGTTGAGGAGGGACCCGCTAAGGCAATGGCCAGTATGACAAGGGGCAAACTAGATGCAATCGATCAAGGCAGGCGCATACGTTGGTCGAATATAGATGGGGAAGTATTTTAGAAAAATCTTATCGCAACCCCCGATAGTGGGATTTGGACGTGTCTAGACCCGGATGTGAAAGGAAAAAAATTGATAAATGCCTTCATAAATATGGCAAAGGAAATCGATAAGTTACTCAGGGCTAAAGCACCATCTACGGCCAACAGTCAACCGAAATGGTTTGATAAAGCTTGCTCTAGTGCCCAAAAAGAATTAAAACGGGCACTCAAAAAAGTACCGAAAGATAAAAGCAGGATCTCGGAATGTAGGGCCCAATACAAGCTGGCCATAAAAAGGAGGAAACAAACTATCCAATCTGAGGCTTGGGGGAATCTGAAGGAGGCAGGGGAGTTGAGAGACATGTCTAAATTCTGGAAGGTGATTAATGACCCAATTTTCCAGACATTAAATAGTGAGAAGATGGTCTGTAATATCCTCCCAGATGAATGGGTCTCTCATTTTAGCAAGCTATACAATCATGCCAGTGATTCAACCCAATCAGCCACAGACGTGGGGACTCTGCCAAATTCATGGGTAGAGTTCACAGTGGAGGAAGTCAAAAATGGAATTTGTGCCCTGACAAGAAATAAGGCCCCGGGGCCAGATGGGATTCCTCCAGATCTATTTTTATCGCAGGTCGAGCTGTGGGCACCTATATTAGTAAGAATTTTTAATACAGCCGTGGAAGAGGGACTGCCAAGGTCCTGGTCAACTGCCCATATCGTCCCCATATTTAAAAAGGGAAATAAGAGTAATCCACAATGTTATAGACCGATTTCCTTAATTGATGTGTCTGCAAAAGTGTTAGGGAAGGTGATATTAAACCGTCTCATGGACTGGGCAGAGGAAAAAGATATCATCACAGACACCCAGTATGGCTTCAGAATGGGCCGCTCAACTACTGACCAATGCCTCAATCTATATAATCTGGTCGCTAAATACACGGTTGCTGGCGAAGGTACAGTCTTTTTAGCTTTTATGGACTTAACAGCAGCCTTCGACCGGGTTAATCGAGGGAAATTATGGGAGATTCTAGAGTTGCTAGGGGTAGATTCGAGCTTGTTATTTATTTTAAAATCATTGCACTTTAGTACCACAGCTCAGGTCCGGTATAGTAACGAGGGGAACCTAACGGACCACTTTTCTTGTACAGGGGGCGTGAGACAAGGCTGCATCTTGGCGCCTTTCTTGTTTACATTATACATAAACGGTTTGGATAAGGCCCTGTGCACATTGGGAGTGGACTGCCCGAGAGTCGCAAGTAGAAGTATCCCGGTCTTATTGTACGCAGATGATGCAGTACTCCTCTCGCGTACAGGGAGGGGTCTGCAATCTCTTATAGATGGCTTCTGCGATTTTATGGCAAACTTAGATCTATCCCCTAACCTCACAAAATCCTACATCATGGAAGTAGGAAAAAGACCAACCAAGAATTTTATTTGTAAAATTGGGGGACACAAACTAGAGAAGGTCGAGGTTTTCAATTATTTAGGGATTACCTTCGACAAACATCTTAATTTTAGAGCACTAGCGACTGATAAATGCAAACAGCACGCGAGCATCATGGGCTCAATCATGAATCGTGCTACAAGACTAGGTAGATGGTCAGTGCTGGAAATATTGAACTTATATAACTCAATTTGTTGTTCTAAAATTATTTATGGGAGTGAGGTCTGGGGATTTAGAAATGTGGACTCTATACAACTAGAGGAAAACAAGTTCCTTAGGAGGATCTTGCAGGTTCCCCAAAGCACACCAGCCCATATTATTCACGAGGAGCTAGGGATCCCGTATATCTCTGACAGATTAAGCTTTAGGCCGTTACTGTGCTGGATCAAAATTTGGACCAACCCCGAAGCAAGCCTAAGCAGAGAAATAATAACAGACTGCATTAACAGGGAAAAAGGTCATAAAATTCCATGGCTTAAATATGTTCAGGATAAACTGGAGTGGCTGGGATGTGCAAAATATTTCAGGGAACCGTCAACATTAACACCTCAGTTAAAGGGCATTTTAAAGGCAGAATATATGAGGCGGATAGCCTGTGCCAGGGAAGATAGCGAAATTCTGAAAGGGTCAGTGAGGTCTCATATATTAACTAAATCTGTTGAAGGTCTCGAACCCTACCTGGCACTAATCCATAACAAAAATGATAGATTTTTAATGACCAGATTTAGACTGGATCTTTTACATCACATTTTAGCAGTTCCCGCGGGGTACACGAAAGAAATTGGTACAAAGGGTCCCTGTGGCTGCGATCTAGGATCTCCACAGGATACCCTACATTTTGTATTCTTTTGCCCTTTTTATGAATATCCGCGGGCTCTTTTTTTAAAATCCATCCTAAGGGCGAATAAATTTACCCAGGTTAGAGTAGCCCTTTTATACTTAAAACTGGCTGTGGAACCCTTCACACTGTTCTGTATCGTAAATTTTTTAAGACTAGCCGCGAAACTGAGGAAATCTAGAGGGGAGATGTAAGTGAGTTTATTTGCCGGGCGCTGTAGGCATCCGGATTAAAAGGCCCCCCGCACGATAGTCTTACATTGTACACAGAACAGGAGATGATTTATGGAGATTACACAAAGGATGAACTGTAATGTTTACAGTACCTGGGACGTTATAAGATGTTTGTTTTAATTAGGCTACGGCTTATTTTTAATGTGATTGATCTTATATGAACTACGATCCTGTATTTTATTCACTGTCATAAGTTTGGTATTCCCTACCTGTACAGATGTCCTCGCACTGCACTTTATAACTTTTAACATGAAATTTAGTCTTAATTCTGAGCCTAACTGATATCCTGGAATGGTTCATCAGATATGTTTTCTTTTTTAACTTTTTTAGATGAAATGTTCAGATTACTATATGTGAAATGTGTAAATACATTGTTCTTGTATGGATGTTTTAATATCCGAATAAAGATACTTTTGACTTGAGTTGCAACTCTGGCTATGGACCTGAGACAAGATTTTGATGAGCTCCTTTGCCATGGAGTATCCAAAATGTGCTCTTAGCATTGTGATTGCTACATTTTTTTGATAGTTGCTTTATATAGTCTGCACACTCTTTATTTTTTTATGTTATGAGTCATGCGTTTTTCTTCACTATCTCTCAAAGGTCCTACTTATAGATACTTGTAATTTTACATCTGGTTTGTAATAGCCAACGATTTAACAGATTTGTTAGTTTCATCAGGCTATCAGAGGGACCACTCTGTCGAAGATCTGTAAGTGCCACTACTGGAATTAACAGGCAAAAGTGGGTCCTGAAGTAATTTGGCAGACAGCTATACCCAAAATGCAACCAAGTCCAATTTACTTCCATGGACTGGTATGTGTATTGCATAGGAGGCTGGTCGGTTTGCCATGGGATGGTTGAGGTTGAAGTGGATGACATGATGATCACTCCGGGTAGCAGCATTGTTTCCTGTCAAAATCCAGTTCTGATATGGCAGTCGCATGTTTGAGTTCCTTTGTTGTCACTTGTTGCATCATGGGCCTCTTTCACGAAAAACCATAGTTGCAAGTAGTGTAGAAAACAAATCCTTTGCGCATACATGGTAAAGCCTTAGATAGTGCATGTTCCTCTACTCCTGGGCGAGTGTCTCTACCACCATGCACCAACACATTAACCTGCTCTTTACAGAGTACAGTGTTTGGTGTCTACTTAGGATCCTAAATTTCCTCAGGGCCTTAGTGCCCTCATTTTGCAAAGTGTGCCCTCACCAATGGCATCAACAATGATATGTTTGAATACTCTGTCCACAACCGTAACCCTTTGAGGTGCCTTGATAAACCTAAAATCTAGAAGTACATACTCCAGATTTTCTCCTTATACAATTTTAATTGGTGATGTGCCTATCAAACAATATCAACTTTTTTAGCTCAGGGGTTACCCTACAACTTTTGTGAAGACCTCTGAAAGTAGTTCTTTACAAAATGTTTATGATTTCTAGGCATACATCTGTATTGGTGTTTTTACACACTTTTGACAAATATGACGATTTATTGGCTGTTTATGATTATTACTGCTTTGCATGCAATGTGTAGGTGTGAATGAAGATTTATTTATACTGTAGAAGGACCATTGTCAGAAAATGGGCATTTAATTTGGGAAAGGGGAACCCTTGCCACCCTGTCTCAGTGAAACCTTGATCAACCCTAGTAGTTGTGGTCCATTCAGCAGGCAGATTCATTGCAAAACGTCTGCTAAGTTCAAGCAGTACCAATAATTTGAAAGCCAAGATATCAACACAATAAAATTCCCAAACCAACTTGCACTCTAAACTTAGTAAAATGTATTGAGCAATTAGACACAAAAGCAGTTAAAAACAGATAAGGGGAACTGGAGTTATGAATTGCTGAATTTTCAGGGCAAAAAAAGCCTCTAAAAGTAGTAAGGCATCAATCTAAAGTCTCAAATCTTTGTGGACCAAGACCTGTGCAAGATTTCAGGCTGGCCAGAATGGAGGTTGAATACACAAACTGCGTCACCCCGTCAGAGTTTTTACCTGCTGCTTTGGTCCACTTTTTGAAAGTCAAAGTCTTACAGCAGGGCGACGTCCAAGGCTGAAGCCGGTGAGGGTTCCTTGAAATCAGATGCGTTATCGGTGAGCCATTGAATTTGTCACCAAAAGCTCTGAGCGGAACAAAGTTGCATTTCGTAGCATCTGAGGTCATTTAGCCACTGGAATATCTTTGAACTAAGTCACTTTTAGGGTTCTCAGAATGGGTAAGGTTGGAAGCTATACTGAGCATGGATCCATGAGGCTGGATACCTGAACAGTGAAGTCCAACTATACCTGTTTTTTGGGAAAGTGTTGGAAAGTGGCTCATTGGTGGTAGTGAATATGTATTTACCACTGACAATAAGGTCACTAACGTGGTTTCTAAGGCTCACTATAGGTCTCAAAAAATTATTCCCATGCTCAACCCTTGGCAGCTGGGCTGCAAGCAGGCAGGCTTAACTTCAAGACCGGTATGTAAAGCATTTTAAAACACCAATTCTTTAAATAATTAAGACACAACGCACAATAAAATTCCAACACCAATTTATAAAAATAGGAAATAATTTTATCTTTAAAATGACACCAAAATGAAAACATTCAATGTAGGGAACTGGACATATGAATTATTAAAGCTTTAGAACTATATAGCACATAGAAACCTATAGCGCCTATTGAAACATCTGGTCGTGCTAGAATGGAACAAAGTCAATGGTTCAGGCCAACTGTGATGGAGCCCTGCGCGGCTACCCCTTGCAGTAGTTCTTGGTCAAAGTTTTTACCTACTGACTTTGAAACTTTTCTGGAGCTTTTCTTACCGGGGTCCCTCAAATCTCTCAGCCAGTCTTGACTCAGTGAGGGTTCGCCAGCTTGCCTTGCGACTAGCGTCCGGTCAAACTTGTGGAAATCTGACCTCCGGAGCTTTCCAGAACCAGAGATCGAGACCGGCTTGTGGTTGAAGGTGGGCAGCTTGACTCTCGCGGTTGGTCTCGGTCACTTCCTCTACTTTCGGACAGAGAACATTTAACAGAGCTTTTTCTCGTGGGGTCCCTCGATGCTCTTTACCAGACCGGATTTGGTGAGGGTCCGCTGGCTTCGGTTTCTACCAGCTCCAGGTCAAACTCTGACACTTGGACCTCCGGAGATTTTCAACAGGATAAACCTGGTTGGCAGGCCCGCTCACAGTTGAGGGTCGCTGGCTTGGCTGGCCAGGTTGAGTTGGTCCATTTTTTCCAAAGTTTCTCCAAAGTTATTCAAACTTCAGGAACTTCAGGAAGTGTCAAAAAATTACTCCAAGGGTCTTGAAGCTCCACGATGGTCCTTGAAAGTTTGGGACTTCATTTCCAAAAATCTATTTGGACAAAACCCTTATAAATCCACTGATAGTACTCCAGGCTGGGGATTCTTGGTGGTGGTGGTCCAGGTGAGCTTGTTAACCTTTAGCATGCAGGACGTCCACTCTTTAGTCTTTTTGAAGCAGATTTGAGCCACAGGGCTGTAGTTCCAGATTGTGCTGCAGGCGCAGTCAGAGTGCAGAGCCTGATTGGTGCAAATCAAACTTCCAACATGGACCTTTCTTCTGTAGTTTCAAGTGGCAGATCTGAGAGGCACTGCCCCTCTCAGATACTTATTCAATGTTTTCTGGGGTCACACAGGAGGGACCTCCTGTCCAATGAGGTGCAGGAAGACACTTCAGAGAATGACCATTTCCTCCAAAGTGTGGCGCAATGGTCTCTCAGAAGCCACTAAATTCAATGTGGCTGAAATCTCAGCAGAGAGGCAAGAGCTAACTAAACAAACCACCAGGATGGCTTATCTCTATCTCTATATTCTCCCTCCGCTGGCATCTGCACAATCCTTCCTTAAGCCTCCCATCTGGCTGAGTTCAAAGAGTAGGGATGTAAATAAAGCTTGTTTCTCCTGCCTCTCTCCTCCTTCTATTGAAGATTATTGTTCACATCCCCTCCCCCTGGCTCTGGTATTCCT
The DNA here is from genome assembly GCF_964204655.1 of Triturus cristatus. Lineage (NCBI taxonomy): Eukaryota > Metazoa > Chordata > Amphibia > Caudata > Salamandridae > Triturus > Triturus cristatus. Next base: position 635,184,866 of record NC_140589.1, on the reverse strand, counting down.
GTGCAGAAGAACCGAACCTGTCTCCTCCCAGAATGGCTCCTTCACCCCAGGGCTACTTATCACCTTAATCAATCAATCAATGAAAGGAAAGCTTTATTTGGCTGCTTTTTGAAACAGGCATAAAAGCACATAAAAATCGTAAACATTTCATGTTATATTACAAAATGTTAAAAAGCAATAGACATATCACAAGTTATACACTATAAAAATATTTACAGCAAATTTTCTAAAACAAGAGCACATGCAAGCAGGAAGAGGATGCCCAAATTACGACTCGTCAGTTACACAACATTTCCTCTGTTGAAGCACCTTCTTTAAAAACATAGCCAATCTCCAAGCTGTGTGCTCATCTTCCAGTAGCTGGAGTAAAATAAAGGCTGGGCAACACTGCCTCAACCCTCGGTTTAATAAAAGTGGAAAGTTTGAATAGTGGATTGTTCAGAAGTTTTGTCACAGGGACACACTGGTAACACACGGGACCAGTCATTCGATTTTGGAAATGACACTAATCTATGGACATTACCCAGTCTAAGTCTAGTTAAAAGGAGTCTGCCAAAGGCCCCGGGTACAAAGGTTAGGTAAGGCTCCATTCCTGGGGTAGTGCGTAACAGCTGATGTTGCCTCACACTTATTTTGGAAATTTCCCCTGCCGTTCTGATAGAATCCAATAATTGGAGGCCCTCTTTCTTTAAGATCTTTCTGGGTATCGCCAACATAGAACTTGGATTTGAAAAATATTCTAGATGACCCAGGTCGTTCACAAAATCACGAACAAATCTAAACCAGGGAATCTTAAAAGCCCCTTCCAACCTTAAGCTGACTTGCAGGAACTCCCTATTTAATTCAGTCTGGTCTTTGCACCAAAACCTGTGCCACAGAAGTGTAGGCTCTAGTTTAATAAGATTGGCAATGTAGGGAAGGCGCAGCTCCTCATGGCAGACATAAGAGGAGGTACTGGGAGGTACTGAGAGAATATACCTTAAGAAAGCATTTTCTATAGTTTGCAAAGGAAGAGTGTTTACAAAACCCCACACCCCTGCCCCATAAACCGCCATGGTGATACACTTAGCCTTATATATCTGCAAGAGTTCTAAGGGTGGTTTCCTGCCTAGCTTTTTGGCAAAGGTTACTAGGGCTGTTGATCTAACAAAGGCCAATTTTTGGGCGGAGATAGTTTGAGCCCACGAGTCCTGCTGATTAAATAAAATACCTAAGTAGGAAAAACTTCTAGTTGAGGCTAACTTCTTCCCATTAACAAACATTTCGCATGTCCTCTGTGTCCCTTGGCCACATCTCATGACGAAGGTCTTGGAGATATTTATATTAAGACCAAGATTCTTCATAAAGTCACTAAAGCTCTCCAAAACCCTCTGAAGGCCGTTTTGAGTGTGTGCCATTAGCACAGCATCATCCGCATAAAGAAGTGCGGGTATCGGTTGACCTCGAGCTTGGGGAAGATCTTTGCCCTTCGAGAGTAGCGTTTCTCCTAGTCCATTATTATAAAGATTAAAAAGGAAGGGGGCCAGCACGCAGCCTTGTCTGACCCCTCTCCTGATGGGAAAAGTCTTAGTGCACCCCCCCCCCCAGGCCATACCGCACGCTTGCAGTAGCACCGCTATACAAGCGTCTTAAGAAAGCCATAATATGGGGATCAACCCCAACTGCCTCAAGGACCTCCCACAGCCTATCGTGTCTTACGGAATCAAAGGCCGGAGTGAGGTCCACAAATGCCAGGAACAGACTACCTTTCTTTGCTCTTATATATTTGTCTATCAAGATGGCTACATTTAGGCTTTGTTCTGTTGTACCAAGCCCGGCACGAAAGCCATACTGTAGGTCGGATAGGATCTGGGTAGCCTCTGCCCAGTCATTTAGGCGCTCCAGGATAACCCGCCCGGCCACTTTGACCAAGGAGTCCAACAAGCAGATCGGTCTGTAGCATCCCGGGTCCTGACGGTCCCCCTTTTTCAAAATTGGAATAATAATTGATTCCACCCAAGTCTTGGGGAATGTTGACTTGATGCTAGCGTTAATGACTTGGGTTAATATGAGCCCCCATAAAGAAATGTTGGATTTAAACAAGTCGACTGGAACACCATCGGGTCCCGGGGCCTTGCCACCCAGGCTGAGTGTTACTGCTCTGGTCACCTCTTCTAGAGTGATTTGCATATCAGGCTGATCATTATTGTTTAAGAGAGTGTCAGTCAATTGCAGCCCAGTGTCTCCTTGATCATTATACACCTTAGCAAAGTGATTGGTCCAGGTTTCTTCAGATATGGCTATTTCTATAGAGGGGCCATCACTAGATGAAAGGTAAGGGACCCTCAGTACCTTCCAGAATTCAATACTATCTTTCACCTGGGCCTCAGAGTGGAGGGAGTCCCATGCTTCATTTCGCAGAGTACGCTTCCTCTCTGTGACAGCCCATCTATATTCCAATCTAGCCTGTCTGACTCTAGTTGGAGATCTGGGCTGGCTGTGCAATTCTTTTTCAAATTGGAGTGAGTGTTCGTGCATTTCTTGTCAAACCACCCTGAGTTTTTTTATTTTTTTACGTTGATGAACCGTCAGCAAGTTCTTAACCTCCTTTGAAATATCCTGAAAGGAGTGCACAATACTAGCATCAGAAGCTGAGTCGCTCACACAGGTATTAACAGCAGATTTACAGTTCAAAATCACTTGTTTAGTCAATACATCAGGGTCCACGTTTGCTCTCCGTAGGGTGTAACCATTCATTCTATTCAAAAAGAGATTCCCCAATACTTGGTTAGACAAATTGGGCTTTTTGGGTCTGTGCATGGGCGATACGACCTTACGCCGTAAGTCCAGGTTTTGCCCACTCAATCATCAGGTCCCAGTGGAGATCGTGGCATTTGAACAAGCCATCATGAGAGAAGTAGAGAGTCTCAAAGACCATACAAAAAGACCCTTTGTTAATGTATCTAGAGCCGAACAATTGGCCTTGGATTCATTACGGAAAAAATGGTGACCTTGTGATAAAACCTGCCGACAAAGGCGGGGGTATTGTGCTGCTTAGTAGAGAAGGGTACGATCAACAATGTACAGACCTTTTATCCGATACGAAATTTTACGAAATCATCACGACAGATCCAACGGAACGTCTACAAAGAACAATCACACTGATGGTAGAGGAAGCGGAAATTAACAACTGGATCTCCAAAAGCGAAGCAGAGTTCCTGGTAGCTCGTACACCTAGAATGCCGTATTTTTATTCCCTTCCCAAGATCCACAAGGAACGAAGACCACCACCGGGAAGACCGATCGTTTCAGGGATCGAATCGGTCCTCGAACCCCTGTCACAATTTGCGGACCACTATCTTAAACCACTAGTACAACAAACGCCCACCTACCTCAAAGATACCAAAGATCTCCTTATCCTCCTAAGAGATCAGCAATTCGTAGAAGGTAGAATGTTACTAGTCGGCTTAGATGTCGAAAGTCTGTACACCAGCCTCCCACAGAAGAAAACATTGGACACCCTTGAAGAGCTACTGTTCAGTCAACAGTGGAACCATAAGACACCGAGACATTTTATCCTAGAGTGTTGCAGACTGGCGCTCACTGAGAACCATTTTGAGTATAACCATACCATGTATCGACAGTGCCATGGCACTTCCATGGGAAGCACCTTCGCGCCGAGCGTGGCAGGATTATACGTGAGCGATTTCGAAGCACAATTCGTACAGAGCCCGACCAACCCCTTCCTCAAACGGATTATCTTTTGGAAACGGTACATCGACGATGTCCTGTTGATTTGGGAGGGTGATATGGGAACTCTTGTCGATTTTCATCAGTGGCTAAACACCAGAGATGAGTGGCTAAAGTTCACCTACTCAGCAAGCCCAAACAAACTTGACTTCCTAGATGTCACGATCTTCATTGATAATAACACCATCCAAACGAAAACATTCTTTAAACCAACTGCAAAGAATAGTTTACTTTCCTTTAAAAGTTTCCATCCACGCCCAATGAGGGAGAATCTTCCGTATGGCCAGTTTCTCCGTCTCAGACGCAATTGTAGCAATATCCAGGACTACAAAGAACAAGCGGAAGATCTAAGCGAGAAACTGAAGAACAGAGACTACCCTCTACGTACCATCAAAAAATGCCAAAAGAGGGCTAGAAACCAACAGAGAGAAACCCTAATGGAAACGACTGTGAAAGAACCCTCTAAGGATCTGGTCACATGTGTCAGCACTTATAGCCCGGTATCCAATGACGTCAAGAAAATAATCAATAAGAACTGGAGGATCCTCACGTCAGGGGCCTTGAAATGGCCAAAACCTAGGTTCTCAAACAAGAGGACCCGTAATCTAAGAGACATACTGGTACACACAAGACCCCCCCCAAAACCAAGTATGGATACGACCATGAGTCTCTGGAGCAGAACGCCGGTAACTGGTCACTACCCTTGTGGCACGTGCTCCGTATGTCACTTAACTACAGCCACAAAAACCCTACAACTACTGCCAGATTTGCTATGGACAATCCGAGCGCATACCAACTGCAACACCACCCACGTAATCTATATGATTACATGCCCTTGCAAATTACGCTATATCGGGATGACATGCCGCAGAGTCAAACAACGACTCTGTGAACATAGGAGCAATATCAAGTGCAAAAAGAGTACCACTAAAATGAGCAGTCATTATCTGGAAAAAGGACACACAATTAATCATCTTCAGTGGGTCATTTTGGAAACCCTTAATGTCAAAAACCAAAATGCAGAAAGAACCCTGTTTGAAAAAGAACAAAGATGGGTCCACCGCTTATGTACCCATGTACATGGACTAAACGACAATATCCCATGGCTAAGTATTAACAAATGATAACCATTTTATGAACAAAAAATACTGGAGCAGGATTAACAACGTAGATGATGGATACATCTGTGTTGGGTCTCAACGAATTCCTAATTCCCCTCACTATCCACCTACAAACTCTGCGGACATAAGCATCATTGATATAAAAGCGCCACCTCACAGACTCAGTCCACAATATAAGTCGAGGTGATGTGAATTCCTACATTATAAGATTCTATCAACAAAAGTAATCGGAACATCCCTTTACTCCATGCCATCCCCTTACTATGACTATCGCCTGTGAATAGGAATCTTCATACAAGATAAGTTACACATAAGATATCCGTCTGCTAAATATCTCAACAACATCAGAGGTAGAGAACCGTGAAAATCCTAGAAATTACATGGCCCTCTCAGATTAACGTGCGCGCTTAGAATGTACTTTCAACAACATCAGAGGCAGAGAAATTGCATGGCCCTCTCAGACTGACGTGCACGCTGAGAATGTACTTTCAAACTTTATTGAGATAACCCACGGAGCCAGATGAACATTGTGACTTTTCCGGTATTTCCTAATGTAGACATGAAGTGTCTTGTGTCACCTGAGTACAATTGCCTTGGATATCATACATACCAAGAAGTAACTCGAATTTCCAGCTAAAGATTTATTTATACGAAGTACGATCTTTGTTTTCAACATAGTGTTTTTTACAAGTAACTCAGTCTGTTTTCACTGCCGATCCATGCGATGGTTTCTGGCTACTTTAAATATGACCCGGCGTTACTGAAGCACATTCCGGGTAGAGAGAGGCAGCGGCAGAACAAGTCTCAAAACCTCCCTGCGCAAGGTAACGGCCGGAACAAACACGAGGACGCCGACGGAGGGACGAAGGGATGTAATGTATACCTCTTTTTTAATACCTTGTTTGTCCTTCTATTTCTCCTTTAAGAGCGGGATTTTACCTCCTGTACCTGATGGGTTTCCTCTAATTAAGCAAACAAGGTATCGTCACCTACCATGTCCACAGAAGTGTATGTAGATATTTTTGAACATGTTTTCGCATAGCCTCATTTCAAAGTCAGATATTTGCTAACTTCTACTTTTGAGCTTTACATTTGAGACCATTACCCCACACCACCCTGATACAAACTCCGATGTTATTGAAATAGGGTATATTTAACAACGAGCGTGTTCCTCACGCTGCACGCGAATGGTCCTAATATCCACCTAAAGACATCACGTGGTTTTTTGCTTACTCAGAGAATTTTGTTTTTGCCAGGTGCTCCCACATATAAAAAGAGGGCCTCTTTTTGCCATTACTCAATGCCAATAAAAGTATGTATGTCTATTGTCATTGTAGATGAACGCTCACGGATAACAACACCGGCATTATAACATTCAGTGCCAATCCCCCCCGCCCCCCACTTTCTCCTGAAACTGGGTAACTCTAAAAACGAGCGTGCTCCGCACGTATGCGAATGGTCTTAATATCATTATGAAGACAGTTTGTGCTTTGTGCCTACTTAGAGAATTTAGTTTGTGCCAGCTTTTTCCTTTTTTCTTGCTAAATTACTTTTAATTGTAAAAAGAGGGCTTCTTTTGCCGTTACTCAATGCCAATATAAGCATGAATGTCTATTGCCATTATCACTATTGAAGTATTGCCATTTTGTAGTTGCAATAACGGCTGATGCTCGAGTTTTTGAACATAACGACAGCGCTCATCTTGACTATATATGGGTCTGTTTCATTTTCTTTTCTCCCCCCCTTTTTTCTTATGTTTCCAAATAGGTTCAATTTGAACTTCTAAATACCGGTTGGACCAATCAATCCACCCTTACCTGGGAGTCCCTTAGATATCAGGGTCCCCACACTTACACTAGGTCCTGATGAAAGCCCACCTGACCCTTCGGGGCACGACATAGGGCTGAAACATGTCGACCCTCCCTTTTTTTGGACTATTTCACATAGTGCACTAGACCCTAAAGCGTCTATTACTGCACGAAAAGCGTTTTTAACAAACTCGCACCCAGTTTTATTAAAATTTATTGACTGGTTTGACGAGTCTTTTATCTCACACTCACGGAGATCACCTCACCACACACGGGAATTTTCTTCATCACTACGATCACTACTGAAAAAACCAGAGGCAAAAACCTCCGGGTGGAGGAAGCACACAGTAACCCAATGATGATGCTGTCACGTTGTCAAGCATAAGCGGATAATCGAACATACCGCTGGAACACCACCTGCAATAAACGTGATTGAGGGTTTCTTAACAGTCTCTGAACTACTGTCGCTAACTTTGGTTCTTTCAGGACCAGTGATCCACTCTCTCCTGATTTTTAAGCATTTGGTATAAGAAGCTGAGTGGGTCGCAACCCCTTCTTACTCCCTCCTTTTGATTTATATATACAGCTTAATCAATAAACATAAAGGAAAATGATCACTCAAACAGTTCTCCTCCACCGTGAAGGAAAGCAACCTATGGGCATATGTGCGTGAAACTAGTATAAAATCTATGGTGGAGGCTAGCCCTCTCCCATTAAATGTATGAGGCATGGGTACTGGGATAGCTAACAGCTCGTTAACAAAACCAAGTTCACTGGTAAAAATTAGCTCATTAAACAGAGCCCCTACCCTTGTATGACAGAAGTGGGTACTATGCTCTCCTTCGTTGGCCAAGCTGCACATTCTATTATCTGCATAATTACAAGGGGCGCAATTAAAATCCCCCATTAGCATTATCATTGTATCCTTTGTACTCCCATTGCAAATAGTATTCAGAGTCCCACTTAAGATTCTTTACCACTGTTCCAAGTTCATCAAAAGGAGCATTGTTGTAGAGGTTTATCAATATAATGCGATGAGATGCATTTAATGTCAATTCAATTATGTGATAGTAACAATCCCCCCCGTGGAAATCTATTTTATTTGCTGTCAGCTTATTTGAGATGTATGTACAGATACCACCCTTTGGTCTGCACCCCAGACCCTTCACTGCCTGAATATTAAAGGTCATAAAACCATTTATAAGGAGTGGATCTATTGCCCAGGTTTCCTGTAAACATAGAATATCAATATTCACTATAAGTTCACACCAAACTGGGTTCTGTAGCTTAGAGCGTGACTCTGAAATATTCCATGACATGACGGAAGAGGTGGGACTATCCAAATTAAGCAGGAGCTCAGGGTAGTCAGGGTAGTAGAGTGATCCATACTAGATGCCATAGGCGATCTGATGGTGCACTGAGGTTGTTCCAGCAAAGTGGTCGAACTCTCTGTGCAATCTCCCATCACTGCAGGTTCCTTTGTGCACAGCAAGGGTAGGACCCTTCCCGTCTCTTTCATTGGATATTCACCATTAATCAAAAATGGGTCTAGTGGGTTTGTGACATTACCATCTCCCGACCCTCCATCCCTATCAGTAGGGAGCGTCAGTCAGTCGACATCTTCTAAAGAGTGAAGAGGGTCAAAAATGTTATGTACTGGAACATCAAATCTGTGCTGTAATAAGCCCATGGTATTACCTTCTTCCGGAAAGTGCTGTGGTGCCCTTACTTATCACCTCATCAAAGCAGCCTGGCTAATCCACTCAACTCTGACCAATCAGGACAGATCACTGGAAGGCTTCATTTTGGCTTACAGACAAAGGCTTAAAAGTTTTTGTCTGTACATTTTAGGATACCTTCAACAATAGAATACTGTTGGATTTATTAATACCATTCTAGGAAGTCCTTGAATGATATTTTTCTGATTCCCCGGGCGGGAATTATTAATAAATAACTTCTTGTCATGTTAAGCTATGTGGCTGGGGATTTGCAATGGGAAATATGACTTGGGCAATTTTTCCAACACCAGGGATTATAAAGCATCTTTTATAAGGACCCTGCCTATCTCTACAGGACCCTCCACCCCTGGAACCCTATAGGGGTTCTGAATATGTAAAAATATTGCAGATCCTCACCCCACAGTGCTTCCAGCACAAAAGTTGATTTTGAGATACATTTTACTACAATGTGGGCAGAGAAATGTGCAATTTCACTTAACCAGGGGCATATAAAACCTATTTTATTAGGGTCCTCCTTATAAATACCTGATCCCCCACCACTGAGACACCTAGGGGAGACCCTGGGGGTACTGAATATGCCACAATATTGTAGTTCATTAATATTAAAGTGACCCAAACACTGAAGTCGCGTTTGAGCACAATTTACATTTTAAAAGCAGTCCTGCAACACAAGGCTGCTTTTAAACCGACCTCAGGCCTCACCGCTGCACACATTTGAGTGCAGAAAGCTCCGCTGACCTCTAAACTCCCATGCCCATGCTTGAGACTTAAAGGTAGTTTTGACTAACCCTGGGCCGAAAACTACGCTACGCTCGCAGAGTGTGCGTAGTTTGTGCAGCTACGCGAATCGCACGTAGAACAGTGCAAAAACGCGTAGCGTAGCGGGCATTTTTTGCTCGCTCGCGGTCCTCAACGTCAAGTTGGGGAGCGCGAGCGAGCAAAATCAACATCCCGGCGAGACTTTTTCCTCGTTCGCGATCGGCAACATCAAGTTACCGATCGCGGGCGTGTAAAATAAACCTCCCAGCGAGATTCTCAACGCGGGGAGGTCAGGTTTCTCATTGCGAGTGGTCGCGTATGCTCACGACCGCTCGCGATGAGAAACTACCAGTCCGCATTGAGAAAGCTGCCGCTCGAGTACAAATCTACTCGAGCGGCAGAAAACGACCACTTGCATGATGCCGTTCGCAATGATTGCACAGTGCGGACAAGCATCCGGCACTGTGCAATCATTGCGAACAGCATTTCCCTACCGCACTACGCAGTTCATGTAGCTACGCGTAGAATGCGTAGTGCGAAGTGCACTTCGCGTAGCTACGCGTAGCGCAACTACGCAAACTACACCCAGGGTTAGTTTTGACCACCCTGCCCTATTATTTTCTATGGGCTTATAGGTGAGGTGATGCCAATCATAGGGGTGCCCTAACCCTTAGTGTACCCTAGTGTATGTTGGTGTTTTCACTGTATTCCACGTGTCTTTTCAGCATAGCACTGGCCCAAGACCTCGTTAGGCAGAGCCCAGGGACAGTCACTGTTCTTATTCCCCTTTAGATGGTGAATCACTTTTAAGTGTCCAGTTCATCACAACACACCTCCAATACAGAGTGCAGGGTTCAGGTCATTGCTCACTTGAGAGCATGGTTGTTCACTCCAGCCAGAAATGCATATTGGGCTTCTAGAAGTGAGATGAGTATTGTAATTGATTGTAAGCCAGTTGTGACTCATTAGGCACAAGGTGCATTTTGATAAAGTTACTTTTCCACTAATGCTACCATAAAGAACTTTCAACATTAAAAAGTTTTTTTTAAACTAAGTGCAAAATAACTTTGAATCATTTTGCTAACATGTTCCCAAAAACAGAAATATATGAAGGGTTTAATTATACTTAGACCTGTTTGTAGAGAATATAGCTTGACCTACACAGTGAAGAAAATTTTTGAATATTTAGTCACTGTGAGGGCACATTATTCCCTATATGCATTGTTGCCACTTTAAAAATATTATCCACCCAGCCCTAAGAGTTTATATTCACACATTGACTGTGACTAATATAGAAAAATAGCTTGGAGAACAGTGGTACATGTTTGTAATTGGTGTGAGCAGTATAAATACACATTGCAGCCCACATATGTCACTGGAGCGAAGTGTGCCCCTTTTACCATTGTCTTGTAGGAAAGTTAAATAAAGCAATCGGTGAGACTGATTTTGACCAAAACATATGCATTCTGCTAGTGAAGAACAGGTCCCCGGTGTCCAGAATGATAATTAGGGCTCACGGTTTTATGGTATTTATTTTCTTGACATTTCTGTCTGTATTTATCCATATTTATTTTTTGGCAACTTTATTTGTTTATCCATATTTATTATGGGTTAGGTGGGAAAAAAAACTGAACCTGGTATATTTCCACATTTATTTTACCAATAAATATGCAGTCATGCTTGAATGTCTGCCAGGTTTCAATTAAATGAACACCCACTGAAGATAAATTAATGTACTTCTATGAAAATATGCACATTTCAGTATCAGCCTTTTGCATATCTACTTCTGTTTAAGCCTCTTTCCTAAAATCCCTTTGTTTTTTAACCCCCTCACCTATCAATCCACACAGTTATTGGTCTGGCAATCATGGCAAAGTGTATTTACAATCACTCAAAAATCCCCCAATTTCCGTTTTTATCCACATTTAAAAATAAATACAGATCAGAAAATAAAGGGTTTTCTGTCTGTATTTATTTGTAAAAATCAGTAAAAGCAGAAAACAGGGAGCCTTAATTATAATACCAGTAAAAATGGAATCCAGGTGGCCAAGTAGAAAAGTTGACTGCTCCACCCATCTAGTGAAAATGTACAACTAAGTAAGGAGAGGCTACCAGAACAACATGGATTCTTTGCTATCTTTCCGGTTCGCTTACAGTGCAGCAGTAATGGTAGAAATAGTATTTTTATTATCAATCACTTTATACCATTCCCCCGAGATTTTGGGTTTTATGCATTACATCAAGGAAGTCTTTGGACACGTTACCACTAGAATAAGAAAGGATTCTTTTTACACTGTGCATGTATAGAAATTGTTGCTCCATTGTTATATATTTTTTAACAAATAATGGATCTGGTGGCAGAGGACTCCAAAGTTTTAATATTGCTATGACTGTTGAATGATGTATGAAGAACAGTCCCTACTCTCTGGGTATTCAGTATTCATTCCGAAGAACAGTAGATACAGTTTATCTTAAATGAGCTAAAGAAATACGTAATAAACAGTTTATTTTCAGCAATACAGCGTCGTGTTCAGCTATTTGTACTAACACTGAATGCTAAAAGCTCATTGGTAATTCATTTTTTGGACGCTCTTGAGCTTTCATTGTAAATTATTTTTGTGGCTATTTCTAAATTATGTACACAACCAACTTGAGGAGTTTTATGAGTGATTTGCCTGACTGCTCCACAACACAAGATTTTCTCGTAACAATATGTTTGAATAAAGCAGTATTCACATCAAGGGATATTGAAGAAATAATTTTTTCAATCCCTGGAGGGTAAAGAGGATTCAGAGTTAGAGTAACTCCTCCTAATTAACATCAATTCCACTTTAAATTACTCTAACCGACCAACAATAGTCAGTATGGGTGCACTATAATGGGGAGAGCATGTGAAAATATGTATGGGGTAATTGTTTTTTCTTCATCACCAAGGGTGAGCAAGGAAATAATTCCTTTTTATTTAGTTACCCTCACACACTCTAGTGGTGTCATGCTTCATCATCGGGTCACCCCGACGCCTAAAAGTCGGGGTGGGCTCAACCACAGTGTTGGGAGCTCTTGAAAGAAGTGTATGACCTGTGGGCTTAGAAATAAAATACCTCAGACAGATCCCCGGTATCCCTTTATTTTTGGGTCTGTCTGGGTTATTAAGATAAAATAAAAATGTAGGGTCTTATTGGGAGTCTTATGGTCCTAAGACCCTAGTGCCAGCATGTTTCAGTCCAATAGTGGCCGTAAAGGTCCCGGACTTTCTTCAGGGCAAAGTAGGCCTCCCTAGGGGACAGAAGTATGGGGGGTTTCCCTGTTCTGTACGTCGTGCAAGGGCAGAGTAGCTGCTCCTTGAGATGGTGATTGATAATTAATCAATCATCTGTCGTCCTCCATCAAAGTTCTGGAGGGTTTTCGTGTCTCAGGGGACCGTAAAGCATCTAGGGGTAGCTCTATAGTCAAACCTTCGTCAAGAGTCCTTCCCCGCCTGCAAACCTAATCGGCTTCGGTCCCCGGCTTTCGCGAAAGCCGGGGAAGGACTCTTGACGAAGGTTTGATTATAGAGCTACCCCTAGATGCTTTACGGTCCCCTGAGACACGAAAACCCTCCAGAACTTTGATGGAGGATGACAGATGATTGATTAATTATCAATCACCATCTCAAGGAGCAGCTACTCTGCCCTTGCACGACGTACAGAACAGGGAAACCCCCCATACTTCTGTCCCCTAGGGAGGCCTACTTTGCCCTGAAGAAAGTCCGGGACCTTTACGGCCACTATTGGACTGAAACATGTTGGCACTAGGGTCTTAGGACCATAAGACTCCCAATAAGACCCTACATTTTTATTTTATCTTAATAACCCAGACAGACCCCAAAATAAAGGGATACCGGGGATCTGTCTGAGGTATTTTATTTCTAAGCCCCCAGGTCATACACTTCTTTCAAGAGCTCCCAACACTGTGGTTGAGCCCACCCCGACTTTTAGGCGTCGGGGTGACCCGATGATGAAGCATGACACGACTAGGGTGTGTGAGGGTAACTAAATAAAAAGGAATTCTTTCCTTGCTCACCCTTGGTGATTAAGAAAAAACAATTACCCCATACATGTTTTCACATGCTCTCCCCATTATAGTGCACCCATACTGACTATTGTTGGTCGGTTAGAGTAATTTAAAGTGGAATTGAATATAGCAGTACCCTTTTTAAAATTAAAAGCAATGCTTAATTTGTAACTGAATGAGTGCCGGTGCCCAAAGCTTTGCTCAGAAGACTGGATCCCGCGCTATATTAAATGTCAGCGTGCCGAATACCAAGGCTGCATAGTGGCCTCCACTAGCTCAAATTAAGCACGATATTTGGAAGATTATGCATGGGACAAACACATGAAATGTTTTTGTTAATGAAATGTGCAACATTGCAAACGCAATACAGTACACGCACAAAAGATGACATAAAACATCAGCAAACAACACATTGCAAGAACATTTAAAAAAACAGGAGTATACAACCCAAGAACGTCCAATATATCGCAATGTTCTCAGAAAATAAAATGCACACATGAAAGAAGTAACACAAGGGCGGCATTAGTAAATGTAATTATTTGACGAAGTATCAATATCGATCCATTAAAAATAATAAGATAAAATTCAGTAAAGCGAATTACATAAAGTGCACTTTAACCTCCAGCTACAATAGTTAAATTGAGACTACTGTGATTTACTCGGTTTACATGAAAACCTTTGTAATACATATCTTAATAATTCTCCTGAAGGACGTCAGTTGTATGGGCGTCACTGCTACGAAACAAAACCCGAAAATCCTCTGAACTCTGTCAGGTATGAGAACATCCCATGTATTCAGCATTAATACCGTTCCATAGCACAACACATGTGAAATCAAAAATGACTCTGTTCACCTGACTAGTGGCAACAGGTAATGCTTCACTAATGTCATCATCAATGCACCCCTAATTATTTGTAGGATCAGTGATGTCATCCGTGATATCACCGGTAATGTAACATGCAATTTGCCAGTGACGTCATTGCTGAGGCTTCTCAAACTCCTCTCACTAGCAATGCACCCCTAAGAGACACAAATTGCAGATGGAAATCAGCACTGCCTCTTTCAGCATCTCAGTGCCCATGCAATAGACTGATACAGAGGTTAATCAAACTACTACAGGCCGAGGGTGCCCGTGTTTGACACCCAAGTACCTTCCTTCATCTCGCAGCTCCCTCTCCCCTCTCCCTCATCCCCTCTCCTCTTCTGGCCAACTTGGCTTCAAATTGAAGGAGCTAATTGCGGGCGAATCAGATGGGATGGAGAGGAGCAGACATGTTTATGTCCGGAGGCCAGTCACTGCAGTGATGCAAAGGGTCAGGGACTAACCTAGGAACACAAAAGGGCCCCCTGCTAACACATTGCACTTACCACCATAGTGTGGGGGCCAAATTTTGTTCTGCACAGTGCGCTATCTGTGCAAAGCCTCCCCTTGATGTGACCCTAGCCCGGTCTGCATGCCCCAGAGTCTGCTGCGTATGTACGCGGAGCTCCAGAGCCCAGAGTTCATGACTTTTGACCTTTCCATCGAAGTCTGATATTTTAATATTTCGTAGCCCCAACTGAGCGATCAAGACTTTCCATACTTGGAATGCTGGTAATTAAGCTTAGATCAATGTGACATATTGTTTGCTAAAAAAGGCAGCTGCCAGGCTGAACATACCACAAGTCTAAGGGCCTGATTATGAGTCTGGCGGTCCATGGTGTTTATGCCTGCTTTGCGCGCCCCTGGGCACTTTGGTATTATAGAAGGGGATGAAGACGCTTGTGCGTCCCCTTCTATAATACCGATAGCGCTGGTGCACTTAAAGCGCCAGCGCTATCAACAGAGGGTGTTCCCTCGTTTGCATAGGGGTAGGCCCTGTGCAAATGAGGGAATTCCTTTGACTCTGCGTCCGCGCAATATTACAGACTTAGGCGCAGAGTCAAAGAAGCCCTCAGGAGGCACACTGACAGTGCGCCATTTAAAAGGTGGCACACTGTCAGTGCGCCTCCTGACTGCAGCCCTCTACAGGGGGTCCCATGGATCCTCAGACATCCCCTTGCAGACGGGTGCAGTGTCTGCACCCGCCTGCAAGGGGATCTCTAAACCCCTTTGAAAGTGCAGGTGTGTGCCACCTGCACTGTGAAAACAGGGAGCAGGCAAGTGAAAACACGGAGCGCTTGCTCCGTGTTTTCACATGAATGCGCTGCCCCCAGGCATGTCCAAAGGTGTGCCGGGCGCAAACAGTGATAATGTGTAATACTGCCCCTGGTGTTTTTTTGATGTTTCCAGCTGACATCTGAGAGGTTCACTCTTGTTGAACTTGAATTGTGAATCGGGGAGTTAGATCTGGGATTTGAGTAGAACTGTCCCGGCCCCTCCAAGTGACACTGCCTTTGCCTACTTCAGTCTAGAGGAAGCGAGGGAGTGCGGGGTAGGAATCAGAAATTGCCCGGCAGACGACACACTAAGCTTCGGCGAAGATTGGACTTTTAATCACAGGGTCTGTGCCAGCAGTAAGGCTGCGAGAAAGGCACATGTGACACAAACTAGGAAAATTCAGAGACACTATGGAGTTTAATAAATGTAATTTGTCTATCTGTCTGTTCGGCTTTCAGAAAATGGCTGGCTGTTGGGGGGAGGAGGGAAGCAAGAGCAATTGGATTTAAGCAGCAGGTCCCCCACGACCTTTCCCTGCCATTTTGCTGTCCGTGCAGACCGAATCCGCGCAGAATTCAAGCTAAATCAAAAACAAATTGGCTGCTGATGCAGTGTATAGAGAAGGGATGGATGAATGTGCTTATTGCTAATCTAACCCGGCCTGCCATTGTCTGTATTAACTCCTGCAGTTCGCACAGCTGTCAGCTAAGTCCCCGGGAGCACGCGGTGTGCTCTGAATCCGCTTTTGCAATCAGTCGGATAATCAAGAGCGCGCGGCACAGACAAAAGGAAGACGCGAGAATGTTCGGCGACTGGTGCTATCTTCGGGAACAAAACCAACCTCTAGAAGGCCTGCGAGCACAACGCCAGCACAACGGCGACTGACTGTACAGGTCCAGTGGCTTGGACCGAGAGGGCTACTGCTGGAGACGTGCCAAGGCTTTTTAGCTGCAAGAGATAAACACCTCTGGGTATATGATACGTTTTAAAAGCTTTTTTAACATTACATGTAATATGCTTGCTGAATCAGCATGTTTCGGATTGTTTAAATCCATTCCATCCCTTTTACAACAGCGTATTACTTTTTAAATATCTCTCCCTGATCTGTTAAATATTTAAATTATTGATTATGTGCAGTAACCTGAGATTTCTGCAGGGTAGACTTTGATTGAAAATTTGTTTTTTAGCATTACAGACTGGAAAAGACTTCAACTTCTAATACAAAAAAAAATGCAACACAATTGACTCTGTTTAGGAGTGGCAATCACGATTTTTAAACTGTTTCTTTATTGTGCCACATAAAAAACAATCATCGATGAAGACAATACGAGCAATAATTATTTTGAATCTATTCTATTAAAAATATGACACAAAAATAAAAATACATAGAACAAAATGTAAACTTGGCATTACTGAATCGTGGTAACAACGCTTGCAATAAAAAATGTAAATTAAAATATATATATATATATATATATATGTTTCATAGAACAGTACAGGTGTTTACTAGCCAGCAGGTGTATTTAGAAAAGATAGAAACCATTTTTAGTTTTAGTGTTCATCAGAGGAAAGTATGATTCTTACTGGTGCCAAGAAAAGTAGCTCGAAAGCATGGAGTTAAAGCACAAGGATACATTTTTAAAAAAGCATTGACAAAGCCAATAGGACTCACCTTTCAATTGCATTACCAAAACGTGTGGCTTTTCCAGTGCTTTTTTTCGACGCTATTCCTCATGAGCAAAGAGAAGAAAAATGCTTGTTTGTCAATGCAGAACAGCATTGACCAAAAAAAAGCACAGCAGTTTTACTGCTCCAATAAAGTGGATCCTAAGCTTGAGTGGTACATTAAAAACAATATGCACAAAAGCACCCCAAAGGCAAAGGGGTGGCCTTGTAGCAAATTGCAGCTGCAAGGCCCTTAAAAAATAAAATAATATATATTTTTCGGAAAACAAAATGCAATGAGGTGGGACGGGCAGCAGTGGAAGAGCAAATGGGCATGTGTGGGAGAAGGGGAAATGTCAGTGCCAGACAGGAGGGGAGCAATGGGGAGCAGGGGTGCAGAAGGTGACGTTGGGGAGTGTAGAGGGTTGAAAGATAAAGCAAAAAAATCCAAATGGGGAGGGGTGCTGAAAGCAACAGATGGGCTGTGGGGAGAGAGAGGTGCAACACAGAGAGACCAAAGTCGGGGATTTTAAGAGGGAAGCAGCACATTAGGGCAAGAAAAACGCATGCACTCCCATTGAATGCTAAAAGAAAAAGAAGAAAGTAGTTATTTGAATGTAAGTAGGGGATGGATACATGTCATCTAGTCAAAAAGATGGTAAACACTCTACCCCAGGGGTGGGACGAATACAAAACAGAACGGGAAGCTATTGAACAAGAAACAAGCAAATAGAATTGACAAGAAAGCTACCAATGATAAGCAATGGTCTGACCCAAATCCAATAGTAAGTATTGGTATAGTACACAATAGAATTAAAAGAATAAAGAATGAAAAGAAAAGAAAAACAAAAAATTGACAAAGTAAAATATTGATCTACCAGCCCTAGCTCTGAGGTGCACTACTTCTTAGGTAGGTGTGCCTGTGTTCAGAAAAAAAGGTGTCATTCGCAGCACACGTGAGCCAATGGCTGAATAACACATTGCTCTTTGCTGTGTGTTGTGGTGAGTGGAAGTAAAATATGAATGACAGTTCAATAGACCAATAGAGGAAGAAGGTTGTCTAAAAGCCATGTGTGGTTAATAATGTAATTGTCATATTCCTTAATGATTGTTTTGTTTGTATTAATCCTTAATAACATTTAATAAAAATATATTGAGCACACCAAAACATGCTAGCAGGATGCCTTCTAACGAAAAGGAGAGAAAGTCACTACTCCCTCATTTACTCTAAACCTGAAGCAGACAACAGGTGCAGACCTCAAAGTAGATACAAATTCAAGGTTGTCTGCACATTTCTACGAATCTTTTATGAGATCTGACATTTTGCAAAAAGAGCTACCCTGTCCTTGAAGGGGGAAATAATGCTTCCAATCTAGTCACATTTGACTCCCAACACACCCACTTGATATTTCCTGAGCCTAATACAGCTATAGGCTGTGTGTGATCTATTTCTGCAGCAACAAGAAAACATCACTTAAGTGAGCATTGTCTTACAATAGCACTTTCCTCTTTGACATCCTGAGTAAGCCAGTGGTGTTAAAGGAATAATCCAGAACCATCATGTAGCGATCCTTGTGTATCAAAAGATCTTAATGCCAGTTAAAGTCCACTTTTCTGATATCAACATATGGATTTAGATATCTTGTGCCGGGGAAGTACACAAGATCGCTCTCAATCACTCTAATGGGTGCATTTATTGAAGAATGTTAGCCCCGATATGCTGTAGTCTTTCTTCACTCTTCTTCTGCTTGTGGACATTACGTAAAGGTGAGACTTCAGCACTAGCTGTAGCAAGAGGCTGAAATGTATTTCCTTTAAGCAGCTCACACACTGCACAGCTATCGGCTTTGTGATCCTAACCGACAACTGTCATTCGAGGATTCCAGAATCAAGAATCTGGCTTCCAACATGTGGAGCTAACCATTAGAATGTCATTACGATGCTGCTAAACATAGCACATGAATTGTTTGAATTGGGATGTTGCTGGGCAGCAGACCTGACAAGAATATTTTCTACCCAAGATATTCATGGAAGCAATAATGAATGAGAACTCTGTTCTCCTGACCTTACTCCGATTTTCAGGTTATAAACACGTTATAGATGTGGGTGTCTTAATGCCACCAATCCACACGTACCAGAACAAAGGCATCGATGAACAAGATAGCTGCCTTAGGGCACCGTGGGTGAGTATTAAGCAGTGAATTCACGACTCCTCATTTGGCCAGGGTGCAAACCAAGACTTGAAGCCATCTTTCAGACAAATAGGGCAAACTGTTGCAGGTCGCAAAACAACACATGACAATGGGAGAGAAAGGGGAGGAGGACATTTTGAAACTATCAGAGACATGAACGGTGTCATTGGGTGAGCATGAGCTAACCTAGGTGAATTAAGTCCTCACCAAGGAACCTCCACTGAGTTTGAAGATGATAGACTGAACAAAATAAGCATAAATTGGGGGTTTGGGGTTTACAGAGTTTGGCACTAAAATCTCAGAATGTGGCCAATGCTTTGTGTGATTGATGGACATAAAAACTAAGGGACGGAGCAACGTTACTTTTGTAGCATGTAGTTCCAGCCAAATTCCACCAATTGCCACATGGCATAATTTTTTTTCCCATGAGGCTCCAGAAATGTGAGCTGGTGAGCGAGATTTTCGCATCCCCAAGTGAGATTTTTTAACACGGGCGGTTGCTGGTGGTCATGGTCAGAGGGCTGCTTCTCAAGTAGATTTGCTGCAGCTCAAGTAGATTTTCTACAACTATTTGGGACAGGCTAGCTAGTTATAAATATTGTTGATTTTGTTATTATATTTGCAATCAATTGAACTGTCACAAATAATTATTCAGGCAAAATGTCAAATGGCGTTCCTTTTGAAAAAACAAAGGTACATTGAACACCAATTGCTAATATGTGTTTTGACACATACTAGATTTCGAACACTTGAGGCATATGATTGAAATAAATAGCAATGTGGTTTAAAAAAAAAAAAAGTTTTCTCTATAAAAGTATTTAACCTCAAATATTATAAAATATATTTGCCCCCTCCCAGAATTAATAAAGCATCAAGCATGGTTGTTAGACCTGTCAGCCTTAGGGTGGTCTTCCCCCAAACGTTTTGCCTTCCTCCTCCATTATTTCTGATCTCGTTTTTGCTGGCCCTAGAACTCTGTGCACCCTACCACTGCTAACCAGTACTAAAGTGCATGTGCTCACTCCGTAAAACATGGCAGCATTGGCTTATCCCCAATTTCCATTTTTAATTTACTTATAAGTACATAGTAAAGTGTATTATAGGTACCTGGGGCCTGTAAATTAAATGCTACGAGAGGACCTGCAGCACACATTGTGCCACTCACTTGAGAAGTCCTTTAAACATGTCTCTGGTCTGCCATTGCAGTCTGCGTGTGCAGTTTTAAACTGCCATGTTGACCTGGCAAAATAAACCTATTCCCAGGCACAAGCCTTCCTTTTTACTACATATAAGTCACCATACATATAAGTCACCACTAGGGTAGTCCATAAACGGCCCACAGGGCAGGGTGCAATGTAGTTAAAAAGTAGGTCAAGTATTACTTGTCCTGGTAGTGAAAATTCCTAAATTCGTTTTTCACTACTGCAAGGCCTACCTCTCTCATAGGCTAACATTGGAGTTAATTATTATTACATCTAATACGTTATAATTACCAAGTGGGCGCAGGTAATCAGTTTGTGTTTGCTGTTTTTGGAATTTTAATGAAAAATCTTCTCTTATGGTAAAGCTGGATTTTTAATACAATTGTGAAAATGCCACTTTTAAAAAGTTGGCATTTTCATGCCATTTAGTGCCTGCAGCCTGTCCCGGGTTCACATGACTGGGTGCAGCTGATAGCTGAGATTGTGTATTCCTCTTAGACAGCCACACACAATAGTGAGCTTGAGTGTGGCTGGATGGGCCATCACTGACCGGATGGGAGGGTCTAGCTGGGCACTGCCCTACTTGCACTTGTATAGGCTGTGTCCTGCCTCCACACAAACAGCTGCATGCCTCCTGTAGTTAATTTGGAGCCAGGGCAGGGACGTCAGTGTGCCTGAAGAGTCCAAAGGAAAACCTCTAAAAGCTTCTCCTACCTTTAATGCAGGGTATAAATATTGGAAATCCAATATCAACTCGTCAGTACACGTCTGGGCCTGCGAATACTCTGCCTGGAAGAAGGACTGCTGTGCTACTGAAAGGACTGCCACTCTGCTGGACTGCTGCCCTGCTGGACTACTGCCTTACTGGACTCATGACTTATTGTGCTGACCTACTGCTTGCTGACATCTTGCCTGGGTGAGAAGGACTGCACCTGTTGAACCCAGGTTTCCAAAGTGACTCCAAGGGCTGTTGACTGGCCTCTTGACTAGAGCCTCAAGGACAGAAGGCTCCAACAACCTTGAACCCAGCACCTGGACTCTACCATCTGGGAGTCCTACCCTGCCAAGTGGTGCCACTCCTGTGCTGGACCCTTGGAAGTGGGCCTAAACGGGCTCTGCCAGCCCATCTGTGGATCCAGCAGAACCAGTGCATCTCCTCTGCTGTGATGGTTCTTGCTTCACAAGGACTCCGCATCAATCTCGCAGCCCACATCCGAATCGTCACATGTGCAAAACTTTCCCGATGCAGGCCCTCGTATCGCAAATCCCTTGTCAATGGCAGCCTCAACGATGACGCAGGTTTTCGCCTTGCAGCCTCACAGCTCCTTGGGACCAACACATTGCCTCAACTGCACGACGCATTCTCAATGCAGGACTTCGCATTGTAAGCCCTTGTTGATGGGATCCCCGACGATGACACAGCAGTTCGCATTACAGCACAACAACACCATGGGAAACTGACGCATTGCCACAGCTGCATGACGCATCCTTGGTGAGGGACCGCGCTACTCCACAACCAGGACTTAAGCTACTCTCCTTCAGCCTAACTGGGTCCCTATAGCCGGCCCACCCTCCATTGTGGTCGGCATGAACTTGTGACTTTGTCCTGGTGGGGCGCAACAAAATATCCATAGTTGGAGCTTTCTCTTTTTTGGCTCCATTTTCACTGAAATCGAAAAACCTGCATATCGCCAGTTCTGAATGGATTTTTGTTGTGTTGGTCTTGTTTTATTTATTTAAAATTACTCTCTTTTTCTGAACTGGTATAGGATTCTTTTATGGTGTGTTTTCACTGCGTTACTGTTTGAAGTGTTGCACAAATACTTTACACATTGCCTCTGAGTTAAGCCTGATTGCTCTGTTCCAAGTACCCGAGAGTTGAGCACAGCTTAATTTAGGGTTTGCTTGTCACTTCATCCTGACGAGGATTGTGGTTCCTGCTTGAGAAGGGTTTCACTCCCTTCAACCAGTAACCCAGTTTCTTACAACAGTGCTGAGATAACTTCCAGCGGTGGTGTTACACCAGATGTTGTCTTTGTCAGTACAGCAGTAATTCACAAGAGAGAAGTATTGCTTCTCTCTTGTGAACCTTATACGTATAGAACCTGCATGTTTGCTTCGTTGTGCATTGGTATCACTATGTTATTTTGGGAACCTTACTCAATGGACTTAATAAAGTGCAACTTGCCACCCTCTGAGCAGTCCACTCCACCATCAGGGTGATCGACAATGCCAGGAATGACAAAGCCTTGGATTATCTCAATTTGCTACTCCTGTAATCCCGTTTAAATTACAAAACAGCTTGTTGTATTTACAAAGCCATACATAATAGCGTTACATAGTTTACATAATATCTCTGCCACAGCAGCACCCTGTGTTAGCAGGGCTGTCCGGAGCTCTAAGAAGGAAACTCTACCACTTCTTAAAGCTCTTCCTGCTCACATACTGCTTGTTCCTCCCCTTTGAATTTAAAATCTAAACTAAAGCATCACTTACTGAACAGTGACTAGCTGTTTACTTCCAATCCTACTGTTTTGCTATTCCCTTTCCTTCCTGCCTGTAGGAGAAGTGTAATTCTTTATACTCAGTGCTATACCCTTTGCAACTCTAACGCTAGATCAGCCTCACACAGTACCTCCTCACTGAGGTTTCACCAGTATCATGATCTACTGGCCTCTGTACTTAATCACTTCTCCTCCAACCTTTTTATGTTGTTTACTGCAATCCCTGGGCATATTTTTCTGCAGTTCCCGAGCGTTGTTCTACTTTTTTGTACCTTGTGTTTACTAAGACTTCACCACGAATTATTGTGTGGCTATTTTTTCTAGCTTTACTTGTGTACCTTTGTATTATGTTAGCTTTTACAATATAGTCAAGTGTTAACGCCCTTTCGGGTTTAAGAAGTTCTATAATTCAACTACAAATAAATGCATCACCTACTTCTTAAAATTTGATGTAAACTAAATCGTATTTTTTCTATTGAACTGCAAAGAACAGTCGTCTTAGTGCCCCTATTTTTCTTAATCCACGTAGTTCCGCCGTTCTGTTCCTCCCTTTCTCCGCCCCCTTCAGCTCATTTTGTACCTAACATTTTTCCTGATTTTGCCTTACCTGCTGTGTAAACTAATTCCGATATAAGCCTTAAATAAACAGACTGACATTTGATAGCAAATGTGAAATAACATTTTCTTTGATTGCACATTAACAAAAAACAATAAAACACTCAACAGTCTGCAAAATAAAAATCAGCAAACTCCGCTTGAAGCTGCTTGGTTGAATGAATGGGTTGAATGGAGGAGCCTTGCGGAGGAAGGAGGAGTGTTTAGGAATTGTGGGAATGCATCCCTCTCTAAGAGCTGGTATGTTTTGCTTTGAGCTTGCAACTAATAAAACGTTATTTTAAAAAGAAAGTTAGCTCAATCATTTAAGTGTCCACTGTTGCAATATATGCCTAGTCTACAGGGGTTGCATTTCATCCTTCAGAGGTCAATGGAATGAGTTCTGTTCAGTTAATCCTTTTTCTAAAATTCCACGATCCAATCCGGTTTGTAGTGGGCATTAAATAATATTACATATTTATATGATTATGGGTGACAAGTGAGAGGAGCTATTCGCCATTCCCCCTATGTTAAAAAAGGAAACAAATCGGAAGCCCCCATTCCCAGAATGACAAGCATATTTTCTTAACATTATTCTATATTGGCAACTCTGAACATATTTAGCAATTCAAAATTGCAGCTATGCTCAGGTATCTTTTCAACAATGCAATCGGGTACATGATTGCCTAAATGTTAGTGGCAGCCTGGTTCATTAAATTGTAAAAAAAGATCCAAAAGTGTGATCTTTAATCAGATATTTTGGGAGAGGTGGATATTTGGAGCCCTCCATGTCCACCTCCTCATTTTGACTTTTATTTCCTGCCAGGACATGAGTAGAAAGGACATTAATGTTGGCACATTGAAGAGTAGCTTGCTGCTGCGGTGTTTCCTTTTCACTAAACACACAGCACTTTTTATCATGAGGTTTGTCCCTGTTTCCTAGCAGCATAACAAATGCTCCTCTTGACCAAAGTCCGGTGCCCCTCCGCATCCCCCCCCCCACCGCCCATATCAATTCGGGCCCTCCTAGTGGAGCCCACTCCTCAGTTTGAAGACCTCTGACTTAAACCCTAAAATTCCACAATAATATACTCAAAATCACTCTAATAATGCTTTTGCTTTGGAATTCCCTCCTCACTCTATTGGGGGTTAAATAGAACTTATAGCCTTCTAGAAGGCAAGCCAAAAATTGGTTGTAAATATGAATCCATGGTTAACCTTCCCCAGTTGTCTTTTGGGGGCATTCAGTAGCGCAACTATCATTAGTACAACAGGTGCAGTGGCTTCGTGGACTAGACGGATCGGGGGCTCAATGCACCCCAATTCTGATAGTTCTTTAGTATCCAAGGGAGAAGTATAGAACCCGGACACCCCCCATCTCGCCCCTGCTCCCCCCCATGTAACCACAAAGTAACCTCACTCCTGATGTGGGAAAAAACAGGCCATGTTTAATACAATAAATCTTCACAAACATGACAATCAAATATCATTTGACAATTCTTAGGTCATGAATTTAAAACATCACACATTTAAACCTAGTGTTCATACTTCACAACCTAAATATTCTTCTAGACCATAATACCCTCCAGCACCAAGGGGCCTCCAGGCTCGCGTCCCCGCCGTTTGAGAACCACGCAAGGCGCAACCCACCTGCGTCCATGAGTGGTGAGCCCCCAAGCCCTTGATCCTTGTCCGTGTATTACCGGGGGCCCACCCCTCGCCACCAGGCTGTTCAAGGAGGCTCGTGTGACCTGTCGCCCTTGCCTCCCCAACAGCCGGTGTCCCCATTCTCCCTGCGGAGAGCTTACCATCTTTCCCCTCAATGCTGGGTTCAGGAGTATGCCAACAGGCCTCCCGTTGTCTTAAAATAACAACCCTGTGACCTCTATTCCGCAACCCACTTGCCCCAACTAACCAGCTGAAGCCCTAAACTCAAGGGACGGGTGGGTGGGAGTCGTCGTCGTCCCAGCAGGAAGAGAGGATAAGTGAAGGAGAGAAGCGGGCCTAAATAGCCCCTACGCCCCACCTCCACTCATCTTGACCGGAAGTGTGCGCTCGCCCAACGTTGTTTTAACCCGGAAGGACAACCGCTGACCGCCAACCAATCAGGCTGCCGGCCAAGCTGACGCCCCCAAGGGGGTGTGTCGCACGGGCGGGGGGGAGCCGGGTCCTAAGGGCGCGCTTCCGGATGGTCGCACTTGGCATAGAACCCGGACACCCCCCATCTCGCCCCTGCTCCCCCCATGTAACCACAAAGTAACCTCACTCCTGATGTGGGAAAAAACAGGCCATATTTAATACAATAAATCATCACAAACATGACAATCAAATATCATTTGACAATTCTTAGGTAATGAATTTAAAACATCACACATTTAAACCTAGTGTTCATACTTCACAACCTAAATATTCTTCTAGACCATAATACCCTCCAGCACCAAGGGGCCTCCAGGCTCGCGTCCCCGCCGTTTGAGAACCACGCAAGGCGCAACCCACTTGCGTCCATGAGTGGTGAGCCCCCAAGCCCTTGATCCTTGTCCGTGTATTACCGGGGGCCCACCCCTCGCCACCAGGCTGTTCAAGGAGGCTCGTGTGACCTGTCGCCCTTGCCTCCCAAACAGCCGGTGTCCCCATTCTCCCTGCGGAGAGCTTACCATCTCTCCCCTCAATGCTGGGTTCAGGAGTATGCCAACAGGCCTCCCGTTGTCTTCAAATCACAACCCTGTGACCTCTATTCCGCCACTAGGGTGACCAGGGGCCATAGGTCCTTCACCCTCCCCACCAAAGAAAAGGTTCTGCACAAAAGACCAAATTCCTTTGATCCATAAGTCCGTGCCGATGTCCGATAAGTGCACCTCGTCCGAGTGAAACATCTGCTCGCCAGAAATTAGTCTATGAGGAATGTGACACAGACGGCCCGATACTGAGCACAGCCTAGCCAACTCCCCATTAAGGCGTCTCACTGAAACGTTCACCCCACCAAAGCACCTTACCTGGCCACTGCACCCCGACCCAACCGCCGAACACTGACACCGTCGTAGCTCCGAGACCAAACCAGCATGCACCCAGGACGGCAACCAACGAGCAGTAGTCCCGACGACCGACAAAGATCCACGCAAAGCCCAACGTCTCGCCAACGAACGCCCACGCCACTGCAAGAAGATAGATTCTGGAGTCGTCGTCGTCCCAGCAGGAAGAGAGGATGAGTGAAGGAGAGAAGCGGGTCTAAATAGCCCCTACGCCCCACCTCCTCTCATCTTGACCGGAAGTGTGCGCTCGCCCAACGTTGTTTTAACCCGGAATGACAACCGCTGACCGGCAACCAATCAGGCTGCCGGCCAAGCTGACGCCCCCAAGGGGGTGTGTCGCACGGGCGGGGGGGAGCCGGGTCCTAAGGGCGCGCTTCCGGATGGTCGCGCTTGGCAAAGGCTCTCCTTTTCATGGCATGCATTTGAGTTCATGGTACCCCACTGGGTTCTGCATGCTTATTTGATGACTTTTTTTTGTTTTGCTGTTCTGAAGGTTTTGGGTTAGTAGTATATATTTTTAATGTGCATTTTAGACTGGAGGTCTGTGTATAGCGCTATGAAGCAATTCTGTGGTACGTCTGCACTCTATAAATCAGGGCTCCGTTGCTCTTCTGACCCTCTGACATGACTATAGGAGGACTAGGTCAACTTGATCCATAAAAGTTTGTGAGTTGTAACATTGTCATCAATTGGTTAGCCATGTTGTTTCTTCCAGTGACAATACATCGGTGATCCCTGCTTCCTGTCCTTTGCACCTGGCCTCGTTGTGTAGAATTCTGACTTTGACAAACCGTTCATCTAATCAACCAACAATGAAATATATGGTCATTATATGTGCGCAGTCAGTCATTTTTGCTTCTTAGGCGTGAATTCATAAAATGGCGTGGGCGGTGGCCTCGGGGCTCCAGCCGCCATCACCTTTCCCGTGTTTTCCAACTCTGCGTTGTCACAATTCATAACCAGTCAAACATTCTCTCAGAGGTGCTCACGGGGGGGAGGGGGAGGGCGGACAAACGCGAATTTGAGAGTAATTTCAGATTGTAAATGAAAGAGAGAGGCAAGGCTGTTCATTTGCACCAATCATGCCTCCCTTTCATCTGCTCTGATTAGGCCTGGTGCGGTTTCATCAGACTACTCTATCACCAAGCTGTCACTCCAGCCCTCTGTTGATTGAAAACAATCAGGCCTCTGATGGCACAATTATTCTGACCCTTTAACTAGAGGCTGCTGTGATAATGAAAGGTTGATTATGATAGTTTGTGCCTCTTTCAGTTTGCCAAGAAGGTTAATTTGGGCATCAGACTGATGTTTAATGGGCGCTTGCTGGCTACACTGAGGTAAATGAGAACGTGCAGTCTCCTATATTGCACGCATATAGTTTGGCTGTCAATCATTGTCATTTGGAGTTGGTGCCGCACATTCTGGAAATCACATTTTTTTTTTCTCTTTAGGATTTAATTTATTCTCTGCCCCGAGGAAGTTCTTTTGCTCTGTGACCTTCACAGCGGCTCTTGCCGCTTTTTTTTCGAATGGAGCTCACAGGAACAACACGCTGAGGAGAATATTTTGTTTCTTTCATGTGCAGTAAAAAAATTAGACCTAAAGATATGTTTTACTCACTGACTTTAACGAATTAGATTTTTTTTAAATTCTTGATTTGAAAATTAGTCAAGAAGAACAGGAATAGAGTAAACGGTATCAGAACGGCGCGTGCGTTTGTGTAGACTGGTTTAATGAAAAGACCGCTCATGGTTTAAAAACATGTGAAGGATTTTGCATGCAAAATACAGAGAGCGCCCCCCCCTCTCCCAAACCTCCTTTCGAATAGTGTGAAGAGCGTTCACACTTGACTAGAAGTTATTCACATGCTTGTTTGACAAGTTAGCTTTGCAATGGAAAACACAATTTTTAGCGTCAAGGTTTGTAGGTTGTTTGTTGGCACATTTATATAGCGCGAACTGGACCCGAAGGTATTGGAGCGCTTCACATGAGCACCAGTTACGTTACACAAGTGCAGATTCTTTTTTGGTAGGCACGGGGAGATTAAGTGATTTGCCCAGAATCACAGTATGCTGAGCCGACACCGAGGCTCGAACCTGGTCCAGCTCTGGACCTAAGGCCACATTCACTCCCCCAGTTGCCTCAAGAACTGTTACTCTTTCTATGTTTGTATGTATGCGCTGTTTCTATAGCGCGGCCTATCCAAAAGGCAGCAGAGCACGGTAGAGGCCCTGGGGGCGTAGCCAGGAGCATAGGTTTTGGGGGGCCGGGCCCCCATGATGATAAATTGGGTTAAAGGCAAACATACTGTCAGTGAGTGATAGTAGAGATACCTCGGTTTGGGAGCAGAAGTGTACGCTTTCTCAATGTACTGAGCTTTTATAACGGTTCAGATCAACAATTTGTTCTTTTCGAACCGCTCGCAATTTTGTCAGTTAATGTAACAGAGGCACGGGTATAGTCAGTCCTGAAAACAGAAATGTAGGATTGGCAATTCAAAAGGTCTGGCATTGGAAAGTACACTATTTTATTTAAACATATGCAATAGAAATCAAAAATGTAAAAAGTGGAAAAAATAATACAATACTGTAATTTAAAGATGTCAGGCATATGTTTGCCTGAAAAATAAGTAAAGGATTGCACTCCTTTTCAGATACCGGTGCATATGTGATCAGGTGAACTGCCCTTAGTCACAGTGCAAGGCAGCCGATGGATGAAGTGGGCTGAACCAATGCTTCTTGCTCTATGCTCTGTTTGGCTTAAGCGAAAAGTAAATGACACTTGAACAGACGAACAAATGTAGACGGCTGAGTAAAATCTCCTCTATATATGTGTATGTATATCTATGTATTTTTCTGATGAAATATGAGTTTGGCGAGACAGTTAAAACTACCTTTTGGCCACACCTTAAACTCTCCAAAACCACAAATTGCTCTGGGTTAGCAGCAGGTGCGAAAGGTGCAATAAGGGCTTGGTACTCTATGGTCTGCCAGAACATATGCATCGATTTTTACAAACTCAGACAAATTAACGAACAAGGACAAATGTGATAGTAAAGTTATTCAAGCTTCTTGTTCACAGATTGACCACATTTGACCAAATCTGTGCATTTTGTCACTTTGTTACACAAATATCCAGATCTGTCGAAAACACATTCTGCAGTGTTTCAGGCACCTCAAAGTTGCAATGTTGTACAAAGAAAAATGAGTATGTTGGGTTTGCTTGAAATTACATTTTAGATAGCAGAGGAAGAGGGGGAGGGAAATAATGTTGTGAGTCACATACTAGACAGTTATTTGTTATATTGCATATTTTATTTTTACATCAAACATGATTACAGTTTGAGAACCTGAGAGATGTAAATTTACCCATAATCTTGGTGAAGTGTTATGTTGTATATGTGAAGTTACAAGTGACTGCATTGAATCAATTGTGCCACAAGTCAAATTAATCTTGAAATTTCAGCTGAATGTGTAATAGGGGAGCTAGCATCATTTGATTTTATCTGAACATTACTGTGAAACCCATGTGGTTCTACAAGAACGACAGAGACGATGGCCCCCAAGCCACAAACGTTTACTAGCAGATTTGTCAAGTTACAGATTTATTCAATCAAGTAGTCATTTGTCAATAAATCATTCAAAATTCAGTAAGATTAATCAATCCAAGAAAGTACAATTGAGTATTTGCAGTATAGATCATACAAATAATGTAAATCAGAGATATGTTGGGTTCCTTAAAGGAACTCCCCTAAACCAAAACTGAAAGCAACGTAAGGAAATGCTAAGCAGAAGGTGTCAGTCTAAAGATGAACCAAGTAAAGGGTCAAAGCACAGGAAGGCATTTGAGTTCAAGAGTCTAACTCAAGAACAAAATATAAAGTTTCAGGGAAGCGAGAGCTGCAGCAGAGTCATGGAAAGTGTATTCCCTTGGTAAAATCAGGAAAGGATCTAGTCTGTCTGTTTTAAGAACACACAATCAAAGCATTTTGTTTCACCCAAAACTCCTTCCCACCAACTCCCTAACTGTGGGGATCAACCAGAATACGCCACCTTCTTGGAGCAGGTAAACTCCCCTCATTCCCATCATCGAAGAAAGACCCACACAGCTGCACAACCTTGAATTTATCATCAGTCTGAGTGGCACTATACAGGGGCATCTCTCTCATCCCTATGCACAGTGTAAATCACAACCAACTCGTGATTAAAAATGATCTGTTCTAACATTTCTACAATAAACAATGAACACCTTTTCTAACTAGCACATGTTATCTTCCACTTGATAAGAGAAGGGAAGCATGAAAACATTCTGCAAAAGACATTTTAACAGTAAAAAGACATTTGAGGCCTACTTGTAAATGGGCTAACATTAGGAAAATTCATTTTTGCTAAACGAGTATATTCTGTTAAACTAATGTTTATATTTTGGCTATATGAAGTGCAGGTTCAGTGTATGCATATAGATACACGTTAATATACGGATTAACATAGGATTAGTCTAAACTATAAAGCATGACATTTTTCGCTGCATCCTTCTCGTGATTTGTAGCTGAACCCAGGTTAGAATCTAGATCATCAGGTGACAAATTCAATTTGAGTATGTGTGAATATTGTAATACTAATGCACCATCCCTTGAAGTGGGAGGTAAGGGGCAATTACACATTTTGATGCTTCACAGAGAACATCCATTACAAGGCAGGCATTACATCGCAATACCTTTACAACGCAAGTCGTTACAATGACGCATTGTTACATCGTGTGCCATTACAACGCAAGTCGTTACAACGACTTGCTGTAGGGGGCAGAAGGTGTTGGATTTGTTGGATTTTCAATCCAACACCTTCCCTACTGTTGCACACACTGGAGTTGGAATAGTAAATTATACTATTCCAAACTCCAGCGCCCTCCTACATCAAGTAATTGTAAAGACTTGCATTGTAATGGCATGCAATGTAACAACGCGTCATTGTAAAGACTTGCGCTGTAAACGCATGCGTTGTAATGAGTGCTATTCTGCTCCACTTTCCAACCACATAGAGTGGTTCCTTCCAACATTCTTTAGAGCTGGTCCGGAAGTCAGGCAGACCAATCTTGCTAAAGAGGGACATCCATGAAATAGGAACATAATTATGGAGGAAAGAAAATATTTACACATTTGCAATTCTTATAAAAATTTGTTTTTAGACCAGAGGGTGTCATTTGGACCTCGAATTGTGCACATGGAGCAGGAAGGCCTGGCACCATTCTTGTACAAATCCTTTGTTCTACAAAAAAAATCAATACATTAGTGGATAATCTAACTATATGGATGTGTATACAGTAAATAGTATGGACAACAGATCAAATATAGTTATCAGATTATCCATTAATACATTGATTTTTTTTTTTTGTAGAACAAAGGATTTTTACAAGAAGGGTGGCAGGCCCTCCTGCCCCATGTGTATATTCCAAGGTCCGAAGTAAGCCTGGGTGGAGTTCGTGGAGTTTCACTCCGCGAAGTGCAAAAAAACTCCTGCCCGCTACGTGGAGCTTCACAAGAGGTGGAGTGCGTTAGAAAAAAGCAGTTTGCTGTAATTTTCAGCGCAGGGTGTTTTTCTGTGCTTTGAAATTATCGCGAATGGCACCATGCACAGCGCAAGCGGGCGCTGCTTCCTTTCTGCCACTTGAGTAGATTTTCTACTCGAAGAGCAGCTTTTTCAACGTGAACAGACAGTTTCTCAATGCGAGCGGTCGTGAGCATACTCGGCCACCCGCTTGAGAAATCAAACCGCCAGAGTTGAGAAATCTCACCAGGCGATATTGGGCTTGATAATATGCCCTTGAGAATTCCAATAGAAGCCCGTGTTGACACCAGAAAATGGGCTTCTATTGGAATTCCCAAGGGCATATTATCAAGCCCATTATCGCCGCTTTAGCTGCAGTTTTCTGCCGCTAAAGCGGCAATAATTTTAACGCCGTTTCTTGATAATAAGCTCCAAAATTCTTTGTTTTCCAAAACGGAACTCATTTGAGATTCAGACATTCTTCCTCAGAAGTTCCAATACAGATGGACTTCTTAAACTCAGTCAAACATGTGGAAAAAGACCGGTCCGTGCCAAAGTACTGACTGATCGCGCCATTTGTGGTGCCACTACTGGGCATTGGGATAAAGGAGAGTTGAGGAGGCAAAAGTGAGCCTGCCCACACCTCACTGAGATACTGCTTTCTACAAGAATAGCTCCTGCAGATACTGGAGTATACACTGAGTCCTCTTATCTTCCTTAAGGAGCCTGCAGTGCCTTCTAATGGTGGTTGTTCACAGCAGCTAGGGAAAGGCTTGCTCCGTAAATGATTTACCACACAAAGACAGGAGGATGACACTTCTGTCACTGTTCCATTTGGTTTGCAGGAATGGGCCATATTTACACTCACATTTCTGTATTAATTGAAGTTTGAAAGTACTATGCACGTGTGGCATTCAGCGTCTTTTACATTATAGATTCACTTCAAATTATTACAGTGATCCTTATATTGTGTTACTAAATCGTAGCAACATTACATTTTTTTGTGTTTTTACGAATGCCAGTTTTTGCTTCTTTGTCCTAACCTCACTTTTATGTATTTTATGAATCCGCTTGATATTCCTCAATTGCTGTCCAATTCTCAAAGGTAAACATGTTTTGTGGTATGGTGATCTTAGCTCATCCTTGTTAATGTGAATTGTGCAAGAAAGCTATATTCTAGTGGAATGTGTGCTGGGTGATTGTAACAAAAACGGTTAAAAAAAAAATAGTTAAAATAATAAGACCATTGAAGTTCAAACCAGGGTAAATAATAACCCAATAAATTATACTTCAAGAGCAAAACAAATGTTATTAAGCATCAAAAAGCTGTCGTGGAAAGGGAAGGTGGAAAGCAACAAACTCACTTGAAATCAGTTTTCAGCCAGTTTTCGAATTGATAGTTGTACCAAGCAAGCCATGCAAGATGGGCATTAAAGACTCAAATCTCTAGTGCTAAAACCTTTTACTCGGTGTAATGAATTGCAAGAGTCTTACACAAAACAGATTTATCCTTTCAAAGTAAGTGGCTGGCACTAAGGGATCTGGGACTGCTCTCGAAGGGTCAAGTGGTTGGGCTCCTGTTTACCAGCTTTAGGGGCACAAAAAAAGCAGACGCACTCCTGACTCCAAGAGGGTCCAACTGACTACATAGGGTTAGACCCTTCAGGTAACCTGGTTGGAGAGAAACCTGTGCCAAGCAGCCTGCTCTAAGGAGCTAGGTGCCTGCAGAACTGACCAGAGGAAAGTTTCCCATCTGTTGGAGACTAAGGGTCTGATATAAATATTGGTGGTAAGAATACTGCTTTGCATCAGCGATTGGAGCATCCTTTCCACCAAGATGATGGTCCACCCAATAAATTTAGATGCGGGCAGACCATATTTGTAACAATGGTGGTGACTATTCCAACTCCGCCATGGTTACACACCTCCGATGGCCCAAGGGAGTAAGGGCCGTCAGAGGCTGACATTCATCTTCACCCTCCAAATTTAGATGGATGAAGCTAGAGGCAAATCTTTCACTGCCAAGAAATCCATGGCAGTAAGAGACAGTGAAAACTGTCTAATGCCCTCCTAACCATAGAGATAACTCCAATGGCGAGGGGGACATATTTATATTCAATATGAAAATCCCACTTTTTTTTTCATTTTTGAAAAAAAAAATACATTTGATGGATGGCTCCATCATGTTGATGGAGTCATACGCCAAACTTTTAAAAGTATTGAAAGGAATCGCTGTGACGGCAGTTCCTGCCAATGCTTTGGAAATGACTGCCAATTTGGAAATCATTTCTAAATTTGGCGAATGGAGTAAAAACTTTAACCAGGGCAACCTGCTTGGTGTAACTCCATCGTGGTCATCCTGAAATAGCGCCTAGATCCCAGTCCACCATGAACTGTTGTTTTTCCATAGTGCTAGACTCTTGCTAGGTGCTTTTGAACTTACAATTTAAAAATTCACATCTCCAGTTTCTCTTGCTTTGGGGATGTTATTGTGTTGTAGTTCTTTACTTTGAAATGTTTTTTTTAATTCGCATGCTTTTCACTGAGGATTTCCTGCTGTTTGTGCCATAGCTAACAGGTTGTTGAGCAGAGACTCTCTCCAAACGAACTTTTAACCTACCAAGAGTAGGTTTATTGAAATAGTAGCGGTGCCCCTTCCCAAATTAGTAATAACATTTCTGACACTTACATAGTAAGATTGCCCTTCTCCTACCTTGAATACAGTTGAGGTCCTCATAGGAATGCATAGAAGAGAATTTTGAAACCTCTTTCCTGTTTTCATAAACCTGTTTTGCACTGTACCCACAACTTTGCATCTCACTCACTGCAGCATCACATACATTACTACATTTTGGATGCAGGAAGAGCAGCCACTAGAGGTAATTGGATGAGGTCCCTAAAACTGTTGGCGCAGTTGCACTCTGATCCAAAAGTTAGTCCTGTAAGAGAAGTGGTAAGTACCTTGGTGCTATTCGTGAATGGGAATCTCAGGTCGACTTGCCTCCACGCTCTCCTTTGGGCAGTGTGGGTCGGGGTGAATGCCCTATACAGTTATATCTTGTTTGCTAAGACTGTATGAAGAACAACCTATTTGTAGGGGCAATTAAAGGTTAACAAACGTTTTCTTATGTGATAATCCGATACAGATAAACTGCAGAAATGTCTTTGTATGTAGCCATGATACTTCAGGAGTCCTGTGAGAGAAAACTTAAAGGACAAATATCCAGTTAGCTGTAATTGACACACAGCAAAGCAGGCCTCTGATTTAAATTCACATGCAGCAGAACATAAAGGTGTGTAACTCAGTGCTAATCTCTTTAGTAGGAACCTGCTGTGCACGTTCTTAAAGAAGTACACCCTTTAGGAGAGTAATCCTATTGTCTAGTCTTTGATTTGGGCTTTTGGCTGCTCAGAGTATCATAAGGGTTAGTGCCACTTATAAATCCTCTCAGCTTTGATTTACTCTCAAGCGATTAAGCAGTGAAACTACTTTCTTGTATGTAAGTAAGTATGTGTGTATGTGATGTTTATATAGAATGAACCTAGCCAAAAGTCAGCGAAGCGCCGTACATGGTCACTGGCAAAGACGCAGTCAAAGCTTGATTGGATTTCAAGGGCGAAAGTGGTCTATTACTTTCTCTTGATGTAGAGTTGTTTAAAAAGAATTGTCTTAGCTCAGTTCTAAGTTGGAGCAGGGTTGTGGAAGGCCTAACGGTTACAGAAATTTCATTCCAGAGTCTGTATGCCAAGATAGATATACTTTGGTCCTGATGAAAAGCCTTGGGGAAGGGCTTGAAACATGTAGACCCTTTGAAACTCAAGAACCTAATTCCATTGAATTTCATTTCTTCCCCATTTTTTAGCCATACCAACTAGAACTATGAATAAAGTATATTTTTTCCTACTATGCATATATTTTTAATTTGTAAGTAACTTGTAGGTCGCAGCATGCCCCGTTCCGCAGGGCAACAGAGGACTCAATGCTGAAGTATGCCACCAAGGGGAAGCCCTGGTGGGCGAGGGTTATCCACATTCTGTTTTCTAACAAGATGTGGAAGTCATGCCCATGATTGATGGACAGGCTCTTTTTGTTTGTTGACAATATTGATAGGAGGACGAGTCCCTCTGTCTTTTTCCTTTAACCCCCCCCCCCCTTTTGTTCTGATACATGTTAAACCTCACCATAGAGAGGGATACACTGGGGGAAAAATAGATAAAGAAAGTGCGACCTTAAATGCACAAGGGGAGGCGAGAGACCCTCTCGTGTAGTCCCTAATCACGCCATGTAAAACAATGGGGCAAAGAGACAGAAAAGGGCAGACTCAATATCTATTACATTCCATGAAAGCACATTAATGCGATGCTGTGTGGCATGCAGTTTCCATGATATGACACAATTACAGGCATATTTGTAAAGCTTACTTTAACTCCAAGGTCTTTTGGGGGTTATTAGCAGAAAACAGGGCTGCTACTAAACTCATGGGGTGTTTCTACGTTGACAATGGTAGGATGAATGACTGTGTGGTTCAGCCGTGGTCAAATCTGGGACCGTTAAATCAAACATGCATACCAATGGCATACCAGGGCATAAGGCAGACATGTGGATGGACGAAACATACATGGTTAGATAGAACATTATTTTATTATTTGAGTTTTGGTCATCGCTTTGAGCAGGGTTTAAGAGCAGTGTGTAAGGTAAACGAGATCTACAGCTCAGAAAGCGATTAATTGCTAAGTATATTATGATGTACCTGGTTTGCAAAAATAAGATGCACTTTCAAACGTCTCACAAAATTATGCAAGAAAGCGTAGCCTACATCTTCTAGATACTCCAGGCATACACTGTGCTTTCTTCGAGCATGTTTTGAGGATTAGCATATGTTCATGTATACACAAAGATTTATTGTGTAGTCTTGCGATGTTTAGCGATGACAGAATGATATAGTTAGCTGTGATTTTTACCGAGTGACACTTTGTCTGGAGACTACATCCGTGTCAGCTTAAAGGTTCTGCTGGGAGTGACAGAAACAATGAGTATTGGTGGAGTAAGGGCCCACTATTTTGCCTTACTACGTGGGAAGAAAAAGAAGAAAAAAAAGTACATTACGTGAAGACACAAGTTCTTCCAGTCAGCACTTACAGTGAGAAACTTGTAGTGGATTTGTAGCTTTGAGTGCCTACTTGTGCCCTAAATGCTTAGGGTGAATGAAAGGTATGTTGGTGATTACAAACTAGAACAGCAGACAAAGCCACTCGGGTGCCTCTCGCTGAAAACACACCAGCCATAGGGTTTCACCTAGAAATGATTGACGGATTTCAGAATCTAAAACGGCACAAAAGAAACATGTAATGACACTAAACGCAAATGCCTTGATAACGTATTATTAATTGTCATTAAGGGAAAGTTCTGCACTTCTTCACCACCATCCTTCGCGGTTATCCTGTGTCTGTTGGAAGGCAAAGTTGTTGCTCAAAACCTTCAGTATGGTCTTTCCGTTTATACAATATTATTTTCTAAGCCATGCAGTTGGTAGTTTACTTCAGTTGCCCTCTAAACTAAGGCGAAAGAGTGAGTTCTCGCTGTGGGCTCTCATTAAAGGAGACCTCATTTCTATTGGCTCCTCAATATTTAGCCTGCAAAAAGTTTCGAGATTTATGTCTCTCCCTCAGGATCGGTCTGAGACAGGAAAAAGGCCTGGGCATCAAAATAAAACTGCCACCCTTTAGCAAATCAGATAGCTAAAAAAGTGGCCCATATTCTGCAAATCAACAGGTGAGGGACCATCACGAGACCGGTGTGCTGAAGAAAGAAAACCGAAATTGCCCTTCCCATACCAGAACAACATTACAGCTGCACCCATCATATGAAACCACAACAGACAACCAGATTTGCGCTGTGAGAATGTACCCAGTCTCGGGCCGTATTTATTACACTCCATAACCACAACATTAAAATTCAACAGTTGGCTTCATATTCCATAACATTTTCATATATTTACAAAAATTTGCACAGTTTAATACAGCAAACATTTTACTAGTACATCTGATCTTCTGCTCGCATATAATCACACTCCCTTAGGAGTCCTGATTGACCACCTCCCGGTTCCTAGTGGCATCGTTTACAAGGCAAACTCTTCACTCCCCCAAGATAGAGGGAGCTAGGGACAGCAAGGCAGCTGGCCCTCCAAAAAGAATCATGCCAGAGCAATCCAGTAAAGGAACACCCCCTGGCACCCAATCAGGGGCATGAGCCCGGACAACCAGGCCAAACCTTAGTCCCCTGGCGCAGCCACTGTCCTCCCACTCCCACAGGGCATATTACGGGGTACCCCTATGGCCAGGGACAATTGCGGTAGCGGATGCCCCCATCCCTTCACCAATGACCGTGTCACCCCTGCCCCGGGGTATTAAAAAAACAACAACATCTTGAATCCGCCTGCACTTAGATCTGTGATGCCCCACGTTGGCAACCCATTTTGTGGTCAAAACATGACTCCTTAACCGCCTCCCCAATCATATGTAGAAGCTAAAGGGATAGGAGGGTGGGTAAACAAAGTCTCTCTCGCGGTGGGAGCAGCGTGCACTGGGAATCCTCGGGGGCCGGCAGGCAGCAAGGTGTTCATCAGGCTGATCTACAGCCTTTTAAGCTGTCCTGCCGCCCCCGCAAATTGCCCAGGCAGCCCCACTGCCCCCCCAGGCAACCAATTGCTGCCACCCGCAGGAAACCCACCAGCCAAAATGTTAATCTGTGGCCGCCGTTGGGCCGCCGCCATCAACTGGTCCATACCGGCTCGCACCTGTCTCCAGGGCCTGCGAGGGGGGTTGCGGCCCCTTTGTCCAGGCTGTTTTGAAGTTGAAAGACTAACGGTGTAGATGTTTTGCATATCAGCAAAATCAAAAGTAAAAACCAATCCACTAGACCATAAAACAGGGCCACAACAGCCAAAAGCATGGCTGGCACACTGACGGCAGTGCCAGAATTTCTATGGGCAACCCTGCTAAACCCTCTTGTAGGCTTCTAACAGAAGGAAAGACCTTCCTTCTGTTAGGTCTCTACAAGTGGGATGGGAGTCCCAGTAGCATCCTGAACATACCTATATCATCACTGAATACAAGTTGCAGTAGAAAGGGAGCAGGATTTAGGTGGGTTGGACTGCGACAAGGAAGAGGAGAACTAGGAATGAAGATGATTGCTGGTAAGTTATCAAGGAATTACTCACTTCACTTTTCCACATCTCAGTCTTTACCAAAGAGGCATAACAGAGCATTTTAGGTCCAGCTGTCCAAAACCACACATGACAGGCAAGAATACACCAACGCCTAGTGAACTTTAATTAAAACTTGAGTACCACGATCGCAAAACTAGGTCTAGTTACCTATACATATTTGTGGAAAAGGAGAGAAAGAGCGCACTGAAGTCCCAATTGCAGGCCCACTTGTGTTGGCTAGGACTAACCTCCTCTCAAGAAGTACCATGGCAAGTGCTCCTGTGCCAGTGAGTTTGCTATTATGACAGAGCCACTGATCCATGAAGAAATGTAACCCATAAGAGCTCGCCTAACCTCACGAAATGGCCTAAACTCGAGGAAGAGGTTGTACGAGTTTTAGAATGACCATGACCGATCCAGGTATGTGAAGACCACTCAATGGACAACCAACAGATGACAGAAATACTGTACTTCAGACTAATGTGATGGGAAAAATGACAGCAGAAACATCTCCTATTAGGTATGGAACCCAGATAGAACCTATGACTAATAAGCTGAAAACGGCAACACAGTGAGGATTTCTGGACAAAATTCCATTAACAGCTCTGTGCATGAAGAGGCCTTTAGTTTTCCCAAACGACATAAGTAATGGGCACTAAGACAGAGTCTTCATATACAGAAAAGAGGAAAAACATCTTTGTCAGCTCACCATTTATGAAAGGCTGGCAAATATGTATATTTCAGGGTCTATAGTCTGCTAGACTGTTGATTCGTAATAACTAGCTCTCTGGAAATCCCATGATGCTGCAACTTTGCCCTCTCAACCTAATAACCTACAGCTGTATTAACCATGAATTCCTGCAGAGGGGAAGAAAAACAAGTCCGGCATGACCCGATACCCGCAGTTGATGCTAATCATCTTTTTGGTCTATTTTACATAACATGTTAAAAACTCAAGGTTCTAATGATTGGAATTTTATCATTTTGGTGTCATTTTATTTAATGGGTTATGCTCTATTTTTTCAAATTGGTTTAAGATTTTTCATGTTTTGTGTTTTACTTTATTACTTTTTGAGTGCTGCTTGAATACTTTACACTTTGCGTCTATGATAAGCCTGCTGCTTTGTGCTAAACTACGAAAAAGTTAAGCACAGGTTTATTTAGTTACTTTTTTTTTTTGTGGTTCACTCTGACAACAATTGTGTTTATTACTTGAGTGGAGCTCACACCTCTCTCATCAAGTAACCAAATTTCTTACAATTCTGAAAACACATGCAAGCTCTTTTCCATTCAATAAAACTTGTATCTGTCATTAACCTAATTTCCTGCGCCACCTGGATACCAAGAGTACCTCTACAGCTGAGACCTCTGGCATTTATAGTGATGATTGTTTCAGTTAACAACATAAAAGGTAAGCTCCTGCTGAAGTTCAATTAATTGAGTCACCATTGAGATGTTTCTTGATTCCCTGTTGGATAAGTGACATAGTTGTGTAATTATTTGAGCCTGAAGGCAAAACAATATTTAGATGTTGCCACTATAGCAAATTTTAGTAAAAGATACCAAAAAGACATGGTGTACAGTGGCCTTTGCCTTGGAACGGGCTTGGTTGGGCGGGGGGGTGGGGGGTGGTGGATACAAAAAAAGAAATAAACTTACCTTTGCCCCCGCCTCTCCTCCGTCCTCTTCATCTGCACTGGCAGTACCAGAAGCTCCCAGGCTCTCCCAGCCAATCACAACGCTGCATGAGCAGCATCGTGATTGGTCTGAGAGGCCTGTTTGGCCGCTTAGGCAGTGTCTGGGAGCCTGCCCATGTTCTCCACCGGGTTGTGCAACACAGCCAGGTGGAGAACATGCTAAGTGCACAAGACGGGTTGGCCAGGCCAAGAGGGCCGGCCAAACCGTCTTGTGCACTTAAGGAGTGCAAACCACTCCTCACTCTGCTGTCTCTGCCTCGACCCGACCAGGCTTCAGTCTCACACAGAAAAATAAAATGATAATAACGTCGCTATTATAATTTTATTTTTATTATTTGCACTGCTCAAATAGCAGTGGGGCGACTTTCCTCCGCCTGATGCTGTAGTGTGCCCCCGAACTTTGGGGTACGTCCCAGGTTTGCTACTTCGGTGCTTCAGTAGTTCTGTTCAGTAGTGTCCTCCCATCCTCTGGAGCTTCCATCCACCCTTCACCTGAAGCCACCCTATCTGGTTTCCTTGCCATCAAATTGAAGTTGCCGCATGGACAGTCTCGGTGACGCAGCAGCTGGCAGCATTGCCTGGAATCTCCTTTCTGCGTGGATCTATGCAAACCCATGCTGACGGGGAAGGTGGTGGTTGGCTTTCTTCTACCTCTCTCAGGTCAGCAGAGACCCCAGAGTAGTGGAGAAGGTGGGGGAAGATTTTCGCTCGCTGAATTGTGTTACAAAAGGCTGACGACATAATAGGCTATGTAGCTCATTCAATGAATTGTGATTTCTTGCATTTTAAAGTGAAAAAACAAATGTGATATGTAATGCATGAGAACAATTCCTCAACTCTGTACATTATTGTACATTCAGTTAATATTTTTGAAGGTACGTTGTAACATAACCGGCATCTCAAAAAATGAATGCGATGTTTTAATACTGCCCGTGTTACTACCATTTGAAACCCGAGGCACAGGATCTCTAATATCATATACAGCAACACTCCATGATATACTATAGTTTGTATCTCAAAGAATCCAACTGCACTCAGAACTGAGAAAAACACACACTAACTCTCAATAGGGACACTTTAGACAAAATGACCAATAGAATGAGGAGACAATGGGCATAGC
Organism: Triturus cristatus; assembly: GCF_964204655.1. Classification (NCBI taxonomy): domain Eukaryota; kingdom Metazoa; phylum Chordata; class Amphibia; order Caudata; family Salamandridae; genus Triturus; species Triturus cristatus. The sequence continues at coordinate 635,142,762 of NC_140589.1, read as the reverse complement.
ACAGACCCGTGCAGCCTGTAGCGTTTGTTTAATGCTAATTTACATATTAGCGCGCTCGCGCTAAAGAACCACAGGAGCCAGTAATCTAGACTTCACACGCGGCTCCCGACTGCTTCGCCGAGGCCACGCCTCTTTATTTATAACCGCCAGCGTCTGACGTCACGCGTCCGCGCTAGCGCACTCCGGCAGCGCGGAAGGCTAGAACGCCTCGCGCGTGCCGGACATTACACTCCTTCCAAAGTTTATCAAAGCAACAACCAATTAACACAAAATGCCAATGAACGATGGATCTGTTACCAGTCTGCCAGTCCTTGCGGGTTACACCAGATAGTCAGCCAACTGGGACGATGGTGCGGGATTCTTCCGCAGGCCATAGCGGGATTGGCCGCCCCTGGATAGGGCCACCTCGGGGGTCCTGTGCTTTGGGGTGTTGTGCTCCTCCCGGGACGGGGAGCAGCTGGGCAGGTTACCCCCAGGAGTGGCCGGCAGGGACTGGGAGTCACAATCTTTATCCGGACCTTCCTCCCCCTCCTGGTCTCCGCTCAGTTGGCTGGGGCTTCGCCCCTCTGGCTCGAGACCGGGACGTGAAGGCGTCCCAGGATGGACTTTCTTGAAGAAGGACACGTCTCGGGTAACAGTTTCAGCTCCTCTCTGGGCGGTCACCATCGTGCCTGTCCGGCGGGTGACGGTCCATTGTCATGGTTCGAAAGGGAGTCTGAATTTGCTTCCAGGGTATCGGTCCTTGACATACACCTGATCTTGCCATTGGATCGTTGACTCCTTGGCTCCTCTCCGTCTGCTGGCTTGATCATTCGAGCGAGTCCGATTGGCCAGAGTTTTCTCGTTACTGGCCTGTACCGGAATCCAGGTCGGGTGGTGGGGAAGCGTGTCACTCACTATTCTTCCCATGGTGGCCGTTCCCGGCGCTGCCTCTGTTGTGACATGGGGGGTCATCCGGTATTCCCTCAGGAAACTATAAATCGCCCTTTCCAATGGAGATCCGTCCGCCATGGCTATGCGTATGTTCTTATTGAGGGTCCGCATAAATCTCTCCACCTCTCCGTTGGCTTGGGGCCAGCGTGGTGTCACCTTGCGATGATGGATCCCCCAACTCCTGAGGTACTCTGCAAACTCCTGCCCTTGGAAGGGGGGTCCGTTGTCGGTCTTGACCACTTCAAATATGCCATGAGTGGCGATGGTTTTCTCGAACTTCGCTATCACCTCGGTGGCTGTCTGGCTCCCCACTATTTCGACCTCTGATGATGATGACTAGTGCATAGCGTCCATCTGGGAGGTGTCCGAAGTCGGCACTCACGCACTCCCATGGCTTCTGGGGGTTTGCTTCGGTTACCACTGGGTGAGGGCGGTCCGGCTGTCCTGCCGCTTGGCACCAATTGCAGGTTCTCACAGTCTGCTCTACCATAGCGTCCATGCCAGGGAACCATACCTTGGCTCTGAGCCTGCCCTTAGTTTTCACCATTCCTTGGTGCCCTCTGTGGGCTAGGTCTACTGCCTGCTGGGCAAGGCTGGCCGGCATGACCAGTCTGGGGCCTCGTAGAAGACATCCTTGGCCGTCGATAGACAGTTCTCCCTTTATTCTCAGGATGGATTCCAGTGTCAGTTTGGCATGGGGTGTCCTCCGACTTAGCGATTCTTGGATTGCCTTCCAATCCCCTGACTTGACGGCCTCCGCCGCTGCTCGCAAACATTCGTCTCCTCTCGACGCTTCGATGATTGCAGCTAGGCTCATCGGAAGGGGTCGTGACCGCTCCGTCACAAACCGGACTTATTCCTCTATGTCCTCCGCCTCTTCCTTTTCTTCCTTGGTGGCTTTCCGCGGGTGCCTCGACAGATAGTCCGCCGGGTTCGTGGCCCCCGGTTTGTACTCCACCCGGTAGTCGTACCCTTGTAATTGGAGTATCCACTTTTCGAATCGGGGTGGTGGTTTTGATGCTGACCCTTGGAAGAGAGGTATGAGGGGCTTATGATCAGTCGCCATCGTGAAGTGGTGGCCATACACGTATAAGTGAAAATGTCTACAGGCCCAGTGAATGGCAATGGCCTCTCGCTCAATCTGCGAGTAGCGCTGTTCTGTCTCGGTCAGGGACCGGCTCGCGTAGGCGATGGGGGCCCACTCTCCGTTGCTCTGAAGTTGAGCCAACACCGCTCCCAGACCATAGGGGCTTGCGTCCACCGCCACGTTGGTGGGCTTCGCAGGGTCGAAGTACGATAAGGTGGTGTCTGCCGAAAGGGCTGCTTTCGTTGCTTGAAAAGCTTTCTCTTGTTCGGGGCCCCATTGCCATGTGGTCGATGATTTTGTCAATTCCCTGAGAGGTTTGGTGAGGTTGGAGAGGTCAGGGATGAAGCGTCCGCAGAAGTTTACCATGCCCAGGAAACTCCTGGCTTCTGAGATGTTTGTTGGGGCTGGGGCTTCCCAAACGTCTGGGGCCACTCCTTGAGCCGAGAAGGTGTACCCGAAGAAACTAATCTTGTTCTGCAAGAATTGGCACTTTTCCCGGTGCAGGGTCAGGCCTGACTCCTGGATCCTTTTGAGGACTCCCCTCAGCCTCTGGTGGTGTTCCTCTATGGTTGACGCATAGATCAGCAGATCATCGCTTACATTTAGCACTCCAGGGAGCCCGCTGAGGACTTCTCTAATGGTATTTTGGAATACCTCGGCGGCACTCGAGATGCCGAAGTTTAGACGCCGATACCGTCTGAGGCCTACATGTGTGGAGAAGGTGGTTATGTACCTCGAGTCCGGATGGAGTGGCAGCTGGTGGTAGCCTGATCGGAGGTCCATTTTCGAGAACCACTCAACTCCCCTAAGATGTCATCAATGGTGGGCGTCAGGTGTCGTTCCCTTTTTACGGCGGCGTTGGGGAGGCGCATATCCACACAGATACGGACTTGTCCGGGCTGTTTTGGCTTCCTGGCAATGACGATCAGGGATACCCATGGGGTTGGCCCGCTGACCTTCTCTATGATGCCTTGTTTTCCCAGAGCCTCCAGCTCCTCTTCGACCTTTTTCCTCAGATGGAACGCAATTCGCCTGTGCCTCAGCGCTACCGGTTGGACAGATGGATCGATATGTAAGGACACTTCCTTCCCTTTCAGGCACCCGATTCCTTTGAAAACTTCTCCGAACTCCTCCATGATGGTATCCAGCTCCTCCCCTAGGACCGCCATGGCAAACGATATCAGTCTCAGCTCTTCAAACGATTGCCCGCTCAACAGCATCCCACTGCCTTCTTCTGTGACATAGATGGTGGTGCCTATTTTCCTCTCCCCGTGTTGCAGTTCCATCTTGAAACACCCGATGAGAGGGATGGGCGTCTTCTGGCCGTATGCAAATACTCGGATCTTTGCTTCTCGCAGCGGGGGTTTGGTGCGTAGCTGGTGATAGACGTTGGCGGCCATCAGCTCAATGGTCGCTTTTATTTCCTGTTGGTGGACCAAATGTGACATTTTGGAAGTCTGCGCTTCTTCCTTTGTTGCTGGTTAATCGCGAACACGTAGTGGACTGGGTACTCCTCGGTGTCATCGTCCATGTCTTCGCTATCCGCCCCCTCTTGCACCGCATGTGCAGCTTCTTTCTTGACTCTGGTGGACCTGCACACCGCTGCGAAGTGGTTCATCCATCCGCATGCGCTGCATTTTTTCCCTCTTGCTGGACAGTCTTGCATGCGGTGGGGCTGGCCTCCGCAATACCCGCATTCTTTCTTTTTCGTGTCCGGTTGTCTTTTCCCTCCGGCAGGTCTCACCTTGGGCCGTACCACATTCACTGCTTCCGCCACCTGTACTTGTTCAGTCTTCATGGGGCGATGCAGGGCTGCTTCCATGTGCGAGGCCCTCGCCTGCGATAGCTCCTTTGACCGTCCTAGTGTGAGGATGTCCGCTAGGGGCTTGCAGTCTTCCTGGAGGACCGTGACTCGGAGCTTGGACGAGTAGCACCCTTGTATGATCTGTCCTCAGATCTCCTCCTGCTCATCTCGGAATCCACACGTGCTGGTGAGCTCCTTCAGTCTGCCATGGAACGCTTCTAGGGACTCTTCTGCCTCCTGCTTGGCTTGACGAAAGATAAATCTTTCATAGTCTCTGTTCGCCATGGATTCGAAATGGGCGTTTAGAGCGTTCAGCAGCGTGAGGTAAGTCTTCGGCGTTGCCGCCACGATGGTCTTGTAGATGCGGTGGATGTCTTTGCCTCCCAGGTGGAGTAGCAATGCTCTGCGTCTTTCCCTCGAGATGCCTGCCCCCTCAAAATATATTTGTAGGCGGTCTGTCCAATCCCTCCAGCGCGGGGCAAGGGACGACGGGGCAGCATCAACGACGAATGGCTCCAGGGCGGGAATCGACGCCATCTTGGCACGTGCACAGCGTGCTGCGGAGACTGTCTGCTTCACTTCCCCTGGACGGACACAGATGGGGCGACGCCCTACACTCTTCCGGTGTGGTCCACCCTTACCCCTCCACCCCGCGGGGTCACGTCACTCATGGATCCAGCTGCAGGGTCCTAGGAGTCTTGACGCTGCAACAGGGCATGGGCCTGCTACGGGTCACTGTACAGGCATGTGCTGGCAAACACCAAGTTCATTATCAGCCACCAGGAGGTCGTTGGGCAATGCTCCCGGGGCACATGGATGGGGCTCTCACCTCTCCTCCCATGCGCAGCACCAGCCACCTCTGCAGGCCTCCAGGGGGAGATCACCGATCTCTGGCCACCAGCATGGTGCAGGCACTCAGCCCTGTAGGGACATGGGCACATTTAACAGGGTCCAAAACACTCCCTCGTCGCCAGTGTAGCGTTTGTTTAATGCTAATTTACATATTAGCGCGCTCGCGCTAAAGAACCACAGGAGCCTGTAATCTAGACTTCACACGCGGCTCCCGACTGCTTCGCCGAGGCCACGCCTCTTTATTTATACCCGCCAGCGTCTGACGTCACGCGTCAGCGCTAGCGCACTCCGGCAGCACGGAAGGCTAGAACGCCTCGTGCGCGCCGGACATTACACAGCCCCTGCTGGGCAGTGCGGCCCCTAAACCCTTCAGATGGCCCCCAATCAGCTAAAAGCCTATTAATATCAATTAATGTCAGGTGGCAGACAACACTGAGCGTCTTTCAAATGTGTAAGGTATATCAATTAAGTTGATAAGCATCAGAATATTGATGCTGGGTTATGGCGGAGCGGGACTGTCTACATTGGGGAAGACGGGGTGATGGATAGATATAAGAAAAATCAGTGGTATGTATTTCGGGGCAGATCTACAAGGAAGTGCTGCAGCGCGGCAACGCAAGCTGCGGCACTTCCGAAGCACAGGAATGCGACATATTTACAAAAATATGTAGCATCACTGTGCTTCCCCCCGCGCTGGCACACAAACTGCTGCCATGCGCTGGTGCAGGCTCCCTTGCACCATGGTGCAAGGATGCCTGCGTCATGGAGAGATTGTTTTTGTGCAGTAAGGGAAACCTTCCTGCACAAAAACAATCACTACAGGCATTTTCCTCTTTCAATGCATGCTGTAGAATGCAGCACGCATTGAAAGAGGAAAAAACTAGGAGAAATGAAAACTTTTCTCCTCGTTGTGCCTCATTACGCCACCCCTGGGGAGGCGTAGCATTGACACCCATTTCCAGATTTACGATTCCTTGTAAATCTGGAAATATGTCTCGTGCCACGGGTGTTGCGTGGGAACACCCACAGCAACATCCATGGAACGCCCCTTCCACACAGTGCTGCGTGTGAAGGGGTTATATTTACAAGGGTGGCTTTTCCCTTCCTTGTAAATATGGAGAAGTGAAATGCACCGCCAGTACGTCACAAAAAGTGACGTACTGGTGGCGCTGGGGGCTTGTAAATTTGCCCCTTCATGTTTACCTTGTAAGGCATGTTTGTTGTTTTAATGGACACCCAGTATCAAGAGTGAAAACAACAAATGGCTGGATGCAGTTATCATTTTTTGATGATCCGACTTGCCACATGACTTTGGAAAATTGCGGAGGGAAATGAAGAGGGCGGGTTTGAATGTTAGGGCCCACGTGGTGAAAGATACAGTAAATGATTGGTTGAACCATTCAAAAGTTTCAAACGCTCCCGGACTTGATACCTTTTGTTAGACTAATTGAAAATATTATTCAGCGATGGTGCAATGCATTAGACTAGGGAGTCCACGAGATGCCTTTTTTAGATGACAACAATGCTTAGTGTAGCTTTAAAGAAATACATAAGTAAAGAGAAAAAGCAAAATTGAGAATGTTGCTGAGAAATGACGGGCTTTCTTTCGTTCTTGGGAGAAATAAATGGTACCTAGGTGTGATGTAAGAATGATCAGATGGGGTAGACAAGAGAAGGGTGCAAAAAAAAATCTGTCTAGAAAGAAAAGACGGGCATCCGTGTCTCTCTGAGGGAGCTCAGTTTTGTTTTTTCCCAATGTGTTTTATGGGCTTAGATTTACTGTCCCTAAGAAAGGATAAGAAACATGCAAGGTTGATAAAACCAGGTGTAAATTGTAATTGACCTAATGTTAATCAAAGCAAATGAAAACTTTTTGTTTGCAGTGATCACTAATGCTACTGTTTTCTTGTTTGTTTCTTCCTTAGCTGGCCGTAAGGTGGTTGGAACACAACTGCCGCTACCAGTACATGGATGAGCTTCTCCAGTATGTTCGCTTTGGCCTTATGGACATGGATACCCTTCACTCGGTGGCCCTCAGCCACCCACTTATCCAGGCCAGCGAGACGGCCACAGCGCTCATCAACGAGGCCTTGGAGTATCATCAGAGTATCTATGCACAGCCCGTATGGCAGACCATAAGAACAAAACCCCGCTTCCAGAGTGACACTCTTTACATCATAGGTGGCAAGAAACGAGAGGTCTGCAAGGTGCGGGAACTCAGATACTTTAATCCGGTGGACCAGGAAAATGTTCATATAGCAGGGATTTCCAACTGGAGTGAACTTGCACCCATGCCCGTGGGCAGAAGCCACCACTGTGCAGCAGTCATGGGCGACTTTATGTTTGTAGTAGGGGGAGAGGTGGAGCATGTCACCGGTCGCAACTGCGCAGGGAGGACCGCCTGCCGGTACGACCCACGCAGTAACACCTGGGCTGAGATTGCCCCCATGAAGAACTGCCGGGAGCACTTTGTTTTAGGGGCAGTGGATGAATACCTCTATGCAGTAGGAGGCAGAAATGAACTACGCCAAGTCTTGCCAACAGTAGAGCGGTACTGCCCGAAGAAGAACAAGTGGGTCTTTGTGCAGTCTTTCGACCGATCCCTTTCATGCCACGCTGGGTGTGTGGCCGATGATCTGCTTTGGATATCAGGTAGAAAACGTTTCACAAAATTTGAGGTACTTAAATAAAATACCAAAATATTTTCATGCCTTACCACAGTGAGACTATTTTGGCATATTGTGTCCTATAGAAAGTTATGATCACTATCAAATGTTGTTCAAATGTATGAGATTTCCACTCAATTGTCACTAGGACATTTCTTTGTGCTATAGGGAACATATTGTTAATTACAAAATCCTTTTGAGTACTGCTTGAAATGTTTCCAGTATAAAGTTGCCCTGTGTGGTGCAGATATAGATATGTTCCAATGGACCAGTGTTCTCACACCCTGTAATTTCAGGTGCAGGAATACAGTGGCCAGCTCTTGTCAACTTGCAATTGACCCCTTAATATTTAACAGAGTTGAAAAGCAAATATCCTCCTTTCCACAACAAAATGAATAATTTTTGGAGACAGACTTACAATATATGCATTAGATAGGAAAGTTCTCACCAAATGAATCATTTAAAGGGGCTATTTATTGAATAATTTTACAAGCCCAGTAAGATGTCCTTTGAATGGCTTATGTGTTCCTCTGAATGTCAAAGGTAGAAGTTCTTGCAATTGGGCACTGGCCAGCTCTCCAGTTCCTACAGCTTTGAAATATACTGTCAGTCCAGAGCCGGACTTTAATAACACTTTTAATTTGGTATAATCTTTTTTTGGACTTGCATTGAGGAATGCATGGACAGAATGCTGCCTTTCTTTGACCCTCCTGATCAGGACTAGGCCTAGAAATGTTGAGCTGCCTCAAATGCACTACATCTCGTGACTATCCAGAGTGAAGTACCTGGTGCATACTTTGTGAACTAATACTGAGGGTCAGCAGAAAGTGATAGATTGTGAGGCAATTCTCAAGCAGAAAGGGCTTATCAAATATTAGACGTTTGCCAAGTGCAGCCCTGAAGGAAGAACAATAAAAATACAGACTGGGGGTTGTCATGGAGGCTCCAAGTTTGTCTGCTTGTACTGCCACAACTTGTAGTCTGGAATTTAGCAAGCTAAGCTGGTGACTTGGTGATGTGCAAGCATTGAATTCAGGATCCAGTGTTACATCCTGAGCCTCTATCCAGCTTTCCTTGATGGAGAGGAACCCCTATTACACTGTACCCCTTGTCTATCTGCAATAGAGCAACACTAAGGCGACAACCCTTTGATTGGAGCTTATTGAGATGTGATCCGTTTTTCGACTTGGTTGCTTGAAGTTTCTGAACAAGGGAACAAATTAATATTGTCCTAATCTTTGACTAGAGATTACTTTTGTCCCAAATGTCTGTAGACTCTTAGCAAACACGAAGGAAGTGTGTCCACCGATTTGTTTGAGTTTCGGATTGGTTTGGGTGTGATTTAGGGAGTTTGTAATCCACAAGTGCTGCAGCATTGACCCGTTTCTGAGCTACCTAACCAACATTTGATTGGAAACAAATGGAGTCACTGTAGTAGCAATTTCCAAGCGCCAAGGTGTCGGACACTATTTGGGAGGGGGTGGGGCAATAAAGCACGGAGGGCCTACTAGGCCCCGAACGTGGAGGTAAGGTGACTTGCTAATGATGTTCTAGAGTCCATCGTACTATGGTTCTGCAAACTGGGTCAGGAATCCCGCCGCCTCTGCATCTGACTCTCAGGGTAGTGAGGATGAGCAGCCAAAGGGCTTCTCCAAGAGATAGTGTTTGGGGGAGGGGTGGGGCTCAGAACTCAACAATCAACCAGCAGACACAATAAGATGCTAGCCCACTGCTTTTCTTTTCTAAAGAGAGGTACGTTAATAGCATGACAAAATGTAATACTAAACAATATTGGAGTTCAGGTACAGGGTTCGTCTATTCACTGTGGGATATAACCAGTATGTTAGTGCTTGCAACCACCTGGGTTGGCTACCCCTTGGGTCATGTCGGGGATGCAGGCTGGCTCACTGATGTTGATAACTGTTTTTGCTTCATGTAGTTTGCCAACTTAATTATGCAGAGAGCCCCGGGGGGCTGTCTCCCCTCTCAGTCCAGCCCTGAGTGCACTCCCACAGAAAATGTGGCTTCTGTTGGGTGTTCCTTGCTTCAGAAACACAGTTGTGCTTCTCCTGTTGAACAGTGTTTTCTCCTGTTTCTCTGAGCAGGCAGGCAGGCATCTAGTTGCTAGGCAAACCAAGAGCGACTCCATCAAGTTGTGGAGAAATTATGTGATATCTCTTAACGCCTTGTAGGCTGTCAGACTGACACCATCCCTGTTGCACAGCAGCTCTTGGAGTGCTCTCCAGAGCACTCCGGTCCTTGGTAAAAAAAGACTTCAAAGTGGAACAAAGCGGGGTGGTATCAGTTCCACTTTTATATTCATCTTCCAGACCGGGAAAGTGAATCAACTGCCTACGGTTCTGGAACCGGTTTGAAGTGGTTGTCTTTCAATGTCAATTTCTGGGTGTAGTAAAGAGACTGTCTTTGTTCAAGGTGATGGCTCTCACAGCAGATCGTGAAGAGTATGGTTCCAAGCAGGAGTATCCAAAACAAGTACACAATGACGTGTGAGGTTTCTGCAGGGTCGGCTTTAGCTCTGGTGGTGCAAGGTGCAACAATGTTTATTGGCGCCCCCCCATCACCTCTTTCTTCTCCGATTCACTCACCAACAGCCTTTAATAGTGCCCCTCAAGTCTCCATAACCACTCTCTCTCCCATACATTTATTTTGTTTTATAGCACCACTCAAACCAGTGTAAGGTGTCAGAGCACTTTACATCACATCACATTATACAGAGACAGTGTGTAAATCAGTGTATAGGAAATGGTGCATCAGACTATGAGGATTGCAAGGTGTAGGAGTCACATGTCATCTATACTGGTAGACTGTATAGTTTGCGTGCTTGGTCTGTTAGAAGCACAAAATCAGAATTTAAATTGTAACACCAGGGTTGGGGGTTGGCTTTACTAATAAGAATTAATTTCTACCCACGTGAACCCTTTTTTGCAACATTAGGATAATGAAAGACAGAGGAAAAATCATAAAACTCTAATCTATACCTTGCAGTTTGCATGCAGCTCTTTGATTACAATTAATAGCTCACTGTTCTATATTAGGATTTTTAAACTTATAAGCTGCAAGTTACATAAGGGTCCCTCTGACAGAAGCAGTAATGCACTGACCTATTTACATTAAATGCACTTTGTGATCTGCATGTTACACGTACTTTGCAGCAGGCATATTAACCTCCTGCGCTACTTTATGTTGAGTCAAAACTTCCACAAGATAGTACTCCTATCTTTCTCCAGGAAGAACATTAATCACCGGAGTTGAAATTTTTGTGGTTGCCTGAAAATTGCTGGAGGCAAGGAACGCAGCAACAGGTGCTTTAAATACCATATTGTACTTGAAAACAAGGCGCCCACCACCCCTCCCTAAAGTCAGCTCCCAGTGCGGTGGCACCGATCGCACTGCCCTAGAGCCAGTCCTGGGTCTATGCATCTGGTTGTCATCAGCCTTCATGAAGTGGTAATCAGAGGCAGATAATGGGGCAGGCCAATGCTAGAAACTTCATAATGTTTAGCAAGTTTATCTGCTTTATCTTGTTGAAACCAGAGACCACACAAAATGGATCCCACTTGTCACAGCAATCATACTCGCACTACAGTCAGGCTTCTCCAACAAGTAGCTCTCCAACTACCCACAAGTAGATCTCCTGTGTGCATCAAAGCCTAATAAATTGGAACATATTGTTTGGCTGAATTCATATCTGCGGGCCAAATTTGTCTATTTAAGATGAAAATGTGTGTATTTTCAGAATCCATATGCTAATGTTTATGGAAAAATGGTTGAATTTCCAAAATATGGTTGGCATGTATAACCTACATAGAGGCATCCCAAACAGTCAAATATTTTTAATTTTACTACTGGCAACTTTGCCTGATGTAGTAAGGTGGTCACTGCAGGTAAACTTTCCTATGGCGGTAACTAATGTTATCTTGTCTGATGGGGTAATTATTACAACACTACTAAGAATAGTAGCTTTTGATGATTTCAATTGAACAAAAGTAGCTCTTATTACACAAAAGGTTGGAGACCCCTGAGTCTCACTATGACACATTCACTGTGCACTTGACACACACATGACATGTCAGGGCAAGGGATGGAGTGTCTTATCCCAGCGGAAATTTATAGTAGGTAGTCTGCAGTCCTCGAAGTCGGACAAATAAATCCTCTGCTCAGTACTAGGACTCCTTAAAAATCTGTGTGTTTCTACCACCTCTGTGTGTCATCGACCAAAGATATTGGCGGTAGTTCAGTCTTGATCCAGAGGGTATGACTGATGCTCCTTCCTAGGTCACACAACGGATTCTGGACCTGGGCAAGACTAGACCCAACCACAAACATCAGATTAGCCTGCTGGCTGGGACAAACAAAAAGTCAAGATACCAGATTCACACGCAGTTTGCTACTCAGGGCAGAAATACACGCTTGTATACTACGAGGGGATATTCCCGTCCCAACAAAAGGTTTATAAGCACTGGTTGTTCTTTAGCATGTCTCTCAACGATGCGTTGCATTGGGGGTGGTAATTCTTCAAACCCAAAATGCTGGTTGACAGTTAACAAAATGTGAAAAATGACTTTTCTCTAAATTATATGTCAGTTTGGAAGAAAAATGTATAATGCACAAACTAACTCCAGGCTTGAGTGCAATGTCAACATGGATGGAGGCAACAAGCAGAAACTACGCCAGGACAATAGGCTGCGAACACAGTTTAATTAGTTCATAAAAGTAAATTCATGAAATTACATTTGTTGGGCACCGAATCATCCCCGAGGGGATCTCTCGGCGCCTGGGTGGTTTGTAATGGTCAAGGATTCAAAGAAAGTATTAAAGATAAAACAGCCAGGTTTTCAGAGATTTCTTAAAGAATAATAGGTCTGAGCAAGAACGTAGCTGCAGGGGTAATTGATTCCAGTATTTGGGGACTAAAAAATAGAAGGAACGGGCCCCCTACCTGGCAGGAGAATGTGCTTGGGGCTTGGCAATAATAGCTCGCTGCATCTGAGTTAACATGACAGAATATATGGCTGCAACTTCTTTTTGAGGTAACATGGTCATTTTCCATACAAAGAATTTAAAACCATATCAAAAGAGTGCGCACATTTTTACGGTAAGTCAATGAAGAGAACAAAGCACAGGTTCAGATGGAGATCGCAGAGGGAGATTGCAGACAAGGTGAGCTGCCATGTTCTGTACCACCTGTAGTCTGGAAAAAAGGCCTTCATTCATTGTAACCAGCAAGGAGTTCCCATAGTCCAGGTGGCTCACTTTCAAACCCTGGACCAGGGTTTTCCTTGTTTGTAAAGGAAGCCATTGAAAGGCCTTCCTAAGCATGCGCATTACACTGATAATATAATCAGCAGCACTGATACAGGGTGGAGGAAAGGAGAATAAACCAATAGTAATCAGCTAAACTGGAAAAATATGCACAGTTGCGCAACAGACACACCAGTCAAGAGGTGCCTGAAGCTTTCCAAAAGGCCATTCCTCTCGCCGGAAGTCCTTGAATTCCTCTTGCATGAATCATCTGGCAGAAAGTATACGTTTACAAGCAGCACATGCACCTGTTTTAAAAATGTGTCCAGCTGCAGCGGACCAGGAACAGATAGCTGACATACAATACACCACATTGGATCCATCCGAAATCCCATCACATCTAGAGCTCTTGGGTCTCATTGTAGCAGACCCTTAAGTCTCGGCACCGCATCTTACTTTTGGAGTACATACCTTAGTTTAAAAGTTGTTTCCACTTTTTAGAGCTGTGATTGTCCACAGCAATCATATCAGAAATTAATTAATTGCTACATTCATTAAAGGCCCATTGACTGGCTGGTCCTGCAAGCCAAACCTCCTCCTCCAACATGCCTTCAAGCTACAAGTGCAGATCAAGAGGAGTTTTTCTGCCACGTGCTTGCCTTTTTTGAATGCCTATGCAGTCCTCCAGGAAAAATTGAGCCTTTCCTAAAATTCTAGGACTGCTTAAAAAGCTGACATCTTTACTCCATACCTGGAAAGTAGAAAGTGAATTAAAATTAAGAGTATCTAGAATCCGTCCACAGCTTTTGTGTCTCACAAACCGACTCCCCCAAATGAAATGAATGGGTGAGTGCAAGAACTGTGACAGCATTCCCTGGTTAAGAGGTTAGTGAGCCCAGTCCAACACATACTCCCATATTAAGAAGGGATGGCTAATTAGAAAGGACGATGAAGAGGTCTGTATCCAGTTGCCGGGAATAGGCTGGTCTCCTATTATGTCCAAAAAATGCTGTTATCAAAACGCTTTATTCAAAATCAGTTACCCATTACCTTGCTACAACACCTTTCTGTTTTGTTGTAAGCTGTTTATGGCTGAGCATGATAACGTTTCCTTCATTTTCTTTCTCTGCTGCTGTTGTCTATTTTTTCACATTTATTTTGTTATGGTAATTTTACTCTGGTTTCTTACATGCATAAATTTACCTGACCCTCCTAAGTGCCATCAATAGCAAATCAGTGCTCTGTTTTGTTGTAACATAAGTTTACTCAAGCACACTGGGAGTTTGTGGGAACGGGAACCTCCATTTCCCTGCTTTTAATGACATGATATCCCCCCTGCTCTTTTTGCCTCACCTATGAAGCATTTCATTTTTTTTACCATGTTCTAATTAGATGGCTTGTACCCTTCCACGGCTTACATTCAGGAAACTACTTTCGTACTTTTTATTTAAGTAGTTCACGGGAGTGCATGTGTTTTCTTGCTCTCCCCGCTCTTGTTTGTGTGCTTTGTCCTCCTTGAAACCCCATTTTCTCCATGAATGTGTTGCTTTCTTGCCTGTTGCTTCCGCCCACCCTTGCTGCTCACTGCCGACACTCATCGACTACATGTAATTGCACCTCCCTATAACCCACTCCTCTATTGCACCCTCTCCCACCACCATCCCATTTATTAAATCAATTACCTTTTTTTGGAGAGCCCAGCAGATGTAATTTGCTACCAGATAGCTCATTGGGCGTCCACCATTTTAGAACAGTTATTTAAAAAAAAAAAACAATATGGCCTCCATGTCTTGACATATGCGCTTGCTTGGTGACAGGTGCGCTTATATAAGTCATTACATAAGTGCCATTGTAGCTTAATGACACATACGTGCACATGTGAAGACTCGTACGCTTATACATCATTGTACTTGTTTTTTTGTTGCTGATACTGCACATCATCACCAATCCTCCTTCTGACCATTTTTGTCAATGCTGAATAACAACGGCAAAAACTTTGGCCTCTGTCAAATGAAGCAAGCATTGACAAAGGCAGTAGCTTTCCACTGTTAAAAGGAGCTACCAATTGCTTTTGCCAATGCTTGTTTTGGATTAAACACACAACAGAGAGAGAGCAAACAGAATTTGTATCTGTTTGACATATAAAGGGATAGAAAGTTGAAAAAAGTATGTAATGAAGTGGTAGATGCCGTTTTTAATTTGGTCCTCCTCAAAAAGGAGGCAGCCCATTCGACACATGGCTAGAGCCCCTCTGCTTCAGAATAAGAATTGGTGCATAATGTTGCTTACTCAATTTGTTTTTAAGTGGTCCTATGGTATTGGGCTGTTGTCGATAACCAAAACAAGTTCCCATCTACGCTTTCAGATGATTACAAGTGCAGGAGAAATTGCATTACAAAGGTCTCTCTGTGGAATCAGAGGCTCCTATTAAAAAAATAGTCTAGGAGTTTATGACAAGGTCATAGAAACATTTGGTATGTTCACTAGAGGCTGTTTTGTAAATCCTGGTGAGCCACCAGTCCCTAGTAAATAGTATTTGCCCACCTACAGAGGAAGACTCTGCATCCCACTAAGCCTAAGGTCTTCTTTCTCATGTGGAATCATGTGGTCACCATAATTTGATTCTATGATCTCATGGGACACTGGGATATACTATTTGGATTCAACGGAGTGCAAAGTCAAAGACCATATGGGAATGACTATGTTTAATGATTAGTTGACTATGTTTCCTTTCCTTGGCACATTATTTCTTATGGGTATTCCTTACTGTACCAAGTAATCTGACAGGTATTTCCTTGTGCTAAATATTCTGATCTAAATGTCCTTCTTCCACTGTATTATTGCACAACGTGATACAGTATGGTAGCAAAGCCTTGTAGTGGGTTTGTCCTGGTTCCCTGTTAGGTTGATGGAAGTTCTGCCGGGCAGTCTATTCTGTGTGCCGTTTGCACTGGAACACTAAAATGACCATCTCCTCCTACAAACACAGCATTGATGGGCATTTGTATGAGGAAGAGTTTTCACCTGGCATGCTAGGAGTAGATGTTCTTTTGTTATATTGAGATGGCCAATAGCCCACTGTTAGAAATGGAGATTCTAGTTGGCAATGGTATACACCTTTGTCCAAATAGGGACCCTTGCTTCTAGTCAGGGTAAGAGGCTACACTTCTAAAATAACCCCTGCTCACCCCCTTGGTAGCTTGGCACGAGCAGACAGGCTTATCTCAGAGGCAGTGTGTAAAGCATTTGTGAACACATACAGTAATACTGTGAAAACACTACAGATGGACACCATACAGGTTTTTAAAAATAAGTAATCTTTACTAGACTTAACATAAGACCAAACGACAAAAATCCGCAATACTGTCATAAAAATAAGAGTTTAAAATAGTAGAAATAGCTTAGTTCACTTTAGATTGTAAATGTGACACTTTACTCTCAAAGTACCTGGGATGCATAACGCAAAACAAACAAAAGCGTCGAAGGGAAGGTGATGCGCCGTTCCTTACACTCAGGGGAGTGGATGCGTCAGTTCCTTACTGCTGCGCAAGGGAGTTGAGGCTCGCTTCATTACTGTGTGGGGAGTTGACGCGGCAGTTTCTGACTGCGATCCGATGACGCTCCGGTGCGATGCGACAAAATGGCGTCTTGGTTACGGCGCGATAACATAGATGCGATGTGAGCACGCCCGACGGCCATGCGGCAACTCGGTAAACTTCTGAGCCACGACAGGCCCTGCGACACGTGTCTCCGGTGATGTGATGACGACCTCTGCGGTGCCGGCATGCTTCTCCAGTGATGCGACGTGCCTCGGTGATGTGATGGCGACAGCGGCATTGGTGGCACGCTTACTCAGCGATGCGACGACAACTGCTGCGGCGGCGACACGCTTCTTCTTTGAGTCGCGCTTCCAGCTCCCAGCGACACGCAGTCTCTTAGAAGGCCCAGCACAACA
Organism: Triturus cristatus; assembly: GCF_964204655.1. NCBI lineage: Eukaryota > Metazoa > Chordata > Amphibia > Caudata > Salamandridae > Triturus > Triturus cristatus. Next base: position 635,126,203 of record NC_140589.1, on the reverse strand, counting down.
GCAGGCACTTCAATTCCCAGCAAGGAAATTCAGGGGGGGAGCTGGTGGTGAAGTCTTGTGTCCCTGAAACTTCAGGCAGGAGGCACGCACAGTTCAGGCCCTTGGAGATTCTTCTTCAAGATGATGAAAGCACACTCAGCCCTTTTTCTTCTTTCTTTGGCAATGAAGCAACCACTGCAGGCCAACCTCCGAACAGCACAGGTGTAGTCTCCTCCTTCAGTTTCAGGTTCTTCTCCTCAGGAAACGTTTGTCTTGATTCCCAGAAGTGATCTAAAGTTCTGGGGTCTGGGTCCCCCTTTTTATACACACAAATCCTTTGTCTCTGAAGGCAGAGAGTGTCTGTACCTAGTCCAAACCAGTGCTGGGTGCATTCTGCCAGTGCACAACTTCTTCCTTTGTCAGGGTGGGCCAGGGTCGTCAGAGGTGGGGGTGGAGGTGGAGGTGGAGCCAGCATAGTGGAAGGTAGACACATCCCTATTCAGGCCCAGGTGCTACTCCTCCCACCACTCCCAATGCAGATGTGTCTATTCAGCCTAGTGCTGACTCACTATGACTCCTGGAGCCACCCCAGCCCCTGTCACTCACAAACCAGACATGGAATACACAAACCTAGCAGAGGCAGGCTGGATGGTTAGACAAGAAAATACCTACTTTCTAAAAGTGGTATTTTCAAACATAGAATGTAAAATCCACCTTCACTAAAAGATGTATTTTAACATTCTGAGTTCAGGCATACTAAACTCGAATTTCTACCTAGTTCCCTGAGTCAGTTAGGATTATAAGTGATTATAAACAAACTGCCCATTCTGGCCTATGGGAACAGGTAGCCTTGCAATAGTGAAAAACGAAATTGGCTGTAATTCACTATCAGGACATGCCACACACATCAGAGCATGTCCTACCTTTCACAAACAATGCACCCTGCCCATGGGAGTACCTTGGGCCTACCTTACGGGTGGCTAACATGTAGAAAAGGGAAGGTTTGGGGACTGGCAAGTGTGTTCCCTGGCCAAGTCGACATGGCAGTCCCAGACTGCACAAAGGCTCTGCGATGGCAGGCCTTAACCAAAGTTTACAAGCTGCTCCAGTGGGTGGCACAATCAGTGCTGCAAGCCCACCAGCAGCATTTGATTTACAGGCCCTGGGCACACGTGGTCCACTGTACTAGGGTCTGACAAGTAAACCAAATAAGCCAATCATGGAGTCACTAATCCATTACAATACTTTACAATAGGGAGCACTTGCACTTTGGCACTGATTAGCCATGGCAAAGTGCCCAGAGCATCTAGACCTGCAAAAACATAGCAAAACATAGGAGGCAACAGTGGAAAAATGGAAGGGAGACCCACGCCAATGGTGCCAGATCCAACACCCACACACCACAATATATTCGGAGCATTTCATTCTGTCACAATATTATGGCATTTTTGTCACGTTATTCTGTAATGCACATTTTCTCATGGCTTACTAGTATGCCTATCTACTTATGGCAAAGTGTGATAGACATTTTCTCATGACAATAGGGTGAACGTTACTCCTACTGGTAGTTATTCATTTATTTAGTAAGTAATTAGGTTGTTTTTTATACTGGCACAATGTTGCCAGTTAGGTGTACAGGATTCTGTTTGGCCATTTCCTCCTGAAAAGAAATCTCAAATGGATAGTGTACCTAAACATTCTTCATTGTAGCATGAGGAGTATAATGTTGGGATCTAGCCAGTCAATAGATATGCTCTCCTTGTTTGCTATGGCTACCACCATTACAGGCCTGCACAGAAAGCATTCTGTGGTTCCTGTAGTTTGCTACCCAGCACAAGCTTAACACATACAAGTATGCATGCACGCATCCGGGCATGGTCTCAGCTGAGAATTAAATAGAGACCTGGAGAATGCGAGCATCAGTTGTTTAGTTCAGTCACACACCAGTGTTTGCATGATTATTGTGGGCCCTAGTGCTTACCACACTAATGACGAGGCGGCCCATCCTTGCTTCCACATCACCTTCTGTCGTTGTCTGCACAAGTTGCGTGCTGGTGCTCCAGGTTGTATCTGAACTGACACAGCTCATATGCTGTGGTACTTTCCAGCTGACTCCTGTGAATGTGGTTATGTGGCTACAGTAAAATGCCGCTAGAAAGCGCACCTACTAATGTTTTTCAGGTCTCATCTTGATGATCAATGAAGGGACAAGGGCCAAGAGGTTCTAGACCTGCATATACTTATTCAAAGAGTAAATAATACTGCGGAGACACAGAGACCCCTGGTACCACCCAAGAAACAATATAAGACTGATCTCATGAAGGGCTTTATAATTGAATGTGGACTTCACTCAGTACCAGGCTGCGAAAGGCCCCAAATGACAGTTCAGAAAGCCCATGCACTCTGTGTGACTTGACCCACAATCACTTCCAAGGCAAGACACTCGGAAGACAATGAAAGGAAATGATCAGAAAGCTTCCAACACCCTTGCCCTCCTCCCCCAGCTAACACGTCAGCAGTGCCTCAGTTCACAAGGACTGCATATGCATATTGACCAGCACACACAATTGGTAGTGCTACTAACGCACTCTTTACCCTTCAGCGAGCTTAGTGACCTCTCCACAGCAGCAACCCAATGTTGCCCAACTTAACAACTATTTTAAAGCAACAAAAGAGAAAGATGGAGGGGTGAAATGCTTGCCCCTAATCCACTACAACAGAGAAGAGATTTTCAAAACTTTTTAATCACCTCCCTAACACCGGTGTTGAACAGGATTATGATTGTGCCATTGCCACACTATACCTGCATTTTTACCCACAGATACATTTTGATATTGAGAGGTTCAAACCACATTAAGCTTGCCGACGAGAATGAGAATCTGTCAAACTGTTCTATGCCCGACTAAAGGAACTCGCAAGCATGTGCATGGAGGGCGATCCACACAAAGAGATGAGATCACAAAAAAAGAGGACTAAGGATCAACTTCACTGAGGGAGACTTCACTGAGGGAGCACATTATCAGAATGCCTAGAATGTTGGATGATGAGATTTAGACCCTCAGCAGGTCCCATGAACTTTTGACTGAGAGGGGTGAACAAAGACTAAGCACTGAGTAAAACGTAGATCAAAAAAGAATTGAAAGAACCTGCAAAACTGAAACTGTGGACATCAGATTAGGACGCTTCCACCACAAAGCTACACTCAGCCTAAAGAAGAAATAAGAGCTAGACAAAACAGCAGCTACTGTTTTTTATGCACAGTGCGTCTGAATGTTTGGCAAAACGAAAATCTGCTCTATTTGCATTAAACCTAAAGATTTTGCAAGGATATGTAGGGGTGTATGGCTGCTCAATGCCCAATGTCTTCCCCCTCTGGAGTGCAACATCTGGACACTCGCTGACTGAACAAGCACAAACTCAATGTATGTGACCCCGTGCCAGAATCCTCTCCTCTCTATGATGATGAAGATGGTAAAATATGCCTAATCTTTTGCTGAAAATATTTGTAGCAAAAACAAACGTCAGCGAACATGTCATGTAAACATCCAAGAGGCTCTGATCTCAACCCTAACACACACTGGTGCGTCAGTAAATGTAATGAGCATAGATCAATTCTACAAACTTCATCTCACTCTGCCCTGATGGGCACGAATATCTTCACTTACTAGGGGACAGAATTTCTGACTCTGACCAGAACGTTCCTCATCAGAATCCCACACGAAGATGAGTCCATGGCAAAGTTCTTCTGGATGTCAAAGGCACAGGGACACAGCCAAAGACTTAAGACTGACACATTTTGCATCTCTTTGAGGGCCTAGGGTCTCTTAGGGCTCCCCCAGTAATGCTACACTTTGACAACTCAGTGAACTCCACTGCCTTCCATCACTGAATAGTGCCTTTTAGTTAGGCATCAAAGAGCAGGTTTCTGGTCCCACACCATGGATGTTCCCTTTGGTTGTCGCCAGTATGCGTAAGCAGCCTGAAGCACTTCGCTTCTGTATTGATATCAGATTGCCTAACAGAGAGCAGTTTATTATGCCCACAATTCGTGACCTCATTGCCGACTTCAATGGAGGAAAATGGTTCTCCAAGCTAGACCTGAACTCTGGATATCACCAGCTAGAACTTCAGGAAGAGTGTTACTATAGAACCACTTTCTCAACCCATGTAGGTCTCCAGAGGTATCGGAGGCTAAACTTTGGTATCTCTTCTGAACAAAGTGACCCGATTAGGGTCACCCGGGTCACTCGCGACCACCTCTCAGCCTTCCTCACAAATGAAGAGTCCGTCAGACAGTAGAGAATACAAACCAAAGATATTTATTGAAAGTACAGTGGATTCCGGTCTGACCAGCCTCCTTAAATTGCTGCAGAGGAACTGACTTCTACCAACAGGACAACGTATAATTTAAATTTTCAGGATCACTAAAGACACACCCAGACTGGAAATTTCCAGTCGGTAGCTAGTGAACAATGGAGATACAGAAGGATGAGTTGCAATCCCAGGACGGGGTACATGTTATCTCAGTGCCAAGGTTACTCGGCCTGCACCCGCTGCCCTAAGGGTGGAGCAAGCCTATCTAGCATGAAAGGTATGCGATAACAAAAACAGTCTATTCATTAGCACAGCAAAGCTCGACCTTGGAGAAATACAAAAAGAGAATATCGCAGCTGCTTTCTGTTGAGGCACACAAAGTGAGACAAATTAGTTTCGATCATGGATCAAAACGGCGGCTCAACTTAAAATGGTGCCGCGAATGCTACCTTTACACAGAGCAAAGCACTACCAGAATGAATGCAAGACATTTACATTTCAACACTTCAGGAACTGAAGTTTTTTCAGGATGCCATTAGGGAAGTTTAAACAGGCTTCAACAGCATCATAAACATCAGTGAAGACATCCTGGTCTATGCACACAATATCCTCAAGCATCACAGACAACTAAGAACCACAATACAATGGTTGGCCAACAAGGATCTCACACTCCAAAAGAATAAATGTGAATTTCACAAACAAGAACTAAATTATTATTGAGGAAGAAATCAAAGTAGAGATCCTTTTAAGGTGTCTAATGTTAAGAAAGCATACGCTCATCCGGCAGCAGCTAAAGTCTGCAGTTTTCTAGGATTAGCCACATATTGAGGGTGTTTTACTCCGAACCTTGCAAATCTCTCTGGTCATTGTGAGATCTCACAAAGGTGACATCCACTTGGACATCAAACTCAACAGAGAACAATGCATTCTAAGTCATTAAAGACCTGCTTCTTCAACATTCCACAATGGGGTACTTTCAAGAGTTGATTATCAATGCTAACCCCATTGACCTCAGGGACTTCCTGATGTAAAGCTGCAAAAGGGATGAATGGAAGTCATGTCACTTTTGCAAATCGCGTACTAACAGATCCTGAAAAGCAGTACTCCCAGATTGAAAAGGTGGCCCTAGCCATTAAATGGAACTGCACCCCTTGGGACATTTCTGCACCCCATGGATCATATCAGACTACAAACCTCTGCTGCCTCTTCCCTGGGACTTCCACCTATCCTCAACCGAGGATTAACAAATGAGTCCTCCAGATATAGAAATATCAATTCACTGTAAAATAACATCTAGGCTGCAATAAGCTTGTGGTTTATTTATCACACCATCCTCGTCCATCTTCAAGATTCCGATGAATATGTGGAGTGGATAGCTACCGACTATGGTTCTCTAGCTATTGTCCTTAGTGACATTGCAACCTCCACTTCCACAATTTCCTGCCTTCAAAAGACAATCCAGTCCGCCTGATTCCAAACAGTGGTAAACATTTATACAGGACCGTTTTGTAAGGAGCTTAGCTCCCAAACTGCCTCAAAAACTCTATGGACAGTGAAAAACAAACTTAGCACCACAAGAGGCCGAATTATTTTTCAGTCCATTTGCCTACATGTAGTATGACGGGCATATCAACTCAAGCAAAGGGATGCCAAAAAAAGCTAATTTGTCTGGGAAAGTACAGTTCGTAGGGATGAAGGACATGGCCAACTCAATGTGGCTGAATACCAGTGGTGTCAAGCTACTAGCAATCCTGACAGACGAGCCCCAGTGATAAGCAAACACACTAGTAAAAGCTTTTGGCAAGATGTCATCACAGATTTCAGCTCACTTCCTGATGACTGGTACATGCTCGGCATCTCGAATATTTAATCAAAATTTCCAGTGATGGAAATACTTGCATCTATAGCCTTCGAGCATTTGCATCCAAACTAGAGAAAATAATGTGCATTTTCGGGATACCAACGACAAAGTCAGACAATAGGCCACTATTTCAAAGCACTGATTTACCTTCAGTCGCATGGAATTAGCCACAGAAAATTACCCCATGCTGACCTCCGGCAAATCAGGAGGTAGAAAGCCTAGGAGAACCCTTAAAGTAATTCACATCTATCCAGACTACAATGAGAACATTGAATTCACTATTCTCCAGTTCTATGGACCTATAGATAAATGCATCACTGTACTATGAATGGTCCCCTGCTACTGTGCTATTCATAAGCGCTATCAGAGATGTCATCCATAGGTTGCCAACAATGATGGCACAACAACAATACCACCAGCAAAGTGTGGTAATCAGCACACATAAACATCTAACTGAGTGATTAAGTCTTAGTTCGGAATTGAAAGGGCACTGGAAAATCTGCGTGCCATTTGAAAGACACCTATGGACAGTGACTGCAGGAAAAGGCAGCCAAGAGAGGGCTTGAGACCACCACCAGGAATGTTTTTTTTCAAAATGGCAAGCAGAAACACCTAAAGAGCAGTCATCCTTATTCACCCTTCTGGAAGAGGATGGAGACTCGTGGATTTTGAACAATTTTGGACCTATCCATTGAGAGATCATCAGGATCTGACCTGCCGAAAAACTCCGAAAATAGGAGATACCAATCCACCTGTCGCAACAGCGGTAGGTGATAATGATGTGCCCATGGGATGACAGATGAGACACTATAGTCTAAGGCCAAATCCCCTCCCATCCCCAACTCAGAGACTATGCTTGGTAGTTCCCGACTACTGAAAACTACACAGTTTGTAAATGCTGAATAAAATCTAACACTAACTAATGTTGGGGAGGAAGGTACAGTGCCACCAGGCACAAGCTTAAAACACACGCTCACATGCGTTCTGACTCAAGGTCCATCATCAGTGGAGAAATAGCGCGCTGGCTCGCCCAAGTGAAATTCCATCATACACCAGTATCTGCATGATTGAGGAGCCCGACGCTTACCACAGCTCCCAACGTTCCTTTGATGTGCTTGAGCTCTGTCCTGGTGGGCTTTGACTTGCCCCTCAATGACACTTACCTCAGGATAAGGTACAGTCTAAACCAGGTTGATAAAGGAGCACAGCTTTTATCTGCAAAGTTCCTGTTTTTCTTCAGGAGCTCCCATGGAAAGAAAAAAGTCCCTCCTTTTAGTGCTATAAGTATAAGTATAAGTATAAAAGAAGCTTATAAAGCGCTCGAATACCAGAAGGTGTCTTGGCGCTGTAGTGTGCATGGTCAGCAGGAAACGAGTTATTATTGGGCCTGGAATAAGCGATGTTTCAGCATTTTTCTGAAAAGGGCATAACTAGGTTGAAGTCGCATCTCCACAGGCAGGTGATTCCATAATCTTGCTGCACACGTGCCACAAGAGCGACCGCCCCATCTCGCTAATTTAAATCTGGAAGTACAGATAAGGCCCAGGTTAGCCGACCGCAAGGCACGGGCCGGGATGTAGGGTCTGAATCTGTCACTTCCATCATTAGCGCCAACCCCAAAACGGGCCCGGTGAACCAAACAGAGTGCCTTGAACTCGATTCTCTGTTGGACTGGAAGCCGGTGAAGAGATTTCCTACCCGCAGAGGTGGGGCAACCCCTGGGCAGGTTCAGAATGACCCGAACCGCGGCGTTCTGCAAAGACTGGATTCTTCCAACCTAGAACTTGTCCATCCCCAAAAACATGGCGTTACAATAATCCAGTCTGGACATGAATAAGGCGGCCATCACAGTCTTCTGAAGCGCCAAAGGGATGTATGGGAGACTTTTTCGCAGAGTTTTTAACAGAAAGAAACATGATGAAGTTAGGCTGTTGACCTAGGCAGACATGTCCAGTTTCTCGTCGAAGATCACACCCAGGTTCCTCACCTTAGTGACCGGGAGGGGGCATTGCCCAGCCTCCGAAGGCCACCAGAGGATGTTCCAGATTGAGGGACCTTTCCCAAACTCCATCACTTCAGTCTTTTCGGTGTTGATTTTTAAAAAACTCAAGCGCATCCAATTCATCACGTCAACAAGACAGGCGTGGAATTTGGCCGCTATTTGGTCAGGGTGGTCCACAACTGATATCACTAACTGTGAATCATCCGCATAGGAAACCAGCATAAAACCATGTCTCCTGACCAGACTGGCCAGCGGTCTGACATAGATGTTGAAAAGGGTCGGAGACAGAGCCGACCCTTGTGGAACACCGCAAGGTAGAGAGAAATTGGCCGAGTGTAGGCCGGCCCATGGTAGACTTTATCTACGATTGTCCAGAAAGGACGAAAGAAGGGCCAGAGCCCGGTCCACAATCCCAACCTCCCTCAGACGCTGCAACAGCACCGCATGGTTGACGGTATCGAACGCAGTGGACAGGTCCAGGAGGACTAGAACAGCTCTCCCCCCTCCATCCACTGTAGCTCGAATACCCTCGACTGCGGTTATAAGAGCCGATTCTGTGGAGTGTCTAGGTCGGAAGCCATGCTGAGACCTATCCAGCAAGGCATTCTTATCAAGATACTCCATCAGGCTCTGGTTTATAGCCTTCTCGGTGACTTTAGCCACCAGAGGAAGGCCGGAGATGGGACGATAGCTATTAAATTCAGAGGGATCCAGCGAGGCCTTTTTCAGAAGGGGTTTAACACTCGCCGTTTTCCAGGTGGCTGGATAAGGTCCAGCTGCTAGTACCTGATTAATCAGAGCCGTGAGACTAGGTATAATCTTATCAGCCACCTGGTGCAAAATATGAGGAGGGCAGGGATCTGAGGCGGCACCAGACTTTATGGAGCCTAATAATGTCATGACCTGATCTCTAGATAAAGGGTCAATAGTTGACAGACTGCAGATAGGTATCTCCTGTGGGGAAGTTGTAGGTGCCACTGAGTTTAACAGTTCGTCATAAATGGTGGTGACCTTGTTCTGAAAGAAGGCAGCCAGCTGATCACAAAATAACTGATCCGGGCTGAACCGGTTAGTCTGCTGGGGATTCACCAGAAAGAACACAGTTTTGAAAAGTTCTTTGGTGGAGTTCCCTGCCTCCGAGATTTTCCGAGAAAAATAATCCCTCTTGGAATTCTGGATGGCCTGCTTATAGTTATATAACGCCTGGTTATAAGCTTGCTTGCAGACCCCGTCATAGTCCACTCTCCAGAGCCGTTCCCGCCGTCTGCATTCAACCTTGAGAAGTTTAAGCTCCGGACCATACCAAGGGGCACCAGGTGGACGTCTGTTCCAGGTAGCTAGCTGGAGGGGGGCAACCTGATTGACTGCATTAGTAATCCAATCAGTAAACTGGGAGACGGCCGTCTCGTTATTGGTATCAAGGGTGGGGGGGGGTTGCCTAGCGCCTCGATAAGGGATGAGTGTGTGACCTGACTCCATCTCCTAAACATAATCCTGGTAGGTCTTTGAGGACCACCTATGGCCCTTGTCTTTACCCCTGCCCTGAAAAACACAGCCGGATGGTCAGTCCATGGGAGGACTTCAGCCCTAAGATATAGTAGGTCTGGGTGGCTGGAGAACAGACCATCTAGAGTATGGCCCCCAGTATGAGTCGGGTATGAGACCAATTGATGTAGTCCATATCCCTCCAGGCTATCTAACAATCTGGCGGTGTCTGAATTGTTCTTGGCCTCCAGATGGAAGTTAAAATCCCCAAGGATGATATAGGCCTCAAACTTAGTGCAAGACTCTAGATGGATTTGAAGCGCCTCCAAAAACGCGGCCCTCAGTCCAGGTGGTCTATAAACCAGTAGACCATGAGAGACAATTGTGTCTTTTAAGTATATACTAAATTGCACTGCTTCTGCGTGCAGGTTTTCAACGGCCATGATCTGTACCTTCAAGTGGTCCCGGTAAATGATAGCTAAGCCCCCCCCTCTGCCATCCTTTCTGTCAAGACAGTGTAGCGCGTAACCTGGGGGCAGGGCAGTATTCCAATCTGGGCAGGAGGCCGCATTGGTCCACGTTTCCGTGATGAAGGCCAAATCAGGGGAATGAGCAGTTAGAAGCAGTTCAAGTTCTACTTTGTGTTTAGTCACGGAGTGTGAGTTAAGGAGGAGCCCTACCAGGTGATTCCCTAGGTTTGCCGGTGATGCCGGGATTAAGGTGCGACTCTGTATATCATAGGGACCAACCTGAGGTCCGACCCCAGCCCTCTCGCAATCCCTAATCCTGCAGGATGAGGTACCCATCCCTGCCCCTTTATTACTGGCCCCCCTGACAACAGAGTAACAACAACCCGGGCACAGATACCTGTGTATATCATCTTGCAAGGAGGCGGGGATGCACTGAGTAGAGTTCACCACCTGTAGATCCAGCAACATCACCCGTGTATAGCATAGGGGGTGCATAGCGGCAGGGGGCATGGCTCCTGGCGCGTTCCTAGCGAGGACGGGCGCAGACGGGCTATAGGATGCCTACTCCACCCCTCGCCTTGATGAAAGCAAATCCAATCAGCCACAGCTGTAGAGACCAGTAAATTAAAAAAAATTCTCTACTCATGTGGTTGATCGACCTTGCTTGTATCAAGGCAAATGGTGGAGAGATGGCACCCCGTTGCAGAGGAGAAAGAGCAGCCTTTCTTCCAGCAGCAGCACCTGAAGCAAAACATGGGCTGCACAGATAAGAAAAGTTGTTTTCCCTTAACACTGTCCGTGTCCTGAGGAGGAGGTGCTAATAGCCTTATTGCATGTCCCGGTTTGTTAATTACCCTTCACTTATTATGGGCCCTTGCCTGCAGTTTGGGCCCATAATTGTAGAGGCAGGTAATTATCACCCCCATCACTCGAATGTGTGTCCAATAGCTCGTAATTAGTTACTATTCAGACTCAATGTGAAACCTATCTATTGATCAAGGACTGAGATTCCCCTTGATCTGGCGTGTACACGCTCAAGTGCATTAGCCTCCTTAATCCTTCAGTAAATTTGTTCCAAGAATGGATTGGGAAGTGACACATCCGTTTACTCTAGTGGGTATTAATTGCTTTAGGTTGTGTGTGTTATTGTTCTCCTTGTTAGATCTTGCCCTTTTTCGGCCTTTTCGCCGAATGTTAAGTATTTGTTTGGAAAAGCCTTTATTTCTCAAACATGTTTTAACTGTAAAAGGGAATCTTGAGCCAACCCTTGGTCTTTTACTTTTGTTTTTTTAGAAAAGGCTAGCGATGGGGAGGTTCGCTCATTGGAATTAGGCAAGGGGTCAGAAGTGGGTGTGGATAAGGCAAGATTTCATGCTGCTTTCAATGCTTAATTTGAGCTGGTGGTGACAGGTGCTTAATTTGAGCTGGTGGTGACAGGTGGGGACCAACACTTATTTTTCCTCATCAGAATTTGACCCACAACAAGAGAGAGAAAAATACAAAAAGGGGAATAGAGGGAGGAAAAGAAAAACAGAAGAACAGTGACCAAGGGAGAATGAAAGGATGGGAAAGAATCTGCAACAGTTGCCTCGGTCAGTGTCTTGGGGTGGATGGAAAAGGTATAAGGGGGAATTAAGACCATGCAGCTTTGGTATTCTTCACCCTGACATTTAATACCATCCACCGCAGGCTTCTGAAGAAAAGTTAGGCTCTGGAATTTATTCTATTACAAATTAAGCTCTGGCTGCATTCAACCTGGAAATGGATTTCCAGTTTTAAACTCAAGAACCACAGAAAAAAAAGTTATTATTTGTCTTCAGTTACCTGGCTAAACAAGTCAATGTAAATCCGTATTTGTAAAGCGCGAACTACTCACCATTTCGGGTCTCAAGGCGCTGGGCGCCATTGTGGAAATTAAGTGAGCTATTGCCCAGAGTCACATGGTGCTGAGCTGAGCTGCTGCCGGAGCCGGGATAGAACCGTGAGCCCCGTACTCCGAAGTCAGCTGCCCTGGCTGCTGCGCCACACCTCTCCACATAACAAGTCACATAAGTGAAATTATGCTTTATGACAGGAGGAATGAGGAATCTTGGAATCACCAAAGAAAAGCAACTCCCTGATCCTGCCTCTGTGTGGTCAAGAAAAGGCACAGGTCATTCTTTGAGCCTGTCCTTTTGCTTTTAAAAAAGGTAAATCAAAGGCCTGTGTTAGGAACAACCAATGAAGATCTCCCCATGGTAAGGATTCCGTAAGTATACTTGCAGACATTTACAGCATTAGATGACCATCCTCGTCGCCAGTGTTAAGAACCACAAATAAAGGTCTCACCATGGTAAGGTTTCCTTAAGTTTATTTCCAGAAACTTACATCATTAGATCACCAACTGACATCAGCGGCATCAAGACAGCAACGGACAATAATTCCTTTCTAGCTCTAGAACAGATGACTCCATAGATCTTTAAGCTGTGTAAGATGAGTTAAACAAGATTCTACAAGACACCAACCCAAAGCATAAGATGACATAACAGGATTCGAAGTAGAATTCTACAAGCCATAACAGCCTGGTCTCAAGCATGTACTGGCAGTGCAGACACACATTTCAACCAGGACCTATGTGACATCTCTGGAGAAATATAATGGGCTGATTTGAGTAATCCATACTTACTAAAAAATACTTACCAACAATACCTTGTTTTGATATAGCACTTCATACCACAATTTTAACAGGTGTAAAAATTGTCTAATTTAATGAGCAATATATCAACCTCGGAAGGATGAAACGCTGAATCTGGCTTGCCGTTCTCCAACTCGTTGCCTGAAGATCACAGCATAGCTTGGTGACGTGCTTTAATTCATTAAGCCTTCCTTCCAATATGACTTCTATTTTTATAGCAATTGTTGATACACTTTTTCAGTCCTCCTTTTAGGGCAACTTCTTGTAAAGTGTGGTAGGTTATTTATGGATACCCCCTTTTATATTGGCCTTAAATATTTTTAAAGGTCGTTGTTGCAAATTGTTAGATATATTTGGTATCACACAGGGCTAGAATTATTTAAATATGAATTGCTGACTGCACTTGCATTGTGAGGACGATGTGTACTGCCCAACTTTGGAATGTTATTTGCAAAAGTTACGCAGTGATTTAGCGCCCTAATCGGGGTCACCCATGAAACTTTTCCCAGACTCGGGTAATTAGGAGAGAGTTGAACTCCAGAACCTGAGGTCTCCTTTCAACTCTCGCGAGCAATGAGGATCAAAAGCAGTGCTTGTCTCACCTTTTCCAGCACAGTATTTAAATTTCCAGCTCCACTCTCCAAGATTTTCGAGAATAATCTTTTTGTAGCCTGCAGTTACTACTGAGCCAGCAGTTCAAGGGAAGAGACGCGGCCGTATCGTTTTGGTCCAAGAATTGAAACTTCTGCGCACTTCAAAGTTAGGAGAAAGTTGGTTGGGAAATTGATGCTGATAAAAGATGGCATATTTAATGACAGATGTATGTATCTATAGAAAGCTATTAAAATGCAGATTATCCCCCTGGGGAGGGAGATCAAAACTGCCAATCTATAAAATATACTAGTTAGGGGGAGGCCTGGAATCTATGGAAGTGCTTTGATTGCAGGGGGCAGTCTAGCAGCATGTGGCAGCATAACCGGAGAGCAGACACATCAGCCTGGTGACTTTCAAAGCCAGCACGACGGCTGCAGGCAAGGGTACTCCAGTCTAGGAGAAATTAAAACATATAGAGACCGTTATTAATTCCATATCTATTTTTGTGTAGTCAAATCTGTATGCAAATCCACAGCATCTCATTTCGGCAGATTAATCTGAAAGTGGAGAGAGGTGGGAAATGTGGGGCGAATGTAATTATAAGGCGCCTCAGACGAGCAACAGAGCAGAAAAAAATGTAAGCTTCGGAAATTCGCTATCTGTGTCAGACGTATTTATTTGTTTGCTTATTTGTATAATGTGATTTTTTTTTCTGTTCAAAGCCCCGGTTTGTGCCGAGGCGCTTTATGCTTTCATGAGGCTTGCGCGGCAATAATTGTCGCAAATCAAGACTTGCTTGCAGTAGGCTAAGTACGGGGGTTGAGGAGAAATCTTTCAGAATGGTTAATGGGACTGCCATTTTTTCCGTTAAACCAAATTAAGTGACTCGTTTGTGAAGTAAGGGATAGAAATGAACAAGTGTGGCGGCGCAGCACGCAGATGAAATAGATGCGCCGGATGTATACAATCTAGAAATTCTATGCAAATGCAGGGAAATACATTTGTTCTCAAATTACCTTCAGCAGAAAACATCGCGCAAGCCATTGAGGTTTTCATGTCTCCGCAGTCTTCAACCGTTTTCCAAACAAGACATGATGTCATGATGAGTAGTATTATATGGCTGCTCTTCCTGCCAGCAATCTTTTTCTAATCACAAGCCCATTATATATATATATATATTCACTGAAAAAACCATAGGTTTCACACATGTTATAGTTAGCGGAAATTTTACTGATAAAAAACCAGTGAAATTGCCCCGTTATAGTTAGTGCTGGCAACTATAACTCACGCGACCGCAATCCTCTGCTGATGCTAATACTGTATTTAGACACTTATTTGCCCATGTCTTCTTCCATACATTTTTAGCTATACATATATTACAAATATTTTTTTTTCATAAAGACACATATGTCAGCAGCAGAAGATTGCGGTCGCGTGAGTTATAGTTGCCAGCACTAACTATAACGGGGCAATTTCACTGGTTTTTTATCAGTAAAATTTCCGCTAACTATAACATGTGTGAAACCTATGGTTTTTTCAGTGAATTTGCAAGGTTTTTTAAATGCTAATTCCTAACTATAACGTGTGTGAAACCTATGGTTTTTTCAGTGAATTTGTACGGTTTTTTAAATGCTAAGTTACTTTACGCCATTCGAGGCGTGCGCGCCCACTTAACGCAGTTCGTTCCGTGCACGGTTTTTATCAACTTTAATAAGCCCTGTACATTTGGTGGCCTTCGGCCACCAAAAGCACAGGGGGTGGGGTCAATGTGGATAGTGTTTTTTTTATTTCGATTTTATAATTTCATGTTGCCAAAATTTAGTTTTTTTTACCTATTAATAAGCCCTGTACATTTGGTGGCCTACGGCCACCAAAAGCACAGGGGGTGGGGTAAGTGTGGATAGTGTTTTTTTTTTTTTTTTTTTTTTTACCGTACGCTTACGGTAAGCGTACGGTAAGCGTACTCGGCGAAATTGCCGAAAAAAAAATAAAACCGTTTTTGCTCTTGGGGGATGTTTGGGGACTCCCTCAACATGACTATGTGGGAGGGAGTTGTCAAAACAGCCCCGTAACATGTTTTTGGCCATCTTGTTTAATAAACAACACTCAGTGCGAGAGACAAAATGGCGGCCGCCGCTTCCTGGTTTCGGCCGATTCGAATGTTTACTAAGATCTAAGAGCCAATCAGAATCGCGCTCGCGCACGCCACCGTACGCTTACGGTAAGCGTACGGTAAGCGTACGGTAAGCGGGCTCAGATATATATATTGATTTAAAGGCTATTTTCTCAGAATCTACTGAACAGATTTACACCAAACCTACAAAAGGCACTTCCTTGACCTAGGGACTACCTCTCTGCCAAATTTCTAGTAATTCTGTTCAGCCGTTCGGGCTGTAGCTCGTTCTAAAGGTCCTATGGAAAAATGCATGGGAAAAACGCGTTTTGGGACCCCCCTTTTATCTCAGCCCCCGCTTGACGAACCCCCCCGAGACTTTCAGGGTAGGAGCGGAGCGTAGCGCCCCACCTATTTTGAGACATTCGCGAGGATTCATCGACCGGCGCCAAAGTTATTCAAAATAGAATGTTGAGGTTTTCCTATGGAAAAGGGGTCCTAACTATAACTACCTACTGGCGACCGCCAGTAGGTAATATATACACACACACATATGTATGTAAATATATACACATATGTATGTATGTAACTATACGTACGTATATTTATGCACACACATATAAATGTGTGTGTGTATATATATATATATTCACTTAAAAAAACATTAAAAACCATAGGTTTCACACACGTTATAGTTAGGAATTAGAATTTAAAAAACCTTGCAAATTCACTTAAAAAACCATAGGTTTCACACAGGTTATAGTTAGCTGGACATTTCCCTCGTAAAAAACCAATGAAATTCCCCCGTTATAGTTAGTGCAGGCAACTATAACTCACGCGACCGCAATCCTCTGCTGATGACGTCAGATATTACATCACTGTATTTAGACACCTATTTACCCATGTCTTCTTCCATTAATCTTTATCTATACATATATTACAAATATTTATTTTTCAGAAAGACACATATGTAATCAGTGATGTAATATCTGACGTCATCAGCAGAGGATTGCGGTCGCGTGAGTTATAGTTGCCTGCACTAACTATAACGGGGGAATTTCATTGGTTTTTTACGAGGGAAATGTCCAGCTAACTATAACATGTGTGAAACCTATGGTTTTTTAAGTGAATTTGCAAGGTTTTTTAAATGCTAATTCCTAACTATAACGTGTGTGAAACCTATGTTTTTTTAAGTGAATTTGTACGGTTTTTTAAATGCTAAGTTATGTATTTATTATTTTTTTTTCAGGTTTTTCACCATGCGCACGCTGTGGGCACTCGGTGCGCTTCGCGGACCGAGCGCCCACGATGAGTTGTGCGGGCCGTGCGCGCACCCCGCACTTTTTCATCAAAAAAATAAATGTTTTTTTCGCCCTTGGGGGTCCTTCAGTGACCCCCTGACAAAGGCTAGGGGGTCAGGAACTGTCCACCCTGCCCCCTTTTCACGTTCTCCACCTTTGTTTTTCACTGCCTCAGACTGCGAGAGACAAAATGGCGGCCGACACTTCCTGATTTCGACCGATTCGAATGTTTACTGACATCTAACAACCAATCAGAATTGCGCTCGCGCACGTCACCATGCGTGCACCTTGCGTACACGGTGCGCGCACGGTGCGCGCTTATAGATATATATGTACTTTTAACTGAAATTTTCTCAGGAACTACTGAACAGATTAACTCCAGATATTCAAAAGGCACATCCCTGACCTGAGGACTACCTCTCTGCCAAATTTCAAGTAATTCTGTTCAGCCGTTCGGGCTGTACCTTGGACTAAAGGTCCCTATGGAAAAATGCATGGGGAAAACTCGTTTTGGGACCCCCCTTTTTTCTCGGCCCCCGCTTGACTAATCACCCGAGACGTTCAGGGTAGGAGCGCCCTACCTATTTTGAAAATTCGCGAGGATTCGTCAACCGGCGCCAAAGTTATTCAAAATAGAATTTTCAGATTTCCTATGGAAACACGGTCCTAACTAGAACTATCTACTGGCGACCGCCAGTAGATATATATATATATATATATATATATATTATCTCTATCTCCGAACATGATTTGGTGCCACGTCACGCTCCCAAATAATCCACAGGTCTCCTCGAAGTATTCAAAATACGATTTTAATTCAGGAAAATGTAACACGAATTCACATGATGTTAATTCATGTAACATATTCCTGAATTAATATTTGGGTGCATGATGTCATGAGTGATGTAATATGTGAGGTCGTAGGCAGTGCATTGTGGGGCATAAGTTATAGTTGGCTCAGGTAACTATAACTGCTGAATTTCTTTGGTTTTGTACGAGTGAAATCTGAGCCCAACTAGAACGTTCCGGTAATCTTTGTTTTTTTCTAAGAATTTCTAAGGTTTTCTTTTATTCTACTTCCTAACTATAACATCCCTGTAGCCTTTGTTTTTTTTCAGTGGATTTCAATGTTTTTTTTCAATTTTATTTACTAACTGTAACCTGTAAACTTTGAGAATGGGTGTGTGAGTAGCTGTATAGGTAGGTGCGTGAGGGGGAGTGGCTGTATGGGTGTGTGAGTAGGTGTGAGAGTAACTGTGTGGGCGTGAACATGACTCTGTGAGTAAATGTGTGAGTGCTTTTGTGAGTGGGTGCATGAGTGCCTCTTTGGATCTGTGAGTGGGTGCGTGAGTGTCTGAGTGGGTCTGTGAGGGTGTGTGTTAGTGTCTGAGTGGGTCTGTGAGTGGGTGCATGAGTGTTTGAGAGGGTCTGTGAGTGGATGGATGAGTCTATGGGTGAGTGAGCGGGTGCATGAATGAGTGGGTGTACAAGTGGTTGTGTGGGTCTGTGAGTGGGTGAGTGAGTGTCTGAATAGCTCAGTCAGTGAGGTACGTGAGCCTCTCAGTGGGCTGTCCGCAAGTGCATGAGTCTGTGAGTGGGTCTGTAAATGGGAACATGAGTGTGTGAGTGGGTCTGTGAGAGCATGCATGAGTCTCTGAGTGGGTCTGTGAGAGGGTGAATGTGAGTGTCTGAGTGGATCTGTGAGTGGGTGTGTGAGTCGTCATCAGTAAGCTTCTTATTTATAAACTGTTTAAGTGCATGATTTGTGTGCATGTGTGTTATACAGCATAAGATTGTTTGATGCGTGTGACACTAGGGTGCCGATTCCAGGTCGGAAAGCACTCCGACCAAGCTGGATCCGGAGTGCTTTCCGACCGAGCCGGAGTCCTGCAGTCCGACCGAGCGAGCACGATTCGGCTGTATGCTGCCGGACTCGGTTCGGTCGGACTCCCATAGAAGTCAATGGGAACCGGTCATACGACGCGTACATGGGCTCCCATTGACTGAATGGGTACATCTCGCGCAAGGGCGCCCCCTACAGTGGGTACACGTCAGTGCCATCCGCACCATACATGCCTTTGCTGGGGGGACCCTTGGGATCACCCCCTGTATCCGAGTCGTAGGGCTGCGGGTGACAGGGGGTCCGACGCGGACCCCCAAATGCAACCACTGATGTTTGGTGAGCCGGACACTGGCTCACGCATAATCCGCATCCATTGCACGCCGCGGTTAGCTTACGACTGAGATGAACGGAGCGGTTCAGACCCGGAATCGACTCGGTCGGTGAATTTCACATAGCTCGCATCGTACTTGCTCGCTTGTACAGCTGTACGAGTCGGGCAGAAAACACACGTACGGCTCGTAGTTTTTCCGGCCGGATTGCGTTCGGTGCCCTTCCGACCCGGATCGGAATCAGCCCCTAGGCCTTTACCAATTTCAGTTTTTCTAATCTTGGAAAAGTGTAATTTGAAATGGCCATACAGTTGTATGGCCATTTGTTGGGTGGGGGGTCCGAATGATTAATGTACCTTACTAACTGTGGGATGTAGAGTGGGGTTGGATTTAGTGTTATGTGTGGAATGTATGTATAGAGTTCTTTCTGATGTGTAAATTTGGGAGGTTGAGATTGTTGTTTATTTTATTTAGTACTCTTGTGAGCTCTGTGATTATCCAACTGTCGGGTGCTTCTGATCAGTTTTGGTTGTGTGATCTGTGTTCTGCCTAATTCGTTCTGTAAAATACTTTTTAACCCCTTGCACGCTCATGACGGAGCCGCTCCGTCATGAGCCACGGTTGCCGTGTGCTCATGACGGAACGGTTCCGTCATGTCACGGCCGTTGGCGGCCGCTCCGCCTACGCGGCGCTGTTTCCCCGCCTGTGCGGGGGGACAACGCAAATGGGCGGAGTCATGACAGAACCGTTCCGTCATGAGCACAGCTCAACCGTGGCTCATGACGGAGCGGCTCCGTCATGAGCACAGCGCCACCGCGCTGCCCCCCCGCACCTCCCAGCGCTGCGGCGGAATTCCCGCCGCAGTGAAAGGGTTAAACGTGGATTGTTATTTTGTTGTCATGGGGACACTTAGATGCAGGGCACACTTATGTGTTGCCACACTTATGGACAAAGCCCCCATTCAGTACCTTCTTATGCATGTTATGTTTATTAGCGTAAGTTCTGCTGTGGACTTGATGTTACCCAACTGTACGGTGAATGTGACATGTGTTACATGTGAATATAGAGTTTTGTCTAGTGCATGTGTTGTATGACTGTGTTATTTCTTGAAGTGAATGACTGTTGTGAGCACAGAGATACTCAACTATATGGTGTATCTGCCCTGTGTTAGATGTGTGTTAGGTGTTTTGTCTAATATTTCCGGTTGAATGCAGGATTTTTGAGTGAGTGTTGTATTTATATATGCATACTAAGGTTTTGTATCTGCGTATTGAACTTAGAACATGTCGCCTGTGGGTCAAGAAGGTCAGTAATTTAGGCTCTGTGGGGTATCAACTACTTTTTTATAGAGGCTGACTGTTCCCTTTTATGTGTATTTTTAGACTAGTGGTTTCAAGTTCTGCGAGAAATCCTTTACATTGTTTGTTTTGTGGAAATTTCTCAGTTCCTTTAGGTTTCCAGTATTCACTATAAATGTGTAGTCGTGCTCTAGTTGTAGAATATAAAATAAACAATTGATAGACGGAATGCTGGACAATTCAAACATTCACCACCAGTCACAAGGATCTGGGTTTAATCCATCATTATTTTGCTCACCACACCACCCCAGTTTGCACCCAACCCTATGCAAATCAGTCTTGTACCTGTTCCTTATGGGAACAGTCATGCCCGAAGTGCCAAGCCAGGTCCTCCCTGGACCGGAAACAAGCATCCTGGGACCAGTTTCGGGGCATCACCCCGGCTAGCTTAATTTCAGTGGCGCAGTGAGCGCGGGACCCATGTCTGGGCATAGCCTTCCCACTTTAGGCGACAAAAGCAAAAGGAACAAATGATGGACGGAATGCTGAACAATGCCTACATTCACCCCCAGTCACAAAGATCTGAGTTTAATCCATTGTTCTTTAGCTCACAATACCACCCCAGTTTGGACCCAGCCATATGCAAATCAGTCTTGACCCTGTGCCTCATGGGAACAGTCCAGCCCGAACTGCCAAGCCAGCTCCTCCCTGGACCAGAAACAAGCATCCTAGGACCGGTTTCGGGGCATCACCCCTCATCAGCCAGGCTAGCTTGATTTCAGTGGCACAGTGAGCACGGGACCCATGTCTGGGCATACCCTACCCACTTAGGGTGACAAAAGCAAAAGGAACAAATGATGGACGGAATGTTGAACAATGCCTACATTCACCCCCAGTCACAAAGATCTGAGTTTAATCCATTGTTCTTTTTATCACCATGCCACTCCAGTTTGGACCCAGCCATATGCAAATGAGTCTTGACCCTGCGCCTCATGGGAACAGTCCATCCCGAACTGCCAAGCCAGGTCCTCCCTGGACCGGAAACAAGCATCCTGGAAACGGTTCGGGGCATCACCCCTCATCAGCCAGGCTAGCTTGAATCCAGTGGTGCAGTGAGCATGGGACCCATGTCTGGGCATACCCTTCATGTTGGACTTGGCCCTTTTGGCAGGTTCACCCCTAAACGTTTTGCCTGTCTCCTAGCCTTTTCCCTGTGTAGTGTTGGTGGTTTTAGGCCTCCAGGCACTTTAGCACTGTGGTCCAGTGTAAAGTGTAAAGTGTGTGTGCTCCCTGTGTACGTGTGGTGAGATTGGCCTGCCCTCCCATAGGAATGAATGGGGGATAAGGGTGTCCATGATAATTCCTGGTACGAGAGGAGTGCAGGGTCAAGTTTAGTATGTATGAACTCGGGAGGTTAATAGCTGCGCAATGGTGTGCGCAGATTTATGGTGACTGATGGAGAAATGCCAATTTTAGAAGTTTGCATTTCTGTGTGCTATGTGTCTGCCTGCCTGATGTGAATTGTATGTCGATGAAGATGTTCTGTAGTTGTGCTGTTCCTGTGCTAGTGTTTTACTTGAGGGGACCCTCTGCCAGGAGGTACTGCCGCCGGACCCAGCTGCTGTTCCCTGGGGGTCCCTGCGTGCTGGCCTGCCTGGCTGCGCTTTGCTGGGGTCTCCCCAGCACCAAGAACTCATTATTTCTGCCTGCCCGCGCATTTCTGGAAAAGAAGGGCTGCTTGCTCCCTGATTGCATCAGGTGGGAGACAGGCTGAGCGCTGTATGGTATTTACCAGAGGGAGAAGGAGCGTGGACTCTGCAGCGCTGAGGCTGCGATGTGCTTTGAGGGAATCCCGGCGTGTGGGATTCCCCCTTCCGCTGCCCGAGAAGAGCAGGAGCCCACCCTGCCTTCTGTCGCACCCTCCGTGCTTATTAAATTAAGCAGGAGCCCACCCCGCTGTTTCCTGCCTCCAAGAGCGGGGGCCCACCCCGCTTAGGGTGTTGAGGAGCGGGTGCCCACCCCGCAATTGCTTTATTCTTCCAGCGGGTGCCTACCCCGCATTTGCCGAAGGAGAAGTAGCGCCGAAAACAGAAGTCAGACACCCGCGCCTGACTGTGGGCGGGGCCTGCTGAAGACACAAGAGCCTCGCGGGCTCCATTTCCGCACCCTTCGCCCCCAAGAGTGGAAGTCCAGTGGAGGTGCAGCTGACTGTTGCACGGGGGCACTCGTGACCTGGGAAGAGAGCCCCGCGTGCTTCCTGGCAACCGGCGTCAGCAGAGTGTGTCCCCTGCCTAGTTTCCTGAGACAGGAATCTGTCCGCTGCCCCAGCCGCAGAAGGACAGCTGGACCGCGCCTGGAGAGCTATCAGAAGCTCTCGGCACAGTGTTGGTGTCCAGCCGATGGACCGACACCGGGCAGATCTTTGTTACCGGCTTGAAGCCAGGCGGGAGCCCACCCCGCATTCGTGTGCACCGTGAAGAGGAGCGGAGTCCACGAAGGAGCCCCGGTGAGTGGGGGCTCTGTCATACATGGTTGGTGCCCATTGCCACAGCTGCCCCGCCTGACAGTGGGCAGCTGCAACGTTTTTGGGGCACTTTTGCCCATAACCAGGAGTCCGGTGGGGGGTGTATGTCGGGGCACATTGTCGGTGCCCGCCCCCTGAGGTCGCTCCTAAGGCACAGGTGGTACCAGGCCCTGAGGGTTCTTCACAGCTGCCCCGCTAGACAGAGGGCAGCTGCAACGTTGGCAAAAGTTACCTGGGGAGTCACGGAGTGAGGCCCCCACGGTACGGTAGTGCCAGCCCCATTCTTTTCCTTGGGGGAATTTCGTTTTGCGAAGCGAGGGGTGAGTTACACCCTGCCCTGCCCCAGCCCTCTGTGCACTTTTTCTTTAGCTGTGAGTGGCAGCTTCTAGCCCTGACATTTTGGACATAGAGCATTTGAGCCCTAGAGAAGGCCATTTGGCCTGGGGGTCAGTTGTAGGTTGGTAGGGCGCAGGGCCCTAATGTGATTTAGGTGATGTATATGCCTAATGTGATGCCTACCATGATTTATGCATAATGTGGTTATGCTGGTGAGGCCTAATGCGTAATGTGTTTATGCTAATGAGGTTTGGGCCTAATGTGTTTTTATGCCTAATATGATTCATGTGCAAGGTGATTTGTGCATCCTATGTTTTATGTTTCCGGATCTCGTTTTCAGTACAGTATTTCGCCAGTAGTTACTGGTTGTGCGTTATGTATGGTTTACTTGTACATTTCTGAAGGTTCTGACCGTGGCCCGATAGGCCCGGCCAGGTGTAAATAATCCCCTGTAAATACTGCCTGGTGCCAGTTGGCACAGTGTACATTGTGTGATTACTATTCTATGTGTTTATGATAATACAAAGGCTATTTTCATATAACCTTGTGTGGAGTTCTTTTGTGGTGTGCTTAGTGTGTTGCTGCTGTGTGTTGCACAAACGCTTTACACATTGCTTCCGGGATAAGACTGAGTGCTCGTGCTAAGCTACCAAGGGGGTGAGCAGGGGTTATCTTTGGCGTGTAACTCCCTTCCCCTGACTAGAGTGGTGGTTTCTGCCTGGCTTTGGCGCAAGCCTTAGCCAACCAGAAATCCCATTTCTAACACTTTCCATTTAGGCGACAAATGCAAGAGAAATAATTGATGGACTGAATGCTGGACAGTGCAAACATTCACCGCCAGTCAAAAGGATCTGGGTTTAATCCATGATTCTTTTGCTCACTACACCACCCCAGTTTGGACCCAGCCATATGCAAATCAGTCTTGACCCTGTTCCTTATGGGAACAGTCCAGCCCGAACTGCCAAGCCAGGTCCTCCCTGGATCGTAAACAAGCATCTTGGGACCGGTTTCGGGGCATCACCCCATATCAGCCAGGCTAGCTTGAACCCAGTGGTGCAGTGAGTATGGGACCCACGTCTGGGTAAACCCTTTCCGCTTAGTGGAACAAAGGCAAAAGAAACAAATGATGTACGGTATGCTGGACAATGCAAACATTCACCCCCTGTCACAAGGATCTGGGTTTAATCCATCATTCTTTTGCTCACCACACCACCCCAGCTTATTTCAAGACGTGGGTCCCATGCTCTCCATGCCACTGGATTCAAGCTATCCTGGCTGATGAGGGGTGAAACCCCAAAACTGGTTCTAGGATCCTTGTTTCCATTCCAGGGAGGACCGGGTCTGGCAGTTCGGGCTGGACTGTTCCCATTGGGCGCAGGGTCAAAACTGATGTGCATATGGCTGGGTTCAAACTGGAATGGCATGGTGAGCAAAAAACGATGGATTGAGGCCCAGATCTCTGTACTGGGGTCAATGTATGACATTGTTCTGCATTCTGTCCATAAATTGTTCTTTTAGTGGGAGAATATGTCAAGATTCTGCCATTCGTATTTTTATCAATTTAACAGGTTCCAATCTTGGTCCACAGTGTACGTTCCGGAATGAAGCAGGTTAAGAGTGTGATTCCATATCTCATCAGTCCTTGTATGCAAGTAACTGTGTAGCTGTTTTGTTGGCTGTTGATATTGATGAGATCAGTTCGGTAAATTGGACTGCAGGTAGAGAATATTGAACTTTAAAACTTCTCATTTACAGTCCTTGATAATGCAATTTGATGGGGAGGGCGAAGTGTAGTTTTTTATAAATGTGAAGACAGGACAGCATCTCTCGCTGCATAGATCTATCAGTAGTTCTTACAATGTGGGATCAGATCTGCAACTATTGGGAAGAAATCAAATGGAACGCATATGACACCGTTTTTAGTCGGATATAATAGACATCTTAATGTTGCTCACTATTTGTGTATGCAATATAAAAAAGAGGAAGTCGTGGAAATTCCAACTTGGGATCTGACCTGGCTACAGCTTTAGCTGTCTTTACAGGCTACGGTAATCTAAAAATCATAATTAAAAATACTTACATAGACGCTTTAAGTCCAGTGTTCTGTTCAGCTGTGATTAACATTTTGCTTCCACCCACCACAGCATATAAAATGGGTCAAAGGGTCAACCCACTTCAGACCATTAGCTCTCTTGCACTGTGAGAGATGGCATTTCTTGCCATCTCAAATGTTCAAAACGACCCTAAAAGAAGTGTATTTCAATGTAAAGGTTGATGTGTCAACAAACCACTTGCAAAGGCTTTTTTTTTTCATACATCCCTTTTTATATGTTTTATTCACCCTTGTGCGGTTAAACTAAGTTTTCAAAGCTAATAGTATCTTTTCTTTGCATGGTAGGAAGCACTAATTCCTCTTTTATTGTAATTATACTAAATAGTTCATTATTTTTAAAACTTAAAATGTTTATTGTAAGCGTATGCCCGCAATATCTAGATCGCAGCACGTGGTCTTTTTTTGTTCTTTTAATTTTTTGTGGCATATGCTTGCCATAAAAATATTTTAAAAATTGATCATTGCATCAACTTGCCAATGTCAGATGTTTGTTTTGCCCTTGTTATATATTGAGCATTTTCATTGGTTTTTTTCTTTTTTAGTTTATTTAATTTTCCATATTATATTAATAATAAAAGTGTTTAGATTTGCAGCATTTGACACAAAGGGGGATATGTACAAGGAAGTGGCAGAGAGAGGCGTAAGCCTTCCTGGCTTAATGCCTCTCTCTGCCACTTCTGAAATGCAAGTCTGCACCATATTTACAAGAATGTAATGCAGCCTTGCGTCTCCACCTACGATGGCGCTAAGTTTAGCAACTTAGCACCAACGCAGGCACCCTTGCACTATAGTGCAAGGGTGTCCGCGTGCATGGGATGGTTTGTGTAGGAAGATGTCCCTTCCTGCACATAAACAATCCTAAAATGCCATTCTGTCACTATCGTGCGTGCTGCTTCATGCAGCACACATGAAAGTCACAAAATGGCATTTGTTTAAGGATTGTTTATGTACAGGAGGAGACACCTTCCTGTACATAAACAATCTATGGCATTTAGCTATTTCCATGTGTGCTGCACAAGTCAGCACACGTGGAAAAAGCAAAAACGAGGAGAAATAATGCATTTCTCCTTGTTTCGCCATCTTAAGACCAGGTTAAGTGGCTCACCCTGCCTTGTAAACAAGGCGCAGTCCCTATCGCCATCACAACGTTGATATGTGACGACGTGGTGGCGATAGTGGCTTGTACATATGCCCCAAAGTATTTACATTTTCTGGTCTGCTTCGTTCTTTTGGGCATGATGTGGTCCTCCCGCTCGATTCCTGTGCAACTTGGGGTAATCCCTAAGCCGGGGATTCCCTCTCTCCACGCAGCGCTGCAGACCAAACGCTCCTCTGTTTGGTGCTTTAAATATAGCGCTCACGAGGAGCTGGGAGCCACAGCTCCAGCAGCAAAGTTTGTAGGGGCACAAGGCTGGGCCCAGGCAGGCCAGCACACATGGCCTTCCAGCAGGGAGGCAGTCCCTCGTGGCAGTTCCTTCTGAAGCCCAGCAGCACCAACAAGCCTCCAGTCACAAGAACAGCACACCAATCATGGGGTCACAGCCCCTATATTTATATCACAATTTCCTTTGTCTGCAGTACATGGCTTTGGGGGAACCAGATGCAACTGGTTCAGGGGGGAATTGGAGCACTTTGTTTACAAGGCTCCTCTTCCCCTTTGTCAGGTGGGGGCTCATCATCAGACCCACCACAGGGGGCGGAGCCAGCATTGTACAGGCTAGGCACAGACCTATTCAGGGACCTGGGACTACTCCTCCCACTACTCCAAATGCAGATGTCCTATTCAGCCTAGTGCTGACTCACCCACACCCTCCTGGAGCCACACACACCTCACCAGTCCCTGTCACTAAAAAGCCAGACATGCAATTCACATCAGGCAGGCAGACACATAGCACACAGAAATGCCAACTTCTAAAATTGGCATTTCTAAAATAGTTATAATAAATCTGCGCACACCATTGCGTAGCATTTATTATCATTATTCCAAATATACCAAACTTGACCACACTGCTCCTCTAATATCAGGAATTACCACTGAAACACTTATCAGGGAATCCTCAATGCATTCCTATGGGAGGGCAGCCCAACAGTAGTGAGAAACCAAAAATGGCTGTTTGTCACTACCAGGACATGTCACACACTTAAGATACATGTCCTATTTTTTACCTACAATGCACCCCGCCTATAGGGCTAGCTAGGGCCTACCTTAGGGGTGACTGACATGTAGTAAAAGGAGGGTCACAGACATAGCACACACTTTAGGTGCCACGTCACAGTAACACTGCGCGTACAGCCCTTGCAATGGCAGAGACCTGAGATAGGTTTGAAAGGCTACTCTGGTGGGTGGCGCAATCAGCGCTGCAAGCCCACCAGTAGCATTTAATTTACCAGCCCCGGGTATATGAAATACCACTTTACAAGGGAGTGACAGGTAAATTAAATAGGCCAAACAGGTGTAGACCAATCTTACCATAAGTAACACAGAGAGCACACGCACTTTACACCGGACAGCAGTGCTAAAGTGCCCAGAGTAGTAAGTTATTTAGGCAAAACCATATATGAGACCTCACTCATGTAGCCCCTTGTTATCTACTTGTCGCTCCCGTAATGGGGCAGTACATTTTTGATACCTCCATTCCTACCTACAGAACTTGGGCAGCCTATTCCCTCCTTAGTGATAACCCAAGGTGTTCCTACTGGGTGCAAGAGACCAATACGCTGTGAGGCAGAAGAGAGAACATGCAATGTGATGCTACAACTCACTTGTGTCTCTAAAGGGCCCATCAAAAGATAGGTATCATGAGTGTCACCAGTACAAATAGCTAGCTAGCAAATAATTGATGGCCATGCTCGACCCATAAGCAGTGGAGCGGGATCCTACATTCTCTTATCTTCTATCTAAAGCTGCAGCATGTATCCTATTTACTGCCATTTAGAAGTCATCAGGTCTGGGGTAACTTTCAACTCTTCTTTAATCTCTACATCTCTTAAACTGTATACACATTAGGATGACCTAGGGAATCTGCCTGCTAGTGGCTTTGGCCAAGCCTAGTTCTAGACTGTTCTTTCTTTGGATCTCTAATGGTCGCTTGTTCTGCAGGAGAGACCAGTCCATTTTTGGGGCCCTCTAAATAGAGATCCAGACTCCCATATGGGCTGTAAGGTCTTCTGCAACATCTTCTCCACCAGGAACTTGAGGCACTGTAGCTCATCCAGGATCACCATATGCATACCTGGGGACCTCATCCTTTCTGTCAAGCAAAGAGGGTGCAATCCTCTGTTAGTGTGGGCACACTTACAGTGGCAGTACTGAATGACCTGCAGGAGTGCCAAAAAACACCTATTAAACAATATCTAACATAGTCGGCATCTCTTCAATATTATACGTTTATTTTTTTTCATTCAATCATTGGTTGCAGGCATACAAAGGCTGAGGTTAGTTAGTTAAGGAAATCCCTTTTCTACATCCATTGCAGTTTGAAGTCACAAGTTTACATATGATTAGTTATAGTACAACTTCTAGAAGATGTGAGTAGATGTTGAAGGGACAATTGGGTAAGAGTAAACCCATAAATGGTGGGCTCTTGTCACACAGCAATAGGTTGAAGTCAGACTATTAAGGTATCATGGACAAATGCAGTTGCGTGATCCAGGAGGATCAGATAATGTTTCAAGTTCTTTCGTTCCTTTATTTTATAAGGACTTTTTTCTAGGCTTTCACAACACCATATTGAGCATAACCAATGTTTTTTAAAAGCATTGTCAAGTTGAATAAAATGCCAAATCATTTAAATTCTTTAATGTTTATTCACCACTATCAACAAAACATTTAAGACCTCATTATGAGTAACCCATAACCATTTCTGTTACCTCCCCGCCCTGGAATTTCCATCACCTTGGTTTTGGTGATTCCGGAGGGATGGGCGTAGAATAACAGGAAATATGCATTATGGGGAATAACATGAGGAAATCATACTTACCATGCTGACATAGTCTACATGCTCACTCCATGTCTTAAATACCATAAATTTAAT
Source organism: Triturus cristatus (assembly GCF_964204655.1). Taxonomy (NCBI): domain Eukaryota; kingdom Metazoa; phylum Chordata; class Amphibia; order Caudata; family Salamandridae; genus Triturus; species Triturus cristatus. The sequence goes on along the minus strand of NC_140589.1, from coordinate 635,096,933 downwards.
TTTTTTATTCAGTCATTTGGAGGTATACCAAGGTGAGTTTAGGAAATTGGCAATTTCCGTAGGTTTTTTGCCAGTCTTCCACCCAGAGATTTCACCTGTTTGTAGTTGTAGCAGGTGAATCTCTGTGTGGACTACCACTTATCATCGATTTGCCGTCGGAGCTGATAATTCCGATAGTACCAGTACCGCCTGTTAATGAGATCCATCAAACGTAACACACAAACTGAGAGACAGCTAATTGGTATTTTTCATACTGATGTTTTAACAGTGATGTAGTTTTGTAGTTGAGCTTTAATGCAGTGCTCAATTTGTGCCGGTGTTTGGAGGTGGTGGGCAATGGAACTCATTTTCAGGGACTGGGGCTTATTTTTCATCAACAGACTTTGACTAAGAGCAAGAGAGAAAGGCAGCAAAGGGGTAAGATTGAGAAAGATAAGAAAACAGTGACAGGGAGAAAACCAGGGATGAAAAAGATCCTGCAAATGTGAGTTAATCAGAGAAAGTGAAGGATGCTGGAAGAAAGAGACATGAAACAGAATCAAGAATAGGCAACTTTGGTTATTGGCAACCTGGCATACTGCAGCGCCTGAGGCGGGGTTCTAAGAAGAGCGCTGGAGCCTTGCACTTATTTTTCTTCTTTTTTTTTTTAATGAAGTACTGTTGACACAGAATTAAACAATATACAAGTGCTTTTAGCATTAAGGTATTTAATTAAAAACATATATATGACCGAACATGTTACTTATTATTTAAATTTTCCTACGTTACAATTAGTATCATTACATCTTTTTCCAATAAGGTGCTCGTGATATCTGTATGATTTTAATAATTGAATAGTTTTTAAAATTATTGTGATTGTTACAACATTTTAATTAATTTAAGAAAGATTGATCCCAATATTTTGAAGGTGTTTTTAAAATATGAAGCATAGAAAAAAGACAGTGGCAGTGAACGTGCTCTCTGTTTTATTACATGAACTGTGAAGAACAAACACATGTAACCCTACATTTACCAAAACGTATCTTTTTCTTGTAAATGGCTAAATTCTTACAGACATTGTGATTTCTTTCTATTTAGGTGGAGTAACAAACACTGCGCAGTATCAGAACAGGCTAATGGTGTATGACCCCAGCCAGGTACGTTACAACCTTAAGATATCTAGTTAGTTAGTTAGTTAGTTAATACTTTATTTGAATTCAAAATTCATGAAGTCATAAAAGCAACAGGTTCATACAAAGACAAAAGTAAACCACAATAAAAGATTGTTAAATAGGACATACAATGATTACCTAAAAATTAATTAAACTTTTCCTTTTCCTTAAAATACTTTTTAAAAAGCTCAGCATAATCGACACACAATATTCATCCTGTAAAGAGACTAAAAACAATAAAGCAGGGCGACAATGTCTCCATGAACCATGTTTTTTTAAAAATGGCTTGATCCATCTTGATCTTTCCTTCGAGTAAAATTTACAAAAACAAATTACATGCAGGGTTGATTGGGTAGACAGATTATCACACGCACAATTACAAAGATTTCTCGCCCAATCATTAACTGCGGGAAAGGAGACTAAACGGAAAAAGACATCGAACCTAAGTCTAGATAATAAAAATCGGTCAAAGGCCACCTGACACCAGGTTAAGTAAGGCTGAATATTATAGGAGACCAGTGTACGTTGGTGTTGCAAAACAAGATTCTTATTAAATTCAACGCCTAGTCTAAGTGAATCAACGTGAGACCAACATAGCTCCTTCAAGTCCTTTCTTGTTATCCTGCGCAATGACTCTGGTTGATGATAAAACTCGGGTCTGCCAAGATCCCTAGTGAAATTGCAAATATACTGCAACCAGGGTATCCTGAGGGCCCTATCCAAGCCCATGCAATCCTTGAGGATATTTCTATTTAACATTAGGTCCGGCGAGGTCCATACTCTATACCATAGCAAAACTGGTTGTATGCTGATCAGGTCACTCACATAACGCACACCTAACTCAGCATGACAGTTAAAGACAGGGGAACTAGCAGGGGTTGCCAGAATAAATCTCAAAATTGCATTCTCAACTTTTTGTATAGAGGAAGAATTACAAATCCCCCAAATACCTGCCCCATATGTGGCTATACTGATGCACTTGGCTTGATAATTTTTTAGCAGAATCACAGGTGGTCTCTTCCCCAGCTTTTTCGAGAAAGTCATAAGTGCAGCAGTGGCTTTCTTAAATGACAATGTCCTGTTTCTGATGGCTGGCCCCCAGGACCCCTTTTCCTCAAGGACTATACCCAGGTATGAGAAACTTTTTGTTGTGGCCAATTCCTCCATCCCAACAAACAGGCGGCACACTCTTTTCTTACTACTACCACAGGACATTACAAATGACTTGGATACGTTGAGTTTGAACCCCCTGTTGTCCATAAAGTTTAAGTAAGTGTCCAGAGCAGTTTGGAGACCTCTTTGAGTCCGGGACATGATCACTGCATCATCAGCATATAAGAGGGACGCAATTTGATGATATTAAGATATCTAAATAAGAAAACAGTATTCGGTGAATCGCTGCTTATTAACTGAGCTTACCATAAATTAAATATATTTCCCCTTTTCATCTATCAAAGTACTAAATAGAATATTCAACTTACTGCTTTCAATAAACATTTTTCCGGTGCAGTATGAGCAAAATGTGCCTGATGGCCTCTGTTTCTGAAATTTTAGGCAACATATGCCTAGACCCCATTTCTGTTCAGGCACTGGAGCAACATCCATCCACAGGATCCATCCACAGGATCCATTTCTGGATCTTGTTCCCATTTTACCGTTTCTAAATTGTAGCTTTTCCCCAAACATTTTGGTATATAGGTTTCTCAATCTGAGATCCTCTACTCAGTGTGCTTTGATCATCGATTCATTCAAAGGCAGACATTCGAGTGTCCTCTCACTTGAGGCATCCGGTCTGTAGCAGTAGATCATGCCTTCAGAGGTAGATGTGGTTTTGGGATTTGTCAAAGTAAACAATCCCTAGGCCATGGGTATTTCCTTAAACCATCTGCCTTTGTTTCTCTTTAGGGGCAGTATAAGTGGTCTTGCAATTGTTGCCTGTAAGGATGCAAGGCCATCCTATCCTCTACCAACCTTTTCACCAGTTAACCTCGCCCAAACAGTTTGGGTCCTAGAAACAGCAACGTCTTGACTGTATGGTCTTGAGCACCTTCAGACTTCCATGACAGTATCAACAATATATGCATTATGTATTGACACTGTCTCTCCTTCTTCTGCCGTGATTGCACATTAACCATCAAATATTGTATCAGAAGAGAAGCAAGTCAATAAATCCATCCTATATAAAAGCTCTGACCAATTAGAACCTTCCATTATTAAGGGATAAAGCTCCTTTGGGTCAGGCTGTAGCTCCTAGATAGCAAGCCTTATTACTGGATGTGTGAGAACGCATCTGCATTGTGACTCTGGATGTAATTCCAATGCGAAGTGTATTTTTCCTTTAGATTTGTCTTCTTATCCTTGGCAGTGTAGTTAAATGTACCTCGCTCAAAATTTTACTACAGAGATGACAGGCTTTCATGCATCTCGGTCCTCTGGTAACTGCTTTATGATATCTTATCTCACACAAATCCACCATCTTGGAGACAGGCAAGATGCTCAGCCAGGGTCAGCATTCTGGCCTTCAGCCTTCACTGGCAATACAGGCTTCTTGAATTTAGACTTGACTTGCCCTGCATGTTTCCTTGTATCAACCATGCCCCAGACAGGCAAAGTAAAGACCCTGCAGGACAATGAAGAACCCTGTGTACCCGGTGAGTGTGCAAGGGACCTATTTGAAAACACAATGGTAAGATTTAAAAGGGAGCTAAAATGTTGCTATCAGGCTTATAACCTGCTTCGCGTGGAGATGGACTGAGAACAAGAGGGAGATGTAACTATTAGGAAGCTATATCAACAAGCAAAGGTAGAGTTAGACATTTCTTTGGTGAACTGACAAAAATTAAACAAAATGAGTGTGTAGCCACTACTCCAGTGTGATGGCTCCCTATCACTGTGTATAGACAGTGACGATGAAGACAAACAAGGTAGTAATGATGCCCATATGCCCAAGAAATGTTTATCATATCCAAAAATGGAACCAGGGTAGCAGACACTATCTCAACACTTCTTTTGATTGCATCTTATCATTTGCTCACATCATCCCATGCTTTAGTTTTAGTCTAGGCAATACTATCCTAAAAGTGTGGCACACCAATGTTACAATTCTGAAATTCCTGGACTAACCATGGAACCTGCGTACACTTGTCCTAGTTCTCAAATAGTAAAAATAGAAGTTCCACTACTGGTGTTAATACGGACTAAAGACCAATTCGCACATTACAATATAATAATCTGAGAGAAATTAGTACGTTTTGGTATGGCTACACTTTACAGGCTTAATACCAATCCGTTTTTTTATAGAGGCTACATACATGTTACCACAATGACAACAGCCAGTTGAAACAAACAGCTCCAAATCCTCCAGCAGTTGAAAGGTTGGATTCACCGTCATAATTGTGTTAATATTACTCCAGTTAGATGCATGAAATTTAAGTTCTCCAATCAGATTTAATATGCAGAAACTGCACTGCTTTTCCTTAAGATTCAACCTCCAAAGAGGAGGCTGTGTGGATTTGCATATGCTGTTTTACCAGAGAGTCCACAGATGGGAACTTAGACAAACATTGAAACTGGCGATCCTGCCACCACAAATGGTGCTCGACTTGAAATTCTCCATCTATCGGACACACTATGGCCGGTCGGTTTTCTGGAGCCTTGGTACCTCAGATCAGTGCCACTGGTATCATTTAGCAATATAAGTGTGTTGGTTAAATTCTGTGTCTTCAAGAAATCTATTTATGCAGAATAATATTAAGGGAAAGACAATATATGCAGCACTATTATCTAATAAAGCAATTTACACTGTTGGATAGTGATACAAACAAATCCCATTGATTTAGAAAATATAGACTTGTAATATAAGAATTAAATCTTTACACTTTGATTAAACATATTTTACTCAACAATTACTATCAGCGTCTTAAATTAAAAGACAAGATTGTTACTTCTTTAATGATGACTGGCAATTTTTCTCCGCCTCCGGGACTCGTATGTTTTTGTAAAACATACAGCAGTGCAGAACATAAAACGGCGTGCAATGTACATAGTTCCTTCAATAAAATGCTCCCCTCATTTATTCTATCTTTGCTACATGTATTTCAAAACCTGTCTCCTGGAGGTCAGGCTTGGATTTACTTGTGTTCAGACAGGACTCTGGGAGTGCTTGAGTATCTCTTTCAGAGAATGAATAGCCTTGCAACACAGTATGTCTATTAAATATTTATTGTGAGAGTGTCTCGCTTGGTGGTACTTTAATATTTATCGGGAAAGAAGAAGGCATCGTGCCTTAAAACACAGATAAAAATCTTTGCGAGTTGACTGAAATCTGATGCTTATGGAAAACCAGGGTATTTTGGGACTACTTGTTGCACTTCAAACACACGCTCTGCCTATAATGGTGTTTAGATGCTGAAATCATTACAAAAAAATACTTCTGAAAAATTAAAGCTGCTGCTTTTGAGAACGATGTGATTCAAAAATGAAATTGCTTCTGTGGCGGAATAAACGAAATTTAAGAATACAAACGAAGCAACAACACCTCATTGATGTAGAGAGATGGTATCACGTATTTAGGATCTAAAAGCAGCAAACTTCTGACAATATCTGAACAGTTTACCTCTGCAAATGCCAGATCTGCACTACACTTCACTTTTTAAAGTTGTTCTAACGTTTCGCCAGTTTGAGCTGAAAACATTTAGGTGCCGATTACGATCCGGTAAAAACCGGGTACGAACCGTCGGTCGGAGCGTTTTCTCCGTCCGACTCGTACCCGGTCATAAAACTTTACAAACATGGAATTACGATTCGCACGGAAACACCATTTCCGTACGAATCGTAAAAAACACCGACCGACGAAAATATACATACGAATGTGATCCGGGAATGCTGCGACGTGACGTCGGGACGCTTTCAGGCAGCGTTTCACGACCCAGGAACCATGATTCGAACCGACAGCAGTCCGGACGGCAATATTTTCACGGCACCCAAAAAGTGCCGGAAAAGCGAAGTACGGCGCGAAACGACCAGAGTAGGTGGCCCGGTAAGCACCGTACACCCCCCCGCCCCGTACGTACGCGCCGACCCCCCCCAGCCCCCGTACGTTCGAGTCGTACCCCCACCCGTGTATGTACACTCGTGTACGTGTGGAACCCCCGTGTATGTACACTCGTGTACGTGTGGAACCCCCGTGTATGTACACCCTTGTACGTGTCGAACCCCCCGTGTATGTACACCCGTGTACGTGTCGAACCCCCCGTGTATGTACACCCTTGTACGTGTCGAACTCCCCCGTGTATGTACACCCGTGTACGTTCGAGTCATACCCCCACCCGTGTATGTACACCCGTGTACGTGTCGAACCCCGTGTATGTACACCCTTGTACGTGTCGAACCCCCCCGTGTATGTACACCCGTGTACGTGTCGAACCCCCATGTATGTACACCCTTGTATGTGTCGAACCCCCCGTGTATGTACACCCGTGTACGTTCGAGTCGTACCCCCACCCGTGTATGTACACCCGTGTACGTGTCGAACCCCCCGTGTATGTACACCCTTGTACGTGTCGAACCCCCCGTGTATGTACACCCGTGTACGTGTCGAACCCCCCCATGTATGTACACCCTTGTACGTGTCGAACCCCCCCCGTGTATGTACACCCGTGTACGTTCGAGTCGTACCCCCACCCGTGTATGTACACCCGTGTACGTGTCGAACCCCCATGTATGTACACCCTTGTACGTGTCGAACCCCCCGTGTATGTACACCCGTGTACGTTCGAGTCGTACCCCCACCCGTGTATGTACGGTGCGTAGCCCCAGCGCGTAAAACGTACACGGGTGTACATACACGGGTGGGGGTACGACTCGAACGTACGGGGGCTGGGGGGGTACGACTCGAACGTACGGGGGCTGGGGGGGTCGGCGCGTACGTACGGGGGCTGGGGGGGTCGGCGCGTACATACGGGGGCTGGGGGGGGTCGGCGCATATGCGGGCACATGTCTCCATGGTTGCTATGGGAGTTCGGTGCGGACGGTGTTTTTTCCATATGGTTGTAACATCGGACGCACGGGATGGATCGTAATTCCGCGGTCGGACTTCACTTTTCACATTTGTACGGTGAATCGTCCGTGGACGTGTCGGACACATTTTCCGACCCGAGGACGTGTGGGGAATAATTCCCAATGCGATTCGTATGGACTTTTTACCATGCGAATCGTAATTGGCAGTTTGTACGGAACTTGTACGATTCGTACGCTAAAAAGACCGGATACGAGTCGTACGGGGAATTTTTTTGCCGGATCGTAATCGGCACCTTATTTGCTGAAACATTCTGCTTATGCAGCAGACTCCTTTCCATAACCTCTCGCTTTCTTTCATAAAATCCTTGTGTAAGCTATAGCCAAGAGCATTGTTCTCATTTCAAGGCCTACCAGTCTGGGATTCACCCATGCTGCAATGCTGTAATAGGTATATCCATCTAACTATACATTTAACCTCCTATGGACCCTCCTCACACAGCAAGACATCTCCCTCCGGCTATATAAGGATGAAATGCAACTTTACCTCAAAATGTCATCGTCTTAACTACGTCCAATGCCTGAGATCACGCCTCAGCACCATCCAAACATGAGTGTCTGCTATTTATTTAATGCTAACATTGACTAAAATCGAGTTGATGCTCATCAATTGTAGTAGGCTTGAGCCCCAGATCCAAGGAAATCTAATTAAACCTGTCAGATCTTGCTTGACAACCTCACTGGCTGGGGTGAAGGACGCCACTAGGTTATTGCAGCAAGTCTCTTTTGCCGCTCAGTAGTTCCTACAGGTTTTCATAAGTACTACTAACTTGGTCAGATGTTTAGAAGCAGGCAGGACTTCTTCCACTAAACAAGTAAGCAGCGTGAACTTTCCTGGCAAGATCCAGAAGCAGTAACTCAGATACTGTGCTATGGTGGTGGACTTCCTAGTAGCCATCATGTCATCCAGGTTCACTTCAGTGTCCTAGTTTAGCAAAGGCCAGCTCCTCAGGAACCAGACACATAAGATGAGTGATGGTAGATAGTGTTGAAGAATCATCCAATCTACATGGACAAAAGGTCCCTCATCTGAAGAAGAAACATGTACTCCGCATAAAGCAGATTAAGCAGGTCTAACAACCAAACGTAACACAGCCAAGCAGGAGGCACTATAATGAATGAGCATCCTAAGTTACAGCGATCTTCTCAAGGCACCTTGGGATCAGGGAATTCAATGGAAACAGGATTGCTCCTGTTTAGTCAACAATCAGCCCACCATGAGGGAGCCGAGTCACCTGCCCATCCAGGAGGTTAACTAATCAGGGTTGCATGTGGAGTTCAGATTAGTGGCGAATACGTTAGCGGATGAGCATCCCCAGTGTTCTAAGATGGATTTGATTACTTCTTGGTAGTCCTGGTGCTAATGCAGAAACTGCAGACACTTGCTTATTCTGTCCGCAATTCTCCTCTGGACTCTGCGCGCCTTTTGATAATTTTCTTGCTGGCACCAATCACACACTTGATATGATCACTTGTTGCCTCTTGAGTTATGCTTCACCACGTCCTTTAGGGTCTTAGTAATCACTGAGTGAGACTGTTCAGCATGCCTATCACTTGTGCATACACCATGTCTACATGCTCTTACGAATTCTTAAGCTTGTTTCCCGTTTCCTCCTTTCTCTTTTTTCTCCCCCCCCCCCCCATCTTGCCTTTCAGCAGACATCTTTCTCAGGCATCAATTGAAAAGTCCTGATGATGATCCCATTATTCAGTTAACCCCTTCGCGGCGGGGGTAATTCCCCCACGGCGTGGGGGCGGCGCACGGGGCCGTGGTGCTCGTGACAAGCCCAGCTCGTCATGAGGCACAGTGAAGCTGTGCTCATGACGAGCTGGGCTTGTCACGACTCCGCCCACTGATTCTCCCGCACAGGCAGGGAATCAATCACGCGTGGGCGGAGCGCGGCCGTTATGACGAGCCCAGCTCGTCATGAGCACAGCTCCACTGTGCCTCATGACGAGCTGGGCTCATCATAAGCATGCAAGGGGTTAAGGGATGGAAACGTTGTTTACTCTAGCACCTTGACACAATTAAGAATTTCTGTACTATGAAACCAAAGGACATACATTCGCACCATAGCACTTTAATCACTTATCTGTACTTTGGCCAACATGTGCAATGCCTGAGTTTGCGAACCTGTTTTGTCTCATGTTTTCTGTAAATTGTCCCACTTTTATATTTTTGTGCATTCCTTGTATTGAACCATAAACATCCATTTGGATAAACTAGCATAGATGTCATGGTATCTCTATGTGGATCTTGAAAGTAAATTTACATTGTCAGGGATCACTGTTCCTATACAAACACCAGAATTCATCCATGCCACATTCGTGGCAGTTCTTGTACTTTGTCCTGGTGCTCCCAAGCCTAGCTGGTTTTCCCAGTACCTCCAGGGATCATTAAGTGCTATTGCCTTTGGAGCATCAGACAAATCACCATATAAGTCAGTCATACTGAAGGATGTAGTCCATAGTCTGTGGGAGATGTGCGGATACTCTTGTGTTTCCCTCTCCTTCCCTGTATCCCCGGTTCCCATTTTTTCCTGGGGCAGTTATGTCTTCGCAGTGGTTCACACTCTCAACACAAGTCAAAATAAGTTCAGTACCAGCAATACATTGTCAAGTCAAATACTTACTTTTGTGAAAGAAAGATTATTTATATGCCAACACAAAGTAAAGTGCGGCATTCACAAACAATACACAAAGTCCACTGACATCAGGGTTCTAGTATTTTAACAGGCAGTTTCCTGAGCCCCAATCCCCTCTCACTAGCAGTGATAATTATTACCCATTCACTAAAGGCAATATTCAAGTTAAGCACCATTAGTAGTCCGAGTCTCAGGAGTCACAATATGACTCTTATTTAAGTCAAAATTGTTCCAGTGCAGAAGCCTTATACGGCAAGCAAGTTCCGTCTGGACCATTTATCAGTCTTACCCACATCAGCAGGACCTGCATGACCAGAGTCTCCATGTGCTCTTCCTTCATGGGCACTTAAGCTGCAGCAGCTGTCTCCCGTGAGTTCCTCAAACACAGCTTTGCAGGGGCAGCACTAGGGTGTCCTTGAGTTCCTCAAAAGCAATCCTGTGGAGGCACGTCGGTGAGTCGTGAAAGCTCCTCGGATGCTGGTAAGTTGCCTTGAATCCTTTCCACAGGCAGGAGGAGGAGATTCGGCCTGCATGGGTCTCCATGGCAGCCTCTTTCTCTCAATGACGGTTTCGAGCAGACCACACTCCTGCCGTTTTCCAGGTGGCCTCACCTGGCATAACGGGTCACCATTCTCACGTTGCACATGAGCTACTGCCCAATTCATCCAGCAGCAATCTTCATGGCGGCCCCTCCTGTCATACGGAGTGGCTGACTTCACTCCCCACACGGGCTATGGCCAGATCAGCATGGCAATAATCTTCACTGCAGCCCCATCTGGCATACGGGGTCAGTGACTTCAAACCTGAACACAGGCAATGACCCAATCGGTGCAGCAACACTCACGGTTCACTTCACGTTGGCCATCCTCTAGCATATCGGGGTCACCAACTTTAACCTGCATCCGGGCCACGACCCAATCGTTGAGGCAGCCGTCTCCTCACACCTTGCTACAGTGATCCAATTGCTTGGATCTCCCACTGCCCGTCCTCCAGAAAGCAGTCTATCACAGCAGGAGGGATTTCAAATCTGATAGCTCCCCAACACAGGCTATGGAAGTAATTAGAGGTTCACATATGGATGTCAGCCACAGTGAAATGTGTTATCAATAGGTAACCTCAGGGCCCCAGCCCTACTCGTTATGATTCTCTTCTCAACTGCATCTCCTTCCTGAGATGTACCTCGGCTCCGTCCCAGTGGCCTCTCTCTAAATATAACAGCACCTTTGGAGTATACTGGAAAGCCAGGCTCTCCCTTCCTCCAGTGTGTCCCACCCAGCTCACATGAGTGTAGCAATCCTCAAATCTGTCTGAGGGATTCCTCTGTCTCCTCGTGTTCCTCCAGTTAGCTCTGGGTCTCCTAAAATGGAACCCCGAATTTTCCATTTTTTGTTCCATCCTCAGGTACAAATACACTGAGCACATGAATACAACATACACAGCACTACATTTTCCATGTATTGTAGCATTAACAAGCGCATATACATCCAGCAAATGTATACAACATACACACACTGCCCAGCACTGCATCATCCCTGTTTAGTACCATTCTCTGGTACACATTCACCCAGCATATGTTTATAACACACACGTACTGCTTAGCACTACACACCAATCTGATGTAGGCCAAGGGTGAGTTAAGCAAACAGCTGTGGAACTTTAAATGAGTGAGCATGTAGGGCGCACTCCTATGACACATGTAAAAAGGCCTGTTCACTCTTATGGATCATTTAAACTTTATTCTGCTACCACCATGTTCCTGCTACTGAACTATTGGCAATAGCCGTTCACCACTGTAATGGTAGCACTTTGGGCGTCTCTTCTCAGCCCAAAAAGACCGTGAAACAGGTCCATGTCATGGCACACAAGCAAGATCCATGTTCGTCCATGACAGCAAAAATCAGCACCGGGGATCCAGGCACCATCACAGTTGTTGCACTCAGGGCAGAGGTACACGTCTCACAAAACAAGGTGGACGTAGGGAATGGATACAGGCAGTTTCAAGAGTAAGAAAAGGTCATCAAACACTCCTTTTTAACAACAATATGGGGTTCATGACTGACAAGAAGATACAAACAACGGTTTTGCAGCTGCAAAATGACAATCCATGTTCCGGACATACTGGCATTAAGAAAATACAAGACTTACAAAATCTTTTTGGTGGCCAGCAATGAAGAAATCTGTAGCCGAATATGTTTCCAATTGAACCATTCGTAGCCAAATAATGTTTCACACTAATAAGCCATGGGACAGTTACAACCTGTGCCAAAGCCCAAACAACCATAGTCCTACATATCCAGGGATTTTATTGTAGCACTCTTGCTCTCAAGCTTGTACAATGCTATGGGTAGTTGTAGAATATTTCACAAATTGTAGCATATTTAGACAAAGTTGCCTACAGCTACAGAATTTGCTCAACATTTTTTAAAGGAAATAGTTGGAATACTAGAAATCAAAATAATAGACAGGAGAACTCAATTGGTGTCATGGTTTTGAATCGCTTTCAAGAACAACTTGGTACCATCAACTTTACGAAAAAGTTACTGTCCACAGAAGGACGGGAGGAAAGAGAGATTCAAAACTATTGAACATTATTTACAATGCATCATATCTGATCATGAAGAGTGGATCTTCATGGTCTCCTGTAGCTGAGTGTAGACAAAACAACATGCTACACAGATCCTTGGGATACTTCCCATTCTTCTGTACTTTTGGATACCATTCCAAAATATAGCCTAACATTTTCACCTTGGCAATGTACCAACTGTACAAGATTTGTGTCAAACATTATCACAGGTTGACAAGTTAGTAATCAAGAATTTTACATCCACGACACATAATTCCATAACACTCCTATCACTGTGGGGACCCGGTATGGTTTGTTTGCCATTATAAAGGTAACAATTCCTGTGTTACACCCCAGATCTCTCCTCAATGTGTAGGGTGATTCTTCATTATGAAATTATGGGGCCCACAGGAGATAGACTCAAGTTACCGCACTCATGACTTTGCCATCTTTTTTTAATAGACTTTAACAGCGTGCTCCTCTCTGTATTTTGTCATGATTACTGAACAGTGGTTTGCATGATCCTTACTCCTGTTGGCACCATTCCGCACAAGTGTCTCCATATGAGTGGGCCATTATTCCCATAGATCATCCGCATAGATTTTTAATCGTACTGAATGTACCACCCAAAACATGAATTTCCTTGTGGTTTACCTTAAGGTATTTTTTTGGGGCAATTTCTTAATCCATATTCTTCTAATATCCAGACTTCGATTATATCTAAGAGCTGCCTCTCAAATGAGGTTGAGGTTGAGTTTTCCATGGTAATACCATCTTACCAGGGTGAGTTGACATGCCCGATTATGAAGCATGCTAGATTATGTGGGTGAGATCACCTCATCCATTAACAATGGATTGTTTTTGAGCCCTTGGTTGGTAATCATTTATCCTGTTTGTGATTTTGTTATTGTATGTTAGGTGGAAGTACTGTGGTCTAGTGTTCCTCTTTTTCTCTTTCTATGTCATAGTATTCGCTCTTCCCTAATGTCACGGGGAATTTGGTGCCTTGCTAAACACTTCAGTATAAATTTTCATCTTCAATCAAGAGCTGCACGATTTTAAATGAGTTTTTTTTTTTTTAACCCTTTGTAGCTTTTTCCTCTTAACAAGGACAAGGACACTAAAATAAAACACTTCTCTTCTTCCAAGTATTATGCACAGGTTTGAACAAAGGCTACTGAGATGAGTTGCACTTTCCTTGAGCAATTAAGAAGGAAACTCATAGACATTCTCAGCATCCAGTCCGTGAGAGATTGATCATCCAGTCCTTTCGCGCCACTGCTAATTATCAGAACTGTTGTCCTTGTGTACCATCACTATTCTGGAACTTAATACTAGGATGAAGGCTCTCAGTACTAAGAAAGTTTGTTTTAGATCCAACATATGCACAAGGGGGACAAATCGGATCTGTTTCATAAGGCACTAATTGAGAGTTCTCCGACTGTAAAGAGTTACTAGTACCATTGAGTTGTGGTTGAGACTGGTGGAGGAGACACCCCACTATGAGATTACGAACATTAGCTCACCATGAAAAGGCTTGTATCAAAGAAGGAAGAAATGGGATGGGCTTGGATTCAGTACCGATAAACTTGTCCCAGTGCTTCACCAGACAGGGCTGCACGTAATGAATACGGAGCTTGTCATTGTGGGTCACACCTACACAGAATGTCTCCAGTTCCAGAAGCCTCTAGCCAGGGGGATCCCCTCCCTCATGACAACAAACACAGTGGGGTGTTCGACCTCTGCTTTGCAGTTATACCATTTCACTATTGAGAGAGGCCTTAGGGCATGCAATGGCCGATTCCCCTCAGATTGTGTATGCTCAAACACCTTTTCAAGAGGAAATTCTTCATCACGTATAGATTACGTGATGATAAGCACAGCACATTGGGCATATGTACAGGATTTTAAAGTAAGCACAAGAAGAGAGAGTGATCACTTCCCTTTATGCTTAGATCTATCCGGGAAATGGTTCCCCACCCACCCAACCCTAGATACTGAGCCCAGGGATGAGACCAAGGCAGCCCATGGTAAATAATAACCGGCCGTCAGCTAGGTGGCCTGCCATATTGGACCAAGTCGAACCCCTCACTAACATATACAATATATTTAGTGACCTCATAACTTCTCATTTGGAGCTAGGCCCTGAACATAAGGAAATGTCAAAATCCATCACAAACTGGTAGAGAAAATCAAACTCTATCTAACTAAACCCCAGACAGGAACAGGTATTCCCAGGGTGTTAACACAGCTGCCCAACCCCTGGATTGTCTACTGGCCAAACGACGGCTCATCAGGGCTCTTAAAGACAAAAACATATCTGAGATCAGAAGTGGAAGAACAGAATATAGGAAAACTCAGAAGGTAGCCCTAAGAAACTGGGAGGATGGTATCTGGGAAGACCTTATAATAGCCTCAAAAACTGGGGATCAGGCCATGTTCTGGAAGTTAATGACTCATGGAAGCAAAATAAATAAACAGCTTCTGATCACTTCTTAGACCCAAATACTTAGCAGAGACACTTCGCTAACGTTTATGACACCCCTAATGAGTCAGAAACAAATGCAGATATTATAAATGCAACTGGGGGGCCCTTGATACCAAGACAAACAGCACCCTTACAATTTAGTATTGAAAACACGTTGCGCGCTATAGCAGCCATTAAGTCATCAAAGGCGCCCGGTCCTGACAGGATACCAGGGGATTTATTAAAACATGCCCCAGAAGTGTAGGTCTCATATACAAATGAATTGTGAAATGTAATAGCTAGGGGACAGCCCATCCTAGCATCCTGGAAGGGTGCAGAGATAGTTCCTATTTACAAAATTTGTAGGCGTTGGTGAGGATCTTGAATGTGACTCTTTTCTCCACGGGGAGCCAGTGGAGCTTACCTAAGTGTTGGCTGATGTGTTTGTGTCTAGGTAGGTTGAGGACGAGTCTGGCGGGGGTGTTCTGTATTGTCTGGAGTTTGTTGAGTAGGGACTTGTTTATGCCGGCGAAGAGTGCGTTTCCATAGTCCACCCTGCTGGTGATGAGTGCGTGGGTGACTGTCTTACTCGCCTTAGGGGGGATCCATTTGAAGGTTTTTCGGAGGATGCGGAGGTTGTGGAAACAGCTGGAAACGACGGCGTTGATCTGTCGGTTCATGGAGAGGGATGAGTCGAGTACGATGCCGAGGTTTCTGGCATGGTCCGTGGGGGTCGGTGGGCTGCCGAAGGCGGTGGGCCACCTGGTCTTATCCCATGCTAAGGGGGTGGTTCTGAGGACTTCTGTTTTCTCTGAGTTCAGCTTTAGGCTCCTGTTGGTCATCCAGGCTGTGACATCCCGCATTCCATTCAGGAAGGTGAGTTTGGTGGTGGTGGAGTCTTTAGTGAGGGAGAGGATGAGCTGGGTGTCATCGGCGTGGGATACAATGCTGAGGCCGTGTTGTCAGATGAATGTGGCGAGGGGGGGCCATGTATATGTTGAAAAGGGGTCGGGCTGGGAGGAGCTTCGCGCGCATCCAAGATGGTCGCGTGAGCACAGGGCTCCACGGACCCTTGCCGCTCCTCGCAACTTATCCTGACATTATCCTGGATTTGTGGACGGATTCTGGAAGATGAACCTTGGCTGAATCCATAACTCTTCTCAGAAGGAAAATCGGACTGGGGAGACCTGAAATACAGCGTCTTGCATTTTGGAGGCCCACCTGGAAGCTGTGCCCGGTGCTTTGGTGAACCGTGGGGCCGGGGAGTAGTTGAACAACAACGGCATCGGAGCCTTGCCAATGACCGCGCACCCACTTTCAGTTTCGCTTTTGCACTTCTGCATGTCCTGATCGAGGAGCTACTTTGCACGGCTGGGGCGTCCTCCGGCCTTGGTACTGGACTGATTTGTGCCTTTTTCTCAACTCTCCCGAGCGGGCTCTCGGACAGTCTGTGTCTGATCTGCTGGTGCCCCTTTGCTATCGGTCCGGGCGGACCCCACCGGTGAGCATCGCCCAACATGGGGGGCAAGGGGGATCCCGAGAAACGGAAGACCAAGACATCCCTGCGTGGAGGACCAGTCCAGAGTAACATCATGGATCGCTATACCCAGGGTAAAGGGACCCCCGGGCCGGCGGGTGCCGTCATGGAGGACTCCGGTGGGGGTCCGTCCGTCCCCACGGAATTGTCGCTGCAGGACGTTATGGGCGTCATCAACGGCATAAGGGAGACCATCGCCCAGCAGTACGAGGCTCTGGCCCGTCAAATTGACACGGTTGCCATTGATGTTACGTTAATCCGGGCGGATCTCTCTAAGACTAACGAGAGGGTGCAATCGCTGGACTTGAGGACATCCACTCTTGTCACGGATGTATCAGACCTCCAGGCAACTCTTGGCGATCTAAAGTCTGCAAACGACGCGATGTCCTGGCGGCTGGAGGATTTCGAAGGTCGGGCACGACGCAATAATATCCGTGTCATAGGTGTACCGGAGACTTCCAACAATCGTCCGGTGGACCTTATGGTCGAGGATCTCATCCTCAATCATCTTGCTCCTTCAGGCCTGAGCAAGTTCTTCGCCGTGGAGCGTGCCCATCGTGTCCCGGGCGGTAGGCCTCGACCAGGCGCTCCCCCGAGGCCTATCATTGCAAAACTTTTTCATTACAGAGACCGGGATGCGATCTTGCAGGCCTCGAGGGTGCACGGCCCAGTTAAATATGAGAATTCCTCCGTCAACCTCTTCCCGGACTTCACCCAACTCGTTCAGAAACAGAGAATGAGCTTTCAGGGGGTGAAGCGCCGTCTTCAAGATCTGGACATCAAATACTCTATGCTTTTCCCTGCCAGGCTTCGTGTGGAATATGAAGATCGGACTCTCTTTTTTGAACGCCCCGACACAGTGAGTGACTGGTTGGATTCCCTGCCGGAACCGGGAGACCGAACTGGGCGTACTGGCGGTGCCGAGGGCGGTGGGCCTCTGCAGGAATAATTCTTGGTCCTCCACTTTGACATTTCCTTCTGTGCTCAGCCAGGTTCTACTTCAATTGTATATTTTGTCTATTAATGTTTCGTCTGGGTGCGGGCGGGGACGGGTCCCTTTCCTCCTCTAGGGTCTTTTTGTAGCATGGGATTGTTAGGGCGACAGGCACACTGCAAGTTGGGGGGGTTGTATAGTCCGCAGGGGTGCAGGGTGGGGGGGTGGCAATGGTGTGGGGGTGGGAGGGTGGCAGTGGTGGATGGGTTGTGTGTTTTTTCTTTTCAAGGCGGTGTTATTGTTTTCTTTCAGTTTCAGGTGTCTGGCTGCGTGCCCGGGGACTCCAGCTTCTTGTGTTGGGATGGGGGGGGACTGGTTGAAACTGATGTCTTGGAACGTCAACGGATTGGGGGACCGTATCAAACGTGGGGTTGTGTTGCAATATTTGCGTCGATTGGCCCCTGATGTGGTATTTCTTCAAGAGACGCACTTGGTGGGAAATGTATGTCATGCTATGAACAGGGGGGGCTACCGACTGGTCGCACACTCTGGCTTCACCACTGGCTCCAGAGGGGTGGGCATCTTGCTGCGCTCTTCCCTCCCGCTTGAGATTGACAAAGTTACTCTTGATGATAGAGGGCGCTATGCGTCTTTGACTGGGCGGTGGGAGGGGCAAACTCTTTCATTGGTTTCGGTCTATGTTCCCCCGGGCCTCCAGACCTCCACTTTCTCTGATGTGGGTCGTATGTTACTTGAACTTCCTGATAGTCTCCTGATTGTGGGTGGGGATTTTAATTCCGTGATTTCTGGACGCCACGATGGCCTTTGATACGATAGAATGGCCGTATGTTTGGGCCGCCCTGGCAAAGTTTGGCTTCGGGGCGGGATTTATTAATTGGGTTAAACTCTTATACGCTGCCCCGCTGGCACAGGTGGTCGTTAACGGGAGGGTTTCCCGGCCCTTCGTTCTTGGGAGGGGCACTAGGCAGGGGTGTCCGTTGTCTCCCCTGCTCTTCGCGTTAGCTTTGGAACCGCTCGCTGCTTGGCTCCGTTGGGAACAGTCGATAAGAGGGATCCAGTGGGCCCCTGGCTTCGAGGATCGTGTTTCGTTGTACGCGGACGACATTCTCTTGTACCTCACCTCACCACGTAAGTCACTCAATGTGCTCTTTGACATCCTCACTTCCTTCGGCAAGAACTCTGGTTTGATCATTAACTGGTCCAAATCTTGTGTCTATGCTATATCCGGTGGCTTTCCTCTCTTGCCTTCTCGTTTTCCCATTAAGGCGTCCAGCTCCGGCTTTAAGTACCTGGGGGTGTATGTCTCATTGGATCCTGCTGTCCGCTACGAGCATAATCTCCTCTCTCCACTTCGGAGATTGAGGTTAGACGTGGCCCGTTGGAGTAAGCTTCCCTTGTCTCCCCTCGGTCGTGCGGCACTTTTTAAAATGATGTCTCTTCCCCGATTTCTTTACGCACTTCAGAACTCCTTTGATATTATTCCGGCGGCTTACTTCCGGGAAGTAGAGAGCTTACAAAGGAGACCTGTTTGGGGCGGTCGTGCATGTATTGCTCTTGCAAAACTGACTCTCCCCTGGTACGACGGGGGCATCGCGCTCCCGGACATCAGGAGGTACTATTGGGCTTCCCAGCTATTTGCTATTAACCATGCAACGTACTCACCTGGTCCGAATCCGGCTTTCGAAATGGATAGATTTTTGTTGCCTGGCGGCAACTTTAACAGAGCGCTTTACTCTCGATCGGCTGGGAGGACCTTAACCGGTCCCACTAAGATTGCAGTACGCTTGTGGAAGGCTGCGAATGTGGCCATGGGCTGGAATGATCGCTTGACGGGCGCGACCCCCTTGTTTGCGTCTGAAAGATTGGGAAGCCTCTGGACGACAAAGGGATTTGAGCGTTGGGACACGATTGGCATCAGCAGAGTAGGTGACCTTTGGGTGAAGGGTGTGGTTAAATCCTTCGCTGCGCTGCAGAGTGAGTACGAATTGAGTGAGAGGGAGTTCTTTCGGTACGTTCAGGTTCGCCACGCTTTGCTCTCGGACATCGGGGCGGGGACTGCAGTCCCTGTGTCTTCGCCACTCGAGGACCGCATACTCGACGGTCACTTGCCCGACAGTACTATTTCCCTTATCTATGAAAAACTAATAAACATTCGGGTGGATCTCCTCGGGCGTCTGCGGGAGGCGTGGATCGGGGATGGGGTGGAACTGGACGACGAGGACTGGCAGTCTGCGCTGTCCTCCCCTAAGGAGGTGGCCATACCCGCGCGTCTCCGTCTTGTCCAGCTTAAAATTCTCCACCGTGTCTACGTGACGGGCCCTCGTTTAGTTCTGATGGGTTTCTCTGAAGACGGACTCTGTAGGCGCGGCTGTGGGCTCAGCGCCACTTTTCTCCATGTTCTCTGGGAGTGCCGTAAGGTTGCGGAGTATTGGCGTCGGGTGCATGCTGTCATGGAATGTGTCACTGGGGTCGCCCTGTTGCCTGAGGTTCGCCGATGTGTGCTGAACGTGTGGGAGCCTAACGATTATAATGCGGCTCAGACTCGGTGGGCGGCCCTTGGGAACATGGTTGCTAAGAGGGACATCGCACAGCTTTGGGGTTCCCAGCGGCCTCCCACCGTGTCAGTATGGAAGGAGAACATGGACTGGTGCATGTGCAGAGAGAAGACTGTGTATGTGGCCCGGGGTAAGCCGGGGGCGTGGGGTAGAATTTGGGGCAGTGGAACGCGTACCGTGGGAACATCTGCACACCCCCCCTCGTGGACTCATCTGATGCTGCCTTGTCCCCCTGATCCTGAGGTTCCCGGACTATTGCATTTCACCTGTAGATGGTTGTGGCTCTCCCGTCGCCCCCACCTCCCCCTTGATCATCCTCATTGACCACCCGAGGGTGGAGTTGGTACTGTGTGGTCCCCCAGCCATGGTTAGACGCCTCTTTTTGGATGGTTTCCGCCTTGTCTTTTGGTGTTATTTTATTTTTCCTTTTTTGTTTGTATTTCTAAAATTTATGTATCCGGATAACTTCTGAGGTGCACTCAGTACTTTGTCAATTCGGCTGAGCCCCAGGGGGCCCATTGCTTCCTTGATGTTGTTGAACATGTATATATTAGCGGCCGGCCCTGGTGGTTGTAGGCCCATGTTTGTATTGAGTTTTTCTGTACAATAAAGGTTTTTCAAAAAAAAAAAAAAAAGAAAAGGGTCGGGCTGAGAGATGATCCCTGTGGGACTCCACAGGTGATTTCCGTGGGGTCGGAGAGGAAGGGTGGTAGTCTGATCCTTTGGCTTCTGCCAGTGAGGAATGACCGGATCCAGTTGAGGGCGGTTCCTTGTATGCCAGCGTTTTGTAGTCTGGTTGTGAGTGTACGATGGGAGACTGTGTCGAAGGCTGCTGATAGGTCGAGTAGAATCAGGGCTGCGGTGTGGCCTTGGTCGAGGAGGGTACGGAAGTCATCTGTGGTAGCGAGTAGGGCGGTCTCGGTGCTTTGGTTGTTTCGGAATCCAGATTGGGATGGGTTGAGGCGTTGTCTTCGATGAAGGTAGTTAGTTCCATGTTGACTGTTTCCTCCGCGACTTTAGCGGCAAAAGGGAGAAGCGAGATGGGCTGGTAGTTCTTGAGGTCCGTGGGCTCGGCCGAGGGCTTCTTGAGCAGAGGTCTGATGTCAGCGCGTTTACAGTTGTCTGGGAAGGTGCTGGTTTCGAAGGTGGTGTTGATGGTTCGTTGGAGTTCGGGTGCGATGGCGAAGGCAGCTCTGTGATAGATGTGTGGTGGGCAGGGGTCAGTGGGGGCCCCTGAGTGGATGCTTTTCATGGTTGAGGCGACATCTTCAGCCATGATTGGAGTCCAGGAGGAGATGGTGGGCTGGCTGGTTTGGTTGGAGGGTGAGTTGGATGCTGAGTTGGGCGTCTGGTCGGCAAAGTTGTCATAGAGGTTCTTTATCTTCAGGTGGAAGTAGGATCCAAGTTTGTTGCATAGGTCTTGGGATGGAGTGATGTCCGTGGCTTTGCTGCGGGGGTTGGTGAATTCCTGGATAACACTGAAGAGTTCCTAGGAGTTGCTGGAGTTGGCGAGGGTTTTGTTGTGGATGAAAGTCCTTTTGGTGGTTCTGATTTGTTGGTGGTAGTTTGTCATGACGTCCTTGTAGGTGGTGTGGTTTTCAGGTGTCATGCTGTTTCTCCAGTTCTTCTCCAGGCATCTGCAGGTGCGTCTGGCTTCTTGGAGGTCAGTGGTGAAACAGACGGCCTTCCTGGGGCGCTGTATGTCGGGGTTGCGTAGCGGGGCGAGTTTGTCTGCACAGTTAGCGATCCAAGTGTGGAGATCCCTGGCTGGGGCGTTGGTGTCGGATGGTGTGGCGTGGTTGACTCGGGTGAGGGTGGAGTGGAGTTGCTCGTCGGTGACTTTGCTCCAGTTCCTTCATGGTGGGTGTGGGGCTGGTTTAGGTGCCTTGGGTTTGTTGACGAGGAAGTGTACGCAGTGTACGGACATGGCTCCTTGATCTAGGTTTGAGCAGATTCTAAACAAACCCGAGGCTGCTGACACCTGAAATTAAGCATATTTCTGGGATTTTA
This sequence comes from Triturus cristatus, assembly GCF_964204655.1. Lineage (NCBI taxonomy): Eukaryota > Metazoa > Chordata > Amphibia > Caudata > Salamandridae > Triturus > Triturus cristatus. The sequence goes on along the minus strand of NC_140589.1, from coordinate 635,074,975 downwards.
TCAGGCACAAAGTCATTTCAAATAGTACACTGGGAAGGATCACTACGCAATTTTTTTGCGTTTAAAATGACTCCTTGTTTCGAATCCCTCCTGGACGTAATTGAACTGCAATTAGCAAAATCATTGTACCTGAAATTTAGATATGAAATATTGCAGATAAACGCTTTTACTTCCAAATGGGCACCACTACAATATAGGGGAGGGGACCCTAACTGTAATCTATGCCGACTGGGAGTGGAGGAGGATGTTGCACACGTTTTGTTTTTTTGTCCTGCGTATGCAACGGCCAGAAAGAAATGGATAAAACTGATAGGTAGGACCCTGAATGTTAGGAAGTACGAGAAGATGTTACGAATGCTAAAAACAGACAATTCACGACTTATTGTATTTGGTATTAGCAGATTTTTATTGGCTATTGGTTTTATAAGGAAAAAAAGAGGGCTAAAATTGTAAATAAGATGACCCAAGCTTGATATTCGCACTTAGTTAATATGGTGTTTTTAGAATATACTAATTGGGTCGGTTCAAACCATACCAAGTCGAGCACTTTTTCACCACAAAGGTAACACATTGATGACCATCAACTACTTTAGTACAATGTTTGATAATTGTGTATTTCCGGAAAGGAATATCAATGTAGTATGCACTTGCACTTTTATGTATCTTCATACCCATTGCACTTCTGAGAAGGGTTAATCTAGTATGCACTTGCACTTTTATGTATCTCCCTACCCACTGCACTTCTGTGAAGGGTTAATCTAGTATGCACTTGCACTTTTATGTATCTCCCTACCCACTGCACTTCTGTGAAGGGTTAATCTAGTATGCACTTGCACTTTTATGTAAACTGACAAACTCTCCTAGAGGGAAAGGAAAATCGGAAATGCTACCTCGCTGATTCATACTGCACTTGGACTGAAGAGGATGATTTTTAATGTATTAACGAGTGGAATCTATGTTTAATGTACTTTTAAAACCTTTTTATATTTTTAAGAAATGCTTTGATGATTCTTTGAATCGAATAAAGATATTTGAAATGAGAAGCCTCTAGAGCTCTACAGCTGACTCAGTTGATTGGTTAAGAAGTGGTTGAACTGTGGCTGATAGCCACTTTTCTCTCATAACCCCTTCCATGCGCATGACGGAACCACGCCGTCATGAGCCAAGGGTGGTGTGTGCTCATGACGGCGTTGTTCCGTCATGCTGTGGCCGCTCTGCCTATGCGGCACTGATTCCCTGCCTGTGCGGGCGAATTAATGAGTGGGCAGAGTCGTGACGGAACCACGCCGTCATGAGCACAGCTCGCCTGTGACTCATGACGGCGTGGTTCCGTCAGGAGCATGGCGGCACCGCACTCACCCGACACCCCCCCCGAGCGCCGCGGCGGAATTAGCGCCGCGGCGGAATTAGCACAGCGGCCAAGGAGTTAAAGGAGGCTCTAGTCCAGAACAGTTTGAGTTTAAAGTTTGAGTTTGAGTTGAGTTTGAGTTTAAAAGCACTTTTAAAGCGCACGTATACCGGCGGTTTCTTGGCGCTGTAGCTAGTGGGGACTGAGGGTTTAAGAAACAGGGAGAAAGGAATGGGCATTTATTCAAAGGATTTTGTGAATAGGTAGGTTTTAAGATTTTTGCGGAATTGGGGATAGAGGGTGCTGGCACGAAGATGAAGGGGGAGGGAATTCCAAAGGGTTGGTGCTAGAATGGCAAATTTGGAGCCGCCCCACTTCTTTCTCCGGAAGCGAGGGATGGTGAGGAGGGACTGAGAAGAAGAACGTAGGTCCCTAGAGGGGACATAGGGAACAATCTCAGAGGAGATGAAGGCAGGTGCCAGGTCCGATCGGGCCAGGAAAGTGATGGATGCGAGTTTGAATTGAATTCTAGCCCGCACTGGGAGCCAGTGAAGAGTTTTTAGAAGTGGGGTGGAGTGGTGGAATTTAGGAAGGTTGAAGGCTAGGCGGGCCGCCTGGTTTTGGATCTGTTGTAGGCGGCGCAAACTGTATGCAGGGATGCCGGCATACAGAGCGTTCCCGTAGTCCAGGCGGGACACCACCATGGCCAGAATAATAAGTTTGAGAGCGGAAAAAGTAAAGAAACGGGACACCTTGCGAATAGTACGCAGTGAGAGAAAAGAAGAAGATACCACAGAGCTAACCTGGGAGTGAAGGGTGAGTTGAGAATTGAGCTTAATGCCTAGTGTTTTAACAGAGGAGGAGGGGACAGGAGGGGAACCAAGAGAGGGAGGCCAGCAAAGGGGGGACCAGGGGCTGGAAGAACCGCCCGTCAATACCAACTCGGTTTTGTCCGGGTTAAGTTTGAGGTGATTGTGGCTCATCCAGTCCCTGATGTGAAACATGACAGTGTGAAAGTTGAGGACAGAAGAAGGAGAGGAAAGATCAAAGACCAGCTGGAGGTCATCCGCATAGTTAAATACGGCGACCTCCATCTGTTGGAGAGAAAAGATAAGTGGGGCGATATATAGATTGAACAAAAGAGGGGAGAGAGATGAACCTTGAGGAACCCCGCACTGGACTTTCCGGAAGTCCGCTATGAAGTCACCCAGGCGAACAGCCTGGGTGCGGTCGCTCAGGAAGGAGGACAACCAGACCAGGGCAGTCCCCTCGATCCCCGCCGCCCTGACGCGGGAAAGTAAGATGTTGTGGTCCACCGTGTCAAAGGCGGCTGAGAGGTCGAGGAGCACAAGGGCCTGGTGATGATTAGTGTCCATGCCCTCCCTGAGGGTGTCGAGGACCGACATGACCACGGACTCCGTGGAGTGTGCGGGGCGGAAACCAGCTTGGCGGGGGGCAAGGGCTCCATGTTTCTCCACAAAGGAGCTCAGAGCGCAGGTGACGGGGCGCTCGAGCACCTTAGCTAGAAATGGCAGGAGGGAGATGGGGCGGAAATTGGCAGGGACAGAAGGATCTGCCCCAGGTTTTTTCAAGATGGGCACAATTACCGCAGACTTCATGGAGCTAGGAACTATGCCTTGCGCGAGGGAGCTGTTGAGGAGGTGAAGGGGGGGATCTGGACAGGAGACAAAGATGTGGCGGAGGATATGGGCAGGACAAGGATCAAGAGGGGAGCCAGATTTGATCAGAGGCACCAATGAAGTCAGGTTTTCCCGAGTGATAGGGGGAAAGGTGGTTAGTGTGCCTTTGGGAGGGGGACATTGGGGATCAACAAAAGAGGGGGGGGGTGGGGGGATGTTGGCCTTAATGGTGATAATTTTCTGGATGAAATAATTATTAAGAGAAAGACAGAGGTCATTAGACGGGGCAGGTTTAAGCGTTGTTCTGTCCGAGAATGCCAGATTGTGAACGATGGAGAAGATCTCCTTAGACTGGTTCTCCGCTGCTAAGATTTTGGAGGAGAAATATGCTGTTTTGGCCTCCAGGATGCTTTTTTTGTACTGGTTAAGGATATTGATATATTCCAGTTTCAAAATGGGGCAGTAGTTTCTCCTCCAAGCCCGCTCTGCGCGGCGAACAATTAGTTTGGTGGTTTTAAGCTCTTGGTTAAACCACCGGTTGGCGTCTTTGTCGCGTTTAGAGGTAATGCGCTTGAGCGGGGCAACGGAGTCGCAGCTGCGGGAGAGCCACTGGTCTATAGCGTCAGACTGGGAGACGGTGGTGAGGCCCTGAAGAGGCGGGAGAGAGCCAGCAAGGAGAGAGGAGAGATTCTCAAGGTTGACTCGGCCCCATGATCGGACCCAGATGTTTTTGGGTCGGGGGGGCATAGCTGGGGGAAGGATAGGAAGGAGAAATGAAATCAAATGATGGTCGGACCAAGTGCAAGGGGAGATAGATAAGGATTCCACAGGGCAGTTCAGGGACCAGATTTGGTCAAGCTGGTGACCCTTGATGTGAGTGGGGGAGTGAACATGGGGAGTGAAGTTAAGGGAGTGGAGGGTTTCGGAGAAATCCTTAGATGACAGACATTCGGCAGGATCGGAAGGCCAAAAATTAAAGTCGCCGAGGAGCAGGATGGAGGAGTTGTTGATTGCAATGGTAGCCAGGACCTCCAGAAAATCTGGGAGAAACTGTACGGGGGACTGAGGAGGACGATAGGTAAGGAAACAGGTAAGAGGAGGGGAGGTGGATACTGTGCGAATCACCAGGAATTCGGTGGTAGCAATGTTAGGTAGAGGGAGAATTTGAAAAGGGAAATCGGTGCGTGCGATGACTGCCACGCCGCCCCCGGTTCTGCCCGAAGGGCGGTCAGCCCTGAGGGCGTAGTAGGAGGCAGGAAGGGTGGATAGGAGTTTAGGGAGGGAGTCATCGCAGAACCAGGTCTCAGTTAAAAAAAGGAGATCTGGGGCCTGTAAGTCCAGTAGGACCGAGAGTTCGTGCGAGTGGGAAACAGCAGAACGGGTGTTGAGGTAGAGAGCTGTGATAGATTTAGAGTTTGGCGGAGGAGCAGGCCTACAGGTCGTAGGCGGGGTATCCAGAATAGGAGGAGGGTGAGGGAGGGGAGAGAGGGAGGCTAAGCCGAGAGCAGAGATGCGAGAGCTGGTACTGGTCGTGATGGGCCAGGGGCCCTGGTAGCTGCGAAGTAGGTCCGGGCTATAGGTGATAGGTGGGGCAGAGTGTAAGGCCCCTAGTCCCGGCCAGTCGCGGACGGGCGCAGACGGGCTTGCCTTAGGCGCGCCTTCGGCGCGCAATCGTCGCGCCCGCTGCGCTCGTCCGCTGCGCTTCCTACCAAGACACATATTTATGGTCGTGGGGCGGGGAGTTGAAAGGGGCGTGGCCAACAGAGTGGGCGTGTCTGTGGCGCGCCTCGCGCTCGAGAATGGCGTCTGGAGGTGAGGGGTCGTTGCAGCGTGGAGCGCTGTGTAAAGGAAAGCCAAGAAGTGCAGGTAGGAGGGGGGGTGATAGGAACACGTTATCACAGTTTTAAAAGTTATTTAAAAAGCAGGGTTATGCATTCTCCCGGCTACCGCCTCAGGAGTCCAATAGCTAATGAAGCGGCTTGCTTCAGCGCTCGCTATATATACCAGAGGTCGAGGGGGCGTGGCCAACAGAGTGGGCGTGTCTGTGGCGCGCCTCGCGCTCGAGAATGGCGTCTGGAGGTGAGGGGTCGTTGCAGCGTGGAGCGCTGTGTAAAGGAAAGCCAAGAAGTGCAGGTAGGAGGGGGGGGTGATAGGAACACGTTATCACAGTTTTAAAAGTTATTTAAAAAGCAGGGTTATGCATTCTCCCGGCTACCGCCTCAGGAGTCCAATAGCTAATGAAACGGCTTGCTTCAGCGCTCGCTATATATACCAGAGGTCGAGGGGGCGTGGCCAACAGAGTGGGCGTGTCTGTGGCGCGCCTCGCGCTCGAGAATGGCGTCTGGAGGTGAGGGGTCGTTGCAGCGTGGAGCGCTGTGTAAAGGAAAGCCAAGAAGTGCAGGTAGGAGGGGGGGTGATAGGAACACGTTATCACAGTTTTAAAAGTTATTTAAAAAGCAGGGTTATGCATTCTCCCGGCTTCCGCCTCAGGAGTCCAATAGCTAATGAAGCGGCTTGCTTCAGCGCTCGCTATATATACCAGAGGTCGAGGGGGCGTGGCCAACAGAGTGGGCGTGTCTGTGGCGCGCCTCGCGCTCGAGAATGGCGTCTGGAGGTGAGGGGTCGTTGCAGCGTGGAGCGCTGTGTAAAGGAAAGCCAAGAAGTGCAGGTAGGAGGGGGGGTGATAGGAACACGTTATCACAGTTTTAAAAGTTATTTAAAAAGCAGGGTTATGCATTCTCCCGGCTACCGCCTCAGGAGTCCAATAGCTAATGAAGCGGCTTGCTTCAGCGCTCGCTATATATACCAGAGGTCGAGGGGGCGTGGCCAACAGAGTGGGCGTGTCTGTGGCGCGCCTCGCGCTCGAGAATGGCGTCTGGAGGTGAGGGGTCGTTGCAGCGTGGAGCGCTGTGTAAAGGAAAGCCAAGAAGTGCAGGTAGGAGGGGGCGTGATAGGAACACGTTATCACAGTTTTAAAAGTTATTTAAAAAGCAGGGTTATGCATTCTCCCGGCTTCCGCCTCTGGAGTCCAATAGCTAATGAAGCGGCTTGCTTCAGCGCTCGCTATATATACCAGAGGTCGAGGGGGCGTGGCCAACAGAGTGGGCGTGTCTGTGGCGCGCCTCGCGCTCGAGAATGGCGTCTGGAGGTGAGGGGTCGTTGCAGCGTGGAGCGCTGTGTAAAGGAAAGCCAAGAAGTGCAGGTAGGAGGGGGGGTGATAGGAACACGTTATCACAGTTTTAAAAGTTATTTAAAAAGCAGGGTTATGCATTCTCCCGGCTACCGCCTCAGGAGTCCAATAGCTAATGAAGCGGCTTGCTTCAGCGCTCGCTATATATACCAGAGGTCGAGGGGGCGTGGCCAACAGAGTGGGCGTGTCTGTGGCGCGCCTCGCGCTCGAGAATGGCGTCTGGAGGTGAGGGGTCGTTGCAGCGTGGAGCGCTGTGTAAAGGAAAGCCAAGTGCAGGTAGGAGGGGGGGTGATAGGAACACGTTATCACAGTTTTAAAAGTTATTTAAAAAGCAGGGTTATGCATTCTCCCGGCTTCCGCCTCAGGAGTCCAATAGCTAATCATGTTGTCATGATCTGAATATTCCACTGGAATGTGGATGTGTATATAAGGGTGATGACACAGTGAAAATCATAAGCCACCCGAACCAATAGGTGAACATAAAATACAGTTAAAAGCTTTTTCCATTCAACACCGAACTGTAAATATGATAGATCATCATACAGTCAGAGGTAATTCTTTGTGCATACACTGTTACTTCCTTAACAAGTAGGTTATAGGCTTGCCTTGCTACAAATAAATGTAAACAAAAGTGGCTTTACACAGTCACAGGTAATTTTCCTTAATCAATTATGTCCACTTAAAAGTGCATTGTCCAATACTTTAGGCCCTGTATGTTGCGAATTGCATTTGATGAATGTGAACATTTGTTATAGCAAGCTTTAAAAAAAATATATATATATTGAGGAACTATATCCAAAGGTGAGCACACCTTTGACTCTTGTATGCATGTGATATTTGCATAGTGTGAACATAGCTGAAAGGCACCAGAGAACTGTATTGGGTGAAAAGCAAAGATACAGTCAACAAGTAATTGAAGGTGTAGAGGGGTTCCGAAAGTGGAAGTGGACTGTTTGTTGTGACATAATTCTTTAAAGGTGTGTTTTCAGCGCTTTACTGAACTGCTGCAGGGTTAGTTGGTCTCTGGGAAGTTGTTCCAGTTCGTGGGTTCATAGATGGATAAGGCCTCTGGCCTTGTTTTTATTGATTGCATTTCTTCATCTTCAAAAACGTATACTCAGCACTCCATCAATGGTAATATAACTTTCACACATCGCGTAGTGTAATGAAGAACAAACCTAAGTGCCCAATTTAGTCCCTTTCAGGAAAGGTATGTAACAGTCCATCTAGCCAGTCTTATCCAAACATCTTCCATATTGTTTTTCAAAAAGATTTTCTTGCGATATTAACACAAGGGTTAGCAGCCAATGAGTTTTGGTCACGAGGAACTTCTTCAGGACTTATGCATTCACAGATTGACAGTCAAAAATATAATGTATTTCTGCAAATGGCGGGGACGTGTGTTGAATCCCAGGACAAGTATCCTTGAACAGTCACAACGATTTATAGGGTCCAGCATGTATACACATTTTTTATTTGTCAAGTGCCCATGTAGCTTGGTCCATCCTTGGTTCAACTCCCGATGATGTGAATTAGCCTACATTTCCATTCGACTTGTGTTATTAGCATACGATTCAGGCACTGAATGTTGCTTGAAAGAAATTGACTAATCCAAGTTTGTCTAATTCCCTCTTAACTACCCCAAGAACTCTGACCAGTCCCCTTTTAAGTAACAAGTTTGACACATTTCTTCAACCAAGTTTTATGGACATAGGAATTCAAACAACCTAAACTGTTGTCAAATACAGTCTGAAACTAACCCTCAAAATCCTCACTCCTACCTTCAATCTGAGGCACCTATTCTTGAGGCTGGACTTTGCATCAAGCAATACCCCTAACTCCTTTTGATGTAATCCACCCTATAATATTATCTCCTTTGATTTAGGAATTACACCCCGGGGTGATTTGTGCGTGATATTATATTAAATTAACATAACCAACACTTTCTACACTAGACTTGTTTCTCGGAACTTTATAAATAAGTTGAAAGTCCTCTAATTGTATTTCCTGCCCCTCATTACCTCCTGGTCTCATATTATTAAGTTTAACTAACATTTTGAACTACTGATTGGAAACTTCCTCAGAGATGCTTGGTCATTTGAAACACAAAACATACATTGTTTTAATAAACATACCTTCCATCTCAACCCAATTGGAGGCATTCCATCTGCTTTTACTTCTTCGCTTCAACACAATCTCATCAAACAACTGTTTGACTTCTTTGTTTTTTTTCTCCTGCATAGGACTCTGTCAGTATTTTACGTAGCAACTGCATGACAATTCCTGCTATTTTCCATGTGTCCAACTAACATGCTTCTGAAGCATTGCACTCTGAAATTCACCTCACCTCCCACTTTACACTCAGATGTGTGTGTACCGATAGCATAGGAGTGGCGGTTTGTCTACAGCTCCTCTCTAATTTTCTCACCCTTACAGTTTAGGAAGAGTTGTTTTTATTAACATTTTCACGTTTTTCATATGCAAATTACGCTTATATTTTTTGCATCCCTTTCGTTACATACATGTTATACATTTCTACATCAGTAATTTACGTGTGCAGTATTTCGGTTAGAGCATCTTGTGCCTAATGCAGGGATCATGTCTGCATGCGCTACTGTTCATGTTGCAGTATATTTTGTTGTGACTTGCGGTGCGCGTTCTTCATGTATGGTCCGGTCTGAAAACTACTGGTATGCTTTCATAACTGTTAATTATAGATGTAACTTGGATTAACTGTTTGGGGTTATGTTCAGGCAGGAGTATTTGACTTGCAGATTGTTATAATGTTAGTTTATATATTTGTAGGTTTGTGGGGAGTTTGTGGCAGCTTCTACTGGTCTTTCCTGTATATTCAGTGTCTGTGTGGGTCGCAGTGTGATGTTCCCGATTTGGGGCTGACTAGTCTCTCTGTGTGCGTCTTCAGATGTATTCTGGGTTGTTTTGGCTAACTGGGTCTGGGATTCCGTAGGTGATTCGTCATGTGTTGTCTGTTGTTTGAACTGGTGTAGGAGTTGAGCCCATTCCATAGATATATGATGGGGTATTCTAGTGCTTGTTCCCACTCTTTGTCATGTAATAGCCGACCTATATCCTCTTCCCATGTATGTCTCAGTGGGTCCAGTGATTTTACTGTGAGTTCACGAACTGCTTTGTAGAGCCATGTGACTAAATGTCTGCCCACCCCCATGTGCAGAATAGTGTGTATTACTGGATGTGTCTTGGGTTACCCTTCAGTTAAGTTCCAAAATGGGCGATAGCTGGCAATAATTTGTCTATGTAGTAGGAATTGCACTGGGGGAGGTCATAGTCTTCCATTAGTTGGTCGTATGGGCATAATTGTCCGTCCTGGAAAAAGGATTCCATCTCAGTTAGAGCGTGATAAGTCCACACCTGTAAGGTCCGGGCTGTATAATATTTCTCGCTCCTAGGCAGTCCTATCATTGGGAGTAGTGGAGAGTAGAGGGGCTTCCTTGCGGACATCCGATGTATCCTCTGCATACATGTGCAGGCTATTGTTATCTGTAGTGGGTAAGTTCGTGTGGGTTTAGTGCCTGGTAGCAAAAAGCGGTGGATTGCTGGCAACAGTATTTGCCCTGTCTCAGTAGTGGTTTCTCCTAGATAGCGCTCTGCCATCCAGTGTGAGAGCCACTGCAACTGTGCCGCTAAGAAGTATGCCTCAAAGGATGGGGCCCCCAATCCTCTGCGTCGGAGGGCAATTGTAATTTGGACAACGTCACCCTATGTTGGCCTGTGCCCCAAATTAGAGAGATAAGTAAAGAGTCTAGCTCCCGAAAGAAGAAGCAAGGGGGGATGACCGGAAAGTTAACAAAATGATATAGTAATCTGGGCACTATAATCATTTTAGCCAAGGCCACTCATCCGATTGGGGCCAAGGGGAGCGTTTTCCAAAAACCCACCGCCGCTCTTATTCCTGCCAGCCCCTTACAGTGTTTTCCCTCATATATGTCGCTAGGGGAGTGATATAATTGGACACCCAAGTATCGGGGGCCATTCTCGCTCCAGGCAATGCTGATTCACTATTGTAATGGTCTGGGGGACGACGCCCGGGCTCAACGGCTAGATTGTGGATTTGTCCCAGTTTACTTTAAGCCCCGACGCTTCTGCAAATTCCGTTACTGTTGACCAGATTGGGGTCAGGTCTGCGGTGATGTCGCTGACGTACAGTAATAGATCGTCTGCGTACAGTGATATGCTGTGGACCGTGTCCGCTATTGGAATACCCCAGTTTGCTCCTTCCTGACTTAGGCGAATCGCTAGGGGCTCCACTGCGAGAGCGAACAGTATTGGGAATAGGGGACATCCCTGCCGTGTGCCCCTCTCCACTCAAAATGTAAATCAAATGTATCGCCCCAATCGTACTCTCGCAGTGAGGTTTATGTATAATATTCGCATGTACGCTAGTAGAGTAGGGCCCAGACCCACTCGTTGAAGAGTTGCAAACATATACGGCCATGTGAGGGTAACAAAGGCCTTTTCCAGGTCCAGAACCAGGCACGCGGGCGGCTCTTGGATATTTGGTGCCCGCTCCGTCCTGGACATAGAAGAGCCTACATATGTTCTGTGATGTATTTCTTCCTGGAACGAATCCACATTGATCTGGGTGGATCAGTTGTGGAAGTATTTGAGTATATCAGTCTGCTAGTATCTTCCCCTGAATTTTACAGTCCGCTGTCAGTAGAGTAATGGGTTTGTATGAGGCCAGGAGTTTTGGGTCCCGAGTCGGTTTCGGGAATGTCACCAGGATGGATTCTCTCAGTGATCCCGGGAGTTCGCCTCGCTCTAATGCGTCATCGTACATCTCCGCCAATGGAAAGCCGTCCATTCCAGGGGCCTTGTTATGTGCCAAGGCCTGGATTGCGTGGGTTACGTCTGCAGACATGATCTTTGTGTCCCGGGACACCCTGTCTGCTGCAGAGATACCTGGTATGGTTAGGGGATCTAGGAAATGCTCTATTGCCCTCTGGCTACTCTGTGCCAGGTTATTATATACCCCGAGTAGTAGCTGTGGAACAGTTGTAGTATTTGTAGGATGGATTAGGTTCCCGTTTGGGCCTATTATTTCTGTAAAAGGTTTTATTTCTCTGTCTTGCCTGGTCCACCAGGCTAGGAGGGTCCCAGCTCTTTCCCCCTCTCTGTGTGCCCATGTCGCGTACGCTTTAAAGTTATATCTACGTAGCTCCAATAATGTGGAGAAGTGTGGCTCACTGGTTAGAGGAGGCAGACCTGGAAGCAGAGGTCAGCCTGGGACCAGGGTTCAATTCCCGGCTTGGCTGGGTCTTGAGTCCATAAATGTCCATGGACTCGATAATTCTCGCTCCAGTGCATACTCAATTCATGGGTTCACACTCTGCGACTCTGGGCAATAGCTTGCTTAATCTCCACATGGGCCCCTCGCGGTGGGATGCCTGGCTTTCACCTTGCGGATGCCCTGCCGGGTTATCTCACAGGGGAATACCAGGACGGGTTCCCTAAGCAAGCGCTTAGAAACCGCTTGGTGATTTGCGCTATATAAATTCCTGCACATTTACATTTACATTTACATATGCAGTTTTGGCTGCCGCCACCTGAGTCGAATTTGCCCTCTTCGCGCCTGCCTCTTTGGTTGTGGTTGCCAATGTGGTTTCTGTTCGTATTAGCGCCTGTTCTAGTGTTTTCCTGACTCCCACTATTTGTTGTATGCACTTTTCCCCTAGCAACCACCTTAAATGCATCCCATTCTATTAGTCTGAACGCCGTTGTACCTGCATACAGGCACTCCGTCTCTTGTGTTAAATGTGGTTCTAGTAGCAGAGCTATCTGCGCTCTTTGTCTCTTGATGTATGAGTATATGGCGTACCTTTTGTTCGCTGTGTGCATGCCTCAGACATTTATAGTAATTAAACTAATGGTCTTATTGGCCATGTTATACTGTCTTTTGGATTTGGTGTGCTACAACCCAGGCAAGTCTTAGTTCCTGGGTTCTCCCCATTTTTAGATTGTTTATTGTTCTGTGATGGTGCTCCCGCCTGTAGGGTGTGTTCGGTAGTGAGAGAGGGATTCGGCTGGGGGAAGGGGTGTAACTTTGTGTGGGGAATTGATCCCAACTGAGCAGACCTATTGCTCGAGGTGATACGTCCAAACAAAACATTTTGCTTTTACTCTAGTGCGTTATTGCGGGGGCGGGGGAGGGGAGGGGTTTGTGGCTTCCTTCCTTTGCTGTACATGGCCTGTGCGGCCCGTTGCAACTTATATGTGTGGATGTGGTGCCAGTGGAGCTTTCGCGTGTCCTCCTATTGTGTTTGCTAGGTAGGTGTCTGTTCGCCTAGCGCAGCGTGTTCATTTATATCAATGTCCACTGCCCTGTCATTGTCTGTCTGCACGGCCTGGGGGAACGCACCAATTATGTTGGCTACATTCATACAAAAAAATGTGTCCGCCGTCTGCAGATTTACCACTGGTGGGGTTACTGAGCCGTTTCGGGAGGTATTGGTATCACTTATGTCCTCTTTGGACGTGGAGAGATGGGGACCTCTCTCTCTCCGTCCGAGCTTCCTGCTGTCGGACCCAGTTCCGCCGCCCCCTGCAGGGCCTCTCTGTGTTCTGCTATTATTTGTTCTAGGTCCGGAGGGTTCCTTGATGTTAGAAAGAATTGGTTTTTGGCACTGATGCGCCCTCTCTGGTGAAGAGTTTGGCTCCATAACTGAGTACTGTACTTAAAATTCTAACCTGCAGTGTATTCTTGAGGAAATAAACTATTATTGTCGATTCTGGGTTGGGCAAAGAGAAGAGTTTGAGTTAGAAGAAAGCTGACAAGGGTACATGGAGCATTATTATTCTTTTTCTGTGACTAAGCAGAGAAACGCAGGCAACGATATGGGACTTAACGCATCAGAGGAGGGCTTTTGTGCAACTGGGCCTGTAGACAGCAGTATGGTATCCTGCAAGGCTGAAGGTAGATCATCCTAAAGCAGGGCTAGAGATAGGGTTGGCCCTCTGACCGAGGACCTTGTTTGAGGATTGTAAATTTGCAAACTTTCCTTTCAGCTGCAGGGGTGGACCTGTGCTGGGTGACTGAGTAGATGTCGAGACAGAATGGTGAGACTTTATAGCTTGCTCCTTCAAAATATGTAGATTTTGACTAAGGGGGTGCATTACATTATGTTTACTATTTCTTGCCTTTTTCTCTCTCTCTTCCACCATGTGGGCCTCTGTGTGGTGCAGCTGGCCCATTGGTCTAATGGCAGAGATTGTCATAGAAATCAGTTCAGATTCATGCTATATTTGTAATTTGCTCTCCAGTTCTCAAATTACATGTTCTAATCACTTTGCAGTTTGTGATAACTCAATTATCAACACATACTACCACTACAGGAATCCATTTAATAATTAAGGAATTTGTTTTAGATTATTTTCAGTACTTCTTAGTATTCTTGTTTTAATCGAATCAGTATATTTGAATATATAAAAATGTCTGCCATTGCATTGTTGAATCTCTCGCAACAATACAGATAGATGTTTACATCCTGGATTGGTTGTGTGAGGAGGATTAATGCCATAGTCTCTAAAGTCAATATCATTGGCTATGTTTGTATCATAAGGATTCTGATATAATTAGCTTTATGTTCACCAGGTTGGTGTAGCATAGGTTGGCACACGACATGTGCCATAGGTTGATTCTCATCAGAGGGCCATGATGTGAGATATAACAGGGGGACAGCATAATGTGCAGCACTGGAGCAACGGGGTCCGTGTCTGAGATTAACACAGGATAATATGCATCAGGGGAGCACTGAGTGCTGTGCATCAGTGGGCACTGAGTGCTGTGCATCAGGGGAACACTAGATGTTTGTTCAGTGGTACGGACTGTATGCACTCGGAATGCATGTGGGTTACATGTAGCATTGATTGCAGAGTAATACTAAGCAGGGGGTGCAAGATGACATGCATTAAGGAGCAAGAGATCTCTTATAACAGTAGCACTGGTTGGCCTACCAAGGGTGGAACACAGAGCAGCTTTTGGAGAGGTCTTCGGCTGTCCAGTCATGGGCCTGTGGTGGTGGGCCTATTTTTTGACTCCATTATAGCACCCCACACAGAGTACACTGCAACACTGCAATGCCTCGTTACTTAACACAATAGCATGCCCACAGCCACTGCCTTAACTCTTCCGCTCACATAAATTAAATGCCCGTCCTCTTGGTGCACGCTTGAGACATTACCTTAAAAAGACAAGTAGGCCTGCAAATTCTATATCACCCACAACTGTCTGGACTTCTGTCTCATAACCCAAGTGCTCCTCTTCCCTTGGGCTATTTGAAATGTATACCATGTGTTATCTGATGATGCAATTGTTAATATAATGAGTAATTGTCTTCAGCCACGGTCCAAGTCAGAGTTCTTCCCCACCCAGCCCTGTAGTGTTGCACCATACTAGTGTCAAGAGTATGGTCCTACAACCAGTCAGTGCGAATTTTCTAGCAACCTCATCAAAGAGGGGATAGAATCCAACCCAACTACTGCAGCAAGGCAGGACCCGACTTTCAAACTAGAATTCTCCTCATCCTCAAATAATACCAACCGAGGAATTACCTAGTTTAGCCTTCTCGAGGTGCCTTGAGAATGGAAGTGTTTTGGGGCCATGTTTCCCTTACCATTCCAGAAAAACATTAACTTTGGATGTCGTTGGTTTTTTTTTGTCGGTCTGTAAATAACTGACCCCGTGTAAAAGGGAAGGAATTTATAGACTTTAATTTAACGTGCGGTGATTTATCAACACTACCACATATTTGAACTCCTCTGAAGTTAACACCACCAACACAACGCTCGCACCCTCAAAACAGCAACCAGCGCCTCCACACCAGAACAATTTATAAGGACCACCACTGTTCTCTTCAACCAGCATGGAACTAAATGCAGCACAAGTGACAATGGACTGCTTTCTAAAGAACTAAACAAAACCAAAATTCCCGACCCAGGAAAGGTATAGTAACTTACTATGAATAATTTCATTTTTACAGAATTGAAAAGTTGGACCTTCCACCCAAATATGGCAGAATTAAATGTAATACAATGAACGTATGTATACAATGCTTCAATATCATCAACATACATGCTTTAACCTGTTTGACCCACAACAAATCCATATCTGTAGCATCAAACTGCAGAATCACCTACACCATACTGTTATGCAACCATTGCACTAAGATCATAAGGTGGCAAGGTGTTTCCTTTCAGTGCTATGCATAACAGTTCTACATCACTTTCACAACAGGCATTTCTTGCGGTAGTAAACCCATGCCCTCATGCAACAATCAATGCACGATAGGCCCTACAGATAGCAGTGGGATGCTTCCGCATGCTTGATCCCTGGGGTTCAACATCTCACCACTCCCAGTCTCTGTCAAAACGGGACACTCAAGGAGCACAAATACCATTCTCTTCAGCAAACAATTCAGCATCAATGACCATAGAGATGACGTGTTCAACTCCATAAATATAATAGAAATCGGAACAGGATAGAGCTAGTGAAGCTAAAGCTCACTGACACATCGATGTAAAAAATATAGACAACAAAAATATCCACTCCTATACATATACAGGTAAATACAAAAATATTGATTAAAAAATATCGATGTACAAATATAGATGTAAAAAAATCATGATTTAAATATATATGAAATAAAATAATATATGTTAAATATATTAAATATAAATTTTAACAAAATATATTAAATGTAATATACATTTTTACAATATTACAAATAAACTTCATTTAAAAAAAGAATCACAAAAACATAATAATTTATACATATACATTTACTTTAGAATAATTAAACGATCATCTTTAATTTATTTTAAAACTTGAAAATTATATAAAAATAATATATATATATATATCTACATTTTTCCCATTGTTTGCTCCTTCTGTCTCTCCCTGCCCGAGGCAGGCAGATCGTCCGATGACGGCGGAGCGCACCGACTTTCAAATCTCCAAATAAATAATTATGACGATCACACAAGGGGCTATTCTTCAACCAGATCTTCTTTAATTTTAGTAAGGCGTTTCACCTGTCGCAGCAGGCTTGCTCACACACTAAAGCGTGGGTTAAAGTTACGTATATACTGTTGAGAATTCAAACAGAAAAAGGACTACATTCACCATGTCCATATTCTAATCTAGTGTTTTGTTAGCGGCCATTTTAGGCTAGTCAAATGCAAACCTTATGCATCACATTTTATTTTGGCCTCTTTTGAAAGAGCTTTAATATTCCTTTGGCATATTGCCTTGGAAAAAATTATCATTCTTAGAATTAAATATAAATAGGTTCAATTCTATCTCTGCATAACTTATTTACTATTCAATTGACACAGTGTGTAATATATTCATCCATTATCAAGCCCAATGTGCATTGACATTGGTTGCCTTAAATCTCAATCACAATACTCTTTCATTCCTGACTTAGTGCCAAAACTCGTTATGTCTTATTCATCTTGTTCTCATATTTTCTTGTACGTAACAATTTATTCCCACAAAATTAAATTTAAAGATCAACACCCTAAAGAACAATTAAATCCATTCATTAATAGTGCTACCTATTTCCCTTACTAAATATAAACATACAGAATAGAACATAGACATATTATTAGGAACATGAAGGTTCTCTTATCTGTGATATAAATCGATTTCATAAATGTTGATATGATGTTCTGGAAGAAAAGGGTAGGGGTGAATCTCGATTCCCTTCCGGAGTCGGCCCCTTCCTTTCCTCCTATAATTAAAACAAAATACAATAAAGAACTATTAGTATCTAATAGTAAAGGTAAAAACACTCTAAATAACATTTTCACATTACAATGTACGTTTCATCTAGTTTCATCAGAAATTGTCAAACAACAAATTCTAATCATAAATCTCATTATTCTCGCAAATGGACACTTAATTCTTCATCCTGATTTAGACCTCCCGAATGTTTGCTCTGTAGGTTAATGAAGTGCCATGATTCTCTTTGTCTGAATTGTAACTCTCTATTACCGCCCCTTCTGTTATACTCTATTTGTTCTATTGCATAGAATGATAACAGTGAACTGTTCGACAAATGGTATTTGGCAAAACGTCTAGCCACAGGATAGTGTGGATCTTTATTATTTATTGTCCGCATATGTTCCATCACTCTTTTTTTGACTGCTAGAGTAGTGCTCCCCACGTATCTTAGATGGCATGGACATTCAAGAATATAGATGACATATGTAGTTCCCATGTCAGAAATTGTTCAATGTTCTTTTCTGCTACAGAAGTAAGGTATTTTTTTCGCATGTGGCTGTGATGACACGCCCTACAGTGTCCACATGGAAAAAACACATTTAAATTGAGACGGGTGTTAATTTGGGTTTTAGATTTATCTCCTTTCATAAGAATGTCCTTCAGATTTCTGCTTTTTCTGTACGTTCTTAAGGGGCGTTTGGGTAAATCATTCTCAGAGTAGGTGCACATTTTAGTGTGTCCCAATTTTTATTCAAAATGTTGACAATATTGTTTGATTCTACGCTAAAAGCGAGGATAATTCTAGGTTGATTTTCCCTTTCTTTCTCCCCTTAGATTTTTCTACAAGAGTTTTTTCCCTCAGAATATTTTTCACTTTTTCTACAGCTCTCTCTAGTACCCATTTGGTATATCCTGTTTCTCCGAATCTCTCCAACATGATTTTTTGTTCAATGTGAAAGTCTTCCATGGTACTACACTTTCTTGTTGCTCTAAGCAGCTCATCAAATGGTATGCTCCATTTGAGGGTTTCAGGGTGGCTGCTTAGAGCATGGAGAAGACTGTTCCCAGCTGTTTCTTTTCTGTGTAATTTTGTGCATATTTTATTCTGGCGAATTTCTACCACCACGTCTAAAAAATTCAATAGCTACCTTACTGATGTTATATGTTAGTCTCAAATGATAGTTATTGGTATTCAGTTTTTCAATGAACGTTATAGCTGATTTTCCATCCCCTTTCCATACAATGAAAAGGTCGTCAATATATCTCAACCATTTAATTATCCTTTCTCCTGTTTCCGTATGATCAATACTTCTTTGTACTTCCTCGGGGCAAAACAAGTCCCCATTGCAGTACCGAGGACTTGTTTAAACATTTGGCAATCAAACAAAAAAATATTGTGTGATAAACAAAATCTTATCATTTCCAACAATATCTTTGTATGGTCCATATAGCAGACTCTTCTCTTTTTTAGATAATGATAACATTGTAAACCTAATTCATGGTCTATTATTGAATACAGAGAGTTAACATCCATTGTAATTAGTTGGTAATCATCTTCCCAAATGATATCTTTTATTTTTCCTAGGAAATCTTTAGTATCTTTGGTATAAGATGGGAGGTTAAGAACATATTCTCGTAGAAAATAGTCTACATATTTGGATATGTGTTCAGACACACATCCAATTGATGATACTATTGGTCTTCTTGGTGGTGTAATGGCATTCTTATGGATCTTAGGCAATAAGTAAAAACTGGGTAATTTTGGATAATCCTTTTTTAGATAGCAAAATTCCTCCCACTGTAGGAGGCCTTGATCTTTCCATGTTGTCAGCATAGTCCAGATTTTTGTTATGCTCTCATTATATTCTTCCATATTGGTTTCTACATAGTATTTAGTATCCCTGAGTTGTTTCAGGGCTTCCTCAACATATATCTTACGGTCCCAAAGGACGATATTTCCTCCCTTTTCAGCAGGACAAATCACCAAATTTTCGTCTTCTGCTAGTGATTTCACCAATTCCCATTGTTTTTTTAAAAAGTTTTTTCCAGGTTGTTTGTATGAGGATTTGTTAATCTTCATTCGAAAGTTTATAAGATCTTTCATTACATTCTCATGAAAAACATCTATATTATCATGAGATGTCGATGGATAGAAGATAGATTTAGGTTTAAATCCAGTTCGTTCTGGACAATCAGTAACAATTTCCTCTGTGTCTGTATTAGTCATACATTCAGGGTCATCATATAAATCAACAAGAGTTGTTATTGTGTTGAAATCACCTATGCTGGTATATGGTGTATCTTCCCTTATCTCATATCTCATTTACTGTATTATTATTGTCAATTCTATCTGGTGGTCTTGACCATTTGTTGCTATGCCTTTTTTTAGCTTTAATTTGTGTACAAATTTAAATATATCAATTTTTGTTTCTGGATAATTTTTTTTTTTTTTTTTTTTTTTTTAAAGTTTTTATTGAACAATAATTCGATTACAAGCACGGGCCTACAACCACCAGGGCCGGCCGCTAAGTACAGAATAAAATATACATTTATCAAAGCTGTAGTCGGTTCCCGGGGCTCGGCCCCGTAGTGACTCCGGATAGTTCTAAAGGAACAGGAGACTTAAGTCCAACAAACACAAAAAACTAAAAGAAAAACAAAAGGCGAGGCATAAAGACAAACAGTGCAGGTCAGGCTTCCTCCGGGGAACTCCAGTTCAGACCATTAAGCAGCACGCGAAAGGAAGGAGTACCGGGAGGCTGGGGACGGGGGGGGGGCCAAGGGAAACGAACGTCCATATGTAGTCATTCCAAAAGGTGCCCGGAACCGTCAAGGGTCAGGGGGACATGGCGATATCGGTGTCCACCAGGGGGGGCGTACAGATACCCCCGCGATATGCATTCCATTGCCCCCAGATTCTGCCCCATGCCCCCGGCTTACCACGGGCAACATACACAGTCTTCTCCCTGAACATACACCAGTCCATATTCTCCTTCCATACTGACACGGTGGGCGGCCGCTGGGCACCCCAAAGCTGCGCTATATCTCTCTTGGCAATCATGTTCCCCAGGGCCGCCCACCGAGTCTGAGCTGCGCTATAATCATTGGGCTCCCACACATTCAGGACACAGCGACGCACCTCCGGCAGCAGCACAACCCCAGTGACCTGTCCCATAACCGTATGTACCCGGCGCCAGTAGTCCGCCACCTCGCGGCACTCCCACAGGATATGGAGAAAGGTGGCGCTGAGCCCACAACCCCGCTTACAGAGCCCATCATCGGAATATCCCATCGAGACTAAGCGAGGACCCGTCACATACACCCGGTGAAGAATCTTAAGCTGTACCAACCGGAGACGGGCCGGAATGGCGACCTCCTTGGGGGACGACAGTGCAGACTGCCAGTCCTCGTCGTCCAATTCCACCCCATCCCCCGTCCAAGCCTCCCGAAGGCGCACCAAGAGGTCAGCCCGATGATTAATCAGTTTCTTATAAATTAAAGAAATAGTACTGTCAGGGACATGTCCGTCAAGTATGCGGTCCTCGAGGGGCGAAGAAACCGGGATCTTGGTCCCCTCTCCAAAGACTGAAAGCAGGGCGTGTCGAACTTGGGCATAGCGGAAGAACTCCCTGTCCGTAAGCTCATATTCGGCCTGAAGAGCCGCGAAAGTCTTAACCGCGCCCTTATGCCACAGGTCTCCCACTTTGCTGATACCAATCGTATCCCACTGGTCAAACCCCTTCGTAGTCCAGAGGCTCCCCAGGCGATCGGAGGCAAACAAAGGAGTAGCACATGTCAGTCGCTCACTCCAGCCCGTGGCCGCAGTGGCAGCCCTCCAGGTCCGCACCGCAATCTTAGTAGGACCCGTAAGGGTCCGGCCAGCCGAGCGGGAGTAAAGCGCCCTGTTATAGTCCCCGCCGGGAAGCAGGAACTTGTCCATCTCATACGCCGGATTCAGGCCAGGCGCATACGTGGCATGGTTGATGGCCGAAAGCTGCGCGGCCCAATAATACCTGCGAATGTCGGGAAGCGCGATGCCCCCGTCGTACCAGGGGAGAGTAAGCTTAGCAAGAGCAATACGCGCCCGCCCGTCCCACACCAATCTCCTCTGCAGGCTCTCCACCTCCCGAAAGTAGGCCACTGGGATGACGTCGAAGGAATTCTGGAGTGCATAGAGGAACCTGGGAAGGGACATCATTTTGAACAGCGCGGCCCGACCCAGCGGGGACAGGGGCAGCCTGCACCACCGGGCCGTGTCCTCTCGCAATCGCCGAAGCGGACGCAGGAGATTCTGCTCATAGCGAGCCACCGGGTCCAGCGAAACGTATATCCCCAGGTACTTAAAGCCGCTCAGAGATACCTGGATCGGAAGCCGAGGCGGCAGGAGAGGAGGACCACCGGAGATCGGATAGACGCAGGATTTAGACCAATTGATCGTGAGGCCCGAATTATTCCCAAAGGAAGTCAAAACGTCAAAGAGGACGTTGAGCGACTGCCGCGGGGAGGTGAGATATAGGAGAATATCGTCCGCATACAGCGAAACCCGATCCTCAAAGCCCGGGGCCCACCGGATCCCTCTAAGCGAGGGCTCCCAGCGGAGCCAAGCCGCGAGTGGCTCCAGGGCGAGAGCAAAGAGCAAAGGGGACAAAGGGCATCCCTGCCTCGTGCCCCTGCCGAGGGCAAAGGGCCGAGAGACCCGCCCATTCACCACCACCTGAGCCATGGGTCCCGTGTAAAGAAGCTTCACCCAGCCAATAAATCCTTCCCCAAAACCAAACTTAGCCAAGACAGCCCAGAGGAATGGCCACTCGATGGTGTCAAAAGCCATCGTGGCATCCAAAGAAACCAGCACGGCCGGTTCGGAGAGGAGCTCCGCCCTGGCAAGGGCGCCGTGAAGACGCCGCAAGTTAAGAGCGGTGTTACGATGCGGGATGAATCCGCATTGGTCCGGATGAATAAGATCGCACACGACGCTCAACAGACGATTGGCAAGGACTTTCGCCAGGACCTTAGGCTCCGCATTTAGCAGTGAAATAGGCCGGTAAGAAGTACAGCGGTCTCGCGGCTTGTCCTCCTTGGGGATAACGACTATCGTGGCCAAACGCTGGTCGGCCGGGAGGGAACCCGCCGCCAGAGACTCACGGAACATGCGACTGAGGAAGGGCGCAAGCTTGTCAGGGCGCAATTTATATAGCTCAATGGGCAGACCGTTGGGACCCATAGCCTTGCCCGAGCGAAGGGAGCGGATCGCGGTCGCTATTTCATCCGCCGACAAGGGGGCGTCCAGCCGCTCACGGTCTTCAACGGACAGGCCGGGCAAGGCGATATCCCTCAAAAGAAGGCGAGAGTCGTCCTCATCCCTGTCAGTCACTGGGGAGTACACAGCCCGGAGGTGGTCGGCAAAACATTCCACAATCTCGTCAGGCTCCGTCACACACACACCATCCGCAGCACGCAACTCCGGGACCACACGATTCACTCTCTCCTTCCTGTCCAGCCACGCGATCAACTTTCCCGCCTTGTCCCCGGCATCGTACAGTCGACCCTGTTGCTCCCTATACATAGTTTTGGCCGCGTCAGTGACCAGGGACCTATACTCAAACTGTTTCAGGCTGAGGGCATGGAGCCCGTCCGGAGTGACATTCGCCTCCAAGGCCGACTCCAGCCCCACTATGTCAGTCTCCAGCCTCACCACTGCCTCACTCTTGACCCTCTTAGCCACCACTATCTGGGAAAGGGCGTGTCCGCGGATCACGGTTTTAAAGGCTTCCCACAGGGACATTGCAGACGACACCGACCCCTCGTTATCCAGGAAGTATTGGTCCATAGCCTTGACCAGGCTGTCACGAGTCGTAGGGTCTCGCAGGTACCATGGGTTAATGGGAGCGATCCGCCCTGCAGACCGCGGCCCGGTGTCGAAAAGAAGCCACAGCGGAGAATGGTCGGAGATACCCCGCGCCAGGTGCCTGACCTCACGAATCCGACCAGTCTGCGCCGCGGGCATAAGGAAGTAGTCTAACCTAGAGAGACTCCCATGCGCCCCCGAGTGAAAGGTGAATTGACATTGGGTCGGATGCATTAATCTCCAACTATCCACCAGGCCGAAGGTATCCAGCATCCCACCCAGCCATGCCTGGGCAGCGGGGAGGGTCCTTGGTGGGTGACGATCCAGTTCACCCGAAACCACAGAATTAAAGTCCCCGCCCATGAGCAGGAGGCTGTCCGGAAGGTCAAGCAGCATTCGACCCAAGTCAGTGAAGGTGGAGTTCTGGAGGCCCGGGGGGACGTAAACTGAAACCAGGGCAAGGGGCTGCCCCTCCCACCTCCCAATCAAGCACACATAGCGCCCTCTGTCATCCGAGACTATCTTAGTGATCTCCACCGGAAGTGAGGTTCGCAGGAGAATGCCCACCCCCCTGGAACCAGTTGTGAAGCCAGAATGGGCCACGAGGCGGTATCCCCCCCTGTTCATTGCATGACAAACATTACCAACCAGATGCGTCTCCTGGAGAAACACCACATCAGGAGTCAAACGACGCAAATATTGCAGTACTACACCCCGCTTGATACGGTCCCCCAACCCATTGACGTTCCATGACATAAGCCTCAACCCGTCCCCCCCCATCCCCCCCAATAGATCAAGGGTCCCCCAGCCTGCAGCACAGTTCCCAAATGTGGACAAAAATCAGTACCTCGCCCTGTAAACAAAAAACACACAGCAAAACATCCCCACCTCCCCCCCAACCCCACCCCAGGACCAACTCCCCCCACCCTGCACCCCTGCGGGCCAAAAAACCCCCCCAACTTGCAGTGTGCCTGTCGCCCCTCTAACCCCATTCTACGAAAAGACCCCAGAGGAGGTAAGGGACCCGTCCCCGCCCGCCCCCCCTCACTGGTCCTGGTTAAACACAATATGCAAGTGAAATAAGACCCGACTGTACAGTGCAAAACGGCAAAATCAAGGACCAAAAGTCATTCTAAAGGGGACCCGTCACCCGCGGTGCCCGCAGAGGGTCCGGGACGGCCACCTCCGTCCGGCAGAGAGTCCAGCCAGTCACTTGCAGCCACGGGAGAGTCAAAAAAGGCTGTCCGATCCCCATGTTCCACTCGGAGTTTTGCAGGATAGAGCATCGAATACTTTAGGCCCAGCTCGCGGAGACGACGCTTCACCCCTTGGAATCCCATCCGTTGTTTCTGGACCAGTTGCGTGAAGTCCGGATAAAAATTGATGGTCGAGTTCTCATGACGAACCGGGCCGTGGGTCCGTGAGGCCTGCAGAATAGCGTCGCGGTCCCTGTAGTGGAACAGTTTGGCCACGATAGGCCTCGGGGGGGCCCCCGGCCGTGGCCGACCGCCCGGAACTCGATGGGCCCGCTCCACGGCAAAGAACTTACTTAGGCCAGCCGGGGACAACTGTTTCAGGATAAGTTCCTCGACCACGAGGTCAACCGGGCGGCCGTCAGAGGACTCCGGTACACCTATGACGCGGATGTTGTTGCGTCGGGCCCGTCCCTCGAAGTCCTCAAGCCGCCGGGCCATATGATCGTTGACCACCCTGATGTCTCCAAGCGCGGCCCGCAGATCCGACACCTCCGCACCGAGGGTGGAGGTCCGTGTGTCGAGAGCCTGGACCCTCTCGTTAGTTTTGGAGAGGTCGGCCCGGATCAGGGTGACATCAATCGCGACAGTGTCAATCTTACGGGCCAGGGCCTCATATTGCGTCGCGATGGTTTCCCTAATGCCCTCAATGGCGCCCATAATGTCCTGCAGGGATAGTTCCGTAGAGACGGTCGCGCCTCCCTCCGCAGTATCCGAGGGGGGGCCAGCAGCGCCAGAGGGCCCCCTGCCCTGGGTGTATCGGTCCATGTTATTGCTCTGGACTGCTCCCCCGCGGAGGGAAGCCTTGGTCTTGCGGCCCTCGGGACCCCCTTTGCCCCCCATGTGAACACGGTCACTCAAGGGGACACCCAATCAAGAGGTGTAAGGGCACCAGCAAGAAGACCACAAAATGTCGGTAGAGGGGGTCCGAGGCGATAGGCACTCTAGTAGCAGGTGAAAGAAAACCTCATTCAGAGGCCCAGGAAGCACCTCGCCACCCCGAGCGCACCCCCCTGCCGGTCTCCTGAAGTGCAAAACCGAAACCGAAAGTGGTGGATCGGCAACTGGCACCGCGCTGAAGCCGCTGTTGTTCAATTGCAGCCCGGCCCCTCGGGTCACCTTCACCCCGGTCACCTCCGTCGGGTGGGTCCCAAAAGTTCCGACGGCGACAACTCAGGATTCCCAGGTCCGATTTGAGTTTTGAAAAGAGATATATGCTCAGCTGGTCTTTATCTCCCAGATTC
This sequence comes from Triturus cristatus, assembly GCF_964204655.1. Lineage (NCBI taxonomy): Eukaryota > Metazoa > Chordata > Amphibia > Caudata > Salamandridae > Triturus > Triturus cristatus. The sequence goes on along the minus strand of NC_140589.1, from coordinate 635,049,693 downwards.
CATAAGCCACGTCAGGATATTCTCAGGATAGATTCCGAGGAGCAGAGAGGGTCCGGGGAGCCCTGTGCTCACGCGACCATCTTGGATGCGCTCTAGGCTCCTCCTCTCTGTTTCTGGATAATTGAAACTTCCCGTGGGACAAAAAGAAATTCCTAAGCACAGTGTTCTTTTTTCCTCCATGCTCAGTGGTCTATATGATAAATTTACAATTGTTTTATTTACCGTTTCATCTTCCATTACTTTTGTTGTTTTGGACCACTCTTCTTGTTTCCCGTTGTTCTGTGTCCACGTCCTCTTCTTGATCCTCTCTCTGATCCGCTGTCTTCTTCACCAGTTTCTTCCGTGTTTTTTCCTCTCCCTCTGTTCTGTTGTCCTCGACCTCTCCCTCTTGTTTTGGGTTGTTGCACTGTTCTCGGAATCTGCCTCCCTGTTCGCATGAGGCGATACTCCTCTAAAACATTTGTCTGTGGCCTTATTCCACTTGTTGATTCATTTGTATCTGTGCTTATTTCCTGTATGTCACCTTCCGTGTCACTGCTAGTTATTGATTCGGTGGCGCTTGGGATACCAGATACATCTTCTATTGTTGCTCCTTGTGCAAGTTTCTCGTATAAGTGATCATATTTGTGACTAAGTTAAAATTCTACCATTTTCATAATCACGATGCAACTTTCGTTGTTTTCTTGCTTTTATATCGTCTTCATATCGTTTTAATCACCCTTTTAAATCCATCATAAATTTACTTACAGCTTCCTGTTCTTTAGGTTTCATTATTTCGTCTTCAAGGATTTTCAGTTCATTCATTATTGCCTCTCTGTCTTCCCAGGCATACTTGATTAGAATCATAAGCATATGTTTTGAACTTTGTGCTGAATTCACCGCCCATTCTTGGAGCATTAGAGGGTTTGGAGATTCGTAATTTGGCTTGAAATCTATTCAAAGACCTCTCGGTATCATGTCTTTCTCTACATAATCCTCAAATGATATGGCCTTCCACCATTTAGAAGTTTCAGACTTCTTCAATTTTTCGAATCTTTTCATTTTATCTTGTAATGAAATGTCCTTTGTATTTATTTCTTTATTAGTACTTATGGCTCTTGCAAACAGACTTTGCGCAGCATTTCTTCTCTCTGTTTCTCCGTCCATTTTGTCATATATTATATTTTAAATATAAAGAAAAAAGAAAAAACTTCAATGTTTCTGTGAAAAAACTGACATTGTGTTGAACCAAAATTAGGGTTTGATAATGGATATTAGACACTGTGGTGCCGATTAGGATCCTTGAAAAACCGGGTACGAACCGTCGGTCGGAGCGTTTTCTCCGTCCGACTCGTACCCGGGACAAAAACATTACAAACATGGAAGTACGATTCGCACGGAAACACCATTTCCGTACTAGTCGTACAAAACACCGACCGACGAAAATATACATACGAATGTGATCCGGGAATGCTCCGACGTGACGTCGGGACGCTTTCAGGCAGCGTTTCACGACCCAGGAAGTACGAATCGAACCGACAGCAGTCCGGACGGCAATATTTTTACGGCACCCAAAAAGTGCCGGAAAAGCGAAGTAGGCCGCGAAACGACCAGATTAGGGGGCCCGGTACGTGCCCTACCCCACCCCCCAGCCCCCGTGAGTACGCGCCGAACCCCCGTGTACGTACGAGTCGAACCCCCACCCGTGTATGTACACCCGTGTACGTACGAGTTGTACCCCCACCCGTGTATGTACACCCGTGTACGTACGAATCGAACCCCCACCCGTGTACGTACGAATCGTACCCCCACCCGTGTATGTACACCCGTGTACGTACGAGTCGAACCCCCACCCATGTATGTACACCCGTGTACGTACGAGTCGAACCCCCACCCGTGTACGTACGAGTCGTACCCCCACCCGTGTACGTACGAGTCGAACCCCCACCCGTGTATGTACACCCGTGTACGTACGAGTTGTACCCCCGTATGTACACCCGTGTACGTACGAGTCGAACCCCCACCCGTGTACGTACGAGTCGTACCCCCACCCGTGTATGTACACCAGTGTACGTACGAGTTGAACCCCCACCCGTGTATGTACACCCGTGTACGTACGAGTCATACCCCCACCCGAGTATGTACGGTGCGTACCCCCAGCGCTACGCGCTGGGGGTACGCACCGTACATACACGGTGGGGGTGGGGGTACGACTCGTACATACACGGGTGTACATACACGGGTGGGGGTTCGACTCGTACGTACACGGGTGTACATAAACGGGAGGGGGTTCGACTCGTACATACACGGGTGTACATACACGGGTGGGGGTACGACTCGTACGTACATGGGTGTACATACACGGGTGGGGGTACGACTCGTACGTACATGGGTGTACATACACGGGTGGGGGTTCGACTCGTACGTACACGGGTGTACATACACGGGTGGGGGTTTGACTCGTACGTACACGGGTGTACATACACGGGTGGGGGTACGACTCGTATGTATACGGGTGGGGGTTCGACTCGTACGTACACGGGTGTACATACACGGGTAGGGGTTCGACTCGTACTCACGGGGGCTGGGGGGGGTACGGCGCGTACTCACGGGGGCTGGGGGGGGTGTTCGGCGCGTATGCGGGCACATGTCTCCATGGTTGCTATGGGAGTTCGGTCCGTACGGGATGGATCGTACTTGTGCGGTCGGACTTCACTTTTCACATTTGTATGGTAAATCGTCCGGGGACGTGTCGGACACATTTTCCGACCCGAGGACGTGTGGGGAATTATTCCCAATGCGATTCATATGGACTTTTTCCCATGCGAATCGTACTTGGCAGTTTGTACGGCACTTGTACGATTCGTACGGTAAAAAGACCGGATACGAATCGTACGGGGAAATTTTTTCCAGGATCCTAATCGGCACCTCTGTCAATTGAATAGTAAATAAGTTATGCAGAGATAGAATTGAACCTATTTATATTTAATTCTAAGAATGATCTTTTTTTCAAGGCACTATGCCAAAGGAATATTAATGATCTTTCAAAAGAGGCCAAAATAAAATGTGATGCATAAGGTTTGCATTTGACTAGCCTAAGATGGCCGCTAACAAAACACTAGATTAGTATATGGACATGGTGAATGTAGTCCTTTTTCTGTTTGAATTCTCAACAGTATATACGTAACTTTAACCCACCCTTTAGTGTGTGAGCAAGCCTGCTGCGACAGGCGAAACGCCTTACTAAAATTAAAATTAAAGAAGATCTGGTGGAAGAATAGCCCCTTGTGTGATCGTCATAATTATTTATTTGGAGATATATATATATAAATTGAGAAATTATTGGGCGTTGATCAAGAAAATTCGTGGGAATGGTCAAATTGTGGTGATGGGTGCTGATAAGGGCGGTAACATCGTTCTTTGGCCCAAAAATGATTATCTGCAAGAGGCTCAACGCCACTTGTCCGATACTAATTGTTACAGCAGAGTAGGCCGAGACCATTTGGGTGAAATTAAGAAATCTGTATCCTCCCTATTGGCACAATGGAAAAGAATGGGACTCTTGTCAAAGAATGAATATTTGTTCCTCAAAAATTATTTTCCAACGACAGCCACCCTGTATTTCATCCCTAAGGTTCACAAGGGTATTCACCCGGTACCAGGCAGACCCATCATCTCTGCTCGGAATAACCTTTTGGAAGCTATGTCGAAATATGTGGATTACTTTCTCCAACCTCATATGACCGCTTTGCCATCCTTTATTAAGGATACTGGTGATTTTTTAAATAAAATCAAGGCAATTGATTGGCAATCCACCTTTGCTCTAATCACACTTGACATAGCTTTCCTTTACACCAGTATTTTACATTCTCACGGGTTAACCGCTGTCAAACATTTTTTAGATTCCCGTTCCATTAATTTCAAGGACCATAACACCATGCTCCTCCAAATGATTGATCTTTGTCTCAATAACAATCTTTTTTTGTTTGATAAAGTCCTATACAAACAGTTGAGGGGTGTGGCCATGGGGGCATGTTTTTCTCCAACCTATGCCTGCCTTTTGGTTGATTGGTGGGAGGAACATGTCCTCAGAGCCAACCACAAAGATATATGGGATGCACATATCCGGTACTATGGCAGATACATAGACGATATTTTTATCGCCTGGGAAGGTTCCATAGAGGAGGCCTCTTTATTTGTAGCATCCATTAATAACAACACGATGAACTTACATTTTACGGCTACTATCAGCACTGAGAGGGTGGAGTTCCTTGATGTGGAAGTGTTCATTATGGACCAACACATAGAAACTAAACTACATAGGAAAATCACTGCTGGCAATTCTATCTTACATGCCAGTAGTGCACACCCACCACACCTTATACGTAGCATACCCTACGGGGAATATCTTCGTCTACGTCGTATATGCAGCCGTCAATGTGATTTAGAACAGTGCCAACAGGAAGCTACCAATCGGTTCCTTGCCCGTGGGTATAAACCTGACAATCTGAAAAAAGCCCTTGACAAAGCTAATCTTTGTTCTCGGGAAATCTGCCTCAATACCAGACAACCTCAAACTACAAATCTCAGTTGGGAGGTGGACACAGAGGTCATTCAACCTATCAGACTCATTACCACTTTTTGTAAACAACACAGAAGCTTGCGACAGATTATTTACAAACACTGGCCCATTGTATTAACTGATATGACTCTCAAGTTTTTGCTGCCCAATCTACCTAACATTACTTTCAGGAGAGCACCCTCAATGAGGGATGCGTTGGTCAAATCCAATCCTGAAGTCACGGAGAAGATTACGTGGTTATCACGTTTTGGTTTTTTCAAATGTGCTTCATGTCGTGCGTGCAAATTCGGAATTAATGTTTCCGAATACTGCACTGCATTCAGCAATGTTCCGGTACAAATCAAACAACATTTCACGTGCCGCACTGACTTTGCGGTCTATGTGTTAGAGTGTACCTGCCATTTGAGATATGTGGGGAGCACCAAACTACCGGTTTTCAACCGCATTTTGCGACACCTTCGTGCGATTGTTAACTCGGACCCCACATATCCTGTTGCCCGACACTTCAAAGCTATTCATGCTAATAAGATCAGTGACTTAACATATTTTGTGATTGGGGCGGTACCACCTTCAATTCGGGGGGGTAACAGAGAAAAACAACTACGCCAGTTAGAATCCTCCTTCATCCTATTACTCGATACCAAGATGCCCAATGGGATGAACACGAGTGAGGATTTGCACAACTTTCTGTAAATATCTGTTTCATTGTGGTCTTTATACTTTTCCCTAATTGTAGTTGACCTAACAGTATTTGTAACATCTACTAGCGGTTTCTTGCCACTGGCAGCCTTGTATAGTTTGAGTATTCACTCCAATGCTTCTTGCTCTACCTTTTTCTTACTTCCCTTTTTGTATTTAATTTTTTTCATCCCTATATGTGCTTTCGAATTTTTCTTTTATCTTTCTTCACTGCTCTTCTCTTGTGTTGATCTTATTTTGACAATTAATGATCAAGAGTGTGTTGTGTTTAGATTCCAGAAATGAATTGTTGTTTTTTTCAGAAACATGCAAGCCGTGGTTATGATTTGTAAATTAGCATTTCAGCATTTAGGGGCACTTGCCGTGTATTTCATTTGCTATGATCTGCTTTGCTGCATTTTATGTATTAATTTGCTATACTAACCCGGTCATTAATGTTTCTGATTGATTCTCGGTACTTTTCTAAGAGAACACACTTTTGGTTTGTAGTATTTTATTTATGTCTATTACCATTAAGCATCATGATTGGATGAATTTGATTTTAAATTGGAAGGTCCGGTACCAGCGCGTCAGGTGATCAAGATCGCGGAGGCGATCGAAACGCGTCTGAGGCGGACACTTGTCTGACAAAATGAATTAAAACGTCGGATTTAAAAACTTGGAACCGTTTTGTTGTCTTTACTTTTGGACGTCAGCGCTGTGCATGGTCAAGAGGTCCATACCTGCTTTCAACTCCCTTTGTTTCACTGGGGAGTTCAGGACTTTGTTTCTATACAATTTCTTCCGGAAATCGGCTAAACTCCGGAATTTTGGACCCTCTCCCAGTCTAGTGGCGTGTTCGTGTTTGGCCAGATATCACTGCTTGTGATACAACTTGACTCGGAAAGAGTAATCTGGTCACGCCCCCCGTGCCTCACAACAGTGTTGCAACACTTCTCCGTATACCAGACGAGGAAGTTTGAATCTCTGGAGTCGGCGGACCCCGGATGGCTTTCTTCATTCGCCGGTAAGGAGTTATACACTGTTCCTAAGAGGTTATCTAACGGGTTGGGAGATTCTTGCCGCTGCTTAGAATTTGAATTCTTCGTCCTCGACCTTTAAAGAAACGGTTCCATCTATTGACGTATATTAAGCTTGGTAGCTTACAATGTCAGCCCAGGATGCGCTGCGTGACCGGGAGGCTGCAGCAGAAGCGTTATTTGTTGATTTACCGACTGCCAGTGTTGCAATTGAATCGCTAACCCATGAGGGGAATACGAACGATGTTAGAAGTTTACTGAGGAAATTGGACAAACTTCAAAAAACTGAGTTATCCAAATGGTGGGAGAGCAAGTCCCTTGAGAAGTATCGTGATGTAGGCAGGGTGCCACGGGGGTTGCGAGTCATGATTGCACCTTCGTATGAAAATCCGCACCCTGAGATGCTTTCCGAATGGGCCACCAACAATCTCCAAGCCTCTATGAACATGGTTCACATCCTGATCAGATATGCTGTGATCGATAGAGAGAGGATTCTTAAAGAGATTAATGAATTGAATCAGACTCTTGATGCTCATGACCAGAAGGATACCATTGCTAAAGGCAGAGTTTCGATAGCTAACAAATTACAACAATACGAAGAGACTATCAAAACCCGCAAAGCCTTTAAGTTTGCCAGGGATCGTGATGATTATCTGGCGGGAAGGGTTTCCACGTTTTCCCGCAAATTTGACAACGTAAAAAGGAAAGCTCTTACGGATCAAGTCCAAGGGAGTCGTGATAATGCTAGCATTGACAACCCCAGCATTCAAGTGGACTCTGATGTCAATTCTCTCACCAGTGGGGACTCGGATGAAGGTTCCAGTACAGCGGTCATATCTAGTACAGTGGCCATCAAACATACTCTGGGAGAGGAGCTCAATTTTTTAACTATGGACAGGCGAGCAACCCTCCGCCCCAGAAATCCTCAAAGCCAAGCAAATGCAGCAGCAAGCGGCGGAGAGAGAGGCGCCAGCATCGCCTCAAGACCATCAAACAGGGGCAGAGGAGGACGGAGATGGAAACGCTAGACTCTCAGGATAACACAATCATCAATCTGACGGATACTGTGTTATCCAGAGCTGAGCAACAACTGTTAAAATTAGGCCTTTCATTTTGTCCCGAGTCCAACTTCTCATACAAACAGTCTCGCATAGATATCTACAAGTTCATTCGAAAAATTAAACTCAAAAAATTCTTCCAATTGAACAAATCTATGAGTATGGCCACCACATCCGACTTGTTGTTGGATCCACTACAAGTTCGGGACTCTGATACACTTCAAATCATGCAATCCTTGGCTAAGGAAAGTTCGGACATTACTATATCTGGTACTGTGCCTGAACGTCTGGAAGGAATCAACACAGGATTGGCGGCTGCCAGTCCATTTCGTCCTCCTTCGAGTTTCTATCCGATCATGCCCAAGGACTCTGTTGATGTGTTCAGTGACATGGTAATTAATGACCTCAAAAGTCTCAACTTGTCCACTTATTCCAAATGTAGACAAATAAATGCAAAATTGAGAAATTATTGGGCGTTGATCAAGAAAATTCGTGGGAATGGTCAAATTGTGGTGATGGGTGCTGATAAGGGCGGTAACATCGTTCTTTGGCCCAAAAATGATTATCTGCAAGAGGCTCAACGCCACTTGTCCGATACTAATTGTTACAGCAGAGTAGGCCGAGACCATTTGGGTGAAATTAAGAAATCTGTATCCTCCCTATTGGCACAATGGAAAAGAATGGGACTCTTGTCAAAGAATGAATATTTGTTCCTCAAAAATGATTTTCCAACGACAGCCACCCTGTATTTCATCCCTAAGGTTCACAAGGGTATTCACCCGGTACCAGGCAGACCCATCATCTCTGCTCGGAATAACCTTTTGGAAGCTATGTCGAAATATGTGGATTACTTTCTCCAACCTCATATGACCGCTTTGCCATCCTTTATTAAGGATACTGGTGATTTTTTAAATAAAATCAAGGCAATTGATTGGCAATCCACCTTTGCTCTAATCACACTTGACATAGCTTCCCTTTACACCAGTATTTTACATTCTCAAGGGTTAACCGCTGTCAAACATTTTTTAGATTCCCGTTCCATTAATTTCAAGGACCATAACACCATGCTCCTCCAAATGATTGATCTTTGTCTCAATAACAATCTTTTTTTGTTTGATAAAGTCCTATACAAACAGTTGAGGGGTGTAGCCATGGGGGCATGTTTTTCTCCAACCTATGCCTGCCTTTTGGTTGGTTGGTGGGAGGAACATGTCCTCAGAGCCAACCACAAAGATATATGGGATGCACATATCCGGTACTATGGCAGATACATAGACGATATTTTTATCGTCTGGGAAGGTTCCATAGAGGAGGCCTCTTTATTTGTAGCATCCATTAATAACAACACGATGAACTTACATTTTACGGCTACTATCAGCACTGAGAGGGTGGAGTTCCTTGATGTGGAAGTGTTCATTATGGACCAACACATAGAAACTAAACTACATAGGAAAATCACTGCTGGCAATTCTATCTTACATGCCAGTAGTGCACACCCACCACACCTTATACGTAGCATACCCTACAGGGAATATCTTCGTCTACGTCGTATATGCAGCCGTCAATGTGATTTAGAACAGTGCCAACAGGAAGCTACCAATCGGTTCCTTGCCCGTGGGTATAAACCTGACAATCTGAAAAAAGCCCTTGACAAAGCTAATCTTTGTTCTCGGGAAATCTGCCTCAATACCAGACAACCTCAAACTACAAATCTCAGTTGGGAGGTGGACACAGAGGTCATTCAACCTATCAGACTCATTACCACTTTTTGTAAACAACACAGAAGCTTGCGACAGATTATTTACAAACACTGGCCCATTGTATTAACTGATATGACTCTCGTTTTTGCTGCCCAATCTACCTAACATTACTTTCAGGAGAGCACCCTCAATGAGGGATGCGTTGGTCAAATCCAATCCTGAAGTCACGGAGAAGATTACGTGGTTATCACGTTTTGGTTTTTTCAAATGTGCTTCATGCCGTGCGTGCAAATTCGGAATTAATGTTTCCGAATACTGCACTGCATTCAGCAATGTTCTGGTACAAATCAAACAACATTTCACGTGCCGCACTGACTTTGCGGTCTATGTGTTAGAGTGTACCTGCCATTTGAGATATGTGGGGAGCACCAAACTACCGGTTTTCAACCGCATTTTGCAACACCTTCGTGCGATTGTTAACTCGGACCCCACATATCCTGTTGCCCGACACTTCAAAGCTATTCATGCTAATAAGATCAGTGACTTAACATATTTTGTGATTGGGGCGGTACCACCTTCAATTCGGGGGGGTAACAGAGAAAAACAACTACGCCAGTTAGAATCCTCCTTCATCCTATTACTCGATACCAAGATGCCCAATGGGATGAACACGAGTGAGGATTTGCACAACTTTCTGTAAATATCTGTTTCATTGTGGTCTTTATACTTTTCCCTAATTGGAGTTGACCTAACAGTATTTGTAACATCTACTAGCGGTTTCTTGCCACTGGCAGCCTTGTATAGTTTGAGTATTCACTCCAATGCTTCTTGCTCTACCTTTTTCTTACTTCCCTTTTTGTATTTAATTTTTTTCATCCCTATATGTGCTTTCGAATTTTTCTTTTATCTTTCTTCACTGCTCTTCTCTTGTGTTGATCTTATTTTGACAATTAATGATCAAGAGTGTGTTGTGTTTAGATTCCAGAAATGAATTGTTGTTTTTTTCAGAAACATGCAAGCCGTGGTTATGATTTGTAAATTAGCATTTCAGCATTTAGGGGCACTTGCCGTGTATTTCATTTGCTATGATCTGCTTTGCTACATTTTATGTATTAATTTGCTATACTAACCCGGTCATTAATGTTTCTGATTGATTCTCGGTACTTTTCTAAGAGAACACACTTTTGGTTTGTAGTATTTTATTTATGTCTATTACCATTAAGCATCATGATTGGATGAATTTGATTTTAAATTGGAAGGTCCGGTACCAGCGCGTCAGGTGATCAAGATCGCGGAGGCGATCGAAACGCGTCTGAGGCGGACACTTGTCTGACAAAATGAATTAAAACGTCGGATTTGAAAACTTGGAACCGTTTTGTTGTCTTTACTTTTGGACGTCAGCGCTGTGCATGGTCAAGAGGTCCATACCTGCTTTCAACTCCCTTTGTTTCACTGGGGAGTTCAGGACTTTGTTTCTATATATATATATATACTCCGTCTTTGGCGCGAAGCTGCAGAGGGACGGAGTATTTTGATATATATATATATATATATATATATAAATATATATATATATATATATATATATATATAAATATATATATTTCCAAATGCACCTTGACGAAGCAGGCACCCTTCCAAGCGGGTCGGGGCTTCTTGGCGTCGTCACCGCCTCCATATTCCATACGCAAACCATACCGCAATTGCAGCAAGTAGAAGCCCACCATTCGGAGAAGTAAGTCAAATGTAGCTTTAATTTTCAAGGACAGCAGTCACAGAATGCAGCATTACGCGTTTCGAGCGTACAACGCTCTTAATCATATGCAGTCCAGAGGCTCAGCTGTTCCCACCTTAAGTATGCTGTGGTAGTGAACAGCGAGGGGGGACCACACACACCTGCATCTACTATGGCCCAGGATGGATGGTTCCTGCGGTGCTACCACCGAAATGGGAGGCTCCGCCACTGAATCGAGGGAAGGACCGCTGGTCCTGAAACCATGGAACATTTTGGGTTGCAGCCAGGGTTTGTGGAGGGTGACCTCCGCACTTAGGAGAAACAAAAGGCAAAAAGAAAGGACACCAGCGAAGCAAGACACTGACTGAATGGTACCTGCTATGAGGCTGAGCGCTCGTGGAATGAACGGAGGAAGGATTGTTACCATCAAGGGAACTATTCCCTACAAGTAAGAAGGATATGGAAACTTTTTCCTTTCAAATAGATTAACAACTGTTCCTCAGTTATCCAAGACTTTAACATCTTAAATGTCGCAATTTAGGGGAAGGCCACACCGTGACTTGAACACCAAGATGAAGCATCATGGGTAATGGAGTCCGATTACGGATAGCACTGACAATGGAGATGCAAAGTTTGAACTCTGTGTCGAAATAATTGCACGATGCAATAAATATGGGAGTTCAGCTACTATATGTACTCTGATTGCCAAAGTGCGTGTACTCAAACAAAACATTAACATTGATGAAGGTTACTTTAAAACCGAAGGTGTGTGTGGTCCCCCCTCGCTGTTCACTACCACAGCATACTTAAGGTGGGAACAGCTGAGCCTCTGGACTGCATATGATTAAGAGCGTTGTACGCTCGAAACGCGTAATGCTGCATTCTGTGACTGCTGTCCTTGAAAATTAAAGCTACATTTGACTTACTTCTCCGAATGGTGGGCTTCTACTTGCTGCAATTGCGGTATGGTTTGCGTATGGAATATGGAGGCGGTGACGACGCCAAGAAGCCCCGACCCGCTTGGAAGGGTGCCTGCTTCGTCAAGGTGCATTTGGATTTATTAGTGAAAGGCACCCGCCGGCTGCATCTACTATGGCCCAGGATGGATGGTTCCTGCGGTGCTACCACCGAAATGGGAGGCTCCGCCACTGAATCGAGGGATGGACCGCTGGTCCTGAAACCATGGAACATTTTGGGTTGCAGCCAGGGTTTGTGGAGGGTGACCTCCGCACTTAGGAGAAACAAAAGGCAAAAAGAAAGGACACCAGCGAAGCAAGACACTGACTGAATGGTACCTGCTATGAGGCTGAGCGCTCGTGGAATGAACGGAGGAAGGATTGTTACCATCAAGGGAACTATTCCCTACAAGTAAGAAGGATATGGAAACTTTTTCCTTTCAAATAGATTAACAACTGTTCCTCAGTTATCCAAGACTTTAACATCTTAAATGTCGCAATTTAGGGGAAGGCCACACCGTGACTTGAACACCAAGATGAAGTATCATGGGTAATGGAGTCCGATTACGGATAGCACTGACAATGGAGATGCAAAGTTTGAACTCTGTGTCGAAATAATTGCACGATGCAATAAATATGGGAGTTCAGCTACTATATGTACTCTGATTGCCAAAGTGCGTGTACTCAAACAAAACATTAACATTGATGAAGGTTACTTTAAAACCGAAGGTGTGTGTGGTCCCCCCTCGCTGTTCACTACCACAGCATACTTAAGGTGGGAAAAGCTGAGCCTCTGGACTGCATATGATTAAGAGCGTTGTACGCTCGAAACGCGTAATGCTGCATTCTGTGACTGCTGTCCTTGAAAATTAAAGCTACATTTGACTTACTTCTCCGAATGGTGGGCTTCTACTTGCTGCAATTGCGGTATGGTTTGCGTATGGAATATGGAGGCGGTGACGACGCCAAGAAGCCCCGACCCGCTTGGAAGGGTGCCTGCTTCGTCAAGGTGCATTTGGATTTATTAGTGAAAGGCACCCGCCGGCTGCATCTACTATGGCCCAGGATGGATGGTTCCTGCGGTGCTACCACCGAAATGGGAGGCTCCGCCACTGAATCGAGGGAAGGACCGCTGGTCCTGAAACCATGGAACATTTTGGGTTGCAGCCAGGGTTTGTGGAGGGTGACCTCCGCACTTAGGAGAAACAAAAGGCAAAAAGAAAGGACACCAGCGAAGCAAGACACTGACTGAATGGTACCTGCTATGAGGCTGAGCGCTCGTGGAATGAACGGAGGAAGGATTGTTACCATCAAGGGAACTATTCCCTACAAGTAAGAAGGATATGGAAACTTTTTCCTTTCAAATAGATTAACAACTGTTCCTCAGTTATCCAAGACTTTAACATCTTAAATGTCGCAATTTAGGGGAAGGCCACACCGTGACTTGAACACCAAGATGAAGCATCATGGGTAATGGAGTCCGATTACGGATAGCACTGACAATGGAGATGCAAAGTTTGAACTCTGTGTCGAAATAATTGCACGATGCAATAAATATGGGAGTTCAGCTACTATATGTACTCTGATTGCCAAAGTGCGTGTACTCAAACAAAACATTAACATTGATGAAGGTTACTTTAAAACCGAAGGTGTGTGTGGTCCCCCCTCGCTGTTCACTACCACAGCATACTTAAGGTGGGAACAGCTGAGCCTCTGGACTGCATATGATTAAGAGCGTTGTACGCTCGAAACGCGTAATGCTGCATTCTGTGACTGCTGTCCTTGAAAATTAAAGCTACATTTGACTTACTTCTCCGAATGGTGGGCTTCTACTTGCTGCAATTGCGGTATGGTTTGCGTATGGAATATGGAGGCGGTGACGACGCCAAGAAGCCCCGACCCGCTTGGAAGGGTGCCTGCTTCGTCAAGGTGCATTTGGATTTATTAGTGAAAGGCACCCGCCGGCTGCATCTACTATGGCCCAGGATGGATGGTTCCTGCGGTGCTACCACCGAAATGGGAGGCTCCGCCACTGAATCGAGGGAAGGACCGCTGGTCCTGAAACCATGGAACATTTTGGGTTGCAGCCAGGGTTTGTGGAGGGTGACCTCCGCACTTAGGAGAAACAAAAGGCAAAAAGAAAGGACACCAGCGAAGCAAGACACTGACTGAATGGTACCTGCTATGAGGCTGAGCGCTCGTGGAATGAACGGAGGAAGGATTGTTACCATCAAGGGAACTATTCCCTACAAGTAAGAAGGATATGGAAACTTTTTCCTTTCAAATAGATTAACAACTGTTCCTCAGTTATCCAAGACTTTAACATCTTAAATGTCGCAATTTAGGGGAAGGCCACACCGTGACTTGAACACCAAGATGAAGCATCATGGGTAATGGAGTCCGATTACGGATAGCATTGACAATGGAGATGCAAAGTTTGAACTCTGGGTCGAAATAATTGCACGATGCAATAAATATGGGAGTTCAGCTACTATATGTACTCTGATTGCCAAAGTGCGTGTACTCAAACAAAACATTAACATTGATGAAGGTTACTTTAAAACCGAAGGTGTGTGTGGTCCCCCCTCGCTGTTCACTACCACAGCATACTTAAGGTGGGAACAGCTGAGCCTCTGGACTGCATATGATTAAGAGCGTTGTACGCTCGAAACGCGTAATGCTGCATTCTGTGACTGCTGTCCTTGAAAATTAAAGCTACATTTGACTTACTTCTCCGAATGGTGGGCTTCTACTTGCTGCAATTGCGGTATGGTTTGCGTATGGAAAATATATATATTTATATATAAATATATATATATATATACAAATATAATTTAAAATATAAAAAAAGCATTCTTGAATAAATTAAAACATTAAAATATGAAAAGGAATTTAAACTTAAATTGCCCAATACAACCAGTGCAAAAGTAGGAAAAGTGTTGGATAGCAAAATAATTAAATTTACTATTCCAACTCCAGTGAGTGCAACAGTAGAGAAAGTGTTGGATAGCGGAGGGGTAAAAATTACTATTCCCACTCCAGTGAGAGAAACAGTAGGGAAAGTGTTGGATAGCGGAGGAGAAAAAATAACTATTCCCATTCCAATGAGTGCAACAGTAGGGAAAGTGTTGGATAGCGTAGAGGTGAAAACTACTATTCCCACTCCAGTGAGAGCAACAGTAGGGAAAGTATTGGATAGCAGAGGGGTAAAAAATACTATTTCCACTCTACTGAGTGCAACAGTAGGATAAGTGCTGGATAGCGGAGGGGTAAAAATTACTATTCCAACTCCAGTGAGTGCAACAGTAGGGAAAGTGTTGGATAATGAAGCGGTCAAATTTACTATTCCCACTCCAGTGAGAGCAACTTCAGGAAAATGTTGGATAGCGGAAGGATGAAAATTAGTATTCCCACTCCACTGAATGCAACAGGAGGATAAGTGTTGGATAATGGAGGGGTAAAAAAATGTATTCCCACTCCAGTGCGTGCAACAGTAGGGAAAGTGCAGGATAGCGGAGGAGTCAAAAGTACTTTTCCCCCTCCAGTGAATGCAACAGTAGGAAAAGTGTTGGATAGCAAACACTTAAAAAAAAAAACATTTAAAATAAATAAATAATAAACAAAATTTGAGAAAAACAATAATGATAAACATATAAAAATAACACATATTATAATACTAATGACATAACAAAAACCTACAAATATTATATCAATAATTCAATCCCACAAGGTCAGGAAGGAGGCGGCACAACCATCCGTGATTCAGGCAATTTATTTAGCTACAACGACGCGTTCTAGCTGCGAACGACATAAATTTACAGAAAAATAATTATTTTAAACTAGGAAATGTTTACAAACTAAAGAATTTATTAAAACTTGAATGTATTTATTTGATTCCCTACCCTATAACACCACACCAATAACAAAACACTAACATTTTCTATAAAATGTACATAATTAACATAATTAATAATGAATTAAAAAATATTAATAAAAAAAGAATAAACATTGACTACACACACTTTAACACCATAATATACACAACACACACCTACATTAAACTATAAAATAATAAGACACAATTAAAACTTATTTTAAAATTAACAACTATTACTATTAAAAACTAATAATTAAATAATTAAAATGTATTTAATACCCACACTTTACCACTTTAAAAGTAAAAACACAACAAAATTGCCAAAATAAATATCAAATAATAATTAACAATTATATATAATTAATTAAACACAAATTACTTCCCACTCTTTACTCCTCTAAACTCCACAACACACTTAAAAATAATTACACAATTACCATAATTATTTACCAATTACTTTATTAAAATTAATTAACAACTAATTATTAATTCATCAATTACAAATTAAGTAACCAATTATTTCATCAATTAAAAATAAATTACTTCATACCCTTTACACCTATAAACACCACAACACACACCTACAATTAATTACAAAATTATCAAAATTAATAACCAATTAATTAAAATTAACAACCAATTAATTCATAAATCAAAAATAAATGACTTCCCACCCTTTACACCTATAAACACCACAACACACCCCTAAAATTCATTACACAAGTACCATGATTAATTAACAATTAAAATTAATAAAATATTAATTAATAATAAATTACTGTACCCATTTAACACTATAACATCTCAATTAAACAAATATTAATAAATATAAATTAATCAATAAATGTAATATAATAAAATTACTTCCCACTCTATTCCCCTATAAACCCACAACCCGCTACGGAACAAAACACCCAAAATTCAAGTTAAAAAAAAAAATAATACATTCAATATAATTAAATTACGTCTCACCCTATTCCCTCTAAACACACAACCTGCTATGGAACTAAAAGCGCAAAATTCAAATAAAAAAAAATTAATAACTACTAAAAATGTTACACATATATTAAAAATACAAACAATTCTTATACGAAAAGACATACATCACATACATATAAAATATATACTAAAATACATAACAATAATAAAAACCGATCATTTTAACACCTATATTTTTGCAAACTATATTAAACAGTTCGATATTTTTAAAATCGATTTTACTTACCTTAAGTCGATATTCTTGACCACGATATTATTGCTTTTGATATTTCTGACCCACGATATTAACAACTCGATATTTGTGCAACTCGATATTTTGTACTCAATATTCTTTCTCTGCACCTGAAGGTACCAACTCTGAAATGAACACCAACGCTACCTTCAAAACAAGGCATTCACAAAGAATCAACACTATTCACAGCTGCAGCAAACACAGCATCAAATGACACACATATGATAGTACGTTGCTCCCCAAGTGCCACAAATATTGTCAGAATGCTTAACTAGCACAAGGCGAAATATTGTATACATACCATACCTAAGTGCCCACTGCAAACAGCAAAACACAACACTAGATTCAGGGCTCCCCCATCTCATGCAGCTGACGCCACTAGTTTGAAGGGCGACATCACTCACATCAGTAGACTACTTTGCAATATCATAAACCTCAAATACATCTCTTGAACTCATGCTGTTGGCTCTGAAATCCTTGAGCATGCACTCTATACGCTGCCCTAATTAGACCATACAGAGGAAAAAAAGTTTCCAACGGTGCCTACACCAGAGACCAGCCTGAAATCCCACACCACACCTGCACATTCAAATAACCACAATAAATATACTTTGTGCAGCATCATGCACACAACCTCAAAGCCATATAGTTGGCAATGCCATATTCCTGAACAGTACAACCCACGCGTCATCCAACAAGTATAACGTGAAACTATATAGACATAAGACCTACTAACAAAACTAGCCACAATGTCCACCCTTAGAAACATACATAAAATTATGAGACCAAAGAGACCACAGCACACACATTTAAATCCTATTAGTCATACACCCAGACATAAAAACACACATCTTACAAAACTGAAACCTCCTGAGCTAGTTCAAGTGGAACAAAAGCATACAATGGACTCTCTTCCAACACAAGGAAACTTACAACACCCAATAAGCACCACTCAGAGCTCCCAGCAGACTCGCAATGCATTGTGAGTCAGACTCTGGCCAATGAAACAACTCATAACAATGCAGAAGTGATTCCTTGTTGATTGGAATGTAGTTGACCTTTATTGTAATTTTCCATTGTCAGGTCAAATTGTATTGATGTTAACAACGCCATTGGACATTCTCATCCTCGCTTTTCTAGCTCAGGAAATGTCACATGTAGCCAGTATAAGTCATATGTATAATGTTTTAATATAACGACAAAAGACTGTCTCTGTGGAATGGCTATTACATTTCAAACTGTTGAAGTCATCAATAAAGTTTGTTAAAAAAAAACAAAAAAACAATGCAGAAGTTTCTATTTAATGCAGTGCACCAATAAATGCCATGCTAGTGGCAGAATCCTTATTTACAAACTCTGTTAGCTTCCAGCCACCGTGACAGCCCTTAGCAAACAATGACAGATGTTTTCTACTACTCAAAGTAAGGGTGGGGGAGCATGTTCTATGCTTGAAGTGGGGTCCATGGTACCCTCTTTATGTCGCTGATACACTGCTTCTTTAGCGGTCTCATAAATTCTGGTTTCATATAACATACCTTTCGGTCACAGCTTAGGAAGGAATACAGAAACCTTTCGATATATTGATTTATAGGGTGTGCTGTTTTAAAAGCCAGTGCACTCATATTGTTTTTCTAAAGGCATGAAAATAAACTTGTTGGCTTATTTATACGATGTATATTCTCATGCTGTGGTTTGCTGCTGATCGTAAACGGCCTCGGACATGGCAAGGCTCACCCATGCTGTCCTGCTTTTGTAGGCCTCAGTCCAAACTGGCCGTTATATGGCTGTATCCCTTGATATACAAGCTCAGGTTGTGATTGTACTCGAACATGGGGAGTTTTGAGAGAAAGTTTATTTTTGTAGTTGGGGTGAAAACAGTGAAAAAAAATTGTCGACTTGCTCTCGAATTGTCATGAGTGTTAGCTCTTGTTTCATCTGAGTTTTTTCCAAATAGTAACACACGTTTTAATGGTTTATCCCGTAGCTCCTTGACTGCACTACATTCCAGTCGTGCTTCAGTCTGTGGTGGGGAACACAAAAGGCCGATTGGGTCTCTTATTTTCTTTCGATTACGATGCTAATTGCACAGAAGCAGCTAGCATTCCACATGCAAACAGTTAAAATAAAAAAAATGAAAGAATTTCTTTTTTTCTTCTTCAAATGAGGTCACCCCCATGTTTGTACACTGCAAGTATGTTTTTCTTTTTGCGAATTCTACCGGCATATTGTTGAAGGTAGGTACTGGAAAACAACCCATCTGCTTGCATCTCGCCCGGAATCTCAATCACTCTATCAGTCGGCGCCGGCGCGAGCCTCTGCGCGAGGCCTTTGTGGAGAGCCGATAATGCCCGCCATCTGCCACCGAGCACACCGCTACCTGCTAACAGGCGGGCAGCGGTGACCTCTGCCTCGCCGCCACTGATTAGTATTCACAGGCTGCCTTATTAGCGCTGACCCCAGCAGGCCCCGCTGCTTCTCGGCCTCTTTGCAGTGCTTGGAGGCTCACCTGGCAGGCACTACCCAAGAGAGCCGAAGAGAACTAATCAGGGGAGGCCAGCCAGATGGTGCCTGCAGCCTTCTATCAACGAGCCGGACTGCTAATGCACAAATTAACCCCTCGTGCTCGGCTATTAGACATTCTAGCATATAGCCGTGCCTTATTAAAG
Source organism: Triturus cristatus (assembly GCF_964204655.1). Lineage (NCBI taxonomy): Eukaryota > Metazoa > Chordata > Amphibia > Caudata > Salamandridae > Triturus > Triturus cristatus. The sequence goes on along the minus strand of NC_140589.1, from coordinate 635,030,191 downwards.
AGGCACGCGGGCACTGCATAAAGTCACCACGGGTTTGTTTTCTAGATTCAGAGCTATTGCAACTTTGTTGTCGTTATTGAAAGGCAAATCAAGATAGATATAGAAACATTGAGCTCAAATTTATTGCTGCCTGGCTAAAACTACAGAATCTAGCTCATAGCTAGTCGCCCTGCTTTCCCCTCCTGGCTTCCCCCCCTATGTACACAAAATGGGTTGGGCCTGGCGCACATGAGCAGCCCCATCGAGGTCTGGTGTGCTGCATAATCCTCACTGATGCTGCGACCCGTGCACTCAATGCCAGGAGGGAATTATTGCATACCCTCTGACGGCTGAACATTGTGCTAACCAGCTAGAGAATTTAAGTGTTTTTTGAAGATAATCCTGGATCCATCTGTACTGCCTTCTCCTGTCTTTTTCTCCTCCATTATTGAAGGTCCACAAGTTGGGAGAGACATCAACTCGCCCTGGTCACTCGCCCTTTCACGACCACGTCGATCACACAAGCAAAACAGTCAGACTGCTCAGATGACATTTTTGCTTCATTGCACTGTACTACAACTACTAGAACAGCAGGACTGGATCCTCTACACCAGGGTTCTCCCAAGTCAGTCCTGGAGGGCCAGGTCCAACCCAGATTTTTAGGATAAACACATTTATCTAAATGGGGATTTGCTAAAAATTTGGCATGGACCAGGACTGACTTTGGAGAACCCTGCTCTACACCACAACAGCAGAGATGCCTCACACACTCCATGAAGGTCCCAGCGACGACCAACATCTAACATACAAGCAATTTTATCATTAATAGAGAGTCCGTGATGGGCAAGGATTGTAGAGGTACATACGCAGCAATAAAGGTTAAAGTGCTCAGTAAGTTTTGATAGGCAGTTTTCAGTTTTATAGATGAGGCCTTCCAACACCCATAAAAGCACGTGAAAATTCGTGCCTTCTTTTATGAAACTCCCCAAAAATGCCTGAATTTCAAAACAAGGTTATTTGAGCAATGTTGCGGAATGTTCTTCATTTGTTTCTGTCTGGATCAAAGGTAAGCACAGAAGAAAACTAGGCACACTTTCATTCTATTCATGTCTTCAGTTGTCTGACCGCAACTACATACGAAGGTTATATTGCATTCTCCCATACTTCTCTGCCGGAAGTTTTGTTAGCTGCTCTCAGATCTCTAATTTGGAATTATCTTTTCTGGCTAACTTAGTGTAATTAAGTCCTACTTCTACTCACTCTATGGCAATAGGTCCTCAAGTCGTCTAGAATGTTAATAACTTTTAACCAGTTATTCATGGCACCCTTTTCCTTTTGATCTTCCGAGACGATTTTTGAAGGGGCTCAACTCAAGATTCAATTTCTCTCAACCTTCACTTCTGTGGCTCTGTTGAGGAACTGGGGTTTGCTGCTATGAATACTGTCCTACCTTTGTGTGTTTTCAGAAAGGGGGTCCAGCTGTCTGGTTACTTGGCTCTTCCCATCGATTCCTTGAAGGAAGGATCTCATACAGGTTACTACACTTCCATCTTTCTGCCCTAGTCCTGTCTTGGATTAAGGCTCTTTTTATCCCTAGCTATGTACAGGGAAATTGCCTTCTGTCTGGGATGATGGGGTGTTATCATAGTGTTTCCCTATTTGTTATGTTTGAGCCCGCCTGAAAGATTTTGAGTCTTCTCTGAGCAGGAGGGTCAAGTCTGTGAGTTCTTCAGCCTCTGTGTGCAGGGTTGGATTTGGGATAAAAAAAAATGGCATGGGCACCGTAAAAAAGACAAGTGGCCCACATTTGCGGATTGTCTGTTTTGTAAGCACTGCTTCAGTGTTTTAAGTGTTATAAAAAAAATGGAGGGGGTTTCTATAAAATTGGCATATTTTCTTAACTTCACTAAGATAAAAACAAAATGAAAATAATGTCAGGACTCTGTTTACAGATTAGTTCACAATGGTGAACCACACATGAATATAAGTGAGGTCTCTTCTGCTCAGGCCACATGCCCTTGCACAAACTGCATACATTATTGGGCCTGCCCAGCAAGAGAGCCCAGGAATGACACCTCCGCCCATTTGGAAAAGGGAGGTAAGAGATGCTCATCTGTCTCCAGATTGGCTGCTCAGGCCAACAATGGGCCGGTGGCGGCATCTGAACTGCACAGACCGCCCATATCGGCCAACACGCTGACCAAAAAAGCAGCCCATTGTCAATGCTCGAGTACTCGACTTACCAATTTGACCCTGTCTATGGGAGTCTACACTCCCATCTTTGTTTCTGGGGAGATATCTATGGGGCTTATGTGTTTCTTAGGTGGAGGCCTGCAGTTTCTCTGTCTTAGCTGTTGCAGGACGGTGTCTTGGAATACCTTCAGTTTGAAGATAAAGGGGAGTTGAAATTTGGTTCCAAGGTGTTCTTGTCCATACCCTTATGTTGATTTTCTTTAGTGTTCCACTACATTGAACATTTTGCATGTGTTCTTTTGCTCCCGCATGGTATTTTGTATAAAATGGCTATGTCTGGTCAGCCATTTTTTTAAATTTATTTTTTTAACAGAGTTTTATATAGCGCAATCTTGACCCGAATCGGGTATCGGAGCGCTTTACATTGCACCAGTTGCATTACATGAGGACACATTCATTTTTGTTAGGCACGGGGAGATTACGTGATTTGCCTAGAATCACAGGATGTTCAGCGTCATTGCCGAGACTCGAACCCAGTTCTGCAGATTCGAGGTCGACCGCCCTAGCCGTTAGGCCTCATTTCTTACATTCCCTTCTCCTCAGTGAGTGTTCCTTCCTGTCCAGACTTAATGGCTGGATAAGTACTGGAGGAGTGAGTGAGTGGAGGTCTGTTTTATTGCTTCTCTTCAGGGTAGAGAATGAGTTATTAATGTTAGAAACAAGTTAGAGAGGCCTTCCTGGGAGGTGAATTAACTCACAGATAAAGAATAGGGCAAGGCGTAATTTAATGTTTTTCATATGGATGAGTAGCTCATAAAACCCACTAAGCATTTTGCTAAAAGTTGTTAATTTTTCCATTACTTTACTGTCCTGATGAACTCAGGAAAATCAAAATTAAACCTTTCTACACCCCTAGTTAGTTCAATGAAGGAGGCACTGTATAAACAAACTGATACATAAAATAGGTCTGACTAAATGTGGAAACACACATAAACATAAGCAAGCAACAATGATGCATATATTCAGTATTACTTTAAGGGCAGACCATTTGGCTTTGCCAAATTACACTTACATTTTACACATACACTGTGTGGGTGCTTTTTATTTGCCCCCAAGAATGTTGGAGTGAGTTTGCAGTATCATGCACAGTGGGGTGGGGCAGTTTTGAGGCAAGGAGATCCAAAGGCAGATCTTTGGGGAGAAGAGGATGGAGCAGGAAGAGGAGAAGCAAGCTAGTGGAGGACAGAAGACAAACAGTGAGTAGGGTGTGAGAGGGGAAGGATGAGGAGAGAGTAGGCAAGAGGGAATGAAATATGTGGCAGGGTTTTTTGTGTTTTTAGTGTAGCCTGGCTGCATGTAACACATGCCTTTTCACTGAAATGCTGTAAGTGAAAGGCCTCGAAATAGCTGGATAACTTGTTCACTTTTTTGCTGCTAATAAACATGCTTGGATTGTGTGTTTTTTAAACTAATGTTAAAATGACGGAGAAGGAAATGTTCTATTCTCTGGTGCATGCATTGTAAGTTCAAAAGAGTAACAGATAGGTACTAGAAAGATGACCTGGTGTGTTCTGTCAGGTAGGAAGGAAAGTAGTAAGGAGCTTCCTCATACTCTTTATTTAAACGAAAACGTATTCTTTAAGTATCCCGCGTAATGATATAGTAGCTGAGTGTGAGTCGATCCTTCCTCACTCCGGTGCCTAGGAAAGGTGCAACAGATATTGGTATAGGGACGTGGTTAGACACACAGATTGTTTGCCAGAGGGGGTGCTGAACCACTGATTTCCAATTTCAAGCCTGAGGGCACCATTAGCTTTGTGGGGGAGGGACTGCACGACTTGGCGTATCAGCATATTAATGGCTAATTAAAACCTGCTCAACCATACCCTTAGAAGGCTGGTTACAACCAATTTAGGTAAAACTGGTAGTGTAGGGATGAGTGATGAAATATGATTGGGACATTTGTTACCTTTGCCCTAATTTTCATAATAACTACTGAGCTGTTTAATCATCTACAATTATTTTAATGCATATGATTTGTAGACCAATACTGTATAATAATATAATATAAACTATAGTATGTTCATACTGATTTCAGTATGATGATATTATGCATGGCTCCTACTTTACCATCTGTGATTCTTTGACAGGTTTGCCTGACTCTAAGAACTCCTTTCCAAGCTTAAATCAGTGAGGGTTTAGTGAGAGGCACCGGCCAGTTCTTTTATTCTGAAATGGCTGCATTTACTTTATAGGGATGTGATGCCAGTGCATTGAGGGTAACACAGCATGGGACCCAATGTGAGGCCTACAAGCCGAGGGGCCGGATGGCGAAGAAGTTGCACACACAAATTTCACCAGAGACATCAGGAGTTATTATATGTTGCTCTACAGTACTATCGAAGTTCTCCCCTTGCCCAACTGAGGTTTTGTGAGTGTTAAACAGTTACAGAGCATCTACATGAATCTCTATTTCCATTTCTGAGTCTTTATGAACAATGGTGCGGGATGTAGAGTTAGAAACAGTGGCTATACCCTAAAACCTGCACCCTGCCCTTAGTGCCCATTTGAAGACAAGGGGATTTCCATAAAATCACACTGGTGGTCAGAGAAGACCACTATATACCACTAAGGTATTCTACTCATGGATTGAAACAGAAGCTGCAGACATCACAGGGCTGTTCTCATGTCATACCATATTCAATCAATCAGGGATTTGTAAAGTGCGGCAAATCACCCGTGTGGGTCTCAAGGCATTGCAGTTGTTGACTGCTTCATGGTAATCTGTTCATTTGAACAGCCAGGCCTTGAGTCCTTTCCTGAATCAATGGAGCGATGAGGTGGTCCTATAGTGAAGTTTGTTCCAAGTTTTGGGTGCCAGGTGTGAGAAGGAGCGTCCTCTGCTGTTGCTTCGACGGATCCGGGGTTGTCTGCAAGGAAGAGGAAGTCATATCTTAAGTGTCTGGTCAGTTGATGGAAGGTCATGTGTTTGTTGATGTATGATAGTCCATCGTTGTGCAGGATTTTGTATGCGTGGGTCAACATCTTGAACTGCAACTTCATCTGGATCGGGAGCAAGTGTAGCTTCTTGAGGTGGGGTGTGATGTGGGTTCTTTTAGGGAGGTTGAGATGTGTCTTGCTACTGAGTTCTGTATAGTCTGTAGTCTCTTTAGGAGGCGTGTGCTGATTCCTACGTAAAGTGTATTCCCGTAGTCCAGCCTGCTGGTGACAAGGGCCTGCATGAAGGTCCTTCTGGTGTTGACTGAGAGCCACATGAAGATCTTGTGAAGCATGTGCAAGCAGGCAGAAGAGACTTCAGACTCGTTTTTTCATAGCTAGCTTACTGTCCAAGATGATGCTGAGGTTGCAGTCATGGTCTGTATGGGCGGGGGTAGGATCGAGTTCAGTAGGCCACCATGCATCATTCCATGTAGAGGTGCAGTTCCCAAAGATGAGGACTTCCGTCTTGTCCGTGTTGAGTTTGAGATAGTCGTCTCTCATCCAGTTGACGATGTTCATCAAACATCTGTGGAAGTTGACTCTGGTGGGGCCTTCTGACAGCGAAAGGATGAGCTGGGTGTCATCAGCATAGGATATGATGTTGAGTCCATGCGATCTGACTGTTGGCCAGGTGGGTCATGTGTGTGTGGAAGATGGTGGGGCTGAGGGACGATCGTTGGGGGACACCGCAGATTATTTTCTTGGGTTATGGGGTGAACGGTGGGAGACTTGTTCTCTGGGTTCTTCAAGTGAGGTATGAGGCAATCCATTTGAGAGCGTCTCTTTGGATTCCTATGTGGTGGAGTCTGTTGATCAAGATGTGATGGGAAATGGTATCGAAGGCGGCTGATAGGTCCAGGAGGATGAGGGCTGCCGTTTCGCTGTGGTCCAGGAGAACCCTTATGTCATTGATGGCAGGAATCAGGGCTGTCTCTGTGCTGTGGTTGGTTCGGAATCAGGAGGGGTCCAGGAGGTTGTTGCTTACCAGGTGTCTGGTGATTTACTGGTTGATAGCCTTCTCGAGAACCTTGGCTGGAAAGGGGAGCAGGGAGATGGGCCAGTAGTTCTTCGGTTCTGCTGATGGACAGTAGTATTGGTACGAATTCATTGAAGTGGCATTAACCTATATAGAACACATGACATTGTTTCAAGGAAGACTGCCACACTTATCACATGCAGTGCACTTAGGACCTCTAATGTTGCCAAGGCAGATGTTCCCTGCACTAGCTACATGCACACCTCACCCAGAAAGGGGTTGACTACCCATCAGAAAGTCTAGGGGAATGTTGACGAAGGTAATAGAGATCTACAGACAGTAGAGGCAGTTTCTATTACAGAATGGAAACACTTCTTATTTCATATGTTTATTGTATATTTACGGTACTTTCTCATCATTATGTTAAATATGGTGCACTCCTGACCTTTCCCAGTCATGCAGCACAGAAAGGTGACATGTTGTGCTGCATCACATCTTAATAAATATGCGCTGTAGTCTGCGTTAGAATCTGAGACAGAAAACATGAGACTGCAACTATGTCACAACCCACTGAGCATAACTTGAGTGAGCTGCATTCTAGTTAACGATCAGTTCAATGAGATTTCACAGGAACGTTTAGTAGTACCTAAACCCTCATTCATCATGAAAAGGCACACTCAAGAACACTACAAAACCAGGAAAATATTTTCAAGATATATTTAAAATCCAAATGATATTCTAGTGGATATAATATGAATAGTAACTTTTATAAAAACAAGAAAAATAGTAGCAACAATATCTATCAGGTGAGTAAATAATAAAAATCAATATCAATGTCCCCAATCACACCCTCCTCTTGGCTAATTAAATTAAACTTCCATTCATCAATCAAGATCTTATTTAAGTTTCAAAGATTGTTTAAACCTACATACCTCTTCTGAACAATAGAATCAATATTCAGAAAAAGACCAGCATCTGCGATTCCAATCTGCTTCTGTAGGCAGGCAGGCAAATCTGCCGAGTGAAGGCTCAATGGGCCTTCCCTCTAGGCTTCAGCAAAGGAAAGTTATTCCAGCTCTATATGACTGTCAGTCTCGAGACCCTGGTATGAAGTTCGCCTCTATCTTATTATACTCTGTTCTAGTTTATATATTGTATTTGAACATTTTCAGAATAAACAATTAATGGTAAAACCATTGCAACTTTCACTTACTAACATTTTGTGAAACCTTGACTATTGTTTAAAATGATAAGTGAGAATTTGAGATATCAATTTCTATGAAGCCTTGTTCATTATTTGAAATTAATCACAGAAATAGAGAATGCAATTCATTAAAAAATATATATATTTTCAAGCAAACTTGATTATCACATTGCAACGAATCACAACATTATTAAATGTGCATTTATATTTGAAACATGTGCCTAAATAGACATATATAATCCAGGAGCGAGATACCTGAAAAAAAGAAAATATCAGGATTAAAACATCATGCTGGCCCATGAGAGGTAGGGAATCCACTCGAAAAGCAATCCAGCCACTGATCATGCTGGAAGCTCTATAGTGGGGTGTGCAAAGTAGCAGCAGCAACTCAGCCATAAACTAAAATTGACTTGAAAAGACATTTAGCAGTTCAGCTATCACAAAACAATATAGCTCCACATCCAGGCTTTCCAGTGAAGTAAAACTACTTAATGGAACTAGATGGGCTCCCTAAACTTACAATACCAGAAGCATGTGATCGAGATGTTTTGAATGAATTGGCTAGGTTACATTTAGTTAAAGCAGCTCATGAAGGGATTGGTGTGGAGCATGTAAGAGTCACAGCTCCTCTGTAGATATTACAAGAGGGTGTAGCTGGCCATTAATGTCCACATTAAAAGCAGTTTGCACTAGACTTCAAAATCTGCCACTGAATACAGATTCCACTATAAAGTGAAATGAGCACAGACCTCTCTCTCGAGAAAGCAGCACAACCTTTCTAAATAGTTTATCTCAATCACCTCAGTACACGAAAGCCAATAAATATATATTGAGAGCAATGGATTTCTGTAGTTGGTGGAATTGGCAACAGCACCAGGTCACAGCTCACTCATTCGCAAGAGACTTGTAATTGCAATGGTTGGAGTGCGAAACCTTTGCTCAGATCAAGGGCAACTTTTACCTCTAAGGCAGAGGTCTTCAAACTTTTGGATGCCGAGACCCCCCTGTCAACATTTTGAGGCGTAAGGACCCCCTCTTGACAAAAATGTCTAAACCTGTTGACTAAATTGCGTGGGATGAAAATGTAAATAAGGTTATGTGATGCCGCGTATTTTGGGATAGCATTGCTTCATTATTTTGATATTTGTTACACACAGTAACGCTGAGGAAAGATTTCACCCAATCAGTACCCATTTATAACCAAAATACAGCAATTATCATCAGAAAGATTTGAAGTCAACCTTTGTGAAGGGCCTTCCACTCTGCAGCAATACGTGCTGCCACATTAGAAGCTCACCTGGCCCTGACCGGAAGAAGCAGGGGTCCCTTAAAACCCTGGCGGTTTTGTGTAGAGTTAAGCCTTTTACCCATGCAGCTTTCCTCTCACCCCCTCCCTTCCATCCCTCTCTCCTCTCCTAACCCCGGATCCCTCTCTCACTTTGCAGGTCATTTTCTTTCACCCCTTTTTACAACTTCTGAACTCTCCCCATTCAACCTCTCACTTCACCTTTAATCACCTCTTGCCATTCTGTCCTTTCACTGCCCTCATCTCTAACAGTCTCTCACATTTATCTCATGGCCTCTCTGGCCCTGTCACCTCCCGTGCCCCTCAGCACTTCTCATTCACCTCGTCTCTTCATTCAAATTTTTGTCTATTTGTATCTTACGCCTCTCCAGTCCCCCCATTCCTCTTTCACATCTCCCCTTTGTTCTAACAGAAGCCCTCACCTTTGGATCACACTCACTTCTTGCGTGTCCACACTTCTCTTCGGCAATTCACATTTCTCCTCATCCCTGACCTCTTCAATCAAATTCTCTCACTCCCTTGCTGTCCTCTCTCATTTTGGGTGCGGATGCAAGTTCAGAATGGGATTAATGAATGTATGATTACTGATGGGCTTGTTTGAGTGAGTTGCATATTGAGTAGTGAGGGGGACAGGTGAGTGAAGTGTCACATGAGTGCAGGATAAGTAGTGTACTCGTGTGACTGCAGGTTGAGGTATAGTGTGAGCAGGACAAGTGCATTTTGAGAGCAGAGTGATCACTGTGAGTGCAAGGTGAGCGGGTGAATGGTGCAAGTGCATGGTGATCAGTGTGAGTGCATTGTGATCACTGTGAGTGCAAGGTGAGCGTGACAATAAAGGGCGAGAATGAGGAATGAGTTGTCTGAATGCAGGGTGCATTCCCAGACCCATGAAGTAACTCAGCATGTTATTGACGGGGGCGTAGACTTTAATATCTAAGTTAAACTATTGCGGCATTAATCGGGGATCGAGGGTGAAGGAAATAAATAATGTGCTGATCCTGCAACAAACTTCCAGTCCTATGGTTAGGGTTGCCAGCAGATTATTTTGGTGGCCCAGTCGGTACAAAAAAAAGCAGTCACCTAAAGCGGTATTTTCAGCGCTTATCTGTGCATACTTCCCAGGGCCGGCTTTAGTGCTGGTGGTGCCCTGTGCGACAATGTTTGTTGGTGCCCCCCACAATGACCACCCCAACCACGGATTCTCTCACTAGCACCCTTTAACAGTGACCAAGTCTCCATAACCCCACACTCTCAGATGCATTGAATTAGTTATATAGTGCCACTCATACCAGTGTAGGGTGTCCGAGCACTTTGCATCACACACACATTACACAGAGACAATCCATCATAAGTGTGTACATCAGTGTATAGGAAATGTTACATACGCCAAAGGACTAAAAGTATAGGAGTCACATGCCATCCATACTGGTAGGCAGTATAGTTCAAGAGTGCTTGGTGTGGAGAAGCACAAACTCAGAGTCGAAAAAGAAACAGCATAGTTGGGAGTTTCCTTTAATAATAAGAATTGATTTCTAGCCAAATTAACCCTTTTTGCAACATTAATCAATGGTCTAATAATGTATTCTTTGTAGTGTGCATGCTGTTCTAGGATGAAAGTTAATAGCTCACTATTCTCTATTAGGACTTTAAGTTATAAATTGCAAGTAACAAAAGGATGTCTCTTTTGAAAGCAGTAACCTGCTGATCTCTTCACATCATACGCACTCTGTAATCTACTTGGTACACGTTCTTTGCAGCAGGCATATTAACCCTCTGCACTAACATCACCTAAGTCAAAACCTCAACTATACAACATTCTGATCTCTCTCCAGGAAGATAATTAATCACACGTTATCTTGACATTTATGTGAGGCCTGGTAATTGCTGGGGAAAGAAAGCTGCAGCAGGTGCTTCAAAAGCACAATACACTCACGGCGCCCCCAGGAAGCCAACTTTGTATTCCTTTCCATGAAATGCATTCTCACACTACGGCAGTGAATGTAAAATCCAAATGTAAGGAATAGGCACAGTGGGGACCCAGGGGGTACTGGAACCAGCAAAAAAACCTAAGCCTCTGTAAGCAGTTTACAAAGGCATGTTAAAATGCAAATGGTCTTTAAAGACCTGTGAAAAAACACGGGGGTGCCGGAGATAGGAATCCAGACACTGCCCAGCTGAGCCCCCAGCAGCTCAATTTCACTGCAGCAGCCCGGGCTGAGACACAGTACGGGGGAAGTGTGGGGGGGGGGCTGAAGGCCTTGGGCCTGGGCAGAAGTGTGACTGGGAAGGCGCGACCCCCTTTGCATCACTCCACGGCCCCCCTGGGGGTCACGCCCCACAGTTTGAAGACCCCTGCTCTAAGGTATTAGCAGAAGTGTTCACTGAGGTGGGACTGCACCTTCAGTTCTCACATCACTATAGGCTTGATTCAAATCGGGTAGTCGAGAGAGCCAACAGTTTTCTTAAGCCCTGAGAGTGAGAGTGAGGGTGTTAAGTAGTGTTTCACATTAGCTAAACAACTTATAAACTGCACAGAAAGCTTTATATTATATGCCAAGACATGTTGATGATCTGTACTCCTTTCAAGATTCTATTTGGAATGAAGGTGTCCATACTGGATCTTCCAGAAGGAGAAAATATTTAAGATCAGTGACATCTTGATCTGTTACAAGATTTGCAGCTCACCAGACAAAGTCTGGGTGCTCCACAAGAAGCTGCAGCCCATCAATTTTGTCAGCTGTAATTGCCTGTAACCCAAGGACATAGTACTTGAGGATGGAAAGCTGGGAGAAAGAGAAACATTTGGTTATGCCCACAAAGCGCGTGTGCCAGTCATAGTGAAGAAAGAATTGGAACTGTGGCACTATCACCACTACCCAGATATAAAAAAAAAAAAAAAAAAAGGGGTATGTGCCTATTGACTCAGTAAAGGAGGATCATATCGCATTCTGTTTTGTAGAACAGTGTAACCACCAGTTATACTGCATACTGGAATCAGCAAGAGTGGTGGAGTGTGCGCTCGAGTCAGAACACCCTCTGGATGAAGAGCAACCAGGTTCAAGCACAGATCAACAAGTGATAAACACTACAATGATTAAAATGCATTTACATCATCTGAACGGTCAGTGAGACATCTTACATTACACTGAAAACATTTTAAAAGAAAGCCCCAGAAACCCACCAGGTATTAACTTTGAGGTGTCTAAATGTTAAACCATTCACTACTCAATCCATCACTGATGAACAAAACTATAGGCTTTAAAATACTTTCATAGAGAACTCACACCAAAATTGCAAAGTAGATGGGTGGAGTTCAGAAATGCAAAGAAGTATACTAAGCCTCCCTGAACACATCTGAATAGCTTTGGCACTGGTTTCATTCATGTTTTGATTAACCATAGGGGTGTTTCTTATTCTCACAGTGAATACATTCCAGAGATTGAGGATCTAAACTCAGCTTTGATGAAGTCAGACACACAGGAAAATTGACACTGAGTTACTAAGAGTGTGTTGAATGAGTCTATAATCAAGATAATAGTCAACCTTTCAGATGTAAGTGATACTTAAGCACGTGATAACTAGTTGAATATTGAAATGCAATGTAACCATGCTCTCAGAAATACTGCTATCCTATTGTGCTGATGTATGATTGGTTTAATATAACATGTTTGTAAAAGAAAAGAAACATCCAATAAAAGAGATTAAAAAAAAAAATCAAGATAATAGTCAACCTGCTACAAATGAAGTCTATTGAGAGAACCTGGTACCAGATCCTAGTACCAGCAGAGACTGCACAAGTGTCACAGATCTTTTGTCTAAACCGAGATGACATCTTACCACCAGGTCCCTTTCACAGTGACTGGCATAGGAAAACTATACATAACCTGCTTACTGAACTACAATCCCACGTTTCGATGCATGATGCTGATCCTTATTGCACTACAGATAACTATTGGGACTTGTGCTGTTACAAGCGATATGCTGGCTGATTTTTACATGTTTCAAATGCCACTACGATGGGACTTCCACACAATCAGTGGTGTTGCAAAATCCCTTTACTTAAAACCAACATCAAAAATCAGTTCAACTGCGATACTTATTTCTACAACCAGAAATATACAAATCTGTCATTTCGGTTTCTTTCAAGACACAACGTGATTTATTCTCCTATGTTTGAGTCGTCATACTCAACGGGGGTTTATGGTCTGGAATAAAACAATCTCTCATGCAAAGTGCATGGAAGTCCTAGTTCTGATAAGATCCATGTTAGCACCTGTAGCATTGGTAAACTTTGTCAATTTATGGTCTAAATAGTGAACTCTGACTATAATAACAGAACATATTGAATTATTTAATGAGCAAATTAATGTGAGTATTTTCCTAGAGGGACTGCAACAGAAAAACAAGTAAAAATAAGACTTAATATCGTCTCTAACAATGGTATTAATTAAACAATCTTCCAATTCTGTGAGGAAATCAGCCTCAATATCAGGGGCACACTCAAAATAATAAATGTAGAACTTAAACCGGTAAAAGGAAAAATGTATTCACTTAATGAATTGATGTGACTTTCTCCTAAAATTGTGAAAGGCGCACTTGAAAACTACAAGCATTAACAAGTGCATCGCAAAGCTGTATTTGCCTTGCAATATTTCTTACAGGTACTGATATCTAACAGAGTGCCATGGAATCTTATCAAAGACTATATAATATTTAAGCATTATATTATAAATAGGGAACAAAACATATTGAGTAAGCATGACTCAACTTGCTTTAGTTTCAGTTCAAGAATTCAAGTTATCTTCATTCACCCCATTTGCACAGCCAAGATTTACATGGTTAATCCATGAGTCCATTACAATAACGATAAATGTTTTACGATTTAGGGTTGCTTGTTTAAGATAGAAATTGGGTAGTGCAATACATTTGGGAATGCTTTTAAATAATATTTTTGGAAAAAACCTGAATTGATGACATTGCTTGTTGGAAGAACAATTTCTCAGTATGACAGATTGTGTTAGCTCGTTAGACCCTTAACTTGTATGTAAACACATTACTCTGCACAGTGAATGCAACACAACTAATTTGAACAACCAATGGATACTGTTGGTGGCCCAAAGCAAACAATTACTGAAGAATGTATAAAGATGAAGAATGGTTCGTACTTATTTGGATTTACAAAAACACTTATGTGCGTGCTTTGAGTGAAGGCTTTAATGCTGTAGATATGAATTGGTCCCACCACTGCAGGTAGCAATTACGTTGCTTCACTACTAAATTCTAAGAACAAGTTCTCATATGCAAGCCTTGAGTAGCTTGTTGGTATAGGTTCACTATCACCAAAGCAAGATATAACCCTAAAATCCACAGATGAACATAATCCTTTACAGGTAGCACATAGTCCAACAAAAAACACATAGATATTACAAATCACAAACCGACCACCATTTATTGAGACCTTAGAAACATTTTACATGCTTCACACACACCTTGATTGGCCTCAAATATAAAAACTTCTGGTAAATAAATATTAAGTGCATTCAAATATATACTAGTATCAGCCCCACAATCACTATAGTATATCACATCTGGTTGTTATCTGGAGTGGTTCCAGTGCTACTAATGGGCGATGCAGTACTAACTGAGATATTAATAATGAAGAAATGGATGCATTCAGTAGACCGAAGAGGTGTTCAAAGAGGGAAGTAGCAGATGAAGATGCTGAGCTAAAAACAACCCATAAAGGTACGAGTACTACAAAGAAAATGTCAAGAGGGTTTCAGGCTCGAGAACTGTTGCTTGTGCAAAAATACAAGACGATGATTTGGCCCTTGAATGATTCACTGAAGAATAACACCAAGGAGAAATAACGGTCTGAAGCACTGCGAACTGCAATGCTTAGAGCCCATTTGATCACATTATGAATATGTTCAGGTAATCTTATCCGTATACTGAGTGTGTGTCACTTAGCGTTTGAAAAACATGTACATTGTGCAGCTCCACACAATAATTATGTTCAAATCTTAGTAAATCGAGGCCAAAGTTGTAGACCTTTTGTTACAAGTAGGCACTTTTCCTTAGTCACCTCGATGTAGTTTAACATTAATTAAGAAATGAAATGTACCCTTGTGCCTGAGATCCAATATAATTATTGGCTGGACTTCAGTGGAGTGCTGTGTTCACCTTGTAATTGTACTGTTCAAGATGTTGTAATCCAGCACATTACACAAATGCCATTTGCAAGGATTTTGAGAAGACCTGCCTCATCAATATTCATGAGAAAGATTCCTTCAGCAAATCTGTATGAATGGCTGCGAATGCAAATACAGAGGCCTGCAATGGGCAGCAGACCTTCGACTACGCCTGCACAGTGTGTTAGCATTGCTATCCCTTTGCCTGCAATGGAAAGGGTTGCAAACAAAAGGGATTTCGACAGCAGCATACAGCGCTCCCCTTGATTTTTTTACTGTAGTAGCTCTCGCAGTGGCAGCTGTCCTTCTTGCGGAGGTTCCCC
This sequence comes from Triturus cristatus, assembly GCF_964204655.1. Lineage (NCBI taxonomy): Eukaryota > Metazoa > Chordata > Amphibia > Caudata > Salamandridae > Triturus > Triturus cristatus. Next base: position 635,015,019 of record NC_140589.1, on the reverse strand, counting down.
ATTTCAAATGGCCACTGACTCTGTTATTTATTAAACATTCAATGATGTGATACTGCTGAAACAATCACAATGTATTTAAACATTTCCTTGAGAGACCGCTTGCTACCCATTCAGCTTTTCAAAGTGTGAGGATTTATCTATTTAAAAATATTAATGGAGTAATATGCGCTTCCTTTCAGATACTTTGAAGTTCCCAGTGAAATACATTATGGGCGACAGTAGAGTGCAATGAGTGAAGGCAAGGTCCTGACCCAGTAGTCTTGAATCACTGCGCCCAAAGGTGTGGATGTTGGTTGAATGCACACTGGAATACATCAGTTTTCTGGACTTTTTCTAAAATGGTTATAGTTTGGTTTCATCCTGACTGATGGTCACTAAAATCCCAGTGATCTGCCTCAGTTTGTGTTCTGTCTAAATTAAAAGAAAAGGTTTACCATTGCTGATCATAAGAGTCTGTCCGACACACAGCATGGTACAAAGTACTTTGAATCTTATTCCTGTATCTACTGGGAGCCTGGGCAATGCTTTTGTGTTGGTTTTGGAAGGTCGGTTTATCACAGGTTCAGAAGCAGTCTGGCAGCTTGGTTCTGGATACATTGAAGCCTGTCAATCAATTTCTATAGGTGCTTCAGTAGTCAAAGTTGGCTCTCACGATGACTCTTGCAAACTCATCCCATTGTTAATTTTCAAGAAGTGGAAGGTTGATTAGGGATAGATGTAAATTGTTTCCCTTGACCACTTGATTTACCTAGAGCATAAAGGATTAAGTGAAATTTGAATATGACTCCCAGATTCCTAACTTTCAGTGCAGTGGATGGTGATGCTCCTAAATCTGTGGCCCACTCAAATGCTAGGTGGATTCTTGTCCTCCTATAATAAAGATGTCTATCTCAGTACCATTCTGGCAAAGGAAAAAGCCTTTCATCCTGAACAAAACATGGCACAGATGATGATGTTGGAGATTTGCCAAACTGTTGTCTAGCTGAAAGTGCCTTTGAGTGTCATAAGGCTACTTCTGAAGGCTCATCAGCACTCCTCTAGTTAATGTGCCAATGGGCACATGAAAATGTTGAAGAACAGGCACCAAAGGGTTGACTCATGAGGTAGTCTGCATGACACCTTCACAGATGAAGATTGGGTATACCAAACTAGGACTTGTTATCTAAGGTTTGGAAGGATTGATTGAATCCATTCCAAATCTGAGGCATTCACTCAAGCCCATTCCCTGAGTCTGCTCAGGAGTATGCCAAGATCTATGGTGTGGTAAACTGATGGAATTTCAAGTGTTTAAAGGGTGTTTACTTCTCATCCAATGACAACACTATCTCTTCTCTGATATTATTCAGGACAGTCTGAGTGCCTGTTGCTGGTCTAAACCCAGATTGGTGGTCATGGAAGATGAAATTTAATTACTGTGAATGTTGGAAGCTGTTGCCCTTGGGCTATTCCTGATAGCCCCTCTTTGGTAATTAGATGAAATGGGATTAAAGAAGATTGAACTATAGGTGGGTTCACAGGACCAAAAGTTGACAGTTTGGTAGAGATTGTGTCTCATAGTTTGATAATGTTCGATTCAAAGACCAGAATGGGTTTTTCGCAAAGTTGCAGGAGCTACCGGGTGACACCCGATCGTTGAGCCAAAACGTTTCTGCTGATGATGCACTTGAATAAACACGGTGGCGAGTATGGTTGTGGTGACTGTGTGCCTTCCCTCCTTTCCGTTGACAACACATCGCCACATGACGTGGGGGGGGTAGGGAGGGGAGAGGTGTCGGTACTACCCCTTTGTTTTTCACCCTGGGATACAGAGCGGTCACTAAGCCTCACCCCCTCCTTAGAAACTATCCACAAAACACACACTCAAATGCCATTGTATGAAATATTTGTACTTATGCTGCAATGCTATATCTGTATTGTACATATTAAAAAAAATTTGCAAAAAAAAAATAGTTGTCACATTGCAGAAAGATGGATCTTCAATGTTTCCACATTGGTCACCTGATAATATAAAAAATCTCTCTAGTGTGTTTTGCGGTCATATTGATTCATTTAGCAATGTAGGCATTTTTTGTTTTTCTTAATAGATTTATCATTGAACCGTCTGTACTTCTTACAATGCATCTGATTCTGGTCAGTCGTTGATTTTCTCATTTGTTGGTGGTGGTGTATTTACGCTCACCTAAGTCTTTGTTACACCATTTGCTGGTAAAATAGATGCCAGCCTTTGTTTTTCTGGTTCAGAGAAAAGTAAGTGCTTCCCAAGGTTGATGAAGTCTTATGTAAAATTTCAGAAAGATATTTGCGATCATAACATTCATTCCATCTCAACCGGAGTTTAGGCTCTTGCCCTACATGGATTCTACCTAATCCATTCTGTCCCACCACCTCTCACCCAACTCTTATCCTTTACTTCTAGCTCACTCCACCACCCCCCATCCACCTATCCTCTCGCCACACAAACCGGTAATACACAAGACATCATGGAATCAATGGCTCCCCCTGACCACCTTTGACCCACCAGTTCCCCCGACAGATACCACATCTCGCGTGGATCCATCCTTGCAATCACTATCTTCTAGCCAACATTCAGATTTGGTTGCACGTCTGGAAGAGATCTCTCTCTACCTGCGCCTACTCACGGATGAGTTTCTTGTTCTGAAAGCCCTCTCTACTGAACATCTCCCTCTGCTCAGAAGACTATGCGCTCTAGGGAACCCACCCCTGAGCTGCACTAGCACAGTTCCTGTCTCAGACATGCATCCCTCTCACCTTACCTCGAAAACTATAACCCTCCCTAATGCCCCCTCCTGCCCCGGAAGGATAAAGTTCGAGCTGTCAAACAATTATATTGATGTTCTTCTCCTCTCTTATGCCCTCCCACTAAACACCGACAAGACACCTCTGGACTCATGCAAGGCCCCTATGAGCTTAATCCAAACCATCTATGCCACCCCGAATAGGTAACCCTCCCACAACCTATGAATTATAAACAATGACAACCTCAAACAAGTGAGCATCGTGCAGACCCCGACCGTCCACACACCTCTCCAATTGAAATGCGACTACTCAATTGCAGATCTGCGAGTAAACACGCAGCTGACATCTTTGCCCTCATCCATAACAACGAGCTTGATATCATCATCCTCATGGAAACCTGGCTAAAAGGCTCGTCCACTCCTATCCTTGACCTTCTAGTCCCACCTAGCCATGACATAATTTGATTAGACAGATCCATAAAACAGGGTGGAGAGTTAGCCTGCATTCATCGAAATACACTCTCCGTCCCACATTCCGATCCCTCCGAGCTGACCTCCAGTGAGTACCTATGCATCAACATCTCTAGAAATCACCGCCCAATATGCAAACTACACACATTCTACTATCCCCCGGAGACAATCTTTCCTTCATTGAACAACTAATGGAAATAATCTCCTCCAGTGATGACACCTTCGTTTTCCAAATATTCCTGGGTGATTTCAACCTTCAGTGATCTAACGCAAATGATCAAGCTGTAAACTGTCTAAAAACCTTTCTATTGGGGCACGAGCTGACACAATAATGCGCAAGTCCAACCTATAACAAGGGTGAAACTCTGGACCTCATCATCTCCAAAGGAAAAAACCATGGCAATAGATGCCATCATCCCTATGATTGGTCTCACCATTACTGCTTCTTCTTCCTAATTAACAAGGAGGTGTTACCGAAGAGGGTCCAACCAAAGAAGATGAAACTATGGAAAAGGAACCTCTATGGATCTTGCAACCTGCTGTAGAAAGCCTTAACTCCCTAATCAGACATGTCAGATGTGAATGTCCTCATGGACTTCTAAAATACCACCATGACTGGCATCCTGGACGAAATAGCCCCTCTACAACTAAAAAGGGCCTCAGTCAAAATCGCCAAACCTTGGTTCAACGACAACCTAAACTCTGAACGCCACAACCTAAGGTCAGCAAAAGAACCTAGAGATCAATACCCTCCACTTAACATCTAATTCACCTTAGATCGGTCAGGAACATCAATAACAAAAAATTCAGAACTGCAAAGGCTAAAACTGCCCCAAGAAACTGTTTGAAATTGTTAAACAACAATCGAGCAAGTCACCCCGGTGCTCTGACCTTGACGATGGCTTTCCATCTTGCGACGAGTTGGTGGCCTTTTTCACTGAGAAAACCAAAAGCATAAGTATCGACATAGAAGCAAAGAGGGCTAATTTCTCACCAGCAGGGAGGGCTGATCCAGCTCACCATGGGAGGCTCAGCCCCTCCAATACTGGCACCAAGAACGACGCCTCTTGTTTCTCCTTTACACCCCTCAGCGAAAGAGATATTTACAACACTCTGCGGGTTATCAACCCATCTAATCATTTCACTGACCCGCTACCACCACCCATCTTCAAAGACATTAAGGATACCATCCTCCCCCTTCGGACAAAGATTATCAACGCCTCGTTATCACAAGGCCTGAGTGCTTTAAAGTAGCGCATATCTCCCCCATTCTAAAAAAAAAAAACCTAATGCAGACAGAGCTGATCTCAAAAACTTCCGGCCCATCTCCACGCTGGCTAAACTGCTGGAAAAATGTGTGCAGATGCAACTTTGTGCACACATGGTGTATTTCCAACTTCTGGACCTACATCAACCCAGGATTTCAAAGAGGCCACCGCACGGAATCTGCTCTTACTCTAATTATGGAGACATCTTGATAATGCTAGACCACAACGAAGCATGCCTCCTGATTCTCCCTGACCTTTCTTCAGCCTTCAACACTGTTAACCACAACAATCTCTTATCCAGCCTTGAACATAGGATGGGCTTTTCTGGCCCGGTATTGCGATGGTTTACTTCCTTCCTCCATAATAGATCAAAAAAAGTCAAGATTAAGCAATCCATATCCCAGCCCTCCTCTGTCTCTATGGGAGTTCCACAGGGGTCGGCACTATCACCAATACTCTTCAATTTATTGCTAGAACGCTTGGCAAATGCTCTGAATGCTGTGAAAATCCTTTTCCATATGTATGCGGAAGACACTTCGCTTTATCTGAAAATCACCTCCCCTGAAGACTTCGTCTCACTCAAATCTTCTCTTTTCGATACTCAAAACTGGCTAACTGACAACCACCTCATGCTCGACACTTCTAAAACGGAATTCCTTCTCATTGCTCTACCCAATCACACCCCCAAGATCAACCACAGCTGAAAAATCTTAAAGCTTTTAACAGCACTCCCCGCATTATCGACTCTGTGAAATCCCTCGGAATCACACTTGATAAGCACCTGAGCATGCAGAATCATATTAACAATTTAAGCAAGGGGACTATACACCAGATGAACATGGTACGTAATCTAAAACCTTTTCTTTCACAAGAGGACTTCAAGATGGCGGTGCTAGCTCTTGTGCTGCCTAGGCTAGACTATGGTAGTTCCACGCTCTGTGGACTTCCCAAATATAGCTTGGCCCCACTAAAAGCATCCATTAATGCATTAGCTAGACTGCTCACTGGTTAAAAAAAACAAGCACATCTCCCCAGCCTTCAAACCCCTAAACTAGCTGCCATATGAGGCTAGAATACAGCTAAAGATAGCCTGCATGACTCACAAAGCACTACATCTCAAGACTCTCACGTATCTGGCTCCAAAACTAGAACTATCTGGAGGTTGCACACAGTCAAGAAGTGCAAGTTCATGGCTCCTAATACCACAGATCTTCCACAAAATTAGAACGAGTCAAAGAGCCTTCTCAGGCGCTGCCTCAAAGATCTGGAACTCTCTTCCTCCGGAAGTCGGACGAATTTCCTCCATGACTACCTTAAAAAAGGAAGAAAAATAAATCCTAATGGCTAAGTTCCTGCCTTAAAACAGCTCTGGCCCACTGCTCATTGATTGACACCTGATTGACAATGAGATTGCTGGACACCTTTGAATCCCAGCATTCCCCTACAATGCTCATTTATGTTGCGAAGATTATCCAATATTCTTCTCCATGGTCTGTATCTCACATACCTTAACTATGTTGCATGACTATCTTGTTGTACTATGTACACTCTTGTAAAACCTATCCAAATTGTAAAGCTCTATATAATACTTTCAAATAAATAAATGAATGGAAGTTGTCCTGGTAGAGGTATAGACTGAGCTGAACCCCTCTTTGCTTATGTTTCTCAAGTGCCTAATTATGATTGGGTGCGAGTTCTGGTTATTACGGTGGTGTGTTGGTAAAATGCATTTGATAGGTTAAAAGAGAGAAATAAATCATCTGACAGTGACTATGGGTGTAGTGCAGTGGTCTTCAAACTAATTCATGCCACCCACCCCGCATCCCTAGGATAAAAAAAATCATCCCCCCCAGAATTTTTCACAATTCTTCTATTAAATTGGCAATGTTTAAATATGTCTAGACTTATTTAAACATTGCAATTAAATTATGCTACCCCTGTGAAAAATGCAATTAAATACATGATTGCCAATCATACCATTTTGGTTAGCTAGGCCTTACTAACACTAATTTTGAAAACCCCTGGTGTACTGGGATATCATCGGTCTGCTATGTGTAAAGATTAAGCCCAAATTGTGTCCATCTGTTAGACTTAATCTTCAAACAACAGCAGGCCGTGAAAGAGCATGGCCTACATGTTCCCATTAATTTTTTAGGCTAGTTTTGATTCTGGTCTATCAATCCACAGATTGAAGTTGCTCATGAAAAGAATCTTCTTGCCTGTTGTCTGTATCGAGTGGGCAAGTTCAAGTAATTCCTCTGATAGGACCGGATTCTTGCCTACCTTATAATGTCCAAGAATCCTCGCAGATTGCCAGGATCTTTTTATCTGCTAAATAGTGTAGAGGGGAGGAAATTCAAATCTCAAAACATAATCAAATTTCCGTTCCAAAAGACCACTGACTCCGAATCTAAATTTTTAAGATTTTATTACAACCAGGAATAAATGCACATACAAACACCTCAATACAAGGTGAAGAAAATAAATGGGCACTAATACAAACTAAATTCTACGCAAAAGTCTCATACGACTCAGAATAAAAAGGATAATCAATTCTAAAAGCATCAATAGGCCAATAGTTAGTCCAATTCCTACATCTGAAATCATTAGCCTAAAAGAAAAAGTTAGTCTTTCCCTACTCTATCTCTAAGGTGACATCCCTACTTACCTTTTTTTTTTCTCTTGCCTGGGAAGGAAAATGTTGTCAGAAGTGAAGATTTCCTTAGAAGTACATTCACTTAGTCAGAGCTCGTTCTAAGATGCTCCTTCTAGCTTCCCATCTAAACCTCAACTGCTCAACCCACGGGGCACTGTCCCTAATACAAAATCCCAAAAACGTAGAACACGCCCTTCGGCACACCTCTTCAGCCAGGTCTTCTTCCAGTACTTTTCCAGTGAAACTTGTACTCCATCCAACGACGGTTAGCTTGACCTTGGGTCCCAGGCAACTTCTCCGCTGAAAGTATCATCCGTAAATTCCAATGTACTCCCCTGATGGCTTCTCGTACCATTCTAACTCCTAAAACAAAGACCTAGTCTCTCTAACGAGATAAATGTCCTTGCACCTGCAACAGAAACATGGGAACGAAAAACTTTTCTCTTCTCTAAGATTTTCCATTCTCCCGAAAGCCAAAGCCTGTACCAAGGGAAATCATTTTCGGCCTACAACGTTTAGCTAACATTAGAAATGAACAGGCCTTTCTCTTTAAACGTATATGCGATCAGGCCTTTACACTGTTAACCATACTCCTAAATCACACTTTAAGCATTAGTTTCATTACTCCTTTATACGTGAATAATCAGACTAAAGTGCAACTTTAACACGGCGCACGTTTAAACGAATACATTGCATTACGTGAAAATCAAACATTATGCGTCAACTAAATACATTTGCAATAATCTACGACATTTCTCTTCATGAAAAGCATGGTTACAATTCTAATCACCCCTATGTTAACAAACCTAATGACACATTTCTATGTCACACCTAAACTATTTCGATTAATATGTGGGTGCGGACTAACAGTGAATATGATGCACCCCTACAAATTTCAGAATAACGTGACGCTCTATCAGTTCCCCCCTTTGATGACAAATGTCATCACACCATCACACAATTAATTCCCTTGGATAAAGAACCGACCTAAACAGTACTTGTTGCCATCCTCCCCCGTCAGAATCTCTCCATATTCTTGATATTCTGATATTGACTGTCCTGCAGTCTAGCCATTCGCATTTCACTCGCTCTGAGAGCTCTTTCAATTCTGTTTCCTCTGTACCACTTGTAAGCTCTGATGAAACCCCACAAGCAGATCACGCAAACCACAACAATAAAGAGGGGTTTTAGCACAAACCCAAGGAACCCCTTTCCCAAATTCGCAAATCAACTTCCCACACGACCAAATCCTTTACCAATCTTTTCCCACACACCTTCTTCGGTCAGATACTCAGTCTCTTGGTGAATTGTGGTAATGTTGTCTATATATCTCTCCAGATCCTTGCTGTTGTCTGGAATATACGTACAACATTCCTGAACTATAAATAATTTACAGACTTCGCCCTCTTTTGCCAATAATACATCTAAAGCAAGGCGATTCTGCAAAACCATCGTTCTTATCGACAACATCTCTCCATCCACCAATATCAAAGACCTTGCTGTATTCATTGACAACTCATCAACCACAGTCGCCAGTCTTCTGATCTTTACATTATTCAAAACCACACCCAAATATCTCCAATCACCATCCCTGCACTCGCAGCTCTTTTGGCTCTAGAATGGTATCCGGTCTACAAAAGCTTCAAATCTTCTGCATTATAGATTTTCGGAAAAATAACAGCCAAATAACATGTACCATACCAATTCGCAGGCAACCTCACATAGGCATTTCATCCACACACATAATAAACAGTTGGGATCACTTGCACCGAGCCTTGCAAAAAGTTCTTAGCTGAATCTTCCATCGTGAAGATATGATCACACGTACTCTGCCCTACCGAAACCTTTTCGTAGTAAGTCTGAGGACGTCTCACACACAACTTCCCCTTTTGCACCTGGTCCAATGCTATGGGTCCATAACTCCCCTTAGATCTGTGTAATCTTTCCTCATCGGTCCAATCTACTGGACTATCTCCTGTATTTCGTGTCTCAGTTATTTTTCTATATCTATCTTCTACTTGACCTATAAACTTCTTCTCTGTATCTGACAACGAACAAGTTAAATTATGCCGATGAGCATAAGCCGCATCCAGTTCCAAAGATGGTATGAAATACTAACGAAGTCTGTCCTCTGACTTGTACTAATTGTATTTATTCAAATTCTTGTAAGCTGAAACTTCAGGAAGTACTGTATCATAATTGGAAAAGAAATACTCAAACTGACCTCCTTCATAGAAAATACTAAGCAACAAACTACAAGAAATTCCATACATCAGTGGAAGATGATGGTATCTAATACCCTCATCCACAGAAGAAGGTAACTGCATGCACACATAACAATCTTTCGCATCCATCGCATCTACGTACTCGTACAGCAGCTTTGCATACGCATTAAGTTTAAAATCACTTCTAGATATATCTATGTGAAATCTACGACTCTCTTCGATTAGTAAAGCTCTTTTAGCTCCTATAGTGACCTCCTTTTGGCTAGAAGTGGTAGGCGTAGGTGTTCCCTGTACCTCCCCTTCCTGCTCATGTGAAACAATATATGAAACTACAACTATAATGATTATAGAAACCATCACCAACCCTATAAGTGTACCTATCACTAATTTAGACCTACGGTGAGTATTTCCAGCATCTACCATCCTTGCAACGTTCTCAAAGTTCTTGGTTTGACAGCAACAATTAAGAGTCTCTTTCTCCTCCAGATATCGCTTGTCAACCAGTTCAAACAACACTTCAAAAGCTGAAAATCCCCTTGCAACTTTCAGTTCCTTTTTACACAGTCCACAAAAAGACTTCCCTAGCCCTCTTTCGTCGTCTTGATGGGAAGTCTCTAAATTTATTCTTCTTCCACCTGGGCCTAGGTTATCTTCTCCTTTAGGCTTTTATATACAACAAAGTTCACCTTCAGTCCAAAATAAGATCCGCTCCCAAAATCTCTAAAGCACGTTGCAAAAGTTTGACGAAGCACCACTAATTCCTGATGCGGTGGTACATAACCAAAGGTTGGAAAAACAGGCGTCTCCAGAATCAATTCACGAATCTTGCTCAGAGGTGGTGGATTCGGAATATTGAGAGTCAGTATTCCTTCGATCTCCACTCCTGGAACCAACAACAGCACGTCTATTTTCAGATTTGGGGAATCGCTGACCAGCGTCAAAGACCTCAGCCTCCCCGGGCCCAACACTCCTGGCATCATTCACAGCGTATGTCCAATCTGATGAGGCGTGCCTTTGACACGGCACTCTTGTTCTCCTGGATCTTCTCAAGTCACCTCGAGCTTGCTCTTCGTCCCTCTGTTCAGATTCAGACGTTTCAAAAACTGGGGCAAGATCTCTTTCAGGTGCCAATCTCAAGTTCAGCCGTCTCTGACTCACAGGCCAAACTCTTTCTGCTTCTGTGGCACTTTTGCTCTCCCTTTGGGTACCCTGTGCACCACTTCCTTCTTCAGCAGAATTTGACTCTACTCCTCCCACGGCAATACTTTCTCCGTCTGAGTCAAATTCGGGGCTTCGATTTGCACAACCCCTTTCAGCTCGATCTAGTGCTCAACCAACTGCATCAGCAACCCTCACAGCTTGACTTGCCCTCTCAGATGGCCCTGCCACCTCAGCTGGATTTTCATTCACAAGAGGGGCTGTATCTTCCAAGGGTGCTGGAACACTACGGGTATGGGAGGCATGCACCCAGTTCGGCAATCCTCCACACTTCACTGCCGTGTTCGTGACCAGTATTACCTGGTACGGGCCACGCCAACGAACATCCAGGCAACTCTTCCGGACGTGTTTACGAACAAGCACCCAATCTCCCTGGCACAGGTCACTTGCGGCTGGAACAGTTGCTGCTTGCACCTGCTGGGACACAGAACGGACTACGTCAACCAGTCCCTTACAGTAGTCGAGAATTAAGTCATCAGTGATGCTAATCAAGGCAGTAGCAGGTATCGCTGGTTATCGCATTGCCCTCCCCATCAGGATCTCGTGAGGTGACAACCCTGTTCGCCTATCAGGAACACTACGAAGGCTCATGAGGACCAAGGGCAGTGTGTCAGGCCATTTCAGGGATGTCGAAGAACACACTTTTGCCATCCGTGCTTTCAAAGTCCCATTAACTTGCTCCACAATCCCAGAAGCCTCAGGTTGATAACTGCAATGTAATCTCTGATCCACATTCAAAGCCGCACAGAGCAATTTCATGATCTCACTGTGGAAATGCGTCTCTCTATCCGACTCCAAAGAGGTCGGAAATCCGAACCTAGGGATAAGTTCCCTCAACAACAGCTTAGCTACAGTGAATGTGTCACACCTACGTGTTGGGTAAGCCTCCACCCACCTTGAAAAGACACACACCACAACCAGAATGTATCTCAGCCCATTACACTTTGGCATCTTAATGAAATCCAATTGCATTCTATTGAAAGGCCCTCCTGACCTCCCAATGTGACTCAAAGTTACAGCAGTTCTTTTTCCTGCATTCATCTGCTGACACGTAACACACCTCTGACATACCGCTTCAGCTACTGCACGAAACCTCGGATTATACCATGTCTGTCTGAACACTCCCACCATGGCATCTCTGCCAAGGTGTACTGCACCATGTATCAATCTTGCCATTGGATTCAACAGACTTTCCGGTAACACAGCTCATCCATCACTCGAAACCCATACATCCACATCTCCCTTCTCAAATCCTGCTCTTATCCAGCTATCTCGTTCTTGATCAGGAACCTCCTCCTGCAATCGTTTTAGTTTCTCCCATGTTTTGGCCATGGCTAACATCATGCTGAGCTTGGTCCTTTATTGGCTTTCTCCAGTATACCCTCCAGTAAATATGCATCCTTGTTCTGCACAAAACCGGGCAACCTCATCTGCGTAATTATTTCCCAGGGAAACAAAATCACTTCCCTTGCTGTGTGCAGAACATTTAACAACTGCAATTTCTTTGGGACACTGCAATGCTTCCAAACATTGTCTCACGTATTCCCCATTTCTAATGTGCGAACCTGAAGATGTCATAAATCCTCTCTGTGACCATAACTGTCCGAAGTTGTGAACCACACCAAACCCGGTCTGACTGTCAGTATAAATCGTTATCCGGATCTGGTCAACAGCCAAACAGGCACGGGTCAAAGCAATGATTTCAGCTACCTGTGCGGAGTGTAGTCCCTCTAAACAAGCAGCTTCAACCACTCCTGTGATGGTACATACAGCAAACGCTGCTCTAAATCGACTAACATCGTCTCTTAAACATGAACCATCCACAAAGAAAATTTCATCAGGGTCAGGGAGCGGTTCATCAACAATGTCTGGTCTCGGTTTGGTGCATAGTTCAGTCACATCGAGACAATAATGATCCTCACATTCTTCATCATCTGCATTTGGAATAGACATCAACGTTGCGGGATTCAAAACAGAACACCTCTTTAAAGTCACATTTTCTGCAGCAAGTATAACTTGTTGATAACGTGTCAACCTATTGTTCGGGAGGTGCTGTGTTTTGGTCCTTGTCATCAACAATTCAACAGAATGTGGCACATAAACTGTAAGTGGATGTCCCATTACAATACTCTCACACCTTTCAATACTGACACCTGTTGCAGCAACGGATTTAAGACATCCGGGCAACGCAGAAGCTACTGGATCTAAAGTAGCTGAAAAGTAGGCAACTGGTCAACGGACACCTCCATGATTCTGAGTCAGAACTGACAATGCACAACCCTCTCTCTCGCAACAGAACAATGTGAATGCCTTGTTGTAATCAAGCATCCCCAAAGCTGGAGCGCGACACAGGGCTTCTCTCGGCCTCAAAAATGACATCAAACAATCATTGTCCCATGGTACCGGATCACTCAAATCTTTGTGCGTCAGCCGTTGCAAAGTCTTCGCTTCAAAGGAGAAGTTGGGAATCCATTGGCGACAATAGCCAACCATTCCCAAGAACATTCTGACTTCTATCTGGGTGGTGGGCACAGGGATATTCATAATAGCCTCAATGCGATCCGGTGACACCTTTCTCCTGCCCTTCTCAATTCTGTGACTCAAATACTGTTCTTCACTCAGACAGTACTGCAATTTGTTCAGGGACACCTTGTTTCCATTCTCTGCCAAATGATTCAGTAAAGAAATGGTATCAATTCTGCAAGCATCTTCAGTTTCTGAAGCAATGAGCAAGTCGTCAATGTATTGCACCAGAACAGAGTTCTGCGGCAACTCTAGACTCTCAAGATTCTTCTTCAGGATCTGATTAAAGATCGATGGACTCTCTGTGTACCTCTGAGGGATACGACACCACGTTAACACACGGTTCTCCAGCCGGAAAGCAAAAAGAAATTGGCTTTCCTCATGGAGCGGTATTGAGAAGAATGCTCGACACAAATCAATAACTGTAAACCACTCAGCTTCACATGGAATTTGAAACGGGATCACAGATGGATTCGGTACCACCGGACAACATGGAACAACTATCTCATTGACCTTTCGCAGGTCCTGCACAATCCTGAATTTCCCACTCGGTTCCTGTAGTCCCATGATAGGTGAATTACATAGGCTACCCATGATCTCTTTCAGAATTCCCTGCTTGATCATAGACTCAATTACAGGTTTGAACCCTGCAATAGTCTCAGGTGACAAATTGTACTGGGGCGTCCTAGGAAATTCTACATTCGGCTTGACTTGAATCTTCACTGGCTCTACATCTTTGATCAATCCGAGTTCTTCTCCACTGAGATCCCACACATCAAGTCAAACAGAATCCCTCAAATCAAGTGGGAGCTCCTCCACTGTCAGCGCCGGGTACATTTCTATACACACGGGCTGATTTGCAACCTTGAAGGTCGCATCATCATCCTTTGTTTGCACTTCAACTCCCTGCGGTGTGCAATAAATGGTGCAATTTAACTTGCACAACAGATCTCTTCCTAACAGGCAAACTGGACTCGAGACACACACCACGAACTGGTGTCGGTCCCGGAATGTTCCTATTCTCACAGGAATTGGCTCTGTCAATTTCTTATTTGCTACACCAACAACTTGAATTGATTGTCCCAAGAGGGGTAGGTTAGGGACAACTGCTGATCTTACAGTAGACCGGGTAGCACCAGTGTGAACCAGAAAGGTGGTAGGGTGACCATCATTATCTGCTTCTACAAATGGTCTCCTCTGGTCTACCTCCAAGACTGCGCCAAGCGTGCAGTCTGCCTCCCCTCTCAGGCACCGTCATGCCAACGGGTCCAGACTGAACTCCTCATATCCTTCGAACAAGGGCATCTGTTGGCAAGTCCGAACTCCTTGCTGAACACTTTAAACTCTAGGTGGCTGAGGAACTTGCACCTGTGGACTAGTAGTCCCCCCTTTCACCAACTTTGGTCTAGTCACTACGGGAGCTACCTCAGGTACAGGTACCTGAGCTATCTCTACTTCTTGCTGCACCTGGTTCATTGGATTCAAGGGACACTCTTGTTTCCAGTGTCCAACCTGGTGACAAAGATGACACGCAGTGGTCTTCTTCAATGTCGCCACTTCCATTCCTGTTTTGGGATCAACCGACTTAGGTTTTTCCTGACCTTGGACATTCTGATTTCCCCCTTGATTATTTCCCTGCTTCCTTTCTAATGTTCCCCCACTAGACTGACCCTGAGCCGTTTGCATCGGAACAAGCATTAACTTGTCCTTCAACTTCCCGTGCTTCGATTCTATCTCATCACTACAGTACCTGGCATATCGCAAAATCTCATCCACTGGCTTGTTCTGCCAGCAAATCAAATGTTGCTGTATCATGAGACTAACCTCTGGTCTCAAACCCAACACAAACTTCGAAACAAACTGTCCCATGTCTTTTGTATCCAAGGCATCCAATCCACTGTACTGCTTAAAGGCCTGCAAGAGTCTTTCATAGTACTCATGCACTGTCTCTTTTGGCTCTTGGACCGTCCGATCTATCTTGACCCAATCAATATCCTGAGGTGAAATGTTCGACTTCAGCCACGTAATCACTTGTTCAAACTTCTTCATGACTATGGGTGGCGGACCATTCGAAACAGGATCCCTTTCGGGCTCTGAAGTCAGCCAATCAACAGCAATTTTACATGCCGACCATAAATCGCTCGGAACCACAATGTCAAACACCGTGCTCAAATCAATCCACAACACCTTTGAGATCTTGACAAACCGATCAACCTGCTTGTACCACTCGACGGGCTTCTCCCGCAAGCAGGGAAAATCATTCGTAAATGCAGCCAAATCACCCCTACTCCAAGGCACATGCACATATCCGACTTTCTGTACCTCTCGTAAAGGGAAATTTCCTTCATCCACCATCCCCCCACCTGGAGGAGGCGTCTCTCCTACCATCGTTTTAGAACTCTTCTTCTTGGACCACCTTTCTTCCCATTTATCAAGCATGATCCATGCACGCATTGCTATAATCAAATCCTTGATGTGAGTCCTCAATCCCATGACCCTCTTCTCCTACAATTCTTGGTCGCTATACTGCAATCTATGGCTTCCCTGCAATGATTTCGTTTTAGACAGGTCCACCTCATACCTTTTAGCCAATTCTGACAACTTCTCATGTGCAGTTCTTGCCTTGCGAGTCACATCCTTCGCTACAAAAAGTAACTCATCTTGTTCATACATGTATGTTCTTTCAAGAGGCAAATTTCCACTTATTATTTAATCTACTTGTGCTTTCAACCTTACTACATCTAACATTCTCCCTTTCAAGGCTCCCTTCAATAATTCTGGGCAAACTGCCCCATTTTGTTTGTCATACTCGCAGTCCTGTTCTCGAGGTCTATTCTCTTCTGTCATAGTCCTAGAGACTGGTCGGTTTCCTGAATTGCCTCGCTCCTCACTCTCTACCATTCTTCCACACTGATTCCTCACAGGAGGTACCCACATCCTCAGATCCGACCTCGACTCGGCCAAAGACCTTGGCCTTGCTGATCTCGTATCCACCTGTCCCCTAGAAGAGTCTGCTGTAGCTGGCAGTGGCATACTCCATTCTATAGGTTTTGGAGTCTGCTCCATCCCACTCACTGATCCATTTCCCTCTTCCACACTCCTTGATCCTGCGGTTGACTGCGCTAGACTACCAACCTTCTCTTGATCGGGGTCATAAACTGAAACAATGGGTCCAATGGTAACCGGTACCTTTAAAGCATCCGGTAACCGCACACCTCTCCCAACCCCTGTGCTTGCTACAGACTGATTTTTCACGTTCTCAGTTCCTGCCGAGATTTTCCCTACTACTCTCACCTCTGACTGAGTCTGTGATCCGCTAGTCCCTTCTGCTTGAGCCGACTTCCCTTCATTGGAATCTGGATTGTATGGAGGTGGTCTCTCAGACAGCAACCTCTCTACTAGACTGCCATCTGTATCACTGTCATCGTAATCCACACTCTTTGCCTTAGCACTGTCTGTCTTCTCTAATAGCAGGTACAACCTGTCTCCCTCTTTCGTTTCTACTCTCCACCTCTTCTCTTATGCATCCCACCTCGCATCCTGCAATGCCTTAATTGACTTCTTCACCCTTTCTTGACTTTGATCTCTTTTCCTGTCATGTGCTGCTCTGAGTTGGTCTCAGCAAAGGTCGCAGCGCAGACATTACAGATTTCAACTGATACAACACCTCCAACCTGAAAGTACCATATCGTGGGAAAGCTAGTTCTCCCTCGCCATGAGTCATTTTATGCCAATTTTCAAGCCAAATTATAGTATGCAAACCCACATTTCTTGCCATATAATGTGCCAGAGTATCCTCAGGAGGGGCGTCTTCTCCCCCTCGAGTAACCACATGTTTGTCACCTCTACATAATTCTCGGAAAACCTTAAAACATATCATGATGGACAAATTTTCGCTCGCGCACAATGTTTTCATTCACTTCCTGATCTCAATCCACCAATAGCAGTGCGACTCACACCAACCGACCTATCGCAGCGCGACACCTTCTGACGTAACTTTTCCTCCGCTCGCAGCAATTCCCCTCCTTCACAATTTGCGTCTCACCCTTGCATTCGTCCCAGTCACACTCTGAAGTAATTATCTGTCCAAGAAACGACCGGACAATTACTTCTCTGACCGCCTCTGGCAGTCTCTCTAAATTGTCGACCTCAACTGGCAACTGTCTGTTTGCGAAACAACCAGACAATCTCCTCAACTGATAGGTTTCAATCACTCAAAATTCCACATACAACAACCCACGACCAGCATCAGTTACTCATGCACTCGCACATTCGCACCCCCTATCTCGGTCCAGGTTCTCGATGACGTCTCACGATCCCCTTTCAGTTGTCAACAAAATCTACCGCGGGTGTCTTCTACACCACAATCACTTAAGCTACTCGTCAAGCCTAACATTTTCCTGGGCTGCGCGCGCTCACAGCCTGATCTCACTATCACTCAACACTCACTCCAACTCCGCAAGACATCACACAATCAAATCAACACCGCAATCTACAAACATATCACCCTGTTCATACTCACTCATCCACAAACTGCTGCTTTCCACCACACCGCTACTCTCCATCAACTGCCGTCGTCCGCTGCTCGCCATCCGATGAGTCACCATCACTTGACTTCTATGGGCCTCTAGAATCTCTTATCCTGATCTAGATCTCCCCTCACTATCAGAGATAACCATCCTGCTCTGCTACCAACTGATAGGACCGGATTCTTGCCTACCTTATAATCTCCAAGAATCCTCTCAGGTCGCCAGGATCTTTTTATCTGCTACATAGTGTAGAGGGGAGGAAATTCAAATCTCAATACATAGTTAACAGAATCAAATTTCCGTTCCAAAGGACCACTGACTCCGAATCTACATTTTAAAGATTTTTTTACAACCAGGAATAAATGCACATACAAACACCTCAATACAAGGTGAAGAAAATAAATGGGCCCTAATACAAACTAAATTCTACGCAAAAGTCTCATACGACTCAGAATAAAAAGGATAATCAATTCTAAAAGCATCAATAAGCCAATAGTTAGTCCAATTTCTACATCTGAAATCATTAGCCTAAAAGAAAAAGTTAGTCTTTCTCTACTCTATCTCTAAGGTGACATCCCTACTTAACATTTCCCTTCCAAGGCAAGAGAATAAAAAAAAGGTGTCAGAAGTGAAGACTTCCTTAGAAGTACATTCACTTAGTAAGATGCTCCTTCTAGCTTCCCATATAAACCTCAACTGCTCAACCCACGGGGCACTGTCCCTAATACAAAATCCCAAAAACGTAGAACACGCCCTTCGGCACACCTCTTCAGCCAGGTCTTCTTCCAGTGAAACTTGTACTTCATCCAACGACGGTTAGCTTGACCTTGGGTCCCAGGCACCTTCTCCGCTGAAAGTATCATCCTTAAATTCCACTGTACTCCCCTGTTGGCTTCTCGTACCATTCTAACTCCTAAAACAAAGACCTAGTCTCTCTAACAAGCTAAATGTCCTTGCACCTGCAACAGAAACATAGGAACAAAAAACTTTTCTCTTCTCTAAGATTTTCCATTCTCCCGAAAGCCAAAGCCTTTACCAAGGGAAATCATTTTCGGCCTACAACGTTTAGCTAACATTAGAAATGAACAGGCCTTTCTCTTTAAACGTATATGCGATCAGGCCTTTACACTGTTAAACCCACTCCTAAATCACACTTTAAGCAGTAGTTTCATGACTCCTTTATACGTGAATAAGCAGACTAAACATGCAACTTTAACATGGCGCACGTTTAAACTAATACATTGCATTACGTGAAAATCAAACATTATGCGTCAACTAAATACATTTGCAATAATCTATGACATTTCTCTTCATGAAAAGCCTGGTTACATTTCTAATCACCCCTATGTTAACAAACCTAATGATACATTTTTATGTCAAACCTAAACTATTTCGATTAATATGTGGGTGCGGACTAACAGTGAATATGATGCACCCCTACAAATTTCAGAATAACGTGACGCTCTATCACCTCCAAGAACTAACAAACTTACATGGAATCATTCATTATATGTGGGACAATTACACACTTGAAGGAAAGAACTGGTTGTCTCCAAGTACAGCGCAGGTGTAGGTAAAGCATCATCACCAAACCTGTTTTTTGTTATACCCCACAGTGTGGTAGGGGGTTTCTGCCAGTTGGTTATTGAAACTTGCAATGACAATTGCGACTCCTACTAGAATTTTGTACATTGCAATTATATTTTTTGCCCTTGCCAATCATGTCTCTTTGCATTGTAGAATCTTTAGAAATGCAAAAACATTTTGTACATCTGGCAACCAGTCTTTTCTTTAATAATTGTGGCTGAGGTTCCTCATAATGTTTGTTACCATGCGCTAAATAACTTTTATGCGCCATTCATTCAGGATATACCGCCTGCATGAATGGATGTTGTTTGTGCATGCCAACAAATTGAATTACCTGCCTGTAGGTTTGGCTCTAGTTGAACTGAAGGCAGACAATCTTAACTTGTGCTGGTTTATCTAAGTGTCCAGTTTAAAGAATCCAGGTACATAGTGAGAGAAAGAGAGTTGTGTGGTGGTACCGCACATTAACAATTACTACTTGAATATCATCAGAAACCACGGTGAACGATCTGTGTCAGGATGTTATAATACTGGGGATCTAGTCTATTTGTAATAAGTGGTCTGAAGTGGCTATAAGGTGAAATGTCATCATGTTCCAAAAACCTCTATCAAATATTTAATAAGGGACATTTTCCCAGTCTTACATTGCTGGCCTTTCGCTGTCACAGAACGTAGCAAGGTGATGTACTGTGCTGTGTCACATTTTAATAAATATGCCCCTTAGTCTGTGTAATAATTTGAGACAGAAAACCACTCTCTCTAAAGCACAGAGAAAGCAGACATCTCTGGGTACAGTTGGAGAGGTAGCAGGTTGATGTAACAGTTCTTTACCTACAAGTGGATATTGCCTTGAAGGAACAGTTACTACTAGGATGTATATCATCAAGCTTGAAGTACTGTGTGTTCAAGAAAATAGTATTTCTTGATGGTGATTATTTTGTAAGAAATCTCATTCACACTGGACAATCGTGCATCATATACTATCTTAATCGAAAGAGCTTTATTAGGTATATACAGCTACCATTAAAGCAAGAACAGAATTTAAAACAGTTGTATAAAACTTTCCAATACATGAAACAGACCAATTAGTTATCAAGCACGATGCCTTTCCTAGTAGCAATTGCTTTTTGAATAAAAGAAGCAACATAAAAACAAATTCAAGGATCTTTAAGAGCAACCAATGAGTTCATAGCAGCATATCTTCATCATTTCTTCACAGTGTAGGCTGTCTTGTGTGACTACTGAATGTGTTGAGATACGTGAAAAGGGCACACTGGACTCATGCATGGTCACATGAATTTTGCAGGTTATCAATTTCATTATTTTAGAGAAAACTGCGCTTCAATAAAAAATGAGATAAAGTCGTTCTGCATACAAAAATCTGTTCCATAAACAGATTAAATGATCAGAGTTTTAAATTTTATTACTACAATTTGAACAAAAATTTTAATTACCCCAGCTGCAATAATTTCAAAAACCAAAGATCAAGAGAGCAGAAAAATTATGAAGTGAAACAAACAATGAGCAAATCAACAATAATGTGCAGAAAACCATGTGCTAATAACTGACAAAAACAACCATATAGACATTATAGGCAAGCAAACAGTGACCAACATTAATATAACACCTTAGGTCACTTCTTATAAAAGCAAAACACTAATGCATCCAAAACAAAAATACTACAAAGAATAGTGTAACGGGTCAGAGTGTATGTCAACGACGTTTTGATCCCGTAAAAATATGGGATCATCATCAGGACTGAGGATCAGTTGCCTGGCATGGTATCAATTGATATATTACATGAAGCACCTGATATTTCAACAATCTTGAATAAAGCACACAACAGGCTTTTTCTACAAAATCAGTGCTTGTTCAGGAGTATCATACGAAGATAAAGCACCTAAAATAAACAAGGAGAGAAAAGGAAGGAATGGGAATGAGAATTAGGAGAATGAAGAAATCATTTTTATTATTAAGATATGTATATTAGGGCTATGCACCTATAGAGATGTGTACTGCGAAAAATTATCTTGAAGTAGTGGAAGCAAAGGACCAAGACACAATCATGCACGGACCGTGAGGCAAGGGCAACATGGTATCTTGTGCCCTGGCTCAAATGATTATTAGAAACATACCGATCAACAATCCATAGCGTCAAGGTGAATGGTAAGAGTGTGATTGCAGTCCCATGTACACGTGAAGAATCGAAAAATAAGGGCAGACATACCTATAAAGTTGTGCACTGTTGTATCTAAAAATTGCAGCGATTTGGGGGAAATCCAAATATACACCCATATAACGATATGATCAATTTCTAAATGTGCAAAGCTGAGCATGCTTACAAACAGAGGGAGCAGAAATAGGACGCCGCTAAAGTGTGCCAAAACTTTGTAAAAAGGCACTTTTCCCCACTCTCCATTTTTTCGAAATGCTTCCCTTGCTGTGCTGCATTGCATGAAAGTTTCCAGACCAAAGTGTGAGTGACTTAGAATGTATAGCAGCATAACATGGATTTTCTAAAATTTGTGTTTTTTAAGATAGTTCACTTTATGGAATCTTGTGCTCTCACTCAAAATTGCAGAGTAGCGGCCTTGCACCTTGTAACAATATTGGTTGTTGTGGGCACATTATGGAGCTTTGTGAGATTTCTTGGCATCCATTACTATCATTTGTGTCTGCTGCCACTTCCAAGTTTCACTCTGACCTTCCTTTCACTTTTTAGAACACTTGGATTAGCCGCAGCCCCATGCTACAACGGAGAGTGTACCACGCTATGGCTGCCGTCCAAAGGAAGTTGTACGTTCTAGGAGGCAATGATTTAGACTACAACAACGATCGGATTATAGTGCGCCACATAGACTCGTACAACATCGACACAGATCAGTGGAGCCGCTGCACATTCAACCTTCTAACAGGCAAGTCCTCCGTTTTGCAGCGTGTTTGTGGGAAAAGTGAAGGTTGGCATGTATAAATGTAACATTGGGGACCACGGTTTTAAGTGGGCCGGGTCCCTCTGGGTCTGAGACCCATTATTAAAAACAGACATTGAAACAGGCCCCTATCCTGCTCTATGTTCTTGTACTTAACTTTTTTGCTATCAAAAACACTGATAAATTTCCAAACAATGAAAGTAAAAAACATTATGGTAATCCACATAAGTGATTTAGTTGTCGTTTAGATGGTATGTTTTGCTTAATTTTGCATTCCCTATGAGTTCTAGCTCTTTCCAGGATGTTGAGCAGATGAATGCTACTTTGAGCAGAGCTAAACAGTGGCAGATGGCATGTACTGAAGGTGGTTGTGCGGGTGGCACGGAAAACAAAAATAATGATAAAATTAAATAAAATACACTTACCTTCCTGCGCAAGTGTAACGTCTTCCTCGATCAGTCTTTTCTCCTCGAGGCAGGCTACCAACTCCCAAACCAATCCTGGCGCTACTCTCATGCTGGTTAACAGCGTTACAGCAGCGCCATGATCGGAGGGAGTGGCCTCTCTCAGCACTTTAACAAGCACTGGAGACCTGTGCTTTCTGTAACCCAGCCGTCGCAAGACAGCCGACCAAAGGGACATGCACACTTTAAACATAAGTGCACAACTCCCTGCTGGCACTCAGCAGCAATGGCCCCGCACCATCCTGATGCTCAGATTGGGACGAGTTGGTTGACGACAAATAAAATGGTAAGAAATAAACTTTATTACCATTTTATTTTCCAGTTCTAGTATGGGGCTTTTCTTTGTGGGGCGACGCTCCTCTGCTTGAATGGAGGAGCCGCCCCTGGAACTAAAGCCCCGTTCTATGTATATTTGAAACAACAGTTGCAGTTTCAAACCAGACCTAAAAACATTTTAGTTCGAAACTAATCTCTTCACAGCAGCGCCGTAATGTATCTAGATTGTTGGTGGGATCTTAACTAAAAAAAGTATCACAACCCATCTCAGGCATAGAGCATTTGCTTTGCTTTTATATTGTTACGGCCACTGCTTGAAGATGTGTCTTTCTCCTCCTTCCTATCTCTTCTCATGATTTGGTGTTGTGTATGCCAGGAAGGTGCTAATTGCATTACAACTGATGATATAAATATGGCACAGTAGCTGTCACTACTGCCTGCATTTCTAACTGGCAAGCATATTCCCAAGAAGAGCTGAGTTATATGAGAACCTATAAACTGGAATCAGCTGGGGCTAATTAGCTTCGGCACATGAGGAAGCGCGTCTCACAGAAATCACCAAATGCTACACTTTTATGAAGGGGTTTCTGCCTTCCATGTTATCACAGCTAAAGTCTCAGAAAACTTTGTGCAAGCTATACATGTCAAGGTAACATCCAGCATCTAATAAAGCCAAACCTAATTCCAGGGCTTTAAGTGGGCTGAAAAAGTTGGGGGGGGGGGGGTCTCTAGAAGGGGCGGGCCCTGTAAAATTAAGGGTGCAGCTTAAACAAGTAAACTAAAATTCCCACAGAGTACCACCCTAACCACACATTTGCATAGTATCGCAACTGGCAGAGGTGACCATTGTTCTGTGCGCTTTGCAGTAAACCAAGGATTGAATGATCATATATTCTGAATACCTTTTTGACCCACTGATAGAAACTCACTCTGCCTTCAGCCACAACTCAGTTGTGGCCCGTTATGAACACTTGAATGAAACTCAGTTTAAAGTAAGCACTATACAAGAGTAATATGCTGCCTGAAAAAATTACTATAACACAACATTCTGGAAAAAGCAAAGTTTTTAAGTAATGCAGGATTAAGTAAAACGTGTAGAATATAAAAAGGAATTACATGGTTTACCTTAACAGTTTTTACACTACCTGTTCAAAAATCTATCAAAGTTTTAGTCTGTAAAGTTAAGGACATGAGTAAAGGGCCCGGCAGGGACCCGGTATAATGTCCTATTTTAAAAACTACCTGGTCTGAGCCCTGGAGGGATCCGGCCCACCTAATGCCCTGCCTAATTAGCCATATTGAAATATTACTTCGGCGATTTGTTTCTGGGCCACACATTTTAAGTAGTGTGAAAGCATTGAAGGTATGTGTGGAATTTAAGGCAATTGAACCAAGCACACTTTTATAGCCATTGGCTCTACAGTAATGAATAATTAAGAACTAATGGGGTTTAAAATGGTAGAACTGTTTATAATAACGAAACACTAGGGTTGCACATTGCTGGGGTCTAATCATTTCGTGGGTGGGCAGGTGAATATCATGGAGGTTGCTGCTAAGGTAGATTACGGCTTGCGATGCTCCACCTTTGAATCTCCAAGTTAGCAATGCAAGAATCTGTCTTGCAGTTCAATGGTGCTTCAGGGAGGAATGGTGCTGGTGGCAGCCCGTTGAGTGTAGAAGGAGGAGGAGCCCAGAGTGTGGAGTCAGTGTACCAGCATATGCCTGATTGAATAGCTGTTTAACACACTGACCACTATACAAAATGTAGCTTGTGAATGGCAGGAGCAGGCATCAGAGAACAGCCATCGCAGCAGCGTGAACAGTCAGCAAGGGCTGCTCATTGGGAACTATGATGTGGTAATGGCACATTCCGAAACTGGCCAGTTCTCTCCATTTATTCCCCCCGAGTAAGGGGTAACAACTCTACCTCATCTGCAATAGTCTTGTGTTTCTATTCATCAATAGAATTTAAAGTGAATCAGTTTATGAAGCACTTCCATGTGGCGT
This sequence comes from Triturus cristatus, assembly GCF_964204655.1. NCBI lineage: Eukaryota > Metazoa > Chordata > Amphibia > Caudata > Salamandridae > Triturus > Triturus cristatus. Next base: position 634,990,109 of record NC_140589.1, on the reverse strand, counting down.
ATAATGATAAAAGAGTGTTCTCGGGCACCCCAGCTTCCCATCCCATACCACCCTAATAGGCAGAGAGGAGGGGGTACCAGTTAAAGTTTAAGCATCAGATGATGCTTAGATGTCTAAACTGAAAAGATGCCCCAAGATAGATAGACAATGGAACTCCTGGATTGGAGTTTAATGGCAAGAAGAAGAGGCTACTTACCTTCGGTAATGCCATTTTTAGTAGAGACTCTATCTAACTACAGATTCCTCACCTTAGAATATTCCCCAGGCATTATCGTGGATCCGGAAGATCTTAAGCAGTACCTTTGCGCGCTGGTAAGTGGCATTGATCGGCTCTGTGTCAGTGTCATCTGCGTCGAAAGTGACATCGTGGTGCCCATGTAAGCGTCACCCCGGTGAGCTGACATCAGTTTATTTTTAGACCATTTCTACACCCAAAAACATGGAACCATGTCAAAAACAATGTTTGACCAGTGTGTAGTATCTAATGGGATCTTTAAGTTAACAAACCCAGTTTGCAGAGCGGGGAGGATCTGTGTGGAATCTGCAGTATATAGAGTCTCTACCAGAAAGTTGTTACCAAAGGTAAGTTACTTGTTTTTCTGATAGAGACTTGTAACCACAGATTTCTAACCTTACAATAAGTACCCAAGCCATACCTCCCCAGAGATGAGTCTGTGAACTGGCTCAAACCAGAAAATCCTAGTGGACTGAATGGGCAAAACGCCTATCTCAATTGACGAGACTGTCCAAGTAGTAGTGCTTCATGAATGTGTGAAGTGGCACCCACATAGCAGCTTGGCAGATGTCAAGGACAGGTACCCCGTGAGCCAATGCAGTAGTAGTAACCATGGCCCTGGTGGAATGGGCCTTCAAACCATCTGGATGTTGCTTCTTAGCTAATGTGTACCAGATTTTAATGCAGAGCACAATCCATTGAGAGATGGTCTGCTTGGGCACAGACTTGAACTTTTTCACTCTAGTGAACCTGATGAAAAGCTGATCGCCCATCCCATTGTCTTTGGTGTAATCAATGTACAAAGAAAGCTCTTTAAAAGATGAGGCAGAGTGAAAAATGTGGGCAGGGTGATGTTCTCATTGACATGAAATGGGGTGACAACTTTTGGCAAAAAAGAGGCACGTGTCCGAAAGATCAGTGTCTAGGAGAAAAAGCTGATGTACAGAAGATGAGAGAGCTGTGAGCTCACTGATCCTCCTGACAAATGTAACGGGGATGAGAAAAGCAGTTTTAATAGTCCAGAACCACACAGCAAAGCTGTGTAGGGGCTTAAAGGGGGAAACAAATGAGAAACACGAGGACCAGATTGCGATTCCATTGGGGCATCACAAAAGGCGTAGGAAGGAACAAGTGTTTCAATTCTCTCGGAACACGAGTCACAGTAGGTGAGTTGAACAGGGAGGGTTGGTCTGGCAACAGCAGGGAAGCCGAAATGGCTCACAAGTAACCCTTAAGAGGGCCCAGGGCAAGGCCTTGCCGGGCTATAGAGAGAAAAAACAGCAACTTCCCCGACAGTGGTGCAGACCAGGCATGAGGAACTCCAAGCCACAAACTTATCCCAAGTCAGGCACATACAGTTTTAGTGTAGGGATGCCTGGCAGCCAAGATGACATCACAGCCCTCAAGGGGAAGATTGAAAACCCTCAATTGTCGTTGCTCAGTATCCATGCATGAAGATGGAAAGTGCGCAGGTTTGGATGCAGCACCCTACTATGTTGTTGCGATAGGAGATCCTCCCATACGGGCAACCTAATTGGAGTACCAATACTCCTGCTCAGGAGGTTGGGATACCAAACACTCTATGCCCAGTCTGAGGACACTAGAATGACTGGACCGTGTGGGACCTGATCTTCTGGAGAACTTGTTGCAGGTGTAGTATTTTTTTTTGTTGCATATTCATATAGCGTGAACTCGACCCAAATGTATTGGAGCGCTTTACATGAGCACCGTATTTACATTACACATTCAGGCACGGGGAGATTAAGTGATTTGCCCAGAATCACAGGATGTGGACGCGACCCCGAGGCTCGAACCCTGGTTTCCAGCACCAAAGTCGTCAGTCTAGCTGACGGACCACATCCTCTCCCCGGAGGAAAGGCATACAGAATCGAGAATTCCATTGGAGACTAAATGTGTCAGCAAGTGAGAACAGCTTTGGAAACTCAAACGTACAGAAGTGTTGACATTGAGCGTTCTCGGCAGAGGCAAACAGGTCGATCCAAGTTTCTCCCCGTACGCAGAAAATACTTTTTTACCACCTCTGGATGAAGTCATCATTCGTGATCCTCAAGGCATCAGCGGCTGGGTTCATCCACCCTGGCATTCAGTTAGCCTGCCAGGTCCTGCACGGTCAGAAAGATGTTGTGGAGCTCTAGACAAGTTTATAGGGGCAGAGCCTCATGGCACGGAATCCACAACCACAACCATCTGAAGGAAACACGTTAGTTAGATTCCTTACCCTAGAATATCCTCAGGCGTCAGGCTGGATCCGGAAAGATTTTCGTCAGCAATACCCTTGCGCGTCGCTAGGCGTCGTCTGTGGCTCTGCATCTGTCGTCGGCGTCGTGATTGCTGGGATGACGTCGGAGTACTTAGACGCCGCCCTCGCGTGCTGACGTCAGTTCTTTTTTCCGCGCCAGTAAGCACAGATCTGGGAAGAGCATACCCTTTTAGTCACTTTTTGACTAAACTTTTTGAACTTTTTTGGTTCCTATTTCGAGTCGGCCTCGACTCCTGGTGCCGGTAGGGATGCCTGGGTTCAAGCCGTACGACGCCTGTCACCGCCTGATGTCGGTCATGGATCACCACCGCCGGTGTCTCTACTGCTTTGGGGCCGACCACGATGCTGAGTCGTGCCTTGACTGCTGGGCCTTGATCTCGAAGGCTTGGCGGGAGTGGTCCCGCAGGCTGCTCTCGATCCGGCAGTTGGCTCCGTGCCGCTCAAGGTCCCGGTCGAGGAGGAGGTTGAAGGACCGGTTGCGGAGCCGCAGTCATCACCGCTCGTCGGGATCCAAGTCCTCGCATTCCGGTAAGTCAAGGCACAGCAAGAAGTCGAAGAGACGACATCGCTCTTCTGACTCCCCTCGGCGGTCACGCGACTCAGCTGAGGGTTCGGGTGGCACCACCCGCGCAGCTCCGTTGGAGCTGCAAGAGTCGCGTCCAGCCCCATACCCTCCGGTCCCTGGACCCGATGCGACTCCGACGGAGATCCGAGACTTCCTCGTGGCCCTGAGGAGTCTCGCTCCGCCGTCGAGGCGTGCCGGCGCGCCCCGCAGGTCCGACTGGGGGGCCTAGCGAGCCGGCGGACCCGGCCCCGTCGTCGACTTTGGTCCAGACGCCGCAGGCCCCCGGGGAATCCAGGACTGGATCCCAGTCGACGCCGGTCGACCTTACGACCCCTCTGCCGGCACCGACCCCTTCGGTGCCGCCCCGTCTTCGGATGACGTCGTCCCCAGGTTTAGTCCCGGTCCGGGCCCGGCATCGGAGCTGCGCCGCCCGGCGCCGGATATGGTGCCAATGGATGACAGATTCATCTACCGCCCGGCTCCGACCTTTCCACCTGTCTACCAGGAGTCGTATGACGGGGACGACTGGGAGGGGTCTGAGGACCCTCTGGCACAGCAGTGCCAGTTATCTCAGGACTGGGCAGAAGAGCTGGGGGATGCCAGTGGTCTTGACACCTCCCCTGACACTGGCTTCATCTCTCCTCCTTCCGTGGCTACGGAGGAGGGTGCTACCTATTCTGTGGTGCAGCGCAGGGCTTCAGCTAGAGCTCCCTGCAGTGGCCGTGATGACTAATCTCCTCACTGAAGTGCTTCAACAGCAGGTAAGCTCCTCAGAGCCTCTGCTGCAGTTCAATGAAGCACTGATGGACGTTCTGATGAGCTCCTGGTCCAAGCCCTCCACAGTCCCTCCTGTGAACCAGAATGTGGCCCGGCGCCACCGCCCGCACCGGGCGACCCCAGCTTTCTGTCAGTGCACCCCACGCCTGAGAGCCTGGTTATCCAGGCCTCTACCTCCCAGACCGCCTTCCTGTCCGCTCCCCCGGATCGGGAATCCAAAAGGTTGGAACAGTTTGTGAAGAAACTGTTCTCCTCTCTTAGTTTGGGGTTGCGGTCTATCAACACCGCGTGCCTTTTGGATCGTTACACTCACTCTTTGTGGGATACGGTGGCGGACGTGCTGCCCCAGTGTCCAGAGGAGGCCCAGACACAGCTCACCCAGGCCGGGAGGGGCGGGATGCGGCACGGTACTTGGTACGATGTGGGCTTGACACAATGGACTCGCTAGGTAGGGCAATTGCGACCACGGTGGCGATTCATCGCCACGCCTGGCTGAGCTCCACGAATTTCGCCGGGGATGTCCATAGCACCATCATGGACATGCCCTTCGATGGTCGTCGCCTCTTTGGCGACAAAGCGGATAGTGCGTCTGAGCGCTTTAAGGACTCCAGGGCTACGGCCAAGTCCTTGGCCCTCTCGGCCCGTGCCCGCAAACTTCCGCTTTTCGCCCCTTTCGTGGCCAAGGAAGGGGCGCCCCCACACGTCCGTCTAGCCACAGCCCGCAGAACCAACCTCAATGCGGTCGCGGACGTGGACTCCGCCGAGGCGGAGCCGGGGCACAGAGAGCCGGTCAGCCCACTTCTACCCCAGCAGCATCTGCCTCAAAGCCTTCCTAGTCCGAGCTTTCAGGCCCATTCAACACCAATGGGAGGCAGAGTTCGCCATCACCTGCTCCACTGGCGTACCATCACATCGGACAGGTGGGTGCTGCAAATCGTCTGAAGGGGCTACTCCCTCCCCTTCGAGGCGACCCCTCCAGCCATGACACCGCAGTACCACCACATGTCGGGGGATCACTTGAATCTTCTGCAGGAGGAAGTTACAGCCCTCTTGGCCAAGGGGGCCATGGAGCGCGTTCCTGGCCCAGATGTAGGTCGGTGTTGTTATTCCCACTACTTTCTGGTTCCCAAGAAGGGCAAAGGGGGCCTACGCCCTATCTTGGACCTCAGGAGCGTCAACGCCTTCCTCCGGAAGGAGAAGTTCAAGATGCTCACCTTAGCTCAGGTTCTGGCTGCCCTAGACCCTGGAGACTGGCTGGTAGCGTTGGACTTGCAGGACGCTTATTTCCACATCCCCGTCCTGCCGGCCCACCGGCGTTACCTGCGGTTCATGGTAAGCCACGAGCACTTTCAGTTTACCGTGCTCCCCTTCGGCCTCACCAGTGACCCTGGGGTGTTCACAAAAGTGGTGGCGGTGGTCGCAGCTCATATGCGCAGATTAGGGGTTCCAGTCTTCCCCTATCTCGACGACTGGTTGTTAAAGGCGGGCTCGCCCCAGGCAGTCGTCTCCCACCTCCAGACTACGGCCGACCTCCTGCATTTGCTGGGGTTCTCCATCAACGTGCCGAAGTCACATCTGAGTCCCTCCCAGAAGCTCCTTTTCATCGGAGCGGTTCTCGACTCGGCGCAGTTCCGGGTCTATCCTCCGGAACAGTGGGTTCGGGATATTCAGGCTCTGATTCCGATCTTTCAGCCTTTATCCCGGGTTTTGGTCAGGTTGGTGCTGCGGCTACTGGGTCTGATGGCCTCCTGCATCCTGCTGGTACAACATGCCAGGTGGCGGATGCGGGCTCTGCAGTGGGACCTGAAGTTTCAGTGGGCCCAGCATCGGGGCAACCTGTCCGACTATGTCTTGATCTCAGATGGCACTGCAATACAGTTGCAGTGGTGGCTCACAGACCGCGATTGTGTCAGTGGCAGATGCCTCTCCCTACCCCAACCGGCGCACGTAGTGGTAACAGATGCGTCCCTCCTGAGAAGGGGGGGCCACATGGGAGAGGCAGAGATCAGAGGCCTCTGGTCTCCGGCGGAGTCCCGGCTCCATATCAACCTATTGGAGCTGCGGGCGATCCGACTTGCACTGAAGGCATTCCTTCCCTCTGTTCGGAGAAGTGTAGTGCAGGTGTTCGCAGACAACACCACCGCCATGTGGTATTGCAACAAACAGGGTGGGGTGGGGTTGTGGACCCTTTGTCAGGAGGCTCTGCGCCTCTGGACATGGCTGGAACATCAGGGCATCACCCTGGTGGTTCAACACCAGGGCGGACAAACTCAGCCGCCGGTGCATGATGGATCACGAATGGCATCTGACGTGGCGCAAGGACTCTTTCGGCAGTGGGGAGAGCCTTGGCTAGATCTATTCGCCACCGACGAAAACGTGCAATGCCATCAGTTCTGCGCGTTGGAATTTCCAAGGCGGCACTCGCTCGGAGACGCTTTTCGTCGCGAGTGGAGTTGCGGTCTGTATTACGCCTTTCCGCCTAACCACTTCTGCCCAGAGTGCTGAAGAAGATCAGGCGCGACCGGGCCCAAGTCTTCCTTGTGGCTCCGGATTGTGCACGAAGATACTGGTATCCCGAGCTACTCAGTCTATCACTCGATCCCCCGATTCGACTGCTTCTTCAGGAGGACCTTCTGTCGCGGCAGCAGGGGACGGTCCTCCATTCGAACCTGTCCAGCCCCCACCTCCATGCGTGGAGATTGAGCGACGACAGTTGATGCCATTTGACTTGCCTCCTGAAGTCTGTGATGTCATTCTGGCTGCCAGGCGTCCCTCCACTAAAACAGTATACGCCTGCAGGTGGAACAAATTTGGGGCATGGTGCACAGCTAAGGCTGTGGATCCCCTTTCCGCCCCTCTTTCTGAGGATCTCCTCTTTCTTCTTTCCCTGGCCTAGCAGGGCTCTGCTCTGGGCACCCTCAAGGGATATCTTTCAGCCATTTCTGCTTTCTTACGGCTTCCTGATCAGCCTACTCTTTTCCAATCCCCTGTTGTTGCTCGATTCTTTAAAGGCATTACTCAAATGTTTCCCCCTGTTCCTTTCGTAATGCCTCAGTGGGATTTGAACCTGGTGTTAACCTAACTGATGTGCGCTCCCTTTGACCCACTTCATAATTGTCCTCTTCGTCGTCTGTCTATTAAGACTGCTTTCCTGATTGCCATCACCTCTGCTAGACGGGTGAGTGAGCTCCAGGCTCTATCTTCTAAGCCTCCTTTCCTCTCTGTCCATCCAGACAAGGTTGTTCTCAGGACTCGTCCTTCCTTTCTCCCTAAGGTGGTAACTGCCTTTCACATCGGCCAGTCTGTTACATTGCCCACCTTCTTTCCGCCTCCGCATCCCTCGAAAGAGGAAGAGAGGCTCCACCGTCTGGACCCAAAACGAGCGCTGTCCTTCTATCTGGACCGCACGAAACAGTTCCGGGTGGTCGACCAAATCTTTGTTGGCTACGTGGGCGCTAAGAAGGGGCGGGCAGTGCACAAGCGAACCATTTCTCGGTGGGTCGTTTTGTGCATTAAGGCCTGTTATTCCTTGGCTAAGAAGGAACCTCCTGTGGGGCTGAGGGCCCATTCCACTCTGGCCTCAGCGGCTACTACTGCCCTGGGTCGGGGTGTCCCTCTGCAGGACATTTGTCAGGCAGCTACGTGGGCTTCGCTGCACACGTTTGCTAAGCATTACTAACTGGACAGCCAAGTCCGGAGAGACGGCTTCTTTGGCCGTTCCGTTCCCCAGGACTTCCTGGTGTGATCTTGGTTCGCAGACCCACCACCGGGTTGGGAATTGCTGGGGTATCTATTCTAAAGTAAGGAATCTAACTAACGTGTTTCTTTCAGATGAACAAGTTACTTACCTTTGGTAATGATATATCTGTAAGAAACATTAGTTAGTTAGATTCCTTACCGCCCCACCCATCCACCCCGTTCTGCGAACTGATATCTAGGGTTAAGGTCATCCCTTTCAGGGCCCTAGATTCATGGCACCAGTGTCGTTCTCTTGCATGGCTCTGCGTTCCTGGCGCGGAAAGCTACGTACAAGTTCACCGACGACATCATCCCGGCGATCACCACGCCGAACGCGGAGCCACAGACGACGCCTAGCGACGCGCAAGGGTATTGCTGACGAAAATCTTTCCGGATCCAGCCTAATGCCTGGGGATATTCGAAGGTAAGGAATCTAACTAACTAATGTTTCTTACAGATATATTGTTACCAAAGGTAAGTAACTTGTTCTTCCCTGCTTACTGCAATTTCACATGGTGGTTGTGTTGTCTGTGAACACCTGAGCCAAGGTTCCTTTGATGGAAGGGAGGAAGGCTTTCAATGCCAAATGAATCGCCCTCTGCTCAAGAAGACTGCTGCGACTCAACTGGACACCAGAGACCTCTCCCAGATGACTGTCCTAACCCAGAAGTGATGCACCTCTGGGTGAGGAAGGGAGATGGGTCTGCCACTGGACCAATTGCGGTTCGTCAGCCACAACTGTAGATCTTGTGCAGTCTTCTCTGATATCTGGACCAGGTTGGAGAGATTTCCCTCAGGCTGCGCCCACTAGGGCTTCAGGTCCTACTGCAGATCCTGCATTTACCATTGGGCATGCTTCAACAGCAGGATGCAGGAGGCCATGAGAACCGGCAATCTCAGAGTCAGTCTCACCAAAATACAAGATAGCTGCTGAAATGTTGGAATCATAGCCGCTCTGGAGAATAGGGGTGTAATCGCACTGGACCCAGAATGGCTCAGAGGAAAGGGAACATCTGAGAAGGGAGTCAGATTGCATTTCAGTACTTCGTTCCTGAACCCCAGTGTGAGAGGCTGGACTGGTATATGATGTACAGTGGACACCTGCACCAGTCCACAAACCCTTATGGTGATTTAGGAGGTATTAGACGACCTTAGAAAGCTCTCTAAGTGGTAGCTGTGGAGAGCAGACTTCAGGCTTAGTCCAGAAAAAGTGTAAAGCAGCTTGTTTTAAAGCAATCTCATAGGTATAGATTAGGTATTTATAAAAATATGTATTTATTATATAATCTAACACATACAGATATCTCCTACCTGGAGATATGCACAAATACTTTGCATAGAAATCACGTAAATAGCACAGAATACTCAGTGGACCCCAGGGGGGGACCAAATCATATACTAAGAAAGTGGTAGAAGAACCATGACTCGTGTCAAGACAATGCCTAGAGGACGCAAAAGTTCTGGGGACCCAAGCAACCACCCAAGGTAAGTGACTAGGAGTCCCACAGAGATTGTGGGCAATCTGGGAACACGACCGCTTTCTCCATAGAAATCAACGTGTAAGTTCTGGTTGCAATTTTAAAGATTAAGGACCCTTCCCAGTGGACCCTGAAGAAACCCCGTGGAAGACAGAAGGTTGGAAAGCCACCCCACCAGTGGATACCCTAGTACCCATGTTACATACACCAGGGAAGCCGGGTGCATAGGTGTGAAATGGTGTCGGAAACCACTGTCAAACCCAATGGAGGACTTCAGGAAAATGCCACTGCTGGTGAAGGAGAACTGAAGGTGGATTCAAATTTGGAAGTACTTGCAAGCAGAGGGGACAGAGTCTATGTCACTCAGGAGTGACCCGGAGACCTGGAAGGACCAGGCGATGCCGAGGAAGACCAGAAGCCGTGCACGAGCTGTCCCACATTGGACGTCAAGAGTTGAGGGGTCAGTGTCCGTCAGGAGCACCAACAAGCCTTGGCAACTGCAAACAACGTGGAAGTCGAAGAAGGCACTGTGTCGGGACCAGCAAGGTCCAGGAGCTCACCACAAGCAGGGCAGACCCCAGGCAATCAGGGGAGCCCAAAAGAAACAAAGATGTCCCTCAACAGGTTCCACAGGCCAGAGGCACTGGAATCGCAAGAGGACCTCAAGCAGCTCACCAAAAGGCCACGGTGCAAACAATGTGATGTGGACGAAGATTTTGGTCACTGGAGATGCTTGAGATTAAGGCTACTTAGAGACGGAAGATCTTGGTGGACAACAAGCCATTGCAACATCAAGTCGACGCAGTGCACAGGGGTTCGGTTCGTGCGGCTCCTACAAGGGATACTGGCCTCAAATGTGGTTAGAGGGCAGGGCAGGCCTCGTGAGCTGTGAAGAACCACCACCTGTGTTGCTGAGCCTTTTGGAGTCGGTAGGAGCTCAGGATCAGCAGACCGGTCAGCTTAGTTGCGGTTCCTGCAGATGCAGGTAAGTGACTCCTTCACTCCAAGGAAGATTCCCTCAGGTGTCTTGGATGCCAACAGGCCTTGGAAGGTTCCTGTATGGAGCACAGGCACAGACGATGCAGCAGACTGGAAGGGGGACGAGGTCGAGCCCAAGCGAAGTCCAGAGTGCCCAGATGGTAGAAGTTGAAGTGGTGTCTGAATTGAATCATGTCCCATGACAAATATAGGGACCTACACCTAAGTAAGCCCTTAAGTACCCTAAGGAAAGGGTTGGGACGATTCAGGGCACCCTCCAAGGGGATGGTTTGGACAGGTGGGAGGATACTCCCATGTCCTTTGTCCAGTTTTGCGCCAAGAGCCAATGGCTCCCAGAGCTGGTTTAAACTGGACTATGCAAGGAGGCACCAAATGTACCTCTCATGCAGACTGAATGGCGCTGGCACGCGCACCCACCTGGCCCCAATACACTAAATCCTGTCTGGGAGGTGGTCACAATTCCCTGTGACTGGATATCTATTGTTCTGCCTTCTCTTGCTCGAGCTTGGCTCAGCAGCAGGAGGGTAGAATAGTGTCTCTGGTTGGCAGCAGCCATGTTGTCCTGTCCAGGTCTAGAAGACTGGTACTGGGAGCACTGAGTGCCTAACGGAGGCCTATTCCAGTGCTTGGAATCATACCTCCCACACCGTTTATGGTGTGGGGGTATGATTCTAACATGTTTGATACCAAACATGATAAGATTAGTTTTTGCCAATTTTGAGATGGTCATCGCGTAATTACGCGGTGCCCCTCTATATGGTATATGACTGTTTTACTTACAACCCGGGGGAATGGACTCCATAGGCTGTAGGGGTGTCCTGCTCATGCTGGGGCACCCTCATTCTTAGAACCAATCACCCTGCCTTCAGGATTGGAAAGGCCTGCTAGAGGGATGACTTATAGGTTTTAAGTGCAGTGACCCTAGATATAGGAAACCTATATCTTTTTTTAAGTGGAGCTGGCACCAGCTTACACAGGCTGTAATGGCAGGCCTGTAGTTATATTTTGAATGGTCTCCCATGGGTGGCATAATGCATGCTTCAGCCCATGGCAGACCTCTGGGGTACCCATGCCCTGGGTACCTTAGTACCATATATTAGGAACTGATAAGGGTACCCCTGTATCCAATCTGAGATGTACCTATGTACTGAACACAACAATTTAGGGCAGAAAACAGAGAGACTGGGGTCCTGATTTGCAGGATCCCAGAGAGACTAGTCCAAAATAGCTTAGCACCAGGCTAAAAGTGGTGGTAACCATAAAAGCAGATCCTACTTTCCTACACCCAGCGAATGCAGGAGGTCCTACATTGTCTGGAAATGGGTGATGACTGCTTTGTGCAAGTCCATCTTCAGCAGTCAGTCATCAAGGTAGGGCAAGTCTGGAACTCCGACCTCTGCAGATGTGTTGCAACCACCACCATCACTTTTGTGAACACCGGAGGGGCACTGCTAAGGACAAAAGGGACCACATTGAACTGACAATGCTCTTGGCAAACCATGAAGTGAAGGTAACGTATGTAGGCCGACAAGACCAGGATATGGAAATACGCATCCTGAAGGTCCAGTACTACCATCCAGTCTCCAACATCCCGTGCAGGAAGAATCTGAGTCAATGTGAGCATTTAAAATGTTCTTTACTTAGAAACTAGTGGGATAACAACTATGCCCTACTTCTGGTGCAGGCACTGTTTCGATGGCTCCTTTCGCCAGAAGACCCTGTGCCTCCTGAGGGAGCAAGGAGAGATCACTCTTCAGCAGCGGGTCTTTTGATGGTGGTGGAGAGGTTTCCACAAATGGGAGGTCGTACCCCCTCTGCACAATCTGAAACACCCGCTGGTCCTAGGTTATCAAAGACTATTGACGCAGGTGATGCCTGATCCTGCTGCCAGTAAGAAGGCTGTTCTCGATAGAGGGTCCACTAAAGAGGCTTAGACGCTGTGGCAGGGTAGGGAACTGGACAGCACGCTGGGCCTGGCTCTCACATCGTCTTCGAGATCCACAACCCCACCCATGAAGGGACTGGTTAGTCTGCTGGACTGGTAGGTAAGGCTGGTACTGCGAATGGATATACGTGCTGTGTCCAAGTCCGCGGTAGGGCAAGAGGACTGTTGCTGGGACCGGGCAGACAGGGAAAGCCAGAGTGACCTGGTGGTTACTTGGGTCTCCTGAAAGTGGTTGAGTGCCGTGTCTCCAAATAAGTGAGAGTCATCAAAGGGCATGTTAGTCAAGGACCATTGAACTTCCCCCAAGAACCTAGTGTATAGCGCCAAAGTAGAAACCATGGCACTACCAAGAGAGTCAACGGTATCCAGCCCACACCTGATGGCGAATTTAGCTGCACTCCAGCCGTCCACTAAGGCTTATCTGAGGCTGGCATGGCCCTCTTCAGGACGCAGCTGTACAACCAAATCCCACAAATGCATGAAAATAGCCCAAGAGGTATACAGTGTTCACTAACCGTAAGGCTAGGCTGGTGGCAGAGAAAATACTCTTCCCACAGGTGTCTAGCCTCGTGGAATCCCTGTTCGGTGGAGAGGAAGGGAATGCATTTGGGTTGACCCTATCTGTTGAGGCCTGCACAACCAGACTCTCAGGGGAGAAGTACTGGGAAGGTTGAGTCTGTTGGGGCAGGGTGATGGCATTGGGCATATGTGAGATGCACAGGAGCCCCAGTGCAAGGTTTCACCCAGGGCCCTATGAAAACGTAAGAGAGGGCTTCGTTAAAGGAGAGCAGCAATTCTGTCGAACTGGTTCCTAGTGGTAGCTTTTATGTCAAGACATTGGTCTTGACCTCAACTGCTGGCAGCTGAAGGTCAAGGACCTCTGCTGCCCAGGGCGTCATGGCAATGAAGGATGCGGCTTCCTCTGAAACAGGGCTCAGAGGGGAAAGCATGCCAGAGCCCGGTGAAATGCCCAGGTAACTGGCATCACCAAGCTCCTCAGACCAGTTCTCTTCTGTCTGAGTGTCCTCTTGCAGTGGTAAAATCCTTACACCTCATCTCCCCCGTCAGAAAGGAAAGATCTATCTAGGGGCAGTAAGTTATGGGCTAGGTAGGGCTTGGATGACGCCGGCATTGACTTCGAATGGCACCACAGTGTGATGGCTCAGAGTTGGGAATGATGATGGGCCCGTCGTCACGTGGCATCGGGAATGGCGCCGGAATTGAAGGAGCCAGGTTTGGAAGAAGGTACCTGTGATGGTGTCAGTTTGGATCTGGGAGCATATCCAGAGGACCTGGCTGGGGTTGGACTCCCCAGTGGTAACCCAGCTGGGGCACCTGTTAGCTCCTAGCAAGCTAGAGGGAATAAGTGGCCCAATGATTTCATGTATGGCGTTGTAAAATTCTATAATTCGTGTGGATGTTGCTCCGGCTTCATGAAACTCTGAGAGTGCGGAGCGGGCCCAAAAGCTGGCTCTGCAGGTGGTGCGTGGGAGCGGGGCCTAGCAGCATGGTATTCTGATGGAGAAGCCGCAAATTGTTTCAACTTCTTCTTCTTGTGCTTCTGGGCTTACCCATCTTGGAGGAAGAGGCCTTGGAACATGAATACGATCATCCGCAGGAATGGCTTCGAGATCTACCCCGGAATTCACATGGTGCCATGCTGAGGGCCGCAGTGGATCCGTGGATCCTCGGGCGCCCAAGAATAAGCGTTTCTGGGCAGTTTCTTGCCCATGAGGGGTCCCTCACAGACCTGTCGATCACAGATATCCTGATCCCTTATATCCTTTACGTTATTTACCCCCACTTCTTCTCCCCCGGAACCGTATACGATTGATAAAATGGCAGGCACAACTTTTCTCGCAGGTTGTGGCCAGCCAAACACGACATTGCTGTTGGCATGTGGATCCATGGATCCTTCGCTGTGGATCCTCGTCTCTAGATATACATACATTTGTTTCTTTTAATATCTGCAGAATTGCTAAACAGATTTATACAAAAACACAAAAGCACTCTTTCGGGACCAGGATCTAGCTTTCTGCCGAATTTGGTATAATTCCGTTTACCAGTTCTGCTGTAGTCTTGTCTAAAACCTCTATGGGAAATTGCATAGGGAAAACACATTTTGGGACCCCCCCTTTTTCTCGGCCCCCCGCTTGACGGAATTCGAAAACTTTCAATACAGCAGTTGAAGTGAGTGGCAAACTAGTTTTGAAAATTTCGTAAAGATCTGTCAAACAATGCCAAACTTATTAGCAACACATTAAACGCTATTCCTATGGAAACTAGGTCCTAACTAGAACTACCTACTGGCTATATATTTTTTATTTTTTTATTTTACAGAGTTTTATATAGCGCGAACTTGACCCGAATTGGGTATCAGAGTGCTTTACATAGCACCAGTTGAATTACATGAAGACACATTCATTTTATTTTAGGCACGGGAAGATTAAGGGATTTGCCCAGAATCACAGGATGTTCAGCGTCCTTGCTGAGACTCGAACCCAGTTCCCCAGATTCAAGGTTGACCGCCCTAGCCGTTAGGCCAACTCTTCTCCTTCTGTAATCACCAGTACTATAATAGAGCATTTATAGAAAGTTATCTTGTTGGGTGGTGGACCCCAGTAAATTACAGGATCAATAATAGACTTCAGAATTTGATAATAAATCAGATGCTTCTCACCTTAATCACCAGAGCACGGTCAGTCCCAATTAAGAGTGTGATGGACATGCACTTAACATGTTGAGAGCACCTTTGACAAATTAGGCAATCTTTGTGTTTCTAATGACTCAAACGAAGATGTACCATAAGCCTAGAGTCATGGACAAGAGGACTGTCCCTAAATAAAAAATGGTATACTGAGAAGTGGTAAACAGTGGCCCCCTTGCCATCTCAAAATACAACTATCAGTGTTGTTCTACATTTCCTTTAACCTAATAATAGCTATGAACCTGAATATTAGCAGTTTAAGGTCGTAACAACTGAAATCAATAATTGTCTTCACATGAGTGGTCCTCGTCCTGGGCACGTGTAACTACTCATTTTTATTGGCTATAGGTTGAGCTGGTACATGTTTTCTGCATGAAGTGGACGCTAGTACTTGAACGGAAATGGTTAGTTGAGCTACGCCCTAGCTTTAGCACAAAGCTATCGAACCACATGTAAACAGAACTGTGAAGATACATTTTTGTTTTTGACTAATACTCTATCTAAAATGAAGTGTATTTTAACCATGCGGGATTAGGACCACTGGTAAAAAACTCAAGCTTTGCTCGCATTATCAATTGTTCCAACAATCTTGGTGGAAAACAGTTTTGGCTCAGGATGCGTGGTAACCACTGATGTGTCTGAGCCAATCTTTCTGCTGTTCAACACAAACAGTACTTTCTGTATCGATCTTATATCTTGAAAAGGCAAAAAGGATGAGCCTTGCAGGCACTCTGAAATGTTGATTGTGTAATCATACGCTGCTGAACAGAGGTATATTACACAAGTCTATGATAGGGTGGTTATGGTTGGAGACATATTTGTAAAACTCTGAAGGCAGCAGACAGCAATGCTGGTGCACTGGTATTGCAGGGCTTATGGCTCTTGTCTACTAATAAAGTGACCATCTTTAATTTCAAACCTGCATTGTTAAATACTTTACTTCTGTTGTAGGTCAAAATGAGTCTGGCATTGCAGTCAATAATGGAAGAATATACTTAGCCGGTGGTTATTCAATTTGGACAAATGAGCCTTTAGCGTGCATCCAGGTCAGTGAAATGCATGTCCATCATCAATTAAACATCCAAACAGTGAAAGCGGTTTTAATTGTATATGTTCACATATACAAACTATTCAATGTTTGCTTTTGTTGTTTCCATGCAAAGATTTAAACTGTAATGTTTTGGCTTGTATGCACAGTGCTCTATTCGCTATACACCCACTTCAAGGTGCTAAAGGAAAAGGAAGGGTGGGGTGGTTGGCACATGGAATTCTAAAGCACAATTTCCCACATTCATGTGTGAATAATGCAGCCTTGGATCAAGAGCCTGTGGAGCCTTGCGTGGTCTGTATCAGGCATTCTGTAGTTCAGAGGTGGTTTCTTATCAGGGGTCATGTGAGTGGTTGGAACATTGCCCTGTAGGGGTTTGCTTCAGCTTAGATGAGGCAGGGGCACACCTTGGACGATAGTTGTAAAATCTTAGTCCCAGAGATAGGCTTTCACTTTGCTAAAGAGAGAAATGTTGTGCGTGGTAGGTGATTTCATCTTGTTTTTGATGTCTGTTTTGAAGGTGAGGTTGGTGGCTATGCAGAAGCTCAGGAACTTTGCAAGACATTCTGAGAGATTCCTACAGAATATTAAAAACTCTTTATGTAGCGGTCTTTGGCTGAGAGTCCATTAGAGGGTACTTTTAGAACATTCTCTTAGGTATAAGGTTATATGTTAAAGAGTTGTTTGTTATGCTCTTTAAAGTGAAAAGAACATAGGGGCATGTTTACTACCCCCTTGCGCCGCCATAACCTCACTTTTTGTGATGCTCCAGCGGGGCAAACCACAAAACCATATTTATAAGGCCATGCAAAGCAACTTTGTGCGGCTTTGAATGGCCTCATAAATGTGGAGTAAGGCAGGGCAAATCACTGGGTTGCCTTACTGTGCGCTAGGGAGGCGTTCCATGGGCGTTTTGTTGGGTGTCCTCAAGCAATGCCCATGGATTTTGGCAATACCCCAGATTTACAAGACCATGTAAACCTGGGGATGCACCAAAATGTTAGGGTTCCCCAGGGGAGGTGAAAAGAGGAAAAATAACTTTAGTCCTCCTTGTTTTTTCCTCTTTTTATGTGTGCTGCGTTCTGCAAGGGTGCCTGTGTTGGCGTTAGGCTGCTGGAACAGCGCCCGCGCAGGGGGAAAGGATAGTAATGTGCTGTATGCCATAGATAAGGCACATTCCTGCCCTTTCACTTTGATGCAGGGCAGTGCCGTAAGGTGACTTACTGCACTGCCCTGAGATAAATCCATATGAACATGCCCCATAGTATTTTTAGCTCATATGATGTGGTATTTTTAAGTGATTAAAACCTGTTTGTTCTTGCAGAGCCTCTGTAAGAAAATGTACTTTTTTGACTTTTGTGGGTTAATGTTGCTTATGTACTGCAGCCCAGCCCCAAATGTATTCAATCTGTCTCCTAAAACATGGTAAAATTGGTTAATCCCCAATAGGCACATTTAACTTTCCACTAAGGCCACAGGGTATGTGTAAGAATTGTATAGAAAGTTAAAGATCTCCTGTGGACTGCTCCACCTATTATACCATTCACAAGGCTGTCAAAGAAAACATGGCTACGGGCGTTTAGGAGTAGACTAACACCTACAACTGTCAAAATACACGTTGTGACAGGAGTGAGATCCTACTTTTAAATATGAAGTCACCCCTTAGCAGGCTTTGTAGATTACAAAGTGGGGAGATAGGTATATAAAAGTGGAACATATAAGAATTTAACTTTTGCATGTCCCTACAGTGACTACTCCTTAAAAGCTATTTTCATTGTTGCAACTGTAGCTGGTTCTATGAAGAAAAAGCGAAGTATAGTTAGTGTGCTAATCCTGTATCTGGGTTTGGAATAAGTTATAGAGATGGATCAACCCCTGTTTTTAATGTTTCTTAAAAATCTAATTCAATAGTGAACATGGATTTTTTATAATTATGTAGGCAAATGAACTATTAAAAAATATGTACTTTCCCTGCTATAAGCCCCTATGGCTAGTTAGCATTGTCCTGTCAGTGCGGACTTGAAGTTTGAAGAGGTGAGAACCACTGCTCTCAAAGCAGAGACAAAGGCTTTGGCCTTGTAGGATGGCTTTGGTAAGTGATGTGATACAGCTAAACCCAAGCAGGGCAGTTTAGGTGTGTTCAGGAAGCTCACTATCACTTTCTTAAAACAGAGATGGGGAGACCTGTACATTTATAGTTTAGTGACAAGGGCAGCCTGGAGAAGCGGGGTATTTTGATCTAAAAATGCATCTTAGCCTCCTGGAGTTAGTCTCAGAAACAGTCTGTGGTGGTTCAGTGGGATGGAACTGCTCACTACTCTTGTAAATCCCCGAGGAGTGCTGCAAACTCCATACATGGGGAAAAAAATATATGTTCGATTTTACTGAAAATGATTCACTGAGGGACAGTTTGCAGTAAGGCAAAAAGGATATGCTGCAAATGTGGGAACGTTTTGCCCACTGGCCAGGGAGTTTACAGGAATTACTCTCAACCACTGGCTAGTGAACTGAATAAAAATAGAACCACATCCCCAGCTCCTCGTAACACTTTCAGGACCTTTGGCAGAACAAAAAAGTTATAGACCTGCTGTCATCTGCACCCAGTACTAACAGTCTGCTGAACTCCTGTGTGGCTACAAAGACATAAAATGCTGCTGAAGGCCTTTTTCCTGGAGTGCCCAGTTGACCACATGCAACTGGAACTGGACCTGTTGGTGGCCTGTGCTGGAGTGTGTCCTGACCTTGAGTGCTGTCCCTGCGTCTTGGAGGCCCTAAAAGAGGTTAGAAGGAACTGCCCTATAAAGTCTGAAAGGTTAGTACGTTGAAAATCTGTCGACTTCTAAGAACTCTGGAGCTTCAGCAGAACCACCTTGCAAAGGTGTTCAATTTTGGTCGGATCTCCATCCCCAGGGATGATCTTTTCCTTAAATTTTAACATAAGGTGATCTTCCTATGGCAAAGTATGGAGAACATTCAAAAACGTTAAGGTGAATTAATACTATACATTTATTTTATATGTAAAACAAAAGAAAAAATGGTAGAGCTCTAATTTTGAATTAATCTTTCTTTGATTAATTTAGCCAGAATAAATGAACATTATTTTGATGAAGTTTAACCCCTTCGACGCGCATGACGGAACGGTTCCGTCATGCACGTCGGTTGCGCTGTGCGCATGACGGAACCGTTCCGTCATGGCCCCGCCCGCGCACGGAACCTTCAGCGTGGCGCGGAAATCCGCGCCGCGCTGAAGGGGTTAAATTAAAAAATCAATTCCAACCTAAAGATAAAAAAAAAGGCATTCATTATTATTAAAAGTGGTGTATAGAATTAATTAAGAGTAACCTAAGTATACTTTATGAACATCTAATCTCACATTAATTTTTAAATTCCGCAATGGTTAATATAGGTTTATAGTAAATAATATTTATTATCTATTTTAAACAATTTAATTTAAAATTAGTTGCTATTGGATTTAATTTTAATTCCCTCCAACCATTATTTTCTATGGGAGGGTGTTGAAGAACCAGTCGTTAGCCGCATGTGGTGCCAGACTTATTTCAGCTCTGATCTGGTGTAATTTACACCTGTTTCGGGTCCCTTTTTGGTTGTAGTAACTTTAGAAGTGCAGTTTGTGTATAGCAATGGGCATACTCTTGGTTGCACGTCTCTCCATAACCTGCTCCCTTAACCCCTTTTTACTCCTACCTAAACCCCACCTATTTTGCAGTACGTATGCCTCATGAATGGGCTTACATTTTTGAAAGTAGAATTCTTGTCAGGCACAGATGTGAAAGGTGTCTATTTGACAAGAGGACTTTGGCAGTTTCAAAATTTGAATTTTCCTGCCAAAACTAACGGCTTCAGCAGGACCTTGTCCAGCAGCTTTCCGGATCAGAGAGGACTTTGTGGAGTACAGCCTTCAATCTTGCCCTGCTGGAGGATTTCGGCTTCCATAAAGAAGACTAAGGCCCTGATTAAGCATCTAACAGATGGTTCTTCTACCGTCAGGTAGGTGGAAGACATTATCCCCATCCTGATAGACTACAGGAACACTGTTGACCCATCATCTTCTCTGTACACTGAAAGGAGACGCAGTCATGGTGGCTTCTTTCAATGTACAAAAAGTTTGGTGGACGTCTGTCATCAGTTTTGATGGCCATAGACCAAACTTTAAAAACGTTTTTATTGTTCTGAAACAAAATCCCAAAGCAGGAGTTTGTTTCAGAAAAATTATTTTTTCTGTCTCTTGCCACCAGGTTTTCCTGGCCGTGACGGACAAGAAAAATAGACACTACACCATCCCCCCTATGTAGGGTGGATGGTGTAATGTCCTTTCTCCGAGGACCCTAGTTGATCGGGCCAGTAGAGGACGTTGTCTGTTAACAGAGATAACGGGCCCTCCATTAAGAGAAAGCTTAAGGTCCGGCCATCTCTAAATGAGGCAGGCAGCCCAAGGGTTTGGTGGACAGGGTACATTGTCTGCCAAACTCTAAACTGAGCTCTATGTCAGAAGATAAAATCTTTGACCGGGACAACCTGCTTGATGTATCTAACCTCTACTCCATCATGGTCAGGCTGAGATTGGGCCTGGGTCCCAGTCAACGGCAAACCGTGATTTCTGAGTGCCATTTCGCAATTTCTTGGAACTTTTCGCCTTAAAACTTTAGGAAAAAATCCTGTCTCCTGTTTCTTTATTGGATTTTAGTTACTTTGGTATAATTACACTCATTAAATTGGCCCTACTTGTAGAAATTGGTTGTGGGATTTTATTGGTTACTCTTTTACTGTTTCAATGTTGATAAATACGTTACACATTTCCTTGAGTTAAGCCTGCCTGCTCTGTGCCTTAGCTACCAGGGGTTGAGAACTAGGCTCAAATTATTGCAACTTTGTGTTTGTGCTTGAAGGATTTTGGGAGTTAGTTTTTGGATAGGCCTCTTATCCTCCACTACTAACAACTTATTTTCATACAACAACCATCAGGCTAATTTGAAAGGGTCCCAGGACAGCCATTTGATTAAACAAATCACTGCTCACATCAAACAAAACATATATCAATTACAAAGTATTCTCTATTGTACATGTGTTAGTGTAAAGTAACAGGTTTTATAGGTAGACTGTCATTCAACATGGTAAATCAATGGCCTTATTTATGAAGATTTGTCTTAGGGCAGTGCAGCAAGTCACCTTGGAGCAAAGAGCAGAGTAAGGCAACGCAGCAATCTGTTCTGCCTTACCTAACTCCAGAGTTATCAGGCCATTCAAAGCTAAGCAAATCGGCTTTGCGTGACCTCATAAATATAGTTTAGTAGTTTGGGTGCCTTAGCGTCACAAAAAGTAACGCTACGGCAGCGAAAGAGGCTCATAAATATGCCCCCAAATGTCCAGAGTAAATTCAGTTTGGATGACCTGCTGGAACAAAATGTACTGTTACAACCTGCCCACAGCATATCATTGGTTGTTTTGGTTGTCATTCATTTGCAATCTTTTGGTTGCTTACCTCCTTTCTTGTCTTTGCTGCTCCCTGGAGCATGGACAAAGTACATGTGTCCGTCTTTCTGGCACACACTATTTTTTGGTTAATCTCTGCTTCAGTTTGTTTCTTACATTTACCAGTTTCATATTCATGCACAAAAATAATGATTTCTAATTACAAAAACATACGGATTTTTTCGATTTTTCACACACAGACACAAGCTTCATCTATTATACCATGCATTTAGTTTGACATTTTCTTTTTATTAACCCTGTGACTTTATGAATGCTTTCAAAACTAGGATGCACGTTTATTATACTTTTTGTTTTGTTTAATGTTTATCATTTCTTGTCCCCAAATGTATTTGCCTGTCTTTCATGCAATCTTAACATTTCTGATGTTCCCCCACCCTTATGTTCGTGTTGCTTCTTCTCTCTCACCGTAAACTGTCTGTGTTGCTTATTCCCTCCCATCCTTTCACTGTCGTGTTGAATATTCTTTCCAACCTCCCACCCTTCCGTTGTCTGTGCTGCATATTCCTACCAGCCCCATCTTGTTACTATCTCTGAGGGAATACAGTCTCCACATTTGTAGGGTATTTTGTGGGCTACATGAAGTCAAAGGTAAGTTCCCACAAGGACAATAACAGGCGGGGAGAGGAAGATTGCATCTTTATTATTCCTTAATCTCCAAATTCCTAATGGAGTAGAGATCAGATGCTCTTTACTACACCTTCCCCCATTTCAAGAGGGCCATAAAATGCTTGGGTACAGAACCCAGCGTCCGTGCCTGAGAGAGGCAGATGATGCCTGGAAATCTGGCTGAACCTCTAGGAGTGGCAGTTTGTCCTAGAAGCGATGAATGTAATAGACACTGCCTTGCTAAGACAGAAGGATTGGTCAAGCAAGGTATCTCACTATTTTAAGGATATGGAGGTCACTGTGTACTAGTGCCTGATTCAAAAGCATGTAGTCTCCCCCATCTGTGTTTTGTTCACAGTGGTGGGTCCTCGAGGGAGTGCTGTGGGGTGGTGGGTGGGGAAGGGGCTAGTTGTGGGGTAGTAAACTCTGGCATACGGCCGAAAAGAGTTAAGTAAATAAATAAATAAATGAATAAAACAATTTACATTGTTCGAGCTGCAACCCCAAATCGGAGACGCAGCAAGCGCAATGTAAATCGTTTTATTTATTTATTTATTCACCTAACTCCGTTCGGCCGTATGCCAGAATTTACTATCCCCTACCCTACCCCTCCCCCGCCCCGTAGCACTCCCTCGATGAGCCGCCACTGTTTGTTCACAATCACCGTGATATTTCTTTATCAAAATCCTCAGATACTTTAAAAAGAGCTTACATTTTTCAACCTGGCAAATTCACTTGGGAGAGATTGAGAGTGTGTGGATTGGAGTGCTAAACCCATAACCCCATTTGGGATTACCAGTTGTGCAGAAACTTTGCACAGACCGAGCATTTTTCCTATACACAAATATTGCCAGGTAAAACCTTGTTACATTTGTGTGGGGGGACAAACAAAATAATCTAAGTTTAGCAGCTGGGGGCAGAGGAAACCCTGTTGCAACAGTGGAGCTCACAGTGGTATGTTAATATTACACTTGGGAAACAAACTCAGTAGTACTTCATTAATCTCCAAAGGCACTCAAATTCGGCCCCTTAACTGCTGCCCATAACAGCAGCTGCATGCGCCCCAAGCATTTCAGCCTCGGTAACCATTTCCACCCACTAAGTATGCCCAAACAATTTAGGCGATGATGTGTTTGTGGTAAGAGAGACCTAAAAATGCGTCATGAGATTAGGAAACCCCCTCCCCTATTTTCTCCCCCAGTTGCCCTCTCTGCAGCCCTTCAACCTTCTGGAATAACCTAGGCACTGCCTTTCTTTATTCAGAACACAACTGACAAAGGGTGTTCTCTAAGTAAATTTACACACGCCCTTTCATACAACACAACACAATTCACTGGACACGTCATTGGGATCCACAAATGCTCCACGGAGAAAGGCTTCATAGACGTATTTCATAAACCACTCCAAACTCACTGTAACAAAGTCACACCGTTTATAATTATTGCATGCACACTCACAGCCAGATTTCAGTAGCCTTTTATACCCTTTGGATGTGCAAAAATCTAACAAACTTGTCAGTTCCTCTATTCATGTTTCCGGTGTACGCTGTACACCACACCAGGAGCAACTTATTTAATATTAATCAGCTGGATCTTCGATCAATATTTAATCAAGTGAAGCTGTGTAGAGGGGCTGAACTCAAAACAAAGATCTGTGTGAGGCTACAGTCCAGCATTCCCTTCTTTAGGGACCTTTCTTTTGAAAATAATACAACTGAGCCAGCATGTGTCTGTCATCTTTCATGAATATCTGGTACCCTATTCCCTTGGATCACACATAAATTCCGCCTTCACCTGGAGGAAGCACAATGTGTATTTTTCACGCTGACTACAGAGTGTTGGGTATTAGATTTCTTCTCTGATTTTCAGAGTAATGTTCCCATTTTACAGGAATGTCTTGAAACAGTAAAGGGACTACCCAAATTCTGCATAAATACATTTGTTTGAGAACTGGTGACTGTAAAAAAATATATTGGGCCAATGTATTTATATTTTTTTAAATAGCAATTTGTTGTTGTACTGGATTAACTGATTAGGGTTGTGAGGAGATGATGAACTTCAAATGATAAATTTACTCGGAAAAATCTTAAGTGACAATGGTAGAATACAGAGATGATTGCATTGTCATTTGAGAGATGGAGACAGGACAATGACAGAGCCCCACTGTATGGGGTCTTTACCCATCTTTGATGATCCAGGGAGTAAAGGATGCCTATTATGTAGGAAACACTTGCAAATGTTTAAGGGGCTTATTAGGATGTCGGTCGGAAAGCCTTTCGACCACAAGTTAGAGGCTTTCCGACCAACATCCTTTGTTTAAAATCCAACCGCCTAATTGCAATGTAGGCGGTCGGAGTTTAAACCGGCTGGGCGCATTGACTGGCTTCCAACAGGCTCAAGGAGCCCGTCAACCAGTCGGAGGATGCACATAATCCCCTACGGAGGGCGTTTGCGACGTCAGGTTTATGATGTTCGTGTCCGACAAGCTTTTCATGTCAGGCTTTGTACCTAGCAGGGCCCCCATGCTATCGCGTCCTCCAGTTGGGGGCCTGAGGTGCCCCCCTGTAAATCCCTGCACCATGTGGTGGTGCCTGCCACGCGGTGCAAGGATTTACTGGAACTCCTAATTCTCTATGGGAGTTTGTGCTGCGCCCGGTTTCAAACCGCAACACAAGCTCCCATAGGGAAATGGGAGTTTGTGACCACGCCAGTTGTGGTCGCATTGTAATAGGGTGTTCGGAACCACCGACCTACGGTTCGTCAGTTCCCACACCAAAACAGTGTTAGGCAGACTGAAGTCCGCCCAACATCGTAATTAGGGCCTTAATATAGTCAATTTGAGATTTTCGCATGGAACTAAGAAAGGGGAGCAAATGCATCACCGATTCATAAAGGTAAATTGACAAATGTAGATTTAAATATATATATATTTATACACATTTACTCTTGCACATAGGTGTAAAGCTATACGTTTTTGCAACTCAGTATTTCAGACTGTAGATTTACATTCAAGACTTGCATGTCTCTACCCTTAGTGGCAGGTGCAAAGAACATGAGACTGAATTTATTAGTGAAAGTTACTACTAGTAATTTGTCAGACCTAGCTGGGCCACGAAGCCGAGATCTCACTATAGTAAATATAAGGAAAAATAATAAAGTTTAATAATTCTTTAAAAATTATTAAACATTTGAATTTAAAATAAAAATGTACATTAATGTAAAATAATTAACAAATAACTAATAAAAAAGTTACAGCACATTATCTCATCAAACTAAATGGTTATGAAATAATAGAATATTTGAATGTACTTTAATGTAATCAAAATTGTAAAATAACACAGAAGCATTTTATTAAGTTAATATTTGTTTTACATTTAATTATTAATTAAATGTTTTTGTATTGATTTAAATTATTTTGTAACTTTAATGGTTCATGTATTTTAAAAAAAGTATGAATTTTTTTCAGTTCTAAAATATTACATTTTTAGTTCCATCTATCTTTGTAACACTAAAAACAAATTTATACATACAGTAAATTTAAAAGTAGAGATAATTGAATGTGTTTAATATTATTTCATATGAAGGGTTATATTAAGTCTCTGCCTCTTATTTTCCATGAGAGTGTGTTGCAGTACTTGTGAGTGGGCATTTGTGGTGCTTATCCTACTCCAAGACTAAACCAGAGTATTACTGTTTGAGACCTTTTGGCTGTAGAAACTTTAAAAGTGTAGTTTGTGAATTGCAGCAGGCTTGCTCTTTTGTAGGAAGGTTTGTATTTGCATCCCTCCTTAATACCCTTCCATTTAGCAGTAAGTATTTATTTTTTTCAAGCCACTACTCCTGGTCCCACCAACAAAAATTACTACTAAAAAGGATACCTAGGTTGCACATACCTCTGCACAGAAAAGATTGGAGTTGCGGAGGTCTCCACGTGTAGGTTTGTGAATTGCTTTTTGTGCTACATGAGCAATACTACTAAATGTTCTACAAAGTAAAATTCGTGAATCAGGCCTTGTGTTTGCACAGCGTCTCTGATGCAACATTGGCAATTCTCATCGGTCAGACATAGTGCAAAGAGCATGGCCACAGGTATGCAGAAATCCTGCCTCTTCAATATTCGTGAGGCAGAAGTCTTTCCTCAAATGATCCAGACTACATATGAATGAAGATATGAAGGCCTGCATACCTCTATCTGTGCATTTGCAATGATACATTATTGTAACACAGGGCTCAGGGGTTGCAACCCCCCCAAAAGTGGCATTGTGCGAAGGAGTGAGCAGGGATGCATTTAGCAACCCATGGGACCTGTCTGTTTCCCTGCCTCACCTCATCTGAAACCCACAGTGGTCATTCACAGAATGGAAAGTGTCTTATGAAAAGCTTCTACTGCTCAACTGGCTATTGGCCATTGACAGTCTTAATACATTTCCTTTCAAACTGGTAGGAAGAGGGGTGCCTCTGGCACCCACTTCCACTTACGATTCATAAGGAACAGCAGCGTTCACACTACGAGTCGAAAAAACCATTTGCGACTTGCAATATAATTTTAATATCATGTGATTAAGCGATCACGCAAAGCCAGATGCTGTCTGCAGGTCATGCTTTGTGAGACTTTAAGTATCACGCCTGGAATTTCCATACCGTCTCCTACTCACTCTGCATTAGTGGGGGAGAAAGGAGGTGGGAAAGGATGAATACCAAAAATAATCTTAATCCCAAAGAATTATACACTCCTAAAATGAGTACTGAGCAGTGGATTTGAGGAGGGGGGCATTGTGGTTGTGTGAATATCAGTGGTTTTATGTTTCAAATTGTAACCATAACATACCTGCAACTGAAATTTTTGTGGGGAGTTTCATTCTTTAGGGTATCACGAATTATTGTTTATAGTTAGCAATTAATTATCTGTACGTTTCCTGCAACAAGGATTGTTCAGTGTTTATGTAACTACCTAAATGATATACTTTGGCATCTGTTCATTGAGCATGGCCTTCAGCCCAGCAGGAGAGGCTCCAGGCAAAAGGAACAGCTTTTGGCCATGTCCTGTGTCTAGCCTCCAGGCCCCAAACCCCATTGCACACAGACTTTGGTCATTATTTAAGCCCAAATCAAAAATATCAAACAATTTGTGATTTGTCTGGTGGAAGGAGTGGTTTAGCGTTAAAATTAGGATATGAATTATTTTTTAATAGGGAGAAACTGTGGTTCAAATGATTCGTGAATTTACTGTGTTGAATTGAAAAAATGTATTTTAAGGTACAAATACATAATTTAAAAAAAGAATATTGTGATGTGGATACATATTTCCTGCTTAACAATTGTAAACTTGTATATATGAGCTGCTCAGTGCATTATCCTCAAATGAAGAATAGGAATACTCCGCAAACTGTACTGCAAAGGTCTAAAGAGCTTTTCATTCACATACGTCATCATCTTGCTGCTCCGATAGTGAAGCCACAGAATCATGTTCATTACTCATGGGAGGATCTCATCTGCTTTCATTCTTTGTAATCAATGTTACATACCCTTGCATTCACCTGCATCCATCGGTTGCAGTATTCACTGCAGGATTGGCTGATAATGAAAAGGGCGCCATTTCAAATTGATGTTTAGGGACACTACAAAGGCTGTGGGCAGGTGAGACTTGGACCCACTTCTCCTTCTGTAAGAACACATAGACCCAAATCTTGCCATTGGAAAGTATGGGTCGCATTTATTTAAAAAAGCAAGAAACTGATTGAAAAGGGAATCCACAATTGATAAACAAATTTAAAAAATCCTAAAATAATCATATCACTCAAATTACTAAGCAGTAGATGTCTTGAGGTTTGCAGGAGAGTAGTGCTCCAGCCCTGTAACACATCTTACCTTTTAGGAATAAATGTAATGGCAAAATCAAGATGCTTGACAGCCCATAACTCCCCTTAATGACCCTTGAAAAATGACTATATAAGATGGAAATTGCCATCTCTGTGCTTGAGTGCCCATAATGCCCTCAAACACCCATATTCTGTAGTCAGTCTTGGGCAGTTGTTCCTCAACACTAACCCGGACCTTGCCCTCCCACTTTTTGCCCCTTGGGTCTTCTGGGATGGGCACAGAGGGGTCAGAAGTATGTGCCCTCCTCCGTAAAATATTACTAAACCCTCCAAGGCCCACACTGGGAGAGCAAAACTACTCATGCAAGACCTTAATGCATTAATCTGAAAGTTTTAAACTTCCTCAGCATTGTTACTAATCCGCTCAAGCAACACTAACCCCACCAGTCATTCACCCTTCCTCACTAACTCCGCAATGGGTGAACAAAGTGCGGAATCAGCGGTTACATAGTCTTTATCAGAAAAAAGGTTACTGAAGGTAAGTAACTTGTTCTTCTGATAGAGACTTGTAACCACATATTCCTCACCTTAGACTAGATTCCCAAGCAATATGCACCCCCATACCCCGACGGTGGGACTGCAAATTGGTTCAAACTAGAAAATCCTGGAGGACCAAACGGGCAAAATGCCCATCTCGACTTGTCACGGGGTCGGGATAGGCCCGGTTAGAAACGCCACCATTTACATGATCATGTTTCTTAAGTTACCTTCTCTTTTATACACAGTGATTATTGACATACATTTGCATGTGTGACCATGCGGGATAACAATCTCTGAATCTGCATTGCTTACATTTCCACTTCGTAGGCATAATATCAGGGCACCTTAAACATTCAGTAAAAGGGATAAAGTTCACTGCACAAATGTTATGTTATTGACTTGTAGGCGACTAGAACAAACAATTGTGGCCTGACAAGGGTTGCGACATGGCTACATGGGTGCTTATATTTATATATACAGAACCACTTCCTTGTTTAGGGAGAGGAGCACTCAGCTGACACTGCGAGGTCACTACATGCTGGAATTCCAGCTCAGCTGATTCCTGCATTCCAATACAAGGGATGTTCCTCTAAGCCAAGCTCTAAACCAGGACAGACAGCCTGATGACACTTACCCACAGGTAATGGGGAGTTAGACCACCCAGCCAGGTATTTGGCAGATCAATCACCCTAGGCAAGACTAGGTTAGGGAGTGCTAGGTAGGAGTACACTACACACAGTACCTATATGCCTGCATATACTCACGGTCTTAGCACAATGGTGACAATTTTACTCTTCTTCATTATTCTCGTAATGCTAACCTCTTTCATTTTATTGATTATCGCGGCACATATATTTTATACAAGAATCACAATGCTTAAATAAATATTATAACGCCTTGCTGAATATTTCTTTGGGTATGCATGAGAGTCCAAACAAAAGGGTCCAAGATCTGTTACCACTATTTCCTTGAGGATCTGGGCTGTCATGTTCTGAGGTTGCACACACATTTGTTACCCTGTAAGGATAGGGGTTCAGATGGTGTACTGTGGGCCAGCAGGGATACAGGCCAACATATCCTGAGGATGTGCATGGAATCAGTCTGGCACAATCCTGACATTTATGTTGTCTGACAAACACACATGAGGTACAAAAGTTATGACAGACTGACCTCAGTGCCCAGCAGTAGTGCTTCGTGAACGTGTGCCCATGTGGCAGACATCCAGTACAGGAACCCCGATCGCTAATGTGATAGTAGCGGCCTTGGTGGAATGGGCCAGGAAGCCGTCAGGAGGCTGCTCTTTAGCTAGTGCGTAGTGGATATTAATGCAAAGTACAATCCATAGGGAGATGGTTCTCTTTTGCACTGCCCAGCCTTTTGTTTGCTCCTGTGAATCCAATAAAATGTTGACTGTCCACCTGGTGGTCATTGGTACAATCGATATAAATGGACAAAGCTCTTTTCCGATACAGACGGTGAAGCCTCTCCTCTTCCTCACAAGGATGAGGTGAAGCAAAAAATATCAGCAACATGATGTTTTGGCCAAAGTGGAATGGAGAAGGAGGCATGAGCCCGAAAAATCACTTTGTCTGGATAGAAGCTGGTGTATGGAGGATGGACTAAATATCTTGCAGCTTGTTGACCCTCCTGGTCAGTGTATTGGCTACTAGGAAGACAGTCTCAAGAGTCAGATATCTCAGTAGACAGCTTTGTAGGGGTTTGAATGGAGAGCCGATGAGTGATATTTGGACCAAATTAAGGTCCCATTACGGCATGATGAAAGAAATAGGATGGAGCAAATGTTGCAAAGCCTTATGGAAACAGGTCACAAAAGGTAACTTAAACAGTGAGGCTGATTCGGCAAACTCAAAAAAGCAGAGATGGCAGAAACATAACCTTTAATGGTGCACAAGTCAATGGTTTGCCCGGCTAATGACAGCACTAAAAATAACACCTCCAACAAGGGCAGAAAGTGGGTCAAGATGATGGGAGGAGCACTAAGCCACAAATGTGTCCCAATGGCAGGTGTATACAGGGATGCCTGGTGGCCACGATGATATCAAAAATCTTGGTAGGAAGATCAAAGGCATTCCACTGTTGCTGCTTAATCTTCACACAGGAAGGTGGAGTGTACGCAGATTCGGCTGCAAGACCATGCCCTGGTGCTGCGACAGGAGATTCTCCAGAAGGGGCAACCTGATTGATGGACAGATGCTCATGCTCAGGAGTTCGGGATACCAAACTCTTCTCGCCTAGTCCAGAGCCACTAAGAGGACTTTGGCCCGATCAGTGCTGATCTTTTTGAGAACTCATGGAATAATCATATTGGCAGGAAAGTCCTACAGGAGTCCCAGGTTCCAGTCTGACCGGAAAGCGTCTCTGAGCTAGAGCTGCTTTGGAAACTCCAGAGCTCAGAACTGCCAACATTGCTTGTTCTCATTGGTGGCAAATAGATTGAGCCAAGGTTCTCACCATTCTTGGAAGGGACCTTGCGCCCCCTACGGAAGAAAAAACCATTTGTGATCTGCAAGTCATCGGCGGCTGATTTTGTCTGCCCTGGTGTTCAAAATTCCCACTAGGTGCAGAACAACCAGGAAGATGTCCAGGGTCAACGACCCCACTCTTCCCTGTTTGTTGCAATACCACATGGTGGTGGTGTTGTCCATCAACACCTGAACCAACCTTACTTTGATAGACTTGAACAAGGCTTTCAATGTCAAGTGGATAGCCCTCAGGTCCAAAAGGCTGATGTGGAGCTTGGATTCTGACGGAGACCTGATTCCTCTGGTCTCCACCTCTCCCAGGTGGCCGTCCCTACACAGAAGTGATGTGTCGGTCACCACTGTTGGTTCTGGGTGGGAAAGGGAGAGGTGTCTGCAGCTGATCTGGTTACCGTTGGTCAATCACCACTGCAGATTTGTCGTAGTTTCCCCCGAAATCTAGATCAGGTCGAAGAGATTTCCCTGGTGTTTTGACCACCAGGACTTCAGATTCCACTGCAGAGCCCACACAACGTGCTTCACCGACAGGATGAAGGGGCCATCAGACCCAGCAGCCTCAGGGTCACACTCACTGAAATCCAGGACCGAGTTGGGAACGAGATCCTAGCCCAAATGTCCTTGAACTCCATTCCAGAAGGCAGGTGAGCTGGATCGTTTTCAGAATGTTTCTGATGAAAAGAACCGTCTGAGAGGGAGTCAGCTGTGACTTTGGCATGTTGATTGTGAACCCCTGCAAGAGGTGGATGAGGACTGACTGATATGATCTGCCTTCAACAGCCAGTCGTCGAGGCAGGGGAAGACTGGGACCCTTGAGCTCTGCAAGCATGCTGCAACCAACATGATCACTCTCGTAATCACCAAAGGGGCACTGATGAAGCCAAACAGGAGCAAAGCAAACTGGAAATGCTCTTGGTCTACAATGAACCTCAAATAATGTCTGTGGACCTGCAGGACAGGAATGTGAAAATATGCATCCTAGAGATACAATGCTACCATCCAGTCCCCGGGGTCCAGGGCAGACAGAACCTAAGTCAATGTGAGCATCTTGAATTTCTATTGCCATATAAAGACATTGAAAGAGTGAAGGTCCAGTGTAGGACAAAGGCCCTTGTCGGTTTTCAGCACCAGAAAGTAGCTGAAATATCAACCACGTTCTCTTGCTGATGTGGACACCCTCTTGATGGCTCCTTTGGCCAACAGAGCCTGCACTTCCTGACAGAGAAAAAAGAGATGCTCCTATGTCAGCCATTCTGGGGATGGTGGCGGAGTCTCCAGGAAGAGTAGGGCATAACTCTTCTGAACCATCTGTAGCACCCACTTGGC
This sequence comes from Triturus cristatus, assembly GCF_964204655.1. Lineage (NCBI taxonomy): Eukaryota > Metazoa > Chordata > Amphibia > Caudata > Salamandridae > Triturus > Triturus cristatus. The sequence continues at coordinate 634,958,037 of NC_140589.1, read as the reverse complement.
AGAAGTTAATATTTGCCATTGGGACAAATGGCACCAGATCCTGCTGCCAATGGGATGGGTGTGCTACATGGAGGACCCACTAAAGAGGCTTTGACCTTACGACAGGGCTAGACAGGACAGTGCACTGGGTGTGCGTCCCACATCCTCTATGGGATCTGCATCCCCAGCCACAAAAGCAACCTAAGAAGCTTGCTGGGCTGGCCTGAGGAATAAAATGAGTATAGCAGATGTCCTTGGGAGGTCCAGATCATGGCCACGGAAGAGGCAAAAAGACTGTTGCTGTTGGCGAAAGACCAGGGAGAGGCCCATGGATTTGGCAGTGAGTACGCCTTCTATGAAGCACTCGAGCGCTGTGTCAACCTTGTCACCAAAGAGGCAGGCATGTCTATCAAAGACGATTGGACAAAAATAGTAGACCGCAACCATGCGCGGCAGCAGTGCCACTGTTGAAGCCACGTCCCTGCCAAAAGATTTGGGAGTGTCCAGTTCACAGCAAACATTGAACTTCGCTGTTTCCCTGCCATCAGCCAACGCCTGGTTCAGGATGATCCGACCTTCCTCGGGAAGCATGGGCAGCAGCTGTGCAACCAAATCAAACAAGGCATGGGAGTATAAGCCCAAGAGACAGAAGATTTGCTTCCCCAAGCCTCTTGGATTTCCTTTCTGGTGATGTGGTAGGGAACGTGCCTGGTTTTATCCTGGCTGTCGAGGCATGCAGCACCAGGTGAGTGAGAGAGGTATGCTGTGATGGAAGCCTGGGTCTAGGGAGGTAGGACGATGGCACTGGACAATCATTCTGTGAACGGGAGCACCCATGCAGTGTGTGGCCAAGGACTCCATGAGAACGTTGTTGAATGCCCCATTAAAGAGAAGGGACTTTGCAGAACTTAGCCCCCCCGTTGAAGCACCTCTGTCAAGACATTGGTCTTGACTTTGACTGAAAGTAACTGTTGATCAAAGACCTCCACTGCCCTGTGCATCAGAATTGCAAAAGATGTGCCTACTACCTTGGCAGGGACCAGAGGACAAATCAGGCCACTCTCTGAAGAGGTGACCAGGTGCTGGCATCTCCCAGTTCCTCATACAAGTTTTCTTGCTGGGAAGAGTTGTCCTCTAGGAGGAAATAACCCTCTTCATCATCGCCTCCTACTGGAAAAGATGGGAAGTCTGGTGTGGCTGGCGCCAGTGTGGATGGGGCACTGTCTTGAAGTCAGAGAGGTCAATTTATTCCTCTTCAATCGGCGCTGAAGTAGCAGGAGACAGCCTTGGATCGATTGGAACAGGGGCGCTAGTCTTCACCTGCGTCAGCCTGGATATGGGGGTGGATCCAGGTAGCTTGGCTAGTGTTGACAACAACTCACTGAAGGGAGCCTCTTTCTGCTACATGAGGCGTGAAGGTGCACCAGAGGGAGACACAGGCCCAAAGATAGAGTGCATGGCATCCTAAAACTCCTCGAGTTGGGCAGGAGTTACTCCAGGGAATTCTGGAAAGTGTGTAGTGGACCCGGCCACAGTCTCTGCATGTGGCGTGAGGGAGCAGAGCCTAGAAGTACGGCGCTTTCTAGCAGAAACCAAAGAACCATTTTAACTTCCTCATGTGTTTCTTCAACTTACTCAAGTTCGATATGAAGTGGGAAGATGCTCGTTCGCAGGATCGGCCCCTATATCTCCCTGGAGATCAGGACCATGGTTGGTACAGAGCCTTTTTCTGCTGCACTACCAGGAGCTTCATCGTCCACTCACGAATCACCTTCAGGTGCATCAACTTGCAGTCAGTGCACGTCTTGGGGTTGTGGCCCAACCCCAGGTAAACCAAGCGTGGGTCACAGACTGCAACAATCCACACATGGCCTAAACAGTGTGCGTTTGTTGGGGGACTTATCCCTAGCACACTGGGAGCAAAGCTAAAAAAAGAATGGCCAAAAACTTGAAAAAAGTGGTCAAAAAGTTACCTCGGTTGCTCTCTGGATCGGTGCTGTTGGCGCAGAAAGAAAATAACTGATTTCAGTGCACTGGATTAGGGCCTGTATAAGCACCAAGCACGTCACTTCCAGGGCGGATGATGAGGAGCCGTTCAGCGCCACCTGCTGGCACGGAGAGGTACTCATCGACATTTCACATATTTAGTCTGACTCCTAGGAAATATTCTAAGGTGAGGAATCTGCAGTTTGAAGTTTATCATAAGCAAATTACAATAAACTCTTAATAATGATCAGTGTCCCCAAGGTAGACAAAAGAAGCTGATTTTTGGGAAACATACCACCTTATAATATCTTGTGTGGGAGAATTTCTCCTTCTTCAGGCTTTCAATGAAAGTACCAAAATGAAAATTCAACATCCATGACACATCTTTTTGGGAACTATGTCAGACCAAGGAACCAAATCAAAAGGAAAAATTTGTTGCAACATTCTGCATTGTTTAATAACTGCATTTAACACTTCTGCCCTAGAAGAGCCCATTATGTCATTGCTTCCTCAGTTAAAGATTACAACACCTTGGAGCATGTACACCTTGCAATGTTTTGTCCTCACAACTATCTTTCAGCTACCTCAGGCGAAGTCCTCTTATTAGAACCGTAGTACTTGCAAGCCAGGAATGCATTTCAGTGACCTATTCACCTAGTTGCCCCACCTCCTCAATAAACACTGACCAAGTTCCCAAACCAACCATATTGCGAGAAACTAGAAAAAACAAAAGACAGAAAAGGGATTAGTAACAAAGCACCAACAAAACCTATGTCAATTCTGGGTGGATATATTAGTTGTAAAAATTTGACTAGCATGTCCCAATCCTCATGTGCCTATAATTCCACCCCTGCTTCTGCCATTGCTAAAATTGTCCGAAAGGAACCGGGTTAAAATGTTTATGGTCCAAATTAGCGCTCTCTAGCGTGAAAGAACATGCACTACCAAACTGGCTGAAAGATACTTACTGGCCTGGGATCCTTGTGAATCAATAGCAGAAGCCCTTGTACCACAGGATGTAGCTCTAAGTATCTCATCATGACTGTGACAGGAGAGCACTTCCCTGAATATGACTCATTGGCTTTTAGCCAACTAATCTGTCTTTGATCTTCTGAGCCTAACCCACATCCCTTTTTGCCTTAGCCACCAACTCTCTGCTTCAGAAGACCCCATAAAATGCCAGAATGAAGGCAAACTACAATTCCACCGCCTCAAGGTTGGATAAACGTCCTTTTGGCAACTGTTTTGTTAATAGTTGAAGTTTCTGAAAGTATATGGGCCTCCTACTGTCTCTAGGAGTTTCATTTATGCAAGCCCATCCCTCTAACAGTTTCTTCACTTGGAAGTTGTTTGGATGGCTAAGCCTCGCCTGTGGCTTGGTGAAAAGCGATATGGCGGCCTATGTGTATAAGCGGCTGGGCGCCCCCTTTCTTTCAATTTCTCCATGTAAGCCAACCATTTCTTAATAGTGAGCATGCCCCCCATACCGTCCCAGCTAACAATTGGGTGCAACGGGATCATGTCCCTTCATAACACTTCTTAGTTTTGGGTGATAGAGAATTTGAAATGAGTGCTGGTAGACTTGAACACCAAGATACCAAAGTTACTCCAGGAAGTTTGTCTTGTCCTCCTCAGCCTCTGGATTGGAAGACTTGGAATTCCTGCGTCTTGGAATGAGAAAAAGCATGAGCAGCATTATTCTTTACATCTGGAACATGTTTAGCTTTAAACAAAATGTGCTGCGTCATGACCAAATTACACTATGCTCCCTACTGATTGGTTGTGCCTGCCAATGACATGATATGTGTCCAAAATATGTCAGAACTGTTACACAGGCATTTGTCCCAGACTTGTATGGTCAACACAATTGGGAACAGTTCTAGGAATGTAACCTTATTTTAACCAATCTGGCCTCAGGCCACGTGGTTGGCCATTGGAACATGCATCTCTCCCTTTCAAGACCTGCCCAAATTCCAACCTACTTGCTGTGTATGTCTGGAGTCCTAATCAAGAGGGGAAAGGCCAAAATACTGAGCTATTTAACTCTCTCAAATTCTTCCAAGTCCTCAGATCCTCCTGCTGTAAAATGTGTTGTACAATGTTTGGCTTTTAAGCCTAAGGTTGACCCAAGGGAATGACCCACAATGCAAAGTTTAAATTGACCAACCAGGCTTTGGAGTTGTTTCAGAAGAACATCTAATCAGAGATCAGTTGGTACATACAAGACCATGCCTGAACAAATCCAACTCACAAACCACACTTTGGAACCTCCCACCAGTTACCGGACACAACGCATGCGGTAGCTGTACCGCGTGCAGCTCTACTGCACACTCTACCACCCTACAGTTAGTTTCATTTTCTTGGACGCAAAGGCAGCACACCAATTGCAACACTAAGAACTGCATCTACCTGATCACATACCCCTGCATGATGCACTATGTACGGATGTCGACAAGGTCAGTGAAAACCAGGCTAGGATAACATAGTAATACCAAGAAGAATAACCACTTTAAGGAGGAAAATCACTCCACTGATGACCTCAAATGGACAGTTTTCGAAGCCAACCCCTCCTGGAATGCCACTACCCTCTTCAGACGAGAGCAACAATGGGTGTTCACCTCCACACCAACAGGAGTGGACTTAATGATGAAATTCCATGGTTTGAGGTCTGGCACCCTCCATATACCAAACTGTGTTGGAGTTTCACTGTCTCCAACCCATGCGACGAGATGCATGCTCCGCACATACATACACCACACCCTATCTGACCTTAATCCTCCACATTTCGGATACAACTGTCCAATTCAGAATACAGCATTTTGTGAGAACGATATGCTAACACTGCGTAGGGGGCCTCTCATTTTAGACTCCTTAACAATAGTCACACTTTTCTGGCGACTTTACAAGCTCTACAACATTGGCCAAGATGTAGTGCTTCGAGCTCTGTTTGACACCTTCAGAGACATAACTACCATGTGTCCCTTGAACAACACTAATTCCGAGTTTGCCCTTCTGGACCTCCTGACAGTTCTCCAGGGGAACTCGCAAATAATGTCCCATGTTTTCCCTATGCAACATAATTCTCATGTTTTTACTATGCATCATAATCCTCAGAGCATTCTTCGTTCTTTAAGGAGTTTATACTACCTGGTACAACTGATGCACCACATGCTCCAGTATATATGACTGCTTATACACCGACTATGCCTGTTATTTTCTTTTAAAAACGAAACCGATTATCATGGTTTGATTTGTCACTCATGCCTGTTTGTTCTGTCATGGCCTCTTAAATATTGTACCATAACGGCTGATACATCCATTCAGCCACTCCAATATGGCCGCCAGACATGCGCAGTGATCGGACAGCCGCACACATTCCTGTTGCAGCCGCCTGCTCTCTCTCACCGCTTTTAAACAAGCACCGTAGCTCTGAGCAGTTCCACTTACAGAGACAGAGGGTAGGTGCAAACGACAGGTCCGCACTCAAGAAACTGAGTAACTTTGCCGACTCTGTGGCTGCTGACACGTTTCTCAGCTCTTTGCGAGTCCCGCATATCCTAATAATTTTTGCTCGATCCACAGCTAAGCATGCTCGAGCGCTGCACCTCCTTACCACCTGATGCGGCTAGTAGCACTCTAGTATCTAGGTAAGCCCCACGTTACCTCTCATGCATCAATAACATATTTATATTTCTGAGAGGCCGCTTCCATCACTGTATTCTTACAGAGTCACCTGTGTGATATCCACTTATTTTGTGCGGTCTGTAAGTAGTTTGTCACATGCACACAGAGCACAAAGATGTTTGTTTTTGTACTCACCCATGATGCCTGCAACAATACTCCCTTTCCATAGATGATATTCGCTCATACGTGGTTGCCATTCTCTCACTCCTACATTACAGACTGGCCCCTGCGCTTTGAGACAAGTAAATTGAAACAAGACCGCTGTATTGTTAATATCATTGATTTCTATAAACAACCGTGATGGGTACAATATGTGTTATACTTGTAGGTATTTCCTTTGATACATACCCAGCACCGTACCACCATTTTGCCTTATGGACTTGCGTTGCAGTGACAACGTTTTCTGCGGACATCACTACCACAGCTTGATTTTGATTTCCTACATTTATGTTTGTCTGTCTCTTTCATGCACGTTTGTGCACTGTCAGATCCCAGTGCTAGACAGTTCCCCGGGTCCACTATTTTGGACTTTCCTGGTTGATGGCACGCCGGCACACCAGGAATACAGTAAACATTTCATTTTTATTCCTCCTTTCCCTCTACAGGTTGGACCTTGAACCATACACACAGTAGGTAGCACTTTAGGGGCACCATATATGTGTGAGCTAGTTTATCATTCTATGTTTCTTGTCCTGGCGAAGCGCCATGGATCCTTAAGACCATTTAAAAGGCGCAAAACATGTTGATCAACCACTGACAGAGAGACCTGAGTGAGGCCTCTTGCTCACGACTATAGGGTACTCCCCTTCCCAGTCATAGCACACTGACTACCAGGGTTCCTTTTAAAACATCTATGGTAGCATTAACATTTTATAGGTTTTTATCTTCGACAGGGAGCCTCTCTTATTAAACCTCCCAGATCAGTTTTAATCCACTATCACGATTCACTGCTCCACTGCATTGATCACCTCACTTACATTCATCATACGGCATGCTCTCTAAAAAGATCTTCACCAAAGTGACCCTATGATGAAGCATGACATCCCCTTGGGGGTGTGTGAGGGCAACATGAGACAGTCTTACCGACTGTCCCCAAGACCTCGGTCTAATCGCACACAACCTGTTTAGAGACCTTGTTCTTCTTTTCACAGGAACAGAAGCCCTATTGTTGGGACTTTGTTTCACAGTTACCTTCTAAAGTCACCTTCTTTCTCCTTAAGCAAACCACTGTGGTACACATGAAATCTTCTACCTTCCCCATGGGAGCTTGCATTCCCCCAAATCATAATCAATTCAATCATGAAAATGTGAGGGCTACCACAGGTCCAACTGTTTTTTACGAGGCGTGGGGGACACCCAAAGAACACATTCGCTTTATAAACATGTTGAGTTCCTTCTAGCAAGCCTGATGCTACTTGAACAATAAATCTTGAACAAATAAATACAGACTGCTCTTGAGTCATATTGTATTCCTTTAGCCATATGAGTAGATTGAAAGGCACATTTACAGGGGGAGATAGAAGGGAAAACCTAAACATACAAAATAAAATAATGATTATTTGAAACGCAGAGTGATAAAGCCATATGTGCAAGATTTCCTGGACGGGAAGAAATCTACTGTACACTGGGTGTAGCCTAACATACAAAAAGCTGTGTGGAAAAACACATGATATGTGCACATCTGTGGCGGGCTTCATTGAATGCATTTGTAATGTTTTTACAAACCTATTCAATGATGGCCGTCGTGGATGCACACACATACACTAAGACTTTCTAACACACAAAAGCATTGGAAAAGCCAAGAAATTTCACTGGTGAGACAGACTGGATTTACCAATGCTTGTAATGTGTCTAAAACACATGAATATAGAATTTCTCAGTTAAAGCAAGTTCTGAACGAAGCACTGCTTGAAACAGTGAGTAGTGAATTCTTCTCCCCATTTCGGACCTATGCTGTCTGTACCACATGCATGCATTAACGCTCAGAAATTCAAACTTAAGTATACGCACTTTAGAAAGTGAAATTCCCTATAAAAAGGTACAAAGTAGTGCCTGCTCTGTAGGAATGCACACCTTAATGATGCGTCCTATGGCGCTCGCTGGAATGATATGCAAGTCTTGAAACAAATTTCCCATCATGACCTTCTTGTACATGTCTGATAAAAATTATTTTCTACTGAGGGCGGTCTTAAGTGATTCTTATATGGAAAATATTTCTAACTATGATATACAAGCATTGGCATAGCCAATAGGTCTCACCTTTGGGACCTTATAAGTGTTTAGCCATGCAACAGTTGCATAACTAAATACTTATAAGGTCCCAAAAGCGAGACCTATTGGTTATGCCAATGCTTGTATATCATAGTTAGCAATATTCTCCATATAAGAATCAGCGAAAGTGATCGCGATCAAACATCAAAGCGGCCGTGGGGCCGCGAAAGTAATCGCGGAAAAGTGTGGCGCGCGCTCATGCACTGTAGCTCTAGGCTGGCCTGGTAGCACTTTTTGGAGCCCTCTCAATAAGTCTCGCCAGACCAGCGCATGCGCTGGGTCAGGCGAGACCTAATACGTCTCGCCAGACCAGCGCATGCGCTGGGTCAGGCGAGACCTAAAAATGGTTGACATCCGTCAAGAATTGAATGGCAGAATAAAATGGCTGGAGATGCTTGCAATGTGAGAGAGTGAGGGTACTTGGCTTCAAATGGGCTTTTAATGACATATAGAGATGGCCTGACTCCACAATGGCTGCACAAAGTCTTCTGAAATTGCAGCTTTTGTTGTTCAGTGCAAGGTGTTGCAGGAGCCATACTAGCATCGTGCTGTTCCGATCTACAATAAGAAAAGCCAAATGTTCGAGTTTTTACGGTCAAGCTTGCACTCAACCCTTGACAAATACGCATTAGTTTCATGTAATGCAATGCAAAAAAAAAAAAAAAAAAGCCATGTGAGACATAAAGGACTTAATACAATGAAAGTGTGATGACTTTGTAATTCTGAAGTGTAAAATTGCTGGTTGACTACCTTACCCACTCCCTAAGAGGCAAAACGATGCAACAAATAACCAATTTCGTGTAGTGAGAAATGTTCTGAAGCACACCATGCATGTATTTTAAAAAGAACAGCGACAAAAGCTCTGGTAGACATACAAGATATGCCTAAAAGCATTAAGTGGTAGGTGGACTTTGTTGCAGACACTATGGCGACATGACTGGTTTCACTTTCTATCTACGCAGGTTCTGGACGTCAGCAGAGAAGGGAAAGAAGAGGTATTCTACGGGCCAAGACTTCCGTTTGCATCCAACGGGATAGCAGCCTGCTTTCTCCCGGCCCCCTACTTCACCTGCCCCAACCTTCAAACCTTGCAAGTGCCTCATCACAGGATCGGCACGGTGTGAGCTTGAACACATGTACTGTTAAAAAAACAAAAAATCCATGTCGGCGTCAAGGGCAATCCAGTCCCAGCTCTCGAGGGTAGCATGGGAGACACCAGATTTAAAAGAACAACACAAATGAACTATTCCGAATCCACACTTCATCCTCTCTAAGCCACTTCAAACGAATATCAATTGTTTTTTTGTGTGCACTGGAAACTCTTTTTTGTTTGTATACAGCTTGATACATGTCAACAACAGGTTGGTATCTCTGTTCCACTGGAGAACAAAACAAAAGACTTATTTGAAGAGGAAAACATTATTATGCAACTCAGTCAAAGTCAGTAGTTAAAAAGATTTACAGACCATAATAAATGTACATTCTATGTAGTAGTCGATTTGTGGTAGAATTACACATTGCAGCAACATGTTCCCCTTTCACGAGAATAATGGTTTCAGAAGGACATACCCACACTTAATTCAGCTGGATGGCTCAGTGGGCTCATGCACCTGTATTGGAGGTTTCGTGGATCCTGCATGTTGTATGTTTGTGGTTTGGTCTTTCATTCGTTTATGGCTCCTAAAACGAGTGTCACCGAGTTTCAGTAATAACACTGATTATCTATACATTTCGTCCTCAACACAGTTTTTAGGTCGAGCCTGGGCAGCGCATGCGCTGCTCTGCGAGGCATGCTGTATTTAAGTATGGACTTGAAGCTCCGCCCACTCTCAGCCCATATTTTTCATGTCATTGTCCTTTGTAAATGCTGGCTTTTGATTCGTGAATAAGCTTGTTAGTCCCTCCTTAGTACCGTCTTGTCTTCATTTGTAACCTCCCATGAGGACTGACCCTTTTACTTCTGTTGTTACACAGTGTGTTTTATAAAGTCTGTAAGCACTAGATTACTTTAATGAATTTCTCCTACTGCAAGCACAACATGCTATCCTGCAACATTCATTGCACTATGCACACTTTCCAAGCAGCCAGGGACAATGGAGGCCGCTTCTTTGAAATTAAATAGGTCTAGCATTTACAAGATTTTGAGCCATTGACAATGTAAATGCCTTTTATTTATGTGTTAATTATCAAAACAGATAAATAAGAAGGCATTGTCATTTACAATGCCAATAGCTTAAACGCTCCCAAATGCGAGACCTAGTGCATTGCAAATGCTTGTTATAACCCGGAGGTGTTATAACAAGCGTGTGTCTGCACATTGTGAGCTAGGGACTCCACTGCCACTACTTATTGCAGAAATGTTAAGGCCCTTCTATCTACCATGCCTTCCGTATTGTCTTTCCCAGGGGATTTGGGGTGAGGGGAGGGTGGAGAGGCTCACTCCATGCGCCCTGCGTTTTCCTTGGTTTATCATCTGTTACCCCTTTCCGGCTCTAAAACACCTGAGCGTGGGCAGAGGCTGTCTTGGGAAATTAAAATAACCCTCAAATTACACTTGCTTGATAATTGTTGAGATTTCGAAGGGTACCACAAAATGAGCTTGTGCTGACTCCTGCCAGGCTTCGGTCTGCTGCCCCGATTAATGTCGTAAATACATCCCCTGTAAAAACACGAGGCAGAGCTAACTCTGGTGCAATATTTGGATTCCACACTCTAGTTGTGCCTGGAAGCATCTAAGGTCTTGTGGCTTAATCAGACAACCAGGATATTGTGGCATGGATTGGCACATTTTGCGGCACACAGTTGTGTTTTTTGTGGTGCTTTGTCAACCCATATCTGGTTGTCCTGTCCCCAGAAACACTGAGGGTCCAGTAAATTCACTTAACGTTTTCAATCCAGAACTTCCCATTTTGAAGTGTAGCAGGAAGCACAAGTGAGGGCTTCTAAGCAGTGTCAGAGCCAATGTGTACAGCAGAGGTCGGTGAGAAAGTGGTTTTGTTGGAGACATTAGCATTTTAGCCACTGCCACCCCCATTGGTAGCAGAGGTGCGGCAATCATTGGTGCAGTGGAGGTAGATACACAAGGCATCCGTAATACAGTTGATTTTTTAATAACCATCCAGGGCTCTGTTTTTCTTACTTGCATTAGTGTCCATAGGGCCCTTGTTATTCTACTAACTGAACACAACTTGTAAAGGAAGTCCCCAAAACAACTCAAACTTCTGTTGTCTGTGTTATTGATAGTTACACCTGCCTCTCCTTCCTTCTGTTGTCCATGGTTCTTGCTACCACCCACCCTCCTTTGTCTGTGGTGCCACTCCCACCTACCATCCTTCCCTCCTTTGTCCGTGTTGCATCTTCCTGCCCATCTGTACTCTGTCCTTTCATTTTTCATGTTGCCCTCATACCCGCTATAACAAAAAAAAAACCAGCTCTAAGATATGCACACACCCTCCATTGTACGTATTGACCCCACCCACCTTCCTGTTGCCTCGGACCCAGCAATAAAAAACAAAAGCGCGCTGTGATGCATCCAGTGCTGACAGCGTCATAACGCTTGTTACCCCACATACTGTTTCCTGGTTGCCTCCCCCAAAATACGCCCTCCTTTGCTACACTTTGCCTTCTACCCTGCCCCCGCAATAAAAAAAAGAAACATACAATAGCACAGCCAGCATCACTGTGCTTTTTTTTTTATAATGAAAAACTTGCTTGCTATACAACATAGCTTAAAAAACCATTGTCAAAGCCAATAGCTATTGTTTCATAGGTGAGGCCTATAGACTTTGCCAATGCGTATTACATGATTTGGTTTCTTTTGGTACTGTTACAAGTATGCACATTTTCAAGAAGGGCATATTGTTAATTTATAATTAGCTCTGCTTCACAAGTGAAGCTTCGCCTAAACCCAGTTTACCAGCCCCTCCAGCAATTCATCCCATGTTTTGCTGATACAAGAAACTGAATCACTATTAAACACAAATACACACTCCTTTATTTAGAAATGTGAAAACGCTTTTGTATGTGAACATTTGGATGGGATCTAACTTTCAGAAATTATTTAATCGTGAGGGCTTGTCAGAAGATTTATATACTAAATTGCATGTTTGATCAGCGCAGCACTTCCCAGTGTGTCAACAAGGCATGCAGCGCAGATGAAAAGGGAATGAAAAAGTCAGCTCAAGCGTCCACGCTCGCTCTCTTCAAAGCAATTCTCATAGTGTGGACAAGGCAAAGAGGAAGCCATGCCTCTTACTGGGAGCATACCTCTGCTGTTGATCACTGATCGTCCTTGACTCTCTGGCCAGGAAGTGGCAACATTGCTGCAGCGAAAGGAGAAATACTGCTCTCGCGCATGCACCGAAGTTTCACTGATGACACCAGAGGTACATGATGACGTGCAACTTATCAAAGCTACAAGGCGGCTTTTTTTTCTCTAAGGAAGCAAGGGAAACAAAAAACAAACAAAAGGGGGAGATAATGCATTCCGTTTCAATTTTTCACTGCAAGTTACTTTAATTACTCAGCCATCATGAGCCTTTGCTAATATTGCGGAAAATTGGCGAAATGCAGGAGGGTTTGCTAAATGTAAGCCATAATGTGCGGTAGGTTTCGAAATTCATTTGACTCCTTTTGACACAACACAAGCTAAAAGCCTCTTTGTGAAGGTACCTTCTGAGAAAAAGTATTAAGTATAAACCCTTCCTTTGCTCACCTGTATTAACTAACAGTGGTGTCTGGTAACCTAAAGTGGTGGGGCATGATCCCTGGCTGGAATTTCAGTGACCATGCCAGACTTCTACTTGACAGGTTCACTCAAATCGTTTGCACTCAGTCTTACTCGTTCACTTACGCTCAATCACACTTGCACTCACTTTTACTTACTCTGACTCCGTCTCCCTCATTCTCAATATGTTATCAATTATCGCGGCCTGCTGCTCGCTCCCGCAAGGAAATCGCCAAACGTGCACGCGTTACCATTGAAGGCAATGGAACGCATGCACGTTTTTGGGGTGTAAAAGGGAACCGATGGCTAAAGGTCTCTTTCCCAGGGCAGCAGTTGGAACAGTAAAGTAGCGCAGTCTCAAATATGTCAGAAGTGAATCTGGAGGAATTTAGATGATGTTTTTTTGCACGCCGATGTCTCTGGAAGGTCCAGATTCTTTTGGCTTTCCATATTAGAGAGGCTGTGTTTTTGCAAAGGGTGGTTTTGCAGTCACTGTTTTAACTCCAACCCTCTATTTACATCGTGCATAGACGTTACCCTCTTTCCATTTTTGGCATTTTTTTTTAGAATTTGGCATTAGTTATTTCCGCTTCGTTTGATGAACTGCTTCATTACTACTAAAATGATGTCTGCTGTATTGACATTACAAATTAGCGAGCAGATGAAAACGGATGGCGTGCAAGCAAATGTGGACTTGGGGGAATAAGAACGAAAACTACAGGCTGGAAATCGCAGATGAAAACCCACGAATGCAGCTGTGGAGAGGTGAACCTGGCAACCCAAATTAGACATTTCAGCAGTTTATTACAAGATTAGATAGGGGCGGGCAAAAAGTGAAAAATAAGTTAGGTGTTTGCCTTAATTTCAATGCAGCCCAGTAAGGTCGCACGTTATTGTTTGCGTGAATATATGTATTGTCCTGCGCATCATCCAGCTAGCCTTTCACCGCCTCCATGTTAACACACAGCTGAGAAGTCCCATGTACCGCCCATGTTTTGCACGGAATTCTTGTCAGTGCTCTGTCGTTTAATACAGTAACACGGCCACGCAGGTGCACATTGAACGTAGAGTACCTTCTAGAAGAAAATAGCACTCATGCTTGTAGAATTTGTGCCTTCTATCTATGGACCATTGCAGGGGCCATCCATTATCCTAGCGCTTAGAAACATAATTCTACTCTGCCTTTAGTTTTTGTGTGGGACTTTATATCACCCACAGTTGCCTCAAAGTTCCGGGGGGGTGGGATGGAGTCTTGGAGTACAGGACCTAGGAGACAGGGATTGAAGGGGGCAGGATTAACGAGTCTCGTTGTTGAGGTGGTCTTCCTCAGGACAAAGTTGGAGGCGCTGCTTCTAATAACACTGACAACAACAATAATAATACTGCTCTAGTAAGAGTACAAAACGCCCTTAGTTACTTTATTAATACTACTGTCATCGTTTCTTTATGTGGTATTTTTTGCATTATTGTTGTTCCCAGTTAAATAAAACAGTTATTTCAGCGCGCACTCACGCACGTGATTACATTGCCTGGAGTCGTGGGTTTTGAGACGGAAGGCTGCGGCTTGGGCTGTGGCAGGTAGTTAGTTCACAACCCCACCATGTACAACAAGCATTGGCATAGCCAATAGGTCTCGCTTTTGGGACCTTATAAGTATTTAGTTACGCAGCACAATATCCTTGGTGCAACAACATCAACTGTTGCATGGCTAAACACTTATAAGGTCCTAAAGGCGAGACCTATTGGCTATGCCAATGCTTGTTTATAATACCAAGAGTGAATAATAGATTATTATTCACTCATGGTATAAAATGGTCCAGAGAGCAAGGCGGGCGTAGTAGCCCTGGAGCCTTTAAGGGAGAATCGTTCCTCATAACCAAAATTATGGCTTTCATCAGAAGTAGAGTTCGGAACTCCTTCCGCAGTGCCTCCCCTGGTTCTGTGACCTTGAAGTCTTAATAGAAGTGAATGTGACTAGAGCACTATGAATGTTGCAACCAGAGCTACAGCATATACGGTTTACATTTCTCGGTGCATGGTGAGCGACATTCAGAACAAGCTGTCAGTCTTTCAAGAATAAGAGTGCTTTTTAAAAAAAAATCTTTATTAAGGTTTTCAAGAGGAACATAAAACACACACTTCGCTACTTCACAACACATTCGCTGACATTCCAAAAGTAAATAAAGGGAACCAGAAAAAACAATTTCAGGTGTCAAGTGGAGGGAGAGTTCAGAGAGAGCAGGTCACATCAGGATTGTAGGACATCATCGGTATACAGTTTACATATACCACATATCCATAAAAGGGAAGGAGACATCAGGTCTCATCACCGTGATCCACTGTAGAGTCTAGTGTAAGGAGATGGTCTCTGACAGATTAAGAATGCTCCAAATGCTGAAAACCCGAACCTGCAAATTCTTTACTTGTATAATAATCCCAAGCATCAGACTGGATCGAGAAAATTCAAATCTCATTGCCGGTAGGAGGCACTGGCTTAATATCATTGCGGGAAGTGGCATCCGATGAGGTCACCAGAACCATACAATGTCCACCCTGACACAACGTCTGTTTCCATTCATTTTTTTCAAGCCTTAGAGGTGAGCGTATAGTCTGGCATCAACATTGTGTAGTGCAGAATCACAACGAAGTATCTGATTAACTTTCCCTAAACACATCCATCAAACGAGGTGGCAGATGAGCCGTTGAGATATCTGTAGGTAGATACAGTATCTACCAGAAAGATCATTACACAGGTAAGTAACTACTTCTTCTCATGGATAATTCCACCTGCAGATTCCTCACATGTAGAATTGATTTCAAAGCAGTACCCTCCTCTGGAGGAAGGTTGATGGGCGGTTAGACCAGAACCGATCTGGAGAAGTGGCCATATCTATGCACTTCAGAATCCAGGCAGTAGTACTTAGTGAAATTGTGCAGGAATGCCCTGGTGGCTGCTCTGCAGATCTCTGTAAAAGAAAGATCTTTGGCAATGGCAGAGGTAGCCTGATGTAATGAACCCTGCTCCCTTCCAGGGTCTCTTTCTTGGCCAAAGCGTAGCAGGTCTTGATTCAGAGAACGACCCACCTGGACAGAGTGTTTTGAACCGCTTTGCCTTTTTTGGCACCACAGTACCTTGCAAAGACCTGGTCATCCATTCATATGTCCTTGGTGCAGTCAAGAAAGTAGACTGCCCGCCTAGGAATCCACCTATGCAGCCACTCCTACTTCGTAGGATGGGGCAGTGATATAAAGTTAGGAGGTTGATGGACTGGCAAATGGAAGGGGGTCACCACCTTTGGCAGAAAAGCAGCCCTGGTTCACAACACCAATTTATCAGTGGAAAAAAGCGATGGGAAGGAATTCAAGGCCTGCAAATCACTGACCCACCTGGCCAAAGTGATTGCTACCAAAAATACAGTCTTTAGAGCCAACACGTGTAACATGCAACAATGGTGGGGCTCAAATGGTGTCCCCCTCAGATAAGTTAGAACAAGGTTACAGTCCCACTGGACAACAACAAAGGGAGTTGGTAGATGTAAATTAGCTAACCCCTTCCAGAAACACATTAAAATAAGGGATTAGAACATGGAAAGCCGGTCTGGGAGAGACAGGAACACCAACAGTGCCACCAAATACTCCTTAACAGTGCTGATCGTACACCCCCTTCGTTCCAGGGAATGTGCGAATGTCAGAGCTGGGGCACCTTAGCTTACAAGGGATCTATGCTGTTGTCAATGCACCATGCAATGAAGCGGTTCCATCTCCCAGAGTAAGCCGATTTTGTGTGTGGTTTGGGTGGGTGGGTGGTTTGGGAGAGAGAGCAGAGCTGACAAGATGACATCTGCCACCTTGGAAGAAATTCAGAAGTCCTTGCTCAATTTCCAGGCACGAAGGTGGAGGTCTCGAAGATTGGGATGCAGTACCTTCTTTCTCGACTGGGAAAGGATGCCCAGTCTCAATGGCACCTTGAGTGTGGGACATAGGGAGAAGGGGCAAAAGTCTACATACCTACCACACTCTTCTTGGCCAATGTGGGGCAATTACAATGATTTGGGCCCAGTCTTAGCGAATCTTCCTTAATATGTAAGGAATTAAGGGTATGGGGAAAATTCATAGTGCAGGTGAAAGCTCCACCTCAACTGAAATGGGTCCACCAAGGCACCCTCAAAGGACACTGGAGGTGAACAGGTGCACATATGAAGTTACCCACAGGGCGAAGATGTCCAGTCGAAGTTGCCACTCGTAATTGACAAGATAACTCCAGTTCAGGCTGTCGGCTCCGACAATCAGAGATCCCACTAGGTGATTGGCGGTCAACCAGTGATGTGCACATTAACAGTCTCAAAGCTTCCAGGTAAAGGAGGTGACAGTCCACACCCCTTGCTTGTTCACGTACCACATTGCTGTTCGGTTGCCTGTCAATATCTGGATGGACCAACCTTGGATGAAAGGCCTCGAGTGCCAGCTGAATCATCTGCAGTTCCAGCAGATTGATGCGAAGCACCTGCTCTTATTGAGACCAGAGGTCTCCAGATGAGCACCCAACCACAAGTGGAGTCATTCATTACTACCATAGCCATGGTTGGCGGGGGGTTGGGGGTGAAGGCCATCCCGCAGAGCAGGTTCTCCTCCTTCCCTCACCAAACCACTTGTGTCACAGTGCAGGGGAGATTATGATGCAGTCAGACAGATCTCTCCCTCATTGGAGCCACTGCCTGCAAAGGCACCCCTGAACGGCCTCCTGTGCCAACATGCATGATCAGGAGAGTGCTGGAAGCCAGCAAACATAGCAGAGACTGAGACTCTTGTGCCTTGATTGAAGGATAGGAACATTTCCTGGATGTCAGCAATCATCCGAGGTGGAGGAAAGGTGTAGAGAAGGTTGGTGTTGAGAACTGACCCTATGAACTGTAGTTGTTGGGAGGGCCTCTGGTGAGATTTGGGCTTGCCCTTGTCGAACAAGTGAGGTTTTCAACTGCAGATGGTGCAACACCACCACTGGAGACCCCACTTTGATTAGCCAGTCGCCCAGGTATGGGAAAATTAGGATTCCTAACCTCCTGAGATAGGCCACAACTACTGCCACCACCTTCTTGAAGATACTATGTGCCAATGTTAAGCTGCAGAGTACCAAATATTGCTAGAGTTTAGAACCCACCACAAAGTATCAATACATCCAATAGGACCGCAGGACTGAGATGTGGAAGCACAATTCTTCCTGAGGAAGAAATTAAATTCCACGATAAGAGGTAGACTGCCGTCCTTCTTGGGAAGAAGGAAACACTGAGAGTAACATCCATGTCCTGCGCAGGAACTAGCTCCACAGCTCCTTTCCATGGGAGTACTGTCACTTCTTGCTGGTGGTCTGAGGAGTGGAGGGGGGAGATAGGGATGGGATTGGGGGTGGAGCCTGAAAGAAGGGAAGGCTGTAACCTCTGATTCAGAGGACCCACTGGTCCAAAGGAATGGAGTTCCAGGCCAGCAGAAAGGGGGACACACTCCCTCCTACAGGTTGTGTGTGAGCTTGAGGAAGAGACCTAGACTTGGTTGCCTGGTGGTGCAGTGGAGGAGGAGGCTTCCTGGTGGGATCGATGCTTCTGACCATACATAGTTTGACCAACAGATTCTGATGTTGCTAGGCTAGGGGCTGGATACACTGGTGCTGACAAAATAACAATCCTGTGAGAAGCCTTGAAAATGTTGAAACTGGTGATAGTATCTATTCGGCAGCGGTAGCTTTATTACCAAGAAGCGGGCTGTCTCATTGCTTGCTCTTGAAGGTGGAATCTACCTTCTCCCCAAATAAACATGTTCAATTGAATGGGAAGACCATTAGATTAGTCAGGTCATCTGTGCAGAAGCCAGATATACGCAGCCAGGAGTGAGGCCTTATGGAAATAGAGGTGCCCATAGTAAGTGCCACAGAGTCGGCGGTGTCTATTTCAGATTTGATGATGGAGCATGAGGCATTCTGACCATCCTGTACCACTTCCTTCAAGTGCGCCCTCATATCTTCCGGAAAGTGTAGTGTCACCATCTGGGCTGTGTCAAACAAAGCATGGGTGTAGTATGCCAGAAAGGACTTGGTGTTGAGAGATTTCAAGGCCATGTTGATCACAGAGAAGATATTGTTTCCTAGGGCCTCCAGGCGTTTGGAATCTCTAGCCACGGGGACTGATAGAAAGGCATCAGTCGAGGAGCAGGAGGTCGGAATCACTAGGCTTTCTGTGGGCAGATGTGTGGATAGGAAAGGTTGATCACCTGAGGCAGGGCTGTATCTTCTTGCTATGAGCTTGTAGACTGCCGGCACAGAAGTTGGCTTCTTCCAGGCTGCCATTACCAGGTCCAGGAGGGAACGGCTAAAAGGCAGCAGGGTTCCGAAGGTAAGACTGTCAATTCATATACCATATTGCCTGCACCATTGTCACCCAGAGTGTACAAGTTTAAGGGATCAGAGTCAGATTCAAACAGGTTATAGATACTTTATCTGTAAGCTCACTCTTCTAGTAGCCTCTGTTTCTCTGCGTGATCTGTTTTGTGGCACGGTTTCTGGGAGTGGCGAAGAGTCTGCTGGTGTCGGTGAAGCCGGCCATGAGGTTGGTGGATTTGGCGTTGTGCATTGGAGCACTGGAGAGAATGATAAAGGGAATTGGTGTCTGTCCTGGAGGAACGGATCCAAACGGCCTTGGAGTCAGAGCCATGGGCATAAACATTGGAAGTCTATATGGTGCTATGTGGCTCAAAGGAGTGGTGGTCTTTTTCATGCAAAGATACTGTAAACAGCATTTAAAAACACTGCCAGGCCCAAGGTGGGAGTCGGGAACTCAAGGCATCATGGCATCGGTGCTGGGTGTTCCATAACCGAGAAACCTGGCGCCTGTGGATTGGGAAAGCTGGTGGGGATAGTGATGGTTTTGGGGATGGGTCCTGTCAAACCACTGGAGCAGGGCTGCTCAGAGAAAGTTGAACATGCTCCACAAAAACCAGCTCCAGCTTAGACATCGAGGAGCCTGTGGGAGTCGGAGGACATCTAGGGGAAATACCTTTGTGAGATCTCTGCTTTTTATGCTTTCGTCGCTTCCCTGAGGAGTGGGAAGATGGTGACCTTGAGTGCTGTCTCGAGTGACACGGGCTGCACCTTTCATCCTGGGTCATGAAAAGTTTGTCTGGCTATAGGCTCCTAGATGGCCTTCGAGGTCATGCTCTGGTATGATTTGCAGAAGAAGGAATCAAGATCTGACTCAAGATATCAGAGACAAATAGAATGGGGGTCAGGGATGGATATCTTACTGACACAATCCCTAAAGGGCTTGAAGCTTGGGTGGAGACATTATACTGCACTACAAGAAATTTCTGTGAGGAAAACCCCCACAATGCTCAAGGACAGTGAGCCGGAACGGACACGGTTGTGCCGGGGTGGGTGCTATATGGCTTCAGTGATATCTGACGCCATGTCCACTGTTGATACGATATTAGCACCCTCTACTAGTGACATGAGAGCTTTGAAGTTTCCGGATCCAGTCTTACGCCTGATATTATTCCGCACGCAAGGAATCTGCAGGTAGAAGTGTTCATAGTATGATGAGGACATACGGCTATATTAAAACTAAAATCTCCACACAAAAATTACATTTCAGAGGTTGTAGGATATTATAAGTGATTGCAAAGCAGTCTCTTTGGAGGGGAAAAAAACACAATGTGTAAATTGTATGAAACGAAATCAAAATTACATGTAGCTTTTACTGCCAAGAAACAAATGTAAAGCAGAAAAAAATAGACTTTGGTACAGACCTGAACATACCCCGCTGTCAGCCTGAAGAACTCTCCAACATAATTTTAAGAATGTTTTGTAATGCAGGTCAGTTTCATCGTGCTGCCATTCTAACCTATGGGGGATTTTGATTAGATCTAAAACATTTGTAATTTAAGAAGAAAGTAGGTTTCTAAATTCTATTTTTTTCCCAGTATCAGAGCAGCACAGTTCAAAAACTGCTTGGTAATATGTGCAGGAATTCTACAAAGTCGATGTTAAATTTCCGTCATGCTTTGTATGAATTTTATTTTTGATGAAGTACTCGAAGTAGCAAATTGACTAGACAAAGACAATTAAAATAAGGAGATAATGTTGCTTAGGAAGAAAAACGTGTGATCTTTGTTCATCCCTTATCCTCTGCTGGAAAATGTGGATGATTAAAGAATATTTTTATGATGCCCATACATCCATCCATGTTTTTTGACACAAACCCAGATTTACAAAGCCATGTAAACTTGGATTTGTGCCAAAATGGTGACTCTACAAGACAGAGTCAAAACACGGAAAAAGATCTTTATTTCTTATCGCAAATTCCTCTTTTGACGTGTGCTGCATTTTGCAGCACACACAGAAAGAGGAATACACAGTTAAGAGTTGTTTTGTCCAGGAAGGTGTCCCTTACTGCAGAAAAACAATCCTGCCCTAAACAGTGACCAGCTTTCACTATGTTGCAAGGGTGGCTGCGTTGGAGCTAGGCAGCACATAGTGTGCCAGCACAAGGAGACAGAAGAAATGCTCCATGTCTTTGTAAGTCTGAAGAATTTCTGCCCTTTTGTTTTCAAGCAATGTTGCGAAGCAAGTTGCCTTGCTGGGTTGCATGAAATAATGGTAAATCTGCCCCCTTGATATCGGAGCACCAGAGTCACGCTGCAATGTAGTATTCAGTACACTTTTTCTTTTCTACTTGAAGCCTGCAAATCCTACATACAGTCTACTTACCTAACACATTGAGCTCTATGCCTGATAGGATGCTGTGGTATCATGTTGAAGGCATTCACTATCAAATTATTTTCCACATTTTGTCCTGCTCCTATAGCCACCCCTTTTAATTCTATGCATTATGATGCAATGTCAAAAGATTCCCCACTTGCAAGGAAATGACATACTTTAGTACCTGCAAAATATGTGTGTGAGACTCGAAGCTTTTATGGTTTCAGTACCTGGTTTGTCAAGAACCTTTTTAATTCTACTAATTCTCGAGTCCACCCAAAGACTTTTTAGCATTACTTAAATGCCAATGATTTCAAATTCTGAGCAATCATTGGTTGGTGAAGAACACCACACCGGTGAACACACCTCATTTCAAAAAGGTGGCTTCCCTCAAGTCGTTATAATAATCGTAGGCAAGAAGGAAATACATTTACGTGTTTCTTATTCCCTTTTTTAGTTACCCAATAAGGTTTCTGATATATGGCTTCTATTTGAAAGCCTTGGAGCCATATTTAGATCACTTTATATCAAACACATAGTTCTCGTATACAATGTGGCGTTTGTAATCAGAACTCCCAAGTTTTCAAAGTGAACTAAAGCTAATGTATCTTCTATAACTTCCACTTAATCATACATGTAATACAAAAAGGGCTGATACATTTTAAACCGTAAATTTCTATCATTCAAATTCAATAACTCTGGCGTCTCATTTACAGATTTTCCAAGTCATTGCATCACCATCATGCATCATGTCAATGCAAGTGGAAAAATAGAATTCAAGATGCTGTGTTACATCAATTCTTAAACTTCAAAGAAGAAGGTGGATATGGTGTTCATGAATTGATATCGGATGCGAATGTTAAACGGCCCTAGAGAACACCTTTTGTTTACTATGGATATCTAGCTGAAGTTGTCCAAAATCCGACTTAGGCAAACCCTTTTGGAAGCTAAGCTGTATATAAAACTGTCAAAGTGTGCGAATACATATTTATGCAACAGAGGTCAAGAATACTGATCATTCTTTGCAAGCTTCCACTCTGGTTCTACGATTGCAGAATGGGACTTTCTCAGGTCTGCCTTAATTGTATTCTAGATTTTAAGAGTGTCAATTCCAGAACAGCATCAAACACATTGCTTTGGAATTGGCACTGCTCTTATTTGAACCAGAGACAGAAGAGCTCCCTCTAGCAGAATGAAACTCCTTCATTTTGAGTGAGATATGCTTCAAA
Organism: Triturus cristatus; assembly: GCF_964204655.1. Classification (NCBI taxonomy): domain Eukaryota; kingdom Metazoa; phylum Chordata; class Amphibia; order Caudata; family Salamandridae; genus Triturus; species Triturus cristatus. The sequence continues at coordinate 634,935,419 of NC_140589.1, read as the reverse complement.
ATGGAATAATACGTTTCAGCCCAATGCATCCAACTCCCTATCCCAGAGTCACCAATGTTCCTTCCTCCTGTAGTGGAATTAAAACCGTTTTTGCTTCTCTAAGCCAAACAAAGTAAGCAAGATGTACCCTCGAGCAATGTGTGCCATTCGGGAAGTGGGGAATGCCTACCTGGCAGAGCTGACTACCCTTAGAGCAAGAACCTCACCAAAATGTGAGGAGGCTTACAAAAACGCACACAAAAAAAAATCATAGCATCCTGCCAGACCTCTGGAAAGGTATCTGCCGATTAAGCCACATCTAGCTCTTCGGATAAGCTTTCCGAGCTTGAGATATCAAGTAACAGTAGCAAGGCTCTCCAACAGACAATGAAAAGCAGCAGAAACCAAATGCCCCCAGGTCTGGACCAGTGCTGCAGTGTGCTACTGGGCAATACAGTCCTCAAAGGACAAAGTTGAGAAGAAAAATATTAGCATGTTCTTTCAGACACCCCAATCTCCAAATGCCTGGGTACTCAGCCAACAGCTTAAACCCGCATACAGGTGACTATCAGGCATTCAAACCAATTGGACAGTCTCTTCAAGATCTCTCAGTCCTATCAGACAATGGGTAAACATTTATGACAGGCGCAGAAAGCATGTGGACGATGAATGCTAGAAATGGTTGAGACATGTAAGATTTTTTAGTATTCGAATCACCAAGTTTCAGTAGACCCAAAATCCAGGCTTATGATTACTGTGCCAGGGTAAGCTGAGCCTAAGTTACTGAATACCGCAAATAATCCATTAATATAGTACATTACTCACAGTGCAAAATTTTGAGGGGTGGGAGGTATTTTTAAGGCCATTTCCATTCATGATTAAAAGTAATTTTAAAAAAGTGACAGTAAGAGTTCTTCCAAGATGGCAACGGAAAGGGGCCATGGGTCATATTTTACTGTGAGGGGGAAGAGGTTTCTGGGGAAAAAATCTTCACCGATTGCAGAAGTACACAATATTTGTGTGGATTCTCTGTGGTATTATTCATGGAACTGTAATATTTGGACACATTCCCAGGCATACTTCTAGGGATTTGTGCAAGTACCCACGAGGTGCAAGCATTGGTTTAGGAAGAGCACATTTCTAATTCTTATTTTTATTCCAAGGATTAGGCTGTGCCAATCTTGCTGACCATTATAAAGTAGCTTACTGTGGTTTGTGTAAAATAGGGCTAGTTAAGCTTTTCCCTGAAAATAGTAATGCTTATTCTGTTCACATCAAAGGGACCCACATGTCATAATGGAGTTGTATGTTTTGCAAAAGGCATGCAAAAGTGCAAGCAAAGGTACTTTGCTCACTTTCAGTAAATATCAATACAATTACACGAATTAAAACATGCAGTTGGATAATATTTGGTAGAACCTGCCTCGCCATATGATTTTGTCCAACCACATTTTGGGTAGGAAGTGAATTTATGGGGAGAAGTGGGTATGTGGCATGATTTCAGAAGGGCTACCATTCTCACCCTTTACACTTGGTGTAAACGATTTTCTCACTGGATAAGCATGAGTCTCACACCTTGCAAAATATTGGGAGAGACCTGTGCACCAATAGAGGCCAATCTACTTAAGGAAGAAGAAATCATAATTTAGAGCCAAACATTAAAGGTTAAGGAACCACTTTGTATTTACCAAGTCTTTCTAATGTAATGGCTTTATATATTTTTCTACAGCAACTCAACTACAAGTAGGTGGCTAGATATTAGAAAAAATGTTGGTGCCTCGGGTTACAAGTAGAATTACTGCTAATGAAGCTTATGTGGTAAACATTTAGAATCTTCCAAACCTACGCGAACAGAACATTTTAGACCAAGGCGTTAGGGCAAAAAAATTGAAAGGAAAGATTTTGGAGAAGATGAAATAGTAGGGCAGGCGGACCAATGGAGAGCATAAAAGTCGAAAAGCGTATGAGTGAATAATGAGGTGGGTTTTACACCTGGGGTGAAATTAGTCAAAAGGATGTGTAAGATAGAACGGTGGACATTAAAAGAGAGCAAGTCAGAGGACATGGAATGGAGGATGAAGGAACAAAATATACCACCTGTAGATGCTCAGGGTTTCCAAGTCCAAATAAAGTTTGAAGAGGAAGGTCTTCAGATTTTTTCGAAATAGTAGGTCTTCCTGATATTTCATCTCTTTGATGGCAGATGGGAACATGCATTCTGCTTTGTTTTTGTTTTTTAATTCCAATCTTAAAAGCTTCTTACCCCAAAAGGCCCGCATTATAGAAGATGTGCGCGGCCCTGGTCTGCGCCACTGCCACCTTTAACAGAGTGCACAAGCCACGAACAGGGTCAGTGCAGCCTATCACAATGAATGTGCTGCCCCCAATGCAGCCGCAAATTAGTTCCTGCACATTAGAGAAAGGCGGACTGGCTGTTTGAAGCTGCTTTTCACGTTGTAGGCGGCAACCTGGTCAGCAGTTCCATGGGGTGGGGGTATATCCCCATGCAAGCAAATGCAGCCCCCCCCCATTCAAAAATGGTGCTACATCATGGGGGTGCAGACAGTGCACTCTACCGCTCCAACAGCTCTTTTGCCTCTGTGCCCTTGTCTGTAACATTCAAGAAAAAAACAGGGGAACCCTACTCACTAGGGAACCAGGGTAATAGTTATATAGGAAAAACAATGGTACCTGTGGAATAATATACTATGAGGTTATGATACATAAGCACAATCGCGATATAGAGGGTTTAGATAATGGCAGAGCGCGAAGGAACCACAAACACACCGATTACAGTGTAATATATTTTTTGGATTTTTTTAAACAAAGTTAGGAGTAAACATTATACATCAAAACAACATTTGTGCATAGTGTCCCAAGTGACAAAGGGAACCTAAACCTAAGTGACAATGTGAAAATTAAATACAAGGTTTCCACAGTTTGTACAAGGCGACCATTATCATAATAATTCAAAGTGAACAGCAGCTATATACAGTGATATGTGCTGGGGAAATGGTTCGCTTCTTCTGTATGTAGACGGCGTTTCGACCCTCAAAACAATATGGGGTCTCTTCAGGACTATTGATGCAGGGACATCTGAATATATGGTTGCGCAGCCTTGTGAAAATGATGTGCCACACGTGAAGAAAAGAGGAAAAAGGTTTACTCACATGAGGACTTGTCTGGGTACTCAATGTGAGGACAGGCTGTCAATCCAATGGGGTATGTAGGTGGGCCAGAGGGCCTCAATTAATTATACGCCACAGCCGTAGCGTTGTATAATTCCTTTGTGGATTAAAAGTGACAACGCACTGAGACTATTTCTTGGGAGAGGAATGGAAAAGCGGGACAGCGCTCCGTGTGTAGATTCAGAAAAAGCTGCATCAGTCAGCTTGATCAGGTACAATATATCATAGCACAGGAGCAGAGAAAATCCATTACCTCATTTGCATGGGGTGAAACCTCCATAGGAATGAGGGGATACCCCCTTGAGTCTGCGCCAGTGCTCTATGGGAACAGCCATGGTCTATATTACGGAAGGGGCAGCACCTGCTGCCCTTCCGGTAATACCAAAGTGCCCCCAGGTGAACAAAAGACGGGTGCACATGACTGTTGCACCCCCACGGCATTTTTGATCATACAGTTTCAGGTGTTTTACCCCCTCTGAAAATTTTACAGCAGAGTTTACCTAATTAAGTTTTAAAAGGTGGATGGCTTCGGAGAAAATGCAGCCAGTTTAAAGTCTGCTTACGCTATTAGAGTAGGAACAGAAAATGGTCAGGGAAGACATTACCCATATCCCTTTTTTTTTAATGGTGCTGTCTTGTAACCCTTAAATGGTACAGAGCTGTACCCTTGGACTACACTCTGGTACCCCTGATACTGTGGGTCATGAAGGTAGCAGCAGGAACTGACACACCGTTTACTCTGTAGTTGTTTACACTGCAGCACTACATGGAAGGTTATTGGACGCCCAAGGGCGGGAGATGAGGTTAGCCTTGTGTGGTCACCAGAAAATCTAAGTGTGCATTCCGCTACCGCGAACACTGGCCCTTTCTCAGGTTTTGACACCTAAATGAATTGAAAATTGAAATTACACTCGTTTTGAAGAGTCCTTGTTGGTATGCATGATTACCACTGTTTTGTTTGGAAGTGAGTGAAGTGTTAACAAATTCATATTGAATCTGTTGTGTATTTATGTTGTCTGAACGCACAAAATCTGCAATTTCATTTTCAGTGTGATGTAATTAATGTAGCTTGGTCCCATAGTCACGGTATCTGTCCAAATATTGTCTTACCAAAAGCTGAATTATTGCAATGCAAGGCTGTTTTGCCAAAGTGGCTATATTTATTCACAAAATATTAAAAAGCCCTTCTCAAATCGTGATCAAAATCTGGTAAACCATCACGAGACTTGTCAAGTGCTTTGTTATTAGTGATGGAGAGAGGTTTCTAATGACTGACAAACTGGACTTCTAATAAAATGAATAATACATTTGAAATAATAAATTGTCATTTTTGTTTTTACTTGTGTCTCATATTCACCGCTAAGGGCCTCATCGCGAGAAAAGTGAAAGTAAAACTGGATAAACTTTTGCGCTTTTTTTTCGTAGGGCATGACTGGGGAAGTTTCTGCTCATCCATGAATCAGTAGATGGGGTGTGTGACAAGCTCATGGCGCTTTTTTCAAGGACTCCACTGTTTTAAAACATCACAATTTTTTGATCACTCTTAGGAGACAGCTTTTAGGTCTCTGGGGGCAACAGCCTAATATGGCGATGAAAAAAGTGTGTGGAGACTCTAAAAGGGGCCTGGCCTAAATAATTTTGGGCGTGGCTTAACTCATGCGAACTACAATTACAATTGGTAATTACAAATGGTAAACGTGACCATTACTGAGCGCACTGGATAGAGGCCAAGTATTGGATGAGCATGTAATCTGAAACCTGTTCGGACCACACGGACACACGCTGCTTGACTCTCAGCTCCAGGGTTCTGAATTGTCAGCTTATGAACACCCTCTCAAACAGAACTCACTCAGACACCTATAGACAACTGTGATAATGTGAATCATTCAAACACTGGGAAAAACAATAATTGAGGCCTGTAAAGCAGGGAACTCTTGGCCTTGGCAATACCTAGTAAAGTCAATTATAATGCAAAATTGCACTAAAACAAAGAGAGTTTGGAAGTTAACGAATTCAAAGTCTACTTAAAGAAATATGCAATATATATACAGTAACATATTTCTAAAACAATTTGGCAAAAGCAATAGGTCTCAAAGGCAAGACCTATTGACATCGTCAGTGCTTGTTTTTTAATGTAAGTTGCAATGCTCCTTTCAAGTCTTTTGTTTCTATAACCATGAAAGCTTATAGGGCTTTGGGTAGTGCTGACCTGCAGCATAAAAGCACGCATTCACACACTCCATGCATGTGCCCGTGTACAGTAACTCACACCATAAAAATGTTAGTATGCGTGTGACAAACAAACAAGCAACTAATAGGTCTGTGGCAGTTTTGTGCGGAGGAGAAAAAACATTACACTTTTTAATAATTTTATTTTTTAAAAGACCATGCGCACTAAAACCTTTAAACTTTTTCAGCCTCATTTTTCTATCAGTAATCGGACATACTATCTAATCACAAGTCCTTTCCTAAAATAAGTTGCCTCAAGTTCACATAAGTATGCCTGGGCATGTTGCAGCTTGTGTTTAAACATCTGCTCAAATCCTCTGGGGTAAAGGGGTTTGGAGGAGATATCAATGCGGTGGTGGGCCTTCTGAGTTAGAGTCCATGGGCAAACTCACTTGCAGTTCAGGGGCCAGCGGTGAGGCCTCTCCTGGACCCTAGGAGATATCACTCCAAGTTAGGGTCTGTGGTGAGGTTATTTTTGAGTTAGGCCTCTCAGATCAAGGAGCATAGCTAATGTCACATCCAGGACTTCTGGGACATGAAAAAATTATGTTCTATCTGCACATTATACCCACTTTTGAGTTTGATGGAAGGAATCCATTTATACTACTCTTGAGAATGGATAGAGTTCTTGATCCTTTCAGATTATGAATTAAGTCAGACTAAACAGATCACCATTAATTGAGCAGACGGCTTTAAAAATTGAGGGCCATGTTTACAAGGAATTAACTCAGTGCAGTGCCGCAAGCCATTTGGCTGCGCCTCACTGCGTTAATTCCGATGCAAAGGGATGTGTAATATCTACAACGTTATGACGGATCCCTTTACTCTCCTGCGCTGGCGCACAATTAGCTGCCATGCACCAACGCAGGCATTCTTGCACCATGGTGCAAGGTTGCCTGCCTCACGGGGATGATTGTTTTTGTGCAGGAAGGGACACCTTCCTGCACAAAAACAATCACAAGAGGTGATTTCCTCTTCCATTGTGTTCCTGCAGAATGCAGCACTCATAGAAAGTGGAAAAAAACGAAGAGGAATGAAAACAATTCTCCTCATTGTGCCTCCCTACACCTCCCCTGGGGAGGCATAGCATTCTGACGCATTGCCAGGTTTACTATTTCTCGTAAATCTGGAAATGCGGCAGAAGCCATGGGTGCGGCGTGGGAACACCCTTTCACGCAAAGTGTTGCGTGTAAAGGGGCAATATATACAAGGACACGAGAAGCCATGCAGGGTAGCTTTACATGTCCTTCTAAATATGGGGCAATAGTTTGCACCGCAGGTGTGTCATAAAAAATGACGTACCGCTGCACAAGGGGCTTGTAAACAAGCCCAAAAACTTTTGCGGATGTGACCAATCATCTACTTTCTACCAGTTAGGTTAACCTTTCCAGTTATAGGGCATGCTGTGTCGTGTATAGCAAAGAGTGTTTTTTTCATCCGAATAGTAAGCGAAAGGGTTGATGCTGCTCGGGCTGTCATAGTCTGTGGTTTGAGGGAAGCGGAGAATATGGATACTAGAAAGTGTTTCCAAATCTGAAGTCTTTGAAATAGTACTTAGATTCAGAGGGACAGTATTCCAAAACCAGTAGGAAAAAAAACTGATAAAGGACATGTGTGGGCTCGTACTCCGCAGAACATACAGGAGAAGGGTACCAGATCTCAGTGTGAGCTAGGGATGTAATATGGCTACTTTTTAGTCAGGAGCCAGGACATAAAAACGCGAGCTGGACCGTGTGGATGATCTTGTACTCAATGTGAAAAAGGACGAGAATGAAAGGTCAGGAGCATTATACACCACACATCAAAAATGTGCATGTTTGAGCCAATAAACAAGCATGGTTACATGCCGCTATGGCTGCCAAAAGCATTGTGATTACACATCATAGCCTCATACGCCAGCAATTGCTGCATAACTGTGTCCTGCTGGTCTAATGCTGTATGTAGGGGCCCAGGTATGATGCTGCTAAAAAAATATTAAAAATAAAAAAAGACAACCCGGCCAAGAATGGACGATCAATAAGCCAAATGATATCTAATTTTATATATTACTTTTCACGATTCAGGCTAGGCCTCCAGCTGGGGCAACCAGACGTTATTAAACATTATCCGTGATGGGTACTTTCAGGCCCAGAGTAATGAACTGCTAACCATTCTGTTTCTGGACAACAATGGGGAAAACGATTTCACAGAGCAATGAGCTACGCCCTGATGTCTCCCAATAATGCATTCTGCTCAAGTCCAGTAGAGCGATCCCTCTTCCAGATTTGGCACCCTCTCCCTGCCATCAGATCTGGCCAATTGCCTCTAGTAAACACTTTCCCCACTCCCACAACCCAAGACAACACTCTCAACCTTGTACTCTGCGGTGGAGGCTTACGGAGCCCAGATCGTGTCCTATGCCGACGACACGCAACTCCTTTTCACATGTGCTAAGGATCAGTCATTTGATGGGGAGAGAATACGGGACTGTCTGGATATGGTCTTTGGCTGGTTCCAGCGGAACAGTCTAAAGGCCAACTCCAGTAAGTCGGAGGTGTTATTCTTCGGCTGTGTCATCGATCCCGAGTGGCGGCAGTGGTGGCCGGCCGCCATGTGTCCCCCGGCACAATCTTCCTTGGTGGCCAAAAATCTCGGCGTTAAGCTTGACAACAAGCTTTCTCTCAGATCGCATATTCTTGGCCTGGCCGGCACCTGTTTCGGTGTTCTGAAAATGCTCCGCAGGTTTCTTCCACTACTATCTGCGGAGCATAGACTGATTACGGTGCAGGCGCTTATCGGATCCAGGCTAGACTATGCCAATGCCCTTTTCCTGGGTCTTCCAGACTATTTGGTCCAGCGTCTGCAGGTGACACAGAACTCTGCAGCGCGCGCAATCTTTGGTTTGCATAGACGCGCACGGGCTTCTGGTCTTCTGCAGACGCTGCATTGGCTCCCGATCCGAAAGCGGATTATGTTCAAATCCTTGACGCTGGTACATAAAGCTCTGTTTGGCTCAGGCGCAGGTTATCTGCAGAAGAGATTGGCTTTCTATCGCCCTGCCCGCTCACTGCGTTCGGAATCCCTTTTCACGGCGGTGGTTCCACGCGTGAGGAAGGCTCGGATTGGGGGGCGCTCTTTCAGCCACAAGGCCTCCCAGCTGTGGAACTCGCTCCCACTGGTACTTCGCAGTACTCCCAATTTGCTTCAATTCAGAAAGAATTTGAAGACTTGGCTTTTTAATCTTTCTGTTTAGGTGGATTTTCTTCCTTTTCTCTTTTGGGGCTCCTGTTTTTCTTGTTATGTTGTTATACACTGTAGCTGTATGTGGAAAGCGCCGGGACACTCTTTTAGAGTAGCCGAGCGCTATATAAACGCATTTTAACATAACATAACATAACTCTGCCGATCAGCTGGTTGCAATGAGATTATCCGCACTTCACCACCTTCCTTTGATGTCTTACGGGATCACACATCTACCATGATAGATACTCTCAGGGTCCAACTTCAGCTGCATCTAAATCATGCTCATCCTTCAGCTTTCCGTGCCATGTCACACCTTTGATACTTCTGCAAAACAGGGATCTAAGGATTTGCCTTGGGCATTCATCTGTGATGTGGTATCTATCATCTCCCTTGTCCCATGCTTTGTTGATGCAGCCAAACTCACATCATATTCTATAGATCTGTGTCTTATGATGTTCAATCAATCACGTTTTTTGTAGAGCGTGGCTAATCACCCATTAGGGTCTCAAGGCACGTGGGGGGGGGGGGGGGGAGTTCTGCAGTTCAGTCAAAGAGCCACGAATTGAGGTCCTTCTTGAATTGAAGCAGTTGAGGTGAGTGCCTGAGAGGTAGAGAGTTCTAGGTCTTCGCAATGAGGTAGGAGAAGGCTCTTCCTCCAGCTGAGCTCTTGCAGATCCGTGGGATATGTTTCATTCCATTGTGGCAGGGGCACCCTTTTGGTGCAATTCATCTTTCCTGTTTAGTAGTATGCAACATCAGAATCCGTGGGCCGAGACGGCCATTACCTCTACAGGGTCAGAGCCCCCATTTTTCTGTCCGCCTGCACTTTCTTTAGTTATCTGCACTAAGTAGGACCTTTATGCTGTTGCCGGTATCACCAGCTGCCTGCTATCTCTTCCCAAAGGTGTAACAATTACTCTGTGTCTTGGTGCTGAAACCCATCATCGACTCATTGAGAAGAGTAGTGATAACAGAGTAGAATCAGGGCCCAGAATTACCAAGCCTTTGCGCTAGGCAGCAAACAGTGTGCCAGCGCAAGGAGAGAGCAGAAATACGACATATCGTTATAAATATGGGGTATTTCTGCTCTCTCCATTTCACTCAATGCAGCACAGCAAGTTTCATTGCTGAGCCGTGTTGCGTTAAATTATAGTAAATATTTAACCAGGTTTCTAGCTCTTTGTGAAAAACAAGATGGTTTTCACAAAATCTGAGTACCAGGCATCTCGCATTCTGAACTTTGACCAGGAGAACTAAAAACGAACGTCCTCTTATTCTTGCTTTCCTAAAGTTGGTAATGGAGAACCAGATGAGGATTTGCTGAACATTGCAAATGTCCAGGCAAGTGTCAGAAGAGGTTACAAAACAGCATTTGGAAGTGTTTTCAAAAGGCTCTCCGTATAGATTAATACAAAAGCCTGGTGTCTCGAGTTGTGTAAGACTCCCAACTAAACCATTTTCCTTGTAAAAGCCCGAGAATGCATAACCTCAACTCACAGTAAACAAGCTAGGTACACACGCCGATTCTAAATGATCGATTTCAACTTTTATAACCATACATTTTGACGTGTAACTTAAGGTCTTTTTCAGAGACTTTGCCTCTTAGATGAATATAAAAATATAAAAAAAATACCAAGACTCACTTTCTGTTCTTGAGCAATCCACAGGCATGCTAACAGATAAATGTCCCTATACCAATGTGCAAAAGAAACCAAAAGGGTCTCAAACCCGATACTCTACTTGTCTAATAAAAGCAGAAAATGTAAAAGCAACATATAGCCATATAGGACAGTCCTGGTCCAGGCCAATTAAAAGGCCTTGATATACCACAAACCCAACAGGGCATATCGAAGAAAGGCAGCTCCATCATAATTAGCCACAGTGCTGTAACAGCCTAAATGCAGCTTTTGTATCTCAACCTTGCACTTCACCCCTGCTGATAGCTTATGGGTTTGTGTCATCAGTGCAACAACAACCAAGGCAACAGTTCCAATCCTTATCCATTGTCTATCTTTAGGGGACAAAAAGATGTGATGGACCCAAATGATAAGACTTGCCTCTTCACTCAAACCTCTGTGGTGAAACAGCTCCATGCCATCTCCAGTGCTCCATTTAAACCCACCATCCCAGCGGTATCCAGTTCTCACATGAAAGTGGGCCTCAACAAAAGTATGCTCTAGACATTCATACTTAATTAGTGAAATAAACAGCCACAAAATGGGGCCAATGCAGTCTTAGTTTGGTGGCAACTCAGTCACAGGGCCGGCTTTAGTACTGGTGGTGCCCAGTGTGACAATCTTTGTTGGTCACCACCCTGCAGAACTCCTTCTCCACTAATTCCCCTACTACCACCCTCCACAGTGTCCCTCATCTCTCCATAGCTCTTCTCTAACATGCATTTAATTTGTTTTAACGCTACTTTCACCAGTGTACAGTGCCAGAGCACTTTACATCACACACACAATACAGAGCCAATGATTCATACGTGTGCAAATCAGTCTATAGGAAGCGTTACATAAAACAATGAAGATTACAAGGTGTAGGAGTCATATGTCATCTATAACTGTAGGCAGTATACTTTAAGAGTGTTTTGTGTCTGCAGATGCACAAACTCAGGATTTAAAATGTACCACAGTGGTTGGCTTTACTAAAAAGAATGTATTTCTATTCAATGTAACCTATTTTAGCAACATTAGGATAATGAAAGACTGGGGAAAAAAGAAACGCGTTACTTACCTGTAACGGCAGTTATCCAGTATTGGTGTCTTTCATAGATTCACATGCCTGAATCATTCCCCGTCGTCGAGACGGGAGCCTCCGGTACATAGAAAAGTAATGTCCTATAGACATACATAGCGAAAACTAGGCCTAAGGGCCTCCCCTTAGTAGCCTATCCTTGTCCTTATGTAAAAAGGACCAAACTCTTAGAGCCAGCCAATCAGCTATCACCTCCCTCTAGAACCTTCCTGACAGGAGCCTCAGTCCCTCAGATTTTCGTACGCACCAAGCTAGGTAGGTGTAATACAGTTAGAGAGAGACGTGAGTCCTTCCAGGGGAGGCGGGAGGGTTGCATGTGAATCTATGAAAGACACCAATACTGGATAACTGCTGTTACAGGTAAGTAACGCGTTTCTTATCCAGTATTAGGGGTGTCTTTCATAGATTCACATGCCTGAATCAGAGTAGTCAGCAATACATTATGCACATTACTGATGTAATCATGCCATATAGTCATTTTAGATAATACACATATTACCATGCGACTTTGAAACATTGGCATACATCAATATATCATAGCAGCAAGAGATGTGCATACCAGGATGGCGGGATGTTGGAAGGCTCACCTCACTGGAATAGATGGCGAAGCACCGCCTGGCCCACTGCTGCATCCTTCAGAATTTCAGCATCCAGGCAGTAGTGTCTGGAGAAGGTGTGCGGTGACTTCCACGTCGCCACTCTACATATGTCCAAAATCGGCACTCCAGCGAACAGCGCTGCTGATGTGGACATCGCTCTGGTGGAATGCGCTTCAACCTTAGCTCTCAAAGGCCGTCCGGCCCCGTCATGGCAGAATGCTATCGCTGAGGAGATCCACCTTGAGATGCTCTGTTTCGTTAGAGGCATACCCATCCTTTTTTTTTTTTCCAAAACCTTTATTCAGCATGAATACGTAATACACAGCCCCATGCCTACAACCAACCTGTGGCCGGCAGCGTGGTACAAGAAGGAAAATGAATGTTAAACACAGCTGCCTGCCTACAACCCACCAGGGGCCGGCTGCGGCATAAGAAGCAAGATAGTTAGCATGCCAGTACGAAAGACCATCACCCCCAAGACATTTGCATTGAAACAGTCGACCCACAATAACATGTAGCAGTGGTATAAAGGCGTCTGTCTGTTGCGCCCAATGACCGTCTCAACTCTCATCCCAGTTTGCTGCCTGGCCAAGGGGCAGAAGGTGGGCCACTACCGCAGGAGCGGTGTCTAGGAAGGTTAAGGGGAAAGCGGGAAGAAGGCCCGCTATGTCTGTGGATGTGACAACAGATATACCTGTAAGGGACCCCAGATGTCAGTCGGCCGTGAAGCGGAAGGCAGGAGTTCAGCATATCGAAGTAAAGTATCCTGACAGTGTACCATATCACCGATCCAATCCTTAAACCTGGGAGTTCTGCCCCGTCCCCATCTACAGGCTATCAGACGTTTCGCCATAAGAAAGGCGATAGTGGCAAATCTGCGGACTGGTTTTCGTATAGTTCTTGTATAGCCCAGGAGTGCCTGTGTTGGAGAGGGTGTCAGTGGGACATCTATCATTTCGGAAATGCCGGAAAAAACTTGTTGCCAATAGTCAGCAATTTCCCGGCATCCCCACGTCATGTGAAGGAAGTCAGCCCCCGGAGCGCGACAGCGCCAGCATAGATCATCCTCTCGAAGGCCTATCCTATGCATGTGTGCTGGAGTACAATAGAGCCTATGTAAGAACCGATAATGAATCACCCTAAACCTGCTACTGGAGGAGATCTGTTCGGTTTGTAAGCAGCAGTAACTCCAGAGGTCGTCATCTATGGGGAGTCCTAGGTCTTCCGCCCATTTTGTACGTGCCTTGCAAGGCGAGAGGTCTAGAGTGGCGCGTAGCGAGTGGTATAGGGTAGAGACTGCATGAGCCGGAGTGGTAGCCTTAAGTAAACGATGCAAGGGTTCCAGCGTGGGCGGCTCACTAGGGAAGTCCCCTGTTAATGCACGAATACCACTACGAAGCCTGGTATAGAGGAAGGTGTCCATGAAAGTGGGTGCAGAGTGAGTGAACATATGAGATTGGGAACGGAATGGTCCACTATGATAGAGGTCCCCCCATGTTGTAATGTGGAATTTGGCCATAAAGTTTTTAAACAGTTGTTCCTGTAAAAGGGGCAACCGGGGATGGTATGCCAGAGGAAGCAGTGGGGAATAGATGAGCGGTGCGCATGCCACCTTCGCAATGTATCGCCACGCTAGAATGGAGCTCGAGATCGTGGTGCGGTATGCCGTATGTGTCTCTGGTGTACTGAGTATCGCTCCCTCTAGCGGAATAGGCGCAGCCAGCCAATGTTCCACAGCCGTCTGCGGCAGGAAGGGCGTGGGGCGAATCCAGTGATAAATGTAGTGGGCCTGCGCGCTGTGATAATACAGTTCAAAGTCCGGAAGGTCGAGCCCCCCTTGCGCGAATGGACGAGTCAACACCTCCCAACGAAGACGCGGCCTCCTCCCTCCCCAGACCAGACGAATGAGCTCAGACCTCAAAAGACGAAAGAAGGACTTCCCCGGGTAATATGGGATGTTCATGAACAGGTACAGGAGTTTTGGAAGAACCACCATCTTGATTAAGGAGGCGCGGCCCGCAAAGGAGAGGGGCAGCGTGATCCATCTAGACACGCATGCCTGGATATAATCAAACGTGCGGCCATAGTTCATCCGCATTAGCTCTTCTCGGTCATGGGAGAGGAGTATGCCCAGGTAACGGACTTCCTCCATTTCCCACCGTAGAGGGTAGTCCAGAGGGAAAGGCTGGGCGGCCGCAGTCAGTGGAAATATAGTGGACTTTCCCCAATTGATATGGACACCAGACAGACCCGCAAAGCGAATAAACTCACGGAGGATAGGGTTGAGGTTGGCAGCGGGATCACGTATGTAAAGTGTGATGTCATCCGCGTAGAGGGAGATGAGAACCTCTCGCTGACGACAGCGCAGAGCCTTGTCTCGGTGATGTTGGCGGAGCCGGGCCGCCAGAGGTTCCATCGCCATCAACAGCGGAGATAGTGGGCAACCCTGCCGGGTACCTCTCGACACCACAAAGGCGTCCGATATGCGCCCGTTCAACCCCACCCTAGCGACCGGTCGGTCATACAGGAGATCAATCCAGCGCGTGAAGCCCAGCGGCATGCCCATATTGCGCAAAATACAGTGGAGATAGTCCCATTCCAGTGAGTCGAAGGCCTTGGTGGCGTCCAAAAAACAGCCACCAATGGCAAATCCGGAGCTACATTATGCATGATGGAGAATAGCGTCCGGAGATTATTGGAGGTGGCCCTGCCAGGGACGAAACCCGCTTGATCAGATAGCACCAGGCCTCCCAGTAACAACTGCAGCCGGTTAGCCAGTATTTTTGTCAGGATTTTTGCGTCACAATTAATTAGCGAGAGCGGGCGGTACGAGTCGCAACATTGAGGCGGCTTCCCAGGCTTCAACAAGGAGGTAATCAGTGCCTCCTGCATTGATGGAGGAAGTGCGCCCGATTCATGAGCCTCCATGAAAACCTCACGGATCACCGGAGCAAGGATGTCAATATACGCCTTGTAGAAGTCCATAGGCAGCCCGTCCAGGCCAGGGGCCTTTCCCGGAGCCATCTGTTTGATCGCATCTCTAACCTCCTCCAGGCCCACCGGCTCCGCCAGGAACTCCCGGTGACGGTCAGAGAGCCATCCCAGTGTAAGCTCCCTAAGGTAGTCGTCCATGTCCAGTGCACCAACCCTGGTAGTGGAGTATAGCGTCGAGTAGTGTGTAGTAAAGGCCGCCAGAAGCGAGCGCGTGTCTCGTAAAGGAGTCCCATCCTCCCCCTCCAGTTCCAGCACAAAATTAGAACCTCGCGGTGGTCGGATCGCTCCCGCCAAAGATTTACCGGGTCGTTCCCCTTCCCCGTACGTGCGAGCCTTGAAGTATTTGCCCCGGAAATTCACCTCTCTTTCAGCAGTGGACATGTAGTCCGATAGCGTTTCGCGGTACTTCGCCTGCGCATCTGCATTGGTGTTGTAGTCTGGGCTATGTTCTAGAGTGTGGAGTGTAGTTTCCAGTTTGCGCAGTGTATCTCTCAAAGTCCGTAGTACCCCGGAGCTCTTGGAAATGCAGAAGCCCCGTATCGTTACCTTTAGCGCCTCCCAGAGAGTGGCCATCCGGTCCACCGTTCCCCTGTTACGGGATAGGAAATCTTCTAGTTCTTGACCCAATTCTGTTCTAAATAGTTCATCAAGTAAGATGGTGGGTTGGAGTCTCCAAGTCTGAGGTCTGCCTATGATGTCGGGTAGCCGGAACTCGGCCAATACTGGAGAGTGATCGGAGTATGTGCGGCCCAAATGTCG
Organism: Triturus cristatus; assembly: GCF_964204655.1. Classification (NCBI taxonomy): domain Eukaryota; kingdom Metazoa; phylum Chordata; class Amphibia; order Caudata; family Salamandridae; genus Triturus; species Triturus cristatus. The sequence goes on along the minus strand of NC_140589.1, from coordinate 634,919,692 downwards.
CACCCCCACCAAGGAGGGGGCTAGGGCCTTATCCACCATAATGTAATCTAGTCTGGCCCAAGTTGCATGTGCATGATTCCAGTGTGTGCCTTCCATAGAAGCCGGGTGTAAGTGTCGCCAGGTATCCACGATCTCATGGGTGTCGCATATGTCCCTCAGGTATCTGTGTGTGTTAGTGTAGTGGTGCGTGGAGGGGTTTGACCTATCCATCGCGGGGTCTAAGACAGCATTGAAATCCCCCCCCCAGATGAGGTGTGTGGATCCCACTTCTCTGACCTTGTTCCAGAGAGCAATGAAACTGCTCGGATTATCGCAGTTGGGGCCATAAGAGCAGGCAAGGGTGATGGTCTCGACCCCTATCCTACCCCATGTTATGCAATAACGACCCTCGCGATCAGTGGCGGTGCCTATGGGAACGTAGGGAACTCCCCTTTTAACTAGGATAGTGACGCCTCTTGCATAAGACGAGTAAGGTGCATGAAGTGAATGGGCAGCCCATCTGGCAGCAAAGGTGGCATTGCGAAGAGGGTCCATGTGAGTCTCCTGAAGAAATACAACCTGAGCATGCAACCTGTCTAAGGTACCCAAGATTTGCCTGCGTTTCCTGGGATCCCCCAGGCCCCGAACATTCCAGGTGATAGCAGTGAGCAGGGCTCTCCCCCCTAGCTCAGTGCATGTGGTGCGGGTCATGTGTGCCGAGAGATGACTGATGGGTGACGAGGTGTAACTGGCAGCAGGGCCATAAGTGTAATGGTCGAAAAAGGGCGGCACAGTGTGCTATTTCAACAGATATATGCGCAGTGTTCATGCTGAATACCAACAACAACCCCAACACAGTCCCTGGGACTCCCACCCCCTTGCCTACTTCAACATCCCAATCATGTCGAACATTCCCAACCCCCATCCCACCCCCTCCCACCACTGCAGCCCAATCCTGCCGGAATGCAGAACCCCTCCCAATCTTAACAACAAACATATATGCAAAGGTGGGGTATACCCTATAGGGGACTCGCCGGTGTGCCGGATCCACCCTTCCCAATCCCTTTTTTTCATCCACCATACCATCACCCCACAGGGGGAGGAGTTCGGGTGGGACAGGGGGGGAGTGCCAGGGCGAAATCTAGTCGTCAATGTCCAGACCAGTACCTTGTTAACAATAGACGATGGCATATACAGGGCCCCAAACCGTAATGACTGTTCCTCCCGTACATTTTGGCGAGAGGGCGAAGGGTTAATGTAGTCCCATAGTGGCTGAAGGAAACGGTCCCTCCCAAAAACCTGAGCCTCCCAAGTTCCATAGGCAAAGTACGGGTTACTCAAAGAGTGGGCTCAAGAGCAATGGGGGAGTAGATAATGCCAAGGTACAAGGAAAGATACATGAAGGGGTAAAGAGACTAAACATAAACCATAACAGCGGTACTCATCAGTCAGGAGCAGTCGTCGGAGAGCTGGAGCCTGATCCCGTTCCAGGACCGCGTCGCCGAGGGGCCGCAGAAGACTGTTCCTTCAGAAAGTCCTCCACCTGTTGCGGAGTACCAAAGAAGAAGGGCTTGCCATGATGTGTGACCTTGAGCTTGGCCGGATATTGCATGGAGTAAGGAATTTCTCGTTGCTGTAGTTTCTTCTTTACTCCTGTAAATTTTCGACGGGCATCTTGCACTGTTTGTGTAAAATCCGGGTAGAATGAAATGGTGACGTTTTCATGTAGGATCGGTTGTTTCTCCCTGGCTAAGCGCAATACGGTGTCACGGTCCCTGTAATTCAGAAATTTGATGATAACAGGACGTGGCGGGGCCCCAGGAACTGGGCGAGGCCCCAAGGAGCGGTGGGCTCGCTCCACCACCAGTTGCGGCGAGAAAGAGTCCCTTCCAAATTTATCGATCAGCAGCTTCTCAATGAAATCCTCCATACGACCCCCACCGCTGGACTCCGCAAGGCCAATCAGGCGAACGTTGTTTCGGCGGGAGCGTGCCTCTAAATCTTCATTTTTGTCGGCAATGACCTTGAGCAGCCGGTCCATCTGCGTCAACTTAGCTGCACCGGCCACCGCGCCATCCTCCAGCTCCGATATTCGCCCCTCCGCCTCTTTCAGGCGCTCTCCGTGTTGGTCCAACCGATGTACCACTGCCTCCAGTCGTGTGTTCATGTTGTCGATTTTGGTGTCAATGGACGTTAAGCTCGTCTGCAGGCCGAGAAGGATAGCCTTCCAGTCCACTTCCTCCTCCTCGCTGGGCCCCACCTCGCCACTCTCCGCAGGCAGGGTTCGCGTTGTCTTTTTGGGGGGGTTGAATTGTAGAGTCGCCTGTTTTGCGTCCGCTTTGCCCATGGCTGCGTCGGACGAGGTCGAAGAGAGACAGTCCGCCAGGTAGGTTCAATATTGTAGGCGCTTGCGAGAGCTCCGAGTCGAGGCGCACGCCTCACTCCACAATGCCAACACCAGCTCGCAAGAGGGGCAGACCCTTCCAGATGGCGGGAGTCTGTAGGTCAGCTTGGCCGTAAGGCGCTCCGTATAGCCACAGCACCTCCTCAGCCCCCGCAAGTATGGGAGCACGTACCTCCGCTTCGTGGGCAGACCAGAAGAGACGTCCGAAGGGCACGGGTCGCTGCTACTCCTCAACGCCAGTGGAGGCGCTCCGCTGACAGCCCCCCCCCTCGATGCAGCTCTCGGTGCCCTCGGCCACGGCACCTCCGCAGTACACGGGCCAGGAAGCGCGCTCCCCTGCCTTAGTGTGGTCCGGCTGGGTGGGCAGGGTACCTACACGCACGACATCAGCAGCCTCGATGTAGCAGGGTCCACCTCACACTACGAGCACGCCCGGCACCGCAGGTAGGCACCGGCAGTCGCGAGGCAGCGAAGGGGACGTCAGGCCCACCGTGGTCGTCAAGAAGAGTGTCGTTCGCGCCAGCCACAGTCCACAATTCCCTCGCGGCCTGCAGGGCCCGATGAATCCCCGGTCTCGCGTTGTTAGGAGCCTCCGCTCCGAAGGTCCGCTCCTCTCGCCGTCTCGTCCACGACGGGTAGTATCTGCGCCGCCAGGGCGCCTACAGACTCGAAACTTGCGCCGAGTGGACCCGAGACCCTCAGCTGTCCATCGGCATCGATTAAATATAGGTAACTGGCCTGTAGGATGTAGTTGCAGGGTTTATTGACGCCCGGCTGGCGAGAGCCTCACTAAAGCGCGGCCATGACGGTCCAGCGCCACCTAGCGCCCCCGAGGCATACCCATCCTTGGCCTACTGTAGGCCACAAATAGCTGTGATGACTTCCTGAAGCTCTTTGTTTTGTCTATGTAAAATTTTAGACACCTTTTGAGGTCCAAGGAGTGTAGCGTCCTTTCTGCTGCGGTGGTAAGGTTTGCAAAGAAGGAACGTAGAACCATCGGTTCATTAAGGTGAAAGTCTGAAGGCACTTTCGGTATGAACTTGGGATTTGTCCTCAGCACCACCCTGTCCTGTTTGAACTGCATGAAGGGTTCCTGAATGGATAGAGCCTGTAGCTCGCTTACTCTCCTGGCAGATGTTAGAGCGAGCAGCAGAGCCGTTTTCCATGAGATGTACTTGATGGATGCTCGATGAATGGGCTCAAAAGGGTGCTTCATGAGTTGGTTAAGGACTAAATTGAGGTGCCATGTCGGTGGGACCCCTCTAGGTCTTGGGAAGGATCTATATAGTCCCTTTAGGAACTGCTTGATAAGCCTATTGGACCAGAGAGACAGTCCTTTGTAAGTCCTGGTGAATCGTGAAATGGCCGCCAGATGCACCTTTATGGATGCGTGCGCCAATCCTGACTGTGTCAAGTGTAGTAGATATGGCAATATCTGTACGGGTGTGATATGGAGTGGTCTCAGGCCTTTCTCTAAACACCATGTGCAGAATCGTTTCCATTTTAGAGAGTACGTCTTGTTGGTACTGTCCGCTCTTGCTTTTGCCAGCACGTCCCTGCATTCCTGCGGGATGTTTAGATGACAGAACTCTCTGTGCTCAGGAGCCAGGCCGATAACCTGAGCGATTGCAGGTTCGGGTATTGCACCTGCCCGTTGGACATTGTCAGCAGGTTCGGGTGCTGCTTTAGACGAATCGGTGTCCTGATGGAGAGGCGATGAAGATCCGAGAACCAGTGCTGCCTCGGCCAGAACGGGGCAATTAGGATCAGGGTACAGGGCTCCGCCTTCATCTTCCTGAGAACCCTGGAAATCATCGGAAACGGTGGAAAAGCGTACGCAAATACGCTGAACCAACCTATGGAAAAAGCATTTCCGAGTGACCTTGGTTGGGGACGCCAGCTTGCGTAGTTTGGGCATTTGGCGTTCTCCCTGGTGGCAAACAGGTCGATTCCTGGGACTCCCCATTCTGAGAATATGTGATCCAGCGTACTCTTGTCGAGCTCCCATTCGTGGGAGAGGGATTTCTGTCTGCTTAGGGCGTCCGCAATGGTGTTGGCCTTGCCCGGGACATAGTCCACCCTGAGCGTGATCCCCTGGAGTACAAGCCAGTTCCAGACCTTTTGCGATTCGCGTGATAGAGTGAGCGAACGCGTTCCTCCCTGTTTGTTGAGATAGTGCATCGTCGTGGTGTTGTCCGTTCTGACGAGCACCTGGGAGTTCTGGATGCGTGGTAAAAAGGCTTCTAGCGCCAGATACACAGCCCTCAGTTCCAGAAGATTGATATGTAGTTGCTTCTCCTTATTTGTCCATTTGCCGCTTACTTGGAGGTCCTGTAGGATGGCTCCCCAGCCTTCCAGGGATGCATCGGTGGTGATCACCAGAGGTGCTGCTGGAAGTAGGAATGGCAGTCCTATAGACAAATTCTTGTGATTTCTCCACCATTCCAGGCTCTTGGATATTTGCGGTGTTATCTTCACAATATCTTCGAAAGAACCTGTACTCTGTGTCCATTGGTTCGTGAGGGCTTCTTGCAATGGACGCATCCGGAGTCTGCAGTGAGGGATGAGGAGTATACAAGAAGACATCATTCCTAGGAGTGATTTGTAGGTTCGAACTCTTAGGGACTTCTTTGATGCCACAGCCGTGGCCAGAGATATTATTTTGTTTTCCCTTTCCTTTGAAGGAAATGCCCTTGCGCATTCCGTGTTCAAGGTCGCCCCGAGGAAGGTGATGTTTCTTGTTGGGGACATGCAGGATTTCTCGTGATTGAGAGTCAATCCTAGTTGTTGAAAAAGATTGGTGCAGGCGTTGGAGGATTCGGTCTCGCCTGCAGCTGAAGGTGCCTTTACCAGCCAGTCGTCGAGGTAGGGGAAGACTTGGTGACCCATTTGATGCAGGAAAGCTGCCACAGGTGAAAGGCACTTGGTGAAAATCCGCGGTGCGGATTTGAGGCCAAACGGTAGGACTTTGAATTGGTAGTGCTGTCCTGCCACCTCAAATCTCAGGAATTTTCTGTGCCCCTTGAGTATCGGGATGTGGTAGTAGGCATCCTGGAGATCCAAAGATGTCATAAAATCTCCTTTTTCTAGAATGCCTAGTATTTCTTGGATCGTAACCATCCTGAACGACTGACTCTTCAGGAAAGAGTTGAGTGCCCTGAGGTCTAGTCTGGGCCTCCACTTTTTCTCCTTCTTGCGTATAAGAAAGAAGCGGGAATAGAATCCTTTCCCTCTTTGAGACGATGGAACTCGCTCGATCGCTCCTTTCTTCAACATCGCAGATATTTCTTGGAGCAGCAGTCGTAGATGTTTGTGCGGAAGCCTGCGGGGAGGGGTTGCAGGTGGGATGGTGGTGAATTCCAAGGAATGGCCGAATCTTATTAATTGGAGTACCCAGCGATCAGTGGTGATGAGATGCCAATTTTCTAGGAAATGGGTCAATTTTCCTCCAATCTTTAATGAGGGATATAGTTGCTGGACTGGCTGGAGTAATTGGTCACTGGCATCCGCCAGGGCCCCTCTTCTGGTTTTTGCCCCTGAAGTTTGATCTCCCATAAGAAGTCTGACGACCTTGTTGCTGCTTCTGTTGGTACTGGGATTTATTCTGGTAGGAATACGAGGACCTATTTTGATAGGATCCCCTGTAGGAGGACTGGCCCCTGGATTTGTTGCCTCGAAAGGACTGATTCCTTGCCTGCAAAGTACCAAGTGCTCTAGCAGTATCAGTGTCTTTCTTGATCGCTTGGAGCGCCTCGTCAATCTTGTCCCCGAGAAAGGTGTTGGCCGTCGAAGGGCATGTCCAGCACCTTCGTCTGCACCTCTTGCCTGAATGGTGTTGCCTTAAGCCATCCCTGACGGCGCAGGACTGCTGCCCCAGCTAGTTGTCGAAAGCCCGTCATGGCCACATCTATGGCATAATCAATGATCTCAGCTGCCGAGGTTTGGCCCTCCGTAAGCAGTGCCTTGACCTCCTCCTGAACTGTGTCTGGCAGTTCCGCTATATATGGGGCTATATCTTCCCAAAGCTGGCGGTTATAACGCCCTAACAGGGCTATGGAGTTGGCCACCTTGATGGTCATGGCCGATGTCGTAGTAAACCTTTTACCGATTGTGTCCAACTTCCTGCCTTCCCTGTCCTTTGGGGCTGACAGAGGAGAGGAAGGGTTGCGAGAATTCTTTTGGGCCGCCTGGGTTACGACCGAATCCGGTTTCGGGTGCCCATTAAGACAAGCTGGCGCCGTGGTTGGAGCCTTGTATTTTTTATCCAGGCGTGGAACAACCGCAGGTACCGAGGCCGGCGTCAGCATCAGTTTCTTTCCCTGGTCCCAGAGAAAGTCTATTATTGGGATCGACTTCGTTGTCTTCTTTGTTTGCTCCTTGAAGTCATGTAAGAAGCACTCGGTCTCAGTCGATTCCATCACCATATGAAATCGCTTCGCTGCTCTTTCCACTATTCTATGGAAACCGCCAATGTCCACTGGCGGTGAATCTGCTTGGCGCGGTTGGGGTGAAGCTGGGGAAGATGCCACATACTCTTCCTCCTCATCGTGATCCGTGTGGTCTTCTTGGACTTCCCCCTCTTCCATTTCTTCAGCCTCCTCATCTGATGATTCTATCACCTGAGGTGGCACTTTCTCATGGCGGACCTGAGTAGTTGGCCGTGTCTGTTTTGGGGCTGCCGCTGGTGTATTTGTAGTAGGCGTCGGGCCCCCTGTCTCAATTGCCGGTGATTCCGGGAAATGCTGTTTGTAGTCCTGGATAAGGTATTTAAGGTCATTTACAATTGAAACGTGAAGGCATACCATCGGGGTGACCTCCGTGCGAACCTGAGCTCGGAAAGAGTGTTCCTGGTAGCTCATCTCCTCCTGTTCTTCGTCCGTGCTCTGAAATTTCACGTGAAGGTCTGAAGGGGAAGTAGCCTGATCCAGGAGTTCTTCTTCAGATTCCTCACTCTGGAGAATCTCCGTAGGCAAATGAGTTTGCACCTTACTTGGTGACGTTGTTTCTGGTGTAATCTGCTTCTTGGTCAGTTTGCCAGACACAGAAGCTTTTGCAGGATCCCGTGCCGTCGCCCTTGGTGTTGTCGACGGTGGTAGGGTCATAGACGACGTTTCTATCTGCTTGGATTTCTTCCATGGCTCAGTAATGACCAAGGTCGACGACGACGATTCCTCCGTCGACGATACCCTCGTCGACGGCATGACCTTCGTCGACGGTGCCCCCGTAAACGATATTTTCTTCGTCGACGATGCTTTAGTCGACGATGCGGTCGTCGAAGATTCATTCCTCGTCGACAGTCTTCGTCGTCGACGTCTTCGTCGTCAACACTCCCGTCGACGGGGGGCTCTTCATCGATGACGTCGTCGTCGATGGGGCAATCTTCGTCGTCGACGAGCTTTTGGACGTCGACGACGGCTTTAGCAGTATTATAGATGGAATAGGTTTACCTGCTGACGACAATGAAGGAGTGGTCGTCGTCGACGAGAAGACCGACGACGCTGTCGTCGTTGACACAGTCGTCGTCGCTGTGGAGACATAAACTGGCGCCCCAACTCTTTTTTGCGCTGAGGAGGATGTCGCAAGTTTGCTGGACGACTGGGTAGGCTTCTTAAAAGCCTGAGAATCCTTTTCAGACACTGAAGATTTTGTCGATCTTGCCTCTGAAGACTTCTTTTGTGCCTTCATAGGAGGAGTGTCTGAGGGGCCAGGGGACGCCACTCTTGGCCTCTTCAGGGAGACTTCAGAGGTCCTTGAAAAGCTTCCCTCTGAGGATACCACATTTCCCTCTCCTTAAGCCTGTCCAGCCAGATGAGCAGGCGACCCTCTCTGTCCCTCAAGGTCTTGTGAGGGAAAGACCTACATATCTTACAGTCTTTAGGTATGTGGTCAGGATAAAGGCAATATAGGCAGAGGTCATGCTTGTCATCCACATGTAGCCTTTTCTTCCCACATGAAGAGCAGGCCCTGAAAAGGGCTTTCTTCTGGGATTCAGACATGCAAGAATTTTGAAGAAATAAATCACTTACTGCAGTGATAAGTGGCTTGAAGTAATCCTGTTCAGGTTTTTGAAGAAAGAACTCACTTTTAAAAGTGAACAAGTTGGTTTTGAAGAGATCCTGAGGAGAACTCAGGCTGGCGACTCCCTAGCACAACGTGCGGTAGAAAATCTGAGGGACTGAGGCTCCTGTCAGGAAGGTTCTAGAGGGAGGTGATAGCTGATTGGCTGGCTCTAAGAGTTTGGTCCTTTTTACATAAGGACAAGGATAGGCTACTAAGGGGAGGCCCTTAGGCCTAGTTTTCGCTATGTATGTCTATAGGACATTACTTTTCTATGTACCGGAGGCTCCCGTCTCGACGACGGGGAATGATTCAGGCATGTGAATCTATGAAAGACACCCCTAATACTGGATAATAATGTCCTAACCTATACCATGCAGTTCTTTGATGACATTCCTTAGCTCACTTTGCTATATTAGGATTGTAACTGATGAACTGCAAGTAACAAAAGGACCTCAGTGACAAGATCATTAACTTATTGAGAGATCCACATAAAACACAGTTCAGTAATTTATGTGGTACATGTTCTTTGCAGTGGGCATATTAACTCTCTGCACTACTTTATCATGAGTGGAAATTGCCACGAGACAAAACTCTGACTTCTCTCCAGAAGGAACATAAACCATCACAATTATCTTTACATTTTAATTGTTGCCTGAAAACTGCTGGGCACACAAGGGACTCTGCAGCAGGTGCTTTTTAAACCTGTGTCATTTCTATATACAGCACCCCACCCAAGAGCCAGCCCTGCTCAATCACAATTTTGAATGACTTACTTGCAGGTTTCAAAGTCATCCATAAGACGTGCCTGATTTCTCGATGCCCATTTGGAAAAAAGGTGGTGTAGGGCAGGTACACTAACCGGGCCGGAAGCTCACTCACACTAAAAGCTGAAGTAATTAATGGCAATGAGGAAGACAGTCAAAGTAATGAGAAGCTCTGAGCAGCTATGCATCCGCTTGAAGCACATGCACATGAGAAACATTAAAATGAAATTAAGGTCTTACTTTGACATCACAAACTGTTTAGGAGGGAACCTTCTATAAACCTCATCACAACAGGTGATGTAAACAAGGATGCTTGGTTGAAAAAAGTAAGTAGGTTGAAAGGGCCAGCAAATAACGCTTAATAGTACCTACTGTATGGCACTGGTGGGTCAAAGAAAAAACAAACAAAAGAACATCCAACTGTTTGGATGGTAAAGGCTGAATCTTGTGGTTACCACGTAAATATACAAACTTGTCTGATCGCCCCAATAATGGACATCGTGGAAGGGCTTTTGACATCCACCACTTCCAGAGGCAGATAAAATGTAGTAAACTTCCACCACTCCATCTCCATGCATGGTGATATGTTTACCTCACTGCCAGAAGATTCCCTGTGCCCCCCCTCGTCATCTGCCAGATGCAGTCAGCTGAGCTTGTCCAGTTTGGCATTCCAGGACCCTTCCCGATGGTTCGTGATCAGGAAGATGCCATGACACTCCAACAAAGAACAGAGGGGCAGAGCCGCCTGGGAAAGGGTCCAGGACACCATCCAGCCTCGTTGTTGCAATACCACATGGCAGTGGTATTGTCAGTGAGAACCTGCACCAGCCTGCCTTTGATGTATGGTAGGATGTCATTTAAGGCCAAGTGAGTGGCTTGTAACTCCAGTAAGTTGCTACAGTCAGGCTTCCATCAGAAACTTAAGTCCTCTGATGTGTACCTCTACAACCCAGCAGTGGGCGTCCGTGACTACTGTCAGCTCTGGCTGGGGGAAGGGATAAGGGCCTGCCGCTGGTCCAACTGCGGATGAGTAGCTACCAATGAAGGTCATGTGCAGTCATCTGCGTAATGTGAATGGCATCCCTTTGTTATGGTCCAAATGGAATTTCAGATTCAATTGCAGCGTCCACATAAGACACCTGGTTCAGTCTAAAATGAGGATGCAGGAAGCTGAAAGGCCAAGAAGGCTCAGGCCTACTCTCACTAAAATGGGACAAAGGCCCTCATTTGTCTTTAGAAACAAAAAATAATAAGTGTAACATCCCTCTCCTATTTCCAACTCTATAACTCTCTTGATGGCTCATTTAGAAAGTAAAACTCACTCCTCTTGCAACAGAATGGATAGGTGTTTCTCTGAAAATTTTCTCTGATTTGGGAGAATGATTTGGTGGAGCACAAGAGGCAGACATAGCCATGCTGAGCAATATCAAGGACCCATCTGTCTGTTGTGATGGATCACCAACCTGGAAGAAAGTGCTGGATCCTCCCTCCCACAGGGTGGTTGTGCACCACTAATAGTAAGATTAAAGCAGTTAAACATTGTTCCCTAGCACACTGAAAGTTTTTCAATTTTCAGGATTCGTCAGAAGGTGGACAAAAATGAGAGGGGAACTCTGGATCCTCGTTGAAAGGTTTAGAAAGACAGGACCTCACAGCATGCAGGGGTGGCTCCTATATGCTGCTCTACTTCTTCACTTCTGTGTAGTTCGGAGTTAACATGGAAACATGGAGCTGCACAGTGCCACTTAGTGGTGTGCGGTAGCATTACTACAGAAAAGTTTTCTGGCTCCAGTCTGGCGCCTGGGGAGTATTCTAAGATGAGGAGTCTGCGCCCAGAAGTATCCATCAGAACTGTGTGTTAGCCACCACATAATCCACTGCAATAAAAATAGCCTTAGATTAATCAAAGGGGTCTAAATGGACCAAGGACATTTTTTGCACTACCATTGTTCTTGTTAACATCTACCAGACACAACAAAAATGGTCACCACGTTTTGAGAAAGCTGGCAGGAGTGTCAATAAAAAGCATTTCTTACAGACCATGCCATGACATCTATCTCCCATAATCACATCTGGTTCAACAGATGCAGAAAGTTTCAGAAGGAAGGCATACATTTCTCTACACAGGGATATTGTGTTCCTTGATAACATTTAGAGATGTCTACAACACATTTTTCTAGTATATCTCCAAACACCACAAAGGTTCATTCATATTAATACATGCCTTGTTTTTTCTTTATAATCACAAGTTTTCATTGTTATGTTGGGACTACTGTCAAAGCCCCACAACTGTGGTCTGCAAAACAGCTTTTTTTACGAACAAAATGACTTTCCTGCTCATCTTACCATTATCCCTCACTTTTCCCATCTTCAAATGTTCTAGAATCATGCCATATAAGAGTATGTAGCTTTACTTTTGTTCTCACCAAAATTGTGACTGTGGCCAAGTTTGCAAGCTCGGGATTAGGGCAGGGGTTTTTACGTCAAGTGTGGATGGGCTCCATTCACTACGGGGACAGTTTTAAATTGAGATGTGGTTGAAATACTGGCCTTTCTTACTACATATGTTCCAGACCGTTTATTTTAAATGAAATGCCGAATATGAAAAGTTCACTGAAATGTTTAAATTAAAGTTTAATCCTGTAGCGGCTTTGACCTCCCATCTTTTCTTTTTCATTTGCTCTGCCACCGACCTACCCCATTACATGTTCTGTGCCATTTTGCTTTGTCCTTGGTACACAGAAGTCCTTTTAACTCATCAGGACCTCTTCTGCTTAAAAAAAATGCAAAACTTGCTTAACAGAAGGGACTTGAAATGTTTGTTACGGTCAGTAGCATAGCTACAATGGCGTGAGATACATATGGTCGTGATCCCTATGCAGTGAATATAGCGCTTTATTACATGGCAGGTTTCCTTTTATTTTCCAACATGACTGTATCCATTGGAACATCGGTGAATGTTTTGTAATGTTCCTGCAGTGTACCAATTTTAAAGGTTTTAATTCTTCCTTTAGGCACTGAATTTTGTACCAATCAAGTTCATTTAATTTTAAGCTAATAGTGCAGTATGTGTCTGACAATTTTCTAAACCAATCACTTTTTTTCAGACTACTTTGTTGATAGCTCCTTTGGAATAAAAACATACTTTTTTCACTTTCTTTTAATATATCGCAGTCCATCTGGCCCAGCAGCACCCGCTGTTCCTCGTACAACACCATCTGATTCAAGTGGTGGACCGTGTGCCACTGTTTTAGTGCAGAAGGCACTGTGAGGTGAGGATAAAGAGCGTATATATTCCACCTGCATGGAGGTTTCTAGACATCAGAAATCTAGGGTTTAGGTCCATTTTAAACAGACACCTCAAACTCCTCTATTGTGAGTATGATCTACCAAGTGTCTGCGCCGTTAGGCCTTCCTCAAGCTGGGAAGTATTATTTCCCACCCACCACCCTCGCAGATCACTTCATCAAAACACACTTGATCTACCTATCCCCCAAGATGAGCAAAGCTTCATCAACTCCAGATAGACACCTGTAAAACCTCCTGCTGACGCACCTGTTCCTAACTCCAAAACCCATGCTACCACAACAACGGTAGTACCAGTCTACACTGTGGGTAGATGTAAGTGGAGTTCTAATTTCGAGCTCCCACCCCTCATATTTATGCAGTGCTGGAGTACAGCATGACTGACCAACCTTAATTGTTTTTGCTACGGATTTTCTTTTTTCTATTTGCCCATTTTCCGTATCATTGTTCTAGCTTTTTTTTAAACCTTTTTTTAAGACCGGTACCAAAAGCTCTTCTTTTTTACATCTATCCTGTAATAAAGAAATCTTCTTTAACAAATTATTTTCAGTATCGCTTCGAATTTTTATTTCAATTTTCCTTTTTTCTGGTATTTATAACCTCCTACTTTTAACGACTCTGTCCTTTTGTCTTTTTTATGCACCAATCTGGGCAACTACTTACCCAGACTTTGGGTCAACCACCCACGTGTTCAACACATGCTGCACACAGCTGTTGGTCATGTGCAGCGGATCTTGGTCTTTTCACCAGACACTTTGCTTCTAAATGCCCTTGCTTCCTAACCATGCTGGAGTTAGGGTGCGGCAATACCCTTTACCCAACTGGCAGTGACATCCCTTGAACCCTCTTACTAATTAGTATCTAGTTTGTTGTGTTTTCCTCATTTAAATTTAGAAAAAAAGAAAGGAAAAAAAAAAATCAAAGCTTTTGACCTCACTCGTTTGACTGAAGTTATAAGCTGACTGGATCTGGAAACATTTCCCCCAGCAATAGCTCCCAGGGGCTGGGCAGGAGATACTACGTGACTCCACTCGTAGCTCAGTCTATTCAAGATGTGATGACACCAGCCTATATATATTAACCAGCCAGACAAAATGGCGTCAGTTCCTTACATTTTTCCAAGTCAAATAGACAAGTGTGGAGAGGAGCCAGATAGAGCTTAAGAACAACAGGTAACAAAACATCAGTGCATTACTAAAGTATTCTGGAATCCTATCGTGCGTGGGTGGCACTACCTCAGAGAGGAGGGAGGGTAGGGAAGAATCTGCAAGAAGATGAAGTAGCCACCAGAAACGTCATGAGTGAAGGGAAGTAAACTTTGACATTTCTTCCCACAGATTAGGAATGCATTCCACGCAGTACCCATGGGAACTGAGTAGTGCCAAGGAAATCATTCAACATAGCCCTCTTGAAGTAACAATCACCCCCACACCCGAGTCCTGTTTGAAAAAGATATGCAGAGAGGACAAAGTGTCTGCCCTGCAAATGTCAGACCCTGGGACCTTTGGTGAGAAAAGTGGAAGCTGCCAGGACCCTCATCAATGGAGCACAAACGGCAGCTGGAAGGTCTTTATAGGTCAAGGCACACCAGATCTTAATGCAAAGGGTGATCCACCATAAATTATTAAGTTTAGTAATGCCCTTGCCTCGCTTGGCTTCAGCAAAGTCTACAAAATGCTGGGCATCACCTTTTTCACATTCCATAGGGTCACCATAGGAGGAGGAGAACGCCTAGAATCTAAATTGTGTAGTTGATCCTCTTCCTAGTAAGGGAGAGGGTAGGGGAAAAAGTAGAAAGTAAGTGTAATATACTGTCCCACGTGGAAGGTAGACACAACATTAGGTAGGTAGGAAGGATGGACAAGTGCGCAAAACCAGGTTGTCTGGGTAGAAAGCAGTAAATGGTGGCTGCGTTGAAAGGGCCTGCAACTCGCCATCTCCATGGATTGAAATATCAGACTGTCTGATCTTGGGATGGGGGAGCACACACTCAAAGGTGGATTAGCCACGGTCTTGAATTTCCATTTGTAAATGACCTTTATCATGGTGAAATCATGCACTCAAAATTTTGGGAAATGGCTTTATAATCCTTCCAAGACTGATGAACATCAACAATTATTTTCTGAGATTATCAAAGATATCATTTCACCTAGGCATGTGTTATCACACACCGAATGACCCAGACCACACACCGAATGACCCAGACCAAACAGACAAGACATTCTGATCTTAAATACGAATGGCAACACGTCCTGATGATCAAGTCATCATGTATCCTTAGCTAACAGCAACTGCTTATTCTAATTATGGTCTTAATTGATATAGAAAAAATATTGTGCACTTACACTGTCACAAAAGACCTCTGAAGGTCGGTTCTTTTTTTTTATAATGACAAAATAAAATGTGTATTTGTCAAATAAAGTTGAATGTATCTACTATCAGGATGTCATGAATACCTGATAAAGGTCAAATATATATTAATATGCATCACTGTATTGAACTCCTGTCAAACGATTGCACAATCCAAGTCAAGACATGCAAGCCTCACTTCTCTTACTGTAGGGGTTGAAACCTTTGCTACTGGAGCTTCCTGCGATTCAAGGGTGACCGTGGTGAGCACCCTATCCCCCATAGCTGCCAAAATGGCTCTCAGCCCCAATCATCATGCATACCTTTAGCGAGCACAATTCACTCTTGCACTTAGAATTTAATTTTTCATTTGGAATGCTAGCTAAAAAGCCAGAACTTGATGAAAGTGCACTGCACTGTTCTCGGCATATGTAAAGTAATGTTAGTAAACTTTATGGTCAAGCAGAAACAGTGTGGTGGGTCTGAGGGGGAATGCACCATTTTTAAAAAACAACCCTGTGTTACCACACTGCAGCGCTGCATATGTCGCCGCCATTTTCTATAAACAAGTTTCTGTGGATTTTTAATTCATTTAGAATGCAGTTTTTGCCATGAATGTATTCATGTAACTAAATTTGTGGTAGTTGGAGATCAGTGTTTTTTCCAGCGTAAATTCACATGATGACTGCTGACCGATCACCACACGTCAACATTTGATGTGTAATTTATCAGCGTGGTTGACATAAGAGAATTCTGTGAGTGGTGCGTCCCGGGCTGCTGACAGGGCCAGTAAGAGCAGCAGTACTACTCAGGGTCAGACCTGTACCTCCTGTTCCATGCCCATTCTCTATCGCCTTCACTCACCTTTGCAGTCAGGTCTGCGGAGGTGAAGATGTTCGAAAGATGAAAGACCAGTAGTAGGGTGGTGTCTCTTGCAGGTGCGGGTCTGTGTGCACCATCACCAGCTGATGGCAGCCTGAAAGTCATGGTGACAGTGGTGAGTTGTGGCTGACACTGCTGCTAGTCATGGTGTCCACCATCATGCTTCTAAACTTCCCAACCAGAGTCAGAATTTAAGGGGTGCACTGCAGGGGTCATTTACTTCCGAGTGCAAGACAAAATCAGGTCCTTCGCCCACCTCTGACAGCGAATTACAAAGTTAATCTTACTGTGGTTGGTAGTCATTTTAATCATGGTGCTGGCCCCTTCGGACATGAACAGCCCAAGGCTCCTCCTCTAGATACTTTTCTGAAGTCACAGTACAAGCATGAAGGGCACACTTCCTGGCAGCATACCACATACACGCTACAATTAACCAAGTAATGACCATCCCATACTCCAGGGCAGCAGCAGAAGAGTCCAATGAGGAGTGAAAAGCAATCATTTCTCTTATCCTGGCTGCTCTGACAATGTCACGGGAATGCCTTCATATGAGGGGAGTGCATGAGCAGGCCTGAGAGCGAGGCATTGGGAGACTGATTCAGCTCAGCTTTCTGTTCGAGAAGAATCTACAGACCTTGCGATAATGCGGAAAATTACCGTAAATGATTTAGTCAAACATATGATGTGTGACACAAGGCAGACATACACATACTTAAAAAAAACATAAATCAGCATTCCATTTATATTTTTTTATTAAATAGGCTTTATTTATTGTACAATACTGGCTACATGTCCCTGGTAGCCAATTATGTCATTTTTACTGTGTTCATTAAATATACAAGAAAAAAAACATTTAAGAACACCAGTTTCAATGGTAGAAAAATAATCCTGAGGCTAGTGCTGTAGTTAACAAGGAGATAAAAGTTCAGCCCATAAAACTCATCTTCAAGTTCAAGTTTGCTTAAGGACCTGAAGACATTTTGTGCCACTAACTCACAAGTGCCTCTCCTCAAGTAAGGAAGGCTGCACCGGGAAGACATTCTCTGCATTTATTTCATAACTAGCAAGGAAGGCAGAGACAGTGCACAAAATCCGCTTCATTGTAATGACCTTGGTGGTAAGCTGCATGCAGAGCACCAGGCGGAGAAGAGGTTCAAATCCAGTGTGGGATTCTTTAAAAGTGATAACCCAGTACTATGTGCCTCAAAGTGAGAACTGATGTGAATCTGGAACGGACAACCCACATTCAGGGTTTCTCAAACCATTAGAGTCAGGGCCCCAGTGTGGGTCAGGAGAAGGCCACCTATTTGGCACACAGGTAATTTCTAAGCCATGTTTTATTTATTAATTTTTAAAAAAGTGCTGGCAGGAAGTCGTAGTGTAGATACAAAACAACATGGCCCCACCTCAATGAAAGTTAATCAGGTTTATTGCAGAAATTGTCTGAACCGCAGAAGTATTCACGGTACGATTCTACAGCTGCAGAGGGGAAGGGGAATAGCAGGGGAAGCACCATGAGTTTATTCTGCTTCTGTACAAATACTCGGGCCCTGCATCAATTTTTCAAAACATTTTGCAATCAACAGCTCTGCAACTCCTGGAGTTAGTGCACGAGTTTCAGACACTGGCACTGAGTGGCAACCACTGCTGCATGTTTGAGCGGTGCTGTCTGCAGAGCACAGGGGAACTCATGGAGTTATCGAGAAAGTGCACACGTTATAGACAGCGTACTTTCTACACAAAACGGCACGCAGGGCCGGGACTGGGAACCCAAAGCAGCCCTGGCAATTTTGTCGTGCTATGCCCCCTCCCTGGGCGGGGGCGATGTGCAAGTGTGAATCACTGCTGCTTTTGTTAAGGGGGCAATTTTGCAGCACCACTGCAAAACCGCCCCCACAGCTGCAAAACTGGCCCCCACCCTTCCTGCCTCCAGGGCCGGACTGGGAGCCACAACCGGCCCTGGCAAAGTGCTCGGCCCGGGGAGGGGGGTGCTACCGAGCTCTTTACCAGGGCCGATTTTGTCACAGGGCCGATTTGCTGCAAAAACGGTCAGAAACGGCCCCCAGGGGCCCAAAACTGGCCCCCACCCCTGCGGCGCACCGGGGGATTGCCCGGTGCCCGCTACGGCCAGTCCGGCCTTTCCTGCCTCCCGGGGAAACGCCTGATGCCCGCTATGGCTAGTCCGGCCCGCACCTCTGTTCGCAGAACAAGTTTGTGACAACGCCTTGGTATGACCAGTTCTCTGTGCCAAATATGCTTTTACCAGTACGTTTAAAAGAATAACAGCAAAATAATTATTTTTAGCAGAAAGACATGAACGTGTGCATGTAATGGCAGTTTTCGGGAGGGATACAGCATCATGTCCGATTTGCACGGTAATTTTGCATATTTACAGCAAATTTGTTTACAACGCACGTGCGTGCAGTAATAGACGCATTAAGTCATCAAGGTTTGATAAATGCAAGGCTGGTACAAATGTTGCTTCGGGCGGGTACAAACGGCAGCATCAGGAAGGAAAGTTCCGGAAGCTTCTGGAATCACTGCTTCTAGCTTCTCTCGGTTTCAAGTGCCAGCATCTCCGTCTGTCCCGCTTCTCCGAGGTGGCTTAAGAGTCTTCTGTAAGATTCCCTGGGAGGAGACAATGTGCAGAGTTTGATTCCACTGTACTGCGTGAGTATGCTGCTGCAAAATGTGTGCTTAACAAGGATACGTTTGGGCTACGCTGGATTTAAACATATGTACACCTTTCTGCAACAGGAACGCTTCTTGAGCACAATATTATGTTTCACCTTAAATTTGAAGTACCATATGACACAAAGCTATGTACGTTCGAAGTGCACACAATCTAGGCTCTGTTTCACAACTGAGTGTTCCCTCAAAGAAAGCAGAATCTTCAATGTCATAGCACCAAACTAGCAGACCTATATATGGTGGGAGTTCTTGCAAACTTCCCAGACGCCCATTTCCACAAGAAGCCAAGCACAGCTCTGATGAACCTCGAATTATTAGTTTCATCATGTAATGCTGCATCTCCGGGTTGAAGCTGAAATTCAAAATGATCCGAAGGAAGTAGAAGTGATGAGTTTTGTGGTATATACTCCAATTCCATGGCTAGCCATGAGTTCAAACACAGACCGTAAGCACATATTGAAGGCAATTCTGAGAACTCAATGAAAATGAGAATCACTCAATACAACAAACATGTAAGATGTTGTTAAAGTGGCTCCTGACCAAGGGACAGGACAGAAAAATCACTCATCTGATTACTCTTCTGGGCCAATAGCTTCCAGAGACATTGAACATGTTTCGACTTTCATACCTGTACCAGTCTGATATTAACAAATGTCCATCAAGCATTTGGGAAGATATATTGTTCTATTGCAGTCACAGACCATTACACGTAATGCCATCTTGTTATCTAGGAGAGTCATTCTTAGCTATCTATAACATATCTATTTTTTAGAACGAAGAGCTTAACCATCTCCTAGAATATAGCCATTAACCACAAATAGGCAAAAGAACAAGTTACTTAACTTTGGTAGCAATCTTTCAGGTGGATACTGTAACTGGATTTTCCTCACCTTTTGAATCTCCCAGGCACAAGACTAAATATGGAAACTTTTCCAGTAACTGCTCACAAATGCGGATATGCGGTGTGAGGACACTCATGGAGCTGCCTAGCAGATGTCCACACCAGATCACCCCTAGCCAAGACCGTAGTGGTAGCCTTCGCTCTAGTACAAGGGGTCCAAAGACCCTTAGGGGTCTCCTTTTTGGCTAAGGCATAGCACATTTTATGCAAAGAACACTCCATCTAAATACAATCTACTCCCAGAACGCCCCTCCCTTGTTTACACCAGAGAACTCATAAAAATTGGCAATCTACTCTGCTCTTTATTCGGATCGATTTAAAAGCTAATGGCTCTCGGGTTCCAAATGGTGCAGTCTCTTCTCTTCTTTCTTTGTTGCAACCTACAACACCACACTTTCTGGAAGCGCCAGCCTTGTTTACGTAAACAAACATTTTGCAAATGTGCCTAAGCTCTCTTGTATTTTTTTCTCCCATTCTCGCCTCATATCTATGCTGTAAAAAAGTGGTATTTTTTTAAACCTTTAGTATACATTTTAGTATAAAATGGTTCTCTGGAGTGAAATATGGCAAATACTGACGTGGTATTGACATGATAGGCATAACTCAGTTCGTTTATGTTATTTTTACAACTGATTATTGCTATGTTATATCAATTTTCTGCTAAGTTGGATGCGCTATGACATTTTAAAAATCTCGAAATTAAAAAATCTAAAGCATTAATACCAAGGCTTCCATTCATAAATGAGACATCAACGAAATGTTATTTAAAGACCAACAAAAATCATCAGGTACCTTTGTGCTGTGTTTCTGCCCAGCCCTCGTTTGTGCTCCAAATCCTTAAGGCATTGAGAGATTGTAGGAATCAGGCTGATAACTAGATGCTGGTCTAACACTGACAACACCTCCAAAATGCTGTACACCTGGTGATCATATATAGCACTGTAATCCTGGACAAACTGCCTGCAATACAAACAGGATAATTTACAAGGAAAGATGGTACTAGACACAAAGTTAAAAACACACGTTAAACATTACTACAGATTTTATTTAAAAAAAAACACTAAGCACGGTGTTAAACCTGAAGGCAAATGCCCTAAGGGTGAGAAACGGAGAAATGTTTTCGTGTCTATGGCCAGAAAGTCAGAAACAGTAATGCACCATCAACCGCTTGCATCATATGGAACCAACAACATTGAATTTGCGTACTCCAAAAAAACCCCCACAAAAACAGGACATACTTGAACATCAATAACTACTTACGTCCAATAAAACATGCTCACTAACACAAACTTTAGTGGGGGTACAAAATAAAGGAGACAACAAAGACAACATTAAGTCCGTCAAGATAAGAAGCAAATCAAACAATTTTATTTATTTCGTACTTTCGATTATAAATGCCCTTGGAATCATTTAAGACACTATCAGAATAGTCTTACATAAACACACAATCCAGTACACACTACCAGTGACAAACCTACTGTCAATGACTTACATCTATAAACTCATAAAACCCTTGGTGAAGATGATGTAGTCTAGTGGTCCCAGGATAAATCATATGATCTCCTTGTATCTAAGTACCCTGCTGTGCCAATATTGTGTTTTGAGACTGTGCTTTATATTTACATTTAAAATTTACAAACGCATTCCTGGCAAAGCTTCATTTTAAGGTGGAGAAAATGTTGGTCGTAAAATTCGAGATCTTTGTATATATTCTCATTATTACACATGGCTCACCTTAAATTATGGTTTAAGCCTTTACATCAACTAGTATTCCAAGCAAAATACTGTTCATTAAGCGTGCAGTAACGAATAAGAAAGCACTCCTCTGTTCCAGTGGGTGCAGTGAAATGGAGACGATGGGTAAGCATGAAGACATACCATTTTTGGAGACATTATTTCGAAGGAGGTGGGTGGGTTTGACAACAAGCATTGGCAAAGACATAGGTCTGGACTTAAAGTCCTAACATATACAAAGTTAGAATATTAGGGCGAGACAAGGGGAGGGGCCCAGCATAATCAGACAGAGAAGACTAGATTTGCAAAGTAATCTCTCAAGCAGTTCAATGCAAAAACTCATGTGGAGTTGAAAGGACACACAGGAACAGCCAACCGTATTAGGCGAGTGAGGAATACTCCAGTTGACTAAGCCAAGATGTGACTGACACAGTCTTGAGTTAATGGGTGACAAAGGCCGAAAGAAGAAAGCAAATAGCTGAAAAGGACCACTCTATGCATACTGTGATCAATAAGTTTGTTGGACAGCTTTGCTGTTAAAATCCATACTTAAACAAGTGTTGGCAAACCCAATAGGTCTTTCCTACGCAAAATCTATTGGCTTTGTCAATGCTTTTTTTTTTACGTGTTGCACAGCAGTGTGAGCTGCTGTGCATCATGCCTTGAAGTCAAGAAAAAAAAGCTCTCTGACGTGGCCAGCTTTGACCGCGTTATAGCGCCTATTTTTAAAGCCATGTTGCACAACAGCTAGCACTACTGTACAATATATTTTTAAAAAGTGCAGAGGGGGCAAGCCATGAATGAAGGCGCGAGGGTGGAGGGAGCAGCAACAATAGATGGTGGGGGAGTAGTGGAAGTAACATGAGGAATGAGCAGGGAAGGAGGGTGGGAGCACCAACAACGGGATGGAGGGAAAGCAACATGAGGGAGGTGCAGGGGAGGGAGCAGCAACAACAGATAGAGGGGTGGGGGGAAAGGGAAAGAGCACCAGACATGGGGCCCTGAATAGGGGGCAGCAACACAGAGAATCAGTGGGGAAAGAAGCCCCATGCACAAGAGGGAATAGTGGTGGAGGGGGATAGAAGAAACAGTACTTCAACACAGGTTGAGCAGCGTACGTTGAATCAATCTGTGCTTTGTTCATGCTCCATAGAAAGGAAAGAAAGCAACGCTTGGCATGTGCTGGCCAATTAGGAGTCAGCAAAAAAGAGTGAAAATGAAGCTAATGATTGGTAAGCAATGGGCGGGCGCCAAACCCTTTATTTTAAACAATAGATCCCACAAGCAGGAGCGCATGCGCTGTAGCACAGGCGATCTAAAAATAGTAGGTACTCCATCATAATAATTAGGGCAACCAGTTTTATGGTATTTATTTTATTTAACATTTCGGTCTGTATTTATCCATATTTATTTAGTGGTTTGTGAAAAATTGGGTCAAAAATGGTACATTTCCAATATTTTTTTAACTTATAAACATGCACTCATACTTTTATGCCCGTGACATTTTAGCCAATTCAGCAGCCAAATAAATCAAAACACTACAACCACAGGTAAATATTAGCAATTTACTACAGATATATTTTAACATATGCCTCTATTTAAAGATAGCTTGCCTTTTTTTTTTTTTAAACTTCCCATGCCGTCTATCTGTTCATCTGTTGTGATGGAATTCACAGCAGACAGCATGGAAAGGCACTCATTAGAAGCCCAATTTTCAGTATTTTTCTACTGTTAAAAATAAATTCAGTCAGGAAATACATTGTTTTCTGTCTGTATTTATCTGTAAAAATCAGTAAAAACGGAAAACTGGGAGCCTTAATTATAATGTACATATCTTGGAACTCCCCAGTAATCAGAAACACTGTTAATGTAATTTATAATTTCCCAGCAATGAGGAAGAGTGGAATATTGCAATCAATTTCCTTGCAACAGTTGAAGGAATAGCTGTAGCGTTTGCAATTAATACCAGACTCTTTACTCTAATTATCTGCACAGAGTTTCGGTCAGGGAAAGTCTGAATGAGGATGTTGAATTTACCCGTGGTAACAAGCTTATTGTCAACAATCCCCTTAAGTTAGTAAGCATTTCTAAATACAGCGGTAATGGCTACTGGTAAAGCCATTACCACCATGTTTACCAGAGGGGCCGTAAAAACAGCACTTTGACTACACTGTGTTAAAGATAAAATGCACAACAAGACAGTAAGTTAAAGCACATTGGAAATGAGAACTCTCGTTTTGAGGAGTGTCCTCGTATGATTAGAGATAATAGAGCGATAGCTAAAAATAAATAACTCAGATCATTTGAGAAAAAATATTTTATACGTGTGTCACTGTGAACGAAGTGAGTACAATTCACAAAGACATGTAAGAGTATTTAAAAGAGTATCTGTGTGCGAGAGGCCTACGAAGTGTGGGCTGTCTACTGCTTTCACTAGTATATATAACCATGTGTTGCTTTCAAGAAGAATAGCACTGTACTGTAAATGAACCCACTGCTGAAGTATCAAATGATGCAAACCTATAAGACAAATGAGAGCAGAAGCGCTTTTAACCTGAAATTCACTAACCTACTGTATGGCTTATTAAGACAACATCATTAGACTGATCTTTTCATTTAAACTAAAATATTCTTCATATAACATTTGTATTCTGTATATTCTTCTTTTATTTCTTTTTAGAAGTTAACACCATTCAGCCAAGCCAACGCGTTTCGTTTGTAAGGACTTCATCAGGGATTAAGCCAAAGCCAATGTCTGTGTCCTTCAACTATCTTTCATCTGTTCATAATCACTGTTCCGATTCAAAGAGCAATGATTTTCAATAATTCTTAATCTAGAACTTGGCTGAAAGGAAGAGTGTGTCAGTCCCAACAGTATGCTCCAAATCAAGCCTCCAGAATTCCACAAATTAGGATTAGACCGTCGATATATCCTCTCCGGCCCCACACGAAAAATCTGAGTTCTAGATTAAGAATTAATGTAAAAGAGTACTCATGTAGTACTCTTATGTCCTTTTATATGCCTTTGTGAATTGGGTTTAAACTATAGAAAATGGGAATATTCGCGTCATTTTGTACAGTTAGACAGATAGAATGGACGGTGCCCTATGTGCACTTTTACTAATGGGGAGCTGGATGATTTGATGACGATTCACAAAGGCATGTGAGAGTAAGTAGAAGAGTGCTCCTGCAGTACTACTTCCCAGACTCACAAATGATTTTGGCAATCGAATCCAGTAGCGCTTAGACACAGTTAACAGTTGGAGCAGTCTTTTTAAATTAGACAATTCCACAGTTATGGTGGCAGAAGGTTTGCTTTTCATTTGGTAGTATATGAGAATAACTGTGCGTGGAATACCTGACAATAGCAGTCAGCTGTGCATTCGGCTCTTCCGCAGGTCCAGGTTGGCAGGCCTCCACCAAGTGTTGCACCACATCTGTAGAAAGCTTCCTCACTGCAAAAGACAAATAATAAACCATTGCATGCGACAGATAGGATATATTAAGCAGAATATTCAATTTTACTAGAAACTCTACAGCATGTTTGCACTACAGACACCTGAAAGGCTAAGGTGTCTTGAAGTTGCAGGAAGCACGGTTACAATCCGGAAAACAAGGGGGTCTGCTGGAGCTGGGACTCTTTACGTTCCTGGAACTGGATAACTTCACTAGAGAGGAGTCACCTGGAGGTTTTAGGCACAGAAGCCTTTCAGCAGGACAGGTCATAATGGCCGTGGTGCTCTTGGCCATGGTCAGCCAGAGTCCCTCTTACAGTGCTTCTCTGAATTGTAAACAGTCAGCTTGGGAGGTGTGGTGCTAGGAATGATTGAACATATTACATCGGTGGTCGTGCCCTAAAATGTTATAGCAGTAAGATGCAGAGTAGAACAGTTAGCACACCAGATAAAAAAAATAGCTTAGGACGAGTGTGATACAATATAACATGAACTTTCACATTGGCTGACACAGACTCAAACCTCTGTGCCAGAACAAAGCTCAAAATGTTGAAAAGCATCATATTATACCAATGCACTCAACTAGCTTGTTAGCTAAACGGTACACATTTTGAAGCATAGAGTGGCGCACAGGTCTAGTGAATGGTGCACATTCTCTCTAAAGTGTTTGCTCTTACAATTAGCCCCCCATTAAATATTCCTGCCAATCTGCTCAGGTTCATATGGTGCTGAAGAACAAATGGTTCAAAACTTGTGAAAGACGGCTACAAGGTTGCTGAAACCCTTGTTCTATCCAGGCTGGATGATGGGAATTGACTTCTGTGAGGGATTACCAAATGTGAGCTTCTCCTAAAAGCAAAATTACATTACAGAGCCAGACTAATAGCTAATACACCACATTTTGACCATTAGAAACATGTTCCTTTGGCTTTCACTGAAGACCAGATTACACTACAAGAATGATTGTTAAACCAGCAAAGAAACCATTTGAATAGACAGCATAGCCTCTGGAGGTTTATTCAAGCGAGTAAAGAGCTGAACCACACACAGGGCCATATAGTAGGCCATACTTTTCACAGTACTTAAGGGTACTCCGAGAGATCGACTCAGCATTGTCTGATCAGGTTTTATATTCTTCAGCCTCAACCATGCAATAGCCACTAAAATGGATTTACACACTTTTACAAATAAAATGGTGAAGGTGTGCTACCCTTTGTGAAATCAAGACCTAACTAACCCAACATAGCAGGTGAAATGCGTTATTTAAATGCATTTAAAATTAGCTAACAGCTTGAGTACATCAATACAGTGAGTGGTGGCTCGACGACATGCCCTATGGTAGCATGTGATCAGGGGAATAAAACAGGTCTTGGTTTTATATGCCCAGACGTGGGTCCCAGGCTCACTGTGCTACTGGATTCAAGCTATCCTGGCTGATGAGGGGTGATACCCCGTAACCAGTTACAGGAATGCTTGTTTCCGGTCCAGGCTGGACTTGGCCTAGCAGTTCGGGCTGGAATGTTCACATTGGGAGCAGGGTCAAGACTGATTTGCATATGGCCGTGTCCAAACAGGGGCGGCATGGTGCTGCCTTGGATTGATCACTGCCAGTCTACCAGATCTTCTTCCAATTTATCATCCTTTCGGACCAGTTTCTGATTTTCATCAGCATTTAACCTTTGAATCACTTATTCAATTAAGAGTCGTCCTTATGCAGCCACATACTCAGTTATTCCTCTTTTAGCTAACAGTAAGGTAACCAGCTCAAATGTTTTGCGCATTATGTTCTAGGTTGCAAAGAGAGTTAAATGCAACAAGCAAGCATCGAGGACCTCTACAACTGTGAGTATTGGTCTGATAATGCCTTCAGTGTGAAGTGACTGATTGAAAAGGAGCAGATCAAACATAGAAAAGTGGTCTCTGGTTCTCCTCATTCAGGGTAGATGCTAAGTCTGCGTTGGAGCTAGGCAACACATTGTGCTCAAGGAAAGGACAGAAATGCGCCATACGATATTAAATATTGCGGATTCCTGCCCTTTCACACAACGTAGCAAAGTGTCTTGCTGCACGAAATAATGATAAATCTGCCCCTAAAAGTCTTACAAGATTCACTAGTCAAAAAACTTGAGAAAAGTGTTAACAGAATTCCTTCAGAACATTAGAAACATTCATTGTATCGTGCTGAAGGACAAAGTTAAATGCTAGATAAAGTACATTATGTACAAGGTTTTAATACCACAGACCAAGATTATATTCTAAGAAAATCTGCGCTGAATAACTGGCAAGAAGAACAAGTTACTTACCTTCGGTAACAATGTATTTGGTAGAGATATATATTAGTTGTAGATTAGTTACCGTAGAATTTCCCCCAGGTGTCAGTCTAGATCTGGAGATTTTTCAACAGCCATACACCCCTGCACGTCAGTAGGTGGCGTCTGTCGCCTCCACATCCATCGTCGGCATCATGGGCGCTGGAATGACATTGCTGGACCTATATAGACGTCACCCATGTGCGCTGACGTCAGTTCTCAAAACTACTTTCCATTCTAGAAGCGTAGTGTCATGAAAGACGCTGACCACTGGTGTGTCAAAACTTGGGCTAACTAGGGGAGTCCCTATCCCGAGAAATCAGTTCGCAAAGCGGGAAAGATGGGTGAGGCGGTAAGGAATCTACAACTAATATATGTCTCTACCAGATACATCGTTACCGAAGGTAAGTAACTTGTTCATCTGATAGAGACAATTGGTTGTAGATTCCTTAACTTGGAATAGATACCCCAACAATATCATCCCCGGAGGAGGGTCTGTAACCAAGATCACACTAGGAAGTCCTGGAGAACCAAAGGGGCCTTTGCTGTGCCCCATGCCGCAAACTTGTTCCATCTACAGGCATATACTGATTTAGTGGAGGGATGCCTGGCAGCCAAAATGACATCACAGACTTCAGGTGGAAGGTCGAAAGCTATCAACTGCTGCTGCTAAATTCCCACACAAGGTGGTGGGGGCTGGACAGGTTCGGGTGAAGAATCGTCCCCTGCTGCTGCAACAGAAGATCCTCCCGAAGGGGCAGTCTCATCGGAGGATCAATGGCCATGCTCGGAAGGTCAGAATACCAGACTCTTTGTGCCTAATCCAGAGTAACAAGAAACTTGAGCATGGTTGTGCTCGATCTTCTTGAGCACTCTCTCTGGGCAGAAGTGGTATACACGGAAAGGCGTAGAGGCGGCCTAAGCTCCACTCGTGGCAAAAAACATCACTAAGCGAGAACGCCTTGGAAACTCCCACGCACAATACGGCTGACATTGCACGTTTTCTTAAGAGGCGATCAGATCTAACCAAGGCTCTCCCCATCGCTGAAAGAGACCTTGCAACACCTCCAGGTGGAGACGCCATTCGTGATTGACCAGGCACCAATGGCTGAGTTTGTCTGCTCTGGCATTCAGAGAACCCGCTAGGTGTTGAACCACCAGGGCTATGCCCTGATCTTCCAGCCATGTCCAAAGGAGGAGAGCCTAATGACAAAAAAAGGTCCACAATCCCACCCGCCCTCTTTGTTGCAGTACCACGTGGCGGTGCTGTTGTCTGTGAAAACCTGCACCACTTTCCCTTTGAGAGAGGGAAGGAATGCCTTCAGTGCCAGTCTGATCACCCAGAGCTCCAGAAGGTTCATATGGATACTGGACTTCGCCGGAGACCAGACAACTTTAATCTCCGCCTCTCCAAGATGGCCACCCAATCCTAGGAGTGACGCATCTGTTACCACCGTTAGATCTGGTTGGGGAAGGAAGAGGGATCTGCCTCTGACTCAATCTTGGTTCGTTAGCCACCACTGCAGTTGTTGTGCAGTTCCCTCTGAGACCTGGGCATAGCCTTAAAGATTCCCCTGATGCTGCGTCCACTGAAACTTCAGGTCCCACTGCAGAGCTCGCATATGCCACCTGGAAACCTGGAATGATCCATCAGCAGGAGGCCATGAGGCCCAGCAGCCTCAGTCATTCTCACCAAAATCTGGGATAGAGGCTGAAACATCGGTATCATTGCCCGAATATCCTAGACTCGTTGCTTGGGAGGATAGGCCCGAAACTGCACTGTGTCCAGAATCACTCCAATGAAAGGGAGCCAGGTGTGACTTTGACATGTTGATAGTGAGCCACAGCAAGTGCAGGAGGTCCGCCATAGTCTGGAGGTGGGAGATGACAACCTGGGGGAGCTCACCTTCAACAACCAATCGTCAAGATAGGGGAAGACTGGTAACCCTGATCTGCACAGATGAGCTGCAACCACTGCCATCACCTTTGTGAACACCCGAGGGGCACTGGTAAGGCCAAAGGGGAGCACGGTAAACAAAGTGCTCACGGCCCACCGTGAACCGAAATTAACGTCTGTTGGCAGGCAGAGCGGGGATATGGAAATAAGCATCGTGCAAGTCCAATGCAACCAATCAGTCTCGCTATTAGGAAGGGACCCCCTTGGAACGCTAGGGATTGTACATGGCCAATAAGATTTTGCATGCGCAAACGGGTGGCAAACCTGTTTGCGCATGCAAAATAGGGTCGTACATCTGGTCCCTAGTCCCGAAGGTACCATGGAAACAGAGCACGTACACCAGCTAACTGTGTCCCAGAGACAAGATGCTGGGAAATGGCATGTTATCTGCATACGTCTCAAAGTGGAGCGGTTGCACCATGAGTTATCTGACCTGAAAGGACAGGATGGAAGAAACAATGAGAAAAAGAGTCTAAATTTGCCCAAAAATAAAGGTTAGGCCCAGCTCAGACTTCATTTGAGTAGCAGTGAAGCGGTTTCCAGTTTCTACCAAAGGGCAGAATTAATTGAAAGGGCCAGGGCATGTATGCTCGTAATAGTGTGGGCATACTGTGTACAAAGCATGAGGTAGAGCTACAAAAAGCTCTGTATTAAATGGCTATAGAAGCAGTTTCCAGTCACACCAGTAGGTTGCAGCGATACGAACAAGTTGAGAATGGGAAAGAGTTAGGATGTAACAGTGGCAACATTAGTTAACCTAGAAAATGGGCAAATGTCTGATCCAAGAATGAATGGCTGTCCTCAAAGATGGGCTTGTATTCTCTGAAGTGGAAATGGCAATAGACAAAACACACACTGTAGATTAGGTGACAATGCCATAGATTGAAAACCGCCCTTTATTAAGTGAATTATGTAAAGACAAATTCTTGTAGATTTTTAAGGTAATAAACAAATCTAAATGCAGTGACTTTAGCCACGCCTTCGACTACACTTACAGTGCCTATGCAACACTATCCTCACTTCTTCAAATCTTTGTTTAGTATAATTTTATTCATAAAGTGTAACACTGCCAAATAAAATTGAGCTTCTAGATGCTAACAAATAAAAGAAAAACATTTAAAATTACAGCATATCAATCTAACACAGTTACAATTTGATCACAATGACACCAAGTATTGATAAAACTTTATGTAGGAATTCTAGTATAAAGTTTAAGTTGGTAGTGTTAGAAAACATTTTTTCAGATTGCAAATACAACTGAAAAATTAATGAAGCTAAACTCAACGAAGACCGAGGTCCTCATCCTCGGGCCCTGCTCCTCCGCCTGGGACAACACCTGGTGGCCCTCTGCCCTCGGGAGCCCGCCCAACCCTACAGACCACGCTCGGAACCTCGGTATCATCCTTGACTCCTTCCTCTCCATGAACCGCCAGATTAACGCCGTCGCCTCCACTAGTTTCAACTGCCTTCGCATCTAACATAAGACCTTCAAGTGGATTCCCCCAGACTGCAGAAGGACCGTCACCCACGCACTCATCACCAGCAGACTGAACTACGGAAACGCCCTCTATGCCGGAATTAACAAGACTCTTCTGCACAGGCTCCTGACCATCCAGAACGCCGCAGCAAGACTCATCCTCGGGGCACCACGCCGAGAGGACATGACTCAACACCTACAAGGTCTACACTGGCTCCCCGTCGAGAAGAGGGTCACCTTCAAAATCCTCACTCACCCCTACAAATCGCTCCACAACATCGGACCCGAATACCTCAACGAGAGAGTATCCTTCCACGTACCACGAGGAACCTCCGCTCCGCTGACCTCGCCCTGACAGAGGTCCCCCGCATTCACAGAAACAGAACTGGCGGCAGAGCTTTCTCCTACATCGCAGCCAAAACCTGGAACGAGCTCCCTGTGAACATCAGGCGCTCCCCAACCCTGCACACATTCAGGAAGGACCTTAAGACCTGGCTCTTTGACTGAGCAGGAGCCGCCCCCCTAGCGCCTTGAGACCCTCTTAGGTTAGTAGCGTTCTCTACAAACCCCTGATTAATTGATTGAAGAAATTCAATTCAAGTGGAGCAGTAGTTGGTTCCTGAAGGTCAACTGAGTCACTTGGACAATTTGATTCGAAGCATTTCACACTTTTTCATAGGACTCTCAAACTAAGGACACACTAAAGAGATGTGACCTTGCAATTTTTTTTAATATGGAAGAAGTTATTCAGATATCTTAGTGCACGGGTTTTCACTGATTTTCCTTAAGGTCACAATGTAACTGTACAATTACACACTCATTTTTCTATTCCTGCTTTAAATATTGCAAACAAACATTTAAAGGGCAAACGATAAAGGCAATATAATACAGACCATCAAAGAGACCTTATGACTAGTATGGGACCTGGAATGAAGTATTGTATGTGAATGCCTTCAGACATAATGTGCCACATGAGACAGAATATATGGCTCTGGTAATCTAAGAGGTATTAGTTTAGTTCTAAAATACTTGCTACCAGGTTTTAGGGCTTAGATTGTAGAGTGCATTAGAATCCTAGCAAAGAACTTTCAGAGGAAAAAAGTAATGAGCCTGGCTGTGCTCACTCTCTGGCAGATATCTCCATGACTTGCCATGTCTTCCTGGGTTTCTCATTTTCCCTAACATTATTGACTCTCTCTTTTTGGCCCTTGTGCTCCTCGTATGGAGCCACAGGGTGTAATATCATATATATTACAAATTACATCAGTAGTGTTTGGACAGTAATGCCCCCTGCATGGTAACCTGGGACGTACCTCTGCCCTGAGTGCTGGACTGCATGTGAAACTGCTAATTTTAGTTTTTGGTTGGCTTAGGTGCCACACTAATCTAATGCATGTGGAGAGGGCCGAGACTGTTAATGGCACAATACATTGCATGGGGGGGCGTAGCTTGCCTTGAAGCGAGATGGCCACTTTCTAAGCGAGCTCCTCGCAAACGCCCGACAATCCTGAAGAACAATCCTTCCAATGCGACATAAACGAACTTGTACCAGCTGTGGGCCGAGTGGGGAGCTAGCGGACTAACCAAAGTGCTGTGTCTGACCCTGAAAGACACCCGGATACCCTGAATTGGGGAGTGCGCGGACTGCGGCCCGTGCGAGGGAAAGCGAAAGTAAAGCCGCGGGACTCGACCGGAGACTGCGCCGTGACGCACACTCCGCAGCGCGCCCAGAGGAAAAGACGGGACCCGCTGCGGCTGAACATCGCGTCGGAGCGAGCCTCGGCACATCACCCGCACGGTGTGAGGTGTGGAGGGGCGCCAGTGGGGCCCCGCCGGGATCTGAACGACCGTGAGTAGCGCGGATAGCACCTGATATGGGCTTGGGCTCCCGAGACTGGTGCTTCGCCCTGGCACCCCCCTCGTGAGCTGCAGACAAGGGGCAGAGACTCTAGGATGCCCCGGGGCCGATCTTCAGGCCTTCATTACTGTGCACCCCTTGAATGAAGCTGGGGCCCGGGAGGTGGCGCCTGGCAGGACGAGATAAAACAAGCTGCTGTGGCGCGAGTGGAGCCGGCCCGCAGGGGATAGCGGATGCGGGCATCGTCCATGCGGTGAGGCTGAGAATCCACGGACGCCGCAGGAATGGTCAAGGTCCTCGCTGGGTCAGAGCACAAGCCACACCATTGAAGATAAGCGCACTAGCGGCTTGGGTCTGTGTCGCTCGGGGGCGCAGCCGGAGTACACCGCGTCTTCTGCCCTGGCACCACAGTGCATATGAGAGTCCCCCTTGTGCCCATGGGCTGAGTACCTGCTTAGGTGGGGTGGCCGGTAGGAGGCTGTCGGGCCTGCGCAGGCGGAGCTCGCGAAGGATTGATCAGCGAGCATACTGCGGCACACCCTGTGGAGAACGCTGGACGTGAGAGAGGGAGGCTGGACCGACTCTCCTGCCGCCCTTGGCGTGGGCTCTGGGGGTTGCGATCAAATGTAGAGGAGTTAGGAACAGTCTCCCCGCTGCCGTCCCTCTGGGAGATGCGGGAGCCGCGGCTCGTGGACACGACCGGAATTCTATCGGAATTGATGGGCGCTGCTGGGCCCTGGGTGTGACACGTGGTGTCATCGACGCTTGCGTTGCGGGGCGAGCTGAGGGTCCCGGCTGGACGGCGTCGGCGCTCCGGAGACTCTGAACTCACCACAAATCCTCTGACTGGTCAATTGACAATCTGCAAAATGGGTAAACCAGACCGCACCCAACCCAAAATCAACTTTGACCAAACTAAAAAACAACAGGATCCGAGTGCTGATTGATGACCAACCGACGGCGCAGGTGGCGGCGTGAGCCGGAGGCGGGGTGACGAACAACGACATACAGTCCATGTTTGCCACAATTCAAGCCGCGATATCGAACATCGCCGGGAAAATTGACTCCTTGGCATAAAGAGTGGATAGGATGTCGGAAAGGATCGATAAACATACTGAGAGACTGGACATAGCGGAGTGAAGAATTTCCGAAGCTGAGGATGGCCAAGTGCAGATCGACACGAAACAGTCAAGGATGGAGAAACAACTAGCGGCCATGACGGCGAAGACTGAGGACTTAAAAGCTAGGTCCCGAAGAAGCAACATTCGCTTAATGGGAGTTTCGGAGACAACAAACACAGGCCCAATGGAGCGATATGTGGAGCAGATACTCATCGCCATGCTGGGACGTGATACGTTCTCAGAGGTCTTCATTGTGAAGAGGGCTCACAGGTCACTGGCGCCAAAACCACCTGCTGGGTCCAGGCCGAGGCTGATCATCGCTAAAATCCTAAATTACAGGGACAGAGATGCTGCCCTCCGCAAGGCCAGAGAGCTAGGCAAGCTATCCCACGAAGGCATGGACATTTCGCTATATCCAGATTTCACGGCCTCGGTACAGGAAGCGCAGAAGAAATTTCCAGCTGAGAAGCAGAGGCTGAGAGACCTGAATGTCCCATATGCAATGCTGTACCCGGCCAGACTCAAAATCCCCGTTGATGGTACGACGCAAATATTTGCTGAACCTTCAGAAGCACTGAAGTTTGTGCAACAAAAGGGTCAGACTGGTGCGAGGAGAAGATCGCCGAGGAGTACACATGGTGAACAATCCACCACTTCGGACGTGGAATAAACAATATTCTTTGGGCACAAGTTTGCTTAAGAAATGGTTCACTGGCGTGCTGTGGGGTGTTCCTCACCACGAGCCGGTCAGATGCAACCGGAACACTGGAAATCCACGACCTACTGGTGCAGATAAGTCATCGCTCAACTGATATAACTAACGATCTAGTTGTAATGTAATGTAACACTCATGGTGATCTAATATGAGACAGAGACATTGGCTTCTGCTGAGTGAAGTCCCTTTGCGATTGGTTCAGCAATGTTGTGTAGTGTTGGAATTGTACTGTTCACACCTGGGGCGTTAACCCATGTGGCTTACAGCCACAAGCAACGGGGGGTAGCTCTGTTCCCTAGGTGTGTACCACACAAATTGTTATATTGTTTCTTTTCCCTTTCTTATTTTTGCGGGATAATGTTAATTGTTAATGTTGGGAGTGTCTCCACTAGGAGGGGGCTAGTGGAGTGGGGGGAGAGGGGGGCAGGGGTGGGGAAGGGAGAAAATCAGGAAATTCTGACCAGCGGTAGCATAGCGAATAGACAATGGGAGCCACATTCTAAGACTGTAGACATATACACGGGATAGATGGTAGAATCTAGGCAGACGTCCAATGCCTTGGGCCAGTGCAGACCGTTGTCGTTCCTCACGTGGAATGTTAGAGGGCTACATAACCCACAGAAGATATGCAAGGTTATAGCATATTTGGACAGACACAAAATAGATGTAGCCTGCCTACAAGAGACACACATAACCACACTTAGAGACACACACATAGGGGCCAGATGGGCTGCATACAGGTTGGTGTCGTCCTACTCCTCCTATGTTAGGGGGTTCTGCTCTGGGTGAAACGCAGCGCACCTTTCACGCTAATAAATCAGTAAAAGATGACCAAGGGCGCTATGTTATAGCACAGGGATGCTTTGGGGGCACAGTGATAATGATTGTGAATGTATATGGCCCGAATAATGATGATCCCTCCTTTTATGCACAAATTTGGGCGAAACTACGTGAATTCCAACCCGGCACTCTCCTCTGGGGTGGGGACTTCAACACTTGCTTGGACCCCACACTGGACAGATCAACTGGGACAGATAGATATGGTAAACAGTCGGCCAAGGTTTTGAGAGATGGGATGGCGAACTGGGATATAGTGGATATTTGGCGACATAAATACCCGGACCGGAGGGAGGGTACGTGCTTCTCCTTAATGCACCTCACGTGGTCTAGAATTGATTACTGCTTGGGATCCCGGGATGCATGCACATGGGCTACTGACCTAGAACACTTACCCAAAACACTTTCAGACCATGCCCCGGTTCATATCACACTACAAGACCCGACACATACCCCGAGGCAGTTCACGTGGAGGTTGAGGCAAACGGCACTACAGGACCAGGTATTTCGGGAAGAGCTTTGTCAAGCTATAATAGACTTTTTTGAACATAACTCCGGATCAGTGTAGAGCACAAAAACACTATGGGAGGATTTCAAAGTCACGATTCGAGGTCATTGTATCGGCAAACACGTGGCTATACTAAAAGATATTCAGGGGCAACTGGGGAGAATAGAAGCTGACATACACAGACTGGAACGTGAATTCAAAGAGACAAACGACGCCACGCTATTGGCTGCCATCAGAACACAGATTGATAAATATAACGAATATGCCGGGGATGAGATAAAGTATATCTTGCGTAAATACACTGCGAGGAACTACGGGGAGGGTGGGAGACCAGGCAGGGCGCTGTCATACAAAATTAGGCCTGGTCATACTTCGGCACACATCATAAAGATCTGGGATGAGCAGCACAACACAGTATACGACACCCCAGCCATACTGGACTGCTTCACTCAATACTACACCAAACTGTACATTGCCCAGGCAAAGTCTTCCACGTCCTAAATATGTGCTTATCTTGAGGGCGTGGCATTGGCATGGTTATCAGACACCCACCGAGAATATTTCTGTCACCATATAACAAAAGATGAAATATTAGAGGCCATTAACTCCCTCCCTAACAATAAAGCACCCGGGCTAGAGGGCCTTCTGGGCGAATTCTATGAAGCATACCGCGATCTGCTAGTCCCACATTTCGCAGAAATGCTTGAAGAAGCTTACGAAGAAGGTGTACTCCTGAATTCATTAAATGAAGCACTCCTGATAGCACTCCCTAAGCCGGGTAAGGACCCCACTGAGTGCGAGTCATACAGACCCCTATCCCTAATAAACATAGATGCTAAAATCTTAGCTAAAATAATAGCGAATAGAATACAACCGCTCCTTTGTAACCTGGTGCTACCAGATCAGACGGGCTTCATGCCGACACGGTCCAACACCCACAATATTCGTACAATTTTTGCACTCTATCACCAACTGAACCCAGATATACCGGCGGCTGCGGCCCTTTTGGATGCTGCCAAAGCATTTGATTCAGTGGAGTTTGCCACTCTCCGCAAAATGGGGTTTCCAGAACCATTTCTGAAATGGATAGCGCTCCTATACGCTGCACCCAAGGCACGGGTCAGAATAAATGGTTACACATCCAACCCGATAGCGATAACGCGCGGCACTAGACAGGGTTACCCACTGTCACCAATGCTGTTCACACTAATACTAGAACCACTGGCCAGTATGATCCGCCAGAAACACTCTGACTCGGCTTTACAATGTAGCCTCCGCCCTATCGGTTTAGCACTATACGCGGATGACATGGTCCTTTACACCACGCACCCAGACAGAAACCTAAACCCGCTTATTAGGGAATATGTTAGATATGAACAATATGCCGGCCTCTGGATAAACTGGGACAAGTCAGTTGTGGTGCCCTTTACAGCGGTGACAGAGGAGCCTTCACTGGAATACCCTCTCCAGTTGCGGACAGACCCAGTTAAGTATTTGGGGGTCTGGATACATCGTGACCCGGACCTGGTTATTAGGGAGAACTATGGAAAGGCACTGGTGAGGCTGCAGGAACAGGTAGACAAATGGATAAAAATGCCTCTCTCAATGGCGGACAGAATAGCATTACAAAAAATGATTATACTGCCCAGGTTTCTGTACCTCTTTTGGAACATTCTGATTTGGCTGACTGCGACTTTTTTTGACAGACTAAGATCCATATTACAGACGCTCCCATGGGCAGGTAAACAGGCCAGAATCAGTTGGAAGGTCTTAACCCAACCTTATCACCTGGGGGGCTTCGGGGCTCCAGACTTCCAACTGTATTACCTGTGCGCACAAGCACAACATGCCCACTACTGGACGAAGCCACATGCATACATACCACACATCGCGGTATAAACAGACAGTGTGGCCCCGCTGCCGCTGACTGCGCTTATAGCTGACCCGATAAGTCATACACCGAGGGACGTGATTCAAACAGCCAAGTGCACCTTAAGGGCATGGCATGCGCTGGCGCACAGGGCACGTAAGCTGCCGGTGTATGCTCCAACGCTACCCACGGCGAAACATCCCAAGCTCACTGTTACACAAGAACAGAAAATGCACGCACTGCTGACAGAAATGGGACTGTGCTCTATGGGACAACTATACCCTCATAACGTTTTCATTGAATGGACAGACCCCTCACTTTGTGCCCACAGGCTCCCGCTAAAGCACTTTGCAAATATACGATTGCGAACGGCGGTTAGGTCCTTATACAACACATTCGCGGACGAACCCCCACAACTACAAACATTAAAAATATTATTAACAGCCCCCAACCGCCGACACCTGGTAACACGTCTTTATAATGCAGCCCAGGAGGAACAGGCCGAGAAACATACTGCAGCATCGGGCAGATGGGAGGGGGCGCTGGGCGTATCCATAGAAGAACAAGATTGGCAATATAGCTGCACGCAACTCTCCCTCCTCACGTCAAATTGCAACCTACGCATCATCCATTTCAAATTCCTACACCAACTTTACTACACGCCGGCCAAGCTACACAGACTGGGCCTAAGAGAGACGGATAACTGCCAAAGGTGCAAGGCACCATGCGCTGACTTCTTACATACCTCATGGTCATGCCCTTACATGCAGACATATTGGGATGAAGTCACAACCACACTATCTGAAATGTTGGCGGAGCAGATCCCCAACACCCCTCTGGTGTGCATACTGGGCGTCAGGAGACTTAAACATGCTAGACGCAGGAAATTCTTAGCGGTAGCACTACTGCTGGCGAAAAGACGAGTAGCGATGAAGAGGGGGAGCAAGAGACCCCCCAGGCTCAAAGACTGGATCACGGACATGACCTATTGCAAAACTACACTGGAAACTTACGCTGAGGACATTCCCATTGCTTCGCGACCAAGGGACTTCTGGGATCCGCTTGTCCACTATTTGCAGTCGGCGCAAGAATCTGAATCACAAACTGACCCATGATATATCTAATACCTCAGGTAACTAAGGGCACCACATATATAATGTCTGCTGGGGTGGTGTGGAGGGGCGGGCTGGCAGCCGGGAGGTGTGGGCACATATAAGACGGGATACTATCTGCTGGTGCGGGCACTGCGAGCTGAGACAGCCAACATGTGTATGTTGACGACTACCATCACAAAATGCTGTGTGCTCCTGAATATCGTTGATTGTAATATTTGTGTGCTATGCAGCTGCTGGTTGGTTAAAAAATAAAATGTTTAAAAAAAAAAACAATACAGTGCATTGGATCCATAGAAAGGTCCATATTCCAGCATCTTGCAAAAACATTTGTGAATCTGTTATTTTTGAATCAACGTCCAGGATATAGTTGTTGGGACAATGTGGTCTTGCAATTACTTACAAACAAATTGCACATTAGGCAGAGATTTGGCTCTAATCACTTCAAAATTGCTCCTGCGCTTTAGGCAGAGATTTGACTCAATTCCTAATGGAGGTTCCAGAGCCTCACAAAAGTAGCCAAGGGGTCAGAGTTCTCTATTTCTGCAATTATAAATGTGGGACTCCACCCTAGCTCAGTAACACATGTAAAGGTCACAAATGATTCTGAAACCACTTTGAAAGGCCCTAAAATAGATTCCTAAACAAAATTACATCTGCCTTTATCTTCTCTATTTCCTACTACTCAAGACTAGGGACAATCTGCTGAAAAATGTATGACCATCTTGAGAAATAGTTGCAAATTTCTACAAGAAAAACTATATCAGCAAAAACAATGGGAATATACATACTAATGATTCTTATGCTAATGATAAAAGTACAAACTGTATTTATTGTTACCATTTGTAAATGTTTAGAAAAGAAGTTAATTGAAATGCTTGATTCTCTGTTCATCTCACCCACATCTCTATCCAGCTACAATCTGAGTTCTAAATGTCAAGGTTTCCTCTTACATCTTCATCCCCCAGC
Organism: Triturus cristatus; assembly: GCF_964204655.1. NCBI lineage: Eukaryota > Metazoa > Chordata > Amphibia > Caudata > Salamandridae > Triturus > Triturus cristatus. The sequence continues at coordinate 634,880,434 of NC_140589.1, read as the reverse complement.
ACCCTCACACACCTTTTCAGCAGGGTTCTTCTTTCCTTGTGTGTATCCAACAATGCATCTGTGCTAGCTGTAATCGGTTGTCGGAGACCGAGGTTAGTGTGTCTGAGTCGGGTTTACTATGTAGGTCCACCTGCTCAACCTGGCCTGTAGCTCAGTTGAGTGGCAATTCCATTTAGAGAGTACCTCAGTAAGTGCCAACAGTGTCTACATAAGTAATCACCACTACAGTTCCTCCTCATGAGGTGAGCTCCAGCCAATCCTCCCCCTTTTATGATGTTTCTATATACTTCCTCACTTTATAGAAAATCCTGCAGAGTTAGGAAGTGTGTGTATAATGTAAGAAATCTGTAGAAAAATGCGTGGGGAACAAAGAAATCTGCATTTTACACAGAAAATAATATGCTATAATATTTGGTCTTTACCTTCTTAAGTTATTTAGAAAATCTAACTAATCCCTGCACTTACAGTTTGATGAGTAATATGTAAATAATATTAATACGTAGGCACTAGTTACTTGCACCTTGGTCATGACCAAACCATATTTAATAAAGACAGCACGAGTCAGATTATAAGGGCACAAAACTTGCTGAGATACTCTTACAATTAATCAATTTTCTTTATAGTGCTTTATTTACAAATTGTTACATTTTATCTTTTTTTATCATGCATACGAATTTACAACACACTCAAATTCATAGTAAAAAACAATTGTGATTAAACAATTATATGAAACCAACAATTCAAAATATTCTGCTTCCTAAGAAACAGTAAGCTTTACGTGTGTCACCTTTCAACAAGTGTGCAGTATCTAATGAAGCATATTTAAATTTGTTAGTTTTAACGCAAATTGATTCAGGATTAATTTGACAAAGGAACATAATATTTACATAATATGTTTGCAATTATTGATGTCCGAGTTGAAGAGAGATATTGTTTTTACATTACGAATTTTGAGTAAATAAAGATTGTGAAGAATACTGTTTTGGGGTTTTGGATTTAGAAGGCGTCTGTAGCAAAAAATAGAGACAGACACTGCACCACAGTAAACGACAGTGTTTAACATGAGCTAAATACGGAAAAACACAAGAGGCTTCAAGCTAATTGCAGATCTGTCTTAGTTGTCAACCAGATCCACTGCTTGCAATATAAGCCTTTGGGTCTACCTACAGCAACTGGATTTTTTATTTTTTTAAATCAGCCTCACAGTCATTGTCTTGAGATGCTACAAATCACATCAGCCCAGTGGAGTCATTCTCTTACTTCATGTTATTAGCTAATAGGCTTATCCGTTCGCCTTCCTCATGCTTGCATTGAAAAGAATGATAAGACTATTTCACAAGGGATCTTTATGTTTTTTGTTTACATTTGTATGGATAAAGGAGAGCAATGTTCTTGCTCGATTTTAGCTACTTTTTTCATTGAACCGTGAACCGAGCCAGAGTCAGAACTCGGGCCCAAGCCAGGATCAGGTCTCCCCTGGCTCACCTACTACATAACAATATTCAGTCAGGCAGAGTTAAGCAAAAGCACAACATTTTCAAATAAACAATCTTAATAGTGAAACAAACAACGCGGACGTCCCAGAAATGTGTTATATTGCATAACATAAGCCACTGCATTTCTGAATGTATACTAGTAATAGCTGTAAAAAGTCTTGGAAAGAAAAGGAAAAAAATGATCAATTCTTGATTGACGGAAAATGGCAATTTCGACCACTTTTCTCCCACAGTTGGACAGAAAAGAGTATGATGTGAAAGACTGATAAATGTGCTTCCCCATTATACTAATAGGCAGAGACATGGAGAGGATACAACATGCTGTGATGTGCTGCAACCTATTTTCTTCAAACTCCTGAGGGAATTCAAGGCATATCACACAGAAAATAGAAGCATTTACAAGCAAGAACTCCTGCCCCTTGGGTATGATTCCGCAGTATGTCTTTCAGTAGTCTAACTACGGCAGTGTTCCAAAATGGTAGCGATGGACAACCATAGGTTTTACTTTTTATTGGCAGCCATCCAATTCAAATATTTAGCACATTTTACAAAAAAGACGTTAATTTGTCTTGAAAAGGTAAAATCAAAGTGGTGGTGTCAGATACTGTTATAAGAAAACTAAATCTAATGCCTGACCCCTAAAATAACAAGCTTAGGTAAATGCATTAGGTTTCACCTATGTGATTAATACTAAGATTTGTTTTAGCTTGCTGAGTAGTTGTACAATACAAGTTACAGAAAGTCTGTTAAAGTATTATGACTTGCGTATGTACAAAAGGGCAATATATTGTGCTTTTACTAGTGGTGTTATAAAGTGGGGAGATTAGGTAAATGGTGGAGGAGAAAGATAAAAAAAAAATGCACCCGATAAGTAGGCTTGAAAGTAATGCACCTATGGGGGAATAGGTAAAGGGTTGATGAAAAACCATACAAGTACAGCGTAAGCACAGTTTTTGCAAAATCTAAAAAACATAACGAAAACTAGATGAAAAGGTGTGGTTTGTTAAGATAAACAAATGAAAACTAAACTTAATTTTTCAAAGGAGCATTTGAATCGTTTGGCAATATAAGTGACAGAAACTCACTGAAAGTTAGATAATTTTATTGAGATGGGCATGTTTTTTTTTCATTACAGATTTCTCTTACAAAGTATTTTGCACTGTAAATTTTTATTATTGCGAAAAAATTTAATTTAATTTGAACATTAACTCTGAAGCAATAATGAACATATAGTCAATATTTGCCCCTGTAATTGCCATTGTGTTACTTATGGTTTACTATTTTTCTTTTTTTTTTTAAAAGTACAATGTGACATTTTCAATTATTGTGCTATATACTTTGAAGTTTGTATGTTGTAACAAATTTACTGTATTTTTTTCCAAGGCATTTGTTTGATAAGTCCCAGAATGTGCAGTTGGTGTTCTGTATATTATATAACAATGAAAATACAGGAGGCTGTTTTTAAATTACTTTTGACAACTCAAACCCTTTTTAAGCAATTATTAAGCTAAAATACCAGTAAAGCAAGCTAAATTAGGCAAAGCATTTGCCTGTTTTAAGCACGTACAGTCGATATTCTTTATATTATATAACAATAAGAAATCACAGTAAGGAGTTGGTGTTTTTTAAGATTTTAATCATTATTCCTCATGTTTTGCTGGGTAAAATAGTGCTTAATGGACCCCAGCACTACTTGCTCTTAAATTGCTAAGGCCCTTTGGTTCCAGTGCTCCTGGGGCATCACGTTTTTAAACTTTTTAAAAATAGAAACATACCTGCACAGTCTCCCTTGACTCTCTGGTCCGCCACGGGAATTGTCCCGTTTGTGCGGAGAGAGCCAAGGGTTGGTTCTTCCCACCACTGCTTACTCACTTCCTGGCTGGCCGCCATTTTAGGGGTTAGCGGTCCAGCTTTTTCGACACCCAGCCCATAAATGGAAAGGAAGAACCCGGCGCGCAGCGGACTAGAAATCACAGTAAGGAGTTCGTGTTTTTTAAGCTTTTAATCATTATTCCTCACGTTTTGCTGAGTAAAATGGTGCTTAGTGGAGCCCAGCACTACTTGCTCTTAAATTGCTATGTAACGTTTTTACAGTGCTTTGGGGGCATCGCGTGTTTTTTAACTTTTTAAAAATAGAGACAGCATACCTGCACACTCTCTTGACTCTCCGGTCCGCCGGGGGACTCGTCCCGTTTGTGCAGAGAGAGCCATGGGTTGGTTCTTCCCACCTGTACCATTTCACTTCGAGGCTGCCCGCCATCTTTGGGGTTAGCGGTCCAGTTTTTTTGACACCCAGCCTATGAATGGAAAGGAAGGACCATGCGCGCAGCGGGTGTGCTGAAGGTGCGCCAAAGGCAAGCCGTCTGCATCTGGTCGGTGCCAGGACCCCTGCTCCCTTAGCAAGGTATACAAGGAGAGAACTCTTGGAACTGCACTATACTGGTAAAACCGGTCTCTGCCACATCCATAAATGGGGCTCCAGAACAGATAGCTACGAATGTCAAGCTTGCAATTTTGTCTTTAAGAAAGATAACAAGGATCCCTCTACAATGTCTGCTGTAGAGGCAACAGACAGGCAAGCGGCAGGGAGAGTATACTCCTGCATGTTACTCAATTCAAGGTCCCTCATTAAAAACAAATATGAATTTGCAGATTTCATGTTCCAACACGATCCAGACATCACCTTTCTCACAGAGTCCTGGGCAGACAGTCTTTCTGACCCGGCTATTAAAATTGCCATTCCCAATGGTTTCAATATTGAAAGGCTAGATAGAACAGATAAGAGAGGTGGGGGGATTGAGATTGTGTATCAAAGCTCAACTAATGCCATATTTCAGCCAATACCCCATCTACACTGCAAAGCCCTCAGTTTTAGTATAAAACTGAACAACTCGTGAAAGTTACAGGGACTATTAGTCCATCGACCACCAATCCCAAGGGCCAATTTCATCCAAAAAATTCAGGCCTTCATGGAATCTTGCACAAATGGCTCGAGTTTCACAATTGGAGGGGATTTTAATTTCCACCTTGATCTTTTTACTAACGCAGATATAGATCACTGGGTAGATACTCTTAAGGGTTTCAATTTACACCAGTTAATTGAAGAACCCACTCATTTGGCCAATCATACTCTGGATGGAATTTTCACTAACAATCAAGAACTAAAAATAGATAGTCTTACAAGATATGTTGTCAGACCATACAGCCATCTTTTTCTCAATAAAAGTCCCCTTTAATAAAGCGACACCTAACAATACAGCTAGAACTGTTAAATACCAGCCATGGAAAACATTTAATGCGGCGGCATTGAAAGGCATACGCTCTCTATCAGTTCCTGTTCCAGACACTAATGTCAATAATGCAGCAATCAATTGTACACATTGGTTAGACACAGCACTCCAAAGACTGGTACTGCGAAAACATTTAAGAGCTATAGGAAAAACCCATCAGCCCCGTGGATCTCACAAGAATTAAAAAGGGCGCAACTGAAGTGCAGACTTCAAGAGCGCAAATGGAGGAAGGAATATTGTCCAAAAGAAAAAATTAAGTACAAAAAATCACTCTTAGAGTATAAAGATTCAATTAAAGCAGCAAAGACCAAGTTATTTTCTGGTAAAATAAGCTCAGCGATACACTCTACCAGTGAACGTTTTAAACAGTTAAATCTCTGTCCCAATGGAATAACAATAACATCTTCAGTCCTGATGAATCCATCTGCAACCAGCTGGCTGATGTTTTTCAACTTAAAGTTAATTCTATTTTTCAAGCATGTTCTGCCTCCTTGAACACACACAGTTTAGATGATGATTCAGTTCAGGCTGAGGTATTGAACCCCGGATTAGATCCTGGGCCTCCAGAAGCACCTCAATTTGAAAGGTTTACACCTTTTACTAAGGAAAAAATAATTGGTCTCATTAGTGCCATCAAATCTGGGACCCCTTCTGATCCCTGTCCTCCTCAGGTTATCAAACTAGGGGCCAGCTTTGTGACCGGACCACTTATGGATTTATAGAACGAGATACTGACTTCTGGGCTATTTCAGATTATATGGAAAAGGGCTTCCATCCTTCCGTTGATGAAAAAACCCTCTTTGGACCCAAAGAAGGTGGAAAGTTACAGACCCATATCCCACCTCCCTCTCCCTACCAAGATCTTCGAGAAGGCAATGAATGAGGAAATACTAACATTTTTAGATGCCAACCAGTTGCTTGATTCTTCTCATTATGGTTTCAGAGCAAACCACTGCACTGAATCATCGCCGATAGCAGCGTCAGAGGAAATAAAAAGAGCGGTTGACAAGGACAGTAGAGCAGTACTGATTTTATTAGAACACTCTGCCCCCTTTGATACGGTTCACCGCGCACTTCTCATCAAACGGCTTTGCTCGCTTGGTTTTTGGAATGCTGCACTAACACTGTTGAGTTCGTTCCTTAATGGTAGACCACAACGGATAGAGATGGGACGCAAGTTCCAGGCCTTTCTCTCTTCCCTGTGGGGTGCCCCAGTGGTCTGCTCTTAGCCCCACACTTTTTAATGTATATGTCACTCCCCTTGTTAATATCATTCACAGTTATGGCTTAGCTGTATTCTCCTATGCCGATGATACGCAAAATAGTGGTGTCTATTTCATCGGATGTGAAAAAGGAGGCAAGTAATTTCTGAAAATGTATGTCCCATGTTGCAAGCTGGATGCAAAGAAACTGTCTCAGGCTGAACTCGGAATAAATTGAGGGTCTGGTCTTAGAAAATGAGACCACCTTTTTGGGATGCATCATGGTGGCCTATGGACCTAGGTGCATTACCGAGGCCAGCTCAGAAGGCAAGAAATTTGGGAGTCATTTTTTACACCAAACTAGGTTTATCAGAACAAATCAATGCTGTTGCCTCATTTGGATTTTTCATGCTGAAGGTTATTAATCTCATAATTATTCCTTTTGACCTACAAAAGACGATGATGTCTCTCATCTTTACAAAGATGGATTATTGCAATGCCTTACATTAAGGTACCCATAAACGCCTGCTAAAGAAACTGAAGTCCTTGCAAAATGCGGCAGCAAGAGTGCTGCTGAAAGTCCCAAAGTTTGCACCCATATCTCATTTAATGCATGGGCTGCACTGGCTTCCAGTGACAAAAAGGATTACTTTTATGGCTGTGTGTGTAACCCATAAGGCCCTCTATTGGGCCGGCTCAACCTACTTTCCGATTTGGTTCTCCTGGTACACTCCCAGCAGGAACCTCAGATCGAACTCTGCACGAATGATCACTGTCCAGAGAATAAACAAAGCAAAATGGGTGGAAGAATGTTCTCTTACTGTAGAGAGAAACTATGGAACTCCCTCCCTCTTGCTTTACACTCTCAACTTACAATGCAGAAATTCAGGAAACAGTTGAAGACCTGGCTGTTTACTCAATACATCAATGACCTCTGCCAGATATGTCCATCATTAGGCAGGAGGTATCCTTTTTATGGTCTATGTAGCGCTAAGACACTTTCGGATATTGCACGCTCTATAAAATTATTTCATTCATTCAACGAAAATACAGAAGGCTGTTTAAATTACTTAGGAGAACTCAAACCCATTTTTGGTATCTTTCTTAGATTCACATGCTTGAATCATCCCTGCGGTCGAGGTGGGAGTCTCACGGTACATTTTATGATAGCAGTAATTAATCTTATCATAGGCAACAATGCATTGAACAGTTACTGCATTAGCTCATCCATATCCTTTAATAAAAAGAACCAAAGTTAAAACACAGCCAATCAGCACCCTCTAGAACACTCCACAGAGAGGCAAGTACCTCAGATTTCTAGCACAAGTGACAAGAGTATTGATGATAAGGGAAGCCTCTCCAGGGAGGGTCGCATGTGAATGTATGAAAGACACCAATACTGGATAACTGAATATACAGGTAAGCAACTCGTTTTTTTATCCAGTATTGGGTCTTTCATAGATTAACATGCTTGAATCAGAATAGCAAGCAGTTACCAAAGAATAATTTATTCAAATTTTGGGGATGGCGGGAGATATATATATATATATATATAAAATTTATAAAGGAGCCTGTAAAAAAAACATAGCAATAACAAGTCAAAAGAATACCACTGAATTGAAATTAATTAAATACCTACAAAACAGAGGCTTACCTTCTTACCTTATTGAAAGAAGTTGTATAGGACTGCTTGTCCTACCGCTGCTTCCGCATCTGTAGCCAAATCCAAGCAGCAATGCTGCGTAAATGTATGCACACTTCTCTATGTTGTTACGTGGCAAATTTTTTCCAATGGCACCCCTGCAAAGAGTGCCGCTGAGGATGATACTGCCTTGTAGAATGAGCCGTAGGCTTGAAAGTAAGTGGTCTGCCCGCTTTAGAATGGCAGAAAGGAATGGCGGCTGCAATCCACCTGGCAATAGTAGCTAGTCACTGAAGCACATGTTTTAAGCAAACCATAGGAGACGAAAAGCTGGTCAGATTTTCGAATGTTCTTGGTATGTAGCAAATAAAACTTAAGACATCTAAAGTATGAAGAGCTTTTTCAGCCTGGGAAGTTGGGTTCGGAATTTTTTTTCTCAGAATAACTGGTTCATTAAGGTGGAAAGTAGAAGGTACCTTTCGAATGAATGCTGGGTTTGTTCTAAGCAGGACATAGTCATTAGTGAAATGGAGATAAGGTTCTTTAATTGTGAGCGCTTGGATTTCGCTGACTCTCCTGGCTGATGTAAGAGCCGACAGCAATGCAACTTTCCAGGAAATAAACTTGAGTTCAGCCTTATGAATTGGCTCAAAAGGGGACTCCATAAGTTGGACAAGAACTATATTAAGGCTCCATTCAGGAGGAGGAACTCTAATAGGAGGGAAAACCTCAAATAGTCCTTTCATGAATTGTTTTACCAGTCGAGATGAACAAGGAGAAAGACCTTTAGAGGAACGTCTGTAACTGGAAATGGCAGCAAGATGTACCATAATGGAGGTATAAAGTCCTGATTTAGCCAGGGAAAGAAGATAAGATAAAAAACAAATTCTGGAGGAGAATCAAACTGAGGTACATTATTTTAAAGACACCATGAACAGAAGCGTTTCCATTTGAGACTATAGGTTTTAATAGTAGACACTGCTCTCGCTTTAGATAAAATGTCTTTACGGTTCTTTTGCAAATCTAGGTCCTTGAATTCATTTAATTTAGGAACAATGCATGCAGCTGGAGAGACGCAGGACGTGGATGGAAAATCTGACCTTTGCTCATTGTCAGCAGCGCCAATATTATTGGAAGGCGATAAGGTCCGCATTCTGTGAGGAGGAGAAGCTCCGTGAACCAATGTTGGCGGAAAACAAATGCGAAGATCCCCTACCATCTTATTAGAAACGCATTTCTCCATGACCCCACTTTCTGGTTCAAAGCTGGCGAACAACTGGCCTTTCCGGTTTATTCTGGAGATGAAGAGATCTAAGTTGGGCATGCCCCACTTTTGGAAAATGAAGTAAAGAATCGTCTGGTCTAGTTCCCATTCGTGGCAGTAGTTGGAAGTTCGCCAGACTGTTTTTCACCCCTGGAAGATGTTCCACTTTGATGGAGATGTAGTGCGATAAAATCCATTTCTAGATTTCCTGCGCTTCTAGAGATAGAATGTATGAGTGTGTACCTCCCTGTTTGTTGAGGTAATGCATGCATGTAGTATTATCCGTTCGTATGAGAACTGAAGAGCCTTGTATTATTGGGAGGAAGGCCTGTAAGGCTAGGAAAATGGCCCGCAACTCCATTAAGTTGATGTGCATTTTTGCAAGCGATTTGGACCACTTGCCTCTTATTCGAAGATCCTGAAGGTGTGCCCCCCAGCCGTCTAACGAGGCGTCCATGGTAAGGCTGAAATCCGGTAACAGGGAACGGAAAGTTAGCTCTGTCGAGAGATTCTCGGAGGATTACAACCAGAGAAGCACTTTTTGGCTGGAGTTATCTGAACTAGGTCGTCGAACGACTCGGTTACTTGGAGCCATTGGATGTCCAGCTGCTCTTGTAAGGGTCTCATCTTGAGACATGCATGAGGTACCATTATGATTGCCAAAGACATCATGCCGAGCAGAAATTTCATTAGGCGTACAGAAGAAAACTTTCTTCCAGCTAGTTTTGTCGCTAGTAAAATGAGATTTGTTTGTCTTTCAGCAGACAAAAATGCCCTGTCTTGGAAGGTATCTAGAATTGATCCGAGAAAGGCAATCTTTTGGGACGGTTGTAGAACAGATTTTTGATAATAGAGAGTCAGCCCCAGGGAGCGAAACATCCGTAAGCAAATCGAAGTTGCCTTTGAGGCCTGCTGATAAGACCGTGCTTTTACTAGCCAGTCGTCGATATAAGGAAATCGACGACTACCCTGAAGTCTGAGACAAGCAGCAACTGGAGCTAGGCACCTGGTGAACACTTGTGGGGCTAAGCGAAGACCAAACAGGATTACTTTGAATTGAAAACGATCACCTGCTATAGTGAAATGAATACATTTTTGACGTATTGGGAAATGGAAATATGCATCTTGTAAGTCTAGAGTTGTCATAAAATAAGTACGATTGAGAAGCTGAAGTATCTCCTGTAGGGTGACCATGCGGAAAGACTTTCTGCAGATACTGGTTTAAATTTCTGAGATTCAGAATGGGTCTCCATTCCCCTGCCTTTTCCTTATTAAAAAGAAGCGAGAATAAAAACCTTTTCCCCTTTGAGAGCGAGGAACCTTTTTTATGGCTCCTTTCTGAAGCATAAAGTAGGTTTCCTTTCTTAACAATTGGAGATGCGCTGGAAGCCATCTTAGGGTGGATGAGGAGGTGGAACTGTTACAAATTCTAAATTATGATCATACTTTATGATGTCCAGGACCCATTTGTCCGTTGTAATTGGGCTCAACAGATCGTAATGGAGAGGAATACTCGTTGGATTGAGGTTGGTCCTAGATGGAGTCATAGCAGGTGCTGGGATGTTGTCACTGTTTTCTAGCATTGTTTCTAGATTGAGTAACTTGTTTCCTCCTGGGCTGTTGTCTGGAATATGCAGAGGACTGTGGGGCTCGATATAACTGTTGTTGTTGATACCCATAGTCGTAAGATTGGAATGATTGTGGCTGATATTTCTGGTCATTTCCATGAGGGGAATAAGATACTCTCCCACGTGCTCTGCAAAAAGTTATTTTTCTATATTGGAGCTTACCCAACACCTGAGCGGTATCAGTATCCGTTTTAATAGCCTGCAAGGCCTCATCAATTTGTTTCCCAAAGAGCACATCACCATCAAACGGCATGTCTAAAATCGTACTCTGCACCTCAGGACGGTAAGTGGTAGATTCAATCATGTCCTTAAATATATCAATAAACTTAGAGGCTGATCTTTCACCTTCAAGAAGAACTTTCCATGCCTCTTGTTTTTTATCGTATGGTAAAAATTCAAGATATGAGGCCACATCCGACCACATCTTCCTCGATTGCTAAGGAATTGGCAGAACGCACTGACACACCTGCAATGGTGGTAAATCTTTTTCCAATACTGTCCAAGCGCCGGCCATCTTTATGAGGAGGAGCAGTAATAGGTACTGAAGGGTTTCGTGATCTTCGATGAGCAGCATGAGCAATTACGGAATCTGGTCTCGGATGTCCCACTTAGCAGGCTGGTGCATTATCAATGGCTTTATATTTTTTATCAATGCTGGGAAGGACTGCCGGCACTGAATATGGCACATTCATAATTTTAATCCCTTCCTCCTAAATGTGATTGATAATGGGAATTGCACACACTGATTTCCTGGACTGATCCTTAAAATCATACAAAAAACATTCAGATTGTTTCACAGGTATCGGTTAATGAAAACAATTGGCAGCTCTTCCCATCAGAGCACGGAAGCCACCAAAATCCTCAGGTGGAGAGTCAATACCTGGAGGAGAAGGCATAGGAATTAAATAGTCTTCGCATTCATCAATAACTGGTGGAGCTTTTAGTATTTAACCTTCTTCTACATCATCATCATCATCAGGTGGGACCTGATTTTGCTGCACAGGTATCGAATCCCATCATTCGAGAGGAGGCATTACAGATGGTCTAGAATCTGCAGCAAGAGGTGAAGATCTGCTTCTTGCACTGATCCTGCTGCTGTAGGGTATCGGGTAAGATAATCATGCAACATATCTGTCAAATCTTGCACCAATGCAACCGGCAGCTGTATCCTTGGTTCCTGGCGTGGCATCAACATTTGTGATTTGTACATAGATTGGTTATACTGTGGCTCATGATATTCATCCTTATCCTCTTCCGCCTGAAACTTGACATGAAGTTGTGAAGGACTGTGAGCTGGACTGAACATTCCATCATCCTCAGACTCTTCTAAGAACTGACTAGGAGGTAAAGGCGAGATATATGAAGGATCCTGAAAGATACCCCTTAATGACGGCATTGTCGATGAGAATCTCGATGACAATAAAAAGGTGTGATATGCAAGGTAGAAGGTCTCCGATTGGGGCGTTGACGGTGATACAGATGCCGTCGACGTAGAAAAAATAGTGCTCAGTGACAGTGTTGTCATCGTCGATGCAGTTAATGGAGCCGCTACAGTTGACGAAGAAGTCAATGATGTAGTCGTTGTCAACAGGCGAAGGCATGGCCCATGGGCGTCATAGACGGTGGACGTGCAGTCGGCGGTGGAGATGCCGATGACGGTGGAGGCATCAACGATGGGCAAATAATCAACAGTGCAGGCATCGACAAAGAGATTAGCGCAGACAGTGAATAAGGTGTTGTTGATGACGAAGAAACTTGTCAATTTAATCCTAGTAGACAAAGCCTCCGTGGACGATGTAAGCGTTGTCCATGACTGCTGGGAAACTAATTCCAACTGTGGTTTCTTCGTCGACGGGGTCGATGACAACGACGCATTTACAGCCTCTGACCAACTTTTTTAATTTTAGAGGCTGTTTTTGAGGCAGATTTTTCCTCAGAATGGAATGTTTGCTTCCCTTTTTTTGAGGCAGTATGGGCAGACTCACGATGGGTCTTTTTTGATGCTTTTTTATGTCCCTTGGGGGATTCCAAAGATATATCCCTCTTTTTAGAGAGTTCCACTGATGCCTGGGAACGGACACTGCCTTCCTCATCAGAAAGCACAGAAGACTTTGATTTTAGTCTCCCCAACCAATTAAGCAGTCTGCTTTCTCTACCTCTCAAAGTCTTTGTAGAAAACGTTTTGCAAATTCTACAGTCTTTTACCTTATGAAGAGTGTACAAGCAGTAAATACAATCCTTGTGGGGATCCTCAGCATGTAGTATTTTCTTACCACATGACCCACAAGGCCTGAAGAGTTCTTTCTTTGAAGATTCTGACATTATGAAATCACAATATCCAAGATGAAGAGAAAAAACTGAGCAGAGCTCAGGGAGACTCACTGCTGCAATGACATGCAGTAGTAAATCTGAGGGAATGCCTCTCCATCAAGTGTTCTAGAGGGTGCTGATGTCTGATTGGCTGTGTTTTAACTTTGGTTATTTTTACAAAAGGATATGGATGGGCTAATGCAGTGACTGTTCAATGATTTGTTGCCTATGATCAGATTAATTACTGCTATTATAAAATTTACTGTGAGACTCCCACCTCAACGGCGGGGATGATTCAAGCATGTGAATCTATGCAAAATCCAGTACTGGATAAGCTAAAATACCACGTGTTAAAGGTATGCAAATAAATATGAATGCATTTTACATCCCTGGAAAGATGAACAGCAAAATTCTCACTATTTGGAAATAACTCTTGCTTCAGGTTACAGAGTAGCCCTCAATTATACTTGCTTATTCATATGGCCAACAGAAAACACAGCAAACGAAATAACCTGTGTTTGGTGCTAGAATAATACAATCGGCACAGTAAAGGCCAGTCTGAAAAAAAGCCAGTCTTACCGCCTACATTCTTTCTAAGCTAACCGCTCGGTGTTAAAAATATAATTCTTTTTTTTTTTAAACTCGAGACCAAAGAAGAAAAGCTTTTTTATAAATTCAAAAATTCTTCAAAATAATAGATACCCTCAGAAAAAGAATAGCAGCACAAACCCCATACGATCACCAAACATGCATGCTCACAAAGACAATCTTTGATGCAATGTGACAATGCCCACCAGCTAGAATGTTCGAATCCACAGCTCTAGAAACTATACAGCCTCCATTTCGATCCAGTAGAAGGAACAGGTTGCAATTACAAAACTCGAGGAATACTTTCGAAACAGGCACATGACCGTGTTTACAATCCAAGACTCTGCAGCAGTTGTCTGGCGCTGTAATGTTATACAGAAACTGTCCGATTGGCTAAAGGAGGTTAAAGCATCCCTTCAGAGCACAACGGAGCTTGATCATGTACAGCCCTGCAAACACTTTGTTCATGTTTACACTACATAATGCGCCAACAACAAACACATGACAGAGAACAAAAAAACAATGCTATCAGCGACAAACACATGACAGAAAAATATGCAATTTTATTAGCAGAACAATATCATAAAGTATGTGAAAATGTGTAAAAAGTTCCACCAGCTAAAGCAGAGCTAAACAAACATATTTTAAATGCATGCAGCTAGGGGAAAATAAGTATCGGTAAACAGTAAACGCTGTGCAGCCTTAACTTAAACTTTTGGGCCCGGTGCCACTGCACCTAATGCACGATTCAAATCATGACCCTAGTGCCTGCAAGATAACTGCACTTTGACTGCCTGTTTAGTTTGTTATAAAATATAGCAATAATGGGTGTGTAGTGGGGCGCCTAGAGCCTTTGGTCCCAGGGCCACTGCACTTGCTGCACTATTAAAATCATGGCCCTAGTGCCTTCTAGATAACTGCACTTGTGATTGTCTGTTTAGTAGTAACATTTTGCAATAATCTGTATTTAGTGGGGTCCCTAGAGCTTTTAGCCTTGGTACCTGGTTCCTAGCATAACAGCAGCAACTATGGGCTTGCTTCATTAACATGGCAGGTATGGTGGCAAGGGCCTTCTAATATCAGTAGACGCATGCCTAGCATCTAGTAAGCACAAAGGCACGCCTTATAGGATTCTTAGGTGTCAATACAGGGAGTAAAGGTGTGGGAATATATTTCACCACTAATGCATCTCATGGTTTGGGGGAGTGTAATTCTTGCTGTCCTGATGGGGGACGTTCCTATCCCTATATGCACAGGGTCTTGCCTGTAGTAGGGCAGGACTGTCGAAGGGGGTTACCAAGGATGAAGGGGAAGGAGTTTCAGAATATCCCTCAGAGAAGGAGGGGTATGCAGAGATTTGCGCCTACCACAATTCCTAGCAGGTGTATATCTCGTGGATTATTACCATATACTTCAAATGTGCTTTTCACAAATCTCTGTACTTCATAAATTAGGCTACCTCTACTATAGCAAATGGACCTTATGCTTATCTTTGACCTTACACAGTGCCCCGCTTGGGTGACTTTTGTGCTGCATAAAAAAATTATTTCCATAAGCATATGACAAACGAAAAATGGCACTGTGACTTAAAGTGAACCAAGACACCTATTCATTGATTGTATTAGGCAACAGGGAAGTTTGTTCATTAATTTGATGGTGAACTGGAATTACACGCAAGTCACCCTTTTCTTCTCAATCAAGTAATTTTCATCAATATTCATAAGCAATTAAAACAACATTAACACCTTCACATGGGTGGTGGGAGGATTGTAAGAAATGGAAGTTAGAAAAGAAGACTACAGTGGCCTGAACACACAAGTTACTTACTTGTGTAACGATATATCTGTAGGAGACATTAGTTAGTGATAGGTTCTTTACCTTAGAATATCCCCAGGCGTCAGACTGGATCCGGAAAGTTTTCATCAGCAGTACCCCTGCGCATTGGTAGGCGTCGGCGTATGGTGCCGCGTACGTAGCTGGCGTCGCAGCCGCCAAGATGACGTCGTCAAAGCTACTTAGACGCGCCCAAGAGCGCTGACGTCAGTTCTGTACACAACTTTTCCGTGCCAGGAGCGCAGAGCCATGCCAGAGAACGACTACTGGTACAATAGAACTAGGGCCCTGTAAGGGATGACCTGAACCCTAGAGAACAGATCACAGAACGGGGAGGATGGGCGGGCAGTAAGGAATCTATCACTAACTAATGTCTCTTACAGATATATCGTTACACAAGTAAGTAACTTGTGCATCTGAAAGAGACACGTTAGTGATAGATTCCTTACCTTAGAATACATACCCAAGCAATACCAACCCCGGTGGTGGGTCTGCAAAGTGAGATTACACCAGAAAGTCATGGGGAACCCAACGGCCAAAGAAGTCGCCTCTCCGGACCAGACTGTCAAGGCAATAGTGCTTAGTGAAAGTATGCAACGAGGCCCATGTGGCTGCCTGACAGATGTCTTGCAGGGGAACACCGCGTCCCAATGCTGTAGTAGCTGCTGTCGCCCTGGTAGAGTGGGCATGCAGTCCAACCGGAGGTTCCTTTTTAGCCAGAGAGTAACAGGCTTCAATGCACAAATCAACCGATCGGGAGATAGTTCGCTTGTGCACAGCCCGGCCTTTCTTGGTGCCCACGTAGCCAACAAAGAGCTGGTCATCCACCCGGAACTGTTGTGTGCGGTTGAGATAGAACGAAAGCGCACGTTTTGGGTCCAGACAGTGGAGCCTCTCCTCTTCTCTTGAAGGGTGCGGAGGTGGAAAGAAAGTGGGCAGAGTGACGGTTTGCTCGAGATGAAAGGCAGAGACTACTTTTGGTAGAAAGGAGGGACGCGGTCTAAGCACAACCTTGTCCGGATGAAGCGCCAGGAAAGGAGGTTTACAGGAAAGAGCCTGGAGCACACTCACCAGCCGAGTGGAGGTGATGGCCACCAGGAAGACAGTTTTCAAAGTTAATAAACGCAACGGACAGTTATGAAAAGGCTCAAAGGGAGCGCACATCAAGTATGTGAGAACCAGGTTCAAGTCCCACTGAGGCATTACAAACGGAATAGGAGGGAGAAGGTGAGTAATGCGTTTGAGAAATCTATTGACAACTGGGGACTTGAAAAGAGAGGGCTGATCAGGCAGCCTAAGAAAGGCTGAAAGAGCAGAAAGGTAGCCCTTGATGGTGCTCAGAGCAGAGCCCTGCTGGGACAAAGAGAGAAGGAACAATAGGACCTCAGAAAGAGGATCTACAGCTTTCGCTGTGCACCATGCCACACATTATTTCCACCGACAGGCGTACCGTTTTAGTGGAGGGACGCCTGGCTGCCAGAATCACATTACAGACTTCAGGAGGCAAGTCAAATGGAATCAGCTGTCGCCGCTCAATCTCCACACAAGGAGGTGGAGGCTGGACAGGTTCGGGTGGAGGACCGTCCCCTGTTGCTGCGACAGGAGATCCTCCCGAAGAGGCAGTCGGATCGGGGGATCCACGCTCATACTGAGTAGTTCGGGATACCAAATTATTCGCGCCCAGTCCGGTGCCACAAGAATGACTTGTGCCCGGTTGCATCTGATCTTCAGCACTCTGGGCAGAAGTGGTATAGGCGGAAAGGCGTACAATAGACCGCATCTCCACTCGCAATGAAAAGCGTCTCCGAGCGAGTGCCGCCTTGGAAACTCCAACGTGCAGAACTGCTGACATTGCGCATTCTCTTCGGTGGTGAATAGATCTAACCAAGGTTCTCCCCACTGCTGAAAGAGACCTTGTGCCACCTCTGAGTGAAGACGCCATTCATGATCCAACATGCACCTGCGGCTGAGTTCGTCCACCCTGGCGTTCAGTGTACCTGCCAGGTGTTGAACCACCAAGGAAATGCCCTGACGTTCCAGCCACGTCCAGAGACGTAGAGCCTCCTGACATAGGGTCCACGTTCCCACCCCGCCCTGCTTGTTGCAGTACCACATGGCGGTGGTGTTGTCTATGAACACCTGCACAACACTCCCTTTTGACAGAGGGAAGGAATGCTTTCAGTGCAAGGAGGATCGCCCTGAGCTCCAAAAGGTTGATATGGAGCTTGGACTCAGCCGGAGACCAGAGGCCTCTGATCTCCGCCTCTCCCATGTGGCGGCGCACATCCCAGGAGGGACGCGTCCGTCACTACTGTGCGCTCCGGTTGGGGAAGGGAGAGAGATCTGCCGCTGACTCAACGCTGGTCCGTGAGCCACCACTGCAAGTCCTGTGCAGTGCGCTCTGAGATCTGGACGTAGTCGGACAGGTTTCCCTGATGCTGCGTCCACTGGAACTTCAGGTCCCACTGCAGAGCCCGCATTTGCCATCTGGCATGATAGATCAGCAGGATGCAGGAGGCCATGAGGCCCAGCAGCCTCAGGGTCTTCCTGACCGAAACCCAGGACCAGGGCTGAAAGATCGGAATCATAGCCCGAATGTCCCGAACTCGCTATACGGGAGGATAAACCCGAAACTGTGCCGTATCCAGAACCGCTCCGATGAAGAGGAGCTTCTGAGACGGAATCATGTGCGACTTCGGCACGTTGATGGAAAACCCCAGCAAATGCAGGAGGTCGGCCGTATTCTGGAGGTGGGAGACGACTGCCTGGGGCAAGCCCGCATTCAACAACCAGTCGTCGCGATAGGGGAAGACTGAGACCCCTGATCTGCGCAGATGAGCTGCGGCCTCCGCCATCACTTTTGTGAACACCCGTGGTACGCTGGTAAGGCCGAAAGGGAGCACGGTGAACTGAAAGTGCTCGTGGCCCACCGTGAACCATAGGTAACGCCGGTGGGCTGGCAGAATGGGGATATGAAAATAAGCATCCTGCAAGTCCAACGCTACCAGCCAGTCTTGCGGGTCTAGGGCAGACAAGACCTGAGCAAGCGTGAGCATCATGAACTTCTCCTTCCGGAGGAAGCGATTGACGTTCCGGAGGGCTAAGATAGGACGCAGACCTTTGTCCTTCTTTGAAACCAAGAAGTAGTGGGAATAACAACCACGACCTACTTCTGGCGTCGAAACGCGCTCGATGGCCCCTTTGGCCAAGAGGGCTGCAACTTCCTGCTGGAGAAGTGCCAAATGATCCCCCGACATGCGGTGGTACTGAGGTGGCATGGCCGGAGGGGTAGCCTCAAAGGGGAGGAAGTGGCTCCTTCGGACTATTTGTAGAACCCACCTGTCCGAGGTGATGGTGCGCTAGTGGGGAAGGTGATGGCGAATCCTGCCACCCACTGACGTCTGGTGGGCCTGAAACACCGGACTAGGAAGGTTTTGAGGCGGCGGCGGCAGGAGCGGTGGTGGATTGACCCGCTCGCTGTCCTCAGGACCCACCACGGTGGGTCCCACGTCCGCGTCTGCACTGAGACTGCAGCTACGCAGGCCTGCGGGTTTGAAAGGAACGCGCTTGGGCACCTCGACCCTGACCTCGAAAGGAGCAAAAAGCGGACCCCGAGGGAGTATGCGTGGTGGCGAGACCTAAGGACTGGGCTGTAGCCCGCGAGTCCTTAAAGCGTTCTAGGGTGCTATCCGCCTGGTCAACAAAAAGGCGTGTGCCATCAAAGGGCATGTCCAACAAAGTTTTCTGGACATCCCTGGAGAAGCCAATTGTTCTGAGCCAAGCGTAACGGCGGAGCACCACCGTTGAGGAAAGTGCCCTGCCGAATCGGCTGTGTCAAGTCCACAACTGATAGTGAATTTAGCGGCATCTCTTCCCTCGGTAATGGCCTGGGAGAGCACCGCCCGAGCTTCCACAGGGCACTGAGGCATAACCTGTGCCACCGTGTCCCAAACTGAATGTAAACAGGCATGCAGGGTTCACCACCCGCAACCCAGAACTGGCAGAAGTGAAAATCTTTTTTTTCAAACTGCTCTGGTTTCTTAGATTCCTTGTCCGGAGGGGCAGAAGGGAATGCGTTCGGCGAGGCCTGGACAACCAGACTCTGAGTACTCCCCTTCATCCACCGGTTGTTGAAGATGCCGGTAAGGACGAGGTGCCCGGGGAAATTGGACAAACTCTCCACCAAGAAATGGTATCGGGGGGGGGGGGGGGGGGGGTAAGAGACCAATCCTGGTTCGGCGCCGTCTGGCATCAGTGGCGGTGCCACGCCCGGCGCCGAGGCCGGATCCGGCGCCACCACAGTGTATGGTGCCGGCTAAAGGCGGGGGCACACCCACCAAATGGGTCCACGGGGCCCGAAGGCGCTCCGGAGGGACCCGATGGGCCAAACAAACGGCTCATGGCCGATATGAAGGCCTGTACCTCGTCCGGAGTCGCATGCGGGCCTGGAAGGGGCAGGTAGGCCGCAGGCAACAACGGAGGCTCCATCGGAGCTCCGGGGGAGTGACCGCCCGCCCCCTCCACCACGTCCCGCAACCGGTGAGGGGTAGAAGAAGAGCGACATCGCTTCTTCGACTTTTTATGGCGCCGTGACTTACCTGTCCCCGATCCCGACGAGTGATGGTGACGACTCAGCGACCGGTCCCTAGACCTCCCACAGGAGCAGGACCTCGATCGGCGTGGAACCGATTGCCGGACCTCCAACAACTTTCGGGAACGCTCCCGCAAAGCTTTCGGCGCCATGGGCCGACAACCAGGGCACGCCTCAGGGTCATGGGCATGCCCCAAGCAGAAGAGACACACGTCGTGCGGGTCCGCTACCAACATGTTCCGACGGCAGGCCCTACAGGACTTAAACCCAGGCATCTCTACTGCACCAGGAGTCAAGTACTCGACAAAACAAGAGAAACACATTCTCAGAAACCAAGTTAAAACTTTTAACTAGGGGTACTGCTCTCTCTCGGATCTGCTCTGCTGGCGCGGAAAAAGAAAGAACTGACGTCAGTGCACGTGGGCGCGTCTAAGTAGCTCAGACGACGTCATCTTGGCGGCTACGACGCCAGCGGAGCCGTACGACGACGCCTACTGACGCGCAGGGGTACTGCTGACGAAAACTTTCCGGATCCAGTCTGACGCCTGGGGATATTCTAAGTTAAGGAATCTATCACTAATTTGTCTCTTTCAGATACTAAGAAACTAAATGGAGAAAAAGAGTGTGACTACAATTCAGACTGAACTTAACACTCTTCAAAACAGAACGTTACAAAAATTCTTTAAAGCAGGAAAACCCTGAATTCTACACTGTGGAAACAACACTAGGGCTCATCAGTACATCTTTGAGCTTTTCCCATCAAGCAAGCGACCAAGATTACTCTCCCACTGTAAGTGACAAATTGCAATTGTATTCATATAGTGCTTACTACCCCTGATGTGACGTTGAATCGCTTTTCGGCGAGTAGCGCACTACCCTGGACCCCAAAAGGGATTAGTATTGGGAAAATATGAGTTAATTTGAGCGGTGGACATGCAAGTCTGTCAGTGGGATTGAATAGAATAATGGAGGGATAAATGAGGAAAGAGTCTAGAAAGAGTTATTTTAGATATCATAGTAGGAGAATGAGGTTTGGGATGAGTCTGAGAATGGAGGTAAAGGATATATTGAGAGAAGTACAGGATGAGACAGAGTAGTGCATTGGAGAGAGACATGCTCACTCTAGCATGCACAAATAGGATCATCATAACACAATCTAATCTTCTGGAGAGTACTACAAAACCAGGGACTTGGAAGTAAACCTGCACCAATAGTGCCAATATTAATTTTCTCTAGGTGGACCAGAGGAAAATACAAGACAGACAATAAAATACACCTGAAGATCAGACATACATTTTAGGATAACTATTAAAATGGTAGCAGTAGGAATGATTATGTTGCATATCCGTATCTAGTGGGAGATGGTAATCAGTTATGTTTCATATCGAGAGGGTGCTAAAAAACAAAGAGCCTTGTTGCTGGGAGGCGCAACAGAAAACTAATCAGTGTCTTATTATTATCCATATAAATAAATATAGTTTGTGTCACCACCACATTAGGTAGATACAAAAACTCAGATTGCCTTGCTCCTTCTTCAGACATTAAGGTGGAGACTCTGGAGGTTTGAATGCAGGACTTGCCTGATACTGTGCGAAGAGGTCAAACCTGAGTAGAAGTGGAAGAGGAGAGCAGATTCAAGTACCGTACTCTCCGTGACCAGTGTGGCATGATTAAAATCTGTGCATAGTTCTGGCACAACTTCCTCAATACTCTAGGGATCAGAGGGATGGAAAGAAATGCTTAGCAGAGATGGAAGTACCACCTAAAGCGGAAAGTGAATTCCTTGGCTCCTTGCAGAGGGAACTGCAGCATACAGAACTGTGGACAGCGAGTATTCTTTTGAGTGGCAAAGAGATCCACAGGTCGAAGATGGACTGAACCACCTCCTGGTGGTTACACTGCTTGTGATTGGCAAGATGGCGCTGAATGAGATTATGGGCCTACATATGCAGGGATCCTGCCAAATGGACCACAACCTGCTAGACAAGACCACATCTTCTGTGCTTCCAGGCACCACAGAGGCGATCTCTTACCACCCTGGGGTCAAATGGTCTATTAGGACTTAGAGCGATCGACTACGGATGGAAGGCTGAAGCGCCTTGGGGGCCAGGCAGAGTGCCCAGATCCTGAGAAGATGAATGGATGGAAGATGGAGCAACCTCTGCTCCGATCGACATCACAGGCCTCTGACAATGCATCAAGATAATTTCCCCCCAACTGACAGTGGAGTTATCTATAACCACTGTGGCCACAGACGGTGCAAGGTAGAAGGGCTTCCTACATGCAAGATACCCTGACACCAGCCATGACCACAAACCACAGGCTGCGTCTGGGGAAATCTGAATGCTGTCCATCAGGACTCCACCAATACTGGGCCCACTGAAAATAGACACACCAGTAAAGAGCAAGCATGTGCAAGCATGTGCAACGGAGTATGGTGCACCAGCAGTATGCAAGAAGCAAGAATGTTCCAATAACACGGAGACAGTGTCCTTCTAAAACATGATTAAGAGGAAATGCTGGGATGGCTCATGGTGGTACTTAAGGAGATTTATCAATAAAACAAAGGCAAAGAGCAGGAAGATCGTGGCCAGAAAGTGGTCCCACATTTGCTGTGGATATCCAATCTTCAAGTAAACACAAGGAGAAGGGGAACCCAGTTATTTGTGAGTGTCTGTCTTGCCTGTATCCGAGACAAGTGAGCGTAATGCACCCAGGTCACCCACAGGTACCACCTGTGGCATGCTTCATCACTGGACCCTCACTCAGACACGGAACATGAATGGGTGGGCTTGATACATTTGTAAGTGGAGCTCTTTGAGTGGTAGCAGTAAGTTAAGGCAGTGCTGAGTGAGTGTGTTAAAATAGCCTTTAAATCTTTTGTAACAAATGTATTATTCTGCGGTCTCTAACTGAAGCGAGCAGGGTGGCAAATTCCGCCATCTGCCACAGCTCGTCTCCTGGCTCCAGGTCCCATTCCGCACCATCTTAATGAGTCCCTGCTCTGTGAGCTCCTCAGCCATTGTCTTGGTCATGGCAGATCCTGTGCAGTAGAGATTTTGTGTCCTTCCTCCATATAACATTCTCAGCCACCCTCCCCGGCTCAGGGACACCCCTGAGCACACGTGTGCATGCATGCCGGTGACAGACCACTCATGTTATGCACTCACAAGTGAAGATATGTCAGCCAGCTGAAACACATCCAACCCAAACACCTTCTTTCAGTTCTGGGCTTCAGTGTCTCAACTGCAGTGAAACGTTGGATGTGACTAGTATTTTAATGAGTCAGAAGTTGTGACTTATGTACCATTAATCATGCAAAGCATATATGGCAAGTCTGAGCATTTAATACTAGTAATATCAATGTCCCCACTTCCATTTTAATAAAGCGTGTATACTATTTGTCGGACACCTTCTTAATAAAGCAGCATTGGCAACACCAATAGGTCTGGCTATCCCATAGTGCATGCAGACTGAGAATCCTTCAGTCAGATATTTGTACACACAGAACAAACATTTTCACACAACACCAACTATCCCACAGACAGCATACATAGATGAATTGCACAGGCAGCACGTAGACATAAGCGTACACACAAATATGCAAGACTGAGTTGGTCGTGTTCATTCTGTATTACTATGGACAAGTTTGTATTTATGTGTAATTGTACATGTCGCTTGGGCGTTATATTCTCTGCACATGTATATTTTGTTCCAGTGTTGTCTTGTGCATAACTATAAGAAAGACAGACCTCTTGGCTTTGCCAGTGCTTGTTAACTTTTCAGAGGACGCTTTGAGTCACGCGTACACGTATGTAAAATACGTTATCAAAAAAACAAAATTAAAATGAAAGTGCTACCTTTACATAAGCTTTTTTTTTTTTTTTTTTTTAAACTAACTGATGGAACCTATATTTTTTGGTAGAGAGTTTCGGGATCCTATGCAAAGGCGGAGGCACACGGTGTTTATTAATATTAATGAAGATCCGATAATAGAGATGCCCGTGGCTCCAGTTACACGTAGGTCAATGTCATCTGCTTTACAGTCAGGGCACCGGTGCACCAATTATAACTTCCGGGGTCGCCTGGGACCTCACCTGCATTAATAGTTTTTGGAGCTCTAATCCAGTTAGGTGCCTGTGGATATTTCAAAGAAAGAATTAGGAGGGAAAAAAGTATCCCCCCGACTGACATAAATCCAAGTATGTTCGGATCGGTTTCTTCAGCTTCTAGTTGGCTTATATGAGAAAGGCACAGATATCTATTCCTGGTAATGGAGCTTCCGGAGGAGCGGGTTTCGAGCGTATAGGGGCGGGTGAAAGGACATTTTGTCTCATCTGTGGATGACGTACTTGTGCTTCTTTGTAACTCGGATAATTACATTCCTAGCACTAATACACTGAAGTATACCAGACCTCCCAGCAATCCCAGACAAACCCTTCTCACAAGTGACTGGCTGCATTCCAAGTTCCTTTAAGGATGTGCAGTTCAATATTTTACTGGACTACTTTACATGGTCTTAAAACGAATAGACGTAGAAGTGAGATACGTTTAAATGGAAGAAATACTGGATTTCTAATGGGCGCTCAGTACAAAGGAGCCTCGTGTAACATATGATATGTGGGAGTGAACACAATAATCTCCCCACACAGAGTTTTGCATACTTAACGATTACTACTCACATAATTTGAAATTATAAATAAATGACCAGCCTATGCAAGAGAAAGGGGAATCATGTTCAAGGCTGAATAGTGCAATTCGAAATAATAAACGGAAAGCAACACCAACTCTGTTAAGGATTTTTAGGGAGCATTTAACTGTGATTCAAAGGGCCAGGAACAACATTTTGGGTCATGTTAGCATTCAAGTTAGCATTCAATGGTAAATATCAAAGTTAACAGAAAAAACACACCATCTGAATCTACTGCTGGTCAGACTCAATGCATCTGCGGAGAGGGAAGGATGGCAGCTGATGGGATATGGCAGCTGATGGGATATGGCAGCTGATGGGATATGGCAGCTGATGGGATATGGCCAGCAGAGAACTTACTCGTCCTCAGGGATGGGAGCTCTGAGCAGGCCTTGATCGCTCTTCCGACTTAACTAGCTGGCTTAACTACCTGGATCTGGCTTATCTCATTATTAATTAAGGCTCTCAGTTTTCCATTTTTATGTAGAAGTACAGACAGAACATAGTGTGTTTCCCGTCTGTATTTATTTTTTAAAAGTGTAAAAATACAGATAAACGGGCTTCTTTTGAGCGATTTTCTATGTTCATCAACTCCAGGCCAATAGCTGTGCACATTGAAAGCATAGGGAGATTTCCTTAAATAGGATGAGATTTCCTTAAATAACTCCAGATCTCAACATTTGGTTGTATTATAATGCTTATATTTTCATTTGGGTGTATTGTTTTATTATATTTGACTTTTTCATGTACTAAAACGAGAAAGGCGGCAAAGTACGTGTGCACATTGATCACTTTAAGAAACATGGAACTGTAGAGGTTACAGCTTCTTTTGTTCACAAACAAATATGGATAAATACTTTTAAGAAGGACGCAAAATAAATGTGGATAAATACAGACGGCGGTTTTTAAAAAATAGATATCATACAACTGGGAGCCATATTGTTAATCCACTGCTGATTGCGATAGACGCCACCCATATCTGCCGCTAACTAGCCCCACGGTTCTCCTATTCTATAGTGCTGGGTTGATAAAGGAACAGATGGCTTCACATCGAGATCATACGGACGACTTTGTCGGTAGGCTGACACAGAAAAGCAATGCGGTAGGAGTGGAGATCGTGAGAGACCCTGGCGAGTTACTAGTGACATCCACCACCCACTCCAATCAGTCCCTGCAGCAGTGAGCATGGCCATCTGCAATATTAATAGCTTTACAGCGTTGCTAAAGAGACAAATGGTGTGTATTAGCAGATGGTGAGCTGGGAGGACAAATGTTCTTTATTTTTTATTCATAATTGTAAATAAAAATATTTTCAGGAAGACAGAAACAATGGAGAGAGTTTCAACGCCACAGACCCAAGCAGTACCATTTCTAGAGCTTATATTAAAGAGTTGCCCCTTAAAAAACACTTCTCTTCCCAATCATGTTGTTTCCAAACCAAATCTTTGATACCTATCTTCATTATACCACTTGCCCATCTTGAGGAAACCACCTGTGATCCTTTCCCTGACTCCATCTTGTTTCTTAGCGCCACAACAAGGCGCAGCCCCCATACTCTCCGCATCTATATAGAAGGATGTGTGTTTCATCACCGTCTTTGACATCTTGTTTGACACCTGAAAGTTCAGCACTCCTAGGGGTGGCACCACCCACTTACATAAATAACATTAAAAAGAAGTTATACCCATTGCAGCCCGCCAGCAACGATCGCTCACTGTTGGGTGCAGAACTCAACCACATAAGAAGGTGTTACAGCTGAGCAGCAATATAATAACCCTCAATGTGTGGCATCGCCAGGCCCCTTGTTTGTAAAGATAACTTAAGAGCGGCTTGCCTGCACCTATCCAGATCAGCAAAGAGAGTCTGGAATAAGTCACGTGATGTATTGCAGACAGAAGCAGTAGGGAAATGTTAGCATTTAATTAAAGCCACCCAACCTATCAGTTTAGAGCAGTCCAAACAGCAACAGATTTGCACATGCCATCAATTACAATGCTTATTAGGTCTCGCCTGACCCAGAGCATGCGCTGGTCTGGCGAGACATTTTGTGAGGGCTCAAAAAAGTGCTACCACTGTAGCCTAGAGCTACAGTGCGCGGGCGCGCGCGCCTCACTTTCGCGGCCACACGGCCGCTTTGATGTTTGATCGCGATTGCGATCACTTTCACGGCCGCACAGCCACTTTGATGTTCTCCGTGAGCCTGTTTATTACTTCTATGTAGTAATGGTGCCACCCTTGCGCCGCCATTACTACAGAGCAGTAATATACAGAAACAGGCATTGGCATAGCCAATAGGTCTCGCTTTTGGGACCTTATAAGTATTTAGTTATGCAACTGTTGCATGGCTAAACACGTATAAGGTCCCAAAAGCGAGACCTATTGGCTATGCCAATGCTTGTTTTTAATTATGTACTGTTTGTATGCCGTATGTTATACCAGAGCCTGTTGGACACTCTTGTCTAATCGGACGAGGTCTCCAAATAAGGTAAGGCAAGACTTGAACCAATTAATTATAAGGCTAGATAGCATTCTGAACTCATCCAGCACTTAAAAACTAACTATGGACACACCCAGGCACATTAAATAGACTGTCCTGCCACCACTGAAAAAACACCCAATACTGCGGGAGCGAAGAATAATCCCACTCCTCCTCCTCAGCACCTGTTGTCACCGCCTATCTTATATACCAGCGATGGCATACAAGAACCACGGAAGAAGGTGGAGGGAAAAACAAAACAAGGAAACCAGGTATTGGACCAGTTCTGGTGGCGAGATATCCCCTTCCTCTGTATCAGACCGTGAGCCCAGGGCAACCCCTTACACAGGTTCCAAGCGTTATATATGGAGTTGTAGGTACTGTCCCATTCCAGTGTCCTCAGCACAAACACTGATTGAGTCAAGCTGTACAATAATCCAGGGGAAATAATAGTTCCAATGTCCGTAGAAGACAATAAGAGTCCCAAAAACAAAGAAACACCTTCTTCGTATCCAAAATATCAGGACAGGGGAATAAGCCAGAAAGCATGGCAAAAAACCCCTCTACTAGCTGAAGGATACATTTGTACCCATCATCAGAAAGGGTGCACCCACAATAGGAGCAGTGTTCCACTAACTACAACTTTCACTGGGATCTAGGAATTCTCCGATAGGGAAATAACAATTTGCGCAGCTACTCAATTGAGTGTCCCGGCGCTGATGCGTGATGACAGTATTCGCTGTGCATAGTGACCACCGACTGAGCACTAAAGCTGAAACAACCAAGTTTTCAGCAATTTCCTAAATGCCAGAAGATCCTGCGTCATCCTTAATTCCAGCAGCAGGCAATTCCACAATTTTGTCGCTTGCACCTGAAAGGAGCGTCCCCCAATACGTGCTCGAAAGTATCTGGGGGTGCGAGCCAGCTGAAGTGCTGATGACCTTAGTGTGCGGTGGGGGAGATAAAATTGGACTCTCTACCCTGTACCTATACCGTGGAGAGCCTTAAAAGCCAAAACCATGGCCTTGAATTGGTTCCTCTTGCGGACTGGGAGCCAATGCAAGGATTTCAACTGTGTGGACATACGCACTCTGGGGCCAAGCAAGAGTATTGCTTTGGCTGCTGCATTCTGGGCCACCTGCAGTCTTGCCAGTAGCTACTCTGGCAACCCCAGGTATAATACATTCACGTAGTCCAGCCTGGAGACTATCAGTGCTTGGATCACCGTTTTCTGTGGGGAATAGGCAGGAGAGGTAGAAACTGCCTTAGCATCTTGAGCATGCCAAAGCATGTTCCAACCACTGTCTGGATCTGTGCCTGCATGGAGAGATTCTCATCCAGCTGCACCTCCAGGTTTTTCACAGTCTTTACGGACGTTGTCGGGAAAGGGGAGGGGGGGGGGGGGGAGGGAGACATGTCAGCTGGCCACCAACTGCGCCAAGCATTGCTGGGGCGGTGGCCGAAGAAGATGATCTCCGACTTACCAGGATTGCATTTAAGCTGGTTACACTGGAGCCAGG
Source organism: Triturus cristatus (assembly GCF_964204655.1). Classification (NCBI taxonomy): domain Eukaryota; kingdom Metazoa; phylum Chordata; class Amphibia; order Caudata; family Salamandridae; genus Triturus; species Triturus cristatus. The sequence goes on along the minus strand of NC_140589.1, from coordinate 634,851,904 downwards.
AGAACACTTCTCTTAGACAGCTGTTAATCATGTCTCCATTAAAATCCATATCTTTGTCACAGGTGAAGAGCAGCTGCGTATCGTCCGCGTACGATACAATTTTTAATCCATGTTCCGCGGCCAGTGTCGCTAAGGGTGTCATATATATATTGAATAGGGTGGGACTCAAAATGGAGTCCTGAGGCACACCCACCTCTAGAGAAGGGATAGGGGCAGCAAAAGGTGGAGCCCATACTGTTTGCTGGCGGTCCTCTAAGAAGGAGGCAAACCACTTGAATACCGTACCCCCAAACCCGCACTCCCGAAGTCTCAGCAGGAGACGGTCATGGTGGGAGGTATTAAAGGCCGCAGATAAATCTAGCAATATCAGTACCGCTTTGCCGCCCCTATCCACAACCTCCTTTATGGCTTCCGATACTTCCAGCAACGCCTTCTCCGTGCTGAAATTTGCCCTGAATCCAGACTGATTCTGGTGCAGTAGTGATTAAGATTCGACGAATGCGGTGTTGGTGTGATTCACCGCTTTTTCCAGAGCCTTAGAGAAGAAAGGAAGCAGAGATATAGGCCTGTAATTAGAAGCTGACTCTGGGTCCAATCTTGATTTTTTTAATAGGTGCAACATTTTAGCTCTTTTCCACCTGTCTGGAACCTGACCAGTCTTCAGAGAGAGAGATTAAGGATCTGGTTGACCGCTGGGTTAATAATCTCTGCTATTGATGCAAGAATGGCGGCCGGGCATGGGTCAGTGGGAGAGCCAGATTTGAGGCCTTTCATGATATCTAAAGATTTTTCCATGGAGACCATATGGAACTGTTCAAAAGCGGTTCGTTCACCCGTGTCTGTGAGAAGACAGGCGCGCCTCTATCACTGGGCGTCGGCGATGTGGTCAGAAAGGACTCCTGGATGCTTTTGATCTTATCATGAAAGTATGCGGCCACTCTACGCCTCAGTAGGAATGAATGGCTTAGCTGCCGCTGAAGGGGATGAAAAGTTGCTGACTATTTTAAAAATATCCTTATTTTTATTCTTTACAAGTTCGATGTTGGCGGAGAGAAAATATTTTTTTGCCTCGATAACTTGTTTATAGTAAGCCTGCAATGCCTGTTTATAAATCGTTTTGTCATTGGGGTCAAAATGCTTCCTCGAGCTCCTTTCTAAATGTTTACAAATCCTCTTACTTTTTTAAGGGCTGTTGTAAACCAAGGGGCAGAGGACCGGACTTTATCCATCATAAGTTATACTGCTCCAGTACTCAAATGCAAAATCCCAACCAATTAGTTGCTTTTAAAGCACTTTGTTTGGCGCACAAAGCCCTGCATAGAACGTACCCGGCCTATGTGAGGGAAAAAATGTCATGTTACACCCCTGGAAGATGTTTGCGATCTACCCACTGTAATATCATGGCAGTCTCCAAGATTCATGAAGCTACCTGGGGAGACAGAAGTTTTGGTCATGCCACTTACATTCTTTGCAACCAAATGCATCTGAGATCCCAGGCAAATCTTATGATCTTTAGAAAGCAGTTAAAAACTTGCCTTTTTGTGTCACCGGTCTGAACAACACTTTTATTCATTATGGTCTTTTGCAACAGCAGAAAGTGCAGACATCAGCGCCAAGACACCTTAGGGTATACGTCACGCTTTACAAATTTAAACCAAATCAAAATCAAATGCCTTTTTTGTGCCAAGAGACTTTACTGCATATTCTGTCTGGCTTATTTCAAGAAAATGCATAAAATGGGCTAATCTGCGGAAGTTAGCAATTGCGCTTCTGCCTGGGACATACCTGATTGATCTCAGTGTATCAGTTATATCATGACTGTTGATAGTCTCCCAGCTAATGCTTTGCTCATAATTTTGATATTTGTATTCAATATAAGCAGGAATCTAGGTTGATAGCTATCCGCGTCTTTAACTGTTTTGGTACCAGCGTTATAATGGCTTCAAGCAGTGTCTGAAAGTGTACCCTGTTCACTGGCAGAACTCAGCCAGTAGTCAAACTGATCTGGGCATCTTTCCTCGTCATTGTTTCTAATGCACACTATAAATCGGTGCTAGATGGTGGTATGTCAAGTTCCTCCCTTGTCTTACCTGTTAACTTGGATAAACCTACTCTACGCATATACTACTTACTGTTGCTTATATCATGCTCGTAGATGGTCATCGAAAACCACATTAATATGCTCTTGTGTAACCTGTGATACACCATTTTCATCCTTCACTTTCAGGATTGTGTCTCTTTGCATCATCCTACACAACAGCCAAGATAGCATTCTCCCGTCCCTGTGCAACTGTTGAAGAAAATGTACATAGGATCATTTGCTCAACCTGTCATATCAGCCCAAATAAATGGCCTTAATCAAGAATATCTGTGGACACAGCCGCTGATGACTCTACTGCTCTTTCCATCAGTTACCCTGCTCTCTAGCATGCCCACATGCTTATCAGTGCACTGCTAAATATCTTATTATATATACTCCTTTAAAGCATGACATTCATTTGTGCTCGAGGTTGGGGAGTTTCAATTTTCATCAAAGTATAGAACCTGGAGGTTGCGGATAGATGTTTGAAATTCAATGTCTTGAAGGGTTCTCAGCTGAAAGAACAAGTTACTTACCTTAGGTAACGATATATCTGTAAGAAACATTAGTAGTGATAGATTCCTTACCTTAGACTTACCCCCAGGCGTCAGACTGGATCCGGAAATTTTTCGTCAGCAGTACCCCTGCGCGTCGGAAGGTGGTGTCGTGCGGCTCCGCGTCCATCGCTGGCGTCGTGGTCGCCGAGATGACGGTCCGGCAGCTACTTAGACGTCGCCCTCGCGTGCCGACGTCAGTTCTGTACACGACATTCCGCGCCAGTAAACGCAGAGCCATGCAAGATACTGACCACTGGTGCTTTGAAACTAGGGCCCTGAAAGGGTGAACCTTAACCCTAGAAATCAGTTCGCAGAACGGGGAGGATGGGTGGGGCGGTAAGGAATCTATCACTACTTATGTTTCTTACAGATATATCGTTACCGAAGGTAAGTATACTTGTTCATCTGAAAGAAACACATAGTGATAGATTCCTTACCTCAGAATAGATACCCCAGCAATACCAACCCCAGTGGTGGGTCTGCGAATCAAGATCACACCAGGAAGTCTCGGACAACAGAACGGCCAAGGAAGCCGTCTCTCCGGACTTGGCTGTCCAGGCAGTAGTGCTTAGTAAAAGTGTGCAGCGAGGGCCACGTAGCTGCCTGACAGATGTCTTGCAGGGGGACACCACGTCCCAATGCTGTAGTGGCTGCCGTCGCTCGGGTGGAATGGGCACACAGCTCCACCGGAGGCTCCTTTTTAGCCAAAGACTAACAGGTTTTGATACACAAGACGACCCATCGGGAAATGGTCCGCTTGTGTACGGCCCGACCTTTCTTGGCACCTACGTAGCCAACAAAGAGCTGGTCATCCACCCGGATCTGCAGCTCAGGTAAAATGAGAGCGCACGTTTTGGGTCCAGACGGTGGAGCCGGTCTTCCTCTCTGGAAGGAAGGGGAGGCGGAAAGAAGGTGGGCAAAGTGATGGTTTGCCCAATGTGAAATCCAGTGAGAACGTTTGGCAGAAAGGATGGATGGGTTCTGAGCGCAACCTTGGACAGATAGAAAAGGTGGTTTACAAGAAAGAGCCTGGAGCTCACTCACTCTCCGAGCGGTGGTGATGGCAACCAGAAAAGCGGTCTTCAAGGTTAAGAGACGTAGAGGACAGTTGTGCAGAGGCTCAAAGGGAGCGCACATTAAATATATAAGAACCAGGTTCAAGTACCGCTGCGGCATCACAAAAAGAATAGGAGGGAAAAGGTGAGTAATGCCTTTGAGGAATCTATTTACAACAGGGAACTTGAAGAGAGAGGGCTGATCACGGAGACTGAGAAAGGCCGAAATAGTAGAAAGGTAGCCCTTGCTAGTGCCCAGAGCAGAGCCCTGCTGGGCCAAAGAGAGAAGAAAAGGACTTCTGAAAGAGGGGCAGAAATGGGATCCACAGCCTTTGCTGTGCACCATGCCAAAAATGTGTTCCACCTGCAGGCGTATACCAACTTAGTGGAGGGCCGCCTGGCCGCCAGAATAACATTACTAACTTCAGGAGGCAAGTCAAAATGAATCAACTACCGCCGCTCAATCTCCACGCAAGGAGGTGGAGACTGGACAGACTCGGGTGAAGGACCGATCCCTGCTGCTGCGAAAGAAGATCCTCCCGAAGAGGCAGTAGGATCGGGGATCAATTGTCATACTGACTATCTCGGAATACCATACTCTTCGAGCCCAGTCCGGAGCCACAAGAATAACTTGGGCCCGGTCGCGCCTGATCTTCTTCAGCACTCTGGGTAGAAGTGGTATAGGCGGAAAGGCGTACAACAGACCACAACTCCACTTGCGACGAAAAGAGTCGCATGGCGAGTGCCGCCTTGGAAATACCAATGCACAGAACTGCTGACATTGCGCGTTCTCTTCGGTGGCGAATAGATCTAACCAAGGCTCTCCACACTGTTGAAAGAGACCTTGCGCCACATCCGAGTGAAGACGCCATTCGTGATCCATCATGCACCTGTGGCTGAGTTCGTCTGCCCTGGCGTTTAGTGAACCTGCCAGGTGTTGAACCACCAGGGAAATGCCCTGATGCTCCAGCCACGTCCAGAAGCGCATAGCCTCCTGACATAGGGTCCACAACCCCACCAGCCCTGTTTGTTGCAGTACCACATGGTGGTGGTGTTGTCCGTGAACACCTGCACTACTCTTCCCCGGACAGTGGGAAGGAATACCTTCAGTGCAAGTCAGATCGCCCGAAGCACCAGAAGGTTGATATGGAGCCGGGACTCCGCCGGAGACTAGAGGCCTCTGATCTCCGCCTCTCCCATGTGACCGCCCCATCCCAGGAGGGACGCATCCGTCACCACTGTTTGCTCCGGTTGGGGAAGGGAGAGGGATCTGCCATTGACCCAATGCCGGTTCGTGAGCCACCACTGCAACTGTCTTGCAGTGCTCTCCGAGATTTGGACGGACTCGGACAGGTTCCCCTGGTGCTGCGCGCCCACTGGAACTTCATGTCCCACTGCAGAGCCCGCATATGCCATCTGGCATGATCGACCAGCAGGATGCAGGAGGCCATGAGGCCCAGCAGCCTCAGGGTCAGCCTGACCGAAACCCAGGATAGAGGCCGAAAGATCGGAATCAGAGCCTGCCACCCGAAAGAGCGTCGTATCCAGAACCGCTCCGATGAAGAGGAGCTTCTGAGATGGAATCGGGTGCAACTTGGCACATTGAGGGAGAACGCCAGCAAATGCAGGAGGTCGACCTTAGTCTGGAGGTGGGAGACGACTGCCTGGGACGATCCCGCCTTCAACAGCCAGTCGACGAGATAGGGGAAAACTGGAACCCCTGATCTGCGCAGATGAGCTGCGACCACGGCCATCACTTTCGTGAACACCCGGAGGGCGCTGTTAAGGCCAAAGGGGAGGACGGTAAACTGAAAGTGCTCGTGGCCTAACGTAAACCGCAGGTAACGCTGGTGGGCAGGCAGCACAAGAATATGGAAATATGCGTCCTGCAGTTCCAACGCTACCATCCAGTCTCCAGGGTCGAGGGCAGAAAAGCCCTGAGCCAGAGTTAACATCTTGAACTTCTCCTTCTGGAGGAAGCAATTGACGTTCCGGAGGTCTAAGATAGGACGCAGGCCCTTGCCCTTCTTTGGCACCAGAAAGTAGTTGGAATAACAACCACAACCTACTTCTGGCGCAGGAACGCGCTCGATGTCCCCCTTGGCCAAGATGGCCACAACTTCCTGTTGGAGAAGTGCCAAATGATCCCCTGACATACGGTTGTACTGGGGTGGCATGGCTGGAGGGGTAGTCCCGAAGGGGAGGGAGTAGCCCCTTCAGACTATTTGTAAAACCCACCTGTCCGTAGTGATGGTGCGCCAGTGGGGAAGGTGATGGCGAATCCTGCCGCCCACTGGCATTTGATGGGCCTGAAAAACCGGACTAGGAAGCTTTGGAGGCAGTGGTGGCCAGGGTGGAGGTGGACTGACCCGCCCGCTGGCCCCTGAACAGCCTCTGCGGTTCCCACATCGGCCGCCACGCTGAGACTGCTGCTGCGGCCTGTGGCTCTGAAGCGAACGTGCTGAGGCGCCCCTTCCATTGCCACGAAAGACAGAAGGCGGAGGAGGGTGAGTGGCCGACAGGCCTAAGGACTTGGCCGTAGCCCATGAGTCCTTAAAACGCTCCAACGCGCTATCTACCTTGTTGCCAAAAAGGCGAATGCCATCAAAGGGCATGTCCATCAGGGTGTTCTGAACATCCCCAGAGAAGTCAGCAGTCCTCAGCCAGACATGGCGGCGTAGCTCCACCGTCGTGGAAATTACTCTGCCCAGCGAGTCGGCGGTGTCAAGGCCACATCATATTGTAAACCTGACTGCATCTCTCCCCTCAGCAATAGCTTTCGAGAGCACTGTCCACGCCTCCTCAGGACACTGAGGCAGCACTTGCGCCACCGTATCCCACACGGAGTGGGAGTAACGGCCCAAGAGGCATGCGGTGTTCACGGACCGCAGCCCTGAACTGGCGGAAGAAAAAAATATTCTTCCCAAATTGTTCCAGTCTCTTGGATTCCCTATCTGGGTGTGCGGTAGGAAATGCGCTCTGGGACGATGAGGCTTGGACAACCAAGCTCTATGGGGTGGGTTGTTGGGAGAGATAAAGGGGGGACGCCCGGGGCTGGGCGAAGGCGTCGGGGCAACGTTCCTGTCCACAGGAGTCCCTGTGTTGGGCCTGGACCAGGTGCCCAAAAAAAGTCAGAAAATGCATCATTAAAAGGCAGCAGTGGCTCTGCAGAGGAAGCCGTCGGCTGAAGCACTTCTGTCAGGAGGTTAGGCCTTACGGCCACGATAGGGAGTTGGAGGTTGAGGGCTTCCGCCCCCCTACACAACACCACTGCATAACCTGCACCCTCCTCCGTAGCCACGGTAGGAGGAGTGAGCATGCCAAGGTCAGGGGAGGTGTCAAGACCACTGGCATCCCCCAGCTCCTCAACCCAGTCCGGGTCATACTCACACTAAGCTGTGAGAGGGTCCTCAGACCCCTCCCAGTCCTCCCCTTCCTCCTCAGGCTGATGTACAGGCCGAAAATAAGAAGGTCAGACATAGGGGTAGAAAGGACCAATCGGCGTAGGAATCTGCGTCGAGCGAAGCCGTTCGGGCTCGGTGCCCACGTTGGGGCTGAAACCGGGCCGGCGTTGTCCGGTGCCACGGGCGACGTCGGAGCTGATGCCGGTGGGGTCGACGTCAGTGGAGGTGTAACGAGATCAACCTGCGTTGACCAGGATCCAGGCCTAGATCCTTGGGAGCCCTGCGGCACCGGAGCAGACAGCGATGCCAGAACCGGAGCCGCTGACAGTGAAGGGTGAGGACCCCCAGTCGGGCCCACAGGGCCCGAAGGCGTGCCGGCAGGGCCTGACGGCCCAAAGAGGCAGGCCAAGGCTGCCAGAAATTCCTGCAGCTGGGCCAGAGTCGCCGACGGATCCGGGAAGGGCAGGTAGGCCGCCGGCGACACCGTAGGCTTCGCCGGAGCCGTGGGGGAGGAACCACCCACACCCTCAGCTGCGTGACGGGTGAAGGGAAGTCGTCGAGCGATGACGCTTCTTCGACTTCTTGTGCTTCGTCTTACCTGACCCGAGTGCAAAGACTTCAATCCAGAAGAACGATGGTGATGGCTCCGCGACTGGTCCCTCGACCTCCCACGGGACCGGGACCTTGAGCGGCGCAGAGCCGACTGCCGGACCTCTAGCAGCTTTCGGGACAGCTCCTGCAAAGACTTTGGCGCAATGGCCTGGCAGTCGGGGCATGACTTGGGGTAGTGGTCGCGCCCCAGGCAGTAGAGACACATGCGGTGCGGGTCCGTCACCGACATCATCCGATGACATTCCTCGCCATACTTGAAACCAGGCATCCCAACGACACCAGGAGTCGATCGACTCGAAAACAAATCGAGACAAAAAGCCTCAAAAAATGACTTGGGGTACTACTCTCTCCGGACCTGCGCTTGCTGGCGCAGAAAAGAAAGAACTGACGTCAGCGTGCGAGGTCGGCGTCTAAGTAGCTGCCGCGCCGTCATCGCGGCGACCACGACGCCAACAAAGGACGCGGAGCCGCACGACGCCACCTTTCGATGCGCAGGGGTACTGCTAAAGAAAACTTTCCCGATCCAGTCTGACGCCTGGGGGTAATTCTAAGGTAAGGAATCTATCACTATGTGTTTCTTTCAGATTAGTGAGACACCCTCCCTGGGCATATCCAAGTTTCACCTTGAAATGATGTGATCGATTCCTCCCCAAAAAACCTATTTCAGTACATTTCTCATGCAGATAATCACCAAGAAAAATGGTACGACCAAATAAAGGACTCATGTGGTGGGGGATGGAATGAATAAGCACTTATACCTTGGTGGTGTTCGATTCCAACATTTACCATACCAAGACTTCTAAGTGTGTTGAGAAGCTGTACCAAGAATATGTGTTTTGGTTCAACCCTAGTGGTGTGTCTGTCAAAAACAGCTGACAGAAAACAGTTCACCACATCAACGAGTTTGGTGAAGGTGGTCATATCAACCGTGTTTGAGCTATACGTAATCAGCAAACACACTCCTTTACCATCTAAAATGTCCAGCACCCTTGGTCTACTTCTCTTGAAAAGGATGAGTAGGAAGTGGATTATAGTGACACTTTATGATTTTTTTTCGCTAGTCAGGAATACTGCATATTAAGATTGGTCTCTTGAAGAAGTACCATGTCTATGGTGTGTTGTTTCAGACATGTGAGTGCCTGTAGCTTGAGGTGTAGCTATAAAGGCCATTTATATTCCATGTTAAAATTATAAGTGGCTGGGACATGACTTACAACTGCACCAAGATAATCAACAATCGTGCACTGGGCTTTATCATGTTTCTACCACCACAGGTGTAAAACACAACCCTCAAGGATCATTAGCTGAACCTTCCCTGGCTATAGTAGATAAGCATATTGAACCACACCTGAATCCCAAGTTTACACCCACTAAACCTGATTCCTAAACTTTTTCGAACATATCAAAGCAAACATACCACAAGAAAACAGCCTGGCACAGCCACTGGAAAACCCAGACTGCTCACCCATACCATGAGCAGCCCTGCGAGTACCAGCGCTGCATCCGGCATGGCACAGTTTGGCACCATAATGAGAGCAGATTGATTATCTTAGAATAGATACCAAAGCAGAACTTCCCCAGGTGGAGGGTCTGTGGAGTGGACTCAGACCAAAAAGTCTTGCAGGACCAAGTGGGTATTATGTCCTTTCTGCGGAACTTGGTGTCAAGGCATAGTGCTTCGTGAACATGGGCACTGACGCCTCTGTCACAGCCTGGCAGATGCCAAGGACAGGTACTCTATGTGACAAAGCAGTGGCAGCAGCCTTAGCTCTGGTGGAATGGGCTTCAGACCTTTGGGGGCTGCTTCTTGGCCACAGCGTAGCAGATCTTAATGCTAAGGACTATCCACCCGGGCTTTTTCTATACTGCCTTTTCATTTCTTTGCTCCAGAAAATCTCAAAAGTTGTTCCTCTTTTTGTTGGTTGTTGGACTTCAATGAAGAAGCATAAAGCTCTTTTGGGGTCCAACCAATGGAACCTCTCCTTTTTGAGGGGTAAGAGGGATAAAAGAACGCTGGAAGAGTGATGGATTGTCCATTGTTAAGAAGGACACCCGAGTTCTCAGCACCAACTTGCCTGGGGAGAAAGGAGGACCACAGCACCCCACCTCCTCCAACTGAGGGGAAGCAAAGCCTTCCAACCAATGTTCAATGCTTTATCCTTATTTTCTAGTATTCTTTGTATTGCGGGTCCTAAATGGTCGTAGTTTCACAAAAACTGACATGTTGTTACAAGATGTCAGCGTACCATGGCACATGACAACCACCCTGCAAATAGAGTGTGCACTTGTTTTGCTCTCTGTCTTTTGTAGTGCCTCTCAGTGGGGGCTAGGTGCTGTGCTCTAGGTTTCTCTATAGTTTGAGTTGTCCCTCTGAGATCAATGGGGTCTCGCCAAGCCTTCCTGACAGTACCAAGCTGTCTTCAGTGAGGCTGAAAGGAGTGTCTTTCCATCTCCAGGGACCCACAAACTGGCATGAAATTAATTTAAGGCTGAGCTTTCACAGTTTGCTGTTCACTGCCTTAAATAGATTTCCTCTGCTGTTGCACCACTTGTGGGTAGAGGGGGAATATCTTGATGGGGTATCCCTCATGCTGAGCTGTACCTCTGCTGTTGCAGGTTGTAGAATTATGTCTCTGTCCTAAAGGTTCAGGAAAACAGTGATGGTGATATGGGGTGGTGCTACAGGTTTCAATATTGGGGAAAATGCTCTATGTGCACTTTATACAGGGAACAGTTTTGAGTGGCCCTTTAGCAGCAGCCTGCCCAGGATCAATTCCTCTAAAAACAGCTCAAAAATAGCTCAGCAGATGGGTCCTCATCCTTTTAGGTGAAACCCACAAATTGGAGATCATTGAGTCTTAACCTCCCCTTTGCATCTCCCACCCTGGCCACTATGGTTTGATTGAGTGACTTACAGTAGTTTAATGATAGAAGTCCGCATTTTACGAATAATACTGTCAACTACTTCTTCAGTGGCTTAGGCTCTCTGCAACCTTTCTACGGTGAGCATGGATCAGGTTCATTTCTATTATCTCAGAATTCACTTTTTGTTCCAGGAAATCAGGTATGACTTTAATGCCCACCAACAGATCATACGTAGCTTAAGCTCTGCCAGATAACCCTCATCTCTTTCCAGTGCACTTCTCCAACTTAATGCATAGACTGACATTATATTAACTTGAGATGCTTTAGTTTGTTTGGGTTTCACAAATATGTAGTAATGAGAATGGGAACACACCGTCAGGATATACAAGGACTGTGGGACGGCAGTTACTGCCCGAGTGTTACAGACAGCTGGGTGACTTGCCTCAGGCCCTCACCCCAGACTTGCAAGTATTGCTCTGAGGGGTTGCAATCCGGCCACCAGTGTCAATATGCTCAGTTCACATCCAGGATCAGTCAGGCCAACAGTCTTAGCTAGCCTAGTAAACAATCAAGATCCCACACAGGCAACCCTAATCCGTCGGGCAGTTCTTGACATTGCCCAGAGAGTACTCAACAGCCCCTCTATTCAAAGAGGAAGGGCGGGTGTAAGGGGGTTTAGAGGCCTTTTTATAAATTGTCAGCACTCTGTCACAATTAAGTACGTACTCAACTGGAGTTTCTCCTCGCTGCATGATGCTCACTGTTTCGTCGTCATTTAGGACAGGGCATCACTAGAGTCCACCACAGCAGCTGGCCCCTCACAAGTCCGACTTCATCACTCTGTGAGCCCGAGAACACAGCCCTGTCACGAAGTGGCTTAACGCCTGCCTCTGCCAGCACGGATGCCAAAGTCCCTGGCTTTGGGTAAATAGGTGTTCCACGCATCTGCCATTGTCCAGAGTCTCTGCTTCATATATCACAGAGCTATGGCAACAACAAGACCTCCTAGGCGTGGGAGCTCCACTTTGTTTGGGAGACAGCAAGTGCCATTTAGCCAGGACACCAGAGTGGGGGGTGCAATATTGTAACCGTTCCTCTGTCTTTTAGGGGCACTCTGGGTTGCAGTGATCCCCTAGCTGCATGAAGAATCATCCTACATTTGGAACACTGTTTTCAAAGTTCACTGATGGCGTCAGGTTATTTACAAGGGCGTGGCAGAGCGTACAGTAATTCCTAGTAAGAGGCTATCTGGCTGGCCATGACCCAGTCTCCTCAGGGCAAACGATCTGCCCACGGCTTCAGTCACTGGGAGATGCCTGGGCTAACTGTTCTGCAAACACAGAATACAAAGTGCAGATGTTTGGTGTGTGAAGGATAGCTTATCATCAGCAAGTTAATTATGATAGAAAAGTTGCCAAATTAAATACTGCTGAGCATGAGAGGGCATCCAATCAACACCCACATTCTGTCATCGGAAGTGATCCCAAAGGGAGTGAGCTTTCCAAAACGCACCCTACTAGAGGAGGTGTCACTTTATGACGGCTATCATGAGACAAGTGGCACATGATGCTTCACAATGAAAGAGCAGGGCTGACTCTGCAAATATCCAATAGCAAAGATCTGGGTTTTTGGATGACTGACCAAAAGCGCAACAGAGTTACAGGCATGATTTAAAAAGAAAGCAGCCAATTAGTAAGTTTAGAATGGCAGGTCACAGAAGAAGACAACTGCAACTATTACAGAAGTGGAAATAGCCAGAATGAAACCTGCGTTGAACAGACTGGTTGGTTTTATTACAACCGAAAGTGGAGAAGGCAATTTTTTATATTGGAAGAGGTTTTCTCCTTATTTGATGCATCAGGGAGCATCCTGGGAAATGGGACATAAGAGAAAGAATAAGATTATTGATTGAGGAGAACCAGTAGAAGCATTGCAGTTCACTAAGATAAAAATACATGCAAATGGAATTATTAAGCCACAGATCTTTTAAAGTCTAAAGGGAATGACCTAAGAAAAATGATTAATGCTATCTTCATTCAGATAATTTAGCGGTCAAAATGTCAAGATTGGAAATGCACATCTTGATAAAAAAAATCACTACTTATTTGAAACATATCAATGAACCGAACAGGTAGGTCCAATGCCCAATGTCAAGTAAAAGAGATGGGGAAAGCCACTTCAGACCTTAACAACCAAGGTAGGAGCACAAGATTAACATTTTGCCAATTTCAGTATACATTTAAGGACTTAAAGAACCAGCAGCAGAGGCTCAGGGGTGGAGGGCATGGAACCTGGGCAGTTACCAATTTGCTTGAAAAGGTTATTTTTGGCTCTGTCTGTCTGGATCTTTAATGCTCAGATGCCCATGTCCTACGGATTCCCAGTTAGAACTTCAAATAAGGCAGTAAACTGGTCATACCCAAAGCAAAGGTGGATGATATTTTTTTTGTGTTTGCTTTGACTTTGGTTAATCAACACAATGGTTGTTGTGCTTTTAGCAGATTATCAAAGAGCTGCATTTTTACAAGAAACGCCCTAGCTGAAAATCATTAGGCGCAGTCAACCATCTTTTGTTCATCTGATACCAAGACACCCAAATTATCTGAGCAATGGACTCAATCAAAATCAAGTGCTGGGGGGTGGTTTGATGTTAACTAGACATATGGTTGCTTCAAGAGGGGTGTGGTACAGTGTACGTAGTAGGCTGAAAGGTACAGCTAGAAGAACTTCCAATATGCTGAGGGGGTGACAGTCTGTGATTCTAGGATTTTATTTCTTTCATTGTGTTTTTGCAGTCTGATAATACCCTCACCAAGGAAAGCTCTCTATTGCACTCAGGGAATAGCAAGAAGTGGGTGCTTTCCCTGGAGTAGATGTGGGTTGTGTTTGGCGAATGTAGATTTCTGGGCAGAGGTTGATGATGACGGAATTGGATGGTGCAAAATGAGGGTTCACCTTGGATCTGCCCCCCTCTGCAGGGTCACCCCCAAATATTTTGCTGTCTCACCTTCTGTTTTTGAACCAGTTTTTGTTGGCTTTTAGGGCTCTGTGCACTCTACCGCTGCAAACCAGTGCTAAAGTGCTTGTGCCCTCTCCTTTAAACATTGTAAAATTGGCGTACACCCAATTGGCCTATTTACTTGTAAGTCCATAGTAAAGTGGTATACAGTATATCAGGGCTGGTATATTAAATGCTACTAGTGAGCCTGTAGCACTTATTGGGCCACACACTTAAGTAGCCCTTTAAAAGTGCACGCATACACACATTGCAATCGCAGACTTGAGACATGTTTTCAAACTACCACCTCAACCTGGCATAATAAACCTTTGCCTTAGGCCTTAACTTAATTTTGAATACATACAAGTCACCCCTAGGGTAGGCCCTAAACAGCCCATAGGGCAGGGTCAATGCATTTAAAAAGTTGGACATGTACTTTCACCACCGCAAGGCCTACCTTTCCCATAGGAGTTACCTTATCACATTTAATAAGTGATACATTTTGTGTGGGAGCAGATAGGAAATTCATTTTTGGTGTCTGAAGAATTGTAATTTACAACCGTCTTTAATGGTCAGTCAGTCAAATATCTGTATTCGCCACAATTCTGTAGCATAAAAGCACAAAAAGAACAAACACATCAAAATACTCCTCCACATAAAAGCATCATATAAAATAACACAAAACATCTTATAGGTCCGACCGACCCAACTTAAGGCTCAATAAAGGATAAGATGTAATTACTGGCATTTCATCAAATGATTCTTATGATCATTCCAGCACTACATAAAATCCCCAAACCCATGTCTCTTTAATGGTACAGTTGAATTTTAAATTGCAATCTGAAAATGCAACTTTCAGAAAGTTTGTATTTTCTTGCCCTAACCATTTGGTGCCTATTGCCTGTTTCTGGGTCACATGAATCGATGTAGATGGCAGCTAACCTTTGTGAATACCTCCCAGACAGCATAACAATAGAGGGTCTGCATGTTGGCAGAAAAGGCAATCCTGTCTTTGTGAGGGGGGGAGCTGTCGCCCACTATACTTGCATTTCAAAGGCACGGACCCAGCTCACACACAAAGGACTTCAAACTAGCCTATTGTGCTTTTAGACTGGGACCAGGACAGGAAGACAGGAAATTCCAGACACTTCTCGAGGGGGAAGACTCCAGAAGTTTCTTCCTCTTCAAAGTGAGCACCAGGTATAAAAACGGGACCTTCAGACCCACTCTTCATTACAATCATGGACCTGTGAATACTACAGAAGGGCTCCCCATCTCACATGCTGCACTGAACCTGCAACTGGACGTGCCCTGCTGTCTAAGAAGGAAGACTAGACCTGCACCCTTCATCTCGGGCTGAAGTGACTTCAAGGGTCATCTGGCTGATCTCTTGCTGTGAGATACAGGGACACAACAAGCTTCAGAAGCCTCCCTGCAAATGCCCTGCTGAACCTGCTGTACTAGGTCTGGCTAAGTCCTGGTGGCCTCTGCTGGATTGAGATCCTGATCCCCAAGAAGTGCCCCTCAGGTCCTGAACTGCTGGTGTAGCATCAGTTGAGCTTCTCCCTAAAGAAAAGGAGATGCGTCTAACAGTTTGCGATGATTTCCTGTACTGCCATGCCCTGTGTTCTGCCAATAAAATCGATTTAATACTAAAGAAAAGGAGAAATCCTTAGGTTTTGGGCTCTTTGCAACTGCGAACCGGCCCATTTGAGCCAAGATCTTGCAGCCCACTAACGTGAAGCTCTGGTGAACCAGACTCTTTGCGCTACATCGTCAGCCTGCAAAGCAAGATCTGCACTTCGCGCTACAGTATCAACAGCCCGCAGTGACCGCCAACGTGAATCTTCAGCAAGGACAATCCGAGATGTCTCGACTGGATCTTCATGCAACAGTGTCGACTGTCAGCAATGCCCGGTCTGCTTCTTGCGCTACAGCGACGACCATCTGCGACGTTCTCCCTGCTACTTGCGCCCCCTCCACCGCCAATGGAACTCTTTGCGCTGGTCTGTAGAAGGCAACCTTTTCAGTAGGACTAACCTGGTCCGTGTATCTGGCTCGTGCTCCCTTGCGGGTGGAATGGAATTGGTGCCTTTGACATGGTCTCGCACAACCAGATAACTGCAAGTGGCACTTTGTTCTTTTAGGCGCTATACTTACTTTACATTTTTTAATTTGTATATCCCTGGTTCTACTGATTGGATTTTGGACATTTTGGTGTTAAATAATTTATAACATTTCACTGTATTTTTCTAAATTGGTGTGGGATTTTTCTTATCTTGTGCTCTCACTTTATTACTGTGCTGCATATATACTTTGCACATTGCCTCTAAGTTAATCATGACTGCTTTTTTGCAAATCTACCAAAAGGTTAAGCACAGGTTAATTTTGTGATTCACCCCGACTAGGATTGTGGTTGTTGCTTGAGCAGGGTTTTGCCCCCCTCAACAAACAACCCAATTTAGCTCAGTGCACAACTGAGATAAGGGCAGTATAGGTGTATTTATGGAAGTTATCCAAGAGGGGCCCCTAGTACAATGTATGAAACATCAATATTACATAGTAGTTTGATTCAAGGGGAGTTTACAATCCTCAAGCACGATAAGAGACCCATATTCCTTTAAAGATCCGCCTTTACTTTGCCAACTGGGTTACATTAGAATGAGTGCCAAGTCCCAGTCCCTTGGATGCACAGCATAAAACATACTTGGAAAAGTTTGCAGTAGCTCCTATGTTACTGTGCAAGCAGAGTCTATGGGCAGGGCCATCCTCAGCTTCAGCAAGGAGTCGTCGCGGGCACTGTAAGTGCACGTCGGTTTGGTCGGGTCTTAGGACAGCCAAACCGACAAATGCACTTAGCATTTCTCCAACCCCATCTGTGTTGTACAGCCGCAGGCTCTGAATGAGCACCAAACCAGGCCGCTCAGACGAATCCCGTCACTTCTCCCATGCTGGATAATAGTATTCCCAGCATGAGAGCAGCATCTGGATTGCCACCTGGGAGCCTGCAAAGTGTGCACCGGCCCGTGCACTGCCGGGAGTCGGGGATCGGGACAGGAGCAAGGCGGCGTCCGGAAGCTGCGTGTAAGTACTATTTTATATTTGTTTTCACTATTTCATCCGTGTGTGGGATTTCTGGTTTTTTGGGTATTTCGCCTTGCCCCACCACTTGGCATTGAGAGCAGCCCCCACTACAAAGTGTGCCTGAGTACTAACTTGGGATCTTTAAAGAATTTAAAAGAGTTTACTTTACAGAACGGGGAGGTGGGAGGATGATCAGGAACCTGTGGTTACAGACGGCCTCTACCAGAAAGAGTGTTACCGAAGGTATCAAACTTATTCTTATGATGGCCTCTTCTAACCACAGGTTTCTTACCTTAGAATAGACACCAAAGCAGAACCTCCCCAGGTGGAGGGTCTGTGGAGTGGACTCAGACCAAGAAGTCTTGCAGGACCAAGTGGGCAAAATGTTCATCCTGCAGGACCTGGTGTCAAAGCATTGTGCTTTGTGAACATGTGCACTGACACCTCTGTAACAGCCTGGCAGATGTCAAGGATAGGTACTATATGTGCCAAAGCAGTGGTAGCAGCTTCAGCTCTGGTGGAATGGGCTCTCATACCTTTTGGGCAGATTCTTGGCCACAGTGCAGCAGATCTTAATGCCGAAGACTATCCACTGGGACAAGGTTCTTTTCTGTAATGTCATTTCTTCCTTTGCTCCAGAGATCCCCAAAAAGTTGGCCATCCGCTCGATGGTGGCAGGAGATCAAAGGAGAAGAATAAAGCTCTTTTGGAGTCCATCAATGGAGCATCTCCTTGTTTGAGGGGTAAGAGGGAGAAAAGAACGCTGGGAGAGTGATGGATTGTCCAACGACCTTTGTTAAGAAGGTCACCCGATTGCTCAACACCATTTGCCTGGGGAGAAAGGTGGTATGGGGGTTTGCACTGAAACTTCAATCACATGATGAGTTGATGTAATAGCACTAAGGAAGATGCTGTTTAGAGGCAGTTTGGGTCACCAGGCAATCCAAATAATTACAGAGCTTGAGTAAACAAGTAAGCAGCAACTCATTAGGGTGCCCAGAAGTATTACTGGTAAATATGCAGTGGAGCTAAAATAAAACATGGCATAAGAGATACACCTAAATAAGAAAATAAACGGAGAACTTAATGACTAGGTTGGCCCATTCTCACACCTCCCTTTTTCTTTTTATAGTTTTTAACTGTAGTACCACTTGTCTTACCATGTCTGCCCCATTGGTTACAAACTGTAGGGCCAATAATTACTTGCCGAGAAGTAAATCCTAACTGTCCAAATCAATCGGTTGACAGAATTACTGAGGTGGAAGGTGAATCCCACTACTGAAAAGGAAGTATGGTTTTCAGTATTGCTCTATACCAGCACCCTCTCTATCACTCAAACGGAACACACAGCTTCTATAGTTTAAAAGCCCTGTGCCACAGGAGCAGCTAGAGAGGCTGGTGGCACTAGACACCAAACAGCTGACTTCTTCAAATTAACAAATGCTGACAATGAAGAATAAAATGACAAATCTGGCCTCAAAAATAAGATTTGGAGAACACAGAATAAAATGAACACAGAAGTCATGCTGTATCAATCAGAACAAGTACCAGACACGTTTCTAAGTCACAGAAGCTGCAATGAACCATTACGGCAAAATCCCAAGAATGGCCCACACCAACTTCAAAGCAGCACCAATCTAATGAATACTATTCAAGGTTCTGAACCATATTGAGTGGGTTCAAAGTGGTCCCCCCCGCCACTATATCTCTAACAGATGCAAGTTCTTTGTTCTGTTCTCTCCATTAAATTACTAATACTCTTTAACTCCTATTTCTGCGTGCCACATTAAACTGCCTTCTATCAATTCTCCTTACCATTTCAGCAGCATCTGGAGGCCCTTCTAGCTCTTCAGAGATACAGAGGGCCTTATTTATAATATGGCTGACAGGAAACTTCGTTAAAACGAAACGGATATCACATTCCCCATATTACAAGTGCCACTATGCGCTTATAATATGGGAGACAGGACATCAGCCATGTTTATGATGCAATAACCTATCTACAAACTTTAAACAAAGCCCTTAGGATGTACGATGGACTAGTACATGACTACTTTCTCCTCCTTTACACTGCATAACCTAGATCTCTTCTGAGACTCCTTTGGGTTTCCATCTACACTATACCACACATTAGCTTTTTCGATGGCTTTTCCAGTCATATTTTCATGGAAAAAAATCCACATCATTGTTTCCTTTTTATCTTTCAACTGTGAATAAGCCACATGATAGCAATTCCATTCGTGTATCTACCATGCATCTTGTAATGATCTTAACTTAAACTAGAGCACTGTTCTTTGCTCCTGCTTCTCTTCAAGCTCGCTTCCATCCTCACTCTATGTTAGTATCTCATACTAGCCTTCTATTCTCTCAAACTTGACAATTTCCTAATTTCCAATTCTACTTGGTCTTGAGACACATAACCTGAGCTGTCCATACCTACAGGTGTTAATAACATAATGTTGTACCTTGCTGCTCAGCCAGTGTGAGTGTGGTGTGGAATGCTGGTGTGGATGATGCTGCAGAATGTTGGAGGAGTAAGGTTGTCAGTTGGGAGAATGGGCTGAGCATCTTAACGCAGCATATGTTCTTAAGGCATTGTAGTCTTCTTATTGCTACAGTTTGTCATTTGTTATGTTTCACTCTGGGTGTTGTCTGCTCTATCTCTCTTTTCTCACATTTTGTTTCCATTGAGAGTATGTGTGTGAAGTTGCTCTGAGAAACCCCTTGTCATTGTTGTGGGAGCTCTTTCTTCTCTCACTGTTGGGGGGTGTGTGTGAGGGCACTCTACTGCAGAGCCTACCACTACTGTTGTGGTTGTGGGTTGACATAGTGTTGTGACCTTTGTGGGCTATGTCTTTGAGTTGACCCCTTGTAGTTGTCTTGGAAATATGTGCATCTCTCACTGTTGGGTGTGTGTGTGTGTGTGTGTGTGAACTCTCTCTGTTGCAAAGCCTCTCTGGGCTACCACTATTTATGTGGTTGTGGGTTGAGTGCACCCTACTGCAGAGTCTCTCTAGCCTACCACTACTGTTGTGGTTGTGGGTTGACATAGTGTTGTCACCTTTGTGGGCTATGTCTTTGAGTTGACCCCTTGTTATTGGCGTGGGAGTATGTGTATCTCTCACCGTTGGGGGTGTGAGTGAGAAGTCTCTCTGTTGCAGAGCCTCTCTGGCCTACCACGTTTTGTGGTTTGACATTGGTTGGTCACTCTTGTGGGAGTGTGTGTATCTCTCACTGTTGGGGGTGTCTGTGTGAGAAGGGTCTTTATTGCGGAGCCTCTCTGGCCTACCACTATTTTTGTGGTTTTTGGTTGGCATAGGTTTGTCTCCCTTGTGGGTGTTGGGTGGAGGTGACTATGTTTTTGTGTTACTCGTGTCTACGACCTTTGTGAGGTCAGTAGGTGAATTTCGCTTCACCTTTAGCTTTGGCGTTGCTGCTAAGGTTTTTCTGTTTGCTAGTCCTCTCTTTCCTTCCTCCTTTAAGCTCGGAGGTTTGTCCTAGTTTGAGCATGTGTTTGCTGTGGTGCTTTTTCCTCTGCACCGTTGTGGTTTGTTCCCCTCTGTGTTCACGTCATTTTGGCCTGGCCAGCTGGCATGTTTGTTGCTTGGTGCAGTCTGCTGGTTTGTTTGTTGTGTGTAGAAAGGGAGTGATGTGAGTAGGGGTTGTCTTTCTGCATAAAGATTGATTTTCCCTGTCCCGTTTGTTATTTTCATCATTGTGTGTACGTGGGTGGGCATTGCCGTTTTTAGGTCTCGCCTACACAGCGCGCATGCGCTGCATAGGAGAACTTTAGCACATACTCATGCGTGTGGCGGCATATGCCTTGCGGGAGTGCGCAGCGGCGCGCCACAGGCACGAGTATGTGCTTTGAAAAAGAGCAGACTGCTCTCCCCAGCGCGCATGCACCACTCGCGGGTGTACCCCTCCACCTCTTTCTCCCGCTGCTGCCTGCACACATTTAAGAACTTTTTTTTTAAATCTTTCAGCGCGAGGCGCGTGCTTGTTAAAGTTTTCGCTTGCCATTTCCATCCAATAGGCTCTGCTACTGCACCCATATGGGCGTACTCTGCCTGACACACTAGTGTACACTATTTGCATGCCGAGAGTACTTGTCTGGGATGCTGCCCAGTTGGCAGGAATTCCCACATTATGCCAGGTTGCTGCAGTTAATCCACGGCAGTTGCTATTACTTTGACGGCCACCACTATGTTATCTATATATGTTATATAGATTTCTGGGGTGGGTAATGCCGCTTGTGTATATTGTGGTGACTGTCGGGTTGTTTTCTTTTTCTCTAGTTTTCTTTTTTTCTTTCTTGCAGTGTTTAATCTTGCAGTCCTACTACTTGTTTTTGGTTTTATGCCTGTTATGAAATAAAAATGATGCAGTTGAAACAGTGGTAAATCAGTTGCCACCCACTAACTTTTCTTGGTTTTCTAAGTTGTCCACGTTTATTGGTGCTGTTGCATGATAGCTCAGTGAGATAATGACTTTGAGTTGCAGATTGCGATTTGGGAACGCTAACTCAGCCTTCCATGGTTGTCAAACGTGGTACCATTACATTGGGCAGTCCCTTGCAATGTGACAATGATGGCAGTCTTAAAGCAGTGATGGTCACAAGCTATGAAAGCAGTTCTTAAAAAAAAGGTTCTGTTCTGGACTAAGGGGTGGGGGTAGAAGCAGTATTTTGCCACAGTTAGAAGTGGTGATGTAAATACACCGGTTAGAGCACAGCCCACCAAGCATATAAATTGCATCGTGTCTTAACACGAAGACTGTGCAGTGTGGTGGAATATGAGACCTGTATGACGGATCCTGGAGGGGCGGAGACTTGACCTTAAAGAATGCATACCTGTAGGGGAACAGCTAAATCAGTCTGTTTGTGCACCTGACAAAGGAATTTGCCAGCATATAAAAACATTCTTTGTTTTCAGTGCTAGTTAAGCGGGAAAAAATCATGCTTGGGGTTATAATGTAGGAACGTCTTTTACCTATTGATCTTGCAGAAATTTGCTTAAGATGATTCTCTTACTGACAACTGCTTGCTGTCAGTATGAAGTCATCCTGGCCCTTTGAAGTAGAGTGCAGTACATTGGTCGTCATACTACGCTCCACCTTGCATATGGGGCATAACACAGAATCTGTAGTTAACACACCAAATTAAGCACGTTTTACCTTTAAAACAAAAATCTTTTTTTTACGCACACACTCATGTCAACAATCACAAGCACACTGACACCTTCATGGATACACAAACACACACGCCGACAGACCCATAACTATATACTCTGAGACACATTTGCACACTCAAAATCAATCTCACAAAAATGCACGCGCGTGCACACACACACACACACACTGACACAATCACATACACTGACCCAGTGATACACAGACACGCACTAACACAGAGAAATAACACACACAAATATGCACATACTGACATTCTCACATACACCATCACAGACTGACTAATACACATCACATACACATTTACACAAACAATGACAAACATTATTTCACACTCATAGGCACACACATACTCATACAGTACACACTCGTAAACTCTCATACATGTGCGCTTGCACGCATATACGTGCACTTATATCCAGTGTGGAGGAGAATAAAATAGCAACATAAAAATATATTTTTAGAATATTTATCCGACTTTCTCTATTATTCACCCTCACAAAACACACACGCCGACAGACCCATAACTATATACTCTGAGACACATTTGCACACTCAAAATCAATCTCACAAAAATGCACGCGCGTGCACACACACACACACACACTGACACAATCACATACACTGACCCAGTGATACACAGACACGCACTAACACAGAGAAATAACACACACAAATATGCACATACTGACATTCTCACATACACCATCACAGACTGACTAATACACATCACATACACATTTACACAAACAATGACAAACATTATTTCACACTCATAGGCACACACATACTCATACAGTACACACTCGTAAACTCTCATACATGTGCGCTTGCACGCATATACGTGCACTTATATCCAGTGTGGAGGAGAATAAAATAGCAACATAAAAATATATTTTTAGAATATTTATCCGACTTTCTCTATTATTCACCCTCATTGAACTGAACAGTTTAGTTTCATTGTAAAATGTGTGTTATCAAAATGCCCCATGGGATTAAGATAAAGAGGGAACCCATTAAACTGGAAAGCTAAGAAATGGAATAAATTTGAAACCCAGTCCTGTGCACACGTATCGGGATAATGGTTTAAGTGTACCATGTGAATTCTAAATGAATCTCAAGCAGTCTTTGTCTTCGAAATTATGGAGGTCGACATCAAGTGTATCATAAACACAGATTTATTATGTCAATCCAGATTAATACAGAAAGAGAACAAACCAGCCGACACGTGTTTCGTCACAACGTGGTACAATTGTGATTCTTCAGGGCTGGGAAGGACACAAAAACAAAAATAAAATAAAACAAAGAGATAATATAAGCCATAACTATGGCGCTTGACAGAAAAAGCATTTTTTTATATATATATAGGATTACTACGCAATGGTAACTGGGAAGTTAAACACCCGAGAAACTTTGGAGACCCTATGTTGTGAAAAAGTACATGAATTGAGTGACTTCACACTACATAGAGACCTCAATGGTAGTGAGGTGGTGGTTTGGACAAGATAAAATAAGATAAAGGAAACACGGAGAAGATTCTTGATGGCGCCATAATCAATTGCTAATCTAAGAGAAGAAGACAATTTTAAATAATGAATAACCAACAATGACGCTGGCTCTCCCGAGTGTTGGTCTAAGAGAAGAACAAAATTTGTTAAAACCGGAGACAGCTTAGGCCTGGAAGTCATAGGTCTTGCATTTCGACAGAAGAACCATGATATATGTGAAGCCCAATGGATCAACTACATCATCTACTGGGGGCGGTACATTGATGATTGCCTACTCTTCTGGTCAGGATCACAAGAGAATCTGGATACATTCTGCGAATACTTGAACTCTAATGACATGGACATGAAATTCACATGTGAATCTAGCACAACTTGTGTCACCTTCCTTGACATTGAACTATGTCAAGGATAATTCTCTACACATTAATGTAATGTAATGAGGTGCTTATATAGCGCTCTATCACCCGACGGGTATCCTGGCGCTTAAAAAGGAGAGTCCCCACCAGAAGTTAATAGGGGCAGCCGAGGTGTGACACAGGAAGGGAGGAAAAGAGAGATAATATCAGAAGGAAAAATGACAACAGCCTAGAGAATAAAAACGTTTTCAACTTTTTCCTGAAGTCCATAAGACTTTGGACCTGACGTAGATCCAAAGGGAGAGTATTCCATAGCCGAGAAGCAATTGCAGAGAAAGATCTGCCACCTGTTCTGGACCGCCTGAACCTGACTACATTCATCAGAAATGCAGAAGCAGAACGAAGGTTTCTAGTTGGAGAATACCAGCTGAATTTTCTTTGCAGGTTCTTAGGGCCCATTCCATGAGCTGCCCTAAAGACAGTGCATAGAGCTTTGAATTGAATTCGCTGGTGGATCGGCAGACAATGCAAATCTCGCAAGGCTAATGTGGTTGAGGTCCCGCGCTGCCTATTTAAAACGAGTTTTGCTGCAATGGCCTGTATTCTGTACAGCTTCACAATAAGGGTGTTAGGTTTAGTAGGTGTTAGTAGACTCTACCGCAAGGAGACTTCATGCAATGCGATTCTCCACGCAGATAGTTTGCATCCCCTTCACCAGATACAGACAATTCCCTATGGGGAGTTTACTAGAGCTAGGAGGAACTGCAATGAAGATGCAGAATTTGAGAAGTGCATAACTGACACGAAACACAGATTCACCAAACGTGGTCACAGACCATCAGAAAAGCCACAAACAGAATAAACAATACAAAAAGAGACACTACTCTTCAGTCGAAAACCAACGAAAGAACAGAAACAACCTGTGAGGATCATTACGGACTATAATGAGATTAGTGTTATAATGCGAAAGAGTTTCAACAAACATTGGGAAACTTTACTAGCTGACAAATCTTTGGGCGACAGCATAACTGCTCGACCTCAGATCACCTTCAGAAGAGGTAGAACTCTAAGGAACAGACTTTGTCCCACTGTACCAAGCTCCATATCTGTTTCCTCACACAATAGGCTTTCACAAATGCGGATGCTGTGGAGTCTGCAACTGGGCTCTAAATGGAACGAAAGAATTCAGAAGCTGGAATGGACACAAATACAACATTACCCGCAACATCAACTGCAACACCAAATATGTTGTGTACATCCTGCAATGCACATGCAATAAACAGTATATAGGAAGTACTATCAGGCCCTTGAAAGAACGCATCAGTGAACACATCAGGGCAATGCACAATGGGGATGCAAGATATCCGATGGCCCTTCATATAGCGACATGCACTACACAAGGACCACACAAGAGCCTACCCTTCTTTGGAATAGACATCACCAACAACAACATTAGGGGTGGCAATCGCAAATTGAGGCTGAGAAGACAAGAAGCAACCTGGATTATGCGTCTTCAGTCGGTCAAACATAGTCTAAACATCGACCACGAACTACAGTATTTTCTGGGATCATAGACTTTCTTTCTCCTACTGTTAATAACTGTTGATTTCTGTACCGTTCACACAATAAGATGATAACATCAGGTTTGCTGGACATTGACTGTTTTTGTTTTTGCATACGAAATGTTTTGACTAAAGACTCCAGTTCGCCTGACCTTTTATTGAGTCATCGCTGTTTCTGCATTACATACCCCATCTAAATATGTTGTTTTCTATTTTATGAACAGGACTAGTTAAATGTTTGTTTACCTTTGTTTGATTGTGACCACTGCCAGCATTTTGTATTGCTACATGCCTTCCTTTGGATCTACACGTCATGTACGCAAGAGCTCTGTCTGTCCTCCTTTCTATACATTATTATGTTCTTTCCACTTTTTATATGGGGTCTCATACCATATGCACCTCGTAATACTTCACCACACTACCACACATTATTTATGTTCCTTCCACTTTTGGCTTCTTTTATACTGTTCAAACATATTTTCCTGCATTTAGGAATAACAATACAGGGTACTTATCACCAAAACCTTGCTCCTTGATTTATGTTTTCGTACCCCGTGCACCTCACATTTCTTTCCTGCGTGCCTTTCACCAATTAGACGTATGAGGTTTTGTGCTTGTACTTCATTAACATTCTAGTGCGCGCATTTTCCTCACTTCCGGTTTCCCAACCGGAACCACCTCCTCAAGTTCCAGTGTTCCGACCAAACTCTCGCTCCATTCTTATTTAAACTTCCAGCTCCTCCTGTCCGTTTCCACTTCCCTGGAGAGGACACCGTTAATCTCTGACACGAAATCCTGGAGCGCAGGTAAGCCCATATTCTGATACTTTACATGCCAACCCCTGTGTTACAGAGGATTTTGTTTCTACAGGTAATTACAGACCGCAGGTTATATCTTTTTCTTACCCCTCTTTTAGACTGCCTCCAAACTAAGACATACCCGTCATTCCACTGGTGTCTCGCTTACCGGGGGACACATGGAAGGATTCCTTTTCACCCTTTAGTTTTTACTTTGATTTTAACCTGTGTCGCTACCGGGTCGGAATTATCACCGGCTTTGCGGTGAGTGACGCGTCCTTTATTACCCCGTTATTTATTTATTCCTCTGCTGCCGGTGTTCATACCATTTTGACTTTCCCTTAATACACTTCCCTCCTTCTTTTGCCCTTTCTCACACTTTCTCTTCCCTTTATATTTTTCTCCGCCATGCATTCCGTTTCTTTCATTCATGTACTCATTGGGCACACACGCAGCCTAAAACATTTTTTTCTACTTAATTTTGTTCTACTTTTTTTCAACTATTCTTGATGTGTATTTTGTCTACTATTCTTGATGTTAAACTTTCAGACACGCATTGTATGACAAGTGTTTTGGGGACCAATACCTTTACAGTTTATGGGTGTACGTGATATGGTTGGCAGTTTGGTGTTTTTTTTTAGGTTTTCCAGCAGCATGCTAATATACGTGAAATTCTGGGTCAGTTAGTAATCTGTTCAATAACATGCTAATATACGTGGAATGTTGGGCCAGCCAGTCAATCTTTCCTGACACTCCAGTTAGTATTTGGGACAATGATGAATCTTGTATGAGTGGGTCTACTCACATTCAATATTTCGGCAGACAATTCAGGTGCCTACGAACGTTATACGTCGCATGATACACTATGTCACATTATGTCACCCATCTCTTCACATATATCATGGTTCATCTGTCGAAATGCAAGACCTATGACTTCCAGGCCTAAGCTGTCTCCGGTTTTAACACATTTTGTTCTTCTCTTAGACCAACACTCGGGAGAGCCAGCGTCATTGTTGGTTATTCATTATTTAAAATTGTTTTCTTCTCTTAGATTAGCAATTGATTATGGCGCCATCAAGAATCTTCTCAGTGTTTCCTTTATTTTATTTGATCTTGTCCACACCACCACCTCACTACCATTGGGGTCTCTATGTAGTGTGAAGTCACTCAATTCATGTACTTTTCCACAACATAGGGTCTCCACAGTTTCTCTGGTGTTTCACTTCCCAGTTACCATTGCGTAGTAATCCTATATATATATATATTAAAAAAAAATTGTTTTTTCTGTCAAGCGCCAAAGTTATGGCTTATATTATCTCTTTGTTTTATTTTATTTTTGTTTTTGTGTCCTTCCCTGCCCTGAAGAATCACAATTGTACCACGTTGTGACGAAACACGTGTCGGCTGGTTTGTTCTCTTTCTGTATTGATCTGGATTGACATAAAAAATCCGTGTTTATGATACACTTGATGTCGACCTCCATAATTTCGAAGACAAAGAATGCTTGAGATTTATTTAGAATTCACATGGTACACTTAAACCATTATCCCGATACGTGTGCACAGGACTTGGTTTCAAATTGATTGTACAGGTCTTGACCCACACACTTGCAGGGGTTGTTTCACTTGGGTTTGTTCCCCCTGACCTGTCAGCACCGGACACACTCAGTCTCAACTTATAAATTTAGCATACATGCCAGAGCACCATTTCTTCCTGAACTTAAGCTAAACCCCTCAACGATACAAATAAGAAATGGAAGAAAGCCTGGAGGCTGGCAATGCCAATATTTCTCAACTTTCCTGCCGTTAGGTTTTGTCAGTGCTTGTTGCTGACGTTGAACAGCAAAAAAAAACAAGCATTGGCATAGCCAATAGGTCTCGCCTTTGGGACCTGCTGCATAACTAAATACTTATAAGGTCTCAAAGGCGAGACCTATTGGCTATGCCAATGCTTGTTTCTATTGCATTGCCATATGTTGTCATTTATGGTATGTATCACTTTCTATTATGCATTTCTGCATTTTTGAGGTTATCTTGTTAACCCATTCTACTGTGTTTTCCTTGTTTTTCATCCTATCTGGTTTTCCCTTAACCATCTTCAGATTGTTGCAATGGATCCTTTCAGTTTTCTGTGCATGTTATTTTTACCAATGTTTGCTTTTTCCTTGGACCATTGCATTGTGTTTTTGTTCACCATGAGGAAGGGAGAAGTGTTGTACCTGCTGCTCAGCCAGAGTGAGTGTGGTATGGAATTTTGGCATGGATGATGCTGCGGAATGTTGGGTGAGTGAGGCTGGCAGTTGGAGAATGGGCTGAGCAGCAGGAATGCTGCTCCTGGTGGGGCTCTCTGTACCTTTTATCTGGAACCATCTACTTGAATAAATACTATCTTAAGTTTACCTGGAACTGGATCTTCGTTTCATTACAACACATAACATTCATGTAATTAAACTATCCCAGTTTCCTAAGCAATTTAGAATTCTTATTCTCATTCTTGCTCATTTCCACCTGAATACTGCTTTACCCTATGCATATTACCATAATTCAATGTTATTTTAACTATGTCATTTATCTACAGACCACCCTTCTGCACGCCACTTCTTTTTATTGGCATGTCTCCTGGTACCTTCAACTAGTGGTTCTTTGGATCTATAAACATATTCGTGGCCGCTCCCATCTTCCCCTATATTACTATTCAAGTAACCTTTCGTTCAACTCCATGAAGCACTTTATACATTCATAATTCTTTTTTTTTTTTTTTTTAAATGAATGTTTGATACTCAAAAAGTAATCACTTATTATATTATGGACGCATGACTTTATTCAATATAGTAACCACCCACCCACCCATGTATTGCAGTACCATGTATATTAGTTTCAGCGTACCTTGTGGTTCATTGACAAGCACGAGGCACTTCAACAGAACAGGGAGAAGCAGCTCTACATCCCCAATGTCGGTGGCCTGCGTGCGCTGCAAAATGTCAACAAGGAACGTCAGCACAGATGCTAGGCGGGGTGGAGGCGCATGACCTTTGAACTGGAGGTAACTGTCACTGAAAAGATATGAAACACCATCTCAGTCATCTTTAAAGACTTAGTAGGAGACAAAGTTGTAAACACTTTCAGCTTGATCATTAATGGTTATTTATACAGCAGATTTAATTAAGTTAATTATTAAATGCCTTAAAAATAAAGTCTGATGTGAAATTAGAGGATTAAAAGAAAGAGACAGATCCTTTAAACATCAATCAAGCCTCAACACTTGCAAGAATTGCTAAATGCACACACCAGATACAATTAATGTTTAACTGTAAAAGTGTGCGGAAGCGTTGTACCTTATAACTTGCAAAGTGGACTTGCGAAGATGAGACACTTGCGGACTGGAGGAGGGGTCGCATAATGCCAGAAGCAATGGGTGACTTCCTACTCCTGACGTAGACGGTGACGCAGGTAGAAACCGACCAAAGTACTGCTGAATTATGCTCCTAAGCTGCTGTTTTATGTAGGCTCCTTGATTTGAAGACTGGCGAGAAATAATACAAAGGCCCTGGAAATGAAAATTACGGCAATGAGGCTTCTATAATCCAACTTAATTTAAAACATACACGAGTATTGAAGAATACATGTGTAAACATATATGTGTGTGTATATATATATATATATATATATAATTCACTTAAAAAACCATAGGTTTCACACATGTTATAGTTAGGTGGATATTTCACTCGTAAAAAAACTATGAAATTCCCCCGTTATAGTTAGTTCAGATAACTACAACTCGCGCGCCCGCAATCCACTGCTCATGACGTCACATATTACATCACTCATGACATGGTCAGTGGCATCACTGATGACATCATCCTTGTGATAGAGTGGCGGTCGCGCGAGTTATAGTTATCTGAACTAACTATAACGGGGGAATTTCATTGTTTTTTTGCGAGTGAAATATCCACCTAACTATAACATGTGTGAAACCTATGGTTTTTTAAGTGGATTTGCAAGGTTTTTTAAATGCTAATTCCGAACTATAACGTGTGAAACCTATGGTTTTTTCAGTGAATTTGTACGGTTTTTTAAATGCTAATTTATTTATGTATTATTATTTTTTGTTATATATTTATTTACAATAAACTACGTATTAATTTTTAATTTTTTTATTTTTAGTTTTTCACCGTGCGCGCACCCCTGCGATTTTTAAAAAAAAAAATAAAAAAAAATGTTTCTGCCTTCGGGGTCCTTCAGGGACCCCCTGACAAAGGCTAGGGGGTCAGGAACTCTCTACCCTGCCCCCTTTTCACGTTCGCCACCATCCTTTTTCACTCTCGCACTGAAAACAAACAAAATGGCGGCCGACACTTCCTGATTTCGACCGATTCGAACGTTGACTAACATGTAACCACCAATCAGAATTACGCTCGCAAACGTTAGGGTGCTCGCACGGTGCGCGCTTATAGATATTTATATGCTTTTAAATGCTATTCTCTCAGGAACTACTGAACAGATTGACACCAGACCTGCAAAAGGCACTTCCCTGACCTGAGGACTACCTCTCTGCCAAATTTCAAGTAATTCTGTTCAGCCGTTCGGGCTGTACCTTCGACTAAAGGTCCTATGGAAAAATACATGGGGAAAACGCGTTTTGGGACCCCCCTTGTTTCTCGGCCCCCGCTTGACGAATCACCCCGAGACTTTCAGGGTAGGAGCTGAACGGAGCGCCCCATTAGTTTTGAAAATTTCGCGAGGATACGTCAACCGGCGCCAAAGTTATTCAAAATAGAATTTTAAGATATCCTATGGAAACTCGGTCCTAACTATAACTATCTACTGGCGACCGCCAGTAGAAAATATATATATACATACATACATATATATATATATCTTCCTTTATTCTCAACTCTGCGTCATGGCATATCATCAGGACCTTAGAGATGTATAGGTCCAAATAAAGGCAATGGATGTCACTTTAATCAGTCTTAAGAAGAAAAAAACTACAAGACTCAAGACTTTTGGACAGGAGGAGATGGAAATTCTCAATCAGTTAATAAAACTATGAAGTTGATGGAGACATCATCCATATGCCTCCACCAAGCCAAGGGTCTGAACAATTCTCCTTCATACCCACACGTGTAGCTTGTCCACCCTTAAACCTATCGGAAAAAGTGTACTATTGCTAATCAACTTCTAAATGATAGTGTGAGGAGGATTCTTATTAAAAGGGACTAAACTTCACCATCCCTTGCACGTATAACCTGCAGTACTACCACTGAAATATTTCTATATTTTTGATTAAGCACCCATATTCTCATGTCGCTAAAGTTTATTGATTTGGTGATTTATTCTGTCATAATGATGCTCCCTCCACTTTGTGCAGGCAAAAAGGACCACCTGGACAAGCAGTGGCCTTTGAAAGACAGTGGAGATCGTATCTTTCCACAAGTCTGATCCTGTCTAATTCTATGCTGCCAAAGAAAAATCAAGCTAAGTCCCCATCAGGGTTGGAAGTGCAAGGTTCAACCATATGCCTGCTTTGGATTTTGCAGTTTTGACCCAGCCGTATAAATCAACTCTTTCCTTACATCAGAAGGAATGTAAAGTGAATTCAAAACGGAGTCATGAATAATTGACCAAAAGGTGCGGACTCGTTTTTATTTAGCAACTTACTAGCACATGCATCAAAAATACCATTTGCGATTCCTTATTAGCGAAAAATAAGGATTCGCTAATAAGGAATCGCAAAAGCCTATGCATGTAGAAATCGCTTACAAAATAGCGATTTCTAAATATTTCTTAATTGCGAGTCGCAAATTGCGAGTCGCAATTAAGGAATACCTCCCCATTCATTCCTATGGGCCTAGAGGCCCATAGGAATGAATGGGAGGACGTTCTTAATTTGCGATTCTCAATTAGAGAATCGCAAATTGAGAATGCAATTTCAAGGGTGCAAGGGTGTCAAAACGACACCCTATTGCACCCCTGAAATCGATCTGTGTACAAATGTTGCGCACACACATGTCCAAAGGACATGTGTGTGTGTAACCTACCACTTTGAAAAATGCACTTTCGTGCATTTTTCAAAGTTTTTGCAAATTACCATGAAGTTCATCTTCATGGTAATTTGCGCCCCCTATCAGCGAAATCGCTAATTATTTAACTTTAATGCATTGCATTTAAGGAATCTCAATTTGCGATTCCTTAAATGCAATCGCAATTTGAGAACTCGAAATTAATTGCGAATTCTCAAATTGCGAGTGCCTTGACCCTTCATGCATCGCAAAAGCCCTTTTTGCGAGCGCAAACGGACGATTTTTGCAAATCGCACAGTTTGCACTCGCAAAAATGGTTGATGCATGTGCCCCATAATGAATATGCTACTTACCAGTATGCATCTGTTCTTGGCATGTAGGGCTGCTGACATTCATATCTGTGCATAGATTGCCGCCTAGTGTTGGGTCCGGATGATTGCACATTGTTGTCCTGGAAGAGTCTTCGAAGTATCCTGAGATGGGTGACTCCTCCCCTGGACCACAGTGCGCATGGGCATCCTCTCCATCCCCAGATTGTTTTTCGCCATTGTGGCAGTGATGGAGTAGATACAGGAAGTGATGACCATGCTATACAGTAATTCTGAGAGCTGCAGCTGCGACAGGCGCCGGGGAGGAGGGTGGGCGATATGAATGTCAGCAGCCCTACATGCCAAGAACAGATGCATACTGGTAAGTAGCATATTCAGTTCGAGGCATGTGGGCTGCTGAATTCATATCTGTGCATAGAATACACAGCAGTACCTCCTATTAGCGGCGGCTACCCGTGCCAGCTGCAGCAGTCTGAAAAAGAGTTTTGAGAACAGCCTGTCCTACAGCTGCCTGCTGTTTTGAGTGTACATCTACATAGTAGTGTTTGGTAAATGTATGTATAGTGGACCATGTGGCTGCTCTAGATATTTCCTGTAAAGGAATGTTTCCCAGGAAAGCCATGGACGCCCCTAACTTTCGTGTTGAGTGGGCTCGTGGTGGAATCGTTAATGTGCGTTTAGCTTTTTGATAACAAATTTGGATACATTTAACGATCCATCTGGCTATACCTGCTTTGGAAATGGCGTTGCCTTTGTGTTGTGGGGAGAAGGCAACAAAGAGTTGTTTAGTCTTCCTAAAGTTTTTAGTTCTGTCAATATAGTACATGAGGGCCCTCTTTACATCTAGTGTGTGGAGCATCCTCTCAGCGACATTTTGTGGGTTTTGAAAGAAAACAGGCAGTTCAATGGTTTGGTTCATGTGGAACTGCGATATTACTTTAGGCATGAATTTGGGGTTGGTACATAGTACGACCCGGTTTGCGTGAACTTGTATAAATGGCTCCTGAATGGTTAGTGCCTGGAGTTCACTAACTCTTCTTAAGGAAGTGATGGCAACCAGGAAAGCCACTTTCCAGGTGAGGAATTGAATCTCACAAGAATGGAGAGGTTCAAAGGGTGGACCCATTAGTCTGGTGAGGACCAAGTTGAGGTTCCACACCGTTGCTGGGGGGTGCCTTGGGGGAATCACCCGTTTAAGTCCTTCCAAGAAGGCTTTGATGGCAGGCACTCTGAATAAAGAGAGGTGCTGCCTGTTTTGGAGGTAGGCTGCTATTGCTGTTAAATGGACACGTATTGAGGTGTATGCCAGATTGCATCGGTATAGGTGTAATAGATAGCAGATTATGTTCTGAATAGATGCGTCTAGCGGGTTAATGTGATTGTTGTTGCGATAAATGACAAACCTCTTCCATTTGGCTGCATAGCAAGCTCTGGTAGTGGGTCTCCTAGCTTCCTTAATGATCTCCATACAGTCAGGTGGCAGGTTTAGGTAGCCAAACTCTAAGACTTCAGGAGCCAGATTGCCAGGTTCAGCTGTTGCGGATCTGGGTGTTGAATTTCTCCATGGTTCTGCGTCAAATGCGCGGGTTTGATCCGCAGCCTTTGATGCGGCACCACGGAAAGTTCCAGAAAGGTGGTGTACCATGGCTGGCGTGCCCATGTTGGAGCAACCAGGATGAGTGTCAGTGAGTGCTGTCGCAGTTTGCGTGCCACCAGCGGTATCAACGGCGCTGGGGGAAAAGCGTACGCAAATCTGGCGGACCAGTTCATCCATATCGCATTGCCCTGCGACTGTGGATGTGGGAACCTGGCGCCAAAGCTTTGGCATTTTGCGTTTTCGCTTGTGGCGAATAGGTCTATCTCTGGATGACCCCACTGCTGGAAGTACGGTTGGAGTACTGATGGGTGTAACTCCCACTCGTTCATCTGGTGGCTGTGTCTGCTGAGCAGATCCGCCATCTGGTTGTCTTTGCCTGGGAGGTGTTCCGCCATGAGGAATATGTTCCTCTGAATGGCCCACTTCCACATGCTTTGAGCCAGATGAGACAACTGTGGAGAGTGTGTTCCTCCCTGCTTCTGTATGTAGTACATGGCAGTCATGTTGTCCGTCCGGATCAACACGACTTTGTTGCACAGGTGTACTTTGAATGCTTTCATTGCCAGGAAGATTGCCATCAGTTCCAGAAGGTTGATGTGCATCTTCTTTTGTTGTGTAGTCCATAGTTCCTGCACTGTGTAATTGAGTACATGAGCTCCCCATCCCTGGAGAGACGCGTCCGCTGTCAGTATTATTTGTGGAACAGGCTCTTGGAACGGTCGGCCCTTGCAAAGGTTTTGTGGATTCCACCAATGCAGAGAGTTGTATGCCCGACCGCTCACCAACACTAGGTCTTTCAACTGTCCTTGAGCCTGATTCCACTGACATGCTAAGCACTCCTGAAGCGGGCGCATATGTAGTCTCGCGTGTGGGACTATGAAGATGCAGGAGGCCATCATGCCTATCAACTGCATGAACACTCGCGCCGGAAGGGAGTGTTGAGGTTTGAATTTTGAGATCAGCAGTTGCATGCTGTTGATTCTCACTAAAGTTGGCTGAGCTGTGGCAGCCAGAGTGTTGATTGTCGCGCCTAAGTACTGTTGTACGTGCGCAGGTTGGAGACTTGATTTTGTGTAATTTAGTGAGAATCCCAGATCGTGAAGAAGGTGAATGGTGTGGGACATGTGGGTGGCACATTGTTGTGCTGACTTGGCCTGAACTAGCCAGTCGTCCAAATAAGGGAAGACGTGAATATTTTGTCTTCGCAGATGCGCGGCCACTGTCGCCAGGCACTTGGTAAAGACCCTGGGTGCTGTTGTTACTCCGAAGGGGAGAACTTTGAACTGATAGTGATTCCCTTGAATGGTGAATCTGAGGTATTTCCTGTGTGAAGGGTGTATTGGTATGTGGAAGTATGCATCCTTCAGGTCTAGCGTAGCTAGGAAATCCCCCTGACTGAGTAGTGGGATAACCTGTTGGAGGGTGAGCATATGGAAATGCTCCGATAGTATATATAGGTTTAGGGGTCGCAGGTCTAGGATAGGTCTGAGCGAGCCGTCCTTTTTTGGGATCAAGAAGTACAGAGAGTACACCCCTGTGCCCTGCTGGGCGATGGGCACTACTTCTATGGCCCCTTTTGCGAGCATAGCAAGCACTTCTTGCTGGAGTAAATCTAAGTGTTCGGCTGACATAGGACGGTGCTTTGGTGGTATGTTGGGTGGAGTGGAAGTTAGTTCCAGACAGTACCCATGTTGAATGATGTCCCTGACCCACCTGTCCGTGGTGATGTTCTTCCATGCGGGCAGGAACAGCTGGAGTCGTCCCCCGACAGGTGTTAAGTGGTCGGGGGGTAGGGAG
Organism: Triturus cristatus; assembly: GCF_964204655.1. Lineage (NCBI taxonomy): Eukaryota > Metazoa > Chordata > Amphibia > Caudata > Salamandridae > Triturus > Triturus cristatus. The sequence continues at coordinate 634,816,091 of NC_140589.1, read as the reverse complement.
AGGGCGTCACTGTTTGTTTTTTGGGGAGGACCTGGTGTTGCCATATCCACGTCCCCTGCCCTTGGTGCTGGATTCACAATATCCACCCCTGTTGTTTTTGTCGTAGGTGGTTTGTGTGCCACCTTTAGCATACTGTTGTTGTGACCCCTGACCCCTTGACGTTCCCCTATTTCCATTGCGACGAAAGGAGCCACTACGAAATTGTTGGGTTTGTAGCGCCCCCATAGATTTGGCAGTATCTGTGTCTTTTTTTATTTTCTCTAGGGTAGTGTCAACGTCTGGGCCAAATAAAAATTCCGTGTTAACCGGTAAGTTGAGGATATTGTTTTGGATCTCGGGTTTGAAGCCTGAGATGCGTAACCAGGCATGGCGTCGCAGCATGACACTTGTGTTTATTGCCCTGGCCGCTATGTCAGCTGCGTCTAGGGCGCATTTTATGGACGCATTAGAGAGGAGTTGTCCTTCTCTAATGAGGAGTTCGGCTGACTCTTTATACTCCTCCAGTAGGTGTTGGAGCAGTGACTCCAGTGTGTCATAATGTGACCTGTCATAACGTGCCAGGAGTGCCTGTGTATTGGCAATGCGCAGGATATTGGCTGCTTGCGCTGCAACACGTTTGCCCGATGTTTCAAGGACCTTTGACTCTTTGTCTGGGGGAGGAGCATCACCAGTTGTCTGTGAGTGGGCTCTTTTACGAGCGTTGGCAACCACCATAGAGTCTAATGGCAACTGACCCCTAATGTATTTAGGGTCACCAGGTGCAGGCTTATATTTCTTTTCAATCCTGGGGTTTAACACCCGGGCTCTTGTGGTGTCCTTGAAAATGTCTTTGGCAGGCTTCAGAACCCCTTTAAGCATGGGCAGAGTCTTGACAGTCCTTTCTGAAGATGCGAAAGTGTCAAGCATGAAGTCCTCCTCAATGGCGTCAGAATGTAGCTCCACCCCATGATGAGCAGCAGCCCGTTCGATAAGGGCATTAAATGCGGCCGTGTCCTCTGTAGGAGACGTTTTAATGTTGTAGAGGTGCGCATCCTGAGTATGTGGCGTGACACTTTGGTCTGTGGGGTCATCCCATGCCTGATCAGGATCTTGCGTTTCATCGGGATCTGCGTCCCCGGGGTAGATGGTTTCGTCCCCACCATATTCCTGCATCGGGTCCGATTCAGAAGGGGTAGGAGAAAAGGACTGCGGATCCAGTTGGAGGGGATGGAAGTGTTCGTGTAGCACTGGTTCCTGCTCCGCCGGTAGCTTGCGTTTAAGGGGAATTTTGTATAGCACCTCTTCCCTGACTGGCGTGATTTTGCGCTTGTGGAGCATGAGCCTGCCAGTGTCGGCGTCGATAAATTGTGGCCCTGAAGAGTCTTGTTCTGTTAGGCCAGAGGTGGTGGACTGTGTGTGGAGGACACGTGTCCGAATTTGAAAGAGTTTCGGTGCCGATGATGGCGGCAGCCCAAAGGTAATGTTGGTGGGCTCCGAGTGCACTCTACAGGGTGAGGTAGTGTCGGGACCCGAGGTAGAGTGGAGGGCTACCCAGTCCCGAATACGTTGTAGAGATGCAGAGACCTGTTGCACAGCAAACTGAGATGGTGGTTTGGTGGGCATCTTGGTAGTAGGCGTGGAGGCCGACCCCGACTTTTTTGTCGGAAGGGGGTCACTGGTCTGAAGGGATGCATCGATAGTCGACGTAGTCGAGGACTTCTTCGGCATCGGTGCTTTAGGCGTCGACGTAGCCGAGGCGGCCATTTTGACTGCGGAGGTTGCAGGCTTCGGTGTCGGCGCCGAAGGTGTCGGTGTCTTGTGGTGCCCGAGGGCGCGCTTCTTTTGTGCGTCGACTGCGTCTGCTGCGGTGAGCTCGGCGCCGAAGTCTTTCTGTACGCGTTCGGAGCCGACGACTTTCTTCGGCGCCGGGGCAGTGGACTGTTTCGACGCCTTTGATCCGACCACCACCAGTTTCGCTTTCGATTTTGAAGGGACTGGAGCGATGGATGTGTTAGGGTTTAACAACCCGGACGTCTTGGGTAATATTGGCTCTTGCATAGTGTTCGATGCCGGGCCGGAAGGCGGGGCGAGGAACCATGGAGTAGGTCTTGGGTAAGGCCCGAAGGCGATCCCTCGACCGGAGCCTGACGACTAATTTAGGCCTCCGTTTCGACGGATAGGCCTAGCTCCTCGGGAGAGCTGTCTTCTTCAGCCCCATAGGCTTTGTCGAAGTCCCCTACCTCGTCGACGGCTTCTTCACGTCGAAAGAGCTCTCCGTCATCGTCGTCCGATCGGGAACCATGCTCTGAAGCGGGGCTAGATACTATTTCTTCCACGCTCTCGGCGTCCTCGGTGCTGAATATGTTGGTGGGTGCGGGCGCTGCCTGCTGCGCCTCGAGCCACGCTGCCCGTCGGTTCCGTAGAGTTTTCTTGGATCGGAACCGCGCGCAGGCCATGCATTTCGATTCGTCGTGATCCGGCGAGAGACATTTGTTACAGACCGGGTGGATGTCGATGTGAGGGTACTTGGCGTGCCACAACGGACACCTCTTGAACGGAGTTCTCGATTCCATCGTCGATCGAGCGCCGAAGTTTGGACCAATTCGGTCCGAAATTTGGAAGAGGGTGTGGAGCACTAGAACTAGTAGTCGACACCGAACGGTAACTGTACCGACTAAAACTATAGGCCTTTTGGCCTAAAACTAAGTATTCCGAAGTTGAGCTAAGATAGTTGCATCCGAACCCAATGGCGGAAAAAAACAATCTGGGGATGGAGAGGATGCCCATGCGCACTGTTGTCCAGGGGAGGAGTCACCCATCTCAGGATACTTCGAAGACTCTTCCAGGACAACAATGTGCAATCATCCGGACCCAACACTAGGTGGCGATCTATGCACAGATATGAATTCAGCAGCCCACATGCCTCGAACTTAATGTTACATCGGAAATGTAGCCAGCAACAAATAAAATACAGAAAAGAAAAACAATGGTATACTCTTTGCACATACATTGTCAAAAGAAACAAAACATGATCCAGTTAAAAAAAAATAAGCAAATAATCCGGTCATTTAGAAGAAGTGACCAATGCTATGCATGAGAAAACACATTATGTGCTCAGAGAAAAAGACTATAAATGTAGCACTTATTGGGTAAATTCAATATTAAGGTAAATACAAGACAGTGCCATTTTTTCCAAGTAAGATAAAGTGGGTTTGCAGACAATAGCTCCAAAACAAAATAGAACAAATGCAAAATACCAGCGAAAGCAGAATAATGAAATACAGAAGCAAAAATATCTCCCCCCCACTAGAAAGCCCAGACCAGCAGAAGTCTGAGGAAAAAGCAATAAAAATACTGACAAAAAACCCAAGCCCTTTTATAATGTTCTAAACAACACACGTTATACAGACAAATATTGTGACATTTTAAAATGTATAAAATTCTGTTACCAATGCCTTTAGGAAACAAGATGATATATCAAATTAACTCCTTCCCTGCTCATGACGGAACCACTCCGTCATGAGCCACGGGCGCCATGTGCTCATGACGGAGTGGTTCCGTCATGCTGCGGCCGTTGGCGGCCTCTCCGCCCACGCGGCTCTGATTCCCCGCCTGTGCGGGCGATCAATGCGAGTGGGCAGAGTCGTGAAGGAACCACTCCGTCATGAGCACAGCGCGCCCGTGGCTCATGACGAAGAGGTTCCGTCACGAGCATGGCGGCGCCGCAAACCCCCCAAACCCCCCCAGCGCCGCGGCGAAGGGGTTAAATACGTTTCTCTGGTTTTCCATCCAGATGTATGTATCATTAATTATAATTAATTAATACATACTAGTGCAAGCAATCATTATTCATATAATCGTTTACACCAAAAGTAAAATAGCAACTTTAAAATACATTTGATAAATTAATTCCTCTGGACATTGTCACATCATTCTTCCTGCACAGTTATAACATCATGGTGAAAGAAACTTTGACAACAGACAAAGGAAACATTAAATCTACCAACAGTCTACAGCCTTTAGCCTTGAATAGTTACATCTTGTTAGAAGTAAAGATACAGAAAGTAACAGGAGGACCAGCAGAGGATAACTAATTCACATTATTTTTCTGTTTAACAGAGAGAGAAACTCATGCACATTTTAGTCGTGCACGTTATTTTAAGGTCTACAGCTAGCAATACAAAAATAATGATGGGGACATTTTTAATTCATTAATTAGCTTTCTTGTGTGACACCTGTCTGGCATTGCACGGCAGCCAGGCAAACAGGCATATGGCATAGCATTCAATCTGATTGAGATTACCAAACATTAGGAGCACCATATCACATAAATAGCGGTTTGCAGTCAAATGTGGAGGTCTAAAGTGGGTGATTTGTTGGGAGCTAGGACACATATTGTTTCCTCCTACAGCTACAGAGTAATTGGTTTATGGTAAGGCCCCTACAAAAGCTCCTGAATTTGGATGGCTCAAACTGCTTCAGAATCGGGGCAATCAAACTCAGTCAACAGGACAGACTCCCAAACACACATGGTGACTAGCCTGGGGGAACAGTGACAGAGGCTCCCACAGAATCAGCCGGGTCAAGGGCAATGCAAAGGTATAGACAAGCAGTGCTTGGACGGCCATAAACTTCTTCGACTCAAGTTCAATTAATGCCGAAGGCTCTTGTGGCGTGAGAGCAGGCTCAGATATTTGAGGGGCCATCCAGGTAGATTCCCACAAGCTGAGGTTTGTGTTTCTACATCAGATGTAATCAGCTGCCCTCCTTGAACAGTCCACCAACACCAACCCAGGCAGTTCACAGCCACAGGGCTTCTTGTAAATCTGTCAAATCATGAGGACAATGGCAAATTCTAATGCTCACATCAAGTATCTCTCTCAATTGATGCTGCAGAGCTTCTAGTGGAGTCTTGACCAATTTAGAATACTGGCTCTGGAAGGCTAGAATTCCTGTCTACCTGGGATCACCAGTAAGAGCCAGAGCCTATAAAAATGTGTGCTATGTTCACAATATACATTCCGAGCCAATCAGGGCATGCCACAGCTTTCTCACTGAAGGGAAGTTCCAAATGGCCGTAGGTGTCACGGATTGAAGAAATACAGTGTACGCTTCCTGCTACAGAGGGGAGTCTCTCCAATTTCCAATCTGCACCAATCACAGGGAATATGATGGACCAGTTTTTGTTAGTTGTCACATATACGCAAGGAAATTCCATAAGAAAAGTATGGATATTTGTATGACATGCTTTTGTGTAAATCCCATTCTATATGTATACTATTTGTGATGAGCCACACAAACACCTACAGGAAAGTGAAGGAGCTCATTTTAAGGGAACCGGTGGGTTTTACACCCCACTAGAATAGTCAGTCGACCCTAACCTCAAGAAGAGTATTTAGTCACCAACATACATTAGCAGTCTCCATAACTTGGCCAAGAAGAAATCACCACTCTAAAATATGGGTAAGAGTACACTTTGGGAGCAACCCTTTGCCAGAAGAACATTATCTTCTAGTGGTAGACTCAGATTGTCAAAATAAATTAACCTAGAGTAAACAAATAAAATGAAATAAAGCCACATAAGAAATGGTTGAACAGAGACAGCACTGTCCAACTATTCATTGTAGTGCAAGGACATGTGTCTACAGCTATAAACACAAAATTGCATTAGAGATTAAAAGATATAGAAAATAATTTTCCAAAAAACCCTTGAGGTCTTGACTACAAAAAGTATTAGAAAATAAAATCTCATCTAAAAAGGAGTAATAGAAGACTGTTAAGAAACAAAAAAAACACAGTATATTGATAAGCCTACAGATCAAGCAATGCAAAAAAAACCAGTACTAAAGCATTGAAAACGCAAACTATGTGTTATTTAAAAGGCTAAAACAATTACGGGAAGGATACATGTACAGTAAGGAAAGAAATTGAAACAAGGGCAGACTGGAGATTTGTGGATTATTTCACAACTCATTGCAAAGGCAGAGCAGTTGCTCTTTGGGATTTTGTAGAATGGTCAAATGAGCATAACCGCTCTGCCAATGCAACAGAGTTAATGGTAAGAGAGAATGTACAACAAATAAAGGTCATAGGGGCAAGCTCCAATGAGCCCTGGGGGCCTGTACTAAGGAAGGCTGCAAGGAACATCCCCATACATGTTGGTGGATAGATGTCCACTATTCCCAATCTGAAAAGTATGAATAGTAGGAAAAGACAGGCAATTAATTTACAGCCAAAACAAACCTATATTTAGTGCCATTGATATTCCTTTTAAACTAACCAGACACTACAATCATGAATAATCCACCCTCTATTATAAAAAAAACCCTATAAAAAGAATTCATATTATTACAACACTTCATAACTATAACTCTAGAAAATAGAGAAATCTGGATGATGGATGGGACATTTAAAACAACACCCCATCTATTTATCAGATTTATGCTACAGATACTAAAATAAATACTATTGCAATGCCTTCCATCTATGCTTTATTGCCAGTTAAGCTGTCCCCAATTTATACAGAATTTTTATCAATCATAAATGAAAAAGAAACAGGAGAAGAAGTCCCAGGAAAATAACTGATTTCGAACCTGCCATGACAGCCACGTTATCCTGAAACACAAATTCAAAGGCTGTTTTTTTTGTCTTCCATTTTTCCCAGGTTTTTGGACCACAATAAAAAAAATCAGTAAGAGGGGACTACATGTGTCTGTAAACTATATATCGTTTGATGTCAAAATAAAAAAAACGAATGCCTTTGTGCTTTGCACCTCCTGAACATGGTGATGAATACAAAAAATGAGGAAAAATTGGCACCATTTCTAAATTATGTTGAAGAATCATGGAGTTGGCATCTAAACAAGTCAGTCGCAGAAGGAAACCACATTAACCTTGTTAAACCGGTCATCCTTAGGGTGGTCTTCCCCCTAAACTTTTTGCCTTCACTCCCTCTGTTTTGCTGGAATTAGGTTTTGTTTGCCTTTGGACTCTGTACACCTTACCACTGCAAACTAGTGCTAAAGTGCTTGTGCTTCTCTAAAACATGGTAAAATTGGCTTATTTGGGCCTAGCGCACTTATTGTGTCACCCACTTAAGAATGCATTAACAGGAGCAGTGTGTATTCCTCCCAGACGGTGTCACAAAGGGGGACTGGGTGTTGGCAGGATGGGCCATTCTGAAAGCATGGGAGGGGTGGAGGTGTGCACAGCCCCACTTACACTTCAAAGGAACTGCTCCAACACACCCACAAAATATTTCACACTAACCGATTGTGACAACAGACATCCTGGGACCAGGGCAGGGAGGCAGGATTTTCCAGAACCCTCTGTGTGGGGGCGGAGGGTGGGGGGGTGAGGGGGAGGGGGGGGGGGTGAGGGGGAGGGAGGGGTGAGGGGGAGGGGTTCAATAAGTTTCTTCCACTTCAAATCTGGCCCCAGGTATAAAACAAAATAGGATCATCAGACACACTCTTCAGTGCAATATTGGATGTGTGAGGAACTCTTAGAGGATTGTCCTGCTGTCTGAGGCCTGCTGTGTACTTCGGATGACTGCCCTGCTGCACCCGCAGGACTATCCTGCTGCCTGTAACCTGCCTTGTGCCCCCAGAGGACAGGCCTGCTGCTTGAGACCTGCGTTTTTTGCTTGAACCCAGAACTCCAAGGGCTAGTTGGCTGGCCTCCTTTTCAGAGCCACAGGGACAGAAAAGGCTGAAACTGTTGTGAACCTGCACCCTGACCAAGTCTGAATGAGTCCTAACTCTGCATGTAAATGGATTTCTGAATCGAAGTAAAGGTTCATTGATCAGTTTAGCTGCTGCATTCGGTCAGCAGACAAAAATGATGACCCTTTGAGGTGCTGCTAAAGGTCCCAAACAGCCAAAAAGCCAAACTTAGGAAAGGTTTCCAAACAAAAAGTATTCTGAAGAACCAGAACCTATCAGCTCAAGTTGCCTCACCGGTTTTCCTGACATCGCTGTAGCGACCGTTACATTCTACTCCACAGAAGTAAATCCGGTTCAGCAGCTCCTCGTAGAAGGGGTGCCCGGCCTCAGAAATTCTTGCTAGCTACAGCCTGCAGCCTCACCCTGCTAGAGAATAAGGACTTCCAAAAAAGAGATTAATTCCGACCGAAAAAAATCTTCACCGTGACCTCAAACAGGGGCTGCCAGACAACCATGTCTCATCCTGAACAATGCTATTGAGGGTTTGCATACCTCTCTCCCGAGTTCAATAGGAAAATACCACCTAATTTCTACCATTTACTGGAATATTTGAAAAAAGGAGCAACGGTTCCAGGAAATTAGACAGGGACAGTCTTTTACATGTGGTATGCAGGTCAAAATCTGGAAAAAAACAAAAACATGAATAGCCTCCTTTTTAAAATACAACAATTCAGAAGGTTTGTGGTGGGAGGACACAGAATTCCTAGAAAACATTGCATACATATTATGTTACTAGTACATTTAACCAAATATAACATTAAAAAATATTGTACATTAATCTTCTGTCTAGAAAAAAAACACTTGTCAACAATATTATTTATACCCCTCAGTTAAATTAACCCCTTCGACGCGCATGACGGAACGGTTCCGTCATGCACGTCGGTTGCGCTGTGCGCATGACGGAACCGTTCCGTCATGGCCCCGCCCGCGCACAGAATCTTCAGCGTGGCACGGAAATCCGCGCCGCGTTGAAGAGGTTAATTCTCCAGCAATATTATGAAAAACAACAACAAACAAAACAAATAGGTCTACCTGGAGCAGTTTTCTTCAAAATGTGTTATCCTTTTACCAACATCCTATGGCAATTCAAATATAATTCATACAAAGTCAAATTTCCCCAAATTGAGAAAAAAAAATTAATTCCATTACATATGCCATGAAACCTAAAAAGAGTGTATTTAAAAACAACTATTCACAACTGGTAAAGACATGTAGAAATGTCATTTAAGTGGGTTAACTTTGCCAACAATTACCTGCATCTAAACAAGACCAACCAATTAAATAAGTTAAAAAAAAAAATGTAAACACCTGAAACAATTTGAGAGGTCACCTTTATAAAATGTGGATCAAAAGTCAAAATCAGTAATGAAATTAATATAAAATTTCCATTACACACCTTCCATAGACTCTCCTTACAATAATTATGTTTCTAAAGCTTTATAACGTTACAAAATGACATAGTAAAAAAATATGTTTATTTAAGACTATGGTCGTTAAAACATTTGCACATTTCTATCTGTACAGTTATAAACTCTGACTAAAAAAACATTTAAATCAATGAATTGCTTGTGTGGTAGGTAAAACTATTAAAGAATCTGTCCACTTCACAAACGACATCTAATAATTGCATGCCATATAACAGCCTTATTGCAACATATTGAGTCATAATCCCATATTTAGTTAAAACAGGTTTTAATAGACAAAGCCTTAGTGCCAAAACATGGGAACAATCGCATATTAAATGCATTGTAAAACCTCTCGCTCTGAGGCAACAAGTGCAGTTTCCCAACTCATCTAGCAAATGCTTCAATGCGTCACCTTGGGTATATAATGGGTTTAACCCCATCCTAAATTTTAGTGAGGCTGCACATTTTGCATTGTTTGGTGTAATCACTAGACAAGAGCAAGCTGATGCTTTCTGCCAAGAGGCTCTCAACTGCACCATTGATTTCGTTAAAGACACAATACCTGGACGGGGGCGTGGCTTGGCGCCCGAAGGAGATGGCGGCGTTCGGCTAGGAGCTCCGTTCACACCAGGGTTTACTGGCGGTTCGCGCCTCAGTTTCCACCAACGAAGGGCACCCTCTTCTGTCGGAACATGCCAAGATCATTTTTAATCCTTTTCTGGCGCTGAGGCACAGTTATTTTGGGTTTTACAACCCATTTTATTTTCGGTCGCGGCTCGTCAGCGGCCGCGGCCGCCATCTTGTTTATTTTCGCCCGTGATTGCCTCAGCAGTGCGCTTTGCCGCGCATGGATCCCCTGGACGCCTCATGCTTAACTACTGACCCCAGCACCTCCTGAAGCACAGTTGTGGACATTCTGCACTCTAAGGTGACTTTTCTCCTCAACATGATTATTTCCGCTGCCTTTTTCTGCTGACTGGAATTTTCAACTTTCCTCATATACGGCGGCCATCTTATGCTTCCAGTCTCCAACACCTTTGACTCCAACTTTGTGGCCTGGCATTTTCCTTCCCTTATTAATTTGCTCCCTGCTCCTTTTTCAGTTGGGCAATAAGATATTTTTTCTTCTTTTTTGACTGCGCGCTCCATTGGCGTGCCGATGGCGCATTGCTCTAGTCAGACTCAAAAACGTAGTTACATTAAGAACTCCAAACTATTCACGGCACTGGCCCACTTGGAAGCTTCTCAGTCTCTACCTTCAACTGAAATGACATCGACTGCGGACATCACCTCACAGCCTTCGGCAAAAGTGAACTCTAAGAGGTTAAAGAAAGACCCGCCTTCGCCTCCTAAGTCCTCCTCGCCCATCTCAATGGAGCTAATCCTCGAAGAGATACGGGCCCTGCGCCCTTACATGGAGGAGACGAATGCTAAGCTGCAGATTCTCACTGATAACTGGGCCTCGATGGACGAAAGAGTATCGCTGGTGGAGCGTGACGTCTCCTCTCTTCAGGAATCCGCGTCCAAGGTTTCCCACATGCACACGCAGATTTCATTTCTTCAGAAGCAGGTGGAGGACCTCGAAAATCGTAACAGGCGCAACAATCTTCGCCTTTACGGCCTGGTGGAGGGCTGTGAGGGGAATGATCCCATCAGCTTTTTCAAATCCTTTCTCCCGAAGCTTCTCCACCTACCTGATGACACCTCACTGAATATCCAGCGTGCCCACAGACTTGGTCGAGCTTCCTCCTCTCCTTCCGCATCAACGAAGCCTAGAGGTGTAATAATGTACTTTCTAGAGTACACAGACTTGTTGAAAGTCCTCTTAGCCGCCAAAGCCTCTCCTCGCCTCACTTGGTCAGGCTCCACCTTGTTCTTTGCACAAGATTATGCCAGGACCACTGCAAACCGTCGCAAGGCCTTCCTGGACATGAGACCTGACCTACGCTCCATTGGTGCCAGATATGGGCTTTTTCATCCTTGCCTTTTTAAGATCACTTATAATAACAAGACTACGACATATGAGGATCCTGCCCGTCTTCGAAGCTTCCTGAACTCCTGCGGTCAGCCCGACATGGAGATCGCCGGTCCCTCTTCCCACCCGCCATGACTTATTTTTGCAGCTGTAGCTTGATTCTCTAATTTGTCCTGCTTTAATGCTTTCATTTTCTTTCGCAGGTTCTTCAGACTGTATGACCTTTCGTCAAGATTATGCCTTTCATTTTATCGTCTGATAGTGTTAATCGGGCTCTTCAGTTGGTCATATGTTTGTTCTTTTTCAACGTGTATTCGAGTTTCTAACTATGTTCTCTTTCTCCCTTCACAGATCACTGTTTTGCGTTCCGTTCTGTTATCCCTGGTTGGACGTCTCTCTCACCCCGAATGCCCTGCCTCTCCCAGTTGGCCCTACCTCCCTCCCCTCATCTCCATGTGTGTTTCCGCTTATTCCCAGTTCCTGATTGTATTTTTCCCGTGCTACCCCTCGTAAGTACTCTTCATTCCTCATTTATCATGTTTTTCTTTGTTTTATATTTTCTTATTGTACCTTTTCCCTCGTTGTTTTCAGATTTACTGGTGTCATTGCATTTTTCATGCTTCTCCCTTATCTTTCTTTCTTCATTTCTTCTTCTCCCCATTGTGTATTGGCTCTCTTGCTTGTATTCATCTCCCTTTACCTACTCTATTTCCCCTTGGCCCTTACCTACCATTATCTTTGAGTATTGTTGTATCTTCTTCACTTTCTTTCTGCTTTCTTGGCTCTCTCCTATTTTTATGGCTTCACTGGTTCCTTTCTCACTTTTTCTTCTACCCTTGTCTTTTCGCGTCAGTTCTCATCTCACTCTCTTTTCCTCTTATGCTCTTGTCCGCTGTGAGGCATTTCCTTGCTGTCCTACTCTCCAATTGGTCCATTTTTTGATTAGTCTTTAATGTCAGTTCGAATTGTTTCCTGGAATGTTAGAGGTCTGCATTCTCCTATCAAGAGACAAAAAATCCTCTCTCATTTAGCCAAATTAAATGCAGACATTGCCTTTTTACAAGAAACCCATCTATCTGATGCTGAAGCTGCTAAACTTAAGAGAGGTTGGGTGGGGGCTGTATTTTCATCTCCGGGTGATGGTAAGAGAAACGGTGTGGTTGTACTAGTCCGCAAGTCTCTTACCCATTTGCTCTTGGCTTCTGAATCAGATCCTGATGGTAGATGGTTGTATGTCAAACTCTCCTCAAAAGGCGTCCCTCTCTCCCTCCTTAACATTTATGCTCCTACTGGAGGTGATCAGGTCTTCTGGCGCGCATTGGCCTCCCGCATCACTGAATACATTGATGATAATTTTATTTTAGCAGGTGATTATAACCTACCCTTTGATCCTTTTTTAGACAGGAACTCCAAGGCACCTTTTATCCCCAACAAGTCCCACAAGCTTTTTACTCAAGCGATATCCCAGCATAAACTCATTGATTCCTGGCGTCTCTGCAACCCCACCTCTAAAGAATTCACCTTCTACTCCCCGACTCATCATTCCCAGTCCCGTATTGACTATATTTTCCTTTCCCATCATATGTCCCAATCCCTCACCCATGCTGACATAGGCCCCATCTTATTTTCTGACCACGCCCCTGTTTTGATAAACATTGACATTTTACCCAAGTCCGCTGGACCAAAGAGATGGCGCTTTAACAACACTTTACTCCTTGACCCCAAATTCTCCGCCTCCTTTGTAGACTTTACCACAGAATTTTTCAACATTAACGACACTCCCACTATGCCTAACCACGTTGTCTGGGATGCCTATAAAGCAGCAGCCAGAGGTTTTATTATCAGCTTTGTGGCTGCTAAACGCAAGAACGCTCGTAAACGTACCAGTGACCTCCTTTGTACGATTAAAAAATTAGAACATTCCTTCTATACATCCCATTCGCAAGAAAGTTTGACTGCTCTCATTGCTGCTAAGATGCAATTTAACAAACAATCCACTGAGGATGCTTCATTGTATTTGTTAAAATCCAGTTCAAAATTCTATGGGGGTAAAAACAAGGCGGGGAAGGTCTTAGCCAATTATTTAAAAGTCAAGCAAAACAAACTGAATATTGAATCTATCTACGATGTTAATTCTGTTTTAAAGCATACGGATGTTGATATCTTAGAGCAATTCTCCCAGTTTTATTCCAAACTCTACTCTTCTGAGACTCACCCCACTCCTCATTCTCTTGCTACTTTCTTCGCCACCATCCAACCACCCTCCAATTTCCCTGTTGATCTATCCGCCCTTGAATCACCAATCTCTAGTGATGAATTACTTTCAGCACTTCAATCACTCAAGAAAGATAAGGCCCCCGGCCCAGACGGATTCACAGTTGAGTTTTATTTGCATTTTTCCAAATTGTTGTTGCCCAGACTACATTCCCTTATTGATTCCTTCATATTGAATGGCTCTTCCTCAGGTACATTTTCTGATGCCCACATCTGTGTCATACCCAAAGAAGGCAAAGATACCCAACATTGTAAGAATTACAGACCAATTTCTTTGGTTAACATTGATTATAAACTGTATGCCAAATCTCTCGCCATTAGATTAGACCCTTACCTTCCCGAATTGCTAGGCCCTGAACAATCTGGCTTCGTTAAGGGCCGCTTCATCACTGATAACACCAGACTTTTGTTTAATGTCCTTTCCAAATCTCCACAGTTCCAAGACTCACTTGCAGCCATTGCCCTAGATGCAGAAAAAGCGTTCGATAGGGTGGAGTGGACTTTCCTTTTCTCCGCCCTCAAATGGTTTGGATTTGGCCCACACTTCATCTCCTTTATCTCCTTTCTGTATTCCAGCCCTAGAGCGGCGGTTTGCGCCAACGGTCTAGTCTCCTCTTTTTTCAATCTGGGTAGGGGTGTTCGTCAGGGTTGCCCTCTTTCCCCTTTTCTTTTTAATTTGGCCCTGGAACCTTTTCTTTCAAAGCTTCGTCAAAACCCCAACTTACATGGTTTCCAAATTTCCCAAACTAATATTAAACTTGCTGCCTACGCAGACGATATTCTACTATTCATGTCTAACCCTACATCTTCCATTCCCGCATTCCTAGCTGAAGTCCATGACTACTCTCAGATTTCAGGTTATAAGCTAAACAATGACAAGTGTGAGATTCTACCCCTTACCAAGTTCACCTTTAAACCGGACTTTATGGCGTCCAATTTTACCTGGAGCTCCTCACACATCAAATATCTAGGTTTACACATTACTTCCTCCCTCCCTGACACTGTTTCATTATGTCTCAATAAATGCATCCAAAAACTGTCCGACCTCACCTCTAGATGGCACCCATTATACCTCTCCTGGTGGGGCCGTCTTGATACGATTAAAATGATGCTCTCCCCGTTAGTCCTTTATACCATTTCTAACATCCCAATTCCTATCCCTGCTAAGTTCTTTAAGAAAATCAACACTATTCTCTCTTCCTTTCTTTGGTCCGGCAAAAAAGCACGTATGTCCCTGTCCAGATTGCAACTCCCCAAGTCTGAAGGTGGAGTTAACTTTCCAAATTTTCCCGCTTACCACAAGGCATTCCTCTTGCGGCAAGCTTCTCAATGGCTGCAAGACCCTGCTGAGCCGTCCCCCTTATGGGTTGTCATTGAGCGACTTTCCTTATCCCCTTTCACTTTTGCTGAATACCTCTCATTCTCCCGCAAGCCTCACTTCTCCTCCATTCCTATCCACAAGTTCACAGCCAAGCTGCTTCTCTCCATCTCCCCAAGCCCCCCTTCCTCTGTAGCAGAGTTTCTCAATTCCACCATCTGGCACAACAATAGTATAACCATCAATCGCAAGCCCTTTTATTGGAAAACCTGGAGACAGAGGGGTTTAATCTGGGTATCTCAACTCTTCTCTAATTCTGATTTCTTATCCTTCTCCGTTCTCAGTCAACATTTCCATCTCCCCCGTTCTTCTGCCTGCAAGTATCTTGCGCTTAAAAATGCAGTCATGTCCACTTATGCTCTTCTCTCTAACCACCCCACGCATCCTCGCCCTCCCAACCCTACCTCACACCTTCATTCCTTCCTGCGCACTCACCCTACAGCCTCCTCATTATACCACTCGTTCCATACGATTCTCACACCCAGACCAAAATCCAAAGTTGAGGAACAGTGGGAATCTGATTTTGCCATCTCTTGGCCCACCTCCCTGTGGGATAAACTATGGACCAAACTTCGCAAGACATCTAGGGCTGCCTCCCTCACACAAACTCTTTTCTTCATTTACAACAGACTCCTCTTCTCTCCCCAGATGTTGAATAAAAGATTTTCTTCCACACCTGATCTCTGTTGGTCCTGTTCTGCTCCTAACGCCACTCTTTTTCACATGCTTTTTTCTTGCACTTTCACGAAAAATTTCTGGACACTAGTTTGGGCCCAAATCAATGTCATATTCCACACTACATTCCCCTTTTCTTTTGTCAATATTTTTTTAGGAAGCCTTTCTCCCTGCTGGGATGACATTCATCTTAATACGCAAATTGTTGATTTGTTGTTAGCTGTTGCGTTCCAGCAAATCACCGTCAACTGGAAAAACTTTACGAATATCTCTTTTAAAGCATGGTGGTATAATGTGTGTTATAATCACAGGCTAGACACTGTCTTTGTGCACCCCCTTAGTTTAGTTGCTAAACGACATGATTTATGGCTTCCTGTAACCTTGTATCTAGATATCTGTGCTAAACGCTCTTCCCATGTATCACCTATTCAGCAAGAGGTCTCTAAGCCTCCCTGAGTGATATTGTTTTTCATTTGTATTATTCTTTTTATATAAGCTACTTTAATTTTCATTATTACCAGTGCTGTTTTTTGATATTTAGCCTCAAACCCTTGTTATCCTCTGATTAATTGTATATTTTCACTACCATGTATTACCTTTCTTCTCCAATTGAAGACATGTTTGTATTTTTTTCTCATGTATTGACACCTTTACTTATCCAATAAAAATCTTTTGAACTTAAAAAAGACACAATACCTGGAATCCCTGGCCTTTGATTCCATTAACACTCTGTTGTTTAGTTTCGTTTTAGATGGAAGTCCTGGTGCCTGAAAATTAACCTTCTATAATTTAAGGGCCCTCTCATACTGAACTGGACACTCCCTTACTTGCCTTTCCCATTTTAATTCACTTCCAATTATTTCTTTAATACAGTCACTTGATATTTTTTTAGAGTATGGGCATTTAATAGTTTATACCAGTGGTGCATACAAACTTTAATAGCTATACTATTAATCGATTTCAGGTTGGCATCTAGTATTACTGCTTGGACCATTGCACATTTAGGAAGGCCAGGAATGTTTTTAAGGCATCGCACTTAAACCTTCTCCCAGTCTGCTTTTGTCCCTAAATACAGTACCTCTACCCCATATAACATTTGTGATGGGTGGGGGGAAATCATTTCTTTACATGCCATCACTATGGTTGTAATGAGGGTCCCCCAAAGTTCCTCTTACTTTTCTTTAGACCTCCTAGCTTGGAAGATGCACAGATTTTTATGAGATCCAGATGAAAAACCACGTGAAATTAATTTGCACAAAGGTTTAGAAATATGTTGAAGTGTATAATCGTTATTAAAAAATTGTGGAAATATAATAAACAAATATACACACACACACACACACACATATATAAATTCAAAATGGATTTTTAAAAACATGCTTATTCATTTCAAAGAATAAAGATTTGTTTAAAAAAATGCTTTTAATCACTTTTTATTTGTTACTGTTATTATTGAAATATTTATGTTATTTGTAAATGTTAGTAGGAAATCCATTTTTAGAAACTTGCATGCTATAAACAAAATTAAAAATCTAAACATATCATTAAAACAAATTACTAATGAAATAAAAAATAAATACCCCCAAAAAACCCACTGCCCTGCCAAAAAAGTAACCCCAAAATAAAACACCACACACCCTAATCCCTAAAGCCTGTTCATCCTGCTCCTAAATCAAACAAATATATACAAAAATTAAAAAAGGATTGGCATAAACTACTAATCCCAAAATTAAAACACTCCCCACACAAATCCCCTAAAACCCCTACACACTGCTTGTAAAAACTAAACAAAATATTCTAAAATAACAAAAATGATTAAGAAAATAAAAAATAAACACCCACACCCCACATATAAATATGCATATCTCCCCAAAAATAAGACAAATAAAAAAAACTCAATCCTCTTACATCCCACTTCTAAAACATAAATAAAAATAAAAACCAAATAAAAAATAATTAAATACAAAAATATTAAAATATAAAAATTAACAACCCACACCCCCCACAAATATCTCCAACATTAAAACCCTTTTAATACTGTTAAAATCTCGCTTTAACACTTTATTCCCCCCGCCACCGACTCCCCCTTAAGCCCCAACCCCTCCTAAATCCTTATTACTCTAACCAACCAATACTTACCTATGCATGGTAAAGTCATGCGTGGTAAAGACATACATGATAAAGGAGTTTGTGGTAGCAGTAATTGCATGGTAAAATATGCATGGTAAAGATTCCACGCGTTAAAAACCATGGTAGAATACAGTGTAGAATGCCTCTTGGATGGTGGGTGTTAGTTTCTTCTGCTTATGCTCTAAGGTGATGGAAATACTATTTAGAATGGTTGCTATGGTATTATTTTTCCAATTCTCAGTTTAATATGATGTCTAAGCTGGTCCTCAACAGATGTCACATTGTTTAAATTTTTTGACACAACTGTATTAAGATCTACATTCTTACAATTTGGATGTTATATACAGGAAGTCAAAAATTTGTACATTGTCTCTACAGCCTTGTAAAAGTCGTATTAACACGACGAAACACGTGTCGGCTGTCTGCTCTTCCAACCTTGTACTTCGAGTCATCTACATCAAGACTCCAATGAATTTTCCATCTTGTTTACTAAATTGCTATTGACTTTTGTTGCTTATTCTATCAAAACCTTTTGTACTTGTTTTTGGGTTTATTAAAACCGTACTGACTACTTAGTCAGATGGGAGACACACTAGTGGTTGTGCTCTGTAATTTATAAAGACTTCATTGGGGTTGAAGCTTTCTCACCCACAGGCACAGGGGGAGTTCTATAATCCTCAACTCACAATTTTCCAGCTGCTCTACTTTGTAATCTAAACGGGAGCATGAGGCACTGATAGAATGTTGGAAGAACACTCTGTTACATCTGAACTTTAGCATCCACTGTCTCAGATTCCATGATTTGAACCCTCTTGTGAAGATTGCTAAAGGCACACACATTTTTCGGCAAAAAGGACCAAGATTCCTCAACTAATCCACATATACTTCAATTCCCTAATTAGATTATGTGAGTGCACTCAACATAGCCATCATGGCTTTCCATGGGAAAACGACTGTGGAAGCAGGTTGGGAGCGGAACTGTACAGCACAAATGGGTTACTTGCCTCCAATTATCTAAAGTAGTGAATTATGCCTATTTTGCCAATGAGCCTCCATAAAACTGGGCCCAGACTGAGCAACAAGAATATACCTTTAGCACTTATTCTTCAAGTCAGCTAGGCAGAGCAATCCAAGGCTTTCTAATGAAGATGAAATGGTCTGGAAACTCTTAACTCAAACATACTTGCAATGGTTAAAAATCTAGATTTGGACAGTGCTTTAAATTAAATGAGGAATATGTTAATCACTAGACACAAGAAAATACTACACACAAAAAATAACATCTGGTTTTATCCATGGTGTTGCTAATTGTTCATTTTTAGGGTATTACTACAGTCAAGTCTTAGCCTACTCATATCGAGAGGAATGTCATTTGTACTTACTAGCTGCACTGGTGCAACTTTCAGTCATTGACGTACATTAAGATTTTAATTAGGGTTGTTTCTTATCTGCTGCAGTCACTTCACCACCGTCTGCTGCCTTCTATGTTTCTCATGGCTTCAGTCATTTCTCACACCGGTAGACTCACACTTTGGGGGAAACTGGCATGGGTCATCCCTAACCTTCATCTTGTCAGTCATAAACCTACAGGAGTCCCAAAATGGATTCCTGCACGCACAAAGCAAAACACACTCAGCCTCACAAATCTAACAGAGCAAATATATCTGTGCTATCCATTTCATTAAGGATGGAGATAAAGGACATGGTGAAAGAAAATGATAATCCTTTTAATACAGGAAAGCCAGTAGGCAACTCTCCCATCACAGGCAACTGGTAAGAAGATGTGTTACTTGTAATATAATCACATTCTACCACAACTGGAAGCTCTTCTCAGTCTGTGGTAATGACAATAGTTACTCTCAGTAAAAATGGGTATTTTGTGGTGTCCTTCCAGAGTGCAAAGCCTCTCTCTGGATAACATGACATTTCACTGAAGGTCCTCACCACATACGTTTGCTGAGCGAAAAAAAGAAGAAATAAAAGCTAAATCCAACTAGTAAGCATGTGGGGGCAGGAAGGAGATTACGAGCAGACAACACCACCACAGGCTGCAGATTAAAACAAGGCTAAAGAGGGAAGGATCTGCAGGTCAACCATGCCCACTTCCCAGCATTTCACCATTTTTCATCCTGCAGTCACTCTGTAAGGAGCCCTGCCACCTGTCTGTCAAGGCAGCAGTCTCCCACTTTCCCCCATGGGTCCTCACCCACTTCTTTTTGCTACCATGCTACACTGGGGACTAGGGGAATCGCGAAAGCCGATCCTTGGGAGGTGGGCATCAGCTCTCTTTTTGCTTTTAATCAACATTGCTAGGACCACAAGCCGTCAGCAATACATGGCCACCATGTTAGCCAACTCTGTTTCAGGGTCCCACTGGCAAAGCGTTACACCCATTCAAAAGTGTATTTTCAGGTCTGTGGCCACGTATAAAACTATAACAGTGGGACCTCACATAATTTCAGCACAGCAGAAGAGCCTTTGGGTAAAGAGCTGTACCAGAGCTCTTAAGGAAAATCAGCCATTGCAGCGCCCAGCTTGCAGAATGCTTGGGTTTTATTTTAAACCATAACCCAATATGTAATTCATCGCTATCACCTACGCTCAGAGATGCGCTGTTGATAACAAAATGCATTTTGGCACACATTACTCATTTGTCATAAGGAGATGTAATGTGCACTTGGATTATATATCCATGCTAAGGTTTATTCATTTTTATGTACATTTTGTAAGTTTTTTTAGACTCACACTACATAAGTCAACTTGTGTAATTTGTAACTAAGTTTTATATCTGTCCCAGTACTTTTATTTTCGCAGTGAACTACAAATTACAAAATAACAAGTGTTTCACCTAAGCTGGTGTGATGTTGAGAGTGTTTTGCATGTTCTCACACTAATAACAACATGTAAATACCTCTCTCAATACAGTAATATGGTTTGTCTTTTGCCCTTGATAAGCACTGGACGAGAGGCATTACAGCATGATAAAAATAAATTTATCGTAACGATTTTCTGAAAAAGGTTTGTCTTACATCAGAGGCTCTGCCTGAAGTGAATTTACTCTTGATTATGTAGGTGGGCTGCCCACATACACACCATGAAGAGGACCAGTGTGCCTAAAATGTTAATGGGCATGGAGTAAATATACTCCAGGCCAGCATCACAATAAATCTAATCTGAATCACCCTAATCATAATGAAATCTCCCAATACTAACATTAGGCAGTGTACGCTTGTATTTGTAAACTTGTGAGACTTGCTGCCTTCCAGATCGGATGCCTCACTCTTCAAGATCAGCCGCAGTCTGACCTAGGTTGGAGACGATAGCGGGGTGAGAAGACTGATCCCAAGTTCGAGCCGTACAGACAATGATCAATGCAAGTAGCTGACTCTATTCTTAAGAGCTCTGTCCGAGGATGTGCCCAAAATCCTTCGGAGACAAACTGTGCGCTTTATCCACATTGACTGGAGATAAACAGCAATTCACATTAAACAAGATCTGCAGATCCAGAGAGATTTGCAGTGGGCTGACGACTGTGACCAAGCCTGAGTCTGACCTTGTTCCAACCTCTAGTTGATCTTTATGCTCCATGGCTGACAGCAGATGGAGTGAATGCCCTACCTTGACACCTGACAAAAGCCATACCAGTAATAGACACCAAGCACGCCGCTACTGGTCAGTCCATGCTGCTCCGCAATCAGACAGTCTTGATTAGACACCCATTTGGATTACAGTGTGCAGTCTGACCTCATTCAGGCCTCAAAGAGCCAACCAGCCTTTCAGCTCTGATTGGTGGGGCCCCTATTCAGGCCCAGCAACCTCTGATGATCAGCACCAATTCAGGCAATAGCGAACCCACACTGGATATACTGCTCGGCCAGCATTCAGGGTTTGTGAAACTGAAGACAAGGTGGTGCAATGCTTCCCTGCCCTGACCACAGTCATTGAGGCCCAGGTATACAATTTAAGGTATGGTGAGGTGCAGCAAGGTAGCTGACACCAAATCACAACCATCCTGGTACCGTGCTCCAGACACCAACAGAGATGGTGTTTTAGTGGGACGTTCTGACTCCTGGACTTACAAAGCAGAGGCTTGCTGTAGCTCTGAATAGTACTGTAATCTGGATGAATCTGCAATATTGAACAAATTAATACAATTGTGACTATGACATGTGGGTGTCTGAGCCAAAGATGGTCTATCGAGGATTCTCCCGCCCCGGCTTGAAATCCTTCAACCTACTGCTGACCTGGACACAGTGCGACCCAGATGAAGCCACCATCATCAGCAGAATGTTGTAACTGCTGAACATAACATTTCTTCTATCTCCACAATTCTGTATACCTTAGTGGCGTTATTCCGTTAATTTTCAATTTATTGTTACTTTTCTATTATGTAGCAGGTGTCAATTCCTATGTTGTCATTAAGTTCAAAAGCTGTTTGAACATTACGTTCTGTGATGTCATCAAATTTGCTAATTAGTTCTCACTCCTAACAATTTCCAAAACTTGACAGTTATTATGTCACCACAAGGATTTAGCATGAGTAAAATCACACCAGCGTGCTGCAATGCGCTATACTACAGTGACCACACGGGGTCACCTGCCGGAGAGGTGGTAGTGACAAAGAAACAGTAATTCATTTCATCACTCTAGCCCCCTCTACATTCACCCCTGCAGTACGTCTTTGCTGTCGAGTGGCTGCGTCACCAGATGTCAAAATGCAAAAACCAAACATCTAGAAGGGAGGCAAATTCTGTAACTGGCTTCTGATACTACGTCTTCTGGAGAATGCCAAATACAAAGAGACAGGACTTCACCAGCTACCTATCAGTCAGTATAGACCGCATAACTTGTGCTTTACATGGTGGCGATTTCGGCTGGCTGCCGCACTCATGGATTAGGGAACACAAACACCCACTCAAAGCTTCAACTCAATATTTCAACAAGTGTGTTTCCAGTCAGCTCATTTATAAAACATATATTTAATATATAGTAAGTTAAACCGACAGCTCCAGATGGCACTGCTTGAAAAGTTCACCAACAACATTAAACATTTATAACTTGATGTGTCTGTTTTTCTTAATAATCGCAAACATTCAATCTTTCCGGCTAAAACAACCAGAGAAAGCCATGTCCAATTGTTTGCTAAATATGGGCAAGCTAACTTGATCTTTATTATTTTTTTGTTAACTCCTAATTATATGTAATCATATGAAATACTCAACAAAATGAGATACAGCAGGGCTAAATTCTTAAAATAAAGAGTTACGTCATTCCAAAGATCCATGAAAAAACAGGAAGAAAAATAGAGTGAAATGATGTCTCTGTGCATCATTTGTAAGACATTAAAACATTACTAACATAGTATTCCCCAGTGGTGCATTTATGAACATGAACAGGTTAGTAACTCAATTTATCCCAGATACAATACTATTAGGACGGGGTACTTATGTGGTTTGACAAATTAGGTCCTCAAAGTTCCATAGTATATAGTCGAAGATATGGTCCCCAGGTTTCTTCAAAAATTTGCAGCTGGTCGTTTATTATTTATATCAGCTGTTCATATTACAATTTATTTTATACATCGCTTACTACCCCTTAAGAGGCGCTGAAGAGCTTCACACCAAGTAGCACAGTGCTCCGGAACCCAAGATTAGTGGTTAATCCAGTATTTATTGGTTATTGGGATTAGTCGTGTCCTGTCAATGTGAACTATTCACTGCATTTGCTTCAGTTTTCTTGTGGTAGATCAATAGGAGTTAGGGGTGATCATTAATGTGAGTTCATTCAAATACTGGGTGGAATGAACAGATAGGCTAGTGGTGATTAAGTGCTGTTAGGCTGAAGGAATGTGGTTTAAAGGGAGACAGGCTGCTATTTATGAAATAAGGTATGAGTCATGAACAGAAATACAACAATAGACATTAAAGGCAGACATGTATGTGAATTAGAGTAGGATATATAGGATATGCTCAGAGAGAAGAGGCAAGACAGAAGATAGAACGTAAGGAGAGGGTCAGTGTGAACAAAGAAAGGAGAGAAAACAATTGAAAGTTTTAAATCCAGGTGAACTTTTAAGGCACGGTTTTAGGAATGCAACGGGAAGAGGCTTTTTGAGATACCATACAATCTGACGAAGTAAAACTGTAAAAAAACAGCAATATATAGTTCGAAGCCCAGGGCAGATTGCTTACACATGCAAGCCAGTGTGCGCCGATCACTTAAACATTAAGGGGGCTATTTACAAAGGTAAATCTAAACATGTAAGTGTAAAGTTACTCAAAACAGTAGACATAAAGGTCTCCAATGCCTAAACCGGTATCAAGTTACTACTGCCAAAAAGAGCAGTAATTCTGCACCACACACAGCAAACTACAAACACCAGAACATCCATCCACAGAAACAAATTGAAGTAGGAACCTAAAACAGAACTCTACAGGAAACCACGTCAAACCAAAGTATCTCAAAAAGTCAAAAATATAAACAAATACAACCCAATGATAAAAAAAAAAATATCAAATGTCATTCCTCTCCAACAACACACTTCAATAACTCTTTCTAAATCTAAAAAAAAAAACAATGCAACATCAATCTCAATCAAAGCCGAACCAACTCAGTCCTAATGAATTCCACACATCACTGTTAATAATCACCAAAACAAAAATAAAAAATCTTTTTTTTTGTATGGGGGTGGGGGGTCTTTTATATTAAATCTTTAACAAAATAATGTTAATTTAATTCAAGATTCTCAAGTCAATTAAATATCAAATTCAAAATTAAGTCAATAGTGCTGACACGTTTGTTCTACATTGCTCCACACCCAAGGCAAACATGCAAAATAAATCACAGCAATATCAAAAATCTCCCCATGATCTGCTCTCAAGTTTAACAACAGTTTTTACTTTTCCCTGTGAATTAACACAGGCAACGTTTTTAAACTTGGAAATAAGATGTTCATGTCAAACATCAATGCAACTTACCTCCACATACCTCAAATGCAGACCATAATTTAAAAAAAACTCACTGCATCAATATCATTATTTCAATTCAAAACCCAACTACACCAAATATATTAAATAAAATTTCCTTTCAGCAGTTTACATTTAAAAACAATTTCCACCTAAAGTAAACTAATGATATGCCTCTAACATGCATAAATAATTATCAAAAGTAAACCACAGAATCAACCAAAAGGAATTGAAACATATTTCAATAATAAATCAATACTGAATCAATTAAAAAATACAAAAAAGTTACTACAATGCTTCAAAATCAAATAAACATGTTCCACCCCTATATAATCTTTTTTAACACCAAAGTAAACATATATGGTTCTAAATAGGTCAATAAATTAAGTTGAATCTAACACAGCAGATTTCCTGAAAGCCAGTTAAGTAGTGGAAAAAGCACAGCTAGGAACAAATATTACTTCCATGTGCATCCCACAGAAGGGTAAGCTAAATGATTTGTGGGTGATATCACTGCACATCTGGCAGATGAGGGGGGTATTTATTAATTCTTCTACGGTCTACATCCAGCATTGGGCTGGTGGGCAGGGCTATGGGACAGGCAGGAAACCGTAATAAGTGTTCTCTTTTCTTTCACACCAACAGCTAGTAGTCTGATTCTGTTCTTTGGTTGGTGTAGTGGGAAAAACATAGGGTTTGTTAAGGTTGCCCAGTGCCCTGAAACCAACAAGGATAGAAATCAAACTGGGTGGGTAATGGAAGCAGAATGAATTCTTCCACTCCATGCCCACGCCCTGCTTTTGATCTACGTTAGACAAGTGAGAGAGCAAAGTGGGAGGGCTAACAGAAGGCCCATGTCAGCCCTTCCGCAAACCACTACAGCCAACCATCAACAAGGACTCAAATCAGAGACTGGGCGAGGGAACAGGAATGGTCTTGGAGCACTCCTATTTCCTCCATTTCTTGTTCCTACTTCCTGATCATTAGTTGTCTTAACTGTGTTTAGTGTGAGAAGAAAAAGGCTAAGAGGAACTGTGGAACTACTCCCAGCCTCCTTACCACTTAATTTAGGAAAACAACAGGAGGATGTCATTGGTCATAGCCCACCATTATGGTGCTGTATTCCTGCTAACCTGGGCATCTGATTATTGGGCTGAGGAGGTGAGTGTGAGGGGACCTAGAAGGGGCTTTAGATCGACACAACCTCTTACCTCTGTCTGCCTCTTACCTCAGTCTACCGCTTACCCTCCACCAAAAGGCAGAAGTGAAATAGAAAACAGGATGACTGAGGGGCTCAAATACGATGGATATGTTGTGTCATCTACCAACGGTTGTGGAAGACATAAGATGGACAAAGTACAGGAGGGTTGATGGAGGAGAAAAAAGCCCCATGAAGTGTGGGGGAGGGAGAAAAGACAAAGCACACGGGGAATGCATGTGGAACCAATAGAACAAAAAATATATGGTTTTACATCCTTCTGTCAAACAAAGTAAAATCTAGTTTTTTCTTGGATAAATCAATAAATATCTATGTCCTCAGAGATCGACCACACAGTAAAGTCCCTATTCTCTCTAAAAAATAAACCCTTCCTGCCACCAACTGAATTTAATACAGTGGTCCAAGATCTAGTCGCATCCCACACATTGATTAAGGAAATGCCACAATCCTGGGAGTTCCCAAGTCCATGCCCTATTCGCTCATTGCTAGCCTACATTTGGCAGCCAGACTGGTGGCAGACACAGGAAATTTGTTCTTATAACCCAAGAACTAAAAGAACTGCATTGTACCTCCTCAACCCCCGAGGTAAAAACCATGATCAAATTGGCATGTATAATACTTTACACATTGATTATCTATGATCCACAATTAAAATTTCAGGCGGAACTAAACACCTACAGAGCAAAGCAATAACCAGATTTCTGTCGATAATAACAAAAACTCATGCAGAAATATCCTAGACCTACTCGGGTGCTGCTGCATCTTTCTGGAACTCCCTGCCAGTAAAAACAAGATGTCAAGATGACCTTCTCACAATTCACGCAAAAAATGAAAATTGTTCGCTCAAATGCTACACACACTGGGGTCACGACAGCTTCTTGGCATTCTGTACTACCCTCCCTCTGGTTGTCCCCTTGCCACTCCCTTCCTCGGTCTTTGTTCTACGTGCTGTTTGCTATTGCTTCTCTCCCCACCCTCTTTACTCTATCACTTCCCTTCATTTCTACCTCGACCTTGCTACAATGTTTTATTCCTGATCTTCTACCTCTACCTCTTGTTAGGAACATTGTTTGTTTACTCTTAACTCTGACACCTCTACCTCCCACAGTTTGTTCCAATGTAACTGAGACCTCCATCTCCACAGTTTGTTTACAATGTAAAGCCCACTTACACCTATGTAGCAGAGTTGCACTGTAGAAAACTGTAAAAGAAAGTGACTCAAAACAGCATACCCCATAATAATATGGTCCTCCATAACACCTGTATGCAAATGAATGCTACCCAAGCTATTAATAAAGTTAGGCATAATATGTCTCACTTTATGTAATCTGTTCTTTAATAAGATGTGAGGTAACATTAACTCACATGTTGCAGTGTTACACCATAAATGTGTTATCTAGAACACCAGCACATAACTTTTCTGTCCAGCGGCATTTCGCAGATACTAATTTTATTTTAGCAGCTCTAACAGAGCTCTCACGCATGTTACCTGGAGATAAAGGGGCAGGCTTTCACGGATTGCAGACACCATTGCTGGAGGGAGCTCTTTATCTTGCTGAAACAAAGCATGCGGCAAAAGCAGAACGTCGATGATGCGGAAAAGAAGCTGCTGTGCTTTTGAAGTGGCCAGCATCAGTGCCCAGTACTTGACAAGGCTCCCTGTATATTTATGAGGGGCAAAAGAACATGTATTAATAACCCATGTTTTAATAACCGTTGGAGAAAAATGAAGGCAAGGCTTTCTTCAAACAAGTGCTTGACTTTAAGATATCAGAACAGCAAACATGGGAAAAGAAGGCTCGAGACTTAAGAAACCCAGCCCTCGGCTGACATTTCATTGCTCTACCTAAATGATTTTGTTTTTTCCTGGGGTAGAAACCACAAAATTATAGGGTTGCCACTATAATCATAACAACCCTAATGCACTGCTCAAATGGCATCACAGATGGCATAGCCAATGAGGCCGTCAGTAATATTAGAGGAAGCAAGATGACTTGGGGTAAGGCCTCTTCTCTGGGTTCTGAAGCACTCAGACGATACTGGGCAACATCGTGATGCATATGGTTATACTACAATTAGATAGAACTATAACAAATCATTATTGCCAAACTGTCCAATAAGAGCCTTATTATTAAAATAAAGAGCAAGGCCTTCATAATCAGGGCCTAAGTATTTAACTTAACGGTAGGAAAGGAGGGTAGTTAAAATTATGAATACAAAAGATAGGAAGGCTCTATCCCGGGGAAAAGATATGATTTAAAACACAGCTGTGGTGCTTATTCGAGAAGGTGCAACAAATAAGTTACTTACCTTCAGTAACGCTGTATATGGAAGAGACTATCTAGCTGCAAATTCCTTATCTTAGAATAACCTCCAAGAGTCAAACTGGATCTGGAAATTGAACAGTACCCTTGCGCGCCATTAGATTGCGTTGTTTGGCGCTGCGCCGGTGTCACTGGCTTCGCCTGTGCCGGAAGTGATGTACGACGGGCCTATATAGGCTCCATCCCTGCATGCTGACATCAGTTTCTTTTTGCGCCCTTTCCACACCAGAAGCGCAGCGTCATGAAGTGTGCTGATGAACTGGTGTGCATCACAATGGGCGTTAAGAGTGTGACCCTATGCAGAAATCCTTTTGCAGAGCGGGAAGGATTAGTAAGGAATCTGCGACTAGCTAGATTCTCTACCAGATAAGGTGCTACTGAAGATAAGTAACATAATCATCTGATAGAGATTTCTAGCTACAGATTCCTTACCTTAGAATAGATACCCAAGGAATAACTCCTAAGATGTGGGTCTGCAAACAAATTAGACCAAAAAATCCTGCAGGACTGACTAGGCAAAATGTCCAACATGATGGACCTGACCGTCCAAGCATTAATGTTTAGTGAAAGTGTGCAAAGACGCCCATATTACTATCTGACAGATGACCTAGACAGGGACTCCATGAGCTAATGCAGTGCTCACAGACTTGGCTCTGGTGGAATGAGTACGCAAGCTCTCAGGGAGTTGCTTTTTAGCCAATGCATAGCAGATCTTTATGCAGATTACAATCTATCATGAAATGGTTCACTTCTGCACAGACTTTCTTTCTTCCCTCGACACACCCAATGAACATTTGATCACCCACCCGGAACTATCTAGTACGATCATTGTGAAAGCCAAAGCTATTTTTAGGTCCAGAGTCTCTCCTCTTCTTTAGAAGGGTGAGGCGGAGCAAAGAAAGTAGGCAAGGTGGATATGTTGGCCTACATGAAAAGGTGACATCACTTTCGGAAGAAAGGAAGCACGGTTTCCCCAGTACCAGTTTGCCTGGTAGGATGTTAAGTAGGGAGGATGCACAGAGAGTGCTTGCAGTTCGCTGATCCTCCTGGCCGACGTTATAGCCAACAGAAAATCCGTTTTTATGGTTAGTAACCAGAGTGGACAGGTGTACAGCGGCTCAAAGAGCACGCACAAAAAAAGGGAAGAAACAACTGTTGCAGTCCCTTGAGGAACGAGCCACAACAGGTGACTTGAATAAAGAAGGTTGGTCTGGAAACCGCTAAAAACCTGATATGTCTGACCAGTAACCCTTAACAGTGTCCAGAGCAGGGTCCTGCTGGGTCAGAGAAAGAACAAACAAACAAAACGTGTGATAAGGGTGCAGAAAGAGGATTAGATCTTCTGGATGCACACCATGTGACAAACTTGTCCCAAAGGCACGCGTATACTGTATTAGTAGAGGGACTTCGCTTGGGGTAGGTCGAAAACTGTCAACTGTTGCCGCTCAATCTCCACACATAAAGACAAAGGGTGCGCAGGTTGGGTGCAAGACCCTGCCCTGCAACAGAAGATCCTCCAGACGGTGCAGGCTGATTGGAGGACTAATGCTCATACTCAGAGGTTCAAGATATCAAACTCTCCATCTCCAGAGCCACAAGAATGGGTGCAGTTCTTGAGCTTCCTGAGAATCAGTATCTGCTGAAAGGCGTACAGGAGGCCTGAGCTCCACTCAAGACGAAAAGCACCTCCGAGCTTGAGTTGCCTTGGAAACTCCAGCACGCAGAACTGCTGACTGTGAGAGGGATGGGCGAAAGAAAAACCTAGGAGGCCGAATTCGGGGATCAATGGTGATAGGATTTATTGAAGCAAGACAGAAAACACAGGTATCAGTGATCGGTCTGTTGGTTAGCCAGATATCCTTGGTGACTTCCTTTCCTCGATGGAGTTGTTCGTAGGGTTGATTCTTATTGGCGGTCCAACTTGTCGTGGATACACACCCCAGCAGCCTCAGGAAAGACAAAGACAAAAGGGCGGTAAGTTAACTGGTCTCGTTTCACTCCGGAGTGTGAACCCTTCACCGCAATAAGAGGCACCCGTTGTGTTCGTTCGGGGGACCGGCTTGTAACGGCCGGATCGTGTCAGGATCACCGGGCCGGAAGAAAGCGGTAGTAGTAAGAAACTTAGAGAGACAACTAACAAAAGACTATAGAAATAGTGCAGGGTGATGAAGATTGTTTGGGCTTGGTGGGGTTCCCTAGAAAGGGTGACCCGTGCTCAAGAGAAGGGAAGATACAGAACAGTGCTGGGGTTTCAGAGATACGGGAACGGTAGCCGTGGAGTGTAAATAGGAAACGTTTGTGCGTGAAGTACTTTATACAGTGCCCCGGTTACCCTCCCTCCTGTAACCCACCCCGTTCCTCCTCCCCCCCTTCCTGTGTCACGTACCGCAGGAGCCGCAACTCTCCAGAGTTGCGGTGGCTCGTCAGCGTCTACCGGGGTGTCCACCACTCTTCGGACCAGAGCTCTGCTTCTTCCTCCGGTTCGTGAGAAGCGCCAGGGTTGGTCTTCTCGCTCGTCTCTTCTGGCTGTCTTCCGCAGTCCTCAATACTCCTGTTCTCCGTCTATCTCCTCTCCTCGCTGGTACACTCTTCTCCTCCGTCTGGTGCAGGCACACCAGGCTGTTCTTCCGGGGTGCTTTCATACTCCACTAGTCCCGCCTTCCTGTTGTCCCATTGGTTCCCGCATCCGTCTGACGGGACTCCTCCCTGTGAGCAAGAGGCAGTAGCAGGGATTAACTCTTTCTCTCCCTGCCTGTGAAAGACGGGTTGATGCGGAGCCAGGTGTAATGGTAGGAGGGGAAGGGGTTCTACGGAGGTCACCGCCTCACACTGACGTGCGTTCTTGGCAGTGGCAAAAAGATCTAACCAAGGTTTTTCCCAATCTCGGAAGAGACCTTGCACCACCTACGGATGGAGAAGCCATTTGTAATCTGCTAGGCATCAATGGCTGAGTTCATCTGCTGTGGCGTTCAGAGACCCTCCCAGATGTTGAACCATCAGGGAAATGCCCTGGAATTCCAGCCATGTCCAGAAGTGCAGGGACTCCTGACACAGGGTCCACCACCCCACCCGCCCTGTTTGTTGCAATGCCACATGGCATTGGTGTTGTCCGTTGACACCTGAACCAGCCTTCCCTTGATCAAGGGAAGAAAGTCTTTTAATGCCAGGCAGATCGCCGGCAGCTCCAGCAGGCTGGTGTGGATCTGGAACTCTGCCGGAGACCAGAGTCCTCTGATCTCTACCTCTCCCAGATGGCCTCCCCAACCCATGAGTGTTGCATCTGTCACTACAACCATCTCTGGGTGTAGCTGGGAGAGGGAGTCTGGCAACGACCAAATTGCAGTTTGTCAGCCATCACTGCAGGTCTTTTGCACTTCCCTCCTGATCTGGACCATATTGGAGATTCTCCTGATGATGTCCCCACTGGGAATTTAGGTCCCACTGCAAAGCACACATATGCCAACAAGCATGTGTTACCAGCAGTATGCAGGAGGCCGTGAGGCCCAACACCTTCAGAGTCAGTCTCACCAAAATCCAGGATAGATACGGAAACATCGGAATCATAGCCGCAATATCCTGGACTTGTCGTTCATGAGAATAGGCCCGAAACTGCACTGCTCACAACAGCTCAGATGAAAGGGAGCATCAGAGGGAGTCAGGTGACAGTTTGGCACGTTGACAGCGAACCTCAGCAAGTGCAAGACGTTCCCCGCAATCTGAAGGTGGGAGACTACTTCCTGGGGCACGCATCATTAACAGCCAATCGCCGAGGTAGGGGAAGATTCAATTCCATGACTTTTACAATGTGCTGCAACCACCGTGTTAGAAATGGGGGTCTCTAGTTGGCAATAGTATACACCTTTGTCCAAATAAGGACCCTTGCTTCTAGTGAGGGAAAGGGGGGTACACTCCTGGATAACCCCTGCTCACCCCCTTGGTAGCTTGGTACGAGCAGACAGGCTTATCTCAGAGGAAGTGTGTCAAGCATTTGTGAACACATACATACAGAGCGACCTCTGACCCCGTTTACCAGGCAGGTCGCTCCCCTCACCGCCACGCAGCCCCCTGTGTGACCACTGACCGCGGCTGCATTATGTCTGCCTGCGTTAGAGTGACTGTGCCCTCCTTCTCTTCTGTACCCACGAGTGAGTGATTCTCCCCCACTGTACCTGTGTATTTTGCTGCCATGATTGTCCCCCTCTCCTTTGGTGCCCAGATTGTGGAGGCCGCGCAGCGGTAGAGCGAGCGACCTCTGACCCTGTTTACCAGGCAGGTTGCTCCCCTCACCGCCACGCAGCCCCCTGTGTGACCACTGACCGCTGCTGCATTGTGTCTGCCTGCGTTAGAGTGACTGTGCCCTCCTTCTCTTCTGTACCCACGAGTGAGTGATTCTCCCCCACTGTACCTGTGTATTTTGCTGCCTTGATTGTCCCCCTCTCCTTTGGTGCCCAGATTGTGTCCCTTTTTTCTTCTGTCATTCCCCGCGTCTCCCCCTCGCCGCCCGTTTCCCCGACGCCGATCCCGTAGCTCCGCCCCTCTCGCACCCTATTGGCCGCCGCGTCCCGTAGCTCCGCCCCCCTCGCACCCCATTGGCCGCCCCACTCCCACCTCCCAGCTGCTCCTCCCTCCCTCTCCCACTCATATGGAGGCCGCGCGCAGCGGGCGCGCCGCTGGCACGCCGAAGGTGCGCCTAAGGCAAGCCCGTCTGCGCCCGTCCGCGCCTGGCCCGCGCCCAGCGCCAGACCCCCTGGCCCCCGCAGATGCCAGCCCACCCGCAAGACCTACAACGGCGCCACTCTCATCGCACTCAACACCGGCCGGAGCCCCGGCTGCTGCAGAGCCACCCCAAGACGCACCCACGGACCCTTCACCTGCCAATCCTGCAAGTTCTCCTGCATCCGGACCCGTACCACACCCGCCAAGCCAAGCACCAACAGCAACCACCTGAAGCACCTGAAGTGCATCCTGCTCAACACACGCTCCGTCCACAGGCACGCAGTGGAACTCTGGAACCTGCTCGACGCCACATGCCCAGATGTCGCCTTCCTCACGGAAACCTGGATAAACGCCTCCTCAGCACCCGACATCGCCATCCCGGACGGATACAAGATCACCCGGAGGGACCGCGCCAACCAGAATGGAGGAGGCATCGCCATCGTCCACAAGAACACCATCCGCATCACAACCAACTCCGACGACACCCTCACAGCTGCCGAACACCTGCACTTCTAGATCCACACCGACCCCAAGACCACCCTCAGAGGCACCCTCATCTACAGACCCCCGGGACCTCGCACACAATTCAGCGAAGACATCGCCGACTTCATCAGCCCGCACGCCCTCCCCTCCGCTGACTACATCCTCCTCTGGGACCTCAACTTCCACCTGGAGAACAACAATGACCGCAACACCACCACCCTGCTGGACAACCTCGCCAACCTTGGACTCAAGCAACTGGTGACCACCCCCACCCACTACGCCGGCCACACGCTTGACCCCGTCTTCTCCTCCAGCAAGGACATCACCTTCAGCCACGCCACCGGACTCCACTGGACAGACCACAGCTGCGTCCACTTCAGCTTCAGAAGGACCACGACTCACCACCACCCGCAACTGGTCCCCCGCAGAAGCTGGAACAAGATCACTGCCGACCAGCTCACCACATCCCTGAGCCAGAACCCACCCACCAGATCAGCGAACCCCAACCAAGCCGCCAACAACCTCACGAAATGGATCAGCAACTGCGCAGACGACATCGCTCCACTGAAGACCCCCCCCCCGCCAGACCCGGCACCAAGAAAGCATCTTGGTTTACTGACGAACTCAAGAGCTCCAAGAAGAACTGCCGGGCCCTCGAGAAAGCCTGGCGCAGAGACCCAACTACAGACAACATGACCACCCTCAAGCTCGCCACTCGAAGACATCACCAGCTGATCCACACCACCAAGAAATCCGCATTCAAGGAACGACTGGACAACAACGCCCGCAACAGCAAGGAACTCTTTAACATCGTCAAAGAGCTCTCGAACCCCAGCGCTGGAAACGACATC
The DNA here is from genome assembly GCF_964204655.1 of Triturus cristatus. Taxonomy (NCBI): domain Eukaryota; kingdom Metazoa; phylum Chordata; class Amphibia; order Caudata; family Salamandridae; genus Triturus; species Triturus cristatus. Next base: position 634,781,992 of record NC_140589.1, on the reverse strand, counting down.
ACGCCCTCGCAAGACCTCTGAAACTCGCTCGCCTCGTTCTTCCACAGCAAGATCGCAGACATACACAAAAGTTTCAGCACACAGCCAACACACCCTATGACCGGAACAACGCCCCCCACCACCACCCTCCGCGCCTGGACCCCAGTCAACACCGAAGACACCATCCGCACGATGAACTCCATCCACTCAGGATCTCCAACCGACCCCTGCCCTCACCACTTCTTCAACAAGGCCAACTCAGTCATCGCACCCCACCTGCGGGACATAATCAACGCCTCCTTCGACACCGCCACCTTCCCAGAGAGCTGGAAGCACGCCAAACTCAGCGCCCTACTGAAGAAACCATCAGCGGACCCCACCGACCTCAAAAACTACCGCCCCATCTCGCTCCTTCCTTTTCCGGCCAAAGTCATCGAGAAAACCATCAACAGACAACTGGCCGCCTTCCTCGAGACGAACGGATCCCTCGACCACTCGCAGTCCGGCTTCCGGGCCAACCACAGCACCGAGACCGCCCTCATCGCAGCCACCGACGACATCCGAGCTTTGCTCGACAACGGGGAAACAACGGCCCTCATCCTCCTGGACCTCTCCGCGGCGTTCGACACGGTCTGCCACCGCACCCTAGTGCAGCGCCTCAACAACATCGGTATCCAGGAGAAGGCACTGGAATGGATCATCTCCTTCCTCGCCGGAAGAACAGAGAGAGTCTGCCTACCCCCGTTCAGATCCGAGGCCACCGAAGTCATCTGCGGCGTACCACAAGGATCATCACTCAGCCCCACCCTCTTCAACGTCTACATGAGCCCCCTCGCAGCCATCGCATGCCAACACAACCTCAACATCATCTCCTACGCCGACGACACCCAGCTGATCCTCTCCCTCACCAACGACCCCGCCACCACCAGAACCAACCTACACGAAGGGATGAAAGACGTGAACGAGTGGATGACGAACAGCCGCCTGAAACTGAACTCAGATAAGACGGAAGTCCTCATCCTGGGATCATCACCCTCCGCCTGGGACGACTCCTGGTGGCCCCCTGCCCTTGGCAGCACACCCAAACCAACAGACCACGCACGCAACCTGGGCTTCGTCCTGGACTCCTCCCTCTCCATGACCAGACAAGTCAACGCCGTCTCCGCATCATGCTTCAACATCCTACGCATGCTACGTAAGATCTTCCGGTGGATCCCCACCAAAACCAGGAAGACGGTCACCCAGGCCCTCGTCACCAGCCGACTGGACTACGGCAACTCCCTCTACGCCGGAACCACAGCCAAACTCCAGAAACGACTCCAGCGCATCCAGAACGCCTCAGCACGCCTCATCCTGGACATTCCCCGACACAGCCACATCTCCGTACACATGAGAAACCTGCACTGGCTCCCCGTCAGCAAGAGAATCACGTTCCGACTCCTCACCCACGCACACAAAGCTCTCCACAACCAAGGCCCAAGATACCTCAACGACCGCTTGACCTTCTACACTCCCACCCGCCAGCTTCGATCAACCAGCCACGCCCTCGCCGCCGTCCCCCGCATCCGAAGAGCCACAACAGGAGGAAGATCCTTCTCATACCTGGCTGCCAAGACTTGGAACTCCCTCCCCATCCGCCTGACCCAAGACCACCTCTCCTTCAGGAAGCAACTCAAGACCTGGCTGTTCGAGCAGTAGCGGACCCCCCTCCCCCAAGCGCCTTGAGACCCTCCGGGTGAGTAGCGCGCTATACAAATGCTTGATTGATTGATTGATTGATTGACAGTAATACAGTGAAAACACTACAAATGGACACCACACCAGTTTAGAAAAATAAGTAATCTTTACTAGACTTAACACAAGACCAAACAACAAAAATCCACAATACTGTAATAAAAATATGACTTTAAAGTGGTAGAAATAGCTTAGTTCAATGTAGATGGTAAATGCGACACTTTACTCTGAAATGCGTCACGCAAAACAAACAAAAGTGTCGCAGGGAAGGTGATGCATCCGCTCCTTGCTTCGGGGGAGGTGATGCGTCGGTTCCTTACTGCAGCGCAGGTGAGGTGATGCATCACCTCCTCTCTGGTAAGGAACGAACGCATCAGTTTCTTACTGTGATCCGGTGCTATGCGACAAGATGGCGCCTCGATGCGACGATCCGGTGCGATGCGACAACATGGATGCGATGCGTGCACGCACGATGGCCTTGCGGCGAAATCGATGATTTTGGAGCCGCGACAGGCCCTGCGACACGCTTCTCCGGTGATGCGACGGCGAACTCTGCGGCGGCGGCACGCTTCTCTGGTGATGCGACATGCTTCGTTGGCAATGCGACGGCGAATGGCTGCGGCGGCACGCTTCTTCGGCAATGCGAAGGCAACTGCTGCGGTGGCGACACGCTTCTCCTCGTTGCGTCACGCTTCCAGTTCCCAGTGACACAGTCTCTCAGAGGGCCCAAATAACAGCAGGCAAGGAAACTCAGGGGAAGCTGGTGGTGAAGTCTCTGTGTCCTAGAGACTTCAGACAGGAGGCAAGCTCAGTTCAAGCCCTTAGAGATCTTCCTCAAGATGAAAATGCAAACAGCAAAGTCCTTTTCTCCTTTCCTTGGCAACAAGTAACCACTGCAGGCCAACCCCAGACAGCAAACAGCACAGGGGCAGTAATCCTCCTTCAGCTTCTCTGGTTTCTTCTCCTTGGCAAAGGTTCCTCTTGATTTCCCAGAAGGGATCCAAAGTTCGAGGGTTTGGGTACCCCTTTTTATACACACAAATCCTTGTCTCTGAAGGCAGAGAGTGTCTGTACCTAGTACAAACCTGTTCTGGGTGCATTCTGTCAGTGCACAACTTCTTCCTTTGTCAGTGTGGGCCCGGGTCATCAGATGCACCACAGGAGGTGGAGCCAGCATTGTGGAAGGCAGGCACAGCCCTATTCAGGCCCAGGTGCTACTCCTCCCACCACTCCCAATGCAGATAGGTCTATTCAGCCTAGTGCTGACTCAACCTGTCTCCTGGAGCCACCCCAGCCCCTGTCACTCACAAACCAGACATGCAATACACAACTTAGCAGGGGCAGGCTGGATGGTTAGGCAAGAAAATAGCTACTTTCTAAAAGTGGTAGTTTAAAACACAGAATGTTAAAACCAACTTCACTAAAAGATGTATTTTATCATTCTGAGTTCAGGCATACTAAACTCGAATTTCTACCTAGTTCCTCAAGTCACTTAGGATTATAAGATGCTATAATCAAACAGGCGATTCTGGCCTATGGGAACAGGTAGCCTTGCAATAGTGAAAATCAAAATTGGCTGTAATTCCCTATCAGGACATGCCAAACACATCAGGGCATGTTCTACCTCTCACATACAATGCACCCTGCCCTAGGGCCTACCTTAGGGGTGACTAGCATGTAGAAAAGGGAAGTTTTGGGGACTGGCAAGTGTGTGCACTTGCCAAGTAGACATGGTAGCCCCAGGCTGCACACAGGCTCTGCAAAGGCAGGCCTGAGTCACATTTTACAAGCTGCTTCTTTGGGTGGCACAACCAGTGCTGCAAGCCCACCAGCAGCATCTGATTTACAGGCCCTGGGCACACATGGTGCACAGTATTAGGGTCCGACAAGTAAATCAAATAAGCCAATCATGGAGTCACTAATCCACTACAACAATTTACAATAGAGAGCATATGCACTTTAGCACTGATCCGCAGAGGTAAAGTGCCCAGAGTCATAAAACCACCAACAACAGGTCAGAAAAAAATACAGGAGGAAGGCAAAAAGTTCAGGGATGACCCTGCAAAGAGGGCGAAGTCCACCACACCGCTATCACCTTTGTGAACACACAAGGGGCGCTGGTAAGGCTAAAGAGGAGCACAGTGAACTGAAAGTACTCATTGCCCACAGTGAACCGCAGGTAACACCTGTGGGCAGGCAGGATGGGGATGTGGAAATGGGCATCCTGCAAGTCCAGCTCTATCATCAAGTCTACCGGTTTGAGGGCAGACAAGACCTGAACTAACATGAGCATCTTGAACTTCTCCTTCAGGAAGACGTTGAGCAGGCACAGTTAAAGAATTGGATGGAGTGGGAATAGCAACCATGACCTACTGCTGATGCTTGCATCCTCTTGATCGCTTATTTGGCCAAAAGAGCCAGCATTTCCTGATAGAGCAAGTAGAGATGGTCCTCCATCTGCCAGTCGTGAGAAGGTGGCATGGGTTGGGGGGTTTCCAGAAAGGGAAAGGAGTAGACCCTCTGGACGATTTGAAGAAACTACTTGTTTGATGTTATGGACTGCCAGTGGGGCAGGAGATGGCGAATCCTGCCTCCTACTGGGTGCCTGTGCTGGTATGAGTGCAATCTATGGGGACTTGGGAGGGGGGGATGACAGTGGGGTGGGGGGGATGTCCGGGAGGTTCTGGGGGTGGGCGATGGACTTGCCCAACCTCTGGCTGGTGTTCCCACACAGTTTATGAAAAGACTGGTAAGGCAAAAAAGATCTGGCTATCGCCCTACTGTCTTCAAAGCACTCCACCGCTGAGTTTGCCTTTTCGCCAAAAAGGCAAGAGCCATCAAAGGCCATGGCCATGAGCAAAGCCTAAATATCCCAAGAAAAACCAGTGGTTCTCAACCAGTCAAGGCCCCTGAGTGCCACTGTTAGACATGTCAGCTTTAAGGTGGTCTTCCCCCAAACTTTTTCCATCCCTTCTCCATTTTTGCTTATCTCGTTTTTGCTGGCATTAGGAATCTGTGCAATCCACCATTGCTGACCATTGCTAAAGTGCATGTGCTCACTTCTTAAAACATGGTAACATTGGCTCAACACCTATTGGCATATTTAATTTACTTATAAGTCCCTAGTTAAGTGGTACTACATGTATCTAGGGCCTGTAAATTAAATGCTATTAGTGGGCTTGCATCACTGATTGTGCAACTCACTTAAGTAGTCCCTGTAAGTTACAACTTTGACATAACTCACCAAGGGGTGCTTTCCCACCCACCGGTCACACAGATGAACTTGGCTCAATGCACCGACGATGAATGTGATAGACAAGTTACTGTAGCCCCCGCAAAACACTATTCAATGTGTAACTGAGATAGAAGTATTGCTTTTGGGTTACTAACAATCCCATAAAGGGATCAGAGCCACCATGGAAACAGCAAGAATCAGTATTTGAGGGTATATATTACTACAGGGACAATCCGTTTCTCAGTATAGCTAAAACAACTACACAGAATATTTTAAAACAGCAACAAGACACATTATAAATAAGAATAAAATAAACATTTCTAGCTTTGTTAAAATGTCGAACAAGATTCCTTACCTTGGAATATCCCCAGGCATCAGGCTGGATCCGGAAAGATTTTTCATCAGCAGTACCCTTGCGCGTCGGTAGGCGTTGTCTGCGGCTCTGCGTCCGTCGTCGGCATCGTGATCGCCGGGATGATGTCGTGCGAGTACTTAGATGTCGTGCGAGTACTTAGACGCCGCCCTCGCGCGCGGATGTCAGTTCTGTACATAGCTTTCCGCACCAGGAACGCAGAGCTATGCAAGAAACCGACACTGGTGCCATGAAACTAGGGCCCTGAAAGGGATGACCTTAACCCTAGATATCGGTTTGCAGAACGGGGAGGATGGGTGGGGCGGTAAGGAATCTAACTAACTAATGTTTCTTACAGATATATCCTTACCGAAGGTAAGTAACTTGTTCATCTGAAAGAAACACGTACGTTAGATTCCTTGCCTTAGAATAGATACCCCAGCAATACCAACCACGGTGGTGGGTCTACAAACCAAGATCAAACCAGGAAGTCCTGGAGAACGGAACGGCCAAAGAAACCGTCTCTCCGGATTTGGCTGTCTAGGCAGTAATGCTTGGCAAACGTGTACGGCGAGGCCCACGTTGCTGCCTGACAAATGTCCTGCAGAGGGACTCCCTGTCCCAAGGCAGTAGTAGCCGCTGTGGCCCAAGTGGAATGGACCCTAAGCCCCACAGGAGGATCCTTGTTAGCCAAGGAATGCACAAAATGCACAAAACGACCCACCGAGAGATGGTCCGATTGTGCACTGACCGCCCCTTCTTAGCGCCCACGTAGCCAACAAAGAGTTGGTCGTCCACCCGGAACGGTTTCGTGCGGTCCAGATAGAAGGAGAGCACATGTTTTGGGTCCAGACGGTGGAGCCTCTCTTCCTCTTTCGAGGGATGCAGAGGTGGAAAGAAGGTGGGCAAGGTAATGGACTGCCCAATGTGAAAGGCAGTAACCACCTTAGGAAGAAAAGAAGGACTAGTCCTCATAACAACCTTGTCCGGATGGACAGAAAGGAAAGAGGGTTTAGATGAAAGGGCCTAGAGCTAACTCACTCTTCTGGCAGAGGTGATGGCAACCAGGAAAGCAGTCTTGAGAGTCAGAAGACGAAGAGGACAGTTATGAAGTGGCTCAAAGGGAGCGCACATCAGGTAAGTTAACACCAGTTTCAAGTCCCACTGAGGCATCACAAAGGGGACAGGAGGAAACATGTGAGTAATGCCTTTTAAGAATCTATTTACAACAGGGGACTTGAAAAGAAAAGGCTGATCAGGAAGCCTTAAGAAGGCAGAAACAGCTGAAAGATATCCCTTGATGGTGCCCAGAGCAGAGCCCTGCTGGGCCAGGGAAAGAAGAAAGAGGAGAACCTCAAAAAGAGGGGCGGAAAGGGGATCCACAGCCTTTGCTGTGCACCATGCCACAAATTTGTTCCACCTGCAGGCATATACCGTTTTAGTGGAGGGACGCCTGGCTACCAGAATGACATCACAGACTTCAGGAGGCAAATTAAATGGCATCAACTGCCGCCGCTCAATCTTCACGCGTGGAGGCTAGACAGGTTCGGGTGGAGGACCGTCCCCTGCTGCTGCGACAGAAGGTCCTCCTGAAGAGGCAGTCGAATCGGAGGAACGATCGATAGGCTGAGTAGCTCGGGATACCAGTATCTACGTGCCCAATCCGGAGCCACAAGGGTGACTTGTGCCCGGTCACGCCTGATCTTTTTCAGCACTCTGGGCAGAAGTGGTATAGGCGGAAAGGCGTATAACAGACCTCAACTCCACTCGCGACCGAGCGAGTGCCGCCTTGGAAATTCCAACGCGCAGAACTGATGACATTGCGCGTTCTCTTCGGTGGCGAATAGATCTAACCAAGGCTCTCTCCATTACGTCTAAGTTCAGAGGAGCTGCTGGGAGGGTCTCAGATGTGACTTCGGCACGTTGATGGAGAACCCCAGCGAATGCAGGTCGGTCGGTCGTAGTCTGGAGGTGGGAGACGACTGTCCGGGGCGAGCCCGGCTTCAACAACCAGTCGTCGAGATAGGGGAAGACTGGAACCCCTAATCTGCACAGATGAGCTGCGACCACCGCCATCACTTTCGTAAACACCCGAGGGGCACTGATGAGGCCGAAGGGGAGCACGGTAAACTGAAAGTGCTCGTGGCCTACCGTGAACCGTAGGGAACGCCGGTGGGCCGGCAGGACGGGGATGTGGAAATAAGCGCCCTGCAAGTTCAACGCTACCATCCAGTCTCCAAGGTCTAGGGCAGCCAGAACCTGAGCTAAAGTCAGCATCTTGAACTTCTCCTTCCGGAGGAAGGCGTTGACACTCCTGAGGTCCAAGATAGGGTGTAGGCTCCCTTTGCCATTCTTGGGAACCAGAAAGTAGTGGGAGTAACAACCCCGTCCTACTTCTGGGCCAGGAACGCGCTTGATGGCCCCCTTGGCCAAGAGGGCCGTAACTTCCTCCTGCAGGAGTTGCAAGTGATTCCCCGACATGCGGTGGAACTGCGGTGGCATGGCTGGAGGGGTCGCCTCGAAGGGGAGGGAGTAGCCCCTTCGGACGATTTTCAGCACCCACCTGTCCGAAGTGATGGCACGCCAGTGGGGCAGGTGATGGCGAACTCTGCCTCCCTCTTGCGTGGAATGGGCCTGAAAGCTCAGACTAGGAAGGCTTTGAGGCAGATGCTGCGGGAGCAGATGTGGACTGACCGGCTTTCTGTCCCCCTGCTCCGCCACGGCGGAATCCGCGTCCGCGTTGAGGCTGGTTCTGCGGCCTGTGGCTGGACGAACGTGCGGGGGCGACCCTTCCTTGGCTACGAAAGGGACGAAAAGCAGAAGTTTGCTGGCACTGGGCCGAGAGGCCCAAGGACTTGGCTGTAGCCCTGGTGTCCTTATAGCGCTCCAGCGCACTATCCGCTTTGTCGCCAAAAAGGCGACGGCCATCAAAGGGCATGTCCATGAGGGTGCTCTGGACATCCCCTGAAAAGTTTGTGGACCTCAGCCAGGCGTGACGACGAATCGCCACCGTCGTTGAAATCGCTCTACCTAGCGGGTCTGTGGTGTCAAGTCCACATCGAATGGAGTACCGTGCTGCATCACGCCCCTCAGCAAGAGCCTGGGCGAGCCGTGTCCTGGCCTCCTCTGGACACTGGGGCAGCACGTCCACCACCGTATCCCACAAAGAGTGGGTGTAACGGTCCAAAAGGCAGTTTAGGACGTGGAGGCCTGGATGACCAGACTCTCAGGGGAGGGGTGTACGGACAGAAAGCTGGGGTCGCCCGGAGCTGGGCGGTGGCGCCGGGCCACGTTCCAATCCACAGGAGAGACTGTGGAGGGCTTGGACCAAGTGCCCATCAGAACGTCGGTGAGGGCCTCATTGAACTGCAGTAGAGGCTCCGAAGAGCTTACCGGCGGTTGAAGCACCTCCGTGAGGAGGTTAGTCCTCACGGCCACTGCAGGGAGCTCCAGGTGTAAGGCCTGGGCCGCCCTGCGCAGCACCACAGCATAAGTTGCACCCTCCTCCGTAGCCACGGAAGGAGGAGAGATGAAACCAGTGTCAGGCGAAGTGTCTAGACCACTGGAATCCCCCAACTCACCTGCCCAGTCCTGACTTAACTGGCACTGCTGTGCCAGAGGGTCCTCGGACCCCTCCCAGTCCTCCCCTTCATCCATCTCCTGGTGAACAGGCAGAAAGGACAGAGCCGGGTCATAGATGAAATGCTCACCCATCGACGCCGGAGACGCTGACGAACGGCGCCTCTCCGACGCGGGACCCGGACCGAGGCTGAAACTAGGGATGGCGTCGTCCGAGGACGGCGCCGGGAGCAACACCATGGGGGTTGGCACCGGCGGCGTCGTCCGAGGACGGCGCCGGAAGCAACACCATGGGGGTCGGCACCGGCGGCGTCGTCCGAGGACGGCGCCGGGAGCAACACCATGGGGGTCGGCACTGGCGGAGTCGTGAGGTCAACCGGGGTCGACTGGGATCCAGGCCTAGATCCCATGGGGACCTGCGGTGTTGGGACCGAAGTCGACGACGGAGCCGTGGCCAAAGCCGCTGGCTGGCTAGGACCCGCAGTCGGAGCTGCGAGGCCCGGAGGCGCGCAGGCAGGCCTCGACAGCGGAGCGAGATTCCTCATGGCCACGAGGAAGTCTCGGATCTCAACCGGAGTCGCATGAGGCCCAGGGACCGGAGGGTATGGGGCCTCCTCCTCGACCAGGACCTCAAGCGGCGCGGAGCAGACTGCCGGATCTCGAGGAGCTTGCAGAACCGCTCCCGCCTAGCCTTCAAGGTCAAGGCCTGGCAGTCGGGGCACCACTTGTCATCGTGGTGGGCCCAAAGACAGTAGAGACACCGATGGTGGGGGTCGGTAACCAACATCAGTCGGTGACAGACGTCACATGGCTTGAACCCGGGCATGCCTACCGGCACCAGGAGTCTAAGTCGACTCGAAAATGTAGACAAAAATGTCCAAAAAGTTAGTCAAAAAATGACTAAGGGTATGCTCTTCCCGGATCTGCGCTTACTGGCGCAGAAAAAAGAAGAACTGACTTCAGCGCACGAGGGCGGCGTCTAAGTACTCCGACGACGTCATCCCGGCGATCACGACGCCGACGACGGACGCGGAGCCGCAGACGACGCGCAAGGGTAGTGCTGACGAAAAATATTTCCGGATCCAGCCTGGCGCCTGGGGGTATTCTAAGGTAAGGAATCTAACTAACGTGTTTCTTTCAGATATTAAATTTAATCTTGAACCTAACACCTTAATGCCTACTTCTTTGCACTATATTATGAGAGCATGAAAGGCAGAGCAACTTGCAGTGTAGCATTTCTTAGGGAGAAGAGATGCACCACATACTTTGTTGACAACAAAGGCTGTCTATCAGCGGAGGGATGAAGACAGTGTTCCCTGCACAAGGCAAAGACCCACAGTAGCAGCAGTCAGTCAGTCTTCCTGTGGGACTTCCATTTATCAGCTTCAGACGAGATGTAGCATACGCGAAGTGCGCTGGAAGCAGGTGAGACTGTCTCTGGCAGACTCTCAGGAAATAATCTGGGTGAAAGACCTCTGCAGCAAGGGTTCTTCTGACGCAAAGGACTCCGCATAGACCCCATAGCAGTATCAGAATTGCCACCTGTGCGAAGCTTTACCGATGCCAGCCCTCACTTTTGCTGACAGCAGGCTAGATGACGCAGGTTCTCGCACCGCAGCCTCACAGCTCCTCAGAATCGATGCATCGTGTGGACTGCATGACGCATCCTCGACACCGGACTTCGCACCGTAAGCCCTCATCAATGGGATCCTCAACGATGATGCAGGACCTCCTGTCGCAGCTCCTCATCACCTTGGAACCGACAAATTGCCTCGGTTTCGCAAACCCTCGCAACGCTCCACAAACCAGGATCCAGTACTCTTGTTCAGCGGACAAAACTGGGTCCCTGTGGCCAGCACGCGATCCATTGCGGTCGGCCTGCACTTGTGACTTTGTCCCGATTTGGCGCAACCAGCTACTCACTGGTGGCACCTTATGTTTTTTGGAGCTATTTTGACTGAAATCTTTAAACCTGCATATCTTCAGTTCTACTGACTGGATTTTTGATGCTTTGGTCTTGTTTTATTTATTTCTTAAAAATTACTCTATTTTTCGAATTTGATGTGGGATCCTTATGTGACATGTTTTCACTGTGTTACTGTTTGAAGTGTTGCACAAATACTTTACACATTGCCTCCGAGTAAAGCCTGACTGCTCTGTGCCATGCTACCCAAGGGTTGAGCACAGGTTAATCTAGGGTTTGCTTGGGACTTTAACCTGAAGAATTGTGGTGGGGGTGTGGCCAGCTGCCGAGCATGGCAGACGTGTGCTAGGAGAGCTCCGGAGCCCAAGCTCAAAAATCCTGAATAAACTCATCCTGACTTTATAATTTGACCCCCAAGCTCAGAAGCACCGTCGGAGCGGAGTAAAGAAAACTGGGAACGACGTGGGACTAACCAGTTGACTTTCTTGCCTTTCCCGGCCCAACAACTCGCCGGACCCGCTGTGCGGGTCCCGCAGCGTCCAGTGAACACCGTAAGAGCGCCTGGACGGGGTTGCCTTCACCGGGGTGAGCGCATCTGTACAGGGCTGCGAGCAGCAGGGGACTCCATTGCCCAGGAGTCCCTGCGAGCCCCATTGCCTACACCTGGGCTGCTCTCCCTGCACGACACGCCCCCCTGCATAGCTGTGATTAAAAGCAGAACACCAAGCTCCCATCCCTGGGATTCATCTTTGCTTTCAGGAACGACGTGGGACTAACCAGTTGACTTTCTTGCCTTTCCCGGCCCAACAACTCGCCGGACCCGCTGCGCGGGTCCCGCAGCGTCCAGTGAACACCGTAAGAGCGCCTGGACGGGGTTGCCTTCACCGGGGTGAGCGCATCTGTACAGGGCTGCGAGCAGCAGGGGACTCCATTGCCCAGGAGTCCCTGCGAGCCCCATTGCCTACACCTGGGCTGCTCTCCCTGCACGACACGCCCCCCTCACCTACCTAATTTCCAAACTTAAGCAGCCACTCATCCGCAGCGCGGGAGCGCGCGGGAGCGCCCGGGGCTAAGCCCGGGCAAAGGGCGGGCCGTCTAAGGCCGTCCAAGGACGTACAGGGACGGGCCGGGCCCTTTCTCTTACTCTCGGGATTCGAGGACTCAAAGTATGTTTTAGTTATCAATGTGATAAGATGTTGAATGTAGTTATAATGTGTAATTGAAGTTTTAAACTTTTATCTAATTTATATTTTAAATTGTACACATTATTCCTTATTTTTAGTCTTATGATGTCCTCATCACTAAGAAAGGGTAGGCGGGTTACAGTAAAGTCAAGTAGTGTTAAAGCCACTGGAACCTTAGATGATTTTATCACCCGTGCCACGGGGATATTAGATAAGGAAATTGCTCTTACTGAAAAGCGTTTGTCTCTGGACTTAGTTACGGGGAAGCGTTCATCTTTGGGTCGGTTTGCATCTGTGGTCACTCCTGAAAAGAGCATAATAAACGACTTGGAAGCCAGCCCAGACTTAGCCGTTACTTCAGAAAATCAAGAAATATCTATGGGCGATGTAGTGAACGGTCCAATAGAAGATTGTTCTGTATTGAGCAATATTGAGGATGGGATCCAACACCCTAATTTGACCCTGTCGGGCCCCATTTCCCTACAATCCAAAGCTTCGGCCTCTGTTCCAGAAGTCACAAAAACTAGTAAACGTAAAAGAGGGGGAGGTCACTTGAAGGGAAGGGTCATACGTATGGGAGACCCTGGTGATCTGACTCATTGCTGCCAAAACAACAACAACAAAGCTTTGTTAACACATATTGAGAAGCTGGTAAAAAATCTCTTGTTACCCCTTATTGAGAGAACACAAATAGTTAACCTAAAATTGGACCAATTAGAGCACTTAATATCAGTTAACACACATTCGCTGGAAATTTTGGCTAACAACAGCAAATTTCCACAGGCCCAGGGGAATTGTATTGAAATAAAGAAGGGGGCTCATAAAACCTCTATTCAAAAACCAAGTAATCCGCCCCAGCCTATTGCATCTGTTGATTCCCAGCGAACCCCTGTACGATCAGTCCCAACTAGACCTGCACTGGTGGCTGATGGGGACTCTCAGTCAATACCGATTATGGCTATAGCAGCAGCACCGAGCTCAATTACATCTAAGCCAGTAGCCTCATCTCAAGTTAAACAAACTCCACTGAGCGGCCCATTAGTTCTGGATGAAATGGCACCTCCAAGTAAACCAATATGTGTGAATATACCCCCCGAATCTGCACCTTTTATGGCCATCCTGACAGGTGTCCCGGTGGTCGCACCAAATAAACATGAATCAAATCAGGACCTATCAAATAAAGTCATATTCTGGCTCAACAACAATAGACCACTCCCCCCAGCCTCTAGTACAAAAATATTAAACGTACGAAGGGTCCCTTGGGTTGGCCCAAGCAAGAAGGATTTAGAGGGGGATTGTATCCTAATTAATTTTAGGGACAGGTGGGTCAAGGACTTAATCTGTAACAAAGCAAGGTTTGCTAGAATGGGGGATATTCAATGTATAGGTCTTGAATATTTTTATCCCAACTTGCATCATCTTCCCCCTAACCCTCGCTTTCCTGGGTCGAGAGTGCAGGGTAATAATTACTCTGGATGGACTCAGATTAATACTATATCTCGACCCCCTCAAAATCATCCTGGTTTGTGGTTCCAGGGTGATGGATCTTTCATGGGGCCAACAAGTTTCAAAAATTTTGGGCAAACCCCCTATGACCAATCAAGAAGGAGATTCCAGGGGGAGGAATACCTAGGGTGGATGCCAAATAACAATATTCCATTAAGAAACCGATTTGACCCACTGGTGGGAATGGAGGGTTTAGATTGACCATTAGACAAGAAAAAGGAAAGCATTTTATCTACCACAGATTTGGTCATGGGGGAAAACGGGGGGATAAGGCAGGAGGATAACCAGGTGGTGGACGCTTTCGACCACAATGCTCAACCTAATATGCGTTCGGATAGTCAAACTGTTAGCAACTTAGCCTGTGAGCTAAACCCACCAATTACTGGGCCTGACCTGGAAACTCCAATAAAGTTTGTGGACAATAGCCTAGGGGAACCTGGGCTGTGTCTAATCTCATGGAATATTGCAGGTCTTGCGGGTAGAATGGAGGATGAAGCTTGGCTGGAGCATGTGGGTGGTCAGGATATCCTGTGCTTTCAGGAGACATGGAGCAGAGTGGGTGGGGAAATTGATGGTTTTCAATCTTTTAATGTTTTGGCGGTCCCATCACTAGCTGGGAGGGCAAGGGGTGGGTTAATGACAGCTCTATCCATCAAACTAAAGAACCTGATAACCTCAAAAATAGTGGATACTCCTTGGTACCAGTTGCTCTTGTTGGAAAATTTGTTCCCAGAGCCCGTGTTGTTAATTAATTGGTACCATAATGTCTTTGATAGAAATGATGTATCTACAATCCAGAGTTTGGAGGAAGCAATATGTAAGGCTCGTAGTGATCGAGCTTTATTAGTAGTTATTTGGGTTGGTGATTTTAATTGTACACTGTGCAAATTTGGTGGCTGCAATGTCTGTGGTATCAATGATCTAAATGAACAGCCCTTGATGCATTTTAAACACACGCCCCAGGGGGACGCTTTAAATAATATCATTATTCTAAATGACTTATGTATGGTAGAGCCCTGGGCTGCCCCAAATATATCGCCAATACCAACCTTTCAGGGAACAAGAGGTGCAATGAGTACTATTGATTTTGTATTTGTGTCTAGTAACTTTCTTCATTATGTTAATAGGCTTGAGGTAATCGCAAGTGCCGTAAGCGATCATAATCCTTTAATGCTATCCTTGAGTGCCCCTGCTAGTAGAAAACATTTGGTTTGGGAGCAACCCATAACATATAATAAAAATCAGGGAGTTACCATGAAGTGGGGGAAAATAAATGCTGAAGGCCTTGAGGTAGAGATTCTGAATGTTTGTAAAACTGAGATCGAATCATGCCTGTCTCTGACGTCTGATCCAGACAAGGTCATTGGGAGTTTTGAAAAATTATGTGGGCACGTGGCTGAGCACCTTAGAAAACCAGTGGGGAAAAAGAATTTAAGGTGTTTTAAATGGTTTGACTCCGCATGCTCTGCCTCACATAAATCCTTAAAAGCTGCCCTTACACAAAAACCAAGAAATAAGGAACTGATAAGATCGACCAGAAGGGCTTATAAAGAGGCCATCACAAAGAGGAAGCAGGAATTGAAAAATCGAGCCTGGGACGATCTAGAGAAGGCCTCTGAGCTAAAAGATAGTAGGCTCTTCTGGGAAGTAGTAAATCGTCCCTTGTTTAAAAATGACACCAAAGAAAGTATACTGACGCAGATTACTGGTGAATCTTGGGAAGTTCACTTTGGTAAAATCTTTAATCCCAAAGCATTATTACTTTCGGATTTGTTGGATGATGTAGGGGATTTGGTGGTACCATCTTCAGCTTTGCTTCTTAGCTCTTCACTTACACTGGAAGAGGTTGAAGTAGCTTTGAGGAAGGGCATATCATTAAAAGCCCCGGGCCCTGATGCCGTCCCTTTAGACTTTTTTAAACATAATATTGAAGCTTGGGCACCTTTATTACTGAATGTTTTTAGGGCTGTTGTTCTTGGTCGCATCCCTGTATCGTGGAAGGTGGCAGTGGTGGTGCCGATTTTCAAGAAGGGCGATAGGTGTGATCCCCGATGCTATCGCCCTATATCCTTGATCGATGCATCATGTAAACTATTGGGGAGGGTTATTTTGGCCAGATTAGAAACATGGGCTGACTCTGTTGGTCTAATTGTGAACTCCCAGTATGGATTCAGAAGTGGGAAGGGGACAGTTGAGCAGTGCCTGAATTTGGCGCTAATTATTGGCAAGTACATGAAGGCAAGGAGTTCTGCAATTTACCTTGCCTTCATGGACCTGTCAAGCGCCTTTGACACTGTTTGTAGAAGCAGGCTGTGGCAGATGATGGACGATATGGGCTTCGAAGAACCCCTGGTGACACTTCTCCGCAGACTACACGCAGCAACGTCCGTGGCTATAAGATTTGGACCTGGGGGGGAAACAACTAAACCTATTCCCTCAACTGAGGGGGTGCGTCAAGGTTGCATTTTGGCGCCTTTCTTGTTCCTAGTATACACAAATGGACTAGAAAAGTACTTGTTGGACCACTGTTGTGATTTTCCTAAGGTAAACGGTAGGAGTATTCCTATACTCTCATATGCAGACGATACTGTTTTAATGACCCTCACTGGAAACAGTTTGCAGTTGTGCCTAGATGCCTTTAACACCTTCATGCTGGATCTTGACCTGAAGGTAAATTTTGGAAAATCTTTTGCAATGGTCTGTGGTCCTAAAGGAACAAAACCTAGAAAATTTGTGGTGAATCACTCTACTATTGAAAGGGTGGAGAATTTTAATTACCTTGGAAATCTTTTCAATAGCAAACTAAGTTGGGCTCCTTTAATGAAGGCTCGAGCCCAGAGTGCTACCCGCTCCATAGAAGGTCTTTTTCGCTTCTGTGGTAAGTTGGGTCAAAAACCTGTTGCGCACCTTAAAACTCTTTATATATCTAAATGTTTATCTGTGGCTACCTACGGGGCAGGAGTATGGGGGACCGAAAACCCCTCAGTGGTACAAGTGATGGAAAATAAATTCCTAAAACGGGTATTACTGATTCCATCGGGTTCATCGAATAGCTTCTGTCATAATGAAATGGGAATGACCAAAGTGACTGACATCATTCGTCTGTCACCCCTATTATTATGGGGCAAAATATGGTTATCTGACGATTTGCAGCTCTCGAGAGAAATTCTCTCAGACTGCTTGAGCCTGGATAATGCAAACAAGATCCCCTGGTTGTCATACGTCAGGGACATGTTGAATAAGATAGGTTTGGGTCATGTTTATGAAAATCCTGCAAACATCCAGGGAAACATAAAAACCCAAATTAAGTCAAATTACTGGAAGTTTTTAGGCTCACGGTGTCTGGGAGGCCCTATTGGCTATGTACCTAAGTTACAGCATCAATTTTATTTAACTTTTACAACTAATGTCCAATGGCGGATTTATCTCACGAGGTTTAGGCTAAATACCCTCCATTTTCTTTTCGCCTTTCCTAAACAAGGGGGTTGGTGTGAGCAGCTACCCCCTTGTCCCTGTAATGACAGAGTTAGCCAAAGTACTATACATGTTGTCCTGTTTTGCTCCTTATATCAAGATCCTAGGATTAGATTTATTAAACCTGTCCTGAAGGGGCGGCAACCATGCACTTATAAAGAAGGCTATGATTATTTGCTGTCATTATCTTCTGTTGATACTTGCTGTGCCATGTTAAATTTTATAAGAGTTTCACTTCAGATTAGGAAACGCTATGGATAAATTAGCTGTAGAACTGTGCTTTGCCATTGGATTTGTATTTATGCTGTATGATGGATTTTTTTGAATTGTAATTTTTATTTTATGGATGGATCACCTTATTTGTGTATTATGTTTTTTAACTTTGTGCTTTTATGATTCATTGTATGAATCGAATAAAGATTTTTGAACCGAACCGACCCCCAAGTAGCTCCCAACCGCCCGAAGCACCAATGTAGTGTTCCTGGACTAAGCCTGACTCCGTGGTGCGGATTGGCAGACATTTCAGGAGCACGAGCTGTGGGGAGACGTAACGAGGAAATGGCGCCGATCGCAGAGGGCGGAGACTGGAGCCTGCCGAGGTGGCTGCGAGTCTCCCCAGCGGGTGCGAGGGCTGCCCTGAGCGTCACTGGGCTGGCGAATGGTGATCTGACCCCAGGGACCTGCGGCAGAGAGATTCATCTCCCCGGACCTGGGACATGGTGCTCAATAGGCGGCTTGGACGCTGTCTGCCCGGCGCGGTGATCGAGCGCACTGTGGACGACGTGCGTGATCTGGGCCTGTGCGGGAGATTCGAGTGCTGGCGCCGGGGACTGCAGGCCGCTGAGATCGGCGGTTTCTGGGCCGGCGTGCTATTCTCTACCCCCTCCGCCCGGTACGTGCCATTGGGGGCAACGGCCGTGCTGCAATAACGTAGGGGACTGACAGAGGGCCTGGGAATGCGAGCCTCGTGCCCCGAGCGGCAAGATCTCGGCATGTGTGTCCCCGGAGATAAAGAATATGTGAGAGACATATGGGGGATGAGAGAACTCTGATGCTGGCTTGCATCGCTGGGACTGGCTCTGGAACATTTTGTAGCGAGGGCTGGACGGGGCATGCACTGGTCCTGCTGCAACTGCAGAGGAGGTGTGGTAACCTCTGAAACCTCTTGAACTACTCCCTTGTTTGGCCATAACAGTCTGCCGGGTGCATAGTGGTGAGGACTGCGGGTTGTGCAGTGCCCTGAGGCACAATCTGTTTCTCCCCTCCGGCACTGAGAGGGCCCGCCCTGCACCTCGTGGGTTTACTCCTTCCCGCGGCCAGCCCAGACTAATCACCATATTTGGAGGTGCGAGTGGATGAGGCTCAACACACCATGGTGCAGCGGCTTAGACTTGTTGCTTGACCTGCCCTCACGGCCGGGGTAAAGCCCGTGTCCAGGAGGGTGGGAGTTGGTAAACGGCCAGTGCTGCTGCCTGGATGACGAACCCCTCGGCGGTGCCGGGGCCCCTGGCCATCGGGCGCACAAACTGCTTGCAAAGGGGATAGGTCGTCGGACCACATCACCTATGGACGATGGGTCGATACAGGGGCAAAATCCAGGAGGCGTTGGCTCCTAACTCACAGGGGGCGGACGAGGGTGATTCCTCCCAGAGCATGCAATCGCTCAACACAATCCCTCCCACAGAAGAAGAGAACATGCCGGATAAGCTGGACCTCATTCTGAAGGAAGTTCCGGACTCGCATAGAGCCATAGAACAGCAAATAGGTGTCCTTACTACCGGTTTCACTCTATTAAAAGCGGACCAGGCTAAGCTGGCTGATTCAGTGAAGGGACCATAGCACCACGCTGCAGGACCTGACGCCGCAACCTAAAGAACATACGAGTCAGCTCCCGTCTCTACGGAAACAGATCACAGGGCTGATGGATCGTGTGGAGGATGCGGAGGGTCGGGCACGGAGCAATAATATCCGCGTTATTGGCCTGCCAGAACGGAGGAAAAGAAATGAGGATGCGACATACATGGAACATTGGCTCCGTACACATGTGGCCCCAGAGGGTCTCTCTGCCTACTTTTGCGCCAAAAGGGCGCACCGGATCCCCACCGGGAAACTGAGGGTGGGGGCCCCGCCTAGGCCCCTGATCGTCAAAATCCTCAACTACAGGGACCGTGACATGCTGTTACAAAAAGCATGTGAAAAACCACAGATCCAATTCGAGAACTGCCAAATTTCATTATATACGGACTATATGCTTTTGGTGCAGCGCAGACGTTCTTCATTACTGGAGGTTAAGAGGAAACTACGCCCAATGAATCTCAAATACACGTTACTATTCCCAGCGCATCTGAAGATCATCTACATACAGAAGACCTACTTCTTTGAAAGTCCGGAGGATGTCGAGGAATGTCTAGAGGTCATGGAACCTACACAACGCTCAGGCCGATCCTCTTCCATCACGCGAGGACCCGGGACGTTGTGTCGCCGCCGATCGCAGCAAGGGGCCAATTCCGCCAACGGGCTGCCCTTCCCTGGGCCCACACAGCAGCAAGTCCAAACTGGCAAAGAAACGGCCCTGACAGCTGCCCATACCTTCAGGGACAACTCCTCCCATAGGCTGTCGGGGTCGTCGGACCACAATACAGTACGCTCGGACTCGGACAGCAGTCTACAGCTTTTCCTACAGTGACGCCACAAACGGCTGACGGAATACTGGGATAGTAGCGGCTCTCTTGCGCTGCCTGCAAGGACATGACATGTTGCCAGTGCACGCATGGACGGGGAGTCATCCCCTCAACAATTGTATATCCTTTGATGTTTGGTCTACCTATACGCTGTAATGTGTTCTGTAATGATCTCAATATTATGCTTGGGCTCTGGGACGGTCCAGATTAATGTTTGCAGCTGCTCCTTCCTGCGACAATTTTCAATACATTAGATACTATCCTCATAGATTTAACCTGGGGTAAAGGCCGGTGCCGGATAAGCCTTAAGAAACTTCAACTCGGCACGCGAGAGGGCGGACTGGGGGCTCCCGATTTCAGGGCTTACTACTATGCATGCCAACTACAATGGCTGTCATACTGGATGGCAGGCGGAAACTTACATGAGATCGACTACAGTACCAGGCACCTTGAGCAGGGAATAGTACACACTTTATTACTACCACATAGCAAACCATCCACGGGATTACCTTACCTCCTGCACACGGCACTCCAATGTTGGGGAAGAACACTGCGCTACACCTCCAGGGGCAGCAGATACGCTGACAACATTCCTCTAGTAGGGATACCTCTTGCGTCTGGTAGGCTGACGCAACGAGCACTTGAAGCTTGGACGGATGCGGGGGTGGAGCCCGTTGGGGCGCTCTTTAGTGATGGAACACTTCTGGACCATGACACCTTTACACGCACTACGGGAGCGTCTACCACATTGTACATGACACATGCTGCCCTAATACACTATATTAAAACACACTGGGCCCCACAAAGGGAGGAACCACAGCCAAACGCCCTAATAAAGGCACTCTACTACATGGGGCGTGGGGCCACTTAATTAAGTGGCTCAATCTTAGTATCCACACACATGCCCGGGCCCAACTAGATTCCACAAGGGTTCAATGGGTAGCAGAGCTCGGTCGAGACTTAACGGACAAAGAATGGAGTAACATACTAGAATACCCACGAAAGGTCTCACGTAATGCCAAGTTCAAGTTTATCCAAAGCATGATAGTACACAGAGCCTACATGACCCCGCGTAGACTGCACAGAATGTACCCAGATATGACGCATCAATGCCCCCGGTGTAAATTACTGAAAGCGGACCTCCTACATATGTTGTGGGCATGTACAGGCCTTGTAGTTTAGGAGAGGGGTCAAATATCAGTTAGAGGTGAGCCACCCACTTGTCAATGGGAGACACACCACTAGAGTACATACTAGGTGTCCGTAGACGGACGAAAACACACAAGGTACCATTATGTTTCTTAGATTTGGCGCTTATAGTGGCAATGAGATCAATCACAATGCGATGGAAATCAGCCAGGGCCCCTACCACATCTATGTGGCATGGTGAAATGCTGAGATAGGCCAGAGCTGAAAGCGCGGCACTGCGCAGAGAAGAGGCCCGCGGCCTTTGGAAAAACCCAATATCCCTGGAATGGGATGCAATGGTTGAAGCCTATAATAATACCAGCCCGGACGATGTTCCATTAGTCCCAAGAACCCAATAACAGCTGTGATGATTAGACATGAGGTACAATAACTCAAGGTGGCTACAAATGGAGTAGTATGGTCACGAAATGTATATAGAGTATTTGCACTGTATGAAGATGGTTGCTTCAATCAATGTATTGTATGGCCAGAGCTAGTTAAGGGAGTAGGGTGGGTGTTGGTGGGGGGGTGGACCAGTGGGTGTTGATTTAGTACAATTATTTTCAAAGAGTCTTGTACAATATACTGTAGGAGTATGGAGATCTGCATCAGTCACTGACTGCAGCTTTCTTCTGTAGTGTACGAGTTTTGATGCTATAACTATATGTGTAACAGATTATACATGTTTAAAATTGTGTTATTGTATCGTTACAACATATAATATGATTGAAATACGTACGCTGACAAGGCAGTAAAAAAGGAAGAAAAAAAAAAAGTTTGTTTAAAAAAAAAAAACTGAAGAATTGTGGTTACTGTTTGAGAAAGGTTTCACCCCCCTCAACCAGTAACCCAATTTCTTACATCCACTGAAAACGCAGTTGCTCTGCCTAGCGTTTCAGTCAATGTCCAGCCCACATATGATGGTGAACACTGCTGCATCTCGCCATCAGATATGGCTAGGGCAAGTATGGCTCAGGCTTCCTTCGAGACCATGGCAGCACTTGCAAAACAAATCCCACACAGTGTGTGCTTATCGGCCCGATGGGCATTTGCTGTTTACCGACCCCAGTGCTAGGCTGGTGGAAGAGAACATCCTCTTGCCAAAGTTGTTCAGCCTTTTAGATTCCCTATTCCGTGGAGTGGTAGGAATTGCATTAGTATTAACTCGGGAGGTGGAGGCTTGCAGCTCTTTGCTCCAGGGTGGGATGCTGGGTGAGTAAACTGCGGTCCCTAGGAACGGAGCGAAGAAGGCGGGAAATCCTCCTGTGCACAGGAGACCCTGTGCAGGGCTTGGACGAACCCCAAGTAGGACATCTGCCAGGGATTCACTGAAGCGAGGTTTCATGGGGTCAACTCCTGCTGAAGCACTTCTGCCAAGACGTTCACCTTCACTACCACAGAAGGCAGCATAAGGTCCAGGACCTTCGCTACCCTTTGCATTATCATTCCAAAGGAGACACCCTCCTCGGTAAACACAGTTGGAGCAGAGACCAAGCTGGTGTCTAACCCACTGACTTCCACCATCTCTTCATACCAGTTGTCCTATGGTTCATTGAGGGGTGGAAGAATACATAAGGGTCCTCAGACCCCTCTCAATTGTCCCCCCTCTTCAAACCTATCCAAAAAAATAACAAGGTACTAGCTCCAACTCAGAGGGCATGGTACCGGCTGGCACCAAATTTGGTATTGTGTGATTCCAATCTGGTTGCATATCAGTCAGAAATTATTATAGATTTGTTGGCAGCGATGGGAACGACGGCACAGGAGTGGGATCCATGGAAGGTTGCGGTCTTGTGGGAGTCGCCGCTCCAGATCCGCCACCTGATCCATGGGGCCCAACTGGCGCTGAGGGTAGACCTGGGTAGACCTGCTGGTAGGAATCCATTAGGGGCCTCTCCAAAACCTGTGGGGCCTAAAGGTGCTCCAGAGGTGTTGGGCCACTCAAATATGAGGTGCAGGACCTCATAAAACTTCTTGAGTTGGGCTCCATTGCTCCTAGAAACTCTGGGAGGCGCAGAAAGGACCCAGGAAGAGGCTCTGTGTTGAAGGGATGCCTCCCGCAGTGTCAACGTTCCCGTGCCTCATCCGAGGAGTTGGACCGGAGAAGTCGAAGAACGTTTCCACTTCTTTCATTTATGAGACTTACCCAATGACTTTGACTGGGATGATGACTGTCGAGACCTTCAATGTGACCTGGATCAAGAACGTTGCAGGGTCGTCAAACATCAGGCAGAGAGGAGCTTCAGGGAATGGTCCATCCGTGCCTTCGGGTTCAAGAGGCAGCAGTACTTGCAGTCCTTGGAGTCGTGGTCCTGCTCCAAGCACCAAAAACAAACCAAGTACAGGTCTGTCACAGATATCTGCCTGGGACACCTTGACAAAATCTTTTTGTAAAAAATTGCTCGAGAGAAAAATTTGAAAAATGGTCAGTCAAAATCTGACTGAGCGTAGCACTCTCTGGATCTGTGCTAACTGGTGCGAAAAGAAATTACGGCAGCGCGCTGGGGTGGCACCTATATCGGCAATGTGTATGTCACTTCTGACACGAACCATGCAGGCACAGAGCCGAATGACGCAACTTACTGGCGCGCAGGGGCATTGCTCAAGAATTTCTAGATACAGTCGGACGCCTGTGAAAAAGTCTAAGGTAAGGGATCTGCGGCACAAGTCTCTATCAGACACATATTTTATGGAGACATATAGCTACTGGTATATTATGGGGAAATACGTGGCTGTCCTAAGCACACTCCCTTAACTCTTAAGTTTAATGGGGACACTATTTACTGTATCACGTCAATGTGACAAAGATGCTAGTCAGAATGCCACAATGTATGAAGTTGGCTGTGATAGGTTTCTCAACAGTTGCCAATACAAAGATAAACAACTCAGCAGGTCTGAGCTCAAGTGGCAGGAAATCAAAGAACGCTCAAAAAAATACAAATAACTCAAACTGTCCATCTAAAAGAAACAGGGGTTCTTCCAATCTCAAAATTAAATGATAGGGTGGCAATGAGTCGGGTCACAAAGTCAGAGTGTTCAAATAACAGTTTACTGGGGGTCCAGTAGTTTGCATCCTCAATGGTTTATAGTTCAGCGGAAGAACAGGAGAGGTTCTGAAAGTTCAACACGGGGTATATTTGTGTTATAATAGCACTCAAGAGGGAATCCATCGAAGGGTACCCAAAATTCAAGAGCTGGCCAGGCATGGTCAAGATTTTCAGTTGAAAAGGGCACCTAAGTAAATTGGATACCCACAAACCCTCTATTTTGGATAGATAAACCTGCGTTAGTTTCAAACCAAGAACAACATAATTTCAGGTGCAGTAAGAGATGAAGATAGAATTCCCCTAGAACTGGAACCAGTGTGACTAAATGCAGTAAACAGGGCCCTACTGCAAGGTTTACAGTGAAGAGTCCACCTAGAGGGCAGTAAAGGGCAGATAGGGGCTGCCACAAATTACATTTGTTCTAAGGTTGAATTTAGCCGACTAGCCTGAAAGGTCGAATCATCGAGACAGCCTCCATGCGATGTTCATAGAGCTGGGCCTTGCTCTTAGCCCTCCTGGTTGAGGACATAACACCCTCCACACACTGAGCAGTAGACGTTTCTCTTTCTCTAGAGAAGGGTCATAGCAATGTGTCCTAGGTTCTCTGCCTTGAAGAAAAATACTACTTAAAGAGTCCTGCTTCTGGCATACATCCCTATTCAAGTACTCAGATCATAATTTGACCTGTGTTGTCCTACTGAGAAAAGTTGAAAAGAAATGAAACTGGTAATTAAAGCCTTGCTAGACCATAGAGAAAAGGCAGGAATTCTGTTCCCTGACAAGATGAGACCAATCAGAGATGACAAACAATGTGCATTTTGAACTATAGAGCAGACTGGTACTCTTTTGAAGAATTAGGAGGGTCTCGGGTGGCAAAGGTGAACAAGATAGGGCAAGTAAAGGTTAGAATTGTGAACCATATGCATTTATGATTGGATTTCATTGTGTGCTGTGGAAGATATTGGCGCCAGGCATATAGCTGCTAGTGGAGGTGAACGGAGGTCCCTAAAAGCCATGAAACATTTTAGTTTTCTCTCCGTGGGCCCTTTGTAAAGAAATATTGGTTTACTTTTTTTTATATATAATCAGTTGTCATTTAAGGTTTCAACTGGCGACTTCTCCACTTAGACTTCTGCACTAATTTTCAAATGGAATAAATATATATATTTGAAAAAACAAAACAGATATCACTTGTGGGACTGATAGACTATGACCCCTGTAAGGAGATGAATTGTACCAGGATCAAGTAAGTAAGTAATTATTTTATCTCAATGAATGCAACTGAACGAGATGTAGAAAAAAAATACCTCCCAGTGCAACCCTCTTTACAATCGTTCCATTTGTGATTGCTTGTGATTCCCCCAACTCACCCTCTTTTCCCAGAAATTTCCATTACTGTGAGTCCTGATAATTTCCCGGCCCACGTGACGGTGGGGTAGGTTACACATCCTACAATCAGGCGAGCACAATTTCTCAGCCCGATTTTCCTGACGGTGCCGTTGGAAGTCCGCTCTTCGACTAGAGGGGTTGGACGCAGGTTCTTTTAATAAGAGTACCTAACAGCGCAAGGACGCATCTGCCTTTAATGATAAGGTATGATTGATTCACAGGCCCCTCCTGGAATCTTATTGCTTTCTCAACCACAATATATTTACTTATTTTTCACCTGTCCTGACGAAGCACCAAAGGATCCCTTATGGACCATCATAGAGCGCGAAACATGTTGACCCCATTACGAATTCTCAACACTATCACACTTATCCTGTGAGCAGCAGCTAGTCATACACCTGCCCTCTAGATTCTTTCCCACAGAGGTACTCCAGGATCCACTCTATTTTAACTTACAGACTGGACCCGTGAATAAAAACCTTGGTTCTGGGTTCCATCTAGTAATTTTAACACACTCACCCCTTTCAGAAGCCCACACACACCCATGCACAACTGCGTCGACTCCTTCAAAAGATCTCCATTAAAGAGCCCTCTTGCGGGGGACTGCAGCGCCACCCCCACGAGGAGCATCGCCCTATGATGAAGCATGACACCCGCTAGGGTGTGTGAGGGCACCACAAACTATAGGAGAAATTCCTCTACCACTCACACTAACAATCTACGTGTGAGCCACTCTCACCTACCTGGTCTTGATTATCAACCTGAGGAACAGTTACCCCCTTAGTTTAATACTGATTTCTTGGGAGCCTGGGTACTGGACCTTCTAACATTGCTCCCAGTCCCCAATTCTTCCCGTGTTTGCAGTCCTGATAATTTCACAGGTAGTGAAATAATGAAAATTATTTTGGGGGAATAATGTGGGACATCTGACTTACCATCCTGCATGTATTCCCCGCTATTCTGCCCAAAGACTCTGCCTGCTTTTAGCAGGTGGAATCTCCAGATGGACTACCACTACCTAGCGGTGTTCCTGATTAACTAGTATTCAAGAAGGGCCTGGTAACTGCACTTATTGGGCCCATGCGTTACTGGTCCCCTCAGAATTAAGAGGCGACTCATAATGAGAACTGAATATCCAGACGAGACCACAATTGTTTTATGCATTGTCTGGAAACGTGTTATACTACAAATGTAGCACCATACAGTTTTGAAGAATCTTTTTCTTTTTAATGCCTCTACAAAAACTATTCTCTATGTCTACCCTGCCAATGTTAGTTTCCCTCTACTCTGACTCTCTCAATTGTTTTTTTCAAACACCTTGAACAATTGTTTCATGGGCTCCCTAATTTCTCATTCATTACACTTTTTTTTCTCTCGCCACCACAACTCTTACACATTGTCCCTAGCAAGTGCAAGAAACATGAAAGAAAGACAGAATCAATCACTATTTTCTCTGCCTAGTATATGCTAGCAATAATCACTCTTTATAAACTACAAGAGAACACAAAAACACTAACCAATAGTCCGATACGTAAGCTGCAGGCCTTCAGGAGGTCCTTTCTTCACCAGATAAGGTTTTACATATTTTAGTACATCGCCAAGGTACTCCAGACATTTGGACACCATAGAGGACTTTTCTGTCAAAGTCTGAAGTCCACTGTAAACTCCACCAGCAGCCTAAAAAGGAAGAATGTAAGAAAGTAAGAATTCTGAATATTATTCTGAATCTTTGTACAAAAGACCAAGAATTGTTCAAAATGACGTGGTAACCTGGCTCTTGTTCCATAGAGACTAGTCAACATCAAAATGTACCTTCCTGTGCACCAAAGGACTGTGAAAGCAGAATAGTCCACCACAGAGGTAGTTTGTCTCCGGAAGGTAGAGTCCAGGTACAATGGTATTAAACATTTGTCACTTACAGAACTACTGCTATCCTTCGTCAAAACCACAGGTCCACTGCACCATCCACATGCAAGTTTCAGAACAGTTCTTATTAAGGCATATTCAACTCCATCCTAAAGCCAGAATTCTCTCCTGCAATGGTTGTACTAATGATTTAGGGTTTATCTGTGTCATCGATGTATGAAGAATTTAACTGAAAATGAACTTAGGTGCAAGTGGAATGATACTGCTGTCAAAATTGTAGAATGAGTGAAACTAGAGCTACAAGACTTTGGCTTGGAACTGAAAGTTCAATGATAACAGGTTCTCTAAGCTGTAATTAGAAGCAGGTAAGTGAATTTTAATAGTCCATTATTGTCTCCTGCAAATCTTGGAATCAGAAAAGCAGTTTAGGTTGTGCAGTGAGAGAGAATTCAACTATATCCAGCGACATATTCAGAGAAGCACTTGGTATTGTGGGTGGTACAAAACACCTTTAACAAGTACCAGGGGCATGTTGCCACTGCAGGACAGAGGGGAAGATTGTTTCAGAGACTTGGAAAGGGGCTTACCAACCTCCAGACTGACATAAATGTCTAAAGATCCCTTTTTTTTCAGAAATCTTGTATGTGACTGTTAAACATGGAGTGCAACCCATATAAAAAAAGATTAACCCATATGTTAGTGTTTTGCCTGTGGTCAGTCAACCTTCAAATAAATTAGTACCAGGACACCAATGTAGGTGAAGTGAAATCCGGCAGTAGTGTGATTTGTACAAGATCTTGAAATCTGCACACGATCTCCAATCCCAGTGACCGCAGAATACCAGAAAAGGATCACAAGCTGATACTAATCTTTGAGGTTTAAGTTACATTAGCTTCATATGCAAAGGGCAAGTGGATACCTTCGATGGACTTGACAGAGCCTAAAGATGAGAGGAGCGTTTCGGAAACAACGGAATGAGTCACAGAACAATAAACTCTATATTATTTGTAGAGAGTAATCTGAACAAAGTATTTTGATAATTATGCTTTTTAGAAAACAATCCTTTAAGAAAACCTTAATAGGTGCATAAAACATATGTTAACCAATTATACTGTATAACATTTTGTTTTTATAGTAAGAAAATATATTTAGTATTCATCAGATGATAAAGATCACATGAAGAAATGTGCAATGATAAGTGACAAGTGAAGAACATTGCATCAAAAAAAGCTAAAAAGACAACTGACTCCTAATTTTTTCTTTGAGGTTCGGGGAGTAGAGTCTAAAGATGTCTTGATCAATGGCGTTTCGACCTCAAGTTATTGCAAGGTCATCATGACAGGGCAGTAAGCACCCGATATCTAAAAGTTAAAAGGGTCCAACAATAAAAGGTTAATGGTGGACTCGAGATTAGATCATGGATCTGTCTGATTATAAAAAGGGAAATAAGAGAGAACAACTTGCTTTGTATATTGCAGGTAAGAGGGATACCTTAATCCGCTTTCATAGACATAATTAGTGACAGCTGGTCCAAAAGAACTCCCAATGGGGGATATTCGGTACCATGTTGTAAAGGAGGCCCTAGAAGGAATAAGGGCCAATAGATAGGAATACGCTGTAGCAATAAGTGGCAACAAAATGGCCACTTACCATTAGTGTACTCTAATGCTATGGGACGGATCACTTGTCACTTACAACTGAACATTTCTTCACGTGTGGGAGTAGTTGATCGTCTGAAAAATACTAAATATATATATATATATATATATATTTTAACAAAACAAAATGTTATACAATAAAATTGGTTTCTGTCTCATGAATAATTGAATTGTTTTTGTCTATATGGGGTTAACTTGTGTACTATGAGCATATTAAGGTTTTCTTAAAGGAATTTTTTCTAAGAAGCATAACAACAAGGAAAATACTTTGTTCAGATTACTCTCTACATATCATATAGTTTATTGTTCTGTGACTCATTCCATAGTGAACCACTGTTTCATAAACGTATTGTATCACCCCAGTTTCTCAGTAATATTTGGCTTACCCTTGTTTTTTATATTAAAGATGAGCAGAGAGCATGGTTTCCATATTAATCAGTGCTGCTAAATGTGATGCCACAGCTCACACCAGGGCACACTTTACCTGGTGCATTCTTTAGCAGCTCAGAACCAATTTACCGCCTGCTATGGACCATATCTCATTTATCCATCTGCTTCAGAGGCTACCCTAATCGCCAAAGAAGACTAGTACAAGCAACCTTACACAATTAACCCAAGCAGAAGCTATAGGTTAATAGAAGGCCAAACACTGGGGCTGGAGCCAACCAATCAAAGAAAGATACAGAAGAAACAGGTCCGAATACAAGGAGTGAAATGTCCTATGCACAAAATGAACAGCTAGTCCCTGACATCTTTTGGGCGAGTTAAAAGCATATTGGGGTAGGTGCATGGTGGATTGTAGAGGTGTAACAATCCCATGTTCCCTGGGCATGAAAATAGAGTTCCCCGTCCACCGTTTTTTAAGACCAGCCATGATAGCAGTTCGAAGAACCAAAACAAGGTTGTGGTGGTAATTCCCCACTTTGTGAGATTCGGATTATAAATTCTTGGATAGACCAACACAAGTCAAAATTGCATTCAGATCCTCAAGGTCATCCCAGGATGTTTGAGAAATGGCACCTGCTTTGCTATAAGATTAAAGACCATGAGCAAACAAATGAGTCGATCATATATTGTACCGCTCTAATTGAGAATTGATAGACATTAATTGGTAAAGGGCGGAGTAGGATTTACCCTAAAACAACCATGCTTGCAGTGAACATCTTTGTACTGTTGAGAATTCTTTACTTCTTAAACAGACGCCAGGTGCATGATTCAATTTTTTTCACACACTCGGTTTGCAAGGGAAGAGCGAAATGACATCAGTGCCATTCAGAGGTCTACTGAGTTACTTGCATCAGAAGAATTAAGGTGCCCTGCACAGTTTTCATTTGATAAAATGGTTTCAAAGATCCCCTCCCTGTCTAATAACATTTGGACAATATTTTTTTTTGACGAAGAATAATTATGGTAATTGAAAAAACTAGGCGTCCTTCAGGTCTAGCGCAGCCATTAAGTTGCATTGCTGAAGAAGGGAAATGACATCTTGAAGGGTTACGATATGAAAGAGTTCCGATAGGATGTACTGTTTTAGGGGCCTGGGGTCTATAATGGGACTTTGGGATCCATACTTCTTGAGTATTAGGAAGTCTAGAGAGTAAACTGCTGTACCTTGCTGATGGATGGGGACGGGTTTTATAACCCCTTTGAGGAGGAGGGCTTTGACCTCTTTTTTGAGGAGTGTTTGATGTTCTACCGTGTGTGAGGTGGAATATGGGGAGGGGTGGAAGAAAGCTCCAGGCAATAACCATGTTGGATAATATCCAACCCCCACTGGTCTGAGGTGACAGTCTACCATGTGAGCCATGTGAGCAGAAAATCTTGTAAACATCCCCAGACAGTTGTTGTATGGTCGGGAGGAAGAAGAGGGAAGTCAGGGTTTGTTGGCAGGTGTAGCTCCTTTTGGGGAATTACCCTGCCTCTGGAGTAACCTATGGGAAAGGTGCGCTGAACCTGGGTGCTCTGATAAGAGTTCAGGGTGTTAGAGAAGGTTGTTTTCGAGCTTCCACCGTAGGAGGGGCTGATAAAGGAGCCATGGGGAGCTGGTGTTTGTAGTGCCCCCATTGCTTGTAGTGCCCCCATTGCTTTTGCAGTCTCTGGGTCTTCTTTAATTTTCTGTAAAGTTTGGTCCACCTAGAGGCCAAAAAGATGCTTCCCGTCAAATGGTATGTTCACTAGATTTTGCTGAACCTCTGATTTAAACCCAGAACTATGTAGCCATGCATGCCTTCATAGGAAAATGCTTGTGTTCAACCCCCTAGCTGAAGTGTCAGCTGAAATCCCATGGCTTTCAGCTAACGTCCTACGCGGACGACACTCAAATAGTGTTGTCCTTCAAGGACAGCACGGAAAAAGAAACGGGACTGCGCTTTCATGATTGCATGACGGAGATTGCTGGATGGATGGCCTCGAATTGTCTAAAACTCAATTATTCCAAAACTGAGATTATTGTCTTCGGAAATAATCCCAATGTCTGGACCCCTGACTGCTGGCCGGTAGACCTGGGCGGCTACCCCCTTCCCTCGCCGAAAGCAAAAAATGTGGGCGTAACTGTAGATTGTAAACTAACCTTCAGCGATCATATAAGCACCATGGTCTCCGCCTGTTTTATGTGGCTACGAATTCTAAGGAAAATCAAACCTTACCTTTCGGAGGGGAACTTCAGGACGGTGGTCGCGGTGCTTATCATGTCAAGACTGGATTACTGCAACGGCATTCTTATGAATGCCCGTCAGCACCTGGTCAACAGGCTGCAGATGGCTCAAAACACGGCGGCAAGGCTGTTACTGGGTATTCCTAAATTTGCATCGGTAAAAAATTAGTTAGCCAGGCTGCACTGGCTTCCGGTGAAGCAAAGAGTTTGTTTTAAGGCCCTCCTTAAATGGGACTGGCCCTCAGTACTTGCAGGACAAGTTTACATGGTATGTTCTTACTAGGACCCTTCGGTCCTCTAGCGCGAAAAAAGTTCTGACGCCTTTTGTTAAGAATGCTCCGGTAGGAGCTTCAGGGCTGGTGCATCAGTGGCATGGAATAACTTGCCTTTCTCTTTGAGGAACGCCCCCAGTCTTCTTCTGTTCAGGAAGGGTTTGAAGACCTGGCTTTTTACTCAATGATTGTCCACCCCCTCCGGTCAGGCAACAATACAGCACCAGGACACCTGAGGGTAACCGTTGCGCTCTACAATTTTTATTAACAAAACATAACTGCAAATGGATGTATTTGAAATAAGCTTGCCCTTCCTCTAAGACAAGTTCTTGGCCCTGTTTTCTGTGCACCTCTGGGACGATTTAGAGAAAGTCTTCCATTTCGTCCCAGTAGGCACAGTCATATCTTGCAAGGAAACCTATAGAATTTGCAGTACGCCAATGGTTAGCTAACTGCACAGCTACCCTTTTCCCTGATGCATCAATTATTTTGCTCTCTTTATCTAGCAGTGATACATCTCCACTGGTATGGGAGTTTGCTCGCTTATGGGCAGTGGTAATGATTAATTAGTCTGGTGGATGTTGATCCCTATTATAGATGAGTTCAGATCGGGAGGCCTTGTACTTTTTGTTCACCCTGGGTGTTATAATCCTAGGTCTAACAGAGTCTTTAAAAATGTCTGTGGTATGTCTAAACATGCCCTTGAGCATTGGAAGTTATTGGGTGGAGCGTTGAATGGAAGAAAGTGTTAAAAAAAAAAATGTCCTCCTCTAAGAGCTCCATAATAAGTTCCAGCCTTACAGATGTGTTCCTGATATGAGGTACATGGCGGGCAGAGTAGAGAGCAGGGTCTGTTTCCCTTGGCGGATCTATGTCCGAGGTATCCCATAGGTAGCCCTGCGCAGGAATGTGGAAAGTGTCCTCCCGCCACCATGGCCAGGTGTGTCAGATAGTGGAGACCCCTGAAATAAAATGTCTAGTGGGTTCCCTTGAGAATGAGGTGGGGAAGGCGAAGGCAAAGGTGGTGGTAATCATGGAGCAAGAGGTAATCTACCTTCTTTATTATTTTGGCAGGAACTGAGTTTTTGCAGGGCTTCTTGAATGACAACTTTCTTTTGGTTTGTGGAGCAGGAGTGGCCGAAGGGCAGCAAGGATGCAGCCGTATGAGGCTGGATGACGAGTTGTTTTTGTCTCATGTCCAGCTGTTCCTGCAGTCTATGGAGGATGGGCTTGTCCACTGAGCCAGAATATGCTTCTGAATTTTTTGTATCCAAAAGGGTTTTTCGTTTTGGTGCTGGTGGTCCACTGGATGTGGCGGTGGAGGAAGTAGATGCTGTGTGTCAGCTTAGCGCAGAGGTTTGACTCGACGCTGAGGAGCGGTCCGATGCCGAGGTAGTTGGGGCCAAAGCACTTGGCTTAGAAGGTTTCTTCGGTGCAGAGCCGGAGCTGAGCAGGGCGTACTAAGCAATTGCTCAGTACGGACTATGACTGGAAGGCAGTGGCGGACCGAGAGCCTCTGTCTAGTGTTCCAGAGGGGCTGCATGTTTTTTTAGCGAAGGCTGTTTGGGATGGTATCGAGGGGTACCGTACTCATGAACTGTTGAGTAGGAGGGAGGTCCTCTATCTACAGGTGGATCTCCAGCTCGGGTCCGGAGCTGCCTTTAATGAAGAAGGCCCCTTCTTCTGAAGCTGATGGCTCAGGGTGTTCTCCCTCTATGCCCCTAGGATCGAAAAAGTCTTGTGTTTCTTCCATGCTCCTCTGCGATGTCTGGAGCCGACATGCACGATGGTCGCAAACAGTTTTCTTAGAGTGGAAGGTGCTGCCAACGGCTCAGTCGACCTCGCTGTGTTTCGGCGACAGGCACACATTGCAGACCTGATGCAAGTTGGTCCAAGGGTACTTGTGGCAGCGAGAACACTACCGAAAAGACATCCGTTCCATCACCTGTGGGGCATTCTTGGGAGGCACAGGAGCCATGGCCAAACTCCTGAAACAGCTTCAACGCATCCAGAACGCCTCCGCACTCCTGATCCTCGACATCCCTCGCCGCAGCCACATCACACCCCACCT
Organism: Triturus cristatus; assembly: GCF_964204655.1. Taxonomy (NCBI): domain Eukaryota; kingdom Metazoa; phylum Chordata; class Amphibia; order Caudata; family Salamandridae; genus Triturus; species Triturus cristatus. Next base: position 634,748,200 of record NC_140589.1, on the reverse strand, counting down.
GAAAGACCTACACTGGCTCTCTGTCAACAAGAGGATAAGCTTCAAACTCCTCACCCACGCACACAAGGCACTCCACAACACTTGACCAACATACCTCAACAGCCGACTCAGCCTGTACACCCCCACCCGCCAACTCCGCTCACCTCGCCACCGTCCCCCGCATCCGAAGAATGACCGCCGGCGGCAGATCATTCTCCCACCTCGCCGCCAAGACATGGAACACCCTCCCCATCCGCCTACAGCAGACCGAAGACCTTCTGACCTTCAGAAGACTTCTCAAGATCTGGCTCTTCGAACAGCAGCAGCTTCCCCCGCCCCCCCAGCGCCTTGAGACCCTCGCGCGTATGTAGTGCGATTTACAAATGCCTTGATTGATTGATTGAATGGAGATGGGAGTGGGCCTCAACGGGTAAGGCCCTGGATGGGCTGCAGTCAACAGGGACCCGGCTTGATGGAATATATGAATGTCTATTTGCAAGAGAGAAGAAGACACCCAATCGAAGACCATACCAATGAAGTGGAAGGTACCATGTGAACCAGAACACACATCCGAACCAGACAGCGAAAAGAAAACAATCTAACAATGTAGTCGATCCTCTTGAGCATTAACACCAAGAGGAGGAGTCACTCTACCTTGTGACTCAAAAGACCTCTTAGAAGAAAAACAACTTGCACACATCCGGACTCAACACTAGATGGCAGGAGTATGCACAGCATGTGTATGTACAGCCGCACATGCCTCAAATGCATTATTTTGGGACGCTGCTAGTCGCTCATCAATCTAAAAAATAATAAACTAAAAAGCTGTCAAAAAAAATATTTTTGGCTCTACAAGCACACATTCTCATGGTAGAATCTAGCACTGAAGGGAAATACGTGTGTGTGGATGTGCTCCTTTTGAAAGGGCGAACACTGTCACAATTAAATTAGCCAATGGCTGAAGTAGGCAAACCCACTGCCCCATACTGTTTGCTGTACTGGGCAGAAAAAAACGGGAATGACACAATAACATACCAATGATTGAAGCGGCTGTCTGAAAGCCCCTTTTAAGTATGGATATTATAAATATACTTTTAATCAAGTCAAAACGCCAGACCTAAGCAAAACACAAAATATTTTAGAAGGAATGCACAAGTCCCAAGATTGAATCCTAAATCGAGTACATTAAAATAATGTTATTAAAAATCCTCATTTTATAGGATTGGTCAAATAACATTTTAATACAAACAAAACATAGGGTATGCAGAGACTTGCGTGCTTATTCATCTCAGTAAATGAGAACGTGGGATGCCGATTATGCTTTGTCACATTCTTATGTAAATTCATGTGCCTATTGTCTTCTGTGGGCTCCTCCGCTTCCCTTGGAGGAAGAACTGACAGAATAATAGCTCATAAATGATGCTTAGAAACAGCATTAATCTAGATAAGTCCCAGTAGATGCAGCCAGATCTGTCCTTCTCACAGATACAGCTCTAGAGAATGGCAGTCAAATGTGTTTTTAACGTTCAAAACACATATTATACATATATTTACTAGATATTTCCAGTGTTCAAGGGCTGCCCTGTAAAACTGGGAGATGGACTCCCTTATTGGGAAATGCTAATTAAAGAAAATAATCTTGGAAAGAGACCTGGAGCCCTACTTGAAGGTTTTGGCTAGTTCTACCTATCAGAGTGAGTGATTGAGAGTGAGCTAAACGAGAGTACTGAAGTTGGACAGACCAAGTCTAGGGCCTTGATGATCCATTCATACGGACCTGAAGCCTTAAGTAAGTGGAAGGTGGAAAACCAGGGAGTTAGCGTTACCACACAGCTAAAGACAACCAGAAGAAAACTCTTGAATGACTAAAACAGCATTGTTAAGGAATTTACCATGTTTTGAAGGGCTCAGGTTAGCGCTTTGGAGACATGAGAAAACACTAGAATGGCCTTTCATTGCAGATCTTTATAACCTGAGATTTTTCTAATGAGGCTTGCATATGGAACAGTCAAAACAATGTTCCATGCACACCAAGCGATGGGCTAATGTGGATGGAGAGATACTGTGACCAAATGATACCCATGGGCAATAGTGGTGCTTGCAATACAAATTAGAGCCAAATGATTCAGCACAATCTTTCTAACCACAGAAGTACTACATTACCTCCAAGCTAGGTTCAAAATCTGATGTTCATGTTTTATCCTGATTGCAGTAGACGTACGTAAAAATGGCCTTATGTTCCACATAATGAAAATGTTTATCAGCTACATAGCCTTTCACCCAGTCACTCGACAGTCAATGGAAGGACATGGCAGAGGAGCTTAAAACAGTACCTAGTTCTAACAAAGATTTTAACAAACGTCCATACTGCTATCTTTAAACCTCTAGGCTAATGTGCTATACAAACATCAAAATATGTAAGAATGTAACACATTCTGCTCAGGGAGGTAGATTTGTCAACAAGCCTAATTTAAAACTGCTAATATCTGTCAATGCCAAAGGTGTATTCAAGTTTTTTCATATTTCACTAGCCCTCATGCGACAGTTCAACTTACCTTGATGAACTGGCCAAGAGCGACTTTGGGATCCTGCTTGTAGGACGATGGCTCAATCTGAGCTTTGGAAAGAATGTTTTCCACTTCTGGCAGTTTGAACACCAACCTTGTCAATTCAACCAGCTGCTCTGCATTCACCCTACCTGTTGAGAGAGCAAATATACCAAGAGCACTAATTTGCAGACCATAAGAGATGTCATCAGAGCACCTGTTGGTAATCTTTCCATTAATACAACCAATCTGCAGATTACATTTACCTTCTTACAAAACTACTGATACCACCGAACATGAAATTAACATATAAAAGCGTTTAGCTTTGAAACCTCTGTACAGAAAGCAGAACTGCTTAAGAGCACTGTCCCAGAGGAAAATGCAAGAGAAACAGCAAAGCATAACTATGATCATTTGGAGGTATTTTGATCAGTATCAACAGTAAAAGGGGTGGACATGGCACTCCAGAAATGTCTTAATACTCACTGAATGATTGCTGTGGCAAATGGAATTTAGCACGTGCTTATATGAAATATATATATATTGGCTTTAGTTTATAAAAAAATCCTTAGGGGCATAATCCATGGGCTATATCAGGATAAACTTCACTACCTGACGAGTATAACACTGACACTGGAAACAATTTGTCTCTCACCCATAATGTTAGTGGCCAGAGGGGAAAGCAGACACTTATGAACCAATACAAGGGTGAGGAATAATTGAAGCATTTTATTTTACCTAGTTAATTAAGGTTTATAGCTTTCAAGATTACTCAGACTTCATTTTTTACTCTTCCAAAAATACATAAAAGTTACTACAGTATGGTAAATGCGGTACTTGCATTTGATTTGGATACCTTTTGTTACAAGCAGCCACGGTACGTACATATGGGCTAAAGGGCCACGCATCACACCTTTTTCCCAGCAAGAACAGTATCTGTCTGGTTGAACAAAGGTCAGCCTGACAAAAACTCTTCTTGTTCAGGTCAGGCAGCAAGGAGCTAGACATGCGCTAAATGTGCATGCTCCTGGCGGTCGGAGCTGAATTTTGCCCAGCAAAGGATTTTGCAACCCTGTGGGTGTGACCTCCTCAGCCTTCCAAAAGTGCCTTAGGTCCCTCATCCTCATGATGAGAGGGAGCATCACTGATTGCCTCGGACCTGGGAGTTTCAGTTTTAAGCCCTTAAGTGCCCAGGGCAGAGTGTCAGTCAGTATTACCTCGTCACAGAGTGGGGTGGGGTCAGCAGTCTGACTGACCCCATCCCATTATGACGAGTGTGGGACTGCTGCCTTCCCTCATTGGCTGACCTAAGGTTAGGTCAGCAAACCAGGGAAGTCAGCAGTCCCAACCCTATAGGGACAACTAAGGCTTCCCTCTCTACAGTGAAGGTACGTTTTATGTAGTTTAAAAAAACAATGTTTTGTGTGTGTATGAATTAATGTATGTGCATTTGTGTGCGTCATGGAGTGTGTGTATATATGAGAGTGTGTAAATGCATGGGTGCGAGTGAGTGTGTATGTGTGCCCCCCAAGCACCCCTCCCTATTAAAATTGTCAGCCACCACTAGTTACAAATCTTTGAAGGAATGTCTCCAACCTGTGGCAGGCCTACTTCCAATTGTGCCTTAACATGACATGAGTAGGTACAGTCTGTCCCTCCAACACATCTTCAGGTCTTCCTACCTTGACGCCTAGATTCCTAATGCTCCACTTGCAAATGCAGGCCACCAGCATGTATAATCACCGTGACCATGGATGAGCCAAGGGCAGTAGTTGTGCCAGTGAGTGCTTATTGATAGATGTCTGTGGCAGAGGCAGGGGGCCAAACAGGACCAAGAGGACTGAAAGTATACTAATTACCACTAAGAAAAGTGACCTTCTGTACTCCTGGGTCTGTCTCAGTTTAATTCTGTCAATTTCCAGTATTGGTCAGACGACAAAGCAAACAAGCACTGGCAAAACCAAAATGTCTTGCCTGTGAGAGCTATTAGCTTTGGTAATGATCTTTAGCCATGCTGTAAAGCTCTATGACATGGGTGCCACGGAAAAGAGCAATTAGAACTGGTAGTGTCACAGCACTTTTTAACATCATTCTTCCACATGTCCTCTCCCCTGCCCACGTATTTCTCTCTCCCTCCTCCTCTGTGCTGCCTCAACCCCCAACCCACTTCCTCATTAGCTACAGGAGTGGTTTACGAGATGAAGCAATGGAGGGAGGCAGGGCAGGAGAGAAGAATGTGGGTGGGGTGGAAAGGACAAGCAAGTTGGGATGGGGATCACATGGATAATGGTGGGTGGGCAGGAAGGGTTGAGGCAACCACACGGCCAAAGCGGCTGGGCGGGAAGGTCTGGGTCAAGCACGCGCACAGCAAAGTTTAGGGGACAGAGGTTGGGGAAACAAACTGACAACAGAGGCTAGGCGAGAGGGGGGTTGGGATGAACACGCGCAATGGAGGGTGAGTAGAAGGGGTTGAGGACGCACATAGACAATAGGTAGTGGGAGGAAGGGGCTGGATGAAACACACAACAAATTAAGGGGGAGAAGCACACGGAATACTATGGGTTGGAGGGAGGCTACTGTGGGAACACCACAAAGAGGGGAGAAGTAGGAGGGACACAGCTGGAAAACATATGCACTCTTGTAGAGTGCTTAAATAAAAATAAAAAAGGAGCATCTGAAAAAAGCAAGCAGTGGAAGGACTCAGGAAAGTGTATATGCGACAAGGGACAGACAAACACAAGAAGAGGAAGGAAAGCCTCCGGAAGCTGATGAAGAAGCAAGCAAATGAGTGTGGCAATGAAGCTAATTAATGGTAGGAAATTGGCAGCCTCAAAGCTCACTGTAAAGTAACAAAAGGTCTTATCACAGACAGTGCATCTGCTGCCTGAGAAGAGACCTACAAAATAGTTGGAGGTTAAGAAAAGCTCAAGCCGGTAAACCAGTTATGAACCGTTACCGGACTAAATGGAAGATCAGTCCTCAAAGCAGTATCAAAACATAAGCATTCAGAGAATGTGGTGGGGTGATGTACTTGGACGCCTATAAGAGACCGGGGATACATTTGATTTCAGACTGTGGAGTGGAAGAGGGATGGAGCTCATGTAGAGTATGAATGGGGGGTTGCATCTGTATATATTTTGGAACTTGGAAAATAGTGTGCCCAATATTTAGGCACTGAGGCATACTTCAAATGGCCGTGGCAATGTAGGTCATACATCTCATGAAAACATGACTGGAAGTCTTGAACCCGAAATCGTAATGGCTTTCTATTACACCTTGTCCTATTGTGGTTTTGTAAGAGATCTGGTGGCCATGGTGTAAAAGCCCATTAATGTGTGTTTGTGATTAAAATGTGAAGGAGTTGCAATTCCACCAGGATGCCTGGAGCCTCAATGTAGACAGGGGTGAGCGATGAACAACAAAGCTCCCGGATGCTACACCTTATATCTGGATGCTAAACCTTATACCAGAACCTGAAACTGATTGACATTTATGTAACTCTTGAACTCTGCACAAGCATGGACACTGTGATACCTTAATATTGGTGATTACAAGCGAATATAAAACTGAGCACCGGAGTGCTAAGAGGAAATGAAGCCAGGCTACGAGGAGTATTCTACTGGTACTGCAGGGTTAAACTCACAGCCCAAGAGAGTGGATGACAGCAGCCCAAAAAACCAAGTATTTTCAATGGCATTATTTAAGGAGCTGCCGGGCCCTCACCAATAAAAAACAAATGCAAAAAAAAAAGTCTCAAAAAGCACACAGACCAGAATGTGGTCATTCATAATGAAGCTAGCAAACGGCTGAAGTGGGCTGACCCACTGCCCCATGCTGTATGCTCTAGCAAGCAGAATAAAAAAGTTAAATGACAACAATGAATAAAGAAGGGGCCGGCTGAAAGGCCTTATTTTAAGTCTATTATACATATAATTTTACTTGGTCCAGGCTAATGCCAGACCTAAAAACAGATTGCCAGAAAGAAGTGTGTGGAGAAGTACTCCTGTGTCATCTACAGAGATCAGAAAGCAGCCTTGAAACATTTACATGAAGCTGGCTATGGTATAAATTCTTTAACTGCCCTCAATTCCGCTTAGGGTACCAGTCCTCGGTACTTAAGCAATGTGCTGCTGGTAGAAGACTGAGTAGGGGCATGTTGGAAATAGGGGGCAGGGGAGGGAATAAAAATGTCAGGAGCATGCGGGATAATTTAAGAAGTGGCCCCTAAAATAACTTATGGTGTCCATAAGGAGCCTGGTGAGGCAGGTGTGCTGCACAAGAAATAACTTAATTTTTGTGAGAATCCTGGCTGTAATGTCTGTTGACAGTATTGTGCACTTTAGACTTTGTGAATGATGAGTCTGTCCGTAGTGCATGTGGGTTTTGGCGCAAGTAAGTACTGCGAAGGAGTGTTGCACACTTCATTGCTGAGGTGCAATGTAAGTCAGTGAGATGAGCGGTGGCTATGCTAGAAACGTGACTGTGAGAACAAGCAAGAAACTTCTACCCATATTGGTGCTAGCTATGAGGGTGGCTTCCCTATGTGGTGCAGGGAGTAACAGTGTAACAACCTATAGCCTATGCTTACCCAGAGAAGTAACAGCTTAGCACTATCCTCAGCAGGCACGTTGGGGAAACAGCTGTAGGTGAGGCACATTAATACAGTAGCCTTTCTTTGGCCATTATTATTCTTGGCACTTTGACTATATGAGGAGCCAATATTGTAGTTTATGTTTGTCTTCTCAGGAAGGGCAAGCAATATAGAGAACATTGTATTGTTCATCAAAACAGCAAAAGAACAACTGACCCTTTGCATTCAGTTTGTTTTAAGTACTGGAAAGCGATGAAGTACCACATAGATATATGGTGGTACACATACATAACAAAGCTCTTCCTCTATTATTATATGAGAAAAATATGTGTTTTACACTTGGTAAATATATTTTAGCTACATGCTTATGTTACCAACATTTATACAGCACAACAAATAATGTGAAGGGGTGTGTTGGCGCAAAAAAACAAACCAGAAAAAACAGGCAGGGAAAATCCTTCCTTAAATTAAGTAAGGAAGAGGCAAGCAGTAGAGAACAAAGCAGTCTATTCCAAACCTTATCTGCTCTGAATGAAATGGCTTTGTCACATGAGCGAGTACATTTACTCCTAGGCACAACCAGCAATTTGGACACCTTAGAGCAGAGGCAACGTGGGGGAGTGTAGTTGCAGAACATCTGAACCAAGTACTCTGGTCCACTATGGTGGACTACTTTAAACACGAGGCAGAGAGACTTAAAGATTACCCTCTTCCGCTGGAAGCCAGTTCAGGGCCTCAGAGATGGAAGACGAGCATGGAAGCTCCAATGCCAATCTGGCTGCAGCATTTTGCATCCTTGGCAGCTTCTTTAAGGGAAGACAATCCATCTCCAGAAAAAGAGGGTTAAAGTTTTGATGGCAACTAAGTATAGACGCCTGGATCACCACTCGAATAGCCTTTAGAAGAAAAAGTAAGATCTCCCTGAGCAATTTTAACAGGAAGAAGCAAGTAGCTTTATCTGTCCTGCTAAATAAATTTCTGGTTCCGGCTAGATCCCCAGATGTTTTACATCTTGGCTGAAGCTGGTGAGGTCCACGAAGTCGTGGGCCAAAAATCCAGCAGCAGCAAGTCTGAAAAATAAGAGTGTTTTAACCACAGTACTTCAGTCTTATCCAAGTTACATTTTAGCGAATTGTGGTGGTGCAATCCTCCCACAACGCAGTGACTACTTGCCCGCATGTGATGCTAAATATTAAGCCTGACCTAACACAAGCAGTTTAGATCTGGACCACTTGTTTCCATGAGCCAGTTTTCCATAATGCATAATTATCAAATGACCCTTCCAATATAAGGTAATGGATTTTTAGGGCATGTTTCACAGCCGACCAAGAGTTAATCATATTCTTCTTGCATGTTGGTTGTTCCGGGTGATACAGCACAGCAAGTTTTAAGGTTTGTGTTTCTGGGTATTTATTTGCCTTTAACATGAAATTAGTGTGGGCTTTGACTCCACCCAGATGAGTACTCCACTCTCATCTCATGCCTGTTTTGTGTATCATTCCACCTTCTAGAGAGTGCTTCCACTGGAAAGCATGAGAGATTATTTTTCATCTGAAAAGTGCACTTAACTATCACTGTTTTTCACATTAAATTATGCATTTCTTACATGCTTTCTACACAAAACGTCACTGTTTTACCACTTTTTCTTAACATTGATAAAGCTAATGGGACAGGCTTTAATGTGATAAAAGATTTGTTCAGGCTAACCCAGGTTGGTGCATTAGAGCTAGATCCACTGGCTTTACCACTGCTTGTTTCAATGAGATGCCTGTCTTGGCATAGTGGAAGAATGAAACTTTTTTACATTTTTTATTTGTTTTTATTAAATCACACATAATAATAAGCCGGACATCATACAGTGATATATGGACATATACATGCATGACCTAATTCACATATGTACCAGCAATGTAGGATAACACATATTACTAGTATCGAACATCCATGGCAGACCCTGCATGACATCACTTGGTGGTCTAAGATCCTTAATATGCGTCCCAAACGTCAAGCAATTACAAAAAGTTATCGACAGTTACATCTACGCTAGGAGTCCAGCCAAACACATCATGGTCAAACAAATCTACCAGGATCTAATACAATGATAGCATTCTAACAAAAAACTTTTCTCCCAACCTCCCCGACCCTCCCCACATGCTCGGCCATGAACACTCATCAGTAATATCTGCACATTTTCCGCATTCGCATTTGTATGCGACTCGGCTCCAAGGACTGACACAGGCAACCCGCATAGTCCCGCCAACCCACACAGTATAGCCCATAAAGATCGCGAGGAGCCCACGGGCCCCGCAGCCGTTGAGCAAGCCCCAAGCGATAGTCCGAGTCCAGCTCAGTAAGACAAGATGTCTATTGCAGCGTATTCCTCTATCATTGCATAACAGCCCAGTGAAATCGGTGTTTTCCTTAGGCCTCTATATTCCTCTCGTTTTAGTTCAGCTCCTTCCGCCCTACCCCACCTCAGCTTTTCTGTTTGCCAGTCCTGCAGGGACGGGGCCCTAGTAGCTTTCCATCTTGTAGTTGTGGCTCTCTTGACGAGCAGGAGCGCAAGATTGGCAAAACGGCAGGCAGAGCCACCCTTCTTGTCACGGGGCCCTAGTCCCATCATGCAGTATTCCAACGTGTCACTCTGGCGCACCGGGGCTATATGCGGCAATATTTTACAGGTCGTCGCCCAATAGTGTCTCAGTCTAGGGCAGTCCCATATCATGTGTACCAACCCCGTGTCGGGGACGTGGCAGCGAGGACAGCATCGTTCGCTCCCTGAAACATAGCGCTCAGTGAGGGGTTAAATAAGCTCTGTGTAATATCATCAATTGAATAAATTTAAATTTAGGATTCCGAGAGACCTTCTTGGGGTACCCCAATATAGTTTCCCATTCCTTATCTGTAAATGCACGGCCTACGTCTCCCTTCCACTTGTCGCGTAGCGACACCATCTTCTCAGTTCAAATTCCGTGGGTGAGCCATGGAAGAATGAAACTTATAAATAACAGGCAATGTCAAGGAGTGATATGAAAGAAAGCCCTATGAGCATGGACATTTCCTGTAAATGCTGCTCAACCCAGAATTTTCAACCGGTATAGCTGTGCAAAACGTGTAAAATGTGAATCGTAAAATGCACACATTAGTCTCAAAGTAAAGTAAGTCGCAAACATTTTTTTCAGCCCTCTGAATACTGGCCAAAACATACACTTGTTTCGGAGTATCAACCTGTCTAGCAACCTCATGCACATATAGCCATTTTACATAACGTGTACATTTTTTTGTAATTGAGATGCAGCACCACACTGTTCAATTTAAAGATATAGTCCATCAAATTTGTATATTTTTTTTACATACAAGAATGGAATAATGGAGCACTTACCAGAGGCTCCAGCGGACTCTATCTTGATCAAAGGGCCAGTTGTCTCATCAGCATAGGACTGCAAAACGCAACGACACCACGCACGCACAGACAAAGCCTGATCTGACGTATTCCCTATGCCAGAAAGTGCTTCGGATAAAGCACTGCAGAGAGACATCAAGCATAAGAGAAGAGTGTTAGCTATCAATGACCATCGTCAGGTTGATGAGCAATAGATGCATCTGTGCATAGTTTATTCAAATACAAATTATCTTTAGAAAACATGTATGGTCTTTAATTAATACAATAATTGCCTACCAAAGGAGGAAGTCAAGAAATATATCACATTCCACCCACAAGGTTATACAAGTAGTCAAAAATTAGCAATTTAACAAAAAGAGTAAATAGACAAGCAAGAGCTAATCTTTATAAAAGTTATTGCAACTTAGTTTCTGGGTTTGTGACCTGGTTTATTCGGTTTATAACAGGTTCAGAATTGTGAAGGTGGCTGTAAGAGGGGTCTTCAGCACAGTAGCCAGGCTAGAGATACCACAGTGGCCCACTAGCATCTGTGTCTGAGACCATTAACTCCAAAAAATCAAGGCTGTCGATCAGTTAAACTATAAATTTCTGTATTTAATTTTGCTAAATGCATATAGAAAATGTGCTGTCGATATGGATTAATTAAATACATTTAAATAATCAATATGAAGATATCTAAATTAGACTCGTTTTATTTTATTGCTCAAAATGTGGGTAATATTTTTTGCATTTGCAATGTTGTACCAGTGGAAAATTTGCATACATCGACTTTTAACAACATAATGTTTCTGCCTATAAGTAGTTTGTCCAGAAAAGTGATGCCGATGGTGTGAATTATCCACATCTGTGAAGAGTACACAATTTTAGGAAAATCTGTTTCAATTTTTAAACCTACTGGACACAGTTACAACAACCAAGTGGCTAGCGAGCTACGAAGAATAACACTGTCATTCTGTTTGTTTCTATGATGTCATAATTAGGTTCATTGTTCACTGAACGTGTGTTCAAGAAGGTGTTTTTGTTTTTATCTAACCTTTGTTTTCCCTTACAAAATTGTAGCATGGCTGAGGTAATTGTACATTGGGCACAATCATACTACTATCATTACGAGCTTGTGGATTTTACTATATCTGCAATCAGGATCAATAGACTTCACACGAATCTAATGTTAGTCAATTCATCCATGTTTTGTTTGCCTCCAGCAGATGTGATCTGTGCAGTCTGGATTACCTTAGAGTCCAGTGTGCTGAGCGAGTGAAGCCTGCGCATATGTAAGCGGGCTCCTGGTTGGTCACATAATTACAAGAGTGCGATAGAGCAACATTTCCATTTTGAGATTTGTAATTCCGTCCTTACTCCGCCATAAGGAAGAATTACATTGCCTTAAAAGAGGGTACAATATTTGGCTTCTGCTTTAACTACGATATTAGTGCAATTGTGCGGTAACATGTACAAGCAGTCCTCAAAAAAAAAAATATGTAAACAGGAGAAACGGCATTTCAGCATCCCAATTCAACTTAAACAGCATGCAATTTAAAATGCTTACAATTTGCAGAAGATCTTCTCCTACGTGAGTAGAACATATATTTAGATTGTGGACTGACCTGTCAAATCAGTGTAAATGTTAACCCCGGATTCTTGCATCACAAATTAATTCAACAGTTTGAAAGCTATGGTACTGGTAGACTAGATAAATTAGAGGTTTGAACACTACTTTTGCTTCTATAGAAAAAGTGAAACCCATTAATGAGTCGGGGAACAGAAGACAATACCTTCTCAGCATTCGCTCACTAAAGAATGACTTTCAATAATGCATAGATTCTGCATGATAGTGAATCAACAATAAACATCTAATATTAAGATGTACATTTATTTCACCAGTAAAGTGATTGAGAAGTAATATTCACCGTTTTCTTTGTGAGGGTCCAGGGACTCAAAGTGCTCCCATCAGGATCTAAACCCAAAAACCACGAGCAGCAGGCGGATCCCTGCCCCTTGTCCTACTGGGGCAAAACGTCAGCCATGGGAGATGAGAATCAACTGGAACAGACTGAGCTCCAGCAGATAGGGGGGGAATGTGTTTGCATTGCCAATCGAGTGTAATTAGAATTAAGGACATCTTAGGAGCCCTCAACTTCCCGATCACTAAAGGATGAATCTGACTTCGGTGGTACACAATGCAGATTATCAGGAATGGGTCCCTCTCCAGAGTAGAAACTCCCTGGGCGGAACTAAGCAAACTGCTGATTCACACTGGAGGTAAACACTTCCTCAATGAACCAAAAGGACATCCTCTACTTCCTGGCTCAGATACCACTTGTATAATGTCATGGCCATCCTTCTCACAGCATCCACTTCCTCTTGCTGATCTAGTGCATGGCAATAGCGTTGTTATATGGTTACAAAGGTCTCGGGTGAGGAACATCACCATTTTATATGTTCACGTTTCAAGTGGAGATCTTTCTTAAACGTTGACTCTTCACTTACATTTGGATGCGCCAAAGTATAGGATAATATTCTCTGAAATGGATTTGCTTATATTTACACTTCTTAATAGGCATATTATCAGGGCCTTGAACATTCTGTACCAGGATTAAGTTCACTTTGCAAAATGTTGTTTGTTGCTGTCAGCTCAGAGACAGCTCCTCGAGGATAGAATCAATAATGATGGCCTGGTTGGGGTTCCGGTATGGTTATATGGGTGGAGCATTTTGCTATCACTGTCGAGATCGCCCCATACCGGAATTACAGCCCAGCTAAATCCTGTTTACCTTTCTGAGAAGAATGATGGCTTGCTCTGCACAAGGCCAGACTCCCAGAAGAAACATATCCACAGGTAATAGGAGTTAGATCACCCTTGGGTATTCTGATAGATGTGCACGCCCTAAGCAAACTAGATTAAGAAGTGCTAATTAGGAGTATAGATATGATTATACAAGCACAATGGTTGAACCGTTCATCTTCTTTACGATTCTAGTAATGCTGATTATTCTGCTCTCTTTACTTTAATTGTTCATTGCAACACACGTATTTTACACAGGAATCACAATGCTTAAATAAATAATTGAAATGCCCATTTGAGAATTTTTTTTAGTGTTAAGCAAAAGTCCCGGGCACACGTGACGAGGATAAGAAATACTAGCAGAATGTCTCGTATTCGTATTTAATTGGTCGACACCAGTCGATTAGTCGAAAGTTTTTAATAATGCAAAAAACAAAGAAAAGACCAGCCGACACGTGTTTCATCACAAAGCGGGAAATGTCCCGTGACTCTTCAGGGCTGTGTGGCGGTATGGAAGAATGGTGAGATCAAGGAGCCGTGGAGTAACCAGAGCGGCTGGAGGGTCAGAGGAACCCAGTGAACTGAGTCTAGCGTGGGATGGCATCACAACCACGGAGAGGCGAGTGCCTACTATGGATGTCAGAACTTATCACTATGACACGTGGTGAAGAATTGGTAGCAATGGCGGGGTTGTAGAAACCCAAAACGGCGTTGTATCCCGTGCAAAGTATTGGAAATGGCGGATAAGCTGTGTGCACGAGGGAGCTGGGTGCCAGGTATGGACCGCGTGTAAAATGTCCCTATACCGGAGGGTGCCAGAGGCGGGTGCGCCGTAACCTGGCGTAGGTCAAAGCTGGTAACATGAACTGGAACCGTGGTTGTCCTCCGGATGCAGAAGTCTTTTTTTAGTGTGTCTCCCTTTGGGCATGCATGAGTTACTAATGAAAAAGACTGATCTGTTTCCCATGATTTCCTTGGGGAGTCAGCGTATTCATGTTCTGAAATTGCACATACCCTCCAGTACCTTGTAAGGTTTAGAGGTCCAGAGGGTGCACAAAAATATCCTAATGGTGTGCATCGACTCAATCTCTCACAGTTTTGAAGTTTTATGATGTCCAAATGCAGTTTTTCTGATATAGTAGGATACCTACTATAGTGTAGTCAATCTAAACTTGAACCACATGGCCCTGCAACAAGGGAAAAAACAAAGAGGGTAAGACAAATGGCAACAGAATGAGGTGGCTGATATAGCAGTGACGTTTGTTTTGTATTACAAGTCACTGTGAGATCCTTTAGATGGGTTGCCCATATGCCCATAGGTGAAGGATCTGCAACACACAGTACTCCTGCAAAATAGCAGGCCAGTTGTCTGGAGCCTACAGGTCTCAGGGGTATCAGGCAATTCTTATGACAAGTATTGCCTGGAATCACAGGAACCACTCCTACTGCAAGCACACCAAAAGTCAAATATCTCATTTTGGCCGTTTATTTACATAGGGTAGAAAGTTTAAACAGACAAGGCTTACTCTTGGAACCTAATGAGGACTGGAATATTATGTACAGTTAGCACAATGATAATTTGCAATAAACATGCTCAGTGGGCCTTTTCTGAAACGCTCTGTATTTCTGTGCCCCAGAACAAAAAGCTGAACGTCCACCTGATGGTCTTTGGTGCAATCGATGTAAAAGCTCAAGGCTGTCTTGGGTTTCAGCCGCGTAAGTCTCTCTTCCGCTTTTGAGGGATGAGCCGAAGCAAAGAACAATAGGAGGGTGATGGATTTCCCAACATGAAAAGGAGTCATGACTCTTGGCACAAAGGCCACCTTTTTGTATGGGAAAACGGTGGTGTAGTGCAGCTGCACTGAGAGAACCTGGAACCTACTCACGCAACGACCTTAAGTATTTGAGACTAGGAACATAGCCTTCAAAGTCAAAAGATGCAATGAGCTGCAGTGTATCACTTGAAGGGAGTACACATGAAGAAAGTCAGGACCACAGTCAGATTCTACTGTTGTATCCTAAAGGGTTTCAGGAAACGTGTGTTAAACCTTCTAGAAAGCTCCTCGCAACATCTGATTTAAACAAGGGCGTGTAGTTCAGCAAATGCACCAAGGCCGAAAGGCCTGGAAAATAACCTTTAGTGGGGCCTACTGTAAGTCCTTGCTAAGCCAAAGACAAAACTACAATAAGACATTGGACAGTTTGGCTTATAACAGGTCTGTGTTGCAGACACAAGGCCACAAATGTATCCCTGTGCCTGCCATAAATGTACTCTGTAGAGGGGTTCAGTGCAACAAGGATAACATCCACAACCTTAGGAGGGAAATCTAATGCAGTCAACTGCCACCGCTCTATTTCTGCAAATGGAGATGTAGATTGTACAAGCCCGAGTGCAGAACCCTCCCCTGCTGCTGCGACAGAAGGTGCTCTTGAAGCAAAAGAATGATTGGAGGACAGATGCTCATGTGCATAAGTTCCCGGAATCACACTCTCCTGGCCCAATGTGTTGCCACTAGGATCACTCAGGCCCAGTTGTTCCTGATCTTCAGAACTTGAGGCAGGAGCAGGAAGTGGCCCGCTTCCTGAGTGCCCCAGTGCTTTTAAACTGTGCTGTGACGTTTTAATTTTAGTACTGGCATCATTTGACTGATCCAGATCTGCTACCCCCCCCCCCCCCCCTCCTCGCGCCTTGAGACCCTCACGGGTTAATAGCGCGCTCTACAAACCCCTGACTGATTGATTGATTGATGCTAATCTAGCTTATGCACAGAGATCTAGGTCTGTCTCTAGTAATACAAGGTCCAGAACCTTTTATGTGATCTGCACCAAGCCACCAAGCATATCATAATATCAGGAACTGGATCCCTGTCCCTGCCTTGGGTGCTTCAGATATAGTAATGGAAGCATGCCGTGTTTTGTGAATCTTTAGTTAGACCAGACACTTGTTTTTGTATGGGTCAGAAAGATTGTGATCACTGTAAAATTCTGGTGTTATGTGAAACCCAGAATCTTGCACTGACATTCTGTGTGTGTAGCACATGTATGCTAGTATGACTCTATAAGTGGTATGAGTCTGAGTACTACCAGTGGGATCCATTTTGGAAATCCTTTGGTTAGTATGGGACAAGATGGAGGATAGAACATGTCTACTACTCACGGACGCAAGGTGCAGAAGTGACTGCAATGAGAAATAGAGTTAGGAGCCTCAAGGTATCACTATGGGGTGGGTCAAAGGGAGCACACCCTAGGAATGTGAGGAGTAAATTCAGATCACACTGCAGCATAATAAAAGGAAGAACATGTGAAAGGATCCAAGTCTTGTCAATGAGGCATCCTAAGAAGTCACAGAACCATCAAGACCGGGACAGTAGCTGTTGCCTGAAACATCAGGATCAGAGCCTGGTTAGCGCTACCAATATGCATTCATAAAGGCCAGAGGAGCCAAAGTGCTAGGGAACGTGTTCAAGATTCTGAGGTCCATAATAGGACTCAGGGGTCCTGGGGAACAGGAATTTGCTGGAATAGCAGCCAAGGTCCCTATTGGCCTCTGGTTTAATTTCAATCGCTCCATTGCAAGAACAAGCATCACTTTTTGGGACAAAATAGCAGCACGATCTGTGGTGGTTTGAGCAAAAAACGCAAGGCCGTGAGATGTGGTGCTCAAAAAGCAGGCGCTTAACCCTGTATAGGCATCAGAAGAATCCATTAGTCTGATGTGATAGCATGCATTTGGAGTAGGTAACAATAGAGTCAACCTTTGACCCAGTCCTGAGGCGGAAGCCGGGAGCTGGAGGTACTCTATTGTTTTAAAACTGCTCATTTTCCTTCATTTGTTGCTCTGTGTGGTGTCACTAAATCCTATGTGTTTTTAAAATAACAAGGCACTAATTAGCGCTCACACTCACCGTGCGCACAGCTGATTACTAGCTGGTCGCGCCCCTCTCTGCTCTCTGCTAGCAGCCGCCATCACCAGCGGCGTGCGCGCTGACTCCGCCCCCTTTTTAGGCCACGCCCCCTGATCGGCGTACTTAAACCGCTGACTACAAGCGGCAGCCAGTAAACCTTTGACCCAGTCCTGAGGCGGAAGCCGGGAGCTGGAGGTACTCTATTGTTTTAAAACTGCTCATTTTCCTTCATTTGTTGCTCTGTGTGGTGTCACTAAATCCTATGTGTTTTTAAAATAACAAGGCACTAATTAGCGCTCACACTCACCGTGCGCACAGCTGATTACTAGCTGGTCGCGCCCCTCTCTGCTCTCTGCTAGCAGCCGCCATCACCAGCGGCGTGCGCGCTGACTCCGCCCCCTTTTTAGGCCACGCCCCCTGATCGGCGTACTTAAACCGCTGACTACAAGCGGCAGCCAGTAAACCTTTGACCCAGTCCTGAGGCGGAAGCCGGGAGCTGGAGGTACTCTATTGTTTTAAAACTGCTCATTTTCCTTCATTTGTTGCTCTGTGTGGTGTCACTAAAAACTATGTGTTTTTAAAATAACAAGGCACTAATTAGCGCTCACACTCACCGTGCGCACAGCTGATTACTAGCTGGTCGCGCCCCTCTCTGCTCTCTGCTAGCAGCCGCCATCACCAGCGGCGTGCGCGCTGACTCCGCCCCTTTTTTAGGCCACGTCCCATTCCTCTCTCTACAAATGTGCATGCATAGAACGCGCAGCGGACGAGCGCAGCGGGAGCGCCGTTTGCGCGCCGAAGGCGCACCTAAGGCAAGCCCGTCTGCGCCCGTCCGCGCCAAGACCGCGCCAGGCGCAGGAACCCCTGCCCAAATTCCTCCAACCATCAGGTACGCTCCCAACGTCCTCCTCAAACTCCAAGGTAGATCTGACTGCCCCTGCAAGCTTGATCTTGCTAATGTATTCGGCTCCACCAGCTGTAACAATTGTCGTTGGACTCTCAACTTCGCCTCCAAACAGCCAACCTCCCCCAACAGTCCGCACTTTACAGGCGGTCTGGTAAATGCTAGGTCATTGTGTAAACATAGTCAGGATATCCACGACCTCATCATTGACCATGACCTAGATTGTCTCTTTATCACCGAGACCTGGCTTACTGAAGACAGTAACCCAGACATAGCCATCGCCCTCCCCCCTGGCTACTCCTTTCACAGACAGGACAGACAGAAAGGTAGAGGAGGAGGTGTTGCATTCATCCTGAGGAACTCCTTTAGCTGCCACACCTTCTGCCTCGACCCTCTCACGGATACAGAGGGGCTAGGTTTCTCCATTAAACTTAGTCAAACCCTTTCCTTCTCCGGGGGTTTGATTTACCGCCCACCCGGCAATGCCACGAAGTTCCTTGACTCCCTTCACGAAGCCCTCGGACACTTCTTACTCCGCTACCCCCATTTCACCCTCTTGGGCGACTTTAATCTACATCTCGAAAAATCTTTCGACCCCCTTACCAGTAATTTTCTGCAGACACTAGACATCTTTAAGCTGCAACAAACCGTCAAATTGCCTACTCATTCTCTTGGTCACACTTTGGATGGTGTCTGTTCCAATTTCCCGTCTATCACCACCTTGTCCCCCACCCCCCAAATTTGGACTGACCACTGTTTGATCCCCTTTCACATTTCAAGCGTTCCTCCGCCTACCTGCATAAAACGCACTCGCCAACCCATTCACTCTATTAATTGGAAAACTGTCGAGAAAAGTTTCAGTTCCCATCCCTTCTCTCCTACCACTACCCCTTCTTCCTCTGGTAACATCGATACTGATGCAGTATGTCTCAACAACTGGCTCTCTCACGAAATCTCAAAACGATGCCCTCCGAATAACAAAGGCAATACCCTAAAGAAATCGAAAATTAAAGCCCCCTGGTACACGCCTGATCTAACAGCCGCTCACCTACTCTGCAGGAAAGCTGAACGCAAATGGCGTAGATCCTACGACACTGATGATCGTAACTATTACATCCTGCAGAGGAAAAATTATCTTTCAACAATCAAATCAGCAAAAAGAACATACTATGTAAACGCCATTAAAGAGGCCAGTCAAAAACAAAAAACCCTCTTTTCCATAGTAAAATCTTTCACCAAACCTAAAGCTCTTCAACCAGAAATCCCCCCTTCCCAAGAGCTGTGTGACAAGATTTCTGACTACTTTGATGAAAAAATCTCCTCCATCCATAAAAACTTCCCCCCTCCCCCCCCGTGCACTCAATCTTGGATCTAAACCAACCTCGCCCAATCGCTAACAGTCTCTACCACTTTACCCCGGTGACCTTGACTCAGACCAGAGAAGCGATTCTTTCATGCAAATCTGGCTCCCCCTCTGACCCTTGTCCCCCCAAGATACTCCATATCATCATTGATGAAGTCAATCCTATCATTAATGAAATAGTCAACCTCTCCCTCAAAACTGGTTATGTTCCCCTCTCCTGGAAAAAAGGGGTGGTTAAACCTCTCATGAAAAAGGCAAACAAACCCCCCTCCGACCTAACTAACCTCCGTCCCATCACCTTATTACCTGCACTAGGCAAAATAACTGAACAGTTAGTCCACAAGGAGCTCAAGTCCTTTCTTGACACTCACAACCTCCTTCACCCCCAACAATCCGGTTTCCGGTCTAAACATTCTACCGAAACCGCCTTGATCGAGCTGACCGATACCATTAAAACCCTCCAAGATCAAAGGAAGAAGGCCATCCTGATCCTTCTTGACCTCACGGCAGCATTCGATACCATTTCTCACTCCATTCTGCTTAACAGACTCAAGGACATCGGCGTTACAAACTCGGCCCTAGCCTGGATTAGTTCTTTCCTCTGCGACAGGTCTCAAACTGTCACACTGGGTCCCTTCCATTCAAAAGAAAAAATGGTCACTTGTGGAGTTCCTCAGGGCTCCATTCTGAGTCCCCTCCTTTTTAATATATATCTCATCCCTCTGCTTACCCTCATAGAATCGTTCGGCATAACCGTCACGTCTTATGCCGACGATACCCAGCTTGTCATCCCTATCGACGACAATTCAAACACGGCCGAACTCAATCTTAAGCACTGTCTCACAGCGGTCTTTCAATGGATGGACGCCAACCACCTCCGCTGCAACTCGAATAAAACCGAGATCCTGTCCATTGGTAAGAACGCTTCTTTTTGCCCCGCCCTGTGGTGGCCTGATAATTCCGCTGCCCCACCTCAGACAGTTTCATCAGCCAGAAACCTCGGAGTTATCTTTGATTCCGATCTCTCTTTCGATACCCACGCCACGACCGTAGCAGGTAAATGCTTCGGCATCATAAAGTCCCTGAGAAAGTTCTTTGACTTCCTCCCGCTCGACTCCAGAAAGACCATCGCGGTAGCCCTCATACTCTCTCGAGTGGACTACTGTAATGGCCTCCTGGCAGGGACCAAAAAGTCCACCCGATTGAAACTTCAAGGCGTCCTACACACTGCTGCGCGCCTTGTCCTTAAACTCCCACGCAAATCCTCAATCTCCTCTGCTCTTAAATCCTTACATTGGCTCCCTTTGCATAAGAGAATACTCTTTAAAGTTCTCATTGTAGCTTTCCGAGCCTTCAACAAATCCGGTCCAGCATATTTGTCAAGCCGCTTCCCCCACTACACACCGGGCCGCTCTCTCAGATCCTCGCAAGAAAACCTCATGACCCCCTCCAAATTCAATCTGAAGTCTAAAGGCGGTAAAACACTTAGTTCCCTGGCTATCAGAGCCTGGAACAGCATGCCAAGGCATCTCAGATTTCAGACGCTTGAAAAGCCGTTTAGGAAACATCTCAAAACGTGGATTTTTAATCTCTCTGATGACTGGACCAAAGCAGCCATCTAGCCCCCCACTACCTTTTTTGTGATTTGGTCATTGGTCTGTCAGCGCCATGATGCTCCTTCCGGAGCGAACGTTTGCGCTCTATAAATACCTATCCAAATTCCAAATTCCAAATTCAACTGCCTATTGGCTTCAATTGATTGCTGGAGGGGAAACTAAAGGGGCTTGATGGCAGCGGTTTCAAGTGAGGAGGAAGCGGATGACGGCTGCTGTTGTTTGTACTCTTCCCCTACCATCGGATCTATTCCTGGGGCCAGAAAAGACTGAACTCTCTGACAATATTACGAGGGCTACCTCTCTCAATACCTAAGGTCCCTGGAATAACCTCAGAATCTACAATACGGTTGGTGAAATTGGCAAGAGGGTGAAAGAAATCCCAAGGAATTGGGATGAAACATTCCAAGGCACAATATGCCTTTTCTCCCAACAATCGTGCCCAGTCCAAAGGCATGTCGATAAGTTAATCTTGAATGTCCTTAAAAATACGGTAGTGGTTCCAAGCATGGCATCTGATGACAACATCCGCAGCTGCAACTCAGGCATCCCAATCAGTGATAACCTGAAAAGAGCTAAACATATACCTGACCGCCTTTTGATTATTCTGCACTGCACTCCAACACCGTAACTCCCCTATGGCAGCACACATGGCTTGCGCAGACTCCAAGACTTCTTGGACTCTCTCTGTGGGACCTGATTAGTATGTCAACCCTGGGTGATGTCTGGAAGGGTGACTGCATTAAAACATTCGTGGACCTGGCTGTGGAGTTCCACTTGCATAAACACAATTTTACAGCTATTTACATCTGAGATACGCCATAGCTACCTAATGGGAAGAACTCTCTGTTATCACAACATAGCTCCCTGGAAGCCCAATTAGTATTAGACAAACATGGTAAAGGAGGTATTTCACAACTGTAATAAACCGTAGTGCATAACTCAGCCAACCAATTTGTACAGCTCAGGGAGGTGTGGGAGACTGATCTGGGTGTGTTGGAAGCCGGTGAGAGGATAGAAGCAAAAATGGCCCAGAGTGTTGGCAATCTTAATACACCTCTGGCTCATCCAATTTAAAATGTATATTCTTTATACTATAGCCGGCAAGACTGTGGAGTGCGGATAGGGCTGCCAGCCCAGACTTCCTTAGATGTGTGTCATCGCCTGGCACATTCCAACACACAGTATGGAGATGTCCAGTGGTTCAAAGGTATTGGCTCTCTAAAAAACAGATAGCTCCGACCTAGACTCTAAGGTTGTCTTCCTGAGACTCATGGATGATTTTAATGGCCCATCAGGGTGTTTGTACATCAGTGGCAATCCGCTACATAATTGCTGAGAGAGACATAGCACGCCACTAGAGCAATAGTGACACCAGACCCCTCTAGTTGCAGAGTGGACTAGGAAAATAGGCCACTATGCCAAATTGGAAGAACTGGTATATAAAGGTAGAGGAGTGTGTAGGAAATGCATCAAGATATGGTGCCCCTGTCTTGAGGCTACTTCAATAACGTACCTACCCAGAGAAGCAGGTATCCACATGCTACTTACTATTCAATGCATGTATTATAACTTTATGACCTTCATATTGTTTGTATTACCACATGGCGAACTGCAACCAGGCGCAGACATTTTTTCTTTTCCCGTTTATGTACTAAATTTGGAGAGGCATCCAGACTGGAGCAGAAGTTGGAGTTAAGAACATTGTAGAGATGTCTCTGAGAGAAGCCAACCAAGAAGAAACTTGCTTGGAAAAAGTTTATGCCAGTTTGAAACAGAAAGGTGCAGTATTGGATTTGTAAACCGAAGGTTTTGGTAATTATGGGCCTAATGTACTAAACACTTCCGCATTTGCCAACCCTGCAATTCGCAAAATCAAGGGTTTGCGAAAGCAAAGTGTGATATATAATGCACTAAAGACATTATGATATTCGAAAAACATTTTTGATTGGAAAATGGGTTTTGCAACCCTTACAAATCACAATTGGGAGGGAGCTTAAAAGGACTGTCCCTTCCTAAGTGCAAGTTGCAATGGCATGTACTAACGGTTTACATCCACAATTGCAATCACAATTCACTTAAAAGTTATCGACACCTCAAAGTAACAGATCTCAAAGGGAAATCCCAGGCAATGTCCCAGGGTACAGTTTGCCCTTTGGGAAACACATAGGTCAAGCTCTAGGGGAACAGAAACTGGTCCAGGATAACACTAATTGCCGATGTCTTTCCAAATGACCTTTTTTTAAAGTAGCACCTGTTCTTTAAATGGACATAAGCTGCTTAAAATAAAACCTGTGTGGAAATGTAAAAGCCGTACACATTCCCTGCATTTGTAGTCAATCCCAGAGTGCAAATTTCAAACTGCCTAAAAATACTCATTAGGCAGGTCATCTTGAGACCCCTCCGTCTGCAAATGAGAGATTTGCAGTGCAAACTTTTAGTTAATAGTTTCCATAACAAATTGCATTCCTGTTCACAAACTACAGTTGCCAGGAGGACAAACAGAGATTCATGTCCCCTATGCAGTAGAGTCTACTGAAGAACACCACAGGCTGAAGCCATAATGACATACAACATCAATGTATCAGTAGATTTGTAGAGCACTACTCGTCACCCAGGCAGGGTCCAGTTGATTAGCCGAATAGCCAGGTCTTCAGGGACTTGCAGAACCCTGGAAGAGATGGGGAGGTCTGTAGATGAATGGGTAGCTCGTTCTATCTCTTTGATGCAAGTTACAAAGGTCCACCACCATATCTGCTACATCCGATGAGGGCAGTGAGAGTTAGAGAAAGGGACGTGGAGCGGAGGTCTCTAGTGGGCTGATGGTAGTTTAGGTGGTGGTTCGAGTAGGCGGGTCCGCAGTTGTGTAGGGCCTTGAATGCAGAGGTCAGTAGCTTGAACTGGCATATTTTCTGTACAGTGAGCCATTTGAGTTTCCTGAGGTAGGGGGTGAAGTGGGCTTGTCTAGGGAGATCAAGGACGAGTCTGGCTACAGTGGTATGTAGTCATCGTCGGAGGTGAGCTGCAATTCCTGCGTAGAGAGCGCTGCCATAATCCAGTTGGCTGGAGATAAGGGCCTGGGTGATGGTGCATCTTGAACTTCGGGGTAGCCATTTAAATATCTTATGAAGCATGCGGAGGATGAAGAAGCCAGAGTCATCATGGTTAGCTTGTTATCCAGAAAGATGCCTAGGTTCCTAGTGAGGTCAGTGGGGGTAGGCGCAGTGCCTTGGATGCCTATGTTGTGCAGCCTTGTGATGAGTGTGTGTTAGGAGACCATACTGAAGGCTGCCGAAAAGTCAAAGAATCAGAGCCACAGTCTCGCCTCGGTCGAGTAGGGTCCGGATGTCACCGGTAGCCACGATGAAGGCAGTCTCGGTGCTGTGGTTGCTGAGGAATCCGGTTTGGGAGGAGTCTAGTAGGAAGTTCTGTTCCAGATGTGAGGAGTGTTGTCGATTGACGGCTTTTTCTAATACTTTCGCTGGGAACTTGAGCAGGGAGATCGGCCAGTAGTTGAGTTTGCAGGGGTCTGCCAATGGTTTATTTCGAAGAGCATTGACTTCTGCGTGTTCAGAGTCCTCGGCAAAGGCGGCCATGGCAATTGAAGGGTTGAACAAGGTGGTGAGTATATGGCTGATTCTGGCTTTGCCTAGGTTGAGGGCATGGGGCGGTTGGGGCCCCTGAGTCGACTGAGTTCATGATGTAGGCTGTGTCCTGTGGGGCGAGCTGGCTCCATTTGGTCAGCCAGATGTCTGTGGTGGTAGCGGGGTTGTTATATAATTGAAGAAGTTGGTGACCTTGGGCTGGGGTTTTAAGTTTCTCTAGATGTTGGCGATCTTGTCGTGGAAGAAGCCTGCAAGGTTGTCTCAGAGTTCCTTTGAGGGGGTAATGTTTTTTGTTGCAGCTGAGGGGGTTGGAGAATTCTTTGACAATGTTGATGCATTTCTTGCTGTTATTGCAGCTTGATTGATGCATGAGGCCCTTTTCTTCGATTCTCTCAACTGTCTGTAGTAGATGTTGAGGGCTTTCTTGAAGGTAGTCTTGTCGGTCGTGTATTTGCTGGTGCGCCATCTCCTTTCCAGTTTTTTACAGTACCATTTAGAGGTTCTGAGGGCTTCAGTGTACCAGCAGGCATGTTTGGTGGACTTTCAATGGTTGTTGTTTCCAATGGGAGCGACGCTGTCTGCGCAGTTGGCGATCCAATTGTTGAAGTTTCTGATGTTCTGGTCTAGGTTGCTGGAGGGGATGGGGTGGGTGGTGTTGAGAGCCTTGATATATGTGTCCTTTGAGACTTTGCTCCAGCTGCGGTGAGAGGGCGTTGGGCAGACTGGGGGCGGAGGTCCATGAGCTGGTGATGTTGAAGTGGACAATGGAGTGCCCAGCTGAGCTCCGTGGTGTGGCTGTACTTGATGCAGCCACTGGAGGTGACAATGGGGTCTTGCATGTGACCCGGGGTGTGCGTGCGGTTGTGGGAGAGTTGGGTGAGTCCGATGTTGTTCGTGCTGCCGAAAAGGTTGATTGTGTTGATTTCATTGTGGTCGTTGAGATGGAAGTTGAGGTTGCAGAAGAAAATGTAGTTGTTGGAGGCTATGCCGAGGGGGGCGATGAAGTCGGTGATGAAGTTGCAGAAGGCCGGACGTGGTCCTGGAGGACAGTAGGCGAGGGTGACCCTGATGGTGAGTAGGAAAACCCGGGAGGGAAAAGCCCAAGAGGCTGCGGTGTCACTGGATCAGGCTGGAACAACCAGGAACTGGGGGCCACAGGCAAGTGGCAGGCTAGGTGCCCAGGTGCATACTGATGCAGTCATGCTGCGGCCTGCATCAAGTAAGTCCTGGGGTGGGCGGGCTTCAATTGGTGGGAAGAACGGTGAGCGGGAAATTTGAGCAGCCACCGTGTCACTGGATCAGGCTGGAACAAGCAGGATCTGGAGGCCACAGGCAAGGGGCAGGATGGTGTTCAGCTGCCTACTCAGTCTCTTGGAAGGAGGAGTGCTTCTTGCATACACTTTGAAAGGGTAAGGTGCCTCAAGTCTTCTCAAAAAGTCTTGAGCCGACGAGGAGTGAGTGTGCAAGAAAGGAGGACCTTGAAAAGGAACTGTTGCTTCTTGTGATGTATGGTTTGCTCAATGTGAAAGGAGGTTCTCTCCCTTTCCTTGATGCCTAGATACATGGAACAGGACAGAAATGTTTAACACCAGATCTCAGCCGACAGACATACAGCTTTCCACTGTCACTGGGCCTTGGGCAGTAGAAGCAGTCCTCAATGTCTATTCCCAAGGAACCACATGCACCTACATTTTATTTATGTAGCTTGCAAGCCATACTTTAGATGTGACATGGTGCGGATAAAAAAATTGAAAAATCTAAACTCTGATACTTCACCCACCAGACACGACAAGCTTTCAGATCCCAAAATCTGTGACACATGAAAAACAAATTTCCTGATGTCATGGTCAGAGGGGGATCACTCTATATGGCAGATATGTCACTTCTCCTGAGGCTCATACAGCTCTGCTGCATAGGCCAGTACCATTGACAGCTGGCGTTGATGCCTGGAATTGAAGGGTTTTCGGGATCTGCTCTGACGCTAGTGGATATTTGAAAGATAATCTATCTTCGAGTAGAAGTCTCAATTAGAAAAAAAGTATCTAAACATACAAGGTGGAATTGAAGGGATGCCCACTGACCGAAACCAAGAGCGTATTTCTTTCACACAGACCAAGAGCAAGGATAGCTGTAACGATGGAGAACATGGTGGTAAAAGGCAATTCAATCAACTCACTCTGTCAAAATTTTACAAGTTAACAGACATTCTGAGGCAAGAGAATTTAACTAGTGATTAATGTCATCTAGCTTGCCATCCCCGAGAAGGGAGATAGGTGCACGACTAAGGAATTTAGCTCAAAGAAGGAGTAGTTTCTTTTCTGTAACTCCAGTTCTGTAGTAGGGGTATCTCTGTTATAGTCATAATCTAGTGAATAGTCCCGCCCTTGTGCGTGGACCCCAGAGCAATAAAAAATAATCTCTAAAGGTGACAAATCATGCAGACCTGCATACACCTTTAAGAGAGAATTTAATTTAAAGACAGATAATGCAGCCTATACCCACAGGCTACACTGTCCAGTACTTCAACTAGAATTCCACCAACATCCACAAACAGCACTGCCTGTCTAGCTTTTCTCCACATAGGAAAAAACCCTGCCTCTACCAGCAAAAGCCTCTGGAATGATAGAGAGGAAGGAGTGGACAGAAAAGCCCCATAGGCTGCCATTATGTGGCTTAGAACAGGATACTGTGCCTTTAAGAAAACTTTCCAGATTTCCAGAACTTTCCCCAGTATCCCAGAATGCCCAGCAGGTCCCATTTACTTTCAGTTCTTTTTGAAGGCGTAGCACGCCAGACCTGTAGCATTCTTCATATGAATAATAATCTCTCCACCGGGGAGGAGGGCGGGCGCTTATGACTATAACAGAGATACCCCTACTACAGAACTGGAGTTACAGAAAAGAAACTACTCCTTCTGTAGTAGGGGATCTCTATGTATAGTCATAATCTAGTGAATAGAATGGCAAGCCCATCCCCACACAACAACAGCGGTGGAGAACAACAAGATAAAACCACTACTGTGCGAACAAATTTCGCAGCGAAGCCTGCCCAACCTGAGCATCTGCCCTGGCATCCGAGTCCAGACAGTAATGCGCAGCAAAGGTATGGACCGACTTCCAAGTGGCCGCCTTGCAGATTTCCGCAATAGGAACATTACGCAGCAAAGCCGTCGTGGCAGCTTTGCCCCTGGAGGAATGAGCCTTAGGCTTACCCCCTAAGGTCTTATTAGCCTTTTGATAACACAATTGTATGCAAGACACAATCCACCGAGAAATGGACTGCTTAGAGGTCGCAAGACCAGTCCTGACTGATCCATAATTAACAAACAATTGGTCAGACCTACGAATATCCTTGGTCTTATCCAGATAAAATTTCAACACCCTCCGAACATCAAGGGAATGGAGAGACCTTTCCACTGGCGAAGAAGGATTCTGAAAGAACGTAGGTAAAATTATGGTCTGGTTGACATGAAAGTCAGAGATAACCTTAGAAAGAAATTTAGGGTGAGTACGCATCACAACCTTAGCAGCATGAAATACAGTATAAGGTTCTTGACAACATAATGCCTGAAGTTCACTCACCCTGCGGGCCGATGTAATGGCCACTAGGAACGCCGCCTTCCAGGATAGGTGCTGCAATGAAGCCTTGTGAATGGGTTCAAAAGGCTCCTTCATTAGTCTGGACAGCACCACATTCAAGTCCCAGGAAGGCGAGGGAAGTCTGACGGGAGGAAACACTTTCTTCAAGCCTTCCAAAAAATCCTTGACCACAGGGATCTGAAAGAAGGAAGTCTGTGAAGGGCATTTCCTGTAAGCAGTCAAAGCAGCCAGATGAACCTTAATGGAATGGAAATTAAGGCCAGACTGCGCCAGATGTAAAAGGTATGGAAGGATGACATCTTCCTTACATGTCGTCGGATCAAAGTTCTTGGACTTACACCAGATACAGAACCTCTTCCACTTGTAAGCATAGGATGTCTTAGTGGAAGGTCGTTTAGACTCCTTCAGTATGTCCATACAATTGTCTGGTAGATTCAGATGGCCATATTGCACTATTTCAGGAGCCATGCCGCCAAACTCAAAGACGAGAGGTTGGGGTGCACCATCCGCCCCCCGAACTTCGTGAGAAGGTCCGGCCTGCACGGCAACCGCATGTGAGGAAGGAGAGACCGGTGAAGTAGGTCCGTGAACCACCACTGCCTGGGCCACTCCGGGGCGATCAGGATCATCCGCGCCCTGGACTGGGACAGCTTGATGAGCACTGCCGGAATCAGGGGAATGGGTGGAAAAGCGTACAGAAAGCTGTTCGACCAATCGATCCATAGCGCATTCCCCAGCGTCCCCCGCTGGTAGTACCTGGATGCGAAGTCTCGGCATTTGCTGTTTTCGGCGGTGGCGAACAGATCTACGTCTGGAGTCCCCCACCTTGCGAAGACTTCTCCTAGTACTTCGTCGTTTATGACCCATTCGTGGTTTTCCTGAATCAGCCTGCTCAAGGCGTCCGCCTGAGCATTCTGCACCCCTGGCAGATGCGTGGCCGTAATGGTCAGTCCTCGGGCCAGCAGCCAGCGCCAGATCGCCTGCGCCTCCTGCGACAGAGTGCGCGATCTCGTCCCCCCCTGCTTGTTGAGGTAATACATCGTGGTTGTATTGTCCGTCTGTATCAGCAGCGAGTTGGTCTGGAAGGACGGAAGGAAGGCCTTCAGTGCCAGGAAGACAGATCTGAGTTCCAGGAAATTGATGTGGTACGTCGATTCCAAAGGAGACCACTTTCCTTGAATCTGCAAGTCCCCGGAATGCGCTCCCCAGCCCTGGAGAGAAGCATCCGTCACTACACTCGTCGTGGGAATGTCCTTGTGGAAGGGAACCCCCTTGAGGAGGTTTTCCGCCGAACACCACCACTTCAGAGACTGAAGAGCATGCAGCGACAGTCGTATCTTGTCATCCCAAGAGCCTGTCCTCTGATCCCACTGATCCTCCAAGCACTCCTGCAGTGGTCTCATGTGTAGCCGTGCGTGAGGCGTGAGGAAGATACAGGAGGCCATCGATCCCAGTAGAGAAGACACCTTCCTCACTGTCGTCGATGGAGCAGTCCTGAGGTCCTGAGCCTTCCGAAGGAGTGATAACCGTCTCTCCTCCGAAGGAGACACGCTTGCTGACCGCGTATCGATGGAGGCTCCCAGGTACTGTATGCACTGGACCGGAGTCGGGACCGATTTGGACATGTTGACGTGTAACCCCAGCTTGTGCAAGAGAGCGCACGTCCATCGGAAGTGATCTTGCGCTTCCGAGAAGGATGAAGCCTTGATCAGCCAATCGTCCAGATACGGGTAGACAAACACCTTGTTCCTTCGCAGATGTGCCGCCACCACCGCCATGCACTTCGAGAAGGTCCTGGGCGCAGACTTTAGCCCGAATGGCAGTACTGTGTATTGATAGTGATTGGCGCCGATTTGGAATCGCAGGAACTTCCTGTGCTTCAATGCTATGGGCACATGGAAGTACGCATCCTGTAGATCTATGGCACAGAGCCAGTCTCCCCGTTGCAGCTGAGGGTAAATCTGGTGCAACGATAGCATGCGAAACTTCTCTCTGCGAATCCATTTGTTTGCCTGTCGCAAATCCAGAATGGGCCTGAACTCGTTCTTGTCCTTCTTGCGAACGAGGAAGAACCGAGAGTACAGACCTCTTACCCTTTGAGACAGAGGTACCTCTTCTACCGCCTTTTTTCTCAACAAGATGTCTGCCTCCGCCTGGAGCTCTCTCAGCTGGAACCGAGAGCTGACCGGCGGAATCGCTGGAGGCGGGCTGATAAACCGAAGACTGTATCCATTGCAAACAATATTCAGCACCCACTTGTCCTGAGTAATTTTTCTCCACTCTGCCGGAAAAAGTTGAATGCTTCCCCCCACTGGAGTGGGTAACGGTTGAGGGGGAAGTAGCCGCTCAGGGCCGAGACCTGGCCTGGCCCTTGGTAGTGGTAGTAGCCTGCTGGCCTCCTCTACCCCTCTGGCGCTTCTGGAAGGGCTTCCGGAACTGCTGCTGTTGGTGCTGCTGCTGTCCCGAACCCTGCCCACGCCCTCTGCCCGAAGACCCGAACCGCCTCTGGAACGGGCGCTTCTTCTTCTCGGCCTTCTCCAACCCGACGGCCGTCAGGGTTTCCGCCTCCGCCTTCATGCGGGCCATCTCATCATCCGCATGTTTCCCGAACAGGGTTTCCCCCGAGAAGGGTAGGTTGGCCACTCTGTGCTGCGCCTCTGGTTTGAGGGACGTCAGGCGCAGCCACGAATGTCGCCTCTGGTGGACGCCATGACAGTAGGCGTGGGCGGCCAACAAGGATACATCCGCCGCCGCACCGATCACCTGATTAGAAACCAGCATGCCTTCGCGCACTGTTTCCAAGAAGTCCTCCTTCCTGTCCCGGGGCAGCAGGTCCGCATACTGTTGCAGGGACTCCCACAGGGCCCGGTCGTAACGGCCCAACAAAGCCCCTGCACTCGCCGCCTTCATGGTGGTGGCGGCAGTCCCACACACCTTCCTGCCCGCAGAATCCAGCCAGCGGCTTTCTTTGTCAGGCGGGACCGTCGATGAAGGGGCGGTCGCATGTTGTTTCCTCGCCGCCGTCACGATGACCGAATCCGGCTTCGGGTCCACCCTCAAAAAGGTAGGGTCCGACTCCGGGGCCCTATACTTTTTCATGAGCCTGGAGGGGGCGGCCTTCGTCACCGCGGGAGTGAGGAACAGCTCCAACGCGGGTTCCACCAGTCCTGGTACAAGGGGCAGTAGAGGGCGAGACAGATGTTTCTTATGAAGTGTCTCGAATATCACGGACGTCGTGGGTGTTGGAACCGTCACCGTGATACCCAACTTTGCTGCCCCTCTCAACAGCACCTCTTGGAAAGAGACCAAATCGTCCACCGGAGACACCCTAGTCCCCGGCGAGTCCGACAACGTCGGGGAAAAATCTCTGGTCGAGGATCGCGTGTGCGACCTGGACCTGTGCCTCCTACGGCGTCGTCCTGAGTCCGACGATGACCGTCCATGGCTCCGTGATCTTCTCCTCCTGAGAGAGCGGGAGCGCGACCTCTTCGGCTTCGGTCTGCCCGCCGGTCTAGCCGGTCCCGGCGACCGCGGGCGTCGTGGCTTCGGAGTCCCCTGCGGCGGAGTCGGGTACCTCGGAAGGGAAACCGACCGCGGGGGAACCGCCGGCGGCCCCAATGGAGTGCGTGGTAACGACCGAGGTGGGGGCGGCGGAGGCAGTGGCCGCGGCTGTGGAGGCGGTGGTGGCGGTGGAGGTGGTGGTGGTGGCGGCGGTGGTGTTGGAGGCGGAGTCGGAGGTGGTGGGGGAGGAGGCGGTGACGTAGGCATCCGAGGAGGCGTATACACCACAGAGTACACCGATCCCGATGACTCTCTCTTCCTCGACGTCGACCTTCGCCTCGACGGCGACCTTCGCCTCGACGGCGATCTTCGTCTCGACGGCGATCTGTGCCTCGACGGCGATCTGCGCCTCGACGGCGATCTGCGCCTCGACGGCGATCTTCTTGACCTCGAGCGTATCGACGTCGATCTCCTCTTCGACGGCGACGTCGACCGTCTCCTCTTCACCGACGGCGACCGGCGATCTCCCCTCGACGGCGAGCGCCGACGCCGGGTCCGATCTCGACGCCGACTGCTGGACGGTGCCGTAGACGGCGTCGTCGCCGAAGATGCCGACGTAGTCGACGGCGGTCTATTCAGGTCCCTCGACGTCGACCGTCGGCGCCGCTTCTCCCCAGAGCCCTGGGGAGACGGCGAACAGATGGTAGTCATCCTCCTCGACGTCGCCGTCGACGCCCTCGACGTCGACGGGGTGTGGGAACGCTTACTGGTCTTCCTGCCCCTGGGGAGCCCCCCAGAGGCCTCAGTATGGGCCAAATCAGCCCCTCCAGACCCACCTGATGCCGTCAGCCTTCTCTCCTCCAGGATTTGAAGCCTGATTTTCATTCTGGCCCTCAGGGTCCTGGCTGAGAACGAGTGGCAGATATCACAGACTTCAGGCACGTGGGACTGGGGAAGGCAACCTATACACACCTCGTGTGGATCAGTTTTAGCCTTCTTTCTACCACATTCCGGGCACTTGTCGAACAAGCCAGGCATGTTGACAGTACCAGCCACTAAGCACTTGAAAAAGTGACAAAAATTGACAAAAACTACAATAAACCCTTGAAAAGGGGAGAGCTCAATGCTCCAGGGTCCTGCTAGCAGGAGCCGGAAAAAATAACTGAAAGTAAATGGGACCTGCTGGGCATTCTGGGATACTGGGGAAAGTTCTGGAAATCTGGAAAGTTTTCTTAAAGGCACAGTATCCTGTTCTAAGCCACATAATGGCAGCCTATGGGGCTTGTCTGTCCACTCCTTCCTCTCTATCATTCCAGAGGCTTTTGCTGGTAGAGGCAGGGTTTTTTCCTATGTGGAGAAAAGCTAGACAGGCAGTGCTGGTTGTGGATGTTGGTGGAATTCTAGTTGAAGTACTGGACAGTGTAGCCTGTGGGTATAGGCTGCATTATCTGTCTTTAAATTAAATTCTCTTAAAGGTGTATGCAGGTCTGCATGATTTGTCACCTTTAGAGATTATTTTTTATTGCTCCGGGGTCCACGCACATGGGCGGGACTATTCACTAGATTATGACTATAACAGAGATTCCCCTACTACAGAATCTGCATTCTCAAATAAACCAGTTATGACCAACATTCTGTGTTTCAGGTCACTGTTTAAGAAACAAAATGTAAGCTTGCAATTCAGCCTTTCAAAAACAGAAAGTAACTCTGAAATGCAAAATGCAGGCTGACAGAGCTGAAGACACACATGACTATTTGTAGAGTGATCCCTTCTAAATCCTTAACTGATAAATATTTGAAGTCACCCGTGAGGCTAAAGCAGGCCTTTTACTTCCATAATCTTTTACCTCTATCTGGAATATGCATCGCAGTTGGCTAAAAGGTCATGAGAAAGAGACAGGGGTGCTCTGGGGTAAAGGCAAGTATCCTTGGAGGTGAAGGTTTCTTTCCAAAATTGGTTTTGCCCTAGTAACGACCATCTCAATAGTTCCATGTATACGTTACTCATGTCTCCGCTTTTACTGGATGACATAATGAAAACAGTAATACTCTGTGTTAAAACTGATACTAGGAAATCCAAAGTTGAATGTGAGTAACGCCGAATTTGTAAAAGAATCAGTGCTGGGCCCAACTGTATTCCCAGAAGCAGTGAATGGAAAAATAGAAGTGCAGGTACACTGTACCAGGGTACCTGCTTGTTTCCGATTAGTGCGGTACTCTCCAATGCAAACTATTACGTCTCTCTTGAGAAGTGCCGGTACTCTCCCTAACAAAATTCAAAAGTGCCAGACTCCGTATCGGGCAGTAGCGGCCTATTTAAAGCACTGCCCAGAAGACTGACTGTCACAGATACTGAATACCAAGGCTCCCTGCACTTCATTCCACCTCCTGCCTCTTTCATCCATCGCCATACACTCCCTGCCCTTTTATCTCACTCATGCACATTTTTCATCCCTGTTTTCTATCTTTCTAACTATTTTCGTGTCTTACTCTTCCTTCTTTCTGCCTTTAATGTTTTCATCTCTCTTGCTCTGAGTCAAAGACTGATGAGGATAAATGTCAGTCCCCAAAAATGAGTGTCGATGGGCCCCACCTGCAACCACTGGCTCAAACTAAGCACTGAATGTGAGCGACGTCTTCGTACACAATGCAATCACATATGTCCCGTCACAATCAGTAAGAACATAATCGGCCATTCAGAATGGCAATAATAAGTCTTGCAACTTACTGTCCCAAAGATACATCGCCTTGTAAAGCAGACCGATGCATAACTGTCCACATTCATCAGCCAAATTTATATTTCACACTGTTTAGAATGTGTGTACACGAGGAAAAAGGGCAATGTGTAAGAAATGCACATTTTCAGCAAGGACGTCTTCTTTTTTCCAAAGGAAGCAAAAAGGAAACACACTGATCAATTTGAAAGTGGGATTGAAGTTTAGCACTGCACAATTCACGAGTCTGTTTTATGATCTTAAGGACGCTGAGCACTAGAAATATTCTGAAAGAAGTATTCGAATTGCCTACCTGTTTTGTATAAGGTGACTTAGATATCTAGATGCCAACTGAGGGCACACCATGTCATCCCACCCAAACAGCTGCATCATTGACAGAACCGGGTGGGGCTGGAGATCCGATGGAGCTGTACTTGGCATGTCTAGAGCCAGCAACGCAAATCCTGATTGTACAAAAAATAAATATTGTCAAGTACATGAATAAGGCAATCATGCCTAGTGTCAGTGTGCGGAAAGTGTAGATGAATAGTTCAAAATGTCACATAAGAATCTTCATTTTGGTCATATCCAAAAATCCACCCATTCAAACAGGTCCCCTTCTTCCTCGTAGCGTCTTCACTATAGACTGGTTTCCAGCTCAAGTGTGGACCCTTTTTTGATATTTAGGTATGTTCACATAATCTTTATTTATTTTTATTATACACATTTGGACTAAAAGTGAGTCACATTTTAACACAAGAAGATGAATACAATGACAGTACACAAAATGTAACAACAATTTGCAAAACAGTGTAGTGTTGAAATACAATACTTTTTCAAGATCATCTCAGTATTAGCGTCTGCAACAGACAGCTGAGATTGTCTGCAGGCCCCGTTAACGGGTTCCAAACTACCAAAGCCAATTCATGTCCTGAATATTTATACTGCGTCTGAAACACAGTTGCAGGTGAAGTAGAAACAATGTCTTTCTGCACCACAATATTAAGCTTGTGGACTAATGGCACAATTGTGTGCCTATTTTGCATACTGCAGCCAAGCCAGGAAGTGTTTGGCTTTGCAAATGCTTGTTAAATGTACATGATGGTCAACTTCGTGTTTGTTTGCTTTTCTGTTTTACAGATTCCACAGTTAGACCTGGCATCTTTTGGCGTGTTTGCCCTGTCTTTTTGCATTCTGACCTCCTGGTTTTGACTCTGTTTTTGCTGGTTTAGTGTCTCTGCTCACTTTCTCACTGCTGATCAGTGTTAAAGTAAAAGGGATCCTATGGTAAATGATGTTTATGGATTGGTGTTTCCATTTCTGGCTTACTGTGAAGTCCCTAGTACAGTGCACGGTGTGTGCCCTGGGCCTGTAAATCAAATGCTGCTAGTGGGCCTGCAGCACTGGTTGTGACACTCACACAAGGAGCCCTTCAAAGGGTTCACTGACCTGCCATTGCAGTGTGTGCACTCAGTTGGGGCTGCCATGTCGACCTGGCAAATGCACCCACTTGCCAGGCTCCAAACCTTCCCTTTTCTTACATGGAAGACACCCCTCCGGTAGGCCCAAGATACCCCCATGGGCAGGATGCAGTGTATGTGAAAGGTAGGACATGTACTGGTGTGTGTGACAAGTCCTGATAGTGTAGCCCTCGACACAGCGGTCTGCCAGAAGTGTTTGGATTTGTTGTTCACGATGCCGTGATAACCCTAGACAGAGTTATCAACTTCAAGGAACTGTATTTTTTGTCTATTTTTGATTATTGCAATTTCTAAGCACAGATTTTGCACAGATAAATATTGGATATTTTTCTAAAACTGGTGTGGTGTACTTGTGAAGTGTTTTCACTGTATTGCTGTTGGTTATGTGCAAATGCTTCACACACTGCCTCTGAGATTAGCCTGACTGCTCATGACAAGCTACCAAGGAGGTGAGCAGGGGTTATTTTAGAAGTATATCCCCCTTATCCTGACTAGGCAGAAGGGTCCCTACTTGGACAGGGTAACAACCTGGCAACTAGAGATACCCATTTACAACACACATAATTAAACTTAGTGGTGTAAAAAGTAGGGGAAAAAGGCATACTTTTTTTAAAAAATAATCTGGCTTTTGGGGCTACTGAATTCAGGTATGGATGCGAGAGAGCAAGGGAGTTTAATGGATCTGGGTATTGATAAGTGAGGCAGGAGTATAGTAGGTAGTTAGAAGATGCATTTTGCCTCAGCAAAAAGAGCATGATGGGCAATAGAGGGCAAGAACATTATAAGTGTGGAAAGCTAAGAATGGCCTTGAAGGTTAGGACGAAGAAATTGTACTTGACACTGTGATTAGAAGAGAGAAAGCCTGTCTTGTGTAGATATACAGTGGTATGGCATATGTGTGGCAGCTTCAATAGGATAGGTGTAGCAAAATTAAGAATTTTGTCAAAGGCGTTCCACATGTAGGCTGTTGTAGTGACCTAAATCATTCATTACAGCCAAGTTCCTTTCTCAGAAGTTTGGTTGTGGGGAAGAGAAGGGGCTGGAGCAGTTTCCAAATGTTAAGCAAGTGGAATCCATCTGCAGTGACTGTGGAGGCAATAATGTAACTTGCATACTTGGCCCTGCAATGACAACTAAGTTCCAGGTTGAGGAAGTAGGCGATAGTGGCAGGGGAAGGTGGTCTCAAAACGCATTTATTTTCAGAACAGAGCGTGAGAGGGGGAATGGCCATCCCATGGCTGGAAAGCAGTGATGGAGGAAGAGATTTTGGATCAGTAGAGAGGAAAGAGGAGAGGAAAACGTGCATGATCATATTAATGTTTTGAGAACCCAAAGCACAAGATGTTGTCGCCAAGGGAGGTGATCCAAAAGGAAAAAAGGAGCCTTGAGAAGGACTAACCGGTAATGTGGGAGGGGGTCAGTGGTGAAATGCTAAGCACCAGGAGCCTGAGAAAGATCAATCAGTGAGGAGGGATAAGAACTACTCTGAAGCCCAACCATTGGTACCCAGGAAGAGGTGTTGAGGGCCATGTTGGGTACTGAATCGTAGCCAAGTATTCTGTCTCTAATTGTGATGCTACACACATGGACCAATCTGGTTACACCAAGCGGAACACCATATGCAGGTCTTTAAGTGGGCCGGGTCTCACCGGGTCTGAGCACCAGCAGTTCTTTAAAGGGGGCCTCGAAACGGGTCTCTATCGGTGTCTGTTTTGTGCACTGGCACAGTCGGTCCATTTTTTTTCCCGGACTGCAGTGACAGCAGGCACATTGATGTGCGCGTGCTGTCACTAGTCGAGAAGTTTCGGCATGACGTCATGCCAGGTGAACATTGCAGGTGAAGGGAAATCCTTTAAAGAGAGTCATTTTCTCTGTGGATTTCCCTTCTCTTTTTGAAACTCAGGAGCAGCAACATTGTCCTTTTGTCACCAGGGCTTTAAGTGAAAGCTTTTTCAATATTATATACAAGCCATAGTTGCTGCTTATTGATCTTATGCAACTAACAACCATTGACAAAGCCATTAGTCCTAACTTGTTGTAGGTATGATGTTACTTCTTGTATCATATATCTAGATGCAATGACAGAAAAAGCAAAATAGATGTCGGGTGGCACACTATGCTAAGCACAGATTTTTAGCTTGTGTGTTTTAAGCCACGCCCTTAATTACATTGGCCACGCCCCTTTGAGAGAGCCCCCCCAGTTTTTTTTTCATCCCACTTAAAGCCCTGACCATATGGGTATGACGGAGGCTTAAGTCAGACAAGCTTCACAGTTTATTCCCTACCTTAATAGTATAAATAGATCTCACACCAGAAGCAGTGGGCGTTCATCTCAGCCTCAGGTACCCACGGTCCAACCACCCAAAGAGTTTCCATATAGAGCGTTCACTGGCTAATACTATCAGACACTGAAGATCAAACAGACAAGACGCCACGCAGTCTTATCTCGACATAAACAGCGTATGCTCATCTTGGGTGGGAGTAAAAGGGGACAAGTCCAGGACGTTTTCATCGCTGCTACGTGTGATGCATACGGTGAAACGCTGTGGTGCTTTCCAAGTGCTGCCTTCATAATCACAGCATTTGTCAGCGTGCAAACATACAGAAAAATACACACAGGCATATTAAAAATGTAGCTATTTAAACTACCTCAGTGTGAATATGGGCACGGTAAAGGGAAATCGTTAAGCAACAAAAACACAATTTTACACAGAAAACATAACTAAATGAAAACTGTGAAACAAAAACTTAAACAGACCTGCAGCTGTATCTGCAAGTTGAGGAGGGGGTGTCTGCGACAATCTCAGAGTCTTCAGGTAGGGAAAGAAATTCTTCCAAAGTTCACTTGCAACAGCTAGGTGGTGCTCTTTAACAACAGACAAAGGTTGTTGAAGTCCTGTATCCCCCACCTTCAGTCCCTGACTGGTGCGTTCATGAACGCTTCTGGAAAAACAAAAACAAAACAAAAAACTGCATCTCTAATATATACTCAAGCAAAGACCACTATAATCAAATGTAATGTGTTTTTTACCTTAACGCAGGCAATTTTATTTGCCTTTTCCTTTGAAAAGCCTTCAAATTTGTAATAAGGCATTTGATGGGTAAATGTTAACATATTTCGTGGCAATAACGTTAATGCACTGCAGAAGTCAAATCTAAAAAAAGAAATCGACATGTGGCTACAACTCGGGTTTGTATTTTTCATCAGTTAACTTGGAAATGGTTGTTTTCAAGAGTCGTGTGCGTGGCTTTTGTGAGCTAGTAGAGCTGCACAGTATAGTAACAAGGAGATAGTTCTGTATGGTCTGGGGGCAGGCCCTCGTGCAAGCTGGAATGTACTTCCGCACAGCTCTAAATGAGACAGAACTTGCCTAGGCTGAGCTTTGGCAAAGCAAAACGAGCAGTGGCAAAACTAAAAGTTCTCGCCTCGACAAACAACTGGCTTTACCAATGCTAGTCTTTTTCAGATATAAAGTTGGCCTGCGTACGTGTGCACACATGCACTGCTGCCATCTTGTAACAGCTTTTCTTTTGTAATAAGAAAAATAATTCCAAGCATTTGGGCGCATACTTGTGCAATGATTTTTCTTAAAACAAATGAGAAGTCATTCCAAGTTAGCTGCCGCGCACCTACAGGCAAGTCAACTTGAACCCCGTTTACATATGAACAGAACACCTGCTAATACAGTTTTGGACAACAGCGGTGAGAGCACGAAGGAGACAGATGGCAAGATGAAACGGGGGAGCTAATACTTGATAAAGAAAGCAGGTGCAAAAGAAGGGACGAGGAGGAAGAGACTGAGGAATAGAAAATAGTCCCACATGCGTTGCGATGCAAGTGCCTGACATCAGAAGTCAAAGGATAGAGCTGGTCCAATCAAACGACTGTGAGATCAAAATGCTCTTTAACAGGGCACCCCCATGAATATGGAGGAAAGCCCTTGAAACTGGAGCAGGTAAAGGGGATGGAGAAGAAAGTCACTGAATCATGAAGGATAGACACAAAGCCCACTCCAAATGTATATTGGAAACGGAAAGTCTGTTTGCCAAGAGAGTAAAACCGTAAGTAAAACATAAAAAAATATGGACACTGAACTACAGACCTACGGGCCTTCTGCTTCTGTCCTTTGCCGGCTGAAGAAACAAAAATGGTACCCGCCTGCCTGTCACACACAGGAACTACAACACAATGTCATCAGAAGTCCCCTTTGTGGACACAAGGATGAAGGATAACAAGGCAGATGGAGTTGTGCACATCGTGTCTGCTCTGTTTGGCTATCCTTTAGCCAGTGCAATTCTAGGGGCCCAATGAGGAGGCGGCGAGCAGCATCCACAGGTAGGACACCTCTCCACCCATCACACATGGCGCAGTGTTACTGGTCCTGGAGCATAAACATAAGAGTCCGATTTGACTAGGTGGAAAGTGCAGGCCAGTAAAATATCAGGCCTCTGGCTGACTCCCTCCAATGGCAAAGAGGGAGCATACATAGAACAGCCCCCACTGCCGCCCACGCCCCCTGCGACCACAGAGAGGCCGATGCCTGCCCCGCACTGATCTCACACACATAGGAGGGTAGTTCCTCAGCAGTTATAAAGGCAGAAAGGCTTTACAGAAATGAGATGAAAACTGGTCTCTTTGATGACTGGTTGAGGGCTTCAGATCCCCTCTTAGGCACATTTCAAAGAGAAAGAAAGCAGACAAGTAAGAAATACAGTGTCTTTCAGCTGTTTTAACAGTTAGATATTTTTATAGTGCCAATAAAACGACAATGCAAAAAAATGGCTGATGACTGCTATCAAAATAAAGGTGAGTACTTGAGTTCTGAAGTGTATGCATGGATAGGATTAGGTGTTCATGAATAGGATGATGTACATGATTAGGATTATATATGCATAGTTGCCAACATTTTAAAAAGGGCTGCTGCAGATAGAAAGTTCTTGTTTGCGTACCTGTGTGTAATAAAGAGGAACAGTTCTGCAACATTACTACCCGGGACAGTCTCCACCTTGCAGGGACTGTCCCTGCAAAAACGGAACAGTTGGCAACTATGTGTATGCATGAACACGATTATGTATACATAAACATGATTATGTACACATGAACAGGATGATGCATGCATGCGTCAGGGCCTATGGTGCATACATGCATGGGAATATGTGCACATAAGAGAAGGATCTGCCAGTGAGCAGCTACAAAGTGTGTGAGCTCAAATGAGGAATGTGTGTGCGAATGTGGGGTACAATAGGCACCAATGTGGGTTAGGCAAAAATTGTAGACTATATATGCATTTGAGTGGGCAAATCAGGGTGCACATACAAGGAACATGGCCTCATCAGTATGTGGAAGAGGATTTTGTGGCCCTTTTTTGAAATCAGGTGGCAAGGACAAGACGCTTAACTGGAGGAGTGAATTAAATATATCTGAGTGGGGAATTAGGTTAGCTAGGAGGTGTCCTGGGTAATAGCAGGTGGAACATGAGGTAAGGCGGGACTGTCCTTTGAAAATTCAAGAGTGTTAGGATGAGGAGCTGACAATCAGTATGTCATATGTCAGTATGTAATGGAAGGAGATACGCACAGCAAGTTGAAGCGGGGACATGCATTAAAATTAATAATTTTGTCAACGCGAGAGAAGGCATTCAGGGAGTCTTTTCTGGTAGATTGTTGTAGTAATCCAGCAAGTTCATTATTAGTGTTCTGATCTGACAATGTGAAAAACTCATCAAAGTCTGATGAGGAAAAGTGGCAGTCCTTAAAAATGAGTGCCAGTGGGCCCCACCTGCAACCAATAGCTCAAACTAAGCACTGAATGTAAGTAATGTCTACGTCAGTGGCATGGCTAGCCACTTTGCCGCCCATGGCTTTCCCTGCCTTTGCCACCCCTCAGCGGCAGCATGGATTGGGGGGGTGGGGGGTGTTTGCTGGTGATATTCCCTCAATTGCCGCCCCGCGGAAAACGCATGGGGGAGCGGGAAGGGGGGGGGCGGGGGGGGAGGTGTCCGCCGCCGCCGCCCCTCTACTCCCCCTTGCTACACCATTGGTCTTCGTACACAATGCAGTGACGTCATGTAATCACAAATTTTCCTCAGTAAGAACATATTTTGTCATTCAAAATTGGATGTGTGCTTTCAAGGATATGTAGGTTAATGTGCAAGAATGAGTGTGCATGTGTGGGAGCATTTGGGAATGCGCAAGGTATGTGAACATTTGTGGAGGCGTATCTGCATGTGCTTATGCTGTGTCTATAAACAGATGTGGTCACAGGTGTGTGTAAATAGGGGTAGCTACCAGTCAGGGAGGGGGGAGTTAAGTTTACCAATGTAATTCAGTACACAAAAGAGTTCAGAATGTATGCAAGAGAGCCCTCCTACCCTATGTTTGCCCCCTTCCCTTCGGTCATGACTCCCTCAGATTGCTGGGATTCACTCTTGATATGTGTGTGTGCAAACAGAATGGATATCATAGCTCCTTCTATGTGCGTTACCTCCTAGATTACAAACCAGACAAGATGCTTTTCATCTTATTTCACCCTGGACGAATCCACTGTCTTGTAAACTACATGGGCTGAGTTCACTGCATTACTTTTCACTGTATCAAAGGTTCATAAAAGGCCAATAAAGTTTGTTACAAACACTAAAAATATATATATATATATATATATATACACACACATATGAGTTATTCCGTAGAACAGCTGCAATTGTAACTCCACACCGTCACAGCATATACGGACACGGACCATGAGTAAGTGCTTAATTATTTTATTCTGTGCCTTTTGCCGCCATAACGTTTCGGCTCCTCCGAGCCTTGATCACATGACCACATACACACATATATACACATACATACATACACACAGGTACAAGAGGTTGGTAAGTGCACCTGGGAACAGTTTCGGCAACATTAC
Organism: Triturus cristatus; assembly: GCF_964204655.1. Lineage (NCBI taxonomy): Eukaryota > Metazoa > Chordata > Amphibia > Caudata > Salamandridae > Triturus > Triturus cristatus. Next base: position 634,705,307 of record NC_140589.1, on the reverse strand, counting down.
TACCCGGGACAGTCGCCAACTTGCCGGGAATGTTCCTACAGAAAAGGGACAGTTGGCAACTATATGTATGTATAAAGAGGAGCATGTATACATGGGGGTAGGTATAGGAGTGCATGCGTGGGTGTATGTCCTAAGGCATTGGTATGTGACCATGCATGGCAGGGAGGTATATGTGTGTGTGTGGTTTTAGCATTCATGAGGACGATGCATGTATGATCTGGGGATATTTGCACATGTTGGACAGAACTCCAGGCACAGGTGGGTATACCCATGCAAGGACGGTGAATATTCACAGGGATATTCACATGTACATTGACAAGGGGGATGGAGAAAATATGCATGAACGTGGGGACGAGCCTGCATAGTGTTTACACCTATGAGGTTTCCTCAAATGGACACGCGCGTATATTGGCAATACATGCATGCACTAGGGCCTTTTTTTGTTGCAGTTTTATATAGCGCGAACTCGACCGGAAGGCATTGGAGCGCTTTGCATGAGCACCAGTTGTATTACAGATGGACACGTTCATCTTTGGTAGGCACGGGGACATTAAGAGATTTGCCATGAATGACAGGACGTTGAGCCGATCCCTGACTTGAACCTGATTCCCCAGCTCCAAAGTTGGCAGCTCTGGTCGTTGGGCCACATCCTCTGACAGGTCGGGGGTTGCGAGGCCATATCGAGGATCGCGAGAGGAAAGCGCAGGTGTGGAAGTGCATGCCCACGCGCAGAGCGTTCCCAGTTAAAGGGCTATGCTTTCTCGATGACCTGTGCTCGCAGCCAGCCTGGTCGGCACGTTCCTCACCTCAGGTAAACCACAATGCCTGCAACATTTTCTCAAGACAACATGGCACGAATGTAATACAGCCCGAACTTGTGTTCGAACCTACCACTGCCGCTCTCGTTACTTAATCTAATTTTGAATTTGTGACTTTCTCGAGCTTTAACAAAGATGTCTGCAGGGAATCTCTGTTCCCAGAGACAGAGGTGGGGAGGAGCGGGAGGGGCAGGTTAGGGGAGACATTAACAGATTTGTCTGGCTGGGTGCGATCGCAGACATTGCTGCAGTGCGCTGATGAAGTAAATAACATGCTTATTAAAACCAATCTGCACGAAGGAGCTATCATTGCTCTTTCCATTTATCTTCTGGTCAATTCGATTGAGAGGGTTTGTTTGCGGCGCAGGATGCGTTATCACATTTGCTTTATTGAATTCAACGAGCAGCCCTGTGGAGTCGCAGTCCAGAGGCACGGGGGCCTAGAGAGGCGGGCAACGGGGGCCTAGAGAGGCGGGCAACCGCAGCCGACATTTTGGGTGTGAGCTAAGGCCTCCGGCTTAAGGCCTTGGCGGGAGGGCCGCTGTAGGTTTGTTGGTAGTGTCAGTGTTACAACTGGAAAGAAAATACTATAAGGGCACAAAACTTGGGGATCAATGGTTGGCAGCAGAATGAGGGCGGAGTACTGCAGCCAACTTGCATATCAATTTGTTTTCATAAATCTTCCCCTTAAATTGCCAAGAAGTACGAACACACGTGGTAATGTGTTCTGGCTTCCTTAATTGGTCACAAGCAGAGTGCACTTTAAAAGATCATATGTGTAAAGGCATCTGTCGAAGAGATCTTTTTGTTGTCACAACTTCCAGGGAATAAGACCAGTGATAACTCTGGTCGTTAATGTGCTTGTTTGGTGAAAACTGCGTGCAGTCTAATCACAGGTTGGGCTCATCAAAATGTCACAGGACTGTGCCTGCTGCAAACCACAAAGTGTAGCTTGCAGGCCACAGATTTGTAATTTATGTGGACAGCTCATCGTGCTACTGCTTCTGCTGCAGAGATCCCTGTGGTACCCGAAGATCACAAGTCATCTTTGTAATGTAGCGTAGTGAGTTATGAACCAGCATCAAGGAGCTGCATGCAAAGTGCAAGGTCTAAGTGCAGAACAGTCTCAATATTTTGCCGTTCTAAGGTTGATAAAAAGGGTTTCACCGCGTAGCAATAAAGACTTTAGGTAAGAGTGATGCATATCGCTTACATAAAGAGCTTGAAAAACGAAACCACACCTTCCTCCAAATCATACTTTAGCTCACGCACTTGAGATTTAACAAGAGGAGTGTCTTTGTTTCCTGGAAGGCAGGGCAACAAGGTATGCATCCCCATCTTGCTCCAAGACAGGATGAGGCTCGAACAAAAGGAGTGCAAATGGTCCTTTAAGTGAGGCATTTGTATTGTGCCCAGTTGGAAGAGAAAGTAAGCAGGCTTCCTCACCCCCTGCAGGTTTCAGCTCTAAACAGAAAGCAGGCAAAGTGCAAGCGCAGCTGAATGGGTCGCACAACTGGCTAATTTCACCAGGACAAAGCGAGCACATTTCATTGATGTCAACCCAGACCCGGCTTCATATTAGCTGCCAGATCTGGATGGATCTCCATCATTTCCAGCGGTATATTCACCTGGCCACATCACACATTTAAAATCATTTATGGACTGTGTGACGGGACTTCCGGGGCTGACAAGGGGGCAACAGGAGGTACTGAGTGGTGGACCCCGGTGACACGGGCTTCTAACATTCTCCCCTATCAACAGGACGAGAGGGCTACGGACACGGAGGAACGTTTTCTCCTGGCCGATGCAGGGCCCTTTAACTGGGACTCTCCGGGAACTCAAGGACCGCCCATCGATGACGTCACGACGCCGGGATATCCAAAACGGGGAGGAACCAGGAAGTCAGCGGACGGCGAGCCCTGGAGGAGTATCGGAAGAGAGCTGAGAGAGGAGAGAGGAGAGAGGAGAGAGGCGAGGAGGCGGACGAGGCCAAGCGGAGCGAACCCGAGGACAGCGGAGGAACAGAAGCCGAGAGGACCGTAGGATACGGAGACCGCGAAGCGCCCTGCCACGTTCCCGGGGGAGGAGCGTGGCTAGGACAGGTACGGGACCGGGTAGCGGGTTGGATAGGGAGGCGGGACCGTCCACGCTAAACGACCGCTTCGGGTGTTTACATCCCTCCCTTGTTTTACGTTCAACCCCTCACTTGTTATACCACTCGAGAAGCTTATTTTAATATCCACAAGGTGATCCCTCACTCCCCTGGCCCTGGTGTTAGGTGCGACAAGCCTGTATAGCCTACCTAATCTAGTCCCTTCTCTTCTGGGGAACACCGGGAGCCGCCCTCGTGACGGAAGAGGACCGACCCACCTTGGGAAGCAGACAGCCCGAGTCATCTACCCACGACTCACCACGGATCCCGCCCGTTTTGCAAGAGAAAGAATCACCAGCCGGACCAAACGAAATTCATCGCAATAAAACCCACATTACCACGACCTCGTGTTGCGTCCCTCCTTGTTAATCCATCACAACTGGTGTCAGAAGTGGGATTAACATCTCACTCCATCTGTGAATCGAAGATGGAGGCACTCGTGCAGCATTTGATCCAAGGCCAAGAGAAACTCAGTTGGGCCGTGGAGAGGCAGATGACATCAGCCCAGGCGGATAGGGAACTGTTCCAAAATTCCATGAAAGCTCACCTCGAGTCTCTACCCAAGTCTATTCCAGAAACAAACATGCCGGTACCTGTAGAGCGACGGCTACCCTACTCTAGTGCGGCCGGAGTCTCCCTACAAAAGTATGTGACCGGAGAAGACCCGGATGCCTTCCTAACTAACTTTGAGCGAGCCGCTCACGCTTGCGGGTGGCCCGAAGAGAAATGGCCCTTCTTTCTGGCTCTGCTCCTGTCCGGGGTAGCCCAGGCCGCTTACCAGGTGGCCAACCCGAACGGTGCCACAGGCTATCAGCACATTAAGGAGGTCATCCTGGAACACTTGGGGCTTGATGCGGAAGCCTACCGCTGCAAATTTCGAAAAGAAAGGGGAGTGCCGGGAGAAAACCCAAAGACATTATACTTCCGACTAAAAACGGTGGCGGACAAGTGGCTGAAGCCAGAAGCCAGCACCAAAGAGGAAATCATGGCATGGATATATATGGAGCAATTTTTAGAAGCTTTACCCTTCGGGACACAAAGATGGTTAAGACAACACCCCCACTTAACACCGGAACAAGCGGTTGATATGGCCAAGTATTTCGCGAGGGCTCAACCCCGCTCCTATCCCCTGGAGATAGAGAAAGGCAACAAAACCCCGATGGGAGGCAGAAACGAGAGAAAGGTGGCCCCTCCCCCTGCACTTCCCCGGCCCAAGAACTTTCACTCGGAAGCGCCGCTAGCCCGGGGCCCTCAGTGCTTCGAGTGTGGGGAATGGGGCCACATTGCCCGGCTGTGTCCCAGGAAAAGGACCGAGGAACCCATGGACGTAGGATATATACCCAGGAGCGTCCTCTACTCAGCCGAGATGGGCACGTCATTTTACGTACGTGTAGGGATGAATGGCTTTACCTTAAACGCTTTGTTAGACTCAGGATGCCGTCAGTCGGTGGTCCGAAAAAGGCTAGTGTTGCCCCACCAGTATCTATCCCAACAAATGGTACACATAAGGTGTATACACGGGGAGGTCCGGCCCTACCCCCTGGCCCTAGTTACGCTCGCCCCCGTGAACGGACCCGCCTGTACGGTGGGGGTGGTGGACTCCCTACCCGAGGACATCATACTGGGGGTGGACAACCCTGACTTTCTGACGATGTTTAAATGGTCTATGAAGCATGAGTCCCAGGGAGACGGTATGGCCAGGCCCGGTCTCGTCTCGGCGGAGCCGTGGATAACCGACAGGAGCTTCCGCTTCGCCCAGTGCAATGATCGTACCCTGTTTAATGCATGGGAAAGTGTTCACATACACCAGACAAACCCGAAAGAGACATATCCCCGGTTTTTGATAAAAGACGAGCTACTATATCGGGAAGGAACCAAAGAAGGGGGTCTACAGTTGTTAGTTCCCCAACCCTTCCGGGAGCAGATACTGTTCGTTTCACATGCCCATCTAACGGCCGGTCAAGCAGGGAAAGAGAAAACCACTAGTGGGGTGCTGAGATTTTTTTATTGGCCCGGGGTGTATAGGGACATAGAGGAGTATTGTAAAACCTGTGACATCTGTCAGAGAAAATCCTCTTATAAACCGAGAGCAGCTCCCCTCCAACCCATGCCCATTATTGGAGTCCCCTTTGAGAGGGTGGGTATGGATCTTATTGGGCCCCTTCCTCGAACCAAAAGAGGCCATCTACATGCCCTCGTTATTGTGGATTACTCGACACGATTCATTGAGACCTTTCCCTTGACCTCCCCCACCACAAAGAACGTGGCCGATAAGGTGATAGAATTATTTTCCCGGGTGGGTTTCCCGAAGGAGGTCGTAACGGACCAAGGCACCCCTTTCACGTCCCGCCTCATGAAAGAGGTTTGTGCCACACTGGACATCCATCAGTTACACACCTCCGTGTACCATCCACAGACGGACGGGCTGGTGGAAAGATACAATCGCTCCTTAAAATCCACCCTCAAGAAGATGCTGACGGCAGAACGACATGAATGGGACAAACTTCTCCCCCTGGCCTTATATGTGTTGAAGGCCCAAGTGCAAAGCAGTACGGGATATTCCGCCGTCGAGCTGCTATATGGAAGACAGCCGAGATCCTTGTTGGAGATGACGAGAGATGCGTGGATAACGGAGGGCCCCCAAGACCGCCGGACCGTCCTCGACTACACGTCGCAGCTCAAGTCCAAACTTGGGAAGCTCCGAGAATTAGCCCATGCCAATATGGAAAAGAGCCAAGCCAAGCAAAAAAGGTCTTACGACAAAGGAAAAAAGCTACGAACCCTACAAGTGGGTGAATGGGCCCTAGTGTTGTTACCATCTAGCTCCAGCAAATTCAAGAGCGAACGGCAAGGCCCTTATCAGGTGATGGATATCATAGGACAGACTACTTATAAACTACAAGTGGCCCCCTCCCGAACCCAAAGTTATCATATTAACTTACTCAAGAAGTGGCTAGGGCCCCCTGCGAAAGACGCAAATTTCCTGATACCCGCCTACCGCGAGAAGACCTCCGCGGTGGGCGACTTAGTGGTAAACCCCGAATTACCCGATGAAAAAAAAAAAAGAACAGCTACGTGACGCTCTCCGTCCCTTCGACGATATCTTCTCAGACTCTCCGGGGAAAACCCAGCTAGCTGAACATACCATTGAAACCATACCAGGGAAGATAGTAAGACAAAAAGCCTATAGGGTTCCCGCTGCTAAAAGAGAAGCTATTCGGAAAGAAGTGCAAGATATGTTACAGTTGGGAGTTATACGACCGTCCACCAGTCCCTGGGCCTCTCCTATAGTGATGATTCCCAAGCCTGACGGGTCATCACGTTTTTGTATGGATTTCAGAGCGTTGAACAGCATCTCCTCTTTCGATGCATACCCTATTCCGCGGGTAGATGACCTAATTGAAAAGATCGGAGACGCCACCTACATAACGAAGTTTGACCTTACTAAAGGATACTGGCAAGTGCCCCTCCGTGAAGACCGGAAAAAAACCGCCTTTTCAACCGACCTAGGGCTTTATGAGTTTACGGTTTTAGCGTTTGGGCTCCACGGAGCCCCAGCAACCTTTCAGAGACTGATGAATGAAGTGTTGTTGCCCTACTCCTCCTTTAGCTCGGCCTACTTGGATGACATAGTGGTGTTTAGCCGGTCTTGGGAGGAACATCTGCACCATGTCCAGACAGTACTCAACGCCCTTTTCCAAGCTAACTTGCACATAAATGCCCGAAAATCTAGGGCAGCGTTTCACCGGGTCCAATATTTGGGGTATGTCCTAGGGGATGGAGTCATATCTCCCCAAGAAAAGAAAATCACCGCCATGGTAGACACTCCCTTCCCATCCACGAAAAAGGAGTTGCGGGGTTTCCTAGGGCTTATTGGTTACTATAGGCGCTTCATTCCATCTTTCGCAGACTTAGCATCCTCTTTAACGGATCTCCTCAGAAAGGATTGCTCGTCACATCACCTCAGGTATCCCTCCGGGGAGTTTTAAGGGCATTTGAGCAGCTGAAGACAGCCATCACTTCGGCCCCAGTACTCATATCCCCTAATTTCCAGATGCCGTTCATATTGGCCACTGACGCATCGGACACCGGGATCGGGGCGGTGTTATCCCAAACCGGTGACGATGGGCACGAACACCCAATCCTTTACGTCAGTCGCAAGTTGTTTTCCCAGAGAACGCTCATACCCCACAATCGAAAAAGAGTGTCTAGCTGTCAAATGGGCGATAGAAAAACTGAGGTACTACCTAGAGGGGAGGCCATTCATTCTATACACAGACCATGCCCCATTGCAGTGGATGTACCGGAATAAAAGCATTAACCCCTGGGTCCTTCGGTGGTTTTTGTCCCTACAGCCCTTCACGTTCACGGTGCTCCACCGCAAAGGCAGGGACAATTGTAATGCTGACTTTCTTTCCCGGTTCTCACCTCTCCCCGAGCGGGAGAAGCCAGGGGGGGTGGTATGTGACGGGACCTCCGGGGCTGACAAGGGGGCAACAGGAGGTACTGAGTGGTGGACCCCGGTGACACTGGCTTCTAACATTCTCCCCTATCCACAGGACGAGTGGGCTACGGACACGGAGGGACGTTTTCTCCTGGCCGATGCAGGGCCCTTTAACTGGGACTCTCCGGGAACTCAAGGACCGCCCATCGATGACGTCACGACGCCGGGATCTCCAAAACGGGGAGGAACCAGGAAGTCAGCAGATGGCGAGCCCTGGAGGAGTATCGGAAGAGAGCTGAGAGAGGAGAGAGGCGAGGAGGCGGACGAGGCCAAGCGGAGGAACAGAAGCCGAGAGGACCGTAGGATACGGAGACCGCGAAGCGCCCTGCCACGTTCCCGGGGGAGGAGTGTGGCTAGGACAGGTACGGGACCGGGTAGCGGGTTGGATAGGGAGGCGGGACCATCCACGCTAAACGACCGCTTCGGGTGTTTACATCCCTCCCTTGTTTTACGTTCAACCCCTCACTTGTTATACCACTCGAGAAGCTTATTTTAATATCCACAAGGTGATCCCTCACTCCCCTGGCCCTGGTGTTAGGTGCGACAAGCCTGTATAGCCTACCTAATCTAGTCCCTTCTCTTCTCTTCTGGGGAACACCGGGAGCCGCCCTCGTGACGGAAGAGGACCGACCCACCCTGGGAAGCAGACGGCCAGAGTCATCTACCCACGACTCACCACGGATCCCGCCCGTTTTGCAAGAGAAATAATCACCAGCCAGACCAAACGCAAATTCATCGCAATAAAACCCACATTACCACGACCTTGTGTTGCATCCCTCCTTGTTAATCCATCACAGACTGATTTATTGCCTGAGTGAATGCATAAAAACAAAAACTTTGTATTAGCTTAACCATACAATATATTACAAAAAAATCCACACAATTCACTCTACAAATTAATACAGTATAAACTTCACAGTTTTGTCTGCTTTTTCCATAATCAAATGAATCTTGCCACTAAGAACACTCTGTAGATCACTGCTTAAAAAAAAGTGGGAGAAAGATCTCCTATCCATTTAAATGAAGTATAACATTTGCCCCTGAGCTCACTTTTAGCCTCACATTCCACTATCAAATTAATAATTTCCAGAGACTGATTACGACCTTGCCAACGCCTCTCCCCTCAGACAATGTCGCTCCATGCGCCATCACTGCAGGGCTTTCCCCAAACCGCTCAAACAACTACTCTTTTGAAAATTAGAGAAAGCAAAATTGCTTCGCCCAACGATACAGGAAATACCATGAACCTGAAGTCCTCATTTATAAGTTCCTGCATCATGATGATGCGTATTTATAAAGAGTTTCTCCTTAATATATCATTTGAAAGCAGACTGACAATTGCAGCTAGACTCATAGACGACCTTCACCTAATCAATAAAAAGCAGCCAATTGGGTTACCAAGATAACAGATGGCCTGCCTTTACTCCAACCAAATACAGAACAGTGCTTGCAGAGCCCTAATAAACAAAGTTTATTAGTTTTAACCCTAAATTGCATACAGAACACATGAGGAACAAAAAAGAAAGTGGTGTGCTAGAATCCAGCATATCACTTTGTCTTTTAGAATTAAAACCTGAATTTAGAAAAGCTTCAACCTTCCCATTAAAATTAAAAATTCGATTTTTCTACATTTGCAGGTGAATTAAATGAATTATTTTGTGAATTTGTTAATGTATAGTTGTTTCTGGATTTTTGTGTATATCACAGAAATTGCTCAGGCCGGGACCCCAGGCTTCTAGTTTTGACTCAGTGGGGTGGGGCGGGTGGTATTGGGGGGGGTCTCTGGATCCCCACGAATGGCTCCCAGTAATAACTCAGTGGGATTCCACAGAAGTATAAAGAAGGCATGGATACAATTTCAATTTCACTGGGGTAATGAGTAATATTTGATAATTCTGCATTACTCTGATGTGGAACTACCGATAATTACGCGATTACTCCTGCTCGCAAAACACTGGGGGGGAGCGGGGGGTATCCTTCAGTGAAAGCAAATTTAGGGCGCGCCAGCTCACACTTGTTATTCATGTTCTGCTGAATTTAGGGGGGGTTTCTAGAGCAAAAATTCATCCTCACGTCTATTTTGGATGCAAGGGTGCATTTTGTGCTAAGAAAATCACACTGAAAGCCGCAAGAAAGCTGTGGAACAATCCTACCCCAAGAGCACATTTAGAGAGTGGGATCGGCTGCTTGTGCTCACTATGCGTGCTGTCGCATTTAGCACTATTTTTTAGTACCAAATACATCCTTGCGTCCAATTTGGATGTGAGAGGGCATTTTTGAGCTAAGAAATAGCACTAAATGCAGAATTACTCTTCTCGCATGATTCCACGTAATCTCATGGAATTCTTAGGTAATCCCGCGAGTTACGCACACCTGTGGTAAGAAGGTCAAAAACAGTTGGTCTAAAATTATGCTCCTTATAACCTTTATAATGCACTATTTTTATTTGGCACAACCTGATTACAGGCCTAAGCAAATGCTAACCATATTCCCAAACAAACATTCAAAAATATTCATAGCAGCATATAAAGTCTCAGAATAAGTGTTTTATGAAAGTTTATGAGCCATCCTGATGGCTAAGTATTTTTGTATTCCCTAGCTACTTTCAATTAATTTAATCCGATATTACAGGCATCTTTAACACTTCTTTCCCAAAACGTCCTCTTTACTGTTTACGTTGAAAAGCAGATTTTCCCACTATCTCTCAAAGGTAGGAAGCCCTTTCTATAGAGCTTTTCAACTTTGGTCTTAAAGAAGTGTATGGCCCTCAGAGTACAATGATTACAGCCTACACTTGGAGTAAACATATGCACATCCATCAATGCTTCTTACAAGCCTGTAATCATTTTCGTCAACAGACTATCTTTATTATTATGAGCATAGACTTAACTACTGGTGTACAGTACTTAAATCAAACACAAGATGTTCACGTGAATCCTCCACTTAACTAGTTAGCCATATCTACCTTACTGAAACAGCCGAGAAGTATATAAAAGTGTGAAATAACAGCAATATTTTACTCTCTGTAGACTACTTTGACAGATCAGCTACCTAGAACACTGTCACCAACTCTTTAACAATTCAGAGAGGTAGCATCGGCATTGTCCCACTGAGGTATTACTCAGACACTTAATGCTATCAGCTTTTTGATCAATCATTTCGCCTTCTCCTATGGAGTTTGCATTGCACTGCATGAGGGACTATTTTATATTTCCATGTCTTACATTCCTGATATCACAGATGCATTTTATAGTAAAACCAACCATTTTCAATCTATTTTTGTCTTTTTTTCCCCTGTAGTAGGCTTTTTAAATATATTAGGACTCAAAATGTGAGCCAAGCCTATTGACTTTACAAATGCTTGTTCTTCCTAGGGATAGGATGAACACAGTGGCTCACATTATTCTCCATTTTAGATTTAACTTCTTACGTTGTTACCTCTTTCTCGTGGTGCCCTTTGCCATACTTTTCGACTTTTCTGCTAACGGGTGAATGTGCTTAATGTGCATCTGTGATAGGCACTGATGCCCTTATAGTCTGTACAGTTAGTTCCAGGGTCCTGCATGTAGAACATGATGTCACTGTTTTCCTTTACTTCTGTGCTTGTTAGGAGGCACTTAATTTTAGCTAGATAAAACCAAATGAGCTGCTTTGTGCCTCTGCCACAGTTTGATAAGAACGGCACTTTATTATATTAACAGCCTCCATGCTAAAGCTCTTAGACAGGAGGATTTTCATTCTGGGAATTAGCACGGTGCCGCTACCTACTGTGACTGAGATGCAGCCCTGCTAACTCCGACCTCCATCCTGCTAAGATAACCTGTGTACTGGGATCGCCTTTCTAAGACCAAGGTATTGGAGGTTGCTATCCCAGTTGATCTGGCAGAATGATGCTATTGCTCTCTTTAGTATAGTGTAGAAACAGATAGGAGTAGGCAAACTTAGCAACAATTAACATGGTTGAATTGTTCATCCTGTTTACTATTCTAACAATGCTGATTACAGTAAAACATCTACACTTTCTAATAACCGCAGCGTATGCTTTTTATACAAGAATACACTCCCTTTAGTAAATGTCTGAAAATGCATTGTCGTTTTTTTCTTGTGTTTACCTTGGGTGTGCAAGAGTGACCAAACGAAAAGTTTAGATCTGTTTCCATGGATTCCTTGAGAATCAGTGTCATGTTTGAGGTTACCAATAACACCTGTTACCCTGGTTGGTTTAGGGGTTAGATGTGGTACTTTGAGCTATCCGAAATCACCAACACTCACTATGAGGACTAAGTCCCTATTCTATGATGCTTGTGTTGGTGTAATATACAGTACTGCTATATTTGTAGGAACCTTTTAACATAGAAAACTAACTCTAATGTTCAGCTTCACTTGGTGTATTTCCATCACAGTGCAAGTGGTGCAATGCTGGAGCAGCAGTAGCTGGCACAGATTTGCTGAATGCATAGGTTACCTTGGAAAAATGAATCAATCCATGACTACTCACCCGTTAGGGTCTCAAGGCGCTGGGGAGGAGGGGAGGAGCAGGTTCCAGTCAAGGAGGAGGTCTGTTGAAGAGCCATGTTTTAGGTTTTTCGTGAAGATGGGGAGTGATGTCTGTCTGAGGTGGAGTGGTAGGGTGTTCCAGGCTCTGGCAGCGAGGAAGGAGAAGGAGCGGCCTCCTGATCTGGACTTCCTGGTGCAGGGGACCACGGCGTAGGAGAGCTAGGCTGAGTGTAGGGTCCTTCGGGGTGCGTGGAATTCGAGTTGGCTGTTCAGGTATGCAGGTCCGGTGTTGTGGAGGGCTTTGTGTGCGTGGGTGAGAATCTTGAAGGTGATTCTAGCCTCGATGGTGAGCCAATGGAGTGTGCACAGGTGCTGGGAGATGTGGCAGTGTCTTGGCAGGTTGAAGACCAGTCTTGCAGCTGCGTTCTGGATGTTTTGTAGCTTGCGGGTGAGTTTTTTGTTTATTCTAGCGTTGCCGTAGTCAAATCTGCTGGTGACGCGGGCGTGATTGACGGTCTTTCTGTGCTCGAGGGTGATCCATTTGAAAGTCTTGTGTAGGAGGCGAAGGGTGTGGAGCAGGAGGATGCGATGAAATTGATCTGGCTGTCCATTTTGATTTCAGATTCCAGGACGTCATGACGTGTTCAATTACAACATCCAATGGGACCAATACTCTGCTCCTTTCCCTTTACGAACATTATTAGAATAACATTCACTGTGTCTTGCCTAAAAAATAGTTATAGCTAATGATACACTGACTGCAGAACTGTTACTCCACCTAATTTGCCTATGAATGAACCATCGAGCAATACCACCACTGATACAGAATCACCTCTCACTTTCAAACATTAACCCGATACAATCATGCCAAAAAACACCCTCTTCTAAAACACAGCAGCAATAGTGGGACAGACCGAAGGGTGTGCATCTACTTGTCCACAAAATGAGATGCATCATAAATCTACTTGAGGTAAAAAACTAAACCACTTGTCACATTTGGTGCCATGCAGAGATGTGACAAATTGTGGCAGCATTTTCATTATATCAGAGCTCTGATAATAGCTTCTATGATTATGTCAGGGCTTATATTATATTAGGGTTTTGTTTTTAGCAAGGATCTGATTTGCCACCTTTTCACAAACCTACTTACAGGGGATGAAAAAAGGTGGCAAGAGTAAATTCAGAATTGGAATGCCCTTCGAGTTTGTGCACACTGACAAACTTGCATGTTTAATGATTTCCTCTTCAATCTAGTCCCACACTGAAAAAGTTTGGCCAGCACAGAAGAAAACCTTTTACCAAGGTTGGAAAAAAGGGGGAGAAACTATACATGTGAATGTTTGCTCATACGAAAACGTAATTCACAAAATGTTTCTAGGAGAAGGGTTACCAAGACTACTACTGTAAATTCTTGTGAATTCCTGAAAGTGGCAAATCTGCACCATGTCAAGGGCATACACCGCTGGCACACTTTGATGACTTTCTCTAAGAATTGGGTCCCTAATTTATATTATTGCCCGTATTAGATTTTCACTGATTCTCAAATATTAATCTTTCACTAAATAATACTTCAAAGGGGGAGCGTGGCTTTGCCGCAGAGCACAATGGCAGCTAGATAGACTAGCTCCGTAATTACCTGCTCGCTTCCCGCAATCCCACTCATCAATCCATCGCTCACACGGAGGAGGGGCCTTCGGAACCGCCATAAGCGCTGCCAAGCCTAAAAACGCCTCTGTTGGTCCCTGGATTCCCAGAGCTAGTGACACTGCATCCAGTGGGTTTTCTGTGATCCGAAACCGGGGACTGCCGTCCTGTGGAGCTGTACGTGGCGACATGACCGATCCGGACCCTCAACGACACAAGGCCGTGGGCAGGGCCTCCGTCAGACACTCGGCGGGACGAGAATAGACTGAGGCCATGGGGGGCCCGCCAGCGTCACTGGTAGGCTATCGGGGCCAACAGAGTAGAGGTGAGTTGTGATTTCGCCGGAGGCGGAACAAGCAAGGCCCGTGTGGAGTGCTAGGGACTGGGGTGCCCGGAATCGTCCAGCCGGCCGTATCCGGCCCTGGAGGCCCTATGGTGTTCTTGAACCGCCTGGCTTGCATGGTGCAGTGGTGGAGTGACGATCTGGGCTCGGGGGCAGGGTGTTGGTGGCAAGGGTGCGTTGTATCGCCCTGCTATTGTTGGACGCCCTTACACGGTCTGCCCTGCCCGCCTGCCTGTGATTGATTGCTGAGGTGACGTTCTGGGGCCACTATTAATCAAAGCCACAAGAGGCACTGGAGGACTCGGCCCTGGACTTGGAACTCTTGGTGACCGCAGAACCAGTAAGGTGGGGGCGGATTATCAACACAGCTGCAGCAGATTGGGCTCGAGTGGCGCATCGGTCACATACACAGTGACACGCACACCTGGAGTTGCACCGTGAGTTCCCCCCCATGGCATGGAGTTGGTGGGGTAAGACTTCTGCTGTCTCCGAGGCGCACAAGGACGTTGACAAATTGTGTGACACTCCTCTGCAGAGGGTGAGGCCTAAGCTGGGAGGCAGGAGCTGGCCCTAGATGACTGAAGAGAAAATGTCGGGAGTGAAAGGCCTGAAAGGGGCACAACAGACATAGATGGATAAGTATGCTCTACCAAAGCCCACTGACTCCGAACATGACGCCAAAGGGAAAATGGCGACCGGCCCGGAAGGGGAGCATCAAGACCCCACATTGAAGGATGTTATGGACGCCATCTCGGGGGTACGCTCATCCTTGGAACAGAGAATGGACGCCATCACATCAGAGGTGACGCTTATAAGGGCAGACCTGACAAAAATCGGGGAGAAGGTGAAGCAAATGGAGATTGTTACCTCTAGCTTTATTGGAGACACCTCGCAAATGCAATAGGATATCAAGGACCTGCAGGCTTTTCGTAAAGTTGCAGAGGACAAACTAGATGACTACGAAGGTCGCACTAGAAGGAAGAATGTACGAATCATCGGAGTGCCAGAGAGGGCGGAGGGTCCTGCGGTTGACCTTTTTGTGGAGGACCTCATACTTAAACACCTTCAGCCCAAGGTTATGTCAAAATATGTTGTGGTTAAAAGGGAGCATAGAGTCCCTGGAGGGCGACCAAAGCCTAGCGCACTTCCCCGCCTGATGTTGGCAAAACTCAAACTTCAGGGACAGAGATGCCATATTACACACCGCTCGAGTGGCCCCTCCACTCAGGTTTGAGAATTCAGAGATCTGCTTTTTCTCCAGACTTCACCTTAAATGTTCAACAACAATGTCGGTCAATATGCTATGCTGTTCCCGGCCCGGCTTCGAGTTGAGGCGGCAAGCAATGCCTGTTTTATTTTTTTTATAACACTGAGGTGGCTGCGGACTGGCTGGAGGTTTGGAGAGGGGTAAAAGAACATAACGCTCGCTAAATGGTGGACCTGACCGCGTCAACTGCCAGCGCTGTTTGCGGAATGCACAGTGCCATTGACTCGTTCTGGTTCTGAACACTCAACCGAATGGGATACACGGACTAGCAGTGGGGGTGCAGAGCCCATACGGCGAACAACGGGTTGGACGATAGCACTAACTGTTTTATGAGTCCTTATGGGCATTTTGTATCCCCCCCCCCCTCTCCCCCCCCCCCCCAGTGAGACGCATTATTTTCTTTGATCAAGGGAAGGGATCGGGGAGGCGGATTTCGTCACCCCTCACCATATTCTACTTTTAGTTTAAAGTTTGGGCGACAGGCACTCTGCATAGTTTGGTCGATGGGCAGTTTTAGGCCCAGAGTGCAGGGGAGCAGGGAGGGATGTGGTTGGGTTGTTTAATGTTTTTTCTGAGAGGGCGGCATCAAATGTTGTTAGGCGAAAGAGGGGATATGCGGCTTACAGCTACCCAAATGGGCACACACTGGGATAAAAGCTTTAGGCTCCTGAGCTGGAATGTTAATGGACTTGGAGACAAACTATAACGTAGTATCTTATTACAATATATCAAGCGACACGCCCCAGATGTCATACTCCTTCAAGAAACACACCTAGCTGGAACTCCTGTAAAGCAATGAATAGATAGGGCTACCGGCTGGTGGTTCATTCTGGTTTTACCACGGGTACCAGGGGAGTGGGCATCATGTTCAAAAATTCCTTCCTGCTATCCATACAACGCACCTGGACTGACGAGATGAGTAGATATGCAGTGATTTCAGGACAGTGGGGGGTGGGGGGGGGGGGGGGGGAGCCATTTACACTAGTAGCAGTATATGTCCAGCTGGTGTTACAGGGCCAAACCTTCAAAGATTTAGGCAAAATTATGCTGTAATTCCCAGAAGACTACTTGGTCATGGGGGGTGATCTTAACTCCGTCGTGTCTGGTTCTATTGACCGATATCCACCCTGTGATACAAGTCCCTCACATAGATGGCTCCCGGATTTCCTTGACGCATTGGGACTTGTAGACACGAGGAGAGCGTATTACCCCAACAGTATCCACCACACCTTCCACTCAGGGGTGCACAATCGCCTATCTCACATTGACTATCTCCTCATTTCAACGTCCCAAATAGGGAAAATTCGGGAGATTAGACACCTGGCGCGAGGCATATCTGACAACTCCCTTTTATGGGCAGAATTGGTCCGGGATGAGAGAAGGGTGGGGAGAATAGAGCCTATCAACCCCTGGTACCTTCGGAACCCCGTGGTCAAAAACAAACTCTTGCAACTATTGAAACAAATTTTCTAGAAAACAAAGAATCAGTGCGATCATCCCAAACCCAGTGGGAAGCTTTTAAAACAGTACTGAGGGGTCAAGCACTTTCACTGATTGCAGGTGTGCGGAAAGAAAAGTCCAAAGACCTGGCCTGCTTAGAGGTAGAGATCCTCCTCCTGGAGGAAGTAAATGAGGGATTGGTGACACAAGACAGACTTCATGCCCTGAAACTCAAAAGAGACGAATTTCAATCCATTGCCACTGATATGGCCAAGACACTGAGCAGAGATAAAGAGGGTAGATTTTATGACTTGGGGGATAAGGCTGGAAAGTTACTGGCCTGGTTAGAGAAGAAAGAGCTGGCAAGTAGATTGGTACCAGAATTATTGAACGAGTCAGGATTAACAATAACTGATCCACAGGAGATTGCCAACGAATTTGCAGATCATTATCGCTCCATCTATCGAGCGAGCTCCTCCCTCCCAGAGGAGGACTCGCAAGCCCGGCTCTCGGATATATAGCTCCCTATCCTGGCCGCAGATGAAAGGGATGCACTTGATAGCGCTTTTACTAATGATGAAGTTGCTCAGGCAATTAGAAAGCTCCAGTCAGGCAAGGTTCTGGGCCCCAATGGGCTAACGATCAAGCTATATAACCTGAAGCCGGACACAGTAGCCCCACACCTACGGTCCAGGTTTACTGAAAGCCGAGAGTTGGGACTGCTCCCTCATAACCAAAGGGTGGCGGCTACATTAGTTACCATACACAAAATGGGCAAACCCAGAAATAAGTGCTCTTCTTATAGGCCTATCTCCTTATTAAATGTGGAGCCTAAAGTTCTACCTAAGCTGCTGGCAAGTTGTCTGGCCCAAGTAATAAACAAATTGGTAAACCTGGACCAATCGGGCTTTATGCCTCACCGAAACACCACGCTAAATTTGAGGAGATTGCATGGCGTACTGGGCAGACAGGGCACAATCCAAGAAGCTGCAGTCGTGGTCTCACTTGATGCCACGATGGCCTTCGACACCATTGAGTGGCCGCATCTCTTTGCAGTCTTGGCTAAGATGGGTTTCGGGCCTGATTTCATAGGGTGGGTGCGCCTTTTGTACACAGAGCCCTAAGAGCAGGTGGTAGTCAACAATAAAAAGTCAGGGGTATTTACACTAGGCCATGGGACTCGACAGGGATGTCCATCGTCCCCCTTACTATTTGCCCTCACCCTCGAACCGCTGGCAGCATGGATCCGCAGAGACCCAGTAATCCGGGGACTGAAGCGGGCTGAAACATGAGAGGACCGCATTTCTCTTTATGGGGATGACATTCTGCTGTACCTGCATCCCCTAAGGCATCGCTCCATAGAGTGTTCAATATATTTACAAACTTTGGGAAATATTCCAGGTATACAATCAACTGGAGTAAATCCCTTTTGTATGTCCTCAGTGGCGAGCCCCCTCCCCTACCTAGGGGATTTACCCTACAGTAAGTGATGGAAGGCTTCGAGTATCTGGGAATATTTATCAGACCCCAAAACTTGTTACGAACGTAACCTGCTCCCACCACTGCAGAGACTGAAGCGAGATGTGGCCCACTGGAAAGCACTCACACTTTTTATATTGGGAAGGGCAGCGCTGTTCAAAATGATGTCATTACCACATTTTCTCTCCGCACTCCAGAATTTCCCAGATCCGGTCCCGGTGCAATATTTCAAGGAGATAGAAAGTCTCCAGAGAGAACTGCTCTGGGATGGCCGAACCTGCATAGCCTTGCCCAAATTAGTCTTGAGTTGATACGGCGGGGGGGATTGGACTCCTCGACGTAAAAAAAATACTACTGGGCGGCCCATCTGGCTGCTATCAACCAGTGTACGTACCGTCACTGGGACGACCCAGGTTACAAGATTGATAAATGGATACTGCCGGGTGGTAATGATTATGCTACTTACCAGTATGCATCTGTTCTTGGCATGTAGGGCTGCTGACATTCATATCTGTGCATAGATCGCCGCCTAGTGTTGGGTCCGGATGATTGCACATTGTTGTCCTGGAAGAGTCTTCGAAGTATCACGAGATAGGTGGCTCCTCCCCTGGACTACAGTGCGCATGGGCATCCTCTCCATCCTTAGATTGTTTTTCGCCATTGTGGCAGTGATGGAGTAGATATAGGAAGTGATGACCATGCTATACAGAAATTCTGAGTGCTGCAGCCGCGACAGGCGCCGGGGTGGAGGGTGGGCGATATGAATGTCAGCAGCCCTACATGCCAAGAACAGATGCATACTGGTAAGTAGCATAATCAGTTCGAGGCATGTGGGCTGCTGAATTCATATCTGTGCATAGAATATATAGCAGTACCTCCCCTAGCGGCGGCTACCTGTGCCAGCTGCAGCAGTCTGGAAAAGAGTTTTGAGAACAGCCTGTCCTACAGCTGCCTGCTGTCTTGAGTGTACATCTACGCAGTAGTGTTTGGTAAATGTATGTATAGTGGACCATGTGGCTGCTCTACAAATTTCGTGTAAAGGGATGTTTCCTAGGAAAGCCATGGATGCCCCTAACTTTCGTGTTGAGTGGGCTCGTGGGGGAACCGTTAATGTGCGTTTAGCTTTGTGATAGCAAATCTGAATGCATTTAACGATCCATCTGGCTATTCCTGCTTTGGAAATGGCGTTGCATTTGTGTTGTGGAGAGAAGGCAACGAAGAGTTGTTTAGTTTTTCTAAAATCCTTTGTCCTGTCAATATAGTACATGAGAGCCCGCTTTACATCTAGTGTATGGAGCATTCTTTCCGCGACATTTTGCGGATTTTGGAAGAAAACGGGCAGTTCGATAGTTTGGTTAATGTGGAACTGTGATATGACTTTGGGCATGAACTTGGGGTTGGTGCGTAGGACAACCCTGTTTGCGTGGACCTGAATGAATGGCTCCTGAATGGTTAGTGCCTGGAGTTCACTAACTCTCCTTAAGGAAGTGATGGCCACTAGGAAAGCCACTTTCCAGGTGAGGAATTGAATCTCACATGAATGGAGAGGTTCAAAGGGCGGACCCATCAGTCTGGTGAGGACCAAGTTGAGGTTCCACACCGGTGCTGGTGGGTGTCTTGGGGGAATTACTCGATTGAGTCCCTCTAAGAACGCTTTAACGGCAGGTACTTTGAATAAGGAGAGGTGCTGCCTGTTTTGGAGGTAGGCTGCTATTGCGGTCAAATGGATGCGTATTGAGTTGTATGCTAGATTACAGCGGTACAGGTGTAAGAGGTAGCATATGATGTTTTGAATAGACGCGTCAGTGGGTTAATGTCATTGTTGTTGCAGTAAATGACAAACCTTTTCCATTTGGCCGCATAGCAGGCTCTAGTAGTGGGCCTCCTGGCTTCTTTGATGATAGTCATACAGTCAGGTGGTAAGTTTAGGTAGCCAAACTTAAGACCTCAGGAGCCAGATCGCCAGGTTCAGCTGTTGGGGATCTGGGTGCTGAATCTCGCCATGGTTCCGCGTTAAAAGCGCTGGTTTTATTCGCAGTGTTTGATGAGGCACCACGGAGAGTTCCAGAAAGGTGGTGTACCATGGCTGGCGTGCCCACGTTGGAGCAACTAGGATAAGAGTGAGTGAGTGTTGCCTCAGTTTGCGCGCCACCAGCGGTATTAATGGTGCTGGGGGAAAAGCGTACGCAAATTTGCCGGACCAGTTCATCCATATCGCATTGCCCTGCGACTGTGGGTGTGGGAACCTGGCGGCAAAGCTTTGGCATTTTGCGTTTTCCTTTGTGGCGAATAGGTTTATCTCTGGATGACCCCACTGCTGGAAGTACGGTTGGAGTACTGATGGATGTAGCTCCCACTTGCGCATTTGGTGGCTGTGTCTGCTAAGCAGATCCGCCATCTGGTTGTCCTTGCCCGGGAGGTGTTCCGCCATGAGGAACATGTTCCTCTGAATGGCCCACTTCCACATGCTCTGAGCCAGATGAGACAATTGTGGAGAGTGTGTTCCTCCCTGCTTTTGTATGTAGTACATGGCAGTCATGTTGTCCGTCCGGATCAACACAACCTTGTTGCACAAGTGTACTTTGAATGCCTTCATGGCTAGGAAGATTGCCATCAGTTCCAGAGGGTTGATGTGCATCTTCTTTTGTTGTGTTGTCCATAGTCCCTGCACTGTGTAATTGGGCACATGCGCTCCCCATCCCTGGAGAGACGCGTCCGCTGTCAGTATGATTTGTGGAACAGGCTCTTGGAACGGTCGGCCCTTGCAAAGGTTTTGTGTGTTCCACCAATGCAGAGAGATGTATGCCCGACCGCTCACCAACACTAGGTCTTTTAGTTGCCCGTGAGCCTGATTCCATTGACGTGCAAAGCACTCCTGAAGCGGGCGCATGTGTAGTCTCGCGTGCGGGACTATGAAAATGCAGGAGGCCATCATGCCTATCAACTGCATGAACACTCGCGCAGGAAGGGAGTGTTGAGGTTTGAATTTTGAGATCAGCAGTTGCATGCTGTCGATTCTCACTAAAGTAGGCTGAGCTGTGGCAGCCAGAGTGTTGATTGTGGCGCCTAAGTATTGTTGCACGTGGGCAGGTTGGAGATGTGATTTTGAGTAATTTAGTGAGAATCCCAGCTCGTGAAGAAGGTTAATGGTGTGGGACATGTGGGCGGCACATTGTTGTGCTGACTTGGCTTGAACTAGCCAGTCGTCCAGATAAGGGAAGACGTGAATGTTTTGTCTTCGCAGATGCGCGGCCACTGTAGCCAGGCACTTGGTAAAGACCCTGGGTGCTGTTGTTACTCCGAAGGGGAGAACTTTAAACTGATAGTGATTCCCTTGAATAGTGAACCTGAGGTATTTCCTGTGTGAAGGGTGTATGGGTATGTGGAAGTATGCATCCTTCAGGTCTAGTGTGGCTAGGAAATCCCCCTGACTGAGTAGTGGGAGAACCTGCTGGAGGGTGAGCATATGGAAATGCTCTGACAGAATATATAGGTTTAGGGGTCGCAGGTCTAGAATAGGTCTGAGCGAGCCGTCCTTTTTTGGGATTAAGAAGTACAGAGAGTACACCCCTGTTCCCTGCTGGTCGATGGGCACTATTTCTATTGCCCCTTTTGCGAGCATAGCAAGCACTTCTTGCTGGAGTAAAGCTAAGTGCTCGGCTGACATAGGACGGTGCTTTGGTGGTATGTGGGGTGGAGTGGAAGTTAGTTCTAGACAGTACCCGTGCTGGATGATGTCTCTGACCCACCTGTCCGTGATGATGTTCTTCCACGCGGACAGGAACAGCTGGAGTCGTCCCCCGACAGGTGTTATGTGGTCAGGGGGTAAGGAGAGGGCATCACTTTGTTTTTTGGAGAGGACCTGGTGTTGCCATAGCCACGTCCCCTGCCTTTGGTGCTGGATCCACGATATCCACCCCTGCTGTTTTTGTCATAGGTGCTTTGTGTGCCACTTTTAGCATACTGCTGTTGTGACCCCTGACCCCTTGTTGATCCCCTATTTCCGGAGCGACGAAAGGAGCCACTACGAAATTGCTGCGTCTTCAGAGCCCCCATTGATTTCGCAGTGTCAGTGTCTTTCTTTATTTTTTCTAGGGTAGTGTCAACGTCTGGGCCAAATAAGTATTCTGTGTTAACTGGTAAGTTCAGGATATTGTTTTGGATCTCAGGTTTGAAGCCTGAGATTCGTAACCAGGCATGGCGTCGTAGCATGACGCTTGTGTTTATTGCCCTAGCTACTGTGTCAGCTGCGTCAAGGGCGCATTTTATGGATGCATTAGTGAGGAGTTGTCCTTCTCTGATGAGTAGCTCCGCTGACTCTTTATACTCATCTGGTAGATGTTGGAGCAGTGACTCTAGCGTGTCGTAATGTGACCTGTCATAACGTACCAGGAGTGCCTGTGTATTGGCAATGCGCAGGATGTTCGCTGCTTGCGCTGCAATGCGTTTGCCCGATGTTTCTAGTACTTTTGACGCCTTGTCTGGGGGAGGAGCATCACCAGTCGTTTGTGAGTGGGCTCTCTTGCGAGCATTGGCAACCACCATGGAGTCTAATGGCAACTGACCCCTAATGTATTTAGGGTCACCGGGTGCAGGCTTGTACTTTTTTTCAATCCTGGGATTTAACACCCGTGCTCTTGTGGTGTCCTTGAAAATGTCTTTGGCAGGTTTGAGAACCCCTTTTAACATGGGCAGAGTTTTGACAGTTCTTTCTGAAGATGCAAAAGTGTCAAGCAGGAAGTCTTCCTCAATGGCATCAGAATGGAGTTCCACCCCATGATGAGCAGCAGCTCGTTCGATGAGGGCATTAAAGGCAGCTGTGTCCTCTGTAGGAGACGTTTTTACGTTATAGAGTTGCGCATCTTGGGTATGTGGCGCGACACTTTGGTCTGTGGGGTCATCCCATGCCTGATCCGGGTCTTGTAGGTGCTCATCAGGATCCACGTCCCCAGGGTAGATGGTATCCTCCCCACCATAGTCCTGTATTGCGTCCGATTCGGAAGGGGTAGGAGAAAAGGACTGCGGATCAGGATGGAAGGGTTGGAAGTGTTCCTGGAGCACTGGTTCCTGCTCCGCTGGCAGTTTGCGTTTAAGAGGAATTTTGTAGGGCTCCTCTTCCCTAACTGGCGTTATTTTGCGCTTGTGGAGCATTAACCTGCCAGTGTCTGCGTCGATAAATTGTGGCCCCGAAGAGTCTTGTTCTGTAAGGCCAGAGGTGGTGGACTGTGTGTGGAGGACACGTGTCCGAATTTGGAATAGTTTTGGTGCCGAGGGCGGTGGCAACCCAAACGTAATGTTGGTTGGCTCCGAGTGCACTTTACAGGGTTTGGTCGTGTCGGGACCCGAGATAGAGGGGAGGGTTGCCCGGTCACGGATGCGTTGTAAAGATGCGGAGACCTGCTGCACAGTGAACGCAGTTGGTGGTTTGATGGGCACCTTAGTAGTAGTCGTGGAGCCCAGCCCCGACTTCTTTGTAAGAAGGGGGTCACTGGTCCGAAGGGCTGTATCGACATTCGAAGTAGTCGAGGACTTAGTCGGCGCCGTTGCGCTAGACGTTGACGTAGCTGGGGCGGCCATGTTAACTGCGGAGGTTATGGCCTTCGATGTCGGCGCCGAAGGTCTCGGAGCCTTGCGGTGCCCGAGGGCTTGCCTTTTCTGGGTGTCAACCGCATCCGCTGCGGTGAGCTCGGCACCGAAGTCTCTTTGTACGCGGTCGGAGCAGACGACTTTTTTCGGCGTCGGAGCAGTGGATGGTTTCGACGCCTTCGATCCGACCACCACCAGTTTCACTTTCGTTTTCGAAGGGACTGGAGCGATGGATGGTTTTGGGTTTAAGAACCCGGTCGTCTTCGGTAATATTGGCTCTTGCAAAGTGTTCGAGGCCAGACCGGAAGGTGGGGCCGAAGAACCATGTGTTTGATCTTGGGTAAGGCCCGAAGGCGATCCCTCGACCGGAGCCTGATGACGACGTACTGTTTCGGCCTCCGTGTCGACGGATTGGCCTAGCTCCTCAGAAGAGCTGTCTTCTTCGGCCCCGTACGCCTCGTCGAAGTCTCCTACCTCGTCGACGGTTTCTTCACGTCGAAAGATCACTTCATCGTCGTCGTCCGATCGGGAATCATGTTCTGAAGCGGGGCTAGAGACTACTTCTTCCACGCTCTCGGCGTCCTCGTCCTCGGTGCTGAATATGTTGGTGGGAGCAGGCGCTGCTTGCTGCGCCTCCAGCCTCGCTGCCCGTCGATTCCGCAGAGTCTTCTTAGATCTGAATCGTGCACAGGCCATGCATTTCGATTCGTCGTGATCCAGCGAGAGACATTTATTGCAGACTGGGTGGACGTCGATATGAGGGTACTTCGCGTGGCATAACGGGCACCTCTTGAATGGAGTCCTCGATTCCATCGTCGATCGAACTTCGATGTTCGGACCAAACCGGTCTGAAAGTTGAAGAAGGTGCGGAGCACTAAAGCTAGCAGTCGACACCGAACGGTAACTGTACCGACGAAAACTAAAGGCCTTTTGGCCTAAAACTGAATATTCCCAATGGCGGAAAAAAACAATCTAAGGATGGAGAGGATGCCCATGCGCACTGTAGTCCAGGGGAGGAGCCACCTATCTCGTGATACTTCGAAGACTCTTCCAGGACAACAATGTGCAATCATCCGGACCCAACACTAGGCGGCGATCTATGCACAGATATGAATTCAGCAGCCCACATGCCTCGAACTTATAGTATGGCCCTCTACTCTAAGCCCTGAAAATGTCCCCTGACGGGACCAACCAAGCACTCGGTGCAAGTATGGCATGCCGTCAATAAAAGCTTGGGGTGGGATCAGAAACTCACACTGGCTACTCCTTTGTGGGACGCGGAGCAGTTGGGCACTCTGAAATCCAGGGAAAATTTTAGCCAAAACATTGGCGCTCCGAATTGCACCCCATCTCGCTAAATTGATTCACCCGGACCAGTACGGTTTTATGCCCGGTAGAAACACTGCACTAAATCTAAGATGCCTACACGGCATGTTGGGCAGACAACACACTATACGGGAAGATGCCGCAGTCCTTTCACTGGACGGAAAGATGGCCTTCGTTTCGGTGGAATGGGCCTTCCTATTCGCGGTACTCCAACATTTAGGATTCGGACCGAAATTTTGCTCATGGATACACCTACTCTACACCAACCCCATAGCGCACGTAGTTGCTAACGGTCACATATCGAGGGAAATCTCCCTGGGTAGGGGGACAAGACAGGGCTGTCATTATCGCACCTACTATTTGCACAGGTCCTAGAACCATTGGCAACCTGGATACGGTGGGACCCCATGATACAAGGTCTAAAGTGGAGGGAGGAATGGGAAGATCGTATCTCCCTTTATGCCGATGATGTATTACTATATATCTCCTCACCCACGCGATCCCTTCATGCAATACTTAATATCTGTGCTGTGTTCGGTTCGGTATCAGGATATGCCATTAACTGGGACAAATCGGTACTATATGTTGTAAATGGAAAACCCCCCGCGGTTGCCGAGAGACTGCAAGGTCAAGGTAGTCGCAAATAGCTTTAAGTACCTGGGCATACATGTCACCTCGGATCAAGACTCCTTTTTTGCCCTCAACCTACAGCCCCCTTTGTAGAAACTGAAATGAGACATTAAACGTTGGAAGGCACTACCGCTCACACTGCTAGGTAGAGCGGCACTCTTTCAAATGATGGCCCTGCCCATATTCCTGCATGCCCTGCATAATATGCCCTATCCAGTCCCCGACTCATATTTTAAAGTAGTGGACTCAGAGTTGCAGCCCTTCTATGGGTCAGCAAACCGGCCAGAGTGGCTGCACATAAACTGATGCGGAGTTGGTACGACGGTCGGATAGCCCTACCGGATATAAAGGCGTACTACTGGGCTTCGCAACTCATGGTAGTCAACCAATGGCTGCATGTACCGGACACAGCCCACATACCACCTAGACAGAATGACCCTGGGGAGTGGAGGGGTTAATAGAGCACTTTACGGCCAACGAAGTGCCCGTGACTTCATGGGTCCAGCGATGCATACTATTCGCATATGGCATACGGTTAACAGACACCTGGGATAGACGGGTAGATTTACACAACACATGCCCTTATGGGACACAGGCCGACTAGGAACACTAGGCAACAGTAAAGGGTTTCGAAACTGGGACTTGATCGGTATCTCCCGGCTGGGGGACCTTTGGCATAATGGAGAGGTAGTCAGTTTCGCCTATCTGCAAGAACAGTACAAAATGGCCCCGAGAGAACAGTTCAGTTATATGCAAATTAAACATGCATAGAGGCGGCCCTCCCTCCTGCCGAGATTCTCCCAGAGTCGTCACCCCTAGAGAACCGACTGCTCACGGATTACTTATAAAAACGAGTGACTTCACTGACATATAAAAAAATTATCAATAACCGGGCAGATCCACTTGCCTGACTCAGGGAGGCCTGGCAGGTAGAAGTGGGAGACATGGATGACCCTGATTGGCAAGACGCAATAGCGTCACCCAAAGAGGTGGCAATGTCCTCTAGACTACGACTGGTGCAGTTCAAAATACTACATAGGACCTACTACACCAGGGTTGTATTACACAAGATGGGTAGGTCCCCAGACCCAGGTTGTTTACAGCAGTGTGGTGACATAGGTACCTTCTACCACACCTTGTGGGGCTGCATGAAAATTGTACCATACTGGGAGTCAACGGTAAGAACTATTACAGAGGTAACAGGGAAACATGTCCCGCTGGAGCCTAAATGCGGTCTTCTCAATGTGTGGGGGTCTATGGATCTTACTCACGCCGAACGACAATGGGCAACGACAGGCATGATGATAGCCAAGCGCAATATTGCGCAAAAGTGGGGGGATTGTGAATGTACCATCTGTGATGCAATGGGGTAATGATATGGATGTAGTCATGGTAGCAGAGAAGGACATATTTATTAATAGGAAATGCCCTAAAAAATGGGGAAGAGTATGGGGAAAATGGAACATATATAGGGGAGACATCTGCACCCCCCCAGAAGAAGAGAGTGATTCAGACGATGGCGGGTAGTGGTGGTGAAGGCGTGAATTCTTAAGTATATAAATGTATTGAGTAACAATGAAGTGATGTTCAGATGATAAATTGTATATGCAGATATCTGTTGTTTACAATAAAATAAAATAAATAAAATAAAAAAACATCAGCTGTCGATGGTTCACGGAGGGCCTGGGGCGCCATCCTTCAAAACTTACTACCTAGCGACACAGCTCAAATGGTCTCCTGATGGCTGATAGGAACAAACCTCTAAGAGACGAGCACAGGAGACAGTTCTCTACCCTCTTATATAATACGCCAGCTATTACAACCCACTATCAAG
Organism: Triturus cristatus; assembly: GCF_964204655.1. Lineage (NCBI taxonomy): Eukaryota > Metazoa > Chordata > Amphibia > Caudata > Salamandridae > Triturus > Triturus cristatus. The sequence goes on along the minus strand of NC_140589.1, from coordinate 634,677,787 downwards.
ATACATCACCCTCAGTGTCTAACTAGGATTCTCCATCTCACGAGTAAAATCACCCCATACTCCCCCAAAAATACCCCTCCAGGGTCTAATGAGACCCTCCGCTTATGGATGAGCAGCTGTCGGAATGGCATGCAAACTCCTTAGAAGCGGTGGGAGATCTCTTCCAAGATGCGCACATCCTTGCAGTTGAGCAAATTTGTCAGGTATATAATATTCTCCCGGGTCAGTTACCAACATACAGGAATTTGCTGGTGGCACTCCGATCATTATGGGGAGCACTGGATGAAGAACCTCCTGCCCATGAAGTGTTAAATACTCTATAGCTCATGGGGCAGAGGTCGACATCTCATCACATGGCTATACAAATCTATTAGGGAACACGCGGACATCTCTTTGGTTCACCTTTGACGCCTCTGAGAGGAAGACTTAACAAGCCCTCTTTGTGAAACATAGTGGTCCAGAGCTCTGGAATCCCCAATACTGTTTCGTGGAATGCTTGTTTTAATAACATCCAATATACGATCCTTCAGGGCTGATCTTACACCTCTCGACTAAACCGTATGTATGTTCTTCGCAGCCAATTTCACTTGTCCTAGATGTCTCAGCCTGGTTACCGTCCTTCGGCACATGCTCTGGTCCTGCCCCAAGATAGCAGGTCTTTTGCACGCTGTACATGCTTCATTAACCATGGTCACAGAACTCAACCACATTAAATTCATGGGAGGCTACCGTCTTAGGTATTTTCCACAGACACACAAAATCACTGGGTACGGGTGCGCTTCAGCAACCCTGCACTCCTGTTGGCCAAGCGTCTACTAACCGTGCACTGCAGGGCCAATCACCCCCAGCTCTCTTCCAATGGCGTAAAGCACTACTTAGATGGGGAGAGGCAGAAAGCTCTGCACTGCATTGGGATGAGGCCCATCATATACACCGGCACCCTATAGCCGCTGTCTGGGATACTATGCTTATGCGGTACAAGCAACTGGCTGAAGAGGACCTCTCTCCCTCACTGTGCCAAATTTAAAGGCCTCAGATCCCTGGCTACCTTCCCCCTCCATCACAATATGCCAGAGTTCACACCCGCTCCGTGAACACCCCAAATTCTGTTTCGCACCATTATACAATAATCGCTCGTGCTCCCCCTGTTTCTTTTTCAAAGTTCTACAACCCATCCACATTATTCATTGGGTCCAGCTCATCCTTCTAGGACACATAGTGAGACAATTTTACACAGCAGCACGCAGCTGAAGCATTCTGACATTTTACATAATTATGAGCCAATGTAACTAATTCCTAGCCTATTGTTTGTGCCGGTACTGAACCTTGGTTTCTTTCATTTACTGAAATTGAAACGTATCTGAATCATTGCTGCCATTTTTTGTTCTTATCCAACTACAATTGCTAATGTCTAAATAAGAATGCCACCCATTTTTTGTTCTCATCCTGCTACAACTGCCATTGTCTAAAGTTGATAAAACCCAATAAAAATTGTTAATTCATGTATGTATTAACAGAACAGAAAAATACATTTATACTCGTGTGAAACTACTTGTGATATAATAACACGAGATCTAGTGACTGTCATGTAATGTTACCTGCGAAGTAGAGATTCTCAACATAGGGCCTGCGGAATGATTACTACCGATGATGCACTGTCTGTGACCGAGTGATTTCCCATCTAGTGCCCTCGAAGTAATGGGTGTGCACCACTGTTGAAAGCCTGACTAGATGACGGACTGCTATTTTGAGTTGCATGCAATGTGAGGAAAATATACATTGCTTCCTAGGAAAGTCCATTAATCAACTCAAACAACATTTATAAGGAGTCAAAACACAAACGTATCCTGATACCGAACTCAACAGTAGAGTAAAACCACACTGGATTCATAAACAAAGTAGGTCGCACACTGCTCGTCATACCAGCAAATAGCCCCATAGAACTCTGGATAATGTAGTAGCAACGGTGAGTACGCCTATGCCACGAGTATGTCACTATAATGCCATCCCTGGACACGTGTTTCCAGGTAATTGCCTCTCGTCAGCAGGGAGCAGGTAGGTATGTGGGGTGCCAAGTAGACTGCCAAAATATTAAAGGTAAAATACCTCTCACGGCGCGCAGGTGTGGAACCAAGGCTCGTCAGCCCAAATCGCTCGAGGGAGCTTAAATACATAAACAAAGTAGGTCGCACACTGCTCGTCATACCAGCAAATAGCCCCATAGAACTCTGGATAATGTAGTAGCAACGGTGAGTACGCCTATGCCACGAGTATGTCACTATAATGCCATCCCTGGACACGTGTTTCGAGGTAATTGCCTCTCGTCAGCAGGGAGCAGGTAGGTATGTGGGGTGCCATGTAGACTGCCAAAATATTAAAGGTAAAATACCTCTCACGGCGCGCAGGTGTGGAACCAAGACTCGTCAGCCCAAATCGCTCGAGGGAGCTTAAATACATAAACAAAGTAGGTCGCACACTGCTCGTCATACCAGCAAATAGCCCCATAGAACTCTGGATAATGTAGTAGCAACGGTGAGTACGCCTATGCCACGAGTATGTCACTATAATGCCATCCCTGGACACGTGTTTCGAGGTAATTGCCTCTCGTCAGCAGGGAGCAGGTAGGTATGTGGGGTGCCAAGTAGACTGCCAAAATATTAAAGGTAAAATACCTCTCACGGTGCGCAGGTGCGGAACCAAGGCTCGTCAGCCCAAATCGCTCGAGGGAGCTTAAATACATAAACAAAGTAGGTCGCACACTGCTCGTCATACCAGCAAATAGCCCCATAGAACTCTGGATAATGTAGTAGCAACGGTGAGTACGCCTATGCCACGAGTATGTCACTATAATGCCATCCCTGGACACGTGTTTCGAGGTAATTGCCTCTCGTCAGCAGGGAGCAGGTAGGTATGTGGGGTGCCAAGTAGACTGCCAAAATATTAAAGGTAAAATACCTCTCACGGCGCGCAGGTGCGGAACCAAGGCTCGTCAGCCCAAATCGCTCGAGGGAGCTTAAATACATAAACAAAGTAGGTCGCACACTGCTCGTCATACCAGCAAATAGCCCCATAGAACTCTGGATAATGTAGTAGCAACGGTGAGTACGCCTATGCCACGAGTATGTCACTATAATGCCATCCCTGGACACGTGTTTCGAGGTAATTGCCTCTCGTCAGCAGGGAGCAGGTAGGTATGTGGGGTGCCAAGTAGACTGCCAAAATATTAAAGGTAAAATACCTCTCACGGCGCGCAGGTGCGGAACCAAGCCTCGTCAGCCCAAATCGCTCGAGGGAGCTTAAATACATAAACAAAGTAGGATGCACACTGCTCGTCATACCAGCAAATAGCCCCATAAAACTCTGGATAATGTAGTAGCAACGGTGAATATGCCTATGACTTCAGGGACCACAATTCTTTGGGGCGACACGCTGGTAGGTAGAGCAGTGTGCGACCAATTGGACTTTTGTTAATATTCAGGCTCCTTGAGCCGGTGGAGCTGACGAGCTCATGGTTACGCACCTGCGCGCTACGAGAGGTACTTTACCTGAGAACACTTATTTTAGCAGCCTACACAGCAACCCTACACACTCACCTACTCCCTGCTGACGAGAGGCAACTACCTCGAAACACGTGTCCAGGGATGGCTAACGCTACACTTACTTGCACTCATGACTCGGGCATAGGTGTACCCGCCGACGCTGACTTCAGGGACCACAATTCTTTGGGGCGACACGCTGGTAGGTAGAGCAGTGTGCGACCAATTGGACTTTTGTTAATATTCAGGCTCCTTGAGCCGGTGGAGCTGACGAGCTCATGGTTACGCACCTGCGCGCTACGAGAGGTACTTTACCTGAGAACACTTATTTTAGCAGCCTACACAGCAACCCTACACACTCACCTACTCCCTGCTGACGAGAGGCAACTACCTCGAAACACGTGTCCAGGGATGGCTAACGCTACACTTACTTGCACTCATGACTCGGGCATAGGTGTACCCGCCGACGCTGACTTCAGGGACCACAATTCTTTGGGGCGACACGCTGGTAGGTAGAGCAGTGTGCGACCAATTGGACTTTTGTTAATATTCAGGCTCCTTGAGCCGGTGGAGCTGACGAGCTCATGGTTACGCACCTGCGCGCTACGAGAGGTACTTTACCTGAGAACACTTATTTTAGCAGCCTACACAGCAACCCTACACACTCACCTACTCCCTGCTGACGAGAGGCAACTACCTCGAAACACGTGTCCAGGGATGGCTAACGCTACACTTACTTGCACTCATGACTCGGGCATAGGTGTACCCGACGACGCTGACTTCAGGGACCACAATTCTTTGGGGCGACACGCTGGTAGGTAGAGCAGTGTGCGACCAATTGGATACACTGGATTCATAATACACAAGGAATGTCAACTATCACAAGTCCCTGAATATAAACGAAAACTGTCACAAGAACACATCAGATTTTCAGTAAGGGTGCTCTTCAGATATGATCAATCACTTCAGGAAACCTGGTACTCTCCTTCTGCATTAATTGTAAGATATCCTTAAAATTAAGAAGTCCGGAGACACTAACTGCTAAACAAGAACATTTCTAAAAACTATCGTGCAAGTTAACCTCAAAATTTCACTGACTGTTATAATCGCACCATAGCTATAAGTCCATCGATAAGACCGCCAATATTCAGTTTTATTTACTGTTGGAAATCTTTCCATCTGGGCCCAGAACAGACGTGGTCCAGATCCACAAACAATGATTTTATGTCAGCCTACAGCAGCCTGTTTGTTTTCTGCCGAGGTCGGTTACTACAGAGCCTCCTAATTTACACATTCCATGTAGGTCAGCACGAAAAATTATTTTTCTCCGACACTGATCAGATGGTCGGGCATAACTGCATCAGAACCAACAGCGCAGAGCCGACTGCCCAATGGGAGGTAAATACTAGGATCGAATTTGGAGTTCTCCTCCTGCGGCTCTGTATATTTCCAGGCTATCATCTACTTTACCAAGATGATACAATCAAGCACCTCAACTAATGCAGATACACAACATAAGCTGGAGTTCTTGGAGTCTGTTATCCAAACTCACCAGCAGCCCTCCGAACACCTCATTATCCCTTTAAAAACAAAGTCACCAACTCTGTTAGAGCCCAAGGTTTATTTGATGGAAGTCACTGTTGACAAATGAATAGCTGCCACCTCCTGTTAACAGGTGAACGTCTTACAAGTTCCATCGCATAGCATCAATTTAGTTTCCCGCAACGTCTACTGTGTGAACCGCACACATAATATATATGGTGGCCCACATGTATAAGAAGCAATATCTATGTGAAACATCTCACTGGGAAAGAAAGGCTTTCTCTGTACCCTTTAGATGATTGAACAAAAGTGCCTGAGTAAAAGCTAAGAATAATCGCCATGCCCTAATTCATACGAAGAACCTATTTACTGCGCTGCATTGCAGTGCCAGGGTGCTACACCAGGCTGAAATGAATAAAAGTGACTGGATAAATGATCTATTTTCCGATACCCATCTATGTAGTCCACAAAGCTGAAATAATGGACACAATTTATGAAGGAGATACACATTGTGTGGGTGTTGAGCAGTCTTTCCATTTCGAGTGATACATGTGGATAGGGAAAGCGTACTCATTCATATTTAATCATGCAGATAGGAGGGGAGATGGGCCCCTAAGAAAGCCTTTCAGACTTTTTATGGGCAGCATCCTGCCCAACGATGTTCAATTTAGTGAGAAAGGTGTTTACAAGAAGTAGAGGAAGATGATATTTAAACACAACTGTCCTTCACACGGAAGCACGTATTACAGACTGCAATACGAACTGTGCTCAGAGATATAAACATACGTAGTCCTGCAGAGGCACCAATGCAGGCTCGTTCCACCCATTCACCTCAAAAGAGGTGCGTAGGTCCATTAGTGGCAAATCCAGGCATACCGACTTGACACCCGGAGCAATGGTTACCGCATCTTTCCCCCTCCAAAATGCAGTCTTAAAAATAGGGCTGTGGGGCGGCCAGCTGTATACCGCAGTCGCTGTTTAGTTCTCAAAGGGAACCTTAATTAATCTGACGGTTTGCTCGTCGTGTTCCACTAACTGTACTCGGCAAATCCCACTTGACTAGAAAGAGAGGGAAAGAACTGCTGTTCAGGGGTTAAAAGGTGCTATCGTAAACATTTTAGGCTGGGTTAACTCTTGCAGTGTTACAAATGTTTGCTTTTTTATTTAATTTATTTATTTATTTTATTACCTCAGGTAGCAATCCATGTGAGCACGACCAAAGACCCGCGAGGCCTTTGCTCCGGCAGCATTTTATTGGCTAAACCTGAATCCGACAAGATGCTCAGACTGGCGAGGATTAGCCCGCTTGTGTTGACGAAACCGATGATACTCGATAAACAGTCTCTGTTGTAAACCCCTCAGGACGCGCAGAAGCCCACTGGTTGGCATTAGGCCAGATAAACTGCCGAACCAGCTGTAATCTCATTTAGACCCGGGCTGATCCCCGCGTCCTTTCATTCCATGGGATCAAAGCACGCCACAGTGGCGGCGGCTGCGCGCGCTCCCCAGCTCAGCGCGCGACGAGCGTTGCAGACGGTTCTCTCCTTGAAGCAGGGCTGCGAATAATCTACCCAAAGCCGCGACAATCAATGGCGCTCCGTTTATTAGATGTCTTATTATTCTGGTGGAAAGCATAATCTTCATTCCTCCACACAGCCAGATGCTGCTTGTTAACGTACAAACTCCCCACGCCGGACCACCGTGAGGATAAATCGTCGATATGTATTTATCACTGCAGGCATACAACCCCACTCTTTGTTCAATATGAAGCAGTTTGTGGCACATGACCTATAAAAATAGATTTTTAAAATGTTTTTATTTACAGACTGCTTGTATTTAGTATTGACAGTGTAGTCATGCAAATATAAAGAAAGCAGCATTATGTGCTTAGCAACATATTCATGAATGTGCAGCATGACAGTAAATCCAATAATTCAAGGCTTCTAGAGCGACAATGTTGGGTTACAAAGTATGAGAAGCATTGAAACGCTGCATACCCACCTCATAGTCAGGGGTGGCTCTTCTGTGAGAGCAGAGGAGTGTCTCTTCGCCAACTAAAATGCCCCCTAAAAGCTCCAGAGATGAAAAATGAAATGGTAATAAAGTTCATGTATTATCATTATATTTTTCATTCACCCGTCCCGAACCGAGGGTCAGGCCGGGGCTTGCTGAGTGACAGCAGCAGGAAGGAGTTTGGGCTGGCTGGGCACTTTTCCAAGTGTGCATGTCCCTTTGGCCGGCTGTCTTGCGACTGCCAGCCAGGCATGCGCATTTTGAAAGCTCTCTAACCCAGCTGTCTTAAGAGACAGCTGGGTTAGAGCAAGTGCTCGGCTCCAGAGCACTCGGGAGCACCGAGAGAGGCCACTCCCTCTAATCCTTGAGCTTTTCTCATGCTGGTAACATCATGAGGCAGTATCAGACCACAGGAGGTAGCCCATAAACCACAGTGAGACTGGGGCAGTACATGATATCTGACAACAATGTCTCAACGTGGAATTCAATGGAAGGACAAGTTATTCAAAGGTGAGATGTATCTTAAAGTATCAGAGGAGTGAATCCATACAGAGAGGACAACAGGAGACCAAGGTTTGTAGGAAAGAGTTGTATTTTCAACACATGATGAACATATTACGTCATATGTATATATCATATAGGTTAAAAGCACTGCGTGACACTTAGTGAAAGTGTAACCGAAAGAATACTGTGCACAAGTGCTCGTGGAGTTTGTGACGGCGCAAGTGACACATAAAGTGGTATATACAGCGGTGAAACGGCGCAACAGGGAGAACAATGGTACTTTGAATATGCCAAAGTTAGGGCATTTACACAATAAATGTATGAGATTTTCAAAGAACAATAGAGCAAATGCCCATGTTTATAAATGCGCCAACAGTAACGCTGTTGAAGTCGACGGCGTTTCGGCCCGTAACACTCTAGGCCATCATCAGGACAGGTTACACATATTTTGAACAGTGTCGCACGGAAAGGGCAAGCCGAGTGAATCGGCAAGGCTGGACCCCGTGTGGAGTCAGACAGGTCCGGGGAAGTCCAAATCGCACGGGAAGGGCGAGCCGAGCTAAACGGCAAAGCTGGACCCCGTGTGGAGTCAGACGGGTCCGGGGTAATCCAAATTCGGGAGGGAGGCGAAGCGCAATCAATGAAGAAGATTTAGGCGAGGCGAGTAAATCACTGAGAGGGGGTCCGTGAAGGGGGGGCGTGCCGGTACGAGTCAGTTTCACCGCTGTATATACCACTTTATGTGTCACTTGCGCCGTCACAAACTCCACGAGCACTTGTGCACAGTATTCTTTCGGTTACACTTTCACTAAGTGTCACGCAGTGCTTTTAACCTATATGATATATACATATGACGTAATATGTTCATCATGTGTTGAAAATACAACTCTTTCCTACAAACCTTGGTCTCCTGTTGTCCTCTCTGTATGGATTCACTCCTCTGATACTTTAAGATACATCTCACCTTTGAATAACTGGTAACATCATGAGAGCAGCAACAGGATTGGTTAAGGCAGTTGGTTGGGCCCACACTCAACACCGGACTGCAGCAGGAGGACGACGACGTGTAGAAGGTAAGTGGATTTTTATTTTATTTTAACCCACCACCCATTTGCCCACCTCACCACTTATCATAGATGCCAGCCACCACTGCTCATAGTGGTGGCTTTCTTGTAGCAGGCCATTAGCGGTGAGGCAGGGGCGTAACACAGGCCCCCGCAGACCCTGCTGTGCGGAGGGGCCCCAAGCTCCAGGGGGCCCCCTCAGCACAGCACTCTGGCTGCAGGGCTCCCAAATGAGCCCGGACAGGCCCCCCCCCCCCCAGGTGCCTTGCAGGGAGGCCCCCTAAAGGTTCGTTACTCCAGTGCAGTGAGGATGTGTAATAACGCCCACTGAGCAGGCTGAAACTAAGTTCAGTAAAAACAGCAAATATTGGAATTAATAGACAAGAAATCACTTTCTTTCTCAGCTTCATTCAGATGGGGATGAAATTACAGTCCTGCAATAAAAACGTGGGGCAGACCTGTTCTTCTTTCACCCAAATTATTCAACGGGTACCATTAAAACAGCCTATTTAGGCTCCCTCTTTAACATTTCCCCAATAGTCCCACAATCCAACACTTTCACATTTATTTACTTACAATTTTATAAAGTGCAAAGTTACCTTAATAGGTGGCAACAGAGAAACATACATAATCATAATATTCTTGGGCTTTAAAAAGGCGGGGTACCTCGGAGGCTCAGGCCAAGTAGTAGTATTTTTTATTTATTTTTAAAATCGGATATAGAAACCGGTCTCTATCAGGGTCTATATTCATGTCCTTAACTTTACTGGTAAAAAAAACCATACATTTCTGAACAATGAAAGGAAAAAACGTTAAAGGTAATCAATGTCAGTGGTTTAGTTCCATTTTATATTTCACATGTTTTCCTTAGGACTCGATTTACATCTTGGTGGGACTGGTCCCAACGCCGCTTTTCAGAGATCTTCCCGCCCGCCGCCTTGGCGGTCCGCTTGCTCGATTTAGATGTACTGGTCACTGGAGGGAAGACCGCCACAGTCCCACCACTTCGGTAAAAATCTATCTCCCACTTCGACGGCGTCAGTGGCAGAAGCTGCTGTCGGACGGAGTCCTGCCAAGATTCCCGCCGTCCAGATTACGATGTGCCTTTCCAACTAGACAACTGTAGTGGGGAAACCTCCAAGTGCAAGATGGCGAAATCGATAAAAAAAAGAGGTGAAAACTCACCTTTTTTTTTGGGGGGGGGGGGGGGGGGGGGGAGGGGTCGCACCACAAATCTGTCTTGCATGTCATTGTCCAGGTTCTTCCAGTTCTGCTCCTAAATGACCACAACGCTCAGCCACACCGTTGTCGCCGGAATCTATGGTAGGCTTTTGTGGTTGGTGTACATTCAATAGTGATGTGTATATTGTTGTTATGCAATGCTATATGTAACAAAAATGATGGCAGGGTATGTGGTTTTAACGTAGAAGAAGATGTAAGTAATACCCACTTCTGCCACTCAAAAACAGGGGAATTTTTAAATGAACTTGTGCTTAATCTTAACGTAGGCGTAGCAAATGATCTATGTACTATCCCTGCTGTGATGCCACAGACTTTTAATGGTAGGGGTTTTTGCTCCACTATAGATATTTTGTTTTCAAATATTTCTGCTTTCAGACTCCTTACCTTCTCAGTGGGTACGAACGCAGTTAGCGAACACTTCCCTCTATGTATTACTGTCACTTTCCCTATGAGGAGACAAGGTAGAGACGATCAGGTTGTAGATGAGGCCTTAGCTAATTTAAAACTTGCTAAAGCGAATGGATATACCCTTCGTTGGAATATGCTGGATCCCGAAGTAGTAACTAAACAACTACTTACAAGGTGTAGATCGACCTTTGACACGTGCCTGAATGAATTAGCATCCCCTGAGAGCATCTTATCATTTCAAGAGGTAGTGGCAGCGGAAAGGGTAGTAATGTTTACACAAGACGGAAAAAGGTTAGCCCCCCAGCGGTGGTTTGACTCCAACTGCACTCGTGCATATTCCATCTTGAAGCATGAGTTGCATAAGAGTCCAAAGGATATTGTCAAAATCAGAGAGGGCAGAAAAAACTATAAATTGACCCTTTCTGAGAGGAAAAATTTCCTCAGAAATGAAGCATTGGAACTGCTTACCTCAGCCTCACAAATGAAAGATGGTGCCGCTTATTGTAAAGCGGTTAGAACTCCATTTCTGTCTTCGGCTGGGGGCCCAACAATCGAAGTGTCCATCACAGAGGGTTAATGGATTGAACATTTTTCCAGGATATATGATTGCAACCCCAACGCTGAGGCCTCTGATTGTGAACAATCCGGAGCTAATATGCAGTCACCAGATTTACACTTCTACGTTGATGAAGTAAGCCGGGCACTCTCCCTAAGTGCTGGTGGGAAGGCTTTGGGACCTGATGGGATCCCAGTGGATCTCTATAAGTCCAATGTTACCCTGTGGACACCCATAATCACGCAAATAATTAATGCTAGTTGTGAGGTTGCCTTCCCATCAACCTGGGTGGACTCTATTATAGTGCCCATTTTTAAAAAGGGGAACCGCCAAGACCCATCATGCTATAGGCCCATCTCCTTATTAGATTCAATGGCTAAGGTGGTGAGTCGCATCATCCTGGAACGTCTCCAGCTCTGGGCAGAAGAAACCCAAATTTGACCTGACATCCAATATGGTTTCCGTGAAGGTCTGGGGACTGTGGAGCAGTCTAAATTTGTCTATTCTCATGGGGAAGTATATCAGGGCCAAAAAGGGAAACCTGTATCTAGTATTTATTGACCTCACAGCCGCTTTTGATTGCATGAGGCATTCAAAGCTTTGGGAGATTTTAGAAGCAATGGAGATTGACAAAAATATAATTTACTTTATTCGCCATCTTTATAAGGGAGCTCAAACACGTGTGCGATTTGGCCTGGGAGGAGAGTGTACCGCCTCTTTCCCTATTAGGAGGGGGGGGGTTAGGCAGGGCTGTGTCCTAGCCCCCTTCCTTTTTAATCTTTATATTAATGGTTTAGGGCAGGCACTCCTTAAAGACGCTTAAGACTTCCCACAAATAGGTAATCGCCCCATTCCAGCATTGTTATATACGGACGATGCTGTGATTATGTCTCACACCCAGACTGGCCTACAAAAGACCCTAAATAATTTTTTTAACTTTATGAAGGATCTGTATCTTAAAATTAATATCTCAAAAACTTTAATAATGAGATGCGGTCATTGGATCAAGAAACGCAAGGACATATTTGTGGAGGGAACTCCAATAGCTCCAACCAACAGTTTTTCATATTTAGGCATCTTGTTTAGCCATAATGAGACATGGTCAAAAGCCGTTACAGCCAAAAAGCTAGCATTAATTAGAACAACATCTGCTCTTGTTAGCTTTGCAAGAAAACTGGGACATAAACCACCGCTGGAACTTCTGAAGATCTACAAAGCCAATGTGTCTCAACTGTTCTCTATGGAGCTGGTATTTGGGGTTTTGCTGACACTAACTTAATTCAACTGGTTGAGAACTCTTTTTTAAGATATGCTCTGTCGGCATCCAATAGTACATCCACCTATGTCTGTCATACGGAGCTGGGTCTCCCGTATATATCAGACCTCATAAAACTTGAGCCAATTCAGCTTTGGCATAGGAACTTGTTTAAAGAAGAGACTAAATTTAATAGGGACCTATTACAAGATAGTCTTAGGCTGGACGGTGCCCAAAGCATACCATGGGTTAAGTATATTCAAGATTTTACTTAAGATATTGGTAATCCCGAATATTTTACCAACCCTATCACCATCACTTTGGTATCCAGAAAAGACCTTAGAAAAAAGATCCTGACTTTCCTGGACACACTATGACTGCCGGGAGAAATCATTAAGCCGAGTGTCCTACAGCATCAGATGGTACTTAAAACTTTTAATCTGCAGCCTTTTTAGTATTTGTTCCCAGTGTTTTTGCTAGATTTTTATTATTGGGGACAATACATAGACTAGTCTATTTCCCCAATATAAACGACTGGGCCAGGGAGTTACAACTATGTCCATGCGATTGTTTGTCAAATCAATCCTCTCTACATCTGGTTTTATTCTGTAAACTCTATAAGGAGTTAAGAAAGACTTGGATAGCCCCAATTTTACAGTACTATGGCTTGAGACAATGCCGCCCTGCGTTCATTAAGCTTCAGCTTTTAGAAAATGAGACTGTAGCTTGGAGGATGTCTATGTTCTTAAAAAAAATATTGCATCAAAGAAAGAGTTTTGCAATCTAGGAATGAGGAGGCGGCTCATTTGAGATGTATTGTTTTTATTCTTTTTATCGTACTTGTGATTATGTGATTTAAATATACATGAAATGTACTTTTTCTATCAGACAAAAATGTGTATCTATTTTTAAATGTGTGCTTTTTATGATTGTTACAATACAATCCAAATAAAGCTTTGTTTGATTTGAACACAAATGGGCAGTACACACTACCTACAGGTACATTTGGACAGATTCACAACATATATGTTTATTGAGATGAAATTAAGTAGCACTTACCTGTCTCCACACCACCATGGCCTCACTCCGTCAGGACTCTGCCGCCAGCACAATGGGAACATCTAAATGGGTTTGGCGCAATCCTGCCAGCATGACGGCAACAGAGCACTGTTAGCCAGCAGAGAAAACCGCCACCCCTGGGTCTCTCCTGTCTATTGCCGTAACATCTAAATACAGCAGGCGGACCGCCGTCAGCTTGACTGAGTTCTTCGGAACCGTTGCAGCTGCGCGGCAGCTATAGTCCCGCCTAGATCTAAATCAGGCCTTAAATCTTTAATTCCCGATTGGGTAGCATTCTATAGGAATCAAAGGAATCTAGTTAATGTGTTTAAGCCATGCCTTAATTACAAAGGCCACTCCTCTATTAGGAACCCACACTTTTTCATCCCACTTTAAAGCTAGGGTTGAAAGATACACAGAGCAGTTAGAGGAACTGTGGTTGAAAGGGTAAGGAGATGGGAAAGCGGAGGGAAAGAAAAATAGAGTAGAAGGCCGAGCGCAAGGTCATTGATGCAGATAGCAAGAGGGCACTGCTATAGAGAGGAATAATTACTTGCCAAAATAAAGTGGTTTTCTTTACATCGGAATAAGGTTCTAGATACTTCAGTTCTTCCATAAGCAAGTTCTAATGGGCAGATGCTTCTATAGAAAAATACTTAGTTGTAGCCACATGGTGCTTCATTTTGTTTTCTATCAATAGTCTAAGAGAGACTTTCCTCCTAAGATCTTATTAACCATCTGAGACTTTCAACTTCTGATGGCAGTATTTCGGTCGTAGCTGATTGAAGGGCTATAGGAATCACGCATGGTGTCTGTAGATCTTTCATGTACCTAATCCTTATGTAAATCAACACTTCCATTAAAAAAACGAATGGGAATAAAAACCCCAAAATGCTCTTGGAGTCTCCAAATTGGAGGAAAGAGAGTAGCACTGTATTGAAATCCCATTTATATAGTGCTTTATACCCCCATAAGAGGAGACAGAAAGCTTGCAGTGGAAAGACAGCCCGCTACTCAGCACGTTTTGGACTTCGAGTGAGAAGCATTGGTAGACTGGGGCAGAACAATAATGAAATATAACATGGTAAATGATTATGAATTACTTCACGGTCACAGCATGTTTTAATACAGCTTAGGGTATTAAACTGCTGTAGACGTCTATATATTAAGCAAGTCTAAAGCCATGTTGTGATATAGCTCATGAGGTTAAAGCAGTTGGGGAGGGGAGGTGTATGTGTGTGAGAATATATATTTAATCACTGAAAAAAATCAAAGGTTCATGTGACGTTATAGTTAGGGTGGTTATTATATATTACTTTACATAAAAAAAAATCTGAGAGTCCTCCAGACTGCTTATGCACTGCATTTAGAGATGTGCCATAGACCTCTGCGGCAGGGGGTGTAGTGAGGCTGGCTCTTCCTTTCACATACTGTGGGCTTGCCCCAAAATCCAACAATATCGGAGGGGGATTGTACAGGTGATGTCTACAGTCACGGGTTTAGATGTGCCCCTGGAGGCACAGTGGCTCTTCCTATGCATAGCTGGGGAGGAAACGTGGCCGAAATATCCCAAAATATGGCTGATGTTGGCGGCTGGAGTGGCCAAGAGAAATACTGCATGGGCCTGGGGAGCTAAACAGCCTCCAAGGGTTCCAGACTGGAAAGAGGATCTTGATTGGTGCCAGCTGGCGGAGAGGGTGATCTACCTGAGTCGGGGATGTCCTAAAAAGTGGGAGAAGGTCTGGGGCTAGTGGATAGAGTATGGAGGACTATAGAGGGGTGCCATAGGAACCTTAGTGCTAGGCAAGTGTAAGGGGCTAGTATATACTCTGAACCATGTCTTGGAGTGACTATTGTCCACGTTTGCCAACAATGATACTATGATTAGATCGCATGTCGGACAACAGTTTAATAATAAAAAAAATATATGAATCAGCAAGTAGACAGCACCCCCTGATAGCAAAGATTCCTCACTGTGGAGGAACATTATTTTATTTTAACATTCTTAGATAAGGGATCTAAACAGCAGAAATAATAGACCATTGCCACAGGTAACCTCACCCCCACCCACAACCTTAGCACTTTTTACAATGATCTATTCTCCATAGTGCAGCCAATTTCTTATCAATTCCTAGTCAAACGCACAAGATTACCAAAGAGCTTTCCTGACCACACAAGCCATTGCACATTCCACATAACTACCCAAAACTCATCACTGTTTAATGCTATTCCACTGTACCACGATGACCCGTCTCTCCCAAGGCGAGCTCGACATCAGACATACCTTCCAATAACACATTTCATGCTGCAGCTCATGAGACAGGGCAGCGGGAGACCGCACGTGGATTGAGAGACCGATCCATAACAGAGATATTATCAAACAATCCTGATCTCCATTAGCTCGCACATAATGAGCCACCTAAGAATTCTTTCTGAAGGCATACAGGGGTTCCATTTAACATAATCACCTAATGACAGAAAAAATGATGGGCACCAGGACCCTAATTCTTCTAATATTTGCAATGCCAAGCTCTTTGTAATAACAACAACACCATCTGAGAAGATTGTGTAATTATGCTTTAATTGTACTGTGAGGCATGCATTAATCACGAAGTTTAAGTACCAGGGATGGAATTATAATAATTCTGTAAAACAAATTTAAAATAGCTAAGTAGGTCACCCCCACTAACGTGCAACAGGAGACCTCTGGGAATTTATCAGTTAATGGCTATTTATGTGCAAATGAGTGCCCTCCAACCCTCCAAAATCCTGTGTAGCTGAAGGGTATTTCTCTTAACCAGGAACACCGTCTAACTGCTGAAGCAGAAATTAATCCATTTTATTGCAATGACTTTTAAATTCCGATTATTCTCATGTTCCTTTCACCACACACTTCCCTGAGAAGCGAACAATTCACATGATTAACAACTTCGCTATCATGTGTATATAACATAGGCCACAATAACATGCATACATATCAACAGAACCTTAACAAAGCTGGGCACATTCACTCCCCACCTTGCCCAGAGTTAATATTTGTCTAAATGTCGTTTGAGGTAAATGGGGGATCAATAAATAATGAATTTCGATGAAGGCGACGCAGCCGAGAAAAATACAGCCATACCCTTAATGAAAATACAACTTTCTGGGAATTGCTAGCTACACAACTATGATTCGGAGTATTGGGACTAGTTTGACACAAAAGGGATTAAATGTAATTTTGTTCAGTACTAATTCTGTTTTAATCCACCAGATAAGTGATCCAGGCATGCTTCTGACTGCGCTAGGCTACCCTCGACACAAATCAAAATAAATAAATCGTGTCAAGAAGAATAAGCTTCTAGTGAACATGCACTATGAATCGCCTGCTCAGTAATGTACGGGCTCAATTAGGTTTTCAGGTAGCTCTCACTACAGGTATAATATACGATATGTTGATTTGTTTAGCGTGCTAATCTCCTGTGGGGGTATGCAGGTGTGTGGTCCAGAGTACTTATTCGAAGAGCCAGGTCTTCAGCTTCTTGCGGAACTCAAGAAGTGAGGGAGAGCTTCTGATGTGTTGTGGGAGGTCGTTTTAGGTGCGATGTAGGAGAACTTCAGCCATTGCCGTCTGGGAAAGCACAATAAATATAGTTTGCATTCATGGTCCCAGCAGCCAGAGTGGCCAAAATGAATCTTAGTTATGCTGCCCTTGATCTTTCTGATGCCAGTCAGACTCTTGGTTGGCACTTCAATACTTACCGAGGCCTCCCAGGATCCTGGCCTATGGTATTACAGCTCGGTTCTTATTTATACTAATCAAGGTACCATCTACGCATGTAAAGATCCCCTTTACATGAAGATCTTATTTATACTAACCAAGATCTTTCAATGCCAACCATGGTATTATGTTTTTTTCCAACAACAATCTAGTATATCACACAGAGGACCACAGTTATGGCACACAACATATCCGGTAACAAGCAATCTCAATTATTGTCACACAACATTAAAGTTACATAACCCAGTTTGTGCTGGCAATATCAGACTGGATGAGAACTCCATGCTGTACCTTCAAGCAGCAGTGAAATCTCACAGAAAGCATATTTTGTGTTTCCCTGGTCTACACACTGGCATAACCATGTAGATGATAAATACTACCACCTTCACAAGGCAACGAGGAGGCTGACTGTTGGAGGCAAATGTGATTCTTGCAGGGGCACAGCCTATTTTTTAGTACTCTGGGAGGGAATTCAATAGGCTTTCTACATCAGCAGTTCTTAACGTTTTGACTTCTGTGGAGCCCCTTTGAATCACTACTGGAGTCTCCTCGAAGCACTTTCTGTGACTAGAACATCAAATCTATATCCAAACTGCAAATATTTTCTTTTCTAAACAATTGCGGACATCCTGAGTAGGTTAAGAACCACTGCTCTCTATAAGTAAAATTCATTCAGTTCCCCCAAACTGGGGGCTCTCAATATCCATACTCCGTATACAGTGATACATGCCATGCATGGTACCTTTTCTGAGGACAAAGTGATAGCGGCACAAGATAGAGGTTCAAATTCCAGTTGCCTTCATGTAGATTTCACTTGCACAGCACCGCAGTCCATCAAACAGGGTTTTGGGTATCTATTCAGCCCTTGCTTGAGAAAGAAGACAAACCAAAATAGGTTGGCTGCTTATCAGCTCTATCTCCAGATCTGCCTGGAGATGAGCACACCCTTGCTTTGGCTATATGACCCTAACTAAACTAAACGCACACCCTTGAGGCCTTCAGTGAGAATAACTTTATGATCCTTTCCCTGCCCTACTTGACTTGAGAGCCTGAGGGATCAATCAATGTGCAAACTACCAAACACTACTGATTAAGTAGTCGTCCAGAGTAGCTGCTAAATATATATACCCCCTTCCTTGGTCCCCATAGCCGGCCAGGCACCAGGTCCAATATGATAGGAGCTGCCCCCACAACTGGTTTTGAATAACCACATAGGAGGGGTTGCTAATTTTCCTGGCCACACCTCTAGGGTGGGCACAGGAGCTCTTCAAAGGCGAAGAAAGGTTCTGCCATGTTGGTTTTGGGCACAGAGGGGCAATATGGGATTTTATTTTTGCAGTAAAACCTACAGGAGGAGCTGTAAGAGTGGGAAGGGTCAGTCCTTGAAACTTCTGGCCCATGGTTAGGAAGGGGCCACACAGCTTTGACGCTGACAATCTTCGTCGACTGCTTTACTAGATTAGATGCAGAGCGGCACCCGATCAACAGCTCCCCTGGACTCAACGCTGAACAGCACCTAATCAACGGCATCACCGGAATCAATGTGGAGTTGCACCTGATCAACAGATTCCCCAGACTCAATGCCAAGCAGCTCCAAATCAACAGATTTCCCGGACTAGGCGCAGCGCAGCACCAGATCGACCGCTTCTATAGACTAGATGCCGAGCAGCCTCCAATCGACTCAGAGACCTCATATGGCAGCTCCTCATCGATATTGACCGCTTACTCGGATCCAGTCAGCTGCCTGACCTTGCTGAAAACTTTCTACCTCCACAAAAGTTTCTAAGAGAAAAGGTCATTTTGTGACCGGGAGAAACCTGGTCCTTGTCTCTGACCCACCCTCCATCACAGTTGGCCTTAAATCTTACCCTTGACCTGTCACAGTGCAACCAGTTGCCAGCAGTTGGTGGTTAGTACTTTTTGCCGTTATTTATAAATGCAAACTTTCAATAATCATAACTCTGGTTCTACTAATTAGTCTTTTGTAATGTTGGTGTCATTTTATTTATTAGAATTTGGCTTGAGATTATTTCTTGCGTTGGGTTTTGACTTTATTTCTGTTTGAGTACTGCATAAATAATTCACACACTACCTTTAAGTTAAGCCTGTCCGCTCTGTGTCATAGCTGCCAGGAGGATGAGCTCGGGTTAGTGACTTCAAGCATTCACCCTGAAATCGATTGTGATTATTGCTTGAGCTGGGTGCTCGCACCCTCAGCGAAAACTGCAATTCCTTAAGAGTTACACAGAGCTGTACTGTATTCCGAGGAAGGAACTACAGAGATTCCCAGTGAGATAGCTGTGAAAGTTTTATCCCGGATCTGTCGGATGAGCGAAGTCAAACCCAGCAGTCAGCTATGCAGGCCTTTGAGATCTTCTTTCTTGAGGGCACACATCCTCTAATTTTACACAGAGGAGATTCAAACATACGTACATGCTCAGCAACCCTGAAACCCTTATTTATGCTCACCATAAGACATACAAATAAATCAATTACTCCAAACCACAGAGAGAAAAATTCACACTGGTAATGAATCACATGCAAGAAAATCTGACGATCCCCACACCATAACAGAGAGACACCCTGTCGCACCACTTGCTCTTGTAGCTGCATCAGTGCAGATTTGAATGTTAATAAAGCCAGCTGAAGCAACAGATCTGAGCACTATGACCAATTCCAGTGAGAGGCTACCTGGCACAAGTCACTAAGGGCAATGCTCAAAGGTTTGCAGGAGCCACAACAAACTAAACCATAGGTTCCCAAAAAGATTGAGAGAACCAAAAAGAAACATTGTGAAAGAGCAGGGAAGCACAACTGTGCAGTAATAATGAAATCCTGGAACTGAGAAGACCCCATATTTCACCTGCAATAAAGTTTGAATCCTCTCCTCACAATCTCTGGCTACCCATCACTTTGGTCAGCATTTATATCTGAAGATTTGTAATCAGGAATAACGTGAAGAAACATGTTGACAACTGAAACAATTTCACAGAGAACGGAGATGTGGATCTAATACCAAGAAGACTGCAAGTGCCACAACAGGAGAGTGAACGGATCTCTCAATAACAATTATCCCAAGAAAAACACAGAACACCTCTTTTAGGAATAATCAAATTAATACCACCGATTTACTCATAAGATTACGCCTGAAAATCCAAAATACAATGACACAGCAACATCTTCTGTGAAATTCAGTTTCACTCCCAAAGCAGACAGCGAGAAACCCACCAGCACCCACACTTCAAAGTATGCATGGTGAACACCTTCCCAGCAGGAAAACATTTAGCATAAATCCAATCTCTGCTATGGGATGAAAACCTATTCATACTCAGCACCAAGACAACTTGATTCACAAAACACATTTACCATGATTTTTTAGAAGCTTATACAAAATCAATATAAAACGCAGGGAAGGAAAAGGCATTGGAAGGTGCCCTAATATGCACCTATAAGGTGACTTGCACCATGGTTACATGGTCAGCGCGCATTTCAGTTGAATGCCGGGCAACCTTGTGTGCAATAAACTCGAATTTTATCAGTGCTATACTAGACAAGATCCCTTGGTAGTACCCTACCTTTCTAGAACTTCTCGATCTAGTAGAACTCCTCCTACCACAGAAAATAATCATATTTATAGACTTCCACATCAGAAACAAGGTTGCAAACAATAAGTAGGCAATGAGTTAGACAGGAATGTATATAACCATGTTTTACTTCTGATCATTTATTAAAGAAGGTGCATGTTCAGTTAAAGTCCACTATTGAACTACAAAAATATATATAAATAAGCAACATTAATTTAAACTACAACAACACTTGAAAGCTGGAGTTTATTCAATTCATCTTTAATCTACATACACTACCTCTCTTATGCCTACCATGTACTTATGGATCTATATATTTATTACGTTTCTTCTTATTCAGAATATCCAATGCACTACCCTATTTCTCACCCAATACCTTTCTCAATATGCCCTCTACCTCAATTCTCTGACTCCTCTCAAACCTCTTTCTACTATTCTTTCCAATGCACTACCCTATTTCTAACCCTATAACTCTATCTATATATTCTCTACCTCCACTCTCATTCATCCCAAACCCCATACGACGATCCCCAAAAGTCACCCTTTCTAGACTCTTCCCTACTCTACCCCTCCTTTCATCATCTCATACCTCTTTTATTATTTCAATACCCCACAGCAAGCCTTTCTAATCCCTTCCCTCTGACTCTCCCCCCCCTCCACCTCCCTTTTACTCATCCTACTGCTATGAGCTCCAAAACAAACAAAAAAAATGATTTCTAAATCCTTCCCTCTTTTGTCCCTCCACTACCGTTTTCAATCCAAATAACAGACGAACATGTCCACCACTCAAGTTGCTTTCATATTTCAGTATACTAATTCACCACAACTCGCTGAAAAAGCGCTTCAACATCCCTTCAGGGGCAGCAAGGGGTATATAAATGCAAACTTTTTCCCCTCTTCTATCCCTCCACGATCCTTTTCAATCCAAATAACTGACTAACATATCCACCACTCAAATTACTTTCATATTTCACTATACTAATTCACCACTAATCCTTTATGGGTTCCGGAGTAGCGTGCTACTCGCCGAAATAGCGCTTTGACTCCTCGCAAGGGGTAGTAAGCTCTATATAAATGCATTTACAATTTACAATACAACTTTTGATGATTTCATTTTCTCTTTTTTGATGCAGTTGATTTTTTCCTGAATTGTTTAGGGGGAAAAAGTGAAGGCTGTGGTGTGCAAATATCAAGTTGATGGATGATAAGCTGGTGATAAGACCACATAGTCAGACTCCTAGTTAGGGTCTAAATTCCAGTTTTGTAGGTGCGCATTAGATCCTTGGTGTGTACAAGTTTGGATTATCTTAGGTTATAAGCTTCATGATTTCGTCACAGGCCACCAACCTAATAAGTTATTCTCTAACCATGAAAGAACAAGCATTTACAATGCAACGGTCTCGGCATTGTTAAAGTTAGAACTATTGGCATTGCTCATGACATTTTTGTTTATGTTTTTGTTTTTAACACATTTAAAGAAACGGCATTGTTATTTACAATGTCAATAGCGTAATCTCTCTCAAATGCGAGACCTATTGCATTTGCAGCCACCCACACACATATAGCCACCCACACACATATAGCCACCCACACAGCCACCTACACAGAGCTATTCACATAGAGCAACCCACACACAAATAGAGCCACCTACACACACAGTTACCCTCACAGACAGCCACCCACGCATAGAGCCACCTACAAAAAAAGCCACCACACAGAGCCACACACATAGAGGCACACACATACACACATAGAGCCTCCCCCACACACACACAGCCACCCACACACACACAGCCACACACACAAAGCCACAAACACAGAGCCACACACACACATAGCCACATATTCACACATACACATACTTCAAAAGATATTTCTACAGCATCACAATAGGTTCTACTGATACAAGATAACAAAGTGCCAGTAATGTTATCGGGATCGGGCTCTGAAGCCTAAATCAAAGAGTTATATTATATGATCAGGCTATAAAACGTAAAATTCCAAGGCCACCTCTTTCAAAACGAAGTCAGACACATTCGAACAGGCTTCCACACGCACTTTAGAAATAATAGATCACAAAATGCAACGGAGTCAGCTCCACGGTTGTTGTTGAGATGTGAGAATACCACCCCCCCCCCACACACACATTTGCTGCAGTGTCTCAAACAATGCAGCAAGCACATTCATGCAATCTAGCTCACGGGTGGGTTCCATTCGAACATTTTCAACAAGAATGAAAAAATAGTTTAAGCTCAGAGCAGCGGAGGGCTCCTTTGTCCACCACCTCTCCCAAACAAAGCATTACATTTTAGCGCCGCAAATTAAAGAGTGGCAGGCTTCCCGCCTTTTAAAAATGCGCTGCATTTGCAGATAACCCAAAGTGCATGGAGGCAGCAAAAATCACACCTGCCTCACATTCTGCCTCTTTTCCCTCTCCCCGAGCCACATACCGACGAAACAGCAAATCTTTCTTATTTTCCTCTCTAGTGCGTTCTCCCTGAATCTTCACAAAGCAAGCCTTTCTATGCACCTAAGTCGGTTCCCTGGAGCCAACCCGCAACTTCCGCTTCCGTCCAAAGCAGAGGCTACTGTGTGGTTCCGGAAATAGAGAAAGGACTTTAACACAGTATTAAGTGTGTGTAGTCATCAAGCACTGGCAATGACAACCGATGTCCTAACTTGCCTCATACAATGCAAAGGTAGACGAGCCTACAAAATTAACAGCAAGGAAGAGGCGACCCCCAGTCCCGCTCCGACCACGCACAAAATGGACGAATCATCCAACGCAAAAAAAAAAACACTCCCACCACGTGTAAAAGGGGCGAAAGGGGAGGGGCTTCAAAAAACCGAAAGAAGTGATAAAACACGCCCCCGAATCGGAAAAAGACGGGGCTTGTTTGGAGAGACAAAGCTCTTCTCCAATGGCTGACCAGCATTTAAGAGGCCAGCCAATGGAGAAGAGGGAGGAAGAGGGGCGGGTTAATGCCCCACTTCTGAAAACATTAAATCTCGCGAGCGAGACTGAGCAAGCGCAGCCTTCGCTAACCGAGACCTAAAAAGTAGTATTGCCTACACAATGCTCAGTACTGACCAGGCATCCAGAATACTTCTACCTTGTCTACTGCCCACCTTCTTCATATGCCCCCTCTTTAGATATTTTCCACGACACCACTGACAACTGAATGACTTGTTATCCTATTTCAGAGCAGACCGATATCCTTTATCATCAAGCAATACTCAAATCCCCCCTTGTAGCAGGCCACATTTGGGATATGTAGCTTCATTTAAGTATCACTTTTCCTGGCATGGTCTGAGTAGAGGAGAACACCTTTTGGCTCTTTAGCCTTGGTATCTCAGCTATGCAGGGGCATGGTTTTCCTACCAGGCCTTCATACAAAACTTTAGTGGAAGGGCAGACTTCTTCACTTTCAGACCCAAGTGATCCCTACACATGACTAACCATTTATCTAATGGTTTAATGGGCAGGTTGAAAGCACAAACTACGGTGTGTAACCTGAAGGTCAAATTAGGTAAGAACAATAAATGTTGCAAAAAGTATAGCGCGCTAAAAAACATAAAACTTGATAAGGAATTAGGGGTGGGCGGAGGGAGGGGGTTTGAGGAGGGGTAATTTGCCCGAATAGAAAATAAGATGAACAGGAAACATGGCCTCCATCGGCTGTCCAGAATAAATGATGTGAACAATTCTTACATCGTCTTATAACACATATTACTACTAGTCGCTAGAACAGATGGCTACCTAGCACTTAGCTGCTTGCTTGACTTAACAAGCTGCTTGCTTGACAGAATCCACTGCTTGTTTGGCAGACCCGAAGGCGAGAATTATCCTTGCTTTCTTAACTGCAAAAATTCAGCAATCAACAAACATTACTACAAGGAACCGCACTTTCAAGCCACCTCGTGTGGAGAAACTCAAACAGCTGATCAGCTAACAACCAATGCAATGCATAATTTCCCAAAACGTCCTTTGCATTGAAACTCCTCCTCTTTCTTTGCTGCTGAAGAACCAGTAAAGTGTTCTTTCCTTCCACTCGTTTAAACTGTCCGTTTTATATAGGTTTGTATTGGTGTTAGCGATAATTATATTTATAATCAGAATTGTTGTTTATTTCTTGATTGTGTGTTGCACTCCTGTTCCCTCTCTCCTTGTCAGGCCCAGTCCAGTAATGGCTAGTGATGGCTGAGAAGTGCGCCAACACTCATATATGGTGATCTGACTAGAGGGGCAAAGGTATACTCTGCGTTCTTCTCTTTAGACAATGGTTGTGATCCTTCCGGTGCTTACCTTCTGTCAGACTGCTATCTCACCCCATCCTTTTCTTTTCGCATTGGTGTCAGTAAAATCAACTCCTCTTTCATCAGGTGTCCTCATTGGCTTGCTTTCGGGGCAGCATGGTCCCTCTGACTCGGTAGATGAATCATCCTTCCCAGAACTATGCAAGCATAACATGCCCGATGCCCATCTGCTTGAAGACCGTTAAGGCACTGCTGCCAGGCTTCACATGCCAATATAGTGGTTCCCTGTAGGCAAATACTGGTCTCATTTGAACTTGGGCTCGATTTTAAGTCAATCTTCTCCTGAAGGCTCTAGAGCGTTTCTTGGTAGAAGTGATGATGTAGGGCTTGTTTTCCTTTTGCATATAAGGCCTTGTTGAAGCGCCTAGATTGTACCAGTGTATCTTGGTGTGGGCAAGTTTAGGTTCTTACAATTCTGTAGGTAGGGGTGCTGCCTACCTTGTGCAAGGAACATTTATTGAAGAAGGCACCTCATATTCTATAAGTCAGAAATTTTCAGAGGCCATATGACTGTCTGTTCAATATCAGTGAAAAGGATTAGCAACTATCATCAAGCTTTTGGGGAAGCAGCTTGATCAGCTCTCTGCTTCTTGGACTCCTCCATTCCAACATAGGGCTGAACCTACTTTGTGTGGTTTGTTGGCATGGCTTTTCAAGCCACACACTCACAGAGGATAGGAGCAAGGCCCAACATTGAGCAATGGCCAATTTGAAAAGCTGAAGGCCTTCATTTCTGCTCCACAAGAGACAAAGCCTCCGCTTTTCCTTCAGGAAGGGATCAGGTGCACGCTAATAGTCTGCTGTGTCCAAGGGGCACCAGGGCCTAGGCTGATCTATCACTCTTTGGATGGGAAGACGTGGCTTCTGAGGATTTAGAGGCAAAGCTCAAAAGATCTAGAGAGGTTCCTGTCAGGGGACGGAACAAAGCACAGACACATGGAAGGATAAGGGGCCTTCATCCAGAAATTGGAAAATGGGTCCCATTAGATGTCATAGAATATATATTTTAGTATAGATACCTTTTTCCACAGTTAGTCTTTGGAGTACACCGTAATGCCCAGGGTTGGTTCCCATGTGCAGGTTAGGTCAAATTAACCTCTAGAAAAAGATGTCAGTAGCTGCCAGCGGGCGGAGTGTTGCATGTCCTATGTGACAGGCAAAGCTTCTTAACCTCAGAGATGGACCGAATGGTTATGATTTTATTTGAAAGTATAAATCAGATCCTTCCTAGCGCTCATACCAGGACATGCTATGGGCTTCAGCTGAAGTAGTCAAAACAATAATGCAAATGGAAAACAAGGTCAAAGAATGTGGTACTGCTTTAGATCCTAAAATCATCTTAAGATGAGCACAATTTACAAAGTGCCTCTTGGAAAATATTACAATCGCATTATTTTCAACAAATGACATTGCTCCATATTACTTACAATCCCTAGTTTGAGGAGTTGGCTCCCACTGAACCTGGACTGCTGGCTTTAGGCATGCATTTGGGCAGCCTCTCAGTAAGGCTTTAGGGTGATTTGTGCACATTTTAATAGCCTTGATGATCAAGGCTTTTGCCCAAAGTTTGCAGGTAGGCCGGATGCAATAGGGAATGTCCATTTGCTGCAGCAACTTTTAAATTTCCCAGGGCTCTTATGTGCCCAATAGAGGTAGATTTTGCATGACTACTACAGGTCCAACCCCTGCTTTCTTTCTAAAGGCAGAGGGGTTTAAAAAAAATACCCTAGAGGAGTAGATGTGGTGCAGTAAACGTTACAAATGAAAGTATTCTCTTTTTCACTTTTAAAGATGGAAGGAGGAGTTGCAGATTGTCTCAGCAAACTGAAAGAAATTACGTCTGATGGTTAGTACAGGTCTCCAGGACAGACTTTTTAAGAACTGCTGTAAAGCCAGTATGGCCTCATTCTAATGTGTTCTTTCTGGAGAACTTCCACTTGTATTTACGCTTCTTACAGGAGTTAGTCAGACATCTCCAACGAGTAGCTTGTGAGCTACCAGCAGCTCCCCATCTCCTGGTGATTGGCTCTCCTGTGTGCACCCCAGCCTACTACAAAAGAAGCCATTTCGTGGTTGAATTATTTGCATGCCAACATTAAAAAGCATATTTGCGAGATACAAATGCGCTATTGGGAGAAAAATGGCTGAATTTTCAAAATATATTTAAAGATATTATTTGAGTTGGAGAGCTGTATTACTCCCATGATTATCTTGGTGCCGGAAGGAGGGTTCAGCTATGGCGGTTATGTATTACTCATGCAGAGGCATTCCAAATTGATAATATTTTTTTACTTTACTGCTGATAACCCTGCTTAATGCAAGGATGTGATCACTGCTGACCATCATGGATGGGGTGCTCACTACTACCTCACTAATATTAGTGGCTCGGGATAATTTTCATTTAACATCGGCAGCTCTGGTTACAGAAAAGGTTGGAGACCCCTGAGTTAGGCATTTTAAATTCAAATAGTTTAAAAATTCAAACTATAGAATGTTAATAGTAATGTCCCTGATGCAGCAGTAGCCCTATCATGAACTTTTGACTTAAAAACAATTACCATCGAAGTTCACAATGTTGCTATGTTTGATTTCCAGCAGGAGTGCGAGACATTTGGGCAAAGGGTTTAGTTGGAAGGATACTTACTCTGGAGGGAGTGGCGTTCTCAGTATTCATAATAAATAAGACAAAACTTCTTAATCTGCCAACCAACTTTTCCCAGATATATAAAGTACGGTGGGTGACTGGTGAAGCAGGTTTGGGAAACCTTTATTTTGTAGTGGCCATTTGGCTCAATGAGACTTGGCCTCTAAAGCGCTGTTTCTGGAGTGAAGATTAGATGCCATTAAGACCACTGCAGATTAGTCCACATTTAAGAGATTTTATTTTGAATCTGTGGACGATTTTGCTTGACTGGTGCTGAATAACCTGTGACATGGCATACTCTCCTCCGTTTCGGCCACAGACAGTGCAGTTTACTAGCTGGAATTGCAACTCTATAAATAGCAAGGGGCTGACACTTATCGCTCTTCTTAACTGTTAGAGTTTATGCTTGTGCCCGCCCCATGAAATTGCATAAGTAATGGTGGGCATGTGCTTGTAAGGTGGATCTCTTCATGGAATGTTCTCATGTACATCGCTTTAGATGTAAGTGTATTCCTTCACTGAGTTTGTGGTACATAATAAGGGTCTTAGAACACCTTCTCATGGGATCTGACCAGAGGCAATGAAGGAAATGCAGATGGAAGTTCGATGTTTTTAGGTTACATGGACAATAAAACAATGAAAGTGGAGCAGTTACAGTGCTAATGGTGTTTTGTGGGACTATGCTGTAAAGCACTGGTTGTTGCCTGAGCATGTTTGTGTTTTCTCTGGAGGTGTGGTTTATTTTACTGATGTTTGCTGATGGCTAATGAATTTTTGTTGTAAAGAAAGAAAGCAAACTCTTCGCATCCATGTCCCTAATAGAAATGCAATTTTTCTTTACCTCCTCACAGCACTTTGCACCACTGTTTCGCTCACTAGCTCGTGTACACATGTGGAAACAGATAATGGAATGAGAGGAACATAAAACAGCAAATCACTTCACCTAAATTATTTTGTCTCCAATGTTTATCTCGTAACTATAATGTATGTGGACTACTACAAAATCTCTTAATGAGTAACCAATCAATTGTCTGCAATAGGGATTAAACAGTATTCAATGATTTCCACTGAACCCTCTCAGCTAGCAGGACAAACGGCTTTCCTTAAGAGGGGAAACTAGATGCAAAAATACTCAAAATAAACAGCAGAAAAATGAGCTGATAAAACAATCAAAGGCAGGCGAATTTGAAACACGTGGGACGCCTCCAGCGGTTTTACAGAACTGTCAGCGGTAACAGTCTATAATCAAACTTGGAACAGCAGCAGGAACAGAAAAATACATTTCCTCTAAAAAAAAAATTCAAGACTATCGTGTGCTGCTGTGGTCTCCTGGGGAATCAGAGGAGCAATGCAAACTGAGCAGAAGCAGGAATTCGGCTGTTCTGTAAAACAAGTTTGTGTTCTTGCTTGAAGTTCCACTGGAGTTTTAAAGTATCAATGTTTGGTAAACGGTGAAAAGAATCCGGCAGCGGTCGCACTAATCCCAGAACATATGTTGACTCTACAGCCTGCTCCTCTGGGAGAGAACAACAGGGAGCAGGTACAGAGATGCTCAAAGTCCTCTTCAAATGAGATTACATCTGGCTCAGCAAATCCACACTGAATTGCGATTTGCACATTTAATTTTTTTTCACTGGTTATGAGCATGTTATTGTAAATCATGCTTTTAAAATTCACTACCTACTACCACAAGGAAGCAATTGATGCAGGGGAAGTAGGCAGCCGGTGACATACGTGGGAATGCAGAAAAAAAGAGAGGGACGAAAAACGTAAGGAATGAGAAGGCGGGAGACCCAAACCAATGCAATTCAGGTTTTATTCAGTGAATGTGCAGCGTCTGGCATTCCTAAATCAAATTATTTCGGAGATAATAAGGGAACCTAAAGCAATCTGTTAGTTTTCTGACTTTGCGATTAGTCGACTAGCCGCTTCCCCGCTTACCGGTCTCTGGGCACACTCTGCACGCCTTGCTGGAAACTGCTTATCCAGACTTCCACAGTGCGAGGACGCGCACAAAAAGGGGATGCTGGCCCGTGGGCTTCGTAGCCGATTTCCCACTTACCAGTCTCTCGGCACAAGTTGTGTGACAGTTAGCGCACTAGCATTTGCAGCTAGTGCGCGCCAGCCGTTCCCCACCCCTGCGCGCCTTTAAATAAAGACAGGGGAGCTGCGACGGCAGTCCGTGCCTAAGGTATACCTCTGTGTGTGTGCCTTTATTTAGCAGCACTTCTCGCGGCATTATCCCTAGGTAATCGGCGGGAGGGTGGAATCCTCCCTGAATGCTACATTGGCGATGAGGAGCGGAGGCAGTACCACGTGGGCAGTACCCACTGACTGGAACCTTGCCTGCACGTGCTGCCACGGTCCCTGCCTCACCGCAACCCCAGCCCCAGCAACTGGCACCAGGCAGCGGTACTAAATGCTGCCCTCCCTCCTCAGCAACCATTGGGCAAGACACTTGGAGCCTGACAACCTGGGTGAGTCCAGCCAGCTGCAGGAGACCCTCACAGCGCACCTTACTCCAAGTTAGGCCCAGCCACATGCCAAGGTGCACGACGGCCCATGCTACGCCCAGCAGCTGCACACCACCTCCTGGCGTGCCTGAACCTCTTGCTAGTGAACAGACCACCTCATGGGGGATCAAGACAACACAGCCCAGGCCCCTGAGCCTCCGCACCACCCCCTCCCCCTCAGGAGTTCTACCCCCATTTAGCAAAACGGCGGACCCAATCACAGCAGCCCCCAGGTGGCAGACCTGGATCGGCCGATTGGAGAACTATTTCATTGCCGAGAAGGATGGGGCGGTAAAACGGTCGCTGTTGCTCCACTATGCAGGTGAGGAGATCTACCTGCTATTCAAGTATCTACCGAACACAGGCCCTCCCGAAGACAACGCAGCAGCGGTCACCGTGTTAAACGTTCATTTCGACCCCCAAATGAACCCAGATTTCGAACACTTCAAGTTGAGGCAAGCCAAGCACAGGGAAGGTGAGTCAGTGGACGCCTTCCACGCAAGGCTTAGGGAGCTAGCCGACACTCACCTTGTGGGAGACCGAGCAGCAGAAGAGATCAGGGCGCAGCTAATTCTAGGGATACGCAGCAAAGTCCTGCGGGGCCTCATACTCAGGCAACCAAACATACTCATGAATGACATTCTGGTCCTAGCGCGATCGCACGACCTCTCGGCAGCACGAGCAGAGGAAATGGGCATGGCATTGGTGCGGGGGGCGGAAAAGAGCGTCGCTGTCAAGACAGAAAGAACTGATGCCGTCAGGACGAGAGACAAGCCCCACAGGCTACGTGATCGACAGCCGCAAACCCCAAAGAACCAGTGTGGGTACTGTGGGTATGAGTAACACCCCGTGCAGTCCTGCCCGGCACAAGGAAAAACCTGCACCAACTGCGGCATCGCGAACCACTTCGCGTCAGTGTGCAGAAGGAAGACACAGCGGAAGGAAGGGGGCCGACCCTGACAAATGCGGAGGATGGTTCGCCAACTATCGCACGTCTTTCTCACATCTCAACAAGGAGGGAAGAAAAGAGAGCAGACAGTCTACCAAGAGGGCGATTTCACATCAGAAGACGAAGGGGAGACATACCTAGCCTCCTTCACCCAAGCCCCAAAGTACTGCACAAGGTGCGGAGGATTAATTTGCTGGCTCATGCAGCTGTCAAGGAAATGCTTAAAGAAATGGTCTCATCTTGTTTAATTGAACCTGTGGAGAGCTCCATGTGGGTATCTCCTGTTATTACTGAAAGGTCTGATGGTAAGCTCAGATTTTGCATTGATTTAAGATCGCTCAATCACAATGTGGTAGCTGACACATATCCGCTACCTAACACATATAAACTAATCTTAGCTTTGAGCAGTGGAAGGTATTTCTCCAAGCAGAACTTAAAGAATGCCTGTCACCAAATCAAGTTCCACGAAGATTCACTCAAAGCTTTCATTACTATGGAAGGGATTTTTCAATGTACTAGGATGCCATTTAGTCTATGCTCGGCAGCGAGCGTTTTCCAACACATGATGAGTGAGTGGTTTAAAGATATGACTAACATTCTGTATGTTCAGGATGACATTCTTGTGTTTGGAAATACTGTTGAACACAACTTGATTCTCAGGCAAGCCCTACATAAAAGAAGATGGGTTGTCACTTAAGATGAGGGAAGTGTAAAGTTTTTGGGATACAAAAGATCTGCTGAAAGAGTAAGGCCCAATGATAACCTCTTGGATGCTAGAAGATTGTCTCCCTCACCACGAGATAAAGAAAACCAAAGGTCTTTCTTTGGCCTCATACAACATTATTCTAAATTTGTGCAAAGATTCTCAGCGAAAACTGAATGTCTAACGTTACTTTTTTAAAAAAGGTACTAATTTTGTATGGGGAGAACAACAAGAATGTTTTGATAAAGAGACGGGAATTCTCACACCTTTTAATACCAAGTTAAAATCTATTCTTACAGTGGATGCCAGCACCACATGTATTGGAACTGTACTGGAACAAGTTCATGGTAAACAGGAGAAAACTGTGGCGTTTGCATCCAGGACATTGAGAAACACTGAGAGGAATTACTCTGTTATCGAACGTGAGACTCTAGCGGCAGCTAGGGGTTGTTGAGTATTTTAGAACCTACTCATGGGGCTCCAAGTTTATCTTGAGATCTGATCACAAACCCTTAGTAAAGGTGCTGTTGTTGGGTGGAATGGGCAAGTGCTCAACAAGACTTGCAAGATAAGCAGCCCGTTTACAAGAGTATTGACATACTGTATAGAGCACATTCAAAGATGGAGAAACACTCCAGCGGATTGTCTGTCGATATTGTCTTTGGAATGTTAGAAAGTGGATGGTCCTGTAGTTTTAGCAAAGGAAAGTGAGGGCGCTGTAACTTCTGGCTGTTTTGAGTGTGGTGGGGGTACATACAATCACGAAACAAGAATGGATCAATGAGATGGAGTTGGACATTACGCTGAAGGAAATGAAGCTTTTGGTGTTAAGAGGGAGTAGAAGAGAGAATATGGTGCCTCTCTCTGTCAAGCCTTACCTCAAAAGCATGGATGAATTGTTGGTGTATGAGGATGTTGTGGCAATGAGAGGAGAACAATTCATTCTCACTCGAGGTTTATGGACCAAGCTCATTGAGATAGCACATGAGGGGCATTTAGGCCAAACGAAAACTAAGAAAATATTACGTGTAGACTGGTGGTGCCCAGGATGGATGCTCAAGTGGATGGAAAAATTTAGCATCTGCAAGGAGAGTGAGAAGCGCTTGAGAGTGGTTTTACAGACTGATTTAGGGTACATAACAGATCCCAAACAACCTTGGCACGCTATTTGTTTTGATTTTATTGGGCCCATGAATAAATTGAGAGGCAATTTCAGATTGGCTTTGGTAATTGTGGACGTGCACACTAAATGGCTGGTGGTAAGGTTTATGAAGGAGATCACCACCAAAGCGACGGTTGCCTTATTGAAGGACATTGTGGGTGCATAATGCATTGAGTCAGTGATTATCACAGATAAGGGCACACAATTGACTTCCGAAGACATGAGGGGGTTTCTGGAAGTTTCTGAAATTAGGCAGAACCACACCTCGCTTTACAACCCCCAGGTAATGGTATTGCTGAGAGGCCAACCGTATGGTTAAAGATACCATACAGATGGCGGTGGCGTGTGGAGATGTTTGTGGTATGGTTTCAGAAATTATATGGGCGTTTCGCTCAAGTGCACATGAAGTGACAGGCAAGACATCATTTGAGTTAATGCGTTGTAGGTTACCGGGCACAAAGATGGCTCCTACATGGATTAAAGAGATTGTCAGGCAGGGTGACTAAGTGGTAGAGAGCGGGAAGTGGTCTCCTTCTCAGCCTATTTGTGAAGAAGATTGGGTAAAACTACGGAGTGGCAGGAGTGGTAGTGGTCTGTTTAAGGTTCCAGCTGTGAATGTTAGGTTCCAGCAGAGTCAGTTGGAGACCAGCTGGCGGAGGGACAGCTACTTTTATGTCGCAGGGTGTTACAACAATAAAGTCCAGCTTTGTGTCTTACCATGAGTGGAGTTGAGCATCTTTATGCTGCAAGACATATCTTCTATCCCCATGGCTTGTTCAGGTGGATCACTAACACCAAAACCCTAGCCTAGAACGGTAATCTGTTGAAATTCGATGTAAAGAAATACCTGCCTACAAGCTTTATCACAGTGTATTAACATTCCAGCCTTAAAAGTCTGTTGTCATGTACACTTGATTTTTACAATGAGTAGTTCAGGCCTTCTGGGTTTGTTATAATATTGTATAATACACAGATCAAAACTATGAAATCAGCCATGCCTTTTACCAACGAATCGAAGCCTTCACCATTTTCCATTGGATTTACACCTTACCTAACACTGGCCTATTCAAGCACACCTACACTGGCAACCATCATGAATAAAGTTATAAAATTAGAACTAAATGCAAAAATACAGCTTACAAACAATATACAACCCTCTCAACAGGGTCTAACAATCATCACAGTGAAATCTTTAAGGGTTTATTAGAGTGGGTGGCTAATGTCAAACCTCTTGCCTACTACATATAACAAAGTAGCCTATCACGCAATGGGATAACAACAACTGCTAAAGGCTTACTAGCTTTAACAAATGAGTTCACAATTATCTAGACCAACTGCCTTTGTCATAAAGTTTCATAATAAGCAGACCAGACATATGTCATCGGACATGTTTCCCGATGCACCAATCAGGCTTACAGCTTGTTACCATAACCAACTCAGGCATATATATTTTTCAGTGTAAGCTTTTCCACATGGCAACCATTTGACACAAAGTCATAAAATTAGAAACGAATAGAAAATTACTGTTGGCTAAACAAACTTATATCTCTTCTAAGAGGGCATAACAAGGATTGTCACAGAGCAAACTTTTTACATCCACGGTTTGTCACACGGGGTAACCAACACCAAAACTATTGCCTACTAAGGTACTCTGAGATTCCATATAACAAAATACATATCAGTAGGCTTTAGCAGAGAGTAATAACAATCAACACTTAAGTGCCTATTGACTTTAACATATGCTTTTCACACTAAATATGTCCGGCCTAGGGCTTTTATCATAACATTTAATAAACCGATCACACATATAGCCATGATCATTGACTTGCCACCATAACCAGCTCAGTCCTACATGAAGCATTAGCTTTATTACAAGCCAAAGAAGTGCAATACAAGCAGTCTTTTTATTGAAAGCATACACATTTGACCCAATCAAAACCTGTACTCAGGGGGAATCAACATGTGGATGGAGCCTAAGCCCCTCTTTCAAGTAGTATTGTGAAACTTCTTTGTTGGTCAGATAAATTCAGGTGTCAGTTGCAATCTCAATTTAAACCTAAAATCCATGCAGATTACTATAGCCCTGGGTATCCCATACTGCAACAATCAAACACAAATCTTCACTCTGAAGTCTAAAGTTAATAATGGGAGAAGAGGGTGTTGGGACTGCAGTACATTCCTCACGGCTACCTTACTCCTTATCTGTGCTGCTGCCAGAGAATGGCAAACACCATAAATTATCTAATTATCTAAGACTCTTTTACAGCATTACAATGTCATGCGTGCGCTCCTGAACATTCAAGCTCAGGCAGCTGGATAAACAAAATTATCAAAGCTGTGTGGATGGCAAGCACTTTTTCATGGAAGCACACAATGCCTGCCCAATAAAAACATACTCCTGGCTACCAACATGTGAGCGGAGCCAAAGCCCCTCTCTAGTGATGCACACATAATTGACTGGCAACAACTGCACTGTCAAGCCAAACCATGAAAAATGGTGCGTCAATGCTCAAAAAAATCTGTACGCTAAACATCGGCCTTTAAATCCACTAGAACATCACTTCTGAGCGATAAGCTGAGAAAGAACAATTCTGACAAGCCAGATCATCTAAGGTGTTTGTGAGGCTGATTTTTTCTTTTTTTTGAGTAACGTTTGCAGCGACCTAAATACAGGGCCGGACTGGCCGTAGCGGGCACCGGGCAATCCCCCGGTGCGCCGCACGGGTGGGGGCCGGTTTTGGACCCTGGGGGCCGTTTTTGTTACAGGGCCGTTTTTGCAGCATAACTGAAAAATCGGCCCTGTAACAAAATCGGCCAAAACCCGGCCCTGGCAAAGAGCTCGGCGGCACCCCCAAGCCCGGCGGGGAGGGGGGCGGGCGGCCGAGCACTTTGCCAGGGCCGGTTTTGTTTCCCAGTCCGGCCCTGCCTAAATAGAACATTATGGCCCCACTGAAATCAACAGAGAAAAATCAATGCAAGTCACTTAAGAAAAGCATTTTAAAAACAGTACCAAAAATAAATAAGGTGACTCAGAGGTCCCTTGTGGAGTTGAGTGATACAGTTAACCAAAAAGTAAATCTGGTTAAAATCCTCAGTTTCTTTAGTTAATCTACTGAGCTCAGTTGTGTTAAAATTCACTCTGTATCAGAACTAAAGAAACAAGTAGATTACTAGCTTCAACAAATGGAATGCAAACTGGTAATTTTCAGCACTCTGCGTAAGTAGCTCCTGCACTTCATTTTTGTCCCTCGTTGTAGGCGGATGTGAATCTGATGAAAGAGGCAGATCTGCTCTGTGAATAACATCCAAATACTACAGGCAAAAAAATACAATGTCCACCCCAAGTACCTTGCGTTTTGACAATAGTCCTTTACTGGAGGAAATCCTCATGAATTTATCCATCTCAAATTCACCGGAAAATCCGAAAACTAAACGAAACAATGCCTGTTGAGGTTCAACGGGGAATATGGGTTCCAAGGACACTGTGATGTGATCCATTCCAGAACACCAATTCCAGCAGTGTCAAGTTCAGGGGTGAGTCAACTAACACATTTGATGTAATAGTCTCACCATACACTGCTGCTGACTGAAAATAACATTGACCCAACAAACTGAAGAAATCCTTCTTGGGGAGCGCCATGTTGTACTTAGTTAACAAGGCCTGCATCATGGACGTTATTGAGAAGTCACCATGGCTAGGAGCTGCTTTCCCTGGCTTATGCCATGCTTGTGACCACTGCTCTCAGAGGTGGCAAAAGCACTGCCAAGAACAGAGAGCAAGCAGTATTCGCATAGGCACTATTAACTTTCTGCTGCTCCCACTAGGACATTCCACTTTAAACGGAATAAAATAAATACATTCAGCAGTGCAATGCATTCTCTTTGAAATATATCATAAAGTGAAATGGTTTTTAAACAGAATAAACATTTTCAATTTATTTTCATATTTATTACTATCAATACATTAATAATTATGTGTTTGAATAAAATTGTCACCTTTGTGTTTTACCCAACTGATAGTGCCTTTACAAGTAATCACAAAACTAATTCATAATTCGGAGCAATTCATATGATCCATGTAAGAAATACAAGTATTGTTTGGAAGGGGGTGTGAAGGGAGTAGGGAGGATACACCTCAAATAATCACAATCAATGCCAGGGTGATCATTTAAAGTCACTAAATTAACCTGAATTTAACCACCTGGTAGCTATGGTACAGAGCAGACAAGCTTAGCTAAGGAAGAGGCTAGATACATCTCCGAGGCATTCCTTCTCAGGAAAGGACACCCGTCTCCATACCCAGGTCCTTTGTCTACGGTCTAGAAGGAACACACATCATAACACATTAGTGCCATTAATAGTCATGTGGTACTGGACACTTGCAAAAAGGCACATTGGGTTTAGGCAGGAAAATGCCAACTTTAAGAAAGGGTCCTTTACAAAATGGTAATTTACAATCTAATGTTACTATTAAAGAAGATTTTAAATTATTTTCAGAATGAGTGGAATAAGTATTTTTCTAGCAGCTACCATAATGAATTTATCACTTATTAAATGTAATAAGGTAAACCAATATTAGTATACAGGAGACTAGCCTTGCCAGCGTGAAAAATTACTTTGGGGTTTTTCATTTCTAGGACATGAAAAACTAGTACACGTCCTTTTTTTTTTTTTTTTAAATACCATGAGCTTTTGTAGCCTACCACGGGAGTGACTTACAAGTATTACCAAGCATTGGCAACGCCATATGAATGGCTTTAAAGGAATGTTGTATGGTAATGTGACATTACAAGTAAATAGGTTGGGAATGGATATGCATTTGTGTGGGAAAAAAATAACTGTGGAATAATATTGGTTAAGGTTAAAAAGCCAGGTGACAGTTGAACTTTCAAGCCAGACCTAAAAATCCATGTAGGTTAATGACTGCCCAACTCCCATCTGAGCAGCTGCCACAGACAAACTACAAATAATAATAATGCCTATTTGTAAAGCGAAAACATTTATGTTATGTTAGCCTCCATTTATAGCGCACACGGCTATACTGAAGTGTCCCGGCGCGGAAGCCAAAAGGTGGAGACAGAAGGGAGCTGACCCGGCTGAAAGATTACTTAAATAACAGTTTTTAAATGTTTTTTAAACAGCCTGAGGTCACTGATGTTTCGAAGTTCAAAGGGCAAGGCATTTCAGGCCATGGCCACTCTAACAGAAAGGGAGCTGCCGCCCATTCTAGCCAAGCGGTACCTAGGTCCGACAGCGAGGCATTGGCCAGTGGAGCACAAATGTCTGGGTGACACATAGAACGTGAAGCGTCTCCTAAGATACTGAGGCCCTGCCTTGTAGAGGGCACCATGGGCCAGTGTGAGGGCCTTAAACAAAATCCGTTGGTCAACCGGGAGCCAGTGCAGATCCAGTAGCGTCTGCCTTATGCTAGACCTGCCCAGAATCCCCAATAAAGCTCTTGCCACCGCGTTCTGGACAATCTACAGCTTTTTTAGCTGATATGCCGGGAGACCAATGTACAAAGCATTGGCATAGTCCAGCCATGACAGGATAAGCACACGAGTCACCACTTCTTTAGCCCCTTTGGGCAATAGGGGCAGGAACTTCTTTAAGCGTTTAAGTGTGCCAAAGAACACACCGGCTAATTTATTAATCTGAGGCAGAAATCTTAATTCCTCACTGAACCAGACCCCAAGATTTTTCGCCGGGCTCCCCATAGTTAGGCAAGGGGTAACCCACAGGCCAGATGTCCTCTCTGAAATGTGGGGGGAAGGATCCATAGAGGAGCACCTCGGATTTCTCTTCGTTGCACTTCAGTTGAGCCTGCGCTAACCATTTAAAAACTTCCGCAAGACAGTTCTTGGCAACGGTCGGAGGGAAATCAGTTTTCTTCCACAAGAAGAGGAGCTGGGTATCATCAGCATAAGCTACGATCTTAGCGCCCAGCTCCTCCGCCAGGTAGATAAGGGACGTCATATAGACATTAAACAGAAGAGGGCTCAATGTTGAGCCCTGAGGAACCCCCGTGTTCAGACTTCGCAGAGTTGAGGAGCAAGGAGGCAGCCATACTTGCTGTGTTCTATTGGCTAGAAAAGATTCAATCCAGTCCCACACCCGACCGGAGATGCCGATGTGAGACAACCGCTCCAACAGTTGGTGGTGTGGCACGGTGTCAAACACGGCAGAGAGATCTAATAGCACCAAAGTTGCTCTGCCGCTGGTATCCAGGCACTCCCTAATCGCCTCCACCATCTCGACCAGGGACATATCAGTACTATGAGATGCCCTGAAACCCGACTGGGCAGGGTGGAGGGCGCCAGAAGTCTCAACAAACTCAGAGCTGCTTGTGAGCGGCCTTCTCACACACCTTAGCCACAGCCGGGAGGAGTGAAATGGGGCGGTAAACAGCCGGGGTAGCGGGATTTAATGCAGGTTTTTTCAACCAAGGGAGGAGTTTTGCCTGTTTCCACTCAGGTGGGACCGATGCGGTCAGGAGGGACGGATTGACTATTTTGTTGACTTCCGGGTTAACTACCTCCGCTACTGCCACCAATAACCTTGCTCGGCAGGGATCCGTAGGAGACCCTGATTTAAGCGATTTAAGTATTGCCAGGGTATCTGCCAGCGGGATAGTGGTAAATGTAGTCAAACAGGGGCGAACTGGATCTAAGTTAACGGCTTTCTGATGCAAACATTTCACCTCCCTTAAGGGGTTCAAGGCGCTGGGGACCGTCAGGGAGATTAAGTGAGCTATTGCGCAGAGTCACATGATGCTGAGCTTACCTGCCACCAGAGCCAGGGATCGAACCGTGAGTCCCGTGCTTCTGGAGTCAGCATCTCTGGCCAGGGCTACGCTGAGCAGAGTTGATTTAGAGGCATGGGCAGATCCTTGAGCAAGTAGTCATACAGCTGGGAGTCGCATATTATGGTGGCTGATTTTTCTGTAAGTATTCATCAAAGGCATCCCATAAGTGTTAGGGGGACGAGGGGCCATTAAATTTAGAGTATAGGAACTTGTTTGCACCTCTAACTGAGCATAATAAGTTCCACCATTTGTCAAAAGCTGAGGGTGTAGAGGATTTCCAATCAGAGAGGACGGTTTTAAGACCTAGGGAGAGGAGAATCTGTCAGTAAGGAGGTGGAGTACTCAAATTCCTTTGCACTTGGGTTTGCCTGTGGGCCTAAGCTCATCGTCAGGAAATCTATTTCTAATCAGGGTGTTAGTGATATGATGCATTAGGGTCAGAATTTTAGTCCATTGTGTAGATGCCATTTTGCATGTAAAAA
Source organism: Triturus cristatus (assembly GCF_964204655.1). Taxonomy (NCBI): domain Eukaryota; kingdom Metazoa; phylum Chordata; class Amphibia; order Caudata; family Salamandridae; genus Triturus; species Triturus cristatus. The sequence goes on along the minus strand of NC_140589.1, from coordinate 634,637,689 downwards.
CATGTGCTGAAGGTCTCCAGAGGCCTCATAAACACCACCAATGTGCGTCTGAATCCCTTAGTGCCAGTTTGTGTAGTCTGGAAGTGGTCCACTACGTTTTGCGGATAGACCAGAACCTGGACGGTGCAAAGACAGGAGTGATTTTAGCTTCAAACTTGGAGCTTGAGAACCTGCTCCATGTTGTTTCGTCAAGGGATGACTACCTACTGTCGGGAAGTGGGATTGTTAAATAATTTTACAGCATGTCCATTATGTGACTCTATTAGTTTATATAGTTGGGAGGCTGAGTGCCCTCTTCTTCTAATGGTTTCTAAAAGTGCAGGCAGGTCTGGTGTGTAAGAGGACTTCAATTTGCTTAGAACATTTTTAATTTGTAGAAATTTATAGAAGTCAATATTAAGTAGGTCGAATTTATTTTGCAGGGTAGAAAAGGGCACTGTGTTGTTAGGTGATGCTAGGTTTAAGATGGCATTACTACCTTTTTGGGCCCACGACTCCTAGAATAGAGTTTTCCCGTCCAGTTTAGTGGTGCGATCATACCACAGAGAGGAAAGGGGCGAGCCCTATATGCAATGGACTAAGCATTTGTCTAAAAGGAGGAGTGATATTGCAGTATCTTTTATGATTTGGTGTGAGTGAGCGAGAGGAAGTTTCAGGTGTGGATTGTGAGGATTGAGTTGAGAGGGAGTGGTGAGATAAGACTGGCCTCAATCTTAAATCATTGGGGAGTGGGGGTACGGCGCCTTTGTGTTGAGCCAACAGGTACTCTGCGCAATCAAGTAGGCTCTTTGGCAGCGAAGGAAATCCAGGATGTACATCTCCCCTGAGGTTTTATTTCTTTTTAGGACTTTCATTGATATCCCTGTTTTATTTCCTTCCCAAATACATTAAGAAATGGAGCCGTCTACCGATTTGAGAAAGTTAAGGGATAAAAGCACTGGAAGCATGCTGGAGAAGACGATCAGTGGAGCTATCCTTTTCTTCACTGTACCAACCACTGTTCTTTTAATAATTATGTTTTTGTACGTTCCCTTGTGATTTGTAAACACAGTTTCTCTCCGTGATATACACTAGGCTTCAGCGATGCCATTTATTGTGATGTATGTATAGATCAAGCTGATGTAGCATCACTTCTTGAGGATAACGATCATTCAAAGGTCATATGCCATCCCCTCGTGACGACTCAGAGGTCAATGGGCATGTGCCGTCAATTCCTCTACCCATGGCATTTTGTGAATCCACGTCCATGTCTTGAACACTATTAACCAACTCAGCGACTCTGGTTCAGCAGTATTCAGAGTGCAGACAAAGAAGGGAGAAAGAACTGTACTGTTGAGAGGTATTTTCTTCCTATGGGAAGTGAGAGAATTATCTACTGCTTATGGCGGTGCTACCGTTTAGGGACAAAAAAAAATCTAAAAATTCAGAGAACCAATTAGAGAATCCAAAATGTAGTTATTTATTTTTTTGTAACCGCTGCTATGCACTTCCGCTGACAGTGTAAGGAGCAGGTATTTGGTAAAATAATCCCCTTTACGGACGATTAATATCCGAACATACCCTTTTATAAAAAGTGAATTTTATTTATGAATGAGCTATCAGTCACAGTGAAAGTAGACTAAACAAGAGAATGGCAGCGACTCAAAAGCGGAAGTCCAGCTAGATGTCGTCAGCGGGCCTCGCGCGCAAGCGGCCATGATGAGGCGGCTCCAGAGCCTCTGCGCGAGGCCGGCTTTGCTCCGTCGAATGTTTGGCGGTCGGCTCTATTCTTCTGTCATTATGGAAGCAAGATGCCACTGTTCCCTAATCCCGCCAAAGCTGATAAGTACCATCAACCTGTCAGTTCCCACATTTCAGATTCCTCCATCACAAGCATCAAAGAGGTTTTTTTCACATTTCGATTTCTCTGGGCTGCCAGCCGCCCCCTCTCGCAGTGTTCTAATGCAGCATTTGCACACCGGGGTGACTCCCAGCCTGAATGGCAGGTCAGTCCCTGCTCACTGAGCTTATCTGCGGCCTGGGCGCGAGGCAATTTGGATCCAATCAGAACTTATTTAGCTCAAGAGTAATGAGCAGCATAGTGACACAGACTTAAACCTGACCCTCAGGACACTGCTCATCAAGCAGCAAAACTGTGACAAAATCATTCATCTTCTACCCGCTGGCAAGAAATAATACTCGCACTCACTGTATTACTTTTCAAGACACAGAAAAAAAAAAAAAAAGCCCTGAATGTTCATGATGCGAGACATTAATTTGCAGAGAGCTGAATTCCCTTGAACCCCCGCTGCTATGAGCTCACCAGGGGAAATGGGCCTTAGGAGACTGAAATGGAATAAAGAAAATTGCACCAGTTTTCTTTTCATTTTAAATAAGCTTTATATCTGACAAGGGATATCCTTAAAAAGAAATCTGGGTAGGTAAAGGAGGAAGGATGGAAATTAAATGCCTCGAGGTCTTTGTGTCTGGGGCGGATTTGTGCCGGATTTAATGAAACACAAACTGGCCCATGTTCCTCACCCAGGAGAAAAGAGTGTTCTTGCTAAAATACATTGTGAAACGCCCAAATCGATGAAGTTCACGGATCACATTAATACAACCCCGGAAACAGAATGAAATGCATATTATTTTTTAAATACATCTTGTTCACGAAAGTAGCATCGTTTATAATATTTGAAAAGACATTAAACTGCTCCAAGTCAGCACAACATTCCGAATTATTCATTCTTTATTTTTAAACACAAATATGTTTGCTTTTATTTCTCAACCCTCCAAAACTATACGTTCAGTGCAGCCTGAAACCAAACCATCAATACAGCTAGCTGTCAGAAAGGGAGCTATAAAATAGAAGAAAAGTAAACAGAGAAGTTGCTTCTACTACACCAACACAAACTGAGTGAGATTTTAGCGTTGCCTACACGAGCACACTGCTGCACAACTTTATTTTGCGGACCTAGAAGTGGACAGATGTGATCGTCGTCACCACCGTGCTTCTGGAAGAGTAAAGTCGAGGACACTTTCAACCTTTTAAGCTAAAAGTCAATGGACAAATTTGCATGCCCTGTATATATTTTTATTATTAATCAGCTTAGCAAGATATACGAAGGTCGTGGTCTCGGAGCGGTACATCCTCACTGAGATCTCAAGATTTGAGCATCCTTAGTTAATAAAAGACTAATTTGTAGAGAAATGATTTCTGAATTCGGATTAAAACGAGCACTGGCAAAGCCAACAATTCTGGCTTTGGCTTTCAGCCTTTTCCTCTAAATTGCAATAAAAAGGTGACAAGATGATGGGGAAATGCTTGGAAAAAATTCACCTACAATGCACTCTAGACAAAGGCCCGCCTTCTGCAAATCTGTACAGACCCTGCTCCCGGCTGGAATAGTCCACCCTGAACCGGTCTTGGGTTGCGTCTGTTACGGTTCAGAGAGGACCTGGCTTTGCAGTTCGGGATGGACTGTTCCTACTGGAGCAGGATAAAGGATGATTTGCATATGGCTGGATCTAATCGGAGGTAGCATTGTGGGCAAAATAACGATGGACTGGGATGTGGCGCAGGTAATTTCCAGTGGCCAAGATTAATTCCATCATCCTACCCATCACTTTTTTTTATTTTTTACATAAGCTTTCTGGCTTGGTCATACTTGTTTTGTCAGGCATACACCAAAATGTTAGCCTGGAGATTAGGAAAGGTTATATCGTCATTTATTCACCCCTTTGAAATGGGATTCTAGGAAGTTTGTGTCTTTATCCTTCTTTGAAATCACAACGGTGGCTTGGCTGCAGAGCCCGAGACAGCACCAGCTATGTAAGACACACAGGACCTAATGGGTCGGCAAATAAATGCATGTGTGGTTTATAGAAGGCCTTCCCAATGGGGAACAGAAGAAATGGCTTGGAGTATTTCCAATATGTTGATTGATTTATTAAGGCTTTACCAATCTTTCTCCGTAATAGAGGGGATGTTAACTTTACTAAGGAAAGGTGCATGCTTCTGGTATTTCTGGGCTTCACACAGAGCTATGCATAATATGCCTTAGATGTGGCAGTAATGTCTTTGACTTTCATATGTATTGGTCTAGAGTCATCCCTCATGGATTCTATTGTGGGTCTGTTCTTCAGATATTTTGAATATGAGGCTACTATCTTGTCAGGCTTGTTAAGGTTGCAAAGTTCTTTCAGACTGAACACGGATGTGGACCATACTGCTCAGTCTTCGTTTATATTCTTATTTTAACTTCTTGAGGGCAAAACAATTTGTCACCTTTATTATATATGTGTATTTCTTCGATTTGTTTGATCTGTTTCTCCAAGGTATCTGATCTACTGTTTAGTTTAATATCACGGAAGAATAAAACAGTAATCACGACACCTCTCAGAGAAGCCTTAAGGGAGTTTTGAGAGTAAAATAATTAACAAGCCCCTCCAAAGGCTAGACTATATGGTGTGCATGTCAGTATGAACCAGGATTTCTCACTTCCTGCTTCACTGTAATGAGAGTTTGTCAGAGAAATGTGTCCTTCAGATAGTGGACGAGCTTGCACAACAGATTTGTCGACAGACTCCTTTGCTACAAAAGAGACACAATGTGGAAGCGAATGCAAAATCTGTTAGAAAAACTAATTACAATGGTTACACCAGAAGAAAGGTCAAGGACTATGGTCAAACTTCTTTTTTGGTGGGACAATGAAGACTTCAGACCTGTTCTGAATCTAAAGACTCCGAACAAGTACTTTGCACATCGTACTTTCAAAATAACCCTCCAATCCTTGCGGCTAATTTGTCCGGAAGACGTCTTGATTTTATTAGACCTAAATGACGTGCACTTCCATATTCCAATTCGTCAAGGGCATCAGAGGTTCTTGAGATTTGTGATAGAGAATCAGCATTATCAAAATCAGGTGTTTCCTTTTGATTTCACTTCAACTCCTCTTGGTTTTACAAAGGGTCTGACTCCTGAAGTATTTGCAGGCTAGAGAAACCAGACTATATCCATATTCAGATGGCTGGCAGATTGTTGCTGCTTGTTCAAAGGTTCCAGAGAATGCAGATTTGGTATGCAGAATTCTTGAGGAACATGTGTTTCTTATAAACATGGAAAAAGTTTGTCTCCAGACTGCTCAGGATTTGACTTTTATAGAAGCCCCTTACACTACAAGCCTGTGGTGGTAAAATACCAATTTATTTGGGGAACAATAGCCCCGCGCACACAACTGCGTCCTGTTGCCCCCTGCTGCACTATTGTTAGCTAGGGTCTAGGGAAAAAGGCAACAGAAAGGAGAGAAGAAAAAACAAATAAGCAGAACAAAAACAAAGAAAACTATCTTCATAGTTGGCCAAACACAGAAGACCTCATTAAGTAATAAGTCATGTGAAGTGCATGCTATGGCAACTCTCCTAGTCGGCGAAAAAAAAAAAGTCACATGTGACGCATTTTCCTTCATTGCGCCCTGGACACACCTTTTAAAAGGTGTGCCCAGCGCAATGAAGGAAAATGCGCTGTATTATGATGAATAAGCTTCCCTCAGGGCAGGCGCAAACTCGCGCTGCCCTGGGGGAAGCGCATTAATGCGAAAAATGGAGCAGCTGCTCCGTGTTTTCACAGTGAAGGCGACAACCCACCTGCACTTATAAAGTTGCAGGCGGTTGCAGCAAGTGACTGCACCTGCCCGCAAGGGGATGTCTGGGGGGTCCACAGGACCCCCTTTGCCCTCTCTAGAGGGCTGCTCTTAGGGGGCGAACTGACAGTGCGCCTCCTGACAGTATTTTTATGTGCGCCAGCACCATCGGTATTACAGAAGGGGCCACACAAGTGTCTGCGTTCCCTTCTATAATGCCAAAGTGCCCCGGGGCGCGTAGAGGGGGCACAAACGTCCATTGCGCCCCCGGGGCACTTTTTTCACTACAGCCCCTGGTAGTCATCCCCTTTTGCCGATGTTGTCCAATAGCGACATGGCTCAAGCAGCTTTACAATATACAGTGACTCTGAACTGAAGAGATTATTACATGCAGCCTCCATCTGCAGACACTGATGCAGATCAGTGCATAAACTGTGGACAAGTTCAACGCCGGGCACTTAACTGCTGTGCCTATTTAATAACCTTGCTCGCCGAGACGAGCTTTGTCTCATTGTTCCTGACACTGCATATATTAAACTCCGGTACTTGACTACAGCTAATTCCTGTAAGTGAAAGATTGGCATTTTTACAATAATCTCAAATAGAATCACCGCCAAAGCTAGAAATGCGATTCCAGATTCATAATGAGAAGTGTTAAAGGGTTTGCTAAAACTGTTTGACATGCAGAGGTCCGACCACTGGGGCACCGGCATTTCCCAATAAAGAAATAGCAGTTTACTTAAGGTGGTCTCCGTTTTCTTAACGCCACTGTTCCCCCCCCGTGATGTTGCACGAGTGACAGCTGCGGATGGCTTCCTCAACCAGCGCGTCCATCCGCGGGAACCACACCTTGCTCCGCAGCCTTGCCTTGGTCTTGGAGATGCCTTGGTGCCCTTGATGTGCCAACCTGACCACCTCTCCTTGGAGACTCATCGGAATGACGAGAGTTGCTCCTCGCAGGACCACCCCGTGCGGCCCCTCGCTGAGCTCACTCCGCGCGTTCCACACCTGCTGTCGATACACTTTCTCCTCTTCGGTGAGGGCCTGCACTCCATCCAGGAAGTTCCGCCAGTGGTGGGTCGCCAGCGTGCGCTTCACCTTCACGAGGCAGTCGTCCAGTTCCGTGGCTTTGCCGATGTCTTCCAACGTGAGTGCCACCGGGCACGCGGCTTGCGACACTAGGCGGACGAACTCCTCCGTCTCCGCCTCCTCCGCCTGATCGGGGCGCGCCGGCTCCGGGTGGCGGGACAGGAAGTCCGCCGGGTTGCTGGCTCCTGGTCGGAACACGACCTCAAATCGGTACGCTTGTAACTGGACCGCCCATCTCTCGATCCTCGGGGGCCCTAGCCTCGCAGTGCCAGCGAAGAGCGGAACCAGGGGCTTGTGGTCGGTGACCACCCGAAAGTCGTGCCCATACAGGTAGAGATGGAAATGCTGGCAGGCCCACTTGATGGCCAGCGCCTCGCGCTCGATCTGCGCGTACCTCATCTCCGTAGCCGTCAGAGCCCTGCTGGCATACGCGGTCGGGACCCATTCCTTCGCCTCCGTCTCCTGCATCAGGACTGCGCCCAGCCCCAAGGGGCTCGCGTCCACCACCACCTCTGTCCGCCGGTGGGGCCTGAAGTACGCCATCACCTTGTCATCGATCAGCGCGTCCTTGACCGCTTGGAACGCCATATCTTCCTTGGCCGTCCAGGTCCACGGATGCCCACTCTTCGTGAGAAGCCGGAGCGGCTCCGACAGGGACGCCAGATTGGGAATGAACCGCCCGCAGTAGGTTGCCATCCCCCGGAAGCTCCTGACCTCGGTGGCAGATGTGGGCCTCGGGGCAGCGCGGATCGCACTACAGCCACTTAATCCACAATAAAATATTCTCCTGTGAGCATTTCGTTTGCCTTAGACACAAGAAGCACCAAAAGGTATTTCGGAGAGCAGCATCTCGCTGTATGCAAAGATCTCTATACCCTAATTTCACGCCTCACTGTCGACCATGTCACATCCGGTCTCCCCCTAGTACCTTAAAAAAATACGCACACACACGAAAAACTCAGCTATGAAAAGAAAAGAGCAGAATCAGAAACTCAGCACAAGGCAGAGGGAGTGTAGCCCACATCCACCATTGGGGGGCGGCAAAAACAAGATGGCTGACACACTCTGATGTCAGTGTGGCAGGTTTCCCTCAGCTATACATTAGTGCCTAAAACGAAAGCAGTTTACACTACAAATGCTTGGACTCAAAAATGACGGCATTATAGCAATTAAGGTCCAGCACATTAGCGAGGGCAGTGCAATACTATCCATAAATCTGAGTATTTTAAAGCACAGATTCGCACGATCTTTAAAAGCAGCCATCGGTACTCTCCCAATAAAAGCTGCAGTAGTTTAAGATGTTACAAGAGGTCTCTACAGATACAAATGCTTGCTTTATCACGGTGCAGTACCTCAAATCGTTACTACAGGTGCCACCATGAGTTAGTTACCAATGCTTACATTAGGCTGTTTTTATACAGCCTTGAGCCAGACACAAATACTTGCTTTTGCAGGCCTCAGAATCTTTAAGCCAGTACTTGAGAACCCTTTGCTGACCAACCAGCCCTACGTTAAGTCTTTACTAGAGGCCCTACAGCCTTCCTCCACTGCCCCCTCCAACACCAGAGGATTCTGAACTTGAAGGAACATTCTAATTGCATGCATAATTACAAAACATACAATGCTGGAGAACTTATTATTTTTGGTTATATCACTGTTTAAAAAAATACAGAAAAATAAATCCTAGATAGAATCCAGTCTTTTAAACAAAGGCTTTTTCGAGACGCTTAAACTGTGTAAAAATGAAACTTATTCTACCTTTTCCTCACTTCCAGTATTTTGAAACACGTTCGAAGGTTTATCAAGCAATTTGTTTTCCCCGAACAAAATGTTTACTCTGCACGCAAATCTTTAAGTGTAAAAAGTATACAGAATCCACAATGCTGTTCGAAACTCGTCAATACTATCCTCACTGATGACCCCATCAAATCCTCTTTACCATTCAGAAATTTGCATGTATTACTGAAAACATTTTGATCCCTTTGCATTTATAAAGAAGTTTGCAATATTGCATGGGCATTCATCATGCTGCAATAAAGTCAGAGGCAAACAAAAAAAATCATTCTCAACTGCAAAGACCTGTCTAAAATGCAACACTTCGAAGCCTGCCTTACACAAATATCTTAAAATCTCCTGCACAGATTTCACATAAACAGACCACAAAAAGACCTATTCTACCTGCTTTTGACATAGCGGAAAGCAAACATTCTGATGGGAGCTAAAAAGGAAATATTTAATTTGATGGGATGCTCCTCCTGGGTAAATTGGCAAGCTTCTTGAATTCGCTCCATTTGTAAATAATCGTTCTCACTGTGGAACTACATTTTGTTTAAAAGAACTTTGTAAAGGTGCCTGGCTGGTGAGCAGCACTGATTCTTAGACATGGTCACAGACATCTTTGGTCTTTCAAATGTTTGTTATACCTCATCATGCCTAGGTCAAAAGGTTTCTGAATTGCAAGTAGCAGCTGTAGGAGAGTGGGATCTGCTTCACGTGTTTACCCCCACCTTTTGCTGCTGTAACACTGTTTTTCGACTTTAGTCTGGCTGGTGCCCTCCTATTTAGGACCCCTGCCTAGCTGCTTCCTCTCTAAATTGATTCCATGTACCTTAGGTACATCACACATTGGATTCTGTGGTGCCCTTATAAGTCCATAGTATATGGTATACTATTTACCCAGGGCATAGGTACCCCAGAGGCCTACCAGGGGCTGAAGCATGTATTATGCCACCCCTAAAAAGCACTCCAAAATGACACCACAGGTCTGCTACTGCAGCCTGGGTAAGGTGGTGCATGCACCCCTTCCTGAGCTATAGGTTCACTACATCTCACCTATCACTGCACATAGAAACCCCTATAGCAGGCCTTATCAATCCTGAAGGCAGGGTGCTTGGTTATATGTGAGAGGGTGCCCAGGCATGAGCTGAGCAGTTCTGCAGCCTTCGGAATCTATCCTCCGGGGTTGTCAGTGGTGCAGCCTGACCATATATTCTTAAGTGCATTATATCTAAAACGGTTAATGCCCACTTTGGACTGGCTGCACAGAAACATGTTGTGTTTGGTGTCAACCACCTTGGAATCATACCCCCACATCAATTCCTGATGTGAGAATATGATCCCACCCTTCTAGAGGGAGAGACATGACTGCACCGGTATACCCGGTACCAACTTAACAGAGCCCTGGAATCACAAAATGGATGCGGCAGCCACAGAAACGGGTCTGGCCTACTGCTGCTGACCAAAACTCTGGCAGAGGAGGCCTGGACAACAGGTTTCCTGTCACAGGGAGGTGTAACCACCTCCCAGACAGGCTGTGTATTGGGGCTGTGTGGGAGCACTCTCAGAGTGCTCTGAAGTCCTGCACTGGGGGCACATTTGGTGTCCCTGTGCATAGTCCAGCTCAAACCATTTCAGGGGCTTCCAGCCCCTGCTCTGGCGCGAAACTGGACAAAGGGAATGGGTGTAGCCAGCCCTCTTTCCAAACCCTCCCATAGGTGGATCCCCAGAGTTAGTCCAACCCCTTTGTTAGGTATAAGTAAGGAACCCCTGGCAACAGGACTTTAGATATCCCTGGACGAAACTCTGCAACTGAATCCTGGAACTTCAACGCTCTACTAACGACTGGAGGACTGAAGAAATCTCCCTTGGGGTCAAGGAGTGACTCCCCTGCTTGGCATGCACCAACAAAGCAATTGCCGGTCTGCATCTCTGAAGCTCCTGCCGGACGCCGATGACTTTGCAACACAGGAAGAGGATTTCCAGACTTCTCAGAGGCCGACCCGAGTCCCCAGCAAAGCTGAGACCCGCAGCCCTCGTGAGTAACGTGGAAACGGAACTCCTGGTCACCGTGCACTTTTGCAAGTGCATTGACTTCTCGACGTTTCTTGAAGTCGTGCTTGGGGTTACTTGTAGCCCCCACCTTGAGCAGAGAATTCACCGTAGATTGTCAGCCTAGTCACCCCGTGTGACCCGTGGGCCGCCATTTTGCGATTCCTGGTCCGTCGACTGGTGGGTCCTTGTGAAGGCAACTTTGATTTTCCTTGGGCTTCCCTGGTTGCTCAAGACGTGCCCTGACTCCATACCAAGTGTTGAATCCCTCAGACCTTGCTGGTCTGCACCGAAGCATCTTTCTCCTTTCTGCGTGGGTTGCTGTTGCCAAGGCTTGCTGTGTCCAATCCGGGCACCGACGCTGCAGCACTCGACATTCTTCGCGGGACAGCTCGAATCCAACTCCTGGTTGTCCTCGACGCCTCCAGGTCCTCGTGGCTGAAGAGTCAAGCTTCACCTGAAATCACCCGACATCGGTGGGCATTCGCCTATCGTGCTCCTGGTCACTGGCTAGTGACCCAGACACTGTCCCCTCTGCTTTCAGGTTCTTCTCGACTTCGATCCAGGCTTGGATCTCTTCGGACACTTCGCATCTTTCCAGCAGCAGCACTTCTTTGCCAGCTCCTATTGAAAACGATGACGCGACCCAACACCATTTGACACCTATGCACCCGACTTCCCTGGGTGAGGTAACTCGAGTACTCCAGTGCTCCCGTGGGTGTTGACCCTAGAACTTCCTAAGTCCAAAAGGGTTTGGTCCTGACTCATTTCTAGGTGTCCCTAATCTTTAAAAATCTAACCGCGACTTTCCCCAAAGAATCTAACGGGAGCTCGCAGCTGTGTTCTCACACTGCACACGGACCCCGCGGGTCCCGTGTCACTACCTTGGGTGGTTCCTTGGGGTCCCAGCGATTCTACAGGCTCTAGGCCTTGTGTCTAGTTAAGTCGTGGTTCTTATACCACTATTTTAGTGTATGGTTTGGCTCGCCCCTAGGGCCTGACGTGTATTTGTGCTATTTTACTGTGCTATTTGAAGTGTAAATTATGTGTTTGGACCTCTAGACTCATAAAGAGACTAGTAGGTTGTGTTTAGAAATAAATACATATATTTTACATATATACCTGGTGTGGTTCCCTTTCATTTGGTCATTCAAGACATTATAGACTGGTAAAACAAGCTGCTTTACATTCCTTCAAGACAGCCTGAAGGCTGCTCTCCATAGCTACCACTAGGATAGCTTTCAATAAATGTTGACTTTAACCTATCATCAATAAGGGGTGGTTTGGACTGGGGCAAGGTGCCCACTATAATTAGTGGACAGCATATACCAGGCCAACTTCTCACAGCAGCAGTTTCTGGTGATCAAGTAATCACATTTGTATTTAGAAGTACCGGATTTCCATTAACTTCTTAATAATATAGCTGCAGTTTTTTTATTTTTAGAAAAATCTTCAGCACTTGGCTAGTTTACCTGTTTTCAAAACGATGAAAATGTGAAATCTTTTTGCGTTACTTATCCCATGAGGTCAGATTTAGCTGCTGTTAGAACTTGATAAATACAAGAAAAACGTAACATCTGGGAAACCTTACTTTCCTGTAACACTGTTTTAGTTTGAGCTTCGAGACTGTTGTATTTATTTTGTGGGCTTCAGCCCGTCCATAGGCTTCTCATTTGCTGGCACCATCATCACTCTTCAATTCTTTATCCCCATTTGTCCATGGCATGCATTACGTCATGCCTCTTCCTGTGTTGAGCCCTCCCTGAGACACCAAGCAATTACTAATCTACATGCACAACAGCCATTTTAGGAAAGGATTTCAAGACTTTTTTAATTGTTTAAAAGTGCTTTTCACAAGCACTATTGTTTAAACTTGCTCCGATCGTTTGGTGTCGCAGTCACATTGCCTGTTTATGGAAAGTGCTGTGCCTGAGTGTTTACACTGTAGGGCTGGTCCGGTGCTATTTGTCAATTGCACGGCAGCCGTCTGTGTCTTTTACAGCAATCAGCTTTGCATGTGTGGGTGGTAGGCTCGGCTGAAGCCTCGGGCCCTGCCTTAGCACTGAGCCAGGGGCTCTTTCTGGGCATCTCACCCACAGCTCCAGCAGCAGGGAGGGAGGCCCCTCCAGGCTGCAGAACAGATTCACTGTGATGTGTGGAATACTGTTGGGCGGAGGGTGTCTGTCTGCTGTGTAGGTGGGGGTCTCCTTTGTGTGTGTCTGTTATTTGTCAGTGCGGTTTGTGTGCGTGTGTGTGTGTGCGCGCGCATGGTGGTGTGTGTGCGCAGTTGAGTGTCTCCTTTGTGTGTGTGCATGGTGTTGTGCATGCGAGTGTGCATGGTGTTGTGCGTGCGAGTGTGCATGGTGTTGTGCGTGCGAGTGTGCATGGTGTTGTGCGTGCATGGTGTTGTGCGTGCATGTGTGCATGGTGTTGTGCGTGCATGTGTGCATGGTGTTGTGCGTGCATGTGTGCATGGTGTTGTGCGTGCATGTGTGCATGGTGTTGTGCGTGCATGGTGTTGTGCGTGCATGTGTGCATGGTGTTGTGCGTGCATGTGTGCATGGTGTTGTGCGTGCATGTGTGCATGGTGTTGTGCGTGCATGTGCGCATGGTGTTGTGCGTGCATGTGCGCATGGTGTTGTGCGTGCATGTGCGCATGGTGTTGTGCGTGCATGTGCGCATGGTGTTGTGCGTGCATGTGCGCATGGTGTTGTGCGTGCATGTGTGCGTGCGCATGGTGGTGTGTGTGCATGCATGGTGGTGTGTGTGCATGCATGGTGGTGTGGTGTGTGTACAGCGCACTCTTTCAGTGTTGGGGGACCGGTACGATGGATCCCTCTGCCCTGTGTGTGTGTGTGTGTGCAGTGTTGTGTGTGTGTAGGTGGGGGTCTCCTTTTTGTATGTCTGTTGGTGCTGTGTGTGTGTGTGCGCGCGCGCGTGCATGGTGGGGGTGTGTGTGTGTGTGTGTGTGTGTGTGTTCATGGTGTTGTGCGTGTGTGTGTAGGTGGGTGTCTCCTTTGTGTGTGTCTGTTTGTTAGTGGAGACACCTTCAGGAAAGGTCTGAACCGAAAATTAGATAGCATCTCAGTTGGCCCCGGAGAAGCGTATAGGAGGCGGACTGCTACCTGAGCCTTCAACCATGTGCTTGGCACTCTACATTTCCACTACTGGAAAGGGGGCTGCTACAAACCCCCCTCTCTGCCCTGGTCACATGTCGCTTCCTCATGCCCACTAGAGGGCCTTAATTTGAACCACTGCATGATTTTTTTTTTTAACCATGTATGTACGCGTTTGGATGGTGAAGTTGTTTTGAAATCTCATATTCCTAACAGAGACTGCCTAAAACGCTGCCCTTTACATGTCACTGTGGCACAAGCACGTATACAGAACTTCCCAGGTGGAATCTGACTGAGGTGTATGTCTATCTAACTATTCAACTATTCAATCTTCCGACTTGTCCACCTATCTTAATCTATCCGCATGCTGATCCGTATATGGATTGATCCGGTTACCCGTCCGTCTGTACATCTTGTGGTTAATAAATCAATGTGTCTTTCATCCATTCCATCTTCTATCTTTTCATTTCTCCAACTGTCTTCCCACCTAATTATCAATCTATGAATCCATCCATTCACTTGTCCACCAAATGATTTGTTAATGGGCGGGCCCTTTAGAAGCTGCTGGGGAGGTCAGCCCTGACTGGGGGTTCCCCTTCTCTCATCTGCTCCAGGCCCCTGGTCTCCAGGGGTCCACCCCTTCCACCTGAGACTATGCCGCATCTCACTGAGCCCAGGAAGTAAAAGAGCCCTGCTGACGCTTGTGGACCCCAAGGCCTTGGAAAGGGACCCCTGCATTCCACTGACCTCCGAAACGAGGGCACCCAAATGGCTCCATGACCACCTAGCCACATCCAGGTGCATTCTGAGGATCATTTCAGCATGGAAGTAAAGCAAAAACTAAAGGTGATGCAACTGACGTATATGCTGATCTTTCCGGCTAAGCTGAAGGTGATCCACGATGACAAATTGCACTTCTTCAAGGCACCTCAGGGGGTGTGGGATTGGCTCGTGAAGAGCGGGACCATTTACAAATCCCACCCACAGAAGACAGAGGGGCACACAGGGAGGGCCCACAGGCCTCGGGACAAAGATTCACCAGAAAATAGAGGAGGTGTGTGAGATCACAACGGAGAGGTGCTGAAGGCCAGACACCCCCAAGCAACAGTTCAGATGAAGAGACCTGCGGTGCTGAAGGGGGCCTACTGGACAGAGTTGAACCCAGAGAGCTACCCACAGCGGCCCCCAAGAGGACATTTTACGCCATGGTATCTTTTTCTATACACTATATATGTATGCATGTCTCGAAAACCTTACTAATGAGGAGAGGGGATGAATGGTTGCGTAGTACCAACTACTCCGAATGCTCTGCAACGGTTGATCATGTTAACCTGCCAGGGTGAGCTGTGCACAATTGTAAGCATATTACCAGAGGCATGGAGTACAGCTAATAGCTGCCCATACTCTAGACTATGTCAATTCAATTGGGGAGGGGCAACAAATGCTTAATGTTTAGAAGTGTAGGGTGGGAGAAGAATTGGGATGCTTGTTCTGTTTTTAAACATCATCTTGTTGTTGAGTTCCCTTTTTATTTCACACCAACCACAGTGACACTTTGCCTCACCCACCACACCAGAGGGATGGCAACACAAACCTCCATGACACACTTTAAGGACACTTTCCAAATCCTCTTTTTCAAAGTAAACAGCCTGAATAATAAAAATCAAGAGGGGTGTGATATTCTAGTATCTTTAACGGCACGGACCCAAAGTAGTGCTCCTGCAAGAAACTCACTTCCTGGGCAATAGATACTCCTTCCGCTCCAGGGGAGGAGACACAAGGGTCTACCACTTGGGACACACAACCACCTCCAGGGGCACAGCCTTCCTTTTACATAAACAGTTCCCTTCACAGGTCTTCTCAGTGCACTATGGTGACCGGGGCAGGTTCACATTCATTGAGGGGTCTCTGGAAGGGCAACACTGGACCACTGTCTACATCTAAGCCCCTCTCACAGTGGTTGACAGCACCCTGCAGGCCCGACAAGGATCCTCTGATGCACTCCCAGGGCACACAGTGGTTTGAGGGGACTTCAATTCCGTTATGGATCTTAAGTCTTACACTAACACAGTTCAACCCCGCAAATCCATACACCATTCAGCATGGGCCCTCTCCTTGGCACTGGTGGGCGCTTGGTGACTACTCCACTCCTGCACGAAGGAATACATATACTACTCCCACGGCTCCTCTTCCTGCATCGATTATGTCTTTCTCCCGTCTGTGGAAGCCAGTGGCGTTGCAGCTGCCCGGATCCTCCCTTAGGCTTTAACTGAGCACGTTCCCACCATAATCTTGCTTGAGCGACCTACCTTCCAGAGCTTTGGGACATGGACGCTAAGCACCTGGTGGCTACGAGAAGCCAGATTCAATTACTTTCTGCAGCAGCAACTTGATGGTTACACTGACAATCATAAAAGCACGCTCCAATACCATACTATGTTTTGGGAGACCATGAAGGCAGTCCTGAGAGGTCAGATCTCCTTCCAAACGGCACATAAGTAGCAAAAAAGTAGAGAAATTCAGGCACTAGAGGAGGTAATCGCCAAGGTGGAAGGGGAGGAGGAGAAGAAGCAGTGAATGCCCACACAGAACACACACTAGACAAGCTGCAGCTGGCCCTGAGACAGCGGCTCCTAGACAAGCCGCGTGGCCCCTCCTCACCCTTAAAAGTATGTGGGATGGGGACCCCAGGGCCCAACGAGGCTCGGGGAGAGGTCCATCCAGCCACCCTCCCCGAGCCTTAAAAAGGTCCTGGGGACTCCATTCCCCAGGGCTGTGTGTTTTTTTTAAAGGGGAGGAGGGCAGTGTGACCAGGGTACCCCCCCATGCACAACGTTGGAGGCCGCAGGGCCCCTCTCGGGCCTCACACATGCTGCGGGAGCCAGCATTGCTCCTGTCCAGGGAGTGTAGTTATTTATGCTGCTCCCTCCAGGCGGGAGCAATATATTTATCTATTTCCCTCTGGGTCACCTCCATGGGGCCTAGGAGGTTATCCCTACACTGTCCCCGAATATTATTTTTATTATAACTTCAGGGGACTAGGTCCCCAAGACATGTTCCTGGCTGCCATTCAGAGCGCTTGTTTCTGCGCAAGTCAGACTACCACGGGAGCGAGATGGCAAAAGGAAAAAACCTCCCAGAGCCAATCTGCCTACCAAGATCTAGCTTCCTGACACATTTTGAGTAATTCAGTTCAGCAGGTTTTGCTGTAGCCCTACCTAAAGAAGTCTATTAAACTTACCATGCACAAACTAGTTAAAATGTAACACCTTTTTGGAAAAGTTTCAAGGAGATTCATCAAACGGTGCTAAAGTTATCAGCATTTCCTATGGAAATGTTGACCCAACTAGAACTACCCAGTGGTGACCGCCATTGGGTCATAACCATATATATCTTAGTAAATAGTTTTGATGCACTTGTGCATAATAATACATAGACTGTTTCAAGTTACATTGTATGAAGGAGTGACATTCAGTTGGCCATTGTGTGACACTGAGCAAACAGGCTTTAACACGATGAGTGTGTGTGTGTCAGTGTGGAGCAAGGTGTTCTCTTGGCATCCACATGTGGTCTATGACCCAAATAGAAAAGGATGGTGACGAAAGTGAAGATGGCACAGATTAACACAGACCCACGGGCCCAAGAGCATTCAGAAATAAGTAAAGACAGAGAAAGAAATAAAATAAAGGCGGACATCAATATAATGAAGTTTTTTGATTCTAAAAATCATTTTTTCAGCGTACATGAGGGTAGCATCATAAGATTATCGTATGCAGAGGTTCCAAGGTTCCTACCTGATTCTCGCCACCGCAACCTGCAGAAAGTGAAGGACTGACCCAAGTTCGGATGCCCCACATGCAGGCAAGAGCATGCAGAAGCCGTCATTTAGCAGCTTTTCCTCAGAAAGGTGCAAGTGGCAGCTTGTCTCGAACACCTCTTGAATCCCCTCGATGTAGGTGGAAAGCAGAGTCCAGAGAGCCTGCTTCTGTGTGTAGTCATTTTTTGTCACCAAGAACTTCTTAGCGGTTTCACGGAAACTAATCGAGAGTTTCTCAGCTAAAACGCTGATGTCCATATTTCTTTCCACATAAGTTAATAGAAAGGCAAAGTACCCTCGCCAGACAATTGCCCTCTGGGCAGTACTGCTGGAGCTCGGGACGATGAAATCCAAGAGGTCCAAGACTCGACTGGCAACATCTTCTATATCCGCCACAGCTGCAAGGACTAGGAAAAGGCAAAAAAAGTTCTGCAGACCGACCTCAGAGAGCTCCTGCATTCTCCTCTGGTGAAATTTGGAATAGATTCTGCAGAAGGAAAAAAGGCACACATTTGAGAAGTTACACCATAAGCAAAATTCTCTTTAAAAATGCTAATATCCAGCATTGCCTCACAATCTCTAAATAGAACATGTTTTTTATCCATCTAATATAAAGCAGAATATTTTAGTACACATGGTTAACTTTGTTTCCTCGAGGCCTTCATTTGAATCTTGTTTATTTCAGGTTTTCACTTTGTACAGGATCCTACCCAAGCCAGGTTTACTGGTCCGATGCACCATTCTAGCGAACCACTCTGTTACAAGTTTAATGTCAGTAGGCAATAAGCAGTTTGCCTTCTATAGCAATCTTAACCTGCCTCACATTTTCTCCTCTGGGGTCTGCATTTCGCAGAGACTGACTGCACGCACCAAAAAGTGAGCCAAGTCTCTCTAAGTTGCCAGGCAATTCTAGCTTGATAAATTTCACTCACACTAGATTAGAGATGGAGGAGGAAGAAGAAACTCTCGGACCTGCTCGACTCATCCTCCCCGGACGTCGCCTTCTTGACGGAAACCTGGATGAACACCTCATCGGCACCCGACATTGCCATAGCCATCCCGGATGGCTACAAGATCACCCACAGGGACCACACCAACAGACCGGGAGGGGGAATCTCCATCGTCCACAAGAACACCCTCAGAATATCGACCAGCACCGAAGACACCCTCAGGTCCGCCGAACACCTGCACTTCCAGATCCACATCGACCCCAACACCACCCTCAGAGGAACCCTCGTCTATAGAACCCCCGGACCCCAGCCACAGTTCAGAGACTCCATCACCGACATCGCCAGCCTGCACGCCTTGGCCTCCACAGACTACATCCTCCTCGGAGACCTGTACTTCCACCTCGTGAACGACAACAACAGCAACTCCACCACCCTGCTCGACAACCTTGGACTGAAACAGCTCGTCACGACACCCACACACTCCGCCAGACACACGCTCGACCCCATCTTTTCCCCCAGCAACCACGTCACCTTCAGCCACACCACTGAACTCCACTGGACCAACCACCGCTGCATCCACTTCTCCTTCAAGAAAAACACCACACACAACCACCCGCAACGAATCCCCCACCGCAGCTGGAACAAGGTCACTGAAAACCAGCTAATCACCACCCTCGCCCGAGACCCACCAATCGACCACGCCGACACAGCTGCCCGTAACCTCAGGCAGTGGATCGACGACTGCGCCAACCCCCTCGCCCCGATCAAGAAACCCTCAAACAGACGCACCGACAGAAGGGCCATCTGGTTCACCAACGACATCCAGGCATCCAAGCAGACCTGCCGAAGACTCGAGAAGAAGTGGCGCCACGAACAGACACCAGACAACCATGCAGCCCTCAAGAACGCCAGCCGCAGGCACCACCAACTCATTCGAACTGCCAAAAGGACCTCCTTCAAGGAACGCATCGACAACAATGCACACAACAGCAAAGAGTTCTTCAACATCGTGAAGGAACTCGCCAACCCCAGCTCCAGCAACATCCCGCCGTCACAAGAACTCTGCGACTCTCTAGCCACCTTCTTCCACTGCAAGATCATAGACATCCACAACAGCTTCAACACTCAGACTCCCCCCGACAGCCACTGACAGCTCAGACCCACCGCCCCCCAGCCACACCGGCCTCCTGCTTTCCTGGAATTACGTCAATGAAGAAGACACCATGAAAACCATCCACTTCGGCTCACCGTCAGACCCCTGCCCTCACCACATCTTCAAAAAAATGAGTTCCATCATCGCACCCCAACTCCGGAAGATCTTCAACAGCTCTTTTGAGACCGCCACCTTCCCGGAGAGCTAGAAACAGGCTGAGATCAACGCTCTACTCAAGAAACCCAAGGCAGACCCAAAGGACATCAAGAACTTCCGGCCCATCTCCCATCTCCCGTTCCCGGCGAAAGTCATCAAGAAGATCCTCAACAGACAACTGACCCGCTTCCTCGAGGAGAACAACACCCTGGACTCATCCCAATCCGGTTTCCGCAGCAACCACAGCACCGAAACCGCCCTCATCGCCGCCACCGACGCCATCAGGACGCTGCTGGACAACGGCAAAACTGCGGCCCTCATCCTCCTAGACCTCTCGGCCGCCTTCGACACCACCACACCCTACACACACACCTCCACAACGCAGGAATCCACGACAAAGCCCTGGACTGGATCACCTCCTTCCTCACCGACAGAACCCAAAGAGTCTGCCTCCCTCCATTCTGATCCGAAGCCGCCAAGATCACCTGCGGCATACCCCAAGGATCATCCCTCAGTCCGACCCATTTCAACATCTACATGACACCACTCGCCAACATCATCCGATCACACGACCTCAACATCTTCTAATACGCTGATGACACCCAGCTGATCCTCTCCCTCACCAAAGACCCCACCACCGCCAAAACCAACTTCCACAAAGGAATGAAGGCCGTCGCCGAATGGATGAAGAAAAGTCGCCTGAAACTGAACTCGGACAAGACGGAGGTCCTCATCCTCGGCACTTAAAACTTAAGTTGATTTGGGTCAACCTCCATGTCCAGCAGAGGTAGCAAAAAGCCTCGGTGTCTACAGTGACAACAACCTCTCTGTGCAAAAACAGATTAATAAACTTTGCTGCAATAGATTTCTACACGTTTATTACGGAAGGAATTACCAATGCTGCCTATGGAGCAGAGTAAAACTGTGATTCAGGAAGTGGCCCAATAGAGATTAGACTTTTGTAAAGCCCCAAATTGTCCTGGCCCAGAAACAACTGCATGCATATCATCACCCAAGTCTTGTACAATATTGTCAGCATCTGGCATCGATAGGTCTAGTCCATCTTTGTCTCCTTGCTCAGATTATCCTCCGCCATCCCCAAGGTACCAGCCCAGGTATTGGCCTTACAGCAAAGGTATATGTGATGCTGCATTTGCCTGTTGTGAACATGTTTCACAGGCTCACTGACATATGGAAGGTTATACCATGGGATAGGAGTTGAGGGAATGAATTAGGACACTTATTTAGTAGAGCTGAGCAACAGAATCGTAAAAAGGCACTTTCTGTTTTAAGGAGGGGGTCACAGAGTGAAAGTTGATTTGTGTATGTCACTCATTTTGGGCCTAGTCCCCTTCCCCACCCTCTTTCAGAAGGACTTCCTTCTGCCTACTATCGATGAAGCTTCTACTAGCATGATGTAGCAAGCATCCTTTATAGCGGTCTTTGACATCTGACGGAAACAATTCAGAGTTTTTTCCTTGGTTACTAGTTGCAAGAAATGACGATCATATCTTCCAAACTACAGCTAAAATAGTGCTTTCATACAGTGCCCTTTGGAAACAGAGCAGACTATAATGAAAGAGAACAATTACTGAAAATGTGTACCAAAAGCAGCCACCCTTCAACAAGTCACCAACAGTAGTCTTTCAATGAAGGGCCCCTGGGTACAAAGTAAAGAAGCTGGTAGACAAATAAGGGAAAACACCAAGGTCAGGCAGCAGTAAGACTGATTCAAGGAAACCCAGCAGACAGAAATAAAAGGGAGAACCGAACCTTTCCTCTCGAGAAATAATAGCTTGACCGAGGAAACACAGGAACAATGCGGTCAACAACGAAAAAGGAAACTACACCACCACAAAACTTGGGCATGACGTCATAATGCAGCATTAACATACAAACGTTTAGAAGACAAGCGCGCAATAACATCCCTGAACAGGTACAGAGCTACAACTTCCGGTTTTTCCTCTCAAAAAAGTGAAATGAGGCAGTAAAAAAATGAACATCACGGAAGAGAATAAATGAACAACTCGACGAAATTGTCCCACTCAGTAACTGGGTTTTTCATTGCAGTTTATAACTTTTCTACACTCAGTCTGCTAGAATGCGCAGTTTGACTAGTGAAGCATTAACAATGTCCTAATTGGAAGACTAGATCACTACTGTATATTTTCGAACATTACAGTAACGGCGCAGCTGGTTCTTAGCTAGGCTTCAGGGCGAATATTATATTGTACCGAGACTATAAAGTCTTCCATTCAAGATACAATAGGAAAGCAATTAATTTTTCGCACGGCAAATTATTACCGACAGGCATTGACGATTTCCACATAGCTATTAATGCTTTGTTAGCTGATAAAACAGAGTTAATCCCCCAAATCGCATTTATGGACCGTTAAATTGTGTTAGGAGTAGAACTGATTGATTCAATATACAGTACTTCAGGGTGGCCAGTTTTGCAAATTAGGGTAAAATACATTGTTCTAGATTTGAAGACACGTCGTATCCCAGTTCGCTGAGAAAACTTCCATGACATACTGTGCTCAAAATGTGGAAACCCACAGCTAAAATCTCTCCGAGTCGACTTCTGCGTTTTCATCTACATTTATGTAAGCAAATTTCTGATTCAACTTTTATCGAGAAATGCTATATAGAAGACTCTTTAGACGGAAAAGAAACACAATGACAATGAATCATAGCATAAAATAAATAATAATAATAATACTTGGATTTGTATAGCGCGGCTAATCACCCATGCGGGTCTCTAGGCGCTGTCCATAGGCACTAGACGATTAAGTGATTTGCCTAGATGTTGAGCCAACACAGAGACTCGAACCTGGTTCCCCAGCTTCGATGTTTCCAGCTCTGGCGCTACACCACACGCTCTCCCTCAACCTTGTGGATAGAGAAATACAGCAGACCAGTGGTTCCCAAACTTTTTAGAACCACACCCATTTTTTAGAACAAACTTACGCAACTCACCTACCTTTAATGGACATGAGTAGGGGTGATTTTTTTACTGTAAATAATACATGATGTGAGAGTGTACGGTCTTTTAAAGAAAGCACATTTTCCACTGAAGTGCCCACTCACTTTCTACAGACATACAGTTTTACTTCGAAAACTATATAGCATAGACAATTCAAATGCTAATGTGCGGAAATGGGGTTTCTGTGAATATTTATCATTTGTGCATCACCAAATAAAGTGGCCCATTTGTTTTGATTCTATTAAAATCAGTTTCCAGCCCACTTCAGAATTACGAAAAAGTGTTTATCTACATTTTTGCTTTCCTAACGTCTAAATATATACAGTTAATTTACAGGTATTTACATTTTGTTGTGTGTTGAAAAAAACGACTGTCACATAATTCACTTAAAAAAAATACTCTCACTTTGCAGTCAGAGAAAGCAAAGTAAACACCGATATGTTAAAAGAATAAGCAGCAAATTGACAGAAAACATAACCTGACATTTGACCTGTGTCGTTGAAGTACGCAATTGTGACAAAGTAAACACAGAATTTAAGGGCATCTGTATTTACTGCTCAGATTTTCCTGGCCCACCGAAATTTGGCGACTCATTGTTTGGGAACCACTGGGGTAGACGGTTCAATAAAACAGCATTACAGTTGTAGGATAAGCATCTTGGGTCCTCGCTGCCACATTCCTTCATAGCACATGCTATCTGTCACCGTCTTTGCATTTCACCTAGGGCTCTGACCTACAAAGCAGTGTCCTAGAGAGATATGATGGGGTTTATGGAAATTTTCATTGATGGAGAGGAGGATTTCCACTTCTATGATAGAATATCAACGTCAAATGAATTGTAACACACAAATATCGCTGCAAAAATATTGTGGTACTACATATCGAGTTTACATACACTGTAAACTGCAAAGTAAGCAGATATATTTTAAATCATTTAAAAATACAACTTAAAACGGTTAAACCACTATTTAAAAAAATATCCTAAAAATAAATACATAATAAATATGTAACTACATTTTTTAAACAGAAAAACTAATACTAGCAATAACTACATTTTTCTAAAATAAAATAAATATACATTTATATAACAAAATTGAGAAAATTAAAGTATAACATATAATTAGCATTAAAAGTGATATTACTCAAACATTTAGTAATGAATAGAATTATAAAAATGTCAACCAAATACAAACTAGCAAAAACGCTAATATAAAAAAACATGATAAACCAGATTTACAACAAAACAGGGAAAAATGAAATGCTACATCACAAGTAAAAAACTTTAAATATTAAACAATTAGATGCCATTGAAAATAAATTTCAAGCAACCAAAATTAACATTCCGAAAATTTAACATAAAAACGACAAAAAGTTTTAAATTTTGAATATTAAAATTTACCACTCTCACTTCAACCTAAAAAGACAGCAGGGAAAGTATTGCACTTTTGAGGAAGAATAACATTCACTACTTGCACTCCGAAATAAGCTACAGAAAGAAAAGTGTTTTGAAGGAGTCAGTTTTACCAGTCGCAATTCAACCTCACAGAAGGTAAATTGCTGGACTTTGACGGGGTCAAACAACATCAAATCCAAGTAAGGAGAAGACAGCTAGTATGGAAGCAATTAATAACAGGAAGAGGATAGGTAAAAACAGCTATCGGTGATACTCAGCCACTGAGAGAGAGGTGGTTGAATAGAAGATACAGCTCCAGGATACAGAATGGGACCACTCAATGAAGGTATGAGGTGCAGCAAAAGAGCGCTTTTTTCAGGAATCCAAAATACACATGGCAGAATGGCATGCTCAACAGTTAAAGATAGCAGAGAGGTTACAAAAAAAATGAAAGCAGAATCCAGGTGTTCATAGTGAGCAGTTCAGTAAACCTTGTAGAAATGTCATATCACTCAATGACGTTTTAAGAATCAGGATTATAACTGATTTACAGGGTTCCCCTCTGACAACTATTGGTACTAGGATATTAGAGAAAATCTGGGGACGGGGCAGGGTTCTTGTTATGAGTTTTACTACTCAAATTTGTCACCAGAAAGCTCTCCTGCAATGCCATAACCCTACTAAACACCCTAGGCAAATGAAGTATTAGCTGCTGGCAAACAGTTGACTAAGAACCACAACCAGGTGGTGGGACTCCTTATTCAGCTCCACTTGATGATCAGCCACATGTAGATCCTGCTTTGAAAAGCCCCTCACCTTCCTTAGCATGGTTATGAGGTGATCGATTCTAGGCAGACTAGAGAGTTGGGGACACACAGTAAGCATTGTATATAGCCTCAGGGCTAGTGAAATGACAAGATTTAAATCAATTTCACAAACAGGTGTTTAATGGTGCACAAAGGCCAAATCATGACAGCACAAACCAGTTGCCAGCTGCCAATTACTACAACAAAAAGTCCAGAGTATTCTACAACGGAATGTCCTCTGATTAAAAAACAGCGGCATCCTCAAAAATAGTCAAAGCACAACATAAGCACAGGCAACAAAAAGCAGCAAAAGAGAACTGAACAAGTAGACTGGCAGAAGCAGAATGTCACATCTGCCCTGCACATAGCATCTGGAAAAACATGACTTTACAATGAATTTCACTGTGCTCATATGGAAAAATTCATGTCGACTAAGCAAGTAAGCCCTTAGTTCCCAAAAGCATACGCACTACAGTTTGACAGTTACAGCTCAGAAATACGATACCTTAAAAACAAAATATTTCCGAAAAACCTTAAAGAATCTTAGGACTCCAAAGAAAAACCTAAATTGTGCAAGCAAGCGGATAACAGCAAATAGTTACCCACCGGCCCTTGATTTGCTTCCATGGGTGAGAACCACCGCCCTCTTTGGCTTTCTTCATCAGTTGAGCCAAAATGCGCAGGAAAATGTGGAAGCTGCTTTCAGAATTGTAGAGGTCAGATCCCTGTTCATCACCACAGCATCTCTTCGCCCCCTCAAGCATGGCAAAGGGAGTTTTAATGACACTTGCCAATCCTTTCAAGCCGAGCCAGGGAATATGAAATGAACTGTTCTGAAAAAAGTTTGATAGACAGGCAAAAAAGGAACTTAATGGTACAAACCGTTATTTATACTGTAATTTATATTTTGCAGATTAAGAGAAATATACAAACAACGTAAACGTACATTACAAAATTACAACAAAAATCGATAACTGAAGCAAAGTTAGTTGTGGGGCGTGGCCAGGCCAGCCAAAATGGCAGACACGACTTGCTAGCGTTACTACCAATGGCCCGCCACACTGACTGCAATCCATGCGATTGGCTCGGCATCACTGCGGTACCTCAGTGCTAATGACCTCCTGAATGCGGCATGACCACAAAGGGGACAGGAATTCACTCCCGAGCGAGTGAAAGAGCCTGCTTGTGTGATGGCCGGCCCACCAGCATAAATCCGCTGCAGAATTCCTGGAGAAAACACTGCTGATGAGGTATTGAGTCATAACCCCCTAATTCTTATCTCTACCTAAAATGGGATCGGGGCGATGGCAGGGAACCCCAACATTCCGGCGGCCGCCGGGGGCCCTCTAATGACCCTCCCGACTGTCCTGGGTCTCCGAACTGGGAAACGGCCCTGGCCTGTCCCCGCTGATCACAGGCCTCATCCTTGTCATCCTCGACTCGGTGCCATAACCCAGGCAAGTGGGAGCGGCTCCAGCCCAGCAACATTGATGGAGACTCTGGAGGGGGAACACCGCAAGCCCACGATTCCTTGGGCGTCAAGCACAGAAGGGGGACAGGCCTGGAGACCCTCACTGGATCCACGTGGCCTTAACAGGCGGCGGGCCTCACTGATGACTGTGGTTGCTACAGGGGCTCCATCGACCCACGCCGGGACTGAAGTCCCCTGACTGGACACCACACCTGAGACCGCTAAACATGGCTACATGCTTAATGAGCACACAAGGAGCTTCACAGTAACCTCTTACGGCAACACCTGGGCCCTGGCAGAGACCTTCCAGAAAACATGCCGCCTGGTGAGTCCCTCAGCATTCAACTACCCCACCACCCACGGCCTTCAGACATCTCCCTGCTTCAGTTACCTAACGCTGTGCACATGTGAGAGAGCAGAGATCGCTCCTGACCCCCCCCCCCCCCCCCCGTGGTGGACCTACAAATTCATGGTGACCAATCGCGGATGGGGCAGAGCCTGCATACGAAGGGTTCTCTGTCAATTCCTAGGCGCCACCACCCACTACACAGCACACAAGGCCTGGCCTAACAGCCTTGGCGTCACATTCGGGGTGCACAGCAGAGGCCAAAAGTCAACTGCTACTAAACGAGAACCCTGTGTCCGGTGGCAAACTGTTGCCATCGCACTGTACTGAGTGGCCTACCCCAACTCATTATCCTGAGAAAACCCCCAGCAGACTCACCTCAGCGGAGGCTATCCCTTGCCCCCTGAGCCTTTTCCCCTGTATCATCAACAGTACCAGGAAGCACACTGAGGGCCTGTTGATTACCTCGGAAACATCAGCTGCACCCACATACTCCACCCCCTCCTCTTGACTCATCTCCAGACTGGCCAGTCCTTTTCCTTTACAAGGAGCAACACAGTGATTCACCTTCATTTAGCCATTGTCAGGCAGTAACTAACGATAGCAACAGGCAGACTGCGTTCCACCATCACGGCCCTGTTGCTGGCAACGGCAACCTTACGCTCCATGATCCCAGACACTACGCAGTTGGACAGCACACCAACCCTCTCTACAAGCTGGACATGGTCCTAGTGGCCATCAAGCACTCACGTATCTCCATGGAGGCTAGATTTGGTTCCCTGACTGCGCAAATCAGTTCCTTGTATGATGATCAACGCAAACTCACTGACAAAGTCTCTTAAGGGCAAACGGCGATTGCCACCCTCCAGCCCCTGGCAGCCAAAGACTAGTCCACAATTCAGGAACTCCAGGATCGGTTGCAACAGCTCAAAGACAGGGCAGAGGACATGGAGGGCAGGTCCTGCAGGAGCAAAGTCCACATCCGTGGGCTCCCAGAAGGGTTCAAGGGCCTCGACCTCCTAACCTACCTACAGACATGGTTTAAGTCTTTCACCCAGCCGTCTGATTTCACTCCCTTCTTTTCCCTGGAAAGGGCTCATCAAGTCCCAGCCCGGTGTCCATTACCCGAATTCCTCCACCTCCCATGTTGGCCAAATTCCTCCATTTCAAAGACCGCGATGCAATTCTCCGAGCGGCCAGGCAGGCCTATTTTGAGTAAAAGACAAAATGATCATGCGCTTCCCAGAACAGGCCAACGTTCATCCTCTATAGAGGTCAAGCGACACCTCAGTCAGTTGGGAATACAGTATTCACAAATGGCTTCACTATCTTATTTACAGACCCTAAAGACACCTTGGACTGGGCCAATCAACGCCATGGGGAGTCCACTCTCTCTCGCACCAGACCTGCATCAGGCCCTCCCAGACTGTACGGTAGGAGACGGGGGAAGCCCGGGGCAAAAGTCCACATCTTGAGGGACCTCAACTGGGTCCCCCAACCTGGAGCAGATCATAGCAGACCGACGGCAGGCGCTGCAGGCCGCAGCAGATCTGAAAGCCACCACCACAGTAATCAATGACAAGGCAGGCTCGCACATCTTCACATCCGAAGATGACACCTATCCAGTTTAACTACTTGCAAAGAGACTCACCGACCTCTCCCATGATAACACCACAGGCTGACACTTTCCTTTGAACAAGACCTCCTCACCTTCAAAACTAACTGAACGCAGCATGTGGTTTGTACAAACTAAAATGGACTTGAGGTATGCATAGTATTCCCTCTGGGGCATTTTCTGGGCTTAAATATGGTACCGCTGGCACCCTGAATCTCAGATCACATCTGGACTTCGGTGTTGACCCCTGAACCTGGCTAGAGAGGCTGCACCAATCGCTGGACTGCACCTGCTGCTCCTTGGACTAGTGTAGAGAGGACTGTGCCTGACTCCTGGAAAAGTCACTCCAGATACGCAAACAGAAAAGATGAATTCTAAAAGTCCTTTGGCTCTCTTCCCTGTTCAAGCACCAGGGTCATAAAAGTTGAAGTAGCATGTTCTGGATAGTTAGTAGCCACTTTCAAAGAATCGATGCTCACCGCCAACATGGAGTTACGTAGACCACCACTCAGTGCTTAAAAGCTGCATACATTTGTGCCAGACCCAGGAGAGTAGTCAGAATGTTGATTGGTCACCAAAGAAGCAGGCACCTAAGGAAATAGATGGACCTGCTGTGATGGGAGACCAGTGGCCTAGTCGTTCGCTTGCCTTCTGCTGGTTGAAAAAGGACCCCAACTCCTTTGGCCGAGGTTACCCCACCTCAACTGTGGACCGAGGAACATCCCCAAGAAGACCCCCATCAATCACACAGCACCCGGAGCATCTTTCAGCATTCTCAGCTTCTCTCAATTGAAGTCTATGGCAGTCCTTGCATAAAGTGTGGAAATGGACTGGTTACTGCTGTGGTAATCAGGTAACTGTCCAAATACTCCTTACTGGCCTCCTGGACTTTCTCACATATGGAACTGGTCACCCAAAGCGGGCCGGAGTAGTCAAATAACTCTTTTAAATATTTAAAACTTTAAGGTTACCCATGCATGTTTACACTTCAGACTAAAAAGCTGTGATTTAAGTTCTACTTAATAATCTATATTTCCAGAACCCTCCCGTGGATTTTGCTCATCTTGGTGTCTAAAAATTCATTAAAGGGGGGTCGTGGTCAAGATGGCGAGCGGGTAGGACGGGTGTTGCTTCGTCTCCGTGCCCGCCAATGCCCGATTCGGCCCCCAACTTGCAACCAATTCCTCCAGGAGCAGCCAAATGGTAGTGGAGCTCTCCCCCTGCCGAAGCGACGCCTTGCTATTGGGATTCTGAGGTGGGGGGGGCTGAATTTGGAGCTCTGTCAGCGAGAGATGGCGTAGCGCTGACGGAGGCTAAGACGGCGGCCGGATTCTGAGCGTCGCTGGAGTTTAGTGAGCAGGCCCGCCACACAGGTGCTCGGCCATAGCTTTGCCGGGGAGCATCAAAGGCGGCACTGGGCGCACTCTGGACAACACCGGAAGGGGGAGAATCGCTGGCGGACCATCGGCGGGCCCCGAGAGAGGTTGCGGACACCGTCGGCAGTGTACGGGGCCCGCAACGCTGTGGCCAGGAGACGTCCCGAGTGAGGCGAGCGGCCGTAGCTTCCAGGCCTGAATGGCGGTGCAGGTTGGTGGTGTGCGGACGGGACCATCGGCCAAGTGACACCGGATGGTGCCCTAGTTTTGCTGCTGCGCCCTGCCTGGAGATCCTCTGCACTATTTACACACTTGAAGGCGCTGCCCAGTAAGGTGGAAACTACAAAGAGTGGCGTGGCATTGAAGAACGGTGGAGAGCTGCCGGTCTGGCAAGAAAGTGGTAAGTTGAGGCCACCACCGGGCGGGGGACTCCGTGCATAGCCTCCCTGACCTACGGCTGCTGCGGCTGAATGCGCATTGGGCCTGAGGGGCAACAGCATATACTGGGCCTTGAGCAGAGCGCGAAGCAGCGGCCCGGTGCCGTTGAAGGTGGGAAGGAGTGGTGCGGAGCGAGGGGGAGCTTCGGCCAGGGCAAGTCGGCTGGCGCTCCGGAGGCGGTGTGGAAGCCCACAGTTCACTGACACCCCCCTTCCATACCCGCTATAGAGGAGGTGCACATAAGCGTGGAGGGGTCAAGATCTGCAATAGGGGCCAATTGCCCCAGCGCCGGCTACACTACACACGCCCTAGCCCATATCAAAGGGACGAGGACTTGGGCATTTTCACTGACTGGTGTCCTCCTGGGGGCCCGCGGTGCCTGGCCAGTCCCCTTATAGCGACTGAGTTGCACCGCTGCTTCAAGAGATCCTTGGGACCAATTCGGGGCATAGTCTCCCCTGGTCGAGGCGCACGCTGCGATATATGCAACCAAAGGGGTTGGAAGGAGCGCACGGTCATGGAGATGCTCGCCAAACCTTCCCAGGCCAGCGCTGGTCAGGATGATGAGGACACACCAATCACCAAAACTTTTCTGGAGACACTCTTTAATACTATTCGCGAAGACTTCCACACCTTGAAAAGCGAGGTGCGCGAGCTCCGGAGGGAGGTGGATATCCTTGGAGACAGGGTGGCGGCTATCGAGGATCAAGAGCGGTCCAAAGAGGAGGAAGTCACGCAACTACAGCAGGAGGTGATCCGGTTGAAGGAACAACAGCTCGACCAGCAGGCCCATGCCGAGGACCTGGAGAATCACTCTCGGCAGAACAACATACGAGTCCGCGGGGTGCCATCAACAGAGGGGTCTGACATCAACGCCTTTCTGCAGGGCCTATTCCGGGACATTCTGGCGGGCCCTCCAGAGATGTAGATCCGCATTGATAGGGCTCACTGGGGGGGGTTTACATTGACGGGCCAATGCACCGCCACCAGACATATTGGCCTTCTTCCTGATTTACCCACTGAAGGAGGGCATCATACAAGAAGCCACACTGAAACACCGTATTGAGTACCAAGGCCTTAACGTCACCCTATATCAAGAACTAGCGGCTAGCACCCTGCAGAAAAGTAGAGAATTTAAAGATGTTACCGGCGTAGCATACTCCTGGGGGCACCCCTTTCGTATCATATTTAATAGGCATGGCAGACTGCACCAAATACTCTCCCTTACCGAAGCATGCAAGCTCTTGGGAATACCACAACAGCGCCTGGAAACGGAGAGCCCGCCCAGTCACGCCAATCCCCAGCACGCTGGCTGACAGTTGGAGGTACACGCTTAATGGGAGGTTCCCGAGTGCCCGACCCAAAGACGCAAGCACAGGAGCGAAGAGCGGCGATCACAGCATTTATCAATGACACATCTTCACAAGACGGGTCCTGAGAGAGCTCAAGGGGCTTTTGCAGATAATTGAGATGTAGGGGCCGGGAGGGGAGACGGAAGGTCTTGCCACTTCTCCTTCGTCACAGGATGTCCTGGACTGACTTACACTACCACGGGTACACTGTATGGTTCAGTGTGCACAGGACTTTATGGGGGGGATGGGTTTGGTGGTTGGGGTTAGGGAGGGAAACTGGTGTGCTCATGACGGGTTTCTGACCTCACACAATGATGATTTTGAGAAGCGCTCTCACATGGGAGGGTATGGGGGTCCACTCTTTAAACTAGCAACGTGAGATAGGGAGCGCGATTCACACCCCACCTAACCATGCACAATTCAGAACTGACCATCCTCATGCTTAATGTCAAGGGTCTCAATAGCCCCAAAAAGAGACGCTCCATTTTGTCTTACCTAGAGAACTCAGGCGCGGATATCTGTCTGCTACAGGAAACTCACCTGCTAGCACGAGATTGGCACAGACTGAAATCCAGTGTATTTCCCTATCAATACTTTTCCTCTATGCACGATAAGAAGGCGGGGGTGGCAATCCTCGTATCGCAGAAATTTAGAGGGACGGTGGGGGACAAAATAACAGAAATAAAGGGGCGCTTATTGGCATACCGCCTTTGGATTAAAGGCTTGGCTCTCACAATCGGGTCTGTTTATGCACCAAACACGAAGCAGGAGACTTTTCTTAAAACTGCCCTATCCACCGTTCTAGAGTCGGCGACTTGAACTTAGTTATGGAGACGACCGTAGACAGATCCAGCAGTCGATATTCCCAGGCGGGGAAGGTCTCTGTAGAGGGCAAACGGTGGTTGGCAGAAAGGGGATTAGTGAACCTGTGGCGAGAGTCACACCCTCAGGCCTCCCAATTCTCCTATTACTCACATGTACACCACACCTATGCTAGATTAGATCATTTTCTTGGCTCCACGGAGGTTCAGACGACCATCAAAGACATATACATCACAGCGGCAGCTCTGTCGGATCACGATGCGGTAGTGGTAACCTTGGGGGTCCTCCACATGACTCGGCCAACGGGCAGCTGGAGATTGAGGGAGGCTATGCTCCATAAACCAGCGGTGCAGGAACAAATCCTCAAGCGCATTACTGAGTACCTAGAGATCAACGACACCCCCGAAACATCCATAACCACGCTGTGGGGGGCACTTAAAGCAGTTGTGAGGGGAAAGTTGATTGCTCTCTCAGCGGTGGAGAATAGGAAGCGTAAAGCCAAACGGGAGGAGCTTACAGCTCGAGTGCTGGAGTTGGAGAGTGTACATAGCCGAACGGGAGTGCCTAGAATCTGGTGGCAATTGAAAACTGCGCGGGCCCTGCTGGCGGGGCTCGACTTGGACAGGGCAGAGTATGCAGCCCTTAGCCTTATACACTCATATTATATAGGAGGATATAAGACAGGTCGGTTGCTGGCTAGTAGACTGAGGGCAAGGGCAAGTCCCTGGGGTGTGAAGCTTACTGAGGACATGGAAATAGCGCAGACTTTTTGGGATTTTTATGCCGCTCTCTATACGGGAGACTCTCCGTCCATCCTACAGGTAGATACATACCTAGGGGGCGCACATATGACAGCATTGAACCACCATAATGATGAAAAGCTCGATAGTCCCATTCGTATTGAGGAAGTAGTAGGAGATATCTCCAGCCTCAAGCCCGTGAAATCTCCGGGACCGGACAGATTCTCAGCTGGGTTCTATAAGATGTTCTGCCCAGCTATAGCCCCAATACTTACTAGGCTTTTTAATTTCTTCAATGGCCCTGGCACTGTAGCCCGGGAGATGCTATCGGCTTCGATAGTAGTGTTACCCAAGCCGGGAAAGGATGCCTCCAAGTGCGGTCCCTACCGGCCAATATCGCTGCTTAATGTCGACCTAAAACTGTTTACAGGTATACTAGCGGCACGTCTGGGTCCCCTCATGCCAAGCATCATCGATTCAGATCAATCTGGTTTTATACAGTCCCGGCAGAGTAGCGACAATGCAAAACGCATCTCATCTTATAGACAGGGCTCATCGCACAAAGCTGGACGCCCTCCTTTTATCAGTGGATGCTGAAAAAGCGTTTGACCGGGTGGACTGGCGCTTTCTAGATAGGACCCTGGTACACTTTGGTTTTGGGGACAGGTTCAGAGCATGGGTCTCTAGCTTCTATACTAATCCCATGGCTACAATCAGAGTGAATGGGGTGACCTCCACGCCCTTCGAGATACAGCGGGGGACCCGACAGGGCTGCCCGCTGTCACCTCTCCTCTTCGCCCTTTCTATTGAACCGCTGGCTCAGAGGGTCAGGGATAATCCAGTAATAAAAGGCATCCCTTTTGGGGGAGAACGCCACGCTGTTAGCCTTTACGCTGACGACTTAATTGCCTCCCTTGAGTCACCAGCCCGATCGGTCCCGGCTTTCCTGAAAGAACTGGAGGACTATGGTCAGGTCTCAGGCCTATGGGTTAATAGGGAGAAATCCTCTATCCTTCGGTTTCAGGAGGATAATCCAGTGCCCTTCCCCGATGGTGCGACCTATGCAGGTATCCTCACTTATTCTTCTATACCCTATCTGGGCATAGAGCTAGCGGCATCCGTGATTCAGACGCTGCACCTAAACTATTCCAAATTCCTCCAGCGAACCACAAAAGATCTGAATGATTGGAAACGTCATTCGCTTTCCCTGCTGGGTAGGGCTGCAGCAGTCAAGATGTCTTTCACCCAGAGCGCTGTACCTCTTCCAGACAATCCCGGTCTGGCCACCTGCGGGTACATTACAGACCCTGCAGCGAGCCATTAATCACTTCATATGGGGCAGGGGGAGACCCCGGTTATGCAAGGACCTTAGCTAGATGAGACCGGATGACAGGGGGTTGGATATTTCCGTGCAGTCCAGCTGCGGAATCTTGTTGAATGGAGCCGTCCCGAATCCGAAAAGAGCTGGCTCTTCCAAGATAGGGCATTAGCTCAACTGGACTTATGGAAGGTCCCTTTCCTTAAACGAATACACAGACCTCCTGGCCTCCGGGGCTCCCCTATCGCCAATATGCACCTAAAGGCATGGGATGGAGTGGCAGTTAAAAAGGGCCTAATGACATTTCCCTGCCCCAAGACACCACTTTTTGATAACGAGGAGTTCTCCCAAGGCAGGGATGCGAGGGCTTTTTCATTCTGGAGGGCATCCGACTGGCAGTCAGCGGGGCATCTCTTTACTTTAGAGGGCATTATCCCTTTCCAAGACCTCAAAGCAGATTACGGGCTCCCAGAAACTGAGCACTTCAGCTATTTCCAGCTCCGACACTGGCTTCTCCACGCTGATTTTCATCTAGGCGTAGCTAGGAAACTCACTAAATTCGAGAAGTGGTTACACACCAAGAATACAGATAAGGCGATGATCTCCGAAATTTACGACATGCTCAGAGGCGGGGCCCCCACGGCGCCCACTGCGGGTCAACGGAGGTGGGAGAGAGAACTGGGGAGGGACGTGACAAGTAAAGAATGGACAGATATCTACTACCAAGAAAATCACACGGCGCGTAACATAGCTAGCAGGGAGTCGGCGGTTAAGGTGGCCATATATTGGCATCTGACCCCGCCCTGCTTGCATAGGGGGAACCCAGCGTGCAGTCCACTGTGCTCGCGCGGCTGCAGCGAGGAGGGCACCCTAGTACATATATTATGGGACTGTAGAGAGGTACAGGCTTACTGGAAGGAAGTTTTAGACGATATCGACCGCCAATTCGATACTGAGATACCGTGCTTTCCTGTTTACGTGATCCTGGGGCTGCCCAACCCCATAACATACCCACTTAAATCCAAACGAGGTAGACTGATGGGCATAGCTCTGGGAGCAGCTACTCGAAACATCCTATCACACTGGGGTTCATCCACGAGACCGACGCGGGTGGGGTGGCTACACAAACTATGGTATATTATAGGAAGGGAACGCATAAAGGCCTCCTTATCTAAAGCTATGGCCAGCTTTACAGACGCCTGGCAGTCATTGCTTTCTCTTCTGTCAACGGAGATGAACGAGATTACATGTCCTAAATATCTCCGCATTCTCTGTCTCACACGCTTGGCTTCCACACCACACCCAACAAGAGGAGACTCATAATTTCCCCTTTCACACGATACCCTTTACTACACCACAATGGCACACCAGTTCAGGGGAGAAAGGGGGGAGTTGGGACGAGGAAGGGGGGGATTCTTTCCTTCTTTTTTCTCTTTATTCCATTAAAAGGCATCACACCATCGCTTTTCAACAGTTAGACTGTCTTAGAGGCGATCACTTCAGACGCTCAGACGGGGCATGGTTGCAGTCATGCTACCGGAAAAGCATTGTTAACCAGATGAGAGCTAATTATGATTAGGGCTCCCGGTTTTATGGTATTTATTTTTTCAACATTTCCGTCTGTATTTATCCATATTTATTTTTTGCTCATTTTTTCTGTATTTATCCATTTTTAGTTTGTGTGTAATGTATAAATGAAGCGGCAATAGGTATTTTTCAACATTTATTTAAATTGTAAATGTATACTCACATTTGAATGTCCTAATGGTTTCAACGGTATACAGTGCACTAGCGTTGTCTGAAAACACATGCATTGTAGAATAGCATAAATAACTGTAGAACTGCTCTTAATTAAGCTTAATTAAGAAATCTATTGTCTTTTTTCATCTCCCCTACTTCCCAAACGGTACAACTACTGACCTGGCACTCATGATTGACAGTAGAAAAAACTCATCCAATTAGGCCTATTTTCCGTATTTATCTGTATTTAAAAATAAATACAGACAGGAATATAAATAGTTTTCTGTCTGTATTTATCTGTAAAAATCAGTAAAAACGGAAAACAGGGAGCCCTAATTATTATCCAATGTACAAGGGCCTGGCGTATATCTTTGATGCATATTGTTTGTACACTTTGAATGCAAATGCCAATAAAACAAAGTTGAACCTAAAAATTCATTAAAAAATATAATCCATTTTTATAAATTTGTGTCAGATTTCTTTTGTGTTGTGTGATTTTCATATTCTATTGTTTAATGCGTCTAAATGTTTTACACTGTTTAAGGCTTGTTGTTAGATGCCACAGCTACCCAGGGTTGAGCTTCAGGTTTTAAGAATGAGTCTGAGTGGACCCAAGATGGTTTTGTGAGTCTATTACACAGTGAGCTTGCACAGCCACACTACACCATATACCAATATCCTAACAGTGAGAAATCTGCAGGTAGATCGAATTTCCACCAGAAACAGAGTTACCCAAAGGTAAGTACATTTTTCTTCTGACGGATACATCTACCTGCGGACTCCTCACACTTTGAATAGATTGTCAAGCAATGCTTGGAGAAGGGACTTGAAGAAATGGTCAAACATCCACAGTGTTATGCCGCAGATGTCAGCAACAGGGACAACTCTTTCCAAGGCTGAGGTAGAAAATGGTGCTCCTATGCCCTCAGATGGCTCCTTGCCTGTTCAGGAGAAACATATTTTTATGCATCAGATGATCCACCCCGATAAGATTTTTCCCTTCTTCATGCATGCGTATCCTATGCAGGTCTTTGGACCAGAAATCCTTGGTGCAGTTAATATAAAAACCGACCGCCATTTTCAGGTGCAAGCTGTTCAACCTTTCCTTCTCCTTATTAGGAAGCAGAGAGTAATAGAAAGAAGGAAGGGTAAGGATTGAGCCAGGTAAAATGGAGTCACAACCCTGATGAGCAATGCAGCTCTGGTTCAAAGAACTAACTTATCAGGAAAAAAACAAAGTAAAAGGAGGGAGTGTGCTTAGCGCCTCTAACTCACTGGGCCGTCACTCTGATGTGATAGCCGCTAGAAAACAATTCTTAAACATCAACAACCATACCAAACAACTATAAAGGGGTTTGAAGGGGAATGCCATCAGGAGTGCTAGAACTAGATTATGGACCCACTGCAGCACAACAAAGAGGAAACATATTGTTAAGCTCCTTTGCAAAACAAAGGGTGACCTGTACAGGAATGGGTGGTCTAGAAGGCAGACAAGGCTGCTAGGTATCCCATGACAGATTGAACAGTACAACCATTCTGTGCGCAAGGAAAAGTGCAAAACTCAACTAAGCTGACAAATGTGCCTTCAAAGGATTCACTTTGCACAGAGTGCACCAAGCGGCACACTTATTCAACCATAGAGAGTACACCACTTTGGTGGAATGACAGAGAGCAGAGAAAATAACATGTACCACATTCGCTGGCAATTGGAATGCAGCTAAATTACCCAGCACAATCTCCAGGCATGAGGTGAAGGCTATGGAGGATAGGATGCAGGACTTGCCTTTCCTGCTGGTAAAGGAGATCAGCCCTGAGTGGGAGATGGATCAGAAGGCG
Organism: Triturus cristatus; assembly: GCF_964204655.1. Taxonomy (NCBI): domain Eukaryota; kingdom Metazoa; phylum Chordata; class Amphibia; order Caudata; family Salamandridae; genus Triturus; species Triturus cristatus. The sequence goes on along the minus strand of NC_140589.1, from coordinate 634,599,720 downwards.
CAGGTTTGCTACTAGCCAAACTCTGTGCTGGTGAGCCTAAGACCAGAGTCCCAGTGCTTCCAGATAGAGAAGCTGCAACACTATTCCTTCCTGTTTGCTGAGCTGACACAGCATAGCTGTAATGCCCATCAAGATCTGGACCAACTGGCTGCGAAGAAAAGAAATGAAGGCCTTGGGAGCCAATTGAATTGCTCTCAGTTCGAGCAGGTTGATATACACTAGCTGTTGTTCCAGAGATAACAGGCCTCTGATATCCAGTTCCTCCAGCTAAGCACCACACCCAAGTGTAGAGGCATCCATCACAACTGTGACCGCAGCTGGTGGGGATTGGAAGGACATTAGCAGAAACAGAACACGTGAGCAAACTCCCAAAACTGTTGAATTTACTTGTAGTCTAATGGGGGAGAGAGTGTTTGCTGGCCAAGGGTCTGTGCAGATGCCCTGCTTGTTTTGACTCACTCTAACACAGATTCTGCTTCTTTCCCAAATCGCTTGATGCCGTCAAACATCAGCTCAATCAGGGTGGACTGTACCACATAAGAAAACCCAGAGGCTCTGGGCCAAGCATGGCATCTGTGGGTTATCAAAGAGCCAATGGCCCCGGCTATATAGTCTGCTGAATTGAGGCTAGACAGAATAATCTGACAGGATTACATCTAGTCATCACTAGGGCCCTGCCGGTGAGCCGATAAATTCGACATCATCAGATTTACCGTATCCCAAAGAACAGAAGAGCAGAGGCATTTAGGGTCTTTCAAGTAAGTGCCTTGCTCACATCCTCCAGCTTCTCGATTTCCTATCTCAGGGGCTGCAGTGATAGAATAGGGGGATTGGGGGGTGGAGTCATTTACAGAAGCAAGTGTCTTTCCAGTGAGGGGTGAATAGACAGGAAGGCAGGGTTTGCAGAAGTAGACCAATATCACCGGGCTATCGTTCTTTACATTGCTGGATCTATACCATTGGCATCACCTAGATCCTGATAAACATTTGTGTCCTTCGGTAAAAGAAGGCGGAGGCCCACTTTCTCCATCTGTCAGTTAAACGTCAAAAGGATCTGAATCATTTCCAAAGTGATCATGAATGGTGGCTCTGTATGATGAGCTTTGGGGATGTTCCTCCCTATAAGATCGCTTCTTATAGTGGCAGTGCGCCTCTCATCTGGATCTATGAGGCATAGCTCTGGCATTAAGAGGAATGTGTTCATAGCCAAGTGGCTGCACTGGGCGCCACGATCAGTAACGATAATGTCATCAATGATGTCAAAGGAGGAGCTGGGGTCGGGTGTGGAAATTACACAGGCATCGGCACAGATGGAGCTGGCAGACGAGTGCACGTATTAGACTCCCTGAGCTATATACAAGTAATGTAGCTCATGTTCCAGGCTTCAAACAAGTACATGATAAAAAATTAGGAGTTCCCTAGTTTTGGTTGCTTTGCATCCACAATTGGATTTCCCTCAAACAGTAGGATGTGTTCAATATTCAGAGGGTCCCCAGAAATAAGCCTTGCTGTTCTTAGCAAACATGAAATAGTCTGTGTACCAGCAAAGCAAAGCTCCCCATCCGAAAAACACTCTGGCATGGACTAAGTGCTGCCCTACTACTGTAGCCAGAAGCTTCTGTGAGGCACTAGAGTACTATTTTAAAGGTTATGACCTACACCTTCACACTGGTCCTCTTTACATTTATATAGCAAAGTGCTTGGTTCTACACGGTCCATTACAATAATGAAAGGCTTGTGACTGGATACTTGTGATCTTTTGACTGGATTCTTCTCAGTCCTATTCCTAAGGTTGCTGACATGTTAATAAGAGATTCAGTCATTTAGCTAAGGTTGTCGTGTAATGTCTAGTACTAGATTTACATCAAAGGACACACTGGCATTTTGGAGACTAATTCTAGGATTAAAGAGTTGCTGAACCGTGCTAGTTGGGTCTTGTGTACCAGACTGCGCAAGCTGTCTGGCTGCCAAAGGACTGCTGTGGACTTCCCAAGGAGCTATAGGGGCCTGAAGCCCACCTTTTGCATATTGTTGGTTGGCTTTATTGCCATTCTGATTTGCTTGCTTCTTATTTAATTGCTTTTCTTGTCCCAGCTTGTCCATCACGTATTTATCCCTCCCCTGGAGTATAACCTCTTTACCACCTCACAATTCTTTTCCTTTTTTGATTAAGCACTCCATGAAAGTACAGGTGTTTTCCAGTTCTCTCCTTCGTATGCTTCCCCCTCAAATGCCCAAACCTCTCACACTCCTCCTTGCTGTCTCACGCCTATGTAGCTCTCTCTTGTACTTCTTCCTGCCCCACAGAGCAGTGTTTGTTAATCCCCCCGTGTTGCTCTCACCCTTGTTAGTTTCTCCCCCCACCCCTATGTTGCTCTCACTTGCATGTGCTTCTCACTCTGCATTCTTGTCTCTTCCATCTTCCCCAACACTGTACAGCATTGCCAAAAAGCATTGACAAAGACTTATTGGCTTTGCTAATGCTTGTTTTAGTATGTGGCTGAGACTAATTAGGCCGAATTTTGTAGGCAGGCCTGCTGGTCACTGTGAACCACTTAAAAGTTTCAGAAGTAGGTGAGGAAAGATAAAGCAGACAATATGCAGTAATCAACGTTCTTGCCCACAGCAAGGTGACTGCGCTGAAAGAAGAAGATCTGCAACGAGGGGTGCAGTTACACCTGGTGCATTAGATTAAATTATGCTTCATCTGGTTTCACAGGGAACCCCTTCAACCAGACAGTTTGTCTCTCCAAATTGCTATAAGCAGTTATGTTATGTTATGTTATATGCTTTTATATAGCGCACGGATGCCGCAGCAAAGTGGCGTCCCGGCGCTTATGGAGAATAGTAAACACAACACGACAAAAGATAAAAGAGATGGACCTAAATTGTGGTGAAAAGAAAAGTTTTAAGAGCCTTTCTAAAAGGAAGCAACTCAGGGATGGAGCGCAAAGGGGCAGGCAGAGAATTCCAAAGAGTGGCCGCCAAAACTGAGAAAGAGCGTCCACCCATCCTAGATTTTTGGAAGCGTGGCACGATGGCCAAATTAGCTCCAGCAGAGCGGAGAGCTCTGGCAGGAACATAGTGCTGGATAGTCTGTGCAAGGATGGGTGGGGAGGCTGCTTTGAGAATCTTAAAAGCTATAAGCAGTAATTATTTTTGCTACAACTGTGGGTCTTTATGGCGAAATTGCTAAGAGTAAACAAATAGGCTGCAGTGAATAAGGACTAAGTTAATTAAAAAACTGAAAAGGAGCCATAATGTTCGACAAGCATCTCCAACTCTTTGTAATTACAAATTTATGCAAAGGAATTACCAGATTCTTGCTGTAATATTCCCAAGGGATGGTCACAATACACAGGTTTGGTTCCCAGATCCTGCAGAGAGTCAAGCAGCAGAGAAGATGCATTCGTAGCTGGTCTTCCAGTACCGCACCCTCGCAAGAAAAACAAAACCTGTTGTTAGAATTCTTGACTTTAATTCTTAAATCAACCAAAAAAAACGATAATTCTAACAACTTTAATACCTTGCGAATCCTACTAAGTCTACTTAATCGTCGCCTCTATGGAGAGAACTTCAATTAACCATGAACATACAAGATTAGCAGAAGAGCATCTAGTGGTCAAGTTGGGATTTTTTCTTTTTAACAATTTATGAAACATTGGCACAAACATTACGTTGCTGAGAAAGTAAGGTTATATAGCGACGAGGGGGGGGGGGGGGTCTGAAAGGTTTCAGCGCTAAATTTACCATCTCCTTGTGCTTGATTTGTTCGCCTAAAGTCGTCAGGGTATGCTCAGATGTGGGCCCTTTGCTCACTTTGCCACTGGATTAAAGCTGGCCTGGCTGATGAGGGCTGTTATCCCGAAACCAGTCCTAGGATGCTTGTTTCCGGTCTAGGGAAGACATGGCTTTGCAGGCTGAACTGTTCCCATGAGGCGCAGGGTCAAGATTGATTTGCATATAGCTGTGTCTGAACTGGGGTGGCGAAGTGAGCTAAAGAACGATGATGGATTAACCCCAGATCTGTGACTGGGGGGGAAGAGGAAGGGGAGTGTCTGAAAAGTTTCAGCGCTCCGTCCATCATCTCCTTGTGTTTGCCATACAGGAGCTTATTCAATAGCGAAAACACAATAATACCGAGAAGGATTCATAGTTATTTTTAAGAGGTCTGTTGCTCGTATTTACAGTTTATGAACTAGGATTAATAAAATGGAGCAAAACATAATTCGGAAAATGCACCTTGCAGAGATGCAAAGGGCCTAGCCATATTAACTGGTAGACTTGAAACATTATGCTAGTACAAGCCTGCTTATAGCCAACAACCACAAATTTCTGAAGAGGACACCAAAGACTACAATTTGAGCGGGTCTACGTTTTCAACTATTGCAATCTTTTAACTACAGTAACACTGAAGGTATGCTTCCAATGTGAGCCTTCAAGTTGAGTATTAAACCTGTGGGGGTTACTTCTTCATGGAGTGAGTTCAATATTCAACTACAATTCCTGCCTTCTAAGAAGTTTGTGGTTTGGCGCATGTGCCTGTACTGCCCTCAACCAAAATGTGTCTATTTACATAAGGCATTAAGGCAATGCAATAAAACTAACATACCAGTATTTGTACTTCATTATTTTCTGTATACTCAAGTTGGTCTCAACAGCGGTGCTATTTCCAAAGCAAAAGCAGGTTGAACAGCAGTTCAAGTATTTATGCTGAACAACACTGCGTGCAAATAATCGGCAAATGTTTGACCTACGTCAGTAAGATATTACATAGTGCAAGCTCTGCCCTTTTGGTCACTATTTCCAGAATTTTTAAATGCATCGAAAATATATATGCATTAATTAAAATACTGGAGAAAAAACAGAGAAAGCTGTGCCTGACAAAAGAGACAGAATTTTTTTCCCCATTTAAAAATGTATTCAAAAACCATCATCATGATAGACAATGGTATTACAATAAGGCTGAAATCAAATTTGATATTTTAGCATAAAAAGTCTGCAATATACAAACTAGTGATAGCAACATGACCAAAAAAAAAAGCCGGTGGTGCCAGATCGCAGAGGCGGTCTGGGCAAAACATTGAATCACTGAAGGAGCGCTAGAGACCGTGTGGGCCACGTGAAATCTACGACCGTTCTGGCTTGAGAATACCAACGACTCATACGTCTCAATGTCCAGACCTTTCTAGAGATCAAAAGGCAGCTGCGTGACAAAGGAATTAAATATTCTATGCTATTCCCAGCAAAACTGAGGGTTGAGATGGATGGGGAATAATGGTTCTTCGACACCCCAGAATCAGTAGCAGATTGGCTGGAGGGCTGGCGACCTGCGAAGGATCTCAATGCCGGGAAGGGTTGCAAAGAAACTGTCAAACCTCCGCACCAGGGAAGGCGGCAAGATGCACCAGGGACAGAGATCGAGGGTGTCTGTGTATATGGCTAAGCACTGAAAAACGCTTGACATCGCAGTGGAACTGAGACAAACCATGAACGATAAGTGGCTAAATTTGTGCTGGTTAGATGCATAAATGAACTTGGTTAGGGATGGTTTGCTGGGGTTAGAGACTGAGGAGCCGACCAAAGGCCTACCCCCCAATCTACTTTTCATTAGTTTACTTAGGGCGACAGGCACTCTGCATGGTTGGGTAAGTGGGCAGTTTGAATCCCAGAGTGCAGGGGAGCAGGGTGGGGGGTTGTGTGGTTACTTGTTATTGTTATGTTTAATTGTTACAGATTTATGTAGCAAACTAGAGGCACAGTAGGGAAGATGCTGGACACATTGGGACTAATAAGCACTGCTATATGGGGAAGTACACCTGCCCCCTTTTTCCCCTTGATGCTGCCCCGGAGATTTAGAGGGCTCATAAATACGTACTCTGGTGAATTGTGATATACAGTTATATGGGGACTGTGAATGAGAAGAGTTTCCGGCTATTGTCATGAAATGTAAATGGGCAAAGGATAAACTGAAGAGAGGAGTAGTGTTGTAGTTTATCAAGAGATATGCCCCTGAGCTAGTACTACATCAGGAAACCTACCAGATAGGTAATATGTGTAAAGCCCTGGGGCGCATGGGTTACCAACTAGTGGCACACTCAGAATTTACAACAGGTTCACGGGGAGATGGCATATTGAAAAGAAAGTCTTTCCCCATGACGATTGACCAGGTACATACAGACAACTGGGGAGATATGTAGCAGTGTCAGGGAGCTTGGAAGAAGTGCTCAATATAACTTTGGTGTACTTACAGCCAGGCCTACAGGAAACAGCTTTAAGGGACGTGGGGAAAGTGCTGTTGGCATTCCCTACAGGGAAGCTAGTGTGGGGGGGGGGGGCTTTAATTCCGTAATTTCGGGTAGCTTAGATAATCATCCACCCAGAACAATTAGCACACTAAAGGCAGTACTTCCACATTTTTTGGCTGCAATGGGACTAGTGGACATCTGGAGAGTTCATTACCCCAATGAATTAAATTTCACCTGTTATTCGGGGGCTCACAATAGATTCTCTCGCATCAACTACATCCTTACCCCTTCTGACCAGGTCGATATATTCAACAAATTAAGCACCTGGCGAGAGGCATTTCGGACCATTATCCAATATGGGTGCAGGTTGAGATGGGGCACAGTAGCAGTACTCGAGTAGTGCCTATAAATCCATGGCACCTTCGCAACCCAGGAATCAAAAAAAAGGTCACCCAAGAAATTGATTACTACTTTTTTAAAAAAAATGAAGGAACGGTAGAATCGTTGCGGACCCTCTGGGAGGCTTTCAAGACACGGGGGCATAAGGTATCGCAAATAGCAGGTGCTAAGAAGGAAAAGAATGCAGGGCTGTACCGATTAGACCAGGAGATATCACAGTTAAGAGAGTGAAGTCACTAGTCAGAGGGGGCTGGCCATTACACACACTATTAAACTTAAGCAATCCGAATACAGAGATGAAGCGAGAGAGATGGCAAAAATGTTAGACAGACACAAGCTGAGGCGCATCTATGAATTGGGGGATAAAGCCGGCAAATTGTTGGCCTGGCTCGATAATAGAGAAATGGCGAATCGACTGGTTACGGAGTTGGAGGGAAATACAGGGGGCATTCTCAGGGATCCGCAAGTAATTACTAAGAAATTCGCTAGGTACTATGAACAGCTTTATACATCCAAAGTTACTAGACAGGACAAAAAGGCGACAGAACTGCTGTTAGAAATAAAATTGCCAAAGTTAGCAGAAGAAGACAAAGTTTTGCTAGACAGTGACCTCGCCCAAGAGGAAATAGCATAAGCCCTCCGGACTCTTCAGTCTGGGAAGGCAATGGGCCCAAATGGGCTACCCAATGAGCTTTACAAATTGAAACCAGACAGAATAGCCCCATACCTTAAGTCCATGTATGAGGAGAGCCTGAAGAAGGGATGTCTCCCACAAAACCAGAGAATAGCCACACTGGTGGTTATTCATAAGGAGGGGAAACCCAAACATAAATGTTCTTCATATAGGCCCATCTCATTACTAAAAGTTGAAGTTAAAATACTGGCTAAGCTTTTAGCCACCAGATTGGCCAGTGTGTTTTCCGGGCTGGTCCATCCGGAGCAGTCTGGCTTTATGCCAGCCAGTACCACATCACTGAACTTGCGACAAATAGATGGGGTTATGGGTGGGTGGACACTTTGAGAGAGGATGCGGTGGTGGTATAACTAGTCGCCACCATGGCGTTCGATACTATAGACTGGCCGTACTTGTTTGCAGTTTTGGAGAGGCTGGGCTTTGGCTCTAGATTCATAAGTTGGGTGCGACTCCTATATTCAGAACTACTCACCCAGGTTCTGGTTAACAATAAAAAATCTACTGTTTTCCAACTTCACAGAGGGATGCGTCAGGGGTGTACCTTATCCCCATTACTGTTCGCATTAATGCTGGAGCCTTTGGCATGCTGGATCGGCAAGGTCCCTATAATTCGCGGATTGCGATGGGTAGAGGATTGGGAGGGTCGCATATGCCTCTATGCTAACGATATCTTGTTAGATTTGGCTTTGCCCGAGAGATCGTTGCATAGGGTCCTTAACATTTTTACAAACTTTGGCACCTATTCTGGGTACGCGATAAACTAGACAAAATCGGTGATATTCGTGCTGCATGGTGATTCTCCCGTCCTTCCCAGGGATTGTCAAGTGACAATAGCTAAGGATGGGTTCAAGTATTTAGGGTTGTATGTTACTAAAGAGCCTAAATTATTCTATACTACCAACCTGTTGACTGATAAGACGTGATGTGGAGCACTGGAAAGCGTTACCGCTCTCCTTACTGGGCAGAGTAGTACTATTCAAGATGATGTCATTACCATATTTTTTGTTTATCTTGCATAATTCGCCAGAAGTGGTTACAACGTCTTTCTTCAAGGCTGTGGAGAGCGCACAGAGAGAGCGCTGCTCTGGGGCAATAGTCCGCCGCAAATTTCAATTCCGAAATTGGTGCACAGCTGGCATGACGGGGGTATTGTGTTGCCTAATATTAAAAAATACTATTGGGCGGCTCAATTAGCTTCCATCCATTATTGTATCTATAGACCCCATAATGATCCAGGATATGCGATGGACAGGTGGCTTTTGCCAGGGAGTAATTACACGAGAGCATTGTATTCTAACCCGACCAAGTTAGAGTTGACAGGGCCTACACATCATGCATTCCAGGTGTGGCAAATGGTGCAGAAAAGTATGGGATGGGCAAAGACTAACACTGGACACCCCACTGTGGGATTCAGAACAGCTTGGATCCCTTTGGAGATCAAAGGGGTTTGCCAAATGGGACACCATAGGGATTCATGGGTTGGAGATCTCTGGAAAAAAGGAGAAGTGGTGACTTTTGAGATACAACAGCAAGAGTCCAAGATAGCGGAGAGCAAGAAGTTCAGGTATTTGCAGGTACAGCATGCATTTAAAGCGATGTTGCCTCGAATCGTGTCTTTGCCGGAGTCCTCGCCCCTTGAGGATAGGCTCCTGGATGGATATATGCAGCGCAAGGCAATTTAGCTGACCTATTCCAAACTGATTAATAACTCCCCATATCTACTTCTGCAGCTTCGTGCAAAGTGGAAGAGCAAGTTACTTACCTTTGTAATGATGTATCTGTAAGAAACATTAGTTAGTTAGATTCCTCACCTTAGAATATCCCCAGGCGTCAGGCTGGATCTGGAAAGATTTTTCGTCAGCAATACCCTTGCGCGTCGCTAGGCGTCGTCTGCGGCTCCGCGTCCGTCGTCGGCGTCATGATCGCCGGGATGACGTCGGAGTACTTAGACGCCGACCTCGCGCGCTGACGTCAGTTCTTGTAAATAGCTTTCCGCGCCAGGAACGCAGAGCCATGCAAGAGACCGACACTGGTGCCAAAAAATTCTAGGGCCCTGCGAGGGATGCTCTCAATCCTAGATATCGGTTCGCCGAACGGGGAGGATGGGTGGGTCGGTGAGGAATCTAACTAAATGTTTCTTACAGATACATCATTACCGAAGGTAAGTAACTTGTTCATCTGAAAGAAACACGTTAGTTAGATTCCTCAACTTAGAACAGATACCCCAGCAATACCAACCCCGGTGGAGGGTCTGCAAACCAAGATCACACCAGAAAGTCCTGGAGAACAGAACGGTCAAAGAAGTCATCTCTCCGGACTTGGCTGTCCAGGCAATAATGTTTGGCAAACGTGTGTAGCGAGGCCCACGTTGCTGCCTGACAAATGTCCTGCAAGGGGACTCCCCGGCCCAGGGCAGTGGTCGCCGCTGTGGCCCGAGTGGAATGGGCCCTCAGCCCTACAGGAGGGTCCTTTTTAGCTAAGGAGTAACAGGCCTTGATACACAAAACGACCCACCGAGAGATGGTTCGTTTGTGTACCGCCCGTCCATTCTAAGCGCCCACGTAGCCGACAAAGAGTTGGTCGTCCACCCGGAACTGCTTGGTGCGGTCCAGATAAAACGACAGCGCCCGTTTTGGGTCCAGGCGGTGGAGCCTCTCTTCCTCTTTCGAGGGATGTGGAGGCGGAAAGAAGGTGGGCAGTGTAACAGACTGCCTGATGTGAAAGGCAGTCACCACCTTAGGAAGAAAGGAAGGATGAGTCCTGAGAACAACTTTGTCCGGATGGACAGAAAGGAAAGGAGGTTTAGAAGAGAGAGCCTGGAGCTCACTCACCCTTCTAGCAGAAGTGATGGCTATCAGGAAAGCAGTCTTAAGCGTCAAGAGACGAAGAGGACAATTATGAAGTGGCTCAAGGGGGGCGTGGCTTGGAGCCGCGGATGGCGGCCGCTTAGACCGCGAGCTCCGCATCGTAGCCCTTTTTATACCCGGATTAAAGGCTGCCCGGGGGCCCCTGTGCAACTTAACTGGAGGCGGAGGGGACGGGGCTCCATCGGTGCTGCTCCGGAGACCTAAGGCGCCCGCTGAACGGAGCTTTACCGTGGGCGAATCTGGCTGGGTTGCGAGGCGGCGTGGAGACTAAGATGGCGGACGAGTAGCGAGGCGGAGACCCGGAGCTGCCCGGAACGGATAGGCGCTGGAGCTCAGCGCAGGAGACCGAGGGGCGGCGGATCGGAGCCCAGGGGGGGGCCGGAACTTGAGACCTGGTCCCCGGTCGCCGGGGGGTGCTGTGCCCCTTTTGCCCCGTGCCCGACTGGTGGCGAGGCCTTGCGGGAGGAGCTGAGCCCGAGGAAGGCTGTGAGAGACTGCGCCCGCGGGATGCCTGGAGACGCATGCGGGGGAGCTGGCCCCTGACGACGCCTGGAGCTCTGACGCCCTCCGGGCCTGCGGGGACCTGTGGCCCACCGGGGACTGCCCACTGCGCGCTGGAGGGGGCTGGGGGGCCCGGTGTAGCCCCGAGGCCGAAGACTTAGCGGAGCCCTGCCGGGGGTGAGTGAGGAGTGGGGCGCTGCACTGCTGTGGCCCCCGGCCGCGGGGGGTGCGTTTCCCCGGGACCCGGCTCCCGCGACTGGTGGCGCCTGACCTGCGCCGAGCTGGGGGACCGGGGGAGGCCTTATCAACGGGCGGACCTGCGGTGGGAACTGCAGTGAGGTGGCGGCGCGGTGCGGCAGAGACGGAGGGATTGGTGCCGGTGACGGGACCCCAGCAGGCGGAAGCGGCCGTAACTTGCAGGACCCCATGCGGGAGTGGAGACAGCTGCCAGGGGCGCCCGGCGGATTGGAGAACTTTGCGGTGGGTCCGTGAGAACAGGGGCCTCGGCGGGGGCGGTATCGGGGGCTTGCGCCTCGCCCCTGAAGTACGGAGCTGCCTGGGAGGGGTAACCGGGAGCCCACACGGCGAATTACATTCCCTGGCAAAGAGACACGGGGCGCCGACGAACGAGGGCGGGAGGACCCCCTCGAGGACTGCGCAGTGGAGGGAGAAAGCACCCCGCTGATTTGCCCTGCGTTGCCTGCTGCCTGTTGGGTCTGGAGAGGTGGGGACGATTTGGACCGAGGTGGCTCACGGGCCCGCGATAGATCGTGCGGGAGCAGTGGCGGCAGAGAACGGTGGGACTTAACTGGCGTCGGCGGCCCCCCCCCCCCCCCCCAGTGACAACTTCTGCTGGCTCTGCGGCTCCATAGACGTGGGAGACCTCCCCTCGGAGAGACGCAGTATGGGGAAGCCCAGGGCGAAGAAGGAGGGGGCGCAGCAGCAGTCAGACGGTGAGGTCTCAGGCCAGGGCGAGCCTGAGGACCATGGCCAGCTCCGAGACCAGCGCCTGCAACTCCAACTTGATAACATCCTGGCGGCAATCGTGGACACCAAAACAACGCTACAGCAGGACATAGCGCAGGCGGCGACGGGCCTCGGGCGCCTGAGGGCGGACCATGGCAAGCTGGTGGACAGAGTCTCGGAGGTGGAAAAGGAGCTCCAGGTGGTGAGTCCACTGCAATCCACTCTCCAGGCGACGATTTCGGAGGTCCTGGACCGTGTTGGGGCGCTGGAGAAGAGAGCGGAGGAGGCGGAAGGACGCAACCGCCGGAACAATGTCCGCGTTGTGGGGCTACCGGAGAAAACGGAGGGAGATGACATGGTGGCGTACCTAGAAGATTGGTTCCAGAGGGTGGTGGCTCCGGAGGGCCTGTCGTCCTTTTACTTGCTGGAGAGAGCCCACAGGGTGCCTGCTAGACCGCCTCAGCAGGGCCAACCCCCTCGCCCGGTGGTGGTGCGGCTATTACACTATAGGGACCGAGACCTTCTACTCCAGAGGACACGCATGCATGGCCCCTTCCAAGTGGGGAACAGCAAGGTCACTCTGTTCCCAGACTATACCTATGAAACCCAGCGGCGCCGCTCCACCTTCCTCGCAGTTAAAAGAGAATTCCGAGAGGAGGGCCTGCAGTACGCGCTGCTGTTCCCAGCCAAGCTGCGCATCATTGTGGATGGATCCTCGCATTTTTTTGAGACGCCTGATGACGCCTGGGCATGGCTGGAGCTCTACAGAGCAGGAAAGGGTGGTGCGGGGAACTCTGCACGAACCCCGGTGGGGGCCCTAAAGCGAAGGGGATTGCGGAGGCCCCGACGCAACAGAGGGAGCGCGAGAGGTCCGCTTTCGCAGGAGGCGGAGGCAGAACGGAAATATGCGCTGGACCCAGCACTGACGGGATCCCAGGGCCACCGCACACCAGGGCGGACGGACTCGGATACCGGCAGGGAGGGCTCTGCTGATGAGGGTTCGGAGTCAGACAGTGTACACCTGCCAGCGGTTACACCGGCCACGGCGGATGGCATGCTAGATGAGGCGTAGGACTGCTGCGGGACTTCCTCTTGTGGGTTATCCTGGCCTCGCTGGACTTTCCACTACAGGTTTGATGTGGGAGAGAGGGGGAAGGGCGGCGGGGAGAGGGAGGAAGCGGGTGCCCGTGCTGACACACTGGCCCGGGGAAGCCGACCGGACTGCGAGACTGGACATGGCACGAGTTCCTGGGATGGCGGGTTGCGATGGGTGATTGCTGCGCTGGGTGGGGGGGGGGGACGCACAGCAGGACAGCGGAAAACATGGTGCGTGTGGGGCGACCCTGGGCGTGCTAGGCTGTTAGGGGCTGGGCGGGATGCGGCGATTTGGAGGACTTAAGGCGGCTGCCCGCTGGTAACCGATCCCCCCCCTCGTTGCCCATAAGGCTTGCCCACAGTGTCTGCTGTCGGGTTTCGCAATTGTTTCACTGATACTATGGTTTGGATGGGAGCTAGATTGGTGTTACTAGGTCCTGTTCTTGGGAGGGTGGGGGTGTTGGGTTTGTTGGGGAATTGTTGGGGAGGGGTCCTCACTGGCGGCATAGCGGAGGAACGGTTTCGATTCAAAAGGATGCTATGGGAGAATGGCTGATTTAACAAATCTGAGATGTATAACCTGGAATGTGAGGGGACTTCATACTATGGTGAGGCGGCACAAGGTCCATGCTTATCTGATCCGCAGGGGAATCCAAATAGCACTGCTCCAAGAAACGCACCTGACCAAGGTAGAAGGGTTGGCGCTGCAGCGTAGATGGAGAGGGCAGGTTTTCAACACCACATATTCTACGTTTGCTAGGGGGGCGTTGATTTGGGTTAGGGCGGGTGTCCCGTTTCAGGTCACTAGGCAAGCGGTTGATCCTGAGGGTAGGTACGTGGCTGTGGAGGGGAAGCTCAGGGGGGGGGATATCGCCTTTTGCAGTGTATACGCGCCCAATGTTGACCAGTTGGGCTTTCTAGCGCAGTTGTCCGGTGCTTTGGCTTCCTACCTGGCGAGCCCACTGGTGATGGGAGGAGACTTTAATTCTGTTATGGATGTCTCTCTAGATAGATCTCATCCCCCCCCTGATCGACTCGCCGGTGCACCGCTTGACTAAAGGTAGGCTAGACTGGCAGGTGCGCTGGGGCCTGATAGACGCTTGGAGAGCGCAACACCCGAGAGACCGAGACTACTCGTACTTTTCTAGCATGCACGAACTACATGTACGCCTAGATGCGATATTGTGTTCTCCGACAGTAATGCCCGCTGTAGTACGCACTGAATATTTAACCAGAACGCTCTCCGATCACAATCCCCTCCTTATCAATATGGATTGGATGGCTGAGGTCTCGTGTGTTCCCACTTGGAAACTGAGGCCAGAAGCGCTGGACGACCAACTGTTCCAGGCCGCGCTGGAAGAGGGCATTACGCAGTACTTTGCGGAAAACGCGAACACAGCCGACACGAGGGCAACAGAATGGGACGCCTTTAAAGTCGTAATCAGGGGGCTCTGCATAGGGAAACACGTGGGTATACGAAAGACGCTTTTGGACGATTTGACCAAGGCGGACTCTGCTTTGCGGGAGGCAGAAAAGGAGAGACCCGGCCATCCTGAACTACAGGAAAGAGTCGCCGCAGCTAAAGAAGCGGTGGCGGTTGAGGTGGAACGTTTGCGCTGCTTTGATCATAGACGATACATGATGAGGGCACACGCGGAGGGAGATAAAGCGGGGTCCCTATTGGCTTGGTTAGCCGTCCCCACTAGAAGGAGTTCCCCTATCCTGGCTTTGGAGAGAGCGGAGGGAGAGTTGGTTTACACCCAAACGGAAGTCATGCAGTGCTTTCAGCGCTACTATGAGACGCTCTATAAGAGCAGACTAGAGGATGGGGACCCTGCCGGTGACACTTTCTTGGCTGAGGTCACGCTGCCGGGCCTGGATCGAGAGCAGGCTTTGGATTTGGGTAAGGACGTAGAACCGGGTGAAATACGAGCTGCCATCAAGCGCATGGCACTTAACAAGACGCCGGGGTTAGACGGGTTGCCCGTAGAATTTTATGGGAAATACGCTGACTTGCTGGTTTCAAGGCTCCAGGAGGTCTATAGGGAGGCCAGAAAGCTGGGACGGCTACCCCAATCGATGCGTGAAGCGCTGGTGATCCCGTTATTGAAGCCGGGTAGGGAGAGTGAGAATGTGGCCTCATATAGGCCTTTGTCGATGTTATCCACCGACTATAAAATATTGAGTAGTGTACTCGCGTCACGCTTACTACAACATATGCCCGCCCTGGTCCATGAGGACCAAACTGGTTTCATACCACAGCGCAACACGACTGCGAACATCCAGAGACTGGTGCAGGTGCTGGACGATGGTCACCCAGAAGCCCCGCAGCCTATGGTACTCTCGGTGGATATCGAGAAGGCTTTTGACAGCTTAGAATGGGGATATTTGTATAAGGTATTGCGAAGGTTCGGATTGGGGGAGGGCTACCTCCAATGGACAAAAGTATTATGTACTTCGGCAGTGGCAAGAGTGCGAGCGGGGTCCTTGGTCTCACCGAGATATCCAGTTGAGCGCCGGACGAGGCAGGGTTGCCCATTATCCCCGCTGCTCTTCGCTTTGGAGGTGGAGCCCCTTGCAGCTAGGTTCCGGACGGGCCGCTATTATGGGGGCTTAGGTGGCAGAGACGGGCGACAGTATATTTCGCTTTATGCTGACGACCTTTTGTTATTCCTCGAAGACGCTGGCGAAGCATTGACGGGGGCGGAGAGCTTACTATCGGAGTTTGGGGACGTATCAGGTTTACGAGTTAACTGGGCTAAGACGTGCCTGTTCCCGGTGCGACAGGGGGAGGCTAGGCCAGAGATGGCTCAAGTGGTCCGCTGGGAGCCCACCTGTCTGAAGTATCTAGGGGTACATATTTATCATAAGATGGCAGATATTTTGGAGGGGAATGTGGGCCGCGGCGTGCGGGCCTTGAAGGGGAGTATGGCCTTTTGGGCCACCCTCCCGTTATCAGTGACGGGCCGCATCTCCCTCCTGAAAATGGTGGCACTCCCTCGCTTCTTATACTTTTTTAGGACGCTTCCGGTGTGGATACCCAACTCCACGTTCCGGTTGCTGAAATCGATGGTGGTGTCTTTTCTGTGGGGCACGGGCAGGCGTAGAGTGGCGTACGCAACGCTTATACGGCCCAAGAGTGAAGGCGGGCTGGCGGTCCCTGACTTTGAGCTATATTACTTGGCGGCGCAATTGCAGGCCGTCACCCAAAATGTGGCAAGGGTGTTCCGCGGCCCAGAGGCCGGACGAGAGGGGGTACGCCACGCCACGTCCTTTCTTACATTACCCTGCAGCAGAGGATGGAAGCCCGGGACCTCCTCACGGAGGAGTTAACCTTTAGACTCTGATGTAATCGCTCCCAGAGACGGGCGGGGGTGGTACATCCGTACGCGCCGGAGATGCCCCTGGGGATGCGGACGGCGTTGCCACATGGGGGAGACTGGACGCAACTACAATTTGGGGAAGAAGCGGGTCTGCAGGTGATAGGAGACCTTTATGAAAATGGGGTCCTGTTGCCCTACCAGACTCTTCAGAAGCGGTTTGAACTGCCTAGGGGAGGCTTCCTGTTACATGCAGCGATTACCAGGGCGATGCAAGCACATTGGAGGGAGGGCCTGATGGAGCCTAAAACGTCGATGGCCTGCCAGTATGCTATGATGGCAGCAGGGACTGTTAAGGCGGTCACGTGCCTATATTCTAGAATGCTCCTTGAAAACCTTCAGCCGCTGGCTGAACTTCGGGGGAAATGGAAGGATGACCTGGGCAGGGCTATCCCTGAGACGACCTGGGCACAGTTGGTGAGACGGGCTTGGAAGAGCACGAGAAACGCAAGATTCCAACTGGTGCACTTCTACATACTTCACAGAGCATACCTGACGCCGGGAAAAATTCGGAAATATTTTAAAGTTGAGGAGGCCGCATGTCCCAGATGCCTGAGAACGGGGGTGGAACTGGCTCACATGCTGTGGTCTTGCCCAGTGCTGGGGCCTTACTGGTCAGAGGTGGAAGATACCCTGAATGAGGTAACAGAGAGGGGACTGGAGTTTGATATGGCCGCTAGCGTACTGCACTGGTTTCCGCACACGCCCAAAACCAAAATCACGAGCAAATTCGTAGACATGGGCCTTATTTTAGCGAAACGAGAAATCACGAAGCGGTGGAAGGCAACGGGGGGGCCCCACTAGCAAACGGTGGAAGGGGGAGTTTCTTAAATGGGCCACCAGCGAGGGGGCGCTGCGGTATCAATCGGCTCATAGACGCAACGACGACAAGGCGCTAGAGGCTGCAGGTGCGTGGGAGGTGCTAGTGCAGGCACTGCGAGATTATGTACCAGGCGCGGAGGAGGAAGACCGCCCTGGGGCTGAGGGAGTCCCACCGGAGCAAACTGGGCACATCACGTAAATTGACTCATTGGTATTCCTTGGGCTGTACGGCACTAGAGGACAGAGGTTGTCGCATGCGTTGGTGAGGAGGATTGAGGGAGGGGGAGGGAAGCTGGGAGGGGGAGGGAAGCTGGGAGTGTTGTTAGGGGTTAAGGGTAGAGTTTATTATGTAGATGTTTGGTTTTCTGCGCTGTATAATCCGGGAGGGAATTTTACGAACCTGTATTAGGGGGTTGTATAATGGGTGGGGAGGCGTGCGTTAATCTTGCAGACAGTATGGTGAAACAAATTGTGCAAGGTTTTCTATGTGAATGTGCAAAAACCAATAAACTATGTTTAAAAAAAAAAAATGAAGTGGCTCAAAGGGAGCGCACATCAGAAACGTCAAGACCAGATTCAAATCCCACTGAGACATTACGAAAGGAACAGGAGGAAACATGTGAGTAATGTCCTTAAAGAAGCGAGAAACGACAGGGGATTTGAAAAGAGAAGGCTGATCAGGAAGCCGTAAGAAAGCAGAAATAACAGAAAGGTAACCTTTAAGGGTGCCCAGAGCAGAGCCCTTCTGGGCCATGGAAAGCAGAAAGAGGAGAACCTCAGAAAGAGGGGCGGAAAGGGGATCCACAGCCTTTGCTGTGCACCATGCCACAAATTTGTTCCACCTGCAGGCGTATACCGATTTTGTGGAGGGACGGCTGGCTGCCAGAATAACATTACAGACTTCAGGAGGCAAGTCAAATGGCATCAACTGCCGCCGCTCAATCTCCACGCATGGAGGTGGAGGCTGGACAGGTTCGGGTGAAGGACCGTCCCCTGCTGCTGCGACAGAAGGTCCTCCTGAAGAGGCAGACGTATCGGGGGATCGACCGATAGACTGAGTAGCTCAGGATACCAGTATCTTCATGCCCAGTCCGGAGCCACCAAGATGACTTGGGCCCGGTCGCGCCTGATCTTCTTCAGCACTCTGGGCAGAAGTGGTATAGGCGGAAAGGCGTACAACAGACCGCAACTCCACTCGCGACGAAAGGCGTCCCCGAGCGAGTGCCGCCTTGGAAACTCCAACGCCTAGAACTGCTGACATTGTGCGTTCTCTTCGGTGGCGAATAGATCTAACCAAGGCTCTCCCCACTGCCGAGAGGCCTTGTGCCACGTCCGAGTTTAGATGCCATTTGTGATGCATCATGCACCGGCGGCTGAGTTCGTCTGCTCTGGCGTTCAGAGAGCCCGCCAGATGTTGAACCACCAGGGTGACGCCCGGATGTTCCAGCCATGTCCAGAGACGCAGAGCCTGACAAAGGGTCCACGACCCCAACCCGCCCTGTTTGTTGCAATACCACATGGCGGTGGTGTTGTCCGTGAATACCTGCACTACACTTCCCCGGACACAGGGAAGGAATGCTTTCAGTGCAAATCGGATCGCCCTCAGCTCCAGAAGGTTGATATGGAGCCGGGACTCCGCCGGAGATGGGAAATGGGTGGATTGATTGCAAAGGTATCAGGCACTGGCAATCACTCGCGCTGCACTCCAGTCAGAACTGCCAGGCTAGGTTCCTCCTGAATGGGAACACAAGCAGCGCAATGTCAGTGTTGGTCTATTTGGGCCTCACTTGTGCGGTGCAATAGTCTCCAGTTTCACAACACTATTATAAAAAAACTTCTTTAATCCCAGACAGCCATATCTTACTCCGACGACCCATCTTCAATTGTGAAAGATCTCTGGGAAAGCCTTGCTACCTCCACAGAACAGCAATACCTCACTAAGCTGACATCTTCCTGGACTCCTACAAGACAGTATAAAATCTGCTGCTCCTGAACCTGAACCCCAGATCATCTCAGCTCATCCACCATTTCTGTGTAAAATCACCAATGACAAGGTGAACCAAATTCCTGAGAAGACCAAAACCAGCACCCTTCTGCATAATTACTTCTTTGCATTCGGACCACAACGCAGTGTGGCGACAGCCATCTGGCAAGTGTTGATTAAGCTCTTCTGATTTCAGATAACAGTGACAAATGTCTTCTCATCTTACTCAAGCTCCATGTAGTCTTTGAAACCATTTGCTACCAAGCCCTATTTGATTGTCGTGGATCCTTAATGTATGTTGGTGAAGCCCACTAGTGGTAATTTATTGCATGAATAACAGCCCAGCTGATCCAGGTGGGCAATTCCATTTATGAACCAATTCCCAACCAACAACCAACTAATTTCCCAATACTTTCTCCTCTCACCAGCATTTGGAGTACACGAGAGTCGTTCCAGCCAGCAAGAGAATTAGTATTCATCAATAAGCAGACAACACTTAACTCTACTCACAAGTATCCTCAGTCCATAACATCAACCAACTGAAGCCCTGTCTCACCTGCATTCAAACATAGATGCACAAACCTTAGGTGAAATGGAATACCCATAAGACGGAATTCATACTCCTTGTCAATGATAGACAAGAATAAGTAGCAGAAGAATGGCTCTCAAAGATGAATCTATATGGCTTCAGTCTACAATTCACCAACTAAGTAAAGTCCCTGCGTGTCCACACCATACACATTTTAAAAAACAACCTCTCTGGAGACTCCATAATGAAGTCTTAGAAAAAGAATCTCATAGACAAACCATTGAAGATGCGATACAGAACTACCTCATGGCTAATAAAATAGGAGAATGTCGGACCTCACAAGATGGGAGGCATTGAAGAGTACCATCAGAGGAGAGATCTTTAAAATTAGAACTGCCATGAATAGTGACTCCAATAACTATCTTGAAAAGTTAGAAAAAGAGATTGCTATGCTAGAAGAAAAACATGTAATATCCAGAGATACCTTAATCTTGAATGAAATAGTTTAGAAGAAATACAAGAATAATCAAATAGTCCGTCTTCCACAGTTCAACGCTGATGTAGCGGAAACAGGAGGGAGGATGCCATAGAGTGATGAAACGCAGCCCGACTCCCATGCTGAGATGCATATAGGGAAAGCCCAGGCCAAGTGCAAGCCATCTCTGGCTTGTCAGTGTACCTTTATCTTACAACAGCCATGGGTAAAAGGTAGGCAGCTGCTCTTCCACCATACTAGGTCCCAGTTAGAAAACTAAAGCCTCCTCGTTGTTGGATAACTATTTGCAGTGGAGGAGCACCGCCCCACTGCTCTCAGAGCAGTGGAAAAAGAAAATGACAATATTATCATTATTTTATTTTTAGTACAGGCTACGGGGCCAGGTAAGGGCAGGCGGGCCTGTGGTCACAGGGAGGAGAAGTGGTTGGTGCACCATAAGTGTGCATTACAGTTTGGCCAGCCGTCTTGGGCCGACCAAACAATAAAGAGCACTTAGCAGTTCTCCAGCTGGCTGTGTTGCGCAGCCGGGTGGAGACCAGTCCCAGTGTTCCCAGGCACTGTCGCAATCATGACGCTGCTGTCATGCTGGTGACAGTAGCTTCGCAATGGACTTAGGGGAGCCAGTGAGCTGCCGGGAGGGAGGAAAAGAAGAGGACGAAAGACGCTGCAGCCGTAATCAAGTAAGTGATTTTTTGTATCCTTGCTACCCAGCCCCCGACCAACCCCACCCCACCCCACCACCCCGTTCTGTAGCAGCTGCCATTGGGCTAAAGATGTTGGTACTCTCAATGATGAAACTACAAATACTGAACATAGTTTGAATGTAGCATCAAATGCCTTGGCATATAACAACTCTAACACAGAAGTTTTAGTTGTGGAAGCAGAGGTTCACGGGGAGTATAATTGATTTATCCAGATTTACTTGACACGAGTGCTTAAGGCCCAAAAAAGAAGTACTGACTGTGTTCTATTCCCTAACTCTCATTCATTGTCCTTCATGGACGATTTATTGGGAGACTCCTTACTGGAATGAATGGAATGTCTTCAAACAAATTATGGATAGACTAACCTCAATTTAAATTTATGTTGCCTCGATATCCAAGAACATTGTTTTATGTGATGTGTCAACAACGACTCTTTCCTCTGACTTCCAGGTGTCTTCAAAACTGCCAAGACAAGTATGTCAGAATGATAAGCAGAATGTAAACAAACCAATAATTGCCAATGATCCTCAGCCAACCCTTATCCCTGCTTTGTCACCTAAAAGGAAGGGGTCTATTTTACCCATCATTGATCTTCCCCCGCAAGCTGCACGATATGTATTGATTTTAAAAAGAATTCTCAGTTACATGGGTGACAGTCAGAGGATTCCATGCAATTTAAGAATAAGACAGTTCAGTGGCACCATTGTTTTTTCAATGACGCTCCCATTTCTTTTAATGACTACACGGGCACCTTGGATTAATAAATCCCATAAAACTGTGAGGGGAATACATTATCAATTTTAAAAATCTAATTCTTTTGGAGAGATTGTTATCAAGTATGCATCAAGATAGTCACATGATAACAAATGTGTGTTGTTTCGCTGGGTTTTATTATAATCTACCTCGGTTACATGTTTCTTTTTGAATGTATCATAATAATAATTGTTACACTGAAACCTCCCTATCAACCTCAAACAGATTTCTGCCACTGACGTCTTTAGATGGTAATGATTGGCTTATGACTATTAATGCTTGTAATCCAGAATCATTGCAATCTATAACGCTATTTGGGACCTTGACCAAACTATCTGCTTTGCACCCTGTTGTAAGTAATTCTGTTTTTACCTGAGCCCAGAACGCACTGGATGACTGTACCAAATTACTTTACAAGAATTCAGCAGTATTGCGTCGAAATTGCAAAATAGAGAAAGGGTTGACTTTGTTAGTTCTTTCGATATTCTGCTGGTCCAGGAAACATGGACTTCCAATCAACCAAACATTGATGGTCACTCCACTTCTGTTATTCCAGGACTGCAGTCTTTTTCAGGCACAGCTAGTGGCAGGGCTTATAATTGGCATCGCTCTATTTTTTAGATGTGTTGCTGCAGAATGGAGAAAAGGAGCTGCCCAATATTCAAGCTGTTATACTATCTTTTGATAATCACAATCCTATCTTTCTTTTAATTTTACTATAAAGTTAAGGACACAGACTGTTAAAATATTGCTAAGCTTTCTGCTAAGACAAATAGTAATTTGTCTTCTGATAGGACTGTTATGGAGTCAAAGCCTTGGATTTGATATTTAAGGGTATTTAAGGGCCATAGAAATTGTTTTGATAAATCTAATACTTTCCCAAGAATGAAGTGGGGCATGAATATTCCAAACAACCTACTTAGAAATCTATTTAGATCAACAGGTAGTGATACAGACGTTTGCCTATCAGAGGACAATAGCTATGCTCACCTCTTCCAGTCTTTATCTAAAATCTGTGGGACAAAAGATTTCCTGAAGGGTAGGAGTAGGATTATTATCTGTCAGGCATCACATAAATGGTTTGGCAGTGCTTGTTCCACAGTGGCATCAGATTTATATGCAGCAATAAAACATATTCCTGGAGGTACTGGAGCAATTAAAGCAAGCAA
Source organism: Triturus cristatus (assembly GCF_964204655.1). Lineage (NCBI taxonomy): Eukaryota > Metazoa > Chordata > Amphibia > Caudata > Salamandridae > Triturus > Triturus cristatus. The sequence goes on along the minus strand of NC_140589.1, from coordinate 634,577,113 downwards.
AACACCTATAAGGGACAAGGCATAGAGTAATTGTTGGGTCGTTAGTGCATCTAAAGAACAGCGTTTTAAAATAAAATGTATTAATGCTCCTCATTTAAAACCTAAAAGGTTGGATATTACGTCAATGAGCTGGGTCAATGAGTTTTAGAGGCACTTATGGAACATAAGATCAGAAGAACCCACCTTAATGGAGAAGGAGAGAAGGCTGATTTTTCACACTCAGGAGGTGATTAAAGTTATAGAGAATAGTCCATCCACTAAGGCTCCTGGCACAGATGGGTCCTTATGGATTTATTTGAAAATAAATTAAAAGGGGCCCTGTTATTACGAATATACTGAATGCAGCCAGCGCATCAATCTTACCTAAACAGTGGTCTAAGTCTATATTTGAGCAGATATTTAAGATGGGGAATAGTGAGGAAGTGAGGGGTTATCAATCTATTTTCTTCATTGACTTTACTGTGAAAATTGCTGGCAGTGTCATGATGTAAAGATGACTAACTTGATCGAAGTAGAAAAATGTCCTAGTTGGAACCCAGTATGGCTTTAGAGAAGGTTTGGGGACTAATAAAGAGTGCCTAAACTAAAACCTTTTAATTATTAAATCTACTATTGCCTTTAATGCCTCATTATACTGGGCCTTTATTGAACTACACTCAGCCTCTTAATGCGTCAACAGGTTGAAGCTCTGGTCCATTTTAGCGTCCATGGGCTTTGATGAAGACGTACTAAAACTTCCTATCCTAAAGCCTCTTCACCTGGGGCTATCTGCTACAGTGTGCTTACTGTTAATTGGGAATGTACATATAGCCTTAAATTGGTTAGAAGTGTTTGACAAGGCTACATTATTGGCCTTTTCTTTTTAAACTTTATTCAAATGGCCTGGAAAATCATTAAGCAGGATATTTTGTAAATTGGCATTCAAAATGTAACAATCCTTCTTTATGCTGATGATGATCTCATGTCGAGATAAATGCGTGTATGGAAGTCTGATTGTGTAATAAGACATACGTATAGGAAAGTGTGAAGGGGGGTTTTATGTGATAAATCAGAGTACACCGAGGCGGTTTTTGTAAATATGCCTTCATGTTACTTGGACTGTATATCTGAACATAGTTCTCTATTTCATTTTAGATAAATCTATGTTTAAAAAAAAATATTAAGCCCCGAAGAAAGTGGGGTGAACCAATATAAAACCACTGAAACTCCACGTCGACAACCTAGGATAAGATTAACACTGTTTGTGAAATATTGGTTATAGTTAATAGTGTGTTTACAAATCAGAAGACATTGTTTTTACAGAGCAATCAAATGTGGTGATAAAATTTAGACAAACTTTTGATGTGGATATGCTATGAATATTGTTTTTAAAAACATTTTTTAATTATTGCAATGAAATATTATACATAGTATATTTAAACATGGTATGTGTAATGGTTTATACATTTTGAATAAATAATACATTTTTGCATAAAACAGTGATCAGTGTTAAGATAGTGGAGTATATATAAGGGTGAATTGATGTTGGTCCTATAGAAGATATATAGAGGTCGATGGTATTAACAACAAAGAGCGAGCTACACAAAAGGGATTCTTTTTTTGTTTTAATTTACTTTTGATCCTATCCCTATTTATTGGAAGGGTACCCCTCCCAAATTGTGAGTTCTTAAGTTGAGGACCGCGAACGGGTTGCAAAGATTACTGGAGAGATATGTGCAGTTTATGAAGGACCTGAATTTACTAAGGCATGTCTGTAAGACTTAAATTTCGACCTTCGGCCCTAAAACAACCAGAATTCATAAATCAGGTTAAGAGATCGGCATCATTAGGACTTTTCATTATATAGGTGTTGCTTTTGAGAATCTGGTTTAAAGGGCTGAGTTGTTACAAACTAGGCTACTTCAATTTCTACAATGACAAGGGACAGTTTTACATTTTGCCAAGCAATGACCCAATAATCCAATAAAGTGTTTAAGTGATATTTTTAACAGCAAGTGTATTTCTATGGTTAGTTATGGTGGAGGTATTTGGGCCTTTGTGAATGTTTCTTGCTTACAAGCTGTAGAAAATAGTTTTTGCAAAAATCTACTGGAATGTGAATCAGGAACTTGTAGGTTTGTTTGTCAAGAAGAGCTGTCTGAAATATTTGGTTGGCCACCAACATAGAGCTCCTAAATAATTGTGGATTTAGATGTGGACTAACCCACCCCAAAATATAATCAGAAGAACATCTGGGACTGTTTGATGCTTGATGATGCCACGAAAGTCCCATGGCCCTGCTAGTACGACAGAAGATCCTGCTGAAGTTGAAGTCCGATTGGAGTACAGATGCTAATGTTCTAAAATTCCAGATTCCACAACATCCTGGCTGACCTCTTATGATAAGGCTTCCAGCAGGGTAGTAAAGGATGGTGGGTGGCTTCTCTGGCATTTCTTGACTGCCATTCAGGGCTATGGACAGCCAGAGTGCTAGCAGGGAAAGCCCTAAAGTAAAATCTCTGCAGCCTGATACCCTGTCCTTACTTGCAGGGCATATGGGCCAGCAAATGGATTAAGGAAAGTTAAGCCTTCTCTTTGGCAAAGTTAGGCAAAATCAAGAAATGTATTCACAAAGGACATAATTCACCTCTTCATTGACACATTTTAAACTTTGAATGACCCTAATTACAGATACACAGCCTTATTTAAATCAGTTCTCCATTATAAATAGCGGATTCACAACACTGTCTCTTAATAGGTCACATATGTGATAATAACGGCTTTTGGAAATGGATCCCTCTTTCATGAGGGTACATCTCAGCAGATGGCTATGAGATAAGGATTTAGGAATAATGGTATAGGTGGATGGTAAAGAGGAGGACCTGACCACATGTTCAGAGAGGTTTCTGACTCAAAGGAAAATATGAATGAGTGATTCAGATTTAAGGAAGGGTATAAGGGTACAAACTGAATTAGGCGAGGGGCAGAGGCAAAGCATGGTAGGATCATTAATTTTGGAATGCTTCTTTTGTGGGGGTGAGAAAGTGGCTGAGGAAGGGAGAGAAAATAATCTTTAGGTATTAAGGAGCAATGAATAGTAATTGTTGAGATATAGATGATGGGAGTTGGTGACACACTGGAAATCATGTCAGAGGAGTATCCAATAGCAAAATAAGATGCAGGAGATTAGTAAATGTAGCTCAATAGCAAGGGAGTCATTTAGGTTGAATGTTTGAGAAGCTGTGTGGACAAACGGGTGGGAAAAGTGAAGCAGGGAGTAAAGTAAGCTAGGAGGATAGGGTGTAGAAGTAGCGTTAGAAATTGTGAGGCATATTCAAATAGATAGAAGAAGACATGGAAAGGGGCAGAAGCAATTGGCCAGGATAGACACTGTAATTTAGGCAGGAGGAAAGAGAGAGCTGCAAGTTAAAACGAGAGGAGATGATGAAATACAACAAATGGGGGCTCGATGTGTCAAGTTAATTTTGTGGTATCTTGCTTGAAAATTGAATTTAATGCTCAAAAGACGCTAAAGTTACCAGCAAGAGGACTGGCCCACAGTGTTTGTCTCCTGCAGTCTACTTTCTGCTCTAATTAGTCACCTGCAGAGATTTTCTGCTTGAAACACTCTCCTGTTAAAAATAAATTGTGCAAACGTTTGCATATGCAAACTTCACAGGATTAAGAAAAATAATACCATACTACCTAATACCTAATTTACAACTTTTGTAAATTTCAAAAGCGAAAAACTAATTGTTCACACACTAAAAAAATACAGTTCACAGTGGAGCAACTCACAAGAGCATCTATTAATTGTAAAGACCACCTAAATGTAATACTAAAAACTTCTGCCAAAAGAAACGCCAGAACCACACATTGGATGTTCACGTCTATGGATTTCAACAATAGTGCAAGAGGAGAACACAACGCCACAATTCAAACCTAATGTTCAGCCATGAGAGCAACCGCAGACAATTCTCAATATAAATTTAAGGCCCTCATAACTGCACAGTGAGCATATTCAGAACTATGAAGTAATGAAATGGGCCCAGGCAATGAAGCAGTGCGCAAGGTGAGGAGCACAATATGCTAAAACTTTAGTAACTTGAACATTGCTGTAATCGCACACTATATCCGTGGAGACTTTTACATACCCACATTAACAACACATGAACCATATTATCTTCACACATTATCTCAGAGAAGACTTGAACATTAACTTTACACACTTGCACACTATCTCTCTGTGGTCATTAACATGACTGTCTTTACAAACCATCTTTTTGGGGGTTGAATATGCCTTTATTCGCACAGCATCTATGAAGGAACTTGAACATTTTTACTACACACTGTCGCTGTGGAGAATATACCTATTTTCAAACAATACACATTATCTCTGTGAGGACTTGAACACTATCTTTACTCGCTAGTTCTGTGAGGACACTACCATGATTTCCATCACACACTATCCTGAGGGGACTTAGTATTCCTAAAACCGCATCCCATTTCTATTTGGACTTAAACATATTTACACACCATTTCTGATGGGACTTGAAAGTATTTATCTTCAAAATACCTATAATCACACACTTACCTATAATCACACACTATCTGTGTGGGACATGAACATGATTATTTTCAGACATTGCTCTTGTATTGACTTGAACACCCCTATAATCACACAGTATCTCTGTGGGGCATTGATTATCAACATAATCCAATACTATCTTTGTGAGGACTTTAATCACAGTTAAATACACCATCTATCTAGAGATTAAGATTCTGCTGTGATCACATTCCACCTCTGTGTGGACTTGAACACCAGTATCATTACATAAGATCTCTTTGTGTACATTAACATTGCATGACACTCCAAGGGAGATGTGTCTCCTGGCTCCTTTGACAAAAAGGAAAGCAACTAATCAAATTCTGGGATCCACTTGACCATTGTTTGATCTGGTCAGTAGCTTCCCTTTCTAGTAACATATCTTATTAGGAGTTGAGCACTAAGCAATGGGTTAAATACAGTTTTGATGTGCCTTTCAATAATTATGATATATTTTCTGATCGCATAATTCGTCTTTTTTGCAGCACCAGGAAAAGTTACTTGATTCATGTTGGTACTGTATATTATTTAACTAGTGTATTCTACAATCAGACGTGTGCTTCTATGGAGTTGGTCGTCACAAACACGGCAACATGTGTTCAAGTGCTCATAAGGCTGGTTCTGTGTGCAAGATAAAATCACAATATGTTTGCTAATTTGAAACTGGATCCTGCCATCATGAGTTTTTACTTAACATAGATCTGTTTTTTTGATTAATTTAAAAGCATTGGGAAAGTACAGTCCCGCAAAAAGTAGGTTCCATACAGTCAACACAAGGATGCTAGAGAGAGAAAGAAAAAAAAAAAAAAGAGGAGAATGTGTCTTAGTGTGAGAACGAGTTTGTGAGTCTGTATGAGTTAAAGGTTGAGCAAGATACCTGCTGTTACACATCCTTAGCCCCTTTCTTGCTCCATCCCCAATCCTTTGACTTTTCCCTACTGGCTCACCTGTCTGAGGTCTCTTACTTACATCTTCATGTTTGCTGTATATTCTATGAATGTTGTATGTTTGAAGTATTCTCTCCACCGCATCTTAGGATTCATACCCCTGCGCCTATAAGGCCTCATTTTCTCTGGCCACTGTGCTTTTGCCTTTTTCTTTTTCAGTAACCAACACTACTTCTGTAACCTTTCCACTTGCTCGGTCTACTGTCTCTTTCTCACATCGCAACTCTACAACATCTGGATCATTAATTTCCCACTACTAAGCTTTTTTGCTTCAGTCCTCTTTTTGAACAAGCAGTTTCCACATTCTTGCATTTTCAGGTTTATAAGTACAACACACTTTATTATTAAAAATAAACTCATTCTTATCACATTCTTGCCAGTCTTCAAATATTCAAATGTTACAGAATGTCAATAATTCATGCCTTCTTACAATTTGGACTACTGTTTAGTAACTGTGTTTTAGTTACTTTATTGACAACTAGCAAAAAGGTAAAGGCAACTTAGCTCAGTGCATTAATATATTGGCTTAAAAAATAGATGTACTACATGATGGTCAAACGGTCTAATGCTGGCTAGGCAGCTAAATGGGTGTCAGAGTCTGGAAAAATACAAAATTACTTATCCCAATAAAAAGCCAAAATACTTTGATGGATTGCACAATAAACAAATATTAACATCATTGATTATCATTATCATGAATATAACAAAAAATGAGAACATGATGTCCTACAAGTCGAATTCATAATTGACTTTTTCTTTTGTCCTTTAAAGAAGTAAGTACCTGCACATTACTAGATTTTTTCAGAAGTCCTTCCACAAATTTCCAATTTGGCTCCATAATTTTCTGAAAAAAAGTCACATCATTAGCATAAACGCATAGTTACATGTGTGTAAAAAAAAAACTACATTTCAGTTGCATTAACCCTTTGCAACTTTACATTATTGGTGGAATGACTAGGTGTACCACAACAGACGTTTTGCAGCATTGACAAAGAGAAATACCTAATTAAAAGGGTATTCAGGCAACCTTATGAATAATGAGAAAAGCCTACCTGCAGGTGTAAGAAATTGGGTTGTTGGTTGACTGGGATGTGAGCCTTGGTCAAGCAGCAATCACAATCCTAAATTAACCTGTGCTCAACCATGTGGCAGCTTGACACAGAGCAACCAGGCTTAACTCAGAGGCAATGTGTGAAGATTTTGTGCAACACTTCAAATAATAATAATATGAAAAACACCACACAAAATGGATCCAACACCAAGTTAAAAAAAAAAAAGTAGTGATTTTTAATAAATAAAACACCAAACCGACAAATATCCAATCAGTAGAAACGGGAACATGCAATTTTAAAGATTTTAGTGAAAATAGCGCCAAAAAGCACAAAGTGGCAACTGTGGATATCAGGTTGCGCCGGATCGGGAAAAAGTCACAAGTTCAGGCTAACGGCACGCTGGCCGGCTACAGCGACCCAGTGAGGCCCGCTGAACAAAGTACTTTAAATTCTGATTTACAGAGCATTGCGAGAATTCGATTTGAAAATGCGTCACACAGCTGTATTTATTGGGTTCACCAAGGAGATTTTTGGAGGAACCATTGTGGTCTTGATGAATTGCTGCCGATCCCAGGGGGGTAGGGCTGGGGGAATGGACGCCTGAGGGGCCTCTTGGGCACTGCAGCGCCCACCCAACAAGGAGCACAGCCCATTGATGAAGCATGCCACCTCTGTGGGTGAGTGCCTGCATCCTACAAAAGGATACTCCGTGACCTTTGAGCAGCGAATGAACCCTCAAGGTGGGTCTTGCTTCCCATTATTATTGGAGCTGCACATTTGATTCATATGATATAAGCCAATCTTAACATGTTTTAAGAGGGCACTTTAGCACTGGTTTGCATGGCAAAATGCACAGAGTCCTAAGGCCAGCGACACAAGAAGTCAGCAAAACAGATGGTCTGAAGACAAAAAGTTAGGGTGAAAACCACACTAAGGATGCCAGGTCTAACCTGTGTCGCCTCCAGCTGAAAGGGAATAAGTGCCCAACCCGTAAGGAGTTCTCTTCACTAAGGGAGACGAACCTGGAGAGGCCATCAGCAGTGGTGGCATCTGTTCCAGGACCGTGTTCCAGCATAAAGTCCATTCCCTGTAGGGAGATGGACCATCAACAGTTTGGGATTCTCACCCCTCATCTGCATTAACAATCTGAGGGGTCTGTGGTCTGTCTGAACCCGGAAGTGAGCACCAAACAGGTATGGTCACAGCGTCTTCAGTGCACAGACCACTGCAAAGGCTTCCCTCTCTATTGCACTCCACCTATGTTCCCGGGGTAGTAACCTCCTACTAATGAAGGCTACAGGATGATACAGGCCATCTTTGTTCAGCTGTGAGAGAATGGCCCCTATGCCATGCTCAGAGGCATCTGTACGGACAATGAATTATTTTGAGACTTCTGGAGTCTTGAGCACGGGTGCTGTGCACATGGCCTCCTTCAGGGTGTCCAAAGTGTTCTGCCACGCCTCCATCCAGATCACCTGTCTTAGCTGCTTCTTAGAAGCCATAATGGTGCCATACTTATTGACAAATCTCCTGTAATAATCTGTTAGGCCTAAAAAGACTTACCTCTGTCTGGGTTTAGGTGGGTCCCTAAGCCAGGATGGTTTGATTTTGGCCCGGAAGGGCTCCACCTTGCCTCTTTACTCTTGGTGACACAGTAAGACCACTGAATCCTGGCCTATCTGGCACTTTCTGGCCCTGATAATCCGGCCTGCCCTCTGGAGGGCTGAAGCACTTCCCAGAGGTGGCACAATTGATCATCCCAGCTAGAACTGAAGACCGCAGTGTCGTCTAGATAGGCTGCACTGAAATTCTCCAAACAAGCCAGGGTCTGGTTGACCAATCTCTGGAAGGTGGTAGGCGTGTTCTTCAATCCGAAGGGCATTACCCGGAACTGGAAGTGACCCTCTGCAGTACAGAACACAGAACTGTCGTTGCCCTCTTCAGTTAAGGCAATCTGCCAGTATCCAGGCATCAAGTCGAATGTGCTGAGGAACTTGGCTGCTCCCAACCATCTATGAGCTCATTAGCTCTGGGAATGGGGTGAATGGCAGTCTTTGTGACAGCATTGAGCCACCGGTAATCCACACAGAACCTAAGCCCTGGGATAGCACCTGAAGAAGCAGGCTTGGGGCCCACTACCACTGGGCTGGATCAAGAGCTGTTTGAGGGCTACAGAACCCCTAACTCCAGCATCTTGGAGACCTACTTCTTAATGCTGGCTCTCACCTTATCAGACAGCCTGTAGATTTTATTCTTCACAGGCATGCTGTCCCCAGTATCAATATCATGGGTAAACCATGTACTAAGTCCTGGGATAAGGGAGAAGAGAGAGGCAAAATGCCTAACAACTGGCAGCAGTCTCTCTGTAGTTACATGGGTCACGGTAGGGAAGAAGCTGATACCCTCTACAGACCCATCCTGCTAATTGGAAGAAGTGAGGTCGAGGAGAGGTTCACCCTCCTCCTTCACTCTACCATCCGTTATCAGTATGTTCAAGCATTCTGTCCATCTTTTGGTGTTGCTATAGTCGCCCTAAGTGGGAAGGGTATGCACAGAAGGGGGTTCCGTGCTCACCATGCCACTGGAGTAAAGCTATCCTGGCTGATGAGGGTTGATACTTCAAAACCAGTTCTAGTATGCTTGATTCAGGTCCGGGAGGACCTGGCCTGGCAGTTCAGGCTGGACTGTTCGGATGAGGAGCAGTGTCAAGACTTATTTTCTTAAGTCTGGGTTCAAACTGGAATGGCATGGTGAGCAAAATGATGATGGATTTAGGCCCAGATCGCTGTACTGGGGGTGAGTGTTTGACATTGTTCAGCATCCCATCCATTGATTGTGCTTTTTGGATTCACAGAGGGTGGCAGAGCACCTTATACCCACTTCCAGAGGTCCAGGACTGGGGTAGCACTACTTGGCAGGGTAGATTCTCAGATGGCAGAGTCCAATGGCAAAGTTGTTAGAAGCCCGTTGTGTCCTGTGGTTTCAGATCAGGAGGCCTGCCAACTAGCACTTGGAGTCACTCTAGGGTTCTGGGTTCAAGAGATGCAGATCTAGTCCTTATCACAAAGGCAAGAGGGCAGGTCAGCACAGCAGGGCATCGGTCCTTCAGAGAAGCCGTTCAGCAGCACAGAAGTCCTTCTTCCTGGCCAAGTATCCACAGCTCCAGAAGAGCACGGAAGAGTTGGTGCCTGATGTCCAGTATGTATACCCAGTTGTGCCTTTTGAAGTGGGGAGAAGCTTCTAGAGGCATGCCTTTGAAGTGCGCAGGTGACCTCCCATTCTGGTCCTGGCTCCAGACTAACTACAGGGGGGTAAGCAGCCCTTTCTGTGGAGGCAGGACACAGCTTATTCAAGTTTAACGGGTGCTGTGCCCTGCTCCTACCTTCCCATCCATGCACACCTACACTCCCTATTGTGTGTGGCTGTCTAGGAGGAATACACAAAACCCAACTGTCAACTACCCATAAGTCATGTGACCCAGAGACAGGCTGCAGGCACTAAATGGCTAAGGCCGAAAAATGCCAACTTTCTAAAAGAAAAGTAAATTGAAACAGCTGGCGTGCACTCAATATAAACTCTTGCTTACTACTAAACCAAATTATACTGGGTGTGTTCTAATTTGGTGTGCATCCCCTGTGGTGGTTCCACCCTGCCACCAATTCAAAATGAAATAGAGACCAGAACTAAATGTTCTAGACAGGGGGCGCACTACCAGTATTAATCAAAACTGAGTGTAGTCGACTTATTGTGTCTTATTATACATTACTGGAGACACTTCCTAAAACAGTAAACCAAATATAATATGCAGTTTACAATGTACTCAAAACAGTCCGATTAAATGAAATCATGTAAAATAAGTCTTCTTCTTGCTACTGTGTTGTTTAATCACACTGTTCTTGGAGATCAAGTGGCATTTTCAAAATTATAATTTAAAATCAGACCTCACAATAAGTTTGGGTTTTTCATTGCAATTACAATGACACCAAACATGAACTAGGAATTTGCTCCTATTTGGAAATTACAGCTTATTAAATGTAATAAGGTAACTCCAATGTTATCCAATGGGAGCAGTAGGTCTTACAGTAGTGAAAAATGATTTTAAGAGTTTTTCATTACTAGGACATGTAAAACTTAAAATAACATGTCCTACTTTTAAAATGCATTTCCCCCTGCCCTCTGGCTGTCCAGGGTTTTACCTGTGACCTAATGACAGTTTCACACTGCACACACACAGGCTGCAATGGGAGGCCTCAGACATGTTTAATATGCCACTTAAGAGGATGGCACAATCAATCAGTGTGGCAGGCTCACTTGTAGCATTTAATTTAGAGTTCCTGTGAACAGGTACTGCACACTTTGCTAAGGAATTACAAGTAAATTAAATATGCCAGTTAGGTATAAGCCAATCTTAAAATGTTTTAAGGAGAGAGCACAAGCACTTTAGCACTGGTTAGCAGTTGTAAAGTATGCATAGCTCTAAGGCCGGCAAAAACAAAGTCAGCAAAACAGGGGGTCTAAAAGAAAAACGTTGGGGGGAACCACACCAAGAATGCCAGGTCTAAAACCAGACCTCAACAGGGCTTTATTTTGTTAGATCAGAAGACGTTTCAAAATAACTTTCATAGGGTTGTAGTCTTTACGTGCGCCAAGCATCAACTTTGCATTGTTGGGACAGGAATGTCCCTTGCATGACGTACAGTCATGTTCCCCTGTCCTAAGTAACCATATATGTTGTATCCTGGTTTGTGAATCTAGCCTCGGAATCACAATAATCTAGAAGTTGTGCAGTGGCCCATGCCTGTCCCTTAAAATGACTGAGGTCCTGGACCTGTCCTGTGATCCCGAGGGGCACACCAAATGTACCCTCATTGACAAGACAGTGGGCTACTGTGCCAGTCATGGGTTTAGCACATACAGCAGTGGTGGCAGCATGCCATATTTTGTGAAACCATAGTTGTGGTCAGACCAATTTTAACCTGCGTCACTAGACTAAAGGCCCTCTGGCCCATTCATGTAAAGTTTCACTTCTCTGTGCTTACCAGACACCTAGCACTAAGTGCATATTGTATTTGTTTGCGTGTGTACCCTGCGTGAACCAGTATTTAAGGTGCTCTATGCTGGAGACACCCCTGCTGTGAGAAGCTTCACTCTACATAAAGGCTGTGTCTGAAGAGCAACCTGGAGAGGACACTTGAAAGGAGACCTATTTCAAACCCATTCTGAAAGCGCAGACAGTGGATACACAGCTTCCAACTGCTGTTATTATACAAGAGGGGGACCCTAATACCCTACATGTTGATCGAGGTCTTCTATAACCAAGGTATGGATTTCTCCACAGAGTACTCAGAGGACTGATGTGCACCCAAAGCTGGTGCCTGCCTGACAATCAACTTCACCGAGGTGTGAACATCATCTGAGACTATGACTTCCTAGAAGATCAGTATACCTGACCATAAAAGTCAGTCTGCCTGCTGAGATAGGGAAGGAGCCTGCCAAGCCATAGGAGGTGGTACTCTCTAGGAAGAGGAAGGTGCAGCGTCACCCTAGAGTTGGTGTGGCTTCTTGAAGAGGATGACTGCAGAGAGTGAGCTATGCACCCCATTGTCAGTGGTTAACAGTCTCTCCAGTAGCAGTTCTTGGTGGGAACTGTGACAACTCAATCTAAAGATCACTGAAGCCCTGTCGGGCTTGAATCCAAGCCCTGCGTGGCTTGAACTGATCTGTAATGTCAAGAGAAGCAAGCCAATACTAATCTGTAGTGCCAGATGAAGCATAGCCTGAACTAAGCGCATTGCCCAGAAGAAGTTAAGCCAGTGCGCACTCATGTTGCTCAGAGAAAATTGTTCAGAGTGTGGCCACACGACCAGTCGGAGATTGGCCTATGTATGGCCAATCCACCAGTCAAAGTTTGGCCTGCTCCTGGCCGCACTACCCAGAGAAGATCAGCCCATGTAGGGCTTCACCGACCCGGAAGCATCTACCCAACTGATCCGAATGGGTCATCAAGTCTTCTGGAAGGTCGCCTTTCTTGCATGCGAGACTGTTGAATACAGTCATTTCATATTTGCAGCAACAGGGTGATCACATGCAGTCAATGAGAAGACCCCAATGGAGTTGCAAGTCTGCACTTTTTTCCCCACCCAGAAGCGAGAATGAGTGCACACGTGTAGAGACAGACTCAGTTCAAGAACTGAGCGACTGAACTGTGAGAGACTGAGTGCAACTTACGATAGATCTGCATCTGAGCCACAATAAAGCTATTGCCTCAATCCTAGGGGAGAAATGCCTAGCTCAGAAAAAGGGAGAACTGGGGATAGATAGATTGAAGCGCAGCCTGACCACAGCATCCAGGAATCTAATTTGTACCTTGCATATATTGCGTTTGTAGTTTTGCATTCTAGTGTGCATTAATGTATTTTTTTATTGAATGTAAAGCACTGCGGTGAACAATCAGTTACTGCACTGTTGTGTGACTGTTGAGCCCAGAGCCTGAGTAATGCCACACTACCTCCCTGAGAAGCCTGTAACTGCTTGCCATCGCGACTATGGGAGTCAAAAGCTGAAGGCATTGTACTTGGCCCAGTTTGCAGAGCCAAAGTAGGAAGGCCTCATTACATCAGAGGCACCCATGCTGAAGGCTCATTAGATCCGATTTGCCCCTCACATATAAACTCAACATTAATCACAGGCCAGAAGAAGTGATATTCACAGAATGAAGACGCACTCAGCGTTTCTTTTGTGACCCCTATGAAGCACTACTTTGCCATGAAGAATAAACCTGTACTTCAATGAGTCAACATTGCAACGTGATGGATACTCAGGTCACCCTGAAAGTCAGAAGCTATATCATCTTTTTCCATTCGTGAAGAATGCCACAAGAATTTTAATTAAACTCTGCTATACAGAAAATGACTTCAAAGAGTTTCTATCCTCATCAGTGGGAAATCTCCACTGAGGAAAAAGTGGGGTTCAACTCTCATTTGTGAGAAGGCATCCCAGGAAGTATATTGGTAGAATTCAGTGGAAATACATACATGGCAGTATGTTTAGGCAATTATATCAAGTCATAGGAAAACCCCTCAACCCCAAGGAGGCAGGGTAATAATGTAAACTATGCTTACAATCGCCTACTAGTGACAGTAGTATCTAGTTAATGATCAACATGTGCTGCCAAAAGCAAAAAAGGTTGATCAAAGATCAGGAATTAGGTGAAGACCCTTGGGGCTGGATTCAAACGAAAAATTATGTTTCTTCCAATTCTTGATGTTTGTTGTTCTTGCCCTTGAAAGATTTGGTTATGCACTTAAATCTGAGACTGTCTTGAGGCAGGCTTAGAAATGAACAAATAAATCATATGAGTTGGCATCCTTTGATACTACATACATTAGTTGGGGGCTGAGGTAGTATTAGATGTGCGGAAGACACTGTCCTGTGCACCCTGGTTAAGCACAGAACCTCAGTCATGACTGTGTCCTAGGGAAAACATATCAATGACATTAATCCTAAAACAGCCTTCTCTTCAATGCAGAACGGCCTGATGTATCAAACTAAGAGCATGACTAGCAATAGGCTGTTACAGAAAGACCTTTTCTCACCTGGGTAGTTCACCTTTAAGCACACATCATATACTGCTCTCACTGCAGGAATGGTGTTCTAATGAGGCACAAGCACTGCAGGAATGGTGATCTATCCAATAAGGCCCAAGCACACTGTTTTTGCACAATATCTTGGGAAAAATGCATGGAGGGACACAGGACCAGAAATAACCTGAACGTTGTGCTCATGATCTCATAAAGGGACAGGGTAGACCTGGATTTATTCTTAGCATTAGCGTTTGCAGCACTTTGAGAATAGCAATAGCAATGCTTCAGAAGGTCTTCAGACCTTGGGAGAAATAAAGATCTTGCACACAATGAAGAAAAATAAATTCTAAACTCTCTTGCTACACAGTCAAAAAGGAGGCTAAGGAATATGCTACTTACCAGTATGCAGCTGTTCTTGGCATGTAGAGCTGCAGATCCACACACTAGCATAGATCGCCATCTGGTGTTGGGCTCGGATGCTTGCACGTTGTTGTTGTCTTGGAAGAAGTCTTTGTAGTCACGAGATAGGTGACTCCTCCCTTGGACGATAGTGCACATGGGCATCAACTCCATCGTTACATTGTTTTTCGCCATGATGGGAAATGATGGGAGTTAGTAGAAGAGAAAGATGTCCATGTGTGATATCTAAGTAAGATAAAGCTGGAACAGATACAGGTCCCGGGGAGGTGGCTGGGCGTGTGTGGATCTGCAGCTCTACATGCCAAGAACAGATGCATACTGGTAAGTAGCATATTCCGTTCGAGGCATATGAGGTGCAGATCACACACTTGCATAGACTATATAACAGTATCTCCCCTAGTGGTGGTCACCTGTGTCGGTTGCAGCAGTTTCAAATAAAGTTTTAAGGACAGCTTGGCCAACAGAAGCTTGTTGCTTTGCTTGTACGTCAACACAATAGTGTTTAGTGAAGGTGTGTGTTGTAGACCATGTGGCTGCCTTTACAAATATCTTCTAAGGGAATGTTCCCTAAGAATGCCATGGAGCCCATAGTTTGCGTGTGGAATGCGCTCTAGGGGGCACTGTTAGCGTGTGTTTAGCTTTCTGGTAGCATATTTGGATACATTTAACTATCCACCTAGCAATCCCAGATTTGGAGATGGGGTTGCCCTTATGTGGTGGAGAGAAAGCGACAAACAATTGTTTTGCGGAAAGATTTAGTTCTATCAATGTAGTAAAGAAGGGCTCTTTTAACATCTAAGGTGTGGAGAGCTCTTTCTGCTACAGAGTCCGGGTTTGAAAAGAACACTGGTAACTCTACTGATTGGTTAAGATGAAAAGGAGATATGACTTTTGGAAGGAATTTAGGATTTGTCCTAAGAACCACTTTGTTACGATGTAATTGTAAGAATGGTTCTTGTATGGTTAAAGCCTGGATCTCACTCACCCTTCTGAGGGATGTGATTTCGATAAGGAAAGCTACTTTCCACGTGAGGAACTGTAGTTCGCATTTATGTAGAGGTTCAAATAGGGGTCCCATGAGCCTAGTAAGAACAATGTTCAGATTCCACACTGGAGAGGGTGGTAATCTGGGAGGAATCATTCTTTTAAGTCCTTCCATGAAGGCTTTGATCGCAGGGACTCTAAAGAGTGACAAGTGCTGTCGATTTTGTAAGTAAGCTGCTAATGCTGCTAGGTGGAGACGTATGGATGAGTATGCTAAATTACATCTATGCAAGTGTAGTAAGCAGCAAATGATGTTCTGGATGGATGCATCCAGTGGGTGTATATCATTGTTAGTGCAGTAAATGGCAAATCTTTTCCATTTTGCAGCATAGCACGCTCTAGCAGTAGGTCTTCTGGCTTCTTTTATAATGTTCATGCAGTCTGGTGGCAGGTTAAGGTAACCGAACTCTAGGACTTCAGGAGCCAGATCACCAGATTCAGTTCACTTGGATCTGGATGCCCGATCTCTCCATGGTTCTGGGTTATTAAGGACGGGGAGAGATGCAGTTTTTGGTGTGGAACTAGAGAGAGTTCTAGTAGTGTTGTGAACCACGGCTGGCGTACCCATGTGCGAGCTACTAGGATCAGTTTGAGAGACTGCTGCCTGAGCTTGCGTACTACTAGTGGAATTAGTGGGAAAGGCGGAAAAGCATACGCAAATCTGCCTGACCAGTTCATCCATATCACATTGCCCTTTGACTGCGGGTGGGAAAGCCTGGCGGCGAAGGTTGGGCATTTTGCGTTTTCGTGTGTGGCGAACGGATCTATGTCTGGTTGGCCCCATTTTTGGAAAAAGGGTAGTAGAACTTAGGGATGTAATTCCAATTTGTGGATCTGTTGTGTCTGTCGACTTAACAGATCGGCTATCTGATTGTGAACCCCTGGAAGGTGTTCTGCAAGTAGGTATTTGTTCTGAGGAATGGCACATCTCCAAATGTTCAGTGCGAGGTGGGACAGCTGCAGAGAATGTGTGCCTCCTTGTTTTTGTATGCAATACATGGCTGTCATGTTGTCCGTCCGGATGAGGACAGCCTTGTTCTGTACATGTAGTTGGAAGGATTTTAGTGCTAGGAATACAGCTAGTAGTTCTAGGTAATTGATATGGAGCACTTTCTGTTGAGTGGCCCATTTGCCCTGAGTGGTGTGTCCGAGGAGATGGGCTCCCCATTCTGTGAGTGATGCGTCTGATGTCAGCACTTTCTGTGGAAGAGGCTCTAGGAACGGCCGCCCTTTGGACAAGTTTATGTTCCACCACTGCAGAGAGCGATGTGTGCGGCTGTCCACCAACACCAGATCTGTGAGTTGTCCGTGAGCTTGGTTCCATTGATGTGCTAGACATTCCTGTACGGGACGCATTTGAAGTCTTGTATAAGGCACAACGAAGATGCAAGACGCCATCATGCCTATGAGCTGCATGAACACTCTGGCTGGAAGAGAGTGTTGGTTTTGAAATTTTGTGATAAGAGCTTGTATACGGGCTGGACTGGGATATGCTAGGGTTGTGGAGGTGTTTATGGTAGCTCCTAGATATTGGTGTATATGAGAGGGTTGGAGATGAGACTTGGGATAGTTGATAGTGAACCCCAAGTTGTGTAATAGTTGGATGGTTTGGTGAGTGTGTAGAACACATTGGTCTAATGACTTGGCTTGTACTAGCCAGTCATCTAGATATGGGAAAACATGAATTTGTTGTCTTCTGAGATGTGCTGCTACTACTGCAAGACATTTTGTGAATACTCTGGGCACGGTTGTTACCCAGAATGGAAGGACTTTGAACTGGTAGTGCGGTCTGTCCACCACAAACCTTAGGTACTTTCTGTGAGCAGGATGCATGGGAATGTGGAAGTATGCGTCCTTGAGATCTAGTGTGGCAAGGAAATCTCCTTGTTGCAGCAGTGGGAGCACTTGTTGAAGAGTGATCATATGGAAATTATCTGAGTGTATATAGAGATTCAGGGGTCTGAGGTAGAGTATTGGTCTTAGAGTCCTGTCCTTTTTGGGGATTAGGAAGAACAGTGAGTATACTCCTGTTCCTTGATGCTCTAAGGGAACTGGCTCTATTGCATGCTTTTGAAGCAGTGAGAGAACCTCTTGTTTGAGGAGCGTAAGATGGTCTGCAGACATTGGACGCTGTTTGGGTGGTATGTGTGGAGGGGTAGCTGTAAGTTCCAGGCAGTAACCATACTGGATAGTTTGTCTTACCCACTTGTCTGTTGTGATGGAATTCCAGACAGGTAGGAACTGTGTTAGTCTGCCCCCGACTGGAGTGGAATGGTCTGGGGGGAGCGGAGGAAAGTCACTGCTTTGTGGCAGGGGAGGTGCGAGTGTTGTTATTACCTTGACCTCGTCCTTTATTGTTGTTCCCTCTGTATCCGCCTCTGAAATAACCTTTAATGGGAGATGTTTGTGTAGTGGTTTTAAATGTAGACGTGGTGTCTGCACCCATTTTTTTGGAGGCTCCTCTGTAGAAGGAGCACCGAAAGGAGCCACACGTTTGTGGAGACTGTAATGCACCCATGGACTTAGCAGTCTCGGTGTCCTTTTTTATTTTTTCAAGGCCAGTGTCTACAGCTGGCCCAAATAGTTGTTCTTGGTTGAATGGCTGACTGAGTATGGTAGTTTGTACCTCTGGCTTAAAGCCTGAAATGCGTAGCCAGGCATGGCGTCTAAGGAGCACACTGGTGTTAATTGATCTAGAGGCAGTGTCTGCTGCATCAAGTGCACATTTAATTGACGCATTGGAAATTAGCTTGCCCTCTTGGATAAGGTCATTTGCCTGGATTTTATACTGGTCAGGCAGATGTTGTAAGAGGTTTTCTAACTGGTTGTAGTGTGCCCTGTCATAGCGTGCCAGTAGTGCTTGGGTGTTGGCAATACGCTAGTGATTAGCTGCTTGTGCTGCTACTCTTTTGCCAGAAGCTTCTAGCAATTTGGATTCTTTATCCGGGGGTGGTGCATCTCCGGAGGTCTGGGAGTTGGCGCGTTTCCTAGCATTGGAAATGACCAGAGAATCCAAAGGCAACTGTCCTTTGATGCAAGTAGGATCATCAGGGGCAGGCCTATATTTCTTTTCTATTCTAGGGTTAAGAACCCTGGCACGGACGGGGTCTTTAAATACTTCGGGGGCATGCTTAATGACTCCTTTGATCATAGGTAATATTTGCACCGACTTTCGAGATTGTTCAAAAGTATCTAAGAGGAAATCTTCCTCTGGTGCGTCGGAGTGCATTGTAACCCCATGATATTTAATAATTGGCCAAACCCCAGGTGATCATCTGGGGTAGATGGTTTTGAGGGCTATGGCTGTGGGTCTGGTAGGTCTGTTGGGATTGGAAATGCCCAATCAGCAAGTGGTGAGGTGTCGGGATCTGTGAACGGATCATTAGGATCACCCGCATCCCCTAGGTCGTCATCATCATCATCCGGAGGTGGTGTATGTGGTGGAGAAGTGACAGGTAAGGGTGGTGTGGGCAGAGGAGGTGGGTTAGAAGGCAGTGTAGGAGAAGAAGGGGCATAGGCGATGTTGCAGAGTCCTTCTTGTGTACAGGAACTGGAGCAGATGGTGTGTCCAGTTTTCTTTTTTTACATGGCACAGACGTGACATGTCCAGTCTTTGGGTTGATATAAATCTTTTTCTGCCTTGGATCGATGGGATCTGGGTGAAAAAGTTCTTGTTCCTCGGTAACAGTTTTCGGTGCCGATTTTTCCGGTTCCGAGCGAGGTTGTGGTTCTTTACAGGTTTTGGCTTTAGGAGGTGTATCAGAGTCCTTAGCCGTTTGTTTCGGTGCCGAGGATGTTAGTTTCGGAGCCGAAGCTGGATATTTAGGCTTGGGAACCTTCGAAGCCGGCTTTTCTATGGGCCGTGGTTTTTTCGGGGCCGATTTGGAGGTGGAAGGCGTCGGAGCCGATTTCGGCGCCGAGTGTTCTTTTGGCTTCGGTGCCGGTGGGACAATGACATGTGGTTTGCTCGGTCCCGAGCTACCGGAAGGCTCGTCTTTTTTCTTCGGAACCGAGCCCGGAGGCGAGGCTTCTGAAGGATGTTTTCGGTCTCGACTGGGGCCAACAGGCGAAGTCTTGACCACTGCCTTTGGTTTTTGAGGGGTTGGGGCAGGGGCAGTAGTACTCACACGTTGCCCAGGAGTGATGAGGTCGTCTGAGTCTTCTGCCTCGGAGATGATTCTGAGATCCTCGGAATCTTCTTCTGGGACATCGGGGCCTTCATCAAAGATGTCCTCTGGTTCCGGGGCTGGTCTCTGTGCATTGATGTGTCTTTTAGCCCTTCGATCTCAGATGGTCTTTTTGGATGGAAAGGATGCACAGCTGGACTCGTCGTGGTCAGGTGATAGGCACAGGTTGCAGACCTTGTGGTGGTCACTGTGCGGAAGTTTTGCTCCACACTGGGGGCAT
Organism: Triturus cristatus; assembly: GCF_964204655.1. NCBI lineage: Eukaryota > Metazoa > Chordata > Amphibia > Caudata > Salamandridae > Triturus > Triturus cristatus. Next base: position 634,557,075 of record NC_140589.1, on the reverse strand, counting down.
TTTTTGAAAGGCGTCCTTTCCATGAGCCGTAGGCCTTACGGCGTTGATCGGCCCAGCTGCCCGCATCGACGTTCAGAATCGAGACGATGAAATCGATGTCGAAGGTGACTCGATGGTTTTTCTGTAAATTTTGAGCTTCGAGAAGCTTGGAATTGAGATTTCCAACCGGAGCGGAAAAGTTGCATCCGAACCCGATGGCGGCAAAAACAATCTAACGATGGAGTTGATGTCCATGCGCACTATAGTCCAAAGGAGGAGTCACCTATCTCGAGACTACAAAGACTTCTTCCAAGACAACAACAACGTGCAAGCATCCGAACCCAACACCATATGGTGATCTATGCTAGTGTGTGATCTGCAGCTCATATGCCTCGAACAGTACAGTTCTGGAGGGGAGGTGAAGTGAGGATAGAGATAGAGACTTAAGTGGCAAAGAGCTACTTACAGTCTTTCTAATATTCTTTATGCCTGCTAAATAGTGCTTTATGGCCTCCACACACTCATCTAAGGTACAGAGCTTCGTGTCAGCACAGCTCTGAAGATTATTAAGAATGTAAGGGATAAAGTATTTATAGTTGCTGAGGTCCAACAGTCGACTTTTGAATACATAGCTAAACTATATGCATTACCCCCTATCCCCGCTCCTATTCGCCTTGGCGGTGGAAGCCATGGCGATATGGGTTTGCCGGAATCCGGTGATCAGAGATTTCGACTGGCCGAGATCGCAACCAGATCATATTGCATTATATGCAGACGACGTCTTATTCTACATAACAGATCCTTGGATTTCGGCCCTGCGTATCTTACAGATTCTCAGAGTCTTCAGCCAAACCACCGGACTCCATACTAACCCCTCCAAATCGGTGCTCTTCCCTGTATGCGGACAACAGGGTAGAGGCACATGGGCATCTCAGCTAAAACATGTTGTAGACGGTTTCCAATACTTAGGTGTATATATGTCTCCCTGCCCCAAGACTTCGTGGACACGCAATATTAACCCACTCCTTGCCGACCTCCGTGAGGAAACTTCCATGTGGTCATCTCTACCTCTCTCGCTATATGGGTGTTCGTTAATTTTTAAAATGGTTTCTCTCCCCAGAGTGCTCTATTGACTTCAAGATTTCCCATATCATATACCTTGGTCACGGATTGCGTAAATAAACGCTATATATAACAAATTCCTATGGGGTGGGGGAGCAGTTAGAGTGGCGCTGCAGACCTGTGTGCAATCTACATACTGCAACAGAATTGCCGCAGCGGACGTGTACTCGTACTATGTGGCTTCTCACCTGGTCATTAATGATTGGTGTTGTAACTCACCTACAGACCCGGTGTTTGCCCTAGAACACACTGCTATGGAAGGGATTCCGCTCCTTCGATTATTATATAGCGTACAGAATCTCGATTTTCTTCCCAACGTCAGCAGAACGACAATTCGGCTGTGGCGGTATACGGTCCAGCGAATGGGATGGCACAGGCGTTTGACTCAGACCACGCCCCTGTGGCATGGTACCTACTTACGCCAGGTGACAACATTGAAGGGGTTCAGTCAGTAGAATCAGATTGGCATCCCCACACTAAGGGACACTAAGGGACGTCATGCGGGGCACCACTCTAAAATCCTCCCTGCACCTACATGAAGATTGTCATCTTCATAAAACCCAGTTCTACAAGTAACTCCAACTACGCCATGCTCTTACCCCATTGCTTCAAAGATTAGATGACCTCCCTGAATTTCACCCATTAGAGGGCCGCCTCCCTATGGGTGATTTGGGCACACACAAAATTCAGTAGATATATCAGACACTGACAACGCACTCCACCACAACTCTTCATAAGACTAGGAAGGCATGTCAAAATCATATCCCAGAATTAACCGATGACGATTGGGTGGAGGCTATAGCTAGTCCTAGGGGTGCGGCGGTGTACTCCAGATACCGTCTCACTCAATTTAAATATGTCCACCACGTCTATTATAGACGCCTTCGCCTTTGGAGGATGGGAGTCATCGCATCCCCTCAATGCTTACGCTGTGACAGGGAGGAGGGGTCATTTTTCTACACTGAGTGGAGCTGCGCTGCAATACAGTCTTTCTGGAGTCTCGACCTGCCTCAAGGAGGTGTTGTCTTGGGACATTCCACTTGACCCTACACTGTTCCTCCTCCACAGTACAGATGAGCTAGGAGGGAATCGCTACAAGCAACACCTACTCTTCCTTGCTCTCACAATTGCCAAACGCGATATCGCTCAGTTATGGAAAGGAACTTCCCCACCGACAAAAGGGAAATGGAGAAAGAGACTAGACAACTGCATGGGTGCAGAAATAGCAGTCTTCCATGCACGGGGTTGTCCTCAAAAGCCCAGAAAAATCTGGTCTCGATGGGCTACATACAAGGGCATAGACCTTCCTCCTCTTCCTTCGCAAACCCCCTAAACAACAGCTTCCACAGGATGTTAGAGGCCATACTATATGACATAGTGTTTTGTCTTTAGAGATGTATTTGTTTCTACAAATGCTCTCCAGTATGGGTGGGGTGGGAATGTCTGCGTAAAGTTTTGGTTTTTATGTTCTATATACCAAATGTACCCAATGATATTTCCATACTTGGTAATTTGTCATTATCCTGTCTCAAAATGGTTTATGTTGGGCGATTGCCCATGTGGTACTGTCAAAATTCAATAAAATATGTTTAAAAAAAAAAATGTAACAGTTTGCAGCCCCATGAGCTCATTGGAGGCCCACAACTTTAATGAGGTGTGGTATGCCCTATGGGTAAATGTTTGAGGGAGTACTGGCTACAGTTACATCTGTAAAGGAAATGAAATATAGAATGGATTTGAAGACAGCTACAAGTCTAGAGTGAACTTTATAACATTAAAGCATAAGTGGCTGAGATAGAGAAACATCAGACATATGATTCTCATCGTGTTGAAGGTGCTCTTCGAGTGAAAGTTCTGAAATTGTGGTCACACCCAGGTTCTAAACTTAATTTGAAGTTCCTAAATAAGCTCACATTTCCTTAGGTCAGGCTATTGCTGGGTCAAAGTTTTCCCATAATCCATACTCCACTTGTTGAAAAGAAGAAGAGTGTTAGTTGAGCCTTGAGGAGCACCTACATTTTGTGTGAAAGGTGATGATACTAATGGAGGTAGTGATATGATTTGTGTTTTTTCATTTAGAGATCAGGGTATCCATTTTAGTGCTGTACCCTGTATTGCACAAGAATATACTGTGGGAAGTTGGCCTGATATGTAGTGCTCACTATTCTAGTGATCACTGTGTATCATTCCAAACGACCCTTATTGATGATTGGTTGCAAGTCAACCTTATAGACCAGCTATCCTAGTAGCGTGGATACGAGCAGTCTTAGGCTAAACTCTAGAGGGCGTGTTAAGCCAGCTGTTTACCATCACATATACCCCTTGAACACCAAGTGAAAGGACTCCACACAAGTTGTTATGAAAATAAAAGGATATTTATTTATAACAAGACTACCCTGGCTCTTTATGAGTCAGGGAGCTAAGCACACTACAAAACTCTTAGGAAAATACTTCGGTTGCACAATTTACACAAATGCCCGAGGGGCACGAGAAACCATCTACACTAACAGTGAAATGCGAATGGTTAGAGTCTGGAGGTACTGATTCCGGAGTGTTCCGATCAGTGGGACTAAACGAAAAAGGAACTGGACACTTGTAGAGCGAACCTGCGATGGAGCACCGAGATGCTCGAGTTACCTAGCCCGGAGGCTGCGGCTGCGTGAAGTTCGGCAAGATGTCGGGAGTCCTCATGTAGTCTCAGGAGCCTGAAAGAAGAAGTTGCTGGCAGGCGACCAGTGACGATGTTCAGAGCGATCCAAGCCTGGATCGGTGATGAAGGAAACCTGAAAGCAGAGGGGACTCAGTTCTCAACCGCTAGCCAGCGATCGTGTGGGTACCAGGGGGGTACCGGCTGAAGTCACCTCGACCAGGTGAGTGGGTGACGTCGGACTCGGCTGTTCCTCGGACCAGGAGGCGCGGCGGCGACCAGGATGGAGGGCGAGCTGTCCCACGAAGGTGTCTGCTGTCGATGATGCTGGGCCCAGGAAGGGGCAGCGGATCTTGGCAGTGGCAACCCAAGCGGGGGAGTCAAGATGGCGTCGGGAGTGGACCAGGAGGGTCCGTGGTACTCCTCTGTTGAAGGGGAGCAAGAGCCAGTCTGGAGCAACCAGACCGGTGATGCAAATAATCTTGGAGCGTCATGAAGAGGGCCACAAGCCGGTCGACAAGTGGTCGGACAACGCTGGGAACAGCAAGAAGCGGAAGGGCCCCCACGCAGATCTCGTGGATGCTGGGGAGACAGACTTCGATGCTGGAGCTGCTCAGGGTTTAGGGCTTCTCAAACCCTAGGTGCACTCACTCGAGGGTCCCTCGGTGGGCGTGCTAGATAAGCGTCGTGCAGGTTCTGAAGATAGCCGGTCCCGCAGGTCTCGTCACACCTACGACTCTCAGCTGGGCTGATGAGGTAGGTAAAAGGTCAGAGATGGCAGGAACTCGGGTCTCGTCGAGCTGGGCAGTCTTGATCCGTAGGAGACGTACAGCAAACCGCAAGCGCTTAGGTGGTGCCTGCTGGTGCAGGGTGGCTACTCCTTAGCCACAAGGGAGAGTCTTCAGAAATAGTCAAGAGTTCCTTTCGTGGAAAGTGGTTCGTGATTCGGAGTTATCCGATTATCTGATTATCCAATTTGGGAAGGGGACTCGCTCCTACCTTTATTCTAAGAAAAGGGGCTGGCCCGTGACTAGGTTCTACCTATGGGTGGAGCCAGGAGGGGGGTGGTTACACCCCTACCCTTTGTCCGGCTTCGCGCCAGCTCAGGGGCTGGTGTGCCCCCGAAACTGGTTTGAGCCGGGCTATGCACAGTGAGCACCGGGGTGCCACTTGCAATCACCTTCCTTTCAGCCCTGCCTACCTGGGATACACAAACTCTGTCTGGGATGGTGCTAACACCGCCCTCGACAGGAAACCCTTTGTCCAAGCTCCCCTTGCTGGAAGGTCCCCCAGCAGCAGGAGGTCAGACTTGTGTCTGGTGGCAGCATCCATTTTGTGATGCTGAGGCTTGAGTCAACTTTAACCGGGGTTCAAGGTTACTTCCATGTCGTGTCCCTCTAAAAGGGGGGAATGCTAACCCCCGTCGCCAGGACTGGCGAGGGGTTCGTATTCCCATTCGTATGACACCTTACTCGACATGTGTAGGTGATGTGATGCCAAAGTTAGCAAATAACCGCAAGGATTATAATGCATTAAAAGTAGTTGGCCCGCGTCACCATGGAACGGCTATTAGGACTTGGTTCCGCAAGCCGTCGACGGGCTCAGCTCGCGCCAGAGCACCGTCCCACATGATTCCCTGCACTCTGCCTTCAGGATTGATAAGGCCTGCTATAGGAGTGACTGATAGGAATCCATGTGTCCATTTTAGGGTTTAGGTGTAGGAATACTACACCTACAGCAACGGGTGATTACACCACGTGGCCCCAGCTGTCGTGCAGCCAGTTGTGTCAGATTTGGGCGGCCGTTCCAGGGGTGGCATAATACATGCTTCAGCCCCTGGTAGGCCCTGGGTACACCGATGCCCTGGATACCTGTGGTATGCTGAGACAGGGACTGACAAGGCGGCCCAGTTCCAATTAGTGGATGCACCTAATGTACATGTGTGTTAATTTCGAGAGAGAACAGCTAGGCTGTGGGTCTGATTGGCAGGCCCACAGCCGGAGAAAGTCGTAAACCAATGAAGCAAAAGCAAAAAATCTGGGTGATCATAGGATTGCAGACCCTACTCTCCTACATGACCCCCCCCCAAACTTTGGGACAATAAGCTAACCTTGACCAGGTGAGTCTTCTTGCTCTAAGTGGAAATACCTGGAGAGCCCATCTGCATTGCCATGATCAGTGCCAGGTCTATGCTCCACTGTGAAGTCCATCCCCTGTAGGGAAATGGACCACCTAAGTAGTTTGGGGTTTTCACCCTTCATTTGATTTAGCCACAAGAGGGGCTTATGGTCGGTCTGAATCTTGAAGTGAGTGCCAAACAAGTATGGCCTCAACTTCTTCAGGGCCCAAACCACAGCAAAGGCCTCCCTCTCAATAGCTGACCAATTCTTCTCTCTGGGGGTCAGCCTCCTGCTAATAAAAGCTATGGGCTGGTCATGACCATCAAAATTCAGTTGCGATAGAACAGCTCCCACACCCAGCTCCGAAGCGTCTGTTTGGACAATGAATGGTTTGGAGTAGTCTGGACTCTTTAGGATAGGTGCTGTGCACATGGCCTGCTTTAGGTCATCGAATGCCTTCTGACAGCTTGCTGTCCACTGAACTTTTTTTAGCATCTTTTTACTTGTCAGGTCGTTTAGCGGGGTCACAATGGATCCATAATTTCTGACAAATTTCCGGTAATAACCAGTCAGGCCCAAGAAAGCTCGAACCTGAGTCTGGGTGGTTGGAGGAGCCCAGTCCTGGATGGCCTGTATTTTGCTCTCCAGTGGTTGAACCTGGCCTCCACCTACAAGGTGGCCCAGGTATACAACCTGTGTCTGCCCTATCTGGCACTTGGTGGCCTTGATAGTGAGGCCTGCCTTCTGCAGGGCCTCTAACACTTTCCTCAGGTGGACCAGGTGATCCTCCCAGGTGGAGCTAAAGACAGCGATATCGTCCAGATACGCCGCACAGAAGTCGTCCAACCCAGTGAGAACTCAATTCACCAGCCTTTGGAAGGTGGCAGGTGCATTTTTCAAACCAAAGGGCATTACCACGAACTGATAATGCCCACCCGGGGTAGAAAATGCTGTTTTGGGCTTGGCCTCCTCAGCTAACCTGATTTGCCAATACCCAGCTGTCAGGTCAAACGTACTTAAGTAGTTGGCCGAGGCCAACCGGTCGATAAGTTCGTCTGCTCTTGGTATCGGGTGGGCGTCAGTCTTAGTGACCGCATTGAGACCTCTGTAGTCCACGCAAAACCTCATCTCTTTCTTACCGCCCTGGGTGTGAGGTTTCGGCACGAGCACTACGGGACTAGCCCAGGGGCTGTCCGAGGGTTCAATGACTCCCAGCTCCAACATTTTCTGCACCTCTGTCTTGATGCAGTCTCTGACATGATCAGGTTGCCGATAGATTTTACTCTTTACGGGCAGACTGTCCCCAGTGTCGACCTCATGGGTACACCACTTGGTCTGACTGGGTGTCAGAGAGAACATATGTCGAAAGGATTGAAGAACCTGTTTACAATCCTCTTGTTGATGTCCAGAGAGGCTGCCACAAAAGACAACACCATCTACTGATCCATCGTCAGGGTTCTGAGAGAGCAGGTCTGGGAGAGGGTCACTCTCCTCCTCCTGTCCCTCATCTGTGGCCATGAGCAAGCCCATGCCCTCCCTGTCGACATATGCCTTGAGCCTGTTTACATGGAGCACCCTGTGGGGGCTCCGGGGAGTTCCCAGGTCTACCAAGTAGGTGACCTCTCCCTTTTGCTCAATGATCGTGTGGGGCCCAGACCATTTGTCTTTGAGGGCTACTGGGGCCACTGGCTCCAGCACCCACACCTTCTGTCCAGGCTGGTACACAGTCAGGACAGCCTTTTGGTCGTGCCAAGCTTTCTGTAATTCTTGGCTCGCCTCCAGGTTTTTAGACGCCTTTTCCATGTACTCCGCCATCCGCGAGCGGAGACCGAGCACATAGTCCACAATGTTTGATGCCGGCTTTCTGAGAGGTCTCTCCCATCCTTCCTTTACCAAACAAAGGGGTCCCCTTACAGGATGTCCGAACAGAAGCTCAAAAGGGCTGTAGCCAACCCCCTTCTGCGGGACCTCTCTGTAGGCGAACAAGAGGCAGGGTATCAGGACATCCCATCTCCGCCGAAGCTTTTCAGGTAGTCCGTGAATCATCCCTTTTAGGGTCCTGTTGAATCTCTCAACAAGCCCATTGCATTGTGGGTGATAGGGTGTGGTGAACTTGTAGTTGACACCACATTCCTTCCACATAGCAGTCAGATATCCCGACATGAAGTTTGCACCTCTGTCTGAGACGACCTCCTTAGGGAAGCCCACTCTGGAGAACACTCCAAGTAGGGCCCGTGCCACCACAGGTGCTGTAGTGGTCCTAAGGGGAATAGCTTCGGGATACCTGGTGGCGTGGTCCACCACCACCAGTATAAACTTGTGCCCCGATGCTGTCTGGGGTTCCATTGGTCCGACAATGTCGATCCCCACTCGTTCAAAGGGTACCCCCACCACTGGTAGTGGTATGAGGGGGGCCTTTGTCGTGCCACCTGACTTACCACTGGCTTGGCAAGTGACACAGGAGCGGCAAAACTCCTTCGTATCTTCGGACATGTGGGGCCAGTGAAAGTGTGGAACAATTCTGTCCCAAGTCTTATTCTGGCCTAAGTGACCTGCAAGGGGAATCTCGTGGGCCAAGGTGAGAAGGAAACCTCTCAGAGACAAGGGGATGACCAGCCTCCTGGTCGCACCAGGTTTGGGGTCTCTTGCCTCGGAGTACAGGAGTCCATCGTCCCAGTACACTTTGTGGGTACCTGTGGCGTTCCCTGCAGCCTCAGCAGCGGCCTGCTGTCTGAGGGGTTCAAGTGAGGGGCAGTCTAACTGTGCCTTCCCCAGGTCTTCCCTGGAGGGTCCCCCTGAGCCCAGAAACTCAACCTGACCAGGTTCAAGCTCTTGCGGCTCAGTTTCCCTCAGTTCTTTAAGGTCAGCCTCCTCGGAGACTTGATCCACGACCTGGGGCAAGGGGGAAGGCGAAGCCTTACCCTTACTGCTCCTTGTCTTGGAAGGTGTCTGGTCCGTTCTTCCAGGATCCAGCACCTGTTCAGTGGGGCATCTTTTGGCCTGTGACCTGGTCACAGCCAGGACATGTGCTGGCAAGCCTAACATCTCCATGTGAGTCCTCTGCTCCACTTCTGACCATTGTGACGTTTCCAAATCATTGCCCAACAGACATTCTACGGGGAGGTCTGAACTAACCACAACCTTTTTCGGGCCACTTACCCCTCCCCAGGAGAAATCAACAACTGCCATACTGTGATTGGTAGTGACGTTGCTGGCATTGGTCACTAGGTAACTGGTACCTAGCATGATCTGTCCAGGGTCCACGAAGTTAGGCGTCACCATGGTGACACTGGCACACGTGTCCCTGTAGGCCTGAGCCACTTTTCCATTTATCAAAGGTGTCTGTCTGTATTTGCCCAAAGTATTGGGACTGGCATCAGGGGACATATCCATATCCCCTGTACAGACAAGGACGGCCTGAGTGAGCGTGCAGATAAAGTCGTCACTCCCCTCGGTTCCCAAGGTTAACCCAACTAATGCCTTGGGAGGCGCACTACCACTGCTGACTGTACTAGGGGGCGCAGGTGCCTTAGGGGCTGCAGTGGCAGGAGTTTGCCCTCCTTTCTTGGTGCACTCACTAAACCAGTGAGTCTTACTTTTACAGTATTGGCACCACCTTTTTGACTGGCCTTCTTGAGTCTTCTTCTTCTGTGAAGCCTGACCCCCACCCTCTTTGGTTTGTTGGGGACCTGTCGAAGACTTCTGGTCATTTTGTTCGTTCTTGTTACCCTTTTGGTCTGCTTTCTTCTGACCACCCTGGTTCTGATTCTGGTTATGCTTGACCCTTGTTCTGACCCATCTGTCTGCCTTCTTTCCCAATTCTTGGGGAGAGGTCAGATCCGAGTCGACAAGGTGCTGATGCAACAATTGGTTCTGACAGTTGTTTAAAATCTGTTCTCGCATGATAAGATTGTACAATCCTGTGTAATCAGTAACCTTGCTACCCAGCAACCAGCCTTCCAAAGCCTTAGTGGCACAATCGACAAAGTCAGCCCAATCCTGAGACTGAATTTTCTGGGTGTCCCGGAACAGCACCCGGTACTGTTCCGTGGTTAAGCCGAACCCATCAATCAGTGTGTTCTTCAGGACTTGGTAGTTGTTAGCATCCTCAGCTCTTGTAGTGAGGAGCTTGTCCCTTCCTTTACCTTCAAAGGAAAGCCACAGTATAGCTGCCCACTGACTTGGGGGGACGCACTGGACAGTGCAGGCCCTCTCCAAGGCAGTTATCCACTTGTGGATGTCGTCCCCTTGTTTAAAGGGGGGCACTATTTTACTCAGGTGTCTAGTGTCTATACCCCTGTCTTTCTCTCTATTGAGAATGCTGCCACCAGTGGGGTCTAACCCACTTAATTTCTGCTCTCGGGCCAAGGCAAGTCTTTCTTTGGCGAGGGCAAGTTCTTCCCGCTCGATCCTCAGATTGACCTCCCGCATCTTCGCTTCATGCTCCCTCCTCTGAGGGGAAGTCATTCCTCTCTGAGAAGGTGCCTGAGAGACATGTGTATGAACCGATCTGCCAGAGCCTCTGGAGAGAGACCTAGCTCGTCCGTTCCCAAGGTTAAGCCTGCTTGAGCGTGGGCCCGGGGCTCCCCCAGTTCCATTCTCATGCCTGCTTAAGTTGGTCCTTGTAAGCCTGCCGACTACCACTGGACCTTTGTCTGCCTCGTCTCCCGATAACTCGTCCTCGTCCTCCTCCTCTGTGTGGAGGTCGAGGTCTGGGTCACCGAGGGTTCCCTCTAAGGGAGGCATGTTCCCATCTGCACTGGGGGGACCTGGGTTAGAGGACCTCCTAGCATCGTACGCCTCTAAGAGACCTATCAGTATTGCGATGGTAGGGTTAGAACCCTGGTTTAGCTTCCTGGAGGCACACAGTTGTCTCATCTCCTTGAAGCTAAGAGTTGCATATCGTGACACGACCTGTTGAGGGTCACTGACCACTAAGGGAGTCCCTGCAGACTCTCCGTGGACCGACATGCTTTTCTAGTGAGGTGTAAGTGTTGCACCTACCTACACTATGGGTTTACCTACTGATCCCTTGCTAAGAGTTGTAGTCAGGGTGTGCTAAGCCCTGTTACACTACAACAGCCGGTTCAGTAGAACTCGGAGTATTCTAAGTTAAGTTATATGTACCTGGGTACTTATGTGATCTTTCACTGCGATATTCTTAGGATACGTGTGTGGTAAAACAACAGCAAGCTCAAATCCCACCCGCTGCTCACCAATGTGAGAAGTTGGCCTGATATGTAGTGCTCACTATTCTAGTGATCACTGTGTATCATTCCAAACGACCCTTATTGATGATTGGTTGCAAGTCAACCTTATAGACCAGCTATCCTAGTAGCGTGGATACGAGCAGTCTTAGGCTAAACTCTAGAGGGCGTGTTAAGCCAGCTGTTTACCATCACATATACCCCTTGAACACCAAGTGAAAGGACTCCACACAAGTTGTTATGAAAATAAAAGGATATTTATTTAAAACAAGACTACCCTGGCTCTTTATGAGTCAGGGAGCTAAGCACACTACAAAACTCTTAGGAAAATACTTCGGTTGCACAATTTACACAAATGCCCGAGGGGCACGAGAAACCATCTACACTAACAGTGAAATGCGAATGGTTAGAGTCTGGAGGTACTGATTCCGGAGTGTTCCGATCAGTGGGACTAAACGAAAAAGGAACTGGACACTTGTAGAGCGAACCTGCGATGGAGCACCGAGATGCTCGAGTTACCTAGCCCGGAGGCTGCGGCTGCGTGAAGTTCGGCAAGATGTCGGGAGTCCTCGTGTAGTCTCAGGAGCCTGAAAGAAGAAGTTGCTGGCAGGCGACCAGTGACGATGTTCAGAGCGATCCAAGCCTGGATCGGTGATGAAGGAAACCTGAAAGCAGAGGGGACTCAGTTCTCAACCGCTAGCCAGCGATCGTGTGGGTACCAGGGGGGTACCGGCTGAAGTCACCTCGACCAGGTGAGTGGGTGACGTCGGACTCGGCTGTTCCTCGGACCAGGAGGCGCGGCGGCGACCAGGATGGAGGGCGAGCTGTCCCACGAAGGTGTCTGCTGTCGATGATGCTGGGCCCAGGAAGGGGCAGCGGATCTTGGCAGTGGCAACCCAAGCGGGGGAGTCAAGATGGCGTCGGGAGTGGACCAGGAGGGTCCGTGGTACTCCTCTGTTGAAGGGGAGCAAGAGCCAGTCTGGAGCAACCAGACCGGTGATGCAAATAATCTTGGAGCGTCGTGAAGAGGGCCACAAGCCGGTCGACAAGTGGTCGGACAACGCTGGGAACAGCAAGAAGCGGAAGGGCCCCCACGCAGATCTCGTGGATGCTGGGGAGACAGACTTCGATGCTGGAGCTGCTCAGGGTTTAGGGCTTCTCAAACCCTAGGTGCACTCACTCGAGGGTCCCTCGGTGGGCGTGCTAGATAAGCGTCGTGCAGGTTCTGAAGATAGCCGGTCCCGCAGGTCTCGTCACACCTACGACTCTCAGCTGGGCTGATGAGGTAGGTAAAAGGTCGTAGATGGCAGGGAACTCGGGTCTCGTCGAGCTGGGCAGTCTTGATCCGTAGGAGACGTACAGCAAACCGCAAGCGCTTAGGTGGTGCCTGCTGGTGCAGGGTGGCTACTCCTTAGCCACAAGGGAGAGTCTTCAGAAATAGTCAAGAGTTCCTTTCGTGGAAAGTGGTTCGTGATTCGGAGTTATCCGATTATCTGATTATCCAATTTGGGAAGGGGACTCGCTCCTACCTTTATTCTAAGAAAAGGGGCTGGCCCGTGACTAGGTTCTACCTATGGGTGGAGCCAGGAGGGGGGTGGTTACACCCCTATCCTTTGTCCGGCTTCGCGCCAGCTCAGGGGCTGGTGTGCCCCCGAAACTGGTTTGAGCCGGGCTATGCACAGTGAGCACCGGGGTGCCACTTGCAATCACCTTCCTTTCAGCCCTGCCTACCTGGGATACACAAACCCTGTCTGGGATGGTGCTAACACCGCCCTCGACAGGAAACCCTTTGTCCAAGCTCCCCTTGCTGGAAGGTCCCCCAGCAGCAGGAGGTCAGACTTGTGTCTGGTGGCAGCATCCATTTTGTGATGCTGAGGCTTGAGTCAACTTTAACCGGGGTTCAAGGTTACTTCCATGTCGTGTCCCTCTAAAAGGGGGGAATGCTAACCCCGTCGCCAGGACTGGCGAGGGGTTCGTATTCCCATTCGTATGACACCTTACTCGACATGTGTAGGTGATGTGATGCCAAAGTTAGCAAATAACCGCAAGGATTATAATGCATTAAAAGTAGTTGGCCCGCGTCACCATGGAACGGCTATTAGGACTTGGTTCCGCAAGCCGTCGACGGGCTCAGCTCGCGCCAGAGCACCGTCCCACATGATTCCCTGCACTCTGCCTTCAGGATTGATAAGGCCTGCTATAGGAGTGACTGATAGGAATCCATGTGTCCATTTTAGGGTTTAGGTGTAGGAATACTACACCTACAGCAACGGGTGATTACACCACGTGGCCCCAGCTGTCGTGCAGCCAGTTGTGTCAGATTTGGGCGGCCATTCCAGGGGTGGCATAATACATGCTTCAGCCCCTGGTAGGCCCTGGGTACACCGATGCCCTGGATACCTGTGGTATGCTGAGACAGGGACTGACAAGGCGGCCCAGTTCCAATTAGTGGATGCACCTAATGTACATGTGTGTTAATTTCGAGAGAGAACAGCTAGGCTGTGGGTCTGATTGGCAGGCCCACAGCCGGAGAAAGTCGTAAACCAATGAAGCAAAAGCAAAAAATCTGGGTGATCATAGGATTGCAGACCCTACTCTCCTACATATACCATTAATAAATAGTGGTTAACGCTATCAAAGGCTGCTGGAAGGTCCAAAATATTAGTGCAGGGGGTCCCATTGAATTAGTTGTCTTGCAGTCATCTCAAATAACAATCACTATTGATTCTGAGCCTTTTGCAGGTTATTCTCACTGAAATTTGGATGAACACAGGGTTTTTTTCCTCTGTGCTTTGCAAGAAGTGGTCCATTAGATATAGATCTGTAAGCTACTGTGTCATTTATGTCCAATTCCTGCTTCTTCAAAGTAGTTTGATACAGGCTGTTTCAGTTCAGATTCACAAAGGTTAAGTTTACCCTTCTGAGTACGTTTACAATTCTGGGTAAGTTTACACTTTGTAGTAAGTTGACTACTTTTGGTATACAAATAGAGTTAACTTACAACAAAAGTGTAAGCTACATGTCTCCACCCCCAGAGTAATGCAATTGGTTTACTCCTGAGTGGGTGTATGACATCCCTCTCTAAACCCCTCCCTTGCCCTTCCTATACCCCTCTTACAGCTCCCTAATTAAATACCCTTTAGTATTTAGTCTGCCTCTGTTTCCACCCACTCCTTTGTGTCCCTCCCACATTTACTACTAAAATCTATACTTAAATCTGAGGAGACTTTGCAGTCGGGGAGTAGAAATCCACTCACAAGTATAGGCAAAACCTTCCTTTGTTGTAGGTTTTGTATTTCTGCAAAACATACCAAAGAGTACAGTTTGAGAATCAGGCCCATTCTTTTTAATTTGTGCGGCTGCAGTCAAGATTTGATCTGACTGATAGAAAATCAGGTTAAGTGGCTCTTTTCTTTATGACGTTTGACTCAAAATCTTTGGCCTTTTTTTGCCAATTGATTTGCAATTCAGCTGCCCAATTTATAGGAGTGACCAGCACTGCCTAAACTGAAAACTGAAGGGACTGTTGGGGAGGGGAGCGGCATGGGTGGGTGGGTATCAATTTTAGTTTTTGTACTGTAATGATTTTAAATAATCGAACGGTCAACATAAATCTATCAATCACTGCCTAAACCTGGTTGTTAAAATTCAGAAATAGTTTCTGATAGTTCATTGGTCAAGTTGGAAACATCGGCAAAGCTTTAGGAGCAGTAAAATTTCTTGCCTTTTTGTAGATTTTGTATTGTCTTTGTATTTTGTTTTTTCAGGCTAGTAATTTGTTTTTCTCCACTGTTGGTTAAGTATTTCTATGTACCTTTTTTGAGCTTACATCTAATTGAGCCAACCTATTTTCTGGAGTGGCTACCTTTGTCTTTGAGGCTTTAGAAGGAGCTACAGTATCAAAGGCGTCATTGAGTCATTGGTTGGATTAGTCAACAGACATTAGCGTGTCAGTGGATGTGAAATGTTCCTTGAAGGTATTGATGTTGAAGGTCTTGCATAGTCTGTTAAGGGAGAGGTTATTTGGTGGTGGTGGTGTTCTTGTGGGCACATTTAAGTTGAGGTGAGTGTGACAGCGGTCACTCCAAGTGATGGGCAGTACTTCCTTAACTGAGATGAGATCCTTTGAAGTGAATGTGCATCAAAGGTATAGCTAGAGACCTGTTCTGGCCAAGTTAGTAAAAACTAAGAACTTTGAGGTTACTGAGTAATACGAACAGAAATTGACGTCTTCAAGGACATGTAGATTAGGGTGGGTAATGGTGATGTCTGATACAGAGTCTAGAAGGGCATCCATAAATATTATGCTTTGGGGGTGCAGTAGATCAGAAGAAATGCAGCAGTGAGTTGGCAGCGGTGAATATCAATAAAATAAGGATTAGGAGCATGGTGTTGATCAATCTTTGATCACAGAAGTTGATAGAGAGAAATTGTACACCACAGCTAGACGTCTGCATTATCTACTGTTAAGGTTGTTACTGTAACTTGTTAGGTATCCCTTTGCTTTTCTCAACTTTGCTGGAGGTTCGGCCTAAAAAGGCCACTTATGTGGATTGCATTCCTCCTGAAGGCTCATGCATCGATTAATATGCATGACAACTGGCTTGCTGGGCGACTCTAAGGTCATTTGGTCCCTGCTACCTTAGATCTTGCTGGTAGCTGGTCTTGGTGGTTTGTCAGCTGGTGTTGTAGGATGGAAATCTGTTGGACCTATGTCCTAGGAGTAGCTTGGCTCAAGTTAACAGGCATTCATCTCAACAGGGCGTCTCGTGCTTGCATCCTACTCAGTCCGCAATCTAACGCAACACCACTCAAAAAGGACACTACACGGATTAATGTAACGATTATCAGTATTCTTCACCTCTTTTTAGACAACTTGGGTATTCAATGTCACACTTCAGACTGAAACATTCCATTATATTTCCAGATGAACATTCCCCTTCATTTTGGGATAAAACATGACATTACAATTCAAGATAAGCTTTTCATCACATTTTTAGATTAAACACTCCATTACATTTCAGAATAACATTTCCAGGCATTTACTCGAACAACAACGGACCTGGAATACTACTTCTAGCTCAGCACATATCTAAACACTCTATGTGGGTTCCACATGGCACCTGGACTCTGTAGGGACTACTAACTCCTTGCAGACTGCGCTCTGTAAAGCACTCCCCGATCCCACAATTCAGGGTAACCCTTAGTCTAATGAGGGTTCATCTGATAGCTGGCTGCCCTGGGTATCCTGTCTCCTGGCCCCTAGACTGTCAGTACCATCTGCTCCTGGCATAACAAATTATCGGGACACCGGAAGTACTGCTGGCGGTCAATGGGCTACTTCCATCCAGGTAGCTGTTAGGGTGTTTGACCTCTGGGACTACTCCACC
Organism: Triturus cristatus; assembly: GCF_964204655.1. Classification (NCBI taxonomy): domain Eukaryota; kingdom Metazoa; phylum Chordata; class Amphibia; order Caudata; family Salamandridae; genus Triturus; species Triturus cristatus. The sequence continues at coordinate 634,540,610 of NC_140589.1, read as the reverse complement.
CCCGTCACGCTATAACTCAAGGTGCTTTCTGATGCTGGAGCTCAGCCTACCACCTCCCACAACAGACGTGAGTCTCCCTTTTTAATTCATCCTGGTCATGTGCATGGTTGCTCTATGCCTCTGGTAAATACATCAGGTTCCAATAAGCTTCCCCCTCTCAGGCCTTGACAGAGCAGTCCCCAGGCAGTTCTCTCCCCCTTCTCCCGCGCTGCAATACCCCGCTTACTGACTTGATGGTGTCCTCCTCCTGGGGCTTGCGATGCTGCGAGGCGCGTTCCCTCGCACTTAACACGGAGCTGGAGGGGTTTCAACGAGGAAGTCCTCACACGAGTGAAGGAAATGAAGTAACTCACACCCTCGGGGCCACCTCCCCCAAGGGATTCCCTCGCATAGGCGCTCCCCTTTACTGACGGAAACCTCCTTCCTTTGATGACGGAGGCCCCGCCACCTCCTGAGGCTGAATCTCTACCTCACCGGACTCCTGCCGGGAAGGCTCCGTTGTCGGCAGTCTCACGGCTTCCGCTGCCCCAAACCCGGAACAGTGCGTCCTGCGTGGGCGCGGTCTCCGCCTTCGTCCAGCAGCCAGGGGGCGGCGCTCCGGCCCCTCTCAGGTGACTCGTGCAGCGGCCTCGCTGCCTCGCAACCCGCACTTCCTGATTGTGGGTTTCTTTCGTCAGGCAGTCGCGTCGCCCTCTCGCCCGCCACACACCTGGGGCCAACCTTCCTTTACAGGCCTCTCGAGGACAGCGGACTCCGGCCCTAGATCACCAGGTAACCTCTCAACCTTTGGAACGGGTGGCGGCCAGGGTTTGAAAGCGGATCTCGTGGAGGGAGGGGGGTTGTAGTAACGGGTGCCAGTTTCTCACGGGAACCGTTCCTGAGGCTGACTGGACTCTCAGGGCTCGGGGACATGCATCCCTATGGCTAAGAAGGTGACTACCCCAGGCCAGTCCGGATATTCCGGGCAACAACAGAGTCGGAAGTCGTTAGCCCCTGGCACTGGCTCTCTCCCAGATCTAAGAGGTCAGGGGTTCACCCTTCTTGGAGACCTCTTCAGGTACAAGGACCTCATAAGTCACGGGTGGCACTCAGGGACCGGTCACAGGGTGAGGGGTGATGTTACTAGGTTTAGGACTCTGAGCAGACCCTGGGACCTGTCTGTTCCCCTCCAAGTACAACCACCTCCTCACACAGGCGCCTTACTCCTGAACCTTCCGCAGTCCCCACCAATCTTAAAATGGCTGCCCTCCTGCCACCTCTATTTATCACCTTGGGCCTGACTTGCCAGAAGGGCCCAGAAGGTTCCGGAACCTCTCATGGCAGTCATGGCCCAGGTGCTGAGGTGACAGTTGGAGCCACCATTTTGCGAATCTCCCCTATTTACCTCAGTGGAGCACCTTGCGCCTCTCCCTCAGGAAGTGAGGGTGAAGCGCCCAGAGCCTCTACATCAGAACCCCAAAAAGTTTGGTAGACAGAAAAAATGAGAAGGGGAAAAGGGACAAAAATAATAAAAATGAGGAGGAAACTGCCAAAGGGCTGACAGGTCTAACAAAATAGATGCCCATGCTTTGACTTGTTATGTGCCCAGTGATATGAAGACCCCTTTGGCAGTGTGATGGAGCATTACTCTGGTAATTTTACCGAGTGCTCTTGGGTATCCGTAAGACTGTCCTCCGAGACTGCTCTCTTGGAGGCCATTCCTATAATGTTTGATTTTCTAATCTCTGGACTCCCTATGCTATTCTATCATTCTCATTTGAAATGTTGCCTGGGCCATGGAATTCTGGTGATTGTCATATCACTTATCACCCGAAAATGTGATTTAGTCGGTACACTCATAGGAGATTTTCTTCAGGAACGTCAGGTACAAGAAGTAAAAATGTAACTGGGCTAGATTTGGAAGAAGACTAGGTATTGAAATTGTAAGGAGAGTTTTAATTAGAGTAGAAATTGAAGCATGAATTCCAACCACTATTAAGGATTTATTGTGGGTGGGAGTGAAGGAGGATGTGAAGCGTAGTGTGGAATAGTTTGATGTTGTTAGAGATTTGGGTCTTGGGTGCATGTTAGTGAATGGTTTGATGCAAATACAGCATGCAATGGATGCAAAGAAGAAGGTATGAATAGTGATAGGTGAGCAGGGGATGGAGGGGACAGTAGAGGGAGTATGAGCCAGTAAGTTAGTGCTAGAATAGTAAAGAGAAGGGTGAATTTGTTTGACAGTTGAGACAATGGTGTTGGTGGTGGATAAGGAAAAGTCATAGGGAGGTAATATCAGGGAGGTAGCTGGGTTTGACAGCTAGAAAGAAAGTGGTAACTAGATTAACACTGTTCCTCTTCTGAATGACTGTAAGAGTACAAACAGTCCTTGGGAAATAAAACGAGATATCGCCTGGGGTGCTTAGTCTAGTGACTAAGTCCTGCTATGTAAACATTGTCGAAAGGCAAAATGTTAAGCCAAAAAAAGCACTTCCAAGGACTCCTTATTAGGGCCAGGAAAAATAAAGGAATTTTCCGGGCATAACTGATAAGCACTGTAAAATCCAGAGAGAACAAAAGAGAGCACAAACAAGGGCAAATATTGAGAAAAAAAGAGTAACTAGAATGGAATACAGACACCAACTGACATCTGCATCCTGGAATCTGCACATGACAAGTTTTCGACATGATCTTAAAAGTGTACATGCTAAAACGTCTTTCATACCCAATCCCCCAGAAAATTAATCTCCAGATCAAAGTGAATACGCTCCAAAGGCTTACAACTAAATGAGGCATAGTACAGGGTATAAGCACTGCACATTTGGAAGTGTAATTGTGTTGCCTATTTTAATCTACCTTACACATTCAGTAACATTATTTTAACAGCACACCATAACAGCTAATAAGTACAACCAACAGTCCATGTCACATGGTTGCTTCATTTCACATATTTAAATACATTAACAGCTAAACTAATTGTTTAAATATGATGTTTGACTTTCTATTGTGGACCCCAATTATGCAAGTCATTACATTGTGAGGTTAATAATTATTATGTTTTTGACTTAATAAGGTAAACATCCAAACATACCTTCTCTTCAGGAGTACCATTCCGGTCAAATTGGTATAATAGTGCCAAGTGAGTAACAATCCACCAGCTAAAACTCAAAGGATCCTTGCACTGGACAGTCTCACACAGACGAGGGCCAAGCGCAGAGCTATCTCCAGGGAACAGTTGCGTCAATAATCGATTCAACCAGTTCCAAAACGACTGAGAATAAAAAACAAGATATTCAAATCATTTTAAGTGTTTTGGACTAAGATTCCAGCACATTTCAACTACAGCCTGAGGATCAAAAAACACACTATTTCACACCGAGTATTTCTATATCTTTTTCTGTCCGATAAAATGCAAATTTGCAGTTTTATTTACAGGTACTTACGTTTTGTGGTTAACATGCTTCTAAGATATTACACTCTCTTATTGAAAAGGGAAGAGTGGGCCAGGAAGGGAAATAGAAGCATTTGACCATGACAATATAATATTGGTTAGTGGAAAAAGCAGGATTGTTATAACAAGTTTGCAACCGGTGGCCAGAAGTATCATTCATGTGACAGGCATCTGCATTTAGACCACTTCTTGATCCTATAAAGGGTAAACCTTCACAAAAGCTACCATATTTGGCACGGGTATCATCAACGAATGGAGTCAAACAACAGATCAGTGCAGTATTTATGTGTTTTTCTAACGGTGTGTACATGCAAAGTTACGCATATTTGCAGCTCCTGCAGCAGACCTTGCCAGAAGTGGTTGATCGGGTATGCATGATGTGGCTACTGGTAGTATCTCAAGTATTTCTCAAGCCCCTACTGACCTACCACATGTATCAGAAAACAGTCCATGTAAAGGGACAACCATTGCAAACCGAATTAAATAGATACTTTGTACAGAGTAGTAGAACAAATTATAAATACCCAACTGATGTTATTTATCCAATCCAATCATCTACTAGACCTCAGAGAGAATTTGGTTTTAGGGCTGAACACAGAGACCGCACTGATCAAAACCACCGATGAGTTAAGAACTGCCCTGTATGAAGGAGGTACAGCAGCCCTCATTCTTCTTGACTCATTGGCAGCCTTCCATACAGTACATCACTCCACTCTGATCCTTAGCTTCAAACTTCTTGGCATTAAGAACAAAGTTCTTGCTCTGCTACACTCCTTTCTGATGGGCACAGAACATTCAGTGATGTTGGACCACATCAAGTTCAAACCATTCGGTCTTCTTTGTGAGATCCCGCAGGGGTATACTCTCAGCCATTTACTTTCAACATATGGGTCACTGAATTAGCATCTCTGATCAGGTCCTTTTGCTTCTCATCCACATCCTACGCTGACGACACTCAAATTGTCCTGACTGCCTCCAACAATGTTAACTACACTAACCTCCAACTTCACAACTGCATGAGAGCTATAGGTAATTGGATGGGCAAACATTGTCTCAAATTGAACTCGGACAAAACCCAGGTCACTCTTTTTGGTAATAATCCACAATTCTGGAACCTTACTCGCTGGCCAACAGAACTAGGAGAACTCCCATCCTCAGTCCTAAAAGCAAAAAACCCGGGAGTCCAAATCGATGACAAGCTACATTTTAGTAAACACATCAACTCAGTCATTTCCTCATGCTTCAACACTCTCAGAATCATCAGGTAAATCCACTCGCTCATTCCCCCCAACTGGAGGAAAACAGTAATCACCATGTTAATCCTCACCAAACTTGATTATTGCAATGGAGTATACCTAAATCTACAAAAGCAACACCTGAATAAACTGCAAAGTGTTCAGAATGCGGCTGCTAAACTCCTATTAGATCTTCCAAATTTTCAGTCCGTATCCCAGGCCATTAAGGGACTTCACTGGCTATCAAAAGGCAATCAAGGTAAATTTAAAGCACTCCGTCTTACCAACAAAGCTCTCCACAACTCTGATATCAATCATCTCAAACAATCCTTAGTATGGTATTAAACCAGTATGGACTTGCGAGCTCAAGGCTCTCTGAAGGTTACCCACCCAAGATTCAAACCCCTCAAATGCAAGGGGGGGGGTTGCTTTGCCTCAGATGCCTCCAAACTCTGGAATATCTTATCTTTAAACATCAGAGCTGCTCCCTCTTCGTTAACCTTTAGAAAACTGCTAAAAACCTGGCTTTTTAACATCTAGTATTCCTCTCGCACCGTGTTTGCTATGCTGAATCAGCGCCAAGACACCCCTGGGTATACGTGTGCTTTAGGATTATTAGTAGAGCATGTATATGTTTTATATGGGTATCATAAACGATTATACCATTTAAGTTATGAATTATATTATCAATATACTTCAGGTATGATGAGGATTGTATGTAGCATGACACAGGTTAGAGATGAGTAGAAGGTGTTTATGGACTACTTTGATAAAGCAGCTCGGAATAGTGCCCAGGTGGGATGACTTGAGGTCTGTTCTCTATATATTTAAACAATAATTGAAGTAAATCCCATGCATCAACTTTTTCTTCCATTACAGCTTTCCAGCACGGCACGCACACAAGTTATTCTTTTGATCTTGGTAATATTTTGTAAATTATACTTTGACCTATCTGTAGTTTGGGGTGCAGATATTTAGGTAGGCCCGCAAACGGAATATAAAGGTGATCTAGTATTGTGCCAAATACTGCAAGGGATATTATAATCAAACTGTTTTCAGATAAGAATCTATAGAAGTATTTTCAGGGAGCTGTGATAGAATTTATACTATACTGATATATCATTGATGGGCTATGTTGGGAATTGCTTTTAGCTGGTGCTTGGAAGCTTCCAGGAAATCTTGAAGTAGAACACAAATTCTGATGTGGTTGCTCCACTAAGTAATGTTCAGCTCGGGGTTGTGGCGTGGTAGGATTAACAAGTCGTGAGGCAGGTCTGCTTAGATAGGGTTTTATTGAACGGAAGACACGCTTGTGCCGACTTGTTAGTCTTTCCGTGGCAAACTCGGCGGGATCCGTTTTGCTGGCTGCTTTTCGCCTTCTCTGAGGGGTTTCCGTTTCGTCTTCCTGCTTTCAGGGACCAATCTCTGGGCTCCGTCCGGATCCGTCAAGCGAGGAACGGTTTACGGGAGAAAAAGGAAAACAAAAGTGTCAGGATGTTGTCCGGTGTATTTCACCGACAAGAGGGACCGGGAGTGAAGGAGACACCACACTCTGTGCACGTTGTGAAGCAAACGGGTGAACAACGGGATACGAAGGTCAAGTGCTCGGGTGGGGAACCAGTGTGGCGTGAGGGTTAAAATCAGGGATTGCAGGGTTCACGGCTTAGACGGTCGGATGACCCCTCCTCCCAACCCACCCTGAGAACTTCTCGTACCTGTGCCAGCCACGCTCCTCCGGGAGCGTGGCTCGGCGATGCGTGGGGACGTTGGCCTCCCGGCTTCTCCTCAGCGGCTGATGGTCTTGTTCCTCGCTCTCCTTCGTCCTCGTCGGCTGTTTCACGATGCACCCGAAATGCTCCGGCTCCCGACTCTACTTCCTTCGCTCCGGTGGTGACACACACAGTCTTCCAGGAGTCCCCTGTTCTTATTGGTGGAAATGCACTGACGTCGGCCGGAGGCGGAGTCTCATCAAAGCGAAAGCCCCAGTTAAAGGAACCGTCTCCAGGTTCTGTCTCCATGGGTGTCAATAAAGTTGTGGATTGTGGCCAGTCATCCTGCTGTGAGGAAACAAGAGGGAGAGGTGGAGGCACTGCAGACCACCATTCGGCATCGGGTTCACGCAGCGAGCCCGCCCCGTCACATACCTCCCCCCCTGGATTCTCCCTATCGGGGAGAGGGAACACCCTGGACAGGTAATCTGCATTCCCGTTGTCCTTACCCTTTCTATGGCACACCTCGAAGGAAAAGGGTTGCAGGGACAAGAACCAGCGGAGCACCCTGGGGTTCTGGGCCTTGATGCGATACATCCACTGCAAAGGGGCATGGGCCGTGTACAGGATGAATGGTTTACCCTCTAGGTAATAGCGTAACTTATCAATGGCCCACATAATGGCGAGGCACTCCCTCTCGATTGTGGGGTACTTGCACTCCCGGGGAAACAATTTCCTGCTGATGTATAGGACGGGCTGTTCTAGTCCATCCACCCCCATCTGGGATAACACCGCCCCTAGACCAGAGTTGGAAGCGTCGGTGGACAAAAGAAAGCTTTTACTGATATCCGGGGAAATGAGTACGGAGCTTGTGGTGATGATTTTTTTTAGGTTCTGAAAAGCATCTAACATTTCTGGTGAGGGATGAAGAAGTTGTCGTTGTCGTGCTTCTTTTCGGAGGACGTCCGTCAGCGGGGTCGCTAGGTCCGAAAACTGCGGGACGAAACATTGGTAGTAACCAATTAGGCCTAAGAACGCCCGCAGTTCTCTTTTGCTGGAAGGAAAGGGCGTTTCTGCTATGGCCTTTACTTTTTCTTCTTGAGGGGCGATTACTCCATCTCCCAGCACATAACCGAGATATTTTACCCATTGATAAGCGGCTCGGGACTTCTTGGAATTGATGTGCAGTCCGGCCTGGTCTAGTGTTTTTAGAATGATCTTTAGGTGTTGTAAGTGCTCTGTCCAAGTCCTGCTGAAAACGACTATGTCATCCAGGTACGCTGAACCAAAGGAGGGGTATGCCCGAAGGATGGTATTCATAAGTCTTTAGAATGTGGCAGGTGCCCCGTGGTGTCCGAAAGGAAGGACGGTGACTTCGAACAACCCGTCTTCAGTAGCAAACGCAGTCTTCTTTCGGTCCTCTTCTCGGAGGGGCACCTGCCAGTACCCCTTAGTTAAGTCAAATGTTGTGATGTATTTGGAGTCACCTAGTTTCTCGATAAGCTCGTCAACCCTGGGGATTGGGTAGGCATCAAAGGTCGATATCTCGTTTAAGGCACGGAAATCCATACAGAAGCGGGTTGTTCCTTCCGGCTTTGGAACCATCACGATTGGTGAGGACCAGTCGCTGTTAGATGGACTGATGACCCCAAGCCTGAGCATTTCATGCACCTCGCTTCTTACTGCTGCGTTTTTTGCTGCGGGTATCCTATAGGGTTTTTGTTTCTCTATCCGGTGTTCGGCAAGAGAGGTCTTCCCTGGGATATCCGAAAAAACGTGTGCGAAAGGGAACAGCGTTTGGCCAAGCTCCTCCTTCATGTCATGTGTGAGGTCCTTGTTGACCACGAGTTGTCCTAGTGTAGACTCGCTGGGGGAGGAAGTTGGCAATGAGAGGTGGGCCGTTTTAGGCAGGAGACCCAACCATTTTTTTAACATGTTGATATGGTAGCATTGCACTCGATTTGGAGATATCTGGACCCGGTACGTGGTATTGCCCAAAGTTTCCAATACCGGGTATGGGCCTAGCCACTCACTTTGAAACTTCCGGGTGGAGGAGGGGAGTTGAACCAACACCCAATCACCGACCGACAGTTTCCTCCATTTCTTTCCCTGGTCGTAATATTTCTTTTGTTCAGTCCTACTCTTCTCCAGGTTGGAGTAGGCGAGGTCCCTCAGTTTTCCTAATTTTGACCTCAGCTGCTGTGTATATTCTAACAGGGATCGCTGGTCATTCTCCTCTTCGGTTTCCCAGGCATGCTTGGTCATCTCCAAGAGAGACCTGGGTTGTCGCCCGTACAGCATTTCGAATGTGGAACAGCCCAGGCTGCTTTGTACCTGCGCGTGTAACACATACAGTGCCAATGGTAGGAGGCGATCCCACTCCTTGCCCTCGAGAGTGAGCATTTTATTCAAAGTGGTTTTTAAGGAGCGGTTGCACCTCTCGACCAGGCCATCTGTCTGGGGGTGAAATACTGAGGTACGCAGACGTTGAAGATCCAGGGACCGACAGACTTCCTTCATTAGTCTGGAGACGAAGGGTGTCCCTTGGTCCGTCAATATTTCTTTGGGGAAGCCCACTCTGGAGAATAGTTCCAAGAATTTCTCAGCAATGTTTTTGGTAGTAGGTGCTCGAAGAGGGAAGGCTTCTGGGAATCTCGTGGCATAATCGACGATTACCAATGCATAGAGGTGTCCTTTGGTGGTCTTCGGCAGAGGGCCTATTAAATCCATACCGACCCTCTCAAAAGGGGTTCCAATTATCGGCATAGGTTGAAGGGGGACTGCTGGGGGCCGTTGCATGTTCTTTTTCTGGCAAATTTCACAAGTTTGGCAATACCTTTGGATGTCTTTATAGATCCCTGTCCAAAGAAAATGGCGTAATACGCTCTCTGTTGTTTTCTCTGCCCCCAAGTGTCCAGCTGTGAGGTGGGCATGAGAAAAAAACTATCTGCTCCCGGAAGGGTACGGGGACCAATAGCTGCCTTGGTTCTCCGGGGCCTCCTTCGCGGTATAAAAGGTCCTTGTTGATCAAAAAGCGGGGGAAAACAGGGGATGAGTTACCCTGGTTGTTGTGGGCTGTCTCCCAGGCGTTGAAAAGAGTGGCATCATTAGCTTGGGAAAAGCGAAAACTGTGGTCGAACAACCAGGGGCCGGGTGTAAGGAAGGCCGGAAGGGGGTTTCCCTGATCAGCTGTTTGTTTGCCTACCTTCTCTTGAAACAAGGAGAGGGAATCAGGATTGTCAACCCCTAGAATGATATCCTCAGGTAATGAATCAACTACTCCCACCCGTACCGAACAAGGGTTTCTGTCTAGAGGGACCATAGTGACCTGTGCAAGGGGATATGGCTTTACATCTCCGAGTACGCAACGGATGTTAACTATGGTGTCAGGGACGTATTGGGTGGGAAGAATCAGGGCCTTTTATACTACCGACTGTTTACACCCCGAGTCTAGCAAGGCTTTTACCAAATTTCCATTCACCTGTACACGTACGTAAAAGGATGACCCCATCTCTGCAGAATACATTACGGCCTTCGGGATGTACCCCACCTCCATAGGCTCATCCGCTGTTTTCTTTCTCGGACATAGACGGGCAATGTGGCCCCAGTCACCACACTCAAAACATTGCGGTCCCCTAAATGTAGGCATCTCCGCTCTGGTAGGTTTAGATCTTGGAAAGTCCATCCAGGGTTTCGGTTTCTTCTCCGATTTAGGGGGTAGGCTGGTTTTGGTTTTCTCATTGTCCCACACCTGAGTTCTGGGTTGCGCTCTTGAATAATTTGCGGCCATCTCGATGGCTTGTTCGGGAGAGAGGTTGAAATGTTGCTTGAGCCACCTCTGGGTACTATATGGAAGAGCTTCCATTAATTATTCCAGGTACACCCTATTCATTATTTCCTCTTTGGTACTAGAGGCTGGCTTGAGCCATTTATCTGCTTCCATCTTCAGTCGGAAAATAATGTTTTCGGATTCTCGCCTGGTACCCCCCTTTCCTTGCGAAACCGTACTCTATAGGCTTCAGCATCCAGACCTAAATGGTCCAGTATCACCTCTTTAATCTCTTGTAGGGGGTGTTCCCTGTGGCATTGGCGATTTGGTATGCTGACTGGGCTTCACCAGTCAGGAGGGGTGCCAGGAAAAACTGCCATTTCTCCTCGGCCATCCACATGCTCTGGCGGCCCGCTTGAAATTCAATAAAAAGGCGTCTGGATCTTCCCCGGTTATATACTTTTGGAGCGATATACCAGAGGGGTTGTTAGAGGGGGCACGTCTCTCAAGTGGAACAGAGGGGCTGGGGTCATGCACCACCTTCTGCAGACTCTCTATCTGGGCTGTAATAGTATTTTTGAATACCTCACGGTCTGCTTGTGCAGACGTCATTTGTCTCTCAACTGCCCATTCTAATTTTTCTTGACCTTTAATGAGGTGTTGGATCACCGCCTCCATCGTAGATTGACTGATGGTTTAAGATGTTAATCCCACTTCTGACACGTTGTGGCGTGGTAGGATTAACAAGTCGTGAGGCAGGTCTGCTTAGATAGGGTTTTATTGAACGGAAGACATGCTTGTGCCGACTTGTTAGTCTTTCCGTGGCAAACTGGGTGGAATCCGTTTTGCTGGCTGCTTTTCGCCTTCTCTGAGGGGTTTCCGTTTCGTTTTCCTGCTTTCAGGGACCAATCTCTGGGCTCCGACCGGATCCGTCAAGCGAGGAACGGTTTACGGGAGAAAAAGGAAAACAAAAGTGTCAGGATGTTGTCCGGTGTATTTCACTGACAAGAGGAACCGGGAGTGAAGGAGACACCACACTCTGTGCACGTTGTGAAGCAAAAGGGTGAACAACTGGATATGAAGGTCAAGTGCTCGGGTGGGGAACCAGTGTGGCGTGAGGGTTAAAATCAGGGATTGCAGGGCTCACGGCTTAGACGGTCGGATGAGCCCTCCTCCCAACCCACCCTGAGAACTTATCTCGTACCTGTGCCAGCCACGCTCCTCCGGGAGCGTGGCTCGGCGATGCGTGGGGACGTTGGCCTCCCGGCTTCTCCTCAGCGGCTGATGGTCTTGTTCCTCGCTCTCCTTCGTCCTCGTCGTCTGTTTCACGATGCACCCGAAATGCTCCGGCTCCCGACTCTACTTCCTCCGCTCCGGTGGTGACACACACAGTCTTCCAGGATTCCCCTGTTCTTATTGGTGGAAATGCACTGACGTCGGCCAGAGGCGGAGTCTCATCAAAGTGAAAGCCCCAGTTAAAGGAACAGTCTCCAGGTTCTGTCTCCGTGGGTGACAATAAAGTTGTGGATTGTGGCCAGTCATCCTGCTGTGAGGAAACAAGAGGGAGAGGTGGAGGCACTGCAGACCACCATTCGGCATCGGGTTCACGCAGCGAGCCCGCCCCGTCACAGGGGTGTTTCACTAAGAATTAAACACCAGCCTTGCATGGGCTAGTCAGGATACAGGGGCGTCAGCAGGGTAGATGGAGTCTATTTTAGCGCCAAGACACTCTTGTGAGTAGCTGTGCGCTCTATAAATACATTCATTCATTCTATAAATGTATTCATTCATTTAGTACCATACAATGCTTTCAGAAAAAAGGCTGGAGTGTTGCTGCTAGGACCACTAGGAATTATTGTCCATCTCCACTCCACTTGAAACATCGTTACTTAGCTGTAATCCATTCTCCAGTAATGGCACCTTTTCTAGATTCACATGTGTAAACCATCCACACACGAATTCACTGGTAATATCACATACAGCAGTAAGCAGTATTAAATGAACATATTTCATTCAACATTATATTTTTAGAAGCCCGTTCTCCTCAATGTAAATTACTAAATTTCAGACAATGAACGGAATGTGCACTAAACTACACTCCTTCTAAAGGTCACCACACCTTAGATTTTTAAGGACTAATGTGTAAGACTACCTTAAAACAATTCAAAGGAAGGGGGCTGGGAAGGGAGGGTGCTACGAGTGGAACTATAACACAGCTGAGGAACTGCAGTTATATGTATGTAACTCACTTCTTCAGAAATTAAGTCTTTGTAATGACATGCTTGAATCATATCAGTAATCAGACTAAGGAAAGGTGTGTGAAGCTCAACTTATATATGCACTAATAGTCTCTTGGGGTCTACATATTGAGGCAACAGAGGCTGGCTTATAAAGTAGCAGCTTCTCCATGTTGCTGTTCTACAGACAGCTATGAGCACAACCCTACCACAATGATATCCATTCAAGTCAATTAGCTCATAGAGCTATGACAGTTATTCGTTCTGCGATCCATCTTACAAGAAAAGAGCACCTGGAAACTCTATTCCTGCTTAGGTAAAACTTGAGACAGTATCTTATGCCCAAACACACATGGTAAGAAATTGTTAAAAAAAAAATTATACCATCTTTCCAACTACGTTTTTGAACACCAATTCCTTGAGATGACATTCTGTTTTTTTGGTTTTTGTTTTAGTTATAAACTTAGAATGCGTTCTAGTATGGACCTAAGATACATTTATTTCTTTATGGAATAAAGCCTTCATATATCTTGCATACCCTGAGAATGCTAAAGTTAATAAAAGAGCGATTTTCCAAGCTAAAAACTCTGAATAAGGAACCCATAAGCTTAATGAAAACTATATATAGCTCCCATGAACCAGCACTTTAATGATCAGTAAGAAAGTACAGAGGGACTGGTATTTTTTGTTCGAATTTTTTGCGAATAAATTCAGAAGCACTTTGCTCCACCTTCAGCAGCGATTGTTATTCACCTTTCATTTATGTCAGAAATCTTTGCCCTAAGTGAAGGAGTCTGCAAAGTTGTACACCTTTCTTAGAAGATGCTGTACGACAAATTGAAATGCAGCTCTTGATGGACCAAGGTACTATGCCTATGCACATAATGTGTAAGACTTAGTGCAACTTATGTCTCAATGCTACAGAAAAGGTAATGTTTGTTTTTTAGCATCAATTATCGATTAAAGTCCAAACACAATTTGGACATTTTTTACTTTTATTTTGAAAAATATAGCTGTAGCCCTGTTTGTAACTGAAACATGGCTCAACAAAAGTTAATGCCCGATATAGTTCTTCTATATCAGGCATATATACTACTGTATGATTAGACACAACTGCATTGAAAGACAGGGTGTGGGGGTCGTGCCCTTGTGTTTAAATCAGATGTCACCCGTTCTACCTTCGACCTTCAGGTTCCTGAGAGCAAAAGCCTTATTTTGTTCTCTTACGTTTTTGCACAACTGTCCTACTTGGACTCATCTACCGGCCTCCTGGCCCAGGCCTAAAATTCTCTCATTATCTTCCTGGGGCTATTGCACCACATGCTCTAAAATGATAATATTTTAGGGAACTTAACCTCAACTTCGATGAAAATCTTTGCACTCTTGTGGTCAATTTTATGAATGATCTTGAAGCTATTCAGCTATTACGTGTTTTGCTGGCCATGTCCTTCCTTGATCCAATGTTGAAAACATGACCAATCTTGTAGTAGATCCACCTATTCCTCCTGTATGGATACATCATTAAGCTATAACAATTTCCAACTCACGGGGCATTGTGACCACTCCCAATCCTGGTCTGTCCATATCGACTAGATGCTGGTCCAAACTCTCCCCATCAGGTTTTTGTGATCTTCTCCAGGCAACCAAACCTAGTCTTACCTTAACAATAGAGGAAGCTGATAAGGCAGTGAATATTTGGACTACTACCAGCCTAATACTTGGTCCATTATATGGTGGCTAGGCGCCTGGTGATCTTTTCCATTTCCTAAGCCTACTGTAAAAACGAGGGCTTCTGGTTTGACCACAATCGAACCATGAACCAATAAATAAAGACTCTACCCGCATGCTGCTTTGGTGTACTGAGGTGCCTTAAGAAAGAAATATGGTTCCTCCCATGATCCACCCAGGAAACCATAGTACAGGCTAACATCAAGTCTCGTTTGGACTAGGGAAACATCCTTTATCTGAGTATTTCCAGGACACTACTGAGACATCTCCAAACAATACAAAATGCTGAGGCCCGCATGCTTATGCAGGCTCCAAAACATTACGTCACCGACCTGCAATGGTTGCCGGTCAACACACAAACTCAAGGCCCTCTGTTTTGCCAACATAGGCCCACACTAGCTTCAATACCTCATCCAGCCATATACTCTCTCTAGGGCTCTCAGATCTACTAACTTAAGGCTGGCCTTTGTTCGAGAATCAAAAGACAAAACAGGGAGGCCGCTACTTCAGATACCTGACCCCCAAACGTTGGAACAGAATACCATTTCACCTGCATCAGAGCCCCACTTAAGCAATGTTCAGGAAGCACTTGGAGACCAGGCAACACTACCCAGGTACTTGCATGTCAGTTCCAATGCCACTCTCCCGTACAATCAGCACTGGGATGCCCTGTTAGGGCTGGAATGCCCTCTATCAATCTAACAAATAAAGACAGACCAAATTCATATCAAATTCATGCTGCACTCCTATCCAATTCTTTTTTATGAGTGGTTGGAAGAGGTGAGAGGAGTTTGGACAAGGGAGGAACAGTACAAGCAACTGGCCAACCTGGAGAAGAACTGGTATGATGCTCATTTATGCCAAAACACCAGCCACTGAAAAGCCCACTGTAACTAGCTGCTAAGTAGTTCTATTCCAAGTCAGGTGCACTTACTAGTATTAGAAAGTTGTGGCAACACCTGAAACCTCCTTAAATTCAAGGAGGTGCTCTGACCCGAGATTAAACTATTCTGATCCATGTGGATCATGCTTGGTAATCCCGAAGCAGTCCCTGAGCTAGGATTTTGGTCAAAAGTTTCTAGTCTTACTTAGTATTGCAAGGGGGCTGCATGATGAGTCATCAAGGGGTTCCTATTAAGCGTGGGCAATGACAGAATTAGGCCTCTCTTTTCCATGGGTCAAGCTCCTGGCCAGGACAGCACATAATGATGACAATTTAGGAATAAGCTGATCCACATATATAGAGTAAAACTCTACAAGAAGCCAATACAAGCTTGGAGTTTTTCCGATAGTTATTTCACACAGAGCTCACTTCATCTATTGATTTATGGTCGGCTCATCCATCTCTTTTCTCAACTCTTCTCGACTCATGCCACCCTGACTTCCACAGGAAGAGCTCTAACAGCTCCATGGCAGGATTTGTTTAAGTGCTGTACATCTTGTGGTAGTACTCATGAAAGGTTGAGTGTATATCCTTTTGGGTATACACTACGGAGTCACGAGTCGGGCTGACTGCTGCAATAGGAGCCCCACATGTTCCTTACTAGTGAGCCACTAAAGTAACCTACCAGCCCTGTCCCATTCAGCTTTTGTTCTTACCGCATAAGCGTCGTGGTCAATACATCACAACTTTTGCATACCGTCTGCATGCTTTTCCACTGGCCTTGTTGAATGGTTCCGCTTGAGTAGTTAATGTTTGTGGAGGCCTTTTCCAAATGTGCTAAGGAGTTTCCCATCATCTGCAGATGTCAATATATTCTGATTGAGTCACTGATGTTTGTAATTGGGCGGAGCAGAGTATGTGGTCTAAACACACACGGAGGTTGCGTGATGGTGAGCAAAAAGATTATTCCACGATTTCTGGGTTTCTGGATTGCCAAACTTTAACTAATGACCAAAATGACAGTAATTGTATCAGTGTTTTCACATTGTGGATTGTCGGGATGCCATCCAACAAGGCCATGGATGCGAGGCAGAGAGATATGACCTATCAAGGTTGGCATCTAGCACTGAGATGAAGTCACAATGTATTCTCCATGGTAGGTATGCCCATTTCAATAAAAGTCTGAGTTTGGAGCATAAACACTACAGCACCATCTCGTTTGCTATCAAATCGGATGTATCTCCCTTCTGCGTAGATTTTGCTGGTTCCAGGTGCAAAGGGAATCCCTTCTTTCACCCAGATAAGCGCATGTCAAATAATTTGTATAGAAGATCTGCTCCCCCAACATTGTTGTAATTTCGGTCCCTTGACTGCTGTCATGTGGTTTTCACATATTAAGGCTATATGTGCCTTCCTCCATTTAAGGAATGAGTGATTTGTATACCTTTTACTCATTATATCCATTCCAGGTGACAAACGTATAGTTAGCAGGAATTTTCATGACGTTATTCCGAGAATGCTCCCTGACAAGGGCCCTCATTAACAACTGTATGAATGTATCGAGGGGGGGCCGCCTACTGTGCTGCAGTTTGTGGCCTGCACATATTACCAAATGTTTCTTCACCTGTTTAGAACTAGTTCTCAACTCCCCACCCCAGGACAGAGTAAATTACCAGACATCCAGACCGAAAAGTGAAACTGGAAAATAATGTTCTCATTTTAGTCATTGCTATCGACTTAGAGGAAGGAGGGGGCAGGTTACATGACTGTCTTTGGAAATCATGCTCCTGATTGTTGCCCATAACTTCATCTAGACTTATGCTTGCATGGCCAGAGCTCCAACCCAATTTATTATTCTCTAGAATACTAGAAATGGGGTCCTAAGATAAAGCCACAAAGGATACTAATGTGCCTTAAGGCAAGTAGAAAAAAATGCCAGACCTAATTTTCCACTTCAGTACGCCCGTTTCTCTTTATCAACAGATGCAATAAGGAAGAGCTGGCTGAGTCGTTGACTCAGAGTCATCTGCTGTGGACAATTTATCATTCTGGCCTCCAATGCCTGCACTGCCGTAAGTGCTCTCTGCATCCAGAGGGGTCTTCTCAGAGAGGGGCGAGAACATCTCCCACGCCAATGAGATTGAGGTTGAGATGAGGCTAGTATTGCATTTCGGTCCTTTCTCCCAATGCTTCTCGACCCAGTCCAAGACATCCTCGATTTCTGTGAAAAAAATGTGATTGGCTAATATTTTGAATTTGGCAGGAAAAAGCCGAGCATATTTCATGTCTCTCAATTGGCGTTTAACCCCAATGTGTAGTCCAGAAAGGGTATGGTTTTTCAGCCTTCGTTTCTAAGTGCACAGCCTTCCTTGATGACTGCAAAATTATGTACTTGTCGTCAACGTTCAGGATGTTCGCTACAATCAAATTCGGTGAAGCCCTGAGGGTGGTGCAGGGGTACAACCAGCTAGGACTGTGTGGGCTATCCCAACTGTGAATAAGGGAGAAAGTCCACCTCTTTCACCAGCAGATCTCAATGGACTGAGTTTCAAAGTGCTATCTGAGACCTTGAGCATGTCAACAATATGAAAAATGTTGCATCTCGCACTTTTCTATTTCAGCTCTTCCTTGTAAGTAGCTTTAGGGATTCAGGGTACAAATTGTGCAACAAAGTCTCGTTGACGCCAACCCTTTGTCAATTCCAAAATTTTGATGTGCAAATGTCTTTTTTTTTGGTTGACCAGTGATCTTGAGTAAAGAGGTTATGTAAAAGCAACCCAGCCATTCAATGAGGAATCTGTAGCTAGAATAAACTGACAGCCCAACTCTTTGAAATAGACACCTCTCAAAACATTTGAAGCATCCTGCCATAAGCAGTGCTGCCTTCAGTACAGGACAATGACGAGTGTGATGCAGAAGGACGTGGTCACTAAAAAAAGGACCTATATAATCTTCTGGTCTTAAAGTAAGTCTTTCTAACGCAGTGGTTAGGTCCATTTATTTTTGTTTTTTATACTCAGTGGTGTAAGCCTTAGCTTGACAGGTGTCAGTCAAGCAACCACATATTTAAGATTCTGCCTTAGCAAGAACAAATATTTCTCCATGATTAGGTCTAATTGTTAAAATATTCAATGGTTGCAAGTGTGAGAACCTTCGATGGACATCACTTTCATAAGCTAGTCACCACACTAAAGAAAGAAGCAAAGGCCTTCCTGGAAGCTCTATTGGTGTTTGGAATTGTTCTGGCTTGAAGACAGCATAGCAGCCAAGGCTAGGTCCAATTGAGGCTAGATTAGAATGATTCTCATGTTGGGCTGTACGCCGCAAATAAATCTGTTATCCCGAGCATTCTATGCACATCACCATGTGTTTGTTGATAACTTTTGTTCCCATTGTTTGAATGGGTTGTTGAATTAGGTTTCTTTTTAGTTTGCTGTGTACTGAGAAATGTATGCATGGTACGGATGATGTAACATAGGTCCCGCAGTCTGACGATACCTGCATGTCAAATTGCACTGATTATACACCAGATGTGCTGATCGGAATCAGGTAACGAATATGTTGTAGTCTTGGCAAATACCAGATAATCAAAGCTTCACAACAGAACCTGGCATTAATACATTGGATATGCCAAGTGTTAATAAATGGGATCTTTTCAAGTTAGGGTTTTTCTATTGTGGGGACTAAGAATGATTAATTTAAGTTGGTTCCAATAAAGTTTGAGCCATGACTTGATTTTGCTGGACCACCAGAAACATTTAGGGCCCTATTACGAGTCTGGTGGCCCGAGGACCGCCAGACTGGTGTTGGTGCGGCGGTGGAGGATCCAGATCGATTACGACTCGGGCAGTCGGACTGCCCTGGGATCGCCGACTCCACTAGGGAACCGCCGTTCCCTGGCGTAGGAGCGGCAGTCAGAAGGCACAATATGCTTGGTGGGACTGCCACATTCCCGCCAAGCACATTACAAGTTCTCCCAGCCAGGCTTTTCATGGTTGTTCCACTGCCAGGAAACCAAGGGCCCCCCCGTGCCTCAAACATATGTGGATGCACACACAGGGGAACAACATGCCCCCCCCCCCCCTGTGTGCATGCACATAGGTTCCTGCAAGGCATGGACATTCGAGTTCATGCCGTGCAGGAACCTTGTAGTACGTCCCATTGTGTTGCCTTCTTTAATGGCACCGCTCACTTTAAAAGACGCACTGCCATGGGACTGCCACGCCGCCAACCTGCCAGACTCCGAAAAAGTTGTAATCTGGTGGGCAGGCGGCACGAGCTTTGGCGGAGCGGTGGCGTGGGGGTTTGCACTGCCGCGCCACCGCTCCGTCAAAATCTCGTAATCAGGGCCTTAGTACTCTTGCTGAGGGAAGTCGATCAGGAAATGACTGCGTGGGTAAATTGATGCTAAAGACTAAATATAAGAATAATGCAATTAGATTGTTTCCTGTAGAATCCACATTACGACATAGGAACATGGATAGATTTTCGGAAGAAGGGTGACATATAATGCAAACTGAAAGTTCCTTTGGTCCACACATCTGTTGTAAAAACGCTTGTGTAAAACACAGGATTTTGTTGAAAATGATACTTATAGGTTTCCTCACTCATAACGAAATGGCAATATGGATTGTCTACCACTGGTACACTACTCTTGGTAAATTCTTTACTTTTATGAAATAATTATGAATTCATCTAAACTAAACATGTATAATGTTGTAAATATGTACACTGGAAACTGTCAATTTAATTGTGTTCAAATTTTAAGGTTTTCTTTAAAAAATAAAAAGTATTTTTCTTACGAACTCGTCCCGATAATGTTGATTAGAAAATGTCTGTCTTAAACAATTCATCTATCAGATGGCAGAGTGATGAAACAGAGAAACATTTAGTCTTGAGGAAGACTTGAGAGGAATGGATTATTTTGCCTAAAACGTAACGTCGAAAGATTGTACTAAAATAGTGCAACCTTAAGGCTGTTGCGTTTTATTGGCAGATTCGTTTTCAGGGGAAAAAACTGCAGTTCCATCAGGCTACAAATGGAGTAAGAATTATGGAAGCAATCCTTGTGTATCATGGTTCTTATAAGTTTATGTACATTTATGTTTATTCAGGCAATTATTTTTCTTTTGTAATTATTATTTTTGTAATAATTTGGTTAAAATTTTTCATCAATAATTAAGTTTAGTAATATACATTTTGGATAAAAATCCTGTAAAATATATTGTA
Source organism: Triturus cristatus (assembly GCF_964204655.1). Lineage (NCBI taxonomy): Eukaryota > Metazoa > Chordata > Amphibia > Caudata > Salamandridae > Triturus > Triturus cristatus. The sequence goes on along the minus strand of NC_140589.1, from coordinate 634,520,390 downwards.
TTCCTGTTGTTTTCCTATCATATTAGTGCAGGTATCATTTATACACATTTGGCATTGACGGAAAAGTTTTTGATGAAAGCTGGTGAGATTAGGAAGGTGTCGCCAAGACCTGGTTTGTGTTTGGCTTTGCTATGGAATTTAGAAAAAACAAGTGCTCTAGTTCTTACTTCACTCGGAGCTCCTCTGCTTCTATGGTCCACCAGCTGGATAAGAAGAACCCACAATTCTTTGACACATGTGCAGTGGTAGTGGTTGATAGTGAGGGCGTCGGATAACCTAACCTGATTAAAAAGAGAAAGAACAAATCATTTTGGAGTATAGCTGTTAAGTTGATGTCAACCAAGACTACAGTGGTACTCTGTGTTCTTTTCTCGTTTGGATATTTGTGAGGCAATCCGCTCCGTGCATAAATAAAACAATATAGTGGAATACAAGAAAGCACAAATAAGGTATGTGAAATTAGTATTTACATTATATTCACACCCGAAACGCAGACGATGGGTGCACTATATTCAGTGGCGGCTAAAATGTCCCGAGGGTGGTGGTACATTAAAAAGAAATTTTTAAATTATAGGCACTTACCTGCGAGCAAGACATCCTCCTCGGTGGTCTTCTCTCCTCGAGACAGGTAGGCTCCAAACTCCCAAGCAATCCTGGCACTCACTGTTCTCATCATGAGAACAGCGTCGGGGATGGTGAGAACGGCCTCTTTCAGCGCTCACAAGAGCACTGCAGGCTTTTGCTTTCTCCAACGCAGCAGTTGAGAGGTTTAAAATGTGCATGTCTGGCTGGCCGTCACAAGACAGCCGGCCAAATGCACATTTTAAACTTGAGCACACAGCTCCCTGCCTAGGGTGACCAGATTCTCAAAACAAAAAACAGGGACAGGTCACAGACATAGAAGTAGGACTACGGTTTGCAGTGACCATCGACATAATAGTAGGACTATTTGACAGCTGTCATAGACATAGAAAAAGGACTACGACAGCTCCCTCCACAGACCGAGATGAAGCATTACCGACGACAAATCAGAGGTCTTTTATTGGCAGGAACCTTAATTCCATTTAAGCAGACTTTGCCTCAACATTTGCTATAGTTGGTTACCACCCTTGCCTTGAAATTCCAAGTATGTTTTCGTACGGGTTGTGTGCTAAAAAAGAAGTATGTTGTCTGAAGCTGCTGCCTAATAAAAGCACTGGCAGTTACAAGGCTACAAATTAAGCATTGGGAGTGCGACTGAAGCCGTAAGTTTTGTCCTTTACAGTAACATTCCCTTCATATTTACACGGGTTGTGCACAGTTTTTTAATAGTGAAACCAATATTGAATGTAGGTTGCCGTGCTTTATATTATGTAGTGGTGTTTTAAACATAGGGAAAGTGCAATGCTAAATATGAGCTGGTGGTTTCTGGTGCTCAACAGCAGCACCTCATAATCAACAGAAATACTTTGTCTGCAGTCCAGGACACCTGTATTTTTACTGCGTGTATGGAAATTAAATGCTTTGCCCAAAATCACACACTATTGAGCAGCATTTGAGAATGGAACCTGGTTTCCGAGCTCGTACAGTTAGAGGTTTTGTCCTTGAAAGCACATTCACTTCCCATTAACACAAGTTCTGTGCTGCCTGTTAGGCAGGGGGAAAAAAACAGAAGTATGTTGTCTGAAGGTGCTGCCTACTAAAAGCCCCGGCAGTTGTAAGGTTACAAATTAAGAATTGGGAGTGACTGGAGCAAGAAGTTTTGTCCTTTAAAGCACATTTCCTTCATGTTTACACGAGTTGTGCGCTGCCTGTTAGGCAGGTTAAAAAAAGAATTATGCTGTCTGAAGCTGCTGCCTAATAAAAGCCCCGGCAGTTACAAGGTTACAAAGGCTCAACCTAAAAACGGCCATTAAAATACTCACATTGCGGGCTTGTAGGCTGGGAGAGCAAGTCCTATGTGGCTTCAGAAGGATCCTGGCTGAGGCAGCTCTGATGCGGAGGCAGGGTCCCGACGGTGCTGGCAGGGCTGGCGAAGTGTCACAAAGGTTAGTTTCACTTTCGCTGCTGCAGGATTCTGTTGCAGTCCCTCGCTCGCTTTAAGGCAGAGCAGGGTCACACTGGTTGCTGTTTGAATCTTGCTGTAGGCGGTAAAAGAAGGGTCGCGCTGATCACAGGTGGTTCTAACCAGCTGTTGCGCTGATGGCTCGCACGATGATGACGTAGGTGGTGCTGCATGTACAAAGAGAAGGGAAATCTCGAGAGAAAATCTCTCACTTCAAAGGATTTCCCTTCCTGCTACAACGCTCACCTAAGTGGCGTCACGCCTAAAGCAGTGCAAACAGAGCCTGTGCAGATCTATTTTACACTAGTGTGCATGCTCAACCTAAACACTATTAAAAAACCGTGACATTTCTATGTTTAACCTGGACACTGCTCAAAAAACGGGACATTTCACTAATTTGGAGAAAAGTGTCGGGACACTTCTCCAAAACCAGGGACCGTCCGGGGAAAACCGGGACGTCTGGTCACCCTATCCTGCTGCCACTTGGCAGCAATGGCCACGCCCCATCCTGACACTCCGTTCAGGATGGGTCGGTTGCCGAAAAATAAAAAGGTAATAAATAAAATTTATTACCATTTTATTTTTCAGCTCTGGCCTGGGGTTTTTCTTTATAGGGTGATGCTCCTCCGCTTAAACGGAGGAGCCACCCCAGACTAGATCAACAAATATTTCAAATTGCTACATTTCTAAAGGTATTTGTGAGAACATCAAGACTGCAAAGTTTTTACTTGATAAATGAAAAGATTCAAGAAATGACCAGTTCAAATTATGTGCCTGAACGGTACATACAAATGATAGAGTTATGACAGAATCGAAGGCCAATTACTGGCATACTATCAGCCAATTCCGATGACTTAGTTTAAATTGCATGAAATTACCTTGGTGTATCTGTTGACTGACAAACTGATGAGATCGCACATGAGGTTGGCACAGTGATCTTCAAACAGGCTGATGTTGGTCAGGTTTTCACCAGTCAGATTCATAAACTGATGCGCGTACACAACTTGCTCTGAAACATCAAATCGCAGAATTCAGTATTGGAGCAGGCCTAATATAAGAACAAATAGGAATTCAAGAGCAAAATAAAGCAACTGAGAGTTAGAAGCGAGATGGGATGAGAGTCAATTACAGAGAAAATGTACAGAGATTCAAGTGTAACGGTATACAGTCTTGTGTCAGAAGCAAGCAAAGAAATAAAGGGCTGTTGGAGAAGTACACTTTTTAGCATGTGTACTGCTAAACAAGCTCAGGAATGAGTTTTGGGGCTTTTGGGTACTATTCTGTATCATTTTCAGTACGGGAACTTTCAAATGAAGACATGGGGTCTCAACTGTACACTAATACTGAACTATAATTAATCCTATATAAATTAATTAAAATGTGCGAAGAATATTCGACTGCGGAGGAGGAAAAGTTATTTACCTGTAGCGCGGGTCCTTGAACATCAATAATTTACATAGACATACATGTAAACCGCTCACACCAATTCACTGGATATCACAGTGTCTCCTAGAGCAACATTTAATAACATCTAAGAGTACACAAGCCAATGAAATTCAAAGGAGATAAGACAAAATATAGTATTTGCGTACAGTGGATGTGTGTATCTTCCAAAAAATCAGAAGGTGACATTATGATTTCTTGAGAATCCAGGAAAGCTGCCAGGAGATACAGCTGGACCACTGGATAGGAACCCATCTGCATAGAAAGTGACATTTCGTGTTCCCTGCCAAAACCATCTTCAAAAGAAGAAGTAGTCAAGCATGAGGACTTTATTTCCCATCACCCATCTGCAGAGGAAGTGATATCACTGGAATTCCCATCATCTTTCTGCACAGAAAGTGACATCACTGGTTACAGACCCATGGCATCCTGCCCACCCTTCCCAACAACCTACATAATGGCATGTGAAATGTGGACGCAGCCTGGTCGTGCCGCAGGCATGGCGAAGGCAAGCCTGTCTGCGCACAAGCCTGGAGGTGGAGTCTCTATCATATTCAAAGATACAATCAGCTGCACCACCTATACGGACACAACAAGCAACTACATGGGCACCGCACTTTCAAAATTCACATCACAGCTAAATTCGGCCTTGGCGGAACCCTTGTATACAGACCACCAGGACCACACATTAACATTATTGACTTCGTCACACCCTTCATAATCAACCCCAGCACCTTCTTCCTCCTTGAAGACCTTAACTTTCACCTTGAAGACTTCACTGACCCAAACGCTAAGGCCGTTCTACAAAACCTTGGTCTCATCCACCATGTTTCCAAACCTACCAACACAGTCAGACACCTATTGGACGTAATATTTTCCTCAATCAGCAACATCATTATCGACAAGCCAGTGTGTATGACCTTGGCAGACCACGCCCTCATCAATTTCAGCATACCCACCCTGCACCACCACAGCCCTTCCTCCACCAAAACCGCCCGCTGCAGCTGGAAAAGCATCACAGAAGAGGAATGGGAGTCTGCCCTCTCTGTGCACTTGCCCAAGAATACCAGCAATTTGCCGAAAGCCATCAACAATCACAATAACTGGACCACTGCATGGGCAAACACCCTGACTGACCAAGAGCAATCCAACTGCATGAGCCAGACCACAGACTAGTTGATACACAGAGAAACTCAGGCTGATCAAACTTCACTTCAAGCAACTGGACCGCAAATGGAGAACAAGTCAAAACACCACAATAAATACATCTTCAAACCAGATCCAAGATGCCACCACCAGCAGATACGGAAGACCAAGCGCACAGCTCTTGCAGGTCGCATTGACTCCAGCACTAACAGCAGAAAGGAAATCTTTACCATTATCAAAGATTTCACCACGCCTCCTGCCTCCTCCAACAACATCACTCCCTTACAAGACCTAGTCAACAAGCTCTCGGAATTCTTCGGAGACCAAATCACCTCCATATACATCAACGGTGACCCCCAACCTGACCCTGTCACAGTCACAAATCAACTTCCTATCACGGCTGAAGAACGAACCCTGAACTTGTGGCCCGCCATCACCACAGTCGAAATCGCTGCTACCATGAAGACCATCCACTCAGGAGGCCTACCTGAACATCGCCCCCACCAATCAGCTAAGCACGAACACCAATCATAATCGCCTCTATTGACTCACCCACATTCCTGGGCACCTGGAAACATGCCTCATCCATGCCTTTTCTCAAGAAACCATCCACTGACCCAGTCACACCTTCCAATAACAGACCCAACTTCCTTTTACCATAACCGGCAAAGAACATGGAGAAACTAATCAACCAACACCTCATCAAGCACCTCAGCAACCACCAGCACCTCTATGCCACGTAGTCCGGATTCAGGCCCAACCAGAGTACAGAAACTGCACACATTGCTGCCACAGATGGCATTTGCATGACCCTTGACAGAGGAGACACAGCAGCCCTCACTCTCCTGGATCTCTCAGCATCAATTGCACAGTCTAACACACTGTCCTCATCAGGCGCCTGCACAAGCTTGGCATCCAAAGACCAGCTTTATGTTGATGTGCTCCTTCCTAATGGATAGAACACACACCGTCAGCCTTGTGACTTACTCCTTGGTAGACTGCAAACTCATTTGCAGAGTTTCCCAAGGTTCACCATTCAGACTCACCATCTTCGATGCATACATAACCCCTCTGACCACCATAATACGAGCACACATCAACATCCTCTACTACGCTGATGACACACAACTCAGTCTCCCTCCCGGACAAGACCCCAACATAAGAAAAACGTTCACTGCCTGTATTGCCGTAGTTGCTAATTGGATATAAGCCTACTGTCTCAAGCTCAACACCAACAAGACAGCAGTAGTGTTCTTAAGCATGAACACCTCGTTCGGGGACTCCAGCTGGTGGACGGCCGAACTCAGACCCACAGTCAGCACCCAGAACCCATGCCAGGAACTTCGGAATATTCTTCAAGAGCATAATGGACATGACTGCACAAGTTAACACAGTCACTGCATCCTACTTCCACACACTGAAGATGCTGTGAAAGATCCTCAAATGGCTACCACACAACACTAGAAAAACTGTCACTCACACTCTAGTCATCAGCAAGTTAGACTATGGGAATACACTCTATGCCAGGATCAACAAGCAACTCGCTAGGAGCCTACAAACCATCCAGAACTCAGCAGACCATCTCATCCTCAACCTCGCACACAGAACTCACATTACACCACACCTCAGGGAACTACACTGACTCTTGATACACACAAACATTAATTTCAAACTCCACACACAGACATTCAAGTTATTACACATCTAGGCCCCACCTATCTGAACAGTTGCAACTCCTTCTACCAACCACCCAGACACAATTATTCAGCAGAACTCCTACTTACACACATCCAACGCAAACATAGAACCAGATCAGGATGACGGGCGTTCTTACAGAGCTCCTTAATCATAGAATGGCCTCCCCCTCCACATCAGGGCCTGCTCCTCTCTTCTTGAATTCTGCAAGAAGCTGAAGACATGGCTTTTTAATTGCACACACCTGCTCAGAGCCAGGATACCCCCACAGGTGATAGTGGCTTTAGAGATGCACACAATAAATAACATAACCATATACTGGCGACACCTGCAGATATCCTCTCAAGCACCAAGAGCACATACCAAATAGTTACCATTGAAATCAATTTAAGGTTACATTGCGGAGAAAATACATGCCAGAAGCATACTAAATGCATGATTTAGAATTTGGCGGCTGGGGACTCAGTCATAAACACTAGTGATATCCCGTACACCTTATTAAGATATCTCATAGGATATAATGTGCTTGTAATAAGGCAGATGGGATTCCCATAATCTTTGAGACAGTATAACCAGTTGCCCAAATTTTAAAATCAGACCCTTAATCTCCAAAAAGCATAAATATGCATAATTATGCAGTTTTATAAAGTACATTTTTAAAAATGCCTGTATTTTGCGGGACGTGGTTTCTCAGGAGAACCGCACTGCTAACGGATTTTCAGTGACTAGCTTTGCAGAAGATGCTTAGATGTGTCCTGCTCAAGTGCTCTGCAGACCAAGCTAAATACGACTCAGAAAGCATTTGCCCTCTTTTACATCACTAGTAGACTGGATCCAGTGCGAGATGAGAAGCATCAAGCACATGTGGTGCCTTTGTCAGCCAGTAGAGCATGACGATTAGTGGAACACAATTGTTTGGCAAAAAACATACTAGCATCATTTAAAATACATTCCTAGATTGCCAGGCTTCAGCTGAGGGCCTTGAAATGATCTCTATGGGGGCATGAGAATCAAATAAGTTTTTTTTCTATTACTTGACTTGGGTGCGAAGGGACCACTCAGAAGTGGCAAAGTACTACATGTTACTTACCTTAGGGAACAATTTTTTTAGGTGATCCTCTAACCGCATATTTGTGAAAATGTGTACTGAAGCCCACGTAGCCACCTGATTCTGCGTGCCACTGGAATCAAGCTATAACTGGCTGATGAGTCCATGATACGGGCAAAACCGATTCTGGGTAGCTTAATTTCTGGTGCAGGTAGGGCTTGGCAGTTTGTGCTAGACAGTCCAGATTGAAGCAAGGTCAAGGCTGATTTGCACTTGGCTGGATCCAAACTGAGGTCGCATGATTTACGAAAAACAATGGATTGGGATGTGGCCCGAGCGATTGCCAGTGGCTGAGATGAATTCAAGCATTCCGTCCATCATCTTGTTGTTGCAGTTAACGCAGTGGTAGCAGCTTTGGCCCTAGTAGAATGAGCCCATAAGCCTTCTGGGGGCTGTTTTCTTGCCAGTGTGAAGCACATCCTAATGGAAAGAACAATCCACAGGGAGATGGTCTGTTTTTGTATTAGCTTACCCTTCCTTGCTCCGGAAAACCCTACGAACGGATGGTCGTCTACTCAATTTTCCTTGGTACAATTGACAAAGACACTCAATGCTCTTTTAGGATCCAAAAGATGGAGTCTCTTATCCTCTTTAGAGCAATGAGGTGGAGGAAAGAATGCCAGAGCAGTGATAGCCTGACCGACATGGTAAGGTGTAACTTCTTTGGTAGGAACGAGGCCCCGTTCCTTAGGACCAACTTGTCAGGAAAAAGGTGGCATAAGGTGGATTGACATAGAGGTCCTGAAGTGTGTTCACACATCCAGCTGATGTTATGGCAAGGAGAAAGACTGTCTTTAGTCATAAGTTTCAAGGGACAACTGTGCAGCGGCTCAAAATAGGTGGACATAAAAAAATGAGGGCTAAATTCAGGGCAGTGGTTCTTAACCTGTGGTCCAGGGGACCCTAGGGATTCGGGGAGCCTACTCAGGGGGTTCGCGACTGCTTAGAAAATTAAATAATATTAGCATATTAATGAAGTATATAGAAAAAAAGAAGCTAATTTCTAATTCTAAGAGCATTTTAAGACATTCTGTAAATGTAAAGAAATTTGAAATTGGTGGCTAAAAAAAGTTATTATCCTCACATTGATTCTTGGGAGCAGTGCAAGTGCAGGAAATTAGACAAGCTTCAACCTTCTGATTAAAATAAAAACATTTTTTTATATTTGTGAATTAAATACAATATCTATTCAACTGTGAATTTGTTTAATAAATTGATTTTGTATTTTGTGTGTGTAATGGGTTGCTGTTCAAATCATCGAAAATTGTTAGGCCAGGGTCCCTGTCTTCCGGTGATGACACAGTGGAGGTCCCCGGATTCCAATACTTTTTCAGAGGGGTCGCCGGGTTCCAGTAATGATCAAGTGGAGGTCCACAGAAGTCAAAAGGTTAAGAAACACTGCCATAGGGCATCACAAATGGTTTTGGTGGAAACAAATGTTGCAAACCTTTTAAAGATCTCATCACAAACGGTGATAGGAGTAACAAAGGCTGATCCAGCAACTGCAAAAAGGCCAAAAGAACTGACAAGCAGCCCTTCAAGTCCTTATGTGCTAGGGACAGAACAAACAATAAAACTTCAAACAACTTTGCTTGTAAAGTGTCAATGTGTCGGGTGCCGCACCAAGCAACATATTTGTCCCAGTGGCTGGCGTATACGGAATTTCTGGAGAGATGTCTCACTGCCAAGATGACATCAATGACCTTGGAATACAGTTCTATGGAGGTCAACTGTCTCCACCCAATTACCAAGCATGGAGATGGAAAGTGTACAGGCCCGGGAGCAACACCTTGTCCTGCTACTGCAACAGAAGTTTCTCCAGAAACAGCAGCTTGATTAGAGGACAGATGCTCATGCCTAGGAGCTCTAGGGACCACACTCTCATGGCCCAATCCAGTACCATAAGGCTGACCTGGGCCTGGTTGTTCTGACCTCTTCAGAACTCTGGGCAGGAGAGGCAGTGGCAGAAAGTCATACAGGAGTCCTGAGCTCCACTTTAGATGGAAGGCTTCTCCAAGCGAGATCTGCTTTGGAAATGACAGCATGCAGAAGTGCTGACACTGCACGTTCTTGGAGGTAGTGAAAGGATCTAGCCAGGGTTCTCCACATTGCTAGAAGACCGTCTGTCCACCTCTGAATGCAACTGCATGATCTGCTATGCCCCAGCAGCTGAGTTTGTCCGCCTTGGGGTTTCATGATCCCACTATGTGGTTCCTCACCATAGAAATCCTCTGGCAGTCCAGCCGTTTCCAGAGGGGCAAGGCCTCCTAGTACACGGCCAAGAACTGCTCACTCTGCCCTGCTGGTTGCAGTACCACATTAAAATGGTCTTGTCTGTGAGCACCTATACCAGCCTTCCTTTGACAGTGGGCAAGAACTCCTTCAACAGCAAGCAAATCGCCTTCAACTACAAAAACTGATGTGGAGTCGAGTCTCTACTGGAGACGATAGGCCTTGATCTCCACCTCTCCCATATAGCCTCCCCAATCCAGCATTGGCTCATGTGTGATTAGTCAGCTCTTGATGTGGTACTGAGAGGAACGACCACTGACCCAATGCCTAGCAACAATCACTGCAGATCTTTTGCAATCGCCTCTGAAATCTGATGATTTATCATACCCACTGCAATTTTAGGTCCTACTGCAGAGTTTGCATGTCCTATATTGCATGGATCACCAGCAGGGTCCAGGAGGCCAACAATCCCAGCAGCCTCACAGTCATCTGCACAGAGATTTAAAATAGAGTCTAAAACATCACAATCATAGCCCGAATGTTCTGGACGTTCCGTTCCAAGGCAAGACAAGAAATCTTACCATATCCAGAATGGCTTAGAGGAAAGAGTGTCTGTGAAGGAATCAGGTGGGACTTTGGCTCGTTGTAAGTAAACCCCAACGATGTTAGGAGGTTTATTGTTGTCTGGAGGTGATTGAATACTGCAATAAAGCATCCAATCGTTGAGGTAGGGGAAGACTGTTACTTCGACCACGCTTGATGAACTGCAACTACTGCTATCACTTTTGTGAACACCCACGGGGCACTGGTGAGGCAAAGGGAGAGCACTGCAAACTGAAAATGCTTATAGCCCACAGTGAACCACAGGTAGCACCTGTGGGCCTGCAGGACGCGCGGGTGAAAATAAGCGTCCAGCAGGTTCAACACTACCATTTAGTTTCCAGGGTCTATGGCAAACACAACCTGGGCAAGCACGAGTGTCTCAAATTTAAAGGCATCGAGAGGGTGAAGATCTAAAATAGGACTAAGGACTCTCTCTGGAACCACATAATCACATAAATACGAGGCCACAGATTCAAAGGCTGATAGTAAAATTATATAACCCAAATTCCTGAACAAGACTTTACCAGTATAAATAAACGTAATCAAGTGTACCATAATAAAAAATAAGCTTTCCGAAAAACAATATTGAACCTGACCAAAGGGAAAAATAAAATTTTGTCATGCCGAAATGCATCACAAATGTATCTAAAATTTGGAACTGATGTGCATTTTGATCTAAACTAGTTAAAAACAACAAGTAGTTCAGTGGAATTTAGAAACCTGTGCACCATTGTGTTGGTGGTGTGCCTATGCAGCGACAAACAATCTCTTAAAAGCATTAGTGTGAAGTACCTTCCTATACCATGTCTCTTGTCAACCATAGGCCTATCTGTAATTATACAGCCCCTTTGAGAAGATGCAAAATCAGCACATCAACAGAATAGTAGTGAAACACAATCCATGGTGGCACACAAGGAGGTTGTGACATCCTAATTTAAAATCTTTTACATTCACAGAAAAGAAGAAAATCATCCTTTGACTCAGTGGCGGCCACCACAATAAAGAGGTGGGAGGGGCAGGGGATATATATCTATCTATCTATCTATCTATCTATATATATATATATATATATATATATATATATATCTCTACTGGCAGTCGCCAGTAGATAGTTCTAGTTACAACCTAGTTTCCATAGGAAATCACAAAATTCTATTTTGAATAACTTTGGCGCCGGTTGACGAATCCTCGCGAAATTTTCAAAACTAATGGGGCGCTCTGTTCAGCTCCTACCCTGAAAGTCTCGGGGTGATTCGTCAAGCGGGCGCCGAGAAAAAGGGGGGGTCCCAAAACGCGTTTTCCCCATGCATTTTTCAATAGGACCTTTAGTCGCAGCTACAGCCCGAACGGCTGAACAGAATTACGTGGAATTTGGCAGAGAGGTAGCCATAAGGTCAAGGAAGTGCCTTTTGCAGGTCTGGTGTAAATCTGTTCAGTATTTCCTGAGAAAATAGCATTTAAAAGCATATCAATATCTATACGCGCGCACCGTGCGTGCACAGTGCGCGCACCCTGCCGTGCGCAATTCTGATTGGTTGTTAGATGTCGGTAAACATTCGAATCGGTCGAAGCCAGGAAGTGTCGGCCGCCATTTTGTCTCTCGCAGTCTGAGGGGGTGAAAAACAAAGGTGGAGAACTTGAAAAGGGGGCAGACTGGACAGTTCCTGACCCCCTAGCCTTGGTCTGGGGGTCACAGAAGGACCCCCAAGGGAGAAAATATGTTTTTTTTTTTTTTTTTTTTAAATCGCGAGGTGCGCGCACCCTGCGCGCACTGCAAACCGTGGGCGCTTGGTGCGCGAAGCGCACCGAGTGCCCACAGAGCGCGCACGGTGCGCGAAGCGCACGGTGCGTGCACGGTGTAAAACCTGAAAAAAAATAATAACTTAGCATTTAAAAAACCGTACAAATTCACTGAAAAAACCATAGGTTTCACACACGTTATAGTTACGAATTAGCATTTAAAAAACCTTGCAAATTCACTTAAAAAACCATAGGTTTCACACATGTTATAGTTAGCTGGACATTTCACTCGTAAAAAACCAATGAAATTCCCCCGTTATAGTTACTGCAGGCAACTATAACTCACGCGAACGCAATCCTCTGCTGATGACGTCAGATATTACATCACTGAAGACATATGTGTCTTTCTGAAAAATAAATATTTGTAATACATGTATAGCTAAAGATTAATGGAAGAAGACATGGGTAAATAAGTGTCTAAATACAGTGATGTAATATCTGACGTCATCAGCAGAGGATTGCGGTTGCGTGAGTTATAGTTGCCTGCAGTAACTATAACGGGGGAATTTCATTGGTTTTTTCCGAGTGAAATGTCCAGCTAACTATAACATGTGTGAAACCTATGGTTTTTTAAGTAAATATAGTCCCCCAAGAGCAACGGAGTAGCGAGCATAAGGCGGGATTCACGCAGGAGTAATCCTCGGGCGGTGCCTAGTCGGAGGATACGTCACACCGGAGGTAATTACTCTAGTGAACACGTTATCTTGCAGCATTCCGAATAACGGGGGAGGAAAGTTAAAGTGCAGTCGGGTGAGGACGAATAGGATTATCAGCTGTATATTCCCTTGACATTAAAATTTAGCTATAAACGCACTCAATATATTTGTATTATGTCAGCTGACAACATGAACGAACGCGAGGAAGCTGCATTGAAAATGTTTTCGGACAGTCCCCAATCACTATCAAATATACGGGACAAGAGCAGCAGTGAACTTGTGATAAGAAACAGCACAATCAAAGATAAAATTAAAATACTTGAAAAAAAGATGCGCAGTGAACAAAGTAAGTGGTGGGAGGCTAAGTCCCTACAAAGCTACCTGGATGTAAATCGGATACCTAGAGGATTACGCATTTTGACGGCGCCAAATTATGAGAGCCCCAACCCCGAGATGATGAAAGAATGGGCAGACAGTAACCTTGAAGCGTCACAACGTTTAGTACAGATTTTGGTCAAGTACGCGGAAATCGACAGGGCACAATTATTAAAAGACATTGCTACTATACAAGATGAATTGGAAACTATGGAGGACAATGATGAGAAGAAAAAATTAATGGAGGAAATGAGAGAAAGGCTGAAAAAAGAGCAAACGAAGATAATGGACAGAAAAGCTTATAAATTCCAAAGGGACCGAAACGATTACGAATTGGGACAAATATTTACCTTCTCTAAGAAGTATGATTCCTATCGGGGCCCAAAGAACAAGTCTCAAAGTATACCGAAGGCAACAACAAGCAGTAAAGAACAAGCTGACACAACCAGGTCAGACATTAGCTCATATACTAGCAGCGAATCGGAATCGGACCAACGTGCCAATGTATCAAACATCACAGCTAAACCACACCCGGGGGAGGAGATACATTTTTTATGTCAGGAAAGGATGCAATCTCTACGACCACGAGCTCAAAAGAATTACGGAGAAAACGCGCCAACTACAAGCGCAGGCAGAGGTACAGGACGAGGAGGCGGCACCTATTACAGGAAGAGAGGCAGAGGCCAGTGGAAAACAAAAAATCAATAAATTCAATCACTGACGACACCACGATTATTAATTTAACAAATATCGTACTTACTCAAGCAGAGGAAGATATACTTAAACTTGGCCTCTCCTACGCTGCACAATCCAACTTTAACTATACTGATACCAGATTTGATACCTATAAAGCTATACGAAAGTTGAAACTCCGCAAATTCCATGCAACGAGAGATACAAATCGGCAAATACCTGAAACAACTGAGATAACTGATACAGGGTCTGACTTGGAACCTCATATACCCAGGGAAATTCTCGACTTGTGGTGCAATGACGGAACCGATTCCCAGGTTGGTACACAGGCAGGGATTGGAGACACTGGCCAGGAAGCAGCCAGGAAACAAATTTCTCCAGCTACACCATTCAAACCTGCCTCCACATTTGTTCCAATATTATTACGGGACTCCATAGATATTTTCAACGAGAATGTCACATCTCAAATCAAAGATCTACATAGAAAAATTAGCAACAAAAAACATAGTTTTGATGTGAAGAATGCCAAATATTATGCACTTATTCAAAAATTAAACAAAGACAAAAGCATTATCATACGTGGCAGTGACAAAGGAGGCAATATTGTGCTAATGTCTAGATCTCTGTATGACAGAGGCTTACTCCCAGCTGAATAACAGACAGCACTATGAAAGTAGCAATATGTCTACATTAAGAACTTTGCAAGCTGAATACCATAAGAAATTGTTAAAATGGAAAAACAAATCTATGTTGACCAATGACGAATATACATTTCTAAAGACGGATTATCCCAAAGTTCCATTCATCTATTTTATCCCGAAAGTTCACAAGGATATGGCAAATCCCCCCGGTAGGCGGATTATTTCTGCCAGAGGTGGTCTCCTGGAAAAGACGTCTGTTTATATTGATTACTTTCTACAGGGATCTGTGAAAGCACTAGAATCGTATATTCAAGACACTGGTGATTTCCTATTAAAACTACAAAGGATTGAATGGAAGGTGGGATATTGGATGCTTGCACTAGAAGTATCATCACTGTATACCAGCATAGTACACAAAGATGGCATGGCAGCGGTTGAATATTATCTATCTAAGAGGGAAGAACAATTCAAAGATCACACAACCATGCTTATGGAAGTGTTAAAAATATGCCTCTACAACAATGTGTTTATGTACAACAATTTGGTGTATCGTCAATTACAAGGAGTGGCTATGGGGGCCAGCTTCTCTCCAAGCTACGCATGTTTGCACATGGGAGCTTGGGAGGAGCTGGTCCTCAGAACTGAGTATAGTGACACAATGGATTCACATGTAATTGCCTGGTATCGTTACATAGACGATCTTTTCGTAGTATGGGGGGGCAGTAAGGAGGCTGCTGAGGAATTTGTCAGGTCCATCAACACCAACAACTTCAATCTCAGTTTTACAGTCAGCATGAGCCAGACCAATGTTACATTCTTGGACACGGAGGTCTATATCTCCAATGGTGCCATTGAAACTAAATTATTTAGAAAAGAGACAGCTGGAAACCCTATTTTACATGCAGCAAGCGCCCATCCTCAGCATCTTATCACCAGTATACCATATAGTTAGATGCTACGGCTGCGCAGAGTCTGCAGCAATGAGACGGAATTGGATGTGGCCCAAGCAGCCAGCAAAATCAGATTTTTACAACGGGGCTACTCTGAAAAGATTATTGATAGAGCTATGAGCAAATCCCGAACCAAATCCAGACAGGATTTACTCAATAAATATGACAATACGATCAATAGCAATACAGTAACCCAAACAATTTCTAAACCACTGAATGATTTCAGAATTATAACGGGGTTTAACAAACAACACTGTGAACTTTATCGTATTTTTAATCGCAATTGGCCCATACTATTGAGTGACCCCATCTTAGGCCCAACCCTGCCTCGTAGAGCAACTGTAACGTTTAGTCGAGCACTCTCCATGAAAGATCATATAGTAGATACTAATCCGGAAATCATGGAGAAGACTAGTTGGCTCCAAATGAATGGGGTTTTTTTAAAATGTAAAGCGTGTACACACGGGGTTAATACCAAACATTACAAAGATGGTTTTAGTGATAGAAAACACAAAATTGAGAAGTTTTTAACATGCAAAACGGAATATGCTGTTTATGTGCTCCAATGTCCATGTGCACTAAGATATGTAGGCAGTACTAAATTAGAGGTACATAAACGAATCCTACAGCACCTGAGGGCAATTGCAAACCAAGACAATACCTACCCAGTGGCCCGCCATTTTAAGGATATACATCGCAGCAATAACAAAGAATTGACTTTCTTTGTTATTGATTCAGTACCAGCTAGCAGACGCGGTGGCAATAGGGAAGCTAGGTTAAGACAGTTGGAAACAAAATATATACTCCAACTAGACTCCAAATCCCCGGGTGGGTTTAATGTCACAGAGGACCTACACACTATTTTGCAATAGGGGCACACTTCTCATTTTATGTATACACTATGGAGGTCAGTACGTGAGAAAAATGCATATCAAGTATGGGTATATTTATCAATATCTAGCCTATTATACAATGGATTTTACTAATGGTTTTTATTATTGTGGGAAAATAATTTTAACCAATTGTACTGTATTTATTGTTTTACCATCGATATTATTTATTTGTCAAACTGTGTATTCTGTCATCTGGATGATTTTTAAGTAGAGCTAGATATTATATATTCCACCTACAACAGTACTGAGTGGTGATGCCATTAAGCCTTAAACACTACAACACCCCATAGGCATTAGCACTAACTTAAGCTGGACTAAATAACACCATGGGGTACCAAAAAACCCGCGGTGATGAATCCCCCTCAATTTTGGAAACCGTTTGTATGCTCAAACCCGCAATCTGTATTCACCTGTAGGGTATAGTAACACCTAGTACAATGTCGGTAGTAATCTATGAGTTGCTTTAGTGAATTTGTTATGTTAGACAAGTTTATGTCAATGCAATGGATTTCTGTGACTGGGATCAGTCAGCGGATCTCTATTATAACTTGTACACTTCTTGCACTTTCAGGTTTTAACTTTATCAATGCTGTTTACATATTTATATATTTTTTATGGGAATAGCTATTTATGCAAAATGAATGAATGTTAAATTATTAGAGGAGTGTACAACTGCAGGGATCTGCAGCCCGAAATAGGTTAAGAGTGACTAAACATGGAATTTATGGGGATTTATCCCGTTATTTGAAAATTGAGCAGACTTTAGAAGGTTTTTACATAACTACAGGAACTATTTGGCCATACAAGTTTCCAATTGAAAGTTGATTAGGAACTTGAATACTCTAATGTTTACGATGCACCGTGAGTAGGATGCAGTAAAATTGAGACGGCCATTAATGTCTAAAACGTTTACATAAGCATTAATAACATTAGTATTTTTTGCTCGAATTCCTGTTTGCATTGTGCTAATATGTTTGCCCAAATTTTGAATGTTAACATCAGGAAAACATCGCAACTGTACAAAGGCACACACAAAAAATTGATGTTTGTATTTGGGCTTGTGTTTCTATAAGTCTGCCTTCCATGTCTATGTTGAACCATATCACGTGCAGAGTATCTGTCTTCCTATTTAAGGAAGTGTTTTGGATTTGTATGTTGGCATGTGAACAAGGCTCTAGGGGAGCCGAAACGTTATGGCGACAAACTTGCGGATAAGC
This sequence comes from Triturus cristatus, assembly GCF_964204655.1. Classification (NCBI taxonomy): domain Eukaryota; kingdom Metazoa; phylum Chordata; class Amphibia; order Caudata; family Salamandridae; genus Triturus; species Triturus cristatus. Next base: position 634,502,894 of record NC_140589.1, on the reverse strand, counting down.
TAATAAATTTCCGCACGAAGAAAACGGTCCGGTTTTCTGGGTCAGAGGCTACGAGGAGGCAGCCGCGCCTGGGGAGCAACATTGAGAGAGATATATATATATATATATATATAAAACTCAGAGGTCACTGGAAACTTCTCGAATGAACAAGAAGGGATTAGTTTCCGACAACCGCATAAACAGGACAACTTTGTTTCCCTTAGAATCGGAACGCGTCTCAGAATCGTGGAAACAATAGAGAACAGTTTCACTCAGTTAATCGTGCATGCTTAGTTTCTCCAGAGTTACACAGAAATAGATAGATGGGCGTTTCAATAAAAGGATTTATTGAACAGTCTTGTTTCTCGTGTAAGAGATAAGAGCTATTACAATCGTTAGACAGTAAGCAAGATATAATATGCACAGCGTACGCAGTAAGAAGAAATAATACTGCAATAGCATTGTCTTTTTAGCTATGACATATATTCATATATACATATATAAATAACACTGGCTAAAACGTGAATACTCGTCTGATGCTTCTAAATAGTTCTACCCCAGTGTACCTAACCTAAGTGTAGTATGAGGTAAGAAGTAGGTGCTGTTTTCTATAGTATGGTATATACTAAGTTTAGTATGCCAAGAGTCCCTCTAGGTCCTAGTCAGCTCCATACCATAGAATGAGAGGTGAGAATCTCTTTCCGGGTCTCAAACTCTAACACCCCGCGAAGGGAGTCAGAACACTGGAAGCTGGATTCTCTGCGAGCAGGGATGACAGCGTCTGGTCAGTGTGTCAGGCCGGGATATGGTCTCTTCCGAACTTGCCGTGGCGAACCGTGCAGTCAAGTCGTGCTGAGTGGTGCCATGGTTTGCCGTGGTAAGGGAAGGTATATACCTGGAAGGTGCTTAGGAATGCTGGCATTGACTTAAAGTCGGGCAGAGGAAGACGTAATGGATGAACCCCTAAGGAATAGTAGTTCATGCATAATAGATGAGTTCTTGAAGAAATCAATAATCCCAGCTAGGGAAAGACCCGTTCGGCTAAAGGGTCTGGTTTCTAAGAACTCGTTGTGACGTGGGATGGACAGATGTAGGTGACCATGCCTGTATTTGGTTAGCATGGCTAAGCCTAAATAAGGACTGGGATTCTATGCCTAAATAAGGACAATGCGAATAGTGCCTATACAAGGAAATGATTCAGGGAAACCTATATACGGGTATCTAAATCGAAACACAACACCCCTCCCTGTGCAAGCTGGCTCAGAGCGGAAAATAAAAAATAAAACAATTACATGGTTTTATTTTTCATTTACTGGCTCTGAGCCACGCAGTGTGGCAACGCTCCCCCACCATTGCAGTGAAGTCGCACCTACTTTGACTCTTAAGGCTGCTTCTTTATGGAGACACTAAGATATATACTCAGCTGTCGAAGCAGGAGAACTGTGTTACAGAGAGTGACTCACTGCCTCTAGAGGAAAAAGTAAGGAGGGGGGGAAGAAAAAATGAGGAAGTGATATAGAGGTAAATACTGGTAAGCAAGCGGACTACAATTTAAAAAAAAAAAAAAAAAGAAGAAGCAAAGGAGAATGGCTCCCTAATCAACCTGAGTTACTCATGGATGAATTAGCAGAACAGATCACAGAATCAAAACTATTCAAGGAAGAAATGCTGAGAAATCAGTTCTGGTTGGGGCATGGAGCCAGTTGGTTATGCTACAGGTGGCACTTGACCTGTTGTAGGCAGGTACAGCTTTCTATGGAAACTTTAATTTGGGACTCTGTGGATGCAAGGAAATTCTGTTACATTTTTTAAAGATTCATTTTTATATAGGTGCACTAATTTTCAATTTTTTCAACTCGGACCACTCTCTTTCAAACCTGCTGCCTCTCTTGGTCAGCTCTTCTTTAGGAGGGTCAAATGGGTTCCTATGAATTTTAAAAAGCAGTAGATAACAAGACTAAAATAAAATTAACAGGAGGTGCATCTGACCTATTTATCCAATGAATGCTTTATACTAAGAGGTTAAATATACAAGGTGACATAAGGCAAGGGGAATTACAATTTAACTGGGGTTTCCTGCCACTTAGCAACAATGGAGAAGAATATATACAAAAGCAAATAATGTAGGCAAAACGCATGCCACTAAAATCTTTGAAACAATATTTTTTTTTTCAAAACACTTGTATTACATCCTAACGCTCTTCAAACAAAGTTTTAAGACAATAGAAAAAGTAACAAAATATAAGTGAAAATATGGAGCCCTTTAACATTCAGACTTAACCATTATAAAGAGCAGCACAGTGCTGGTTAAGAATGCAGAAAAAGATTATTAAATGTAAGGCAATTATTATTAGAGCGCAGGGGGCATTGCTGGAGGTGATGGGGGAATATTTTTAAGATTTTCAGGAGGTACAAACTAGATGTTGACGGTGAGACCAAATCTTTATTGAAAATGGGTTCCAAAGAAATAAAAATTAAAACATTACACAGGCTGAGGGGCGAAAGGGTTTACAGCAACCTACAATTCACTTGCTTGGCACAGTGGCAAATGTGTCCTTAATCTAAAGATAAGGTAATAGATAAAAACAAGCATGTTGTTGAAAAAGACAATCATTTGCATGGTGTTCCCCAGATGTTTGCCTCAACTGTTTTTGCTGGCTGTGAGGCTTTGTGCATTTTAACCCTGCTAACCAGTGGTAAAGTGCCTGTACTCCCCCATTTGACACAATGAATTTGGCATTCTCCCTATTTTGCATATTTAACTTACCTATTAGTACCTAGTATGTGGTTCCTAAAGTTTACCCAGGTCCCGTAAGTTAAATGTCACCAGTGCCCTGCAGCACACCTAAAGCAAGGACAGGGTAAACATGACTGCTGGCCTGCCAAGTCTAGCACAGTGGTGCAGGTTTAAACTGCAAATTCAATGTGTCAAAATAACCCCTTTCTGACAGGCCTAAAACCTTTCTTTAAACTATTTAGGAGTCGCTTATAAGTAAGCCTTTCTGCCCACTAAGGCATGATGCATAATATCTGAAAGTAGGACATACAAGTTAAACACATGCTTACCGTGAATAGCACCTCAAAGCTATTTTCACTGTATCAGGGTTGGCTGTTCCATAGGAAAGCACTGGGATGCAATATTAAAGTTTATTAAATTTCATTGCCTAGGACAGTGGTTCTCAAACTGTGAGCCGTGGCTCCCAGGGGAGCCACCAAACCAAGCCAGGGGAGCCGCGCACCAAGCACTTTAATGCATTTAATGTTGAAGGGTCTGTTGGCTTCAGTTAAACTAATTAGATTTAAACGCATGATATTGATGATTTGTAAGTGACATGCCTAAAGCTGTAAACGTAGTGCTTAACTGATGGCATGTCAAGGGAGATGACCTCCATATTTCACTGGATCCCCATGTTCCAACACTCCCAAAGTAAGTGGAAGATGCCCGATTTCTTTTGTTAGACTCCTTAATAGTTTTGATTTTTTCCAAATGCATTTTACACGAATGCAAGTTATCAGGAAAGTACAGTTGTCCTGTCTATTAAACACATTAAGTATTACTAAGTATTTACACTTGTACTTGAACCATAGGTACTTCCAGTACATATTTCTTTCAGTACACACACATTTCCAGACAGACCTGCTCTCTCCTTGAGCACAGGAAAGTATACGGCATAATGCCAACATTTGAAAGCAAGAAAGAGGGACGTTTTAAAAAAACAAATAAAACAAAATCAGATGAATTTATTTGGCTTGCATTGATTTGGAGGCAATTTTAGGGAGGAGACAGCAAAAATAAAGCTGTATGTGGTTTAAAAAATTGTGAGTCACCCTGCTGAGACAGGTGTGTTGGCATGTATGACATGGGTAGAAATGTAAGTGCATGCAAATATTATTCAAGCACAGAAACACTTTGGCAATGGGGCCTACATGCATACAGGTTGTATCTAGGACTGTAAGTGGGTTAAAGTTTGAGAGGGTACTCTAAAAAAAGGCATGGGAAAAGAAGTGTAACTAGGAATATTTTATTAGAGGTGCCGCCTTAGTAATATGAAACACCCTGTGCATAGGATTATAATACCTTCATCAGCTTCAGCCTAATTATTTTCAGGGAGAAAAATGCAGGTACTCCCAAGGATGGGCTTACATCCGCCCCACCTTCCAAAAAAAAGTAAAAGTGGGGAGCCACGGGCAATGGCCAATGGGCCAAGGGAGCCGCGGGTCGAAAAGGTTTGGGAACCACTGGCCTAGGAAACAGCTAAAGAAAATTTTCAAATACTTTTATTGAATCCGATTTAATGGTAATGTCAAATTTTGCCTAACTACTACATAAAGGTACTTAAAAAAAAAAACCTTACCTTTTGTCTGCCTAAAGCCTACGGAGGCCTTTGCAGAAACATTCAACTTTCAGCTGGTAGCTTGATGGCTCCCCTGTGGTGATGTGTGAACTGCTCCCAGGACAGGAAAAATGGGCTTTGGATATGGGGAGGAATTGTTCTCCCCTTGACAGGACAGCATGGGTGCTGTGCCAAGACCTTGGTGGACTTCAATGGTGCTTCTCCTGTTACAGGCAGATATAGCTCACACCTGGGCCTGTCTCCCCTTTTGTCCTATTAGTCAGCCAGGAATTGACTCCAGAGGAAGGTACAGCAGTCCCGGAACTGGTTTCCAGCGACCACTCGGGTGGGGCTGTGTGCAGCCTCTTTGACATTGGAGTGTCAAGTCCTACTTGAATGTCACATCCTACTCGACAGGTCTGCTTGGGTTTTTCATATGTCACTTGGGACAAGCAAATATTAGCTTACACTTGGACAGTGCCCTTCTAGCTAATCAGGCCCCAATCACAGTGGGACTCCCTTTGACATTACAGTGTCACAGCCAGTTTGGGAGGTCTGTTGGATTTACAAATAACCTTTCGGGCGCAGTTTTCAAAGGAGGGACACAGACTGCCATAACACGGTGTGTATTCACTGTCTGGATGCTTTCATTGTTGATTTTACCAGACATCTGTCTTTGAGTTTGTTGGGGGTACAGGAACTGCCTAAAACTGGATTTTAACATTAACTGTGGGATTACCAGGATTACATAGTACACTCCCCACACACACCCAGCCTTCAGACCCCATGTTTAGTGTGGCCGAAGACTTCAGCCATCTTGAAAATGTCCAAAGTGGCTATGGTTAGCCTTGGGAACCTTTACTACATTGGTTAAGGTATCACCACCAGAGATCACTCCCATCTAAAAGTTTGTGTCACACATAAATGTGACACCTCAAGACACCCACTTAAAAAACACTCCTGGGCCTGTGGAAGATCAGGAGAGAACTGAATCTGCTGTCCGAGACCTGAAAAGAGCTAAAAAAACAGGACCTACCCTCACGCTTGTATCTGGAACAAAAAAGTGGACTTCAAGGGTAATAAGCCTGACTTCATATTAAAGCTACACGGACACAAAAAACTACAAGAGGCCTTCTCCTGCAACTGTTCGGTGTCAACTGGTTCTGGACTGTATCCTGCTATGGCCTCTACCTGCCACCCTGTGAGTTTATAAGTGTCTTCCTTGAGGTCCTGGTGGGGCTTTAGAAGTGTACTCCTCTAGTGGTTGGAACTCAAAGGACTAAAGTCAGAAGGTAAAATCTTTGATCAGAATGAACCTGGTTAGTGTATCCAACCCACACTCCATCACGGGCAGCGACAAATTGCATCTACCTTAACCATGGACTATCATTGGCACTTTGTGCTTCTTGGAACTATTCCTACTTTAAAAATCTGTTATCTCCAGTTCCCCTTACTGTATTTTAGTCATTCAATTTATTATATTTGACTCCATTTTTCTAATTCACTTTATTTTTGTTATAGATTTCCATCTTAACTTTATTTCTGTTTTAGTACTGCATAAATACTTTATACATTGCCTCTAAATTAAGCCTGCCTGCTCTGTGCCATAGCCACAATTGGGTGGAGCTCGGTTAATTTAGTAACTTAAGTGTTCACCCTGACAAGGATTGTGATTATTGCATGAGGTGGGTTCTTACTGCCCCCTCAGCTCGTAACCCAGTTTCTTACACGTCCTATTCTGTTTTACAGATTCTGCAGAAAGAGGGGCATCACTAAAGTCTCAAGAAGAAGCAAAAAATGTGCTGGGGCAATTCATCCAACTGAGTGCTGACTAGCAGGTCTGTTACTTAAAATAGAATTGCCAAGTCCTGGATTTTGATTTCATGGGTTCTTTTACACACAGCTGTTCTTGAGGACAGAGTAGACTTAAGTTTCCTTGCTGCAGGGTACTTAGCCTTATTTGAGCTTTGTCTTTCACGGGAACCGCTATTATGCAAGGGAAATATCATTAGACTCTCGAGCAATACTAATAGAGAAAGGGTCTTTAGTAATAAAAAGGCTAGGCAACATGAAGTATTTCAGAAAGACCATATTGAAAATGGGAATTAAAGAAGTCCGAATGGACATAATATGTCAGGGTTGTCAGCACATCATTCAACTGGAGAGGTACTAGACAGCTATGGATGGAGAACATAATAAACCTGGAACTAGAAATTATTGAATCTACAACCAGCACTTATGTTTATGAACTGTTATGCGATGACAAATGTTAGGGCGATGGAAGGGAAAGCTATTCAATATCCTTCTTTGAAAGAAACAAATCAGAGAATAAATTCACATAATATATAAAAATTAGAGAAAATATAAAGTTGAGAGAATTTCTCCTTCTCAAAGTCAAGCCTAATATTAGTAACTTTAGGTTCGAACAGTCCACTAAAGTTTCATAGTTTTGATGATGCTTCAAAACGAACAATTTGGACAGTTAGTCAATAACTAACAAGTTCTTCCCTTATGTCTGGGGAGGAAAATATCCTATTAGGATAACAGAATTCTTTTGTGGATATCACACAAAGATTGTAATTCTAAAATACATACAATAAAAAAACTAATGGCACTACAATTTGTGTCCTGCAGAGTAGCCTTATATTTCCAAGCTTGCATTTTCAGAGTAAAACAACTGCATAGGTTTCTTATCATTTCTAATACTGTTTTTGAAGGAGTGCCCACATCAAGAATTGGACTTTGGGAGGTATTGCTCACTTGCCTGGGCTCGGTACTGGGTGAACATTGAGGCCAGATCCCAAAATGGTTCTTCTTCATGTAACTGGGGATCTGGATTCCAATAGGTATAAACTGGCTTTGTTGTGGTTGGGGGTGGCAAAGTGAGATATAGCCCACCACTGAAAGCATACATAACCCCCATCACTAGAAGAATGGCGCATTGGGCTTGAACACTGCATGATTATGGTGTGGCCGAGATATGTGACCAGAGTTTGTTCAAAAAAATATGTTAAGATATGGGAAACATGGGGTCAGTATTGTCCTTGACCAATCAGCTCACTGATGCAAGGTCTGGATGTGGAAATCCGCAGCTAGGGGTCTGGACTACTTGAAGAGGAGGTGGAGGGAAACTCCGGATGAGTTGCAACTTAACAACGATGTACATCTAGATCAAGACACTTGTTACGGTGCGCAAGGGTGAAACTTTTATATCAAGATCCACAAGCTCGAGTGAGAGTAAATGGTGAGGTATCCTGCTCCTTCCCACTGAGAAAGGGCACATGACAGGGTTGCCCGCTCTCGCCAATGATCTTCGCCCTGGCACCCGAGCCCTTAGCAACATGGATCCACAATGACTCAATACTATCGGGTATACAGGGAGGGGGGTGACTGGGAGGATAGAATATCCCTTTATGCCGACGACATATTATACTTGTGTAATCCATATAGAGCAGTGCATAGGGTACTGCACATATTCCGTTTGTGTGGAACTTATTCGGGCTACAAAATAAATTGGGAAAAATCCCTCATCTTCCCTCTAAGGAGTGGTCCCGCAGAAACTGATAGATAAGACACCATTGACAGTCAGGACCAGGTTTACCTATTTGGGTATGCAGATATCCACGAGAGAGGAAGACTTCTTATCGGACAACTTAGATCCCCAAATACAGCGACTTAAAAAAGACGTAGAAAACTGGAGTAAATTGCTGGTGGGTAGAGCGGTGCTCCTCAAAATGATGTCTCTCCCCAGATTATTATGTGTGTTGCAAACACCCCATATAAAATACGCAGAACAGTGTTCCAGGGAATAAACAGCGAACTGAGAAAACTATTATGGGACAGAGGCATCCAGGATAGCACTGTGCAAGTTACAGCGGGGAGTCTACGAAGGGGGGCTCTCAGTCCCTGACATTCAGAAGTACTATTGGGCTTCACAGATGATAGTGGTAAATGACTGGGCATTTACAGATCGCAATGACCCAGTCTTCAGGGCAGGTCACTGGGCTATGGGAGACAAATTATAAGTAGCAACAATAGATCACAGAGGCAAAGAACAACAGCTCCCTCAGCACACGCAGACGGTGGTGCGGGTATGGCGGGAAGCATCAAAGCACACGGGTTGGGATGAAAGACTGACTGGAAGAACTCCACTACGGAACAGCGACCAATTAAAGGAAGTGGGGGGCCAGAGGTGGTTCAAAAGATGGGATACGCTAGGAATAGATACTTTTGGGGATCTATGGAGAGGGTCAACACAGATCATCTACGATAATAGAAAAATGGAATATAACATGGCAGACTAGGAAAGATTTAGATATAGTCAACTAGGTCATGTCCTGCATCAACATATTAGATTCCCTAAAGGGAGACTGGGAAACGGATATATGGCCTCTAGAGGACGAGGACTGGGAGGAAGCGATACAAAGTCCAAGGGATAAGAGCTCGATTCCACCTCATTCAACTATGTATACTGCACAGGTCATATGCCTCACGCACACTTTTGCATTGATTGGGTCATGGTATATCCAGGTACTGTGCGAGGAGATGTGGAGAAACGGGATCCTTTTTTCACATTATCTGGGAATGTAGCTTCGTACACAACTTTTGGAAGGAGGTAACACAGATTATGTCTAATGTCACCGACTTAAAGAGATTCCGGTGAAACCACAATGGCTCTTATTATGTGTGACAATTGAGGTAAAATAGCCTAAGTACACAAGTATTTGGCTTACAATAGCTGCAATGGTGGCGAAAACGAACATCGCGAAAAGATGGGGTGCAACTAGACCTCCAGACGTAGGGGAATGGCAAAATGATCTTGATTGGTGCTCCGGTGCCGAGAAAGTAATATATAAAGCCAGAGGATGTCCTTAAAAAAAAATGGGGCAAGATATGGGGACTGTGGCAGAAGTGTAGGGGATACTGAATAGGAATTGACCACACAGAATGATGTTTAAAATGTATACAACCTCAAGCTGTGCAACATTTAATGAGGGGGAGGGTGACCAACCTGTGAATCAGGCCTAAAAGATGGAAGAATGTGTATTATTCTGCAGGATGCCTATGAAACGATGTTTTGCATTATTGTTAATTCAATAAAAAGATACATATTTTTTTTAAGACATTTGTTACGGCAACGAAAGAAAGGTGTGTTCTAAAAACAGGATTATGAGCTTTAATAGAATGTATCAGACAAAAACATTATAAAAATATTAAGTTGAACTGAGACGCAAAATGTGAACTCAGGGACTGCTTAAACTGTTGTGCTGAAAATTAAATTTAGCAAACAAAACGTGCATGCAATAGGCAGGTTTGCTGGATTTCCTTTAAAGGGAGGGTTTATTTTTCAGAAAGGAATAGCAAGATGAGCCTACAAACTCAGGGGAACACACCTGTTACAAGGAGTTCAGTAAACTGAGCTAAAAATCAGGTTCAGTGTATAGGCCTGAGAATGTGTATCTTGCAATAATTGCACGGCTGAATATTAACTGGTCATTGAGGAAGAAGGATCAACCCATAATTAAAAACCGCCTACACAAGAGTTTTATACAAACACAACATTAATTCTAAGGACTGTGGAAATATAACAAGAGGCCGACAAAACATCAGTCTTAAAGGACTGCGAGCAATAAATAAAAATGTTCATGAAAAATAAAACAAGCCCTTCCCCTCGTTTTCATGTGATCCTGAAAAGGAAAATGTTTATAACTACCTCGCAGGACATTCCCTAAAATGCACTTGAATTAGGTAATAAATGTTTTGTCATCGAAAAAAATTGATCTCACGAATTAGTAATATCTCCTAATATCGTTTGCTGTCAGGAAACGTGGATGCTTGAATATTTTCAATTGATGGGTTTACATCATTTTGCAACCCTGCATTCCAGTCCCCAGCAGGGCGAGCGAAAGGAGGGCTGGCAGTGCTTATTTCAGTGAAGATTATCAGTGTAAAAGTGGAAGTTATTAACAGCACTCCGTGGTACCAAATGTTGCACTTTGTATGCTCTAGTCACTGTTATTTTATACTAATTAATCATTATTATAATATTTTTGATGACAGATGTAAAGAGGTTGTGGATCAAATTGATTTTTTAACTGAGTTTGAGAAGAAGCTCGCAAATGTGCATTATATGGATTGGCGATTTCAACACCACATAGTGTAAATTTGCGGATCCAAGGGTATGTTGTGGCCTGACAAATCTGATCCAGGAGGACTATTTACAATTTAGTCACTCCCTATATGGGGATGCCCTAAACATGTTATTTAAAAAAGTATAATAAATTGGTAATGGCTCAGGGTTATGATCCCTCTGTTACCCAATTAATACCTACAGGTCATGGTTCTTCTAGCACCACTGACATTATCTTAATATATAGAGGTTTGATACTTGTGTTTGTAGATTTCATGGTAATCGTCCATTGTTCGAGGGATCATAAACCATTGTGGCTAGTCATGAGTTTTGACTTAAGGCACACAACCCCCTATTGAACAGATCTATACATTTTTTGAGTAAAAAAGTTTTGTCCACCACTTGGGATCGCGTAGATCTGGATTGTTTTATTTAGTAAATTGATTGCAGACAATGCCCCCACCACTGGACCCAGTTTGTAGCCCGAAGAAGATGAGAGTACCATCTTGGAAGGTTTTTCCTTACTATGCCAGAAAATTTCGGACATGCTGGTACTCAAAAAGCGACCAGATTCTTTCTATCCTTGCAAATGGTGTGAAAACCCATGCTGAGCAGTCCATAAAACCCTGATAAAAGCTTTGAAAACCTTCCCTCGGTGTGCCGGGAATGTGCGGAAAGCCAAGGAAGCTTATAAAACAGCAGTAAAAGTAAGGATGGAGGAGATGAGACACATGGCATGGGACGACCTTGTAGCGGCAGGGAATGCAAGGGACAGCAGGAGTTTCTGGGCAGTTGTGAATAGACCATTTTTCTCGAATCGCAAGTAACCAAAACTTGTGTGTCACTTTAGTACGGATAGCGGAGAGGAACAATTCAGAACATCTTTTCATGCTGCTGCGAAAACACAATACCAGATGAGGATGAAGCGTATGATGTGGATATGGCATCTACTCATGCTCTAAGTCAGTCAATCAACCCTAGTGAGGTAGTAGATGCCATTAATAAGTGCGCTCCCGAGAAAGTTCCTAGTTTCGATGGTGTTCCAGCTCACATTTGTAAAGCTAAATGGGACTTATAGGGGCCTCTACTGGTAAATGTTTCATGCAGTAATAACTGGCCCTCTACTGGACACCTAGAAAGAGACAATTATCGCCCACAAATCCAAAAAGCGAGACAAAAATCTTCTCTCTTGTTATCAACCCATATCTCTGCTCAACTCTTCCTCTAAAATTTTGCGTCAAGATCCATTGTCTGGATTGGAGAAAAGGGGGGTGAAGAACAATAATATTATTTCTGATGTTCAATTTGTTTTTCGTCTGGGTATGGTGACGACTGAGCAGTGCCTTAATTTCACGTTGATTTTAAGGAAGTATGTGAAGACTACTATTAATCCAGAGGATAAGCATCCACATGGCTTTCATGGACCTCTCCAGTGCCTTCAACACTGTGAATTGTGCACAATTATGTGACTTGTAATGGTCCATGAGTGATGAACAAGCCCTGATTGATCATCTTAGTCGCCTGCATTGGGATACTTTTGTTAAGGTTCACTACTCCCAAGATGTAGACTGTTCCCACGTATTAAATCTTTGAGGGGTCCGTCAAGGATGTATTTGAAACCTTTTTAATTTTTACTCTATATAAATGGTTTGGATAACTCTTTAAATACTTGTGATTAGGATATGCCCCAAATTGGGAAGCAACCAATCCCAGTCATCTTACATGCCGTTCTCATTGCAAGTTTGGCAAATAGGCTTCAGCTTTTGTTAGATGGTTTTGCCTCTTTCATGAATCTGTTGGACCTAAAGGTAAATCTGTCCAAGTCTTACATCATGGCTTCAGGGCCCCGTTAAACTAAGGTTAAAACTCATGCAAATTAGTTCTCATTGATAAACAGGGTAAACATTTTAATTATGTGGGTATCAGAAGAGTTAAAATGGTCTTATCTATTCAATGTTAGGTCCACGCAGTTTCTGTGAGCTGTCGACGCAGTCTTTAGATTTACATCAAGGCTTTGACACAGACCTGTGAAGGAACTTATTCACATTTACAAGGGCAAATTGCTCTGCGGCAGCCTTATACTGAGCTGGTGTTTGGATGTGGAAATGTGCCTTTTTAGGGGCACACCGGTGCAGGGTTCACCCTTCTCTGTCCACCGGTCCTTAAACCAACAAAATAGAGATTGGCACTGAAGCTGGAATTCAAATAACAAGTTTATTAATCACTCATGAGTGGGACTACATCAATACAACACCCTCAAGTGCTGCAGGAGGTAGTACATGGAATACAGAGACCATGGTGCTTATATACACCCTTTGTTGCAGAGTAAGCATGTAGTTACAAATAGAAGGTACAAGCATACACAGGAATAGTTACAGCCAGACATGGGCAGATGGGAAATCACTTAGTTAGCAAAGTGGGAAGGGGAACAGAACTGCTTACAGTTGACAGTTATGTCTTTAGTCAGGTGCATTCTAGCAGCTACAGGCCTTTTCTCAGCACATATACATTGATTGAACTTAGAATAGAAGGAGTTAACTAAAGCTGATGACTCAAGCAGAATAGAAAAGCAAGCAACAGTGAAAACGGAAGTGTCATAAGGCTAACAAAAAAATGGATGCTGCAAACAAGATGGTTTCAGCTCATGCTAACAGCAATTATGTTCGATTCCCACATTCTCCATTACTACAGAGAACTAAAGATAATTTTGAATGTAAATTGTTGGCAGTATCAAGGAGCACAGTTACCATAACTCTTCATGACGAACAGGGCTGAATTATTTGGAGGAATTGATTGGGTTAGACCCTATTATATTGTAGCATAAAATGTGGCATTAACAGAATTTAGGATTATCAATATCCCTTCTGATTGACTGTCTGGCTCATGAAAATGAACTCAGAATCCCTTGGTTTACAAACTTGAAACAAACTCTCTGTAATGGGTGTCGTCCCTCAATACCATGAAATCCCCAAAGTCTTAGATACAGTTCCTAAAGACACATTCAGAAAAAAATATACCTAGCATATAAGGTAAGGCGGCATAATTCAAAGGCAGAATCTTTGAGGGCTGTGGGTACTCATTCTAACCTATGTGTTCCCACAGGGCCGGAATCGTACATCACTCTTATTCAAAATGTTCAATACAGATTTCCACTTACTCCTTTCAGACTTCATACTTTGCACTTATTATTTGCTTTCCTGATACAGGGTAGATGGTTTGTATTGCTCCCCATATGTCAATGCTATTTACCCCAACCCAAAAACATGAGCCGCTTCATGCTATTTTATACAATTTATAGTGTTCTGCATAGACGTTTTTTGGTGCCTCTTCACGCTGCTTTGATATATTTACAGAAATTAACCTCCTATGGTTTTTGTTACGCGGTTCTAAAATTTTCAAAGCGGCACATATTACAAGGAAAGTTATGGAACTTCTGTAACGTCATTTTATTAATGTATCATTTTATTGTATTGATTTTGTATATGATTTTATCAATGTATGTGCTTTTGCTTTTAGGGCTTTGAGCCGCATAAAGTATGATGATGATGAATATGTTCTTCACCAAAGAGTGTTTTAGAGTTCCATGTTAGATTATAAGTCATGGTATATGACAGGACTACTTTAGGCACCAATGACTATTCGTGGTTAAAAATGAAACAGGTTTTTCTATCATGGAAATCATTCCTTCATTCAGGGAAAACTGTAAAGAAAAAAGAGACATGAGAGATTCACTACAATGAAACAACCGCAACCCCAGTATGTTTGGCAGCCGGCAATCCAGCTGCAAAATGCTGGCTGGCATGGTGCCGGCCAGCTGTCAGTGCCGGCACCATGCAAACATGGCGCCCTGGGGTATCATGACAGTCAAGTAATGAGTGAGGTGAGTGCACACTGCCCCTAATGTCATCCAAAATCAAACTGCTAGTCCAAGCACCTATGCTCATACAAGGGAAAAAAAATCAAAAGCATGCAGAATGGACTAAAGCGTACATATATAACAAGCATTGGCAATGCCAATAAGTCTGGCCATTGGGACCTATTGGCTTCGCCAATGGTTTTTAGTGTTGTTGTACACCAAGGGCACCCGCAAAAACTTTCCAGGGGCAAAAATGATGGTCTGCGGTGTGGCTGAGGGATGCACTGATGGCAGCAGGATATGGGCCAGGGGACAGATGGACGTAAGGTGAGTGTAGGAGGAGTGAAGGATATGCATTATGTGGACGGTGAGTTACAGAGTTATTTTCAGGGTATCATTCAATACTGCCCTCTAAATTATGCACCTTGTCTCTAGAGGAGACTGTGCTATGCTCTATCTCAGTCGCTGTCCCTCGACCACACCCTAAAGTAAGTTTTCTCTGCTTGAAATGGCTTCCTTTAGCGATTCAAGAGTACAAAGGAAGTAAATTTGGTATTGAATAGGGATGAAATAAAATATTAGGCCTCATAATCTCCTTATTCCCTTAGTCTCTTATCTGTAAAAATTAGGAATACTTCGAAACATGCTCAATTAAGATACCAAGGCTATAAATAAAAACTGCTTTGTCGAGACTTGCACTATAAATGTGTCTACTAAAAGGAGCATATAGCGAGGTTCTTCTAACTGTCGTTTGTAACGTCCGTGCACACACTTCCTTTATTGCTTTTGATTGGATCACTATGCTGCTTTAGATTCTTGTGAAAAGTCCTCTGAATGTGTCCCAGCATTGTTTTCAGTAGATTCTATTAAAATCGGTTATGTTTTGTTAAGATGAGCATTACAAGTAATAAAGTAATCTGTATATATGATTCATTGATGAAGACTAGCCTTTTTTTTTTTAGCACTTGTGTGTTAAGACTCATTACAGCAGTAAAAGCTGAGAAGTGCACATCAGATATATGAGCAGATGCTAATGAAATTACTGTATGCTGCTTCTTTCAAGACCTGCATTGAAACAGGGAAGTTGAAAAGAAGTGTACCAACAAGAGCTACGCGTGAATGACATTTCACAATTGGCATTCACCAGTGGTGCAGGAACAATTTTTAGAGGGGGGACTCTGCCATTAATGTTACTACACTATCCGATCCATTGAGACGCAACTGCACACTGACCCCTCCCCTGAATTGCAGGCCAAGATGCGCAGTGTGCTTACCGAATACCAAGAGACGGCGGAGCGGGAGTGTAGGTACAGGGGGAAATACTTTCAGGCTCGACAATATGGAGAGGGAGACAGGCCTGGGAAAACGCTGGCGTCCTTAATCCGGCCCCAGCAGTTTTCCAACGTAGTTCTTGAGGTGGAAGACGAGGACGGTCAGCGTCATAGTGATACGGCGGATATAGTGGAGGCGTTTCGAGTATTCTACAGCGGCCTTTACAAAACCCGCAGGGCCCAACCGGTCAATTTTGCCCCCTTTTTTGAGGACACAGCGATCGCCTGGTTGGTGGATGGGCAAAGGGAGTTTCTTTTAAGGCATCACGAGGATGAGGAAATAGTATCGGCGATAATGCAACTGCAATCGGGCAAGGCGCCAGGCCCGGACGGCCTTCCGGCCGAGTTTTATAAAACTTTCCATCACCTGCTTATCCCGGTGCTGCGACACATATACGAGGAGGCTCGGGAGACGGTTATACTACCCCCTTCCATGCGGGAGGCGCGCATCATATCACTACCTAAACCGGGGAAATCCCCAAAGTACTGCGACTCTTACAGGCCCTTATCCTTAATCAATGTGGACGCTAAGATACTGGCCAAATTGATAGCTAATCGGATTAGCCCCCTTATGACTGCGCTGGTGCTCCTGGATCAGTCGGGATTCGTACCCACCAGGGGCACGTCCCATAATCTGCGCACCTTATTTGCGCTCCTGCATGATATAGACCCGGATTTGCAAGCTGCGGCCATTTTTCTCGACGCCACCAAGGCGTTCGATTCCCTGGAGTGGAACTACCTCGCGTTTGTGCTGCAGCAAATGGGGTTCCCCCTTCCCTTTTTGGCATGGATCAATTTACTATATTCCGGGGTGCGGGCTAGAGTGATGGTGAATGGAGCCCAGTCGGCCCCTTTTGCGGTGACACGGGGCACCAGGCAGGGCTGTCCCCTGTCGCCCCTCCTTTTCGCCATTGCAGTCGAGCCTCTGGCGGCCAAAATACGACAGCACTACCGGGAATGCGCAGTGATATACCCAGAGCGACAGATCCTAATATCCCTGTATGCCGATGACCTCACGTTATCCTGCAGTCGGCCTCAATCCCATTCTTCGCTTGCTCATCCTGTTTGGCCGCCTATCAGGGATAAACGTGAACTGGGGGAAATCACAGATTTTCCCGCTGACGGATGCCACGGTGGAGTTC
Source organism: Triturus cristatus (assembly GCF_964204655.1). Lineage (NCBI taxonomy): Eukaryota > Metazoa > Chordata > Amphibia > Caudata > Salamandridae > Triturus > Triturus cristatus. The sequence continues at coordinate 634,486,122 of NC_140589.1, read as the reverse complement.
GCTCCGGACTTCTCTCTGACCTGGAGCGCTGACGCGGTCACTTATCTGGGCATCCAGGTTTCTCATTGCCGGGAAGAATTGATGCGCTCCAACTATGGCTGCGCCCTTGAGCTTCTTACGGATAAGATCTCCAGATGGGTGGCACTGCCTCTCTCCATGGTTGCAAGGGTATCCCTAATCAAGATGGTAATATTACCTAAGCTTTTGTACCTTTTTACCAACATTCCGTATGCCCCGACCCGCCACTTCTTTAAAAGTGTTAAAGCACAAGTGATCCGATTAGTGGGGGGGGGGGGGGGGTTCGACAACCCATGCTGAAGTGGGAAGTTCTCACTCGGCCGTTCGAGTCTGGCGGGTTCGAGGTCCCAGATATAGAATTATATTTCACCTGTGCTCAGGCGCATTTTGCGGCGTACTGGATGCATCCCCCTCCTTATATGCCTCATTTAGCAGTCGAAGACGGCTACATGGCTCCTACACCTAGTACCGCATATCTTAGTACTACCGCAGTCCCTAGACACTCCCGGTCACGATGGAAGGGGGTGCCTCCGGATGCTGCAGAGGCTATCCTGCCTGACATGGGTCCAATTGTACGCGCATGGGAAGTTTAGAACTAGTGAGGAATTCTTCGGCGCCACGACCCCCACGCCTTTGGAGCGATTCTATTATGTGCGGTTACGGCAAGATGTGCGTTCACTGACTCAGTGTTTCCCGCTAGAACCCCCCATTGTGCTCCCTCTACATGCCCTTTTGCAGCGCGCTTCCCCGGAGCATATCGTTTCGCGATTGTACTGCTCCACTCAGGGGGAGTGGGAGAGGGATCCGGTCGGAGCCAAGGGTAAGTGGGAGGCGGAATTGGGAATCTCCATCACGATGGACCAATGGTCCTTCTGCTGCCATCAAACGGGGAAAACAAAAAACAATGGTTCTGTTGGGAAACACGTAGACTTAGTTAAGTATGTACTTAATACAAATAATCAATGTGTCTGTAATAATTCAGTAAACAACAACGAAGCACCCACATGGACCAAGAGATTCAGAAATTGAATTTGTTTTACTCTGTGATATGTATCAAAATATTCAACATTAGCGGCAGAGTCTTAGACGGACATAGACGTCTCGACCGAGAACACTACTATGTGGCGATCGTTATGACGGCACCACTTTGTTTCAAATTGAATAAATTAGTGTCAAGAATCTATGATCAATCCAGATGTCGGCTGACATCTCCTTTAATGCGATACCAGGAAATCATATCCTATCAAAATTCTGATCCCAGGCCGCCAGCCCAACTTTTTGTCCTGATGAAGACCCGCTCTAGATGCATACAATCCAGCACTACTACATAGGGTCGAAACGTCGACGTTACTTGTCCAATTTGTCTACGCAATTCCACAATCAGAACTAGGAAAATTATATCCTGCTTGGGTCTATGCTCTTGATTTTGGACCTTTTTGTGTATCACTGTGTATTGTTATTGTATATATATGTTATGTGTGAATTTGTGGTCAATTTCATGTCAATAAGCACGCTCAGTCACTGATTGTTTTACGTTTTATGTGTTCTATGGTTGGTTAGTCCTGTAAATATTTTGTTGAATATTTTGATACATATCACAGAGTAAAACGAATTCAATTTCTGAATCTCTTGGTCCATGTGGGTGCTTCGTTGTTGTTTACTGAATTATTATTGACAAATTAACAGGAGGTGCATCTGACCTATTTATCCAATGAATGCTTTATACTAAGAGGTTAAATATACAAGGTGACATAAGGCAAGGGGAATTACAATTTAACTGGGGTTTCCTGCCACTTAGCAACAATGGAGAAGAATATATACAAAAGCAAATAATGTAGGCAAAACGCAGGCCACTAAAATCTTTGAAACAATATTTTTTTTTTCAAAACACTTGTATTACATCCTAACGCTCTTCAAACAAAGTTTTAAGACAATAGAAAAAGTAACAAAATATAAGTGAAAATATGGAGCCCTTTAACATTCAGACTTAACCATTATAAAGAGCAGCACAGTGCTGGTTAAGAATGCAGAAAAAGATTATTAAATGTAAGGCAATTATTATTAGAGCGCAGGGGGCCTTGCTGGAGGTGATGGGGGAATATTTTTAAGATTTTCAGGAGGTACAAACTAGATGTTGACGGTGAGACCAAATCTTTATTGAAAATGGGTTCCAAAGAAATAAAAATTAAAACATTACACAGGCTGAGGGGCGAAAGGGTTTACAGCAACCTACAATTCACTTGCTTGGCACAGTGGCAAATGTGTCCTTAATCTAAAGATAAGGTAATAGATAAAAACAAGCATGTTGTTGAAAAAGACAATCATTTGCATGGTGTTCCCCAGATGTTTGCCTCAACTGTTTTTGCTGGCTGTGAGGCTTTGTGCATTTTAACCCTGCTAACCAGTGGTAAAGTGCCTGTACTCCCCCATTTGACACAATGAATTTGGCATTCTCCCTATTTTGCATATTTAACTTACCTATTAGTACCTAGTATGTGGTTCCTAAAGTTTACCCTGGTCCCGTAAGTTAAATGTCACCAGTGCCCTGCAGCACACCTAAAGCAAGGACAGGGTAAACATGACTGCTGGCCTGCCAAGTCTAGCACAGTGGTGCAGGTTTAAACTGCAAATTCAATGTGTCAAAATAACCCCTTTCTGACAGGCCTAAAACCTTTCTTTAAACTATTTAGGAGTCGCTTATAAGTAAGCCTTTCTGCCCACTAAGGCATGATGCATAATATCTGAAAGTAGGACATACAAGTTAAACACATGCTTACCGTGAATAGCACCTCAAAGCTATTTTCACTGTATCAGGGTTGGCTGTTCCATAGGAAAGCACTGGGATGCAATATTAAAGTTTATTAAATTTCATTGCCTAGGAAACCGCTAAAGAAAATTTTCAAATACTTTTATTGAATCCGATTTAATGGTAATGTCAAATTTTGCCTAACTACTACATAAAGGTACTTAAAAAAAAAAAACCTTACCTTTTGTCTGCCTAAAGCCTACGGAGGCCTTTGCAGAAACATTCAACTTTCAGCTGGTAGCTTGATGGCTCCCCTGTGGTGATGTGTGAACTGCTCCCAGGACAGGAAAAATGGGCTTTGGATATGGGGAGGAATTGTTCTCCCCTTGACAGGACAGCATGGGTGCTGTGCCAAGACCTTGGTGGACTTCAATGGTGCTTCTCCTGTTACAGGCAGATATAGCTCACACCTGGGCCTGTCTCCCCTTTTGTCCTCTTAGTCAGCCAGGAATTGACTCCAGAGGAAGGTACAGCAGTCCCGGAACTGGTTTCCAGCGACCACTCGGGTGGGGCTGTGTGCAGCCTCTTTGACATTGGAGTGTCAAGTCCTACTTGAATGTCACATCCTACTCGACAGGTCTGCTTGGGTTTTTCATATGTCACTTGGGACAAGCAAATATTAGCTTACACTTGGACAGTGCCCTTCTAGCTAATCAGGCCCCAATCACAGTGGGACTCCCTTTGACATTACAGTGTCACAGCCAGTTTGGGAGGTCTGTTGGATTTACAAATAACCTTTCGGGCGCAGTTTTCAAAGGAGGGACACAGACTGCCATAACACGGTGTGTATTCACTGTCTGGATGCTTTCATTGTTGATTTTACCAGACATCTGTCTTTGAGTTTGTTGGGGGTACAGGAACTGCCTAAAACTGGATTTTAACATTAACTGTGGGATTACCAGGATTACATAGTACACTCCCCACACACACCCAGCCTTCAGACCCCATGTTTAGTGTGGCCGAAGACTTCAGCCATCTTGAAAATGTCCAAAGTGGCTATGGTTAGCCTTGGGAACCTTTACTACATTGGTTAAGGTATCACCACCAGAGATCACTCCCATCTAAAAGTTTGTGTCACACATAAATGTGACACCTCAAGACACCCACTTAAAAAACACTCCTGGGCCTGTGGAAGATCAGGAGAGAACTGAATCTGCTGTCCGAGACCTGAAAAGAGCTAAAAAAAACAGGACCTACCCTCACGCTTGTATCTGGAACAAAAAAGTGGACTTCAAGGGTAATAAGCCTGACTTCATATTAAAGCTACACGGACACAAAAAACTACAAGAGGCCTTCTCCTGCAACTGTTCGGTGTCAACTGGTTCTGGACTGTATCCTGCTATGGCCTCTACCTGCCACCCTGTGAGTTTATAAGTGTCTTCCTTGAGGTCCTGGTGGGGCTTTAGAAGTGTACTCCTCTAGTGGTTGGAACTCAAAGGACTAAAGTCAGAAGGTAAAATCTTTGATCAGAATGAACCTGGTTAGTGTATCCAACCCACACTCCATCACGGGCAGCGACAAATTGCATCTACCTTAACCATGGACTATCATTGGCACTTTGTGCTTCTTGGAACTATTCCTACTTTAAAAATCTGTTATCTCCAGTTCCCCTTACTGTATTTTAGTCATTCAATTTATTATATTTGACTCCATTTTTCTAATTCACTTTATTTTTGTTATAGATTTCCATCTTAACTTTATTTCTGTTTTAGTACTGCATAAATACTTTATACATTGCCTCTAAATTAAGCCTGCCTGCTCTGTGCCATAGCCACAATTGGGTGGAGCTCGGTTAATTTAGTAACTTAAGTGTTCACCCTGACAAGGATTGTGATTATTGCATGAGGTGGGTTCTTACTGCCCCCTCAGCTCGTAACCCAGTTTCTTACACGTCCTATTCTGTTTTACAGATTCTGCAGAAAGAGGGGCATCACTAAAGTCTCAAGAAGAAGCAAAAAATGTGCTGGGGCAATTCATCCAACTGAGTGCTGACTAGCAGGTCTGTTACTTAAAATAGAATTGCCAAGTCCTGGATTTTGATTTCATGGGTTCTTTTACACACAGCTGTTCTTGAGGACAGAGTAGACTTAAGTTTCCTTGCTGCAGGGTACTTAGCCTTATTTGAGCTTTGTCTTTCACGGGAACCGCTATTATGCAAGGGAAATATCATTAGACTCTCGAGCAATACTAATAGAGAAAGGGTCTTTAGTAATAAAAAGGCTAGGCAACATGAAGTATTTCAGAAAGACCATATTGAAAATGGGAATTAAAGAAGTCCGAATGGACATAATATGTCAGGGTTGTCAGCACATCATTCAACTGGAGAGGTACTAGACAGCTATGGATGGAGAACATAATAAACCTGGAACTAGAAATTATTGAATCTACAACCAGCACTTATGTTTATGAACTGTTATGCGATGACAAATGTTAGGGCGATGGAAGGGAAAGCTATTCAATATCCTTCTTTGAAAGATAAACAAATCAGAGAATAAATTCACATAATATATAAAAATTAGAGAAAATATAAAGTTGAGAGAATTTCTCCTTCTCAAAGTCAAGCCTAATATTAGTAACTTTAGGTTCGAACAGTCCACTAAAGTTTCATAGTTTTGATGATGCTTCAAAACGAACAATTTGGACAGTTAGTCAATAACTAACAAGTTCTTCCCTTATGTCTGGGGAGGAAAATATCCTATTAGGATAACAGAATTCTTTTGTGGATATCACACAAAGATTGTAATTCTAAAATACATACAATAAAAAAACTAATGGCACTACAATTTGTGTCCTGCAGAGTAGCCTTATATTTCCAAGCTTGCATTTTCAGAGTAAAACAACTGCATAGGTTTCTTATCATTTCTAATACTGTTTTTGAAGGAGTGCCCACATCAAGAATTGGACTTTGGGAGGTATTGCTCACTTGCCTGGGCTCGGTACTGGGTGAACATTGAGGCCAGATCCCAAAATGGTTCTTCTTCATGTAACTGGGGATCTGGATTCCAATAGGTATAAACTGGCTTTGTTGTGGTTGGGGGTGGCAAAGTGAGATATAGCCCACCACTGAAAGCATACATAACCCCCATCACTAGAAGAATGGCGCATTGGGCTTGAACACTGCATGATTATGGTGTGGCCGAGATATGTGACCAGAGTTTGTTCAAAAAAATATGTTAAGATATGGGAAACATGGGGTCAGTATTGTCCTTGACCAATCAGCTCACTGATGCAAGGTCTGGATGTGGAAATCCGCAGCTAGGGGTCTGGACTACTTGAAGAGGAGGTGGAGGGAAACTCCGGATGAGTTGCAACTTAACAACGATGTACATCTAGATCAAGACACTTGTTACGGTGCGCAAGGGTGAAACTTTTATATCAAGATCCACAAGCTCGAGTGAGAGTAAATGGTGAGGTATCCTGCTCCTTCCCACTGAGAAAGGGCACATGACAGGGTTGCCCGCTCTCGCCAATGATCTTCGCCCTGGCACCCGAGCCCTTAGCAACATGGATCCACAATGACTCAATACTATCGGGTATACAGGGAGGGGGGTGACTGGGAGGATAGAATATCCCTTTATGCCGACGACATATTATACTTGTGTAATCCATATAGATCAGTGCATAGGGTACTGCACATATTCCGTTTGTGTGGAACTTATTCGGGCTACAAAATAAATTGGGAAAAATCCCTCATCTTCCCTCTAAGGAGTGGTCCCGCAGAAACTGATAGATAAGACACCATTGACAGTCAGGACCAGGTTTACCTATTTGGGTATGCAGATATCCACGAGAGAGGAAGACTTCTTATCGGACAACTTAGATCCCCAAATACAGCGACTTAAAAAAGACGTAGAAAACTGGAGTAAATTGCTGGTGGGTAGAGCGGTGCTCCTCAAAATGATGTCTCTCCCCAGATTATTATGTGTGTTGCAAACACCCCATATAAAATACGCAGAACAGTGTTCCAGGGAATAAACAGCGAACTGAGAAAACTATTATGGGACAGAGGCATCCAGGATAGCACTGTGCAAGTTACAGCGGGGAGTCTACGAAGGGGGGCTCTCAGTCCCTGACATTCAGAAGTACTATTGGGCTTCACAGATGATAGTGGTAAATGACTGGGCATTTACAGATCGCAATGACCCAGTCTTCAGGGCAGGTCACTGGGCTATGGGAGACAAATTATAAGTAGCAACAATAGATCACAGAGGCAAAGAACAACAGCTCCCTCAGCACACGCAGACGGTGGTGCGGGTATGGCGGGAAGCATCAAAGCACACGGGTTGGGATGAAAGACTGACTGGAAGAACTCCACTACGGAACAGCGACCAATTAAAGGAAGTGGGGGGCCAGAGGTGGTTCAAAAGATGGGATACGCTAGGAATAGATACTTTTGGGGATCTATGGAGAGGGTCAACACAGATCATCTACGATAATAGAAAAATGGAATATAACATGGCAGACTAGGAAAGATTTAGATATAGTCAACTAGGTCATGTCCTGCATCAACATATTAGATTCCCTAAAGGGAGACTGGGAAACGGATATATGGCCTCTAGAGGACGAGGACTGGGAGGAAGCGATACAAAGTCCAAGGGATAAGAGCTCGATTCCACCTCATTCAACTATGTATACTGCACAGGTCATATGCCTCACGCACACTTTTGCATTGATTGGGTCATGGTATATCCAGGTACTGTGCGAGGAGATGTGGAGAAACGGGATCCTTTTTTCACATTATCTGGGAATGTAGCTTCGTACACAACTTTTGGAAGGAGGTAACACAGATTATGTCTAATGTCACCGACTTAAAGAGATTCCGGTGAAACCACAATGGCTCTTATTATGTGTGACAATTGAGGTAAAATAGCCTAAGTACACAAGTATTTGGCTTACAATAGCTGCAATGGTGGCGAAAACGAACATCGCGAAAAGATGGGGTGCAACTAGACCTCCAGACGTAGGGGAATGGCAAAATGATCTTGATTGGTGCTCCGGTGCCGAGAAAGTAATATATAAAGCCAGAGGATGTCCTTAAAAAAAAATGGGGCAAGATATGGGGACTGTGGCAGAAGTGTAGGGGATACTGAATAGGAATTGACCACACAGAATGATGTTTAAAATGTATACAACCTCAAGCTGTGCAACATTTAATGAGGGGGAGGGTGACCAACCTGTGAATCAGGCCTAAAAGATGGAAGAATGTGTATTATTCTGCAGGATGCCTATGAAACGATGTTTTGCATTATTGTTAATTCAATAAAAAGATACATATTTTTTTTAAGACATTTGTTACGGCAACGAAAGAAAGGTGTGTTCTAAAAACAGGATTATGAGCTTTAATAGAATGTATCAGACAAAAACATTATAAAAATATTAAGTTGAACTGAGACGCAAAATGTGAACTCAGGGACTGCTTAAACTGTTGTGCTGAAAATTAAATTTAGCAAACAAAACGTGCATGCAATAGGGAGGTTTGCTGGATTTCCTTTAAAGGGAGGGTTTATTTTTCAGAAAGGAATAGCAAGATGAGCCTACAAACTCAGGGGAACACACCTGTTACAAGGAGTTCAGTAAACTGAGCTAAAAATCAGGTTCAGTGTATAGGCCTGAGAATGTGTATCTTGCAATAATTGCACGGCTGAATATTAACTGGTCATTGAGGAAGAAGGATCAACCCATAATTAAAAACCGCCTACACAAGAGTTTTATACAAACACAACATTAATTCTAAGGACTGTGGAAATATAACAAGAGGCCGACAAAACATCAGTCTTAAAGGACTGCGAGCAATAAATAAAAATGTTCATGAAAAATAAAACAAGCCCTTCCCCTCGTTTTCATGTGATCCTGAAAAGGAAAATGTTTATAACTACCTCGCAGGACATTCCCTAAAATGCACTTGAATTAGGTAATAAATGTTTTGTCATCGAAAAAAATTGATCTCACGAATTAGTAATATCTCCTAATATCGTTTGCTGTCAGGAAACGTGGATGCTTGAATATTTTCAATTGATGGGTTTACATCATTTTGCAACCCTGCATTCCAGTCCCCAGCAGGGCGAGCGAAAGGAGGGCTGGCAGTGCTTATTTCAGTGAAGATTATCAGTGTAAAAGTGGAAGTTATTAACAGCACTCCGTGGTACCAAATGTTGCACTTTGTATGCTCTAGTCACTGTTATTTTATACTAATTAATCATTATTATAATATTTTTGATGACAGATGTAAAGAGGTTGTGGATCAAATTGATTTTTTAACTGAGTTTGAGAAGAAGCTCGCAAATGTGCATTATATGGATTGGCGATTTCAACACCACATAGTGTAAATTTGCGGATCCAAGGGTATGTTGTGGCCTGACAAATCTGATCCAGGAGGACTATTTACAATTTAGTCACTCCCTATATGGGGATGCCCTAAACATGTTATTTAAAAAAGTATAATAAATTGGTAATGGCTCAGGGTTATGATCCCTCTGTTACCCAATTAATACCTACAGGTCATGGTTCTTCTAGCACCACTGACATTATCTTAATATATAGAGGTTTGATACTTGTGTTTGTAGATTTCATGGTAATCGTCCATTGTTCGAGGGATCATAAACCATTGTGGCTAGTCATGAGTTTTGACTTAAGGCACACAACCCCCTATTGAACAGATCTATACATTTTTTGAGTAAAAAAGTTTTGTCCACCACTTGGGATCGCGTAGATCTGGATTGTTTTATTTAGTAAATTGATTGCAGACAATGCCCCCACCACTGGACCCAGTTTGTAGCCCGAAGAAGATGAGAGTACCATCTTGGAAGGTTTTTCCTTACTATGCCAGAAAATTTCGGGCATGCTGGTACTCAAAAAGCGACCAGATTCTTTCTATCCTTGCAAATGGTGTGAAAACCCATGCTGAGCAGTCCATAAAACCCTGATAAAAGCTTTGAAAACCTTCCCTCGGTGTGCCGGGAATGTGCGGAAAGCCAAGGAAGCTTATAAAACAGCAGTAAAAGTAAGGATGGAGGAGATGAGACACATGGCATGGGACGACCTTGTAGCGGCAGGGAATGCAAGGGACAGCAGGAGTTTCTGGGCAGTTGTGAATAGACCATTTTTCTCGAATCGCAAGTAACCAAAACTTGTGTGTCACTTTAGTACGGATAGCGGAGAGGAACAATTCAGAACATCTTTTCATGCTGCTGCGAAAACACAATACCAGATGAGGATGAAGCGTATGATGTGGATATGGCATCTACTCATGCTCTAAGTCAGTCAATCAACCCTAGTGAGGTAGTAGATGCCATTAATAAGTGCGCTCCCGAGAAAGTTCCTAGTTTCGATGGTGTTCCAGCTCACATTTGTAAAGCTAAATGGGACTTATAGGGGCCTCTACTGGTAAATGTTTCATGCAGTAATAACTGGCCCTCTACTGGACACCTAGAAAGAGACAATTATCGCCCACAAATCCAAAAAGCGAGACAAAAATCTTCTCTCTTGTTATCAACCCATATCTCTGCTCAACTCTTCCTCTAAAATTTTGCGTCAAGATCCATTGTCTGGATTGGAGAAAAGGGGGGTGAAGAACAATAATATTATTTCTGATGTTCAATTTGTTTTTCGTCTGGGTATGGTGACGACTGAGCAGTGCCTTAATTTCACGTTGATTTTAAGGAAGTATGTGAAGACTACTATTAATCCAGAGGATAAGCATCCACATGGCTTTCATGGACCTCTCCAGTGCCTTCAACACTGTGAATTGTGCACAATTATGTGACTTGTAATGGTCCATGAGTGATGAACAAGCCCTGATTGATCATCTTAGTCGCCTGCATTGGGATACTTTTGTTAAGGTTCACTACTCCCAAGATGTAGACTGTTCCCACGTATTAAATCTTTGAGGGGTCCGTCAAGGATGTATTTGAAACCTTTTTAATTTTTACTCTATATAAATGGTTTGGATAACTCTTTAAATACTTGTGATTAGGATATGCCCCAAATTGGGAAGCAACCAATCCCAGTCATCTTACATGCCGTTCTCATTGCAAGTTTGGCAAATAGGCTTCAGCTTTTGTTAGATGGTTTTGCCTCTTTCATGAATCTGTTGGACCTAAAGGTAAATCTGTCCAAGTCTTACATCATGGCTTCAGGGCCCCGTTAAACTAAGGTTAAAACTCATGCAAATTAGTTCTCATTGATAAACAGGGTAAACATTTTAATTATGTGGGTATCAGAAGAGTTAAAATGGTCTTATCTATTCAATGTTAGGTCCACGCAGTTTCTGTGAGCTGTCGACGCAGTCTTTAGATTTACATCAAGGCTTTGACACAGACCTGTGAAGGAACTTATTCACATTTACAAGGGCAAATTGCTCTGCGGCAGCCTTATACTGAGCTGGTGTTTGGATGTGGAAATGTGCCTTTTTAGGGGCACACCGGTGCAGGGTTCACCCTTCTCTGTCCACCGGTCCTTAAACCAACAAAATAGAGATTGGCACTGAAGCTGGAATTCAAATAACAAGTTTATTAATCACTCATGAGTGGGACTACATCAATACAACACCCTCAAGTGCTGCAGGAGGTAGTACATGGAATACAGAGACCATGGTGCTTATATACACCCTTTGTTGCAGAGTAAGCATGTAGTTACAAATAGAAGGTACAAGCATACACAGGAATAGTTACAGCCAGACATGGGCAGATGGGAAATCACTTAGTTAGCAAAGTGGGAAGGGGAACAGAACTGCTTACAGTTGACAGTTATGTCTTTAGTCAGGTGCATTCTAGCAGCTACAGGCCTTTTCTCAGCACATATACATTGATTGAACTTAGAATAGAAGGAGTTAACTAAAGCTGATGACTCAAGCAGAATAGAAAAGCAAGCAACAGTGAAAACGGAAGTGTCATAAGGCTAACAAAAAAATGGATGCTGCAAACAAGATGGTTTCAGCTCATGCTAACAGCAATTATGTTCGATTCCCACATTCTCCATTACTACAGAGAACTAAAGATAATTTTGAATGTAAATTGTTGGCAGTATCAAGGAGCACAGTTACCATAACTCTTCATGACGAATAGGGCTGAATTATTTGGAGGAATTGATTGGGTTAGACCCTATTATATTGTAGCATAAAATGTGGCATTAACAGAATTTAGGATTATCAATATCCCTTCTGATTGACTGTCTGGCTCATGAAAATGAACTCAGAATCCCTTGGTTTACAAACTTGAAACAAACTCTCTGTAATGGGTGTCGTCCCTCAATACCATGAAATCCCCAAAGTCTTAGATACAGTTCCTAAAGACACATTCAGAAAAAAATATACCTAGCATATAAGGTAAGGCGGCATAATTCAAAGGCAGAATCTTTGAGGGCTGTGGGTACTCATTCTAACCTATGTGTTCCCACAGGGCCGGAATCGTACATCACTCTTATTCAAAATGTTCAATACAGATTTTCACTTACTCCTTTCAGACTTCATACTTTGCACTTATTATTTGCTTTCCTGATACAGGGTAGATGGTTTGTATTGCTCCCCATATGTCAATGCTATTTACCCCAACCCAAAAACATGAGCCGCTTCATGCTATTTTATACAACTTATAGTGTTCTGCATAGACGTTTTTTGGTGCCTCTTCACGCTGCTTTGATATATTTACAGAAATTAACCTCCTATGGTTTTTGTTACGCGGTTCTAAAATTATCAAAGCGGCACATATTACAAGGAAAGTTATGGAACTTCTGTAACGTCATTTTATTAATGTATCATTTTATTGTATTGATTTTGTATATGATTTTATCAATGTATGTGCTTTTGCTTTTAGGGCTTTGAGCCGCATAAAGTATGATGATGATGAATATGTTCTTCACCAAAGAGTGTTTTAGAGTTCCATGTTAGATTATAAGTCATGGTATATGACAGGACTACTTTAGGCACCAATGACTATTCGTGGTTAAAAATGAAACAGGTTTTTCTATCATGGAAATCATTCCTTCATTCAGGGAAAACTGTAAAGAAAAAAGAGACATGAGAGATTCACTACAATGAAACAACCGCAACCCCAGTATGTTTGGCAGCCGGCAATCCAGCTGCAAAATGCTGGCTGGCATGGTGCCGGCCAGCTGTCAGTGCCGGCACCATGCAAACATGGCGCCCTGGGGTATCATGACAGTCAAGTAATGAGTGAGGTGAGTGCACACTGCCCCTAATGTCATCCAAAATCAAACTGCTAGTCCAAGCACCTATGCTCATACAAGGGAAAAAAAATCAAAAGCATGCAGAATGGACTAAAGCGTACATATATAACAAGCATTGGCAATGCCAATAAGTCTGGCCATTGGGACCTATTGGCTTCGCCAATGGTTTTTAGTGTTGTTGTACACCAAGGGCACCCGCAAAAACTTTCCAGGGGCAAAAATGATGGTCTGCGGTGTGGCTGAGGGATGCACTGATGGCAGCAGGATATGGGCCAGGGGACAGATGGACGTAAGGTGAGTGTAGGAGGAGTGAAGGATATGCATTATGTGGACGGTGAGTTACAGAGTTATTTTCAGGGTATCATTCAATACTGCCCTCTAAATTATGCACCTTGTCTCTAGAGGAGACTGTGCTATGCTCTATCTCAGTCGCTGTCCCTCGACCACACCCTAAAGTAAGTTTTCTCTGCTTGAAATGGCTTCCTTTAGCGATTCAAGAGTACAAAGGAAGTAAATTTGGTATTGAATAGGGATGAAATAAAATATTAGGCCTCATAATCTCCTTATTCCCTTAGTCTCTTATCTGTAAAAATTAGGAATACTTCGAAACATGCTCAATTAAGATACCAAGGCTATAAATAAAAACTGCTTTGTCGAGACTTGCACTATAAATGTGTCTACTAAAAGGAGCATATAGCGAGGTTCTTCTAACTGTCGTTTGTAACGTCCGTGCACACACTTCCTTTATTGCTTTTGATTGGATCACTATGCTGCTTTAGATTCTTGTGAAAAGTCCTCTGAATGTGTCCCAGCATTGTTTTCAGTAGATTCTATTAAAATCGGTTATGTTTTGTTAAGATGAGCATTACAAGTAATAAAGTAATCTGTATATATGATTCATTGATGAAGACTAGCCTTTTTTTTTTTAGCACTTGTTTGTTAAGACTCATTACAGCAGTAAAAGCTGAGAAGTGCACATCAGATATATGAGCAGATGCTAATGAAATTACTGTATGCTGCTTCTTTCAAGACCTGCATTGAAACAGGGAAGTTGAAAAGAAGTGTACCAACAAGAGCTACGCGTGAATGACATTTCACAATTGGCATTCACCAGTGGTGCAGGAACAATTTTTAGAGGGGGGACTCTGCCATTAATGTTACTACACTATCCGATCCATTGAGACGCAACTGCACACTGACCCCTCCCCTGAATTGCAGGCCAAGATGCGCAGTGTGCTTACCGAATACCAAGAGACGGCGGAGCGGGAGTGTAGGTACAGGGGGAAATACTTTCAGGCTCGACAATATGGAGAGGGAGACAGGCCTGGGAAAACGCTGGCGTCCTTAATCCGGCCCCAGCAGTTTTCCAACGTAGTTCTTGAGGTGGAAGACGAGGACGGTCAGCGTCATAGTGATACGGCGGATATAGTGGAGGCGTTTCGAGTATTCTACAGCGGCCTTTACAAAACCCGCAGGGCCCAACCGGTCAATTTTGCCCCCTTTTTTGAGGACACAGCGATCGCCTGGTTGGTGGATGGGCAAAGGGAGTTTCTTTTAAGGCATCACGAGGATGAGGAAATAGTATCGGCGATAATGCAACTGCAATCGGGCAAGGCGCCAGGCCCGGACGGCCTTCCGGACGAGTTTTATAAAACTTTCCATCACCTGCTTATCCCGGTGCTGCGACACATATACGAGGAGGCTCGGGAGACGGTTATACTACCCCCTTCCATGCGGGAGGCGCGCATCATATCACTACCTAAACCGGGGAAATCCCCAAAGTACTGCGACTCTTACAGGCCCTTATCCTTAATCAATGTGGACGCTAAGATACTGGCCAAATTGATAGCTAATCGGATTAGCCCCCTTATGACTGCGCTGGTGCTCCTGGATCAGTCGGGATTCGTACCCACCAGGGGCACGTCCCATAATCTGCGCACCTTATTTGCGCTCCTGCATGATATAGACCCGGATTTGCAAGCTGCGGCCATTTTTCTCGACGCCACCAAGGCGTTCGATTCCCTGGAGTGGAACTACCTCGCGTTTGTGCTGCAGCAAATGGGGTTCCCCCTTCCCTTTTTGGCATGGATCAATTTACTATATTCCGGGGTGCGGGCTAGAGTGATGGTGAATGGAGCCCAGTCGGCCCCTTTTGCGGTGACACGGGGCACCAGGCAGGGCTGTCCCCTGTCGCCCCTCCTTTTCGCCATTGCAGTCGAGCCTCTGGCGGCCAAAATACGACAGCACTACCGGGAATGCGCAGTGATATACCCAGAGCTGTGGAAATGTGGATTTTCCTGGTCAGTTATGTCCCCTATCTTGGACCCCAACGGTTCTATGTGCATGTCACAAGTACATGTATGTTCCCTCCAGTTCCAGTTTTGATGACGCAAACACATGTGCGTCCACCGTCAACATGTCCTCTGTCAGATCCGCCATGAATGGGCTGGATATTCGCTTCCTAAGTATGAAAGGCCACCGACTTTATATGGCTCAGTTACTCCATTTTTACAGTTCAGGCGAGTAGGCCCGATTCTGTCCTCAAGCCTTTCCCTGCTCTCTGCCTCCGACAGCTTCAGCTTGAGCTCGCATCTGTATCCATGAACTTTGTCCTACTCCCTGTGCGGCTAACGGTGCCTGCCTCGGCCAGTTTTGCCTGCCTGCCAAGAAACCGTATTTCACCTTCGAATTATCTACTTTGCTCCTCAGCCGATGCATTCCTGTCTAGTAGTTTAAGTAAACATTCTTCCAGCTACCGAGCAAAAGGGCCCGGCCTCGCTGTCTTCATGCAAGTAATTCATAGCCCTGTTACCATGGAAAGTTTCTGCCCCTTGCATCTCATATAGACACTTAGACGCTTGTACACGCACTCACAGTCAGTATAGAATAGATTTTGTCCGAGAGCCCTTCCCTTGTGGATAACACAGTTCTTTAAACATAGGATATTAGATATGATTTGGGATTAGGTTGACATAACCCCAGACTTTTGTCTCCACATGTAGAGCTAAATGTCAAGTCCCTTTCTCCCTCTAGTTGCACGTCTATCACACGTCATGCTGCTGCGCACGCATCTCTGCCAAGTATTTCTGCTGACATTGCGAAATCATCTCCAGGTATCCACCCACACATGACAAATTACCCATTATCATCAAGTGGACGCCCACATGGACGCCCACCTTCACGCCTACTTACACGCCCACATGCTCTTATCTCATTCTCTCTTGCTCTCTTGCTTACGTACAATTGAGAAATGTATATATACTGTACTCTGTGAATAATGTTTTGAGAATATTGAGAATACTTTTCAGCCCCGTCCAGATCCTTTTTTGGTGATGGAAATATTCTCCCTTTGACTCGAGTTATTGGAATAAAGCCCTTTATGAATCTGATACCACAGACTCAGCCTCTTGCTTTATGCATGATCTTATTGATATCTGAAAAATTATGACAGCGTGATATTTTATTTACCACAGAATGGCGCCCGAACAGTTTAATCTCTTTCCCCACACGCCGGAGATGAAGGTCCAGTTTTGCCCCCTTCCATGGCCGTGATGGACTTCAAGCGCGCACGTCGCGGGTTTTCCCGCCAACTCCCTCAGGCCAATGAAGGGGACAGACTGCGACCAGGCATCCATACGAGGCGGTGAGGAACGCAGATTGTCTACCCAGAGCCCACCTGCGAGAGAGCTGTGTCCGAGGTATACAGAGGCCCACCAGGTTTTCGAAGTCCCGATGTCCAGAGGGTCCGATGTCCGCAGTCGTCGAGTCCAGTCCATTCTCCGAGGCCTTCCGTTTCAAGGAGCTACCCGGTGAGTACCATCGCCGGGGAGGCGTGTTGACGCGCACATAGGTTGTGCCGGTCAAGACGGATTTGGGTACACAAATCCGGTCTGCACTGTTTAGCAGTGTATATGTACTGTTTAGCAGTATATCAAGTATTCCGAAGTATCTAGTTATTGTCAAGAATTCTGCTTGGTGATTAGTTATGCAGACTGTCATCATTGTTGGTCATTTTTAAAGGTTAAAATGTTTTATGTTCAATGTTTAATGTGTTAAAATGTCCTGCATATTGTGGTATGAATGATTGTTCATTATTGTGCTTTTTGTATTAAGTGTGTTCAAGACCAGGTGTCAGATCAGTTGTCAATATGCCGCTCTTTTCGAAGTTCAGACAGATTACTACTAGAAAAGGGGTGCTTGAAGAAGCAGTTCCTATTCCTCCTAGGGACACTCCAGGGCACTTTATGTATCACAAGCATGGCTTAGACGCCATATTATTCCTTGATCTATGGGTGGACTACACCAAAGAGTTACCAGAAAGTCAGAGATGGCCCGTAGCTGGGACCTGGGATGCCGAATGTATCATGAAAGTCGAAGAAGAGTTGTGGAAGAGGAAAGCTAGACAGTCACAGACAGACGCTGTTGAATTATGGCGTAAAGAATAGCATAGACGCACAGAGTAAGCGCTCAGAAAAGAAGAGAAAAGTAGGGAGGATTCAGACAAAGCCCGAGAAAACGTGTTAGTTGAGGAAGGTATACGAGTAAAAGCAGGACAAGTAGATGGACAACGAAACACTCTTATGAAAGAGAAAATGTAGACCAGCTTGGAAGGATGCCATTGAGTTTTTGGCGCAAGGCGTCACATAGAAGGTCAGAGTAAGTGTTTCACGAAGCAGAGAGAAGTGGACTGGTGTCTGGAAAAGCCAAGGATGAGATGTTACAGGAGGAATTAGAGCTGGTAAAATGAGCGTAGGCTGACAGAAAAAGAAATACTGACGTTGCTGGTATTTATCCCGTCCTTTCAGAGGACCTAGCAAGAGTGGCCCCAGCAGAAAGACCAGTTATAATACATATATTAATTACATAGTAGCCCAAAGGTTCTTGAGCCACCCACCAGATGAACAGCGCATAGCTGGTGTTTACATGGTCCAACATTTGACTACGTTGTCAAAAGGAAATTGAGAGGGGTGCAGCTAGAGAAGGAGCAACTCCTGTGATTTGATGACACCCCTAATGTACAAAGTGTTAACGGAAAAATAATTAGTGAAAAGTTTAGCTTGAAAAAAGAATTGTGGGTATTTCGAATTTGCAAATTGTTCATGAATACAGGTTTGTGTTCTTGGTGGTCCAGTGAGCCAATGTGCTGGGTCAAGTCGGTAAGATTATGACCCCCTGAGTGCAAATTGTATGTAAAAATAATTTTTCAATTGAGCGAATTATTGCAGTTTTTATGGAATTGAGTAGTCTTTTTGTCTTTGACAGCTTCAGAGTGAGGAGAAGGTGGGGGCTGTGTAGAGCAGAATGTGATACAGAAATCGGAGACAGATTCTGACCTTGTAGCCAGTGTAGGTGGGGGCCGATGAGAGGAGCAGAACAGGGCACTGCTTAGAAGGCTTCTCTGACATCGCATCTGTGTAATGCCTGCAGCTGGAGAGCCTTGGGGCCAGGAGTAGGAAAAACAAAAAAAAGATGGCTGGCAGCCCAGGCTCAGGCCGCGCTGAGGGGCTATTTTTAACTTCTCTGATAAGACAGGGCAGCTGAGAAATGTAAGTCGAGAAAGATTCCCTTGTTCTATTCTGTGCAAAACAAGTGCCCCGAGGAAATGTCTATGGAGAAGATTTGTTTTATTTTTTAGCAATTGTTATATTGCTTCTGGTCAGAAAGTAAAATGTTGCTCTTGTTTGGAATTTTAAGGGCTATGTGCCTATATAAAAACGATTTTCAAATTCAGACATTTTTGAATTGTGGCCACAAGCTGCCACCAGTTGCATTGGATAAATGATCCAGTGGTTACGGGTCTGTGAGGAAAGATGTGAGATGCATCTTCGACTAGGACATAAGGGTACATTGTGTACAAAGATGCATAGCTCATTTTTATAAAAAAAAAAAAAAAAAAAAGAGACAGGTTCGTGTGTTCGTCATTTTTTGATTATTGTTGCTGATCCTGTGTGTCAGACTTGACGCGGTCATCATTGGGATGACCCACTGCCAGATGGGGTTGTATAGGGCAGGTAAATAAGTTATTGATTATAAGCCTGACAAATTAAGCAGGCCAGAATGTTCGCATCTGAGCTGTAGGTACTGTAATTGCGCATCGCTGCTCATTTATATATGTTAGTGTAATTGTCTATGCTTTCTGTGCCTGGTATACTGATGGCTTGGCATATGTATTTTATATATGTTTTGTTTTTGTGTTGTATTGACCAGTCTGTTTAGCGTTTAATACCAAGTTCTCCTGTACAAGTACAGAGATAGTCGTGACGACGGCGATCTTTGCACAGCGCTTGGCTGGAACTTGTTCACAATTACTAAATTTCACAGACGTGATATTACCTTTATCATGCTGTCAAAATAGCAGACAACACGTTATCAGTGTATGTCTAATTGGTATTGGAGATGAATAAAAGAAGGAAAAGTTATGCAAGACTAAAATATGTATCACATGACTGCCTTTCTCTTATAGACAGGCAGCCTCGGTCATATGTTTCCAGATTGGACATTAAGGAACAATTATGATCTGTGCACTTGCATCTTAACTCTTGAAGGCCTGTTTTAAATAAGGACTGCCACCACAGAGTGACAAATGAGGCCCGGTATTTAGGGTAATGAGAAAATATCTGACAGAATTTCCTTTTTAAAGTTTGCTTTAGTAAGCTCATTCTTGTGAGTGGTGGCCCCAAAAGTTGACTTGTTTTTGAATTAGGCTATTTATTGTATAGGTGGAAATTATTGCACAATGACTGATTTCTTTAGCAGATAAATTATTAATTATCAACATTAACAACTGTTCTTAAACTTGGTTTTCCGAATATTTAGGTAATTTAGCATTCCTATTAGGGCCTCCTAGCATTAATATTGACTTCAGGTTGGTGTAGGTTCATGTAATAGGGACATTTGCATATGAGATGTCATGTGGCCAGCTTATGAGCTAACACAATGAGGTTTGTACATTAATTTGAAGGATTTCTCGCCGTTTCACATACGCTGTGCATCTCCTATAATTTTGCTTACGCCCAGTAGCTACACACAGGGATTAATAGTGTTGACAAGACACAGGGTTTGATAGTGTTTGACAGCAGTGAAATCTGTTTCAGATTTCCTCCTGTCAAAAAGGGGGGGGGAAGGAGGAGAATATTGGTTTTCTGCTGGCCCCTGAGGAGGTTCGCTTCCCGCTAGCCCCTTAAGAAATTAAGCCCCTTAGAAATTAGCCCCCTTAGAAATTAAGCCAAGGAAATAGGTATGGTGTTTTCCCCTTTTTCTCATGTTTTATTGTGATCTTTCAGGGGAATTAGTTGTGGGCACCGGAACGTATTCAATTGATTTCTGGTTTTTCACAGCCCAAGACACAAAAAGACTAAAGTCCTCAAGAACACACTGTGGCATTTGAAGAATTAAAGAGAGTTTTATGCCAAGCACCAGTTTTAGCAAACCCTGATTACAACAAATCGTTTATGTTTTTTGTGACAGAGCGGGATGGAACAGCACTATCTGTCCTAACACAAGATCATGCAGGAAAACACGAGCCCTGTGCTTATTTTTCTAGTACATTAGACCCAGTAGCACAGGCTTTGCCTGCGTGCCTAAAATCAGTTGCAGCAACGGCCTTAGCCATAAGACAAAGTGACTTGATAGTGCTGGGCCTCCCTCTGACAGTACAAGTACCACACGCAGTAGAGGTTCTCTTGAACCGGACACAAACACGACACCTGACTGTAGCTAGACTGACAGGCTATGAGCCAACGTTATTTCAACCACACATAGAGATCAGACGATGCAACATACTGAATCCTGCTACCCTTTTGCCCTCCAGTACAGAAAGCGTTTCACCACACAACTGTGTTGAAGTAATACATACCGTGACTAAACCAAGACAAGACTTGACAGACGTTGCACTCCCAGACCCCGACCTAACACTATATGTTGACGGCTCATGCATGAGGACAGGGGCGGGAGAATTAGTGGCAGCATATGCAGTGACTGCTGATACTGTAATAATAGAGACTAAAAGAATAGACATATTGTCAGCACAAGCAGCAGAGCTCATCGCCCTGACACAAGCGTGCATAAGAGCTAAGCACCTGAGAGTAAACATTTACACCGATTCTCTGGCGAGAAAGAGGTTTCTTGACCTCTCATGGGGCCAAGATACAGCATGGCCCCCATATTCAAGCCCTACTGGAAGCAATACATTTACCAACAGCCATAGCTATCCTAAAATGTAAAGCACATACTAGAGCCACAGATACCATTTCCCAAGGCAATGATCTGGCAGACCGAACTGCTAAACAGACAGCTCAGACCCCACTAGACATGACAAAGTTACAGGTTCAATAAGTGTCCAAAGCCATGACAGTTAGGGATCCTTCCAAGGATGTACAAGACATACAGACACATGCTACTATGGACGAATTAAAGAAATGGTCGGAACAAGGAGGGGTACTGACTGATCAGGGTTGGATGAATAAGGGCAAATCCACATGGTTTCTTCCTGATACCATGGTACAAGTGATTATAAATACCGCACATAGTCCTGCACACTTAGGAGAGAAAGCAATGATAGATAGCTTACAGAATATATGGTTCAACAAGCACCTGCGTGCAGCAGCGAAACAAAAGGTCAGAACATGTATGATCTGTTGCCAATTCAATCCAGGTAAAGGCATTCCGATGGAACAAGGTGGATTCCATCCACCTGACCACCCTTTTGAAGTGCTCCAAATGGATTATATCCAAATAAACAGATGTAGAGGTTACAAATATGTCCTGGTACTAATGAAGCAGGTGTCCCTTCTGTTAGGGTATACCTGGAAATTCCATTGTGTGCGACATCCTGAAGCAGCAGGCCTTGTAGAAAGACATAATCAGACATTAAAATTTTGCGCAGACAAAGGTATAGACTGGATGGTAGCCCTGCCGGTTGCCCTCTTTTACATGCGAATGGTAGCTCATTCTAGAACAGGCTTATCTCCCTATGAAGTGGTCTTTGGTAGACCACCAAAATATGTGGGCACTACAATGCCTAAAAGATTACTTATGTTGACAGTAACATGCTGACAGATTACCTGGCTTCCTTGATGTCTGCACTACTCTCTTGTTGTTCGCAGGTTGCTGCCGCCTTCCCTGACAACACCCAGGTCAAAGAATACTCCATCGCTCCTGGATGGAAGGCGCCAAAGTCAGTGCTCTGGACCACGGGGACGGCCGTTAAAGTCAAAAGGCGGAAAGGATGATTGCACCTTCACCACTCTTTTACAAAGGAAAAAAAAACTTTGAACTTGGATTTTGGATTTTGAACAACATTTTCTAGAGGAGAATGCCCAGAAGTTTCCACAAAGCTAAATTGTGATCCAAGAAGTCAGAACCCGTTTGATCAATTAAGTCCACTAGGTGGTGAAGCGGTTGAACATGTATTCTGGCTCGCATAAGATCTTGGACAATAACATAAAGCAAAAATAAGAGAGCTAGATAAGAAGCAAATAGATGTATAGTGACTGTAATTTTTCAATCTCTTATGTACATCACGATAATATGTATCAGCTTAATACTACATGCTATTTTTCCTCCTATTGCCTCACTTTTACACTCCTCCACTAATGATACCATAAAGCACACATTTAGTGATCTGCCATCCTATGAGCTATCATATCGACTTGCCTTACGCAACAATACCTTTATTCAGATGCTGCACCATTCATATCAGACTAGCAATGCTACAGACTGCTGGGTCTGTGGCCGACTTCCCCCCTATCAGAACTATAAGGGAGTTTTGCCCCTTTATTCTCTATCCGTTCACACACAATGGCTCCTGTGGAACATGGTTTAGTTTGATTAATTCCCTAGATTCGAATTCCGCAGTTTATCAAGACAACTGGGTATGGGGAAACCTGAACTTAGTTTTGCTTAAAGTCTGCTACCCTAACAAGGAGGGACTTTCCAAAAAGAACAGGAACTGATCTAAGAAATGAAGTATATGGATTAGGTAATTTTACACTTAACCTCATGATCCTGAACGTTGAATCTGAAGCTACACCAATATTGCCCGCCATGTCCGTATTCCCAGTAAAAGGGGAATTATGTATAAGAAAGAATGGCTCCATACACATGGGCCATAGTAAATGCACCACTGTAATAAAATTCAGTGATCAAGGCAAGTCTACATTTAGAGCTTCTCGTCATTCCTACTTTATATGTGGCCAGACCGCATATATACGCCTACCTCTAGATTGGGATGGTACCTGTTACATAGCATTCCTCCTACCACCTGTTTTCCTAGCTCCTCCTGATTCTCATAGAAATACTCATTTAGTACACAATAGACAGAAGAGAGATCTCCCAATTGTCGATTACACTGAAACAGCATGGGAAAAATACACAGATTTCAATAAAGGTTTCTTTCCCTATATAGGTACAGTTACCAATAGTAAGCTGATACGTAGATTAACCAGAACCCTTGAAGCAGTAGTGAACGAAACTATTTCCGCCTTAGGCAATTTAACAGAAGAGCAGTCTGCTATGCGGATTGTTGTGCTTCAAATAGTCTTGTCCTTGACGTTATCCTGGCCGATAGGGGCGGAGCTTGTAGGGTCATCAAATCAAGCTGTTGCATTTTTCATACCAGAAAATTCGCCATCTGTATATAAAGCCATAACTCACCTTCATAAGATTGTAAACCAGATACACCAGAACCCAGGCACTTGGACTTGGTCCAGTTGGTTTTGGAGTGTGATATCAGCCTGGGGATGGAGAGTTTTATCCTTCCTAGGTATTGGCCTTCTCATACTATTCAGTTGCTGTCTATGTCTACAATGTGGACCAGCGATCTGTGGTCTGTGTGCCACATCGTGTATTCCACCACCAAGATTTCATTCAAGATCACGGAAGAAGAAGAAAGAACAAATGATGCTATATGAACAGATCAATGGATTGATGAAGATTGATATCTCTTGAAGGGCAAGTAGGGGACAAGGAGGGAATGTGGAAATGTGGATTTTCCTGGTCAGTTATGTCCCCTATCTTGGACCCCAACGGTTCTATGTGCATGTCACAAGTACATGTATGTTCCCTCCAGTTCCAGTTTTGATGACGCAAACACATGTGCGTCCACCGTCAACATGTCCTCTGTCAGATCCGCCATGAATGGGCTGGATATTCGCTTCCTAAGTATGAAAGGCCACCGACTTTATATGGCTCAGTTACTCCATTTTTACAGTTCAGGCGAGTAGGCCCGATTCTGTCCTCAAGCCTTTCCCTGCTCTCTGCCTCTGACAGCTTCAGCTTGAGCTCGCATCTGTATCCATGAACTTTGTCCTACTCCCTGTGCGGCTAACGGTGCCTGCCTCGGCCAGTTTTGCCTGCCTGCCAAGAAACCGTATTTCACCTTCGAATTATCTACTTTGCTCCTCAGCCGATGCATTCCTGTCTAGTAGTTTAAGTAAACATTCTTCCAGCTACCGAGCAAAAGGGCCCGGCCTCGCTGTCTTCATGCAAGTAATTCATAGCCCTGTTACCATGGAAAGTTTCTGCCCCTTGCATCTCATATAGACACTTAGACGCTTGTACACGCACTCACAGTCAGTATAGAATAGATTTTGTCCGAGAGCCCTTCCCTTGTGGATAACACAGTTCTTTAAACATAGGATATTAGATATGATTTGGGATTAGGTTGACATAACCCCAGACTTTTGTCTCCACATGTAGAGCTAAATGTCAAGTCCCTTTCTCCCTCTAGTTGCACGTCTATCACACGTCATGCTGCTGCGCACGCATCTCTGCCAAGTATTTCTGCTGACATTGCGAAATCATCTCCAGGTATCCACCCACACATGACAAATTACCCATTATCATCAAGTGGACGCCCACATGGACGCCCACCTTCACGCCTACTTACACGCCCACATGCTCTTATCTCATTCTCTCTTGCTCTCTTGCTTACGTACAATTGAGAAATGTATATATACTGTACTCTGTGAATAATGTTTTGAGAATATTGAGAATACTTTTCAGCCCCGTCCAGATCCTTTTTTGGTGATGGAAATATTCTCCCTTTGACTCGAGTTATTGGAATAAAGCCCTTTATGAATCTGATACCACAGACTCAGCCTCTTGCTTTATGCATGATCTTATTGATATCTGAAAAATTATGACAGCGTGATATTTTATTTACCACAGAGCGACAGATCCTAATATCCCTGTATGCCGATGACCTCCCGTTATCCTGCAGTCGGCCTCAATCCCATTCTTCGCTTGCTCATCCTGTTTGGCCGCCTATCAGGGATAAACGTGAACTGGGGGAAATCACAGATTTTCCCGCTGACGGATGCCACGGTGGAGTTCGCTCCGGACTTCTCTCTGACCTGGAGCGCTGACGCGGTCACTTATCTGGGCATCCAGGTTTCTCATTGCCGGGAAGAATTGATGCGCTCCAACTATGGCTGCGCCCTTGAGCTTCTTACGGATAAGATCTCCAGATGGGTGGCACTGCCTCTCTCCATGGTTGCAAGGGTATCTCTAATCAAGATGGTAATATTACCTAAGCTTTTGTACCTTTTTACCAACATTCCGTATGCCCCGACCCGCCACTTCTTTAAAAGTGTTAAAGCACAAGTGATCCGATTAGTGGGGGGGGGGGGGGTTCGACAACCCATGCTGAAGTGGGAAGTTCTCACTCGGCCGTTCGAGTCTGGCGGGTTCGAGGTCCCAGATATAGAATTATATTTCACCTGTGCTCAGGCGCATTTTGCGGCGTACTGGATGCATCCCCCTCCTTATATGCCTCATTTAGCAGTCGAAGACGGCTACATGGCTCCTACACCTAGTACCGCATATCTTAGTACTACCGCAGTCCCTAGACACTCCCGGTCACGATGGAAGGGGGTGCCTCCGGATGCTGCAGAGGCTATCCTGCCTGACATGGGTCCAATTGTACGCGCATGGGAAGTTTAGAACTAGTGAGGAATTCTTCGGCGCCACGACCCCCACGCCTTTGGAGCGATTCTATTATGTGCGGTTACGGCAAGATGTGCGTTCACTGACTCAGTGTTTCCCGCTAGAACCCCCCATTGTGCTCCCTCTACATGCCCTTTTGCAGCGCGCTTCCCCCGGAGCATATCGTTTCGCGATTGTACTGCTCCACTCAGGGGGAGTGGGAGAGGGATCCGGTCGGAGCCAAGGGTAAGTGGGAGGCGGAATTGGGAATCTCCATCACGATGGACCAATGGTCCTTCTGCTGCCATCAAACGGGGAAAACAAAAAACAATGGTTCTGTTGGGAAACACGTAGACTTAGTTAAGTATGTACTTAATACAAATAATCAATGTGTCTGTAATAATTCAGTAAACAACAACGAAGCACCCACATGGACCAAGAGATTCAGAAATTGAATTTGTTTTACTCTGTGATATGTATCAAAATATTCAACATTAGCGGCAGAGTCTTAGACGGACATAGACGTCTCGACCGAGAACACTACTATGTGGCGATCGTTATGACGGCACCACTTTGTTTCAAATTGAATAAATTAGTGTCAAGAATCTATGATCAATCAAGATGTCGGCTGACATCTCCTTTAATGCGATACCAGGAAATCATATCCTATCAAAATTCTGATCCCAGGCCGCCAGCCCAACTTTTTGTCCTGATGAAGACCCGCTCTAGATGCATACAATCCAGCACTACTACATAGGGTCGAAACGTCGACGTTACTTGTCCAATTTGTCTACGCAATTCCACAATCAGAACTAGGAAAATTATATCCTGCTTGGGTCTATGCTCTTGATTTTGGACCTTTTTGTGTATCACTGTGTATTGTTATTGTATATATATGTTGTGTGAATTTGTGGTCAATTTCATGTCAATAAGCACGCTCAGTCACTGATTGTTTTACGTTTTATGTGTTCTATGGTTGGTTAGTCCTGTAAATATTTTGTTGAATATTTTGATACATATCACAGAGTAAAACGAATTCAATTTCTGAATCTCTTGGTCCATGTGGGTGCTTCGTTGTTGTTTACTGAATTATTACTGACACATTGATTATTTGTATTAAGTACATACTTAACTAAGTCTACGTGTTTCCCAACAGAACCATTGTTTTTTGTTTTCATTATAACGCCCAGGTTCTGAGGGTTACTGGGTTACCCCATTATCTTTAATGGCCATCAAACGGGGGCCATTTCTGCCAATAGTAGATTCCGTCTCATACACTATAAATATCTTCATCGACTCTACTACACACCGGCGGGGCTACACCGCTTGCACTTGCGAGACACTGATGGCTGCGATAGATGCGGAGCGGGGGGGGGGCTGACTTTGGGCACCTGGCCTGGGGCTGCCCACCGGTGCGGGATTACTGGAGAAATGTATTGCGCGCTCTAGATGAGATGTCTGGGACGCATGTGCCTGAAGACCCCCTCATTGTTCTGCTTGGGTACACGGAACAACTCCCTGTTCGGGTGCGGGGATATGTCACTTTGGCCCTGTTACTGGCGAAGAGAAGAATAGCCTGTCGATGGGGGCGCGGCCGAGCTCCCAAATACAAGCACTGGATAAATGATCTCGTACACTGCCAGGACCAGTTACATATCTACGCTGAACTTATGCCCCCTTCCTCGCGCCCTAGGGATATTTGGGCCCCTCTTCAGAGGTATCTGTTGGCGCACACTGACACTGGGATTCCCGACTCTGCTCCGGGCCAAAGGGGAGGTGATGGACATGGAGGGGAGTGACGCGATGCAGCAGTGGGTCCCTTGGACCTGGAACGGTACTGGATATGGTCTTGTGGGGGGGGGGGGGGGGGGGGGGGGGGGGCTGAAGGAGCTTGGGGTGGGCGGGGTGGTAGGGTAGTATTTGCACAATGATTCGGCAGCACAGGCACATGGAGGCGCTACTGTGTTCTATTGAACTTGAAGATTGGGGGGAATTTGTTGTCGGGATTTGTGTTGATTGTCCCAGTTTATGGATTGCCCACTTGACGCGGCCGGCCCATAAGGGTTGTAGGCGGCTTGCTGTGTTGCTTCCCCAATGCTCGATACGCAGAATGATATGCTGTGCTGTGCCGGCCCGACGGGATGTAGGCACTTGGCTGTGTCAGATTTGCATGGTGACAATAAAGGTTTGGTGAATTAAAAAAAAAAAAAAAAAATTTTACTATCCTGAAGTCTTCGGGATTGGGAAAAATCCATGTCAAGCAAAAAACAAGTGTAGCATATGTATGCAGCAGGAGAACGGTAAGAATGTAGTATGTAGCTGGTGGTACATTTTGGAGCACAGTGTAGCAAATATATTACTAAAATATGGTGTGGTAGCACACTGCTATTTACGACAACAGATTTTCCATTGCAATGACTGCAAGATTTGCGCAGACAAACAATTTTACTGATAAAACTATACAGCGAGCAAAAAATTTGTGGAAATTGGCATCACCAAGTACATAGATTTGTTTTGATCATATTAAAATCTTTGATTGCACCACACTTAAAAATTACCTTATAAATGTGATTTATTTGTGCTTTCCTAATGGCTGATATATTCTGAAATATTTTTACAGTTCATTTTACAGGTGTGAAAATTTTGTTGCGTACTAGAACAACACAACATCCTGCAACCTTTCCTTTCACACTCACAAAAACCAGCAAGATTGTCACATAAATCCTTTCACTTTGCAATCAAAGAAATAAAAGTACCCACCAAACTCCCTTTAAAAAGAATTAACAGACATTTGGTAGAAGATAGAGCCTGACATTTGACCTCTTGCTTTTGAACACACAGCTAATGTGTTTTTTTGTTCATTAGACTTCTGCAGTCCAGCATGATTATTTTGGGGGTGCTTTAGCACCCCCTACACTCTCACTTCCAACACCTATGACATGGTTGGGTATTTGAGAAAGAAGATTATTTAAGTTACACTACTGGTAAAGAGCACAGACTAAATTAAACAAGCTCAAAGATAGAACAATGCTCCTCAAAGGCATGCCTGAATGATGAACTAGTAGTGTCAGAGATAAGTAAAATCAATCATGAGGAAAGATAGGAGGCAGGAAGCCTTTTCAAAGAAGTACCGCATGTTTCCTGCTTCCTTAGCTAGCACACAAGTGAGACAACTGAAAGCACATGCACTCTCATAGAGTGCCTTGCAAAAAAGAAAAAAGATTTCCCAGAAAGCTAGCACTAGTGGAAGAATACATGGAGCCCACCAGAGAGGTAGAAAAAAGGCTATGCTCTATGGGGAAGTTACAAACACATGCCAAATGCAAACTTGAGTTAAGAAACACAAAGCCATTGGTAAGCAAAGCGCGGGATGCATTCATATGTAAGCTTTCAGCATGTTCCCAATTTGTATTTGCAATCACGCAACTGCACTGTCTGCTAGTCTTCAACCTAATAAGACTTATAGACAGCAATAATATCAATGTAATGCTTTTCATTGTGTGATTGTCTACTGTGTTCTTTTCTGTGGAATAGTATGCTATTTAAACTGTCTACAGCACATATTCTACACCATAAGGCTCTGCTGCCTATAACTACATGTAGAGATATACCATTGAAAGCTCCACAGACGCTAAGAATTGGAGGCAGCACACTCTTCAGTTCATTTAGGGTAATTGTTTTATGTAGCACCAGCTTCTCACCTTCAGCTGCTTTGTAGTTATGGTTCAGTTGAGTTTATCTCTACCTGCCACTGTTTATTGTCTCTGCTCTGTGCACACACACAGGGGTTTCCAACATTCCAACTAACATGTTTAAATACACAACCTAAAATGAAAACATTGATAAGCATACAATATTAAATTGCAACAACAATACACTCACCTTGCATTTTTTCTCCCAAAATATGAAGAATTTCCAGCACAGACCAATGAATATCCAAGTGAAGATGAAGTAAATGCCAGGCCGGTGGATAAAGCTGAAATGTAAATTCATACTTCCATGTTAAAGCCTGCACAGAAATACTTAATTTAAATTACAGCTAGTAGATCACCACAAATAGAGACAGGTGCATTGTGGGATACACAGATGACAACGTGGGGTGTCCTTACCTTCACTCTACAATATTTGTCCCTATAAACCTTAAGCTCAAGCTAAAGGAATTTTATCGCCAAATAAAGATGTGGGTCACCCACTCATTGCACTGCCTTCAATCCATGTCCACCTCACCACACTATCATGTTCCACACACAACTAACAGATCGGACTATTGTAAATCTTTGAACAATGTCTGTAATGCTCCTGGTCTATTCATTGTAGTGCGGCTGGTGCTGCGGTCTGAGCACCCGCCGAAGTACAATGAAATTTCATGTTACATATCCCTGGACTATGTTGCAGGCACCATACGGTGCATGCCACATGGTGCTGGGATATGTAGGGGTGCACCATAGTTGCCCCCCATTTGCCCTTGTCCAACACCCATGGGGAAGGGGGGTCCGCTACGGTCCCCTAAGATCGTTTCCGCCTGCCTGGTCACGGCGGGTTAACCGCAGCTGACAGACAGGCGGAAAGGGATATCATTATCCCTATGGTGGTACCTGGCAGGCACCACTACCAATCTGTGGAATGCAGGAGGTCCGATGGGCTGTCGGAATCATTCAGACTGTCGGACTTGTGGCAGTCGGTCTTTCCGACTGCCACACATCTGCTCGCCATCCAAATGTGGTGGGCGGAAAACATGATTGCAATGGCAGTGGGACCGCCACCTACAGGCTGTCAGGGGCGGTCGCACCGTCATCGGGCCCTACGTTATAGGATGACGCATTGCCTGTTGACCTGTCTGGGGTTGCTTGTGTTCCAGAATGATCAGGGAAAATTGCCTGACAGTGCGGTCTTAGCCGGTACTCATTGGAGGAGGACCAAGGCTGATTTTGCATATTACTGGAGTGGCACAATGGCACACAACAGTGGACTGCAATGCGGCCCGAGAGATCATTAAAGACAGATTAATTGAAGCATTCCTTCCATCACTTTGTTGTTTGTTGCTTTTGACACAGCAAATCAGCATGAACTGACAGAGACCTTTGCAGTAAGGCATTCATCAGATTAAGGTACTCTTTCCCTGGTTGGAGGTGCCTTTGAGCACGATCGAGTTAAAAATATTTTACTATCTGTGACGAGTCTAAGTGGCACCGATTAAAGTATAGCGATTTTATACTGTTGGGCAATTCGGTTCATTGAAATGTATTTCCTGCCTCCATTCATAAAAAGGTTGGATAAAGTAGGACCCAAGCAGTAGGACACCTACATCTTAAATCTGCAATACGTGTGAGCCACCAATCCTAAACCTAGCAAAGTTACTTTCAAAACCACTGCAAATGTCAACACACATAACTATAGCAATTTGGCATGAGTTATGCAGAACACAACACCACACTGAAAAACACTTTGCAATCCTGAAGATTTGCTCTGAAGAATTTAGACAAATATTACTGATTGAGAACATCTGGAGGATGCCTTTCCAACACAAAACCGAACGTTCTCTCTAATGACTACTGGACGCTAACTTCCCCTTCTTGAAGTCAAAACTGCAAATCTATGTCAGTTTATCACCTACTTCGTACGTCATATCATTAATTTAAGTAATGTCATCTTCACAGAAAATCTGCTAAAATTGGTATTTAAAAAAACATAAATGATTAAATGAAGGTATCTGTGGAGCCTAATAACAGTGGGGAAATTGAAGAATCAATCTGGCACTTGAAAAACAGTTTAGACTGGATAATATTGTATTTTATAAGATCCTCCGAGGCTCAAGGTACTTTACAATGACAAGACTTTTTGTTGAACAAGCTTTGTGAAAATAGGGATAACAAAATCCTCTTGAAGCAAATGGTGGCTGCAATGGATCTTGCTTCAACTTTTGCTGGTGCCAGCAAGAACCAGAGCACACTGGAGCAATTTGGCGCTCACCACTTTGGGTCATCACTCAGCCCCATCAACATCTTGCAACTAAATATCCATGGTCTCAATGTAGATGACTTCCTTAATATGGAAAATCCAAAAATGGCAGCCATTTATGGTGTGCCCAAAATTCATAAGGATAGAAACAACCCTCCTTATCGACCAATAGTAACTACCATCGGCTCAGTTACTGAGCCCATTTCTAAATACATAGACCGTATCTTATGCCCACATGTGCCAAAAATGACATCTTACTTAAAAGATACAAAAGCCATGATACAGGCAGTAGAGGGTTTACCCTTTAACAGCTTTAGAGATATGTTAGTTACTTTAGATGTAGAATCTCTCTACAGCAATATACCTCAAAAAGGTGCACTCACGGCTGTGAAGTGGTTTATAGAATTCCATCAAATTGACTGTTGTTCTACATTTATTATAGAGATTCTCAAAATCGTACTAGAAGAAAACACCTTTGACTTCAATGGCACTCTTTACAGACACACTAAAGGAGTCAGTATGGGGGCAGCATGTGCCCCGACTGTAGCGAATATATATATATGGCACGTTTTGAAAGTATCCATATATACAACGAAATTGGTCCCTTTTTTGAATCAAAACAAAATTGGGCACGCTATATAGAGGATGTCTTTTTTATTTGGACCAATTTGTTCTTAACCTGGATCGATATGTGTGATCAGAAACTTAAATTCACAGCACACACGAGTTCCACTAGTATAGAATTTCTTGGCATTCAAATTAAAGAAAATAACCAGATCCTAGAGGTTGACCTTTTTGTTAAACCTACGGCAAGAAATACTCTTCTACATTACAATAGTTTTCATCCGACAAAGCAAAAAGAAAGTATACCATTCGGATATTTTCCGGAGAAATTGCACTAATATTTCCGATTATGACAGCAGATCAGAAAATATGAAAAGCAAGTTCAGTGCACGTGGTTATCCAAGACGTGTAATAAGAGAAGCATACAAACGAGCAAGATTTTACTATAGAGACCATCTCCTATCCAATCATGATAAAGAAAAAACTACACCTCCTTTAGTATGTGTCACTAGGCACTCTACAGGAAATAAACAAGTACGTCCAATCAATTGGCACATTTTGAATACTAACCCAGAGGAAACAGACAAATTACTGCATTCAATATTTGCACATCGGTGCAATAAAAATTTGAAGGATCACATTGTCCATTCGCGCATTAATACCAAACTTCCATTTATTCAGAAAACCATTGATGGTAGTGCGCCCATTTGGGCCAACAAGAAATGTTCTCAATGCAAGGCATGTGACAGTGCAATTATTACTTCAACATTTGAACACAATGGGTATTCCATTGTATTAAAGTCATTCACGAATTGCAAAACAAAAAACATTTATTTGTTGCTGTGCCCGTGCAAATTAGGATACGTCGGGGAAACCTCAAGGACATTGGCTACACGACTTACAGAACATCGTTCTGCGATACGGACACACAAGATGGCAGTCCCTTTAGTGAAGCACTTTATGGAGAAAGATCATAGTCACGAAGACATCAAGTGGCTAAGTTTGGAAACAATTAGCCCCAGAATAGGTAGAGACATTGACAACATCAGAAAGAGCAGAGAAGTTTTCTGGATTTTTTCCTTAGATACAGTAAAAGAGGGATTAAATCAGGAAATCCCATGGGAACAGCCCATACATCATAATACAGGATAGATCACTTTAACTTTCCATGCCACAGAATATATAGCATCATGTTCTAGAGCTTGCTTATGTTTTGTGAACTTCGATAAGCATCTCTCTGGAGTCCAAGTCATGTCAGACAAGTCTCTTCTCATCAGACAAGGGCTATCCATCATGCACTGCATGCCGTGATTGCTCATAAGTGGGTCGGGGAAATCGAAAGGGAATGAGTTGGACGGAAAATATATATAAACTCAGATACACTTCTCATCTTCAATACACAAATGAACAACCAACCCTAATACACAGGGTGTATTAAGTACACCCTCGCTTTACACTTCCCAACTAAGTCCTCCTGGAAAACATGGACCATTTTGTGTACACCTTAAGGAGCAAAGCTTGATGGGCGTGAAGTACAGAGTCGACCAATCATAGTTTCTCAAATCTAGCATCAAACTAGGTACGTGCGCTTCAGTACTGAGTTTAATCCAAATCTGCATTAACTGGAATGCACACAATTGAAAAGAATCATTTTTCAATTTTGCGGTCATCTCATGTGAAGGTCGAACCATTAAACTGGTTCTGATACACACTCAGCAATGGAAAATTAACAACAAGGTACCTGGAGTGAGGTGCTTAAGATATGCAGTCCCAAAACTTATGTAATGCCTTCTGTGATCCCTCTGTCTCATATCAGTTCTGTCTGTCACCATTGGAGGACAGGAGAACAGTGTGTGTCAGTACTGGAAGACACACATGAAACAGTCCCTGATTCAACCTCTTATTAGTTACGAATTATCACTTGTGTATATAAAATTCCTTGGCTCAAATAATGCAAACACACATTGAATTACAAGCAATAACAGGAGATTCATCTTCAAAGAATATGACCATCATCAACAGCAAATAAGGAAACTTTTCTCAATACGAGTGGGTTAATCTTAGTACATTTTCAAAAATGTCGTTTTTCTTAATACAGTCCACACTGCAGCTCGGGTACATTAAACTGCTAATTCAAGACGGGATGTTGTGCATGGGAGGCAGATGGGATGGAACCTCAACTGTGCAGTCCTCTTTTGTGCAAACTAGTCCGTCCACAGTCAGAAGTTGTGCAAACAAGCCCACATGCTTGCCGGAAGTATAGGTCACATGGAGGTATTTTCCCCGTTTAAGAAACACCATCTATATATACATGCTCACATTCTTAAGTTGCCTTCTCTCCCAAAACATGCTGGCATTTGACACACATTCATTTGCGTGCACATGCAGGATAATATTCTTCTAAATCAGTTTGCTTACAATACCAATTCGAAGCACTCTATCATAACACCTTGAACATCCTGTACAAGGGCTAAGTTCAGTACGCAAGATGTTATTTGTTTGGGCTGCTTGGTGACAGAGTAATCACAATAGAATAAAGAATAGAGGCCTGACTGAGGCTTCACCATGGTAATATTGGTGATGTTCTATATATGACATCTCACCTTTGTTTATTCAGAGGATCATTTGCTGGAATCCCAGCCCAGTTGATTACTGTTTATCTCATGTGAGAGACGCTGTCCAGCTCTACACCAAGATGGGCAGCTTGATGACACACCCTCAGGTAACAGGAGTTAGATCACCTTACAGGAATTTGGCAGTGAGATCCACACTAGGCATACTAGATTAGGATGCGCTAGGTAGGAGTACAATATATTACAGTACTTATATGCAAGTATATATCTCTGTTATAGCAAAATGGATGATCTGTTCATCTTTTTCACGATTCTGGTAATGCTAATTACATTCTTCGGTTTCCTTCGGTTGATTATTGTAGCGCACATATTTTACTTAAGAATCACAATGCTTAAATAAATATTGAAGCTGCATATTGTGTATTTCTTGCGTATCTCTTTGCGTATGCGTGAGTAACCAAACAAAAAGGTTCTAGATCGGTTACCACGATTATCTTTGGGAGTCAGGGTGGTCATGTACTGAGGTTGCACATCCATTTGTTACCCTGTAAGGTTAGGAGTACAGATAGGGCACTGAGAGCTAGCAGGACTTAGGCCAACATATCCAGATGGTGTGCGTGGAATAAGTCTCGCACAGTTCTGATGGTTATGTTGTCCAACAACTGCACAGTTTTACTTTGGAAAGTATAGGCCATACGACATATACCTTGAGAGCAAAAGAAAGTTCCAAAGGGATGAACCTTGAAAGAGAACTTTATCACACTCTATGTGTTGAGACCGCCTGTTCTAAGCAACAGACATTAGATAGCCGGCCAGTAGGTAACAAGTCAGAGAGTTAAATAGATATTCGAAACATAGCATTGCAGGGCTTTCACCTCTATGCTTTGCTTAGCTGGTAACTGATGACTCAACAAAACGGACTAAAACATTAGTGCAACTCATGTTAGTGGCAAAATACATATTGTTCTATAAGATGAAAAAGGGGAAAAGAAGGGAAGGAAAAGGAATATGGGGAAAACAGAGGAAAAACAAAGAAAAAGAAAATAAATCAGAACAGGAAAAACAAGAGGTATACAGGGAGCCTTAAAAGGGGGATATCAAATAACAGAATCCCACTTCTCAGAGCAATAAAATGAGTCCTCTTGGTCCTAAAGGCTCTAGGGTCCTATAAGATGGTTTAACAGACGGACACAATTTACCACAACAGGTCCTCACATTAGGGTTGTAACTTCAGACTTGCACCCTTGGTGTACAACTGCACATCTTCCAAGAAAGCTTTTGCTGTCTCCAACTTAATAAACAATTAGGTCTTGCTTTTCCTTGTCGCCCTTAGTAATGCTTATTATCAGATGAAGGAATTAACACCAAGGTTAGCAATTGTTCGCTGGTGTTTACTTCTACTCACTTGCTCTTGTCTGAGGACAGGGAAGTGCAATGCTGAATTCATGTTTTCCTTCTTCCAGAGAATGGGTTCTTGCTTTCCGGGGTTGTGATCATAATGACTGTACAACCAGTGTCCTTATCAGAAGAATTGTTCAACCTTGATGAGAGACTTAATGCCCGTTTCCATATAGTGCCACCAGCTTGACCAGGGAAGTCAGGTCTTCACATCATTGTGGGCAAAACTGCATTCGGCAAAGAGAGAGGAAAGTCCACCACTCTGATTTTACCCATCCTCTTCTAATTTTCAAGCGTGTAAACAGCGCTCTAATGACACCTCCCTGGAACTCAGAAAAGGCCCCCAAGGTTTCTCTTTACTGGTTCCAAATTGTCTTTTCTAAGATTCAGCTTTTCCACAAAATATGCGACAGATCTATTTAGCTTTTTTTCCAACTCTCAACAAAATAGCCACATTATTATTCACCCACATTCCAGAAATACATAGTGTTATTCCTCGGTCTCATCACTGTAGCTCACAGACTCTGCTAAATAGCTGCAATGCACACCATTCACGGTCACACCAGTGTCTGCCATCTACAGTGGGGAATCGCCTCCAACCTCACAAAAGAAAGGCAGCATGCCTGCACCTAGGCTCCAATGGTCCTCAACCCTCCTTTTTCTTTCAGTGGGTCAGGATCTTCAGAGACTGGGTACAAAACTAGGCACCATTTTTCAGGTTTTGCCACCAATGGAGGACATTTCCTCAGTGAATTGTCCACATTCCAATATCTGTAAAGGTCTATGTGAGATTACTCACCGCTCCTTTGTTTCACCAATCTAGGGAGAAAACAAGCAAGGCTCAAGAAACAATACTATGCACAGCGGCGTCCTTCCCTCATGTCACATAACTCAGCCTTGGTAGGCTCATCTTAGTCCTTAGTTTTAGGCTAATCTTATGGCTCTCAACACTTTAGATCTTGCTTAAAGTGGTAACTGACAATCCATGGGGGCACTGTTGCAATAGTCAACATAAGGTCATGACAACTGCGAAAACTACAGTGAATATGAAGTCTATATTTTTGAAGAACATGAAATAAGCTGGATTCTAAACCTATTATTTTGAACGATTTGTAGAATTGATAAAAATATGAGCACTTTTGAGATAGACTTGGTAAAACCCAATGCACTGGTATGAAAGAGGGACGAAACGAGAGGGAGGCAATATGAAGTATATGTTACCAATACATTTTATATTTTTTTGCTATTATTGATAATACATGGAAATAGTTTCAAATTAGGTAAGACTGGAAAATTGCGATTTATCTAAATGTTATGTGAAATGAACTAAAGACAGACCTTTCCTTGGTTCTGGATAGAAAATGCTCCAAGGACACTGCTGGGAAGTTCAAAGACATGGCCAATGTACAAAGTCAATGCATAAAGTTCTTCTACCAGTAATGATGGGAGTTGAATCTCCATTTCTTCATAGGAGTGAACCGGAGCCTCATCGCTCTTATGTGGTTCAAGATGCCTAAAAAGGGAAGAATTCATGTGAGCTAAAATAATATCCATTCAACAGAAAAAACAGCAGCGTCAAAACATTTAGATGCCAACTCTACATTTACCATAAATACTGTACACAAGAACTAATGTAGCTAGGATTAGAGCTGCGGATCAAATTTTACCCACCTGGTTCCAGTTACTGCGAGGACCATAGTATTGGTCCTCTTTCTTGGGGCAGTTCTCCTTAGCCTGTTTCTCAGCCCTTTCCTGCTCAAGCCTTCCTCCTAAATGTAGGAGAGAGTGTTTTCTGCTAATTAACCATCACAGCACGTCACTACCAACTCCTTATCTTTATGGTCCTTTACCAACAGCCACCAGCAGGCTTACTATTTGAATAATTCAGGTGCCACACTCGACATTTGAAGAAAAACGCCTTTGCTGGGCGCATGAATGTGAAACTATATTTTTTTCCTTTTTGTAGTTTCGCCCTTTCCTTACTCCTTAACAAAAAGCACAACTACGCTGTTGATTTACCTGCTAGTAGATTAATGATTAGTTTTTACACACTTTATCGTCTTCGGCCAGGCTTTTGATGGAATACTTGCCCTCACATTTGAGGCTCTTATATTATTATCCACATATCCTACTTATTCAGATTTCAAGGGTTCTGCCTAATTTATGGTCAGCAACAAATGTAATCTATATAGGTTTGCCCAATCAGAATGCAAAGCCTGATAATGAATACTAACAGAAAACCCATCTCATTCATGGACCACCTCTCCAAGTTGACTCATTCAGTCGGCACATAAATGTTACAAAATATCTTTTTCTCTGAAGATATGTATAACCGACTGAAGAGCCCCGTGAGGGCTAAACAGTTCTTGGGTTGCTTGGGTTCTGGACAGTTCAGGGAGGATCTGGCCTGACAGTTCGGGCTGGACTGTTCCTATTGGTACAGGGTCAGGACCAATTCGTATAAGACTAGGTCCAAACTGAGGTGGCATGGTGCGTAAAAGAACGATAAGAAGGAATGCTATATCTAAAGACTGCCATTGGTTAGACTAATTGCAAACATTCCTCCCATCACCTTGTGTGCTTTTTGGACCTTGTGCAACAGCTTTTAGTCATGGGTCTTGGCATTTGTTAATACTCTGCCGCGGACCACCTAAACCGGCTGCCATTATGATGAAAGCAATACAATTTGGCT
The DNA here is from genome assembly GCF_964204655.1 of Triturus cristatus. Taxonomy (NCBI): domain Eukaryota; kingdom Metazoa; phylum Chordata; class Amphibia; order Caudata; family Salamandridae; genus Triturus; species Triturus cristatus. Next base: position 634,447,007 of record NC_140589.1, on the reverse strand, counting down.
GTCTGCTATGCAAAATGTATTAGGGATGAATACCTGTTTGCATTTGTAAATTATACAAGAAATGCAGTTGTGGAGTATTTCAGTTAATATATCTGGGTATATTTTTATATTGACATTAATAAGAAATATTGCCCAACTCGAGGTAAATGACTTCAGGTCTTTAGCCTCTTTTTCTAATAATGGTAGAGCAACAGTGCACAAGTATTATTGTGTATTATGTTTAGTGAAGACTTCATTAAACAGACTTAAATGAATTACAAGTGGTACTCTCAAATTTTTTTGCATAATTGAGTGGAAAGGCCACCTGAATTCCCACACCCCTTCCTGTCCTTCAGATTTCCTACTGTCAATTTGACCTTCACGTTAGTTTTGGGATCTTAAATGGGCAGAGAAGCTATTTACACCAGAGCAAACATTTTCATCTGACCTTTGAACACTAGAGTTTTCAGGCAACAAGCCGTTTTCAAAGTTAGACTGAATTTGCCATGTTGAAGGACCTAAAGTGGAGAGGAAGTCCACAGGTAACTAAACCTCTGTCTCGCTGTCTCCCTTGCAGCCAACATTGCCATCTGATACAGGAATAGTAGAAATACAATAATCTGAATGTTACCACATGCATTCCATCAAAAACATTAAAATTACAACAAAAAAAAAGTGTACAGAACGACAATATATCAGACTAGTGAAAACACAATATAGTTACTTACCAGCCAGAGTGGTTTTGCAGCTTCATGAAATTTCTGGATTCACATGCAATGCATTATTCTGCCACGTCCTGCTTGGGTCTGGATTTGTGTCATTTCTTTCTTTTTTGTTGTTGTGGGTGTTGTCGACCACCATTTGGTAGTATGTCTGTCTTCCTGTGACATGAGCCCCAGATGTTTTTCTGAGTGGTTCTATCTTCAGATACTACTATAGCTAAGCAACAATTTCGTTTTGCAGTGTGAATCTGTTCTGGATTTACATGCTGTGCATAAATGAATGTGTACTTGCGAACAGGTGTTTCAGCACTTTTTGTCCCACCTGAGCTTTATTTACTTGAATGTCGATGCAGTCATGTTTAGTGAAGGATTGCATAGAGAAGAGGTCGCTGCCATACAGAGGATGTTAATGCAGATATTTGCCAGTAATACTAGGGTTGCTCTCTTCTTTCCTGTGGAGTGTACTGTTGGTTTCTCCTCTAGTGTCATTCCTGCCTATTTGTAGCATGTTTGAATTGTTTGTACTGTTCATTGTGCAATGGTCTCCTTGGACACTGACAGGCCTTTGCATGTTGATACAAAGAATAAAGAACCGATTTCCCTTTCTTACATGATTTGTTTCCTACATGAAGTTCATGATCCAAACTCCCGACGTCCAGCATGTGCAAGGCTCTTTCAGTGTGGTTTTTTTGGTTGTTGGTAAAATACCAGTAATAGTATAGTTTAAATTTACGGGAAATTGTGACACCACCTAAGAAAGAAATTGTTGCTTTATCCTCATGACCACTCACTCTGTCCTTATGTATTTGTAAGTGCGTTTCCCAAATGCAGAGTGCTTGTAGCTCACTGACTCTGAAATGATGTGATAGCTACTAGGAAGTTATAAATGTTAGCACTGATTGTGTATAGGTTTGAATGTTTTTTTCATTTGCTGAATAAGCATATTATTTAGGTTCCATTTGGGGGGTGGGTGCTGACCTTGGGATCTAGGAATCTGTTTATAACCGGTGTTCTAAAGAAGCTTTTGCCTACGAGTCTATGCTACAATGGTAGGTGAACCTTGAGTGATGTGTAGTTTTCATCCAGCAAGTGAGCTATGTCTGTGGTGTTCCAAGTTCTGTTAACTACGAGTCCCTGCTTCTCACATAAGTGGATAGAACTCTTCCACCTTGCAATATAGTACACCTCTGTCTACTTGGTCTCCTATACTCCCTAAGGATTTCAACTGCTCACTGCAGGAGGCTGAGGTGCTCAAAGTTTAAGTAGTCAGGAACAAGGCTGCAAGGCTGATGCTGGTCGGCTCTGGGTGACAGGCCTGTCAATTCTGTATTGTGAGTTGGCTGGGAGGCTTGTAATTGTTTCCAGAGAGATCACCACTACGACTAAGAACCACCTCCGTCTCACCCACTGGGGAGATTTTAGGATGAACATCATGATTGATGGTATGCATCTGTATATTTCCATCATAATCAAATGGTATTGGGGCATACAGAAATGTCCCTGACCAGTCAAGCGATAGAGCGTTTCCCTTGGACTTTTGGGGTGAGTACCTGAACGTGAAGTATTGCCATTTCGCATTTTCTGTGCTTGCAAACATATCTATGTCTGGGGTGCCCCACCTGTGTAAAACTGTATTTAGCGCCTGATGCGATAGCTTCCATTTGTGGAATGCAATTTTCTGTCTGCTTATTTTTTACGCTTGTACATTTTGTATGCCTGGTAGGTTTCGTACCACTAGGGAAGTTCCTCTTTGGATGGCCTACATCTGTCCTGGGCCAGCTTGTAACATCTTGTTACTCCATGCTCGTTTAGAGAGAACATTGTGGTTGCATTGATTGTTTTAATTAGCATAGTTTTTCCCTTCACCTGTTAATGAAAGTCCGTCAAAGCTAGGAAAACAGTCTTGAGCTCCAAGACATTTATGTACTTAACTACCTCTGTAGGGTTCCACAGGTCTCTGAAAATAAGGCTTCCTATGTCTGAACGCAATCCTGTGTCGGCTACATCTATTGTGATGGTCACTGTTGCAGTTGGTATTTTGAAGCGTCTCCCACAGTAATATGATGTGTGCTCTACAATTTTATCTCTCTCTGAATCCTCTCTGTGACGGCCACTAGATCCTTCAAACTCACCGTGGCCTGCGACCATTTGTTTTGTAACCATTCTTGAATAGAGCTGATATGCATTTTGGGGTATATGATGAGTGGTATGCAAGATGCCATTGTTCCAATCAGTTTTATTATCTTTCTCACTGTCAAAGACTACCCCTTCTGGTAGAGGCAAGTTTGCGCCTTCAAAATTAGGATTCTCATGGGAACCTTGCCCACTTTGAATTTAGCGGAGCCCCTAAGAGCACTTTCTCCTGTTCCATGATCATGGAGGACTTGTCTAGGCTTACTGTGTACTCCAGCTTGTATAGTGCTAGCAGTACTATGTGATGATTCCCTGGATATTGGATCATAGGCTCGCCTTCACCAGCCAATCATCAAGACAAAGGGAAACATGTAGCCAATGTCTTTTTAGGTGTGCAGACTCTCCATCTAGGCTGTGTGAAAACCCTAGGTGCAGACTTTATGCCAAAAGATGATTCTTTCAGTGTATAATGTACCATGTACACGATGAACCGAAAGTACATCTTTTGTCTCTGATTCAGTGGTATGTGCACATAAGGATCCTTTCGGTCTACTGTGGCAAAGTAGTTCCCTCTTTTCAGGAATGGTATGATCTGTAGCGTCATCATTTTGAAACATTGAGTTCTTATGCTCTTGTCTAGTTGTCTGAAGGCTAATATAGACCTCATCTGGGTTTGCTACAAGGAAGTAACCTAAGTAGACGCCTTGTTTGTGTTCATTTTTGTGGACCTTCTCTTTCGCTCACTTTAATAGGAGTTCCTTTACTTCCTGCTCTGGATGGAGTAACTTATTTCAGACGTGAGCCTTGTTGGTATTGTGGTTGGCTTTTTAGCAACTTGATGAAATACTGTGCTCTAATTATATTGGAGTATCCATTTGTGTAGAAATCACCCTATCCTGCTGGCTACCTGTGTTATGTGCTGGGGGTGTGAGTCGTGAAAGTCACTTTGTAGCAGGCTTCAAGGCGTTTGGGGCTTGTCCTCATCCCCTGCCACAGAAGGGCTGTAATGGCAGGTACTGACATTGCGGTAGTGTGCCTTGTAGGCATGATGGCTGGCAAAAGAAAGATTGTGGGGTTCTGTGCTGAAAACCACCTCAGCCTCCCAATTGTTATTGCTTCCTCTTTTGAATGACCTTCAAAACTGAAAGGTCACTATTGCCTTTGCTGTTTCGCACTCTTGCTTTATTTGCTGTAGAGCCTGATCCACTGCAGGTCCTAAGAGGGCATCACCCGTTAAAGGCATGTTGATGCACGAGACTTGAACTTCGGGCTTGAACCTGGCGACTCACAGCCAGGCCTGCCTTCTCAGAGTTGTTCCTGTACGCATTTGTCAACTGGCTGTATCAGCTGCATCGAGGGCTGACTTGAAGCAGGTGTTGCGACAATGGTCTTTCCCTCCTGAACGGTTGTTTTTGCCCTTTTCTTCTAGACCTCAGAAAGGTGCTGCATGACCTGCTTCATTTCCTCCCACTGTTGGAGACCATAGCAGTTGAAGATTGCACTGGAGTTGGTGATACTCAATTTGGTGGCAGCCACTCACGCCATCTTCTATGTCCATTCACCCACTCTTTTTGTATAGTGGTGGCTCTGGCGATATGGAGGCATTTCCTCTATTTCTGGCTGTGGTAACTGATTGAGTCTGCAGCTGTGTTTCTGTTGATGAAGATGGAACCACTGGAGGAGTGTCTGTATTTTTTCTCTCAACTCGAGCAGTCGCTGCCTTCAAGGAGGCTGGATCTAGAAAAAAACTCCACACAGGCCTCAAACCCCTCGGTGATGTGTTCCTTCGGAAGGTGAAGGTTACAGACCACATGGGGATTTCTCTGGGCAAATTACTCTCCATTTCTCCTCATTGTCCCACTTCTGTATATTCTCTGCCAATATGTTCTTCTGTCGGTCATGCTTTTTCATTGTAAATCAATTATAGACTCCCTGTATCACTTAATTAATCAAATTTCTCTAGAAAAATGGTCGAATTGTCATGATATTTTCAGAGCTCCTCCATCCTGCAACCAGACCAAACAGAAGAAAAATTAACCTGAAGATGTTGACAAGGAACTTCTGGGGTGCACGTCTGATATCATGGGGGACGCATATATCACCAAATGTTGGTCAACGATGATACACACAACAAAAAAGATGAGAGCAAGAAAAAACAATTCCAAACCCAACCTATATATGGCAGAATAATGCACAGAGTGTGAATCCAGAAAAGGTCTGTGCTACAAAAATGATGCTGTTAAAGCAAATAAAGTATTTATTTGCAGATGATATGCTAATATTTACCTCAAAGCTAGGTCAGTGCGTGGCTTGTGGGCTCCACCCCCAAATGGGGTTTGAGAGAGGGTTTATTGAGAGGAATCCTGAGATTTGGTGCCCACTATGGAGGGTTTTCATTTTAACCACTAGTTAATAGTTATCAAGGGACAATTGTCCGTCGTACATTAAATAACGCTTGACGGTTGGTAGAATGGTAGACTGGAGTTCAATACAGTGGATAAGAACTGCTTCAAAAGAGGAAGGCTGCTACCCTGGTCTGCAATGGTTCATGTAATAAAAGTTGAGCTGGTGTTTATTATAGTCACTTCCTGGCAATGGCAAAAACATGCTGTCGCTTCTGAGAAATGAGGAATGGTGATAAGGATTAGCAGGATGTGGATGTATAGTAATATAGCTGTTATGGAGAGAGTTGGAAAGAAAACAAAACTAATTGGCCATCACTTTTGTGGGAAATGTAGTAAGTTTGAGTACCCGATTGGTCTTGAAACTTGATAAAGCATGTTATTATAATGAAAAGAAAGATTTTGTGCAATTGAGACACTTTGGATCATATTGTGTTGAAATGTTTGGATTGGTACGTCAGATGTAAAGATTCTAAACCAAGTTTTGATTTTTCAGGTTGTTATTAATCCGGGTTAGACAGATTTCATGCTTATGCAGGCTGTGAAACAAAATTAAATATATCTTATATGAGTTTACATTACAAAATATGTTGTGCAGTACTGGATTGTCCTATATTTCGTAATAGGAGAGCATTTCTTCATCCACTGTTGTTAAATTATGATATTGCAAAAAGGAGTGCAGCAATTGACATCATGGAGAATAGGACGTGTGCTGGATGTACAGTTGGTCTAGGCCATTTTTCTCTAATGTTTGAGTGTAAATCTTTATTTACATCAAATGTTTAATGTATTTAATTGATTTTACTGCATTTGTATGTTTATGATGTTGAAGGACAATCCCTTAAATAAACTATACATTTTGTTTACCACCTCTTTTGGCAGTGTTCTAATGTTGGCTTCTCCCATGTTGAGTGGCCAGGCAATATTCACATAGCCTTAATAAAAATGTTGTGTTCCTTATAAGCCTTCTAGTATAACTGTAGTTGGTTGAGGACCTCTATTCCTGATAGATTGGAATGTTCCTATCAAATCAGAACACTGCTAAATGTGGGCCCACTGACTGAGGTTACTGAAGAATAGCCTGAAAGGCTTGAGGGTTTGTCTTTTGTCTGGAGAATACAAAGCACTTTCAAGATCAGTCCTTGGTGTCCTGTTGGGATCAAAGGGAAGGGTTAGGTTGTCTTCCACATTACTGTCCTGTTTAGTACCTACTGGTATCCTCATATAGCAGTTGCTTCATAGAGCTGGTAAAAGAGCATTGCTGGATCCAATGGTCCTGCTGGATGGCGTCAGCCATTTTTGTCTGGATTCACAGCCTTTGACCCTCCCAGAACAATCCAGCTTGGGCTTATACTAGGAGAATCTATTCAAGTACTATGGAAGGAATAGGAGAAACTATGGAAGGACTGCTCTCCCTCAATCCAACAGCTGGCAGCCATCTTGGAGACAGTAAATACAAAAACTGTTTTAGGACTATGCTCCTGCATCCCCTCCAGCAGGGTAAAAAAAACAGGTGTAGGACTACGCTCCTCCCTATATGGGGAGGCCACTGAAAATGAGGAAGGACTACTTACCTCCACCCTAGTCAGGTGCTTCACCGAATCTGGGCCAGACTTCTTGGAACACCCTACTGATTATCACCGTGTATAGTACCCAGATTTGAAACATCGTCTTAGAGCACTACACCAATGACCTAGAAGCAGTAGGCTTTCTACCAAGCACTAGTCGATATGCCAATCACCACTAATCTATGACGGCTATCTACCAAGCACTAGTCGCTATGCCAATCACCACTAATCTATGACCTGGTGAAGACTGCTGCCTTCCTAATAACCTAGCAAGAATAATTTAATGCAAAATTATATTTATGTCAGATCGTGGTATTGTACGCCTACATTATTATCTTGCGCGTTCACGGTGCCTTCATGCACATACTATTATATATGCCTATGAAAGATCATTTTGCCTTTTCTACGCTAATATTGGTTCCATATCCGGGCACTGTGACCTGATGTCGATGCTGGTACCTATTATCGACACTGACATTTGTCTATCCTACCTCGTGCCGGCAGTAATGACCCTGCTTTGCTGATGTCTATTAGCTCATGTTTACTCCAACTACCCAAACTGCGGATACTGCAGTAGGACCAATCCCCCACCACAACGCAGCCGTGGAAAGGCACTGCCCCCCAGCTCATACTGCATTAAAGTCCCACGAAACCTCTCCATAATTGTTGCAAAACATGTCAAGCACAATATTCTAAAAACATCCAGAAACACTAATAACGGACATCTACTGCAGTCCAACACAAGGATGCCATTGAAACTGGCTTCATCATCTAAACTAAAACAAACAGCCAATGTAGAGAGAACGTCCTTCAGCACCTTCACGTAACTAACACTACCAACGTCCCCTATGGAATTAAGCTCACTATATCTCCATCTCAGAACTTTAGCAGAAAATTGGCCATAACCGTCTACAGAAATGGGAACATTCTAGTCTATGCCTGAACAAAATCTAGACACGTTTGATTGTCACTTCCCTTGGCTCTGCACCTCCTTACCATCTGGTCCCACTTCCACCCCTCTTGCCTCTCCCAGAGAACCAACCCCCTCTGTCCATCAACCTCAACAGGCTGGATCCCACCTTAGCCTCCACCACAGACTCCAGCGAGCTCATCACACTGCCCTACCCACTACAGTCCCAGCCTTCTCTCAACTGATCCATATAATAGCCCGCCTAGAACTCAAAATCAGCTCCATTCAGGAAGAAATTTCATCACATTACATTGACGCAAAGAAAATCACACCCTGCCCCAACCCCATGCATCTAGGGTGAACACCAACCCTACCATAAACAAACACTCTTTTTGACCCCGACCCCTCACTCCTAGCCAAACCATCCCCTACATTCATCACCATCTACAATCTAGATGCACCACAACTGAAATGTAGCAGAGGGAAGTCAAATTGCTGAGCAACACCTATGACAATGCCCCCAGCCAAATCTGCCATCGCAAGATACCGATCTTCCTTAGCACAAATAGGACCCTGAACACCACTCGCTCCCCCAAGTTGCCAGCCCAATTAATTAACATACAACCCAGTCAGCCTGGTCCAGATCAGTACCTACCCCCACGCTGCATGCTACTAAACCGTAGACCAGCAGTCAAGCATGCCACTCATATAGCTGAAACCTTCTTATGGCACAATACTGACATCTGCTTTCTAACTGAAACCAGGCTAAATGACCACTCATCCCCTTGCATTGATGTCCTCACCCCACCAGGCTTCCTAATCATTCGCTGCGACCGCAAGGATCGCAGGGGTGGTGGATTAGCCGTTGTACACAAAAACGATCTTTGCCTAACTCCCGTCTGCACTACCAAATACCCTACCTTTGAATATCTAGGTGTCCAGCTCATCTCAAAATCCCTTAACCGTATCAAATTTCATGTGATATATCACCATCCAGGTGACAACCCTGATTTTCTCAAAGACCTAACAGACCTAATATCACAAAACTCCCTAAAAAGCAGTGCTGACATTCTATTAGGAGACCTAAACCTGCACCTGAATTTTGTTATCAATTCTACAGTATAAGCCTTTTCCGCCCTCCTCGAAACTAAGGATTGCAACATTGCAATAAACAAACTCACAATAAAGGCTCTACCCTTGAAAAAGCCATCTCTAAACTTAACATCCTATCCCTGCACTCTATCCTATATCCGACTGGACCAATCACCATCTAATTGTTTTCGATTGCCATCCAACCAAAGGCCCATCCCCAATCTAGCCGACCCAAGCACTGGATGAGGAACATCCATTGAATCCCCCAGCAGAGTTAGAAGCATTAGTCAGTTCCTGAATCCTACCTCCGCCCGATCTCTTCGCCGCCGAAGACCTCTCCGCCCACTACAACACTAAAAAGGCAGAACTTGTTGAAGAAGTCTCCCCCTCTGAAACTCAAGAAACCAAGAAGTATCCCCTCCAGATGCTGGTTCAAGAAGGACCTTAACAATGAAAAAGCTGAAAGAAACTGGAGACCGCAACAAAACATATCTTCAGAGGAAAACCCTCCTTTTTCTGATAACTTGACCGGTCTAGGAACAGACCCAGAGACCTATTCAACATCATCAAACAGCAAACCTTCTCTTTCCCTCAACACTCACCTAACAATTGATGTGGGGGGACACTTGGTAAGCAGTGGGTATTGAACCAGTTATGCACGGCGATGCCCGACCTCCGGGATGTGGGATAGCCGATACAGTTGGCTGGATATATGAGAAGAGGTGGCGAGCCCCTGGTTGGCGGCGCACGGATATGTACATTACTGTGCCTTGTTTGCAGTCAATAAATACAATTTAAAAAAAAAAAAAACAATTCGCCAAACGCGGTGAAAAATTCACATTGAACTCTAAAGAAATATCTAACTTCGAACTCTCTCTTGAACCACCCATCCCCCCAATTTGCACCAAGGATGCCCCTGTAACAAGCATTTACAAAGCAACGGTCTTGGCATTGTTAAAGTTAGAGCTATTGGTATTGCTCATGACATTATTTTTGTTTATGTTTTTGTTTTTAAAACATTTAAAGAAACGGCATTGTTATTTACAATGTCAATAGCTTAATCACTCTCAAATGCGAGACCTATTGCATTTGCACCCACACACACAAAGCCACCCACACACACACAGAGCCACCCACAGAGCCACTCACATAGATCAACCCACACACAAATAGAGCCACCTACACACACACACACACACACACACACGCACGCAGTAGCCCACTGACCTATTTACATTATGTGCACTTTGTGATCTGCATGGTACATGCTCTTTGCTGCAGGCACATTAACCCTATGTGCTACCTTTCCAGGAGTCAAAACTTCCACTGGACAAAACTCCGATCTCTCTCTAGGAAGAACATTAAACATCAATCATAAGTATACAGTTTTAGAAAAATACACTTAGTGATCCTCCTCGGTAATAAAGGCCACGCGAAAACAACTGAAACATTGTGCACAAGTCTGTTGTGAGAGACACTGACAGTTCTGACCTTGTTCAGCTAGTTCAAAGACACTTCATCTGGCCCAGGCCTGTCCACTTGGTGAGTGAGGGAGGGATGCAATCTATCCTGTTGATTTCAGAGGAGTGGCATCCTTACAATTCAAAAGAGTGTCTTTCAATGTCTCTGAGACATACACCTGTGCAAGCAGAACCTGGAGTTGGATATGTTGTAATGTTAACCACACAGAGGTCGGTTAGCTGCTGTCATCAGATATGTACTTAGTAGTAAGAAAATGTCAAGGACATTCTCCATAAAACGAGAGTAGTATTATATCTGTGGATGCAATGACAGAAGCAGCAAAATACCAATGGTGCGGCACGCTATGCTAAGCAAAGATTTTTAGTTTATGTGTTTTAAGCCACGCCCTTAATTACATTGGCCACGCCGCTATGAGAGACGCCCCAGTTTTTTCATCCCACTTAAACCCCTGGACCTAATGACCACAGCTGCCAACTTTGGGGCTAGTGATTCAGATTCAAGTCATGGCGTCGGTTCAACGCATGTGAATTTGGCCAAATCACATCTTCCAATGTCGGCTGATCGTGTGTAATGTAATTAGATGCTCATGTAAATCGATGTGGTGTTTTTGGGCCAAGTTCGTGCTATATCAAACTGTAAACTTGAAAGAAAAGACTAATGAATTCCTTAGTTTGAAAATGCGAGGAAACTGGAAACTAAAATCGATTTTAAAATGTACGACGCATGACAAAACGCTTCTGGTCTCCCCAGCTTCTGTTTCTGACAGGACTCGTGACGAGCGATTTTTTAAGACTAACTTGGCCTCCTCCACTGTCTTGAATGGAAGGAATTGGGAAATCTGTTTTGTCCTGCAGCATTGCGGCCGCTACTCGTTTACCAAAAGCCCATTTAGCGTTCTAGTTATTTATTGGAACTGTGTTCAGAGGACAGAAGTCAATGGATTGCCGAATACACTTCCTGGGAATGAGCAAATACATTTTTCCTGTTTTTTTCTTCAATAAATTCCCACTTCATTATTCCCAGATTTCTGCATCTACGAGGAAGTAGTCCCTCTGTTTTGGCAGGGCACTGGTTGGCCGTTTCGTTGTGGGGTCTACTGCATTATTATCGGGAGCAGTTGCTTAGAAATGGTGCCATCGGTCTAATACATTCAAGGAAGATGCCGCCCTCCTACCCCGGTTTCGTATTAAAAGCTCGCCTTAGTAGGGGGCAGTAGACCCTTGCAAATGTTAGGTTTGGAGGTTATAAGTTTTGACATTTATACCGCGATAACCTTGGGGGCCTCTAGGACTGTTTAACGAAAAAAATTAAAACCTAAAGAAATCAGTCCCAGCGCCTTACCTGGCGAGAGCCATGAACACCGCCGCCTTTCTCCGAGGTCAAACAGAAATGCCTCGGAGAAACGCAGCGGCGTTTTCAGATTCGGGGGCGTGTTTTTCTTTCTCTCCTCTTGCCATTGGCTGGAATGTTTACATTCCAGAGGAGAGAAAGAAAGTAAAAAACACGCCCCCGAATCCGAAAAAGACGGGGCCTGTTTGGAGAGACAAAGCTCTTCTCCAAAGGCTGACCAGCATTTAAGAGGCCAGCCAATGGAGAAGAGGGGAGAAGAGGGGCGGGTTCAAGCCCCTCTTTTGAAAAACATTAAATCTCGCGAGCGAGACTGCGCAAGCGCAGCCTTCGCTAGCCGAGACCTAAAAAGGGTCCACCTAAAGCCCTACCTCCAAATGATGGCACTCTCAACCTCTCTACAACACAGTTCACCAACTAAAACCCCTTGCCACTTAAAAACAATGCAACCTTGTCAGAATTTAACCAGATGCCTGAAGATGAAGTTCTCAAATTGCTTGCCAGCATGAAACAGACACCGCACATCTGCAACCCCCCCCCCCCACCTGCTGTGCATGTCAAAAATCTCCGTCATATCATCTCTCCAATATGGACCAAAATCATCAACTTCTCCCTATCGAGCGGATCCATGCCAGCCCCCCTCAAAAAAACAGTTTTAGGACTATGCTCCTGAATCCGCTCTAGCAATCGCCTCCTCATCAAAACAAGCATGTGCAATGCAATAGGTCTCGCATTACGTGATTTTGAGCTATTGGCATTTTAAAAGATGATGCCTTTTATTGATGTATTGGTTTTTAAAACATAAATAAAAAGGCATTGTCATTTACAATGCCAATAGCTTAAACTCTCGTAAATGCGAGACCTATTGCATTGCAAATGGTTGTTTAACACCGAGCACGTGCCCGCTTCAAGGACACCGCACTCGTTTTTCAAGTTTTTTTTAAAAACTTGAACTCTGAGAGCTAGGTCCTTGAAGCGGGCGCCGCGCTCAAGTAAAAAAACATAAAGCAAAGAAAACAGAGCGTGGTGTCCTTGAAGCAGGCGCCGCGCTCAGTTTTTACAGGCAAAATAAATAAATAAATAAAAAGCGAACGCCGCGCTCAACATGAAAGTTTAATAAAAGTACAATATACAATGATTGCGGTGTTCCTAAAGCGGGTGTCAGGCTCATTATACAAATACCGAAAAAAACAGCCACCATTGTCCCCATCAGTGCCAATAAACAAAATAGTGCTCACCCACTCAATAAAGCAGACCGTGTAATGAGCTCGACCTAAAAAGGGAATAAGAATGTAAAACTATTCATCACATACCAAACTATCTGAATAATGTTTGTTGTACACTTTTAACACATGTTGCACTTTAGGAATGTGACACATAACACTTAAACTTCATAAGCCAGAAATGATATAGGAATAAAATCTTAACTCAAGTCTAGTCTGAAAATGTAACAAGTTGTGGAGTGCTCATATTTTTTTAACCTAATAGCATCAAAGCAACGAGCTCCACCCCTATGAACCCAGATCAGTTGACTAGGGGTGAGTGCTTGCATTGTTCAACACTCTGTCCATCATCCCCTTTGGTTTTGCTTTGTTTGCCCTAATTTGGCAGGGTATGCCCAGACATGGGTCCCTTGCTCACTTTGCCACTGGATTCAAGCTAGCCTGGCTGATGACGGCTGATTAGCCAGAAACCGGTCCCAGGATGCTTGTTTCCGGTCCAGGGAAGTCATGGATTGGCAGTTCGGCCTGGACTGTTCCCATGAGGCACAGGGTCAGACTGATTTGCATATGGCCATGTAGCGGAGTGAGCTAAAGAATGATGATGGATTAAACCCAGATCAGTTGACTGGGGGTGAGTGCTTGTAATGTTCAACACTCCGTCCATCATCCCCTTTGGTTTTGCCGTGGAGGATAACCGGCACCTCTTTAAACTCGATGCCACCTTGCTGCTAAAAATGTCGAGGAAAAGACGCCAGGAGTGCAAATAAAACTAGACAACACCATTTCTTATAGAACATGGATGAATTCTAACTTTTAGAATATGGTTCATCCTATAAATCAGCTCACAACAAAACTGAGTCATATTAAGGCGATGTCTGAAAAGTGTCAGCAATCGAAGGACATCAGTCAGCCTTAAACCAAGCTCTCAGTGATGGAACCGCAACAAAATAATACACTATGTAATTCATTTCCAAGATTAGGTTTCCATAATTTGTTAATGCTAACACGCAGCTCACTTTGATATCCGCTGAGCAAAAGTACTTACCTTGCGTTGAAGGCTGGTTCACACTTACGGATACGATGATTTAGTGATGCCATCACCGCTCAAACTGAAGGAAGCTAGAAGCCCTGCGAGAACTGAAGTCCTGTCAAGAGAACGCTGCCGCAGTACAGAGTGCACGCACCCACCCACCCCGCATATCTTGGGTTTTGGATAAAAGAAGACTTCAGTTCTCCGACAACACATGTCCGTTTATCATGGATTGAGTAAACCATACCCAGGAAAGCAATTTATCACCTCGTCGTAACACTAATAAGTTTTGCCACAAAGTGTGGCTGCAACGTCTTGAGCACCTCCGCAGCGGAGTAGAAGTTAAAGGGAAAACAGTTAAGGATATAAAAGGTTTTAAAGGTACACCATGTGGCAAACACGTGAGATTAAGTTGGAAAACTACTATTTTCCAAAATGTTCGATCCATTATGTAGTGACATAAGCCGAAAATCCTTCTTTGCAAATAAAGCTTGACATGCAGACTATTGTGTCTTTTTAATTGTACCTTCCTAAACAGTATATTGTACAACTGTTTAAAACTTTACGTATGAAGCTAATAGTTCACTCTCCTTAAGAAAAAGCCAATATATTAAACGTTGTGGTCGAATGCTGTAAAATGCTGTGCTAAAGAACACCAACAGAGTCAAAAACTAACAGCGCACTGTCAAGGAACAATGTTCTTTGTGTTGGGGCACCTTATCCCTACATATTTCACTCTACTGTATAAACTCCATAAACATGTTTCAGTTGCTGTTATTGTCTGGGACGACGTTTGCTACCCCTGCCACAGCCACCTTATAAATAGATGGGTGCGGGCGAGTTTGAGATAGAGACATGGGGGAAAGGAAGAAAAAAAAAAAAAAGAGGGCGGGGGGGGGGGGGGGAGGTCAACAACATCGGCAATTCCTTCAGCCATTTTGTGAGAAAGGTTTCATGGTGTCTGGAAGCTGCCCTTTGGTACTCTCAGTGTGGAACGGGCACTCTGTAAGCTAGTCAGCGCAAGGGAGCATAGCTATCGCATTGTGCTGCAGTTTAATGCAATGTACATAGTGTACCCTGTTCTACAAGGGCTACTGTATTGAGTGAGACGGCACGAGCCGCGGCCTAACTCAGCTCCACGGAATGGCCACCAGCAGCTCTTCACACAGGCAGAATATGGCTCTCCATTTCCCTTTGTAATAGGCGACGGGAGCGAGCTCGAGAGAAGCGGATGCGAGCCGCCAGCTGCTCGGGTATACACAGAGGGGCGCTTGCTCGTCGTCTTCCAAAGCAACTATCACACCACACAGAGCCACAGGAAGTGGGGTCCCAGAGATAGGGTCTTTACCTGCAACTGAAAAACAAACAAGACCAACTACTCATCGGTCTTGCAATACTGCAGAAAGGGGGAGGGCCAAGCTGGAGTCCCGCAAGTGCTGTGTGGGGGCAGCCACTATTAAAGTGAAGAGTGCTCTAAATCCCATAGCGGACACCATTGCCGAGTTGGCGTCTCACGAGTGAAGAAAGTGAAAGAACGCTCCAAATACAAACAGCGGACACCATTGCTGAGATGGCGTCCCATGAGTGAAAAAAAATAGTACACGTACCGTGTAACAACCACGTAAAGGGGCCAGCAGCCATGGGAGGTTACAAATGAATAAATGGCCGTACTAAGGAAGGACTGACATGCCTACTAACGAATCAAAAGCCAGCATTTACGAAGGATAAAGATACAAGCCAATGAAAAATATGGGCGGGGGAGTGGACGGGGCTTTTCTCTGTACTGTACTACAACAGATCGTCACCAGAGCAGCGCTTGTGCGCTGGCTCAGGCTCTACCTAAAATCGGATGCCGATCAGAACGACATTAATAACTACAGCTCTATAAATAACCTCCCTCTCATTGCCAAAACTATCAAAAATGTGTGCTTGCACAACTCAACACACACACTGAAAAATACACCTTCCAATCTGGGTTCAGGAAAGGCTGCAGTACAGAGACTACTATACTGAAAATCAGACGACCAGCACAGATCTCTGGATGATGGCCAGGTCTACCTCTCAGCCGCCTTTGATACTGTCAACCATGACATCCTCCTATCATCTCTATGCAGATGACACCCAACTCTACATGAAAATCTTGTAAATCAAAGACATCCAGCACCTAAATAGCACTCTCTACACAGTTCAATCCTGGCTGACCAGCAACCATCTTAAACTCAACCCCAACAAAACCGAACTTCTTTTCATCCAACCTAAAGGTAAATCCCTCTCTGAAGATATCTGACTTGACAACCTCACTGCATTAAACTGCAAACTATCCATCTCCAACTCTGTTAAATCCCTGGGGATTACACTTGAGTATAAAAAAGCATAGTATTGCCTCTGCAAAAAGCGCCTTCTACACGTTGAAACACCTTTAAAGTCAAACCCTTCATCCTCATCGAAGACCTAAAGACTGTGGTGCAAGCCTTAGTCCTCCCCAAGCTGAGCTACAGTAACTCAATGATTACGGGCGCTCCAAAAACACTCCTAGCGCCTTTGAAAGCTACACTCCACGCAGCGGGTAGACTTCTATCGGAGGAGAGGCACTTCGACCATATCGCTTCACTCTCAAGCAACTCAACTGGCTTCTAATCGATGCAAGGCTATTCTCAAAACTGCCTGCATAACTCACAAAGCTCTCTACACAGGAAAACAAAACTGTCTACCTCACAAACAAACTATCAAAAGCCAGTCAAATGAGACCACTACGAAGCTCTAACAGTCAACTCCTGATTCCGCTAAAATTTAAGAGAGAGAAATCTCGAACCTGCGCCTTATCCGGAAATGCTCTCAGAATTTGGAACTCGCTACCCCAGGACCTATGTGACAATCCGTTTTTTTCTCACTTCAAGAAGAAACTGAAACTCCTTTTCCTCAAAAAATATCCAAATCCTTCCCCTTAAAGCATCTGACTGGCCTGGTACCTTTCACCTCGCACACTAAATAAATATAAGCATCACTACTTCAGGAAAATCGGTGCCTCTACTCTCCCCACCATCAAAAGGCGCTACCCTAGCTACCTCTGAACTATATATCGTCCATCTACATTACTGTCCTTCATAATTCTTCCACTCAATACTGTCACTATGTGTTTTTATTTATTCAACTTGTAATCGTGTGCAACTGCCACAGTATTCTGTTAAGAGAGAGAGATATATATATATATATATATATATTACCTACTGGCGGGAATTTTTCAAAATAGGTGGGGCGCTACGCTCCGCTCCTACCCTGAAAGTCTCGGGGGGATTCGTCAAGCGGGGGCCGAGATAAAAGGGGGGTCCCAAAACGCGTTTTTCCCATGCATTTTTCCATAGGACCTTTAGACACAGCTACAGCCCGAACGGCTGAACAGAGTTACTTGAAATTTGGCAGAGAGGTAGTCCTCAGGTCAAGGAAGTGCCTTTTGTAGGTTTGGTGTAAATCTGTTCAGTAGATTCTGAGAAAATAGCCTTTAAATCAATATATATATCTGAGCCAGCTTACGGTGCGCTTACGGTGCGCTTACCGTACGCGTACGGTGGCGTGCGCGAGCGCGATTCTGATTGGCTGTTAGATCTTAGTAAACATTCGAATCGGTCGAAACCAGGAATCGGCGGCCGCCATTTCGTGTGTTTCACTCAGAAAAAAAAGGGTGATAGCTTGAAAAGGGGGCAAGGGAGAGAGTTACAGACCCCCTAACATTTGTAAAGGGGTCAAAGAAGGACAGAAAAGTACAAAGAAAACATTTATTGATTTTAAAAAAAATTGCGGGGTACGCGTACGGTAAGCTCAACGTACGCGTACGGTAGAAAAAAAAAGAAATGAAATTCAGATTTAAGAGTTTAGATATTAGGGGGCTCTAAAAAGAGCCGTTGTGTTTATGAAGTGATTTGATTTTTTAGTGGTACCTACAAGTAAATACCGATGCAGAGTCTAAGGTTCAAGAGGAAGACTCTGTTCCCTTCATCATTGAAGTGCACACCATCTCCTCTATAAATGTCTTGCATGTCGTAACGCAAGTTGTTGTGGTAAATGGAACCCATACCATAGTCTCTGAGGAAAGCAGAAACAGATTTGTTGACGTGCTTTCTTGCTTTGTCAATCTGCGGACAAAAATGATTGGACCAGTTCCATTTTTGCCTTTGGCATATTTTAGAAAAGACAAAGGCAGTTTTAGGGAAAAGTGAAAACAGTTGTGCCAAGGTGTCCTTCATAAGCATTTCCAGACCTACCCCAGTCAAAGTGCCTAGGTCATTGCCACCACAGTGCACTATTATGAGGTCAGGGTGTTGGATTTGCATGAAGGATTTCACCAATGGCATCAATTGGTGCCACTTTAACCCTCTCTGACCAATCCATTTAATGTCTACATTTGGCAAAGCAAGGTCTCTCACCATATCTGTTTTCTCTGCATACTTTTCACTCCAGAAGACATAGCTGTGCCCTACAATCCACACTGTGAACATCTTCAAAGGAGAAATGGATGCACTCAGGAGGTGAAATTCAGTAGAATGGTAAAAAGAAATGAAAGACAGTTTGGAAATGGAGGCATACATATTTTTTTTATAAAAAAAAGAACTGATTGGCTGTTTCATACCATTCTAGAATAAAAACTAGGCTGTATGTGTAAATTAATAGAAGCATGTTTTGTATTGGTACAGAAAAATGTGTTACCAAAGAACAGTACTATGGATTTGCTGTTAGGTTTGAAAAGTCAAGCACTCTTGCTCTGTGGAATTGAAACATTGTTTGGTGAACTTCTGACCTAACTCCACACAGCAGTGTTCCATGAGCTGTTGCTATGGTAGCAGGCAGAAGTCAAGTTGGGGGAAGGGTACTAGGCAGAAGTCAAGTTGGGGGAAGGGTACTTTTGGAAAAGGGTTGGTTTTCAACTAATAGAAATGTGTGATTACATTTGAAAAAAAGGGGGAAGCACTGAGATTTGAAATTAACATGTATATGTGTGGAAAAAGAGAGGGAAAGTTTGCCATTATCTGGTTCTGCTGAGAGGAGAGAGGTGTAAAGAACAGAGATCCTGGCTCTGATAATCTGCTGTTTGAGTGCCACATTTCTTTCACAACTAACTAATTTTAAAGGTGAGTTTAGAGTTTGAGAGGGGATGTATATGGTAAATTAAGAAATGAATAATAGAAATGGAATTCCTTTTGTTGAAGTTGTGTTTATCATTTTCTGTTTTGGGAGAAATTTAAATGTGAGGAACATGTAAAGTAATATGGACTATGTTTTCACGATAAATTAAGGTGTACTGGTAAAAATAAGGAATACTTTAAGGGTTTGAGGTTGCACTCAGTAATGCAAATACATACTGCCTACACTCCTTGCTGGAGTGTAGGCAGTCACCCAGGTTACAAATGGTGCTGGTTTGAAAAAGCAGTTTGGACATGTGCTGTTTTCAGAATCTGAAAAGTGGATTCAAAATGTGTCAGTCTGTAAAAGTACTTATCACTTGCCAAAAAAAAGAAAAGTAAGTGTGCTTTCAAATTGGCAAAGAAATTTCGTTTTGTGACTGTGAAAACATGACTCTGTGTGCAAAGAGGAATTACAGGCAGAGATTTATTGCGTATTGCTCTGGTGATTTCACAGTTGCATTAGATGGAAAGGGGGAGCCATTTTTTTGTGTAGAAGCAGACTCTTAGCACACACCCAGCTGCTTATCCTCTGGTATCATGCACAGTATTCACAACCGAGTGGGGTTTGAGGTTTCAGTCAGTAATGCAAACACATTTAGCATCACTAAGGCTGGTTGCCCTTGCTGGAGTGTAGTCAGTCACCCAGGTTACACATGGTGCTGGTCTGAAAAAGCAGTTTGGACATGTGCTTTTTTAAGAATCTAAAAAGTGGACTCAAAATGTGTCAGTCTGTAAAAGTGTTTATCACTTGCCAAAAAAAAGAGTAGTAAGTGTGCTTTCAAATTGGCAAAGAAATTTCGTTTTGTGACTAATATGAAAACATGACTCTGTGTGCAAAGAGGAACTACAGGCAGAGATTTATTGCGTATTGCTCTGGTGATTTCACAGTTGCATTTGATGGAAAGGGTGAGCCATTTTTTTTGTGCAGAAGCAGACTCTTAGCACAAACCCAGCTGCTTATGCTGTGGTATCATGCACAGTATTCACAACCGAGTGGGGTTTGAGGTTTCAGTCAGTAATGCAAATACATTCAGCATCACTAAGGCTGGTTGCCCTTGCTGGAGTGTAGTCCGTCACCCAGGTTACATATGGTGCTGGTCTGAAAAAGCAGTTTGGACATGTGCTTTTTTAAGAATCTGAAAAGTGGATTCAAAATGTGTCAGTCTGTAAAAGTACTTATCACTTGCCAAAAAAAAAGAGAAGAAAGTATGCTTTGCAATTGGCAAAGAAATTTCGTTTTCTGTCTAATTTCAAAGCATGACTTTGTGTGCACACAGGAATTATTTTTAGATATTTAATTTGTGAAGGTGTTATTGTGATTTTCATTTATAGGAAAGGGGTTTATAGTATTTTAAGATTTCTAAAGAACATAAAAAATGTAGTAATATATTTAAATAAAATAAAGGAATTTTTTTTTAGTTTTTTTCAGGTATTGCTGAAGAGCAGTGAACAAAATTTAAGATGCCTACAAAATCCAGACTAAAGAAAGACCACAAAAAAAACCTATATTTGAAGACAACTGGAGGACCTAAGTTAGTTGGAGATGCTCATGTTGGGAAAAAGAAAAAATCTTCTGGTAAGCAGACAAAAGATTTTTTAAAGAACATATTCAAAAAAAGGAAAAATGTACAAAATGTCTGTACTGGAAAGAATGTTTTCAATAGAAAAGGACAGGAAAAAATTGAGAATTTAGTTAATGCAAATATACCTTCTGTAAATATAAAGATTAACTTAAACAGAAAAACAGCGTTTAAAGAGATACGTAGAAAAATGTTTCAGAGAAGAGTTATGTCCAATTTGATAAAGGATGTGAAGAAATATAAGCAAAAGGCAAAATTTTACAAGAGAAAAAAAGAAATTGAAGCCATTGCAGCAAAGGAATTAGAATTAAAAAGGAAACTATTCATTTTAATTTTGAATAGGATGCGTACATTGGATAAAATGGTTAATGTACTGAAATCACAAAGCAAAAGGAAAAGAGTAGTGAACAGAACAAACTTTTGTAAAGTGTTTTTAGGAAAATGGATGCATAGTTCAAGTAGTGAACCTTTTTTTAATGAAGAGAGCTATTTTCAAAGTAATAGTTTGCTGCATGCAGTTGACACCAGAGGTCGTGCTTACGAAGTGAAAAATGGTTGCATAATGGAGAAGGAGATAATGGTTCCAAGAGATGAGGTACAAGTGATGGCGGATGAGGCTATGGGGAGACGTCCTAAAGCCCCAGTGTACACTTGGAATTGTAGTAGTATTTGCACTGTGCGTCAGGAATCTATTGACAAATTTCGTGAGTTTCTAAGAGAATATAGTAAAAAAAGTGTGAAACAGAAGATTAAGGTGCTTCAAAGTCTAGATCCATGCAGAGTGAGAGAGAATACTGGTTTGCAGGGTCATTCTCTGGCTTGTCTATCTAGAAAAGTGTGTAATAGTGTTTTCCATCATTTTAGGATGCTGGCTGTTCATCATACTGAAATGAGAAAGTTTGTGAGACGGTTGTATTTTGCTAAAAGTCCAGCACTAAAGTTAGATGAATTGAATAGGGCTCTGTTCCGTGGGTCAGTATCAGATGTAGAGAAGGTTGTTGATGAAATTCAGTTTTGTTACTTTGGTCCTGAACAAAACAGTGCAGAAAAGGACACAGTAAATGAGGAAGAAGTGGAAGAGAATGTAGAACCATTTGTAAGTAAGACATTTAATGATCACATAACAAAATTTGAAAAAATCTCTAATGAAAGACCAAATATTACTTGTATTTGTTGCCGCAGAACTCATTATAGAAAACAAACCAGGTATGTTGATCTCTATAGAAAAAGTGAAAATGAAGATAATTATAAGTGGAAGGATTTTGCCACATATATATTTCTTGAAAATTGTTTTGAATTGGGTGAAGTTCAGCGTATTTGTAAATACTGTTACAACAAATTAGAAGAAAATAGAATGCCGACCAGAGCTGTACATAATAATTTATTATTGGATGTTATTCCTGCCGAACTTTCTGAATTAAATACTTATGAGTCTATACTTATTCAATGTGTTCATCCGTTTCAGACCATAGTACGTATGGAGCCCAAAACTGGTAAATTACCTCCTTCAGATTTACTGAGAGGTTTAAAAGGTAGAGTGGTGTATTTGCCCTTGGATTTGAAAAAAAATATGGAAACTATTGATGCAGATACTTTGGAAACTGAACCATTAGTTCTTCTGGTTAATGGTGTACCTACAAAGAATAAGAAGATTTGGCAGGAGCTGGTAGATGTACGGAAAGTACAAAGAGCAAATTTGTATTTGAAAAGGAATAACAAATGGTATGAATCAATTTATATAGAAGAAGAAGAAGAAGAAGATTTACAAGAAGACACAGAAACACCAACTGGACAAATTGAAAAAGTGGACAAGTCAAAGGAAGAAGAAATTTATGAACATTTTAGCATACATCCTCTTCATTCAAAAGAAGTTATGGGAGACAATATTGATCTGTTTCAGATGAAGAAAGCAAAAGGAACTCCCGTGAGTGTATGGGAGGAGAGCTTGGAAGCACGATGTTTTCCCCAGCTGTTTCCTAAAGGAAAAGGAGGACGATACGATGAACGTCCAGAACAGATTCCAGCTTCTGAGTATCGGACTACAAGACTATATGCTGAAGATCCCAGATTTCGACAAAGTATTCCTTATTTGTTCCATCTTTTATTTGAAAGCGACTTGTCTGCACTGTCTTATGCAGTAAATCACATT
The DNA here is from genome assembly GCF_964204655.1 of Triturus cristatus. Classification (NCBI taxonomy): domain Eukaryota; kingdom Metazoa; phylum Chordata; class Amphibia; order Caudata; family Salamandridae; genus Triturus; species Triturus cristatus. Next base: position 634,424,213 of record NC_140589.1, on the reverse strand, counting down.
TTAAAAAGTGGAGTACATTTACAAAATGTGTCTGCTAAGGATTTTATGGAGAAAGTGCAGCACCGAGATGATCATTTGGAAACACAACTGATCAATCCGATGGCTTGTCAGCGTGGGACAAATGAATATTGGTACCGACGCCATGGTGAATTAAAATGCATGTTACGGAATTTAGGAACACCAACATGGTTCCTTACCCTAAGCTGTGCTGAGTACGCTTGGGATGATTTACTGGATTTTCTACGAGAGGCAAATTCAAACATTAAAAACATCGAATACAAGACAGCAGGAGAACTGTGCTCATTGGATCCGGTTAATGTTTGCAGATATTTCAATCATAGATTTGAGGCTATGATGTCCTTCATCTGCAATAAAAAAAATCCACCTCTAGGAGAAGTAGTGGATTTCTGTTGGAGAAAAGAGTACCAGGCAAGAGGTGCTCCTCATATTCATATGCTGTTGTGGATCAAGGATGCCCCAAAGTTTGGAACAGATACTGATGAAGCAGTGTTATCTTACATTGAAGAATATGCAACATGTGCTATACCAAAAAGCACAGAAGAGAAAAAGTTAAAGGAGCAAGTTTTACGTTTCCAAAGTCATCGGTGTGGAAAATACTGTCGACGGAAATACAAGAGCAAAGATAAATACTACACTAAATGTCGATTTGGATTTCCTAGACCTGTTCTTTCAAATGGAAGAGTAAACAGTTTTATGTCATCTGTGAGACATACTATCACAAGAAAATCACCTAAGAATACCTACAACCTAAAAAGAAAAGAAGAATCAAAAAATATAAATGACTACAACCCAGTCATTTTATCCATGTGGAATGCTAACATGGATATACAGTATGTAGCTGACCATTCCATTGCTGTTGCTCGATATGTAACGTCTTACATTACTAAATCAGAAAAAACTGAATTGAAAGAAATGTGGGAAGAGATTTCTCATGAGAAGACTGTCAGTAAGAAGCTGTACAGTTTCAGTTTAAAGATGTTATCGCATCGAGAAATTGGATCCTACGAATGTTCAGATAGGTTATCTTCTGCAAGTCTCTACTCGAAATCAAGAAGAATAATTTGGGCAAGTTTAGGCCTTGCAGCAATGAGAAATCGGGTACTGAAATCTGTTGGAGAAATTGAATATTTGGCCGAGAATGACCCAGAAAGTACAGATATTTTGAAATCAAACATGTTGGACACATATTATCCCAAGAGAAGTCATCATCTGGAGAACATGTGTCTCTATGAAGTGCTGCAGAACTACATTTATTCACGGAAAGCCGCAGAAGACATCAACAATGGAAAATATAAAGTCATTGGTGAGGAAGGATGTTTGGTGAAGCAAACAAAAGGAAGTTTGATAAATCACAGGAAGCCGAGTTGCGACACTACTGACAAAAAGGAATTTTACTACTTGGCTCTTTTACAGCTGTTTAAACCATGGCGTACAGAGGATGAACTACTGGGAGAATTTCAAAGCTATGAAGATTCTTTTAATGCTTGCAAAGACAGCATACAATGCAGTACATTCTCAACTTATCTGCAAATGTTAAATGAAGAAATTGAACAGGAAACTACAATTGCAGCAGAAGTAGCTAGAGACAGTTCTCAGGACATCCAAAGTTCAGGAACACTCAGTCAAGATCCCCTAGGACAACCAATCGTTGAAAATGAAGCATCAATAGCCATGAATGAAGTGGAAACGGCTATGAATCAAGCTCAAGAAGAATTTATAGACTTACAAAATTTGGAAAGACAACTGAATGAAGAGCAGCAACAAATTTATGAAGAGATCAGAAGCAAAATTGATCACGGATTTCAACATGAAAAAAAAGAGTGCTCATGCACATCATTTCATCCAATCAGGATGTATGTAAGTGGACAAGCTGGAACTGGAAAAAGTTTCTTAATAAAAGTCATCAGAAGCTACCTACAGCAAAAAACGGATTCTACTTTGTCTTGTGTGGTTACTGCTCCAACTGGGTTAGCAGCCTATAACATAAAAGGAATCACCTTACATCGTTTGCTAATGTTACCAGTGGAGCATGAGAACAAAATACAATACAACAAGCTAGCTGGAGAAGCATGCTTGGAAGTTTCAAGAGTATTGAAGAAGATGCAAGTTCTCATTATTGATGAGGTGAGCATGGTATCAAACTTAATGCTTGCCTTTGTGCATTTAAGAATGCAGCAAATTCTAAGGACAGACTATGACGTGTTATTTGGTGGAAAACATGTCATAGTTTTTGGGGATCTTCTACAGCTTACTCCAGTTAAAGGACAACCAGTGTTTAATACTGTGACACATGAAGACACAAATAAGTCATTGGGAAGCATTGGTAATGCAAATATTTGGTCCTTCTTTGAGTACAAGGAACTTACTACTAATATGAGGCAAGCAAACGATGAAGAATATGGAAGTATTCTGAAAGATATCAGGATTGGACTACTCACTGAAGCAGGCACAAAAGCATTACAGAGTCGGTTGCTACATAATTGATTTCCAAAGGAAGAAATAGTTGCAGAGAAGATATACAAGAACATTGCAGAAAAGAAAAGTGTCATCTGCTTAATGCCAACTCTACGTGAATGCTCAATATTCAATGAGGAGCTTTTGAAATTGGAAAAGGAAGAGATCAGGAAATTGGAAGCAGTGGACAAAATTGAGGATGGAAGAATTACTATCACATTAACAGGCACACTGAAAAATAAATTGGATTCACTAGAGAAGAACATTTCCAAAACAGCTGGATTAGAAAAAAATCTATATGTTTGCATGAACTGTAGAGTATTTTTAAGGAGAAATTTGGATGTTGAAAAAGGTTTAGTTAATGGAGCTATGGGAAGAGTTGTGGATTTTATTAATTATCAGAAAAAAGATGGAATTGAATGTTTAAAAATAAAATTTGATCAGATAGAAGAAGTTAAAGACATTTGTCGTTGTTCAGTTCGTTTCATGCTTGTGAAAGACTTATATGTACGTAGGAAGCAGTTTCCGTTTTCTCTAGCATATGCTGTAACTATTCACAAGTCTCAAGGATTGACTGTAGATTGTGCATTTGTGAACATTGGTTCAACTGTGTTCAAAGAAGGTATGGCATATGTTGCTTTGTCACGAGTGAAAACATTATCAGGTTTATTCATGATAGACTTTGATGACTCAAAAGTTAGTGCTGATACAAATTGTGTAAAGGAGTATAATAGATTAATAAGAAGCTATGCTCCTCATTTAGGTCAGTATCCTGTGTTGGAGAAACGTGTAGTTTCTCGTAAAAGGAGAAATGAGAATGTCTGTAATGAAGATGTAGAGAGGAGGAAAAAAAAGAGGAGTGATGTAATTGCAAGCAAAAAGAAAAAGGAAAATGAAGAACAGGTTGTAGGATGTCATTTTGAAAATAGCTCTGGTGTCAACTGCTACGCTAATGTAGTGCTGAATGTTGCATTTTATCTGGAAAGTGTGCAAGAGCAGATAATAGTAAATCAGTGAAAAAGATTCTGTTCTGAGTTGAGTCTCCTTTTTCAAAAGCTGAGTAATGATAAAACTCAAATAGAAAGTGCTACTGAAATTAGAAAACTTTTAGATGTATGTTCAGGACGAACACAGTTTTCTCAAAATGTACAGCAAGACGCACAGGAATTCTTGATGTTTTTTCTTCAGGTACTGGAAGAAGAAGGGGTTCCCATTGAAAATTTATTTGGTCTCTCTTATAAATGGGAACATAGTTGTGAAAACTGTTACAATATATGTGGCTCTAATGTTGATTCTGAAAGGTTTATTTATTTAACATTGCCAGAAAGTAAAACAGTCACTTTTGCTAAATTAGTTAAAGATGCTAATCATAGCATGGAATGCAGTGAGTGTCAATCTGATATGTTTTCAACGTTAATTTTAAAGGAATACGGACAATATGTAATTTTAATGATGCAACGCTGTAAAGCTGATGGTTCAAAATTAGATACTTTAATAAAGAAGTTTACAGGACAGCAATTATCAATTTCAGGAAAAACTTTTGTAACAGTTGCAATAATTTTCCATGAAGGACCTACTGTAACTTCTGGACATTACACAGTTTATCTAAAATGTGAAAAAGGCTGGACACTGTGTAATGATTCCCAATTGATTTTTAAGCAACGTTTGCCTTTTGATTTAGCAAATTCCTATCTAATCTTCCTGAAACCTAAATTTTAGAGAGATTTGGCAACATCTGTACAAAACAATTTTACCATTTTATTGGATTACCATTGGAATTTTCAAAAAAAATGATTTTACAAATTATCATTTGGCCTAATGGAAAGGTAACCAATTGTAATGTGGACTTTTACAATTTTTAATGAAACTTTGGAAAACCAAAAATTTAGACAAAATCGGTAACATCTGCACAATTTAAATTTTGGAATGTTATTGGATTGCCATTGGAAATTTATTCAAAAAAGATTTTTAAAATTACTATTTGGCCATGCGGAAAGGTAAACAATTCTATTGTGGACTTATTTAATTATTAATTAATCTTTCGGAAACCAAAATGTTACAGACAATCGGTGAGATCTGTACAATTTAAACTTTAGATTTTTATTGGATTACCATTGGAAATTTAATCAAAAAAGAATTTTAAAATTACTATTTGGCCTAAAGGAAATGGAACCAGATGTATTGTGGAGTTATTTGAGATATATTTTTGTGATTATACTTCTGAAACAAAAATGTCAGACGGTATTTTAAAGAAATAAGTATTGATATTAGATGATATTTTTTAAGAATATTATGCATTTCTATAAAGTTATGTTTATGCAAAAAGAGATTGTGGGCTTTTTTAAAACAATCTTTGAGATTGTTAATTTTTTTTTTGCCCGCTGTTAAATGATGAATGCAATTGCTTTCACAATTTATAGTGAAATGCAATATATTCTGAAAACAGCAAAAAAAAAGGCAAAAAATGTTTTTGAAAAATATGTAAATATGTGTACTGTATTATAAAATGTTTTATTAAATATTAATACTTTTTTCTTTTTTTTCAGATTGAGATAGAAAATTTTCGAAAACTAGAACCATTTTTAAAGCAATTAAAATTAAATTTAAATTAATAAATATTTTTTTGAGTGGGTATGGTAAGTCAAAAATTTCATGGTCCCTTTTTTCCACTTCTCCACAATCACATTTTCAGTTTTTCATTGTAGTCTCTCAAGGACCTTGTAATGTGATAATTGATTTTTAGTGTTTTTTAAAAAAAAAAAAAAAAATTACGCGCACCGTACGCGTACGGTAAAAAAAAAAAAATCAAAAAAAAGTTTTAAAAACATATATAAAAAATAGTTGAAAGGTAAGGTTGGCTCTTACAAGAGCCGTTGTGTTCATGCAGGGACAGAGGAAAGAAAGAATGGGAATATTAGTCGGTACGACAAATGTGCGGATCTATTTAATTGTTCACTAGGGAAACACTGGTCTCCCTATGACAAATTAGATCATGACAAGTGGCGCACCGTATTTCAACCCTCACAAACCAATGGTTTGTTTCCAGAGGAGAAGAAAAAGGAGATGCTCCCACCACAGATGAAGGGCTCACCTGACCTGCCGAAGATGGACTCGGCCCTGCAGATGATGGACCAGGCTGAGCTGCTGTGGATGTGCTTGGTTGACTTACTGAAGGGTTACCTTCAGTATGTCGAGCATGTGTCCTTCTGTGTACATCTTTAAGGTGTCTCAACATGGTGTGATTCCCGAAGGAATACTTCTTGTTGGGATTCCCTCTTGAAAGTACACGGCCACACAGCTTACAAGTCACTAAGGGTGCATTTACCTTTTTCTTGTTCTCTGGAAAAGTAAAATACTCCCATATGAAAGAGGTCTTTTGTTTCCTCCTTCTCTGCCTCAAGGTAGTGCTGCTAGCCTCACTCTCAGCAGAAGAGTGCTGTTCTGCCATCGTATCACAAAGACAACCCAGCTCCTTCTCCTAAGGGATCACAAGCAGAAATGAGGGGAATGGGTGTGGTGTAGGAGAGTTCTAGAACTGAAAGTAGTTTCAACCAATCAAAAGTTGTGTTTCATGATCACATGACCCACCGTGCGCGTACGTTACGCTTACGGCAAAAGTACGCATGCGCGTAAAAAAGACACGCGCTCGCGCGCATGCGCATAACAGTCACTCCCCAACACTTCCGCGTAACGTGCGCGTGTAGCGTACACGCCTACGCGGCCCACGCGCAGTACGCGCGGCTACGCAAATTGCGTAACTATACGCAAACAGAGTAGATAAATTACGGACATTGCGTAAACCGTACGCTTACCGTACGCGCACTACAACAAAAAAAATAAAAAAAAAAAATATATATTTTCAAAGTTATACTAATATATCTTACCTGTTTGGTAAAAAAAAAAAAAGAGAAAAGTTGAAATATTGCAGATTTTTTAGAAAAAAAAACAGTGTTTTAAGAGAATAAAAAGTTTTAAAAAAACTTTTTTTGTTTAAAAAAAAAAAACACATTTAATATAAGACTTTATAATAAAAAAATCATAAAAAAATCAATAAAAAAAATATGGAAATCACATATGTTATAGCTAAGAATTAGCATTTAAAAAACCATACAAATTCACTGAAAAAACCATGGGTTTCACACACGTTATAGTTAGAAATTAGCATTTAAAAAACCTTGCAAATTCACTGAAAAAACCATAGGTTTCACACATGTTATAGTTAGGAATTAGCATTTAAAAAACCTTGCAAATTCAGTGAAAAAACCATAGGTTTCACACACGTTATAGTTAGGAATTAGCATTTAAAAAACCTTGCAAATTCAGTGAAAAAACCATAGGTTTCACACACGTTATAGTTAGCTGGACATTTCACTCGTAAAAAACCAATGAAATTTCCCCGTTATAGTTAGTTAAGCTAACTATAACTCGTGCGCCCGCAATGCACTGCTGATGACGTCACATATTACATCACTCATGACATGGTCAGTGACATCACTCATGACATCACTGATGACATCTCAAATGACATCACTGATGACATCACTGACGACATCATCCATGTGATAAAGTGGCAGACCTCCTCTCACCCTAATATAACCTTTGATACACACATTCAAAAATAGAGACTGAAATTTTCAAAAAAATGGACATACCAATACCAATTACAACAACCTCTTCAATAATTCTAAGATCCACATAAACATCCACTTATTCACCAACAGTCCTGTACAGTCACTCATTCGTGTACTCACACATCATATGTACTCATACACCTATACATCCTGTAACACAATGCCTCTCATCCATAGAGTTACTCACACACAGTTACTCATGCTAATAAAGAATCAAACATACATTTATTCGCATATACAGTTATACACACACCACCACACTTACTTCTACGGAAACTTACACATACTTAGTCTTTTAAACAATCACTTATAGAAACACATACTTATTCATACAGGAACTCTTTCAATCTCTCACTCTCACATACACTCACTTATATACACCAATAGTCACATATACTAGTTTAAAACATATGTAGTTACTCATAAAGACACTATTGAGACAGCCATTCACTCACTAACACACCCATACACACACTCTTCCACCCATACAGTCCTGCACATATGCTGTCTTCAACACATACAAACAGTGAGTCACTCATTCATGCACTTATGCACTACGTAATACCCCCCACTGAACCATACAGACACTCAGACACTCATACTGATACTCAAAAAACCAACTAATAACCTATATAGACACTCATGTTGCTGCTCACCAACCCATGCAGCCACTTATACACAAAGTGAGAGACTGATACAGGTATTTACACATTTAAACATTACTCACTTAGCCATGTATTCAATAAGATACATCTAATCAGTCAGTAATACAATCAATTTTTCAAAAACAGATCATCCATTTAGACACTTATATACTCATTTATTCTTCCATCGACCTTGAGATATATAAAACATATTTAATTTTCAGAAAAACACACATTCACTGGATGATGTCATCAGTGATGTCATTTGAGATGTCATGAGTGATGTCATGAGTGATGTCACTGACCATGTCATTAGTGATGTAATATGTGACGTCATCAGCAGTGCATTGCGGGCGCGCGAGTTATAGTTAGCTTAACTAACTATAACGGGGAAATTTCATTGGTTTTTTACGAGTGAAATGTCCAGCTAACTATAACGTGTGTGAAACCTATGGTTTTTTCACTGAATTTGCAAGGTTTTTTAAATGCTAATTCCTAACTAGAACGTGTGTGAAACCTATGGTTTTTTCACTGTATATATATATATATATATATATATATATATATATATATATATATATATATACACACACACACACACACCCACACACAAACACCGCCGGATCTACCTAAAAAATGCAGCGCAACTTATCCTAATGGCTTTCGTATGCTTCACATACATATTGTCGCTACGTATTTATATTTACTCGAAATGTAACTCACACAAGCGTTGCTATGCAAACTCTGTGAAAGCTCGGATACCTTCGGGTCAGTTTTGCGCTACACAGAACTCGATAAATAAATAAAAATAATGTTGTATATGGTTAGCAATTGAAGTGAACACCAATGGATGAGTATTTTTTTATGTGGTACAATGTTCTAAGGCCAATCTTGAAAACGATGATTGGCTGAAAATTTTCATATTTTTTTGCTTATCATGAGTTGTAAACAGAGCTAAGGCATTGGCCAGTATTGTCAATTAATTTGGAAAAGATGTTGAAAAAACACAGACTCAAGAGAAAGCAAAATTACATTAATAGAATTGTCTACTGTTGATTGCAAGACAAGTAAAACACATTTTTAACTTCGACTCTCCAAAGTGTCTACTCCAAAAAATGAAGGAAAAAAACTAATTTACGTGACATCTGCAGGAGACAGCGGGCTCTTTAAATAGTCCTTCATTCAGACGTCACTACATGGCAAGGTGGTTTACCAAATACACAAACAAAGATAGTTTTAAAACTATTATTACGCAGCAATGATGTTAATTGGCTCACCTGAAAATAAAAACCTTCACGTAATGTAGAAACTCCACACACTGATGCTTTATGGCCTCACAGTCACAGTGTATGCTTCCAGCTTGGCCTTAAAAAAGCAAAACAGGTGTCATTATGGCATGCACACATCTTAACCTTTCAAAACGATTTTCAGAAAACAAGTATTCTCAGACAACAAACTAATTGCAAAGCTGCTGGTGGTATCCCCTTTCCTGAAGCAAGTGAATACCTTTACATTAAAACAGCAGCTGTTTGTCTAAAATGATTCAGTACACAAGTGAAGTAGGCCCAATGTAGTCACAAAATTGCTACTTATTCAGTTTCATATTTTCTCCTTAAACGGTGGAATGGCCTGTCACTACACATAAGAGCCTCCTTCTCGCTTATTGAATTCTACAAGAAGCTGAAGACCTGGCTGTGCGAGAAGTCCCACTAGGTCCTAGGATTGAGTAGGCTATGGAAAATTACACTAACAAGGTCTTTGCGGAACATCTAGTGTGACCAAACGAAGAACTGAGGGTCTTTGAAAGCAGACCAAGAGCTGGCCAAGGAAGCTAAAGACCAAATAAGGGTGTCTGAGGCTGTCTGAGCCATAAAGTCTCTGAGGGTAAGCGGAGGATCACTGATAGTTCAGGTCATTTGAGAGTCGGCCGGAAGTGTGTGAGAAGGCACTTACTGGCACATGCATCAACAATGCCATTCGCGATTCCTTATTAGCGAAAAATAAGGATACGCTAATAAGGATTAGCAAAAGGCTATGCATGTAGAAATCGCTTAAAAAATAGCGATTTCTAAACATTCCTTAATTGCGACTCGCAAGTTGCGAGTCACAATTAAGGAATACCTCCCCATTCATTCATATGGGCCTAGAGGCCCATAGGAAGGAATGGGAAGACATTCTCAATTTGCGATTCTCAATTAGAGAATCGCAAATTGAGAATGCAATTTCAAGGGTGCCAGGGTGTCAAAAGGACACCCTGTTGCACCTCTGAAATCTGCATATGAGTACATCTTGCACACACACATGCCCCAAGGGCATGTGTGTGTGTGTGTGTGTGTGTAAAATGGAACTTTGAAAAATGCACTTTAGTGCATTTTTCAAAGTTTTTGCAAATTACCATGAAATTCAACTTCATGGTAATTTGCTCCCCCGATTAGCAAAATCGCTAGTTTCTTTACTTTAATGCATTGCATTTAAGGAATCTCAATTTGCGATTTCTTAAATGCAATGGCAATTTAAGCAATAACAATTTAGAGATTACTTAAATTGTGATTTTTGCATTTGGGATGCATCCCAAATGCAAAAATACCGGTAGCAAAGGGTTGCGACCGGTTTTTGCTTTGATTCATGTGGGCCTTAGTTTCAGATTAGCAATTTCTACTACCTGCCGCAAGGTATCAGAGTGCCTGCTGGTGGTATCTGAGAGCATGCCCAGGGTGTCTGAACGACATCTGGCAGTGGTAAAGGACCGTCTGAGAGACGTAAGGCCTTTAGAAAGGGGTAGCTGGAGAATGTTTACCAAGGCCAGCATATCGGATGATTCCAGGTCTGTATACGTCTTTAATTCAAAAGGGTAGCAAAGGGTTAAACATATAAAACATCCCTTCCTGCAGGTCTAGGCCTGTGCTGAACAAGGAATGTGTCATAAAAGGACAAATGTTTCTTAAAATGCATTTCTAAGTGTCAATTAGTTTCATTTACCGTCACCAGTACTATGTACAAGCCCAGCAGCCTGGCCCTCCACTACTGCTCCTTTGAGGTATGCTCGTGATCTTCCATAATGTGCAAAACTCCTTACGTTTGGTAAATGGTATGTTATTTCATTTTTGACATATGCATATTACAGTGAGGAGCCAGCGAGTGCATCTATATACAAGCTGTGCATTTCAATTTGGATTTTTCGAGTGCAGTTTAAAATTCCTCCTATAAACATCCCTATTTATGATTTTCAAAGTCGAATCACCTCTGTTTTTATTGCCTTCTCTCACACGCAGTTTGATTTGGGTCATCATTCATGCCAAAACTCCCCATTTAGGTGCTCCACTGAAGACTGAGTTAAAAAAGATTATTTCAGCTCCTTAATTAACATCTTAGCCTACAATTATCCTCTAGAAATGTCCCTCTTTAGTGTTCACAAATAACATGTTCATGAGAGCTTTACTTCTGTGATGAAGATATGCAATTCTTTTATTTGGGTCCAGCATCGCTTGGTCTATTTCAAAAGTTAGACACAAAATAGCTGTTGATAGACAAATCAAATTCTGCTTGCCAAGTGGCCACATCACATGTGGGGCATGTTCAGCCCGACCAGATTTTTTTTTTTGCAAAACCATCTTGCACGTTCAGATTCTTTAGGGCATTCTGACAATGGTATAAAAAACCTGATGCAAGCGCGGTTGACTCAAAAGCCTGAACCTGGCCCTTAGCCACCATGGTACTTGCCTTGTCCTTGCAGACTCTCCTCTGTAGAACTTCACCCACGCCTACAGATATATCAGCTATGTTTTACGATGCTGATGGTAGGTTTCCTGGCAACAGCATATTTATAAAGGGTTTGAAAACATTTTCTCTAGCTGCAGACAGGGCTATGTTTGTTGGAGTTAGACAGCAAGATTGAGCCTTATGGGTTGTGTTGCCCCTGCCTCCATTGTACGGTTTTCATCCGGGTGTTAGTTAGCCTGAAGACTTTTATTACTTCTGGTAATTGTACGGAGTGGTAATGTCAACTCATCTGATCGTGAAACTGTAATCTTGATTCAACACATTATAGACACGGAATATAGTGAAGTGGCTGAGCAAAGGTGCAGACCTGCCAACTCACACGATGCCGCAGCCACCGTGTGTCACACGATATTTCCTCCCCTCACACGGTCACCAGGTAAGAAGCAGATATCACACGGCGGCCAGGACAACAGCTGGAAACCACTGCAGAATAGTGTGGCTTTACAGCTGTTTTCTGGAGGCTCCGAGTAGTCAATATCAATTAAGAAATGCGAGAACACCCCAAGACATCGGCGGCAGCAGCTTCGACAAACTTCTGTGCTTTTTTAGGTCTCGCTGAGCCAGCGCATTCGCTGCTCGGCATTAAATTTAGTGTGTGGGTTTTCAAAGTGCGGCCACAGGCTTTTGGTGGCCTAGCGCTTGCGGTCACGCGAGCGTGCACGCGCGCAGCCGCCATCTGCCTCCCTTCCAGCGCGATCACAGCTGCGCGCGTACCACTCGCGTGCTTACCACAGAGCGCATCCTCGCGATCGTGATCACTTTCGCTTTCACCGCGATCGCAATCACTTTTATGGCCGCGCGGCCAATGCTTGTTCTCCTCGCATTACTCTTTCTGACTGCTCTGTCTTCAGGGGTCGTAATTTTCTGTCCTTTATCGACGGGGGAACATTATTTCAGATTTCACCTACAAACTTTATTTGCGATAGAGTATACACCCCGGCGGGGCATGAACGGCATTTTACAATATGGAATGCGCCTACATCAATTACTGGATGACTGCTGAAGTGTCTGGGTAATATTGGATGAAATCACGCACAGCCCTAACCAAACCAGGTGCCCTATTTTCTTGTTTTGCAAAGGAACTTTAGTTGAGTTTTTATTTTTTAACAGAGACTGGAAGTGCGTGGAGCTGTGGCAGAGGAGATTGTATCTAAACCCTTCTTTAATAGACTGAGTGCTTTGAAGTCCTCGCCGATAGCGAACAGTTAAACATCTCACAACTATCAGCTGATTTCTGTAAATAACCTCGTAGACCAGATCGTGTTCTCTTTATTTAACTTTTGTGTGTGCCTATACGCCCACTAAATACTCCCCCATCGAGATTTGCATGTCATCCAGGACCTTCATATCCGAAACAAGTATGTGTATTTATTTTCCGTTTGCGTTTTTTTCCCACCTGGACCCATGTCGTCTTTTTATATTCTACTCATTTGAGATTTTAAGTGGGACAAAGTTTAAAATTGAAACTTTCTGCCGGTCTGCATTGAGAAGGTATGTCACCCCTTCCATGGAACCTGTGCACAAGCCTCTTCTGGGCATGGGCAACGGGGAGGTGTTAAATCTGCATTCATCTAATACATGGCGAGTAAACAACCAAATTCGTGCTACGAGGCCGTGCAGTTCTTCCTAGGGCACTAGACCATCTAGAGCTGCTCTGTAAAGCTCCTTACGAGACCCTGGATTAGACAACAACTGACACAAGCAGCATCATTCAATCCGATCGCACGATGGACATAGATTCATCAAAATGCTTGGTGTAGCTGAAGTGACATCACACACCCTTTGACCCTGAATGTACCCAGAAATTGCAATTCCTTTAACTTAACCCTCAATAATTGGCAATGATGGCATTCAATAATTACTTCATGATCAATACAACACCACAGAAAAAATTTCCATTTTAAAAACCATCTATATTATGGTGCTGGCATGATCTTTCGAATTGGTGAGACTTAAAACCCTGAATTGTAGCCAGCCAGACTCTCTTCCAAAGGGCCTCTGGGGGGCAACAGCGTTTCACCTATAGAGAACATGTTGTAAAAGATGGGGTCAAATAGGGTATTTAAAAGCACAATTTACACATAAATTTGCTAAAAAGCTGTTGGCTGTGAAAGGGTACTTAATGATATTCTTGTCCTTTCATGGTGTGCTAGACCAATGAACAGTGGCGGCAACACGGATCCAGAGGTGGCGGGAAGGGGCCAAATAAGAAATACAATTTATCTTACCTCCCCGCTGCTTCTCCCTCGTTGGGTCCTCCTCATCGTGCCGGCCGGAACAACAGAAAGCGCCCAGGCTGAGGCTTCCCTGAGCCAATCACAACGCTGCATTTCAGAGTTGTGATTGGTAAGCACCCAGGCTCCCTTGACCAATCACAACGCTGCAATGCACTCACCCTAGTTCATTCATTCTCACTATCTCAGCCTTGCTCTTACTCACTAATATTTACTCTCACTCATGGTTATTCTGACTCAATCTTACTTACTCATACTCATTCACAATCACCCTCACCCCTTCATTCTCACCCATTCCCCTATTTCCACACTCTCACTCATTCTTTCTCCTTCATTCACACTAACTCACTCCACATCTCATTCATTCATTCCTGCTTTCTGGCTCATGTGAACACCCTCTTATTGCCACTCATTCTCAATCTCTCCGATTTACTCATTTTCATGCATTGTCCGTCACATTCCATCTCTTTCATTCTTATTCATTCTCACTCACCCATTCTCATTCACATGCAGTCATTCTTACTCAGACACTCAATCGCACTCACTCCTGCATGATACCCGTCACCAACTCTTACTGACTTTTACTAACCAACACATACAGCACACTTACACACATGCTGACAAATGCACACACACAGTTGAATGCACACAACATACATTAAACATTTTTTACTCATCATTTGCGACAGGAGGTCTTGTTTATATGATCTGGTGGTGCAGGCCTCTCAATCATATCTATTAGGTGACACAAAGCCACCTTGTGTGGCTTTGCATGGCCTCGTGGATATAGAGCAATACAAGCCAGCGCAAAGCGCTGTGTTTCCCTACTCTGCACCAAGGAGGCGTTGCGGTGGGTGTTCCACGCAACACCCATGAGTTTTGACGGTGCTACAGATTTACCTAATGACATAAAGCTGGGGCAGCGCCAAAACCTTACGCCTCCCCAAAGCAGGTGTAACGAGGATAAATATTTGTATTTCTCCTTGTTTTTTTCCTCTTTCTATGTGTGCTGCATTCTGCAGCACACATAGAACGAGGAAAACGCATCTCTAGTTTGTTTTTGTGCAGGTAAATAGCTCCGTCCTGCACAAAAACAATCCTGCAACAATGCAGACACTCTTGCACCATGGTGCAAGGGTATCTGCGTTCAGATACGGCATCAGTGCAGTGGGAACGAACAGGAATGCGTTGAATATCATAAATAGGTTGCATTCCTGCACTTTCGTTTTGCTGCGCTGCCCTGCGCCAGAAACTCATAAATGAGACCCTTATTCTGTATCAGTATTTCAAGAGCCTGTCAGATCTAAAAACAAGCATTGGCATAGCCAATAGGTCTCGCTTTTGGGACCTTAGAAGTATTTAGTTATGCAGCACAATATCCTTTGTGCAACAACATTAACTGTTGCATGGCTAAACACTTATAAGGTCCCAAAGGCGAGACCTATTGGCTATGTCAATGCTTGTTCTTTGAGTAGGGCACAATTGAGGATGGCGGGGGCAGAAGCACCCCTTACGGAAGCAGTCCTCGGCACGAAGCCCTGCACCATTACGGCCATGCCCCACTCCTCACACAGTGAAATGTTTCATTAAGTTGGCAGGCCTGAAAGGTGTTGTGGGCCACGATGCATGAACCTCTGACCTCTAAACACTTGATTAGAGGTGAAATGCAGAAATAATCGGGGCACTGTGGACCCTCTCAGACCTCTAGGCCCAGTGTCAGATCAGCAGTTCCTCAATGCCCATGATAGGGTCCCTTAAACAATAGACAATACAAGGGATCCCGATTTCAATTGCTGGTTACTTAAGATGCTTGATTCAGGCCTGGTGCACCCACAAGTCTGCCGAGGTCACTGCCTCATGGCGCCCCCTATGCAGCACCAAGTTACAAGAAAACAGCCCCAAAAAAACTCATACTTGAGTGGATTGGAAAGCGGCCCAGCAGCAAAACATTGCTTTGCCTGGTGCACAAGCGATGTACGGTTCATGGCTCAGTGAACGGATCTTAATATTATACTCTCTCATTTTAGGTAGATAGACTCACCGCTGTGGCATATATAATGTCCTATGGAATCAGATGGTCAGATTATATCAGAAAGCACGGGGCAAACCAGGCTCTTACTAATAATACACTTTACTGAAGTATCTTAATTTCCTTAGTACTATTACAGACTACAAATGTGCTTCCTCTTCCTTTTAGCTCATATTACTTGTAGATTCATTTTCCACATTGAAGCTTTCAGCTATTGGGCAATGGACACGCGTGTAGTACAGGCGTACAAGCCTGCATCCGTTTTTGTGCTGCGGTGGTCCTCAACGATTCATTTTATTTGTATAAGATCATTTTAATGTAAATAAATATGCAAACATAAATATTTAAATATCGTAAACGGTTTCATTTTCCTAATTCCTTTTCATATGCAGCCGCTTCAACGTTTTAATAGTATTTTGCATGTTTGTCAATGGCCTTTTCTCTCAATTGGAAAGAAGCTTTCATGGCGTAAGGGGAGATCTGTGGAGCTTATTGTAAAAGAAACCACTAAGAGAGATAGATTAGTGACTATACTGAAAAGAAAGTTATGGAGGATGTCCGGTAGGATATACATTCTTTATTTCAACACAAAACTCGTTTGATTGGGAAACGCGTTGAAAGAAAGCAGAGCAGCCATGCACCTGTTGTAGTACAGCAGACAACAGCAGTTAAGACTTTCAAACTGTGCAGCAAAACAGTGGTCTTGCACAAAAAGAACAGGCCGAAGGGAATTTGAAAATGTACCCACACAAACCATGCGAGCCCAATAACACCATAAAAGTAAAAGCATTGGCAATACCAATAGGTCTAGCTTATGAACGCACTGTCAGACAGATCTAAAAAATCTATGAAAGTTAATGACTGGCCTCCTCCCATCTGTGCTGCTGCCAGAGAAAAACACCATAAATGATCCAGTTATTTAAGACACTTCAATAGCATTACAATGTCATGCCTGTTCACCTGAAAGTTCAACCTCAGGCAGCTGTATAAATAAACAAAGATTTACAACTGCGTGGAGGGAAAGCACTTTATTGTGGAAGCACCAAAATGTTGGCCAATACAAATATCAACTCCTCAGTCCCAACACGTGTGGGGAGGGAGGGGGGGGGGGCAACAAAGCCCGTCTCTGGTAATACTCAGAAAATTGTCTGGGAACAGCTGCACTGTCAAGCCAGACCATAAAAGCCACTCCATTTAGATAGCACATGCAAGCATCAGTTGATTCCTGCAGGCCACACACCACAATCTCGCTAATTGACTGAGTTGAAACGAACCTATAGAATCCTGTTGTTCAAAGTGTAACGACAACTTGTATTTACATCTATGTATTTGATCAAACAAATTATTTATCTGAAAGATTCCAAAAGGAGCCATTAATACTCACGAGAGTCCTGTCAGAAAGAAAATTGGTACAGACGTAAAATGGCAGCCTTGGCTTACTTACCGGCTGGCTAATAGAACAGCAATTGTCTAGAAGATAGGAGTTCACCCAACCATCAGATTGAAAAAGTAAAAGACAACTGCTGAGTGCGAGGCCAATACAAAAATTCTATATTCAGTGAGATCACAGATAACAGAACAGGGTGGGGGCACACTGGTGGACCAAGTGTTATACCTCTCCGATTAGAGGTCACTTCTAAGTCTGAATGGACGACACCCCAGCACACAGATACACAACCTGGATGAATAAGGTACAGGTATAGAGGAGCAGCAGTCTTAAAAAAGATAGGGGATCCTATAAAATAGGCAGAAATAGACAAAAGAGGAAGGGGAGGCTAACTTGACGAATTGCTGAACCATATTGACATCTAAATTGATACAGAAATATAGAAATGTTACAGTGCTGCACCAAAGCTTGTGGGCATACCTTCAACTGTTAGGCAGGAGATTTAATTGCTGAATATTTCCTACAACTGCATGCTGATGGTAGTTGATCCAAACATATGTATATATAGGGAAGCAGACAACCTGGAATCAGGCTCAACAAAGCCATTTACATTACTTAAATATAAGCAATAACTTTAAAAGTTATAAAAGTGTTTCTAGAAAAGGATATTAACAGATTATTATTGATGGATTTGGAAAGTATCCCCTTTTAAATCCAAGGTCGTTAGTAACACCTGTGGGTGCCTCGGGGGATCTTCTTGGATTCCCTTTCTTTTTAATATCTACATGGCCCCCATTGTCAAAGGTTGTTCTGTCCTTCGGTCTAGAGATTGTGTCTTCTGTAGATGACACCCAACTGGGGAAATTGTTTGGACAAAACCTGGAGGTAAAAAAAGCCTGGCTCAGCGACTGCATGCATGCTGTAGACTATTGGATGGAGCAGAACAGTCTCCAACTTATTGGGAGGAAAACTGAATTTTTATAATTTGGCAAAGCTAAATCAGACTTTGGCAGAGGATTGTTAGCCTTCTGAATTGGGCAATCCCCCTTTCCCTAAAAAGGTGTCAAAGAATCTCGGTATTTTACTAGATGACAAGTTTACTATGGGTAATCAAATTACTGCAATTTGTGGCACGTTTTGTTATCTTTCACCTGCTTCCTTTAAACTGTAAAAAACTATTACACAGGCTCTCATAACTAGTCGTTTTGACTATTGAAATGCTCTCCGCTATGAATGGGTCTCTCTAGTCACATTTGCAGGTGTTTCAGAATACAGCTGCCTGACTGAGTTGTCATCATCCATCGAGTGTCCGATTAGGTCCAATTTTGAGATCACTATATGGGCTTCCAGTCAGGAAGCGCTGTATTTTTAAGCTCCTTTGTCATGCTCCTAGAGGTTTAGATAGGGCAAGCCCAGAGTACCTTCATACAAGAATTAGGCTCTACCACCCTGCTAGGAGATTTGGATCATCCGACACTGAATTCGCTACTCCTCACTAGACTCAGACAACTCGAAATGGAGGCCTTTCCTTTTCCTATCTTGCCCCACACCATTTGAATAAGCTGCCCATCCAGATTCACTCTTGCCAAAGTTTCACTAAGTGAAAAAAAAGTTGATAAACACCTGGCTATTTTAATTCCTACCTCTTGTAGGAATGCATGGTACCAGTCCTCTGGGCATTAGGCTCTACACCAAGATACTACTGATGCTGAAACCTGTTTGCGCCATATCAAAAGCACATAACATAGGAACAGTAAAACAAGCATTGGCATAGCCAATAGGTCTTGCCTTTGGGACCTTATTTCGTATTTAGGATACAATTGGTAGAGAAAAGGGAGGTAAACTGGTCAATGTGGAAAGGAACCTCTAAAAGAGGTTCAGACAGTGTGCAGTGCAACTGAAGGGATTAAAGGCTGCACGTGAAGTGGGTGTCGTTGAACAGGAGAGGGGGGTTGAGATGAGTGCTGCAGCCTGGGCCTGCAGGTGGTTTGCGACTGAGCCGTCAGTATTGACGGGCGCTCAGGGATGTGCTGCGGAGTTGAGGGTGAGGAGTGGGATACAATTACAGTGGATGGTGGGGTGTGGCAACACCCAATGTTTGGCACGGGTGCCACCATGCAGGCACAGCAGCAGCGCGAATGGGGATTGCATTGCCCCCAGCTAAAGGTTCATATGGCAGCGGGAGTGGAGCAATATGAAGGAGTAGGTGGATGATGTGCGAGGATAGTAGGGCTGGGGTGTTGGTTCTGGGGCTGGCTTGGTGGTGGTTTGAAGTTTGCAATTCGTGGGTATCATGTGGGGCTCCAAGGGGATTAAGATGGCGGGGGGTCCCTTGTGGGGAGGTGCGCATCCTGGGGTAAGGTGTTGCAAGACGGGAGTTGTGGTGCTTACCACAGGCTTGGCGCTGGGTTGGGCATACAAAAGGATCAGTCTGGGTTGATTCCAGGGGGTGGGTGTGGGTGGCTGTGAAGTGTGGTGGGGTTTGGCGTGAGCGAGGCGAAGGGCTTGAGGGGGGGGGGTGTTGCTGGTGAGGGAGGACGGTGCCTCGGGATGCGGGATGAATTTTGGGGAGTTGCAAGTTGGTCGACGGGGGCCCTCTGGGCAACCGTACGCAAATGCGAGGACCTAGGGGGAAGCGAGTTGGCCCTATGCGCGGACCTGCCGACTTTGGAGCGGCTCAACATACAGCGATACTCTGCAGATGATTTGGTCTTCTCGGAGTGCCACAGACCGGGTGTTTGGCCTGGGGTGACGCAGAGAGGATCGGGAGGAGGGTTTCTATGCGGAGTTGGGTTTAGGTGGCAATCGGGTTAAGGGGTAGTCAGAGGCGCACCAGTGGGAGCATCGAGGGAGGGGGGGGGGGCTGCTGTGTAAGCGGCTGCGGACATGACATGCGGTGCCACTCTGAAGTGGCCCATGGAGTTCGAGGCCCTGCTTAGCTCGCAGTCCCAGTCCCCCATGCGCTGGAGGTGCGCCCGCAGCCTGGGTCTCCAGGGGGACACTCCCCGCAGCGGTGTGGTCTGATGTTCCATGGCAAGGAACAGCCTCAGGGAACACCACCACCTCTGCCTTTCGTTGGGGAGCGACGCCTCAGGCGCTACCGTGCCTTCTAAATAGGGCAGTCATCTGTAATGTAACTTATTTTGTTCCCATGCAGCGACTGTGCCGAACCAGCTGTGTGAGAGAGCTTGGTGGGAGGGGGTGCAAACATGGAGCGCAGGCTGCTAATTAAACAAGCGCAGTCGGGAAAGTGAAAGCAACCGCGTTGGGTTAATTAGAAACCTGATCCTGGAATGCAGCTGGCACACTGCGCGCCGCTGCTCGCTCCAGAGGCCCATAGGCCATGGGAGTGAACGTTTACAGAAAAGGCGGGACATACCCCCGCCATTGGCCATTTGCGTGCATTCATTTTTTAAAGTCACACGAAATGGCCAATAAAATATGTGGGTGTGAATAAAATCACACAGAGAAATCTGTAGGAAGTTGGGAGTGCTTACAAGAAGCCTCCCCATAGAACAGCGCATGCGCTAGGCACGGCCTAAATAGGCAACAGAATTGAACAAGGCAAAGGCACTCGTTTTGACTTACACATGTTGAACAGATGTTCACACACTTGAATACACAGAAGAGGAATCACATGTGCCTCAACAGCGTGTTTATTTTCCACATACAGGAAATAGTGCACTGCTGCTGAACATACATGTTGCATCTGTCCTGTGTAAGCATACACTGCTGACCCTGTCCTTCAACAGTATTAGGCAGGCATGCTTGGCTTTGTTGTATGTGATGTATGTTAGCAAAGGCTGGTGTTAATCCTTTCACTTGACAAAAGTCAAAATCAATGGCAATATCAAAAGGGGAGTGCAGCACGAGGCGTAAAATGTGGGGAACACAGGATACAGAGGGAGCAGGGTGCACAGTGGAGAGGCGAGCTGCAACAGGTCTAGGCCCTGTATACAAATAGAAGAAAGAGTCTTGAAGTCACGATGCAAGGAGTGGAGGGAGCAGGGATCCGGAAGGAGAGAGGGCCTGGAAAGAGAGAGGAAAACGAGCAGGGTGCAAGGAGCAGACAAGAGAAGGTTCACAGAGCATTGCTTGCACAACAGCAACACTTGCATATAAGCATCTTTTTCTGTTGTAAAGCAAGACTACTTCATTCCATAAACAAACATATCAACCACCTTTTTAATTTAAAAAAGGCTTTATTTAACACTTACCAAAATCGAAGGAACTAGTTTCGACAAGTTTTTCCAATTTGTAAATATGCTGCCTAAAAAAAGCAAATAATTTGTATTTAATATCCAACATATCATTCAACTGCTACAAAGACAGAGCAATAAATTATTTGATTATCCCAATTTTGATAAAGGAGATTGCTTTTGATCACAACAACACAAACCTCTGAAAGTATTTTTCTTTGGAGAGTATTTAACATTCTGATCAAAACCAAATTAAATCTGTATATTCAATATGCTCGAATTCCTCACTTCATTAGTAAAGTAACACCGACTTGCAGTCTAAAGAAGCAACTGACACATTTTAGTTTTTTCATGTGGTCCAATGCACTGAAGGCATATGACCTCCATGAGTATGAACAGCAGTGTCAGCGGCTGCATGTGCGACAGGCTAGTGCAACTATCACTTCACAAGTTATTCCCCAAAAAGAAAGAAGTCCAACCAAAATTAACACACTACTTTTATTACACTGCAAACTATAAACTTCAGATCATTTTAGGATATAAACCTACATGTTTTAATCTGCTTCAAAACACAATTTTCAGAAAAGATGCAACAGAACAAAGTTAGACTGAAACATTGCATCGGTAAGGAGAGTGCCCAATGATGCACTCAAGAGGCTTGGGGGCTGAGAGAGCTGGTCATTTTGAAGGCCCCTCCGTTTGAAGAACAACTGGAACCAAACGTGGACAAAATGGGCCTCTACGACAAACGTCTGAGGAGACGCCATCTTTAAGGGGGTGCTGTGAACTCCCTACTATGCATGAATGTGAGCACATATAATGCAGAGATTTTAGGGAGGGAAGACTAGTCAACGATCATCTCCTAAAAAGTAAAACAGTTACAGGCAAATTTGGTCTCTGGAGAGCAAAGTTCAGTAGAAACACAAAGACCGCAGATTCCCAATGGAAAATTGTAGAAGGAAAAGAGCCAACCATAGCTCCTCACCCAAGAAAAAACACGGCAACAGTACCAATACTGACTTCCAAAATGAAAAAGAGTTTCCTTTAAGCATGACTCGCCAGGCTTTTTGCCCATGTCCAAGTCTAACCATGAGGAACTACTACAAATGTTTCAAAAACAGGAATGGGACAAGAGTGGAAAATCAGGAGTGATGGCATGAGTGGGAGTTCCTATACTGGCAGACAGAAAGCTCAGCAAACGTGCCATGCTCAACAGTGGCACTTAGGTTTCGAATAGATATCAAGACAGGAATGTTTGAAATTAAACTTGTTTTTAAAATCTACCTGGTCAGGTGCCCACACAATACTGATAGAGGACATTCAGTGGGTGGAAATCTGTCAGAAACGTAGTGGACGCTTTGAAGTACATGTATGTGTCTAATAGATGCATGCACACTCAGCTTTTCTTCTACCAAATAACCAGTTTAAACGTTTCTTTAAAAAAACAACTACATTTTAAAAACAGAGAAATTATAGAAGTATATAATATGTTACCGTAATAAACCAAAGAGAAGTCTTGTAGATTCAACCAATGAAGTTTCTGTGACCCACTGAAAGCCAAATAATTCCACTGTGTCCGTTTCATAGTCAGTTGGGAACGGGTCAAGTTTAAGCAAGAGCCTGGAAAACAAAAATATCCATGTTAGGCACACTGTAAATCCACAGCCATGTGCACAGCATGACTTACCGCCGCAAGCTACAAGGAAGATATTTTAATAAAGAAGATTTTTATCCCCACCACTGTCCTATCATTTTAAACAGTATGACAGCACCCAGGCCCCAATTTAACCCCTGCACTCGTCACTCATCATACATACCGCATTGACCTGTAACTCAACAAAAATACTGTTCAGAACATTTAACAAGCATTTGCAATGCAATAGGTCTCGCATTTATGAGAGTTTGAGCTATTCGCATTGTAAATGGCAATGCCTTTGATTTATGTGTTGTTTTTAAAGCAGATAAATAAAAGGCATTGTCATTTACAATGCCAATAGCTTTAACTCCTGCAAATGTGAGACCTATTGCAGTGCAAATGTGTGTTATAAAAAGTTTAAAAAGTGTTAGGAGAGGGTTTTCTCCTGCCTGCAACAGCAGGCAGGACAAAGCTATTTGAGAAAATAGTGCTTGGACGCTGTAATTAAAGCCTACGAGCAACAAAACACGTAACAGGGGGTGTCGACAGGTTACAAAAGGAGACAAGGGGGTACTAAGGAGGGACTACTAAGCCTTTTGACCAACGAACAGCCACAGTTTACAGTGGACAATGACACAAGCCAATGAAAAATGTGGCCGGAGCTTCAAGTCCGTACCTCAATACAGCATGCATCGAGCTGCCCAGGCTCGACCTAAAAAACGTCTGCAGTTTCCTTCACCAAAGCCAGAAGAACAAGGATATTGTGCTGCATAACTAAATACTGATAAGGTCCAAAAAGCGAGACCTATTGGCTATGCCAATGCTGGTTTCCTTTGGGGCAGTAAACACTGGTCTCACCCTGCTTCGACATGGTTGCACATTTAGTAAGACCATGTGTGCTGCACCCCTGCATGAGCACTACATGGTGAACACCCACTGCTGTGCAGTCCTAGGGCATGACGCAGTGATTCACTCTATTAACCACAAAAAATAGCCATAATCTTTACTCCCTTTTTCTGCGTTTATCACAGATCAAGTCCGTCTGTACAACACTTCGCAGGTTATGGTTTCAAACATGCAAACAGCAACAGGCATATGATATATACATTTTACCTTCTACAATTTAAGTGGTAAACATGATTAATATGCTGCGTTTGCTCCAAGCATGCAATGAGTATTGGATGATACAGTAGAAAACCGTGGCATGGAGTATCATGGTATTGCTCCTCAGGCTGCAGCCCCTTTGAAATAATTTGCTGCCACTTCCTGGGACATCAGCAGCATTTAATTGCGTTAAGCTCTGACCCCATGCTGTACATGGTTTACATATGCTTTCTCACTTGCATGCGGCCTGGGGTCAGTTCGTAAATGACCCCAATGGGGAGTTCAACTACCCACTCTGTTTACTTACCTTTCACTCGTCATCCAGGCATTTCCTGCAAATCGTTTACCATCCCAACATGGCGACTGTGTATACGGGTGAACCTAAGCTGGAAATCTCAAAAGTAGAAGTATACATAGAAGAAAGGTGTGTTTGCTCTGACAGCCTTAGTCCCTGCTTTGGAGTCATTGAACCCACCATCAGCAAAGGAAAGAGGACAGGGTCATGAGGCGGTGGCGTGTCTTACCACCTTAGCCAGTTAATAAATAAGCATTGGTAACGCCAATAGTTTTCCCTATGTGAATTCAATTGACTTTGTTAATTTTTTTAAAATGCTGCACAGAAGATTAGCTGCTGTGCAACATGGCTTAAAGTAAAAAATAAAAAAAGGGCTATAATGTGCACAATGCTGGCTGTGTCAGTATTTTGTATTTTTTACCTCAAACCATGTTGCACAGCAGCTCAACTGCTGTGCAACATGTACAAAACAAGCCTGGGGCCCGAAAGCAAGGCTGACTCCAGCAGAGCTGGGCTCAAGGCCGGACCGGGCATCGGGCGTTTCCCTGGAGGCTCGAAGGGCGGGGCCACTTCCTTATTGGGTAGCTGGCAGCCTTAAAAGCACTGGTAGCCAACAGTTTTCAGGGTAAGATTAGTGGTGATGAATGTACCTGCGGATAGGAGTTGTGCCTAGTGCCAGTTTTGCCTCTTAGGGGTTAATATGCCTTCTGCAAAGAACATGTACCGTGCAGATCAAAGAACAGTATTTTGTGCGCCAAGCTCGGTGGGTTACTGCTTTTGTCAGAGATCCTTTTGTTACTACGCAGTTCATAAATTACAATCGTAATCTAGGTTACGAAATTTGTCCCGACCTTCCACCCACCCCCCCTTCATTATTCAAGTGTTGCTAAAAAAAGGGTTTGTTAGGTAGAAATAAATTAGTAAAGTCAATGCTAACCACTGGTACGTTCTGACGTGAATCCTATTCCTTTTAGTCCACTTTGTTTTAAGATTTTATATACACTGATTTACACATTTCGTTGCCTGTGTGGCATGTAAAATGCTCCCGACATAGTCTGGAATGAGAGGTGCTATAAAAAATGCAATATATGTAAGAGGGGCAATGGAGGGGTGAGGGGCACTGTTGTGGGGTGAGGGAAGGAATCATCGCGAGATCCCCAATAAAGACTGCCGTATCCAGGTGCACTGTAACGTCTTCTTTTACCATGCTGTGATAGCCACAGTAATAGACATTATAAGGAATATACTGTGTTGTATATTACACAATTGTACCGTATGGGGCTGGCCTGGCAATTTACCAAGGCTGCTTTGGGTCCCCAGTCCGGCCCATGGGCTGCGCCCCTCCCTTGTCACGTGACCCCACATCATGGAGATCAGCAGCTGGCCCCCGGATAGGTATCCCAGATATGTCCCCACTGCACCCCGGGGTAGGAATGCTGCTCCCCCAGACCTGAAGGACCAGTGCGACCAGATGCCTGCCCCGCGAGCCTACGCCGAGGCACTCACGTAGAACCACTCGGCACCGTAAATCACCTCACACGTGAGCAGCAGCAAAAGAGAGTCCAGAGGAGGTCCGGCTGGCCCAAAAAGACGAGAGCCTAATGCTGAAAGGGGGTGATCCCACAACAAACAGACATGGGATTTAATACTACACTACCCCTTTTTGCAGTTTTCTTTAACTATAGCTGCCAACTCGACCCGAAGATATTTGGGCGCTGTACATGAGTAGGAGTTACGTTACACAAGGATGCATTTGTGTTTTGTAGGCACGTGGAGATTAGGTCTATTAGAATCCGGGTTCTCTGGTTGGCACAGGTAGGTACTTGTGACAAGCAGGGAACCTTTCCTCTAGTCAGGGTAAGGGGTTACACACCTAAAATAACCCATGCTCACCCTCTGGGTAGCTTGGCGCGAGCAGACAAGGCTTATCTCAGAGCGTTATAGGTAAAGCATTTGTGAACACATACAGTAACCAAGTGACAACACTACAAATGGACACCACACAGGTTTTTATATTAAAAATAAGGATTCTTTATATAGGATTATCACAAGACCATTAAACGATTAAAAATACACAATACGGTTGCCTAGTTGGTAGAAGATTGCTTAGTTTCTCTTAAGTTTTCAAATGCGACACTTTAAGTCAATGTACCTTAGATGCGACACGCAGGGCAACGAAAGTGTTGCAGCGATGCAGTCGCGTTGAAGTTCTTGGTGCAAAAGAAATAAAGACGGGATCTTCCAGATGCATTACGCTTCTCAGATGTTGCGAGAAGGCTCGACTCGATGCGTCGGCTACAGCGGCGTCACCTTTGGCGAGATGCGACGGCAGCGGCCTTGGCAGCGGCACTCTTCTCTGATGTTGCGAGACGCTTCCGCTCGATGCGATGCTACAGCGGCGACACTCTCTGCGAGATGCGACGGCAACAGCTCCGATGGGGGCACGCTTCTCTTCTTTGCGTCGCGCTTCCAGCTCCTTGCGACACGCAGTCCCTCAGAAGGCCCAACAACAGCGGCAGGCACTTCCAAAAGACTCTGGGGAGCTGGGGGTGAAGTCAACTGGTCCCGGGACTTCGTTCAGGGGGCAAGCTCAGTTCAAGCCCTTGGAGATCTTTTCAAAGCACAAGTTGAAGCAAAGTCTTTAGTAGTCTTTCTCCTCTCCTTCAGTAGCAAGGCAACCACTGCAGGCCAATCCCCCAGGTCAGGGACAGTACTCCTCCTACAGCTTTCCCAGTTCCATCTCCTCTGGCAGAGGTTCTTCTTGTTTCAGCTGGATCTAATTTCTTGGGAGCAGGGTCCCAATACTTATACCCCTAATTCCTTGGTTCCTCTGGGGATGAGGGGCCTTTGCCCAGTCCAAACCAGTTCTTGAGCACTCTGTTGACATGACTCTGCCTTTCTATTCAGGGTGCAGGACAGAGACATCAGCCGCTCCGCAGGAGGTGGAGGCAGCATTGTGGTAGCAGAGCACAACCCTATTCAGAGCCCAGGTGTACTCCTCCCACCCATCTGACTGCCAATCTTCCTATTCACCACCAGGCTGCCTAGCCCTGCCCCTCTGGGTTTCCCCAGCCCTGTCACTCACACAACCAGACAGGCAGATACACATCATAGCAGAGGTGGGCTGAAATGGTCAAGCAAGCAAATACCAACTTTCTAAAAGTGGTATTTGCAAACACAGAATATTAAAATAAACTTTACTAAAAGATGTATTTTATTAGTTCAGGCATACTAAACTAGAATTCCTACCATGTTCCCTGGGTCTGTTAGGATCATAGAATGTAACAATTCTAACAGCCCATTCTGGCCTATGGAGAACAGGTAGCCTTACAATAGTGAAAAACGAAAATGGCTGTAATTCACTATTAGGACATGCCACACACATCAGGCTTGTCCTACCTTATGCTTACAATGCACCCTGCCCTTGGGCCTACCATAGGGGTGACTGATATGAAGTTAAGGGAAGGTTTAGGGACTGGCAAGTGGGTGCACTTACCCAGTCAGCATGACAGTACCAGACTGCACGCAGGTTCTGCAATGGCAGACCTTAGATACATTTTACCAGGCCGCTTCTGTGGGTGGCACAACCAGTGCTGCAAGCCCACCAGCAGCATTTGCATTTACAAGCCCTGGCACTCCTGGTGCACTTTACTGGTGTCTGACAGTAAACCAAATAAGCCAATCATGGAATCCAACCAACATATACATTTTAAATAGGGAGCACTTGCACTGTGGCACTGGTTGGCAGTGGCACAGTGCTCTGAGCAGCTAACACCAGCAAAACACATGAGGCACAGCGACAAAAAAGTGGAAGGGAGACTCACGCCAAGGTGCCAGGTCTAACAAGGTCATTTGCCCAGAATCACAGGATGTTGAGCCTCGGACCCGATTCTCCAGTTCTCAAGTCTGCAGCTCTGGTCGTTACACTACATCCTCGCCATAATTAGGCCTCTCCCGCCCACCTATACACCAGCCCCAAACCATGCCCCCACGTGCCCAACAGGCTATAACAAGTTTACAGGTGGGGCCAGGCACTGCACACAGACGGGTGAGTAATTGCGCCCATCTCTACAGGCGATGGACGTCGGAGCCATCCCTTACAACCATATCAAAATTGCGGGTGTGACTACACTTTTTAGAAGAAAAGTCATCACCTACACAGAGCTTCAAAGTGCCAGCCCGCTGACTTGTGGTACCATGTTAAATATGGAACACACCCATTAATTTGGAGAAATGTAATTAAGCGACTTGGAAAAAAGTTTACACCACAATTTTTGCAGATTTATATAGCGCAAACTCGACCCGAAGATATTGGAGCGCTTTACTTGACCACCAATTACATTACACAAGGACACACATTTATGTTTTAGGTAGTCTCGGGGAGACTAAGTGA
Organism: Triturus cristatus; assembly: GCF_964204655.1. Lineage (NCBI taxonomy): Eukaryota > Metazoa > Chordata > Amphibia > Caudata > Salamandridae > Triturus > Triturus cristatus. Next base: position 634,395,406 of record NC_140589.1, on the reverse strand, counting down.
TTTGCCCAAAATCACACAAAGTGGAGTCGGCCCGAGACCACACCCTCTCTTCCCTTATTACATTGAATTTGTAGGGGGCAGCTACCCTAAAGGGGTTCCCGGCGCCCAGCTGGTAGGGAAGGAAAAGTAGTGAGTGAAACGGAGTAGCATTAAAAGTCAGAATAGCCAAGTCTTTTAACCCTTTAAAAGGCAACAAGCACAGGTTTCTCTTGCAGGTAAAGAATTCTACATGATAGTTCCGAAATAGAAGGGCCGACCCCGCATAGGAACACCTCCGACCTTCGAGACAATCAACCTAGTTTGCTGGCGGAGCGCAAAGGACGGAAGGGCTGGTAACGCTGAACCAGATAGTGCGGGGCTACTCCCGTTTTAATTTTAACCGTATCCAAAATAAAAGGGCGACCACGAAGAGCGTCAAGTCCAGCTTCGCTACCACGCCGTACACAGCACGACTGCGGGTTTAGCGTAAAGCTGCCAATGCCCCCCCCCCTCCCAATCCCTCAAACAAGGACAGCTCCATTTTACACCTAGAACAGAGCCAAATCAGTGGTGTGAGCCTCAAAGAGTGAGAAAATGATGCAAGACCCCCACTACCCCCTCACAACTCCCGTCATACCGCGCAGAGACGAGCACCCACAGTCTGCTTCCAAGCACAGCCCCTGTGCCGCACAAGTGGCGGGCAGTTACCTCCACAGAACCTAATTCGCTACTTTATTGTTTATTTATAGTGCCCCCGTCATGGCCTCGTAGCGCCGGATATCAGCATATCGTCAAAACTGAGATATGTTGTGTATTCTTCGGGCAGGGATTAGTAGATCTCCCGGCTTAAGTTAAGTATGGCTCATGAGGCCTATCGTTGTGACATCTACCTCGTTCACCATGCCGCTTCAAGGAGCTACGTTGCTCTCCTGCGCCCCGGCTCGCCATCTTAACAAGCACGGTCCGCTTTCACTTTCGTCCGTTGTGAAAGCTTTCTTGTCTTTATGGGTCCATGTGTTTGAAACACATGGCCCCATAAAGATAAGAAAGCTTTCACAACGCACGGAAGGCAGACGAACCCGTCCAAACGAGACGGCTCAAAAAGCCAAACACAAACGTCACTACCAGCTCTTTTCCAATGGCTGGCCACCGTTTAGCATACACGGTGACGCCAGCCAATGGAAAAGAGGGGCAGGGCTTAAAGCCCTTTACACATAATACTCCAAATCATTAAATCTCGCCAGAAAGACTGCGCATGTGCGCAGCCTACGCCAGGCGAGACCTAAAAATTAGCATGACTTCTGAAGGTGGCTGATCAGTCTGTCAAGGCACAATTTCATAACAAATCCCAATGAAGTAAGCAAATTCCAACAATATAAGCAACTACATAACAGACGAAGAGTTTCAAGGGAACAGTTTGGGGGAAAAAAGCCATGTCGACTCTCCCAGACCAGAGTGCCCAAAAGGCACTAATGTCCGACTCATTTAATTATGGACACAACCCTGCTTTGGTTGCCATTTTTACTCTTCTTCAGGTCAGATTGGGAAATACTAGAGCGGGACAGATGTGTAAGCATTCACCACATTCTTAAGGCTACAATTAGCCATTTGGAGCCTGAGGAGAAACACACCATGATAGCACATTTTTTTTATTATATTCAACTTTTGCAGGATTTTCCATAATTATGTCAACATACACAGTGCTATAAGTATTGACAATTTCTCAACTGTCGACATACAACACACATCATGAAAATCATCCCGCTAACCCCAAAAAGTCCCACCACTTTCCCCATATTTTGCAATGTTTATGGGGGCACCTTGTGACACATTTATGGACTCTTCATGTTGAACACACCATCTATGGGGAGCTGCAGATTACAAGTGTTAAGCGATGTCCCTTTTGGCAATCATAGTTCAGATCCCCAATAGAGTATGTTCTCCTCCAGTGCCTCCCAAGTCCTCCAGGATCTCCAACAGCGCCACCCTGAACAGACGTTCCACCGGTCTGTCCAGTATTTTCTAAAGAATAGTAAAAATCCCGCTCCGATATGTTGTGATAACAGACAATGCCCACATCACAGGAAAGAAGTCTCTCCTCTTACCAAGCTGCACAATAATGTGCATCCTGGGAGTTTGTTAGCCAGTCACGGCTTCTGGTACATAAGGTAGGTAGAATGTAAACATTTCGGCAGTATGAGCCGGAGATGGGCTGAAATAACAAACAGCCTCGGAGCCATGCAAGCACCTCTCCAGTCAATCATCCGAGGGGCCCAGGCACGCATCCCAATTTGTCTTCTGCCCCAGCAAGAGATCAAATGAATTGATGACCAATGACTTATAAATCTGGGATATCCCCAGCCTTGGGGACCCCACGCGTGGCAGCCTTCCCAGCCATCGATAGTGTGCCCGACGAGTCTACTGCGTCTTTGTTCAGGTCTAGAAAGATCTTCAGCTCCTGGCCTAGGAAACAAGTTCATTGTTTGTCTACCAGGCATAAAGGCGACCCATCGGTCGACAACCTCCACTGGGGCACCCAAAGCGAGGGTAACCGAACAGTGGTCCGAGATACCACAAGCTAGTATTTGATCAATTGTTGTTTGAAGGCTCTCTCACGCTGGAAGTAACAGATCAATGCGAGACCACGATTTGTGTGCCGCTGCCATGTGTATACACATGAACTTGGGGATCCATGTACGCCAGGCAACACAGAGCCCCAACCCATTTACCCAATCTGCCCTTCTACTTACCCCCCACATCTTGTCCCTCTAAAAACTGAAGAGTCCATGTCAGGCACCAATGTGAAGTCACTCCCTAGAACTATAACCCACTGAGATACACCCAGGATGAGTATTTTGAGTGACTTAAGGGTCAGCATGGCACAGAGCAAATATATCATATAAACATAGGGTAGATTGCCTAATGGCAAATAAACAATTGGAGACTAACTCCTCCTCCCAACACCCTCCCCCCACACACTTCGACCTTAGTTACGCCTAGTAACTAACAAATGATAGAACTAGCTTTCGAGCTTACAAAACCACCCCATTATTCCCAGTGAAAGTGTAAGATACACTGCTGCTGACAATTGAGGGCTTAAGAAATCAAATGTCAGGTATTTTTCACGGTGGGCCATCCTTTCAGTGTAAAGGGTGACTGCGATTGCCTGGCAGGGTTACAGTTGCTCAGGTCCATGGCACTCCCCGTCAGTCCCTGAGGAAAGTGATGAATGACAAGCTGATCTGTGTCGCTTTAACGTCCGTTGTCGAGCTTTATTGTGAGGTTTCCAACTCCTGAGTCCATCCTGTTGTCCGACCGAATTCCATGGAGGGACCAGATTCCATCCCAAGGTTTTTTGCTCTGTGGTCCTGCCCAGTCTCACGTAGCCTCCAGGGAGTAAAAGAACAGGACCTTGGAATCGTAAATTACTTTAAGCTTGGTGGGATATAGGAGCAGGTACTGGATTTTCATGGCCCGCAGATTCTGCTTGATATTCTCAAAGGATTTACGCTGCTGTTGAAACTGGCGTTTGTAGTTCGGGAAGAGGAGATGCATACGGATTGTAAATCGATCGCTTCAATGGCTCACACCCCCTTCATGATCGCATCTCTATCCCTGTAGTTTAATACCTTAGCACTCATGGGGCACAGGAGACAACCACAGAGGGTTTCAACATCAGCGCCCTGTGAGCCCCCTCGATCATAAAACAGGAGGAGATCCTCTCAGTGGGCAACCACGACGACTTCCATGCCTCAAAGAACTTCTCACAAGCTGAACTTGCTAAACCCTCAGAAAAGCCATCGAAGCGGGGACTGCTCCACCATGCCCTATTTTCACCATCTTCTTCACTCCCTTCATGTTATGTTATGTTATGTTAACGGGTTTTATAGAGCGCAACAGCTGCCTCAGCGAAGAGGCGTCCCGGCACTGAGCAACAAAAGAGCCGTACGCATAACACACTAAAGGCCTACAGAGAAGGGAACAGAAATGTCTTAATGGCTTTCCTAAAATTAAGGTAGTTAGTAAGCCCACGAATGCGGGCCAGCAAAGAATTCCACAGAATGGCAGCTCTATTGCGAAAAGAGCACCCACCTGCACGGACTCTTCTCACCCGGGGAATCACTACCAGACATTGTCCCATAGATCGAAGTGATCGTGTAGGAGTGTAAGGTAGAAGAAGGTCAAACAGAATTTGGGGAGAAGCCAATTTCAGAAGAATATACAATGCCTTAAACTCAATTCGCCTGGCGGCAAATTGCACTGGTCACTGTACAAGTTCTGCGCAAGCCCAAAAGAGATCTTACGGCCGCATTCTGGACTCTCTGTAGCCTCTGAATTTCAGATTTGTTCGCTCCCAGGTACAGCGAGCAAGCATAATCCAGCTTGGACAAAATCAGGGCCTGAATAATGATCTGCCTGGTCGAAGCATCAAAAAAGGCCAGAATAGGTTTGAGCCCGTGCAGCAGACAGAAACAGGTTCCTGCCACCCTTTTTGTCTGAATCTGGAAGCAAAGTGAGTTGTCCATCCAAACCCCCAGGTTCTTCACTACAGGCTTAGGGACAGGAGCCACACCCAAACTCTTGGGCCACCACAGTTCACTCCAGCAGTCATGGTTCCTTCCCACCAACAACACCTCAGACTTGTTGGTATTCAGTTGAAGGCAGTTGGCGGACATCCACTCGGCGATCGCCGAGAGGTCGCCCTGAAATTTTCTGGCATCCTGCTCGGGGTCAATCGAGAGAGCCACCACCAACTGAGTGTCGTTGGCATAGGAAACCACGGTTAGCCCTCTGCTCCTGGCTACATCCGCTAGAGGCTGAACATAAAGGTTAAAGAGCAGGGGGCTCAAGGACAAGCCCTGTGGGACCCCCTGGTGGCCAATAGGAAAAACACCAGAAGCAAAAGGGGGAGCAACCACCTGAAATGTCCTATCAGCAAGAAAGGAGGACAGCCACCCACGGGCCAGGCCAGTAACTCCAGCCTTAGATAAACGATTCAGCAGAATGGCATGAGACACAGTGTCGAACGCGGCGCTGAGATCCAGAAGGATCAGCGCCGACGTCTGCCCCGCATCTAAGGCCATCCACAGATGTTCAGTCACGTCCAAAAGCGCTGATTCAGTGCTTTGGCCAGGCCGAAAACCGTTTTGAGAGGGATCAAACCTCTGATTTATAGTAAAAAAAAATCTGTCAGAAGGGAATTGATAAAGGCCTCGGTGATCTTCGCGATCCAAGGTAGCAGGGAAATGGGACGAAAACTTTCAGGTTTATAGGGGTCTAAAGATGGTTTCTTGAGCAGTGGCAGTAGCCTGGCCTGCTTCCAGGCCCTGGGCACAACCGCTGCGCTCAAGGACCCATTGATCACCATTTCAAAAGGGTAAATGATAGTAGATAGCAGTTTTTTAAATTGGTCCGGCTTCAAAGGATCGGCAGGAGAGCCCGACTTTACCTTGGAGCAAAGTGTCAATAGAACCTCTTGCGTTATAGGGGGAAAGACTTCAAGGACACCATCAGTGAGGTTACAAGAGGTCTCAGGAGGGCCTATGGGAAGCATAGGGAAGCTTTTATAAATGTCCTCAACCTTCTTGACAAAAAAATTGGCCAGGTCTGCGCACTGCGAATCAGAGGTAATCACTGAACTTACAACATCCTTCTGAATTTTAAGCTCCGTCACTATAGAAAAAATCGTCATGGGCCCTGGACATCATTGATAGGCATAACACTATGGCCTTGAGCTCCTGGACAGTGTCTTCAAACTCAGAGATGCACCGCTAACCCCCGAGGCTCTATTGGTCACGATGCAGAGGTCTTGGCCATCATTTTGCTCAGCAGCCAGGGGTACAGGACACTCTTTGGGAGCTCGGGTATAGCAGGCAATGGGTCCAATCTACCAAGCAACTTGTGTCCCAAGAGGCAGCACACAACAGGTGAAGTGCAGGGAGCCAAACGGGCTTTGCCAGCAACCGGAAATGATAATGCTGCTTACTCGTGGGCGTCCAGATCTCAGCGTTAGATGTCCGCCATCTTGGCCTTTCAGGTCACGCCCTCCCCCAAGTACATACCTTGACAAACACAGCATACTTACCCAGATTTCTTTTCACAATCTCCTTCAGCTGAACACAGGATTGCTCGTCAATGATGCTATAGACTTCTCCAAAAAGGACCTATTCATTTTGTATTCACAAAGTCAAATGGGCAAACTGACAGACACTCATACCCATAGCTCAGCTGCTCTGTAAATACAAAGCTCACCCACAAAAACAGCAAACAGAAATATTACACAAATATTGTATAATATACCAAACCTATATCCAAAGAGCATTTAGAGGCTATTGAAGGAGCTCCTTCACTGAACTGGAAGAGTGGAGATGACAGCATGGTCCACAGGGAGGTGAGCAGACACTACGCTACACCAGAGGCAGTGGTACACAGAGCAAGGCTGCAGCAGTGGACAGAACGTTCCTGTCTGGATGCGGAGTTTTATTGCTGCTGGACCATAGTAAGTAGAGAAATGGCTCTGGTGGTGGGCGGCGACTTTAATTTTGTGGCAGATATAACCCTAGAACAATCACATCGACCCTTGCCAGGGGGGGGCGCACTGATGGGCTTGGCAGGAAAACTGGCGTTTACTAGATGCGTGGCAGCAGTCACATCAGACAAGAAGGAAATATTCACACTTTTCCGACATACTCGAGCTACACACTAGAACAGACTTGCTGTTAACCTTCCGTCATATTGCTGGGGCAACACACAGTACAGAGTATCTCACAAAAATGGATCTTGATCACTCCCCTCTCCAGCTCTCCCTAAAGAGGGGCAGGGAGAGGTCGCGCATCCCCCTCATGGTGTCTGAACAGTGAGTGTGGAGTTGGAGGATGCCATGTTTCATGGTACTGTTCTGGGAAAGGTTAAAAAAAAAATATCTTTGAATCAAATGTTGGCACAGCGGTTGACACAGAGTGGGACGCATTTAAGGCATACATGAGGGGGATCTACATCAAGCCCTCGTGCGAGGTGCATCCCTGTGTGGCGGAAGCCCACCGAAACAAGCGGTCCTGTATGATTACAGTGAATATTTAGTACAGGCTCATGCTGACGGGGAACGGGGGAGTTGGTTACTGTCTTGACTGTTGCTGGAGTGTGCAAAAGAAACAATTGATGGATGGAATACTGGACAATGCAAACATTCGCCCCCAGTCACAAGGAACGGCATTAAATCCATAATTCTTTTGCTCACTACACCACCCCAGTTTGGACACAGCCATATGCAAATTAGTCTTGACCCTGTTCCTTGGGGGAACAGTCCACCCTGAACTGCCAAGCCAGGTCCTCCATGGACCGCAAACAAGCATCCCATGACTGGTTTCAGGGCATCACCCTTCATCAGCGAGGCTAGCTTGAATCCAGTGGTGCAGTGAGCACAGGACCCACGTCTGGGCATACCCTTCCCACTTCGGGCGACATATGCAAAAGAAACAGTTGATGGACAGAATGCTGTACAATGCAAACGTTCACCCCTATTCACAAGGATCTGGGATAAATCCATCATTCTTTTGCTCGCTACACCACCCCAGTTTGGACCCTGCCATATGCAAATCAGTCTTGACCCTGTGCCTTGAGGGAGCAGTCCAGCACAAACTACCAAGCCAGGTCCTCCCTGGACCAGAAACAAGCATCCTGGGACCGTTTTCAGGGCATCACCCTTCATCAGCCAGGCTAGCTTGAATCCAGTGGTGTAGTGAGCACGGGACCCACATCTGGGCATACCATTTACACTTAAGGTGACATATGCAAAAGAAACAATTGATGGACGGAATGCCCGACAATGCAAACATTCACCCCCAGTCACAAGGATCTGGGTTAAATCCATCATTCTTTAGCTTACACCACCACCTCAGTTTGGACCCAGCCATATGCAAATCAGTCTTGACCCTGTTCCTTGTGGGAACAGTCCAGCCCAAACTGCCAAACCAGGTCCTCCCTGAACCAAGCATCCTCGGACCGGTTTTAGGGATTCACCCGTCATCAGCCAGGCTAGCTATCTGCTGCCCGGATGGCTACTGCGTGTACTAAAGGCAGATATAGTGGCCGGGTTCTCTGCATGGGCAGGAAGAGGGGGATACAGAGAAAAGCCTGGTGTCCATCCTGGCAGATATCCCAATGACTGCACTGAAACTAGCGTCAGAAAGTAGACGGCCCCATCACGGAGGGAGAAATAAAAGGGGCAAACAAACAGTTAGCAGCTGGGAAGACATTAGTCAACAATGGTCTCCCACTGGAATTTTATTAAATGCACACAGGCGGGCCCGATTAAGCCCCTTGCTAAAATGTATGCTGATGCACACAAAACTGAATCGCTCCCCGAGTCCTCCAGGGAGGCAATCATAGTCCCGATCTCGAAACACGGAAGCAAACCGATGGATAGGAAGGCATAAAGACAGCTGTCTCTCCTCAATGTGGACTGAAGAATACTGGACAAAATAATAGTGAACACAAATCTGCCATACCGGCAGGCCCTGGTTCACTCAAACCAGTACAGCGGTGTACCCCACAGAAGCACTTCTATGAATATTCAGCATTTTTTCCACATCATGGCTGCACTGCCAGCTGACTGCAGCTGAGCAGCAGGACTGTCAGTGGACATGGAAAAGGCCTCTGACAGCATATTGTGGACACATCTTTTTGCGGATCTTCAACGCATGGGGTTTGGTCTTGACCTTATAGCCTAGATAAAGATCTTGTATTCGGATCCTAGGGTGAGGGTCCGCATTGGCCCTGAATACTCAGACCAATGGCAAATACACAGAGGCACCGGAGATGGCTTACCGCTGTCGCCCCAACTATATGTGCTCGCTATGGAGACGCTGGCATGCAGACTGCATATGTGGTATTCGGAGCGGGGCATAACATAGAATCGGTATACCCACATTTTTTCACTGTACACAGATTATATATTGATATACCTGCACGATGCTGCAGCCGGATTGCCACCCATTATGCGGACTCTTGAGTGATTTGGGGCACATGAATGTAGCAGTCGTACTCTCCATGACAGTACCCGCGAGCGCGCCATGCACATCTTCCGTTATTTGTGGGTGTAGATGTACAGAGACCTGGCAGATGTACGGAAGGGTAACTTGAGTATGGTGGAAGCAGCCCACGGGCGGCAGCTGTGGCTCTGAACAAAAACCACCCACCAACATGAATTATGAAGAAATTACAAGGATCACGGAATCAAGAGCCGAAACATTCGCATTTACAATTGATGAGACACAAATAATCTATTATCTCATAGAGGAAACGGAAGGTATCGGCACAGGGACAGGATCTATCAAGTCTAACATTAAACAACTCCTATTTATATCCTAAGAAGGCTATCAATCAAAGGCTACTTGCATCCACTCTTATAAAATACCACAAGGCACAAAGAATTCCAAGGGGACTCGGAATCTCTCCCAAGTCTACGCTATGCAAAAACAATGCCAGATTTACAGAGAAATGGCAAGCAATTTTAAACAAATGCTCCTTGGACCTTATCTTACTTATTGTTGAATAATTATGGAAACTCTTAGAAGATCTTAACAAGGAAGGTACTCAATTACAACTAGAAATCAGTAACTGCATGGCAAAAGAAGATTGGGATAAAACATTAACAGACCTCAATGAAAAATTGGACTCGTACACAAAAGAGATAAACGAAAGAAAGATAAGGAAGTTCAAAAGAGATACGTATGACTACAAACTTGGAGAAGTTTACACCTGGGCGGAGGTATACGCCCAGAGAAGATCACAGAGAGGAAATACAGGAAGATTTACTGACACTGATGCATCATCATCGGATGATTCCCAACAAAGGATTCCACCATCCCACAGACAAACCTATGAAAGGTTCGACAAGAAAGTTCCGACAACATCCACAAATACAAATGTGAACCAGCCTTTTTTAGGAAGAGGCCAAAGATTACCCAATGAAGCAGGAGAAGGCACCTCAGCAAACAAACCTGTGGCAAAGGGGACAAGGAGTCAGAGACCCATGTAATCAACATTTCGAACCACCAGTTTTCAGACTTTCAACTAAAAACATTACAAACAGGGTCCTCTTTCGTACCAACATACAGATGTAACATTCTTGTAACAGAAATTAGCCTATACAAATTCATGCGGTCTTTAAGGCTCAAACATTTCTTCAGTAATATCGTGGAACCTAATCAACGACCACAAGAGAACACATTACTGGGTTTAAGGAATAAGAGCACGTTCATGGCTCCTGTAAGCCATAAAGTTATGGATGCATTTGAAACCATTGTACAGAAGGAATTGCGTATGATATTCAAACAAACTCAGTCGAGAGGATCAAACATTTTGCACAAAGAGAATCAAGTTTTGACACAAATAGCGTCGATACCAGAGGTAACCATTCGACAAGCCGATAAAGGGGGTGCCATGGTCATCATGGACACTGAATTTTACATGAGGAATGTTAACGAACATGTGCAAGACACCAGCACATATCTACCCATGTCTTTTGACCCAACAAAGGAATTCATTAAGATCTTAACAACAATCATCGATAATGCCATTCAGACTGACACAATTACCAATGACGACAAAAAATACATCATTAAAATGGATCCATCTATACCGTACATATATATGATACCCAAAATACACAAGCATGCAACAACACCTCCATTCAGACCAATCGTTTCCACCACCAACTCCATACACGAACCAATAAGTAAATATCTCGACAGACACCTTCAGCCACTGGTTCAAGGGATGAGTACCTACATTAAGGATACAACGGACTTCTTGAACATATTGGAATCAGCTAAACCATTATTCACTTCTAATACCATCCTATGCACAATTGATGTTAAAGCACTGTATACCTCAATTCCACACGACAAAGGAATTAAGGCTGTCGAATCCCTTCTCATCTCCAGTGACAAAACTGAAGCTAAAAAAAATTTTAGCATGGAATTGATCCACTTCACTCTTTACCACAGTTATTTTAGATGGTGTGATAACTACTATATACAATGCTCCGGAACTTCAAAGGGCAATTGTGCCGCCCCAACATATGCCAACCTGTTTATGTACCGGTTTGAGCTAGACCACATTTTAAATCAAGAGAAATGGACATCTCACCTAGACGACATTTTCATCTTATGGCAAGGAACAGAGAGAGAACTAACAGAGGCAATTAACTTATTGAATACTGTTGATGAACGCATTGAATTCACTCCCACTATGAGCAACCTACAAATTACCTTTCTGGACACTTGCGTTGTCAATAACAACGGCCAATTGATAACCATGGTTTACACCAAACCTACCGATAGGAACAATCTATTACATTTTCAGAGCTTTCATCAACCGTCATTCAAAAAACACCTACCGTATTCACAAGTACTCCGACTTACAAGAATATCCTCCAACGAAGAGTTGTACAGACCACGCAAGGAGAAGTGCATTAAGAAATTCAAAGACCATGAGTATCCAGAGGAGATTCTACAATTAGCAAATCGAGAAAGCTGAAACAAAATCACGAGAGGAACTTCTCAAAAACACGCGTCAAAGTACAGATGAAAACCGTAGTGTATTTGTCTCAAAATTTTCTCCCAGAAGTAACCAAATTAAGAGGTCCATCCTTAAATTCTGGCCGATGTTAATCACTGAAGTGGATTTTAACGGATTATTCAGCACGCAACCAAGGTTTGCATACACAAGATCGAAGAACATCAAACAAATATTGAACAAACAGCCAGACACAAATGACAAAACACAAAGGCACAATCCCCTGCTTAAATTGTGGGAACTGTAACTCAATAATTAAAGGAAATCATATCAGACATCCGACCAGAGGAACCCCAATCAAACTTAGAGTTGCAGCTAACTGCAACAGTCAAAATGTCATTTATATGCTTAAATGCCCATGTGGCTTAGTTTACGTGGGGAAAACAGAGCGGAAGATCCGTATCCATCTCAATGAACGCAAAAGCAACATTCGAACACAGAACCAGAAATCCACGATCGCATGTTACTTTAACACCGCGCAGCACAACATCAGCCAACTACGATTCTTGATTCTCGAGCAGGTTCCAATCATGCAAGGACGAAACAATACACAATTTTTACTACAAAGGGAAGTACACTGGATCAATTACATGGAATCTGTCAGCCCCATGGGGCTCAATGAACGTTGCGATTTTAATTGTTTTCTTTGAAAAACAGAACACAACATAAATATTTTGAATACATAATAGCCTTATATTTAGAGTATATAGGAAGATGCTACTGAATTATCACAGAGATTCCAAAACATAGGTTTGACAACTTTTACATATTTGGCACAGAATTATCATAGTGTTTCAAGAAAATATGTTTGACGCAATGCAATCATAAACAACTACAATACACTCAGATCACAAACACAGTGTTTATTAGGAATCACACTATTGTGATCACAGTTAACAATATCCGAGTCACTTCATGTTATCATAGGGACATATCACCGTCACCTAGAGTGGAAACTATTTATATAGCACAGTTACGGTGATTTGTAATGTTTTAGCACACAATTTTTCGGCATGATAATTTTGAGTCCTTCCTTTATTTTTGTATTCAGATCGGCACTTGGAGTGATCACGCATAATCATACGTTCTTTCTTCAGTCACGGAATAATTACCGCATTATAATAGTCTACATTGCTGGCAATGTATGGTGCTTTTTTACACCATTTGCATTTTTTAGATTTCCGGATACATTATTTGCCTTATATCAACGGGACTATCAGTTGCGCATAGTCTTTTCACCATCTTTATTACTCGAACCCCCTTAGTAGGATCCACTTCCGGGACACGCATTTCGCTTCAATTGCACAATCGCGTGCATGAAACTGACCACACGATTTAAATTACCCGGAGTTATTGAATATGCGACAGACCTATTCTGAATAGGTAAGCGGTCCAACGCTTCATTACTTTTAGCATACTTTACCATTAGACGGACGCTATTTAATTATTTCTTTATTTCTATTACCGGTATCTCGAATATTGATCGAGTTTCGTATCTGAAATTCACCCGCAAATGTAAGTCATTATCACGCTTGTACACCGAAACTTCGTCTTCATTTTTCACATTTGCACGACGCGCATGTTGCATTTCTTCAAATCACTTGACTCGTACGATCACTAGCTCACCAGCAAATTCTCGGGTGCACTTTTTTTTTTTTTTTTCACACACACATTGGGCATCACATGATCACATACCTTTGATCAACACTGAAGGGTTGTCAGACCATTCAAGGCACGTTTAGATTCTGGTTTTTACTTGTTCATGGATACAATCACCAATGTGATTGGTATGTTGTGTCACTAAAGACTAATTTTGAATGGTTTTCTGATTTGATTGAGACATTATGGTTAATTGAACACCGTTACCTAAAAGCATGAATTTATGCATACTTTAGTTAGTGGGAGATTTACTGTGATGATATAGAACAATTTTTGTTCTGAACCATACGTTTCTTCTATATTACAGCTACATAGCCCCTGAAGAAGGGCTACCAGCCCGAAATGCATTGGGCAAAGTTGAATGTATATATACGGACGACGAATGTTATGATGGAATAACATAAGAAAAGCCAATGGATAAATTACAATTGAACAAGAGTGAAAAATTCAAATAAAAACTTCTGGAACAAAACAATTGAAAGACTGTCTATGATATACATTGTTATTGAGTGCACAAGGGTAATGCACCTCTGGGTCAGAGGTCAGCATCCACTTACATTCTGAACAAACAATGCCTTCCCCTAGGTGACTCGGGCACCAAACTAGAAGCTGGATTATTTGGCCAGCCAGCTGCAGAGGCTAATGAGGTCGGTGGTCTGGGAGGCGTCACTGGGAGTGGGATATTTTTGGCCTCGGGGAGCGGGTGGAGAACCCTTGAGGGCGTGATCTGGGTGGTGGCACAGAGAAGGGGGGGGGGGGGGGAGCACACCATTGTTGCTTCAAGTGACCTGGTACTGCTGGCAGCGGTATCAGCGCAGATGGTAGGGAGGAACAGCATCCTCGCCGGATCTTTCACTGTAGAGTCTGACGGCGTTTTCTGCTGTAGGGCGCACTACTCACAGTGAAGGCACACCTCAGTCACCATCCTGGGGCATTTATTTGCACAGGGAGGCCATTGTCCCATTCAAGAACCTCTGTGCGGACTCGACATCCAGGTAGGGAAATTGCTAACCCGTGCAGCGCTTACCCGATTTATAGGCCAGACATGGGGCAATCCTGGCAAGGAACCGGAGGCCAACCTGACGCTGCATGTTCTGTTGACGTGGAGTCCGAGAAGCCATAGTATAAACAACATATATAATGCAATGAATAAGGCTGTGGGTCCAGAACTATTGGACTTAAAAGACAAATGGAGTCAAGATCTGCAGATAGAGCTGACAGCTGCAGACTGGGACAAAATTCTGGGACGTATTCTACAGGTCTCACGGAACGCGAGGTTTCAGCTCCTGCAACTTAATTATGTACATCGCACACACCTGACCCCGGCACGTGTGCACAAGGTGTTTGTGGGAACATCACCCTCTTGTCCGAGAACCGGGGCTGAGCAGGCTGACTTCTACCACATGACGTAGCAATGCACTGCATCGCCCTACTTCTGAACGGAGGTGTGCACACACCTCATGCCCTGGGCAGGTAGACTGTATATTAGCAATTAATCAGGATTTATAAAGAGTGGCTAATCACCCGATAGATAATCCAGGCGCTTGCACGTTCCAGAGGATTATTTGAACAGCCAGGTATTGAGGGGCATTCGGAATTCCCGAAGTAATGTGGTGGTTCAGAGATGCGTGGGGAGGCTGCACCAGGTCGTGGCTGCGAAGTGGGAGAAGGAACATCCTCCACTTATGCTTCGGTAGATGCAGGAATATGGGCGAGTGAAAATGAGGCGGAGTGTAGCCTTCGTTGGGCGGTGGAAGTGCAATGGGTGGCTAATGTTTGCAAGTCCTTGGTTGTTTGGAGCCTTTGGTGCGCGGGTCGGCAGCTTGAATTGGCATGCCTTCTGGACAGGGAGCCAGTGGAATTGCCTGAGGTGGAGTGTGATGTGAGCTCGTCGGGGAAGGACGAGGAGGAGTCTGGCTGCAGCATTCTGTATGGCCTAAAGTCTCTGTAGGAAGTGTACGCCGATTCCTACGCAGAGGGGTTGACGAAGTCCAGTCGGCTGGTGATTAGGGCCTGTGTCACAGTGAGTCTAGTGTGTAGGGGTAGCCACTTGAAGATCTTACTTAGCATGCACAGAGTGAGGAAGCAGGCAGAGGAGACAGCGTTGATCTGTGATTTAATGGTGTGCTTGTTGTCCGGCGTTGTCGGAGAGAGTGGGTGGGTGGGGGGGTCCTACGTCTGATGGCCACCAGGAGTCATTCCATGTGTTGCTGCTGTTGCCAAAGATCAGTACTTCCGTCTTCTCTGTGTTCAGCTGTAGGCAGTTGTTCTTCATCCAATCGCCGACAATTGTCATGCGTCTGTGGAAGTTGGTTCTGGTGGTGGTGGGCTAGTCGGTGAGTGAGAGGATGACTTGGATGTCGTCTGTGTAGGAAATTATGTTGAGACCATGGGATCAGATGATGTTGTACAGCAGGGATATATATGCGATGAAGAGCGTGGGGCTGAGCGATGAGCTCTGGGGGACACGCAAGCGATCTCCTTGGGTTCAGGTGAGAGGTGGATTCTCTGAATTCTTTCGGTGAGGAAGGAGGTGATCCAACTGAGCGTGTCCCCTTAGATGCAGATGTGGTGGAGTCTTTTGATCAGCGTGTGGTGGGATACATTGTAGAAGCTGGCGAGAGATCGAGGAGGATCAAAGCTGCTGTTTCTCGTCGGTTGAGGAGGGTTCGGATGTTGTCGGTGGCTGCGATCAGGGTGGTTTCGGTGCTGTGATTGCTGCGGAAGCCGGATTAGGAGGCGATGAGTACCTGGTTCTGCTCCAGGTGTGTCATGAGTGGAGTGTTAAAGATCTTTTCCAGTACCTTCGCTGGAATGGGAGCAGGGAGTTTGGGTGGTAGTTGAGTTTTCTGGGGTAAGAGGAGGGATTTTTTAGTTGTGGTCTGGACTTCGGCGAGTTTCGAGGTTTTTGGAATTATTGCAGTGGTGATAGAGGTGTTGAGTAGGGTGGTAAGCTCCTGGCTGATCCTTTGGCTTACGAGGTTGAAGATGTGGTGCAGGCATGGGTCTGTGTGAGCTCCAGAGTCGATGAATTTCATGGTGGAGGTGGTGTCCTGGGTTGAGAGGATGGTCCAGGTGGTCAGTGTGTGGTTCATGTCAGTTGCAGTGGTGGCGTATCTGTCGAGGAAGTCCGTAGGTGTAGGTTGGGGTTTGTAGTTTCTGTATATGGGTGCGATCTTGTTATGAAGAAGTGGGTGAGGTTGTCGCACAGCTCCTGTGAGGTTATGCTGTTGCTTTCACTGGCCACTGGGTTGTAGAATTCCTTAATGTTGAAAAGTTCCTTGGTGCTGTTGGCGCTTGCTTAGATGCGTGCGGCAAGGGCTGTCTTCTTTGTTGCCCTCAGCAGGCGGTGGTGGTGGTTGAGGGACGTCCTGAAGGCTACCCTGATGGAGGTGTCCATGCTGGCGCGTCATCTTCTCTCAAACTGTTTGCTGTCCCATTTCGCCGGGTTCTTGTGTGAACCAGCCGGCCTTTTTGCAGGATTTTCACTGTATGTTACTCTTGATTGGGGACGTATCTGTCTGCACAAGTGGTGATCCAGGTGTTGAAGTTTTTCCCTCCCCGTTTGCGGTTGGTGGTGGTAGCAGAGTTGATAGTGTTGAGGGCATTTGCCCATCTGGTCTCTGAGATTTTGTACCACTTCCGGTGGGGAGCGTTGGTCATCTTGGGTGTGGCAGTGCTTGGGCTAGAGATGCTGAAGTGGACGTTGGAGTGATCACTCCATGTGAGTTCTGTGACATGGCTGTATTTGATGTGGATGCTGGAGGTGAAAATTGGGTCCCGAGTGTGTCCTGTAGTGTGTGTGGGGTCGTGGACTATTTGGGTCAATCTGAGGTTGCTCATACTGTCTAGGAGGTGTACGGTATTTTTGTCGTTGGGGTCGTCAATGTGAAAATTTAGGTTGCCTAGGAAGTCGCAGTCATTGGGAGTTTAAGGCTAGGGGCGCAAGTCTGCAATGGTGTTGCAGAAGCTGGAACACGGGCCTGGGGGCCGGTATGCAAGGTTGCTGGGCTTGATGCCCCGCCCAAAAACTGTTATGGTCAGAGGAAGGCTCTTGGACCTCGCCCTGGCCCGTCACAGGATCGCCATGCATTAGAAGACTACCAAGCCCCATCCGGTGGCGATGTGGAAGAGAGATGTCCAAAGACGGGGATGAGCTGAGGATTGTGCCTTGCAGCGCCTCCGTATGCAGGCTAGGAAGGATGCACAGATCATGGGATGGGATGTTATATTCCTGGTGCTGGAACCAGACTTAAGACCCCCATGAGGTGCACCTCTGGGAAGTGTTGAAGCCACTGGCGTGTTTTTATACAATACCACACGGCCACCCACGAAACACACAGGCTAAACGGAACTAGCACACTTGGGAAATGCTGTACGAGGTCTCTGCTGTGGTCCGTTTGGGACTATGTAATAGCCTGTATGCACTGCTTTTGCATCATTTGTTTGGGAAAAAAGTAGACAAATGGTCCAACATAGCTCAGACACAGACGTGGGTGCAGAAGCCGAGAGGTGATGAACAAAAGAAGAGACAACAGGCCAAGCCTGCTGATAAAGAGGGAGGCTGCACAAGAGTAATGCCTCAATACAAAAATGCTCCTTTGAAAAAATGGCCTGGAAAGTGTACAGGCCACCTCCTTGGCGAGGCGTAGTAAGGAAATAGAAACATATAGCATCCGTAGATTTGCAAAGTCTCTCTGATAAAAATGATTTAGTATTAGCAATGCAGAGGCTTTGCCCCATCAACAGAAATAGAAAGCAAGAGGCAGTCAACCCCAGGGAACTGAGTTATAATCCCTTTCATCCATCTTCTTTGCCAGAGAATACACACAGAGAGGAGGGAGAAGACAAAATATAATGGAAAAAGTAAACCGATGGCACAAGATGGGAACATAAAAAATGCAAAGCGAAATAGTGAGCACAGGTAACTCAAACTAATTTGGTTACAGAAATGATCAGAAAAAGTATAGTACAGAAACTATACATACAGAGGCATGTAACAACGATTGTATATTGCTAGTTGATATTTATGAAAACTGTCTCCAAAAGAAATTTACTTTGAAAAATATAAAAGACTGAGGGATACGAACAAATAAACTCATTTCAGACACATAAAAGATACCTACAAATAAACAAAAGTAAGCAAACTATGAAGAAACTAAACAGCACTACATAACTGAAATAGCAATATGGGGTGACCCCGCCTCCCCACCCCCCAAAAAAACCTGGATAACAAAAAGATCGAGCACTATCTGGCTAGATTTCAAAACATGAAACAAGAATGGCACAAACTTCAACAGGCACTACTTGCCCACAAGGGGGAGAGAGCATCGAATCTGAAATGCCATCAACTTAAGACTTGAGACAATTAATAGACAGTAACAAACATTACACAGAAAATATAGAGACCACTGCAATTAACATTAACCTCCTGACGCAAGACCTGGACAAAATCAGAGATTAAACAAAACATCAGAGCAATGAACCTTAGACTTCGAATGTACAACTACCCATACACAAAGCCTGCAGGAGCAAAAACAATTGACAAAAAAACTACAGGATGAATTCACAAATTTAGAAGACCAATCGCGGTGAAACAATGTACCAGTGTCTCCCAGGAGCCAAATATCCAACAGAGAACTTCTTGGAAACTTTTTGATATCCCTCTTTTTGAAAGAGAAAGTACTGAAATGTATCCAGAAAGATAGGGCACACAGTACCCCTACTCTGAGACAACTAACAATATCTTAACAGCAAATGGTGATGGTTCAATTACAAAGATATAGAGACAATATCAGACTTCTTACAAATACGAAACAGCAAAGGGTGGCCATATACAATGGAAACACTCTCCCTTTATCCTGGAATGTGAACAAACAAGAGAACAGAACAACTTATGATAACGATTTAACTTTTTGGAGAAAAAAAATTCACATGCACTTCTTCCATCCGACACTCTTCACACCGACATCAATGGGAAAAAACACTTTGAAAGACCAAAGGAAGCAGTATATTATATAGAAACTATGAGAACAAATGATAATTTAATAATAACACATACTTAGGTAATAACACTTCATAAAATGTCAAACATACTACATGGAAAAAGGCTTTCAAGACATACTAATTTAACACATTTTGACAATGTTGAGGCAGTTTAGACAGACGTTCCTAATGGTGAAGGTTGAGGACCAAAAACTGGCTGTAGAAGAACTTAATGGTAACAGTAGTTGAGAAATTAGCTTTAGATTTAGAAAGAAAAGCGTGGTCTAGTCAAAATTCTCACTTCGATGTTGGCCCCAAGAGTATTACCATTCTTATCTAGAACTACAGCTAAAAAACGACCTTAACATGTACATACACAATGCACTATATGAAAAAGGGTGAAGGGCACACAATGTTTAAAATGTATGTATATACCACCGTTAATTACCTAGAACTCTGTGTGGTGCTCTAATATATCACGATTTATAAAATTTTAAAAAGGCACATTTACAGCCAGGACTGATGGCATTGAAACACCTATATAAACAAGGCTGGCAACAGGATTGTTAGAATTCTGTCTAAAATGGGAAATATGAAACTGGCCAAGATTCTCTAGGGAAGCTGAAATAAATTCAATTAATCAAAATCTCCTGGTGCTTAGGTGCAACAATCACAGAAATATATAACATGTGCTTAGCAAAAACAAAAGTGACATAAACACACCCATCCCCCCAGGTTCACCAGGGATTAGAAATAGGAGAAAATGTTGAAGAAACTAGTTGGAGACAGTTATATGTCTAGAAAAGACAACCCACACAAGACGCAAGGCCAGACAAGGCATGACCTCAATCTGGCTAGCCTCAGTATGTAGTATGCAAGGGACGTAGACCGAGACCAGGTCTTATACAGCCATATTGTTTGGGGTCAAGGACAACACGTTTTCATGTTTATTTTCTCCCCTGGACAAGAGAGTCCTTGCTCTAGCATGTATCTGCTGAGGAGCAACACACACACACACAACACCAAAACAAATCAAGCAGAGAACCTGCCAGGGATTTTGAGACAAACATTAAACACACTTGAATATATACCCGTTGTGTCAGAATGGTGAAAAAAGAAGCACAACACAAAGATTCTGCTCCAGTGAGTTTCAACCCTTCACTATGCATTGCTGCGGTTTAGTTGCTTCTAATACAGTGATGTGCTGCCCCTAGTTGGAGACTATTCTGTGCTGTATTGCCCCTGGAAGCGGGCCATGCTGTGCAGTGCTGTCCCTAGCAATTGGTAATGCTCTGTGGTGCTTACACTAAACGTTGACCATGCAATGCAGTTTTGCATGATTGCTGGTTAAACTGTAGTGTGGCCGCTATGTTATAGCTTAAGTGTGCAATGTACCCAAGTGGTGCAGTATTTCTTAGAAAGGCTGAACATGGTGTGTGGTAAGGCCCTTAACTGCAGTCTGCTCTGACTGAGTTCTTTTTAGGAGTGTCACTAGTTGTACAGCGTGCTCTAAGTGGATGGTATGAAATGCTGCTGCTGAACATTAGGTGCAGACCTGCAACAGGCTGATTATGATGCTATGCACTAATGTGCAGAGGTAGTAAAGGGGCTGGTTTCAGAACTTGCTCTGTGTTTTTTCCTACAGTTAGTGGTCATGCTGAGCAGTCAGGGCCTTGGCCTCTATTTATGCTGTGCAATTTTGCACCAAACTGTTCATAAAGCTTTTTGCCTATGACTGTTTATTGTGCTATGCAAGGAAGGCGGCTGCTGCTGTTCAATAATGTACCTGACTGACGATCATGCAGATTATTTTTTTGTGAAAGCGACCATGGATGCTGGGCATGCTGTACAATACTGTCTAAGGCTGCTGTTTGTACTACACGACTATGTGTTGTCTGCTAATCATGCTGCAAAATACACAGGCTATCCTGTTTTAGGTTTAACCTTATAGTAACTGATAAAACCCCACCGAAAGGGAAACAATCCTCAGCAGTTTTAACATATAAACATTGATAAAGTCTTGTACAACCACAAACTAAAATGCCATTCGAAGAAAGGAAAATGAAAAAGAATGAGTTATTTATTTTTGAAGGGGCAATACAATGTAAGTTTGTTATACAACTTAGCAGTAAAAAAGACTAGCCTAAGATTTTACTGCTTGAGTTTAATTGTTTAGGGATATCACTAAAATGTTATTGCCTCTCCCTTTTGTTTTCTAAGGTTTTGGGTGCATTGATAAAAGCAGCATGTTGCAGTTCTCATCTAATTATTTTATGCACTGTAGAGAATGTGGGGATATTAAAATCCTATGTGACCTTTTTGGAGTGTTTAATTCTTTCATTGTTGGTTTAATGTCCAGCTGATAAGAATCTTGGCCAAGGTGTACTATCACATTTACCCAAAGACACAGAATGGATAAAACCCTTTGATACATCAGCCCACTCCCCTTCTAACAACAACTTGGTATTGATAGTAGGTCACCTGCCAAACACCCATGGTTTTAAACATACAATGGAAGGTGTAGTGACAGGTACCTGTGAAAACCGTGATGTCACCATGCACATGGAACAGTGGTGAAAACACGACAAACTTTTCTACAATGCCAATAAAATGAATAACTCCAAGGTGTCCCATTGTTATGTGTGATGCATTTAGCTAATTCTGGATTTTTACCCAAATGCACTTTACTGAAGGGATTTTTGACTCCATAGTTACAAAATTAACTGCAAACGTGAAGTTCCAGTATTTGAGGACATTAAAAAGTCAGGACTCACTAAAAGTGAGACATTTCTACTTTGCTGCTATGAATTACTACAAACAGCACCACCATCTTAATGTAGTTAGGCAAAGAGTGCATACAAGTTTATTTAAAGCTTCAGGTACTTAGAATGCTGAGCTACAAATGCATCAGCTGTAATTCAAAATTATAAAGGTTTCTTAAGGTATTGTGCTGTTGGCAAGATTGTCCACTCCTACAATGTCATAATATTCAGTGAGGAGTAGGACCACCCAAACTATGTACAGGATTTTTTTATTAATACATATGAATACAGCGCTCTTACACTTTGAATTCATTAGTATTACTGCAAGAAAGGGTAATGGGGTGTGAGTGAGCGCAACACACAGACTTTATATGCTTAATACAAGCTAACCTAAGGCCATCGAAAACACTGCCAATGGGAAGACACGACGGGTCACTGTCAAACCTTTTGCCGTCTCTCCTCCTGTTTTGCTGAATTTGTTTTTGTTGGGCTTGGGACTCTGTGCACTTTAACAATGCTAACCAGTGCTAAAGTGCTTGTGCTCACTCCCTAAAACCAGGTAACATTGGCTTACATCCAATTGACACAGTTTATTTATCTACAGGTCCCTAGCAGAGTGGTACTACAGGTACCAAGGGCATGTAAATAAAATGCTACTAATCGGCTGCGGCACTCATTGAGGGACCCACTTAAGTAGCTCTTTAAAACATCTCAGGTCTGTCGTTGCATTCTGTGCGCAGTTTCAAACTTCCATTTCGCCCAGGCAAAATAACCCTTTTGCCAGGCCTTAACCTTCCTTTTAATATGTATTAGACACACCTAAGATAGGCCCTAAATAGCACTTCCGTCAGGGTGCAGTGTATTGCAAACGTTGGGCATGTACTTTTAAGTTTTTACATGTCCTTGTAGTGAAAATCTTTTAAATTCTTTTTTCGCTACTGCAAGGCCCACTTCTCCCATGGGATAACATTGGGTTACTGTATTACATTCAATAAGTGGTCACTTTTCATTGGGAGCACAGAAGAATGTCAAGTTTGGTCTCAAATGAATTTTTATTTAAAATCCACTATAATGGTAAAGTTAGATTTTAAATCACAATTCTGAAAATGTAATTTTTATAAAGTTGGCATTTTCCTGGGTCACATGACTAGGTGTCATTGGCAGCTGGCATTTGCATATTCCTTCAAGACAGCCACATAATAGAGGGACTGGGTGTTGGAAGGATAGGGGGGACAGAGTCGGGCACCTTCCTACTTGCACATCAAAGACCCTGCCTCAGATCACACAAAAAGAACTTCACATTAGCCTATTGTGCCCCCAGACAGCCCAGAACCAGGCAAGGATGTAAGAAATTACAGACACTGCTGTGGGCGGGAAAACTACAGAGGTTTCTTCCACTTTGTAGCTGGCATCAGGCATGAAAATAAGACCCTCAAATCCATTGTTCAGTACACTCCTGGACCTGGGTATACCAAATAAGGACTGCTCTGCTGCCAGAGGACTGCACTGCTGTCTGGGAAATGCCTTGCTGTCTGAGAAGGGAAACTGGACCTACACCCTTTACCCCAGGCTACCAGAGTGACTCCAAGTGTAAACTCCTCTTCTGAGCTGTAGGACCACAACATGCTCCAGAGACCTCCCTGCAACTACCCACCAGACCTGCTGCACTGGGCCTGCAATTGGACCTGGCTGAGCCCTGCTGGCCACTGCTGAAGTAGTCCCTGATCCCCAAGTGGTGCCTCCCAGGGGCTGGTTCCATGGCGGAGAGAAAGAGATCCTCCTAGCCTAACTGAAGGTTCCACCAAATCCGGCGTGAAGTGACACGATGCCCCACAAAGACTTGCCGCCCAGCTGCAAGTTTCTTCGGAAACGAAACCCAGTGACGCAATGCCTGGTCAAATCCTTGCTGAACAGCTGCTAGCCTCATCAGAATTGATGAAGAGCAATGCAAAGCCTCACTTCACAGCTGTTAGCTTTGTCAGAACTGACGCAAAGCCCCACAAAGCCTCGCCACATAGATTCATCGGAACCGACACCAGACGCGAAGCTTCACAAAGACCGCACAGACCTCACATCTGGAATATTGTATAGCTCCACTTCTACTAATTGAATTTCTGTCATTCTGTCATCAGTTAGTTTATCAAAATGTACTCTGTATACCTAAATTTGTGTGGGATTTTTCTTGAGTTGTGCTTTCACTTTTTGACTATTTAAGTGCTGCATAAATAGTTTACACATTGCCTCCAAGTTAAGCGTGACTGCTTTGGTGCCAAGATACTAGAGTGTTAAGGAAAAGTTAACTTGGGGGCTTTTTAGTGGTTCACCCTGGCAAGGACTGTGGATGTTGCTTGAGTACAGTTTCACCCCCCTTAACCAACAACTCAATTTCTCACACCCTGCATTACTTCCCCTTTAAATTAAGTTTTTACTTTATAACAATCAAGGCAAAAAGAACCAACATATTTTTTAAACAATGGTAAAACATGCTTTGTCTATTTTGTGGGTTAGGCAGCTGAATAAACATCGACAAGCACTGATTTCAAAATGTTTTTAAAACACTAAAGAAAAAACACCACCACCGAAATCAACAATAAAAAAACAAAACAAACAAATCACTGAAAAAAGGACAGCCTAATAATACGTCATCAATTGTGCCTCAGGCTGATCACGCTGTTAAGTACTAGCCACTTGTCAATATTTTGTAGCGCGGTTTCTGATCCTGATGTGCAATTCTGCACCTAAAACTGGCCATGATGAGCCTACAGACTAAACAACTTGTTAAGTAATTCTTCTGGGCTGCAGGCTATGGTATTCAGGATTACCTCACTTGGCAGCTGATCATACTATTCAGAACTGTCCTGGGCTACTGATCGTGCTGCACAATGTTACCCACTAAATACGGCCTGTGCTGTACAGAATTATACTTTGACTGATATACATATTGTCCAGAGTAGCCCTTGCATACTCGCCAGGCTGTGTAGGGTTGCCCATTACTGCTGAGAATATTGAGCAGTGGTGCCTCCGGATGCTGAGCTACCTCTTGCTCCTGACCATATTGTCCAGTGCCACCCCAGGCCTCAAAAGATTAACTCAACCACTTGGTAAGGAGAGTCACATTTTATCAGGATTAGCTATTTTTAAGGCCTACTCACATATTTGAAGTAGCTCTCATATGTGATAATGAAGAAAAAGGCAAATCTGAAAAATACAATATTTGCCTACGATCGCACAATTTGAGGCCAGTATGGGTCAAAAGCATTACAGTTAAGTCGAGTAAATTCGAGGTTGAGTAGACCTGCAGGTCTGGCAACCTTTTTATAATTTTTTGAGGCCTGTATATGCAGTGCTGCTCCTGTCTGTGCCCTTGCTGCTTCTGACAGCTGATCCTCCCCTGCAGTATGTCCCTCGCTGCTGGCCATCCTACAATTTTCTAGACCCCCTCGCTGCTGCCCAAAGTAAAAACGTATCCTCCAACTGCTGACTGTGCTACCCCAGGTGAGTTGTCAAATAGTAGGCTTTACGAGCTGGATTGAGAGAATTTGTTTACTTGATGAGAACAGTCAAAGGGCAACCAAAGTACAGTAATGGTAAACAGAATACAGAGTAGCCCATCCCTATGCTGCTTTCCATACTGTACAGTGTTTCCATCTGGATGCTGCCCGGCCACAAACTGTGCAGAGCTGCCTATAGCTGGTAGCCACACAAGAAAGCGACTATGGGTGATTAGTGTGCTGAGAACTGGAGAGGGTTTTTGCTGGTGTCCATACTCAGCAGTGTTGTCAGGGGCTGCCCAGTGGCATAGCCAGGGTCGGATTGGTAAGGCGGGCACCCAGGCAATGGCCGAGGGGCCGGTATCTGAGTTACAGACGCGGGCTGCTTTTTTGGGCAGCCTGGGGGCCGATTTGGGCGGTGTCTGTGCTGCTCGGATGCCACAGGCAGCCCAGTGGGTGCCCGAGTGGCCTTTCTGGAGGCAGATGGCCCTCTGTTACCTATGTTTTACCAACGGGCGGAGGTGTCACTCCCTTTCTCTCGCTGGGCCGGCCCATTAATATATGCATATTGAGCAGGGGCCTGAGCAGAAGAAGTCTCTATTGAATTCATGTGTGATTCACCAGTGTGAACTGATCCATGCATTTTTTTTAAAAATCTAAGTGAAGTTAAGAAAGCATTCCTCTGTCAGAGACCTCCGCCCACTTCTTTTCATAAAACTTTGCCAAAGCAGTGTGGGTTACCTTTTTTTTCTTGTGTGGCCAGGCCGATTTTTTTTATCCCAATCCAACCCTGGGCATAGCCAGTGTGTCATAGGTCCTAGTACAAAGAAGGAAATGGGCTCCCCGGCTGCAGTTTGAACTGTGAAATACAGCGATAATCAGGATCCAGTGGGCCCCTCAGGGCTGTGCCCCGGTGCCACTGCACCAGCTGCATCAATGGAAGCTACGCCCCGTGGCTGGTGAGTATGCGATCATGATTATACTCCAGCCCTGACCATACTGTGCAGCTTTACCCCCCTGCTGCAAAGCATGCACATCAGCCCCGTCAACAACTGCTTGTCGAGTTATACATTGTTGCCGGAGATCATGATGTAGCGTGTTGCACCCTGGTCATTCTGTGCTGGGCTGGCCTTAGATGTTGCTGACCAAACTCAGTACCATCAAACTGCTCATTCTAATGTTGCTCTTCGCAGGGGAGGTTTGTAATGTGGAAAAAAATACATGCAATGCTGACTCTAACTACTAGCTGCTGGCCATGCTTGCATAAACACCCCAGATCCGAATATACAGTGTCCCGGTGCCCTCCTGTTCTCTCACCTTTTGAGGCAGCCGCTGGCCAAATAAGAATCCGGGGAGAAGTGCCTGGTGCCCTCTCTACTATGGACGCAGGAGCAGAAGCCAGGGGCTCTTCTGCAGCTGCTCTCACGGTCCGAGTTAAAATCAAGGCTCTCTGGTAAACCAGGGGAGAGCGGCGGGGTCAGGGACCCACCGAACTCTTCTGCCATTGAAGCGACGGACAGCTCCCACTAAACTCCCCTGGTTTCTCACTGTGAGTTCTGCCCAGAGTACGCTACAGCTTCCCGGATCCCGCGCTCCAGACGCCCCGCCCATTGCCGGCAAAGGGGCGGCATCAATGCATGTGACGTAATCGCGTTCTCGCGTCTTTAGAATGAGCGTTGACGGACTGTGATGATCGTGGGAAGTGTATTCCTCTACACTGGGCTGTTAGGAAGAACTTTAACGCAGGGAGAACTTCAACGTCCGATGAATGTTTGGCCGCTGAATATAGTGCTGGAGGATCCACCTTTTTTTTGTTTCGTACATGTCATACTTGTAAAGTGAGATTATGCACTATCCATTGACCTATATTGTTTCAGAGGCAGATTTAGACGGGTGACAAAAATAAAGCTAACAGTGGCTTTACCCATCAAGAGACTCACGCCTGAAACGAATCCGGTCTTATGGCATGTATGTGTTTTAAAAGCCATGGTGGAGGTAGGTTCATGGGCGTCCGCAGAAAGTTTTTTCCGGGGGGGGGGGGGGGGCTAACCTGGCAAATGAAGGGGCGTGGCTAATGTTAATCAATAGTGGCGGGGCTAAAATGGCAGACAATCAGGGTTGGGTAATGCCCAGGCCAAGCTGAGAAAAAAAGTGGTGAATTCTGCATTCGAAACTGGACAACAATTAGAGCACACATGAACCTTAAAATTACCCCCCTGGCCCCTTAAAACTCATACATTCCCTGATCCCTAAAATTAGCCCCCTGGCACCCCAAAACCCATAACCGCCCTGACCCTTAAAATTGGACCCCTGGCACCCCAAAACCCATACCCGCCCTGAACCCTAAAATGTCTCCCCCTTGCACCCCAAAACCCATACCCACCCTGAACCCTAAAATTACCCTCCTGCTTCCCCAAAACCCATACCCACCATGAACCCTAAAAATATCCCCCTGGCACCCCAAAACCCATACCCACCCAGAACCCTAAAATTACCCCTGCCCCCCAAAAACTCATACCCGCCCTGAACCCTAAAATTACCCCCCTGGCCCCTTAAAACCCACACCTGCCCTGAACCCTAAAATTACCCCCCTGGTACCCCAAAACCCATACCCACCCTGAGCCCTAAAATTATCCCCCTGGAACCCCCTCTTTAATCCATTTGTATTGGGCCTCTCGTTCTCCCATCTGGCTTTGAGTCTGTCCAGGTCTTTTTGTCTGAGATGTTGCTTCTTTTGGCCATTCCATTCTATGGGAGCCTTACATATAGCCACAAGATTTCCTATTATTCGACCATGAGACACCCATTTTATCAGCCTCATAAGAATGAAATCCTGTGGTGACCATGCTGAGAATAATTAAAGTGTCTTACCTGTTACATGTAGGCAGGGCCACTGGAATTCTAAGACAGGGGAAGGCTACATTATGGGTCAGGGTTGGCTAAAGAATGCTGCAAGAAAAAGGTAAATTATGTGGCATGATGCTGCATATTTTTTGAGTATTATTTAATTATTTTGACTTCTTTACACTTGTTAACACTGTCTGGGCATAGAATGCACCTTATTGGAACCAGTTTAACACCAAACTATAGCAATAAGCAACAGAAAGGTAACCAATCAACCTTTGGAAAGGATCTTCCACTGTGCGCCAGCACATGTTGCTGCTTCTTTAGTAGGTTTTGAGCTAGAATATATATTTTTTTAATCTGCACATTATTTAGCAGATAATGGATTATTTGGCAAATCAACAAATATGAGAAAAACACAGCATCAGCACAATCGCATAATTCCAGTAGCCCGACCCATAGGTCCCTACGGAAGGAATCATTCTATCATTTGAAACCATCAACATACATATGAATGTTGTATGTATTAATGTAACGATGCATAGAATGTTCTTTCATTTAGCCAATGACAAGATACAACTTTTCTTTTGTTAACTTTTTCTATTAATTTATTTTTCATGTAATGCTTCAAGTTTTTAATAGCCTCAAAGCGGGAAGAAAATAAAGCATACCCCAAGTGAATCTGTATTCTAATTGTGTACACATTTGTACTCACTTTTCTGGGAAAGGAAAATCCTTTGCAATACGTTTCTGTTACATCACAGTTTTCAGCTCCTAGGAACCTTGTGATGGGAGCCTGCAGCCTCTTTAGCGTGAATTAAAGTGTTCACGATGTCTGTGATGTTCATTTGTTTATCTAAGCAGCTACTATCCCTGCAGAATTTCTTACCACTCCTCAGGCCTGAAACTAACGTATGTCAATGGTATTAATATTTAAATAAACAATGAGGTACAGTCCATGAGACTTCATACCCCCGTGAAACAGAGTGAAAAACGTATTTTTCAGTTCTTAATGGCCAGGCCCACCCTCTAGAACCGGGCGTGGCTGGGAAATATGCTTTAGCAGCTCTAACTGGCCATTGTCATTCTGTATGTGATAATGAGCCACAGACAGAATGACAATGGGCGGGAGGGGCTGCGAGGAGGAGTGCGAGGCGCCCCATCAGGGAGTCTGGCAGGGACCAGCTCTGCTCCCTGCAGGGCCCAGAATTAAGGACAAAAGGCATCCGTAAAAGCCTGTGCGTCCGCAGTGGGGGCAAGGAGGGGCGCTTCAGGGGGGGCAAGCGCCCCTCCTTACCCCCCCTGCGGACGCCAATGGGTAGGTTTGCCATGTTTCCCAGAGAAAAATACCGGCTATTTGTTCACGTTTTAAGATTATGCAAAGGCCCGGACATGATTCGTGATTAGAACTTTAATGAAATTGTCTGAGTTCATTTTTAACAGGTACGTTCTGTCTTGGTTTACTTTAATGATCAGTCAGAGTTAATAGGGCAGATGCAGACACATTTTACATAGCTGCCAAGGTTTCAGATTGCTGTATGGGAAATTTCCATAGTTTCAGTGTAATTATGAGTGACATTTCAACTACTATGAGTGACACTTTCTCGCAATCAAAATCAAGGAATGAAGACGGGGAAGGCATATACATATCAGAAATTACACCCATTTGAGCAATGAGAAAAGGTCTAAAAACCTGCTGCAAAGCACCAGAAATGGAGGGTCACTCATTGGAGGTCGACTGTATGACTACAGTTCTCAGTAACCGGCCAGGCAGGCACAGCAGCCAGCGGCTCAGAAGATGCTCTCATTGATATGATCATTCATGACCGCTCGCTAGCCTAAAAAGCTAATTTTATAGCATAGCAAGTGCAACTAGGAGATTATACGATCACTCAGTCTCAGGCACTTACTGTTTTTGTGAGCCTGGGAAGCTGGAGCCGCAGCAATAGGCAGGCGTGTCACAAGCAACAACTGCTGCTACTCTTGAGATATGCAATGAAAACATAAAAAAATACCAGATAACATCAGATATATAAGTGGCAGCAATGCACTCTAGGGGAAACATGTTTTTGTTTACTTTAAATTACGCAGTGTTCTTGCGTGGAATGCGTTGGAAGTCATGCTCCGTTTGCATGAGATTCGTGCAGAAACTACAGTGTCTTTGGTGCTCCTGAAAACAAATTTTCCTCAATTAATACTTCCATTGAGCTACCTCTGCAAAGACACTAGGACGTCAACCACAGTTTGAAATTCTGGTCTTCAAAGCAGCATGTAGTGTCTGGAAGTGAGTCAACTGAGCTATGTATTAGGGCTTTTACTGAAGTCCGCAAGTGCAACACTGCTATACCAACCTACTCACTGTACTGGGGCACTGTGGTGTGGGCACTGTTTCAGCCTGTCGCTTGGTAGTTAGTGGTGCTGTTACAAATAAAAAGACAATGAAGTGACTGTTCACTTTCGCTAACTCAAGTTAGAGTTCTCTCACAGCCACAAGAGAAGTGTTTCTCATAAAATTACACTGCCAGGCAGGCCTGACAGTGCACCTGTGGGTGAGATCTACATTTTGCCAGTGGTTAAACCAAATTTTGCATGACACCCAAAAATTGCTAGTAATTTGACAGGTGTGCATTGTTTAAAATTATTACCTAAAAATATTGCCTGATTTGGTTCTAATTGAAGTGAATATTTTTTTGTCTTTTTCACTGCGTTTTTCATTAGGGGAAAGACACAGCTGATCTACATTTTCTCCTTCCTTCCTTTAGCAGCGAGGTTGGTGTGCTGCCTTGCGCTAATGGGTGTCAGTCTGTGTTTCCAACCAAGGTGTTGCCGATTCTAAATTTGAGCCTTTGACATGTAAATGCCCCTGCCTTGTCAGTGAGCTGCTGATTGCTCTTTCAGTGCGCCAGGCCCAGCTGTAAAGCAGGGAGAGTCACCCCCTGCGGGTCTCATAGCATGTGCGTCAGAGTTTTCACACCACCCCAGACACAGTAAGGGTCAGGCTAAGTTTAGCTGCTGCCCTGCCCTCGAACATGGCTCAATATTAAGTTCCAGGGCAGGGTCCCCCTATAGTCCACCCCTGCCTCGCAGCCTGTTAAACTTGTATTGGAGCAGAATTTGAAAATCACAACTTTCTCATGAAAAGAATGTGATTTTCCCACATACTTAATTAAGCAGTCTAGGAGTGTGCGCTGGGGAGGTGCCATGGCCGTCAAGGTTAAGAGGCTGGGCACTCGCCATGACCTCTGACATTTCAGGTCACTGAGTTTTTAGCACCCTAATTACGAGCACCTCGACGCCAACAAAGAGGCCCATGGATGGCACTGCAGCAAGGAACGACAGGCTCTCCAAGCCAGTGACCTCGAGGGCGAGGACTTCCGAAGAGGCCGCAACTCCGGATTTTACATGAACAGTGACCAGTGACTCACTAGAGAAGAACTAGAGGGCTCTGGTCACGAGGCAGGGGCTCCCATCGCCGCCTGCACTTCTGAGAGGCTTCCATTCTGCTGGGTACATGGGATGAGTTAATTTACCTTTGTGTAGTACAAGGGCAGGTGCGCTAACATCAACAGATGTGCATCAGGAATCAGTGTGACCAGAGAGCCTGGAGTCCAACTACGCAACTGGTGCAGCTGCCCAGCAGGTCTAGCCATTAGTTGCATTTGTTGCGGCATGGTGTGGGACCTGCAGCACCTGTCCTCAATCAATCAATTTATCTTTATTCGGATACAATGATGATCCATAAAAGTACAAAAACACTATTGATATACATATAACATACAATCTTCACTCGAGCAAACAATAGTTAAAAATAAGAGCATGTAAACATTTTTATAAAATAGATTTCATTAAACCTATGCATAGCTGAAAAATACAATTTAGAAATGGGAGTGGGTTTGACCATGGTTCATACGATGACTAACAATCTTACTGTGCAAAGACGCAAAAATGTAAACTTTAGAGCACTGTGCAAAATAGGCAATTTGTAAACATCCGACTGTGTAAATAACAAATTAGGCGTTGGGTACTATAAAAGCCCTGTATATGCTGATGTTAATAAATTGCAGATGGACAGTAATATATCTTGGGTAAACTGTAAGAGTATCCTCAACGTTGCTATGCAAAAATAGCAGACACGTAAACATGATTGTAGTGCAGATAAACAATTTGTAGCGACCAGCTTTGATCAAAATAAACATATCTTAGTTAGCCATGATCAAAAAGAGTTTTACATATTGATAACATTTTTCAAAAGGTGAGCATAGAGGCTCGGGATTTAACAGCTGCTAGTAAAAAGGAGCTAACGCGATAGATCATATCCTCGCTGCCCAGTTGCAATATTTCTTCATATGCAGAGTTATGATTAGTCGTCCCATTTGCCTTAAAATAGGGGATGAGATATTGTTTAGTGTGCCTTACGTAAAATCTGCAGGAGAACAAAAAATGTGGTAAGGTTTGTTTGCAACCATCACCACATGGGCAAATTGTCTCCTCCAGATTTTTATTAAAGCCAATAGGGAAACATAGCAGATATTTTACACTATTGTCCCTAAGACGGAAGAGCAAACACCTATTCCATCTCCCAATGTTTTTTCTCAGATACTCCTGTGGTTTTGAATAGTTGGTGCCTACTGTCCTCAGGATGGACATATATCTAGTAATGGATGGCTTACTAAACTCAGCCTTTGCTCTGTCAATACGATATAAATCATATAATGCATCCCTTGCTGATTTTAGGATTATATTTTCAGCGGCAGAGGGGAAAGAAAAGCTATGTTCTAGATGTATACTGGCTAAACTTTTATAAACAGCGTTAAGTCAGGGTATATATTTGCCCCTATCGCATCTCAAGCAATCTGTTATGATTTGTTGAGTTAAGATGGCAGCAGAATTGCGCCATATCTTCAGCCAGAATAATGCAGGACGAGATTTAATAAAATCTTCTACATAGTGTAGATTCAATTCTTTATGGCATAAGAAGGTGGGTGATGAAATTTGTGCCCCAAGTAACCTTCTACAAAATCTGTTTTCTTCAAATTGTATCCCACTGGAGTCCACAAACCCCCAAACTTCAGAGCCATAGGTCGCAGTCGGCAGACACTGAGTTCTGTAGATCTGCAGTAGTGGGGTCACTACGTCTGCCTTTTTAGGTTGTCGCAGGCTGATTATAGAATTGATTGCCATGCCTAGTTTGTTTCTGCCTCTGGCTACATGCGATTTCCATGAGCCCGTGTCAGAGAAGACTAGGCCAAGATAAGGAAAAGTGCTCGTGCTTTTTAAGAGATCGGTTCCGATCCTTATATTCTTAGTGCGATATTTTTTGGGTCCACATGACATTATAAACGATTTGTTAAAATTGGTACGTAATCCCAACTCTTCCATAAAAGATACAAAACCGGAGATTAAAATACGTAATGTTTTAGGTGTGCGACCCATGAGGACCGCGTCGTCTGCATATAAAAGTGCAGGGTACAGTTGGCAGTTAATTTTTGGTACGTCGCTGGTTAATTCAGTCAGGGAATTATTCAATTCATTAATATAAAGGATAAAAAGCAGAGGGGCCAAGACACACCCTTGTCTGACCCCTCTACCAATTAAAATGTCCCTGGAGACCTCCGCTTCATTGTTGATCCTCACTCGTGCTTTCAGATTTCTGTGCAAATATGCTAAAAAGTGTACGAGTGCATCATCCAGCCCATAATTTAAAAGGATCTCCCATAGACGTGAACGGTTGACAAAATCAAACGCTGAAGTTAGGTCCATAAAACCCAAATATAAGGGTACTTTTTTTGCTACTGTATATTTCCCCAATATAAGGTTTAAATTTAAACACTGTTCAACTGTGCCGACGTGGCTCCTAAAGCCCAATTGGCAGCAATTTAAGATTTGTTCCTCTTCTGCCCAGTTCCTGATTTTATTAAAAACGACCCGGCACAAGATCTTCAGGGTGTTATCGATCAAGGATATTGGGCGATAGCAACAAGGGTCGGATCTGTCCCCTTTCTTAAAAATGGGTACTATTATACTTGTAGTCCAGGTTTCTGGGATGGAGGTATTAATCAAATTGTTAAAAACGTTACATAAAAGAGGGGACCAAAGATCGGGTTCAGATTTAATAAGATCAATTGACAAGCCATCTGGGCCTGGGGCTTTATTCCCTGCGCTTTCGTGTATGGCGTCTTCAACTTCGGACAGTAATATGGTAAAGTTGGAGGGTGAGGGGAGACTGTCAGTGCTTGATGTGTCGGCTAAATACATTTTTGAGAAGTGCTCCTCCCATACGTTGCTCGGTATGTTGCAACCTATGGGGGTGATGTTTGATCCTGTGGATATAAATGCTTTCACCTCTCTCCAAAACCCTGTTACGTCTTTGAGAGCTGCAGCGCAGGCAAGGGAATCCCACCGTTCCTTAAGCACCGCCTCCGCGCGTATTTTGGTTGTGTTCTTATAGCGCACTCTCAAAAGCTTCACTAGTGCCGTGTCCCTAGGTTCAGCTTTTCATGCGTCGCGTAAGGACCTATTTGCCCTAGAGCAGGTGCCGTCGAACCATCTGGGGTTCTTGCCCTGGGTCGTGACTGGTTTCGAGATTTCTAATTTTATTCCGGCACACAGCATAGTAAAAGCCTGGATGATATCAGTTCCAGGACAAGTGCTAGACAGACACATCTCTATGAGTGGGCGGTGAGATTTTATGATACGGGCCAATAAAGCATTATTATCTATCCCTCTCCATATCACTTTCAGCTTGTCAGTGGATAGTGTCAGATCTTTTGCCCCTATTTCTTTTCGTTTCCTGAATTTATTTAAAAATCTAATAGTGAGAATAGGGTTATGATCACTATAGCTCGTACCCAAAACTTCGGCCTTCACTAAATTTTTTTCTAGGGAAGCAGAAATGAAAATGTAATCAATAGTGGATGAGCAGCCACGGCCTCGGTAGGTAGGCAGTGGGGGGTTGACTGGGTCGTGACCGACTTTTACCATTACATCGACTAAGTCGTGGATGGATAAATAATTGTGCAGTTCATCACCTCTTCTACAGGGGGTTTTCCCAACGCTAATCGTAACAGGTATATCTATACTGTTATGCAGATGGGCGTTAAAGTCTCCCCCCAGACAAATACCGTCTAATTTGCCGTATTTTTCTTCATGCACTAAAATGTCGATAAATTCGAATAACCTAATAAAATTTTTGTTAGGCAATGAAATAAAATCGTTATTATAAAAAATTATTAAACAAACCGTGATTCCGTGCGTGTAAATCAAAGCCTGGACATTATCGTTATTAGTCTCTATGGTTTTTATACTATTGCCTTCGGTGATTTTTATCCATATAGATAGGCCCCCGCTTGGTCTGCCGAGGTCAGGGGTGGATGCTAACTTATTGTGGCATGCAAATCCATCAAGCAGTAGACCACTAGTGCACTAGGTTTCTTGGAACATCAAAATGTCAAATCGACTGACCATGTTAACCCATTCATTTGAGGTCAGTTTAGCTTTTAGGCCTGCGATGTTCCAGCTAAGTATATTCAGGTTTTGTTCATAGGATTTAAAAACAGTGGTCACGGAAGGAGTGGCTAATGCTGATTCTACCTGCCGTGATCCCTGGAGATTATCAGTAAGGCTACATTCAACTATGTCAGGATTGTCATGCGGGGGCTCGATTGTGGTGTTTCAATAGTAATGGGACTATGTATTGGTCAATCCTGGTTCTCCAGGTCAGATAAGGTACTAAACCTATTAAATAGCTGGGGTACCAGATTGGTATTATTGTATGACCTTACTCGGGGTCTGTAAAATAAGCCCAATGGTACGAGAATGATATTTGTGGGACTAGTGAACGGATCAAATGGGGCGTTCAGCAACCATTTTGCCAGTGAGGAAAACCTTAAGGATACGACTATACAATCGCCCGTTATGTGTTTGGTGGAGGGTCCCACCCAGGCCACCCTGCGAACCATTAGGATGTCATTTGCGATCTCCCACCTGACACCCTTGTGTTTACATAGCCAGTCCATAGATTTATTTTTGAGCTCATCCCAGGACTCTGTCTGATTATGTCAAAGGGGGGGTACGCCAGCTAGTATTATTACGTAGGGACAGATTTCTGGGGGCAACTGAAGAGTAACTTCCGTACATTTGTAAACTTGAGGAGTGGCGATAGGTCTATTAGTTGTCTCAGAGGCTAGTTTTGCAGGACCTGGCATGGGTGTTACAGTTGGTGCAATAGGGGGGGGTACCAAATTGCCAGAGGGGTTGTTCAAGGTGTGTGCCTTTTGCGATGACACCATACTAGGCACATAACTATGTATGGGGTTGGTTGGTGAAGGATTTAAATTAACCCCCCCAGTACATCCTTTACACACACTAGTTGGTCCAGACGAGACACTGTTACTGATACCCTCTGTAATTCTTTTGTG
The DNA here is from genome assembly GCF_964204655.1 of Triturus cristatus. Lineage (NCBI taxonomy): Eukaryota > Metazoa > Chordata > Amphibia > Caudata > Salamandridae > Triturus > Triturus cristatus. Next base: position 634,358,689 of record NC_140589.1, on the reverse strand, counting down.
GAGAGCGTCCAGATCTTTAAATAGCTTTTCGCCTCTGGTTTGTTCTATAGTCATAGTCCCTTTTCTCTTTGTTTCCTCATTTTTTATAATGCTTTCCAGTCTATCAAGTCTTTTGAAAATGATATTAAACTGGTTTGCCATTAGATCCTTCAGTTGATTGAAGGTAGAGTCCACTATGGTATCAATTAGGTTTCCATTCGGACTTACATATAAACCATCCCTTGATGCAAACTCAGTTTGTGTAAGAGTGGAGATACGAGCCGTTTCCGCTGTTGTGAGATCGGGGGTGCTGATTGCTGGATGCACGATGCAGTCAATAGGTGCCCTACCAGGGTCCTCAGCACCTCGTGACCACATGCTCATTGGCGTCGGTTGAAGTTTATTACAAGGGGGCTGTTTCCTCTTACTTCTAGTTGATTTACCAGGACCCCTCTTCCTTTTCTCCCCCACAGTCTTTTCTGATGTTATTGCCGAGTTATTGTTACTCATGACGTTAGGGCTTTGCTGAGAGTCAGGAATGGTAATTACAGCATCAGGGATCGTGAGAGCCTCAAATATAATTTCAGGGTGTACTGGCTTGTTGATTATTACAGTAGGGAATAGTGGAACAGGGGTCACGGTCCCATTCTCACATGGGCCCTCAGGCAATAGTTGATGTGGGGGTATATAACCCATGGAAAGTCTCCTCTCGGTGTTCTCAATTTCTTTGTTGACCCTGTTTACAGCGTCCTCCAACATGTTCTCAAATGAGGAGGTGAGCATGTCGAAACTTCCACATACAGGGGCAGTTGGGGCAGAGGTGGATGTAGAACTCACGTATTTACTCATTGTGCAAAATATAACCACTTACCGGCGCTCAGAGGGGTGCCCCAGCCCAGCCACGACCAGCCCCGGACGGCCACTGACGGCCCGCCCTTTGCCCGGGCTTAGCCCGGCGCCCGCCCGCGCGCGTCCCGCGACGCGGGGGAGCAGCGGTCTTTTTGTGCGCCTCCGGGCGCGTAAGTGGCGTCTAGGGGCGCTAGGGCGCTTGGGAACTGTAGTCCCCCGCTTCCTGGCCGCAGGATGGTATAGCGGCAACGGCGGGGCTGCACCCAGCGTGGAGGGCCACAAGGCACACAAGGCACTCCACAAGACCGGCCCTGCCTACCTCAACAGTCGTCTCTCCTTCTACATCCCCAACTGCCAGCTACGCTCCGCCGACCTCTCACTAGCCACCGTTCCGCGCATCCGAAGAACTACCACCGGCGGGAGATCCTTCTCCCACCTCGCCGCCAAAACATGGAACACCCTCCCACTGAGCCTACGACAGACCCAAGACCTGCTGACCTTCAGGAGAACACTCAAGACCTGGCTGTTCGATCAGTAGCAGCCCCCCCAGCGCCTTGAACCCTTGCGGGTATGTAGTGCGCTTTACAAATAATTGATTGATTGACAAGAGGCATGGCAAAACCTCAGAGCGTTAAGGTGTCATCATCACCTTCGAACTAGACAGGAAAAGCTATGTTTTAGCCTAATGTGATATAATATACAACAAAGGAGGTAATAAAAGTTGGTGGATTTCAAGGGGGTATGGCTAACCGCCGAACATGGCGGTCGCAGCTTAGAAGAGCTCCGGAGCCCGGGCGCCAAAACTCCTGCAGCATTACCGCGTATCGCAGTGCATCGAGGTCCGCGAGACAAGTAAATGCCCAGATAAAGCAAGGACACGCCTGCTGGCCCGCTAGAAGGCTGAAATTGCTACCATGGCGTGATCAAGCCGGCATATGCCAACTGCAAAGCATGCCTGCTGTTGGGAGGGAGTGGATGACAATCGGGAGCCTGCAAACAACGCACGGCCGCCCCCTTGGGCCTGGATGGGAGCTGAGCTGAGCAGACAGGCCAGCACGGTCCCAATCTAGTCTAAGCAAACGGTGGAGGCCTAGTTCTCCGGGCCCAGCCCCGTTTGAATGTCGCACTGCAGGAGGCAGTAACTGCGCAGGGACATCCCAATCGGGACCAAGTAGGGCAAGGCCAGTGGCCTTGCTAGCACATGCGGTGGATCACCTGAAGCTGAGCCTGGCAAACAGTGCCCTGCAGATAACTGGGTGCTCACGGCGAGCACTACCCTACACCCGGCTGAGTGCTATAAGCAGGACAAAAACTGCGAAGGGAAGGGCCAGATCGGGACACTATCCCCAGGCCCCTGCGAAATACACACAGTGAACAGAACCCCAATAGTGGAACTGGCTGGTTACCCCCGGTCCAACAGCTAAAAACGCGAAGGAAATGCAGAGTTAGACACAGAGGAATGAATATAACCCTACCTGCGGGAGGAGACAGCAGAGATCTGACCACGCACTGCACAATATTTCCCAAGCTCGCAAGCGGCGCAGGGATGCGCAGAGGAGTCCTGAACACCATAACCCGGCAGCCAGCTTAGAGAACCACAAACATAAGTGGAAAGGGAAGGCGCAGCTCGAAAACAGGAAGGACCAGAAGCTATAGCACCGATGCCCCACTGGCAGTGGACCCTTAAGGGGTGCAGGCAGAACACTATGGGACGCTCGAAGGGGAAAGTACCGAAGGCGCCTGCCACGAACACACAACATGAAGCGAGACCGGACACTGCAATATCCCAGTCCTCGCCTACTTGTATACCGTCCACGAGTGATGAGGTCCCTGTGGACAAGCTAGATCTAATACTGCGGGAGGTCAGAGAGTCTCGACAGTCCATAGAGCATCAGATTGGGACACTCACCACCGGCTTCACACTACTCAAGGCAGACCACACCAAATTAGCAGCCACAGTGAAGGCAAACAGCCAGGCGCTGGAGAAGGTGATACCACAACAGAAAGAGCACACGTCACAAATACAAGCACTGCAAAGATAAGTAAGCGGGCCAGAAGACAGTATTGAGGGCGCAGAAGGCAGAACCAGGCAAAACAATGTCCGCATTATTGGGCTCGCGGAACACAGCAAAAGTCCCAACGCCACCACCTTCATGGAGCAGTGGTTCCAAGAGTATATAGCCCCAGACAGCCTCTCAAACTTCTTCTGTATCGAGAGAGCGCATAGAATTCCCACTGGGAGACCGAAAGTGGGTGCACTACCGAGATCGCTCATAGTCAGAATCCTAAACTACAGGGACCGAGATATGTTGCTCCAGAAAGCACGCGAGAGATCGGAGATACATTTTGAAAACAGACGGATATCACTGTATCCTGACTACACCCTCATGGTCCAGCGGCAAAGGTCCTCTTTTCAGTCAGTAAAAAAAGAAACTGCGGGCATTAGCCCTCAAACATGCGCTCCTATTCCCAGCCCGCCTGAAAATCTTACTTTTTTGAAACACCAGAGGAAGTGACGGAATGGATCGAGGTCATGGACCCCGCTTTAAGAACAGGTGCCATATCCCAGAGCCTCCCGCACATCCTCGGGCGTACACAAGAATGACATTTGCGCCAAAGCCCTACACAGGAACAAGCATGGCAGAGCAAGGACGCCACCTTATCAACAGCACACGTTTAGGGAACATGGCTCCCGCATGGTCTCTGAATCCTCAGAGGGAAACACGTGCGCTCAGACTCTGAAAACAGTCTTATATTGTTCCCCACAGTGACGCCCCAAACGGTAGATGAAATATTGGGCTAATGAGTAATGAGGGCGGCGGCCTGGCAAGGATGCAAGGTCAAAGTATACTGATATTGTCATGTAATATAGCAGTAACATGCATATGTCATGTAATATACCAGTAACATGTATCCTCTCTATTTTAATACAAGTCTTCAAGGGAAATGTACTAGAACACTACTAGTCCCGGGCTCTGCTGAGCGGGACTTATATGCGTAGGCAACCCACCATGGTAGGCGTAGGCGACGACCCCCAAAAAGCGTATACACCATGTAATTGTTACAGAGTTCTTAAAGTTGTGTTCTTAGTTTGGACCAGCATAGTCCACCAACGGGACCCTGTATTTGTTGTTCAAAAAGTATTTGGGGGCAATGGCACTGGACTGACGACACGTTCTGCACTGACGCCTTTGTTGTCCAATACAGACATACACACCATTATCAACGCTATTGATCGAACATGCTCGGCTCCTATAACATAATCACCTGTACCGTGAGGGGCCTAGGTTCAGTGCAGAAACGCCACAGAGTCCATGCACAATTGATAAGGCGTAAGGCACAAATAGTGTTCCTGCAGGAATCACACCTCACAGAGACGGAAGCGGTAAAAATGCGTAGGAAATGAAAAGGGCAAATATTCTCTACCAATTATTCCGTCTTCGCAGGGGGGGTGGCGATCTGGATCAGACATGGGGTCTCGATTGTGGAGCTGGATAAGCGGGTGGACACACAGGGCAGATACATACTTCTCCATGGGACACTCGATGGCTCACATGTCATACTGGGTAACCTATATGCCCCTAACTTTGACCAGGATAAATTCTTCATGGGATTAAATGCGCTCTTAGCGGAATGGGAGGCATACCCATTGATTATGAGGGGGACTGCAACGTGGTCATGGACACAATGCTTGACCAATCACATCCCCCTCTGCATGGAGCAAGGAGTGTGAAGCAAGCAGAAGCCCTTTGCAGATGGGTGGAGGGATGGTCCCTAAATGATGTGTACAGATTGAGGAACCGGGGGAACAGGGAATACTCCTTCTCTCCCCGGTTTATCAATTGCACACAAGAATTGACAGATTTCTATGCTCCCTAGCCATAGCCACGCAAGTGACAAGTACCACATACTTAGCAAAATCTTTCTCAGATTACAGTCCACTAGAGATCTCTATAACCTGGGGCAGAATTCCCACTCCGGTTCCCACATGGAAACTCTGGCCCCAACCACTAGAGGACACCTCATTTCGCGCAGCCATAGCCACCACCATCACAAATTATGTTCCAGAAAATAGTAATACCGAGTCTTCGATCTTAGTAGAAGGGAATGCGCTTAAAGCAGTCATAAGGGGCTCTGCGATTAGCACCACAGTGGGGACAAGGCAAGAGATATGCAAAAGCTTTAAAGTGGTAGAGAGCAAAATTAATGGGATAGAGCAGGAGGCGGCAAGCGATTCCACAAAGCAGACCCCCCTGCAGGAGGTGCGTATCCAGCATGCAGAATTACTAGAGACCCTCCGGATTATTGATTATAGGGCATACACCCAGCTAAAGCACACAGATGCAGACAAACTGGGGACACTCCTAGCCAAGATACTGAAGTATGAACCACCGACTACTGTAATAAGCGAAATCATCGCACAGGGGGGAGATATGGCACACACGCAGCAGGACATAAAGGATGCCTTTTGTACATACTACGCCACACTGTACAGCAATCCGCCACCAATAGACACTATGCTTATCGATGCATTCTTAGCAGACCTGCCCTGCCCCAGCTCACCACAGACGCACAGAAAGCCTTGGCAGGCCCTATTACGAGTGCTGAAATAAAAGCAGCCATAAAGGGGCTCCCACACAACAAAGCGCTGGGACTGGACGGCCTGCTGGTGGAATTCTTTGATACTTATTCTGAAACCCTAATTCCGCAGCTCGAGGAACTGTACAACAAGTCAGTAGAACTGGGCCGACTTCCTGCTATTACTACACAAGCATTAGTAGTTTCACTCCCCAAACCGGGAAGGGCTTCAACAGACATGTCAGGGTACCGCCCACTATCACTCTTGGCGATACACTCAAAGTGGTAATACATGTTTGTAGCTATAGGAAAGTTTGGTCTACCTCCTGTGTACCTGCAATGGGTGCGCCTGCTGTATGAAGCCCCCACAGCTAGAGTCCGCACAGGCGGACACATATCGAGAGAGTACCCGATATGTAGAGGCACACGTCAGGGATGCCCCCTGACCCCACTATTATGTGTACTAGGGCTGGAACCATTGGCGCTCCCACTGCACCAAGAGGCTACCCACCTGGGGTAACACTAGGAAACTCAACACACTTAGTATCTGCCTACGCAGACAACATAATCATCTATGTACAGGACCTGCTAGGAGAGCTAACCCCCATCCCCAGTATTCTCTCAAGGTTCTTACACATCTCCGGACTTGCAATCAATGAGACAAAATCGACAGCCTTCTTCTTACAAGACCGTGCCCGCCCTGAGGAGATTAGATGTGGACAATACTCGCTGCCGGTGGCGCAACACACGTTCAAATATTTAGGAATATACATATACTGGTCCCACGTGGACATGCTCGAGGGCAATCTAAATAAGGCGCTCAGAGCGATACGATCCAAAGTTGCCTTCTGGACTACACTGCCCCTCTCAGTAATGGGTCGAGTGGCCGTGTCAAAAATGGTAGTCCTCCCCCGGCTTTTATAATATTTTGCCACCTACCGATTGTGGCACCCCCGCTACCTTCCAGGCCCTGGACACCGTACTCCTAGACTTTATATGGGGCGCCGGTCGAAGAAGGGTAAGCCTCAAGAAACTACAGCTGGAGACACACAAAGGGGGGCTTGGAGTGCCAGATATCCGAGCGTATCAACTACAATGGCTGTCCTATTGAACCGCAGGGCGTAATCTTTAAGAGATCAGATACACCCTACAAGATATTATTCAGGGAACCCTGCACACACTATTACTGCCAAAGAGCAAACTGCCCCTAGACATGCCGCATCTACTGCGCGCAGCACTAACGTGCTGGAAGAAGGCGCTGCGATATACATCTAGTTGCTCGCCGTATGCAGGCAACATCCCGCTATTAGGGATCCCCTTGGCTGGCGGCCTGCTAACTAGACGCAGGATTTGGGCCTGGACCGATGAAGGGGTAGGCATTGTAGGAGCACTATTTAATAATTATATTTTAATGGACCATGACACTTTCAGACGGGACACTGGGGCGCCCAACCACCTATACCTGTTGCATTAATCTATACTACAATAGGTAAAAAACAGTGGGCCCCCCAAAGAGAGGAGCCCCCGACACATGAACCAGTTAAATCTCTATATTACATGGGACTGGGGCGCCATCTCATTAAATGGCTATATGTGGCTGTCAGGGCGCACGCGGCGATGTCCCTTGACGAACTACGGACCAAATGGGTCGAGGACATGGGGCGGGAAATACCTGACAAAGAATGGGCTGGAATCCTGTAATACCCCAAAAAGGTAACCCGAAACACAAAATTCAAATTCGTACAATGCATGGTGGTACACAGGGCTTACTTAACTCCACGCCGCTTACAGCGAATGTTCCCGAACACACAGCATCATTGTCCCCGATGTCAACTAATCGAAGCATGCGTGTAACAAGAGGGAGAGAGAGGACCAGTTAGCTAGTCCGAGTCCCCGAGGGTTTATATGTGATTAAACAAAGAGGACTAGCTTAAGTTGACCAAAGTGTTACAGTACTCAAATTAGTTCTGTCACGGGCACCTTGTTGGTGTATTCATGAAGCCCTCACCCACCAACCTAGTTGGTGGCACGCTTCATCATCGGGCCCACCCAGTGACACCTAGTATGTCCCGGGTGTGCTACGACGCCTGATTACAGCGGAGCTGGTATATTGCTGAGAGTGCAGTGAGGTTGGGTGAGTTGTGATTTAAAACGGCTTGGTGGTGGTCCCAGTACCCGAGGGTAAATTAAATTTTAATAACTGGGCCGTCACCAGCGGTTAAAAGTAAGGCTACAGGACGCGTGAGGTTGGCGAGTTACTGCCCCCTGCGTCCTTCAGATGGTCGACATGTTTCAGCCAGTGCCTTAGAGTGTTCTGGCTTTCCTCAGGACCGTTTTTTTTAAAAAGGTGTGGTGAAATAAAACAGACTTAGTGTTGTGGTACAGACTATGTGATACACTCACTAAGGCGTTTTTCTATATGTGGGAGGGGGATTCCCTTCTCATGCATATCTGTACAAACAAACATTAAGAACAAGGACAAAACATTTACAGAGAGAGTCAGTAGTCAATTTAGACATATGGTCAACAATGCTTAGGTGGCCGGATCTATAGTGCAGGGTGAGAGGACTATAGTCGGCTAGGTGTGATGGTACTGGTGGTGCCATCAGAGTGAAAATACGCGACTAGTTAGGAGCGTGGTGTGGCTAAAACACGGAAATTCCACTGAAAGGAGTTGACTTAGTGTGGCAGGGCGCAAGAAAATTGTTCTTACGCTTTGGGTTAATAGCCAAGGCTTCCTGGAGGGAAGCGGTAAGGGGATGACCCTATGGGAGAAAAAGAGATAGGCTGTAGGGGTTAGGGACCTGTGAGGAAAGAAGCGCTTACCCAGTTTGTTGTTTGGAGGCTTGTCAGGTTTGTCATACTCACAGTCTTTCTGGTCAGTGCCTGCCTTGTACCTGTTGCCCCGCCGTCGTCCTCCGGTAGAATGAGCCTGTCGGCGTGTGGGCTTTTTATACTATGGTTAACAAGGTAATGATGAGCACCTGTGGGAATAGTAAGGGTGGAAAGACTACCCCTTTGTGTTGTTGCTGCTCATGCTCTTGGTTTGCACACTAGTCTCTCGTGCATGCTCAGTATATCAGCGCGATTGCTATGTTGTTGCTCATGCTCATGATTTGCACACTAGTTTCTCGCACATGCTCAGTATGAATGCGTGATTATAATGCAGGTGATTTGCACTCTAGTCTTTTGCATATGCTCAGTATGATAGCGCGATTGCGTTAAGGTACATGTAGCAACTAAAATATGCCGCCGTTGGTACGGGGAAAGGGGCAACACCCGTGTTAGGTGTGGCGTGGTCTTATCTGCGCAGGCGCGAAGGGATCAGCGTTGGCTATGTATGCGCTAATATTGGGGAAACATGCCTGTGGGACGCGCCGCCTCCCAGAGTGGTTCGGCCCGTTAATCACTGCTTAATGCGCATGCGCTGCTAGGCGCTGCGCGCTAAAGTTGACATGGCAGTGTTAGGGGGGTTGAAGCATGTGCCCATGATAATGGCAGCCTAGTGGTACACACAAGGGGGAGCATGATCTATGTCTATGTACAGAGGGACTATGGCACGGGGGACTGACCACTGTACACAGGCGAAGTAATTGTGACTAGTGTAGGTCTAGGGTGTGACTGAAATCCACTGCCAGTTCCGGTAGTTGTTCGATGATGGTCCAGGTCAGGTCATTGGGAGTGTGTCCCTGGGTGATGAAATGACTGCCTAAAATCTCTGGACATTATCCATGCAATGACTGTAGCGTGTGCCATCTTACCAGCCATACGAAAACATTGATACTAGAACCAGACAAAGTGTGGACTCAACGCAGCCACACAAACTGTAATTCACGTAACGTGATCTACCTACTTACCTGCAGCTGCGGCCTCCGATACATCGGTATGACCGCCCGCAAAATAAGAACTAGAGTCACAGAACACAGGAGCACAAGCAGGTGCAAGAAGAACATTAGTAAACTGACCAGTCATTTCATCACCCAGGGACACACTCCCAATGACCTGACCTGGACCATCATCGAACAACTACCGGAACTGGCAGTGGATAATGAGAAGAAATTACTCAGCAAGGAACAACGTTGGATATATCGCCTATCCACCCAAACCAATGGCCTCAACGACGCCATACCGTGGAATTCAGTCACACCCTAGACCTACACTAGTCACAATTACCTCGCCTGTGTACAGTGGTCAGTCCCCCGTGCCATAGTCCCTCTGTACATAGACATAGATCATGCTCCCCCTTGTGTGTACCACTAGGCTGCCATTATCATGAGCACATGCTTCAACCCCCCTAACACTGCCATGTCAACTTTAGCGCGCAGCGCCTAGCAGCGCATGCACATTAAGCGGTGATTAACGGGCCGAACCACTCTGGGAGGCGGCGTGTCCCACAGGCATGTTTCCCCAATATTAGCGCATACATAGCCAACGCTGATCCCTTCGCGCCTGCGCAGATAAGACCACGCCACACCTAACACGGGTGTTGCCCCTTTCCCCGTACCAACGGCGGCATATTTTAGTTGCTACATGTACCTTAACGCAATCGCGCTATCATACTGAGCATATGCAAAAGACTAGAGTACAAATCACCTGCATTATAATCACGCATTCATACTGAGCATGTGCGAGAAACTAGTGTGCAAATCATGAGCATGAGCAACAACATAGCAATCGCGCTGATATACTGAGCATGCACGAGAGACTAGTGTGCAAACCACGAGCATGAGCAGCAACAACACAAAGGGGTAGTCTTTCCACCTTTACTATTCCCACAGGTGCTCATCATTACCTTGTTAACCATAGTATAAAAAGCCCACACGCCGACAGGCTCATTCTACCGGAGGACGACGGCGGGGCAACAGGTACAAGGCAGGCACTGACCAGAAAGACTGTGAGTATGACAAACCTGACAAGCCTCCAAACAACAAACTGGGTAAGCGCTTCTTTCCTCACAGGTCCCTAACCCCTACAGCCTATCTCTTTTTCTCCCTTACCGCTTCCCTCCAGGAAGCCTTGGCTATTAACCCAAAGCGTAAGAACAATTTTCTTGCGCCCTGCCACACTAAGTCAACTCCTTTCAGTGTGATTTCCGTGTTTTAGCCACACCACGCTCCTAACTAGTCGTGTATTTTCACTCTGATGGCACCACCAGTACCATCACACCTAGCCGACTATAGTCCTCTCACCCTGCACTATAGATCCGGCCACCTAAGCATTGTTGACCATATGTCTAAATTGACTACTGACTCTCTCTGTAAATGTTTTGTCCTTGTTCTTAATGTTTGTTTGTACAGATATGCATGAGAAGGGAATCCCCCTCTCACATATAGAAAAACGCCTTAGTGAGTGTATCACATAGTCTGTACCACAACACTAAGTCTGTTTTATTTCACCACACCTTTTTTTAAAAAACGGTCCTGAGGAAAGCCAGAACACTCTAAGGCACTGGCTGAAAGATGTCGACCATCTGAAGGACGCAGGGGGCAGTAACTCGCCACCCTCACGCGTCCTGTAGCCTTACTTTTAACCGCTGGTGACGGCCCAGTTATTAAAATTTAATTTACCCTCGGGTACTGGGACCACCACCAAGCTGTTTTAAATCACAACTCACCCAACCTCACTACACTCTCAGCAATACACCAGCTCCGCTGTAATCAGGCGTCGTAGCACACACGGGACATACTAGGTGTCACTGGGTGGGCCCGATGATGAAGCATGACACCAACTAGGTTGGTGGGTGAGGGCTTCATGAATACACCAACAAGGTGCCCGTGACAGAACTAATTTGAGTACTGTAACACTTTGGTCAACTTAAGCTAGTCCTCTTTGTTTAATCACAACTAATCGAAGCAGACATCGCCCACATGTTATGCGACTGTCCGCGCCTGAGAGGGTTCTAGGGGGAGGTTCGAAGCAGCATAGAGTCAGCTACACACCTACACATCAAGGATTCACTGGCGGAATGCCTTTTGGAGGTCCGCAGGCGCTCTGCCCCGCAGAAAGTCGAGCTCCGTTTCATGGACCTTACCCTCATCCTGGCCAAGCGGTCTTTAACCATGAGATGGAAGTCAGCAAAATCCCCAACAATTTAAGCCTGGCACAGAAAAATGATGCGTTGGGGAGGGGCTGAAAGTGCTGCAATTCGCAAAGAAGAGGCTAGATGGCTACGGAAAAACCAGATATCCATGGACTGGGATATGATGTTAGTAGCTTTCAAAGGCATAGAAACTGCCCCTACAACTAGCACTCCAAGAGATTAAGAGACCGTAGCATAGCTGTAACACACAGAGACGCAGTCTGTGGTGAGGGACAACAAAGGCACACAAACAACACTGTTTTAAACATAAGGACAAATGTTTGCCAGGTTGTTAGCGCGAAATGGGTGGGAGGAGGGTTTGGATATTAGTTAATGTTCACAGTTTAGCACTGGAAATAATTGTAACCGCAAAATGCATGGAATACATGACTGACAAATGACATATGCAACAATCCAGTAACTAACAATATAATTTACGTAATCAAATGCTTTGTAAAATGGACATCACAATAGGACAAAAATGTATTACAATAATGTTTGGAATGTATATGCTGGAAACAATCGAAAAATCAATAAAATGTGTTTTTAAAAAAAAGTAGGTGGATTTCTGCACATTCCTCACACAGAGTTATTGATTTAAAAAAAATATCTGCTCATCCAAGGACAGGAAGCTTCAGAAATCTACCTGTCCTGTAAAAAGTCCACTTATCCCTTTTGGTGCTACGCAGTGAGGTGACAAATAATGGTTGTGTATTCATTACATAAAAGCTCTGTTGATAGTCTCCCTGATTATGCCAGGGACTCATGTTATAGAATGATTTGTGTTATATCAAGGCTCTAGTTTTACCACATTTCCTCAAACCTGCTTAAAGGGGCTGGAAGCAGGTAGGAAGCAGTACTAGGGTTGGAAGCCATGGGAGTCTTTGCACATATATAAACATGTGTTTGTTCAAGTGTATTCCCCAAATCCTTCTCTAATGGCTTCCCATATTTACTACTAACAGAGACCGGAGTAAAAAGGAAAATGGGATTTAGAAAATGTAAATTTGCAATTACTCAGTAGATTTTGGCACGAGTAGCAATATACATATGTGCATTTGGAAATGTCAAAACTTTGCTGGAGGTAGTTTCCTGGCCTAATGTTGTAAAGCTTTGTGAATTCCTGAAAGTCGTAAATCTGCACCAGTGCAAGATCATATACTTGCGGGTGCACCTTTGTTACGTTCTTTACAAAATTGGGCCCTAATGTATTTTCATGTTACCTATAATGTTGTCTATAATAGTTTTACATAGATTCTTCAACTTAAAAAAAAATATTGGCATGCATTAAACATCATTTACTAAGTGGCGTCTCAGAGAAATGGTATTTAAAGTTGCATAATAGGTTACAAAAATGTTTTTGTCCAAGTTTCATTTCTTTGTACATTTCATTTTGAAAAAGCACCAATATTTGTATATAATCAGGGTGCTATCTGAGAGTATTATAAATAGCCTCAACTTCTTAAGTTTTGCAAATATATGTAAACACTTTCATAATGGAACCAGCTGTGATGCAAGCTAATCTCGAAGCTCACAGCATTTCCTTACAGCCCTCACTATTGTAGCAAAGGATTTTGCATTAATGAATCATATATAGAAGTTTGAAAAACATATACATGTGGAGACACATCTTGCCTTAGCGACAGATAATCGTCTTTCACAAATCCATACTGTGTTACTGTAAATTGGCAAAGGGTTTGTGCTGCAGTGGGTGGGAGATACTTGTTCAGGGGACAAAATAAACATGAAAATGTGTTGTCCTTGACACTAAACCTAAACAATATGACCTGCAAGATGGAGGTGTGTGGCTGGGTGTTCCATGTCAAGTAGACCCATAACAAAGACTGGAAGAGAGAGTCTTCCTCACTCATTTAAATGGAGCAGGAATGGGGTATGAACTGTCCCTGTACTTCACAGAGACCCTGTCTTTCCTACCATCTACACCCTGGAGTCTGGTCTTACTTCAAGGGACCTCAGGAAACCTTGAAGGGGTACTGCAATTCTCACTGCTCTCTGCAGCCTCCCCCCGTCCTCCAGTTTTTTTGGGCTTTTCATGTACCAGAGCTCCAAAATGCATTTCTGCGTGTTTCATACAAACAGAGTACATGTGCTCCATGCTCACCCCACTGCACATACATAGTCTAAACATGCATACAGAATCCATGTTAGGATAGCACGAATGCCAAGAGTGCATGCGCTCCTGTATAGGAACCTTTTCTATTACAATACGAAGCTGCTGAGTGGGAATATGGGTGCGTATTTTATTCGTCTACACCCAGCAGTTCTAATGGGGGATCTCATGCTGAAATGAAATGAAATGATCTTGCAAGATCTCTGACACTCCTGAAACGTACTCTCTTGGAGCCCTAGGAGTGAGGAGATACCTATATGAGCATACTTGGTCTCCGAAAGGGAAAACAGGATTGTGATCTGCAGTGCTACAAAAACCTTGAAGTTTATGATCACGAATGCCATTCTGTTGTCTCAGGTAAGCAGACAAGTAAGAATACAGCCCCTGCGGGCATTGGCAACCGCCTAGGAATGTAGGTAACAGGAGGGAATGGAATCTACTGACCCCACTTGTGTAAAATGTGAGCCCCAGAACCTTTCGCTCACATTCACTGTGCGTGTTGAGTATGTTTATGTGCAGTAGCATAAGTGTGATAGCAAGACTGTGTGTATTGTTAGTCTGAGTACTGGGGCCAGTTCGATCCACTTTGGATGACCCTGGTTCAGCATGGCACATGATAGAAAATAAGGACAGCTTTCCCCAGACAGTGGAAGTGGGACCAAAAACGCCCATTTTGTTTCAGTTCTAAGTTCCCTGTGACCTAAGAAGGGGTTACTCCACACTATATGCGAAGAACTGCTGTGTGAACAGGGCTAGTGTCTGCATGACAGCCGGTCTACCAGTGGTGAGGGGACATTACCTGAAATATGCAATTCTTGCTGGAGGAGCTGAGGGTCTACCTAGTCTCTAGATGCTTGCATGTCTGCTGACAGAGAGGGGAGAGACAGTCCACAAGGAGAAGTTGAACATGAGGAACACCATGAAGAAGTTTACGTCCCACTGGGAGTCAAGCTTGTAGCAAACTGTGTTGTGTGGGGTCATCTGGTTTTCCCTAGGGGTTCCTATCGTACTTGATGTCAGAAGTACCACAAGAAGAGCCGCCGTCCACACCAATGTGGAAACCTTGATCTGGCCCCAAGGCCTCAACTGCCTGTTACTCTTTATTAAGTGTTTACAGTTAACACAAACAACAATGATCAATTTGACACGTTCAAGATCACTTCACACTATTTCCTGTCCGTTGTTGAATAATTAAACTAGTTCCAGGCCACCCGATACATCATCACAATGTTCCAAAGAGTCCCCATGCTGACCAGCTCTGGTGTGTCATACCCTGCCCACCCTTTGCCTCGCTCCTTCACCCCTGACCCCACGCTGCACACCTCTGGTGCTCCATACCCTGACCACCCTGGGCCTCGCTCCTTCAACCCTATCAGTTGGGGGGTTTGTCTATTTCTCTTAATTCCTGTCAAGGGCTTTGTTGCCTTTGGTGATGTTATTGTTCTTTACATGTCTTATTTTTCAGGTAATAATAGCTTGTTGTAGGAGGATGACAGCTAAAATGGCAATAAGCCTTTTAGTAAGGAAAAGCGCTAAGGATGTCGAGGTATAGAGTAGTGCGCATATAGTGATCCTCCTAGTAGATGGGAAGGTGGGAAAGATATCAATTAAACTAAAGGGGAAATGATGTAGGGAAATAGTAGGAATACATTTTATAGACACACACACAAGTATAACAATTCCGAACCCCAATACAAACATTTCAGGTAAGGGATAGCTTTAAATCTATGTAAGTAGTGACCTGACCTAGCTAATGCGTGGATGTGCTGAAAAAGTTAACTGTGGGTTCTGCAGAAATAGGTCACAGTTCACATTAATTTTAGTAAACACATTAAATTTGCATGGTCAAATTAGTTGCGCTGAAACACATAAATAGATTATATTTCCTTGCAGACTCAAACTTGACAGGACATCAACAATTAGTACAGACATCACAGAAAAGGCCATCTCATTTTTATCTGTTAAACAACAAGAGGCCAACAGTAGAAACTGTTTTTTGCTCCATTATAGAGCAGTGAGTACAGAGTGTTAACAAGGGTGGAATTCTGCTTTAACACAAGCCTGTATTGACGTCAAGCAAGAGAGCATCATTCACTATGCAGAGGAACAAAAATGTGTTTCTATGATTATCTCACCCTTAATTCTGAGAACTAACCCACAAGAGGGAGCTTCTGCGAAACATGGGCATGTACAGTGTTTAGGTACTATCTTATCTGCCTAACTTGTTATTTGCATCATAGAGGATGTGTGGCTTTTGCAGTATATATACTACTGCCTGTAATCCAGAACATTGAACTTCAGGCTTTGGTCTCTTTTTGAGATTGGCTGATTTTCCCAACTGATTGATTGATTAAAACCATATTATTGTTTAAAACTGTTCTGTCTTACTTTAATAGTTTTTCCCTGCAACATATTGGCGTGGCCAGCCAGGACCTCTGCTTGACCTCACCAACTGCCAGCCCACAATACTACCTGTACCCCAAGAAGTGACTTGCGCACCTTTGAAAGGTAAATGAGACACCGTTGTTCAGTAAAAGTCTCTGCATTTCTAAGGGGAAGGTAGGACTTGGGTGATTGGTGTTATTAAGGTGGGAATAGTATGAGGTCTGTTCCTTTTCATATGTAAAGACATTAACAATTTTTACAATAATATATAATTTTATTGTTCGCATGCAAGATTGTGTAGTGACACAATATTAAGGGATCACAATAGTAAGTCTGGAAGATACTAGGGGCTCAACTAAATAGGTTGAAAGTGGTCAAGAATAGGCTTTGAGGCTGAGCAATCAGCATATGTTCTGAAGTGTGGCAAAGGGATTGTTAAGAAACCTGGTGTTCACTGGAACTTCACCTCAATTAAGAGCAGAATACTAAAACTACCCAGACCTTAAGTCTGGAAGTCACAATTTGTAGTTGCAAATAGTGAAAAGTTGTGACCAGTAATGTTTTGTTTGCCCTAGTATGTAATTTAGAATTGACACAGTAGTGTTTTGGTTGCCTTAGTATGTCATTTAGCATTCATGTATTTGTATCTGTAAGTAGAAATGTGGCCACAGATTAATGTCATTTTCTTTTTTTAATTTTGTTATGTAGTGTATAACTTAGGATTTCCATTTTGTGAGGAATGTTGTATAATGTCAGAAAATAAAATGTAAGTAGTTGACTGAATTAGGCAAATTCCTCAAGAGTTCACAACTAACAACCAATTCTAATTGAGTCTCCCATGTGACCTTGTCACAGACTACATACCACAAAGTGAACTGTATGAAGAATTTTGTATGTCAATTTTTATATTAAATGACCCTATTAAATATAATTTAAAAAAATAGAAATGCTCTGTATAGGGTTTGAAATATATATAATAGTCCCAATAATACTGAAGGAAGTACCCTTCGACATGGAACTAAAAGTTCCCGCTAATCTTGCACTAAAATTGATAAGGAGAAAAGGACAGATATACAGGGATAATAAAAAAGACGAAAATAATTGGATTTAGTTGATTAAAACTGCAGTATCAAAATATGTTTTGAGATTGTAATCATATTTAACATACATAAATGTAAAAGTATAATACAATATTTGTCATATATCTACATGTGTAGAGAATATTGGATGTTAGACTAGTCTCTGTTTATAGGTTTACCAACTAAAAGGAACTGGATTATTTAAAATGAATGAGAATATCTAAGTTGAAAGGGAAGAAAATTAGGTTGTATAAGGAAAACAAGGAATAAATGGAAGGCTATGATAATATAAAATAATTGAGGACCACAACAAGTTAAATTAAGATTATTAAGGCAAGAGGCCTACCAAGTAGGAAGTTTTGTGAGGTTAGAGAGACAAGTGGACGATCTGTTTGATGAAGTAAATATTGATCCTTTGTCCAGATTAACCTACCTATTCAAATTTAAGGATTTGAAAAAGAGATATGGGGGGCTCTCTACAAGACCTGGTCGAAATCTTCCACAGAGACAAAGACTGGATAGGAAAACAGTGTACAGAATTATATGAAGCCACTAAGCACCACATACACCCATGGCCCCAGGAGCCTACTAGTCCTCCCACTCAGAAGAGACCCAGAGACAAACCGAAGAGCAGTACAAAGAAAAGTCATTCACAGAAACAAGTAGTAGGTATACAAATCTAGAAGCGATGGCCAAAGCCAGAGGGTCCTAGTGATTACATAGTAAAGGAAGGACTACCAGCTGAAGGACAGGAACAATTAAATAACTTAGTAGCTATAGATACCAAAATATGGACAGAGATACATCCTCTCATAATGCACTTTTGTAAGAAGAGGCTGGAAAAGGAAAATATTGAGAAGGACAAAATAAAGAAAACAGCAGTCAAATTGGTCCAACACGATGTTGGCAAAGAAAACTGAGGGAGTAATTGCCACTGCTACTACTAAATTAGCCACAGTATCCCTGGGTGTGCCTCGTGCAGCCATTCCACAAGGCCAACCATATGCTCAATGAAGAAATGATATGAATAGAAAGGGAGGGCAAGGAAGTTTTGGGGGAAATAGATCAAATCAATTTCAGAGCAGACAAACATTCTACTATTGCAGGAAGCCAGGATATTTTATTAGAGAATGCAGGCCTAAAAAAATTATGAATGTAATGGTCAGAGAAGAGCAACATATGGTCAGCATCCATCAGACACATGACAGAGCCCGAAAAACTGAAACGATACAGGAGATCCTGGGCTCATGTAACTATGTCAGACATTGGGATTTTGATAACAGTATGTTAATATCCCCACTGTTTGCATCTATCACACAGGCTAAAACACAGAAACATAGGATAACATGGACTAAAGAGATTAAACAAACATCTAGTAAGGTAACAACAGAGATAAATGCACCAGTGTTAGGAACACCAGGTTACAATAAAGAGGTTTTTTGCCACTATAATTGCCAGGTAATGACGGCTGTCCTCACCCAAAAAGTATCATTTAGGCCACAAGCCAATTGCGTATTTTAGTGGCCTACATGATTCTGTTATGAAAGGCCATTACCCTTGCAAGCAAGCACTATTAATGGTAGCCTTTGCAGTGAAGAAAAATGACCCCATTGTTGTAGGCGCACATCTGACATTGTATGCTGAACATTTAGTATTTGGTCTCATTCAGAAAGCCAAAATAACACCATACACAGAGAGTATCTGGCTATGAAATAATATTATCATCACCATCCCTCAGAATAGATAAGTGCCATATAGTCAATCTTGCTACCTTCTTTGCACACCACATTCTCGCTAATGTTGCAAATTTTTGTAGATGGGGTTTCTACAATAAATGAGGACATGGGATTGAGACACACAGGTGCAGTAGTGGTCAAAGTCATGTAACTTGACTCTTCAGACATACAGTGGATAACAGAGCAAATAACTTTGCCACATAGGGCCAGATGTAGGTAAAATCAAATTTGCGAATCCTTAATAGCGAATTTTACTGATTCGCTATTAAGGACTCGCAAAATTGAATGAGGTAGGAATCGCTAAAATATTAGCGATTACGTAACATTCCTTAATAACGAATCGCAAATTGAGATTAGCTAATAAGGAATACCTACCCATTCATTCCTATGGGCTATGAGGCCCATAGGAATGAATGGGAAGATATTCACTATTTGCGATTCGGTATTCAAGAATGGCAAATAGCGGGCGCTATTTCAAGGGTGCCAGGGTGTCAAAAGGACACCCTGTTGCACCCCTGAAATGTGCATGTGTGCACATGTGGCGCACATACATGCCCTAAGGGCATGAATGTGTGCCACATGGCACTTTAAAAAAAGCAAAAAAGTGCTTTTTTAAAGGAAATCGCTAATTACCACCAACTTGAAGTTGGTGGTAATTAGCGATTCCTTAAGGCTAAAGTGCACTTTCTTTTGTGCTACTTACATTGCATTTAAGGAATCGCAATTTCTGATTCCTTAAATGCAAGAGCAAAATAAGGAATCGCAATTTTGCGATTCCTTATTTTGCTAGTAGGTTTAAACTCACCTACATTGCTCGCAGCCAAATAGCGATCGCAAACGCTGAAATTCTGCGAATTTCAGCGTTACCACTCACTATTTGGCCACCTACATCTGGCCCTTTATTACCTAACCCAGTCTACTGAACCAGTACCTTTAGTGGTGGCCCTCAAACAGGGGAAGGAGAAACAATAACAGTATACTCTGATTCAGCCTATGTTATCACAACAGAGCACTCTAGCATCATAAGTTGGAGCAGACATGAATTTGTAAGTCAGACGGAAGTCCCATCATGTACGGTCCCCTCTTGGAGGACTTGATACAAGACTTAACAGTCGCGTAGGTGAAGTGCGTAGCCCACACTAGTGCTCAGGATTTTGTATCCTGTGGAAACGCCTTGCTCATTGATCAGCCAAAGAAGCAGCAAAACGCCCCCTTAGTGACACATACACCACAGTTTTGGTAGCTAGTGAAACATCAACACTATCTGACCCTTTGGATGCATCAAGACATTACACTGAGACAGCTTACCTGCACCTTAGAGAGATAAAAGAAAGTGCCTCAGAGTATGAGAAACAGTTGAGGGATACACATAGATAGGAACAGATTAAATATATAGATAGATATCCACAGGGAAAACTGTCATGCCCAAAGCATTGCTACTGATAGCCCTAAACCAGCTACATCTTCTTTTACACTCTGCCAGTGACAATTTCTTCCAAATATGCCAAGATTAATTTGTAATGTACATACACACCTACACCGTGTGCCAGCAGTATTCATCAAGCCCCACCTTTAAGGTAATAGCTTCCATCCTACTGCGACCACAAGGATCCTTTAAGGAACTGCACATTGACTACATTGATATGATTGACAGATGCAATCATCGCTATCTGATAGTTGTAGTCTGCCCATTTTTAAGAAGCTGTGACATTGTGCCCACTGTGATGTCAAGTATGCTGCTAATTTTCTGGTCTGCAAGGTAAATACCACAGTGGGATGTTCCAAAGGAGGGCCAGGTCCGACTTTGGCACCCACGTCCTCAATAATATCTCCTTCCACCTATCCACCCTGTTAGGAATAACGTAAAAACGTTGTCAACTTATCATCTATAAGGACAGCCTCTTAAAAATGAAATCTTTCACTAGCACTGTTCTCCTTAAGTAACACCTCAAGACCAGATTACCATTTGACCCCACATCAGACTGTGACAGGGCGAGTAATGAATATATCTGTGCCACTAAGTAGACATAAGTGGCAGATTGAGAGTGAGCTTGAAGTTGTACAAGCTGAAAAAGTCTGTCTACACGTCTAATCTAACAAAGCCGCAAAGTTCTTCCCTAAACAGGTTCCACGTGTAGATGACACATGTCAACGTAGATACCCTTGTGATTGGGAACTACAGTTAACATTGAGAAACGTTTGCAAGTGAAAGACCCCTACGTTCGAAGAACCCTTTCCTGTAGTAGACAACACAGCCACTGTCACAAACCATGGATTCACCTCAGCACAATTTGCCTGTCCCCAGCTGTACCATCCATCCTTTCAGACACCAAGCAGGAAAAAGAGGAGGGAGAACAGGAGAAAGAACCGGTGTAAATCCTCCCTCTATCGTTCCAACAATAGACAATACTTTTTTCAAGTTATGTATTGCTTGTTTATTTTTCCTTCTTGGTGCACCAATACTGCTATTCTTAGCCCTTGTGCTTTTTTATTCCTTTGATCCTACATGAGCTATCACACGCATGTGCCGAACTGTTGATAATGATACTGACCATCACCCTCTCCATACTGCTTTATTTGAGAATGTAGTACCAGCACATGCATAGTATAGGCACATCCATGTCCAGCACCAGCGGGTATGAACTCTCCCTCATCCCCCATGTTGCTGCAATGGGCAGATTGCATCTCCCTAAAGAGGTATTCCCAAATATTACACTGTGTCTCCTTCACCTCTTTTTATGCAGAATAAAAGCACAGCTACAGCCAACTCATGTTAGCCCTGTAACTGCACGAGTTAATACAACTAGATTTGACACCGCCCCTGAAGTCCTGACAAATAAATAGGAGATATTGAAAGGGATATCAAGAATGAAGAAGGCAGGGCAAAAGATGGCGCATACAGAGTAGGAAAAATGGGTATTACAGCAAGGAAATGTTTAAAGGTCTTACACATCGTCTGAATGTAGTAACTACTTAGTTAACCCTCTACCCCCTGATTGTGCAAGCAGCCCAGATCTTAGCAATACGGGATCAGTATTTGCCCATGAAAAATGGCACACTAGAGCCAAGTTCACATGCAGAGCAATATCATTATGGGATGGTACCAAGACAAAACGGTCACCTAATATTGATGAGATAATAGGCCAATGTTAAGAAATATGGAATGCAAACATACAGGGATATACATGGACAGGAATTACTACACGCCCTAGAATAGAAATGAAATTAATACAGTTTTCTCTTTGTTTCAGAGGAAGGGGTACAGTCAGGGTGGGAAGCAACCTCAACTTCCAGATCACCACCTACAATGCTGATATGCAGGGCAGCACCTCCAGATTGATGGATCACTAGTGGATGTGTGGGGCCACATGCAACTACCCCAAACTGGAATGGCCTCTGCTCCCTTGTGACTCTACGCACCACGTCTCTGGTGATACCAGGTGTGAACATCTTCCAATTATATGACTTCCCATGGGCTGTCCAACTACCAATGCTCCACCAGCACTGGACAGAAGAGAACTGAGGAATACTATGGCACTGCAGTTTGGAAAGAAGTCCCACAATAACACAAATTATTCAATGACAAAAGTGGTTATAAGTAGCGTGGTGGCATTCGTTTGGGTGGCCACTAGAGGAATGAGCCGGGGAAAGCGGAAATTGTCTGGCTATGCCCAGATGTGGTTTGCAAGCCCCCTGTGAGCCCACCACACTTGATTTTGAAGAAGAACTAGAATTAAAGTTGATAATGATGGCCATGAAGGGGGAGTGTGTGCAGCGGGGCAATGGGACTTTGGCTTAGGCCATTTGGACATTACATAACCTACAAAAGAAAATGGGCAACAAGGGGGTGCCCCAGAAGAGTGGTTCATGGGTTGGATTGAGTGGGTGCCATCCTGAATGTCAGGGTTGTTTAAGGCCTTGTTGCCTTTGGTGGTGTTATTGCTCTTGATATGTCTTATTTTTCATGTAATAATTGCTTGTTGTAAAAGGATGACAGCTAAAATGGGAATAAGCCTTTTTGCTTAGGAATAGCGCTAAGGATGTAGAGGGATAGAGTAGTGAGCTTACAGTGATCCTCCTAGTAGATGGGAAGGTGGGAAAGATAGTTGAAGAATCAACTAGAGGGGGAATGATGTAGGGAAATAATAGAAATACATTTTATAGACACACACACAAGTATAAAAATTCCAAACCGATATACCAACATTTCAGGTAAGGGATAGTTTTAAATCTATGAAAGTAGTGACCTGGCCTAGGCTGATACATGGATGTGCTAAAAAAGGTAACTATGGGTTCTGCAGAAATAGGTCACAATGCACATTAGTTTTTGGAAACACACATAAAAGTTGCATGGTCAAATTAGCTGTGTTAAAACACATAAATAGATTATATTTCTCTGCAGAGCGAAAATTTGACAGGACATCAACAATTATTACAGACATCACAGAAAAGGCCATCACATCTCTATCTGTTAAACAACGAGAGGCCAACACTGTCATGCAGCACTGAGTACAGGGTGTTAACAAGGGTGGTCTCTGCCTTAATGCCAGCCTGTTGGG
Organism: Triturus cristatus; assembly: GCF_964204655.1. Taxonomy (NCBI): domain Eukaryota; kingdom Metazoa; phylum Chordata; class Amphibia; order Caudata; family Salamandridae; genus Triturus; species Triturus cristatus. The sequence goes on along the minus strand of NC_140589.1, from coordinate 634,335,314 downwards.
AATATGTTAAAGTCAGATAGGCTGGGTTGGGCCCATTGACGTCAAACAAGAGACACTCACTCGCTATGCAGAAGAACAAAAATATGTTTCTATGAATATCTCAACCTTAATTCTGAGAACTAACCCACAAGAGGAGGCTTCTGCGAAACATAGGCATGTACAGTGTTTAGGTATTATCTTATCTGCCTAGCTTGTTATTTGCATCGTAGAGGAAGTTTTAGCCCATGGTTTTTTGTGGCTTTTGCAGTATATATACTACTGCCTGTAATCCAGAACTTTAAACTTCAGACTTTGGTCTCTTTTTGAGACTGGCCTATTTCCCCAATGTATTACTTTATTAATAGATTTTCCATCAACAGGCCTGTACCTTATAAAATTTCCTTTGGCAACCTCTGGCCTTTTATACTGACCAAAGCTGCACGGAGTCTCTCCTAGCCACCATTACAGCTATGTTGCACAGCAACAAGTTTATTTGGGCAGTGTCTGTTCTCCCCATATGTCTATTGTTGCCAGCGCCAGTCCCAGTGTTATTGTCTCTCCAATTGCACTTGTGAGTTGGCAACATACCCGATCCCAATTAGGCCTGATCTGCGGGCACCCCCACAGTATGTTTAGCAGTGTAGCAATGTACGTTGCTGTCCACTTACCCTCAGGAGTTAGTTTGTGTCCGACTTTCCCATTCATTGCAGTCTGTTTCTTGTAAAATACACTCTGTGCGGGATCTTTAGTTGCACTACAAGAATCTGGTCAGTATGGCCACCTCTCTTGAGTGTCTGCATATCTCCACCCAGTCATCGTCCTTTAGAGTACCAAGGTCCCTTTCCCATTTTTCTTTCCGGGAAATTGCGGGGACTGACTGATATTCAGTAAGGTGTGGTATATCTGGGACACCACGTGTGTGTGACAGCAAGGCCACCAGCATTCTAGTGGAGTCTCGTCTGCCACTTCCTGCAGGTTATCCTCGTATCGTGACCATGCGTAAGGCTGCAATGTCTGTGATTGAGCACCCATCTGCATCTGGCCTGAGAGGCTACCACTGCCAAAGACTAGCAGCTCCATGCAGCCCTGCCACCGTTTGGTGGTCCACAGCCTGAGTGAGGCCTCAATCACTGCCTCCCACCCCTGAAGCTTCTGCTGCAGGAACAGATTCACTTTACAACCCCCACCAGCGTCACCAGTGCTGCAACTTCACGAGCAGATAAAGCAGGGCTTAACTATGAACAGACTTAGAGGCAGTGTGCGCAAAGAAACCTATATGACTTCGACATTTTCCCCTCATGAGCTCTTTGTGGCAAACACAATTTGAATTGAAATGTGTAATGGAAATTGGGTTTACCCAGTGTGAACTGCACCTGTGCTTGAGGAATGCCCATTCACAAATGATACACCATAGACCAAAAATATCGGAAAACCCCTAGAGGGGGAAGGAGGCACTGGTGGGGCTGGAAGCACCTCTCTGGGGATTGGGTATGATATTAAAACACTAACTATCCTACTATTGAAATGTGTGGGATTTCATTTTGCTTCGAGATCAAAGTACTTTCTTTTAAACTAAAGATAAGCACCAGGCTGGATGTTATGTTAGTGAGTATTCAGGTTAACTGTTGATTTCTGAGCTCTTGTACCTCACAATCCCTCCCTGAGAACGTTTTCAGTGCTCCCCCTCACTACCCAGGGAGTCAAGTGCTGAAAGGGTATATTTAGCTCAGTTGCAGAGCCATAATAGAATGGACCCCAGCATACCAGTGGCAAATGACCACAACCACTACAGTTGTGACCCAGTAGCCCCTGTCTGCCATGTGGCCCCCTTCACATCCCAATTTGCAGAGTTTCAGGACTGGATTGTCAGCAGGCATTCCATTCTATTCCTGGTTCTCTGTGGGCAGCACATCATCTCCATCTTGTTTCAGGACCCTTACAGCTTTCCAGGGCACAGATCATTGAAGAATGGTCCTTCTAGCAGGCAATGTTCACTGGAGAGTAAGTCCAGATAGTCCTATGGACCAGGTCAGAAAAGAAGCTTTCCAGTTAAGTAACATGTCCCAGACAGACATTCAAGTCAGATATTAACAAAGTTTTCTATTGTTCCTCTGGCAGCCAGCAAAAAGTCTCGCTGCAATATGCAGGGATTCTTCTTCTCCAGCATTCTAGCTGAGTTCTTAAGTTCTGAAGTACCAACAAGCCAAGCAACGTTTCTTGCGCCTATTAACCCTTAACATCTTTCTGAATGTTTGCTTCTCTTAAACTCTATGATGGCACATGTGAGCTCTGAAGCTAAAGAACTCGATTTCACTCCCTACTTCCATCCACTGCCACCTAGACAAGAGCAACCCACTTCAAAGGGATTCAGACACCTCACATACACACTACCACATGATGGCAAACAGGTGTGCAGAGTCTCTGGTGCCGATCACAATCCGGTAAAAAATTCCCCCGTGCGACTCGTATCGGGTCTTTTTACCGTACGAATCGCACAAGTGCCGTACGAACTGGCAATCACGATTCGCATGGTAAAAAGTCCATACGAACCGCACTGGGAATCATTCCCCACACGTCCTCGGGTCGGAAAATGTGTCCGACACGTCCTCGGACGATTTACCTTACAAACGTGAAAAGCCAAGTCCGACCGAGGAATCACGATCCATCCCGTGCGTCCGAGCGTACAACCGTATGGAAAAAACACCGTCCGCACCGAACACCCATAGCAACCATGGAGACATGTGCCCGCATACGCGCCCAACACTCCCCCCAGCCCCCGTACGTCCGACACGTACCCCCCGTGTATGTATACCCCCACCCGTCTAGGTACACCCCAGTACGTTCCAGTCGAACCCCCACCCCAGTACGTGTCATACCCCCGTCAATGTACACCCCCCCACCCCTGTACGTGTCGTACCCCCGTGTACCCCCACCCCAGTACGTTCCAGTCGTACCCCCACCCCTGGACGTGTCGTACCCCCGTGTACCTACACCCCAGTACGTTCCAGTCGTACCCCCACCCCAGTACGTGTCGTACCACCGTCAATGTACACCCCCACCCCTGTACGTGTCGTACCCCCCGTGTACCTACACCCAAGTACGTTCGAGTCGTACCCCCACCCCAGGACGTGTCGTACCCCCCCGTGTACCTACACCCAAGTACGTTCCAGTCGTACCCCCACCCCTGGACGTGTCGTACCACCGTCAATGTACACCCCCCCACCCCAGTACGTGTCGTACCACCGTCAATGTACACCCCCCCACCCCAGTACGTGTCGTACCCCCCGTGTACCTACACCCAAGTACGTTCGAGTCGTACCCCCACCCCAGGACGTGTCGTACCCCCCGTGTACCGACACCCCAGTACGTTCCAGTCGTACCCCCACCCCAGTACGTGTCGTACCACCGTCAATGTACACCCCCCACCCCTGTACGTGTAGTACCCCCCGTGTACCTACACCCAAGTACGTTCCAGTCGTACCCCCACCCCAGTACGTGTCGTACCACCGTCAATGTACACCCCCCACCCCTGTACGTGTCGTACCCCCCGTGTACCTACACCCCAGTACGTTCCAGTCGTACCCCCACCCCAGTACGTGTCGTACCACCGTCAATGTACACCCCCCACCCCTGTAGGTGTCGTACCCCCCGTGTACCTACACCCCAGTACGTTCCAGTCGTACCCCCACCCCAGTACGTGTCGTACCACCGTCAATGTACACCCCCCACCCCTGTACGTGTAGTACCCCCCGTGTACCTACACCCAAGTACGTTCCAGTCGTACCCCCACCCCAGTACGTGTCGTACCACCGTCAATGTACACCCCCCACCCCTGTACGTGTCGTACCCCCCGTGTACCTACACCCCAGTATGTTCCAGTCGTACCCCCACCCCAGTACGTGTCGTACCACCGTCAATGTACACCCCCCACCCCTGTACGTGTCGTACCCCCCGTGTACCTACACCCAAGTACGTTCCAGTCGTACCCCCACCCCAGTACGTTCCTGGCGCACCCCCAACACAACCTCCTAAGTACGGAGCGCACCCCATGCCCCAACATCACAACCGCATGTACGAGTCTTACAAAGCCACACACAAGGACAAAATCGTACAACCAAATGGCCCATGTACACACCGTACACACGCTCAAAACGCACGTACACAACCAGGACAAAATAAAACAACACAAGAATACACCAGTCGAAAGGCACACAGCCACTAAACATGGCCAACAACCACTTAAATAACACAATCACTGACCTGCAACTGCCAAAAACAAACAGAGGCCCAATACACCACCACTCCTTATAACACACCCACCCAAAATTCAAAAACTGCCACACCCACCCATGGACCAATAAAAAGGGCCCACACACACAAACCATGAGCCTTTCCAACAGACTCACTGCTGCCAGACACCACAGAACCAGACTACAAGCTACACCACACCTTACACTTGCACACCTTCAAACGACCACCCTCACAAACACCCTCTCATCACATTCACACACACACACAACCATCCACACCCCCCCCCCCAACATCCACACCCCCCCCACACCCACACCATCCCCACCCACACCCCTCACCATGCCCACTACCAAGAATCCAAAGTTCAGTCACCGAGAGTTGGAGGTCCTTGTTGATCAAATCCTCAGAGTCGAGCCACAGATCTTTGGAACATTGGTCAGAAGCACCAGCCAGGCAGCCAAAACAGCCATGTGGCAGACCATCGTCGATGCTGTGAATGCTGTTGCGGACACCAGGAGGACCAAGCAGGATTGCCAGAACAGGTGGTACGATCTGCGGAGGAGGGTCAGAGCCAAGAGGCAGGAGGAACACGACCAGGCCAACGCCACCGGAGGAGGGCCCTCCCGCAGAGCCGTACAGTACCATCCCTGGGAGGAGAGGGTGATGGCCATACTGCCGGTGGAGGCAGTTGAAGGAGTAGAAGGACTCCGAGACCCGGGTGAGTACACAAACAACGCACCTCACATGGGGGGAACTGCAACCACAACCAAAATTAATAACAGGCACGCAACCACCACAAGCCATCGCATTACTCAACCACACTCCATGAGCAGGCACATGCCACTGCTGCCACCATGCCCCATGCACCCAGCTGGACAATGTCAAGTCACAGGCCACAGAAGACAACAACACATGACACGGTAACCCGGATGGCGGGAGGCTGGGCACCAAGAATCACATAGTGCGACTCCAAAGCAGACAACAATGCCCTCTGCCCATATGGCCTAGGTCACAGCCAGACAAACACTGTGTCCCAACACAGGAATGACTTGCCAGCAAATGGCGGACGCCTTGCATCAACACATGGGGGTGAAGGCACTGTTTTGCACATGACAGCAGCTAATGAACAGCCAACAGTGTGAAAGAGTGGCAGCACACACCACCACAGCAGCAGCGCACAGACACACAGCAGACAAAATGGGTGCCTGGAGATCAGAAACAAACTCACATCAACAGGCCAAGGGCCACTCAAAGATCTGCTAACAGTGTGTGCCCAGGAAGCTGGGCCAAGGTGACAGAGGGTGACACACGGAGGGAGGGAGAGGGGGACAGAGAGGGAGGGAGAGGGGGACACAGAGGGAGGGAGAGGGGGACAGAGAGGGAGGGAGAGGGGGACAGAGAGGGAGGGAGAGGGGGACTGAGAGGGAGGGAGACGGACAGAGGGAGGAGGCTGACACACGGAGGGAGGGAGAGGGGGACAGAGAGGGAGGGAGAGGGGGACAGAGAAGGAGGGAGACACAGGGAGAGCAAATCAGTCCTTTGGTGTGTGGGAATGTCTGCTCGTCAGCAGGTGGACTGCGTGCATGTAGACAAGGGTGGCCAGTGCCAGAACCCCCCCTCTTCATCATGGCAAAACGCAGGGCCATGTTACAACCTGTACACGAGCACAAGGACAGCCACCTGCATCATATGAGTGTGTGGATCAACTCCATGTGCACATGTACAGTGCTACAAGGAAGGCGCAAACGCATAGCTCGGCACACATGCACACTCCACTGCTGACTGCAGTCACACTTGACGCAGCAAGTAAGACTGTGCCACACATAGTTAAAGGGGCCAAATTGGTGCACAAGGGACACACACATGCACAAGTGCACTGTGAGTGGAATGCAAGACAGATCCTAATTCCAAGAGGAAATGTGCCAACTTTGTAACGGATGAAACATGGATGTTGCATGGATCAAAATTAACATTGTCTCTCTCACACACAGGTCAACGTCGTGCTGCACCCCCCAACACTGGGGGGGAACACTCACAGGACCCGGATCTGCAGGAGACCGATCCCACCGGCAGCGACCACTCTCACCACTCTGCGGACGACCCCGACCGACCTGGCCCCTCTGGTGTCCAACCACCTGCAGCACCTGCGTCAGGTACAACCGTGCCAACCACCACCCCCACACCTGCCACATCCCAGGAGACACCCAGGATCCCTGCCCCAACACCACAATGCAGCCAGGCTCGCCAGGAGGGACACGGTGTCCCGGGCACCCAGGAGGAGGCAGGCGACAACGCCAATGCCACCCCTCAGGGGTCCCGGAGACCCCATGTGCCCACAAGTGCAGGCCAGACGCAAGTGGGCAGGGGTGGTGGGAGTGGAGAACGGCGGAGGCGCGAGCCTGACCAGTTGGCTGGGGATCCGGTATTTTCCCATGTCCGTAACATCCTGGACTCATACCGGCAGGACACCACGGGCATGGGCCAGGTTGTGTCCGTCCTCGAGGGGATCAAGGTCCAGCAGGCCCAGCAACATGCGGAGCTAATAGCCTGTCTACAGCTACACCAACGGAGGATGGAGGACAGACAGGCTCAGCAAGTGACGGCGTCCCAGGGGATTCACGCTGAACTCCGTCGGATGGCCGACACCATGGCCGACCCTCCCTGTGCCAGAAGGCGGAGAACATCACCACCCACAGGGAGGGATCATGAGGAGGAGGAGGAAACATCCGACGGAGCATCCCAGACGTCGTCACGGCCTGCTGCTGAGGTTCCCCGCAGGAAGCCGGGTCGTCCACGGAAAGGACCGTGAGGGTGGCTGCTACATCACCATCTCCCAGGACACCTGGCCTGGCACCTGGCCCACTGGAGCAACAGCATCACAGCATCAAGAGACATTCTCTGCCACATGGCCCTGCTGGTCACTGGCTGACCAATGTTGACAAAGACTGTGGCATGGACTCTGAGGATTTCCAATGGCAAGGACACCAACTCCCCTACTGAACTTTGGATTCCCTAATCCCGGAAAGGCCCTCACTTGGCCCCCCCCCCCCAATAATAAATCACACTATTAAGAGTAGATGCCTGCTGGTAGCATTATTACCTAACATGTGTCTTGTACAGTCTAAACATGCCTGAGTCATCTGTTCACTTCAACCATCCACACCCTGGGGCCTGAGTCTGGCACAGGACACATGGGTCACAGTTTTCTAGGCAAGACAGACATGGAGCACCATACACACCCGTGATGGTCAGAACCAGCTGAGGGGGTGGCCGAACAACCGTGCTGACAGACACATTGAGTACAGCAACAGTCATGCGCAGAGGTCAGGGATCCTGGCCCGTGTCCTGGGGGGCACACAGGTACGTGTAGACAGGTGGCAGAACCATGTCCTGCAAGCTTGAGTCCGGTGGATGCAGAGAATGGGGTCATGGACAACGTTGGATGCATGGGGATGGCACATGTCACAATACCCACACAGTCATGGACATCATGCCCATTACACAGTCTCAGCACACACACACAGCTTGCATCTTGCCACTCGACACATTGACACATAGCCACAATCAGGGAATACCATGCCAGACATGCAGGATGCACCGTGCCAACACACCAGCATTGACTGAGAAGAGGCACCTTGGAGGCATAGGGACACCTTTAATAGTCATGTGTTTGGGATTGCAGAGGCAACTTGAAGTACACATGAACACATCATGTGGAGTAACATGTGGCTCCAACACTGGCACCCCCCTTCTGCAGCACAAATGCGTGATAGCCATGGAACTGGCACACAAGTGTCGGATAACAGCTAAATACCCACAGCTGCTCACGGAGAGACTGCCATACACCATACATCCGCTGATGTGGAAGTCCCACGCCATGTCAAGACAATGTTAACCGTATGTGTCCGAGGGCAGTGTCACACACATTGATGCCTTCATCACAATCCACCATCCCATCACTGATGACTGACAACCAGGCAGCCCATCTATTCAGGTGTACCCAGCTGCATGTCGTGTCCCATGGGGATGCCACATGTCTGCAGAGGACCCAAACCCCGACCGGGGCAGTGTGCACACATCGTGAACAACTGCCACACCCAATACACCCCAGATGCATCCCTTACCCCATGGAGACTTCCAAACGTGTCCGTGCCTGTAACGCTGAGTCAGCCCACGATGCCATGTCCATGAGGAATAGCAGTGCCACAACAATGCAACCAGCAAACGGCATGCGCAGGTACCTGGGGAAGAGAGACACACAAGAAGTCAGCCACAAGAAGCACAGCCACTTGCATGTGCATTTACTCGACACATGTATGTATGACAACATGCTAGGTCACAATTATGCCTGGGGAAATACTACCATCACTGCCACCATCACTCCAGTGACACACCCACACACACCTCTGACCCACGTGCCATACATGCAGGTGGAGACACACATCACAACGCATGCCACACGGGGACCAATGCGTGCACACTCAGACCCTGGTACTCACCACTAAGCAAAGAAGTCGCGTATGAGCCGAGTCCGGATGTCCTCTTGCGGCTCCACATCCTCCACATCACTAGCCCCATTGCCAAGCCCTTCGTCCTCCACGGGTGGATGGTCCTCGTCATCTTGATCCAGGATGAGGGGCACAGCTCTTTCAACTGCCATGTTGTGCAGCATGCAGCAGACCATGAAGATCTTGCAGACCTTCGCCGGGGCATATGGGAGTGCGCCGCCGGTCTTGTGGAGGCACCGGAATCGGCTCTTCAGCATGCCAAACGTCCTCTCTATCACTCGCCTTGTCCGGCCATGGGCGGTGTTGTAGCGGAGCTGGGCCGGCGTGATGGGGTTGCGGAGAGGTGTCAGCAGCCAAGGCATGTTGGGATAGCCAGCGTCCCCTAAATGGAAAGCACATGGATATCGTTAGAACTGGCGAAGCGGTAGTGCTGCTCGGCCAAACAGAATACAGGACAGACAGACTGTACCCACCAACAACACATGCACGTTCGTTGCGCAGCTGCATCATCATATCAGGCATCCCGCTACGCCTCATGATGTAGGCATCGTGTGCTGATCCTGGAAAACGAGCACAGACATGTGAAATCACCATGTTGGACAGACACACCACAAGGGCATTGATGGAGTGGTAGTGCTTCCGATTGCGGTACGCCACCTCCCGTGCGTGTGGTGGTACCAAACCTACATGTGTCCCATCTATGGACCCAATGACATGGGGCATCCCTCCCAGGGCATAGAAACCACGCTTGACCTCAGTCATCTGTTCAGGTGTTGGGAACTTGATGAAGTCATCCAGGTGAATCAACATGGCCTCCAAGAAATCATGCAGCACACCGCTGAACATGCTCTGGGACATGCCACCAACATGAGCTATGGTATATTGGAAGGTACCCGTGGCAAGGAAATGTAGGGCAGCCATTACCTTCAGCTGGGGTGTCAGTGCCGTAGGATACCTGTGCTGCGGTTGCAGGTGTGGTGCCAGTCTCGCCGTCAGCTCCAGAATCAACGGTTGGGTGAAGCGGTAGAGCCGGATCCTGTCATTCTCCTGCATGGTGGCCAAGTCTGGAATTCTTCGGGCAACAGGAGGCGCTCTGCAGTAATTTGGAAGTGACAAGGAAGAGTGAGTGCACTACGAGAACAAATCATGTCTACTGAGCACATGTAAATCTGCCAATACACACATGCCACATAGGGAGTCAGGCATGTGCTACATGCCCAGGACACGTATGGATGCAAGGTGACACTCCTTCCAAGACCCAGCTACACACGGTGATTGAGAACCTCCCCATGCCACGCCATGGGAATAGCTGTGTCCCAGTGCAAGTGCACTGCCCGACGCAAGACAGGAGTGACATACACCCACACATCAGCAGAAGTGTGATGCTGATTGCAGAGACTGGCAGCGGAACACTTGAGCCACAGGTCACATGACATTACACTAGTCCAGCCCACACACCTTGCCATAAAGGTGCACATGTCATGACTCCCCACACATTCCTTGTGAGTTTGCTGACATGGCCTTGTCACGCTACTCCGTGTCCCTTGCATACATGTGCACCTCACATCCGGTAACACATGTGGCATGGTGTTGGGAACAGTGTGCAATGACAATCTACACACAGCCACATGTTGGTTGCTGCAACGGCTGCAGCTTTTGAGGGTGCTACAACATCAACCCGATGTAAATCCCGGACACATATATGGCATAGTCACATTGTGCACTGTGGGTAGTGATGAGTCATGTGTCATGACCCCTGTACCGGGCATCATGGGACACTTCCGTGTGTTGGTGTCCGTGCCATGCCAGTGACGCTCACCCCAAGTGCGCAGTCCCACATGCACACATGTCAAAGGAGTCAAGGGCATGCCTGGCACACATCGCACCCTCACACAGTACACATGTACACATCTCATCATACATCTGGTGCCTTCTCCACTCAGGAGGCATGTTCCACATCACAGCCTGTGACACCTGTGCCCCACACATGTGGTAATGCACAGACGATGCCTTGGTGTCCATTCCTGGACAAGTATGTCCATCCATGGACAAGTATGTCCGCCCTATTCCGACATGTGTGTCGCCTATCACCACAGTGATGTCTAAAATCCGCCGTACTGCTGCTGAGAGGGCCTGTGCATGTTCCCAAATCACTGTGGGAGTGCTGCCGTATGTGTACCCATCGTGATGGCGAGCGTAGATGCGAGTGTACGGTCCGTACCACTACGGGTACGCATACGCGTGCAGACCCATAGTGATAGTGAGCGTAGATGCGAGTGTACGGTCCGTACCACTACGGGTACGCATACGCGTGCAGACCCATAGTGATAGTGAGCGTAGATGCGAGTGTACGGTCCGTACCACTACGGGTACGCATACGCGTGCAGACCCATAGTGATAGTGAGCGTAGATGCGAGTGTACGGTCCGTACCACTACGGGTACGCATACGCGTGCAGACCCATAGTGATAGTGAGCGTAGATGCGAGTGTACGGTCCGTACCACTACGGGTACGCATACGCGTGCAGACCCATAGTGATAGTGAGCGTAGATGCGAGTGTACGGTCCGTACCACTACGGGTACGCATACGCGTGCAGACCCATAGTGATAGTGAGCGTAGATGCGAGTGTACGGTCCGTACCACTACGGGTACGCATACGCGTGCAGACCCATAGTGATAGTGAGCGTAGATGCGAGTGTACGGTCCGTACCACTACGGGTACGCATACGCGTGCAGACCCATAGTGATAGTGAGCGTAGATGCGAGTGTACGGTCCGTACCACTACGGGTACGCATACGCGTGCAGACCCATAGTGATAGTGAGCGTAGATGCGAGTGTACGGTCCGTACCACTATGGGTCTGCACGCGTATGCGTACCCGTAGTGGTACGGACCGTACACTCGCATCTACGCTCACTATCACTATGGGTCTGCACGCGTATGCGTACCCGTAGTGATAGTGAGCGTAGATGCGAGTGTTCGGTCCGTACCACTACGAGTACGCATACGCGTGCAGACCAAAAGTGATGGAGAGCGTAGGCATGCATGTACGGGCCGTTGCCATGCATTTGGGGTGCCCTAGGGCCCCCACACGCACCGTACCTGTGTGTGATGCTCCAAATTACATGGGGGACAAGTATTAAGGCCTACATGCATGCTGGTTGTCATGGAGACCAAGTTCAAAATTGGAAATTGTTCTGGAAGGTGCACAGCAGAAGTCAGTTGGGATTTGTCTACTTTGTTGCAATGTGTTTGTGGGGCTGACATCATGCAGGAGAATGAAACCGATAGAGAACCCACAGACTGCTAGGTTTGAAGGGATTGGTGGAAACATAGGATGCAAATGTGAGTGACCAATCTCTCTGTACTCCTGTGCATGAGACTGGGCAGAAGGGCACATATAAGGCAGCCAGGTCCCATGAGGGAGCACTTGCCTGCACATCTTTGCATTCGTCGACCCAGCTGCTGCTACTGATTCCCTGGAACCATGTCAAGGGCTGTGGAGAGGACACAGCCATTCACCCTGGAGGAGAACATGGCTCTGCTGGATGTGATCCTCCCACAGTACTCCATGCTGTATGGGCGACCAGGTTATCAGGTGAGTGCATAGGCCACTGCCACAGACTGTCCCTATGTGGTGACTGTGACTTCTGCCATTGCGTCCAGGTGTAACACACATGCCATGTACTGTCGGGGGGGTCCCAGGGGGGGGGGTGCCTGATGTCTCCCAGCAGTGCCCTGAGACAGGAGGGGTGGGGGCCTATCACTCACAGCAGTGCCCTGAGACAGGAGGGGTGGGTGCAGAGTCCTCCCAGCAGTGCCCTGAGACAGGAGGGGTGGGTGTGGAGTCCTCACAGCAGTGCCCTGAGCCAGGAGGGGTGGGTGTGATGCACAGTGTGAGCCTAGATCATTGATTGTGACATTGCCATCATTCCACCTGTGTACCCACTGTGGCACGTACTGCTTTTTCCCTCACCAGGGGATGATGTCCCTATGACAAAGGTGCAATGCGTTGGCTGCATGACATGCCTTGTTGTTACCAGCTAATTTGTACCCATATGTCTCTCTGTGACATGTGGCTGGTGTATTGATGTGGTGTCACTTGTTCCTCCTCACAGGTAGGCGCCACTGCCAAGGAGCAGATCTGGCTGACCGCCGTCAGTGCCGTGAGGGGTGTGGATGGTCGGAGGCGGCGCCTGGCCCAGGTGAGGAAACGCTGGCAGGATATCCGTTGCTGGACGCGGAGGATTGCACGGCTCCTGCTGGGGGACTCACCTGAGAGCCACAAGAACCGCGGCCGCCGCCGTCTGAGCCACCTCCACAGGCGTGTGCTGCCGGTGGTCTTTCCAGACCTGGAGAGGCGCTTACAGGCGATGCAGCAGCCGGAAGGGGGTAGGTACATGTGTGTTTGTTGTGTGTCACCGGCATTTGTAAGGGCACAGTAGCATGAATCCACTGGCAGGGTTTAAAGGTGCTGTGCAGATCCTGTTTGCCCCAGTATAGCGCTGTGCCCCTGCCACCCTTCCCCTCCTTGCAATGTGTTCCCTGGTCTGTGTGTAGTCACTCCTTCCCAGGGTAATGTAGGCTGGCGCTTTGTCCACGGGAACAATGTCTGTAGCATCATGTGTGGGGGTGGTGTGTAACAGGTTGTGGGACCTTGCCTGTGCACTGTCAAGTTCACTGCATGTGGGTTCCATGTCAGTTGGCACTGATGCTGACTCCAGACATGGGAGTAGGTCTCTCATGTGTCATGCCTTACAGCGCGCATGTCCTATGTAGTGGCCTGTGACATGATGTGCATGACTGTGCGATACACATAGTGCAGGGATGGTGACGTGTGTTGCTGTCATTACCATTCAGTAGCATGTAGTTGCGTGCCCACTACTGTCCCCTGGGGCACCTTTTCCTCAGTGGTGTATGTGTCATCATGAACGTGGCCACTGTCAGTGTCTACAGCGTAAGTTGTGCTCTGTGCCATTGTCCCCTGTCACCATGTATATAGACGTGCTAATTTGTACAGGTGTCCACTGTGCAGCCTGACCTGATTGTCCTTCTTCATACTCACAGTTGCCAGTGCCTGTGTGTCTTGTTATACTCATCTGAGGATGGGCACTGGTACCTCATTATTTGTACAGGCGCACCTTGGCTGTTTGGCGTCCAATCTTGCTTTTTGCCTGCCCCTGTGTGTATCACCCAGACCATGAGATGTTGGTGCCACCTGTGTCTCCACAATTTGCCTCGTGTAGGGTCTTGTTGGGGCGGGCAATGCCTATGTGTTAAATCCTGATTACCACTTGCTGGGTCTGGGCAGTGTGTGATGTGCCTGGACACACACGCAATGTGCAGTGACCGAGTCATGTTGTGCATGTTTTCAGCATTACCTATGCAGCATGTGTCTCAAGTTCATGGATATGGTCCCTGGTCATCGGTATTTTCGCAAACGCTGTGTGGTGCAGATGCAGTGCTGGATTGTCCCCAGGACCTGGGTGCTATGTCAGACTCCTTTTCCTGTGTTTAGCTATTGTCTCATGCTCTCCATGGTATTTCAGTGGCATGGTGGCTCAACAAACTATGTGTTGCATGCCCTACATCGGTACCCTGTTCAGTAGATGTTAGGGATCTTCCTTTTCAGGCCATGCAATGTTACCTATGTAGATTGGACTCATGTGACAGATGTGTACAGGTGTCTGAATAATTTCTGTCTCTCCACCCTGCCCACAGCATCGTCGGGGGACACAGAGGGAGACATGGACACAGACCAGGCGGAGGGACCGAGCACCAGTGCCAGCCGTGACATCGGGTCTGGCACATCGAGTGGGACAGAGGCGGAGGAGAGTGTGGCCGAGGACCTGTCGACTGGAACATCAGACTACGAAGCTGACAGGTCCGGGGACGATGTCTCCGAGTGGGCGGAGGCTGCACCAGCAGCTGACAGCGGAACAACACCTCGCACCGCCCCCTCAGTTTCCACCAGCCGCCTCCCACTTGCTCGTGTCCCTTCCCAGCGTGCCCGGTCACAGCATGTCTCCTTCCTGCCAGGCACCGCGCCCCCTGCCCCTGTCTCCACTGCTGCCGCCAATGCAGAGTCTGTGGACATCCAGCGGCAACTGCAGGTTGGTCAGGCTGCGATCCTTAATGTCCTCCATGCCCACGGCAAAACCCTCACCAACATCGAGGCTTTCTTGGAGGGCATTCATTCATCGCAGGCTGACCAACGCAACTTGCTGAGGTCCATCGACTCCACACTGACTGCAGCAGTGGGTCTCCTGCAGCGCGACCTCCCCCCACCTACCCCTGCCCCATCCACACTTCCCACTCCCATGCCTGTCACACGTACACCCAGACGTCGGCATGCACCCACATCAACGGACACGGGCACCACACCAGCAGGGAAGGTCCACCGCACTCCTCCTGACACGCACACACAGGGTGAGGTAGGCACACCCACTGGGTCGGGGGGCAAACGTGTGACACGCAGCCATAGTGGGAGTCCGCATTCCACCCAGTCCACTCCCTCCAAATCCCCTCCCCTCAGCTCTCCTGGCCACATCTCCCCCAAGGACTCCTTCATGGCCGCTCTGTCCCTGAGCCCCACAGTTACACCACCACGCAAGCGGTCACGGAGGTCCCCGGTCAGGGTGGTTGGGTTCCCCCCCCTGTCTCCACCCTCCCCCGGTGGCGCTGCGACCCATCCCTCTGACCCCCCCCCTCCTTGGGGCCTGAGGTCCCTTCGGGTGCAGGGGACTCCCTGGATGACCTTGCAAAGGTGTGTAGTGCCATCCTGGCCTCCGCCTTTGGCACTGACCCACCCCCTGTGGTGGACTCCTCCATCCCTGCACCCACAACGCCGCCCCTTTGCCCTGATGTCCCTGCGGTGCCTGTTGCTCCCCCCCCCCCCTGATGCCCTCACCAGTGTGGAAGACGATGCCATTTGACTGTGCAGGCAAGGTAGGGGACACGCATCCCACTGTGTCCCCCATCCAGCTGAGAATCATTGACTGCCCTATGGGCTTTGTGAAGATTGAACTGCCTGCGATCCACGGACATTGTGCTCCTGCTGAATAAAGCTTAATTTTGTTTTCATTATCACACTACTGCTATGCTGGTATTGGTGTTGGTGGGGCTGCTACATGGTTTTGGGTGGTGTGTAAGGGTTTGGGTGTGTGGGATATGTAGTAGTGTACTGCTCATTGGTGGGACCCTGTGATCTGTGTGCCATCACAAGGTGTTGGCTAACTTTCTTTGTTCATGTAGGCAGTTACTGCATGGTGCACTTGTCCAAGGGTGTATTCCTTCCTCTGTGTACCCAGCTTTCTTCCCTGCAGGGTGTTCCCAATGTTTAGCGCAGAGCTGTGTCTACATGAGCTGTGTGTGTGACGGAGCCCTTCTACTTTGGCCATGCATGCAGGGCCATGTCTCCACCTGCGACAATCGTGGCATCCTTGGTGATCACTGTACTTGTGTGTGGAGTCTGTTGACATGAGTTCATGGGGACATGTTCCCTTGTAGCCAGTATGCATGTGGATAATTTTGGCCTCACACACATGTGTTACACCCCTCCAGTCTCAGGGCACTGCTGGGAGGACTCCACACCCACCCCTCCTGTCTCTGGGCACTGCTGGGAGTGATGGGCACCCACCCCTCCTGTCTCAGGGCACTGCTGGGAGGACTCCACACCCACCCCTCCTGTCTCAGGGCACTGCTGGGAGGACTCTGCACCCACCCCTCCTGTCTCAGGGCACTGCTGGGAGGACTCCACACCCACCCCTCCTGTCTCTGGGCACTGCTGGGTGGACTCTGCACCCACCCCTCCTGTGTCAGGGCACTGCTGGGAGGACTCCACACCCACCCCTCCTGTCTCTGGGCACTGCTGGGAGTGATGGGCACCCACCCCTCCTGTCTCAGGGCACTGCTGGGAGGACTCCACACCCACCACTCCTGTCTCAGGGCACTGCTGGGTGGACTCTGCACACACACCTCCGATTTCTGGATATGTGCGCTTGGCACATACAAGGTGGGGTTACGCACACTGCATTAGAGGTGAGGGTACGAGTCTACTGACACTGGTGTGGTGGGGGTACGCTCCGTACGTCCGCGGGTGTGGGTACGGGTCGTACTTACACTGTTGGGCAGGGGGGTACGCTCCTTGCATTCGTGGGTGGGGGTTCGAGTCGTACTTACACGGTTGGCATGGGGGGTACGCTCCATGCATACGCGGGTGGGGGTACGGGTCGTACTTACACTGTTGGGCAGGGGGGTACGCTCCTTGCATTCGCGGGTGGGGGTACGGGTCGTACTTACACTGTTGGGCTGGGGGTACGCTCCGTACGTCCGCGGGTGGGGGTACGGGTCGTACTTACACTGTTGGGCTGGGGGTACGCTCCGTACGTCCGCGGGTGGGGGTACGGGTTGTACTTACACTGTTGGGCTGGGGGTACGCTCCGTACGTCCGCGGGTGGGGGTACGGGTCGTACTTACACTGTTGGGCAGGGGGGTACGCTCCTTGCATTCGCGGGTGGGGGTACGGGTCGTACTTACACTGTTGGGCAGGGGGGTACGCTCCTTGCATTCGCGGGTGGGGGTACGGGTCGTACTTACACTGTTGGGCTGGGGGTACGCTCCGTACGTCCGCGGGTGGGGGTACGGGTCGTACTTACACTGTTGTGCTGGGGGTACGCTCCGTACGTCCGCGGGTGTGGGTACGGGTCGTACTTACACTGTTGGGCAGGGGGGTACGCTCCTTGCATTCGCGGGTGTGGGTACGGGTCGTACTTACACTGTTGGGGTGGGGGGTACGCTCCTTGCATTCGTGGGTGGGGGTACGGGTCGTACTTACACTGTTGGGCTGGGGGGTACGCTCCTTGCATTCGTGGGTGGGGGTTCGAGTCGTACTTACACTGTTGGCATGGGGGGTACGCTCCATGCATACGCGGGTGGGGGTACGGGTCGTACTTACACTGTTGGGCAGGGGGGTACGCTCCTTGCATTCGCGGGTGGGGGTACGGGTCGTACTTACACTGTTGGGGTGGGGGGTACGCTCCTTGCATTCGTGGGTGGGGGTACGGGTCGTACTTACACTGTTGGGCTGGGGGGTACGCTCCTTGCATTCGTGGGTGGGGGTTCGAGTCGTACTTACACTGTTGGCATGGGGGGTACGCTCCATGCATACGCGGGTGGGGGTACGGGTCGTACTTACACTGTTGGGCAGGGGGGTACGCTCCTTGCATACGCGGGTGGGGGTACGGGTCGTACTTTCACTGTTGGGGTGGGGGGTACGCTCCTTGCATACGGGGTGGGGGTAGGGTCCGTACATATCCGTCCCCACGCTATGTGATGTTTGTGCGGCCCGTACCCAGGCCTTTGCCACGTGGGTGCGATCCGTCCCGCCATTGTTGGGGTGACGTGTGTGGGCGTGGTCCGACTCGTACCCACGCTCTTCAGGCGTGGGTACGGGACGTACCTGTCTGGTTGTGTTGCCGGTTCGCGTGGTGACGGACTTCCGTTGTGGCGGTCGCTGGTTTATCAGGACACGCCCCCACCCCCTCGTGGTGACCAGGGCATGGGAGTCAGGTATGTCCAGGCCATGTGTAGTGTGTCACTCATGTGGTTGTTTTGTGGCCTGCCCTGGTAGTGCCACCCCCACCCCACCCCACTTTCCCCCCTCCCTTAGTTATTCTGACCTTCTGCGGCGTCTGCGTCGTAACCTGTAGAGGAGGTGGACTGCTATGAGGGCAGGGATGACTCGTAGGTTCGGGTCCATGTCTGTCCGTCACGTACTGGTCCTCCTTGTTCGCGTCGTCGTCTGTCCGTCGCGTACTGGTGGTCCTTGTTCGCGTCGTCCTGATTTCCCGGCAGTTTTTGGCTGCCGCAAAATATTCACCGTGCGGGGTGACGTCGGTGCGAATCGTGATTCCTGGGTCGTGAATGGCTGGCTGCGTGCGTCCCGACGTCAGGTCGGCGCTTTCCCGGATCGCATTGGTAGGTGTTTTTTGTTCGGTCGGGCTTTTTTACGATTCGTACGGTAATGGTGTACCCGTGCGAATCGTAATTCCATGTTTGTATATTTTGACGACCGGGTACGCGTCGGACGGAGAATATGCTCCGTCCGACGGTTCGTACCCGGTTTTTACCGGATCGTGATCGGCACCTCTGTGTTTTCGTGAAAACAACCAAGTGTGAGCAAACCTATGGACGTCACAAATATTCTTCTTTGCACTTAGTGCTACTCATCTCAACCCTCTTTGAAGATGGGCAGCAGGTGCCCTCACAAGAAGACTGGCTAAAACTGTACACTGAAACTGGCTTTGTAGCAGCAGTGCAAAGTGGGTGAGAAAAACACTTCCGCTGTAGTCAGTTTAGGCCTACACTATCCATGTTTTAAGAGTCACAAAACTAAAATATTGTTGTTAATGTCTGATTACAGATTAGAGTTTACCTGGACAGATTGTATTTGTGACACGATTTTGATGTTGATTGCACCAGCCATTCAAATGAATATCAAAGTAATATTTATTTTAAAAGACAGATCATTTTCCAGCTAGCAGATGTCAGATAGCAATGAGCTGACCGAAAGAGAAGGATCTTGGTGGAAAAACCTGCACAGCACCCTAGCTTTCGTACCTGATCCCTTAGCAACATCAACTATGCTAATTTACAAGGATGTGGTTATTAATATTGTAACTGGCCTTGGTGACATCCTTTGTCCACAGTAGTGGGAGCTGCAACATAGCGACAAAGGCGGTCCATTTTCACACAGAACATGGACTTGTAGTCTAGTTTTCAGAGGTAAAGCATCCAAAAAACCCAAACAATAACTGAGGGGGCCCTAGGCCATACAGCACCCTGCCCACTAAATTAGCCTCTAAGCCCTTCACCAGTCTACCTTAAAATATTCCTTATTCAACGTTGAATGGTGTCTAGAAGCTAGTACTGGTATTAAGGCCAAAGGCTTCCAGAATTTTTCCACCAGCCTTTGATACAACTTTAATGTAACTCCTCAGCTTGCAAACCTTGCACTGCGGCTGTACACACTAGCAGCAGCCCTGGTATCACATTGAAGCAGAAATATGCCAAAAGAATTGAAGAAAACTGCAGTTGTTCTGGCTGGCTCAGTCTCGCCCAGGATCTTTTCACGGTTACCCTCAGCAGTGTAGTACAATGTACTTTCCCATATGTCATAATGTTTATTATGTTTGCAGCCCGACGGGGGGCTCCCTCAATCCACATCCATTTACTCAAGTTCATGCAACTCCTTTCCAGTGAGTTGGTGTCTTCTTGCTCAGTATTTGGGACCTTCCGGTTTGCTTGATGATTTCTTCTTTGAAACTTAAATGCAGTTCAAAATGGGTCTATTAAAAAAATATTCTTTCCTATTGTAACTGCTTCAATAGATCTACTATCTTGCCAGTGTTGGAGCTTTTGATAAAAGCTACGTAATACAATTTTTGACATTTTATAGCATTCATTGCGGTTTTCTGCTAAAATGTTTTCTTTCACATCATGGTGATTGAATTCTCCATAGATGACACTTTCAGAAGCATTTATACACTGGCATCAGCTCAATTGCCCCCCTATCAATAGAGGCAGAGGCCCAGCTGCCAAAGTGAGAGATCCTCTCCAGTGTCTCTGTGCCTTAAGTGGATCTGCAGATGTGGCGGCTCTACCAAGGCACTGGCATTGGGGCGCCCAAATAGAGCCAGGCAACCACCCACTATAACCTCGCAGCCCGGTGACAGACAAACTTAAAATTCAGTCCTTCTGCCTCTTAATGATGTGGGGGTACCACAAGTTTGGCAGGGTGTGAGCCGATAGCAGGTCTCCTGCTCCATCAAACTCCAAATGACCCCCTTAGATTGTTTATTGTCAAACTTAACCGTGAACTGTCTTTGTACTGTTATTCAGCTTTTTTTAATCTCAGCCTTCTCAATTCTATTGCCTTGATAAATCAGATTATCCCTCACCTCGGAATTCTTAAATGACTTTGCCTTAAATTCTGCAGACTGCATGTGTCGTTGGCAAATATCACAGCCCTTAGTTTTACAAGGTTGTGTGCCTGCTACAGCTGTTGCAGTCTTCTAGATGTATAGCTTTTGGGCTTTAGTACCTAGATGGTGGTTTTGTTGAGGAGGTATGTGCTTTATATGTGATGGCAAAAGAGGACCTACTGACCTACATGTCCACCTGAGGGGCAATGTCTACTCAATCAAACGGTTACAACTTTGGTGGATGAACTCTAGAATCGATAACGTGGACTCACTAACCAAGAGAGGGACAATTTGTTATCTGTGTGGGATCCCATATTGCAAAAATGGCGGCAGTCATCCTAATGATTGTGGTTGGTTTTAGAAGTCAGCCATTCTTTTGATCAGAGCTGTGTTAGAAAAACACACTCCCACTCTGGAAGGGTGGTGGTGTTCTCCCGGACACACTGTGGTAGCTTGGCTCGAGTGGTCAGGAATCAGGCACCGTGCTAAGCATACGACATACCCATACAATAACCATGCGTGCATCCATTCCAAAAACGACTCTACACCGTAAAAATTATGAAAATATCTTTCTTTATCTTCTTTTTCTCTCAGTTGCTGATTAGATAAATAATAACACAATCACAATATACAAACTTTTTAAATAGTGCAGGTCAAATAAATACTGGCTTAATGATTCAATAAATAGGGGTGATCATAAATAAGGAAGGTATAAATATAAGTGCAGTACATACAGGCAATTAAATATTTTGAGGCAATAAATACTGTAAACCAATAAATATTGTGCATCAATAAATACTGTGGACCAATAAATACAGTGAAGCAATAAATAGGTTAAATACAATAAATACAGTGCCCCTAATAAATAATTAAAAGCTGACAGTGACACTCATAGAATCAGATCACATTTGAGATTACTATGGGCTAATTTGGCCCAGGCACAGCTTGGGGGGGTGTGGTAGGCTTGAGGGTGTCTACTCCCTGGCTTGGACAAGGCTGAGGCCTAAACTGAGGTAGATCAAGGGGGGAATACCAGAGACCTGGCTCTCTCACTCCACACAACCCCTCTAAATTAGTCTCAGCTCACCCCCTGGCACAGTCAGGTTGGTTCCAGCACCTCCCTAGCCCCTTAGAGCAGTCTCTCAAGTCTCCACAGGGCCTTAGGCGCCCTCTACTCCACTTACTGCCCTTTTTCTGATGCTCCGACGCCGCTGGAGTCGTGTCGACGCCGTGAGGCGGTTCCGATTCGATGTCGGCGGCCTCGGCGCAATGTCAGTTCTTGACGACGCCGGTAGGCGGTTCCGGTTTCGATGTCGGCGGCCTCGGTTCGATCTCGACCTCCGATTCGATGACGTCGGGCAGTCTTGGCTCGGTGTCGACGTCGGGCGGCTCCGGTCCGATGGCGACCTCGGATTCGATGACGTCGGCCGGCCTTGGCTCGATGTCGACTTCCGGCGGCTCCGGAGTGCGATCTCCACTCCCGACCTCCGGTGCCCCTCTCCTCAGGTTTCCGGCGACTCCGGAGTGCGATCTCCACTCCCGACCTCCGGCACGATTCCCTTCAGGTTCCGGCGACTCCGGAGTGCGATCTCCACTCCCGACCTCCGGCACGCTTCACCTCGGTCTCCGGCGACTCCGGAGGGCGGACTTCACTCCCCCGTCGACGCTGCTCACTCGACCTCGGGTGACTTCCTCCTCGACCTCTGGTACTCCTCACGACCTCTGACGGCGCCCTCTCTCGACCTCTGGCGGCTCCGGGTATGACGTCCGCTTTCCAGTCGGCGCCGCTTCTCCACCTCGGGCTCCAGGTCTCAGGCTACTCGACGTCGGACTCCAGGGAAACCAGTTTCCAGGTCAGGATCTTGCTGTTCTCTGTTTCTAAGGCCTGTTCCTGCTGTCCAGGTCCTTAGGATGGTTTTTCTTGCTTCTTCCCACACAGGGCTCCAGGCTGGGCTCAGTCAGTAGGGACTAGTATCAAGGGTGGGTTTATGGACCCCACTCCAGGCACAAGTTTCCACCCCTGCTGCTTCACTCCTTCCTCCTTCAAGTTTCTGCTGCTCACTCTTCACCAGTCAGGTGCCAACTGCCAGTTCCAACTGCCAACTCTCTGTCTTAGCTTCCCAACATTCTAAACCGCCTCCAACTGTCACAGGGTTCTGGAATGTTCTGGAAGGTGCTGGTAGGTTCCAGTGGATGCTGGTGATGTCACAGGTGGCCACCATTTTGTGCTCCAGGCCCTCAGACAGAAGTTCCAGGGGTAGATAAAATGGCTCCCTGAATCTGCAGCAACACTAAAAAGTCTGGTGGTTCCCAAAAAGGAAAAAATACTAACAGGGTTTGAGGCAAAAGTGGGACAAAATAAATAATGATGAGGAGGGACCACCCAAAGGGCTGACAGGTCTAACAAGCTGTTAATTTATTAGATGTTCTTGGATGTCGCCTATTTCATTCTGTGATCCTTCATGGGCCCTCATGCAGACCTGTTCAGGATAACTAGACCATTATCAAGCCACCTGCAGGGACTAAAATATGAGAATCTCTTCCATGTAGGATCACATGCACTAGACATTTTTGGCTGCCTTATACCAGAAGTTTTCTCCTTCCTCTGTTGGCCAGTTAACTCCTGGTAGTACCATCTGCATGTGTCTGTTAGGCTATACGAATGCTTGTTTTAACATGGTCAGAAAGTCTAGTACGACCTGTGTCTCTCCTCTTTGGAGCACAGTGCCCACTCTGGCCTGTATGTGACGGCCAGTGGTTGCTCCATATTTATAAGATCACACTCTGTCTTGTGGTTCCCATCTGGAAGCCCTCTAAATATCCCATCACTCTATATCTGCATGCAATGTCCAGTACAGCCCCATACTCCACCCCAAGGGTTTATATATTACCCTACACCACATATAACCCATTAAGTGAAGTAACACATAAAAAAATAGATCGATAATAGACAAAAAGAGATACAACGCTCCTCACTGTTTCAGTGTGAGACCTCCAAGACTTAGATTACTCAAGTAGAGCAAACACGTTTTTGTAGCCCCTTAATTAGACATTATATGATGATATGTGTATTTACATAGCACTATATTTCAATTTATGTAGCCTTATAGCATTTTCAAAGTCTGGCCCCCTTTTACATATTGAATGGAGTGAAAGTGATCTGTTCAGATTGCATTTGATTGTGTTTCATATTGTTTAGAGGTCTGGAAAATGTGATCAAGTCCAGTGAGGTTAGAACAGATTAGTGTATCATTTATTAATGTATTATTTTTTATACTGGCCTGCTAGATAGTAGTTAGTTAGTTAGTTTATAGTTTATTTTGGAGAAACCTGCCAAAAAACATGATTAAAACGCGCCACAAAGCTCATATAAAAAGAAAACATCATTACAAATACATATAAATAACATTTCACTTGACAAAATCATCGGGCGATTTATTAATAAACAAAGCCATAAAAACCACATTTTTTTTCATTGATTTTGTTTCTAATCCTCCAGGCATGATATAAATATTTGGTTACAACGAGTAAAATCAATTAATTATTGTTAGATCTTAGAATGTTTAGAGCTACCTCATACTATCTCACAGACAGTTTCCGACAAATAGGTAATATCCACATTTTCTAATAGGGTGCAAGGGCAGGCAGAAAAAGATCAGATCTGCCTCTGTTTCAAAAGATAGTTTACAAGCTTGGCAAAAATCAACATTTTTATATAACATGAACAAAGTGAGCCCTTAGAAAAAACCTTGCCAGACCCCTCTCTAAAGCAACTCACCATTATTACTCCATCTCACTTGAGCATAGTTGTTACTGTAAAGGCATATGATTAGATCCAACAGGGTTTCCAGCATTCCCATGTTTCTCAGTATAGACCTTAACTGTGCCTGGGAAACCAAGATGAAAGCTGTCCTGAGATCCATGAAAAATACTTACAAATGCTCTTGATTCAGGGAACCAGTTTTGGCACACACATGCATGGAATATAATGCCCCACCCAGATGAATAATAGCTAGTATTATTGATGGAGTGCTATGTGCACTTGCATGTAGTACATTTGGATGAGAGAATATAGATGTGCCATTTAGGTGGCAGTTGTATGGCTTGGAGTCATTTATTTTGTTGTGTTGTGCCAATGTTATACCAGTGTAAAGTGTACTGTTGATATAGAACAAGCTAGCTGTATACCTTGACATGAACATGCTGCTTGTGGTAGAAACAATTGGTCAATGTGTGGCAAAAACTTGCCCGACTGTATGAGTTGGACCTGTATTATGCAATGAAGTTGCCTGTATGTGTGTCAAAAGTTTAATAAGAACTACGTCACCTGGGCCAGAGGGAGGACAGATTTACTTCCACAGTGCACAGATTGTGGTCCAGCCTGGATTACTGGTTGATATCCCGCAATTTATGCACATGGGTGGGTGAGGTCTCACATATGTTGCTGCTGCGACTCTCCCTGCCAAAGCTGCACAATGCCATTATATATGGAGATTTCAAACAACTACAATACTGGACGCAGTATACCGCGATGAGCTCAAGATGGATATCATAGATTATTTTGCTAACAACGAGGGGTCAGAAGAAAGCAGGGGCCCTCTCTGGGATGCGTTCATAGTGACTATTAGAGGGGTATGCAGGTTGGAGTTTTGAAGTCCATCTGTACACAACTGGAAAAAACAGAAAATACCATACGTAGAAGAAGTCAAACACACGACACGTAAACTTCCCAAGAGGAAGGCGCCAGGCATAGACGGCCTTCTCAGAGAATTCTATAAAGAATACACAGAACTAGTGGCCCTCCATCTGCATGCTTTATATGAAGAAACCTACCAAACAAACCAATTACACCCCTCATTGCGTGAGGCACTGATAGTGACATTGTTAAAACCGGACAACAAGCAGAAAAACTGTGAGCTATATAGACCACTCTCTCTCATAAAGATAGATACAAAAATCTTAGTTAAGATCATAGCGGCCAGGCTTCAGCCTCTAAGGCCCAACTTGATCTTGCCCGACCTGTCAGGGTTTACTCCCTCCAGAGCAAATGCACATAATCTGCGTATCTTATTTGCCTGACTGCACCAATTAAACACAGCATTACCAGCAGCGGCAGTGCTATTAGACACTGCGAAAGCATTTGACTCTGTTGAGTGGAGTTATACGTTTACGGTTATGGGATGGATGGGTTTCCCGGAGACCATTCTGCTTTGGATCCAGCTCCTGTATGTGAGCCCAGTAGAACATATATGTATTAATGGGCACACGTCCGTAACCTTCCCCATTGGTAGAGGCATGAGGCAGGGGTGTCCGTTGTTGCCCCTCCTCTTTGAACTCACGGTGGAGCCATTGGCCATAAGTCAGAAGCATGCTGCATCAGCCTAGCATTTTAGATTGCAGCCGCTCAGCAAATCACTGTATGGAGATGATATGGTCTTGTATATTAGGAAGCCTGCCACACATCTGTTCACAGTGATCCGAGAGTATGTGTGGTCCAATCTTCTCTCGGACCTCAGTATAAACTGGTCTAAATCAGTTATAATTCCACTAACACTTGGCACCTCTGAGTGCCCTCTCGAGTACTCACTTGTGTGGAGCACAGACCCGATCAAATTCTTGGGTATATGGATTCATAGGGAACCTTAATTAGTGGTAAGCTAGAACTATGGCAAGGCCACTGGGAAGCTAGAAGAGCACATCAGGAGATGGGTGCACCTCCCTTTTAGACTAGATCTTGATTCTAAAAATGGTGGTGTTACCAAAATTTGTATATTTATTTATTAATATAACTATAATGACACTAAAGTCACACTTGTTGACTCTGGTGTGGGCCGGGAAAAAACCCAGTGTCATCTGGGACATCCTCACGATGCTGTATGCGCATGGCGGCTTCAGTGGGCCTGACCTGCTGCTTTACTATCTATGCACGCAGGCACACTTCGCACAATATTGGTACGCGCCGCATGAATATATAACCCATGTTGCAGTTGAACTTGATGAAGCATACCCTACTCCACTTAGAGCCCTTCTGCCACATGAAAGCGAGGGTTTGCCCCGCTCAGGAATTAATACTGTACATTCCACAACAACAGCTTAGCGTGCTCTGAGAGACCGAGCTGGCAAAGCGTCTCTGTACGCACTAGCGCTCCCCCTATGCCATCACTCAGCCATATTGGTGTCCCAGGAAGAGGTGGTGAAGAATCTCCTTACACGCGCAGGCATTACAACCTTGGGGGAACTATCAAAAACATGTTTGGGACATTACAGGACTTAACACTGACTCAACAACACGACCCATTACTAACAATTACAAGGTCAAGTTCAAAAACTTTATTCGGATAGGACCATATCCATAAAAGCACAACACATACAACAAATTAAAAGCACAAATTCATATTCACATTAAAACAGTTTCAATGGCATTGGTCGGAAATGCATAATATTTAAAAAGCAGGTGCAGCAAGTTACTAAAAAAAACAAGCATTGGCATAGCCAATAGGTCTTGCCTTTAGGACCTCATAAGTGTTTAGCCATGCAACAGTTAATGTTGTTGCACCAAGGATATTGTGCTGGATAACTAAACACTTATAAGGTCCCAAAGGCGAGACCTATTGGCTATGCCAATACTTGTTTGGTTTAAACTTGCAGTCATATTGTACAGCAGCAGTGCTGCTGTGCAACATGGATGAAGAAACATTGAAAAGCATTTCAGCCATGTTGTCCACATTAAAAGAACATGAAGGGAAATTGTAAAGCTTGGAAGTGTAAACAGGAGACAGAGATGTTTTTTGGTTGTTAATAAGTATTAATGGGGTAAATAGCACCTGATATGCGAGTGGGGGTCAAATGCGCAGAGAGAAGAGTGTTGCGGAGCCATCGCATCTCTTGTACCAGTGGTACCTGCGCCCTTGGAAATGTGGGGCAAAGACTTGGGGTGGCAAAGGCCTAAGTGTATGGGTTAAATACAGCAGTGATCCTGGTTGAGTGAGTTTGTGTGGGGCCTGGTGCCACTGCACCGGGTGCATAGAAGGAGGGCGTGGTTTAGTAAGTGTAGTTTTGTAGGCTACAGGTGGGAGAGGTGGGTTCAGGGATCTTGCCTTGCAAAGGAGGTGATAGATGGAGGTGTTACAACAGCACAGGCACGAAACATATTTTGTAGTTAGCCACGGAGCCTGGTGCAAAGTGCATGATAGTGCGCAGCGGGGTAGGCAGCGTGTGATGGCCTGTAGTGCTACAGGGAGATAGGCGCCTTGGCTAATGTAAGAAATCTGAAATGAAGCAGTAATAGGTGCTCAATAGCCCCCAGAAGCCTCAAGGCCCTGGTGCAACAGCCCCTGCTGCATGAAGTGTCTGTGTGTGTGTGTGCGTGCGTGCATGCGCGCGTGTGAATGCATGCGTGCATGCGTGAATGCGTTTCTGTGTGTGTGTGTGTGCACAGGGCATGGATGGGAGAGGGAGTGGTGTGTTAAAGGGCCCTAGAAGAGTGATGGTGCGTTGTTTCAGAAGGACATGTTCCCATCATTTCTAGGTCACAATGCAGCACCCATCAAATGTTTTACAAAGTGCCTGCTTCATTCAAAGCTGTGGACTGCAAGTGTCCGAAATTCAACCTAGCTTCCTGTTTGTCTGGGTCTCCAGCTTGATATGTTTTTACGGAAACACAATGTGTTAGGATGACTTTCAAATATATTTCCTGGGTAGGCTAATTTGGCTCTGTCCTGTGAAGAGGAGAGTAGGCGGGACTTATTGAAGCTTCTCTTGAGTGATATAGGATGGAGTATATTCCTATGGAGCTGTTCTTAATGTAACTGCTGTTCACTCACCGAGAGACATGGTCAGACATCGTGGGGAGCTTTGGCACAGGGTCAGCTTGCATAAGTAACTTGATATATACAAGGGCAGACATATGAGAAGATAGACAGATATAGGGGGCTTGGATCAGATGGTGAGACAGTGAGAAGCTTTTTTGAGGACAGTGTAACGTTTCTGGGCTGCATGGATGATGAGCTTACTTCACATGAACTGATGAAGTGAGAAGGTTGATGCTCACGAGGCGTGAAATGTGGTGCTCACGAACAGAGCGTGAGAAACTTTGGGCGCATGAACAATCACCGTGAGGAGTATGGAGCACTTGATAGACAGTGTGAGGAGTGTAGGGTACACGACAGACAGACAGTGGGGGGAGCTTCTGCACACGAACAAATTGAAGTTTTTGGGGAGCATGAACAACAGCTAGAGGCGCTTAGAACACTTGACCTGATGAAGCAGAAAGATTAATGCGCATGGACAAAGAACACGAGGTCCATGTTACTTAGTCGCAGTCCCAGACATATACATTTAGGGGTTTGGGCACATGGGCAGGGAGTGTGCTAGCTTGGGGCACCTTGAAAGACACTGCGAGGAGCTAATAGCATAAGACAAGAAGTTGTGAATTGCTGTTGGTACACATATCGGCCATGGTGAGGTGATTGAGCACAACGATGGGGAATGTGAGTAGTTTGCAGTGCCACAATTAGGAATTGGCCTCTAACTCACTGCAGCTGGCACTTTTCACAAGTAGTCCCAGATGACTTTTCTACACAAGTGTAATCTCATGTAAATCATTATTGTGTTTAGTGTGTCTCTTATATTTCGTGTTTGCGCTTTTTGTGCGATTGTTGCATTAAGGAGGCTGATTCGAGTAGACAATGTCAAGCAGACGACACACTGCCTGATACATCGAGCAGTTATCTTGAATGAGGTTTATACCAGAGGGCAGACTTTGAGTGCTGTTTTTAAGTAGACGACCACCCAAATGATTGAGCAGGTATTTTGTGGATATTTTGTGTGGGTAGGGCCAACATCCTGTACAGTTTGCACGCAGTCTACAGCCTTGTGTAAATCGTGCATCCCACAAAAATTCCACGAGAAATAAACACGCGAGTTCATCCACTACCTTTACAATCACAGCATCTGTAGTTAGCTCAGTGCACAGACTCCATAAGAATGAATGATCATCTATGCTCCTTGGTACACTCACGCATGCGTGCTGCAAAGACCGGAATACCAGACGCTGTGAGAGTCCGGTTATGGAAGCTATCAGATAAATGACAGTTAAAGTGGCACTGGTTCAGGATAATTGTTCAACTAAGATGGCAGAACATGGATCTACAAACAGAAAAAGCCAGGGAGTGGTGCGTGCACGCTCTAAAAGGAATTTTTTTTAAAAGCATGGCGAAGGTGCGTGCGCGCGCAGCCTTCTCTTTTTCAAAGAACATACTCGTGCTTCTGGGGCGCTGCTGTGTGCTCCTGCAAGGCGTATGCCGCCACAAGCACGAGTATGTGCTTTGAAAAAGAGCTGCATAACGGCTAAAGGTCTCCTATGTAGCGCATGCGTGCTGCGTAGGCGAGACCTAAAAAGCCCATGTATTCAAGACGTTCTTCATGGGTGGCACATTGTTTTACGAGCCCATACAACAATTCTCAGAAACATGCCAACGTGGAAGACTAACTGATCGTCTTCCAATTTAAGTGTACTCCTGAGCGTGTCTTCTAAATGGATGGGTGAGGGATTTTTTAAAAACGGTATTAAAAGCCATTGAGCATACTTTGTATAAAACTTGCAAAAAATAAGAAATGTAAAGTTGTTTGACCACTCTGTCCATCGCACGGGCAGGGCAGAGAATCAAGATTTGCATTGTACCCAAGAGCGAAACAAAGCAAGAATTTTACAGTGCCAGCCCTTAAGCGGAAGAGATGTCCCCTCGCCCAGTAGCATATGGGCAGAGTTAGGTAACTAGGCAGGCAGTATGCGGTGTGGTCAATGGTCATAAAATTTACAATGGTTAATTTTTTAGATTCCCTCTCCAACCTTTCCGTGCTATAAAGTGTATATAGTGCCATCCTAAGGGCTTTTTTATGTACAGTCTCAGTTGTGTTAGGACTTGAAAAGAGCCTGCCATAATTAACACTACTTAGGCTCTGATTCACCCCGGCAAGCCACAGAAAGCCCATCTCTTTCTCGCAACTAATGCAGTCACCTATTATCGCTCTTGTGAGGGACGCTGCTGGATTTTTCCACATGGCGAGCCAGAATAAACCAGGGCGGGCCCTTATGAAATCCTCAATGTAACTTAATTTCAGTTCGTTATGGCAAACATCCTGAGTGGTGGCGATCGGTGCACCTAATAGTTTCCGACGGAATCTATTTTCCTCTCGCTGGATGCTATGGCTTTTAACAATGCCCCAAACCTCTGCACCATAGATAGCTGTGGGTATACACAGGGATTTAAAAAAAAATGTCATTGCTAAAATAGCCCCTGTACTTTTTGGTCGGGGGAGGCTAAGAATAGAGTTACTGGCCTTTGAGAACTTGCTCTTACAAAACACCACGTGTTCAGACCAGGTGCCGTTCGCAGCAAAGCCCAACCCAAGGTATGGAAAAGTGCTAGTGCATTTTAATTTTTGGTCGCCCACAGATATGGAATTTAATGAGTGTTTTCTCTGCCCACAAGACATTATAAAGGATTTCTTAAAATTAGTGCGTAAGTCTGAGCTGGCCATAAAATCAACAAATCCCTGTAATAAAGAGCATAGGGCATTAGGTGTGCGGCCCATTAAAACCGCATCATCGGCATATAATAACACGGGAAGTATTTTGTCATTTACTCTGTGAACATCATTGGTGAATGTAATCAGTGATTTTTGCAAATTATTGATATAAATAATAAAAAGAAGAGGAGTTAAGACGCACCCTTGCCTAACGCCTCTGCTTACTTTAATATCATTAGAAACCTCACCCCCACCGCCGATCCTAACCCGGTCCTTCAAGTCTGAATGTAGATATGCCAAAAAATGCACCAATGCCTTGTGCAAGCCATATGCTAAGAGAACGGACCATAAGCGAGACCTGTTAACAAAATCAAAGGCAGAGGTCAGGTCCATAAAGGCCAGATATATTGGCGATCGCTGTGCTATGGTGTATTTTCCAATGATTAAATTAAGATTTAGGCATTCTTCATGTGTGCCTACTTTACTCCTAAAACCCAGTTGACATGATTCTAAGATAC
Source organism: Triturus cristatus (assembly GCF_964204655.1). Lineage (NCBI taxonomy): Eukaryota > Metazoa > Chordata > Amphibia > Caudata > Salamandridae > Triturus > Triturus cristatus. Next base: position 634,303,543 of record NC_140589.1, on the reverse strand, counting down.
GATTTTCCTCGGCCCAGTTTAAGATTTTATTATATAAAACTCTGCCTAAAATTTTCAGGTATTATCTATCAAGGAAACCGGTTTGTAGCAACTATGTTGGGAGCGGTCACCCTTTTTAAAAATTGGAGCAATAATACTTGTTGACCACAAGCTTAGTAACGGGGTATTAGTTAAAACATTTAACAGTAGTGGCACCCAAAAATCAGCTTCATGTTTAATGAGGTCAATGGGTAGCCCGTCCGGACCTGGGGCTTTATTGCCCACACTCTCGTGGATGGCTTCCTCAACCTCAGATAACAATATTGGAATCCTGGTTGGGACCCTATGCTTAAAGGGATCCGCTTCTTGTGCGGGGGCTGAATAAATCATAGAAAAATGATTTTCCCAATTGCACTTGTTATGTTGCAGCTTATCGGGGTTAATAACTGTCCCATTAATATCAAATCTTTAACAGTAGCCCAGAATGTATTCCCATTTTTTAGGTTAGCCTCATTGGCAAGTGCATCCCAGCGGTCTTTTAATATTTCTTCCTTCCTTTTAACAATCGCTAGCTTATACTTCTGCCTTAACAATTTGACAAGTGAATTACACCTCGGGCTGGTCAGCAGGGCCTTACATAGCTGTCTATTGGCCTCAGAGCACTCATGATTAAACCATCTAGGTCTGCGTAGCGCAGCAGTGATAGGCGTCGATAATAAGGATTTAATAGCCTCACAAGGTTTGATAAAAGCAATAATTGCCTCGAGTGCGGATCCTGTGCTAACAAACAAGAATTGATAAGAACAGTTAGTGTTGTTGACATCCCACCAGACCAGTCTTAGGTTGTCAGTGGAAGGTAATTAAGTCCTGGCACCACATTCTGTGTTAAACGTTGGCTTGGGGAATAGTCTCAGCACTGTTTTGATTGGATTATGATCCACATGGGCTGTGGCGATAACTTCAGCTTTCAATAAACAATCCTCTAAGGCAAGGAAAATAAACACGTAATCAATCATAGAAGCACAACCCCTCCCTCTGAATGTTGGCTCAGGAGGGTTGTTATCATTTGTTACAGCGGCGATTTCCACAGCATTAATTAAATTATAATTATTCAGATGTTCCACTACTTCCTCACCCGTATGGTAGTTTTGTCCTCTGCTGCATGGCCATTTGCTGGTCCTGGTGTAGGGTAATTTGGCATTAAAGTTGCCTCCCAAGCAAATACCTGCTATTTTGGTGAATTCATTGTGATGCTGTGGGGTGGCGACAAATTCAAATAGATTTATAAAATTCTCATTTGGTATCGACTGGAATTCATTGTTGTAAAAATTAGCCAAGTAAAAAGAAACACCCCTTTTATACAATAAAGCTTGAAAATTGTCACTTTTGGTGCTTAAGGCCTTAACGCTACCACCTGCAGAGATATTTACCCAAATCAATAAGCCCTCCGTAGGTCGACCAAGCTTGGGGATTAGGGCTACAATGTTGTAACATTCGAACCCATCGATATATAGTTCTTGGGTAGCCCAAGTCTCTTGAAACATGAGAATATCCTGCTCTCTTACCAATTTTAGCCAATCCGGTTGATGCACCTTGGACTGAAGGCCGGCAACATTCCAGGTCAAGATGCTCAAATCTGAACTGGCCAAAACCTTAATTGGAGCATGTGGGTAAACGATCTCAATTACAGGTGGGGGGGGGAGTACAAACCCATGGGCAGAATCAAAGGATTCTGTTGGTGACAGTAGTCAATCCTGGGTGTCCAGTTAGGACAAGGACAAAAGCCTATTGTATATGGTAGGGAGGGAAGACTCATTTATAGAAGGACCAAAGCTTGGTTTATATAAATGTTTTTTCCTTACCCTGCGCAAACACCAACCTTTTTTTTTCACTATGGCTGAGAACCCTGGCTTAGGGTTCACCCTGGATGATGTCAACAATATTCTTGACAACCCCCCATTACTGGCTGACTTCAACTTAGCAACCTCGATCGCACAAACAGCTGATTGGGATAACCTAAATGAGAAAAAGCGCAACCGGATAAGAACCATACTCCACGGGGTAATTCTCACTGAATATCTGAGGAACAACACCGCGCCAAGAGGCCTGATAGTCACGAATGCCCCTCGTATCTTTCTAGAGGATCCCATCTTTCGGAAGGACTGGGCCCAAATAGCGTGGAGATGCACCCGTGATTGGATGATTCTTATCATCCAAACATCTAAACGCCTCTCCGATGCATTCCTCATAGAAATACAAACCACGGAATCACACTTCAAAGCCACTCTCTCCTCTTTCAAGAAAAAACTAGAGGAAACCAATAAAGAAATAAACGAATACAAAGAAGGCCTCACCCAAAGCAAGATTACCAAATTTCAAAAGGATCTCAAAATATTCTCCTATACTAAGACCTATCCCTACGCCGCAGCGGACTTCCAACCACCCAATCGGGCGGACATGTCAGGGACAACATCAGATGAAGACTCATCCGGAAGCAGCAGCTCTAGCAATAGCAGCTATCGCCGACGCCAGCAAGGCAGAGGGGGCTCCATAGGATGGCGACAACCGTGGACCCCGGGGCCCCGGGGACCCAACGTACTATACCCACCCATGTATCCCCCAATACACCCACAATTCGGATATGGCTGGAACCCACCATTTGGTCCACCACCACCATACATGAACCAAAACCAACCACAGCCTTTTTTAGGAAGAGGCCGAAGAGGTCGCGGAAGGAGACGCAGAGGGAACACAGTACACTGGCAAGACGACCCTCCACAGGGAGCACAGACCAGGAGCCAAACCAGAGACCAACAACCAGGCCCGAGCACACGCTAAGCCTCATCACCAACCTCTCCCAATATATTCTAACACCTACAGAGGAAGCCATCCTTGAAAAAGGTCTAGGCTATGCACCCACGACCAAGTTGGACAAATTCAAACTACATTGCGAACTAGCTGAATTCTTTCGCAAACTAAAACTTAAGGCATTCTTCGAGAACGCTCCCATTCTCCCTGACCCTAGTGACCAGGGGGACACCACCCTCCGGGTAAAATCTACATTCATGCCCCCCCCCCGAGCTCTATCCCACCTGAAATCTTGGTCTATGAACAAGCAGTGTTCAAGGAAATCGAAGCCCTCGAAGAACCCCACACATTTCAAAACACTAGTAAACAAGAACGGCTGGCCCTACAATCACTGAAGAACAACCCTGATATAATCATCAAACCCGCCGACAAAGGGGGAGGCACAGTAATCCTCAACAGAGAGGACTACCACCACGAATGTCAGCGCCTACTCAATGACACTAAGAACTACGAACTGCTCACTCATGATCCCAGCATCTCACTCAAAGCGAACATCCAAACCCTAGTAGGAGAAGCTGAACAGAGTGGGCACATTTCAAAAAGTGAGGCCAAATTCCTCACCACCACCCAAGGGAAAATACCATACTTTTATACTGTTCCCAAAATCCATAAGAACAGGTTTCCCCCCCCAGGTCGCCCGATCGTTTCAGGCATTGGGTCCCTTTTGGAACCCCTCTCACGCTTCTGTGACCACTTCTTACAACCCCTGGTCCAGTCCACTAGCACGTATCTCAAAGATACTAAAGATCTGCTAGGACTCTTAGCTAACATTCACTATGACCCTGACAGCTCTTTTTTGGTGTCGCTGGATGTGGAAAGTCTGTACACCAGCCTCCCCCAGGATGACACCCTACGCGTTCTAGAAGAGGCCCTCAATGAGACTGATTGGCAATACCACACGCCTCCCTCATTTGTACTGAAGTGCGCCACCCTCGCACTCAAAGAGAATTACTTCGAATATGAGGGTAAGCTCTACCTACAGAAGTATGGTACATCAATGGGGAGCGTTTTTGCTCCCAGTATAGCGGGCCTGTATGTTTTCAGCTTCGAGACCAAACATCTGCTCAGCAACAATCAGCCACGTATCCCACATATTAAGTTCTACAAGCGCTACATTGATGACATCCTCCTCATCTGGGAAGGATCGAGCGAATCACTCACCGCCTTCTGTGACTGGCTAAACACATGTGACCCTAACTTACGTTTCACACACAGTTTTGACAGATATCATACCACCTTTCTAGATCTCGACATCCATGCAGTTGCAGGAGGACTCATGATCAAAACACATTTCAAACCTACTGCACGTAACTCCCTCCTTCACTTTTCCAGCTTCCACCCACGGGCCCTCCGTGAAAACCTCCCGTATGGCCAATTTTTGCGTCTTCGCAGAAACTGCAGTGACCCCAAAGACTACAAAATACAAGCCCAAGACCTCTGCCATAAACTGCACCAACGCGGCTACCCGAAACACATAACCAAGACCGCAAGTAAGAGGGCCAGAAATCAAAACCGAGATGGTCTACTGACAACGTACCCAAAAGAACCCACCCCCCCTCCACTCACATGTGTCACCACTTACAACACAGTGTCCAACAAGGTTGCGCAGATCATTAAAAAGAACTGGAAGATCCTCAACACAGGCCACCTGAAATGGGAACCTCCCCTTCTTTCAACTAAAAGAGCCAGATCCATCAAGGACACCATAGTGTCTACTAGACCAGGGGTCCCCGCCAGACCTTCCAACACGGTGCTTAACGCCTGGGGCCTCCCCAACATCAAGGGGCACTACCCTTGCGGTAACTGCAGTGTATGCCATATCACAGAGACAACCAAATATCTGATTTTGGAACCTGGGAAGACATGGGAGTTACGAAAACACACCAACTGCAACACAGAGAATGTTGTATACCGGATAATATGTCCGTGCAATCTGACCTACATTGGTATGACCACCCGCAAAGTCAAAACCCGAATCTGTGAGCATCGCAGCACCATACGCTGCAAGAAAAACACCACAAAAATGACAAATCACTTCTTGGAAAAAGGCCACACGACCAACGACATGAGATGGGTCATACTCAAAGCCCTGGACAACAACATTCCCAACATCCAGACTCGCCTCCCGGAACAGGAACAAAGATGGATATATCGTCTTTCGAGCCACATCACTGGTTTGAACGATAATATCCCTTGGAACTGCCTGAGAAAGTCCTGACAACCTGATACCACTTTATTACGCCTAAATCTGTAGCTCGTACTGACATCACAGGCTCCCCCATCGTTCGTTTCGGCTTATCCGGCAATTTGACATTTCTACTTTCTCACAGGCCCTGGCTCCTACTACACAGCTGGCCGCAGTTGCCCATGTCCCCACCCGTGACTCTCCTACTACACCATTCCCAGGCACTTTATAGAATTGTCTTGTCTCAATTCCAACCAGGCTCTCACTCCTGTGTGGGCACATGGTTTTTGTGTTACTTGGTCGCCCTTTCTGCTGTTCCCAGTATTCCTGGGCTCTATTCACACCATTCGCGACTTGTTCCTTTCACGCATGCTCGCGGGACTCCGACTGCTCCTCTGAGCAGGCGCCCCTAACCTCTGGTGACCTTACGCGCATGCGCGCTAGCCTCACGCTACACATACACGCATGCGTGGTAATGGCCCTGCTTTCTATTTATTTTCCTCTTCCCCGGGGTCCGTCAGCATCCGGGACTTCGGGAGGCCACAGTAGGTGCAAGGCGATGGTAGCTTCACAACCAAGTAAGGTGTCTCCCACTCGCTCTAGCTGGATACCGTCACTTTCCTGCCTACCTCGCATTCTAATCTTGTTATTTCTTTTGCCTACAGAATTGTTGTAAGAGGCGCCCCCCTCCCGCTTCCTGCATAGCGCCTTCACTCAGCCATAGTGTAATTATCCTTTCCCTTTTCCCCTTTTCCCTCCCCCTGCTGTTTCGCGCATTGTGTTTCTTTTATTGAGCCTGTGCCCATCACTTACCTCTAGCGCTTGGAGGCTATACTCAGCCCCTTCCCACCGCGCAGATTGGGCCTCTCACTATATACACACCTCATGCAGAGGTTTCGCAACCATTGCCAGTATAATCACTTGGCGCTATTCGTGTGAAATTCACCAGTAGTCCTTTGTAGTGCCGTAATACCTACCACTTGGCACCCTTAGTTGACATAGCGCTTTGCGTACTACCTAGCATTCCTAATGGTCTTGCCTCCGCCTTTTCGCATAGCAGCATGATACACCTCATATGTATGTGTGTCACCTACGGTACGTTCATTGAAGACAGGTTTGATTATTCACAGCACCTAAAATCTATTTGTATGTTGCCTGCCATCCAGGGCACCAATGTTGATTTCTTATGTGTCTTGTGTGCTGTCTTGTTTTCTCCCACAGGTTTGCGCCGCAGTGTCCGCTATTGTGTTGACACCGGGTTCCACACACCTTAGCGAGTGTGTAGGTAACTTATATTTTTAATTTTTTTCACCACGTGGCACATCACCTTTTGCCACTCACTTCACACTGGTCCTGACGAAAGCTCCTTACTACTTTTATTCGTGAGCTGAAACATGTAGACCCACCACATAGCCAACTAACAGATAATTATTTCTCCATTTAGTTGCATCACACATCTTTTTAACCAATACCCTGAGCCGCCAATAATAAATCTTCTAATGGCAAGGATTCTCAGCGGTATTTTTTAATTATCACCACATCACACTTTTGCACTACACCAGCTCCGCTGTAGTCAGGCGTCGCAGCACAACCGGGAGGCATTCGGCCACCCGGTTGGGGCCCCAATGATGAAGCATGACACCAACCAGGTTGGTGTGTGAGGGGCCTTTTAACCCACTTGGTGGGTTCCCAAACATTGCTTCATTTTGACCGTACCACACTACATTGGGTTTGTCCACCTTTGACAAAGCTTATATAAAAATAGCCCAACGGTAGTGAGCAGATATTAGTGCTATTAATTGTTGTAAGCACACAAGCTCTCAATAGGGATCTCACCATAGATGGTCTGCGAAAATTAATCACAATGCAATCTCCTTCTATATTCTTCGGAAACACGCCAACCCACCCGACTCTACGTGCCATAATGATCTCATTCATATCTGACGTTTAGATCTTCCTGTTCTTTGATAGCCAATTGTGAGAAGTTGGCCTGGTATATGATGTTCACTAGTTAAAGTGACCACCTTGTACCGTGCCAAGCGACCCTTATGGTGTGGTTGTAAGTCAACCTTTTCGGACCAGCTGCCCTAGTGGTAGCGTAGGCTAAACAGTCTTTGAGGCTAAACTCGTGAAACGTGTTAAGCAAGCTGTTTTACCAAATGCAACCCCCTTTTATACCAATGAAAGGACACCACACAGATATATATTGAAAATATATATGTATTTATTTCTCAAAGTATCCCCTAGACTCTTTATGAGCACAGGAGCACAAATCGTTAAACAAGAATACGTTAGAATACACAGAAGTTACACTTTATATGGATAGGCCCTGGTGGCCGCTCGAACCATATACTAAAATAGTGGTATAAGTACCACGAACAGAAAAGGGAAAAGGCCTAGGGCCTCTAGAATCGCTGGGCCTACAAGGAGCTAACTTCAGTTAGTGACCAGGAGGTCCACGGGTTGCGTGTGCAGAGCAAATAGTCACACGCGAGCTCCCATAGGTTTTTCAATGGGTGCGTAAAAGTTACAAAGTTACTGCAAAGAGGATCTTCCGGATGGACTATGAACTCAAGATTGGAAACACAGACACTAGAGATGATTCTCTACACTTGGGCACCGGAGTGCCAGCTTTACCTCACCCACAGGAAGCGGGTGCATAGGTCTCGAAGTGCGTCGGGTTTCTTCTATCTGTTCAATGGAGCCTGAAGACAAGGATGCTGCAGGCGGTCGGTCCGGAAGGGATGCGGTGGATCCAAGAGTGGATCGGAGTTGTAGAAGACCTGTAAGCAGAGGGGACAGTGTTCACAGTCACTAGCCAGTGACCAGCGTGGCACCAGGTGGGTACCAGGTGATGTCGGGTGCAAACAGGAAGAAAGGTGTAGCTTGTCTCTGCAGCCACGTGGTCCCTGAAGGTCGACGACGTCCAGGAGTCGGTTCACGAGCTGTCCCACGCAGGCTCTCGCTGTCGGCGACTTGGTCGAAGCAAACAAGCCTTGGCAAAAGCAATTGTTGTGGAAAACGAAATAAGCTGATGGTTCTGACCAGCAAGGTCAGAGGGACTGCTCCTTTGGTGGTGAGCAAGGGCCAGTCTGGAGTAACCAGACCAGCGGTGTAGTTCTTGAAGTTCGTCGCCAAGATGGCCACTAGCCAGCGGGCCAGCAACCGGTTAGGCGCGTCGAGTGGCAAAATGCAGAAAGGCCCCACGCAGATCGTGGAGATGCTGGAGGGCTCACCTTTGGTGCAGATGCTGCTCGGGTGTTGGGCTTCTCAGATCCCAAAGCACAACTTGGAGGGAGCCTCGGTTGTTGCGCTTGCAGCTTGTCGTGGTCTTTTCAAGATGGCTGGCTCCACGTGTCTCGGTGCCTCCACGGGTTCCTCTTTTTCAGGGACTGTGGATCGGGCGGTGAGAGGTCTGGAGGTCCAGGTCTTGTCAGTCTCTGGGCTCGGGCTCCGGCGGGAGGCGGCGGCAAAGCAGACGTTGATTCGCTGGATGGTGCTTGCGTTAGCAAGGTGGTCACTCCCTGACCACAGGGGAGATTGGCTTCAGTCCTCTGTGCGGCAGAGCGTCGAAGTTCCCGTCTTCTTCTTGTAGTTAAGTTGATTCCAGGATGTCTGAAGTCTTAGGACACAGCTCCTACCTTTAAGCGGATTCTAGGGGCCGGACTACCTGCTAGGTCCCTCCCTAAGGGTGGGACCAGGAAGGGGGGTGGTTACACCCCCAATCCTTTGTCCAGCTCGCCCCAGGCCCGGGACTGGTGTGCCCCAGGACCGGATTGAACTGGCATATGCACCGAGGCTCCTTGTGAGCCTCAGGCATGTCTGGTTTCTTTCAAGCCCTACCTGACCAATACACAAAATCCTGTCTGGGGTGGTGCACGCACCTCCCCTGGCAGGAAACCCTTTGTCCACACCTCCCAAGCAGTAAGGACTCCCAGCAGCAGGAGGGCAGACTTGTGTCTGTGGTGGCAGCATCCATTTTGTGGAGCTGAGGCTATGTCTGATTTTACCCGGGTTTCAGGTACTGTACATGTTGTGTCCCTCTAGAAGGGTGGAATGCTAACCCCGTCGCCAGAATTGGTGAGGGGTTAGTATTCCAATTCGTATGACACCTTACTCGACATGTTTTGATAAAGCCAAACCAAAGTTAGCATTTAACCGCGAGGTTCATAATGCACTTAAGAGTATATGGTATGACGATATCTGGAAACAGTAGAAGGAAGTTGTTCCGACCACTGCAGACAGGCTCAGCTCATGCCAGAGCACCATCTCACATGGAACCAAGCACTCTGCCTTCAGGATTGTTAAGGCCTGCCATAGGAGTGACTTATAGGTTAACATGTGTCCCATTTAAGGTTAGTTATAGGTATACTACACCTAAGTAAGAGGTGGTTACACCAACTTACCCCAGCTGAGTGATCAGCCAGTTGTGTCAAATTTGTTAGGCCAGGCCAGGGGTGGCATAATACATGCTTCAGCCCCTGGTAGGCCTTAGATACACCAATGACCTGGGTACCTAGTGTACACTGGTACAGGGGCTCACAGGGTGATCTAATTCCAATGGGTTATGCACCTGGGGTGCATGGAGTCCATTTTAGAGTGAGAGCAGACAGGCTGAGACCCTGAATGGCAGGATCTCAGGCCTACTAAGTCGAAAAACCAGCTAGACACTAGGCAAAAAACTGGGGGTAACCATAGTCAGATATCCACCTTCCTACACCAATCCATGCATTTATTACGTAGTTGGACCCAGGACTCCTTCCGGTCCTTCTTAAGAATTGGTACACCTGCCAACACCAACACATAAGAGCAAGCGGCCGGTTGTAGGCCCAAAATATCTGGATTTGGCCTCGGGGGATTTCTGCATAAAGTGCCTAATGCGTTGGTGCTTGATTTGCCAGGCATTAGCTCTGGTTGTACACCATCTGGTCTATAGATGCAACCTGGAATAGAATAGGGAGACACAATAGTGGCCAATTCATCTGTAGATGCTAAACCATTCCTATCTGGAAAAAGATTTGGTGCTACATGCGCTTTGGATAGAAAACATTGCCTAACTTGTCTGCATGTAGTGCACGCACTATTAGCCAAAAGGCTAGTAGGGGGAGCGGTAGCAGTAACAGTAGCAGTAGCAATAGGAAGTTGGTTATCATTGGGAGAAGTACTAGGGATAACAATAGGCCCTTCCCCCGGAACAGCAACAATTTGTAGATATTAAACGGTTGACTAAACTTTTTCATTAATAGGTCCAAGTAGTCTAAGCGTTCCAGAAGTAAAGTAAGTTTTGTATCTAACAACTCATTGATTTGTTTGGACACGGTCTCAGTGACAATATGAACACTGGCATTCCCAGAACTCCCATAGTCAGATGCCACCTCAGTCTGTGTGCAGATGGAGCGGCTCGATTTCCCATTTGGCGCTGCCTCAAGGGTACCAGTACTTAAAGATGACTGCATCCAAGCAGACAAACAGGTGCGGTAGGAACCAGTTCATGGCGGCTGTTTCCTTTTAGTGCAAGCGGGCTTCCCACTCTTCCTCTTTCGGTTAACAGCCGGGATTCCCATAGGTGTTGGAGTGTCTGTATTTGGCTGAAGCTCAACTGTGTCACACCCCCTTGGGCTTCCACTGGCGGGCAGGATTTTGTTAGTGCCAATCCTATGAGGCTGTGGGGAATGCAATACAGTAACAGGTCCCAATTCACTTGCAAGGTCAGTTGGAGCCTCTCTAAGGTCGGGAATATTCAATAAACCCTCACTGCCCAGGGACAAGCGGCGCTCCGTCAATTCAATCTCACCTGATACGATATTGACCACCCTTTCAAGCATGCTATTAATGCTATTCTGCAGAGTTTCCTAGGACTCGCGGCTTAAAGACATTTGGAACCCTTTAACTGTGAACCTACTTATGGCCCCTGATTGGCCATAGTTGTAGATGATTTTACTGATGAGTAATTGCAATGTAGTATCGCAAAGTTCTGCAGCTTTGAACTGTAAATGCCAATGTACTGTTATAATACATGAGAATTGGTAAGTGTACTGTTGTTGTTTTGTGTTGTGCGCCTTCGGGGGCCTATAACTTACTGAAATGCTATAAATTAAATACATTAAAACATTTTTTCAAATGTGTACTATGAAAAAAAAGTAAACGTAGATTGTTCCATTCATATTACACAAGCAGCAACAATATTGCAAAATTAAGGTATACATACTGGGATAAAGTGAATTGTCCACAGACACTAAAATAATTAATGTCATGCTTATGAAGCTATATTTATTTTACTTACCTGATTGTTAGACTTGGCATCTTTTGGCGTGTTTCCCCTGTCTTTTTGCTTTCTGACCTCTAGGTTTTGGCTCCGTTTTTTCTGGTTTAGTGTCTCTGCGCACTTTCTGACTGCTGTTCAGTGTTAAAGTGCAAGTGCTACTGTTGTAAATTTTTATTATGTTTTGGTGTTTCCATGATTGGCATATTTGATTTACTGGCAAGCTCCTAGTAAAGTACACTGAGTGTGCCAGGGCCTGTACATCAAGTACTACTATTTGGCCTGTAGCACTGATTGTGCCACACACATGAGTAGCCCTGAAAATGTATCTCAGACCTGCCACTGCAGGGTCTGCGGGCAGTTTGTAACTGCCATGTCGACCTGGCAAGTGCACCCACTTCCAGGCCCTAACCTTCCCCTTTCTTACATATAAATCACCCCAAAGGTAGGTTCAATGTACCCCTGTGGGCAGGGTGTTGTGTATGTTAAAGGTAGCACATTTACTCGTGTGTGTGACATGTCCTGGTGGTAAATTACAGTGTATTTCGTTTTTCACCACTGCAAGGCTATCTGTCCCATAGGAAAGAATGGGACTTTTACTTATAACATCTTATATGCATAACTTCCCATTGGGACAAGATAGGGAAATGGAGCTTAGTATGCCTGAACTCAGAATGTAAAAATGCATCTTTTAGTGAGGGAGATTTTTACATTCTGTTTGAAAATACCACTTTTAGAAAGTAGGTACTTTCTTACTTAGCCATCCAGTGTGCCTCTGTAGGATTTGTAATAGCTGTCTGGCTTTGGAGTGACAGGGGCTGGGGGTGTGCAGAGGCTCCGGAGAGTCTGGATGAGCCAGGGCTGGGCTGAATACACCTGGGCTGCATTTAGAGTAGTGGGAGGAGAATTCCTTGCACCTGAATGGGCCTGGTCTGCCATGAACAATGCTATCTCCACCACCTGCCAGGAAGCTGGGCCAGTGAGGGCAGAACTGGTTTGGACTAAGCACAAACACTGTGTGCCTGAGAGAACGAAATTAATTTTGAGTATAAATATTGGGGCCCAGACCCCAGAACTTTAGAACTTGCTGGAATCAAGGAACGTGCCAAAAAGAAGAGCTGGAAGAGCTGCCAGGAGGAGTACTGCTCCTTTGCTGTGTTGTTGATTTGATGGGTTGGCCTGCAGTTGCTGCTTCTGCCTTGGGCAGTGAAAGGACTGGACTGGACTTTCTTTACTTGTTCTGAGTATCTCCAAGGGCTTGAAGTAGATCTTGTCTCCTGTTCTGAAATCTCAGGGACTGCAAAGACTCCACCAACCTCTGGGTACCGCTTCTGGAACCGCTGTTTCTGTTGCCACATAGAAGAGAAACGCAACCGACTCCGTCGCTGGCTCTGTGTCCTGACGGAACTGCAGAAGGCACCATCCGCATCTCGCACCGCAACCCTGCTTGCACCATGAACTGTGGGCACCACACTCCGCACTGCCTCGCTTCACTTTGCCATCCTGGTCTCACCAATGACATTGTTGCTGCTGACTTTGACACCCGTGACCGCATCGTGGCTGGGGGCACCGCTTGTAAATCTCATGATGCACCGCCTCATCCCACACAGCAGTCTGGGCCGACTGACGCTAGCTCCCGCTAACCGGCTCTGTCGCCTGCACCGCAACCTGCCAACACCGCATTGAGCACCGCCTCACCCTGCATCGTAAGCCTTGGTCTCCTTGACGCCGTCTGGGTGATCGTCACCGAACCGCTGAATGCACCGCATCGAGAGGGCACCACACCCTGCATCGCTTCCATCTTGCAATGAAACTGCAATGTTTGCCACGACCGGCTGACACCAACGTGCCAGCTGCAACGGGAAAGGTACTGTTACCGAGTCTGTCCACGCTTTTCCTAGCCCGTACGGATGCAGTCGGCTGGAACAGTTAAACTGTTGTTTTCAGCATCAAGGTAGCCCTGGATGGAGCTACTGACTCATACAAACTGTGTTGTTGAGTTATTTCTGCAATTTTAGGGATATCTTGCAAAGTATAGATTTGTAAAGTACTGTATGTTGGATTTTTATCGCTTTGGTCTTGTTTTGGATATATAAAAATATTGGATATTTTTCTACACTGGTGTGGTGCCCTTTTGTAGTGCTTTCACTGTATTACTGTTGGTTATGTGCAAATGCTTTACACACTGCCTGTGAGATACACCTGACTGCTCTGACTTGTAGGACTGATGGCAGATGCTCATCCCATTGAGCAAGACCACTGGCTTTCCCCTTTTCTGCTTGAGAAATGCTTTAAAAAATGTGAGCGTGATACCATACGAGGTAATGAGATGTTGATGTGAACTTATTTCAGTAATCACACGCATTCATAAAATATGTTGTGTGACATGCAAACATGTCTTCTCCTTCCTTTAATAGTGTACACAATTTATAACTGTTCCCCCTTCTCTCCCGACACAGTGTGTGTGTCCCCTTCCTTCTTTATAAAGCACTCCTATTCCTTCAACCTAGGTTTGTGAGATTTAAATATTAATTCATACCATACATAGCTATGCATATTTGAAAGGTACCCTCGATAGAACTGTACCTTAAGGCTTGATATTACATCCCAACTTTAATAGTATTAGAAATTATGAGTAGTAATATGGCAAATGGGACATCCACTACGTTTTGACAGACTATCCCATCCACCAAACTCTCAGTAAGACCCTATGTTTTCATTCATTAGGCCTGGCTTGATAGAGAGTCTGTCAACAGAGATAATGTGATCAACCAAAAAAGAGCTATCGGGAGTACTATAGAGAGGGGCTTTGGCTCCACCCACGTTGGTAGCAAGGAGTACAAGTTTTGATTGAGCAGAAGCTGTGTCCATTTCACAAACAAATGGGCTTTCCCTCCACTCAGCTGCAATTATTTTGTTTATTTATCCAGCTGCCTAAGCCAGCAGCAGGGTGGATGCCTGAGCTTGAACTTTCAGGGGTGCTCCCATGACAATGTACTTCTGTTAAAATGTCTTAGATATCTAGATAATTTACAATGTTTGTTTTTCTCTGGCAGCATCACACATGGTAGAAAATGGAGCCATGAGCAGATGTATTGCAGTCTCAGCACTATCCCATCTTTAACTTTAGACTTCAGAGTGCAGTTTTGGTTTTGAGTAAGTATGGGATGCTTACAAAGATTTTCAGGTCCATCTTGACAATGCAAATGTTGCCTGAACTTATGTTATCAACCAAAAAAAGCTATTCAAACACTGCTGAGAGAGGGTCCCAGGATCCACCCACATGTTGGTTCACCTGAATACAGGAGCTGATTGGGCTAAGTGTGTATGCTTCCACTAAAAAGACTGCTTGTATTGCACTTTTTGGCTTGTGGTAAAGAATGAAAAGTTAAGATAAAAGCACAAGGCCTGACATTTATTATGAAAATAATATGATAAAGTCAATATGCATTTAATGGTAGCTAGATTGTAAGATTTGCATTGTCAGAATCCTTCTTAGGTCTTCTTAGGATGGAGAGCATTTTGCTTTGCCAACTCTAATGTTGTATTCTACGTAATTTTATGACTGTATAGCTGATGGTTGTGTAGATGTTTTTGTGTATTTTAATTATTTGTGCGTTATTAACAATGTGCATAGCAGGGATCTACACTCATATTCACAGGTGTATACTTATATGATGCTACTGACTAAAACAATTTTGCTATGACCTGGTTATGTGCCTTTTATTGGCTTATAGTAACTTGGCCTTAGCTAGGTCTTGACATGATCTTGTTCACAATGAATTGCTAACCCAGCACATTCACTGCTCATTATTTCTGCTGCACGATTTATGCAAGTAATGTTTGTTTATTTCTCGAATAACGCTGTTGTCGAAGAATCTCTCTAGCATGGGCTTAGTATTGTTTAAACTTCACGATTTTTTATACCTGCTTGTTCTATTACATTCATTCACAATAGTTCACTATTGTTTGTAACTAGTTTGTTCCGCCATCTCTGGATGACATTAGAACAGAGCAGGCTTACTAAATATTCATTTGCTTAGGTGGTAATGCAATATGAAGCTTATTATTGCTTTGCTCTGATTTGATGAAATTGTAATTCTTTTGCCCACGCCATGATGAATCTACCATTTCTATTATGATCTATGAGATTTCCTATATAAACCCTCAATTTGGGGTGAGCATGAGACTTTCGGTGCCACTAGGGGTGTTTTCAGGTTTTTTACTGATATTGCTGCACATTTGGGACTTGGACTATTTCTTGCTTTTCCTTTCAATGTGTATTGCCCTAAATACCAAGAGCCTTCATAGCAATGGTTTTATGCACCTGGATTTAACAATCTCTGTATTGTACCTTTGAATTTCTACAACAAATCTCTGTAAATGTTCTAATTCCGTCCTAGAACTCACTTATTGAGTCTGTCCTTCCTTAATTGAGCAAGTTTTTGATACACTGTTTATTTTATCGTGGGACACATTGCCTCATGAAATTGAGCTTTTTCCCCTATACACCTGTTGAGATGTCTTTTCGGGTGTAAGATTTTAGGTGTCCCTCACGTCCACAAAATGATTGTAGCAGAGGATAGTTTGAGATAAGAATGTGTTTTTAAGGACTCATTTTTTCCCCATGTCCTTGTCTGTGTCTACATTACTGAGAAAACTGTAGATTTACCTTTTGATTATTTGCTCAGTTATTGACGCTGCAGTAGCTGTTACTGAACAAAAAGGATTGAAAGTATAAATAGAGCATAGTGATTCTTGAAATTGAGGGGCATATTCTCAAGTATCTATCGCCGAGTTAACGGCACTTTATCCCAGCCAAAGTCACGATAAATGTATCACCCCATTCACAAGCTGGTGTAAACAGCCCATAGCACCAGTTTACCTGTGATAGCAGCCTCAAAAAACATCGCCACAGATGACTCCCGCAACTATAGCTAATGAGATGCAGAGTAGGCGTTCCCGAGTAAAAAGCCGCGACAACACCGCTCCACGACATTCTCAAAGACCAGCCAGATCTGCGATGAGATCACAAAACTGGCGATAAGGTGCGTTAGCAGCAGGAAACTAACACCTGCTCAAACCAGGTGCAAATTCGGACCACAGCCTGCACCACAAAAGGGAGCCCAGCCCAGAGCCACACCTGAAGAACAGATGCCATGGAGCCACTCATCATGCAGCATGGAGCCCCAACAGGGCCACAACACCCACCGCCAACACCCCCAGGACCCCAACCCCCACCCTGACCCCCCGACCACCACAGAGGCAGCGCAGACAAAAACAGCGGACCCCCAGGAAACGCATCAGCCTCACAGACCCAACACCTGACAATGTCATTGCCCAGTACAGGCTCAAAAGGACAACTATCCTACTCATCCCGACCATCATCGCCCAACAGGCCGACGGCACCAACACAGCGGACAACCAACATCCCACCCCATACCAAGCTACTGGCTGTGCTGCACCTGTTGGCCACTGGTACCCCCCAAACCAACACCCGCCAGAGTCAGAGGAGTCTCACAGCCAGCCACATCCAAGCCACTCACACCTGCCTGGATGCCATCATCATCCTGGTACCCCAGTACCTATATGTCCACCACAATGCGCTGGATCTGCTGGAGACCAAGCAAGGACCATACGCCATAGCTGGATGAACGCACGTGTTGGGGGCAATCCACAGCACTCGTGTCTAACTTGTGCCCCCTGCTGACACAGCACACATTCACCCCATCAGAAAGCACACATCTCACATCAATCTGCAGGCAACATCCGAACACTCTGGAATCTCCACCAACGTCGTAGCAAAATATCCAGCCAGTGTGCATGATTACCTCATCCTCCGACAGTCCATCATCAACCATCGCTTACAGGATGGCACTAATGGGAATGCACTGCCCGTTGTCAAGTACCAAATGAACACCCCACAAACCTCAACCCCACAACCATGCAACTCACACCTCTGGCAATACACACGTCTCAAAATCACATACAACATTCAAAACAACATGCCCACCCACCAGACACGATAGAACTACTTACATTGTTAACCTTGGCAAGCCATGAACAAGAGCCAACAACGGCATGGCACCTCAGCCACACACTAGCCGAATGTGGGGAGAGGTGGCAACCAGGCATGTGAGAAGGAGGCAGGAGAACAATGATTGGGAAAGTACACAATACCAAGAGTGGCGGCGATGTGCTGGACAGACCCCAGTATGCAGAACACACCCATATCCATGGCGACATACACCGCTGGTGTATGGAGTGTAGTGGACAGTGGACGCAACCATGTCAGCCCAGCCAGTGGGGGAGTACGCGGAAATGTTGCCTGTTACGTCTTCCCGTAAGCGTGAGCGGAGTGGGATGTCCCGGCATACGCCAGGCCAGCGTAGGGGTGTGAATAAAAAGCATGTAGTCCTGGGCGTGGTCCTCTTCCGGAATGCCCAACGTCCCTGCCGGGACGGCGCCTCTCACCCCACCACGAGGCCGACGCCCTCCTAGTGAGCGGGGTTGCCTGCGATCCTGTGCGCCTGCCGTACCCCGGCCCGCTGGACCCCTAACCCATCAGGCCCGCCCCTGCACAGCCAGGCCACACTGCCCACCTTCCGACACTGGCGTGTGTCAAAGAGGGCCCACCACGTGCCGGTGCAAGCTCCAAGCCCGAGGCCTGAGACCTTGGCAGCCTCCTCAGAACATCACGGCCTCCACGACACAGGCCCGCTTTATTCCTTTCTCGTTGACGTACTCTACTGCTGCCTCCGGCCTACACCATGGTCAAGTATGTCACACATTTCGAACTGAGTCTTGATTACACCATGGCAGTAAACATTATTTAAGGCAGAGTTTATGTCACTATACTCCGTTCGATGTGGTGCCTCCAAGTCTGTGCATGGCATTACAACCACATATGTCTGTGGGCCTATGCGGACAACTGCCCTCGGCCTACGCTGCGCACGAGTAGGTCACAGAACTGGAACTGGACATCGATTAGTCAAAGGCAGAATACATGTCATCACATGCAAGGCGAGGCGTAAGAGGATGAGGCGTTGCAGTCCGGAGGGAATAGGATCATTGTTACGGAGGTGATCGAACACTACCGGAAACTGCCCTGGTGTCACTAACTCTGTGCATCGCGAGCCAACGACATGTGGCTGTGGGCCCCTGCTGAGCCATGGCTCTGGACTGCACTGCGGACAAGTAGGTCACACATGTGGAACTGAGACATGATTTATTTATGGCACATTCTATGCCATTGTACACGCATCATCGCAGACTGTATCCCCTTTCAGCACTGGTGCCACTGACTCTGTGCCCCATGATCCATGTACCCTCCCTTTTTGAACTTTGGTGGCGTGTAAGACTATGGCCTGGGTGTTGTCATCATCAACATGTACCAGATGCTGATTTGCTGTCAAGTAGGTGTCTGTAGCATTCATCTACTATATATTGCCTGTGTCTCCTTGGTTCTGCCCTCTGCATCAGGCCCTCGAAGAACACCTTCCACTGTCCCCTGAAACACTCCGCGTCATTCACCTTGGACATCGACGAGGACCCGCTCAGCTCTTGTGTCCCTATCACACTGAACCATAAGTCACCGTCCCGTGCCGGTGTGCCTGTGCCAGCCGCACTGCATCCGGGGCCACTAACTCTGTGCACCACAACTCATGGACCTGTTCTGATTGAGTACTATGCTGTGGACAGCGCACACAACAATGTTACCTCATGCAGTGGGTAAGACCTGGGACTATGATGAGGAAGTTTTGTCAAGTGTGCGGACAGGAGAAGGCACAGACAATGGGAGGGCAGGAGGCAACAACCCCAAGGCAGGAATGCAGACTGGAGTTGGAAGTCAAGCTACACACCTGGATCTATTACTGGGTATTGCGCTGTGGATTGCGGACGCAACTGTCACCGCAGGCAGTGTGGGACACCTGGGATGTTAATGAGGAAGTTGATGCAGGTGTAACACACCCCACTGCATCTGCATCAGGACTAACCCAAAGGGACACAATAGTAGCAATTTCTTCACATGAGCGCGCTCATCCCTAGTGCCCCTACCTCAGTGCACTGCAACTCACTGAACCTCCTGACTGAATATTGGGTGACCTCTGTCCTTGCTACGGCTCCCTCCATGTTGCTCTGCAGTTGACTCTGTTATGCTGGTGTTTTCTGTTTCCATTGCACTGGTGTCCACTGTTCAAGTTGTTGCCAGCACCAAGCACTCCATGCGGCCTGGCTTAAACTCACGCCACACACATCCAGCACAGGCGTCACTGTACATGTGGCCCCGCCAATAAAGGGGACCAGGCGCACATGCCCTTAGCCAGTTCAACATGATATATGCGTGTGTCCCTGTGGTCTTGTTGTATGCATGGGGGCCCTGGGCCCTATGACATTACATTGTGCTGTGTACAGCCGACGCAGACATGTCACCGCAGGCAGCGGGTTAGAACTTGGACATGTAGCTTTGTTGTCACCCACTCAATTCGTAAGGGGAGTGGACTGTGCCGTCGTACGCAGAGCCAACGTGGGTATGTGACTGATATGTGCGTGCCCCTGGCGTGGTTCTGTACTGGGAATGTGCATCTGCATGTATCTCTATGGCAGTGTGGGTCTTCTTTGTGGGGTGTAGGTGGTCCCTGCAGGGTATTGGACACCCACGTATGTGTTCTAGTTCTCCTTCCATGGGTTCAGACCACACCCGCACCTGTTGGGCCACCTCCTTTTGGCGTTCTGACACCTGGCATTGAAGTGCCATGTGTGGGTGGGTGAAGTGTTGTGAGCCAGCCATGCTTGCGGGTGCTTCATGCTGTGTGGTCTGTTGCAGGGGCTGGGTTCTCCTCTTAGTAGCTTGTCTGCCCTGGTCCTGGTGGTGGGTTGCGTGGGATGTCCAGGGGCTGTTGTAGGGAATCGGTGTCGAAGGTGTGGTGTTCATCTACGGCATCACTGATGGGTTGTCTGGTCTGACCTGCTGGAGGTGTTGCTTGTCCCTCTGCAATGTGAAGGGGAGATGCATGTTGACATTGTGTTGACATTTATGTTGGCGCATTGTTCTTGTAGACATGCAGACTGTGTGACAATGTACCCTGTGACTGTTTGGGGGTGCTTGCAATTTGGTTTGGGACAGTGTACATTTGGACTACATGACTGATGTGAGGTTTTAACAGTACATATGCATCTCACAACTCCCTGCTCTGTCAAATGTGTTTGGCCTGTTTCTGCGCATGGGTGGGCCCAGTTGTGTCCCCTGTTCTGCAGTTTTGGTGTTGCACTTTGTGCCACATTGCCATGGGATGTGCTGTGATTGTTATGTGTGTGTGCTGCCGTGTGCCACGGGGATGGGGGACAAGTCCCTGTGTCATTGTGGTTGTGCAGTGTGCTACACCTCGTTGTGCATGTGTGCCATTGTGCCCATCTCCCCCGTCCCCCCAGTCCCTGTTGGATCCTCACCCTGTTATTGTTGTGTCAGGTCCTCTCGAGCTGTGTCTGTACTCACACCTCCTTGCACCGTCTCCACACTGATGACTGGCTTCCGTTTCCTCCAGATCCTCCTGTGGTGCAGGACTCCCACCTCCTGTCACCGTTGCTGCTGTCCTGTTGGCAGCTGCTTTGGGCCTGGTTTAGGTTTTCAGGTCATGCCAGCGCCTCTTGGCCTCATCCATTGTCCTCCTCGACACACCGGCTGCATTCCAGGTAGTCTGATTGTGGGACAGTTGCTGGTATGTGTTCTGTCACCTCCGTGACGCTGGTCTTGTTTTCCTGCATACTGCACCCCGTCTTCCTCTCCCTCTTCTCCTTGGCCTTACCCGGCCACGTTGTTCCTTGCTGGTGGTCGTGGGACTTGTGTGGTTCGCTTTGGTCTCTGCACTGGGTCAGGGTGCATCCATGTGGCTATGCACTTTGGATTCTTTCTGGTGTGTAGTTTTTGTAGCTTTTATAGTGCATTTTCCCGCCAGATGCGTGGGATTTGCAGGCCTGCAGCTTTTTGTATCGCGATTGGCCTCATCGCAGGATTTTTTGCCTTAGCGTTTCGCATTTTTGCAGCGTGGCGTTTTTAACGCGGTCAGTTGACGCGTTATCTGGTGACTATTGCATGGTACCGCCGTGTGGTGTATTCCTGGTTAACAAGGCGTTAGATTCCCGCGATCGACTGCGATGTTGGAGATTGCATGAAGTAACTTTTGCGATAGTTATCACACATTCTTGAGAATATGCCCCCGAGTTTATTCAATGCATCTCATGCATTGCGGTTTTAAGAGTGGTTTGTGTTGTGATAGATTGCAATCATCCATGCTGATTCTTGACACAATTTCTGGTTTGCTTTTGATTTACTTGTCATATTTGTGATTTGCGTCAATGTTTTGGTTTTGTTGGGGTTTGTCTGCAGGGTCTTGTTTTACACAGATGACTGCTTCCACTGTCATTGAGAAGCATAACTAGAATTACTGTCAATTAAACGCTGGTGATTGTAAAATCTGTGTGCGATTTATTTCAGTTGCATTGGTACTTTCACAGTTACACAGCTGAGTGGCACAGCGGTGCCACTCTTTCAGACATTCAACAAGTTTGCCAATTCAGAAAGTACATCTTTGTACAATTATTTCCATCCCCTGCTTCTTCACAGTTACAGGCATGCATAACTGCCGCTGCTTTCCCTTTAGTCTTGGTTGCTTTCAGTCTAATTAACAAAGCAGTGGATCACAGCTGTGTGAAACTGCACCCTAGATAAGCAGAATTTCCATATGCAGATCTCCCTCCACCGCAGGCACCCACCTCTCCCTCGCTGCGTCTTTTCTCCTTCGCTTCCTCTCTCTCTTCCATTCTGACTGCTGTTCAGGAAACGCGCTGGATGGTCCCTCACTCGGCAGGGACTGAACACTCCCAGGCGGGGGTGCCAGGTAGACGCAGCCGTGGCTGCTCCCAACCACCTGATGCTCCCCGAACTGGTGGTATATGGGATGAGGTTCTCACCTTCTCCGGTTGACGGCGGGACAGGGGGAGGGCGCGAAGCCGAAGGAACTGCTGAGAGAGAAACGGTTGTCGAGTCTCCTTTGAATGGACGTTATCGGCGCGCGCGCAGTTCATGCCCTACCTGCATATTCGAGTGTAAACGACAATACTTGGAAAAAATGTATTTCATGAGCGGAAACCCGAGGTAAGATGTCTACTACATATTACTGCTTTTCAGTAAAAGCAGCGTTATGAAATGTTTTGTTCGTGCATGACTATCCTGATACACAATCACTGCAGCTAGTGATGAAACAACTACCTGTCCTCTCTGTCCCCCAAAAATACAAACAGAACCAGCGTCGTCCTCCCGCTTACGGCATGTTCATGGTTTTCCTCAGCTTCTTTTTAATTTAGCTTGATATAAAGCACTGTATTTTGCTACTAAATTCAAACAGTGTCATAGTTGGTTGGTGGTGGGTAAACACGTAAGGCATATAAAAAGCAACTTTCAATCATACTACTAAAACAGTTGAATTTGTCTTCGCACCCCACGCACTCCGCTTCCCGCGTTTCTTTTGTCGTAAATAGCACAACAGTAACGTTTTGGGGCACAGAAGCAATTAATGTCATAAAATTAAGTACCGTATTTAATTTAGCTGTTGTGAAGCAAAAGAATAAGGTAATAATTTTGATTGTACTATTCCGTCTCGAGATGTGCTTTGCGTTAATTGGGTTTAAAAAATAGCGACGCTTATTAGAAATTGCAATTCCACAATGCCAGCCCTGACAATAAGCCGCGCCAGTGAATTATTCACGTCTTTAATTTGCTCACTTAATGACACCGTTCTGTAATCAGAGTGCAGAGCCTGCTACCCATGCATTATGGATGACGCCCAGGACTTAAATGCAGGACATTATGAAGCTCTCAGTGGTTCCGTAATTAGTTTTCCACAAGGCAGTACTTAGATATTAAAGTGCTGGAACGCATATTTCAAACAAACTGTATGGTGTAACTAATGATATGTTATCCCCCAGACAGCCCTGTTTCAATGGTTTTTTTAATTCCCTTTTAAAGAAAGGCTGGTTCAAACTGTGTTTCATGAAAAATACATAACTGCACGGTTAACCAAAGGTATGTTGATGCAAATAGTTTTGATCTCAGCGCAGCCTATGTAATGTAGAATTAATGAGTTCTGACGCGCAGTAGCAGGGCACTGGGAAGAGCTCCTTGCTGTGACTGACTGGATACTTTTCAATCTGTTTTACAACGAACTGATTTTGTGTTCGTATAAAACCACAGCACCGTGAGAGAGGTAGAATTTAATTTGCCAGCTTTTGGCTAGTGAAGTTTTTTGTCTGCCAGTTTCATCAAGTTTACTGGTTAATCTTTCTCGTGAAAAATATGCGCTTCATAATTCACCTTGATTGCTATTCTGAGTGCGCGCATGAAGTTTGTGTATCCTGCCAAATAGATACTTTTTTGTTACCTGTAAGGTTTATAATGCAACAGGTGTGCCCTTGTAATTTTGAAAGACCAGAGTGACTAACTCAAAATTGTAATAAGCACTGTCAAAGTCAGACTTGCTGTGGTAAACTGGCGCAATGATGATTATTTGTTTCATTTTTTGCTAGAATATGCTACACAAAAAAGTCAACAGCCAAGCCTAGCTACTTAATGCTTACAATAAAAATATGTTTAAAAAAAACAGAAAACGCCTAATTCAATTTTAATAGAACAGTACATGGCTTGCTAGGTGGCAGATATACTTTGAAATATACTTAGAACAGGTATAAACCCCTTTTTTGTTCTAATACAAATCGCCAAAGGAAAGGTAATATTGACTTTCAACTACCTTAGACTGTAAACCTAGTTTAAACACACAAGAAAGACTAAAAAGTTGAATAAAGGAAAGAAAAAAGCATTTGTAAAGTATTGACTCCCAGTCCTGGTACTGAAGTGCACTTTTCTGAAGTGAATATGTATAAATGTGCTGGCAAAATACCTCTACTCTGTGTTGGAGAGCCAGAGGCTGAAGGGGGCTGAACCACTGCCACAATCCTTATGCTGTAGTGGGCGGAAGCAAAATATGAATGACTGAACTGTCCAATGAATGAAGACGGCAGATTTTTGCCTGCATATATGTATGCACTTTTTATCTACACCTTTTATTGATTACATAAGCTGGCAAGACATTGAACGCCTCATCCAGTCCAGACCTAGTAAACAGAATGCAGGGGTTCTGGGTAGACTCTCATTTTTGACAACAAGCATCACATCAGTCTACTGGCAACAATGTCTTCTGTCCATTCAAATGGCTGTGTTCAGGCAATCAATCAATGAATCAATCAATCATAGTGCTTATAGAGCGCACTACTTACCCGTGAGTAAATATGGTCAATGTATTTTCGGGTGTTTTTAGGAGAACAATGAATCTAGCATTATTCCATCTGGCGGATAAGTCCACAGTAAAGCAATAAAGAAAACAATTATTTTTCAGAACACTCAAACATACTCAGTGTTCAGATTTGTTGAGGCAAGCTAGCCAGCTTCCCTCCAGTTTCTCAAATTCGTTTTCTCATGGAGTGGTTCCATATGTCTGACAAGCAGGAGTGAGAGACAGGCCGGAAGGAACACTCACGCAAGTGAGAATTTCAGACCTCACCCACAATGGAGTTGCCTCCTTACAACGTGTACATACCCTACACTTCTTTCTTCTGATTCGGTGATTTGAAGTCTTGTATACTATGCAGTAACTGAGAGAACTGTGCGTAAGTGAGAAGGACAGCCTTTAATTACATACCCGATCCACAACTTTAAAACCAAGAGCAGTTTCTCTCACCCTTCAGAAGTAGTCTACATGTTTCAGCACATGTGTGGGTCTCGCACGTTCTTCAGAACTTTCTACTAATCTCTCAGAACAGCACCCTGCATAGAGCTCTTACACAGGTCAACCTATTTAGTTAATGAAACAGCATGGCCAAAGAAGGACAGAGTAGGCGACATGACTGACAAATATCCAAAATGACAGGGAGGCTACCTTTACTGTAATGCCTTGTGCATCACACAGAGAGCCTTATGCATAATTAATTCTGTGGATCCACCAAAATGTAGGAGAAAAGAGTCACATGAAAATTATTTTTATAACCCAGTCTTTCCCCTCAGCAGCTGGTATATGAAGTTGTCCCATTTTATAAGCATCTCTATATTAATAATGTTGAATTTTAACCTCTTTACAACTTCCCAGAATCAACTTCTATTAGGCAGTCTTAGAAGATTGAGCCTGACCTCTTGCCCCACCAGTCCCTTCTGGGTGTTCCTCCCCCGTATGGTAGGTCTAAGCAGATTACACAACTGTGGGTTGAGGGCCTTTCAGGTAATACCAGGGCTTAGGTGCAAATTCTGTCAGGATCGGAGACAAGGATTAGGCTTTACTTTCTCCACTATATTATACCAGCAGGCAGCAAACGTTATGTATATCAACATTAAACTACATTTCCCATGAGTCCTTGGCAAAAGAAGCAAAAAACTGTCCATCCAATCCGAACACCGCAGACCCTTTCAACATTCTCTGGAAGCGCTCTATCCTCCTCTTTCTTCGCTGCTCCAGCAGACTCAGATAGGTGTTTTTCACCTCGTGCTTATAATGATGTTTGCTATGTTATTAATGGTTTAAAACATGGTTCAATATCAGAAATTATGCTGTGATGGTTATTGCTATTCATGTGTATTGCTTGTTTTGACAAAATTCCCTTTCCTTTACAGCTCATCACCTGGAACGTTCTCACTTCTTCGCAGCCACTTCAATTCACCCAGGCTCTGAGCGTGGTGTGCTCATTCACCCGCTAGAGGTTCTGCGCATTAAAAACCAGAGTGCCCGCACATACTACCTCCAAGGTGGCCGGCGCGTCACTTTCACCCGCTTCATTCAAAGGGTGAAGTGTGTCCAGCCGCGCTAGTGTATGGGGCTGATTTTGTTGTCAGTTTCCCAGTGCAGCATCAGAGCAGCCACCTGGAGCTGGACACCCAGTAACCGGGTAAGACTTATCTCGAGCAAGACATCGATTTGGGACACGTTCCAGGCTGATAAATAAATTTCCCTGTATAATAAATGGACTGCTGGTCCCAAGGCCTGTTTGTGCCTATTGCTCAATCCCATCTGAGGTTATGTGTGATTTTCAGGGTTTCCCCAGACACTCTGTTCCACTGTTCATTGTCCGAGCTATTATCACTCTCCTTAATAAACATGAAGGACTCTGAGGACAATATGGAAGAGGAAGACATTACTTAACTCCCTATTGACGACCACTTCTGCCAGGTTATGGATGCATCTATTTGTCAGACCGTATCCCAGGTTTTGGCACCCTTGGAGAAGAAAATACTCCAGCTACACGCTCAATGCCAAAAACCTCTCTAACCGAGGGAAGATCTTTCTGGGTCACTGGCCCCCATACCTTCAGGGCAGCCCTCTGCATCAGTTCTAGACAGTAAGCACAAGCGCACAGACAAACCAGGGGTTGATCTAGATACCTTTGCGTGCCTTAAGAAGGCCTTTATGGACTCCCAACCTTCCCCTACAATCAATCAATCAAACATTTGTAGAGCGCACTACATACCCGTGAGGGTCTCAAGGCGCTGGGGGGGGGGGGGGAGGGGCGCTACTGATCGAACAGCCAGGTCTTGAGTAGCCTCCTGAAGGTCAGCAGGTCTTGGGTCTGTCGTAGGTTCAGTGGGAGGGTGTTCCAGGTCTTGGCGGCGAGGTGGGAGAAGGACCTCCCGCTGGTGGTTGTTCTTCGGATGCGCGGGACGGTGGCGAGTGCTACAGACTCCCACATCCCCAGTACTTTGGGAGGTCACTCTTTCCCACCCCCACCCCTACCCCCAGATCCGGGAGACGGCTCTCCCAATGTCTCAGATGAAGACGGAGACTCTGGCAGACCCTGGCGTCCGTCTGGTGATCCTTTTCCCTCAGAGAGTGGTGCTAAGGCAGATGCTACACCCCAACACCCAAACTCAGATAAGTTGGACCCAGATTATCTTTTACATACACGCTCTGCGGAATGGTCTCTAGCACCTAAAGTGGCCTCTTGTATAGCAAGCCGGTTTCGAAAACCATTGGACAAGTAGGTCAGGAGTTGTCTCTGAGCTGAATGTCTTAGACCTTCCTTAGAGGGCAAAGTAGCCCTCACCCCCAAAATAGATGCCAAGATGGCTACTCTTTGGGCGAAGTTTGTTCGGGATCCCCAAAAGAGGATAGATTGCTCTTGGTTGTCATGCCAAGGCAAATTACTAGATGTAGATGGACCCCTGTCCAAGATCCTGGATATGGCAGAAGATGCCAAGGCATCCGACTCCTTGTCCTCTCCCTGAAGCTCTATCAAGCTGGGCTAAAGAGCCATAATATTTCTGGGAAACGCCAATTGTGCGATATCTACAGAACGGTGTAGATCCCTTTTGATTAACATAGACCCAAATGTGGTGTAACGTTCCTGTTCCAGAACGGGTGCTCCTCAGGGTTCGAACGATGTAACAAGGTTTCCACCCCTTGATCTCCCCAAACTCCCACAATAATTGTACGGAGTATTAGACTGATCAAGTGAGGGAAGGGTAGGAAGGGAAAAGGGGGAGTAGAACCTGTAATACAAACGCA
The DNA here is from genome assembly GCF_964204655.1 of Triturus cristatus. NCBI lineage: Eukaryota > Metazoa > Chordata > Amphibia > Caudata > Salamandridae > Triturus > Triturus cristatus. The sequence goes on along the minus strand of NC_140589.1, from coordinate 634,275,651 downwards.
CACTGTTAAAACAAAACAAAGCATGCAACACTACACTCTGTTAATTCTCACTAGGCTTTCTCCAATACCTGTAACTGTGACACAACACGCCCCTTCTGTTCTCCTCAAAACAACCAGGTATTACCTCATACCTACAGCCATGAAAGACAAAAGAGACACACCAGCGTTAGTCTTAGAAAGCACCTTCCACACACAGACAAGGAGACACTCCGACTTCCCTACACACCTGTCAATAACCCCACTACTCCGCAAGGGAATAACAAATGAGTCTAAAGTTTGTTGATTTACTAAGTACGGATACTTTCTCCTTCTCAGTAGAATCAGCTAACCAAGAATAACTGGCAATGTCAGGGTTGTCTAGGCTCGGATCCAGATACTTATACAGAGGCAAATGTCACAGAGTTATTCCTCCTGTTTGCTTATCGTGGCAGACAGCCTTTTAATCACGAGGAGGACTGTAAATGCCCAATGGTCAGTCCACCTACTTGGAAGTTAATGGGTAATAGGCTCACGGTCGATACCTGTTTATTGGAATTGTTCAAACGAGCAAGTGGAGCAGAACGCTACCACCGCTCCGTATATCTTTAGAATGCCGCTCACAGTGCTAGCAGCGCTGTGAAGAACTGGGTTCTGAGATGGTAGGCCGCTCCCAAGTAGCAGCGCTAGGACGAACAATGTTCCTTTTACTCACGGGCAGCAACCTCTGTCCTGGAAGCCCGAGAGGTCTGAAATCTCCGGAAACCGGGGGCCGCTTGTATGAAGTTTTCTCTCTCTCCTCCGTCATGCGATCGCTGGAAAGCTCAGCGATGCCTTCTGACCCCCACACTAACTTTATTAAAACTCACAGCCTCTGATTGCGGACCTGCGTCCGCCTCGGTGGAAACCGAAAGTAGCAACAGGAAACGAAAAGCCAGGATTACGCGCATACGTCTGCGTGCGTCTCCTCCGTAAATAGCAGTGGCCCGCCTTCTCTCTCGTTGCCCTCTGGGACCTGTGGGCAATGCAGGCGCCTCGAGTGCCGATCCTCACAAGTGGGGGAGTTATCAACATCAGAGACTGGGCCCATAGCACAGGGAAGTCTCTTCAGAGAACCATTTATCCGAGAGTTAGGCAAATTTATAAATACGTTCAATCCTCAGGATAAAGCCTAGTAATCTAGAAAGAGAATTTTAATGCCCTGTGTGTTGCCTGAGTCGGCCGTGGTGGGGGCTTCTCTTCCGGCCGTTCCTTTCACCAAGTCTCTAGGTTCAGATACCCGCTAAGGATAGTGGCAGGATCCATTCAAGTTCAGCAACTTCTACCCAGCCAGGAGCTATCCCCGATGCCGGGGTTTAAGAGGAGGGTCAAGAGGCAATGGCACCTACATACCCCTCAAGGTGAGTGTTAAAAATTCTGAGGGAATTAAATTTGGGGGCACGTTGGTGAACTTGTTGCACAATTGGGAGGCTCTTACCTGATCATCTGTGGCCCGTGCAGGTAGGAGCGGTGGGGCCAGCTGGGGGGGGGGGGGGGATTTCAATGGACGATGACCAGGGAACATTAAATAATTAATTTGCCCACTTCATCGTTGGTCCAAATCCTTCCCAACCTGCCCCAGGACTCTTACCTAAACAGGTTGTGGCTGCTTCAAAGGCTTGGGTCTTTCAAATGGTCAGAGGATTCCATATAGAGTTCTACGGCTCTCCAACCCCTACATCCAAAACCACTGTCTTCTTCTCCCGTCCAAACAGAGTTAGTAGACTTCGAGATTGCTCAGCTCTTGGAGAAGGGCACGATTGTCCCAACAACTGTACATCCCCATGGTTTTCTCAACAATCTTTTTCTGGTGGAAAAGAGCGATGGGGGCCAACACCCTGCCATCAATCTGCCATCAATCTGAGAGAATTAAACAAGTGGCTGGTTTGCTTCCACTTCAAGATGGATTGTAACCATCTTCTCAGAGACTTTCATCTGTCTGTTGGAGTCTCTTGGATTTGTGATCAATGAGAAGATGTCCCTGATTCAAGCCCAAACCTTATAATTTCTGGGGTTCATGGTAAACTCAATAAAAACCACCCTGAGTCTTCAATCTTGAAAACTTACCAAGATAAAGCACAAGCTCAGGAAGACTCTGGCGAGACCTTTGCCCTCCATGCGCCACCTGGCACGCATCGTAGGTCTTTTCTCATCATCCATACATGCCATTTTTCCAGGCCCTCGCACTACTGGGCCTTGCAATGCCTAAAGATCTTTAATCTTCAGTGGGATCTCACTTATTCCCCATCCATTCCCCTCTCATAAGAGGCAAAGGAGGAACTATAGTGGTGGGTCTCCCATATGGAGGCATAGAATGGCCGTGCCATTTTTGGCTTAAAACCTGACCTCGTGATAGAATCGGATGCCAGAGGCTTCGGTGGCACTTTGCAGGGAGTTCTCCACAGGAGGAAATTGGTCATCCACTGAACAGGTCCTTCATATAAAATGCCTGGAATTAATGGTAAACTCCTTTGTGGTGAAGCGTTGGACCAAGGACCAGGCTCAATGTTGTCTCTTTCTTAAAATGGACAACATAGCGACCGTTTGGTACGTCAACCATCTATGCGGAACGAGATCAAAGACCCTTCCAGATTTGGCTCGCACCTTTTTGGAACTACTGCCTGGCCAAACAGATTTCGGTCTTGGCAGAACACCTTCCGGGGAAGTCCAATCAGGTGGCAGACTGGCATGCCCGTCATCGGCAGGATGTCAGTCCTTGGAAACTTAATCCAAGGGTGTTCCAGGAACTTAAAGCCCGATGAGGCCCCTTTACAATCAATCAGTTCTCAACTAGACCATCAGTTGGAGAGGTACTGCAGTTGGCATCCAGATCCCAATGCAATATCGACCAATACATTTCTCCAGGATTGAAGCAAGGAGAGGGGCTGTGCCTTCCCACCATTCGCAATGATCATAAGATTGTCTACCTAGGTTTAGAGACAATGGGTTGATTTAGTGGTGATTACCTCAATTTGAAGATCTCAAGTCTGGTTTCCAGTTCTGATGGAACTTTCTTGGGATTTTCCAATCTCTCTACCCCTGTTTCAGGGTCTCCGCCGGGATCTCCAAGGGAATTCTCATCACCTGGTTCAAGCATGCCCGGTCCATCTCATGGTGTGGCAGTTTACAGAGAATGTTGGGAAGTCCCAGGCATTTCTCGAGAGGCTGCCACATAGTTCTCCAGAGCCTGGGCAGATAGCACAAATAAGAAATACCGCTCCGCCTGGTCCTGATGGCTGGGTTGGGGTCACCAACGGAAACTGGATACCTTGGGGGCAGATATTGTCTGCATTCTGATTTTTCTGGCAGCCTTAGCCTTGGAGGATTTGGTTTATATGTCCGTTAATACCTTTAGATCGGCCATTTCGGCTGGCAATTTGCTGATAGATGGGCACCTGGTTGGGGATCACCCTCTGGTCTGTAAACCTCTGAGGGATATTAGATTGTCCATCCCACCAGAACCCCGGTATTCAAAATATGGGTCGTTAATAAGGTTCCTAGTTTATTTAAATCATGGCCTTCTAATAAGTACCTATCCAGGAAATGGTTCTCTGTGAAACTCAGCACCCTGTTGTTATGTTATTTTATACATTTTCAGAGCGCATAGTTGTTCCCAATGAAGCGTCCAGCGCTAGGATTGCCCTAACTACCATAGGCTTGATAGGAGGAGACAGGAGAACCAGAACCTGACCAGCAAGGTGAGATTAAAAAAGATACAGATGAGGTTAATGCTTAAACATCCAAGTTTCAAGTTTCTTCCTAAAAGTTTTTTCAATGGGTCTTGTCTCCGGTGGAGAGGTTGAGTGTTCCACTGTTTAGATGCCCGAAAGCCAAAGGAAGAGCCACCAAAATAGGTTCCTTTTGTAATGGCACCATTGCCAGCCCAGAATCTGATCTGAGTTGTCTACTGGTTTGGTAGAGTTTGAGGAGTGGGAAAAGATAACAAGGGCCTTTGCCGTTAAGGATCCTTTGGCAAAGCACATAGCCTTAAAGGAGATTATTTTCCTCAAAGGAGGTTGTGTTTAATCTCCTGCCAAGGAGTCTCGGATGTGAGAGCCCAGGGTTGTAACAGGTAGGGCATTCACTCCGGACAGAGTGACTTTTCATATTTCCAGACGAACAAAATGTAAATTAAGGAATGTGTCATATCCAGCATTTCTAGACGTTACCAAAATTATATGTTAGAGCAGTGAAGGCTTATGAGTCTATGACAGAAACTCTGCTCCCTCAGGGTGAAAGGCAGTTACTCATTGCTCTCACTAAACCACACAAAGCAGTTTCTTTCCCTATCATTGCTAGATGGATCCGATGGGCCATGCAGGAGGCGGGGATTGACATCTCTCAGTTTGGAGCTCACTTCGTGAATGGGGCCATAGCCTCCAAAGCTTTTTCATTGGTAGCTCGATTGAAGGACATTCTCAATGCAGTGCATTGGTCCTCATATTTCACCATCAAAAGATTTTATTCAAACCATTTCAAGTCTGACATCTCTAGTGGTGGAGAAGCTTTAAACTACCCTAATCCTCGCCTCCAGTCCTGACATTGGATGAAACATTTCCTTGTTATCGTAACAGAAAGTTTCAGTTCTATTAAGGACTCTGAGGTGAGTCCACCCTTTTTCTGAATAGGTTAGTAAGCCCACCCGATATGATGTGAGGTTATGATATGAAGTTGTTCAGTTAATGGGTCTGTACTGTTATACAATGATGAATAATGCTTCATGATTTCTTGTCATGATAGATCTGCCTGCGTATTATGTTCTTTTCCAGCATTGTTTGATGACCTTTGTGTTAACACAGTGGTGCCAACAAAAGCCTTACATCATTCGTTTGTCTTCTCAGGGACAGATTCTAATTAACCATAGTGATCCTCAGAGAAGTCGGCTGTGTTCACAGGAAGAAAGAGGAGGATAGAGTATCTCCAGAGAATGTTGAGGGGATCTGTAGTGTTTGGATTGGATTGACAGATTTTTGTTTCTTTTCACAAGGACTCATGAGAAATGTAATTTAATGTTGATATACATAACGTTTGATGGCTGTTGGTATAATAAAGTGGAGAAAGTAAAGCCTAATTCTCGCCTCTGAGTCCTTAATAGAACTGAAACTTTCCGTAACAATAGCTAGGACATTTTTCATTAGTCATAGAGATCAATTTGTAATGCTCAGTTACTTTAGCAAATCTTAGTTATGTTCAGTCTCACCACAGCGCAGGCATCAGAGATTGATTCTAGCAGCGGGACCCGCAGTGCGCATCTTGCTTAACTCCCGCTTCTAGGAGAGATGCACCTGCTGGAAGCTCTTCCCATAAGCCGGTAGAGTACAGGAGCAGGAATGGAATCGGGGACTGCTGTCTGATTTCCCTGGAGGCAGGTCCGCTCGAGTAAGTACTGGACCCTCTTTCAGTAATCAGTGAGTTGCCAAGGTAAGAGGTCAGAGCAACGTGAGGACAGCGACTGCAGGAGTCCTAAATGCAGCAGCACAGCACACCTTGCACAGTCTTTGAATGGTGCAGTCTGCCTCCACACAACTTCTGGACGGCTGTATACTCTGGCTTGGGCACAAACCTCTAGATGGTTGGGGCAGTGGCAATGACTGCTATCCGCAATTCCTCCAGGACCATTCACATGGAGAAACTACTGCCAATACGCCTGAGTGTATGCACATCACTCACCCAAGTCTTCCTTCGGCCGCAGACCCATGCATCTCCAGGGGTCAAACTGTTCTGGCACTTCAGGTCAGTTACACATCTGCAATTGTGGCAGACTCCTTCTCCTTCCCTGCAGAAGTTGGTTTCAAGTCATTTTTTTGCTTCTGACCTCCTGTTTTTGACTGTGTGCTGCATTTAGTTTTTGCTGGCTTTTGAACTCTTGGACACTTTACCACTGCGGATCAGTGCTAAAGTGCAAGTGCTCCCTGTGTAAATTGTGATTGGGTATCCATGATTAGCATATTTGATTTACTGGTAAGTCCCTCGTAAAGTGCACTGTTTGTGCCCAGGGCTTGTAAATTAAATGCTACTAGTGGGCCTGCAGCACTGATTGTGCCACCCACATGAGTAACCTGGACAACATGTCTCAGACATGCCACTGCAGTGTCTGTGAGTGCAGTTTTAAACTACCATGTCGACCTGGTAAGTGCACCCCCTTGCCAAGCCCTAACCTTCCCTTTTACTACACGTAAGGCACCCCTAAGGTAGGTCCAAAGTAGCCCCATGGCAGGGTGCAGTGTATGTGAAAGGTAAGACATATCCTGGTGTTTTTGGCATGTCCTAATGGTGAAATACTGCTGTTTTATTTTTCTCTATTGTAAGGACTATCTATCCCATAGGTTATCATTGGAGCTGCCTTGCAACAACTTACAAGTGTAACTTCCAATTGGGAAGAGACTGAGATTTGAAGTTTGGGGTCCCTGAACTCACAATTTAAAAATACATCTTTTTGTGAAGTTGGTTTTTAATTTTAATTGTTTAAAATGCCACTTTTAGGAAGTGAGCATTCTCTTGTTTACCATTCTGTGTCTCTGCCTTCCTATGAAAACCATGTCTGAGGGAGGGTGACAGTTTGGCTATTTGTACATTTACTCTAGACAGTCACACAAAGGGAGCAGAGGTATGTCCTGCATATCCTGAGGGCCCATCACCAGGCTGATGGGTCTTCCTGAGCTGGAGTGGTGGGAGGAGTTGTCACTGACACCTAAATAGGGCTGTGCCTGTCCTCGCCCTGTAGTGTGTCTGGAGCAAGGTCAGGTAAAGGCGGGGTCTTGTGCACACCAAAGACTTGCCTTCTTCAACATCAATAACTGGTATAAATATTGGAGCTGTGGCACCATAACTTCAGAAACACTTCTGGACAAAGAGGAGATTCTGACAAGAAGAAGAGCTGTAGAAGCTGTAGGAGGAGAGCTACCACTCTGCTAGTTCCTGTGTTTTTCTGGCCTACTGCTTGCTGCTACTGTCTTGACAGTGAATGGACTGGACTTTGCTTTCTGTATCCTGCTTTCAAGGTTCTCCAAGGGCTTGAGTGTGCTTGTTTCCTGAAAAGAATTTACATGACATTCAAAGACTTCATATGCAGCCTCTGAACTCCTCTGCTGGGAGTTCTGACCTGCCAAGTGGTGCCAGTTCTAGTTCTGGGCCCTTGGAGGTGGCTTTGCTGTAAAAATCCACACATCGACTCTCATCGCCTGGTTTTCCGACATAGCACTGCTGTGCAGTTGAAGAGAATCAGTGCATCGCCATCGCGTGGACGAAGAGTCGACGCAGCGGCTGCCCTGCGGCTGAAAGATCACTGCAGCCTGAGCTCCGTGGACCGGGTCTTCGACATCCGTGGCACCCGATCCGATTTCGACGCAGACCCTGCTGAGTGGCTGAAGAATCAACGTATCACCTGCTTTGTGGCTGGGAAATCGGCACAGTACCTGCTCCACCGCTTCAACCCAGTGCTCTGGATTTTCCACGCATCATACTTCGATACTCTCTCTTCATTGGCACAATCCCACAGTACGGACCCAAGGCCGTGTGTCCGTAAATGTACGCTTCACCCCCCACCCTCGCAGAAGGTTATCGACACAACACTTTTCCTGCCGTGCAGAAAGAATTGATGTCTTCATTCCTCTGGGACTAAGGAACTGAATCATCGCTTTTGGTTTCCAATGCCTCACCTCCTCTGCGGCTGTTTTACTTAGCTGATTTTGAGGCATCAAAGGTACTTTGTGCTAAAACCAACGCATCCATAGATTTCTATTGACTGAACTTGCTTGACCTTTTAAAAGTGATATCGTTGCTTATGTAGGTTGGATTTGTGTCATTTTGGTCATGTTTTACCTAAATAAAGATTGGTTATTTTTCTAAATTGGTGTGGTATCCATTTGTAGTATTTTCACTGTGTTGCTGTGTGTGTTGGGACAAATGCTTTAAACATTGCCTCTGAGATAAGCCTGACTGCTTGTGGCCATAAAATCACTTACTTTCTAAACAAACAAAAAACAAAAAGTAATAAGAATGTAATAAAATCGTACGTTCTAAAGTAGGGCAATGGGTACTAAACCAAAGAAAGGAATAACGCTGGGAAAGTATAAGCTAGATACCTAACACACAAGCAAAAAAAATTAATATTACATCAATAAAGGAAAAGTCAAGGAAAGCATACAATAACCAGAGGTATTTAAGATCTTAGATGGAGACCTGTACATTAAGAAGGAATACATCAACAAAAAGGTTTGTGATAACTACTTACAGTCTATAGGCATGCTAATACTCTCCTAAGCCCAAAAAGAAGCGATCAATCAACCAATTAATGAACAAAAAATCATGGAGTTAATGAAAAAGCTCAAAGAGGGGGAAGCACCAGTCCCTGAGGGTCTTATATAATGGATGTACAAAATATTTTAGGATAACATAAAAGCCCCCCTACTTGACCCCTTTATGAATAGTCATGTGAAATATTGTGCTCCACCGCAGAGACCATTATTGCTCTAATCCCAAAGAAAGGAAAACATTTATTTTGCCAGAAAACTGCAGACAAATGTCATTGACAAACGTGGACTGTAAGGTCTATACCAAGATACTACCAAAAAGATTAGAGCGTAGCCTCCTATTTTTATTTGACACCTATCAAACAGGATTAATGAAAGGAAGATTCTTCATTGATAATACCGGACTATTTTTCCATGTGTTGGAGGCTGCAAAAGCAATAAATACTCCACTGGCAGCAGTAGCCTTAAATGCAGAAAATGCCTTTGAAAAGGTGATCTGGCCTTTTCTTAAAGCCATGCTACAGAAGTCAAATTTTGGTGCCAAACTTATAACCATGACTAAGGTTCTATATGATAATTCGGTGGCTAAGGGAAGGACTGGTGCGCTTTTATGGATTTTCTCCCTCTAAGACAGGGTACGAGGCAGGGATGCCCTCTGTCTCCAGCTCAGTTTTCTTTTTCATTGGAAGTAGGACCATTACTGGTCTCAAGCAACAACTTAACAGTAAATACAGGCTTGTGTTTACGGAAAATGCTAGGTCATCCAGTACTGCTCCAATAAACTAAATTGATCAATATGCCAAAGTTTCAGGTGATTAGCTCAACATGGATAAGTCAGAAGTCAGGCTCCTTAATATTGTATGCACTAAAGAGCTATTGGAGAAAACTAGCCTGAGCTGTCATCCAAGATTCTTAAAATATTTGGGCTTGGAATTTAATGATTTAGTGGAATAAGTAAGACAATCAAAAGCTAACTATCAAGAAAATATCTGAGACCCTAGAAATTGTCTAAGGGATGAGAAAAAGAACCACATCTCTCAAAAAAAGATTTACAGTATCTAAGGTTTTTGGGGTTAGGGGAAGTAATTTAACTAATTTCAAAACCTGTCTATCAGCTTTCCTATTTAAACAACAAATGCAGTGGTTTGCAAGAGATAATGACTATGATCCTCTGTGGTTATTACTAGAAAAATCTTTGATAAATAATCTCTCTGTGGCCGCACAGTTCAGCATACAGAAAATAAAGCTTTCTCAATGTAAGGTAATATTCAGTGACACATAAGCACAAAACAGCTGATTTTAAAGGTTGATGGGAAATCATGGTACAACTAAGACATTCTAACATGGTCTTTGGTTAAGCAATCAGTTTAAAATTGAAGGCTGATCTATTCTTGGGAAAACAAGACCAATAAAGGTTTTCCCTTTCAAAGAATTATGGGGTGTAGGGATAATCCTTGCTCGTGTTTAATTTTAAAATTAAACAATGCAGAATTTTGTACATTTTTTAAATTTAAAGTTGTTGTTCTAAACATGAAAATCATAAGAGACAAGACCTATCACTTCTTGCATTTTTTTGGGAAAATTCAATAGAGTGCACATGCAGTCTTTAGAGTTTACTCAATCTTAAAACCAGCTCACTCCTATCTTCTTTCCAAAACACAATAGAAATGAACAGCCAAATGGGCTACACCTATCCTGAGATCACTTTATCCAAAGCCTGAATGAAAATCTGGAAAACATAATTTGCAAAGAGCAGCTCCCCAAATCTGTCTCAAATTAAATTCTATGTGCTCCATATCACATTCTGGACTCCTGAAAAACTACATAAACTAGGGAATAAAGATAGTGATAAATTCTAGAGGTGCAAGAGTGAGGTTGGTGGTCCAGCCCAATGATCTTCGAATGCTCCCTACTGAAAGTTTTCTGGGACAAAATCTACAAATAAGAGGCATACTTTTTTAAGGTAAAGCAGCTTTATTGAGAAAAGTAATAACAGAAACAAAAGTAACAACATCAAGGAGTATGCATAAACCATAAAAAGGAAGTCAACAAAATATAAGGAAGAGAAGCTGTTGAACAATTTTTAAATATAGTGGACAAAAAGAAAAAAAGGGGGAGGGGAAAAGAAATAAGGAAAATAATAAAGGAAGACCAATCAAACAACAGTGTAGAATATCACCGAAGAGTAGCATTACAAAATAACAGAAAATCCTAACAATTATATTAAGATAACGCACATGGCAGAGAAACAAAATATTCATGGTGGTTTAAAATTATCAGTTGAAGTACAATTAGAAGATGTATGAGCTGCAACATCTAGAAAAGAAGTCAGAGGTAACCAATATACATCTCTGTTAACAGATGGACAATACGAAGATGTAAAAGCAGGATCTAATCTATGATAGCGACATACATTATACCACCAAGCTTTGTAAGAAATACTTAATGAGCATTTCCAATTGATAGGAATTTGCTGAAAAGCTAGAACTAGCATAATATCTAGCAATCGTATATTATTTTAAGGTGAGTGGATATCTGCAGAAAGACTAGCCATAAAAAGTGCTAGGGGAGTTAATGGACAACTAAAGCAAAAATTAAGGAAAGCTGAGACCATACCCTCTCCCAAAAGGAAGATGTATGAGGACAATGTAATAATAAATGCATAAGATCACCAATATGATGATCACAGGACCAACATTTTGTAGATGAACTCGGAGAATTTAGCTATTGTGGAAGGGGGGGATAGAGAAAAAACAAAGACTGAAAAGCTGTTCTGGAGGTTTTGTACCGTTTATCCCAAATCCTATACCAAAATGGAATAGTCCAGGTACATCCCAAATTCAGTTCGTATTGTGTCTCTATCTTAGTTTTGGATCTGATAAAAGACGAAGAATGAAGGAGTCTATAGATAGGTGAAGCTTTAGGAATAGAAATAAGAATTGAACAAAAAGGGGACCGTGACAATGAAGAAGAGGAAGAATAGGGCAATGAATGAAGAACATCAATTAGAATATTTATAAGACGGAGAAACTTAGATAAAATGAACGAGGACATTCGATAAGGTGTTGAAATCATGAAAATGAAAGAAGATCAATATTTGAAAATAAATCTATAACCCAAATAATACCTCTTTGTCTCTAAGATTTCCAAAATAACGGTTTATTATTAATAGTAATAAGAATATTGTACCAGAGAGGGGAGTTTCGGAAGGATTTGCCAGTTGCAATCTGTGGCTAATAAAAAGGTTTTAGGGTGAGACAAGTGTGTTGACAAAGAGGCGAAGATGCTATGGAAGTCTTAGCGGAAAGGATAAAACTTCTTGAGGTAGAAAAGAAGCTAGAAAAAAGCCTGCAATGTCCAACCATAAGGAGTAAACAGAGTTTGTGACATAGAAAGCCATCTAGAAGCTTGTCGCAAGCAAAAAGCCTTATGATATAACAAAGTCAGGGAAATTAACTCCAACTTCTTGTTTAGATTTCCAAAGGTAAGTAAGAGAAATTCTCTATTTTTTGTTCATCCGAAGAAATTTAGATACGTTTGAATCAAATGTTTTTTTTAACTAGCAGGGATATAAACTGGGATCATTGAAAGGACTTATAATATTATGGCTGAAATCATAATTTTAATGGAGTCCATACAACCTCACGAGGAGAGAAAGAGACGGTTCCAACAGGAAAGAAGTTTATCTACTTTATCTAAAGAGTCATTAATGTTTACCGTAACCATATCTTTAATGGAAGGGGCAAACCAGATACCCAAATATTGAAACTTGGAATTATTCCAATGAAAACCAGTGGCGATGAAAGAATGGCTAAAAATAAACTTACTGAGTGGCATAATTTCAGTTTTATCAGAATTAATCTTATATCCTGAAATCAAGAAAAAGGTAGATATTTCCTAAAGAGAGGCTAGAAGAGATTGTTCGGGATTGGAAATGAAGAGATGTATGTCATCTACATAAGCTGAAATTTCTGGGAGAATATCTCCATATTGAAATCCATTAATTTCAACCTTGACGAACACCACAAACTTAGTGGAAAATAGCTAGAAATCTTCCCATTAACCAAAACTGATGCCATAGGAGATTGACATAGTAAGGAAATTAATGAAATAAAACAAGGACCTAACCCATGCCAGGCAGGGATTTTAGCAAGACGGACCATTCTATACGATCAAATGCTTTCTCAGCGTCAATAGAATTTGCTGCCAGGGGATAGGAAAGAGAAGAAGCCTTGTTTAGAAAATTGAAAAACAATCTAGAGTTATTTTATGTAAACCTATCTTTAACAAAACCTGATTGTTCCTTGCCAATCATCAAAGATAGGAGGGGCTCAAGATGTAAAGCTAGTAATTTGGCAAACATTTTATAGGCCACATTAACTAGCAAAATTGGCATGTAGTTCTTACAAAAAGCAGTGACTTTGTCTTCTTTATGAATGAGACGAATAGGAACCTCCTTGTAGGTGCCGCCAGCGGAAACAGAGGCAGAGTAAAATTGAAAAAGATGTAAACATTTCTGAAGAAGAAGATTAAAAAAGGGAAGAAAAATTCAACCGTGAAACCATCAGGGCCAGTGGATTTGCCGTTCTTAAGAGATTGAAGTGCTCAAAGAATCTTTGACGTAGATATGTCAGCTTCTAAAGGTAAAAAATGTCTATGCTGACTAATGGAATTTTTGGTGTCTTTTAAATAAGCATCTATCTGAGAAGGGAGGGGTGGTGATTCGGGTTTGTAGAGAGAATGATAATATTAAAAAAATTCTGCCAAAATCTCAGTATCCTTGAAGATAGGAATTCCTGTATTAGTGTTTATTGAATCTAAATTGTGACCTTGCTTACGAGCTTTCAAATAATTCGCTTTAAGCTTCCCCATCTTATTACGGCCACCATAATAACAAACACTACTGCGAAGTAAAATCTAGGAGGCTTTGTCTGTGGAGACTTTATTAACCTGAAGTTTTGCACAAATAAGTTCTTGTAGATTAGGTGTGGTAGATGAAGAATAATATTGATGCTCTAAGCATTTAATATCTAATAAAAGAGATTGATGCTGTTTAATAAAATCTTTCTTTTTCTTGGAGAAAAAATCAATAATGTGTCCTCGAGCAGAAGCTTTAAAAGTATCCCAAAGACATTGAGGAGAGATAGTAGAGTCTGCACAGATACTAAAAAAAAATCCTCAGAAAAAGCCAAAAAAGAAAAAGAGAAAGCAGGGTCGAGTAAAAGAGAGTTATTAAATCTTCATCTATACGTTTTTGGCATACGTTTTTGGCATGTACTGGGAGCAAATCAAAGCCTGTAATGATCAGAGCATGATCAGAAATCACAATTGGTTCAATAGTAAAGGTTATGAGTTTTTGGAAAAGTAATTTAGAGACAAAGATATGGTCATGCCTAGAGAGGGAGCCATGAGGTGCAGAAAAAAAGGAAAAATTCTCTACTAGAAGGATTACAAAGTCTCCATGAATCGACCAAAAGGTGCTGGGTAATGAAAGAAAGAAATTGCTTATGTATTTTTGGGGGAATATATTTAACTGGGGATTAACGATCAATAAAGGGGTCCATTATTTGATTGCACTCACTTTCCATAATCAAAAATCATCAACATATTGTACACACTTTTATGAGATAGTAGGCCAAAAGTAAATATCAGATTGAGTGGGGCCATAAATATTACAGATAGTCAAGGGAATGTCATTAACAATCAACTTAAGAAAAAGCCATTTGGCATGTGTATCAGATTCTTGGGAAATAGTTACCAATTGTAAATTCTAATGACAAAGAAGAATAACACAATTTTTCTTATTCAAAGAAGCAGAGAAAAAAACAGAACCCACCCAACCTCGTTTAAATTTTAAAGCTTCAAGTTCAGAAAGGTGAGTTTCTTGGAGAAGAAAGAGAATATTTAGCTAGATGAGCCAACATTCTCTGCCTCATTTTAGAGTTATTAACTCCTTTTACATTCCATGAGATAACTCTGAATGGTATAACGAAGAGTAATATGTACAGATAAACGGTCTATTAAGATAACATATACAACAACCATTGAAAAATTGAAAGAGACGAAAGAAAAACTAGGTCAAAGGGGAGAAGAGAAGCTAAAGGAAAGAAGAAGATGATCAACAAAGAAGAGGCAGTACATGTCCGGTGATGACTGCAAAAACATACCTTATGAAGATAAACACAGGAAAAGGGTCGGCAACGGCACAGGCTAACGACAGCACAGCAAGGGAGTGCACATCGATGGACGGACGAGACACAAACTAGATGAAAGAATGGGAGAGAACACCAAGGAGTCTGTAGAAAAGAAAAAGGTTAGTCAGTATAAGCATGAGCAATCCAAGCACAAAAGATTAGCATGAGACTGTAATTAAAAATTTCCTCCAGCACCAGATCAAGAGAGATAGGAGTAGAAGATTTTCAGGAGAAGGCAGGTCTTGCTTGACTCTCTTGTGTGTAGACAAAGTCGTAATCAAACCAGTAGAAGATGAGGATGAGGACGACATATTAATGAAGATAATGAGCACCTCAGTGAGGAGGTTGCTGTGAGATGAGGAGAAGCCTTGTTCTTCTTCAGTATGCCCATAAAGTACTCAAAAACACCTTCATGAACACCGTAACAAAAGGTGGGCAGAGCACTATATAATGTGGGCCACCATGAGAACCGCCAACCAAATCCTTTCAATAGAACAGAGCAGAGCACCACAGAATTTAGAATGAGAAAAATCACCTCAGTATGAAGAACCAAAAGCATGCAGCATGAAAATAAAGTAGAGCAGTCACAAACATGTACAGCCCTAATAAAAAGCCATAAAATAGCCAAGCGTGTCTTCAAATGTAGAGAAAAACCTCCTGGAGAAGCATAACAAAGAGTGCAGGAAAGAGGGTAATGTCCACAGAAATCTGTTGGCATTTTATAAAATGGCCACCGCTATGAGAAGAGGAAAAAAAGTCATATTTTTGGTCTCAAATTGGGTCAAAAAGGGCTGCCAAAGGTATTCTGTTCACCCTGCCTTTCGCTTAACAAAACTACTGCTCATGCGTTGAAAAGAAGAAAAATCCGGCTCCATAGCGGCTTCGTCCGCACGCCATCGTGCAGAGCTCCCAATTAGGTGGCCATCCTAGCCGGTGGTCTGCACACCTCTCCCCCATCTCCTTGTGTTTGCTTTATTTGCCATAAGTTGGAAGAGTATGCCCAGACATGGGTCCCTTGCTCACTTTGCCACTGGATTCAAGCTAGCGTGGCTGATAAAGGGTGTTACCCTGAAACCGGTCCCAGGATGCTTGTTTCCGGTTCAGGGAAGACCTGGCTTGGCAGTTTGGGCTGGACTGTTCCCATGAGGCAGAGGGTCAAGACTGATTTGCAAATAGCTGGGTCGGAACTGAGGTGGCGAAGTGAGCTAAAGAACGTTGATGGATTCAACCCAGATCTGTGACTGGGGGAGAGTGTCTGAAAAGTGTCAGCGCTCCGTCCATCATCTCCTTGTATTTGCTTTCTCCCCCAAACAAGGCATATTTCACTTCCAACCTCCCCAGAATTTTAGCTCCACTATCCTAGGCTCCACACCTTTGTCCTCAGATCACAAGTGAACCAATCCAATTTACATTTGTTGGACCTAATCTTTGCATTGCATATAAGATGATACTGAACAAATGAAGGACCTAGTTAATGTCTCAATACGTACCTGGTTGGAATGGTTACAATTCATTAGATGTGCTTAGGGCATCATTTCACTACAATATTCCTGGCGATGTGTAGAGAGCCCAACATATGGGAGACTGGATTCCTGTTTTGCAAAAGTCAATCCACAATTAACCCACATTCTATAAATTACCTAGAGATTACATTATCTATCTGACAAGTGAAATTCATCCCTGTATCATAAGGGATCTGATTGTCTCTGTTATATCACTACACTGTTTCATAATATAAGACCAGAATTGGGTCCTGTTATTTCTTTCTGCTATCAAATCTGTTTTGTTTATCTTGCGATAACAATAATACTTACTTTGATAAAAATTATAATCATAGACTTTGGACTAATTATATAATAATCACAGGGAAAATATAGTAACCCCCCTATCACTCTAGTTTCCATATCAATAAACAACCAATTTGTGTCAGTGGAGCACACCTGCAATTGGGTACTGGTAAGTTTGAAAATCTGCGTTGTGACAAACTGATTCTATAATATTATTGTGAATCGAGAGTGTGTGCAATGCATCTGGTTTGGGTGTACTGATATAAGCTTCTAGATGCATGATGCCACTCTGCAAGCAGTAAGTGTTAGTTGTGGCTCGAGCAAGCTTAAACAACAGCATGGCACTGTGATGGCCTGGACTCGTGTGTATGGCCATTTTGGGGTTTCTCTTATTCCTGCATCTTGCTTTTTTTAATCAATTTGGAGACAGTAGGTTGAGAGATATGTCTTGATTCAGGGTCCCCTGGGGGGCTCTAGAATATGGGTGTTTTCAATTTTCATTGCACAGGTGCAATTCATAAAAGTCTGGTAATTTCTTGTTATGCGAAACATACATAATTAGGCAGGTGTGACATTTCTCACACTTTTCTTTACGGTGGGGACTGGTTTAATCAGAAAATGGCTCAGGAATATAACATCAAGCAGAAAACGTGTTGCAGGTGGAATCAACACCATAGCCTATGCTGATGACACCCAGCTCAAGGTCTTTCACTCTGCCAAGAAACCAAACACCTGGAACGATGTTTATGCCTGCATGACCGAAGTCACCAGATGGATAAAAACCAACAGCCTCAATCATAAAACAGACAAGACGGAAGTATTAATCCTACCTGGTGGCCTGCCGAACTCAGACCCATACTCATCCCGTCAACCTACTCAAATAACCTCAGAATAGTAATTGACAACCAACTCACCATGACCAGCCAAGTGAACACAGTTTCTATCTCCAGCTTCCATACACTCAGGATGCTCAAGAACTTCAAATGTGTCTACACCAACCGTTGCAAAACGGTCCCCCAAGCCCTCATCACAAGCAAGCTCGACTACGGCAATGCATTGTATACTGGAAGAAACACTCAACTCACCAGAAAACTCCGGACCAAACAAAACGTAGTGGCTAGGCTCAACACACTCACATTACCACGCACCTCAAAAAGCTCAATTGGCACAACAACCATATAAACATCCACAAACCTACCAGGTCTAGCGGTGTACCATCTCATACTTGGCGTCTGAAACCTGGAGGCACCTGCGCATCAGAGCCTCTCCTCAGTTATTGAATTACACAAGAAACTGAAGACCTGGTGTTGGACCCTCTCTGCAGGCCCACCCTAAACCTTTTGCCTTTGCCCTCCACTTTTTTGCTGAATCTCTGCTGTAAACTGAATTGGCCTACATCCAATTGGGATATTTAATTAACTTGCAAGCGCCTAGTAAAGTGGTACTACATGTGCCCTGGGCCTGTAAATTAAATGCTGCTGGAGGGCCTGCTGCACTGATTATGCCACCCAGTTAAGTAGCCCTTTAAGCATGTGCCAGGCCTGCCATTGGAGCCTGTGTGTGCAGTATTAACTGCCATTTTGAACTGGCAAATACATTTTGCCAGCCCCAAACCTTCCTTTTTAATACATATAAGTCACCCCTAGGGTGGGCCCTGAACAGCCCAAAGGGCAGGGTGCTGTGTATTTAAAAAGTTGGACATGTACTTTTAAGTTTTACATGTCCTGGTAACGAAAACATTGGTTTTTCACTACTACAATGCCTACCTCTTCCATAGGATAGCTTTGAGTTGCCATATTACTTTTAATAAGTGATGACTTTCAATTGGTACTACTTTGACAGCTCGAGGTTGGTGTCTAAAGAGTTGTAATTAAAAGCCCTCTTTAATGGTAAAGCCAGATTTTAAACTTTTAGAAAGTTGGCTTTTATCTTCTTGTCCCAACCATCTGGTGTCTGCTGCTTTTTCCTGGGTCACGTGACTAGGTCTAGCTGGCAGTTGGTCTTTGTGTTTTGTCCCCAAATAGTGAGACAAATGGAAGCCAGGTGTTGGTAGGATGGGCCATTCTGAATTAACAAGGGGGAGGAGCTGTTACCTGCCACACTTGTGCATCACAAAGGCCCTACCTGGGCATTCTCACAAAGGGTTTGACACGAGTCTAGTGCAAGCCCAGACAATCTGAGGCCAGGGAAGGGAGGCGGAAAATTACAAGCTCCTCTGGGAGAGGGAATCCTCTGGAAGCCTCTCTTGCTTCAAAGTGGGCACTAGGTATAAATATTGGATCTCAGACCCAAACTCTTCAGTACATATATATATATTTTTTTAAAGTTTTATATAGCGCGAACTTGACCCGGTCTCGGGCATCAGAGCGCTTTACATAGCATCAGTTGCGTTACATGAGGACACATTCATTTTTGTTAGGCACGGGGAGATTAAGTGATTTGCCCAGAATCACAGGATGTTCAGCGTCATTTCCGAGACTCGAACCTGGTTCCCCAGATTCGAGGTCGACCGCCCTTGCCGTTAGGCCAACTCCTCTCCCCAACATATCTGGACCTGTAGATTCTGCTAGGAAGAAGGACTGCTGTGCTGCTGAAAGGACGGCTACTCTGAAGTACTTTTGCCCTGCTGTGCTGACCTCTTACCTGGGTAAGAAGGACCGGACCTGCATCTCTAAACCCAGGACTCCAGAGCGACTCCAAGGTCTAGTTGGCTGGCCTCCTGATTAGGAGCCCCAGGGACATAACAGGCTTCCAACAACCTTAAATTCAGCACCTTTACCATCTGTGAGTTCTAGCCTTCCAAGTGGTGCTACTCCAGTCCTGGACCCTTGAAAGTGGGCATGAAGGTGCGCTGCCAGGCCATCTGTGGACCCAGCAGATCAGACGAATCTCCTCTATTGCTAGGCGCAACCCTAAGCAGAACTAATGCATCACTTCGCTGCGTGGACTTTCCCGGCGGAAGGACTTTGTATCCTCCTCACAGCCTGCAGCCTCATCAGAACTCCAGCTGCACAATGCATCCCGATGCAGGCCCTCACATAGAAGCCTTTGGTAGACGACAGGACACTGCATCACAAACCCCACAGCTTCTTTGCAACTAGCCGGTGCACCATGTATCGTCAATGCAGGACTTCGCATCACAAGACCCCTCTTCGACAGCCTCATTGACGACAATGCAGGACCTCGCATCGCAGCCCCACAACACCTTGAAACTGACGCTGCTCAACGCACCTCTGACCAGGATGCAGGACTTGGCAACTCTTCAGATCCAGGATTTTAGGTACTCTTGTTTATTGTGCCTAACTGAGTCCTTGTAGCCTGCCCGCGCTCCATCGCGGTCGGCCTGAACTTGTTATTTTGTTCCCGGTCCAACACAACCAGATATCCACAGTTGGTGCTTGTGCTTTTTGATGCTATTTTCACTTAAATCTTTAAAATTGCATGTCTCCAGTTCTACTGAGTGGATTTTTGTTGTTTTAGCCTTACATTATTTAATACATTGTACTCTATGTTTCTAATTTGGGGTGGGATTTTTCTTGTGTTGTGTTTTCACTTTATTACTGTTTGTAGTGCTGCGTGCATACTTTGCACATTGCCTCTATGTTAAGCCTGGCAGCTCCATGCACAGGTTAATTTGGGGTATACTTGTGACTTCACCTTGACAAGGATTGTGGTTTCTGCTTGAGTAGTGTTTCACCCCCCTCAAACAGTAACCACATTTCGTACACCTGGCTCTTCACCTAGACCCAGCCCAGGCTCAGTCCAAACAGCTCCTGCTTTAGTGCCAGGCTACCCTCTTGGTGAGTGGTGCGCTATACAAATAAACCTAACATAACACAGATTCAAAGTAATTCTCTGTTCTTTGATGGTCCATCGATGAGTGGTAATCCCTATTTATCCATGTCACCCTTTCCTTCTGCTGTTCTTCCCTTTTTACATTACATTAGATTCCCACCAATTATAATAGCCCTTGTTCACAATATCCTCCTAGCTCAACATGAGCCACTAGTAATGCTTCAAAATGTGCTTCAATTTAACCTGCAACAGACCTTTCCAGGAATATAGCTCAATCTGACACTCACACTTGCCCCATAGATACATAAAGATACTCTGCCCATCTTCCCATACTTTGCCTTAATTATCGAAATCCATTCACTAACATAGCTAACCCTATTGTATTTGTCTCTGCATCGTCTTCTGTAATAACATTTATTCACAAGGCAAAGTATAAGTTATATTGCATGTCCACAGCAATAATACATTCCAATTGTCCTGAATATGGCCTTCCCTTCATAACCATTGTTCTCTACGTGTATGTTTTGATTATTGTATGTGAATTTCTAGACACCTGAGTTGCTTCACCTCGGATGCTTTCGAGGACCGGGCTTTACATCCAAAATGTGCTGCTCTTGACAGGGAGGCTGTTCCTTATATGTGTATCATGGACACAGCAGGGTTTACACAAGGGTCAGTGAAGACAGGTGGGCAAAGCAGTCTAACCATGCATGTTGTAAACCCTGTGGAGTTCCCAGGTACCACCAATAATAATTAAGTAATCAACCTCCTTGACCTTTTTCATTACGATGTATGGGCCAGATGATTGGTCCTTCAGTATTTTAGGGGAAAGTCAGTTTTAGGACAAGGACATCCTGACCTACTTGATAACTAGTTAAAGTATACTTCTGGTTAAGTGACTCATTTATGGCTAGCTTGAAAGTAACCCTTTGCCTTGTACATTAGTTACCTCATATTTTTACACAAATCCAGCATGTTGTTGAAGTCATCGTGGGTGGAGACTCCTCTTTTCCCTTCTGTATTTCTCACCAGAGTGATGCAGCCACATATTTCAGAGAAGAGTTCAAATGATAGAACCCTACTCATTTCTGTGGTGCCTCCTGATAGTCAAAATTGAGACAAAAGGAAGTCCCCCTTCCTTTTCCTGGGATTCTTTTGGGCATCCAAGATGCTCTTTAAGTTTTTATTACACCTGTCTGCCAACCTGTTGGTCTGGCGGTGATAGTATGGATAACAGTTGAAGTTTACACCACATTCATCCAACTTAGCCTTCATGAAGGTGGAAAGAAGTTACCCTATCAGTTACATATTACATTCATGGGAAATCCAACTCAGCAGAAGATTACAAGAAGAACTCTATTTTATGATAATTGAATATATCAATAGTGCACCAAAAGCTATCTTGGTGCCATACCAACATCAACAATTAATACAATAATAGGAAGACAGTGAATGAACAGTAAAAGATATAAGGTCCGGTTGGTTGGGTCAGATGCATCAGTGATTGCATGCGTAGTTCGGGGGCACATAAAACAGACACATTTTAACAGTTTCCTGAAAAAAATAAGAGTGGGTGGAGTTCTTAAGCCCAATGGCAGAGAGTTCCAAAGTATTGCTGCAGCACCTGTGAAAGTTTGACTTTGTGCAAGAGAGGTGTTGACTCTGTGCACTTCCAGGCATAAAGAGTTCTTGCTCCTTTTTTCCACCCAAGTTGGAAAGTAACTGGGCCAGATAATGAATGAATACTATTATTGAGCTGGCAGCAAGTCAGTGTCTCAGCGCAGAGCAAACAGGTAAACATTCTTGATTACTTGATCAGTGTGAAAAACATGACACACTTCTCTTGCCCACTTAAAACATGCGTCCACCATCAAGTGGGCATCAGTAGAATGCAGCGATCTTGTCTGACAGTATTGCAGCAACCTGAAAGAAAGATATTGTGGTCCTGTTCCATAACAAGCCCAAAGGGCTAATACCAAAGCCTTGAACAAATTTCTCTTTTGAACTGGCAACCAGTGTAACTCTGCCAGACATGAAGAGATGAGGTTCCGCCAAGAAAGTTTAAATAGAAGGCAAACCGCCATATTCTGCACAACTTGCAAGTGCTTGAGGAGATAGTCAGGGAGACCAAGATAAAGCACATTAGAGTAGTCTAGAGAAAAAGTGGCCAAGCCCTGTACTACAGATCTCTGAGCCTCCCACGGAAGTAGAGGTAAGAATTTTTTAGGGCTCGCATTATTTCGAAACAGGATCTTACCACAGAAGCAATCTGAACCTTAAAAAAAAGATGACAATCAAACTGAATTCCCAGATTCCTATCTGCAGCCACCAAAGGGAGTTGCAAGGGAATCTCCCTTAGCCAGCTAGCCTACCAAACAGGGGCAAGGACCCGATCAAATAACAGAACCTCTGTTTTGTCTCGATTACACTGCAGATTCTTTTTTCTCATCCAGTTCATTTCAGCCCTCATGCAGACCAAGAAATCTTCCTTTGCTTTTGAGGATAAACCCTCATAAGAAAACAAAAGCTGAGTATCGTCCGAACATTTTGTTATTGAATGGCTATTTATTCAGTTAATAGATTCAGAATTTGATCCTAGCTTTTGTGGGTAGCCAGTGCAGGTCACTTGTTACTGGAGAGATTGGATCAATTGTTTTTGTAGAAGCGAACAGATCACAGTGGAATATAGAGTAGCTTTAAGTGTGACTAGTGAGGATTCATTTATGCATCCTAAACATTTTCTGCCTTTCTCAAGTGGTCGACAGTTGAAAGTAGGGTAAGTATATTGTTGATAGCTGTAGTTCTAGGTCAGTTCGGTGTCACCCTCCCTCCCCGCATATCTGTGGATAGAAACACAAGACCCCACAAAAGAATGACGTCACTGGCTGAAAGTACAAGTTTAATATAATGGGTGCTAGAATTGATCCCTGATAAACACTACAGGTCACAGGCACTCTACCAGAGGTGAGCTTTCAAATTTTAATGAACTGACATCAGTTGGATCTATGGGATTACCTCTGCAATTACAGGCTACCTGTTTTATGCATCTCTCTTTCCACATTCTCAGTCACTCCATCCCTTTTCTTTGTTCGTGAGGCCCACAGAGAATTTAAACATATATAGACCTCATGATCTAAATAGGACCATGTTAAAGACCAGGTACAGCTTGCCCACATTTGCCAACCTCTTTGACCAAGTGAAATTGGAAAATATTTATTCTATGTTGGAGCTTTGTGAGGCATGTCACCTGCTTAGTGTGAGACAGGGGTATGAATGACAGACAGATTCCCTCACCTGTTTTGACTTGATTGAGTATTGCATAATGCCATTTGAACTGGATAATGCTTCTGCTGCTTTTCAGTACTTTGTCAATTATTTTTTGTGGGACTATCTGGGCACGATTCTGATTATATTTTTCAAGATAACCCTTATCTGTTCAGAAAGTGAGACGGAGCATGTAAGACATTTGAAAATGATTCCCATTTACCTAGTGCTTGCATGTAGAACTGAGCATGTGTGAGTTATCAACTCCTTGAGGCTTCTAGATTGCTAGAAGGAAGATGTGACCTGCGATTGTTTGGCAGACCTCTTGAGGAGTATAATTTACAATGTTTTTAGGGATTGCCAGCTTCTGTAGTTGCTTTATCAACTGGTTTCAAATAAGGTGTTCCTAAACAGGCTTCTACTTTGTATGGGTGTGACCCTTATGTGGGTCACTGGTTTCAGGGTGGCATGTAACTTTCTGAAGACCTTCTTTACTGAAGCACCTGTTTTAGGCTGTTCTCATATGAAAAGATCTTTAATTCTTGAAAACCTTCATCACAGACATAGGCAAGATAGTGTCGCAGCGATACATGGAAATCAGTCAGATTCATAATACTTCAACTTAAATGTAACTTATAGTGGTCATGGACGTGGTCTGAGAATGAAGACATAATTTGTTGGAAGGACAGAATATTGTAGCAGTGAATACAGATCACCATACACTTCAGTTGTTACTCTCTGCTTAGTGTCAGTAGGCATATCAAGAGGTATGATTTAGCTCTTGTGGGTGGTTGAGGCAGAGCAGTACTCCAAACCTGCTCATGCTAAGTCCATCTCAGAGAAATAAAGGCTAGAGGCCCTAACAGAATATTGTTGCTGACTGATGTGATGCATCAACTGTTTGAAAAATACACTATGCAATGGTACCCCAACGACAAACTCTCAGAAGGCATGGCTGGAGGTATTGTTTACCACATAAGGCTTGGCGAATACTGAGGTGTGATACTCCTAGCCCAATCACAGCACATCTATCTCAGGGTAGAAAAGGCTGGCAGCTGTTGCAGAGTGTTAGCACCCTCCTGGCAGGGACAAACAGCATAAAAAAAGTGATACAACCACCTACACCAAATTAGGGTGGGGCAGTATTGCATTGGTCAGTCGGAGGAGTACGTCAGCTAGAAAGTCGATTTAGGCCCTGTCGTTGACATACTGTTGGTCCAACCAGCCCTAAATCAGACCAAGACTTTGTTGGAGAGCTTGGCGATTGTGACTGAGTACTCTCTCTGACAAACTCTAAATCACCAACTAAGTCATTTCCAAGACTGGTAAGGAATTCTTTGCAGTTAGCTCATTTAATAGTGTCAAGAAAAGATGATTTTGGCTCTTTTAGATTTCTGGATCCTTAGGAAGCTATGTGGATATAAAGTTATGCAGTATACAAGAACCTATCATGGTTACAGCATGTTGGCTTCATTCCCAACCGCAGCAGTGGCAATATGTTATAACACACCAAATGTCTTGACGTATTTGCAAACACCACATACCAACAACATTAGGACCATCCGCCATTTTATACGAGCAACAAAACTTCCAACCCTACCCCTGCATACCCTCCTCCTAAGCTTCCAATTGTCCACCGGTCAATACATTGAGAACTGCCAAGTGCATCCAGACGTCTTCCATGATGCAACATCACTTAGGTGTCCACTATCCCACTTGTGTCAACAGACCGATGAACCTACAACACCCCACTCACAGACCTGCGCAGTGCAGAATTTAGTGTATCTGTCACAGAACATCATCCTCCGGGTGTTCTGTTACTGCTTGCATTATCACTCCCCAGGAAAGCCGATCATCCGCCACCCTCTCATCCCTACGTGTCCGTCGCATGTGTGCTTCCTCTGCTCTTGCCCATTCCAGTAGATATATCCTCCAGTCCCAATGCAGGGGGGGCAGAGCACTTAGCCAACTAATAGCAGTACGTCTTTTAGCCAAGATAAGATCCAGCACTGTAAATCATCTACTCAGTCTTCTTAGCACTATCAGTGAGTAGGCCCAGCAGACATTGCTTAATCGTGCAAGGTACATCCTATCCCGTTATTCTCTTAATTTGGGCCAGTATCTCTACCCAGTAGGTCATAATAACTGGGCAGTGCCACACTACATGAAAGAAATCAGCCACATCAGTACCGCATCTAACGCACCTCTGATCCCTGTTTGGGTAGATAGTATGCAGTCTCCTTGGGGAGAGCTAGGCTATGTGTACAAAATTCTATTACACTAATTTAAATCTTGCATTGATTGATACTCTGTGCACACCGTCATGGATTTTGAGCCAGTCCTTGTGGCTAATGGAATCGTCGTTAACTCACTACCAGGTCTCCTCCACTCAGAGTAGGGTCAGTCTTCTATCTGCACATAAAGCGTATATAAATGTGTAATCAGCTTACCGCCAGTGAGAGCATGGTAACCAACTTCTGAGTGGGTTCAGGGACCTCAGGGAATGATGGCCTCACCTGTGGATCTGTGAGCGCAATTTTTATATACTGAAAGACTTACCCTGGGCCTAAGCCAAATGACTTGATTGCATCATGCATGGTAACAAAGTGGCCTGCAAGATAAAAACCCGAATGCATGAGGCACCCTCCATGCGCCATCTGTCAACTACCATGGCCTGTTTGCACGAAGGATCACACAATCCACAGATCCATATCCGGGGCATACGGCACCCGCTGTATCATCTGTTGCTCCGCTCTCTCCCAGAGTTGGCAGAGAAATCGGATCATATGTGGGGGTGAGTCAGTAGAAGTGTCTCCTCTGATTATGTCAGGAAACAAAAAGGTCATATATAGAAAATGGTATCCTTGCCTCAGGCTGAGATTGTGATTAGCCTGTCATTGTTGTCAGTTTGGTTGATAAGACAAGTTAATTCATGTGAGAATTGTTTGTTGTCCAACAAGCAATGGAAGATGAAGGATGTTCCCTGACTCCTGTTCCTTTGCTGGAAAGCTTGGTATAAACTAGCACTGGATTTTCCAGGACCCATGAATCAATTGCCTAGAGATATGAAGTATTTAATTGTTTTCACCGGTTACTTCTCAAAGTGGGTTCATTATGATTTTGTGGAAAAAGTGAGTGCTTTGGAAGGTTTACTTGTTGAATTGGTAACAGACAGCCGGGTGCTATTGATCCCATGCAAATTGGAAAGGTTTTTACTTGAAATGTGTATAGAACATTGTTCTGTACCATTGTAGAGTCCACAATCCAATGGTGCGGTTGAGAGAGTGAATCGGTTATTAAAATGTAATGAAAGAGCCACTCTTGTGGTTTGGCACCCTATGATGACCTCCGACTGCCACCATTTTAACTGACTTTTTTATTGTGTTATATTACCTTAGCCTTAATGTAGGATGGTCCTGCATATATCTGCTTCTCTTCTATCCTGTAATCTTGCTGTCTTTCTTTGACTTGGCCTCATGTCATCCTGCTTTCTACCTTTACCTTGCCTCATACTTTTCTGTGTGCACAGTGGTGCTTGTAAGTTGTGTGGATGAGAATTATAGGTGCTGACTATTGCCTTTGACAGGGCCTCATCTCTGACTCTGCCTTGCTGTTACATGCACAGCAGTGCTTGCAAGTTGTTTGGGTTATTCACATTTAATGTCTTGCTGTTTTCCTGAGCGATTGTTTTTGTTTAGTGTACTGTGGAAGGCCTTGTGAGAGCTTCGTCAAGACAGAGGCTGGAAGAAGTGCGACTGGAGGAAGAGACTTGAGAGCTCCTTACTGCCATGAGGATGCTTGCTTGGAACTGGGCCAGTTCTGGTAAAATTCCTCTGGCGGTGGGAGGAGGTCTTTCACGAATCTTCTAGTGTGTTTAAAGCTGAGGGTTTCAGGCTGAGAAACTGGGAGTTTGGAATCCGAGCGAGGGCAGACGTGTCTATCTCGGAGTGACCCTGGTTTCTGAAGCTCTGATCCCCGGCTGTGTGAAGGCTCCCCCAGCTGGAAGTGGTGTGGGAGGTGCACATCCAGAGTGATCCTCTACTGTATATATATATATATATATATATATATATATATATATATATATATATATATATATATATATATATATATATATATATATCACAGCGATGACTCAGGTTTACGTCATTCGGTGCTCTAGGCGGTGCGAAAAGCGTGGAGACGGCGGAGTCAGCCGTTATATATATCGAACCAGTTCCTTTGGCAGGAAAAATCCACACGCACTCCCTGGTGTGATTATCAATTCAATTTAATCAATTCCATAACATGGCATGGCAAGCAGGTTAACCCAACGCGTTTCAGTCTTCTCAGACCTTGTTTACGGGTAACGGACATTTTTTTCTTTTCCTTTTTGTATATGTCTCGGTCACATGATGTTACATCATATCCTGCTTTGCATTGTGGGCCTTGTAGTGCACAAAAGTCTGTTATGGTTAATTAACTAGTGATCATTCTCTTTGGCATTTTTGCAACTTTGCATCACAAAGTGATAGTTCTGGGGGAACTTTTTGTCAGTCGGTCAAAAGGAAACGCGTGTGTTTTCATTGTATGGCGCTCAATTGCCCGCTGGTGGGCAGTGGTGAAGGTCACATTATTTGTTAATTAATATTCGACCCTCCAGTGGGTATTTTGCATTGACCGTCTCAGTTCCCCAAGAGCTATAGTATGGATGCAATTTTGCAGTGTGTTTAAAAATTCATAATCTCTACAGATAGTTTACAATATACTTTGTCCTATCTGGATGTTTGAGAGGCAACATTGTAAATAAGACTGGGGTCCATTATATTTTGGTGTTGCATATACTTATTGTCCTGTTTCATAGATGTGAGTACATCTCTTCGTCTTTATTCAGTCCATACGGAATTAGTGTTCTAAAAGCAAGGATGTGTCGCGATTCTTTCTGTCGGAGAGACCTTTCCCGGTTGCCACCTCTCACATGGCACCCGACCGTTTCCACAGCGTAGAAGCTTAGTTTTTTCCAGTCACTTTCATGGTATTTTTCCATGTGTTCCGCAACAGCATAGCTGCGGTCTTTATTGATTGTAGCCCTTACGTGTTCTAAAATGCGCTTCTTGAGTTCACAGATCGTACTCCCCACGTACTTCAGTTTGCATGGGCATTCGATAATGTAAATTACATATTGGCTTTTGCAGTTGATCATTTGGTTAATTTTCCATTTTTTTCGGTTAGCCATTGTGATCTCTTTTGTATTTCGTGCGATTTGACATACTTTGCATTTAGAGCATTTGTAAAATCCCCTTGGTTGTAACCAGGATTGTTGTTGTTTCTTCATCTCAAAGTGACTGTGGACAAGTTCGTCCTTCAGATTTTTTGCTCTTCTGTATGTTATTTTGGGATGGTTACCCACTATTTTGGTCATCGTGGGATCTAAGGTCAATATCTTCCAATGTTTCCGTAATATTTGTTCAATTTGTTTAGATTGTGTAGACAGTGTCGTGATCAGCCGGATAACATTTTCTTCTTGTTTGGCACTTGGATTCTTGTCTTTGATGATATCCACTCTCTTTTGTTTTTCCGTTCTTTTTAGACAATCTGTCAATATTCTTGTACTGTATTTTCGTTTTTTGAATCTCCGTATGGATTGTTAACTGTGTTTTTTCCATTCATCTTCTTCTGAGCAGATGCGTCGTATTCTTAACAATTCCCCGTAGGGAATATTTTTTATTAGGGATGGTTGGTGGAAACTCTCAGCATGTAACGTTGCATTGCTTGCTGTACTTTTCCGGTGTAGTGTTGTGTGTATTTTTTCCTCCTTGATATAAATCTCTGTGTCTAGGAACACTATTTTGTTGTTGCTGATGTTGTACGTGAAGTGTAAGTTGGTATCCGTGTTATTGAGAATGTTGAAGTATGAGTCGAAATCTTCCTCTGATCCATTCCAGATTATTAATAGATCGTCTATGTATCTCATCCAGGATACTATTTTCTCCACATATTGGTCATTCTCTGTTTTCCACGCCACTTTTTGTTCCCACCAGCCCATTGTTAAGCATGCGTAGCTTGGACTAAAGGAAAATCCCATTGCAGTACCATCTTTTTGTTGATATATTTCTTCTCCAAACATGAATACGTTTTTTGTAAGACATAACTCAATCATATCTGTAATCATGGTATTGTGATGTGTAAAAGGAATATTCCGTTCTTTGAGGAAGTATTTACATGCTGTTAACCCAATTTTATTGTTGATGTTGGTGTATAAAGAGATAACATCCATTGTTATCAATTTATAAGTAGGTTCCCATATTATGTCCTGTAGTATTCTTAAAAGGTCTTTTGTGTCTCGTAGATATGATGTTAATCCTTTAACATATGGGAATAGAAATTTGTCCACAAAATTTGCAATTGGTTCTAGAAGCGATCCCTTAGCAGATACAATTGGTCTCCCTGGTGGTTTAGTGGGATTTTTATGAATTTTGGGGAGGAAGTAGATCGTTGCCATTATAGGATTTTCACTTGTGAGATATTTAAATTCATCTTGATCTATTAGGTTTTTCTCTCTACATTCCTTCAATTTAATGTCCAATTCATGTTTTATTTGGGTCGTGGGGTTCTCCTTCAGTCTTTCATAATGCTTTGTATTGTTGAGTTGTGCATGAGCTTCCTCTACATAAAGATTTTTGTCCTGTATTATAATATTTCCGCCTTTGTCGGCCATCTTAATCACAATTTCCTCATTTGATTTTAGTTTTTCCAGGGCCTTACGTTCTTCCAGCGTTATATTATATTTGTGTTTTTTGATGTTCAATTGGTATAGATCTTTGACTACTGCTTCGTGAAAGATATCTATTTTATTTCCAGTTGGAAATTGTGGATTGTATTTTGATTTGGATTTCTTTCCGCTGCTCCCTTCCCCCAATTGTGCGCAATATAGATCCAGATTGTTCGATGGTTCGCTGTTGTCTTTGTCTAGTTCCATCAACGTGATGAAATGCTGGGCGTCAGCTGCCTTCAATTCCATGGTTGGTAACTCAGGTTGTTGTTTATTTTCCATTATTTTTGGATTTTCATTACAAGAATTACGGGAAGATTCAAGTATAATCATCAAAGCCTCAGACAAAGGCGGTAACATAGTCATCCAATCGTGTGAGGACTATGTTAAAGAAGCCTACAGACAATTGAACGTTGAGGAACATTATGAGAAGCTCACGGCAAACCCGATTAAGGACTGGACCAAGGAATACCATGGAAATCTTTTGATCTGGAAAGAAAGAGACCTCATTGATTCAGAAGAATATTCATACTTGAAAACAAACCATCCTATAACGGCAACCATTTACTTTCTTCCAAAGATCCACAAATCCATCATCAATCCACCAGGCAGGCCCATTGTCAGTTCCATCGGCTCTCTGTTGGAATCCACATCTCGTTTCATTGACATCTTCCTGATGAACTACGTCACAGCCTTACCATCTTATTTAAGAGACACTATGGACTTTTTGCAAAAAATTTAAAAATTGGAATGGAAAGAAAATTATATCATGGCTTCCATTGATGTATCATCCCTGTATACATCCATTCATCATTCAGATGGAATAGCAGCGGTGAAACAGTTTCTTGACACCCGACCAATTTGTTACTTAGAACACTCAAATATGTTAATACACATGCTCACGTTCTGCTTGACACACAATATTTTCCTTTTTAAAGGAGATCTATTTTGCAAAGACAAGGGACCGCGATGGGGACTTCATTTGCTCCAACGTATGCCAATCTCCTGATGGCTGTATGGGAGACGGAGGTTCTAAAAGAGGAGAAAGCGAGGAATATAAGATCTTGGTCTAGATATATCGATGACCTTTTCATCATATGGGAAGGCGACATTGATGGCCTCAGGAATTTCCTTGACTCTCTCAATACCAACAAATACAAGCTGACCTTCACCTCCACCACAAGCACTACTAACATTGTATTTTTGGATGTCGAAGTTTATATCTCAAATGGCAAAATTTGCACAAAAATGCATAGGAAACCGACTGCCAGCAACAGCATTCTTCATGCCAACAGTGGACATCCAAAAAAACTCAAATGGAGTATACCCTACGGGGAAATGTTGAGAGCAAAAAGAAATTGCTCAGAACCTTCTGACCTAAACTCCAAGAAATGAGTCAACGTTTCCTACAACGAGGATACCCTATGGAAGTCATCAACACGGCTAAAGACAGAGTCAGCACGAAAAAACGATCTGATCTTCTTCAAACTAAGCTGGTGAAAGAAACTGAAACAACTTCCAGGTTAATCATTGATTTTAACAATCAAAGTGATAACCTACGCAAAATTGTAAGAAAACACTGGGAAATATTGTTATTGGATGAAACTGTCAAAAACATCTTATCCTCGAGACCACAGATCACCTACAGGAAAACTGCGTCTCTGGGTGACCTATTGACACACAGCCACTTTGAGATCAAACCAACAACTACAATATCCTGGTTGAACACCCCGGGTTTTTGGAAGTGCTCAAAGTGCAAAGCATGTGAACATGGAAAGAATACAACCTCATATCTATTACAAAATGGTCGTGAGGAACTAATCAAGGACCACATCACTTGTGAATCTAAATTTGCCATTTACATTCTAGAATGTCCATGTAAGAAACTATATGTAGGGAGTACGATCAATAAACTCAAACTCCGCATCCTTCAACACCTCCGCGCCATCAAAAATCAAGATTTTTCCTACCCCATGGCCAAACACTTTTCTGAATTTCACACTGGTGACAGTACTTTTTTAAAGTATTTTGGCATCAAAATCATTAAACAGAAAGAGAGGGGTGGTAACAGAATCCTTGAACTAAGAAGAGCAGAGTCAAGAACAATATTGTCAATTGGCACCGAAAAACCATGGGGCCATAATTTGGATGCTGAACTACATGTACACTTATAAATCAGAATAAAAAGAAAAAAGAACATGGACATCCCCTCCTCAAAGAGGATAGAATTAATTGACCTTTTTTCATTTAACTAGTTGATCCTTGATTCTTGTTATACATATCACTCAACTGCACACTGCTGCTTTCCTTTCATTTTCTCTGTAACAGATCAGATTAATCAAAAAAACTTTTTGCAAGTGGTTTATTTGGAAAGGTGGGAACGTATTATTCGATGTGATTTCTATTATTATTTCCTTGTGTCAACTTTGACCACTCAGTACTTTACGCATACATGAATTAGAATATACACATATTTCTTTTCACAAGAATCAACATTCATTATGATACTACATGTAGATACTATAGGAATTATTGTAAATACTTTGTATATATGTATATTACTCATTGTCAAAGTTGAAGTCAAATTGAAATCGGAATCACTCCTTTTCACAAATTATGTTCCCCCCTCCTGTTAATAAGGTACTTTACCTTGATTTTCTGTTATCTTAGAGACCGTGAGCAAAATGCTAATATTCATTATTTTTCCAATCAACTAATTGCAATTGTGGATGAATTGTAGCAATCAAATTATTGTTTACTTAAAAAAAAACGTATTGTCGACCATGCCCAGTATGTCTTCACTTTCTATTTTGTTAATTTGTATCAACACCTTAAATTGACACTCTGGGCCTCGAGACTCTATGGTCCAGTCGAAGGCCGAGTGCCGAAACGCGTAGACCGTCTTTTGCGTATGCCCTGTTCCATTGATGAATAAATATCAACGGATTGAACTTTGTGGTGCTGTGATTCTTACCTACGACGCACCTTCTATATTTGGAGGAGAACTTCTTATCATATATATATATATATATATATATATATATATATATATATATATATGTATATATATGTATATATATATATATATATATATCTCTTTCTGATCTCTTGCAGGACGTCCAGTGAATCTTATCTTATATCAGTTATTGCTTGTTTATTAATCAGTATTATAGTTTGCTCAGTTATTGATTCATGCCTTTAGATTATAAGTTTGCTACATATATTTGAATCTTATGCATTTGGTATCTGAGATAGCCTTTGTTTAGAGAGTATTATGTAATAAACCCCAAGCCTTATTCTAAAAGTGATAGAGTCTTTGCATTTTGTTAAATAAAACCCCTTTTCAAAAGGTGCTGTTTGTTTTGTGTTGAAGTCTTGCTGTGCCAGGGGTGGTAATACATGCTCAAAAGTGTATATTATTCAAAGGTGCAGTGGTATATTTGCCTCCCAGGTGGGAGTGCAGGGATTGGGTTTGGCTTATTGGTGAGAAGCCACATTCAAAACATGAAATAAGGTATTCGGGCGGCTCTCGCAAGTGGTATTGATGTAATGGAATTTTTCCATAGGAAGGTATCTACATATCATAAAACTGCTCAGAGTACGACAGTGGTTAGTCCTTTAGTTTGTTGTGGGGAAGGAGAGTCAGGTCTGTGTTGACTTCGGAGTGGTTGATCAGCAAAAAAAACTAAAATAAAACCCTTGATGTGTGCTTCGATCACATGAGAGCGAGGGTAAAAGAAAATGAAAAGTTATTATGACAGCAAATATAGATTGTGGTGCAATCCTATTACTGTTGGTTCACAGGTAATGATAAAATACGAGA
Organism: Triturus cristatus; assembly: GCF_964204655.1. Classification (NCBI taxonomy): domain Eukaryota; kingdom Metazoa; phylum Chordata; class Amphibia; order Caudata; family Salamandridae; genus Triturus; species Triturus cristatus. The sequence goes on along the minus strand of NC_140589.1, from coordinate 634,241,770 downwards.
TTAAAGAAAAACAAAACTAATATTAATTTTTCAGGACTGTTCAAGGTTGTTAGTGTATATAGTAATTCTGTCAAGCTGACTGATGGCAGATGTTGGTCTAAACACAACTTAGTTTTATTGCAGGATTTCCAAAGCAAGGTTATTGCCCACAAGCTACAAGAGAATGGGCATTGAGTGTACAATATAGGTTGTGGTGCGGTGTGTAATGAGAATAGTGAATCCAGAAGTAAATCTGATGTTCAAAATGAGAATAATGTTTTGCCAAGTGATACTGACATGTTATTATAGTAATAACAAGGTGGGTGAATGTCTTGCTTCGCACAGTCAGATAATGTAAAATACCACTCTCCCACAGGGTGGCTCAAACACGACGAAGCAATAGACACAACACAAAATCCTCTGGTAAGGGATTTCACTTTATAAAATGAAGCACATCAAAGACTCTCTTTTCAGAATAAGGCTTGGGGTTTTATTTATGCAATGCTGTCTAACAAAAATACTTTCCCAGATGTCAAATGAACAACATTCAAATGTGTGTGTGTGTATATATATATATATATATATATATATATATATATATATATATATATATATATATATATATATATATATATATATATATATATATATATATATATATATATATGTATATATATACATATATATATATATATATATACATATATATATATCTACATATGCATAGATAATAATAAACACAAGCAGCATATAGTACTGGACGTCCTGCAAAAAATCAGAAAGATAGGTACACTAAATACATCAGATGTACTCACACATCACAAAGTCAATACTCAAAGAAAACACCTCAGATGATTATAGCCTCTGGAAACTGAAGGTGCACACTGGCAGTCACACATCACTATGATCGTATTCGCCACTGGAAACTGGATATGCACATAAACAGCCACACATCACAATTGTACTAATCAAAAACAAGATACATCACCGACTGCAAACTTCTTCTTGGCCCACTCCAGACTGGGGGATTCACATCCAGGGACAAGAGACTCAGCAAAACCTGGAGCTGCTGCACTGAAGATGCGTCCACCGTTCAGGCTCTCACAATCCCGGTCTCTAAGTCAACAAGCCCCTGCTTTATAATCACAAAACACACTAGAAAGTACTGAGAGACCCTCCATCTGTGCCAAGGAAACTTACTGGAATTGGCCACCTTCCATGCAAGCATTCCGAAGGCAAAAGGGGTTCCCACATTCCTTCTGCATTCTCACATGTTCCAGCCTTTATCTTAACAAAACATACGAAAGTCTTCGGCCGTACATTCAACAATCTCCTCTCCAAAAACAATAATCCAAACAACTTGGTGCACTCTGGGAGCATGTCTGTGCGTGCAAAAAGCTCAAGTGAGACAAAGTCAGAATTCAAGATGACATGAGGGCATGTCACAGCCAATAGTAAGAACTTCATAATACTTCCCAATGTACAACACAATGCACTGTAGTGTAGTTCCTACATAACCTATACAGGATCTGTGCGTTCCGGATAACATAAACTGTGGGTTTGGTGGCAGATTGGTTCCAGGCACCCCCGCCGGATATGTTAGCCTGTTTGCATCAGCTAACTCACAGTGCCACTAGAATCTCTTCTTATTGGGGAGAGAATAGTTTCTGGCAACCTCAGAACATGACAACCCTGATCCCTCAGGATCGTGGAAACAATATACTACTTTTCGCTCAGTCACTCGTGCTCACTTAGTTTGTACTCCGAGATATACAGAATAAACAGTCTGGGCATTTCAATAAGTATTTACTGAACAGTTGTTATTCTAGTGTAGAATATATGAGCTGCAACAACCATGAGACAGTAGCAGAGATATATGATTAGCAGTACTACGAAAGTAAAGGGATGGTACAGTTCTACCATTTTGCAGTAATCATGAATACATACAAGTACATAAAACACATGATAAGAAAGTGCGTACTCCTACAATGCCTCCCTAACTAGATGTACCAAAAATGTACCTAGCATCTGTGTAGGTGTTATGACAAGAATCCCTCTAAGGTCTAGTCAACCCCATTACCTGGGAAAGGAGAGACCATGGGACCCCGTCCTGGTCTTGAGTTGGACACCCCACGAGGGATGTTAGACCACTGCAAGCTGGAGTGTCTGCATGCAGGAACCTCAGCGTCTTCGGTCAGTGTGTTCTCTGGGAAGTCATGGTCTCCTCTCCCTAACCCTGGCAAGATGTGCGGTATTTATACAAAAAAGTATCTAGGGTTTCTTTGTCCCTTGTTTCTTGTATTGCCATTGTTGGATTTGAGGATGAAGTATGGGATGAACCTTGTACGTAGATATTATGCAGGTGGTGTAGCCTCTGCCTGAGTTCCAAGAACCCTTATGAATATTCATTCATACTGTATGAGTCCATTGATGAAGTTATAGGACGCTATTGTTCAGGGAAAAACCCTCCTTCTGCGCCGAGGAATAGAACTAGCTAAAGGTTCAATCCTAAAGGCTCGTTACTGTGTAGTATAAGGGAGATAATGTAGGCGAAGGTATATGATATTACCCGGAGCTATATTAGGGTACCAATACGGAACATAACACCCACTCCTCTTCCAAATAGTCAAGAATAATAAAATTCTAGCGAACTACTTTATTTATTAGGTAGCAGCAGATACAACTGTCAGTGAGCTTCATAAAATATAGTCTTTAAAACCATTTAAAAATAGTCTAATGGGGAGGGGAAATTATTACGAAAGTTAGTACCGGAAAATGTCACTCTAAGCCAAAGTCCTAGTTGAGTTAGTTTATATAAGTCGTCTGAACGCCATGCTTTCCCAGTGAAAGAGTTAATTTTAAGGAAATGTTTCGAATTTAGTTGAGTTTTTAAAACAAAAAGGAAAAAGCCGAATTCCTTCCCAGCAGACGATGAGCCAATTATAGATTAAGTGTCCTGGTTGGGAGACTTTGAGCACAGATGATATTCAGAACTGCCAATAGCTGGTGCAGAGGCAGCTGGTGCTGTAGTCGGATGCTCAACCCAGTTGTAGCAAAAGGCACCTGCGGATTCTCGAGGAATGCAGCCATCAAAATAGGAATACTCTGGGGACATTGCCGAGCATGGGCCTTCACGGGTTCCAGCATGGTATTCATGTCCAGTGACGTGGTCGATGGAAGCGTCAGACAGAGGTCCAACACGCATTCTTCTCCTGCAAAACAGACATCGAAGAACAGGTAAGATGCAGTCCATCCAGACTCGTCTAAAGGATAGGAACCAAGAGGCGCTCAATTCCCGTAGGAGAGGTCTGCCCAGATGTTGTACCGTTCGTTCACGGTATTTACGCTCCAGGAGTGCTTTTGCCATCTCGTTGGTGATCGGGCCGTCCATTGCGTAGCAGAAAAATAACAATCAGGATACCTGCTATTAAGAGCAGGATCAGTGGAAGACCTCCATAAATACTTCCCAATACAGAGTGTATATCATTTGGAATAACTCCGAGGTCTGCTTAGAAATCCTGATCCTATGGTCTTAAATAGGTGTACAATACCACTCGTATCAGACATATTAAATATACGTCCCACCATTTCTGTGAAATGAGAGGGGCAGTTTGTACGTATGAGTGCCTGTATCTCAGCCGAGGTCCTTGCGATTTGAAGATCAAAGGTCTCCCGGGCGGAGTTTAAGGGCACTGTTTGCTGTAAAAGCATGGCTTTCATTCTGCTCAAAGTATCAAATTGTATAAAGGAAACATTTACCGAAGGTCATAGCGGCACCTCCCTGACTGTACTTGTTGGAGGAAACACTACTCGCATACAGCAAGTAACCCTGGAGTTTACCGTGACCAGATAGGCAATACCCGGAAGCATCCCACAACAACCTTGATCATTCAGCATTAAGTAACTCCCATTCGAGAGCAGCCTGTATACCGGTGTAATCACGGCTGCTGGAGTCCCATTTCAGGTGGCAGGAGACGTTTGCTACTGAACTAGTACAAGCTCCGTGCAGTAAAATATCCTGGCACATGAGAGAACCACTCAAAGCGTTCTTGCAGTTGTACAGCTTAGAAACACTTCTCGATCCCCACTCCGGCATCAAAATCTGTACGGTGATTCCCAATATTCCTTAACGTATTCTTTACCCATTTTTTCATATTTGCCTGCCTGCTTTTGTTCAACGCAATGTTGAAACTGAAATGTAGCGACCGGTAGAGTTATGTGGCCATGGATTAGCCATTCTGTGGAAGGCGATTCTGCCACCGTAAATGGTAATCTATCCAGTTTTTCAATATGCAGCATTGTATAATTTGCTCCCCTTTGTGCCATTTCTATCTGTTTATCTGTCAGATTGTATTCAGAAAACAGAGACGTACTGTTGATAAAACGCCAAGGCACATAGCCTGCACGCAAAGATTGCAGCATCCAGCTTAACAACATAATAGAACGTAACTGACATTGCCCGTGTTGTAATATGGCCAAATCTTGTTCCAGTATGTCTATCGCAGAAGATACAATGTTGCTAAGGAATGTATCCTGGAGGTCAAAGTTGTTAACCCATTGTCTACCACTGCTAGAGATTTCTCTAAGTAACACGGTCTATTTCCCGTATTCTCTCTGCGACCTATTGTTGTGAGATTTTCCAGATTTCATTGTAGGCAGCGTTTTTGACGTGCTTTCCTGGGACCTAGTAAAAAATCTCTAAGTTCCATGTCCTGTGTGAGCAAAGATAAGTGCTGTTTCACTTCTGTGAGTGTTGAGGTTTCTAGCCAATCAAGGCACAACTTCCCAACACCGTATGACGTCACTACCCCTGGATGTTGTCCCTGTACATAGCGTGGATCTGGCCTATGGATATTAAACCCTTTGGTTTTACCCATGAATCTTTCTTGACAACCATTTGTGTCTGTGGGCCAAATCAACCATTTCTTTCAATGGGGATCTGATCTATTGTATTGTATGATGTTATCTAATGTAACCCCCTCTAGTGATGTTTCATTACACTTGGTCGGTAATGGTGTTGGAAGCCGAGGTGTGTTCAAGTCTTTATTCTTGACTAGTCCAAGGCAAGACGTCTGTTGCACTGTCTCGTTCAGAAACATGATTTGTTGTCGGATGAAGCATGCTCTAAAGAAGGCTTCTACCCCTGCACTTGCCATTCTCTTGTACCCCAGACTGATTTCAAGGCTATAGTGTCCTTCCATAAGTCAAAACCTTTTTCAGACAGCTGGGCAATAATGGGTGCAGAATAAATCTGTTTGTCAACATTTTTTTCTGTGCTGATGTTGGTGCAACCTTATAATAATATGAGGCTGGGTCAGACATATTAAACCCTGAAAAATAGGGAAACTTTTGTGCAAATGTTTTTAAACTGCCTTTTGGCGATGTTGGACAATGTTCCCACTGGTGGTATGTGAACACATTTCTAGGATTTGCAGATTTATGCAGAAAGTGATGCCCATAATGTTGATAACAATACATTGATTCATAATCTGTTGTGCCTTCCAATGTTTAACTATTAGAAAACGCAGCAGATTTTTCCAAATCAGACAACATGTTATTTACAGTTTCAAAATCCCAATCATCGGAAAATGTACTTGAGGTAATGATATCATTTAATGATATTTTGAATAAATGTGGAATTTTTTTAATTTCTGTCGGGCCAAATATATCGAAATCAACCTTGTCCCAAACTATACCATCCGGTACAGGAACTGTTGTAATGTTCACTGGTGACAAGTCTCTTTGTTCTCGATAAGATGATTGATGTGGTTTCAAAATTATATTCACCTTTTGGACTTCAGAGCTTTGTTGAATTGATCGAGTAAGGACTCATAGAAAAGAGACTTGTTCGGAAGCAATCCACTCGTTTAACTCACTAACATGTTATTAATAAAGTTTTGTGAAAACTAATATGCACTACATGAACACACGGGTTAGTGAAGCTTGCGTATGCGTATACTAACGCGGATAACATTGAAGGACTAATACCGCTTTAAAACAGGAAATCTGTTTTGCGTATGCGTCAACTACATCTACGTAGGATGACAAACTGATGCTTGGAGGGAAATTCTGGCGCATGAGCAGAAGCTTTAAAAATGGAGTCTTGAAGGCTCACCTGCATGGCACATTCTTAACTGAAATGAAAACAAGATATTTTACTAATGCTAATGCTGGAAAAGTATTAATAAATAGAAATGGATAGAGTAGAGGTGGGTGGTATACAGTGCAACCACTTTATCTGAAAAATTAATATTTATCTTCTGACTTATATCATTAGTACGTATTTGGGCCTCTCTCGCATAACTGAATTGAGCTGAGTGACGTGAAGTCTGCGCATGTCCACTGAAAGGGAACCATGAACAATGACAGAGCATTTGAATCAGAGCCAAAGAGTAAGTGAACCATCATGGGAACAGGATGGTGCAGAGTTCAACAATGAAGAGACGCATTCACCATAAAATTAAATGTTTCAATGTTGATACAATTAGTGTATGGGAAAAAAATGTATGTGTATGGGTTTGCGAACAATGACTGAACTGATTTTTGTGCCATGAAAGCATGGTGTGATGAAGATACCCCCCTTGCCTGACCAATCAAATTTAGTATTTTCCCGATATTGAAACTTTAGTGGGTGGAACATGGAGAAACGAAAGGTATAATTAAGATAGCCTTAGTTAGTGAGAGACGTAGAGAGATCGGAAGAAGAGAGAACGGGGGACGCAGACGCTGTCGGAGATGCAGACTGGGTGTGGAGATGATGCCGTGAGATGCTGGTGTTGCTGATGAAGAGCTGAAGAAGCACAGAGCTGGGTGGAGGGAGCTGATTGCAGAGCCTGAAGCAGAATTTTTTATCCTAATTAATTTGGGTTAGATCTGAAGATTGCAGAAGAATCTCGAGGAGGAAGAGAGTGTCAGAGAGGGGTGCGGCGCAATCGTTGGTATTCTAGAGAGGTCAACTATCCTGTCCTGAAGTCTTTGTCTCCGGACCTATCTTAGGGGACCCTTACCAGCCCTTTGGCCAGGGGGTTGGTCTTCCACACCATCCTTGGTAACTATAATTTCTCGTTATTTGATAAATGTTCTTTTCTCTCTGTCCTCTCCCTTTCTGAGCATTGATTTTTGTATGAGTCTGAGGCAAATGCATGGTGTTTATTAATTGAATTTTTCCTCCCATGAATGTTGGTGACTGCACTGTATTTTGGGATGGTTCACATGCATTTGAAAGTTAGATAAAGATTTAAATCACAACAGAGTCCGTGGTTATTTCATCATATTTTAAGGTATAAGTAAGTTAGTTTTTATGCTATTCTCACCATCAACTAATTCAACTAATGGTCCATCGAAAAGAGGAAAGAACTTTTTGATCTGTTTAGGGTTAGTTAGAGATGAACCGAGATATTAAATAACTAATCCTAATATATTGTAAAAATTACAAACTTGACACCAGCGGTGTACGCACTGTGAGTTTATCGGCCCAGGTGAGTATATGGTAGTGGAGTATCTGTTGTTGTTGAACTGCTAGATCAGAATGATTTTCCACTAATAAGCATGTTAAAAACTATTACTAAGCCTAACCAGAAAAGAAAGAAAAGCACCCCAGTAATTAACCATAGTTCTACCCACGGTGATACCAGGTAAGTTCTTTTGAGAAAGTTCAAAAATTCTTTAAGTTGCTGTTTGCTTGATTTTTGGGCTGGTGTAGTTTCTGGTTCACTTGGATCCAAAGAAAACGTGTCAAAGTTTATGAAGTAGCCAGAAGCAGTTCGATCAATTGTTGGAATTGCATCAGGATTTGTTGAAATCGTACTTTGCTCTTGTCGAGGCATGTTGACGTAAACATCAGTATTTGGTCTTATTGCAACTTGTGTGTTATTTTGAGTTTGATTTTGAAGTTGAACTTCGGGTTCAGGGGGAACGAGTTCCATAGCATTGTTACATAGTCCTTCATTCCGTACAGGAGGCTCTTTCAACGTGATGAGTCTTTCCGTTTGAACTTCTTGAATTGTAGCGAGAGGAGTGCGTCTGCTACTTTGGAGTCCACAAAGCCTACTACTTAGTATCAGCCACATAGTGTGGTTTGAGTAGGTCGATTGAGACAAATCTTTTCTGATTTTTTCCGGCAAGAGGCGGCAGAAGTACAGTTTGTGTTCCCTGAACTGCTAGGACAGGTACAGGCTTTCTTCATGATGGCCCGAATTCCTTCTTGTCTGCTATTTTCTCTCTAACCAGATCCCCGACTTTTGGGATACAGACAGGTCTTGCAGTGACTGATTTCACTTCCCCAGTGGCAGTCTGTTTCAGGTGGACGTTACTTTGCTTCGTCCTGAATTCATTAAGATCCTGTAAAACAGCCAAACGTTTATGGATGTCAAAAGGTTTTCATCAGCCACTGTGCCTTCACAATCAAGATCATGTACCCACATTCTCGTCCCAAATAGGACCTCTTAAGGAGTGACATCCCCTAGAGAACTTCTTGGCATGTTGTTCAATGCACTTTGTACTCCATATAAATGTTTGATCCAACTTCCACCCAAACTTATTACTCTAGCTGTTAAAGATTGCTTTAAGTCCCGGTTTTTCCTCTCCACAACCAAATTTCCATCGGGATGGTATGGAGAGGAGTACCGCAATGCTACACCCAAACACCCCGTGGCTTCCTTGTAAGCCCGAGAGCTAAACGCGGGGCCAAGGTCAGAATGTAGTGTGCCAATTGCGTATGTCCCTATAAAGACCCGCAAATCTTTGATAACAGTTCAAATGTCAGCCGAGCGCTGGGCCACACCAATAGGAATCTCGAGCAGGAATCCACTACTACCATGATATACTTGTAAGCCCCACCTGTTTGTAAGGGGCTGCAGTGGTCCAAATAAACACACACAAGTGGTTTGTCTGATATTAATAATGGCGTGTGCGCTGGACATGTTATGGTGGAGCCTTTCATCTGGTGGCAGATGTCGCATTTCAAGACATAATCTTTAGTCTGAGTTGTTAATCCTGGCCACCAATATAATTGTTTCAGCAAGGAAACTCGCTGTAACCCCTGCATGCGCGGAACCCAGACCCTCATGTGCAGCTAATATTAAGCCTAATCTGTGATCCATATTTGGTATAACTCTATCCCCACTCCAGGAATCTGAGCAAATGGAATGTTGTTTGCATCTAACTTGTAGGAGTACTTGAGTGGAAACTTTTTCGGAAGTGCCGATTTATTGCGTGTGGCTATAATTTCAACCATAATCTCACCGTCTATTCTCGTTTTTGAACGAGTGATTGCAGTTATGGAAGACGTGCGTACAGCTCCCTTTGCAGTTTCATCAGCCAATAAATTCCCTTCAACGTGAACCCCAGCACGTTGATGACTCAGTGTGTGTATCATGTGCGCTCTCTGTAGTTCATTTTTCAACTCCACTACCTGTTCCCATAGCTTTTCGTGCTTAATTGTGCCACCTTGTGCATCTTTGAACCCATTTTAACCCCAGCGGTGAAAGTACTCGTTGTCCGACTGTAAACAGTAAAACAAATCACGCACAATTAGTGTGGGGAATTATTTATTTTTTAACTCTTTTTATTAAACACGCTCAGTAGACAGCACAGTAACATTTCCCAAAGCATGCACATTGGAGATACTCTTACATGGGTTTGGCTGACACATGACAGGATGTGACGGAATACCGTTTGCCAATAAGGCAGAAGCATCATTAAAGGAGCACCATTCCCTAGTCATCTCGGGCCACTCCATTGTCCACTTGGCTCTCCAGCACTCTTTACGCACGCCACGGGGCCCACACCTATTCCCATTTCTTAACATATCCTCTGATCTTGTATACCATTTCTTCTGCTCTCTGGCACCAATCGATGTCCCTCTCTCAGTCTGTCTCTGAGGGGGAAGTGGCACCCCCCGCCCCCTAGCAATAACGCGTTTTGCGATTCCCGCTGCCAGTGTAAGCCATATGGTGACATATTTGGACCAGACCACTGCCCCCTTGATTAGAAGCAGATGCCATTTTGCGTCCAGCGGCATGTCAGTACCCACCACCCTGGCCATTATAGCTGTGACCATACGCCAAAATTGCGCTATCTGAGGACATTCTCACAGGATATGAAGGAACGTGCCCTCATACTGGCAACCTCAGATGCACTGTGGTGATGGTGCCCTACCAATCTTGTGTAGCAGAGTAGAGGGGTAATAGGAGCGATGCAAAATCTGGAGCTGGATCAGTCGAAAGCGCATTCGTATTGCCATCTCTTGCGGGCTCTGAAGCGCCTCCTGCCACTCTTTATCATCTATGTTACCCAGGTCATCCACCCAGGCCACCCTTAAGGCAGTCAACTGGTCGGGCAGATTGTTCATGAGCTTGCGGTATATTGTGAAAATTGCTCTCTCGGGGATAGGGTCAATCAGAAGTCTGTCTTCAAGGGGAGAATAGTGGGGAAGGGAGGTGTCACCTTTCCGCTGTGTCAACAGTGCATGTCTGAGTCTCAGGTAATCGAACCTCTGGGTCTCTACCATCCAAACTCCCGCTTGAGTTCCTCAAACGAGAGTGGGGCCCCTTTCCACCACACGTCTCCCAGTCTCTCTATGCCTATGGTCACCCAACCTGAGAGTCCTTGAAGCGAGGACACCTCTTTTAACCCAGCACTATGCCAAAGCGGTGTTCTGCTGGTCAATTTGTTCTGCCACCCCAGAGCCCGATTTGCCTCCCTCCGGCATGTCACAACTGTCGCTGTGTGTGGGGGCCAACTAGGGTCATTCCATCACGCATATAGCAGTGGCTCACAGTTACCTGCCGGCACTGCATCTCGGTCCACCCTGTACACTGGTTCATACCTATCTGTGTACACCCCAGTCGTTGACAACCTGCAGCTGCGAAGCCCAGTGGTAGAGTCTTACATCTGGTACCGCCAGACCACCATCGTATCTTTGCAACTTGTGCAGCGCTTTCCTGGGCGTCCCTGCCTGCCATAGCAATTCTCGAACATCCTGAGCAACCATCCGAAACACTGTCGGCGATAGAGGATACTTTGCATGATGTACAATAAGTGCGGTAGAGCCATCATCTTGAAGATGGCCGCCCTGCCTGTCAGAGACAATAGTAGGGCTCGCCAATGCTGTACGTCACTGTGGAGTCTCCCTAACTGGGGGTTGAGATTCTTCTTGAAAAACAGGGACTGATCTCCTACCACCTGGATCCCCAAGTATTTAAAACCCTCCAAAACGATTGGCGCTGTACACCGCACTGGTAATCTCAGGGGGGATCCCCCTAGTGAAAACACCACTGACTTAGCCCAGTTTATCCTGTATCCTGAGTAGCTTCCGAATAAATCGAAGAGGTGGAGCACCCTGGCAATAGAGTGGTAAGGCCGCGCGATATACAGCGTATAATGATATGCGATCTTCCCAGCCCCTCGGTGCCACAATGCCCCATATCATAGGGTCACTCCTGATCCAATTCGCCAATGGTTCCAGCGCCAAGGCAAACAACAAGGGCGATCGGGGGCATCCTTGTCTCATGCCCCTTCACAAGAGGAACCCTTGTGAGAACACCCCATTGACTCGTACCTGGGTCATTGGATCTTGGTAGAGAAGTTTCACCCACCTGCAGAAGTTCGGGAAAAATCCCAGCTTCATTAACACAGCAAACATGTATGGCCACTCAATACAGTTGAAGGCCATAGACGCGTCGAGCGCCATCAACGCTGTTTGCAGGCCAGTGGGATCCCTTGTCATGTGCAGCACCCCATATAGCCTTTGCAGGTTGTGCCGAGTACTTCTATTGGGTATAAAGCCTGATTGATCCCGGTGGACCAGTTTGGAAATAATCGGTATCAGCCTATTCGCTAGGGCCTTGGCCAAAACCTTGACCTCAACATTAAGGAGGGAAATTAGCCTGTAGGATCTACAGCGTTCAGGCGGTCTTCCATGCTTATGTATTACCACAATAGTGGCTATCCGCTGGTCGACTGGTAGCCGGCCCTCCTCCCATCCTTCCTGCAGCATATCTCATAATGGTGGCACTATTCTATAGGCTACACCCTTGAATAATCCGACAGGAAGCCCATTCGGTCCTACCGCTTTACCCACTTTTAGGGATCCTAGCACTTTTAATAATTCATCTTCCATAAGTGTGGGGAATTCATTGATCCATATTTAACAGTAACAGAGCTTTTAACTCTGCTAGGTGCCCCTTGCAATCTCCTAGAGTTTGTGTTTTTGTACAACTTGCATAAAATTTTCCATCCTGCATGCATCCTTTAACGATTGCGCATGCGGCGCTGTATTGTTGTTTACTTCCAATGGCCGGCTAAGCAGATCCGTCAGTGTAAATTATGTAATCATACATATCTAGAGGCATTATTTCATTTGGGAGAAGATATTCATGTTCGTATTGCAGGAATGCTTGTGTTTTTAGACTTGCGTTGTACCTGTATTCTACGTCTGTTGCAATGAGAGAATTAGCCTATTGTATCCATCTCAGATGTAAGGATTTTGCGTTAGGGACGCTTGCTTTTTTTCGCAGTCTCTAAGGCCGGTACTGGTAATTATTCGATTCCCCTGAGCCAGTGCTCTTTCTCTCACTACAGCAGTCTGCACTGCTGTCAGTATTTTTTCGCTGATGTGAAACGCATCTCAGCATTTGTGTACGGATGTATGACGTTACAACGCATACTTTTACAACGCATGCACTTACAACGCAATTTTTACAACGCAACATCCACTACAACGCATTCCATTACATTGCATGACACTACAACGCATTTTAAAAAACTACCTTTACAACGCATTCCATTACATCGCATACTACCTTTACAACGCATACCATTACAACGCATAATATTACATTGCATTTAAGGTAAGTATTGGATAGTATAGGGGTAAACATTACTATTCTAACTCCAGGGGGTACAACAGTAGGGTAAGTGTTGGATAGTATAGGGGTAAAAATTACTATTCTAACTCCAGGGGGTGCAACAGTAGGGTAAGTGTTGGATAGTATAGGGGTAAAAATTACTATTCTAACTCCAGGGGGTGCAACAGTAGGGTAAGTGTTGGATAGTATATGGGTAAAAATTACTATTCTAACTCCAGGGGGTGCAACAGTAGGGTAAGTGTTGGATAGTATAGGGGTAAAAATTACTATTCTAACTCCAGGGGGTGCAACAGTAGGGTAAGTGTTGGATAGTATAGGGGTAAAAATTACTATTCTAACTCCAGGGGGTGCAACAGTAGGGTAAGTGTTGGATAGTATAGGGGTAAAAATTACTATTCTTACTCCAGGGGGTGCAACAGTAGGGTAAGTGTTGGATAGTATAGGGGTAAAAATTACTATTCTAACTCCAGGGGGTGCAACAGTAGGGTAAGTGTTGGATAGTGTAGTGTAATATTATGCGTTGTAATGGCATGCGTTGTAAAGGTAGTATGCGATGTAATGGAATGCGTTGTAAAGGTAGTTTTTAAAAATGCGTTGTAGTGTCATGCGATGTAATGGAATGCGTTGTAGTAGATGTTGCATTGTAAAAATTGCGTTGTAAGTGTAGTGCGTTGTAAAAGTTGCGTTGTAAAGGTTGTTCCCCTTTGTGTACAAATGTGACTTGTATGCTATTGGTAGTGTTTCACCTTCATTGTATTTTAGGTAGCGGTACCCTGATTGACCCGCAACTATACGGATCACTAGGTTGTGGACATTCACACGTGTTTTCAAGTCTTTAGACGCTATCATGTCTGCTTGTGGGGTACGTAGGATGTCTGTATGCTCCTGTGTCCATTGCCTAACTGTAAAATCAGATCTTATTAGATCGTAGAAAGGTTTAACCCTTTCTGCGTAATCCAAAATGTATGTTCTGTCAAAGTTTAGGAATCCCAGTATTGAGTGTCAATTTTTAAATGATTTTGGAGGTTGGAGCAGTGCGCACTTTTCTAAAGGTTATCTTTGATTTCTTAAAATTAAATTTATAGCCTTCAGAGGCGAATCCCAATATTATGGTATTCACTCTGGTCAAGTGTTCCTCAAGTTCATCATCCGTTAGATAAATGTCATCCACGTAGGACAATGCCTCTTCATCCAGATTTTGAAGTAATTCTGTTACTCTGGCTGAGAACAACCCCGTGCTGTTCTTATACCCCTGGGTGAGGCGACAAAATTGACGCTGTGAGCCTAACGCTGAGAATGCTGTTAAATACCTGTTTTCAGGCTCTATATTTTGGCAGAAGAATCCATTTGAGATGTCTAGTGTGGTTTTGTATTTTTTCTGCACAATGTTATTCATTAATACGGCACTGTGTGCATTTTGTACTGCAAATGTTTTTGTGCAAGTGTTTAAATGTCTGTAATCCAAAACTAGACGATATGAGTTGTCAGGTTTCATTACGGGAAACAAAGGATTATTCATTTGAGAGGTGCAAGTTTCAGTCACCCCTTGGTATTCAAGTTGATCTGAGATCTCCCTGACCTGTTTTTTAGCTTCTTGATTTATTGGATACTGTCTCTGTGGAGTCAGAGTAGTCTTCAATGGTATTATGTGGTGGGTTGAATCCTCATGCCATCCAACATGGTTTCGATAAAAGACAGGGGCTAGGGCCACGGTCCACTCCCGTGCACATGTGTGTTTTAGATACTTGGAACAGGTTTGAAAAAGGCTGGCAAAATTACTGTTTCCGCCCCAGGGCAATCCATAACAAATGCTGGTGGCCAATCTTGTTCAGCTAAAAGAATGTCATAGTCAAACGTTAACTTCTCCCAAAAGAGACTTCTAACTTTCCTGGACTTGCCCCCTTCCATCTGGAGTGTTATCTCATATAACTTATGTGGGGCACCCTAGTATCAGGTGTTTCCACCGTGATATAATAATTCAAGTCCGCTATCACCAGAAATTCTATCAGGTTCCGGTGAGCTATTGTTACATCTGCCACACTGTCTAGCATCGTCAAAGCTCATTCCCCGTTCAGTAGTTGAGTCCTCAGAATTCTGGGCATGTCTGATCTTTAGACCTGCAACTTTCTTCTTTTTGAATTGAGGCTTTGTTTTAGGTTTTTCTTCTTTTTTGGAAGTGTAGTCTGGAGCGTATTGCTTGTCTCTGGACTTTGTACACTCTTCTTGTCTGTCTGACCGTCCTTCCCTCTCGGAGTTTTTCTTTGAACCCGGAAAGGAATTAGAGGAACGTGTGTCAGTATCCTGATACCTGTCAGGTTTTTTAATATTCTCCCAATTCCTAAGGTTATACCTCCTTTCGGAGGGCTCATATTGAGGCGACCTACCTCTGGGTTGAGATCTATTCTCTTTATTCTTTTGTTTTTTGTTACTGTCCCACTTCTTCTTAGAAGAAGCAGGTGCCTGCTTGAAGGTGTCCTTTTCTGGACCACCCATCAGCTGTGGGTTTACTGCTTTACCCACCAAACTGCCTCTGCCTAATTCTGCATATGCAGTCTCAATTATTTTGGGTAATTCATGCTCCTGTTGTAAAGGACTGAATTCCCTTAGGCATTGACGGATTGCCACTGATGCTGCTTCCCCCTTAATATTTGCTAATAATATAGCTGAGACCTGGGCAAAATTAACAAGTAATTTAATCCCTAAGTTTAGGGCAGGTTCTGCTCCGTACTCATTCTGTATTTGTTTTAATCCATCCGGTATTACTGCTAATGACGGTATACCATGAGTCTTGGTATATATGGGAGCAAAAACTTTACCCCATGAGGTACAATCCGCTATTTGTGGTGTTATCCCCATGGGCAAGCAGATTGGTAACATTCTGTGTTTTTCAAATAGGCTTGTATTCGGGAATACTGCTTCTAGCAGTGTTATCTTTTGAGCTACCCAGAATGGCATTTGTTCACATTTTGTGGGCAGTTTACCCATTACTGCGTGTAACGTTTGTGGTGTGATTTTAGTTGTTGAATTCTGAACTGGACTTGTTATTGTAGCCGTTGCTGGCTGAACCGTGAGTGTCCTCATCACGAACGGTGTCATATTTCTGTACAGTTTTATTAGTTCTTTATGAAGTGTAAGTAAGTCTCCTCCTGGCATCGTTTCAATGTTAGGATGTGGTGTGTAGGCCGCTAATACAGGCCCCGTCGCTTCTTCTCTTCTGAGCGGACCGAGTCTTACTCTATTTCTTGTATGGGGGAGGGTGCCTTTAAACCAGTATAAGTGTTCCTGATAATTTAGTGGAACTTCAATGTCCTCATAGGGACAATATTCGTCCGGTATTTTACCTTCTGTGTAGTAATGAAATATTGTTGTTCTTGCATTCGCACCTTGGAATGTAACCCATGAATAGAATACCTCTGTTCTAAATGATTTGTGCGCCTCAATCACGAAAGCTACCGGTCCACCCCTGGATGTTAGACCATGTGCACCTAGTTTTATGGGGATGGCACTCCTAACATTTTCTGCAATGTGAATTGCATCTGCATCTTCCTCTCCTGTTGAGAGCTGTAATTCATGTACAACATTATTTTCTGACTCAGTCATCGTTTTAGTAAAGAGCTTTCCAAGGAAACTAAGATAAGGTGTTATGCACAATTTAGGAACAAAACTTATACAGGATCTGCGCGTTCGGACAACATATGCTGTAGGACTGGTGTCAGACTGATTCTAATCACCCCCACCGAGTATGTTGGCCTTCGGTATCAGCTAGCTCACAGTGCCACTAGAATCTCCTCTTACCAAGGAGAGAATAGTTCTTGGCAACCTTTGAAGTGACAACCCTGATGCTTCGGGACCGTGGAATCAGTGTACTACTTTTCGCTCAGTCACTCATGCTCACATAGTCTCAGAGAGATACACAGAATAAACGGTCTGGACGTTTTTCAATAAGCATTTATTGAAAAGTCGTTATTCTAGTGTAAAGTAGATGAGCTGCAACAACCATTAGACTATAACATATATAAATAATTAGAAGCACTATGAAAGTAAAAGGATGATAGAGTTCTACCTTCTTGAAATAATCATGAATACAAACGAGTATATAAAATACATGATAATAAAAGTGCGTACTCCTACAATGCCTCCCTAACTAGATGTACCTAAGTGTACCTAGCATGAGTGTAGGTGTTAAGCCAAGAATTCCTCTAGGATAAAGTCAACCCCATTACCTGGATTGAGACTGGGGGACTCCGTCTTGGTCTCGGGTTGGACATCCCGCGAGGGATGTTTTAGACCACTGCGAGCTGGAGTATCTGCATGCAGGAACCTCAGCGTCTCTGGTCTGCCGGGAAGTACTGGTTTTAGCAAGATGTGATGTATATATACCCATAGGTCCCCCGGGGGTCCTACCTCACTGTATTACATTGTCAGACTTAGGATGACGTCAGGAATGAACTTTGTATATAGATATTGTATAGGAGATGGAAGTTCTGCTGTGCTTCCAAGAATCCTCAAGAATAATGTATGAGGCTTTTACTAGGAAATTAAATTGATGTGTACCCAGACTCACTCACACATCACAAAGTCAATACTCAAAGAAAACACATCAGATGATTATAGCCACTAGAAACTGAAGGTGCACACTGGCAGTCACGCATAACAATGACTGTTATAGCCACTGGAAACTGAATATGCACACAGCAACGCATCACAATGGCACTAATCAAAAACAAGATACATCACCGGCTGCAAACTTCGTCTTGGCCCACTCCAGACTGGGGGATTCAGAACACTCAGCAAAACCAGGAGCTGCTACAGTGAAGATGCGTCCCCCGTTCAGGCTCAAACAATCCTGGTCTCTAAGTCAGAAAGCCCCTGATTATAATCTCAAAACACACTAGAAGGTTCAGAGAGACCAAGGAAACTTACTGGAATTGGCCACCTTCCATGCAAGCATTCCGACGGCAAAAGGAGGTCCCACGTTCCTACTGCATTCTCACATGTTCCAGCCTTTATCTTAACAAAGCTTACAAAAGTCTTCGGCGGTACATTCAACAATCTCCTCTCCAAAGACTAAGCACCAGTAAACGTGAATAACCCAAACAACTTGGAGCAATCTGGGTGCCTGCCTGTGAGTGCAAAAAGCTCAAGCAGGACAAAGTCAGAATTCAAGATGACATGAGGGCATGTCAAAGCCAATAGTAAGAACTTCATAATACTTCTCAATGTAGAACACAATGCACATTTGTGCACCAGTGCCTATAGCATCACACACTTAATCTCTCAATGTACAGCACAATGCACATTTGAGCAAAACCGAGAAAAAGGGAGTAAATCCATTTGAAATAGATCTTCTCACACTATCTACTTATGTGAAGAATTATAGATATTTGATAAATCAATTAAATGGTGCATGCTAAGTATCCTCCCTCCAGGTCTCGTTCATAAAAAACGGCCTGTTGGGTTTCTGGCCCAAAGGGCTCTTTCACTGAAGAGAAGTGAACGGTTGTCTTTAGCAAGTCCTTCATCACAAACAATCGCCACCAACAGGCATTCTTGGAATGCTCCCTTGTTTGATGATGTTTGAGGCATCACACATATTGCTACATTATTCACCAGATACCCCTTTTAAAAAAACTAACTTTATGAGACTGTTTCTGAGCATGAATAAAGTGATCCAGTACAGACTGGGTGTATTTTCGCTAACAAATATTATCGAGGCAGATCCCAAAGAGAAGAATGTTATCTAATACGGTTATCTTCGTAAATGGAGTCTTTATTGCTAGGTTCACTGCCTGTGACTATGGTAAGGGGTTTAATTACTCAATAACCAATTAGAAAGAACAGGACAAAAAATACCTGTAAGAGAGGTTTGCTTTGTCAGTTTGATTTAGATCTATTAAACATTAAATTTGCAGAGACTCCTAGCCGTGGCCTGGATTAGACTAACTTTTACAATAGCATTTAATGTAATCATTTGCTCTGATGTTATTAAATGTACAACGCAAGAAACTTAAAAAAAAAAAAAAAGATGTTGAAACTGAGGAAAACTATGTGGTGAGAGTCGTGGGTGTTAGCACAGTGAGCAGGGACTGCCACCAGTAACTGTATAAATCATATTGTATACCCTTCCTCCACCCAAAATTTTAATTTACTTCAGTAAATTAAAACGTGTTTCTTACTATCTCAAGAGACAAGACGGTCTGAAAGCAGGGGCCTCCAAACTTTTCTGTAATGATAGCTACTTCTGTTCAATTAAACTTATCTAGAGCTACAAATATTAGTGTTGTGATAGTGACCATATCAGAGTAGATTACATTAGTGCCACCATATGCAAGATAACCATCCCCTCAGTGCATCTGGCTGGGTTGCCAGTAGTAATGTAAAAAAGACTTTGGCATTCTGGAATGCCTCTACATAAGTAATACCTAACAGCCACATCTGAAATGTCTCTAGAACTACGGTAGTACAATTTGTAAGACACCTCTTCAATGTCACATAATTCATCATTAGGGCTCCCGGTTTTATGGTATTTATTTTTTTGCTATTTCCGTCTGTATTTATCCATATTTAGTTTTTTGGGCTTTTTTTCTGTATTTATCCATATTTATTTTTGCCACAAGCTAAAGGCGACGCTACAGCTAGTATTTTTCCACATTTATTTACACCATACTGCCCCACTGAGAGAAACTCGCACTGCCTTCAGCACAGCTCAATTGTGCTGCGACTAAATTCAAATTATGCACTAGACAACAGTAAAATGCTGTCTGAAAAAAAATGAATAACACCCTGGAAAAAGCAAACACTCCTAGGGAATGCAAGAATAAGCAAAGCATGTGAACTGTAATCAGAAAAAAACATGGTTACCTTAACGGTTTTAAACTCATTATTCAGAAATCAGTAAGTGATTTTGCCTGAAAAGTTCAAGACATGGCTACAGGACCAGGAAGGGACCCCTTTCAATGTCTATTGCTTATATCCTTTCAAAATGTATGCAGTTTGGTTTAAAAAAGACCACATCCCCAAACACAGAGCCGCATTTTATAAGCTAAAATAATTAAAAAGTTGAAAACGATGATATTAAACGTTTCCACTCTACCCATCAACCAGGTATTTCAGTCCCTTTAGGAATGGCGCACTTACCCACCCTGGGAAAACATTGTTGTTCAAAGAAAGAAGATAAAAAGAAAGTAGCGCTTTCACTGGCAAACTCTGTAAAGTGGCGCTAATGTGTGTGGGTGTAAATAACAGTCTGACCTGTCTGCTGTCCACTCTGTATTGCTTTATTTAGGTATTTAACTATTTTTTCTCTCCATTCCGAGGTTTTTCTTTTCAATAGAAAACGGTCAGAAAATGAGGACATTTACAGCCAAAGTGTTCAGCCTTTTTTGGATCAATTTCACAGGGGAACAAATAAAGAAAAGGAGAGGCAAGAGAGAGTACCTTAAGAGCTGCCTCTTGAAATCAGCACGTAAGCAGGAGCGAGACAGAGACAGAAAGAGATGGAGGAATAAAGAGAGGAGGGCAGCCGCCAGAGGCAGATCAGGAGTAGTGGACACGGTCCTTGCCATGAAGGAAAAGAGACAGCGTTTATTTTTTCTCCGTTCTCTGCCCTTCCCAGAACGGCTGAGCCTTCCTGCAGCATAACAAAAGGCAGAGGGCGGGTGGCCTCTGACTCCAGCCAGGTCAAGTGCAGGGCCATTAGGTAGCGCTTTCTCGTGCTAATGGCCCTGCGATAACAGAAGGGAGAGGGGAAATTCCTTTGTCCCCTCGACACCCCACCCTTGTCCCCCGTGTCCCCCCCACTACAAAATCTGGGGGGGCTATATCCCCCGCGTCCCACACACTTCCTACGCCCATGCCCAGAAGGAAAGAAGAGCCTATGCAAAGGGGGCGGGAGGGGCAGGACTGGACATTTGAAACGCAAATGCACTTTGTTTTCTTACCTTTCAGAAGCATGGCGCGCAATGGCAGAGAGAGGGTGATGCAAGAGTTGTGCACTGGCCTGGCAGGTTGCTGGCAGTGCGTACCTCCCCCCCCCCCACGTTTGTGGCAGCCCGGGCTGAAACAGCTTACACACAGCCGCCCCGAGCACTTCACAGGTCTTTAAAAGACCATTCGCTTGTTAATGGGGCTTTGTTGGTTGTTGGTTGTTCACCCCTTCTAGAGCCCCTGCATCGCCACTCCGACTATTGCTGGAAGAATTAGCACGTTACACAATACTGCCCTGTCAGCTGAAACCCAGAGGCATCGGGTTTTTGCTTGCAGGAATCGGGAGGCGGGAGACTAGCGCGGCAACATTTATTCGTATTTTACCGTTTATACATATAAATACAGACAAAGGAAATATCGATTTCCGTCTGTATTTATATGTATAAATCCGTAAATACGGAAAACCGGGAGCCCTAGTCATCATTCAAATATCAGATTTTAATATATTTTGAAACGTTAGCCATTTTTTCCATATATCAGCTTTTGAGTTCTAAAAATAAAACATTTTCCATCTCGAATATATACTGTCAGTTTTTGTGTACATATATTAATTCAAGCAAACAAAAGCTCTGATTTAGTATACTGGGCTGCACACAGGAGAGCTAGTTACAGGTAGCTTGATAGCTAGCTGTAGCTCATGAGCTACTCGTTGGAGAAGCCTAAAGCAATCAAGGTGTATTTTTTCCTAATGGTGCACATGCACACTGGAGCACATCTGAAACGTTCATTGTAGGAACATACTTGAATAGCTTTGTGAATACCAAAGCATGGTTATTATAAAAAAGGTGAACGCTTACCTTATTTTCAAACTGGACCCTCGTTATGTAACATTCTGATGGCTCCACCTTCCTGCAGATTCCTCACATTAACCCATCCATCCCTCAGATTGGTCTGTATGAATTGTCCTCAGAAACAGTGCTCATGTGCCACCAGGGTGTGCCTTTAGGTTTCGGTCGCCATTCCACCCTCCAGACATAATTACGCCAACATGTAAAATGCAGCCTATAGCACACTGGTGTCTTTATTGCTCTACACACCTATTCAGTGGAGTTGGTGCTCAGTTGCGGCTGGTGGAATTTGAAAGTTGGAGAGTGTAAGACGGTTAACAAACGTTGGCACGGAAGCAGGTATAACGAACAAGCTTAGCGTTCCCCATATGGGTTGGTTGAATTCTTCCACCCAGAACGTAATTTTTTTTTTAGGGAAAATGGTTCATTTTATAGTACAATTTCTGTAATAAATTGACCCATGGAGGCATGCTCTGATGCAGCACCTGATACTGACCCTTATAAATATCACATTTTTATGCAGGTGGTTGAGGGAAGGTCAGCTCCTATTTCAGAAGTGATGGTCGAAAGGTAGACTACACTAACAAAGAAATGCCCTTTCAGTTAGATGCTTGCCTACAGAGTAGCAACCAGACCAATGTGCTTAGGGTGTGGTATCTGGCGTGGTTCTGGAATACGTTAGCTGTCTTGTGAAGGGTGCCTAAAGTTCTTTAAAAATAAAAGTATGGGAATTCTGATGCTGAGTGCCATACTGGTGGGGATCTTTGGCAGCGGGGGGGGGTCAAAGATGTGGCTAAAATGACAATATGTTCTGTGACTATTTTGTTGGTTCTTCATCTTTAGGTAACTGCTTCAAAAATAACGCAGACACCATAAGTGAAAATTAAATGCAGGGTAATCTGAGCTTTGGGAAATGCGCTCATTTACGTTATGAAACCTCAAAAGAATAATACGATCACTGCAGATGTTTGTGTGTGTGAACAGAGAGCCACAAATTTGAATCCTTATTGGCGCACTTGGGACTAGTGATTCTGTATTTATAGTACTATGATATTCCAGCTTGTAGCAGAAAGCACTGGGAATATGTAGTAATTATTTGAAAATTGCATTACACACAATGTGCCACAAAATGTGCAAACAAATGTAGGGCCCGATTTATACCTTGGCGGGCATGTATGACGTTACAAACCATACATTTACAATGCATGCCTTTACAACGCAGTTTTTACATCGCAACATCCTTTACAATGCATTCCTTTACATCTCATGCCATTACATCGCATTTTCAGAAACTACCTTTACATCGCATTTAAGGTAAGTGTTGGATAGTATAGGGGTAATAATTACTATTCTAACTTAGTGAGTGCGACAGTAGGGTAAGTGTTGGATAGTGTAGGGGTAAAAAGTACTATTCTAACTCCAGTGAGTTCAACAGTAGGGAAAGTGTTGGATAGTGTAAGGGTACTATGCGTTGTAATAGTATGAATTGTAATGACTTGCGATGTAATGCCTGCGTTGTAGTGACATGCATTGTAATGACATGTGTTGTAATGACATGCGATGTAAAGGATGTTGCAATGTAATGACTGCTATGTGAAGGTAGTGCGATGTAATGACAGCGTTGTATAGGTTGTTTCGCCTTGGCGGAGAGGGAGATCCATTGCAATGGCCAAGACTAGGGTCCACCCGCCCAATTTACAATAACGGGTGGAACATAATTTGATGACGGCAGAGACTGTTCTGTCTAAGCTGTGGTCAAAATTCTATGATATCCCAACTCTGGGCTATCGGAGGTTTGGCTGTATGTCCGCCTACCCAGTTTAGATGGGCAGAGATATAGCTGGTTTTCAATGCCCGTCACTGCCAGGAAAACAATGGCATTAAGAGGGACTGAAATGTGCTCAATGCCCTCCTCCCACCATGGGAGTAAACTCCCATGGTGAGGGGGGCATTGTTTTTTTGAATTTTCCATAGAGAAAATCCAGCTTTGGGAACTTTTTATTTTTTCAAATGAAAACAACTTGGTAAATTTGCCATACAATTCTGTCATATTGACGTAACCATCAATTAAAAATTGCAATCCACTGACAGGAACTGCCATGACAGGAGTTCCTGTCAATGCTAGAAATGTCCACCGGGCAGCGGGCATTTCTAAATTTGGGTGATCCAGCAGAAATGGGCAAATTTGCATATCCCCCCTGCGTCACAGACCCGCCATCACCCTTACTCATTCACACACGCATTTATTGGTGGAGCCCATAACACCAACACTCACACGTCTCACTCGAGTCTGCATACCGGAAAAAAAGAAGCGCTGGACATGTGGGGATACCTTGTTACCTATCGGGAGAAAATTCTTTACACTATATACATTATATACATCAGTACCAATAGAATCCTGATCTTTAACATCAAGGCACTCTACCACTTGGTCGATGGGCCAATTAGTTGGACTGGTTGATGGTGATTTAGAACCAGCTAAAACACATTTAAAGCTTCAGAGCCTTTCAGTTAACTCTCAATACCTTATTAAAGAATCACAAACTCATTTCTTATTAATCAAAGTTTAGTTTATCTAATTAGTTCACTCTGTGTTGGCATATTCAGTATTACAGTTCAAATCATAATTCTATTGAGCGATTTCCAATCTTTTATCTGGAACATAAATTGACATAACATTTATATTTACCTAAATTTGAACATTGGCAACCACCTCCAGAAGAACCCGTCAACCCACAGCAATAATCAAATCCCTTCAGATGGAATCGTCCTTTTATAATCAAAAACCCAGGTAAGTCCAGGAAATCTCCTTCAGCACAACGCAGTCCCCATGATTTAGCCAAGGGACCAGGCGATCGCACCAACGAGCCAACAATCCAGCAAATCGACTCTCCACACCAACAGCCACCGACAGCGATAATACCCCTACCCTCTTCTAAATCCCCACCCTTATATACTCTTTTTCTCCTTACTTTTAGAACAATGTGCAACAATTTAGGGGTAGAAAGTGTTCTGATTGGCTAAATCCTCTGAATTTTGTAAGTCCCTTGAATTTTCCCATGTTTGCCTGTTTCCCATGAGATCGGGCATGACATTTCTCAATTGTATTCTTTTTGGTCGTTTCACAGGCAAAAGTTCCGAAGTAACAACATGTAAGTTTCCTTGTACATGTCCTTCATTGTCCCTCGGTCATTCACTTTAGCTTTTATCTTGGCAGTCCTCCATGTTCCTATCCTTGACAAGGAACATCTCGGTTCTCGTCGGAGGTCGCTTGGAGATCTTCAGAGCCATCCGAGTCTGCGCAGTAGACATCACGCTCACATGACGGTGGCCACTTCCAAACTCCATTTTAAGTACTGCGGACTAGTAGGCACGAATGCAAACTTAAGCAAAAACAAACATAACAGTAATTAATATGTAGAAATGAAGATTTTAATGTTAAACCCGCATTAATCCCAATATATATTAGTATTTTCCTAGCTTGTAGCAACATTTAAAGCAATAATACTCACCATTCTGCAACACTGGAAGCACAAACCATCACAAAAGCAACATGAATCATGCAATTCTCTGTTTCAACACATCCTAAAGTTAGTTTGCGTACCACTGTTAATTCATTTAATTAGTTGCCATGCAATTAGCATTTTAGTCCCACGTATATCTTGTGTTTATTAAGGTGCACTTGTTGATTAATTATGCCACTCCACACAAGTAGTACACATTAATATTTAGAATGATTACGTAATTAATATTTCATGCAAAAATAGAGAAGGTATACAAAATTTTGCTTTACCTGCTCCATCAATCCCCCCTTTGGTGATTTTTAACATTCCCACAAATCCCAATAAATGTTAACATTTTCTCGGAAATGATTACTCAGTTCCCTTACATTTTGTTACGTTACATCAAAGTATCTCCCATCTCATCTTCTCTTGTCTTCTTGTACATGTTCTCTTTCCATTCTTCTAGTTCTATATCTCCTACTTCTCTTTCTCTTATTTCTTTCTCCTTTCTTTTCACAATTTCTCTTTTTATTCTATTTTGTATTTTTTTTCTATTTATACACACACACCCTAATCTTAAGATCAGTATCAGTATTACCACACAAGTCACTGGTATTAGTATTTTACCTATAAATGAACTACCTAATTTTGTTATTAAACCCTTTATAGTAGAAAAACCTTTACCAAGCTTCTCCCAAACACTTTCAACCTCCAATGGAACAATTTCCTCATACAAATCAGTTATATTCTTAATGTATTTCTTTAAATGTTGGCTCTCATCAGGAATGTAAGTACAGCAATGTTGTACCTTCAGCATTCAACAGACTCCTCCCTCTTTGGCTAATATAATATCGAGGGCAAGTCGATTTTGCATAATCATGGCTCTCATGGCAACCATTTCGGTATTTACCATTAAGAACCCTCCAGCTGTGCTTGTCGATAAGCGATCCACAACTGAAGACAATTTTCAAATTTTATGTGCATTCAGAGATATTCCAACGGCTGGTATCAGTGCTCCAAAAATATCTCCTACAATTTCTGACCAACTCTCCCTGCTTCTACATGTTAGTTGTCTATCTATTTCGTGCGAACCATCCTCTCCCCTTCCCACATGAAATATTTGTGGGAAGACCAGGCCTAGGTAGCATGTACCATACCAGTGGTCCGGTAACCTATAGTAAGCCCTGTTCCCACAGATGTAATATATTCCAGGGAATACTAGATCATTTCCTCCTTTGAATCCCCATCCTCCCATGATTTTATATAAGTCATGGCATTCACTTGCACCTACAAAGTAATTATCATAAACAGTGTTATCTCTACTGATGCATAATTTCCCTCTCTGAGGCCAATCCAAAGCCATTGCAGGATTTGTTTCTCCCTTTAGGTTTAAGATGTTTTTATTATTATTGCAATGCATAGAAACAAACAATACGACACATCGAGAGTAACCGAGTACAGCGGCGAAGTCAGATGCCGGGCTGGAGGCCCTGTAGTGAACATTCTAATAATACAGTAGCCCGCTGTAACCTTCGATGATAAACAGTGCCGTAGCAGTCAGAAACAGTCCCCCCTCCACCCGAACCATCCTCCCCTACCCCTAATTCCCATACCCCCACCCCAAACCCTACCCTCCCCCCGTCCAGTGCGTGGGTCTGATCCTCTCCGTCTCCCCCTCCCTGTCTCTCCCAGAGGGACTCCACCACATTACCAATTAAGAGGCCGATTCCTCCAGCGTCGTAAGCCGCAGGAGGCGTAGATATCTCGGGCAGGTCAGTTCCCTAAATTCAGTAACCAGCAGGGACTGAAACGGCTGCCAGAGATCATTGAACTGCTCTATATCCCCTGCCAGTGTAAGCGACAGTTTCTCCATCCCCAACACATGCCATAATCTGTGAAGCCAGCCCGTGACAGTGGGGAGCGTCTTGGAGCGCCAGTGCGCGAGGATGTTCTGCATCGCCGATCCCAGTGCAATAGCTATCTGTCTACCCCTGCGGGATTTCAAGGGATACATCAACCCGTTCGGGAGGCCCAGTAATATGTATGCGGGGAAGCGTGGCAGTTCAGTGACAAAATGGGAGTCGATATCGTCTATCACCTCCTTCCAATAAGAGTCGAGGAGCGGGCAGCCCCACAGGATGTGTAGCAGCGTGCCCACCCGCCCGCATCCCCTCCAGCAGTTAGCGTCTTTGCTGTGATCCATGTCGTGTATGCGCTCCGGGGTGTAGTACCAGTACGTCGAGACTTTGGTGAACGTGTCAGTGAGTCCCATATGGTACGCCGAGTGCCTGGCCCTATGTGCCACCTGCTCCCATTCCTTATGGCTCAGTGACCTGCCCAATTCCCTCTCCCAGCGCTCCCGTCCCGGATTATAGAAGTGGGAGGAGGGTGTTTGTAACAGCTTGTAGAGATCGGTGATCAGCTTCGCGTCGGACGTGCGAGTCAGAAGCCATCGTTCATACGGGAGAAGTCTCCTATCAGCCGTCTCTCGCACCTGTGGATGCAACGCCCAGTGGCGAGCCAATAGGTAGTGCAACCTCTCGGTCTCCGGGAGCGCGTACTCCTGTCTGAAGCGCACGAAGGGGATGACCCCTTCCGGGTCATACATATGACACAGGGCCCGACACCCCGCCTCCCGCCAGAGAGCGAAGGCCCCCCTCTCCAGTCCCGGGGTGAAGTCCGGGTTATCCAGCAAGGGTGTGAGAGGTGAAGGGAATGTTGTCAGGCCGTGCACAGCGTTGGTAGCATCCCAGACCCGTAGGGGTACTCGCGTGACGAAGGAAGCATATAGATTCGCCGGGCGGTGAGCCCTTCGAAGGAACGGCACCTCTTGCAAGGGCCTACCCGCCACCGCTTGATCCTGAAAAAGCCAGTGCTTGTCGGATTCCCACCTACTCCACTCCACCAAGTAGCGTAACTGCACTGCCTGAAAGTACCTGCGGAGGTCCGGGATCCCCAGCCCCCCGGCCTCCGGCGCAAGCATAGAGAGCGCCCTCTTCATCCTGGGCTTCTTGCCCCGCCATATGAAACGCGCCAGGTCCGACTGCGTCTGCTGGATCCAGCCCGTGGGCGGCTGCAATGGTAACGCCCTAAACAAATACAAAATCTGGGGCAAAACAGTCATTTTGATGGCAGCTATTCTGCCCAGCCATGACAAGGCGCTGCGATCCCACCGGCCTATCTCCTCCCGAATCTTCCTGCCCAAAGCGGCATAATTAGCCGCCACCATAGCCGGCAAGGTGGGAGCCAGCTGAATCCCGAGATAAGGCACCAAATCTGTCGACCAGAGCATCGGGAAGAGGTCCTGCAACGAAGTCCTAGTAGCTGGCTTGAGCGACACGTCCAACGCCACTGACTTCCCCACATTCATTTTGAATCCCGAAACCGCAGCAAAGGAGTCCAACTCCTCGATACACGCCGGAAGGGCAGTGAGCGGATCATCCAGCGACAGTATGACGTCATCCGCATACAGGCTAATGGCATGAGTGAAGCCTCCGAACCTCACCCCCTTTACCGCTGGGTTGTGACGCACCCGTTGGGCGAAAGGCTCCATGTACAGGACGAAGAGCAGGGGCGACAGCGGGCATCCCTGCCTCGTGCCCCTCTCAATGGCAAAACTTCTGGAGCTGTAGCCATTCACCCGCACTGCTGCCGTCGGAAATTTGTAGCAATTGAGAATCCATGATCGGAATCTGTCCCCTATCCCCACCTTCCGCAGAACCCGCTCCAAATAAGGCCAGTGGACGCGGTCAAACGCCTTTACCGCGTCCACCGAGAGCATCATTCTCTCCCCCGGGATCCGTGATGCTTTTTCTAAGAGGTGAAATATCCGCTTGGTGTTGTCTACCGTCTGCCGTCCCGGGACAAAGCCCGCCTGGTCTGGGTCTATAAGGCCTGGTAGGTGGGGAGCCAACCGGGCCGCTAGGATCCCCGTGTACAGCTTAAGATCCACGTTCAAAAGTGAGATCGGCCTGTAGGAACTACATTGCGTCCGGTCCTTCCCCGGTTTGGGGATAACCGTAATAGAGGCTTGCAGCAGGTCCGGTGGGATGGCCCCGGGAGCAGTAAAGGAGTTGAAGAGGCGCGTGAGAAGCGGGGCCAGCGTCGCACAAAACGTTTTATAGAAAAGGGATGTGTAGCCATCCGGCCCCGGGGCCTTCCCGTGTTTAAGTCGGGCGATGGCGGAAATCACTTCCTCAACTCGTATATCCCTGTCGAGGTGCTCCGCCTGCAAAGGCGTCAGGGAGGGGAGGGCAATCGAGTCCAGATAGGCCGCCGTCGCAGATGCATCCGGAGGGTCCCCCGAATAGAGGTCCGCATAAAATCCCCGGAAAGCCTCAGCTATATGGGCGTCCTCCGTAACCGTCGACCCCGTGGAGTCGGAGACCTCCTTCACTAACTGTTGTTGTCGAGCCGCTCTAAGCCTGTTCGCCAGCAGCCGGCCACATCTATCCCCTCCCGTGTAGTAGGTATGGCGCAAGCGCAAAGCCGCGTACTCCGCGCGGTCCATGTCCAGGGCTGCCAAGAGCTTTCTGGCCTCCTTTAGCTGCCGCCATACCCGGGGTGCCCCTGTCCTGCGGTGCACCTGTTCCAGTTCGCGGACCCGCTGGGTGAGCTCCTCCCTCTTGTGTCGCCGCTCCTTGTTGTCGGCTGAGGAAAGAGCTATAAACTCCCCCGTATCACCGCCTTCATGGCAGTCCACTGTGTCGCCTGCGAAGTGTTGGAGTCCGCATTATGGGACAGGTAGTCCTGAATGGCATGCGTCACTTGCGTGACTACTGCCTTCCTATGCAACAATGTGTCCCGTAGGCGCCAAACCCGCGGTGGGCCCGAGATCGGCGGCAGTCTAAGCTCGACGGTGACCGGAGCGTGATCCGACAGGGAGACCACCCCCATCTCTGTCGCGGTAGCCATCGCACATACCGGCGCGGTGACCAAAAAATGATCCAGGCGCGCGTAAGTTTTGTGTGCGTGGGAGTAGTACGAATAGTCTCTATCAGTAGGATGCATGCGGCGCCAGAGGTCGTGGAGGTCCAGCTCCGCAAGCTGTGTCTTACACCCGACCGAGAATTCCCCCGCCTGCGGGGAGCGAAGCGCGGATCTGTCTAGGGCCGAGTCAAAGACCATATTGAGGTCACCCCCGAGGATAATGTGCCTGTCCTGTGAGGCAGTGACGTCTTCCAGAGCTGCGCGTAAGAAACGTTCTTGTTGTTCGTTTGGGCTATACACAGATCCCACTGTGAAGTGGATACCCCCCACCCTGAACCTGTAGGCTAATAGTCTCCCTTTCTGTTCGGATTGTTTGTGTAGGATCTCTCCCCTGAACTGCTTGGCCACCAAAATCGCCACCCCCGCCATCTTAGTGTTGCCAGAAGAGAAGAGTTGAGTTGGGAATTTGTGGGATCGGAGCCTGTGGCAGTCCCGAGGCAACAAGTGAGTCTCCTGGAGGAGGCAGATGTCTGCTCGGGTGCTTTCTAGTAGGGATAACACAGCGCGCCGCTTAACCGGGTTGTTGAGGCCCCGAACATTAAGTGTCACGAGCTTAAGAGTGGTAGGCGGCATAGGGAAGGACAGGTGAAGTAGCGCAAAGCCTCCGCAGGCGCGGAGTGCGTCTCAAGAGCGCCGCCAAGGCGGCCGTAATCCCTGTGGTGCACTGGATGTTCCCCCCTCCCCTCCCGAGCCCCCCCCAACACTCCCACTCAACCCCCCAACTACTCCCGTCCCCTCCCTCAACCCCACAACCTAAGCGAACCCCCCCTAACCCCGACAAACAACCCCTTGGACAACAGTTGAACAACCCCAACCCCCACCCTTCCCTCCCTCCCTCCCCCAACCCCCAACCCCAATGAACCATAGTCCCAGTCGAGTCCCACGAGGGACTAGTCTGTGGTGAAAAATTTAAGTGGACGTCCAGCCACCGTCTCCTCCCCGCTACCCCCTCCACCCCCAGAGCCCCCAAACCTGCAGAGTGAAGTAAGCTGTGATGATCTCCCCCCGGAGTGTTCTTACGCCGTCAATGCGACGTCACCAGCGGCAGTGTCTCTGGCCACCTCGAGCACCGCGCCGGCCATGCCGGCACTGATGGTGGGTGAGTCCGGCCGCTCGGCGCGGCCAGAAGAGCTCCGCCCCGTCACCCGCCGCCAGCCGTCTCTAGTAACGCGCCTCCGGCGCGGCGTAGCCGTGTCGTCCTCCATCTCAGGAATGCCCAATACCCCGCAGGTCTCCCGCAGGGAGCGTAGTTGGTGCAAAGTGCCATTCCACCGAAAGATGAGTCGGAAGGGGTGCCCCCAGGCATAGTGCTGTGCTCCCGCAGAAAGTCTGTGGCAATCCTGAAAGCTTTGCGTTTCTGAAGCGTTATGGCAGATAAGTCCTGATACAAAGCCACTGGGTGTCCTCGAAAAGTCAGGGATGGCTTCTTCCTTGCCTCAGCCAAGATGCGCTCCTTGAGTGGAAAGTCCGGTAGAAAGGCCAGAATATCCGGCGGTGGTGCCGACGTGCGTCTCGGCGGTCCCACCCTATGTGCTCTGTCGATCCGGATGGGGAAGTCCGTCGCCTCTCCCAAGATCTCCCTGAACAGGTTCTGGAGGTAGCTGGTCACATCAGACCCCTCGTCCGCGTGTGGAACTCCCCGGACTCGAATGTTGTTCCGCCGGGATCTGTTTTCAAGGTTCTCATTATGGGCTTGAAGGTCGAGCTGCTGGTCTCTGAGGCACAGCACCTCCTGCTGCAACTGCTCAATGTCCTCGTCCCTCCTCTGACCAGCACCCTCCATGGAAGCCACCCACTCTCCCAGGCCGTCCACCTCTCTGCGCACCTCCCGCATCTCCCCGGCGACCTCCTGTTTCAGCGTTTGGAAGTCATCCCTAAGGGAGCTGAAGAGTGACTCCATGAAGGCTCTAGTCACCGGCGTCTCTCTCTCGTCCGTCTCCTGCGCACCCCCGGAGGAGCCCGGCGACGGTTGCCCCCTGTCCACCCTCTGGTGGTTCCTGGTGAGCATCTCCGGGAGAGTGCGGTCCCCCTTCTTGCTGCTTCTGCTGCCCGCCATTGGTAGGGGGCGGCCGGCTCTTCCTGTGTCTCAGGTGCTCCACTCGCCCGCCGGCGTCGCTGGACCTCGGGGGCTCGCCCCACGCTCCTTCGGTCACCTGTCCTCCTGCTGATTCGGCTGGTCGGGCGGCACCAGCCCACCACCACCAGGGGGGTCTCCTCAGCCTGCTCCTCTCTCGGGCCTTCAGCCCCGTTGCTGCTGCCTCTCACCCCTGGGTGGCAGCGCGAGTCCGTGGGGCCTACTTTCTCTCTCTGCAGCCCTTTCCAGGGAACAACACCGGCCAGGGGGGGAGGGAAACCGTCCACTCCGAGTCTCGCCAGGCACACTAGGTTCTCCACCCGGCCCCCGGCCGCGGAGGTGGCGCCCCCCGCAGGCCCCTGGCCGTTCCTCGTAAGATGCCACATGTCCTCCCAGGGGCCTAGGTCGCCCGATCCGGGCCCAGTTCCGCTATTGCAATCCTCCGGGGCTCACCGGCTACTCCGCAAAGCGAACTGTCCGTCTCTGTGCAATACAGGGGCGACTCCCCCAGGCAGATGCGTGCCGGGCCCTCGGCCAGGCCGCCGGGTGCACCTCGATCTCTTCTCCTGCCACGCTCACCCCTCACGCTCCTCCGCACTCCTCACTGGGCCCTGTACCTCTCTGCCGCTACTCCTCTGACATCAGGCGGCCAGCGGGGCCACCCGTCGTGCCCCCGCGGGGTCCAGGACCGACTGTCGCACAGGCTATCCCGCCAGAGTACCTCCTCACCAGTGCCTCCGATGCGTGGCTCCGCTGTCGCTCTCCACCACGTTGTCCGCCTGTAGGCCGCGCCCCCGGCTCCGCGCAGTGCAGTGGCTCCGGGCCCCGGCCTCTGCTCCGCCTCCCGCCGTCTGCAATCGACCTCTCCCCGTGAGGTGCTTCTGGCAGTCCCGTTCCCGGTTACTCCGGCAGTCGGGGCTGGCTCTCGCCGGCCCAGCCTCGGGAGTGCCTTGGCTCCGCACCGTGGTCCGCGTCGGCAGGCTCCCTTCTTTCTCCTCGATCTCCCAGCAGATATGGGGGAGATACTGCTAAAAATCTCGGTCTAAGGGCCTGGGGTTTCAGGAGCTCACGGAGAGTGCGACCGCTCACTCCTTGTTTCTCCCTTTATATGGTTTTCCTTTTCAGCATCCCAAACGGTTGTTTCCATCTTTCCCCAGACACCTTTCTTTGCATCTTAATTTTCCTTTCCTCTACCATGTTCAAGAAAGTTTTTCTTGCTTCCTCAAACTACAAGTAAGATTATTCTTAAACACTTCTTCTAAAGTTAATTCTCTAGTTTCTAAGAAAAATTCACCCAAAATTCTACCTGGAATCAACTTATTTAGTTCAGGGACTACAGGTATCTGTGAGAAAACATTATCTACATAAGTATAATAATCTTCTAAATTCCCTGTTCTATAAAACAAGCTTGCTAGTACACTACAAGTTATACCATATGTCAAAGTAAGGTGATGATAGGTAACACCTTCTGACACCGATGGAGGTAACTGCATACAAACATAGCAATCTCTAACTTCCATAGTCTTTACATATGCATACAGCAACTTTGAAAAAACATGATTAGAAAAATTATTTATAGACCTATCCTTGTGGAAATCTGTTCTATCTACCAGTTTAGTAACATAAGAATCATAAACTTCTTCTCTATTAGTCCTGTTCTCAGTGTGGTTTTCTACCCTTTTAAACGTCACCTTAAATGAAATCGTTATTGCTAATATAATCCATAAAATCATTAGTAATCCTGTACAACAACAACACACTTTGCACCATCTTCGGAGAAACCCACATGTAGGTTTTCTACCTTCTGTGTTTGCCATTTCGGAAATGATCAGTGTCTTTTGACTTAGCCTCTTTTTATTCACAACTTGATTTTGTCTAAACCTAAGGCTTTGGGGCCTACTTGGTTCCTTCAGTTACTTGTCTTGTCCAGTTTTTTAAATTCTCTGCGTCTTTCTTTGTCACTTCAACCCGTGCATGGATCGTCTTTGTCTCCGTTTTCACAATCTTGGTTCAGAACTTCATGATCATCCGTCTCTTCTCTGATATCAGATAAGATAACTCTCAGGATTTCCAAATCTTCTTCTTCTTCAACCACTTCCGGTACAGTCACTCCTAGACTTCATTGGCTATCTGCTTCCTCTTGTATATCAGGAAGTGCCACATACGTCCACTCTGGTGACTTGTACTTCTGGTTGGTTTTCTTTATTCTCTTCTCTCTTTTCAAGTGGGCCTGATCAGTGTCTTCTGATTTCTCTTGACTAGACACTTCATTCACTTGTTCAGCGTTAGGAGATTTTACTCTCGTTAGTTGGTATCTCAATCTTTTAAGTTTATTAGGCCAAATTTCCTCTTTCGATGGTCTTTTCAACTTGTTCCCCTTCTCACCTCGCTCTGTTTTCCAAGCTCTTTTCCTCAAGATTCGTCCTCCTTGGCCTTCTCCTTCACTTTCTTCAGATTCTGTATCGGTTTAATTTTTATTCTCTTTAGATTTTATTCTCAGGATCTCAGGTTCACTATCTACGTTTTTCCCTTCTCGTGTTTCTTCCACGCAATCTTCCTGCTGACTAACTGTCCTTTCTTCTACCTGGATGTGTGTTGTCACTACACCTCCTCGGGGGTCTTCTGCAATACTCTTACCCTCACTCTCTATATCTAATTCCTCACTTTCTATTTCTACGATTTTAGGCGGAATTTCTCTCGTGCTTGCACTTGGTGCTTCTTTATATTCTCTTTTATCCTTTCTTGAATTCCCACCTGTTCAGATTCTGACTCGGAGCTAGTGTCAAAAATTTCCAGTCGTCTCCTCAGTGGTATGTTCTCCGGCTCCGCAACTTGGCTCAACTCCGCTTTTCCCATTCTTGGAGTTTGTCTTGTTCTTGTTTCCTCTGATTCTGACTCAGAACTGGTATTAGACTCTTCTAAATACTCTTCCTCAGGGTGGTTTATAGGACCAGGGATTCAAAGAGTATGACTAGCATACATCCAATTATTTACCTTGGCACACTTCACAGCAGTTGTCGTGGTCAGAATCACTTGACGTGGTTTCCCCCAGCGTGGGACCAGACAATTTCTCCTTCTATGCACTTTGATTCACACCCAGTCTCCAGAACTCAAATCATGAGCTGGCTTCTTTTCAAGGGTGGTTGCATCTGGTCCAACGTGATCAAACACAGAATGAACGGAATCAGCCAACCCCTTGCAATAATCCAAAACAAAGTAATCAGATATAGGCAGTAGTTTGTTGACAGGAATGAAAACATGTCTCATTGCTCCTCCCATAATAATTTCATGGGGGCTCAGGCCAGTGTTCCTATCAGGAATCAACCTAATAGTCATGAGCACCAGAGGCAATACATCTGGCCATTGTAGACCTGTGGCCAAACACATTTTTCCCAATCTGTTTTTAATAGTGCCATTCATTTATTCCACTACTCCAGAAGCCTCTGGACGATAGGCACAATGTAGTTTCTGTTGTACATTCAATGCCTCACAAATCAACTTTATAATTTCGTTCTGAAAATGCTTTCCTCTATCTCATTCAATCGTTACTGGGACCACCAAATCTAGGAATGTACTCTCTCAATAGGAGTTTTGCTACAGTAACTCCATCGCTCCTTCTAGTCGGGTAAGCTTCCACCCAACGTGAAAGCAGGCAGACAACTACCAGGACATATCTTAGCCGATTACATGGGGGCATTTCAATGAAATCAATCTGCATTCTGGTGAATGGACCTTCCTACCATCCTATGGTTCCCAAACTCACCACTGTTTTTCTTCCTGGATTGTACTGCTGACATATAAGGCATCTTTGACAAAGGCTCTCAGCTACAAGCTGGAACTTGGCGTTATACCAGGTCTGTTTGAAAAGTCTAATCATGGCATCCCTACCTATGTGTGTCTGTCCATGGTATGGTACATCCGTGCCATGGTAGAGATCATGCTATCAGGCATTACTGGTCTTCCATCACGATAAACCCAAACCTTGTCTACCTCGCGTGGTGCACATCCTGATTTTATCCACTGTTTCCTTTCCTCCTCTCCTACCTCTTCCTGTAATTGCCTCACCTCATCCCAGGTATGCACAGTGTTAGTAAAAAGCAAGGAACATGAGTTCATTTCCTGTTCCCGATTCCGATTCAAAGAGTTTTGGTTCCGCGCACAATACTGCGCTATGTCATTCGCAAATTCGTTGCCCGCAGACACATAGTCTGTACCCTTTGAGTGGGCTGCACATATTACAACTGCAATTTGCTTAGGCAGCTGTATCGCCTCAAGCAATTTTCCAACCACTTCAGCATTTCTGACCGGAGTTCCACTTGACGTCAAGACCCCTCTTTGTGACCAAATTTGTCCAAAATCATGCACCACTCCAAACCCATACTGACTATCGGTAACCACAGTGACTCGCAAATTCGGCACCTTACAAGGCTCACATTTGTAGCACCCAGAATGACCTTCTCATATTTAGTTAGATGA
The DNA here is from genome assembly GCF_964204655.1 of Triturus cristatus. Classification (NCBI taxonomy): domain Eukaryota; kingdom Metazoa; phylum Chordata; class Amphibia; order Caudata; family Salamandridae; genus Triturus; species Triturus cristatus. The sequence goes on along the minus strand of NC_140589.1, from coordinate 634,205,106 downwards.
CTATGCGTCATAAACTGTGTGCGGCTTCTTGTCAAAAGGATTGTAGGAACAAACACTCTCACAGGATATCTCATCACAATTCCTTCACTCTGCTCCAAACTCTTACAGGTAGCAGCCACTGCTTTCAAACAACCAGGCAAAGCTACGGCTACAAGATCTAGTACAGCTGAAAAGTATGCAACCGGTCGTCTTAATTTTCCATGCCTCTGTACTAACACAGAGAGTGCACATCCATCTCTCTCACTACAATAAAGCTCGAATTCCTTTTCGTAATCAGGCATTCCAAGAGCTGGTGCTTCACACAAGCTGTCTCTCAGTTGTCTAAAAGCCTTCATCTCCTCTTTATTCAGTTCAAGGGGATCTTTCACATCACTTTTTGTCAAGCGTACCAAAGGTTTCGCCATCAGCGAAAAGTTGCTGATCCACTGGCGACAATATCCCACAATTCCAAGAAACATTCTCACTTCTCTCTGAGTCATTGGTGCTCTCATTCCTTTTATTATCCTGATCCTGTCTGTAGTCACTTTCCTCAGGCCTTTCTCAATCTTATGACCTAAGTACTGTACTTCCTTCATACAAAACTGTAATTTTGATGGAGATACCTTAAGTCCTCCATCCGCCAAATGATTCAACAATGCAACTGTGTCCACCACACATGCCTCTCGCGACTTCGATGCCACCAATAGGTAATCGACGTATTACACTAGTACTGAACTTTCGGGCATTTTCAGATCTTCTAAGGACTTCTTTAGAATCTGATTAAATATCGATGGACTTTCTGTATACCCCTGTGGGATACGGCACCATGCCAAAGTACGTTCGCCGAACCGGAACGCGAACATTTGTTGGCTATCAGGGTGCAATGGGATAGAAAAGAAAGCATGACACAGGTCAATGACTCTGCACCATTCGCATCATGGAGAATCTGATACAGGATTACCGAAGGGTTCGGTACAATGGGACAGCAGGGTACAACTATTTTATTTACTTTTCTCAAATCTTGTACTATTGTACTATCCTGAAAGTTCCTTTAGGCTTCTTTAAACCCATGATCGGAGAATTACATGGACTACTCATTATTTCTCTCAAAATTCCCTGTTCAATCATTTTGTCTATTACAGGCATCACTCCTGCAATAATTTCTGTTGTCAATTTATACGGGGGAATATTTGGGTAGCTTACTCCTTCTTTTACAGTTATTTTCACAGGATCTACTCTTTTCATCAACCCCATATCTTCTCCCGTGAAATCCCATACCTCGGGTTTCACTGTCTTCTTCAATTCCTGAGGCAATTCCTCCGGATCAAATACAACAAATGCCTCAGTAGATTCAAGTTCCGAATTTGCCATTGTCATTCTATACAGTACATCTTCATCAGGAGTTTCAAAAGCTATGCCATCAGGGGTACAGAAGATAGTGCAATTCATTTTGCATAACAAATCCCTCCCTAACAAATTCACGGGGCTAGTATCACACATGACAAATCGATGCATGTCGGTGAATTTCCCGATTTTAACTTTAACAGGATCAGTGAGATAAGTCTTTATCTGTCTATTTGAGACTCCTACTACTTGGATTATGCCACCAGAGAGAGGAAGATTTTTAACGTCAGCTGATCTAACAGTTGAACGAGTAGCACCAGTATCTACTAGGAAAGTAATATTTTCATCATTTACCATTCCATCCACAAAGGGTCCTGTCTGGTCTACCTCTAGAGTTGCGCCAAGTACGCACTCCTCTTACTCTCCTAGGCACCGTCAATAACTCTCTTCTTACTCACTCTCATCGCGCTGCAGCCAATACTGCGAAACAGCACTAGCACGCTGTTGCTTCGTTACCGGTTCCTCTGTGTAGAATCCTGTCTCATTACTGTATCTCTGAGGATTTACGCTCTTTGGAAAAGGTGGCTTTGGCACCTGACACTGTTGGGTAACAACCTGCTGCTGTCGCGGCGGTTGACAACTCACCGCATTCTGCACCTGTGGATTCAATGATGCATTATCACCATTAGCACTCGGGGGCAATTTACACTCGGATTTCTAATGTCCTAATTTTCCGCAATTATGACATGGCCATTTCTTTTTTGCTTCCTCTAAGCTGATTTGTCCCTTTCCCTTTCCAATATTAGGTTTTTGTCTAACTTGGCCCATGCCATTTGCTTGCTCAATCAGCTGGGCTTCTTGTCGCTCTGCTACCTTAACTTGTGCCCACATCGCCTTCTCTTTCAGTTTGCGTTCTTTGGCCTCAATTTCATCACGAAAATATTTTGCATGTCGTAACACTTCATCTATCTTTTTATTCTGCCAATCCACTGTATGCTGTTTGATTATTTCACTTACCTCCGGTCTTAAACCATAAACAAATCGATATACAAAATGACTCAAATCCTTCTCGCTTAATTTCTCATTACCAGTGTATTGCTTAAAAGCTAACAGCAACCTTTCATAATAAGCATGGACAGATTCTTTAACCTCTTGGTGCGTTCTATCAATTTTTACTCAATCAGTTTCCTTTGGTGGCACTTTGTTTTTCAAAAAAGTAATTACCTGTTCATATTTCCTCATTACCTCCGGATCAGGGGCTCCCGTCTTAGGATCCCCAGGGTACTCTTGAGTTGGCCAACCTATTGTAATCTTACATCTGCCCATAAATCTGAAGGTACAATTATATCAAAAAGACCAATCAGATCTATCCACAACACTTTCGATAATTTTACAAACCTTTCTACCTGTCGGTACCACTCAACTGGTTTTTCTCTTAACCTCTGGAAATCATTGGTAAATGACAAAATGTCCTGCCTAGTCCAGGGAACATGTACATAACCCCCTCCTGGGATCTCCCTCATGGGACATTCAGTTACTACTGGCTCCTTTTCTCTTACCGGAAATGACGATAAAGTCTTATCTGTCACATCCTCTCTCTTTCGAAAACACCTACTTTTCCATCTATCTACATCACCCCATTTCCTTAACAAGGCAATCAATTCTTTAATTTGAGTCAATCTCCCTGCAGTATTCAGATTTTCAATATCTTTTTCAGAAAAATCTACTCTATATGATTTCTGTAATGAATTTATTTTCTCAAAGTCAATTCCTATTTCACTCGCTGTCTCTTCCTGTTTCTCCTGCAAACTCCTCGCTCTCCACGTTCTACTTTTGCAGAGAAACATTAGCTCCTCATCCTGGTATGCTTTTAATTTTTCAGTTGGAATAGTCCCTACTATCAATTCTTCCAAGGTTACTTTTAAGTTTGCCACATCTAAAGGTTGAGGTTCTGTATCTTTCGGCTGTAAACTCCTTAACCAATCACTTAATTCTTCAGAAGTGGGACCTATAAGGATTGTTTCACTTCATATTCTCTCCGCATTTCTCTCTGGGGTTTCTGGTGCCAATTCTGTTGTCATCAGCGTCTTACTTGCTGGACTTTGATTTATAGGGGTACTTAAACCTGATGTTCCTGCCATTTTTCCCCATACATTTCCTCCAGCTCCACTTCTTTCCGTCTCGATCCGTTTACTACATTTGTAGGGAACTGTTAAACAATGCTCACTAGCTTTCTGTTTATCAAAGACAGGCATCACTGGCCCTATAGTTACAGGTATGGTTACTGCTTCCATATTTTTGGTTAATTCTCTAATTTTCCCAGTTAATTCCAGAGTAGTTCTAGCTAGTTCAACCGAATTTTAATTTCCAGTCCTACCAGGTTGTGACATTTCAGGGTCTCTAAATGGATTATTTTTCCCTAAATCAGGTGGCGTTTGTTCAAGGCAGTTCCCTTTCATACATCTCTTCTTCCCACTCAGTCAAAGCCTCGAACTGCGTAGGTCTAGCTCTCGGTTCTAACCTCATCATTCTTTCTCTTAAGTTCCTTAATACAGCTAAACTAAACAAACCACTTTCTGGAAACGCTAGGACTCCATCTTCCTTTGTATACTTTGCCCAATTCTCTAGCCAAATACATGTATGATACCCATATTTCGCTACCATAAAAGATGCAGGCGATTTCGGTGGAGGAAGTATCTGTCCTTCCCTAGTCACAATCGGCTTATCCTTTTTAAATAGACTTTTAATTTTCCCAAACCATGATTTTTTCCCTTTCTCAGGTGGATCGTAGTACATCATTTTTATTTTTCCCTAGTTCTGAATCACTAGACTTTTCAAATCACTTCCCTTGCGACTATTCCGTATGCTCTCCAATCCCAGTGCGACTCACACTAACACACCAATCCGGGGCGTTTATGTCACACTAGCAACTTCTCCACTCCTAGCGCGGCTCACACCAACGCACCAATCTGCGAAAGCTTCGTCTCTCTACGGCTGGCCAATCCCAGCGCGACCTTCCTCGCGTCAGCGTTTCTCGCTACTCCTGCTTCTGCTGACCCCTCCTTTACAAATTTTATCGGCAAACTTCTCTTACGTTTTCTTTAATCCAATTCTGTTAGTAACAACATAAAAACACCACCATTGCCTGTTTCGCTAAACCAAAGAGATTGTTTTGTTCATTTTCACAAGAATTCTGTATTTCCAGTAGGCAGCGCTTACCTCTACCCTACCACAGAATTATTCAGTTTCGCCGATAAAGTAGCACTTCCCTCTACCTTACCCTTCTAACAAGCAAAGAGGCTAACCGTTTCTCTGGGGATAAAACACATGTGGAGACTACACTGCTCCTGAGAATTAAGGCCAGAGTTTCACGAGAGAACCTGTTGCTATTTCACTCACGCACGTTCACACAGAAAATATCCCTACCGATAACACCCGACGATGTCATCAACTCGAAACCAGACAATGCTTTGTGCGACTCCACTTGCCACACATTTCCCCGTGTACCTACAGAGCAACCAGACAATACTCCGTGCGACTTCACTTGTCACACGTTTCCCCGTCTACATACAGGGCAGCCAACTTCCTATGTCCCGGAAGTCTTCAAACCAATCGATGACATAAAATGCAACACGACTCAACATAGAATGTTAGAACATAAATCAATAATCAATAATCACCAAACCAATGCAATAAAACTATAACTCTGCTACCAGAAAACTGATCCAGCGAAAAGGGGCAAATTTGCATATCCTCCCTGCGTCACAGACCTGTCACCACCCTTACTCATTCACACACACATTCATTGGTGGGGCCCTTAACACCAACACTCACACGTCTCACTAGAGTCTGCACACCGGAGGAAAAGAAGCGCTGGACATGTGGGGGTACCTTGTTACCTAGCGGGAGAAAATTCTTTACATTATATACATTATATACATCAGTACCTATAGAATCCTCATCTTTAACATCAAGGCACTCCACCACTTGGTCGATGGACCAATTAGTTGGACTGGTTGATGGTGATTTAGAACCAGCTAAAACACATTTAAAGCTTCAGAACCTTTCGGTTAACTCTCAATACCTTATTAAAGAATCACAAACTCATTTCTTATTAATCAAAGTTTAGTTTATCTAATTAGTTCATTCTGTGTTGGCATATTCAGGATTACAGTTCAAATCATAATTCTATTGAGCGATTTCCAATCTTTGATCTGGAACATAAATTGACATAACATTTATATTTACCTAAATTTGAACATTGGCGACCACCTCCAGAAGAACCCGTCAACCCACAGCAATAATCAAATCCCTTCAGATGGAATTGTCCTTTTATAATCAAAAACCCAGGTAAGTCCAGGAAATCTCCTTCAGCACGACGCAGTCCCCACGATTTAGCCAAGGGACCAGGCGATCGCACCAACGAGCCAACAATCCAGCAAATCGACTCTCCACACCAACAGCCACCAACACCGATAATGATAACACCCCTACACTCTTCTAAATCCCCCCTTTTATACTCTTTTTCTCCTTACTTTTAGAACAATGTGCAACAATTTAGGGGTAGAAAGTGTTCTGATCCTCTGAATTTTGTAAGTCTCTTGAATTTTCCCATGTTTGCCTGTTTCCCATGAGATCGGGCATGACATTTCTCAATTGTATTCTTTTTGGTCGTTTCACAGGCAAAAGTTCCGAAGTAACAACATGTAAGTTTCCTTGTACAGGTCCTTCATTGTCCCTCGGTCATTCATACTAGCTTTTATCTTGGCGGTCCTCCATGTTCCTATCCTTGGCAAGCAACATCTCGGTTCTCGTCGGAGGTCGCTTGGAGATCTTCAGAGCCATCTGAGTCTGCGCAGTAGACATCGCGCTCACATGACGGTGGCCACCTCCGAACTCCATTTTAAGTACTGCGGCCTAGTAGGTCCGAATGCCAACTTAAGCAAAAACAAACATAACAGTAATTAATATGTAGAAATGAAGATTTTAATTTTAAACCCGCACAAATCCCAATATATATTAGTATTGTCCTAGCTTGTAGCAACATTTAAAGCAATAATACTCACCATTCTGCAACACTGGAGGCACAAACCATCACAAAAGCAACATGAATCATGCAATTCTCTGTTTCAACACATCCAAAAGTTAGTTTGCGTACCACAGTTAATTAATTTAATTAGTTGCCATGCAATTAGCATTTTAGTCCCACGTATATCTTGTGATTATTAAGGTGCACTTGTTGATTAATTATACCACTCCACACAATTAGTACACGTTAATATTTAGAATGATTACGTAATTAATATTTCATGCAAAAAGAGAGGAGGTATACAAAATGTTGCTTTACCTGCTCCATCATGGGCAACAGCACCCCTGTCAGGGCGATGGAGTAATTTACTTCGTTTTTAGTATAAAACAAGTGCTTTCAAGACTAGCGCGTGTGTCACTGAAATTGCCTGCCCGGCTGCCTGACCCTTGCATAATGCGAGGGTCAGAATATGACACCAACAGATAGAGAAGGCACAGGCAATACAATCTTGAGGCTGCTATGTTTGCCTGCTTTGTGTGCCATCCACATTGGTTATTAAATGATCATACTAGACAGCGTGTAATATGACTATTAATTACCAATGTGGATGACACATAAAGCAGGAAAACTGGGAGGGAGCAGAGCCTCATAATCCAAAGCCAACCACTGCCACTGGTGCTCTCTTTCTTGGCGCTTTGCTGACAGCAGTCCTCAGCTTTTGATAGTGACTAGATCAAATATCACGTTTGCAGCTTACCACATTCAAACCTGGTCATAATTGTCACAAGTGGGTGTTTATATCAGATCCACAAGACATCTGCATTTGGTGCCTTGTATGTATATGGCATTTGTGTAGTGCAAACCTAGCCAGAAAGGCAGTGGATCGCTGTGCAAGGTCAAAGACAAGAAGATAGTCAAAAAGTGATAGGAGTGATAGTTGGTTGGTGGACTGCTAGTCGATCATGATGTAGTGTTTTTTAAAGGGGTGTGTCTTCAACTTTTTTTCTGAACTGGAGCAGTTTTGGTGGTGTTTCTGATAGATCTTGGTCTGTTGTTCCAGGTCCTAGGTGCACGGATGGAAATGCCTCTTGCCTTTGTATTTCTTTTCTACACTTAATTGTCTCCACACTAATGGTGTCCTGCCTTCAGGTTGCCAAGAGCCACCAGAGATGATGAGCTTGTCATCCAGATAGTCGGGCGCAGATCATGATGGCTTTGCAAATGATGCAGCTTGTTTTGAAGACAGGTAGGCTAACTAGCGTGGTTAGTGGTGTTTTATTAAGATGGGTGTAATGTGATCATATTTCCACAGGCACGGACTTGGATGTACTGTGGCATGTAGGATGCCCTTAATGTGGCTGGCCATGGTGCAGGATTATTCCACCAAGTAGATATGAGAGCTTGAACAGCTACCTTTGTTTTCTTGTCAAAGTGTTTCTTGAGAGTGAGAGGGTGTCCAGGGTGAATCAAGGTGACTTGGAATTGGGTGAAATTTGGGGTTTGAGCTGTAACGGCCCAAGTAGTTTCAAGTTTATACTATTTATTGCGTATTGTTCTTGGCAAATACCAGCAATTTTGTCTGAGTGGGGTTGAGCTTCATTTAAGTATTGAGCATCCATGTCGGCATGAGGTGCAGGCAGTGTTTGATGTGATGGATGTCTGGAATGGAGGAGACTTTCAATTAGAGTTGTGAGTCGTTGACATATTGGTGAATTTTGATGCTGTTATCAATACTTCAATCCCCAAGGGACTTCATGTTGAGGTTATAGTTGACAAGAGACAGTATGAAACCCTGCTAGACTGTGCAGGTGATCACGATCTTCTGGGACCTGGAGGTGCCAGTGTGAAAGACCTGGTGTAATTTGGAAAGGTAGGAGGAGGCTATTGAAGGATATTGCTAGTAACCCCCATTTTAAACAGCAGGGTGTGGATGAGCGTGGGACAGTACATTGTGTCAAATGCATCTGCGAGATCCAAGATCTGCTGCACTCGCAAGTTGCTGCTCGCGGTGAAAAGGATTGGGATGCCAACATAGGCTTGAGACATGTACCTTGAGAAATTGAGATCTACCATAATAGGAGAGATGCTGATATATGGATAAAGAGAGTTGTATCATGACAGGTTAGCAAGTCCAGTGGGAGCTAATAGAATGTGCTTACTTGCATATGACCAGTCTTAGATGATCGAATAACCAATCAAGCCCTGAAGAATTCTCTTGTGGAAAGACGAAACGTGTTGGCTACTCGAAAAATGTGATTTTATGAAGATATGAAGAAGTTTTTTAAAAACACAAAGAATTAGTGGATGAATTTAATGCAACCCATGTCTTAAAAATATGTATATGATAGGTACATGGAAGGTAAATTGTGTGTGCTGGTCACTCTTGTGCAATATTATTAGGAGGAATTCTCCTGTGAGGAAGATTAGTAGACTTCTTCCTGATCAAAGCACCACATCAGTTTAATTAAATTCACTGTATTTGATAGGTGCGATTTCTCTTGCCTCGGTCTCAATATTTGTAAATCACCTATAGAACTCTCTCAACCTGCCTCTTCAGATAGTGACCCTTGTTTCCATTTAACAGGGTGCTACTGTAACCACGTTTTGCTGCCTGGAAGAAGCCCTTTGACAGACAAAATGGCAGATGACTTAAGCTTACTCTGGTTGACCCAAATGTTCGTCTCATACCATCGCCAGACAGCCTGATGGCTCAGGCTTCATCCTTCAAATTGAATTCCTATACCTTTGACATGACTCCATTAGACAGAGAGTCTAAATGATTAGACACCATGAAACACACGTTTTTCTCGTAAGGTAGATTCTGTGTACAGTGAATGCTGCATATCTATGCTGCTATATCCATGTTTTGTAGGAATTGGAAAAACTGCTGGTTGTAAGCATACCAATTAGTCATGACTTGAATGCTACGAAGCAGATGCTGAACTGTGGCTTGCATTCTGTGGAGAATGTAGCCTGGTCCTTGGGCCCAGCCATTACACTACGCTGCCATGCCTGGATGCATTCAATTAGCTTTTTGGAAGATGTCGAGTTCACTTTGATGGATATGATTACTGGTGAGTGGCTATTAAAAAGAAGACTGACTCCTCCCCTGGAAACACTGGAGAACAGCAGGGCTATGGTTCATTCGCTGATCCTAGTCTCACTAGTGAGGCAGTTCAATCAGCATTTCGAAAGATTATGAGCCTATTTTAGAGCTGAGGCAGAGACTTCTCGCCCATGCACCTCAACGGCACCACTTCTTACATGACAGGTAGTCAAGATGCACTATCCTTGCAATCCGTGTCCAACTGAAGCGATGTGCGCTTCCACACTACCCTGAACCCACTGCCATCTGTACACTGATAATACGTTTGTTAGAAGTAAATCTGGGGAAAGGGAAATTGCATAAGAGAGAGAAACCAAGACACTGCATAACATCACTCTGCCTAGTAGCTTAGATGGACATGGATTGCACAGCAGAGACAAGAGGAAACTGGCAGGACCGTGAGACAAATTACAACAATGGGACAGGGAGTCAAGAAAGTGCATGCATGCCAGCTTAGTCAGCAGAGATTAAAGGTACAGCATAAAAGAGCATTGAGTAAAAGGAGAAGGTGGTGTCTGGACTGATGGAGACAGAGAAGACATAGCAGAAGGAAGGACTTCCAGGTCCTGGACATGTGGAAGACCAATAGAAGAACAGGAGGAGCGCGTCTTGGTGTCAGGCTTCTCCCTCATCCAAGATGAGTGTTTGTTCTTTTAGGGTCACTAGGATGAGTGATACCATGGAATTATCATTTTAAATTAGTACAGTGGCTGGGATAAGACAACTGCTGCCCAAAAACCTGTAACATATGGTAAGAGACGTTATTAAATAAAGCACTGTCGGGGGTCGTGGCTTGGCGCCCGGGGAATATGGAAGCGCAGACGTGAGGCTCCCGGACCGATGGGGTGAAGATAAGTTCGAGGACCAGGTAGCGTGCCTGTCTTCGAAGCTCCCAACCGGTGAAAACTCACTTGCGATGATGAACCAGCTCCTGGAGGTTTTACCTGTACTTTTTGTTGTTAATTCTTGCTGACGCGCGCATCACGGAGGTCGCGCATGAAGCGCCGCCATTTTGTCTGATGCAACGCGATCCCAGCGCTTCTCATTCTTTTCAGGAGAACTCCGTTTTTTTTTGTTTTTTTTTCTCTTCTCAAGATAATGAACTGTTGCTTGTGCCTGTAGAGCGCTCCCACTTTCTCAGCTGCTTTTTTTTGGATGCAAGGCGACCTTATTTACCCTCATTTGTTAATAGGGTTTTGTGCTCCTTTTATCGCCGCCATTTCATGAACTATCACCTCTTACCTGCGGTTTATTGCTAATAAGATGTCGACCACACGATGTTCCTCTTCATGGAATTTTTTACTGTTTTTTTTTTTTACCATCTACTTTTTGTCAGCTCGCGCTCCAAGGAAGTTGCGCACTAAATAATGCTGCCTTTGCCCTCCTAGCGCAAAACAAGAGTTCTTTTTTTTCTCCTCAGACGGTGCTCTGGATCAGCTGTTTAAGGTACAATATTCTGGTTATCGTGTTGTCTGCACTTCGGAATATGGTGACGGGGCAGATACACTATTGACACTACACCTCATCTCTTTGTTGCTGCTCTTGATGGCGTGAAAACCCTGTTTCACCTTCATTTCTTAATACTGTGGTGGTCATCTCACGAAATAACATTCCCACCTGCAGTGATTCTGTGGCGCATGTCGGCGTAGTTCTGGTTGCACTTCTGTGCTATTACAAGTGTCTTTTAAGCTACACCCTCAATATTGAATATTTCTTACCTCTGGGATTTGCTCTATATCAGTGACTTCGTTTGTGAAGGGAGAGACGTACCATCAATGTTTTACTAATTGGCTGATCCTTATCTTTAATAGTTACATGTGTCCCCAGAATAGGTTGTGAATCCTCATCACAGTTGCACATATCTGCTCAGTTATATATTTGCCCAGCTGGCGTGTGCTTCCCTTTGCTTAACCCTTCCTATCAAGTGGTATTCGCGCCTCCTAATTTCTTTATTATAAATTGATGGGCAGAACAAAAGGCAACCTCTTTACTAATCTAACACCTAAACGGGTTTTTCTTAAAAATTCAAGGGTTTTCTCTGCGTTGTCTAAATTAGAAAACTCAGACGCAATTGAGATGGACCAAAATAAGTCGGATATGGATCCTGTACAACCACCTTCAGGGAAATCAAATGTGAAGTGTCTTAAGAAAGATCCTCCTTCGCCGCCCAAACCAACTTCTCCAGTTTCATTGGAATTATTGTTACAGGAAATTAGAGCCCTCAGGCCATTTGTGGAGGAAACCAACACCAAACTACAAGCTCTTTCAGACAATTGGTTGCAGTTGGATGCAAGAGTTACAACAGTGGAACATACTGTCTCTTCATTAGATGTCGTTGCCAAAAGTGTACCTTCTATGCATTCTCAAATTTCAACGTTACAAAAGCAAGTTGAGGATCTTGAAAATCGGAATAGGAGAAACAACCTACGTATATATGGTTTGGCGGAGGGGGTCGAAGGTACGAATCCTATCTACTTCTTTAAATCCTTTCTTCCCAAGCTCTTGCACCTGCCAGAAGATACTACGTTGAACATCCAGCGAGCTCATAGGTTGGGTTGTTCTCTTACTAATTCTACTTCTCCACAAAGGCCAAGAGGTGTCATCTTGTATTTTCTTGAGTACACTGACCTATTAAAAGTCCTGGCGGCGGCTAAGGCCATTCAAAGAATCTCATGGTCTGGTGCCACATTATTCTTTGCACAAGATTACTCCAAAGTCACAGCATCTAGACGCAAAGCATTTCTTGATATGCGACCGGATCTTCGAGCCATGGGCGCCAGATATGGCCTTTTTCATCCATGTTTATTTAAAGTCACGTACAACAATAAAACAATGTCCTACGAGGATCCGGTATGACTGCAGAGTTTCATCAACGCCCATAGAGCAGAATTCATGGATTCTTCAAGACCATCTTCTTCACATGTTACTTGACTTTCTTAATTTCTATACTTAATTACCGTTTTCTCCTTACTTTGTAGCTTCCATGATGCTATATATCCTTGTTGTATTCACAGATTAATGTTACTTTTGCTATCACATGTTCATATTTTTAACTATTGCTACTTTTATTGTTCATTGTTCCCGCATACGTTTACGCTCATCTCATCTCTCCTATTTTTTCTTGCTTCCACAGTCATGTCCAAGTCCTGACGTGTTTCCCGCTGGTCCGGTTTAGTCCTCACTAGACGCTTCGTCTGTTCCTTGTGGTTCCACCTACCCCTACATTTGTGTTCGCTTCTTGTAGGTATGTCATTCGCTCTCTTTTCTCTTTTTTGTTCTTCTCTATATTTTTCTACATCCTCTGAGTACGGTGTTCATCACACCTCTGTCTCGTTCTATCTTTCTTTATGCATTTTCTTATCTGTTGCTACATTACCTATTTTGTCTCACCCTTTTTCCTTTTCTCATTTTCCTTTTCAGCTCATTTCTTCTTTTGCTTCTACTTCTATTTTTCATCCTGGCTTCTGGTCATGTATTCTTTACACTTTTCTATGTCTTTACCTTACATTATTCCTTTACTTCATCCTTTTCTTTCTGATTACTTTACATCTTTATTATGGAAGGTTAGACTGTTGTTCCATTAATCCAATGCATTTTTTTATTTTTTCTTGCATTTGCTTATTTATTTTCTATATTTCTCACTGCTCTAATTCAGTCTCCTTTTCTCCTCTTTTTTCTATATATTTTATTGTTATACAATTTTTTTACACGATATTGGACCTTTGCACTGTTATCTTGTATCATTCTGCTGTTGGTTTTCTTTAATCTACTGCATTGGATTATTATTTTTTGATGTTTTTGACATTTCACCTTAATACCTCATGTCACTTAAGTTAGTCTCATGGAATATTAGGGGTCTAAATTCCCCTATCAAGAGACAAAGAGTTTTGTCGCATCTAGCTAAATTGAATGCTGATATTGTTTTCTTACAGGAAACCCACCTTACTGACGTTGAATCTCTCAAATTGAAAAGAGGTTGGGTGGGTGAGGCTTATTTCTCTCCGGGAGATGGCAAATGAAATGGTGTGGTAATACTATGTCGCAAATCCTTATCAGTTGCATAGGTATCACAGAAATCACATGATGAAGGGAGGTGGCTCATTGTTAAACTTTCATTAAAGGGTGTTTTGATTTCTCTCCTTAACGTTTATGCTCCTACAGGTGGGGGATGCTTCCTTTTGGCATAATTTGGCACAGCGTATTTCTCATAATATGGAAGATAATTTTATTTTAGCTGGAGACTGTAACCAGGTGTTTGACCCCTTCTTAGATAGAAATTCAAGAGTGTCCTTTGTACCCAACAAATCACATAAGTCTTTTACTCACACCATACATCAACATAAATTGCTTGATGCTTGGCGCCTTTGTAATCCGACCACCAGAGAATATTCCTTCTATTCCTCCTCCCACCATACCCAATCAAGAATCGATTATGTTTTTGTATCTCATAACATCTCACAGTCCCTTACACATGCAGACATTTGCCCTATTCTCCTATTAGATCATGCACCGGTTTCCATTGGCTTTGATATATTTCCTAGGAATAATACTCCTAGAAGATGGCGTTTCAATAATGCACTTCTTTTAGATCCCAATTTCACCACAGCTTTTGCTTTATTGTCCACAGAATATTTTGAAAGGAATAATACAGATTCCTTATCTCCCGCAGTTATTTGGGACGCCTTCAAGGCGTCAGCAAGAGGTTTTATTTTGGATTACGTGGCAAAGAAACGTAGAAAGTTGCGCGTAAATTGACTACAGACCTTCTTCAAGTCATTAAGGCATTAAAACATTTATATTGTACATCAAACTCAGATGCAACTTTAAAGACCCTCATCAAGGCTAAGTTGGAATTTAATAAAACATCAACAGAGGATGCTTCACTCTATTTATTAAAAGCCAGCGCAAAATTTTACAGTGTTAAAAATAAAGCCGGTAAAATTATAGCCAATTACTTAAAAATCCGCCAAAATAAACTAAATATTGAATCTATCTTTGATGAGCACTCAGTCAATTTAAAGATACTGAAATCTTACATGAATTCTCCCTCTTTTACAAATCCTTATACTCATCAGAAACCCAACCTACAGATCATTTACTTTCCCAATTCTTCTCCAGCATCCAAAAGCCTCAGCATACCCCTTTGGATCTTTCCTCCTTAGAATCGAACCTTTCCCAGCTTGAACTTTTAAAAGCGCTCCAGACTCTCAAAAAGGATAAAGCTCCTGGCCCAGATGGCTTTACAGTTGAATTTTATTCCCATTTTTCTACACTTTTATTGCCTAAACTGCACTTAATTATAAATTTCTTTTATACCTCAAAAAATTCTTCTGGATCATTTTCGGAAGCCCATATCTGTCTTATTCCCAAAGAAGGTAAAGACTCTAAATATTGCAAAAACTACAGACCTATTTTGTTGGTCAATATTGATTATTCAATTTTCTCTAAGGCCTTAGCTATAAGTCTTGATTCCTACCTTCCAAAATTACTAGGCAAAGAACAATCTGGCTTTGTCAAAGGGCGAGTCATTACAGACAACACACACCTCTTTTTTGATATCTTATCCAAATCTTCGCATCTTGATCATCCTCTGGCAGCAATCGCACTGGATGCCGAAAAAGGCTTTTGATAGAGTTGAGTGGAAATACTTATTTTACACCCTTAAATGGTTTGGTTTTGGTCCCAATTTTGTTAATTTAGTGTCTCTTCTTTACTCTAATCCTCGTGCAGCAATTTGTGCTAATGGCTTAATTTCTTAATTTTTCGATTTAGGTAGAGGGGTACGCCAGGGATGTCCTCTTTCTCCCTTCCTCTTTAATTTGGCCTTAGAGCCATTTTTGTGCAAAATACGTCAAAACCCAAACATTTTTGGATTCCAAACAACTAATGTGCATATCAAACTTGTGGCTTATGCTGATGATATCCTCCTCTTCTTGTCCAAACCGGAAGCTTCCACTCCAGCCTTTTTAGCAGAGGTGAAATCCTTTACGTGTATCTCCGGATATAAGTTAAATAATGATAAGTGCGAAATATTACCGCTAACGAAACCTACTTTCAGTTCCCATTTTCAAGCTTCTCAATTTAAATGGAGTCCAAATCATATTAAATACTTAGGTTTACATTTTACACCCTCAATTTCAGAAACGGTATCTTTATGTATGAATAAATGCCTTCAAAAGATTACGGAATTGACGTCCAAATGGCACCCCCTTTATTTGTCTTGGTGGGGCCGCTTGGACACTATAAAGATGATGCTCTCACCCATAGTCTTATACACTATTTCGAATATCCCAATCCCCATTACTTCCAAATTAATTAAAAAGATTAATTCCATTTTATCCTCTTTCCTCTGGAATAATAAGAAATCTCGATTGTCTTTACTGAAACTAATTCGTCCTAAAACGGAAGGCAGATTCAACTTTCCGGATTTTCAGGCTTATCATAAAGCATTCTTATTGCGTAAGGCTTATCTGTTGTTGCTTGATTCTGTAGATGACTGTCCTCTCTGGACTTCAATTGAACGCCTGTTTATGTCTCCTTACTCATTTAATGAATATCTATCTTTCTCACGTAAACCGCAATCCATTTCCACTCCTATATTGAAGCACACTTCTACATTACTCGGCTTACTTAATCGTCCAGCTCTTGATTCTAAGGACTCCTTGTTAAACTCCACAATTTGGCATAATAAAGCTTTATTGATTCGTAATAGATCCCTTTATTGGAGGACTTGGAGAGACAAGGGTCTCATTTGGATCCACCAATTATTCTCTAATTCAGAATTTTTACCTTTTGATGCACTCATGAAGACATTCAAATTACCAATCTCCTTCATTCATAAATACAACATTCTTAAGCGAGTTGTATTGGAAACATATTCCCATCTACCTGACACATCATCTCCTCCTAATGGATCAGAACCTTCTTCTCAACTACACACCTTGCTGTTAACTAGCCCCACAGCCTCTACTATTTACAAACACTTACAAGGTACTACCATAGATAGACAGAAAACAAAAATCGAAGTCGCTTGGGAGACGGACTTTGGGGTATGCTGGCCACTTTTACTTTGGAAAGGCATTTGGTCCAAATTACGTAAGGCCTCTTGGGCAGCAAACACCACCCAAACATTATTTTTTGTTTACAATAGACTTTTATTCACACCTGCCAATTTATGTAAGCGTTTTTCAGCTATTTCAGACACATGTTGGACCTGTTCTTCTCCCAATGCTGACCTGTTTCACATGCTATTCGTATGTCCACAGGTACAAACTTTTTGGAAGCAAGTATGGCTCCTGGTTAACTTGATATACGGCACTTCATTCCCTTTTTCTGTTATTCATATTTTTTTGGGTAGTCTCTCTTCTATTTGGGAGGGGGTTTCCCTCAATGTCAAAATTATTGACTTATTGTTAGGGCTGGCCTTTCAACAAATTACTGTTAATTGGAAAGACTTTTCAAAGATTTCATACAGAGTTTGGTGGTATACTGTTTGCCATAATCAAAGGTTGGATACTACCTTTGTTTACCCACCTCAATTGGCTATAAAAACGAGTTGATTTGTGGTCACCTGTTACAACATTTATCGACGATAGCGCAAATATTTGCTCTTTGCTAAAGCCATCTCAACAAGAGGTTCCCAAACCACCCTGATTTCCCTAGTAGTTCCATAACTTCTTGTCATTCCTTTTTATTATTATTATCTATTGATTTTTATCTTTTTTTTTTTTAGATACAGTGCATATATGCTTTATTTATTATACAATGTTTTTTTGTATGTTTCATCTTTGTATTATTCGTCCAATTCCTTCATTTTTAAGCAATAAGATTGATGTGTGATGTTGCAAGTTTTATACCATATATTTTGTATGGATACCTGAATTTTCTTTCAATAAAAATTATTTGAACTAAAAAAAATAAAGCGCTGTCAAGCGCTTTCATACATAATTGTTTGCAAGCACATGGTGTTGAGCCAGCTGGTTTCTGATGAGACGCGCAATGCCATTGGGCTCAAAGGGCTTCAACCCCCCGTCGTGTGTCAGCCCGGGCTGAGACTGCTTCCCGGGCACACACACAGACAGTTTTTGAGCTGCTGTAGGCTGGCTGGTCTGGCGTCCGTCTTATCGCAGCCGCACCCGAGTACTTCACAGGACTTTAAAATACCATTTACTTATTAAAGGCTTTGTTGTTTTTTCACCCCTTCTTAGAGCCCTTGTATCTCCACTTTGCCTATTGCTGGAAGAATTAGCCCCCCCACCCACGAATTTTTTAATTAGACCCCCCCCATCGAAATTTGGCTCTAGTTGCGCCTCTGCTTCTGATTCCTGCTATTTGTAAGGAAGTTCCCATGACATTTCAAAATCTTGAGAGAGTGGGCTCTATCTATGGTGTGGCTTAGTACATAGGGCTGCGCCCAGTGCTATCAACCCCGTCTGTTAGTGTGTCACTGAAAGACAGAGACGAGGGTGCCCGAATCCCCAATGCTGACCTGACTCTACAGTAATTCGGTCTCCTGGAATCAAGCAGATGCCTGACCAGCTCCCGCACAGCGCCATCCAGTAACAAGACAAGAAGTTTTTATAACAAGCTGTTTTTGAAAATTAGAACAAAACTTTTTTAAGTTAGGTGCCAGCACCACAGATGTAATCACCTGCAGAAAGGAAAGGAATCCCCCGGTTTCCGCGCATATCTGTCTAAAAGAGAATAGAGAGATTATGAAGTAAAAGGTAACAGAAGGGTGCGTTTTTATACACTGCGTGTTTATATTGATCCTGAAGGTTATTTATCATGTTTTGTAGAACCTCAAGAAACAACCATTATTGTTTTCAGTTTGAGTCTATCCCATGGTTTCATTTAGAAAGACATGGCAAATAAAATAACCTTTAACGTTGTTAAAAAGGTCATGGGAAGATTACACTTGGTAGTAAAAGTATTCCTCTTGAATGCAGGGACATTAGCCTCTCTTCCATACACTTTGAGTTAGAGGCAGGGTTATGGGCTAACAGGTAATAGACCCACTGAAAAGCCAAGTAAACGAGTTCAGTTGAACATTGTGTTAATAGAAAAACACTGTTGATGCTCATTGAAGAGCCAGCCTGCTAGGAGCTAAAGATAAGCTTCTGGAGATATAAAATATAGTAAAGTGAGTGGCTAGAGGCCTCAGGAAAAGCAGGCCCAGTTAACTTCCAACTCATGCAGAACCGGTCTTTCTTTCTCATCCTTCCTCCAATCCCCTTCTCTGGTTCTCCCAGCTGTTTTGTGTTCACCTACAGTCTGAGGATTGCTGCATAGAGAGGTTTAGGGAAGCATAATTTGACAGGGTCTCTACATCGCTCCTACAGGACAACACAGCACAAGCTTAGTTGTTTACATGACACCAGGATAGTTTAAGCAAGGGGAACAAAAAAGAAGATTTTGCTTTTCAAGTATATTGGCTTTAGGGATTCCCAGAGAAGTTATTTAGATCACCGTTGGGGGTTCCTTACACGTTTGGTGTGATGCTCTACCCTTCATCCTGGTTTCACTTTCTCCTCTTAAATACTTATTGCCCGAAGGATTTGTTTCCAACCTGATCTGTGCTCATGGTTGATGTTCTCAATGTGTCATCTGTTGGTGATCTAGAGGCTGGCAAATGTTCCTTCACTGGGGAATCAAGTAAGCAGACAAGTGGGTTCCCAAAGGTTCTGCTAGTATACCCACAATCAGTGAGTGATGTACATATTTCTTCATTCACAGTTCTAAAAAGTGTGAGAACTCAGAAGCCAGTTCCATTCGTGCAAGCAGTTAGTATCATTTGCTTTGTCTTATTTCTGCTTTTAGCTACCTCATAGCATACATGTATTTTTGTGTTCCTTTTATTATTTGAGTATATGTTACAATGCATGACTTTGTTTAGCATTTAATATACATATATTACCTGCATAATGATGCTTCTTGTAAGTTGATAGTGTATCACTGAGTTCATGTGTTATATTTTCACATAATATGATATTTAGAGCGAAATGCAGTTGTAGATGTGCAGAGAATTGACACATTTCCATTCATATTTTGCAATACAAATCACACGGCTTGTTTTCCTCATAATAATTTTGAGAAATGGAATATAAGGTCTGAGCATTAACCTCTGCATGAGAGTGAAGCTTCAGGCATTCTAGACTGAGTATCTCTCATAACAGTTATCTGTCAGGGTTGCACACTGGCACTTGCTGGCACTAGCTATCTGCTTCTCGAAAGAACAGCGACATAAGATAAATGAAAGCTCTCCTTGCTCGTCTGAGCAGGATGCAAACTGGGAAAACATTAAATGATGCATTTCTGAGCATGGGTTGTGCTGCAGGGAGCTGCTATCTAATGGCAAGTGGAAACTTTCAATGAGTTTTATCGTTCTGATTTCAACACTTAATTCTAATATCTTATGTATTATATCTTTTGACAACCTCTGTATTTCCCGCTTTCTATGGTCTGCTGAAACTCTGTCATTCTAGATCTGAAACACCATTAAAAGCATTGTAAGAAATGCAAAGAATATTATGAACACTGATGTGTTACAGGAAACAACCTTTACAACACAGTCATTACATTGCACTACGTTTACAACGCAGTCATTACAACGCAACATCCTTTACATCGCATGCCATTACAACACAGCCATTACATCGCATGTCACTACAACGCATGTCATTACAACGCATGTCAATACAACGCATGCCATTACAACGCAATATAAGGTAAGTAATGGGGAATAGTAATTTTTATCCCTCCCCTATCCAACACTTACCCTACTGTTGCACTCACTGGATTGGGAATAGTAATTTTTACCCCTACACTATCCAACACTTACCCTATTGCTGCACTCACTGGAGTGGGAATAGTCATTTTTACCCCTACACTATCCAACACTTACCCTACTGTTGCACTCACTGGAGTGGGAATAGTAAATTTTACCCCTACACTATCCAACACTTACCCTACTGTTGCCCTAAAAGTGATATGTGTTGTAATGGTATGCGTTGTAATGGTATGCGTTGTAATGGAATGCGTTGTAAATGTAGTTTCTAAAAATGGGTTGTGATGGCATGCGATGTAAAATCATGTGTTGTAATGGATGTTGCGATGTAAAAACTGCGTTGTAAAGGCATGCGTTGCAAATGTTTGCATTGTATCATCATACATCCATGTGTTACTTACCATAGACAACTATAGTCAACACTAAATGAGTTTGTTCTGATGTTTTGTTTCCAACATGACAGATTTTAACTACAACAAAAGAAATGCACATGAATGTTATAGTTACCCAACAACATGTAATCACTTCCCTGCCTGAGTTAATAGCTGTTAGGTCCCAAGACAGGTTCGGACACAAGAGACTGGGAACTTTGAAGAGATGGTTCACAGGAAAATAAAAAAACTACACTTGCACTTGAAAGACGACATTTCCAGACTGACATGCACAGCCCCAGCCACTTGAGGACCAGGGCAAGACGGCACACTTCCGGGTCAATAGTGGCAAACCAGGTATTTCAACCCCACGTTACAAATTCCTTGTGTGGCAGCAACAATTTTGTGGCTCTTCGCTATAGTTCACACTCCACTTGTTTTGTTCATTTTCTTTGTTATTTTCCCCCTTGTTCAGTTCCCTTAAGTCTTCTAGTTATAGTGTTTATAGTTCCTGTCTTGTTACCTTCTTGTCAGTTTGTCTCCTTCTCCGGGGCTCATCTCCCTTGGTGCTGAGTATGCATTCCATCATGGCTCCTGTGCGGGGTCTGCTGTACGATGGGGCTAATTACAGTGACCCCTGCTTGCACCGGGTAAGTCCAGCACTTTACTCTTACGTCTCTCTAATGACTATCCCATATTGCTGTGTTCTCTTATCCTTAGGTGGGCACTTTGATGTTCCTAATTTGGCCATGAGATGGTGTGCTTCTGAAATCCATTCAAGATTTTCCGAACACCAGCCTGCAGGATTATTTTGCTCTTTCTCCCTCCTTACCCCTTTTTCCATAAGGCGGGGTCTGGGTTACATTCTTGTTCCAGTACAAGGGGTTAGGTTGACCTCTAGAGGGAGACCGAGGGACTGGCCTCAGCATCCACACATTAAAAAACTGTGTTCATGACAGATTGCCAGACCCATATACAATGAGGTCTGAGGCCAAACCCTTGCAGGCAATGGCACATGCAATTCATAAGAGCCAAGATGATCTAGAACTTGCTTGTCAAGAGTGCACATTTATTCTAGATAACTAAAATCAGAGGATGAACCCTCCCACCATACCTAGGGGAGGAGGATTATATCCGGCTACTTTTTCTACTGTCAGTACCATCCTGGATACAGGAGGAAGTGATCTAGTAACAGCCCAAGTAGACGCGGTGCCTTATGCGTGCTCTGTTTTAGTGCCACAGAAGATTCATATTGACTCCAAGCATTTATGGCTCAGTGTAATATTCACTTTATGGCAAAGCCTCAGCAATTTAAAACAAATCAGTGGTGGTGCGTCCATTAGGGCACTTGAGTGTTGCCCCACTAATTAATTTGAGGCACTCGAGTAACAAGCGTTACCGTCACTCACTCACATTTGCAATCCTAGGATGTCAGTGCAAGTGTCTGATGACATGCATCGATAATATGTATCAGGTGGTCGGTGGAGCGCACAGCAAGAGTGCGCATGTTCTGTTTAGGGTTTAATAATTTTGCGAACAGCCCGAACATGCGCACTAGGCTGCTCATTAGCAGAGCGAGGGTTGTTCCATGCCGCAGCCCCGGTCTCCTAATGAGCTGCAAGTATCACTGCTCAAGCAAATCCCAGCTTCTGGATTGGCTGAGATGCACGCGGTACTTGCCAGCCAGCCAGGAGGGAGAGTGCCTCCTCGAGGCAGACACACCTTGTGTTCACTGCTACCACATGACGGGAACAGCTGAACCTGGCAGCAGCGGCCGGGCGGGCACCAGCGGGGACCCCCGGTCTGAATATTTGTGGAACGCAATTTCTTCAAGGGGAGATCACTCCATTTGGGGTTTTGGTGTATCCCCACATTAGTGACCCACTACCACCAACACAGGAGCGAAGCCCATGATTCTGCAGTTAGCTCTCGGAGGGAAAACGCTTGAACTGCACCTCCCGGGAAAGACTCCTCATAGCGCTCGAAGACGATGAGGTACTGCTTCATCGACGCACCCTTCCCTTCTGAGGAGGTCAAAGTAGAATTTAGAACCAGCTGAGCCTCAGGTGAGGTGTAAAGGGGTAGGGGGAGGTATGAGTGAATGGTTTATGCTTTCTGCGAGTCTTTATTAATTGTGTTTTATAAAGCGCCACCAAACTGCCGTAGGGCCAGTTTCCACTGAGCTTTGAGAACTTGCAGTACACTAGAAAGAAAATTCCACACATGTGATACCCACACCAAAAGCATGCAGGCTTGTAGAGGGGACGTTGCCAGCGGCTGCCAACCCGGTGGTAGAGCAGCCAGCAAGTGCAGGCGGTTCAGGGTTCTAGGGCCTCGAGCGTGGACTATAGGAGCCTCGAGGGAAGTCAGGACTACAGGGCAGGACTGCAGAAGTCCCTTGGCACGCTTAAGAGCCATTGTAGGGTAGGAGAGGGCCGTGTGGCAGGCAGGAGAAGGTGGCACGTGAGGCAGAGGTGCCCAGTGGAGAAAGGACCTGAAGGAACCATGGGCACGGCGGCAGCAGTTCTTCGGCAAGTGCCTGCGTGGTAGGGTCCAGCAGTGGGTAGGAACTCTTGAAGAGATTGAGGGACGGGGATCCAGAAACAGGATCTTAGGTGGGAGCAGGAACCCCGGGCAGGAGGACAGCAGTCCTTGAGGGAGTGCCTGCGGGGTACGGTCCGGCTGTTAGACCGTGGGACTGGGCATGCCCTGGAGATACTGCTGAGTGGACTGAGAGCGGGCAGTATTGGTGCAAGAGGGGCCTGGCGTGTGAGGTGACCCTGGAATGGGCAGAGTTGCTGCTGGAGCTTGGAGTCCGTAGTGAGTTAGAGAAGGCAGAGGGCTTGGTGTTACTTTACTTGGCTGAGGGCTATGGTACACACTTTGTAAGGGTTAATACTTCAGCGAGGGTACCCACGGATTGCTGTAACTTCTTACGAGCGCCCTGGCCAATCAGAGCACAGCCCCGTGGAGCGCATTGCTTGCATTCCGCAGATAGTTAAATATTACACAAAGCTCAGTCTGGGAGGGAGTGCTGGCCCAGCTCCAGACCAGGTGTCCGAAGCAGGCACCTGCTGGCGAGCACCTGAGCAGAACTGTGGGGCCTAGAGGCAAGGACCGCTGCTGTTACTACACATGTTCATTTGTAGAATCTGCAATGGCAATCCAATCTTTATTTTTCTAATTTTAGCAGTGTGGGTGCTGGCTTCATAGCAGTAGGTGTAGTTACTGAATGCTAAAAATGTGTGAAACTGGAACCTTTATATTTGGTTACCTGCACCTGTCATTGCATCACGAACTGCAAAGCAGGCAGTTTGAGTGGCTTATTGGCACAGTGAGCTGTCTTCTGTCACAATGAGCATCAGTGAACGTTTGGTCTGAGATGTCACATGGGCTGTTCTGTGGTATGCTGGTGTTTCATCATACTATTTAAAGCAAACCACATTAATAATGCACATGTAAAATGTTGGGCATTAGATACTGGCACAAAGTTTCCAACTTTTGAGATGCAACTAGGCCGACTGTATCAGGCCGGCACTGCATTTTCTGTGGCACCAATGCGCCACCACTTTGCATCCATTTTTGTATTTGGAACAACATTTTTATAAGCCGATGATTTTCCGCTTTGGAAATGTATGGCTCCTAGGTAATGTGGCAGACCCTGAATTATTGCAATATTACATGCTGTCCCCCATAGACCTGACTGAATATTGTATGGCTTCAAGCCAATGTATTTGATTAATTGTGCTCTAATTTTCGCCAATTAGACCCATTTTTATAAAACCAACTTTGTGGCAGTATCTACATGTTGTTATATGACATCCCTTTATTAATGTAATAACTGTACTTTCACAATTGCTTTATTAACCCTCTTGCTTCTCAAATTTGCTTGAAAAAGCACCATTTACCCACTCTTTTTTCAAAATTTTTGTGGGGGAGAACTCCCCCCGAAACCCCCCTTAAGATGTTAGTGCTCGCTCGCCACGGTGCACTCCGACAGAAAGTTTAATCCCACCACTTTCAAATGTCACCAGCCACCACTGCAACAAATTTGGATAAGGTAACATTTATCTTATCTTACTTAAGGATGGATCCTTTAGCCTGGGTGACTCTTAATTTTAAATCAAAGTGTCCTGCGGTCGAGTTTTGGAAACTTTCTACTGCAGATTATGGCCATTTTCAGCAAAAGACAAAGGTTCCACCGATGCTTCGTTACCCTGTCTGCGGCAAACCATGGAGGATCTAGTGTCCTATATTAGCCATTTTCAGCAATTAATCACTATGGTAACCTTGACAGATGCATCTGCAGCAGTGTCTTATCATAAAGGCCTTTGTGATGGTGCGAAGGAGGCTTTTTCTCTCATTGTAATGAGTCCAAAAAACACTATTGCACATAGTGCTCTCACATTACAAATTGATGCCCAGCAAACTCAGAGATTGCAAGAAAGATGTTGGATTCCAGCAAAAATATCAATCCCTGTCCTATCGAAGTAGTTAAACAAAACACAAGCTCCATCGACTAAGCAATGCAATTAGGATACATTTTGCAGACTGTTAACAGCACAAGAGACGAATCTAAGAAGAATGGAAAGACTTTGCATTTATTGTGGGAAGCAGGAGCACTTTGTTAAGGAGTGCCCAGTCTGATGGTAAACTCTGGGACCCATCATTGAAGGGCAGACCCCAGTTGATTCCTTCTAAGATTCCAGAGTTCACTCAATCAGTAACGACTACGGTAGAGAACATTTCCAGATCTCACCAGCCAAGAACCACTTCTCACCTCTGCTCTTATTGACCCTGGTGCTTCAGTATGCTTTATGGATCAGAGATTCCATGATAGACATGATTTTTATTTTTTGCCAATCTTAGACTTTATTTGAGAATAATATTGCAAAGGAGATTATGTCCTTACGAAACCTATTATTGATAGATGATTATGTGAACAGAAAGTCTTAGCAGAGACACACTTTAGGGTCTTTGGCTGTTAAAGAAATATTTCAGAGTTTAAACTCTGTGGTTATTTTTGCAGAATTATTTTTTTGAACTCCGCTCAGTACATCATTCTTACACCAGTATTACAATAGATTCACCCATTCAAAAAACGTAAACTTAACATATTGTTCGTACTCGCACACCCAGTATCTTTTGATGCTACTATGCACCTTCGGAACTTTCTTTCTTCTCTTGCTACATACATTCTGCTTCCTCGGTGCTTCCTCCATGCAAACTGTATATTCTTTTAAATTCTGTTGTACGTGTTCCACCGTCCCCATATTTTGTCCCATTTTCGCAGGCAACCTCTGGTCGCTTATGTTTACTTTTCTGCCCCGGAGCACCAATCCAAGTCATTCTCATGATAGACATGATTGACCAAAACAAGAAAAAGAGATTTCCAGAACTCATATAAGGAATAAATGGGAAACCATTGATCTCAGAGGAAGTTTGCTAGGAAACTCCTTCTTTATAGATGGTTTTGAAGGATGGATTTATTTTTTAGACCATAGATTCGATCGCATTGAAGCTACAGCTTTTAAAATTGTGGCAGGTACACCTTGGCTGCGAAAACATAACCCTTCTATTGAATGGCAAGGACAAACCATTAACCTTTTCTCGCAAGATTGCCATAAAAGATGTTTTGCTTGGAAGGGATCAGAATGTACACTTCTCTTAATTTGTTTTGCTGGGCATAAGGAAAATAAACAACCTCAGATGCCAGAAATATATCCGGATTTCCTAGATGCTTTTAGTAAAAAAGACTAGATCAACTGCCCCCTAATAGTGCTTATGGTTGCACCATTGATTTGATCGAAGGAGCAAAGATTACTCATAGGCGGATATATTTGCTTACAGCACATCAAGATCTTTCAAGAATATTTATCGGAAAATCTACAGAAGGGGTACATTTGTTATTCCACTTCACCTGCAGGAGCCTCAACTTTCTTCATCCCCCAAACCAGGGTGGGTAAGTTCACACCGTATACAGACTACGGAGAACTTAATGTCATGATCATCAGAAAAAGGTACCCCTTAACATTGTTTTTCGAGCAATTAGATCAGATAAAAGCAGCCAAGATGTTTTCTGAGATTGATCTTCGTGGAGCCTACAATTTATTAAGGGTACAACTAAGAGATAAATGGAAGACTACTTTCAACACAAGATAAGGGTACTTTGAGTATTTGGTGATTTTTTAGCCTATGCCAAGCATGTTCAGCTTTTCATCATTTTATAAATTATATTTTCAAGATCTTTTAGGCACGTATCATTATGTAATCTAGATTATATTTGTATCTTTTCACAAAATCTAGAATTGTGTCCTTGTCAAGGAAGTGTTAAGAAGATTGTGAAAGCATTTTCTCTTTTCAGAACTTGAAAAGTGTCAGTCTGAAGTACCTGAAGTTATATTCTTGGGGTGCTGTATCTCACATAGAGGAATACACATGGATTTGGAAAAGGTAAGGCAATATGTGATTGTCTGCCACCATAAACTATCAAAGATGTTAAGAGATTGTGGGGTTTCTCCAAACTTTTTTGGCATTTTGTGCAATATTTTTCTGAGATTGTAGTCTCATTTCAATGTTCACCTCAAAGGAGTTTCGGTTTCATTGAGGCAAGAAGCAAGTGGTCACCTTTTACACCATTAAGGAAGGATTTACCAGTGCACCATTTACCAATGCAGACATATGCTTTGTAACTTGCCTTTAATCACGGAGTCAAACGCTTCCTCCTTTGCCATTGGGGCAATTCTGTCACAGAAAAATCCTGAAACTGATGGAATTCATCCAGTAGCATATTCTTCTTAAACTTTAAAACCAGCAGAATCCAACTATTCCATTTATGACCAAGAAATCTTGGCAATAAATGAAGCCTTTTCACACTAGAGATATTACTCTGTTTCATCTTACCATCTGAACAGGCTACAAGAACTTGGGATATTCTAAATCCATGAAATGCAGGATCCTAGACATGCCGGTAATAATGGCCGAAATTAAGAAGTATTGCCAAGAGTGTGAGATTTGCTAGCTGAAAAACCAACATCTTCCTCCACCTTTTCCCTTACAGCTTAAACCAATCATAGGGACCTCCTTTGAACAAGTGGGGATGGATATAATTGGGCCTCTACCTACATCCTCAGAGGGTTATCAATATATTCAAGTGATGGTTGATTACGCCACTCGTTACCCAGAAGCTATACACTTAAAATCCACTACTACTAGAACCATAGCATAATATATGATTGAGTTTATTTCTCATATGGGGTTGCCTAAGGAGAATCGAACAGCCCAGGGTACTCTGTTTGTATCACAGTTGAGTAAAACAATTTGCAAACAGTTTGAGCTCTAACATATTAAAACTTCAGTTTATCATCCCCAGATTGACAGTTTGGTCACGTGGTACAATGGTTCGCTTAAGCTTACCCTCGAAAAGATGCTATCAGGTGATTGGAGAAAGTGGGATCAGTTATTACATCTTGCCCTGTTTGTCTTAAGAGGACAGGTACAAACAGCCTCGGATACTCATCCTTTGAATTGGTTTACGGGCGAAAACCACAAACTCTGTTAGAGATAACAAAGGAAGTTTGGGAAAAAGAGAATGATGAGGAGGCAGGTAGTCCATTGGACTACACTAACTCACTAATATATTGAATCAGAAAGTTAAGGGAACTTGATCATGTCAACTTAGAGGAAAGACAGAGACTTCAGAAATATGTCGATGATAAAGAAAATAAGTGGAGGGAGTATCAGGATGGGGATAGGGTATTTGTTTTTCAATTCTGAGAAAAAAATTAAAGCTGAATGGCAAGGCCCTTTCAAAATAACTCAAAGGGTGGGTAAAGTATCGTATAAATTGTGTTTATCCCCAAATAAGGAACAAATCGATCACATTAACCTTTTAAAGAAATTAATTGGCCCAGTCTCAAAAGCAGTTCATGCTACTGTCCTCGTAGAGATTAACAAAAAACATTGGTAAACCTATCTACAAATGAGGCTATATCTAATAGACCGAAGGATGATCTTCTAGAAGGGTTAACCCTCTTTTCCTCAACATTTTCAGATATCCCAGGAAGAACACAGCTGGCGGTTCAATCTATTTTCACTAAAGAGGGAATAATACTAAAATAAAACCCTACCAAATCCCTGCTGCCAGGAGACAGGCCATCCAGAATGAAATAGAACACATTTTGAAAATGGGAGTTATAGCACCATCCACAAATAATTGGTGTTCACCCATTGTATTAGTTCCCAAACCAGATGGAAGTATCCATTTCTGTATCAATTTCAGGGCGGTTAGCAATATATCAAGGTTTGATGGGAACCCATTATCATGATGAGTTGATTGAGAAACTAGGGGAAGCCCATTTTTATAACTACCATAGGCCTTACGAAGGGTTAAAAGCAGGTATCCCTCAAACCAGAAGATCGAGAGAAAACAACCTTTACACCCCCTGTGGCCTATATCAGTTCACTGCCCTCCCTTTTCGGCTGCGTGGGGCCCCGCAACATTTCAGAGATTAACGAATCTCCTTCTAAAGAGTCATCAGGCTTACTCTTCAGCCTACTTGGACGATATCGTCATATTGTGCAAAACGTGGAAAGAACATCTTGTTCACCTGCAAGCTGTTTTGAGTGATCTAGCGAAAGAAAATCTGCATATCAGTGCTAAAAACTTGCTTTTCGGTTATGTTTTAGGAAACAGGTTAATTGAACCTCAAACTGAAAATGTCAAAGTTATCACTGCTATTCCATTTCTAAAAAACAAGAGAGGGGTCAGAGACTTTTTAGATGTCCTAGAATACTATTGCAGGCTCATTCCACATCATTCAAAGATAGCCGGGCCATTGACCGATATTCTTTAAAAAAAATCCAATAATCATGAGTTTAGACAACCATCTCCTAAAACCCTGGATGCTTTCTTCCAGTTAAAATGGGCTATTATTACTAATTATTTACTGTTGTCTGCTAACTTTCTAAAGCCCTTTATCCTTCAAACGTACGCCTTGGAAGTACGTTTCGGCTCGTTTCTCTCTCAAACCAATGACGAAGAGATGAGTGCCCCGTTTTATTTACCAGATGAAAACTGTTTCCCAGGGAACATGTTTACCCTGTCATCGAGAAGGAATGCCGCCCTTTTAATTGGAGAATGAAAGTGTAGATTGTGCAAACCTTTGCTTTAAATTTTAACTCAATCACTATTCTATTTAAAACTGTGTTGCGTGCATATGTGACCTATGTCTGCCTGTACATATATATCTAAGCAAAAAGTGGGCCAGGTACCCAGTGGGCTATCTAGTCTCACACGTGCACAGCTTGAGGGATAAATACAACTAGCTAATATGTTTTTGCATTCAATTATTACAATCAATCAATTATTTTGCAATGCATGTATTCCATTTAATAAACATGTTATGTTCTGAAATATCAATCCATATTTCATACATCCATTTTAAATCGCAAAATTATATTTATACATATATTTCCAAAAACTAAACGTTAAGAACTAAAATCCAGATGTGACAAAGCCCAATGCATTTCGGGACGACCTGTCCCTTCTTCAGGGGCCAATAATCTGTAAAAAAACATAGAACAGCATTTTTCTCACATTCAGTGGTACGAATATACAATTATAATAAACAGTATTATCTGACAATTCTGCAAAGTCATTTAAATTTACCATTGACTTTTCTAACAGTACCGAGTCTTTCTTTCTAAGCATATCAAAACCTAAATGCAACTGTTAGATAATTTCCTAACACGCTTTGAGAGTGCTTAATACACAATACTAGATGATGTACGCAAGCCCAATCTTAGCGAGTAGAACATATTCAAACAAAGCCCTGTGTCACTATTTTACCAAGTCGAATTTGTTGTGCCAAACCATGCTAATCACCAAGTTAGTGAACTTACTTGTTGAAAAAGAAGTACCATGAATTCAATGTGGGGAGGATGATTCCTGAAAAATAGACCCCCCTACTGTCAAAATTAATGACATCACTCGTCAAACAAATTGTGTTAAAATGAGTTTTTAGGAATGATTTACACAACTACCCGTACCTTAATGGAACACCACAGCTCGAGACTTCATGTCTTGATGATTCTTAAAACCGACGACACCTTCACACTCCAAACTGTGTGTGAAAACATAGTGCAATTACTCAAAAAAATCCCGCCTTATGTGAGAGCTCTCAAAGCATCATGCTACAAACTTTCGCATAAGTGTAAATTGTAGTATTGTACAATGATTTACAGATGAGAACATTGATTTTTTTTAAATGGCTCTTGTGTCATTTTCGGGACCTACTGTCAGCTGATTGCAACGCCGTTTGGGTATGTCTAAATCATATGGCTTATTCATTCAAGAACTTATGAGGACATTGGTTCTCAAAATTATATTCGCGTCGTTTTTTTAACTTGCTACATTGTATAAATAGCACCACCAGGTCGGTAAACACAAATAGCCTGTTTAAAGATGGTGCCTACGTTTTTTGACGTTTTGAATGCGATCTCGCGAGAGGACGTGACAGCGTTCAAGTGGAGGCGTCGGTATTTGGACCGGAATCCGTCGTATTGTTATACAGGAGGTTGAAGGAATATTATCACCTTGGATGATCTAGTCGCTGTAAGGAGTGCTACGGGATATTTGTTTGATCATTAGTTAGTCTCGGGGTAAGAAAAATTCTTAACGGGAATCTTTATGTTTCACGAAGCAAAGTAAAGTTCAGGACAGGGAGGATGGAGGCTGATGATACGAAGGATTCATTCATTAATGGTAAGGAAAGTTTGTAGCATGATGCTCTGAGAGCTCTCACATAAGCCGGGATTTTTTTGAGTAATTGCACTGCGTTTTCACACACAGTTTGGAGTGTGGAGGTGCCGTCGGTTTCAAGAATCATCAAGACGTGAAGTCTCGAGCTGTGGTGTTCCATTAAGGTACGGGGGGTTGTGTAGATCATTCCTAAAAAATCTTTTAAACACAATTTGTTTGACAAGTGATGAGGTTCATTTTGATAGTAAGGGGGTCTGTTTTTTAGGAATCATCCTCCCCTACATTGGATTCATGGTACTTCTTTTTCAACAAGTAAGTTCGCTAACTTGGTTATTAGCATGGTTTGGCACAACAAATTCGACTTGGTAAAATAGTGACACGGGGCTTTGTTTGAATATGTTCTACTCGCTAAGATTGGGCTTGCGTACACCATTTTGTATTTTGAATTAAGCACTCTCAAAGCATGTTAGGAAATTATCTAACAGTTGCATTTAGGTTTTGATTTGCTTAGAAAGAAAGACTCGGTACTGTTAGAAAAGTTAATGGTAAATTAAATGACTTTGCAGAATTGTCAGATAATACTGTTTATTATAACTGTATATTGATACCACTGAATGCGAGAAAAATGTTGTTATATGTTTCTTTATTGGGCTTTGTCACATCTGGATTTTAGTTCTTAACGTTTAGTTTTTGGAAATATATGTATAAATATAATTTTGTGATTTAATATGGATGTATGAAATATGGATTGATATTTCAGAACATAACATGTTTATTAAATGAAATACATGCATTGCAAAATAATTGATTGATTGTAATAATTGAATGCAAAAACGGATTAGCTAGTTGTATTTATCCCTCAAGCTGTGCACGTGTGAGACCAGGCAGCCCACTGGGTACCTGGCCCACTTTTTTCCTTTTAATTGGGCCATTGAGAAACTCAAGTATTACTTAGAAGGGCAAACCTTTAATCTCTATACTGACAGTGCTTCTCTTACTTGGAAGAACAAGGGCAACAACCCTTGAGTTAAGAGATGGTTTCTTTCCCTTCAGCCCTTTCAATTTTAAAAAAGACATTGAAAAGGAAAGGACCAAGGTACTGCTGATTTCCTCTCCTGTTTTCCCCTTTTCCACATTCAGGAAATCTAGGGGGGATTGGACGTGTCAGGAGGAAGAGGGTGATTGTAGTGTCAACTCTCCTGAAATATGCTTGTGGGCCACTCCAAACATCATGCCTACAAGAGAAAGAGACAAAACACTCTTGCTCTTTCAGGACGTACTTACAAAAACTACAGAAAGGAAAAAAGGACAAGTCTAAAAGACGGGAATAGGAGCCGTGACCAGGGACACTGAAAATGGACTAGATCCCCAAAAGAGAGTGGAGAGGGAAGTCTACGGCAGCCACTAGTGGTTGAAGAGAGACGCTGAATCCATGGAAAAGGAGAAGGGTGTCAGCACAAAACATCCAGGAGACAAGAGGAACCATACGAGTCTGCTGAGGGAGGTTCCATGCTCATAGAGAAGAAGGCATGTACTGTCGTGGAGGAGAGTCGAGGTCCCAGCAGGCTGGTAGTGGTGTCCTGCCTCGTTCCAAGTGGAGCGTGGCTGTCACAGTTTTTGGTGTGTGGGCTAGTAATGGGCGGGTTGGGCAGTGTTAAACCAGCCTCTTGCAAACCACTATCAGCGTTATGTTTATTTTATTATTTTTTCCCTTTCTGCCGCATTGCTCAGGGTGTTTGTTTGCACATGCTATAACCCAGGTTCTCAGTAGTGAGACATTCAGTACAAGCGCAACGACAAAGAAATTAAGAGCACTCAATTGATGCACGCTAAGGTAATGAACGCCTAAACCAGAGAAAGATAGGGAGAAAGAAGGTGTACTTAGGAGGGGATATTGAGATAACTACTGAAAGTGCAGAGAAAAGATAAAATTAGTAAACAAAAGAAGAGTAATCCAACGAATTTAAGATTTACCTGTGCTTTGATTTTCTCCGAGGGGACTGACTGGAATACCTCGAGATGAACCTAGAAGAGAGAAGAGAGGAAGGAAGACATCAAATCTCCTGAACCCACTACCTCGACACACTATAATCTTTTTCTCTAAACCTCTATGCCCTGAAGACCTTAATAAACCTATATTCCTGGTATCATCTATGTTAAGCCTGAAGAGTTTGTTTATGCCAAGCGACAAATTGATGAAGGATTTCCTCAACAACTTTTACAAAGCTGTCAAGAAATGGATAAAAAACATTATGGGTTTCCATAGAGCCTGTTATACCTGTCAGCCTTAAGGTGGTCTATCCCCAAACATTTTGCCTACCTGCCTCCCATTTTTGCTGAAATTAATTTTTGTTGGTCTTCGGACTCTGTGTACTTTACCACTGCTAACCGGTGCTAAAGTGTTTATGCTCACTCCCTTAAACATGGTTTCATTGGCATTTACCTAAATGGCATATTTGTAGAGTGGTTTACCATCCACCCATGGCCTGTAAATTAAGTGCTACCAGTGGGCTTGCAGCACTTATTGTGCCAACCACTAAGAAGCCTTTTTGAACATGTCCCAGGTCTGCCATAGCAGCCTGAATGCTGTCTTGCACTGCCATGTCCAATTGGCATTTAAACCCCCTTGCCAAGCATCAAACTCCCCTTTTATTAGTTATAATTCACGTGAGGGAGGCTCTGGATAGCCAACAGGGCACAATACTGTGTAATTAAAAGGCTGTACATGTGCTTTGAAGTTTTGCATGTCCTGGTAGTGAAAACTCATACATTTGTATTTCACTACTGTGAGCCCTATCCCTTCCATAGCATAACATTGGAGATTTCGTAATACATTTAAATAACTGTCATTTTCAATTGGGTAGATGTCATGTTTGGTACCTATGAAATTGTAATTATAAACCCTCTTTAATGGTAAAGTCGGATTTCTTATTACAATTTTGAAAAAGCCACTTTTAGAAAGTTATATTTTTGAAACAGAAGGTCCCTCCCAAAAACGAGTTGGTTATAATAACATAGAAATTATAATGAAGAACTAAGTCTACTTACTCAAAATGAAGACTTAAATAATTCATTTGCAATCATTTAAAAAAAAAATTAAGCATGAAAGAGTTTGTGGGTAACACTAAATTAAAGGATTTCCAAATTTCAGGCATTGTTCATTCCGGTGACTTAAAATACAATACACTTATAAGTCACAATACATGCAAACGTGTCTTTTGCTTGGTACACATACAAGTAAAAGAATCAAGTCACAACACTGCGGTCGACTACGTTTCGATCCCCATTTACAATTATGGGATCATCATCAGGACACAGAATTTATGCCTGAGAATAATGCCTTCAAACATAATAAATGTCACGCGCTGATAACCTTCAACCTTCAAATGTAATTTATGCCACGTGCCGAAAATAAATGGGTCTAGTCTGCTTGGAGGGCGGTCCGTGCCGGGTCGAAGGAAGGCTCAACGGAGTCCTAGATCAATCAGGGGTGCAGATTCAAAGGCATGTGGGGATAGCCTTGCCTAGATCTGTGAAGGAGCTCTCAAGGATAGTGGTGCGGTCACAAATACGGGGAAGCTCTGTGGATGCGGGAGCTGGGTAGGTCTGCAGGCGCGTTGAGGCGGGGAAAGCCAGAATTAGGCCGGAGCTTCAGATCAGTCAGGAAAGGCGCTTTTAGACTTTTAGAAAGTTGGCATTTTCATAAACCTTTGTGCCTGAAGCCTGTCTTGGGGTCACATGACAGACTTTTTGAATTCCTCCCAGACAGTCAACACCATAGAGGGGTTAAGTGTGCCTCAATGGGCCATCAACTGGAAGAATGGAGGGAGGAGCTGATCACAGCCCCACTTTGAACAAAACCTATACCGGTATGTCTCAACACAAAGGGCCTAATGGCCCTACATTGTCACTTTAGCTAGCTCTGAGCCAGGGCAGGGAAGTCAGGAAATTCCATGTACTTCAAAAAACCTTTTCAGAAGCTTCTCCCACCTTCCAAAATAAGGACATCAGGGTGTAATTGTTGGACCTGCAGTCAGACTCTCAGAGGACTGCTTGCTGCTGTGACCTGCTGTGCACTCTGCTAGACAGCTGCTGTATGTGAAAGGACTGCTTTGCACTCTGGAGCCTGCCTTGCACCCTCAAAGGCTAGCCCTGCTGTTCAAGCCTTGATCTTCACCTGCATCCAGGATTGCCTGATGTGACTGCATGGGCTAGTTTGTTGGCTCCTTTTCAGAGCCATTAAGAGATAAAGGGCTCCCACCACCTTGCACCTGCACCTAGACTCAGCCTGAAAGAGTCCTGTAACCACAAGAGGTGTCCAACCAGTCCTGGCGCTTTGGTCGTGGTGCTGAAGGTGCCCAGATGCCCAATTTCCAAAACTGAGGACTTAAAATTTACTACAAAGTACTCCGAGAACCAGGACGAGAGTGTGGCCAACCTGCTTGCCTATCTGTCCGAGGTGTATCGCTGGTTAGATTGACTTTGCAGCTTCTCCCACTATTTTCTTCTCTGCAGCAGCAAATCCTTTTTACCAGTCCTTCGCCAAAGGGGTAGAGGAACTCGTGGAACTATCTTCTGCTACAGTCCTCTACCTTGTCTTGCTGGAGATTTTCAACTTCCATTTTGGCGAATAAGCTTCGCTCCACAGCCATCCAATGACAACGCTGTCACCTCGGACACTCCTGCAGCCTTGCCCAGCTGAACTTCTACCTTCTCAGACAATTTCTTGGAAGAATTTTTTTCGGTCCGAAGATGAGCGTTGACCCGGTACTACCCACTTCTTGCATCGGAACCGCGTTCCATCGCCTTCGGCCTTGACTTTAGACTTTAACCCGGTTATCGTGAGACCAGATGTTCGCGGTTGGCACTTTGATCATTTAGGCTCGAGATTTCACTAAAATATTTAAAAATTCCTAACTCTGGTTTAACTGATTGGATATGTGTTGTTTTCATGTCAAATTATTTATTAAAATTTACTAAATTTTTTCGAAATTGGTTTGGGATTTTTTTGTATTGTGTTTTTACTTTCTTACTGTTTGTGTGCTGCACAAATACATTACACATTGCCTCTAACGCAAGCCTTACTGCTTTTTGTGCCAAGATACCCAGGGCTAAGCACAGGTTAATTTAGTGACTTTTTGTGGTGTACCCAGCAAGGAATTGTGGCTGTTGCTTGACCACGGATCACACCCCAGTCAACCAAAAGAAAAGAACAGAATGATTATTTGTAACATGATTAAGGAGTATTCGCCTCTAACGGAGAGCTTCCACAAATGATTTTAAAGACAAGACATGTAGCAAGTTATCCAGGTATGAGAAAGACTTGAGATTTGACTACTATATATTTTTGGTGACCTTCTCTAAAAACGACATAGACTACTATGTTAAACAGAATTTGGCATGGCCTCTGCCATATCTTTCAGAAGCAAACCGGGGTTACTGTTATAGTCTCATCCTAGCCCACAAACTTGGTCATAAATTTCCATCAATTTTGTCACAGGTTTACCTTCATCAGAAAGGGAAAAAGGTGCTTCTATTATTGGTTGACTATTTTACTAAGAGTGGCCATTTACTTCCCCCTGATGCTTTCTGCCCCTGCTTTGTCTATAACCATTCTAAAATAAATAGTAAGGCTGCATGGATTATTTTCTGTTTTTATAGCAGATAGAGGGTCCTAGTTTATTGCAAAATTCTGGAAGGCCTTACTCTAAAATGTGGGAGTAATTTATCCCTCCGCTATCCTTCTGAATCCAAATAACTGACTAACCTATCCACAACTCAAATTACTTTCATATTTCACTATACTAATTCAACACTAATCCTTCTTGGGTTCCGGAGTAGCGTGCTACTCGCTGAAAAAGTGCTTCGGTGCCTCGTCAGGGGTAGTAAGTGCTATATAAATGCAATTACAATACTATACAATACATGCCAGCAAACTATTATCTTTAGCTTAATGGACAGACTGAGAGACTGACTGAGACTATTGAGTAATATTTGAGATGTTTCCTAATAAACTATGCAGAACAATAGACACACTGGATACCAACAGCCAAGTTCCCAAATAATAACATGGTGCATGCAACACTGGAGTATCCTCCTTTTTTGTACTAATGGGTTTCCCCTAACATGTGGCCACCCAGATTTTCTCCCTCTACAGTTCTGTCAGTACATGCACTCTTACTTGAGATAAGTATGGTACAATGGGTTACTTTGCAACATCTGAGAATGGCTAAAGGAATATGTAAACATTATGCCTGTTATCGGAACACCCCTTATCCTGACTACAGGGTTGGTAGAAATCCACAGATTATTTCTCAATTCCGGGGATACTTTCTAAGTTTGTTTCCAAGTTTGTTGGTTCCATTTCATTTGTAAAGCTAATTATGACTGCAGCAGTTAAGTTTGCTTTTCCTGGCCACCAGATGTTTTTCATTTGCCTCTAGTCAGGAAAGCCCATTCAGCTACTTCTGCAACTCCTCCTCCACCAGTGGCGGCTCGCATAGGGCGTGCTGCGGGGCGGTGGGGTGGGGGAGGGGCAGGTTGGGTGGGTAGCAAACACGGACATATGACGGAACGGAGGAAAGTAATTATTACGTTCCTCCGTTCCGTCGTGTGTCCGAGTTTTCTAACCCCCCACCCTGCCCCTCCCCGTCCCGCACAATGCTCCGCAGCACGCCCTATGCGAGCCACCACTGTCCTCCACTCTGATTGACACATGAATATGAGGTGGAGGCCATTTTGGACTCACGTTTAAGCTGGGGTCAATTACAGCATTTCGTAGCTTGGAAAAAGTTTGAGTCAAAAAATTATGGGAACCGCCATTATTTGCCTATGCCCCTCTACTGATCTTCGAGTTTCTGAAATTCCCATCCAATTATAAGTCAGTGGAAGGGTGGAGTATTTTGTAGGGGATCCTAAGACTACATTTCCTAGCTATCACACCAGTGGTTCTTAACATGTGGGTTGCAGACCCATGGGGACCACAACACAAACTCAAGGGAGTATGAGACTGCTTCTAAAATAATTCATCAATATTAGCAGAATAATGAGGTATGTAAACATAAAAACAAATCTAAAAATGTAAAACACTCTTAGAGCAAGAAGGAATTTGAATCTGGAGGCTAAAAATTAAGTTGATATCCTTAACTTGGTTACTTGGAGCTACTCAAGTGTTGGAAATGTAATCTAGAATCAACAATTTGTTGCCTCAATTGAAGCAGTTGTATGCATTGACAACATTTATTAGGTTCAATGGACACACCAATGCTAAATTCTAATGTGTCACTTCATCCTTTAGAAATAAAACTACACTTTGAAAAGTTTTCACATTCCCATTAAAATTTCAAGTTGTGCATTCTTTATGTTTGTGAATTAAATAAAATATTTCATAATTTGTGCATTTGTTTAATGTATAATTGTTTTTGTATTTATGTGTATTGCTTTCAGGTTAAAATGGTAGAAATGTGTTAGTCTAGGGCCCCTGGCTTCCATTTATGATTCAGTGGGGGTCCACAGAAATAGAAAGGCTGAGATCAGCTGCTTTAGGCGACCAGCACAATCAGGCACACTTCTTGGTCAACATTGGTAAATCAGATATTTCAGCTTCTGGTGTGTTCACTTATCTGGCAGCAGTGATTATAATGACCCTTCTCTTTTTGCTATAGTGCGCCCTCGGCTAGGTTTGGTCCTTCACCTTTGTTATTTTTCCCCTTGTTCAGGTCCCTTCAGTCTTCAAGTTTCCTTACCCTCTGTTTATTGCCTGCCTCAGTACCTTCTTGTCAGTTTGTCTCCTTCACCAGGCCTCCTCTCTCCCAGTGAGGACAGTTCGTTCTGACTTTGGCTCCTGTGCATGGCCTACAGTATGCCAGGGCCCAGTTACAGTGTCCCTTCTGCTTGCACTGAGTAAGTGCCACACATTTTTATCCTTATGTTTAATTCCTATCTTATGCTGCCAAATACTGTGTTCATGATTCTAACTTCATGCCATATGTATTTCTTTAAGAAAAGTTATAAACGTCTGTGCTTGATGAGGATCTTTTTCGCTCCTCTTGTGGAAACAACAGATGTAAAGATAAGAGTTCATAATCCTCAATGGATGACAAAATGGTCTTCAAATTTTAGTTTAAATCCTTAAAAGCAAATCTGACTGTGGACTACTTCTCCGTATAAAGTTCAGTCTTTCATTGACTTCCGAAAATAATTACAGTCTGACAAGATTCCAAAAGTCTTGCAACAGAATCCTGTCTGCAGTAACTATGGGTCTTGATTGCCTGGCCAAGATGTACTTGACCACGAGGGACATATACTCTAATGGCCTGATTCACAGAGGTAACTAACACTTTTGAGTAATTTATAGTTTTGACTAAGTTTGCTACTTTTTACATATTCACAAAATCAGAGTGTAAATTACATCTAAAAAAAAAAAACGTTAGTAATTCCAGTGCCCTACATGGCGAACCAATGTTACTGCAGCACCTACGCGTAGAAGATAACGGAGGTAGGGAATTAAAATAAAAACCCATAAGGATTAATGTTAAATTAAAATATTTAAAATAGTTAAAAATAGAATTTAATACAAAAAATATAAAATAGTACATATTTTTCATATACATATTAAATATTTTAATACCCTCTTCTGAATTTACAAATAATGTAATAAGTAATTGTTATGAAAAAATTCTTGAATTAATTTTAAATATTTGTGTGCATCACGTTTAATAATTATTAATGCATAGCTTCAAAAAGTTGTTTCTATAGGTGGCAATTTACTTTTTAAATTCAAACTTAAAAACAAATTCAATTAGTATATTTCCATTTATTAAAGTTCTGATTCAAAATTAAGTTGCTAGTGCTGCAGCCTTTATTTTGTTCTATTTTTAAAATAAATACATAAAATGAATTTAAATAAATATTTAACATAAAAAATATGTTTAAGATTTATTCTCGAGGAAAAAAGCTTTTCCATTTTTCCTCATACCTTATCACATAGAGATCTCTACCCTAACTGTGGAGTCTTCTTATATTTCCTCTACATCACCCTATATTTTATTTCATTTGCCTCTATTTAACGATAGGTAGACTTTCTTGATGAGCTCTGTAATTGGTAGCACAAACTCAAAAAAGTTCTTGACAAAATGCTTGTAAAATCTGGCCAATCCACAGAACTTTTGGCATTGTTCACATTCTTTAAGTTGTGGACAATCTTGTCCCGCTTCAGTCTTTGTGGATCGATTTGCAAACCCTTGTCAGAAACCCTTGTCAGAGATAATGAATCCTAAAACAGCAAGGATGTTTCAAAGACACCTTGAGTTTTGCGTTTAAGGCAAGTTTTCTGAGTGATTGTTACATTCCTTTCTTATCTTGTCTATGCTGCTTCAAATAAAATCAGAATGTCATCTAAGTATATTAATATATAGCTGTCTAACATCTCTCCAAATGAGTTATTAATGAAGTTCTGGAAGCCAATGGAGCATTACATATACCAAATGTCATGACTTGGTACTCAAAATGCCCGTATTGTGTGTTAAATGCTGTCTTACACTCATCTTTTTCACGGATGCTAAAGAAATTCTGTTTCCTTTTAAGTTTACAGCATATCTTCTCTGTCTTCTTATAACGATCGAACAGAATGGAGATGAGTGGGAACGAATTGCGATTTCGTAAAGCAATTGCATTGAGTTCACTGTAGTCTATGCAAGGACGATAGTCCCCATCTGATTTTGGGATGAAGAAGATTGGTGCTTTTGCAGGAGATAGTAAACTCTCAATGAATACTTTAAGTTTTCATCTCGAAATGCTTCCAGAATTGCATCTGCCTTAGATGTCAAAGGATAGATGTGACCATGTGGTATTCTGGCTTGTGGAATCAGATCTATAGCATAATCATACTCCTATGAGGGGGTAGTACATCCACTCCTTTTTCAATGAAGACATCTGAAATTCTCTATAGGATTCTAGTAGGAAATGTGCCCTAGCACGTTGTCTCTTCCAATGACGTTCTTTACAGTATTCAGAAGAGATACAAATGTCCTCCTTTTTGCAATTAATATGAGGGTTGTGAGTTCTCAACCGAGTAGTTCAAAGCACAAGAAGGAACACAAGAGTAGCAATAACATCAAAGGTAAGTGATTCCACATATGCATTGCCTAAAACTACTTACAGTGGTTTAGTTTCCCAACACTCATCACCAAGGCATCTTTCTATCAATGCCTTGCATGGATTTGGCAACGATATTCTCATGTCTTCTCTTACAGCAACAGGCTGACGGAGCATCCGGTCAGTAAAGCATTTCAAGACACCGCTGTCGATCAAAGCCATAACAGGTCAGGGACATTACAGCTTTATCTGTACTTTGAGGTTGTAAGTGACATCTGGTAGCCAACTCTTCATGAGACATGCGTTCACCTTAAGTTTGCTGGTTATAGGGTGAGTAACCTAGGTTTCTTTCAACTAGAGATAATTGTGAACATGATGTCCTTTTTCCCCACAATCCTTTTGTTTACTTTTTTCCTTAACTTCTGTGGCGAAATGGCTTTCACCCCAACCATATTTTCATATTTTACTTCTCTTCTGTGTATTCTTCAATTTGGTTAGATGGAGTCACTCTTAGAAGAATATTATTACTTTCCTTTCTCTCTGACATCTTTTCTTCTGAGCCTCATTCTGCATGTTTCAATCATAAAATCATTGTTTCTGATGTTGACTACCAAGCCTAAGGTACCCTTTACTAATGCTTACCCATTGTAGAAGGCTGCTGCAGCAGCTTCATCAGACTGTAATATTTATAAATACTACTGGAATGCAGAATGCATGAACCTATCATCAACCATATTCGAGCAAGAAAGTCCCTGTGGTACGTGTACCAGAATTAATTCTTTTTTAAAATAATGGTGAGGCATGAAGGAAGAGCATCCCTTGTATCCCAACATTGTTTATTTCTCCAATCTGTGTGACTGTGATGAGAGGAGGTGTATTATAAGCTGTTGTTGTGTGACTTCACAGTGTAATACTCCGACCCCTTTAGGACCAGTAGGTTTTGTTTGTGAACCCCTTAACTCAACCCTGGATAGCTGTGGCTCTTAGCAGTTAGGCTGACATGGTGGAACAACTATAAAGTATTTAAACAGTACCAAAACAATTGAAGAAGAAATAGAAGAGAGACTGAAGAAATTTGACAACATTTTATAAAAATAGATTGTATTTTTATGTATTTTAGACACCAAAATGAAGAAGATCCACTGGTGGGTTCCGAAGATACATATACTTTAAGATACAGTAAGTATGCACTTTTAACTTAACTGCAAACAAGTATTGGCAAATTAGAATTTGACACTTAGAAACATTTTCAAGAAAAATTTTGGTAAGTATAAATCTGTTTACTTTGAGTCACTTTAGGTGACCAACTCTGGCAGGGAGCCAGTCAAGAAGACAAGCAAGGCCTCCAAAAACAGTTACCTGTAGAAAAAAGTAGACCTCAGTCAGTTTCAGGCATTGTATCCTCTTGTCATAGATTGCTATAGAAATGTCCATGACGTAAGGGATATAGGATGGTGAAGATGCTGTGGATGCGAAGCAGCTACTCCTCGGTCCACAGGCTTGATGAGCCAGTCTTGGCCTTAGAAAGTAACGATCCTTGAAGTTCTCTTGAGCCTAGTAGAAGTCCAATCGCCACTGGGCCACCCATTGCCCAGTATCACAGTCACAGTGGAATCCTACCTCGGGCGATAACTAACCTGGGGCGTAAACTCCACTCCGCGGGTGGAGTTCATAGAGTTCTTGTCACTCCGCACACCACTTGGAGTTCTGCAAAAACTCTGCATACGCTACATAGCAGAGTTTACAGCCACTCACCCCTTGTCACAACAAATGCAGGCTGCATGGAAAGTCAGCAGCCAATGCGATTGGACTGGGAAAAGCAATGAACTGCAGAACTGTCTGGCTCCATTCACATCTAAAGATTTGTGTCTAGAAGCGGGCGTCAGAGCTGTAGCATCACTTGCATTCCAATGTCCTCACAGCCTTGTCCGGTGATCGAGGGGAAGAAGGAAAAAATTGCTTCATCTTTTCAAACGAGCAAGAACATACCGACTGCATACAATTAGCAGTTGTGTTCCAAGTGCAATGGTGGCCTCCTTGTCAACTTTCCTCCTCTGCCTGTCTTTTATTTAGCATTTAATTTCATGTCGCGAGTACATTAACGAATGGCTAAATTATTTTATTTTACCAGATGTCTATTCAGTTCTGTTTCCAAATTCGCCTTCAAGTAATTTAAGGTCACGACGAGCGTGCACAGCGGACTGGCGGAATTCAACCACTCATGGAACTCCGTAGAATCTTTAGTTACCTCTGCGGAATTCCGAGGGGTACTACTCCGCAAATTCCATCCACCCCTAGCAATAACTTGCATTCTGAGCGACCAAGCTGCACTCAGAAGACCTTTTCAGGTCCAGTACACTCAGCAGGAACTTTTTATGTATCAGTTCCAGGTCTGTGGGACTGCACGGCAGTGAGGGGCGGCGATTCGAATATCCATGCTACCAACTCACCCCATCAGGCTTCTTCAACTGTTGTGGCCCTGTGCTGTGAGCAGGAGGTCATTCAGCTGACCTTTGGAGTCTCTTGCTTTAGCTGGGCTCAGGAGTTAACATCTCCACGAGCAGGAAACGGTAGACAATCCATCTTCCTTTTCTAGCCACCAGGTATTTCCTTTCAGTGACACTCGTATCTCAGGCCTGAGCACTGATGTAAGCAGGAGAGTTACTGCTGGAAAGGGGACAATGTTCCTTTTCAAGCGGTACACCTCCATAAAGGATGCCTCCTCGCAATGACCACAGGACCACAATCCCCAACCAGGTATCCACCCACTAGACACCAAGAAGTGGGAAAGGGCCCCACAGGCATGGGTAAGTGATGCCATCCCCAAAGTGGGTCACCATGTTCATCGGAAAAGGTAGGAAGGGTGGTAGGAATTTTGTGGATCCCTGCAGATTCTCAAACTTTCCCCTACAGAAATGTATGGAAAATGTGTGAGGTTTTCAGGGCATTCAGGGTAGGATTATGGGAACCGAAGCTGGAAATGCAAAACTAAACCGACTCCATCTTATCCGAGTCAAATGAACGCATTGCTACAGCACTACTACATGCTGAAGAATCAGTGACTAATAATTATGGACGCTTTGCAGAGCTGTGATCAGTATGGCATGAGAAGACTAGGGAATGAGATATGATGTAATTGTTCTGGCATTTGCAAGATCTTATCAAGGTTGCATCTGTGATGGTAAGAGCATGCTGTTTCACAAATGTTATCATTGTAACAGGAAAGAGTTGTTACACATACAG
Organism: Triturus cristatus; assembly: GCF_964204655.1. Classification (NCBI taxonomy): domain Eukaryota; kingdom Metazoa; phylum Chordata; class Amphibia; order Caudata; family Salamandridae; genus Triturus; species Triturus cristatus. Next base: position 634,160,391 of record NC_140589.1, on the reverse strand, counting down.
TGAATGCACATTTATTTGTCTTGCCTAAGACCTGAACTGTTGGGTAAATTTCCACTGCTAACTACCTCTGTTTTGAGTTTTTTGTCAGATACCTTGCTGAAACTCCAGGAGCTCCCATGTCATTCACATTCAGCTGAATAAAGCTTTGCTCTTACAAAACCATTCTGCTAATGAATTTCATATAAGGTCGGGGCTTTGACCGTTCTGGTGGAGAAACTAGGGCACGTTGTAAACTAGGGAGTCGTGCATGCCACGGCAAATGGAGGGATATTCTCCTAATATTCCGATCTTTGCTCCTGGACCCGGCTGTATTGGTAAGTGTAAATTGTGTAACCATAGCAGTTCTTTGAGAGCGACTACAGGCATAGGGTGGGGGATGAGGAATAAAAGGTTGCCTGTGAGAGGTACAAGGCATGATACGTTTTCCTCCCTTTCTCTATCACCATGGAGTGATTGCAGAAAGGGAGGACTGGTGGAGGAAATTAGTGTGTCTTCTCTAGGGGAGAGGGTTCCCTTCTAAATGTACGAGTAAGTCTGCGGAAGGGGTAGGCCATTCAGGGTATGAAAGTCTAGTAGTCGAGCGAGAGTGATATATCATCAGCTTGTTACAATACCACGAAAGCTAGAAGTAGATTTGCAAAAAAAAAAGAACACGGGTATTACAAGTATTTAATTTGAATGAGGCTGAGGTAAAGTAAGAGAAATGTGTGGCATTGCAGCATTTGTTTGAGGAGTTGTTGGAAAAGACCAGAAAGTGGGAGGAAATGGAAGGTTTAATGATAAAGTGGATAAAGGAATCGTCAGGAAAATTGATGGTTCAGGATACTGATGAGATTCCTCAAATGCATTGATTAGAATTGAAAGAGAAATATCCATTTAGAGAGGTGCCAGGGGCATACGGGTATACATTCATGTACCTTGGACCACGTATGATTTGTGGTCATTTATTAACGAATTTCCGAATTTGTGGGGAACTCCCAAAAATGATAAAGAGAAGCAACGAGGATAACACAGTTGTCAAAATTATTGGGGACCGATTTGGATGCATTGTTTTCTATTGTAGTACCAAAGGACTTGTAGGACAGTTATAAGGTCTGTGTCTGTGAAGTGTTAAGATACTGAGCCTCAGTGTATGTTTCTAAAGTTTGAGCCCTCATCAGTGGGATGGATAAGTACATATACAGTGATGCAGTATTTGAAGGAAAGGGTGCCACTGCAATGTGTACGTTGGTCTAAAATCATGCTAACTACCTAGAATAAAGATGAGAGTGTAGATGCGTCCCAAGAGAGACTGCTGTAACTGTATGAGCAACATAGTGGAATAGAGGGTGAAGGTCAGTTTTGATTGCCGGCCGTGGTGTCAGCTTTTGTGGTGGGGCTGTGGCCTGATGTTAGCACTCCGATGCAACAGTAGAGGAAATGTTGGCATTCGCACAGTATTGAGGTAAATATCCTTATTGGAAATGGAAGAAGGATAAAGATAAATTGATGGTAGTGCAAACAGAGTTTTTCCAGCAGATGCCACCTGTTCTGCACGTATTAAGAGCTCATGTGCACACCCACCAGTCCAGAGGTGCTGGAGAAATAGGCCGAGGTGGCTGGGTGACTCTTGTGCCTCTCCTTAAAAACACCTGGAAGCACCCATCTGAACCTTTGGTCTGGGAGAGTGATTCTCATTAATTATTCTGTCTTGCCAATCCTGCCGTCTCAGCTACAGGTGCCACAAACACAAATATTCAGGAGGTTTGGAGAAATAAAAGGTTAACCGAGGTAACCATAGATAGACTGCAGTCAGGTTGCCTCTGTGAGGTAAAAGCCATCAACAATTTAGAGAGTAACCCCTTTTATAAAGACATGGGGGACTGGGTTCAGCTAAACCAACGCAAATGTTTTTCCCGTAACCTTATTATTGAAATCCAAATGGATGATAAACTATATTAACAAATGTCACTGGTATTTTATGTGTATATTATAAAATATTTATGAGATTCCAAATATAGTGGCTGGAGAATAATTTGGTTTTTCTTGGCATCAAACTTATAACTGTTGTTCTTGTGTTGACAATTAAGCATCCACATATCGAAAGTTTGGATTTTAACAATAGGTTCAGGGGGAAAACTATTGCAGAGGTAAAAGGCATGCCAGGTATTCCTACCTTTCCCAATCACAATGGATTGAATGCACAAAGGGCACACTGGGGAAGGTAATGAGTGTGTCTTCTCCTCCAGGGGAGGGGGGTTCCTTCCCTGATGTATGAGTGATTCTTCCAAAGGATTAGGCTATTCAGGGCATGAAGTCTATTAGAGGTTGTAGGAAGCGGTCATTGAAAACCGTAATCTTACCCAGGTAACCTCAAGGAAGAAGGAGGTATATGACAGTGCCAGGTTTGTCCTTTAGAGATTGTAAGCATGAAAATGGTCTTAGGAGGGTTGGTTCCCCTCTGGGTATTTTGCGTAAAATACTTTAGGAGTGGAGATTTCCCTCCAGATGTATGAGCAGCAGAGGTTGAGGCACTGCATTAATAGAAAACAGAGAGCAACTGATAACGCTTGTGAGAGCAAGGTAACTGGTCAACTGTGCAGGGTGTTGGCTATGATAAAGAAAGAAATTTTACAGAAGTGGAAAGAGTTTTGATGTGAGGGTGTCGTGGAGAAAGATGGGTTATATCTCTCTTTGGTGACACCCTCTGCTCCTGAAGGTCTGGAAGAAGATGAAGATTGTCTTGTTGAAGGTATAAATGTTTGTTCACCACCAACGCTTTATGAACAAAAAGGGTTCTGGAGAAACTCTTGGAAGAGCAAAATAAAGTGTTGGAATGCTATGTTGCATGGTGAAAGAAGGGATGGGCATGGGAAAGATTAAGCAGAGATGATTTGATTAAGTTGGTGATACAGGCTATTAGCTGAGCACGAGTGGCATATCATCAGTTTGATATGATAACTGAACAGCTAGGAGTGGATTTACAAAAAAGAACGCGTCTGTCTGCATTCCTTACTAGCTAAAGAGTTAAGTGAGGGCTGTGCATGATGACATGGGTGAATCAAGGGATTGCTAGCATCAGCAGGTCCAGCCCGCTCAGTCCTCTCCTCGCTCAGTTGCCTAAAAATTCTTTGATTCTGATTCCCTTTTATTTCAATCTTTTGGTATGGAGCAGTAGCTCCCACTTTTCCACCAATTGGAAAACAATCAGGATGAACTGTTGGATCATCCAGTTGATCTGAAATACCTACATGCTTTCCTTCCTGTCCCTCCCTGTGGATTATCCTCCTTCCGCCAGGAAGTGTTCCCTGCCACACAACTCATTTCAGAAGGCAGTGTACGGAATCTGAGGGCTTGATGTAAAATTAGACTATTCTCACATATTGCTGTCCCACTCCAGCAGTATATTTAGCAAGGAACATTTGGCTCTCACTCCTGAGAGGTGGTGCAAGTGTGGAGGCATAGCACTAGACAGCCTGCAACTCACATGCAATAGACCTCAAAGAAGTAGTGCTTGGAGCTCCATGGTCTTTCCACAGGCCTGCCGACCCTGCATCACAATGTAGATACTTGTGCCTCCATGGTGAGTTTGAAGGAGTCATCTAGGCTACCAGAAAGCCTGCCACAAAATGCCTTTATGCAGACCACTTAAAAACAGTTGTGCAATTTCATAAATCCGAAGACTTGACCCTTTTAAATCACACCTTGCTGGTGTCTTGCACTTCACACTTTTCCTCTCACAGCAAGGACTAGCTATGGCTATAGATAAAAGTAACTTGGCAGCACAATCAGCTTTCATACAGCTCCATGAACAACCTTCATTGTTTAAATCGCCATTAGTGGTTCTTTTTTTAAAGGTTTACTTTGTATGTCCCCCCCCCCCACTTGTTAATTGCATCCCCTTTTGATCTGCTGCACAGTTGCTAACTTGGACTTCTTACTTTGAAGATAATATTAATAGTAGCCATACCTTCAGCAGTAGGGTCGGTGAGCTTCAAGCTCTCTCAGTTTCCCACCTTTTACTGTTTTATACCCGGTCCAGTTGGTCGTCAGCATCTGGTGATTTTGGCTCTTCATATACTCCAGTCTACCAACCTTCCATCGTTCTTGCCTTCTCCTCATCCCAATTAGAAAGTCAAATGACTACATAGACTGGACCCCAGTAAGCTGTTTCCTACTACACAACTAAAATATACAGGTTAGAGTGGATAATCAGCTCTTTGCGAGCTGTGCTGGAGCCAAGAAAGGGAAGGCAGAGGCCAAACACACTGTTTCACGTGGGTCATCTTCTGTATCCAGATCTGCACTGTCTTGGCCAAGGCTGACCCTGTGGAGAGCATTGGTACCCACTTCGCTAGGATAATGGGTGCTTCTACAGTTCCAAACAGATGTATTACAGTGGCTCACATCTGTCTGGCACACACGTGGTCACTCTGCATACATCTGTTAAACATTACAATTCAATTCAATATCTTTATTCTCGGTCATTTAGACCATCAAAGATAAAAGTACATTACATTTGTTTTTTTAAAAAAGAAAACTCTGAAAGTTAACAATGTTTTAAGCAAATTCAATCACTCAATAACCTTCAAAAATTTCATGATTCAAAACATTTAAAAAACATTAAAAGAATCATAAAAGATACACCAATGTCTTAATACTTTAAACAGAGGCCCCCGCTTTTAAAATGCGAGATCGAACATACCACATGGCCATTAGATACTTTGATAGTGCAAAAACGATCGGGGGTGACAGATCAGTTTTGACGATTCTAAACGCCGGCAAATATTTCCTAAAGCCCATGTTTTTAAGAATAGGTAAAAGCCAGTATCTCCTCGCTCTTTGGTAAGCTTTGCAAAAGAGAACCACATGTAGGTCATTCTCATGAGGGTGTGTGCAGGCAGGACACTGCTCTACCCCCGAGGGCCTAGACCAAGAACTCGTGAAGGCCCTCAAAGGGAGAGATCCGTATCTCCATTGTAGGTATAATTTTCTTGCCAGCACAGGACCCATTCCATCCAATACACTTTCCATTTGGTAGGAATCTTTCAGTTGTATAAATATGTGGGTCAATGATCCCATCCGTGTATTAACTATACCATTTGTCAGCTTCGACTGGTAATAGAATTGTGAAAGTGCCTTTCGAGAGGTCCTCTTGCATGAGTTAGCAGGGTCGATCCATAATTCGGAGAGACCTAGGCTTTCACATGTACTCCTTATATATTTTAACCAAGGAATATTAGAAATATTTGGTAAAGCCATAAACTCTTGGAGCTCTCTTCTGTAATCATCAAGATCCTGGCTACTCCATATTCTTCGCCAAAAGGCCAGGGGCTTCAGCCCTAACTCCTCGGCAATTGGCCTTAGACCTAAATCCAATCTCAGGGGAAGCAGTGGGGTACTCGAAGGAAGGGCCACTAGCTGCCTGAGAAACCTGTTCTCAGTTGTTGTTAAATTATCTGCAGATACATGGCCCCAAAGCTCCGCCCCATATACAACTGAGCCCCGAGCTTGAGATTTGTAGATCTGTATCATAGGGCCCAGTGGGCGATATATAGATTTACTCGCCATTCTTAGAATTCCCCCCGTCTTCTGTGATAATTTCAAATTTGCCCTAGTCAAATGAGTCCCCCATGTCATTTTCTCATTCAGGGTAACCCCCAAATATTCAAATGTGGAAACCCTCTCCAATCGCACCTTGCCTAGGAGAGGGTTTGGACGTGTTGAAGGTGTTGGGTTCAAAATTATGAACTTTGTCTTAGAGGCGTTGATTTCTAGACCCCTCTCAGTACAAAATTTCAGAAACCCATCCACTATCCTTTGAATTCCCATGGGGGATTTGGAGAGCAGCAGGGTGTCGTCTGCAAACATTACAGCAGGCACCCTGCTGCCGTTCAATTTGGGAGCGTCAATGTCTTTTAACCTGGACAAAAGGGCGATTACCCCGTTGAACAAAGAGGCAGAACAGGGTAGGTGCTAATACACATCCCTGCCTCACCCCCCTGTCAACGGGGAATCTTTCTGTTAAGCCCCCCATCCGGCCACACCTGACCTGCGCAAAATTGTCCTGGTGTAATTTAATCAGTATAGCCAGGATGTCTGGCGGGACTCCCATATCGCCCAGGACCTTCCAAAGTTTGGATCTAGGCACCAGGTCGAAGGCAGCCCGTAAATCCACGAATACCGTGTACAGGCTGCCCCCTTCCAAAAGCGCCGTCCTCCAATAAATAAGACTAAGGCGAAAAATTTGATCGGTAGTGGATACCCCCTTTCTAAACCCAGCCTGGTAAGGGCTCATAGTAGCGGTCTCCTCTATCCAATTCTGCAGACGGTCTAGAATGAGCCTCCCAAAGAGTTTTTGCGACACATCTATCAAGCTGATGGGTCTGTAGTTGGATGGGAGCAGAGGCGAGCCTTTCTTAAAGATTGGAACCACCTCTGCGCCCAGCCAAGTACAAGGCACATCCATGCCCTTAAGAATCGCATTAAATAGCGCCAAAAAATAGGGGGCCCATATATCTGGCTCCTGTTTGAAGAGATCACCTGGGAGACCATCCAAACCGGGTGCCTTTCCCGCTGACAAGCCTGTTATAGCAAGCCGCACTTCCCTTATGGTGAATGGATCCCCTTCCTTGCAATTATGGACCGACGGGATAGTAATGCAACTGCCGTGGCCTGGCACCTCTGAATACAGAGACTGGAAGTGCTCCTGCCAGGTCTTAGAAGAAATATTTGGCTCTATTGCCGAAACAAGTTCCTCGGAGCCTGAGTTGACAATTCTCCAGAACTTCCGCGAGTCCATGGAGGCTAGAGCACTGGCAAGTTGTTCCCATTTGTTCTGATCCCAGTCAATCTTAGCGTTAGTAATTAGCTTCTTGTATTCACGTCTCTTGGTTTGGATCTCCGACCTGCTATTGCGGTTCTTGATGCTCAACAAGAGATCTCTCCTTGCCCTACGGCACGCCGCATTGTACCAGGTGCACTGATTCCTTCCTCTTCCCCTCCTTGGACCATAATTAAATAGATCCAAAGATAGGGTCTTTACAAGTTCTTCATGGAGCAGCCAAGTGTGTTTATTATTGGCCCCTGTACTAGGTTCAATACTCAAAAGCGCCATTTTTTCCAAAATGGGAATAAAGCTATTATAAAGCCGGGGCAGTTTATCTGCGCATGTTACTATTTTTCCCCACTTAATTCTTCTCCTATTGTTTTCTAGAACCAGGTCAGGGTGTGTCTTATGAGGTTCAACTTCCCCACAGCCCCGACCGGGGAGGAGAAAGTCCAATTCTAGGGCGTTATGGTCGCTGTCTTCTCTGTCGGTGACCCTGAAATCAATGACATGCGACCATGAAGATAGTTGCACTAAGATGTAATCAAGTCTTGATTCCCTGCCCTTCCGATTAAATGTAGGTTTACTCGGGATATCAGACTTGGCTCGCCCATTACAAGCCCTAACTCCATGTCTCAAGGTTAGGGCAGTAATCTGTACTGCCAGCGGGCTCCAGGCTTTTGGCGAAATGGATTCTATCGGTGGTACTTGCCATCTTGCCTCTTCCTCTAGACTTGCCCCATCTAAAAGACCTGGTAGGGGTTCATAGTGTGAATTCAGATCCCCACCCACTACAAATGGGTACCCCCTGGGCAGTTCAGCTAAAAGATCTGTAAGTTTATCAATGGTAGGGGATTCCTGCGAGGTGGCAACCGGTCTCGAATAGACGTTCACCACCGCTAGTCTACAGCAGTAGGACCATTCCAATAAAACCACTAGTATATCTTCTGAGTCCACTGGAAAGCGCGTAGCTTTGCATCCCAAATGGGCTGCGACCCATGTTTCAAGACCACCTGATGGGCGCCCCCTTCCCCCCCATTTAGCGGGAATAGAGAATACTGCGAAGCCCTGCCTCGCATGCTCCTCTCTCTCCCAGGTTTCCTGGAACATACAAAGGTCTTTGGAATCAATGTATTCAGTCCATTCATTGCAATCGGACTTATTTCCCAAACCCGCCACATTCCACGATAATATTTTTAGTGGCAGGGGCCTATCACTCCAGGTGGTGTTAAGGGTGCAAATGTTCCCTTTATCATTAGTCATAATCTCTATGTGTGACAGGGGGATACTTGTTTCCTCCTTTGCATTCTGGGATGTATTACTGATGGAATTACTCATGGGCACATAGTGTTCCAGGTCGATGGGGTACTCTGTTTCTTGATTTGTTTCATCCTCAGTCTCCTGTGCTACAGAATTAGACTTCCCACTGGAATCTGTGGGCAGTCAATCGACCATGTCTAAAATGCTATAGCTATTTCAGGTTGGAAGATAGAATTGCTGGTGGGGTCTCCAGGAAGGATGATTATACTCGCCTACACCCCAGTTGCCTTCTTTCCCGTGGTAGATTTCCCAACCCTCTTCAGCCATGTTGGAGGTAGGATGGGCTAGCTCCTCTCTTCGAAGGTTGGGTGATACTCTCCAACCTCTAGGTGGACCCCCGCCCAATCTCTCTGGGTATGAGTGCACTGTGTTGATTTCGGGATACCCTTGATGTTGTCTACTAGGGTGATGGAAGACTCCCCTTTTTTTTTGGACTCCCCACCCAACCGATCTTTGTAACTGAGTCCCCCAAGTCTCACCTTCCCTGTCGTATGTTAGAGGGGGGTAGAAAAAGGAGAGGGGTAGGGATTGAATGGTGGTCCCCTCTTCATTGGCGGCCCATCCACAAATCTAACGGACTGTCCTTTGATCTTTGAAGTTAACTATAACGCAGTCGCCGTTAATAGATTTGGTTAGACTGCCCAGCCACGGGACCCTTCGTACCATAAGAACGGGGCTTGATATACCTTCAGGAAGTGGTCTATAGGTGCATAACCAATTAATCACCTTGTTTTTAAGGGAGACAGTGGATTCTTTGGAGGAAGCATTCAGTTCCGGTACCCCTACCAGAACAACAGTATATGGGGCTGCCTCTGGAAGGAGGTTTATTGGTCCAGGGTTTGGCCTCTTACTCGCTCCCTCTGCCATTGGCTCCACATTATTCAGTGAGTCAGTAGGGACGGAGTTACATTGCCCAATTTGGTCTGCCCTAATTGAAGGGGGAGATAGATGATTGAGCTGGTCCGTGTGATTTTTTTGAGCATCTGCCTTCGGTTTAGTATTGATGTTTGTGGGCAAGGTGGGTAGTGCCTGCTGTGTTGTATGTGTGGCGCTTTTAGCCCGATTAATAGGCTGGGAGGGACCTATTTTTGTAACCCTGTCGGGACCCTTTATTCCACCCTTACTGGCTGTTTTCAAACTGTCAGCTAGTTGGACTGTAGATTTTTCAATGACCACTAACCTAGCTTCCATTTTTATTAGCCTTTCCTCCAGTGGACTGAGGAGGTTTCTTATAAGGGTACCTATATCTGCAAGGGTGATATCCTCCTCGATAGGCTCAAATAAATTTAACTCGGGTTGGTTGCTTGTCTCCCCTGGTGGATTGGAGCAGATGGCCTCAGCTCTATCCATTGGGAATTTTTCCCTATCATTCAGACCAGAGCTTCTTGTTATCGGGTTTGTGCAAGGTTTTGTGGTAGTTGGTTTGCGCACACCCTTGGTCTTGGGACCTCCGCTCTTTTTGGGGATGGCTCCTTCCCTAATCCCCTTTCGCTTATTCGCTTTAGCGACTCTGGAGTTGGTATTATCAGTGTCTGGCGTGGGATTTAAATTAATAGATATGGGGTGGGGTTGAGCAGGCGGGAGAGTTAGCATGCTAAAATCAGCACAATCACTAGGGTCCTTTCTGCTTGACTGAAAAGTACAATTTGATATATCCAGGGACCCAGAAAGATTATTCATACCATCCACCCCTGTGTCCAACACAATAAGTTCAGAGCTTACCACAGGAGATTTTGCCTGGGCCAAGGGGCCCATAGACGATCTCCGCACCCAGTCCAGCTCTTGGGATATTCGTCTTTCCAGGAGCGTGATGTCCTCAATTAGCAGTGACCCGGCTTTCACAATGTATTTATCCAGTGTACCCTTAGATGTAGGTGCAACAGCCGTGGCACTTTTGCTTCTTGTTTCGATTGACGACATCTTTGCAGGGAAGTGCCGGTAGCGATCCTCTAAGTCCAACAATGGACTGGGGGGTCCAGGGGGGATGGCCCAGGCCCGACCTCTCCCGTCCTCTAACGGCCTCAAACGGCCCGCTCTTTGCCCGGTCTTCGCCCCGGCTCGCGTCCCGCACACGTCCTGCTAGCGCGTGTGAGCAATAGTGTGGTATAAAGAGAAAGCTGAGGGCGGAGAGAGGGGAGGAGCCGGGAAGAGGGCCAGGTGCAGCCGATGTGCGGCGCGCACAGCTCCCTGGTCCTCGCAGTCCCGGACACGCAGGCAGTAGATGGTAAAATCTCCCCTCTAGCAGACAAGAGCAGGCAGCACAATGTCCTTCCGAGTGCAGGAACCGGCGTAGGAGACGAGCCCCGGAGTCCAACAACCAAGTGTCAATCCTCGAGCGGCTCCCGCGAAGCGGGGGCCGCGAGTCGCGATGAGGTCTGCGGGGGAGGAGCCGGGAAGAGGGCCAGGTGCAGCCGATGTGCGGCGCGCACAGCTCCCTGGTCCTCGCAGTCCCGGACACGCAGGCAGTAGATGGTAAACTCTCCCCTCTAGCAGACAAGAGCAGGCAGCACAATGTCCTTCCGAGTGCAGGAACCGGCGTAGGAGACGAGCCCCGAAGTCCAACAACCAAGTGTCAATCCTCGAGCGGCTCCCGCGAAGCGGGGGCCGCGAGTCGCGATGAGGTCTGCGGGGGAGGAGCCGGGAAGAGGGCCAGGTGCAGCCGATGTGCGGCGCGCACAGCTCCCTGGTCGTCGCAGTCCCGGACACGCAGGCAGTAGATGGTAAACTCTCCCCTCTAGCAGACAAGAGCAGGCAGCACAATGTCCTTCCGAGTGCAGGAACCGGCGTAGGAGACGAGCCCCGGAGTCCAACAACCAAGTGTCAATCCTCGAGCGGCTCCCGCGAAGCGGGGGCCGCGAGTCGCGATGAGGTCTGCGGGGGAGGAGCCGGGAAGAGGGCCAGGTGCAGCCGATGTGCGGCGCGCACAGCTCCCTGGTCCTCGCAGTCCCGGGCACGCAGGCAGTAGATGGTAAACTCTCCCCTCTAGCAGACAAGAGCAGGCAGCACAATGTCCTTCCGAGTGCAGGAACCGGCGTAGGAGACGAGCCCCGGAGTCCAACAACCAAGTGTCAATCCTCGAGCGGCTCCCGCGAAGCGGGGGCCGCGAGTCGCGATGAGGTCTGCGGGGGAGGAGCCGGGAAGAGGGCCAGGTGCAGCCGATGTGCGGCGCGCACAGCTCCCTGGTCCTCGCAGTCCCGGACACGCAGGCAGTAGATGGTAAACTCTCCCCTCTAGCAGACAAGAGCAGGCAGCACAATGTCCTTACGAGTGCAGGAACCGGCGTAGGAGACGAGCCCCGGAGTCCAACAACCAAGTGTCAATCCTCGAGCGGCACCCCTGGGTTTTAAACGCCCCAATTCTCGCTTTTGCTGGGGCTCTCGGCAGAAGCGTCCCTCTCGCGTCGGCGGTCGGCAGGTGAGACGGCTGTCAGACGCACCCTGCGCGCGCACTCGCTCTCCGAAGGGTGTGTGGCCAAAGCCGATCAGCCCAGACTGATAAACATTACTACATCACAGCCAAGCATGCAGTGATGGATACTTTACCTGGGCTGTGCTTGCATATATTCCTTGGGTAATCAGCAGTACTCATTCCCACTTCTTGCTTCCAGGACTCATGCTTAAGGTTGAGGAATCTGCACTAAATACATCCATCAGAAACAAACGTTACTTGCCTTCGGTAACACTACTTCTGGTGGATACACAGTCTTCCTGTAGATTCCTCACCACCGTCACTACTCCCTGATGATTCAGTGCAGTATGTAAGAAGATCCCAAGGTATCCAAACATGTTATGTGCTGTTATTTTCACTCTCTCGGTTCCACTTGGCATGCCTTGATTGGGCTCAGAAAAAGTATGCAGATCTGACACCAGTGCATTGGTTGGCACCTTTTATATTCTGGTGTCATCATGTCTATTCGGCAGAGACTTTTTAAGGCGTGGGAAAAGTGGGCAATAGCAAGTTTCCCCACCTTCTTAGGGGCCCCGGGTAATGTGAGTGGGACATTCAAAATTCCTACCATTATAATATTGCTCATAATAAGCAGCTTCAATTTTTTATTTGAGAGCTGAGCATGCTTAGCCGAAAATTACAGACAGAGTTACTAAGGATTTGCACAGAGAAAAATCAAGCAAAGTGACGCAAAGAAGCACTAGGGTATTTGTTTTCCAGCTCAAAAGGTATTTTGTGCTGGAAAGGAACCCTTTTTTCTAGTGGGTATAGCTTTTTGCACTGCTTTGCACCATGATGGGACATTACTTGGGTGTTACTTTGGTGATTTAGCACAAACACCAATAAAAAAGCTGCATCTACTAAGATAGCCAGACCTGGCTTTGTATCACAAACCTTACATTGGATTACATTTCCCCAAACATTCCACACATTGAATGTTTGATGTTCTGTGCACCACACACCAAGTATGTGATTTTTTGGGGAATTTGTCTAGGCATCGGATTTTGTACTTCTAGTACATATCCTATGCTAAACAGCATGCACACACTGCTGTGCCATGGTGCAGAGGTTGACTATTGCTCTAGGCAGTCGGTTTGTGTGCCATGCGGCGGGCATTCAGGGCACTGCCCTCTCTTGGATCGCGTCCTTCCTTTTAGGCAGGACGCAAGCGGTTCATCTTTCCGGATTTTCCGCTCCCCCTCGTTCGGTCACCTGTGGGGTGCCGCAGGGCTCTTCTCTTTCCCCTCTTCTTTTTAATCTCTATATCCGCCCTCTTGTCTCTTCTCTTCTCGAGCTGGGGGTTTCCGTGTATAACTACGCTGATGACCTCCAGCTTGTTTTCGATCTTTCATCCCCTCTTCTTTCCCTTCCTAAATTTTGCTCTACTCTAGTTTTTATTTCGCAGTGGATGAGCTCCAATCATTTGAAGCTCAATCCGGATAAAACGGAGCTTGTCCTCACCGGTGGCCCTTCCAACCCTTGGTCCCCTGTTCATTGGCCTCTTTCTTTTGGTCCTCCCCCGGTACCTGTCTCTTCTGTCCGGACTTTGGGCATTAAGATCAGCCAAGACCTGTCTATGCACTCACAAATTAGTTATGTTGTTTCTTCATGTTTCCTTTCCCTTCGTGTCATTCGCAAGATCTCTCGGTTTTTCTCGGTTGATGCTCTCAAAACTATAGTCATCGCTTTAATCATCTCCCGCCTTGACTATGGGAATGGCCTGTATGTTGGCATCTCGGCCTATGAAACCCGCCGTCTTCAGGCCATCCAAAATCAGGCGGCTCGACTTATTCTTCGTTTACCCAAATGTTCTCACATCACTCCTGCCCTTAGGTCTCTTCATTGGCTCCCAGTACATTTCAGATCTTTTTTTAAACTCGCTTGCCTGGCCTTTCTGGCTCACCATCGTTCCGCTCCACAGTTCATTAACTTTCTTATCACTTCTCATGCCCCTGCCCGCACTCTTCGTTCCTTATCACTGTCTTTGCTTCACATTCCCCGCTTTCGTAAATCTCGTACCGGAGGTACTCGCTTCTCGGTTCTGGCCCCTCGTCTTTGGAATAGCCTCCCTCTTGCTATCCGCTCCATCCCCATCTACCGTCACTTCCGCAAGGCCCTCAAAACTTTTCTTTTTTCTCAGGCTTTTCCTGGCTAGTCCTTTTGGGTCTTCTCTGTGAGTATGTATGAGCCCCCAGCGCCAGGAAGCCGCTTTGGCCGCAGTGCGCTTTACTAAATTCCTCTTTTCATTTCATTTCATTTCATAGTAAGCAGCAGCAGGCCATACAGAAGAAATATGGTTCTGGAGTGCCTTATCCCCCTGGTGCAAGCCCACACAACAAATTTAAAGCTGTTCCAAAGAGAGAGCACCAAAATATATCTTGGCTGGAGCCCCACAAATCCTTAACATATCACTGCCAGTGGGCGAAGACACAGCTGAAGTCACATGGTGACATCAGCTTGTGCTGGGAAGCTAATGCGGGGGAAACGTTGCAGATCTTGTTGACACCTGTGTGCATATTCTTAAGGTGAATCGGCAGGAATATGAATCCACCAGAAATACTAAATAAGGTAAGTAGTTTTGAGAAATTGGGTTGTTGGTCGAGACATTTGGGAATCAATGGCCTATTATGTAGTGTCCAGTAAAAATTGGGCATCTATCTGGTTGGACGAGCCTCGTGAGTCTTCATTTCATATGTTGTGAAGAATGTTGGACGAGTCACAAATATGAAACTTCTAGTAGTGTAAGCTGTTCTTTCAGAAATATGTACCATAAGGACGTAACTTATGCGCAGTTCGAGTAATATATGCACAGGGTAGCTTCAATTGTCTGCTATAAGATGTGGAGAAATAATGGTGGAAAAGTGAAACCACCCTATTTGCATATGCTAAATGTCAGTGTCCAAGAAGGATCAACGACAGGCAATACAAATACGTTTACAACTTCAAATGTATACCTCTCATGGGTGGAAAAATGAATTCAGCCAGTTTTGCTCGTCTCCAAATTGCACCTCTTCCAATAAGGTGCAGGTATGTCAGGCCTGTAGAACTCCTACGTATGTGAACCCACCGAACTCTAATGTGACATTAAGTAAAGAAAGATAGAATAATTAAGCCCACTGTAATCAGACCGTGGGTGGGGTTAATTAGGAAAGGACTGCAGAGAACACATTCTAAGAACATAGGGAACAAACAAACAAATGAGTCAATATGATTCACCTAATTTCAACGTTGTGTAAGAGGTATTAATTGCTCTAACCGCTTCCCACCTTTTGCAAAGAATTAACTGGAAGTTGTCTGCTCCCTAATCAGAATTATTTCAATTTCAAATCACGTTCAAGCTGATAAGATTAGTGATATTTCTATCTTAAATAATACAAACTAAGCATAACTTTCTTCCACTCTTTCACAATGCACATTTGATCAGGTATCAATGAACACACCTTAATACTAAAAACAAAGATCAAAGCATAATGTTGCAAAGAAAATACCAATAAGGGAAAACTATTCTAACCCTAGTTACTTCATTTGATTGAAACATACAAAATCATGGAAGTCCACCAGCCTTTGTGCATATTTGCTAGTTAAATTTCTTCTTGTGTGTTAGAATCCTTCCACAGATATTAAGGGTCAGATGTCTCTTGTTAATGCCCCATCCTTATTTTATTCCTATCCTTGAAGCTTAAGCTAAGGTACCTACTATGCTTCAATCATCGCCTCTCTTGGGCTATTGGTCCAATGCCCAAATCAACACTGTTACAGCAAGGGTGCGCTGAGTCCTAATACAAGCAAACAATGATAGTAAAACAGCTGTAATAAGGTTTGGTTGTCCGTTACCCCTTAAAACGATTGAGCTCTAATTTCTCAACACCTTCTTCAGGGCATCTTTTTGGTGAATCAGGGAAGCTGTCTCTGACCATATGTAAATGAAAAAAACTGAGACCCCCACATAGCACTCCTTTCTCCTGGACATCTCTTAGATGGTATCCATGGATTTCGCTCCTTTCTGCTTTCTTTCTCTTTCTACCCTTACTTGAGGTCCCAGGGGTCTGAATGATCAAGGATCTGAATATGATCCTTTTGGCTTCCCCCTCGTGTCAATCTAAAATACATCTGTATGTAAACAGAGTTCAAAGTTGGCTGGATGTATGGGACCAACATAGCCATGAGCTTTTAATTTTACATAGAAAGGCTGCATACATTTTGTTAAAATTAACGTTTTTACACAAGCAAGAATGATCTATCTATCTATCTATCTATCTATCTATCTATCTATCTATCTATCTATCTATCTATCTATCTATCTATCTATCTATCTATCTATCTATCTATCTATCTATCTATCTATCTATCTATCTATCTATCTATCTATCTATCTATCTATCTATCTATCTACAAAGCATTGAAAAGGGTTTTTAATGGGCAAACTTGTTGGATTATGCAACACATGCAAGTCTGGCATGCTTATTTGGGCAAACATATCATTTTTGTGATCTTGTGTGTGAGGCTGATCATGCATTGGTACGAATTGGCCTGCCTCGCCTGCATCTGCTGGACTTTGCCTCTGCAGGATGCAGAAACTGTTTCCTTTTATGGAACTTTGATTTCCAGACTTCATAGCTGAAGGCAGGGCAGAGAAAAGTCTCGGCTTTGGACACTGAGCCATGCTCTCTCTTTGAGTCGCGCATAGGGGGATTGCAGCTCTGCTTGAGACCTGGCTTTGAGGATGTCCCATGACCAGCTGTGCTTTAACGAGTGACTTAGCATGGAAACAAACAGAAAGACTAATTGCTTGTCTTCTCTGGAAAGTGGGGTCCCATGTCATCATGAACTTTGCCCCGAAAATCAGTGGCAGATCCTCAGCTAAGGCGGAGGAGCGTTGCTCCCCTGCTTTTTTGCAGTGCCACAAAGGGTAAATAAAATGATAATAACTCATTAAAGCTTTATTTTCTCCTACTTCAGTCCGCTTTGCGTTAGGGGGCAGGAGAGGAGAGTTAGCACCCAAAACAGTCTTGCGCACTTCGCATGTTCTCCATGCTGGCTCCATTGCAGCCTACATGGAGAACATGCCCAGGACCCCAGTCAGCGACTTAGTGCGGAAACACGGTGCTAAGACCAATCACAACACTGCTAAGGCAGTGTTGTGATTGGCTGACTGGTCGCCTGGGTGTGCTTCTGGTAAGGCCGAGTGAGGGAGGACTATGGAGGCGAGGAAGCAGCGAGAAGGTAAGATTTATTTTATATTTGTATTCCCCCTTCCCCCTGTGTCCTCCTCCCTGCCCCCCCCCCCCCACCTCCAATCAGTGCTGGCCGCCGCTGCCAAAAATCCAGGAAAGATATCTTCCACACACTGGGAAACGACCCAAAGTGTGGTGAAATCTACTTTGAGACAGGAAATAGGTGTACGTCTAGCAGTAAGCTGGGCTCACCCCTGGAGGGTCTGAAGACACATACAGTGGCGAGAGAGTGATCTGCTCTCTTATTTCCTGCCAATGGATAATAAGAAAGATACCCAAACTGCTGCTTCAAAAAATGCAAGGCCTAGAGTAGTCCACATCACACAGGTTATCTACTGATTCATCTTCGAATGAAGGACTCCAAGAGAACAGGTCTGTTTGAACAGCACATGGTTACTTGACATCACCTGAGCTGCTAGACTCCCCATCAGCTGGTTCTCTCCCACATACCCAGCCCTTGTGAGCACCTCAGCCGCCCATTGCCACAGCATCTAAACCAAGACTGTCTTCGCTCCCCTCTGCCACAAAGGCAGATACAGGGGGGACTGAATGCCAGACATTTTCTGTAAGTATCCACTCACCCACTTGATGATGTGAAACCTAGAGGAGGATTTTGTTCCTATGTCCCCTTTTATGCTACTATTTGCTTTCAATTTCTCTCCTACGCTTGTCTCCTTCTGTCTGACAAACTTTGAGCCCTCAGTTTCCTCTAAGCTACAAGAATATCTAGATCCTGATCTTGGGAAATTTTCTGCAGCTTACCAAGAGTTTGCACTTGTGTACACCAACAAACCCAAACTCTGTAGGACGTGGAATACCCTACAAGAGTAGACATCAGGACAGCACCGAAGGCACGGATTTGCCACGTGTGTGATTGTATACTGTGTCTGCATCTTATGCGCATGCACGTTTTCCTTTTCAAGAGAAATAAACAGTGTTAAACACTATTTTGTGTTGGTTGTCTTGTGTTTTGTTAGTTTTTCTACAGGAAAGGGAACATTGTGACAGGTGTTGTCTCATTACAGCTCTCCACTTGCAAATTGACTTGTAGCTCTCATTTCGCTGCAGTCCCTTGTTTCCTATGGTAGTGGTTTACAGTCACCTCCCGTGCATCCTGAGCCACTGTGGTAAACCTTGAGCAAAATCCCTTGAACATTTCAATTCTTCTGAGGATCTATTTAGAACTCTATTCAGGACATTGGTCCCTCTTAGGGTTAAATATGCACCAAATGATGTGAAATCAATTTTGTAGTACCTCACATGAAAATTGAATGCAAGGGCATACCTCATGTTCAAAAGCGCAAGAGATATGTACAAGGGGAGTGGCTAGAGTAGGAAAAATCTCCCCTAAGTAATTGAGGAAAAAATGTCTTCTGCAAGACATTTTCATTGGAACTGATATCCTACAACACATTTTTTTTAAATAACCAATGTAAAATAGTGCAAAATGTGAATTTTGTGATTTTCACGTGCGTAGTAAAAATTCTTTTACACCCCTGATTTTCATCCAGGACGAAGTTGCACTGAGTGCAGGGGCGGCTCCTCTGTTAACCAACCACTAACCAAATTGCCCCGAGATATAGAAAATAAAATGTTAATAAAGTTAATTTAATTCATTACCATTTGATTTTTTAAAACCCCGTCCTGAGCCGAGGGTCAGGGGGGTGGAGGGAGCTTTCTGGATTCTGCTGCTGCCAGTCAGGCAGCAGCAAAAAACAAGATGGGCACAGCACTTTAAGTTTAAAGTGCGCATGTCTTTTTGGCCAGCTGTCTTGCGCCACAGTTTGAACCTCTCTTACCTGCTGGCTAAGACAGCTTGGTTAGAGACAGCATAGGGCTCCAGTATCCACGGAAGCGCAAAAGGAGGGCGCTCCCTCCAATCCTGTTGCCTTCGGCGGCAGATCGTTCTCCCACCTCGCCGCCAAGACTTGGAACACCCTCCCCATCCACCTACGGCAGACCCAAGACCTGCTGACCTTCAGAAGACTCCTCAAACCGGGCTTTTTGAGCAGTAGCAGCATCCCCCACCCCCCAGCGCCTTGAGACCCTCACGGGTAAGTACAAATGTTATGATTGATTGATTGATTGATTCTTTCATGCTGCATGAAAGCAGCCCCAGGATTGGTTACTGCAGTTTCCTGGTCCCGTGTTGGAGCCTGCCTGCCTGTCTGTAGAAAACCCGAATGAGGAGGACATCGAACCAGGATTGAACGTCAGTGTAATTTTTTTATATTTTATTTATAACTTTTCTTTTTTTTTTCTCCCACCCTGCCACCCTTCTTATATGCCAGCCGCCACTGACTGAGTGTTTATTTAGCGCTCACACAGCGGAAACCACGTTACATTTGCAGTGCACATTTTGCCAATTCCAAAGGGAAATTTCAGTGGTTCACAAAAACGTGCATAGCTCAAATTGCGCCTGCTTCATCTTACAACAAAATATTTGCCCATTTTCAATTGTGCCAATGTTTGCTGAACAAGGGCCGTAGCACCATCTAAGAAAAAAAACTGCATTCAATTTTGTCTCCTCCTCGAAAGTGCCTGAAAATAATGGTGTGAAATAAACCAGATGTAAAAACAAAAATCCTGTATCACTGTTACGTTCTGCAGTATATAAATGCAAATTCAGTTATGGATCCTGATTAGTGATGCCCTGCGACTGATGCCTGTGCGGATTCAGATTTCCTGTGGCATGTAATCTGCAAATAATGAAATATCTGCTGAAAGTGGATTTATAAACCACCGCAGCCTTATCCTTGGATCGCAGTGTCAGCTGGTAATTGACACACCAATGTAAATTCAGTATTATTGATTAATTAACATTAGACAGTTTCCCCGAGACAAGATAAGTGTCTGAAAATGTTATTACCCTGCACCAGAGACAGGGATTCATATCTTCTTTGACGAACTACTTAAACAGAAATGCCCAATAAGAACCAATCCTGTAGAAATTAATTTACGGGTATCACTTACAGATGTAGTGACAAGAAGCATTGGCAAAGCCAATAGGTCTTTCCTTTGAAAAGCGTTATACAACTCTTTGGCTTTGTCAGTGCTTGTTGGCAATGCTAATGCTAAACAGCATTAGCAAAAAAGGTTGTCAATGATGCTGAACAGCATCGACACCCCCCAAAAAAGCCACCGTGGCCGCTGTAGAGTGAAGAAATATATGTGCACGTGCACACCAGGTATACGTCCATGATCATGCGCAAGCCATTTTTTTGTTTACTATTAAAATACTGTAATGAGATGGCAAACACGCACAGTACATTTTTTAAACAATGCATAATAGAATAAGGAACGGCCCAGTAGCAAATTGCAGGTGTCAGCCCCTCCAAAAAGGAAACTGAGGAATTAAAAAGAGAAATCGGATAGGGATGAGTAGGGAAGGGGTGAAGCAAGTCAATCCGACAGAGCGGCAGGAAGTGATAGAGGTGTTGGGAAGGAGCAGGAGCAAGTCAACACCGCAGAGTGGCAGGAAGCAAAGGAGGAGTAGGGGGTGAAAGGTCTAAAAACCAGAATGGAGCTGGGGAAGCGGGGAAGGAGCTGTAGGGGTACGTGGGGGGAGGGGGCAATATGGATTTTCAGGAGGATGGGCTTGTGAGGGGAGAAGTAGCAGAAAGGGAGAGAGTAAAACAAACTTGCAGAGCCCTGGAGCAGTGAAAAAAAAATAGTAGTTCCCTGATGTCAACTGTGGAAGGTTACCATTTAGTCAGCCAAAAAGATGGCAAAGAAGCTATGCTCCAAAAGGGAGACACACAAGAAGAGAAAGGTAAGCCATTGAATAAGAAGCAAGCAAATGGGATTGACAAGAAAGCCAAGCAATTCTGTGCAATGGGCCAACCCAAAGACCAATCCAAGTATAGGTATTGTACACAATAGGTGCGACAACAGACAGCTAAAAGCTTTCTGTAGGTGAGACCTAAATAAAGGGTTTGAAGCAGAGAATAATTAAAGCTCATGTTACAGTGGGCCCTTGGTCATGTTGTGAAATGTCTATGATGTCATTGTACTCAGTGTCATATCCAGGAATTACTTATAAGGTGCGACTAAAGCTTATGTACTTGACCAAAACAACTGAAGTGAGAGTGTGAGGCAGTGTCCCACAGAAAATCTCCAAAAAAAGAGAAAAATGATATTTTTTAAACATCTAAAGGATCAATGTTTATTGTCAACTTTTGTTATGTTCAAGCGGAAATTGTGAAATAGGCATAATTGGCTCCCAGTCCTCCCCTGTTCCCCACCGCTACTGATGTGTTACCACAAATATCAACATTGTAGATTTGCAAATCTACTTTTGCCTGCTTCACCAAAACCAGATGTATCTATTTGAAGTCTTTCTAAAAATAGGATACGTGAGTCCTCCCTAAATATTTGGCATTTAGAAAAGCATTTACAAAGCCAGTAGTTCAGGCTTTTTGTTGGGGTAAGTGTTTGGAGAAAGTTTGTCATCTTTGAATGTATTGCCACCAGCATTCATAGAAAGAAAATTCTACCATGTTCGGCTTTAATAATATGGAAGCTGGAAGCAAGGCCCTTTTCCTGAACAGACTGCATTAACAGAGTCAAGCTGCACATTTAAAGAAGAGTGTTTAAAAAAGGAGTTACAACATGAAATTTGCATAATAAGAAGTGAACTTAAAAAGCATGCACAGTTTCCCTATGCTCTCCTGTATCCTGCCCGCCTACGGGTGGTTTACCGCTCCTGCACGCACTTCTTCGATACCCCGTAGGAGGTATTCAAATGGACCGATGAGACGGTGCAGGTGAGGGTGCACACACCGCCTGGCAGAGCATCCAATTCTTCATCAAGCGAGATGACCAGGAGAGGTCCCCAGGGACAGCTATAGGGTAACAGAAGGTCACGGTCTCGGTGACGTTCCCAATCCTGTGGCACCTCCTCGCGGGGAGGTTCTGTATCTGGACGGCAGGCTTCGGCGGATTGATGAATGGGTCCACGGGGAGCTGCGGAGCTCTGGACTATTGACCTCTAATCAAAGGGACTATGACATGGGCCGGATTCCTTGCCAGCCCTTGCTGGGGGGGGGGGCATGCCCAGGGGCTATGGACGGTAAGGTGGGGATCCATTGGCTGGGGCGACACCCGTTCTCCCGTTGGGGTTCAGGGCCTAGCCCCGCCGCGACAGATACTTCAGTGTTTTTTAAGTGTAGGGTGGGGGTTTGTTGGGTGGGGGCTGTTCTTGTTTACAGATCGCACACTCACTGATGGTCCACTATTCTTCCCATATGTACTAAAAGGTCCCCATTGGGGTTATTGTGTTAGATGTCCGCCCGGATGGCAGATGCATACCGTAGGGGACGGGAGGTCCCGGGTACCCTCCGCATAGTCAGTTGGAATGTCCGTGGCGCCCTGGATAAAATTAAACACGGGGCCATACTTCACCAAGCAAAACGGGCTGGGGTCGACATACTTTTGTTACAGGAGACACACCTCATGGGTACGAAGACCCTCTGCCTCCAGAGATATGGGTTCCACCAGGTCTTTCACGAGGGGCTCTCGGGGGTAGCTATACTAATACATGGCAGGGTTCCCTATACTCATGATAAACAATGGACGGACACACAGGGGCACTACCTGTTTATTCGGGGTAAGATTGGGGCGGATCCCCTGGTGCAGGGTAGCGTCTATGCTCCCCCTCCTGTGCAATGGAATCTAGTAGAGCGGCTTATGACCTTGTGGGCGGACATGCCTGATACACTTTCAGTAGTTGGTAGGGATTGGAATGACGTCATGGAGCTGGCCAGAGACCAATGGCGGGCTGGGGGAGGTCCGGAGAGGGGTCGCCCCACGAAATTGCACTCATCAGCGACTGGGCTTGATTGGGTTGATGTATTGTGGTGCCTTCACGGTGATAACCGGGAATTCACCTACTTATCTGCAGTCCATGATTCCTACTCCAGAATTGACTATCTCTTTGTTCCCACGGTGGCGGTGGGAAGAGTGGTGTCGGCGGAGATTCTGCCCAGAGGCCTGTCAGATCACTCTCCGGTGGCCCTCTCACTCCAGATGGGTCACGGACGCCAGCCATTTAGATGGCGCCTCTCCGTATGGAATTTGCAGAAGGAGGCCTACAGAGAATGTATGAGTGAGGCTATCGATCATTATTTAGTGGCCAATGCGGGGTTTGTCACTAGCGCCGAGACTTTGTGGGAGACACTGAAACTCACGCTGAGTGGGGTGGATATTTCCTGGTGTGCGGTGGCCCGTAGGGAGCGTAGGGAGGAGCTGCTACGAGCGGAGGCAGAAATAGTAGCGCTTGAACGTCGGAGCCGGGAGGCAGAGGGAAGTCAGCCTAAGAGGCACTTATTGATGGCTCAACAGAGCTATGCGGCTCTTTTGATGTACGAGGCCCGCCAAGTCTGGTTGGCGACGCGTAGCAGAGTGTACCAGTGGGGGGACAAGTCCAGCAGGATGCTGCATCGCCTCTGTCACTGAACGTTTCATTCTCAGGCCCTCCCGAGCGTTCTGGGTCCGGTGGGTGAACCACTTGTGGAACCCCTGGCCATTGCGGACAGCTTTGCCGAATATTACCAAGATCTATATGCCCCTAAAGAATGCCTATCGGCCGCCGTCATACATACATTTATAACTGACCTACCCCCAAAAGCCGTCTCAGATGAGGTGAGGGATCAATTGGAACTACCACTGACGGATGAAGAACTGGGCATGGCCCTGGGGGAACTCAACCCCGGGAAGGCGCCAGGACCCAACGCGTTCCCCAGTGAATTCTTTAGACATTACTTTGTGCAGTTGGCCCCCCACTTTTGACCTGTGGTAGAGGAGGCTCGGGAACGGAGCTTGCTCCCCCCAGATTGGAGGCATGCAGAGGTCGTGGTGTTTCATAAGCCGGGTAGGGCCCCAGAGCAACATGCCTTGTATCGACCTATTTCCCTCTTAAATGTGGAGGCCAAGGTACTGGCCAAGGCCTTGGCCAATTGCCTCTTACCTCACATTTCCACTCTGGTACACCCTGACCATGCTGGGTTCATGCCCCGGAGGGCGACCAGACATAACACCAGGCGTGCGCATGTGCCACTATTCGGTGGTTGGGGGAACCAGCGGCAGTCTTATTTGCCGATATGGACAGGGCGTTTGACTTTATGAGTTGGGTATATCTCTTTGCCTTGTTACGCAGACTAAATTTTAGACCGTGCTTTCTTTCCTATCTAACGCTCCTTTATACAGACCTGACAGCGTCGGTGTTGGTCGCTGGGGCGATCTCGTCCATATTTCCGATCAGGCAGGGAAAGCGGCAGGGCTGCCCCCTGACCCCATATATTTATTTGCGCTAGATATGGAACCCTTAGCCACATGGGTGCGTATAGATGCGCAGATTTGGGGATTCGAGTGGGCGCCGGGTTTATCCGATAGGATCGCATTATATGCGGATGATGTCCTTTTCTTCCTTACCGCTGTCGACAGGACGGGGCCGCGGCTACTGCGCATAATGTAAAGTTTTGGGGAGACGTCGGGACTCTACATGAATCCCAGTAAGTCCACGTTATGGATCTTGGGGGATCAGACGGGAATGGGTGCGTGGACATCATCGGTTCAGTTGGAGGTGGGGGGGCTGAAATACCAGATGTCTCTGCAATCTCCTGGGAACGTAATCTGGTACCGGTGTGGGAACGAACCCAGGAAGATCTTAAAACCTGGTCCCGTATGCCCCACTCACTCTATGGCAGATCAACGATTTTTAAGATGGTGGCGCTTCCCCGGCTCCTCTATCAGTTGCAAAATCCTCCATATCAGATCCCGCCCTGATGGTTCCAACAGGTGAATGCAGCGCTTGGGCAGTTTCTGTGGGAGGGAGGTAATGTGTGTGTAGCTCTGCACACATGCTTCTTGTCCACCTATTGCGGGGGGCTGGAGTCCTCAAATGTTCTCTCGTACTACTAAGCCTCTCATTTGCTGAATCTTTTTTTTTTTTTAATACAAACTTTATTGAGCCAACTGTCAGAGGACATTACATGATATCAGGGTTTCATGGCAGTTTTCATTTTTGGGTAGCATTGACTCGCCATACTTCCTGGGTAACTATGCATGCTTCAAACTTTGTATCCAACAGTTACACCGCGTAATAGTTACAATGTAAATGTAAATGTAAATGTATAGGTATTTATATAGCGCCGATCACCACTACGGGTATCTCAGCGCTGTACTCATACTGCTGAAGGAACCCTTCCTGGCTTTCCATGTGAGGTGTCCACTCCTGGGCACCCCCATGGTGAGGCCAGGCATCCCAGCACTGTGGGGGCCGTTGTGGAGATTAAGCAAGCTATTGCCAAGAGTTGCAGCAAATGCAGTAAATACCATATTCAGAAGTCGCCTATAGCAATCAGTAATGTCTGTAAGGGTCCATAACATGTGTGTATACTTTTATTCCCTAAACTAGTTAAAGTAACTATCCCCCCTCCCCCCTCCCTCTTCCTGGTCTGTTCGTGTGTAGCCGTCTAGATTGCCGAATATCCTTGAGGACGTTGTGTAATCCAACCTATATCTCTGGTGTGCTAGGGGCCTTTTCCCTATATTTACCCTAATTGTCACTAACCGTGTGTTTAATGGAATAGCGTATTAGGGTAGTGGATCCAGGTTTGTAATTGAGATGTCCAATTGTGTGAGTTCTTCCAGCATAATGTCCCATTCCATGGAGATGGGACGTTTTCTCAGTCCTCTCCCCTCTTCACGTCTGCGGGCAGCACTTTCCGCGCTGCCTCATCTGAGTACCTCTTCTCTCCATACATGCACTGTGGGACTCCTCGGGGATTTCCATCTCATAGTGATTGCTCTGATCGCCAGTATAAGCGCAAGATCTAGAAAACGCAGGCAGACCTTCTGGGCTTTAGTGCGTTTACGTAGGCCTAAAAGGCCCTCTAATATGTTGGCTGTCTTTGTGAGGTGTGTGACTTCTCCCATCACGCTTCAGATATGTCCCCAATAATCCTGTAGGCGAGGGCAAGCCCACAGCATGTGAACGAAACCTGCCTCTTCTTCCCTGCATCTCGGCAGTAATTTTGGGCCTCCGGGAACATGCAGTGTATCCGCTTTGGGGTTAGGTATGCTCGGTGAAGTACCATAAACTGTATAAATTTGAGTTTGGCACTCCGGGAAACCCGTCTGGGGTGTCCCAAAATGCTCTCCCAAGCCTTATCTGTGATTACCGTGTTTGTGGTCTCCGCCCACTTCCCTCAAGGGTCCTCAAGACTAATGGAGGCCTGTGTTCGGACGCCGGTATATAGCCACCTGACTAGATGTCCACCCCTCCCCATGAGGTAAAGCAGGTGTACCAGGTCATGTTGTGGCGGTTCATCACGTTGGGGTGCCCACGTCTTCCTGATGTAATGGGCTATCGTTGCGTGGAGCAAGTAATGGCGGTCAGAAGCTCCAGTTGTCCTCACAAATGTGTCATGGTCTAGGAGTACACCTTCCCCAAAGAATGAACCCACCTCCTCTACTCCAGCATCCACCCAGTCTTGTAACCCAGCCATTGTGAGCCTACCTCCCATCACCGGCAACCCCAGTAGTGGGATATTAGGCGCGTAAGGTATTGCGGTCGCTGTGTACTGTAGGGCCTTTTTCCAGCATTGCAATGCCGTTTTTAGCAGTGGTGGACCATCCGAGGGTATTGTCGCCCCCGGGAGCAGCATCCTATGGAATGTACCCCTATCTAGGTCTGGTACATTAATGTTTATTTTGTGTAAGTTCCTGCCCGCCGTCCAAAAGGACAGCCATTGCAATTGGGATGCATAGTAATATGCTCAAAAATCAGGGACCCCCAAGCCTCCCCTGTTCGATGCCAACTGTAATTTCTTGAGGCTAACTCTGCGTCTGCCACTGCCCCATATGAGTTCCAGCAAAATTGTGTCTAGTATGCGGAATGTAGCCTGTGGCACCGTCAAAGGCATATTGACAAAGAAATATAAGAGGCGGGGAAGCATCACCATCTTGGAGATGGCTATCCTTCCCATTACAGACAGTGGCAAGGACGTCCAAAAGGAAATGCTGGAATGTAACGAAGCAATGGCCTTCATTAGGTTTCCTTCTAACTGGTCCAGAGGAGTCCTGTACACCTGGTCACCAAGATACTTAAATGTATCTGGTGCCACTGGTATCTGGTATGTACCAAATTGTATCTCCCCTGGCCGTTGGCCCACTCGGAAATAAAAGGCGCGGGACTTTCCTGCGTTGATAGCCAGGCCC
The DNA here is from genome assembly GCF_964204655.1 of Triturus cristatus. Lineage (NCBI taxonomy): Eukaryota > Metazoa > Chordata > Amphibia > Caudata > Salamandridae > Triturus > Triturus cristatus. The sequence continues at coordinate 634,133,361 of NC_140589.1, read as the reverse complement.
GAGATAGTCTCAAAGGCGGAGAAAATCATAGGGAGTGGGTTAGTCTCGCCCTCTAAGTCTCGTAGATATATAAGGATATCATCCGCATATATGGATATAAGGTGTGTATCATCCTGTATAGGAATTCCCAGAGCTCCTGCCGACCGCCTCAGGGCTATGGCCAGTGGTTCCAATGCAAGCACAAACAGGAGAGGGGAAAGTGGGCACCTCTGTCTAGTACCTCTGTGTACCGTGTATGCTGTGGAAATAAACCTCCCGGTGCGTGCCCTTGCAGTAGGTTCAGCATAAATGCACCCAGCGTAGAAAGTCCCGTGGGAGACCAACAAGCTGCAGGGCTGCAAACATGTACTCCCACGTAATGGAGTCAAGAGCCTGACGTAAATCCAACGCCAGGCATCCCGCCCCGTCATACTCACTGTGAGTGGCCCTCATTATATGGTGGAGTCTCCTAATATTGAGTGAAGTGCTACGCACGGGGAGGAATCCGCATTGGTCCCTGTGTATAAGAGTGGGGAGAGCAGGGGCTAGTCGTCTAGCTAGCACTTTACTGAGTATTTTATACTCAGTGGCCAGCATCAAGAGCGGTCTATAATTGGACATCTCAGTGATGTCCCGGCTTGGGGAGTGACACCACCATAGCTTGCATCGTGGAGTGTGGTAGCCTACTGGCATCCCAAGCCGCTTTATACATCTCCGTTAGTTTAGGTGCTAAAACATCCAAATATGTCGCATAGAATTCCACGGGTAGACCATCTAGGCCTGGGGCTTTATTACGGTTAAGGCCTTTGATCGCTGCTCTTATTTCATGTTGAGTGATGGGGTCTATAAGGTCCCTCCACATAGCCTCCGTTATCTGGGGAAATTGCAGGTTGTCAAAAAAGATTTTTAGGAGATCGTCATCTATATGCGCTGGTGCCGCAACAGGGTACTGAGATAAGTGCAAAACGCTTAATTAATCTCAAGTTGCGTATTAAGCATTCCTTTCTGAGGTGAACGGATACAGGTGATCAGAGGTGTTTCCGGGTGATCCCGTAGGATCCGAGCTAGTAATGTTCCTGATTTATCAGCATCCGTGTGTTTCAGTTGCGTATACGCTCTGTAATCAATGAGCCGGAGTGTTTCCAGCATCTCTGCGTGTCGAATGCGAGCCTCCTGGAGAGATGCCCGTTTTTCTTCATCTGACACTGCAGCTGGTTCTAGCTCCGTCATCAATGTCTCAGTGGCTATAAGTCGTTTATGTGCTTCTTGACGTGCCCCTACAGTGGTACTAATTGTCGAGCCTCTAATCACTACCTTAAATGCGTCCCAGTCTATGAGGTTGGAGGAGGCTGTATTCCAGTTGTCTGTAAAATAATTATTGATGGTGTTGAGTAGTAAGGTCCGAAAGGGGGCATCCTCTAGCAGGTGGGGCCTTAATTTCCAAGTCGGCACCGGAGTCGGGACCCTGCCCCATGTTAGAGTAATTTCCAGGGGGTTATGGTCTGAGAACGTCTTGGCTAGATATGTCGAGTGACGTATTTGTGTGACTATTGTGTGGGAACAGAGAAATCTATCAAGTCTGGTGTGGAGTTGGTGGACCGGGGAGTAAAAGGAAAATTCTTTGTGCGTAGGGTGTAGTGTTCGCCATGCGTCCCGGAGTCCCCACCCCCTCATCCAGGTGTTCAGGAGTTCAGCCTGTTTGTGTGTGCTGGCCTCATGTAACGGAGGGAGCGATCTATCTAAATCTATGTCCAGGATCATATTACAGTCTCCCCCTACGATCCAGGGAATGTTATCCCAGCCTGTTAGAGCTCTGCCCAAGTCAGAGAAAAATTTGTCTTGGTCAAAATTCGGCGCATATATACAAGCAAGTATTAGGGGCATGCCATCTAAAGTACCCTTCAGTAGTATATACCGCCCCTGCTCATTTACACACCTATCCACCTTTTCGAATGGGACACCATGGCGGATCCATATGGTCGCCCCTCTCGCGAATGCCGAGTAATTAGTGGTGTATAGGCTGCCCCTCCATTTCTTTCGAGTTTTTGCCGCTTCTGCCTCCATCAAGTGGGACTCCTGTAAAAATACTATCTGTGCCTGTCTCCGAAGGAGATAGGCATGTATTCTATGGCGCTTAGTCACAGCTCCCAGTCCCCGTACATTCCAGGTCAACAGGTTGTATGTGCCTAAGCTGGTGTGCTTGTGAGACATGTATCCTCCAGTTGTGTCATCCTCCATTCAATGCGAAGGCTATGTGTACGTGCAGACCAGGAAGTCCCCGTCCCTCGTAAACTAACCATACATGGCACAGCTAATAACCAGTGCTGGGCCAAACCAAACATTAAAACATATATGAACCATAGAACAGTGCGTGCGCTGTGTGGGGGGTATGCGCCACCAACCATACTCACGTCTACGTATGTGCCGAGCTCCGGTGGCTCTACTGGGCCCCAGGGGGGGGATTCTTACCACTCAGGTCGTGCTTATCAGTGTACGTTACAGTAAGAGGTACCATACGTGAAATCTGGGGGCCACTATAACTGCCGGATCGTAACTATCCCAGGACCATTATTCAGTGTTAAAAAAAAAAAAAAAATCCTTACCAGCCCAGATTAGTGCCAACACGTGCGAGCCAGAGCACTCATATCAACAAATAAGTGGCATTGTAAGCATTAGAGACATTATGAGATGCCCGGACTGCCCAGGCCAGGGGCAAGTTTGTATGTTCATCCCTTAGGCATCCAGTAGTCCGTCCCCAGTTTGGGGCGTCGCCGATGGGAAAAGGGTGATGCTATGCTCCGAGTCTGAATGTATGGTGCTGTCCTCTGAGTCCGTTGAGTTCTTGGTGTTATCCTTTCTAAAGGATCCGGCGACCTCCAGCGCCTCCGCCCTGCCCGCCACCCTCTGGGCCGGAGTCGGTCCTATTTTTACCGAATTTCTTTAACCTCCTTTCCGACCCCGGGTGTCCGTTGTTGCGACTGTACGAGGCTATGTCTCACCGAGCCAGACAAACTTCCTTGGCTGTGTGCTAAGTCCATTACCTCCAGCCACTCCTCCACGTCATTGGGACTATCAAAGAAGTAAGATTTCTTATCATGCATTACCTTGAGCCGAGCTGGGAACAGTAAGGCATATTTGAGTTGTGCTGCCCGTAGTTTCTTTTTCACTGCTTGGAAGGAGGTCCGCTGACGCTGTACCATGATCGTGTAGTCTGGGTACAAGGATATCCGCTGATTTTCGAATTGAATGTTCGACTTTTCCCGTGCTTTTTGAAGTAGCACATCCCTGTCTCTATAGTTCAGAATTTTGACAATCAGTGGTCTCGGAGGGGCTCCCACTTTTGGTGCACCGGTTGGAATCCGGTGCGCCATTTCAACGCAGAAGTATGGCGACAGGCCCTCAGGAGCTACATGTTCTCTGAACCATGCTTCCATAAAGTCCGCTGGCCTCGTACCTTCGCTTCTTTCCGGTAACCCAATAACTCGAATCCCTCCGTGTCCTCAATCCGGTCCTGGAGTCCAGCCGCCTGGTGTTGTAGTTGCTTTATTTGCGTCGCTTGCTCCGCGAGTTGGGGGTCAATGCTCGACAGGGCCTTCTCGTGATCCCACACCGTATTGGCGAGTTTCCCATGGTCTGCCCTCAGTAAGGTGAGGCCAGTCGTGAGGGCCCCTATCTGTTGTTCCATTATCCTTTTTGGAGTCACGGACCTCCCTCAGTATTAAGTCCATTTCTCCAAGTGGGGTTCCGTAGGTCCAGTGTTGGAAGTGCCCTGTGCCGGTACCCCGCCGTTAGAATCGGGGGGTCCCCCCCTTGCTGCCATGCCAGTATCCAGGTGCTTACCCTTAAGCCTGCCCATTGCGCAATCCAAACAGTCCCGGGTACTAGATCTAGGGGTACTTGCCAGGTACGGTATGTCCCTTGGGTGTGATCGGGTCCGTATTCCGCACTCTTTATGTAGCGAGAATCCTCTGCGTCCTCCTGTATAGAGCAGGTCATCTTCCCCTCCGTTGGCGTTCAAGTCCCCGCTTCAGTTGTCCTCTTCCTCTCTCTCTGGCCGCGACGCGAAGTGCTCCGATGTCTCGTAGTATGCAATTGATGTGCTGCTCAATGGACCTGTGTAGGGTGGGGGGGGAGAGAGAGTATCCCGCTTGTCCCGTTGAGCCCGGCACCCCCACCGGTAGCTGTCCGCGTTTGTTTTTTATGCCTCTGCTGTGCTTAGCGTCTCTTAGCCCACAGGATGTGGATAGGCCGCTGCGGGGGAGATCCCGGAGAGGGTCGCCAATGCCCAACCCGGTGCGCCCCCTCACCGCCTCACGCCATTCTGCACCGGTGTAGTCCGCTACCGAACCCCAGCTCTTGCTCTCTCTTACGTCCCCGCCTGGGGATCCAGGACATACTCCCACCCTATCGCAGCGCAGTCCGTGTAGTACTGCGAAGGTCGTGGTGTACAGGGTGATCTTCGTAATTCTTCACCTCACATACTAGAGCTGCAGCATCTTCTGAGTTTAGTTCAATTCAACTTTGGGGGCATTTAGATGCACCACAGCTCCAGGTGCGAGGTAGGGCACAGCATTGGCGCCAGTCCATGGGATCGTGATGTGGCAGGAGGCTTCACAGTGGGTCCCCTTCACCCCGCCAGGGCCCTGCTAGGCCTCTCCCGCCAGGGCCTGCATTAGGATCGCTGCTCCCCCGGTGGTTTGATCTTGCTGTGGCAGGAAACTTCAAAGCGGGCCCCCTTCATCCAGTCAGGGCTCCGCTAGGCCTCTCCTGTCAGGGCCTGCATTAGGAGCGGTGCTCCCCCGGTGGTTGAACAATCTCACCCGCGCCGCTGTTACAGTCGGGAGAATCCCGGACTCCCTCCCGTGGGATCTCGGGTGAGCCGCGCCCCCTCTCGGTTGCACTCGACGGGGGGGAGAGAAAGGGGGCCGCTAGAGGCACGCAAGGCAGGCCAGCCCCCGCCCTGCTCCCCGTACTCACTGCTTCTCGTGGGCGCAGCGGTTATTCCGTCTCCTCACTCGGCCGGCGGGACACTCGGTCTCCGGCAGTAGCGTTTCCAGGGGGTCTGGTGTATCGTCCTCGATCTTGGCTCCACCTCGCTTCTCCCAGGCCCGGGGCTCTCCAGGCACTTCCGCATGTAGTCCTCCTACCGTCCCAGCGCCTGCAGTGTGTCACAGGGAGGCCGCGCTGTCCGCCGTCATGGTCAGGTTTCGGATTGCCGCTACTGCATGGTAAGTCAATTCAAACTCGTCGGCTTGCTGCCCTGGCTCTCCGCGCTTTCACCCATCTGCGCCCGTGGTATTTGTCATTCTGGTTGGGCACTTATACAGGATTTCCCCCCCCCCCCCGGGTTCCGGAGCCTCACCAAAGCACGGCCACCATCTCAAGCGGTTAGCCACGCCCCATTCATTTGCTGAATCTTAACGAGTGGTGCTATGGGGATACGGGAGACCCGGCATATGCAGTCGAGCGGCTGCTCATGGGACACCATTCACGGCATACAGTCCTATATTCAGCGCCTCTGCGGGGCTCACTGCCACCGGACACACGGGTGGTGTTCCTAATTTGGAGACAGGCGTTGCGGCGGATAGGATGGTGGAACACTCTGACTCGGGAGACCCCCTTTTGGGATAATTGGCGCCTACCCCAGTTGGCGGCTCTACAGGGGTTCCGGGGGTGGAGCAACATAGACATCTCTGTCCTGGGCAATGTTATAAGAGGTCGGATGCTCAAATCCTTCCAGGGCCTTCAGAAAGAATTTCATATGCCACGGTCCCAGTTTTATCGTTACCTCCAGTATCAACATGCCCTGTCCCCTAGCTTAGAGGGCCTGGAGTCGCTTCTGGAATTCAGCCCTCTGGAGGCAAAGGTTTTTATGGGGATTTAAATGATTGGAAAATCTCACGGATTTATCAATCCCTAGCCACTCACTGCTCCCCTACATTGCAGAAGCTTCGAAGAGACTGGGAAGAGGATTTGGGCACACTGGAAAAGGAGGACTGGACTGAAGCCCTGGCAGCCTAGCGTGGGGCAGCCATAGCGATGCGACTCCGTCTGGTCCAGTTTAAATACCTTCACAGGGTCTATTTTTCCCGGGTGCATCTGTGGAGGGCATGGCTGATCGCCTCTCCCGTGCGTCTCCGCTGCAATTGTGAAGAAGGTACATTCATTCACACAGTTTGGCACTGAATTTCCCTGGACCGCTTTTGGAAGGTGGTGTTTGCATGCCTCTCGGAGGTTCTGGAGTGGGAGCTTCCCCGCACGCCGCAGCTGGCCTTGCTACACGTCATGGAGGGAATAGGAGGCAATATTTATAAGCGACACCTCATGCAACTGGGCTTTATTCTGGCGAAACGAGACATTGCCAAGGCATGGAAGGCGCCACGGGCTCCATCGGTGGCCACATGGAAGACTGGGCTAGATTTCTGTATGGGGTTGGAGCAACCTATCTTTGTCACTAGGGTGTGTCCGCGCAAACATTATAAGACCTGGAAACGCTAGGCGGACTACCGGGGACTGTTAGATCCGCCATCAGAAGTAGAAGCTCATCCATTGGGATAATTTACATGTTTATCTTCGGACTCTGGGGGTGCATTGAGGGGGGGAACCCGGCGGGGTTCACCCTTGCTGCTATATTTACAGGCTGTGGACATGATTATGCGGATTTTGTGTGATCAGGGGGGTGGGGGAGGGTGGGTGGGAGTTGGGATATCCTTTTCAAGTGTTGCTTTTATACGTTTGGATGCTATTTGAAAAAGTCAGGGTCATCATATCTGTCTGGTTTGATTATGCAGTCGTCTCTGGGATGCAGAGATCTGCAATTTGTGTGCACCTTGACAAATAAAATTTGTTTAAAAAAAAAAAAAGCATGCACAGCAAACTATTGCTTAGTTGGTATTTTTGACAAAGGGCCAGTACTTTTGTGAAACCCTAAGTGTGTGGGCGTGCATTTACTTTGTGATGAACAAAACCTGTAAACCTCATGGCATTGTATCATGATAGCAAAGTAAAACGATTGAACGAGCTACGGCGATTATTCAACAGCAATCTGTTGTTATACCAAGCTATGGTATCCAAACAGCAAGTACTTCCCAAACAAAACAGCCTAAACTAGCAATTAAAATGTTGCTGTGTCAGCAAAGTAGACACATTGAAGGGCACTTACTGGCATTAGTCTACAAAAAGAACTAACTTAGTTCTGAAACCTAATGGGAATACACAAGGCAATGCAAACAACAACAAAATGTCATGGGTTTCTTTCACTGCCCATCCAAACAATGGAAAACCATGAAAAACACATAAAAGCCAAAGTATGAAGTGGCCCGATCTAATGCCCCCTTTAATCTTCTTAGAACTAAAGCTTTCCCTAGCCAGAGCAAAAGTACAGAATAAATAAGCACACGTTTGAAATTACGTTACTGGTTGTGGGGGGTGAAACCCTATTCAAGTGGCAACCATAATCCCTGTTCGGGTGAAACACAGGCAAACCCCAAATTAACCTGTGTTTAACCCTGTAGTAGCTTCGTACAAAAGCACAGGCTTAACTTTGAAGCAATGTTTACAGTATTTATACAGCACTTCAAACAGTAAAAAAGTGAAAACACAACACAAGAAAAATCCCACACCAATTTAGAAAAATAAGAGTAAACTATAATTATTTTAGGCCAAAACCACAAAAATCCAATTAGTAGAACTGGAGACATGCACATTTAAATTTTTAAGTGAAAACTGTCTAGAAACACCAAGCGCTAACTGTGGTTATCTGGTTGAGCCACACCAGGACAAAGCTACAAGTTCAGCTGACCGCGATGGAGCACGGACTGGATACAGGGACCAAGTTATGCATGGTGAACAAGAGTACCTTCAATCCTGGATGTGGAACGTTGCTTGATCCTGTGGTGAGGACGCGTCCACAGAGGCTGTTCTGAGGAAGCTGTTATGTGAAGCTTTGCAACGGAGATACTTTGAGCAGTGGCGATTCCAATGCAAGGCCTTGTGTAGATGATGCGTCCCAGAGTGGTGGTTTCAATGGGCTGTGACTTTCATGCTAAGTCCTGCGGTGAAGATGCATCACAATGTACGGCGGCTATGATGCAAGGCTCTGCGTTAAGGATTTGTCCCGCAGCAGTGGTTCCAATGGGCTGCAGCTGCGATGCACAGTTCCACGTCAAGGATGCATTGGACAGCAGCCGTACCAATAAGCAGTGGCTGCAATGCTCTGCAATAGGAATGTATCACGCAGGCACGGATCTGACGGTTTTGCACTGAGGATGCATTGTGCTGCAAAGCCTTTGGTGTCATTGTGGCTTCAGAAAAGGAAGCCACCGACTGACCCTTAGAGATTCTTCCTGGAGTCCTAGGAGTCCGGAGAAGCAGCAGAAGAGTCCTGGTGCAGCAAAGCACTGTTGAGCAGCAAGGCAGACTTCACACAGCTAGTTCCACTGGCCCAGAAGTGATCTAAAGAGTTGGATCTGAGAGTACACTATTTATAACTGGTGCCCACTTTGAAGTAAGAGAAAGTTCTAGAGAATTCCCTTTGAAGTCCTTGAAGTTCCCTGCCTGTCCTGTCCTGGCTCCAAGCTGGCTACTTGAACAGCGCGCTGGTGACAATGCCTTTGTGCGAGTGCAAGTGGGGCTGTACCGAGCTCCGCCCCATCCTGCTGGTTTATGGCCCATCCAGGCACACCTAATTCCTCTATTGTGTGGCTGTCTGTGAGCAATAAACAAAGTCCAACTGGCAACTACTCCCACTCATGTGACCCAGGACCAGGCTGCAGGCATCAAATGGTTAGGCCAGGAAAATGACAACTTTCTAAGAGTGGCATTAGCTTAAATTCCAACTTTAACATTAAAGAGGATTTAATTACAATTTCTCAGACAACAAACATGACAGTCCTAGCTGCTCCCTATTGAAAGTTATCACGTATTAAATGTAATAAGTTAACCCAATATTATCCTATGTGAGAGGTAGGCATTGAAGTAATGAAAAACAAATTTAAGGGTTTTTCAATACCATGAATAACCTAAAAGTGCTGGTCCAACTTTTAAATACACTGTGCCTTGCCCTATGTGCTATTAAGAGCCTACCCTAGGGGTGACATATGTATTAAAAAGGAAGGTTTTGGGCCTGGCAAGAGATCTTTCCTTCAGGTCGAAAATGGCAGTTTTCGCAGGCAGGTCGCTCCCCACGCTGCTGTACTGCTTCGGTTGTACTGGTGTTTTTCACTACTGCTGCACTGCTTGATTGTACCTGTCTCGTTGTAGCTTGCCTATTTTCTTTTTCTCCCTCCTGCTAGTTCTGTGCCCTGCTTTGCCTTCTGTTTCCCCCCTCCGTCCGTCACCTGTTTTTTTCCCGCTCTTCCTGCCACTGCGACACTGCGGCCCGCCCCCCTGCTCACCCATTCACCGCCCGCTCCCACCTCCCAGCTGCTCCTCCCTCCCTACTCCCCTTATATGGAGGCTGCGCAGTGGTGAAAGGAGCGACGTTCGACCCTGCTCGCAGGCAGGTCGCTCCCCACGCTGCTGTACTGCTTCGGTTGTACTGGTGTTTTTCATTAATGCTGCACTGCTTGATTGTACCTGTCTCGTTGTAGCTTGCCTGTTTTCCTTTTCTCCCTCCTGCTAGTTCTGTGCCCTGCTTTGCCTTCTGTTCCCCCCGCTGTCCGTCACCCGTTTGTTTCCTGCTCTTCCCTCCGCTGCGTCCCTGCGTCCCCGCCCCCCTGCTCACCCATTCGCTGCCCCGCTCCCGCCTCCCAGCTGCTCCTCCCTCCCTAAGTCAAGCCCGTCTGCGCCAGTCCACGCCTGGACCGCGCCCAGCGCCAGAACCCCTGGCATGCGCAAATGCCACGACGCCCACCTTCGCTACAATTCCAGCACCCTCCACGCACTCAATGCCGGACGATCACGCACCTGCTTCCTGGCCGCCCCGAAGCGCACCCTAGGACCCTTCTCCTGCCGGAACTGCAGCTTCACCAGCATCCGGCCTGCCAACCCACCAACCAGGAAAGAACCCAACTACCTCAGATGCATCCTTCTCCACACACAAACACGCTGTTGAACTCTGTGACCTACTCGACTCTACCTCCCCAGACGTAGCCTTCAGGACAGAGACCTGGCTGAACTCCTATTCGGCAAATGACATCGCCATAGCCATACAGGAAGGTTACAAGATCACCCGCAGGGACTGCACCAACGGAATAGGAGGAGGAATCGCCATCGTCCGCAGGAACACCCTCAGAGTCTCGACCAGCACTGACGACACCCTCAGCACAGCTGAACACCTGCACTTCCAGATTCACACCGACCCCAACACCATCCTTAGAGGAACCGTCATCTACAGACCCCCCGGACCCTGACCACAGTTCAGCGACTCCATCCCCGACTTCGTCAGCACACACACCCTCGCCTCCATGTCCTCCTCGGGGACCTGAACTTCCACCTTGAGAACAACAACACCAACTCCACCACCTTGATCGACAACCTAGCCAACCTCGAACTCAGACAACTCGCCACAACACCCACCCACTCTGCTGGCCACACCCTCGACCCCATCTTCTCCGTAAGCCCCCACGTCTCCTTCAACCACACCACCGAACTCCACTGGACAGACCATCGCTGCATCCACTTCACCTTCCGGAAACCCACCATGCACCACCACACCCAACAGATGCCTCGCCGCTGCTGGAGCAAAGTCACCAAAGACCAGCTAACCATCACCCTCGCCCAGAGCCCACCCATTGACCCCACCGCCGCTGCCTGCAACCTCAGACAGTGGATCGTCGACTGCGCCAACACCCTCGCCCCGTTCAAGAAATCCTCCAACAGTCACACCAGCAAGAAAGCCAGCTAGTTCACTGAAGACCTCCAGGCCTCCAAGCAAACCTGCCGAAAGCTGGAGAAGAACTGGTTCCGTGAACGAACACCGGACAGCTACGCAGCCCACAAGAACGCCACCCGCAGACACCATCACCTCATCAGATCAGCCAAAAGGGCCTCCTTCAAAGACCGCCTAGACAACAACGCACACAACAGCAAAGAGCTCTTCAACATCGTGAAGGAACTCTCCAACCCCAGCTCCAACACCAACGACATCCCACCTTCGCAAGACCTGTGCGATTCGCTGGCCACCTTCTTCCATCGCAAGATCGCAGTCATCAATGACAGCTTCAACGCCACGACCACCCCGACAACCACTGTGACCCCCGCCCCCACGACCGCCATCCGCACCAACCGCCTGCTCTCCTGGACCAACATTAACGACAATGACACCATCAAGATCATGAACACCATCCACTCCGGATCTCCGTCAGACCCTTGCCCACACCACATCTTCAACAAAGCCAGCACCGCCATCGCACCCCATCTCCGGAAAGCCATCAACATCTCCTTCATGACAGCAACCTTCCCGGAGAGCTGGAAGCACGCCGAGATCAACGTCTTACTCAAGAAACCCAAGGCGGACCCCAAGGACCTCAAGAACTTCCGGCCCATCTCCCTGCTCCCATTCCCAGCGAAGGTCATCGAGAAGACCGTCAACAAACAACTGAACCGCTACCTCGAGGAGAACAGCATCCTGGACCCGTCCCAGTCCGGGTTCCGCAGCAACCACAGCACTCAAACTGCCACCATCACCAAGATCATTTGCAGCGTACCCCAGGGCTCATCCCTCAGCCCAACGCTGTTCAACATCTACATGGCACCGCTCACCCACGTCGCCCGACTACACAACCTCAACATCATCTCCTATGCCGATGACACCCAGCTGATCCTCTCCCTCACCAAGGACCCCCACACCGCCAAAACCAACCTCCAGGAAGGAATGAAGGCTGTCGCTGAATGGATGAGGAACAGCCGACTGAAGCTGAACTCGGACAAGACGGAGGTCCTCATCCTCGGATCCACCCCTTCGGCCTGGAACGACTCCTGGTGGACGACCGCACTGTGAACCGCTCCAACACCCACCGACTACGTACGCAACCTAGGGGTCATCCTCGACTCCACCCTCTCCATGACTGAACAGGTCAACACGTTTCTTCCTCCTGCTTCAACACCCTCCACATCCTCCGCAAGATCTACAAGTGGATCCCCACTGAAACGAGAAGAACGGTCACCCAGGCCTTCGTCAGCAGCAGGTTGGACTACAGAAACGCCCTCTACGCAGGATCCTCGGCCAAACTCCTGAAACGGCTTCAACGCATCCAGAACGCCTCTGCATGCCTGATCCTCGACATCCCTCGCTGCAGCCACATCACCCCCCACCTGAGAGACCTGCACTGGCTCCCCGTCAACAAGAGGATAACCTTCAAGCTCCTCACCCACGCACACAAGGCACTCCACAACACCGGACCAGCGTACCTCAACAGCCGACTCAGCTTCTACATCCCCATCCGCCAGCTCCGCTCCGCCGACCTTGCCCTCGTCACAGTCCCCCGCATCCAAAGAGCGACCTCCGGTGGCAGAACGTTCTCCGACCTCGCCGCCAAGACCTGGAACACCCTTCCCATCCACCTACGACAGACCCAAGACCTGCTGACCTTCAGAAGACTCCTCAAGACCTGGCATTTCAAGCAGTAGCAGCATTCCCCACCCCCCAGTGCCTTGAGACCCTCACGGGTGAGTAGTGCGCTTTACAAATGCTATGATTGATTGATTGATTGATTAAGTTTAAACTGCACAAAACACAAAATGACACCTGGGTCTGAATGCAATGGTAGAGTGCTGGAGTATCCCTTTTACAGGACGGTCTCCCGCACCCACCCGTAGGTGGCATGCTTCATCATAGGGTAACTTCTTTGCATTGCGAACCTGGTCACAATGCAGGCTACAACCCCCTCACTGAGAGGGATGAGCTCAGGGATGTTTTTAATGTAAGAAAGAGGTCTACTTAAACCTATGGATGAGCAGGGTGTGGTGGGGACAGAAACAAAGAGAGAAAAAAGTGTATGTGAGGTAAAATTAACTCTAGGGTACGCCCAAAAACTTTATTGGGTATCCCACGGTTAGAGCTAAGAGCAATATTATGAAAGGAGGGGATTGAACTTATCATAGAGTGCTGACGGTCGACAAGTTTCAGCATCATACCCTCCATGGAGGTGTGACGGGTTTCATCCATACTAAAGTGATTTATAGGTTGGTTTCCTTGTATCGCATAGATGATCAACCATACAAAAGTGATACACAAAGATGATACATCCAGTGGTTGGAGTGGACCGCCACTCTGATAAACGTCCACTGATAGTGATGCAACCAGCAATGTCAGGTAATTAATACCACCTCAACCTCAAACTGGGCTACAAAATGGAAGATCCACCCCGAGTAAATCATATGTCATTGATACTGTGAGTTGAACTCATCCAATGAGGACAGCTGCAGACAGATTTGTGGGTAAGTTATTTTACACTTCAGTATCCTCCTGAGTTATATTTACTACAGTGACAGACTCCAGGCTAGGCCTCAAGAAGGCTGGTCATAGAAGAAGCCTTTTATCTGCTACAGCCCTGACTGAGATATCTATCAGGAACTCCGATTGGCCAGCAGACACAGGTAAAATGGAGACAGGAGAAGGGATCAGCCTACACCCTGCTGATCACTACAGGTTTTTTAATTATATTTTTTATTGAGATTGTTCTTCTAACAATATTATGAGAGTGTGATAGCCAGAAACAGTTGCCATCCTATATATTTCGTTTTCCATTTCAATCTCCTGGCAAAACATTTAGTCACATTTTCTAATATGTAAAGGCATGCAAGCAGTAATATTTAATAAATACATGAATCCTCACCTTCCCAGGTATACTATGAAGTATTTTCTCTCCTGTGATTTGCACCATGACAGCAATTGCTAGGAGCATTCCCATGAAATGTTGGAATCGTGGAAGCCTCCTAATATGCCATATGGTAGCCAAAGCCTCACTCAAGTTACGTAGCTCCCAGATAATTTATTGCAGTCTCTTGACCCACTAAATAAAATCTAAGCATCCCCAAATATATTTGGGGTTAATCCTGATTAGCTGCAGCGCCGTATATGTTTCTTACATATGACAGCATCCTTCAGCCAGTGCTGTATGTATGTATGTATGTATGTATATGGTACTTGTATAACGCAAACCTAACCAGGAGCACTGCACCCTATCTGCCACACTCTAGCTATTCTGTGTTTCAACAGTAGGGTTGGTAATGCAGTTAAAAGCGTCTGACAGAGCGTGAGGTATTCGCCATGTAGTCCTAACGGTTAGGGCGCTCGACCTCGGACCTGGGGGAACTGGGTTTGAGTCTCGGTAACGACGCTAAACCTCCTGTGATTCTGGGCAAATCACTTAATCTACCCGTGCCTAACAAAAAAATAAATGAATGTGTGTCCTCATGTAACGTAACTGGTGCAATGTAAAGCGCTCTGATACCTGATTGGATTCGGGTCAAGTTCGTGCTATATAAAACTCTGCAAAAAAAAAAAACAGTCAATTTGTGTTTTTTCAATTTTGCTAAGACTGGTCTGATTCCATTGCACCCCTAAACAGAGTTTTGAGTTGTATGGTAATTATGTAACTCATCGCCCAGAGTTTTGCTGTGCATTCTGGGAGTTGTAGGCATTATTTAATTATGTAGATCACATTCTTGACTAGTGCAACTGAGTTTCAGAGTGCAAAGAGAAAGCCTAAACTGGACGAGTTACTCTGGAACATGGCATGGAATCTTCAAAGCTCTTCAGTATGTAGCTGGGTTTTGTACAGAGGGGAGGCACTGTCAACAACCAGGATTAAAGAAAAGTTTAAGATTATGTAGAGAGCAAAAGCAGTAAAGGGTCAAGTACCTTTAGTCGTTGATTGCTGAAGTGGCTCTGGTTTCCTACATCAACTACATTCAGCTGTCTTATCTAGGTTTGCATTTTTAGTCTCCTTCTTGGAGCCGTGATTCCTTCTCTAGTCAGTCTTTCTAGTTCTTCAAGTTCTTCATCTATTTTCACCACTTGTGTCCTGATTTCCCTTCAAGGTCAGTTTTCCTTTACTCTTACCTGGGGTGCTTTTCTGTGGCAGTCCTCTGCTTTCTCCGCCATATTGACTGTACTGTACCATACACTGTCATTTGTTTCTGCTGAAGGTTGGAGCTCTGCCAAACGCACATAACAATGATGTAAGAATAGATAATGAATCACTGAAAGCAGCGAGTTTCATTGCTATGAGCACTTGCAGCTTCATTTCCTTAGTTCTGCTGGAAAGTTTAGGGTAGCGGGCAAAGAAGTGCACTTCTTGGTGAATGCAGCGAAATGTAATGCATCTAGTTGCTCCTTGCTGAGGGTTGAATATCCATGTTTATAGCTGTAACTTTGACTTTCTGATGTCTATGCACCACTGTGCAAACATTAAACAATGATATAACTTAATCATGCAATATTGTCCCATTATAGCTATAAGAGGTAAATCAGGCAGTCAAGTCTGGGGAGATTGTTTAAACCTGTGTCGCCGGCTCTATCTTGCTCTCAGCTCGGAGGCCCAGGAGCATTCCATTAGACAGTATACTGCCAGTGGCTAAGATTAATTCAAGCATTCCATCCACCTCCTTGTTGGTTTTGCATTTGCTGCCCTAGGTGCGCCGCCGTGGGTCCTGAATTCACTGTGCCACTGCAACCAAGCTATACCTGCCTGAAAAGCCCTAACTGGTGTGAAACCGGTCCTAGGTTGCTTGTGTTCTGCTTCAGGGAGGATCTGGCCGGGCAGTTCGGGCTGAACAGCTCCCATGAGGAGCAGTGTCAAGACTGATTTGCATATAGCTATAGTCCAAACTTAGGTGGCATGTTGGGCAATAAAACAATGGATTGGGATACGGCCCGAGCGATTGCCAGTGATTAATTCAAGCATTCCATCCATCACCTTGTTGGTTTTGTGCAAGGTAGAGAGGGCATCATGAAGTTAGCATGGAATATTAAGCCACCTGAGACCTTATTGATGATTTGGAGGCCACCAAAGCCATGACAGCTTGAAAATGGGGCATGGCGCAACAAGAGGCCCTACAACGGGCATCATCCTGTTGAACCAGATGGGAAAAGAAGAAAGGAACACAGGGCAGTATCTCTCTGTACTGGGATATCCCAGTGGAACTTTGTCCACAAGTGGAAATAAAACAACATGCATAATGCTGCTTACATAATAAAAACATAGTTGGTGTCATAAATGTGGAACAATATTATTTTCTTGTGGAATGATTCTGGCCACCAAAACCAATATTATTTGTCAAGAATTATGCTTAAAATAATTGCTGAATAGAGAAGTACCTGGCTAGGCTGCAGTTCTACTCCTAGACTGTAGGCGTATCCTTAATTTAATTAAAACTCAGTTATCTAAGCATAGCCGTAGAGCCTGATTTGAACTTGGTAGATGGAGGACATCCACCAAAAGGTGCTGAATCTCTCATCTACCCTGTTTGGAGTATACAGATGTCTAGGCACTCTAAATAGGTTGGTCAAGACATCTGCTACTTTTGGGAAGATGACCCACACCCAACAACCTCTAAATCAGACTATTAGTCTGTGTGTCCTCTTTCGCCATTGCTATCCGTATTTCCAGTGCTAAGGTTCTAAAATGCAATTGGATCTGACATGGGCTTGATAGGCTGAAGATGTCAAATATGATAGGTCTAAATGGCAGCTAAAAAGCAGGCAACCCCAGCAGAACCTCCCCTGAGACAGCGCTCAAAACTGAAGGTTAGAATACACATATATGGGACAAATGTAACTCTCATTGAACCTGGTTGAGCCTGGTGACGCAGCTAGTAGGTTCTGCAGTGGGAGACCAGTGTAACTGTGAACTGATAGGGACTACGTTACCTAGGAAAGGAGCTCTGAAGGTGTCTTGAGAGCCAAAGTGCACTGCAGAGGCAATCAGAATCCATATAGAGTGTTTGTTACACACCCCGACAACTTGCTGTGAATTGACCCCATTTCATGAGTGGGAGTTTCCTCTAGTCTGGTTACTTAGCCAACCGACTGAGCATCTTGCGCCTTGTAATTTCTCATTAGGCCGTCCCAGTTTACGGGGATGCCTAGAGGAAAATAGTTTGATCAAACCTGGCATAAACTTTGTCTCCTGGCTACCAGGACCAGCTAGCATGACCTACCACATTATGACTGATTACAATGTCTCAGCTACCCTTGCTGAATCCTTGAGGGTTGGTCCCTTCCTGATGACCCTTCCTATAGTGAACGTATGACCTGAAATCTGCCTTAATCGGCATTTGAAGAAGTATTATGATAAGCCCTTCCAACCAGGAAACATTAAACTACCCCCACCACATTAAGGCTTGGCATAATATTTAAGTGCTAGCCATGCTGAATTCTAGGCAATTGGTCACTTTTTAATAACTCTTCCCATTGCAAAGATATGACACTCAATCTTCCTTTACCGGTATTAGATAATGAAAGTATGCCGAACCCTGACAACCAGGAAAATCAAACTACATTCTACTCATTTTATGCTGGTCAAAATGTCTTGGGCTAGCCTGACTCATTCCTGTACACTTGGTCTCATCCTCCAGACCGACAACATTGCAGAAATGTCTCCCACACCCTGCCATTATCAGAAGTTGAAGTACATTGAGTCCTGCCATCTAGTACCCTTTACATACCCCTAACTTTGACCAGTAATATCTTGGTGGCAGTAGTGGCAGTTGGTACAGTCATCTGGAATTTGCCGCTCAAGTCTTCCAATTTGAAGAGCCTCGGATCACTTGGAGTATTGTATTGTATTGTAGCATTTGCATAGCGCCTACTACCCCTATGTGGGGCACTGAAATGCTTACCTACATAGATAGAAAGCTACATTGTGTATGGTGTGTGGGTGGGAGGGTGTTGTTTTTGTTTTGAACCTATATGGAAAGTGTTGTCATGACATACACAATGACTGCTCAGGTGTGGTTATCGTGTTACAGCATCTAGCGTCTAGCAGTCTTATAGGTTAGGTTATGTGTGAGATGGATGTGCAAATTATAATTAGAATGAGGAATACTCACTTTAGCCACAGGGGCAGTGGGGTGCTGTGTGCCCTTCTACCAAAAATGGGGCAATCAGAGAAAGCCCAGCAATCCATGCAGCGACAAGTTCCAGGCACAGATGCTGTTGAATGTGTAAAAGAATACCAAAAAGGCAAGAATGGAAACTGGTGACAAAAGCAGTACCTATGTACCATTTTATTTTATTTATTTTATACTGTCTACTGTTGTGCAAATGCACAGGGCAGCGACAACACAATTGACAAAAAGCCTAGATTACACCTACTCTTGCATTGGTCAAAGGAAACCAAAATTGGAGCAGTATGAACCTAATGTTATTGGCAGAAACTGTATCAAGAACTCTCAAAAAACTTAGCCCACCTTAAATTCTCAAAGGAATTCTCCAGAGCCTTAAATTGTGCCAATTTATTTTCCTGTCGTTGTGTTAATATGTTACACAGCGACATTACCCTTTTACTGAGCATGTGTGCTATTGCGATTTCATTATTTTATACACATTATTTAAATTCTCACCTGCCAAGGGAAGATCTCTCAAACCATGTGTTAAACCTGTCAGCCTTAGGGTGGTGCCCCCCCAAATGTTTTGCCTACTTACCTCCATATTTTGCTGAAATTAGTTTTTGTTGGCCATAGGACTGCAAACCAGTGCTAACATGTGCACACTCCCCTAAACATGGACTAATTGGCTTACACCTGATTGGCATATTTAAGTTACTTAAAAGTCCCATGCAGGGTAGTATATCATACACCCAGGGCCTGTAAATTAAATGCTCCTAGTGGTCCTGCAGCACTTGTGGTGCCACCCACTTAAGTAGCACTTTAAGACCTGTCCCAGGCCTGCCATTGCAGCCTGAATGCTGTTTTAAACTACTAATTTGATTTGGCAATATAACCCCATGCCAAATCTTAAACTACCCTTTTATTGCATATAAGTCACCCCTAAGGTAGGCTCTATGTAGCCCATGGGGCAGAATGCATTGTAATTAAAAAGGTTGGGCATGTGCTTTTAAGTTTTACATGTCCTGATAATTAAAACCCTACATTTGTTTTGCACTAATGTGAGGCCTACCTTTCCCATAGGATAACATTGGGTTGCCTTATTACATTGAATAAGTGCTTACTTTTGATTGAGACCAGGTATTCAGGTCGTGTCTGGTATCTATGAAAGTGAAACAAAAAATCCTCTTTAATGATAAAGTTGGATTTCTAATTACAATTTTGAAAATGCCAATTTTAGAAGGTTGGCATTTTCCTGCTCTTAGCCCTTTGTGCCTGCAGCCTGTCTTGGGTCGCATGACTGGGTGTAACTGACAGTAAGACTTTCTGAATTCCTCCCAGACAGTCACACAATAGAGGGATTAGGTGTGCCTGAATGGGCCATCTGTTGGCAGGATGGGGGGCAGGGCAGAGCTTAGCACAGCTTCACTAGCAACTGAATAGGGTGTGCTCTTCCTTCAAACAAAGGTCCTATAAACCCACATTGTCGCTGCAGCCAGCTTTGATCCAGGCCGGGGAGTCAGGAAATTCCATGCACTTCAAATAATCTTTGTAGACGCTTCTACCACCTTCCAGAGGAAGCGCACCAGGGTAGTTCTTAAGTTCACTACTGGGCCTGCGGAAGGACTCTGAGGGCTGCCTGCTGTGTGACCTGCTGTTTACTCTGAAAGACTGCTTTGCTGTACCTGGAAGGGCTGCTTTGCAGCCTGGAGCCTGCCTTGAACCCTCAGAGGCCAGCCCTGCTGTTGAGCCCTGCATCCTCACCTGAACCTAGGACTACCAGTGTGACTCCAAGGGCTAGTTTGTGGACCTTCTGTTCAGAGATACAGGGATACAAAAGGCTCCCACCCAGCCTGAGCGAGTCCTGAAACCCCCAAGTGGTGTCCCCCCAGTCCTGGAGCCTTGGTTGTGGTGGTGAAGGTGCTCAGATGGCCAAATCTCAAACCTGAGAACTTAGAAACTTTTGTGACAAAAACTGCTTTGATAACCAGGAGGAGACCGGGACCAACTTGCTTGCCTATCCGCC
This sequence comes from Triturus cristatus, assembly GCF_964204655.1. Taxonomy (NCBI): domain Eukaryota; kingdom Metazoa; phylum Chordata; class Amphibia; order Caudata; family Salamandridae; genus Triturus; species Triturus cristatus. The sequence goes on along the minus strand of NC_140589.1, from coordinate 634,113,362 downwards.
TGAATTGCATTGCCTGGTCGGATCAACTTTGCAGCTTCTCCAGCTACATTCTTCTCCGCAGCACCAAATCCTGTTCAGTGGTCTTTCACCAAATGGGTATCTAGCCTTATGGAACTGTCTTCTGCCACAGATCTCTGCCTCATCCCACTGTAGATTTTCGACTTCCAAAAAAGAAACTAAGTCCGAATGTAGAAATCTTAACCATGGTTTCAACCCAAGTCTCCCTTTAATGATACTACTTCAAACATCTCCTGCAGCCTTGCTCCGCTGAACTTTACCTTCTCAGAACACTTTTTCTCTGAATTTCTTCTAAGTGCAAGGGATGAGCAGACCGGGTCCAATCCACTTCTTGTATCTCAACTGTGCTCCATTGTGGTTGCCAATATTTTTCGACTTTGACCTGGTCTAGAGCGACTAGATGTCCATGGTTGGGGCTTTGATCTTTTAGGCATTTGTTTTTACTAAAAACTTTAAAAATTTAAAAATTCATACATCCGGTTCTACTGATTGGATGTTTGTTGTTTTGAGATCAAATGATTTGTTAAAATGTACTCTTCTTTCCTAAATTAGTGTGGGGTTTTTCTTATGTTGTGTTCTCACTTTATTACTACTTCTTGTGTGGTGCTTAAATACTTTACACATTGCCTCTAAATTAAGCCTGACTTATTTTTGTGTCAAACTATTCAGGGTTATGCACACATTAATTAGTGACTTTTTGTGATTCACCCTGCAAGGGATTGTGGCTGCGGCTTGACCAGGGCTCACACCCCAGTCAACCAACAATGAAATTTCTCACACCATTCATCTGATCCCCAATTAGATAGTGATTTTTAAATTGCCCAGCGACAAATTCCAAATGCCCTGCAGATGTATGCAAGTTGCTCTAAATTCTCTTTAGAAGCCCTTCAAGGTGCCACACAGAGACCCTATGGATATCTTTTTGTAGAGTTAAATGCAATACTACTGAATATTACAGATTGTTGACCTGTCATTCCCCCCTTCACCCGTCTAGTTTTGGTGTATTCCTTTAAAAAGAACAACCCAGAGTATAAAAAGAGAGTGAACTAAAAGCTACATCTCAATTTAAGAGCTATTTGTCTAACACAATGCTGTTAAATCAGACTCCTTCAAGACAATTTGTATTGTCATCCTCCAACTAATGTAAAGCTCTTCTGTGTGCTGCTTTTAATGATTCAGTGGCACTCACTGATCTTTGAGACAGTCATAAACACCTGGTAGAGCAATGTTCCCAATGTCCTATGCGCCAGCAAATTCAAGTAACGTCTGGGGGATTTATAGGATCCCTACTGAGTTTTGCCATCCCTCTTCTCACAGCTCGACTTCAAAATCAGTGGTGGGCTTTTGAAATTGGGTTTCTGGTTGGCTAGGGTATGCACCTAAGCCAGGCAGAACCCACCACTCTAGTCAGGGCAAGTAAATTACACCCAAGAGATAACCTGTGCTCACCCCCTAGTAGCTTGGCACAGAGCAGTCAGTCTTATCCCCAGAAGCAATGTGTAAAGCGTTTGTGCGACACAGTCACACAAGTAACACAATAAATACACCACAAAAGAGACTCCACACAGGATTATATAAAAATATTTCATATATTGTACATAAAGCACAGACCAAGATGACATGAATCATAAATCCTCTACATATTAAGCAAATCCTGAGTCAGTATTACCTATCCCGACAATGCAAGAATCCTACAATATACCATCAGGGCATGAAATGCAACAGATTGTAAAAAAGGACACATGAATCATAAATACTGTGCACCAAAGTGACATAGATCATAATCATGGCACATACTATGCAAAGCCTAAGATAGTACGTGTGTCCCTGGCTAATGAGGGGTAAAACGACATACATTACACCATCCCGGCATGAAATGCAGCAGGTTATGATCGGACACATGAATCATCACATTAGGGCAAGTAATGTGCCTTTATTGGGGGAAAACACATGAATCACCATATTTCTCCATAAACATATAGGTCACCAACTATTCCCAGAAAAGCATAGGGTGCAGCACTCCTATTATGTGCTATAGGGTATTGAAGGTTCAATGAGCCCCTTGAAGATAAATACCTCTATAAACTGTAGGCCGCAGGAACACCTGCATGCCTACAACACGAAATACAGTAATTTTATCATGGGATTCCTTAACCAGAAAAGAGGGGACCTCCGTCGAGGTGCTGCTCTATATAACTTGCGGTCCAGACTGGGATCGCAAACCGGCCCTGGCAATTATGTCCGACTGGCCCCGGGGGAGGGGGCAGGGGATAGAGGGAACGCTGCTGTGCTTTTGAGACAAGGGGCCGATTTTGCAGCACTGCTGCAATACTAGCACCCACCAACAAAAACGCCCCTCACCGGTACAAAACTGGCCCAACCCTTCCAGCCCACCGGGGAAGCGCCCAGTGCCCACTACGGCCAGTCCGGCCCTGATTAATTGTGGGAGATCAAGTGCCCAAGGTTGGTCCCAAAGAAAGTGGGGGGAGACACACATTGTCAACTCCAGTGGGGTGGCCTCACTTGGTCCCCCACATGCAAAATAATGAAAGGTAGGTGCCCACAAGAACGTGGTGCAGCCTCTGAAATTGGCCCCCACAAAGAAAAGAGCCACTGCAGGTCGCCCCAGCACCGAGGTGTGCCTTATAATGACGCTGGGGCTACACAGGTCCAAAGCAGCAAACCAAGTGTGTACTGATGTGGTCACGGGCTGGAATGGTAACGTTGAGAGGTGTTGGTGGCCTCCAAGACTGCTCAGGTCAGGTGAGAAAATGACCTGGCTGCCAGAGATGCTGTGCGGCCTTCAAGATCACAGAGGGGCACAATCCTCCTGGCTCCACTGGAGCCTCTGTGTGAGGACTGTAGCTCGCACCAAGAAGCGGAGAGGCCACCCATGGTACGATGCCCCAAATGGCAAGTGCGGCTCTGTCTGCACTTGCTGATACCAACCATTCTTCCAATGTCCCTGACCATTGCCATCATGTAAACATTGAGAAAGAAATGAGAATTGTATTCATGTCCCAGAGTTAGGAGCCTGAAACTCCTGTCAAAGAAGTGGAATCATCATCCGATAATCCAGTACGTTAAATCATCACCAGCGTTTTACCAAGGCTACAAAATGAATGATCAGTAGCTCCTAAAAACTAAATAAAACTATGTCATCTTGCAATGACAATTGGCTGATTCATCTACAAAGGCAATGTTACACAAGGATCAAATATGCACAACTTGGTCAAAGGTGCTATACAAGCAGACCCTTTTTGTAAAAGGAAAACTTGTTTGGACGCCTTCATTCAGATCCCAGCTCTGGACATCCAGCCATCTGTGCTCAGGGATGGAAGAAACAGAAGACTTTATTTGGAGTTTTGCAGCTGTGGCTATCTACCAGTGGCGAATGTCCTGCCCTCCTATTTAGAGTCCATGGAAGCCCTGTACGCACTACATAGGGTGGAAGGGACATCTGCCACTTTTAGCAGATGTCTTGCATCTGCTAAAAACTCTATTTGGAAATAGTTATTCCTTTATCTGATGAATCATAATTAAGGCTCCCCGTTTTCCGGTTTTACAGATTTTTTTCAGACAAATACAGACAGAAAACATTCATTTCCTTGTCTGTATTTATTTTTAAATGTGAATAAAAACAGAAATTGGGTTGCTTTTCGAATAATTCTCAAAACAGTCTGCCATGACTGCCAGGCCAATAGATGTGTGGATTTATATATAAGGGGGTTAAAAAAGAAAGGAGTTTTAGTAAAGAGGCTTTAACAGCAGTAGATGTGCACAAGGTTGATACTGAAATTTGCATATTTTCGTATAAGTGCACTGATTTATGTTCTGCGGGTGTTCACAGCATTTAAACCTGGCAGACATTCAAGCATGGGTGTTTATTTATCTGTTTAATAAATGTGGAAATATATTTATTTTAGCTTAATTTTTCCACAAAACCCAAAATAAATATGGAAAAGTACAGATAAAATTACCAAAAAATAAATATGGATAAATACAGACGGAAATGGCAAAAACATAAATACCATAAAACCGGGAGCACTAATCATAATTTTCCCAAGTCTCCCAAAAATGCCTGTGTCTGAGATAGACTTACCCCTGAAAACACAAATGAACTCATAACACCCACAGAATGCTCCGAGCAAAAAAAAGGTAATTGTTCAAGAGACTGGTTGGCAGTTTAGCGATGCAGGTTGTTTTTCCAACCTAGTGACTCTAATGCACGCTTGGTCTTCCTCACAGTATAAACAATTAATTATATTGTTGTTGCCTCCATCTGTTATTATCTATGATTCTCAGTATATTTCCTATACATTGTATTACAAATGAACATGATAAAACACATACACAATGTCACATTGTGTATTTTTATATAACTACATCAATATATCACTAATTTGGATTGCATCTCGCATTTTCTGTGTGCTTTTATCACCAGAAATCAGAGACTATCACCAGAAAATGTATTTCTTCTGTAACTATATCAGGGTTTTGCTGTCATGTGTAAATAGGTTCCGCGAAGCTATCATGAGAGATAGTGTCAAAAATAAAACCACCTCAGTATAACTTTTGTCTGATAAAATCTACTTGATATCAAACTCAGTCGCATTATTTTGAATACAGTGATAATAACTTTTTTTTAAACATAAGCACGCTTCTAGGCAACAAGCCAGCATTATGCTAAGACATGTCATAGCTCACTGCCAGTAAAGGCTTCATTATGAGTTCTGTGGTCATCATAGTGGGGCCTTTAACAAGAGATACCAACCCCACTGAGATTAACTGACCCCCCCGTAAATCCTCAGAACTGTTGTGTCATCAGGACACATCAGCTGCGTCTGGGTGCAAATTCAGGTGAAAAGGGGGCATTCACAGGGAACTTGAGGGCAGAATTACTGATTCCCCCCCTCTGGGGATACCTGCAGGGTACGGATCATAATCCCTACTAATTAACCCTTTAATTTAAATCAGCGTTACCACTGTGATCTGTAATTCTTGGAGGGAGTACTATGCTCGGGAATAAGGTGCTAAGACTTTTTAAACAGACAGCCACCTTTGCACTCAGCCAATACAATGTTTTAGGCTCAGGGCCAAGATTCGACAAGGTATACAGGGGCATGCTGTCGATAAAATAGGACACGCCTGGTTCTTGTCACACCTCCAACATTCCAGGCATTTTTCTAAATTACAATTAAAAGGTAGTACTGAACCGAAAAACATTTTTTTTTATTTATAGGCAACACCAGCTCCGGCCTTTATATGGACTAAATAAAGCCTCATACAGGCCAATCCTTCAATAGACCAAATAGTTACACAAAAATATATCTCTCCATTGAGTTTCTTATAGTAAATCATGAGATATATATTGTAAATATGATCATCTATTTATTGTAATAAATAATCATGGAAATAAGATATTGTATCTATATGTCCCTCAAGTGAGTGAGCAATGATTCAGGAACAATTGCGACACTATAGGGGAAAACAGGATGTGATGTGACATCATACAAGAAGGGGTTTGGAGGTCTTGGATAAGGGGAAGAATGTTAATTAAAAAAGCATCATACTTAGCAAATAATGTAATTACATGGTCAGAGCTCAAGTTATAAAAGCCAATACATAACCCGGTATATGATTTCTTGAAGTTTCGTTATAGAATAGTTTTCCCACAGGCAGCATCCTCTCTAAAGAGGTTACCCAGGGAAAGCCGCCCCATACTCCTTTGAGCGGTTGGAAACCTGACTCGTGCTGGAGAAGAAGATGACACTGAACGAGGACAGGGCCTCTTTCTTGGCGCTAAAGAGGCACTTCCTGACCCTGAACTGCAGTAGGGAGCCATGGAGGCATAACTCTCTCTCTCTCTCGCGCGCGCGCGCACAGTGCACCCTAGAACATTTTACAGCAATTCTCAGGAGCCACGAACGAGGTATCATCGGCTCCTCAGAAGCTGCGATTCTTCACCGTTGATTTCCCTCCACAGATGAGGAAAAGAAAAAACTTCAGCACAAAGGACAGCGAAATTAATAAGAGGTTTGCTGGGAAAAGGTTACGTGGAGAGATTATCCACCCCAAGCATGCTCGCTGAGGGGAAGCAGAGATGATCTATAGAATTTGGGCTACATTACTGTCCAGAGCAGGCTTCCGTCGCAGCGAGGGGCCCCGAGTGACATTAGGCGGCGCGAGCGCGACATGGTTGGGTTACTTTGATATTATGAAAATGTTATGCGAAATACAACGAGTCCGACATACTCGGTGTAGAGAGACGTCCTTTATACATTGCATTTTAATGTTGCTATGATGGCAGTCTTGCCAACACAATCAATTTAATACTAAGCCTGGAGCCCCGGGGAGGCTTTTCGAGCTGTTTTAGCAACTGTGCTATGACAGGATTGTAGAACACGAGTTTTGACATAGGTTCGCGTGTACCCCCGACATCCTTACATCGTCTTCGTAGCAAAAAGTCCCACAAGTTACGCCTATCTATCTGCGTGGTCAAAGAAACGCAGACGCGATCTGGCCACGCAGCAGAGTTTTTAGCGACTGAACGCGAACGAGATAACCTGGCCAGACTTTTAAGGCTGGCTATGAAACGCGATTTCATAAATGAGAAACAGACGCAGACTTTTGTTTTTACCTAGCAAGCCTGAATACGCAATTTAATTTTGAAATCGTAACGTTTGAAGCCCGATCCTGATGATTTCTTTTTTTTTTTGTAATACTTGCTTTAATTGTTTAAAGTCTGTACATAGGGGCTCCTTATGATGTCCGCCCGCCATTATAACGGGTTTGGGACCGACCGCCAAACGTGCGGTGGTCCCACCGGCCCAATTAGAATGCGCCCCCCATACTGGCAGGCGCATCCTGTCCTTTTACCATTGTGGACAGTGCTGCTGGCTGCAGCACCGTCCGCAATGGTGAAAGAGTATGCACAGCATTTCCGTCCGCAGTGGTGAAAGTGTATGCACAGCATTTCCGTGCACCACGTGACAGGCACCACGCGGTGCCTGCCACTTGGTGCAGGGAAGTGCCATGGTACCCCCCAAGTGCACCCCCCTGGGGGCCTGCAACGGGCCCCCAAAGCCAATTCCCGCCAGCCTCCGATGCCGTAGAAAGGCCTGTCCGCAAGCCACATCATAATATGGCTGTTTCTGGTCCAGGGTGTCCTCCCTGGACCATAAACAAGCATCCTGGGACCGGTTTCTGGGTATTACCCTTCATCAGCCAAGCTAGCTTGAATCCAGTGGCACAGTGAGCAAGGGACCCACGTCTGGGCATACCCATCCCACTTAGGGCGAAAAGTGCTACGCAAACAAATGATGGACGGAATGCTGAATCAATCATACATTCACCCCCAGTCAAGAGATCTGGGTTAAATCCATGTTCTTTAGCTCACCATGCCACCCCAGTTTAGACCCAGCCATATGCAAATCAGTCTCGACCCTGTGCCTCATGGGGACAGTCCAGACCGACCTGCCAAGCCAGGTCCTCCCTGAACTGGAGACAAGCATCCTGGACCGGTTTCTGGGTATTACCCTTCATCAGCCAGGCTAGCTTGAATCCAGTGGCACAGTGAGCAAGGGACCCACATCTGGGCATAGCCATCCCACTTGGGGTGAAAAGTGCTACGCAAACAAATGATGGACGGAATGCTGAATCAATTATACATTCAACCCCAGTCAAGAGATCTGGGTTAAATCCATGTTCTTTTGCTCACCATGCCACCCCAGTTTAGACCCAGCCATATGCAAATCAGTCTTGACCCTGTGCCTCATGGGAACAGTCCAGACCGATCTGCCAAGCCAGGTCCTCCCTGGACTGGAGACAAGCATCCTGGGACCGGTTTCTGGATATTACCCTTCATCAGCCAGGCTAGCTTGAATCCAGTGGCACAGTTAGCAAGGGACCCACTCCTGGGCATACCCATCCCACTTAGGGTGAAAAATGCTATGCAAACTAATGATGGACGAAATGCTGAATCAATCATACATTCACCCCCAGGCAAGAGATCTGGGTTAAATCCATCGTTCTCTTGCTCACCATGCCACCCCAGTTTAGACCCAGCCATATGCAAATCAGTCTTGACCCTGTGCCTCATGGGAACAGTCCAGACCGATCTGCCATGCCAGGTCCTCCCTGGACCAGAAAAAAGCATCCTGGGACCAGTTTCTGGTTATTACCCTTCATCAGCCAGGATAGCATGAATCCAGTGGCACGGTGAGCCCAGGACCCACTTCTGGGCATACCGGGCGCGCTTAGGGCGAGAAAGCAAAAGACAAACAATTGATGGAGGGAATGCAGAACAAATCAAAACATTTACCCCCAGTCAAAAGATCTGGGTTAAATCCATCATTCTTTTTCTCACCATGCCACCCCAGTTTAGACCTGGCCATATGCAAATCAGTCTTGACCCTTTGCCTCATGGGAACAGTCCAGCCTGAACTGCTAAGCCAGGTCCTCACTGAACCGCAAACAAACATCCTAGGACCACGTTCCCCCGGTTTCCTAATGAGTGACACAGTAATTGCCTCCTGAGCCGTCTGTTCTCTTGCTCTCACTCCTTTAGTTTTTTTCTCAGGATCAGACTATAGCTGATATGTGCTGGGACATACTTTGAAGGAGAGACCCCTGAAGTTTGAGGACTTTAACTATCATGTAAGGTCGGACATAGGGAAGAGAACTGCACAGAGGCAATGGGAGTTGGGCACCAGGATGAATGACCTGTGCAGTAAAGGCTCCCAGATCCAGATGAAGTTTTCAGTTATGTTCAAAATCATGTGGAGTAACAAGATGCACAATATTAGCAACCCTGAGGATGTCTTCATAGCTCCGATGGAGGGCACCACAGCCGTAACTTCTAGCTTGGGCTTGTAATGGGCCCCACGAAGTGTGGTAGTTTCTCAATAATATGTATTAGAGGGTTGTATAGAGTAGCCAGTTTGATTTTTTTTTCTGTTTTAGGTTAGTGCACTTTGAGTATCTCTCTTCGGAAAGGGGGGTTGCAAAGGATGGATTCTATTGCCTAGGGATAGGTAAGGGGGTTCCCCGGGGGGGGGGGGGGGGGGGTGAAGGGTTGCACAGTGTGATGGGAGCATGAGAAAAAAAGAAAACATTTGTCCTCGTCTCGCCAAATTCTAGTCAGTTTAATATAATTTCAGGGTTTTATCAGCCTAGGTTGTCTATACAGGAGCCCCTGCAGTGAGAGCTAAAATGGCATAGGGTTTGGTGATATAAGCATGAATAAGTCAAACACAGTCCAGTTTATATCCTGGAACGTTAATGGTCTGAGGTCTAAGAAGAAGTTAGCGTGAGTGACAGAATACCTCAAACATAGTGGGGTACATATAATATTGCTCCAGGAGACCCATTTGGAATGGAAGGAGTGCGGGTCCTGCTTTGGTGAGCTATGGTGGGTACAGGATGTTATATGTTTGGATCAGAGAGGTAGTAATAGAAGTGTGGCCCTAAATATCAGAAATAATTCAGGAATAAGGCTATTTAATTATGAGTCTGATGACTGTGGTAGGTGGTTGATGGATAATACAGTGATCCAGGAAATGCCAGTATCATGCGCAACGTACTATGGTCTGAACAATGATGCACCCGATGCTTTAATAAAGTTGGAACCCTGTATGTTGGGGACAACGGCTCCGATAATACTTTGGGGGTACTTTAATATACTACTAAATAAAGATTTGAATAGAACATCAAAAGTAAAATACATTAGCTCCCCTAAGACTTCTGCCAGATTGAAAAATATGAAGACTGAACTTAACTTGGTAGATATTTGGCGTAGAAAGGAGGGGGCAATTAGGGGTTTCACATTCTACAGCAAAAAATATGGCATCATTCCCGCATTGATTACTTTCTAGTGGACCAGGAACTGAATGGTAAGGTTGTTGCTATAAATCATGCCCCTGCAGTCCTCTCAGACCATTCTCCGGTGGTCCTGACATTGCCAACAAATGGGGCAAAGAAGGTGGACCCTGGATAGGACTATCCTGCTAGATGAGGGGTTGGTAATCAATTTAGCGGATAAGACAGCTGACTTTTTTCATCATAATAGAGACTTTGCAGGATTACAAATAGTCTGGGAGGCTTTTAAAGCGTATTTAAGGGCAGAAATAAGCTCTATAACGATTGGTAAAATGAGGGCTGTGCGACAGACAGACGAGGAGAGAATCATAGGAATTAGGATAGAGAATGTGATCTCCAGAAGGCCTCGATGGATGGTTCAGTCAGGGTACCAGTGCTTAGCAGGGAACTGGAAGAGCTGCAGGTGGAATATCAAGCCCAGTTAGACAAAAAGATACTTGACAGATGGAAAGCTAGCAAGCTCCAGCACGTCTCTTATGGCGAAAGATGTAGTTCGGTTTTGGCATCGAAGGCTAAAGCCGATAAGGCCAGGAACTCAATATTGAATCTGATGAATGCAGAGACTGGGGTGATTTTAAATACAAATGCAGATATTAGGGGAGAAGCCCGGAGGTATTTGAGCAGCCTATATAGAGAAGACATACAACCAAGAAAGGAATGTATAGAGACTTGGGTAAAGGAGATGGAGCTTCCGCAATTAACAAGGGAGCAAAAGAGAGTTTAAGAAACAGAGATTACGGAGGAAGAGATTAGGGCACAATGTTGGAAAATTTCGGCAGGAAAAGCGGCCGGTCCAGATGGCCTTCCAGTTGAGATCTACACCCAAATTATAGACAAATGTATCCCATCTTTGAAAGATGTATTTAAAGCAGTATATATAGAGGGTGAGGGAGCACCCCTACATTGGTCAGACGCAATGGTAGCCCTAATCCTGAAACTGAACAAAGACCCGTTGAGAGCTGATTCGTGTAGACCAATATCACTCTTGAACACTGATTATAAGATCTTTTCAGGGATTGTAGCTTTAAGAATAGCACAGATCATCAGGGGTGTTGTGCATTCTGACCAAAGAGGGTTTATTTGGTGAGGCAGCTCAATGAGCTTACGCATCTGATGATGGGGGCTATTGATATGGCAGAGGCCCAGAATTTGCCTTTGACTGTTGTGGCTATAGATGCAGCAAAGGCCTTCGATCAAGTACATTGGACATATCTCTGGGAAACTCTAAAATGCTTTTGCTTTCCACAGAATATGGTGAAGGCCGTGCAAAACCTCTGTCACCTCCCTAGAGCCAGGGTACTGGTTAACGGAGAGCTGTCTGAATGGTTTGACATCACCAAGGGTACTGCCCCCTGTCTCTGCTTCTCTTCAATCTATATATTGAGCCCTTTGCAAATTTGATTAGAGCTGATCCCACTATTTTTCACTTTAAGTCAGCTGGATTTGTGGCGAAATTGGCTTTATATGCGGACGACCTGATCCTCTACACCACCAACCCACAGACCGCAACCCCCAACCTGATGGCCAAGGCACAGAGCTTTGGCAAGATATTGGGGTAGAAGGTAAACGTGGATAAGACAGAAATTATGCATTGGAACTAGACTAATAGTACTCGGGGGCTAAACCCCAAATGAGATAACTCTTAATCACACTGAAACTCGAAGAAATCCCTAGAATTAACTGGAAAAAAGTGAGCCAGGAAGTTGGGAGATTGTTAGTAAGATGGGCACATTGGTTATGTCGCATTCAAGGCTAAGGGGATAACGGAGCAAGTGAATTCCTATGAAGGGTACACAAATGTTCATGCAGTTCTGTGGCTAATGGGAGAGTTCAACAGTTGCTTGTAACTGTAAAACATATATCCAATGAGTATGTCATTTTGATTTCAATGTGTATGTAATACAAAGACCATTGCTTATACATACAGTGTGGAATCTTTTTGTAGTGTACTCAGTGTGTTGCAAGGGTGGTGCTGTGCCAGTACTTTGCACTTTGACCCTGAGGATAAGCCTGACTGCCCTGTGCCAAGCTACCAGAGGGTGAGCGCAGGTTGTCTGACGAGTGTATCGTACTCGTCCTATCTAGCTTCAGTGCATCCCAGCCAGCTAGAAACTGCTGGGTCTAACAGGCAGGTATAGAAACACATTTTGTAAAATAAGCATACTTAACTGACTCTTATCAGGAACAAATAATGTAGATTAATTGGGTTTAGAGTAGGCTGGTGATCTACATCCCCATATAAAGGTTATATATGTTACTGCAACCCCACTGTTCCATCAATCCCCCATACCCATTAATGTAAGGCAAAAAATATATGGAGATCATTTCTCTTCTTGGTAAGTTCTGGAAACAGTAAATGTGTGTTGCCATGGACAGTATGAGGAAAGGAGGCGGTGGGAAACATTTCTTCTTGTTATTATATTATATTATAATTATAATAACCTATTTTTTTATAGAGATGATGCCACACTTTTTATGTTTCTAAAAGCTTTGAAAGGGAATTGCTACTTTTCGCTGAAATGATACTGAGTCTATCGACCTCAGGAGGGTGCAAAATTGTGGTTGCTGGGCAAATAAGTGGAGATTTACATTTATGATTGTAGTTAATGTTTTTTCGCATAGCATATCCTATGCCCTAGCTTTGGGACAGAGCACGTTATAGAACGTGGCTGTTCATTTTGGGATGGTAGATGTAATCTGAAAACTTGTCATTGACTCAAAAAAGGAGCTTGCAGGCCAAGTTTAGAGTCATTGTGGGACGGTATTAGTTAAAATAATAATATTGTGATTTTGTGAGAATCTGATCATCAGTGGAGTTACTACTTTTATATTTGCACTCATGCTGTTTAGGAAAACACTGTCAAGGTAACAACATGGCACGAGACAGACAAGTAAGGGGAGCAGGCAAATGAACTTTTGATTATTGTGGTCAAAGGAAGCAATCTAAAAGTCAGTGTTAAATATTAACAAAAACTATTGACATCGAGACTCCAGAAGACCTACTCAGCGCTGGGAACCACAACAGTGGCAGGCGCAAAACAGCAGAAATGCAGAAATAGAAAGAAAATTAGAAATCTTTCATGAATTAGACTCCCACGGGGAGACTTTTGCTTGGCAAAGAGCTGTTCGGCTTCAGGAAGTAAAAACTAAAACTAAAAGCATCTCAATCACTTTTGAGATGGAATCAGCTATAAAACAACGTGAAACAGCCAAACCACAAATCACAGAAGCCTGTAAATACGAATCCTGGCTCCTGAAGGATTGTTAGGAGAAGATAATTTGTCACAAGGCAATGAAAGTGGCTGACTCCTTTTAATGGCCTAATTATTGTACAAAGCCCCCTTACTGTGGCCCGCTTCATGGCAGCCAATGCTTTGAAAACAGCACTGCGGTGGTATGTGCTTTATTGAAAGGAACACAATGGGATTTATTGGTCTGCACTTGCAGCACAGAATATTTTATGGTTTAGGTTTTTAATTTCAGTGAGGCACTGCTTCGAAATTATGCTTTCTAGCACTTCCTGCAAAAGCAGAATGCATAAATAGTCATTTTTTCCAGACTTATTTTTGGTATCTTGCTTGTAACATTACAGCATTATATCTCAACGGGTGGGGTTCTTGTCCACTCAAAAGCACGGTACATATTCTTGACTGAACTAACGAGGAAGTTTGCTTTTGGGCAGCAATACAAGCTGCACTGTGCACGAAAACAAGGTTAGCCAATCGACTTATGTGTTTATTATCAGCTTGAAGGTCAGCGTGCTAAACAGTCTTACTTGAAAAGATATAGACTCATGAATATTTTAAAAACACTGACAGTGTCAGGAAACTGACATATTCCTATAGTTGAAGTGGAGGATGCAAGAATAGAAATGCAGGACCATGTCAAACTCTCAACCCTCCTTTGGAGATGGGGCATGCAGATTTTTATGCATAGTCAGTGGCTACTAGGCAATGAGCCTACTGATCTGTAATGGTTGTATGATGTTACAACGCATTCCGTTGCAACGCACGCCTTTACCACGCATGCGATACAATGGGAATGCCATCACCACGCATATATTTTATCACGAAAATGCCTATAACACGCATATTTTTACAATGTTTTTCGTTGTTAAACTATGCATGTTAATCGCATTTTCATGTTAAAGGATGTCTCCTATCCCTACAAATTAACCCTAATGTACCCTTAAAATTTACACCTGCGTGACACCACCCCCGTTCCCCCTTACCTCTCCACTCCAAGCACTTCTGATTTTCATTTTATGTCGTTAAGAGGAAGCGGAAGTGTCTTTCCGTTTCCTCTAACGACGCCGATTGCCTACACATCGTTTCTCTACATTAACTTATAACGACTGAAAAGGGTGCGTTTTTTTAAACCCACTCATTATTTTTTTTTTTTTTGGGGGGGGGTGACCCCCGAAACCCCCCTTCTTTTTTTTTTTACCTTTATCACACATGCCTTTACTACGTATCTCGTAGTAAGGGTATGCGTGGTAAAGGCTATTCGTTGTAACCACGCATGCGTTGTAATGCATGCGTGGTTATTGTCATGCGTGGAAACGGCCGCGTTGTAGTGGCCGTTTCCCATCTGTAATGTATCATATTACGAAACGGGCTGGTGTAGTTACGTGGCAAGGACAATCACAGGTTCAGGGTGCCATCCGGTTCTCACAGGTACGTTGGGAAACTGTAACATGGTGTTCGTCTCTAACATCTCTTTCAGCGATAATATTCTCAGAACTATAGTGTAACCAACGCCTGGTATAGTGGGGCCCTAGTAAAGAGGTTTCAGTTTAGGGACTGTAATGTGTTTCCCCAGCTGATACTAGAAGTGACACAAACGGAAGTGGCTCAGTGGCTCACCCAGAAAGTGTAGGGAGGAGCATTTAAGGATCAGAACCTAAGAAGGGTGGCGGTGGAGGATTGGAAGGATAAAAGGTACCTCGAGGAAAAGAGGCTGAAAGGAGAGACGAGATGTTGGATGGAAATTGAGGAGAAAAACTGAAACCCACATAAGCCCACAGAGTGGGAAAACATAAATAACCAGAGAGCGAGGAAGGGAAGAAGATGAATTCAGGTGAGGGAGACTTGGTTCAAAGGACAGCAGGGATCGTAGGAGAGAAGTATGGTGACAGCGACAAGAGAAAGCACAGGTCGGTGTAACTCCTAACACTCCCACCCAGATCGTTCAACTCCTCAAAGGTGGATATTGATAGAGCGGAAATCTCATTTCATTTGTAGGGGAGCATCATAATCACGTGTTGAGCGCACCCGCATGTAATCATTTACTGTATTAACGTGAAGTATTAGAATTGTGAATTGTGAAATGTATTAACATGAGTACGTGACGTATTTTAGGCCATTAACAAGTTGCCTGGAGAAGTAACATAGAAAATGAATGTAACAAGCAGAAAACGTTAACATGAATAATTTGTGTTGTGCAACAGACAATTATTTGTGTATTAAATGCTCTTATTAATGATGTCATTTCATACGTAGGTACATATTATTAGTTGAAACTGCATTAATGTTATGTGATGGTTCTTATGTTAGCTGAAATTCGTAGGCCTGAAATGCAAGTCCCTGAAAAACTCTTGCTTTAGAAATAATAGTCGAATTTCATGTGTTCAGTGGAATCTGTCCTTTCTCATGTTCTGTGTTGCAATTGAAGAAGTGCTCTTGTTACCCAGAATAATGTCTTTGTTTAAGTGGTTAGGCAAGGAGAGAGGAATTTACAAGGTCGTTGCGCTTCACACAGGAGAAGACCTGAGAACCAGGGACAAATTGTTGCAAAGTATGTACTCCGTTGACATCGTAGAAAAATACCTTCAGGACTGTACCCAGAGTGGATGGCGTGATTCGAAATACACCATCGGAGTGCAACCTGTGGATAACTGGTTGTTGAAATGAGATATGGTGCTCCTCTTCTTTCTTGCCTCCAGGGAGAAAGCATCCTAGAACTAGCTCTGTCTTTGCGATGGTAGCTTTATGCTGCTTGATCCATTAAGATTCCCTGCACTAACATCTTTTATTCTTTCTGAAATGCTTAAGTAGGGATGTCACCTTAGTGTTAGAGTAGAGATAGATTTAATGCTTTTCATTCACCAACTCACGATGCAGGGAAACTTGTAGTCATGCTTTCTGATCTTCTGTATCCTACTTCTTGAATTAATTGCATTGTTTATGCTGCGCCGTTTAAATTGGATGCGCAGATTTGACTTCTTGCAAATACTGGTGTATTTCTATACCCTCTTGTTGAGGTGTCTTTATGTCCAGTTATTTCTGGCTTTGTGTAATAAACTAACTAACTTGAAGGAGTTGTCCGTGAGTTATTATGTATTCAAGAGAGTTACTGGCTAATTGATTGTTTTCATTATTACCTTTTCCCCCTTTACACTTTCATGCTGCGAAAAAGAACCATCGGAGTATGACTTTAGAACAGGTCTAGAACTTATGGGCCTGGCCCTTTCAGTTGGTAGCAGAGTAGGATGGTTCACACATAAAGTAAGGGGAGAATCTAAAAACAGTTTAGAATAGGTGGAACCTAGAACCCCAAAGGCCCGAACTAGAGCTCTGTGATCGAGAACAGAAGGTGATGGAATCAGGCCGAGACCAACGGAGTTTGATGGTGCGGCAAGATTAGCAGTGGAAGGAGGAGTGAGTATTAATAGGGTGTATGTAGTGTGTTAGATTACGGGTATGATTTAATTGTGTGATATCTTGCGGAGTTGGGAGTGAAAGTCGAGTGAATGTGGTTTTGGGCCGGACGTAGTCCAAGGATTGAGATTTGTGTTGCCAATCGTGAAGTGGCCTAAGATCCAGGGATGTTAAAAGATGTAGAAGACACTGAGATTGTAATTGTCTGACCGAGGAATTGAGGAGTTGTCGTGAGAAGTGATTGGCATGTCCACCTAAGACCTTTGTGTGAATGGGACATAGGGAAAGCGTCTAGTGGACCTTGTGTATAGGGGTTAACTATACTGATTTGGGTGATCCACGAAGGTCATCACAAGTGAATGTACTTGAGTGGGTTGAATCCTATCGATCCTCTTAGATAGCAGACAATTGCAGATTTAAGATCACTCTGGGAGTGAATGCGTACAGAGTAATTGGGAAGGAGGGTGAACCACTGCGAGAAGTGAAAGTGACGTCAGAGTGTGTCGCACTATGATAGTTCGGTTGGTGTAACGCCGCGCTCGGATTGGTTGGTAGTCATTGAGAATTGTTTGCTGAAAAAGATTGCTCCGTCGTAACTTGGTGATCAGTAAATTGCAATTTGAAATCATACAGTGTTTTAGGGTGTTGCTGGATCTTTTCAGGGGTCACAAAGGGGTTGTTACTTGAGTCTGTGAATTGGCGCAAACCGAGGATACTCCAGCGCACTATATAGCGACAAAAGTTGTTTTAAAAATTGCCATAAGATTAGTGAAAAGGAGGGTGAATTGTCATTTCCACGCTTTGGTTCATTCCTGTTGGTTGTATTGAATCAGCTTAGAGGAGTAATGTTTGCGCTGCGACCTTTCCCTAGACCAACACAGTTTGAATTGTTAGATGCATAGATGCGTGCAGCTCATGCTAAGCAGAGGGAGAAATATCAAGGGAGAATGAGGAAAACTGTGACGGCATATCAGGATGCACAGTGCGATGGGAAGCTTAAGAGATGGATAGTGGATACCATTGAGGGAGAAAGGTGTTACCCAGTGCTGGTAGGAGACGGATAATCACCGGATAGAAGTAAAAGGACAAATGGGAGGGACAGTAGTGACAAGGAAGACAGCTTGTTGGATGGATTGTTAGCCATTCATCCTCCACCTTACATTGGCCAAGCTCAGAAAGTGCTGAGAATATGAGAGGTGTAGCAGCTCAAGTAGGTCCTGAACCAGGAATCGTGGGAAGGATATCAGCAGGAGCAGGGGGGACACGAGTGTCCACCGTGGGAGGTATGGAACAGAACTTCACGGTTGTCGAAGCTCTTACAGTACGGGTTACCATTGGTCCTGTTGTTCCTGTTTATGACCCGAGCTCAGTGGGGAGACCTAGTCAGAGACAGTCCATACATACTGAAGGAACTGGATTGGGAAGGACATGGAGCACAAATGAGAATTGCTCTCCCTTAGTGCCTATGGAATCTAGTACCCGTTTAGCGGCTTCTGCTGATCCTTCTGGAGTTCGCTTGGGCTTCAGTACTATATGGTCTATACCCATGGTAAGCACTAGTTTGGATCTGCGGATGTGGTAAACTCCCATGAGAGGACCAAGTGGTGGGACTTTGGAAGCAAGCACAAGTCAGAGAGACTCTGGAAATCAACATGTCCTAGACGTTGCGGACTTGGAGTCCTAGTTGAGAGACCATATTATCAGTAAGGAGAATCAGAGTAGTACGTCGAGTCAGGGTTCCATCAAAGCTGCGATGAAGGTGAAGCTATTGGATGTGGTGAGGCTGAAGGCTGAGGTAGACAAAATCATCAGTGGGAATGTACCTATTGACAGAATAGAGATGTATGAGCCAGATGATTTGTTGTTTGTAGCAAAGGATGTCACCTGGAGGGCAAGACAAGCACATGAAAAGCTGTCGGAATTGGCTCAGAGGTATGGAGGAGACTTGTCTTGAACTAAACCCTTACAGGGAAATCATAGGCTTACTTACAGTGACCAAGAGTTAGAGGAAAAGAGAGTGAAGGGTTTGAAGATGCACATCCGAGAATAGGTGATAGGAATAAGGGCCTGGAGTATGCTGATAAGTGTGAGGAGAGATGGTCAAGGAAGAAGAGCGTAAGAAAGGTGACAGGAGGGACACCTCCTCCAGCAGGGGAAACACAGGTAGTAGAGGCATATCCGTTACGGGAAGTGCCTAGTGGAGGGTATGTACATGTTCCCTGGAGTCGGAGTGACCTTGCTGCATTCACAAACGCTTTCCCAGGTTGAGGGGAAAGCCTGCGGAGTGGTATAAGCAAGTCAATCACTTTGTTAGAATCTCAAAAGTGTTGTGGATTGACTTCAACATCTAGTTCAAAATTGTGGTTCCTATTGATCTTTGGTCTACTTGTAAGATAGCTATTGAGTGGCCTGCTGCTGAGCCAGAGAGGGATCCAGTAAATTATGGTCCTTCGCCATTGGTTATGAAGAAGCACAATTAGGTGATCACATGTTTGCAGTCCAAAATAGCCCCACAAGAATTCAATTGGGTTAAGATAGATTGAACAACCCAGGAACCTAAAGAGGTAGTACATGCTTACTATGAGAGGCTGTCGCAAGCCTTCTAGCATTACAGTGGGATAGATATGCAAAACCCTAAAGACATGGGACAATTTGTATCCAAATTTGTGACTGGCTTGAAGCTGGCGGTTGGCCTCATGATCTAACAGCCTCTAATTTGTTGGTAAAACAAATCTGTGGATGGAATCCAACGGTACGCCAGGTATTGCAGTGATGAAGTGGACTCGAACCATAGGAGGATAAAGGAGAAATTGATGTTGGTCCAAATGCAAGATGCCCAAAAGGGAAAACAGGTACAGGCAATAGTGGGAACTGTAGCTCATGGTCAAGGGAATGTTTCCGGAGGTGTCCAAGTAACATCAGTCGCAGGGTCGACGGGACAGGGAAGAGGAAGAGGCGTCCCCATAGATCCGAAGTCAGGGATAGATGTTGCAACCCTGAAGAAGACCACTGGCTGTCATTTTTGTCACAAGATTGGGCATTAGAAACGAGAGTGTCATCTCAATCCTGCAAATCAAGTGCAGGAAGGAGAACTCGTGAAGGTGGCAGATGGAGTAAATCAGTTACCAACAGTGACTAGACCAAGATCGTTTAATGCAGGAGGGACTCAGAACCAGTTAGTGAAATTGCCTCAACTTCCGAGAATCTTGCAGGGCAATCAGATTTATCATCAGATGCCTTTAATGGAAGCTCTGGATGGATTTAATCCGGGCTCGTCCTTCTGATGGTGCCTGAGAGGGAGGAAGACTGTACGCTTGGTGCAGTCTTAGAGGTAGACCAGAGAGGACCATATGTAGAAGCTGACATAGATGGTCATCCCATTATATTCTTGATTGATACTGGTGCTACCCATTCTACTGTGAGATTAGCAGTAGTCCCAAGCCTGCCCCTCTTGGGAAAATAAATTCAAGTCATAGGAGTTTCTAACAAAGGAATGGCAAACCCTTCAACAGAAGAGGTGTTGGTGAAAATTGGAACCTTTCAGGAACACCATCTGTTCGTGGCATGTGATTCAAGTCCAGTTTTTTTGCTAGGGCGTGACCTTTTGTGCATATTGAATTGAACCATCTACTGAACACCAAAGGGGATCGAATTGCAGACTAATGATGAGGACATTGCTTTCAAATTGGCTAATCAGAATCACTACACAGACATGTTTCTGTTACTGACAGTGGAAGACTAGTGGCATTGAATAATTGGATCTGAGAGACACCGTCTCTCCAGTGGTATGGGACTTCACTGGGGAGGAAATCGGACTGACTCGAGGAGGATAGCCAGTCTGCATACAGGTAAAGCCAAATGCAGAATTTCCGAGAATGCCTCAGTGCAGTCTGACCCCAGAAACCATGGCAGGGATAACACCTGTAATTTTATTTACTTTTTATTTTTACTTTGGGAGTTTTATATAGTGCTTACATGACCTGGGGGGTATCAGAGTGCTTTACAGCAGCATACATGTATAGAAACATAAACATTAGAATACAGTGACGAGCATCTAGAGTACTGGAGGTCACATGGATCGAGGTCCTTGACCAGATGCATAGAGATGACGCTTGAGGAAAAATTATTTTAGTTGTCTCTTGAAGGTCGTGAAGGAGGGATTGGTCCTGATGTCAGTGGGGAGAGAGTTCCAGATTTTTGGGGCATTCCCTGAGAAAGAGTGGGAGAGGGTTTTTTGTTTATGTCTTTTTGGGGGGATTAAGAGGAGCGTGTTGGAGCTTCTTAGGTTTCTTGATTGACCAGCTTTTGTGAGTTTGGCTGCGAGGTAGTCCGGTATGTCTGTGCTTAAGGCTTTATGAGTGAGACAGGCAGTTTTGAAAGTGCAGCGTGCTTCGATGGGTAGCCATTTTAGGTCCTGTAAAGCAGGGGTGATGTGGTCGTATTTCTTGGTACCTCTGACCATTATTGCTGCTGCGATTAGGGTGGTTATCATGGGGGCTATGTGTGTTTTAGCTGGCCCAGTTAGTGTGGCATTTCCATAGTCAAGTCTGGACAGAACTAGAGATTGGGTTGCGATTTTTAGGTCGTTGGGGGTAATGAAAGGTTTGATTTTGTGGAGGAGTTTTAGGTTGTAGAGGGCGCCTTTTGCGGTGGAGTTTATGTGGGAGCGCATGTTGAGACTTGAGTCTAGAGAGATCCCTAGTGATTTAGCTGAGATTGCTGGAGTAAGTTTGCAGTTTAAGAGCTAGGGGTGGGGTTTTTAGTGAGGACAGGAAGAAGTGGGGCTCAGACTAGTACGCGTTATGTTCATGAGGATCTAAGTAAGTACGGTGCTGCCAGGTCGGGATTTACCCGGTAACCCCCGGATTTGTGTGGGTCGAAAGACCCCCACTGGAAAATACGCAAAGTCCTGGGCACACGTGGTGAGGGTATTAAAGAGTTAGTTTCAATGTTTTTCACAATTTTGACACAGCGGCGGTCGACACCAGAGTTAGTTTTGCAAACGGTTTTTTTCATATCATAAGGCAACGACTGTAATGAACCAAACAACCAGCCGACATGTGTTTCGCCACAAGGAGAACAAGGCCAGGGTGTAATGGTAGTAGTGGCGGTCCGCGTAGAAACGAGTGATGCGGCGGGTGCGCCTGTGGTTTCGGTTGCGAAGAGCTGCAACAACACCTCTAACTAACTCTTTAATACCCTCACCACGTGTGCCCAGGACTGTGCGTACGTTTGCAGTTTAGAGAGTCAAGGTTGTTTATCCATTCTTGGATTTGAGGTGGTTGTTCGTGATTGTAGAATACAAGGATTGCA
The DNA here is from genome assembly GCF_964204655.1 of Triturus cristatus. Lineage (NCBI taxonomy): Eukaryota > Metazoa > Chordata > Amphibia > Caudata > Salamandridae > Triturus > Triturus cristatus. The sequence continues at coordinate 634,091,493 of NC_140589.1, read as the reverse complement.
TTTTTTCTTGCTTGCGTTTGAGGTGGTTGAGTGTTAGCCAATTTTCTACATTTTGAAAGTGTGGAGTTGAGTTGGAGGATGTCATTGAGGGAGGATATCTTGAGGTACAGCTGGGTGTCGTCAGCATTGAGGTGGTGGGCGATGTTTGCTTTTTTTAGAATAGTAGTGAGCGGTTCCATGTAAATGTTGAAGAGTGTGGGGGAGAGGACTGATTTTTATGAATTGAGAGCGGTTATGTAGAAATGAGGAGAACCATTTTAAGACATTGCCATCTACTCCGATACTCTTTTGTTGGGCGTCTAAGAGTAGCTTGTGATCTACTGTGTCAAAAGCAGCTGATCAGGTCGAGGAGGACAAGTAGGCAGCATCTGTTAGAGTCAAGGGAGTTGTGAATGTCATCGGTTATGCTCAGTAAAGCGGTTTCTGTGCTGCATTCCTTCCTGAACACGGATTAGTGTGAGTCAAGTAGGTTGTTAGATTCCAGGTGTTGGTTCAGTTGGGCGAGAACACATTTCTCCAGGTTTTTAGCTAGGAAAGGAAGGTTGGTGATGGGCCTGAAGTTTTTGAGGTCATTCGGGTCAGCATCTGTTTGTTTGAGAAGGGGGGTGACTCGGCCTTGTTTGAGGCAGTCAGGCATCAGTCCGTTGTTTAGGGAGCTGTTGATGATCTTTGTCCACAGTGGGGTTAGGGTGAGGTTGAGGTTCTTAGCCAGGGAGGCGAGTAGAGGGTCTGCATAGTGGTTGGAGGGTTTGGAGTTGGTAATCACATTGGAAATGTCCTGTTCGGAGAGAGGTTTGAAGTCCTTCCAACACTTGGGGGAAGATGGGGGTTTAGGGTGTAGGCTTATTTTAGTGGTTGACAGAAGAGTGGTCTCGGCTTCGGGGAGCATGTCGTGACCTGGGGTTGGGTTAGGTTTCGTTATGGGATTTGCTGTATTGGGATTGAGGGTGCTGGTCTAGGGAGAGCTCAATATTGGTGATTTTGTCATTGAAGAATTTGGCCAGGTTGTTACACTGAAGTTTGGAGGCATGGGGGTTTTCTTTGGTGGGCTTGGAGGTCTGTTTCTGGATGATGTTGAAAAGTTCTTTGGGGTGGTTTTTGGCTTTGTCTAGTGCACTCTAGAAGAAGGAGGCTTTTTCCTTGATTATGTGTTTTTTGTAATTGCTGCGTTCTTTTCTGAGCTGGAAATAGGTTGGTTGTGGATGGGTTTCCTCTCCAGAGTCTCTCAGCGGCTCTTACTTTTCTTCTTTCGGAGTTGAGGTCTTTGTTGAACTAGGCTCTGGAGCGAATGTCTCTGACTCTTTTCAGTTTCGGGGGGCTAGTTGGTCAAGAGCAGTTGTCATTGTCCTGTTGTACAGTGTAGTGGACTCGACCGTGTTGAGGTTGTCTGTGGAGGGTGGGAGAAGTGATGTTATGGTTTCTTTTTGGACAGGGAGGGGGTTGGCATTGAGGTTTCTGCTCCTTTGATGGGTAATTTGTGTTTTGACTGGTGTAGCTGCGGTTTGATTGATGTTGAATATAATGAAGTGTTGGTCTGACCAGTCGATTGGGAGGATGTTATTGATGGTTATTGTTTCGTTTTTGGCTATGATTGCATCTAGGGTAGAGCCTTTGTTGTGGGTTTGACCCTTGCAGTGTTGGGTGAGCTCAATTGTAAGAAGGAGTTCATTTAGTGACTGTATAACAGTGTCCTTTTTGTTATTCCAGGGGAGGTTGAAGTCAGCCAGGATAATGTTGTCGGTGTTGGCTAGTGAGCAATGTGTAAGTAGTTCTGATATTTGTTCTCCAAAAGCAGGAGAATTTCCTGGGTGTTGGTAGATGAGATGGCATTTTGTTACTTTTTTTTTTTTTTTTTTTTAAATTTTTATTTTTATTGAAGTACTTTAGTTACAATAAGGATTACTGGTCAAACATATACAGTATCAAATACCATAAAAAACAGCTTCAACATAAAGGATTCTCACATAATAAAGTTAAACATCATCCACTAAATAACCATCAGTCCGAATCAAAAAAAGAACCCCAACTTTTATCAAATTTTCTCCCACCTCCCACCCGCAGAGCATAAATTTGTTCACTCTTTCTTACTCTCCTCATTTTCTGTATCCACTCTAATTTACTTGGAATCTGTTTTGTCCGCCAGTTTTGCAGTAGTAAAGATCTTGCAACTACCGTTACTATATACAATAGTTTAGTCAATTGGGCGGATATTTTAAGATCTGAATCAAAACCATATAGTATCAGTTTTTCATTAAAAGGGAGCGTAATTTTGAAATTAATCTGGCAGAACACAAAAATATCGTCCCAAAATTCCCTTATATTGGTACAGTGAGCCATTACGTGAGACCAGTTGGCGGAAATGTGCTGAGTACATCTGAAACAGTTTGAAGGATAGTTTGAATACATTTTGGAAATGGCAGCAGGAGTACGATATAATAACCATTTCCCCAAAAATAACATTCTTCGCCAATTAGCTCCCCGAAGTATATTAAAATTAAAATGGTTAATGGTCTTCCAAGTATTCATAGATAATACATGGTTTTCTTGTTCCTTCCATTTTTTAATTACTTTTTGACTTAAATCCGTTTCCCTACTATATGCTAAGCAACGTTTCCATTCCCCTGGTCTCTTTATACACTCATTTATCAAGAGATCTTTAACCAATTGCGTTGGTTGATTAAGCTGTTCAATATCAAGTTGGCCCAAAAATTTAAAAATAGTATTATATGACAAAACCAACAAAAAATTTGTCTGAACAAGACTTGCCATCTCTCTAGGAGTTATCCAGCCTCCATTTTTTAAAAAATCAGCTACTTTACTAAATCCTACTCTGGCCCAATTGTCCACTATATCCGATCTACCTTTAATACCCATCAGTGGAAAAATACTGGACAGTGGAGTTGTTGCATTAACTAGTGGGAGTGAATATCTATTAAACATAACAGTACGTTTTTTAAGAAACCATAAGAGAATCTTATAGCGAACTAATTTGGGGGATTTAAAAATCTGCGGGGGAGGGGGTAGCTCATTTTCAAAACAAATTAGATCGAAGAAACAATTAATAAACAAATTTTGACCTAGAGTTTGATTCCTAAATCTCGACAGATACTGTATAAAATAGGCATTATAATAATCTCTAATATTTGGCAGAGAAAGTCCTCCTTGATCTAAATCAGCATAGAGAGTATTGACTGCTATACGAGGAGGCTTCTTTGCCCATACGAATGCAGAGAACATAGATTCAATCTTGGAAAAATACGTTCCTGATAAAAAACAAGGAATAGTAGAAAACAAAAAATTAAATAATGGAAGAATGGACATTTTTATCAGGGCAACCCGACCCAGGATTGATAGTGGCAGGGAGTTCCAGCGTGTAAACATTAAGCGGATTTTAGAAAGAAGGGGATCGAAGTTAAGCATATATAAGTCCGTAACTGACTGTGAGAAATAGACCCCGAGATATCTTTTGGGTTTAGTATTAATGCAACACTTTAGATCGGGATGTATTTCTGGATCTCTGTTCCCACAAATCAAAATCTCTGTTTTCTTTTTGTTTATCCGGTAACCCCCTAAGGCTTCGAACTCTTCGAAGATCTGAAGCATCTTAACTTGCGAATGAAGCTCAGGTTTAATTAATAACATAATATCATCCGCATAAAGTTTGATCTTACTTATTGAAGGAATAGGGGGAGAGATATTAACACAGTTCCTTATTGCAGCCGCAAGGGGCTCAATAAAGAACGCAAACAAGACTGGGGATAAGGGACATCCCTGTCTCGTACCTCTCTTAACGAAAACAGTACCGACCATTACCGTATTTATAATAATATTTGCTTTGGCCATAGTATACAGATTTCGAATTAAATTTACAATTTTATGGGGAATACCAAAGTGCCTTAAAATAATAAAAAGTGTCTCCCAAACCACCAAATCAAACGCTTTTTCTGCATCTAATAACAAAATCAATGCTGGGATCCCTCGTGTCTCAAAATAATCTAAGGCATCAACTAAATAATGTGTGTTTGTAAACAGTTGCCTTCCTGGAATAAAACCGTTCTGATCCGGATGGATCAATTCTGTTGAGATTTGATTCATGCGCATTGATATTAATTTAGTAACGATTTTATAATCTGTGTTTAGTAAGGTAATTGGTCGGTACGAGTTTGGGTCTTTAGCATCCTTCCCCTTCTTCAGAAAACTCACCACCGTTCCTTCTCTAAAAGAGTCCGGGATCGAGCCTCCTTCCAACATCGAATTTAATAATAACAAAAAAATACTTGAAAAAGTGCAAAAAAACATTTTAAAAAATTCCGCTGGAAATCCGTCTGGGCCAGAAGCCTTCCCATTTGGTAGGTTTTTGACCACCAATTCTACCTCTTCCACTGAGAAAGGGCATAACAATGCTTCCTGATCGGTTTGAGAAAGGCAGGGCAATGCACAATTTTCTAAAAAATCCGATAGTTTTATTTGATCAATACTATGTTGCTGACTATAGATTTTATTATAGTGAGTGAGCATTATCTTCCCTACCCCAATCGAGTCTATTGTATCTATTTGAGTCGCTGGGCATCTTAATTCTCTGATCAAATTAGCCGTTGCTTGTTCTCTGACCTGCCAAGCTAGGAACTTCCCAGTAAAATTACTGTCTTCATATATTTTTTGAGAATGTCTGCGAAAAATCTCCTCGCTTTGAGCATAATAATGTGCGCTTAATGCCCTTTTGGCTTCATCTAATTGATGTGAGATCGTATTGGATGAGTTCGCCTGTCTTAATTTGTTTAAAGCTTGTATTCTTTGTTCCAGCGCCTCTTTTTTACTTTTAATTGCTTTAAATACTGCTGCATCTTTACTTATAATTATACCACGGATAAAGGCTTTCATAGCATCCCAGATAATATTAATCGGGGCCGAGTTGACATTGCGAAATACAAAATCATTGATCTCTGTTTTCAAAGACGTTACCCACATTTCATCATTCAAGTATGTTTTGTTGAATACCCAACGCTTAGGAGTCTTTGAGTTTGGATCCAGAGCAAAATTAATAACCAACATTGCATGATCTGAGAACCCATTATGAATAGGCCTTTGATTCAACATATTAAGCTGTCTAGAGGCTAGAAAAAAGTCAATCCGTGAAAAAGACTTAAACCTGCCTGACCAACATGTGTATTCTTTTTTTGACGGGTATTGAGTGCGCCATGGATCACAAAGGTCCAAAGTTTTTTTATAGTTAAGAATAACTTTCAATGATTTAGGTTTGACTTGTTTCCTAGATTGCGTGGTCTTATCCAGCCGTAAGTTCATAATTAGATTGAAATCTCCTCCAATAATAATATCTCACCATCAGTAAAGATTGAAATAGATCCTCATAAACTGAGGAGCAATCGTCTACCGGAGCGTATAAACTGACGAATGTAATAGGTCTCAATCTATTTTTTATTCTACAAGAGGCCCAGCACCAACGTCCTGATGCATCCTCATTTGTTTGTATGATCTCAGGATAAATATTCTTATTCAGAAATATGGCAACCCCTCGCTGAGCCTCTGAAAATGAAGAGAAACCACGATATGAGGCCCATTTTTTAAACATAGAGAATTGATCCAATTTTGCATTTGGGATATGAGTCTCCTGCAGCAATATTACCGAAGGATTTTCCGACTTAATCCATAGCTCTATGGCCCGTAGTTTCTTTTTGTTATTTAAGCCGTTCACATTGAAAGAAATAATTTTCAAACAGTCACTACTCAGTATTTAGATAGATTACATATTTTCTGGAGGAATCTCTCATTTTAGTAAACAAAGAACCACCTATCAGGCATAGAATAGTTAATAAAAAACATAATAATAGACCTAGCACTAAAGACTTCATTATTTTAACCCCTACAACACACCCACCACCCCCCCAAACCCCACCCTCCAATCGCCCCCCCCCACCCCACCATTGGCCAAGATTCCCCAACCCACGCAGACCAATGGTTCCAACCCCCTGCCAATCGGGTGACATCTCTCACCCCCTGGACCCCCTGGACTCCGCACTCCATCCTGTGCACCTGATCCTCCCCTCACCCTACCAAAAAACAAAAAAAAAAGAAACATCATCTAACCACGACCGTCACAACTATCAGTCTATATTTAGGGAAAGAAAAAAACCCCAGACCCAACAAAATCCAAGTCCAAGTCCTTAAAGACCATAAATTTCCCAAATTTTCCCAAATTTATCCTTATAAAGAGCTGGAAATGTCCCGGAGTAGTTCCTGCGCTGCTGCAATATCTGACAACATAAAAAGAGTGTTGGGCGGAGAAGGGGGGGGGGCTTTGGTGTTGAGAAGGATTTTGTTTATGCCCTGCGTGATTGTGTTGATTTGGCTATGGAGAAGGGATAGGTTTTCAGTTATGGTTATGAGGTGCGTAGGGGTCATTAGTAAGAAGGTGTTGAGTTGTTTTTCTATATATATATGTGAGGCGTTCAGTTAGCTCTGCCATAGACTCTAGGTTAGGGGTAGGGGAGGGGAGGAGTTGGGGGCAGATCTGACTGAGGGTGTAGGTTGGGACAAGAGGGTCGAGGGATGGTAGGGTTAGGGGCAGGGGAGGGGTTGGGGCAGATTCGGCTGAGGGTGTAGCTTGGGACAGGAGGGTCGAGGGATGGTAGGTTTAGGGGAGGGGAGGGGTTGGGGGCAGATTCAGCTGAGGGTATAGGTTGGGACAGGAGGGTCGAGGAGTGGTAGGATTAGGGGGAGGGGAGGGGTTGGGGCAGATTCGGCTGAGGGTGTGGGTTGGGACAGGAGGGTCGAGGCTTGAGTCCATGATTGCGCCTGGCATCCTAAAGGAGATCATGGGAAGTCTGTGCAATTCTCATTTCATGGGATAAAAGAAGCAGAGTGGGAAATATTGCATTGTCCAAGACCTTAGAAAGGTAAATAACATAGTGATCCATGTTGTCCCGTGGTACCAAATCCATCTGTGATCCTATTTCAGATTCCTTGCGTGACTGACCCCTGCCCAGCATTTTTCTCCATCTCGTTGCATGAGGAGAGCCAATTTTTATTTTCTTTCTGTCTGGAGAATCGTGTCTTAATGTGGTGTTGTATCCCTCAAGGGTACACTGAAAGACAATCCATATTCAATCAGATCTTGAAAAAGAAGCTTGAGAGCTTGATTCTGCCCCGAAGCTCGGTGTTAATTTAGTACATCAACGACCTCCTTATTGTATCTGAAATGTGGGAGGCTTGTAGAGACGATACTATCACCTTACTGAACCATCTGGCTGACAATGGGCATGAGGTGTCTCCAAGTAAGCTTCAGTACTGTCTAAAGGAAGTACAGTATTTGGGTCATAAAATTGAAAAAGGCAAGAGGAAGGTGTTACATGAAAGAGTGGAGGCGATCATGGAAATGAATCCACCCAGTACCCGGAAAGAGGTCAGGAGGTTCTTGGGAATGGTTGGCTAGTGCCAACAGTGGATTCCTAATTTCTCCTTGATGGTGAAGCTTTTACAGATGCTGACTCACAAGGATGTCTGTGATCTGGTACCTTGGGATAACAACTGTCTGCTTGCCTTCCTGGAGTTGAGAGAGTGCCTGCATTGTGCTCCAGCTTTAGGAATGCCTGATTACAGCAAACCATTCTCATTATTCAGCCATGAACAAGAAGGTTGTGCTCTATCTGTACTCACCCAGACACATGGAGGTGCCTGTAGACTAGTGGCCTATTTCTCAGATACTTTAGATCCTGTAGCTTCAGTGTTGCCCGGATGTCTCAAATCTGTTGATGCAACAGGTGTCAGTATTAAACGATGGGAAAACATTGTAATGGGTCATTCTCTTACGGTATATCTACCACGTTTAGTTGAACTCCTGATGACGAGAACAAAAATACAGCATTTGACAAATAACAGACTGACAAGGAATGAGCAAGTGTTGCTCGCTGCCGAGATTGTCACTCTGAAGTGGTGTTCTGTGTTAAATCCTGCTACCTTGTTGCCTGTTCCAAATGCTGATGGTGAAGAATGTGAACACCATGACTGTCTGGATGTTACTGAGTTTTGCACGAAACCGAGACCTGACATTTTTGATGAGCCATTGCCTGGTCCCGATCAAGTCCTTTTGGTTGAGGGCTCATGCTTAAGAGACAATGAAGGAAATTTGAAAGCAGCATTTACTGTCTGTACCATTTTCGTAGTGGTGGAAGCTGCTTGGTTACAGGGAGTACACTTCGAACAAGTGGCTTGAATCATGGCTTTAACCCATGCATGTTGAGTTTCTGAAAAGATCCTAGTCACCATATTTACCGATAGCCAGTATGGTATCGGTGTGGTTCATGACTTTGGACAGCTATTGTTGCAGAGAGGGTTCCTAACATCATCAGGTTCTCTGAAAAGGAACTGGGAGTATGTGAGACAACTGCTCGAAGCTTTGCATTTGCCAAGAGAAGTGGCTGTCATTAAGTGTGCAACCCGTGAAAGGGGAAATGATTGTGTTACCATTTGAAGTAGGTACGCATATGAAGTTGCACTATTCTGTGCTATTCAAGCATGTGTTTTCAATGGGGAATATACTGGTGAGAGTACAGAGAAGACCGAACTCAGCATGATGCTAGCAGTTGCTGACACGTTGGATGAAGTTAGACATTTGCAAATGGAAGCCAAAGTCAAAGAACAAGCAGGTTGGATCAGAGCTGTTTGTGAGAAAGGGGAAAATGACATTTGGGCATCAGTTGATGGCATGGCGGTATTGCCAGACTGTTTGTTGTATGCAATGGCAAGGCAAATACATGGAGCAGCTCTTATAGGAAGGGGTGCAAAAAAGAAGGCAGAGTCTGTTGGATGCTGAAGGTCCAACAATGTTGTACTTATATTCCTGATAGAAGTAAAGTTCTGAGGAGATATATCAACATCACTGATATTCATCATGAGATACAGGATCCGGCAGCTGAAGGAGTTTGGGATAAGATTGGAAAAGGACTTGGTGCAGTGGGATATTGGTTTTCAAATCTAGGAATTCGAATATTTGGATACATCTTGAAGCTGATAATAATTGTTGGGATCTATGTTATTATCTTGGTAGGAATGATAAGGGCATATAAGTGGCACAAAGCGAGGCAAGTGGGGAAATCCTTACGGGAGTTTAGACAGAAGAAGTTAGCTACGACATCTGTTTAGATCGGTCTACTCTGCAGGGATATTTAGAAGTGTTTTATGATGACTCAACGTCAGAGTTGAAATCTCATTTCATTTGTAGGGGTGCATCATAATCACGTGTAGAGTGCACCCGCATATAATCACTTACTGTCTTAAAGTGAAGTGTTATAATTGTGATATTTATTAACATGAGTATGTGGCATATTTTAGGCCATTGACAAGTAGCATGGAGTAGCAACATAGAAAACGTTAACATGAAGAATTTGTGCTGTGCATCTGACAGTTATTCGTGTATTAAACATGCTTATTAATTATGTCATTTCATACGCAGCTAAATGTATTATTTGAAATTTCATTAATGTTATGTGAATTGTAAAGCTTATATGATGCTTCTTATGTTAGCTGAAATTCGTAGGCCTGAAATGCAAGTCGAATTTCATGTGTGCTGGGAAATATGTTCTTTATCACGCTTTGTGTTGTAGGTGAAGAAGCACTCTTGTTAGGCAGAATAATGTCTTTGTTTTACTAGCTAGGCAAGGAGAGAAGAAGTTACACTTGTGTGGCTTGAATCAATAAAGGAAGGCCGTTGCTCTTGACTCAAGAGAAGGCCTGAGAACCAATGACAAATTGTTGCGAGAAAGGTACACTGTCGACATCGTTGAAAAATACCTTCAGGACTGTACCCAGAGTGTATGGCGTGATTTGAAATGCACCATTGAAGTGCTACCTGTGGATGACTGTTCATTGGAATTAGGGATAGCACCCCACTTCTTTCTTGCCTTCAGAGAGAGAACATCCTAGAACAAGCTCTGTCTTTGTGATGGTAGCTTTATGCTGCTTGATCCATTGATCGTGAAGAGGCTTCTTAGGAAGAGTCCACGCACTGACACCTTTTATTCTTTCTGAAATGCTTAAGTGGGGATGAAACCTTAGTCTTAGAGTATGAATAGATGTAATGCTTTTTACTCACCAACCCTCATTGCAGGGAAACTTGGACTCATGCTTCCCGATTTTCTGTATCCTACTTCTTGAATTAATTATGATGTTTATATTATATTGAGTATATTAAGACAGCAAGGCCTAACATCCTGTTATTATATTCTTTTTCTTAAGGGGTGAAGATTCTGGCTCCAAAAGGAATCCAGTCAGATTCAGCAATCTTGAAGTTAATATCTCATCAATACTTTATGAAAAATATTTTACTATGCACTGTAGTCAGGGCTCTTTAAATTAAAATACTTATAATCTTTGATTAAAAACATACTATTGTGCTTGTCTCTTCACACGCGGTCAGATGTACACTGTAGGGAGAATGCTGAAGCAGTTCCAGAAATAGAGCAACCGCCCCCGTCTAATGGGACACACCAACAGACCTCGGGTGAAAAAGGTCAGCCCATGAAGCAGTGGAGGCTCAGCAGAAGACGTAGGCCTTCAATGGTTCAACCCACCCTTCAGCCCTTAAGTGAAGTCAATGTCATCAGGGTCAGTCACAGTCATCTGTCTGCAGACTCTCGTGCTTTTAGTAGTCCGTTTTGCAACTGAACTACTTGTTCCCAAAGTGGTTAATGCCTGATTGTGCCACCTTTTGCATCTTTGAAACCATTTTGAAGCCAATACTGTAAATATTCATTATAAGATTGGACACAGTAAAAAGAATCGCACACTATGAGTGTGGGAAATTCGCGATCTGTGTTTTCAAGTGCCATCTTGAATGCTTGTAGTTCAGCTCGCTGAGCTGTACAATCTCCTAGAGATTGCGTTTTTGTGACCATTGGTCTGAATTTGCCATCGCACATACGACCTTTAACGATCGCGCATGCTGCACTGTAAGCTTGTTTACTCCTCGTAGTGGGTTGTGCAGATCCGTCAGTTTTAATTATAAATTCGTACTGATCAAGAGGGAGAATTTCAGTAGGCAGAGGACATTCGTGTTCGTATTGCAGGAATGCTTGTGTTTTCAAATAAGGATCAAAAACATATTCAACATCAGTTGCAGCAAGAGAATTTACCCATTGTATCCATCTCGGATGTAAAGCTTTCGCATTCGGAATGCTAGCTTTAGTAACTGCCTCTAAGGCTGGTACAGGAGTCACGACCATAATGCGTTTCCCCTGTGCTAGGGCTCTTTCTTTTGCTACAGCGGTTTGAACTGCTGTCAGAATCTTTTCTGTAGAAGGGAATTTCATTTCTGCTTGCATATACAAATGTGATTTGTATGCAATTGGTACTTTTTCACCTTCGTTAAAAGTTAAGTAGGTGAATCCGCATTGACCCGGAATAATTTGGATCACTTAGTTGCGTATGTTTACGCTTGTTTGCAAGTGTTTTGTTGCTAACATGTCTGTTTGAGGTGAACACAGAATTTCTGTGTGTCCTTGTGTCCATGTTGTGGTTTTGAAATCAGGTTTGATTAATTCGTAGAGAGGTTTAACCCTCTCTGTGTTCTTCCAAAATTCAGGAAACCTAGAATCGACTGTAAGTTCTTCAGCGTTTTTGGAGGTTGGAGCAGCGCACACTTTTCTAAAAAGTTGGCTGCCAGGCTTTTGCCTTCACTTGAAAGTTCATATCCTAGGAAAAGGACGTTGAGATGGGCAATTCTGGACTTTTTAAAGTTTAATTTGTAACCTCAGAAGCTCTGTTACCCTTGCTGAGAATAACCCCGGGCTGTGTTTGAACCCCTGTGGGAGTCGACAAAATTGATGCTGGGTCCCCATTATTGAGAAAGCGGTCAAATATCTACTTTCAGGTGCAATATTTTGACAAAATAAACCATTTGAAATGTCTAATGTGGTTTTGTACTTTTTACGCACAATGTTATTCATTAATGCTGTACTGTGTGCATTTTGCACTGCAAATGTTTTGCAACAAGAGTTTAAGAGTTTAGGTGTCTGAAATCCAAAACTAGACGAAATGTATTGTCTGGTTTGGAGACAGGAAACAAAGGATTGTTCATTGATGAGGTGCATGTTTCAATCACCCCCTGGTATTCAAGTTGATCTAAGATCTCCCTGACTTGTTTTTTAGCTTCATGCTTAACTGGGTACTGCCTTTGTGCAGTTGGTTGATTTTTTAACAGGATTTTGTGGTGAGGAGAGTCCTCATCCCATCCTACATGATTCTTGTATAATGCTGGGGCTTGGGCCACTGCCCATTTCCTGGCATAAGTATATTTTAAATGTATAGGAACATGGTTGGAGAAGGCTGGCATAATGATGTCTTCGCCATGTGGGCACTCCCTGACAGATTCTGGTGGCTAGTCTCATTCTGCTAGAAGTATATCATAACCCCTTGAAAGATGCTCCCAAAAGAGTGCTTTCACTTTTCTTGGTATGTCTCCCTCCATCCGGAGTGTTATATCATATAAAGTATTCGGAGAACTAACCCTGGTGTCTGCAGTTTCAACTTGAATGTCCTCATTCATGTCCACTGTCTCCAGAAGCCCCTTCAGGTTTTGGCGATCTACTGTAACTTCTGCTGCACTGTCCAACATTGTCTGAGCCCATTCTCTGTTCTTGAGTTGCGTTCTCAGAATCCTCGGTATGTCTGATCTTCAGACTTGCTACCTTCTTCTTGGAGAATTTAGGTTCTGAACGTGTTGATCGTATTTGGACTTCACGCGTTCTTCTTTGTTCTCTGACCGTCCTCTTCTTTTGGATGTCTGTGATGATATCTGAAAGGTACGAGAGGAACGTGTATCAGTATCTTGATATATATCAGGTTTTTTCAAATTATCCCTATTCCTGAGGTTGTACCTCCTTTTAGAGGGCTCCTTTTGAGGAGACCTACCTCGGGATTGAGGACACTTCTCTTTCGAATGCTGTTTGCTATTTTCCCACTTCTTTTTAGAAGAGGTAGGAGTGTTTTAGGAAAGACCTTATCAGGACTTTCAGACAGTTGTGGTTTACTGTATATTTCTATTAGCTTTTGTATGTTATTAATTAAATCCTCGTCCGCAATCGATTCAATGTCAGGGTCAGGTGTGTAGCTGGCTAAAGTCGGCCATGTTGCTCCTGGTCTACATAGTGGACCGAGCCTGGTAATGTGATTGTAATGTTTTAGGGCGCCTTTAAACCAGAGCTAATGCTCCTGGTATGTGAGTGGAATTTCAATATCCTTGAAAGGAATATATTCCTGAGGTGGATCATCTTCTTTGTAGAAGTGAAACAAGTGTGTTACTGGATTTGATTCTGGGAATACTATCCATGAATAGAATACCTCTGTCTGGTGAGATTCATGTGCCTCTATCACAAAAACTGTTCTACCACCTCTTGGTGTTAGGCCATGTTTTATACGTTTTAGAGTGATGGCTTTCCTTAAATTTGGATGGATGATTAAAGCATCCTCGTCGGTTTCTTGAAAACCTCTACGATTAAAAGCTGCTGTGACTTGGTCAGCCGCAGCTCCACCAGTATCGGTGTTTGTGCTGTTTTCGTCATTGCTTAATGAAAGTTTCAGAGCAAGTTTCAAGGGAACAAAGATAAGGTGCACAATATTTTGGAACACTGTATCCTTCAACGTTGAACAAACCAAACAGCTAATACATAGGATTTTTTTCCTACTCAGCTATGGCGGATATTATTCCTACCCACTCCAGACGTCTTATGGAGTATTATGAGTAGCGGTCTCTGAGAAAAGCAAGACTGAGTTACTTCAGTATCTAGCATTAAATTAGTGCCTTACCAAACGTTGGGCGCCATGTAGTGTAGATCCTATATCCCTGATAGGCTCTGCGAATTGGAATAATATACACTATAGATTTGACATAGGACTGAGGTCAGTATGTCTCTATCGAGTACATTAAACTTAATTACTTGTGTGTGCCAGCTAACTCAGAGGTCACTAGAAACTTCTCGAATATACAAGAAGGGATTCGTTTCTGACAACCGCATAAACATGACAACTTTGGTTCCCTTTGAGCCGGAACAATCTCAGAACCGTGGAAACAATAGATAACAGTTTCACTCAGTCAATCGTTTGCATGCTTTGTTTCTACAGAGTTGTACAGAAATAGAGAGACGGGCATTTCAATAAAAAGGGTTTATTGAACAGTCTTATTTCTCATGCAAGAGATATGAACTGCTACAATCGTAAGACAGGCTGCGAAGTACAATATGTACAGAGTTAGCAGTAAGATAAAATAATACTGCAATAGCATGGTTTGTAGCTATGACATATATTCATAAAATACATACATAAATAACAGGCCAAAATGTGGATACTCATCTGATGCTTCTAAATAGTTCTACCCCAGTGTACCTAACCTAAATGTAGTATGCGGTAATAAGAAGGTGCTGTTTTCTAAAGTATAGCTAGCTATAGTTTTAGTTTTGCCAAGAGTTGCCAAAAGTTTCTCTAAGTTCTAGTCTGCTCCATACCTTAGAATGTGCGAGGTTGGAATCTCTTTCCGGGACTCGATATCTAACAACCCGCAAGGGGAGTCAGAAACACTGGAACTGGATTCTCTGCGAGGAGGATGACAGCGTCTGGTCAGTGCATCAGGCTGGAACTCGATCTCCTTCCGAACTCGCCGTGACGAACCGCAAGTAGGCAGTCGAACTGGACCGTACCGGAACCGTGGTTTGCCAGGGCAAGTGCAGGTATATTTATACCTTGAAGGTGTTTAGGAATGCCTGTATTGACGTAAAAGTCGGGCATCGGAACGTCATGAATGAACCCCTAAGGAATAGATGTTCATGCATACTAAATGAGTTCTTGGAGAAATCAATATCCAAGCAAGGGAAATTCCTAAAGGCTTAAGAGTCTGGTTTTCCAAGAACTCGTTGTGACGTGGATGGACGGATGTAGGAGACCATACCTGTATTTGGTTAGCATGGACAATGCCTAAATAAGGGCTGGATTTTCTATGCCTAAATAAGGGCAATATGAATTGTACCTATATAAGGGCATACATCCGGAAACCTATATACGGACTCTAAATCTACACACAACACTTCGAATTACCTGCTTTGGGCCAATGAAAAGAATTCAGTACCTACCCACATTCTAACATGAATAACTCATAGCCGGCACGCAATATCGCCGAGCCGTCATTGTATATCTCCTACGCAAAGGGACGCTGTTGACTCTCCATAAAGTGCAATGAACTTGAAACAAATGGAATTGTATAATGCAGGAGGAAACATAGACATTTCACACCTCTCCAAGGCGAAGCGTTTAGCCTTTGTTCATCATAATATTTCGCTGCATTGAGAGGCAGATATTAAAAGTAATACTTTTTAAACATGATTTTAGAAACATTCAGGCCCATCCAACCCCGGCTTCCCCTCTCCCCACGGCCCAACGACTACGCCATTAGCAGGGACCTTGGAATTATGCGGCACAGAAGGGCCAAATTATGTGACACGGTTGAGTAAATTATGTGGCATAAAAGCAAATTATGCAGCACATTTTGTGATAGTATTACTTCATTATTTTGTTATTTTTAAACTTGTTAACACTTTCTGGGCATTAGTCGCATCTCATTAGTACCAGTTTAACACCCAAATATAGCAATAAGCTACAGAAAGGTGACCTGTCAACCTTTACAAAGGGCAATCCACTGAGCTGCAACACGTGTCACTGTGTTCTTAGTAACTTTTGAACTATTTAAGATAGAAACATATTTTTATGGGTTAAAATCTGCTGATTATACAGCAGATGACGGATTATGTGGCAAATGCGGCAAATATATAATTTTGCACAAATCTCTTCGCAATCGCATAATTCCAGTGGCCCTGGCCATTAGTGAAGTAAGAGGCAAGTGTACCCTAAATGCAAGGCCTCAGGAATTAAGTGGCAGATAGAGCACCAAATTATGCGGTAGGGTTGAGAGAATTATGCAGCAAGAAAAGGCAAATTATACAGTATAATGCAGCACATTTTGTAATAGTATTACTTTCTTTTTTTTTGTGTCATTTTTAAACTTGGTAACACTTTCTGGGCATTGGTTGCACCCCATTAGTACCAATGTAACACCCAAATTTAGCAATAAGCAACAGAAAGTTGACCATATCAGCTTTGCAAAGGTCCTTCCAAAACGCGACGACACGTGTCGCTGCACCTTTAGTAACTTTTGAACCGTTTGAGCTAAAAACGCTATTATTGTTCTATTAAAATCTGCAGATTATACGACAGATGATGGATTATGTGGCAAATGTTTAATTATGAGAAAAACGCTGTGGCTTCACTGTCACATAATTCCATTGGGTCTGCCTATATGTGACCTGGAGTCTTAGTACAAATCCTGACTATTAAATTAAACAAAATTGGTTTTTTTTCACACACTTACTAAACTCACGTAATTGGAGGTGCTCTCATATGTGATAAACAAAAAAAGGAGCCTATGTGAAATAAAACATTAGCCTATGATCCACACTTCGGTTAAGTGGGGTAGTCAGGATTGAGCTGAATTTTTCCTGTTTCACATTTTGCAATTCAGTCACTAGAAGTGTATCTCTTTTATTTGTTCATTTTACATAAAAGGTCAAATCTTTGTTTTTAATTCTTGCCGCCTGAATTTAGAATGTGAGTGGAGAGAGAAGTGGCTTGAAAGCTCTCCTCGTTTTGAGGTCGAGGCTCCAAGAGGATCTGTAGCTGAGTTGAGTGCAGGCATGTGGCTTGAGCCTGGTTTGAGCTTTCAGAGGCTCGTCCCCCTCTATATGTAATATGTACCTTTAAAAGCTTGTATTATATAGTATTGCAAACCTAATTGTCGATGTGTATTTAGAAGCCGTAATGGTGTTCTGAAAAGGAGTTGATGTGGCGCAGCAGCCAGAGCTACCGACTCTGGAGCTGGGGATCCAGGTTAGAATCTTGGCGTAACATCCTGTGATTCTGAGCAAATCACTTAACCTCCTCATGCCCATGGACATCCTCACGAGTGATAAGCCGCGCTACATAAATCTAAAAGCTAAACTAACAACGAGCCATGTTTCTCAAATCCACGCTTGGCTAGCTACTTCGAGTCCAGGTTTTTCCTTTGTACTTTGGGAGTTGTAGTCTTGTGATCCCATTATAAAACCTGGACTACAAGTGCAAGCCACGGACATGCCTCTAGGAATCTCAGTATGTCAGTGGGAACTCTAATAGTGAATAACTCCCCTGTGATGTGACGAAAAAATCTACTTCCGTTGAGCATAAATTTGAGTGAGGTAGTAATGTAAGTTGCCTTTATTTTCTCCATGCCCACCAGGTGGCGTATCCGGTCCAACCACAGCCCTATTAAGAGTTCTTCCATTTGTTTGATATTTTGAGCCGGACAGCAGTGGCATAACAAAACCTTAGGGGGCCCCCCTGCAAGGTATGCTTATGGGCCCCCCCAATAAAGTTAATCCTAAAACCCATCATGGATCTGTGATGACCCGTGCAACATGCCCGAAGTTATCAGCTTGAGTTTCAATGATATTTTATTTTAAATTATTTTTTATTGAAAATCAGAAGTATATACATGATAATGTCAATTACACACACATATATCTTTATACAGCTATGTATAGACGTATAGCGATGAAATAAGTAATTGTGAAAACAAACATTGGACAAATCATATATGGCCAGGATTAGTAGCAGTGTTTTCCCTGCTCTCAAACAGGTGTAGCATGGAACGGAGCGTGCTGGCCGCCCTTTCAAACAGAGCATACAAAGCAGAAATATGCCTGGAGGTCTCCATTTCACAAAATACTGTTGATACTTCATGGTAGACATCAGTGCAGGCCTTCGCCACAAAATATGTGCAGTACAGAAAAGAGCCATACCTCTCCCTCATAGATAACATATAATGCACTAATTTGCCAATTAAAGGCTCACCTGAAATTATATCACATGATCTTTAAGCAGACAATTATATTACAGTAAATACCATGAAATGGATACTGACCAGAGGAAATTATTGCGTGGCTTGTAACCATGATGACATCACGAGAAACAACTAACAATACAAAAATAAGCCTATTGGTCACTGGCCAGACGTACCTTCCCAACACAGTGTCTGTCAACATTTCCAGCAGCAGTTGTCAGGCGCTTCTTTCAAACACTGTGTGATCTTCTGTTATTAGCTATTCATGTCCTGACCATGAAGCTAGCATTAAACAAGTTGAATCAATAGGTTTCCAAAAGGAGAGCAAAATAATATATGTATAGTAGCACTGCCGAAAATAAATCAGTAGGCTAATGAATTAACCAGTAACTTTATCAAGTATATGGTTGTCCAGAACACTCACAGCAGCTCTGTACAAAGAGATGGTGCAGGAACAGGCTCTTTATCTTTGCGCTCCTCAATTCTAACATCACTGGTACCCCAGAAAGTGTTCATAGCACCTTATTTGTGACCTGCAAAGCTCCTTGGTATTCCAGTATTAGGATCCAACACATTGCTTTGCCAAACCCAGTCCTTCACAGGCTCCTTCGCTGAACTTGCTAGCCTAAAAGATGTAGAGGCCCTATGCTTTAAATTTCAGCTGTCAAAACATTATGGGCCCGATTCACAAAACTAACTTAAGACAAAATCCTAAACTTACTACCATTTTGGTATTCACAGAAGGCACTTACTCATTTCGGTATTCACAGAAGGCACTTACTCATTTCGGTATTCACAGAAGTTAGGAGTCCTAACTTTAGGACTCCTAAATGCCTTCTGTGAATACCGAAAGTCTTAAAATTATGATTTTTCTCAGTTTAGTAGTAGTATAGTTAGGAATCCTAACTTTAGGACTCCTAAATGCCTTATGTGAATACCGAAAGTCTTAAAATTTGGATTTTTCTCAATTTAGTAGTAGTAAAGTTAGGACTCCTAACTTTAGGACTCCTAAATGCCTTCTGTGAACACCGAAAGCCTTAAAATTTGGATTTCAGTTTATTAGTAGTAAAGTAAGGAGTCCTAACTTTAGGACTCCTAAACTGAGAAAAATCCAAATTTTAAGACTTTCGGTATTCACAGAAGGCATTTAGGAGTCCTAAAGTTAGGACTCCTAACTTCTGTGAATACCGAAGTGAGTAAGTGTCTTCTGTGAATACCAAAATGAGTAAGTGCCTTCTGTGAATACGAAAATGGTAGTAAGTTTAGGATTTTGTCTTAAGTTAGTTCTGTGAATCGGGCCCAATTCCTTTAATGGAATACTTTTGTACCGGCCCCCAGGGACCTGTTCTGGTTTCTTTTCCACTTCCTCTCAGTTTTTAGATTAAAAAATTGATTCACCAGATTTTACAATTCTAGGTGATTTTAATATGCTCTTAGAAAATTCTGAGAACACGGATGCAGCATGTCTCACTGACATGCTGCTTAGTCTCTGGTTAAAACCACGGGTAAATGAACCAACGCATCAGGCAGGCCATCTACTTGATAAGATCTTTTCTGACTGCCTGCATATATCCACATCAACAGTCCTAGCCTTGCTATGGTCAGATCATCGAGCAGTTATGTTTAATATTAATGTAGCCCACTTGAAGACACCTCAGAATAACATTCCTCCAGGAAGGCTCTCACATAATTAGCATCTGATAAAGGAGATAGAACTAGATGCTATCTCATCAGAAACACTGCCTTTCATAAACACAGATCCCGACAAAGCAACTAACCTATATCAGGGTTGGGTGGAGAACACCGCACAAACAATTGCACCGATCAAACCTCTTAGGAGAAACCGGGACACCCCCTTTGAACGTTGGGTCACAGAAAGCCTAAGACTGCTTAAACAAGCATGTCGTAGGCAGGAAAGGAAATAGAGGCGCCATTATGAGCACTCAGAAAAAAATAGTTATAAGCTTATCTTACTTAGCCTCATACAAAAATTTGATTTTTAAAGAAAAATCCAAACACTTTACTCAAGACAAGGTAACTAATTTCACGCTAGTGCCTAGGCATCTTGCGTTTTAATTCCTCGTTAATTTCAGCCACACTAGGCTTTTTAAAGCTCTCGTTTTGCTGTATTTTCGTTATTTTATTGTTTTGATTAGCCTCTGTTTTTAACCCTTTCGCATGCCTGCACTATAAAATTACTTGATACACCGCGGCTTCAGCGGGTTCCCAGCGCGGTGGTTCGCACACTCAGCGCCATTTTGAGGGTAGGAAGGGACGTCTAGCGGGCGCCATTTTGTGTAGCGGTCTAGCATTCAGGCTGACACGCTAGAATAGTATTTAAGGCAGGGATTGCAGGTGGGTGAATCCTGGACAAGGTAACTAATTTCACGCTAGCGCCTAGGCATCTTGCGCTTTAATTCCTCGTTAATTTCAGCCACACTAGGCTTTTTAAAGCTCCTGTTTTGCTGTATTTTCGTTATTTTATTGTTTTGATTAGCCCCTGTTTTTAACCCTTTCGCATACCTGCACTATAAAATTATTTGATACACCGCGGCTTCAGCAGGTTCCCAGCGCGGTGGTTCGCACACTCAGCGCCATTTTGGGGGTAGGAAGGGACGTCTAGCGGGCGCCATTTTGTGTAGCGGTCTAGCATTAAGGCTGACACGCTACACCTCTATTTAAAGCGCCTATGCAAGCGCGCAGCGTCTGCGTGCAGCGGGCGTGCTGTAATCGCGCCAGAGTCGCGCCAGAGTCCAGCCCGTCTGCGCCCGTCCGCGCTAAGGACGGGCTGGAGGACGGGCGAGGCGCGATGGTAGTTGGCCATAGAAAGGACAGTCATGGAAGTGTAATGCATACATATCATGATTTAGTTACCCATAGACCTCTACAACTACCATGTCATCACTCTTTCCACCCGGAGGCTTTTTTAGACTCCTTGGCCTGTGGTTGTTTTTCACGGAAACGTATGCTGTTAACAGATTCCGCCCCTAACATATGCCCGCCCACTAAATTAGGTTCCATTTCTAAATTCACGACCGAAAGTGGTTTTCTCAATAATGCTAGATCTCTGGTGAGAAATAATATTGCTTTTAGTGAGTTCGTGTCTGTAAGAAAACCCTCTTGGGTCTTTGTAACGGAAACCTGGGCCTCTGATTCTTCTGGCACTGTTTTGGTGGACGCCATCCCTGACGGTTATGGCCTAGTCAGGATGGATCATGTGGGACGCAGAGGAGGAGGGCTGGGGATCCTTTATAAATTATCTCATACTTGCCATATTATTTCTCTATCCGCTCCCTCAGATAATTTTCAGGCCCTACATTTTGTAATTACTTCCCCCTTCGCCGATCCTTTTGTCGGCATATTGATCTATAGACCACCAGGACCCAGAGCAGATTTCAGCCAAACTCTCCTTAATCTTTTAGAACCCTATTTTGTCTGTGCTCGGCTGACGGTCCTGGGTGATCTAAACTTCCATCTTGAAAATTTAGATTCTAGGGAAACTCTCTCCCTTCTGGATTCGCTGTCCGCCTGTGGCCTTCAGCGATTGGTTAAAAACTCTACTCATCAGGCAGGTCATTTCCTGGATGGGGTCTTTTCAAATGACTCTCGATTATCAACAGACCTGCCTTTTCCGTTAGTTTGGTCTGACCATTTAGCTGTCCCACTGGAGCTTCAGGCATCATCTGTAGATACTAGGTCGAGTGTGCCTAGTAGAAAAGAACCCAAGCGAAACTATAGGCTGATCTCTAATGACACCTTGGCCCCTTTAATTTCTACCAACGCTACTGCCACAGTGAGGGATGTCAGTACGGCAGCACTTGAATTTACTTCTTCTATTTCCAGTGCTGTGGATCTGTTGGCCCCAGTTTCCCTGCGTTACTCTGCTAGGAAGAGACCCTCGGCCCCTTGGTTCTCAGATTCTCTGAGACTCTTAAGACAGGGCTGTAGGAAGCAGGAGAGGTTGTGGAGGATGAGCTGGGACACTCAAGAGAGGGAAAAGCATAAACTTCTCCTTAAAGGGTATAAAGCCGAGGTAATTAAAGAAAAACAGGAATACTTTTCTAAGTTAACTACCACCCTTTCTTCCCCTAAAGATCTCTTTATAATTGTTGACTCCCTGTGTACCTTACAAATGCCCGACCCTATTGTTAGTTCTCAAGATTTTTGTGATAAAATTGCCCAGTTTTTTCATTCTAAAATTGCCGATATTTATCTGGCTCTTGAACTGCAAAGGGCATCTATGCCTCCCTCTCCCACCTTTGTTACTCCTCTCTTAGGAAATGGAAATGTGGCCTCTTCGGCGAGTTTGTCATTCTTTCCCCCGCTGTCTTTATACCAATTGGACCTGCTTTTGAATAAAACTAGGTCGGGGTCTCCTTTGGACCCATGCCCTCTTAAAGTCCTTAAGGATTGTAGGGAAACCCTACTGCCCCCGCTTCTGGATATTATGAACCGGGCGATGCAGGAGGGGATTTTTCCTACTTCGTGGAAGAGTGCTGTTGTTAAGCCTCTTTTAAAGAAGCCAACTTTGGATCCCGAAATCCTTAAGAATTTTCGCCCCATCTCTTTGCTCCCGGCACCAGCAAAGATGCTGGAGACTCACCTGAATGAGCATCTGGCGGCTTTCCTGGATATTTCAGGTCTTTTAGACCAGTCGCAGCATGGCTTTCGGAGGTTCCATAGTACGGAGTCGGCTCTCATGGTTGTGCTAAATAATATCCGCACTGAGGTTGATCAGGGCCATACCACTCTTCTGGTCCTGTTAGATCTGACAGCCGCCTTCGACACCCTTTCCCCCTCGATTTTAACATCTCGTCTCAAGGACATAGGGGTGGAAGGGGCGGCTTTGAGCCTTTTGGCCTCTTTTCTCGATCAGAGTGAACAGAGGGTCAAAATGGGCGAGTTTCTATCTCCATCCCTGCCTGTGCAATGTGGGGTCCCACAGGGGTCGGCTCTTAGTCCGACCCTCTTTAATATCTATGTGGCCCCACTTGCCAGGTTAATAAGATCTTACGGGATGGAGGTGGTCTCTTACGCAGATGACACCCAGATTATGGTGTCCCTCTCCCATGCGGGCAATACCTCTGCTCTCAGCTTCAGGAACTGCATGGAGGCAGTTTCTCAGTGGATGATTTACAATTCACTGAAGCTGAATGGGGAAAAAACTGAGGTTCTTGTTTTTGGTGGGAAGAGGGACATCTGGTCCTCTGAGTGGTGGCCCCCTGTTCTGGGTGCATGTCCCACTCCCACGGACTTAGCTCGTAACCTGGGAGTTTTGATTGATCCCTCTCTTTCCATGGCACAGCAGGTAAATAGGACGGTTGCTACCTGCTGGGGCATTATTAAGATCCTTAGAAAAATAAAACACTATTTAGCTCCACAGGCTCGCAAACAGATTGTGGTTGCATTGGTCGCCTCACAGCTTGATTATTGTAACGCCCTTTACGCTGGTATTGATAAAGGTTCTATGCAACGTCTGCAAACTGCCCAGAATGCTGCAGCTAAATTCGTGCTTGATGCCCCCAGGCTCTCCTATGCTACAGCTGCCAGGAAGAGTCTGCATTGGCTTCCGATACAGGCCAGGATCACTTTTAAGACCCTCTGCCTGACTTATGGAGCGCTTTCTGGCTCTGGGGCTGGGGGGGTCAGGGATCTGCTGAGGCCTTACGCCCCTTGTAGAAATCTTCGCTCTTCTAGAAAGAGCCTGTTATCAATACCCCGTTTTCGGAGAGTCAAATGGGGAGGTAGAGCCTTTTCGTCTTTAGCCCCCAAATTGTGGAACACCCTTCCCATTGAAATTAAATCTCAACAATCTGTCCTGATGTTTAGGAAGGCATTAAAGACATGGCTTTTTGCAGGGGCCTATCCGTGATTTTGGTTTATGGGTCCATTTTGATTCTTTTTTGTTAGGCGCCTTGATGCCTTCGGGCTTAGTTGCGCGTTATAAGTTCTCTTTCATTCATTCATTAAAGCAGCAAAAAATTCTACAAAAGAACTTTTTGCAACTGTTAAACAGCTATCTACACCTCCCGAAAAGGGGTTTCAGGGAATGGATCAAATCTTTTGCAATTCACTGGCCTCCTTTTTTCAAGATAAGGTCAAGTCGGTTTTTAATCTTTTCTCCTCTAATTCATTGGCTGATCATAACAACTTCCAAATTAAAATTATTGAATGTCCCAGTGACTCCCAAACTAATAATAATAAATGTAAGGTCCATTTAAACTCTTTTGCTGAATTTCCCAGGACTAAACTAAAACCATCATCCTGCAAACTAAATCAGGCTCTCCGCAGGATCCATGCCCACCGAAAACCATTCATTTAGTAGCTGGCACTATTTCAGACCACCTAACAGACATTTTTAACCTTATGGTTAGGTCAGGAAGATTCCCTAGTGTCTGGAAGATATCCCATATTCTCCCTTTGATCAAAAAAGCAAACCTAAATCCTTTAGAACTTGGGAACTACCGTCCCATTTCCAGATTGCCCCTTCCGGCGAACGTAATTGAAAACACTCTTAACTCACAGTTGACAGCTTTCATCGAGGACCAGAGCCACTTAGACCCTTGCCAATTTGGATTTAGGAAACATCACAGCACAGAATTGGCTTTGATAAGTGCCTCGGAACAGATTAGATGGACACTGGATGTAGGGGGCAGTGCAGTGCTGGTCCTACAAGACCTCTCAGTGGCATTTGACACCGTAAACCACCAAATCCTGCTGAAGAGACTGGAGGACATTGGGGTGAAGGATAAAGCCCCCCCTTTAGTCAAATAATTTCTGTCAGACAGAATCAAGCTTGTCGCAGCTGATAATTTCAAATCCCCCTCCTTCTCTCTCCATTGTGGCGTCCCCCAGGGTTCGTCGCTAAGTCGCAAAGTCCAACCCTTTTTAACATCTACGTGGCTCCTTTGGCCAAACTCAATAGATCATTTGGCTTCCCGGCATTTACCTATGCAGATGACACACAATTAGTGATCTCCATATCATTTAATATCTCAGAGACAGCAAAGCGCTTTTACAACTGTACGCAAAAGATCAGAAAATGGATAGCCCTAAACTGCTTAAAGTTGGATTCAGGCAAGACCGAGGTGCTGCTCTTTGTGAAGGATACTTCCTTCTGGTCCCAAGACTGGTGGCCACCTGTACTTGGACAACTTCCGTCGCTAGTCACGAAGGTAAAAAATGTTGGAGTTATAGTTGAAAACTAGCTAACCATCAAAGGGTAAGTGAATACAATCACGTCTGCCTCCTTTACGATGAAACTCATACGGAAGATCTTTCCTTTCATTCCGAAGCACCTACAAAAAACTGTAATTTCTGCTTTGATATTTTCAAAGATTGACTATGCAAATGCTCTTTTTGTAAATATAAGAAAAAAAAGACAAATAAGCTGCAGCTCCTATAGAACTCAGCCGCTCGCCTATTATTAGACATACCCAAAAAGAGAATCAGTCTCAGATGCCCTTCCGCTTCTCCATTGGTTACTTATTGAGAAGCTTATACAGTTTAAGGCCCTGTGCTTTGCTTTCAGGGCACTTCATGGGGAAGGCCCACAAAGTTTTAGGCTTTGGTTCCGCTGGTATTTTCCGCCATGATCTCTTTGTTACCTGACGAGACGTACTCTGCTGAGTAGCCGAGAGGCCGCTTGGGGGCAGCTATTGTTTAGTCCTTTTTAAAAAAAATACTGTTTTTCTGCTGCTAATTATTGCTATTTGCACGGAGTCCACACGGGGCTTCTGATAGAGGATCGATCCTGATCTTAACTCCGTAATTGTGTGTTTTTTTAAAATTGGTTTTATTTTCTGCATATCCGCATACTCGCACTTTAAAAAAATTCTCTCACCTGCTGCTTGAGCGGGACTCCCCTCGCCTTACACCGCGCCTTGCATCACGTCAAGCGCCATCTTAGAACAGGCAGGAAGGTCGTAGCCAGGCGCCATATTGCCAGGGGCACCGGGACTACAAGGGGGCAGGACATAAAAGAGGCCAAATGCTAGCGCGCAGGCCTACCTGACGAGACATACTCTGCTGAGTAGCCGAGAGGCCGCTTGGGGGCAGCTATTGTTTAGTCCTTTTTAAAAAAAATACTGTTTTTCTACTGCTAATTATTGCTATTTGCACGGAGTCCACACGGGGCTTCTGACAGAGGATCGATCCTGATCTTAACTCCGTAATTGTGTGTTTTTTTTAAATTGGTTTTATTTTCTGCATATCCGCATACTCGCACTTTAAAAAAATTCTCTCACCTGCTGCTTGAGCGGGACCCCCCTCGCCTTACACCGCGCCTTGCATCACGTCAAGCGCCATCTTAGAACAGGCAGGAAGGTCGTAGCCAGGCACCATATTGCCAGGGGCACCAGGACTACAAGGGGGCAGGACATAAAAGAGGCCAAATGCTAGCGCGCAGCGCACGCGCACAGCGGGCGCGCCGATGGCGCGCCTGAGGCGCGCCAGAGGCAAGCCCGTCTGCGCCCGTCCGCGCTCCGGACGAGCACAGGACGACCCAAGTCCTAGCCAGCGACGCTGAGGGATGCCGCCGGTACACCAGACTACAGCTCCTGGATATAGGAGGTAGGATGGGCCCCACCATACCCACTCAGAGCAAGAGCGCTACACAACCCCTCAATTTAGGACCTAGAACAGGCAAGAGACGTTTGAAGGAGCCAGGCACCCTCAAATGTGCTCTGTTGAATTGCAGATCGTTAGTTAAGCACCACATTGAAACTGCACTGTTACTAGAAGATCTGCGGCTGGAGGCGCTCTTCCTCACAGAAACATGGGCTAGGGCAGATGCAGCAGTGGAGATTGGCTCCGCCTGTCCAGAGGGTTTTAAGTTTTTACATAAACCCAGACAGGGAGGTAAGGGTGGAGGGGTGGGACTAATCTACAGGGAGAAATTTCGCCCGAGCCTGTTACATACGGAGGTGATTGAGGGGATCGAAGCAATGGCCTTCTCACTACAAGGTGACAGAGGGAACCTATTTACAGGTCTGATCTGTTATCGCCCACCGGGGCTGCACACTCCAATGCAACCTCTTCTGAATATAATCATCAACCTGGCACTCACACACTCTAAAATGGTTGTCCTAGGTGATTTTAACTGGCGGGAGGACGCAAGCACAAAGAACCAGTTGCGGGACCTGACGGCTACCTGTCTTGGCCTTGGCCTCCACCAGTTAGTTACATCTCCCACCCACCAAAAAGGTCACATACTGGATTTTTTGTTCGCCAATAAGGCGGAGGTTGAGCTTTTAGGTGTTCACCCGCTTATTTGGACAGACCATTTTTGTATTCAGTTTAAGATACTGCTACCAGCTACCTCTTTCCAATCCGAAACCACGGCAACGTACAGAGAGGGCAGAAACTGGGTCAAATTGACCAAAACTGGATCACTGTTGACTCCCCCCCACAGCTAGCCTTTTCCTAACCTCCAGATCGGTGGAGGCTAATTATAATGCCTACCATAAGTTTATAACTAATGAGCTGGACCTTCTAATCCCGAAGAAGAGGATAAGAGTCAGGAGCAGGCCATCAGCGCCTTGGTACGATGACGACCTGCAACAGTTAAAATAGCTCTGTAGGCAGACCGAAAGGAAATGGAGGAAGGGGCTCCTTGCCAGGGATAAAGCGGCACTGAAGTCTGCACAGAGTAGATACAAGCAACTTATCCTGGATCGTAAAGCGAGCTTCTACGCTGACTCTATAGCGTCTGCCCCAAATGGAGCAAGGGAACTATTTAGAATAGCGAACTCCTTGTCGGCCCCTAGCTGCTTCGAAAATAAAGTAGTACCCTCCAAGAGGTTATGCGATGATATTGCCACCTATTTCAAGGACAAGGTGAAGAAGATTACGGATCTCTTTGGGGGCATTGATAGAGTAGCTGACGTCTCTAGGAAAGGAACGCCCCACGAGAAGCCAGGCAGAGATTTTTCTCTGACCCCTTTTCCATCTTTCTCAGATGAGTCATTTATCAAGACGGCACACAGCATCTCGTCGGGCTCCCCCCATGACCCTCTGCCCCAGAAGGTTTGGAAGCTATGGGGCTATCCGACCTTCCCCTGGCTGCGCCAGATCTGCAATCAGTCGCTGGCAGAGGGCATGGTCCTGGATAGTTGGAAACAGGCCGTGGTTTCCCCTCTGATTAAAAAATCAACTCTGGACCCAACTGTCCCTTCCAGCTTCCGGCCAATATCTCTCCTCCCATTCCCTATTAAAATCTTGGAGAAGGCGGTGAGCAGATCCCTCTCGAGTTATCTAGAGGCCAACCGTTTGCTGGACAGGGACCAGTTCGGCTTCCGCCCTTGCCACGGAACCGAGTCTGCATTAGTCACCATGTTGGACACGTTGCAGATGCGGGCTGACACAGGGAGCACCGCTGTCCTGGTGCTCCTAGATCTGTCAGCCGCATTCGATACCGTGAGTCATGAAACGCTGCTGGGACGGTTGACGGAGGTTGGGGTAGGGGGCCAAGCACTACAGTGGTTGCGTTCTTACCTAACGGGAAGGCACCAAAGGGTGACTATGGGTTCCTTCGTTTCAGAGACCACACCTGTGGACTTTGGAGTTCCACAGGGCTCTAGTATCAGCCCCATCCTGTTTAATATATATTTACAACCGCTATTTTCCATCATTAAAGCGTTCGGGGTGGAGCTGATCAACTATGCTGATGATACCCAACTGGCCTTTTCCCTGGAAGGCAAACAGGCAGTCTCTCTGGAGCAGTTCCAAAATTGCATGAGGCAGACTACGGACTGGCTACGGAGAAACTGCCTGCAGTTCAACGGAGACAAAACAGAACTGTTGCTCTATGCACCAACAAAACAGATCCAACATCTTCCGGTGGACTTTAGGATTGCCCCGGACTCAGCTCCACTGACGCCAGTTAGCACTGTACGGAACCTGGGGGTCTTGTTCGATAATAACCTTCAGCTGGCTTCACAGGCTAGTAAAACTTCCAGTACCTGCTTTGGTCTACTGCGACTTTTACGCCGTATTCTCCCATTGCTGCCTGCAGACTCCCGCAACACGGTCGTTAGAAGCATTATCCTCAGCAGACTGGATTACTGTAACTCTCTGTACCTCGGAGCCCCCCAATACATTTTGCAGGGTCTACAGAGAGTTCAGTCAGCTGCTGCCAAGCTGGCACTTGGTCGCAAGTTTGACTCATCTTCCACCCAGGCACTCAGAGATCTACACTGGTTACCCGTTAGAGAGAGGGTCCTTTTTAAATCTCTGTGCCTGGTGCACAAGGCAATCCATGGACTAGGCCCGATCCCACTCCAGGAAAGATTTGCCTGGTATTCCCCTGTAAGGCAGCTGCGGTCATCCAAGGCCAACCTGCTGGTACAGCTCAGCTTCAAATGGGCTAGGCTAGGAGGGAGGGCATTCAGGGTGGTCGGAGCTCAAAGCTGGAATGTGCTCCCACCCGCTCTCAGACAGACGCAGTCATTGATAGAATTTAGAAGGAGCCTCAAAACCTGGCTGTTCCCAGTAGCGTGAAGTCTCCGACTTGTCTCCTCGTGCGATAAAACATCCTGTCTGGTCAGAGCGCCTGGATACCCGTAGGGTTACAGTTTTCTTTCTGCGCTATATAAATCCTTATAATAATAATAATAATAATAAATTGTTCAGAAACAGCATGCAAAATCACTGTTCCCAAAGTAAAAAGAGTAAAATGGGGCAGGAGAAGTTTTATTGGCAGCACCTCCCATTTCCGGAACAGCCTCCCTTTATTCCTGACAAAGGAATCAGACCTTCTCTGCTTTAGGAAAAAACTAAAAACCTGACTTTTCAATCTCTAGGAGTCTCTAACCTACGGCCAGCCTCATGACCTGGTACTGGCCAGTTTGCAAGCTTGCGCGCCTAGACACCTCAGGGTAGTACTGCACGTTTATTATAAATTTTCATTTCATTTCAAACCACCTCATTACTAAGCAGAATTAGCTGAAAATACCTCTGCCTTTCTAATACTAAGGGCCTCCTTTATGAGAGGTGTGTGTCACGTTTGCACCATGAATCATGGTACATGCATGACACACACCTCCAAGTCAGATTATTTAAGCTGCGCAAAGCCACTTTGGATGGCTCTGAGTGGCTTCAAAATTCTGGAGTACCGCAATGCTGTGCAAATCGCTAGTTTGCGATACTCTGCCCTGGGTAGGCGTTGTATGGGCGTTGCATGGTGTTCCCCTGCAACTCCCATGGATTTTGACGCATTCCCAGATATACAGGAACTGGGGATGTGACAAAAACGTACACCTTACCAGGGGAGGAGTAACAAGGAGAAATATCTATTTTTTCTCGTTTCTTCCTCTGTGTGCTGGATTCTGCAGCACACTTGGAAAAAGGAATATGCTTCCCAAGATTGGTTTTGTGCAGGAAGGTGCCCATATAATATTACAATACATTTTATGACATGCACAGCGCAAAAAGAGGCTTAAGGGGCAGTTGAACGGGAGGAATGCAGATTGGTTGGGGTCCTAAGTGAGATAAACTACAACACTTTGTGAATTAAACATTTTAAATACTTTCTAAACAGAGAGAGGGTTAGAGATTGTGTGTGATTTTGTCTTTTCCTGGTGAAATCCAACTGACACCTCACCATAACGGAATGAAAGCACCAGTGCCCAACTATGTATCAGAAAAAACATTTTTTGGGGGGGGGTAACACCCCAAATGCCCCTCCCGAAGCTACGCTCCTGAATTCAATCTCTCATACCTTTTTAAAAACCTGTATGGCATGTCTCTGCAGGTTCCAAACTGCCACGGCTTGTGGGCCACTTTCTAACTAACTGGTTCCATAATATAGCTATTTTTAATTTGGTGCCGGTGAGTGCTTCTTTCCCAGTTAGACCCTTGAAGGTCGTCATTTAAATTTTGTTTAAAAATAACTTACATCTAGGAAGAACTACTGAAGGAAGTCTGCCAGGGGTCTCAACCAGGTCAGGGCTGAAGTTTGCGGATGGCTCTGCCAGGGCCAGGGGCGTAACAAAGGCCCCCGCGGTGCGGGGGGGGGGGCCCGAGCTCCAGCGGGCCCCTTCAGCCCAGTGCCCAGTCAGCAGAGCTTCTGAGTGTGGTCTGAGGTGGCCCCCTTCGTGCACTTTGCAGGTGGGCCCCCTCAAGTATTGTTACGCCACTGGCCAGGGCCAAATACAAACTCTAAATGAGAGAGACTTGGGCGAAGCTCTGGGCAGCATGCGAGAATTCAGCAGCAGAGAAAGTGAAACCTACTCTGCTGCTGCTCCTGGAGAGCACCGGACAGGACTGCAGGGCGCTCTCTGTCAGCAGAGATGGGCTCCTGCGCCTCCCCTTGGAGGTGCCCCACTCCAGAGGGCCACACCTTCCATGGATTACATGAAAAGTTAGCCTTCTACTTAATTATTGTTTAAAAGTTATTTATCTTTACAGAGTTTTCTTTTCCTTCTCTGTGAGTGGGACCCCTGAGCACATTGGGCCCCCCCCCCGCCCCGCAGGGGCTGGGGGGGGGGGGTGTTACGCCCCAGCTGGACAGCAAGTAAGAGTAGTTGTATTATACGTTTATTAGATGGAGAGGACAGATTGTAGGTGTTGTCTGCAGCTGGAGCTCCTACCAGTGCAATAAACAATAAACATGTCTTTGGGAATTTGTTTATTATGGATTGCTTTGATGTGAGAGAGTACCTATTTATAAAAGGTCGACGTTATTCCATATATCCTCCAAATATGAAGCACACCACCTGACCTGTGGCAGCATCACCAGGATCTGCACCAGCTCCTGGGTTAAGACATCTTTCCTAGCGGGTGTCAAATACTATCATGAATCTGTCCTCCCTCTGTTGGACAAAGGAGAGTACTTTAGAATCACAGACCCGGGACTGTTCTCAGATTTCTTCAGATAGTTTTGCTCAAAAGTCCACAGCCAGAAGTATTGAATGTTGGGATTTCCAAGTACCAAGGCTATCTAGTAGTGATTCCATCTTATACCCTTTTCATCCACCACCAGGCACTGCTGCCCCTTTATTTGACTCTTGCAGGTTATTTTTCGTCATTCCTTTCTCCCTTTATCACAGCTTTTCCATTTACAAAAATATATTTTTACAGTAAATCAGCATCACAGACACATCTAGAAAGTGTTGATCATCTGTCCCTTCTACATCTTGTCTCCGTTCAGGGCTATTATTTCCTATTGTAGCCGGACTTCTCCTGAGTCCCATTCCACCCTTCCTCCCTGTTCCACTCCGTAGGAAACCAATGTGTGGTGTACCCCACATTCAGCACATAACCACTTCTTTAATTCCCATAAGCACTGCTTTTGGGTGGGCAGTCGTTTGGTTATCCACTTCAAGGTTACACACTTCTTTGCCACGGCGTGTTGCCACAGTTTTTCAATGCTTCTCTTCCTCCTACTTTTGTCTTTTTCTCTCTCTTACTCTCGGTTAAAGTTTAACGATGAAAAATAAGCCGCAGTCCCCGGTGGGCTTCAACTGCAACCACCCCTTTATATTAAGCTTGGTGTCTCTGCACGTGCCATGTTCATATTAGCTGCGTGTCCTTATTATCTGCGTGGAATGTAGGTGTGGGGAAATTGGCAGCAGCATGAGAAAACGTTTTAATGCAAAGCGACGTGAAACAAATGTACTATGCGCTCAGCCAAACTGAGAGAGGCAAATACAGAACAGAAAGTTCACTGCTCCAGAGATAAAAGGGCAGTCGAGAATTGCCCCAAATAAATGACTCCCCTATGTGCTTGGAGCTGCGGGTGGAAAGAGTCGCGAGAGGAGAGGGGGTTACTGAAAGCATGGCACCAGTGCCCCTAGCTGTACGTGGCATCAGCTGGACTCCCAGTGCTGTAGCTCAGACCATGAGATGCCTGGCAGTCTGCCCTGGTAAGTGACCCGCTAGGCCAGGGGCACGATTTCAAGATACATTTCAAGAAACACGGCGTGCAGTGCGCAGACTGCGACTGTTTTACTCCAGGATTTCTGTTACAGTTGTAAGAAGGCAGATCCACAGGGCTTCGGCCTTCTGGCCTGCAAGCTGATGGCACTTAGGAGCCTGACTTTAGAACAGTGGTTATGGTTTCTTCACTCACCTTTGCCCCCTTGTCCCTCACCCAGGACATCTTTGTTTTGGGTCTCACACGGCATGGCACATGGAGGGCTGGCCTCTCGGTGTCTACAGCTCCGGCCCCCAGGGGTAACCCTTCCTGGCTAGTATCTTTGCGAGGTATGCTGCTGCTTCGTGCTACAAGCCTTTTATAGAAAGGATGCGTCACAATGGAGACCTTTCAACATGTCACTATGACATCACAAATCTGTGGGTGATTCCATGTGTTTCTGAGCTGTGGGGGGAATCAGCGCAAGACATGGGCAAGAGCCGGTCTCTTGGCAACTGTGGCGGGCTGGCGGCAGCATGTGGTCGAGGAAGCTCCTATTGCTGGAAGGAGTGTTGGGAAGAGCGCCCCTGGTGGGGGCACTGATATCTGCGGGAGGCAGACCTGAGCTTATGAGATTTCTAGGTCAGGAGGAGCCCCCCCACTGCTGCTGCCCAAATAGATAGAACACTCAGTGGAAGGAATGTGAACCCGCGTTGTTTATACCCGGAGAGGTGGAGCAGTTCAGAAACAGACGTGACTGGAACTCCTAAATAGGGATGACACTTAATCAGCTCAAACGTTTGTAGAAAACATTGTCACTTTATGGGCTCTCTAGGCCTATGCATTTTGCTCAATGACAGGTAGCTCGATCCTTGTTGTTGCACGTAGTTGTCATCGTTATGTAAAGGTTTGGTAAGTTTCCCAATAGCATAAAGTCTTATAACCACAGAAAGAAAACTATGTTGGAGTAGCCAGCAAACCCAATTTCTGAGGGATTGTTCCGGAAATCGAGACAATCCAATTGTCCCACTTTTGTGAGAAGGAGCTTTCCAATGAATTGTGAAGGTCTCAGAAAATAAAGATGAATTTCCTTCCAGTGTCTCATCAGTCAACGAGAGAACAATAAGCAGACGGATGAGGGGGTGGGGAGGGGGTTGGAGTGGAGGGGGGCATCCAGTTGGCCCAGCAGGATATTGTATAGATACTCACACCCAGTTGTAATGGCAAGTAAGATTTATTGGAGACATGCATGTACATCCACACGGCAGGTAGCTCCTGGTTCAACTGACTCAACTAGGTTCTAGAATAATCTATTGAGGTACACTATTGGTCACTATGGAGTAAGTAACCATAGTAACAGAGATACTACATCTCCTCCCTTTAAATGAAAATAATAAATAACATTGAATAAGAATAAAAAAACAACAGAAGCACAACATTGCTATTCAATTAATAAACTATAACTTACTAACAAAAATATTTGCAAAATATAAGAAAAGAAGGAAATTGCAAAGCAAACCTCTATCCCCTTCCTTTACAATTTTTTGTATCAATTACATTACATAACTCCTGTACTTTGCTGGTAAGCTTATTGTTCTACCAGCTCGTGTTAATCCACTAGTGCAACTTGAAGGTTGAACAGAGGCATTAGAGATGACTCTTGCTGGCTGAGAACTGGAGGACCCATTATTAGTATTAGATGAGCTTATGACTTCATCCCACATCCAATTCATGGAGGAAACAGGTTTTACAATTTTTTTCCCTGAGCAAGAATCACCACACAAAGCCATTCTGTTGTAATGCCAAACATTCCCATCGCTTAGTTTGGCAGATTTTGAGTAAGGCGAAATGACCTGTAGTGGTGCAGAATATTTTACTTTGTCCTTTTCTAACTTTCGAAGATAGTTTTACTTTAACCCAATCACCTGTTTTCAATTTAATGTCATTAGTGTTTTGTGTTTTGTCAAAGTGAAATTTACAGGTATCATGCATCTTCCTTACATTGGACCTGTCTAGAGCAGGTGACCACTTACTGCAAACTTTCATCGTGTTTCAAGCTACATTATCCTTGGTAAAAGGTTCTCTGCCTCTTAAAATTCTGAAAGGACTGTAATCTGTGCCAGTAGGTGTGATCCTATAAGCCCAAAGTGTACTCATGAGTCCTTTTGCCCAATTTTTACCTGCATTCATAGATGCTTGAATGCTACCCATAATAACTCTGTTGAACCTTTCAACAATTCCATTCCCAGCAGGATGATAAACTGGTGTGTTCTTCCTGAAAATACCATTCCTCTCTAAAAAATGTATATATTTCCCAGATGTAAATTGTGGACCGTTGTCACTTAGAATTGTTTTGGGAATTCCCTCCCACAGAAACAGACTTTCTAAAAATGTGATGACTTGTTTAGTATCAACATTTTCAGTAATTTCAATTTCAGGCTGTTGGAAACGGCCCTTTTTGCAGGGTTATCCCTAAACTTTTTGCTTCTTCCTCCTATTTTTTCCTGACCTGCTGTTGTTGGTTTTAGGACTCTGGGCACTTTCCCACTGCCAATCAGTGCTAACGTGCATATGCTCTCTGTGTAAACTGTGTTATGGATTGGTGTTTCCACGATTGGCCTATTTGATTTATGTGTCAGTCCCTAGTAAAGTGCACTGCGAGTGACAGGGCCTATAAATCAAATGCTGTTGGTGGGCTGCAGCACTGGATTGTGCCAACCCCGCAAACAGCCCGTAAAGTGTACCTCTGGCTTGTCATTGCAGAGCCTGTGTGCAGTCTGGGGCTGCCATGTCAACTTGGCAAGTGCACACACTTGCCAGTCCCTAAACCTTCCCTTTTCTACATGTGAGTCACCCCTCAGGTAGGCCCAAGGTACCTCCATGGGCAGGGTGCATTATATGTGAAAGGTAGGACATGCCCTGGTGTGTGTGGCATATCCTGATAGTGAATTACAGCCTACTTCGTTTTTCACTATTGCAAGACTACCTGTTCCCTATAGGCCAGAATGGGCAGTTTGATTATAACATCTTATAACATCTTATGATCCTAACTGACCCCCGGAACATGGTAGAAATTCAAGTTTAATATGCCTGAACTCAGACTGATGAAATTAATCTTTTATTGAAGTTGGTTTTAACATTCTGGAGCTGATCCGGCAGGAAAAAGATACGAGTCGGATGCATGTTTCCCGACCGACTCGGACACCTGTACGAGTGAGCAAGTACGATGCGACTGTACGTGTGTGTCCCGACCGAACCGTTTCTGGATCCGACCCGCTCCGACAGACTCGTACGGACACGGTTCGCACCGCGCAATGGAGACGTTTTACGACCGAGCGAGTACGATGTACGCGTTGGACAGCCAGATCGAGCTGAAGTTTCTGGCTCGCAAAACGTCCGGGAAGCTGCCTTTGGGGGTCCGTGTCGGACCCCCCATCACCCGCAGCCTTACGACTCGGACACTGGGAGAGAGCCAAGGGTCTCCCCAACACAGGCATGAACGGTGCGGATGGCACCGACACGTACCCACTGTAGGGGGCGCCCTTGTGCAAAACATACCCATTCAGTCAATGGGAGCCCATGTACGCGTTGTACGACTGGCTCCCATTGACTTCTATGGGAGTCCGACCGAACCGAGTCCAGCAGCTTGCGGCCGCATTGTACTCTCTCGGTTGGACTGCAGGAGTCTGGCTCGGTCGGAAAACACTCCGGATCCGGCTCGGTCAGAGAGCTTTCCGACTCAGATCGGAATCGGCCCCTCTGTGTTTGAAAATACCACTTTTAGAAAGTGGGTGTTTTCTTACCTAATCATCCAGCCTGCCTCTGCTAGCTTGTGTATTGTCTGTCTGGTTTGCAAGTGACAGGGGCTGGGGAGACTCCAGGAGAGAGGGTGAGTCAGCACAGGGCTGAATAGACCTATCTACATGTAGATGGGTAGGAGGAGTAGCACCTGGGTCTGAATAGGGCTGTGCCTGCCTTCCACAATGCTGGCTCCACCTCCTGTGGTGCGTCTGATGACCCTAGCCCACACTGACAAAGAAAGAAGGTGCACACTGGCAGAATGCACCCAGAACTGGTTTGAACTAGGTACAGGACCCTCTGCCTTCAGAGGACAAAGGATTTGGTGGTATAAATATTGGGGCCCAGACCCCAGAACTTTAGATTACGTCTGAACTAAGGAACTAAGAACCGGGAAAGTTGGAGGAGGAGTACTGCCCCTATGCTGCGTGTTGAGGGGTTGGCCTGCAGTAGATGCTTCTGTCTTGGGTAGGGAAAGGACTGGACTGTGCTTTCATCATCCTGCTGTTAGAGTTTTCTCCAAGGGCTTGAAGTAGAGCTTGCCTCCTGTTGGAAGACTCAGGCATAGAAAAGACTTCAGAGAACTCTTTTGGATCAAGAAGACTGCCAAGAAGAAGAGCTGAAGAAGCTGTGAGGAGGAACTACCACTTTGCTGTGTCCTTTGCTGTGTTGGCCTGCAGTGGCTGCTTCTGTCTTGGGCAGTGAAAGGACTGGACTGAACTTTCTGCAATCTACTTTTGTGTGTTTCTCTAAGGGCTTGAGGTAGAGCTTGCCCTCTGTTCACGAAGTCTCAGGAACAGCAAAGACTTCAAGCTCTACGCCGTCTACGACGCCTCTGCCGACTCCGTGTCCTAAAGGCACCGCAGAGGATACCACCGCAACGCCGCATGGTGACTCTGGTCTCCCCGACGATGCCTGCTGATGCCGCCACCGGGCCGCTGCTCACACCGCGACCTGGTGGCACCGCACTCCGCACCGCCTCACTTCACGACGACGCCTTGGTATGCCCGACGACGTCGCTCCACGCCGGAATCAACGCCGCTGCTTGCACGGTGGTTCGAGGGCACCGCTCGTAAAGTTACACGATGCACCACCCTCATCCCGCACCGCAACCTTGGCCTACCGACACCGGTGCCATCGACTCCAGTTCATCAGCCGACGACAGAACTTCAGCAACAACTGTATTGTGGATTTTTATCGTTTTTGGTCTTGTCTTAAGTATATAAAATATTGGATATTTTTCTAACCTGGTGTGGTGTCCGTTTGTAGTGCTTACACTGTATTACTGTTGGTTATGTGCAAA
Source organism: Triturus cristatus (assembly GCF_964204655.1). NCBI lineage: Eukaryota > Metazoa > Chordata > Amphibia > Caudata > Salamandridae > Triturus > Triturus cristatus. The sequence continues at coordinate 634,053,606 of NC_140589.1, read as the reverse complement.
TGCTTTACACTCTGCCTCTAAGATAAGCCTGCCTGCTCGTGCCAAGCTGCCAAGGGGGTGAGCAGGGGTTATTTTAGGAGTGTAACTCGCTTATCCTAACTAGGAAGAAGGGTCTCTACTTGGACAAAGGTGCAAGCCATTGCCAACTAGAGACCCCCATTTCTAACACAGGCCATTTAGAATAATCATCAATGACAACCAGAATGTGTTTATGATTTCCTTCTTCATCATCAATTGGACCTTACCAGTCAATGCTGAGATTTTCCCATGAACCATCAGCAAGAACTATGGTGCCAAGTGTGGGTCTAAGTACTCGCTGGGATTTATCTGCATCAGCACAAATGGAACACTGCTTAACAAAGTTTTCAATATCTCTGTCCATACCTGGCCACCAATAGAACATTTTGATTCTGGACTTCAACTTTATGATGCCAAGATGACCCTCATGATTTATTTCTAACACTTTTGTATGTAGTGTAGTGGGAACAATAATTCTTTCACCCCTACAGATGTAACCAGAGTTGTCAATGGATAGTTCATCCTGAATCTCCCACATGGCCCATAGAACTCCTTGTAGATCATTTTTGCTTGACCAACCTTTGGTAATGAGACTTGAAGCTTTACACATAACTTCATTGTGTGAATAACCAATGTCCCATTCCTCTTTGGTAATTGCACAAGTGTCATCAAATACAACAACCATGCTGAAATCATCCCAATCCAGACATAAATCAGACTCATAAGGTTAAGGAGATCTACTAAGGTAGTCTGCCACCTGATTTCTCTTCCCAGGTAAGTATTCAACATCATAGGTGAAGTCCAAAAACCTCAAATTCATTTTGTAATCCTCGGAGTGGCTTTGAGTATTCCTTCTGAAGTTATTTCTTTAAGCAACAGTTTATGGTCTGTCCGGAGGGTGAACCTAGTACCCCAAACAAATTGTCTGAATTGTTCCATTGACCATACAGCGGCTAGCATCTCTTTTTCTATCACCGAGTACTTTTCCTCAGCTGGAGATAACGAACGAGAAGAAAAAGCGATGGTTACTTCTTCCCCATCATCACTTATTTGTGAAAGTACAGCTCCTAGACCTTGCCACTAGCATCGGTCGTGATGATGCTATGTGCAAGGTTGTCAAAGGCTTGAAGCGGAAAAGCAGAAGTGAGATCAGTTTGAATTTTTTTAAAAATCACATTCAAGTTCATCATTCCAGACAAATTCTTGTTTGACTTTAAGCAATTGTCTTAAATTGTACGTTTTTGTGGCAAAGTTCTTTACGAATTTGGAATAGAATTCCGCCAATCCAAGGAAGGATCGTACTTCGGCTTTAGATTTGGGTGAAGATGCTTTTTCAATAGCATCAATTAAACATTTCTTTGGGGAGATACCATCACCACCAACTTCATGACCTAGATATGTTACAGACCTCATTCTAAATTTGCATTTTTTGAGTTCAGCAGTTAAACCTTTTTCTGCTAAATTATTTAGTACTATTTTTAGTTTTTCATCATGTTCATTTATATTTCGACCCATTATTAAGATGTCATCTTGCAAATAGGTTATACCTTTTATGCTTTTAAACAGTTTATGCATTAATCTTTGAAATACGGCAGCAGCCGAAACAAGGCCGAATGGCATCCGTACAAAGCGATAACATCCAAAAGGTGTAATGAATGCTTTTAAACTTCTGCTGCTCTCATGTAATTGGATCTGATGATAGGCAGATGTTAAATCTACTGTTGAAAAACATTTGATGCCCTTAGTTTGTGCCAATAATTCATCTATTCTGGGCAGAGGGAATTTGTCAACTAGAATGTTCTTGTTGAGATCCCTCAAGTCGAGGAATAAGCGCAAACGGCATTCAGGTTTGTGTGCCACGACGAAGGGAGCCAACCATTCCGCACTTTCTACTGGTTCTATAATTCCTTTTTTTTCCAATGCATCCAATTCTGTCATGACGCCTTCCCTGACACTTAGAAAAATGTTCCTAGCTTTATGGCTTAGTGGAACTACATTTTCTTTAAGGACTATCTTATGTGTAAATCCATTCAGTTTTCCTACTTTTCCTGAAAAAACACTGTGAAATTGTTTGGTCATATCATCAATGAAACTCTTGTCCCCCTCTTCTAAAAGCATGACTTGGTCATCTAATTTAGGGTTTAAGATGATTCCTAGTTCACCTTGATCAATCCACCCTAATACATAAGGTCCCTTTTCAGCAACATATAACTTGCCTCTAGCAGACAAGTCTTTAAACTTAAAGACCTCTTCAATATAACCTACCATGGGAATTTTTTCTCCTGTAAAAGTTACTGGTTGGATGTCAGGAGGTTTTAATTTCGGTTTAAGAACACAAGCAAATTTATTCTCCCATACAGAGTGTTGGACAATAGTGTAAGGTGAACCTGAATCAGGTACGATTTGTAAGGGTACTCCGCCTATGCTTATTTCACAAATTGGTTTCTTCCTTCCTGTGGTGTTGATATTTAGAATAACATTCTCTGCATCATTCATATAATCAATACATAGTATGCTATCGTCAGAAGATGAATCATTTTCAATAATTTCTTCATTTTTCTCCTCAATACAACCCGCAACTTTCTTTTTACCTCTATTTATTCTTCTTCTACAAACGTTTGAGAAGTGACCAACAATTCCACAAAAGGTGCATCTAGATTTAATTGCAGGACACCATTTGTGGCATTGTGGCCTTTATATCCACATCTAAAACACACAGGGCGTTTGTCATCTTGATAATTTCTATTGAAGTTAGCAGTTTTCTTGCTGATTACTTTGTAGGAGCGATTGTCAAGTTTCCTCCCATCATTTTTGCGGAAAGAAACTTTGGCAACCACATTGTTTTCTTCATTTTTCTTTAATGCAACTTGTGCACATCTTTTGGACATCTCACCCAATGGCAATTATCTTGTTTCAAGGTGCATCACCACACACCCATAATTTTTCTTGAAGAGCCGAATTATTTAAATGCATTACAAGTTGGTCTCTAATGAAACTATCATGCAGTTCACCAAATTGACAATTAATAGATAATTTTTTTAAAGAAGACACATAGTCTTCTACAGATTCTGACTTTTGTTGTTTCCTTTGAAAAAATTTGTATCTACTAATTCCTACACATACAGTGGGTTGATAATATGCATCAAGATCAGGTAAGGAATATAAGAATACGTTAGAGTGCTCACTTACTCTTCAGGGCCTAAGCTGTGTAATAACATTTTCTTTTTTCTAGAAGGAGAAATCTCATCTTCGTTTTCCTCTTCTAATGCTGAAATATAATTTAAAAAATATTCTTTCCAATCTAACCATTTCAATACTGGTTTACCTGGACGAGTAAGAAATGGTACAGGAGGAACTAAACCAGTACCCTGAGAAGCCATGTCAAAATGTCACAATGTAGTAAAAGCTAAATGCAGTTAATATTGTTGTAAACCACAATACAATTAAAGGTTAAGAAGTAATGACGCGTAGACGCTATGATGTATCGTCGCTCTATTGCCTGCGTCTGTGTACACGTCACTGGAACGATGCGTCAGGCAAGTCTTACCAAGCCCCACTCATCTGGAATCAACTTCCTCTTGCCTTAAGGCAATGCCCAGACCACTGGAAGTTCGGGAAAATCCTGAAAACTGCCCTGTTCTAAGCCTGAAGTCCCCTGTCACTGCTCCTGCTGCATATCCCGAGCGCTGAGATACCCTCCAGAGGGTGATTCAAGCGCTATACAAGACAATAAATCAAATCAAATCAAATCAAGTCAGAACGTGAAGGGATGTGCTCACAAGCAGTTTACTGAACGTTCTCCACCGCTCAAAAGAAGGAAAACGGATAACGGCGAATTACAAATTACAGGTATCGTCCCACATACCTTTTAACGTTGAAAATTCGCATTGAAGCAGAAGTATTGGTGCCATTCAGGTTCGACTTCCGTTCGTGAAAACACCAGGGGCCCGATTCACAGAACTAACTTAAGACAAAATCCTAAACTTACTACCATTTTGGTATTCACAGAAGGCACTTACTCATTTTGGTATTCACAGAAGGCACTTACTCATTTCGGTATTCACAGAAGTTAGGAGTCCTAACTTTAGGACTCCTAAATGCCTACTGTGAATACCGAAAGTCTTAAAATTAGGATTTTTCTCAGTTTAGTAGTAGTATAGTTAGGACTCCTAACTTTAGGACTCCTAAATGCCTTCTGTGAATACCGAAAGTCTTAAAATTAGGATTTTTCTCAATTTAGTAGTCCTACTAAATTGAGAAAAATCCTAATTTTAAGACTTTCGGTATTCACAGAAGGCATTTAGGAGTCCTAAAGTTAGGAGTCCTAACTATACTACTACTAAACTGAGAAGAATCCTAATTTTAAGACTTTCGGTATTCACAGTAGGCATTTAGGAGTCCTAAAGTTAGGACTCCTAACTTCTGTGAATACCGAAATGAGTAAGTGCCTTCTGTGAATACCAAAATGAGTAAGTGCCTTCTGTGAATACCAAAATGGTAGTAAGTTTAGGATTTTGTCTTAAGTTAGTTCTGTGAATCGGGCCCCAGAAATCTCTTTGTAAAAACACCAGGAATTTCGTAGTAGAGAGGTTTTTCTTGTCATTAAAGCAATTTTTCTTAGGAATTTCCAATTTCCATGTAGATAACACTCCCAGAGAAGGATACATCCATGGTAATTGTTGATGATGAGCAGTTTTTTCTCTGCTTGTTCCTAAAACTGCTCCGTTGTGTAACAATCTTGGTATTCGATGTAGAAATTGATGTAGTATTTGAAGAATTCCAGTAGTAAGTTCTTCTGTGTAGTTTAAGTGGTTGAGATCCCATCAGGTCGTCGCCAAAATGTGAAGATGCTCATAACCAGTTGTAATGGCAAGTAAGATTTATTGGAGACAAGCAGGTACATCCACACGGCAGGTAGCTACTGGTTCAACTGACTCAACTAGGTTCTAGAATAACCTAGTGAAGTACAATAATGGTCACTATGGAGTAAGTAACCATAGTAACAGAGATACCACAGATATCCCAGCCCTTACACTGATTACAAGGTGTTCTCTGGTGTATGTGAGACTCCGTTTTGTGTTGCTTGATAAGTCGGAGGAAGTAGCTGCAGAGATGTTTTAAGGCATGGGCAAAGTCGGCTCTGGCCCAGGGCTCCAGCATTCGGACCCCCTGATAGACACAGCTCTGTTCTTGCCCTGATTACCTTGAATAATTCTTAAACAGATTCTTTCAAATAGCGCTTTCCTTTAGTCTATTTTTAACTTGGGTAATGTGTGAGACTAATCCAACATTTTGCTGAAGAATATGTTTATGTTTTATGCAACATCCAAAAAAAAGTTTATTTTAGATCCAAACAGGATCTCGCATATGAGAAATGGGAGGGTGCAACAGAGATTATTTGCAGTAACATCAGTGCTGTGTTACAATATTCAAATCACACATCACCATCCCTGAATATTAGATGACAACACATTTAGAATGTGGACCAGTGTGCCTGTGCACTGTCAGTGACCTGGCCAAAGAGGGCATGAAAGATCTGAAACTGTATCATAGATTAAAAGCTGATCTGATCTGAACGGGGCCCCGAAAATCTGTTTGGCCCAGGGCCCCACAAAATCCTGGCTTCACCTTTAGAGATGCCGACAGGGAATAATTTGACCGGTTAAATGCAATAAACAGCAAAGTGATGGAAGGAATGCTATGCTTAAATTAATCTTAGCCACTGGTGATTAATCCGCTAGATTGGGTAGCTTGTTTTTGCAATGATTTGCAGGTGCTTTCCCAACAGTGTTTACAGTATTGTTAATCTCCTAGCATTTGTATAGTGCTCTTCTGCCGTTTGTATGGCACCGCAGCGGTTTCTGAGTCTGGTCAGTCTTTACGGTTGTGGGTCTTTCATTGACTACTATTGTTCGTTTTCTTTTTGGCATCTTGTCCTAGGTGAGGTAGGAAGCATATGTGTGTGTGTGTGTGTGCGTGTGTGTGTGTGTGTGTGTGTGTGTTTGTGTGTGTCGAGGAGAGGTGGAGGTCACTTTTAAGAAGCTGCTACTGTTTCAGACCCTGACAGTGGTTGATTATTCAATGATCACATCTGATTACTGCTATATAAAGGCAGAATTACAACCAGATGAAAAATCTCACACTTCATTGCGCCTATGTGGTGGGGTCCCAGATTAGACATAGCTCCAGTGCTACATGACCCAAGAAGCCACTATCCAACCACTATTCAATTGTTAACTAGTTTATTGAAACATCTACACTATGGTGCACAAAATATGTGATTTAGGAATTTATTGCTCGCTGACTGTCTTTTAGGATACATTTAACAACCTCATGGTGTCACCATTTGTGTTTACCCCTTCCTTAAAAATCTTTATTTTTCTTTTGGGGCATTAACACCAGAAGGTTCCTCTATGATTGGGAACATTCCTTGTGTGTTTTTAATTTTCTTTTTACTTTTCACCTTTGATGCAGACATTATATTATCATCAAGGAACTGTGGTTTTGTTCTCCAGTGCTAAGCTGCAGGGAATTACATTTACCAGCAGACCTTCCGATGGACACACGTCAAGAACGTTGAGGTGATGGCATTAGACGTCTCACTTCCTGTGTAATGATCCCAGCGCTCAATGCACTACACAAGCAGCTGGTTTTACTGAGACTTAGTAGGTTTGTTGCCTTGTAGACCTCTTAAAAAAGTAAGTCCTCTCCCAATTTAGGTATAATTTATAATGGTATGTTTGTGTGCGGATGGTTGTCCTCACTGCCACCAATGACTCGTGGGCACCTCTGATTTGCCTGAATGGGGTTATGCTTATCTTCCACTATTGCAAGTGGTGGGGGAGATTGCTGATAGTTACGTGCGGATGGGTCTAACTTGTGCTTTGTACCTCTACAACCTTCTGCGGGTTAGGATTGGTGATGCTTATAGTGATGTGAATTTTCTAAATCACACTATCACCTCATTGTGACCTTTTTTGCTCTTCACTGGATTGAAAAATCCTTGAATATTGAAATGTAAATAATTTAGCACTCCAGTGACATAACTGCTAGTTTACAATCGGAATCATACTCTTGCTTGGATATACATTGGTTGTTGTGCCCTATGCAAAGGGGGCTCCTCATGTCTTTGGTGTCTTATAGTACTGATGTATCTTTGTTTAAGGTTTTGGTCCATAACTGAGTGCTTGACTCACTGGTGAAGCCGTTAGACCAACCCAGGTTCTTATTATTTTATTGATGAGGTTAAGATTGTGAGATATTTGATCTTTAGCCGAGGTAAAGGTAAAAGCCCTTTATTACTGAACCAACGGGACAGGCCAGCTTAATCAGTTATGTCATGGCCTCTTCCATCAATTACCTTGTACACAGTGTGTGACTACAGAGGATACCTCCTCTGACCAGACCATGAAGCCTTACTTCCCAGTAATTAGGGAAAGTTAATATCCAGTTTGGCAAAGCATGCATTTTTGTCCTGTCTATGTGAAGTGCAGCGTTGCACGAGCATTTTGCACATTTCTTTTTGATTTTTCTATCCTCACCTTGCATGTGAAATACCATTGGAGTGCCAGAATTGAATGCGCTATTAATCCTTAACGGAATGTTGGTTTTTAATGTATCTATTTTAGTAACCACAATTTGCATTTATTGTTAAGGTAGAAATCTCTTTGATGATTATCGACACAAGATTCTTTTTTGTATATTTATTGTATATAATTGTCTCAGGTTTCTTAATTAAATGGTTTTATTGATGTATGTAGCTCAATTAGTGGTGAACCATATGAGTAAATGTTACTAGTTTATTATGTGCATTCCATTAAATATTGATTTATGAGATTTAAAAATGTGGGGTTGGAGCATAATTGGTTGGCTATGATATTGAAGCAAAAACAACAATTGATGGACAGAATGCAGAACAATGTCATACATTCACCCCAGTACAGAGATCTGGGCCTAAATCCATCGTTTTTTTGCTCACCATGCCATTCCAGTTCAGACCTGGCCATATGCAAATCAGTCTTGACCCTGTGCCTCATGGGAACAGTCCAGCCCGAACTGCCAAGCCAGGTCCTCCCTGGACTGGAAACAAGCATCCTAGGACCGGTTTCGGGCTTTCAGCCCTCATCAGCCAGGATAGCTTGATTCCAGTGGCATGGAGAGCACGGGACTCACGTCTGAGCATACCCTTCCCACTCGGGGTGACAAATGCAAAAACAACAATTGATGGACAGAATGCAGAACAATGTCATACATTCACCCCAGTACAGAGATCTGGGCCTAAATCCATCGTTTTTTTGCTCACCATGCCATTCCAGTTCAGACCTGGCCATATGCAAATCAGTCTTGACCCTGTGCCTCATGGGAACAGTCCAGCCCGAACTGCCAAGCCAGGTCCTCCCTGGACTGGAAACAAGCATCCTAGGACCGGTTTCGGGCTTTCAGCCCTCATCAGCCAGGATAGCTTGATTCCAGTGGCATGGAGAGCACGGGACTCACGTCTGAGCATACCCTTCCCACTCGGGGTGACAAATGCAAAAACAACAATTGATGGACAGAATGCAGAACAATGTCATACATTCACCCCAGTACAGAGATCTGGGCCTAAATCCATCGTTTTTTTGCTCACCATGCCATTCCAGTTCAGACCTGGCCATATGCAAATCAGTCTTGACCCTGTGCCTCATGGGAACAGTCCAGCCCGAACTGCCAAGCCAGGTCCTCCCTGGACTGGAAACAAGCATCCTAGGACCGGTTTCGGGCTTTCAGCCCTCATCAGCCAGGATAGCTTGATTCCAGTGGCATGGAGAGCACGGGACTCACGTCTGAGCATACCCTTCCCACTCGGGGTGACAAATGCAAAAACAACAATTGATGGACAGAATGCAGAACAATGTCATACATTCACCCCAGTACAGAGATCTGGGCCTAAATCCATCGTTTTTTTGCTCACCATGCCATTCCAGTTCAGACCTGGCCATATGCAAATCAGTCTTGACCCTGTGCCTCATGGGAACAGTCCAGCCCGAACTGCCAAGCCAGGTCCTCCCTGGACTGGAAACAAGCATCCTAGGACCGGTTTCGGGCTTTCAGCCCTCATCAGCCAGGATAGCTTGATTCCAGTGGCATGGAGAGCACGGGACTCACGTCTGAGCATACCCTTCCCACTCGGGGTGACAAATGCAAAAACAACAATTGATGGACAGAATGCAGAACAATGTCATACATTCACCCCAGTACAGAGATCTGGGCCTAAATCCATCGTTTTTTTGCTCACCATGCCATTCCAGTTCAGACCTGGCCATATGCAAATCAGTCTTGACCCTGTGCCTCATGGGAACAGTCCAGCCCGAACTGCCAAGCCAGGTCCTCCCTGGACTGGAAACAAGCATCCTAGGACCGGTTTCGGGCTTTCAGCCCTCATCAGCCAGGATAGCTTGATTCCAGTGGCATGGAGAGCACGGGACTCACGTCTGAGCATACCCTTCCCACTCGGGGTGACAAATGCAAAAACAACAATTGATGGACAGAATGCAGAACAATGTCATACATTCACCCCAGTACAGAGATCTGGGCCTAAATCCATCGTTTTTTTGCTCACCATGCCATTCCAGTTCAGACCTGGCCATATGCAAATCAGTCTTGACCCTGTGCCTCATGGGAACAGTCCAGCCCGAACTGCCAAGCCAGGTCCTCCCTGGACTGGAAACAAGCATCCTAGGACCGGTTTCGGGCTTTCAGCCCTCATCAGCCAGGATAGCTTGATTCCAGTGGCATGGAGAGCACGGGACTCACGTCTGAGCATACCCTTCCCACTCGGGGTGACAAATGCAAAAACAACAATTGATGGACAGAATGCAGAACAATGTCATACATTCACCCCAGTACAGAGATCTGGGCCTAAATCCATCGTTTTTTTGCTCACCATGCCATTCCAGTTCAGACCTGGCCATATGCAAATCAGTCTTGACCCTGTGCCTCATGGGAACAGTCCAGCCCGAACTGCCAAGCCAGGTCCTCCCTGGACTGGAAACAAGCATCCTAGGACCGGTTTCGGGCTTTCAGCCCTCATCAGCCAGGATAGCTTGATTCCAGTGGCATGGAGAGCACGGGACTCACGTCTGAGCATACCCTTCCCACTCGGGGTGACAAATGCAAAAACAACAATTGATGGACAGAATGCAGAACAATGTCATACATTCACCCCAGTACAGAGATCTGGGCCTAAATCCATCGTTTTTTTGCTCACCATGCCATTCCAGTTCAGACCTGGCCATATGCAAATCAGTCTTGACCCTGTGCCTCATGGGAACAGTCCAGCCCGAACTGCCAAGCCAGGTCCTCCCTGGACTGGAAACAAGCATCCTAGGACCAGTTTCGGGCTTTCAGCCCTCATCAGCCAGGATAGCTTGATTCCAGTGGCATGGAGAGCACGGGACTCACGTCTGAGCATACCCTTCCCACTCGGGGTGACAAATGCAAAAACAACAATTGATGGACAGAATGCAGAACAATGTCATACATTCACCCCAGTACAGAGATCTGGGCCTAAATCCATCGTTTTTTTGCTCACCATGCCATTCCAGTTCAGACCTGGCCATATGCAAATCAGTCTTGACCCTGTGCCTCATGGGAACAGTCCAGCCCGAACTGCCAAGCCAGGTCCTCCCTGGACTGGAAACAAGCATCCTAGGACCGGTTTCGGGCTTTCAGCCCTCATCAGCCAGGATAGCTTGATTCCAGTGGCATGGAGAGCACGGGACTCACGTCTGAGCATACCCTTCCCACTCGGGGTGACAAATGCAAAAACAACAATTGATGGACAGAATGCAGAACAATGTCATACATTCACCCCAGTACAGAGATCTGGGCCTAAATCCATCGTTTTTTTGCTCACCATGCCATTCCAGTTCAGACCTGGCCATATGCAAATCAGTCTTGACCCTGTGCCTCATGGGAACAGTCCAGCCCGAACTGCCAAGCCAGGTCCTCCCTGGACTGGAAACAAGCATCCTAGGACCGGTTTCGGGCTTTCAGCCCTCATCAGCCAGGATAGCTTGATTCCAGTGGCATGGAGAGCACGGGACTCACGTCTGAGCATACCCTTCCCACTCGGGGTGACAAATGCAAAAACAACAATTGATGGACAGAATGCAGAACAATGTCATACATTCACCCCAGTACAGAGATCTGGGCCTAAATCCATCGTTTTTTTGCTCACCATGCCATTCCAGTTCAGACCTGGCCATATGCAAATCAGTCTTGACCCTGTGCCTCATGGGAACAGTCCAGCCCGAACTGCCAAGCCAGGTCCTCCCTGGACTGGAAACAAGCATCCTAGGACCGGTTTCGGGCTTTCAGCCCTCATCAGCCAGGATAGCTTGATTCCAGTGGCATGGAGAGCACGGGACTCACGTCTGAGCATACCCTTCCCACTCGGGGTGACAAATGCAAAAACAACAATTGATGGACAGAATGCAGAACAATGTCATACATTCACCCCAGTACAGAGATCTGGGCCTAAATCCATCGTTTTTTTGCTCACCATGCCATTCCAGTTCAGACCTGGCCATATGCAAATCAGTTTTGACCCTGTGCCTCATGGGAACAGTCCAGCCCGAACTGCCAAGCCAGGTCCTCCCTGGACTGGAAACAAGCATCCTAGGACCGGTTTCGGGCTTTCAGCCCTCATCAGCCAGGATAGCTTGATTCCAGTGGCATGGAGAGCACGGGACTCACGTCTGAGCATACCCTTCCCACTCGGGGTGACAAATGCAAAAACAACAATTGATGGACAGAATGCAGAACAATGTCATACATTCACCCCAGTACAGAGATCTGGGCCTAAATCCATCGTTTTTTTGCTCACCATGCCATTCCAGTTCAGACCTGGCCATATGCAAATCAGTCTTGACCCTGTGCCTCATGGGAACAGTCCAGCCCGAACTGCCAAGCCAGGTCCTCCCTGGACTGGAAACAAGCATCCTAGGACCGGTTTCGGGCTTTCAGCCCTCATCAGCCAGGATAGCTTGATTCCAGTGGCATGGAGAGCACGGGACTCACGTCTGAGCATACCCTTCCCACTCGGGGTGACAAATGCAAAAACAACAATTGATGGACAGAATGCAGAACAATGTCATACATTCACCCCAGTACAGAGATCTGGGCCTAAATCCATCGTTTTTTTGCTCACCATGCCATTCCAGTTCAGACCTGGCCATATGCAAATCAGTCTTGACCCTGTGCCTCATGGGAACAGTCCAGCCCGAACTGCCAAGCCAGGTCCTCCCTGGACTGGAAACAAGCATCCTAGGACCGGTTTCGGGCTTTCAGCCCTCATCAGCCAGGATAGCTTGATTCCAGTGGCATGGAGAGCACGGGACTCACGTCTGAGCATACCCTTCCCACTCGGGGTGACAAATGCAAAAACAACAATTGATGGACAGAATGCAGAACAATGTCATACATTCACCCCAGTACAGAGATCTGGGCCTAAATCCATCGTTTTTTTGCTCACCATGCCATTCCAGTTCAGACCTGGCCATATGCAAATCAGTCTTGACCCTGTGCCTCATGGGAACAGTCCAGCCCGAACTGCCAAGCCAGGTCCTCCCTGGACTGGAAACAAGCATCCTAGGACCGGTTTCGGGCTTTCAGCCCTCATCAGCCAGGATAGCTTGATTCCAGTGGCATGGAGAGCACGGGACTCACGTCTGAGCATACCCTTCCCACTCGGGGTGACAAATGCAAAAACAACAATTGATGGACAGAATGCAGAACAATGTCATACATTCACCCCAGTACAGAGATCTGGGCCTAAATCCATCGTTTTTTTGCTCACCATGCCATTCCAGTTCAGACCTGGCTATATGCAAATCAGTCTTGACCCTGTGCCTCATGGGAACAGTCCAGCCCGAACTGCCAAGCCAGGTCCTCCCTGGACTGGAAACAAGCATCCTAGGACCGGTTTCGGGCTTTCAGCCCTCATCAGCCAGGATAGCTTGATTCCAGTGGCATGGAGAGCACGGGACTCACGTCTGAGCAGTTCGGGCTGGACTGTTCCCATGAGGCACAGGGTCAAGACTGATTTGCATATGGCCATGTCTAAACTGGGGTGGCGTAGTGGGCAAAAGAACGATGGATTTAACCCAGATCTCTTGACTGGGGGAGAATGTCTGCATTGTCAGCATTCCGTCCATCATTTGTTTGTTGTAACGCTTTTCGCCCTAAGTGGGATGGGTATTCCCAGACGTGGGACCCGTGCTCACTACGCCACTGGAGTCAAGCTATCCTGGCTGATGACGGCTGATAGCCAGAAACCGGTCCTAGGATGCTTGATTCCGGTCCAGGGAAGACATGGCTTGGCAGTTCGGGCTGGACTGTTCCCATGAGGCACAGGGTCAAGACTGATTTGCATATGGCCATGTCTAAACTGGGGTGGCGTAGTGGGCAAAAGAACGATGGATTTAACCCAGATCTCTTGACTGGGGGAGAATGTCTGCATTGTCAGCATTCCGTCCATCATTTGTTTGTTGTAACGCTTTTCGCCCTAAGTGGGATGGGTATTCCCAGACGTGGGACCCGTGCTCACTACGCCACTGGAGTCAAGCTATCCTGGCTGATGACGGCTGATAGCCAGAAACCGGTCCTAGGATGCTTGATTCCGGTCCAGGGAAGACATGGCTTGGCAGTTCGGGCTGGACTGTTCCCATGAGGCACAGGGTCAAGACTGATTTGCATATGGCCATGTCTAAACTGGGGTGGCGTAGTGGGCAAAAGAACGATGGATTTAACCCAGATCTCTTGACTGGGGGAGAATGTCTGCATTGTCAGCATTCCGTCCATCATTTGTTTGTTGTAACGCTTTTCGCCCTAAGTGGGATGGGTATTCCCAGACGTGGGACCCGTGCTCACTACGCCACTGGAGTCAAGCTATCCTGGCTGATGACGGCTGATAGCCAGAAACCGGTCCTAGGATGCTTGATTCCGGTCCAGGGAAGACATGGCTTGGCAGTTCGGGCTGGACTGTTCCCATGAGGCACAGGGTCAAGACTGATTTGCATATGGCCATGTCTAAACTGGGGTGGCGTAGTGGGCAAAAGAACGATGGATTTAACCCAGATCTCTTGACTGGGGGAGAATGTCTGCATTGTCAGCATTCCGTCCATCATTTGTTTGTTGTAACGCTTTTCGCCCTAAGTGGGATGGGTATTCCCAGACGTGGGACCCGTGCTCACTACGCCACTGGAGTCAAGCTATCCTGGCTGATGACGGCTGATAGCCAGAAACCGGTCCTAGGATGCTTGATTCCGGTCCAGGGAAGACATGGCTTGGCAGTTCGGGCTGGACTGTTCCCATGAGGCACAGGGTCAAGACTGATTTGCATATGGCCATGTCTAAACTGGGGTGGCGTAGTGGGCAAAAGAACGATGGATTTAACCCAGATCTCTTGACTGGGGGAGAATGTCTGCATTGTCAGCATTCCGTCCATCATTTGTTTGTTGTAACGCTTTTCGCCCTAAGTGGGATGGGTATTCCCAGACGTGGGACCCGTGCTCACTACGCCACTGGAGTCAAGCTATCCTGGCTGATGACGGCTGATAGCCAGAAACCGGTCCTAGGATGCTTGATTCCGGTCCAGGGAAGACATGGCTTGGCAGTTCGGGCTGGACTGTTCCCATGAGGCACAGGGTCAAGACTGATTTGCATATGGCCATGTCTAAACTGGGGTGGTGTAGTGGGCAAAAGAACGATGGATTTAACCCAGATCTCTTGACTGGGGGAGAATGTCTGCATTGTCAGCATTCCGTCCATCATTTGTTTGTTGTAACGCTTTTCGCCCTAAGTGGGATGGGTATTCCCAGACGTGGGACCCGTGCGCACTACGCCACTGGAGTCAAGCTATCCTGGCTGATGACGGCTGATAGCCAGAAACCGGTCCTAGGATGCTTGATTCCGGTCCAGGGAAGACATGGCTTGGCAGTTCGGGCTGGACTGTTCCCATGAGGCACAGGGTCAAGACTGATTTGCATATGGCCATGTCTAAACTGGGGTGGCGTAGTGGGCAAAAGAACGATGGATTTAACCCAGATCTCTTGACTGGGGGAGAATGTCTGCATTGTCAGCATTCCGTCCATCATTTGTTTGTTGTAACGCTTTTCGCCCTAAGTGGGATGGGTATTCCCAGACGTGGGACCCGTGCTCACTACGCCACTGGAGTCAAGCTATCCTGGCTGATGACGGCTGATAGCCAGAAACCGGTCCTAGGATGCTTGATTCCGGTCCAGGGAAGACATGGCTTGGCAGTTCGGGCTGGACTGTTCCCATGAGGCACAGGGTCAAGACTGATTTGCATATGGCCATGTCTAAACTGGGGTGGCGTAGTGGGCAAAAGAACGATGGATTTAACCCAGATCTCTTGACTGGGGGAGAATGTCTGCATTGTCAGCATTCCGTCCATCATTTGTTTGTTGTAACGCTTTTCGCCCTAAGTGGGATGGGTATTCCCAGACGTGGGACCCGTGCTCACTACGCCACTGGAGTCAAGCTATCCTGGCTGATGACGGCTGATAGCCAGAAACCGGTCCTAGGATGCTTGATTCCGGTCCAGGGAAGACATGGCTTGGCAGTTCGGGCTGGACTGTTCCCATGAGGCACAGGGTCAAGACTGATTTGCATATGGCCATGTCTAAACTGGGGTGGCGTAGTGGGCAAAAGAACGATGGATTTAACCCAGATCTCTTGACTGGGGGAGAATGTCTGCATTGTCAGCATTCCGTCCATCATTTGTTTGTTGTAACGCTTTTCGCCCTAAGTGGGATGGGTATTCCCAGACGTGGGACCCGTGCTCACTACGCCACTGGAGTCAAGCTATCCTGGCTGATGACGGCTGATAGCCAGAAACCGGTCCTAGGATGCTTGATTCCGGTCCAGGGAAGACATGGCTTGGCAGTTCGGGCTGGACTGTTCCCATGAGGCACAGGGTCAAGACTGATTTGCATATGGCCATGTCTAAACTGGGGTGGCGTAGTGGGCAAAAGAACGATGGATTTAACCCAGATCTCTTGACTGGGGGAGAATGTCTGCATTGTCAGCATTCCGTCCATCATTTGTTTGTTGTAACGCTTTTCGCCCTAAGTGGGATGGGTATTCCCAGACGTGGGACCCGTGCTCACTACGCCACTGGAGTCAAGCTATCCTGGCTGATGACGGCTGATAGCCAGAAACCGGTCCTAGGATGCTTGATTCCGGTCCAGGGAAGACATGGCTTGGCAGTTCGGGCTGGACTGTTCCCATGAGGCACAGGGTCAAGACTGATTTGCATATGGCCATGTCTAAACTGGGGTGGCGTAGTGGGCAAAAGAACGATGGATTTAACCCAGATCTCTTGACTGGGGGAGAATGTCTGCATTGTCAGCATTCCGTCCATCATTTGTTTGTTGTAACGCTTTTCGCCCTAAGTGGGATGGGTATTCCCAGACGTGGGACCCGTGCTCACTACGCCACTGGAGTCAAGCTATCCTGGCTGATGACGGCTGATAGCCAGAAACCGGTCCTAGGATGCTTGATTCCGGTCCAGGGAAGACATGGCTTGGCAGTTCGGGCTGGACTGTTCCCATGAGGCACAGGGTCAAGACTGATTTGCATATGGCCATGTCTAAACTGGGGTGGCGTAGTGGGCAAAAGAACGATGGATTTAACCCAGATCTCTTGACTGGGGGAGAATGTCTGCATTGTCAGCATTCCGTCCATCATTTGTTTGTTGTAACGCTTTTCGCCCTAAGTGGGATGGGTATTCCCAGACGTGGGACCCGTGCTCACTACGCCACTGGAGTCAAGCTATCCTGGCTGATGACGGCTGATAGCCAGAAACCGGTCCTAGGATGCTTGATTCCGGTCCAGGGAAGACAAGGCTTGGCAGTTCGGGCTGGACTGTTCCCATGAGGCACAGGGTCAAGACTGATTTGCATATGGCCATGTCTAAACTGGGGTGGCGTAGTGGGCAAAAGAACGATGGATTTAACCCAGATCTCTTGACTGGGGGAGAATGTCTGCATTGTCAGCATTCCGTCCATCATTTGTTTGTTGTAACGCTTTTCGCCCTAAGTGGGATGGGTATTCCCAGACGTGGGACCCGTGCTCACTACGCCACTGGAGTCAAGCTATCCTGGCTGATGACGGCTGATAGCCAGAAACCGGTCCTAGGATGCTTGATTCCGGTCCAGGGAAGACATGGCTTGGCAGTTCGGGCTGGACTGTTCCCATGAGGCACAGGGTCAAGACTGATTTGCATATGGCCATGTCTAAACTGGGGTGGCGTAGTGGGCAAAAGAACGATGGATTTAACCCAGATCTCTTGACTGGGGGAGAATGTCTGCATTGTCAGCATTCCGTCCATCATTTGTTTGTTGTAACGCTTTTCGCCCTAAGTGGGATGGGTATTCCCAGACGTGGGACCCGTGCTCACTACGCCACTGGAGTCAAGCTATCCTGGCTGATGACGGCTGATAGCCAGAAACCGGTCCTAGGATGCTTGATTCCGGTCCAGGGAAGACATGGCTTGGCAGTTCGGGCTGGACTGTTCCCATGAGGCACAGGGTCAAGACTGATTTGCATATGGCCATGTCTAAACTGGGGTGGCGTAGTGGGCAAAAGAACGATGGATTTAACCCAGATCTCTTGACTGGGGGAGAATGTCTGCATTGTCAGCATTCCGTCTATCATTTGTTTGTTGTAACGCTTTTCGCCCTAAGTGGGATGGGTATTCCCAGACGTGGGACCCGTGCTCACTACGCCACTGGAGTCAAGCTATCCTGGCTGATGACGGCTGATAGCCAGAAACCGGTCCTAGGATGCTTGATTCCGGTCCAGGGAAGACATGGCTTGGCAGTTCGGGCTGGACTGTTCCCATGAGGCACAGGGTCAAGACTGATTTGCATATGGCCATGTCTAAACTGGGGTGGCGTAGTGGGCAAAAGAACGATGGATTTAACCCAGATCTCTTGACTGGGGGAGAATGTCTGCATTGTCAGCATTCCGTCCATCATTTGTTTGTTGTAACGCTTTTCGCCCTAAGTGGGATGGGTATTCCCAGACGTGGGACCCGTGCTCACTACGCCACTGGAGTCAAGCTATCCTGGCTGATGACGGCTGATAGCCAGAAACCGGTCCTAGGATGCTTGATTCCGGTCCAGGGAAGACATGGCTTGGCAGTTCGGGCTGGACTGTTCCCATGAGGCACAGGGTCAAGACTGATTTGCATATGGCCATGTCTAAACTGGGGTGGCGTAGTGGGCAAAAGAACGATGGATTTAACCCAGATCTCTTGACTGGGGGAGAATGTCTGCATTGTCAGCATTCCGTCCATCATTTGTTTGTTGTAACGCTTTTCGCCCTAAGTGGGATGGGTATTCCCAGACGTGGGACCCGTGCTCACTACGCCACTGGAGTCAAGCTATCCTGGCTGATGACGGCTGATAGCCAGAAACCGGTCCTAGGATGCCTGATTCCGGTCCAGGGAAGACATGGCTTGGCAGTTCGGGCTGGACTGTTCCCATGAGGCACAGGGTCAAGACTGATTTGCATATGGCCATGTCTAAACTGGGGTGGCGTAGTGGGCAAAAGAACGATGGATTTAACCCAGATCTCTTGACTGGGGGAGAATGTCTGCATTGTCAGCATTCCGTCCATCATTTGTTTGTTGTAATGATATTGAAGCAGCATTTGTTTTTCTTAAGTTGATAATTAATCATCCACATGGTGAAAGATAGGGTTTCAATAATAAGTCCAGGGGAAACTATTTGTATTAGAATTCACTTTATGACAACTGTGCATTTCACTATTGCTTTATTAAGGGTAAGAGACAAGGATCCCACTTGCCCTGATGAATCCCCTTGACCGATATCACCATGAAAGAGGACAGAAACATATTGGCCTAGTGTGGATGGATTATCATCATCATCATTATCATCATTATCAGCATTTGTAGAGCGCCTGGTTACACCAACGGTGTGTCCCCGCGCTGAGCAGGATCTCAGAAATGACACGAGATAGGTAGATGAGCCCTAGCTGTCATATTTCAAGGTCTATTCTGGTTATAGGTGGGAAAAAGCCAAGTTTTCAGCCTTTTCCTAAAGACAGCTTCACATGGCTCTTTCCTTAAATCCATTGGTAGTGAATTCCAATGTTTTGCTGCCAGGTATTTGAAAGAGCAGCCTCCTAGCCTGGCCTTCCTAACTCTGGGTACTATTACCAATGACTTTCCTTCAGATCTTAGGCTTCTATTGGGGGTGTAGGGTGTAATCATGTCTTGTAGATTACTTGGGCCTTTATTTGCTAGGATACAATGGCAGAAGAACATTGCCTTGAACAGGATCCTCTTGCCCACAGGCAACCAATGCAATTTGGCCAGGGCCTTTGTGTTGGACAATCTTCTAGGTAGATTCAGCACTAGCCGGGTAGCGGCGTTTTGGACTGATTGCAGCATCATCAGCCTTTTTTTAGCTACACCTAGGTATAGAACATTGCCGTAGTCAATCTGAGAGGTGACCACTTCATGTATTATAGTTTTTCTGGCTTGAACCAGTAGTAGCTCAATGACTTTCTGTAGGGTTTTCAGCGTTCCGAAACATTTGCCTGTTATTTCTCGGATTTGATTTTCATATGTCAGGTTGGGGTCAAGCCATACTCCAAGGTTCTTGACTTCGGTTTTAGGGGTTGGGAGCTGGCCAAGTGCTTCCGGCCACCAAGCTGATGTCCAGATAGAAGGCGCTCCCATTACCAGAACTTCTGTCTTACTGCCATTAAGTTTTAAGCAGTGGTCTGCCATCCATGCTGTTTCTTCCTCCATACATTGGGAAAATTGATGTGCATTATGTTCTGGGTTTTGCGATAGTGTGACGATAAGCTGAGTATCGTCAGCATATGATACTATGGACACTTTGTGGCCTTCCACTAAATTAGCAAGGGGTCCCATATATAGATTGAACAATGTGGGGCTCAGTATTGACCCCTGGGGAACTCATTGTAATAGGGGAGATCTCTTGGAAGTGAATGTGTCTTGTGTAACCTGGAAACCCCTTTCCGCCAGGAAGGATTTCATCCAGCTCAGAGCCATACCCCTGATTCCACAAGATTCTTACCTCTGTAAGAGGAGCCCATGGGAGACTGTATCAAATGATGCACTGAGGTCCAACAGGATCAGTGCAGCTGTGTGTCCTTCGTCCGCCTGTTGTTTTAGAGTTTCTGTGGCCAGGAGCAAGGCAGTTTCAGTGGAATGTGCGGCACGGAAACCTGATTGTGAGCAGTGTAGTAGGTCATTACTATCGCTGTGTTTTGGGAGCTGAGTGTTAACTATTTTTTCTGCGATTTTAACAAAGAAAGGTAGAAGCGAGATGGGACATAAATTAAATAGTACCTCATATTCTATTTGTGTTTTTTACATTAATGGGTGGACCATAGCTTGCTTCCATTCATAGGGAACTTCTCCCGATTGGAAGGAGTCGGAGATAAGTTCTGATATGAAAGGTACAATACATTTTGCTCCTTGTAATAAGATTTTGGAACGGGCTGGGTCCTTAGGTGAACCTGATTTGATTCTGTTTGCTAGTTTCCTCATTATATCTGGCTCTGGCGTTATAAATTCCTCTAGGGTTGCATCTTTGACTACTGTGGATGTAGTGTCTTTGGAACTAGTGTCCTGGCGTGCTTCTCTGGGCAAGTATCATAGATCTTTGTCACTTTCTCTACAAAGAAGTCGGCAATTCTATTGCAGGATTCCTCCGATGTGGAGTGGGGCTCTGTTAATCTATCTGCTGACTGTAGGGATTTTAATATGGCAAGCATCTCTTTTGAGGAGTTTTTGGCCATTTCAATTTTCCTAGTGTAGAACTCACAACGAGTTTTCTTCATCAGAGCATAGTATGTTTTTTGTTGTTGTTTATATTCTCCTTTAATGTTTGCGCAGTAGTTCTTACGCCACCTGCGTTCCAACTGTTTGCACTTTTGTTTGGCCTTCATTAAGGTGTCATTGAACCATGGAGCTGAGATGCTCCCCCTTCATGTATTTTTGGTCGTCCAGGGCGCTATTTCATTCAGCGCTTCGGTTATCCATGATCCCACTTGTCTGTTGGCTAGGTTAATATCCTTGTCCAGCTCTGGCTAATTTTTCCGTAGTGCCTGAGTGAACGAGTCAGGATTAAACTTCTCCCACTTCCTACGGGTTACTGACTTTTTGGGTAAGCTGACTCGTGGGTTTGTGTGTGGGATCTGAAACGGGATTATGTGGTGACCATGGGATTGGCCAGGATGCTCACACTTCCATGTCAGTTATGTTAGTGAAAATAGGATCTAAAATGTGTCCTGCTTGGTGTGTAGGTGCGTTAACGTCTTGGACAAGGTTGAAGATCATGCGGTCTTTACACACAGTTAGTGCCTCTGGTCTAGTAGTTTCATCAAAGTGTATATTAAGGTCCCCTAGAACGAGGAGTTTGCTGTGACATATGGTTGTGTGTAAGAATTTTTCACCTAAGCTGGTTATGAATTGTGTTTCTGGCCCTGTAGGACGGTAAATCAGGAAACCAGCTATTGTATTGTTACCTGCTATTGAAAGCGTGAACAAGATCCCCTCACATTTGCCAAGGTATGTTTCTTTAATGTCGCACTTTATCGTTGATTTCTAGAGTATAGCACCCCCCCCCCCTTTCTCCAACCCGGTCCTGTTTTGCTATCCCATAGCCTTCCGGTAGGGCATCTAGGATATCTGGGGTAGAGCTGTCATTGAGCCAGGTTTCAGTCAAAAACATGGCGTCAGGTTTTTTTACTCCAGTACATCGTGAATTTCATGTTTATGTTTAGTTAGGGATCTACAGTTCAGCAGGAGGAGGAACAGTCCTTCTGTCTGTTGAGTATTCATTGTTGATGAGGTGAAGTCCTTGCTGCAATTGCCGCAGGAGAGTTCCTCCTTGTCTCCGTGTATATTGTATTTACATGCCTCCATAATGGGTGGCAAAAGGCTCTTTAGCTCATTCGCTTTGTATTTAACATCGTGATGGGGTAACCCACAGCCAGGGGTCCTGGCCCATGGGCCCGGTCGGGCGCGGATGGGCACGGAAGGGCTTGACTTAGGAGCGCCTGCTGCACGCATCTGCTGCGCGTCTGCTGCGCGTTTGCTGTCACATCAGAGTTAAGTAGGGTGTTGCTCGGTGAAACTCCTACTCCGCTCCACCCCCGCCTCTTTGAAAACCAGGTGTGGGTAATTGCACTCTGCTTTGCCACACCCTCCAAATAATTGGCACACAGCCGCGCTGGACCAAAGCGGGGGAGCAGGTAAGAATGAGGCTTGTTTAAAAGCGATTAAAAGAGCTATGTGAGGCTTAGTTTAAAAGAAAATAAAATGGTTTAAAACAGGTTTTTTAAAGCAGTTCACAGCGGTGAAAAAACTCTTCCAGCCACCTATGGGATGTGACCAGCTCTCAGCTGCAGCCTATCGTTATCTGCTGCGCGTCCGCTGGCACATCAGAGTTAAGTAGGGTGTTGCTCGGTGAAACTCCTCCTCCGCTCCACCCCCTCCACTTTGAAAACCAGGTGTGGGTAATTGCACTCTGCTTTGCCACACCCTCCAAACAATTGGCACATAGCCTCGCTGGACCAAGGCAGGAGGGCAGGTAAGAATTAGGCTTGTTTAAAAGCGATTAAAAGCACTATGTGAGGCTTAGTTTAAAAGAAAATAAAATGGTTTAAAACAGGTTTTTTAAAGCAGTTCACAGCGGTGAAAAAACTCTTCCAGCCACCTATGGGATGTGACCAGCTCTCAGCTGCAGCCTATCGTTATCTGCTGCGCGTCCGCTGGCACATCAGAGTTAAGTAGGGTGTTGCTCGGTGAAACTCCTCCTCCGCTCCACCCCCTCCACTTTGAAAACCAGGTGTGGGTAATTGCACTCTGCTTTGCCACACCCTCCAAACAATTGGCACATAGCCTCGCTGGACCAAGGCAGGAGGGCAGGTAAGAATTAGGCTTGTTTAAAAGCGATTAAAAGCACTATGTGAGGCTTAGTTTATAAGAAAATAAAATGGTTTAAAACAGGATTTTTAAAGCAGTTCACAGCGGTGAAAAAACTCTTCCAGCCACCTGTGGGATGTGACCAGCTAACAGCTGCAGCCTATCGTTATCTGCTGCACGTCCGCTGGCACATCAGAGTTAAGTAGGGTGTTGCTCGGTGAAACTCCTCCTCCGCTCCACCCCCTCCTCCTTGAAAACCAGGTGTGGGTAATTGCACTCTGCTTTGTCACACCCTTCAAACTATCGGCACACAGCCGCGCTGGACCCAGGTAGGAGTGCAGGTAAGAATGAGCCACCTGTGGGATGTGACCAGCTCTCAGCGGCAGCCTATCATTATCTGCTCAACATAACAGCTATTTAACATCCCTTTCTGTTACTATCCATACCTAAGGAACCCACTAATATAGGTATAATCCTGAGCTTAAGGTATTTTTAGCTGTTCTTTCTGTCCAATGCACTCTTATTAGGAACACCCTTGTAATGAGGTTGAGTCCGCCCTTGTAGTATCATCTTACCAGGGTGGGATGAGGTCACCAAGGATGAACCATGCCACGATCAGTGGGTAAGGCTTCTTCATTCATTCTAATTGTTGCACTGAGGATGAATATACCCCATTTGTGATGACTAATCCGGCCATCATTTACTAAAGATTTGCTGGGTGCCAAGTTAGGCATTACAGTGACTACCATCACATTCTTTTAGTGATTGCTTTTGCTTCTCTGGAGGGTATGCAGTGGTGCACTTTTCCCTTTGTGATAAGTGTTCCAGATTAGACACAGCCCTGGTGCTACCTGACGTGAGAAGCATTACTTTACACAAATTGACTAAAATAGTCTCTGTTCTCCTCCATACTGCCCTGATCATCACAATGAAAGGGGTGGCACATCTATAGCGCAAACATTTAAAATACAACATTCCTGTTTTGTGTTTTCCTTCCATTTGATTTTATGGGAAAATTAACCCATATTTATTAAAATTGTATCTACTCACCGGTGATGGTTGTGTGTGTGCGTGACCCTGGTGTTCTCATAGCCTAAAATAATATTGCAACATATTCAAATAATGGTATTTCTTTCTACAGGTTTGCATGCTGTCTAAAAAAAACCTCCACTATATTCCTAAAAACTCTAGACAAAAACTGTCTGTGACCTAAAACCTACAATTATCTACTCTCCTTTTACTTTCAATTGACTGCTTCCTTTCTGTCAGAACATTGCAAACCACTCACCCCATTCATCACATGACTTTGCGACCCGCTGGTCACACTCTGCCAGACGTATGGCTGCAGCAGTGGGTTATGCACAATCGCAGCGCACACCAAGGTCTAAGCATACATCAAGGTCCAGCAAGGAAGTGTCTGCTGTTCCTTGAGAAACAGCAGTACAATAAGAGCAGGATTGGCCAAACTCTGCAGTAGAAAAGTTGATCCAGTGGAGAAATATTCAAAATAAAACAGTTTGATAACTTCTGATGCAAGAACAAAAGAAACTATTAAAGAGACTTTGTAAAATAACAAGTTTCAAAGTTTGACATGGCCGGCTCAGTGGACTAATGCATCCACTGCAGGGGCCTGTGTTTGACCTCATGGTCACAGGTTCAAATCCCAGTGGGTCCACTCAGCCTTTCATCCATCGGAGGTCAATAAAATGAGTACCGTTGGGTAACAATAAACATCTGTTATTCAGCGCCAAGATGCCCCGTTAGGGGTGAATGTGCGCTTTGCAAATACATATGTTATGGCTGTTTGTTGCAAGATTAAAAAGACTTAATTCTTGAGACTCCCTACTCCCTGATTCTAAGGGAGTGACAAATGGGTAATTCAGGATCAGATTCAGCTAGAAAGGACAAGGTATTGCATTACTTTAAGAGGGCCATAATGTTGTGTTAGGTTGCTGAACAAGCACTGTCTGGTGTGTTTATAGTCAAATTCGGGGTTTAACTAATATTTCGTTCTCTTGTATACTGATCAACGAATTCCCAAAAACACCCTCCTGCAAATTCATACAGGGTGAGTTTTAAGTTTATCATCTTCTGTGGATCAGTAATTCAGGTAGCCGAACCTCCTTTTTCTATGTAAAGACTAAAAGTGTAAAGCCCATTTTAAAAACATAGGGCCATTAACTAATTAAAAACATGCCTCTTCACAGGACCTGCTTCCTGGTGTCCCCTTCCCATCCCCCTCGCCTTTTGCTATGAGTCAGTTTGTCATGTGTTCCACTTGCGACTGTTGCAACAAGGTACTGGTGGCAAATTATTTTATTCTGCTCCAGCGTAAGTATCTCTGCGACCTTGACACTTTCTATCCTTTGCATGCTTTCTCTCTCTGAGTACAGCCTACTCTAAGTCACATGTATGTTTGCCTTGATCCCAATCATTGTATTTCAGCAAATTGCCCACACCTCATTTCAAAGATCACAACTTCTCCTTAAAAAGCCATATCCCTCCAACCTAACACTCAGTGGCCTGGTAGTCAATCGTAGTTCATACAGACTGCAGAATAATTTCCCTAGACTGCCTGACTCTCTCTCACTCTAATTAGACAAAACTGCTATCATTCTTCCAGTACTGCACCATTTCATAGCTATACTCCATCCATCACCAACTAGTCAGGTATGGAATAACTGAAGAGATCTGCCACGTGCCGCTTGCCAATGGAGCAATTTAATTTAGTTCACCACTACGGGTCCCAACTAGCTATGTACTATGACCGCTTTTGGCATTTCACAATTGCAATCAGATATTGGATGATAGTAACAAAGTCCATCCCAGCAGATCTCTGATCCATGTTTTCCTCCATCCTATGCCTGATCATAAACTGAATCCCAGACGTGCGGTTGAATGGTCATCAACATGCAGGTGTTATCATGCCTGTAAGTACCACTACGGTTTCCAGCGCAATCCCCTGGAGAGAATTGTCGCAAAGCCACCACGCTTCTGGATATATTTTCTTGCACTTATAAGCCCCGATGAAGTTCTCCTAGCAGGAACGAAACGCCTTGGTGAGCTTAGTTTTTCTACTGAACATTTGAAAAAAAAAAGAATTTGAAATAAGGGACTTCACACTGAGTATGTTGAGTCTATTGTACTTCATTGAACTGGTGCACCCCCACTTGTAGCAATCTGTTCTGCATGGTCCACTTTACCCACCTGACAACAGACATTGATGAAAGAGCTTAAAAAGGTTTCTTTAAGGAGATAAACAATTCTATTTCTCCTGCCGATCTTGCCCCTGCTTTCATATTTTTTTACAGTGTAATGTATCCACCTACACTCAGTTTTGGATTATCTCCAAAGAATGGATATGAAATCTGTCTGGTGTTTGTTTTCATCCTCTTATCAACAGTAAAGGTGACTTACCCAGGCGTAAACATACGCCTGAAAATATCCAGTGCCAGGACATTGGATACTCTTTTGCATCATACACTATAACATAGCTAGTTTGGCAGATAGTTCCTTTCTGGAGAGAAAATCATTATTCTGCCAGGAGAGAAACATATTTAGGATCATGTCAATGTCCCAAACACTGGAATATCTAGGTTCTGGACTATTAGATAATCTTAGTCCCTTTATCAATTTACACACACAATGGTGTACCCTTACTGCTGTCTCATTTACTGCTTTATGACCCATGGAGACTACTGATCTTAATTTATTGACTGTCCTCTAGGCTACTCCAACGTTGGCCTTTTCCAAAAAGGAAATTCTGGATTTAGACAACTCTTGTTCCCACTGGATCCAGATGTCTCTCCATACACTAACAAGACCATCTCCAGTAACTCTTCACTGTGCCTTTTGTCCATATCTCTCTGATGAAACTTGCAGCAACCTCTGAAAATTAATTGTTCATTCATCTTCATGTGAAATCCTCCAGGACCATCATTCCGATATGTCCATGCATCAGAATGGAATGAGGTTGCCTGCAGCAGTCTAGTAAGAAGTCAGGACCTACTGGCAAGGCTATTGGGAGGTCACATGATAGTTCCATAAGCATAGGAAACCAAACATGCAATTTCCAAATGGGAGTCACTAGAATCAGAGTTGCTGTCTGCCCTATGATATGTGCATACACTCTGGACATCGCAGCAAATGGGGAAAGGGCATAGTTTTGGATGTGTGACCAATGTATGAATGCTTCCACTGCATTCGCTTCCAAATATGGTCTCCAGGTGAAGCATACTTATATTATAGTTAGCTAATCGTTTAACCTAAACGTGTGAACAGATCTGTGTTGCATGGTCCCCATCCGGTCATGCTATTCACTGGTGTCTGAGCTATACCTGGAATTCTGATCTGCCACTTCGGTCTGACGTCCTGGAAAGTATATTGCCATCACGAATATCTGTTTTTCCAGCCAAAAGTGGGGAGGATTTGAACATTGATCTTCCATTCCAGGCCTCCATGTGATATAGCCACCCTTGGATCTGCATCCTGGCATCTTGCGATAACTGATATAGTTGTGAGTAGACCATTTCTCTTCTGAGGTTAGATGCCTTGAGTATTTGAAAAGCTCTATAATGGCAGTTTTTGCGGAAAAATCACTCATATTGATGATAGTAGACCCACAATTTTGACTAATTGTCTGAAAGAAACCATGTCCATTTTTATGGCCATATTTAGTTCCTTCTTGCTCCTAGCCATCTTCTTCTCTGAAAGACTTATAGTTGCCTTTTCTGACTCTATTACCTAACCCAGAAAAGACAGTGCTTGAATCAAGACCAAACCTAGATTTGCTTGATTTATCACAAAGCCTAGATGCTGCAATAAGACAATAGTTGTTGTCAGGTTGGAGCCCAATTTATGTTGACATTGGTCCATCAGAAGAATGTTGTCCATATAGATTGTTAACCTTATGCCCCTTTTTCTCACCACCATTTGTAGGAGCTTGGTAAAGTACCACAGAGCCAATGACAGACGAAAAGACAGAGGCAGAAATCAAATACCTGCAACCTCCCAAAAAATACCAGGACTCTCCTGTGTGAGGCATAAATGGGGACTGTCAGATAAGCTTCCCTCACGTTGAGTCTGAGTGAGGACAGCTCTCAGAACATGTATCCCTTCCATTTTGAAGTGGTAGTAAATGAGCCACTCGCTGAACTTTTTCAAGTTTGTCACTGGTCTGAATGCCTTGTCTGTTTTTTTGTCAAACTTATGTTTATTGAAAAGTTTTCCAAGTACATCATAGGTTATTACCATCATTTTATACATCACCAGATGTGTTGTCGGGTACGATAAGATGGAGGGTGTACATAGTAATACATTGCCTAGGTAATGACCCAGCCCCAATCTCATAGTGAATGCTTAAATGAAGGGTCCAGTTTCTGACGACGATGGGCCTTGGGCCATTGTCTCGTGATCCTTATTTAAAATCAAACAATTAATGAGGTGTCCCATCTTTCTTTTGTGATGGTAGTTTTTCAAAGACCTCCAACCGGGAGGTGCCATATGAGGTACAATAAAGTTTTACAAAAACAACGCCCAACTAAGGAGTAACCAAAAGCCCTTCCCCTCTCCCCCCTCCCCCCTCCCCAACAATGGTGGCGGCAAAATCAAATTGGCATATTCAGCACATGAGAGTAGCAGGTAACTCAAAATTTAAAGAGATGAAGTGCTCTGACAGAAGGAGGACAGCCAGCCGATGGTAGTCCTCGTGAGAGAAAGGTGACTAACGGGTCCCATTTGAATTCAAAATTCTTGTAATTATCCCTAAAAATATCAGACATTATCTCTAGTCTGAGTAATTTCCACAATCGAGAATGCCAAAGGGAAGTTGCCAGGGCTTCCCTCCACTTCCAGGCGGCCGCTAGGGTCACTTTCACCGCACCTATACAGAGCCACAGATTGTCTTGTCTGCTCGGGTCTGGTGCTCCAGGGTAGGGTCGTGAAGCGTCAAAAGGACCCCTGCCATGGTGGTTGGGATGGGGTATCCCAGCATGTCCTTAATGTGTGCAAGTATTTCTTCCCAGAAGGGGCGTATAGTCGGACAGTCCCACCAAATGTGCTGAAAGTCGCCAAGAAGCCCGCAACCCCTCCAGCATCTATCGGAAGTGTTGGGAAAGATCCGTTTAAGCTTGGACGGATGGAGATACCAGTCCATCATGGTCTTAAGATGGGCTTCCCAAAGTTCTACGGAGTGGTTGAATCGTGTGATATCGGTCCATAAATGTGCCCATTCGTCCTCCGAAATACTGCGCTGTAATATGTCTTCCCACATAGACATATATCGCGGCCGTGGAGAGAGTGTGGTAGTGAGTAGGAAGTTATATATAAACGAAATCACCTTTTTCATAGTAGTGGCTTTGGCGAGGAAGGACTAAAATCTTGTAGGAGAATGGGTGGCCGCTTCCCGCACCTGAGGCGTGAGGGCACAGTGCACAGCTGAGTGTAATGGTATCGTTCTGTGTTCCCTTGGCCATAGTCCCGCTTGCAGTTGTCAAAGCTGAGGGGGTCAGCGTTGTGAAAGAGGTGTGTCAAAGCAAGGGATCCACCCTCCTTCCACGCATCAAAGGGTCCCTCTTGTAATCCAGGGGGGAATGCGGGTTTAAAATGGAGTGGTATAAATGGCGAGGGGAAAGAAGTCCATCTGTCATCTCCCGCGACTGAGTCCCACACTTTCAAGGTGGTGCGTGTGGGAGTAATGTATGCATTCTGGGGTCTGTCCTTCTTGGGACACCAAGCCAAATCGATTGTCCTCCCTGCCACACTACAAGCCATATGTAACCAATGTTCATCGGATTCCCATTTAGACCACTCAGTCAGTACTCTCAATTGCGCTGCTTTATAGTATAGTTTTATATCTGGGAGTCCCACACCACCCTCCGCTCGGGAGCGACATAATAGGGAGAAAGAAAGGCGGGCGCGCCCCCCTTGCCAAATAAAGTTCAGAATCATGGTTTTAACTCACCGAAAGAAGTCCCTGTCTAGTTCAAAGGGCAGGGCCTGAAATAGGTAGAGGAGCTTAGGAAGGTGTGTCATCTTGATAGCGTGTATCCGGCCAAGCCAGGACAGAAAGAGAGTTTTCCATTTCACGAGATCTGTTTGGATACGAGTAAGAATAGGGGGGAAGTTGGCAACAAAAAATCCCTCTACCCTAGGTGTTAGTTGGATCCCCAGGTATTGTAAGGAGGAAGTGGTCCATTGGAGGGGGTGAGGGGTTGGGGCCTGCGGATTTCCGCTGGTGGGAGCGTGAGGCTAAGGATGTAGGATTTGCCAAGATTTATTTTAAAGCTGCTTCAAATTGCTCAAGTTCTTATTGTAAAGGTGGAAGAGAGTTAGCAGGGTCGGAGAGTGACAAGAGGACATTGTCCGCATAAAGGGAAATTTTGTGTGAGTCTCCACTGAATGGTATTCCTTGGATGTCAGGATTGGCTCTACTCGCTAATGGCGCAATGCTAAGAGTAGGAGTGAGAGAGGGCACTCCTGTTGGGTGCCTCTAGAGTGAGAGAAGGAGGTTGAGTGTACTCCATTGACTAGAACTTTATATCGGGGTTGGAGGTAATTAGTTCGGATCATAGTAAGAAATTTAGGTGCGAATCCGAAGCCCGTGAGGGTATTAAATAAGAATGTCCAGTCTACCCTGTCAAAGGCTTTTTCAGCGTCAAGCCCTACCAAACAGCGGGGATTTGACATCTGTTGGTCTTCTCTATTAGATGTACAATTCGGCGGGTATTGTTATGTGTTTGTCGACCCTTGATGAATCCCGATTGGTCCGGGTGGATAAGAACAGGCATGAGATCATTCAGTCGCTCAGCTAGGATGGAGGAATAAAGCTTCGCATCAAGGTTCAACAGGGCGATAGGCCGGTACGAAGCGCATAGATGGGGATCCATCCCTGGTTTGGGTATACCAGAGATCATGGCCTCAGACATTGACCCGGTGGTCTCACCCTCCTCTGCCATTTTGTTAAAGAGCCACGTGAGATGTGGAGTGATGTCAGGAGCAAAAGTTTTATAAAAGAGGGCAGTATATCCATCCGGTCCCTGGGCTTTGTGGGGCTTAAGAGCTTTAATAGCAGCGTTGACTTCTTCAAAGGTAATGGGGGCAGTGAGTAAATCATTCCATTCAGGAGAGACCCGTGGAAGGTGTAGTGCCCGAAGATAATCTTGTTGGGTATCGGAGTCCAATTGATCCCTAGTGTAAAGGGCTTTATAGAATGAGCCAAAGATCTCAGACTTCTCCTCGTCTTTATGTGTGAGCTCCCCAGTGGGCCCCTGTATACCTCCTTTGTACTCTCTTTCTCGTTTGTCTTTTAGCTGCCTAGCTAGGTGTTTGCCAATCTTATTGCCTTGTGAGTAGGATATATGTTGGAGTTTGAGGAGTGTGAATTCCGCCCTGTTGTCATAAATAGCTCAAAGTTTGCCCCTCAGAGCAGTAAAGTTGCGAAGAGTTTCCCTTGTGGGATTCAATTTATGGGCATGCTCGGTCGAGGCCAATTCTTTCTCCAACGCTTCCCTCTCTCTGGTGTGTTGCGCAATTAGAGCCGAGTTAAGGGCAATGCATTTCCCTCGAAAGACTGCTTTAAATGTGTCCCAGGTGGTATACTCCGAGGTATCTTCCGGTTTATTAATGTCAAAAAATTCAGTGATGGTTTATCTCAGCTGAGTGCAGGATGCTTTATCCCGCATAAGAGAGGTCGGAAAATACCATCTGGGAGTAGTCGAGGCATCACTATTCCAGGCCAAGCAGATTGAGAGTAGACTATGATCAGGCGCTGAGAGAGGGAATATTTTAGCATCTTGCAAGACGGCCATTAAGGATTGGCTAATGAAAATATAGTCAAGTCGGGAATATGTACAATGAACATGAGAGTTAAAGGTGTAATCTCAGGAGTGGGGATAGATAGTACGCCAAGCGTCCAGAAGGCCCATGTCGTGGAAGTGTTGCTGAGTGTCAGTGGAGAATGAGCCCATTTCAGAGCGGTGTGGGTGCATGCTATCTCGATCCTTCTGCCAGGTCAAGTTAAAGTCGCCCATGAGTATCATCGGCCCCTCCACGAAAAACAAAACTCTCCCCAGTAGTGTTTTTAAGAAGATCGTTTGCCCAGTGTTGGGGTCATATACTGCTATGAAGGTACAGATTTTACCCATCAGACGACCCTTGACCCTAATCCAGCAGCCGTCTTTATCGGTCTGTATGTCCAGAGGTTGGAATTTTGTAGCGGAATGGTATAGGATCGCCACCCCTCTATGTTTCGTAAGTGCAGAGGAACTGTATATTAGTGGATAGTGCTTGTGTTGGAGGCGTGTGTCCTCAGCTCTGGCTAAGTGTGTCTCTTGCAGGGCCACTATGTCGATATGGTGATCAATAATATACTTCCATACCTTTTGGCGTTTTTGAGGGGAGTTAAGCCCTTTAACGTTCCAGGTTCCAATGGTAATCGTCATTGTGTTAAGGGGAAAGATATTGTCTCATTGGTAGTCGTATCAGGCCTATCGCAACTTGAGCCCCAGTGTGTTCCCAGAAATAAGTGTCCTACAATCTAGTGGTACCTGTAAGTATATTAATGCAAGAAAACCCATCAAGTAAAAATATTAAAAAGCCGCCACCATTTCCCTCCCGTCCCCTCCCCCCAAACCCCCGAAAAATTAAAACAAACAGTAACAAAAAATGCGATAGAAAAATCGCTGCCATGTCCCTGGCTGGGGGATCAAGCCCCTCAGAGACTAGGGGGGACGGCACGTCCGAGGACCCCATCCGCACCCATCCCGGGTACAGATCAAAAGAACATCTTGGTGCGGCCCAGGAATATCCGCCAGGACATGTCCACATCTGGTAGGGATAAGAAGACACTTCACCTGTGTATAGAGGCAAAGTATGTTGCAGATCCCCTATATCATTGTTGTGTGACTTTACCTTGGGAGGGTGGGCCACAGATGAGTCTGAGTCTCTAGGTAGCGCACTTGTCTGTTTTTTATACTGGAAAAAGATTGCTTAGAAAACTTCTCGGGTAATCCACTAACCTGTAAATCATTACTTTGTTCTCCAGTTGCATCACTCCCTTGTCTATGATATCCATTTTCTGGATCAAAAATCCCAGGACTCAGGGTTGAGAAATCTGTATCACTGACCCATTAAACTCTTGGTGAAAACCCTGAATTGTTTCCAGCACCCATGGGTCAGACGTGACTTCACTTCATTGTCTATAAACCATCTTAATGTATCCTCTAGCATGCAAAAATTGATACTCTTTACCAGACAATCATCTGGGGAAGTACGCTCCTCCTCTGATGTTGCCTCCATTGACCCTGCCTCGGCCAGATCCTCTGGAGGGGAGTAAAGAACTTGTCTGGTATCCATCGTACCTGCCATTCTTCCCCCTTCCCTATCCTCAAAATGAACCTTGTTGAAATATACAAGCCAGAAGAATGGCCCTGCTTCCTCCAGCCCTTTAGACACCCTTCCCATGGAATATCTTTTTAATGGACATTTGTGCCTTATCTAAGGCCGAAATGGTTGCTAGGAATTTTGGCCATTCTTTCACAAATGGGGTCCCCAAATATGTTGCCCTAGGAATGGTACCTGCCTCTAATGCAGAGAGATCCCCATCTCAGGATCGATCTTTATCAAAATGGGCCTGTGTTGTTCGACTGAGAGTGTGCAATTGGTTTCACCAAGCATGCACACCATCCTGTACACCCATGCTGAACTACTTCTGTGGACATAGATCTACCCAAGACTTTGACTCCTCCGTTAGTTCCAGGATTGCTATGAGAGACTCCACGACGTCAAGCTACTTGTCTGGACAGGCCCTCCATGTGCTATTGATACGTTTCTTAGGGTCTTTCATGTATTTGGTGAAGAAGATAATCATTTTGGGGTCTATGTCAGGGGTCACAGTTATTCTGCTCTCTAAAGGGGA
The DNA here is from genome assembly GCF_964204655.1 of Triturus cristatus. NCBI lineage: Eukaryota > Metazoa > Chordata > Amphibia > Caudata > Salamandridae > Triturus > Triturus cristatus. The sequence goes on along the minus strand of NC_140589.1, from coordinate 634,019,677 downwards.
TCTGGCCCATTTCGTCCTCAGTCTCTCCCTAGCCTCTTTTTCCAGAGGTTGTCTAATCTTTTTGGTGTCACAATTCGTCACTTTCTGGTCCTTAACCCACTTCAAGGATTACAGATGATATATAAGGTTAGGTTTGAGCATTTCAGATAGGGGGACCTAGGGAAACCTCCTTCCCAGGCACTTCTGTAGGAGAGGTTCCAGGCCACCAGGGTCTGCTGCACCCAGGTTCATCCTCATCTGTACTCCCTGTCACTGGAACAGGGGAACCCATATTATGGTCAATGATTAAGGAGCAAAGTTACCTATGTTTTTGGGGAGTACTGCCTCTAAAAAGTGACTCTTATGTGCTCTTATGGAATGCTTTGTCTAAATTGTTTGAAGCCTTCCAAGTTCCACGCTTCCCAATTTCTTCTATAGGACATTGGTCTCCAGGATCCACACCCTTATAAGGACATTGTCCCTGATGGATGAACCCCTCCCATAGGCTTGGGAAATCATGCCTACCTCTTGTTTAATTAGCTGGTCACTAAACTGCTTCTAATGTTGCCAAGAATAGAGACCATTTCATTCCTCATGGCAAACCATCCCCTCCTCTCCCGCTTAATAGTGAGAGTGGTCATTGTCCTTAAAGGACTGTTTCCCACAGGGAGAAGTGGAGGGAAACAGAGGTTCTTCAAGGGTTCCACATACTGACCTCAAAGGTGCTTACAGGACAAACCCTCCAATCCCGTAAAAATACAAAAAAAGACCTGCGTTTTGAGGTCTGCAGATTCATAGAATACGTCTCCACAATAGAATAATGGAAGGCTTCAAAGGAAGAACTTTATTTATTGTTCACGAATGGAATAGACTTCATGGGCCAACACGTGTTTCATGACAATAGGTCACTTCATCAGGGCCAATATGCACTCACTTGGAGCTTGTGCATATACATTATCACAAGAAAAGGTGACAAAGATAATCAGAAAAAGAGCACAAGAAAAATTATAAAAACGAAGGGATAGAAAAAACATTAGAGAATCTATTAATTAAGTAAACAATGGCCTCAATGGTCCCCTCATTCACTAGACCATCCAACATTTCCTTCAACTCACCTCTCACATTGATAGAAACCCCCCACAGTTTTTGCTTTACAGGAACAGCGTTATCTTTAAGTTTAATCCTGTGAGTAAAATCACATAACTTTCCCAAACTTTCAGTAAAAACATTCTTGAAACTGCATACCACATCATCTCTATTAGTATTCTCCTTGATCGACAAAATCTGGGAATTCTTAGCTTCATCACACAATTGGACAGGATCATCAGCACGCGTATTGAGAATAATCCCTAGCTTCCATTGGTCTCTCAAGCCCAATACATCCACACCTTTTTTTGCTACATACAACTCAACATGAGCACACCTACGCTTAAAAACTAAGGAGACACTCACAAAACCATCTAAGTCAATGATGGTACCATCAAAACTCTCAGCAACTACATCAGACGGTACCAACTGACCGAGATTGAGCACATCATGAAATCTTTCAACAAAATACTCACGAGTCACAATAGTCCAAGGGGACCCAGAATCACCATAAGGACCACCTCCACACCAGACACAGTTATCACACACTTAGGAGACAATTTGATGGGTTGTTCTGACGAAACAGCCCTAACCTTACTCTGTCGAATGGGCAGCACAATACCTTGGCCAGAGACACTTCTGTTACCACACACATATCCCAACGTACTGGCACTCAACACTGCGGTAAACAAAATTCTTCCAGGAGCCTGATTAACGTTTGTCCTGGTACTCTTGCACACACGTGCAAAGTGACCAATACGACCACACTTAACGCACTCTTTGTGAATAGCAGGGCAACCAGCATATGACGCCACATGTGTACTACTGCCACACCTGTAACACTGATGTGAAGAAGACTTGTAATTTCTATCCCATCTTCCCCCGCCAATCATGTGTGCACCACCATTCACTCCCAATTTGTCTGGGCGGGGATCTTCTACCGCTTCCCAACCTCAACACGCTTTAAGGCACACACATCCTCCTCCTCTCTTATGCTGATTAACACTTTTCACCACTGACATCCATTTCTGCGACTGCTCTATAGCAGTGGTTCCCAAACTTTTGACTCCTGAGGACCCCCATTGAGTAACCGCTGGAAGCCAGGGACCCCCAAGCAATTTGTAGGATTTAAATTTCAAACATTAAAACAATCATTTGAAAAAAATAAACACACATGTGCACACAAAACAAATACTCGAATTACGAAGGATTTTAGGGGCATATTTACAAGCCCCTATCGCCATGGGAACGCCACTTTTTGCGACGTTCCCGTGGCGATAGGGGCTTCGCCTTATTTACAAGGCAGCATTAAGCCACATAACGTGGCTTAACGCTGCCTTGTCAATAAGACCCCCTTTCATGCAATGCTTAGCGTGAAAGGGGTGGGCAGTGGGTGTTCCACCACACAACACATTGATTTTGACACTGCCCCCTATTTACAAGGGCAGCATAAATAGGAGGCACAGCCAAAATTAAGACCAGGGAAAACCTGGTCTTAACTTGGCGAAACGAGGAGAAATGGTTTCTCTCTCCTCCTTTTTGCTTTTTCCCTGTGTGCTGCCTTGTGCAGCACACATGGAAAAAGCAAAATGCCTTGGATTGTTTAGGTAAAGGTAGGTGACCCTTCCTGCACATAAAAAATCTTAAAAAGAAAAAGACATTTGTTAACTTTCATGTGTGCTGCATTAAGCAGCACACATAGAAGTGATAAAACTGCATTTTAAGATTTCAAGGGGGACCTTCCTGTACATAAAAAATCTTCCTCTGCGCGCAGACACCCTTGAGCTATGGCACAAGGGTGCCTGCCTTGTTGCTACACTGCTAAGTGTAGCGCAATGGAAAACGCAGGACTGCACCATATTCTTGTAAATATGGTGCAGCCCTGCATTTCTGAATTGGCGGAGCGTGTTTTTAAGCCAAGGAGACTAACGACATGCTCCGCCACTTCTGTTGTAAGTATCCCCCTTAGTATTTTATATTGAAAGAATTTGCAAAAAACAAAACATTGTAATGGGAAGGTTGATCCTGCATCTGCGTGACTAACTTTTAAATGGTTGGTTTTATTTCGCTCTACGAGGCTCCTGCTCCTGCCAAGGCCAGACTGGAAACCCAAAGCAGCCCTGGCAAATATTTTCAGACCAGTCCCCATACGGTGCACACCAAGTGCAGTGAGTGAGCCTGACTACTACAAAGGGGAATTTGGGACGCTGTCCTCCCCAAAAAATTTAGGATACAATAGTGCATTCTACAACACATTTATCACTATATATTTAATTGTATCAGCTTTGGAAGAATAGTAAATAAAGACCTTACTATGCACCAGGATACAACAGTCTTTGTTGGGGTTCTTCAATTATCCCTTACTAGCACCCTCCAACAGTGCCTCTCATCTCTCCATAGCTTCTCTCATACCATTGTAGGATGTCAGAGCACTTTACATTACACGCATATAGAGACAACGAATTATACGTGTAAATCAGTGTATAGAAAATGTTACATATGGCAAAGGGGACTACAAGGTGTAGGATTCACATGTCATTGATACTGATAGGCATTTTTAAAGAGTGCTTGGTCTGGAGAAGCACAAACTCAGGATTCAGAACATAACACAGTGGTTAGCATGGTCTTTAACAATAAAAACGTATTTCCAGCCAAATAAACCTTTTAGCAGCATCAGAATAATGAAAGACTGGCAAAAAACATAAGTTACTAACTTGTACCATGCAGTTTGCAAACAGCTCTTTAATGCCAATTTATAGGTCACTGTGCTAGATTACGATTGTTACTTATGAACTGCACAGTAACAAAAGAATCTCTGTGACAAAAGCAGTAACCCACTGACCTATGCACATAAAATACTGTTTTTTTAAATTGCATGGTACACCTTCTTTGCAGTAGGCATATTAACCCTCTGTGCTACATTAGATAAGTCAATGCTACTACTGGACAAAACTCTTATCTCTCTGCAGCAGATACATTATTCACTGGCGTTATCTTGACCCTTTTATTGTTGCTCGAAAACTGCTAATTACACAAGGAACTTGCAGTGCTTTTTAAACTGCTGCCTGCGGACCCCCTGAGAATGTGTCACGGACCCCTGGGGGTCCTCGGACCACAGTTTGGGAAACACTGCTCTATAGCTTTTGCAGTAGAAATAGCTTCTTCTAATTTGGGATCACCCATAACCCACAACTGTTTTTGAGTCTTTGTGCTCCTAACATGCACAATAATCTAATCCCTAATCATCTCATCAGACATGGGACCAAAATTAAAGTGCACAGGCAACCCCCTCAAGGCAGTCAAAAATTTGTCAAAGGACTCTTCTTCTTTTTGGGACTTCGTATAAAATTTAAACCTGCTGAGTGCTACACTGGTGATGGGCTTGGATCTTAGTTCCATCCGCAACATTGCCTCCTTGTAAACATCCATATTGCCTTGGCCGCTCAGGAGAGTAGCTTGGGGCAAGGTCCTGAACCACAGGCGTCGCAGCACACCAGAGAGGCATTCGGCCTCTCTGGTGGGAACCCGATGATGAAGCATGTCACCAACTAGGTTGGTGAGTGAGGGTTCTTTTAACAAATATTTTTGGTTTTTGCCCGTGCCTCTTTTTGCTCCCTATCCCCTTGTCACTCTTTTGTTGTTTAATTGATTTAACCAGGGGGAACAAGAGTGATAGTCCCTCACCCTCTCTGTGTTTTTGTGATATTTTGCAGCGCACAGCTGCGAGGGTTAACTCCCTTTCTTTTTGCCCTACTTTAGCGACTCTACTTATAGCAGCATGGATAACCTTGGCCTCTCTTACTCGAATGAAGAGGTGGATGCTCTGTTGGCAGACCCCTCACTTTTTTCTGACCCCTCGATCGCCCAAACAATCTCACAAACCACAGAGTGGGATAAATTGAGCGAACAAAAAAGAAGGCGAATACGTACCATTCTCCATGGCACGATCCTCACTGAGTATTTAAGAAACAACATAGCACCCAAAGGTCTGCTGGTTACCAACGCCCCTCGCATTTTTCTGGATGATGCACAATTCAGAAAAGAATGGGCACAGATCGCCTGGCACTGTACCAGGGATTGGTTAGTGCTTATAATAAAAACAGCGCTGAGGCTCTCGGAGGCTATTATGGTAGAGATCCAACTAACGGAAACCCACTTCAGAACTACCTTAACTGGCTACAAAAAACGACTAGATGAACTGAACAAAGAGATCAATGAGTACAAGGATTCCCTCACGCAATCTAAAGCACAGAAATTCCAGAAGGATTTATCAAGATGGTCCTATACAAAGGCATACCCATACACCAGCCCAGACTACACTCCACCTTCAAGAAATGACTACAATACGGATAGTTCATTTGATGGTTCAACAGCAAGTGATTCGAGTGGTGATAGCTATAAAGCACGCCAACGGGGAAGGGGAAGGAATAGGCGACAATATAACAACCAGACCTGGCATCCCTTCCAGCAATCATCTTTCCAACCCCCACCATTCCATCCCATGATGGGTTGGAACCCTGGTTTTCTACCGCATCCCCAATACCAACAGAACCAGTATCGCCCCCCTTTTTTAGAGAGGGGCAGAAGAGGCCGCGGACGGAGAAGAGGACCCACTCAAGTCCAATGGCAACAGGACGAAACAGTGGGGGACAACACGCGGAGCAAGGCACCACGAGCAGGCCCCAGCAACCAAAGAGTTTAATTACAAATCTCTCCTCAGTGATACTGACACCTGATGAGACATCAGTCTTGGAAAAAGGGCTAGGTTTTGTACCTACGGCCCATTTCGATAAATTCAAACTCAAATGTGAACTCTCAAATTTCTTCAGGAAACTGAAACTTAAGAGTTTCTTTGAAAGGCAGCCTCTGGATAACACCCAGCCGCTACCAAGTGACACCGGGTTTAAGGTAAAATCCACCTTCACCCCGCCTCCTTATGCTATTCCACTGGAGATTACAGCGTTTGAACAGGCAGTATCCAACGATATTGACGCCTTTGTAGAACCAAATCGCTTCAAGAACATGAAAACTGGCGAGTTTCAAGCTTTACATTCTTTACAAGCCAACCCAAACATCGTGATAAAATCGGCAGACAAAGGTGGCGGAGTAGTAATACAAGACACTACTGCCTATGACACGGAGTGCAGACGCCTCCTCAATGACCCTATCAGCTATACACCTCTTGTTACTGATCCCACCGATGAAATCCGAAGTACAATTCACCAACTGGTAGAAAACGCAGAAACCCAGGGTTTTATCACCAAACAAGAAGCAACTTATCTCACAACCAGTGAGGGTATCATCCCTTACTTCTACACCCTCCCTAAAACTCACAAGAACAGGATACCTCCTCCTGGACGTCCCATAGTATCTGGGATTGGCTCTCTTTTGGAACCCTTGTCACGTTACTGTGATTTCTTCCTGAAACCACTGATACAGGCTACTAGTACCTACCTTAAAGACACGAAAAGTCTACTGGCCCTCCTCCAAGAGATCACTCTTCCGGATGGGGTAATTTTTCTGGTGACCATGGACATGGCCTGTACACCTGTATTCCCCAGGATGACACCATCAATGTAATCAGGAGCACCCTTGATTCCAGCCCTTGGAGTCATACAACACCGCGTGATTTTGTGATCGCATGTGCCACACTTGCATTAAAAAGAAATTTCTTCGAATACAAGGGCAATCTGTTTTTACAGTCAACCGGCACATCGATGGGCAGCACTTTTGCGCCTTCGGTAGCAGGGCTGTATGTATTTGATTTTGAGAGTAAATTCATCCTAACGCCACAAAACCCTTTTTCGTCCAATATTTTCTTTTGGAAAAGATATATTGACGACGTCTTGATCATCTGGCAGGGTTCTGAGGATTCCCTCCTTGATTTCTACAACTGGGTGAATGGATGTGATCCTCACCTCAATTTCACACATACTCACAACAAAGATGAAATGATCTTCTTGGATGTGGTAATCACCAGGGTAGGCAATATCCTCCAAACTAAAACCCACCACAAACCGACGGCAAAAAACAATTTACTACATTTCACCAGTTACCACCCTCGCCCATTGAGGGAAAACCTGCCATTCGGTCAATACCTACGGCTCCGTCGTAACTGTAGTGAGGTTTCAATGTACAAAAAGCAAGCCAATGATCTTACTGCTAAATTGAAAGATCGTGGTTACCCTACCAAAATACTGGCTAAAAGCAACAAACGAGCTCGTAACCAAAACAGAGAAGCCCTTCTGGAAGTTTATGAGAAAGGTGATCAGGACACTACACCTCTCACTTGCGTCACAACTTACAACGCAGCCTCCAACGCAGTGAACAAGTCCATAAAGAAAAATTGGAATATTCTGACGAGCAATAAACATGATTGGGAGAAGCCCTTATTCTCTTATAAAAGAGCAAGGAGTATTAAGGACTCCCTTGTACATACCCGTCCTAAAATTCAAGAAAGAAATCAAGATCAGTCCGTTGCCAGTACGTGGGGTCTTCCGCCCATTGTTGGCCACTACCCCTGCGGGTCATGCAGTGTCTGTCATTTGACCTCCCCCTCTAAGTATTTACTACTGGAACAAGGCAAACAATGGATACAGAGAATGCACACCAATTGCAATTCCACCGATGTGGTCTACATGATCACTTGCCCATGTGGACTGAGATACGTCGGTATGACGAGTAGAAAAATAAAACAGCGCATTTGCGAACATCGTAGCACCATCCGATGTCGCAAACTGAGCACTAAATTGGCTGAACATTTTTTACAGTTGAACCATACCACAAATGACATGAGATGGACGATCATCGAAAAACTCAGGCCTGGAGCAAATAACCAACAATTGCTATTTGAGAAAGAACAACGTTGGGTCTATTGTTTATCTACTCACCTCCAAGGTCTGAATGACAATATCCCTTGGGGTTCCATTTTAAAAAACATACATGACATCAACTCCTTAGTAGCCTCCGTGTAGTTCTTGGAACCGCACACTGCATTCTGTGTTTGTTTGCCAGCACGATTTACCATGTTGACATTAACTCCCTCGTTCATGGCTGCCCATAGATATTCCTTATGATGCGATATATGCCAACCAGGGTATATTAACATCCAGGAAATTAGTCTTCAATTTGAGATTATACGTTGGAAATTTACGTTTTAATAAACGTTTACATCAAAACAACCTCCAAATTACGAAGGGGAAGCACTAGATCACAATCACAAACTTTCCCATCGCTAGCCCCTTCAAACTGCATCACACGCATATGCACATAATAATTATTACAATTGGAGATTAGACATGGATATCACGTTTTTCTAATGGTAGTATTCGACGGATAAACGCTCCAACTCACAACCTCCCAGTCGTGAGGGGAGAGCCAATAGGAATCCGACCCTAACATTCGTCATTACCCGCCCCTCCTGTTGCATCAATCACGAGGGTAAGACCAATAGGAATACATCCTCAACATTCGGAATCACCCGCCCCTTTGGGTTACACGCATACGTACGTAGAAACAATCACGTGATTGGAACCAGGAAGTCTTTACTTCCGGGTTCCCCGCTCACTCACTAAGATCCGGGCCGAGGAGGACAGATCGAGGTTGATCGCGGGAGTGTGCGAGCATGGAAGTAAGTTGACGAACCGCTTTTCTGACACCGCATTAGGTTCCTTCCAACTTCTATTCCTAAAGCAGATGATAACAGTTACGATTTACTTTTTTATCTCGCCAGATACTATAGCTCACTACCCCCCTCCCGGACCCATGATGTTAGTAACAACTACAACATAAGTAAGAGGGCCATTTGGTTTTTCCATGCAGCTATTTTTATAGCTATTTTTATCGTTAGCTATTTTTATCGTTAGACATGCTTTGGAGCAACGGCGCCTGGCAAACACCACAGACGCTTGTTTTTCAGCATGCCTGCCACTTCACGAGTTCGCTATATGTTCGACATTCACTCCGGCCAATTAGCCACTACGATTGCACCTTGTCAGTAGTTCTGACCTCACTTGATGTAATCGAATGTAGACACAAGTAGTGTTTTTTGTCTTGTGAATATTAGTCCACATTTTCACAAGTTATGTACGATGAATAATCACTCGTATTGAGGTGTTGATAGCTAATATCGCTACCAAGACACCCACTTTCGCTCCACAGCACGGTTCCAAAAAATGTTTGTTCACTAAAGCACGTTTCAAAACTGCAATCAAACAATGTTTTGTCTCTGTATGTCTCTTTATATGTGGTTTGTCTGTCTTATTTTCTTTTTCAGACATTCTGAGCCCCGGATAATTAGGAGGCTCCTGGGTAAAACCGTGAGTTTTACCATTTGATCTCCACAGGTTAGGGTGCGCCTTAGAGTGTGCATACCGCCGTGGAGACTCCCATGGTCCTGATGAAAGCTTAGCCGATTGGGCACCAAAAGCAGAAACATGTCGACCTAAAAATTGGTCAAGCCCTGGTTAACATCACTAGCCAGATCTTGCCCAATTCACGTTTTTATTGGCTTTTGATTTGCCAAGAATAAACTTGTCATTGGTTAAAATCATTTACCTTTTAATCTCACTTCCCTTCACAACCAGAAACCAGCTCCGCTGTAACACAGGCGTCGCAGCACACCAGAGAGGCATTCGGCCTCTCTGGTGGGAACCCGATGATGAAGCATGTCACCAACTAGGTTGGTGAGTGAGGGTTCTTTTAACAAATATTTTTGGTTTTTGCCCGTGCCTCTTTTTGCTCCCTATCCCCTTGTCACTCTTTTGTTGTTTAATTGTTGCAAGGTCCTGAATACCACTTAACCCTCTGACCCCGACAATTTAGAAAAATATTTTTCTAGCACTATGCACCTATCCGTTCTTCGTCTATGGCCTTCATGTAGGTACAAAACTCCTCCTTCCATCTAGTCCATGGAATGGGGGGCTCTTACTTGGTTTGCAGACACTTGGCTGGGGGTCAAACTGCATTTCAAAGGTGTTGCACTCAACACTACTCTCAAGAGGAGCAGAATGAAAGATGTGGAACTCAATTTTCTAAGAGCCAAAATCACAATATGGGCAGGGGAAATTAGCCCAAATGTGCACCAAGGAAATTGTAGATAAAGTTACTCCCAAACAAAAATGTGCATACAGTTTTAAAACAGTTTGAGATCAAACGGATGCAACCATCATGAATAAAATTGAAAATTGAATGGTAAAAAATATAAAACGCCTGTAGGGCCGTAGTACATAAATAAAATCAATCCAGGTAACTTACTGTCACAGAACAGTTCGGTGTAGACCATGGAATGAAAATAATCCTGTGGAATCGTTGTACGACACAGAAAATGAGATGCGAAAGAAGCAGTGAATTCCGATTATACAACTTCAATAGACGACGTTCCGTACAGCGACGAAAACCGAGACGCACCACATTTCTATAAAATGCTGCTCCAGGATCGAATACAGACAAAGAAAGAACGTTCTCGGGGTTCTTGCTGTGGAAGACGCTGGAGTGAGATTACGCAGCAAAAAGTAAGTGCCTAGCAACCAGATAGTGTATATTTTCAAATAAAGAGCGGCAGTCTCAGCAATGTCCAAAGTCGCCTGACGTTCAGCAAAAGTTGTAAAGATAGCCAGAAAATATTGCCCCCACAGGTCCATAAATCCTCAATTAAAGGTACGAGGCAAACTCTTAACGCAGAATAGCAACAAAATCCAATCCACGAAGAAATCTCACATCTGCAAAGGAAATAGCCCGCTACTGTGTCGCGGGAAAGACAGGACCTCTCCTTTAACTCGCAGCCATTGTAAAGATGCACATCCAGGCAGGAATAGTTGTAAATGCCTTATTCATGCAAAGTGCAGCCATCACGCCCAGACTGCACAGCCAATGCCTTGTAACTTAACATTCCACAGAACACTCATGTGGAATGTAATGACAAGACAACAAATGAAGCATGTGCATGAAGAGAAAAGGCACTAAATACAACAATTCACTTATCTGAACAGTGAAGAAACAGGAAGATAAAATGATGTCAGACGAGGATATAAGGGAAAAGATTACGTGATTGGTGGAATTAGGGTTACTTTGCTACATGATTTCCATGAGTCCACTGGGAAATGTAGTTTTGTGAACGTTAAAGGATTCGACTTGGGAACAACTAGTGTATTAATAAAGTGAAGAAAGTTGTGCATCATCCCTGCCTCCCTTCTTGACATAGAATAGAAAGACCCAGAGAGGGATGGATGGGTATCGGGAAACCGCCAGCCTCATGAAAGATAAAGAAAGCCTCAGACCACACACCAGGAAGGTAATACCTGACATCTGCAACTGCCCACAGACACCAAGGAGAGAGAAAGGAAATTGCAGCCAACTGATGTGACACTGAAGACTCCAACTACAGCAAGGACGACTGGCAAGGAAGAGATTTGTGGTCTTTCTCGACTCACCAGGAAAGGCCCATGTACTCAACACCATGACCCAGAAATGGGCGTGGACAGGCGAGGGAAGGGAAAGGAAGGCAGGAGAGTCGCAGGGGGGTTCGTTCTGCTTTTTAGCTTGGCTTTCTTCGGTCAGGTTACTTGATATTTTTCCTTTGTGTGTAAATTCCACTGGAAACCTAAACCCTGGGGATGATTCCCAAGGTCACCAATTAGAATGTCGGAAATGCAGCCTTTCCCAAGATCAAGTTGAATATGGGACTCTAAGTAAAGACCCTGGAAGCTATCAAAGCAAAGTATGGTTTGTTCCTTTTATGACAGAGGGACAGGAAGAATTCAACATATGTTTATCTTTTGAGATATGTGAGAATACAAGCAAACTCAAAGCCTTTTGTATGGGTTAAGAATCTTATAGAGAGACAATTCAAAAAATATGGGCGAGAAAGAAAAGAGAAAATTTGGAATATTTAGACACAGAAATGAAAGGGAAAAGCAACACATTTTTATTTATAGATAACTGTTTTCTCGAGGCACACAAGGTTGGGGACCTGCACATCGGAACAGGAGTGAGCCTGGAGTAGACAAATGCACAATGCAATAAAGATGGAAGGAGAGGAAGGGAATTTATGAACAGTAATGGAAGGAGACGAAAAATTAAAGTTATCAGGGGCAGCTCCTCCGCAATGGCGGACGAGCGTCCGCCCACTGGCCCAGAGCCAGCAGCTAAAAAATTAAACGATATTTCATTTTTGTTTTATTTTTAAGCAGCTGTCTCAGCCAGCGTGTGCAGGGAGGTCGGGGATAGGGCATGGGGGGGGGGGGGGGGGGGAGAGAAGGAGTGCTAGGTGCACTCTCTAAGTGAGCATGTGTGTTTGGCCGGCCGTCTCAGGCCGGCCAAACACACATGTGAATTAGGGTTCCCTAACCCAGCTGCATTGAACAACCAGGCTGGAGAAACCCCATACTCCCTGAGCGGAGCGTCTTTCCAGCCCGCTGAGGCCAATCCCAGTGCTGCTCTCATAGCAGAAGTGCAGCGCGGGTATTGGACAGGAAGTCTGTGACGTGGTCCGAGTGTCTGCTGGGACAAGGAAGAACCAACAGCGAGGCGTGACGTGGGGGCGGCCAGCAGCAGGAAAGTTTAACTTAAAAAAAATATATTATTATCATTAAACACCCTCCTCCCTTCCCCTCCCGTGCTACCCCTGCACCCCACCACATTTTCTATGTGGCGGTCGTCACTGAAAGTTTTGCTGAGTTTTGCTAATATTTGTGAACAGTGCTTCTTCACTCATTATCCACTCGCTCACTCTGCTACAATAAACCAGTTGGTGTACGTGCGCTTACAAATATTTTTAACATAACATAACATACAATAACACAATCTTACTGCATTCAATAGAGAGACTGCAGGTGTCTTGGCTTTGAAGCATAATAGGACAACAGCCTTAGATTTATGAATACCAGAAACATTGGGCCACCAGTGCTGGATGTAGTAACAGGTAAGATTTAGGAAATGTACAGAAGCACGCATTCAGAATCAATGATAGGTGGTAAGAGTTAGACCCTAACTCAGCTCTTGGGAGATTTGCCACATGGCCCACAACACCCACAACACACACACACACATGCACACACACACACACGCACGCACGCACACACACACACACACACATACACACACACACATATTCACACACACACACACACCCACCACGGGCACACACACACTCTCTCTCTTTCAGACACACTCGCTCTCTCTGTTTGGTCACTTAAACCAACTGTGGCTGCCTGAGTAATGCCAACAGAATATAAATTAAGTGCTTAAATAAAAGGACCATGGCTTTCTCCAAGACGGGTGCTTTGATAAACAGTAAGTACATTTAAAACGGTACCCTAAGTGACACAGATTTGCAAATCTGCCAACAGTTTCCTCTGCTTTTCTAAAAACAGTCTGATCATTAATGTTGTCACATCGAGGCGTCTGTGAAATTCACCTTTTAGCGCAACACGTTTCCCGCGTTTTCAGGGTTTGCAGGAAATCTCACACGCACGAGCACACTGTACTTTTGAATGTCACCATAACTTTACAGCTGATTATTTAGTGTATATTGTTGGAGCTCGAGTGTTAGGGGATGTTAATGAAGTAATATTCCCTAATGAATGGCCAATTAATAGAGTGGTTGCAGCAGTGGTAGACCAGTAGCCCCATGTGAAAAGATAATTGGTACCTTCGTCAAAATTGATCTTATGCAATCTGAAAATAGCTAAAAGTGAAAAAATATTCTTCACAAACAAAACTTTATTTTGGGAGTGAATTTTCACTGGGCTGCGGCTGAACAATGTACTATGCATATTATATAGCATGTGAGTATACATTATGTGACAAGTGCGCTCTTAATATCAAGTGTGATTTTTTCCTTGTCTTTTTACATGCACGCAGCTTCCTGTACATCAAGATAACTTGGCGAAGGTTTTTGTACCATTTATAATTCATTTGCTAGTGTTGCTGCCCTGGGTTCAAAAGAGATACCAGTGGCGATTCCTCCGCTAAGGCGGAGGAGCGTCGCCCCACTGACGGGAGCAGCCAAGAAAGGAAAAGATTTAATGATAATAACGGAATGTTATCATTTTATTTTATCCTCCTGCTGCCGCAGTGCATGAGGGGGCATAACAGAACTGCAGGGGAGGAGTGGTAGAACACTCCTGCTCGCAATGACTGTTTGGTCGGCCCTCTTGGGCCGCCCAAAACCATCATGCACACTTCCCTGTTCTACATGCGGGCTGCATTACAGCCTGCATGGAGAACATGCCCACCCCTCCAGCCCCTGGCTGAGCGCCATGTCACGGCACTCAGACCAATCACAACGCTGCATTGCAGCGTTGGCATTGGCTTAGGGGTGGGAGCCTGGCTGCCTGCTTCCTGTTCCGACCTGGAGTCGGACACAGGCGAACAGGAGAAAAAACACGGGACCCTGTGGCAGCAAGGTAATTATTTTGTTTCTTTTTTTTCAAAAGCCGCCCGTGCCTCACGCACCCGCCCCCTCGAGCTGTGCCCACCGCCCCTTAGAGATACACTTTCTACAATAATTTAGTATTGAAAGCATCTCTCCATGTGAAATAGAGAAAGTGATCATAATGAATCAAGCATTGGCAAAGCTGATAGATCTGCCTTATAACTGAAAGTGAATAAATACTTCCATCCATTCAGTTGCTTACTCACCCGTTTATGCACTCAATCTTTCATCACCAGTGCACTCAGTCACTCATCACTAATGCACTGATCCTTCTATTCCTCCCTCTGACTCAAACTTGCATTCATCCACGTGCCCCACCCACAATATCATAACAATAAACTCAATCATCAGAGCAGATCTCTTTATTATTACCTTTGCTGCTAGTTTCTGAAAGGTGTGAGAATGCTATTGCTAGAGTGTGGCTTCTAGCCTGTGAAGGATGTGAGAGTCCTGCTGTTAGTGTTAGATGGTAGTGTGCTAGTGGTATGAGGCCTCTGTCACAAGTGTCAGACTGCTATTCTCTGAGGGATGTTAGTGCTAGTGGTAATATTTGGCAACTATTCTACCCTGATTGTGGGAGTTCTCTCAGCAGTGTAAGAATGCTAGTATGTGAAAAGTGTTATAGTGCTGCCAAAAGTATAACATTGGTACTCTCTGAAGGGTATGAGTGTTATTGGCAGTGATTGACAACTAGCCAATGAGAGTGCTTCTGAGAGTGCAAATCTGGTACTGCAGTAGGTGTGAAAGTGCTGTCGGTAGTGCAAGACTGCTAGTATGTGGTAGGTGTAAAAGTGCTTCCTAAAGGATGTGACTGTTAGTATGTGAGGGGTATGAGAGTGTTAGTAGTATTTGAATGCTAATCTCTGAAGGGTGTGAGAGTGCGTGTGGTACTGTGTAGCTGCTAGTTCGTTAAGGATGAGAGAACTTTGATATTATGAGACTGCTACACTTTGAGGGGTGTGATAGCGCTATCTGTAGTGTGTACCTGCTAGTCTGTGAGGGATGTGAGAGTGCTGTCAGTAGTGTTAGACTGCTAGTATGTGAATCTTGTAAGAATTATGTCAGATGTGTCTAACTGCTCAACGCTGAGGAGTGTGAGTGCTATTGGAAGTGTGTGACAACTAGTCTGTAAGAGGTGTCAGGTTATTCTGTATGAGTATGACTGCTACTCTGGTGGGTATGGGAGTCTTGTCCGAAATGTGAGACTCCTAATGTTTGGGTGTCAGAGTTCTGTCAAAAGTTTCATTCTGCTACTCTCTGAGGAGTCTGAGTGTTGTCTGTAGTGTGTGAAGACCAGCCTGTGAGGCTTGTGTGGGTGCTTCTAATAGTATATGCATGCTACTGTGATGGTTGTGGAAGTGCTGTTGATAGAGCGAGCCTGCTTGTATGTGAAGTGTAGGAAAGTGCCCTTCTTGTGTGGTCACCCACCACTTTTTGCTCCTATGCTGATGGTTATGACTCTGAAAGTGCACTGGAGCCTTCTGCCGAGGTTCCAGTACCAGCGCTCTCTCCCTAAAACTGTAATGTAAGAATTGTTAACCCCAATCGGCAAGGACTTTAATCCCCTTATAAGTTCCTTGTATATAGTACCAGTGGTGCTCAGGGCATGGGTGTTAAAGGGGTCACCAGGGCCTGAAGCTCTGTTTGTGCCACACTGAGTGACGTAAAACAACTACTGACAGCAGGCCAGCCTTTGCAGGCTGCAGGAGCAGTGCAAACTGCTCGAACTCATCTTTGACCTCAGCATGTTGGCAAAATCAATGCACTATTTTTAATATATGCCAGTCATCCTCCTAAGCCCGGGATGCAGGGTGCATTATAATAAAGGTGTAGACATGTAAGTGCAAGCTTATATGCCCATATAGTGGCCTTTACCTTTAAAGGGCACTATAAGTGATAGACGGTCTATAGGATAACATGGACTGGCAGCTGGGCAAACCTGAGGTTGGTTGCTCCATTATGGTGCTTCCCAAATATGTAAAGTTTGGTATCAAACAACGTGCCTCTTCACCCCTGACATGAATCTTGGGTGGAGGACGAAATTGGCATGCACCCAGGTGGCTACCTTAGTGGTTGCCCACCTGGTTGCCGCAGCCTTTCCTGAGCTCTGGCTGCCAGCCCACACTTGCTACCACAAAGATAGGATTCTGACCCCCTGCCTGGAGGTGTGAACTCTCCCAGGAGTCAGAAACAAAGGCCTGAAAGGGAAGGAGGTCACACCTGCCTCCCTGACAGTATGGCTAATGAAGTGACACATCAAGGCAGTGAGTTACAATGGCTGCACTGCCTGTGATATGCAACCAGGATGCTCTGTCGTGAGATACCCCCTGACTCATGCTCTATCACGAACTGATCATTTTGTAGTCTAGTCGCTACCCTGGCCACTCTGCCATAATCAGACAACCACCTGGTTCAAGCATACTCACTTATGGTTTGTGATCCTTCGTAAGTACATCTTTTGTACCCCAAAGAACCATGCAGAGGTGTGCCACTGCACAAGTACAAGCCAGGACGTCCCTTTCTATAAGTCAGTTATCTTTCGCAGCCACCAAGGTTCATGTAATTGAGCCATGTTTGTACTATTTTTGTTTGTTATTCTTGGCAAATATCAGTAATTCTGTCTTGATTGGGTTGAGATTCAGGTAGATGCTGGACATCCATCCTGGATGATGATGTGAAGGTAATGTTTGAGGCGTTGGATGCCTACAGCAGAGGAGACTTTTAAGCACAGTTGTTTGTCATCAGCATATTGGAGAATCTTGAAGCTATCATCTGTGAGTATGACATCAAGCAGCTCTGCATTGGGGTTGCGGGTGACACTGGACAGTTTGTATCACAACGGGGATAGGGACCTCTTGGAGTCTGAAGGTGCACATGTGAACAAACTAATGTTGGTTGGAAAGGTAGAAGGAGAACCAGAGAAGGATATTGCTGCAAATTCCATTAAAGACTCCAGGGTGCGTATGAGGGTGGGATTGTCGACTGTGTTGAAGTCAGCTGAGAGGTCTAGCAACCTTCAGGAGGCAAGGGTCATCTTCATTTGTGGTCAGAGGGCATTGTCTAAGATGTGCCAAGTAGCAGTCTCCATGTTGCAGTGTGATCTGAAAGCCTACTGGTAGTCATGCAGGAGATGGATAGCATTAATGTAATCTTGGCCTTTTTAATTATCTTGCCAAAAAATGGTAGGGGAGTGATGTGCTGGGAGTTGGCGAGATAGTCAGTGTCTAGTGTAGGTTTCTGTAGGTGACTGAGGATCTGGCCTTCGGTGCTAAATATACTTTCCCTTATGTCCTGCATCATTTAAAATATATACTGCCCCAAAAGCAGCCCAACATATTTATTCTATGGCAGGTGGAGCTATCCAGGCATATGTTGGTTGGCAGCAGCTTTCGTACCTTCCATAATTCTTGGACTACCATCTTGCTTAAAATAGTGAACCAGGCACAGGAAGTGGTTATCCTGTCAACGTTGTTTAGACGCTGAATAGTGCTGTGAGGATGAAGGGCGGATCTGTGTGGAATTTGAACAGAATGTCAGTTTGCAGTGAACTGCAAGCGTGGTACGCACTTTCACCTCCTGACAGAGAAGTGTTGGCAAATATAACTTGTTTACAACAGTCTCAAAAGAAGAAATATGTTGTCAATCTGTGGGTGACTCTAGGATTCCTAAAGATATATAGGAGAGCAAGGAAGGAGAGTGGTGCGTCATGTGTTGAAACTGCAATGAGTAAGCATTTTGGTCATTTGCACAATGAATTTGAGGGAATGAAATGAAGCACGAGACACAACAATGTATGTCTAATATAGGAAGGTTATGTTTTATTATAATTAAGTTTGTATTTAATTTACAAGCTCATGCGTCATCAAGGAATTTCCATGTGTTACTCCTTCTGTCTGTTCACTTTTTACTCTTTAGAATTGTAAAGTGGCAAGTGTGTGGACATTCGCTTAGCCGACTCAGCATGTGAGAGTGGACCATAGAATGTGGTGAGAGTTAAAACAGTATGTTTGTAATGGAATGGAAGATATGCAGGGCCTTTACTGGAATGTGGGACTTTCAATGAAAAAAGGAGTGAGCTGGCACTGCTTGTATGTCTCGAAGCTTTACGTTAGATCTTTACTTACAACCCGTTTTCCATATATGTATGAACATACTTTTTCTCACTGTACTTTCCTATATCTTAATGTTTTCAAATAATAAAAGGTCGACAAGATCAGCTCCTCTGAGTGCAAGGCCTGTGCTGTGTATGGATATAATATTCTGTGTTGTATGGGTAAGTGTTTGAGGTTGGCACACTTGTATCGTGAATGATTACCATGCACTGCTAATGTATCTCTCTGCTACCCCTGCCTTCCAGGCCACTAGATGCAGCGGCTCTGCTATTTTATGAGCTTTGTGCCTTTAATGTGTCAATTAGTGTGTGTCTCTAGGCAATGAGGTGTCACTGTCAGCTGATTCTCCTCATATTGCTAAAGCCATGCTTACCATTATATCAAGCATGCTAAATCGGCTGGCCAGGGAATGCCCCTGCTAAACATATCTCCACACGGACTCTAGGCTGTAGGGTGAATTTGTGGCGAGCCTGGCTCAGTTTCACCTGATAAGATATGGAATACTAAATTATGACTTTGATACTTTAAGAGGTTAAGGATAACTTAAAGGACAGTTATCATTGTCACCTGACTCACGTAAGGTCTCTCATCCCAGAAAAATGTTTCAACAGCGCTAAGCCGCGTCAAGTAGGTGGAGAGACTCAATGACAGCGCAGATCAATAAATATTCCTTTCAGAAGTTTACTCACATTCTAGAATTATAGAGTCATGTATGTCAAATCTTTGTTTTACATATTTTGATAGTCTTTCTTGGCGCTTAGTGGATCACAAGCTGGCAGCAAGCAGACTTTCCCCAATTTGGGGTATGTTAATAGTTGGATGCCATAAGCCCATTGAAGCAGGTCAGAATTTTATTCTATTGGTAGACACCTCGAAATACATATATTAAATTAAAAGTTGATGACAGTCAAGAGCACAAATAAAAGCAGTTTGATTTCCTGGGTTCCATCCCGTGTCTTCTGTAGGTTATTGTTCTATGAGGTTATTTTTCTCTGATTGTTTTGGCAAAGGGTTTTAAGGCCAAATTTAAAAGAAGAGTAGACAGAGGATACCCCTTTTTAGTACCTTTGCCTATGGATATTTTGCTTGTAAGCAAGCCTATAGAATTCATACACTCTGCTGAATGTGAGTAAAACGACATTAAACTAAACCTTTGTTGGAAATTCCAGTGAACTTCCTTGAATGACGTTTCAACATCTAGGCCAATCAGGAGATGGTGGTCAGGTTTGTCTAGGGTAAAGTTAATACCTGCTGCTGCAGAACTTAAATTGATTGCTCCCCTTATTTTGCCAATAGAAACCTGATTGATTCAGGCCTTTCCTAGACTTTCAGGCCAGATTCCTAAATTAATTTGTACTATGGGCCTACAGTGGCCATGGTCCAAAGAGTTTTTAACGAATTGTACAGCAGAACAATTTGAAATTACTTTATTGAGCAGGAAAGGTTAAAATTAGAAATATGCACGCTCAAGACACTTTTGTAGCTAGTCATGGAGCTTGATACATTTTTTAGACTATTTAAATAATTTGTTTAAACCCAGTTTAATTCCCATTAAAAAACAATCATAAATAAATTAGCCTATTGCTTCCACTTTTTGGGAGTCTAAATGGACCAAACACTGGGGAGTAATATTAAACAAAGAAACAGACAACGTAATGTCACTTAAATTATCTAGATTCCAGAACCAAATTGATATGTATAAAGCTATATGGTTAGCAAACACAAGGAGATGATGGACAGAGTGCTGAAACTTTTCTTACACTCACCCCCAGTCACAGATCTGGGTTGAATCTATCATCGTTATTTAGCTCATCAGCCAGGCTAGCGTGAATCCAGTGGCAAAGTGAGCAAGGGACTCACGTTTCCGGTCCAGGGAAGACCTGGCTTGGCATTTCGGGCTGGGCTGTTCCATGAGGCACAGGGTCAAGACTGATTTGCATATAGCTGGGTCTGGACTAGGGTGGCGAAGTGAGCTAAAAAACAATAATGGATTCAACCCAGATCTGTGGCTGGAGGTAAGTGTCTGAAAAGTTTCAGCGCTCCATCCATCATCTCCTTGTGTTTGCTTTGTTCACCCTAAGTTGGCAGGGTATGCCCAAACGTGGCTCCCTTGCTTACTTTGCTACTAGATTCAAGCTAGCCTGCCTAATGAGGGGTGTGACCTCAAAACCGGTTCCAGGATGCTTGTTTTAGGTCCAGGAAAGACCTGGCTTGGCAGTTCGGGCTGGACTGTTCCCATGAGGCACAGGGTCAAGACTGATTTGCATATAGCTGGGTCTTAACTGGGGTGGCAAAGTGAGATAAAAATTATGATGGATTCAACCCATATCTTTGACTGAGGGTGAGTGTCTGAAAAGTTTCAGAGCTCCGTCCATCATCTCCTTGTGTTTGCTTTGTTCGCCCTAAGTTAGCAGGGTATGCTCAGAAGTGGGCCCTTTGCTCACTTTGCTACTGGATTCAAGCTAGCCTGGCTGAAAAGGGGTGTGACCCCCGAAACTGATCCCAGGATGCTTGTTTCCGGTCCAGGGAAGACCTGGCTTGGCAGTTTGGGCTGTACTGTTCCCATGAGACACAGAGTCAGACTGATTTTCATATGGCTAGGTCTGAACTGGGGTTGCGAAATGAGCTAAAAAGTGATGATGCATTCAACCCAGATCTGTGACCGGGGGTGAGTGTCTGAAAAGTTTCTGCGCTCCGTCCATCATCTCCTTGTGTTTGCTTTTTATAGCTATATAGTTGTCATGACTCTGGGAAGGAGTAGGTGAGGTTCACTAACTCAAAGGAGAAGAGCTTGGCAAAAAAGGAGGATGAGAATGCTAAGCGCATGGAGACTGTGTAGACCAGTTCATGGGAAGCTGGAGCAGGCAGCCTTTTCTGCTCAGAACTAATTTCACTGCATTCCTTTACGGAAGATTGTACCTCCTCTTCCACTATTCTCCAAATGAGCTCCTCCTGAAGCTGAGCATCAGAAATTCTGCCTTGTTCCATTTTAAAATATTATTCACTATTTTTATTAAATTTTTCAATGTTGGTCAATTGCAACACAAGACCAATTCCTCCGTTCTCCCGATGTTCTTAACTGTTTCCTCGCTCATGGGGGGGCGAAGAAAATGTTTATAAATATGGTAACAAGTTGACTTCCAAACTTGCACATTAAAGGCTGTCGTTCTCGATAAATATGTCAGGCTTACATAGTGTGATGGATGGACATAATGTCAATGTCACAGGCCACCACTTTCGATAAAACCTACATTACATATGCCGCCTCAGTGGTTCTAATGCCATTCCAACAGAATGAATACAAGCGCAAGCCCACGAGATTCGAGACTCTGTACCTGATAACGGTTGGTAGTGGTTTAGTTTTAACGCCTTCAGTGCCCCGCCCTTTCCCCCTCCTGTGCCGGCCGTTACATTAGCGGGCGGGGTTCATGACGAGATAGTCTCGTCATGGGCACAGCGCAACCGTGCTCCATGACGAGACTATCTCTTCATGGGCACAGAAGAGGTTAAAGCCTGCAACTATAAAACGGTAAGCAGCCAAAGCGGCTCTCAAAAGATTCATAAAGAAACTGAAATTAGACTGCATTTAAATAATAGTGAGAAAACAACAAACATCATAATAAAACGGGTCTCTCACATCTAAAACGTATTTTTTTATTTTTCTTCTACGAACCCAAATAAAAAGAACAGTTGCAAAATTGAGATATCCATTAACACACGTAACTAATTCAACTCCAAAACAATTGCCACATATAAAATAGAGTATAACAAAATATATCAAAGTAAACCACATCACTTAACTGACACTGAGCAGCAACGACAAGAGGAAGATGGCTGCTAGGTTGAGGTTTATGAGGACTGGCATGTTCTAATTCTGGAATTTTGAGTCTTGGTTAAAGGTACTTTAAAAAGCTGCAAGAGTAAGCAATAAAAGATTAATGCATAATCCTAGCCTCTGTGGGTTTAATGAAATTCAGATTATCCTAACATATTGTCTCGGAGAATCTTAATTGTTATTTAATAGTATACTGATATGACTGTTATTGTTTACCATTTTCATTTGTCGTTATAGTCTGACTTGCTGTATCTGAGGTATTAAACATCTAAACTGTCAGGGAGACGTGATATTTACTGCAGTGTATTTTCCTCTTTTATCCCCAATCCCAATTTGAAAACTTTTGATTTATTCATGCCTAGACGGGAATATCGAAACCTGTACACTGACCATCAAATTCAATTTGTTATCTTCTGTATTGCCGCAACTGAATTACTTGCAAGCTTTATGCTACTACGACTTAATTTAATTTGATGCTTTCGCATACCCATGGTGATTTTAAATCTTGTTTCTGAGATTTAGATATGTTAGTTTGGCCCTTAATTTGTAATAAACTTCTTTAACTTTACTTATCAATTTCGGGTCTTTAATCTGTAACCATTTAGGTTACACTGTAAATTGAATTGTTTGATTGATGTTAACTTCCCTTTACCTCTCAGGCAACTATCAAAGGTTCATTGCAGGATAAATGGTAAGACAAGCCAGGTGCTTTATTCAGTGGTATAAGCTGGGCATCAATCTTTGAACCAAAATGTTTACAGTAAACATGAATCTGCCACCCAGAATTGAACATGTACTGTAGTCCTTTATTTGTCTTGTAGAAATTGAGTGTACAAGAAGTCGGAACACTTACTTTTAAAATGTGTTTAGGCCCCTAAAGATAAGCTGCCATTCTCATGTAGCAAACCTAAAAGCCCAGCAACTAGGGATGGTTTATGGGTTCTCTGCCATTAGGAACTACGACAGGATCTTTATTCTGTTCAATGTTAGATAGTACTTGTCCAGAATTGATTCTGAAACAGGTAATTGGGCTCACTTAGGATCAGCAGCCAAATGGGTCTTTTATTTAGAGTTCTTCTAACAACTGATAAACATTTGAATACATTTGAATACATTTGCTCATTCTTTATTAATTTTTAAATTAAGCAATTCCCATGACAACCCACCAAAAATGCACAATCAATTAAAAAAACATCAAATGAATTAATAAAAAAATGCAACATAAAAAACTTAAAAGCATACATTATTAAACATATTACCAACCACTTTGCAACTTTCAAAAATATTTACTCCAATGCTATTTTAATAAGCAATATTGTGTACATTGATATTTTTATTTAACACTAAGGGCATCATTAGGATGGCGGGCGTATGAAGTCTGCCCGCCTTCCTGATATAAAAAGGGACCGCCCGCCATTAGTGCGGCGGTCCCGTGGGGGTCATTAGGATGTGGCCGCCACACTGGTGGGCGCATCCTGCATTCTTGACATTGCGGCGGGCGGTGAATTCAGCACTGCCCGCCGCAATGCCAAAAAGGCATGTCGAGCATTTTCATGCACAACGTGGCGCGCCCCGCGTGGTGCCTGACATGTTGTGCATGAAACTGCAGGGGGGTGCCATAGGTACCCCCCATGTGCACCACCCACCCCACAACTTCCTGGGGGCCTGCTACGGGCCCCCAATAGTAAAGACCGCATGCCTTTCCCCGCATGCATTATAATATGGATGGCAGTGTCTAACAGACACCGCCACCATATTAAAACCTTTTCCGCCCGGTCGACTCATCGACAGTGCGGAAAACCGGCGGACAGTCTTTCCGTCTGCCGGGGTCCCCCCGGCCATTGTAATATGGCAGGGGGAGAAAGGCATGCGGGCGGGGAAGAATGTCGGGCAGATCGCCACCGCCATGTGGGCGGTGGCGATCCGCCCGACATTCTAATGGGCCTCTAAGAAGATTTGATATACTTACCTTCGATATTATATCCCAAGATATTTTTGTAGTAACATTACTTTTACATTGATAGTGAGGCCCAGTGTCAATGGCTTATAGGGCAATACACATATGATAATATATTATATACCAGATACCCTCCTCTAACTATTTAATGAATTGAAGAAATAACAGAAGAGTTTGGTATTCTCTCCGGCTATTCAAATAATAAAGTGAAAACAGAGGGGATGGGTTGGAAATTATCAAACTGTACAAGTAAAACACATTCTGTAATTAGATACTTGTGCGTCACAGTCACCAATAGACCCGATGACTCACCCAGTACCAACCTCAAAACGGCAATGAGTGAAGTCAAAGAGATACTTAATACATTGAGGAAATTACACCTGACGATATTTGGACTAACGAATCTGATTAAAACAGAGATACTACCAAGACTGCCATATCTTTTCAATAACATACATCTGTTCTTCCTCTAAGGAAGGCATAGCAAAGATGCAGAGTACGTTGAGTAGTTTTATATGTGCAGCATGGGAATCAGGCTTAGCTGGAAAAGGTGAGAAGGAAAGTGGATAAAGGCAGTTTAACTCTCCCCGATTTGTGGATATCCTGTTTAGATTTTCAATTAAAAAACTGTAGAATGTTGCTGTCCAGACCAGAAAACATGTGTAGTGGTAGAGAATTTTCCAATTTACTACACATGCTGGACAGAGATAGTTTGCTACATAAATTTGGGGACCCAAGATTTTTTTTAAAGGAACATTTTAAAGTACTTTGGGCTTTTTGGAAAAATTGTATATTCTAAGGAGACTACTTGGATAGGTAACTATGCAAGGTATGCCCCTAGGACAAACAGAGCCTCCTGTTAAGAGAGGCTGGGCTTCTCCACTGTGGTCAATTGTCAGACGGTTCACAACTATTGCCATGGGAAGCCTTAGCAGAGATTACAATGGGCAGTGTCTCATGCGTTAAATATTTCTAGCTAACATCTTGGTGGAATGAAATAACAGAAACAGTTGGTGATGAGTTGAAATTTGAGGAAAGCGTACAGGACCCTGGGCCTTTAAGGAAGGAGATATCATTATGGTACTGGGACTTAACAAAAGGGGATGACAGAAATACGAAGAGCCTGCCGCAAACCTGGGAAGGATACCTGCCAACACCTAAGCAACCAAATTTATGGCAACTATCCTTTAACCTTTATTTCACTGTCAATGCTGCTGCCTTAAAGAAGAATCACTTCTATGCCATCCACAGAATTCACAAGACACCAAGCTGAATGAGCAACTTAGTTAAAAGCCCAGTCCCAAGCTGTAGGAGGTGTGGAGAAATGAAAGCTGATGATATTAACTTGATTATGATGGGCTTGACACTCACCAAGTTCTGGTAGGATGTAAGTGGTATCCAGTCAAACATTTTGGGCCAAGAAATTAAGGTAAGCCTGTACCTTTGCTTTTTTTGTATGGACCTCAAAGTTATGTCATCCTACCAAAATCCAAAGTCAAGTTTTGTTTCTCATAATGCTCCTTGCAAGGAGAGAGATATGTCGGAGGTAGATACAGTCCCACCCACCGTCACATCTTGATTGGCTTAAAGCTGCGGTAGCAATAAGTAATTGGGAGTTAGCGCTCGGTCCCACAGATGATGTCCAAGAGTTGTGGTTAACGTTGAAGTCAATGCAATCCAGGTAAACCAGACACATGACTGACATACTATCCCACATGTTCATTTATTATACCATGTGTGGTGAGCAACTTCTGGACCATAAGCAACTAGCCACCTCGAAAAGTTTCTATAATGACTGTTGTCTCCCCTTTTGACAGGACGATGTAAGACCATTGTACTGGTAAATGAGGACTGAATAAATAATTAAAAAAAGATACTGAGGCTCAGTGGTATTTAAAACTCAATATTAAGGCACCATAGTAACCTTCAAGTCAATTTAATAAAGGGTTTCTGGTATCAAATCAGGTTAAATATTTAGGATTACTAATAAGACAAGAGTGCAAAAGACCCCAACTCAAAAATGTAGGTCATCAAACACATACTTTTCCCCCAGTGTATATGGTCCCTCAGAGCATGCTTTGTATTCATAGAATATTACTGAAGACTTATTTCTAACTTCCCTGGAGTGACCTAGTCTTTAATGTATTTAATCTTGAAAGGAAAAACTATAAGGAATACAAGATATCCAATTCAATTGGTTCATCAAGCTTTCCATAGTCCTAAAGACCTAGGGGCATATGTATCAAGCGATTTTTTAATCGCAAACGCTGTGATTCGCAAAATACAGCGTTTGCGATTAAAAATTCGCAAAACTGGATGTATTAGGCAAATTCCCAACGCAAAATTAAGGAATTGCTAATTTAGCGATTTCTTAATTTTGCGTAAGCATTTAAGAAATCGCAAATTGCGATTTCTTAAATGATAAGTAGAAAGCACCCAAGTTGTGCGAATTATCCTTAAGGAATCGCAAATTACCACCAACTTCCAGTTGGTGGTAATTTGCGATTTCCTTTAAAAAATCACTTTTTTGAATTTTACAAAGTGCCACGTGGCGCTCATACATGCCCTTAGGGCATGTATGTGTGCCATATGCACACACATGCTCATTTCGGGGGTGCATCAGGGTGTCATCATGACACCCTTGCACCTTTGAAATTATTCTCAAATTGCGATTAGCAAATTGCGAATCGCTATTTGAGAATTACTTCCCATTCATTCCTATGGGTCTCCTGGCCCATAGAAATGAATGGGCAGGTATTCCTTAATTGCGAATTCGCAATTTGCTAATCGCAAATAAGGAATTTTAAGAAATCGCAAAAAGTTTGCAATTTTTTAAATACATCCCGTTTTGCAATTCTCAAATAGCGATTCTTTAAAAATCGCTATTTGAGAATCGCAAATGGTGATGTTGATACATATGCCCCCTAATCTGTTCTGAACCTGTCTTAAAATACCCAAGTGTTTCGATGGAGTCTCATCTCCATGCCATCGACTGTCTGTTGGATAGGAAGCAGAGCTGGTCTTTCAGAAGCTGGTGAGAATAATATATAATATCCTGTCATCTTTATTATTTGAAGACTATTTCCCAGAGAAAGGCATTATTCAACGATTGAAAGAGTGCCTACCAATCACGTTGTCCATAGAAACTTTGCAGTATTACCTGCTAGAATGTTCCTTTATTTGTTGATCATGCTCCACTCACATGATTATCACAAAATATAGGAACTAATCTAAGGATCCTCAGGTGGTTTCTCATTTTCCAAACTTTTCACTATAATATTTTACGTAAAGCTGGGAAACTGCAAAATAACCTCGATTTTCTTTGACGATTCCCAGAAAAGGTTTTGTCAAATCATCAAAGTGTTAGTGAACAGGATTCTCAAGGGTGTCTCATATACCTTTTCCCTTAGTGCAGGAAACTTCCAGTCTATCCGAACAGGAAGACTTGGGGACCATTAGGTTGCCCATAGAATGAGGACTAACGTTGAAATTGGGGAGAAAGGCTGAACTATCTCACCTGGAAGTGACCTGTCAGAAGGAATAAGAAAGAGAGGAGCATCGGGATTCAATAGACAAGGACATGAAGAACATGACTGAACCACTTCGGAGGAAAATTGCTATGGAGAGACAGAACACCATATATATTTGGAAAAGAAGATGAACATTTGCAGCCCAAGCCACAACATGAACAAGAAAGGAACGAGCACTTCAGATGGATGTGTGCCAAGAGGCCATGTAAGAATGGGAAAGCACAATCCTGGAAGAGGTGCACCATTATCATACATGTCAAAAGACACGATTCAAGCAGGCAATGTTTTTAAGCCGAAAAGGCCTTTATTTTATCTGTCTACTGCCAAAAATCTCCTCTTTTTCAGTGTAAGTCAACGGGGAAAATCCATTCCCAGGCTTTCTTTTTCAAAATCTCCCTCTTACCAAGTTAAAAAATTTGGCAATTATGCAAGATGCCATGAAGGAGTGGAGTGACGTATTACCTCTAACGGCAACAGGCATGAGGCAGGCAGCACCGTGAACACTATTAACCAGACTAGACAAGTATATGCTGTAAAATTGTCACAGTTGCCTAGAAATATCCAGCAAAGGGAATTGTTTACTTTCTTCTCATTTTCCTTGTTTTTGTTTCATTGTCATTTTGAGAAACTAGTAAACGAGTAAAAATAAGCAGCATTATTGAAGTGCAAGAGTTTTGATTTGGTTATAAGAGTTTGGCCTGCAGAGCAAATGAGATCTTAACCATCAGAAAGAATGCAATGTGACTGTTATTAATGTGATGGAAATAGTTAAAATTTGTTGGAGTTCTTACGATTGCATGAGCTTGTGCTGGCAAAGCAGCTAGCATTATCATAAATGTATTTCACACTCTAATCCAAAGCTGGATGGAAGATTCCAGATTTAGATGTAAATTCCAAAAGTTTTTTGTTCACATCTGAAGCAAAAACATATTGGAGTTTCAAGCAAGAATATTCAGAAAGAAAAGAGGGAGAAAAATAGAACACAAGAGAGATGAACAAAAAATACTCAGTCTATCTGATTAAAAGAATTCCTCTCCACTATTTTTCCGCCTGATTTGTTCTCTCGAGGTACAATGCCACTCATGGGATCACCGGAATACTGCGAAGAGGGTCCAAGAAAGTCTTCGGCTCCTGGTCTTCTGGGCCCCCATGGCGCTGGTCCTTCTGATGGCTTGTGTTCGTGAGGTATTGACCCTCCAACTCATCATGACCCTCCTCTTCCTTCTCAGTCTGGCATTCCTGTGCCTCTTTCTAGTCCTGAGGTCAGCCAGTTACCACGAGCAAGTATAGGTGGACCGGGAAGGCTCAGTGCGTGGCAGGATGTCAGACTGTGAACCTTAACTGGGTAGAAGGGCCCCTGGAGGACCAGTCTGTGTTTCCATGGTAACAGGTAATGAAAAGCTGCACCAAGGAATTGTCCTACACAAGCATCATTAAAAACTTTCCAACTTTGGAGATGCTGTGGGCTACCACCTTACTCACGATCAACGTTATACCCATCTGGCTCCAGTAAAGATGATTTTCTATTCTGCTGCCTTATTCATCAAAGTTTTCAAGAAAGAGTAACTTGTCACTCTGGCCCTGAAGAAACTTCAATTATTTTGACTTCAAGCTTGCATCATCAACAGAACCTGCTGCAATTTCTACAAGACAATAAATAACAGCCAATCTTGCCCCATTTGCTAACAAATCTACAAAATCGAGAGTCCAAGGCAACGCATGCAGCCATGTCACTAAGGGATTGGAAACCAAAAAAAAAACCACTGTTAAACAAGCGTTTGCAAGCCAAACACCCAGGCAGTGGAACAACATACTGCCACAGATCAGGCTTGCTCTGTCACTTCTCCACATTCAAGGAGAACTTCTCCACGCACTTCACCAGGTCACTGAGCCCAGGTAGAGACGATAACATTAACCAGGGCACACTATACTGACACTTCCTCTCTCCACCACAATATTCTATGACTAACAAGGCGTTTGCTATATAATTCCAGATGCATACAAAATACATGAACTAGGCTGCAGTTCTTCCTCTTGTAAAGTGTTGATGTGAGATGTGCCTTCATTATTTAATATAAAAAGGTGCCCAATGCTCCTTCCTTGCTTTCTTGAGGTAACATACACTCATGGCTTTCCACTGCGAGTTAGATCTAAGTGTCATCTGCACATGGAATTTATAAACGTGGAGATGTACATGTTTGTGAGTGGTACCATGATTAATACTCAGGGATTTAATGCAGTTCTGTGAAGGACCACATGTGATATATCTAGTTACTGGCATTTAAGCTGCCCAAGTTGTATTCATTGTCTCTGTTGCAACAGGGAAGACCTAAATGCATTTGAGAGCAGTTTTAGAAGGCCTGCATGTTGCAGTATAGTCACTAGAGCCATCTGTGACTTTGTATTATATAATATTCCAGATTTTAAAGTGCAATTTATCACCACTAAGGGTATACAGGCGCTGGGGGCTGTTGAGGAGATTAACTGATCTATTGCCCAGAGTCACATGATGCTGAGCTGAGCTGCCGCCAGCATCGGGGATCGAACCACTGGGGAGAGGATGTGGTCTGACGGCTAGATTGCCGACTTTGGAGCTGAGAAACCAAGGTTCGAGCCTCGTTGTTTTGTCCACATCCTGTGATTCTGGGCAAATCACCTAATCTCCCTGCGCCTACCACAAAAATGAATGTGTCCTTGTGTAACGTAACTGGTGCTCATGTAAAGGGGTCCAATGCCTTCGGGCCAAGTTCATGCTATATAAATCTGCAACAAAAAAAGACATGAGCCCTGAGCCGTTGCGCCACACCTCTCCCATTCGATAAGTTTAAGGCTATTGCCTATTTGGCTGAGGAGGCCTTCTTTTATTATTATCATCTAGCCATCTTTTTGCTCCATGTCGTTTTGTAGTTTGTGGGTGGTGAGTTTCTTAGGTGATTACACATCGGATGGGAATTTTGGAAGTTCAGTTGGGCCAGCACGATATTACTATAGGGACTGAGTGCTTGGTCAGGTGGTTCATTGTACTAATACATCCCTTCCAGGGGTCTGTGTTTCATCTCATGCTCACAGGGTAAAATCCTGGTGCTGTCACACAGCCTTTTCATCCTTCCGTGGGCGATAAAACAAGTACCATTGAGTCGGGTAATAGTAACAACTACAACCCCCCCAAAAATGCACAAAGGCACTTTGCAACTACTTATATTATGTTCATTGTTATGCTTTTATCACATCATGAATATGTGGCTTGCAGAATAGTGAATGATGGGCTTCTTGTTAGAGTGGCAGTTAATCTTGATCTGCAGAAGTAGTGACCAGGTACTCTAGTTTGACATCATCTGATACTTACCAAGATAGAGTGGCGTCTCATCCACAATGGCGGAGCAGCGTCGCCCCACTGGCTCAGAGACTGCAGTTGAAAAATAAACCGACATTTTATTTTTTTACTTTCCAGCTGCTGGCTGACCCAGCATGTGTACGAAGGGGTAGGTCTGGGCCGTGGGAGGGAGGAGGAATGGAGAATATGTGTACTTCTAAGTGCGCATGACTGTTTGGCCAGCTGTCTTAGGCCTGTCAAACAGACATGCACAGTTAGGTTTCTCCAACCCAGATGTATTGTTGGAGAAACAGAACAGACTCCCTGTGCCTGAGTGTCTACTGGCACCAGGAAGCAGAGGAACGCAGAGGCATGTGGTGACTGGCAACTTCAGGTAAGTCTATTAATTTTTTTATTATTAAGCGCCCGCGCTCCCCCCGTGACCACTCCATCTTCCCCACCACTTTTTGTTTGTGGTGGCCGTCGCTGCCAAGATATTTATTTTTATATTGTGAATATCTCTCTTGTGTTTTTTTTGGTAGGGCATCTAACTTAGAGTTGTCAAAAATCAGGAGGCAGTCATAGGAGATAACTCATATAATATACTGTTTACTTTTCTTTTTGCTGTAACTGCCTTTTTTCCATATGCGTTCCAGCTTTCTGTTTTCTTTTTGAATAATTCTCTTTCCTTTTTGCACTATGTGTTTGATGAGATTCCTTTTCAGTTGTAAAGTGTGTAATTTCCATGATGCTGCACTGTCTAGATAGATGGTCTCAACCTTAGCAATGGGGCATTTAACAAAGTTCAATCTTTATATTCTTGTACTTTTGACCACACGTTGTTTTGGAAGGAAGGCACAAACCAGTAAAAGTAAACCCAGAATTCGCACATAAAAATGCTAAAGAGAACAGATGTGAAAGTGAAGTAGAGCTGGCATGGCCAAATATCGGTTCACACGGAAAGATGGCAAGCAATATTGTAAGTCTGCATTTTGTTACTGTCTTTTCTTGGGCTTAATGCCTTGAATGAGAAAGATATAGAGTGAGAAGGACAGATGCACAGATAGAAGCAGAGGAAGGGTTGCTGAAAGAAGTACTCGCATAGAGCGCTAGAGCCTTTTATCTGATTTATTTGCATTCAGTTCTTTTTTTGGATGTGAACCAACTGCCCGAAGATAACCTCCAACAAGATGGAAGTACTGGCCATTGACAATTAGGCGTCTCCAGGGAATTCCACCTGGTGGACATTTGAGCTAGGACCGACACCCACAGACCACGCAGGAAATCTAGGCAGCACCCTAGATGATAAACTCAACATGACGGCTCAAGTCAATGCAGTGTGCACCTCCTGCTTCCACATGCTACACATGCTGTCACAGATCTTTAAATGGTTGCCTCAGAATCAGACGAACCATCACGCAATCATTCATCACCAGCATAGTGGGCTATGAGAAAACTCTATGCTGGAATCGCCAAACAACTCCTACACAGACTCTCTAAAATGCATCCACAAGACTTATGCTTGACCTCCCACGCCGCACCTACATCACACAGATGTCAGGAAGTTTTACTGGCTCCCATTCACAAACACAGCCAATTCAAACTTCTCACACACATATACAAAGCCCTACACAGCACAGGACCAGAATACCTGAACAGCCGCATACACACTCACCAACCCACCAGACACCTATTCTGTGCCTCACTATCACTTGTGCACACTCCCTGCATCCACAAAAGCAAAACTGAAGGTCACTCATTCTCCTACATCGCACACAAGACATGGAACAACTTCCCTCAACACATCAGAGCCTCCTCCTCACTTCTTGAGTTCCGCAAGAAGCTGAATTTCTGCCTCTTCATTTAAGCACTTTGGGACCACACACCTATACACCTTGCCCAAGTGCCTGGACACCCTCTTGTGTGATTAGTGTGCTTTATAAATCAATATAACACAACACAGAACATTATTGTGAACATGGATAAAACAATTTCATAATGAATGTGCCCATTTAAAGCTTAATACACACATGCACTATACACAATATATCCTCTGGGACAAATTGTTGAATTATAGATCAGTAAATGGGAGTAATCCGCATATAAAATACGTTTCGAGTCCATATACCTAAACTAAGCCAGTCCTTCAATATAAACAGTGCAAGTATATAAAATGATCCTGTTAATAATATTGTGAATGTGTGTAAAAAAAACTGGTAATAAAAAAATACATTATTCCTTCACTCGACAGACATTGATAAAATCAACGTATAACTATGAAGACTGTGATGAAAAAAAAGTACATATCGCATGCGGATTCTTGATTTTCCCCAAGCCCCCTCACTGCATTATAGCCAAGGTAATAAGAAATTTTGCTTTCCCTGCCTTTGCTGTTACAGCCGCAGTGTCTGCAAGCAGCCGCCAGAGGGCAGGGCAACTCCAAGAGCCACACATTACAGTATTACAAAAAACAGGAAGCAGGCAGCGATGCACTCAGATCCTGGCCAAACAACAGAGACTGCAGTTCATTCCAGGGGTCAGGGGCATATTTAAACTTGCTTCATTACTGCCACCATTTTCTTTGCCAGAGATTTTCATTTTTTCTTAAATCAGTTTACCTCGGGTTCTTTCCGAGACAGGGAGATGAAAGTGCTGAGTTCCATTTTCATTTGTGGATATCAAGCTTTTTATCAAATTACAGAGGTGGTGTTTTAGAATTTTTCATATCTGATCACGGAGAACAGCCACAAATAATTTCTGTTCTTTATTCAGGAGTCTTTCTGGCAGTCACAGTATTTTATTTATTTATTACTTAATATTGTGCTGTAGTCAATCATGTGGTATTCAGGGAAAAGAAAATAGAGCTTTTCGTTTGAAAAATCTTGTGTGGAGCAAAACAGCATTACAATGAACCGAAGCGACAGTGTTTATTTTTCCATTTTGAATTTAAGTAAAACTGTATAGGGCTTTATATTCGCTACTAAGACACCCATAGATTTGTTTAGACCTTATTTCACTTTTTCATCTTGAAAAATACAATTTTATTTAAATTGTCTACCAAAACAAAAACTGCGTTTTTGGATTTTCAAAGTTATTTTTATATTTCCCTTTTGTCACCACTCGGATTGCTATTTAAACTAATTTGTTTCTTTTTTAGTCCTCACATATTCACCAGTTGCAACCCCACTGTCATTAATATGGAAGATCTGCATTGAGTAATATGACTGGTCAGAGTGGACCAGGTGACTATGTTTTGAAAATTGTTCGATATTGGATTCCTGTATAGCTCTGTAAGGCCAGAGGTTTACTTTGAAACATTGCACAATGAAAATCGGACTGTAAAGTTAAAATGATGAATATGTGAAATCAGTGCTTAATTTGAGCCGGTGCTTTCTGGTGCTTGGCACCGGCACTGAATTGGTTTCTGGTGCTCGGCACCTAATTGTCAACATCACACTTATAACAGTCCACCACATGGTGCTCTGCTCATCTAATTTAGAGATAAGCATAATAACGGTAGTTTAGAACTGCAATATACATTAAAATTGCTAATACCTGCCTCCACAGCCTTTCCTTTAGCTTTGGGGACCTGGAAAAATCTGAACTGTCGCATTTACATGCAAGAGAGATGGCTAGTAGTTGTTTTGGCAGCGTTGACAAGGGCGATGGTGGTGCAAGCTGCACTGGCCTCCTGGTCAAGGTCCTGACACTTAATATTTTACAAATTAAGCACTGTGTGAAATTAGGTTTGTTCTTCAACAAGGGACATATACACCTGGCTTTCTGCAGTTTTTAATTTGGAAACATTCCCCAGTTCTGAGCTTCAATCTAGCTCTTTGTTATGACACTTCCTTGCATTTTTACATATTAGCTCTTTCCACTGTTTTGTTTTATATACCAAACTTTAACGCCAGTTATTACTTGTAGTGTTTTGTGTTGAGTGAATGAATCAATTGGCAAGGGACGGCTCTGTAAAATGAATCTGCTTAAGATACTTTCTGGGGGCCTATTATGTAAAGGGCGCACTTTCCCTGTTTGCACACGGCACGCCTTAAAAGAAGTACGCCGAGCGCAAACAGGAAATGTGCGCCCTATTACATGGAATGCGCTGCCCTGGGGGCAGCACATTAATGTGAAAAACAGAGAGGCTGTTTTGAAGCCGCTCCGTGTTTCACAGTGCAGACGGCAACCCACCTGCACTTTAAAGGGAGATTAGAGAACTCCTTGCTAGTGGGTGCAATGAGTGACTGCACCTGCCTGCAAGGGGATGTCTGGGGGGGGGGGCATGGGACCCCCTTCACCCCATCCAGAGAGCTGCAATTAGGGGCCGCACTGACAGTGCACCACCTTTTAGGTGGTACACTGTCTGAGCGCTTCCTGACAACTTCTTTGCCTTTGCACCTACATCTATAATATGGTTGGCGCAGAGGCAAAGGGATTCCCTCATTTGAATGGGGCCACACCCCCATGAAAATGAGGCAACGCCTTCTGAAGATAGCGTTGGCGCTTTGTGTGTCAGCGCTATCGGTATTACAGAAGGGGACACACAAGCATCTGCGGCCCCTTCTGTAGTACCAAATTGCCCCAGGTGCGCACAAAGTGGACTCAAACACCCGTTGCTTCCCTGGGGCACTTCCATAATATTGCCCCTGGTGTTCAGTTTTGTTTTTCATTTCATTTTATGGGAAGATATCAAGAAGGAGAGCTGCAACGCATAGTGGGAGTGATGAGCATAAGAAGAGTATGAAAATGTGTGTATGTATATACTGCTCCAGTATATAATCAGAGTGGTTCAGATCTTATACTAATGCCACACACAATATTACATTACACTATGTGAAACTTTTTTTCACTCACCATTTTCTGTTAGTCAGTATTATCTCCAAGATCCCAAGGAGCTCTATGTATTGCTACAAACACATCTCCCATCTTTCCTTTATTGATCAACCTGAATTAATCTACCCCTATTAAGAACACTTGAGTAAATGCATGGGATCACAAGAGCAACAACTTAACAACCTTAACACAGCTTATTCGACTAGGAAAAGAAAGCACAGAATTCTAAAAATATATTTCCTAATTACCTGTAACCTCTGGTTCATGAGTAGCGTGCTCCATACCTCATCAGGGGTAGTAATTGCTATAAAAATAAAATTTACCATTACCATCTCATATCAATGCCAAAGCACTCCTATCTGTGGCGAGTTCATATTTTCCTGGGGGATACTTTGAGTTCCAGAATAAAGATAAAATAATACTCATTGCTAATTTTCTATTTTATAGTGTTTGTAATTTGATTGCAGTAAGTGTGTCGAACATCGCCTGGGACTTTACTACTTCATTAACTCATTTCCATGTGAAATATTCAGATGTTAGACCTGGCTTTGTAATGTCTGTAATTTATTTCCTCCAAAATACTACTGTATTTTGGGAAACGCATGTCAGTACCAGTCTCGGAAAGGTAATGATTACAGCGGTCATTTGGTGCATCCATTTTAGTGTTGTAAAAGGTTCTCTGCTGGGTGGTTTCCTTTTCGATACTCCTCTTATATATTTTGCAGTTTACTCTTTCTTTCTGCTCACTGACTCACCTCCCTAAGCATCCAACTTTTTACTTTATTTTTTAATATATCTATTTCCTTTATGCGCTGTTTGGTGACCTCCCTCTTCAGTTTTAGCATGTGTTATTTCCAAGGTGCTCTGATGTTTATATCGTCTCTGCATTATTATTGAGGATTTTTTAGCAAAGTTCATGTCTATTTATTTTTTAACTTTAGGCTACACATTGTTTTGTGAAGAAGGAACAAACCAGGAACATAATAGGCACATAAAAGTGCTAGGTGGAACAGAGACGAAACCCAGGGGTGGCTCCTTCATGAGAGTGGAGAAGCGTGCCCCACTGCCAAAAATGTCCCCCAGGAAAGCCCCAGAGATGAAAAAAAAATGGTAAGAAAGTTCGTGCATTACCATTTTATTTATCATCCACATGAACCGAGTGTCAGTACGGGGCGGGGCCACTGCTGCTGAGTGGCAGAAGTGAGCTGCGCACTTCAGTTTAAAGCGCACATGTCTTTTTGGCCAACCATCATGCAACAGCCAGCCAGACATGCACATTTTAAACTTCTGTAACCTAGCTGTCTAAAAGCAGCTAGGTTAGAGCAAGCACAAGCCTCCAGTGCCCTCTGGAGTGCCGAGAGAGGTCGCTCCCTCCAATCCTGACGCTGCTCTCATACTGGTGAGAGCAGCATCAGGATTGGTTAGGGGAATGTGCTGGAGACAATGGAGAACACGGTCGGAGTAAGGAGGACGGTGGATGTTGTGCAGCAAGCAAAGTAAGTGGTTATTTCTTTTTATTTACACTAACCCCTGACCTTATGCATGCATGCACCAACCAGACGTTTGCCCGCCCCTCACTCTTACTTTTTGCCAGCCACCGATGATGAAACCTGGGGTAGAGTTGGCATAGCAAGTATATGGGCACAGGCAACAGCTGTAAACAGTACTGGAAGTTCTTTGTTTACACATCAGGAAACCAGGAGTACACTTACAGATATATGGCCCGATTCACAAAGGCTTTGCTGTGACTTGGCCTCCTGGATTACTTCTGAAGTCCAGGGGTAAGCCTGGACAGGAGTAAGTCCCACGTACTCACAGCAGAATCTTTCTGAATCGAAAAAGAAATCTGCCATCTCACAC
Organism: Triturus cristatus; assembly: GCF_964204655.1. Taxonomy (NCBI): domain Eukaryota; kingdom Metazoa; phylum Chordata; class Amphibia; order Caudata; family Salamandridae; genus Triturus; species Triturus cristatus. Next base: position 633,981,734 of record NC_140589.1, on the reverse strand, counting down.
AATGCTTCATATGTGACAGTGTAGTCTAAGAACACTGTCTTAATGCTATCACTTTTTCAATGTTATTTTCAGTGCGTGTTTCCAGTCCAAATAAATGTCTTTTTATGGCAAAATGAAGGTAAGTGCAGTGATCACGGATTGGCGCTGCCAGTGTGTCATCTCTCTTTCAATTAGTGAGAGACAAAGAAGCGGGAAGGTAGGTGCCATTGTGAAATCACTAGTCAACTGTAATAAATTATTACAGGCTATTAGAGGTATTTTGTCTTGTTAGATGCAAGTTGTGATACCAGAAGCCCCTTGCCATAAGAAAATAAGGAACAGGTCTTTATCTGGATATTACTACGGTCATATTTATTATAATTGGATTATTGGGTAAAGTTTTTCTTTTATGTTGACTAATTAATTATGAGGAGGTTGGAATGTCTTTTATTTAACATAGGAAATTGGCACCGATTTTGTTTTCTGCAAAAGCACACATTTGCCGACTTTCAGTTGTTTTTTCCTCCTATCTAGGTTTGTAACCAGCTCTGTTCTTGGAACTAACTGCAGACTTCTGTCAGCACTCGCCAGTTACCAGGATATCCGTAGAAAGCAAGGAGAACTCTGTGTACGGCACTCACAGTGACCACAGTGGAGAGTGAGAGAAGCCCTCCGGACCTCGGTCTACATCCAAGTGATGTTTGTGCTTTAATAGTACTGATAATGGACTGTGTGAAAAATCCCAATCAAAGAAGATTTTACAGGGGGGAAAAGTAGAATCTACTATTTATGGATACATTATTTAGTAAAAATGTTTGTCAAAAAACTCCTCTCAATTTTATTTTTTTAAGCACAGATTTGTAGTTGTCACATTTTCCAGTTCTCTGCAGGTGAAATCCTTGACAGTACCATGAATTGTGATCATCGCACATCCTTGCGGATTCTGTTTTGATTACTCACACCTGTAGTTGATCTGTGATGCTTTTTGGTTGCTTTCGGTTTTAAGTCTGCACTTTAAGGAGGCAGTGCACAAGCCACTCAGAATCCGTAGTATTATTTTTGCTCCTGAAATTCAACAGAGAAATGCTCTTACATATTTTCTTTAACCTACAGTAGATGTGAAAAGTGCTCAACGCGATGGTTAAATCAATACGGTGTAAAACAGACCTTTCTTCCAATTACATTTTTTTTTTTTTAGAAAAAAAGAGTAGCTGGATGCCTGTAATATTTGTGTGAAAGCATTTACATTGCCCCTACTGTAATCTGTCTGTAGTAGCACTACTCAACAGTAATAGGAGCATGACATCAATGCTCTACTGTAATCATTTGTCACTGTTGTGTTGTGAGGTCACAGTGGCTTCTGCCAGAACCAAGAGTGTTAAAAGCTGCTCCTTGACCACACTTCCAATAGTTACTTAAACAATCCATGGCAAGGGAGCGCTTCAGCTCTTTTTGTCTGGGAGTGCCTGTCCCCGAAGCTTTAAAGCTGTGAGCCGGAAAGGAGATATTTATGTAGTATTGTATTTAGGGGATCGTTGTACTTCTTCAAAAGACAAACATTATTTTTCTGCATGTTACCACACATTCTTAGGCAATGACTTCCAGTATACTGAATAAAATATGTGTTTGCAGCGAATTACAGGCACCTACAGATTTCACATGTATTCTATGAAACTGCAACCACAGGCCTTTTTTCTACAGCAGGCGGAAGAGAGCAAAAATGGGTAAAAGTGTCAATTTCCCATTGATTACCTTAAAGTGTATTTTTTCATCTTCAAGATGTATCTTATATTTTATTTTTAATTACCCGAGGAGGAGAGGCCAGCAAAATAGTTGCAGACTATTTTGCCACATCTCTGATCCCGTCCCCACACTCACTGTCCATGCCCATTTTTTCTGAGGATCACAGTTCCCATAATATTTTATGAACATAAACTACTGGTGAAGACTGTATATGTTAATGTTCTGATATTGTTTAAAACTCTACTGTGAATTTTGCAAATCCATATTGTACCTAGAAGTCAAAGAGAGAAGAACTTCCCATGCAGAGTTTTATTTCTCCTCTCCTTTTTAAATTTGAACTTTGGGATATCTCAGACGTGGAGTTGCATTCCATTAATCTCAGTGTGTTCTGTGTGACCCCCTCACTGTGCAGGTTTATGCAGATATGATACCAACCAGCTTAGGTTTAGCGAGTAAGCTTTAAAACTCCTCACATAGACCTTCCACTGTGACTTGATGTTAATTTTTTCTGTTCTAAAAGGATCAAGCAAAGTATTTGGCCTGAAAATATTATAGATTCCTAATCTCTCCTGTTTGAGCCCACCACAGCTCTCGGATTATAAATCATCTGAGCATGGCTCCTATAAACGGAGTACGCCTTTGCAAAGAGGCTTGCAATTTCTGCTGAAATAATGTCATCTACTTTTGAGTAATCCACTGGCCAATTACTGATGACTAATAGCTTAGCTCGGTGTTCTGAAATGTATACGATTTTAAGATTTACACCTCACTGAAAGTACTGCACTCAGTGGCGTAGCTAGACCTACTGCCACCCGAGGCGAACCCTAAATTTGCCACCCGGTGCAGGTAAGAGCAGGGGGGGGGGTGGGAGGTAAGTGTCAACCGATGGCTGACCTGTTTCGGGGGGGGGGGGGGGTCTGGCAGCCAACACAACTTGCTCGCCTACACCGACCCTAAAAACAGTGCCGCCCGGGGCAGACCCCCCCCCAGTTACGCCACTGACCTCTCTTCATTAAGGTGACCAGAATTTTAAAGCCAAAAAACAGGGCATTTCTATAAACATAGAAGAAGGACTACAATTTTACTCCAACCCAGCGCACAGAATGACAGTGCTCCTTAGCAAAGAATTACAGAAGAAGCAGGAAGAACATACATAAAATGCTGATTTTAAAGCCAGTAGCATGCCTGTTAATTAAATTGCTTTCTAATAACAGCTGCAAACTATCCTTGCTTTGCAAAACATAAAAAGATACCTCCCACCGTTTTCAGCCGACCCTCTCTAAAAAAAATCCGGGACGCCTGGTCACCCTACTCTACATCCAGGTGGAGCCATTGGGGCTTATGCACAAGTGCATTTTGGAGTACGTAAAGCAGAACTCGCAGAGTACTTTTTTATGTACTCTTTAATTCTTTTGCACACAGGTTTCAAAACATCTAAAATGAGATTAACGTGGAACTATTTTGGTAACATTCATATACAATTAGTACAAATCAAAAGAACTGTGTTCTCTGTCCACATTTACTAAAAGGGAGTTGGACATTTCAAGGAATTAATCATAAAGGCACGTAATAGAATGTAAAAGAGTACTCCTGTAGTACTACTTCCCACACTCATAAATGATTTTGAGAATTGGCTACTTGTGTTTGCTGTAGCCTGTACAGGAAGGGTCAGGGATACAGGTAAAAGTAGGTGTAATGGATGATGGATGAGAGAGTGAAAGGAAAAAGAAGAGTGAGAGAGAAGGGGGCAAGAAAAAGAAAGTGACAAATCGAGGGGACACAAGAGGGGAAATGAAGGAATATGAAAGAGTGAGACAAGAGACGGGAGAGAGCGGGAGAGAAATAAAATGAGAAAGTGAGAAAGGAAAATTAGAGCGGGCAGTAGAATGGAGGTGAAGAGAGAAAAAGAGAATGAAACAAAGGGTGCGACAGGAGAACAATGAGGGAGAGATACATTGGAGACAGAAAGAAATAGAGAGACAGATGGGTAGAGAAAAGAGAGATGAGTAAAAAGAGTTTGAAAACGGAGTGAGACATAGAAGAAAATAAAAAGAGAGAAAGTAAGAGAACAGGCAGTGGAGCGTAACAGAAAGAAAAAAACAAAGAAAAGGCGAGTCTGGAAAACAATGAGAGGCAGAGAGAGTGGAGACAAAGGGAAATAGAGACACAGTGTGGGGGGGGGGGCATCAAAAGCAAGTCTCGTGTCCTTCAAAATGGCTTCCTAGGTGCTGATAAGTAGTAAAGAGAATTAGAACATGAAGTGCTGTGAAAATAGCTTTCCGGTAAGCTTTGTATATTCCGGGGCTTACAACCTCTAAGTCAGTTGCAGTCTGCGGCGGCGTCTCTTGCAGGCGGCTGCAGCTAACCTGTGTGGTATTTAAAGCTTACAGCCTCAAAGTCAGGCGAGGAGAACAGCTGGGAGTCTTAGAAATTCAAATATGATTGAGCTTAGGATATTGCGCTTTTCACATTTTATGATGGACTGTAATGAGCTTATGCGCCGTAAAAACCGGAAGATGCTAAAGAAAACATGGATCCGAGTGAAAAATGCCTCGGAGAGATTGTGAAGACGAACAAAAATACTCATGGCCAGAAATCAGACGCGGTATTCTGCCCCTCATATTACCGAATATTTTTAAAGAGGCGCGAGCATTAATTTCCCATTTTAAAGGCCCATCGTAAAGACAGAACACGGGACCGACTTTGAAGGACCACGTCTCGCTTGTTAAAGTACTTCTCCAAATGAACAATAAAATACATTTTCAAGTGTGGCATATCTAAGTAGTAAACTGCAATCCCAATCTATAGAATCAAAATTGAATTTGTGTCAGATTTACTACTGGGTTGTACTATACTGCAAGTACTGGATGAAAAAACTAATGTACTGCCCATGGGCTTAATGCTGCCCCTTCCATGCAGGTGTGTTCCGGCACCACCCTTCAGGTGCCCCCATTCTGCCTAAGACCTATAAAATATCTGTTGTGATAGTGGTTGTTTTAAAAGGAAATTCAGAAGTTCTGGTACTCACTGTCTAGAGTATCTCTTTGCTCCTGAGAAGTGCAGCTACTCTCCCATAAAGGGGGAGATTTACAAAAAAGTCATGCAGCGCAGCACAGCCCTGCGAGGCTATGCTGCGTTGCGCGACAGGGAGGGAGCAGGAGAGCGCCATATCTACAGACATATGGCTCTCTCCTCCCTTTTCACTTGCGCCGGTGCTGATTTCAGGTGCAGTGCCCCATGCAACCACCTTAGCGCCACAGCGCTAGGGTGTGTGCATTAGTCTAGCATAGGTTTTGTACAGGAAGGCTACCTTTCCTGTACACAATACGATGTCCAGACACGATGCAATGCTTTTCCCACTTTGTATGAGTGCTGCACAGTGCAGCATGCATGCAAAGTCGGAAAAGGAAGGAGAAATTAAAGCATTTCTCCTTACGTGCGCCTACTTGAAAACGGCGCAGTTTTCTCACACAGAACCCAATCTACATTATTTACCAAATAGGGTTTAGCGTGAGAAACCTTGGGTGGTTGCATGAGAATGCCCATGCCCCACCCTTGGTACGCCCTATGGGGCAAAGTAATGCAAAGTAGCGCTATGCGCTGCTTCGCATTACTTTTCGTTATTTCCGGGGCTAAACAAGTTTAGTACTGGAAAGTAAATTGGGAAGAAAAGATGTTGCGCTGATTTGGGTCACTTTTGTGATAAAAACAAGCGCAAAATCTTAGTTAATCTCTCCCTAAATGTATTGGCGCAGCGCAAAGAAGTGCAAGTATTCAGTACTAGAGAGTACCTCCCATATCAAGCACTGGTGATATTAGAGAGCCTGTGACTTGTATTCTTCCGAGTTTTCGCGCCCCTCGCAGTCTCAGTTGGGCGCGGGACTTATGGCTTTCTCGGACCGGGAGGGGGTGCCGCGCTCACCGGGTGAATAAATTAGTCAGTGTCAGAGGAGACCCGGTAGTGATACAAATCACGGTGCCTACCAGAAACCAGCTTGTTTCCCCAACACATATTTTGATGGCTTTTTGAAGTATTGTCGGAGATGCTCTTCTCAATCTGCCGAGTACGTTCTGTGAAAGTAAGTACAACATTACTTCCGGAAAAAAAAAAAAAGAAAAGCAGCTGGCATTAGAATGAATGGGCTTTGTTTGGTTGCCAGCTCCCAGTGAAACATTCACTAAATTCAGCAGCAGGCACAATAGGCGGAAGTAAACAGTGTCATGCTCTGTTATATGAGGAGCTCGTTTAAACCAGGCGGACAAGCCATCAGCAGCAAATCACGGCACCTACCGAAACAAGCTTGTTTCCATGACACGTAGTTTGATGGCATCTTGAAGAACGGTCGGAGATGCTTTACTTATGGCTGCTGCCACTCGTAGCGTTTCGATACTGTTCCTTTAACCCGCGCGAAAGTGAAAGCGAGTGAGGTGCTCTGGCCTGCGGAGAGCCCTACTGAAGACAAACAGTCTTCAACATGGACACGGACAAGGCGGAGCGAGTGGGCGCGCGGCTGCAAAAGTGAAAACAGCTGCAGCGTCCACACGCTTAATGACCCGTGAAAGACATGGCGGCTGCGCGCGTGCACGCTTGCGTGAACTCAAGCGCTAGGCCAGCCGTGGCAGCATTTTTTGAAGCCCTTACTAAAATTCTCGCCAGTCCAGCGCATGTGCTGGGTCAGGCGAGACCTAAAAAGGGCTCAAGTAAGAGAAGTTTAAAATGTGAAAAGTTTGAAAGTTAACTTTTCAAAGTCAAAACATTCATAAATAAAGCTAAGAAATGCAAAAAGTGAGATTTGCATATCTAGAAAAAGAGAGATTGTGAAGACGAACAAAAATACTCATGGCCAGAAATCAGACGCGGTATTTTGCCCCTCAAACTACAGAATATTTTTAAAGAGGCGCGAGCATTAATTTCCCATTTTAAATACCCATCGTAAAGACAGAACACGGGACCGACTTTGAAGGACCGCGTCTCGCTTGTTAAAGTACTTCTCCAAATGAACAATAAAATATATTTTCAAGTGTGGCATATCTAAGAAGAAAACTGCAATCCCAATCTATAGAATTAAAATTGAATTTGTGTCAGATTTTCTACTGGGTTGTACTATACTGCAAGTACTGGATGAAAAAACTAATGTACTGCCCATGGGCTTAATGCTGCCCCTTCCATGCAGGTGTGTTCCGGCACCACCCTTCAGGTGCCCCCATTCTGCCTAAGACCTATAAAATATCTGTTGTGATAGTGGTTGTTTTAAAAGGAAATTCAGAAGTTCTGGTACTCACTGTCTAGGGTATCTCTTTGCTCCTGAGAAGTGCAGCTACTCTCCCATAAAGGGGGAGATTTACAAAAAAGTCATGCAGCACAGCAACGCACAGCCCCGAGAGACTGCGCTGCGTTGCACGACAGGGAGCGAGCAGGAGAGCACCATATCTACAGACATATGGCTCTCACCTCCCTTTTCACTTGCGCCGGTGCTGATTTCAGGTGCCGTGCCCATGCAACCACCTTAGCGCCACAGCACTAGGGTGTGTGCATTAGTCTAGCATAGGTTTTGTACAGGAAGGCTACCTTTCCTGTACACAATACGATGTCCAGACACGATGCAATGCTTTTCCCACTTTGTATGAGTGCTGCACAGTGCAGCATGCATGCAAAGTCGGAAAAGGAAGGAGAAATGAAAGCATTTCTCCTTCCTAGCGCCTACTTGAAAGTTTTCTCACGCTAAACCCAATCTACTTTATTTAGCAAATTGGGTTTAGTGTGAGAAACCTTGGGTGCTTGCATGAGAAAGCCCATGCTCCACCCTTGGTACACACTAAGGTGCAAAGTAATGCAAAGCAGTGCTTTGTGCTGCTTCGCATTACTTTTAGTTATTTCTAGGGCTAAACAAGTTTACTACTGGAAAGTAAATTGGGAAAAAAAGATGTTGCGCCAATTTGGGTCACTTTTGAGATGCAAACAAGGTGCAAAATCTTAGTATATCTCCCCCTAAATGTATTGGAGCAGCGCAAAGAAGTGCAGATCCTTTATCTTTCAAATGAAAGAAGTGCAGGTATTCAGTACTGGAGAGTACCTCCCATATCAAGCACTGGAGATATTAGAGTCTCACGGGCCCCTCACCACATTCAGCAAGGGGGCCCAACTTTAAGTTTGGTTACTCCAAATATACTTCCCAACTAACCCGCGACGTGTGAAATGTGCTAGCACTCACTGTGCGTTAAAGTGCAACCTGGCCTGCTTCTCATGAGAACATTCTAGGCAGTGAGGCAGGAATTACTGTGTTTATGTAGAGAGTGGGGTTTTTGGCAGCTGTAGGCTTTTTCGGGCACTTTCATTCGGCATGCCATGCGTCAGTGTCCTCTAGAGGCCAGTCCCTGTGACCCTCAATGTCCTGTTGGCTTGAAAATTCTCTAGGATGCCTCTGCTTCTGCCAGACTTATTTGCACGGAACCCCAATACTGCTGTTAAGTTTGTGATAAAGTCAGTGCTTTAAATGAGCCGGTACTCACCAGTACTGAGTACTGGCAGTTTTACATTTATTCCCAAGGAGTACCAGAATTTCTCCTTGCCCTACTGGTAGCTATGACCTTTAAGCAGGGGCAGGGCCTGGTCAAGTGATGATGCAATGCCATTCTGAAGATGAGGCTGTCACAGCAAAGCCCACCTGGGCTCCTCTCTGACAGCTGAGGGTCAAAATGATAGTCCCCGGCTGAGCTGTGACTCAATTATACAGCAATGGCTCATTTTTGTATTGTGACAGGATGGCTTACCGATGAGCGCATTGTTGGCAATGCACCACACTTTGGTTTACAGCTAGGGACCAATCAAACCTCATTGTATTAACTCCTTCAGTGCAGGCGTTGACCTTCACAGTGTGTCTGTCGGTCAGGGACCGAAAGTGGGGAGTCATATAAATGCCCCTGTGGTGCAGAGCACCAGAGGAATTCCTTTATTATTTTTTCAACTCTGGCTGCTCAGGAAGAGCTTCCCAAGCAGAACAAGTCTTTATTTTGTCTTTGGTGTAATGATGATCGCTGGCATCATTACACTGAGGTGAAAGTAAAAGGAGTCAATGGACTTGTTTTACTTTCATTGCATCAGTGCTTGGGGGTATATCTCAGCCCCGAGCACTGATTGCCAAAATAACGCTGCCTTGTGGATCCCTGCTTGAAGATCTCCATAGTAAAAGGACCCCCAAGCAAGGATCGACCCACTAGACACCAGGGATTTTGGGGGAGCGGCTCCTTGGGCAAGGGCTTGTGCTCCCCACCTCTCTATTAGATCAGTCTTTCTGCCCCGCTGGCAGGCAGATGGGTATAATTACCCCTGATCCGCCCCCCAGGGAAGCGGAAAGCCCACTAGACACCAGGGTCTATTTTAAAAATAAATACAGGGGTAGAGGCTGCTCACAATAGGCTTGCCCATGCTCCACCTCCCTCCTACTAAGGGGATGATTGCCCCCAATTTGTCGCCTTAGGGGGCAGAAAGCCCACTAGATACCAGGGCATGTTTTAAAAAAAAAGAAAATATACATGTGGGAGTTTTCCATCATGGGCATGGCCAGGCCTTCACTCCAACAAGAAGAGAGATAGTATTTCTGCCCCCTTAGGTGGCTGTTTGGGGTAATTACCCCCAATCTTCCCCAAGGGGGGGGGGGAAGCCAAAAGACACCAGGCTTTATTTTTTAAAAAAATATAGGAGTGAGGGCTGCCCACTAGACACCAGGATCTGTTTTTAAAATAAATATAGGGGTGGGGGCTGCCCGCTGTGGACATGCCCCAACCTCCCCAAAAACGATGGTAACAATCTTTCTGCCTCTCTTGGGGGGCAAATGGGGGTGATTTCCCCCAAACTGCCTCAGGGGGGCAGAAAGCCAACTAGACACCAGGGTTTTTAAAAAAAAAGATATATACGGGTGGGAGCTGCCCACAATGGGCATGCCCCCACCCCAACAAGAAGCGTGTCTGTATTTCTGACCCCTAGAGGGTGTATGGGAGTAGTTACCTCTGATCTGCCACCCAGGGAGCAGAAAACCCACTAGACATCACGTTTTTTTTCCTAAATAAACATACAGGTGGGGGATCCCCAACATGGAAATTACTCATTCCCCCACCCGCCCAAAAAAGCTATGGTGAAAGTGTTTCTGCCCTCTGCCCCAGGAGGGCAGATGGGGTGTTTACCCCCAATCCTCCACTTAGGGTGGGGGGTGTCAGAAAGCCCACTAGACACCAGGGAATGTTAAAACAAAATATAGGGATGCGGGTTGCCCACCATGGGAATAGCCATGCCCCCATCCCAACAAGAAGCCAGATAATATGTCTGCTCCCTCAGATCAAATTGGGGCAGAAACCCCACTAGACACCAGGAACTACATTTATGAAGTATTGGTGTTACGGGTGTTGCACTCTGGCATTGGCCATATGCCCACCATCAGAAACCGAACAAACCATTGTTTTGGCCTCCCCACCCTACCAAGGGCAAACAGGAGGTTTGCCCCAATTTGTCCTGCTGGGCCAGAAAGCCCACTGTATGGCAGGAATATATATTTTTAATAAAATAATGGGGTGAGTCTGGCTCATCCTATCATCTTCCCCACCCTCTCCCAAAAGCCTCAACAGTCTTTCTGCTCCCCTGCAGGCTAATAAATCCCATCCAAATGGCAAATGAGAGTACACATTTGATTCCTTTGGGGTTTGTTTTTACATATGGGCCAGGAGAGTGTGGCTAACTCCCAATATTGTCCCACTTGCAACGGTGAATGCCTGCACTTGTTGGGCTTGGGTAGACTGCCACCTGGGAAAATCTACCAGACCCAGAATGTTCAGGGTGGTGTGCTTTGTGTGGATCCCACAACATTTTCTTACCCACAATGCCCTACAAATCACAAACTTGGAGTAAAAACACACACTTTCCTCACATGTCTGTGCTGAAAACTTCTGGAATCTGTGTAAAGCCACAAATGTCCTACCACCCAGCATTCCCCCAAGTCTTCCGATGACAATGGTACCTCATTTGCGTGGGTGGGCCACAAGACCTTGACATCAAAGGCCCTAAAGCACCTAGTTGTGAGATCAGAGATAGGGGTAGCAGCGGGATTTGGAGCTGTGCTTGGCTGCCACCGATGGAAACCTATAAACCACAGACATTTTTTATAACTAGACAACCAGGGAATTCCAGGGTGCTGGATAACAGTAGGTGGTAGGATTTCTGTAGATTCCTGCGGATTCTGGACATTTTCATCACAGAAACATAAGGAAAATGTTTGATTTTAGGCATAGTTTGAGGTTTGACTCCATGTGTGAACAAGGGATATTTTACTTCCCAATGAGTGCTCATTTAGCCACTGACTCCTAACAGGTATTACACGTCACTACTTTCAAAGATCTCCAAACGCTGTTAATGGACTCCAACAATATATTGATCCCATTCAAGGTCCTCATCTTAGACATGCTATACGCCTAACCCCAAGACCCACATCTAACCTCCTTCCCCACCAGCTCCCACGTCAATAGGGTAAGTACCTGCACTTCTTTTTTCCTAATTAAAGTACTGGATAAAGTACACAGCAAGAGGCCTATGCAAATGTCCTCCACATCCCAATAACAAAAAAGGCTAAAGTAAGAACATTTTAAAAGGTGAAAAGTTTGAAATTAAACTTTTGAAATGCGAAACATTCATAAAAAAAGTAAGAAATGCAGGAGGTGAGAACTGCATATCTAGAAAAAGTATTATGAATAATTACATTTCAGCATTTTAGAATATGAGCAGACAAAATAAAAATAGGTAAATTATACTACATCATAGACAACCAAGATTATGCTTAGAAAGAGTTACAAAGTTAACCTGTTTTTTAATAGAGTATTGTACTGCGTTTTTTTGCAGTTTGTAATCACAAAATAAAACGTGTAACAGTTACCTGAGTCACATATTTAAATCTGCTAATGGAATAAAAACATTTCCGGGTATTTGTTCGCAGTCGGTTTGGAGCAAATGGATGTTCCATAGCTATGTAAGCTTTAGAGGACGATTATTAACAAAGTGATGAAGTAGAGAGCAGCAGTTGTGGTACGTAATGTCCTTCTTTCCAAAACAGGAAATTAAATTTTGCATTACTGCTCAAGTGCTGCTCAAAAGATACCCTGAAACAATGGGTATGTACAAAAAAGCCAAATGGGTGAAAATCAGAGTTGATCCTGGAAAATGATCAAAGGACCGTGTTGAAAGCAGGTGGGACAGTAGAGAAATACCTTTTGCTCCTGCATGTCTGTCCAAGGGGTGTTTGAATTCTTTTACACTGGTTGTCTCTTAGCTTCTGCAGCACCTGTTCTGGTAGCTGAAAAATAAATGCAAAAAAGGGACAATCTGGTACAGCCTGTGATGGACGTGAAAATAAATGTGGCCCATTTGTTCACCTAATTTATAACAACTGTACTAATAAACACACATTCACACATTTATTACAACAGTGCAGAGGTCAAAATACAGCTTATTATCATATTAGTGTTGTCACTATCTTTGATTACCAGATAATTTATGCGATAAATCATCTGTGCAGAATCGGGGGTAGTGTTAGCCTAAAAAACGTATGAGGTAATGTGCCCCTAACAAAGAGACCGATTATAATGTCGGGCGGAAACTTTCCGTCCGACTCTTTCTTGGAATTGGTTCCGACAGACTCGCGATTGGCGGTTCCGCACGACGGATTACTATGCTTCCGAAGACTGTTCGGAAGGACTCCCATTTACTTCAATTGAAGCCTGTGTTCCCGCCAACAACACAGGCTCCTATGCGGAAAAGGTGTGGTTGCGGAAAACCTTGCAAATTTACACCCTGTCGCGGGCATCCCATAGTGCCTGCCACACTGTGCATGGTTTTGGAGGCCTCAGGATGAAGGGGCCCTGCTAGGGGCCACCAAAGATAGTTTCTGACAGCCTTTCCGTGTTGGAGTCGGATAGGCTGTCCGAATCCGACATCATAATCTGTCTGTCGGAAATGCTGTGCTTGAGCTGTACAATTCGCCTCCGAGTGCCGGTCGGAACCGATTTGGATTGATCGAACCGTTTCCTTTACGACCGCGAACATCGTAATTGGTCGGTTGGAATTATTATCAACCGAGTCAGGTGGATATGTTTCGACACAGTCTAGGGGAATCTGACTGCCATTCGGAGGCTTTCCGCACGACATCGTAATCGGTCCCATAGTCAAAATGGTCAAATACTCAAGCAGCATAATCAATTAAATAAGCCTTCTTGAGATAGGTACTGGTTAGAAAGCATAAAGGTATATTCAAAATGTAAAGTTCAATACAGAAGTCAAAAATAATGATTAGTCAATATGCATAGGGAATTAGTATATGGCTCAGTCACATACAGCAGGAATACTGACAAAGTGTCAAGTCCAAAATAGAAAATATTCAAAGTACTAAGCATGAGACACACTGACAAGGGTCTGCTCTCTGAGAATTAGAGAAATAACTAAAGTTCTCACTTCCAAATGAGCTTCCTTTTATAGCAAAATACACTGCAAAACTACATTCCTCAACGTTATGTGAACAAGAATGTTACATGTGATCAACAAATCACAATTCAGAATTAAATGGAATCGTTTATAACACCATTCCAACACCATCCCCTAAATACATTTTAATTAGACTCTTCTTGACCTAATGACATTGTATGTGACAGTGCAAGCGTACTTACAGTCAAAACAATGGTGGTCTCATTATATGAACAGACCCACTAAGAACAGGCAAGAGAGGTCTTGAAAAGTTTCATTTGGTAGGAAAAACTTCCTTAGGAGTTCATTGAGAACAGCATGTCAACTAGGGGGTGCATAACTTTACTAACTTGCTTTTGTGAAATTGACCAAATAATGTAAGATTATGAGGAATTATGCGAGAAGCACAACCTAGCACTCAGAGCTGTTTTCTTACAGCAAAATACACCCTTGCATCCAAAATGGACGTGAGAATGCATTTTGAGCTACACAAATAGCTCTAAATGCAACAGAACACAAACAGAAGCAGCCAGAAGCCGCCCGCAAAGTTATTTGTTCATGTGGCAGGATTTATGTGCCTAATTACTAATCATTACATGAACGGGCACAATCGTATCATTTTTGATAATTTGTGTCAAATGAGTAACACAAAATTATCAAAATTACTCTGATTACTTTGGTGTAATTAAAATTTCTCCCTGGCCTAACGCCAACACAGAGCATTTCATTAGTGCACATTTTTTCTAAGTGGTGAGAGGGGAAATGAAACCAAAACAAGCAGCCATGTTACATTCAAAATGGAGTCAGGCCCAGTTTGAGCCTAATTTGGCCAAACACGGGAAAAAAAGGTTTTGGTTGGTGCAGTAAAATCATTTTTGATACAGGATGTATACAGATCTGGAGAATGTATATGCCTTTTATTGCCATTGTTGAGGAGGGAGGGGCATCATAATTCACTTGTGAATCATTTCCATCCCCACACTCATCAATTGTTCTAAATAGCATAATGCACACTGTAAATCTCTCTCTCTGTAGGTGTTTTTTAAAAAAATGTGTTTTTATTGATTTTCAACAGCAATTATCCAGACGTCGTAGAGTGAGACATGAACATACTGATACATGGCATAGTTACATATGTTTACAACCAAATTAGAAGAGTACACATTCACATTGCATAGGGTCTATGAGAGTCCCTATATGTCATTGCATAAAAGTCTTAAATCGTTGAATGAGTCTCTAACAGCAGGACATTATGGATAGTACACAGCATTCTCGCCTACATCAGAAGTCCAGCATAACATCATTGTTAATCAAATCTATCATGACCTATCACATCTATACCATCCTAACAAAACTTACCCAACCCTCCCTCTCCCCGCAAGCTCGGCACCACTGCCTATAGTAGCACTTTCACATGTCCAGATCTGAAATATACGTGTATCTCACTTCCACAGTCTGTCCTAGTTGTACTGTGCATTCCTGCTATATTAAGTAATAGATCCCCCTGATGCTGTGAGGAGCCTGTGTGTCCCATGCCAGTGGTCCAAGACCCCCGCAGATGGCGTCATGACCCCTTAGTAGGATAATATATCTATTGCTGCATATTCCTCCATCATTGCATTCCAGTTCATCGATATTGGTGTTTTCCGTAGGCCTCTATACTCCTCTCTTTTTAGTTCAGCCCCTTCCGCCTTACCCCATCTCACTACTTCCGTATGCCAATCCTGTAGGGATGAAGCCCTAGCGGCTTTCCATCGTGTGGTTATGGCTCTTTTAGCTAGAAGGAGCGCAAGATTAGCAAACTGATAAATGGGATTACCCTTCTTTCCACGGGGCCCTAGTCCCAATATAAAGTATTCCAGTGTGTCGTTATGACGCACCGGGACTATATCCGTCATTATTTTGCATACCGTCGTCCAGTAGTGTCCCAGTCTAGGGCAATCCCATACCATGTGTATCAGCCCCGCGTTGGATGCGTGGCAGCATGGGTAGGTATCACTTGCCCCCGGAAACATAGCACACAATCTGCGCGGGGTTAAATAGGCTCTGTGGAGTGACATCAATTGAATTTACGTAAATGGGTCGCGACACTGCTCGTCATGCTGCAAATAACCCCAAAGGATTCTGGATAGTGTAGTGGCTACGGTGAGTGCGCCTACGCCACGAGTATATAGAAATATAATGCCATCCCTGGACACGTGTTTCGAGGTAATTGCCTCTCGTCAGCAGGGAGCAGGTAGGTATGCGGGGTGCCGATGACTGCCATATATATAGGTAAAATACCTTCCAAGGCGCGCAGGTGCAGACACCGGGCTCGTCAGCCAAAGTCGCTCGAATGAGCTATTAGTAATTTACGTAAATGGGTCGCGACACTGCTCGTCATGCTGCAAATAACCCCAAAGGATTCTGGATAGTGTAGTGGCTACGGTGAGTACGCCTACGCCACGAGTATATAGAAATATAATGCCATCCCTGGACACGTGTTTCGAGGTAATTGCCTCTCGTCAGCAGGGAGCAGGTAGGTATGCGGGGTGCCGATGACTGCCATATATATAGGTAAAATACCTTCCAAGGCGCGCAGGTGCAGACACCGGGCTCGTCAGCCAAAGTCGCTCGAATGAGCTATTAGTAATTTACGTAAATGGGTCGCGACACTGCTCGTCATGCTGCAAATAACCCCAAAGGATTCTGGATAGTGTAGTGGCTACGGTGAGTACGCCTACGCCACGAGTATATAGAAATATAATGCCATCCCTGGACATGTGTTTCGAGGTAATTGCCTCTCGTCAGCAGGGAGCAGGTAGGTATGCGGGGTGCCGATGACTGCCATATATATAGGTAAAATACCTTCCAAGGCGCGCAGGTGCAGACACCGGGCTCGTCAGCCAAAGTCGCTCGAATGAGCTATTAGTAATTTACGTAAATGGGTCGCGACACTGCTCGTCATGCTGCAAATAACCCCAAAGGATTCTGGATAGTGTAGTGGCTACGGTGAGTACGCCTACGCCACGAGTATATAGAAATATAATGCCATCCCTGGACACGTGTTTCGAGGTAATTGCCTCTCGTCAGCAGGGAGCAGGTAGGTATGCGGGGTGCCGATGACTGCCATATATATAGGTAAAATACCTTCCAAGGCGCGCAGGTGCAGACACCGGGCTCGTCAGCCAAAGTCGCTCGAATGAGCTATTAGTAATTTACGTAAATGGGTCGCGACACTGCTCGTCATGCTGCAAATAACCCCAAAGGATTCTGGATAGTGTAGTGGCTACGGTGAGTACGCCTACGCCACGAGTATATAGAAATATAATGCCATCCCTGGACACGTGTTTCGAGGTAATTGCCTCTCATCAGCAGGGAGCAGGTAGGTATGCGGGGTGCCGATGACTGCCATATATATAGGTAAAATACCTTCCAAGGCGCGCAGGTGCAGACACCGGGCTCGTCAGCCAAAGTCGCTCGAATGAGCTATTAGTAATTTACGTAAATGGGTCGCGACACTGCTCGTCATGCTGCAAATAACCCCAAAGGATTCTGGATAGTGTAGTGGCTACGGTGAGTACGCCTACGCCACGAGTATATAGAAATATAATGCCATCCCTGGACACGTGTTTCGAGGTAATTGCCTCTCGTCAGCAGGGAGCAGGTAGGTATGCGGGGTGCCGATGACTGCCATATATATAGGTAAAATACCTTCCAAGGCGCGCAGGTGCAGACATGTCCAGGGATGGCATTATATTTCTATATACTCGTGGCGTAGGCGTACTCACCGTAGCCACTACACTATCCAGAATCCTTTGGGGTTATTTGCAGCATGACGAGCAGTGTCGCGACCCATTTACGTAAATTACTAATAGCTCATTCGAGCGACTTTGGCTGACGAGCCCGGTGTCTGCACCTGCGCGCCTTGGAAGGTATTTCACCTATATATATGGCAGTCGTCGGCACCCCGCATACCTACCTGCTCCCTGCTGACGAGAGGCAATTACCTCAAAACACGTGTCCAGGGATGGCATTATATTTCTATATACTCGTGGCGTAGGCGTACTCACCGTAGCCACTACACTATCCAGAATCCTTTGGGGTTATTTGCAGCATGACGAGCAGTGTTGCGACCCATTTACATAAATTACTAATAGCTCATTCGAGCGACTTTGGCTGACGAGCCCGGTGTCTGCACCTGCGCGCCTTGGAAGGTATTTTACCTATATATATGGCAGTCATCGGCACCCCGCATACCTACCTGCTCCCTGCTGACGAGAGGCAATTACCTCGAAACACGTGTCCAGGGATGGCATTATATTTCAATATACTCGTGGCGTAGGCGTACTCACCGTAGCCACTACACTATCCAGAATCCTTTGGGGTTATTTGCAGCATGACGAGCAGTGTCGCAACCCATTTACGTAAATTACTAATAGCTCATTCGAGCGACTTTGGCTGACGAGCCCGGTGTCTGCACCTGCGCGCCTTGGAAGGTATTTTACCTATATATATGGCAGTCATCGGCACCCCGCATACCTACCTGCTCCCTGCTGACGAGAGGCAATTACCTCGAAACACATGTCCAGGGATGGCATTATATTTCTATATACTCGTGGCGTAGGCGTACTCACCGTAGCCACTACACTATCCAGAATCCTTTGGGTTTATTTGCAGCATGACGAGCAGTGTCGCGACCCATTTACGTAAATTACTAATAGCTCATTCGAGCGACTTTGGCTGACGAGCCCGGTGTCTGCACCTGCGCGCCTTGGAAGGTATTTCACCTATATATATGGCAGTCGTCGGCACCCCGCATACCTACCTGCTCCCTGCTGACGAGAGGCAATTACCTCGAAACACGTGTCCAGGGATGGCATTATATTTCTATATACTCGTGGCGTAGGCGTACTCACCGTAGCCACTACACTATCCAGAATCCTTTGGGGTTATTTGCAGCATGACGAGCAGTGTCGCGACCCATTTACGTAAATTACTAATAGCTCATTCGAGCGACTTTGGCTGACGAGCCCGGTGTCTGCACCTGCGCGCCTTGGAAGGTATTTTACCTATATATATGGCAGTCATCGGCACCCCGCATACCTACCTGCTCCCTGCTGACGAGAGGCAATTACCTCGAAACACGTGTCCAGGGATGGCAATATATTTCTATATACTCGTGGCGTAGGCGTACTCACCGTAGCCACTACACTATCCAGAATCCTTTGGGGTTATTTGCAGCATGACGAGCAGTGTCGCGACCCATTTACGTAAATTACTAATAGCTCATTCGAGCGACTTTGGCTGACGAGCCCGGTGTCTGCACCTGCGCGCCTTGGAAGGTATTTTACCTATATATATGGCAGTCATCGGCACCCCGCATACCTACCTGCTCCCTGCTGACGAGAGGCAATTACCTCGAAACACATGTCCAGGGATGGCATTATATTTCTATATACTCGTGGCGTAGGCGTACTCACCGTAGCCACTACACTATCCAGAATCCTTTGGGTTTATTTGCAGCATGACGAGCAGTGTCGCGACCCATTTACGTAAATTACTAATAGCTCATTCGAGCGACTTTGGCTGACGAGCCCGGTGTCTGCACCTGCGCACCATGGAAGGTATTTTACCTATATATATGGCAGTCATCGGCACCCCGCATACCTACCTGCTCCCTGCTGACGAGAGGCAATTACCTCGAAACACGTGTCCAGGGATGGCATTATATTTCTATATACTCGTGGCGTAGGCGTACTCACCGTAGCCACTACACTATCCAGAATCCTTTGGGGTTATTTGCAGCATGACGAGCAGTGTCGCGACCCATTTACGTAAATTGACATCAATTGAATAAATTTAAATTTAGGGTTACGAGACACCTTTTTGGGGTAGCCCAGTGTAGTGTATCATTCCTTGTCTGTAAATTCGCGGCCTATGTCCTCTTCCCATCTGTTGCGCAATGGTCGTAATGAGATCGCTATTTCAGTCCGAATCCCGTGAGTCAACCATTTTGTCAGGCGTGCCCCATGTCCCATTAGGTATTGCATGGTAAGTTGCGTGTTCGTGGTTAGTTCAGTATCCTCTGGTGACCATGTAGTGTGTATTTATCTGGATATATGTGCATGTAGTAGGAACAGTGTATCGGGGGCACCATGTACGCTTATAAACATTGCATGTGTCATTAATACACCCTCAGAAAAGAACTCTCCTATCGTGGTAATGCCCTCATCAGTCCATGCCTGTAAAGCACGGTTAGTGACCAGTCCTGTTTGTGTGGGGACACATAGCAGTGGAATGGTGGGAGCATACGGTGGTGTCCATCCAGTATACCTCACTGCACTCCTCCAGTAAGTAATGGCTATCTGTAGCAAGTGGGGTGTCGATGTTGGTAGGAAGGCCTGAGGCAGTAAGAGCCTGTGGATGACCCCCTTTTCCCTGTCCCACAGTGACATTTCCAATTCTTGTAAATTACGTCCTGCAAGCCAAAATGCCAGCCAATGCAGTTGGCTAGCATAGCAATATGAGCGCAAGTCCGGTACCCCCATCTCCCCTTGTTTTGTGGTTAAATGTAGTTTTGCCAGGCTGATACGTCCGCGCCCCGTGCCCCAGACTAGCTCTATCAATAAAGAGTTCAATCTTTTTTTAATTTTTTTTTTTTTCAAAACCTTTATTGAGGAATTGCAAGTCAGACACATTACATTGTGCTACATAACAATTCAAATCAACATAGTATTTTTTTTTCAAAACCTTTATTGAGGAATTGCAAGTCAGACACATTACATTGTGCTACATAACAATTCAAATCAACATAGTATAGACCAAGTAAAGCATTAAAAAAACCAAGCCGACTGCACCTTGCCAGAATTATGCACATGTTGAGGCTGAAATCGCAACATCACTTCACTGGGGCTCCTCCCCACGAGGGGGTCGCAAACTCAGCTACAACATCATTGGTAAATGCCGCGGGGCGGGGGGCCTGTAGGGAAGGGGGAGACAGTCACTGACCAGCACCGGCGGCCGCCGCGGGCGGAGCTCCGGCGGGGAGCTCGGGAGAGGCAGCACCACTGGAAGAGATATGGTAATGGAGGTAAATCACCAGAGGGCCCCAGATGTCAACAGGACGGAATTTGGTGGGCAGTAAGTCCCAGAACTCCGATAGCAGAGTCTGACACCTTGAAGCGTCCTCCAGCCAGCTCTCAACCCTAGGCACAGGTCTGCGACCCCAGCACATGGCCACCTTACGCCTGGCCAGGATCAGCAACATCGCAATCAGGCGTCGAGAAGCATCTGGACAGAATTTTACAAAACCAAGAAGGCACAGGGTTGGGTCGGGATGCACCGTAGTGCTAGTAATGTCAGAGATAGTGGAACACACCGCCCGCCAGAATTTGGAAACCTTAGGGCATAACCACGCTAAAGGCGCGAAGTCCATGACAGGGGCAGCACAACATATTCAGGCATCACTAGGTATGAGCCCGAGCTTGTGGAGCTGAACAGGGGTATGGAACAGTCTGTACAGGTACTTAAAATGTATCAGACGGAGCCGATATTTTGGGGACAACTTCTTCGTCTGGTTGCAGCAGTATAGCCAGTCAGCCTGCGCAATGTCCATGCCAAGGTCCGCACCCCACGCCTTCCATGCACGGTCCGTAGAAATGGAGGTGGACGTTAGAGAAAAAGCGTATAATTTAGTGACTAATTTGTGCGGGGTCGGGGATGTATATATGAAGTCAAAAGCTGGCATAGTGGGCGGGGGCCGAGGAAACGTAGGGTGTAGTTTCTGACAAAGAGCACGCAGCTGGTAGAATAAAAGCCTGTCCAGCGGGCCCGAGGAGTCAGGAAGGGAATAAAAAGTGTTCCCTGGATAAAGGTCCGCTACCGTCCGCAAACCCAAGCACATCGCATGCCTAGACATGCCGGAAGGCTGGAGAGGGGGAAAATCAGGGTGATTCACTATTGTCACAGCGTTTGCAGAGAGTGAGGAAAGATTAGAGAGCCGGCGAAAGCCGGACCAGGCCCTGCGAAGGTCTCGACTGTGTCCACCTCCGCCCACGGGCACACCGCCGGCACAAACAAAGCCGTGGACAAAGGCAAGGGGGATGCTACATCAGTTTCGATGGCTACGTGAAGCTGATGTGGAGTAGGATGGATCCAGAAGTGCAGAAAGCTGGCCTGGGTGCACAAGGCATAGATCTGGAAATCAGGAGCGCCCATTCCTCCGACAGACATGGGAAGAGTGAGGATGTCATAAGCGACTCTTGGCTGTTTACCCGCCCAAACACGTGAAATGATTAGGGAACGAAATTTACGAAAAAAATGAGTAGTAAGAGGGATGGGAACGTTCAGAAACAAATAAAGAAATTTCGGCAAGACCACCATCTTAGCGATTGCGATCCGGCAGGCCAGGGATAGCGGAAGACGACTCCAAGTTGGAATCCTGGATTCCAGCCAAGCGACTGCACAACCGAAGTTGGATCTCCATAATTCGTCCAAGTCCCTACTTAACCAGTTGCCCAGATAGCACGTGGGGCCTGAGGCCCACACAAACGGGAAGTCTAGTGTGAACGGCGTAGTTGCATCAGTCAAGGGGAACAGCACCGACTTGCTCCAGTTCACCCGAATGCCGGAGAGTTCGCCAAAGTGTAGGATTTCCCGAACCAGGGGGCTGAGGTTTTCCTGAGGATGACGGACATATAGGGTTACGTCGTCCGCGTACATGGAGACGAGAAGGGAGGGGGCCGAAAAACCGATTCCCCTGTGAGTATGGTGCTGCCGGAGTCTGGCAGCCAGGGGCTCCATCGTGATGGCGAAGAGCATGGGCGATAGAGGACACCCCTGCCGGGTGCCATGATCAATACTAATGGGGTCATAGATCTGTCCGTTGATGCGGAGACGAGCCGAAGGGTTGGTGTAGAGGAGCCTAAAATTGCGTATAAATATTTCTCTGAAGCCCATGCGCGGTAGGAGGTAGAATAAAAAGGGCCACTCAAGCATATCAAATGCCTTTGTAGTGTCCAGCAGGGCAGCCGCCGCAGGAAGATTAGAATTGATTTGGTGTAAAACTGAAAAAATTGTACGGAGGTTGTGCGAGGTAGATCTACCTGGAATGAAGCCAGATTGGTCCGGAAGAGCTATGAGGGGCATGAGTAGAAGAAGACGGGAGGTGATCAGTTTGGCAAAGATTTTATTGTCAATGTTTATTAAAGAAAGGGGGCGCTAGGAATCGCGATGGTCGGCTGGCTTGTCGGGTTTGAGGAGCAGAGTTATCATAGCCTCGCGGAGAGACTCAGGGAAGAGGCCATTATCGAAGGATTCATTATACATAGCAGCCAAGTGTGGTTCTAGGAGATCCGCATACGTTTTGTAGAATGAGGCCGGTAGGCCATCCAGGCCCGGAGCCTTGTTCCTGGGTAAGCACTGATGGCTGCGAGTATTTCCTCCCTAGTGAATGGCTCATCCAAAAATTTCCGGTGATAGTCCTCCAGCCAGACCAACAAGATAGTCTCGAAGTATTCAATAAAGGCCTCCCGTGAAGGGGGGGGTACCGGCTGAGTATAGCTGTGAATAAAAGTCTAAAAAACGGGACTTAATCTCCTCTGGGAAGGTGGTCCTAGCCGGACCTCCGTCGCTAAGGGCCGTAATATAGGCAGCAGCGCGTGGTGGATGTAGGAGGTTAGCTAAAGTTCGTCCCGGGCGGTCGCCTTCGCCGAAGCGACGAGCCCGGCCCTCCCTAACCAAGAAGGAAAGTTCGTGGTCATCTTCTTCAGAAAATTCCATGTGTTTTTGGCGTATTAGTGCCAGTGTATCGGGACTGGGGCGTGCAGCCTGGGCGGCATCCAGGTCTTTTATTTCCGCCTCGAGCTTAGCAAGAGTGGTGCGGATGAAGCGAAGGACGCTGGCCTGTTTGGAGATGCACTCACCCCGAATGACAGTCTTAAACCCTTCCCATAGTACCGAAGCCGAGTCAACGGACCCCGTGTTTAGGTCACAATAATTGGCAATCGCAGTGTGAATGTCTGTACAGAAGGTACGCACTATGTGTGCTACGTCGGTGAGCCAGGCCAGGACCTCCGGTGAGGTCAGCCAAAAATCTATGCGCGACCAACAGCCCCTCGCACCAGTGACACAGGTTCCCTCATGGGCATCAGGCCACAGGTGGCACCAGGCATCACGAAGAGAGTTGTCACTTAATATAGACGTGAGGGCCGCGGTGGCGCGCGGGTGGGTCGTAGAGGGACCAGACCGATCGAGGGCAGCGGATAAAGTGACATTGAAATCCCCACCTCAGACGACAGTCGCAGGACCGCCAGCAAAGATGAGGTGCCATATCTTGTTAAAGAAGTCTGGATCATCTGAGTTGGGACCGTAAACCGCGGCAATCGTCACAGACTGGGCCAATAGTGAGCCATGTAGGATCGATATGTGCCTGAGCCGTGTGCCAGGGAAGGCCCCTGCATATCAGAATGGAGACCCCCCTAGCATTGAAGAGTAGGTAGAAGAGTGTGATTCCCCCCAATAGCGCGCCGGGAGTCTGGAGAGGGATCCCGTCATCAAGTGCGTCTCCTGTAAAAGACAGATGTCAACCCTGTGTCGCTGAAAATGTGAGCGAATCAGTCTGGCCTTACGGTGGTCATTCAGACCACATACATTCCAAGTCCAGCAGACTGTGTCAGTCATGAGAAGGTGGCCCTAAGTTTAATCTAACGCAGCACAGGTGGGGAGCGCCACGAGCAGGTGCAGTTGGTGCAAGGCGAGGACGTCAGCTGGTAGGACAGCAGGGGGGCACATATAAGAAATAGTGAAGCGGATATGAAGCAGAGATGTGGAGCGGGCCGGTGATCTGGGGTAGCGCCCTGTACACCGAGACCTGGCAAATTCAGCAAGCAAGTGGGAGGAGGAACTAAAAGGAGCAGTGTGTGCATGGAAGATGACTTGGGACAAGGGGTGGCAGGAAGCACAATGCAGTTTCACAATTCAGACATATGAAGGCAATACAAAACAAATAAACCGTGGCAGAATAAAACCACATCCCCAAGAGAGGAACAGGAGACCCCAGAATTCCCCCCACCCCATCCTAACCCAACCCCCCCCAGACACAGCAATGAAGATGTTACCAACCCTCCCACCCTAGGCCTACCCCCCAACTTCCATGTCCAAGAAGGAGCAACAGAGAGACCCCCAACCCCGCACACACTTCAACCCCCCAATCAGGGTGAGCCCCCAAACCATCCCACCCCAGGGACCCACAACTAGGAGAGGGAAAAACAACCGTACAGTAGGGAATTATCCCGTGGGGGGGCTTGGCAGGGCTAGACGAACACCCCTGCAGTAAAGCAGGGGGGCCAAGCTAGAGTGAGATCAGGCATTAATATGGAAAGAAAACCTC
This sequence comes from Triturus cristatus, assembly GCF_964204655.1. Lineage (NCBI taxonomy): Eukaryota > Metazoa > Chordata > Amphibia > Caudata > Salamandridae > Triturus > Triturus cristatus. The sequence continues at coordinate 633,957,144 of NC_140589.1, read as the reverse complement.
AATCTAGGTATAGTAGTTCAATCATTGTCACTGAGACGGTCTGCAGTATCAGATAAGGATTTGGATGACGGTGAGCGAGCCGATTTCTCTAGCTTCTTGGTGAAAGCCAGGGCTTCCCTGGGATCGGGGAAGACAAGAGTTTTTGCGCCCTGGTGGACTCTTAACTTCGCCGGATATGCCAGGGAATATGAGACCTCATGTTTCTGTAGGATTCGTTTGGCAGGTAGAAATTCCCACCGGGCTGCCTGGACGGTAAGGGTGTAGTCCGGGTAAAAGGAAAGTGAGTTGCCCTGATGGATGATGGTGCCTCTATCACGTGCAGCTCGGAGTACCGGTCCCGGTAATTTAACAATTTCGCATTGATGGGGCGTGGGGGTAGACCGGGACCAGGACGGGGGCCATGGGAGCGGTGTGCGCACTCTACAATGAACACTGAGGAGAGGACGTCACCAAAACGTTCCTTGGCCAGAGTCTCTACAAAGTCCTCCATGCAGGAGATGTTGGTCGAATCCGGAAGGCCCGTAATACGAAGATTGCTCCAATGGGAGCATGCTTCCAAATCCTCATTCTTCTCCCGGATAACCGCCAGAATCTTGTCCATTTGGAGTAATTTTTGACGGTCCTGCGTGGCAGCATCCTCGGCATCAGACACCCTGGACTCAACATGAAGCAAACGATTGTCATGAGTATCCACCCGAGCCTTTACTGAGTCCAGACGGGCTGAGAGTTGGTCCAGCTGAGTGGCGATGCCAGTTACCGTCGACTTCACGTCCAGCATAATAGTTTTCAAGTCATCCTCATGGGTGGGGGGCGCATCCTTGGTGGCCGCGGGGTCGCCTCCTTCAGAACTGGAACCATCTTGACGGGAGGACCTATGGAGGTCGAAGGCGATCTTGGGCTGCTTCGGGTCCGTCTTTCCCATGTCGAGTGAAGCCCCTGGCTGGCAGGCACCCTACGATGGTCTGGCGAACGTGAGGGAGCTGTGGCTAGATATGCGCCACTTGAGTGGGGAGCCGACCTGACAGCTGTAGTGGGAATTAGCAGTAGTGTAGCCAAGGTGCCTCAGAGGAGAAATGGAGGCCAGAGAGCAACAGGATCAGTGGTGTGGCTTGGCAACAAAGGCACCGTCAGTTAGACACTCCACATGGCAGCCAGGCGAAGAGAGATATTCGGCAGGATATTGGCAGATCGCAATCCAGTTCTGGGTGGTCAGCACAGTTCAAAGGGTCTAGGAAGACGGGCAGCGAGCCGCAGCGTGAATCGCCAAAGGGCCGACAGAGGAGGCGGAGGTGTGGGGAGCAATTCCTACCAGGTAGCTCCCAGGATGTCAGCTCACTTTGCACAGGCAGTCCTGTTGAGCAATCGTGTTGAGTTGGCAGAGCAACGCGGTGGGGCCCCCAGGCTGTAGGCGCTAGAGGCGTACTGTGAGGACGGGTCCAGGCAAGGAGTCAGGGCATTGGTTGGGTCAGCCAAGCAGGTTGCACCGTGAGGGTTCACAAAAATCCACCAGCCACCAGCGGGGCGGGGGTAAGCCCAGCACAAGGTTGCCCCCCAGCAGACCGCGGCAGCCAACAACAGGAGGCGTGTGCCGAGTACAGTGGTTACAGGCCGGTGCCAGGAGTCCACAACAGTTGAGCCCACCGGTCGACGCCACAGGCAGCTCCGCCGATCCAAAGGAGCCGGATCCTGTTGTACGGCATTCAGAAGGAGCTCAGGCCCAATGACTGGGTGGGCTGAGCTCCGGCAGGCCGCCAGGGGCTGCAGGCGCCGGGCAGAAAACTGAACTACGGCCTCCGCCGCCAGGCCTGGGCTCTAGCAGCCACCGACAGAGGCAGCCGGTGGGCTGTGGAGGAGGGTAACGGCGTCTAGGCCGCAGTGCCCCGAGCCGGGCAGTTCAGCCCGTGGACCCCCAACCCCACCAGCGAGGACCCCCAGGGCAGCGCCACTCACTGGGTGCTGCAATGTCCAAATCCGGTCTCTTCGCCAGCAGCGAGCGGAGCCAGGAACCCGCGCGGCTCTGGAGGTAGTTGGTGCAGCAGCATGGGAGGAGGCGCGGAGGCCAGGCGCGGACTTCAGACGGTGTATCTCGGCCGCCCTGCCGATTTGGAGGGCAGGAATCGGCTCGCTCAACTCCTTTCACCGAGCGGAATCAGGGACCAGCATTGAGGTAAAGGTAGGATGTTGAGGCCTGCAGGATCGTGACGGATAGTTAATCAGAGTTCAATACTTTAAAAATCTTTGAGTGTACAAGTGATGGCTACTCGGCCCGCCACCGATAGGGGCGGCGAGATCCAGAAGTGGATCTGAGATTTGAGAGCAGTAATCGCGTACGTTAAGTTGCCATCTAGGAGATCTGTGGCATCACGGTAAATCTGTATTCCGAGATATTTAAAAGTATCAGGCGCTATGTGAAAGGTCCATGGGCCGAACGTAAATTGACCGCTTCTCGCAGAGCTATCAAAGAAATAGGCATATGACTTGGCAGCATTAATACCCAGGCCAGAAAGTTCTTGGAATGACGCAAATATGGAGGGCATTGGATGAGGATCCGTATCCATGTCTTTGATATAAAGAATGAGATCATCTGCGTAAGCTGAAACCGTGTGAGATGCATGACCTCGCGTTATCCCCCTACAGCTTGAGAAAGAATGGAGTCTGTGCAGAAGTGGTTCCAGCGCCAGGATAAACAACAACGGCGACAAGGGGCATCCCTGTCGGGTACCCTGAGCCACCGTGTATTGCCGTGAGATATGCCGACCCGTGCGCGCCCGTGCAGTGGGGTTCGTGTATAGCAAGTGCACCCATGCAATATATTCGGCAGGTATACCAAATTGTGCAAGGGCATAGAACATATAGTCCCAATGCAAGGAGTCGAATGCCTGCCCCAAATCAAGTGATATGCAACCTTCCTTCGTTCCCGTGCCGAGTGTGCCCATCATAATTTGGTGTAGGTGTCTGCTGTTAAGTGCCATGTTCCTACCAGGTACAAACCCACATTGATCAGTGTGTATTAGTTTGGGGATAAACTGACAGGCGGGTGGCCAACAATTTACTCAGGATTTTATAGTCCGTGTTAAGGAGTGATAAAGCTCTATAACTCAATAGGATCAATCCATCCCTCCCAGGCTTCAGTAAGGAAACCACTAGCGCTTGCAGTGTAGCACCTGCTTCCAACAACTCGTGATATATGCACTGTAAATGAGGAATTAGCAAGTCGGCATATACCGCGTAAAATTCAACCGGCAGGCCATCATTCCTGGGGGTTTTATTACGCGGTAGAGCTTTAATCGCTTGTCTGATTTCCACCCTTGTTATCGGTTGTGCTAATTCGTCATGCTGCTGTTGTGTGAGCTTTGGTAAGCATAATCCGTCAAAGAAGGGTTCAAAAATCAGTGTGAGTATGTACAGTTAGTGGACCATATAGGTGCTCATAGTAGTCCCTAAACGCAGTATTGATGTCTAATTGCGTGTTAACCATCCTCACTGTTTCGAATTTCCAATATAGGTGCGGGCAAGAGTGTGTTCCGAACCAACCGTGCTAGCAGCGGCCCTGACCTGTCTGCCTGTGTGTGTTGTCTCTGTGTGTATAGCTGGTGATCGACAACGCACAGCTCCTCGAGGAGTTCCGCGTATTGTATGTTAGCCTCCTGTAGCTGTGTCAATTGTTCATTTGACCCCGAAGCTTCCCCTTCCAGCGCAGCCAGTTTACCCTCGAGTTCAGTGAGCCGTTCTATCAGAGCAAGCCGAACTCCTGTCTAGGTGCTAATTGCCACTCCCCTGATAACTGTTTTAAAGGCATCCCATTCCATCTGGCGAGTACTAGCAGACCCCGCGTTCTCCGAGAAATAATGGGCAATCTCCTTCGAGAGGGCATGACGGAAGACCAGATCTTCCAGCATCGTGGGCTGTAGTTTCCAGGTCGGTATCGGAGTTGGAATCTTGCCCCATTGTAGCGTTAATTCCACCGGGTTATGGTTTGACAGGGTTTTGCCCATATGGAGTACCGTAGTAACGGATCCCAACAGGGCTCCGGAACACAGGAACCTATCTATCCGAGTGTGCAGTCTGTGTGGTGGTGAGTAAAAGGAATATTCTCTATCCCTGGATGTTTTGCCCGCCAAGCGTCGTGAATTTCCCAGCCCTCTGTCCACCCTTTGAGTGCCTCAGCTTGCTTTTTGCTTTCTGTAGCGTGTAATGGGGGGTGAGACCTGTCCAGGTCAACGTCCAATACAGCATTAAAGTCGCCCCCAACACCCAGGGATATTCGGCCCAGTCTGTAAGGACTACACCCAGTGCAGCTAGATACTTATCCTGATCAGTGTTCGGAGCATATATACAACCCATAACCACATGAGTCACATCCAACAAGCCGTGAAGTAACACATACCTGCCGTTAAGGTCTAATTTTTGCTCTAGAAGCCTGAAAGGGACATTATTTTGCACCCACACCACCGCCCCCCTGGCAAAAGCTGAGTATGTCGTGGCAAACAGTTGCCCCTCCATTTTTTCTGTAACTTGGCTGCCTCATCAGCATTAAGGTGAGTTTCTTGTAGGTAAGCTATAGCAACCTTCCTTCTATTGAGTTGCGCCAGGACATGGTGTCTCTTATGGACTGAGCCCATGCCCCTCATGTTCCAGGTGCAGTAGGTGTATTTATTTTGTAATGCCATTGTGGTACAGATAGTGTATTGGCCACGCAACATGTGGAGACCGAAGCCCTTCAGACATGAGCTGCATACGAGCCGAGCATGCGTCAACATAGATACTCCCCAATACTAGGTTCCCCCATAAAACATCAGAGGACCAAACTTGAAACAAAAGTCCAACATGGACTCCAAACAGTAAATGCCATATCGCAATCACCTGGGGGGGGTGGAGGCCTGAACTGCGGCAGTTCGTACAAACATCACATTGCCCATTTGAAAAAGCGTTGGTTATGTTAGCACAATTCCCTATACAGCTTAGTTACACTAGACCTCCTAAAGCGGTCATCAACAGTAGTATATATTACATAGCATCTTTATACATTACCACTCCTGATCATCCCGGAACACAATATTAGAGGTCTCTGGCAATTTGAGCCGTGATCGAGGGGAACAGTGTTATGCTAGTCTCAGAGTCTGAGCACACCGTGGCCGCATCCGATGAGTGCACTGAAGTCGCTGCAATTTGAGCATCATGAGCAGCCAGCGCCACCGCCGTCAGGAGTGCACCTTTCTGGCTGTTTGTGATCTGTTCCGAGCTTAGGCCAGCGTCCATAGTGTCCACACTACTGCCATTTCCCGGCCTGAGTAGTCCAGCAGTACGCAGCGGGGAGGCACGATGTAGTTGTCTTGACGGAAGTGAGGACTGTGAAGTCTCCGGCGTAAAAGTTATTTCGAGCCAGTCCGCCAACCTTCAGTCGAGCTGGAAAAAGCAGTGCATATTTCAAGTTGCGTGCACGTAGGTTCTTTTTGATTCCTTGAAAAGTAGCTCTAGCTTTCTGGACTGGCGGGGTAAAATCTGGATAGAGAGAAATTGTCCTATTCTCAAAACGTATGGGAGCATTCTCTCTAGTGGCCCGTAGGATCGTGTCGCGGTCCTTGTAATGTAGTATGCGTGCTATCAGCGGGCAGGGTGGTGCGCCTGGTTGAGGAGGTCTGGGCGGCACTCGGTGCGCTTGCTCCACACTGTACAGGTATGTTAGGCCCTCTTTTGCCACATGGTCCCTCAGCCAGTCCTCTACAAACTGGGCGGGGTTGGTTCCCTCGCTGCGCTCTGGTATTCCAAGTATGCAGACATTGTTGCGGCAGGACCTCCCTTCTGCGTCATCCACTCTGTCCTGCAAGCCCTTCAGTTGGTGTTGGAATTGTTCTAGCTGGGTGGAATGCATGGTCTGCTAGGGTATGAGATCGTCCAGTGCCAACTTATTCGATTTGACCTTGTCGGCAAGCTTCTTGTGGTCCGCCTGCAGTAAACCTAGATTGGTGGACATCATCCCCATTCGCGCCTCCAGCGCTGTTCGTGAGTCACGTATCTCCTTCAGAATTAAGTCCAGCTTAGCATCGTGGGGATCCATCCCCATGGGAGGTATCACATCATTATCCGAAGCATTGGAGGGGTCACTGTCAAATGTAAGCTGTGCATCGTCGCCGGCAGTCGCGGTCGCGTCCGTTTGTTTGTTTTTAGTGCGTCCCATTGTGCCACGGCGTCTGCCCATCCATCTCTGCTCCAGGATGTTTACTTGCGGGGCCACCAGGGCACTTCACCTTGCAGTGATATGCTCACAGGTAGGCTCAGGCCAAAGGCATAAAAAAACTATTTGTGCAGCCGCGTGTTATGGGCCTCTATTTCCAGCCATGCACCGGTCACTCACTCCCAGTGTGCACTGTCAGGAATGCTGGTCTCCTCACAACTAATGGACAATAAATCAATCCCAACGGTGGCAGTACCAATGCACCCCCAGTTTGGTCTTGGGCACTCCACTGCAGTCAGGGCAGCCAGCAGGTAGAGATCGTTACCACTGCTAGTGTGTGTAGCCACCAGTCATGGGGATGGGGGCACCAGTGCTCAGAAGCGGCCTTGGCAGCGATACAGTTCGTTAGTCCCAGCAGCGGTGTTTCAATTCATGCACAGAGGCTGGGGCAGCGGGCGTAGGCCACCCCAATGTGTCTTCGTGCAGGTTGTTTCCCTTCGTAGTCAGCGGGGATTATAGCGGCTTCTGTCTCAGGAGCAGGGGCGTCTCCACACGGGCTCTCCCAATACGCCTCCTCTCACAGGCTTTTGATGCAATCGCCAGGATATGTCCCCATTGGGCGGGAGGCGCCCGCAGCACCCACGCTTTGCATTACCAGTGTTCTCCCCAAGTGCTCAGTCACTCACAACAGTGCCTCCCGCAACCACCATTACGTGCGCTGGTCGGCTTCGTGGCCGTCGACATCCGCTATTTGGTTTACGCGGCCGTTGCTGTCGCATATCAAATCGGGCATTTAATCTTCTCCCGAAGTCACCTCTTCACTAGCACCAACCAGGAGGAGCAGTGCTCGCATCTCCTTTGGCAAAATCGCCCATGTCCGCCGCAGGCACGGCAGGAGCTGCGAGTTTCAGCAGGAGCTCCACGCCGCAGACGCGGCTCTGCCCTTCGTCACTCCACAGCCCCGGTGTCAACCAGGAATAGCACAGAAATGGACAGGATTCGCTGAGCCCACAGGGCTCAAAACGCAGTCATCGGTCCCAGTTGTGTTCCGCTGTTGAAGGATGGGTGACCCATCTGTGTAGGTCCAGATTAGTACAGGATATTTCGCTAAGTGTCAGGGTATGGGACGGAGCTCTTTCAGCTCACGTCCTCCATGCTCGGCAGTTGGCCACGCCCCCGGCTGTGATGTATCTCTGTAGGTGTATTTATGTGTATATTTATGTATGCAGTGTGTACATATAATACACAGTGGTGGTCTCCACTGTGTAGTTACATGGAAATAGTGTGTTTTTTGTTTTGCTAATAACTTTGGGGCCATTTGATGAAATTTCATGAAACTTTCCAAAAAATCACCCACCTCAGGTCCTTCCTGGAATGTTTTGGAGTGATCTGTCAGCTGGGAGCTGAGAAAAAGGGGTTTCCAAAACATATTTTTCCCATGTAACTTCCCATAGGTATTTGGGTAGCAATACAGAAAAAATATCTGGACAGAATTATATGAAATTTGTCAGAAAGCGTGGTTTTTATGATTTGGTGTAAATCCAATCAGCCGTTTTTGATAAACTATGGTTCAAAATAAAGTGATATCTAGATGGTTGATCCTGCGGGCATCCCAAAATACTCCTGTAGTATCACAAATGTAAAAAAAAAAGCATTCTTATTGGCTGTAGGGCATTTTTTTCCCATTAGTCCCTTCGGACCCATGGGATCAAGCAATCTGATTGGCTGGCTGCAACATGAACAGAAATTTTGCAACTGCCATTTCAGGATTCTGCTGGGCTTGGTCCTGTGTCTTGTGTTTTGCAAAAAATGCAAGGGGACATGGTAGGGTACCACAATGATGTAATTTGAAAAATCATCAGTGATGTCATCAATGCTGTAATTTACCATCATGAGTGATGTAATGTGAGAGATCATAAGCAGTGCATTTTGGGAGCACAAATTGCAGTTAGGTAAGTAAATTATAACAGACGAATTTCAATGTCTTTTCGTTTTTCAAACGTTGCACCTTCTATCACCCGGTGGTGGAGTGCTTGACTGGAGGAGCACGGCAATTTGTAAAGAAACCTTCAGCCACACATGATAAGAAAAACGCTCACTCAGGGCTGAAGTGATGCAGGAAAATATTATCATTGATATTTATTGGTACAAACTAAATAGAGACTATTTCGTTCGTACAAATAAATCACATAGATAACATTCTTTTGCATTGTATATATATATATATATATATATATATATATATATATATATATATATATATATATATATTCACTGAAAAAACCATAGGTTTCACACATGTTATAGTTAGCGGAAATTTTACTGATAAAAAACCAATGAAATTCCCCCGTTATAGTTAGTGCAGGCAACTATAACTCACGCGACCGTAATCCTCTGCTGATGCTAATACTGTATTTAGACACTTATTTGCCCATGTCTTCTTCCATAAATTTTTAGCTATACATATATTACAAATATTTTTTTTTCCTAAAGACACATATGTCATCAGCAGAAGATTGCGGTCGCGTGAGTTATAGTTGCCTGCACTAACTATAACGGGGGAATTTCATTGGTTTTTTATCAGTAAAATTTCCGCTAACTATAACATGTGTGAAACCTATGGTTTTTTCAGTGAATTTGCAAGGTTTTTTAAATGCTAATTCCTAACTATAACATGTGTGAAACCTATGGTTTTTTCAGTGAATTTGTACGTTTTTGTAAATGCTAAGTTACTTTACGCCATTCGTGGCGTGCGCGCCCACTTGACGCAGTTCGTTCCGTGCGCGCACGGTGCGCTTCGCGCACCGCGCGCCCACTTTACGCAGTTAGTGCCGTGCACGCACGGTGGGCACGCGGTGCGCTACGCGCACCGCGTGCCCACGTTACGCTAGATGGGCCATGTACGCACGATGCGCTTCGCGCACCGTGCGCACATGGAGGACATATGATGCACTTCGTTTTGAAAGGTAATATTTAAATTTTTAACACCTCTGATAAGCCATGCACGCATGGGGCACTTCGGGCACAATTTAAACACGGGGTGGGGAGAGTGTGGATAATTTTTTTTTTTTTAATATTTTTTTACCGTACGCGTACGGTAAGCGTAATCGGCGAAATTAGCGAAAAAATAAAAATTCGGTTTTTGGCCTTGGGGGATCATTGGGGACTCCCACAATAAGGCTAGGTGTTTTGGAGCTGTCCAAACAGCCCCTTTACATGTTTTTGTGCTTTGTATTTTATTCCACACTCTCAGTGCGAGAGAGAAAATGGTGGCCGCCGCTTCCTGGTTTCGGCCGATTCGAATGATTACTAAGATCTAAGAGCCAATAAGAATCGCGCTCGCGCACGCCACCGTACGCGTACGGTAAGCGTACCGTAAGCGCACCGTAAGCTGGCTCAGATATATATATTGATTTAAAGGCTATTTTCTCAGAATCTACTGAACAGATTTACACCAAACCTACAAAAGGCACTTTCTTGACCTGAGGACTACCTCTCTACCAAATTTCTAGTAATTCGGTTCAGCCGTTCGGGCTGTAGCTGTGTCTAAAGGTCCTATGGAAAAATGCATGGGAAAAACGCGTTTTGGGACCCCCCTTTTATCTCAGCCCCTGCTTGACGAATCCCCCCGAGACTTTCAGGGTAGGAGCGGAGCGTAGCGCCCCACCTATTTTGAAAAATTCGCGAGGATTCGTCGACCGGCGCCAAAGTTATTCAAAATAGAATGTTGCGGATTTCCTATGGAAACATGGTCCTAACTATAACTACCTACTGGCGACCGCCAGTAGGTAATATATATATATATATATATACATATATATATATTCACTTTAAAAACCATAGGTTTCACACATGTTATAGTTAGCTGGACATTTCACTCGTAAAAAACCAATGAAATTCCCCCGTTATAGTTAGTGCAGGCAACTATAACTCACGCGACCGCAATCCTCTGCTGATGACGTTAGATATTACATCACTGTATTTAGACACTTATTTACCCATGTCTTCTTCCATTAATCTTTAGCTATATGTGAGAAGTTGGCCTGGTATATGATGTTCACTAGTTAAAGTGACCACCTTGTACCATGCCAAGCAACCCTTATGGTGTGGTTGTAAGTCAACCTTTTCGGACCAGCTGCCCTAGTGGTAGCGTAGGCTAAGCAGTCTTTGAGGCTAAACTCGTGAAGCATGTTAAGCAGGCTGTTTTACCAAATGTAACCCCCCTTTATACCAATGAAAGGACACCACACAGATATATATTGAAAATATATATGTATTTATTTCTCAAAGTATCCCCTAGACTCTTTATGAGCACAGGAGCACAAATCGTTAAACAAGAATACGTTAGAATACACAGAAGTTGCACTTTGTATGGATAGGCCCTGGTGGCCGCTCAAACCACATACTAAAATAGTGGTATAAGTACCACAAACAGAAAAGGGAAAAGGCCTAGGGCCTCTAGAATCGCTGGGCCTACAAGGAGCTAACTTTAGTTAGTGACCAGGAGGTCCACGGGTTGCGTGTGCAGAGCAAATAGTCACACGCGAGCTCCCATAGGTTTTCAATGGGTGCGTAAAAGTTACAAAGTTACTGCAAAAAGGATCTTCCGGATGGACTATGAACTCAAGATTGGAAACACAGACACTAGAGATGATACTCTACACTTGGGCACCGGAGTGCCAGCTTTACCTCACCCACAGGAAGCGGGTGCATAGGGCTCGAAGTGCGTCGGGTTTCTTCTATATGTTCAATGGAGCCTGAAGACAAAGATGCTGCAGGCGGTCGGTCCGGAAGAGATGCGGTGGATCCAAGGGTGGATCGGAGTTGTAGAAGACCTGTAAGCAGAGGGGACAGTGTTCACAGTCACTAGCCAGTGACCAGCGTGGCACCAGGTGGGTACCAGGCGATGTCGGGTGCAAACAGGAAGGAAGGTGTAGCTTTTCTCTGCAGCCACGTGGTCCCTGAAGGTCGACGATATCCAGGAGTCGGTTCACGAGCTGTCCCACGCAGGCTCTCGCTGTCGGCGGTGTCGGCGACTTGATTGAAGCAAACAAGCCTTGGCAAAAGCAATTGTTGTGGAAAACGAAATAAGCTGATGGTTCTGACCAGCAAGGTCAGAGGGTTTGCTCCTTTGGAGGGGAGCAAGGGCCAGTCTGGAGCAACCAGACCAGCGGTGTAGTTCTTGAAGTTCGTCGCCAAGATGGCCACTAGCCAACGGGCCAGCAACCGGTTAGGCGCGTCGAGTGGCAAAATGCAGAAGGGCCCCACACAGATCGTGGAGATGCTGGAGGGCTCACCTTTGGTGCAGATGCTGCTCGAGGGTTGAGCTTCTCAGATCCCAAAGCACAACTTGGAGGGAGCATCGGTTGTTGCGCTTGCAGCTTGTCGTGGTCGTTTCAAGATGGCTGGCTCCACGTGTCTCGGTGCCTCCACGGGTCTCCTCTTTTCAGGGACTGTGGATCGGGCGGTGAGAGGTCTGGAGGTCCAGGTCTTGTCAGTCTCTGGGCTCGGGCTCCGGCGGGAGGTGGCGGCAAAGCAGACGTTGATTCGCTGGATGGTGCTTGCGTTAGCAAGGTGGTCACTCCCTGACCACAGGGGAGATTGGCTTCAGTCCTCTGTGCGGCAGAGCGTCGAAGTTCCCGTCTTCTTCTTGTAGTTAAGTTGATTCCAGGATGTCTAAAGTCTTAGGACACAGCTCCTACCTTTATTCGGATTCTAGGGGCCGGACTACCTGCTAGGTCCCTCCCTAAGGGTGGGACCAGGAAGGGGGGTGGTTACACCCCCAATCCTTTGTCCAGCTCGCCCCAGGCCCGGGACTGGTGTGCCCCAGGACCGGTTTGAACTGGCATATGCACCGAGGCTCCTTGTGAGCCTCAGGCATGTCTGGTTTCTTTCAAGCCCTACCTGACCAATACACAAAATCCTGTCTGGGGTGGTGCACGCACCTCCCCTGGCAGGAAACCCTTTGTCCACATCTCCCAAGCTGGAAGGACTCCCAGCAGCAGGAGGGCAGACTTGTGTCTGTGGTGGCAGCATCCATTTTGTGGAGCTGAGGCTATGTCTGATTTTACCCGGGTTTCAGGTACTGTACATGTCGTGTCCCTCTAGAAGGGTGGAATGCTAACCCCGTCGCCAGAATTGGCGAGGGGTTAGTATTCCAATTCGTATGACACCTTACTCGACATGTTTTGATAAAGCCAAACCAAAGATAGCATTTAACCGCGAGGTTCATAATGCACTTAAGAGTATATGGTATGACAATATCTGGAAACAGTAGAAGGAAGTGGTTCCGACCACTGCAGACAGGCTCAGCTCATGCCAGAGCACCATCTCACATGGAACCAAGCACTCTGCCTTCAGGATTGTTAAGGCCTGCCATAGGAGTGACTTATAGGTTAACATGTGTCCCATTTAAGGTTAGGTATAGGTATACTACACCTAAGTAAGAGGTGGTTACACCAACTTACCCCAGCTGAGTGATCAGCCAGTTGTGTCAAATTTGTTAGGCCAAGCCTGGGGTGGCATAATACATGCTTCAGCCCCTGGCAGGCCTTAGATACACCAATGCCCTGGGTACCTAGTGTTCACTGGTACAGGGGCTCACAGGGTGATCCACTTCCAATTGGTTATGCACCTAGGGTGCATAGTGTAACTTAGTAGAGAGAACGGCAGGCTGGGAGTCTGATTGGCAGGCCCACAGCCTCAATATGTCAAAAACCAGTGAAGCAAAAAGCAAACATTTGGGGTGACCATAGGATAGCAGACCCTACTCTCCTACACAACCCCCCCCCCCAAACGCAGGGACATTAAACTAGCCTTGACCAGTCTCGTCTTCATGTCCTAAGTGGAAGTACCTGGAGAGACCATCTGCATTCCCATGGTCAGTACCTGGCCGGTGCTCCACTGTAAAGTCCATCCCCTGTAGGGAAATGGACCACCTAAGCAGTTTGGGGTTTTCACCCTTCATCTGATTTAGCCACAAGAGGGGCTTATGGTCGGTCTGAATCTTGAAGTGAGTGCCAAACAAGTATGGCCTCAGCTTCTTCAGGGCCCACACCACAGCAAAGGCCTCCCTCTCAATAGCTGACCAATTCTTCTCTCTGGGGGTCAACCTTCTGCTAATAAAAGCAATGGGTTGGTCTTGACCATCTACATTAAGTTGTGATAGCACAGCTCCCACACCCAACTCAGAAGCATCTGTTTGGACAATAAACTCTTTGGAGTAGTCAGGACTTTTCAGGATAGGTGCAGAGCACATGGCCTCCTTCAGGTCATCAAATGCCTTTTGACAGCTTACTGTCCACTGAACCTTTTTGGGCATCTTCTTGGATGTCAGATCATTAAGAGGAGTCACAATGGACCCATAGTTCTTAACAAACTTCCTGTAGTACCCAGTCAAGCCCAAGAAAGCTCGAACTTGAGTCTGGGTGGTTGGAGGAGACCAGTCCTTGATGGATTGTATCTTACTCTCCAGTGGTTGAACTTGGCCTCCACCTACAAGGTGGCCCAAATACACAACCTTACTCTGCCCTATCTGGCACTTAGTGGCCTTGATAGTGAGGCCTGCCCTTTGCAGAGCCTCAAGAGCCTTCTTCAGGTGGATCAGGTGATCCTCCCAGGTGGAGCTAAAGACAGCAATGTCATCAAGATATGCTGCGCAAAAGTCATCCAACCCAGTAAGGACTTGATTCACCAACCTTTGGAAGGTGGCAGGTGCATTCTTCAGACCAAAGGGCATCACCACAAATTGGTAGTGCCCACCTGGGGTTGAGAATGCTGTTTTGGCCTTAGACTCCTCAGCTAATCTGATTTGCCAATAGCCAGCTGTCAAGTCAAATGTGCTCAAAAACTTAGCAGAAGCTAGTTTGTCTATGAGCTCATCTGCCCTTGGAATAGGATGTGCATCTGTCCTGTTGACAGCATTGAGTCCTCTGTAATCCACACTGAACCTCATCTCTCTCTTGCCATCTTTGGTGTGAGGTTTGGGGACCAGAACCACTGGGCTAGCCCAGGGGCTCTCTGAGGGTTCAATGACACCTAATTCCAGCATTTTGTGTACCTCAGCCTTTATATAGTCCCTGACGTGGTCAGGTTGTCTGTAAAGCTTGTTCTTTACAGGCAGACTGTCACCAGTGTCCACCACATGGGTACACCAGTCAGTTTGGCTATGTATTAGGGAAAACAGATGTTGAAATGATTGTAGAACTTGTCTACATTCAGTCTGCTGATGGGCAGTGAGGTTGCCTCCAAGGGTCACTCCTTCAACTGAGCCATCTTCAGGGTTCTGAGACAACAGGTCTGGGAGAGGGTCACTCTCTTCCTCCTGTCCCTCATCTGTAGCCATGAGCAAGCCCATGTCTGCCCTGTCAACATATGCTTTTAACCTGTTAACATGGAGTACCCTGTGGGGACTCCTGGGAGTTCCTAGGTCCACCAAGTAGGTGACCTCTCCCTTCTTTTCCAGGATTGTATGGGGTCCAGACCATTTGTCTTGGAGTGCTGCTGGGGCCACTGGCTCCAACACCCATACCTTCTGTCCTGGCTGAAACTCAACCAAGACAGCCTTTTGGTCATGCCAAGCTTTCTGTAAGGCCTGGCTTGCCTCAAGGTTTTTGGATGCCTTCTCCATATACTCAGCCATCCTGGAGCGGAGACCAAGTACATAGTCCACTATGTCTTGCTTAGGCTTTTTGAGAGGTAACTCCCATCCTTCCTTCACCAAACACAGTGGGCCTCTTACAGGGTGCCCAAACAACAATTCAAAGGGGCTGTAGCCAACCCCCTTTTGTGGGACCTCTCTGTAAGCAAACAGAAGGCAGGGTAGAAGGATGTCCCATCTTCGCCTGAGCTTTTCAGGTAATCCTTTGATCATACCCTTTAGGGTCTTGTTGAATCTCTCAACAAGCCCATTGCATTGTGGGTGATAAGGGGTGGTGAACTTGTAGTTGACACCACATTCCTTCCACATAGCTGTCAAGTATCCTGACATGAAGTTGGTACCTCTGTCAGAAACTACCTCCTTAGGAAACCCCACTCTGGAGAATACTCCCAGCAGGGCCCTGGCCACAACAGGTGCTGTAGTGGTCCTAAGGGGAATTGCCTCTGGATACCTGGTGGCATGATCCACTACCACCAGTATAAATCTGTGCCCAGATACAGTGGGAGGATCCATGGGACCCACTATATCTATTCCCACTCTTTCAAAGGGGACCCCCACCACAGGTAGTGGTATTAGGGGGGCCTTTGTTGTGCCACCTGATTTGCCACTGGCTTGGCAGGTCACACAGGAGCGACAAAACTCCTTGGTATCTTCATTCATGTGAGGCCAGTGAAAGTGAGGGACAAGCCTGTCCCAAGTCTTGTTCTGGCCTAAGTGTCCTGCTAAAGGAATATCATGGGCCAAGGTAAGAAGGAAGCCCCTAAATTGCAGAGGTATAACCAACCTCCTGGTTGCACCAGGCTTGGGGTCTCTAGCCTCTGAATAAAGGAGCCCTTCATCCCAATACACTTTATGGGTACCTTGAGCATTCCCAGCAGCCTCAGCAGCAGCCAGCTGTCTGAGGGGTTCAAGAGAGGGACAGGATAACTGGGCCTGCCTCAAGTCAGCCCTTGAATGTCCCCCTGTCCCCAGAAACTCAACCTGATCAGGTTCAAGCTCTTCAGGGACAGTTCCTTCAGGGTTCTCTAGATCAGCTTCCTGGGAAGGTTGATCATCACTCTGAGGCAGGGGGGAAGGCACAGCCTTGACCCTCCTGTTCTTCTTCTTGGTAGGTGCTTGGTCCATTGTTCCAGGATCCAAGACCTGAGGTTCAGTAAGGCACTTTTTGGCCTGTGACCTGGTCACAGCAAGGACATGTGGTGATATACCTAACATCTCTGCATGTGTCCTGTACTCCACTTCCGACCATAGAGAACTCTCTAGGTCATTGCCCAACAAACATTCTACTGGGAGGTCTGCACTAACCACAACCCTTTTGAGGCCAGTTACCCCTCCCCATGAGAAGTTAACAACTGCCACACTATGTGAAGTAGTGGCATTGCTGGCATTGGTCACCAGGTAATTCTCACCTGGTATGTACTGTCCAGAGTCCACAAAGCCTGGTGTCACCATAGTGACACTGGCACATGTGTCCCTGTAGGCTTGAGCCACTTTTTCATTAATTAAAGGAGTCTGTCTGTACTTGCCCAGGTTACTGGGGCTCACAGTCAGGGACAAATCTATGTCCCCATCACAGATCAGGACTGCCTGTGTCAGGGTTCTGTCTAAGTCAGAATCTCCTTCAGTTCCCATAGTGATTCCCACTACACCCTTTGTCTGGGGACCAACACTGCTAACAGTAGTACTGGGAGCAGGTGCCTTAGGGGCAACAGTGTTGGGGGCTCCACCCTTTTTACAATCACTAGTCCAGTGAGTTGTATTCTTGCAATGATTGCACCAGGGTTTCTTTTGACCTTCTTTCTTCTTTCCCTTGGATTGTTGTTGGGACCCACCCTCCTTAGCAGTAGTTTGGGGCCCTGTTGAAGACTTCTGGCATTTAGATTTCTGATCTCCACCCTTTTGGTCTGTTTTCTTCTGATCACCCCCTTGGCCCTGGTTCTGGTTCTTTTGCTTAACCCTGGTTCTGACCCATTTGTCTGCCTTCTTTCCCAATTCTTGGGGAGAGGTCAGATCAGAGTCAACCAAGTGTTGATGCAGTTTCTGGTTTTGACAGTTATTTAAAATCTGTTCTCTCATCATCAAATTGTACAATCCTGTATAATCAGATACCTTACTTCCCAGCAACCAACCCTCCAAAGCCTTAGTGGCACATTCAATGTATTCAGACCAGTCCTGAGTCTGTGTCTTCTGGGTGTCTCTGAACATTAACCTGTACTGTTCAGTGGTTAAGCCTAACCCATCAACTAGGACACTCTTCAGGACTCTGTAGTTTCTGACATCCTCCTCCCTAACAGTGAGGAGTCTGTCTCTGCCTCTTCCTTCAAAGGAGAGCCAGAGGATTGCTGCCCACATGTCTTCAGGAACCTGCTGCACTTTGCAGGCTCTCTCAAGAGCAGTCATCCATTTGTGGATGTCATCCCCACTTTTGTAGGGGGGCACAACCTTAGACAGGTTCCTATTATCAAAGACCCTATCTTTGTCCTTAGGGACAATGCTGCCACCAGTGGGTATAGACCCACTCTCTTTAGGTCGCCTAGCCTTACTCAGTTTCTCTTCCATCAGAGCTACTTCTAGCTCCTGTTTCCTGATTCTCAGCTGAGCTTCCTGCATTCTGGCCTCATGTTCCCTCCTTGAGGGGTGGTCATCCTTCTCCTGGAGTGACCTTGAGAGCCTCTAGAGGCATGAGAAGCATTAGATTCACCTGAGTGATTCCTTTGCCTCCCAAGCCCCTGGTTAAGTCCACTAGGGAGATCCAATGGGGCGACCCCATTGTCAGTCCCCAGTAGCCTTAAGTTAGCTGGGCCATGTATAACACTTGGCACTGGGCTAGTTCTCCCTTCATCCTCACTACCTTCTGTATCCCCATCACTTTCCTCCTCTGTAGTATGATTCTCATCTAAGGGATGGCTATTGGAAAGGGGTACTTCAGTAGCATCTTCAGAAGGGGGGCCTCCTGTTCCTGTCCCTAAGGGGCCTAACTGGGAGGCTTTCCTGAGAGCTTTCTGATCTTCATCAGCCTGTAAAAGCTCTCTGAGTTCAGCAGAAGTAGGATTCTTGGGCTGTTTAAGGCCCCTGATATTTGCCAACTGCCTGAGCTCATTTTGATTTAGGGTAGCAAAGATGGATGGTGCCCTCTGGGGGTCACTCTCAACAGAGATGGGTACATTGGACCCCTCTGCCCCAGCCATTGCTCTTAAGTGTGGGTGGATGTGTTGCAATCTACCTACACTTGGGTTTACCTACTAAACCTATCTAGTAGTTGTAGTCAGGGTGTGCTACTCCCTTTGCTCTACAACACTAAGTTCAGTAGAACTTAAGTATATCTAATCTTGTGTTATATGTACCTATAGGTACCTATGTGATCTTTCAATTGGTAACCAAGAGATTACAATGGTAAAACACAGCAAGCTCAAATCCAACCGCTGCTCACCAATGTGAGAAGTTGGCCTGGTATATGATGTTCACTAGTTAAAGTGACCACCTTGTACCATGCCAAGCAACCCTTATGGTGTGGTTGTAAGTCAACCTTTTTGGACCAGCTGCCCTAGTGGTAGCGTAGGCTAAGCAGTCTTTGAGGCTAAACTCGTGAAGCGTGTTAAGCAGGCTGTTTTACCAAATTTAACCCCCCTTTATACCAATGAAAGGACACCACACAGATATATATTGAAAATATATATGTATTTATTTCTCAAAGTATCCCCTAGACTCTTTATGAGCACAGGAGCACAAATCGTTAAACAAGAATACGTTAGAATACACAGAAGTTGCACTTTATATGGATAGGCCCTGGTGGCCGCTCAAACCATATACCAAAATAGTGGTATAAGTACCACGAACAGAAAAGGGAAAAGGCCTAGGGCCTCTAGAATCGCTGGGCCTACAAGGAGCTAACTTTAGTTAGTGACCAGGAGGTCCACGGGTTGCGTGTGCAGAGCAAATAGTCACACGCGAGCTCCCATAGGTTTTCAATGGGTGCGTAAAAGTTACAAAGTTACTGCAAAAAGGATCTTCCGGATGGACTATGAACTCAAGATTGGAAACACAGACACTAGAGATGATACTCTACACTTGGGCACCGGAGTGCCAGCTTTACCTCACCCACAGGAAGCGGGTGCATAGGGCTCGAAGTGCGTCGGGTTTCTTCTATATGTTCAATGGAGCCTGAAGACAAAGATGCTGCAGGCGGTCGGTCCGGAAGAGATGCGGTGGATCCAAGGGTGGATCGGAGTTGTAGAAGACCTGTAAGCAGAGGGGACAGTGTTCAC
The DNA here is from genome assembly GCF_964204655.1 of Triturus cristatus. Lineage (NCBI taxonomy): Eukaryota > Metazoa > Chordata > Amphibia > Caudata > Salamandridae > Triturus > Triturus cristatus. The sequence continues at coordinate 633,938,045 of NC_140589.1, read as the reverse complement.
AGTCACTAGCCAGTGACCAGCGTGGCACCAGGTGGGTACCAGGCGATGTCGGGTGCAAACAGGAAGGAAGGTGTAGCTTGTCTCTGCAGCCACGTGGTCCCTGAAGGTCGACGACGTCCAATAGTCGGTTCACGAGCTGTCCCACGCAGGCTCTCGCTGTCGGCGGTGTCGGCGACTTGATTGAAGCAAACAAGCCTTGGCAAAAGCAACTGTTGTGGAAAACAAAATAAGCTGATGGTTCTGACCAGCAAGGTCAGAGAGTTTGCTCCTTTGGAGGGGAGCAAGGGCCAGTCTGGAGCAACCAGACCAGTGGTGTAGTTCTTGAAGTTCGTCGCCAAGATGGCCACTAGCCAACGGGCCAGCAACCGGTTAGGCGCGTCGAGTGGCAAAATGCAGAAGGGCCCCACGCAGATCGTGGAGATGCTGGAGGGCTCACCTTTGGTGCAGATGCTGCTCGAGGGTTGGGCTTCTCAGATCCCAAAGCACAACTTGGAGGGAGCCTCGGTTGTTGCGCTTGCAGCTTGTCGTGGTCGTTTCAAGATGGGTGGCTCCACGTGTCTCGGTGCCTCCACGGGTCTCCTCTTTTCAGGGACTGTGGATCGGGCGGTGAGAGGTCTGGAGGTCCAAGTCTTGTCAGTCTCTGGGCTCGGGCTCTGGCGGGAGGCGGCGGCAAAGCAGACGTTGATTCGCTGGATGGTGCTTGCGTTAGCAAGGTGGTCACTCCCTGACCACAGGGGAGATTGGCTTCAGTCCTCTGTGTGGCAGAGCGTCGAAGTTCCCGTCTTCTTCTTGTAGTTAAGTTGATTCCAGGATGTCTAAAGTCTTAGGACACAGCTCCTACCTTTATTCGGATTCTAGGGGCCGGACTACCTGCTAGGTCCCTCCCTAAGGGTGGGACCAAGAAGGGGGGTGGTTACACCCCCAATCCTTTGTCCAGCTCGCCCCAGGCCCGGGACTGGTGTGCCCCAGGACCGGTTTGAACTGGCATATGCACCGAGGCTCCTTGTGAGCCTCAGGCATGTCTGGTTTCTTTCAAGCCCTACCTGACCAATACACAAAATCCTGTCTGGGGTGGTGCACGCACCTCCCCTGGCAGGAAACCCTTTGTCCACATCTCCCAAGCTGGAAGGACTCCCAGCAGCAGGAGGGCAGACTTGTGTCTGTGGTGGCAGCATCCATTTTGTGGAGCTGAGGCTATGTCTGATTTTACCCGGGTTTCAGGTACTGTACATGTCGTGTCCCTCTAGAAGGGTGGAATGCTAACCCCGTCGCCAGAATTGGCGAGGGGTTAGTATTCCAATTCGTATGACACCTTACTCGACATGTTTTGATAAAGCCAAACCAAAGATAGCATTTAACCGCGAGGTTCATAATGCACTTAAGAGTATATGGTATGACGATATCTGGAAACAGTAGAAGGAAGTGGTTCCGACCACTGCAGACAGGCTCAGCTCATGCCAGAGCACCATCTCACATGGAACCAAGCACTCTGCCTTCAGGATTGTTAAGGCCTGCCATAGGAGTGACTTATAGGTTAACATGTGTCCCATTTAAGGTTAGGTATAGGTATACTACACCTAAGTAAGAGGTGGTTACACCAACTTACCCCAGCTGAGTGATCAGCCAGTTGTGTCAAATTTTTTAGGCCAAGCCTGGGGTGGCATAATACATGCTTCAGCCCCTGGCAGGCCTTAGATACACCAATGCCCTGGGTACCTAGTGTTCACTGGTACAGGGGCTCACAGGGTGATCCACTTCCAATTGGTTATGCACCTAGGGTGCATAGTGTAAATTTAGTAGAGAGAACGGCAGGCTGGGGGTCTGATTGGCAGGCCCACAGCCTCAATATGTCAAAAACCAGTGAAGCAAAAAGCAAAAATTTGGGGTGACCATAGGATAGCAGACCCTACTCTCCTACACTATACATATATTACAAATATTTATTTTTCATAAAGACACATATGTCATCAGTGATGTAATATCTAACGTCATCAGCAGAGGATTGCGGTCGCGTGAGTTATAGTTGCCTGCACTAACTATAACGGGGAAAATTCATTGGTTTTTTACGAGTGAAATGTCCAGCTAACTATAACATGTGTGAAACCTATGGTTTTTTAAGTGAATTTGCAAGGTTTTTTAAATGCTAATTCGTAACTATAACGTGTGTGAAACCTATGGTTTTTTCAGTGAATTTGTACGTTTTTTTAAATGCTAAGTTATGTATTTATTAATGTATTTTTTTTCAGGTTTTTCACCGTGCGCGCACCGTGATTTTTTTTTTTTTTTTAAATTACGGGGTGCTTCGCGGTTCGCAGTGCGTGCCGTGCGTGCAAGGTGCGCACACCTCGCGATTTAAAAAAAAAACAAAAAAAAACATTTTTTCTCCCTTGGGGGTCCTTCTGTGACCCCCTGACCAAGGCTAGGGGGTCAGGAACTGTCCACTCTGCCCCCTTTTCACGTTCTCCACCTTTTTTTTTCACCCCCTCAGACTGCGAGAGACAAAATGGCGGCCGACACTTCCTGGTTTCGACCGATTCGAATGTTTACCGACATCTAACAACCAATCAGAATTGCGCTCGAGCACGGTAGGGTGCGCGCACAGTGCGCGCACGGTGCGCGCGTATAGATATTGATATGCTTTTAAATGATATTTTCTCAGGAAATACTGAACAGATTTACACCAGACCTGCACAAGGCACTTCCTTGACCTTATGGCTACATCTCTGCCAAATTTCACGTAATTCTGTTCAGCCGTTCGGGCTGTAGCTGCGACTAAAGGTCCTATGGAAAAATGCATGGGGAAAACGCGTTTTGGGACCCCCCCTTTTTCTCGGCCCCCGCTTGACGAATCACCCCGAGACTTTCAGGGTTGGAGCTGAGTGGAGCGCCCCATTAGTTTTGAAAATTTCGCGAGGATTCGTCAACCGGCGCCAAAGTTATTCAAAATAGAATTTTGAGATTTCCTATGGAAACACGGTCCTAACTATAACTATCTACTGGCGACCGCCAGTAGATAATATATATATATATATATATGAAAACAATGGAACCTCGGTTCGAAGAGGCACACTGAAAAGGATCCTAGTAATGGCAACAGGATTCACTTGACTTCGGAGTAAAAAAAGAGAAAAGCCTTACGCGTTTCGGAGCTTAGTTATGCTCCTTGTTCACAGGCATTCCATGTCACGGCGCAGGTAAATGAAAAGAACACTTCGACCAGCATGCAATTTATTCTGCCTTTCAATGGCTAACAGGTGAGATTCACAAGTGCGGCATCCTGGTATATGTAGTTTGTATTTATTATTCCTTCGTAGGCTTCACAGTGTTCCTTTGTAAATATAACCAACAGTGTGTCCAATATATATATATATATGTCCATCTGCACACAGTATCTTATTTGTGTACCAAAAATACAAATTATGAGGAAATTCTCTGAAAATATCGCATTCATCCAAGACTGTCAATTTTGCAAATTATATGGCAAATTTTGTAGCAAATGCAGTAAATTCATAGTTTTGTAATTAATATTACAGCCACAGAATCACATAAATCTACTAACTCTTACCATTGTCCATTGCTTAATTAACAATTGGAAAAACAGACATTTAAGGTGAGTAGATTGAGAGTGTTGGTGGTGTTGTAGAGTGCTCCATATAAATGAGCTACTCTCCACCTAATACTCGTAACCTTCCTTGGATTCCCTATTTCTGCTCACCATCTAAATGGATTTCCCATAACCTCTCACATGATGTGGCAAATGCCATTACAAATGATGTTTTTGACATCACAGGTGAAATTACATATCATCTTACTATTGACATCATTTATGACATCACTAAGGATACAGCATGACTTATTTATTTGGACATGCTGTTATTTAATGAAGTTGTATTGTTACGTTCTGTTATTTATTGGTATTAATATTGTGAGGTGGTGAGCAGGAAAAGATAGAGAGCCTAAGACAGGTGCTGAGTCAACTTGGGGAAGATAAAAGTGAGACAGCTTTTGAGAGTACAAGAAACAGAAGTAGTGTGCTACACAGTGAGACGAAAAGAGCGATAATAAAGGTGAGAAGAATTTTGTACAATGTCTGTCTAGTAAAAAAATAGAGATGAAATGGGGGAAAGAAAGAGAGCAAGAGAAAAAAAAGTGAGAAAGAGGTTAAGAGAGAGAGAGAGAAAATGAGAGAGAGGTTAGGAGAAACTGAGAGGCAAGAGAGAGCAAAGGAGGGAAAGAAAAGAAGGAGAGAGGGTTACACACAATGGTAGATAACATGCGAGCTACAAATTAAAATGGCAATCTAGATTATGGTGACAGTTGTGTATGTTAATTAATGTACTAAAGTGCCCGAATACCGAAGGGTGTCTTGGCGCTAGCTTTATTTGCAGTGCAGAGGAACCTAGAGTAGCAGAAGTGATACTCAATATCGAACAACCCCGTTTTCAAAGCTTTCCTGAATGCTAGTAGGTTGGGAAAAACTTTGATATGCCATGGCAGGGAATCCCAAGATTGTGATGCTCCCAACACAAAGTTTCCACCTCCCCAAGCTGACAGTTGCAGCTGGCATAGCTTGTGCGTGGGTGGGTGGGTGTATGGTCACGCAGGAAGGGGGGTCACGCGGGGAGGGGGGGCAATAATAAAAATAAAAATAAACTAAAACCTAACTTTCTGCCGTCCCGGGTACTGCGTTTTCACTGCTGGAGAAACAGGAAGCAGCCAGCCTCCCTCCATCCCTTTCCCAAAGTCAATCACAATGCTCCAGCGGAGCATTGTGATTGGTTGGGACGCTGCCCAGCCAGGGGCTGTAGGGGATGGCATGTTCCCCATGTAGGCTGCAATGCCGCCTGCATGGAGAAGTGCAGAGTGCACTTGACTGGTTTGGACGGCCCGAGAGGGCTGACCAAACCAGTCATGTGCACTCAGGAGTGGGCAAACCACTCCTGCCCTGCCTGGGCAACTCCGCCCAACCGTCCGCAATGTGGAAAGAAACATAAAATGGCAATAACCAAAAGTTATTACCATTTTATGTTTTGGCTTTCTTGCACTGCGAGAACGCAGTGGGGCGATGCTCCTCTGCCCTAGTGGAGAAGCCGCCCCTGCAAGCCGACTGTTTGAACATGGGACAATTGTGAGCTTGGCTGATGCAGACCATAGGGTCCTGCCTGAGGTATACCATTTAAAACTGTTTTTGAGAAAATCTGGGCCTAGGTCATGTAACGCTTTGTAAGAAATACAGAGGGCTTTGACGGTGATTCTTTGTCTTATGGGGAGCCAGTGCAGTTTCTTAATTGATTTGGACACCGATCCAGATTTGATTGAGGTGCAACACTTACAGTCCGCTGCTGAAATCTTTGCTTGCATATACCTAATGTAAACAGCTTTGACTTTGTGTAAAGTTGGCAAAGGAATTGTAAAAGGATTGACTTATGCTTGAAAGTTTTTTGCTGTGTCTGATGTCAAGTTAATGACTGTTTGAAACAGTGTACCGACACTTTAGTAAATAAGTAAAGATAATTCCACTAAATCCTATTGTCACTCTTAGCAAGCAAAAGAAAGATTAAAAATGAGAAAGATAGCAATGGTGTTTGTGAGAGGGATACCAAGAGAGGCCGTGAAAAAGAAACAGAAATAGAAGATAGAGAACTGTGCTGAATAACAGAGATGTATTCACTTTTCAGCAAGCAAATTCTGCTGAGCGCAACAAGAAATCAGCTGTGTTCAACTAGCTGTTCGTGCTCTATTACATTTCAGAATGTTCACGTGTAAATTTTACAAGCAATCCATGTATATTTCACTAAAGCAATTTTATTTTAAAAACCAAATGAGTTCTGTATATTTTTTTAACTCTACGCCCTGCAAGTACTTCTTTTTAAACTATATGGGAAGCTTGGAATTAATTTAATTTTTCTTCTGTAAGGCAAGTGCCAATGATGTTAGCGTTGAGGTTCTTACAATTAAACATCTCATTAACCACTGTGAAGATATCGCTGGAGCTATTGCAAATCATCAGTCATTTTCTTTGGAGGTTCTGCATATACTTGAGGAAATGTAACACTGCGCTATGTAGAAATTTAACACGGAGCCTGAAGTTTGCAATACTTGTTTATAAGTCATTTATCTGGAATTTTTTTATATTTTATTTATGGGGTGTAAAATGTAGGTGCTTTGGTATGCATTGCTTCCACCACCCTTACATGATTTGCAGATACATTCATAAGGAAGGCGGTGGACTGACCCTGCGTTATGTTTATTATTTATTTATTTATTTTAATGTTTTATAGAGCGCAAACATGACCCGTGAGGGTATCAGAGCGCTTTACAAGGTTAACAAAGGAAAAACAATAGAAAGACAGTAAAAACAGTAAAGTCTACAAAACAGAAAAATATAAAAGGGGGAGGGTTGAGGGGAGCACGTGGGCAAAGGGAACACAAATGTGAGGTTACAGTTCAAGCTAGGGTTGGCGGAGACCGTGGCCCCCCGGGATCTCGATGGTGTCCGGTTGTAGAGCTGTGGAAGAAGCAATAGTCTTGGAATCAATCAGCAAGTCATAGTGGCTGAGAAGGGGTCTTAGTTCAGGAATTTACCCATGAGGAAGATTTTGGCCTCCTTCTTGAAGCGTGCTAGAGATGGGATTCTTCTGATATCGGGCAGGAAGGAGTTCTAAATTCTTGGTGCTGCCCCGGAGAATGCCCTATTGTAGATTCTTTTTTTACGAAAATGGGCGGGTCGGAGCAGGAGACTTTTTGTGGATCGGGAGTTCCTGTTTCCTCCCGATAGCACAAGTTTCTGTGTTAGGTATGCATGGGAGTTTGCGTATAAGGCCTTGTGTGTAATGCACGCCAGTTTCAGCTGTATTCTGGCCTCTAGAGGGGGCAAGTTTAGAGCTTTCAAGTGTGGAGAGATGTGGTCGAATTTCCTGGTGCCAGTGAGTAGTCTGGCTGCAGCGTTGAGACAGGCTTTTAGAGGTGCCAAGGAGCGCTTGGGTAATCCTGTGAGGGTGGAACATCCAAATTCCAGTCTGGAGATGACTAGAGCTTGGAATGCCATTTTTAAATCCGGAGCATCGATGAAGGGTTTTAGTTTCCAGAGGTAGCTCAGGTGGAATCTGGCTGCCTTGGCCATTGAATTAATGTGGTCTCGCATGTTCAGGTTGCAGTCGAGAAATATGCCCAGTGATTTGGCGGAGTCCACAATGGTCGGCGGGCAATTTAAAGCTGTGATGGCCTTGATCCACACCTGTATCTCCGGGTTGACTTTAGAGGGGGAGATCAGGAGGAATTCAGTTTTCTTGGCGTTGAGTTTTAGTTGGTTAGTGGCAAGCCACTGGACAGTTAGTTTCAGGGTTTCGTTCAGGGCGAGGACCTCCTTGAGTGATGAGATATTGATGTAAATTTGGGTGTCATCCGCGTACATGTGGTAGGAGATATTGGCGGAGCGCAGAACTTCAGTGAGAGGCTCTAAATAAGGATTAAAGAGGGTAGGGGACCAGGTTGAGCCTTGGGGGACTCCAACCATGACCGGGGTGGGAGCTGATAAGTTGCCGTCAATGAGGAATCTCTGAGATCGGTTATGGAGGAAGGACCTGAACCATTCAAGGACAACGCCGTTCAAACCCATCCTGTGTTTAAGGCGTTCGAGTAGCTTTTCATGATTGACCATATCGAAGGCGGAAGATAGATCTAAAAGGATTAGGAGGCATGTTTTGCCTTGGTCAAGGGCTTGGAGGGCGTCGTCCACAATGTGGAGCATAGTTGTTTCAGTGCTGTGCCCCGGTCTGAATCCCGATTGAAAGTCATCGAGTAGGTGGAAGTTGTTGATGTGTTGACTTAGTTGGTGTTGTACGCATTTCTCTAACACTTTGGCTAATAAGGGTATATTGGAGATGGGTCTGAAACTGTCTGGTGAGGCAGGATCAAGCGTTGTTTTTTTTAGAATAGGGAGTACTTGGCCGGCTTTCAAGGGGTCCGGAACCGATCCCTGCTGGAGAGAGGCGTTGATTATCGCAGTCCAGCAAGGAACAATGGCAAGGGAGGCAGCAGCAAGGCAGTTGGATGGTAGCGGGTCATTGAAGTGGTTGCTTGGGTTTAAGGAAGAGAGGATTTTAGCAATGGAGTTTTCGTCATAGATTTCGAAGTCAGTCCAGCAAGCTTCGTTTTTGGGTAAGGTCAGAGATGGAGGTGCAAAGGGAGGCAGTTGGTCATGAGGGGGTTGAGAGCAAGAGGCGGTACTGAGTTCAATTCCTAGGGAGGCAATTTTTTCGGCAAAGAAGGAGGAGAATTCATCCGAGGATATAAGAGATTTCGGGGATTCTTTAGGGGTTTTGGCCAGCTTGTTTGATTGGTGTTTCACCTGTTCAAAGAGCTTGCGGGGTGTATTTGTGGCATTCCCCAGTTCAGATCTGAAGTATTCTTTTTTTGAGTTGAGGATGTGTTTGTTGTAGAAGTTTCTTGCCTGCCGGAGATGTTTAAGGTGCTCAGTAGATGGGTGCTGTCTCCAGATTCTTTCAGATTGTCGTAGGGATCTCATCTCTGAGTTGAGGGAAGCGGAGAACCAAGGGTTTCTGTCTTTGATTTGTGTTCTTTTTAGTTTCAGGGGGGCAAGGGCGCCTAGAATGTTCGATATAGACGCCGAGTGGTGTTCATAGAGGTCATTGATTGTAGTTATGTTCGAGGTCGGGCAGAGGTCAAGTTTGCAGCGAGCCTCCAGCTTCATAAGGTCAAGGTTTTTGGTGTCCCTAATCCAACGTTTGGGAATCACCGGTTGTAGTGACTTTGTCTTGAGTGATCCAGGTAAGATGAAGGAGATGGTGTAGTGGTCGGACCAGTCACAAGGGTCTATGGAGATGAGTTTGACTGCAGATTCCTTGGATATGATCCAGTCAAGGGTGGCTCCTTTTGAGTCAGTTGGTAGAGAGCAGGCTTGAGTCAGGGCTTGGTCATTTAGGAGGTCTTTGATGGTGTTGACGTAAGGGTCATTGGGGTCATTCCAATGCAGGTTGAAATCACCAAGGAAGATCTCTTTGGAATTAGAGGAAATTTTTGAGGTGATGACTTCCAGTAGGTGATCGTTGAAAGAGTCATTAGAGCCTGGGGGGTGGTAAAAGATGTGCAAATTGCAAAGATGAAGGGCGTTGCTGGAGAGGGAGAGGGCGAGGTGCTCGCAGGAGTCGGTAGTGAGCGTTCCGAGTTCCTTGACCAGGAGGGAGGATCGGTAGATGCAGGCGATGCCTCCACCCTTCCTGCTAGACTGCCTGTCTAGTCTAGCAATGTTGTAGTTAGGAGGGACTAATAAGTCCAGACAAGGGGAAGAGTATTCATTTAGCCAGGATTCAGTTAGAATAGCTAAGTCCAAGTTTTTGTTCAAGATGAGGTCAGCGATATCGGCAGCATGTTTAACTGCCGATCGGCAGTTGATTAGGAGACCAGATAGCGGGGGGTCTAGGGGAGTGTCTGGTGTCTGGGTGGATGGGAGTATAGGCGCAAGATTGCTTTTAACCACATTTCTGTTATGTCGTGTGGCTGGCCTGTTGGGGTTGATGGTGACCGTGCTGATGGGTGTGCCTGACCTGTGTCAGGTGGGCGAGAATTGGCTTGGGCAGTATTGTAATCTTGGAGGATAGCAAGGATTTCGTCTTCTGTGAGGTCAGGTGGGGTAGGGGAGGTGGGGGGGGATTGTAGATGAGTGCCAGAGCTCGGGATTCATCTTCAGAGATGCGGTAGGGTTGCTTGCGCGGGCGTAGGTGTCTCAAGGGAAGCGGGAGAGGGTGCTTGGGAAGCTCATTTAACTGTGGGGGGAGGGTAGGTGTGGCTTGAGGTTCGAGAGGGATGTAGATGTAATACTCTGCTGATGGAGGTTGGAGAGATCCACCCGACTTCAATGCCGAAGCATGCCTCACCAAAGGACTTCACAAATGTGACAGAAATTGTGGCTTGAAGAGAACCGCACTCCCTACGCTGAAGACCACCTGCATCGTCTTCCTGGCTGTTGACTGTGGCACCCCACCATTCCTGGCGACCAAGATCTTGTGGAGATGGCAAGACACACACCAGCAGAATCACTGTGCTAGAAATCAGAGAATGCAGGCCAAAGAGACTAATGTGGCAGACATTCTCCTACTGTGCTCTTTGGATCTGGACTTTTATCCCAGTCTAGCTCAACATCAGGTCAGGGCTGGTGGCTCAGTGAGCTAATGCATCTACTCCAAGAATCTATGCTTGAATTCAGGATCATACGTTTGAATCCTGACTGCTCCACTTAGTCTTTCACCCTTCTGATGCGGACTCAGTGAGTTATGTTGAGTTTATTAACAGGAAACGTTTTATTCAGTTACAGGATATACCAAGGGGTGAATGTGTGATTTACAAATGCACGTCTTAGCCACCATGCGTCATCACTTCTCTACTTCTACAAGGAGAGGAACACTAATTTCTTTAAGTAACATCTCATAACAGGTATATCGTGGGATGCCGCAAGTCCCCTAAATGTTCCCACTCCTTTCAACCTTCTAAATCCACCAGCACCTCTGCCAGTTCCCTCACTATCCAACACCCACTGATGGTCTCACCCCAGCACCATTCTCCTCTCCATTGGAAGCCCCTGGCTGTGGTGCCGTATCCACACTTACCTTCACATCTCTGACTTTTTCTGCACTACCCACTGTAAAACCCCGATCGTGTACAGAACTTATTTGCTTTGTAGTTAGGTTAGCCCTATATAGATCATGCATGTGTGAAAGTACATGCATGTATAGCCGATAGAGGTGCTGTATGAGTCCGCATCAATCACTTCTTGTAAATGCATTTATATATATCTTGAACACCCATAAGAGCCATAACAAATGAATCAACTAAGGCTTGATTGACAAAATTCCTGTGTTTACTGTTCTGCGCTATTTAAGTGGCTCACATTCCTGCCCAGCTGATAGATACAAATGACAACCTAGCATCAATCACTTGATGTAGATTCACTTCAATAAATTATACAGCCATAAGAGCCCTAATAAATTAATAATTTGGTCTGGATTCAGAAAACTGGTGAGTCTACAATGTAGATTATGCCTAATCTTCAGTACATTTCTGTCTCATGGAATTATTAAATACTTTTAGGAATACTCATGGGAATCCTCAGATTCCGGTGACTGATCCATCGAAAATCAACTTATGGACATGGGCATGTGCAGGTGTACATTTCTACATGCAGAAATGGAATCAAATAATACATTGTGTTTGCCCTCTGGGAAAATATATTCCCTGCGAGAAGCTCTTTCCACTTCCACTCCCATCAATCATGCACGTGTTTTCTCTGCAGCTGACTAGAGCTTTTTGGGTGGAAAACTACCTGTCAGAATCTTATGAGATAGCCAGAAACGGGCGAGTTCACCAACTTCGTAAGGGGAACTCACCACGAACGGCGCACAAACTCGTCCTTAAAAGCACATTTGCACCCATAGGAATTCCACCACAGATGCGGATTTTCCAGGAGAGCAAATCCGATTTAAGAGTACAACATCTTATCATTCCTTAATCTGTGAATCAGAAACAGCATTCTGCCCTCGCAGATAATACTACTGCCACGCAAAAATTTGATTTTGGTGCACAAATAGCTGCCTGTCCTTAAAAAATGAAACAGAAAAGTTTCATTTTTCTTTTTTAAATGCATCCCGTTTCCCTTAAAGAAAAACGGGCTGCATTTAAAAAATAAAAAAAAACTGCTTTATTAAAAAAGCAGTCACAGACATGGTGGTCTGCTGACCTCAGCAGGCCACCATCCCAGTGAGTGCTAGCCATTCCTGAAGGGTTCTCAGATTGCGCCTGCCTCATTAATATTAATGAGGCATGCAATTTACGACCCCATTAAGAATCCCAAACAGTGTCTGAGACACTGTTGTGCATTCCAATTAGCAAGTCGCAAATTGGGAGTCGCAAATGCAACGCAATTTGCGACTCGCTAATTGGCGGGTCGTACATCTGGCACTAAATGAGCAACTCAAAGCAAAGAAATCGCGAACAGGAGATTATTTTAAATTCTAATATTTTCCTGGGTTGATTTCACAGAATTAACATTTTGAACTCCGATTGCGTTCCACATCACAATATGGTATATATGAACGTTTTGCGACAGGGAATGCAGTCAAAAAACATTTGCAGTTTCCACCAACTAGCACATTCGCAAATGGGAAGGGGTCCCCAAAGGACCCCTTCCCCTCTGTGAATGTGGGTGACAAAAAATGTCGAGAGCAGGCAGTGGTGGGACTACTGCCTGCTCTTAAAAATGAAAAGGTAGCTTTTCATTTTTATTTTTGAAATGCATCCCGTTTTCCTTTAAGGAAAACGGGTTGCATTACAAAACAAATATTGCCTTATTTTAAAAGCAATCACAGACATGGACGTCTGCTCACAGTGGGTAGCAAATTGCGAACTGCCTCATGAATATTGATGAGGCAGGTCCATTTGTGAGTCACTGCGAATCACTAACAGTGTCAAACACCCTGTTGTACGTTGCAGTTTGCGATTTCCTAATAGCAAATCACTAAAATTCGCTATTAGGAAATTGCAAACGCGATTTCGTACATCTGGCCCTATATTTCACAGGTTGCCTGGACTTCTTGCAATATTGCACCAACATTTATGGATTGCTAGATTGAACTATTTCCAGTGTTACATTAGATTGAATAAACCCCATCCCACACGTTCTAAAAAGACACGTCCACAAAATGAATGTGGCGCACAACAAGTTGAAACGGTTGGTTGATCCAAATGTTGATGCAAAATTGCCCCTGTTCAATTTGTGCTATCTGTCCCTAGATGACCTTCTTTAGCCTCTGCTGCGGAACCCAATTTCTTCTCCCTGCAATTGATCTATTGAGATCGTAGTAACCCTTGCGGCTGTTCCTCCTCAGCTAGAGTAAGGCATTCCCATCGCCATTCATAAAACAATTAGGGGCAGATTTACATATCAGCAGGGATGCGCCAGTTATTGTGCGTCACGGCTCCGCCACCATGGCTGCGCCGTATTTACAATGTGGCGCACCATGGTGCAAAAACGGGCAGATGCGTGACGCATCTGTGCCGTAAACGCGGCGCATTGCTGGAGTTGTGTCACAAGCACAACGCAGCTCCAGCAAGGCTCTGGGGTGCCCTATCGTTACAAAGCTGCATCAATCCTTACGCCTGCTTCAAGCAGGTGCAGGGTTTCGACGCAGCATGGGCTCAAAAGTGACTGAGTGAAATCTTGTAGATTTCACTCAGCCACTTTTAGGAGGCGTTCCTGCGACGGAACGCCCCCCCCGCGCCGGAACGCCTACTTCTGGCACAGGGCTTTACAACGTGACACATCTCCCAGATGCGTCACGTTGTAAATACCCCGCAGCCTGGCGCTGGTTTTGCGCCGCCGCTGCGTCACAAAAGTGACGCAAGGGCGGCGTAAAAGAGGCGCAAGGCACTTGTAAATCTGCCCCTAAGACTTTAGAGCAGCTTTTCAAGAGTATTTCCAGTGAAGAGAAAAGAACACTTCTTTTTATATCACTAACAATCATCAACAATAGACTTCCTAGAATGTTCCTTAGTTTGATGTCCACTGGGTCTTTGAGACAAAGTGTGACATTATTCACCAGATGGCCCCCTTTAAGTAAGTTGGTAAGCAGACACGTGCATAAGTTAGAATTATTCTTCTCTTGGTAATGTTTTTGCACAACCCCATCAACCAGGAAACATTGAGACTTCTTCCTATTCACTATCTACTTTCATCTTCTGTAAAATTAAGACTTGACCATGACCAGCCTTCTATGATGCATTTTATTACTGGAGTCCTCATATAGGTCACACATTTAATAGCAGATTAATCAACTCACAGTAATCACTCAACCATTAGCACGTGCTGCACACAGCAAACTCGAGACCCCTGATACCCTGATGATGTTAACAGGCATTGTAGAGCAAAATAAGCCGGGGCAATTTATGAATCACACGGAAATCAGACCTGTTCAGTACATGAACTTTGCAAAGTCAGAATTGGAAAGGACTGGCTCTGTTCTACCCATGTCAATTTACTCAGGTTTAGCATTTTACTGTTTTTCCTAAACACTTCACGCTTTTTCTTGTACAAATGCGTCCATTCAGCATTCCTATTAAACAATTCCTGAAAACCCCTTTGTCTTTTTGATTAGAAAATGACCACCAGGGCCACATTTTCAGATGTTCTATCAATGTAGATTTGCTCAGTAGCGACTGGTGAAGTTTACAAGTACTGGGGCAAAACACCTTTTTTCCACCGGCCACCAAGCAAACGAGCGAAGCGAGCGCGACGGACATTCCTAACAGTTTTGGGTGCACTGTTGCCAGCTAGCTCAAGTCTCCCTGAAAGTGAGTGAGTCTCCCAATGTAAAACACATTGGCATTCATTCCACTGAATTCCAGCTAGCAGTACTGTACTCAGGGCTTCATTTGTAATGCATTAAGTGCCAGGGCCCTTATCAGGAGGCCACTGAAGGCTACACCACCTATTGCCCTTGCCAGCCCTCCTAATGACAGTACCAAACCAGCTACTAACCATCACACTGCTACAAGTGTGACAGTTCAGACTATTCCAGACCCCAAAACTATAAGATTTGCATGGGCGGCAGGCAGTCATCATTTTTAACGTATATGAAATTAGTAATCCAGTGTTGTTGTACTCACTCTAAATCAGACAAACAGCTCACCATGTGGCAGACTGTAATAATTGCCGGTGCTGCCAATTAAATGCCAGTGCCGAGCACCCGGAAACCACCGGCTCAAATTAAGCACCAACTGTACTAGGCACGTTCAGTCGTTCCATGAACCACCACCAACCAATATACCAGGATCAGCACACTCAAAACACAAACACGCGCAGACACACAAACCGATGCTCTCTCACTCTGTTATACTCACACCAATGGACACACAGACACAAGCTCTGACACAAGCAAACTGGGTAACACCAGTGTCATTCTAGATTGTGCTCCACTGACGCGCTGTTGAAAGGTCAGGGGGTCAGGGTCACTCTCCAGGTAAGGAAGTCACAGAACTTCCCCTCCAAGGTACGAGGAAGCTGACTAGAATAGCAGGGGTGGGATTACCAAAAGAAGTCCTGCCTGAAACTCCCTCCCAGATTCTGATACGGACAAATCTAACAGTCCTATCACAAGCTGGGCAAGGCTTGGGATCACACCCCTGCTGTTTGCCCACAAATTGAATGGGTCTTAGGGGCGCCCTGATGAGCGCCCTGACTGCCCCTTTTAGCAGAGGTATTGCTTGAGTAGTTCATCTGCTAAATAACCTGGAGTGTGCCTGTGTGAGTGGATGTCTTGAATTATGCCCTCTCCCATGCTCAATCTATGCATCCATCTGCACACTCCTGTATGCAGGGCACTCTGCAGATGCATTGCCATCGGGCCAGGTTCAGCCCTCGACCACTCTTTTCTCCTGTCAGATCTCTGAGCAGAGAGTCTGACATGCGCACACCGCATCTTCAGCTTGAAAAGTTGATCTGTTTTCATGCAAGCTGTCTCGGCATGCATCAGTCGAGCTGTCAATGCTGTAAGTGCAGGGCCTGTGAGGCAGGGTTCTCACAGTGGTGGGTGGACACCCCAGTGCCCCTTTACATGAGCTGCCACAGGGTTTGCTGTTTTCTGGGCATTTGTTTGCACCACAACTAGGACGATGCACTGTGCTTTGCCACATCGTACATCCAAGGGAAGAAATGATGTAAGGGGTTTTTAGCAAGGACCAGTAATCCACATGACATGAAAAGAAAGAAAGCCACAATGGTATGTTCTATGAAGATTTCCCCATGCTCGAGGACTAACGTTATGGACCACACCAAAGTAGGATATGTGAGCTTCTGACCAGAATTACAGAGTGCCCTGTCAGCATTTTTACTCATCCATGTACCCTCATTTTTATTAGGAAAGTATTGAGCCTCACCCTTGTGATCACCTCATGCCCTGGCCGCATATTCCATTTGGTGATCCAGGACTCTCACAGCATTTCTGCTGAGTTCCTCTATCACAGTACCAGGGTAACCTTTCTGACAAAACCAGGTTTTTTAATTTATATCCACACACCAGTACTACGGAGAATTGATTGACATCCTTCTTAGACACACACAACATTTCACACAGAACTATTTACTCTTCATAATGCCCTTAACCAACTCTTTCAGTTTCTTAGCTTGCAACTCAGACTTAACTCCTTTGTATATTTTGACAGGTTACATTAACCTCCATATGAGCTTCTCAAGCAGCAAATCAAACTGGATCTTGTCTCCCAGTGGCCACATTGGGAATGCTGTGCTATACCCATTGCATGCTCCTTATTGTCTCAGTCACAAACAGGCCTCTCCTCATAGACCAACGAGCACTCTATGACATCATACTAATGATCCTTTCTGGACCATTGGCCTGGGGGAAATCGAATGAAATCCTGTCATTAAGATTGACACATTTCTTTGGACAGTGACATATTTCATGAGACGGTAGCCGTACACCTTAACCAGTCAACAATTCTGTTGGCAAAGAATACTTGGCAGAAACCAACTGAATTACAGCACGAGCATTTGGATCCACCTCAAATTTATCACCCACACAACGTCAATAGTAATCAATAAATTCAATAGCTGAGAAATTGCCACATCAATAGTACTAATGTACGCAACAGAAAAACGGCCACAAGTCAACAGTAATTTTGTCCGACACCGTGTTCGAACAATCAACTGGTTATAATGTGCTGACCTGCTGATCAAACGCTTGTGGTTCATGAAAAACACAATCATGCATTGCTGTCAAACAACAACATGCCACAAAAATATCAGAATAAACCCACATTTATTATTACAACATGGAAAAAACGGAGCTAAGTTTCCAATTTTCTTTCTTAAATTCAGCTGTGGAATAAATTTAAAGTCTCACAAAAACATACTGTAAAGAGCACGCTAAACTCTCAGACATAGTGTTCATTGACATGAAGATTTATTTGGCAGGTACACACATGTAAAAGTATGAGTAAATAACAGACTCCACCAGTAGCAGATGTAGCAGGTCACTCAGCCCAGGTCTAACTGCCAGGGACAGCCTACATGGAACATCCAACACATAACATTCCATGATGTCAAGGGAGAGGAGTAAGGCAGGATACCACACATCTTTCCCTTTCACACAAAGAATAAACAATGACCCCGCACACACTGGGATGAGCCAACAACACCTAACAGCTTACTAATACAACGCATAACCATGACGCCCACACACACAATGAAAAATCAACCTGGAAACATCAAAGAGAAAACGCTCAACACGCTCAACACACACACACCAGGCCAGATGGCCAGACTGGCTTGGTGAAGAACTGAGTTGGAGTGCCCCCAACAGAACCAAGTGAACAAACACATAATAGACTTGCATGCACATACTCTTACAGCTGAAGGAGTGAGAAGAAATGGAAACTAGATATAGGAAACATCAATGCAATTTTCATCAGTGCAACAAAGTTTCCACCTGAGCAGTTAACTCACGAATGGAGTATGGTGTTACTTAATTGTAGTTCACTACCAAAACACAATGCAGAGCTATTTATTTTACTCAATGATATGCAACCTGAAGTCGCTTTCATGACAGTGACTTGGCTGTAAGATGTCTCCATACCAGAGGTAGCCATGGTTCTCCCTAAAGGCTATAGTATTGTCAGATGCAACCAGGAAGATAGGAAAGATGGTGGGGTAACTATAATTTACAAAGACAAGTTGGAAGGTCAATTCACGCCCATTAAGTTCTCAGGGAGTGAAAGCCTTTCTTTCTTACTAGAGTTCTCAGCCATCTTTGCTATTTCAGGGTTATTTGTGCACCGCCCCCCCAAGTCTGGCTACTGAATTTAGGAAAGCACTTTGGCAATTAGTAGGACTTAGGGGCTCTTTAGGATGGCAGAAGGACCGCCACCGCCGGGTCGGTGGTGGAGGTCCTTCCACCATTGCACAGGATTTTCCCACCGCCCAATTAGGATGGCAGTGGGTACGGAAAGTCCGTCCGCCACTTCACCGTCAAAGGCAATCGGTCCAATTGCCTGGCGGGCGGTGCAGGGTGCCCATAATGGTGGCGGTGCCTAGCAAGCACCATCCACCAAATTAGGATGTGTGTTGAAACCGGCCATTGGTGGGGAGTGGGTTTGGGGGCCATTGCGGGCCTCCTTTGTGTGGGTGGAGGGTGGTTGTGCACTTGGGGGTACCAATGTTACCCCCCTGCATTTCCCTGCACAAAGTGGCAGTCACCACGTAGTGCCTGCCACGTAGTGCAGGGAAACGCACTATGTGGCATTTTCGCTTTGCGAACGGTGCTGCAGCCAGCAGTACTGTCTGCAATGTTCAGGGTCCTGGATGCGCCTGCCAGAGTCGCGGACACATCCTATTTCACTTAGCAGGACCACGGCCTTACCGACGGGCGGTCCCAGCACCGCAACGATGGCGGGGGGACTGATGTCCGCCTGCCATCGTAATGAGCCCCTTAGTTTGAAGAAGGAAAATTTCACATTGTGGGGGATCTCAACAAACATTTTGATATTGAGAACAATAAGATGACAAAAAACCTAATTCATGATATGGCTGCTATTCAAATGATTTGATTTGTAAATCAGCTGACTCATCAACAAGGTCATCTTTTAGATCCCATCTTCCTCACACATTAAGGAGCTCACAGCGGATATACATAGTCAAATATACTGGACGGACCACTAGCTAGTTCCTTTTCCCATCTGCTTATGCCCGTATGTAACCAAGATCCCCCTATTGAACGTTGGTTTCAACGACTGGGATACTTGATCTGGCCAAAAACACCTGCAAGGAAAACCACTACTCTTCTGTCCATTGAGACCAAATATTTAAGAGGAAATATTGCCTCTAAAGGCTAAATCATATCAAATGAACTAGGGATCTTTCTGAATGATGCTGAAATCAGAAAAAGTGTGTTCCCTAGTAGCATGGAAGTGAACAAGGGATTGGCTTCTGCTGATTATTCAAAAGACTATCTGATGCCCTACTGGTATAGATCAAAATGTGTGAAACTGCCCTGAAAACGCAGCTTTCAGCAACAATATTTAAGAAAAAGCTAGACGAGAACAATAAAACCATCAACGAATTCAAATAATTTTTACCACAATAAAAAGTGACAGATCCTCTTAATAACTGCAGGGATAGCGAGAACAACTACAACCAACAGGGAGATGGGGCAATCGACCATGACGAGGTAGAGGCAACTTTCTACTCCCACCATCAAATACCCTCAACCATTATTTAGGTGGAATCCTTATGCCCAACCACCTTCTTCCTTTTCACAATTTGGTTTCCCTTACCAACAAACACCTACCCAATGTTTAGGCCCTGGTTGATTTTAGGATTTAGGGGTGGCTAGATTTAAAGGAAGTAAGTGTTTCATAGGACTCAAGGAGGGTAGAGATAAAAAAAATAAGATTTTTTTTAGGGTAAAGGGGTGGGTAGAAGTAAAGGGGTTAAGGGGTTAAGGGGTTAAGGGTTTAGGGATGGGTAGAAGCAAAAGGGAGAAAAGGGGGTTTAAAAAAGGGGGTGTGGGGTTTATCTCATGATAAGAAAATTGAGGGCATTGGGGGTCAACCCCAAACTAATATATAAATAAATATATGTTTTTCTATATAAATATACAGAAGCACATATATCACTATATATTTTTTAATATATGTCATTTGAGATATCTCAACCACTGCTTGATGGATCACTCCGAAACTTTCAACACCAGAATCAGAATCAAAAAGGGGATGTTTTTAAAAATTTCGTGAAGATTCGCCAAGCGGTGTTGAAGTTATTGGCAAAACAAAAAACGCTTTTACTAAGGAAACTTTGGTCTTAACTATACCTACCTACTGGCGACCGGTAGTAGTATATATATAATAAAATGCTGATTGATATGATTCAGATTTGTTTGAATAACAATTACTTTCTCTTCCAGACTCAGGTGTATCAACAACTGAGAGGTGTGGCTATGGGGGCTTGCTTTTCCCCCAGTTACGCCTGTTTACACATGGGACTGTGGGAGGAGCAAGTCCTCAGGGCCCGCTTCGGTCATGTTTTGGACAACCATGTTGTATCTTGGTATCGTTTCATAGACGATTTGTTCATAATCTGAAGAGGCTCGGAAGCCTCAGCGAATGTATTCATTGAGGAAATTAATGTAAACAATCTGAACCTGGAATTCACTGCATCTGTCAGCAATTCTTCTGTTAACTTTTTGGATGTAGAAGTTTTTATCAAGGATAATCACATTGAGACTAAACTACATCGTAAGGACACGGCAGGCAATACGGTTCTACATGCCTCTAGTAATCACCCAGACCATCTGGTGCGCAGTATCCCATACGGGGAAATGCTGCGCATCAGACGGATCTGCAGTAGGGATACTGACTATGTAGAGGCTCAATTGGAGAGTAGGCAACGCTTCATTGACAGAGGTTACACAGCTAAAGTGCTAGATACAGCAATAAAGAAAGCCAATTCCATCTCTCGCTCAACAGCACTAAAATGCAGCTCTGACTTGACTGCACTGTCTAATGCCACCAATCTCATGTTCGAACCACCAAGGCTAATTACCACCTACAACTGTCAACACAGCAAGGTGCGGACTATTTTTAACAAAAATTGGCCGTTGGTTCGCAATGACCCAGTAATTGGTGAGTTGTTGCCTAAATCCCCAGCTATGACATTCCGCAGATCTTGCTCAATGAATGATGTGCTGGTGCAAAGCAGTCCAGAGATCAGCACGAATAACTCTTGGTTACAGAGCTCTAAGGGTTTTTTTAAGTGCGCCAGCTGTAAAGCCTGCAAACTTGGTCGAAACATGACATCCTATATGACTCCCTTTAGTGATGTTCCTGTTTTGATTTCAAAGAAATTGATGTGCAAGACTGAATTTGCCGTGTATCTGCTGGAATGTGCGTGTGGCCTGCAGTATGTTGGTAGCACCAAGCTGCAGGTTCACAAACGCATTCTCCAGCACATGCGGGCTATCAGTAACAATGATGCAGCATACCCTGTCGCCAGACATTTCAAAGAGATCCATGACAGTTGCCTAGACTCTTTAAGCTACTTTGTAGTAGACACAGTCCCACGGCTCCGTCGAGGAGGCGATCGGGAATCTCTGCTCAGATAGTTGGAGACTAGATATATCCTCATATTGGACTCTAGAACCCCCAACGGGCTTAATTCTAGTGAAGATCTCTTTACCTGTCTTTAACAATAGTCAGCACCCCAGGAGACAGTGGACCACTGTGTTTCAATACAATGGCTACGATTGGATTCAGTTCCGTTGCCCAATTTTGTTTCAACGCAGTTCATCCCTGTCGACTGTTGTTTTGCATATAGCAATACTATCTGAAACATCAACATCTGAGTTGCTTATGTAATATATACTTTTTTGCAATGATTTTTATATTATTATTACTACTTTCTCCCCTCCTCTTTTTATATATACATATTTCACTGATGCGTGATTCTTTCTGGGCAGATTAGATATGAGACTCCAACACAATATAATCGCAGGCTTTTTTTAATGGTTGATAACATCTTTTGAATATTTATGATGTAATAGATATTTAGTAAAAGTTATTCCGCATGTTTAGGAATCTGGTTCTCCCAGCAGGAAAGGTTGATATATTTTACAACCAGCTCGGTATTCAAACACATGAAGTGGGGAGCTACTTATGATGGACAATCATTGAATATGTGGTTACGTTTCAGTTTTTTTGATAAGCAATTGATTATTAATTGGGCATCTTAAGGACTTCTTTGACTAAACTTGTGACCATTAAGATTTTGAACATTGTACTGTAACTGTTTTTTGCACTAAAAATTGTTGGCATTTGCACTTTAGCATGTTGCATATTTTGATGGCATCACCTCACTTTGAGGAGCATCTTTGACATGCTGTTTTCTTGCACTTGCAGTAATTTGCACATTGCACTATTTGCACATTTGTTTTTATCCGAGTAGTTGGCTTGTTGTTTTTTTTTATAAATTAAGCAACAACCAAGCAGCACTTTGCAGTAACAAATCCTAAATATCGCTACTTGAATAGATGACCCACTGCTACCCACAGTCTGTGTTTACAAATGTTGTGGCATTTTTATACCTTGCCAATCTTGCTATTTTTGCACATCATGTTATGTTGTACAATGTGAAGTATTTGTATTATCGTATTCTGGTTTCACTGTCTCATGGCCACACTCTGTATTTTACATTGATATGTCTTTTATGTCTATTGGCCCAGATATCACGTGTTGCAGACACTGGCACTTTAAATAATTTGGCTTTTACCTCAGGCGTCATGTGATCAAGGCCTTCGTGTTGAGGCCGAAACGCGTCATGGTGGTACGTGTTGCACTTATGGATTAAAAATATTTTCACGCACTGAATTGCTTGGGTCCGTGTTCGTCCTTCCAGAGTATGTGGCAGCAGTGGCGAAGTTCTTTTCATATATATATATATATATATATATATATATATATATATTACCTACTGGCGGTCGCCAGTAGGTAGTTATAGTTAGGACCACGTTTCCATAGGAAATCCGCAACATTCTATTTCGAATAACTTTGGCGCCGGTTGACGAATCCTCGCGAATTTTTCAAAATAGGTGGGGCGCTATGCTCCGCTCCTACCCTGAAAGTCTCGGGGGGATTCGTCAAGCGGGGGCTGAGATAAAAGGGGGGTCCCAAAACACGTTTTCCCCATGCATTTTTCCATAGGACCTTTAGACACAGCTACAGCCCGAATGGCTGAACAGAATTACTTGAAATTTGGCAGAGAGGTAGTCCTCAGGTCAAGGAAGTGCCTTTTGTAGGTTTGGTGTAAATCTGTTCAGTAGATTCTGAGAAAATAGCCTTTAAATCAATATATATATCTGAGCCAGCTTACGGTGCGCTTACCGTGCGCTTACCGTACGCGTACGGTGGCGTGCGCGAGCGCGATTCTGATTGGCTGTTAGATCTTAGTAAACATTCGAATCGGTCGAAACCAGGAAGCGGCGGCCGCCATTTCGTGTGTTTCACTCAGAAAAAAAAGAGTGATATCTTGAAAAGGGGGCAAGGGAGAGAGTTACAGACCCCCTAACATTTGTAAGGGGGTCAAAGAAGGACAGAAAAGTACAAAGAAAACATTTATTGATTTTTAAAAAAATCACGGGGTACGCGTACGGTAAGCTCAACGTACGCGTACGGTAGAAAAAAAATAAAATAAAAGAAATGAAATGCAGATTTAAGAGTTTAGATATTAGGGGGCTCTAAAAAGAGCCGTTGTGTTTATGAAGTGATTTTTTAGTGGTACCTACAAGTAAGTACCGATGCAGAGTCTAAGGTTCAAGAGGAAGACTCTGTTCCCTTCATCATTGAAGTGCACACCATCTCCTCTATAAATGTCTTGCATGTCGTAACGCAAGTTGTTGTGGTAAATGGAACCCATACCATAGTCACGGAGGAAAGCAGAAACAGATTTGTTGACGTGCTTTCTTGCTTTGTCAATCTGCGGACAGAAATGATTAGACCAGTTCCATTTTTGCCTTTGGCATATGTTAGAAAACACAAAGGCAGTTTTAGGGAAAAGTGAAAACAGTTGTGCAAAGGTGTCCTTCATAAGCATTTCCAGACCTACCCCAGTCAAAGTGCCTAGGTCATTGCCACCACAGTGCACTATTATGAGGTCAGGGTGTTGGATTTGCATGAAGGATTTCACCAATGGCATCAATTGGTGCCACTTTAACCCTCTCTGACCAATCCATTTAATGTCTACATTTGGCAAAGCAAGGTCTCTCACCATATCTGTTTTCTCTGCATACTTTTCACTCCAGAAGACATAGCTGTGCCCTACAATCCACACTGTGAACATCTTCAAAGGAGAACTGGATGCACTCAGGAGGTGTAATTCAGTAGAATGGTAAAAAGAAATGAAAGACAGTTTGGAAATGGAGGCATACATATTTTTTTTATAAAAAAAGAACTGATTGGCTGTTTCATACCATTCTAGAATAAAAACTAGGCTGTATGTGTAAATTAATAGAAGCATGTTTTGTATTGGTACAGAAAAATGTGTTACCAAAGAACAGTACTATGGATTTGCTGTTAGGTTTGAAAAGTCAAGCACTCTTGCTCTGTGGAATTGAAACATTGTTTGGTGAACTTCTGACCTAACTCCACACAGCAGTGTTCCATGAGCTGTTGCTATGGTAGCAGGCAGAAGTCAAGTTGGGGGAAGGGTACTAGGCAGAAGTCAAGTTGGGGGAAGGGTACTTTTGGAAAAGGGTTGGTTTTCAACCAATAGAAATGTGTGATTACATTTGAAAAAAAGGGGGAAGCACTGAGATTTGAAATTAACATGTATGTGTGTGGAAAAAGAGAGGGAAAGTTTGCCATTATCTGGTTCTGCTGAGAGGAGAGAGGTGTAAAGAACAGAGATCCTGGCTCTGATAATCTGCTGTTTGAGTGCCACATTTCTTTCACAGCTAACTAATTTTAAAGGTGAGTTTAGAGTTTGAGAGGGGATGTATATGGTAAATTAAGAAATGAATAATAGAAATGGAATTCCTTTTGTTGAAGTTGTGTTTATCATTTTCTGTTTTGGGAGAAATTTAAATGTGAGGAACATGTAAAATAATATGGACTATGTTTTCACGATAAATTAAGGTGTACTGGTAAAAATAAGGAATACTTTAAGGGTTTGAGGTTGCACTCAGTAATGCAAATACATACAGCATCAGTAAGGCTGGTTGCCCTTGCTGGAGTGTAGGCAGTCACCCAGGTTACACATGGTGCTGGTCTGAAAAAGCAGTTTGGACATGTGCTTTTTTAAGAATCTAAAAAGTGGATTCAAAATGTGTCAGTCTGTAAAAGTGTTTATCACTCGCCAAAAAAAAGAGTAGTAAGTGTGCTTTCAAATTGGCAAAGAAATTTCGTTTTGTGACTAATATGAAAACATGACTCTGTGTGCAAAGAGGAATTACAGGCAGAGATTTATTGCATATTGCTCTGGTGATTTCACAGTTAGATTAGATGGAAAGGGGGAGCCATTTTTTTGTGCAGAAGCAGACTCTTAGCACACACCCAGCTGCTTACCCTGTGGAATCATGCACAGTATTCACAAGCGAGTGGGGCTTGAGGTTTCAGTCAGTAATGCAAATACATTCAGCATCACTAAGGCTGGTTGCCCTTGCTGGAGTGTAGTCAGTCACCCAGGTTACACATGGTGCTGGTCTGAAAAAGCAGTTTGGACATGTGCTTTTTTAAGAATCTGAAAAGTGGATTCATAATGTGTCAGTCTGTAAAAGTGTTTATCACTTGCCAAAAAAAAGAGTAGTAAGTGTGCTTTCAAATTGGCAAAGAAATTTCGTTTTGTGACTAATATGAAAACATGACTCTGTGTGCAAAGAGGAATTACAGGCAGAGATTTATTGCATATTGCTCTGGTGATTTCACAGTTGCATTAGATGGAAAGGGGGAGCCATTTTTTTGTGCAGAAGCAGACTCTTAGCACACACCCAGCTGCTTACCCTGTGGAATCATGCACAGTATTCACAAGCGAGTGGGGTTTGAGGTTTCAGTCAGTAATGCAAAAACATTCAGCATCACTAAGGCTGGTTGCCCTTGCTGGAGTGTAGTCAGTCACCCAGGTTACACATGGTGCTGGTCTGAAAAAGCAGTTTGGACATGTGCTTTTTTAAGAATCTGAAAAGTGGATTCAAAATGTGTCAGTCTGTAAAAGTGTTTATCACTTGCCAAAAAAAAGAGTAGTAAGTGTGCTTTCAAATTGGCAAAGAAATTTCGTTTTGTGACTAATATGAAAACATGACTCTGTGTGCAAAGAGGAATTACAGGCAGAGATTTATTGCGTATTGCTCTGGTGATTTCACAGTTGCATTAGATGGAAAGGGGGAGCCATTTTTTTGTGCAGAAGCAGACTCTTAGCACACACCCAGCTGCTTACCCTGTGGAATCATGCACAGTATTCACAAGCGAGTGGGGTTTGAGGTTTCAGTCAGTAATGCAAAAACATTCAGCATCACTAAGGCTGGTTGCCCTTGCTGGAGTGTAGTCAGTCACCCAGGTTACACATGGTGCTGGTCTGAAAAAGCAGTTTGGACATGTGCTTTTTTAAGAATCTGAAAAGTGGATTCAAAATGTGTCAGTCTGTAAAAGTGTTTATCACTTGCCAAAAAAAAGAGTAGTAAGTGTGCTTTCAAATTGGCAAAGAAATTTCGTTTTGTGACTAATATGAAAACATGACTCTGTGTGCAAAGAGGAATTACAGGCAGAGATTTATTGCGTATTGCTCTGGTGATTTCACAGTTGCATTAGATGGAAAGGGGGAGCCATTTTTTGGGTGCAGAAGCAGACTCTTAGCACACACCCAGCTGCTTACCCTGTGGAATCATGCACAGTATTCACAAGCGAGTGGGGTTTGAGGTTTCAGTCAGTAATGCAAATACATTCAGCATCACTAAGGCTGGTTGCCCTTGCTGGAGTGTAGTCAGTCACCCAGGTTACACATGGTGCTGGTCTGAAAAAGCAGTTTGGACATGTGCTTTTTTAAGAATCTGAAAAGTGGATTCATAATGTGTCAGTCTGTAAAAGTGTTTATCACTTGCCAAAAAAAAGAGTAGTAAGTGTGCTTTCAAATTGGCAAAGAAATTTCGTTTTGTGACTAATATGAAAACATGACTCTGTGTGCAAAGAGGAATTACAGGCAGAGATTTATTGCGTATTGCTCTGGTGATTTCACAGTTGCATTAGATGGAAAGGGGGAGCCATTTTTTGGTGCAGAAGCAGACTCTTAGCACACACCCAGCTGCTTACCCTGTGGAATCATGCACAGTATTCACAAGCGAGTGGGGTTTGAGGTTTCAGTCAGTAATGCAAATACATTCAGCATCACTAAGGCTGGTTGCCCTTGCTGGAGTGTAGTCAGTCACCCAGGTTACACGTGGTGCTGGTCTGAAAAAGCAGTTTGGACATGTGCTTTTTTAAGAATCTAAAAAGTGGATTCAAAATGTGTCAGTCTGTAAAAGTGTTTATCACTTGCCAAAAAAAAGAGTAGTAAGTGTGCTTTCAAATTGGCAAATAAATTTCGTTTTGTGACTAATATGAAAACATGACTCTGTGTGCAAAGAGGAATTACAGGCAGAGATTTATTGCGTATTGCTCTGGTGATTTCACAGTTGCATTAGATGGAAAGGGGGAGCCATTTTTTGGTGCAGAAGCAGACTCTTAGCACACACCCAGCTGCTTACCCTGTGGAATCATGCACAGTATTCACAAGCGAGTGGGGTTTGAGGTTTCAGTCAGTAATGCAAATACATTCAGCATCACTAAGGCTGGTTGTCCTTGCTGGAGTGTAGTCAGTCACCCAGGTTACACATGGTGCTGGTCTGAAAAAGCAGTTTGGACATGAGCTTTTTTAAGAATCTGAAAAGTTGGTTTAAAATGTGTCAGTCTGTAAAAGTGTTTATCACTTGCCAAAAAAAAGAGTAGTAAGTGTGCTTTCAAATTGGCAAAGAAATTTCGTTTTGTGACTAATATGAAAACATGACTCTGTGTGCAAAGAGGAATTACAGGCAGAGATTTATTGCGTATTGCTCTGGTGATTTCACAGTTGCATTAGATGGAAAGGGGGAGCCATTTTTTTGTGCAGAAGCAGACTCTTAGCACACACCCAGCTGCTTACCCTGTGGAATCATGCACAGTTTTCACAAGCGAGTGGGGTTTGAGGTTTCAGTCAGTAATGCAAATACATTCAGCATCACTAAGGCTGGTTGCCCTTGCTGGAGTGTAGTCAGTCACCCAGGTTACACACGGTGCTGGTCTGAAAAAGCTGTTTGGACATGTGCTTTTATCAGAATCTGAAAAGTGGATTCATAATGTGTCAGTCTGTAAAAGTACTTTTCACTTGCCTAAAAAGTAGTAGAAAGTATGCTTTGCAATTGGCAAAGAAATTTCGTTTTCTGTCTAATTTCAAAGCATGACTTTGTGTGCACACAGGAATTATTTTTAGATATTTAATTTGTGAAGGTGTTATTGTGATTTTCATTTATAGGAAAGGGGTTTATAGGATTTTAAGATTTCTAAAGACCATAAAAAATGTAGTAATATATTTAAATAAAATAAAGGAATTTTTTTTTAGTTTTTTTCAGGTATTGCTGAAGAGCAGTGAACAAAATTTAAGATGCCTACAAAATCCAGAGTAAAGAAAGACCACAAAAAAAACCTATATTTGAAGACAACTGGAGGACCTAAGTTAGTTGGAGATGCTCATGTTGGGA
Organism: Triturus cristatus; assembly: GCF_964204655.1. NCBI lineage: Eukaryota > Metazoa > Chordata > Amphibia > Caudata > Salamandridae > Triturus > Triturus cristatus. The sequence continues at coordinate 633,909,711 of NC_140589.1, read as the reverse complement.
AAAAGAAAAAATCTTCTGGTAAGCAGACAAAAGATTTTTTAAAGAACATATTCAAAAAATGGAAAAATGTACAAAATGTCTGTACTGGAAAGAATTTTTTCAATAGAAAAGGACAGGAAAAAATTGAGAATTTAGTTAATGCAAATATACCTTCTGCAACTAAAAAGATTAACTTAAACAGAAAAACAGCGTTTAAAGAGATACGTAGAAAAATGTTTCAGAGAAGAGTTATGTCCAATTTGATAAAGGATGTGAAGAAATATAAGCAAAAGGCTAAATTTTACAAGAGAAAAAAAGAAATTGAAGCCATTTCAGCAAAGGCATTAGAATTAAAAAGGAAACTATTCATTTTAATTTTGAATAGGATGCGTACATTAGATAAAATGGTTAATGTACTGAAATCACAAAGCAAAAGGAAAAGAGTAGTGAACAGAACAAACTTTTGTAAAGTGTTTTTAGGAAAATGGATGCATAGTTCAAGTAGTGAACCTTTTTTTAATGAAGAGAGCTATTTTCAGAGTAATAGTTTGCTGCATGCAGTTGACACCAGAGGTCGTGCTTACGAAGTGAAAAATGGTTGCATAATGGAGAAGGAGATAATGGTTCCAAGAGATGAGGTACAAGTGATGGCGGATGAGGCTATGGGGAGACGTCCTAAAGCCCCAGTGTACACTTGGAATTGTAGTAGTATTTGCACTGTGCGTCAGGAATCTATTGATAAATTTCGTGAGTTACTAAGAGAATATAGTAAAAAAAAGTGTAAAACAGAAGATTAAGGTGCTTCAAAGTCTAGATCCATGCAGAGTGAGAGAGAATACTGGTTTGCAGGGTCATTCTCTGGCTTGTCTATCTAGAAAAGTGTGTAATAGTGTTTTCCATCATTTTAGAATGCTGGCTGTTCATCATACTGAAATGAGAAAGTTTGTGAGACGGTTGTATTTTGCTAAAAGTCCAGCAATAAAGTTAGATGAATTGAATAGGGCTGTGTTACGTGGATCGGTATCAGATGTAGAGAAGGTTGTTGATGAAATTCAGTTTTGTTACTTTGGTCCTGAACAAAACAGTGCAGAAAAGGACACAGTAAATGAGGAAGAAGTGGAAGAGAATGTAGAACCCTCTGTAAGTAAGACATTTAATGATCACATAACAAAATTTGCAATAATCTCTAATGAAAGACCAAATATTACTTGTATTTGTTGCCGCAGAACTCATTATAGAAAACAAACTAGGAATGTTGATCTCTACAGAAAGAGTGAAAATGAAGATAATTATAAGTGGAAGGATTTTGCCACATATATATTTCTTGAAAATTGTTTTGAATTGGGTGAAGATCAGCGTATTTGTAAATACTGTTACAACAAGTTAGAGGAAAATAGAATGCCGACCAGAGCTGTACATAATAATTTAGAATTGGATGCTATTCCTGCTGAACTTTCTGAATTAAATACATATGAGTCTATACTCATTCAATGTGTTCATCCGTTCCAGACCATAGTACGTATGGAGCCCAAAACTGGTAAATTACCTCCTTCAGATTTACTGAGAGGTTTAAAAGGTAGAGTGGTGTATTTGCCCTTGGATTTGAAAAAAAATATGGAAACTATTGATGCGGATACTTTGGAAACTGAACCATTAATTATTCTGGTTAATGGTGTACCTCCAAAGAATAAGAAGATTTGGCAGGAGCTGGTAGATGTGCGGAAAGTACAAAGAGCAAATTTGTATTTGAAAAGGAATAACAAATGGTATGAATCAATTTATATAGAAGAAGAAGAAGAAGAAGATTTACAAGAAGACACAGAAACACCAACTGGACAAATTGAAAAAGTGGACAAGTCAAAGGAAGAAGAAATGTATGAACATTTTAGCATACATCCTCTTCATTCAAAAGAAGTTATGGGAGACAATATTGATCTGTTTCAGATGAAGAAAGCAAAAGGAACTCCCGTGAGTGTATGGGAGGAGAGCTTGGAAGCTCGATGTTTTCCCCAGCTGTTTCCTAAAGGAAAAGGAGGACGATACGATGAACGTCCAGAACAGATTCCAGCTTCTGAGTATCGGACTACAAGACTATATGCTGAAGATACCAGATTTCGACAAAGTATTCCTTATTTGTTCCATCTTTTATTTGAAAGCGACTTGTCTGCACTGTCTTATGCAGTAAATCACATTTTAAAAAGTGGAGTACATTTACAAAATGTGCCTGCTAAGGATTTTATGGAGAAAGTGCAGCACCGAGATGATCATTTGGAAACACAACTGATCAATCTGATGGCTTGTCAGCGTGGGACAAATGAATATTGGTACCGACGCCATGGTGAATTAAAATGCATGTTACGGAATTTAGGAACACCAACATGGTTCCTTACCCTAAGCTGTGCTGAGTACGCTTGGGATGATTTACTGGATTTTCTACGAGAGGCAAATTCAAACATTAAAAACATCGAATACAAGACAGCAGGAGAACTGTGCTCATTGGATCCGGTTAATGTTTGCAGATATTTCAATCATAGATTTGAGGCTATGATGTCCTTCATCTGCAATAAAAAAAATCCACCTCTAGGAGAAGTAGTGGATTTCTTTTGGAGAAAAGAGTACCAGGCAAGAGGTGCTCCTCATATTCATATGCTGTTGTGGATCAAGGATGCCCCAAAGTTTGGAACAGATGCTGATGAAGCAGTGTTATCTTACATTGAAGAATATGCAACATGTGCTATACCAAAAAGCACAGAAGAGAAAAAGTTAAAGGAGCAAGTTTTACGTTTCCAAAGTCATTGGTGTGGAAAATACTGTCGACGGAAATACAAGAGCAAAGATAAATACTACACTAAATGTCGATTTGGATTTCCTAGACCTGTTCTTTCAAATGGAAGAGTAAACAGTTTTATGTCATCTGTGAGACATACTATCACAAGAAAATCACCTAAGAATACCTACAACCTTAAAAGAAAAGAAGAATCAAAAAATATAAATGACTACAACCCAGTCATTTTATCCATGTGGAATGCTAACATGGATATACAGTATGTAGCTGACAATTCCATTGCTGTTGCTCGATATGTAACGTCTTACATTACGAAATCAGAAAAAACAGAATTGAAGGAAATGTGGGAAGAGATTTCTCACGAGAAGACTGTCAGTAAGAAGCTGTACAGTTTCAGTTTAAAGATGTTATCGCATCGAGAAATTGGATCCTACGAATGTTCAGATAGGTTATCTTCTGCAAGTCTCTACTCGAAATCAAGAAGAATAATTTGGGCAAGTTTAGGCCTTGCAGCAATGAGAAATCGGGTACTGAAATCTGTTGGAGAAATTGAATATTTGGCCGAGAATGACCTAGAAAGTACAGATATTTTGAAATCAAACATGTTGGACACATATTACCCAAAGAGAAGTCATCATCTGGAGAACATGTGTCTGTATGAAGTGCTGCAGAACTACATTTATTCACGGAAAGCCGCAGAAGACATCAACAATGGAAAATATAAAGTCATTGGTGAGGAAGGATGTTTGGTGAAGCAAACAAAAGGAAGTTTGATAAATCACAGGAAGCTGAGTTGCGACAGTACTGACAAAAAGGAATTTTACTACTTGGCTCTTTTACAGCTGTTTAAACCATGGCGTACAGAGGATGAACTACTGGGAGAATTTCAAAGCTATGAAGATTCTTTTAATGCTTGCAAAGACAGCATACAATGCAGTACATTCTCAACTTATCTGCAAATGTTAAATGAAGAAATTGAACAGGAAACTACAATTGCAGCAGAAGTAGCTAGAGACAGTTCTGAGGACAGCCAAAGTTCAGGAACACTCAGTCAAGATCCCCTAGGACAACCAATCGTTGAAAATGAAGCATCAATAGCCATGAATGAAGTGGAAACAGCTATGAATCAAGCTCAAGAAGATTTTATAGATTTACAAAATTTGGAAAGACAACTGAACGAAGAGCAGCAACAAATTTATGAAGAGATCAGAAACAAAATTGATCACGGATTTCTACATGAAAAAAAAGAGTGCTCATGCACATCATTTCATCCAATCAGGATGTATGTAAGTGGACAAGCTGGAACTGGAAAAAGTTTCTTAATAAAAGTTATCAGAAGCTACCTACAGCAAAAAACGGATTCTACTTTGTCTTGTGTGGTTACTGCTCCAACTGGGTTAGCAGCATATAACATAAAAGGAATCACCTTACATCGTTTGCTAATGTTGCCAGTGGAGCATGAGAACAAAATACAATACAACAAGCTAACTGGAGAAGCATGCTTGGAAGTTTCAAGAGTATTGAAGAAGATGCAAGTTCTCATTATTGATGAGGTGAGCATGGTATCAAACTTAATGCTTGCCTTTGTGCATTTAAGAATGCAGCAAATTCTAAGGACAGACTATGACGTGTTATTTGGTGGAAAACATGTCATAGTTTTTGGGGATCTTCTACAGCTTACTCCAGTTAAAGGACAACCAGTGTTTAATACTGTGACACATGAAGACACAAAGAAGTCATTGGGAAGCATCGGTAATGCAAATATTTGGTCCTTCTTTGAGTACAAGGAACTTACTACTAATATGAGGCAAGCAAACGATGAAGAATATGGAAGTATTCTGAAAGATATCAGAATTGGACTACTCACTGAAGCTGGCACAAAAGCATTACAGAGTCGGTTGCTACATAATTTATTTCCAAAGGAAGAAATAGTTGCAGAGAAGATATACAAGAACATTGCAGAAAAGAAAAGTGTCATCTGCTTAATGCCAACTCTACGTGAATGCTCAATATTCAATGAGGAGCTTTTGAAATTGGAAAAGGAAGATATCAGGAAATTGGAAGCAGTGGACAAAATTGAGGATGGAAGAATTACTATCACATTAACAGGCACACTGAAAAATAAATTGGATTCACTAGAGAAGAACATTTCCAAAACAGCTGGATTAGAAAAAAATCTATATGTTTGCATGAACTGTAGAGTATTTTTAAGGAGAAATTTGGATGTTGAAAAAGGTTTAGTTAATGGAGCTATGGGAAGAGTTGTGGGTTTTATTAATTATCAGAAAAAAGATGGAATTGAATGTTTAAAAATAAAATTTGATCAGATAGAAGAAGTTAAAGATATTTGTCATTGTTCAGTTCGTTTCATGCTTGTGAAAGACTTATATGTACGTAGGAAGCAGTTTCCGTTTTCTCTAGCATATGCTGTAACTATTCACAAGTCTCAAGGATTGACTGTAGATTGTGCATTTGTGAACATTGGTTCAACTGTGTTCAAAGAAGGTATGGCATATGTTGCTTTGTCACGAGTGAAAACATTATCAGGTTTATTCATGATAGACTTTGATGACTCAAAAGTTAGTGCTGATACAAATTGTGTAAAGGAGTATAATAGATTAAGAAGAAGCTATGCTCCTCATTTAGGTCAGTATCCTGTGTTGGAGAAACGTGTAGTTTCTCGTAAAAGGAGAAATTAGAATATCTGTAATGAAGATGTAGAGAGGAGGAAAAAAAAGAGGAGTGATGTAATTGCAAGCAAAAAGAAAAAGGAAAATGAAGAACAGGTTGTAGGATGTCATTTTGAAAATAGCTCTGGTGTCAACTGCTACGCTAATGTAGTGCTGAATGTTGCATTTTATCTGGAAAGTGTGCAAGAGCAGATAATAGTAAATCAGGGAAAAAGATTCTGTTCTGAGTTGAGTCTCCTTTTTCAAAAGCCGAGTAATGATAAAACTCAAATAGAAAGTGCTACTGAAATTAGAAAACTTTTAGATGTATGTTCAGGACGAACACAGTTTTCTCAAAATGTACAGCAAGACGCACAGGAATTCTTGATGTTTTTTCTTCAGGTACTGGAAGAAGAAGGGGTTCCCATTGAAAATTTACTTGGTCTCTCTTATAAATGGGAACATAGTTGTGAAAACTGTTATAATATATGTAGCTCTAATGTTGATTCTGAAAGGTTTATTTATTTAACATTGCCAGAAAGTAAAACAGTCACTTTTGCTAAATTAGTTAAAGATGCTAATCATAGCATGGAATGCAGTGAGTGTCAATCTGACATGTTTTCAACGTTAATTTTAAAGGAATACGGACAGTATGTAATTTTAATGATGCAACGCTGTAAAGCTGATGGTTCAAAATTAGATACTTTAATAAAGAAGTTTACAGGACAGCAATTATCAATTTCAGGAAAAACTTTTGTAACAGTTGCAATAATTTTCCATGATGGACCTACTGTAACTTCTGGTCATTACACAGTTTATCTTAAATGTGAAAAAGGCTGGACACTGTGTAATGATTCCCAATTGATTTTTAAGCAACGTTTGCCTTTTGATTTAGCAAATTCCTATCTAATCTTCCTGAAACCAAAATTTTAGAGAGACTTGGCAAGATCTGTACAAAACAATTTTACCATTTTATTGGATTACCATTGGAATTTTCAAAAAAAATGATTTTACAAATTATCATTTGGCCTAATGGAAAGGTAACCAATTGTAATGTGGACTTTTTCAATTTTTAATGAAACTTTGGAAAACCAAAAATTTAGAAAAAATCGGTAACATCTGCACAATTTAAATTTTGGAATGTTATTGGATTGCCATTGGAAATTTATTCCAAAAAGATTTTTAAAATTACTATTTGGCCATGCGGAAAGGTAAACAATTCTATTGTGGACTTATTTAATTATTAATTAATCTTTCGGAAACCAAAATGTTACAGACAATCGGTGAGATCTGTACAATTTAAACTTTAGATTTTTATTGGATTACCATTGGAAATTTAATCAAAAAAGAATTTTAAAATTACTATTTGGCCTAAAGGAAATGGAATCAGATGTATTGTGGAGTTATTTGAGATATATTTTTGTGATTATACTTCTGAAACAAAAATGTCAGACGGTATTTTAAATAAATAAGTATTGATATTAGATGATATTTTTTAAGAATATTATGCATTTCTATAAAGTTATGTTTATGCAAAAAGAGATTGTGGGCTTTTTTAAAACAATCTTTGAGATTGTTAATTTTTTTTTTGCCCGCTGTTAAATGATGAATGCAATTGCTTTCACAATTTATAGTGAAATGCAATATATTCTGAAAACAGCAAAAAAAAGGCAAATTTTTTTTTTGAAAAATATGTAAATATGTGTACTGTATTATAAAATGTTTTATTAAATATTAATACTTTTTTCTTTTTTTTCAGATTGAGATAGAAAATTTCCGAAAACTAGAACCATTTTTAAAGCAATTAAAATTAAATTTAAATTAATAAATATTTTTTTGAGTGGGTATGGTAAGTCAAAAATGTCATGGTCCCTTTTTTCCACTTCTCCACAATCACATTTTCAGTTTTTCATTGTAGTCTCTCAAGGACCTTGTAATGTGATAATTGATTTTTAGTGTTTTTTTAAAAAAAAATTATAATAATTACGCGTACCGTACGCGTACGGTAAAAAAAAAATCAAAAAAAAGTTTTAAAAACATATATAAAAAATAGATGAAAGGTAAGGTTGGCTCTTACAAGAGCCATTGTGTTCATGCAGGGACAGAGGAAAGAAAGAATGGGAATATTAGTCGGTACGACAAATGTGCTATTTTATTGTTCACTAGGGAAACAATGGTCTCCCTATGACAAATTAGATCATGACAAGTGGCGCACCGTATTTCAACCCTCACAAACCAATGGTTTGTTTCCAGAGGAGAAGAAAAAGGAGATGCTCCCACCACAGATGAAGGGCTCACCTGACCTGCCGAAGATGGACTCGGCCCTGCAGATGATGGACCAGGCTGAGCTGCTGTGGATGTGCTTGGTTGACTTACTGAAGGGTTACCTTCAGTATGTCGAGCATGTGTCCTTCTGTGTACATCTTTAAGGTGTCTCAACATGGTGTGATTCCCGAAGGAATACTTCTTGTTGGGATTCCCTCTTGAAAGTACACGGCCACACAGCTTACAAGTCACTAAGGGTGCATTTACCTTTTTCTTGTCCTCTGGAAAAGTAAAATACTCCCATATGAAAGAGGTCTTTTCTTTCCTCCTTCTCTGCCTCAAGGTAGTGCTGCTAGCCTCACTCTTAGAAGAGCTCTGCTGTTCTGCCATCGTATCACAAAGACAACCCAGCTCCTTCTCCTAAGGGATCACAAGCAGAAATGAGGGGAATGGGTGTGGTGTAGGAGAGTTCTAGAACTGAAAGTAGTTTCAACCAATCAAAAGTTGTGTTTCATGATCACATGACCCACCGTGCGCGTACGCTACGCTTACGGTGCGCTTACGGTGCGCTTACGGCAAAAGTACGCATGCGCGTAAAAAAGACACGCGCTCGCGCGCATGCGCATAACAGTCACTCCCCAACACTTCCGCGTAACGTGCGCGTGTAGCGTACACGTGTACGCGCCCCACGCGAAGTATGCGTGGCTACGCAAATTGCGTAACTATACGCAAACAGAGTAGATAAATTACGGACATTGCGTAAACCGTACGCTTACCGTACGCTTACCGTACGCGCACTAAAAAAAAAAAAAAAAAAAAATATTTTCAAAGTTATACTAATATATCTTACCTGTTTGGTAAAAAAAAAAAGAGAAAACTTGAAATATTGCAGATTTTTTAGAAAAAAACCATAGTGTTTTAAGAGAATAAAAAGTTTTAAAAAAAATTGTTTTTTTTTTTAAAAAAAACACATTTAATATAAGAATTTATAATAAAAAAATCATAAAAAATCAATAAAAAAAATATGGGAATCACATATGTTATAGCTAAGAATTAGCATTTAAAAAACCATACAAATTCACTGAAAAAACCATGGGTTTCACACACGTTATAGTTAGAAATTAGAATTTAAAAAACCTTGCAAATTCACTGAAAAAACCATAGGTTTCACACATGTTATAGTTAGGAATTAGCATTTAAAAAACCTTGCAAATTCAGTGAAAAAACCATAGGTTTCACACACGTTATAGTTAGGAATTAGCATTTAAAAAACCTTGCAAATTCAGTGAGAGGAGGTCTGCCACTCTATCACATGGATGATGTCATCAGTAATGTCATCAGTGATGTCATTTGAGATGTCATCAGTGATGTCACTGACCATGTCATGAGTGATGTAATATGTGACGTCATCAGCAGTGCATTGCGGGCGCGCGAGTTATAGTTAGCCTATAACGGGGAAATTTCATTGGTTTTTTACGAGTGAAATGTCCAGCTAACTATAACGTGTGTGAAACCTATGGTTTTTTCACTGAATATATATATATATATATATATATATATATATATATATATATATATATATATATATATATATATATATATATATATATATATATATATATATATATATTCAACCAAAGATGCCCTGCATTAGAGACGCACTCCTCGAGCCGGTAAGTTTACAGTCTTCTATTTGCAAGGAACAGGATTACAGCTCTGCTTTAAATGTCCTTTAGCCTAACGCGTTTCAGAGCATTCGTGCTCTTTCATCAGAGGCAGGTTTAAAACAGCAAATCTCCTTTGCGCATACCCACAGTTCCCTGCATGCTACATTAATTAATCAATTGGCCTCCGGTGTGCCAATCTCGGTGAAGTCAATTTCAATGCACGCTGGAACTTGTAGTTTCCAATTCATGCCCAGTATTCACCTCCAGTAGTTGTGTGCCTGTTAAACTATTTTAAGGACCAGTGACAGCCCTCCAGTGGGCCCCAGAGCTGAAAGCTTGCTCCACATTCAATTCACCAGCTGCGCCGTCCTTGTCCCGAAAAGTTCAGGTCTGACGATCCCTTCTCAGTCTTCAAAGGCGGTGCGCCCTCCCACGGCTAGACCTGCCTCGTGTGATTATTCAACCAAAGATGCCCTGCATTAGAGACGCACTCCTCCAGCCGGTAAGTTTACAGTCTTTTATTTGCAAGGAACAGGATTACAGCTCTGCTTTAAATGTCCTTTAGCCTAACGTGTTTCAGAGCATTCATGCTCTTTCATCAGAGGCAGGTTTAAAACAGCACATCTCCTTTGCGCATACCCACAGTTCCCTGCGTGCCGCACCGCACCGCCTTTGAAGACTGAGAAGGGATCGTCAGACCTGAACTTTTCCGGACAAGGACGGCGCAGCTGGTGCATTGAATGTGGAGCAAGCTTTCAGCTCTGGGGACCACTGGAGCGCTGTCACTGGTCCTTAAAATAGTTTAAAAGGCACACAACCACTGGAGGTGAACACTGGGCATGAATTGGAAACTACAAGTTCCAGCGTGCATTGAAATTGACTTCACCGAGAATGGCACACCGGAGGCCAATTGATTAATTAATGTAGCATGCATCATAGTAAATGCAGTGCATGATATGGTGCAACCAGTGCTGTTTATCTATAGACACATGTTTCTGGATAGTTGTCATTCTTCAGTAGAGAGGAACACATTTTTTTTGGGGGTGCTGGAAATGCTGCCCAAAGTCTTCTTAGGTCTCTGTACCATTCGCTGGGCGCTGGTGCATCAACCAGACCTTGTCAGCTCATTATCTCAAGGGAGCCTTTTCAAACAGAAGGAGGGTGGGCACACACTGCCTCACATCCCAGCACTCAGTTTGCCCCGATACATCATAGTAAATGCAGTGCATGATAACACTTACTTCGGTGACTTGTTTGTGCAGCCCGGACATCCTGGGGGGCCAACTGTTCCTCCTGTTACCTCAAGTAAGTCCCACACATTAGGACTGCTAAGAGGTCTTCGGAGGCCACGCCACCTTTCTCCACCACTCTGCAAATACTCCTCCTGGTGCACTACTGTTTGGGGGATGAAGTCCACTTTACTCCTGAGGGACCTTGGGGGCCAAGAAGCCCTCTTGGTACCTCCTGAAAGTCCTACACAGCAGAATTTCTGAGAGGTGGTTGGAGACCCAGCCCCCTTCATCCACCACTCTGCAAACTTGACTGCTAGTTTAAAAACCTTACTATTACCTCCAGTAAGTCCCACATAGCAGGATTGCTGAGTTCTGATAGCAGGACACGCCCCCTTTCTCCACCACTCTGCAAATACGCCTCCTGGCACGGTCTTGGACGGGGGATGAAGTCCCCTTTGCGGCTGAGGGTCCTTAGGGGCCATCTAGCCTACCTGTTACCCCCAGTAAGCCCCACACCGTGGGATTGCTGAGATGTGGCCGCAGGCCACACCCCTTGCTACATCACTCTGCAAACAGACCTCTTGGCACACTACTATTTGGGGGGATGAAGTCCTCTTGCCTCTTGAGGGTCCCTGGGGGCCAAGAAGCCCTCCTGGTACCTCCTGTAAGTCCTAAAACTTCTGTGAGTTGCCAGCTTTATTTTATTTTTATTTTACGAAGGGGGGCTGTGTGGACCCCCTTTCCTTGACCCTTTAGGGCCCGGGGATCCCATCCCCCTGGGGCCTGACCCATTTTTTATTTTTTGTAATGAAATTAAAAGGGAGAAGGGCATGCAGCCCCCCTCCTGAGGCCGATTTCAGCCCCAAGGACTCCATCCCCCAGGGCTAGGTTTATTTTTTTTTTAAAGGGGGAGGTGCAGCACCCCTCCCAGTCCGATTTCAGACCCGGGGACCCCACCCCACAGGGCCTCACCAATTAATTTTTTTAAGATGCAGCTCCCTGGGGGTAAAAAGCGAAGAGTGCTCGCTTTGACCAAGCGAGAGCAAAGTGCTCTCGATTGGTTAAAGTGAGCACCCTTCATTGCTATGGGATGGCGGGAGCAGTGCTCCCGCCATCCCATAGCAAACTGCAATGTCCTGGGTGAGGGCACCCCAGGACATTGCTGGAGTCAGCCCTGGGGGGTGGTGGTCCCCAGGGCCATTTTTGGTTCCAGGAGGGGATCGGCATGGCCCCCTCCCATTTGGAAAATAGCCCTGAGGAGGTGGTGGTCCCCGGGGCTGTTTAGGGGTGTTGGAGTCCCCCCATGCATTACTTTTAAAAATAGCCCCGGGCAGGTGGTGGTCCCAGGGGCTGCATGGGGAGGCTGGAGCCCCCCCCACATTTTTATAAATAATAAATATAGCCCCAGGGAGGTTGCGGTACCTGTGGCTGCTGGGGGCCATGTGGCAACCCCGCACTATAAAAAAATTGCTCCGGGTAGGTGGCAGTGCCCAGGGCTGGGGGGCCTGTGTGGGCCACCACATCACTATTTTTAATTGCCCCCAGGACCTGGCCCAACCGGGGGCCTAAATTAAACGAAGTGCAGTAGCCCTCACTTGGTTTTTGAAAAATGTTCTGCCGGATTCGCAGATCCACTGCGAATCCCACACCTAACATAAAATAAACTGCTTTTTTTTTGGCCCTGGGGATACTTGTGTGAAACTCTGAACAGGCCTAGGGGGTCAGAGTGTTTATACCCTGCCCCCTTTTCTTGTTACAAGATGGCTTCCAACACTTCCTGGTTTGAAGTGTTGGCAGCCAATCAGATCTCAGGAATGAGATTGGGAGGGTTTGCGGATCCACCGCGCCCACAGTTGTATTTCTGAGACATCTTTACATTTCTCAGGAACTACTGAACAGATTTACACCATTTAACAAGAAGAGTGCTCTCTGGACCAAGAGCTACCTTTCTGCCAAATTTGGTGTAATTCCGTTCAGCAGTTCGGGCTGTAGCTCCATGAACATGGAGAAAAAGCGTTTTCAGCCCCCCCTTTTTCTCAGCCCCTGCTTGACGGATCACTTTGCACAAAAGCTGCCGTGACCGCCTCATTCGTTTTGAAAATTTTGCGAAGATTGGTCAAACGGCACCAAAGTTATTGGCAAATCTAAAAACACTTTTCCTATGGAAACTTAACGTAACTATAACTATATATATAATTTATTTTCACTGAAAAAAACAAAGGTTACAGGGACGCTATAGTTAGGAAATGGAATGAAAAAACCTTAGAAATTCACTGAAAATGCAAAGTTTACAGGGACATTATAGTTAGGTTCAGTTTTCACTCATACAAAACCAGTAAAAGTCAGCAGTTATAGTTAGCTGAGCTAACTATAACTCGTGCCCCCGCAATGCACTGCTTAATAACTCACATATTACATCCCTGATGACATGGTCAGTGACATCACTGATGACATCTCAAATTACATCACTGATGACATCACTGATGACATCATCCACAAAATCACGAATGCACCCACTCACACCACCACAGTGCCTTTCATACACCCCTGCCACACAAGCATTCACAAACCCATTCACAGACCCATACCAGTACTTACACACCCACTCACTGATTCATAGGTCTACACATATCTACTCTCACCCATACTGCCACTCACTCACTATTACAGCCACTGACATATCCACTCATACTCCCATACAGCCACTCACACACGACTTAATCACCCATAGAGCTACTCACACACCTACTCACTCACCCATACAGTTACAAACACACCCGCTTACTCATATAGATACTAACACATACTCACTCGCCTATATAGTCACTGACACAAGCACACACTCGTCCATACAGCCACACTCACATTCAGTCACTCATATAACCCATCACTCACCTATACTGCCTTGTAATACCTGCGGGGTTAAAGCATGCAAGGTAAAGACCCACACTGTAACATCTGGTATTCTTTAAAATTGATAGGCAGCATAAGCAGCATCTGAGATGGTAAACTCTCTGAGATGGTGTGAAAGAAGACAGGTGGGATCACTATTAGTCATTCTGTAGCCCATACAGTTTTGGCGAGTTGAACTGTGTAATTACAATTACTTTTATTAGCTAATTGAATTGTATTTTGATAATTCTATTAGAGCATGCAATCATACCATCACCACTCAGGTTTTAAAGGGACATGGTTTTGTTATCCGCAACCCTTTACAAGCAAATGCACAATCTGAAATATTCAGTACATATTCAGTGTCTGTTTTTTACAACTTCAACAGTAGGCCGGTATGAAAATAAGTTAATAAGAGCAATGATGTATTTTTGTGCTTCACCAACAGGATTCATAAAATCTATCGCCACAGACTCCTATGCTTATTTAGGGATCCGAATCACACTCCTTGGCACTCTCTAGGCTTTCAAAGACCTGTCTTGCCCAAAACAGCACAAACATTCCCTTACAAACTTCTCAATTTCCAGATAGATTCCTGGCCACCAGAAATATTTTTTATACCCTATGTAGTTCTTATAATGTCAAAATGGTCTTCATAACTCAACTCAATGATTTTCTTATGCAATATCCCTTGTGGGATCCCTTTCTCTCCCCTCAAAATAGCACAAATTTCCACAGTCAGTTCAGATCTTACTTCCCCAAATGGTTTTAATAACATACTCTAAGAACCTTGCCTTGGCCAATCATTCATATTTCTCATTACCTCTTTTAACACAACATCCTTCTGGTACTCTCCTACCCACATTTCTTTTTTAGTAGCCAGAAAACAGCTAACATGAAAGTACAACACTTGAATCCCATTTCAAATATCTTCTTCACATTCCTCCATTTGATTTGACATTCTCAAAAGAAAATGTGCAATTACATTTTCCTTAATAGGAGCATGCACGTTCTTATAGCTGTAATCCTGTACCTTAATAACATTCTCACAATAATGGTGGAAGCTTTTACTGTACCCTCAGTAGTAACAATTTTCAGTAAAGGTTTATGGTCACTACATATGGTAAAAGGTTTACCATAAACAAATGACGTAAAGGGATCTAACACCCTGGCTTACGCTAATGTCTCTCTTTCAATAATCACACACATGTCATTCAGAGACAGCAACCTCGAAGTGTACACAATTGCACATTCTTTGCCAACCATTTCAACTTATGTTTACTGCACCCAATCCTTTATTGCTAGCATCCATAGTAACAATAAAATCAGCATTCGGCTCAAACACTTTCTAAATTGCCACCTTGATAATAACATCTTTGATAATTTGAAAACACAGCGCACACTCAGTGTCCTTTCAAATTTCTTTTTGCCTTTGCATAATTGTCTAATATAAAAATGTTTTCTCTGCAAAATTCGGTAGAACTTAGAGCAGAACTCAACCAGGCCCAAGAATGACCTCATGTCATCCCTATTGCTGTGTGCAGGAGCACTCTGAATTGCACCCACAAAGGATTACTTGGGTTTAATACAACCCTCACTGATTAAATGTCCTAAATAGGCAATACTATTTTCAGTGAAAGAAAATTTCAGTACAATACTACAGCCAGCCCTTTTGACTTCAAAATGCTCAATAATTTCTCTAGTCTTAAGTCATGCTCATACTTTTTCCCCCTAAAACTGATATATCATCCTGAAAAATGTTATGCCATTTTCCTTCCTGAAAAGTTGAAATATTAATTATGGACGTACTGCTTCAGAGAAATTTAGCCCAAATGGCACAATATTGAACTGGAAATACCACTCTTGTGTTATTAAGGCTGCACATTTCCTGGAATCAAAAGAGAGTGTATTTTTGTAGTAAGCAGATGATACGTCTATTAGGGAGAACCCTTTAGCTTCCTTCACTATGGAAACTGATCAACAATAATGTTATTATTAAGGTTGTGTAATCCAGTCATGCTGCATTCAAGTGCGGAATCAATGTAGATAACTCCACAGGCTCAAATATTCCAGTGTCCAATTCTGTGGTTACATCACCTCAATAAGATTGGAATATTCCTAACTTTATGTATTCTAGGACATACATTTCCTTCAAGATAATTCTGTGTTCAAATCCATGTAGTTTTCCAATCGTTTTTCTACAGACACCTAGACATTTTCTCTGCATGGCCTCACTCACAGTAATGCCTTCATTAACCACCGTAACTTGCTCTTTACTATTGGGATACAGAACAATATGCAAATTCACCTGGAGCCACCATAAATTATATATCTTTTTTTAGCAACATACATCTTCTCATGAGCACATCAGTTTTTAAATGCAAACTTGAACTATCTAAGTCTCAGCATGTCCTCCACTATACCCCACTGGTTGAATGTAAGTTGCAAATAATTTATCACCAACTTTACCAACAAATTTGTTTTTCCAAACCTCATTGACAATTGCATAAAAGGATTCAGAATCAGAAAAAATGTTTAAATGAAAACCACCAACAATTATCCAAATATTGGGTCTGCTACTTTGGATGATATCTTCCATTATTTTTAAAACCAGATTGCTTTTCAATGTCACCGTAGTCATCGCTTGACAAACCCTTTTCCTTGTCTGTAACCTCTACACACTTCATTAAATCCTTCCACTTCCTACACATGTTGCATGGTGCCCAGAAATACTACATCCACCACATTTTAGTTTCCGAACAGAGCAAGTCTTAGAAAAAGCCAAATGAGCCATGCTATCACAATGGTAACATTTAGGTTTATCTTTGAATTCCCCCTTCCCCCAGGAATATTTAGAATCAAATGTACTACTTCCATTTTTTTTTATTTTCTGATAATATCATCTCTTCTCTCATCCAGTTTCAATGACACATCTGCTGGAAATTCCAACCTTATGTACAGTGGTCAAAATGTCTTCCAGTGCTGAATGCCCATTTTCCCAAAGTATTTCCTGTGTAGCGGGTGTTAGGCTTGGCCATAATTGCAGGCTCACCCCCAAACTTTTTGCCTTCACCCACTAAATTTTTGCTGGATTTGTATTTGTTGGATTTAGGACTCTGTACACTAAACCACTGCTAACCAGAGCTAAAGTGCCTGTATTCTCTCCTTTAAACATGTTAAAATTGGCATTTTTAATTACCTGTAAGTCCTTGTAGAGTGGTGTACCATCTACGCAGGGCCTGCAAATTAAATTCTACGCATGGGCCTGCAGCACTTATTCTACCACCCACTTTAGTAGCTCCTTAAACCATGTCACACATCTGCCATTGTAGCCTGAATGCAGTTTTAAACTTCCAATTTGAGATGGCAATACAACCCCCTGGCCAAGCCTTAAAATCCCAATTTATTGCACGTAAGTCACTCCCCTAAAGTAGGCCCTAAGTAGTCCATAGGGCAGTGTACTGTACTTAAAAATTATCTTTAATGGTAAGATTATAAATTACAATTTTGAAAATGCCTTTTTTAGACAGTTTGTGGACAATCAAATGCCAATACTGACTTTACTTCATCAAAAACAATGATTTCTGTTCGTGGTCACAAAACTCAATTACTGTGATCACCATTTATTTTCATCATTATTTATTAAATACTTTTTCATGTTGCATAAAACTGTCATAAACAAAGGAACAGCACCCTCATGAATTGATTCAATTCACATTCATTGTGTAGCTCACATCAAATAAACAACAGTATTACATTACTACCACAATGAATTGTTACATACAATGTTACAACAAATAATACAAAAAAAGTGCCAATCAATGTCCTAGTTCTAAACTTTGAAAACCAAAGGGGTACTCTGTGTGATGCCTGTAAGAGCCCCTTATATAATAGCTTATACTGGGGAGCATAGGCTTGTTATATAATCTAAGGCCTGGATCAGGGATCTACACAATGAGGTGTTCCACTAAAAGATTCCCTGCATGCCTATGCTTCCTTTTTTGACACACTCCCTGGTTAACTTATGCTGTCGACGCATTTCAAGACTTAAAGACCTAGGCTTGCTGACATTAAATAAGCTCAACCTCCTTGTTACTTTTAGAAAGTTGACATTTTCCTGCCCTAATCACTTGGTGCCTGCAGCCTGCCTTTGAGTCATGTGACTGGATGTAGTTGGCACTTGGACTTTGTTTATTCTTCCCAGACAGCCACACTATAGTGCAATTAGGTGTGCCTGGATGGGCCATCAACTGAGCTGGGCATAGCCCCACTTGCAAATTAATAGGCTGTACCCTGCTTTCACACAAAGGATCTGGCACCACTGCAATGTTCATGCAGCCAGCTTGGAGCTCCGGCAGGGGAGACAGGAAACTTCGAGAATTCAAAGTGAATGCTCTAGAATCTTCCACTAGAGCAATGTTCGGTCGCATTGGAATCATGCTGTCGGAACCGCCGACCTCGTGTCGGTCAGTCCCGAGTCTGAGATGATGTCGGTCTTAGGCAACTTCGACTGACATCGCAATAAGCCCCATAATGTTGTCATCACAGTAAAACATATAAACATAACTAAAATAGGGATAGCTAAAATATCATTAACAATCATATTGTTATTTTACTAAATGGAAAATTTAAACAACTCTAGATATATAAAATTACCACAAATTAATTCCAACACTTTAAAAAGAAAAAGTAATATACATAATGATGTAAAGATTTATTTTACTGTAATTAAATATATCAAATTAATACATTTATAACTTTAAAATAAAACACTGATAGCAAAACGGCCAAACAAACAATAATTAGCTTTCACCAAATAAGGTTAAAAAATGTAAAAAAGCGAAGTAATCATCCAATACATTGAGCTGCAAAACAGGTAAAAAATTGCTATGCATTATTAAAAAAATATATATAAAAAGGCCACAAAAAGTTGAAAAATATCTTCACTAAAACCCTGCACTTTAAGAAGCCCAAAGGATGCCATGTGGCTGACAGACACCAGAAGCAAAAGTCAACTCCTAAGATAACAACAACTTATATGGAAGTAAGATAAAATTGTAAACTTAAACTATATTAAATAAACAAAAACTACATATGACTATTCTAATGAAATACTTGTCATATGTTTCTGTTTCTTGTTCCTTAAAAATAGATAAACAAAACACATCCAAACCACAAAGAAAACATCACTGAATATATATTTGGATGCATATTTGACAACACAATGACAAATATAAAGTAAGAAAAATTTGAAAAATATTAACAAATATAATTAACTAACACTACTTTTTAAAAAGGACAATAAACAGTAGTTAAAAACAAAACTACATTAATTTATTTCACCACATCAAACTAATGCTACAATTTTTCCTCTCCAAACAGTTCAAACAAAAAGTATCCCTGAAAAAAAAAAAAAATCAATGAACCATCAAAGTGGCATTTCCAATTCGTAAGTACAAATGTGCACAAATGTTTGATAAGCACATAAATAATTAGCTAGTAAAAAATACAGTTATTAATTTACTACTGCGTAACCGATAGATAAAATGCCTACACAGCCACATATACAAGATCTCAGAAATTAAAATTATTATTAAACTACAGGGGATGCACCTAGAGCAAAGAAAGTATAAGCAGTAAAACAACACACTAGAAATGTACAAAATATTATTGTAATACACGTAAGGGAGATCAGATGCAAACATGAAATGACTGAAAATGTTATTGAATATAATATAGAATATAATCACCCCCCCCCCCCCATTACAGAAATTACATTAAGAAACATACAGAAAGAACTTAGGGAAGATAGTACTAGCTTACAGGAGCCTACTTGCTAAATTATAATACACAATGTTTCTGGTTACACTATAGGCCATATCTCTGGAATTTCTAATTTAAAAAGACTTATACCCAGAATTTGAGCAACAACTAGAAAAACACCTGTTGCCCTAAAAAGATTTGTCGATATAAACATTCACCAAAACCTAACGTTAGCACACACACATTATATTTTCTTTTTATATGAGAATGGTAACAATGAGAGAGCATATTTATATCTGACTCTGACAATAACCTATCAAACCTTACCCAGAACAAACACATGGATGATGGATGACATGTTCAAACTTTGCCTGCCACTATTCACACAAATCTACACAATCCACGGAAAAAACCCAAACACCAATATCCCCTTATTCTACGCAACCAAATAAAAAAATGTAGCATACCAGAAACTATTAAGAAAAGACCAAAACCAATAATTAGAATTGTCAAAAAATTATTGTCAACTATGAGGAAGCAATGATTCCTACCATTTTAAAAATATCTACATGCAGCCATATAAGGGTGCTATATTCAAAGTATCTGGAGACACCTACATAAATTGGGCATTTAGGGGACGATTACGATGCGGCTCGGAAGGCTCCGAACGATGGTCGGAGCCTTCCGAGCCGCATCGTAATGGCCCAGTCGGATTCCTTTCCGACTGCCTCATTTTAATGGAGGCAGTCAGAAGGAATCCGACCGGTCATTCTGGCTGGTTTCTGATAGGCTTGGGGAGCCTATCCGCCGCACAAAGGTGGCAAGTAATCTCAAGGGTGGGCCTTCCTGGCCTTGAGATTACGTTGACGGTTTCCAACATTGTTTCCATGCCAGTCTGTCTGACATGGAAACTGAGGCAAGTATGTGGTACATACCACGCAGGAACCTTTCTTCTTTCAAAGGTGTGTTTATTAAGAGAGAACAGACAGAGGTGCCGATCACGATCCGGTAAAAAGTTCCCCCGTGCGACTCGTATCGGGTCTTTTTACCGTACGAATCGTACAAGTGCCGTACGAACTGGCAATCACGATTTGCATGGTAAAAAGTCCATACGAACCGCACTGGGAATCATTCCCCACACATCCTCGGGTCGGAAAATGTGTCCGACACGTCCTCGGACGATTTACCTTACAAACGTGAAAAACCAAGTCCGACCGAGGAATCACGATCCATCCCGTGCGTCCGAGGTTACAACCGTATGGAAAAAACACCGTCCGCACCAAACTCCTACAGCAACCATGGAGACATGTGCCCGCATATGCACCCAACACTCCCCCCAGCCCCCGTACGTCCGACACGTACCCCCCGTATATGTATACCCCCACCCGTCTAGGTACACCGCAGTACGTTCCAGTCGAACCCCCACCCCAGTACGTGTCATAGCCCCGTCTACCTACACCCCAGTATGTTCAAAGCGTACCCCCACCCCAGTACGTGTCGTACCCCCGTGTACCTACATCCCAGTACGTGCGAGCCACACCCCCACCCCAGTACGTGTCATAGCCCCGTCTACCCACACCCCAGTACGTTCCAGTCGTACCCCCACCCCAGTACGTGTTGTACCCCCCGTGTACCTACACCCCAGTACGTGCGAGCCACACCCCCACCCCAGTACGTGTCATAGCCCCGTCTACCCACACCCCAGTACGTTCCAGTCGTACCCCCACCCCAGTACGTGTCGTACCACCGTCCATGTACACCCCCCACCCCTGTACGTGTCGTACCACCGTCCATGTACACCCCAGTACGTTCCAGTCGTACCACCACCCCAGTACGTGTCATACCCCCCGTGTACCTACACCCCAGTACGTGCGAGCCACACCCCCACCCCAGTACGTGTCATAGCCCCGTCTACCCACACCCCAGTACGTTCCAGTCGTACCCCCACCCCAGTACGTGTCGTACCCCCGTGTACCTACACCCCAGTACGTGCGAGCCACACCCCCACCCCAGTACGTGTCATAGCCCCGTCTACCCACACCCCAGTACGTTCCAGTCGTACCCCCACCCCAGTACGTGTCGTACCCCCCGTGTACCTACACCCCAGTACGTGCGAGCCACACCCCCACCCCAGTACGTGTCTTAGCCCCGTCTACCCACACCCCAGTACGTTCCAGTCGTACCCCCACCCCAGTACGTGTCGTACCACCGTCAATGTACACCCCCCCACCCCAGTACGTGTCGTACCACCGTCCATGTACACCCCCCCACCCCTGTACGTGTCGTACCACCGTCCATGTACACCCCAGTACGTTCCAGTCGTACCACCACCCCAGTACGTGTCATACCCCCCGTGTACCTACACCCCAGTACGTGCGAGCCACACCCCCACCCCAGTACGTGTCATAGCCCCGTCTACCCACACCCCAGTACGTTCCAGTCGTACCCCCACCCCAGTACGTGTCGTACCCCCCGTGTACCTACACCCCAGTACGTGCGAGCCACACCCCCACCCCAGTACGTGTCATAGCCCCGTCTACCCACACCCCAGTACGTTCCAGTCGTACCCCCACCCCAGTACGTGTCGTACCACCGTCAATGTACACCCCCCCACCCCAGTACGTGTCGTACCACCGTCCATGTACACCCCCCCACCCCTGTACGTGTCGTACCACCGTCCATGTACACCCCAGTACGTTCCAGTCGTACCCCCACCCCAGTACGTGTCGTACCACCGTCAATGTACACCCCCCCACCCCTGTACGTGTCGTACCACCGTCCATGTACACCCCCCCACCCCTGTACGTGTCGTACCACCGTCCATGTACACCCCAGTACGTTCCAGTCGTACCCCCACCCCAGTACGTGTCGTACCACCGTCAATGTACACCCCCCCACCCCTGTACGTGTCGTACCACCGTCAATGTACACCCCCCCACCCCAGTACGTGTCGTACCACCGTCCATGTACACCCCAGTACGTTCCAGTCGTACCCCCACCCCAGTACGTTCCTGGCGCACCCCCAACACAACCTCCTAAGTACGGAGCGCACCCCATGCCCCACCATCACAACCGCATGTACGAGTCGTACAAAGCCACACACAAGGACATAATCGTACAACCAAATGGCCCATGTACACACCGTACACACGCTCAAAACGCACGTACACAACAAGGACAAAACAAAACAACACAAGAATACACCATTCGAAAGGCACACAGCCACTAAACATGGCCAACAACCACTAAAATAACACAATCACTGACCTGCAACTGTCAAAAACAAACAGAGGCCCAATACACCACCACTCCTTATAACACACCCACCCAAAATTCAAACACTGCCACACCCACCCATGGACCAATGAAAAGGGCCCACACACACAAACCATGAGCCTTTGCAACAGACTCACTGCTGCCAGACACCACAGAACCAGACTACAAGCTACACCACATCTTACACTTGCACACCTTCACACGACCACCCTCACAAACACCCTCTCATCACATTCACACACACACACAACCATCTACACCCCCCCCAACATCCACACCCCCCCCCACACCCACACCATCCCCACCCACACCCCTCACCATGCCCACTACCAAGAATCCAAAGTTCAGTCACCGAGAGTTGGAGGTCCTTGTTGATCAAATCCTCAGAGTCGAGCCACAGATCTTTGGAACATTGGTCAGAAGCACCAGCCAGGCAGCCAAAACAGCCATGTGGCAGACCATCGTCGATGCTGTGAATGCTGTTGCGGACACCAGGAGGACCAAGCAGGATTGCCAGAACAGGTGGTACGATCTGCGGAGGAGGGTCAGAGCCAAGAGACAGGAGGAACACGACCAGGCCAACGCCACCGGAGGAGGGCCCTCCCGCAGAGCCGTACAGTACCATCACTGGGAGGAGAGGGTGATGGCCATACTGCCGGTGGAGGCAGTTGAAGGAGTAGAAGGACTCCGAGACCCGGGTGAGTACACAAACAACGCACCTCACATGGGGGGAACTGCAACCACAACCAAAATTAATAACAGGCACGCAACCACCACAAGCCATCGCATTACTCAACCACACTCCATGAGCAGGCACATGCCACTGCTGCCACCATGCCCCATGCACCCAGCTGGACAATGTCAAGTCACAGGCCACAGAAGACAACAACACATGACACGGTAACCCGGAAGGCGGGAGGCTGGGCACCAAGAATCACATAGTGCGACTCCAAAGCAGACAGCAATGCCCTCTGCCCATATGGCCTAGGTCACAGCCAGACAAACACTGTGTCCCAACACAGGAATGACTTGCCAGCAAATGGCGGACGCCTTGCATCAACACATGGGGGTGAAGGCACTGTTTTGCACATGCCAGCAGCTAATGAACAGCCAACATTGTGAAAGAGTGGCAGCACACACCACCACAGCAGCAGCGCACAGACACACAGCAGACAAAATGGGTGCCTGGAGATCAGAAACAAACTCACATCAACAGGCCAAGGGCCACTCAAAGATCTGCTAACAGTGTGTGCCCAGGAAGCTGGGCCAAGGTGACAGAGGGTGACACACGGAGGGAGGGAGAGGGGGACACAGAGGGAGGGAGAGGGGGACTGAGAGGGAGGGAGACGGACAGAGGGAGGAGGCTGACACACAGAGGGAGGGAGAGGGGGACAGAGAGGGAGGGAGAGGGGGACAGAGAGGGAGGGAGACACAGGAAGATGGACACAGGGAGGAGGCTGACACACAGAGGGAGGGAGAGGGGGACACAGAGGGAGGGAGAGGGGGACAGAGAGGGAGGGAGACACAGGAAGATGGACACAGGGAGGAGGCTGACACACAGAGGGAGGGAGAGGGGGACAGAGAGGGAGGCAGAGGGGGACAGAGAAGGAGGGAGACACAGGAAGATGGACACAGGGAGGAGGCTGACACACAGAGGGAGGGAGAGGGGGACACAGAGGGAGGGAGAGGGGGACAGAGAGGGAGGGAGACACAGGAAGATGGACACAGGGAGGAGGCTGACACACAGAGGGAGGGAGAGGAGGACAGAGAGGGAGGGAGAGGGGGACAGAGAAGGAGGGAGACACAGGGAGAGCAAATCAGTCCTTTGGTGTGTGGGAATGTCTGCTCGTCAGCAGGTGGACTGCGTGCATGTAGACAAGGGTGGCCAGTGCCAGAACCCCCCCTCTTCATCATGGCAAAACGCAGGGCCATGTCACAACCTGTACACGAGCACAAGGACAGCCACCTGCATCATATAAGTGTGTGGATCCACTCCATGTGCACATGTACAGTGCTACAAGGAAGGCGCAAATGCATGGCTCGCCACACATGCACACTCCACTGCTGACTGCAGCCACACTTGACGCAGCAAGTAAGACTGTGCCACACATAGTTAAAGGGGCCAAATTGGTGCCCAAGGGACACACACATGCACAAGTGCACTGTGAGTGGAATGCAAGACAGATCCTAATTCCAAGAGGAAATGTGCCAACTTTGTAACGGATGAAACATGGATGTTGCATGGATCAAAATTAACATTTTCTCTCTCACACACAGGTCAACGTCGTGCTGCACCCCCCAACACTGGGGGGGGAACACTCACAGGACCCGGATCTGCAGGGGACCGATCCCACCGGCAGCGACCACTCTCACCACTCTGCGGACGACCCCGACCGACCTGGCCCCTCTGGTGTCCAACCACCTGCAGCACCTGCGTCAGGTACAACCGTGCCAACCACCACCCCCACTCCTGCCACATCCCAGGAGACACCCAGGATCCCTGCCCCAACACCACAATGCAGCCAGGCTCGCCAGGAGGGACACGGTGTCCCGGGCACCCAGGAGGAGGCAGGCGACAACGCCAATGCCACCCCTCAGGGGTCCCGGAGACCCGATGTGCCCACAAGTGCAGGCCAGACGCAAGTGGGCAGGGGTGGTGGGAGTGGAGGACGGCGGAGGCGCGAGCCTGACCAGTTGGCTGGGGATCCGGTATTTTCCCATGTCCGTAACATCCTGGACTCATACCGGCAGGACACCACGGGCATGGCCCAGGTTGTGTCCGTCCTCGAGGGGATCAAGGTCCAGCAGGCCCAGCAACATGCGGAGCTAATAGCCTGTCTACAGGTACACCAACGGAGGATGGAGGACAGACAGGCTGAGCAAGTGACGGCGTCCCAGGGGATTCACGCTGAACTCCGTCGGATGGCCGACACCATGGCCGACCCTCCCTGTGCCAGAAGGCGGAGAACATCACCACCCACAGGGAGGGATCATGAGGAGGAGGAGGAAACATCCGACGGAGCATCCCAGACGTCGTCACGGCCTGCTGCTGAGGTTCCCCGCAGGAAGCCGGGTCGTCCACGGAAAGGACCGTGAGGGTGGCTGCTACATCACCATCTCCCAGGACACCTGGCCTGGCACCTGGCCCACTGGAGCAACAGCATCACAGCATCAAGAGACATTCTCTGCCACATGGCCCTGCTGGTCACTGGCTGACCAATGTTGACAAAGACTGTGGCATGGACTCTGAGGATTTCCAATGGCAAGGACACCAACTCCCCTACTGAACTTTGGATTCCCTAATCCCGGAAAGCCCCTCACTTTGTCCCCCCCCCCCCCAATAATAAATCACACTATTAAGAGTAGATGCCTGCTGGTAGCATTATTACCTAACATGTGTCTTGTACAGTCTAAACATGCCTGAGTCATCTGTTCACTTCAACCATCCACACCCTGGGGCCTGAGTCTGGCACAGGACACATGGGTCACAGTTTATTAGGCAAGACAGACATGGAGCACCATACACACCCGTGATGGGCAGAACCAGCTGAGGGGGTGGCCGAACAACTGTGCTGACAGACACATTGAGTACAGCAACAGTCATGCGCAGAGGTCAGGGATCCTGGCCCGTGTCCTGGGGGGCACCCAGGTATGTGTATACAGGTGGCAGAACCATGTCCTGCAAGCTTGAGTCCGGTGGATGCAGAGAATGGGGTCATGGACAACGTTGGATGCATGGGGATGGCACATGTCACAATACCCACACAGTCATGGACATCATGCACAATACACAGTCTCAGCACACACACACAGCTTGCATCTTGCCACTCGACACATTGACACATAGCCACAATCAGGGAATACCATGCCAGACATGCAGGATGCACCGTGCCAACACACCAGCATTGACTGAGAAGAGGCACCTTGGAGGCATAGGGACACCTTTAATAGTCATGTTTTTGGGATTGCAGAGGCAACTTGAAGTACACATGAACACATCATGTGGAGTAACATGTGGCTCCAACACTGGCACCCCCCTTCTGCAGCACAAATGCGTGATAGCCATGGAACTGGCACACAAGTGTCGGCTAACAGCTAAATACCCACAGCTGCTCACGGAGAGCCTGCCATACACCATACATCCGCTGATGTGGAAGTCCCACGCCATGTCAAGACAATGTTAACCGTATGTGTCCGAGGGCAGTGTCACACACATTGATGCCATCATCACAATCCACTATCCCATCACTGATGACTGACAACCAGGCAGCCCATCTATTCAGGTGTACCCAGCTGCATGTCGTGTCCCATGGGGATGCCACATGTCTGCAGAGGAACCAAACCCCGACCGGGGCCGTGTGCACACATCGTGAACAACTGCCACACCCAATACACCCCAGATGCATCCCTTACCCCATGGAGACTTCCAAACGTGTCCGTGCCTGTAACGCTGAGTCAGCCCACGATGTCATGTCCATGAGGAATAGCAGTGCCACAACAATGCAACCAGCAAACGGCATGCGCAGGTACCTGGGGAAGAGAGACACACAAGAAGTCAGCCACAAAAAGCACAGCCACTTGCATGTGCAGTTACTCGACACATGTATGGATGACAACATGCTAGGTCACAATTATGACTGGGGAAATACTACCATCACTGCCACCATCACTCCAGTGACACACCCACACACACCTCTGACCCACGTGCCATACATGCAGGTGGAGACACACATCACAACGCATGCCACACGGGGACCAATGCGTGCACACTCAGACCCTGGTACTCACCACTAAGCAAAGAAGTCGGGTATGAGCCGAGTCCGGATGTCCTCTTGCGGCTCCACATCCTCCACATCACTAGCCCCATTGCCAAGCCCTTCGTCCTCCACGGGTGGATGGTCCTCGTCATGTTGATTCAGGATGAGTGGCACAGCTCTTTCAACTGCCATGTTGTGCAGCATGCAGCAGACCATGAAGATCTTGCAGACCTTCGCCGGGGCATAAGGGAGTGCACCGCCGGTCTTGTGGAGGCACCGGAATCGGCTCTTCAGCATGCCAAACGTCCTCTCTATCACTCGCCTTGTCCGGCCATGGGCAGTGTTATAGCGGAGCTGGGCCGGCGTGATGGGGTTGCGGAGAGGTGTCAGCAGCCAAGGCATGTTGGGATAGCCAGCGTCCCCTACATGGGAAGCACATGGACATCGTTAGAACTGGTGTAGCGGTCGTGCTGGTCGGCTATACAGAATACAGGACAGACAGACTGTACCCACCAACAACACATGCCCGTTCGTTGCGCAGCTGCATCATCATATCAGGCATCCCGCTACGCCTCATGATGTAGGCATCGTGTGCTGATCCTGGGAAACGAGCACAGACATGTGAAATCACCATATTGGACAGACACACCACAAGGGCATTGATGGAGTGGTAGTGCTTCCGATTGCGGTACGCCACCTCCCGTGCGTGTGGTGGTACCAAACCTACATGTGTCCCATCTATGGACCCAATGACATGGGGCATCCCTCCCAGGGCATAGAATCCACGCTTGACCTCAGTCATCTGTTCAGGGGTTGGGAACTTGATGAAGTCATCCAGGTGAATCAACATGGCCTCCAAGAAATCATGCAGCACACCGCTGAACATGCTCTGGGACATGCCACCAACATGAGCTATGGTATTTTGGAAGGTACCCGTGGCAAGAAAATGTAGGGCAGCCATTACCTTCAGCTGGGGTGTCAGTGCCGTAGGATACCTGTGCTGCGGTTGCAGGTGTGGTGCCAGTCTCGCCGTCAGCTCCAGAATCAACGGTTGGGTGAAGCGGTAGAGCCGGATCCTTTCATTCTCCTGCATGGTGGCCAAGTCTGGAATTCTTCGGGCAACAGGAGGCGCTCTGCAGTAATTTGGAAGTGACAAGGAAGAGTGAGGGCACTACGAGAACAACTCATGTCTACTGAGCACATGTAAATCTGGCAATACACACATGCCACATAGGGAGTCAGGCATGTGCTACATGCCCAGGACACGTATGGATGCAAGGTGACACTCCTTCCAAGACCCAGCTACACACGGTGATTGAGAACCTCCCCATGCCACGCCATGGAAATAGCTGTGTCCCAGTGCAAGTGCACTGCCCGATGCAAGACAGGAGTGACATACACCCACACATCAGCAGAAGTGTGATGCCGATTGCAGAGACTGGTAGCGGAACACTTGAGCCACAGGTCACATGACATTACACTAGTCCAGCCCACACACCTTGCCATGAAGGTGCACATGTCATGACTCACCACACATTCCTTGTGAGTTTGCTGACATGGCCTTGTCACGCTACTCCGTGTCCCATGCATACATGTGCACCTCACATCCGATAACACATGTGGCATGGTGTTGGGAACAGTGTGCAATGACAATCTACACACAGCCACATGTTGGTTGCTGCAACGGCTGCAGCTTTTGAGGGTGCTACAACATCAACCTGATGTAAATCCCGGACACATATATGGCATAGTCACATTGTGCACTGTGGGTAGTGACCAGTCATGTGTCATGACCCCTGTACCGGGCATCATGGGACACTTCCGTGTGTTGGTGTCCATGCCATGCCAGTGACGCTCACCCCAAGTGCGCAGTCCCACATGCACACATGTCAAAGGAGTCAAGGGCATGCCTGGCACACATTGCACCCTCACACAGTACACATGTACACATCTCATCATACATCTGGTGCCTTCTCCACTCAGGAGGCATGTTCCACATCACAGCCTGTGACACCTGTGCCCCACACATGTAGTAATGCACAGACGATGCCTTGATGTCCATTCCTGGACAAGTATGTCCATCCATGGACAAGTATGTCCGCCCTATTCCTACATGTGTGTCGCCTATCACCACAGTGATGTGTAAAAACCGCCGTACTGCTGCTGAGAGGGCCTGTGCATGTTCCCAAATCACTGTGGGAGTGCTGGCGTATGTGTACCCATCGTGATGGCGAGCAAACAGGCATTTGTACGGTCCGTAGCACTACGGGTACGCATACGCGTGCAGACCCATAGTGAGAGTGAGCGTAGATGCGTGTGTACGTTCCGTACCACTACGGGTACGCATACGCGTGCAGACCCATAGTGATAGTGAGCGTAGATGCGTGTGTACGGCCCTATCACTATGGGTCTGCACGCGTATGCGTACCCGTAGTGGTACGGACCGTACACTCGCATCTACGCTCACTATCACTATGGGTCTGCACGCGTATGCGTACCCGTAGTGGTACGGACCGTACACTCGCATGTACGCTCTCTATCACTATGGGTCTGCACGCGTATGCGTACCCGTAGTGGTACGGACCGTACACTCGCATGTACGCTCTCTATCACTATGGGTCTGCACGCGTATGCAAGGAGCAGATCTGGCTGACCGCCGTCAGTGCCGTGAGGGGTGTGGATGGTCGGAGGCGGAGCCTGCCCCAGGTGAGAAAACGCTGGCAGGATATCCGGTGCTGGACGTGGAGGATTGCACGGCTCCTGCTGGGGGACTCACCTGAGAGCCACAAGAACCGCGGCCGCCGCCGTCTGAGCCACCTCCACAGGCGTGTGCTGCCGGTGGTCTTTCCAGACCTGGAGAGGCGCTTACAGGCGATGCAGCAGCCGGAAGGGGGTAGGTACATGTGTGTTCGTTGTGTGTCACCGGCATTTGTAAGGGCACAGTAGCATGAATTCACTGGCAGGGTTTAAAGGTGCTGTGCAGATCCTGTTTGCCCCAGTATAGCGCTGTGCCCCTGCCACCCTTCCCCTCCTTGCAATGTGTTCCCTGGTCTGTGTGTAGTCACTCCTTCACAAGGTGATGTAGGCTGGTGCTTTGTCCACGAGAACAATGACTGTAGCATCATGTGTGGGGGTGGGGTGTAACAGGTTGTGGGACCTTGCCTGTGCACTGTCAAGTTCACTGCATGTGGGTTCCATGTCAGTTGGCACTGATGCTGACTCCAGACATGGGAGTTGGTCTCTCATGTGTCATGCCTTACAGCGCGCATGTCCTATGTGGTGGCCTGTGACATGATGTGCATGAGTGTGCGATACACATAGTGCAGGGATGGTGACGTGTGTTGCAGTCATTACCATTCAGTAGCATGTAGTTGCGTGCCCACTACTGTCCCCTGGGGCACCTTTTCCTCAGTGGTGTATGTGTCATCATACACGTGGACAATCTCAGTGCCTACAGCGTAGGTTGTGCTCTGTGCCATTGTCCCCTGTCACCATGTATATAGACGTGCTATTTTGTACAGGTGTCCACTGTGCAGCCTGACCTGATTGTCCTTCTACATACTCACAGTTGCCAGTGCCTGTGTGTCTTGTTATACTCATCTGAGGATGGGCACTGGTACCTCATTATTTGTACAGGCGCACCTTGGCTGTTTGGCGTACACTCTTGCTTTTTGCCTGCCCCTGTGTGTATCAGCCAGACTATGAGATGTTGGTGCCACCTGTGTCTCAACAATTTGCCTCGTGTAGGGTCTTGTTGGTGCGGGCAATGCCTATGTGTCAAATCCTGATTTCTACTTGCTTGGTCTGGGCAGTGTGTGATGTGTCTGGACACACACGCAATGTGCAGTGACCGAGTCATGTTGGGCATGTTTTCAGCATTACCTATGCAGCATGTGTCTCAAGTTCATGGATATGGTCCCTGGTCATGGGTATTTTCGCCAACGCTGTGTGGTGCAGATGCAGTGCAGGATTGTCCCCAGGGCCTGGGTGCTATGTCAGACTCCGTTTCCTGTGTTTAGCTATTGTCTCATGCTCTCCATGGTATTTCAGTGGCATGGTGGCTCAACCAACTGTGTGTTTCATGCCCTACATCTGTACCTTGTTTAGTAGATGTTAGGGATCTTCCTTTTCAGGCTATGCAGTGTTACCTATGTCGATTGTACTCATGTGACTGATGTGTACAGCTGTCTGATTAATTTCTGTCTCTCCACCCTGCCCACAGCATCATCGGGGGACACAGAGGGAGACATGGACACAGGCAAGGCGGAGGGACCGAGCACCAGTGCCAGCCGTGACATCGGGGCTGGCACATCGAGTGGGACAGAGGTGGAGGATAGTGCGGCCGAGGACCTGTCGACTGGCACGTCAGAATACGAAGCTGACAGGTCCGAGGAGGATGTCTCCGAGTGGGCGGAGGCTGCACCAGCAGCTGACAGCGGAACAACACCTCTCACCGCCCCCTCAGTTTCCACCAGCCGCCTCCCACTTGCTCCTGTCCCTTCCCAGCGTGCCCGGTCACAGCATGTCTCCTTCCTGCCAGGCACCGCACCCCCTGCCCCTGTCTCCACTGCTGCCGCCAATGCAGAGTCTGTGGACATCCAGCGGCAACTGCAGGTTGGTCAGGCTGCGATCCTTAATGTCCTCCATGCCCACGGCAAAACCCTCACCAACATCGAGGCTTTCTTGGAGGGCATTCATTCATCGCAGGCTGACCAACGCAACTTGCTGAGGTCCATCGACTCCACACTGACTGCAGCAGTGGGTCTCCTGCAGCGCGACCTCCCCCCACCTACCCCTGCCCCATCCACACTTCCCACTCCCATGCCTGTCCCACGTACACCCAGACGTCGGCATGCACCCACATCAACGGACACGGGCACCACACCAGCAGGGAAGGTCCACCGCACTCCTCCTGACACGCACACACAGGGTGAGGTAGGCACACCCACTGGGTCGGGGGGCAAACGTGTGACACGCAGCCATAGTGGGAGTCCGCATTCCACCCAGTCCACTCCCTCCAAATCCCCTCCCCTCAGCTCTCCTGGCCACATCTCCCCCAAGGACTCCTTCATGGCCGCTCTGTCCCTGAGCCCCACAGTTACACCACCACGCAAGCGGTCAAGGAGGTCCCCGGTCAGGGTGGTTGAGTCTCCCCCCCTGTCTCCACCCTCCCCCGGTGGCGCTGCGACCCATCCCTCTGACCCCCCCCCTCCTTGGGGCCTGAGGTCCCTTCGGGTGCAGGGGACTCCCTGGAGGACCTTGCAAAGGTGTGTAGTGCCATCCTGGCCTCCGCCTTTGGCACTGACCCACCCCCTGTGGTGGAGTCCTCCATCCCTGCACCCACAACGCCGCCCCTTTGCCCTGATGTCCCTACGGTGCCTGTTGCTTCCCCCCCCCTGATGCCCTCACCAGTGTGGAAGACGATGCCATTTGACTGTGCAGGCAAGGTAGGGGACACGCATCCCACTGTGTCCCCCATCCAGCTGAGAATCATTGACTGCCCTATGGGCTTTGTGAAGATTGAACTGCCTGCGATCCACGGACATTGTGCTCATGCTGAATAAAGCTTAATTTTGTTTTCATTATCACACTACTGCTATGCTGGTATTGGTGTTGGTGGGGCTGCTACATGGTTTTTGGTGGTGTGTAAGGGTTTGGGTGTGTGGGATATGTAGTAGTGTACTGCTCATTGGTGGGACCCTGGGATCTGTGTGCCATCACAAGGTGTTGGCTAACTTTCTTTGTTCATGTAAGCAGTTACTGCATGGTGCACTTGTCCCAGGGTGTATTCCTTCCTCTGTGTCCCAGCTTTCTTCCCTGCAGGGTGTTCCCAATGTTTAGCGCAGAGCTGTGTCTACATGAGCTGTGTGTGTGACGGAGCCCTTCTACTTTGGCCATGCATGCAGGGCCATGTCTCCACCTGCAACAATCGTGGCATCCTTGATGATCACTGTACTTGTGTGTGGAGTCTGTTGACATGAGTTCATGGGGACATGTTCCCTTGTAGCCAGTATGCATGTGGATAATTCTGGCCTCACACACATGTGTTACACCCCTCCTGTCTCAGGGCACTGGTGGGAGGACTCCACACCCACCCCTCCTGTCTCAGGGCACTGCTGGGAGGACTCTGCACACACCCCTCCTGTCTCAGGGCACTGCTGGGAGTGATAGGCCCCCACCCCTCCTGTCTCAGGGCACTGCTGGGAGGACTCTGCACACACCCCTCCTGTCTCAGGGCACTGCTGGGAGGACTCTGCACACACCCCTCCTGTCTCAGGGCACTGCTGGGAGTTATAGGCACCCACCCCTCCTGTCTCAGGGCACTGCTGGGAGGACTCTGCACACACCCCTCCTGTCTCAGGGCACTGCTGGGAGGACTCTGCACACACCCCTCCTGTCTCAGGGCACTGCTGGGAGTGATAGGCCCCCACCCCTCCTGTCTCAGGGCACTGCTGGGTGGACTCTGCACACACACCTCCGATTTCAGGATATGTACGCTTGGCACATACACGGTGGGGGTACGCTCAATGCATTCGAGGTGAGGGTACGAGTCTACTTACACTGGTGTGGTAGGGGTACGCTCCATGCATACGCGGGTGAGGGTACGGGTCGAACTTACACTGTTGGGGTGGGGGTACGCTCCGTACGTCCGCGGGTGGGGGTACGGGTCGTATTTACACTGTTGGGCTGGGGGGTACGCTCCTTGCATTCGCGGGTGGGGGTACGGGTCGTACTTACACTGTTGGGCTGGGGGGTACGCTCCTTGCATTCGCGGGTGGGGGTACGGGTCGTACTTACACTGTTGGGCTGGGGGGTACGCTCCTTGCATTCGCGGGTGGGGGTACGGGTCGTACTTACACTGTTACGCTGGGGGGTACGCTCCTTGCATTCGCGGGTGGGGGTACGGGTCGTACTTACACTGTTGCGCTGGGGGGTACGCTCCTTGCATTAGCGGGTGGGGGTACGGGTCGTACTTACACTGTTGGGCTGGGGGGTACGCTCCTTGCATTCGTGGGTGGGGGTTCGAGTCGTACTTACACTGTTGGCATGGGGGGTACGCTCCATGCATACGCGGGTGAGGGTACGGGTCGAACTTACACTGTTGGGGTGGGGGTACGCTCCGTACGTCCGCGGGTGGGGGTACGAGTCGTACTGACACTGTTGTCATGGGGGGTACGCTCCTTGCATACGCGGGTGGGGGTACGGGTCGTACTTACACTGTTGGGCTGGGGGGTACGCTCCTTGCATTCGCGGGTGGGGGTACGGGTCGAACTTACACTGTTGGGGTGGGGGTACGCTCCGTACGTCCGCGGGTGGGGGTACGGGTCGTACTAACACTGTTGGCATGGGGGGTACGCTCCTTGCATACGCGGGTGAGGGTTCGCGTCGTACTTGCACTGTTGGCATGGGGGGTACGCTCCATGCATACGCGGGTGGGGGTACGGGTCGTACTTGCACTGTTGGGCTGGGGGGTGCGCTCCTTGCATTCGCGGGTGGGGGTACGGGTCGAACTTACACTGTTGGGGTGGGGGTACGCTCCGTACGTCCGCGGGTGGGGGTACGAGTCGTACTGACACTGTTGGCATGGGGGGTACGCTCCTTGCATACGCGGGTGGGGGTACGGGTCGTACTTACACTGTTGGGCTGGGGGGTACGCTCCTTGCATTCGCGGGTGGGGGTACGGGTCGAACTTACACTGTTGGGGTGGGGGTACGCTCCGTACGTCCGCGGGTGGGGGTACGGGTCGTACTAACACTGTTGGCATGGGGGGTACGCTCCTTGCATACGCGGGTGGGGGTACGGGTCGTACTTACACTGTTGGGCTGGGGGTGCGCTCCTTGCATACGCGGGTGAGGGTTCGCGTCGTACTTGCACTGTTGGGCTGGGGGGTATGCTCCTTGCATACGGGGTGGGGGTAGGGTCCGTACATATCCGTCCCCACGCTATGTGATGTTTGTGCGGCCCGTACCCAGGCCTTTGCCACGTGGGTGCGATCCGTCCCGCCATTGTTGGGGTGACGTGTGTGGGCGTGGTCCGACTCGTACCCACGCTCTTCAGGCGTGGGTACGGGATGTACCTGTCTGGTTGTGTTGCCGGTTCGCGTGGTGACGGACTTCCGTTGTGGCGGGCGCTGGCTTATCAGGACACGCCCCCACCCCCTCGTGGTGACCAGGGCATGGGAGTCAGGTATGTCCAGGCCATGTGTGGTGTGTGACTTATGTGGTTGTTTTGTGGCCTGCCCTGGTCGTGCCACCCCCACCCCACCCCACTTTCCCCCCTCCCTTAGTTATTCTGACCTTCTGCGGCGTCTGCGTCGTAACCTGTAGAGGAGGTGTACTGCTATGAGGGCAGGGATGACTCGTAGGTTCGGGTCCATGTCTGTCCGTCGCGTACTGGTACTCCTTGCTCGCGTCGTCCTGTCGCGTACGGGTCCTCCTTGATCGCGTCGTCCTGTCGCGTACGGGTCCTCCTTGGTGGCGTCGTCCTGTGTGTCCGTCACGTACTGGTCCTCCTTGTTCGCGTCGTCGTCTGTCCGTCGCGTACTGGTGGTCCTTGTTCGCGTCGTCCTGATTTCCCGGCAGTTTTTGGCTGCCGCAAAATATTCACCGTGCGGGGTGACGTCGGTGCGAATCGTGATTCCTGGGTCGTGAATGGCTGGCTGCGAGCGTCCCGACGTCAGGTCGGCGCTTTCCCGGATCGCATTGGTAGGTGTTTTTTTGGTCGGTCGGGCTTTTTTACGATTCGTACGGTAATGGTGTACCCGTGCGAATCGTAATTCCTTGTTTGTGAAAATTGACGACCGGGTACGCGTCGGGCGGAGATTGTGCTCCGTCCGACGGTTCGTACCCGGTTTTTGCAGGATCGTGATCGGCACCTAAGGGTACACCTCACCAGCTGACTGAACACCAACTGTCAGCTTCAAACCCACCTTGAATCCCACGCGAGTATTTAGAACACAACAAGTGTTCTACACAGAGAACGGGAAAGGACATAGAGGAAAGGTTAACTTATATAAATCCATTGATTCATACATTACAGCAGATAACTATTTACAACAGAAACCATGTCGGAAATCATCTTTGGAGGCCCCCAGCAGGGCCCATTTTGGTGCACGGCCTTCAGTTGGAGGCCGAGGGGGCACCTATGGTGCCCCCCTGTTGATTCCTGCGCCTTGTGGCAGGCACCTTGAGGGGCCTCCCCCGAGGTGTAGGGATGAACCGGGCCTCCCATTTTACTATGGTAGCATGCATTACGTCCGGTTTACGGTTGGAATGCATGCTCACTTGGTAAAATGTAGGAATGCGACCGAACAGTGTTCGGTTGCATCCTAAGAAGGCGGTTGGGACCGCCAACCAGGTGCTGGTTGGTCCCATGACTGATTCGGTGTTGGGCGGAAATGATTCTGTCCGTCATCTTAATGAGGGGCTAAGTGTTGAATAATCCACTAATGGGCTACTTTGAAGATTCTTGGGCTGGCAGACTGTACTGTTCTAGCCACAGATGCCAACCCATGTATCACATACCAGGATAGAACGTTTAAAAACAGTGCCATGGAAAACCAGCCCAAAACCAGCAACTAAGTGGACGGCTGGCAAAATTAGTTTTAATGAACTACATTATACCAATGTTTAGAAATGTTAAAAAAGGAACAAAGAGACCAAGAACTAGGAATCGAACAGTCACTAACTCACCACAAACCTAAAGTCTCAAAAAAACAAAAGAACTGCCCAACATGTTACAAAGTAAAGTCTAACTCTTTGTTAACAATCAATGTCTACCATACTTGGACTTCATAGTAAGTAACCACTATAAAAACACCGCCAAAAAGTACCCTAAGGAAATCTTTACACAGTCAAATATTTTTTTTATTTATTAAGATTATTTGCATCATTTTACTATTCAATCTAAATTAAAAAAATAAGCATAACAATTATAAATAAAACAAATCCCAAACCTCCAAACCATACCACATAGTACAAAATGAAGTATAAAATATCCAGAACATAAAAACATCATTTATAATTAATGACATATTAAAAACATAATTTTTTACGTTTTACAGCTTTGTAGCTAAAGAGATGAAACACCATGATGATCCAAAGGGCTAAAATAAACTATGATGATAGGGGCGTGGCTAGCTGCCGACTGTAATGGCCGCTGCCTGAAGGAGCTCCGGGGGTGAGACCGTTCTCCCCGCCATCCGGCTACTGATCCGCGCCTTGTTGCGAGCCCTCTGTCGGCGCATATCACGCTGCAACGAAGCGGCACCCAGCGACACCGCTCCGGAGTCTCCCCGCGACCGTTGGCGCTGCCGGCGGTCTGAAGGAAGTTCCGGCCTGTCTCCTCGGCCCCAGCCGGGGCCTCGAGTGGTGGGACGCGGCCCGAGTGCTGCACGTGATCGCCGCGCGGCGGCGCCCCCTCGCCCTGCCATCGGGCGTCCGGGCTGAACTGCTTTGAGCCTGACTGCCCTGGCGATCGCTCGGCTTGCCGGGCGGACTCACGGCGCAGCGGAGGCACCGCCGGACTGTTGAGAAGGGGGCGGATCGGCGCTACGGAGCAATGGCCGCAGGGCATCTGCGACGCCGGGAGTGACCGGACTGCTCGCCTGGAGGTTCCGGGGACTGCAGCAACGATCCGACTGGCTCTCTGACGCGCCCTGTCTGAACAGGCTTCAGCGTGTGTCCAGCCCGTGCGATCCGGATGCGGAGGTGGTGCTAGAACGGACCACGCGACGAGGAGATCGGCGGACGGTGGCTTAAGGGCGCGCACGGCTGTTGGAGCCCTGGACTGCTGGTGAGTGGCCTGCTATTGTGCCTTCCGGGGGCAGTCTGAGACGTACCAGTGCCTGAGAGGTGGCGGTGTGGCCCCGGGCTCCACGTGCAGAGCTTAGACGTCTGATTGTAACCCCTTGAGCTGTGGTGCTGATAGAGCCTCTGAAGGGCCTGGTCCCCGGCCCCATCATGAGTGGTAAAGGGAGTAGGGCGCACCAGCACGGGAAACTGGATAAATATGCCTACACTAAAGACTCTCCTAAGGTGACGGACCCAGCAGTTCGCGCAGAGATGGCCCCCGTTACCACCGACCAGCCTAAAGTGACATTGGAGGATATCATGGCCGCCCTGACCAATGTACAAACGACGGTGGGGTCGATATCCACGGACGTGACGCTCCTCCGGGCTGACTTCCAGAAAATGTCCGCCAGAGTCACGGAGGTTGAACAGGTGACTGCTACTCTGTCAAGAGACTCCAGCTTGCTGCTCTCCAGAGTGTCGCAACTAGAGGCCGAAAACAAACGCATGGTTGAGAGGCTTGAGGACCAGGAAGGGCGCTCCCGCCGAAACAATGTACGCATTACGGGCATTCCGGAGAGCGAAGGGAGCCCAGCCATGGATCTCTACGTGGAGAATCTCATCAAAAATGAACTGCAGCCCAGGGGACTCTCTGCCTTCTTTTCGGTGGAGCGAGCGCATAGGGTGCCCGGGGGTAGGCCCAAGATTGGGGCCCCCCCCCGACCGGTCCTGGCTCGCATTTTCAATTTTCGCGATCGCGATGTCATTTTGCAGACGGCCCGAGTGGCTCCCCCCTTGCGTATCCAGAACTCACAAGTGTCCTTCTTTCCGGACTATACGGCGGCCGTGTCGGCGCGCCGGAGGAGCTTCCTGGAAGTCAAAAAGCAGCTCAGGGCCCGTGAACTTCCTTATTCCATGCTATTCCCGGCCAGGCTGCGAGTGGTGGCGGATGGAAAGACCTGGTTTTTCGAATCACCTGAAGCAGCGCATGACTGGCTCGAGGGATGGCGGCAGGTGAAACAATCAAGCCGTTCAGACAGGCGACACCGCCCGCCCGGAGAGGCGGCAGACCCTACTGGCCGAAATGATGCTCTGGAAGCAGCGGCCTGGCTGCAGCAGGAGGCGTAATCCACTGGCGATAAACTTTGACTCTTTGATGGGTGGTGCAGGGTGGGGGGGATGTCTCCGGGGTGGCAGGGTGACTGCACACTCCTGATGTGGCTCGGAACACTTACACGTCCAACATGGGGATGTCTCTGGTCTTCCTCGGACCTCCCGCTCCCTACACGCAAGTTAGGTATTGGGGTATGGGATGCAAGCACTCTGCTGAGTTGGGGTGGCGGGCAGTTTGGAGTCCGCATGGCAGGGGGGCAGGGAGGGGGGCGAGGGGAATGGGGGTATTCTTTCGGGTTCGTTTCTTTAGTTTTGTTCTTTTGTTCTGGTTCTATAGGACATGGCCTTCAAACTTACACCACGCACCTGCTCTATACACGACCCGGGTTGCCTTTTACAATATCCGACTCCTGCTTTGTCGCTTCACCCACCCACCGTGAATCTGAACTCGTTTAGTGGGATAGCCCCTGGCACTGACAGGATCCCGGTGCAGCCCCTCTCATTGCTTACCTGGAATGTTCGGGGTTTAGGAGATAAAATCAAGCGAGGCCTGGTCTTGCATAGTATCAAACGATGTGCCCCGGCACTGGTCTTACTTCAGGAAACCCATCTCACAGGCACTGCTACTAAAGCACTGGACCGCTGGGGGTTTAAGATGGTGGTGCACTCTGAGTTCACCTCTGGGTCCCGGGGGGTTGGCATCCTGATGCGCAAACAGTCCCGCCTAATCATGCTGGGTACGCATGCGGATGGGGCCGGACGCTTCGCCGCTGCCCACATACAATGGGAAGGTCATCTCTACAACGTAGTGTCGGTTTATATCCCTCCTGGGTTGCATGCTGCGGCGCTCCCGGCGCTTAGCGAATTTCTCCTCACCCTACCAAAGGGGGAGGTATTACTTGGGGGTGACTTTAATGCAGTGATGAATGACCAGGTTGACCGGACTCCGCCTCGACCGCACGGCAGTGGCGCGACGCGACTTGCGGGCTTCACGGCGGCGCTAGGATTCACGGATCTCTGGCGATGGTACCACCCGGAGACGCGCTCGTACACGTTCCACTCCGGGGTCCACGACACTCTCACCCGTATCGACCACTTTCTGGGCTCCCCCGGTTGCCTTCACAACATTGCCAGTATTGACATTAGACCCAGGGGCATCTCTGATCACTCCCCGATCCTCTTGCACTACAATAGTCCTCACCTAATGCGCCGACGCGTATACCCGATACGGCCCAGCTACCTGCGACTCCCGAAGATTGGTAAAACCATCGCACGGGCGTCTAAACTCTTCTTTCACGAAAACGCCGCGTCGGTCGACTCCCCTACGACTCTTTGGGAGGCGTACAAGACAGTGCTACAGGGCCAGGCAATGGCAGCCATCACAGGTTATAAGAGAACGCAGACGACGGAGCTGCAATCATTGGAGCTTGCGCTCCGGACTGCGGAGGCCCGCCAGGCCGAAACCCCCTCCCGCGAAGCTTCACACGACCTGCGCTTGGCTCAGATGCAGCACAGGGAGCACCTTACAGACCGGGTTAGACAACGACTGGAGGCCTCGCGACACACGGTCTATGATGTGGGCGATAAAACCGGCAGATTATTAGCGTGGCTGGAAAGGCGCGACAGCGGCGCCCGATGGATCGCGCAGCTAGTCACGGCCGAGGGGTCGAAAACGTCAGACCCGCGAGACATAGTGCACGCCCTGGCGGGACATTTTCGCGACATATATTCCTCCACCTCTTCCATGTCGATGGAGGTGGCACTGACGTATATCAAAGATTTACGGATGCCCGGGCTCACCCCGGAGGCTAGCGAGTCCCTGGAGGCCGGCCTCACGGTTGAGGAGCTGCAGGTGGCCATTGCCGCACTGCAGACCGGTAAAGCACTGGGTCCCAACGGTGTCCCGATTGAGCTATATCAACGACTGCCCGAGATGTTGGCCCCACACCTACTGAATATGTACAACCACAGCCTGGAGGTGGGGGAGCTCCCCGTAGATCAGCGAACGGCCACCATCGTGGTGATACCGAAGCCGGGTAAGCCGGCGGACCAATGTGCCTCCTATCGCCCCATATCGCTGCTCAATGCCGAGGCCAAGATTCTGGCGAAACTGCTGGCCCTCCGACTCACGCCTCATTTGACTGACATAGTGCACCCGGACCAGGCGGGCTTCATGCCAGGGAGGAGTACCTCACACAATTTACGACGCTTACACAGTGTGCTGGCCCGAGTGGACCGGTTGCAGGAACCGGCTGTCATTCTCTCTCTTGATGCCCGCATGGCGTTTGATTTGGTGGAGTGGCCCTTTCTCTTCGCGGTACTAGCACATCTGGGGTTTGGGCCGAAATTTTGTGCCTGGATTCGACTCCTCTACACCAAGCCGCTGGCTCATGTCGTGGCCAATGGGCATATGTCGGAGGATTTCCCTCTGGGACGGGGTACGCGTCAGGGATGCCCGCTCTCGCCGCTGCTTTTCGCCCTCGTACTCGAGCCCCTCGCGACTTGGATACGGTGGGAGCCTATGATACGGGGCCTCCGCTGGTCGCCGAGCTGGGAAGACCGTGTCTCCCTATACGCGGATGACATACTGCTCTACTTAGCTTCCCCTCGGCATTCTATCCTGACGTTGCTCAACATCTGCGAGGTGTTTGGCCGGGCATCCGGCTACACGATAAACTGGTCGAAGTCGGTCCTCCTGGTGTTGCGGGGCCCCCCCCCCTCGACTGCCGGAGGGCTGCCGGATACAGGTGGCGGAGGGGTCGTTTAAATACCTAGGGGTACACATTACACGGGAGCACCAGGAATTTTATAGGCTCAACTTGGGTCCTCAATTGGACCACCTCAGGCAAGATGTGCAGCACTGGGGAACGTTGCCCTTGACCCTGGTGGGGAGAGCGGCGCTCTTTAAAATGATGGCCTTGCCGCGGTTTCTCTATGTGCTGGAAAATACTCCATACCCGGTGCCCCCAGCCTATTTCCGTGCGGTGGCGGCGCAAGTCTCCAACCTTCTCTGGGGCAACAAACCGGCACGCATCGCGCAGGCAAAACTAGTCTGTGGGTGGTACGACGGGGGCATTGCGCTCCCAGATATCCAGCTCTATTACTGGGCGGCGCAGCTCAAGGTGATCAACCACTGGCTCCATGCGCCCCAGTCGGATCCCGCGTTTAAGGCAGATAGGGACATACTGGGTGAAAAGGGTCTGCTGACTCCACTATACGACGCCCGGTTGGCCCCGAAGCTGATCGGTCCCCTGCGACAGACTGTGTCTCTCTGGCATGCGGCGCAAGCCAAGCTGGGGTGGCGAGGTGTTCTGACGAAACTAACGCCTCTCTGGAATACAAAACGACTGGGGCGGTTGAGGGACAGCAAGGGCTTCGATGCCTGGGATGCCATCGGGATCTCGGTGGTAGGCGATGTGGTACAGAGTGGGGAGGTGGTTCCATTCACTCGCCTACAGCAGCAATACGAGCTAGCTCCCTCGGAATGGTTCCGCTATTTACAGATGAAACATGCCCTGACGACGCAACTAACCCCAGGTGTGCCGATTCCGGAGGCCTCCCCGCTGGAGGACAGGTTATTGACCGACTACATGCCTAAGAAAGCCACATCCTTTATGTACCGTAAATTGGTCAACAATTTGCCTGACTCTATGGGACTATTGAGGGAGAGGTGGGCAGGCGAGGTCGGCGAATTTGATGACCCAGACTGGCGGGAGGCGCTGGCCTCGCCGCGTGAGGCAGGTATACCCTCGAGGCTGCGGTTGGTGCAACTTCGCATTTTGCATCGCTCATATTACACCAGGAGCTTGCTACATAAACTGGGAAGAGCGCCGCATTCCTTCTGCCAGCGGGGTTGCGGGGAGGAGGACACCTTCTATCACCTGATCTGGGACTGTCCCGTTCTCCAGTTATTCTGGAGGCGAGTGCTGCGCACGATGTCACAGGTGTGCGGGGTGTCATTGCTGCCAGAACCCAGGCGCTGCCTCTTGAATGTGTGGGAGCCCACAGATCTCAACCGTCAGGCGCAGGGCTGGGTGACGCTTGGGAACATGACGGCTAAACGTAACATAGCCCAAAAA
This sequence comes from Triturus cristatus, assembly GCF_964204655.1. Lineage (NCBI taxonomy): Eukaryota > Metazoa > Chordata > Amphibia > Caudata > Salamandridae > Triturus > Triturus cristatus. The sequence continues at coordinate 633,866,444 of NC_140589.1, read as the reverse complement.
TGGGGAGCGGTGGAGACACCGTTGCTATCAACATGGAAGGGCGAGATGGATAGGGCTATGTTTGCTGAGCGATCCGTCTTTGTCAGGCGGGGTTGTCCTCGTAAGTGGGCCAGAGTGTGGGGAGCATGGAACAAGTATAGAGGTAACATATGTGATCCACCACCTCTTTCTGATGAGGACTCCTCTGATTCGGATGACTAGGGAGGCCGTGGGGGTGGGGGGGAGGGTGGGCGGTATAGGTGATTGTCGGATATCCAATCTGGGACTATTTGGAATAATTGTGACTGTGCACGGTGATTTTCTAATGTACTGTAAATGCGGCCTGATTCTATTTCTGTTGTTTGTCTTTGTTGCAAAAACAATAAAAACGTTTTTAAAATAAACTATGATTAAAAAATAGAAAGCAAGCCACCGAAAATGCAGCAATATTAAAGAGAAACTTTTTAATTCCAAAGACGTGAGAACAATCCTGGAGGCCATCGAAAATCCGACAAATTAAAATACTAAAAAAACCTACAAGAAAACTCAACATTCAAGGAAAAAGAAAAAGAATTTTGGTTAAAAAACATTTTTTTGCTTTAAGAAAAGCATTAAAAATCATGGCATCATCAATGACTCAAACAATAAACCTGTAATAGAAACACAAACCACCAACCCACATGGCCCATAAACCCCACACATATTATATAATATACAATATAATAAAAACACATAGAACCAGTACATTAGTAAGAGACACAATAAACCTATAACTATATTATAATGAGGTCACGTAGGACACCCGTCATCCTCCGTGGCTGACTCTGTTTCCGGGATAATGAGGGTGTCCTAGTTGGTGGGCGTGTATCGCGCAGTTCCTCCACCGCCCCAGCAGGGGAAGCCTGAATTCACCACGATGTTGTACCTTCTGCTCTACTGCGTGCTCTCCTGACATGTCGCGCCTCATACTAGGACGCACTTCTATCGACATAAGCTGTGTTATGGAGCCGTAGGTAGGCATTGCTGGTTGGCAGGATGGACCTGCTGCATGAGGCGGTTTGCCGACTGCGGTGGGAACTGTGCTGTCTTTCTGTTCCTCTCGATTTTCAGTCTTCAGCTCTCCATCAAGCCAGTGCGCTTATAGCAGAAAGTTTGAACTGCAGCTTCTGGAACCGCTTGTGGAGACGTAGTGTACATGGGTAATGAAATTGGATGGGGCTAGAAAATTAGATGAGCTCTATGCTCTAAGGGTGGGTGCACTGAAGAAATTCATGGGTGGGGGTTCGACTCATACATACACGGGTGTACATACACGGTTGGGGGTACGGCACGTACATCCACGGGGTCTGGGGAGGGTTTGGCGCGTACCGGGCCCCCAATTCCGCTCGCATCGCGCCGTACTTCGCTTTTCCGGCACTTTTTGGGTGCCGTAAAAATATTGCTGTCCGGACTGGTGTCGGTTCGAATCGTACTTCCTTGTTCGTGAAACGGAGCCTGACTGCGTCCCGACGTCACGTCGGCGCTTTCCCGGATCACATTTGTATGTATATTTTCGTCGGTCGGTGTTTTTTACGATTCGTACGGAAATGATGTTTCCGTGCAAATCGTACTTCCATGTTTGTACTGTTTTTTTACCGGGTACGAGTCGGACGGAGAAAACCCTCCGACCGACGGTTCGTACCCGGTTTTTCCAGGATCAGAATCGGCACCATAGTTCAGTTATAAAAGTACAAACAGGAAAAAAAATGACAATGATTAAAAAAAGTATATTTATTCCTAATGAAATGTAAACATGGTAAATCAAGTGATTTGTAATTTTACTCCAGTGTTGTTGCAGGGATTCTGAACATACACAGAACTATGCGCAGGAAAATGGGACCCCCTTAGTGCCCAAGAACCCAGGACCGACTAGCTATAGTGTCTCACTCGCTCTCCTACTCACAAATGGAGAAACCAATGATTAGACACCCCAGAACACACCACTCCTGTATCTCTCAGGAATCGCGGTAACAAGAAACACCTTTTCGCTCAAATTCTCGCACTTGTCCACAAGAAGATCTGACAGAGACACGACAATAGTTTAAAATATGTATTTTAATTAATGTGCTCTGAAATGCAGTATCAGAGTCACCACCAGCAACAAAATGCATAATATCAATACAGTTAGCATTGTGGCAAGCCCATATCTTATTAAGGGAGATATCATTTTATAAAGACAGTAGATAAAGGACTATAAGGCCTAACCAAGAGAAGATCTCTGGGCTTTGTCAGCAGACCCCATTCCTCGGTCTACACGGCTTGGTATGTTGATGGTCCATTTACAGCCTTAGAGCCAGATTTATCTGAGTAATACAGGCACCTGGTACTAGAAGAAAGACTTCCTATCACTAAATTGAAGATACGCCTATTCTGTTGCAATGCTTTGAACAATATATTTTTGAGCAGGCGTCGTGCTTTACCCATATAGTAGACTGAGTGTCGCTCTCACATATCTGGAAACTCAACTTTTGTCCTACAGGACACAACTTGAGAGTGTTCTAGAATACCCTACATTATAGGACATTGCGGTATACTATGACAGTACTGTAGTGCAATTCTCACCGAAGTACCACTTACTTTAATATATCTTGTACCCCCTGGGTGCCATGGGATCTTGTTTTATCTGGAAAAGTCCTGAGGAAGGTGGTCCAACTATATTTTATAGTCCACTGAAACGCGCGTCGACCTTGTTTGTTCAGATTCTGCTGAACATATTTACCTCACATGGTCGTGGAGACCCTGCAACTTTATGTCTCCCTTTAATCCAGATATATATGCCTGTGCAAATGCTGTATGAGTCTGGATGTTTTTTGTTTGTGTATGTATGAATATCTTAGTGTATGTCTTTTTGTCTACATTCGGGAGTCACCAGTTTAACAGTGCACTTTATATATTCTAGAGTGTTAGATAGTAGTTTTGTGTATACTGATGTTTATAAAAAAAGTTTTTTAAAAAAGGAGAAAAAATTATTCTATCACAAATGTGTATTTGGTTTTATATAAAACATGAGACATATTAATGTAATTTTTGATACATATGCTTTCAATGCCTAAAAGAAGCTAAATAAACAATCATGTTAAAATCAATTATATTCTAACATTCATGTTGGTATGACTACATCACTGTTTAGCTCATACTGAATTCAATTTCATTTGATGAAAGAAATATAGGTCGCGAGGGAGCTCTTTATTGTATGTTAGTCTTGGTTTTCCCCTCTTCTCCCTGACCTAAAAGTATTTTGCTCAGAGGGGGTCCCCTTCTTGCATGAGCATAGATCATATTTCTACATCACAGGTGCGCATTGCTCTTCTCCCTGGAAAGATCCCTCTCCAAATGCCTGTCACCTAAACATGCATCATTTAATATCAAAGTACGATTCTCCAGCAAACACAGCCACGTTGGTATATTTTGTCTCAGTGCTAGGGCCTGACCAGAACAGAATAACAAGATTCAGTGTTTATCGACCTTGCTCACTATGTTCAAACTAAACTCCAGGAACAGCAGAAAACGAGTACAGCACAGAGTTCTCATGCGAAAGGCATAAACAAAGTTGTGCAAAATAAAGACATGCAGTGTCGTGCGCAAAAGCAGCATCATGGCTACCGGGCTCATGCTTACTTAATGATGTCGATAACGTCTCTAGTAACCACGTGACAGTGTAATCTACATTGGGTGAAGCGCTGGACTTTGAGGGGGTAGATTATCTATTCCCACACCAATCTAAGGCACATTGGGCAAATTCTTGACCTTTTAATGGGTACGTTTACTATTTCCACTCCAATCAAAGCCACATTGGAAAAAGTTTGGGCTTTCAGGGCCGGATTTATTATCCCCACTCCAATCTAAGTCACGCTGGGGAAAGTGTTGGACTTTGAGGCGGGGAGAGTTACTATTCCCAGTCCAATCTAAGCCACACTGGGGAAAGTGTTGGGCTTGGAGGAGAATAGATTTACTATTTCCACACACATATAAGCCACTTTAGGGAAAGTGTTGGATAGTGAGGGATAGAATTACTGTTTCCATTGCAACCTTAGCCGCATTGGGTAAGGGGTTGGACTTTGAAGTGGTTTCGTTCACTTCTCCCACTCCAATACTAAACAATAAAGTAAAAATACTTAAACTTTGCAAAATATAAAAAATAGCATTCAAATCTATTAATAAAAATACTCAGTTATAATACTTAAAGAAATAATTAAAACTTAATGGAAAAACATGTATAAACACAAATTGTTCACATTAAATGAAATATTTGCACAACATTTCAAAACATAATTAAGTAAATAGACATAATTTCAATAATGTCCATCTTACAACACATAAAATACAAAAGATTAAATTAAAATATACACTTAGCATTTTTTATTTTTAAAATATAAATACAACATAAAACATATTTAACTAGAATAACCATATTATATTTATTTTGATTGTAAATATAATATATATTATTAAATTAGATAATAACTGTAATAGATTCAAAATAAAATATATATCAAATGAAAAAGATTTCTAATCATCAAATATAAAATACTTGACAGAACTATCCTTATAAATATAATAATAAAAAGTAAAAAACCTAAATAATTAATCAATTAAGTATATATGCAAAATGTAAACATTAAATTAAAAACATAATTGAATCCATGATTTCAAGCAGATTCAAAAATACTTTAAATATTTGCAATTTAAAAGCAAATAAAAAATTTTAGGAAAAGAAATATTTTCACAAACTCCCCACCCAATTCTATAATAAAGCATACATCCCACTCCTAAAATATTTCCAAAATATAATGAAATAGATCAAAAATGGAATAATATATACACATTTTAACATAACATTAATACAAAATATTTAATAAAATTAAAAATACACCACAAACACATACATTTTAAAAAATTATAATTAAAAAATTACACCACACCCTATTACCCAATAATTCATGCATCTTATGCCTAAACGTTTAAGCTATTCAAAACAATAAAACAAATTAAAAAATAATCAAAAACATAGAATACAAAAATTATATTTAATGCACCGATATTGAACTAAAATTACTAACAATGATGTTTAAAAAGCATGTAAAAAACAATATTCTTCCCTGTGAAATGGAAGTTGATTATATTCATCACAGTGTTATTACCATGATCTTCTTGCACCATGATATTTTTATTCAATATTCTGGACAAAAACCAACAAAATTGTTTCTGGAAGGCTCCAATCCGGAGAACTGCCAAAGGAACGTCCTCTGGAAAAGAACCAAAAGAAAAGACCAGTAATTTGAAAAAACTCATGATATCAACACCAACTATGCAAGGAACATCACCTTGCTTGTCCACTTGTACCTCCTCATGTGGTTATGGCAGTTATTGAAAGGCACTTAGTTGCATCCACGTCTTCAAATTAGCAATGGAAAACGATATAAAATATGCACCATGGAAGCATCAGGGCTGCAGAGCGCCTCCAGCACCAAAGGAACCTGGGTCATATGAGAAGAAGGCATTCTATGTGCTTGTGGGTGACAAGTAAAACAAGCATTGGTAATGCTAGTGTACATAGCTTATTTTTTCAAATGAAAGCGCTTCTTCATTGATTGGCTATTTTGCATAGATGATTGTGATTGAGTGGATGAATGCAAGAAAGAGTTAAATGGTCAATGAATTGATTGATGAAAAGGTGCCATCCACCAATGCACTCAGCCATTTTTCCATCCTTATGGCATGTCCCTCACTGCTGTAACTTTTACAGGCCTCCCAGGGCCGGCTGAGGTTTCTAGCCTTAGGTTATTACACTCAGAGCCTTTTAACACCGGTGTCCTGTGCCTTCATTTTCTATTGAATAGAAAACTGAGCACCAGGAACACCCCTTGAACACCTGATCTTCAGCAGAGTCTAGCATCTCAAGTCCTTCTTAGGAAGGTTTGTGAGACGATATGGATTCAGAGCTCAATAAACCATCTACTTTAGGTATATAACTCATTGTTCAGTTGTTGCTTTGCCTTAAAAGAGAAACTATTTTACTATTTGCATAATACTCAGTATTGTGCATAAATTTAGGAAAGCGTCAATTATTACGCTGTATTATTCTAATAACTCTATAGAGTCAGCCTGATCTGTTCCTGTGGAACAGTTCTTAATGGTACCCTTACTGGAAAGTGGCAACAATCTCTGGAACTCTCAGGATGGTTCAAAGATGGTAGAAAGTCGGTGATGAGGTGACCTGCCCTCTGCTGATCAAGGAAACAGAAAATTGCCTTCCCATGCTGGAGGAGTTCTGCCCCCTTCAGTATCTTTTCTCCTTCTTCCAATATACCGCTTTGTCTGTGTCAGTCTTGTAATGCAGGCCATGCCTGTGGTATGCTCAGACCAGAGGTACGGTGCTGCTTTTGGTAAGTGTGTGCTTTGCACCACTCACAGAACGCAGAGAGGAGTCTCTGTGCCCCACACACACCGACATGGTCCGGGCCAGCTTTAGCACTGGTGGTGCCCAGTATGACCATCAGTTTTGGTGCCCCCCCAATGTCCTCCTCCTCAGATTCCCTGGCTACCATCGGGCAAAAGTCCCCCTTAACTCTTCATAACCCCTCTCTCACTTACATTTCATTTGTTTTAAAGTGCTGGTAAAGGCTGGCTTTACTAATAAGATTTTATATCTACCCAGATGCACCCTTTTTGGCAACATTAGGAATAGATAATGAAAGACTTGGGCAAAAAATATAACGTGCTAACTATTTATGCAGTTTGCATGCAGCTCTCTAATTACAGTTCGTAACAGTCACTGTTCTCAGTGACTGGTCACAGCGACCCTTGACCCTTCTTAGGCAGGTTGCTCCCCATGCTGCACAGCACCACCTGTGTGTCCTGCCCTAGCCCCAGCTGCCGCTGCTGAGGAGAGTTCGAGGCCCTCCTCCACCCGCAAGCTGCCACCTGTGCCTCATCCCTGGTGGCCAGTGGTAGGCCGTAGGTAGGTTTTTGTCTTGCTGTAATTGTCTTGCTTCCTATCTGTTCTTGTATTGTAAATTGCCTTATTTGTTCGCGTTTCTTCCCCTTTGTTCCCCGCTTCTTTATTCTGTGCCCCGTGCCCCTCTGCCCCTGTTCCCTCCATAATTGTATCTGTTCTGCATTATTTGTTTACTGTTTCTTCCCCCCACTTTTTTATTCTGTGCCCAGTGCCCCTTTGCCCCTGTTTCCTCCGTAATTGTAATTGTAATTGTATTGCCTTATCTGCTTAGCGCTTCTTCCTCCTTGTTCCCCGTTTTTCTATTCTATGCCCTGTGCCCCTTTGCCTTCTGTTCCTTCGCTGTTCCTGCCCTGTTTTCCCGCCACTGTGTCCCCTGTGCTCCACCGACCTCGCCCTTGCCACAGTCCCCCGCATCCAAAGAGCGACATCCGGCGGCAGATCGTTCTCCCACCTCCCCGCTGAGACCTGGAACACCCTCCCCATCCACCTACGGCAGACCCAAGACATGCTGACCTTCAGAAGACTCCTCAAGACCTGTTTTTTTTAGCAGTAGCAGCTTTCCCCACCCCCCAGCACCTTGAGACCCTCACGGGTAAGTAGTGCACTTTACAAATGCTATGATTGATTGATTGATTAGGGATGTACCTTATGTACTACAAAAACAAAAGCAGGGCTTTAAGTGGGATGATAAAACTGGGGTGGGGCGGTCTCTCAAAGGGGCGTGGCCAATGTAATTAAGGGCGTGGCTTAAAAAACTCAAGCTAAAATTCCGTGCTTAGCATAGTGTGTCGCCCGACTGATATTTTGCTTTTTTTCTGTCATTGCAGCCAGATATATAGTACAACAAGTAACATTACACCTACGACAAGTCAGGACTATTGGCTTTGTCAATGGTTCTTAGTTGCATAAGATAAATAAGCAGCAACTATGGCTTGTATATAATATTAAAAAAGCTTCCACTATCAGCCCTGGTGACACAACGACAATGTTGCTGCTCCTGAGTTTCAAAAAGAGAAGGGAAATCCAAAGAAAAAATTACTCTCTTTAAAGGATTTCCCTTCCCCTACAATGCTCATCTGGCATGACGTCATGCCGTAACTGCTCCACTAGTGAGAAGTGAGCAGTGTGAGCATGTGCACATCGATGTACCTGCTGTCACTGCAGTCTGGAAAAAACAGACAGCCTGTACCAGGGCACAAAACAGAGCCCGATAGAGACCCGTTTCGAGGTGCCCTTTAAAAAACTGCCGGTGGTGAGACCCGGTGAGACCCAGCCCACTTAATGTCCTGAACAAAAGGATCTTTATGACAAAAGCAGTAATTCACTCAGCTATCCATACACAATACAGATTTGTGATTTGCATGGGGCATGTTCTTTGCAGCAGGCATATTAACCCTCTGCACTACTTTATGCCACTGAACAAAACTCCTATCTCTCTCTCTAACAGGAGCATTAATCACAAGAGTTATCTTGGCATTATTGTTTCTGCCTGAAAGCTGGATACACAAGGAACTGTGCAGATGGTGTTTTTAACTTGTAAGTTATTGCTAAGCACAGCGCCCCCTCCCCAGGTCAGCGCCCAGTGTGGCCGTACCAGTCGCACTACCCTAAAGCCAGCCCTGGTTGTGATCCCTGATCATTGCACCTGCTTGTCCTGGGTCAGATAAGCGTCTCAGCACCACTACTATTTGAAGAGGAGGCTTCACCTCGGATACCGTGTTCACAATCTGATTGAACTTGCTTCTTGGGTTTTTTCTCCGGTCCAATCACAAAAACCACCAACCAGACAAGCTAGAAACCCACTGCGGGCCACAACAATGAATATTTATAGACTGCATGAAGTCCCCTCCGTCAGTTTCTGCCTCGTTTGTCATTCTAGGTCTGGGTGTAGGACACTGTAGGATGCAGTCAGGTTTCACTAACACCTTGAGAATTTTGGCATCACTTCAGTAGAACTCACACAGAGTTATATTCCACTGCACCCTTGGGTTCTGGGTGCACAAGTTTCAGTTCATGCTGCAGGAACACTTCATTGCTCCAAGGTCTCACTGTTGGCAAATTGGTGTATATGCTTCTCCAACTTGAAGCGTAGTGCTTCAGTGCTTCCCACCTTGGCCACTTCATAGCCTTCTCCTGAGCAGCACTTTCCTCGTGCAAGATCGAGGTGGACCCTTCTATCAGCCTTAGTGGAACTCCCCAGGTTATAGGTTCTAAACTTGGCAAGGGAAGTTGGTGGTAGTTACCCCAACTATGGAGCACAGAGATTTTCTTGGTCGCCAATGGTGTGGAATCCTTGTATTGTGGTTGAGAAACCTTGGCACATCAGCTAGATGTTTCTGTCCCATCTTTATTCCAAACTTGCAAAAAGTGTTTGTGAACTCCATTAGTTACCTCTGAGACCAGTTCCGGGCAGCTTCTGTCCTCATGCTTGTTTCACCCAGCCTGGCGCATCCCTGGACTTTATTGTCAGGTAGCACAAGGAAGGTGGGGTGGAGCAAGTTTCCTGTCAGGAGAGACCCAAAATAAGGGTGCAAATGAGAAAGAGGCTGTCCCACTTCCCAACCTGCTAATCTGCGAGGGGTAGCCCTTCCAGTACATAATGGGGCAGAAAGGGGCAAGAGAAGCACTCTATGCTTCAAAGGAACCTCTATCTCCTCTCCTCCCTCCACACCCAAAAGGTTAAACCCAGCACAAAGGATCTCTGAATTGTCCTTGAGCAGCCCTCTCTGGGGCTCTCTTGACCCTCCATCTTAGGTACAGGTAACAACCTTTACAACGCAGTCATTACCTCGCACTACCTTTACAACGCAGTCATTACAATGCACTACCTTTACAATGCAGTAATTACAATGCAACATCCTTTACATCGCATGCCATTACAACGCAGCCATTACATCGCATGTCACTACAACACATGTCATTACAACGCATGTCACTACAACTCATGCCATTACAGCGCAATATAAGGTAAGTAATGGTAAATAGTAATTTTTACCCCTCCCCTATCCAACACTTACCCTACTGTTGCACTCACTGGAGTGGGAATAGTAATTTTTACCCTTACATTATCCAACACTTACCCTACTGTTGCCCTTAAAGTAATATGCGTTGTAATGGTATGCACTGTAATGGTATGCGTTGCAATGGAATGCGTTGTAAATGTAGTTTCTAAAAATGCGTTGTGATGGCATGCGATGTAAAATCATGCGTTGTAACGGATGTTGTGGTGTAAAAACTGCATTGTAAAGGCATGTGTTGTAAATGTTTGCATTGTATCGTCATACATCCCTTAGGTACCGCTCATACAGAAAACAAGATCAATTCCAGTGTGGCTCCAGCCATCGTGCGAATGACCCACACACATCCTCTACACACAGATATAATGTATACACATGCACCAATGATGTCCCACATAAATGAGACAAGCATCCAGTTGCTGAGGACTGGCAAACCAATTTAAAGAGTAGAAGGAGCAGGAAGTGTCTCTTCCAGGCAGACACAGGTAAATAAAAAAAAACTACCTTGCCACTACAGTCTTATCACTGCCACATCTGGCAGTTCTCCACAGCCTGCCAAGCTGATAGTTGTCGCCCACGATATGGAGGGTATATGTGATGCTGTCCTCCAAGTCACGGAGCCCTGCTCTGGGTCGCAACTTGTGTCAAAAAGGTCTCGAGCATATATGTGATTGTTGAATGTGCTGAGGTGGTGGGCAAACATCTAAATTGCCGGCTGTAATTAACTCGAGTCAGAGCGTGCCCTACCCATTGCCACCCATGGGGACTTTATCCATGCCAACATCCACCCAATCATAGCCACTCACATTCAGCCACTGATAGAAACCCTTCAGTGAGTCACCCATCCATTCTGCCCCACACAAACACATATACGCCACCCATCAATTACAGTTACCGATCCTTTCATTAATAAAAAGCAACACATATTGGCTTTGCCAATGTCAGTTTTCACTTGTTGCGTGTTGCTGTGTGCATACCTTAGCACCAGTCAATCGCTCGGCTTGTTCCTTTTATCGTCTGATCCAAATGAAACTCCATGCTGCGCAGAAGATGAGGCAGCAATGTTTCAAAGGCAGGTTTAATAGGTTTTAGAAAAGACCATCAGAGTGGGTGTCAGCTGCAGGCTTCAAGATGCAGCAGCACTGTGAATTCATTTTATTAGGTACCACTCTGTCGCCCGGCATAACTGCTTCAGATAGAGGGTGAAATGTCAGTGCGGAGGTGCGGCCCTTTAACAGAGGCTGCCTCCGTTACAGAGCGACCGGTCAAACGATGAAAAGCCGCTCCAGCTTCGGGAGGGCACGTGGCGCGGCATGCGGTGCGCCCTTTCATGACAGGCCAGGAGGGTGAAGTGACCGGCGGTCTGACAATACCAGCGGACGAAGGAACCGTCGGGGGAAAGGTATCGGAGGACTGAAATTCCTACAGCTAAAAGTGTCAATTTGTGCCTCGCTGTTCTTCGTCCGTAATGGCGGAGTATTCTTGGGCCACGCCATGGCGCAGTTCAGTGACAGTTGAAAGCAGAATTGAAATGTTTTCAGTCATTTGAGGCATCCGACGTGTAATTGCTCGAACGCGCACTTATTTAATGTGCTCTTTTTAAAAATGTTTTTTTAAAGGAAGCGATGTATACATAGGTTCACCTATGAATTAGTTTGCGACACACTGAGGAACGTTCAATGTTAGTTTCGTTAACAAATCATGAGTGACAAGGCCCAGTTTTTTTTGTTTCTTAAAGAGGTTGATGACGACCTCAGCCATCGCCAGCCCTGCTCCATGACACCTACCAGTGGGGCCAAATTTTGGGCCATATTATCAAGGAACGGCGATAACATTATCGCCGCTTTAGCGGCAGGAAACTGCCGCTAAAGTGGCAATAATGTTATCGCCGTTCCTTGATAATATGCCCCTTTGTTTTAAGGTTTAGCCATTATTGCGACGCTCCTTTACACAACCTGCCAACCCTACACTTTCAGTTCCAGTAGTGCGCTAAACGTTCGAATGAAGAAAGCGCCTACTTATCAGGGTCGGCCTGCAACACAAAATAGGCCTGGGCACCGAAATAAAAGTGCCCCCCACTAGTGAATTAGATAGCTAAAAAGTGGCACATGTTTGCACATTGGAGCAGTTTTGAAGTTTTCAAGACACACTGCATAGGTCTGAATGACTGCATGAATTTGAGCCGGCTGCAGGCAATGTTTGCATAGTAACAGGGAAGGCAACAGTAACAACCACCGAACCTTTGGGGTTAAACACCATAGCAGATATATCGTTGGGACTTGGATCAGTGCGTTGGGGTAGGACCTTTACTATCACATCTGTTAATTGTGTGCACATATGTTGATTTTTCTTCTTTTATGGACACTACAAAATGTAATTGATTCTAGTCACAGCCACGGGGAAGGAATATGGTAATGCTATACAATGTCTGCAAAACCTGTCATGCAAGACTCTTTGGTGGGAAGGTATATAAGATAAATAGTTTTGAGCTGTGCAAATAAAACCTTTAGCTTTTTTAATCTTTTATTTTCAAACTTTTAAAAATCGATTTTGGTTGAACTAGCAAATGAAGAAGTTAACATTTTCTTCATCTTGTCTAATAAAAACAGCAATGTTGAGGTCCAGAGCTGACATGTCAGAAGTTTTTATCGGGCCGTGGTCCACAACGTCCGCTATGCCTCTCTGATCTATGGAACAGCTCCTAATAAGTAAGACAAGTTAAGCAGTACTTGTAAAGAGTGGATAATCACCCGGGAGGTATCCAGGCACTGTGCTGCCGGTGGAAGTCGAAGAGCCAGGTCTTGAGTCCCTTTCTGAAGTGGATAGTGAGGGTTTGGTGCGGAGGTGGAGGGGGAGGGTGTTGCATGCTTTGGCTGTAAGGTGGGTGAAGGCGTGTCCTCTGGATCGGCAGCGGTGGGTGCGTAGTACCTGTGTGAGGTGTGTGGGGCGGAGGTTTGTGGTTGGATGGTGGAAGTCCAGGCAGTGATTCACGTAGGCCGGTCCTTGGTTGTGGAGAGCTTTGTAGGCGTTGGTCACTAGCTTGAAGTGGCATCTCTTCTGGATGGGGAGCCACTGGAGGTTATTCAGATGCTGGGGGATGTGGGTCCTCTTTGGGAGGTTGATGATTAGTCTGGTTGTCTGAGTTCTGAAAAGTCTGGAGTCTTTGCATGAGTTCGGTGGTAGTGCCTGTATAGAGTGCGTTGCCGTAATCAAGTCAGCTGATAAAGAGGGCCTGTGTCACTGTTTTGCTTGTGCTGATGGGAGCCATCTGAAGACCTTGCAGAGAATGCAGATCGTGTAGAAGCAGGCTGAGGAGACAGCGTTGAACTGACGTTTCATGGAGAGTTCACTGCCCAGGATGATGCCCAGGTTGCGGGCATAGTCTTTCAGTGTGGGGGTTGGTATGAGCTTCTTTGACCACCAGGAGTCATTCCAGAGGGCAGTGTGTCTGCCGAAGATCAGGACTTCTGTTTTGTCCATGTTGAGTCTCAGGCAGTTGTCTTTCATTCATGCTGCAACGTTCTTCATACAGTTGTGAAAGTTGATCTTCATTGAGGTGGGGTCTGAAAAGAGTGAGAGGACGAGCTGGGTGTTGTCTCTATAGGCGATGACGCTGATGCCGTGATAACTGCAGATGTCTGCAAGATGTGTCATGTAGGTGTTGAAGAGGGTTGGAATAAGGGATGATTCTTCGGGTACGCCGCAGATGGTGTGCTTGGGTTGCAATATGAAGGGAAGTAGGCAGACTATCTGGGTGCATCCAGTGAGAAAAGATGGCATCCATCTGAGTCCATAGTCTGTGATTCTGCTCTGGCGTAGTCGGTTGATGAGTGTGTGATGAGAGAAACGGTGTTGAAGGCTGCAGGGAGGACTAAGAGGATAAGGAGCGGCTGATTCTCCTCTGTCCAGTAGGGCGTGGATGTCATCTATTGCAGCGATCAGGGCTGTTTCTGTGCTGTGGTTGGATCTGACGCCTGATTGGGAAGGGTATAGCAGGTTGTTTTTTTCCAGATCCTCGGTGTGTCGGCGGTTGTTGCCCTTTTCCAGGACTTTGGTGGGAAACGGGAGAAGTGAGATGGGGCTGTAGTTCTGCTAGGGTCTGCCGAAGGTTTCTTGAGGGGTGGTATAGCTTGGGAAAAAGAAAACAGAGTATATGACACCACCTAGTGGTGTTGTATAATACCTGCTTCAAATAAGAGCATTAATGACAACATGTATGGATGGAATGCTTGAATTAATCTCAACCCTATGCAAATCAGTACCCACTCAGGGCAACAGTCCATCCCAAACTGCATGGCAAAATTAATTCAAGCATTCCGTCCATCACCTTGTCGCAGTTTAGACCCTAAATGTGAATGGTATGGCCAGATATGGGTCCTGTGCTCACTGTGCTATAGAACGTAAGCTATACCTCACTGATGAGACCTTAGTAGGTCGAAACTGGTATTTGTGGGTATTTTTGGAGGGGCCCTTGCCTGGCAGTTTGGGACAAACTGATTCGAGGAGGAGTAGGGTTGTTACTGATTTGCCCAAGGCAGGTATTTGTCTAGAATGGCATGGTGTTAAACGGTTCCTAGTATATCAGTGAATCTGTATGTGTGGACAACATAAATGTCAATTACTGTGTGAGACTGAGCCCACCCAAACCATCAGGATTTGTTGGCCTTAGTCCTAGCTAGCTCACAGTCTTCTGGACTGGACTGGACGTCTGGACCTTTAAACCTTACAAGGCACTGGAGGGTATGTGCGACCTCAGAACATGACAACTCTGACTCCCTGACGAAATCTTGGAAACAGATAATTCCCTTTCATTATTAACTCATCCTTGCACAAAGGGAGACACAAGAAATACAATAATTAGCATTTCAATAATTTATTGTAGCATTATGATTCTTGTGTAAAATACGTGCACTGCAATGATTAATAGAAGGAAACAGAACAGAGAAATCAACATTACTAGGATGGTAAAAAAGATGAACAATTCCACTTTTGTGCTGTTACATTGATTAGAAGCATACATGTATAATCATACCTATGCTCCTACTTACCGCTTCCTATTCTAGTGGCCTTAGGGGGTGCATATGTGCCAGAATACCCTAGGGTGATCTAACTCGTGACACTGCACAGTGGTTACGGTTGAATTGTCTACAATTTAACTCTGAGAAAACTGAAATCTTGCACTGTGCTGTGGGGAAGGTTCCTCTGCCTCTCCCTCACAACTTCTGGACACTTGGAACTTCTACTCCTCTGGTCCCCGTTAAAACGGTCCAAAATCCGGGAGTCATGTTCAATGCCAATCTGTCCTTGGAGTCACAGGTGAACAAAACTGTGGGGTGTTACTTCGGTCTCATCAGAGCCCTGAGAAAGATCCTCCCACTGTTACTTGCATCAGCTAGAGCATTAATAGTGCAGGGCGCTATTCTAAGTCGTCTTGACTATTGTAATGCTCTGTTGCTGGATTCCCCTAAATACCTGATCCTGCGATTGCAACGTGTTCAAAATATGGCGGCAAGGTTAGCTCTGGCTAAACCTCGAGACTTCTCAGCCTCAAAATGTCTAGCCGAGCTACACTGGCTCCCAGTGTTGCAAAGAGTACACTTTAAGTCCCTGTGTTTAGTGTTTAGGCCCTTGCATGGTTTCGTTCCAAAACCATTACAGGAAAAAATACTCTGGTATACCCCCACCCGGCATCTTCGTTCTTCTTCGGCATGTCTGGTTAAGGTTCCTAGGTTTAAGAGGGTCAGACTGGGAGGAAGAGCTTTCAGTGCTGCTGCTGCGAGGCTGTGGAATAAATTGCCACTCGGTTGTAGACAATGTGGTTCCCTGACGCTGTTTAGAAAAAGGATTAAGACATGGCTGTTCCCTAGAATTTGATTCTACTCCCTGAGTATTGTCTAATCTATCTACCTGATTAACATTGGTCTGGCTTTACATACAGCAGCGCCAGGGTACCCGTGGGGTGTTTGTTGCGCTTAATAAATACTATATACAATACAATACAATACAACTCCGCAGTTACGCGTGGATATGTTATATCTGGGAGCCCGTTTCTGTGCAGAGCAGGTCGTCTTTCTTCTCAGGAAGGTAAACGGGATTCAGCTGGGCTGGAATTCTGGCATGGTTCAGTGACAGATAAATGCTCCTCTGCTTAAACAAAGGATTGGTGCCAATTATTTAACAAACTTCACCCAGGTTGACCTACTGGAGCCCTAGTCAAGCCATCATTATTGATTCCAGACTTGCAGGCCTGTCGCAGAGCGGACAATAACAAACATCAACATTTTGCGGAGTGAACTTAAACCTGGTACAGAATGTTCAAGGCCCTGATAATATGCCTACGAAGAAGTGTAAATGTAATTAAATCCATTTCAGAGAATATTATCCTAAATGAGCGTGCATGCTAATGTGTGCCAAAAGTCAACATTTAAGAAGGATGTCAACTGTAAACACAACATGTAAAATGATGGTATTCCTCAGCCCAGGCCTATGAAACCATACAACACCCACTTCTTGGATGTGAGGCGACTAAAAGCTTCCTAAAATGTGTCAACATATAAGGTCAAAATCTCCTTTAATATTAAAAGCATAAAGAAAGTCAAATAAGACTAGAGTCATTGAAAATGACATTAAATCCAAGAAGGTTCCCCAACCATCTACTGACCAAGAATCCACTCTTTACTCACAGATCAAGGACCTCTTTAGCTTTCCGATCGAAGTTCCAAAAAACAATGCCAACTGGCACTCCTTCTCACCCATCCCTGATCACGAAATCTATAGCACCCTGCTAGCGATCAACCCTGCCAATCATTTCTCCGATCCCCTACCACCATCTGTATTCAAAATGATAAAGACCTCTATTCTACCACTATGGGCAAAAATTCTTAACGCCTCTCTGAGGCAAGGCTCCTTACCTGACTGCCTTAAAATAGGACAGGTAACGCCTATACTAAAGAAAGTCATCTCCCTCTCCACAGATCTCAACAACTACCGCCCTATATCCACCATCCCCACTCTGGCGAAGTTATTGGAAAAATGTGTTCAAATTCAACTTTGCAAACACATCGAGAACTTCAACCTCCTAATAAACACCAATCCGGCTTCCGGCATGGCCACAGTACTGAATCAGCACTCACTCATATAATGGATGACATCTTAAAAATGTTAGATCATAACGAATCGTGCTTACTGATACTCCTTGATCTATCTTCCGCTTTTGACACGGTTAAACACGACAATCTACTGGCCCTTCTTGAACGAAGGATTGGCCTTACCGGTCCAGTGTTACAATGGTTCACCTCCTTCCTAAGCAACCGAACCCAAAGAATCAAGATGAAGCAATCACTCTCTCAACCATCCATGGTCACTCTAGGAGTCCCACAGGGATCAGCACTATCACCAATCCTTTTTAATCTACTCATGGAAGCCTTTGCCAATGCGCTGAACTCCGCAAACATTCTATATCACCTATACGCGGACGACACTCAAATATATATGAAAATCTCCTCACCAGATGACCTCATTTCCCTCAACGCCATTCTACATAATACCCAAAACTGGCTCAATGGAAACCACCTCATGCTTAATACCAAGAAAACTGAGTTCCTCCTCATCTCCCCCCCCAATCACACACCCAAGATAGACTTATGGCTGAAGCATCTAACTTCCTTTGATTGCGCTCCACACATCATTGACTCTGCAAAATCCCTGGGAGTCACCTTTGACAAACATTTAAATATGCAGGCACAAATCTACAATGCCACCAAGGGACCCTATTTTCAGCTGAGTATCTTAAGGAAACTTAAACCTTTCCTCCCACAGATTGATCTAAAAATGGCGGTTCAAGTGCTAGTACTACCAAGACTGGAATATGGAAGCACCACGCTTTGCGGTCTTCCAAAATACAAGCTAGCACCGATCAGGGCATCGCTTAACGCTGCGGCCAGGCTGGTCTCCGGAACAAAAAGAAATAACCACATCACACCGGCCCTGAAGGCTCTGAACTGGCTGCCCTACGAGTCGAGAATTAAACTAAAGATCGCCTGCATGACACAAAAAGCCCTAAATAGCAACACCCCCAGCTATCTAGCGCAAAAACTAGAGCGGTCGGGAGGTTGCAGACAAACGCGAAGCGCAAGCTCACTACTACTAAAACCTCAATCCTTCCACAAAAAGAGAACTGGGTGCAGAGCTTTCTCAGGTATCGCACCGAAGATCTGGAACAACCTTCCACCAGACATACGTAGAATCTCCTCTTTTACCACCTTCAAAAAAGAAGCAAAATTGTTTCTAATGAACAAATTAACATCCTAAATATTTTACACTTTGTTGCCTATTTGCCACCAATTATATCCAAACACCAATGTCTACCTCTTTTGTATTACATGCGATTTCCGACTGTATGTATAACTTGTGAGAATTATGTAGTGTAAAGCGCTCTGATACCCCCGTGGGTCATGTTCGCGCTATATCAAACTTTATAAATAAATAAATATATTTTAAAAAGTAATATAAAGGCACATAAAAGATAGCAGTAAAATCAATTTGTGAATAAAAAAATTGCTGAATAAAATAACTCTTCACTGCTCAAAAATGTTCAGAGAAGCAAATGAAGCAAAGCTGTTCCCAGCTGTCGCAGATGATGTTTCCGTTGACACCTCTCTCACAAGTTCCAATGAACAAATATGGACAAATCCATCCCCCTCTGCAGCTGCTGAAGGTGTGACAGCCATTAGTGCATCCACAGAGGACATGCCAGGGTCAAGAAATCCAGGAGCCAAGGAATACCAGGAAGGCTCATAATATGCATTTTCTAACAGCAATCGCGCAGGGCAACTTTGCAAGTGAGCTTTGAACGGGCTCACCAGCAATCCTATGTCTGTAGATTGAACCAGTTGCATTCAAAGGCATATATCCCGAGCATACTCAAAAGTGCACAGGAGACACCGGAACACAGGCTGCAAGCAGTGTAACCAGATGGGCTGAAAGGACAACAAACTGTTATCATTTAGTTCCTGAAGCAAGGGTGCCCTAAAATACTGTATCATCTTTTCACGACACTAGAGCACATGTGGTGGTGCCATCCTCATTTGGATGCATGATGCAACATACATTGCTGAGCATATAAAATAAAATCAGTATCCTGACAATGAGGAACAGGACAAGTGGTAAGCCTCAAAATAAGCTTCCAAGCACAGAGTGCTTGAAATATAGAATCACTCCGAAGACAGTCGGAGAGATACTAACACACCTGGAGCCAATTGTTTTAAAAAAGTGTACTACACCCACAGTATTCGAGGTGTAAACACTGCAGTGCACAAGCTTCCCGAAATGGTGTTGGAAGTTAGGATGTAGTAATGACTGTATCTAAGAAGAAGACCTTGCAACCTGAATATCAAACATCTCCTGCGCAGATTTTAAGGCAACTTCCTTCTGAAACAATAAGGCTTTCAGTCTGCTCAAAGCATCAAAGTTCACTTTTGAAATTAGAATTGGAGGCCAAACTGTCACCTCCCTAACTATACGGGCAGGTGTAAAAAGCACTTGTGTACAACAGGTCACAACCCTAGAAACCGTCTCCAGATATGGAATTCACGGTTTCATCCCACAGCAATCTTGGTCAATCAACATCAAATAACTCCCATTAGAAAGCAGTTTGACTGTTGAACAAATTACAGCAGTTGGAGACCCTTTCAGATAACAGGACAAGTTCCCCTTGGAATCATTATATGCCCTCTGAAGTATACCTTTCCTGGAAATGAGAGAATGGCCTAAAGTTTGCTCTGCCAATTTCACATATTCATCTAGCAGCTTCCTGCTGTGAAACCTTCCACACTTCACTGTATATTGTGTAGAAAAAGTGCTTATGACATGGTTTTGAGAACCTAATAAAAAATCCTGTAGGCCCATGTAATCGGAAAGGAGAGACAAGTGTTGTTTAACCTTATCTAATGATGAACGTCTCAGCCAATCTCGGCATAACATTCCATTGCTATATGTTGTTACATTTACTGAGTATTTTGCTTGCATATAATGTGAGTCTGGCCTATTGATCCTAAACCCTTTTGTGTTGTTAAAAAATGTGTGACATCCATTAGTATCTAATGGCCACACTAGCCATTCCTCTGGACTGGAACTGGAAGAATTGTAAGTACCATTCCTAGGTATGTTGTTGAATGTTTCCTCTGTGTAGTTTATGAATTATTCCCAATTCTCAAACTGTGCAAATGTGGGAATAATTGGTATATTCATATCCTTTATCTTGGCCACAACAAGACAGGACATTTGCTGCACTGTTTTGTTCAGGAAATCATTTGTTGTGGTATAAGGCTTTGCCCTGAACAAAGCCTTGTTTCTCTCAATTTACTAATCTTTATTTCCCCAGATAGATTTCAAATCAATGTTATCTTTACAAAAGTCATGCCCTTCTATCTACAACTGTGAAATGTAAGGAGCTGAATAAATGAGCATGGTGTCACCATATTTTCCTTTGCCAGGGATGGGGGAAGCTTATAATATTAGGATTTTAGGTCGTATGGATTATGACCAGAAAAGTATGCAAATTTCTGTGCAAGTGTCTTCGAACTACCGACTCGTGGTGTAGGGCAGTGTTCCCATTGTGTGGAATTAAATACTGCATGTGGAGTACTTGCTGTGTGTAAATAATGGTGACCATAATGGTGAAAACAAAACATTTCATCATAACAAGATGCACACGTTTACATATCTTCACTTTCAAATACAGTATAATGTTCTAAATCATCAAGCATTTACTTTACTGTAGAAATGTTCCTATCATCAGAGATGCTGCTGGCAGTGATAACATCATTGAGTGAAATGTGAAATACATGAGGGACTCTCAAAGTTTCTGTCAGTCCAAATATATCATAGGGTACCTTATCCAAAACAATTCTATCAGAAATTGGAACAGCTGAAATTTTCACAAGGGACAGGTCTCTTCACACTTTGTGTGATGAAGAATGAGGCTTCAAAACCTTGTTTACCAGTTCAACAGCAGAGCGTTCTAGGAGACAGTGTCATTTCAGAAGCAAAGATAAGGCAGTCTCAAAACCAATCCAAAGGAAGAGGAAACATAAGGAAATCCAAATGTATACCCAGGTGGGATAAACTATCTCTTTTTAAGTCAAATTAAAAAATACATGTGGTCCACGCTTTGAAGGTGGGTCAGACGAATCAGAAGGAAAGTTGTGCAAATGTTGGAGGATCATGGAGCTGCGTAGAACTGATAGATAACTTTACTGGTGGGATGTTACAAACAACTTCATTGTTTGCTTGTTGTATCGAAATCTGTGTAGTCACACCTGATGATTGTATGGTATGGTATTTGTAGATGTAACTGGAAGTAGTGAAACTTCAGTATTAGCTGTCTCCAGCCGAGAGAAGAAACAACATTGTTTCTTAAAGCTTGCAAAGAGATTTCCTGCGTAGTGGTGAAAGGATGCAGGTGTTAAAGATATATCCTAAGATACTACAAAAGTTAAATGAGTATAGGTCATGTACTACTACAGAGTGATACTATTTGTAACACATCTTATGTGAGTGGCTGTGTGACTGTGTGTATCCATGCCTGAGTAGGTATCTGAGTGGCTTTATGGGTATGTGAGTGGTTGTATGGGTGAGTGCATGGCTGTGTGAGTGGCTATAGGGGTGAGTAGGTCACTGTGTGTGGCTATGTGGGTGAGTGTGCAGGTGTGCCAGTGGTGTATGGGTGAGTGAGTGGGTATGTGAAAGGCTGTATAGGCAAGTGATGGGGTCAGTGAGTGGCTGTATGGGTGAGTGCGTGGGTGCATAAGTGGTGTATGGGTGAGTGCGTGGGTGTGTGAGTGACTATATAGGTGACTATATAGGTGAGTGAGTAAATGTAGGAGTGGCTGTATGGATGTGTGATGGGAGAGGAATTGGCCTAACAGCTAGGGCGGTCGATCTCGAATTTGGGAAACTGTGTTCGAGTCTTGGAAATGATGCTGAACATCCTGTGGTTCTGGGCAAATCACTTAATCTACCCGTGCCTAACAAAAATGAATGTGTCCTCATGTAACGCAACTGGTGCTATGTAAAGCACTCTGATATCCGATACCTTTGCGTTATATAAAAAAAACTCCGACAGAAACTGTATAGGGGAGTGAATACATGTGTTAGTATCTGTAAAAGTAAGTGAGTGGATGGATGTGTGAGTATTTGCATGGGAGTGACTATATAATTGACTGTATGGGTAAGTGAGTAGGTGTGTCAGTAGCAGTATGGCTGACTGACTCAGTGTGTAAGTGGCTGTATGGGTGTATGAGTGGGTGTGTTTGGTGTGTGTGTACTTGTATGGGTCTGTGAATGGGTTTTTGAGTGGTTATATGGGAGTGGGAATGGGTGTATGTGAGGCTGTACAGGGTATATGTGAGATCATAAGCAGTGCATTGCAGAGCATAAGTTATGGGTAGCTCAGGTAACTACAACTGCTAGATTTCTCTGTTTTTGTACGAGTGAAATGGTAGCCTAATTATAACATCCCAATAACCTTTGTTTTTTTCACTGAATTTCTAAGGGACTTTTTTATTCTATTTCCTAAATATAACATCCCTGTAGCCTTTAGTTTTGTCAGTGAATTTCTAAAGTTTTTTAGATTCTATTTCCTAACTATCATGTCCCTGTAACCTTTGTTTCTTTCAGTGAATTTCAATGGTTTTTGTAAAATGTATTTCCTAACTGTAACCTATTGAGGTTTAATTTCTGTAAAATGAGCATTGTGCCAGAATGAATACTGCCTTACGTATTTATCCAAAAAGAGGCCACCTTTTTGTGCTACACCTCTCCCCATCTGAAGTACTTTTTCTGGCTAATTAGTATGTGCTACCAAGTTTGGTAAATGTATAGTGCATCTACACTACAGCTGTATGAAGAACGTCAAGGAAATGTCTCCAGTGGCCTTGTGTGCCTGTAACGTTTCCAATGTGATTGTTGCTCGAGCATCTTTTACAATTAACTTTATAAGATGGAACTGCAGAGAAAACCCACTTGGATGACTTGTACTTTACAGAAGTAAAAGCTTCTTTGTTTGATGGAGATGCAATCACATTCCTAGGCATCAAGACCCTGTCTCGTAAACTGGCAGGAAACGTGCTCTGGAGGCCTTTTAGTAAGCTGTCCATCATCCTGGGAAAAGAGTGGTAAGACATTGCATACCACTAATGTATATGGCCGGGACCAGATGCTCGTGCTTCTAGGCAAGTTTACATACTTATAGCTTTTAAAAGTTAAGAACACAATCTCCGGTCTGAGCAGCAGATGACAGGAAAGAAACCTCTCGTCACAGATACTACGTGAAATATTGCGCTCAAGAAAAGCAAGGATGCAAACACATCTATCACGGATTACTGATGACTTTTTACAGTGGAAGTGCAGAGAAAACACAATTGGATGATTTACACTTTACAGAAAGAAGTGCTTATTATTTTTACTGTAGGGAGGCCACTCTTCCCAGGCTGATTTTTGCTCTGGGGACCTCATCCTCTAGGGCCCGGCCATGTCAACTAGGTGCCCCTAGGGCAACCAGTGTGCAATGGGAATGAGGTGGAAGCATCAAGGCCCCTGCGGTACCAGCCAGCTCCCCAACTCCTGCGGGAGCCAGCACTGCTCTGACAGACAAAGGGCTGCTGAAAGGCAGCTCCCTGTCTGTCAGAGCAACGTTTTTATCTGTGTCCCTGACATCATTTTTGTGTGCAGTGAAACAGATGAAAACTCTGCTTTCTGCAAGCTGGATATGCTTGACAGCTCCGGCTTGCAGAAAGTGGAGGTAGGTTTGCTTCTGCCAAGCAAAAGCAAGCAGCTCCCTCCTGAGGTTGAGCACCTTGGGAGGTAACAGGAGCCATCCCTGGGGGGTGGGGGGGGGTTTGCAGTCCCAGGGCCATAAATATCTCCATAATGGGGACCGCATGACCCCCTACATCATAGAATTTAGCCCCGTCACATATTACATCACTCATGACATGGTCAGTGGCATCACTCATGACATCACTGATGACATCTCAAATAACATCACTGATGACATCACTGATGACATCATCCAGTGAATGCGTGTTTTTCTGAAAATTACAAATGTTTTATATATGTATATCTCAAGGTCGATGGAAGAATAAATGGGTATATAAGTGTCTAAATGGATGATTTGTTATTGAAAAATTGATTGTATAACTGACTGATTAAGTGTATCTTAGTGAATACATGGCTTAGTGAATAATGTTTAAATATGTAAATATCTGTATCAGTCTCTCACTTTCTGTATAAGTGGCTGCATGGGTTGGTGAGTAGCTACATGAGTGTCTATATAGGTTATTAGTTGGTTTTTTGAGTATCAGTATGAGTGTCTGAGTGTCTGTATGGTTCGGTGGGGGGTATTACGTAGTGCATAGGTGCATGAATGAGTGACTCACTGTTTGTATGTGTTGAAGAGACAGCATGTGTGCATTACTGTATGGGTGGATGAGTGTGTGCATGGGTGTGTTAGTGAGTGAATGACTGTCTCAATAGTGTCTTTATGAGTAACTACATATGTTTTAAACTAGTATATGTGACTATTGGTGTATATAAGTGAGTATATGTGAGAGAGAGAGATTGGAAGAGTTCCTGTATGAATAAGTATGTGTTTCTATAAGTGATTGTTTAAAAGACTAAGTATGTGTACGTTTCTATAGAAGTAAGTGTGGTGGTGTGTGTATAACTGTATATGCAATTAAATGGATGTTTGATTCTTTATTAGCATGAGTGACTATGTGTGTGAGTAACTCTATGGATGAGTGGCGTTGTGTAACAGGATGTATAGGTGTATGAGTACATATGATGAGTGAGTACATGTATGAGTGACTTTATAGGACTGTTGGTGAATGAGTGGATGTGGATGTGGATCTTAGAATTACTGAATAGGTTGTTGTAACTGGTATTGGTATGTCCATTGTTTTGAACATTTTAGTTTCTATTTTTGAATGTGTGTATCAAAGGTTATATTAGGGGGAGAGGAGGTCTGCCACTCTATCACAAGGATGATGTCATCAGTGATGTCATCAGTGATGTCATTTGAGATGTCATCAGTGATGTCATGAGTGATGTCACTGACCATGTCATGAGTGATGTAATATGTGACGTCATCAGCAGTGCATTGCGGGCGCGCGAGTTATAGTTAGCTGAACTAACTATAACGGGGGAATTTCAATGGTTTTGTACGAGTGAAAAGTCCAGCTAACTATAACGCCCCTGAAACCTACGGTTTTTTCAGTGAATTTCTAAGGTTTTTTAAATGCTAATTCCTAACTATAACGTGCCTGAAACCTATGGTTTTTTCAGTAAATTTCAAAGGTTTTTTAAATGCTAAATTCTAACTATGCCTACAGAGGTAGGACATGTGAAGAAAGAAGAAAAAACGCACAGAAAGAAAAAAAAGAAATGCAGAAAGAAGCAACAGAAGTCCTCAAAGACGAAGAAAAGTGCAGGAAGAAGGATAACGTGCAGAAAGAACAAACAGAAGAGCAGAAAGAAGCCTTGTTGCAAAATCATCCTGTACCCTCAACTTTTTCAGACGGATACTGGTGGTAACTGAGTCTGACTAACCAGTCCTAGAGCCAGTGCTATGTTAAAAGACACTCAGAATACAGTGAAAACACCTACATACATTAGGGAACACTATGCATTGGGGTCCCCCTGTGATTAGCATGACCTCCTCTGAAAGCCCCTAGTATATAATAGGGCAGGGGATTAAAACTACCTCTTAAAACGCGCCACAGGGCGTGTTTGCACACGCCACCTTAAGCCCCGTCCCCTCCCTTGCCCATTGTGTAAAAACGCCCTGTGGCCGTTTTAAGTTGGGAGATTAAGTCCCCTTGAATCCTGAGGGTCCCTAGGGTCCAACTAGACCACTAGGTACCTCCAGTAAGTGCCACAGAGCTGCGTTGCAGAGAGGTGTAAAAAGTGGCACAGCCTGGACCACCTCTGTGCAACGCAGCTCAGTGACTCTTACTGGAAGCACCTGGTGGGCTAGTTAGCCCCCAGGGTCCCTTTGGATTGAAAGGAAATTATTTCCCCAACTTAAAACGCGCCACAGGGCGTGTTTGCAAACGTCACCTCAGGCCCTATCCCCTCCCTTCACCGCTGTGTAAACGCGCCCTGTGGCCGTTCTAAGTTGAGAGATTAAGTCCCCTTGAATCCTAAGGGTCCCTAAGGTCAAACTAGCCCACTAGTTACCTCCAGTAAGCGCCACAGAGCTGCGTTGCCTAGAGGTGTAAAAAGGGGCGAGGCCTCAGAACACCTGTCTGCAACGCAGCTCCCTGGCGCATACTGGAGATACCTGTTGGGCTAGTCGGCCCTCAGGGACCCTCAGTATTGAAGGGGAATTAATTCCCCAACTTACAACTGCCCAGGGGGCGCGTTTGCAGAGTGCTGCAAGGAGGGGGCGTGGCATCCGGCGCGATGCCGGTCTTTTATTTATTTTATTTTTTTAAGAAGGAGGGCTGTGTGGCCCCCCTTCTTTTTCTAATTTATTGGCCCTGGGGACCCCATCCCCCAGGGCCTGCACCCTTATTTGGAAGGGGGCCTTAATCGGCCCCGGGGACCCCAACCCCCGGGTCATGGCCTTTTTTTTTTTCATTCTTTAGGAGGGGGGGGGGCTGTGTTGCTCCCTCCTCAGGCCACTTATGGCCTTTGTTTTTTATTATTTAAAAAATATATATATTTATAGAAACACCTAGGACATGCTGGACAAATCGTATGTACCTATCACCATGACGATTTGCGTGATATTCATGAATCCACGTGGAATGTATTTACACCGCTAGTGAAGCTCTGACGTGTCTGACGCCCTACCGTGCCTAATCCCGGCGCCCCCGCCGGTGGGTGCTCTCCAAGTAGACACCCTTGTCGTTTATTTATACAAACATGGGTAGCTATTGACGGGCATATTTAATACACACGCACACCAAGCCATTCAAATGGGATTCGACAAAAATTCGACCAAACTATGCAAGAAACCCCCCTCACGGTTAATAAAACACACATCCACCGCCGGATGTGTAATACCTTTTATTTTACTCTCTGGAAAGGAGACGAACCTCACTTGAGAGTCACAGCGTGCTCCTGGCTGAGCCCAATGCTGTGTTACACCCACCAGTGCCCGCCGAGTGCCACACACCTCTGTGTTGTATTCCACCAGCTACTGCATATGCTATGACACTCTCTAGCCCATGTGTACTGTAACACCACCCCGTGAATATGTCATGCCACACTTGCCTTCGCACGGGTTATATTGCCCCATCTAACGTGCCTTCCTCGATGCCTATGTTATAACACACAGCGCTACGCCATACATATTACAATCTGGGATCCATATCTTTGTCACAGTGCATATGCAACGTTACACTCCCCAGCACATATTTTATATTACAACTTTAGAGACTAGTTAGGTTACACAACACTGCCCTGTGCATATTACACTCCAAGGCGCATATCGCATAGCACGCGCTAGTGCCTGTGCTATCTTGCGCTCTCCAATGAATCTGTCATTGCACACAATGTATTGCATATTATATTTCATGCCCCGGTTCTTCTTATATCACACTTTTTGGTGCATAGTTTATACCATATACTATATCCTGTTTTCATTTTCAATCGTGCTCTCAGGACTATGTTCTATATAACACTGCGTCCACCTACCCTTTTCACGGACATTACATTTTGCGATGGGGGGTGGAGGGTCAGGGGGTGTTTCTGCCAAGTGAGCCCGGAGTCACAGTCACAAACGTCCTCTTCTTCCTGAATTAAAGTGAGATTATGCTGCATACTTGTTCATATTTTAAGTAGTTCGCACAGACACACATTTTAAAAACAATAAAGTTCCTAATACCCACCTTCTCTGAACAGTTAGCTTGCTGCCCCATCCACCTCCTCCCTATCCTCTGTTGTCTGAATCCATGGACTAGCCTCCTCCCTCCTGCCATGCATGGTCTGATGTGCTGCCACTGCCCTCCATTTAGCATGATGTACCAGTCCACTCCTCCTGCCCTCCATTGCCCAATTCTATGGCCCATCATTGACCTCCTTCTTAGCCTCTGTGCTTAGCTTGCTGCCCCTATTCTCCTTCCCCCTGCCCTCCGATGTCTTTGTGCATGCTCCTGCTCCATCCTTTTTCCCCACCATGTTCCATGGACCTGCCACTCCTATCTACTCTGAGTGTTCTGTTGAGCTGCCACTCCCCTCCCACCTGCCTAGCATTGTCAGGTGACTGTAACCTGTCCCTGCCACCTCCACCCTGCCTGTCCACATGCCATGCCCCTATCCCCTTCCTCCTGTCCTCCATGGTCCATTTTACTGCCACACCCTTCTGCCCGCCCTGGTCTGTTTTGCTGCAACTGCTCCTCCTGCCTGCCCCCCGCGGTCTGTTGTGAAGCCCCTTTCCCTGAACTCTCTTGTTTGTGCCCAAGTCCTGACCCTCCCTTCTATCCTCCATGGTCCTTTGTGCATGCCCCTGCACCCTCCTTCTTGCCCATCATAGCCATTGTGCTGCGACTAACCCTCCCGCTTGCCATGCATGGTCTTCTGTGCTGCCATGGCCCCTCCCACCTTCCCTGTGTGGTCAGCTAACTGCCCCCGACCCCCTCCCACCTTCCCTCCATGGTCTGTGTGTATGCCATCATAGTCTCACCGTTGCTCTCCATGGTGTGTCTTGTTTCTAGTGCCCATCCTGGCTGACCTCCATGGTTATCTTGCTGCTCCTGCCCTGCCACCTTGGCCCCAGCCCTCTGTTTCCATGTGCAGACCCCTATTCCCTCCCTCCTGGCGTGTCTGTTCGATTGTAATGCCCCTGATCCGTCCCTCCTGCCCTTTATGGTCTGTTATGCTGCAGCTGTCTCTCCTGTCTGTCCATTATGGTCAGCTGGATACCATTGCCTCTTTCCCCTCTGTTCTCTGTTGTTCATGTGCATGGTCCTGTCCCCTCCCTATTGCTTTCTATGGATTGTTGTGCTGCACTCCCGTCCCGCATGCCCTGTGTGGTGTATTGTGCTACTGCAAACCCTGATGCCGGCCCTGTAGGGTCAGTTTGGTGTACCTCTCCATGTCCCTCCTGTCCCCTGTTATCCGAGTCCATATCCCTACCCCAATTCCTCCTGCCTACCATGATCCAATGTACCATACTTGCGAACATTTTGAACTTGGTAAGAGGGAGATTTTGAAAAAAACCTGGGGTATTGATTTTCCCCTTTGAGTTACATTGAAAAAGAGGAGATTGTAGACAGGAGACAGATCAAATAAAGCCCATTTGAGCTTAAAAACATTGGACGTTTCCTGGCTGAAACGGGTCTGTTGGCATGTATGGTTGTACTACCACTGCCTCTTCCTTCTACCTACAATGGTCTATTATATTGCCACAGCCTCTCTTGCCAGTCCTGTATTGTTGGTTTGTTGCCCCTGCCCCCTTTCCACTGCCCTCCATAGTCTGTTGTGCTGCCACTGCCCTTCCTGCCTGCCCAGTGTGGTCAAATTGTTTCCTCTGCACTCTCCTACCTGCCTTCAATTTTCAGAGTCCGTGCCCCTGGCGTCTGCCTCTCAACAGTATCCCAATGAACAACTAGATTGCTAACATTCTATATTTATGTCAAAAGTGTGGAACGCCTGACGTCATCTTGATGTAATCAAAACTGTAATGCCTAGAGCAATTTCCTTTAGAAATTACATATATGAGAGGGTCTTATTTGCATCAAAATTATGGTTAGTGCTCTAAAAAACTAAAATGAGGACATATTTTCTGAGTTTTCAAATAGCGACAAAGAACTTTTAAATTATTTGTAATCTTTATGTTTTTTTATCCAGTTGACCACTTGATTAAATGTTGCACTTAGGGGAGAGGATGTGGTGTTACTTCCAGAGCTGCAGACTTTGCAACTGGGGAACTAGGTTGGAGTTTCTGCTTCAGCTCAACATTCTGTGATTCTGGTCAAATCACTTAATCTCCCCATGTCTACAGCCAAAATGATATTGATCTTGTGTGATATAACCAATGCTCATGTAAAGCACTCCAATACCTGACAAGTCTGCACTATATAAAACTGCAAATACACAAAACATAAGTGTTTTGCACACTTTTGTCATTAGACTACATGTGGGCTACATTTGGGTGATATTTGTGCTGCATTTGGGCTCTTTTGTCTCTGGTGGCCATCTTGGGAGATTTATTTGTTATGAAGTTTCCTAATTTCCTCATTTACTGCAGTCTCCTCAGTAGGAAATGCTTTCAGTTTTTTACTTTGATTCCATCAAGAAGGTATTCAGATATGTCACACATTTGCCATAAATTCTGAATTGTAGCACTCTAGTTGCTCATTAGATCACTGTAGTAAAGCTACTGCTCACCACAGAAGTCTGCTGTTGGTATTAAAAGTGCATGTTTAAGTCTGCATATCAGAATTTTTTTATGAAATAAAAGAGGATTTGAGAAGTCACTCAAAATGTGCCCTAATTTTTCTTTCTTCAGCACTAATCATAATATCTATGGCAAAATGAACCCCCTCATTGTGTTCCTTTTTAAATTAAATGTTTTAAGTGTTACCAGTTTATTCCAATCAAGATGGCTTCAGGTGTGCCATACTTTTGTCATAAGTAAGACAGTAAGCGCTCTAGTTGTTCTTAAGAACACTCTGGAACATTCTGTCATTGGGCTATACTTGGGCTACATAAGGGTGATATTTGGGCTACATTTGGGCTCTTTTGTCTCCGGTGGCCATCTTGGGAGATTTATTTGTTATGAAGTTTTATAATTTCCTCATTTACTGCAGTCTCCTCAGTAGGAAATACTTTCAGTTTTTTACTTTGGTTCCATCAAGAAGTCATTCAGATGTGTCACACATTTGCCATAAATTCTGAATGTTAGCACTCTAGTTGCTCATTAGATCACTGTAGTAAAGCTACTGCTCACCAGGGAAGTCTGCTGCTGATATTCAAAGTGCATGTTTCAGTCTGCATGTCAGAATTTTTTTATGAAATAGAAGAGGATTTGAGAAGTCAAAGTGTGCCCTAATTTTTCTTTCTGCAGCACTAATCATAATTTCTATGGCAAAATGAACCCCCTCATTTTGTTCCTTTGTAAATTAAATGTTTTAAGTGTTACCACTTTATTCCAATCAAGATGGCTTCAGGTGTGCCATACGTTTGTCATAAGTAAGACTGTTAGCGCTCTAGTTGTTCGTTAGAACACTCTGGGACATTCTGTCATTGGGCTATACTTGGGCTACATCTGGGAGATATTTGGGCTACATTTGGGCTCTTTTGTCTCTGGTGGCCATCTTGGGAGATTTATTTGATATGAAGTTTTCTAATTTCCTCATTTACTGCAGTCTCCTCATTAGGAAATACTTTCAGTTTTTTACTTTGGTTCCATCAAGAAGGCATTCAGATGTGTCACACATTAGCCATAAATTCTGAATGTTAGCACTCTAGTTGCTCATTAGATCACTGTAGTAAAGCTACTGCTCACCAGGGAAGTCTGCTGCTGGTATTCAAAGTGCATGTTTCAGTCTGCATGTCAGTATTGTTTTATGAAATAGAAGAGGATTTGAGAAGTCACTCAAAATGTGCCCTAATTATTCTTTCTGCAGCACTAATCATACTTTCTATGGCAAAATGAACCCCCTCATTTTGTTCCTTTTTAAATTAGATGTTTTAAGAGTTACCACTTTATTCCAATCAAGATGGCTTCAGGTGTGCAATACGTTTGTCATAAGTAGGACTGTTAGCACTCTAGTTGTTCTTTAGAACACTCTGGGAAGCTGCAGTAGAACACAAAGGAATCAACTGACAGTCTCTGCCCTTGTTGGATGTACATCTTTTACTGAGAATGTCAGACTTCATTCTCACATGACTGAGAAAGATAATGTGAATTTAAAGAAAATATGCTCTCAGTTTAGCTTATAGGTCACCTTCCAAACCTCTGTGGGAAAAGCATGAGAAAATAGTTTTCTCTCAAGCATGATTCATGATATCACAACAGAAGGCTTTTTCACATGGTAAAATCACCTTAGAACACACCACAATTCCTAAAATGAGTATGGTACCATCAACAAATGATTTATAATGTAACTAAAGTCTTAAAACCTTCTATTAACTGCAATGCTTTTTAATGAGGTGCTATCATGTATATTGGTCCCAAGATGGCTGCCAACACTTCTTGGATGAAGTACTGACAGCCAATCAGATCTCACGATGAGATATGTGGTTAGGCTCCGCCCAGATATATCTATCTTTTTAACTCCACTTTTCTCAGGAACTACTGAA
Organism: Triturus cristatus; assembly: GCF_964204655.1. NCBI lineage: Eukaryota > Metazoa > Chordata > Amphibia > Caudata > Salamandridae > Triturus > Triturus cristatus. The sequence goes on along the minus strand of NC_140589.1, from coordinate 633,834,137 downwards.
CGGATTTACACCATTTAAGCAAAAGGCACGAGTCTGAACTGAGGACTACCTCTTTGCCAAATTTGGTGTAATTCCGTTCAGCAGTTCGGGCTGTAGCTGCGTCAACAGGTCCTATGGGGAAATGCATGGGGAAAACGTGTTTTGGGACCCCCTTTTTTCTCGGCCCCCGCTTGACGAATCACCGTGAAATTTTCAGGATAGGAGCGGACCAGAGCTGGCCAAAAGTTTGGAAAATTTCGCAAAGATTCGTCAATCGGCGCCAACGTTATTCCAAATAGAATGTTGCGGATTTCCTATGGAAAATAGGTCCTAACTATAACTACCTACTGGCGTCTGCCAGTAGGTAATATATAACTAAAAAATCTGTTTTGATTTTACCAAGCCATGAGCCCCAAAGACATTGAGAGTGAACTTCGAGTTGTCTGTGGTGTCACTCATATCCAGACTTGTAAAAGACACCGTTCCTGACAGCTTTTCTTAAAGAATTTATTTTATGCATAGGTCCAATACACTGTCACAAGTTTAGGTAAACAAATCACTCAGTAGTATGATTTTTTCTTTTAATGAATTTCAACATTTCAGTTTTATTTGGCCATTACTTTGGGATATCTTTCACATTTGTTTGCTATAGTTTGTAATTAAATCTATCTTTTCGATGGAAGTATTTTATTTTGCTCATCATAACAGTGTCATTTTCTTCTTCATTTTAATTGTGTTTGGCTATCAAGAGCTGTATCATTTTGGTGCAGGGCTGGTGGCCTCCTTTACATTTAGGAAGCACATTCTAGTTAGATAGATTGTTTTTTTTACTGCTCATTGATGTGATGTCAGAGCAGACAATAAACGTAATTTGAAACGCGGGTTAATGATACCTGTTTGAACTGCAAGCCGGCCATATCCACAGTTTAATCTTCCAGCTGTCAACAGCCTCACACAAATGACTTCAAAATGAAGGAGCCACATTAATGAAATACTAATAAAAGTAACAACAGCCAATAACTGCTTTGAGCAGCTCAGGTGGCAAGAGATTTGTCCCATGTTAGGTGCCAGGGGTGAGTCCAGTCGTGGTGTATTTGCTGTATATTGTTATACCTTTTGCCAATTGTTAATGAAGCCATTTCACCTTCTCTGCCTCGCTGTTCCCTCGCTCTCTTTGTCTCTTTCTGTCTCTCTCATGTATGCCCACTCCCTTGTTCTTTCTGTCTCATTCTCGCTCATGCCTTTTCGTTTTTTTCTAATATTTATCATTCGGTAGAACTTAGCAACGCCCGCCAGCCAAAGAATACAAAGATCACTACAAATACCATTCCCAGGCAGTCTGTGGCCGTTCCCCACTTGTCCTTTAAAGGCATGCCGATTAGGTTTGAACGCAATTAGATTCTGCAACTCATCAATCTAAATTTCTGTCCTACCAGCGCACCCTGCCAGCACTGCTTCGCCCTGCAATCACCAAAAGAGAGCCGTCTGCGGCTCTGAAAAGCAGCCAATGCAAGTGAAGCTGCCACTTCCGGAAATAAAAATAGGCCACACCAACTCCTCACCTCTGTGGTGAACCTTCACAGTAAGATATGCTCTATATTATGCCTGCTATTATTGCCTCTGGTTTGTAATCAGCCCCAAAATAAATCTGTTTGCAAGTTGAAATATACCTATAAGCTAAGTGGTAGTTTTTCACTCACAAATGGATGTATGTCTGTTCTTATTTTAACATACATATTCTAGCACTCTAATACGTTGTACTTCAACTGAAGTCTAAAATACTAACAGCTTAATTGCGCAGTCTTGCTCATCAGTCTGCGGGAAGGGTGCCATGGCCATATATCTAAGGAGTAAAGGGAGCAGGAACCACTTAAATGGATGACTTTTGAGAACAGAGGAGGCTGGGTGACATATTCAAATGTATAGAGTTGTGAAAATGAAACAGTTTGACAGTACACTTGAAGCAAGATAGCATCCCAGCCAAGGTGTGTCCTGCATAGCTGATAAAGCATAGCTGCCAAGGTTTCCGATTGCTATGTGTATCATTTTCATAATTTCAGTGCAATTATGGGTGACATTTTAACGACTATGGGTGACACTTTCTAGCAAAATGAAGAAATGAAGACTAGGGCAACATAAATATCAGAATTCACACCCATTTGAGCAACGAGAAACTCTAAGAAAATCTTAAAACTTCTGCAAAGCAACAAAAATGGAATGTTTTTCTACTGGCACCACCAGTATTTTGATGTCCCGGCAGGTACAATAATAAGCTAACTCACCGAGCCATGGGGAGTGCATGATCATTTTGTGTAGTGTACATGATGTGTTCTGATTGGCTGAGTTTTCCTAACTTAGTGTGGCATCTTACTTTATTGTGTTTTGGGAATGCTCCCCCCTCTGGCCAAATGTGTTTTATTGGGGGCCAATCTCCTGAGACCATTGTGGTGTCACTGCCTATCTGTGGGATTGATCTGGGTTTACCTATTCGCGCATTTGTCTAACGGTTACATCTCCCCCATCTGTGATCTGCCAATCAGTTACTTCGGGCCTAGGTCGCTGCGCCTGCCTGACCACGCATTTCTGACTAGGGGTTGAGGGGGAGGTCGTATTGGGTGAATTCAACAATGGAGATGCAAGTTTGTTATTACACATACATATATCATGGTGTATATCGACATTGTATTTATCAATATTAACATTCCCCCCTCTAGTTGACTTTCAACTATATCCTTTACCCCACACTTTATGACAGTCACATTATTTGAGGTTTGGTGTGTTTCTGTTATGTCTATTACTAGTTCCCTAGTTACTTACATTTTACCTAACTTGAGGACTGTGTTTTTACAGCAGAAAACCCCCACTTGTAGGAAACCACACAAAAACAACACAAAAAGAACATTTGGAAACAAAGACAGGCACAATGTGGTCACCAATCGGGGGAACTGAGAAAATAAGTCTCAAAGGCACCTCACTCCTTCTTCATGTCAGCTTGTAGATGATGCAGGTGGTGCATTGCAAGAGCCATTTTCTAAGTAGTTTCCAGAGATGAAATTACAGCAGAAAGCACCAATTTTGGTACACACCCCACGGAAACCGATGTTGCATCTCCATGAGGCAGATGGCTCTTAGTTCTTCCTTGATAGCATTTAGGCCAAGCTCAGTATTGCTGATACTTTTAAGTAGCTCCCACCTGATTATTTGTAGTCATTGGGCCTTCATTTGCAAGGTGAATAAAGGTATGGACCCTCCTGCATTTACTTGATTGTCAGAAAACAGTCTGAATTCTTCCTGAATGTCCTTGTAATGAGCCTAGACAAAGTAATCAGCACTTCTTTTTTCTAGAGCCTGCTGCAATAGAGTTGCTTTCTTCTGTAGCAGATGTTGGTACAACTCACACAGACTTTCTACAGGGATGACCAGGGAAGGGGTGTGTAGGGTTATGAGAGCACAGGGTTCCCGCCATACGGGGACAAGCTGGGTGTAGGCAAACTCTCCACATTGCAAGTACATGTCCATCAACACGGAGGTGCCCCATTGCATATCTGGTACATGCAGTATTGCTTCACAATATTTGTTGGTGCCAAGTAGTATAGTTCCTTTGCCTCTGATACACAAGGAATACAATGTAGGTTTCTGTACAATTAGGGGTTGCCCCTTCCCTTCCACCCACGTATACCTATCTATCTCAGTTTCCCAGTATTTCTGACATGGAGTATCTATGCTGGCATTCAACCCTTCCCTTCTAGACTCATTTCCCTTGGTATCATAGAGGTGACTGTCCCTGCTCTGGAACACCATGTTATGGTCCATTTGTTATTAAAACAGTACTGACCCCGATATGCTAAGGCCCACTCTGGAACCAAAGACAAAGTTGGGAGCAGAAATGTGCACTAGTGACGTGGTCTTGCTATCTCCAGGAACCTCTTCTCTGGGAAATCTCTGGGCCAAACAGTGTCCTCGCCTACGATGCCCCACCTGCGCATCCTGTCGAGTTTAATTTGAATATCGCTAGGTTCAGTGCAAAGGTGTAACGTTGTGGGGTTGCTTTCATACCGGGTGATGTTACCACTACTCTATGGGTTTCTACTCTACTGGGTTGTATCTTGGCCCTAATCCTCCATAGGTACAGGTGGATGAGGCATTTTGCTTTCTCTAGGGCTATTTCTTGGGATAAATAAAGTCTGTCTGCACCCACGGCACGTTGTATCAGTGAGCAGACATAGCATGACTTAGCCAACGTCTCTGCACACCCCCAGGTCTTGTGTTGGTACCATGTCTTGTGTAAGAGTACACTGTGTAGTGCGTGTTGAGCACTAGTGTTTGATTTAGTGTATGTGTTACCGAGGTGAGAGAGGTCCCTACGCAAGCACCTTAGAATTGTCAAAGTACACTCCATGTGACTAGGCAGATTTCTCACTATTGATGGATGCAGCCACATCCTTGCTAAGCAGATGATGCACAAAGATGCAGTATTACGTACCTTTTGGAACATTGCAGGTCTTGGGATGGCGTCTGTTGGGGTTGTCTTCCGCTTTCTGGTGTCCAGGGGTATCTTTGCTTGGCACAGTGTAAAGAGTATGTTTGTAAAAAATGTCCATAAAAAATAGTCTATGGTCTTTGTTGGCTTCAGAGGTTGCTACTGAATAAGTTGCGGGCCCCACTAAAAGAAGTGCACTTGCGACTTGATTGCAGACCTGTTGGATAAGAGCTGTGGGTTGTAGGTTAGTTTGTTAGAGAGAGACATGCATCTTTACTCTGCCTTGGAAATTCTTGTGTCTGCCCTTTTTGGGGCTTTTCTGTGCATCTATTTTGCTCAATCTTTGGTGAGATATTGAATGGGGGACCCCAGTTTGGGCGTCGTTTTAGGAATTGGTGAGTCTTGCACATGGGTCACCTGATTTTTATTTTGTGGGTCTTTTGGTCCTCCTCCTTGCCATTACGGAGGTGAGTGTTTTAGTGGGGCAGTCTTCGTGGGTGTGGATGCCTCTTTTTACCTAACTATCATTTTATGAGCTTTGTTGGCCCTCTGATACCTTACTTTCCCTAACGTGTGTGTGTGTAATTTTATCGATGCGGATGGTACCTTTTGCCCTAAACATGCACGAGCTGCCAAGGAAGGAATGCAGCGTGTCACAATTTTGGGGTTTCTGGGTAATTGCAACGTGCCTTAAGGACACGTGTATGCCCTTGTGGACCCTGCAAGTGGCGTGTAACGTGATTTACCCTAATGGAGTTGGCGACTGGACGATTCCCTGTTTCTGGAAGCTTCGGTTTTGGGCTCCTTTTGGGTGGCTTCCTGCAGGTCATTGGGTGCCTTCCTAAGGTCCCATGTGATGTTTTATTGTGGCATATCGGTGGGGGTTGAGAAACTGCTCTGCGATTCCTATGTGGTTCGAATGGGGCAATGACTGGGATCCGGTCTATTAATTCCATGGACAATGTTCGTTAGTTCCTGTGTTATTTGCTTCAAGAAGTTGGGTGTGGTGGTGAGCATATCTATGCACCTTGTGTGGGGGTTGTGATGGTCATCTACAAAACCCCTTTCCCTCCCGTCACCCACCTCTCCCTCGCATCCAGGATGCTTTCGGTCTGCTGCCCTCGGCGGTAATCAGGGATTTCCTACTTGCTGATAGGCCACTCCAGCTCTTTTGGAGGGGCATGATCCAATGAGCATACTTGGGATGTTTGGAAGCATTCAGGAAGAACAGGAGGAGGTAGAATGTCCATCTTACAATGGGAGTCAGGTGCACGGCTGGGTCTTGTTGTGCTGTGAGTAATGAACTAAGAGCTGATTGTCCTGGTGAATTTCCCTACTAACTTGATGCCACATTGTTGTTTACTTGCGCGTGGACTAAGGATTTCTATGGTGGACACCATCATCTCAAGTGCACCGAAAACCTGGCTTCCGGCACTGGAACGTCACCTCATTTTGGAACTGAAACGAGCCTCCACTATGTGGAGGCCTAAAAATTTGGGGTCCTTTCAACCTGGGGCTCACCCTAGTGACTTGGGTGAAAGAACCTTGGTGCCTGCTTTTATTGCATTGGTTGGGGTTGCCCCGCCCCCCCATCAGACTGCCCTCCTCCAAGGACGTGGCCAACCAACCCCGCCCTGGGGGGACTAGCAGCGGAGTGAGGCCTACGCCCCTACTGGCACCCAAATGGTGAATTTATACATGAATTCCTGATCCATTGAACTTACAGCAGCCCTGAGTTTGTTCTGAATGCAAGTAAAGGCTTGAGTTTTCTCCTAATGCTGTGTTACTAGTCTTTGTTGTTGTGGTGAGTTTCCTGGTGTTGATGTGAAGTGAATGAGTCATTTTATGTTTTGGATTCACTGTGTACATGGATTGGGTGACTGCATAAAGGCATTGCCTCCCCACACAGTCACCCCTCCCTGCCGTTGCCCCGGTGCTTGTTGAGCTGAGTTCCCTGCCTGCTAAGGTTGCCATGTGTTTGGCCAACTACCTGGTCCTTGTTGCTGCAGTGTGATTGCTTAATGATTTCCTTGTGACAGAATGTGTTGTGCACCCGGGTTGATCTGGGCTTGGTTTTGTGGAAGTGGATTTTGCAGGGACTGGCCCAAGCCTATCGATCTTTGCTCATGGCACATCTTCAGTAAGTATCTGTCAGCCATGTGGACCATTCGGTGACAGGTGTAGCACTCACTGAGGTCTTACTGCTACCTGCCCCCCCTAACCCCTGCCATCAGGACAGGGTGGAAACCCTCTGGGACTTGGCGGTGGAGCTCCATTCAAGACTGAAGCTATTTGCACGCTTGCAGCTAACGTGGCCCCCTTAAGGGTGGTCTTTATTCAGTTACATTGGACCAGCTTAGTGATGTTTCTTTGGGCTTGCTCCTACTTTTCCCTAACTTTTTCCTGCTTCTTTTTGTAGTAATGTAATATGTGGGCCTGTATTTCCCGCCAAGGTTTGGTGTCTAATCCTACCACACTATCCAGCCCACTCTGTATTTTGGTGGGCATTCCCTTTTTGAGGATGTTTTAGAAGAATGCAACCTGGGGGCCCGTTTCGGTCCATGGCTGTCTTGTCTCCAGGCCCCATTACTCCATCATTCTATTTAGGAAGTCGGTCACCGTTTCCCCAGGCTTCATGCTTTCCCCCATCAATCCTCCTATATCTGGGGGCTCAGGAAATATTTCCCTCAGGGCCGTCCATATTTGGTGTCTAAATGAATTACATGTGGCCCGTCATGATTAGTGTTGGCCAGCATGATGGCTGGAATGCGGGCTCAGTTAAACACTGTGTTAGTCTGCTCTCCGATGAGGCTGCTGAGCACACTCCTTACATTGCCTATTGCTAGGTTTATCCCCACTGTGTTTTTCTCAAAACATGAGATCAGTTTTACTGCTCAATCCATCAATGAGGGCAGTTTGGTCTTGAGACCTTCTTTGTCCATCTGAGCTCATTGCACGTAGATGGTCCCTGAGGTGCCTTTCTGTAAAAACTGGCAAATTTTGGCTTAGAGCTGCTCCGCGTGCTTTTCTCCAACGTAACGCTCCCATCTTCTAAGGCATTCTGCATGTAGGGGGAGTTCCATCTGGGATCTCCCCCTGCATGCCGAATTCAGTCTTCTGCAATGGCCATGTCCTCCAGTTCAAAGGATCCCTCTGAAAGCAAGGGTTTACCATGCTTGCCGTCCCTTTCGGTCTAGTGGGCTAACAGGTGGCATAATTGTCGCATGACGACCTCGCCTTCTTCTCTCAACACATTCTCTCTAGGTGCCAGTTGTTTGACTGGTGTTTTCAGGGGGAGCCTCAGACATCCTCATCGCTGCTCTCCTCGTGCATGCGCAGAGGTGCCATTCTGCATTTCCTATGTCTCATTTTAGTTTAGGCTAGGCTACCCTGTTCTTGTATTCTTGATCACCCCCCACCTACGCTGACGATCTGGTGACATTTCTGTTCCCAGTGTGGGCCTTCGTTCTGGTTATGTCCTTGGCTTCTCGTCACATGGAACCCATGGCCTAGCACAGAACTTCTTCGGGGGAGGGTGTGTTGCTCTGCTGCCCGCTGCGCTTTCCAAGTGAGCGCTCTTTGTCCTTCGATTCTCAACCCGCGCCTCTCTTCCAACTCACTCCTAGGCTGCCTTCTTCACTTGGTGCTACGTGTGGTTCTCCTTGGTAGGAACATGTCCTTCAGGTCACTTTCTGTTATTTTTTCCACTGCCTGTGCATACCCTGGGGGAGTATACCCTGCTGCTTCCCCCCTCAATGTCGGACCTGGAGGGTTAGGACCCCCCACTGGTGGTTTCACTCTACAGAACCGCTATGAACTACCCAGTTACCTGAGAGTGCTCGACTGGACAGGTTGAAGGGTATGGTCCTTGTGGCACTGGGGCTTGATGGATGGCATACGATGGAAGGTGGAGTCGAACTTTGAGAATTCTATCACTGAACTGGAATGATGCCGGAATAGCCTGGGTTTGCTGATCTGGCAACCTCCCTGCTCTGGATCTAGAGACTTGCTGCCTGGTGCGGGCCCTTTGGCTCACTTGACCGGCGGATTGGTGTAACCCAGTGCAGGAATGGCAGGGATGGGCGGCATTAGAGAGAGGACCTCTGTACCAGTGTATGGTGGGGCGCGCAGATGCCTTGCTTGCAGGGTATGGGGAAGAATTGTGGGTAGGGGCCACCTCGAAGACGGCTCTTAGTTCTAACAGACCCTCTCTTCTAGCCTTCTTCTGCCCTGCATACTTGGTCCGAATATGTGTTCTTGTGTGCCCTATTATGTTGGTGTTGAAGGTTCCCCCCCTCTGGCCAGGGGAAAGCATGCATTTTAGTGTGTGCGTGCCATTCCTGGCAGAATCTATCTAGCATCTTTGCCTGCGTGGGGAACCTAGTTTGCATGTGGTTTAACGTGACTCTATGGGTGGTTAGCCAAAATATCGAGTTTTAAATTTCGACCTACAATAATATCGTGTTTTTAATATCGTAGGTACAGAATATCGAAGTCAAGAATATCGATGGACAGAATATCGATCCCAAGGTAAGTAATATCGAAGTAAATAATATCGAAGTAATTAATATCGATGTAAGTAATATCGTAAGTAAAAATTTCGATGTCAATAATATCGATATTTATTTAGTGTAATGTCATTTAATATGTATTTTATTTGTATGTTAAAGATTATTGTAATGTATTTTAATACATTTAAAAATAAATGTTTAGAGATTTATAATTATTTTACATTTAATTTAGCGTTTTAGTATCAGAGCGGGTTGTGGGTTTATAGGGGAATAGGGTGGGAAGTAATTTAATTATAATTAATGAATTAATATGTATTGTTTAATTGGTATTTATGATTAATTAATTGGTAATTAATTAATAATTGGTAATTAATTGATTAATTAATTGTTAATTAATTATTAATTGTACAATTATTTTATTAATTGGTTAATTATATACATTATAATTAGTTTATTATTAATATTTATTTATTGTTAATTAATTAATTGTTAATTAGTAATTAATTGGTGATTTAATTTTATTAAGTGATTAATTGATAATTAAATTAATTATGTGAATTTTAATGTGTAGTGGGTTGTGGGTTTATAGGGGAATAGGGTGGGAAGTAATGTAATTATAATTAATGAATTAATATGTATTGTTTCATTGGTATTTATGATTAATTAATTTGTAATCAATTAATAATTGGTAATTAATGTGATTAATAGATTAATTAATTTTTAATTAATTATTAATTGTAAAATTACTTTATTATTTTGTTAATTATATAAATTATAATTAGTTTATTAATAATATTTCTTTATTGTTATAGTTAATTAATTAATTGTTAATTAGTAATTAATTGGTGATTTAATTTTATTAAGTGATTAATTCATAATTAAATTAATTATGTGAATTTTTATGTGTAGTGTGTTGTGTGTTAAAGGGGGAATAGTGTGGGATGTAATTAAAATTTATTTATTTAAATATTTATTTTACATAATTGGTATTTAATAATATTTTTTTTTTTAAAACATTGTTAACATGCAATTTTTTTATAAGAAATTATTAAATTGGTTATAATGTTAATAGAATCACTATGCTATCTAGTGCTTTCCCAACTGTTTTACTATCTGGAGTGGGAATAGTAATTTTTACCCCTACGCTATCCAGCGCTTTCCCTACTGTTGCACTCTCTGGAGTTGGAATAGTAATTTTTACCCCTACGCTATCCAGCGCTTTCCCTACTGTTGCACTCTTTGGAGTTGGAATAGTAATTCTTACCCCTACGCTATCCAACCTTTTCTCTACTGTTGCACTGTCTGGAGTGGGAATAGTAATTTTTACCCTCACGCTATCCAACACTTTCCCTACTATTGCACTCTCTGGAGTGGGAATAGTAATTTTTACCCCTACGCTATCCAACGTTTTCCCTACTGTTGCACTCTCTGGAGTTGGAATAGTAATTTTTACCCTTACGCTATCCAACACTTTCCCTACTATTGCATTCTCTGGAGTGGGAATAGTAAATTTGACCCTTACGCTATCCAACACTTTCCCTACTATTGCACTCTCTGGAGTTGGAATAGTAATTTTTACCCCTACGCTATCCAATGTTTTCCCTACTGTTGCACTCTTTGGAGTTGGAATAGTTATTTTTACCCCTACGCTATCCAACGTTTTCTATACTGTTGCACTCTCTGGAGTGGGAATAGTAAATGTTACCCTTACGCTATCCAACACTTTCCCTACTATTGCACTCTCTGGAGTGGGAATAGTAAATTTTACGCTTACGCTATCCAACACTTTCCCTACTATTGCACTCTCTGGAGTTGGAATAGTAATTTTTACCCCTATGCTATCCAACGTTTTCCCTACTGTTGCACTCTTTGGAGTTGGAATAGTTATTTGTACCCCTACGCTATCCAACGTTTTCCCTACTGTTGCACTGTCTGGAGTGGGAATAGTAATTTTTACCCTTACGCTATCCAACACTTTCCCTACTATTGCACTCTCTGGAGTGGGAATAGTAATTTTTACCATTACGCTATCCAACATTTTCCCTACTATTGCACTCTCTGGAGTTGGAATAGTAATTTTTACCCCTACGCTATCCAACACTTTCCCTACTGTTGCACTCTTTGGAGTTGGAATAGTAATTTTTACTCCTACGCTATCCAATGTTTTCCCTACTGTTGCACTCTCGGGAGTTGGAATAGATATTTTTACCCCTACGCTATCCAACATTTTCCTTACTGTTGTTTTTGTTGAAGTTGGACTAGTAGTTTTATTGTGTCTGATATTAAATATGTTTTGTAATATTTTAGCTATTGTAATATATAATTAATAATAAAAATTATTCAAATTAAAATTATTGATTATTATTTGCTATATGTAATTATTTAATATTTATTAATGTTATTGTTTTATGTGTATAGATGTATTGGTAATTTAAATAAATATTTAATAATTTATATGTTATAGAAATTATTATTAAAAGTAATTATTAAGTAAGTGTATATATTATATATTATATATATGTTTAATTAAAGTTTCATTTAATTATATATATTTATTATAAATTTTACATATTATACAATATATTTAATTATGTTTCTTTGATTTATAAGTATTATTTGGTTTATTTTACATATATTTTTAAACTAAAAAAAAACCGATATTTTTGAATTACGATATTTTTGACATCGATATTAAATTATCGATATTTTTGTACTTACCATGTTGTAGATAGGATGTCGATATTCTTGACCACGATATTTTTGTTGCGATATTTTTGTAGGTCGAATTTTTGTCTTTCGAAATTATGTCATACAATCGACTCTATGATGGGTTGGGAACTTTTAAAGGACTAGTACACTTCTAGCGTAATAAGTCTTTAAAACAAACTAAAATACTACTCTGATCGTAGGGAGAATATGTAGAAGGGATTATGTCGGCAATAGCTACTTTTACTATGAGCTCAGCTTAGGACAAGGAGGTATTAATCAAACTTTCACAATACATTAGACAACACATATGGAAAATGACAACCTGTAAGAAAGTGCGTTGTTTAACTCAAAAACGTTATGAACTGTTCTTTTAGCAGCAGAATAGCAAGATGTAAACAAATGACTTTTTCATAAGCACATAGAACTATTAACTGGACATTACATCTAACGTAAAACACAGTTTGCAATAATTTTATCAGCACTACAATATTAATAAAAAATAAAAAATGCACCAATTGAAAACCCCAATGAAAATAAAAGAAAAAATGACAAAGAAAAAAATGATGACTTTGTCCAAAAACCTTAGCCTGCTCCTAGCACATGCCGCTCAATGATGAGGGGAAGCTCTGCGTGGTACACGGAACAAAGTGAGTCCGCTAGTCTGTCAGTATTGGCTTGGGAGACAAAGATAGCAACAATTTACATGGAGAAGCAGGAGCAACTTGACAACTATAGACCCTCCTTGACCAAGCACAAGCTACACTTTACTCTCAATGATCCAAATGTTTCCCTAACGTTCAAATCACACCCTATGTCACACCCAGGGGTCATGCGTACCGACTGTGCCACTCCCAGTAGTCCAAGCGAAAAACACCTCTCACTTTTTTCAGATACTACCAGTGTTAAGAAACCGAAAACACTAAGAAAACTCTTGTAGAATGAAAAATTAGAGCTCGAGATGCTGACTCTATATCACACCCAGAGCCTATGCATACCCTCTGAGTCACACCCAATGGTCCAAGTGGCCCTGTATCACACCCAGAAAAAAGCTTACCCTCTGTGTCTTGCTCAACAGTCCAAGCGGTCCCTGTATCACACCCAGAGACACAAGTACCCTCTGTGTCATACCCAGTGGTCCAAGCAACTAATGCAACTCTCACCTTTCCTAATGTGCTGACTATCAAACAAAGGTGATATCTGTCCTAGTTTGCCATACTCCAAATGCTGGGCCTAAGGATCAGATGTAGTTTCTTATCCACTAAGGGTGACTTCAGGACGTACCTCCTCCCTGCGGATTCTGCAGAACTTCCAATCAATTGCTGCATCTGATCACCATTCTTGCTGCGCACATGTTAATCTGTACAGGCAGGATCCGGTTCCTTAGGCCGCAGTTGGGCTCCAAGAACCAATCTCTCCTGGCTGCCTTGGCAAAATGTTGCTCGAATATAAATTTACCTTGAAAAAATTCAAGACAAGATGCGTTTGACAAAACAGGAACAGTTGGTTTAATTAAAGGCAGTGTCTGGATAAGCAGGCATCAGACTTGGGGTCTGAGGCTGTCTCAAGGTACACTGGTTTTGGCCGTTATTTTATATGTTTCACAAGGTGTAATAAAGTGATTTGTGTATTCTTTGTAGAACAGGAATCTGGGCCATGTCATTGAGTCATAAATCTGGTCACTTGATAAGAAACACAGGTGGGTCCGGATGTCTGACATGGGGAGTGCGTGATCACTGGGTGTAAAGTGCTGAGTGTTCCTAACTTAGTGTGGCATCTGACTTTATGGTGTTTTGGAAACGTGGCCCCCTCCGGCCAAATGTGTTTTATTGAAGGCCAATCTTCTGAGACCATTTTGGTGTCATTCCTATCTGTGGGATCGATCTGGGTTTTCCTGTTCACGCTAATGTCTAAGGGTTATGTGTCCCCCCACCTGTGATCTGTGACTATTTTAGTGCAGTGATGCAGACCACCACACTAAAATGTGTTAGTCTAACACCTAATGCATGGTACTTGGCAGGGCTGATAAAGGTGTCAAGGAACTGACGCCTGGTCCAAGATCTCTGGTCTCAAACATGACTTTTGGTCTGCCAGAGGTAAGGGTGACCTCCTTTTAGAAGCCATGTTGCTTCCCACTCAGGAAAAGCACAAGCAGTAAAGTGCTTTCCCAACACAGGATAAAGCCAGAGAGCAAAAAACCTCGAAGAGGGCAGTGGAATGCCAGTAAAAGAAATTAGGTTGAAGAACAAGTGGGATTGACACAGGATGGGACACAGGATGAGTGGAAGAGTGACTTCAGGAAGAGTGACTTGGATCTCTGGAGAAGAAAACCAGTAGATTAAGGAGCGATGAACACTAGGGCAAAGAGCATGAAGCGTTGCGACACAAATAGGCAGGGCAAACTTCCTTATATAGGCCCACAAACAGAAAATTACTCCGAATCCATATTGTACTGAAAAAAAGGTAATGAATAGCAATGCAGGGGTGGCCATTCAGGATTGGGCACCTCTGCATTTGGAGGGGTGCAATTAGATTGGGAAGGGAAGGCATGGGGGAATAGAGGTGCTGATAGCATCCTCCATGGGCAACCCCCCTCAGGCCACAGGAAGAGGCCCGGTGACACAAGCGGGTCGTCGCTCTTAGGAGATGAGTGCAGGCATGCGGTGCTGTGATTCACCGGTGTGCAGCTCGTGCTGCCTTCCGACACCCAGTAGCACGTACACAGGGGCATGTGCCATTTACATAAAGAGACAGCAACAGGCACAGACCATCTATGACTTCCAAAGGAGCCAAGCTGCGCTGGAGGCAAGTAGGACACACTGCATCAGGCAGGGGCAAAAGGAGGCATCCTATGAGATGTGTAGAGGGTGCAGGAATTTACCCAGATCACAATAGAAAGCACTGTGGAAGACCACTGCTGAATGGAGGAGTGGCACAGTAGATGATGATAGTGGCAATTGCACAGAGCACCCAATTCGCTGGCCCTCATGGTCAACAAGCACACCCTTGCGTCCGGTTAGCAAACCTTGATGGTAGTTGCCATATACTATGAACCAGAGATGAGCTACCTTTAGGATGCAATTGAAGAAAGATGAACAGGAGGAGAGGCAACGGCCTCTAAAAATGTAACGTACAACTTAAAACTCCAAAATTAAAGGGGCCAGAAAAGAAAAAAGAAGGACCCATTGGGATCGGGGACCCTGCTCATCCCCATTTTGGTGCAAATGTTTAAAAAAACAGTCCAGATGGATAGAGATAAGTTTCAAGTTTAAGTTTATTTGATTTAGTTCTCGACTGAGAACAACAAATATTTGATACATAAAATGTAGACAATTAGATAATAAAAGTTTACGTTCTAATACAAAGTTGAAAAAGATTTTTAAAATCTAAATGGATTGTAACATACTAATTCATTTGGCGGAACCTTACAAAGCGAGATAAAGTCCTGAGCTGAATTAATTCTACATTTTATACAAATTTGTTGTAGAAACCTTTTTCTTGCTTCGATGACTGTTGCATTTGGGCAAGTAAACAACATATGTTCCAAGTCTTGCTCCCCACCATTGTATACGTTACTGAAACTACTAGATTTTTCTTTAGGTAGCCACTTGTAGGTGAAAGATTTTAGAGGAAGTATCTGAAATCCGAGTAATGCAATCGATCTCCTGACACCATGCTTTATATTAAAATAAATATACTGTTGTGTTTTCCTATAGACCATAGTTTCAGCATATTTTTTATATAGTGACAGTTTGGAGCAATGCTGAAAATCGAGATCAAAGCTTAGTCTTGGAGTGAAATGTTTTATAAAGAGCTTCAGCTGGGCAGGAGTCCAAGATTGTAAGAGATTGATATTAACATTAGATAATTTAAAAGCAATTGAGACATTCCTACCGAATCCGTATTTTGGTGTTCCTTGTTCGAATGTCTCTGTTTTAAGTATGGATCGTAGCGTTCCTTGTTCCGCATGGAGGAGACAAGCTTTTTTGAGGCTTCCACAAAAGACGAGTGAAAAGGTCCTAGAGACGACCAACACACAAATCCAAACATGATGGTGCTCACAAAGGAAGACCTCTTAACTAGCCTACAAACTTTCAATGGAGAGCTTAGGGGGAGATTAAAGCTGAATTAGCAAAGGGACAAGCCACATTGAAGTAACCTCATGGAAAAGATTGCTACCCTCTGCAACAATAGACTCAATTTGCTCTAGAGTCCTGGATGTTGAAGTCAGGGTACAGGATCTCGATACAACAAACAGACCTTATACTGGGCTATGTACCCTTCAAATATGAGCAGACACGGCTGTCCTAAAGACTTAGAAAATGGTGGAAGGTGAAAAAACGTAAGAGGCCTGCAGGAAGTGTGGGAGGGGAAATCTGGAAACATTCACAGATGGACTTTTTGGAGAATCATTTTGAGAAAATCAAATGCAGTTCAAGCTGGAAGCAGAGTGGGTTCGTAACAAATAGAAAAGCGAAAGGCCCACGACATGTACTCACAAACTTCTGCAACTTTCAGGTTAAGGAGAACATACTAGAGCCACTAGAAAAAAAGAATATGTCAGCTTTCAAGTCTTTGAGTGCTCTTTGTTCCAGGACATTGCACCAGCCACGTTGGCCCATTGTCAGCAGCTTAGAACTGGTTATAGACAAACTGAAGGCCGAACAGATCTGCTACCATTGGTTGTTCCCTTATCAGCATTACTATTGCACTTCATAATAAATAGCACCAGACTTCTGGTAGGGCAATGGTGGTGCAGATCTTAACCTCTTCAGTGCCCATGACGAGATAGTCTCGTCATTGAGCACGGTTGCGCTGTGCCCATGACGAGACTATCTCATCATGAACCCCGCCCGCTAATGCAACGCCCGGCACAGGGCGGGGAAAGGGCGGGGCACTGAAGGGGTTAAGCATTGTGATAGAAAAGGAGCAGGTAAAGACAGCCCGGTGGGGGCTGTGGGTGTGTAGTCATCTTAAGGCGTGTTCACACCTACACCTTAGAGGCAACGGGAAAGCCAGAAATGAGCAGGGAGAGTCAAAAAACGAAGAGAAACCCGGGAGATCAGGATAATGCAGTATGGATGAACGAAGCAAAGGGTGATATGCTCTATATGCTTCGATTGGCTCCTGTAGAAGGGATAGTACTCGATTGCTATGTGAAACAGGAGGAACGATGTATAAAATTAGACTCCTTAGACTATAAAAGATGCAAATACATTGTACGTTTGGTGCAAGACCGTGGGGGGGGGAGTATTTTACATTAGATAGATACTAGGTAATGATTGAAATAATTTCCCTAAATTCAAAATAATTAAACTCCCTATTAGGAGATCTAAGACTTGGTGTTTTGTATGAGAGGAAAGATTTTACATTGTGACTTCAGGCAACCTCTCTTAAGAGATCAGAAGAGACAAGACTTAAACATAAATACTCCACAGCATATTATGCTTACACACTCACACCCCACAAAGCAGTGGCTTTTGTTTATTCACAGATTTCTGTAATTCAAATTTCAGAGCCAGGCAAAAAGACAAAGAGGGCAGATATTTCATGATAAAGGGCATCATGAAAAAGGCAAATCCATCACCCTGGAGGTGATATATGCACCCAATGCAGGACAGGATAGTTTTCTGATTGACTATGTTGGTGGAATTTGCAGAGGGTGACAGAATGCTACTAGATGACATCAGCTCGGTCGGGAGCATGAAGAAGCTAGATTGGAGCAGAAGGAGCAAAAATGGGAGCTGAATGGAATTTACACAAAATTTGGCAGAATGTTAGACCTTTACTCAAACTGCATGCTTTTCGATTTTTTATGTAAATCCATTCAATAGTTTTACTGAAATGTAGGTTTAAATAGATGCTTGGGTATTCATGAAGGAGCTAATTCCTTAGAAAAGTTAGTGATATCTGGACAGTTGAGTCCCACAAGACTCACACGGGAGTCCTTTGGGACAAACATGTTTGACATTATTAAAAATACAAATTTCATTGGCTGAGGGAGTCTTTTCTCCCGTTGGTCAATGGGGTCAGACAATACTCGGGATCCTACCATGGGATCATGCACTTTGATTGGCTAGCTGCAACATCTCAGAAAATGTTGTGCGGTCATTACAGGACTCAAGGAATCACTTAGTCCCTATGCCTTGCAAAACAAAACAAATAACATATAAGAAGGCATGGCAAGGACACCCTGACCCATAGACACCTGTGGGGGCTAATAGGCACCCCTGTGATTAAAAGTAGTTTTTTTGTTCCACAGGTGCTGTGGTACTCTTGTTGGACCCAGTGTGGTCCTCTCATGAGGTTCTTGTGTATTCCTGTGAAAGAATCTGAACAAGCATCTGCCCCGTGGCACAGCTCCACCGTGCCAAGTTCCTCAGGGAAGCTTGCACTGTGTTGCAGTACCATGGCATGGAAATTTGTCTGGCGGGTACTGTTGGAGCGCCCCAATACTGGAAAAATTTAAATAAAAGAAAAAGGAGAAGAGAATGCAGGGGTCGGCAGCATGCGGGAGTTGGCGCAGGACCTGGCCAAAAGCAAAGGCTCTGCGTCCAACCTCTGCTGTGCACAGCCAAATGCCATACACAGCAGGGATTGGCTGCATGTGAAGGGTTAGCTGTTGGATCCTATTATGAATATGAATTAAAAGAAATTGGAATTCACTGAAAGAAAACAAAAGCTAAAGTGAGGTTATAGTTAGGTTAAGTGCTAATACCATAATTTACGTTAACAACCCAACAGAAATTCATTGAAAAAAACAAAGGTTAAAGTGAAGTTAGTTTAGTGTTAGAATGTTACATGATCTAATTTTAAAATTAAAAAAATACATATATCTGGAATTATTCCAGTTATAGTTTAGTCAACTACCTGTAACTTGCGCTCACATTAGCACTGCTTAGCTATGACCTCACCTATTACGTCACTCATGACATGTTAAAAGACATCATGGTTGATGTGCATGACGCAAGTTACAGGTGGACTAAACTATGACTGATGTATTCCAGTGAATTTTTGAACATCAGCTCTTGTCTCATTCCAACACCTGCCTATAATGTCACTTTAACCTTAGTTTTTTTCAGTGAAAATATATGTGTGCGTCCGCCAAAAAATACCCATGTCAGTGTCTACCATTGCTGGTACAAGGTCATGACACTTTTCTCTGCTGTTACACTAAGGAGAGGTCGGCAGATATTGTTACATTATGGGTGCGTGTTTGTGTGCAGTTTATATGCATGATACACAAAAAGAAATATGTTTTTTTTTACCATTGTTGGGGGACACACACAAAAACTATTAACAAAACCTGTTTACCCTTTTTAGATCTGCATATATACAATGCCTACACACGCTGTTTTGGAAATGTAGAAATCTGTGCACTGCATACCCATTTTAATAAAGATATATTGACAGGTAGTAGCTCTTGTTAAATGGTAAGACTTTTGTAAAGACACTGATTTACAATGCTAATGATATACCCTTGTCCCATGGGAAGATATGCCCATTCCACCTTCTCACATGGGACATTACGCTCTTGACCCCTATCCTTTGGAAGGTTATGTCCTTGACTGAATTGGGAAGTAATGCCTTGCCTGACCCCTCCTTTTTCCCATGGGAAGCTCTTTCCTTGACCCCTCTGGTCCCAATGTGAAGCCTGCAGCAGATCAGCTTTGACGCGTTCAGTTATAAAAGTCAACATACACGTCCCTTCTGGCTCTTTGACTTGAATCTACCTCTGTGGTTTCATGCACTTTATTTTCTGCGGCTTCTCTGTGGCCACACAAGTCGCCATGTTGCCGCTTCATTGTTTTGTTTACCGGATGTGTCTGTGAGAGGTTATTGAGCTGCACCCGGCAAAGTATTCGGGACATTTGTGCGGCTGCAAATAAAAGTGGCCGAAAATGGTATGTGTTTCTGTCAATTTAAAGGTGGCAATAATAGCGCTTGATGCTGCCAGCGCTATAAAAACTATTAAACAAATGTCTTTTAGAGATGCTCGACACTTCTGATTGTGCCACGTTGTATCTTACAATAGAATAATACACAGATTCACACTTGCAGATGCACTTATTTTACCAGGGGGGCCCTACAGCTCCCTGTGCCCTTCGCACATACAATTAAATATTAATTAGGTTTCTAATATAAGCACGTAGATTCCACGGCCAACGTGCTTATGAATAATTGATGAGGTACTCGAAGGCTCAGCCGGGAGAGGTGATTGGCCACCTTGGGTTTGCATAATTAGGAAGTTTCATTATGAACAGCGCAGGCTGCGAAAAGATTTGCCTAGCTTGGGGGACTTTCAAAGCATAAGTTGTCTCATTAGGGAAAAGGGATAAGGGCATAACGTGCCAACTTTGAGCATGGGAGGGAAAGTGGGAGGGGCAAGAGGGGAGTGGCTGGAAAGAGCCAAGAATGGGAGAAAAAGAAAGTGAATTATTGCATTTGACTTTGCATGGCTGACTTATATGTGTCTTATTGTTTGCTGTGCCCAGAAGCATGGCCCTTGGCTTTTTTTGCAAAATAATAATAAACAGTAAAATTCAATATAACACCAGAGGAGTGGGAAATGAAATAGAGAACATTAAAGGAAGAGCAATTAGAAATAAAAAAAAAAAACAAGAAGCAAGTGATTGCCTGGCAAAGAGAGGGAACAACAGACAGAGTAACAAATACCCATACCTAGGTATTTAATATAGCATCGACCCAGCGTATGTTTGCGGGGGGCGCTTTGGAAATATGTTTCTCCTGCATATAATTTTGATATTTGATATATCCCTGGAATCATGCTCCAATGAGCAGTGTGAAGCGTTGGGAAAATATTTTATTGAAAGAACCAGCTGGAAAATTTGTTTTTTCTGTTCATAGATTTGTATAGTGTATTGGGTCTGGTTGAGGGCTGATTACAGAAACCAGGATGTAACTAGAATACGACTACGACACCACATAATCTACAATTGTATATTTGTATTCATATTCACAGCACATACATCTACAATTGTGTCCCCTCACACATTTACGTCTTTTGTTTACAGTGCATTATCTGTGACGATATTTTATAAAATTCCAAACACGCGGCGGGCCTATAGCTAAGAACAACGCTCGGAAATATTTTGCTTTAACCCTCGAGGCCCTTAACATTTTGAGGGTTCATCCACAGGTAGCGAACTGGGGCCGCTGGAGCCGCCTTGGAGCCGCCGAGGTGAAACAATAAGGAGCCAGTCCAGGGTCTTCGCCTGAATGTGTGTTGTGCGCGCAATTAAATCTCAAGGTCAAACCATTTACAGACAATTACTTTCCTAACATCTCCAGAAATGCCTGCTTACGCGTCTTTAATTTTAAATGATACTGATATTCCAATTCTCCCCAAAGGTTAATGCTGACTAAATCCAGCTGTGACCTGACACGATGCGACAGCGCAGCGCCTAATTATCCCCTGGGTAGTCATTTACGTGAAGCCATTACAGCTCGAGGCTGGGCGCGAGATTTAGGGCTCGGGGAAAGAGTGTTAGCCTGACTTCCTTCTCCCTCCACCCAGCCAGGACAAGCTGAAAAATAAAAATAAAAATAAAATACCTGCTAAATGTTAGTCATTTGCTTTGATGGCGGAAGATTGTTCATTCCAGGGTGTTTTTTTTTTACAGGTTAAATTACTAACTAGTTCATTTTTCCCGTTGCCGGTGGCTGGCGCTAAATGTCAGTGACAAATGTTGTACTCGCCTCGGAGAGGGAATTTAGTTATGCACAAAAGCCACAGCGTTCTGCTTTTTTTTTTTTTAAAGGCAGAAGCGAAAGTTGCTTGAAAAATGTGTGCTTTGATTAAAGGGCTCTTCTATTATAGCCTAGAACACCTAGTGGTTTAAAATAATTCTAACTGTACCTTCCCAAGGAGACTGAAGCACCTGTTAGAAATGTTTTAAGAACATTTGTCGCATTATGTTCCATGGAAGTTAACAATTGCACTAAATAAAATACAGAACGTCCCCATTTCATGTTTTCCTCTCCCTGAATTTAATTTTTGTGTTTGTTTTTTCTTTCTTCTTCTACTGTCTATTGTATTTTCTTTCTTTGTTTATTTGCTTCTTTCCTTTGCTATTATATTAATTATTTTTCCTTCTTGATCCATTCTCCCTATTTTGCCCACTTTCTATCTTCCATTAGTTGTTTTTTCTTTCCTGTCTCCCTTTCTTTCTTTTTTCTTTCTTTCTCAATTTCCATATATTGATTATTTTTAAAATCCTGTTTCAAAATCTGGCAGAAGTACAGAAGAGAGTAGACAATGAAATACTCCAAGCTTCACCCACACCAGATTAGAGACTCTTTCTAATACAGAAACCACTTCTAGGCGTGTGGGATTTATATCTGTGTATACATATTTTCCTTCCTTGGCACCCCTCATACTTAATTTTCGGGGTTTATCTTTTTCTGTTTTACGTTTAGGTAACCAGGTTTTGGTGGGTGTAATAAAATAATATTGTGGGAGCCTCCTTTAGGCTGCAAGCACAAGGTGTATGGAAGGCAATATGAACCCCATCTGTGACCACCACCAAAACAATGCCCTCTGAGAACTTTAGTCGTCTGTCTGTCTGTCACTAACTGTCCATTTTCAGGAGAATCCACAGAAACTACACGGACAAGAGCTCGGTTAGGTCTGGTGTACTTGTTCACATTTATTAATCAGGTTATTTCTGGTGTATGAAGCTAGTTGATAGAGGACGCAGATGGACAGCAAGCTGTTTTTGACTTTTCTCTTTTGAGGTCATATTATAGCCTTAGTGCCCCACCTAGCGGGCTCTACCAGTCATTAAAGGCCCGCTCCAGTATTAAAGGCCCAAGCCCGTAGAAACCTGGAGCACTCCATTGTCTTTAGTGGAGCCCTCAACATTCCAATGTTTTAATAAATAATCAATAACAGCAATTTGTGACGGTGTACTAATTATGACTGCCCAAACAGTAAACCCCAGTTGAAGAGAAATACAGAAACGAATCATTCTCCATTTAGACAAGTAGTAAAATTTGCTCTTTGTCCTAACCACTTCCCAGTAATTTCATTGCCTCTATGCTACTTTACTGAACGCTGGTGGGAAGTAAGGGGCAGCATAGTCTGTCCCACTAAGAGCACTGGGAAGAAGGAGACAGTGTAGCCTGTACCATAAAGAGTAGGCGCGTCATATACGCTCACTAGCAATGAGTTACATCACCAGCGACCTTGTGGCAATCTTATGAGTCTAATAGATGCCTGCATGTGTGACCCCACAAAATGCACACCATTAAAATAGAGCAAAGGACTAGTGTTGCCATAACAAATTCAAAATCAAGCACAACTGTGATAGAAAAAACACCCACACAAGTGCAAGTCCAGTCACAATAAGCCTAAACAAGTCCAATCCCTAAAAATCACAGAAAGTCTTTAATAGGGGAATACCGGAGATTATACAAATAATGTATTTCTGAGAAAGTTGTAAAGCAAGATATGATGTATAAACAAGCAAGAACACGGATTTATTCTTTGAGCAATACATTTGAATGAGGCAGGCAAAAGTCGAGGCTGTTAGTAATTTATATTCTATCTTTTAGTGATTTTAAGCATTAATTGATCAATGTTTTGCTCTCATACAGCCCTGTGCATTTTCCTTACATATAGTGAATCGAATTTATTAATGCACTTTCCTTCAGTGTTCTTTATTATAATAGGAAACACCCGATTCCAAGATGGTTACCACCATGCCTTTGCTTAAAGTGCCTTTTTTTGATGACTTTGTACGTTTCGAAGGCCCGTTCTTAGATTTTGCTTCATATAAGCACACTTTGTAATGTGCAAAAGACTCCTCTCATTTTGGACGATTTTCCCTCTGCCTCATGAGAGCTGTAGTGGCAATTTGCAAAATAGGGTCAGTGGTAGAAGGGGACTGGCGCATTCCCCCACTGAAGGGATATTTATAGAGTACTTGTGTTGTCAGGACAACTTTCTTTACACTCACAAGAGTTATAACCCAGACACAATAGGCCAAGATTCCCTCACACCAATGCTTAATTTGTAATGGTGGTTGCACAAGGTGGGCTCCAGCGCTCACGTTTGAAATCAAGACTTATTTTCATCATTAGACTCAGAGCAAGAGAAAGAAAGGCAGAAAAGTGAGAAAAGAGGAAGAGAAAGACAGGGAGACGTGTCAATGAGCGAAAGCAGGGATAACAAAAGAACCTGAAAGAGTGAGATAAGATTTGGAGGTGGAATTAAGGCTAGGCGATCTTGGTATTTAGCAGCCCTGGTTTTCAGCACCAAACGCGGGAGATTCCTAAGGTAAAGTGTGGACCCCTGGGTGTATTTCTTTTTAAATTAAGTCCTGCGCCACAGACTGAAATGCAAGGAGGGTTTATTCAGCATTAGGGATGGGCCTGGCCATCTGGTTGGTCCAGGGGTCTAACCAGTTCCGGATTACCATATAGGTATAGAAGGCATCGGCATATGGTCCCCACTCCTTTTTGGGCCACTGCGACAACGGATCAAAGTAATATTGATTTGAACTTGAAAGAAAATTACAATAAAGCTTAGTTAAATATTGTTTCCAAAAGATAGAAAAAAAATGAATCAACTCACAGAAACGAAAACTTTACATTAAAAGACTCTATAAAGAAAATCCTGTATTAATGTAATGTACACCCTAACAACTTAAAGTACAAAAACCAGAGACATCAGATTCACATAAAAGGTTGTCTCTTAAAAGCTCATCTTCTGGCACCTATCAGTTTGTAAAAAAAATCAGGTGTATTGGGCAACAGGAGATAATTTGCGAGGTGGGGGGTGAAATTTCGACTTCCTACGGGCCCCCACAGGTAGCTAATGAGGCACTGGGTCTAACTACTGCCTTTTGGAATCCTTGGCTCCACAGGCAGAGCCCAGTGACATGCTCTGCCAGTGAGGAACACCTGCCAGTAGACTCACCACAGACTTCATCCTGATTTTGTATAATGGGCTTTACAGAAGTACTATGCAGTGTGCCAGTTTGTCACCTGGGGGTCTTTATCACCAAATATATATATATTTTTTTACAGAGTTTTATATGGCGCAAACTTGACCCGGTATTGGGTATCAGAGCGCTTTACATAGCGCCAGTTGCGTTACATGAGGACACATTCTTTTGTTTTGGTATTGTTAGACCTGTCAGCCCTTTGGGTGGTCCCTCCTCATCATTATTTATTTTGTCCCACTTTTGCCTCAAACCCTGTTAGAATTTTTCCTTTTTGGGAACCACCAGACTTTTTAGTGTTGCTGCAGATTCAGGGAGCCATTTTATCTACCCCTGGAACTTCTGTCTGAGGGCCTGGAGCACAAAATGGTGGCCACCTGTGACATCATCAGAGCCCACTGGAACCTACTAGAACCTTCTGCAACATTCTGGAGCCCTGTGACAGTTGGAGGCGGTTTAGAATGTTGGTAAGCTAAGACAGAGAGTTGGCAGTTGGAGCTGGCAGTTGGCACCTGACTGGTGAAGAGAGAGCAGCAGAAACCTGAAGGAGGAAGGAGTGAGGCAGCAGGGGTGGAAACTTGTGCCTGGAGTGGGGTCCATAAACCCACCCTTGATACTAGTCCCTACTGACTGAGCCCAGCCTGGAGCCCTGTGTGGGAAGAAGCAAGAAAAACCATCTTAAGGACCTGGACAGCAGGAACAGGCCTTAGAATCCAAGAACAGCAAGTTCCTGACCTGGATACTGGTTTCCCTGGAGTCCGACGTCGAGAAGCCTGAGACCCGGAGCCCGAGGTGGAGAAGCGGCGCTGACTGGAAAAGCAGACGTCGTACCCGGAGCCGCCAGAGGTCGAGAGAGGGCGCCGACGGAGGTCGTAGAGAGTACCAGAGGTCGAGGAGGAAGTCACCCGAGGTCGAGTGAGCGGCGTCGACGGGGGAGTGAAGTCCACCCTCCGGAGTCGCCGGAGACCGAGGTGAAGCGTGCCGGAGGTCGGGAGTGGAGGTCGCACTCCGGAGTCGCCGGAACCTGAGGAGAGGAGCACCGGAGGTCGGGAGTGAGGTCGCACTCCGGAGTCGCCGGAACCTGAGGAGAGGAGCACCGGAGGTCAGGAGTGGGGATCGCACTCCGGAGCCGCCGGAAGTCGACATCGAGCCAAGGCCGGCCGAAGTCATCGAACCTGAGGTCGCCATCGGACCGGAGCCGCCCGAAGTTGACATCGAGCCAAGACTGCCCGACGTCATCGAATCGGAGGTCGAGATCGAGCCGAGGCCGCTGACATCGATCCGGAACCGCCTACCGGCGTCGTCAAGAACTGACATTGTGCCGAGGCCGCCGACATCGAACCGGAACCGCCTCACGGCGTCGACACGACTCCAGCGGCGTCGGAGCTTCAGAAAAAGGGCAGTAAGTGGAATAGAGGGCGCCTAAGGCCCTGTGGAATCCTAAGAGACTACTCTAGGGGTTAGAGAGGTGCTGGAACCAGCTTGACTGTGCCAGGGGTGAGCTGAGACTAATTCAGAGGGGTTGTGTAGAGTGAGAGAGCCGGGTCTCTAGTATTCCCCCCTTGATCTACCTCAGTTTGGGCCTCAGCCTTGTCAAGCCAGGGAATAGGCACCCTCAAGCTATCCACCTAACCACAAGCTGTGCCTGGGCCAAATCAGCCCATAGTAATCTCAAATGTGATCTGATTCGATAAGTGTCACTGTCAGCTTTTAATTATTTATTGAGAGCACTGTATTTGTTGTTCGGAAGGGGTTTGGGGCGGTGCACCACCAATTAGCTTATCAATATGTTACACCAAGTGGTCAGTAGTTGGTGGTTCAAAAAGTCTTTATTTTAAATTAAATTGATTATCCAAACAAAGCCTCAGCCAACGCGTTTCGTTCACATTGAACTTCGTCAGGGCTGGAAGAATACAGAAAAACATGACATAAATACACATAACATTTAAAAATGCATTGAAAGACACCATTTAAAAGTTGACACAAACTGAGAGAATACGCACAGGACAAATATTAAGTGTACCCTAGACAATTAGCATACAGATATTACTAAACACAACAAGTTTTTTTTAAAAAAACAACACGTAACAATACGAATTAAAACAATTGCATTAATGTCAAGGGAGGCGACAGTGTGTCTCTGTGGTTCCAAAATATTAACGTTCTGAGAGACCCTTATTGTATGTGAGTGTAATTTAATCAGGAGTGCCCCTAACTTGAGCATAATTACTATATTTGTAGTTTTGAATCTGAATGCCCCATGTGGCCATGTGCAATGCACAGTATTTCATCAGAAATTAGGGGAGGAATTGGCGGGGGCATGTATGTGCCTGTATACTTCAAAGTTGGGTTTACCCATGCTGTCAATGGGCTATCTTGTACATAGGAAAAGCAAGCTTAATTAGGGTAGAAAGGCAGGAAAGAAACTATGAATAAAAACGTCCCCCATAGGGAGACACGTACCATAAGTTGAAAGGCAAGTGCAATCCAATGGAAAACCGAAGTGTATGTAGACAAATATCCGTCTCGCGAAGAGCCGTGAGCAATGAAGTATATTTTCAGGTGAACAGTCCTGATTGTGCTGACAGTGCCACCTTGATAAGGACACTGTGCACGTTTCTGTCAAAAGAATAATAACAGAAAATTCAATAAAGAAAAAGTAAAAAAGGAATGGAAAATACCCAACAATAGCGTGACGGTATTTAAGTCAAATTCAAAGAGGTCAACCTATGCATGTACAATGGCATACAAGTCCAATGTGGCTTTTGGTCGAAAAATAGAAATGAAATTAAATACCACTAGGACATAGAAGAAGAAAAGGAAAAGCAGTCCGTGAGTACCCTATTTGGGGCACTGCATCAGTAAATCCAAGGTTCCAAATCTCAACCTATTCCCAAAAATGAGCAGACACACGTAAAAGAAGTGAAATGTAAGTAATTCATAAAATGTCTTTCGACCTCATGTGATGTAAAGTGCCACCGTCCATATGACAAGGCATCCGCCCTGTGGATACATGCGCAAACCAAACATGGCCACAGTAGAAGAAGATAAAAAAGAAGGTAAAAAAGAAGAAAATAGAGAATCCCTTGGGTCCGCCCGTAAGTAACCGCATTTGGAATATCCCCATACGGCGAGCCAAGGCCAGATTTCAAGATGAAGCAACCCCCTACCCCAGGGCGACAGAAAAAGTTTGAATATAAAATTAGAGATTAGCCAGGAGTTTCGCCGCATACCTGTAATGTGATCAGAGTCCTTGCTCTCCCCTCCGATTGTCCCGTATTACAACCGGAGACAAGCGCCGAATTTTAAAAGCAGGCGTGCGTATGCAAAAGTCAACGCACGTCCGAAATCATGGGCGGGCGTTGGGCGGGCGTTAGGCAGGTGACCAATGTGGATCCTGCATAGTCGGTTGCCTAGGGAATCTGGGTGTCTCCCAAAATAAGGAAAAGGTCCCAACACTGGCGTTCGTGTCAGTGGGAAAATCGAAAGGCGTCTGGAACGTCAAGACGCGTCACAAGTTGTAGGCGGACAGGTCGCAGGTAGCCAATGCGGGCCCTGCATGAATGGTTTCCTGGGAAACCTAGATGTATACCGGAGAGTTTAAAAAGATCGGGCTGGTGATAGGAGAGATGCGTCTTAATACGTAAATGCGCGTCATGAATTATAAGGGGGTGTGTCGAGGGTTTAGCCCATGCGGGCCAATCAAAAACATCGTCGAGGGCTCAAAGCGCGCCAAGTTTGAAAAAAGGAGTTGGGCATGTATAGTCAAAGCCGTGTAGAGCGTCATGAGTTGACAGTGGGTGTGTCTGGGGTTTGGCCAATGGGAACCAGCCAAAACAGTAATGAGGTTCAAAGTCAACCAGATTAAAAAGACAATGTGTGCATATTAAATCAAAGCAGTTCGTAAAAGGTTATAGATACATGTTAAGGGGGTGACCTGCATTACCAAAGTTCCCGAAGAAAAAGGGGGCATTGGACACGTCAAGTATGAGAAAAGCGATCGAGCATGTATAGAAAAAGCGATGCAGCGCGTCACGGGTTTGTCAGTGGGTGTGTCACGGGTTTGGCCAATAGGGGCCAGCCAACACAATAGGGTGGTTCAGAGTCAACCAGGTTACAAAGTCAATGTGTACATATTGAATCAAAGCGGTTCGTAAAGGGTTATAGACACGTGTTTGAAGGGGTAACCTGTATTACCAAAATTCCCGAAAAAATTGGGCATTGGACACGTCAAGTTTGAGAAAAGGAATTGAGCATGTGTAGTAAAGGCAGTGCCGATCGTCATGAGTTGTCAATGGGTGTGTCGCAGGTTTGGCCAATATGGATAAACCAAAATGATATCAGAGGTTCAAAGTTTGTCGAGTCAGAAGGGCAATGCGTACATGTATGAAGCAGTTCGTAGATAGTTATAGACGCATATTAAAAGGGAGACCTGTATTGCCAAAACTCCCTAGTAAAATGGGGTGTCAGACACGCAGCAAGTCCGCACAAGAAAAAGGTGAATATGTCCAGGCTTGACCAAAGAAAGTTGTGGACACGTGGTTAGTGGGAAAGTGATTGTGATCATTCCTTAAGATGTATTGGCGATTTTGTAATATTGGCGGATGAAAAGAAAAAGTTTTGCTGGTGCAATGCACACATTACGAATTATAAAATCCTCACATAATTCCATAAGGTCATAAGCCTGCAATTCTAGCGTGACTCATTTATAAAAAAGTAAGCTCATGTGAGGAAGTAATGGAATTCATGGTCTGAGTTGTGCCCCATAGTGACCGACCGTAATCTACATATCCATTTGGCTTCAGTTTGTCTCAATGTGAGGTCTCTATTTCCTCCTCGTTTGTTCACAGGGATATGGTCAATGCCACAGAAGAGGAAAGACCTGTCACCCAAATGTGCTCTGTTATAATGTTCCGTCATAGGGTATCGTGTGTCATTGTTGATAAGGGCTCGTCGATGTTCTTGAATACGGGTTTTCAAACAGCGTGCTGTGCTCCCCACATATACCTTGCCACACGGGCACTCCAGTGTGTATATTACGTATTTGGTATTGCAATTGATGAAGTGCCTGATGTGATGTATCTTATCAGTGTTAAAACTGAACTCTTTGCATTTGTTACATCCCAAGGTGCATACATTGCAAGAGGTACATGTGTAGAAACCAACCGGCGGTTTGGGTAACCAATTGCCGTTTGTCTTCTGTGTAGTCACATAGCTCGGGCATAGGGAACTTCTGAGTGTACGTCCTCTTCTATACACCAAGGAGGGTTTTTCACTAATAATGGGTCGTAATCTGGGGATATCCACAAGTAAATGCCAATGCTTCCTAAAGGCTTTAAATATTTTGTCGCTGTGTGCAGTGTAATTCGTAAAAAAGCTTATTTTTTCTCCTGTTTTGGAACTTGTAAGCGAGTTCCTAGAAGCCCCTCTGTCATTTTGCAAAAACGTCTGGGATCTAGGGAGTTTTAAGACTCTACGCTCAGCTCTGTCCAGTGTACTGGGATTGTATCCCCTGTGTGTGAAACGCTGTTTGATATCGTTGATGTTCTCCCTGAATCCTTGTTCCTCACTACATAACCGTCTGGTTCTGACCATCTCCCCATACGGAATGTTTGAGATGACGGAGCTAGCATGCGCACTCGAAGCATGCAAGATACTATTGCATGCTGTCTTTTTTCTGAACATTGTACTGTGTATTTGGCCTTCTTTTATATAAAAATGGATATCTAAAAAATCGATATTTTCTTTACTGTATGACATTGTTAGTTGTACATTGAAGGAGTTGTTGTTGAGGTATGCTAGATATTCCTTAAGCTGGGTTTCTGAGCCTGACCATAGACACACAATATCATCTATGTACCTCCCCCAGAACACGATGTGATTTGTCCAGGGGGAGGCATTCCTGCTCCATGCATGCTCCCTCTCATACCACCCCATAAAGAGGCCGGCATAAGAGGGAGCAAACTTGGTGCCCATGGCCGTACCTTGGAGTTGGTGGTACCACCTTTCATCATGTTTGAAAAAGTTGTTCGTAAGAATGAGATCAATCATGTCCATGATCATGAGGTTATATGAATAGTGGTCAGCCCCTTCCTTATCCAGATAATGGCGGATCGCCAATAGACCCAATTCCCTGCGTATGCAGGTGTATAGTCCTACCACATCCAGTGTGACAAACATAAGGTCCTCGGACCATACAAAACCATTTAGTTTGACCAGGATGTCCTTACTGTCTTTTAGGTAGGAGGGGAGATTGACAACATGCTTTTGCAATGTGATGTCAACAAATTCAGATAATCGTTCCGTGGGAGATCCCACCCCAGAGATGATCGGTCGGCCCGGGGGAAACTCCCCTCCCTTGTGGACCTTGGGAAGGATGTATATACATGGGAAGCGTGCCTGATAGATATAAAGGTATCTGAATTCATTGTCAGTTAACAGGCATTCATTCTTCCATTCTGTCAATCGGCCATTGATAGTAGCCTGTAGATCTTTAATGGGGTTATGTTCAATGGACTCGTAACATTTTTGATCTCCTAGTTGTCGTGCAATTTCCTCCATATAATCCCCAATGTCCATTACCACCACATTACCCCCCTTGTCAGCCTCCCTGATCACAATTTTGTCATCCTTTTGCAATCTGTTCAAAGCCTCCCTCTCTAATCTGGTCAAGTTATAGCGATGTTGTCTGTGTGGGCTAGTGGTCTCCAATTTATACAGTTCCTCAGTGATCATTTCTCCAAATCTGTCTATGTTGGGATGATACCCCCCTTGTGGTACAAACTTGGATCTACATTTTAAACCTGTATCGCGATTGCAATCCTCTGAAATATCTAAATCATTCAAAATGGTTTGTATGTCAGGCATTTCATCGTTCTCTAAGGATAATAAAGTTTGTACATGTCTAATGTCCTCAATAGTTTTATCAGTATCAGAAACATTTGAGACATAAGGAACATTATAAGCTGTTTGCTGTGAAAAAAACTCTTTTAATTTTAACACACGGAGAAATTTGTATAAATCAACATGTACATCCACTAAATCACCGTATTGAGTTGGACAAAAGCCTAGTCCTTTTTTGAGAACAGTACATTCATTCGCATCTAGTTCTCTATGTGAGAGGTTGATAATTTGAAGATCCATTAGTGAATTCTGGGCAACTATCAAACTAGTATTATCCCCCGTGGTGGAAAGTCTAGTTTGGTTCAGCGGGACCAGAGCCCCATCTGTTCTCATTGCTTTTTGGAGCGTAGTCGCATATTGTGACTGTCCGTTCTTCCTGTTCCGCCTCCCACCTCTCCTTGTTTTCTGGGACCCTTTCTCTGTTGTCTGTCGCCCTCCCTCAATCTTTCCAGTTCCTTCTGGAAGTTGGTTGCTCCTTCCCCTAAAGGGATCTCACTATTAGACAGAGCTGAACTGTTACTTTCATTAGAGGTGAGTGAGGTTGTGCTGTTAGATCTATTATCCATACTCTCTTCTCTAACTCTTTTTCTATCAGCTACAGTGTTGGAATTGTCATACTTTCTCGCAAAAGTATATATCCTGCCATCCCTATAGTCCTTGTCATCTCTTTTGATTTTATGCATCTTTTTATCTCTCAGGTATTGCTGATGTTCTTCTATTACTTTATTAAGGATAGCATAATTCTTTTCTACTAACTCCTTACATTCCATAGCTTCAATTACTTTTTCTAACTCATCAATTTCTTCCTGCAATTTCTGCCCCTTCTCACTTGCATGTTTGATAAGTATCCTCATCATGGTCTGTGAGGATTTTTCCAGATTTTGTTCCCACTCTCCCAGTAGTGTACCACTTAAATCCTCGAACGTGGGAAAAATGAGGATTCGTAGCCCCCTGGGGATTTTGTTGTTATCGATGTATTGTTGAAGAGTCACACCGTCCCACCAGCGGGCAAGTTCTTGTTTCTTTATCCTTTCAAGTTTGATAAAGCATGAACGTAATCCTGTATTTTGCTGTTCCACAGTAGGTGCAGAGGTAGCTGCACTGAATCCTTTCCCAAATAAGTCCTGTGCGATCTCTTCTCTTCTGTCGATGAGTTTAGGCATATTTTAAGATATGAAGGGATGCGTAACGGAGTGCAAATCAGTCCAAAACAATTTTTAGAAGAAAAGCAGAATTAACGGCGGACTCCAATGACTGCACCTCCTTACTGTGTTCCTGGTTCGTATAAAATGGTTTAAAAGTTAGTGATGGTGTGCAAGCAAACGCCCCTGCATCCGCCGTTAGTAGATGCCAACTGCCAAGCAGATCACTGAAAATTCGGAAGGGGTTTGGGGCGGTGCACCACCAATTAGCTTATCAATATGTTACACCAAGTGGTCAGTAGTTGGTGGTTCAAAAAGGCTTTATTTTAAATTAAATTGATTATCCAAACAAAGCCTCAGCCAACGCGTTTCGTTCACATTGAACTTCGTCAGGGCTGGAAGAATACAGAAAAACATGACATAAATACACATAACATTTAAAAATGCATTGAAAGACACCATTTAAAAGTTGACACAAACTGAGAGAATACGCACAGGACAAATATTAAGTGTACCCTAGACAATTAGCATACAGATATTACTAAACACAACAAGTTTTTTTTTAAAAAACAACACGTAACAATACGAATTAAAACAATTGCATTAATGTCAAGGGAGGCGACAGTGTGTCTCTGTGGTTCCAAAATATTAACGTTCTGAGAGACCCTTATTGTATGTGAGTGTAATTTAATCAGGAGTGCCCCTAACTTGAGCATAATTACTATATTTGTAGTTTTGAATCTGAATGCCCCATGTGGCCATGTGCAATGCACAGTATTTCATCAGAAATTAGGGGAGGAATTGGCGGGGGCATGTATGTGCCTGTATACTTCAAAGTTGGGTTTACCCATGCTGTCAATGGGCTATCTTGTACATAGGAAAAGCAAGCTTAATTAGGGTAGAAAGGCAGGAAAGAAACTATGAATAAAAACGTCCCCCATAGGGAGACACGTACCATAAGTTGAAAGGCAAGTGCAATCCAATGGAAAACCGAAGTGTATGTAGACAAATATCCGTCTCGCGAAGAGCCGTGAGCAATGAAGTATGTTTTCAGGTGAACAGTCCTGATTGTGCTGACAGTGCCACCTTGATAAGGACACTGTGCACGTTTCTGTCAAAAGAATAATAACAGAAAATTCAATAAAGAAAAAGTAAAAAAGGAATGGAAAATACCCAACAATAGCGTGACGGTATTTAAGTCAAATTGAAAGAGGTCAACCTATGCATGTACAATGGCATACAAGTCCAATGTGGCTTTTGGTCGAAAAATAGAAATGAAATTAAATACCACTAGGACATAGAAGAAGAAAAGGAAAAGCAGTCCGTGAGTACCCTATTTGGGGCACTGCATCAGTAAATCCAAGGTTCCAAATCTCAACCTATTCCCAAAAATGAGCAGACACACGTAAAAGAAGTGAAATGTAAGTAATTCATAAAATGTCTTTCGACCTCATGTGATGTAAAGTGCCACCGTCCATATGACAAGGCATCCGCCCTGTGGATACATGCGCAAACCAAACATGGCCACAGTAGAAGAAGATAAAAAAGAAGGTAAAAAAGAAGAAAATAGAGAATCCCTTGGGTCCGCCCGTAAGTAACCGCATTTGGAATATCCCCATACGGCGAGCCAAGGCCAGATTTCAAGATGAAGCAACCCCCTACCCCAGGGCGACAGAAAAAGTTTGAATATAAAATTAGAGATTAGCCAGGAGTTTCGCCGCATACCTGTAATGTGATCAGAGTCCTTGCTCTCCCCTCCGATTGTCCCGTATTACAACCGGAGACAAGCGCCGAATTTTAAAAGCAGGCGTGCGTATGCAAAAGTCAACGCACGTCCGAAATCATGGGCGGGCGTTGGGCGGGCGTTAGGCAGGTGACCAATGTGGATCCTGCATAGTCGGTTGCCTAGGGAATCTGGGTGTCTCCCAAAATAAGGAAAAGGTCCCAACACTGGCGTTCGTGTCAGTGGGAAAATCGAAAGGCGTCTGGAACGTCAAGACGCGTCACAAGTTGTAGGCGGACAGGTCGCAGGTAGCCAATGCGGGCCCTGCATGAATGGTTTCCTGGGAAACCTAGATGTATACCGGAGAGTTTAAAAAGATCGGGCTGGTGATAGGAGAGATGCGTCTTAATACGTAAATGCGCGTCATGAATTATAAGGGGGTGTGTCGAGGGTTTAGCCCATGCGGGCCAATCAAAAACATCGTCGAGGGCTCAAAGCGCGCCAAGTTTGAAAAAAGGAGTTGGGCATGTATAGTCAAAGCCGTGTAGAGCGTCATGAGTTGACAGTGGGTGTGTCTGGGGTTTGGCCAATGGGAACCAGCCAAAACAGTAATGAGGTTCAAAGTCAACCAGATTAAAAAGACAATGTGTGCATATTAAATCAAAGCAGTTCGTAAAAGGTTATAGATACATGTTAAGGGGGTGACCTGCATTACCAAAGTTCCCGAAGAAAAAGGGGGCATTGGACACGTCAAGTATGAGAAAAGCGATCGAGCATGTATAGAAAAAGCGATGCAGCGCGTCACGGGTTTGTCAGTGGGTGTGTCACGGGTTTGGCCAATAGGGGCCAGCCAACACAATAGGGTGGTTCAGAGTCAACCAGGTTACAAAGTCAATGTGTACATATTGAATCAAAGCGGTTCGTAAAGGGTTATAGACACGTGTTTGAAGGGGTAACCTGTATTACCAAAATTCCCGAAAAAATTGGGCATTGGACACGTCAAGTTTGAGAAAAGGAATTGAGCATGTGTAGTAAAGGCAGTGCCGATCGTCATGAGTTGTCAATGGGTGTGTCGCAGGTTTGGCCAATATGGATAAACCAAAATGATATCAGAGGTTCAAAGTTTGTCGAGTCAGAAGGGCAATGCGTACATGTATGAAGCAGTTCGTAGATAGTTATAGACGCATATTAAAAGGGAGACCTGTATTGCCAAAACTCCCTAGTTAAATGGGGTGTCAGACACGCAGCAAGTCCGCACAAGAAAAAGGTGAATATGTCCAGGCTTGACCAAAGAAAGTTGTGGACACGTGGTTAGTGGGAAAGTGATTGTGATCATTCCTTAAGATGTATTGGCGATTTTGTAATATTGGCGGATGAAAAGAAAAAGTTTTGCTGGTGCAATGCACACATTACGAATTATAAAATCCTCACATAATTCCATAAGGTCATAAGCCTGCAATTCTAGCGTGACTCATTTATAAAAAAGTAAGCTCATGTGAGGAAGTAATGGAATTCATGGTCTGAGTTGTGCCCCATAGTGACCGACCGTAATCTACATATCCATTTGGCTTCAGTTTGTCTCAATGTGAGGTCTCTATTTCCTCCTCGTTTGTTCACAGGGATATGGTCAATGCCACAGAAGAGGAAAGACCTGTCACCCAAATGTGCTCTGTTATAATGTTCCGTCATAGGGTATCGTGTGTCATTGTTGATAAGGGCTCGTCGATGTTCTTGAATACGGGTTTTCAAACAGCGTGCTGTGCTCCCCACATATACCTTGCCACACGGGCACTCCAGTGTGTATATTACGTATTTGGTATTGCAATTGATGAAGTGCCTGATGTGATGTATCTTATCAGTGTTAAAACTGAACTCTTTGCGTTTGTTACGTCCCAAGGTGCATACATTGCAAGAGGTACATGTGTAGAAACCAACCGGCGGTTTGGGTAACCAATTGCCGTTTGTCTTCTGTGTAGTCACATAGCTCGGGCATAGGGAACTTCTGAGTGTACGTCCTCTTCTATACACCAAAGAGTTAGAGAAGAGAGTATGGATAATAGATCTAACAGCACAACCTCACTCACCTCTAATGAAAGTAACAGTTCAGCTCCGTCTAATAGTGAGATCCCTTTAGGGGAAGGAGCAACCAACTTCCAGAAGGAACTGGAAAGATTGAGGGAGGGCGACAGACAACAGAGAAAGGGTCCCAGAAAACAAGGAGAGGTGGGAGGCGGAACAGGAAGAACGGACAGTCACAATATGCGACTACGCTCCAAAAAGCAATGAGAACAGATGGGGCTCTGGTCCCGCTGAACCAAACTAGACTTTCCACCACGGGGGATAATACTAGTTTGATAGTTGCCCAGAATTCACTAATGGATCTTCAAATTATCAACCTCTCACATAGAGAACTAGATGCGAATGAATGTACTGTTCTCAAAAAAGGACTAGGCTTTTGTCCAACTCAATACGGTGATTTAGTGGATGTACATGTTGATTTATACAAATTTCTCCGTGTGTTAAAATTAAAAGAGTTTTTTTCACAGCAAACAGCTTATAATGTTCCTTATGTCTCAAATGTTTCTGATACTGATAAAACTATTGAGGACATTAGACATGTACAAACTTTATTATCCTTAGAGAACGATGAAATGCCTGACATACAAACCATTTTGAATGATTTAGATATTTCAGAGGATTGCAATCGCGATACAGGTTTAAAATGTAGATCCAAGTTTGTACCACAAGGGGGGTATCATCCCAACATAGACAGATTTGGAGAAATGATCACTGAGGAACTGTATAAATTGGAGACCACTAGCCCACACAGACAACATCGCTATAACTTGACCAGATTAGAGAGGGAGGCTTTGAACAGATTGCAAAAGGATGACAAAATTGTGATCAGGGAGGCTGACAAGGGGGGTAATGTGGTGGTAATGGACATTGGGGATTATATGGAGGAAATTGCACGACAACTAGGAGATCAAAAATGTTACGAGTCCATTGAACATAACCCCATTAAAGATCTACAGGCTACTATCAATGGCCGATTGACAGAATGGAAGAATGAATGCCTGTTAACTGACAATGAATTCAGATACCTTTATATCTATCAGGCACGCTTCCCATGTATATACATCCTTCCCAAGGTCCACAAGGGAGGGGAGTTCCCCCCGGGCCGACCGATCATCTCTGGGGTGGGATCTCCCACGGAACGATTATCTGAATTTGTTGACATCACATTGCAAAAGCATGTTGTCAATCTCCCCTCCTACCTAAAAGACAGTAAGGACATCCTGGTCAAACTAAATGGTTTTGTATGGTCCGAGGACCTTATGTTTGTCACACTGGATGTGGTAGGACTATACACCTGCATACGCAGGGAATTGGGTCTATTGGCGATCCGCCATTATCTGGATAAGGAAGGGGCTGACCACTATTCATATAACCTCATGATCATGGACATGATTGATCTCATTCTTACGAACAACTTTTTCAAACATGATGAGAGGTGGTACCACCAACTCCAAGGTACGGCCATGGGCACCAAGTTTGCTCCCTCTTATGCCGGCCTCTTTATGGGGTGGTATGAGAGGGAGCATGCATGGAGCAGGAATGCCTCCCCCTGGACAAATCACATCGTGTTCTGGGGGAGGTACATAGATGATATTGTGTGTCTATGGTCAGGCTCAGAAACCCAGCTTAAGGAATATCTAGCATACCTCAACAACAACTCCTTCAATGTACAACTAACAATGTCATACAGTAAAGAAAATATCGATTTTTTAGATATCCATTTTTATATAAAAGAAGGCCAAATACACAGTACAATGTTCAGAAAAAAGACAGCATGCAATAGTATCTTGCATGCTTCGAGTGCGCATGCTAGCTCCGTCATCTCAAACATTCCGTATGGGGAGATGGTCAGAACCAGACGGTTATGTAGTGAGGAACAAGGATTCAGGGAGAACATCAACGATATCAAACAGCGTTTCACACACAGGGGATACAATCCCAGTACACTGGACAGAGCTGAGCGTAGAGTCTTAAAACTCCCTAGATCCCAGACGCTTTTGCAAAATGACAGAGGGGCTTCTAGGAACTCGCTTACAAGTTCCAAAACAGGAGAAAAAATACGCTTTTTTACGAATTACACTGCACACAGCGACAAAATATTTAAAGCCTTTAGGAAGCATTGGCATTTACTTGTGGATATCCCCAGATTACGACCCATTATTAGTGAAAAACCCTCCTTGGTGTATAGAAGAGGACGTACACTCAGAAGTTCCCTATGCCCGAGCTATGTGACTACACAGAAGACAAACGGCAATTGGTTACCCAAACCGCCGGTTGGTTTCTACACATGTACCTCTTGCAATGTATGCACCTTGGGACGTAACAAATGCAAAGAGTTCAGTTTTAACACTGATAAGATACATCACATCAGGCACTTCATCAATTGCAATACCAAATACGTAATATACACACTGGAGTGCCCGTGTGGCAAGGTATATGTGGGGAGCACAGCACGCTGTTTGAAAACCCGTATTCAAGAACATCGACGAGCCCTTATCAACAATGACACACGATACCCTATGACGGAACATTATAACAGAGCACATTTGGGTGACAGGTCTTTCCTCTTCTGTGGCATTGACCATATCCCTGTGAACAAACGAGGAGGAAATAGAGACCTCATATTGAGACAAACTGAAGCCAAATGGATATGTAGATTACGGTCG
This sequence comes from Triturus cristatus, assembly GCF_964204655.1. Classification (NCBI taxonomy): domain Eukaryota; kingdom Metazoa; phylum Chordata; class Amphibia; order Caudata; family Salamandridae; genus Triturus; species Triturus cristatus. The sequence continues at coordinate 633,794,980 of NC_140589.1, read as the reverse complement.
GTCACTATGGGGCACAACTCAGACCATGAATTCCATTACTTCCTCACATGAGCTTACTTTTTTATAAATGAGTCACGCTAGAATTGCAGGCTTATGACCTTATGGAATTATGTGAGGATTTTATAATTCGTAATGTGTGCATTGCACCAGCAAAACTTTTTCTTTTCATCCGCCAATATTACAAAATCGCCAATACATCTTAAGGAATGATCACAATCACTTTCCCACTAACCACGTGTCCACAACTTTCTTTGGTCAAGCCTGGACATATTCACCTTTTTCTTGTGCGGACTTGCTGCGTGTCTGACACCCCATTTTACTAGGGAGTTTTGGCAATACAGGTCTCCCTTTTAATATGCGTCTATAACTATCTACGAACTGCTTCATACATGTACGCATTGCCCTTCTGACTCGACAAACTTTGAACCTCTGATATCATTTTGGTTTATCCATATTGGCCAAACCTGCGACACACCCATTGACAACTCATGACGATCGGCACTGCCTTTACTACACATGCTCAATTCCTTTTCTCAAACTTGACGTGTCCAATGCCCAATTTTTTCGGGAATTTTGGTAATACAGGTTACCCCTTCAAACACGTGTCTATAACCCTTTACGAACCGCTTTGATTCAATATGTACACATTGACTTTGTAACCTGGTTGACTCTGAACCACCCTATTGTGTTGGCTGGCCCCTATTGGCCAAACCCGTGACACACCCACTGACAAACCCGTGACGCGCTGCATCGCTTTTTCTATACATGCTCGATCGCTTTTCTCATACTTGACGTGTCCAATGCCCCCTTTTTCTTCGGGAACTTTGGTAATGCAGGTCACCCCCTTAACATGTATCTATAACCTTTTACGAACTGCTTTGATTTAATATGCACACATTGTCTTTTTAATCTGGTTGACTTTGAACCTCATTACTGTTTTGGCTGGTTCCCATTGGCCAAACCCCAGACACACCCACTGTCAACTCATGACGCTCTACACGGCTTTGACTATACATGCCCAACTCCTTTTTTCAAACTTGGCGCGCTTTGAGCCCTCGACGATGTTTTTGATTGGCCCGCATGGGCTAAACCCTCGACACACCCCCTTATAATTCATGACGCGCATTTACGTATTAAGACGCATCTCTCCTATCACCAGCCCGATCTTTTTAAACTCTCCGGTATACATCTAGGTTTCCCAGGAAACCATTCATGCAGGGCCCGCATTGGCTACCTGCGACCTGTCCGCCTACAACTTGTGACGCGTCTTGACGTTCCAGACGCCTTTCGATTTTCCCACTGACACGAACGCCAGTGTTGGGACCTTTTCCTTATTTTGGGAGACACCCAGATTCCCTAGGCAACCGACTATGCAGGATCCACATTGGCCACCTGCCTAACGCCCGCCCAACGCCCGCCCATGATTTCGGACGTGCGTTGACTTTTGCATACGCACGCCTGCTTTTAAAATTCGGCGCTTGTCTCCGGTTGTAATACGGGACAATCGGAGGGGAGAGCAAGGACTCTGATCACATTACAGGTATGCAGCGAAACTCCTGGCTAATCTCTAATTTTATATTCAAACTTTTTCTGTCGCCCTGGGGTAGGGGGTTGCTTCATCTTGAAATCTGGCCTTGGCTCGCCGTATGGGGATATTCCAAATGCGGTTACTTACGGGCGGACCCAAGGGATTCTCTATTTTCTTCTTTTTTACCTTCTTTTTTATCTTCTTCTACTGTGGCCATGTTTGGTTTGCGCATGTATCCACAGGGCGGATGCCTTGTCATATGGACGGTGGCACTTTACATCACATGAGGTCGAAAGACATTTTATGAATTACTTACATTTCACTTCTTTTACGTGTGTCTGCTCATTTTTGGGAATAGGTTGAGATTTGGAACCTTGGATTTACTGATGCAGTGCCCCAAATAGGGTACTCACGGACTGCTTTTCCTTTTCTTCTTCTATGTCCTAGTGGTATTTAATTTCATTTCTATTTTTCGACCAAAAGCCACATTGGACTTGTATGCCATTGTACATGCATAGGTTGACCTCTTTGAATTTGACTTAAATACCGTCACGCTATTGTTGGGTATTTTCCATTCCTTTTTTACTTTTTCTTTATTGAATTTTCTGTTATTATTCTTTTGACAGAAACGTGCACAGTGTCCTTATCAAGGTGGCACTGTCAGCACAATCAGGACTGTTCACCTGAAAACATACTTCATTGCTCACGGCTCTTCGCGAGACGGATATTTGTCTACATACACTTCGGTTTTCCATTGGATTGCACTTGCCTTTCAACTTATGGTACGTGTCTCCCTATGGGGGACGTTTTTATTCATAGTTTCTTTCCTGCCTTTCTACCCTAATTAAGCTTGCTTTTCCTATGTACAAGATAGCCCATTGACAGCATGGGTAAACCCAACTTTGAAGTATACAGGCACATACATGCCCCCGCCAATTCCTCCCCTAATTTCTGATGAAATACTGTGCATTGCACATGGCCACATGGGGCATTCAGATTCAAAACTACAAATATAGTAATTATGCTTAAGTTAGGGGCACTCCTGATTAAATTACACTCACATACAATAAGGGTCTCTCAGAACGTTAATATTTTGGAACCACAGAGACACACTGTCGCCTCCCTTGACATTAATGCAATTGTTTTAATTCGTATTGTTACGTGTTGTTTTTGAAAAAAAAACTTGTTGTGTTTAGTAATATCTGTATGCTAATTGTCTAGGGTACACTTAATATTTGTCCTGTGCGTATTCTCTCAGTTTGTGTCAACTTTTAAATGGTGTCTTTCAATGCATTTTTAAATGTTATGTGTATTTATGTCATGTTTTTCTGTATTCTTCCAGCCCTGACGAAGTTCAATGTGAACGAAACGCGTTGGCTGAGGCTTTGTTTGGATAATCAATTTAATTTAAAATAAAGACTTTTTGAACCACCAACTACTGACCACTTGGTGTAACATATTGATAAGCTAATTGGTGGTGCACCGCCCCAAACCCCTTCCGAATTTTCAGTGATCTGCTTGGCAGTTGGCATCTACTAACGGCGGATGCAGGGGCGTTTGCTTGCACACCATCACTAACTTTTAAACCATTTTATACGAACCAGGAACACAGTAAGGAGGTGCAGTCATTGGAGTCCGCCGTTAATTCTGCTTTTCTTCTAAACACTGTATTTGTTGTATTCAACCTATTTATTGCTCCACTGTATTTATTGTTCCACAGTATTTATTGTCGCACAATATTTATTGGTTTGCAGTATTTATTGCCTCAGAATATTTAATTGCCTGTATGTAATGCACTTATATTTATGCCTTAATTATTTATGATCACCCCTATTTATTGAACCATTAAGCCAGTATTTATTTGACCTGCACTATTTAAAAAGCCTTGTATATTGTGATTGTGTTATTATTTATCTAATCAGCAACTAAGAGAAAAAGAAGATAAAGCAAGTTATTTTCATAATTTTTACGGTGTAGAGTCGTTTTTGGAACGGATGCACGCATGGTTATTGGATGGGTATGTCGTATGCTTAGCACGGTGCCTGATTCCTGACCACTCGAGCCAAGCTACCACACTGTGTATGTCTGGAGAGACCCCGTTACCACCAAACCTTTCCGGTGTGGGAGTGGAGTATTTCCAACATTAATTGGTGTTCAGTGGTGGGATAGAGCTGTGCCTACGTATACTCGACAATAACTGTGGGTAGTCCATAGGCCTACACCGGGAGTTTTCTCAAAGCGGCCTTCCTAATTGTGAGTTTTTGTTTTTTCCAAATTTACTCTGGTGGTGGCAGGAGGTATTATATAAGGTACCCCCCTGCATAGTTACTGCAAATAACTGTCCTCTGACCTGAGTGGGCAAGATGGAGTTTGTACTGGAGAATTTAGAAACGTACACTGTGGCCCAACTCAGGGAGTTTTGTCAGCGGGAGGGAGTGTATTGTCCCCCAGGAGCAAAGAAGGGTGCACTCCAAACCAGCTTAAGGGCTTGGGGGGAGGCACGTCGAGAAAGCAAGGCTGAGGAGGAGGACAGGGATAGAGAGCCCGACAGTGAGGGAGCTGATTTGTACCAACCTGAGGTGGGGAACCTGTTGGCGGGGCCCAGAACCATTTCCAGGAAGGGCAGCAGTGCCTCTAGCGGTGGCTTGTCTGAAGTGGAGTTAACAGACCGGAGGGAGAAAAGACAGCTCACATGGGACTTAGCAAGGCTGGAGAAAGAGAAGGAGGAACAGAGGATGGCTCATGAGCTAAGGCTGAAAGAGATAGACCTTCAGATCCTAAGAATCGGGGCACAAACTGTTCCTAATGGTGGCAGCAAAGACCAAGAAAGAGAGTTCACCAGGGAACCCAAACCCTACCTGCCAAAGGACATAGTAGCTAGCTATGGAGTGGGCGACGATATCGCCAAGTGGCTAGCGGCCTATGAGGTCTCGTTAAGGGCCCATGGAGTTCCAGAGAAGTACTGGGGAGGGGGATTGTACAAGTACATGCCTCCAGCTGGTAGGGATGCATTATTGGCCCTCGAGGAGGATGAGCAGACCCACTACCCCACCATGAAACTGGCGCTCATAAGAAAGTTTGGACTAACACCCGAAAAGTACAGACAGAAGTTCAGGGATAGTCACAAACTGGGCACACACAATTGGGTGGACTTCCTGGACTATGCAAAGAAGGCACTAGAGGGTTGGATTCAGGGCAGTGAAGTGAGGAACTACGAGGGGTTGTTTGACCTAGTACTGAAGGAACACCTGCTCGAGAAATGTTTCCCTGAACTGCGTCAACACCTGGTGGATAGCAAGCTGACCAGTCCCCGGAAGCTTGCTGAGGAGGCGGACATTTGGGCTAGTACCCGGGTGTCCACAAGGGGGACTGGAGGGGATACTCAAAAGGCCGGACAGGGCGCCCCCCAGAAGAAAGAGGGAGGGGAAAAGAAAAAGGAGTTCTCCAAAGGCCCCCAAAATAACTTCCAAGGGAAGGGAACAGGATTCACCCCTAGGGCTAACCCGCCCAGAAACCCTAATCCTGGCCAGAGTCAGCAGCCAAGGGTTGTCCATTGCTACGAGTGCGGTGGCGTTGGACACTATAAAGGAGATCCGAAGTGCCTGAAACGACCACCCCCTCCCATTGGAGGAAAGACCCCCGGAGTAGCTAGTGTAGTGCTCGGGGAGGAGATGCCCTTAACTAAGGGAAGGGAGTGGGTGGGTGTCACTTTAGTGTCCCTGGGAGAACGGGAGATGGTTCCTAAGATCCAGGTGCCCGCAAATACCGCAAAGTATGGGCAGTGGGTCACCATCAACGGCCAAAGAGGGGAGGCTCTGAGAGACACAGGAGCCAGTATGACTATGGTGCGTAGCCAACTGGTGTCTCCAGAGCAGGTAATTCCCGATGTACTCCACCCAGCCGCGATGGCTGACGGCAGAACAGGCCACTATCCAGTGGCCGAGGTTCCCTTTGAATGGGGGGGGGGGGTTGCAGGTTCACTTCGAGTTGCCGTAAGCCCTGCCGTGTCAGTCGATTGTCTGCTGGGGAATGACATGGAGCACAACGCTTGGAAGGAGGTGGAATACCGGACTCACACTGAGATGCTGGGTACACCTGACTGGGCCTGTGTGAGCACAAGGTCCGCGACTACCCGGAGAGGGAGTTCGTTTCGGCTGGAGCCTGGAACAAAGGCCCAGCCAGCTGCCAGTCAAGGGAAGAACCGAGGACAGGAGGAGCCTGCCTCGGCGTCCACACCCCGTAGGACGGATAGGCCACCGGAGGTGGTGGACCAGGAGTCTGCGGAGGGGGACGTTAGCAAACTGGAGGACCTACCCATCCCGGCCAAGTGGCATGTGGAGGGAGGCCCGTCCAGGGAGGAATTCTGCCAGGGCCAGAGGGAGTGCCCTACCCTTGAGGGGCTGAGGCGACAGGCCGAAGCCCAGGCAGCAGGGAACGTTGAAGGGAACTACAGTGTTTACTGGGAGGATGGCCTCCTCTACAGTGAACCCAAGGCACCCCTACACGGATCGTCACGAGCCTTGGTAGTCCCTCAACGTTATCGAGCCTTCCTTCTGGAGTTGGCTCACGAGATCCCATTGGCAGGACACCTGGGGCAAGACAAGACCTTCGCCCGTCTTGTCCCACACTTTTATTGGCCTCAAATGAAAGTGTCGTCCGATACCTACTGCCGGACATGTGTGTCTTGCCAAGCCAGTGGGAAAACAGGGGTGAAGCTGAAAGCTCCCCTGGAACCACTTCCTGTCGTTAGCACCCCCTTTGAAAGGGTGGGCATCGACATTGTGGATCCGTTAGATCCGCCAACGTCAGCTGGTCACAGGTTTATCCTGGTCCTGGTGGATCATGCCACACGGTACCCAGAGGCAATACCTCTGAGGACCATAACAGCACCTGTTGTGGCTAGGGCCCTAATGGGAATCTTTACCCGAGTGGGTTTTCCCAAGGAAGTTGTGTCCGACAGGGGGACCAACTTCATGTCAGCGTACATGCGGGCGATGTGGAAGGAGTGTGGAGTGACCTACCGGTTCACAACTCCTTACCACCCCCAGACCAATGGTCTGGTGGAGAGGTTTAACAAAACCTTGAAAGGCATGATCAGAAGTCTGCCTGAAAGCCTGCGGAGGAAATGGGACGTCCTCCTACCCTGTCTACTCTTTTCCTACAGGGAAGTGCCACAGAAGGGAGTGGGCTTCAGCCCCTTCGAGCTTCTGTATGGGCACCCTGTACGTGGACCTCTCAACCTGGTGAGAGACGGATGGGAAAGAACTCCCAGAAAGCTTCCCCAGGATGTGGTGAGCTACATGCTGGCCTTCCGGAGCCAAATGGCTAAGTTGTGGAAGCAAGCTTCTGACAACTTGGAAGCCAGCCAAGCAGTGATGAAGGCGTGGTATGACCACAATGCTCACCCGGTGGAGTTGGAGCCTGGCCAGAAGGTGTGGGTGATCGAACCAGGAGAGCTTAGTGCCCTCCAGGATCGCTGGTCAGGACCCTTTGAGGTGTTGGAGAAGAAGGGTAAGGCTACCTACTTGGTGGACCTGAAGACCCCTCGTCAGCCCCTGCGGGTGCTGCATGCCAACCGCCTCAAACCCCACCACGAGAGGCCCGAAGTCATCTTGATGATGGTGACTGACGGAGGAGAGGACATGGAAAGCGAGCCTCTCCCTGATTTGTTTGCGTCTCAAGAGAAGGATGGGTCGGTGGAGGGAGTGATTCTCTCCCCATCTCTAACTCCTGAACAGCAGGAGGACTGTCGCCAGGTCCTGGGGCAGTACTCTTCGTTGTTCTCCCTTGTCCCGGGTAGGACTCACCTGTGCGTCCATGACGTGGACACAGGAGACAGCCCACCTGTGAAGTCCAAGATCTACCGGATGTCAGACAAGGTGAAGGCCAGCATTCATAGTGAAGTCACTAAGATGCTGGAGCTAGGAGTGATCGAACCTTCTAGCAGCCCCTGGTCCAGTCCGGTGGTGTTAGTACCAAAAGCTGCACCACCGGGTGCCCAACCAGAACTGAGGTTCTGTGTGGACTATCGGGGACTGAATTCAGTGACCAAAACTGATGCTCATCCGATCCCTAGGGCGGATAAATTGATTGACCGGCTGGGAGCTGCCCAATATCTAAGTACCTTTGACCTTACTTCTGGGTACTGGCAGATCTCTTTGACTGATGGAGCAAGGGAAAGGTCAGCCTTCTCCACGCCCAATGGCCACTACCAGTTCTGTGTGATGCCCTTTGGGCTCAAGAACGCACCTGCCACGTTTCAGCGCCTGGTAAACCAGATCCTCACTGGAATGGAGAGTTTCTCTGCTGCTTATCTGGATGACATAGCCGTCTTCAGTAACAGCTGGGAGGATCACTTGCGTCACCTGCAAGCTGTTCTCCAGGCCCTGAGACAAGCGGGATTGACGATCAAGGCCAGCAAGTGCCAGATCAGGCAGGGGTCGGTAGTGTACCTTGGACACTTGGTGGGTAGGGGAGCGGTGCAACCCCTCCAGGCGAAGATCGAGGCCATCATGGCCTGGGAACCCCCCAAGACTCAGACTGAGGTCCGAGCTTTTCTGGGCCTCACGGGATACTACGGCCGCTTCGTGAAGGGATACGGTACCATTGTAGCCCCCCTCACGGAGCTCACGTCCAAGAAACAACCTCGACGGGTAGTCTGGACGGAGGCTTGTCAGCAGGCCTTTGTGAAGCTGAAGAAAGCCATGTGCGAGGCCCCGGTCTTAAGGGCCCCAGACTTTTCCAAGGAGTTCATTGTCCAGACAGATGCATCAGAACATGGCATTGGGGCAGTGTTATCGCAACTCAATGAAGAGGGTCTGGATCAACCCGTGGTCTTCCTATCCCGGAGACTACTTCCCAGGGAACAGAAGTGGAGTGCAATAGAGCGTGAAGCCTTTGCAGTGGTATGGGCTCTGAAGAAGTTGCGGCCATACTTGTTTGGCTCGCACTTCCTGGTTCAGACCGACCACAGACCCCTTCGTTGGCTGATGCAGATGAAGGGGGAGAATCCCAAGTTGTTGAGGTGGTCTATCTCCCTACAGGGAATGGACTTTCAGGTGGAACATCGGCCTGGAGTGGACCACGCCAATGCAGACGGTCTCTCAAGGTATTTCCGCCTTAGTGATGAGAACTCCCAAGGGGTTGGGTAGCTCTCCCCACTTTCAGCTGGGGGGGACGCGTGTTAGACCTGTCAGCCCTTTGGGTGGTCCCTCCTCATCATTATTTATTTTGTCCCACTTTTGCCTCAAACCCTGTTAGAATTTTTCCTTTTTGGGAACCACCAGACTTTTTAGTGTTGCTGCAGATTCAGGGAGCCATTTTATCTACCCCTGGAACTTCTGTCTGAGGGCTTGGAGCACAAAATGGTGGCCACCTGTGACATCATCAGAGCCCACTGGAACCTACTAGAACCTTCTGCAACATTCTGGAGCCCTGTGACAGTTGGAGGCGGTTTAGAATGTTGGGAAGCTAAGACAGAGAGTTTGCAGTTGGAGCTGGCAGTTGGCACCTGACTGGTGAAGAGAGAGCAGCAGAAACCTGAAGGAGGAAGGAGTGAGGCAGCAGGGGTGGAAACTTGTGCCTGGAGTGGGGTCCATAAACCCACCCTTGATACTAGTCCCTACTGACTGAGCCCAGCCTGGAGCCCTGTGTGGGAAGAAGCAAGAAAAACCATCTTAAGGACCTGGACAGCAGGAACAGGCCTTAGAATCCAAGAACAGCATGATCCTGACCTGGATACTGGTTTCCCTGGAGTCCGACGTCGAGAAGCCTGAGACCCGGAGCACGAGGTGGAGAAGCGGCGCTGACTGGAAAAGCAGACGTCGTACCCGGAGCCGCCAGAGGTCGAGAGAGGGCGCCGACGGAGGTCGTAGAGAGTACCAGAGGTCAAGGAGGAAGTCACCCGAGGTCGAGTGAGCGGCGTCGACGGGGGAGTGAAGTCCACCCTCCGGAGTCGCCGGAGACCGAGGTGAAGCGTGCCGGAGGTCGGGAGTGGAGGTCGCACTCCGGAGTCGCCGGAACCTGAGGAGAGGAGCACCGGAGGTCGGGAGTGAGGTCGCACTCTGGAGTCGCCGGAACCTGAGGAGAGGAGCACCGGAGGTCAGGAGTGGGGATCGCACTCTGGAGCCGCCGGAAGTCGACATCGAGCCAAGGCCGGCCGACGTCATCGAACCTGAGGTCGCCATCGGACCGGAGCCGCCCGAAGTCGACATCGAGCCAAGACTGCCCGACGTCATCGAATCGGAGGTCGAGATCGAGCCGAGGCCGCTGACATCGATCCGGAACCGCCTACCGGCGTCGTCAAGAACTGACATTGTGCCGAGGCCGCCGACATCGAACCGGAACCGCCTCACGGCGTCGATACGACTCCAGCGGCGTCGGAGCTTCAGAAAAAGGGCAGTAAGTGGAATAGAGGGCGCCTAAGGCCCTGTGGAATCCTAAGAGACTACTCTAGGGGTTAGAGAGGTGCTGGAACCAGCTTGACTGTGCCAGGGGTGAGCTGAGACTAATTCAGAGGGGTTGTGTAGAGTGAGAGAGCCAGGTCTCTAGTATTCCCCCCTTGATCTACCTCAGTTTGGGCCTCAGCCTTGTCCAAGCCAGGGAATAGACACCCTCAAGCTATCCACCTAACCACAAGCTGTGCCTGGGCCAAATCAGCCCATAGTAATCTCAAATGTGATCTGATTCTATAAGTGTCACTGTCAGCTTTTAATTATTTATTGAGAGCACTGTATTTGTTGTATTTAACCTATTTATTGCTCCACTGTATTTATTGTTCCACAGTATTTATTGTCGCACAATATTTATTGGTTTGCAGTATTTATTGCTTCAGAATATTTAATTGCCTGTATGTAATGCACTTATATTTATGCCTTAATTATTTATGATCACCCCTATTTATTGAACCATTAAGCCAGTATTTATTTGACCTGCACTATTTAAAAAGCCTTGTATATTGTGATTGTGTTATTATTTATCTAATCAGCAACTAAGAGAAAAAGAAGATAAAGCAAGTTATTTTCATAATTTTTACGGTGTAGAGTCGTTTTTGGAACGGATGCACTCATGGTTATTGGATGGGTATGTCGTATGCTTAGCACGGTGCCTGATTCCTGACCACTCGAGCCAAGCTACCACACTGTGTATGTCTGGAGAGACCCCGTTACCACCAACCTCTTCAGGCGTGGGAGTGGGGTTTTTCTAACAGGTATGCACAGGGAGATTAAGTGATTTGTATCACAGGATGTTCAGCGTCATTGGCGAGACTCAAACCCGGTTCCCCAGGTTGGAGATCGACAGCCCTAGCCGTTAGGCCAACTCCTATCCCCAATATACCAAGATCGTTTTTTTGTCATATTGGCAGTGGAGTTATATGCTATATGAAGTAGTTCAATGGTAAGAGAAAAGTTCTCAGCACATAGGAACAACAGAACATTTGAGAAGTCAAGTGACGACTTAAGATAACAAGGACAGATAAACAAGGAAATATTGTCTGTTGAATGAGGAGAGTGTATATTCTATTTTTTTATGTTTGATACAGCATGAACCTAGGTCCCAGGAGAAGCTGAGGATTGTAAACAGAGTATATGCACTATAGAAGGACCATTTTAGATATGAAGTTTTGCAGGTAGAACTGTGTGGGGTCAATTTCAGACCAAACTACAGAAACCAGGATGTGATGGGGAGCGGCAGGGAACTTGCAATTATGAGAGAACTAGATGACATACTTTACAGTTGGTATTTATGAGATAGACATTTTCAATTTGTGGCACAGGAAGATACAATGATGTGTCTAGAATCATATCAGTTTTAGCAATGTGCCAAAGGCGACATTAGGAGCAGGGCCCCCTCAGCACAGTACTCTGGCCTGAGAGCTCTTGATTAAATCCAGAATGGGGGTCCCTCCAAGTACCTTGCAGGGGCCCCCCTCAAGTTTGGTTACGCCACTGCCTGTCAAAATTAGAGATCACCACCTGCCTAGAGTGATCTTTGCAACAAATGTGTATCCACCTGTACAATGGGTGCACTTTCAGTATTGATGAAATCTGAGTGGACTGCCATGTAATGTGACCTACTCGGCACACACCTTGCAGTAATATACTTCCAAAGTGGAGTTTTCTTACTCTGTGTCAATGACATTTGAACATTTTCCTTTCCACAATCACTGCCCTTGCATGGTGGTCCTGGGAAGGAAAAAATAGTGACTGCTACTCCACCCTAAATAGGGGTGTGACGCCGCCACTGTGTCTTAAAGGTTAGAGGACCACCAATGGCGTAACAAAAGCTGACGGGGCTGTTGTTGTTTGTGTTAGGACTCTGGGCACTTTACCACTGCTAATCAGTGCTAAAGTGCACATGCTCCGTGTGAAAATTGCTTTTATGATTGGTTATCCCTGATTGGTATATTTTGATTCACTAGGCAGCCCCTAGTAAAGTGCACTAAGTGTGCCAGGGCTGGAAATCAAATGCTACTAGTCGGCCTGCAGCACTGATTGTGCCACCCACATGAGTAGCTCTGCAAAGGTAACTCAGACCTGCCACTGCAGTGCCTGTGCGTAGTTGTTAACTGCCCCCACTTGCCAGGCCCTAACCTTCCATTTTCTTACATGTCATTCACCCCTAAGGTAGGCCCAAGGTACCCCTGTGGGCAGGGTGCAGTGTATGCGAAAGGTAGGACATGTACTGATTTGTGTGACATGTCCTGATAGTGAAATACAGCCAATTTAGGGGCATATTATCAAGGACGGCGTTAAAAATTATCGCCGGTTTAGCGGCAGAAAACTGCAGCTAAAGCGGCGATAATGGGCTTGATAATATGCCCTTGAGAATTCCAATAGATGTCCATGTTCTGGTGTGAACATGGGCTTCTTTTGGAATTCTCCAGGGCATATTATCAAGCCCATTATAGCCGCAAACCGGCGATAATTTTAACGCCCTCCTTGATAATATGCCCCTGAGTTTTTCACTATTGAAAGGCTATCTTGCCCCATAAGACAGAATGGGGAATGCGTTGTAACATTTTACTAGCATATCTTCCCATAGGGATAAGATGAACAATAAAGTTTAGGCTCTCTGAACTCAGAATTTAATAACACATCTTTTACTAAAGATGGTTTTTAAATTGTCTGTTGAAAATGCCACTTTTAGAAAGTTAGAAAGTAGGCGTTCTCTTGTTTAACCATTCTGTGTGCCTCTGCCTGTTTGTGTATTGACTGTCTGGTTTTACAGTGACAGGGGCTGGGGAGGTGCATTCTCTCAGACAGCCACCGGGGAGGGGGATTTGATGTGATCCTGCCTTTCCTGAATGAGTCAGCTCTAGGTTTAATAGGCCTGATCTGCATTTGTAGTGGTGGGAGGAGTAGCACCTGTACCTGAATAGGACTGTGCCTGCCTTCCACAATGCTGACTCCTCCCCCCTGTGGTGTGTCTGGAGCCAAGGCTCACACTAACAATGGATGTTGTTGTGCGTTTGCAGAGTGGCCCCAGAACTGATTTAAACTGGGCTCAGAGCTCCTTGCACAAAGAGAACAAAGACATTTTTGGGTATAAGTATCATACCCAAAACCCCTGAACTTTACACTACTTCGGAATCAAGAGGAACCTTTGCCAAGGAGAAGAGCTGGAGAAACTGAGGAGAATTACTGCCCTTGCTCTGTGTCTGGGGTTGGCCTGCAGTTGCTGTTTTCTGCCAAGGAAAGGAGAAGGACTTTGCTATGTGCTGTGTCCCCTGCTGGAGGAGAGTCTCCAAGGGCTTGAGTAAAGCTTGCCTCCTGTTTTGAAGTCTCAGGAACACAAAGACTTCACCCCAGCTCCCCTGAATTTCCTTGCTGGGAGTTCTGACATGCCAGGAGTGCCTGTGACTGTGGGGGGCCTCTAGAGGTTGTGTCTGCTGCTGGGCGCTGGAAAGCAACGCAACAACAAGAAAATCGATGCATCACTCTTCTTGCAACAGTTTTTCCGACTGGAGGCCTTGGTGCGAGAAGAATCTCCCCGCACTGCTGTGCCGCTGCTGAAACCGACACATCGAGGGATCGCAGCTGAACAGGTTGACACAGCGCCACTCGCTGCCGCCGCATCGCTTGCCCGCCGCATCCTGGATTTCCACGTATCGTCCCTGTGCAGCAAGTTTTCCGTGACGCATCACCCAAGGATCGGAGTTGTCCCAAAATCGACACGCCGCTTCCCCCTACAGATCAGACCCGACACATCTCTCCCCTGTGTACAGCGGAACTGTCGCATCGCATCCATGAGGATCTCAGGAACCAACTCACCTCTTTGTTTTTTGATGCTTCCCATTGCTGCAGCTGCTTGGCTTGGTGAATTCTGTCGCAACGACAGGTACTTTGCAAGAAATCATGCATCCATGGTTTTCTATGGACTCAGTCGCTAAAACCTTTTAAAAGTCATTTCCCTTAATACTGTATGTTGGATTTTTATTGTTTTGGTCTTGTTAAGTTTAGAGAAAGATATTTTACTTTTCTAAACCGGTGTGGTGTCCATTTGTGGTGTTATCACTGTGTTACTGTGAATGTTGGTACAAATACTTTACACACTGCCTTTGGGATAAGCGTGTCTGCTCATGCCAAACTACCAAGGGGGTGAGCAGGGCTTATCTAAAGTGTGCATCCCCCTTACCCTGACTAGAAGCAAGGGTCCCTATTTGGACAAAGGTACCTACCTCTGCCAACTAGAGACCCCCATTTCTAACATTGCCCAACTCTAAATGCCCCTCTCTGTTAAGTTTATGTTATTAAATGTGATTTTTAACATTTGTCGAGATCTGGTTTCGGCTGATATATTGTCTCAAAATAAATTACGAGTCGAAAATTGTCGGGCAGTGCACTATTAACTGGGCGTTAGGTATAATGCTCTTAGTTTAGCTAACGTTGGCCCTTATGTGTTTTCTAAAGCACTGATTAATTCAGATGGCATGCTGTACAGAATGTGTGGTGCACTCCACGTTTTGAAAATTGGCCTCTCTTGTTTTATCCTAAGGGACAGCACAGTTAGGCAATTCCATAGTTGTTACATTTTGTTGATATAAACCTTTATGTTATTACAGATTTATCTACATTTCTTAATTAATTGGACTTTCCCAGCTATCGCCCAGAAGGTTGCTAGGAGCCATGAGAACACTTTTAGGTGCTGAAGAGAAGAAAAGCAGTGCGTCATCCACAAATAACTGTATTTTGTATCTGGTTTTGACAACTTGTGCTCTTTGCCACATTTCTTTTTGGTTTAATCGGCATTACATTTCAATTGGATTTTGTGAAGAAATCGAGTTTAGAACAATACTTCACAGCTTCCACATCAGAGAATCACATTATCACAAACTATCAGTTGGTTATAATAGTTAATGGTACTGATCATAGTGAGTACCCAGGAGCTCTACTTAGCGGCAGCTCCTTCACTTTGGTGGAGGAGCGTCGCCCCACTGCTTTTCAGCAGTGTAGGAAAGGTAAAATAAAATGATAATAACTAGCTGTTATTGTCATTTTATTTTTCCTTGCTGAAGCAAGTTTTGGGATAGGGCAGGACAGGGCTTGACTGTTGTCACCGCCAGCAGGGGGAGGAATGGTATGTCCACTTAAGTGCACATGACGGTTTGGCCGGCCGTCTTGGGCTGGCCAAACAATCATGCGCACTTTGCATGTTCTCCCCTGGGCTGTAATGTGCAGCCTGGGTGGAGACCATGCACAGGCTTCCAGTCCCCATCTGAGCGCCGAACCACGGCGGTCAGAGCAATCACTACGCTGCTGTCATGGTGACAGCAGTTAAGTGATTGGCTTAGGGGAGCCTGTGTGCTTCCAGTAAGATAAGCTAGGACAGACGACAGAGGAAGACAGCGGGCGTCGAAAGGTAAGAGAATTTTTATTTTTTAACTCACTCCCGCCATTATGTATCAGCCGCCACTGGCTCTACTATGCATCCGGGTAACAGATACACCACAGGTAATGTTTCCAACATACATGGCCCGGTCTCCCTATTCAGCAAAATTCTGCTATCAATCGGTAGCAACCTGGAATTAGGTTAGCATAATGGATCAAGGGACAGGGGGTTGTACGGAATGCAGAGGATTCAAGGGACAGGGGGTTGTAAGGAATGCAGAGGATACGAGGTAAAACATTTTGGTGATCAACAAATGATTCAAAACCCTAGGTCTGGGAGGATGTGGGGTGGCAGTCAAATAATTTAGAGTTTTCACTAAGGGTAGGTAAGGTCCAGCCAAAGAGTGGGGATGGTGTAACGAAGTACAGTAAGCTGTTAAAGGTAGGAGTGGTATAGGCAGGGTAGGCAAAGAAGTAATTAACAGAGCTACAGGGTGTATTTTGTGATGGGGAACGTGATGTACTGTGCACATCATTCTGCCTACAGTTAAGTGTGTTAGGCTCTGATTTACTAAATTGTCAGGCAACGCAGCGCAGCAGCCAAGAATGCTGTGCTGTGTTGCATGAGAAGGAGCAATCAGGAGTGCGCCATATTTACAGAAATATGGCACTTTCCTCCCCTCTTCCTAACACGCTGAAATTTGCTGCCGTACGCTACACACACACCTTTGCACCTTAGTGCAAGGGTGTCTGCGTGAGTTTAGCATAGGTTTTGTACTGGAAGGTTACCCATCCAGTACAAAATTCAATGCTTAGACTAAGTTTAAAACTTTGTCCACTTTGTAGGTGTGCTGTACAATGCAGCACACATGCAAAGTCGGAAAAGAAAGTAGACATAAAAATGGTTATCCACGATCAATCAATCAATCATTCAATCAATCAATCAATCAACAAACAGTATTTGTTGAGCATGGCTATTAACTCCTAAGGGTATCCAGGTGCTAGGATCTTGCTTGTCTCAGTTGAACAGCCAAGTCTTAAGTCCCTTTTTGAATTCAGCCAGAGAGGGCGATGTGCACGGGTGGAGGGGTAGGTCGTTCCTGGACTTGGCAGTGAGGTAGTGGTAAAAATGGAGGTCTCTAGTTGACAGTGGCTTGCACCCTGTCCAAGTAGGGACCCTTCCTTTTAGTCAGGATAAAGGAGTTACACACCCAAGATAACCCTTGCTCACCCCCTTGGTATCTTGGCATGAGCAGTTATGCCTATCTCAGAAGTAATGTGTAAAGGATTTGTACATAACACACACAGTAACGCAGTGAAAACATTACAAATGGAAACCACGCCAGTTTAG
Organism: Triturus cristatus; assembly: GCF_964204655.1. Classification (NCBI taxonomy): domain Eukaryota; kingdom Metazoa; phylum Chordata; class Amphibia; order Caudata; family Salamandridae; genus Triturus; species Triturus cristatus. The sequence goes on along the minus strand of NC_140589.1, from coordinate 633,778,272 downwards.
AAAATTAAACAATCTTTATCTGAAGCAAACAAGATCAATACAACAAAAATCCAGCATACAGAAATTAAGATAGCACTTTTTAAAGATTACAAGCAATTCTGGCCATATAACTCTATGGATGCAGTTTTTTTTTACACAAAGTACCTTAAATGTGTCAAAGTCCACCAGGAAAAACAGCTGTAGAGGAGGGAAGCATCAGAAAACATTGTGATGCGTAAGTTCCTGAGTCCCCGGGGAAGCGGTGTGTCAATTCTTCTGCACGCAGAAGTGTTGTATTGGTCCAGACGGTAAGGGGAAGTGATGCATTAAAATCCAAGATGGTTCCTTTCTGCGGGTGATGCGGTGGAAAACTTGGCATACAGGTGCGATGCAGGAAAATCCAGATGCGCTGGAAGTCGATGCAGCAGCTGCAGACAGGCTGTGTGTCGATTCTTTCATCTGTGGTCCAATGATTCGTCAATTCTTTCAGCCGCACAGCAGGGCCGGCGGTGGTCTCGGACTTCAGAGACACGGTGCGCTAAACTCGGGCTGAGGCAGTTTCTTTGGCTGCGGGCAAGCACTGTGTTGAATTTTTCGGCTGCACAGCGGTGGTCCATGGAGTTTTCTCCCACACAGTGGTGCTGCTCTGGAAAGAAAGGCCCTGGAAGGGTTAAGCGTCGATTTTGAAACCTTTTAGCATCAGCAACCACCTCCAAGGGCCCAGAAATGGAATTAGCACCACTTGGCAGATCAGAACTCCCAGCAGTGAAGTTCAGGTATGCTGCAGCTGAAGTCTTTGATTGCCCTGAAACTTCTTAGCAGGAGGCAAGAACAGACAAGCCCTTGGAGAAACTTCTCAAGAAGGATACTCAGCAAATTCCAGTCCCCTTCCTCTCCAAGACAGAAGCAGCAACTTCAGGCCAACCCAGCAAGGTAACACACAGCAAAGGGGCAGTACTCCACCTCACAGCCCTTCAGCTTTTCTTCTTAACAGAGTCTCCTCTTGATCCAGAAGTATTCTTGAAGTTTGGGGTTTTAGGTCCAAAACGTATACCCCCTTTGCCTTTGAAGTAGACATTCTTCAGAGGAGAAACTTTGCAGTGCACAGATCCTACCTTGCCCTGTGTTGGCTCCAGACACATTCCAGGGGGTTGAGATAGCATTGTAAGAGGCCAGGCACAGCCCTATTCAGATGTACGTGACAACTCCTCCCACCACTCGAGCTTAGGAAGGCCCATCAGCCTGGTGATGGGCAATCAGGACATACCGGGCACACCTCACCTCCCTTTGTGTAACTGTCTAGAGGGAATGCACAAACAGGCCCTGTCAGTCTGAACTAGACATTGATTCCCCAGGCAGGCAGAGGCACAGGATGAAAAAACAAAAAAATTCCCACTTTCTAAAAGTGGCATTTTCAAACACACAATTTGAAACCCACCTTCACTAAAAGATGTGTTTTTAAATTCTGAGCTTAGAGAGCCCAAACTCCAAACCTCTAGCGTTTCCTCATTTAAAGTTACACTTGTATGAGGTTACTCTGTAGCTCTAATGATGGCCTAAGGGAGAGCAAATCCTTGCAACAGGGAAAAACGAAATTGGCAGTATTTCACTATCGGGACATGTAAAACACACCAGCGCATGTCATACCCTTCACATACACTGCACCCTGCCCACGGGGGTACCTTGGGCCTACCTTGGGGGTGCCTCACATGTAGTAAAAATGAAGATTTGGGCCTGGAAAGTGGGTGCACTTACCACGCTGACATGGCAGTTTAAAACTGCAGTCACATACACTGCAGTGGCAGGTCTGAGACAAGTTTACAGGGTTACTCATGTAGGTGGCACAAGCAGTGCTGCAGGCCCGCTAGTAGGATTTGATTTACAGTCCCTGGGCACACATAGTGCACTTTACTAGGGACTTACTAGTAAATCAAATATGCCAATCATGGATAACCAATCAGAATCACAATTTACACAGGGAGCACTTGCACTTTAGCATTGATCAGCAGAGGTAGAGGCAAAAAGACAGGGGAACCACGCCATGGATGACAGGTCTAACAAGTAGGAGAAGAAACAACCTCCACTGTAACTTTGGTGGATGTGGGGAGTGTGTGTAATGGCAAGGGAGGCAGAGCGCAGGTGTCTGGTGGGTTGGTGGAAATTCAGGCGGTGGTTGATCGATGCTGGTCTCTCGCCGTGGAGGGCCTTGTAGGCGTGTGTCATCATTTTGAACTTGCATCTCTTCTGGATGGGGAGCCAGTGGAGGTTGCTGAGGTGAGGGGTTATGTGGATCTGTTTGATGAGGTTGAGGATGAGTTTGGTTGCTGAGTTCTGTATAGTCTGGAGTCTGAGGAGCTGGGTGGTGATTCCGGCCTAGAGTGCGTTTCTGTTGCCTATGCATCTGGTGATAAGGGCTTGAGTGACGGTTGTTCTGGTGTTGAGGGGAATCCATCTGAAGATTTTATGAAGCATGTCGAGGGTATGGAAACAGATGTAGGTGACTGCATTGATCTGGTGCTGCTTGGTGAGTTTGCTGTTCAGGATGATGCAGAGGTTGCAGGTGTGATCAGTTAATGTGGGTCTGAGTTTGGGGCGCCACCAGGTGTCATTCAACAGGGAGGTGTTCTTTTAAAAAATCAGCACTTTCATAAGCCAGAGGATGAGCTGGGTGTCATCTGTGTATGATATGATGTTGAGTCCGTGGGGTCTGACGATGTCGGCCAGAGGTGTCATACAGGTGATGAACAGTGTGGGGCTGAGGGATGAGCCTTGGGGGATGCCACAAATGATGCTCTTGAGCTCCAAGGTGAAGGGTGGTAAGCGGATTCTATGTGTGTGTCCCATGAGGAAGGATGCAATCCATTTGAGGGCATCTCCCTGGATGCCGATGTTGTCGAGTCTTTTGATGAGAGTGTGGTGGGATATGGTATTGAATGCCGCAGAGAGTCCGAGGAGGATAAGGGCCACTGTATCACCCCAGTCAAGAGGGTTCTGATGTTGTTGGTAGCATCGATCAGGGTGGTCTCGGTGCTGCGGTTAGTGCAGAAGCCAGATTGGGAGCCATCGAGTAGGCTGTTTCTTTCTAGGTGTTTGGTGAGCTCGTGGTTGATGACCTTCTCAAGGGCCTTGACAGGGATGGGAGCAGCGAGATGGGGCAGTAGTTTTTGAGTTCGTTGGGATTGGCAGAGGGTTTCTTCTGGAGTGGCCTGACCTTTCCTTGTTTCCATCTGTTGGAAAAGGCAGCCGTGGTGAATGAATGAAAGAATGAAATAGCCTTTATATAGCGCATGGCTACCCGGGAGCATCTCAGCGTTAAAGCAGTAACTGGAGCAGACCAACACCCTAGGGAAAGAGTCAGGTCTCCAGCTGTTTTCGAAAGGCAAGATGGTTGGATTCCCTACGAAGATACAGAGGTAGGGTATTCCAGAGCTTGGCGGCATTATACGAAAAAAGTCGGCCGCCACTTCTGGCTTTCTTGATCCTAGGGACTGCTACTAGGTGGAGCTCATCTGAGCGCAGTTTTCTGCTCGCCCTATAGGGGCGAATCATCGCTGTATTGATAGTGGCCCGCTCCCTTCCAGAGACATATGGACAATGCATAGGGCCTTAAAGTTAATTCTCTCCTGCACTGGAACCCAATGGAGAGAGTGTAACGCGTGCCTTGCTGTACAACGATTTGGGATCCCCATAGGCAATCTTGCTGCACAATTTTGTACAGTCTGAAGTTTCACAATCACTGGGTTTGGGGCGCCTAAATAGAGAGCATTGCCATAGTCTATCCTCTAAAGAATTAGTGCTTGAATCAGCAACTTTTTTGCTTGAAAGGGCAGAAGGGGAAGCACTTTGCGGGACATTCTAAGCAAGCCATAGCATGAAGCAGCTCTCTTCCTGGCATGAGCTTTAAAGGTGAGATCCTGATCTAGCCAGATGCCCAGGGTTTTTATCTCGGTTTTTGGGGCCGGCACCGGGCCCATGCATGCTGGCCACATGGTGCTCGCTTTAAAAGCTTAAAGGGTTGCCAAGAATCATGAGCTCGGTTTTTTCACCATTAAGTTTTAGATGTGACAGGTTCATCCAGTTGGCAACTTCCTCGAGACAGGAGTGGAGGCCATTGGACATCTGGTCCGTGTGGTTCAATGCTACAACCAGCTGTGTATCATCAGCGTATGTTACTATATGGATGCCGAAGGGGGCAACAATATCTGCTAACGGGGCCATATAGACATAAAAAAGAGTGGGGCTCAGCAATGGGCCCTAAGGAACTCTGCACTGTAAGGGGATGGGTTTTGAGGTGATGTCACCTTCAAATACCTGAAAGAATCTTTCTTCTAGGAACGATTGCAGCCATTGTAAGACTGTGCCTGTTACTCCTGTGCTCCTGAGACGGTGAACCAAAATTCGATGGTTCACCGTATTGTAGTCCGCGCTCTGGTCAAGAAGGATTATGGCTGATGACCCTCCTGAATCAAGAACCTTTCTAGATTCTTCCACCACAGCTAACAAGGCAGTTTCAGTACCTTGGAATGGGCGAAAGCCTGTTTGAGAGGGGTGGAGCAGATCATGGGACTCAAGGAACGCAGAGAGTGCGTGGTTGACATATTTCTCCGCGGTCTTACTGATTCCAGGGAGGAGCGAAATGGGGCGATAATTAACGAATTCGGCAGGATCCAAATTGTTTTTTTTTAGCTGCGCTTTCACCATTGCCCTTTAACACTCGGGGGGATCGTTCCTGTGGAGAGAGAGGCATTGATTAGGTCAGTGATAGTGGGGACAACTGTCGATGCTACCAGTTTCAAGATGTTGGGTGGTGCCGGGCCTAATGGCGACCCACTTTTGACTGATAACAGGAAGGATAAAAGTGAATCTTGGGTCAGCGGGGTGAAGGTTTTCAAGGAATGTTTGGTTATATGCGTACCCGGATCCTTATGCTCAGTTATAGTGTCACTATCTTTATGAGGCAGGCACTTGAGGATGTTTTGTATTTTGTTGAAAAATACTCTGCTTGTTCATTGTAGCACTGACCTGAGGTGTCTGGTACATCCGGAGGGGCGGGGATTTTGAGTAATTCTTTTGCAATGAGGAAGGTTTCTCTAGGGGAGTTTGCAGCTAACAAGATCTTTTCCTCGTAGTAGGAGGCCTGGGCTTTTTTTATTTCTGCCTCATATGCTCCAATGGCCGCCCTGTATTCCAGTTTGTTATTGAGTGAGAAATATTTCCTCCAAGTCCTTTCCCATTTTTTACATTGCTGTTTTAGGGTACGTAATTCGGGGGAGAACCAGGGGGACTTGTTAGGTCCGCCTTTCTTCTGGATCAATTTTTTGGGGAGCACCATGTTCAGTGATCCCTCAATCCAGTTGCAGAATCTTTCATTGGCTTTGACTGGATTAGGGTCACGGTTCGGCTTGGTCTTTTCAAGTTCTTGAGGAAGTGGTGGGGGTAGGGGTCTGTGGGTGCTCCGGAGCGGATGGAGGATATGATGGCTTTGGTGTCCTGTGTGGTGAGTGGAGTCGAGGTGGTGAGTGGGTGGTTGTGGGTGGGTGGTGTCCACATGTGTGAGGAGGTTGTTGAGGTCAGTGGGTTGGGGTTCAAAGTTGCTGTAGATGGTGGACATCTTGTTGTGGGAGTACTTCGACAGTGTGTAGCAGAGTTACTAGGTAGGGCAGATCATGTTCTTGGTGGCTGATGTGCTGGAGAAGTCTCTGACGATGCTGAAGAGTTTCTTGCTGTGGTTGGGGGTTGCTTCCATGTGGTCAGTCAGGGCGTTTTTTTTTGTGTTCTTGAGGTGTTGGTGGTAGTTGTTGAGAGCTGATTTGAAGGCGGCTTGGTCTGTGGGGTCTCTGATGGTGCACCATCGTTTTTCTAGTCACATGCAGTTGCATTTTGTGGTGCTGAGTTCTGATGTATACCAACCAACTTGTTTGGAGGATCTGCTGCCTTTGGCTGTCCTCCTGGGGGCCACACGGTCGGCGCAGTTGGTGATCCAGGCAGAGAAGTTATAGATGGCTTGTTCCAGGTTGTTTGTGGTGTCAGGCCATGTGGCGTTGATGGAGTCTATCCATTAGGTCTCTGTCACTTTGTTCCAGCTGCAGTGGGAGGAGCTCAGGGATCTGTTGGTGGTGCCAGGGGAGCCTGTGATGGTGAAGTGGACAACGGCGTAGTTGGTCAAGGTTAGTTTGGTGACATAGCTGTATTTGACTCTGTTGCTGGCTGTGAAGATCAGGTCCAGCGTGTGTCCTGCACTGTGGGTGGGGTTGGTGACCAGTTGGGTGAGACTCATGCTGCTCATGATTTCCAGGAGATTGGCCGAGTTGGTGTCTTTGGGGTCATCAAGGTGAAAGTCGAGGTCACTGAGGGAGCTGTAGTGCTTGGAGTCGATGGCTAGAGGGGCGATGAATTCAGTGATGGCGTTGCAGAATCCGGAGCATGGTCCTCGGGGTCTGTAGGCAAGTGTACCTTTGATGGTCATCCTGGCATCGAGTTGAACTGTTTCATGATTAGTGTGATGTCGTCATCAGTGGTGGTGCAGCAGTAAGTTTCCTTGTGGATGATGGCAATGCTTCCTCCGTGCTTGTTGGTGTGGTCTCAGTGTATAATCTTATAGCCATCAGGTTTTGCCGTGGCGATGTCATGGGTTGAGGAGGGGTTGAGTCAGGTCTCAGTGATGAAGATCACGTTGGGGGTGAGGTCGCTTATGGTTTCCCAGATTTCAGTGGTGTGTTTATAGAGGCATTGAGCAGGTTGCACTGGAGCAGTTCCTGGGTATTCATGGTTGGTGGAGTGAGTGTGGTGACGTTTCCTATGTGGGCGGAAGGTCCTGCGTTGCATGTGAAGTTGCAGTGGTGGCAGGCAAAGGGTCCGCCTATTGATTGGGGAGTAGATATTCAATTCAGCAGTTGTTGTTGCGGCATCCGGGGTCCAGGGCCAGGAGCTCTGCCGTGGTATATCAGTAGGTGTTGGAGGGCCCAGGGCTCCTGGCACTGGCTGTGGTCCAGGCATGGCTCGATGCAGAAAGGCTTCCATTTAGCACTCCTGCTGTGTGCCTGCGGTACACCTGCTGTGTGTAGCCACAGTGTGGCCGTGCTGCAGCCTCTATTAAGTGGGTCCTGGGGAATGAAGGGGTGCTGGGCACTGAGAAGCAAAAAGCTGGAACATCTGTGAAAATGGCAGGAAGCGAGTGGCTGGGCTGCTAGCTCTCTGCGAGTCAACTGTTGACGCAGTAATACGCAAGGCGGGAGTGGCTGTGAGCAGGGGCTGTCAATACAGAAGGAATACTAACTGGGCACAAGTAAAGTTAACAAGGCACAGCAAATAAATAATTAAATAATAGCAGTAAAATAGAGGAATGCTTCCTGGGCACAAGTAAAAAACAACAAGGCACATGTAAATAAACAATAAAATAATAGCTGTAAATTAAAGGAAGGATAACTGGCACAAGTGAAAAACAACAAGGAACACATAAAAAGACAATAAAATAATAGCAATAGAATAAACAAAGAACAAGTAATCCACACAGCAGGAGCAGTGGAGAGTGGGGAATGTGTGAGACTGCAACAGTGGCACACAGGAAACCCAGAAGACTTCAGCAGGGGGACGTGTGAAGACTGCGAGGAGGAGTTCTTTTTAAAGTGAATAGGTTTTTGCTTTAAAAACCTTGGGACTTTGCATGGGAATGGCCATGCACCACCCATGGAAGGCCCCTTGGAGCTAAGTAATGCAAAGCAGTGCAATGCACTGCTTTGCATTTCTTTCAAATGATTTTCTAGTCAAAACTGCACTGGAAAGCAAATTGATAAAAATGGATTTTGCATCAAATACAGTGTAAAATCTAAGTAAATCTACCACTTAGTGTCTTCTATGTTCTGATGTCTTCTGGTCATCATCCGCCATCCATGTCCTCATCCCCATTAGTTAGGGAAGGGTCCCAAGTAGGTGAAAATAGTTATAAAGTTAGTAATCAACGTTGTATATTGGTCACTTGTTCTGGACAATTCTAGATAGCTCTAAGAGCCATTCGTCCAGGATTGGAATCAATGTCTGACACCAGTGTCGTTAATTGCAAATTTTGGCTGTGGCAAAGAAAGTAGCAATCTATCTTTGATTGCGATTGGTCACTGCAAGTATGTCAGTTGTGTCATGTAATCTGGCTAGTTGGACAAAGGAGAGAATGTTCATGTCAGTGACAGTCAATAAGTTAACCTATATGCATTCAGCATGACTCTAGAGCAGGGCAGTCCCACTGTGTAGAGAGTGATCCACAGTCTCTTCAGGAACATCTCCATCTGAGTGTCCCAGCTGATGTGTTCTGTGTAGTTGCCTCTGGATCTAGTGCCAGTTATTAAAAATGTTGAAATATGGAAACTTGAGTCAGGATCCTCTGAGTGCCCTATCATAACCATGGAGCAGGGTGACCCAGTATTTACGTGTGCATTCTTTCTCCAGCTCTGTCTGCCATTATAGATTGAATTCCCATTGTGTGGGTTTTGAAAACAGTTCATCAACCAGACGCTATTTAATAGGGCTAAATATTTCCTAATGGGTGAAAGGGGTAATAAAGTAATCATCAGACCCAGGCTGCTGTTAAGGCAGTGTATCAGTTGTCTTTTATTTCCTGGAATTTGAGGCATCTAACCTGTACTCTGCCCTTAAAGAGTCAAAAGATATGAGCTGTTCATCATGCCATACATGTTCTACAGAGAAAATCCCTTTGTCGGACCATTCCTTCCAGAAAAGGGGAAAGCTGCTGATTGTCTAGTCTGCTTTATGCCATGTAGGGGGCCAATTTATATAACAACGGGTTAACCGTGACTCGTTTGTGGGCTGTTTCCAGTCAGATTGTTCAGTGAAAGTGGAGTTATCTTCCAGACATACACCAGGGTTGCTGTTGCTAGGTGCTGGACTAGTCCACTCTATGCTCACCCAGATTGGCACTTCTTGCAGCTGTGGTAGGAAATGAGATCGAATTCCTATAGGCTTTGGTCTATCATCATCATCAAATTACTTTATTTGATAAAATACAAATTGATCATAAAAGTACAAGCATATATAAAATCAGCAGCTTACAAAATGTAATAAATATAATTTGTCAGTTAAAAGTCAATAAAAACAGATTGCAATTTGTAATGTATTCCTAGCTATTGTTGCAGTCTCCCAGACTTTAACAACAGGCACAAGAATGATGCTACACAATAACACACAAAATGATCGGGCAAAATTTGTAAAAAAAAAAAACAGGCCTGGCAAACACTGTCTAAATTTATATTTAAGTATAACTGGGACAATAAACCGTATGCGGTGCTCAAGACAGAATTTACAAAAGAAAAAGATATTAAGATTTGATTGGGGAGCTGCACCATCGCAAGGACATGGCGGCAACGTTTGAGGAGAAAAGATTCCCCCTGGGTAACCCAACATACAAGGAATGAGGTCTAATCGACACCTTAATAATACAAATCTGTGGCAATGATTTGTCACAGATGAAAGGTAAGGAACTGACCCCTTGGGAAAGACTGGCCCCTCTATATAAGATGTCACCATATGTGTGTTACTGTTAGTTTAGTATCTCTCTTTGGCCATTATAGTTAAGAAACGACTTTTAATAGAATTGCTTGAGATATTCAAGCATTCAGCAGAAATTTCAAAAAGAGATAATAAACCTAAAAAGGTTTGGGTGCTCTTAACATGAGAGATCCATGGGAACCTATATGCAGGATTCAAAGTGAGGCAGTCTTTTATAAACTGCTGTGTGAGATCGAAAGATTCCCTTCTCCATATAGAATGCCATAAGAGGATTGGTGCTAAACATATCTGGTCAGATATATAAGGGATGTCCAGTTTGAAAGGGCAGATGAAGTTATAACAACTTCCAGGGAGGGCTACTATTTTTTTCCAAAAAGTGTCTTCTATTATTTGAAGGAGGTAGGGTCAGTATACCCCCATACTCCTGCCCCATAGGTAGCTACGGAAGTGGATTTGGCCGTATACGCTTTTTTAATGACACCCGATGGTTTCGAGCCTAGTTTTTTAATAAAGGAATACAGGGCACTGATGTTTTTTTCTCTCATAAAGCACCATGTACTAAGACGGTTTCTTGATGGCCAGCCAGAAATAAACCCCACTTGAGAGCTGTAAATCTGTAACAGCATCAGTGGTGTAACAAAACATGAGGCACCCCCCCTGCAAGATATTTTAAAGAGACCCTCACACTCACATCAGTAGGGGCTGAAGGGGCCCCCTCCAGTATGAGTAAGCCTGGGGGATCCCCGAACGGTGGGGGCTGTGGGCGCCTTTGTTACACTCCTGAACAGGATGAACTTGAGAGTCTGGTTGGCAGGATCTCTTGTAAAATCCTGGTGTCCACCTTAATCACGGAAATGAGGTGGTAGCTGGGGCAGTCTTGGGTTTTTTCCCCCTCTTTTTGGATAAGGGTTATAGTAGCTCTATTGGACATTGGATCTAGTGACCCAGTGGCCTCTGCCTCTTTAAAAACAGAGCATAGTAGAGGAGTCAAAAGTGATTTCCTTGCTTTATAAAATTCCCCAGCAAAACTGTCCTCGCTGGGTCACCTACATTGGGGAAGGTAGATCTTTATTTGCCCTTCTAGCAGGGCTCTTCCTGCAGCGGACAGAATAGGTAGTTTGAGTGTACTGTCAAATGCGGTCTCAGAGGTGTAAAGGTCTTCATGCAATGTCGAGGGGATGGGTGAGGAGGTGGCATTTTTTATCACAGAAGGTGGCTATGGTCATCTGTGATTCTTAGTGGTGGAGCTGGTGAGCCAGGTGTCTTCTGGTCTCTCTACGTGCTCCTAACATAGATCCTGGAAGTAGGGGTTGCTGGAGCACGACCAAAATAACCATGCAGAAATTCAGAAAGTGAAAGAGCAATAAAATGCCTTTAAATGTTGTTTTCATCTTGAAACATTTGTGCCTTCAAAGATAGAGGTTAAATGCCAGCTTATGTCTTCTGACAAATGACTGCTTATTCTTTTAACATGAAAACTGTTGTTTATTTTCCTTTCTTTGATTGCAAATTAAGGGGAATTTGTTAAGCTGAACTATCTGTCAATCTTGTTGGGAGTACGGAGAGTGTAAAAGTAAAGGATGTAAGATGTTTTTTTTAACACACAGCAACATTTAAATACCTGTACATGAACTGTACAAATATTTCAAAACATATCAGCAATTAGGGCAGCACAAATTAAGCACATTTTTGGTAATTCTGAAGTGTGATAGAAACAAACATTTTAATAGGAGCAAAACAAATTCTAGGCACTTTACTTGGTGATGCACAAATGATAAATATTTGCAGAAACAAAATTTCCACATATTGTTATTTGCTCCCTATATAGTTTTATCAGTAAAACTTTAGTGACCATTTCAATCAAAAAATGTAGTCTGTAAATGACAATGCACTCCCACACCATGGTTTCGTAATATATTCAAAGCAGTGTGCTCCAAAATGTGCCACCGGCTATATATCACACCGTATCACTTTCCTGCTGTATGGGCATGGCTCACTTACTACATTTGTTCTTTGTGTGACACTTGGATTCACAATCCATATGGCTTCAGTGATATAACATTGATTGCAGCAACCCCCCTCCCGCTCTGAAAATAGTTCCTTCTCCACTTGCTAGTAATGTTTTTTTTAGTTTCAGCAAAGCTTTCATAGCTGCCTGGGTGAAAAGGAAATTTACAGTGCATTTAGCTGTCAGTAATTCTTTTTTTAAAGTAGGTGAGGAGTTGCTGATGTACTGCTCGGTTTAATCTCTGACTGTCTGTTCCAAAGTCTTCTGTACAGCCCTGTAATGTTTTTGGATAAAGCAGATTCTCTAATAAATAGCACACTTTATTTGCTGCCTACAGTGTCTATGGGGAGGAAATTAAGGGGCAGATTTACTATTCTTTCACGCAATGTGACGCAGGAGGGGAACTTGCTGCGCTGCATTGCGTGAAAGGGAGATGTTGGACTTTGACCTTTCTGCAGGGTCACCCCCAAACCGTTTGCTTTCACCCTCTTGCTTTCTGAAAGCGTTTTTGTTAGCCTTTAGGACTCTGCGCACTTTACCACTGCTAACCAGTGCTAAAGTGCTAGCGCTCACTCCTTTAAACATGTTAGAATTGGCTTACACTCCTCTGTCAAATTTAATTTACTTGTAAGTCCCTAGTAAAGTGGTACTACATGTACCCCGGGCATGTAAATTAAATGCTACTAGTAGGCCTGTACTTAAGTAGCACTTTATATGTATCTCAGGCCTACCATTGCAGCCAGTGTGTGCAGTTTTAGCCTGCCATTTCAACATGGCAAAATAAACCTTTTGCCAGGACCAAACCTTCCTTTTAATTACATATAAGTCACCCATAAGGTAGGTCCTAAACAGCCCATAGGGTAGGGTGCAGTGTATTTAAAACGTAGGACAAACACTTTTAAGTTTAACATATCCTGGTAGTAAAAAACGTTTAAGTTTGTTTTTCACTACTGCAAGGCCTGCCTCTCCCAGAGTATAAAATTGGAGTTACCTTATTGTGTTTAATAAGTTGTAACCTGCAGTTGGGAGAAGTGAGACAGGTCAAGTTTGGTGTCTAATTGTATGTAAAACACATCTTTAATGATAAAGTTGGATTTTAAGTCACAATTCTGATAATACCACTTTTAGAACGTTGGCATTTTCTTGTCTTAGCCATTTGATGCCTGGGTCCCATGACAAGGTGTAGCTGACACTTGGTCCATGTGTATTGCTCTCAGACAGTGAGACAGAGTGAAGATAGGTGTTGACAAGATGGGCCACTCTGAGGTAATGAGGATAGGTGTTGTCACCTACCACACTTGCATATCACACAGGCTGTGCCTGAGCACTCTCACAAAGGGTTTGTCATTAGTCCTTGGTGACCCCAGACAAGCTGAGACCAGGACAAGGAGGAAGAGGTTGCCTGACACCTCAGAGAGGTGAAACGTCTAGAAGCTTCCTCTACTTCAAAGTTGGAACCAGGTATAAATATTGGACCCTTAGACCCAATTCTTCAGTACACACTTGACCTGTGGTCTCTGCCAGGAAGAATGACTGCTGTGCTGATGAAAGGACTGCCAGTCTGCTGGACTGCTGCCTTGAAGTACTGCTGCCCTGCTGTGCTGATCTGCTGCTCTGCTGCTCTCTTGTCTGGGTAAGACGGACTGGACGTGCACCTCTAAACCCAGGAACCCAGAGTGCCTCCAAGGGCTGGTTGGCTAGCCTCCTGATTAGAAGCCTCAGGTTCATTACAGGCTTCCAAGAAACTTGAACCCAGCACCAGGACTGCCATCTGGGAGCCCTGCCCTCCCAATTGATGCCACCCCAGTCCTGGACCCTTGTTAGAGGGCCTGAAGGTGCTGTGCCAGCCCATCTGTGATCCCTGCAGAACTGACGAATCTCCTTCGTGGTGCGGTTCTTCTCCTGCCGAACCAGTGCATCTCCTCTGCTGCTCGACTCATAGCCCTCGGAACCATCACAATGCCTCTTCTACACAGACTTCCCCCAATACAAGGACTTTGCATCGTAGCCCATCGGAAAAGCCATGGCGCAAAACACCTCCATGGGAGGACCTCACACTTCGCAGCTCCCTGGAACTACCACTGCGCAACGCAGTTCCTTGCCCAGACCTCGCATCACCCCTGCTGTGCAACGCATCCTCAATACGGGAGAGCGCATCTCTCTGCAACCAAGATTAAGGTAAGATTAAGGTACTGTGTTCAGTGGATTTAAGTGGGTCTCAGTAGCCGGGCCATGCTCATTGCGGTCGACCAGAACTTGTAAATTAGTCCTGGACCAGCGAGACCAGATAACCGCAGTTGGCACTTTGTGCTTTTTAGCACTATTTTCACTGTGATCTTTAATCTTGCATACTTTCAATTCTACTGATTGGATTTTAATTGTTTTGGGTTCGTTTTATTTATTAAAATGTACTCTATCTAACTTGGTGTGGGATTCTTCTTGGGTTGTGTATCACATTCTTACTGTTTGCGCAAATATTGTAAACATTGCCTCTAAGTTAAGCCTGACTGCTCATTGCCAAGCTACCAGAGGGTTGAGCACATGTTAATTTGGGATTTGCTTATCACTTTACCCTGACAAGGGTTGTGTTTGCTGCTTGAGTAGGGTTTCACCCTCCCTCCTTCAATCAGTAACCCAATTTCTTACAGGAGAGTACATAAATGGTCTACATTTACAAAGATATGGAGCATTGTTGCTTGCTCCTTGCACTGGTGCACTCTGATGCACCAATGCAGGCACCCTTGCACTTTAGTGCCACATGGGGTATTGTTACAGTAAGGGACATTTTCTTGCACAAAAAAAATCCTTAGAGGCATTTTCCTCATTCTATGTGTGCTGCAGTACACATAGAAAGAGGAATTAACAAGGAAAAATGTAGATATTTCTCCTCATTATGCTTCTGTTGGGTAGGCGCACCATTTTGGTGCAAATCGAGGTTTAGAAGCCTTTGTACATCTGGATGTGTACATGGGTGGATGCATGGAAATACCCATGTAACACCTACCCGATGCAAAGTAATGCAAGGCAGAGCTAAGCGTTGCCTTTTGTTCTTTGAATTTACTAAACCATGCAAAGCCATGCAAAGTGGCTTTGCATGGCTATGTAAAGCTCTAAAAGGGTTTTGCATCAGGGCAGGGCCACAAAAATGACACAACCCCAATGCAAAATCTTAGTAGATCGTCCCCTGAATCCTTATTTTTGTCTATGTAAAGGGGTTGGTGGGATCTGAGGGCCTACTTGTCTCAGGGGCATCTACAGGCCAGTGTTGACTTTCTCCATTGTGCAGAGGGATGTGCTAGTCATCCCAGGTCCAGATTTAGCTACACTGGTGAATAGTTATTTTTTCTGCTTTTCAGGATGCTGCAGTCCAATACATCAAACATCTGTCTTTCTTTGACCAAAAACATAATCTATCTTTGAGAGGGTGCCATGAGGACAAGAGAGAAAAATGATACCCTGGCTCTCGAATGTAACAACTACCAGCTGCCCAACATGTAACATTCCCCCATTAAATGGTCTAAAAAAGCCCTCTTCTCATTGCGTTGTTTGTCTACATTGTATGATATTTCTAGTGAGTGGTTGAGTGCCAAGTTTCAATACCCACCTATTAGTGTAGGTGTTGAAACAAGTTCAACAACCAGTTGAGCAGTCTAGATAGTTTAGAGAGGAAGTTTTACGTGCATAAACATTGGACATATACTGTACCTAGCACTGTTCTTTGGTCTAGCATGGAAAGTTTGTCAAAAACATACCTGCCCTCCTTTTTTGTCCATGTCTTAACGAGCTTGTGAGGAATGATTTTACGTATCAAAATGGTCATTCTGTATGTTTTTCAAGGGTTTGGTATTCTACTTCTGAAAGATGGGTATCCTGGAGTAGGGCTACATTAGTATGTTCTAATGTTTGCAGATGTGTGGTGGAGGGATTGTTCATGTCAATGGTAGATGTGTCTGAGTCTGGTGCAGTGAGTGTCTTGAATGTAGGCATATTTGCAGTTTTGTCCGGCCTACTTCAGGATCTTTGAGAAAGCCGAGGACAGAGGCTCAGGAGAGAAAGAGATGTGCAGTGGCAGTGAGCAAAGACACTGGATGTGAGCAGAAAAAGATGTGTGAATGGTTAGACTGACCAAGGTGTAATACAATGTGCAGGGATTGATACAGGCCACTAAGGGGGGGAAATGCTTGATGATCCCTGTGGGGTGATAGATCTGTGTCCCATTGGCGTCTGAGGCATAGGGAAAAGAAGAGATTCTAAGTGCAAAGCCTGAGTCATTGGACATTGCAAGTGGTACATAAAGACTTAGGACAATGGACAGTTCTTCATTCACTGCAGTGAATGACTTGTGGCTGGATGTGTACCATGCTTTACCTAGTTTCAAGGTTGTATTGAACAAAGCTGCAGTATCACTGTCCTCTCACTGCAGAATGATTCCTAGGGGATTACTTTGGCTGGAAGTGCATTGTTAGATAAGCCTAGAGTGTGGAGGGAACCGGGCCAGGAGAAGGTTGAGTGGACTGTAGAAGACACTTTCCCAGTCATTTTATGGTTTGTCTCTGCCTCTGGAGAGAGATTTCGCAATTTGGTGAAGACCATTTCATTTAGATTGCCTTTGATTCTGGCTAGTCTGCAAGTTTCAGTTCAATAGTTTTGCGTGAGGTAGAAGTCTTGAATCTTGAGAAGAATCTAGTTGAGATGTCCAAGGTATGACAGAGATCTTCATGAGGACATCATCCAGGAAGTCTAAGTAGTCCTTGAGGTCCTCTGGCTATACATAGGTTTCCCACCACCAATGAAAATCGCAATTGTGGGGTCCAGAAGACTGCAATTAGTGTCCCAGTATCGTAGGTAGGGTCAATGTTTTCTTCTTAATGGTTGGCTCTAAATAGTCTGCTGAGCTAATGATGGAGTGACTTTTCAAAGATGAACGGTGCACTCTTCTTCCCTGCAGTCACAGAACGTCAATGACATATTGATGGTGCAGAAGACAGGCTATTATCGAACGAGGCTTTTCATTGGTGTCAGGTCTGAATTGTCTAGGATGGTTTGGACATGCAATACAGTTGTTTATTTTAAGCACATTGCATCTAGAACATTTTGAAAATACTTTATAAGTGAGCTCTGAGAAGCCCCTCCTGCTGGGGTGGCTACTACAGCCTGATACCTGCCTGAAACCAGAAGGTGGTGGCAACACAGAACATGAACACGTGTTGGTATAAACTCACTTCTGTGTAGGCCCCATACTCAATCCTTGATCTAACTCAGCTGTAAGTTATGAAACAACATTACTACTAAGCTTGTATTTATCATAAATAACACCAGTCTCTTGAAATAAAGCTAATCTAATTCTAAAAATGTCCTCCTGACTTTTACTTCTCCTCTTCTGTGGAGTAACAATCCTCATTTTCCTTGCCAAAGCAAGCAGGACAGCTATTGTTAGAGGAAAAAAAGCATTTCTCCTTCTATACTTTGCACCTGATTACCACCAGATCCCAGCTGACGGTAATTTGTGACTGCAAAATGCTGTGTTTGATGATTATTCACACATTGTGAATGCTTTTCACATTCCACCAGGGAATCACATTTAGGAGATTTCAAATTGAGAGAAAGTGATGTGTAGTGGGAGTGACCAAAGATATTGAGTGGGGGGAGAAAAAGATCTACGAATGGTTTTACTAAACAAGGTGTAATGCCACTTGGAGGGATTAATACAGGCCACTAAGGGGGATGGGTTGCTTGATTATACCTGTTGATCAGTTTGCTCCATTGAAGGAAGCTTTGTCCAATGGCCCAACAGAGTAGGGGTTGTTGGAGAAAGGGCATAACACAAGTCCACTATATTTAGGGTTGGTGGTGTTATGTCATTTTTTCTGTCCCTCTCCACCAGGAAAAGAATTGCCCCGCTCGCTGGGAGAAAACTCACAGGGTATGTGGGACAGTAGCTTTTTTTTCTTCTAAATTAAACTCCCAGGAGTTTGTTTTTGAAAAACAAAAAATGCTAATAATTTGGTGGAAGACTGTTAAAACCAACAGCAGCCGTCCACCAAACTTTGTGTACCTTGAATGGAACATTCAGTATACAAAGATAACTGCTGGGACAGCTGTCATCACTAAATGTGGTGGATGGTAATCTGTCAGGGTGGCCGAGGTAGTATCCTGTGCCACCCTGATGGACAGTATTCTGTCTGTCAATGCCTAAATCAGGCTCTAAGTCATCTAAAGACACAGGTGTCTTTAAATGCTCCTCTATTGTGACTTGTGTCTTACACTACTGTGTCATCTGTAGCACTGGTGCATCTACAACAGTCTAGGAGGACGCTTCTTTACTGACAACATGCACCAAGGTAATTACATTGTAAGTATATCCACAACTAGTTACCGAAGATCAAAACCATGTGCATTTAGGTGAGAAGTAGTTTAGAATAAATATGAACTCCATTGTTAAAATTGTATACAGATGTAAAACACTTCATTTGAATAGAAACAGATATCAGTTCCAAGATTAAATCACCAGATATGTGGTTACACTGTTTTAGGGTTGACATGACATGTTTATGGCCTAATGTGGTCAAATGATCCAGTGCTTTCTTAATGACCAATTAATACACTTACACATTGTTATACTCAGGATATACTCAGTATTGATCCGCTATTCAATGTGGATTGCTTTTGCTATTAGGATGTGTATGCATGTAAAACCATTTTTTGGCCTTGCATAGAGCACCTTTTCAGCACCATGTATCATCCACACTGCTTGTTCTACTTTATCATGATGATGTTTTGAGATTATATATCACACTGCCAAGATATTTTGGGCCCTTTGCCTCATACATTGATATACTATAATGCCTACTGTAGAATTTGTTTAATGGGTGAGATAGATCTGGTTTAAAGTGTTGCTCATGACCTGCCCATTTAAGGGCTAAGTGAAAGTCAAATCACTACAAACAAGGAGAGTTCACCTTCTTTTCTCTGATCCCTCTACTCTGAAAGATCGTTAGTGTGATCCTGGCATAGCTTAGAAAGTTTTGTAGGATCCTCACCCACAGGTACCACCTGTGGCATACTTCATCATCGGATCCTCACCCACTGCACCTAGTGTGAGTGGGTTGGCTTGACGCAGTTTGTTAGTGGAACCGCAACTAGCTGCCTGCCCAGCCATATCACCAGCCATCATTTCCACCAGAAGGTCAACCAATATTGTCTTGGGAACCAGCATTTAATCCAGTGGTTCACCCTAGATTTCCAGAAAATCAATGCTCTTCTTTAGCAGAGGCCAAGGCCACATGGGGAGAAGGAAAAGAGAAAACAGAGAACAGTGGGACAGAAGACACCAGAATATACACAAAGAGTATGAACAATGCACTACCGGGACCCAGCACAGGGCCAACTTCGTGACAAATTTGCCAGACAAAACACTCACTGATACACAATTGAAGGTACTAAACAAAGGTTTAAGGGACATATTTACAAGCCCCTATCGCCACCACAACTTCACTTTTCAGGACGTTGTGGTGGCGATAGGGGTTTTACCTTTTTTACAAGACAGCCTCAGGCCACTTAACATGGCTTAACGCTGCTTTGTAAATAAGGCACCCTTTCACGCTATACTTAGCATGAAAGGGGAGGTAAATCGGTGTTGCTGTGGGCATTCCGCCGCAACTCCCATTGATTTTGATGCTGCCTCATATTTACAAAGGTGGCGTAAATATGGGGCAGCGGCAAAATTAACACAAGGGAAAATCTGGTCTTACCCTGTCGAAACAAGGATAAATGTTTAATTTCTCCTAGTTTTTGCTGTTTCCAAGTGTGCTGCATTGTGAAGCACACATAGAAACAGCAAATTGCCAATGATTGTTTATGTCCAGGAAGACCTCGCACATAGAATTTATAACACACCATTTAAAGATTGTTTATGTGCAGGAAGGGACACCTTCCTGCACATAAACAATCTTCCCCTGCAACGCAGACACCCTTGCACTATGGTGCAAGGGTGCCTGCGTTGGCGCTAGGCAGCTAAGTTTAGCACCAGCGCTGGGGGAAACGCAGGGCTGCACCATATTCTTGTAAATATGGTGCAGCCCTCCGTTTCTAAAGTGACGGAGCGTGTCGTTAGCCTTCTTGGTTTAAAGACACGCTTTGCCACTTTACTAGTAAATATGCCCCTAAGTTTTGTCCCAACCCCAACCTTTGAAAAGTTCCATTTACACTTTGAGGTAGCTGCATTCTTCTGTAAGTTACATTTGAGGGATCAAGAACAGGTGCATGGAACAAGTGGTACAGGCATATGAAAGAAGTCTAATTTTTACCTTACAAGCAGTATACACAGAAGTGGAAACGCTTGACCTTAACACTCTGAGGAAATATCAAAACCTAACAAAACATAGAAAGGGATACCCTTGACGAACTAAAACAAGATTGCAACACAGCCATTAAACCTGCTGATACCTTTTGGTAATACCAAACAATTGATTGTAGGGAAAAAATACATATAAGTCCTGAAGAAAGCCTGCTGACCCTTAGAGGGACATAGAAGCTGAGACATGTCGACCAATGGATGTTTCAGGTCATCATACCCAGACACATTACTTTGTTTTTAACCTTGTCAAATGACCTCAAATGATTTCAGGAGAGGATCCAGAAGGCAATTTTGATTCCCACTTAAATCCCTCATTCTTATTTAAGTCCTCCGCTTACATACGACCTTAAGCCCACCAACTCCCCCTAGGTGCAGTGGGGGGTTGAATCCGATGATGAAGCATGCCACAGGGGATACCTGTGGGTGAGGATCCTACAAAAGATCCCGCTAATGATCTTATTAGGAGAGGGATCACAGAAAAGTAGGTTAACCCTCCTTGATTGGAGTGATTTGATGTAATTTGGGAGGCTGGGGGTCTCCTTTTTATAGCGTCTCACTCCTCTCAAATGTGGCACAGACTAGCTGGATGTCACCAAATATAAGGAATAAAACATAGAGCAGAAACAAAGAGGGCACAGAAAGTGTTCCTGCATTAGCATTTTATAGCTAGTACTTTTGTGATTGTTTTGTTAAGGGATTGTATCTGAATAAACCCAGTCTGTTGGCTTCTTTCGAGCACAGCTTGATACTTGTAGTGTCATAAGAAATTATTGTTTATAGCAGGAAATATTCACCCACTTTCCAGATATATTTAATCAAACAGCGTCATGTAGAGTGGATGGAAATTAAATTTACGAGTCTAAAGTCACCGACGTTTTAATACAGAGCGTGAATTAAAGGCAATCAACTCTAACTGCATTACTGCAGGGATATATTTGTAATTTTTGTTGCTTAAGTACCAGAAAACTTTGTATTTCTTTTGACTTCGTGATTTAACTCCGGATAAGTGCTGTTTCTCACTTCTGAGATGCCTCTGCTTCCATTAAGAAATGTTGATTCCATTTTCTCCAGATTTATAAGTGCGTTTTTCAAATTATTTCTCCTAAAGAGCATTTGTGGGCTGTCAAGAAACAAGGTGCAGTTAGGTTTTAATTTGCTTGAATTTCCATTCTGCATTTGTCAGCGGAGCATAAACTCACCAACCCAGTGTCACACAAACCATGGGGCATATCAACAACAACCGGCGATAATTATCGCTAAGCGCACTTAGCGCTAGGATAATTATCGCCGGCTAGCGTTGATTTTTATCGCTGAGATAGCGTGCTATTAGCAACGCTTATCTCAATAGCGATAAAAATCCTCACGCTAAGTGGCTAACGTGAGATTATCGCTGGAAACCCAGCGATAATCTCACGTTAGCTTGTTGATAGGGACAGACAAACTTAGCCATGATATCCTCCTTCCATAGGATATCATGGCTAAGTCAGAAAAATACCAGATGTAAAAAAGCAGCGTTAACCGCGGTTAGCGCTGCTTTTTTTGTCTCTAACAGGGTTAGCGATATTCTTGATAATAGGAGAAATGTCGCTTAGCGACATTTCTCCTATTATTTTAGTCTGGAACGTCCCCTTTGCATCTCATTAGAGATGCAAGGGGAAGCGTAGAGTAAAAGGGTGCTAACATGCAAATTTGCATGTTAGCAACCTGTTGTTGATAGGGTGCTAGTTTTATCTCTGCTTTTTAGGCTTTTAAAGCCAAAAAAGCAGAGATAAAGCCCTTGTTGATATGCCCCTTAGGGAGGTAGAGGATGCCTTCCTGTGATTGGCCCACGTAAAAATCAAGAGATGAGGCAAGTATTTATTTTGGGACCATCGACTAATGTGTGAATTTCACAAAGCACAAAACGAAACGACATACTTTTCACGATGAGTTGAAAAAAATTATGCATACGGGTGAGAGCTGATATAAAATACGTCGTAATATACCATTGCTCTGCACAGAGCAGAATCAGTGTGTACGATTATAGAATAGGCAACGCAAATACTAGGAGACCGATTCACAAAAGCATTTTTGAGTATCTGAGTAGTACTAGAGAATTACCATTTTATGTACTCCTACATGCTTTGTGAATCGCCACAAAACGTGTAACACTCTATTAGCAGGGCTGGACTGGGAACCAAAACCGGCCCTGGCAAAGTGATCGGCCGCCCCCCTCCACCCTTCCCCCGGCCCCCCTCCACCCTTCCCCCGGGGGGGGGTTGCGGGTGCCGCCAAGCTCTTTGCCAGGGCCGGTTTTTGTCCGATTTTGTTACAGGGCAGATTTTGCAGCTATGCTGCAAAAACGGCCCTGTAACAAAAACGGCCCCCGGGGGCCCAAAACCGGCCCCCACCCGTGCGGCGCACCGGGGGATTGCCCACTGCCCGCTACGGCCAGTCCGGCCCTGCCTATTAGTAAATGTGCAAAGAGGAATAATCCTTTCTATTTGTACTTTATTCCCATTTTAGATGTTTTGGGTCCAATTCACAAAGGCATGTAAAAGTACCACAAGTGTACTACAGGAGTACTATTTTACATACTTCTAAATGCCCTTGTGAATGTGCTCCTTCCGTTACTTTGGGGCTGATTTACATATATTGATGTACATAAACCTGCACTTCTCTTTTTTGTGTACTCTTACATGCCTTTGTGATTTGGCCCCAAAGCATCTAAAATGGAGATAAAATGAGAACATTTCGATTCTACTCCTATGCAATTAATGCAAATAGAAAGGGCTGTGCCCTCTTTGCACTTTTACTAATAAGTAGTTGGACCTACCAGTGTCTATTGTCAAACGCATTTAAGGGTATCTAAAAGAGTACTCCAGTGTAGCTGTTTCTCTTACTCATAAATGCATTTGTGAATCAGTCCCTTAGTATTTTGCTTATCAGAAGTACTAGTGATTACTATGGGACACCTTTTGTCTCAGAGCCCCGTCAGATCCTTTCTTACAATATCAACCAGTTTCGGCCACTCATATTGTGAAATGGTGGGGCGGGGAGGGAAAACAAACAAAAAAAACCAGAATAATAAAGAAAGAAAATTGCACTTACCTGCTCCGACGGCCACCGCCTTCATCCCGAGCCTCACGTCCCGTCCCGTCTAGGAGCTGCTGCACACTTCACAGGCTCCCAGCTCCCGATCCCAGCGCTGCTTTCATGCTGGGAAAACTATTCCCAGCACGTGAGCAGTGCTAGGTTTGGTCTGTGCCCCTCGGTTCGGCGCTCAGACATAGACTGGGAGCCTGTGCTAGTTACTCTACCCAGCTGTACAACACAGCCAGAGGGCCGGCCAAACCGTCATGTGCACTTGGCAGTGCCCACAACTCACCCCTCCTCCCTGGTGCTGAGGGTCAGTGTGGGTGGCCTCGCTCCTCCCTCGGCTCGTAGTCGCAGCCTGCAGGACAAAAAATGAAATGATAATAAAAATGTTTTATTACCGTTATATTTTTGTCCTTGGCCTCTGCTGGCTTTCAGCAGGGGGGGCAATGCTCTTCCGTTATAACGGAGGAGCCGCCCCTGGTATCAACCATCTTTATACTTATTTTGTAAATAATCACCAAAAAAGGCTTGCTTCATGACACTATGGTTGCCCTAATATAATAAAAAATGAAAACACTAACCAAAAGTTAAAAAAATTAATCAGACAAAGTTCCTGGGAAAGAATAACTAACTAGAAATTGTAACAGTACATTTAGGCCTTCAGAACACTTCATGAGGCAAGATGGTTTTCTATGCCGTGGACTTACACAGGAAACTGATTCTAGATTTTAGGTCCCTGAAACAATTTGCGTGCTTACTGTGCCAGCCTTGGATAAGAAGAAGGTCTCAAAAGGAGAGATCTGATGACCAGCAATGAGTTAAGAGCTTCCATAAACATAAAGTTCTGAATATTCTAGTGAGATTTATTCATTTTCCAAATGTTTCATTTGTCTTTGCAGTTTTATGTAGTGTGGTCCTGGGCATTACAGCACTCTACAGAAACATGGAGGACATAGCAACCCATACACAGAACATGATGCATTGCAACTCAGTTAAAACAAAGTTAACAAAGCAACAAAATGTTGTGGGACCAAGAATAATACAAAGAACATGAAGATTGACTAAGGAGCATGAGTAGCCATGCCACTGATAAGTAAAGACCCACAGCAGGCAGTAGTAAGGAAAACAGTGGAGGCAAAAGTAAAATAATGAGCAAAATTAGTAAATATTAGTGTGAAGAAGGGATGGCAAATATACAAAATAAAAAGACCCAAAAAGCAAGTATCAGAAGTGTCCTTGTGTAAAGAAGCACATTTAGGTGAGCCCCAGGCAAATACATCTGTGGATCAGAATATGTTTGCAATCTTTCTTGAATATTGTCAAGGATTTAGTGGTGTGTTAGCAATATATAAAGATCTTAAAAACAGAAGGATAAATTCCCAGCAGTTCTAAATTTGTGCAGGTGGCAGGTTTGGCCTTTTATTCCACCAAACATTACCTCAGTGGGCGTGAGCAGCTGGAGGCTGGTCTTGAAGGACCAGGCTCTCTCCTGACGCCTCAGTCTCTTTCCCCAGCTCCCTGAGGTTCATTGCAGCAGGCATGGGAGGCTTCCAAAGACAGGGAAAGAGAAGGAGGGAAGGGGGAGGTAGAAAGAAAGAGACCAGAGAGCGAGAATAGAGAGAAGAGGGGAGAAAGAATAGATGGATGGAAAGAAAGAGTGTGAGAAGACAAAGGGAGTGGGGCTGGTTTGAGTAGTTTTGCTAGGGGTGCTTTTTGTTGCCCAGTCCTGTCCTGGCTGGGGGTGTTGCAGGGATTCTGCTCTAGAACAGAACTATGCTTGGAACCATAGAACATCGGTATGTAGGGACTGCGTCACCACACTACCTCAGTATCTGTGAATCAGAGTCCGACTAGCTATAGTGCCTTACTTGCCTGCCAAACCCTATCAGAGAAACAAGTGAATTGGCACCCCAGAATACAACACTCTAGTCTTGACCCTCTCCCAGGTATCGTGGTAACAGGACACACCCTTTCGCTCTCTCACTTGTACTTGTCCACAGTATGATAATCATGAGACATGAATGAAGTTTTGAATATTTATTTAAACTATCGTGCTCTGAAATGCAGTATTGTGCCATAATTTGAAAACGAATGCATAATAGAAATACCGTTAGCATGGTTAATAATCTATATACCATGAAAAGCCCTGTCATTTTATAGGACAGAGTGACTTAAACCCCCTTCCCTGCTACTAAAGCTGAGATTATATGTGAAAGATCTCTGGGATTACTGGCAGACCCAGTACATTAGCATACACAGATGAATGTTCTACATCTCGGCAGGTGCAGTGCTAAAACTCTCGTTCCATGTGTGTGTTCCTGGCTCACGTGCTCATCTGTATGACAGGACATGTGTGCAAATAAACAACAGCTGCATTCTCGTGTTATGTCTATGTGCTAGTGCCTGGCCAGAAAGAATAACAAGGGACATTGCTCTTTGACCTTGTTTGTAGTGTGCAGACTAAGTCCTAGGACAAGAACAGAATGTGAAAACACACGCAGGTTCTGTGTGAATGTACAATGTGGCAAAGGCAAGCGTGTCTATATAGTAATGTGTGCAAAGGAAAATGAGGCCTACAACATGCACTGTTAGGCTAACATAGGAAAACTACAATGAGCCAACATAGGAAACACAGGACAGTGGCAGTACGGGGTGGGCACCGGTGCGCGATGTAGGCGTCTGGACTTGCTTTGCTATCATAAGACTTTCATCCAGAGCAAGAAGGAACAGATAGAAAAGGGAGAGCGAGCTTAAGAGACAGAAAGCCTCGAGTGGAAGGAGGCGGCGACATCGGGTTAAACAATAGGTGGCCTTGGCGTTGGACATCCTCGGCAGTCGGTGAAGCTGACAAACGTTTGGGCTCCTGCACGTATTTTCTAAGCACATTAACCACCGCATCACAGGCAGCGCTAGGTTCTGCGGGCACTAGAGACGTGATGAGAAACAGGCGCTGCACGTAGTAATGACTTCATTTCCGTTCGTCAGCTATGGCCAATAAAGTAAAACTGTTTAGTTTGGTTGACGAAAACGGTATTTTTGCGTGTGTGCGCTTTTACAATTATTCTGTGCTTTATGCAGTACAGAAACTGCTGTCCTGAAAGTGCGGAAGCTGACATTTAGTTAGGAGCCCTTAGTCATATCCTTGTGTACGGCATCTTAAATTACAGCCAGGACTCTTTTTTTTAATTTTAAAAAGCACTTTGTAAGCGTCAATAAACATGAAATATTACATGACGCACTACCGGGGAGAGTTAGTGGTGCCAAGAGCAGCGGTGAAGGCTGTGTGGAGGACGACTGGGCGAACACTTTGTGGTTTTTCCTCTGCGTCACAAGGGAATCAAAATATGTCTCTCGGGTAATTGGCTGGGGAGCTACTTGGCGGAAGGTGAGCGCCAGAACATTTTAGGAAGAAACAGCATCACAGGAATGTGAGATCAAGACGGTCTACAGAGAGGAGCTCGTTATCATTAAGACCTCGATGTGTTAGTTCCACGACGAAGGGTGAGCTGCTTACGCCCCATGGTAAATACTGTGCCCCTGCAGTGAGGTATTTACAGGGCAAATACCCACCCTTATGAGTTTGTGAGAGGAAAACGGTGAATTGCATGCAGAAGCAGGGTTTATAGCACCAAAATTTGAAAGCACAGGATTTCCCCCCTACATTTCCCCTTGGTACATTTAACTGTCTGGGTAAAACTGGAGATGTGCAGTGTTTAATGTAAAATGTAGAATTCCCATCCCATAGCTTGTTTGGCAGAGATAGAAATGTTCCTACACTCTCAGAAACAGGGACAGTGAGTCGGCAGTCAGACATAGATTTGGGGAGCCTGCTGCTAAGGTTAGAGGAAATCCAGCTCTGAAAAGGCGGGAGCAGGGTCACAGATTCGCCTGTCTACAGTAGTATGATCAACTTGACCCCACAGGTGTGGAATGCTGTAGATACCCCTATAACTGCAAGGACTAGTGGGTTCCTTCTCCACAGTACATTCGTGCATGGGATAGATAGGAATTTGTATGTGGTGTGAGAGGTGTGAACTGGTTTGACACAGTACACAGTGTCATAGGTTCCAGGCAGGCTCAGGGTCAGTAGAGGCCAAAGGGTAGTGTGAACTGGCAGCAGTCCAGAGACCATAACATATGCATAGTAGTTTTGGTGGAACCTATCTCTGGATGGAAACAGTCCCCCAAACAGCAAACAACCTATCACAAATTCTATCTCTCACTGACTAATTCAGAAGCAGTCTTTGCTGAGAGGACAAAGACGACATACGTTTGAGCTTTGAAAGATCTTCTCAGTGGCTTCGGATTTGCAGAGGTGGACGAGGGCCAGCGCCATAACAGCTGCCGTGGCCCCGGAAGGATCCGGTTTAGACTGCTATGAAGCTCCCAGAAACAAGGGGGGGGGGGGGCTACCTTCCTTGTGCCAAAAAGCATGCCAGAGAGGTGCCGAGTCACCAGGCCGATGGGGGGACCAGGTGATTTTCAAATGCCCCAATGGGGGGAAGCCTCCTTTGAAGTGAGAATGTTATGGGGGAGTTATAAGGTGCAGCTCCCCACAGTGCAGCTCATTATTACCGTTGTGGAGCTGAGGGAGCGGCACAGCTGTGATTTTCTAGACCTACCCACCCACACCTAAAGAACAGCAGTGTTGCAGTGATGGACAATAGGCAAGGTGGCAGATGAGAAGGGGTACAATTGTTGGTATGGAGGCACACTGGCAGGGCGGTGTGTAGGAGGAGGGTCACTCACTTTGGGATGCCTTTCGGCAGGGTGAGTAGGCCTTACAAGAGTGGGTAGCAAATGGAGACAGCGCTCACAGCCCAGACCCCGCCAGACGGCAGGGCACAAAAGAGACTAAAAAGGTAGTGAGTTGGGACCTAACACCGGGGAGAGGCTACCCCCACACGCAAGGGGGCGTAGAAACCAACAGATCAGTTTTATGACCCCAAAAGTGGCAAGAAATGAGATATGCCTGCAAAAGAGCGTAACAACAAACTGTCAGGATGGTTTACGAATCTATGATGTGCAAATGATTTATGACAAGCAAATGATTTATGACGAGCAAAGTAAATGATTTATGACAAACAATGTATGACAGTTCGCTATGGTGATTTATGGCCAGGGTCATAACATTCTGACCATGGTATTGTAAGAAAATAGATGATTATTTATATAATGATAATAAAACTGCAGCCAACATCGACCACAAAAAACTGCATGTGTTGGTCGTTTTTTTTAGATGTACATAGGTAAGCAGGTTGCATGCCATTTTGGAGTGGGCAAAGTGCGGTGGTTATGCTAGTAGCCCTGATAGATAATGTGCTGAGCGAAGGAATGCGAGGAGACAAGGGTGACAGAGCACACCCTCTAGTGATCGTTTTGTGTTACTGTTCTGTGGATTATGCACATACACTCTACGTGCACTTGAATACACACCATGACTTACAAAAAGATTTAAAATGGCTCTCAGTAATCTGACAATTACCATGTAAGCAGATGAGGTTGTTCAGTGAGTTAATGGCAGCAATGTCAAAATCCATCTGTAGGTACACATCTGAGGTTTGAAGCCCTATAGAGCAGTTCATCCTTTAATGCTGTTGAGGTTGATAAAACTAGTAGCTTCCAGTTCAGTAAAACTAACAACGAATTCACATGTAAGGGAACTCGTTGTTTTTCAAAGGGGCCAGGCGCAGAAATATACAAATAGTATTCAAAGTATTGGCTGGAATTTAGAATATCACCAAGGAGGGCAAGATTAAAGAAGATATCATAAACAAACACTTCAAAATGGCTGATCAGCATGATGAGGCCTAAAAAGGTCACATTTCATCATGAATGAGCCCAGTCAAGTATTTTATTAGTGTTGTCTACCAAACTGGTGCTTCCATTGTTCTACTGGTACAATAATGGGGATGGGATCTGACCATCAATTTACATTGCTCAAATGGGTTACCACATTTCAAACGGGACAATTCCGTTGCAGGGCATCCCTTCTCTATGAGTCCGGTATGCACTAGTTTGGGGGCAGAGTCCTGATATTGTGGTGTCTCCCTGGACATTTCTTTAGGATGCTTTAGCC
Source organism: Triturus cristatus (assembly GCF_964204655.1). Taxonomy (NCBI): domain Eukaryota; kingdom Metazoa; phylum Chordata; class Amphibia; order Caudata; family Salamandridae; genus Triturus; species Triturus cristatus. The sequence continues at coordinate 633,749,256 of NC_140589.1, read as the reverse complement.
TGGTCTGTGTCAATCTAATATACTTGAAAGAAACCTTTTTGGATGCCCCAGCAAGTTTCGATCAATAACAAACTCTCATTTCTGAGGACAGTTATGGAAAAAATAATTGTGATTCAGCTACATGAATATTTTGGAGAGCAGAATGAGTTAGCTCCAGATATGTTAGATCTCATACCTGTTTTAGCAGGTCTGACCACACAATGCGTATTGACTTTTAAAACACTTTATGAGCATGGCTCATAGCTCTTCTCTTTCCTGGTTAGTCATTTCCACCTTGCTACTTTAGATTGGTCATGCCTATTCCATTTCTGTTCCCAAGTGGCCCAGCCACTGTTCCTTCTTTTGTAATCGATATATCTTAATTTAAACCCACAGGGAGATCTTATTAAGAAACTGAGCGATTACGTGGGCCACTTTCCTGGTCAAATGGCGATGTCTACCTTTCAATATCTTCAATTAGGGATATGAGACAAACAAAGCACTATCTGTAGGGCAAACAGAAATAGATAGTCTGTCATGTTTCATTTGATGGACACCAACACTCGTTTTGGCGACCAGGGCTTATTTTTCATCATCAGACGCACTCAGGACAAGAGAGAGAAAGGGAGAAAAAGGAGAAAGAAAGAGAAAGTTAGATAGAGAATTACAGAGGGATTAAGCTGGATAAAAGAAATATGCAAGATTGTGATAAAGTCAGAAAGCGTAAAGCAGTCAGTGAAAGATGCATGAGGTGGAATTAAAACCAGACAGCAATGGCATTCAGCCACGCCAGCATTAAGTAAAGCTGGGGCCCTCAACTTTTTTTTCAAATTGTACACTGTTTCAAAGATATTGTCTTCGCTACAAAACACGTAAGCCTGTGAAGAAAAAATAAAGTGAAGTTTTTCCATATCATGTACATGACAAACAGTTTTTCCACAACAGCAAATCAGATCCAGAGGTGTTAGTGATTGGAACCTGGCGACCACCACCCCCTTTTTTAAACACAAACTTTATTGTTTATCATCACATATCAGCGTTGATTCGGTAATGAACTGACAGCCTATGAAAATTGCATGGCTACATAATTCAGGTAAACATTTTATTAAGGTGAGCAAGGTTTTTTGACATTTGACCAGTTCCATCTTGCAAGAGTAAATGTGGATTGGGAAACTACATTTGTTGCAGCCTCATTCAATTCTGCAACACAGTTTACAATGGTCTCAATATTCATATCTTGATATAAGGTTACAGAAGCCAAACAGATGAACTAGTTAGCTGACGTGTTTTTTGTGCTGGTGGGCAGTGGGTATTGTTGAAGACGGTATTTCCCCTCCAGCAGAACAAAGTGAATGTTCCCTGCCAATGTAACTTCCGTTCTCCATCAAGGGTTTGTAGTGACTCTACTGTTCACACATATAAGGCATCTTAGGGATCTCTATGGTTGCGACAAAGAGAAGGAAAAACGAGTGTGGCTCAAACGCGATATTCCACCTAGAGGTGTAATCAGGATAGGGTGTCCTGTGTCAGGATAGGGTGTCCTGTGTCAGGATAGGGTTTCCTGTGTCAGGATAGGGTGTCCTGTGAGGTCTTATGTAGTATCAGACGACAGAAACAAAGCCTGCTTAAAACATTACGAAGGTGTGGTGCTATGTTGGAACCTTTGCTTGGTGAGTTTGGGAGTTTGCAAGCGGAACCTGTGAAGGAATGTTGATGCCATGTGCAGGCCCTCACAGCAGGGCTGCACACACACATGCACAGAGAGGCACGCCCTTCAGACAGGCCCTGACCAGGCCGGCAGAGCAGCAGTCACAGAGCAGGCATTCACAGGTTTGGCAGACAGGGGAGTGTCGTGGTCAGGAGGGAGGAGGGAATTCTTATGAAAGGACAGTGGAAATTATGTGTACTGAGTTCAATAAAAGGTCAGTGGGTTCATGCCTCAAAAGCAGAGTCTGGTGTGAGGTGCGGGGGGAGGATGAATTAAAAACACCTTTCTTGTACCAGCCCGCCCTCCCAGGTGACGCTATAAGGCACGTGAATAGAATTTCCGTAGCATGACACAGTGTCCAGCCGCGCATACCACTGCAGATTTAGGTTATGCTACACTGGCTCAACACTGTGTTGCTGAACTTAGGGTTGTGTAGTGACTGTGTAAACCAGTGCTTCCTTTGTGCGTGTCTTTTTGAGACGAGGATAATATGCACAGAGTGAAACGGTGCACTACCCCAGTACGTGTGCTTTCTGTGGCTGCCCGCGGCCCACGCAGGGGGCCACTCAAATGGGCAGCCCTCTAGTGCCATCTGGGCACCAACCCACCCTCTCTCTAATGCGGGGACTCAGGGATGAGTTCCCCCCTCCTTGCCTGTGGCGCGATAGGCGCGTCTCTTCCGGTAGCGCGGCCAGTAGGCGGCACGCCTTGCCATGAAGACTCATAATAAGGTGTGTGGTGTAAGGTTATGATTCTTCGACTATTAGATGTCACCTTCTATGTCATTAACTACTCTATCTGTCAGCAATTAAGCAGCTTGGTAAGATTGTGGGCAGAACACTGCAGAGTAACCCGCACACTAGTCATCCCTGTGAGGTAGATTAGATTGGGCAGATGGGAATCACACATGGCCAGCAATTAAGGCCATCCCATCAGAGGTTGTGCCATCCACCCAGCATTTCATTCTCCTGGGGCTGATAAAATGAGTACCTTCAAAGGGGGGTAGCAAGAAGCACCTGTAAGGCAGTGCCAGGATACCCCCGGGGTGAAGGTGCGTGCACACACAGAGTACGTTGGCCCAGGCTGTGTCATTCACAGTGCCCCACTGTCCTCCCTCTCGGGAAGGCCAGGAAACACAGGCAGAGACTAGCAGCTGCCAGACACTGAGCTGAGATAGCGGAATTCGGTCTGAAGTACTAGGTAAAACACACTAATTGGTAAGGGTCCATTACTTTAGATCCTAAATTTATTCGGATGACCTCCTTACAGGTCACTGTGTTTTCGCCAAGCACAAGCTTGTCCCTCCCTTGGACAGCCACACACAGAGACAATCCCTCAGCACACTTGCCTGTGTTTATGGTATGGGTCAGTGTTGAACTGAGAGGGGGAGCCATTGGTGCAGCACCTCTGGAGGTCGCCATGAAGGGCCAGATGGTGTTCTCACTGATCTGATCCGTCTAACGTGTTTAAGCGTTGCATCTGGCCAACAGTGATCATCACTCAGTAGTCAGGGAGGCTGTATGCCGCCATACTAGCTTCGGAAATACAAAAGTGGTAAGGGTATGTGGGTGACCTTTTGGGCACGGTTTCAAACTCAGCGGGTTCATGCTGCCTTTCATCCTGGAGGCTGAGCTAACAAGTACCTTCTGTTTGTAGCAAGAAACTCATGTTTTTCAGCGCCAAGTTACCTTTTGGGATGGAACAGGCAAGAATTATGCAAGTGGGGGGGAGCACAGCCCACGTCAAGCACAATCCACCCACACAGAGTACCCCTTATGTATTGGCATCAGAGTTCCACCTCATTATAAGTAGTATAACAAGCCTGGTCCAACAGGTTGAAGCGTTGCCTTAGGATGCGGAAGCCGGATGTGACTGGATTTAGGGAAGGGCAACCATTCCAGGGATAACAGAGTAAACCAGGGGAACAGCTACAAGGAGCTCCATGGGCCACGTGAGCGAAACATAGTTAAGCAAGCATGGTAGTCGGAGGCAGATGCAGTGACGACAATAGGGTGTGCAATACGAGCAATCTTGGTCGACATGGTCGAGAAATCAAATGTGCCCTCGGCCTACACCACAAACTAAAGCAGAGACTGGTAGGGGGAGGCCCCCCAACACATCGTGGCCATCCACCTGGTTGTTCACAACATCTACACATGGGAGAGTTCCAATTATCTGTGTTGGACTTGGCCCTTTTTGCAGGGTCATCCCTAAACTTTTTGCCTTCCTCCTGCATTTTTTCTGACCTGTTGTTGGCTGTTTTATGACTCTGGGCACTTTACCACTGCTGATCAGTGCTAAAGTGCATATGCTCTCCTTACTGTAAAATGTATATGTTGGTTGGATTCCATGATTGGCTTATTTGGTTTACTGTCAGACCCCAGTAAAGTGCACCAGGAGTGCCCAGGGCTTGTAAATACAAATGCTGCTGGTGGGCTTGCAGCACTGGTTGTGCCACCCACAGAAGCGGCCTAGTAAAATGTGTCTAAGGTCTGCCATTGCAGAACCTGCGTGCAGTCTGGTACTGTCATGCTGACTGGGCAAGTGCACCCACTTCCCAGTCCCTAAACCTTCCCTTAACTTCATATTAGTCACCCCTATGATAGGCCCAAGGGCAGGGTGCATTGTAAGCATAAGGTAGGACAAGCCCTGATGTGTGTGGCATGTCCTAATAGTGAATTATAGCCATTTTCGTGTTTCACTATTGCAAGGCTACCTGTTCCCATAGGCCAGAATGGGCTGTTAGAATTGTTACATCCTATGATCCTAACAGACCCAGGGAACATGGTAGAAATTCGAGTTTAGTAAGCCTGAACTCAGAATAATAAAATACATCTTTTAGTAAAGTTTATTTTAATATTCTGTGTTTGCAAATACCACTTTTAGAAAGTTGGTATTTGCTTGCCTAACCATTTCAGCCCGCCTCTGCTATGATGTGTATCTGCCTGTCTGGTTTGTGTGAGTGACAGGGCTGGGGAAACCCAGAGGGGCAGGGCTAGGTAGCCTGGTGGTGAATAGAGAGATTGACATCCAGATGGGTGGGAGGAGTGCACCTGGACTCTGAATAGGGCTGTGCTCTGCCACCACAATGCTGGCTCCACCTCCTGTGGAGCGGCTGATGTCTCTGCCCTACACCCTGAATAGAAAGTCAGAGTCATGTCAACAAAGTGCTCAGGAACTGGTTTGGACTGGGCAAAGGCCCCTCTACCCCAGAGGAACAAAGGAATTAGGGGTATAAGTATTGGGACCCTGCTCCCAAGAAATTAGATCCTGCTTGACAAGAAGAAACTCTGCCTGAGGAGAAGGAACTGGGAAAGCTGTAAGGAGGAGTACTGTCCCTGACCTGGGGGATTGGCCTGCAGTGGTTGCCTTACTGCTGAAGGAGAGGAGAAAGACTACAAAGACTTTATTTCAACTTGTGCTTAAAAAACATCTCCAAGGGCTTGGAATAGAGCTTGCCTCCTGCTGAAGTCTCAGGAACAACAGACTTCACCCCCCAGCTCCCCAAAGTTCTTTGGAAGTGCCTGCTACTGTTGTTGGGCCTTCTGAGGGACTGCGTGTCGCAAGGAGCTGGAAGAAGGAGAAGCGTGCCTCCGTCGGAACTGCTGTCATTGCATCACGTAAAGGGTGTCGCCGCTGCAGCATCGCATAGAGCGGAAGCATCTCGCATCATCCAAAAAGTGTCTCGCAACGCCGAAGAAGCGTGTCGCCATCGCAGCCATCGTAGCTGTCGCATTGCACCGCATCAGTATTGTGTATTTTTGTCGTTTAATGGTCTTGTGGTAACTCTATATAAAGAATCCTTATTTTTAATATAAAACCTGTGTGGTGTCCATTTGTAGTGTTGTCACTTGGTTACTGTATGTGTTCACAAATGCTTAACCTATAACGCTCTGAGATAAGCCTTGTCTGCTCGCGCCAAGCTACATAGAGGGTGAGCAGGGGTTATTTTAGGAGTGTAACCCCTTACCCTGACTAGAGGAAAGGTTCCCTGCTTGTCACAAGTACCTACCTGTGCCAACCAGAGAACCCGGATTCTAACAATCTGTGTATAGTTCATTCAGATACACAGTATCATTTTAATGCAAATAATTGCTGTGGTTACAAGTTGGAAGCGTGAGATTCCCCCAAGGTCCACTGCCCACAGTATCAGCAATAAGCTGCCTGGGAAGTCTGGGTGCAGTCACCACAGATCAAACTGAACAGGCAACAGTCCGGCAGGAAAGGGGGGATGTTGAATTGATTGCCAACTTAGCAGTATGACTATTGCACAGGAGGATGGAGGGTGATTCAAGGGACTCGGGTGGTGTGACGGCAATGCTAGTCGGTCAGCTTATGCTGGGTAGGAGGTTTCACATCACCAACCAGAAGTGGCAAAAACCAGTAAATAGGTTTAATATATGTGTAGCTCTGGCCTTACAACTGTGTGGAGCCAGTCTCATTCAAAGGTATGCCCAGGTGAAACAATGGTACTTCTTAAGGTTCTCATGATCAATGCGGTTTGTGGTATCTCCCTACGGATCCACTGAAGGTGTAATGCAGCTAAACATGAAACTTGGAATCTGGGATTCCGACACTTTTGCGGGTTTAGGCATCCAGGGTCACAGATGGATAGCAGGTACTTTGCATCTGTGATCCGACAGCAGTTAAGCAAGCGGGCTGCACTGCGTAAGTTGTCACTACACGAAAGGCTGAGGTGTCGCCAATAGTGGGCACAATACATATATTGTTTCAAACCAGATTTGACACAATTAAGGGTTCACCAGGGTTTAGCAATCAAAGGGGTCTGTGCAATTGTCTGGTCAACGGGGCGAAGCAAGTGCACCCCAGAACCAAGGGTAAGTGACATGTCCCTGCATTGAAGCCCAAATGCCCCGCCTGGTTACCGATATTAGCCACGCTGGGTGGGGACGCTGTCAGCCAACATGGTGGTTGTTGTCCCAATAAATGGGGAAACAAGGTGTCAAGCACAAAAGGCTACTATGTAAAAAGAACATTTGGCACGTCCAGTATTCCACAAAAATTAAAAATTTAACGAAGCAGGTAATTTTCCACAGCTGGGGCTGCACAGGGAGTACAGTGTGAACCCCCCACCCCCTATTTGGGAATATTCTAGGTGGGAGTAAAGTAGGATTTAGTCACTCCTGACTGTTAGGCACCATATTGCAGACAGTGCGCACTGTATTAAATGAGCTACATTTACTAAGCTGGCATGCCTAGGGGGTTTCACCACAGAGGGAGCTGAGCAGGCGAAATTCCCATAAGGAATAAGGGATCCATGGCAAGTGCAGGAGGACACCCTTGCTCATTGCCACATACTTCTACTTATGAACATTCCTGTGCGTCATGATTTAGCAAGCAAAGGGACTGTGCAAATGTTAAGTATAAACCTTCTCGCCCTAATAGCCAAAGTAGGCAGGCGGGTTGTGGGAGGGGTCACATAACAAGCAGGCTGCTGTCCCAGAGTTGCGGGACACAGGTGTTCAGGCACACACTGTGCTAGAAGGACGATAGCTAAGTGAGATCAGCAAATAGATGGGGCAATGTGAGCCATGGTGTCTGAAATCGTCCCGACGCAGAGTTTGCACGGGGCTGAATCATGTGAGGCAGTGGAACTTTCCCGCAGGAGGGTGAATAGTTCATTGCACAAGTTCACAGGCCAAAGGGTCTTTGGTTTTATCAGACGCCAGCTGATCCAGGCTAACATCAAGGGTTATTGTAATATAGATGGGGTTCATTTATCATCGGTAGAGATGGATCTCTTCCTTCTAGATTTGCAGGAGGCTCGAGAGATGAGAGGTTGCAGGTGAGAATATAGCTGTTTTACTGGGGGGCTCTGGCGGCGACGGAGGCCGCCTCCAGAGCAGTGGCGGAGTTACAGGCGATCTGGAAGCAAATGGGTACAGAAGGGTATCTCTGTAGGGCACAATAGGGGTGCCAGAGCCAAATCCCAGGAGCTGCATGGCAGGTTCCTGAAAATCACGTCGGGGTCCCGTTAGTCCTTCGGGTGGTTGTGGGCCTAAACAACCGGGGGCTTGCCTTGCTACGCTCCGCCCTGAAAGGGGCGAGAGTAATAAGGGACCAATGTGTCACGTGATCCGGAAAGAGGATCACCCCATAAGGTGTAGCACTGATTGGGTTCTCCCCAGTGCTGCTTGGCTCATCAGGCGGACAGGCAGCACAGTTTGGTTGCAGCTGCCTGCCCTTGGACCGCCCATAAGATAACCCACCATATTGCATACTTTTTAATGGAATAAATCTGCAGCAATATTTACCCAAACAAAAGTTGTGTTGTGTATTTATTTATTTAGCATGCATGCTATATGTTTGTGTGGGTGGGATGTGTTGCCAATGGTGGCACTATGTGTCTGCCCGAGGCCCACGCAGGGGGCCACTCAAACTGGCGGCCCTCTAGTGCCATCTGGGCACCGACTCACCCCCTCTCTAATGCGGGGACTCAGGGAGGAGTCCCCCCTCCTTGCCTGTGGCGCGCTAGACACGTCACTTCCGGTGCGCCGAGGATTGGGGGAAGGTATGTAGGTCTTCCCCCACCATCCTGGCATCCTCTGTTGCTCCGGACATGCCGTCTCCCACCCTACCGCTTACCCGACGTGGGGGTGGCAGGCAAGATACATGGAATGTTGTAATGTTTTCTTTTTCGTTGCAGGCGGAGTTACAGAGCGATCTGGAAGGAAATGGGTACTGAAGGGTACCTCTGCAGGGCACAATATGGGTGCCAGAGCCAAATCCCAGGAGCCTCAAAGCAGGTTCCTGGAAAACCGCGTCGGTGTCCCGTTAGTCCTTTGGGCGGCTGTGGGCCTGAACAACCGGGGGCTTGCCTTGCTACGCTCTGCCCTGAAAGGGGCGTGAGTAATAAGGGACCAATGTGTCACGTGATCCGGAAAGAGGATCACCCCATAAGGTGTAGCACTGATTGGGTTCTCCCCAGTGCTGCTTGGCTCATCAGTCGGACAGGCAGCACAGTTTGGTTTCAGCTGCCTGCCCTTGGATCGCCCATAAGATAACCCACCATATTGCATACTTTTTTATGGAATAAACCTGCAGCAATATTTACCCAAACAAAAGTTGTGTTGTGTATTTATTTATTTAGCATGCATGCTATATGTTTGTGTGGGTGGGATGTGTTGCCAATGGTGGCACTATGTGTCTGCCCGAGGCCCACGCAGGGGGCCACTCAAACGGGTGGCCCTCTAGTGCCATCTGTGCACCGACACACCCCCTCTCTAATGCGGGGACTCAGGGAGGAGTCCCCCCTCCTTGCCTGTGGCGCGCTAGGCACGTCACTTCCGGTGCGCCGAGGATTGGGGGAAGGTATATAGGTCTTCCCCCACCATCCTGGCATCCTCTGTTGCTCCGGACATGCCGTCTCCCACCCTACCGCTTACCCGGCGTGGGGGTGGCAGGCAAGATATATGGAATGATGTAATGTTTTCTTTTTCGTTGCAGGCGGAGTTACAGGGCAATCTGGAAGGAAATGGGTACTGAAGGGTACCTCTGCAGGGCACAATAGGGGTGCCAGAGCCAAAACCCAGGAGCCTCATGGCAGGTTCCTGGAAAACCACGTCGGTGTCCCGTTAGTCCTTTGGGCGGCTGTGGGCCTGAACAACCGGGGGCTTGCCTTGCTACGCTCTGCCCTGAAAGGGGCGTGAGTAATAAGGGACCAATGTGTCACGTGATCCGGAAAGAGGATCACCCCATAAGGTGTAGCACTGATTGGGTTCTCCCCTGTGCTGCTTGGCTCATCAGACGGGCTGGCAGCACAGTTTGGTTACAGCTGCCTGCCCTTGGATCGCCCGTAAGATAACCCACCATATTGCATACTTTTGTATGGAATAAACCTGCAGCAATATTTACCCAAAAGTTGTGTTGTGTATTTATTTATTTAGCATGCATGCTATGTGTTTGTGTGGGTGGGGTGTGTTGCCAATGGTGGCACTATGTCTGTAGCTCATGAAAGTATTTGTGGTTCGGGGTTCGGACGGATGAGTAACAACCAAACAACGGTTTAACGGGGCAACCATGTTATCATTAAAATGGCTGCAGCGATCTCCAAAGAAAGGGCGCTTTGGATAATGAGGCAGAGACGCAGCAACCTCCGGAGGAAAACACAGCAGCAGTGATCCTTTGCGGCAGCTTCAGCAGTTTGCTAATTGATAAGCAGGTTGGAGGCCATAGGAAAACTTCGGCACCATTGCGTGCTTCTGTTGCGTGTCACGCTCGCCTCTTCCAGCGGCGGTCGCTGCAGGCTGGACTCTTTCTGCCGAGCAACACTGCTCTGGAACACACCCAAACGATGCCTAAAGGAGTCTCCCATACAACTAGCTATTCCTTTTTCTTTTAGATTTGCACATTGTCCAGTTGACACGTTCTTGTTATTTTTACTTATTCGTATGCTGAGGTATAATTGAGAAATACATTTTTCAAGTAGTGAACAACAATGATTTACTTTTTAGGTGCCTTATTTCAGCACTGTGACATTATGGTTTCGTTAAAGGCTCTGATTGCTCAGTTTAACGTGGGGTGCAGAAAGAGAATATGCACATGTTTTTGATGAGAAACCCTTTTTAAAAGTAAACATCAAGTTTCAATAAAAATTTATAATTTATTGCCACTCCCAAATGAAGGTGCGAGGGCTGCTAACTGTACAGCGCACTGCCATTGAAAGCAGTAGTGGCGAAGCCTGGCTCTGGCTAAACTCGGGGTCCTCCTGTTAGTATTTAGAGCCCATAATGAGCCGAGCCTCCACGTGGCTTCTGCCTGCCTTCCTACTTGTACTTTGGATATGGTGTTACAGCCAAAGCACACGGGTGGCTCCTCCGTAATGGCAGAGAAGCGTTGCCCCACTGCCAGCAGATGATATATAAAACGACAATAAAACATTGATATTATAGTTTTATTTAAATCTGTCTGAGCTACTTACGTCTGACAGGAGGGGCGGGGCTGGCCAGCCTGCCAAACACACATGTGCACTTATGTTTCGCTAGCCAAGCTGTACTGTACAGCCAGGTTGGAGAAACCACACAGGCGCCCAGGCACCATCTGAGCGGCAAACGAGGACGCTCAGAACAATCTTGGCGCTGGTCTCATGCTAGAGAGCAGCGTCTGATTTGGGTGGGGAGCCTGTGCCTTCAGGCCCATCCACTTCAGGAACAAGAGGAGCAGGAGGAATGAGGCGACCGACAGCGGGAGCGGAGCGGCAGGTAAGTGATTTTTTTTAAATTTTTTTTTTACTTCCCAACCTCTCCTCTCACCCCATTCCCCCTCTGCCCTTCCGTTTTTATTGTCGGCAGCCGCCACTGCAGAGCTGCAGGCTTTGGCGCTGGGGAGCATGGTTCGAGTCTCGGTGGTGGCTCACCATTCTGTAATTCTCGGCAAACCACTTAATCCTCCCTCTCCCTCAAATTTATGAATGAGGACCTTGTGTATTGTAACTGGTGCACATATGAAGCGCTCCAATACCTCCGGGTTCAGTTTGCAGCTGCTGAAAAATGCACAAAGAGGTAAAAACAAATCTGTAATGAAAGACAAATTGATGACCAGTTTACTGGCTGATTTGTACAGCGTGAAACCTGGAAGAATTGTGGCTTCCTCGCTTAAATTGTGTGATTTCAGGCAAATATTTTATTTCACCAAAACTCTTTTTCTTCATTATTGCATACGAAAACACTTTCACACAAGTTCAGAATACCAGTAATATGAAAACCTGTGGTGTTTATGAGACTATAATGTTGCTCTCTAACAATCTGGGTCGCGTACAGGGTTTACATGACAAATATCTTGCTTTTTAGTTCACTAATAGTTCATGTTTAAAAACTATCAATTTTAATAAAGTACTTCTCAGTTCAGTGCTTTAATGTGATGTAAGAAGTGCACTTTTTTAATTTTGAAGAGGCTTCATCATATTTCACGTGATGTTTGTTGTATGATTTACATAGCAATATTTTTAGCACTTGGCTTGGGCACGGGTTCTCCCTGTTAATTTGTAGGCTCGCCCAACTCTAATAAGCTTCAACCCGTACACAGTTCATTGTACACTACAAACCTGTCAACTCACAATATCGGCATCTTTCACATGGTCATCTGGCCAATGTCACATGGTGGCACAAAAAAAGAGGGAAAGCCAATGGTTTCTAGCTCGTGCTCGGAGGGCGGCTGATGTCCATTACGGGTTGAGAAACCAACCAAAGATAACAGTGGCAGGCTTAGAAGATTTAAAAAAAAAAAAAATTTTTGTGGCGGGACTTGGAGGCATGAAGAATTTCCTGAACTTGTGCTCTGACCTAAAACTCCTCCAAGGCCCTACATCATTCTCACAAAAAGTTAATTTTCTAATTAATTGGCAGGTTTGGTACTAACTTACTACAGTTGAGTCATGGAGCTGAATTCCAACTGCTGTTTAAATAATGAAATCAGAACTAGCATTTCATTTATTTTTAATATTAGTGCGATATAATTATTATTATTAAATTATTATTATGAAAAATAACAACAATATTAATATAATAATAATATATAATTATGCATGGGTAGCAGAATGTTGATCTGAATAAGATCAGGTAGACAGCGAAAGGAAAGCTCAAGTTGTCGAAGATGTCATTCAGGTGAAACACATGCCTGTTATTACATTTTTACTCATATATATTTTATTTTATGTGTAATGTGGAGCCACACATAACAAGACCCCTTGTTCCTGTCCCAAATTCAAAACAAGCATTGCCAAAGACAATCAGTCTGGAATTTGCTGCCAGACTTTTGGCTTTATCAATGCTTGTTTTGTTTTGCCTTTTCTTATGTAAATTAAGCATTTTTGTTGGTGCTGCTGGGTCCTCACCAATATTAAACAAAAAATGGAAAAAAGGAAACCTATTTTTTGGTCTGATAAAGCACACATTGACATAGTAGTCCCTGGCATGGAAGGGAGGTACTTTGGGTGTGGATGTGCTCGTTGTAAAATGGAAAAATGCCATCATTCACAGTGAACATAGTCAATGGGCGAGGTCAGCTGGCCTTTTGCCCCAACCTATATGCTGTAAGAGGCAGAAGAAAAATGCGAATGTCACAAGACCAATGGATTAAGAGGGCTGGATGACGGCCCCTATAAGTAAGTATTTTATATAAATATTTTACTAAAATCGGAAAGTCTTGGACAATGCCATGCCCCAAAAAATTTGGTCTCCTGCCACCCATTCCTACCACCCTATGTACTTTCCAAACTCCTCCCCCCATACCAAAGCCGTCGTCTGCCTTCGTTTGGACTACTAGCCCTGCACTGACATTCCTTTATGATGTACCAACACTGGGAAACAATGTTTCCAACTACTGCAACGTAATTGCAGTGAATAACAAAATTGAAAGTCTGGTATTCACGCTGGTTGCAGTGAGGACATAATAATATTAATAATAATACTAATAAATATAATTTTATATTATTAGCATATAATACATTGAAGCCTGCAGTACCTATATAAATTCCATCTATAATTTCCTTATTACTGGTGAAGTGTCATGTCTGTAGTTACCTGTAATAACTAAATGACTAAATGACATAGCTGTTTACCTGTATAACTATAATAAGTTACTAAAGATGAGTTGTGACATCAAAAAGTTAAAGCCAGGGGGGCGTGGCTTGGACGCCGACTAAGATGGCCGCCTGAGTCCGGAGCTCCGCTGCGCCGGGACGGACCTTCACGAATTACGGAGGTTTCTGTGCTTCCCTACTAACTTCACTGGCAGTTTCTAAAACCGGAGTATGGTGTGCACTTGATGAGGTCTGAAAGAACTTTTATTTCTCCAAAATCCCTCACTTACGCCGCGCTTTGTAAACGCCTCAGCGCATCCGCAATTTTGTGTGCTCCGTGACGCTCGCAGGATGCCAGCGCGCACATTCGGATTCCTTCCACTGTGGCTCATTAATGCTCCTCTGAGTCTTCTCCGACTAATTTAGTGATTTTGAGAGGTGAACCAGGATGGATTATTGAATAATGTTGTCGCAAAGAGACAGTTTCTGCAGCTGATACTTTTGTGCTATAACATCTGCGCAACTCCGCTGAGGGAACACATAATGTATATCATTTTGCAGACAAGCCTTTCATGGAGCTAAACCCGTTATTGGGCAATGTTGTGTCACCACCTTACTTGCCTGAACTGTTTCTGGTAGTTGTATCAGAGGGATATTTTATTGGGCGCCATGAGTTGTATTTGAATCGGCTCTTTTGAAGATTTTTGTTCTGCGTTGAAGCACTAGGTGTCTTTGTGACGACCGCGATAGCAGCAAGTACAGCATATCTGGCCGCTCTATATGGACTTGACTAGACTTTCATTGAGGCGCAGTACAATTGAAAATTCTCTGAAAATAACTCAGTTGTCTTTTGAGGCACATCATCAGGGGCGTGTCTCTGATACCGGTTAAGAGGTCCACCTGTTTCCTGTGCTTGACTGTATCAGAGCGGATTTTTTGTTTTTTTTGGTGCTTGTGGTGTTTTCTGTGCTTCTTCATCGAATTGCCTGGCAGTTCTTCGATTGAAGCACGGCGAGCGCCTGCTGAGACCAAGAAGAACTCTTACTCTGCCTAATTACTTCATTTCTATCGTGTTTTCTAGTCGCCTCAATACCTATGGGCAAATTGCGCAACCCGAAGTTCGTTTTTGTGCCCTCGAAGAGTTCTTCTACAATACCATCTTCCTCTTCCTCAACAGCTGACTTTTCTTCTACCACAGATCAAATGGCGGCAGCAGCTCCCAACCGTCCCCCCTCGTCACAACCAACGTCAAATAAGTCTTCTCCTCCCACCACGTCATCTAAACGCTTGAAACAAGACTCTCCCCCTCCGGATAAATCGTCATCTCCTATTTCCATGGAGCTACTTCTGGAGGAGATACGTGCTTTACGTCCGTTTGTTGAGGAGACCAATAATAAAATGCAGCTCTTTGAAGTAAAATGGTCAACTATGGAAAACAGAGTGTCTTCCGTGGAGCAGCAGGTTTCAAAGATCCAAGTTAATTCTCAACGTATTTCCTCACTAGAGAAATCCGTTCTTGCCCTCCAGCAACATACTGAGGATTTAGAAAATAGAAATAAGAGGAATAACCTGCGCATTTATGGTCTGCCTGAGTCTTTGGAAGGTGATGACCCCGTCTCATTTTTCTCCTCCTTTCTCTTGAAACTTTTGGATATGCCCGCTACCACCTCTCTCAGAATCCAAAGAGCTCACAGGCTTGGTCCTCGCTCATCAACCTCAGCTAAGCCTCGAGGAGTCATCATTCTTTTTCTGAAATTCACGGATCTACTTCTAGTCCTCTCTGCGGCTATATCCAAGCGCCAAGTTTCCTGGTTGGGCCAGAGGGTTTTTCTTACTCAAGATGTTTCTAATGCTACCGCAGCAAGAAGGAAACAATTTTTGAACCTTCGCACCCCTCTACGTTCTCTTGGTGGCAGATATGGCTTATTTCACCCCTGCACCTTCAAAGTTACCCATCAGAACCAAACTTGGACTTTTCAAGATCCTGCTGAACTTAAAAACTTTGTTCACATTCAGTCCAATGCCGGCATGGATACTTCTACTTCTGCTTGTGGTTGAATGTTTAACTCTCCTTTTTCTTGTAGGTTTTCCCAGATTCAGTTTTTTCATTGCCTTTGTTTATTATATTGTTGGGTCGCCTTTTGATTAATTCTTAAGAGTTCTATTATGATGCTCCTCATTGTCTGTTTCTACTTTTGCTGGTTTTCTCTCTTTTAAAATTCCTCTTCTATCCCGATCTTACTGTCGCTTTTAACTGTTTGATGGTCTGCGTTTCCATTCTTGCGCACATCTCCGTGTGCTTCTCTTCATTATAAACGTTTCTTATATTTATTCTCCTTATCCAGATTGATTGGTGTGTTTCCCTCTTCCCTTTTATGGTTCGTCCTCTTCATCTTCCGTCCTGGTGCGGTTTGGTCTCCTGGTCCCGGGAGGTCCTTCTTGTTGCATCTCTCCATTGCCCCGATATCCTCTTTATGTCCCCTTCAGGTATGCTATTTTCAGTCGTCCTTTTTGGATTTGTACTGTCTCTTCCTGTACTCTTCTCTTTTTACCTTTCCCCTCTTTTCCTTTTGCCTCCGCTTGACTTATTATTTACTTTCACTTTTCCTCTGTTTGTATCATTATCCTATCTTTTTATTGGTTTTGTTTCAGTTTTGCACTCTTTATTTTTCTTTCCCTTCACCTTAATTCAGCCTTCTTGTCTTGCTTCTATTCTCTTTCACTTTTTGACATCTTCTTTCTTTTTATCTGTTGCTGTAGGTATTGTTTCTGTTAATGTTATCCAGTATTTAAATTCAGAGTAATCTCCTGGAATGTAAAAGGTTTTATCAATCCCATTAAACGTCAGAGGATTCTTTCCCATCTTGCTTCATATAACCCGGACATAGTTCTCTTACAAGAGACTCACCTCTCTGAGGCTGAATCTCTCAAGTTAAAACGCGGATGGGTGGGTACGGTTTTATTTTCTCCTTCTACCAATAAGAAGAATGGTGTTGTTATTTTGTGTCATAAAAGTTTGTAATGTAAGGTTTTACTACAAGAAACAGATTCTGATGGTAGGTGGATATTAGCTAAGTTATCAATTAATTCTATTCCTTTGACTGTGTTTAATGGTTATGGCCCTACACAACCCGATTTACTTTTCTGGCCTTCAATTACGAACACATGTATTCAACATAAAGATGACCTCTTTATTCTAGGTGGTGACTGTAACCAGATTGTGGACCCTTTTCTTGACCGTAAGTCAACGGTTCGGTTCATACCTCACAAACCTCACAAACAATTTCTAGATACTATTTCTCAAGCACATCTCACTGACTCTTGGAGACTCTCACACCCTGACACCCTTGACTACTCCTTTTTCTCTCCTCCTCATTCATCTTTTTCTCGTCTTGATTATATTTTTCTTTCTCTCTCCTTATCGCAAAACCTGCTATCTTCTTCTATTGAACCTATACTCATTTCGGACCATGCCCCTATTGTAACGGATCTTGATTTCCTTCCTCCGCATCCCAAGCCTTCTCATTGGCGATTTAACAATTCTCTTCTTACTGATCCTTTTTTCTCCTCTTCTTTTCGATCTTTTGTTACTGATTTCTTTCTGTTAAATGATGTTTCTAACATTTCCCCCCATTCTCTCTGGGACTCTTTTAAAGCCACAGCTCGCGGGTTTGTTATTGATTTTGTTTCCAAGAAGAAGAAACGTTTTCTTCAGAAGCAGAAAACTACATTAGCCCATATTAAATCTTTGGAGCATAAGTTTTACTCTTCCCCTAATAATTCTGTCCCTCCGGATCTTATTCGTGCCAAGCTCGAATACAATAAAACTACTACTGATAATGCTTCGTCGGTGCTTCTTCTTCGTAGTGCTCGTTACTATGGCGGATGCAATAGGGCAGGGAAGCTCCTAGCTAATTATCTTAAGTCACGCAAGGAGCGCTCTTTTATTGATTCTATCTACTCTTCTGACAACACTTTACTACATAAAGCTCAGGATATTCTTGACCAGTTTCAGTCATTTTATCGTACTCTTTACACGCCGGAATCTTCTCCCTCTCCCTCTCTTATCCAAGCTTATTTTGACAAACTTCCTAAACCCTCGACTTCTCATCTTAATTTCCCAGACCTGGAAGTTGATCTCTCTTTACATGAGCTCTCTGCGGCTTGGAATACTCTCACCAAAGGTAAAACCCCAGGTCCTGATGGTTTTTCAGTTGAATTCTATTTACACTTTTCTGACCTTTTACTTCCCAAACTCCTTTCTCTCTTTCAATCGTTTTATTTGCTGGGTAAGGCCGAGGGTACATTTCAAGAAGCCACCATTTGTCTCATTCCTAAGGACGGTCGCGATCCCAAATTCTGCAAGAACTATCGCCCGATCTCTTTAGTAAATGTGGACTATAAGTTGTTTGCTAAAGTACTGGCTTTACGCTTAGACCCCCTAATGCCCCACCTCATTGGTAAGGAGCAATGTGATTTTGTTAAAGGCCGGCTTACCTCTGATAATTCTCACCTCTTCCTTAATGTTTTAAATAAGGTTTCATCTCTCTCTATTCCCTTAGCGGCTATTTCTGTTGACGCGGAGAAAGCCTTTGATAGAGTTGATTGGTCTTTCCTATTTGCTTCATTGCGTTGGCATGGTTTTGGTCCTCATTTCATCTCTCTTATTTCTTTGTTGTATTCCTCCCCTAAAGCTTCGGTTCTGGTCAACGGTCAAGTTTCCTCATATTTCCCTCTTCAGCGGGGTGTTCGTCAAGGTTGCCCCTTATCCCCTTTACTTTTTGTTCTTGCCCTTGAACCCTTTTTGTCTTCTATCCGTAACAAAGATTCCATGTTAGGTTTTCCTTATGGCGATAATCAATTGAAACTCTCTGCGTATGCGGATGATATTCTTCTATTCATTTCTGCTCCAGAAACTTCTATTCCCCCTCTACTGTCTGAGTTCGATTCTTTCTCACAGGTCTCGGGTTATAAAATTAATTCGGATAAAACTGAAATTCTTCCTCTTACCAAATTTTACACCCCTTCTGTCTTTTCCTCCACATGGATTCGCTTGGAATAGCTCCAAAATTAAATACTTAGGAATATGGTTTTCCAACTCTATTTCCTCTTCAATTACCCTAAATATGTCTGCGGTTTTGTTTCGTATTGAACAATATTTTCCTCCTGGAACCCCCTCTTTCTCTCTTGGTGGGGACGAATGGACTCAATCAAGATGATGATAGCTCCCATTTTAATTTACATTTTCTCCATGTTAGCCGTTCATATCCCCGCAATTTATTTTAAAAGTATTGATTCTTGTTTGTCAAGATTTCTTTGGAACAAGAAGAGATCTAGAATCTCTTTAGCACGGCTTCGTAAATCCATATCCAATGGTGGTGTCAATTTCCCAGACTTTCGTCTCTACCATAAATCTTTTTCTCTTCGTCAGGCGTCCAGATGGCTTGCGTCCATTCCTTCTCCTCTCGCTCCTCTTTGGCTTCACATCGAACAAACATTGTTTTTGCCCTTTTCTTTTGGAGAGATCATACACTTCTCTGCCAAGGCTCCGCACACGTCATTTCCTTTATTTAAACATACCTCTTCTCTTTTAAAGCCTCTTTTTAATCCTACACCTATTACTCGGGAGTCTTTTCTGGATTCCATTGTCTGGTATAATTCACTTATCCTTATAAATAATAGACCCATCTTCTGGAAAGCTTGGAGGTCTAAGGGCATCATATGGGTGAACCAATTTTTTGACGGAACGTCTCCTTGTTCCTTTCCCCAATTTCAGATGTCCTTTCACTGTCCTCGTTCCTTTTTGCAAAAGTTCGTTACTCTGATGACACTTATTCTTGATCTTTCCTACTCTCTTCCTTCTTCCCCTTCTTCTGTTTCCCAAGCTCCTCTTCTTAAAATTCTTTCTGCCCTCCCCAAAGCTTCTCTTATTTATAAATTATTTTCTTCTCCTAATCCAGAGCGTCTTAAATCTAAATTGGAGCTCTCTTGGGAGGCGGACTTGTGTTGTATTTGGTCCGTTGCCCTGTGGGATAAACTTTGGTCCGGATCTTTGAAAATTTCCCGTTCTGCTTCCCTCACTCAATCTCTATTCTACCTGTATCACAGGCTAAATCTCACT
Organism: Triturus cristatus; assembly: GCF_964204655.1. Classification (NCBI taxonomy): domain Eukaryota; kingdom Metazoa; phylum Chordata; class Amphibia; order Caudata; family Salamandridae; genus Triturus; species Triturus cristatus. Next base: position 633,729,909 of record NC_140589.1, on the reverse strand, counting down.
CCACTTTCTCTAGCCCGTGTTTCTTCCTCTACTGAGTCTAATTGTTGGACATGTTCTGCCCCTAATGCTAACCTCTTTCATCTTTTATTCTTATGTCCTTCTGTTTCTCAATTCTGGAATATTGTTTGGCTATACATCTCTCGTATCTTCACACTCCCACCTCGTTATTCTATATCTACCCTTTTTCTTGGCAGTTTATCTGATTCTTTAGATCTTGCTCTACACTCTCGCGGTCTTTTTGACCTTATGCTTGCCTTAGCCTTTCAGCACATCTCCTCTAACTGGAAGTCCCTCACAAAGCTCTCCATACGTTGTTGGTGGAATTCTCTATGTCACTTTCACAGGCTTGATACCGCTTTTGCTTCCTCCTGTAATCCTACACACAATAGGGATCTCTTCTGGTTACCTCTTACCTCATACTTAGACCGGATGGTTCGGAAGAATGTATTAAGTATCACTTCGGAAAATTTTGATCCGCCTTGAGGAAATTACATCTTCTGCTCCTATATTAATAGTACAGGATTTATTTATTGTTATAATTGTTCTTCTGTGTTGCATTTTGCTTATTGTTTTGCCTACAGCACTTACTCTTTAAAACATAATTTTGTATTTTCATAATACATTGTCATCATTTCCCCTTTTTCCCCCTTTTTATTTCTTTATCTCCCTCCTTTCCCTTCCCTTTCTCCCGTTTTTCCTTAAAATCTGTATAAAAATGCTTTTGCTTGTTTCTTTATGATATTAGCTTGTTTAATGTTATTTAACTTCTATTTGCTTATTTCTTATGCCTCTGCTGATATCTCTGTATTAACATTTTATTGAATAAAGCTTTTCAAACACACAACAAAAAAAAAGTTAAAGCCAGCAGCCCTGGTCAAAGGCAACAAGCTTATAATCAGTGGCTTAACAAGGGGGGGGGGGGATGGTCTGCCCCGGGCGGCACGTGTTTTGGGGGCGGCGGCCTCCCCCTCCTCTTACCTGCGGCTGCATGGGATGGCTGATGCAGGAATTGCCATCACCCCCCCACTCTTGCATGCGGCTGCTGGGCGGAAAACGCAGGGACCGCCACAGGTGGCACAACGGCTAGCTACGCCACTGATAATTATGTACGGTAGACAGTACTTCATTTGTAAAAGAATGAGGGCTGGTGCCCAAAGCCTTGCTCAGAAGTCCACGGCCAGTGCAATAAAATGTTCATGCGGCAATGCTGCATACTCTGTATTCCACCTCGTACTTTTTAAATCCACTACCAGACACTCCCTGCAAATCTATTTCACTTTTAAAGGTTCCTGCTCTCTCCCTTTATGATGTTTTCACCTTCTTTCTCTTCCTTCGTCTTTCCGTTTTGTATGTTTTTCTCTCTCTAAACATCTGAAGCACAAAAATAAGTGCCGGTCACCAGAAATAAGTACCGGTTGCCCCCACTGACAACCATCAGCTCAAATTAAGCACTGTTGGTGGGGGTACTTTATCCACATATATGGCATAAAGACCATCCCCTTGTGTATGTTAAAAAGATATTGCAAGACAGCAGAAAAGAGGAATATGGCCAAAGGTCAACTTCATTAATCATAATAATAATAATAATAATAATAATAACAATACTACTACCACTACTACTACTAATAATAATACCAGAGCTATTACTAAAAGTGCTACTATTAATAATAACATTATATGCATATTTACTACTAATACCACCACCACCATTACTACTACTACTACTACTACTACTACGGCTACTAATAATAACATTAAAAATAATATAATATCTATATTTGCTACTTCTACTTATAATAATAATATCATTTCAATAATTACTGGTACTACTTTTGTACTTATGATAGTAATAATAATACCATAACAGTATTTAAGCATTTGGATAATGCCAGTATATTGCCTTCTGAATGCCTTTCAGTGCTCAGAAATGTATTTATGAAGGGCAGGTGGGTGTACTCCGAGTGAGTGATGATGTTACAAGTGTTTATATCAAAGCCCTGATACGTCAGTTCTCAAGCATTCCAGTTGATGTGAGAATCTTTGAAGGATTCTTGCGGCTGAACCCTTTTCTGAAAGCCTGAGAAAGGCTAGGTTTGTCCCAAGACAGCTGTGCTGATTTCAAAAACCTCGCTAAAGATCTTTGTCTTTAATGCTTTTCTAAAAAACAGCAGGGTGGGTAGATCTGTATGTATGCATCTAATAGCTCTGTAGCTGAGGACCCACCCTCCTTGCTTTTCACGCCTATCCTATTCTGTTCTCTGCAATGCAGCCATTGTCACTTTTGCCAATCAAAGGCACCCTGAGGTGCGCTATGTGTGCTTCATTCAACCAACGATTCAACTGTAGGTATTTTATATTCAGCGACTTCATCAGCAGACATCTTTATCTGCAAAACTCTTATTTATTTCAACTCTGCTGTCATGATTTTTCCTTTTGTTTTTTCTCAACCATGAGCCACCCATTGTCTAAAGACTTTGGTTCAGATAATGGTTCCCTGCCCGACCGAGTCAACGGAATCTTTAAATATATCAACAATTGAACTTCTTTATTGTACTCATGTGCAGGCCATTGGTAGTCCCTGGCACTATCGGGCCTTGGCCCATTGCACTCTGATCTGTTACACTCCATTACTGACCCAGAAGAACCAACATATTGTTTGAAGCACTTGGATTTCCATGTAGTATTCTTCCAAGGGCTTTTTCGCGTATTTCTGATGCAGCCATCTTTGAGGCTATGCCAATCCTAAATGAGTTTGTAATATATTGTCTGTGTCTTAAATCCCTCACACAAACTACTGCTCTCATGAAAGGTTGTGAGCAGCAGGGGATTGGCTGTCCATGATGGGGTTGGGTGCAGGGCCTGACTGGAAGCGATGTCCAGTGGCCAAAACCACATGGTGCATGGACACAGCATGTGAGCAGCGGTGTTGTTGGCTGTGGGATTCTCAAGCATGTTGAATGTATGCTCATGTTTGAATATAATTTAAAAAAGAAACTCACTGAAAAAATCAAAGGATAAAGTGATGTTATATTTAGATATGGGAATAAGATCTTAGCTAAAGTTAAAAAAAAAGAAAAATAACTGAAAAGAAACAGGGGTCAATGTGTGGTTAGGCATTGAAATGAGATAAGAACTAATGTAAAAAAACCCAAACCACTGAAATTCACAAGGTACATTTACTGAGCTTTACTGAACTTTACATAACAATAGAAAACTAGATGAGAATACTTCATAGCTTCTGCCAATATTTCTGCAAATTCATCACACAGTGACAAACTTATTACAAAAACAAGTTTTTGCCCCACCTTTTTAACTGCCCCCTCGCCTTATGAATATGCATTAAATTCAAAAATACCAATAGTAATTTGAAAGCAATTTGTATCTGTCAAGTTTGAGGCATATTCATCAAATGATGGCAAAGTTATTAGCAAATTAACAAACAACTTTTCTACTGACTAGATATATGAAAGTGTTAACTCTTTAAAGTCTGTCCGGAACCTTTTGGAAATGAGAATATCTAAAACAATACTGAACGTATGTACAACAAATCAAAAAAAGCTTACTTTCTGAGTAAAGTTTTACTTTCGTGCTAAGTGTAGTGTAAATAATACAGTGATTTTTGCTCTGTCATTTGGCAAATTTTCCAAAGGCAGGTACAGTGAGAAATTAAACTCTTTTTCACCCTTTTCTCGCTGGACGGGTCTGCAAGAAACTTGACATGCTGAAACAGTAGACTGAGGTAATAGATTAATAAGTTTCATGCAAATCTGCACAGGGGTTAAAAGTTATTAGAAATTCCAAAAATGCATCCTCAATGTAAAGTGTGGCTGAACCATAACTACACAGTGGTGACTGCCACTGTGTAACTAATATACTCAAATACTTACGTACATTAACATATATACATTTATAACGATAGGTGACTTTAAACCTTAGAGTAATTAACTTTCCTGCTTAGTAAAAACCTGTCTTTTAAAGGTTGTAAAACTTACCTGTAATGTAACGGCTTTCAATATAGGCTCTGCGAACTAACAAACGTGGGTGAAAATTAGTCTCATCTTTAGCATAGTGGTCTAAAGTTTTTGTAAGAGTTGAGCTGTGATACTGGCGAAGAGTGCATTGCCATTGTCCAGTCTGTTGATGATAAGGTCCTTGGTGACCGTGCTTCTGGTGTCTGTGGGGAGCCAGTGGAATATTCTACAGAGTATGCATAGGATGAAGAAACAGGAGGAAATTACGGCGTTCACTTGTTTGACCAGTGTGATTGTTTCGTCCATGATGATGCCTAGGTTTTTAGCATAGTTAGTGGGGGTGGGCATGGGCCCCAGGTCTTTCGGTCACCATGGAGAGCTCTTGTTGCAGAAGATCAGAACTCCACTTTGACCTGTGTTGAGCGTTAGACAGTTCTGTTTAATCCAGTTAGCTATTTTGGGCGTGCAGGTGTTGAAGTTGGTCCTGAGGATGTGGTTGTTGTCTGTGAGAGAGAAGATGGATTTCTACGTATATTAAAGAGAGCAGGATAGCTGTGTAAGCCTGCAGTGCCACAAGTAGTGGGGAGAGACATTGGCTAAAAACTAAATGAGCTGGATGTGCTGGGCTCCTACCAGGATCTGTCAGCATGTAATGTGTTTGGGAAGGGCCACTAAATAAAGAGTCAGCTTCAAAGGTGGCATGTTTGGTAGTGGTAGGCATCTTCACAAGCATTGGCAAAGGCAATAGCTCTCACCTTGACAATCTAGTGGAATAGTTACTTTTTTTTTCTTCAGGCATATGCCATAAAAATTAAACAAAACAATAAAACATCTCATCACCTAAATGTGGCCAGCTAGACTTGTAATCCAGAAATTACATTGAAAAAACACTCACAGATGCAACTCTAACGGTGATATTTTGTTCTAAACACTTTATTTTTGCATTTTTAAGAAAAATAAGAAGGGTGTAGGGGGGTAGCAAAAAAGAGGGGGGTTAGGAAGAAGGAAAAATAAACATTGTAATACAAAGCTCATCACATTCTAAGATTCTCATTTCAATTACACTGTTCTTCAGTAGTGCATGCTGTGGAACAGGCCCAAGGAGCCACGGCGGGGGGTGGGGGGGAGAGGTACTTGGGGGGTGGGGGGTGCCTCTCTGAGCAATGAGTCACTTTCACCAAAATCAATGTTGTGATAGCCAGCTGTTTGAACCAAACCCAGTACCCATCCAGGATCTGGCACCACGTGGCTGTCAAGTTTCATGAACGTTGGGAATGAAAGACATGTAGTGTCCAATTTGTCCATTCTGTCACACAGCATGGTCAGCCTTTCAAGTGCATGAGTAGTCTACACCTTCCCCCAGCAAATGGATAGAAAGGGTGTATTGGGCTGTTTCCAGAATTGTGCGAGTGCCACTTGGGCCGCTACTTGTAGATGAGTGATACGTTTTCTCCAGGGGTGGTAAAGGGTATATGTTATCATCCCCAAGGTCGCCCAACAGGGCAGCAAGGCGGGTAAAGGCAGCATGATCACTAACACGTCACTTATTTGGGGGATGATAACCTTCCAGTAATCTTGTGAGGGTGTGCATGACCACCGCATGCCAAAGGCCATCTCCGCTTCGAGCGAGAGGAGGACCATTGGGGTTTGTATCTTGAGGGCGCTCTCTATCAGGGAGACCGACAGTCTGATATGGTTCCTTATGTGGCTATTCCTTACAAATCCCACTGCTGCAGAGAAAATAAGCTGGCCCAGATAGTGTGGAGTTGCACCAGCAGCACTGAGACGAACATTTTCACATCAGTGTTTAGTAAAGAGATTGGGTGGTAGGCCGAGCAGGTTGTCGAATATTTCCCAGGTTTATCCAATACCGTTAAATAGGATTATGTCATGGAGTCAGTAACCACCCTCTGTATTAGGAAATAATTAACCACCGCACCCAGAGGACCCGACATGGTGTGCACAAACACCTTTTAGAAAGAAGCTGGGAAATCATTGGGCCCTGGGACCTTTCCTTCGGGTAGGTTGGTATAGCCGCTTGGACTTCCTCCACTGTGATTGCATCCTCCAGCGGGAAGCAATCAGGATCTGTCAAGGAGGTGTGGTAGTCTGCCAATTAGGCCTGCTGCCCTTCTAGGGATAAAAAATCCGCTGTGAAGAAGGTTCAATAGTATATGATGAAGCAGCCAGGATGTTGTTAGTGTCCAACTGGGGGGTGGCATTGGCGTCTACAATGTTACAGATATGATTCCTCACTCTTGCCTGCTTGAGTTTGTATGCTAAAAGGCTTTCTGCCTTATCCCCCTTTTCGAAATAAGTTTGCTTTATATATAATAGTTTCTTGGTGACTTCAGTCATCATCAGTTGTTCTAATTCCCCTCTTGTTTTTCCCAGGGCCCTGTGAGTGCAGGTGAAATTGTCCCATTTGTGCTGGGTTTCCAAAGCTCATAGCTAGTCTTCCAGCTCTTGTTTTTTCAGTTTTACCCTCTAATTACGGCTTTCAAGCATCCTATAGGCTGCTGCAGTGTACTTACCTGTTATCATTCTCTCGGAAGTAGGCAGTCAGGGCCTCACGGATACGATCTTTTACTACTGGATCCATCCGTGCTATTTTACTCATAATCCATGGGCTACAAGGTAGGATGTGGGGGAGTGATGCTTTTAAGAGGAACCAGATGAGTGCATGATTGAAGAGGACTTTGGTGTGAATGTCTGTTGATTATGTGCAATCTTATCGTGTTCGAGGTGAGGAAATAATTGATTCATGTGTATTACCTATGGACGCTGGAGAAAAAGGTGTAATCTGTCACCCCCCAACTGTAAAGTGACCATGGCCGGACAGGCCGTAGTGGGCATCAGGCATCAGGCATTTTCCAGGGAAGCTGGAAGGGTGGGGGGGGGCTGTTGAGTGGGGGCTGTTTTTTGTTACTGGGGGCTGGTTTTGCAGCGGGGCTGCCATGTTGGCCCCCAGTAACTAAAGCAGCAGTGCTTCACACTTGTCCCCCCCAGCCCTCCTCTGCCCCCTAAGGAGGGGGGGCTGGTCCTACAAAATTGCCAGGGCTGCTTTGGGTTTCCAGTCCAGCCCTGAATTTGGCCTCTGGCTAAGTGTGCCAGCTGAGGTAGGGGCGCAGCATAAAACTATTCCGTTCCCTCGTTTGGGCCATAGAGGGAGTATAGAGTTATTGTAAGGTTTCCTAACCTGCCCTGAATGCCACCCCATCTCCCACCTTCGTTTATGTGTCTGCAATCTAATGTGAAAGACTGCTCTCTCCTCCGGACGATCACTACTCCTTAGGTTTTCATAGTTGCTAGTACCATGCAGCTGGGATGGCAACCAATAGGAGTGTAGCCTGGGGATATTTAATTGGCTATTAGATGGGTTTCTTGGAGCAGGGCAATATCTACCTCCTTTGCTTTTAACCATTGCAACATGTCTCTTTATTTGATGGGGAAATTGAGCCCTTGGGTGTTCAGTTTGACTATTGATGGGTTTCTTAGAGCAGGGCAATATCTACCTTCTTTGCTTTTAACCATTGTAACATGTCTCTTTATTTGTTGGGGAAATTGAGCCCTTGGGTGTTCAGTTTGACTATTGAGATCAGAGCTATTTTATGTGTGGTGTGGCCTTTGAGGGGTCAGGACCCAATTCAGAGGTTGGGCTGCTGTGTCACATTCCTCCTACCCAGCAAAGGTTTGGACCCCGCAGGCCATGTCCGGCGATGCATAAACTGGAAGAGCACAGTGTATGTCTGGCAGACGGAGAGTAGTGCGGGGACATGATGATGGAAACAGTCAAGTTGAACAGAAGTAAGACCAACAATGACATATAGGTAAGGTAACATGGCTAGCTACTTATGGTCTCTGGTGAGAGCTGCAAAAGGGTGCGGGGCTCAAAAAGTTCTGTTAGGGCTGGCTCTGAACCGTAAATAGGCAAGTCCCTGCCCCGTCCATTGAAACCATAAGGTTAAACCTATCTGCCGAGAAATGGAATTCCAAGTACAACCCAATCGAGCTAAGTCATAGACAGGCCAGTTCGTGGTCACCAAAGAGTTAGGGCCCTGACTCTACATCGGAGTCCTGGCTAACCACGGGTGTGGATGGCACTCCCCTAGGGCTGTGGAGTGGGTGCCTGTCATGATACAAATACAGGTCTAGCCTCTCCGAACTCACAGTGCTGCATGCCATGGGCTAGGACACAGCTATTCACACCCCTCCTCTTCATACTTCAGAGCAGTGGCGGCCGCCAAAGTGAGGTGTGGCGGGAGGGGGAGCACAGGGGGGAGCAAACGCAGGGGAAAAGGGAGAATGATGGGTTTATAATAATTTTAAAAACTTACCTGATTCCGTTGGCCGCCTCCTGCATCGTGTCGCTCCTGCTGGCCTCTTCCTGGGTCCCAGCAGCCCCTGGGACAGACTCCCAGCCAATACCTGTGCTGCAGAGGAGCGCAGGGATTGGTCTGAGCAGGCTGAAAAGATGCACTGCTCAGATGCACTGTGGGGGTTTCTCCAGCCTGGCTGCTGAACTTAGCCGGGCTGGAGAAACATATGTGCGTGTGTGTGTTTTTGTCGGCCTGAGAACACACATGAGCACTTCGGGAGTGCGCAAGCACTCCTCCTCTGCCCTCCCATGCTCCACCCCTCCATTCACCTGTTTTATTTTTCATTTGCTGGCTCTGCACCAGGCAGTGTGGCAACCCTCTTCTGCCATTGCGGAGGAGCCGCTACTGCTTCACAGCCTTATCTGCCTTTGACCGACAGGGACAAGGTTTGATAAACCAAGGCCTCTCTCCTGGGTGCTATCTCCCACCTAGCCAGCACTGCTGAAGGTTCCAAATGACAAGATGAGAAATTTACCAAAATAGTTGCACCTTGGTATGGGTCACTCACAAATTGGAATAAATCAGTCTTCTTGTTTCTTAAAACTATAGCATTGTGCACTTTTTTGTCTTCACAGGAAGTCAGAAGGTAAATTGCAAAAATAACTTTAATTCAGAAATGCCCATTGATAGTGAAATTGTCTGAATGGGCATGCAATGCAGGAGTACTGATTTCAACCACACAAGGAGGAAAGGAGAACGAGGAGGGGTGGGCAGTGGCGGGTGGGGGTTGCCGTGTGAAAAAGCAGTTATAGATGATATCGAAATGGAGCCCATGGGTGGATTTCACAGGGGTGGAAACAACACGGGGAGATGGGGTGCTGGGGGGTACAGAAGCACACAAGAGAAAATAAAAGTTAAGCATGTTTGCATGTGTCTTCACGTTTCAAGCAACTGTCTCACATGAAAGATATGTATGGACAGTAACTTGTTTTTTTTTCTTTACAAGAAGTCAGAAGGGAAATGCCGAAAGAAAAATTATTCAGAAATGCCCATTGATAGTGAATTGAATTGGTCTTTTCTTAATGGGCCATACAATGCAGGAAAACTGGTTGTACCCCTCACGAGGGGGAAAGGGGAGTAAGGAGTGGGTGGGAGGTGGCATGTGGAGTTATAGTGGGGAGAAGCACTTATAGATGATATTGACATGGAGCGCATGGAGCAGTTGCGGGGTGGGAACAACACAAAGAGACAGGACATTTTCAGGACAAATTGTGACACTTTGTTGGACATATGATTGCGTTATAAGACATACGATATCACATTTGGTGTCAAAGTGGTATAGTAAGGGAATGTGCGGTCACCTTTTGGATATCAGAAAACATATCTATGTTATAAAATTTCATTTCTTAGAACCATATAATTGCACTTTTTGGGTGCATATAATTAAGGCATCATGTTTTCCGTTTTTACGGATTTTTACAGATAAATACAGACAGAAACAATGTGTTTTATGCCTTCATTTAATTTAAAAAATGGATAAATACAGAAAATTATGCTACTTTTAAGTGACTTGCCGTGCTGTCTTTCATGAATTCTAGCCCAACAGCTGTGAAGATGGACAGTATGGGAAATTAAAAAACAGGATGAAATTTCTTTAAATAATGGCATATGTCAACATACATTAGTGGTATAATGCTAATATTTTGTAGATGTATTGTTACATAATATTTGGCAGCTTAAATAGCTAAATCATGACAGACATAAAAAAATGAGTGCATGTCTATCAGTGAATTAAATATGGAAATGTACAGTTTTACAACTTCATTTATACACAAAATACAAAATAAATATGGATAAGTACAGATAAAATAGGCAAAAAATTAATTTGGATAAATACAGACAGAAATGTTAATAAAATGAATACCATAAAACTGGGAACACTACATATAATGCATCTTAAATCGTTTAATGAGACTATTGGATTATATAATTTCAACAGGTCCAAGATTCGAAGTGTGGCATTTGTGGGACACATAAATAATGGCATTTTAAGGGCATATGTAGATACTATTCAGACATATGAAGTACTTTTGTTGTGTACAAGATGTCACCTTTTTGGACATGATTAGTGCAGAAAAGACAACACAGACTATTTAGAGCAAAAATACTCGTTGTTCACGTAGGATTGCACTTTTGGACCATATTCTGGCATATTTGGTGCATATGCTAGCACAGTTTCTGTACATGAAGCTACTTTTGCGACAAACGATTACAGAAAAAGACAACACTAATTTTATTGCATTGGATGCACTATCTTTCGAATATTGTCAAATTTGAGGACATAGGCAGGAACTTTCTGGATGTATGATGACATCTCTTGGTCAGAGGAGGGAATATTTAGTTAGATTGGAGAATATGATGGGAGCTTTAGTTACTTTATTGCTCTTTTGGGGCTTTTGAACGTTTGATTCAAATATTGACCAAATGATGGTATTTTAAAAAAAAAGAATGACCAGCCATGTACATGTGTTTTTAATCTTCTGGAGTTTACAGGCATTGTTCAGACAAATGAAAGCACAGGATGTCAGTTTTAAGAAATATGATGTCAGGTTTGGAGTATAATATTTAACTTCAGAAGCATAACTGACCCATTTGAAGGAATAACCCGATTCCTTATATACAAAACTTTGCAGTTTTGGGGAATATATTGGCATGCTTAAGACCCACAGACACTACTGGAGTGTATGATGGCTCTTCTGTGGCACAGGACGGCTCTATTGCTGAATTGGAACTCACTCTTTCTGATGAAGATTTCACTTTTATTGGGCAAGATGCATTTCTCTATGGGAAACGGCCACTACAACGCGGTCGTTTCCACGCATGACCAGACCCACGCATGCATTACAACGCATGCGTGGGTACAACGAAAAGCCTTTACCACACATACCTTTACTACGAGATTCGTAGTAAAGGCATGTGTGCTAAAGTTAAAAGAAAAAAAAGGGGGGGATTGGGGGGTCTCCCCCCCCCCAAAAAAGCGTGGGATTAAAAAAGGGGCCTTGGGGAGGGCACCCCCCAAAATAAAATATAAAAAAAACTCACCTGTTTACGTCATTTAAAGAAAGAGATGTGGAGGCAATCGGCATCGTTACGGGAAACGGAAGGACAATTCCGCTTTCTCTTAACGATTTTCAACGTCACGAAGGAAGATCGAGGAGAGGAGAGGTAAGGGGGAATGAGTGGGTGGTGTCGCACAAGGGTAAATTTAAAGGGTACATTATTAGTGTGATATCCTTTAACATGAAAATGGCATTAACATGCATAACTTAACAACGAAAATCGTTGTAAAAGTATGCGTGTTAAAAGGCATTTTCGTGGTAAAGGATATGCGTGGTGATGGCATTCTCGTTGTAACGCATGCATGGTAAAGGCATGTGTTACAACGAAATGCGTTGTAAAGTCATACAACCTTCTCTATCAGTGTTTCTGCATCTTGCTTATTTGAGAATAAGGCAGCTTTCCAGCACTTTTGGCGGGATAAAGTGATGGGTGTGTCCAATAGCTGTCAAGAAATGGTGAGTACAGTATGTTTGTTTCAAGGCTGAATTCCATAGAGAGGAGCCTACCTTGTCCAAAGTGTCCATTCAAAAGGCTCTGCCCATTGTAAAAACTGGTTACACGTTTTAGGTGTAAAAGAAAATTTGTGCCTTTAAACCTTTTCTGAACTCTAGAAAGTGTGTTTTGTAGGATGTTGTAGGGTGAGGAATTTTGAAAGAATGAATACTTTTGCAGCAGAGTGCGTCCCCTAAAATAATCGTGCCATGACGGGGTAATTCTTCATTTATTTTTTTATTTAATCATTGACAAACCCTTGGCATCTCATCAGTACCTTAATGGAGGCAGGTGTCAATTTAAAGGTACATCACGTTACATTCCGCATTGAAATGATATTGATTCATATAAGGCCACTTTTTTGGTGCGTGGTCACCCTTTGGGGTCATCTGGTGGCATATTTAGGCCATATAATGTCACTTTTTAAGCATATGCCAGCATTGAGTCATTTGTTGTTTTCTGGGTCATATTATAATACTTCCTCCTGGGAATATGGTGGGAACTCTGGCCATAAGAATGCCCTTGTAAGCTTTTATGTGATGTTTTGGATATAAAATGGAACTTTGTGGGGACGTGGTGGCTTTTAGGGGCTCATATAATGGCATGTTATTGCACTTTTTATATGAACCAACCATTTCAATGACCTTTACAGGGCCACAATGCTAACTATGTAATGTGTGTGTGCTTTTTGTTGTTGGCATGTGTATATTTGTGGCAAAACAGAATAGTCATACATCACCAATTGCATGTGAATGCACACAACTGGCTATTATTATGTTTTGCTTGCTACCTCTCTTGACAAAAAGAAAATTATACAATATAATAATTTTTATTTCAAGTTACAAAATCACTACTCCATCACTCATTTGCCATTGAATCAGAGCTATACTAATGTCATATTATGTGCACATTAGGTTTGTTTTATCAATTTATTTTGCACTGAAGAAGGTCAAGTTAGGTTATCTGCTAGCTCAAACACTATTATTTAGTTATGTCAGAAATACAGTAATTCCTAATCTATACGATGCACTTTGTGATCCCTAGCACATTCTGTGAGGCCAGAGTACTGTTTGGAAATGTAAATGTGTATATGTGCATTTCTGTATTGTGCTTGAAGTACATTGATATAATATTTTTAAATACAAATACATTTGCTGTATATGAAACTTTCACTTTTACCTATAGAGTGAGAAACAGCATAAAGAGAATGTAAGATGTGGCCTTGCTAGACCTAGGTGTGAGTTACTCATGTATTTGCAGGAGTAGGACATGCTTTACTTAAGGAAAACATGATTTGTGATGTGTGTCTTACTGCTGGAAATACATGAGTAAATCAGACACAGTCCTTGAGGAAGACAGAGCAACTCACAGAAAATGCTTCCTGAGTCAGCCGCGAATATCTATTAGTAATATAATCCTAGGTCTGGAGGTAGACACAGCAGTTTGTAAAAGAAGCTGTGTGACTGGAACCCAGTGTTTCTCTGGTACTCCTGCCCTTATCTTCTCTATCTCTTTTCAGGCAGCACCTCTCAGAGACCAATCCCTGTAGCATTGAAAATATCTGATTGATGTACTTTGTTCATTCCCTGGATTTAAAATGCCCTGGCTATGATCTTAAAGTTGAAGTGCTTTCTCTAAGGCCACTGTTTGACCCTTCACCCCCATGGTTTGACTAGCGAGGTGCTTCTATTCAATTCCCATTGAGTGTCCCGGCATTGAGAGAGGCAGGTCTCCGGGTAGCCTTATGAGGGCATGCTGCCAAGCGATGCTGCAGGTGGGCACAACTCAGCGCACAGCTTTCACAACAGCTTAGCATCAAGAGCTGTGACCGCGTTAGCAGTCAAAGCTTTTTTATTGCATGTATATCAACGCTGCAGAAAGTGAAATCTTATTTTGTGACCCACAACGAAGCCTCCCTGATTGTCATGTCCTAAAGGATTTAAGTGGTGTTTTGTAACGTTGAAATCTATTGCCCGAAAAATCCAATTTGCAAAACATAAAATGTGTATTGGCCAACTAGATAATAAGATTATCGTTGTGTTCCAAGATACTGGGAATCATTTCAATTACCTGTTTAAGAGAATGGCACATAATGGAAAAATAGTAAACATTGAAGATAATTGAATAAAAGGATTAAAATAGTATTGCAGTAGAAGAAAAACCCTTGACATCAAATCCCTTCTAATATTTTACTGCCTTACAGGGTGATGCTAAAGTCCATCTGAATGCTTCGATTACATGTACATGTCACTGTAGGTATAATAGAACATACCTGACAAATATAATAGTCATGTGTGACATAGATTTCCCACCATAATGCAGAGTTTTAAATATTGAACTGCGAAATAATGTGACTTGAATATTGACTCCACATATATGGACCTTCAGAAAATAAATCAATCTATCTATCTATCTATCTATCTATCTATCTATCTATCTATCTATCTATCTATCTATCTATCTATCTATCTATCTATCTGTCTATCTATCTAGGAACGCGTGCAGGGAAGGCATATCTGCTCTCACTCTGCAGGAGGTTTTAAAATCTCTTGCCCAGCGGGAGCAGGCTTTTCAGGGAACAAATAATGCCCCTGCCTGCAGGGAGTAAACAACACTTGTTCCAGCTGGAATGGAGCAGAGACGGCTCCCTCAGCACCAAGGATGTGTGTATGCAGGGAGCCAGTTGAGGCTTCCCCCATGGTCTCCAACGTATTGTGGGGTTGGTGCTGCAGGTTGGCACAGGAGACCCACCAAGAAGGACCACAGGACCCAGGTTGGAGTCCCCGGCCCACTATAGGTTGGGGTGGGGGGGGGGGGGGGGGGCAGTGCGCCTCCTTCCCCTTCAAATTAAGAGCGGCCCCAGGGGATGGAGTTCCCTGGGCCTATTAATGCTCGAGAGGGGGCTGTGTGGCCACCTTCCCTTTTGTAGGCAATTTAGCCCCGGGAGTTAGTGGTACCAGGGGCCCTTAGTGGTTAGGGGAGCGAGCAGCATGTCCCGTCTTCGTAAAATAGATGTTTTGGCCCCAGGGGATGGGGTATGTGGGGCCACTATGGCTTGGGGATTGGAGCTGCGTGTCCACCTCATTTAAGGGTCTCAGAAGATGGGATCTTTGGGGCCCCTTGTGGCTCAATGAGTAGGGGGGACACATGCCCCCACTCCTTTACAAATATCTTTGGACCACAGGGGATGGGGTCCCCAGAGCCCTTAGTGGCTTGGGAGGAGAGCCCTGCACTCGCTCCCGTCAATAAAAGACCATGTGGATAGGGCTTTTAGCGACTTGTGTGGTGGGCTGTATCCTCCTTCGTCCTAGTGACGGAGTCCCCGGGGCACTTAGTGGCATGGGGAGGGGGTTGCACTAATGGGTTGGATGTAGGGTCTGACCGCAGGCCAGGCCCTGCAGCCAAGCACATGACAAGCATGGCCGAAGGCAGTTTGAGGCGTGGGTTGGCTGCCCACAGGGTTGGATGCAGAGTTTGGCCGCAGGTGTCCAACCCATTGGCACTGCCCCCCTCCCCAAGCCACTTCAGGCATATGGTAATAAAATATTACTTTACGTTAAAAAAAACACTAGAAATTCACAGAAAAAACGCCAAGGTTAAAGTGACGTTATAGTTAGGTGAAAATGTCCGTGACAACATAAAGTTTTAAACTATAAAAAAAACACTGAAATTCACCATTCATAGCTATTTCTAGTAACTATAACTTGTGCCCTAAGGTAACTATAACTTGCACCCTCGCTATACACAGCTAATTACCCCGCATATTATATGACTCATGACATGCTCTATAACACCATTGGTAGCATCACTGCAGCATTTAAAATAACATAATTAATCACATAACCATGAATGGTGGGTGCATGAGTTATAGTTACCCTAGGGCACGAGTTATAGTTACAAGAGATAACTATAACTGGTGAATTTCAGTGTTTTTGTAGTTTGAAATGTTACGTTAGCACTGAAATTTCCACCGAACTATATCATCCCTTTAACCTTTGCTTTATTCAGTGGTATATATGTATAGATGCTAGCTATATATAGACACCGTGCACAACTGTGTGACACATTCACCCACAGCTGGGTTTTTGGCCATTAACACTTTGCATGATAGAATTTCTAAGTCCATACTGCTCTTGGTTAAATCAAAATTCTACATTTTAGCATGAAGATATTGGTAGCCAAAAGGTCAGGGCCAACTGAGGATGACACGTACAAGCTGGACAGAGACATGATTTTGTTAGTTCTGTAGTACTCTTTTTCTGTCCTTATTGTTGGTGGTGTATTTATCTTTGGCAGAAGAGCGGAGGACAACCCTCCACTTTTGCCATGATTCATGGAACTCCCCATATAATATTAGCCTTATCATTTGATAGTTTGATATCAAGGTGAGACTGCAGAACATCCTTGTTGAAGCTGTTTGTGGTTTCTCGATCTCAAAGACATTGCCATGAAACTGTGATCGTGATTAAATACATCTCTCAGCAAATAGATCAACGTGTTATATTTCATTTTTATTGGTTTCATTTGAAACGTCAAGATGTGAACTTTAACAGAGTCAATGTGTTTACACACTGTAGCAGGGATTGTTTTCCATGTTTGCAATGATGCAGTGTTCACTGCCTTATACTAGAACAACATCAGTGCATATTTTCTATATACGTGGTCGCCTTTTAATTTATTTTCTAAAACATTATAGGAACTCTACATTTTATTTTTGCGTTCTCAATACAAAATGTTACAACGATTTTGTATGTTCTGCTGGCAGGAAATCACTCTGTATGCAGGAACAAGTCAATGTGGCAAGAGGGCCTGACATCTCTTCAGATAGACAGAGAGTAGTGATGCTCGAGATGTATGTAGTTGTATAAAAGTGAGGATTCCCACACGTCGTAAATATGCCGGAAACATCAGGGTTTCCATTGAGTGATCTGATGTGTTCTCAGTGTTACACATTGAAAACTGTTCATTTAGCTGTCAAAGTGCATGGCTAGTAAGAACTTCTATGGAGGAGTAACTCCCTACTCGGCTCTTTAGAGAGTTGGGGCATATTTATAAAGCAGTTGCATCACCTTGTGCCGAGCAAGGGGCGCAAGGGCGGCGCAGCTACTAAGTGAGATTTATCAAGCCATGGAAGGCCACCTTGCGTGGCCCTGCATGGCTTGATAAATCAAGAGTAACGCAGCGCAGCGCAAATCACTGCGTTGAGTTACCCTGCTGCCAGGAGGCGTTCCTTGGGTGGAGCGTGGGTGTTCCCACACATCCACCCATGGATTTTGGTGCATTGCCAGAGTTACCATTCCTGGTAGGTCTGGAAATGCATCAAAATATGTGAAATATCTTATATTTCCCTCGCTTTTCCATCTTTCCATGTGTTCTGCATTCTGCACCACACATAGAAAGAGGAAAATGCCTTGGGATTGTTTTTGTGCCGGAAGGTGCCCCTTACTGCACAAAACGATCCTGCTTACAATGCAGGTAACCTGGTGCAAGGGTGCCTGTGTTGGTGCTAGGCAGCACATTGTGCCCCAGAACAAGGAAAAGAAAGAAATGCTCCATAGGGTTTTAAATACGGCACATTCCTGCACTTTCCCTATCATGATGCAAAGCGCTGCAAGGTGGCTTGCTGTGCTGTGCGGCATTATTTTTTTTTATTAATGTGCCCTTTGGTGTCACTGATATTGTATTCTCAATGGTGATATATATAAAAAAATGTCTTCCTCTGCATCTACATGCCACTAGAACCCAACTTGACTTTTGGCTCAAGTCAGCTTGTCCCGCTACAAACCCAAAATGTGCTATTGAGCCACTCAAGAGCTGTATGCATGATTTAGAAAACACTCCTTATTTGGGTCCGATTGAGGAATGTATACTTTGGAAAAAATACACCAACACTACCTCATCAAGTCTGACATGCTCATGTAGTTTGTTATAGTTTGTTCATTGTCAAACATGCGGACATTGTCAATTTGCCCAAAGTGACACAGGGACTTTGATCAAAATAAAAGGGACTTTGAATCAGGTAGCTGACAGCATTTTTGCATCAACAGACCTACCTTTTCAGGGAAATGTTTCACCGAAAACATGAAGTTAAAAGGCCAGTAAGAAATATCATTGGGAACACGTGGACATTGTCATAGTGCCTAAAGTGACACAACCTTGATCAAAACGAAAGGGACTTTGAACCAGGTATTTGCCATCTTTTTTGTATCAGTAGGGGAGATTTCCACTGAAAACATGAAGGTAAAGAGGCATGTAAGTAATAGGACCGATAAATTGCTAGTTTTCCCTACAAAAACCAATACACTAGGCTCTCTCTGCCTGTGAGGAAAGTTGGACTTGGTCGATCAGTGAAGGCTCACTCCACTAAGGAGATGGTTTGAAGGCTGAGACTGAATGGAATGTCACAAATTATATATATATATATAGTAAAATGATGAACCTAGCAATTGGAATCATACAAATTAATAAAACAAGACAATATCCCAAATGATGTATAAAAGCAATAATCTATACCCAATCGACATTATCATCTATATATGTATTCATTACATGTATACCCAAGAGTACACGTTAGTGATCAATAATTTATCGTGAACAACTGTGCCGTTTGCAATTAGTTCATTACACAAATGACCCTCATGTCAAAACTCAAAACAATTCTTCCTATTGTGCAGTTCAAGATCACAAACTGGAGGGGAGGAGCCAAGATGGCGACCGGAGCAGACGCTTGAGCGCCCGGCTCCGCCGGCCCTTGGCCTCGGACTATCATCCTGATTCCTATCCTCGCCGAGTTTCGAGGTGCAACGTGCGCGACGACGCGCTGACCGCGCCGCCGCTTTCCCGGAGTCTGGGCCTGCCCGGATGCCGGAGTTCTTGGTGCCTTTGTTCTCCGCGCTGGACCCCTGCTCTGTTGTGGCCTTGGCCGGCCCCCTGGAAGCTCCGCAGTCACTGGACCCCCGGCGCAGATCTGAGCCCCGCGGCCCCGATCCCGTCTCACACCACGGATTGTCGCCAGATGAGCCGGGGGAGAGACGCCCGGACACCTCCTTCACCTTTCACCTGACGGGCTGGAGCTATAGGGTAAGCCCCGGTGTGGCGGGTCTCCTGCTTCGCTCTGTGGCCCGCGCTGTGGAAGGCTGCGGACCCCCTTCTTCTATTGCCTAGTCGGCTGCAAAGAGAGTCCGAGGGAGGGGAAGCGACTGTTGGCTTTCACCTGTTGCGGCGCAGACCTGCGTGGAATTGCCTCCTTGTTACGACCCCCCCCCTGGCCACTGTACCGTTCAGCGGTAAAACATGGCGTTGATTGCCTGCTCGCTGCTGGGGGGCGATGCTCCGGTCTCGCCCGCTGCCCGCTTCGCCCTCCCTCTACCAGACTCCAGCTCCACAGTGCCGTCCCGGATTGCTGCCGATGTGGGGGCGCAGCTCCCGCTGACATGCGGCTCCGTTCTGGCTGCCCTGCGGGACCTTCGTCTGCAATTGTGTGTTGGCTTGCAAACGCTGAGTGAGCGGTTCGACTCCATACCGTCGGCTGCGGGTCGTGAGCGCCCCGTTTGTTCTCAACAAGACGTGGGTCTGCCAGTGCTTCTGTCCTCTTGCGGGGATGCAACGACTGTGTATAACCGTGCTACACTGGTGTCTGCATCTGGCTTTCCCGGCACCCAGGATCAATCGATCTCCTGCTCAATTGTGGACACTTTGTTTCCCCGTTTATTGCTGCCTGCTTTGTTGTTGCCTGCCTCACCGCGTCCGCAAGAGTATCCAGCTGAGCGACGCCTGGCGTCCTCGAGGAACCGTTCGCGGTGGCCTGCGGCTTCTTTTGTGTGGAGCTCCTGTACTTTACAGGCCAGGTCTGGATTTTATGTGGTGCACGGGGGGACCTCGGTGGATGATCGGCGGCCATTTTGTGACTCTGCTTCTCCATCTTCTCCCAAGCGGCCATGTTGTCTTTGTCTGCACGGGCTGCGGGGCCTTCATGTGGGGGCTGGTCTAATCTTACGCCCGCGATCGGGCCAGGGCTAGATTGATTTCTATCACCATGGTGTCACGGATGGGCTGGACTGGGACTGGAACTGTCTGCATATGTTGTGCGCACTCGTCGCGATTTGTCTGCCTTCATTTATATTGTTGTGACACGTTATCTTCACACGACCGCCTTTGGGTGTAGTGGGTTCTCAGTGTGTGGAGACGTAGTTGGCCGGTGGTTTCGGGCGCTCCGAGGTTACGTGGGCTCCTCCCCGCTTTCTTCTTTGTTTTCTTATTTTCTTTACTCTATTCCTACTTTCTCTCCTGTCTATATTTCGGGTTCATTGGGCGACAGGCACTATGCCGGGGGGGGGCAGGCCGTAGCCTCCGCATTGGTGTAGGGTGGGGGGGTAAATTACCTTTTCCTTTTAGTTCTATGGGCCTCTTTCTTCTATGTCTCTGCGCTATACTTGTTTCCGATTCGGGGTCCGGGTGTGGGGTGGATTGAGTGGGGGGCGGCTTTGGAGGGGTGCGTATTTACTCATGTGACTATCCTGTTATATAACTGCATAGCCTCACTGTCTGAGATTTTCTATGGCCGTTTTAATGATGCTGCTGCTCTCCCGTGTGATGAAGCCATCTTGCGGACTCGAATCTCCTTGGTTCTATCCTCTACTGACTTTTTCCTCGATAAAATTATTTTGAAAACCTTAAAATTAACCTTTACTTCTCCTTCCCCTGGTGTCAAGGATCTCTCCAGTGTATAACTCCTGAATCGTTGCTAATCTTGACCATTGACGCACAGGGGTTGTAATGTGTGTCTCAGTGCTTAACCGTTTTGTGGCCGGCCTGATGGTTGTAGGCCCGTATTTGTCCTTTTCATATGCACAAATAAAGGTTTTTTAAAAAAAAAAAAAAGATCACAAACTGATCACAATACCAAAAAGAAGTACACAGACATAAAACATAAAAAACACGTAACGTACTGAAAGAAATCAAGAGTCTAACGTAATAAAATCAAACATCTCGATGTTCATTCTAAAGAACGACTTGCTCAGGAAATTGCTTTGTCTCTAGGTTTCGGGCCACAGTTGTCCAATAACTTCAAATGTATCTATCTTGTGATCAAAAGGTGCTCCACTTTGTACTGATGGGTGCAAACAGGGTTATGACCCTCAGGGTATATGAAGGAAAGGTCTTAGGGAAGAGGAGTTGGCCTAACGGCTAGGGAAGTCGACCTCGAATCTGGGGAACTGGATTTGAGTCTCAGCAATGACGCTGAACATCCTGTGATTCTGGACAAATCACTTCATCTCCCCGTGCCTAACAAAAATGAATGTGTCCTCATGTAATGCAACTGGTGCTATGTAAGGCGCTCTGATACCCGATTCAGGTCAAGTTTGCACTATTTAAAAACGCACAATGTAGGGACCACACAGGACCACTTCAAGCTTTTGGATTTGACTAGTGGCTGGTGACTCCTCTCCAAATCAAGCAGCGGAACTAATATGTGGCTCATGAATAAGTTGCCCAGTACCCTCAGAACAGAGGGTAGTGATTAGTCTGTGCTCACACTGGTCTTAAATGGGTACCAGTGACTGGCAAGGTGCAGGTCCTGGAAAGGTTGCTTTCATTTGAAAGTTGATCTTAGGCTGCGGTGTGTTTGAGATCTAGGCTCTTTGGACGTGGCGGAGGCTTTTCATGGCGGTAAGTGGTGCAGCAAGTCATGATGATTTAGTCCTAGCCTTGAGGAAACAGGCAGAGTACAATCTCTCTTTCAACAAACCAACTTGAAAACTGGAAGGTGTATTCCTCGGGGATCAGCTAGTGTGTGAAACTTTCAGAAAGCACTAACTTTGCACTTCGGCTACAACACAAGCAATACATTCTTGTGTCTCTCTGCGCCTCCACCAAAGACCACATACAACAAGAATATGAGAACCAACACGAGAAATGAGCAAAAAGGAATAGGATGAGAGAGATAACAGAGACTGGACACTCCTGCTCTGACTAGTCACTCTTCTGTGTAGTAACAATTGCAGGCTGAATTACCTAATGGCAATAGGAATACCTTAGTAACTTGCCCTGAAAGTTATGCATCTATCTTTAACATTGGAAAGGATGCATCTTAATTATATATCTGTGTAACCAACTGGCTGTGTTCTGGTACGAAGGTGATATAACTGAAAACCGGGCACAACAAGATATGATTACCTTTATATATTTTCATCAACACTTTTCCTCTATTGTTAGGACACCACCTCAGTTATCATAACTACCCAATCTCTGGTGAGTGTAACCTTAGTTTGTACTTGACACTTGTATTACTAGAAAAGTAATTAGCAGGCATTGATGTTATGTAGTTTCTATTGTTAGCAATAAATAAATCACTTGCTAAGAATTCCTTTTACCTTACACAGTCATATGCACATACCATGTGTAGTCATTATTGTGTCTTTCTGTTCCTTCAAAGGATCCGTTGCAAAGGTCAAATCGTAAACAATTGTAAAGTCTATAACAATGCTTAAAGACACTTTTTTCAAATAAAGCAAAGTTAATTTCTTAACACAACTTGATATTCAGAATAATTGTATGTATTCACAAAACTGTTCCAAACCACGTTCACAAGGGAGTAACTGTGTAGAACACAAACTACTGAACCCGAGTAGCAAGGTCATGGCTGCAGCAAGATTGTAGCACAACTGCCTAACAAAGACTCTTTGAAATATGAGAAAAGTTATAAATTATGATCCAAGATGGCTGCCACCATCTCCAAACAAGCTAGAGATAAAATATCACAATCTAAGGGTAAACCTAAATGATAGGTGCACCAAATGTGACTGCTATCCTTCCTTTGCCTGCATTCACTCAGATTGTAAGTCATTTCTGCAAAAATAATACAGATGTTTGCATACATTCCCCCTCAGTACAAACCTACATTAGTATGGTGACCATACAGAACCACTGATATGGGATTAAGGAGATGTACATGCTTGTAATTACAAGATGGGAAGGCCATTTAAGGGTATAACACATGCTCATTTCTAACAAAGGGGTTTATAGGAGGCACAAGATAAGCAGTGGGGTTCCTTTTGAATTAGGGACCAGTCAAAGTGAGACTAATTAGAAAACTTACAGGGGATCTTCAAGACCAAAGATAAATAGCTGCAATTGGACAGCTGACCCAGTAGGTTGATGCCTTTTATCCTGAAAGACCTGAATTACATCAATAGACAGGGAGACAAAACAATGAGTTGTTGTTAGACCTGTTAGCCTTAGGGTGGTCTTCTCTCAAACGTATTGTCTTACTCCTTCATATTTTTCTGATCTCGGTTGTATTGGCCTTAGGACTCTGTGCACTTTACCACTGCTAACCAGTTCTAACGTTCAAGTGTTCACTCCTTAAAACATGGTAACATTGAATTATCCCCAATTGGCATATTTAATTTACTTATAAGTACCTAGTAAACTGGGACTACATGTACCCAGGGCCTGTAGAATAAATGCTATTAGTGGGCCTGAAGCACTGTTGGTATCAACCACTTAAGTAGCCCTTGAAACATGTCTCAGGCCTGCCATTGCAGCCTGTGTGTGCAGTTTAAACTGCCATTTTGATCTGAGAAAATAAACCTTTTGCCAGGGCCCTAACTACCTTGTCACCCCTGGTGAATTAAAAAAGGTGGGCATGTACTTTTAAGTTTTACATGGCTTTGTAGTGAACAACTCTTACATCATTTTTTTCCCGACTGCAAGGCCTGTTCTCCCATAGAATAACATTGGAGTTACTTTAAGAGTGAATGAATGAACAATAGTCTTATAGAGCGCAAACTTTACCAAAGGCATCAAGGTGCTGCGGATAGAGCCAGCGAGCACAGAAGGGAGCTTAACAATTAAATATTGAAGAGCCAAGTTTTATTGCCTTACGCAACAGAGAGTGAGAGTCTTGTCCAGAAATTGATAGCAGAAGAGTATTCCAAAGCCTAGAGGCAGCAACAGAAAAAGCTCTTCCCCCCCCCCCACCTGGCACTCCTGAACCTGGGAACTACCAGCCAGATTTTACTGGTAGACCATAGTTGTTTTGTAGGGACATACCATTGAAAGAACTTTTTAATGCCTTTGGAGACTGAGTTATGAAGAGCCTTGTGGACAAGGCAAAAAGCCTTGAACAAAATTCTCTGGCCTAAGGGAAGCCAGTGCAACGTGTGAATAGATGCCGAAGCAGGGTGGAATTTAGGAAGATCTATTATAAGTCTGGCCGCTGCATTCGGTACCAGCTGCAGTTTGTAAATGGATCCCTTAATGATGTCCAGAAAGAGGGTATTAAAATAATCCTATCTGGACCGGACCTGAGCGACAACTGCCTGCTTTCGAGAGGAAAAAGAAAGACATGGAAAGATCTTCCTCAAGATCCTGGTGATGCCGAAACAAGTGGAGACCGTACTGTTGATCTGGGGGTCAAAACAAAGAGAACTGTCAACTATGACACCAAGATTCTTTGCTACTGGAGCAGGACAGGGGCATGAGCCGAGCCTTTCAGGCCACTAAGAATGGAACCATATAGATTGTTGACTACCAAAAATCAAGACTTCAATCTTGTCACCATCGAGTCGAAGGTAATTATCTACTATCCAGGAGGCTACAGCCTGCATGCACTCTTTAAAATTTGCTACATATGCCTCTATGCTATTGGTGATTGATACAATAATTTGAGTGTCATCCACATAGGACAGAGCCTCCAGCCCAAAAGATCAAATAACCTTGGCCAGAGGGCCGACATAGATGTTGAACAAGGTTGGGCTCAATGAGGAATAATGTGGACTATGCAGAAAGTGTGAGTGGCATCAGAGTAGAATTGATCCAATTTAATTTTTTGTGACCGATCAGTGAGAAAAGAGGACAGAAGCATCAGAGCGGAGCCTGTGACCTCAATTTCTTTGAGACAGCCAACCAACCTCGTGGATGAGATGTTGTTTATTGCAGAGGTTAAGGCAGTTTCCGGGCTACGGCCACTCCTAAAACCATGGTGAGAGCCATCAAGCAAATGATGTTGGTCCAAGTAGGAGCTGAGATAGAAATGTAGATGCTTCTCCAAGTTCTTTGCGGGGACTGGCAACAGAGAGATAGGTCGATAATTTTTTGTTTCAGAGGGATCTAAAGTAGCCTTTTTTGCTAATGGTTTGACCACCACAGTTTTCCAAGTGAGTGGGTCCTGCCCCGATGAAATAGCTATATTGAGCATGGAGGTAAGGTGAGGGACAATTATCTCCCTTCCCAATTTCATGATCTTTAGGGGGCAGGATTCCAGAGGGGATCCGGAGGTGATTCCCCTGAGAATGCAGTCTGTGTGCTCCTAAGACAAGGAAGGGAAGGCGGATAAATTAGCTACCCCCTCATGGAGTGTAGGTGAATTAAGGAGAGCGAAGCTAGAACTAGGAACTGTATTGGAAAATTCAGAATTGAGATTGTCCAGGGAGGAATATATTTCTGAAATCTTCAAATGAAAATATTTAGACATTTTGTCGCAGAGATCCTGTGAGCTGTCTGTATAGGCGGTAACCATAAGACTGGAGAGAAAGTTAATTACACTAAAAAGATCCCTAGAGGATCTGAGAGATTCTGTTATTCAAGAATAGAAAGATGATTTTTCCTCTTTAATAGCAGTTTTGTATTCCACTAATTTCTGTTTATAAAGGTCTCTTTCAGTCGGGTCGAGATGTCGACGCCAGATCCTTTCGTGATGACGGCAGGATTGTCTAAGCTTCCTTAACCCCTCTAAAAACCAAGGGGCAGTAGGCTTTTTTCTGCCTACAGAGTGCTCCTTGAGGAAAGCGAGGAAATCAATAGCTGTTAGCAGCCAATTGGAGAACTCTATAGATGCCAACTTGGCATCAGAATGATGTATCCAATGAATATTACTAAGAGTTTTGGAGAGAATTTCTCTATTAATATGGCTGAAATTCCTTTTTACTGCCTTTCTATTCCCCTTATTCAAGGATTTGTGCAGTAGAGAGATCACTAGAGAGAAAGGAACAGCAGAGTTGAAGTGGCTCCATTACCACAAGACAGGAGTCATTCAAAAGATACCATCCAGCAGATCTTGCTGGATGCTGGCCCAGCATGATCTTAAGTAGGCTGGGCCGGGGGAAGACTAGAATGCCCACACCACTACAGAGAGAGCAAAACCCACAGAAAGTGGAGATGACAAGAGAAAAACGCCCATTTCCCTCCGCAACAATTGGCAAGGTGTTGCGGCGGAACAAGTAAGTGAGGTAAGACAATAGTGTAAAACAATACAATCTATCACCAAACTTTAAATGCTATTTTTAAAAAGATTTAAAATGATGCCAAAACAACGCTGAGTGAGAGCTTCTTACAGCGCAAGATTACTGACAGCCTGTAGCCGTCTATCTGCCACCTTATTACATTTAATAAGCTGCAACTTCCAAATGGGAACAGGTAAACAGTTCATGTTTGGTGTCTTTGGAATTGTAATGAAAAATCCTCTTTTATTGTGAAGCCAGATTTGTATTACAATTTTATAAATACACTTATAAAAAGTTTCCATTTTCCTGCCTTAGCCATTTAGTGCCTACAGCCTGTTTCCGGGTCACATGACTGGGTGTTGTTGGCAGTTGTACGTTGTGTATTCATTCTAGACAGCCACACACAGTAGAGAACTTAGGTGTGCCTGGATGCACCATCAGTGGCAGGATGGGGGACAAAATTAGTCACAGCCCCACTTACACCTGAACAGGCTGTGTCCTGCCTTCACACAAAGGATTGCATACCCCTTGTAGTTAGTCTGGAGCCAGAGCAGGAGATTCAGGAATCTTGAGCACTTTTAGAAGGTTCTCCCATTTCAAAGGAGGCACCAGGTATAAATATCAGACTTAAGACCGTCAGTCCACTGCTGTACCTCTAGATTTTCACAGAAGAAGGATTACTGTGCTGCTCTGCTGTTGGAAGGACTGCCACTCTGCCACTCTGCTGCCCTGCTGCTCTTCTGCCTGCTGCCCTTGTTGCTGTGAAGGAAGTATGGACCTGCACCCTTCATCCCAGTCTCAAGTGACTCCAAGGGTCAGCCAGCTAACCTCCTGTTATGAGCTACAGGGACATAACAAGCTCCAGAGGCTCCCTACCAATGTCAAGCTGACCTGCTGCCTGGACCTACAACCGGACCTGTCTGAGCCCTTCTGGCATCTGATGGAATGAGTTCCAGACCCCAAGTGGTGCCCCTCAGGTCCTTTGAGGTGCTATTTTCACCTAAATCTTTAAAATTGCAATATCTCAGGTTCTACTGAATGGACTTCTGTTGTTTTGGTGTCAAATTATTTATGACATTTTACTGTATTATTCTAAATTTATCTAGGCCTTTTGTGTTGTGTTTTCACTTAAATACTGTTTGAAGTGCTGCATAAATACTTTACACATTACCTCCAAGTTAAGCCTGAGTGCTCTGTTCCAAGCTGCCACAGGGTTAAGCACAGGCTAATGTGGGTTTTGCCTGTGAATTCACCCTGACAAGGATTGTGGTTGCTGCTTGAATAGTGTTTCACCCCCTCCTCAACCAGGAACCCAATTTCTCACAGCTGTAATTTGTGCATTATCTAATTTTCTCTTCCAGACATTCCCAGCATAACTACCCATTTGTGATTAACAATTTTACCATGACAAACACTACCACATTGAAACAACCCTGGGGACCCAGCACTGCTTTCTTCACACACACACATATAAACAAACACCCCTCCTCCTCCTTCCACAGTCAAAGATTCACTTGACCCAATTAATACTGTTGAGATGGAGATCTTGCTACTGGAGCTACAAAACTGGTTCTAAAAATACATCAAGCTCAGGAACCCATGCACCAGGAGCAAAGGATGGCATGGATGTGGAGAGATGAGCTATGGAATTTGTGTTGACCAGGTACACACCAGCAAACCGTCCACAAAGCAATTCACAACCATGAGAAAACCAGCGAGTTATTTATTTAAACCTTTGTTACTTTGACTATCCACAGTAACATTTTGCCATATTCATTCAGACTTAATACCCTTTACAAGCAAACATTACATTGTACCGAGCTTCATTTCCATGTGTATGCCTATCAACATGATGAAAGACAAATTATTGGATGGCATTTGCATTTAGGAGGTATGAATTCTTAATGTGATATCATTTATTTTTCAAACTCTGCAACTTGATGCCAGGCATACATAAAAAAAACTCTAATAACATACATGAGATTTGTAATCACATCATGTTTTCCCCACTGAAGTAGCCTTCTGACTTCTTGTGTGATATATGAAAACAACAACATTAATAAAAAGTATTGCACATATAATTGTGCAAAAACATTTATATTTTATTTTCACATGTTACACCTCTACCCAAAAGCAATGAGTGACCACATTTTAATAGAAATAGCAAGTCACCTTGCTGATCACATTTAAAGCATCAACTGTTTGCTGTCATTGTTGCTTGTTTTTCTAAAGAAAGACAATTGCCTTGTGTTTAAAGAGTGAGGGATGACCAAGAATCCTAGCCATACATGAGTTTCAATAGCAGAATGGGCTATTCCCTTTTACCTCTTAATTGAAAAATAGAATCTGTTGCGATACAACAATGAAGATGTAATGAGACTGTTTCCTTGAAGAAAAACATTTTACCACTCCTCAGCTCCTGTCAAGCAAGGCACATATCAGTCAGAGTCAGATTGTATGGCTGGCCTTGATTGTAGCAAAGGAACCTTGTTAAGAGAAAAGGATAGTGTGCCAACACCGACCAGTCATGTCTGAATATCTTCTGCTGCACAAAGTGAGCACTATCATCTATCAGCTACACGTCTTCAAGGAGTAAAAACCGATATTGAGGAAACACATCAAGCTGGAGCCGTGGCACTCTTTCCCCTACCTACCTTCTGTTATTTTAGAAAGGTACAGCCCATGCTCACGCTCACTTGATATACATCGGTGCCAAGCCAAAACCTTTCTTTTCACTGCCAGCATCCCTGAATGCTAGCATCAGACCAAAATGGTCCAATTATATCACTAAAACTTCAAAAATATGCCAAGAGTTTGGGGGACTAATGGGGTGGATGCTTTCGTGTCCAGAGGACATGTCCCAGTTTAACTCCCTCCCAGAGGGCTGTGACTCACATGACCCCACACCCATCTCTACACCCGCATCACCAGATTAGGTGACTGGGCCAATAAGAGGGAGCAGGGAGCACATGTGCACAATCCAGTTATGCTCAGCCTCTAGTACCCATGTTCTCTTTTCACTATTATGTGAGCCTAGAGCCAAGACATAATATTGCGACGAGGTAGGCTTCACCCTGCTTGCCAGTACACCCTTCCCCGTAGGCAGGCCTTTGCCAGCTGTGGTGCTGCTGTGATGACCACCACCCACCTCGTGCTGTGGCAACCAGGCGATCCCACAGGGGACTGGGGGGTTGAGAACCGTTATAGTCTGCTTCAGGAGGGGACTGAATGGACAACATGAGTCCCAGCTGAGAGGATGAGAGGAATGTCTACCCCTGTGTGCGTGGGCATCAGAAACTCCTTTCACGTCGCCCCACCGTCCTAAGGAATACCTGCCCCCGACACACACCTCCCTACCATCGATCAGCTGAGTCATTCAGTCCCATTGCTACCTAAAGCCTGTGCTCACTGCTTCCAAGGTCACCTGATACGGAGTTAGCGCAGGGTGCACAGCAAGCTGTTTTGGCTGCACTGCTTTGTAGCCACACCATGGATGTGCACCCCAATGGCCTCCATCGACTACTGAGCAGAAGCTGCCCACTTCCTCAATGAGGTGAGGGGAGTGACATGGGGGAGCCTAGATGAGCAAACGAGAAGAGGGCTCAGATTCTGTTTCCATAACAATGACGAGAGGCTGGCTGTGGTGACTGAGCGCCAGTATGACACTGCCTTGCCTCAGTGCGCTATAGATTGCCAGAGGATAAAAGAGTAGCTCTGCACCAAACAGCTACCCGCCTTAGCCCAGTGCCAAGTCAACATATCAGCTGGACCCACCATTGCTGGACATTAGCAAAGGGACCGTCTCAGCTGCTGCAGGGTGAGGCACACTGACCCCTTGTAGCCTTGACAATTGGGAGGCGCAGCAATGATCCAGGCCATCCATCCCTCCATCACTGTTCTAGCTGGGGAGAGATTGCCCACAATGGTTTAGGGCCCAAATCACAGAACACTAAAGGAGATCACAAATGATAAGAAGAGTGACTGACCTCAATTTCTTCATCTGTGAGCCGAGCAGTGCTTTACCCTGTAATTGACTCACTGGATGCGGAGAAACCACAGTCCAGAAGTAATTACACTGCTGAAAGATCCCACTGGCTTTGGCACACTACAGAATCTTAGGGGCCAGATGTACGACCATTTTTGCATGCACAAACGGGTTTGCGAACCCGTTTGCGCATGCAAAAATTGCATGCGGAATGTACAAACCCTATTTTGCGACTTGCAATTTTTTGCAACTCGCAAAATAGGTTTTTGTGACTCGCTATTAGGAAGGGACTCCCCCTTCCTAATAGCTAGTGCAACCCTATGTAAGAATGTTTTGCGTTCGCAATTGCGGGCACAAAACATTCGCAAATTACCACCCTCTTCAAGAGGGTGGTAATGCACTCGCAAAAGGGAAGTGGTCCCCAGGGAACCCCAAATGCAGGGTAAAATATTTTTTAAGGGTAGGCAGTGGGCCCAGGGACCACTGCCTGCCTTTAAAAAATGAAATGAAAACGTTTCATTTTCTTTTTTTAAAAATACATCCTGTTTTCCTTTAAGGAAAAGGGGCTGCAGTTAAAAAAAACTGCTTTATTTAAAAGCAGTCCCAGGCATGGTGGTCTGCTGAGCCCAGCCGGCCACCATACCTGGGAGGGCCTGCCATTCCCAATGGGGTCTCAAATTGCGAGAGGCTCATTGATATTCATGAGGCTCTCAATTTGCGGCCCTATTGGGAATTTCTAACAGTGAGAAAAACACTGTTGTACATAGTAAATGGTGCCTCCAATTTGCAACTCGCAAAAGAGTCGCAATTTGCGAGGCGCAATTTACTTGGTCGTACATCTGGCCCGCTGTTCTTACTCTGCCTTCAATGCAGGCTGACCGATACAAAGATGAAAATTGTGATGGACAGCAACTGGTAGTATGTTTCACCCTCCTTTTCCTCACCCAGCAATATGATGTTTGGTTTTCGGGCCTGAGGTGTTTCCCCCCCAGCCCCCCCCCCCCCCTAAACAAGTGATGTGAACGACTGAATAGGAGATGTTCGCAGGAAGTCAACTCCCCTAACTAATCACACAAAAGTGATGTCAAGGAGAAAGGACAGTCAGAAAACCTATCCTTCCTGGATTGAACACTGTGAACGGGTGAAGAATAGATGTACTTCCAGAACACCTAGAACTCTGCCAAGTCATGCCCACCAAAAGGAGTTGCCAATTTATTGGACCTGATGCCAGTGCAGCACTAGACCACTAGCATGGAAGACAGCATAGTGCCTGGAGGTAGGCGCCAGTGCTGTAGCTGCATACCTTCACTATACCTCTAGCTGACAATGAGCTGCCTACTGCAGATGCAGCAATGTCTTCCCAGCCTCAACATCTGGAAGGCCCACTGCCTCTTCACCTTCTAGCTGACACCTTTGTCATTAGTTGCCTCATTGTTTTCAACCAGGTCGACCTGGCGAGAGAGAGAGATCTATTTTGCCTGCATGCCCTGACCAGGCACAATTTGAGAGAATGCATTCACACTTTTGATAAATAAACTGTCATCCCACCCTTTGGCACATATGTCTCTATACTACCCTATACTAGGCATTGAAGCAGGAGGAAAAACAAAAATAAAAAGTGTGCGGTAGGCCATACCCCACACCAGCTTCAACATGGACAGCCTTTCAGTCCTTGGTGTGGAAACATACAATCAAGCAGTCCATGCACAGAGCCTGCTCTAGATTTCCATATGCGTGGGATGTATGCAAGTAGGAGACCGGACGTGTGGAGGTGTCTGGAAAGTTTGTGAAAGTGGATGCTATTGTTGAGGTATACGGAGCCAGTGTTTGCAATGCCTTGAAAGTATGGGGTGGGGAGTTTGAATTGTGCTAATTTGTTTATAGGGTGCTAGTGGAACTCCTTCAGTTGTGGTGTGATATGAGTGTGGCATGGGAGGTTGAGAGTATTACTGGCCACCTAGTTCTGAATGGTCTGCAGACGTCTGGTGAGTTTTTGTTGATCCCAGAATACAGGGTATTCTCGTAGATCAGTTTACTTGTGATGTGGGTGTGCGTGACAATTTTCCGGGAGCTGATATGGAGCTATTTCAAAAGATTTCTCAGCATCTTCAGGGTTTGGAAGCATGAGTCCGTGATGGCATTGACTTAGGCAGTCATGTTGATTTTGCTGTTGATTATGATACCAATTTTCTGGAGTGGATTGTAGGGTGGGTGTTGGTTCTAGCTCTGCTGGCCTCCAGGTGGAGTCCCACAGTGACGTGCTCTTCTCAAAGATCATGATTTCAGTCTTGTCGGTGTTCAGCTTCAGACAGTTGATCTTCATCCAGTGAGTGATTTCAGGTATGCGGGCATTGAAATTGATCCAGATGCTGGGTGCCTAATTTGGGATGGAGTGAATGAGTAGTGTGCCGTCGGAGTAGGAGAGAACGTTGAAGTCATGAGAGCAGATGATGATGGCTAGAGTAGAACCAAATTGTTCTGCTATCAAGGAGATATGCCAAGGATTCATGTCTGCCATCAGGATGCTCCATCTATTGCCGTCGAAGACTCCTTTGGAGTGACCCCAAAGATTCTTGACGACAGAGAGGCCCTTTTAGCCTAGTCTGTAAAAAGGTGCACACAAGAGCACCTAGAGAAAAGGAGAGAAGGGAATAACGTACCAGTCAATATGGGAGAACCAGAAGACCACTCTTGTGTAGAAGGAAAGAAGAATCTGCTGCAGCATCTGATCAGCATGGACCATGCCTAAAAACTGCCATCATAAGCCATTCATACCACTGACTGAGAGTGCATCCACCAATATATTCCAGACAGGCCACTGACATGCAGAGACAACGACTTGCCGAATACCTTGCGGGCAAACCAAGAATTAACTGCAAGGCCCTGCATACAGAGTCTCTACTGCTAGCTTCCCAGCAAAACAATCCAGACACCATCACCAATTGCTTTTCAGATCATGGTATCTATGTGCACAGTCTGAAGATTGTCAGCACCAGGAACTCACAGATTCACCGGGATATGAAGTCCATCCAGTTACCAACACTGACTCTTGACACAGCAGGGAAGAACTTCTGCACCCATCGGCAAGCCGTCAACAACTGTTATAAAGTTTACCCAACTGTTATCACCATCCTGTCAGTTCTTTTGGAAGTGCATCAATGCTACTACTCGTAGAGCATCTTACAATGAGACTGGAATTACACATCATTCTCACACCAAAGACCAAAAACCATCCATGACACTCTGAAGCAACAGTCAACCAGTGACAATTGGATCAACCACTTGGTATGCTGGTCCAGTTTTCAGCATAACCAAACAACAACAAAAACTGATCAATAAGGGCTGAATCCACTTTTGTATATAGGATTGGGAATGGGTCTTCAACTTGTTATGCCCAAGAAATGTCTCTGTTATCCACAATCCTTATAGCCCAAGATAAATTATTGTATTTCTAAAAAATCTTTAGGGTTGTCAGTCAGTTTTCACCATGCCTTGACCATGACCGATCTAACCCCAAGTTTTCCACAAGTGACTAAGCAGTGGCTCTTCAGTGGTTTTCAAGCGGCCCACACGTGGTGCACACTCAACCCTACCAAAGCCGAAATGCAGTACAAGGTATTGCCACACTAAAGAGATGGAATCAGTGCTGCTCCAGGGAAAGATAATGGAGTTGGGGTGGGACCAGAGGAAGGCCTCAGGAGCTTGTTGACACATTTCCAAGTTCCTACAAGACTTTCTTCAAAGAATCAGTGGCAGAACAAAAGCAAGCTTCACAACTGACTCCAGCAATGCTTCTGATGCACAACTTGAATTTTGGACAATAACCACAAACTATCCAGAGCACCAGCAGGGCGGGCCCACTCTGTACTCTTTGGACATGACCCTCCGCCATGCCATCAGATCTTGGACGTCTTTGCAACAGTGTTTATGCCCTGACTCACAATAGGTTAAACAATGAACTCAGGTGATGTTCTGTTGCAGCCCGAACCGTTCATCCAGTTGTCCACTGCTGTCCTGCTGGTTAACTCTTGAGACTGAGAAACTGACAGTGGTGTCCTGTTGGTTTATTTATTTTCCACGTTGGACTCTTTAAACTTGCTTTTGTTTTTTGGGAGGAATGGAGTGTCCTGAGGACACCTCAAAATATAAACTCCTCCCAGAGATTTGTGGCTTATCCCACCCCACACCCATTCCTACACCTGTGTCACCAGGGCAGGTGACTGGGCCAATAAAAGGGTGCTGGGCGCATGTGCCCAGACTCCAGTTACATTCAGCCTCCAGTGTCCATATCCTGCTTTCCCCATTATGTGACCTAGGGTCCAAGACATAACAGCAGACAGGGCTATATCTGGTATACCTACGGAGTATCTAAAATGGAGGTACTAGTGGGGAGAAGTCAGTTTTTTCAAATACCACTTACTAACATTATGTTGATATACAGTATCAGATGAAAAAATTGCTCCTTTAAAAACTTGTAGGTGCTGAATGCACCCATGCTCCCTATTATTTCCAAAACGATTCCCCGTCCTCTTTAATAGAATCAAAATATCACCATAATGCTGATGTGGAGAGAGAACAGGGTGTCAACACACAGAGTATAAGACTGCATGTCCACAGATCCGTAATTAAGACCATGCTTATGTTGTATGCTAGAGGGAAAATTGAACAATAAGGGCTTGTAATTAATGGAAAGCAATGCACAAATACACAGGTCAATTAAGCCAGCTGCAAACTTAGCTATTACACCACGTCTACATGTTTTTCATTTTGTTTTGCTGGAGCACCATATAACTGAAATCTCTGAGACTTAGACCCAAGTGCGGCCGGCACAGGTAAGAGCGGTGAGGCATGGGGTGGGGCAGGGGTGGGGCATAGGGTGGGGCAGGGGCGGCGTAGGGTGGGGGGAATTGACAGATGACGGAAAAGGTAAAATTAAATTAAAAAATAAGTAAAACCACTTACCTTGCGCTCGCCGCATCGTGACATTTTATTAGATTTTACGTATCTCGTTGTCTGTCGACGCCCCCCACACCCACCTCGACCCCACCGCTCTTACGTGTGTCGGCCGCGCCTGCTTAGACCCATATAAATGAAATCCTCTAATCATAACCATCCCATGTTTGGAAACGTGTACCACTTGCAATTCACTAGCACTGCTGTAAGGATTTGATCTTCACATCAACTTATCAGCTGTCATACTCATGTTGTGGCCACACCCATCACCTTCCTGTTTCATTGCTGAATGTTGCATTTGTTCTTGTGGGTGTATCTTCTGGAGATCTTTCTGGTGACCCAGTGATTAATGCATCCACTTCCGGAATCTGTGTTTGACCTCACGGTCGCAGGACTGAATACAAGTGGGTCCACTAAGCCTTTCATCCTTCTGAGGATGATAAAAGGGTGGCATTGAGTTGGGAAACAGTTAGCATCTGTTTTTTAGCACCAAGATGCCCCAAGTTGCGAATGTGTGCTTTACAAATGCACACAATATGTTCTTTGCTTGGCAGTTTTTAAAAAGTTTAGGTTTCTATGCAGACTTAGGATACAATTTTCTTTATACAAGTTCAATTTGACGGTTAATCACTTCTGCTGGTAACAGAAGTTAAGTTGTTCAACAATACTTACATGGGGTAATTGACAACATAAATATTTATATATTTTGTTTTACATTGCCCTCTGTGATACTTTATTACTATCGAACACGATTTGATGTGTCTTTGTACCGCACCTCACCGGAGTGACACTGGTAACTTTCAATTGGCTATGCCAATGCTCGTTATTTTTTTTACCTACCTATTTTTCTACTTGATGAGGTGGGCAAATGGCAGGCTACTCTTTGGATTCTGAAGCTTATTCTCTGGATCGTGTTGTTGAATCTTAACCCAAATCCAACTAACATGTAGAAAGTTTATAAGAACCAGGGGGCTCAGGTACAAAGGTATCTTGCGGTTGCAGAGTCAGCAAATTACAAAAACACAGGATTTGTGATTCCAAAACTCCTTCCCAAACTGCAACAGCTCTTTTACAAGTCAAATAGTCTTTCTAACTAGTAAAAAGGGCTTTGGCGATCTATTACAAATTGCAAATATGAATGGCAGAGAAAGAGGTACCCCCTCATTTGAGATTTTCAATGGAGTGTGCCAACGATTTGTGACCACAATTGTAGTCACAAACCATTGATAAGTTACTGACCCCAGAGTTGGGGTGATGACTGATTTGCACAGGGCAAGCTGTCTTCTTGAGACAGATTTCTCTTTGGGAATCATGTTGATGGCTATGAGTGGAGCACGCAGCAGTCCAGGACCAGTACCAGCTCACCTGAAATGTTCCCAAAGGGCAAAACGTTTTTGTTTAAAAAAGGCACCTGTCCTTTTAATGGACAAACACTGCTTTTAAAAGAAACGTTTCCCATTTTGGAATTCCAGGATTCCACCCTTGCATTTGTCACCAGTCACAGGGAGACACACAAACTGCAACTTGTCTCAGGAAAATTCATAAGGCAGGTGTTACACTATCTCTTACAAATTGACATTTTGCGATGTTACTATAAGTATATTGATGACATTGCAAATTGCCTTCCCATTTGTAAACCAGTCAGTCTGCAAATGTTACTTCCCTGGTTTGTGAATGGGAACAGTACATCAGGCCCACTGAATAAATACTGCTTGCCATGCTGGCAAACGAAAGAGAAACCCTGGAATTGAACAATGCTGCTGTGTGTTCCTATCTTCCATTAAGAAACGATACCTGGTGCATGGTGCGTATTTGAAAATTCCGCTGAAATGCTTTCACTGTGGTCTTGATCAAGCTGTCATTGTCAGGGAAACTGTGTTTTTATGCCACTAGCTCCTGCACGTGACATGATGGCCATTTAGACTGTTGTGACTTGAATTCTCATTATGCATCCTTTTCCTTAGTTACCTGTTCCCTTCTGCTCAGTCAGTATGGATGTGATGTTGTGGAATGATGGAGTGCTTGATGAGGTATTGGAATGCTGGAGTGCCTGGTGTGGTTGAGAGAGTGTCAGTTGGAGTGTGTGGGCTGAGCAGCGAGGAGGCTGCTCCTGGTGGGGCTGAGCTTCCCATCTACTACTTACCATCTGAGTATCCTGTAACTGAGACTTAATACACCTACTCATGTACCCTACTCTTTGACTACATTTGGACCTCCTTTCTATTACAATAGAGACCCCAACGTCCTTCCTAGCATTTTTTAACTATTACTCTGAATTGCTTTCAAAGTATATTAATCGGTTGATAAAGAACTTTGGCTTACAGCAATATACGGCTACAATTTACAAAGCTACAGTTTCTCTGGTATAAACATTACCGCAGATTTTAAAGTACAGGGCCTCAGAGGTATTAAGGGGAATATTTTTCACTGTTGTTGTGTTACCCTTGCACTATGCAAGGGGGTGCAAGGGCAACCCAACAAGAAAGTTAGATTTACCAAGCCTCGTAAGTCCACCTTGCATGGCACTGCATGGCTTGATAAATCTGGAGTAAAGCAAGGTGGTGCAAATCTCTGCCTTGCATTATTCTGCCCCAAGATGGTGTTCCATGGGTGGAGTATGGGTGGTCTATCACCGAAAAGGGTACAAAGTTCCTCGTGTACAGGAGGGAAGAGATAAGGAAGGCGGTGGAAGTTGGGACTCAACCAACCGCTGGTTACCAAGAGGTAACCAAGGGAAGACCAGGGAAATTCCCTTGGTGGAACTAGAGCTCTCACACACCCAGCAAGCTAGGTGTCATGCTTCATCATATGAGCAATGCCCCTCGTCAAGTCGGCGCTGCAATCCTTGACGGGCTCCCGAAACCGGGGCTCTTTATCGGGGATCTTTTGTTCCTGCCGATAGGTGTATGGGGGTGAGGGGCTTAGTGTAAGTAGAAGTAGCAGGGAGTGAAGTAAAAAGGGTCAGTTAGTCCTAATTAATGCTTTATTCAGAAGGTAAACTACCCTATTAAAATGGTGTAGAGTGGCTAGGTACTAGAAGTAAAGTGTCTAGACGTGTAGCTCTACTCTAGGAGATCAACATGTTTCATGCCGTGTATGTCTGGAGGATCTGGGCAATTCATCACGATCAAAAAGCACTGTCTACATTACGTGGTGAGGTGAAATCTACATACCACGTCCTTAGGTCTGTGACCTGTTGAAATAAGGCAAAATAATAAAGAATATAAACAATATAAAAACAATCTCTTCAGACTGTACATAATGTGTAAAACAATGGTGTAGTAAAAATCACCGTGCTTGGAGTAGTTCAAAACGAATTATTTATAGTGGGGTACCTCAGAGGGCCGTGTGAAAGTGGAGGGAAGGGATTAGGTGGTGAGGGAGAGGATTATATTTAAAAACGCTAGTTAGCTGGTAATAATCTATGGAGAACACAAGGACAGACTCACCTAGTAAGGTTACTAGAATTGCTAGCAACGGTGCTGGCGGCTATTAAAAGGACACCGATTGGGTCCTGTAAAACATGGAGAGGTTCCAGAAATACAATGAATTAAATTAGTTTTAGGTCACGCTAACTGATTGAATGTAGAAGTAAGCGTATCATGGAGTATGGGTGGTCCCACGCATCCATCCATGGATTTTGGTGTATTCCCAGATTTACCAAAACTGGTAAACATAAGAATGCGTCAAAATGCTACACCTTCCAAGGGGAGGTGCAACAAGGAGAAATATACTTATTTCTCCCGATTTTCTACTCTTTCTATGTTCACAGCATTCAGTAGCACACATAGAAAGAGGAAAATGTGACTCAGGGTTTTTGTGCAGGAAGGCGTCTTTTCCTGCACAAAGCAATACTGCTTACAATGCAGGCACCCTTGCACCATAGTGCAAGGGTGCCTGCGTTGTTGCTGGACAGCTGAAAGTGCGCCGCATATTGTTAAATGCGCTGCATTCCTGCCCTTTCCATTTTACCTAGCGCAGCGCAGCAAGGTGGCTTGCTGCGCTGCATTGCATGAAAGTTTGATAAATCTGCCCCATAGTACCTAACCTTCTTTCATTTGAAAGGGAAAGTGCCAGTTCTCTCTTTGCCATAATTTTAATTGGAGAGAAATGGTACTTCTCAGAAGTAAACAAGTACTCTGAGATATATTTTCATTTCAAACCTTGGGATCTACTGTGTAAGCAGTGGCTCAAGTGAGACTTGCCCCACTGAAAAATTAATCAAGGGTGTCAGCGTATACGGTGCAAAACAAAAGGGGGAAGCAAACAGGATAAAATGAAATGTCATGTGATCACTGTTAATTACATGCATTAGAGGTTGTTGGAGAAGGCTATGCCAGCTGTTAAATGCCCCCTTGTGGTACGGGCCTATAACAAAGGTGAGGAACTTTAACGACCTGTACAGGCCGAGGCAGAAGGCTACAACGCTGTTACAACATATCACACACTGACTGTAGAATATTCAACATTAAACACAGAGAAACAAAAGGAAAACATTTGTGTGATGGAGCAGAAGGGCCATACAAGCCATTAGGGGTCCCCAGCCACTCGATTGCTTTGCTGCATCACTTTTCCAATCGTTGAGCTGCATAAACCACTAAACACATGAAAATAATGAGAACATGTCTAAATGTGTTGACAACAGCAAATCATTGCTACTGCTATCAGGATCTCGTTTTACTTAAAAGTGATGATCAAGCTGCTGAGCGGGAAAGAGGTAAGGGGTTAACAAGAAAATGGGGAATAAAAAGCCATGACCTGATGCTAAAAGGTCAGCCAGTCAAGCAAAGACACTCCAGCCCAAGAGATTCATACTGTGCCTATAGACCAAGCCTTCCTAGCCCTAGGACCTGAAGGCCTTCTCTGGATTACTGCCACATTATGAAAACAGCCTTGCAGAAACAGCATGGGTTGAAGGTCTGAAGCTCCTCCCAGAAGAACACATGAATGAAAAACCATCTCTTACTAACATCTTGGAATGACACCGAAGCAAACCATTACACAATAGGTAAGGTCAGTCACTGTTTAAATAGCCTCTGAGTCACAAACCCAGAGGGGTAGCTTCCATTGATGCACCAGATGAAATGGCACCAGGGCCAAGGGGCCTCAGGGGCCCTCTGAACCCTGATTATTGCTGTGTTTTATAATTCAAATAGCAGGCCACCGGGCCTATTTCTTTCCTCGCACTACGGCTCATGACACACTGGCTACACTACTGCAACAACCATCCCCTCTCAAATGTGACACTGACAAGCCTGATACATAGACAAAAGTGTATGTATGCACGTGGTAGTTGTAAAGTGCAAATCTGTCCAAAAAGCAGAGGAGCCCTCTATAGATTCAATGGCAAAGATACAGTCAACAGTGGACCATGGAAGTAAATGGGAAAACATTTTCAATACAAAGGCATGACAAATTAATTCAAACCGTGTATCATTGTCATGGCTGCTGATTTCTTAAATCCCTATGACTTGAGGCAAGTGGCAAAAGAGAAAAGAGCAGGCAACAGAGTAACCACTCATCCCCTATAACCCCCCCCCCCCCCCTGAGACCCAAAAGGATAGAAAAACAACTTATTAGGGTTTAAAATAATGCGGCCATCTAAGTTGTGTTTGCGACTTTCTGGAGTAATCAGGCAACCCGGGCCAGGGTCAGCTAATGTTTGCTATTTGAAATGCAATTAATACACTTTATTATTTTATTTAATCTGGCTGTTTAAGCATGTTTGCCCTCCTCATTAGACTTAATGAGACAAACTTATTGTTTATGAAGTAGTTCCTAGGCAACCATTAGTACAGTTATTACAACTATGTTCTGATTGAATGGTCAGTATCTTCTTGGCTAGTGTATATGTCTGGGTTTGCTAATAGAAGGCACCACTCATCTGCGCCGTAGTGTTCACCTTTATTTTTTTAAAACATCTCAGCGCACATGAAGCTGTCCTCTCTTTTCCGGTCCAGGGGTACTTTTTTTGTTTGTTTGTAGTTTAATATAGTGCCATCTCTGCCCAAAGGTATCACAGGGCTTTACAAGAGCACCCGTTGTGTTACAGACGGACACATTCATTTTGTTAGGCACGGGGAGATTACGTGATTTGCCCAGAATCACAGGATGTTCGACGTCCGAGACTCGGACTAGGTTCCCCAGATTCGAGGCGGACCGCTCTAGCCATAAGGGAACATCCTCTTTTTAAGATGGTGGCAAGCATTCAAAATGGCACCATGCCTACTGTAGTCTTAGTATAGCTAAGGAAACGAAAGCCAAGATTCTAGAAAATGGATACCCTACAGGAAAGTCAAAGGAGTCTAAAGTTCTCCTGCTGGCTCGTGCGCAGAACACGGTCCTGTCATTCCTTGGCTTGCGAATGATGTTCTTCTAGCATGTATGTGGAAACAAAACCCATCTGTGAGACAGCAGTCCTAAGAAAACCCCTGCTTCTAATTGACACTTCCTTCTGAAGGAGCAGTCTTTTCAAACGACTTTTGAATCTGAGAATTACTTTCCTGCTTGCATCCTAAATCTAATCAATCTTACCTATTTTTCCAGGGTCTCCTCGGCCCTGTAGTGCTTCTGTGTTTATTTTTAACTCTGAGAATTTGCTGGAAAAGATAAAGTACCTGTGTTTATGTATTTGAACCCAGCACTGGCTTTATCTATGATGTAGTAGGTTGTGTTGTTAAAGCCTGTGCCATATTTTCTCTTGGCAGTAAGGATAAATCTTGCTGAAATATCACCCAGTTAAGCTACTTGTGCCATCGAAATTTTTCTTTGTTCCCATATTTAATGGAGGTTGGGCCTCAGAAGGTTAATGTTGTATAACAGTCTTTCTAAAAGGCTCTCATTTGTTCGCTGCACGCAGACATCAGCTGTTTGCCTCCCGACAAAAGCAGAAATCTGCTTCCTATGCGTTTCTCATGGTTGGATGTTTTATACAATGTAGTTCCTAGGAGATTTATCACGGATATGTTAGAGGAGCAGTATGCAGAGTCATGTAACAGGGAGCCTAGCACTCTTTCACTGCAAACAAAGGCCCCCATTCATCTAAGTTTTGTGTCGCCCTGGATGGCTTGATAAATTTGGAGTAACACAAGGCAGGGATTTGCTGCCGCAGGGAGGCGTTCCATGAGTGGAGCGTGGGTGTTCCACCTATGGATTCTGGCGCATTCCCCAATTTACCATTAGTGGTAGAATGCGTCAAAATGCTACACCTCCCCAGGTGAGGTGTAACGAGGAGAAATATCTTCTTTCCTCTTTCATTCCATTTCCTCTGGAAAGAGGAAAATGCTTCAGAGTCTTGTTTTTTTGCAGAAAGGTACCCTTTCCTGCACAATTATTTTTTGCCTACAACGCAGGCACCCTTGCACCATGACGCAAGGGTGCCTGCATTGGCGCAAGGCAGCACATTGTGCGCCAGTCGAATAAAAGCTCAGGAATGTGCCGTATAAAGTAAAAAATGGCGAATTCCTGCCCCTTCCCTTTCATGCAGCACAGTGCAGCAAGGTGACTTGCTGCGTTGCACTGCATAAAAGTATGATAAATCGGGGCTAAAGTCTTTTGGCCTAAATTCCGAAATTCACCAGAAAGCTCTTTTATATTTTGTTATTGCCCTTTAAATGTTATTATCCCACATTCTAAAATAAACTCATATGATGCAGTAATATTGGAACATTTAATGATCAGCAACATCTAAAACTGGTAGATTTGGACTAAAAAGAATAACACCATCCAAAGTAGGCAATAAACACATCCTACTCTCAATAGGATAATATAATCAAATTTGAGCATTTTTATGATTGCCTGATTTAGATGCAAATAGGTCTCTTCTAACATATTGAAATTCTGAATAATCAGGCCATGGCAGTTTTCATCTGACACAAGCTGCCAGGAAAAACTGCCAATATGTGTAAGACAGATTTGTTCCTGCCTATGAAAGCCTGGAAAAACCTACATTACCTGCTTAGAAAAAACCTGTCCAAATATGGCTCAGGTAAAAGATTCATAAAACAGGTAAAGTGTGCTAATCATGTGATCAAGCTCTGATACCGTACATTATGCCAGATTACAACCTCACTCCCTTGGAATGATTCTGCAGTAATATCACAGAAGGTAAATGCCGCACAATGCGGTATTACCTTCTATAATTACACAGGACTCAGAATGAGGCCCTAAGTGTATCAGTGATGAAACATTTGTTTAAACATTGAATGTCTGAAAGAATTACTGAATGACAGATGCAGATCAAAAGCATCAATCAGTTCAAATAGCACACGTCACATAATATGTATACTCAGTATCTGAAAACATTATGGGACATGCTCTCTATCCAACTATACACATGTACAGTCAGAAATACCACACTTTAGGTGTTGTGAGGCTTTAAATGATACAATCAGTACATTAAGTAACATAGCCTGTTTGACATCTAAAGGTTGTGTATGGCAGCAACACAATTTGGACCTTCAATGAATTTATTGTGCATTCATCAAGAAGGGGGCTATGATGTGCTATGATGCACCCAATGGCTCTTAGGTTTAAGGAAATCCTGGCAAACAAATCCCATCTCGACTGGCTGGTGAAATGCCACTAGCAGAAAACCTCAAAACAACCATCAACAGAAATGCAGAAAACAGACCACACCAGCAAAGAAACCCTTTGAAGAAATAGACGACCCTCTTTACTTTAATACACAGTAGAGAACATATTCTATGATAATAATAATTATGAATAAGTTATAATTTTCAGTACATTAACCCAATCATCAGTTTGTAAAACAGATGGGACGTTTATGGCATGCCTCTACCCTTAGTCTTATCCACACACTACACTAATAATATCTCAACAACTATATTCCCTTAGCCAATGCACTTTTGGCAAACACACAAGCTTCAACCTACCAAGGTTTTATCTCAGTAATATATCAAAAAGCAGTAAATGTTCACCTGGCAAATTAAAAGTGGATTTTCAGTATGGAATGATAAACAGCCAAATCAAAACCTATCTGAAAATCCCAAATCAAGGCATCTGCTTTAATTTTAATCAATAATCACAAAACAATGGGCTAACCCAAAATTACGATTACCTCTGTTGGACCCGTGGCTGACGGGCATTCCCTCCGCCAGGCACACTGCCCGCCATCCTAATCTGGCGGGCAGTAATTGGCCTTACGATGGCGGTGAACCCACCACCGGCAGCCTGCCAACTCAAACTCGTATGCTTTACCTTTAAAAAT
Organism: Triturus cristatus; assembly: GCF_964204655.1. Classification (NCBI taxonomy): domain Eukaryota; kingdom Metazoa; phylum Chordata; class Amphibia; order Caudata; family Salamandridae; genus Triturus; species Triturus cristatus. The sequence goes on along the minus strand of NC_140589.1, from coordinate 633,685,615 downwards.
TACATTTACACCTATGTTGAACAAAAAAGCATTAAGATCCAAAACTTACCGGAGTCAGTTTAACTGTGACCTTCCGCTCCAAATCTCTACCCGCTGAATACTGAAGAAAAGCTTCACATCCATGTTAAGCACAAAAAATGGTATATTAAAGGGATTTAAATAAAGACTTTTGTACTATTTAAAAAAATACTATATTATTACTTTAAAAAAATAATATAAAATAATGTATTAATTGATTTTATTACTTTTATAATTAAGTTACTTTATACATTTCTCTCTATATATTTGAAAACAATGGGGCCGATTACGATGGCAGTCGGACCACAACTGACCGCTTGTCGGTTGCGGTCTGACCACCATCTGCCGCTGTGGTCCGACCAATGCATTACAATGTGTGCGGTTGGAGGCAGCAGGTGAAGGAACTGTCCGACCCTTTCCGAGGGGCTCAAGGAGCCCGTCGTTGCATCAGAACCTCTTCATAATCCCTTAATGACGGTGGCTCCGCCGTCAGGATTATGATGTCGGTTTCCGACAGCCATTCTAGTTCGGCCGTCCCGACACGCAAAGGCTACCGGAAAGTGGCATTGGGGCCCCTAGTAGCCCCCCTTCCTTCTTGGCCCGCCGGTCTAGGGCCTGAGGACACCTATGGTGGACCTCTAAACATCCCTGCACCGTGTGGCAGGCAACGTGAGGTGCCTGCCACATTGTGCAGGGTTGTTTGAAAACATCAATTTTTCAATGGAAGCTTGTGCTGCAAACCTTTTTTGCCCGCAGCACAAGGTTCTGTTGAAAAATGGATGTTTCCGACTGCCCGCATCCAAATATTGTGGTCAGAACCACAGACCTATCATAATAAGGCCCAACATATTAGCTTATAGCAATTATCCCTATGGTACTTGCAGCCCAATATGTGTCCAATTTCAATACTTACTTAAAGAAAGTGCCATTTTATTAACATTTTCTAATAAAAAGAATACTACATTTATATGTATTAACTGTCTTATTTTCCAAGGTTTGTAATATAACTACTAAAAAATATAACTTAAAACATGCATTTTAAAGAATACTGATTAATTATCTTCTTTATTTACAGGACAAAATTAGAAATTAATTAGATATCAATAAAAAGAACCTACAGGAATGAAAATAATTTACAAAATATAAATGTATTACCACTAACTAATGATTTTTTACTTTCTTTTTTTGCCATCCCAAAGTATTAGTAAAGAGGTACTAGCAATGTTTTTTTACCAGACTCAACAATATAATATCAATTCATATTGATCATTTTTCAATTTCTTTTTTACAGGACTAAAGTTCATCATGAAAATGACTAATTGTGATTTTTTTTACAGGACTAAATACATGATGATGATGATAGAAAATTTATATTGCGCAAGACAATAACCCGCAGGTATCAAGGCGCCTAACAAATACATCATGAAAATCACTAATTGGGATTTTTCTTCAAGGACTTTCCAATAATAATAATAATTTATAATTTTATTTTTCTTTTCATTTTTGAAAGCCATAAATACCACTAAAAATAACATTCAAAAAATATTTTTTAGTTGATTGTTATCTTTCAAACTGTTAATAAAATATTACAGTATTGAGATTACTTTCTTAAAAAAGGTTATGTTTTGACTAAAGAAACTAATATACACAATACAATTATTTTTTTAAACATTTTTTGATATATGCGTGATACATATGTGTGCAGAAAATAAACACCCCAACCAATCTTTTCTACTTAAAATTATAATAAAATAATAATCAGTGTTAACCACAATTTGTAATATGGATACACTATTTTATCTAATTTTTAATATTAGGGTAAAACGTCCAAATCGCCATTTCTTATAAAAAATTAATATTTTTGTAGAAATGATCTATATCTCTCTGGGGGTTACAAACTCTAATAGCCAGTCTAAATTGTAATTTTTTTTTTAAGTACCTGTGTTGTACTGTCCTCCTTTGTACTGCCCCATATAGCTGTTATGTCCTATGTGGTTATGTCCTTTTTGAGTTGTACAGCCTTGTGGTAAGCGCAGTGCATTGTATTGGTTAAAATATAATGGATTCATACACCAGCATGTCATGTATGAGTTGAGTTTGTTTGGATACTTTAAAGAAGATAGTTTGAGCCAGAGATTGCTCTTGTTTCAGCTCTTGATGGCTATGTTCTTTTTTTTAATGTTTCAATAAATTGGTAGAGGGTGTTTTTGCGTCCATGGGTTTCAATGAAAGAGTAATGCACACTCCTGTTGCATTATTTGTTTTGGCTGCTTTATGATACAGAATCTGACTTGGCGGCTGTGCCCCGTCTAGTACATGTGACCCACCCAGATGTATTCAAAATAGTTTAAGTGCCTGTCAGGGTGATTTCACAAGCAACCCCAAAATATCCTGTGCTTAGCCCTCTGGAACCTTGGCACAACAGCAGTCAGGCTTAACTTAAAGGCAATGTGTAAAGTATTCTCGCAGCACCTCAAACAGTAATAAAGTGGCAGGCACTGTCCGCCAGATCAGGATGCTGGATCTCCACCAGCATTTCCATGGCGGTTCAACCGCCATGGAAAGGCTGGCGGGGATGTACTTTGGGGGGCTGTTGCCTACCCCCCTTGTGCAGGGGCAGTTGGTGTGTGCACTTGGGGGGCACCTATGATGCCCCCCTACATTTTCCTGCACCATGTGGTAGGCACTGCGTGGTGCCTGCCACGTGGTGCAGGGAAATGTAAACAGTGCATTTATAACATTGTAGCAGGTGCGGCAGCTAGCAGCACCCGCCACAGTGTAAATATAGCAGATGCGACTGCCACAGTGGCAGTCGCATAGTAATACCCCCTGTGGGAGTGCCGCCTTGTAGGCAGGCGGTCCCACGCCCCGACACAACGGTGGACGGACTGAAGTCCGTCCGCCGTCGTAATGACCCTAATTGTTTAGTAATTTTTACCTTAATAGTGTTTTTAATATTGTATTGTAAATGCCACCATGTCTGTGTAGTCTAAGACTGAAATGGATCTAAACTGTCTACATTTTGTTTTTAATTTGCTTGGCTCTCTTGTGTTTCAAGGTATTTGTGTTTAGATTACCTGCAAATTTGAAAACTCTTCTTTCTCTTCTTCTTCAACAAAAACCCAAATAGTGTGTACTAAAATGGCCTGTCCTGGGGAGAGTCAGGTAACCGAGGAAGCTATGTATTTAGGTATAAAGATTAGGATGAGTTTACAAGATCTAATAGAGGTTAATTGGGGAGGGCTGTTGGATGGGATTAAAAGACAATTGGTCCGCCTAGAATGTTTGCACCTTTCACTTGTGGGAAGGTGCAACGTATTGAAGATGAATGTACTCCCTCGAGTACTGTATTTTTTTCAGGGTGGTGCCATGCGCTGACAACTTTACAGCTACAGAAATTACAATATATGTGCGATAGGTTTTTATGGGGACAATGGAAATCACGGAGGGCATTTAAATATATGATGCTACCGCGCAGATGGGAAGGGTGGGCAGTACCAAATTTAATTTTATAATATTATGCTTGTCTTTTGCAAAATATGATGATACTGCTCACTGGAGAGGAGGTGGCTATGGCCGCTGAGGCCCCCACAATGTATCAGCTACTGCTTAGCTCTGTAGCAAGCAACTGTATGTTTAATTTCTGGGAACCAAGCTATTACAAGCGAACACGATTTAGGGTAGTGTGGGTAGCATATAAAGTATGGAAGATGATACGTAAAATGCTGGGAGTATTGGCGCTATGTTTTTATACCCCCATAAATTCCGTGGCGATTTTGCCTGCTTTTTTTTGGGATCATAAAATTGAGCAGTGGAGAGCTAAGGAGATTAGGCTAGTTGAAGATATATTTGAGAATGAGGAGATAGTGTCTTTTGAAAACTTAATAGATAGATATAAATTGCAAAAGACGTTTTTTTAAATATCTTCAAATAAGAGGTTACCTATGGAAATATCAGAAGCAGAAATGTGTGAAGACCAACTCGCTGATTGAGGCTGTATAAAAGAGGGAAAAAATAGGGGTTCTGTACGATCTAATTATGGAAATGCAGCCGGATGATCTTGAAGTAAAAGATATTAAATGGAGGGCAAGGTTAGGTGAAGAGGGGGAATATGTTCAACAATCGATTTATGTCGCGGGCAAGATTTTGTTGTCAGCCAATCTGAAAGCCCAGCACTATAAGTCATTATTTAACCTGTATCATACACCAGCTAGGATGATGAAGTGGGGGGAGGTAATGATGGGAAATGCTTTAGATGTGCATTGGATGAGGCTGGAATTACGCATATATTCTAAGCTTGTACTCACTTATAGCAATTGAGAGGGCAGATTGAGAGATTTCTGTCTGAGATCACAGGGGTGGATATACATATAACTATGGGTGTAATGTTAACAGGAGTTGGGGATATTCTTCAACAGGGACAACCCGGGTATCCATATAGATATCTGATATTTATGGCCATGGCGGCAGCACGACTATGTGTGGCGTCAGTGTGGCTGCAGCAACTAGCTCCGTCTTTTGAGATGTGGAGAGCTAAATTTTATAACATCTTCAATTTGGAGTACAGTCTCTATTCAGTTAATCAGTAAAACGACAGAAATTAGGGGCTCAGATATGGGGGCCTATGGTAGAGCATATGAAATAAGTGTATTGGCAGGAAGTTTTTGTTATTTTATTACAGAGCTGAAGGTCAACCATAAATTGTATTGGTTGATGGATAGAGTTGTTTTAAGCTACAAGTACCCTGTGTTAAAATCATGCATTTAATGTATGTTGACTGCTAAATGTTCTGGATTGAGCAATAAAAAATTAAAATATATATATATATATATATATCATACCTTAATATTATATGAATTTGAAAATATAATCACTTAAAAATACAATTATTAAAATATTAACATCATTTAAAAACAAATACCCTCCAAAATAACACACAATGTAAAAAAAAGGAAATAGCCAATAAACATTTCTAATAAAAAATATGATAATAAAAGTTTGCATTAAGACATTAATGCCATCCATATTAAATACAAAATATTTTAATGAACAACATTTTTAACAGAAATATTATTATCAAACACTAAAAACTGTATACTTGCTTTTGTTTTTATGTAGCAAATATTTTTGTATTCACAATATGTTCTCCATGATATTGCGATCCAGTGATATTTAATCTTTGATATTCAAGTACCATACTCTTTTGAATGACTGTCTATAAATATGTCGGTTATTCTCACCAAAGAAGCAGACTACTGTTACAATAAAAAAATCACATATAAGTCCACTGATTAAGAGTCCTCAAATATTTTTTCCTGTGTGTTTTAAGAACTTGCACACGTACTATCCAGTTGCATACCTGACGACTTTCTTCTGAAGGTGCTCTGAATGGCATTTTAATTTTGAGGCAACGTTCAGGGCTTTATTCAGTCCAGGTCCAAGTTCAATGGGTGTTGTTGGCTAAGATATACTGACTCAGTTCTGTCAGACCTTTTTCGCGCCCTATTAGTTGCAAGCGTTGTGGAGTTTCATGACCTGAATTTTTGAGCTGTACACTTAATAGGATTTAATAAATTAAAAAATGTCTTACTCATCCAGGGATTTGGTAACTGCGCACCTGACTTCACAACTATGTGATGCTTAAACAAACTACCTGAGCAGATTCCTAGGTGAACATGTACTCTTTTCTATTAAGAACACTAATCAACAGTTAGAGATTTACAGCACCTAATGTTTCTAAAATTATGAGTTCTGAGAATTTCCTGAGAACCTCCCCTTAAGAACTAGTTCTTCCCACTCAGGGAGCTTATCTGAATGCTGAATGGTCAGTGGAAGTGCTTCATAGAAGAAGTGCTGCACCCAAGAAGTCCTGCCAAACTGTCTCTATTGAGCTCTCCTTGATGCAAAGTGGCCCTGAAGGAGAGGGCTTGGTATAGTGGAACACCCGACCTCTCCCAAAAAGATCCTTGATTATCCCAACTCTTACAAGAGCTTCAGATCAGTAGGAACTGGTGGTGGCCATGGTGCTTCATGTGAGTGGCCATGTTGGGTAAGGAGTCACAGTCAAAGGGTTTCTGAAAAGACAGTAAAGAGCCCGACAACAACTGGGACTTCATCGTTCCTGCTTTGCCAAATGCATACAGCACACTATGACTTGGACCCATAAACCTTTTAGGGTTTGGTGGTGATCTATCCACCACCCACGACTGCACGGATGGTATGGCAGCTCTTTGGGCTCTTGTGCCGCAACAATCATGGAATGTGCAGGAGTATTATGTATAGTTTCCCCAAATGTCAGACTTGGGGCCTGAGTATGCATCTTCAACAGAATTCTGGATTTGTGTGTTAGTGAAATTTTTCAGCTAGTATAGGGTGAAATCTAAAGGGATTGCATTTCTTCCAGGGGCATTGCTTCCATTTGTGCAGCAGGTGCAGTGCACTGGGCGCAGAGGCCTGAAGGAGCCCACTGAACCCTGATTATAGCAGAAATGTATTATTCAAACAGCAGCCAGAGGGCCCATATCCATCCTTACACTAGGGCCCATGATACACTGACTAGGCTACTGATTTATTTATACCTCAGAAATTCCCCTAGTACTGCCATGCCCAAGATCTTTCTTTACAAGGGACCAATGGGCCCTAATGCAAGCACGGTAAATGGGTCCCACTGTCTCTGGTAGGGAGTAAAAGACAGTCATAGATGGAGAGCAGTGGTACTCTCCCAACTCTTGCCCTGGTGCCATTGCACCTGCTTCACCATTGACAGCTATGCCCCAGACTACGCCTTGTTAAGAAAGACAAATACAGTGCTAGCAGTAGACTTCTCCTAGAGGTTATAGCCACAAAGAACAACACACTATCATTTTCAGCTGTGCATTGCCTAAAGCTGAGCTGGAAGGGAAATTGCATTGGTTCAATATAGCAACACATTGCAAAAATGTCAAAATGTAGATAGTAAAATTGTGAATTTGTTAGGCAAAGCAATTTGGGACTGATTATGACATTGACAGAATGTGCCCCACCGTCCCTTTTTTGGTGGTCTACCAGACCACTGCCATGGCGGTCCAACCACCTGATGTAGATCTTGACTGGAACCCAGATACAAGACCCTTGCAGTCTTGCCGCCTCCGCCAAGACTCTTTCTCCTGCGTCGATGGCGGAAGAATGAGAGGCGTGTCTTTGAGGGAGTCCTACCAAGCTACTCGCAGTCCAGATTAAAATCTGCCTTTCTGTCGAGCTTTTCCTGGCTGCGACATGCGCAAGCAGGTAGAAAGGTAGGAAAAGAAGTGCAAACTCACCTTTTTTGGGTTCCCACTTTCGAATCCGTGTCGGACGCCATAGTCCAGGTCCTTTCTGTCTTGCTGCCCCCAGACCACGATGGTCAGCATCCGTGTTGTCGCCAGAATCAAAGGTAGGCTTCTCTGTCAATTCTCCTATGTAGTGTATGGTACCACATACTTTTGGCTCCTGTTATTTTACATGTAACAAAACAGACAGTGAGCATAACCTACATAACCTACATATACATTACGACACACTTACACAACATATATATGTATTTTCTGATATTAACATGTAGTACTTGCCTTTCTTTACAGCATCGAAATATCACTCCTTCAGGACTCTGCCACCAAGAGACCACCAGCCCATCGGGAACATCTAAATCTGCTCGAGGGTATACCGCCGGCCCGACGGCGGCGGAGTACTGTCGGCCAGCAGAAAAGACCGGCATGGCAGCGGGCTTCTGTCTCCATCTAAATACGGCGGGAGGGAAGGCCTGCAGCTCAGCGGACCACCCAGTCCCACCACCGCAGAGGGACGGTCCAGATCGTAATCAGGCCCTTTGTCTCGTTTCCAGCAATTGGAACTATTCCTAAACATACCACCTCACATTTTTAACATAGCAAACCCTTCCTGCATACGTGATGATATTCTGGGCTAGATTATGCATCCCATGAATTACCTTTTTAGAAAAGTGACTGATTAGGACCAAAGGAATGTAGCTGGCCTGGCACATCCAACAAAACAAGGCGTTTAAAGGCCGAAAGGAATCCCACATCCTTTTAGGTTCCCTTTTTCCCCCCAGCTATTTTCTCACGCTTTTGCAGAGCTTCTTTTTCAAGCCACGGAGTGAGAAACCAGTATCTGGAATATGCATCGTAGGTTTCTAAAAATGAAAAGAAATTGGATCTGGCGAGCACTTACTCGACAGGCAGATATGATACATGGGAAGAAGGTGCACTGTCTGCCCTGTGATAGATTAAACTACTGTGCAGGAAAATTACTGTGAGCCAGTCCCTGCTACCTCCTTGGCTATATCTTTAATAAAAACCCTCTTCCATATTCAAGAGAGCGGCGTGCAGTACACAATACGCAGGGAGCGGAGGGGAGTGCTATTTATCACAGCACAGCACGCTTTGTAATCTTGTACTGGGGCTTTCGGCCATTTTGTGTGTCTTTATTGTAGCAGGAGAGTGTTCTATCAAAGCAGTAGCAGGCGGTCTTGAAAAACATGCTCTGTTTTTTGTCCTTCTGTCCATAGCCTTCTAGATGTTGGACAAGCTGCCAACACTACGATCCTTTAAATGGGTGGGGGGGGGGGGGGGGGGGGGCTCGTGATTCTCTCAATGCAGGTGGTCTTGCACTGCACAGCCTTATTTTACTCCTCCTTAATACATGGCCCACCTTGGTGGTGCACTGTGCCTGCACAAAATGGCACAGAAGAAGCCAAGATAATATAGTGGGAGTGTGAAAGGCTGTTGGGAAGGTTATCCTAGGACAGCAGGCTGCTGGGGATCAGCCACATCCTGTGCCAAAATATCCGGGTATGTCGCTGCCACCGTTCACCCATAGGTGGCGCTGCGTGGCCAGCCAGCCTGCGCGCGGATGCGCAAGAGTCCTTAAATCAGTGAACTGCTTTGTGCTCTGTGCTTCCAGCACATGTGCACTTCAGAAACGGCGTCTTTAACGTCATGACAAGACCGCACTATTAATACGGCCAACATGGACCGTTTGAGTCTCAGACGTGAGTTCTTTGCGGACTCTTTCTTAAAGATATGGAAATGCTAAGTGTAGCTGCAGGAGACGGGATGGGAAGTGCGAACAGCGGCGTTTCGTGGCGTGTCGCAGTTTGCCTGCTGTCATCTGATGGCAGCCCGTGAGAGATGCTTTTTCAGTAGCGTTAGAGCTTTTCATTTGAATAGCAGTTTCATGACAAATCAGTTACATTCAGTCTTGTCTTTTGTGCTTGACTGAAAAAGGGCAGTCACGGAAGGCTGATAAGGCAACAATGGCGGTGATAACGGCATTCTCAGCGACCTGTGGCATTTTGAACTGTGTGCAAGAAAGCTTTTTTTTGCTTGGCTTTTCATGCGCCAGGGTCCTATCCGTGAGAGTAGCCGGCCGCGTGTCTCTGTATCCGTTCTGGCCTTACGTTCTATTCTGTTTCTTCTTGTTTTCTTTTTACGAGCGCTGGGAACTTGGAGGACATAAAAGAACGCCAGTGTCTCGAAGTGGCTCCCCAAGAAATACGTGTTCGACTTGTTTCTTTTTTTATTCATCGTCTTGAGATAAACTGTTGGGTTTTAGGGCAGCTTTACAAGACTACAAGCTGTATAAGGCCTCGCGAGCACTCTGAAGTTTCTGTACCTAGTAACTAGAGACGCAGATACATATATTTATATAGCGCCTCTTTGGAGAAGGTTTAAGACGTTGGATACCTAATTAATTGACTATAGGGACAAACAGGGAAAGCTACTCAGAGAACAAGTCTTTCTTAAGGAAGTTATAAACATCTTTGATGAGGGAAAGGAAGGTAATCCCATCATTTTGGTGATGCGACCAAAGCAATCACTGACAAAGTCAACAGGCCTGTCTTTAATATGTACAATAATGCAGAAACTCAGGTATTCCCAAATCCTGTTTATATGATCTTCTTACATAAATGCTGTTTAGCATCTTTTGGCTTTGCCAGTGCAGGGGGAACAACAGCAATAAGGGTTGCTTTTCAGTCGCGGCTGGCAGGGAGCAGGGGTGGTGGAGTGTGGGGGGAACTACTTACCTTCTACAGCCGCCGTGACTGTCTTTCCACCGTCGTGTCTTCTTCTCCGGCGAGTCCCGGAAGCAAGAAGCACCCAAGCTCCACTGAGCCAATCGCAAGGCTGCAATACTGCATTATAATTGGTCGGCGCTCAGACGGGGACAGGGAGCCTGTGCATGTTCCCCAACAGGCTGTACATTACAGTCTGGTGGGGAACATTCAAATTGCGCATGACTGTTTGGCCGGCCCCAGACGTCCAGCGAAAAAGTAATGCGCACTTGGAGTGTGCAAACCACTCCTCTCCCTGTGCCATTAGCCCCGTCCCCACCTAACACAGCCCCGAACCTACGGAAAATAAAATGATAACAACGGTATTATCATTTTATTTTTCCTGCTATGAGAGCATGGGACAACATTCCCCTGCCTTAGCGGTGGAGCCGTCCCTGTTGCTCTCTGCATAGAATGTTTTAGGAGATAAATAATCGAATGTGACAGCATGCGTAATGATTGACTTTACTTTTCTGATGTAAACTAGTCACTCATGCACTCCAGTAGAAGCATTTCCCTGCAGGTGGAATGATACATTAAACAGCCAATAGAATGAGGTGAGAGCGTTACTCCTCAGGATGGAAAAACTCACTGTATATGTACTTTAACCCCTTCCATGCCCATGACGGAACGGTTCCGTCATGAGCATCGGTTGCGCTGTGCTCATGACGGAACCGTTCCGTCATGGCCCCGCCCGCGCTCGAACCCTTCAGCACCGCGGGGGAATTCCCGCCGCGCTGAAGGGGTTAATGTATTGGAGAATTAATAATGATAGGCTGTACAGACAGCTGCACTGTTAAACAGGACCTAAAGCTTTGGCTGCACATGGTGGGCTTTTGAAATGATACAGGAATCAGAAGATTATTTCTGAGGACAGCGGGTAATTTTACTGTTGAAGAAAAGTTTTGAAAAATTAAGGAAGAATTTGCGTATCGGACATAAAACATTTAAATACAATCCTGCTTTCTACTCTCAGCCAAAGCAGACTGAGCCCAGCACTGGTGACGTGGAGTGTCTTATGCATTCTCAGCCACACGATAGAGGCTTCTTTCATAATCTAACCTGGAGTTGATCAATTACTCCACCAGCACTTGTGTAACACAGTTTGCTATCAAGGGATAGCCCTCAGGGGCAACAGATAATAATTTTGTTTTTTCAACAATGAGATGTCTGTATGTTCATGGTTAGAATTTAATCCAATAAGATGCTGTATTTCTAATTTTATGCACAAGGGCTGGGCAAAGAACAAGGTGAGTGTGCTATACAGAGGGGCTTATTACGAGTTTGGCGGTCCATGGCTGCCAGACTACCGGGGCCGCGTCGGTGGTGGTCTTCGGACCACCCAATTAGGACCAGGGCAGTCGGGCCGCCTTGGGATCACCGCAACCACCAGGGAACAGAGATCCATGATGGTGGCGCGGCAGTCTTGAGGCTGCATTTTGCTTAGCGGAACTGCTGCGACACAGCAAACCATATTATGAGTTTCCTCACCGCCACACTTTTCATGGCGGTGCGACTGCCATGAAAAGTGTGGCGATGAGGAAACAAAGGGGGTCTCACACCATGTGGATGCACACAGGGGGCACAACATGTGCCCCCCTGTGTGCATGCACCCTAGTACCTGCACAGCATGGACTGCAGCAGTCCATGTCATGCAGGTACCGCCATTGACGTCCCCATTGTGGTGCCTATGCCGTACTGGGAACGCCAAAGAACCGCCCGCCAGACCAGGAGAAAACTCCTGATCTGACATGCTGTTCCTACACGGTTTGGCTGTGCGGGAGCAGGGCGGTCCTGCTCCGTCAAACTCATAATATGGCCTAGAGACTTAATATTGAATCTTGTTTTTTTCTTCCAGAGGAGCATTATATCAGTTTTGCCCATTAAAGTAAAGTATTGTTGCTCGAATATGAATTTACCTTGAAAAAAAAAAAAGACGAGGCGTTTGACAAAACAGGAACAGTTGGTTTAATTAAACGCAGCAGCTGGGAGAACAGGCAATAGTCGAGTTCTGAAGACTGTCTCAAAGTACATGGGTTTTGGCCATCATTTTATACATTTCCAAAAGTGTCATAAAGCAATTGTTACATTCTTTTAGAACAGAAATCTGGGCCTAGTCACAGGGCCATACATTTGATTATTTGATAAGAAGCGCAGGTGGGTCTCGACCTTGCGTGGACACAATGTGGGGCCAGGGGGTACGTGTCCAGATGTCCGACTTTGAGAGCAAGTGATTACAGCGTATAGTGTGCATGCGGGATTTTGATTGGCTGAGTGTTCCTAACTTAATGTGGCATCTGACTTTATGTTTTTTTGGGAACACGTGCCCCTCCAACCAAGCGTGTTTTATCGGGGCCAATCTCCTAAAACCATTGTGGTGTCACTACCTATCTGTGGGATTGATCTGGGTTTTTCTCTTCACACGTTTGTCTGAGGGTTATGTGTCACCCCACGTGTGATCTGTCAATCAGTTGCTTCAGGCCTAGGTTGCAAGGCCTGTCTGACCACTTATTTTTGACTCGGGGTTGATGGGGAGGTTATATTGGGTGGATTCAACAACCACAATGCAAGTTAGTTTTTATACATACATATACCATGGCGTACATCAACAATCGTATTTTTCAATATTAACACTATGGTTCATCCAAGTTTCTGTAAGCAGGAGACGTACATTTTTGATCACATTGGACTGTCGGCCATCAACTTTAATCCATTTTTTTGACTCAGTAGCAATGCATTGAACTTTAGGTGTCCATTCTTGGATGCATGATAGTAGTGGCCTTCAGTATACATTAAAAAGCCAAATAAATGGTGAGGCCTCTGCTGAAGCCCAGAAATGATTTCTGCCGGGGAGAGCAGACAGAGATGTTTTAGGGCATGGGCAAAGTGGGAAATTGCTTAGGGACCCTGCCTTCCAAAGGGCCACTTGGGAAACTGAGCTTTCTCTCTGTTTGAGCTCTACCGATTCTATTTCGTTAGTTAAGCCTCTCTTCCTTTCTGACTACCTCTACCGGTTACTGCGTCTCTTTATCCACTTTCATCTGAAGGATTTCTGGGGTCCTGTGCAAGATATATTTCTTCTGTTGTTGTGTAAACTAGCTCAAATTTAACATACAATTTAGTACTGTTTGGCAACCTGTTGATTTGAATTAGGAGGAAATAGGTAATAAACATCAATTTGTTCCGTACAGGAGCCAACTTCAAATTTGTTCCTTACAGGACCCCTCAAAATAATTCTTGTCAGAGGCCCCTAAAATCCTTAAGATGACACTGGGAGTGGAAGTTTCTTGGGCGAGCTATGATTATCCATTCTGCAAGAAATGATTGAAAGTATTTCCTAGCAAGATTCTACACATGCACATTGGAGCCTAATAATTCTGCCAGCAGGGGTTCATCAAATGGTACCAAATGGGCAGAAACCTGACTTATAGGTGCTGAGCGGGCGTATGGTATTCAAAAGCTACTTTTCTAATATTTTTGCTCATCACAGGAAGCCTGCTACAACCCTAATATTGTTGGAGGCATGTTCTGCTCACACAGTGATAATTATTTGTTGACTGTTGGTGCATAGCTCTTGTAACTGGACAAGTAATAGCCTGGTAAAGATTCCAGGAAATAATCTGTGTCTGTGACTTTATGGAGTAAGTGCGTCATATCCAATTTCAAGTGTTCTGAGATGCTGAACAGAGATGTGATCTGTATGGCCATTGTGTGATCATTCCACCTGGCAGGATGATGGGGTGTGTGTGTGAATTAGAGGATAGTGCATCTGGATCACAACCAGAGATTATCTGTCACTAGCATTTGACTGATTAAATTAATCTCTCTTTTCTTAAATGTTTTTTTCTGATTTTTTTTGTAGGAAGAATGAGAGTAAGAGTAAGAAGTATACATATTCAGAGATGTATCCTGCCCCAGAGAGCTTTCCCCAAGGTCACATTGACTTCTTTTAATTATTTCTCCTGATATCTCCTTCTACAAAACATAATCCAGAATCATGGATGCAGATTGCCTATGGTAGACCTATGTATTAGTGATCTGTCCGTCAATCCTTAGTTTATAGGATCAGTTTTCTTTTGGATTGTTTATGACGTTGCCCACTTTCACTTATTTGAAGGACTTTTTAAATAAAAGGTTTCCACCCACGTTTGATCAGAGGACCTTTGATTCATTTTGGTCTAGGGTTTGTCAAGAGTCCATCCATGGTGGGATAAATCACATCGGAGTGACTCTCAAAAGTTGTTTTTCTCAATAAACCTTCATCATGAAATATGTTGCCATTGACATACAAACCACTCAACAGATCAACATCAGAATTGGCATGTCCAATTACTGAATCTGAAGAGGTAATCTGATTGTATGATCCTAGATAAAAAATGTTCAGTTGATCTGTCTTTGCACCCTGGTCTGAAATTCAACACTGTTAGGCTATGTCTGGCCTTATGATAGCACACCTTAACATCTAGGTGGACCAGGACAGGACATACCCAGTGAGACTGAGAATAGGCTCTACTTGAGAAAATGTTTTATCAATGGTATGGTAATATGGCATTCACTCAGAGCCGTGCCAATGAATGAAATGCAGAAACATGTTTTAAGGACATGTTGTGCACAGTACATACATGGCCTCTTATTTATTAGTGTGCATTGTTTTCAGGGAATTGCCTAGGATCACACCCTTCATGAAATACAAATTAAATGAATGAATGAATGAATGAATGAATGGGGCTTTTCTAAAGCACACTTCCACTCATAGATTAGCATCCTGGCACAATAATAAGCAGCACTGTGAAACCTTGTCATGGAACTTGAACAGATCAAGTAAATAAGGGTGTGACAGAGTGCATCCAGGGCTTGTAAAAGCTAGGCCTGCAGAGTTTTTAAACTACATCTTCTGTGTCTGTAAATCGGAGGTACGATGGCAGTTGGTTCCAAGCTGTGGTGCCTAGCACCATAAAGGATTTTCCACCTCGAGTTTTTAATTTGAAGGACGTGGCTTCTGCAAATTTGCACTTGAGGATCTGAATGTTCTCAGGGACTCAGGATGCCTGCATCTCGCCGTGAGGTATTTAGAGCAGGTAGCCTTAAATGCTCTAAAGAATAGTAACAGGGTCTTAAACAAGATTATTTTATGTGTTGATAACCAATGGAGTTTCTTTAGTGCGGCTGATGCAGAGCTCCATTTAGGGAGCTATAGCGCTTTTTGGCTGCCTGTGTTAGAAATGGCATGGCTGCAGGTAACATCTTGAGTGACCTATGCTCAATATAATGTGTGTGCAAGTCGGATAGTCAATGTAAGGGGTGAACCATTCACAGTAAGCCATACATGCAGGGCATCGCCACACACCCCGGTAGTAATTGTGTGCATGACATGGCCAAGATCTGTGCCCCACGAATAAAAAAGTGTCCATGCTAAGTATGTACTGCACAACTAGAGCGACCAAAGACAGTGCACATACACTGAGCAGTATGAGCTGAGCACAGCGCATGTCTGAAGGTCATGCTATTTGCACAGCATATTTAGGGCGTGGCAAGGCAAGCACAACTGTCATACTAACTCCTTACAAAAAAATACATTCTCAAAACAAATCTTTTGTTAATAGACGACACTAATGTTCTCTTTTAAGAAAATCTATCAGCCAGCATACAAAAGTACACATGTAAGAGAAAGTCAGTTGCAGGGACGTTAAAATTTCAATAAAAACTTACATTATCCCAGACTGCACAATCAAGGTGAACTGTACCCAACTCACTCACTTTAACTGGCACTGCTCATGACGTTACATATGACATCACTGATGACATCAGGAAAATGGATGATC
This sequence comes from Triturus cristatus, assembly GCF_964204655.1. Classification (NCBI taxonomy): domain Eukaryota; kingdom Metazoa; phylum Chordata; class Amphibia; order Caudata; family Salamandridae; genus Triturus; species Triturus cristatus. The sequence continues at coordinate 633,669,688 of NC_140589.1, read as the reverse complement.
GATGACATCACTGGTAGCATCATATATACATTTCCCATTGATGTCATCAACGGCCTCACTGTGTGCAGCATGATAAATCACTGTTTAAATATATAATGGCACAGTTTGGGAATTTGATTCCACTGTTTTGGTACATGATCACACTTTGTGGGTGTATGGTGGCTTTTACTTCAATGTTTTCTCTGTGGGGACATTTTATAATTGACAAAACAACCATGCTTTTCATCTCTAATTGAAGCCTTTTCTCAGTCTCTCAGGACACTGGGCTGTACCCGAGACCTACTAAAATATTAACACCTAGCCAATTGCGAGTTTGCAGTATTAGTGTAGGGTAGCCTGCTGTATTAGGGTTAGTTATGGAAATGTTGATACAGGGTAAATAAATCATCCCCACAGTTTTCACTTTCATTCAACTGATATGCTGTGTTGACACTATGCATTATTTTGCTATGGGCATCACGTCTCTTTCGTAAAATATGTTATATTATATCATTATTAAATTGCCTTTGGCCTTTCCAGCGGGTTTATCCCTAGACATTTTGCTTTTTGGCCTTCTGTTTCTGGCCTATTTTTGTTGGTTTTATGATTCTGGTCACTTTACCATTGCTGATTAGTGCTAAAGTGCATATGCTCTCCCTGTAAATTGTGTTTATGGATTGGTGATTCCATGATTGGCATATCTGATTTACTGGTATTCTCATTGTACAGTGCACTGTGTGTGCCCAGGGCCTGTAAATCAAATGCTGCTAGTGGGCCTGCAGCACTGATTGTGCCACCCACATGAGCAACCTGTAAATCTAACTCAGACTTGCCACTGCAGTGTCTGTGTTCAGTTTTGTACTGCAATGTCGACCTGGCAAGTACACACACTTGTGATGCCCTAACCCTCCCTTTTCATACATGTGAGTCCCTTCTAAGGTAGGCCCAAGGCCCTCCTGTGGGCAGGGTGCAGTATATGTGAAAGGTAGGACATACCCTGATGTGTGTGGCATGTCCTGATAGTGAAATGCTGCCATTTTTGTTTTTCACGATTGAAAGGCTATCTGCCCCATAGAATAGAATGGGAGTTTATGTATAACATCTAGTAAATATAACTTCCCATTGGGACAAGATAGGAAGATAAGGTTTAGTATGCCTGAACTCAGAAAATAAAGATGCATCTTTTAGTGAGGATGATTTTTACATTCTGTGTTTGAAAATACCACTTTTAGAAAGTGGGTACTTTCTTGCTTAGCCATCCTGTGTGCCTCTGCTGGTTTGTGTATTGACTGTCTGGCTTCAGAGTGACAGGGGCTGGGGATGTTAATTCTCTCAGACAGCACCGGGGGGGGGGGGTGATGTGTGTGCTGTCATTCCTGAATGAGTCAGGGCAGGCTGAATTGATCTTGGTTGCATTCAGAGTAGGGGGAGGAGATTTCCCTTGCACCTGAATTGGCCCTGTCTGCCTTATACAATGCCATCTCCACCTCCTGCCAGGAAGCTGCACGAGAGAGGACAGAACTGGTTTTGGCTGAGCATAGAGCATCTCTGCACCAAGAGAACAAAGGAATTTGTTGTATAAATAGTGGGGCCTAGTCCCCAGTATTTTAGATTACTGCTGAACTAAGGAACCTGTTAGGAAGAAGACTCGGGAAAACTGGAAGGGGGAGTAATTCCCCTGTGCTGGTGTGCTGTTGGGGTTGGCCTGTAGTGGTTGCTCCTGTCTTGGGCAGGAAAAGGACTGGACTGTGTATTTATTATTATTAATTTATATAGCGCTGAATCACCCCAAAGGGGTATCTCTGCGCTTAGGGCGGAGTGCAGCAGCCAGACCTGAGGGCATCAGAAAAAAAGAGTTTTCAGAAGCTTCCTGAGCTAAGAGAGGTTCTGGCAGTCGCGAATCTGGAGGGGCAGCTCGTTCCAGAAAGCCGTAAAAGCTTTGTCGCCCTTGTGCGCCTTTTTAATTCTAGGGGTGCAAAGGAGGAGCTTGGACCCAGATCGATGGGGCTGTGAGGGGATGTACTTGATGAGTTTAGCAAGTGAGTAGGAAGGCCCCTGTTCATTAAGGGCTTTAAAACCAGTGCAGCTTATCTTAAATTTCACCCGCTTTCTCACAGGGAGCCAGTGGAGTTTTTTGAGAAGGGGAGTAGATGCCGTTCTAGGTGGAGCGTTTGCTACCAGATGGGCGGCAGTGTTTTGCACAACTTGTAGCTTGTTTAAGGAGGCTTCGTTGGCCGATGCCAACAGTGCGTTACAATAGTCTAATCGACTTAGTACTAGGGCTTGCATCAATGTTTTTTTGGTAGAGGAAGGGAACAGGGGGAAGATTCTTCTAAGTAAACTGAGTGTGTAGAAGCAGGTGCCAGCAGTAGTAGTGGCGTGAGCATCGAGAGTGTGGTTCTGGTCGATCCTGATTCCTAAATTCTTGACAACTTCCTAAGGAGACGGGGCATTGCCCAGTTCCGCAGGCCACCATCTGGGAGACCAGCTGCTCCTCCAAACATCGTGATCTCCGATTTCTTGGCGTTCAATTGGAGGAAGTTAGACCTCATCCAGGCAGCAATGGTCTTCATGCCTTCAGAAAAGATGAGTTGTATATCAGGTCAGTTTTTATCAAAGGTAAGGAGGAGCTGGGTATCGTCCGCGTATGAGATGGGACTGAACCCTAAGTTCCTCATAAGTGCTTTCATCATCCTGCTGTTAGAGTTTTCTCCAAGGGCTTGAAGACGAGCTTGCCTCCTGTTGGAAGTCTCAGGGATAGAAAAGACTTCAGAGATCACTTCTGGTAATCAAGAGGAACCTTTGCCAAGGAGAAGAGCTGGAGAAACTGAGGTGGAATACTGCCCCTGTGCTGTTTGCTGTTTGGGGTTGGCCTGCAGTGGCTACCTTCTGCCAAGGAAAGGAGACACATCGTAGCGGTGCAAGAAGAATTTTCCAATGCATTGTCACCACCGAAGAATTGACGCAGCACCTGCTCGAGGCTGAAGTATCTGCTGTGCAACGAATCCTGTGCACCGATCTCTGATATCCAAGATCACCACACCGATTCTGACACAGACCCTGTTAGAGAAAAACTGACGGATCGAGGGGTGGTGGCTGGTCATCACAGCACATCCCGGGTCTTCACACATTGCATTGTACCGGATCATCACGCATCGCATCAAAGTGCCAAGTCTGTCGCATTGGTGGGGGACTCAGTAAGAACCGATGCATCACTTCCTCATGCAGTAAGAAACCGATGGTTCACCTCCTCTCCTGTAAGGAGCTGATGCATCACCTTCCCTGAGTGTAAGCAACCAACGCATCACCTTACCTGAGTGTAAGGAACCAACGCATCTCCTTCCCTGCGACCCTTTTTGCTTTCCTTTTTCAACGCATCCAAGGTACTTTGTGTAAAAGTGTTGCATCCAGTATTTTTTGGAATTAACTGTTTCTACCTTTTAAGAATCATATTTTTAGTAAGGTATTGTGCATTTTTGTAATTTTGGTCTTTTTTTGGTTTAGATAAAGATGACCTATTTTTCTAAACAGGTGTGGTGTCCATTTGTAGTGTTTTCACTGTATCACTGTATGTGTTCACAAATGCTTTACACACTGCCTCTGAGATAAGCCTGTCTGCTCATGCCACGCTACCAAGGGGGTTAGTTTAGAAGCGTATCCCTCTTACCCTGACTAGGAAGAAGGGTCCTTACTTGGACAACGGTGCAGATCATTGCAAACTAGAGACCCCCATTTCTAACAAATTGCATACTAGAAAAGGTGAAAACAGTTACAACTAACATTACATCCTGTTAGACTTGGGGGTTTCTAGTTGGCACAGGTATGCACTTCAGACAAATAGGGACCCTCGCCTCTAGTCAGGGTAAGGGGGTACACTCCTAAAATAACCCCTGCTCACCCCCTTGGTAGCTTGGCATGAGCAGACAGGCTTATCTCAGAGGCAGTGTGTAAAGCATTTGTGAACACATACAGTAGCCAAGTGACAACACTACAGATGGACACCACACAGGTTTTATATAAAAAATAAATATGCTTTATATAGATTTACCACAAGACCATTAAATGACAAAAATACACAATACTATTACTTTAGATAGTAGAGTTTTGCTTAGTTATCTTTAGATCTTAAATGCAACACTTTAAGGCAATGTACCTTTTAGATGCGACACGCAGGGCAACAAAAGTGTTGCAACGATGTTAATGCGATGAAGATTTTGGTGCACAGAAATAAAGACGTGAAGATCTTCCAGATGCGGTACGATTCTCCGATGTTGCGAGAAGACTCGACTCGATGCTTCACCCTTTACGCGATGCGACGACAGCGGTCTTGGCAGCGGCACTCTTCTCCGACGTTTGCGAGACGCTTCCGTTCGATGCGATGTTGCAGCGACGACACCCCTTTACGCGATGCGACGACAGCAGCTCTGACGGTGGCACGCTTCTCCGTGGATGCGAGGCGCTTTTCTTGATGCGGTGCAATGCAATAACTACGATGGCTGCAATGGCGACACACTTCTTCCTCGATGCAACACTCTTCTCTTGATGCGGTGCAATGCGTCAGCTACGATGGCTGCAATGGCGACACGCTTCTTCGGCGTTGTGAGACACTTCCTGGATGATGCGAGACGCTTCCACTCGTTGCGATGCTGCAGCGGCGACACACTTTACGAGATGCGACGACAACAGCTCCGACGGCGGTACGCTTCTCCTTCTTGAGTTGCGCTTCCAGCTCCTTGCCACACGCAGTTCCTCAGAAGGCCCAACAACAGCAGCAGGCACTTCCAAAGAACTCTGGGGAGCTGGAGGGTGAAGTCTGTTGTTCCTGAGACTTCAGCAAGAGGTAAGCTCTTTTCCAAGCCCTTGGAGATCCTTCACAAGTTGAGCAAAAGAACACACAAAGTTCCTTTCTCCTCTCTTTGGCAGTAAGGCAACCACTGCAGGCCAATCCCCCAGGTTCAGGAATAGTTTCCTCCTCAGCTTCTTCTGGTTCATCCCTCAGCAGAGGTTCTTCTTGTTTTCCCAAAGTGATCTAAATTCTTGGGATCAGGGTCCCAAGACTTATACCCCCAAATCCTTTGTCCTCTGAGGGCAGAGGGGCCTTTGCCCAGTCCAAACCAGTTCCTGAGCACACTGTTTACCAGACGTCTCCTTTCCTTTCACAGTGCACGCTGCCAGCTGCTAGAAATCTTGCTCAAACTTTCAGAGACAGGATAATTTATACTTGCTCTGAACTTCTGTCCCTTAATACAAACTGTCTAAGTTGTATGAAGCACTCCTGGACACCTCTGTCAGATTTCTTTCAGTGTGAACAGTGCTTTTTTATTCTGAGGAGTGCAGGGAGGGGTTTTCTTCCATGGGTTCAACTGAACTAAGGTTCCTCAGCTTAAATTGCCGCTCCCTCATTAAACATCATGCTAAGATATTTGATCTACTCTCAGATGAATCTCCGAACCGGACTTTTTTTGACGGAGACCTGGTTAACCCAGGACTCTGGTGCAGAGGGCTGGCTGGCACTCCCCGCAGGTTACAGTATTTATCAACTTAACCGATCGTCCAAACGTGGTGGCGGTATTGCACTAATTCTTAAAGAGCCTTTCTTATGTAGTTTTAAGAAGGAAGATATACCGGACTGTGGAAGTGCTTTTTTTCAAATCACTTTTAAATGCAACTTCACGGTCTCAGGGGTTGCTTATCTATCGTCCTCCTGGGCCATCTAATATAGTTAGGGAGGCTCTAGTGAATAGGGTCACTATATTAGCCAGTAAAGCTGCAAATGTCACCATCTTGGGTGATCTAAATCTTCATCTGGAAAATAGTGGCAAAGCGGATATCGCCTGCTTTCTAGCCGATCTAGAAGCCTGTCAACTGTATCAATACGTGACTGAATGTACCCATGTGGCAGGCCATTTGTTGGGCCTATATTCTCAAATTTGGGTTCATTATTAGTGTCTCCTCCTGTTCCTGTGATCTGGTCCGATCACTTTTTGGTTTACTTTTCTGCAAAGCTGCCAGGGAAACCGGACCTGAAATGTTCTCGCCCTGTGATGAAACGTCCTTGGCATAAATTGAATGTTAGTCAATTTTCTGATTTGTTGTCAAGTTCAACACCTCAGCTCCCCCCTAACAGATCTTCTTTTTCAGGATTGGCTGACCTTAGCATTAGATAACAGCATTCCGGCAAAACTGAGCTCAAAGAAGAAACAAGGGCTATCTAACCCGTGGTTTACTGAAACCTTAGGGAAAGCAAAAAAGGTTTGTAAGCAATTGGAGCGAACCTGGAGGTGTGCTTATGAGATAGAAGCAAAAACTATCGCGCTGCTATTAAGTCGTACCACAGGTTGATTCGGAAAGCAAGAGCTAATTATATTGCTGACAAAATTTTGGAGAGTTAAAATCTGCCCAAAATGATTTTCTCCCTTCTTAGACAAATGCAACACCCTAATGTGAAAGCGGATCCCCCTGTCTCGTCTAATGCTCAGTGCGATAAACTTGCAGATTTCTTTGTGCGTAAGGTGGAGACCATTTATAATAATCTCCCTACCGCCAGTCTGCACGTAGTGAGTATCAATATTGACTCAGTGCCTAAGGGTGAGGATCGGTTGGTTACCCCTGCATCAACACTGGGCTTTTTCCCTCCTCTTATGCTTGCTGAGACGGAATCATTATGCCGCAAGATTAAATCAGGCTCCCCAGTCGATCCTTTGAGACCAGACCAACTGAGCTTAGTTTTCACGTTAGTGCTTCCAGTGGTCAGGGATTTGATCAATTTATCACTGTCTTCGGCATCTTTGCCTGCAACATGGAAACATGCAAAAGTGATTCCTCTATTAAAAAAAGCATCTTTGGAGCCTTCGGATCCAGGAAATTTTCGTCCGATCTCTCAACTTCCTTTTTTAGCCAAAGTTACTGAATCCTATGTAAATTCTGCTTTGGTGGAATTTGTAGAGAAGAATAAAATCCTTGACCCCTCACAAAATGGTTTTCGTCCCCGCCACAGTACCGAGTTGGCTCTGCTGGCTGTGATTGAGGATATTCGTGGTAATCTAGATGTCGGGAACTCAGTGGCCTTGATTCTATTGGATTTAAGTGCCGCTTTTGACACTGTTTCGCATGATATCCTCTTGGGTAGGCTTCACGATATTGGGGTCAGGGGTTTGGCTTCACTTGACTGCTCTTTTTTGGAAAATAGGACCTTTCAAGTTGCTGTTCCTCCGTACCACTCGCAGGTGCATGCTATTAAGTACGGGGTTCCTCAGGGCTCAACATTGAGCCCAGCACTGTTCAACGTCTAGGTTCAACCCCTAGCAGTGGTTGCTAAAAGTAGAGGGTTGTCATTGGTATCTTATGCCGATGACACCTAGTTAGTCATTGCTTTTTCAAAGAATTGTAGAAACAACCTGTTTAAATTTAAAGAGGATTTATTAGCAATTTCAGACTGGATGACAACCAATTGCTTGCAGCTTAACGCTGCTAAATCGAAAATTCTTGTTCTAGGGAAAGACAGTGCTTTATGGTCAGAACAGTGGTGGCCGGATCAACTCAAGCCAGCGCTACTGCCTAAAGAGGCGGTCAAGAATCTGGGCTTCTGGATAGATAGGGACCTTTCCTTTGATATACAATCTAAAGTCCTTGCAGGGGTCTGTTTTGGACTCCTGAGGGGGTTGAAGGTCTGTGAACCAAATATCCGCCAAACCATTCTCCAGGCCACAATACTGTCCAGGTTGGATTATAGTAATTCCCTTTATTTGGGGGCCAATAAATCGTGTATTTTTCGCCTCCAACGTATTCAGAATGCGGCTGCTCAGGCGCTGCTGGCACTTCCTAAGTCCTGCTCGGTTTCCAATCTTTTACCCAAGCTGCATTGGCTGCCTATAGCCAAAAGAATTCAGTTTAAGTCTTTGTGTCTAGCCCATAAAATTCTGATGCAACAAGGTCCTCCAATCTTAGGTGACATATTAGTTCAGTATACCCCGAATCGCCCCCTTCGCTCCACCAACTTGGGCCTCGTCTGCACCCCTCATTTTCAAAGAATTAGAGCTGGTGGACGCTCTTTTAAGGTCCAGGCAGCCCATCTGTGGAATTCCCTCCCGACTTCTATCAGAGGTTTGCAGAATCATCTGATATTTCGCAAGGCCTTGAAGACCTGGTTTTTCCTGGAGTAATTCTGGTTTGTGTTGGTTGGAGTAGTCTTTACACTTGTTCTTTTGGGTAGCGCTGGGACGCCCCGTCACTGGGGCAGCTATGTGCTGTATAAATCAGCAAATAATAATAATAATAATAAGTATAGGGCAGAAACATCAGCCGCCCCACAGGAGGTGGAGCCAGCATTGTGGAAGGCAAGTACAGCCCTGGAGCATTTTGTTGACAGGATTCCTTCTCTTCATTCACTGTGCAGGGCAGAGACATCAGCCACTCCCCAGGAGGTGGAGCCAGCATTGTGGAAGGCAGGCACAGCCCTATTCAGGTCCCAGGTGCAACTCCTCCCACCCATCTGGATGCAGATCTCTCTATTCACCACTGGGACACCTCACCCAATCTCCTGGAATTCCCCAGCCCTGTCACTCAAAGAAGCCAGACAAAGAAATACACAGCCTAGCAGAGGCAGGTTTGAATGGTTAGACAAGAAAATACCTACTTTCTAAAAGTGGCATTTTCAAACTCAGAAGGTTAAAACCAACTTCATTAAAAGATGTATTTTATCATTCTGAGTTCAGGCATACTAAATTCGAATTTCTACCATGTTCTCTGTGTCATGTAATAACCAAACTGCCCATTCTGGCCTATGGAGAATAGGTAGCATTGCACCCCCCAGGATATTGCGGCATAGATTAGCAAATTTAGCGGCACAAATATGGAAATTTAGCGGCACAAATTTGGAAATTTAGCGGCATTTTTGCAGCATTTTATTTTACTCATGATCATTCATTTTGAACCTGAAATCAATGGACACTGTTTTAGCAGAGTATTCCACTTTGCAATAGGCATGTTTAAAGTGTCTGCAGCTCTATGGAAACACAGCTCCAGTCCTAACCTTGTGGGAGGGAGCTGTATTTCTTCCTGGGATATTCTAGCGCCCATGTATGCACTGCCGGGGTGACATCCCACACCCTTTGACCTTTACTTTCACTCACACACTTACACATGAACACACTCACACATGCACTCACTGTCTCTCGCATAAACACACTCCCGCCTGCAAGCTTGCACACAACATACATTTTAAAGCATTTTTTAGTTACCTCAGCGTCCAGGGAGTATTATTCACAGTTAGTGTAATAAGAAAAGAAAACATGGAAAGTGGAGCCCCAACCAACGCCCATAAGGACGCATTTCCGCTGTGTTCCTGGCGCTGATTTTGTCACCTACGAAGACAGAGGTCGCAAAGGCAGTGTCAGCAGTTGCAAGGGGCAAGCCAGGGGTCACACCTGCGACCGCTGGCTACCCCTAAATGACGTCCATGCTTTGCACCTACAGTAAGTTCCTAAAGGCCCACCTCTTTTGATAATACCTAAACTAGTATCTTATGCAGAGAACTGTCCGCCTGATGTTGTCCTGCACTGATATGTTACAATACCATCGTCCCTGTGTCTCTCAAACTTCACTTTTGCCTTTTACTTACCTTCTAATTAAAATGTAGACTTAAATGTTGTGCTTTATGTAAAGCACCCTATCATGGGGCCTGGTAGCTCCATTAATGATCTAAATATTAATTAAAATAAATTATAGTGCCTGAAACTCACTTTTCATGTAAAATGCCAATTGAAAAGCTTAACGAGTCTTGCCTCTTTGTCCTTCTGTCCTGCTTGCATGTTGTTGTTGCCTGCCTGCCTTTGCTGCATTGGGTGCAACGACATTCACAGCTGAAAATGCTATGACATCTGCAATAATATATGCTCGACTGTTAGTGGTCGTCGTTTTCTGCTGGACTTTTTGTATATTTTATCAACTGGCTGTCTAAGCTATCCTCTCACTTTGTTCACATTCACTTTCTGACATTGTTTTGGTTTGTTTTTCCCACACACGTAGACTGAAAACAAATTATATTCTTATATTCTTATGCATACGTTTTGGGTACAAAGTCTGTTTGGGTGAAAAAAAAATGCATTACATAGCAAAATGTCACAAGCATAAAGTAGCATAATAGTTTATAACATAAAGTTGGCAGCAAAACACACATTTATATAATAGGTGTAATGAATAAGTACATACATGTTTTGAAGGTTTCATGATAGTTGCAAATCACCCATGATCCAACAAACCTGCTTAAAATCTATATTTCAGACATTTCAGAGCCGGTGACTACACAAAGGACAACATATTTAACTTTTTGGAGAGCGATGCTACAGCAGCACACAGGGTTTGTGATGAAACATTATCACACGAAGAAAAACTACTAATATTGTGGACATCTTAAGATGTGTACAGTTTAAGAGAAACATAGTTAGTCACATAAAAGCGCTCAACCATATAATCTGAACAAAAAGCTAAAAAACAGCATTATGTTTGTGTTAGGCTTTGAGTTCAAGCAGCCCCATAAATTCAACTGAAAACAGGCAAAATCATAAATGGTTGCTTGGCTTTCAGTATTTATTTAGGGATACTTCATATTTTTACCGAAGCTGTGCTTTTAGAAATATATGAATACACTGTAAGAACCAATAACCTCATTCCTTCCGCATCTCACTTACACCTTGCTATCAGACATTAAAATGGCTGTCATCATTTGCAACACTGCCCATGCATAGCGAAACTTTGTGCCAGAGAAGCGATGTGAATGCTTTCTGTCATTGATGTCATCACTCAGCTAAGTTTGCGGATGTCGGAATCTGCAAGAGAAATTCTTAACTCGTGCCATTCCAGAACAGAATATCGTGTTAACACTTTGATTAAAGAAGGTGGCTAAAAGCTTAATTTGTTTTCGCTTTGGCTGAAGCTTCTTTCCCCAATAGAGCCGTGAACTGTTTGGGTGTCTCCAGGTTTACATTATTGTATTATGTTCTTGTTTGCTATCAGTCTCGTTTTCTTTAGAGCTATTACGTATGCTTCACTGAACGTAGAACAGGAAGAGTCACTGGAGACAAGTGGCTGCCATTTCTAATGCTGTATTCCATTCTTTTCTAAGGAACATAGCTGTTACCGAACATGAGCCCACAGATGCAAGGAAGTGATTTCCCTGTTTTGACGAGCCTAAAAAAGAAATGATTGCATTATCCAGATTTTGTGGGCAGTTTTGTAAAAATCGCGGCATTTTTACAAAACTGCCGATTTTGCGTTTTTTTTGCAAATCGCGAAATCGCGAAATCTTGGAGGGTCTGAACAGTGAAAAACGAAAATGGCTGTAATTCACTATTAGAACATGCCACACACACCAGGGCATGTCCTACCTTATCCTTACAATGCACCCTGCCCTTGGGCCTACCATAGGGGTGTCTGATATGAAATAAAAGGGAAGGTTTAGGGACTGGCAAGTGGGTACACTTGCCCAGTCAGCATGACAGTACCAGATTGCATGCAGGCTCTGCAATGGCAGACCTTAGACACATGTTTACAGGCTGCTTCTGTGGGTGGTGCAATCAGTGCTGCAAGCCCACCAGCAGCATTTGGATTACAAGCCCTGGGCACTCCTGGTGCACTGTAATAGGGTCTGACAGGTAAACCAGACCAACCTATCATGGAATCACAAATCATACATCAATTTACAATAGGGAGTACTTGCACTGTGACACTGGACAGCAGTGGCACAGTGCCCCGAGCAACTAACACCGGCAAAAACATATGAGGCAACAGCGAAAAATGGAAGGGAGACCCACGCCAAGGTGCCAGGTATAACACGTGTCCCCTCCGGCTGAAATGTGGGGAGAACTACCCTAACTCCTGGGAGTTCTCATCACTAAGGCGGAAAAATCTGAACAGACCATCAGCATTGGCGTGTTCTGTACCGGGTCGATGTTCCACCGTGAAATCCCCAGTGTCCCCCTCATGGACGCACCAATCAGTGACACCAGGAACCAGGGAGAACAGATCAGAAAACTGCCCCAGCAACTGGTGACAGTCATTCTGTTGCTCAGGGGTCAGGTTGGAAGAGAGGTTGACACCATCCACTGACCCATCTTGCTCTCTGGCTGATAGGAGGTCAGGAAGAGGCTCAGTCTCCTCCTCCAGCCCAGCATCTGTGGCCAAGAGCATGCCCACTTGAGACCTCTCCAAGTGGGGCTTCAGGTGGTTGACATGGAGGACCCTCAAGGGGTTCCTGGGAGACCGCAAGTCCACCAAGTAGGTAACTGGACTCTTGCGCTCCACAACCTCGAAGGGGCCGGTCTACTTATCCTGGAGCACACAGGGCTCCACTGGGGCCATGACCCACACCTTCTGTCCAGGCTGCAGCTCTACCAGAGTGGCATTCTGGTCGTACCACCGCTTCATCTCCTCCTGGCTGGCTTCCAGATTCGTCTCAGCGAGTTGTCTGAAATGCCTAGTCTGGTTCCTAAAGGCCAGCATGTAGCTATATACGTCCTGGGGAGGTTTCCTGGGAGATTGCTCCCAGCCCTCTTTGACCAGACTTAGAGGTCCTGTCACTGGGTGTCCATAGAGAAGCTCAAAGGAACTGAACCCTAGAGATTTCTGTGGCACCTCACGGTAAGCAAAGAGTAGGCATGGTAAGAGGACGTCCCACTTACGCCTCATGGGTTCCTCAAGACGCATTATCATGCCTTTAAGGTTTCGGTTGAATCTCTCAAACAACCTGTTACCTTGAGGGTGGTAAGGAGTGGTGAACTTATAGGTTACACCGCACTCCTGCCACAGGGCCTTCATATACTTGGAAATGAAGTTGGTGCCCCGGTCAGACACTACCTCGCGAGGGAATCCCTCTCTGGAGAAAATTCCCATCAGTGCTTGTCCCACCACGGGGGCAGTCACTGTCCTCAGAGGTATTGCTTCCGGGTACCGGGTGGCATGGTCCACCAAGACCAGGATTAACCTGTTGCCCATGGCTGTCTTGGGGTCCAGTGGCCCCACAATGTGAATACCCACCCATTCAAAGGGGGTGCTGACTACAGGGAAGGGCTGGAGAGGAGCCTTGCGCTTCCTCCCACTCTTACCACTTGCCTGGCAAGTCTGACATGTCCTGCAGTGAGTGTCTGAACTCCTGCGCATTTGGGGCCAATAAAAATGGGTGACAAGCCTTTCAAAGGTCTTGTCCTGCCCCAAATGTCCTGCCAATGGAACATCATGAGCCAGCCCCAGTAGGAAGGCCCTGAAGCGCTGAGGTACCACCAGCACACGGGCTGACCCAGGCTCAGCAACCTTAGGCTCTGTATACAGGAGATCATTCTCCCAGTAGATCCAATGTGACCCAGACTGATCACCTGCTGCCTGGTCTGCAGCCTGTTGCCGCAGACCAACAAGAGAAGGGCATTCTTTCTGCTCCTTGCAGAATTCCTCCCTGGAGGGTCTTCCTTCTTGCTGCCAATGGGTCAGCTCAGGCAGGTCCCCCAGTTTGGCAACCTTTTCCCCTGTAGGCTCCAGGGCATCCCCCTCAGGGTCTGCTCCCTCCTGGACCATGGGAACTTCAGGGGCCGGTTTCCCGCGCCCCCTGCCTTTACTCTTGACGGCAAGTGCCTGGGCCTCCCTCTCAGGCTCCAGGTCCTCTTGAGCACCTTTACTCGCTGCCATTGACCGGGTGGTCACACACGCACAGTCAGGCATACCCAACATTTCTAAATGTGCATCCCGCTCCACCTTCGCCCAAGGTGAGCTCTCCAAGTCATTCCCTAACAAACAGTCAACAGGCATGGCGGGCCTCACAGCTACCTGTAGAGTACCAGAAACCCCCCCCACCCCACTCAAAGGGAACCTGAGCCATCTTGCGGTGACTCTCTGTGTTGTCAGCGGCAACAACTGGGTAGAATGCTCCAGGGACAACCTGCTCTTGAGACACCAGGTGACCCTTGACAGCTGTCACAATGGCTCCTGTATCTCTCAGAGCCTCCACTCTATGGTCATTGATGGTCACCCACTGCCTGTATTTTTTAGTGTTATCAGGCAACTGGGTCCTGGGGACTACCTCAAAGTCTCCTAATGAGACAAGGGACATCTCTGCGGGACCCCACCCACCTTGGGCACCCAGCTCCTCACCCAGGGCTACACTAGCCATCTGCCGGGGGGCTGCACCAGTGGGTGCTGGTTTTCCAAACAGGCGACACTTGGGATCATTGGCAAAAGGACCCAGTTCTCCACATTTGTAGCATCTCGGGGGCCCTCTTTGAACAGGTGGACCTGTCGGGCCCCTGACGGTTTCTGGGGGGGGAGGCTGAGAACCTTTCCCTTGGTTCCCTTGGGGATTACTTTGGGGCCTCTTATGGAACTCCCTCTGTTTACCCTTGTCCCCCCCACTCTTCTGCTGGGGACCCTGCCCACTCTTGGCTGAGTCTCCCACGTGACCCTTGTGGACCCTGGTACTGCCCCAGCGGTCCGCCTCCTCAGTAAGCTTCCTAGGATTAGTCAGCCTACTATCAATCAGGTGCTGGCGTAGCTCAGGAAAACAGTTACTTGACAAGTGCTCGCATGCAATCAAATCAAGCAGTCCCCGAAAATCATCAACTTTGCTACCCTTCACCCAACCATCCAATGCTCTGCAGAAAAAAGTGACATATTCAACATAGGTACTGTTTGCTCTCTTTGTGCAACCCCTGAACCTCTGTCTATACATCTCAGGGGTCAACCCATATCTAGACATCAATGCATCTTTCATGTGGGGCTAGGAATTATAGACATCAGAAGGCAAGTCTAGCAGTGTGTCCTGCCCCTCACTAAGGAACCGTCCCCACAACCCCGCTCCCCAATCCTTCTCAGGGACCCGGTGGGAAGACATGGCTAACTCATAGGCCTTGAACCATTGCCCAATATCATCATTTAAAAAAAATTCCTTCACCACATCTTTAGGGATATATACTCTAGATTCCACAGGCATTGACGGTGTGCTGCCACCAGAGGGAGTACTCCCTAAGTTCTGGGCTTTCAACTCCAACTCCCTCAAAATCTGTTCATGTTCAAACTGAAGTTTCTTTTCTTCTAGGGCTAACTTTCTACTTTGCATTTCAAATTCTAACTGCCCACTTAACTTGAGCTTGGTCAGCTCAATTGCATGCATCCTACTCTCTTTTCTATCTGCCAACCCCTCTGGAGATAGACTTTTACCAGAAACACTGCTACCGGAAGGGGAAGGGGTTCTCCTTCCTCTTGGACCCACTGGCCCTTCCAGCTGCTCCTCTGCATTATCATCATCAGTGGCATTCCTTGCTTCTACCCAGGCCCTCAGCGCCTTGCAGAACTCTGCCTTATTTTTGCATCCAGTAGTAGAAACATTGAATTTCTTGCAGAAGAACTTTAGCTGTTTTACTGGGTAGCTGTCCAGTTTCTCTTCTTCCCATTCCCATTCCCATTCATTATCAACAGAGACTATGGCTGTTGCCTTCTCCACCATGGTTAAGCTTGGCAGTACTCAAAAATAGAAAGTCTCAAAAAGAAATCTAACAACAAGTATTGGTTGCGTTATGGTCTGCATTCACTAAGTAGTGTTCACCAATCACTGTACATGAGTCACAAATGCAAGTCCAGAATCCTCACCGCTGGCCACCAATGTTAGACTTGGGGGCCTCTAGTTGGCACAGGTATGCACTTGTGACAAATAGGGACCCTCGTCTCTAGTCAGGGTAAGGAGGTACACTCCTAAAATAACCCCTGCTCACCCCCTTGGTAACTTGGCACGAGCAGACAGGCTTATCTCAGAGGCAGTGTGTAAAGCATTTGTGAACACATACAGTAACCAAGTGACAACACTACAGATGGATACCACACAGGTTTTATATAAAAAATAAGTATGCTTTATATAGATTTACCACAAGACCATTAAACAACAAAAATACACAATACTGTTACTTTAGATGGTAGAGTTTTGCTTAGTTCTCTTTAGTTCTTAAATGTGACACTTTAAGTCAATGTACCTTTTAGATGCGACACGCAGGGCAACGAAAGTGTTGCAACGATGTTGATGCGATGAAGATTTTGGTGCAAAGAAATAAAGACGTGAAGATCTTTCAGATGCGGTACGCTTCTCCGATGTTGCGAGAAGACTCGACTCGATGCTTCAGCTGCAGTGGCGACACCCTTTACACGATGTGACGACAGCGGCCTTGGCAGTGGCACTCTTCTCCAACATTTGCGAGACGCTTCCACTCGATGCGATGTTGCAGCAGCGACACCCATTTATGCGATGCGACGACAGCAGCTCCGATGGTGGCACGCTTCTCCGTGGATGTGAGGCGCTTTTCTTGATGCGGTGCAATGCGACAACTACGATGGCTGCGATGGCGACACGCTTCTTCCTCAATGCGAGACTCTTCTCTTGATGCGATGCAATGCGTCAGCTACGATAGCTGCGATGGCGACACACTTCTTCGGTGTTGCGAGACACTTCCTGGATGATGTGAGGCGCTTCCGCTCGATGCGATGCTGCAGCGGCGACAAACTTTACGAGATGCGACGACAACAGCTCCGACGGTGACACGCTTCTCCTTCTTGAGTCGCACTTCCAGCTCCTTGCGACACACAGTCCCTCAGAAGGCCCAACAACAGCAGCAGGCACTTCCAAAGAACTCTGGGGAGCTGGGGGGTGAAGTCTGTTGTTCCTGAGACTTCAGCAGGACGCAAGCTCTTTTCCAAGCCCTTGGAGATCCTTCACAAGTTGAGCAAAAGTACACACAAAGTTCCTTTCTCCTCTCTTTGGCAGTAAGGCAACCACTGCAGGCCAATCCCCCAGGTTCAGGGATAGTTTCCTCCTCAGCTTCTTCTGGTTCCTCCCTCAGCAGAGGTTCTTCTTGTTTTCCCAAAGTGATCTAAATTCTTGGGATCAGGGTCCCAATACTTATACCCCACAATCCTTTGTCCTCTGAGGGCAGAGGGGCCTTTGCCCAGTCTAAACCAGTTCCTGAGCACTCTGTTTACCCAACTTCTCCTTTCCTTTCACAGTGTAGGGCAGAAACATCAGCCGCCCCACAGCAGGTGGAACCAGCATTGTGGAAGGCAAGTACAGCCCTGGAGCACTTTGTTGACAGGATTCCTTCTCTTCATTCACTGTGCAGGGCAGAGACATCAGCCGCTCCCCAGGAGGTGGAGCCAGCATTGTGGAAGGCAGGCACAGCCCTATTCAGGTCCCAGGTGCAACTCCTCCCACCCATCTGGATGCAGATCTCTCTATTCACCACTGGGACATCTCACCCAGTCTCCTGGAGTTCCCCAGCCCTGTCACTCAAAGAAACCAGGTAAAGGAATACACAGCCTAGCAGAGGCACGTTTGAATGGTTAGACAAGAAAATAACTACTTTCTAAAAGTGGCATTTTCAAACACAGAATGTTAAAACCAACTTCACTAAAAGATGTATGTTATCATTCTGAGTTCAGGCATACTAAATTTGAATTTCTACCATGTTCTCTGAGTCAGTTAAGATTATAAAATGTAATAACCAAACTGCCCATTCTGGCCTATGGAGAACAGGTAGCCTTGCAATAGTGAAAAACGAAAATGGCTGTAATTCACTATTAGAACATGCCACACACACCAGGGCATGTCCTACCTTATCCTTACAATGCACCCTGCCCTTGGGCGTACCATAGGGGTGTCTGATGTGAAGAAAAAGGGAAAGTTTAGGGACTGGCAAGTGGGTGCACTTGCCCAGTCAGTATGACAGTACCAGACTGCACGCAGGCTCTGCAATGACAGACCTTAGACACATGTTTACAGGCTGCTTCTGTGGGTGGCACAACCAGTGCTGCAAGCCCACCAGAAGCATTTGGATTACAAGCCCTGGGCACTTTTGGTGCACTGAACTAGGGTCTGACAGGTAAACCAAACCAACCAATCATGGACTCACAAATCATACATCAATTTACAATAGGGAGCACTTGCACTGTGGCACTGGACAGCAGTGACACAGTGCCCTGAGCAACTAACACCAGCAAAAACATATGAGGCAACAGCGAAAAATGGAAGGGAGACCCACGCCAAGGTGCCAGGTCTAACACATCCCAAATACAATTTGAATAAAAACACAAAAGTTCAGCAATCAGATTTAAGCCACATATTTTAGTTTTGTGATATTGAAGAAATCTGATGCTTTGTGCCTAATCTAACTAAAATGCTCTAGAGAGGTCATTTCATAAGTGCTTCACACTTTTGATATTCAAGCCTGTTTCACGTCACACTGGTTACCAGGCCTCAAGGGGTAGAGACACGATGGCCAGAGAAATTGGGGGATGGGGAGAGCAGGATTCACTGCAAAGCCTGGACATTTGACGGTAAATAGAGCAGCTCACACTTGATTCTTCTCGTTGTCTGCAAGAATTAGGGCCATATTTACGGCAAAGTAAGTCAACGCAGCACAGCACAGTAAGTCACCGTGCTGTGCTGCATTAAAGGGAAAGGGCAGGAATGTGCTGTATTTAAAAGATTCTGATGCATTACTGTCTTGTTTCTGCGCTGGCACCGTTTTGGCTGCCTAGCGCCGACGTAGGACCGCTTGCACCAAGGTGCAAGGGCACCTGCGTTGTAGACAGGATTGTTTTTTGCGATAAGGGACACTTTCCTGCACAAAAACAATCCTGAGAGGCAATTCTTTCAATGTGTGCTGCAAAATGCAGCACACATAGAAAGAGGAAGCAACAAGGAGAAATAGAAGATATTTCTCCTCATTACACATCACCTGTGGGGGGGGGGGAATGCATCAAAAACCATGGTAGTAGTGTGGGAACACCCACGCAATGCCCATGGAATGCCTCCCTGGAGAAGAATAAAGCAACGCAACGATTTGTGCGGCGTTGCTTTACTCGAGATTTATGAAGTTACTCAGGACCCCGCAAGGTGGCCTTGCGCGGCATCATAAATCTCATTTTTAATTTGCGTCGCTCTTGTACCACGTTGTATGGTGGAAGAGCAACGCGAAGGGGCTCGTAAATATGCCCAGGAGAGTATATACTGCCCAATAAGGGTTATATGGATATTTCTGGCAGACTGGGATACTTTGAAACAAACTACCCAAAATCAGTTAGTAGTAGGTATAATTAGGAGGCAATGGAGGTCTTAGTGCAGAAGCTGTTCCTTGTCCTCTTTGATGGAGTTCACAAAGCACCCTGGGATTGTTTGGGCACACACATGGCACAAGAACTGCATCACTTTGAAGTTAAATTGGGAGTCATTGTCTGTTGCAATCTTTTACAAATTGGTTTACATTCCCGGAATTAAAAAAAAATGAAGTTAGTTTGAAAAATCATTGTTTTACCCACTGGTACTTTATATCAAGTCAGAAAAGCAGAAGACCAAGCCTCTTGTGCACAGGACTTTATCCCAGAACTGGGATAACCATTTTACTGACCTGGCCACTGGTATGTTTGAACCTGCCCCTGCTGATGAAAGCTGTGAGTCTGCTTAAGGAACCTGGAAGTGAACCAAAATCAAATTAGAGGATTTCTACCATCCCTGAAGAATATCCTGCTGACCTGTCAGTTACTGGTAAAGACAGATCAGAACTTTGTGGTTTTAAGCTGTCTACAAATCATTTTGCCAGGATGGATGGAAACTACAAAACTTGTTCTGAAGTTTATTTGAGCATTGCTGCAACGCTTTGGAAGATTTCTTTAGCATCCTTATCTGAGGAGTAGTGTTCTTCAGATAAAGATGTCTTACTGTTCCCCAGTCATTCTGGCCTGTGAGAATCATCCCTGTTACTGCCTGCTTCCTGACCTTCAAGGAACCATCTCAGTGACTGCTGCCCCATGTTGGTCATTTATGACCAAGGAACTATTTTCTTGTTGATTTATTTTCTCTCGTGTCAGATTTCACCGGTAGCCTTAAAACTTGTGTGTCTAACTAATGAAGGGCCTTAGCAATGAAGACAGAATGAATCCTACCAAGGCAACGGTCTCAATTTTAGATTTTTTGAGATTTTTAAATATTTTTATAAAAATAGAGATTCATCTGGATTCTCTGTGTTTTCTATCAGCCTCATTCAAGATGAAACTGTATAATCTGAGATGACTCCTTCAAGAACCACAGATTAGGCATTCACCAAGAGCTGAGAAGGCATCCAGATAACGGAGGAAAGGATCCCCTCAGGTAGAAAATTAGAATGACAATTAGGTGGCGCCTGCAGAGGATGCAAATACCTGCATGCACCATTCGGAGCAAGGTGTTAAACCTTTGAGCCTCACTGCTAGTAAAGGGGTTCTTAAGACAGAAGGGCTGAGCTGTCATTTTAAGCAGTCCAGAAAGACAGATGCCTAACCCTGGATTGGAGAAAGACTAATTTATCTCATATTTAGAACACAGAGACTTGAGATTGCTGCCAAGAGTGTCCCAGAGCAAATTTCCCCTTTTGACAGTAACTGCGGTTTGTGGAGCATCGAGCTTTGGAAAACCCACATCTCAGCTCAAAAATAGTTGGTAGCTAATCTTGCCATTGATACTTCCTTACTGGCATTTGGGATAGGTTATTCAAAGAATCAGACAGATGCTGTGATTTCGATGTTGGCAGACGGGTTACTCTGTCACAACTGTGAAGGATATCTCATCTGCCGAAATATTAATCCCATTGGATATAATGAGATTTATATTACAGCGGACAGGATATCCATCACCATTGTGTTGGAGTAACCCGTCTACCAAGATCTAAATCAGGCCTATAGTAAGGATTATGTTGAGCTTAAGCATTGGGGAAGTTATTCTCAGAGGATACTGATGTTATTCAACATCATATAAATTACATAGCCCAAAATACAGATGGGAATCAGGTGAAAGGAACACACTAATATTCACCTTAAGTTACCTACTGCTTGGGATGAGAAGGTGCAATGACATGCTGACAGCCATTAGTATGGCCAAAATTCACACATTATTTCGTACAATGATTTCCTTACCAAAAAGTAGGGACTTGCCATTCATGTGATAAACAATAGTTCCATATATCAATTCCGCCAAAGAGTATTACGTCAATATTGGCAGCATTGGGTTTGATAATGCTCACTTTCATCCAGAAATCTGCATTTATATTTGGTTAATACCTGTCTTTAAAGGCAGAGAAGCATTATGAGCAAAACACTGGAATGTGTCTCAAGTGATTAGCACTGGTTTAAATTAGTTCAAAGATTCCACCGATAATTTTTAATGCTGTCTATATTGTAACTGTAAGAAATTGGGTTACTGGTTGAGGGGGGTGAACCCCTTCTCAAGCAGCAATCACAATTCTTCTCAGGGTGAAGGTACAAGCAAACCCTAAATTAACCTGTGTTCAACCTTTGATTAGCTTGGTACAGGGCAGTCAGGTTTAAATCAGAGGCAATGTGTAAAGTGTGTGTGCAACACTTCAAACAGAAACACAGTGAAAACACACCACAAAAGGAGCCCACAACAATGTTGGAACAATAGAGTAATATTTAATAAATAAAACAAGAGAAAAATGCCAAAAATCCAATTGGTAGAACTGGAGATATTTAGTTTGAAACGTTTTAACAAAAATAGTGTCAAAATGCATAAAGCGCCAACTGTGGATATCTGGTCCTGCCGGACCGGGGCAAAGTCACAAGTTCAGGCTGACCGTGATGGTGTGTGCTACAGGGACCCAGTTAGGCCCGCTGAACAAAGTTCCTTCAATCTTGGTTTACGGAGTGTTGTGAGGATCCGTATCAAAGATGAGTCATGCAGTCGAAGCATTGCGGAGAGGCTGCAGTGTGATGCCCTGTTGTGCCATCAGGGATTGCGATGCAAAGTCCAGCATCGGCATCGAGGATGCGATGTGGAGTTGGGGCGGTGTTTCAGTTCCAAGGAGCTGCAAGGCTGCAATGCAGAGTCTGGTGTTGTCGTTGAGGCTGCCATTGATGAGGGATGCGAGGGCCTGCGCCAAGGATGGGTCATGCAGTCAAGGAAATGCAGTGGTGTGTTGAAGGGCTGAGACGCAGGTCTTTGTGATGGGTCCAATCCACACAGCAGCAGTGAGGCTTCACCACAGAGGCTGGTAAGCACGTCATTTCCATGGGACCAGGACTAGGGTGGCACCCATTGGCAGTGTAGACTCACAGATGGCAGAGTGTACGTGAAGGTTAAAGGTTGTTGGAGCCTTCTGTCCCTGAGGCTAAAGTCAGGAGTCCGGCCAACTAGCCCTTGGAGTCACTCTGGGGTTCTGGGTTCAAGAGGTGTAGGCTCAGTCCGGGCAGGAGGGCAGCAGGTCAGCATAACAAAGCAGTAGCACAGCAATACAGTAGTCCAGCAGAGTGCAGTCCAGAGTGGCAGAGTGCCAGATTGGCAGATCTTCAGCAGCACAGAAGTCTTTCTTCCTGGAAGAGTATCCTCAGGTCCAGAAGTGTACTTGTAGGAAGCTGGCTCTCTATATACTGTACCAAAATGAAATACACTGTGCAGCAAGTCCAAGGGATCCCCAATATGTGTGCAGAGATAAAAGCAGATAGTACTGATGCTCTTTTTGTGGTAATGTGGGTGAGCAGTTAGGCTTATCAGAGGGTAGTACTAAGCATTTGTTGTCACACACAGAGGCAATAAATGAGACGCACACTCAAAAATAAATCTGAGACCAACTAGGTAAAAAGAAATTGTATCATTATATTTATTTAGAAACAAAGAACTTCGTTCAACTGTCGATTGTTTAACCAAATGCAGTTCAAGACACAAATGTTTACAGGATTTAAGCAACAGCGGTCAATTCCTTCAGGCAGAGACCGTCGTGGTCAAGGGGAAGTAAAGAATAGGGTTGGATAGTGGAGTACTGCCAACACAGTTACTGTTGCGGTCGATAGAAGCAACACTCCGCCACAGAGTTATCGGGGACAAAGGTCTCCCAGAGTTCAGGGGAAGTTCTACTCCAGGGGAGTCTGAGTTTTGGGAGTCTCAGGCATGGCAGGCAGTTTAGGGTTACCTGGGTTGGAGGTGCCAGAGGACTTGGGATGCATAATTAGTTCTTTACTGGCAGGAGTCAGTGAGGGGCAGTCCCTGGTGGTTGTGCCCAAGTTTCTCCTTCCACGCTGTCGATGCCACCAGAAAGCAAGGACAGGCTCACAGGAGCAGTTACCAGCCTCGGTCACAGGTACTGTAACGATTTCACTGGCTGGTTTATGCATTGAAGGGGTCAGTTACATGACTGGTGACCAACAAGCCTTGGTGGTTGCAACCCTTGTTGAGGAGGTGAATCTCGTTGACACGGTCTGTGCCGGTCTTCACCTCATGGCGGTCTTTAACAGTTCCATGCCGAGGACTAGTACTTCTAGTCCAAAGAGAGGTCCCGGGCAATAGACGGAGGCTGGCAGGGCACCGGGCTTCTTGGAGGCTGCACAGGTTTCAGGTAGGGATGGGAGAACACAGATGGCGAGTCCTTTCACAGTCGGCAGGGTTTGCCGACGGTTTCTTCTGCAGCCGTGCTCAGTTCCTGGATCAGCAGTATGTCTTCTTACTTTGTCTTCTTTAGGTCCGTGGAATCTGAAATCAAGGTCTTGGAGAGTGTTGGAATTGGCCCTTTTTGCATGGTCACCCCTGAACTTTTTGCCTTCCTCCTAGTCTTTTTTCTGACCTGGTGTTGGTAGTTTTAGGACTCTGGGCACTTTAGCACTGCTGTCCAGTGTAAAGTGCATGTGCTCTCTGTGGTAAACATGGTACAGTTGGTCTACACCTGTTTGGCATATTTAATTTACCTGTCAGTTCCTTGTAAAGTGGTATCTCAGATACCCAGGGCCACTAAATTAAATGCTACTGGTGGGCTTGCAGCGCTATTTGCGCCACCTTCCAAAGTAACCTTTCCAACCTGTCTCAGGCCTCTGCCATTGCAGGGCCTGTGCGCGCAGTTTACTGCCGGTGTGACGTGGCACATAAAGTGGGTGCTGTGTCTGTGACCCCCCTTTTACTGCATGTCAGTCACCCCTAAGGTAGGCCCTAGTTAGCCCTATGGGCAGGGTGCATTGTAGGTAAAAGGTAGGACATGTACCTTAAATGTGTAACATGTCCTGGTAGTGACAAACAGCCAGTTTGGCTTCTCACTGCTGTGAGGCTGCCCTCTCATAGGAATGCATTGGGGATTCCCTGATAAGTGTTTCAGTGGTAATTTCTGATATGAGAGGAGCAGCGTGGTCAAGTTTGGTATTTTTGGAATAGTAATAATAAATGCTGTGTGATGGTGTACACATATTTATTATCACTATTTTAGAAATGGCACTTTTAGAAGTTGGCATTTTTGTGTGCTATGTGTCTTTGGGCCTGCCTGATGTGTATTGCATGTCTGGCTCTGGAGTGACAGGGGCTGGTGAGCTGCAGTGGCTACAAAGGGGCTGGGTGAGTCAGCACTAGGCTGAATAGGCAGATCTGCATTCAGAGTACTGGGAGGAGTAGCCCCTGACCCTGAATAGGTCTGTGCCTGCCTTGTTCAATGTTGGCTCCGTCCCCCGTGGTGTGTCTGGGGCCAGGACCTACTCTGACAATGAGGGTGATTGTGCCCTGTAAACATTGGTTGGAGTGCCCCCCAGAACTGGTTTGGACCGGGCCTAGGCCTGTGCCCAGGGGAGCGAACAAAAACATGTCAGGTATAAGTACTGGGGCTGTGACCCCATGATGGTGTGTTTACTTGTACCTGTTTTTGAGCTGTGTTGCTGTAGGGCTGCTGGGCAAGGAGGAACCGCCATGGAACCCAGCTGCTGTTTCCTGGGGGTCCCTAGGTGCTGGCCTGCCTGTGCCCAGCTCTGCCCTCTAAAACTGGGGGTCCTAGTACCTCGTGAGCGCTACATCTTTATTGCCTGGTGCCAAGGACGGGGGGAGCGCTTGTGCCTTGCAGTGTGGGCCGCGCTCACCCCCCTGAAGTGATCGGAGCCCCAGAGGGGGGCCCACATTGCCCGGGGGCATGAAGAGTGCCCCAGGGGTCTTGATGCCCGACAGCGTTGTGTTGCAAGTTGTTCGAAGGGAATCCCGGCGTGGGGATTCCCCCGTGCTGCCTGGAGGTGGAGCGGGAGCCTACCCCGCATTTCTGTACACCAAAGCGCAGCCGCCAAACGCGACCCGGAAGTCAGGCTCCCGTTGCCTGACTGTGGGTGGGGCCTGCAGAAGCAACTGAGTGGCAGCCTTGTGGGCTCCCGTGGCCGCAGGAAAGGAGTCTCAAGAAGCCAAGCGAGGCCTGGTGGGGGTGCCCGCGTGTGGCTGAGGTAGTGTGGCCGCCAGAGGAGTGGGAGCCTCGCAAACTCTATTTCTGCCTTCCCCCCTGCCTCGTAGAGGAAGAGGCAGGTCACAGTGAGGAAACCAGGCGAAGTGAGGAGAGGTACAGTGAGTGGGGCGTGCTAGGCACCCTGTTGAAGGACCCCACATACTCAGCAGAGGATCGGAGCTTCACGGGCTCCTTATGGCTGCACCATTCCTGATTTCCCCCCACACAGGAGAAGCCCCGGTGAGTGGGGCCTGGAGGCAGCATTGTTGGTGCCTTGTAGTGGCATCGGAAGAGCCCCAGTGAGTGGGGCTCACAAGGCACAGTGGTGCCGGTGCTGAATATTCACAGCTGCACCGCCGGAGTGCGGGCAGCTGCAACGATGGGGGCATTCCTTTTTGGCCCACAAGAGAAGCCCAAGTAAGGGGGCTCAGGAGGCAATGTTGGTGCCTATTTTGGCACACAGCTGTCTAGCCAGTTAGCGGCAGCTGCAACGTTGGGGAAGTATTTTGGAGCTCAAGAGAGACCAAGGTGAGTTACACCCTTGCACCCCTATTTCTGGTACCGGCATGTTGGGCTTGTACCCCGCTGCCATGGCAGCTTAGACCCCTGACTATTTGGACATAGGGCATGGCGGGAAACTCTCAGATTCACCCCCGAGGAAGGCCAGTTGGCCTGTGAGCACCTGAGGTGCTAGTAGGGCACAAGACTCTAATGTGATGCATAATGCGTCTATGCCCAGTGATTATGCATAATGTGTTTATGCCTAATGTGATGATGCATAATGTATTTATGTCTAATGCTTATGCCTAATGCTAATACCAGTAGTTACTGGTTGTTTTTTGTTCACTACTTGTGATTATAATGGTTGTGACAGTGGCCCGATTGGCCCTGTCATGTATATAATCTCCTGTAATTTAGATCCTAGTGATAGGTGGCACAGTGTACATTTGTGGTTATGTTTCTAACGGGTTTATGGATAATACTAAGACTGTTTTTACATAACCTTGTGTGGTGTTTCTTTTATGGTGTGCCTAGTGTGCTGCTGCTGTGTGTGTTGCGGAAACGCTTTACACATTGCCTCTGGGATAAGCCTGACTGCTCGTGCCAAACTACCAAGGGGGTGAGAAGGGGTTATCTTCAGCGTGTAACTCCCTTGCCCTGACTAGAGTGGTGGTTTCTGCCTGGCTTAGACGCATGCCCTAGCCAACCAGAAATCCCCCCTAAATACAAAGTTTAGGGGTCATTGAGGGGGAGCTAGGTAGTAGGCAATGGGCTGCTTACCTGTTGGGTGACTAAACCCTCTATATGATTACCACATGTAGGGTTTGGGCATATCCCTGACCCTGATAGGCTATTTTTCCCATCTTCAAGATGGTGGAATGTGAAAAGCGGGGTCCACCTCGCCTGCTCCACCTTAGGGGTGGTGCAAGATAAAGGTGGGCACACCTCCCAGTCTCACTAGTTTTCACGCCTTTCCTCCTGCCATAAGTGGAGCAAGAAAGGGGGGTTATGGCCTCCCCCACTATCTGGAGGTTCCTGGGTGGGATTTCAAAGGTGACATCTTCTTTGAAGCTTCCCGCTGAGGAAGGTTATCCTGTCCTGGAGGAGGTGTGCAAGAAGTCTTTGGGCCTCATTACGATGTCGGTCGGAAAGCCTCCAAATGGAATTCAGTTTGTCTGAATCCATGTAGGAACTCATGTTTCAGACCGACTCGGAAACATTTCCAACAACCCAATTACAATGTTAGGTAACCACTCGGTTCTTCCGACTTGGTTACGATCGGCATTCGGAGAAACCGAGTCAGTCAGCGCCAACTTGTGGAGCTCTATGGACCACGTTTCCGACCGACGTATTACGATGTCGGATTCGGTCATCTCCCCATTTGAATACAGGTGAAAGTCCTGCAACCCTGATGTTTTGGAGAGCCACGATGCCAAGGTTCCACAAAAACCACTAAAATATTGATTGATGATGGTGAACTTTGTAAAACAGATTCATATCACAACCACGAAATGAACAGCTATGCAGACAAACGCCGATGTGCGAGGAACACTGTCTTTACAGAAGAAAGATTGAGTCCTTGTCAGACAGAAATGAAAACGTAAGTCTGATGCCTCTTTTGATGTTGACCCAAGGAGGGTTGTGACTAGTAAAGGGCAGATGGTGATTGTTCACCATCCTGGAAAGTCCATTACATGATATTCTTCACACTTCAAGCGTCATCCTCGACATTCACCAACTCCAGAAGTCAGAAGTGAAACTTGTCCACCTGAGAATCCTGCGAGCCCAATGACTACACCACTGTCTCTGTCACCAATGCCAGTCTTGGATACTTCTCCTGTATCTCCGTAGCCTTACACGACAAGATCTGGGCAATTGTTTTGAGCACTAAAAGAACTTATTGAAGAGTTATGATGCATATTAGTATTATTTGCACTTTTTATTTAACAAAGAGATGGAGATGTAGTGTATTGTAAGTTAGAGATGAGTGGACCCATTTGGCTCCTGATGGACTCCGTAGAACAGTAATGTATGTGCTTTCTTACCCAGCCCTGGTGTGGTTCCTGACTGGTTTTCATCAGTCTGCCACCACCAAACTTGTTCTCAACCTCATGGGGTGAGAGCCTGCTCTCTCGAAAGGACAGAGACAAAGGGCCTCATTATGATGTTGGGTGGTTGTGGAATACCTTGCACACTGTGGCGGGCATCCCATGGTGCCTGCTACACCATGCATGGTTGGAAAGAGGGTACCAATGGGTACCCACACGGGCCCCAACCAGAGGCCTCTGGGTGAAGGGGGTCCTGCTACGGGTCCCCAAATTCGGTTTCCGGCAGCTGATCCATGTCAGACAGACTGAGTTGGAAAGGCTGTCTAAATCTGACATCGTAATTACTCAATCAGAAACGCGGTCCGTAGAGCCGTACGAGCGACTCGGTTCCTCCGAATGCCAGTTGAAACCGAGTCGGAAAGACTGTATTGTTACCTACTATCGCAATCGGTCAGACAGAAAAGCGGGTTCCGACACGGATTCGGACAAACCGAATGCTGTTCTAAGCTTTTCCGATCGACATCGTAATCGGCCCCTTAATATTTATGTGTTGCGCTAAGTGAGAGTGGTACATTTTTTATATATTTACTTTAATAGTTTGCATAGTTTTGTTTAAATTGTAGTGGTAATAGCATGTGTATTAAATTGTATAGTTCATTTTGTATGGTTATAATTTATATAATTATGTTTTGTTTATTTAAAATTATAATAGTTTTAATTATTAATATTTGTAATTTGACAAATAATTTTTACTAAATGTAAAGATTTTTAAATAGTTTAAAGTTTTAATTTAATAAGAACGGTTTGTTTTTTATAGATTCTATCTTATTGTTATTTGTATATATATATATTTACTTTTAATATTTTTATATAATTTTTAAATAAAAATTCTAAATTTAATAACTGTTTTAAAGTAGATATATGTAAATATATATATTTATTATTATATATGTGTGTTTTACTTTTCTTAATTAAGCATACTTGTTATATTTGTTGAGATGTATATCAAATCTATTTTTTTAATTAATATTACTATTTAATATATTTAAGATTTATTATTATATTTTCTATATATCTAAAGAACTATATTTTGTACAACTATATTAATGACCGATATTTTTGTTTCGATATATTTGTACTTGCCATCATAACATAGGAAGTCGATATTTTTGACAGCGATATTTATGACACAATATTTTGGTAAGGGGATATTTTAGGTGTCGATATTCTATCAGTGAACCCTTGTGAGCTTTAATAAAACATCGTTTCTGGAACGTTTGGGCGTCCATTTTGTTTTCTCGACATGATTCACTTAGGGGCCGATTATGATGTCGTGCGGTAACTTCAGACTGACACCGTCTCGGAATCGTTTCTGATCGACTCACGATCGGCTGTTCCGCCCAACCGATTACGATGCGACCAAACACTGTTCGGTCGGACTCCCATTGATTCCAATAGGAGCCCGTGACAGCCTTTTCGTGTTGGACAACCAACTCAGAAAGGCTGTCACAAACCGACATTGTCATCGCTTGGTCGGAAATACTGTCCATAGAGCTGTACGATGCAGGTCCGACTGACACGGATTCTCCGAGAGCCGGTCGAAACTGACACGAAAAGACCGCGTGGTTTACAATCTGACCGCGAACATCGTTATTTGTTCGGACAGATTGGAAATCAACTGAGTCGGTTGGAAGGGTTTCAACACGGTTTAGGGGAATCCACCTGTTGGTCGGAGCCTTTCCCCACGACATTGTAATCAGCCCCTTATTTTTTCCTTCACGGGGCAAATCATTACAAAATGGTTTTCTTTCTGGCAGCCCTTGCATACTTGTCCATTGGTGAGACATTTAGCTTCATGTGGAAAAGAAAAGCCGCGTCAGATGCACAGTTTCTTTTCCATAAGAGACATCACTTTGTACCCCTCAGCCTTGTGTCTTTGCTTACTTTTCACATTCAAGGCTGACTCACTCTGACCTCCTCCGGCTTCCATGTCAGTAGCTTGTCAGCCGGCACGTTTTTCGGCTCTTGCAGCCATGAGTTCGTGCTCCAGACCAAGAGTTTCTTTCAGCATTCATCGTCTAAATGAATCAGAGAGGCAAACATCTATGACTCTGAGACGTATGGCTTCTACATCATTGAATTCATTGAACTAACAATGTTTGATGAGCATATCTAGTCTTTTGACAATTTCGTCGATTGTTTCACCAGCTTTCTACCTTTCTTGGTGGAAAATGTATCTTTTGTAATCGACATTCGACATTGGAGTGAACTTGAAATTTAACGCCTCTGATTTGACAGTAGGAGACTTCATCAGCGTGTGGTATTTTCTTTATTACTTCCTTTATTCCTTCACCTGCAAGATTTTGGAGATATTTATTGATCTTTTTGCATCAATTAAATCATCAAAAGTTTCGATCTAGGCAGTCCATCATGCGGCAATATTCAGCTTTCTGGCGGTATCGAATGGAAGAGGGGGTTTCAAGACAACCAGTTGTGGAACATACTCACTTTGAGAGTGTGTTCTGTTCAGATAGCACTTGCTGGGCACTTAATTCTGTACCTTCTGGAAGCACTGCTTCAGTACTTGAACTCGGGTTGTCTGGCCCACTCACCGGACGTACACGGCATTCTTTCTCTTTCACTGTAAGTACTTATTTTGCCTCTTGCATGTGTTCATCACCATTTTCAATCTTCTATATTGTGCCAGGTTTCCACTGCCTTTAGTGTTCCTCTGCATCTGGCTATTTCTCTTTTATTCCTTTTTGGCACCCGGCTATTGCTGCCTTTACCATTATTGTTCTGTATGGCTTATGGCTGTGTGTTGCATTGTGATGCAGTAACTCTCTCATGGCCTCATCAGCAGATTCCTGGCCGATAATGCACACATTTCTCTGTAAGGCCTTCGTCTTCTTCGAAAGCTTTGCACTGGCTCGAGTGGAGCTTTGAATCTACATACGCCAACCAACGATCTTCACTTCAACTGAGATGTGTGTGTGGCTTGCGCAAGCAGTTTGCTGGACCATTGCAAACTCTGTGGGAGAGCACTGTCGGTTCTTTGGGGTACTTATCCCCTACATTGTCGTCAGTTGTCCTCCTCGGAGCATGTATATGATTACGCCACTCACGGAGCTTGGTATTACACATCTTTATTCCTCTGCGTGTATCCGTTAACTGAACATCCTACATCATGAATTCTATCACTCACACCCAAGCACTTACATCTCTGTTCTCCGCACTCCATCAGTAAACAAAAGGTTCCTGCCATCTCTACTCAAAAGACACTACAGTCACCTTGAAGGAACAGCAGAGTGCTACAGTTCTGTAGGGAAGACCCAGACACCAAACTGAGGGCTTCTTTACTCTGCAGGTCTTCCTCTACTAATGGCTGATTCAATCTTATTTATCCTTCACTACTTTTACTGTGAAAACAGATACACCCAGGATGTCATCTTCACATCAGCTTGAGATGCAGTTACTGCAGATTGTGATTAGCTATTGCAGTAAATAAAATGGCAATGGGCCAATATCTGTTCCCTTGCACTTCACAATGAGGGTTAGGTTCCTTGTGTTGTTCCCTCAACCCATTATATCCTCCAAAACGAACACAGCCACAACTCAGTCATATTTTATCCCCACAGTTTTGTCCAATTGAACACCATAACACACCCACCCTGTCTAGCACCAATCCCACCTCAGACCATTTCACTAATGCTTCAAGGCACACACTCTACTCAGGAACATGCTTTTAAAATTGGTCACCTTACATCAAGTAACTACATTGATATTTTCTTCTTCCAAATACATTGCTCATTCAAAACCATAACGTTGCTTAGCACACTGCAAATAAAGTTGCAGTGATTCAGTGATGATCACAACATCTTTATGACTCAAACATTCCAGGGCCTTCCTCTTCTTCTTAGGAAGATGGATATTCACCAGACTGACACCATCACTAGCCCAATTCTACCTTATCTGGAGTAATTCTTGACATAACTGGCATATGACTTTTGTGATCTCATATTCACATCTGCCATCTCTAAAAGAGACAGCACCTACCTCAGAGATGTCAGTCTCGTAGGCAACTAGATGGATAGTTTTATGTCATACTCCTTAATAGACACCACTAACTTAGTCCAAGTAACATCACACAGCACTCCAAGCAAGCACACCCCCAAAAGGCAACTATTTGTACTTAGTAATAGCTGTCATACCAACTCCGACATGCCCAGGTCTTATGCTGCAGACTGGCCAGACTGCATAATGCCACATCTCTAGCTGCTATCTTCCATCCTACCAGTTTCTGTAAGAGGTGCGGTGAGCGTTGCTAACTCTCCACACAGGGCACACATCTATTTTCTTACATGCTTAACTAAATGATTGGAGTTCATGCAAGGTCGTGCCTGCATAATGGAGCAAGGAAGTAGCCAGAAAATTAAAATACCACCTATTTTGACCAAAGCTCTGACAGCATTAATCATGTGATGTAAGTAAGCCTGAATCTCCTTAAAACTCCTTTGTCACTTCCATCCAAGCATCTATCCATCATCCTTTCACGCTTCATCTACCTGCTCATGTCCACCAATTCCCCTTTACATTCTGTAATACATTCATTCTTTCATCCACCATTCATTCAATCTTTCCCCATTTCATTCATCCATTGGCCATTCCATATATCTATCCATCTGTTCGCCCATTCAACATCGATGCATGCATCCATTTATGCATCTATCCACCCAGGCGTCCATCATTTGACTTACCCATCAATCAATAAAGCCTTTCAGCCATCAATTGGCCCTTCTGTCCATTTATCCATCTATCTTCTCAGATTTTCATTTACTTTGCCAGCCATCCATCCTCTCAGATTTCCCTTCATTATGACATTCTTCAATATACTCAAGCCCAGATTATGAGAATAGGTGCTATTTGTTGGCCCTGATAAATACCAATACCACAGGATTTGTTATTTATTGGGTGCAACATAAATACACTCCACATAATACCACTTAGTGCCACATAGTTACATGCCACATATTTACACTCTACTCAATGCAACACAAACACACGCCATATAATACCACTCAGTGCCACATAATTACACACAACATATTTACACTCTACTCAATGCAACATAAATACAATCAACATAGTACCACATAATTACACGTCACATAATTACACTCTATTCAATGCCACATAAATACACTCCACATAATACCACTGTGCCACATAATTGCACGCCACATAATTACACTCTACTCAATGCAACATAAATATACTCCACAAAATACCACTCAGTGCGACATAGTTACACACCACATAATTACACTCTACTCAATGCAACATGACTACACTCCACATACCACTCAGTACCACATAATTACACACCACGTACTTACACTCTACTCAATGTAACATAAATACACTCCACATAATATCACTCAGTGCCCATAATTACACGCCACATAATTATACTCTACTGAATGCAACATACACTCCACATAATACCACTCAGTGCCACATAATCACACATCACATAATCACACTCTACTCAATGCAACAGAAATACACTCAACATAATACCACTCAGTGCCACGTAATAACACGCCACATAATTACACTCTACTCAATGCAATATAAAAACACTCCACATATTACCACTTAGTACCACATAATTACACACCACGTAATTACACTCAGCTCAATGCAACATAAATACACTCCACATAATACCATTTAGTACCAAATAACCACACATCATAATTACTATATTCAATGCAACATAAATACACTCCACATATTACCACTCAGTGCCACATATTTACACACACATAAGCATCACCTAAAAATCACATAAGCATCACGTCAGTCTGCCCTCGTAATCTGGCATCTGTTGATTCTCCCCTAGTGTCCATCCACTACTTGTGTTCTAATTAAATTACTGTTTTCCAACCTCCACTCCCCCATTATTTATGTCCCGCTCCCCCCTACCAAAAAAGATTATAACAAACAAGCATGAGAACAGGCAGGAAGACGTTGTCAGCAGTGCAACTACAAAAAAACTAGAAGACATTTTTTATGTTAAAATCAATTTTTAATCAGGTTGTTCAGTTGTATATAATGTCATCTTGGTTTGTATAAAAGTAACAAAAATGCTTAGCCCTTCTTATTATAACTTTTCAGCATGATGCACAGCAGCCACAATGCTCTACAACATAGCCAAAAGTTCTGGCTAAACATACAAGGTCCCAAAGGCGAGACCTATTGGCTATGCCAATGCTTTTCCTTTTAGTTAATTACAATCTCTTATCTGTCAAGTTGCAAATATGAGGCCCATTAAAAACCCACCCCCGCTGTAGCTGCTAAAGCGGGGGTTCACTAAGCCCCTATATGAAGGTTAAACAACAGCATATACTGAAGGAAAGTTGTTTGGAGGTCTATTTAGTGTGTTTCAAAGTCCGACTTTCTAGAGCATCAAAACAAACTAATGATAACTGGATTGGTGAATATATTATTGTATTAGTTCTTCATCTTCCTTACACAAATTTGCTTTCAGTATCTGTTGAAAAATAGCTCCAGGGGAGCTGAGCGTTATTTGTTTGCGGAGGTTTGATAGTCTTCAAAATAGACAGCAGCCCGGGGGGTGGCAGGACAGGGGGAGGGGGAAGTTAGGAGGAGGATAAGAAAGAAAAATAAAGAAAAACCAGTCCCCTCAGCACACAGTCTCTCTCATGTTGTCTCTCCTCCGGTCCTCTTCCAGAAAGCACCAATGCTCCCCTAAGCCAATCATGACGCTGCTGTCACTATGACAGCGATACAAAAGGGGGTGGTGATGGACGGAGCATCAGAACCAATCAAACACTCACACCCAGTCAACAGATCTGGGTTTGATCCATCACCGTTCTTTAGCCCACTCTGCCACCCCAGTTCAGACATGGCCATATGCAAATCAGTCTGACCCTGTGCCTCATGGGAACAGTCCACCCCGAACTGCCAAGCCATGCCTTCCCTGGACCGGAAACAAGCTTCCTAGGACCAGTTTCTGGCATTTCAGCCGTCTTCAGCCAGGCTTGCTTGAATCCAGTGGCAAAGTGAGCAAGGGACTCACGTCTGACCATACCCTGCCAACTTATGGCGAACAAAGCGATACAAAAGGGGTGGTGATGGACGGAGCATCAGAACCAATCAAACACTCACACCCAGTCAACAGATCTGGGTTTGATCCATCACCGTTCTTTAGCCCACTCTGCCACCCCAGTTCAGACATGGCCATATGCAAATCGGTCTGACCCTGTGCCTCATGGAAACAGTCCAGCCCGAACTGCCAAGCCATGCCTTCCCTGGACCGGAAACAAGCTTCCTAGGACCGGTTTCTGGCATTTCAGCCGTCTTCAGCCAGGCTTGCTTGAATCCAGTGGCAAAGTGAGCAAGGGACTCACGTCTGAGCATACCCTGCCAACTTATGGCGAACAAAGCGGTACAAAAGGGGGTGGCGATGGACAGAGCATCAGAACCAATCAAACACTCACACCCAGTCAACAGATCTGGGTTTGATCCATCACCGTTCTTTAGCCCACTCTGCCACCCCAGTTCAGACATGGCCATATGCAAATCAGTCTGACCCTGTGCCTCATGGGAACAGTCCAGCCCGAACTGCCAAGCCATGCCTTCCCTGGACCGGAAACAAGCTTCCTAGGACCGGTTTCTGGCCTTTCAGCCGTCTTCAGCCAGGCTTGCTTGAATCCAGTGGCAAAGTGAGCAAGGGACTCACGTCTGAGCATACCCTGCCAACTTATGGCGAACAAAGCGGTACAAAAGGGGGTGGCGATGGACGGAGCGTCAGAACCAATCAAACACTCACACCCAGTCAACAGATCTGGGTTTGATCCATCACTGTTCTTTAGCCCACTCTGCCACCCCAGTTCAGACATGGCCATATGCAAATCAGTCTGACCCTGTGCCTCATGGGAACAGTCCAGCCCGAACTGCCAAGCCATGCCTTCCCTGGACCGGAAACAAGCTTCCTAGGACCGGTTTCTGGCATTTCAGCCGTCTTCAGCCAGGCTTGCTTGAATCCAGTGGCAAAGTGAGCAAGGGACTCACGTCTGAGCATACGCTGCCAACTTATGGCGAGCAAAGCGGTACAAAAGGGGGTGGCGATGGACGGAGCATCAGAACCAAGCAAACACTCACACCCAGTCAACAGATGTGGGTTTGATCCATCACCGTTCTTTAGCCCACTCTGCCACCCCAGTTCAGACATGGCCATATGCAAATCAGTCTGACCCTGTGCCTCAAGGGAACAGTCCAGCCCGAACTGCCAAGCCATGCCTTCCCTGGACCGGAAACAAGCTTCCTAGGACCGGTTTCTGGCATTTCAGCCGTCTTCAGCCAGGCTTGCTTGAATCCAGTGGCAAAGTGAGCAAGGGACTCACGTCTGAGCATACCCTGCCAACTTATGGCGAAAAAAGCGGTACAAAAGGGGGTGGCGATGGACGGAGCATCAGAACCAATCAAACACTCACACCCAGTCAACAGATCTGTGTTTGATCCATCACCGTTCTTTAGCACACTCTGCCACCCCAGTTCAGACATGGCCATATGCAAATCAGTCTGACCCTGTGCCTCATGAGAACAGTCCAGCCCGAACTGCCAAGCCATGCCTTCCCTGGACCGGAAACAAGCTTCCTAGGACCGGTTTCTGGCATTTCAGCCGTCTTCAGCCAGGCTTGCTTGAATCCAGTGGCAAAGTGAGCAAGGGACTCACGTCTGAGCATACCCTGCCAACTTATGGCGAACAAAGCGGTACAAAAGAGGGTGGCGATGGACGGGGCATCAGAACCAATCAAACACTCACACCCAGTCAACAGATCTGGGTTTGATCCATCACCGTTCTTTAGCCCACTCTGCCACCCCAGTTCAGACATGGCCATGTGCAAATCAGTCTGACCCTGTGCCTCATGGGAACAGTCCAGCCCGAACTGCCAAGCCATGCCTTCCCTGGACCGGAAACAAGCTTCCTAGGACCGGTTTCTGGCATTTCAGCCGTCTTCAGCCAGGCTTGCTTGAATCCAGTGGCAAAGTGAGCAAGGGACTCACGTCTGAGCATACCCTGCCAACTTATGGCGAACAAAGCGGTACAAAAGGGGGTGGCGATGGACGGAGCATCAGAACCAATCAAACACTCACACCCAGTCAACAGATCTGGGTTTGATCCATCACTGTTCTTTAGCCCACTCTGCCACCCCATTTCAGACATGGCCATATGCAAATCAGTCTGACCCTGTGCCTCATGGGAACAGTCCAGCCCGAACTGCCAAGCCATGCCTTCCCTGGACCGGAAACGAGCTTCCTAGGACCGGTTTCTGGCATTTCAGCCGTCTTCAGCCAGGCTTGCTTGAATCCAGTGGCAAAGTGAGCAAGGGACTCACGTCTGAGCATACCCTGCCAACTTATGGCGAACAAAGCGGTACAAAAGGGGGTGGCTATGGACGGAGCATCAGAACCAATCAAACACTCACACCCAGTCAACAGATCTGGGTTTGATCCATCACCGTTCTTTAGCCCACTCTGCCACCCCAGTTCAGACATGGCCATATGCAAATCAGTCTGACCCTGTGCCTCATGGGAACAGTCCAGCCCGAACTGCCAAGCCATGCCTTCCCTGGACCGGAAACAAGCTTCCTAGGACCGGTTTCTGGCATTTCAGCCGTCTTCAGCCAGGCTTGCTTGAATCCAGTGGCAAAATGAGCAAGGGACTCACGTCTGAGCATACCCTGCCAACTTATGGCGAACAAAGCGGTACAAAAGGGGGTGGCGCTGGACGGAGCATCAGAACCAATCAAACACTCACACCCAGTCAACAGACCTGGGTTTGATCCATCACCGTTCTTTAGCCCACTCTGCCACCCCAGTTCAGACATGGCCATATGCAAATCAGTCTGACCCTGTGCCTCATGGGAACAGTCCACCCCGAACTGCCAAGCCATGCCTTCCCTGGACCGGAAACAAGCTTCCTAGGACCAGTTTCTGGCATTTCAGCCGTCTTCAGCCAGGCTTGCTTGAATCCAGTGGCAAAGTGAGCAAGGGACTCACGTCTGAGCATACCCTGCCAACTTATGGCGAACAAAGCGGTACAAAAGGGGGTGGCGATGGACGGAGCATCAGAACCAATCAAACACTCACACCCAGTCAACAGATCTGGGTTTGATCCATCACCGTTCTTTAGCCCACTCTGCCACCCCAGTTCAGACATGGCCATATGCAAATCAGTCTGACCCTGTGCCTCATGGGAACAGTCCAGCCCGAACTGCCAAGCCATGCCTTCCCTGGACCGGAAACAAGCTTCCTAGGACCGGTTTCTGGCATTTCAGCCGTCTTCAGCCAGGCTTGCTTGAATCCAGTGGCAAAGTGAGCAAGGGACTCACGTCTGAGACGTGAGGTGGCAGAGTGGGCTAAAGAACGGTGATGGATCAAACCCAGATCTGTTGACTGGGTGTGAGTGTTTGATTGGTTCTGATGCTCCGTCCATCGCCACCCCCTTTTGTATCGCTTTGTTCGCCATAAGTTGGCAGGGTATTTTCAGACGTGAGTACCTTGCTCACTTTGCCACTGGATTCAAGCAAGCCTCGCTGAAGACGGCTGAAATGCCAGAAACTGGTCCTAGGAAGCTTGTTTCCGGTCCAGGGAAGGCATGGTTTGGCA
The DNA here is from genome assembly GCF_964204655.1 of Triturus cristatus. Lineage (NCBI taxonomy): Eukaryota > Metazoa > Chordata > Amphibia > Caudata > Salamandridae > Triturus > Triturus cristatus. The sequence goes on along the minus strand of NC_140589.1, from coordinate 633,631,221 downwards.
GTTCGGGGTGGACTGTTCCCATGATGCACAGGGTCAGACTGATTTGCATATGGCCATGTCTGAACTGGGGTGGCAGAGTGGGCTAAAGAACGGTGATGGATCAAACCCAGATCTGTTGACTGGGTGTGAGTGTTTGATTGGTTCTGATGCTCCGTCCATCACCACCCCCTTTTGTATCGCTTTGTTCGCCATAAGTTGGCAGGGTATGCTCAGACGTGAGTCCCTTGCTCACTTTGCCACTGGATTCAAGCAAGCATGGCTGAAGACGGCTGAAATGCCAGAAACTGGTCCTAGGAAGCTTGTTTCCGGTCCAGGGAAGGCATGGCTTGGCAGTTCGGGGTGGACTGTTCCAATGAGGCACAGGGTCAGACTGATTTGCATATGGCCTTGTCTGAACTGGGGTGGCAGAGTGGGCTAAAGAACGGTGATGGATCAAACCCAGATCTGTTGACTGGGTGTGAGTTTTTGATTGGTTCTGATGCTCCGTCCATCACCGCCCCCTTTTGTATCGCTTTGTTCGCCATAAGTTGGCAGGGTATGCTCAGACGTGAGTCCCTTGCTCACTTTGCCACTGGATTCAAGCAAGCCTGGCTGAAGACGGCTGAAATGCCAGAAACTGGTCCTAGGAAGCTTGTTTCCGGTCCAGGGAAGGCATGGCTTGGCAGTTCGGGGTGGACTGGTCCCATGAGGCACAGGGTCAGACTGATTTGCATATGGCCATGTCTGAACTGGGGTGGCAGAGTGGGCTAAAGAACAGTGATGGATCAAACCCAGATCTGTTGACTGGGTGTGAGTGTTTGATTGGTTCTGATGCTCCGTCCATCGCCACCCCCTTTTGTATCGCTTTGTTCGCCATAAGTTGGCAGGGTATGCTCAGACGTGAGTCCCTTGCTCACTTTGCCACTGGATTCAAGCAAGCCTGGCTGAAGACGGCTGAAATGCCAGAAACTGGTCCTAGGAAGCTTGTTTCCGGTCCAGGGAAGGCATGGCTTGGCAGTTCGGGGTGGACTGTTCCCATGAGGCACAGGGTCAGACTGATTTGCATATGGCCATGTCTGAACTGGGGTAGCAGAGTGGGCTAAAGAACGGTGATGGATCAAACCCAGATCTGTTGACTGGGTGTGAGTGTTTGATTGGTTGTGATGCTCCGTCCATCACGACCCCCTTTTGTATCGCTTTGTTCGCCATAAGTTGGCAGGGTATGCTCAGACGTGAGTCCCTTGCTCACTTTGCCACTGGATTCAAGCAAGCCTGGCTGAAGACGGCTGAAATGCCAGAAACTGGTCCTAGGAAGCTTGTTTCCGGTCCAGGGAAGGCATGGCTTGGCAGTTCGGGGTGGACTGTTCCCATGAGGCACAGGGTCAGACTGATTTGCATATGGCCATGTCTGAACTGGGGTGGCAGAGTGGGCTAAAGAACGGTGATGGATCAAACCCAGATCTGTTGACTGGGTGTGAGTGTTTGATTGGTTCTGATGCTCCGTCCATCACCACCCCCTTTTGTATCGCTTTGTTCGCCATAAGTTGTCAGGGTATGCTCAGACGTGAGTCTCTTGCTCACTTTTCTACTGGATTCAAGCAAGCCTGGCTGAAGACGGCTGAAATGCCAGAAACTGGTCCTAGGAAGCTTGTTTCCGGTCCAGGGAAGGCATGGCTTGGCAGTTCGGGGTGGACTGTTCCCATGAGGCACCAGGTCAGACTGATTTGCATATGGCCATGTCTGAACTGGGGTGGCAGAGTGGGCTAAAGAACGGTGATGGATCAAACCCAGATCTGTTGACTGGGTGTGAGTGTTTGATTGGTTCTGATGCTCCGTCCATCACCACCCCCTTTTGTACCGCGTCACTATGACAGCAGCCTTGTGATTGGTCTGAGTGCCATGGTTTGGCACTCAGATGGGGACTGACAGCCTGTGCATGTTCTCCACCCATGCTGTGTATTACAGGCTCCTGGAGAACATGCAGGGTGCGCATGACTGTTTGGCCGGCCAAGACGGCTGGCTAAATCGTCATGCGCACTTGAGGTACAGTGACCACTCCTCCTCCCTCGTCATGGGAGTCCAGCCCAGCCCTGCCCACCCTGCCTAGCTGATACTAAAATAAAATGTTAAGAACTTCTGTTATTATCATTTTATTTTTCCTTTTACAGTGCTCTGAGAGCAGTGAGGTGAACCTCCTCTGTCAGGAGCCGCCACTGAAAATAGAGCCCCTACCTCACCCCACTTTTCTGTTTTTTTGGTCTTGGTTGGTTTTACATATGAGCATAATCAATTTCTATCACCTTCACCAGCCAGTTTATCCATCTTTCTAGGCTGGGAGTGCTCATAGCACATCGTGCCTTCCTAAAAAGGCAAGGGACCTGTTTTTTTTTACAATGAAGAGTGTGTCGGCCAGTAAACAGAGACACATCCTATTTCGGTCCACCCTGAAATGCAGTATGCAAAACCTTAGGAAAAAAAGACTTATTGGGGCTGGGCAACACTGTCACATCAAAGACTTATGATTGAGTTAAAAGGAAACAATATTGGGAACTAATCTGAAAGTTGCTTAAAGGAGAGGTTATGGTTTAGGTCCTTTGTAGCTCTGTCATGATCACATTACGAACAGTGAGGATGAGGCAGACAATAAATAGATAGGTATTCCTCTCATTCAACATTATTAGCTGTGGCTGGAGGAAAGGTCTGGCATAGCAAGACTGGGCAGCAAAAGCAGACTTGTAACATTGTGTCATACCAACACCCATATTGCCCATAGGAAGTGAGTGCAACGGGTGAGCCCAACTACGAAAATGGAGGTCTAGTGGTGTAACTCCAATTTTTTTTTAGAAATGGGAAAATTGCACCTTTTTCAAATAATTTATTAATGCAAACATGCGTGAACATGTAATAATCTTGAGGACGGAACTGAAAATCTTCCTGAAGAAGCCACCAACACAGTCTTGAAAACCAGCAATCACAAATGCGCCTTTGACCATAAAAGTTGTTGATCTTGCAACATTCTCAATTGCATTTTTTAAACTACAATCTTAGAGGACACACTGATGTGGTTTTTATCTACTCATCACCTTACCACCTACTTCTGCCTTTGGGTACAGCGCCTCTTTCAAATTATACCTTTTTTTAAAATTAATCTTTTAATTTCACAACAATTAAAGTCACATACATTTTCCATTTATCATTTTGAGTAATCGTGCAATGCTTTATTGCAATAGTTGAGGTAAAAGTGGTTACAATTATAATATGCCTATACCTTGCTCTCACCCGTACTGCATGTCCATTTCCACCGATGGGGATATACACAGGTTGCCACAGTGAACATTCCACTTGCCCCATTTCCTCAGACATCCTCGTGATTTAAATACTTCAGTTTCTGCAGTCATACACTTATCGAACTCTTGTACCCACAATCAGGGAGAAGGTTCACCTGCCGCCTCCATCTCTTCGCAATCTCACGCTTGACAAGGGTGTAGCCCAGTGTGGTCAGTTGTTGTTCCACCTCCGTGAGGTCTGTCGGCTCCCATATGTTAAGAAGGGAAAATTGTCTCGGTGTAAGGATTAACTCTTTTCCCAGGGCATTCTGGATATGGGTCGAGGCCCCCTCCCATATTTGCCGCACTGCAGGGCATTCCCAAATCTTGTGATAGAAGGTTGCATTTTGTTGGCATCCCCTGAGGCAGAGCGAACCTAGTCTAGCGCCTATCTGCGCCAGAGTAACCCCTGTTAAGAAAGACCTATGTAAGATTTTGAGTTGTATCACTCTGAAACGGAGGGTAATGGCTGCTTCCCTAGGGGAGATTAGTGCCGTTTGCCAGTCCTCATCGTCAATGGGTCCTAGGTCTCTTTGCCACTGCTCTCTGAGTTTGTGGCAGGTAGGTTGTTGCATAGTTTTTTGTAGGTCAGTGATATTGCTTTTGAGTGCAGCAGGCCGTCAAGCAGTCGGTTTTCCAGTGGTGATGACTCCGGTATGTCTGTAAGATCAGGTAAAGCTGTTGTAAGGGCGTGCCTAATTTGCAGGTACCTGAATACCTTCCCTTGGGCCATGTCGTATTTCTCTCTGAGCTTCTCAAACCTAAGGATCGTGCCCTTTTTGACCAAATCCCCTACAGTGGAAATCCCTATAGTGTCCCACTTATCAAAGCCAGGTTGGTGACACAGGTGTCCCAGTTTCTTTGTATACCACAGGGGTACAGCTTTTGTGAGGACATTTGATCATCCCAGACGGGAGTTCGCCTGATGCCAGATTGTTATAGTGTGAGATGTGGGCCCAAAATAGCACCCCTTACAAACTTTTGAGAACAATGCCCCCAAATATCCCGTCCGTCCAGTTTGGTATTTGTCCAGCAAATAAGCTGAATCTATAGGGGAGCGATATATCCAGTGATTTACTACCATTAATTGCGACGCCCAATAATAGAGCCTAGTGTCTGGGAGGGCAATACCCCCGTCATACCTTTGTCAACTTTCTCATCGCAATACGAGGAGATCCACCGCCCCATAGCAGTGTCCGGACTTCACTCTCTACTACTAAAAAATAAGCATCTGGTACGGTGTGGACAGTTATGAAGGATGTAGAGAAAGCACGGGAGGGCCAGCATCTTAAAAAGGGCAGCTCGGCTCACCAACCAAAGAGGTAGGGATCTCCAATGCTTAACATCTGCACGCAGTCGGGCCAGTGGGGGTGCGAGATTGCAGTCATAAAAAGGTGGGGAGTTGGAGTTATATATATTCTGAGATATCAGAAGCCATCCGTGGCCACCTCCACTCTGCAATCCACAGGGATTAGAGGAACCGGACCCCGGAGCACGAACAACACTGACTTGCTCCAGTTGATGGCATAGCCGGAGTACTTCCCAAAGTTTGTGAAAATATTTAACACCCCATGAATAGATCTATATGGGGAGGCAAGGTAGAGCAGGATGTCGTCGGCGTATAGGGATATTCGGTCGTCGTGCCCCACTGCCCACTTCAAGCACCTCACCATTACATCCCGCCACACCCAAGCAGCTAGCGGTTCCAACATGAGGGAAAAATCAAGGGGGACAGAAGACAACCCTAACGAGTGCCTCTTTTTATTGAGAATGTTTGAAATGTATAGTTGTTTACTCGCACTTGGCCCTATATACCCGTATAGAGTAGTTTCACCAAACCCAGAAAATTCGGGCCGATGCCCATCCGCTTAGGACTTCAAATAGGTACGGCCACTTGATAGAATCAAACGCCATAGAGGCATCTAGGGACAACACTACTGCGTCCTCCTCTATAAATTCACAGCGCGCGAGTACATTGTGGAGACGCTGAATATTTATTCCTGTGTTTTTTCCTGGCATAAAGCCAGATTGGTCTGGTTGGACCAAAGAGGAGACGACCATGACCATTCGTGAGGCAAGCACTTTCGCTAGAATTTTAGCTTCTACATTAATTAGCGAAATCGGTCTATCTGAGCTGCAGTTATCAACTGGCTTCCCTGGCTTATGAATCACAACTATGGATGCCAGGCATTGATCCTCCGGCAGGATTCCCTTTTCGTAACTTTCATTGTACATAGCCCGTAGATGTGGGGCGACCTGGGAGGCAACCATCTTTAGAAATTCGAAGGGAGTTCCATTGGGTCCCATCTCCTTCCCTGACTGGATATGACCTATTGCCTTCTGGATCTCATCGTCCGCCAAGTTCTCTTCAAGGGTGTCTTTATTGGTGTTAGAGAGCGTCTGTATGTCACTATCAGAAAGGAACTGGCGGAAGTCTTCCGCCGTGTATGTAGTAGAGGGGGAGTAGATTTGCTCTAAGTGATTTGCAAAGGCTTCTGCTATGTCCTTTGGATGAATGATTTGCGTGCCGTCGTTAAGAGTCAGTTTTGGCACCCATCTGTCACCTTGATCTCTTTTCTATAACCAAGCCAGGGTTTTACCCGCCCTGTCCCCCAATTCATATATTCTACGCTGAGTATGGAGAAGTTTTACCATCATTTGTTCCCTAGCCCTGATCTTATATTCCTCTTTTTTAAGTATGAGGCAGTGGAGAGCGTCCTCTGAAGGTGCATTGATATCTTCAACCGCTAATTGCTGGGGTTTGCTTTCCAGTTGGACTAGCTGCTGGCGTCTCTTATTGATATATCTCGTCTTGAGAGACAACGCTTGTCCCTTCAGGACCACTTTAAAAGCTTCCCATATGGTTAGCGCCGAATCAACGGAACCAATGTTTTCTTTAAAATAGTTGATGGTCTGCGTGTACAGTTCCTCTTTGATGTCAGGGATTTTTAAGTGCCAGGGATTAAGGGTGATCGTGGTCCACGGTTGGTAGTCACAGTGTGTGAATTCGATCCTCACCGGGGAGTGATCAGAAATACCCCTCGGCAGGGCGTGTGGATTGTGGAAGTGGCCAATTGAAGACATATAAGTTAGAAAGTAGTCAATGCAGGATGATCTATTGTGTGTGTTAGAAAAGTAAGTGTATTGGGCTCTGTCCGGCTGCAGCATACGCCATACATCGGTCAGTCCCATAGCAGTGGTGAATTCTTCCATTAACACATTCGGTCGCGCCCCTGGCCTTTGTGGTGCCTGTCTCTTCGATTGTCCATGGTCATGATGAAATCCCCCCACAGGGTCAAAGTTCCTACAGGTCTGCCAGTGCCTCCTTGCCCAGTGCTGGCGGAAGGTATAGTGAAATGACATTCAGCGCCCTCCCCTCCCACTGCGCCTCCAGGACCGCAAATCTGCCCCCCAGGTCGGCCCACGTATGCTTCAATATGAGTGCCAGGTTCTTTTTGACTAGAATACCCGTCCCGCGAGATGCCGAGGTATATTCAGCATGTATCCGGAGTTTGTAACCCCACCTTGTAAGGGCCTTACTTTTATTCCCCACCATATGCGTATCCTGTAGTAACACCACATCGAGGGCCTGACGCCTTAGCTATTGTTGGGCTATTCCCCGTTTAATTTTGTCCCCCATTCCATTTACATTCCAGGTAAGCACGGAGAGTGACGTTTCCATTCTATCTCCCATCATCCGAAGTAAGGAAAAATGAATTAAGACATTCTAAAATTTCTCCGGGCCCAGTATCCCCGATCTGTACATGTGGTTTGCAGCGGCCCCTTTGTACGATGCAAGTATATCCACCCGCACCAGCCCAGGTCATGATTGTCTTCCCCCTGTGCCTGTGTTCAGCAGCGGAACATGTACATGACTTGTAAACTCAATAAACCTTGAAATTTTAAACTCCCCTCCCCCCATCCCCACTCCACGCCCTCCCTGTCCCCCTGCCCATGGATTTAGAACTACCCACTCCCCAACTAGGCAGAGTGCCTCTTTCCCCCCCGAGAATACTGAAAGGTATGGGCTGGCAGCCCTCCCACCCTCGATCATACCCTTTTTACTTCAGCTCACATTTTGTAGGCTCACAGAGCAGCCTCTCAGAAATCCACTATTACGACCCACAGCTGGCAGGTGGTAGTAGTCTCAGTCCTTAAATCGACATTGCAATCGTCCCTTAATCATGTAAAACCTTAAGAACCATCCTACCCACTCCCATTGATCCGTCAAAGTCCCAAGATGAAGTCCTCTCAGCTATGCGTTGTCTCTCCCGCAGCCGCCATGATGGAATCACTGCCTGGCTCAGTCCCATCATTGGACCTGTGTGATCGTTGTCCTCCAGTCTGGTCTCTGTGTTGGCCTCCTACTCTACGCCAGCCCTCCAGCCAGTCCCATGCGTCCTCCGGCGAAGTGAAGAACCACGTCTTGCCCTCCAATTCCACTCTAAGTTTTGCTGGAAGTAGCATGGAATATTTTACCTCACTGTCGCGGAGCTCCTTTTTTACTGTCTGAAAGCTGCGCCGTTGGGTCTGGATCTTGGCTGTAAAGTCCAGGAAGAATGTGATCACGTTATTTTCCAATTTGAGTGGAGGATTGGATTGTGCCATTTGGAGAATTGTGTCCCTGTCCCTGTAGTTGAAAACACGGGCAATAAGTGGATGTGGGTGAGCTCCCGGTTTTGGCCGTCCCCCTGGTACTCAGTGGGCCCTTTCAATAGAGAAGTAGCTCGATAGTCTCATGGGCTGGAGATGTTTCAATATCAAGTCTTCTACATGTAGGTCTGCTGCCGACCGCTCAGCACGTTCAGGCACACCTAATATGCGTATGTTGTTTCTTTGAGCCCTTCCTTCGTACTCATCCAGTTGCTTTGTCATCAGTGCTTGTTGATTTTGAAGTTCAGTGACTTGTTTTTGAAGTTGAGACATATCCGTTTGTAGTGTAGTCGTCACTTCTCCAAGGTCTTTCACTTTTTCGTCCATCTTGCGAAAGTCTGCCCGTAGGAGGGACACCTCTATGTTGAGTCTATGCGGGCCTCTAAGGAGGTGCGCACTCCACTTATGGCTTCCATGATGTCGTGGAGTGTAAGGTCACGTTGTTATAGAGGATTGTTCTGCGTATCTAGAGCCTCCATCTGTGGTTGGTCTCGTTCTTCCCCGGGTTTATGCCAGGTAAATTTGGCCAGTTTGTTGTGGGCAGTTACTTTGGTCCCCTTGCCAGTTGCCATGGTTGGGTTACAGTACAGCGAAGTTGATGGTTCTTCTGAGAGCAGTGAGCAGTCCCGGTATTCGCCGCCGCCTGCCCAGCGTCTTGTGATAGCGCTGGTGTTATATGGGCGCAAGGGATATCTGTATTACAGAAAAGGCCACACAAGTGTGCGTGGTCCTTTCTGTAATACCATTGTGCCAAGGGGGCACGCAAAGTGGGCACACATGCACCGGACAGCCCGTGGTGCTCATGTGAAGTGCTCCGAAACTGGCTGAGTTTGCATTATTTAAAACTGCCCAAAACAATTTTCAAAAATGTTGCAACATAGAACAAGTAGCAAACATGTGAATTTGGACACTGAGAGCCGAAAAGCGGAGATAATGGCATCACAGTATCAGCAAGGACACGCTAACGAGTGTTTCCTTGTCGTAGCACCGGTTTTGCTTACGCCTTGCATCGCATCTCTAATGAGATGCAAAGTAGGCGTTCCCGAGCAAAACCACATGGAATAAGTCACTAACCGCAATACGCGGTATTCACAAGGCCTGCCCTGACACCCATAGCGATGTCAAAACCCGCGATAACCACGGTTATCGCTGATAGCTAATGTCTGCAGAAATTCAGACTTAGCTATATGTGTAATGGGGGGTGAAATCTCAGGCTACAACCACTATGGGCTATTTACAAGTAATTCCCTATCGCTGCAGGAATGTCGCTGGATTTCCAGCGATATTCCTGCATTTCGCCAGCTATCGCTTGATTTTAATCGCCTGGGTGATAAGCGTTGTTGATAGCGCGCTACCCGAGCGATAAAATACAGCGCTAGCCGGCGATAAGTAAAATCGCGCATAACGATATTTAGCTCCCGTTGTTGGTAATATGCCCCTTGGTCATTTAGATATAAATATCACACGCACAGTCTTTATTGGCTTAGTCAAATTACTGACCTTGACATCAGTAACCAACAAAGGGCACCATTTTGCTACCTACATTTTTAAATTACCAGGACGATCTTTCATAAAATAGGCCTTCAGTAGTGAGATTAATGGAGTGTCTATGCCTATGATCAATTCAAAGAAGACAAATCTGGAAAGAGGCCTTATTTTGGTGTTAGGTGACAAAAATAATCTCTAATTTGTAAGAATTAAAAATATATATATTTTTGATAAACTACAGACTTTGAGCTTTTCAAATGACGTACAAGTAGTATTAAAACAAGGAAAGAAATTATTGTCTATCATTGTTCAGGCTGGCCTATCAGGATCTTCACACAGTTTAGTTGTCACATGCCCTGCAGGAATTTTTAAACTTATTTAGGTCTCAGCCCAGGTCCTAGTAAAGAAGGTCAAGGACTTGAATTTGATCTTTGTAAAATATCTTGGGTTGTTGCATTTGAACAGCACAACCTTGTAGTTAATTAGATAAAACATCTAAATGAGAGCCTTGTAATGCTTGCATTTGTGCAAGTAAAATTAGTTGACACTGAAAAAAGTGACAAGATTAGGGTCACCCAGGTCCCTCACAACCACCTCTCAGCCTTCCATACCAAATGAAAAGTCGGTCATGCAGTAGAGAATACAAACCAATATCTGTTTATTCAGGTACACTCAGAGTGGAGCCCAATCTGCCCCTTCGCTTAGGAATGCTGCAGAGAGACTGGCATCAACAAGCATAAAGATACATTATGTACATTCGGAACCAACGAAGGCACGCCCACAATGGAATTTTCCAAGCAGATACAGTAAAACAGTGAATTACAAAGAATTAGGTTTCGATTCAGGGGCTGGGCACACACTATCTACCAGTCAAGGTCATTCTGCCTGTGCCCACCACTAGACATGTCGGAAAAGGCTTCTATCTAAAGAGATAGGTATGCGTTAATAAGAACAGTGTATTCATTAGTGAGGTACATTCCGGTCTCTTGGATATGAAACCTAACTGAGGGCTCTTCTCAGAAATGATGAAGGATACGTTTAGATTATAACCCAAAATGGCGCCACGAATGCTAACCTACATGAAATAATGCATAAGTAGGATTTTTGTATTCTAACAGACCTTCCTTTTAGCATGAGCTAAACATTTTAAAGAGTATAAAATATGCAGAACAATAGAACAAAAATCATAAGTAAACTTAACAATGAGTCCACATCTTCAGCATCAGGGACGGAAACAGTCATAATGAAACAGGAGCGAAATGCAAGTGAGAAAAATATACAAGTTCCCAGTGTCTGTCAGAGCCTCACTGGTACAGGCTGCTGTTGTTCATCAAAACGTTGGTGCTATTGAGCACCGGCAGTGGAGCTAGCTCTGTCCTAAGCTCTTGTTCCCATGTCAACCAGGATAGTATATCCCTAAGGAGATATGTTTGATCTATCCTGTCCAATGTTCAAACAGTGCACAAATCTCTCATCCCCCTAAACTAACTCTGTTGGTACTATAGCAAAGTACACCCTAACTTACACAGTCCATTCCTAATTAAACTTTCTTCTCCTTGAGTGCTCTGTCCCCAGCCGAGGACACAAAATGTACGTAGCGACTCCAGGCATAGAAGAATCAACAAAAAGAGGCTCCCAGATAGCTCATATTTCTGGAGGAACATGTGCATTCAGCACTTCATCATTTTCCTCATCTGTTGGCATCTGTTGGCATCCAGGTCAGCTTGGCTTCCCTAAAGGGGACAAACCGAGGCACTGTCTCACACTCGGAGTCCTCCAACCATTGATCATAGGGCAAAGGTAGAGGTATTGTGCGACAATGTGTCGCATGAATTCAATTCTTGCGGCCAGCGACCTTGACTGCTGTGCACGTAGCTAGGAGGACCTGCGCTGGTCCCTTCCAACGCAGCTTCAAACTCTTCTTTCACTGAAAATTCCGCAACAAGACAAAGTCCCCAGGCTGAATGTCATGTCCGGGCCCCTCTGGTGTAGCTGGCAGGATTTCCCGGACCTGTTGGTGAATAGAACGCAAACTTTCAGTTAACTGGGCAATTAACAATTGACAATCAATATTGGAGAACCGCCGAGGGGGCAGGAACTCCCCAGACATTCGCTGGGCGTCCAAACACGACCTTGTATGGTGACAATACTGTCCTAGAATGTGCTGTCACTCTCGTTGACAAAAGAGCTAACGGTAAAGCATCTGGCTAATGTAACCCTGTGGTCTCCTGAATGTTTGCCAATTTAAGTTTGAGAGTACAATTGTACTTCTCAACCAAACCTGCTGACTGTGGATGATTGGCAGCATGAAACCTCTGCTCAATACATAAAACATCACAAATCAATTGAATCACTTTTGCATTGAAATGACTTCCGTTATCACTCCAGATCAAACAGGGCAAGCCGAAACGAGGAAAGAACTCCTTCACGAGTACTTTTGCAGTCGTGTGGGCTGTATTGTCTTTAGTGGGATACGTCTGAGCCCATTTACTAAATGCACAGACAACCACCAAAACATACTTCAAATTATTACATCTTTCTAATTCTATATAATCCATCCGAAAGACCTCAAAAGGGAAAGTGGGTGGTGCAAAATTACCAGGCGGTGTTGGGGTACACTTTCCAGGATTGTGCATCATGCACACCATACAGTACTTCACTAAATGTGCAGCCGTTTTCGTAATGGTGTAATTCTGCCATACAGGGTCTAATAACTTGCAAATGCCCTTAGTACTAATATAGTCTGGGCCATCGTAATGACAGGAAGAACATTTGCATCAGGCAGCATCCATCTCTGTTTTCCCAACTTACTCCAACATCCCTCATCATTCAATTGTGCTGTACTTTCCTGCCACACTGCTAACTCCTCTACTGTAGCTTCGCTTTGTATCTCTTTCCCATTCTCAAGTGTGTCCTCAAACATGGTAACTTCAGGCACCCACCTAGCCGGGCCTGCTACAAACATTCTTTTAGTTTTAGTCAGGGCCGTTTCTTTTGCTGTCTGATCCGCAAAAGCATTTCCCCTTCCTACATCGTCAGTGACTTTCTGATTGATGCTACACTTCACTATAGCCAAGTTCTAAGGGTGTGTAAAAGCAGGCAAAAGCCTCAATATAAGGTGTCCATGCTGGATTTTGGTGCCATGTGAAGTGAGAAACACTCTCTCAGCCCAGAGTTGCCTGAAATTGTCCGCGACCCCAAATGCATACTGGCTGTCAGTATAAATATTGACAAGCAGTCCCTCACTCAATTTGCAAGCTCGTATAAGGGCAACAGGCTCAGTAGCTTGAGCCAACTGATAAGTGACTCGTGATGTCTCTACTAATGTACGCAGTGTAGTAATAGCATAAGCAGCAGTGGTAGTGCCACCTGGTAATTTAAAACAAGAGGCATCACATATAGTTCCCCTTGTGGGCCAGATAAGGGACCAACAGTCAAGTCTACCCTTCCTTTCGTCTCTTCTTCCGCCCGGAAGATACAACATTGTTTGTCGACTTCATCACTCTCAGAAGGGAGGGCCAGTAACGTGGCTGGAATCAGAGTGGCACATCTTTTGATTGTGATGTGTTTAGCAAATAACGTCAATTCATAGCCAGTCAGACGTGCACTGGCGAGGTGCTGTGTCTTTGTCTTATTCAAAAGGTATCCACAGCATGGGGTACCATGACTGTGAGGTCAGTATCCAGTACAAGTCCGGCCGATTGTCTAATCAAAGTAGCCACAGCCGCGACCGCTCTTAGACAACTCGGGAGTGTTCTCGCGACTGGATCAAGGACAGCAGAGAAATAAGCACATGGTCATTGCTTCGCTCCATATTTTTGTGTTAAAACAGAAAGCGCACAACCAGCCATCTCATGGACATACAACACAAATGGTTTATTATAGTCTGGGGTGCCGAGTACTGAAGCAGAGCAAAGCACGGTTTTCAGTTGCTGAAAAGACTGCTGACAGTCAGGCATTCAAGGCAAGGGCTTATGCACTTCTTTCATCGTTAGAGCAAGCAAAGGTTTGATATATAGGTAGTAATTAGGTATCCACTGCCAACAGCAGGAAGTGATACCTATAAAAGCACGCACATCTTTTTGAGTTTGTGGAACAGGCATTTTAACAATTGTACTGATGCGCTCAGGGGTCAATCTCCTACCCTCCTTCGACAGTAGGTGACCTAAGTAGGTGACCTCCTGTCGACAATACTGAAATTTAGAAAGAGAAACCTTATGGCCATGATGAGTCAAATGCAGCAGCAATTTAACAGCACTAGCTCTACAACCTTGCTCCGTGTCGAAAGCGATTGTCAACATACTGCACCAATACACTACCTGTAGGAAGCAAAAGGGAATCCAATTGACTCATTAAAGCCTGACTATAAATACTTGGGGCCCGATTTACAGAATTAACTTAAGACAAAATCCTAAGCTAACTACTTTTGGTATTCACAGAATGCACTTACTACTTTTGGTATTCACAGAATGCACTTACTACTTTTGGTATTCACAGAATGGATTTACGACTACTAACTTTACGTCCGCACTCGGGCCGGAAATTCCGGGCCGGAGGCGGAGCTTCTGGGCCGGAGGCGGAGCTTCCGGGCCGGAGGCGGAGCTTCCGGGCCGGAGGTGGGGATTCTGGCCAGTGGCAGAGATTTAGCCATGGCCAAAATCTCCACCTCTGGGCCGGAAGCTCCGCCTCTGGCCTGGAAGCCCCGCCTCCGGACCGGAAGCTCCGCCTCCGGGCCCGGAATTTCCGGCCCGAGTGCGGACGTAAAGTTAGTAGTCGTAAATCCATTCTGTGAATACCAAAAGTAGTAAGTGCATTCTGTGAATACCAAAAGCAGTAAGTGCATTCTGTGAATACCAAAATGGTAGTAAGTTTAGGATTTTGTCTTAAGTTAGTTCTGTGAATCGGGCCCTTGGACTCTTAGTATAGCCCCGAGGAGCTCGACAGAACCTAAAGCTTCTTCCAGCTAGGGTGAACCCAAACAGATATCTGCTATCTGGATGAATAGGAATACTAAAGAGCGCATTTTTCAAATCAATGACAGAAAGGAATTTAGCAGTGGAGGAATCATTGTCAGAAGTGTAGTAATGTCTGGGACCACTGGAAATTGAGGAACTACTATTTTGTTAACTTCGCGCAAATCAATCACGAAACGATAAACATCTTCATGATCATCAGGGAAACCTGAGGATGTCAGTTTAAGAATCTGAAGAATGGGGCTATTACAAATATTGGCAGATGTCTCCTCAACCACTCCCTTCTTGATCAAGTCCTGAATAATTTGCAATAAGGCTCACTCTGCAGCCTGTGGTATTTTATACTGCGGGACGTGAGGCAAACCAGCATTATCTTTAACCTGAATTAAAACCTGCGGGATGTGAGGCAGTCCCACATCTGTATCACCCGTTGTCAATAAAGTAGATGGTATGTCAGAAAATTCAGCAGGAAGAGGGAGAGAAAGGCACTGCCTAGTACTTACATTTTGGCCCATCGTCATATAAGCACCTTCCAGGGAACAATAAATATTAGCATGCAATATCTTCAACAAGTCTAAACCCTTCAGATTTTTATCACAATTAGATGTCAACAAAAATGGAGAATCTACAGTGAAGGGACCAATAGTCAATGCAAGGGGTCTTGAAATGGGGATAACTACCGGCACACCAGAAAAACCTACCGAAACATTATTATGGCCAGACAGAGCCACCCCAGGGACCATACTGTGAGAAACAGAACTTTTCGTCGCACTCATGTCCACCAAAAATTCCTTAGTCGAACCTTGCAGTTCTGCTGTTACATAAGGACCGCGCTGGTCTACAGGTATCGAAACTGGTCCCTCACTCTGTCCCTGGCTATCCTAAATGTAAGCAAACACAAGGGGCCCGATTCACAGAACAAACTTAAGACTAAATCCTAAACTTAGTACCAATCTGGTATTCACAGAATGCACCTAGTACTTCTGGTATTCACAGAATGAACTTACTACTTTAGCGATTCACAAAATGAACTTAGGACTTTTGCTATTCACAGAATCCATTTACGACCACTAAACTTACGTCCGCACCCGGGCCGGATTTTCCGCCCCCGGAGCGGAGTTTCCGGGCCCGGAGCGGGAAGTCCGCATGCGGGCCGGAAAGTCCGCTTTGAGGGCGGAATACCTGCTCCCCGGCCGGAAACTCCGGCCTCGGGCCGGAAATTCCGCTTTCGGGCCGGAACATCAGAATTGGGACCAGACTACATTACTGTTGCCATTGATCATTTGAGCCAAGGGGAAACACCTGTTCAAGTCCCTACCATCCCCCACCATGCATCAGCTGATGCACTCCAGCCAATCCTAGCTCGGCAGCACGTATAACTGCAGAGCAGACACACACAAACCCTTTCAACATGTCACTGAATGTGTTTGTTGCACTGCCCCTTGCCATGCAGCAAAACCACTTGAGGAGGAGGAGGAGGAGAGCCAGAGCACAGAGGATCTTCAGACAGAGGATCAACTTATTTGGAATGTCCAGTCAAGATATAAGGGCCAGGTACCGTTTCCCTCTAGAAATCATCTTGGATATGGTATGTGAGTGGGAGCAGGAACTTGACTCCGTGACCTGCTGCTCACATGCAATACCAGCATACCTCAAGATCCTATCAGCGCTCCATTTCTTCGCCACTGGCTCATTCCAAAGGGTCTCCAGTGACCATGTGGGCATATCCCAGGCGAGCCAGTCGCGGTGCCTGCATCAGGTACTGCGATGCATCACTGCAAGATCCCACCTCCACATACATATGCCACCGACACTGGCCCTGAGACAAAGGGCAGTACGAGATTTCTTTCGCATTGCACAATTTCCACGTGTGCTGGGTGCAATTGACTGTACCCATGTGGCCCTTCAGCCACCCCGCCACATTGCACACATCTTCTGCAATAGACACCGATGGCATTCCATCAACGTGCAAGCTGTCTGTGATGCCAGAGGGAGGTTCATTGATGTGCATGCGGTGTTCCCCAGCAGTACCCATGACAGCTTCATATTCCGCATGTCACCTGATGTCACCGGATAGCTGCGGAAGAATTTGGCAACATGTGGCTACTGGGTAAGTACCAAGCGTTAGAAAGGAGGAATATGTGTTTTTGAAATGTCTGAATGCCCCCCAAAATTAACCATAGTACTTTAAGAATCATAAAGCTAGATACAGGGCCCACCTGACAATGCATGTAATACAGTATAGATCATGTCCTGTGCAAGTCAAAGAGGGAAATCTAACCAACTGCCCTTTCCCCTCTACTCAGGTGACGCTGGGTATGCACTCACCCCACATCTCCTCACCCCTTACAGGCGTGCAGACACTGTACCACAGCGTAGGTACAATAGGGCACACATACGGACTTGAGCCATCATAGAGCGCACTTTTGGTCTGTTGAAGTCGCGATTCAGATGTCTCGACCGTACAGGGGGGGTGCTGCAGTACTCCCCAGAAGTAGTGTGCAAGATCATTTTAGCCTGTTGTGTCTTGCACAACATTGCCTTAACGCATGGCTTACAGATACCGCTGGAACCTCGGCTACCTATGAATCTGGGAAACCGGGCCATGGCACATAACCGAGGTCAGGGCATGCAAGTCTGTGAGCAGCTTGTTGCCACGTTCTTCACATGAGCAACCTGTAGTGGAATGGACCAAATGTGGATTGCTGTCTGTTGCCAATGATGAAACTTGGATATACACGACTGTGTCAATAAATTCCTTACTGAGGCTACTTTGCAAGCCACACTAACTGCATGTTAATCACAGCTCTTGACAGTAGTCAAAACGTTGAGCCTGCATCAGCATATGTGCCCATGTCAGCGATCAGTGTAGTGGATGTCCCGAAAGAATCTATAGCCACAGATGCAAGATGATACATGTACTGAGAGACACAGCCGGACCTCATGAGGATGGGTCTCTTAATCAGAAAAGCCCATAACCATAGCATTGTCGGCCCTGTGCCATCAACAGATGTGACTCCCCCACAAATGATGCGCCCACGACGTGAGTGATCCAATGGGTCAATCAGACACCATGGGTCAGATTAATGTGGGACTTGCGGCCCTTTCACGCTGCCGTTGCGTCACTTTTGTGACGCTGCGGTGGTGCAAAGCCAGCCCCATGCTGCGGGGAATGTACTATATGACGCATCTGGGAGATGCGTCACGTTGTAAAGGCCTGCGCCACATGTAGGCGTTCTGGTGCAGGGGGGGGGGCCTTCCGGGCGCAGAAACGCCTCCTAAAAATCTACAATATTTCACTCAGTCACTTTTAAGGCCATGCTGCATCAAAACCCTGCGCCTGCTTGAAGCAGGCGTAAGGATTGACGCAGCATCATAGGGATAGGGCACCCCCGAGCCTTGCTGGAGCTGCGTTGTGCATGCGACGCAACTCCAGCAATGCGCCGCCTTTCCAACGGGGGATGCGTCACGCATCTGCACATCCGAGCTGCACGGTGCACCGAAATGTCAATGCGGCGCATCCGTGTTGGCGCAAGGTTGGGCAGATGCATCGCAACTCTTCTGACGCATCTCTGCTGATTAGCAGAGATGCGCCCGAAGCCGTAACTCTGCCCCCCTGTGTCTGTGATATATCCACACTTCTCAAACACTATGTTCCGGAACACATCACACAACTCTGCAAATGAGCACCTAATATGGACTACATGTACCATAATGCAAAGCATGAGAAACTGAAACAGAAACTGCAGACATGTCTTGAAATGGTCACTTCACCCTCTTGTCACATTTAATTAATTTTCACATGCACTGTCTTTTCTTTTTTATCCACAACAGAACAGCAGGATGGCAGTAGATGTGATTCCAGATTGTGGATGGATCTGGATGACTACAAAATGGCAGGCAACTACTTCCTGTGATGTATTTGCTGCCTCCCACTCCCTGTCAAACATTTCCTGTATGGAATTATATGTTCCGGGTCATTTTCGGAATTTGCGGCCAAAAAGCGGAAGCTCCAATTACGGAGCGTACGGCCCGTGTGCGGAAACGCCGATTACGGAGCGTACGGCCCGTGTGCGGACCTCCCGCTCCGGAACCGGAAACTGCGCTTACGGGCCGTAAACTCCGAAAATGACCCGGAACACATAATTTCATTCAGGAAATGTTTTACAGGAAGTGGGAGGCAGGAAATACATCACAGGAAATAGTTTGCTGCCATTTTGTGTTCATTCTGAGTCATCCTCTATCACAGACAGATCCTCTGACATCCTGCTGCTCTCATCCTTCTTATTATCCCCATAATGGCTGAGGGTTACGAAGAGAAGGCACCCCCTTTTACTGAAAGTGAGTTGGACATCTTGGCTGAGGGGGTGCTGGCCAAATTTTCTCAGCTATATGGGGACCCTGAACACCAGCTGAGCAATGCAGCCCGGGCCAGGCTGTGGGCCAACATCGCCGAGCGCTGCAGTGCAGTGGGAGTCCACACCAGGAGTGCGAGGGCATGCCGCAAGCGCTGGGAGGACCTAAAACGGTGGGCCCGGCACAAGGCTGAGGAGCTGGTGGGCCAGTCTTCCCAGCACCATGTGCATCGTCCTCGCCTATCCCCACTGTACAGGAGGGTCCTGCGATCAGCTTGGCCGACCCTCCATGCTCAGCTGGAGGAGCATGAGCAGCAGGGACATGGTAAGTGCATCATATGCTAAATGTGTCTGGGAGTATGATGTGAGTGAAACAGTGCTGTACCATTGTGTGTCCGATGCCTCCATTCACAGATTCCGTGTCCATGCAGCAGTAACCAAGCTTAAAAAGGCACACTGTGGCATATGGACTGTACAGGGCAGAGTGCATTTTGGGAGTTGGAGTCTCGCCATGACAACTGGCTAAATGAGCCATATTTGTGCATTTGTACTGAAATCAGCTCTTCCCGCACCACTACAATTGGCACTAGGAAATCATGTGTGCATTGGATGAGCAATGGTACAGACACTGTCCTGTGTGCGCATGGCAGGCCAAAGGGTATTGGATGCTATGACTTGCATAGCATTTTTAGAGTGTGGGTTCCAATTGTGACAAAACATCATGTGCCATGGAGTCAAGACAGACTTTGACATCCTTTCATCACTCTTAAGCGCTTCTAAATTTACAAGGGGTGTTCACTGACAGACGTCTCAGCCTCAGTGGCCTGTTTCACATTTCACATGTACAGGTAGCTGTCACAAAATTCCCCCAGTGTTCAGCGGTGTACTGCATTACCATATCAGTCACCAAAGCCAATATGTGCCACTGGATTGTCAGTACATGTGTGGGGACAGCCAAAGGCTAGACTCACAATTTAGCTACAGAAATAGGCCAGAGCCTCAGTGCATGTGTGACCCACATTCGCCAATTGTCGTGTCCCATACAATGCTACAAAGCAGATGACACTTGTCCAGACCTTCAACAGCTGCGACTCCCTATGAATGGCCATAATCTGAGATTCGGGACTTCATGTTCTCCATTGGTGGACTGCTTGTGGAACCTGCACATGTAGCTGTGGCAGGACACACAGATCCCCAGAATGCCAGGTTGAGGGTTGGCCAATACAGTCGTGTAAGCCACACACATCCACGTGAGATGGCCATGTCAGACTCAATCCAGGAACTGACGGTGAACATACACGTAATGTCAGCTCATAGACACTGACAACTATTGAGTGTGATCAGAGGAAAATAAGTCTGACATTGGCTCCTATGAATGTGTCTCGTCCTGCATGACACAAACATAACATTCGGATTTTGCTTACATTTCAGCAGGCACAGCTGGCGAAACAGAAGGGCAGCAGGACCTGGTCCGGAGCAAGAGGCCACCAGTGCGGCGGCGGCTACACCCACTTTCCACCAGCGAGGAAGAGGAGGATGAGGAGGGACCCTCAACATCAAGAGGCAAGGGGATTGCACCCACCCGGACTGACAAGGGACACCCTGATGCTGGTGCCACATCCCGGGTGGAGGCTGCAGACATTGAATCGGGGGTGTGTGAACACGACACCTCGGACCATGAGGTGTTGGAGAGCTACTCTCCTCAGGAATCTTCACCTGTGGTCCCTGAAAAGGTGTCCTCGGGGCAGGCCAACAAACAATCTGGGCCTGCCATCAGCCCCTCCCTACCTCTAGAGTTCCCCATTCCATCGGGGGACCCAGCTGCATCCCCTGCAACCAGTCCCCCTCATCGTAGCCGCCAGCTCCCCGACATCATTGGCTCCGGACCTCAGGCACCACATCCCTCCTTTTCCCCCCAGGCCCCTCCCGGTGTTGTTCCTCCTGTGGCTGTGCCAGTGGACTTGATGTGGATGTGTGAGGGTCAGCCAGACATGTCCGCTCGCATCCAGCTACAAGTGTGTATGGAGGTACGCATGATGCGAGAGGACATGCTCCGATGTATGGCCACCCTCACAACCTGCATCAATTCACTGCCCGCAGCCATCTCGTCTGTTGTCTCCCCAATCCCTTCCCATACCACTGTCAATGTCTCCCCCTGTCCGTTGCCCCACACTGTTTCCCCCCCGTACTCCTCGTGTGGCACAAACCCAAGTGGTGCCTGTTCCTGCACCCGCCAGACGTGTGCCTGCATCGGACTCTGAGGATCTGGACATTGTGGTCCTAGAGGATGACCAGAAGGACACTTGACTTTTGACGTGAACAACTATTTCATTTTCCCCTTGTAAATAGACTGTTTTCCCTGACGCTCCCTGACGTGTTATATTTTTTTTGCCCCACCCCAATCCAGGTTCCCATCTCCCTCTGCATTAAGATCATCATTTGTTTTCCTTTCTCCCTTCCAAACGGACGGTTGTTCTTTTGTACCTTCTCAAAATACAATTCGGAATACTCATAACTTCCACTTGTTTTACTTCATTCTGAATGTCTGGTTCTGAATATGGACACATATTTGGTGGGTCATCTGCTATGCACATAATGGCTGGTTGCAACGATGGGTCACACTTGTAACTGTGTCACACACACACATACCTTCTCACATCTCCAGGCCACCTGCAACGTTACACAGGACATGATACACAACAGATTATTAGTTTTGGTAGGTGTTTATTTGGTGCACACACAAACACGTGATCACATTGTCCCGGGTTCCTGTCACTGGTGAGTGCGACGCCGCAATTTGGGGGGGGATGACCGCTCCGAGTGCTCAGGTCTGGCTCGCCGCCTACGTGGAGGTGGGTACTGTCCAAGGGACTGTCCAGGGTCATCCACATGTGCTGTGGCAGATGGTGTTTGCACACTTGATGGCTGTACAGGTGGTGGTGGTGGTTGTGCAGGTGGCGGGAGTGACTGTACAGGTGGTGGTGGTGGTGGTTGTGCAGGTGGCGGGAGTGACTGTACAGGTGGTGGTGGTTGTGCAGGTGGCGGGAGTGACTGTACAGGTGGTGGTGGTTGTGCAGGTGGCGGGAGTGACTGTACAGGTGGTGGTGGTTGGGCAGGTGGCGGGAGTGACTGTACAGGTGGTGGTGGTGGTGGTTGTGCAGGTGGCGGGAGTGACTGTACAGGTGGTGGTGGTTGTGCAGGTGGCGGGAGTGACTGTACAGGTGGTGGTGGTTGGGCAGGTGGCGGGAGTGACTGTACAGGTGGTGGTGGTTGGGCAGGTGGCGGGAGTGACTGTACAGGTGGTGGTGGTTGTGCAGGTGGCGGGAGTGACTGTACAGGGGGTGGTGGTTGTGCAGGTGGTGGGAGTGACTGTACAGGTGGTGGTGGTTGTGCAGGTGGCAGGAGTGACTGTACAGGGGGTGGTGTTGGGAGTGCCAGTTCAGCCCGCTGGTGTGGATGTCTCCCTTTGCTGTGTTGGTGTGCAGTTGGTACAGGTGTGGGGATGTGCTGTCCTGTGGGCAGATATGATGGCTCCCCTCCCTGCGTTGACCGTGAAGGGAAAGGTTGTCTCACTCTCAAAATGCCCTCCATCATCTTCATGGCCAAGGCATGGTGTCTTGCACTCTCTTCCCTCTGGATGGATAGCATGTCTCGCATATTTCTGGACATGTCCTGCCAAGTCCTATCCATCCTATCCAACACTTGGCTCAGCCTCTCCACCGCCTGAGGGAAGTGGACCATGTCCTGCAGGGAGTCTGACATGGTGGACAGGGTAGCCCCTATGGCACTAATGTCCTGCCTCACATCGCTTTGCTGTTGGAAGAAGTCCTGCTCCCACTGGTCATCACAGCCAGGTGCAGGCCCTCTCTGCAGCTGTCTGCCATGGATGGGATGTGCAGGTCCTACGGCAGGGGGTGGGGTGGGAGGTGGGAGCCTGTGGGCAGGTGAATGGTGCCCAGGGGATTCCAGCAGCACAACAGGGCTGGTACTACCCCCAGATGGTGGAGAGGCTGGCAGGGATACACTGTCTAGGGAAGAGTGGGTAGGGGAACCACCATGTTGGTCCTGGACGTGAGGACTGTGAGGGAGTGATGTCTGTGTTGTGATGCGTGTGTGCTGTGGCTGGTTTGCTCGAGTCTGGGGACAGGCCATGGTATGCCTGGGAGGAGGCGGAGGGACGTTGCTTGGCAGAGGAGTTGATGCCCTGACCGATTTAGCCAGTCTGGCACGATATCGCGCATTGGCATCTTCATCGTCAAACATGTAGTCCTCATCATCCACCAAGCAGAGGTCCTCCGGATATTCTTCCTCCTTCTCCTGAGCAGTGCTTGCAGCCGACATCACAGCTTGGAGGATCAGGGGATTCTCCCCTCTGATTCCCCGTCGGCCCGCACTGGTCATAGGCCTGTCATCCTCGTCATCAGCATCCCCTGGAACAGAGGTTGCAACCGTATTAGGGATTGACCTGGTATGACATGTGGTGCAAAACAAGGGTTTGTATCAACTGTACTTTGCATCAACAGATGAGGATCATGTGACCTGTGTAGGGTACCACCACAAAGTACAGCTCACACCATAGCACTGAGGTGTTACACAGATACAGGCAAACTCACCAGCTCCAGCCACAACTCTCTGTCCCTTGGTGTTCCCCCCTAGTGTCACCTGCTGGACCTGTCTCCTCACGGGCCTAGCTGTCCCTGAACCAGCAGCTGTAGAGGGAAGTGACAACATTCTCAATTATCTGCATCACCAATTGTCAGACAGGCACATGACACTCCTGATTTGTTTTTCACTTTGTACACAACTGCTGATTACATGCAGAGGGGAATCAGGATCTCTGTCATGGCTTTGGAGTCGAAGCCAGTGACACACCTCATGCTAGAATTACCTGGAGGACGGCTGCGCGAGGGTTGGATGTCATACAGTCCCCGGGATGGTGCATGCTGCTGGGGTGTAATCCGGTCAGCATCTGTGATAAGACATACAGGTCTATATTTTGCAACAAGAGATGGTAGCTCTGAGCCAACATGTCATTCTCAATGACCATTTGTGGGTAATCCAGAACTATGTGCAGCATGTTTAGCTCCTGAACTTTACATTTGGGCACCTGCTCACATGCAGCAGTTGCCAGCCGTTCCCTCCACACAGCAGTGACATCAATCAGATGACACATCAACAGACACCTCATGCTAGAATTACCTGAAGGACGGCTGCGCGAGGGTTGGATGTCATACAGTCCCCAGGATGGTGCATGCTGCTGGGGTGTAATCCGGTCAGCATCTGTGATAAGACATACAGGTCTATATTTTGCAACAAGAGATGGTAGCTCTGAGCCAACATGTCATTCTCAATGACCATTTGTGGGTAATCCAGAACTATGTGCAGCATGTTTAGCTCCTGAACTTTACATTTGGGCACCTGCTCACATGCAGCAGTTGCCAGCCGTTCCCTCCACACAGCAGTGACATCAATCAGATGACACATCAACAGACACCTCATGCTAGAATTACCTGAAGGACGGCTGCGCGAGGGTTGGATGTCATACAGTCCCCGGGATGGTGCATGCTGCTGGGGTGTAATCCGGTCAGCATCTGTGATAAGACATACAGGTCTATATTTTGCAACAAGAGATGGTAGCTCTGAGCCAACATGTCATTCTCAATGACCATTTGTGGGTAATCCAGAACTATGTGCAGCATGTTTAGCTCCTGAACTTTACATTTGGGCACCTGCTCACATGCAGCAGTTGCCAGCCGTTCCCTCCACACAGCAGTGACATCAATCAGATGACACATCAACAGACACACATGTATGAGAAGATTACTGATAGGAAGGGATAAATGACCCGGATTCCTCCCCATTACACTGCTATCACCTTTGCCATTCAGACTTACATATTTCCAGAGTCTCATGTTGTTTGTTGTCAAGTCAGAAAGGGTTTCATGTGTGAGATTTACAATTGTCAGGGACATGATGTTGCTCATTTGTGCTTCCCCACGCATCAAGTCACACATATTTGTATGAGAGAACACAGATGTCTTACGTCCGTCCTCTGAGTGTCCTCTCTTTGCGTACTCTATTTCCCAGATCATGGTACTACTTAGCTGACGACGATTGGTGTCTTGTACAGCAGACATCCAAACCTCTTTTGTCAAACACTAACCTATATATGTGAATACAGTAGGAGAGGAGGCAAGCAGAATGTAACATTGCGGATAGGCTGAACGGCTTTGATGCCTTCTGCCTGCACTGGATTAGCGTGTTGCTCTTCAGCCTAGTCATTTAGCAGGTGTAACTACATGAAGATTCACCTTAGCAGCCCCTACATTCATCTCAAAGGTACACTACTGGCATCAGTGTTGGCCTCAGCCATGCTATTTTCATCGTGGTGTTTCCTATCATTGAATTGCAAGCCGGTTGTGTTTTGGTCACTTCATATGACTCATGGTACTATTGAATGTCCATTTTGCACTCACTTGGCATACATTTTGTGTCATCCTTTCATTAGCCACCAGGGTCTGATCTTGCATGGGTTCAAATGCCATATGTGAGCATATTGTGATGCAGGACAACAGTGTTGTAATACACATGCAACATACGGCGGACGTGAAAGGCACATTTCTTGAGCAGTCAGCCTGATATATTCTTGGGTTCCCCTCCCTTGGCCCAGCACCGGAACAGTGTGTGGGCCCTGAACAGATGTCACAGCCAACCTTGTAGCAGAAGTCAGTATGTGTCTTTGATTCTGGGAGGACCTCGTTGTACCTACAATGATAAGTGTGTTTTGCTACTTCACATTCCGGCAGCCACATGTGATGCACTAGATTTCTGGCACAAAGGATGAGCACAAGCAGTTGTGGGCACCAGCGTTGCATTAGTGTGTTATACGTAATATCATGATTGCTCCCACATTACTTCGAATGGGCCCACTACCTGGATGCAACCTATATCACAATGACATGTCTACGGATCCTGATGTGCGGTCCACTATCGTGTTTTGTTGATGGGCAACACAGAAGCCAGACAATGTAAGTGGTACATGACCAGCTGTGTGGACTGGGCATTTGATCTATATTGGAAACATTCAAAGTTGGACAGTGTATGCATTGTCAATACTAATGACCCTGGGATCTCACTTGTTCATCATTGCCATATTTCAGTCAATTACTTTGATTGATTACGTCTACAGACACCATTACAACATAGTGGGGACACCCTTTTGAGTAGTTGTGGCACTCGATAACAGGATTGGATTCCCAGGTCTGGGCCTGTTGCTGTAAAACATGTCATGTTCCGCAATTACGAAGGTTTGATGAGCCAAGACATGTAATATATTGTCTTCAGCTGTTCACAATTATAATTATCTAAAGGTGGATGTCCATTGACTACTCCAATAGTAATGCAGCTATTTGTACATCTCTGGTTGACTTTCATATGTGGGCACTACATGTCCCTCGGTCACTCCTGGCAATGTATGCATTTTGACCATCTCCTGGCCACTTTGACTTACCAGTCGGTGAGGGTGTACGGTGGCGATGCCTCCCAGTAGATGCAGGGACCTCCGCTACGGCAGTTGTCTGTGCTCTGGCTGAATGTGTCAATGGGTGAGAAGAGAGAAAACTAAACATCTGGAATATGTGCTTGTGGAACATTTCTGTGATTTCCCCATTTCTTCTGCATGCTAACAGTGTTTTGCAGTACTGCTGCTGACTGGGCAGGTAGGAGCAGTGGTGCATTGGGGTCGTAGTGGCGTGGCAGGGTGGGAAATTTACAACAGAATAGGTGTCTGACTTTTGGACCAGATGGTTCTCTCACCTTCTGCTTTGTGCTTTCAGCTTGCACGGGGTGATTTACTTCTTAGAGATTTAGTGGCATGTTTCCACGCCCCTTGTAATACATTAACACCGCAGTTGCGTCACTTCTGTGACACAGCGGTGGGGTAATACAGGTGACACATTTAGACTTATTCCCAATGTTATGCATCTATGTTGATGCCTCACGGTGTGCGGGCCTGCGCAACATTAAACATGCATCAGCTGTGATGTAGGCAGGGTGTGTGTTTATTTGGTTATGCCTCGTACAAGTGATGCATTGTAATCGCCGGCATTTCACGTAGTCACTTTTCATAGGGTGTTGCCATGCAAACGTAAACCAGCTTGAGGCACCTGTAATGAGTTGCCCTGAGCGTTAGGTGTAGGCGGTCCATGGACATAGTTGGAGTTGCGTCACACTTGCGACACTACTCCAGCAGAGCATCCCCCTAATGCCATCAGTTGCGACACCCATCTGTCTATCCCAGCGCCACAGTGCACCGCATTGTCAATGTGACACATCCGCGGTTGCACAAGAGTTGGATTGGGTGTGGCATTGTTACTGGCGCATCTCTGCTGTTATTTGTCAATTGCTACTTAGCAGGCTGGTGTATTAATGCAACTGGACAGTGGCCATGTTTTCAGAAGTGGAGGAGGGATTTGCCATTTCCATCCCTAAGGATTGTGGGACTTGTAGTGCTACATACAGAGGGTGACACAGGAGTCTCTGACTTACGGATTAATTAATACACTTTGGACTACTTCCTTATTCACACTGACAGTGCAACACAGACCTTCTATTCATGCACTTTCACTTTTCATCCCACTTACCTGGTACCACGTAGCGGACGTCACTGACAGGCAGCCCATGGACCAAGTGGGGGTGTATGGTCGTCAGGATGTCCTCCTCCTGTGTGGTGAGGCGGATGCGTGGTCCAGAGTGTGCGGCTGGGAGGATCCGTTGTAATTCCATCCTGGAGTATTTATCCTTTACCCTCAGCCGCTCATCCGGCCATTTTTTTTTAACGTCCTGGACAGTGCGCCTGTCCTCCCCCAATGCTGTGACAGCAGTGGCTAATTGCTGCCACAGGGCTTCCTTCTGGCTCCCACTGGTGCAGTAGGGTGAGAGTCCATAGAGGCGTTTGTGGTGCCTGACAATGAACTCCACAAGCATGGTGGTCTCCTCTGCTGTAAAGTTCCTCTTTCTCTTCATGAGCTCCATTTTCTTGGCCGGTCTCTGCTTGGAAATACAAACTGCGTGTGGCCAAACCGGTTCCTTCACTGTGTGCTGCTTTTAAATGTTTTTTGCTGCTGGTCAATCTGTGTTAATTGGCTTCAGCTGGATCATGGTGGGGGATGGTAGGCACTAGCAACATGATGGCTAACTGGAGCTGTTGGCTGGGATTGGCTGGAGTGCGTCAGCTGATGCATGGTGGGGGATGGTAGGGACTTGAACAGGTGTTTCCCCTTGGCTCAAATGATCAATGGCAACAGTAATGTAGTCTGGTCCCAATTCTGATGTTCCGGCCCGAAATCGGAATTTCCGGCCCGAGGCCGGAGTTTCCGGCCCGGGAGCGGGTATTCCGTCCTCAAAGCGGACTTTCCGGCCTGCATGCCGACTTCCCGCTCCGGGCCCGGAAACTCCGCTCCGGGGGCGGAAAATCCGGCCTGGGTGCGGACGTAAGTTTAGTGGTCGTAAATGGATTCTGTGAATAGCAAAAGTCCTAAGTTCATTTTGTGAATCGCTAAAGTAGTAAGTTCATTCTGTGAATACCAGAAGTACTAGGTGCATTCTGTGAATACCAGATTGGTACTAAGTTTAGGATTTAGTCTTAAGTTTGTTCTGTGAATCGGGCCCAAGGAGATGATGGATGGAGCACTGAAACTTTTCAGGCACTCACCCCCAGTCACAGATATGGGTTGAATCCATCAGCGTTCTTTAGCTCACTTCGCCACCCCATTTCAGACACAGCTATATGCAAATCAGTCTTGACCCCATGCCTCATGGGAACAGTCCAGCCCGAACTGCCAAGCGATGTCTTCCCTGGACCGGAAACAAGCATCGTGGGCCCGGTTTCGGGCTAACAGCCCTCATCAGCCAGGCTAGCCTGAATCCAGTGGCAAAGTGAGCAAGGGACCCACGTCTGGGCATACCCTGCCAACTTAGGGCAAACAAAGCAAACACAAGGAGATGATAGATGGAGCGCTGAAACTTTTCAGGCACTCACCCCCAGTCACAGATCTTGGTTGAATCCATCATCGTGCTTTAGCTCACTTCGCCACCCCAGTTCAGACACAGCTATATGCAAATCAGTCTTGACCCTGTGCCTCTTGGGAACAGTCCAGCCCGAACTGCCAAGCCATGTCTTCCCTGGACCGGAAACAAGCATCCTGGGACCGGTTTCGGGCTAACAGCCCTAATCAGCCAGGCTAGCTTGAATCCAGTGGCAAAGTGAGCAAGGGACCCACGTCTGGGAATACCCTGCCAACTTAGGGCAAACAAAGTAAACACAAGGAGATGAAGGACGGAGCGCTGAAACTTTTCAGGCACTCACCCCCAGTCACAGATCTGGGTTGAATCCATCATCGTTCTCTAGCTCACTTCGCCACCCCAGTTCAGACACAGCTATATGCAAATCAGTCTTCACCCTGTGCCTCATGGGAACAGTCCAGCCCGAACTGCCAAGCCATGTCTTCCCTGGACCGGAAACAAGCATCTGCAGAACAACAGCGACTGCATAAAGAAATCAATTTACTAACACCAGACATTTTCAGAAGAAAACAAGCCAACTATTTATGCCTGGTAAAGCAAATGTAAATGCTTTTATCTCAAAAACGGTCCTCAGACCGTACCAAATGCAAACCAAAATGGTACCATATCCACAAAGAACCAAAGCAAACTCACCTAATATACGCAGTTCAAAACAAACTAATCCTCCATTGCCGACTCTTCAGACCAAACGGTCAGATCCAAGGGTTTTGCCATTTAGGACTCCTGTTGGGATGACCGCTGGGTGAGGCACTGTCCGGCTGGACAGAATTGGCAGCTGCGAGCAAACAATGATCCTCCTACAGGGATCCCTGAACCGTCAGTCCGACCCGACGATGCCTCGACCTTCCCCCTCGTCCGCGGAAGGGGATGGGTCACTCACGTGGAGAAGTCCCTGTTCGGACGCCAGCTGAAGAAAGTGACCCGATTAGGGTCACCCGGGTCACTCAAGACCACCTCTCAGCCTTCCATACCAAATGAAGAGTCGGTCAGACAGTAGAGAATGCAAACCAATATCTGTTTGTTCTTGTACACTCAGAGTGGAGCCCAATCTGCCCAGTTGCTTAGGAGTGCTGCAGAGGGATTGGCATCAACAAGCATAAAGATACATTGTGTACATTTGGAACCAACGAAGGCACGCTCACAATGGAATTTTCCAAGCCGATACAGTAAAACAGTAAATTACAAAAAATTAAGTTTCGATTCAGGGGCCGGGCACACACTATCTACCAGTCAACGTCATTCTGCCGGTGCCCGCCACTATACAAGTGGAAGAAGGCTTCTATCTAAAGGGATAGGTATGCATTAATACGAACAATGTATTCATTAGTGAAGTGAATTCCTTCCTCGGATAAATTAAACCTAACTGAGGCCTCTTCTCAGAAATGACGAAGGATAAGTTTTGATTATAACCCAAAATGGCGCTGACATGTAAAATTACGCCGCTAATGCTAACATACATATAATAATGTATTAGTAGGATTTTTCTATTCTAACAGCTGCCAAAGACATCCCTGTAATACAGTGATTAATCTCGAAGAGACTATCATGCCTTTTACAGTGATAGTGAGAAGATGATTGCATGGGTGCTTAAGGTTTCATGTAAATCAGGTGGCAACATCATCTAATACCTAGAAGAAACTCGCTGGAACATTAGAGGGGAAGTGATCAAAACAAACATTGACATTTGGGTAGATTTACCATCTTGATTAAAGTGATGTGCCCCATAGCAGCTAGATGAAGATTTTTCCATTTTTTCATCATTTTAATGCTGTTAGCCAGCATGTCTTCATAATTCTTTGGAAACTCATATCTAGATTTTCAGTAAGGATGACCCCCCAGATGAAGTGTTGTTGTGGAAACTATGTGGTCTTGTGAATGTATCCTGCCAGGGACTAGAATTTGGGGTTAGAAATGTTTAGTTTATAGCCTGATGGTTGTTATAATCAGTCGCCAATTGGTCTGTTATAGTCAATCATTCATCAAGTAATGTGGATCTACTGCTACATCGTCTGCATGTGCTGTGG
Organism: Triturus cristatus; assembly: GCF_964204655.1. Classification (NCBI taxonomy): domain Eukaryota; kingdom Metazoa; phylum Chordata; class Amphibia; order Caudata; family Salamandridae; genus Triturus; species Triturus cristatus. Next base: position 633,600,340 of record NC_140589.1, on the reverse strand, counting down.
CATAGATTATTTGAATGGTAGAGATTCCTGGAGGTATAGAATGAAATAAATGAATCAAGAAAAGCTCCATATAAATCATGAAGACGGGCAGTGAGAGTGGACAACCCTGTGGAATTCCTGGTTTAATATAGATATGGTAACAAAGTAATACCACTAACACAGACTGACGTGTGTAGATTTACGTTCTGTGGATTTACGAATAACAACTGAAGAATAATAATAAGTCAGCGACAAGTCAAACACCTTGCGATTGACGTACACTAAAGACAAATTAATGTCACTTGATACGAAACCCTTACAGGACCACTCTCAATGTGCTAAAGTGAAACCCACTAACACCATGGGCCCATTTGTCTGCCGGACATGTAGATGGGAAATTAAACCTAAAGACGATTCGATCACAAAAAATCCTTCCAACCTTGAAATATCCTGGATCTACCTGAACACCCGATCTCTTCCTAAACACTCCATTGAACTGTGGGACACTCTATATCAAATGCAACCGGACTTAGTGTTCCTTACGGAGACCTGGCTTGACACGCACAGCACTCCTGATATTGCAATGGCGCTCCCCACAGGTTACAAAATCCTTAACCTAAATAGACCCAAAAAAAAGGGTGGGGAGGTAGCCCTGCTATTTAAAGAAAAGTTTACTTGCACCCAAGAGGTGCCTGTTCAAGATAGTAAACACGAAGTAATGATCTACTCAGTCTCTTTAGGCACGTATCTACTGATGGGAGGAGCTATTATTTATAACCCTCCAGGAAGCACAGTAGAATTCAGTATGCAGCTTCTCTCTCAGATACTTCCCGTTTGTTTAAAACACAAAAATATCTTAGTATTAGGAGACTTTAATGTTCATTTTGAGTTACACACCAACTCACTTACTAAGCATCACGCAGATAACATGGAAATCCTGCAATTAACTCAAATAGTCAACTAGGATACACACAGAGCGGGACACATGTTGGACCTGATGTTTACAAATATTGAGACCACAATTATCAACAACATTGTGCCTCTTACATGGACTGATCATTTTAGGATTGACTTCAATATCAGTGTACCTACAAAAAATACGAGACCAACAATACAGGCCCCAGCTACAGCTAGAAACTGGAAAAAATTCTCATTGGAGAAATTCCAACAGCACTTTCATTTTAAGACTAACCCGGGCTCCTCAACTGAACAAGAAATTCACGGTCTACAAAAAAGCATTGGGGATGCACTTGAACACTGCTCCACGAACGCTACTAAAACTAAATCCAGACGAACGGTCTCGGAAAAGTGGTATAGCCCAGATCTTAAAACCCTTAAAAGAAAATGCACCACGTTGGAGCATAAATGGAGGTTAAGTAAAACCATGAATGACAGAGACATTTATAAAAAGGAACTGAAAGCTTACAATACAGCCATACGGAAAGCAAAAAAAGATTACTTTTCACAGCAAATATTCGAACATAAACATTCTTCTAAAGAACTTTTTAAAATTGTCAGAGAGCTTTGCAATCCCCCTGGCCTTACAACAAACCTGTCACCTTCACAGGAAAGATGCAACGAAATCAGCAATTTCTTTTTCGATAAAATAGATTAAATGTATTCATCTTTTTCAAGTAACGACCAGATAACGCCAGAGCAGCACACTGATGCAGAGCCTTGCTCATTGGCCAGCTGTCCTGCCTTCGGCCCTTTTTCAGAAGAGCAAGTAGCCAAGGTCATGTCTGAAATTAAATCAGGCTCTCCACTGGATCCATGCCCACACCACATATTCCTACAAATAATTCCTCTAATTGGTCCAATAGTGACGCAAGTTTTAAACAAGTCTCTTGACCATGCGGAATTTCCAACTATTTTGAAAACAGCAGTAGTTACTCCTTTATTAAAAAAAGCAGGTATGGACATAAACAACCCAGCTAACTACCGACCCATATCACAGTTACCATACCTCTCAAAAGTGTTGGAGAAACTGGTGAATAAGCAACTTTCAAAATTTTTGGAAACTACCAACTTGCTTGACGTTTCACAGACGGGCTTCAGGTCCAACAATAGTACTGAGACAACCCTTTTGGCAGTACTAGATGACATCAGAAACCAGGTGGATATGGGTAAAACGGTGGCCCTGATACTGTTAGACTTATCAGCGGCTTTTGATACCGTTTCCCACAACCTCCTACTAAAAACGTTAGCTGCCAAAGGAATACAGGGAAAAGCCATGACATGGTTGAATTCCTTTTTAATCGACAGATCGCAATCGGTTCGACTTGGCGGCTATTCCTCCATTCCTCGAAAAATTAAGTACGGTGTACCACAGGGGGCATCATTAAGCCCAACACTATTTAATGTTTACGTCTCCTCACTAGCCGCTATCGGGAAGAAGTGGGGCGTAGACATCTGCTCATATGCAGATGATACGCAACTTATGATCGCATTAAACGGTGAAGAAGGCCCTAAAAACATATTGCACAACTGCCTCTCCAAACTATCTAGTTGGATGCATAACCATTGCCTGAAGTTAAATGCCGATAAATCGGAGATTTTATTGTTCGGCGCTTCCCAACAGCTCTGGGATGATACCTGGTGGCCCAATAGTCTTGGCACACCCCCTAAACCAACTCAGAAGGTGAAGAATCTGGGAGTCCACATTGACAATGCATTGTCAATGAAAGACCACGTATCAATTACTTGTGGTAAAGGCTTCGCACTCTTGAAAATGCTACGAAGAGTATTTCCCTGGATTCCCTTGGAATGTAGAAAGATCCTAGTCCAGTCACTATTAATTAGTAGACTGGACTACGGGAATTCTCTATTCGTCGGCATGGCGGATTACCTATTTTCAAAACTACAGCTTGTTCAGAATGCGGCAGCAAAAGCCATATGTAACAAGAGAAAATATGACTCCGCTACTAGCTGCCTGAGAACCTTACACTGGCTGCCAATGAGAGAAAGGGCCGCCTTCAAAATACTGTGCATCACTCACAGAGTACTGCACGATACTGGACCGACTATCCTAAAAAATAGAATTAACTTCTATGTACCAAATAGAAAACTTAGATCTCAATTCACCTCAAGAGCGGTAACCACCCGTATAAAGAAGGTCAGGACGGGAGGCCGTACCTTCTCACATTTAGCCGCAAATCTGTGGAACAATCTATCAATAGACTAAAGACTCACTGACGATTACCTCACCTTTAGGAAAAAACTTAAAACCATGTTGTTCCCTAACACTCGTTAACACTCTTGTCTATCCTCGGCAGCGTTCTGCACTTTGTTTAATCTTAGCGCCATGATATCCTTCGGGATGAATGACAGCGCTTTAGAAATATCCTTACCATTACCAATAAGCCGATGTTGAATTCCCACATGTGACATCTTGAAACTGCTATGAGACCTGATCGAAGGCTTTTTCATCACTGAGTAATGCAATGGCTATAGACTCTTGAATAGTGTTGGCCTGATCGATCAGGCTCATGGCTATGTTGGTGGTAGAGATAGTGTATTTTCTGGTGATATACCCAGGCCACTGGAATTATGTATTTCTGTGACTGCGTCTTTTTTTTTTTATATAATTATGGGCTATCCTCATTTGCCACTTAATCCAACATCTGCTGCATAATCTGCAGATTTCAACAAAAAAAAAAACAGTTTCTAGTTCAAATGGATTAAAAGTTACTAAACACATGCCAACATGTATTCGCTGGCAGTGGAAGGCCCTTCACAAAGGTTAACTGATCATCTTTCAGCTGCTTAGTTCTGTATTTGATTGTTAAACTAGCACTAACGAAATTAAGTATTTCCCCAGAAAGTAGTACCATCTATAAAAATGTCAAAATAAAGAAGTAATACTATCAAAATATGTGCCACATTATGCCGCATAATTTGTCTTTTTTTGCAGCATAACTTGGTCAACCCTGCCACCTAATTCCAGTGGCCCATAATATGCCCATACTCTGTTGACAAGGTGAGATACTCTATTACCTCTGTCAAACATTTACCTACGTTTTTAGAAAATATTAACTTTGAATTAAGTGATTAAAAATGATAGAATCCCTTTGCAGTCTAAAAAGGGGTTCTGTTTCTTTAAGAAAAACTGTGATTGCAGCTATTGACCGAGTCGCAGGAGGAACAACCGTGGCAGCAGCTTCAACAATCACTGTGACGAATGAAAGACCTGTTTCATTTATCTCGACGAACTCTTACATTTTGGTGCAGTCTGAACTCTGCGTGTTTGTTTGTGTCGGAGCTGAAGGTCGGAAGCAGCACTAGCCTGAATTGTTTCATGTTAGGGGACCATGTGCCACTTTAGAAAAAAGTGCATTTCTAAAGTTTATTTTCAGCTGCAAGAATGCCTGTACCTATAGCGGCAATAAAGGACGCTGCTGACGCAACGTGTATTAAGCACAGCCTTTTGTTTTCTCCTGGAAGAAAGAGAGACCGGAGCTAAAGGGCTCATTTATCACGGTTCGCAATTGTTCCTTGACATTGTGCAAAGCCAAATGCACACAGGCGGCGAGGAGGCAATTGTGTAGACTTGGCTATCCATCAAGGTTGCATTAGCAGTGTTAAAGCAAACCTCTAAGGTTAATTGCACCCGGGGGTAGGGGAGGTACTGCAATGCTAATTTGTGTGCCAAATTTATGGGACAACAAGCAAGGTTATGGTCGGTATAGCAGTCACACAAAAAAACCTATCTCACTGTGCCACGTATTTGGAAATTGTTAGCTCTATTATGTTGGCTCACAGATCACGCAGCGATTGTAGAGCATTTTCCATGACAACTCTTCAATACTGCATGTTTTTGTAAGGCTGATGAAAATATTCAGTCGTCGAAAATTCGTTCCACCAGTTACAAATCGTTTTTGTGATTTGACTATGAATGTTTATGATAACAGCAAGTGGAATTGTGCTGGCTAAATACAATTTACAACAAAGTCAAAGCTATTGCCAATAAGTTACATAAGAGACTGAAAACAACTTTGGAGATACAGTGCATTTTCCCTATAATTTTTCACTTACATTTCCAGGACCAGATAAATGATCCAATGTTGTGGTCAAAAACCTTGCAATTCTCATATTCACACAGTTGGTGACCACAAAATGGTGTCTTGCAATATATTCAAGCAGTTTTCTGATTGGGCAAAATGACTTTCGCGAAGATGTCACTCACAATTAGGAAAGGATATAAAGGTGGCATTCATCCTTATTGCGAATTGCAATGAGAGGTATCTATGGTTTCTGCTGCATTTAGAGGCCAGTTTCAAAACTTCAGTGTGAAATTCACCACTGTTTGCGTACCAGTCATTCTTTACAGCTGGCTCCAAATTCCTATGTGCACTTAGTGGATCCAGTGGAAACCATTAGAAACTGGTAAACTGACATTTCTAACAGGTGTGTCATCTCGCTTATATTTGTCAACTGAACACTTCTTTAGAGACAGCTCACAATAGTGCCTTGTGTCTTCTACAAATTAACTTGTCATTGAGAAATTGCACTGTATTTTTGTCAGATGTCCTTGCAGCAATGTTCAGCAAGTATATATTGTCAATACTAAACGGCTTCATATTTGGCAATGACATCGTCATTCCAGTCTAACTGCCTTAAAAGGAACGGTCGGAGACAGGGAGTAAGGCCATATGTTGTGCTTTCCCATTTACAAGTTTGGGATTCTTAAAGGGCAGCCTCTGTGCATTGCCATCAGAGACACGTTGATGCTGTTGATGTTCCGAACTTGTGGGTATAAACTATCCTCTTGTTAAACACTTCATATATTCTTAACATATAGTGTAGCAGTGATTTCATTTAGCCAGTACTCAGACTACAGAGTCAACACGTATAGCCATGTAGGTATTAATAAAGAATGTATTAGGAAAACTTATAGAAACATTTGAAATGTTCTCCATAATAATCATCATGAGAAGCTGAGTCTGCGAGTGAATATTTCATTAAATATTTCATTGCACTCCCAAGATTACACAATGAGCTAAATTAACAGTATAAAAGTCTTCTGAATGGCTTGGCAATGCTATACCAACCTACTGTGCCAATTATTCTGGCTATCCCTGTGTTTCCTGGTGGTGAACTGGACAATTGTGTGTCATCTGAAAGTGATCCATCCTTTTGCTTTTCTGTTTGATGGGTCACTGATGGCTAGGGGACACCAAAAGTTACATTTTCTGAGTGAGATTGGCTACTGACCCATCCATCCAGGCTATACTGAGACAGCGAGAGCCGGGGAACGGAGTTGGTACACAGGTATACCCGAGAGCAGGATGTGTAAACTATACACTACCGAATAACTGTCCATCCTCCCCCTGAGACACGCAGATTCTGCCCAAGTTGGGTGGAATTTTTTTTACAAAAGAAGGTAGGAGGATAATTATTTTCCTTATTATGATGGAAGCTATTACAAAGAATATTTTGTGATTATTGTCAAAAACATTTTTTGGGCTTTTTGAAGATGATGAAGGGGACAGCTATCTGTACCTTCTATGAATCTAAATTATAGGTCAACTCTATTTTGCCAGGGAGGGAACATTCTTTTTTTCAAGCCCTGACGAAAGCCCTTGACCATTTTTGGCATTATAAATGGGCAGAAACATGTTGGCTAACCTTTAGGGTCTTAGGACCATAAAACTCCAAAAAAGACTCAGGATTTTTCTTTTTAATATCCATTGCATCCCCGCGAATAAAGGGATACCTGGGGAAGCAATAGGATTTTTAATCTTTAACCCCCCTGGTCATATATCTCCTAAGAGCTCCCTGAAAGACGGTTGAGCCCACCCGGACCTTTAGGAGTCCGGGTGAACCCGATGATGAAGCATGACACCAATACGGTGCGTGAGGGTTAAACAATAAAAGGAAATGTCTTCCTTGACCGCGACAGCGGAATACATCACAAATAGGAGAATTAGAGGCTGATAGAGTCTATCTTGGGTGTGGATACAGCAGTGTGGAAAAGTATACTGAGACAGGTCCAGTAGTAGTAGATTAATATATTGTATGGGCACAAACCAATTAACTTGTATCATAGAGGAGGCATTTCTTATTGGCTGTCCAGTGCCCCAATCTGTGTTCTCTTGCCTTTGTCATGTCTGGAAGCTCAATATGTGTGTCTTGCTGATACTGGGTGAATGGGGGAGTCACTTGAGTCTAGGTATGCACTGCACAAGATGGCAGCTCTCCTTCTGGCAGATGTCTTCGTCTATGATGGATATGCTAGCCTGCACGTACTGCTTCCTAAACCCACCTCTCTGAAATACCAGTTGTAGTTGGAGAATAGGGCGAAAGCTGCAAACACATTCTCTTTGTCATATTAGGTTTCCTCCTGCTCTAGTGAAATCCAGTAATCCCGCTTCTTATGCTGCTACTGGTCTCTGAGGAAATGGAAACAGATGTTGAGGGCTGTCTGGCCTACAGTCAACAAAACAACCTTGACCAGTCCATACTGGGCTGACCAGTGATTCTTGGCTTCAGATTCCAGGAAAAGGTGAACAACTAAGGAGAGAAGCAATTTTCCAGGATAGTAATGTCAGTTATTGCAAGATTTGTGCAGTGTTCCATACCCCTGATAAGACCCTAAAGCACTTGTAGGACATCAGCTAAAAAAAAACAACCTTGACCAGTCCATACTGGACTGACCAGTGATTCTTGGCTTCAGATTCCAGGAAAAGGTGAACAACTAAGGAGAGAAGCAATTTTCCAGGATAGTATTGTCGGTTATTGCAAGATTTGTGCAGTGTTCCGTACCCCTGATAAGACCGTAAAGCACTTGTAGGACATCAGCTAAAAAAAAAAAAAACCTTGTACTTTGTCCCTGACAAATACTGTGTGGCCAATATGGGAAAAATACAGTAATATGCATAAGGGCAGTCATTACGTAGCAATCTTGTGATTATGCTAAGAATAAAGTGAAACAGAGACCTTTAAGAAACAATTTTGTATTGTCAGACAAGTACCATCTTATTGATGGTTGTGCTTGGTTGGTAGGTTGCGGGTTTGAAATCTGGCCAATATGAAAATAATTAGGTATTGTTGGACTTGGCCCTCTCTGCAGGGTCATCTCAATTTAATTGCATTGCCCTACATCTGATTGGCACATTTCATTTAGTTATAGGTCCCTGGTGTATTGTACTACATATGCCTGGGGACTGTAAATCAAAAGCAACCACAAATTTCTAGTGTGCCTATAGCACTAATTTTGGCACCCACTAAAGTTGCACTTTAAAACATGTCTCCCACACGTGGGCCTCTTCAGGGCTGAAACATGTTGACCTAGATAGGACATGAGCTGCCTAATTTGGCCTTAAGTGTCTGATAAGAGTTTTTTAATCACCCCTACACAACCCATCTAATAAAAGACCATTTTTGAGCATGGGTAGGTGCACGGGGTTTTTAGTTGCCTGGATCCCTCATTCCCCGGATCAGCCATGAATAGTCCCTTTATCAACATTGAGGGCCGCCAGCCACTGGAGCAATTTCTGGGGAGCACAAGATGGCCAATGATGACGCAAGACATCTAGGGAGTGTGTGAGGTCGTCCTGTTCTTTTTTCGAAATACCCCCGGGGTCCTATCTCCAGGTACTGGGATACAAATCATCCTGAATGGAGTAAATTACTCACTAATGAGGATGTCTGGCTCCCACAGTTGGGAGCCATAACGGCTGTGGTATGTTTGTTTTTCAGTGTTTGTGATATTACAAGGGAGAGTACAAGCACATACCCATAGAACTACCTCTCTCATTCCACCAGCCCTATAAGTGATAAGGGTATTGTGTATGACACTCATTTTATATAATACAATGAACTCTATTTTTCTAAATTGATTTGGGTTTTTTATTGTGTTGTGTTCTCACTTTATTACTGTTTGTTTGCTGCATAAATACTTTACACTTTGCCTCTAAGTTAAGCGTGCCTGCATTTGCTCAAGCTACCAGAGGGTTAAGCACAGGTTAATTTAGTGACTTTTGTGGTTCACCCTGATAAGGATTGTGGTTGTTGATTTAATAAGGTTTCCACCTCCCGCAACTAATAACCCAATTTCCTACAGGTACCATGTGGGAGGATCAGAGGAATTCTCCAGTTTGAGACAACAAAATTGAAGGTGCGCTTATGCATGTAGTTAGGCAGAAAAGTGTAGGTAAGATGGAGTCAAACATGTGACGACGCACCCGCAAGGCTAATTCCTTGAATAATATCAGGACCTTGATAATATAATTGGCCATATTACTTTAATGTGGCCATAAAGCAGAGAGACTTCAACAGTAGAAAGTGGTGCTATCTAACCAACAATACCCTGCCAATAACTCGGGATTGTCTTTGATCAGACAAATCAATTAGCATACCGTGGTTACATTACATAAAAAGGAATTTCAGTGCCCTAGGCAGTCCAGAGTTATCTTTTCATACAGAGCGTATCATTACATATCTTCTGGGCTGGCTGAAAAAAAAATTCTTGACCTTCTTACAGGCACAGAGGGAATCCTGTTTTCTATTTATCACTAATGCTAATCGGCGTTTCCTTTTAATTAAATTCAGCTGAACTTATTCAATCTATTGTTGATAGTTCCCAAAGGCTGGTTTCAAGTGAAGACTTTCGGCCCATGCGGATTAGATGGCACTTCCCAACAAGACACTATTCACTTTTTATAGTCTGTGGTTACTGCAAGCACTTTCGAAATCTCGTTTTATCCCCTCTGCTGTAGAGTTTGAATCTTAGGCAAGTCAGACCTGCTTTTTTATATCTGCAAATGTTAGTGATGAACTCCCTTGTTTTAAAGTAGCATGTTTTTAAAGTTGTGCAAATAATCAAAGAAGAAGGTGGGATTATAACTATATTTATGAACTGTTTTTTTAAATAAATGAATAGCTCTTAAAAGTTGGTCAAAACTGAACACCCTGGGCCTTTGAAATTGGGATGTCATTTTTTGACAAGAAACTATGCACTTTTCTATATTTTGTGGCTACCATAAGCACAACTGAATCATTGTTTTATGAATTGTTCTTATGAACTGTTATTTTTAATGTTCTGTTCTTTTTATGGTTTTGTAATGAAACCCAAATAAAAGTGGATGGTGATTATGATGGTGCGGGCACTTGCAAAAATGATGGGAAAGTGGCCTGGCCCTAAACCAAGTACATTGCTAGCATATCTCATGACAACTGATTTACTTGCTTTCCCAGATTCCAGTTATAACCCCTTATTGTGGTAGTCAATATTAGGTAATAAAACATTAAACATACTTTCTGCAGAAAAGGTTGAACCCAAAATAAAAAATGTCCAAACATTAACCTATTTTGCAACATATTCAAATTTAATTATTGGTGGAGAACCTTGGAAATATCAAAATAATTGATGTGGCATGCACATATCCAGCTATATCATAAACCATTTCTCAAATAAACAATTTACAAAAGTAGAAAGCAAACACTTTTTTAAATAATAAACACATTGGACATACACAGCTTGCAAATATGAACATGAATAGAAATATAAAGGACAAATATTCTTATTTATTTGCAAGTCCTTATTTAAATTTGATAGAGATTATTCATCAGTCCTAGTTTTGAAAGAAACTCTTAGGTGACAAGTGCTCAGAACTCACCAGTCATGTTGTCCTGCCCAATGTTTCGCACATTGACAGAAGGTTCTCTATTTTCACAGCAAAACATACTATGGCACAGTTCAAATAGGGATAGAGCAATCACATCTATGAATCTCAGTTAAGAGCTACACCTCACATGGTGCCCTCTCCCAGCTCTAGAAGTTCTTCTAATATATATATGGTCCTTCAAATGAATTACCGGACTACGCAATGATTAGGCGCAGGTGCAGTTCACTCTGGATGATCCCACCGGCTTACTTGTAGATCAGTTCGACAGGTCGCACAGGTAAAGTCTACATTCTTTTTTTAGTATTTTAAATCTCTTTTATTAATTTCACCATCAAACAATGTTATTTAACATCTACAATAATAATATAAGCGTCAAATGAGGAGGTTACAAATATATTAATCTATAACGGATTAAAGATGTTTTTCCAACAATAAGTCAAGAACCGCTAGGCTCTGACCAGACTCACTGGCTTACAGGTATCAACGATATGTGTGAAGAAAGAATTAAGCCAAGGATGCTGTATTAGCATAGGTAATATCACATTTTCCTCCTCGGAAGGCTATTCTATAAGAAAAACTACAAAGAAAAGAAAAAGAGAGAACCAAGAACTAAAGAGGGGGAGACAAGGAAGGGAGGGAGATCCCCGGGGGGGGGGGGGGGAGGAACAATTCCCACAATGATATGTTAAGAGATATTCCCCAGCCTCGATTACGGGAGGTACCTTCACAAGTAGAAAGGTGGAGAAAAGAAGAAAGGGCAGCAAGGGTGTGGCGGATCGTCTATCTGTTCTGCCTCACTCTAATAGGCCCTCCCCGCTTGGAAGCAAGGTATCCTCAAATAGATGAAGAGTCCGCAGGAGGGGGGGATGGATCGAGCATGTTCTAATTTGGATAAATGTTGCACCAGGGGTTGCCAGATACGTATGAATTTGGCATAATTGTGTGCAAGGCAGCTGGAGAGAAGCTCCATCGCCATTACATGCCAACGTGGGGTGAGCCACACAGAAGACGGTCAGAGCCTTTTTCCAGTGGAGCGCAATGATCTGTTTTGCTGCTCCTAACATGTGAAGTATCAACCGCCCGTCCAAGTGAGTCATGGCCTTGAGAGACTGACGTCAAAGTCCCAGAACCACCACCCCAGGAATATTTGGAATGGGAAACCCTGTTACATCTTTGATATGGCTCAGCACCTCTTTCCAAAAGATCTTCAGAAGTGGGCAGGACCACCATAAGTGAATAAACAAACCCGTGCCCACCCTGCACCCCCAACACAAGGCTGTAGAAGTGGGAAACATTTTCTGGAGACGAAGGGGGGTATACTACCAACGTGTCATTAATTTGTAGGCCGACACTTGTTGTGTGATACTTTTAAAGGTATGAGGAATGTCTCTCCATAGCTAATCCCAGTGTTCGGGGGGCATCTTCTGTAATGTCTATGTGCCACTTTAGTGTATAAGGGTGGAGAAGCAGAGCGCGAGAATGTTGCAAGACCCTGAAGGTTCGGGAAATCATGCCCTGCGAGCCATCAAATGATCGTACTAACAATTCAAAAGGGGTCAATGGGCACGTGGCTCCCAGTGTATTTTCGCTAGTATGTAGCCAGTTCCTAATTTGATCATATTGAAAGTTTGCTTTGGGGGAGATGATAGTCATGTCTACATTGATCGAATGTTTTAAAACCCTCTCCCATAAAAAGGTCAGCTATTGTACAACACTCACAAGCCACTCAGGCTTGGAAGGAGTTAGGTTGTAGGGCTGGGGAGAAGCCAGGGTTACGGGTGAGGGGCGTGTTGGGGGAGGGAAAGGAGGTAAGCCCCTGACTGAGCACCACTTTCTCCCATATCTCAAGGACAGTTCTTGATGGGGTAGCGATATGGGCACTGCGAGGACGCGCTCTTCTTGGTAGCCAGGCTAAGTTCCATAGGGGGCGACAGGCCACCGCCCTGTCCATATGAAACCAATGCTTCTCGCTTTCGTGAACCACCCACTCCGAGATAAAACGCAGATGTGACGCCCAATAATAAACAAGGAGATTTGGGCATGCAAGGCCTCCTCTGTCTTTTGGTGAAATTAAGAGTTTGTTGGAAAATCTGGGTCTTCCGTTGCCCCAGATAAAGGAATTGACCTCATTCTGAAGGTTTAGAATGTCCCTTTGGGGGCTAGAGGTCGAGAGTGCCTGGAAGAGATACAATAATTTGGGGAAAAGAGATATTGTCGCGGCGGTAAAACGGCCCAACCACGCTATGGGGAGCAATTTCCATCTTCTAAGATCCTCTCTAATGGAACATCTGTATTCTGGCCAGTTTGCCTGGGCCCAGGAGTCGAGTGTGGCTGTGAGGTTCAGGCCCAAATATCGAATAGAGTGAGGGGCCCACTGGAACGGGGAGTGTACACTTAGCTCGGCAATCTCCTGAGTGGAAAGGGTGAGGTTTAATGCCTGCAATTTGTTAATGTTAATTTTAAGTCCTGAGATATTTTCGAATTGGGAATGAGTGAGGAGCAGGGCAGGCAGGGAATTTTGAGGATCGGTAAGAGTCAGGAGTAAATCATCTGCGAAGAGAGCTGCCTTCTGTTCTATTTCCTCAAATGCAATGCCCTTAATATACTCCGACTGGCATATTGTAATTGCCAGGGCAAAAAGCAAGGGTGTCAAGAGACATCCCTGGCATGTTCCCCTATGGATCTGAATCGGGGGAGCTACTAAGCCATTAATTCTAATTCGTACCGTGGGTGACATATAAGGGGCCATTATGCGAAACATCATGACTGGACCCAGTCCTATCCTTCGTAGGATCGCTCTGAGAAAGGTCCAATCAACCCTATTGAGTGCTTTCTCAGCATCAAGGGAGAGCAAGAATGTCGGGATATTACGCTGATGGGCCTTCTCCACTAAGTGGGTTATCCGCTTGATGTTGTCCGACCCCTGTCTTTGATGAATGAAGTCTTCCTGGTCTGGATCAACCAAGCCAGGAAGGAATGGCGCTAGGCCATGTGGCTTGTATATATTTTGACATCAACATTAAGGAGAGAGATGGGGCAGAGGGAGGAACAGGCTGTCGGGTTTAGGGATAAGGGCTATTTCTGCCCCAGCCATAGTAGGGGTCACACTGGTAGAGTCAGCCAAGGAGTTAAATAATTGAAGCATCTGCGCCTGCAGCTGGGGGAGAAAAAGATGGTAGAAAGAGACAATGAGACCATCGGGCCCTGGAGATTTCCCCAAGGAAATGCTTTGAATGCTTTCTGAAGTTCTTCTTGGGTAATCGGATCCTCCAGTTGCTGACCATGGGATGGATTCAGTGGTTCCCAGGTGCACGAGGTGAGAAATGGCCCACTCTCCTCCTGGGCAACTTCGCCCTGGTCATAGAGAGACAAAAAAAAGGGACAGAAAGCCCGTTGTTTGTCTGCTTCCGATGTGGCCCATTGAACCTAATTGATCTCAATCTTGGTGATATGGTTCCGAGAGATGCGCATACGGAGCCGACAAGCTAATAAAGAGCCCACCTTATTCCCCCTTCATAAAACCTTTATTTCAGAGCAAGGAGAGAGTGTTCAGATTTATTTACCCGGATAGCTTTTAATTGGCCCAGTAGTGAGGCTAGGTATTTTTGACGCTGTCTGGAGGGTGCAAGATGCTCCTGCCTCTCCATAACCTTAATATCGTGGGAAAGGCCGGCTCCTACCAGGTGAGAATCACGCATTTGGGTGATTGAACTTGAGGTAATAACGTCTCGAATGGTTGCCTTGAACGCATCCCAAAGTATATGGTCGCTAGTGTCTGGGAGAGCATTTTTTCAAAATACGTTTGGATTGCCTGACGTATTTCAGCTATGTTGACCTGATCAAGTAGAACATGTGGGGGAACCTCCAACAAGGGATGGAGCGTCCTGTCGCACCCAGGCCAGTCAGGATGATTTACAGATGGGCATGATCCAAGATTGATATATATGCGATATGTTTGCGGACGCTAGCGAGCGAATATGTGATTGAGATAAAAAGACGTGGTCTATACAGGAGTAAGACCGATGGACATGTGAATAGAAAGTATAATCTCTTGTTTCTGGTTCTGCATAATGCCATGCATCTAGAAGGCCCAAGGCCTGAAAGTCCTGCATGAGTGCTGCAGACATAGCCCCAGTACCTTGGAAGGAGGATTTACTGCGATCCAGGTATGGGTCCCAAACAAGGTCAAAGTCTCCCCCAAGAAGGATCGGACCCGTTTCCTGAGAGACCAACTCCTTCAGGAGGTTCCTAATCTATGTGTCTTGAGAATTGTTAAGAGCATAAATGTTGATCAGTGTAAGGGGTCTGTTATTAATTAACACCTTAAGCTTTAAGTATCGTCCCTCCTTATCACGAACCATCCTGACTCCCTGTATGTGTATGCCTGGTTTAATTAGAATGGCCACCCCCGCTGCTTTAGATGTTGAGGAGGCCCACGATTGACCAGGGTATTTAGGATGTGCCATGCGCGTTGTGTCTGCCTGTAGAAGGTGTGCTTCCTGTAGAAAAATAATGTCTGGGTCCTGAATCAGGAAGCAACGTCAAACCAGTCGCCGTTTATTAGGTGCATTGAGCCCCTTCACATTAAGGGAGAGGCATTTAATTTGTGCCATGACCATTTGTGCGTGGAGGAGAAAGCCATTCAGGACAATATCTCACCACCCGCTCCCGGGGGCGTCTTCCACCCATGCAACGAAGCATGACTGTGATGTGGAGAATGCAAAAAGAGATAAGCCTTCTGATGTGGTTCCCTGAACAGAATCCTCTCTAAAGTCAAGTATTGACTGTAGTAGAGAGACTGGGAGGTTAGGTGTAGTGCGGGTTTTCCCCATTCAAAGAACCCACAGGTGGAAAGGGGGACAAGGAAAGAAAAGAAGAGAAAAAACAAACCGAATAACGAAAAGGCAAACTGGGCCATGCTAGTCCATTCCAGTCCTGGAGAAGCCCAATGGTATGGACCAGGGCAACTCTGAGGAATACCCTCCTCATATGGACCGAGTGAATGGCAGGGGGTGTCCGCAGGATTGTGTAATTGGTTGCTAGCACTCCGTCCAGCAGCCAGCCCGCTGTATAATTACGGGGCGTAAGACTTTGTTCCCCCGAAGGATTCTGAGAGTTCTTGATACACAATCAGGTCTGGAGGTGGGGTAGTCCAGATTTGAGGGGGCTCCAAGGCCAGATAGTTGTACCCACAATCAAACAAATAGTCTGGAGAGATCATACATGCATATGATTAGATACTCATCGCCCACGGGTCGGGGTCTGAAGCACTTCAAAGACAATGAACTTGTGTTCAAGAGGCAGAAGGGGAGGGGGGTACAGAGACCGGCCGGGAGCAGGGCAGTGATTGCACACCATCCATGGACTTGAGGTGGTATATAATGTCCTGTTTAGCCTGTTTCGAAGTGTCGTTTGGCCTCCGAGCCTGACCCTCAGGAGGATGTACAGTAGCCCATTCCGGGCGAAGGGAGATTCTAGGGTTTGCAGCCCCTGAGGTCGGGCTAGAGGGACAAGAATCCAACTGAATCCCGAGCAGCTGTTGAGCATCCTTCAAAGATCTGAGAGATCGACATCTACCCTCCCATGTAAAAATCAGGGGAAAAGGGTGCCTCCACTGATACTTAATCTTGAGAGCTCTCAATTTATCAGTGACTGGTTTAAATTCTCTGCCTTATTGCAGGGTGACTGGGGCTAAATCCTGGAAAATTTGTATGGAGGTCAGGCTTTTCCCTGGTCACACTTAAGATTGCCTCTTCTCCGTGAAGAAGTGCACTCGGGTTAAGATATCAGGGATTAGATTAGGATTGGCACTGGGGCTGGCACTCGATGCACTCTACCCAGCATAGGGGGGAGGCGTCCTCATTGCTCCTGATCACCTGGAAGAGCTCAGCCATGTAAGCCCTTATGTCCTGGCCCTCCGTGCCCCTAGGGACTCCTATAATACGTAGGTTATTCCTCCGGCTCCTATTTTCCAAATCCTCCTGCTTGATCTGGAGTTCTATGTGCTGTTCTTCGAGCATTGTCATAGGGCGCAAAAGTTCCGCCTGGTCTTCCGTTCGCGTGTCGAGCGGTCGTGCAAGTTCGTCAACTCTGGTTCTAATGTCCGTCACATCACGCCGAATGTCTTGCAGACATGACTTGAACTCGGATTGGAGTGTGTCAATTTCTGCTTTTCTCTCCTGTAGGAAATTGGTCATAAAGGCTTGTGTAAGGGGGCTCGCCTCAGACCCCACTGGGGACATCACCATTGTGGGGGTCTGTTGAGCCACCGCAGCGGAGGGTGGTTTTGCCCAGAGCAAAGCAACTGTTATTTCCTTAGAGACCCACGGAGCAGTAACTTTGCCCCCCTTGGTACGGGGCATCCTAGTACACGTAGTTCCGTCGGTCCATATTGCCCACTCTAGAGGTCGGACTCCAGGCTATCAGCCCAGGGAAGGCAGTAGAATCTCCCCCGAAGTCCACCAGTCTAGGGTTATCCAGAGAGTTAACAAGAGACTCCCACGGGAGGGCAACAGGGCAAGGGACCACCCCGGGGATGTAGAAGTGCGGACCAGGGCCCAGAGAAAAGATAGTGGGGGTTCACACTCCTACCACCTATAGCCAAGGCCCCCAACAAGGTTCCATGTAGGGGGGAAGATCACCCTGATAGCCAGTCCTGCCCCAACTGCGTCACTAGAGAAAGTTCAGGTGACAACGGATGCAGCGGGAGTAGTGGGGCACGGACAGGGTCCGAAGGGAAGTCAATACGATCTCATCCCATGGGTCCAGATTCTGACAGGGCTCAAACATGTAAGGCACCCAGTCTGGCTCTGATTCGCTGCCCAACTGCGCTGCTGATCTCTCTAATTTTCCCCCAGATTAGTCAGCTGGATCCACATATTATGGGGACCCTCTCACAGAAAAACAGGCCCAATTCCCCACCACACTTCCAGCAAAAGTTAGGGATAGTTAAGTGAGTGAGGGGGGCCCAGTTAGCTGGCCGAATGCACAGCCGATCTCTGCTCCTGCAGGGCACACAAATGCTCCCCCGTTTCTCTGGCCCCAGGCCCCCATCTCATCTCAGCCCACACGTCGTGGTGTTTATGCGCTCACTAGGAATTGTGCTACACAAAAACCTAAATATGCAAGATCACATCAGAGAATCTACCAAAGGAGCAAACTTTCAACTGAGCATACTAAGAAAACTCAAACCCTACCTTCCCCAAGATGACTTCAAGTCTGCGGTGCAAGCACTGGTCATCTTGAGACTAGAATACGGCAGTGCTACTCTATGTGGGCTACCAAAACTTAGTTTAGTCCCCCTCAGAGCATCTCTGAATGCCGCGGCTAGACTCATCACTGGCTCCAAGAAAACCAACCACATCTCTAAGGACCTGAAAGCGCTCAACTGGCTTCCATTTGAGTCAAGGATCAAGCTAAAAATTGCATGTATGACCCATAAAGCACTACACTTCAACACTCCTCTTTGCCTGACAAATAAGCTCAAACTATCAGGTGGCTCCTGGCCCTCGAGAAGCACCAGCACATTGCCCCTCAAGCCGAAGAAGTTAAAAAAAATTAAAACATACAATCGCTCCTTCTCTGGTATTGCCCCGAGAATCTGGAACTCCCTC
Organism: Triturus cristatus; assembly: GCF_964204655.1. Lineage (NCBI taxonomy): Eukaryota > Metazoa > Chordata > Amphibia > Caudata > Salamandridae > Triturus > Triturus cristatus. Next base: position 633,582,120 of record NC_140589.1, on the reverse strand, counting down.
CCTGTGCAAACAAGACTGATTCCCTCAACATTTTACGTCAAAAATGAAGTGAAAGCGATACTGATGAACACTGCTCTGAACTAGAAGACTTCTCCTTTTGTCTTTTATCCTGTTTTAGCCGAGTAATCTGCTACCTGACATCTGATATGGCCTCTGTCACCAGCTAAAATGTCATTGTGTAACTGATGTATATTTATCTGCTTTCCTCACACAGCTATCTACTCATGTCTTTCGCAACCCTTATGTAAAGCGCTCTGAAACCCGCTTGGGTCATGTTTGCGCTAAACAAAACTTTAAATAAATAAATAAATAATTCTCTAGAAATGTCTAAGCTGTTTTAAAAAAAAACATATTATTCATTGATCCAGCAGCATTACGTCGACATGTATTCATCAGACTTACAGTACATACTCAATATAGCAAGCCATTACCAGCAAACTAGAACTTCAGTGTAATATCCCATCTCAGTGGGCAAAGTCTACGTACCTAACAGCAGATTCGATCTGCCTGTTCAGTCTCTCAGTCTTTTCATAGTTGGGGCCTGTTTTATCACCTTTGTGCAGATGCAGCTCTTGTGGTATTGATGGGTGCCTTCTGTAAAACCCTGCTACTGTAATAGTGGCTTAGATGAGGGCCTGGGGCAATAGTTTCACTCAGCTCAAGGGTTGCTGAGTGGAGATCAGTGCTGCAGGTCTGCACAGAGGGTACTCACCTTTGACAGATGTGGCTTCCCAGGCCAGACACAGACAGGTGTATAGTATCCTGCCTTAGGCTTCCATGTGGAACCTTAGGAATCAAAGGTTCCATGTGTTCCAAGAATGGTGAGAGGTATCATTCTGGGTAGAATGTTACTATTTGAATAAGTGAGGAGTTGGAAAAGAGGTTGGAGCAAGGAGGCTGGGGTGTTTTGATGTGACTTGAAATAAACCTTCTCTTCTTGATGTGATGTATGGACCTTCTTCTTTACATTGGGGACAACTTGGAGCAATGAAACCACCCATTTCCTCATTTTTGCTGAAATATTGTCTATCCGTTTATTTTCAAATATTTCCCTGAGTGGTTTATGTTCAATTTTAAACATGAATTCACTAATCCCATACAAACTCCCTGAACTTGCATAGTGCCCAGAAAACTGTCAAGGCCTCTTTCTCGACAACGGAGTAGTTTAATTCTGCACCTTTCAGGCTTCTACAAATAAACAATATGGTATGTTCAACCCCATCTTGTTGTTGCAGTAGCATAGCTCCTAGCCCCACTGAACTTGCATCAGTCATAATTACAGTGCTTGACCAGGTTTCATACTTTGTAAGGACGTTGGTTTGGACAACCCCCTTTTCCCTCTTTGAACTTTTCCTCACCCTCAGACCCCCAAGAAAAGGGAACACCCTTCTTCAGTAGTAACCTCATCTTGTGTGTCTTTTCCACGAACCTAGGAATACACTTGTTATAATATTCTGACATCCCTAAGAATATGACGACCTCCTCTTTGCATACTGGTGTCGTCATGTTGTTAATGGTATCAAATAACCCTCTCTTAGGTTCAATTTCTGAACACTTTACCTTGTGTCCCAAATATTCTATCTCAGTGAGATGAAGCCTACACTTTTTAGCTTTCACGGTCAGTCCCTTTTCACTCAATTTTCCCAAGACCTTCCTCACACGCTGATTATGTTCTTCCCTACATCCAAATACGAAGCTATCATCTTGGTATACCTTTTCTCCACTCACATCCTTTAGAACACTCTCCCTCATTCTTTGAAATACTGCCGCAACAGAAATTAGCGCAAATGGCATCCTTAGATAGTTAAAAGTGCCAAAAGATGTGGTAAAGGCTGTTAGGATTTTGCGAGTCCTGGTGTAATTTCTCTTGAGGTATGCCAATGTGAGGTAAATGGATGAGAAGTACCTTGCCTCTTTCAATGACAGCAACATTTCTGAAATATGCGGAAGAGAATAGTGATCAGTTACTGGACAGTTTTTAAGTTCCCTCAAGTACACGCATAACCTGACCTCCCCATTGGGCTTTTATGCCATGGCCATGGGTGCTAGCCACTCAATGGCCTAAACTTCCTCAATGATACCATTCCACTTCAATTTCTCCAATTCCTCTCTAATTTTTTCCTTTACTCTAAGAAGTACCCCTTTACTTTACTAGCAATTGGAATGGATCCCTTCTTCAATACTATCTTGTAGACATATCCATTCAAACAACCCAAACTTTACCAAAGACATCAGGGAGCCCTTTCTTAATACTCAGGCTTATTCACATCAACCTGACACATCCGTTCTTTTGTACTCATGTGTTCAGTCCCACCACCATGTTCTAATGCCTTCAGCCTTACAGCGGGACATGCATTGGGGTCCAAGATGGTTCCTAGTTCCTTCTGGTGAAGCCAACTGATGAGGGAGTTTCTCCTCACCAAATCATAAATCTTTCCCACCGTATATCTGTCTTTGAAGTTGGCCTACTTATTCCCCATGTAACCCTGTACCAATAGAACTATGCAATGCTAAACATTATTTATATATATGTGCTGTATTTACCTCAATAATGTATCAGCTTCTAATCATAATGTGTCCATACATTTTGTTCATGTACTGTTATTACCTCAAAAACTGTGCCAGCTACTGATAATCATGCCGTCTTATGTCTTACTCACGTACTGCCATTGTTTTGGCCTCAATGTCTACTTCAATATGTAAGCCTATTACTTCTGCTATGCAAATTTTGTGAAGCCCTCTGATGCCTTTGGGTCAAGTTCCCGCAATGATAAAACTCTACAAATAAAAATAAATAAATAAATATTTCTCATTTATGGAGTAAGGCTTTGTCTTTCAACTCTTTAAAATACACATCACATGGAATCAGCGTAACTTCCGCCTCAGAATTAAATTGCATGGGTACTGAGGCATTTTCTAATAGCACAGTTTCAGAAGGACCACCATCATCCATACCCATAATTTGCAAAACTATATTTTCTTCTTCACACTCATTTTGAAATGTTATCTCTCTAATATTCTTCTTCTTACAGCCACTCCTGCAACATTTGGATACATGCCCCTTCCGCCCACACATCTTACAACCCACACACTCCATGTTGCTAGTCACATGACCGTACTCTCCACACCGGAAACATGCACCTTGACGTTTTATTGTAGCTTTTACTTCTGTCTGGTTCTTTCCCTTTCTTCTATAAGGATTCTAGGTCCTTCACGTTTGCACTGCTTGAACCCCATCACCATTCACGTTACTCAATCCACACTTCTTTAATTCATCCACACATGCTAAGCTATGCTAATAAGTATTAGCAATGGTGAGTACCTCAGTGAGAGATGGATTGTTCTTCTGCCAACAGGATTCCTTCGCTTATCCCAAATTAAATCCTAGCATGAAATGATCATGCAGGCGTTCCTCATAATTCACCTCAAAGTTGCAAGTAGAAGCTAACTTCCTTAATACAGAGCTGTACTTCTCTACTGTTTTACCCACCATTCTTTTGCCAAAATGATATCTTTCCAAAATTGTTATTATCTTAGGCAAAAAAAGTTAATCTAACTTTTTAATGCATATTTTGTATTCATTTAATTTGTGTAAGTCTGCTTCAGTTAGATTGGGCAAATGTTCAGAAAATTCTTGCCCCTTTGGGCCAAAACTGTGTAACAATAAGGATGTTTGGGAGGACATGACGGCCGGAAGCTAACGGCCGTGACGAAGCTCCTCCCCCCATGTATGGCTGAACGCTGAACGTAGAACGCTGACATGACATGCTGCCCGCTCTCTCTCTGCATCTCTTTCTGGTGAGGTTTTGTGAAATTTGACCGCGGACCGGACCTTGATAGAGGATAAAGGATAGAGGAATTTGATTGCGGTGGTTCCCGAGTAACTGATATGGAGAAGAGTAAGTTGTGAGAGAGGATGGTCTTTGAAAAGGAGGCATGTTAATTCGAATGCTGAATGCCGGATGCTGAACGCTGCATCTCTCTCCGGTAAGGCAATAGATATCGGACAACGTGCTAGATAGAGGAGTTGACTGCTGTAGTGGTTTCCGAGTAGCCGAATGAATTTGAGGTCTTCCTATAAACCGGAGCCCGGGACTGTGTCAGTGCCCCTTTTTTTTTTTTTTTGATCTCGAGTGTGGACGTCTTTTCTCTTTCTCCCGCATCCCGCATCAGTCTAGAGCGGTGCAATTAGCGGAACGGATGGTCTTTGCCAGGAGTGGCGGTGAGATAGTTCCACCGGTATGGTGCAAGGAATTAGGTGCTGCTAGACTCTGGCGGCAAATTCTTGGGAGAGTGTCTCTCAGGTTTGGAGGGATATACATTGGACGTGAAGGATATCAGGTGTTCAATACTCCTGGTAAGGCAACCAATTTGAATAATCTCCTAAGTAATAGTAATAGTACGTGCTCAATAACCAAGTTGTACAACCTCATCCAGGGCGAACAGGCCATACATACACATCATAGTTATCTGGACCAGGCTCTCTGTATGGAGGAGGGGGAACACGGTGAACAAGACACGGCTACTGCTTCTACTGGTATACGATCAAGGAATTGCTGGGTCAATCGTAGTTGCAATTCTGGCACCTTTCCCCCTCAGGCTGGGTTAACTCGCTATACATTGCGAAATCGGGGCACGAGCGCTGCTACGGCGACAATACCGACAATCTCTCCGCCAGTGATATTGCCGAAGGTGAGAGCTAGGAAAGGCAAGATTAATCTTGGTGAGGAGGTCACCCCCCCAGGCAAGGGGAAAATCAAGAAGGTGAGAGCTGGCGTATCTGGAAGGATATCTGGTCTCCCTAAGGTCACACCATCACTGAAATCATACTATAAAGTGCTATCCATTAGCGGTGTAGATCAAGGGAAAGAGATGGCGGCATTTGGCACTGCAAATAATATCAGCACTGTAACCTCCACTGGTGCTGTGAGCACTGCTAGTAAAACCGTTAGAAACAATATTGTTATCAGTGCTAAAAATACTACGAGCGCTACAACAATGATCGGCGGTGCGACTAAGGAGAACCCTATTACAGCTTGTTCACCCTCTTTGCCTCTCGTTCTCGGTATTTCTTTTTTAAGTTTTAAAGAGGATTTTATTAAAGTTCATTTACAACATATTATCAACAAAGCATAATATTAAAACTTATCTCAAGTAGAAAAATAGAAAGTCATATTTAAGAGAGAGCAAGAAAAGACAAGAGAGAGAGGTAGAAAAGAAAAAGGTAGAAGGCATCAGATATAGCAAAAGCAATTGCAGTAGAAATGTAATCATTGCTATACAGAGCTATACATAAAATGAAAAAGTGCATCAGATGTATAAAAACTCTTCCAATAAAGATATACACAAGTAGTTGTAGATTAAACAATTAAAGTATGTACAAAAAACCATTAGGAATGCCATCATGGGGGTTTGGGAACTTCTTCTGTACACGGATTATGTAGGGGTAGGGATCGAGCAGACACATCTAAGAAATCTGTGATGGGGAGCCATAATAAATCGCGCTTAATAGCAAGTGTAATGGGGTAAACATAGGCTCTATCAAGTCTGTGATGATAACAAACTCCATACCACCAAGCCTGAAAGGAAACACACGAGGTATCTTTCCAAGATTTAGTGATTTGCTGAAACGCTACAGCCAAAAGTAAATCAATAATGGACGTGTTAATGTTAAGAGAGGACCATATGTCTGAAAGACTACCTAAAAAGATATGTGAAAGTGTAAGAGGGAAAGAGGTGGAAAAAATCCTATTAATCTGAGCCCATACCTCAGACCAGAATTTATGAATCTTCGGGCATTTAAATAACATGTGCTTAAGATCCGCCCCTGACGCTGAACAAGACCAGCAAGAGGAGGGAATGGAAGGATCAATTGAATGTAATTTGGCGGGAGTAATCAAAAGTCTGTTGTATATAAAAAATAACGTTTGAGTCGTATTTGCTGCTCTAGAGGTTTTCCTTATCTTAGTCCAGATCCTATACCACAGTGAGACAGAGAAAGTGTCCTCTACATCTGACTCCCAGTCCAATTCTGTTTTAGATTTATCGCGAATACTAGTAGTATCTCTCAATTTTGCATATATCTGGGAAGCAGAAGAAGAAGCCAGTAAGCAAGGAATAGAGAGAGGAGAAAAATTAGTGTGGGTGATGGAGTCAGAAAGAACATTGTACCTGTTTTGCAAAACCTCACGTAAAAGCCCATATCTGGATGCATGTGATACATGCAAAGAAAAACGAGATTGGAGGATAGAAAAAGGAATACACGTGCCCTCATCAAACAGTTGATGGGTCCAGAATATACCAAGGTCGTACCAGTCCTTCCAAAAAAGTATCCTATTTCGAAGTTTAATAAGAGGGTTATACCACACGGGAGATTGTAAAAAACGCGAACGGTCATCTAGACCAGTTAATAAGAGAGGAGAAAAGGTTTTCCGAGAATTTTTAAGAATAGGGAGAGAGAATTTATTGGGAATATGGGACAGTGATACAAATTCGTCAAAGGTAAAAGGATGAAAAAAAGATGATTCAATCTCAACCCACAAAGGTCTTGATAGGGCGTCGGACACCTGTCCGGATAATAAAGGGATAGAGTGTTTAAGGAAAAATGAAGAATGATAAGAGGCAAAATCCGGAAAATTAACTCCACCCAACTGCTTAGGGCATTTAAGTTTTGCAAAGGACATTCTAGCCCTTTTATGTTGCCATAGGAATTTAGAGAGCGTAGAATAAATATTCTTATAACAAGACTTAGGGATATTAACTGGAAGGTTAGAGAGGTAAAACAAAATAATGGGAACTAACATCATTTTAATCGAGTCTAGTCTTCCCCACCAGGATAAAAACAAGGGATGCCAACGAGTCGTAGAATCCAGTAACAATGTTTGTAGGTTTTTAAGATTAAGCGCTACAGTGTCTTTAATAGAGGACTTAAACCATAGGCCTAAATATTTTATCTTAACCGGACTCCAATGAAAGGAAGAAGTCAAAAAGTCTGCATGGAAACAAAATTTATTCAGGGGGAGAATTTCACACTTATCAACATTAAGCTTATAACCTGAGACTCTCGCAAAATTAGATACCTCAGATAAAAAGGATGGAATAGAGGACTGTGGATTGGAAATAAATAAGAGAATATCGTCTGCATAGGCAGAAAGTTTCAAATACTTATCCCCATATGGGAAACCAGTAATCTCTGTATTCATGCGAATTTTTATCAAGAATGGTTCTAGTGCCAAAATGAAAAGAAGAGGAGAAAGAGGACAGCCTTGTCGGACACCTCTGAAGAGGGGGAACGAAGAGGAGACGAGACCATTGGCCAAGATAAAGGACCTAGGAAAAGAATATAACAAAGAGACATAAGCAAGAAATTTCTGGCCAAAACCAAACCAAACCAGAACTGCAAGCATAAATTGCCAGTTAACCCTATCAAATGCTTTTTCAGCATCTAACGCAACAGCGGCTAAAGAGTGTTGATAGGAATGGGATTTACTCAGTACATTAAAAAAGAGGCGAGTATTGTCAGAAAGGTGACGACCTTTAATGAAACCACATTGTTCCTTACCAATTATGCTAGGTAAAATTTTATCAAGGCGGAGTGCAAGAATTTTTGCGAAAATTTTATAGTCCAAATTGATCAAAGAGATGGGCCTATAATTTTTGCATAAAGTATGGTCTTTATTGTCCTTAGGCAGGAGACAAATTAAGGCCTCTTGAAAAGACCCTTCAGATTTTTTGGACGATATAAAGAATGAAAATAATCGATGAAGTTTAGGAACAAGCAATTTAGCAAAATGTAAATAAAATTCTATCGTAAAGCCATCTGGCCCAGGAGCCTTACCTTTTTTGATTATTCGAATGGACTCTAAAATATCCTTAGAGTCTATATCTGCCTCCAACGGGGCAAAGTCAGTGTCTGGAAATGAAGGAGGAGGAATGGAAGATAAATAACGATCAATATCTGTTAACAGAGGAGGAGATTCCGGAGTATACAAAGTTTGATAAAAATTAGTGAATTCTGCCAGAATATCTTCATCTTTGCGAAGAATGAGATTCGATGAAGAGACGATAGACTCAATTTTTGTGCGTTCTTGCTTAACTTTAAGATACTTGGCAAGAAGATTGCCTGCCTTATTTTGCGCACAGTAATATTTGGCACTGGATTTAAGTAGGATTAGGTTAGCAGATTCCGTGGAGAGTTTATTAAAGGAGAGTTTGGCCTTGAGAAGTTTATCTAGATCAGACTGAGACTTAGTTAAATAATAAGAATGCTCTAATTGCTTAATTTGTGTATTAATTAACTGTAAGGAATGGGAAGCATTGCGCCTTTTATGGGAAACAAACGAGATAATGAAATCTCTAGAGGCAGCTTTAAAAGTATCCCATAGTACCTGAGGGGATATCAAAGGAGACTCATTTTCAGTAAAAAATAGGGATGAAAAGTCAAGGAAAGCTGGAGTGAATTTGGGATCTAATAGGAGAGAATTATTAAATCTCCACCTCCTGGTACCTTTTATGGGGGGAAGCAGATCGAGGCATAGAGCAACTGGAGCATGATCAGAAATTAAGATGGACCCTATTTCAGATCTGGTAATATGTTGGATCAAAGCTTTAGAGACAAAAATGTAGTCGATCCGGGACTGTGAAGAATGGGCTGGTGAGTAATATGTATATTCACGAAGTGTAGGATGGCAGAGTCTCCAAGAATCAACAAGGGAGCGTTGGGATATAGTGGATGTAAATTGAGTATGTATGGAGGATGGTGAGAAACGTGAGTGTGAGTTGCGGTCTAGTAGGGGATCCATAACCATATTGCAATCTCCTCCTAAAATCAGATAATCATCAGAAGATTGCATTAACGAGACTAGTATCTGGGGCCAAAATAATTTATCATATGTGGAGGGAGCATACAAATTAAAAATAGTTAGAGGGACTTTATCAATTAATACAGATACAATGACCCATCTACCATCAGAGTCATTGACTTGATTTATAAGCTTAATATTTAACCGCTTATGACAGAGAATTGCGACACCATTACGTTTCCCTGAACCAGGAGACGCAAATACATGACCTACCCAGTTACGGCGTAACTTGGCAACTTCCACTTCTTGTATATGGATTTCTTGTAACAGTACAATATCTCCCTTTAAATTTGCTAGATGAGACAAAACTCGTTGCCGCTTAATGGGGGAACCCAAACCCTTAACATTCCAAGTAAATATACTTAACGACATCTAAATATATGACTCATAACAATAATAACTCTTGTGTATAGGACAATCAAGTAAATGAATATTCAAACAATCATCATATAAAGATTGGAGAGAAATAACATTAGCATTAGAAGAAAAATGAGAGGATGTAGCACAGAAATTTAAGATAAGAGAATGAAAGGAAAAGAAGAAAATATAAATAGAAAGAGATAAGAAAAAACGAGAGAGAGTCAGAAATAAGAGATGCAATAAATGCCAGGAACATATTTGAAAATGAGATAAAGAGAAAACTAGCAAAACAGTAGGAGAAAAAGAGATAGTAAAGAGAATTAGAACAAGAAACAGAGAAACAACGCCAGCAATATGTGCAATGTAACGGCAAAAAAAGAGGAGAAAAAGAAAGAACATGGGAAAAGGAGAAACTGAGGAAAAAGTAATGAGAGAATAAACTTTACAAAACAACGCCGTTGTGCGAGGAGAAAAACAAAGAACCAAAAGACATGGTAGAAGAACGCAATATAATGCATCATAAAGACATACCACAGGTAAACATTGAGGATGGGGAGGGTGAAGCCACATAGGAAAAGGCAGCATACCAAGACGGACAACTCCAAGACTGACGAAGGTACGAAGGACGACGACCTCCAGGGACAATGAAACAGGCAGGAGGAAGGGAATCAATAATATATCTACAAAGGAAACAAGAAGAAAAAATGTTAACCACCAAAGTTATATACGAGACATAGGGAAGAAAGTGCAAAAAACTAAGCATAACACAGAGGAACACAACAAAGGATAATACATTGGCCGGAGTTACGAGCGAGACATGTCCATAGATTCATCCCTACATGTGTCCAAAAAATGCTGAAGAAGCGCAGGATCTTCATAATTAGTTGTTTTGTTTTGATACGTGACTTTGAACAGACATGGATGAAACAACCCATAACGAGCATTCAAATTACGGAGAGCAGGCCTCATGTCCAAAAATTTCTTCCGACGATCTGCCGTGGCTTTAGAATAGTCTTGGGCAAAAAATAGGTTAGAACCATTCCAAAGAATCTTTCCTTTCTGCTTGGCGGCTTGTAAGACTTTAAGTAGGTCGGTATACTCCAAAAAATATAAAATAACACCTCTTGGCTTCCCATGAGAGGACGAAGGAGAGGACGAAGCAGAAGAATTCGGCATATGACCCAAGCGGTGCGCTCGCTGGATGTTGAGAGGAGGTGTGGCAGGAAAACCAAGAAGATTTGGCAAAAAAGAACGGAAAAATAGCAAGGGGTCGGGGCCTTCACTTCCTTCCGCAAGACCATAAATGCGTAGATTATTGCGCCTATTCCTGTTTTCCAAATTCTCCACCTGTTGTGTCAGATGCATAATCTCCCTTCGCATCACAGGAATATGGTCTGTAGCAGCTTGAATAGAGTCAACATGAATTTCCAGTGCATCAACTCTCTTCTCCGTATTTGACCAATTATCTTCCAGTTGTTGGAGGCGAAAATTAGTCTCTGTCATGTATGGCTTAAGAGAGCGAATTTCGTCCAATAAAAGTTCCATTGAAAGCGTAGGTGAAACATTAGGAGGAGAAGGAGGGTTGATTTTTGTTCTTTTACCCGAAGATGCAGAAGAGGCAGAGGGAATCTTAGAGAGTGACTTATTACTGGAGCATGAAGAGACGGAAGCCAGAGGCGCAGAATTAGTAATTTCAGAGCCGGGCTCTTCCACCGACTCCTGCAACACACTGTAAGGATTAGGGTCCGCCATAGACAAAGACTTGGGCTGCTGGACGCCACCACGGCTAGTGCGAGGCATTGCCATTCAATTCCAGAGATGGAAAACCAAGAAATGTGGGTAAAATAGCTTGTTTTTAAAAAATTAACCAATGAGGCAGAGATGAGTAACCTACCTCATGAATATACCAAAAGCCAAAAGTCAGTAATTTTCAGTAATTTGACATCACCACGACGTCAGGAAGACATAGAAACCAAGTTGTAGACAATTGAGGCCAAAAAAGCGCTCACCGCTAGTCACATAGACAGATGGATGTGAGGAAAGCCTTCAAGGACGAAACGCGGGAAACCGGAACATCCAAAATGGCGGCCGCGGCGTTCACGGAGCCTCGATAGACGCAGGAAGCCAAAAAGCAGCCGATTCCGCTGTTATTCAGACCCCATGGACGTCACAAAGAGTGCAGGCAGGAATCCGGAGCATGATTCCACAATCTGGGGAGTTCGCCATGAAGGGAAGAAGCCCTGGAGGAAGACGAACGCACTACTCCGTCACGGAGCTCCGGTAGGCAGCGGCCATTTCCTTCGGCGTTCAAGCCACGCCCCCCGTTCTCGGTATTTCTGATTCAACAGACCTTATAAATTCATTACCTCATCCCACATCCTCCCCTATACAGGATATAGTCCATCCAACAATAGTGTTGTCTAATAGCTTTTCAGCACTGGCCATTCAAGATGAGGATCAGAATGAGGAGGCTGAGCAGGACTGCCGAGTAAGTGGGGAGGATATTGTAGGTAAAGGAGATCTATGCACGGCTACTGCAACGTCTAAGGAGGGCACGTCTGTACTGTCTCATATAGACAATACCTCCATAACCTCAGATGTAATGCCTGCCCCTGGTACATTGGCGGACTTACTCTTAGGGCTAAAAGAAGATATTGGTAAGCGTTTCACTATTTCGGAGGCAAATCAAAATGCGATTCAGGCTTCATGTGAGACGCTCACCCGGAAGGTGGAGGAGGTTGCATCGAGGACGGATGCATTAGAATTGGAGCTGCCAAAAATTAGGGAGGCATTAGGAGCCACTACAGCGGCCTATGATAAACTCTCTCAGCAGAATCGGGAGATGCGAGATGACATTGAGAGACTAGAAAATTATACGAGAAGGAATAACTTAAAAATTATGAATGTACCTGAGGATATTGAAGGTAGCGATATCAAGACATTTATAATAGCCCTTCTCAAAACAACGGTGCTAAATGAATCTCCGGAAGCAGATTTGGATTTATCAGCAGACATTCAGCGGGTTCATCGTGATCCTTACAGGAGGAGACCAGGCAAAGATCATCCAAGAAAGATATTGGTTAACTTTCTAACATATGCCATCAAAGAAAAGATCCTAACACTGGCTCTTAAAACAGGCCATGTAAAATCATCTTCTTTCACTAGTCCATTCTCATTTACGATACGCTCAGATGTATCATCTATAACAGCTGTTAGACAATGGGAATTGGGCAAGCGAGTGGCAATATTCAATTCATTGGGGGCCCGTGCTCAGTTGAAGTTTCCAGCTTCACTCCGTGTGATGTGGAGTAATCACATGCATATTATACGCCAGGTGGAGGATGCAGATATCCTGATCGATAGCATAAGGGCTGGCAGCGAGGGAAGAAAGTAGAGGAAATTTAGAGTATTTGAAGTAGTCGGAAGTATGCTAAGACTGCTATTGACATATGGTTGGAAAATATATATTAGCTTATTCCACTACATAATCAATAGTATTTATTTCAGAGCACAATTACTAGTTAGACATTAATTTAGTTTTCTTCTTTATTTCATTCACCCTACACGAGCGGGGGGGGGCCCGTCTAAGGGCGTACGCCCAGGAAGATTGGGAGGGTCCTCCAGGGAAAGAAGTGGGGCTTGCGGGGGGCATGTGGGGGTGTGTGGAGCATGTGGGGTTTGGGGGGGTATAGGCTGACGGGGGGGGCGCGGGGCGGTGGAGGGCTGGGAGGGGTAAAAAATAAAAGTTTGAATCCTCATCATATTTACCACGTTCTCCTATGGCGGAATTATTTATCAGCCATATGGGGGTATGGATGTTGGGTAGGGAGTTTATTCAATGACCAGTTGTAAAGTTTTATATATCTCCTGGAATGTCAATGGGCTACGCTGTCCGCGAAGAAGAAGGCTAGTATTAAAGTATATAGAGCAGTCTCAAGCTAAAATATTTCTTCTTCAAGAAACCCATCTAAGTTTTAGTGAGGGCAATGAGTTATTTCGCAAACTTGGATGGGTTGAGGCGTTTTGTTACTCTGGACAGTCAGTTGCAAGTAAGGGGGTAGCAATTTTGATAAAGATCGGTGTAGGTGGTACTATTAGATCGACAATAACAGATCATACGGGAAGATGGATAATGGCTGAGGTAGATCTTAGCGGGGAAATCCATACCATTGTTTCATATTATGGGCCTAACACAGATGATGCTACCCACCTACTTAAAGGGCAGCTTAATTTGGTTGAGGTCAGTTCACCTATTATCATGGGGGGGGATTTCAATATCCTTCTTGATCCTAGACAGGATCGTTCTAATCATTCTCAGCATGTCACAGCAATTCGGTCCAGGCGTGCCATGGTCAATATGATGAATGAGATTGGGCTTATTGATGTTTGGAAGGTCAGAGGGGGGGCAGCTCCTGGATACACCTATTTTAGTAAAAAACATGGCCATGCATCGAGATTGGACTATATCTTAGTGGACAGGCAATGTCTAGAAATCCTGGAAGATGTGAGAGTTTTACCTATTATTATATCAGATCATGCACCTATTATGTTTTCGATAGTTATAAATGGAAATCCAAAAATGGTACGTCCTAGATGGACTTTAAAAAGGTCTGCATTATATAATCAAAATATAGTTACCTCTATTAGAGCATCTATAGATAACTATTTTATTGACAATGATGGTTCAACTCTCCCTGAATATGTATGGGACGCTTGGAAAGCAAATATAAGGGGTCATCTCCATAGTCTAATATGCTTTGAAAATAAGGAGGAGGCAAGGAAGTTTAAAACTTTAGAGAACAAAATAACCTCGTTAGAGAACGCTCTACTGGGCATGCAACAATCAAATTCAACTCGAGTATTTGAAGAGCTGGAACTCCTTAGATTAGATTATAGAGGTCTACTAGATCAAAAAATGAAGGCACAATGGGACGTTCATGCTATGGATAACTATGAATAAGGTGAGAGAGCTGGTGCAGTTTTGGCAAGGAAGATCAGAACGGACAGGGTCCAGAATAATATAGATAGGTTAAGGCTTGACGACCAGGGGAATATATCTTGTAAACAGAAGGATATGGAAGATCATTTGCTTTCTATGTTCTCTAAACTATATGAGGAAGAACCAACACGGGAGAACTCCATGCGATGGCTGACGAGCAAGGCCCTCCCTACCTTGACTGATGATGGTAGAACCATTCTTAATAGCCCTTTCACTGAGGTAGAGGTCAGGGATCATATCAAAAAATTAAAAAATAATAAAGCAGCGGGGCCCGATGCCCTCCCGGGTGAAATGTATAAAATCTTTGAGGAGAATCTGGCCCCTAGACTATGTGAATTATTCAACAATATATATTGCAGAAAGGGTAGGATACCAGCATCATGGAGGAGGTCTACTATTGTGCTCATTTTAAAGCCAGGAAAGGACCCCCTCAGTGCAGATTCATACAGACCAATCTCCCTGCTAAATGCTGACTATAAAATCTTTACTAGTGTTTTGGCAGGGAGATTGGCCAAGTTAGTCCCACAACTCATCAATGTTGACCAGAAAGGCTTTGTGCCTGGTAGATATATCCATGAGCTGAACCTACAGTTGCATAGATTTAGCGGTGGCACGGTCGGAGCCCCTGGCAGTGGCTGCATATGATGCGGCAAAGGCCTTCGATCGTGTCAACTGGGGATTTCTGTGGAACACACTCGGGGTAATGGGTTTTGGCGAGACTTTTGTTCAAACCATGAGAGGGTGTTATGAAGGAGCTTCGGCGGAAATTCTTCTGAACGGCCGATTAACATCAAGCTTCAATATAGGGAGGGGCACTAGGCAGGGGTGCCCTATTTCCCCTCTCCTTTTTGATATTTATATTGAGCCGTTGGCACAAGCACTTAGGATCGACGAGACAATTACACCCTTCAAATATAAGGATTACAGCTGTAAGCTTGCCCTATATGCTGACGATCTATTGATTTATACAAGAAATCCTGCGGAAGTACTCCCTAGGGTAGAGGCGATAATGGTGGATTTTGGCCACCACTCGGGCTATCAAATAAATAATTCAAAAACAGAAATCATGTGTTGGGGGATTGATAACTGGGTAGGTCCTTGCAGTAGTCAGTTTAGATATCTAGGAATCATCATTACCCCAGATATTAACAATTTAGTTCAAGTTAACATCAAGAAATTATGTAAGGATATTGATCAGCTTTTCTCCAGATGGCAGAACCTTCCCCTGACAATTTATGGCAGAGTTAATTTGGTCAAAATGGTTATTTTGCCTAAGTTGACTTATCTGTTTAATTCAATCCCTCTTTCATTTTCTGATAAAATTCTTGCAAACATTCAGGGGAAGATTGGTAGCTTTATATGGGCAAAAAAAAAATCCAGGTTATCATGGAAAAAGCTAAAAAGAAGATTATTAAAAGGCGGGCTAGCACTCCCAGATATAAATTGGTACGCTTTATCTTTCCAGCTTAAACATTTTAGGTGTTTATTGTCATGCCCTGATGACTCCAATTGGGGGAGAATCCTGAATTTAATGGTAGGTTTAGAGGGTGGAGAGTCTGGGTTCCTGTACAAATTTGGAGCGGTCAAATTCTACAAAAAAGTACGTTTAAAGGTATTAAAATCAGCCCTTAGAGTTTGGAACAAAGCTAAAGAGAGATGGGGGATTAAATATTACTCTGAGTTTGCCCCAATCTGGGAATCTCCAGGCCAACCTCTATGTTTAAGGGACAGTTTGTCCCTCCCTATTAGGAGAGCAGGAATAAATATTTGGTCGGATCTGATAACATCGGATGGAGTCCTCCCGTGGGTGGTACTGAAGTCCAGGATCGGGGACTCCTTCTCCAGGTTTAAATATATCCAACTCTGCTCCTGTTTTAAGGCCGAGGAAGAGAACATCGGAGGAAACTGGGAAATTGAGAGTGCTCTTTTATTTCCAGGGCCCAGGAAGAGAGAAGTTGGGTTCTGGTATAGGAAGATGTTGGAAGTGGAGGAAGCGCACTCTCCCGCACCAAATAGGGTATGGAACTCAACGAGACTTGAGGTAGACTCAGCTACTCTATATGATTATTCTTTAAAAATACTATATAAATATGTTAGAACTGTTTCTCTTAAAAAGAATCATTTTTTTCACTTTAAACAGATTATATTATACACCAAAAAAACTTGCGAAGTTTATAAATCCACCCCCTTCCTGCCCAAGATGTGGGCTGATAGAAGTGGATGATATCCATATATTCTATGAATGCTCGATAATAGGCCCCTTTTGGAGTAGAGTGGAACGGGCTATAGAGAGTATTTTTAAATCAAAGCTTTGTTTGAACCTAGCTAGAGTCATGTTTGGGCTGGAAGTAGAACTTATCGCTGAATTGGGAGAATCACATGTTGCATTATTTTTTTATTTTTTTGATCGCTCGCAGAGAAGTATGCAAGATGTGGAAGGATCCTAACCCCCCGTTATATGATAACTGGTTGAGAGCTACACTTAGAATTGCACGTTTAGAAACACTTTTAACTCACAGAAGGAATAGTACTATCTGGGAACCCTTTTTTGAATGGCGAACTGCAATGAGGTTGTAATAATATATGGTCCAATGATTAACACCATGCCTTGGTATAAAAAGGCAGGCCAGGTTGGCCCCAGGCGATAGCAAGAACTCCGGCCTGGACCGCTCAGGATAAGATTGGGCCACAGGAGAAAAGTTGCATTCGTTAGTGGTGAGATGAGAATTTATAAAAAAATAAAAATAAATAAAAAAAATAAAAAACAATAAGGATGTTTTCAGCTCCACGCTTCAAGAGGTGCCACAAACACTCGCATAATGCTTGAAAAGAAGCTGGAGCTTGGAGGCTGGGGTGTTTTGATGTGACTTTAAATAAACCTTTTCTTCTGGATATGATGTGTGGACCTAGTTCTTTACAAGGTGCTCGGTCTTAGCTATTGCAGCCTCAGGGCTGGATATTCAGTAAGTGTTGATGTTCAGCATGCAGCGTGGCCCACATGCATTCTCCACTTTAAATTTAACTCCTTAGGTTGGCATCACTTTCTCTAGTGCCCTCTGCCATACTTACTACTAATGCGTGAATGTGCTGTATGTGCATCTCTGATAGGCACTAACACCCTGTAGTCTGTATAGTTAGTTTAAGGGCCTCACATGAAGAACATGATGCCATTGTTTTCTTTTTTTCTGTGTTCATTAGGAGGCGCTTCGTTTTTGCTAGATGAAATCAAACAAGCTGATCTGCGCCTCTCCCACAGTTGTTAAGAGCAGTATACTATTATATAAGCAACTCTTTGAGAGGAGAATTTTCAATCTGGGAATATCACGGAACCACTGCAATCTGTGACTGAGATGCAGCCCTACTGACTCCAACCTCCATCCTGTCTAATAATTGAAGCTCATGCTTTCTTTACAAGAATGCAATCATTTCATTAAATGTTTGAAAATGCATTGTCGTATCTTTCTTGTGTTTATATTGGGCATGCAAGAGTGACCAAATAAAAGGGCTAGATCTGTTTCCACTAATTACATGAGAATCAGAGTGTCATGTTCGAGGTTGCCATTAACATCTGTTACCCTGATTGGTTTAGGGGTTGGATGTGGCACCGTGAGCAGGCTGACCACCAACACATACTGATGGTATATGTGGACTAAGTCTCTATATTATTAAGTTTGTGTTGGTCTAATACACATTCCTGCTATATTTGTAAGTACTGCATAACAGGCAGTGTGGCCTTGAAGGGTGAATCATGGTTCAGAATCAGCAATACAGACTTCTCTTGCATGACAGTCCCAAAATAAAGCAGCAGCAGTACCAGTCTCTTTGCACATGGCTGGGATGCTGGATGACATGATGCTGCATTTTAGTTGATTGTTGTGCAGCATTTCACTACAAGAACCACTCATGGGACCAGGAGACTTCTAACAAGGTGTGCTTATTCCCTGGCTTTGCTACACATGGCAGGCAGCTTCTTCTGAGTGTTCCTTACATTAAGAATATGCTTGGCTTCTCCTCCTGGACAGTCTCTTCTACTGAATGACCAGACACTCTCCTACCATATCTAAGAAGGCAGGGGTGCTTCTGGGTTCTAGGACGACCCTCAGCTCCTTCAGCAAGTAGTGCAGACTTCAGGTGATGTTGTCTCACCTCTGTAGACTTACTGACTGTCATGCAGACACCAGCTCTAGTCATGCAGAAGCTCTTCAAGTACTCTGTGGAGAATTCACTTCCTTGGTCATGAAGAAATTGGAACTTAAACAAAATGGGCTAGTTTGGGTCCTTGTCAGATGTATAAAAGCAATACCTGCCCAATGAGTAAACGACAGGTAAAGGGAAAACTGGGACAAGGTACGCTGTGTAAACTGCAGGATTAATGTGAAATGTTAAGCCAGCCATAGCTGCAGACTTTTATGCAACAAATCAGAACCGAGTTGTTGCAGTCTACTCTTGCAGGTGGAACAGCTGTGTCTGAAGATTGGAGAGGGAGTAAACCTTGATTTCAATCGAGGCTGTACAAGGGATAACACAGTGGACTGTGATATACTGTGGGTAAACCGCCCTTCCTGGAGCCCTTCACCAGCAATGGTGGAACTGGGGAAGAGAAGGGAGGCAGCCGGGTTTCAAAGGGGCAGGGTTAGGAGCAACTCTTATGGCTGATCATCCATAATCCTGAAGATGTTAGGGCCTTTACGTCTAGATGAAACTTCGTCTCTTGGTAATCAGAGGTTCTTGACCCTCACCAATACTCTCTGAACTCCTCCCTATGTAAAGGAGAAAGAGATTTCAGATTGGGAAACATCAGGCTACATGCCAGAAATCACTATTGCCCCTCATTTCACTCAGGCCAGGGAAGAATTTCATGACGCAGGTTAAGGAAGGAATGATCTGGAGGTGTCAACTAATCTCCAGCATATGGTCAACTCATGGCTAATGTCTTCTTTACTAATAAAGGAATGGGACTATAACTAATTGAACTGAAGGTCATTGGGATATGAAGGAATAAACCCAGTAAATCAGAGAAAGATGCATAAATGACAAAAGAGACTTGAAGGGATTTTAGTCATTGACTTTATTAAAACATATTATGGGAAACAAGACACTGAGAATAAACAGAGACTTTCTGTTACCTCCACTCATGTGTCCTATGGATCAATTATTTTAAGGTCCCACTTGTATACTCATGTTTCAGACAGAGCATGTGGATCCACTGTTTATGTTATGTTATGTTATGGTAGCTTGTATAGCGCATGGCTACCCCAGCAACGGGGCGTCCCAGCGCTTTGCAGACGGACTAGATATTGAGCAACCAGGCCAAAGGTAGGAAGAGCCACAGAGTCGGGCTAGAGAGTGGCAAATAGCCAGGTCTTAATTCTCTTCCTGAAGAGCAGATGATTCGCAGGGTTGCTGAACTGGTTTTGGGTGATTGTCTTATAAATGTAATTTTATGGCCGTAGCTCAGATACAGCATTTGTGCAAGGTGATGGATCTCATAGCAGGTAGGAATAAGTTGGCTAAAATCCCATGAGGCACAGGGTCAAGACTGATTTGCATATCGCTGGGCCTGAACTGGGGTGGCAAAGTGAGCTAAAGAATGATGATGGATTCAACCCAGATCTGTGACTGGGGGTGAGTGTCTGAACAGTTTCAGTGTTCTGTCCATCATCTGCTTGTGTTTGGTTTGTGTGCCCTGAGTTGGCTGGGTATGCCCAGACATGGGTCCCTTGCTCACTTTGCCACTGGATTCAAGCTAGCCTGGCTGATGAGGGCTGTTACCCCAAAACTGGTCCCAGGATGCTTGTTTCCAGTCCAGTGAAGACCTGTCATGGCAGCTCGGTCTGGACTGTTCCCATGAGGCACAGGGTCAAGACTGATTTGCAGATGGCTGGGTCTTAACTGGGGTGGCGAAGTGAGCTAAAGAACGATGATGGATTCAACCCAGATCTGTGACTGAAAAGTTTCAGCGCTCCGTCCATCATCTGCTTGTGTTTGCTTTGTTCGCCCTAAGTTGGCAGGGTACGCCCAGACGTGGACCCTTGCTCACTTTGTCACTGGATTCAAGCTAGCCTGGCTGATGAGGGGTGTTACTGCGAAACCGGTCCGAGGATGCTTGTTTCCGGTCTGGGGAAGACTTGGCTTGGCAATATGGTCTGGACTGTTCCCATGAGGCACAGGGTCAAGTCTGATTTGCATATAGCTGGGTCTGAAATGGGGTTTCAAAGTGAGCTAAAGAATGATGATGGATTCAACCCAGATCTGTGAGTGGTACTGAGTGTCTGAAAAGTTTCCGTCCATCATCTGCTTGTGTTTGTTTTGGCTACAAATATGACCATCCAAAACAAGGGCAAAATGAAGTGTGAGATCTCTGCTACTACATCTACCCCTAGTGTGTCTGCAGAAGTGTAAATTCAATTCATTCTTATTCAGTATATGATTAACCTCATGTGCCTCAGTTTCAGATTTACTCCTAAGAGCAAATACATCATCTAAGAGTCTGACCCAGAGATTGACATGATCTGATTCAGAGTCATAGATGATGTACTTGTTATTTGGAGTGGATCTGAAAGTGTGGCACATGAATTTATTAACGCTATATTTTTTACATTGACAAATTAGATAATACCACAAAATGCATAATATACATTACATTAAAATTAATATATTACATAAATATATTTGAAATATCCATGATATAATAAAATATTAAATTGAGATAACTATCAAAATATTAAATTCATAATCAAGATTTACTATAAATATAAAATTAATATCTATAATAATAAAAAAAAATAACATACTCGTTTTTTTATTAAATATCATAAATGTAAGAGGGGTGTGGCCTGGCTGCCTAAAATGGTGGTCGCAGGCCAATCCAGCTCCCTGCTTCCTACTGGTAATCCTTTTACATATTGCCTGCAGGTGCCACTAACTAGCCTTCTGCAGCCCTTGGAGGTGCACACATGGGAGAAATTCAGAAAACGAAAGAAGGGCTGTGCTGGAGTCCATGTTGTGAGGGATGTGAGGGTTAACGGCTGCTCAGAGAAGAGGTGACAGGATGGGGCTTGAATCTGACCCATCTTGGCCAGCACATTGGAAGACTGGCCATTCCCCAACATTTCAGCGGTTGGTCTCCAGAGGTGGGCCAAGATGGCAGCTCAGGAAGGAGCTGGAAGGCCCGGGTGGCTTAGGCCCCAGGCACTGAATTGACCGCGAGGAGCAGTCCCGGGCAATAAGCAGCCCTACAAGCCCAGCCGTGCCAGAGAAGCCATACATTCTGGTGGATGATGGGGAGGGGGCAGCATTGGCCCTCTGGGAGCCAAATGCAGGTGCATTTAACCCGCTGAAGTCGCAAACAATTCTGACCCACTGGAGCACAGGTGAGCACCTGTGCCAATGAACAGCCAGCCTGATCATCCATTGCGAAACTCCGGCCTGCTTTCCTGCTCTTAGGATCCCCTGTGGGGCTGGTCCTTCCAGCTCAGGAAGGAGCTGGAAGGCCCGGGTGGCTTAGGCCCCAGGCACTGAATTGACCGCGAGGAGCAGTCCCGGGCAATAAGCAGCCCTACAAGCCCAGCCGTGCCAGAGAAGCCATACATTCTGGTGGATGACGGGGAGGGGGCAGCATTGGCCCTCTGGGAGCCAAATGCAGGTGCATTTAACCCGCTGAAGTCGCAAACAATTCTGACCCACTGGAGCACAGGTGAGCACCTGTGCCAATGAACAGCCAGCCTGATCATCCATTGCGAAACTCCGGCCTGCTGTCCTGCTCTTAGGATCCCCTGTGGGGCTGGACCTCTATGAGGAGCCCTAGTTGTCCACCATAGGGTTGCTCCCTGCTTCGTCCAAATAGGAGGAGCTGTTGTGGGACCATCTGCCTCCCACCCAGAGACCCCTGAGGACGGCCAAAACAATGTCTGGGGCCTGGGCGCAGGGGGGCCTTCCAGACTGCACTTTCACCAATGAGAGCCCTGAGGGTTGGCAGGTCTGGAATGCTGCAGTCGCTGGTGACAGCAGGTGCCCCAGTCAGCGTCATCCTAACCATGGCCAGAGATAAACTGCCCCACACCAGCAAGCAAGGAACTATGGAAAAATATACTCAGGTGACCAAGAAGACAACCGGGGGCCAACATGGCGATGGGAAGGGACCGGACCCCATTTATGCTGGATACTATCATGATTCTTACACCCATTGCTCAATACCGCGATGCCCTAGACATCAAGACTGGATCAATTGGTACTGATGTTACACTACAAGACTTGCATAAAACTGTGGATAGAATAGCCATGGCAAAGGTTTTGGTCTCAGGTGTGGAAGACACCATGGCTGACATGCAGAGGACAATCACAAGTCTCAAGTCCACGGACAAAGAACGTGCTGCATGCGTAGAGGATGTGGAGGGCAGAGCCTGCAGAAACAACCTATGCTTTGTGGGATTCCCTGAAGGCTGCGAGAAGTCTTCCCCTACAAAACTCCTAGATCACTGGCTGTGCTCCTTCTTACCAACAGAGTCTCTCTCTCCTTGCTTTATTGTCAAGAGGGCTCACCAGGCCCTGGCCCAAAAGAAGCCCCCTGGGGCTCACCCTAGTCTCACTCTAGTCCCATGTTCGCTCAAGTACTGAACTATGTGGATAGGAATGCTATTCACGCTCGCATGCAAAGTGCAATAATGTTCCAATCCCACAAAATTCGGATATTTCTGGTCTTCACTAAACTGGCCCAAGATCAATGGAAATCCTTCATCGCTGCCAAGAAAGGATGTAGGGATTTGAACATCCTCTATATGTTGTTGTACCCTGCCAAACTCAAGGTTCTCTACCAGGATAAGAGCTCCTTCTTCAACACCTTGGAAGAGGTCTTCCAATGGACAGACAAGAGGATACAACTTCGCCGACATGACCTACCCCTTCACAAAGTACTGTGGTCTCCTTCATGGAAATCCATGATTCAGTGGTGTGACATCCATCACTCAGGTTCATCATGGTGGGATAGACCTAAGCACCCCAACAACCTACAAAAGACTTACGCAGAAGTAGCCTTGGCTGGAGCAAACAGGGTTCTCAGAGAATCTCCCTCATTAGCCTTGCAGCAGGAAGAAGGAAAACCACCTTGTCCTCATCAGTAAAGGAAGCAATTATACGCTACCCATCACCTTGAGATCTCCCAAAGAGGAAGAGATTGAATTATAGTAACTGCCACAGTTGGGCTTGTTCACACCTTGATTAAACGGCAGGATGCTAAACACACAAAGCTTGGATGGCACGCCTCTTCTCACCACCAGACACCCTCATTCTCGTGCTGCTGATGGCCCCGTGCTAGATCGAGGTCACTGGTGTTAGTTTATGCTGGGTGGAAATATATTGGGGCACACGACTAGCGATGTCATGTTGGTGTAGCTGGGCTCTCCACGCCTGAGAAATTCTTCATCGTTTCGAAGTGTACGGAAGGAAGGGGAAATGTTGGTTTTAACTTTTGTTTGTTGTTGTGCTTAAGGTGCGACAAATATGCTCTGTGCTCATTGCCGAGGCCTCACCCTTGCGCACATATCCCCGCTAGATGACCACTAGAGGACACGCAAACCAAGATGTACAGTCCTATGCGTATCCGTGAATGTCAATGGATTATTGAACAAGATTAAAAGGTCTGCAGTTCTTTGCGCAGCTATAATAATGCAGGCAGACATCTTTCCTCCAACAGACCCACCTGCTAGGGAATAAAACTCCCTTCTTAGCTAGATATGGCTATAATCGGGTTTGTCTTTCCGCATTTGTGAGGAGCTCTAGAAGGGTGGCAATACTACTGAAAAAGCACCTCTGCTATGATGTCACTAAATCGTGGTCTGACCCATGGGGAGGTATGTGTCAACCACAGATCTCCTACATGGTGAATCACTGTCGCTGATAAACATCTATACTCCATCCCCTCTAACTATATCTTTTCTAGAAATGATCACGAATCTCAAGTGTGAACTCCTGATAGGCCCCTTGATACTTTAAGGGGACTGGAATGGAGTAATGAACGAAACACTTGACAGACTTTGGGCCCACCAGAGAGTAGGTAGTACTCACTCCTAATTACAAGCCTTTCTAGAGGCACTGGGCCTTGTGGATGCCTAATGCTTCTTTCACCAACGTGAAAGGGGATACAATTCTGGGGTGCACAACACTTCATCTCACCTTGACTACTTCTTTATTCCCAAGACCGAAACGCATAGAACACTGGATACACAAATCCTTCAGCGTAGCCTTTCCGATCACTCCCCCATATTACTTACCCTACAAGTGGATCCATGCAAGGCCCCCCTGTGGAGGCGACTGTCCGCATAGTCACTCTGAGACACTGAGCTTACCTCACACATAGGAAACATGAAAGATCACTAATAACCAGGGCACAGCACAATCCCCGTATACCCTATGGGAGACCCTCCTGGCGACCCTGAGAAAGGAGATTATCAGCTATATGACAGCAAATAAATTCAAGAAGCACCTGATGACAATGGGCCTTGAAACACAGAGTCAATAGCTGGAAAAGCAATATGTTAATTACCCTAATTTGAGGCTACACAATGAAATTGACCTAGCTCAAGCATTATTGCGCCAGTCTCTCCTTGATGAGGCCAAAGCAATATGGCTCGCTTGCAATAATGAATCTACCAGTGGTGTGACAAAACTAGCAAACTTTTACATTATGTCTGTTCCAACAACTCACCCCACGGTCCGTCCTTTTTTTGCTAAGTTCGACTGGGCAAAATGTTAATGGGATGCAGATATTGCCCTCCAATTGTATAAATACTATGCAGGAGTGTACTCTTATAATGATACTCTGTCTGACACTCTGATTTATAGCTTCACAAGTGACTTACACCTCTGGACGCTCTTCCACACTGAGAGACAATTGCAGTACGAGGATCTGACTAGTTGAGAGCTCTCTGCGTCCTTGAGCCGGCTCCAGCAGATAAGACCCAGGGACCCACTGAATTTCCTGGTGAATTTTTTAAGTTGTTCATGCATTAACTAAGTGAACCCCTAGAAGCAATCCTCGAAGGTGTGACTAAATGCAGAAGACTTCCCTACAATTTCCATATAGCCAAAATAGTAGAAATCCCAAAGCCGGTAAAAACCATGAACTTATGCTCTTCCTACTGACCCGTTTCCCTTTTAAGCACAGAAGTCAAGATTAAGGCCAAAGTGCTGGCTGACCAATTGGTCAAAGTTGTTCCCTCTTCGATACATCCAGACCAGGCAGGATTTATGGCCAGGTGAGCAACCTGCCTCAACTTTAGGCAACTAAACAACACCTATAGTGCCAGCGGTCAAGCTAAGCCACCCCACAGCACTACTACTAGCATTTGATGCCGTCAGCTGGACCTATTTATCCGCCCTCCTAAGAGGCCTCAACTTTGGTCCAAAATTCATCATTTATATTAAGCTTCTATATACTGACCTGGCAGCACATATAAAAGTAGGTGCAGCAGCATCCACGTAGTTCCTTATAGAAAGGGGCACAAGGCAGAGGTGCCCACAGTCTTTCGCTATTCGCCATAGCCACAGAACCCTTAGCAGCATGGCTTCAAACCGATGCGCAAGTGATGGGGTTAGAATGGTGGCCTGGAGTCTTGGACAGGATTGCCTTGTATGTAGATGACGCAGTGATTTGTTTAGTAAACCCCAAAATCTCATGACCACGAGTGCCCAAATCCTTTACTTGTTTGGAGATACATCTGGTCTTTCAACTAACCTACGCAAATCTGCCATTTTCACGGTCTCCACTCATGCACACAATCTTTGATGGGCACTTGATAAAGCAGTGGCTTCCCAAGGATTCAAATACCTAGGAGTATTTGCCACCCCGATACTGCGCTCGCTTGGGCAATGACCATCCAGCCATTATTAGATAGGCTGGCGACCGACATTAAGTCCTCGTCTACGCTCCCGCTGCCTCTAATGGGAGATCCACCATTTATAAAATGATATCATTCCCCTGCCTCCTATACCAGCTGCAGAACTACCATTACATACTAAGTGTGGGCGGCAAACTCCGCTCTGCCAGCAAAGTTTGCGAAGTTTTGGGCACTCCACACTCCTCGTTGAGCACAAAGTTTGAAAAAAAAACTTGGTCATTCGCTGGCGGAGCAGAGATTACCGGTGCACGCAGCTATATAAATTCTCCATAATTTTGCTAGATGAATGCTGTATTTATAGGCATTTTTCCTTGGTATACATAAGGAGACTGTTTCTATGAATGCTTCTTTATCAACTCTTTCGAGTGTATGAACAGCATATTTCGTGTAGAATTGGTTTGGAAGTTTATGCAGCCATTATGGAAAGTGCAAAATCAGGGACTGTCAGTAAGGTGCTTTCAAAAATGGCTCACTAATAAATTGCATTAACCTGAACAATTGCAGAGAATGTGCACAAAGTGGTGGCACATGTATTCAACAAGGTCCTACGGAGAAGCTTAAAACAAATGAGGGATTACTTGCAAATTAGTGGCCACCAAATCAGGTACTATTTGGCACCTAAATTAAGATCATAAGACATTTGTTCCTACATTTGATGCAAATATACAAATGTGTTTTCAGTATACCAGAACAAAAGAAGAAAAAACACATTCTTTGTAAGAAGAAAAGAACTCTACAGTTCAAATGAATCAAAAGTTACTGAAAGTACTGAAAATGGATTGCAATGTTAAGCTCCAGAATGAACTTGCCACCTCTGCTCCATGACTGTGATGACATGACATCCTGGTGCAGGACCTCCCCCCCACCCTAGCCACCCTCCAACCCCAGACAGGGCTCCACCTCCCACCAACCTACTTCTTGCCAGCCAGGAGCACCGCGGCGTCTGCCAGTGAGGCCTGTGTGCCCGGCCTCGCCTCCTGTTCTGCTCTCAGGCTCTCACTGCGGAATTATGCAGTATTCAGTAGTGGAGCTCTTCATTCACAGTCCGCAGCAGCTCCCATCTAGGGCTGCTGGCTGCTTCCTCCTGCCGTGCCAGGTGACCGATCCCCCATTAGCAGGTGTCAGCTTACATGGTGTCCAGGCCAGGGAGGCCTTGAGAGCAGCAGC
The DNA here is from genome assembly GCF_964204655.1 of Triturus cristatus. Classification (NCBI taxonomy): domain Eukaryota; kingdom Metazoa; phylum Chordata; class Amphibia; order Caudata; family Salamandridae; genus Triturus; species Triturus cristatus. The sequence continues at coordinate 633,554,839 of NC_140589.1, read as the reverse complement.
AGGAAGCCTGGTTGAAGTGCATACTGCGGAGAAGACCTCAAGAGCAATGAGGTTGCCCTGTACCAGTCATACTGGTCTATGGAGGGAGATACTAAGGAGTGGTGGACTCACAGATTTTGCTTTGAGAGGTGTGCTCTTATGTGGGCTGTGCGCAGTCACAGTCAGAGTGGACATCTGGCTGGCAAACTTCTGACAAGTAAGACCCGGGCCATCACCCATGATATGGATCCTTCAGATGGGTTTGGGAGAGTTCTGTACAGTTCTCCTGGAGGAACATGCTTGTTTACACTGTCGGTTTCCTCCCATTACATGTTTGTCTTCATTAAAGATTTGGAACGCGAAGATCATGCACGTCCCTCCCTTTGCAACAAACGGCATCTCGCTGCCCTTCGCGGTCAATTGCGCTTACAGCGTACCAATAAGGCGGAGCGGCTTCTAGTCAACCTTAAACAAAAGTTTTACACAGGCGGAGATAAGGTTGGGGCGTGCCTTGCGTGGCGCCTTCGGGCCCAGACTGCCCGATCTCACATTGCGAAGCTCAAGCAATCGGATGGCTCTTGGGCTATCTCGGAGGGGGACAAGGGCCTCACACTGGAGGCCTTCTATAGAGATCTCTATGCGCAGGTTCCCTGCTCCCCGGACTCGGTCAAGGCTTTCCTCGATTCTTGCCCCTGGGACCCTATTGATCCCTACTTTACGAAGTTACTTGATGAGCCTATCTCCAATGAGGAAATTGCTAAAGCATTAAAACAGCTCCCGATAGGAAAAATCCTGGGCCCTGACGGCCTGCCGGTCACTTATTATCAGGTTTTCTGCACGCAACAGCGGGATCACCTGCTTCATCTTTTTAATAGCTTCACTGATCACTACGGCCTTTCTCCTACGATGAATGAGGTGGAAATAGTGCTTATCCCCAAGCCTGGCAAAGACCCGACCATGACTGCCTCCTTCCACCCTATTGCCCTGTTAAAAACTGATGTCAAGATATTCACGAAAGTCTTGGCGAATCAGCTGGAACCATCAGGGTGCGGACAATATTCGCCGGATAGCCCATCTAGTGGAGAAATCGTGTCTCGGAGTTATCCCTGCCTGATCTCCCTGGATGCCAAAAAAGCATTTGATTGCGTGGACTGGGGCTTTCTTAGGGCGGTCCTCCAGAAGGTTGGTCTGGGACCTGGGTTTATTTCTAAACTGATGGCTTCCTATGCGAAGCCCACCACTCGCATTCATTTTAAAGCTTCCACTACGGCCCCTATTCTATACATCGCGGCACTCGACAGGTGTGCTCGCTCTCCCCTTTATTATTTGCCCTTGTGGTTCAGCCCCTGGCTATTGCTATACGTCGCAACCAAGACATATGGGGTATTCCGAAGGGGGGCACTGAGCATTAAGCCTCTCTTCTCGCCAAGGATCTTCTCCTATATCTGTACTCCCCATCGACCTCCCCCCCTGCAGTGGTGACACTTCCGGGTCCTTTGAAGCCACCTCTGGCTATCGGATCAACCTTTTGAAATCCCAGGCTCTTAATTTTACACTCTCGGCCCTGGAGGTCCAGGGGCTGCGGGACTTGCTCCCGGTGCAATGGACTGACAAGTCAATTCGCTACTTGGGCCTGAAGCTTACCCCTACACTTGTGTCATGGTCCTCGTCCAATTGGCCCAGATATCGGAAGTCCATTCGAGAGGAAATGCGTTGATGGGAAGGTCTCCCCCTGACGTGGTTAGGGTGACTCAACACCATCAAAATGTCCCTTCTTCCCAAAATTCTTTACCTGTTCCAATCTCTTCCTACTCCCATACCACACACGGATATTCTGGCCCTGCCACGCAATTTTACTAAATTTATATTAGGGAAATCTCGCCCTTGCTTCTTTCACAAAATTCTCATGCTTCCCAGATCCCAGGGTGGCCTTGCCTGCTCCAATTAGCTGGAATATGTTTGGGCCTGACATCTCCGGTTTATATCTGAATGGATTGTCCTTGAAAGCGAGAAGCACTGGTGTCACATGGACCGGGCGGTGTCCTGCAGGCCCTTGTGGGACCTAGCCTGGCTTCCGCGAGGGGGCCCGCCCTCGCAGTGCCTACATAGCCACTCCAACTAGAACGGTCCTGGAGATCTGGGATAGATTGGCAGTGCCCCAGGGCCTTACAACGTTTCCTTCCCCCAGCACCCCCTAACGCGTAACCCTACATTCTCTTCTGCCCTGCAACCTCAGGCTTTTGATGCCTGGACCGTGGAGGGACGGTGAGTCATCCAGGATTTTCTTTAGGGCACCACCCTCCATACCTTCAACCAGTTCAAACAATTCTTCCATCTCTCAGAAAGCGTACCTATGCAATACTGCCAGTGGCGTCATTGGCTTAGCTCTATGACATATATCCAGGAGGGGACTTGACGGCTCACCCTCTTTGAGTCCTTGTTTCGTAGGTTTGAGGGGTCAAGGGGTCTGATTTCCGAAACCTACGCTGTCCTTCAGCACTGTCAACAACTTGCACCTCATAGCTACCAGCTGCGTTGGGCCTTTGACCTGGCCGATGACGTTTCCCCGGAGGAGTGGACTCGCTTGTGGAGGGACATCCCCAAGGTGTAGCGTAGCACGCCTTAGCGCGAATCAGCATACAAACTAATGACACAATGGTATTATACCCCCACCCGTCTCCATTGGATATTCCCGAACTCCCCTTCGCTCTGCTGGAGATGCCAGAACGATAGAGGGGACTTCCTACACATCTGGTGGTCTTGTCCGGGTTTGGTGCTGTTTTGGAAGGAGGTCCTCAGTCACATTAAAGAGGTGGTGGGTTTCCCAACCCCTTCTTCCCGATCAGACATAAACAGCAAAAGGCGCACCACTTCCACAAATGTAAATGATATCAAATTAGTCTATGTACATGAGATATTTTCTTTTCAAAAGATCTTCTTTATTATTCATTTGTTAAAATGACATTTAAGAACAGCCAAAGCAGCCGACGCGTTTCGTCCAACTTGGGACTTCTTCAGGGCTGCAAAATGTATATATAAAACAATGTATAAATACCACGAATAACCACATCAAATATATACAAATCCAACAAACATTATCATTGACATTAGACAAATTCAAAAACGTATTACAAAAAAGAAACAACACTATAGACAATAAACAGAAGACATAAACTAGCTAAAAACAGGATTATAAATGAATTAACCGTTGTTGTAAATTCATGTTCGCTATTTTTCAATAAGGACAGATTATTAACTTACTGACATGTTTCTGGTTAAGTCACAGTTTAAGAATACACTTTAATGAATTCTAATTGGTTTCTTTGAACCAAGTCTCATTCCTCAGCCAAATTTGCATCGACCGTAATTAATTAGGTCAGACAGGATTATGAGTTTGTTCTCAACTAGCTCAATGAAGATTTAAAAAGAAAGCAGCAAGAAAAAGAGGAGACTCAAGGGTGTACCCACCGTAAGAAACAATACATCTGTTTGTGTGTGTTTTCTTGTAATTTCTAAAGCGTCATTCATAAGTCACTAGGAAAAGTCAAAGTGAGAAGACATTACTCAACGGAATAAACTAATGATTGTGAGAAACAAATTAACAAAAGGTGCGTCATGTGTTATGACGAGCTGAATCCTGACCGGAAGAAGTTTAACAACGACATAAGCATAAAAAAGTAATATAAGAGATTTCATAATACAGGTTAGCAAACATGTAACACCTGATCAAATGTCCCATATATATCCCTGAGGGAACGTTTTCTAAATATATGTGCGAGAGTACAGAAAGATAAAAGAAAGAAGAGAACTCCCCCTGGGGGTATGTGTACTTACATTCATAAGATAGAGAATGTTTCGAATGGGATACAGGTCTGAACCAGACAAATAGCAATCGTTGGTCCCGTCTTTTTTATCAATAATATAACACCGGGTCAAAGGTTTATCCAATGATAAGGATAGGAGTCAAAGTCTTTAACATGCCTAAAAGTGAAAACACAGCCAAATAATAATCCAAGAGAACAAAGCGTATTAAGTTAATTAAACACCCTCACTCAATGTTTTATATGTAGGTGGACCCATATTTTATAAAAGCAGTCAAAATGGAAAAAGAAAGAAAAGTAATCTAAAGAATCAAATAAGATGTCTGAACAACCGGTTTGCAAGCGAAATTGCAATGAAAGATGGAATGGTCTCAGTGTCACCTTCCGTAGTGTTGTTTAAAAAAAGGGGATATTAAAAGGTAAGTACCAGGGCTAGCATGAGAAATCAGGTTAATGTCATATTGACATGCAGACATGGTACTGGAATGTCACCAGCCCTAAGGTCTATGCCCAGTTGAGATTTAAGTTTACTAAAATAAGAGTAGAAAGTTAGGTCATCCAAAAGATCACAAAAAGAAGGCACAATCCTAAGTTCCTAAAAAACCTACCCGATTCCGCATATTCAAAATCCTGGACGGGAACCAATCTTTTAGAAGTCTGTAACAAACGGGACTCGCGCTCGTCTGTTTAAATAGTATTTGACCCCATGCAAACTCCAAACACCTGAGTCCCGAGCCTTATTTCCGGGATTCACGTCATCGCGTAATCGCTAAGCACTGTGTGTCAACCAAGCCGCCATCTTAGAAAGATAAAATATATTGAGCATTCCTATATGACAAACATTCGATTAGAAATTATATGACTAACGAACAACAAAAATCAACGATGATCTATGTTTATGTTTTTATGTGCAATCTTGTTTGGACGCAAGTCCTTATGTATGAATTTGTAACGTAGCATCCTGAAAAATTTCAACGCATCAATGTCTCATTCATCGGCAATATCTGCTATTTTTTTGATAAAGCCAATGTTTTTCATCTATTTTTTTGATAAAGCCAATGTCTTTCGTCTATTCACAACTTCGCTACCTTTCGTTCTCTGTGTATGAATTTCACTCACTACAGTTATTACCTGTTAATGTCTCATTTATGACAATTACATTAACCCTGTTGTCTCCGTTTGGAACGACAGGCTATGTCATTGGATCTGCTGAACACTATCGGGTGACCCCTTTATCAAAATGTTGAACATTGATTCTCTCATATGACCTGTCTTATTTATGACAATCACATTAACCCTGTTGTCTCCGTTTGGAACGACAGGCTATGTCATTGGATCTGCTGAATACTATTGGGTGACCCCATAATCAAAATGTTGAACATTGGTTCTCTCACATGACCTGTTAGAGACTTACACTGCAAAGCGACCCCTCAAAACACCCCATATATGAGTTGATACTTTTGATTAGATCTTACATGCACATCGGTTCCTGTTTCTGATGATACGGACATGACCTCTCGTGCAAATATGATGTTTTTTGCTTTATTAATATGACCGCCACTTTAGATTCTTTCTGTTATGGGATGCCCGTGCTATGATCAAGCTTAATATTATTTAAATTAATACTCCCTGGGGCACATCGTCTTCTCTGAATTTTCTCTTTGAAATACTTGACCGGCTTCGTTGGGTAATAAAAAGGTTTACTTTGCCTTTCCAACATGGCGGCCGGCTTTGACGTTCACTAAAATACGAGGTTGATGCCATGGGTAAGCCGTAATTTGGTATCTTCGGTTAATAACTTTGTTTTTTCAATTATCACATTGGAGCTAGGATGTTGGGTTGCAAATTTATTTACCCACATAGTTGATACTTTCAAATCATGCCCACTCCAACATGGCCGCAGGTTTATTTGCAACTAATTTAATACGGAGTAGTGACTTGCTCGTACTAAAACAACTTTAACGGACTGTAATCTTACTCGTTATATGGTATACATATTGCTTTTCGTTCGTTGATTTTTGTTGTTCGTTAGTCATATAATTTCTAATCGAATGTTTGTCATATAGGAATGCTCAATATATTTTATCTTTCTAAGAAGGCGGCTTGGTTGACACACAGTGCTTAGCGATTACGCGATGACGTGAATCCCGGAAATAAGGCTCGGGACTCAGGTGTTTGGAGTTTGCATGGGGTCAAATACTATTTAAACAGACGAGCGCGAGTCCCGTTTGTTACAGACTTCTAAAAGATTGGTTCCCGTCCAGGATTTTGAATATGCGGAATCGGGTAGGTTTTTTAGGAACTTAGGATTGTGCCTTCTTTTTGTGATCTTTTGGATGACCTAACTTTCTACTCTTATTTTAGTAAACTTAAATCTCAACTGGGCATAGACCTTAGGGCTGGTGACATTCCAGTACCATGTCTGCATGTCAATATGACATTAACCTGATTTCTCATGCTAGCCCTGGTACTTACCTTTTAATATCCCCTTTTTTTAAACAACACTACGGAAGGTGACACTGAGACCATTCCATCTTTCATTGTAATTTCGCTTGCAAACCGGTTGTTCAGACATCTTATTTGATTCTTTAGATTACTTTTCTTTCTTTTTCCATTTTGACTGCTTTTATAAAATATGGGTCCACCTACATATAAAACATTGAGTGAGGGTGTTTAATTAACTTAATACGCTTTGTTCTCTTGGATTATTATTTGGCTGTGTTTTCACTTTTAGGCATGTTAAAGACTTTGACTCCTATCCTTATCATTGGATAAACCTTTGACCCGGTGTTATATTATTGATAAAAAAGACGGGACCAACGATTGCTATTTGTCTGGTTCAGACCTGTATCCCATTCGAAACATTCTCTATCTTATGAATGTAAGTACACATACCCCCAGGGGGAGTTCTCTTCTTTCTTTTATCTTTCTGTACTCTCGCACATATATTTAGAAAACGTTCCCTCAGGGATATATATGGGACATTTGATCAGGTGTTACATGTTTGCTAACCTGTATTATGAAATCTCTTATATTACTTTTTTATGCTTATGTCGTTGTTAAACTTCTTCCGGTCAGGATTCAGCTCGTCATAACACATGACGCACCTTTTGTTAATTTGTTTCTCACAATCATTAGTTTATTCCGTTGAGTAATGTCTTCTCACTTTGACTTTTCCTAGTGACTTATGAATGACGCTTTAGAAATTACAAGAAAACACACACAAACAGATGTATTGTTTCTTACGGTGGGTACACCCTTGAGTCTCCTCTTTTTCTTGCTGCTTTCTTTTTAAATCTTCATTGAGCTAGTTGAGTACAAACTCATAATCCTGTCTGACCTAATTAATTACGGTCGATGCAAATTTGGCTGAGGAATGAGACTTGGTTCAAAGAAACCAATTAGAATTCATTAAAGTGTATTCTTAAACTGTGACTTAACCAGAAACATGTCAGTAAGTTAATAATCTGTCCTTATTGAAAAATAGCGAACATGAATTTACAACAACGGTTAATTCATTTATAATCCTGTTTTTAGCTAGTTTATGTCTTCTGTTTATTGTCTATAGTGTTGTTTCTTTTTTGTAATACGTTTTTGAATTTGTCTAATGTCAATGATAATGTTTGTTGGATTTGTATATATTTGATGTGGTTATTCGTGGTATTTATACATTGTTTTATATATACATTTTGCAGCCCTGAAGAAGTCCCAAGTTGGACGAAACGCGTCGGCTGCTTTGGCTGTTCTTAAATGTCATTTTAACAAATGAATAATAAAGAAGATCTTTTGAAAAGAAAATATCTCATGTACATAGACTAATTTGATATCATTTACATTTGTGGAAGTGGTGCGCCTTTTGCTGTTTATGTCTCATTTTGCCCCAGTATTTGGGGAGGTATTGTGTTAGCGGGTACCATTCAAGAGCGCACACACAGGGTGAATTTGAATTTGTCACCAACTAACTCAAGGGGTAATTGTTAATCCGGTGCTGTCCCAGAGGGTTACCGCCGACTCTGTTCCTTCTGACCCTTCTTCCCGATCACTAGCCATGTTGGGCATTCAGCCCGGCACGCTGAAGGCCATGACTTCCGCAGACTGGCACCTAATCCTTCATCTATTGGGAGCAGCAAGACAATCCATTGCCTCCTACTGGAAGCGGCCCCATCCTCCTCCTATTGCCGTATGATTCCTTCAGCTGTGGGATGTCTTGGCCTCAAAATTACTCAAGGCACGCCTCAATCACACAGACACACGATTTAATCGCATCTGGCAGCCACTTATACGCTACTTCACTAGAACCGAGCACTCCCGCCTGATGCCCCCCAGGCTTCGCGCCCTACAGTTGTTTGATGACTCCCTGGAGCCCTTCTCCTGGGGTCGGAGGTCGAAATCCCGGAGCAGCCCACTTAAGCTGGCAGGCGGGTCCCCTTGCCCCTGAGATCACTGGCCCCCACTCTAGGGTCAGGCCCCCCCACACCCTGGCGCATCCACCCTTGATCCCCCTCCTCCCTCTTCCCCCTCCTAAGGGGGCGCACCCTTAACTGATCCATCTGTGCTTACCTCTTTTCTGACTCTTGTTTCTTTTCTTTTCTTTGTTGTTGTATGTTTCCCCCCATATTATGTATGGTAAAGATTCTTAGTATTGTCGCAGTGCGAGGTATTTCCCTCCTGCGAGGTGGGGGTTTCATATTTGCTGGGCCCATGTTTGCTTAGACCCTTTTGACTACCCAGCTGAAGTGCTATGCCATTCTTATACTTTAAGATCGAATCCTGATTTGGCTGCTGTACTCTTGTCTCTCCCATGGTCTCTCCCTTGCCCCAGGTCCTTTTGCGCCACCACCTGTGACTTGGGAGGGCCCCGTGCCTTTAAATGCATCTGTATACCAGGGCTTGTGGGTAAGGGGCTGTTCTGCTGGGTCGATCCTGAGATGATAACATACTGTATAACCTAGCTTATGATGCCATCCCACCACTGTTTTCTTTTGCTGCGACATGCCTTCTATTTGCTTATACTTAATAAACAGATGTTAAACAAAAACATGGTAAGATTGAGTTATCCCCAACTGGCATACTTAGTTTACTTAAAATTCCCTAGTAAGGTGGCATTACCTGTGCCCAGGGCCTGCAAATTAAAAGCTACTAGTGGGCCTGAAGCACTGATTGTGCCACCCGCTTAAGCAGCACTTTAAACATATCTCAGGCCTGCGATTGCAGCCCGTGTGTGCAGTTTTAACCTGCCATTTTGACCTGGCAAAATAAACTTTCTGCAAAAAGAAAAAATGATGGACAGAATGCAGAACAATGCCATACATTCATCCCAGTACAGAGATCTGAGCATAAATCCATCTTTTTTTTTGCTCACCATGCCTTTCCAGTTTAAACCCAGCCATATGCAAATCAATCTTGACCCTGCACCCAATGGGAACAGTCCAGCCCGAACTGCCAGGCCAGGTCCTCCCAGGACTGGTAACAAGCATCCTAGGACCGGTTTCGGGGTTACACCCCTCATCAGCCAGGATAGCTTGACTCCAGTGGCATGAGAGCACGGGACCCACGCCTTGGCATTCCTGTCCCACTCGGGGTGACAAATGCAAAAAGAAAAACTGATGGACAGAAGGCAGAACAATGGCATACATTCATAACAGTACAGAGATCTGGGCCTAAATCCATCATTTTTTTTGCTCCCCATGCCTTTCCAGTTTAAACCCAGTCATGTGCAAATCAGTCTTGACCCTGCGCCCAATGGGAACAGTCCAGCCTGAACTGCCAGGCCAGGTCCTCCCTGGACTGGAAACAAGCATCCCACAACCGGTTTCGCGAATAAACTTTCTGCCAGGCCCAAGCCTTCCTTTTTAATACAAAGGTCCTGGGCAGCTCAGAGGGAAGGGTGCAATGTATTTAAAAAGTAGGACATGTAATTTTTTGTGTTTACATGTCCTGGTAGTGAAAAACTCTTAAATTAGTTTTTTAACTACTGCAAGGCACTCCCATAGGATAATATCGGAGTTACCTTATTATATTTAGTAGGCTGTAATATCCAAAAGTGATCTTGTAACCAAGTCATGTCTGGTGTCTTTGGAATTGTAATGAAAAATCCTAACTAATGGGGAAGTTGGATTTTAAATTCCAATTTTGAAAATGTCAGTTTCAGAAAGTGGGTCTTTTCCTGCCTTAGCCATTTGGTGCCTTAAGCCTGTCTCTGGGTCACGTGGCTGGGTGTAGTTGGCAGGTGAGCTTTCTGTATACCTTCTAGACAGCCACACACAATAAGGAGTTTAGGTGTGCAAGGATGGATCATCAGTGGCAGGATGGGTGGGAAGAGCTAGGCACAGCCCCACTTACAGTTGAATAAGCTTTGTCCTGCCTTCACACAAAGGACTGCATACCCTGTGTAGTTATTATGGATCCAGGGCTAGAAAGGCATGGCACCTGTGCACTTCGAAGGCCTACCTCTTGAAGCTTCTCCCCACTTCAAAGGCATTACTGGGTATAACTACTGGACCTCAGACATCAACCCTTCAGTACACTTCTGGACCTGTGGATACTCTGTCAGGAAGAAGGACTGCTGTGCTGCTGAAAGGGCTGCCACTCTTCTGGACTGCTGCTCTGAAGGACTGCTGCTCTGCTGTGCTGACCTGCTGCCTGCTGCCCTCTTCCCTGGGTGAGAAGGACTAGAGCTGCATCTCTTGAACCCAGAACCCCAGAGTGACTCCAAGGACTAGTTGGCTGGCCTCTTGATCTGAAGCCTCAGGGACACAACAGGCTTCCAACAACCTTGCACCTGAACCTGGACTCTGCCATCTGGGAGTCTACCCTTCCAAGTGTTGCCACTCCAGTCTTGGGTCCATGGAAGTGGTCCTAATGTGCTTCCCAGTCTCTGTGGATCCAGCAGAACCGACGCATCTCCTCTGCTGTACGGTGCAACCTTGAGCAGAACTGATGCATCACCGCTGCTGTGTGGATTGAATCCATCACAAAGACCCGCATCGCCGCCATTGCCAACAACCTCTTTGGAACCGCTGCTGCATGATGCATCCTCAGTGCAGGACCTTGCATCCCTCACCGACAAGAGCCTTGACAGCGATGCTGGACTCCGCATCACAGTCTCGCAGCTTCTCTGAACCAACGCATTGCCCTGACTGCGCAACACAAATCGTCAATGTCGGGCTTTTCATTGCAAGCCCTCATAGATGGGATCCTCGACAATGACACAGGACCTTGCAATGCTGCCTCACCACACCTCGGAGCCAACACATCCCTTCAGCTGCACAACACTGATCCTTGCAATGTTCCACATACAAGGATTTAAGGTACTTTGGGTCCATGTAGCCGGCCTACACTTCATGGCGGTTGGCCTGAACTTGTGACTTTGTACCGGTCTGGCGAGACCAGATAGCCACCATTGGCACTTTGTGCTTTCTGGTGTTGTTTTCATTGAAATCTTTAAAATTACATATCTAATTTCTACTAATTGGATTTTTGTTGATTTGGTCTTGTTTTATGTGTTAAAGAAAACTCTATTGTAACTTGATGTCGGATCCTTTTTGTGTGGTGTTTTCACTTTACTACTGTTTGAAGTGTTGCACAAATACTTTACACATTGTCTCTAAGTTAAAACTGACTGCTCTGTGGAAAGCTGCCAGTGGGTTGAGCACAGGTTAATATAGGGTTGGCTTGTGCCTCACCCTGACAAGGATTGTGGTTGCTGCTTGACATGGGCTTAAACTCTAGCCAACTAACAACCCAGTTTCTTACAAATTAAATCAACACATTGGTTTGCAAAAATTATAGTCTCAAGTGTCTGTCTTTTTTATTATCTCAAAGGGACCTAGACTTCCAGTAAGTATCCTCTGTTCATAGTAAAAGTCTCACCCTTAATCATATGTATCAGTACAAAGGTTCACTATTTTTGTGCAGTGACCTTGCATCATGTGTCGAAAATTCTCTCACCACGACTGTCCCAAGTAATCTCCCAAACGTGATGCAAGTCTCCTCTTTTTTGTAGTCCTTACTGCTCCAGTGGGACAACAAACTTATTTTCACAAAATACTGAGCGGCATGATTTTGAGCTTGCCTCCTTCATAGTGGGTGCTTATTGTTCCTGGCAAGTTATATTAGTTCCTGACAGGGTAGTTCACTGTGGAGATTTGTCCGAGGGGCAGGTGTGAATTATCAAGAACACAGACTCACATTGCACCAGGAAGACATTGTTCTGATTGCTGCCCTTGTCACAGTACAGACCTCTTATTTCCCTACCTCTGGGGTGGACAACTTGCTATCCAGTCTGATATACAGGTGAGCAGTGATCCCTCAAGGGGGAGGTAGGTGCCTCTTCTGCTCCTCTCCTGAGGTTACATCTTGCTCCAGAGACCAGGATCGGACAGGAAGACACAAAAACAGCCTTAGTGTGTGCATGTAAGAACCGGGGTCCCAGGGACCACTGACTCCGACACGATAGCTTGGTGCGAGGCAGGTAGGCACGCCCGAGGCTATGTGTGAAGTAGTTGTGCAGCACACTCCCACTCTGACACAGTAGAGCACACACAATAAGGAGACACCACTCCAGTTTCATTCATGAAAACAAGTATCTTTATCTACTTCCTGTCAAGGTTGGAAACGCAAAGTTCTCGAAGGATGCAGAGTAAACAGTTCGTTAGCTCATTCCAGCAGAGGGGGGCATTGCCCAGACGGCTACTACTCGTGTCTGGCTATGTTGATAAGGTCCTCAGGCCCCAGGAGCCCCTGGGGCTACCGCAAACAGGGCGGGCCTCCGAGTTGGCGTAGGCCCCAATCTTCCCGACTCACCGCTCTGTCCCTGCGGGAGAATTCAGGCCCCAAAACTGCGTCGGCTCCAGCCTGCACAGGACGCTCCCCAGTCAGCCCGCTCCTCACTTCGCTTGGGGCTTTGACCAGGGAGGCAGATCGACTCGCTGACTTCACCAGGGCCCTCTGCTTCCCAGAAACCGGCCTGTGGGCGCCGCACTTCTCAGGGCCCCTCTCGCGAGTGCCGGAAGCAAGCCCGGAACTCCTAGCTGGTTCCTCGTTCAGCAGCAAATCAGGGCATGTCTTCCAGGGGGGTGCGGCTGATGACGCGGATGGCACCCCGGTTGCCAGGTGATGCTCTCCTTCGCACGCTCAAGCTCAGCACTGCCTCGGTGGCAACCGCGGCGGCCCTCACTCCAAATCAGGGGGCTGCGGCGGTGATCTCGGCCTCCACAACTCTTCTCCCAGCAGCGCAGAGGGTGCGGCGGTGATCTCGGCCACAGCACTTCCCAGTCACAGCGCTCGCGTGAAGTTTCCCGGCCACCGGCAGTGAATCCCCCATGCCTAGCGGTTCTTCTCTTCACAGCACGGGGCGGCGGCGGTGATCTTGGCCACAGCGCTTCTCCACAGCCCCAGCGCTCGCACCCGCTGCAGTGATCTTGGGCACAGGGTGCTCACTGACTCAGCGCCAGGCGGCAATTTCCCGGTTCTGGGCACACAGTGCCTCGCTGATTCAGCGCTTGGTGTTAAGGACAGTTGCTGGCTACCCAGCGCTTCACAGTACCTTCAGGGGCCCCAGACAGCAACGGCTCTCTCAGGTTCATAGCGCTCCGCAGTCACGGCGCTGGTGGTGGGTTTCCGGTTTCAGGCATACAGCGCGTCACAGTCACTGCGCTGATAATGGATCTCAGGCGTCCGTTGTAGGGAAAGGGAATATGGCAGTCCTGGGGCAGGCACCCTGGAGATGGTATTCCTGGTTCTCCTCTCACATGGCAAGGTCAGCAGGCAGGGTAACTCACTAACTTGGGGCAGCAGTTCCTAGGACCAGTCAGCCTCAGTAGTGTAGCAATCCCCCTAGCTCAGCTGCCTTCACTCCAGCGGAGGGTCTTCCAGGTCCAGTAGTGTAACTGACTTATCAGATTCCCTCCTTTTCTTTTATGCCCCTAGGCCAGGTGACCCGCCAAAAATGTGGCAAGATGGGGGGTTTGGAAGGTTTTAGAAGAATCTGGGGACTCTGTGGTGTCTGTCTATGGTGACAAGAGGCGGGACGGTCAAGGTTACAGTAGCATTAAGTCCCAGCCGCATTCCAACTTCTAGAGCGCAGATCGGACAGTGGCCTCACCGCAGTAGCAGGGGCCTGTGGCAACCATGTTTTTAGAAGAGAACACCTGCACCTCTGCACTGTTTAGCAGCGGTAAGGCACCCATAGTTCTATGTCCAGCAAAAATGGCAGTCAATAACAAGGCAAAAAGGGAAAAAATTTAGGGGAAGACCACCCTAGGGCTGACAGGTCTAACAGTGCAGCATCCTGCTCCTCTCCTAAGCCATCTTGGAAAACTCAGGGAGGGTGCTTCATGGGAGAGCTTATGCCAGAAAACGTAGTAGTTCAATCAGTGCTATACACTCAGGGCCACATTTATGAGTAGTGTCGCATCGCTGTGTGAAAGCAGCGATGCAACACTTCTCAGTGCACCCTCCTTGCGACACGAATGATGCGTCATATTTACTGTATGACGCATCATGTCGCAAGGAATGACAGATACGTCAGTATTACTGACGTATCTGTTGGTGCAAAAGTGGCGCATTGCTGGAGTTGTGTCGGAAGCATGATGTAAATCCAGCAATGTTTCTTTCACATGGGGCAAGCCCAATGTGAAAGGGCCTGCGTCACCCTTATGCCTGCCATGAGGCAGGTGTAAGGTTTTGATGCATTGGTGTCCTAGAAGTGGCACAGCAAAATCTCATAGATTTTACTGTGCCACACCTACGACCCTTTCTTGCAGGGGAATGCCCACCCTGTTTACATTATACCTGATGCAGGTATAATGTAACGCAGTGGTTTAGGAAGTGACACATCTGCCTATATGCGTCCCTTTGTAAATTTGGCAGAACATGGCGCATTATTTACGCCGCCGCTGTGTCACTAAAAGTGAGGCAACAGCAGCGCAAAAGTGACACAGGCCTTCATAAATAAGGCCCTAAGATTTTCCACCACCTCCAAATTAGAATGCTGCTGGGATCTGGAAAGTTAAGAAGACTATGACTGATCTCACAGAGTTCCTGGTTCCTAAGGAAGAAATGAAAGGAGCCCTGCATTAAACACAAATAATTTCAATAATTTGAAGACAAGGCCAAAACCAATAGGGTTTTAATGGAAAAGCTGCCACCAGTTTACCTAGCAGGTGTATGCATTGAAAATTAAGCTAGCAGGTGTATACATTGAAATTATCATTAAAGATGTGGTGCCTACCCTCTGTTTCAAAGGTGATGTGCCTTCCCTGTGGGTTCAGGGGCAACAATCATATATAAAGTATGAACACTTTCAGGAGTGTTTCTGGGGAAGTAGTGCTAAGTACAGGTAGCATCGTCCAGGTATTAATGTCCATAATATCCACGTAAGGAGACAAACTCTTAGGAATGGGAAGATATGTGAACATTTTCTGCTTCCTCAGAAGCATTGTCTTAATGTCCTCACGACGTGATTTAACATGTTAAATTTCTAGTTTCAATTCAGCAAGCCAATCAACTGAATCTATATTGGTTTATTAATAAATTGTTATCAGTATTTACAATCACCAGCCTGGCAGCCTCTGCTTCTGGCGTAGTGAATACAGATTATTTTTATTTGACCCCATAACGTCACAGAACGTATATCCATTTTTTTGCTGTTACATCTGGCTGGTAGCTTGTGCATGTTGAGGGGGCATGTGTATTCCACACTATGTGTATGTGTGTGATTATGTTTCTATATTGGTGCATATGTGAGCGCGTGTGTGTGTCTTGTATGTGTCTGTGTGTGGACATATATTGTTGGCCATTCTTCAACATATCTTTATATCTTGCCCAATTTGCTTATCTCGTTCAAGCATTCATTTATTTACTCTGGGGTGATGCATGTGTCCTGAACGTTTAGCGTACCATGCAACTTAACTACTATTAGGAAACTACTATAAATGTCATGCTGATGCTGTGCCGCATCAAGAAAGTGGTGGTAGGAAAGATCGAATAAATCTCAGCTACTGGTGATCCGAAGCCTCATTTAACTCAATCGCTTTTCACCCATTTTACTACTCTAGACAGTAACCAGTCATGTGCAAAACAGTCTTGGTCCCTGCTCCATTGGGAAAAGTCTAGCCCAAAGTGCCAGCCTATGTTCCCCCTAGAGTGATTTGCTTACAGGCCTGTACATGCAAATAGGTTTATCAAATATAATCAGCGCTTAATTTGTGCCGGTGGTTGGCGGTGGGGGCCACCAATACTTCTTTTTGGGGACCAGCGCTTATTTTTCTGCATCACATGTTTACCAAGTGCAAAAGTGGGAAAAACACACAGATCGGAAAGGCAGAGGAGGAGAAAAACGGCAAAACCGCCACAAAGGGGGAAAATAGGACCCTGCAAGAGCGAGAAAAAGGGGCAGGGAGTGTCTGTCAGAGGATTATAGACGAAGCATTGGTATTCCACACCCTGACGTTTAAAGGGGCCAGTCGCTGGCTTCTCAGCAGAGCTCCGGGCACCAGCACTCTTTCTTTCACAAATGTAGCACTACATATATCTCTTCATGTTAACAAACTGTACAAAGCACATTTATTTTTTCCCAAACTCCTATACATGTATCCAAAACCCAAATATTTCCTGAATATTCGAAGTCCGGGTGTCTCATCTAGCATTCTTTTTGTCACTGTTCCTTTTCCCAAAGTCCTGCCTTACATCCTGGGGTGTGGGCAGGGTTATCATTTAGGCTCATTAGCTTCCTTAGAAATTGAACTGCTCACAGCACTCTAGATTTCAGAGGCGCCATTTGGTGTGTCTGTGGCACTGGCAGTCACAGTCACTTAATAGAGGAAAGAGCACTTCGGTAACTGATGGGATGTGAGGGTCTCCATCCGCAACAGTCTGCAGCTTCAAATGTGACTTTTCGATCTATTTTGTGAGATTCAAACTGTTTACTTTTACATATAATAACGGGTTTTCTATCCACACCCTGTGATTTCCCAAGAGTGGGGTTAATGTTATTTACTGTGCTGCCACTGGGCGAAAGGTATTGTAATGTCACTTGTTGGCATGTCAGAGGTCAAGGGGTGTGCTATCTCACTCACTATGCCTAGAAGTTTGGTGAAAATACGACAGTGTGCTCTGGACTTGAGGAAAACATCTGGAAATCACAGGATGTGGATATAAAACCCTTCATTATATCTAAAAGTAAACTGTTTGAATCTGACAAAATAGTTAGAAAAGGCACATCAGAGCCACACTGTTTCAAGTGTATATGTTCATTGTTATGAGGTGAATTTTGATGCCATAACAGAAAAGACAGACAGAGGCACCCAAATACGGGCCAGGTCGCACGCTGCGCCAAGGACGGTATTCTAGCTTACATGTTTACATACTATCCGCGCCTAGCGTGAAGGATTCTAGTTAAGCTGCTTTGGCCCCTTTAAGAGACCCTCCCACCCTCTCCCATCTTAAGCACCGATTAAAAGCCTTGGCTTTCCCCTTGGCAGCAACACGTATGATAGCCAAATTGCAATAAATCGCCATCTTGTCATATTCCAGTGACATTCCCTACCACCCCTAGCACAGAACAGGCCATCCGAGTGCAGACGCAGAGAAGTGCAAATGAAAGAACAGCCGTGCAGAGAATACTTTATTGCAAGAGATCTATTGGCAAACCTGGTCGCAGCCCATCGACAGGCCTTTTGTGGGTTGTGCGTTACTGTTGAACATCGAGAAGAATTGAATAGTACGTCTGATGCCCTTTCTTGTGCTAGGAGTTGGAGTTAATCAGTGGGGCCTAAAAGCAAAGGCATTCAGTAAGTCATCACTCCTCAGCACCTGCTCAAAGGATTTCAGCTCCAATTAAACTAGACCTTGCCTGCAGGCGGAAGAGCAGTTCTGTGTTTGAACAGATTCAGAAAGGATTTCTAATAACTTACACAGGCCCTGGGTAACAGAGGTTGTTAGATAATTTTCTGCACAATTGCTAACAGATCTTGAAGAATTTCCTGTGGCCAGAAGGACAGTCAGAAAGGATGCTTTGGTCCATGAATAACTGCAGCCGCCCCCTCGCAGAAGATAATTTGCCCAGTCTAATTTAAGCAGGTGTTCAGTGGCCAGAGGGTGAATCGGTTAATGAGGTGCTTGGCTCCGGAGGTTTGAACAGTATCTCCTTATTTCACATGGGGCTGCTAGACTCCGGCAAATCAGGCACAGCAAAAGGCAAAATCAGACACACTGCACAGAGCAGCAGACTGAGCAAAATGAAATATTCAAGCTGACCACAAGCACGATTTTTACAACCATGGGACTCAATTAAAGGTCTGTAGGAAAGAACTCATCGCTTTTTCTTCTGGCATGAAAAACCAGAGCAACATCCTGTGATTGCATGTCAGAATATCAAATATATTGACAAATGTCCACTTGGGCTAGATTGATAGCTTGCCATGAGTGATAGCCCACTGGGGCATAATTGATTCCAAAAAAGACGGAAAGTGCAATGTGCAAATAATTAATCATTAACGCGCAAATTATAAGTGTATATATTTTATACAGTTTACAATGAAATTACATGCATACTATCGATATATAATTGTCATAAGCGTTTTAAATCATATTGTCAATGGTATACTATATTGAATATATGGAAAACTACGAGTCTCTCTTCACATACACTGAAATTGTAGTTTAGGAAAATGACGTGTGTAACACAGTAAAATGGCCATGGAAATCAAATCTCCCTGTCAGTGAACAAGGGTGCATTGCACTTGAAACACGTTTGACAAGTGGCTGATTGGGAATACATTCTTTTAAAACCGCACATGTCTTCGTTTTCCTTCAAGTAATTGGGAGAATTTGGATAAACAAAAAAACAAAAAACAAAAAAAAAATATATATATATTTGAGATGTCATCAGTGATGTCATGAGTGATGTCACTGACCATGTCATGAGTGATGTAATATGTGACGTCATCAGCAGTGCATTGCGGGCACGCGAGTTATAGTTAGCTGAACTAACTATAACGGGTGAATTTCAATGGTTTTGTACGAGTGAAATGTCCAGCTAACTATAATGCCCCTGAAACCTATGGTTTTTTCAGTGAATTTCTAAGGTTTTTTAAATGCTAATTCCTAACTATAACGTGCCTGAAACCTATGGTTTTTTCAGTGAATTTCAAAGGTTTCTTAAATGCTAATTTCTAACATTAACGTGACTGAAACCTATGGTTTTTTAAGTGAATTTCAGAAGTTTTTTAAATGCTAGTTTCTAACTATGCCTACAGAGGTAGGACATGTGAAGAAAGAAGAAAAAAAGCACAGAAAGAAAAAAAGAAATGCAGAAAGAAGCAACAGAAGTCCTCAAAGACGAAGAAAAGTGCAGGAAGAAGGAAAACATGCAGAAAGAACAAACAGAGGAGCAGAAAGAAGCCTTGTTGCAAAATCATCCTGTACCCTCAACTTTTTCAGACGGGTGGTGGTAACTGAGTCTGACTAACCAGTCCCAGAGCCAGTGCTATGTTAAAAGACACTTAGAATACAGTGAAAACACCTACATACACTACGGAACTCTATGCGTTGCGGTACCCCTGTGATTACCATGTCCTACTCTGTAAGACCCTAATACATAATAGGGCAGGGGGATTAAAACCACCTCTTAAAACGCACCACAGGGCGCCTTTTCACACTGGTGAAGGGAGGGGGGTGCTTGAGGTGACATGTGTGCAAACATGCCCTGTGGCAAACTAGCCCACTAGGTACCTCCAGTAAGCGCTGTTGCAGAGAGGTGTAAAAAGCGGCACGGCCTGGACCACCTCTCTGCAACGCAGCGCAGTGGCGCTTACTGGAAGCACCTGGAGGGCTAGTTGGCCCCCAGGGGCCCTCAGGATTGAAGGGGAATTATATCCCCAACTTAAAATGCGCCACAGGGTGTATTTGCACACGTCACCTCAGGCCCCGCCCCCAGGCCGAGAAAAAAAGTGGGTCCCAAGTGGGTCCCAAAACGTGTTTTCTCCATGAAATTTCCATAGGAAAATTTAGACAAGGATAAGGTCAAACGGGTGAACGGTATTACCCCAAATTTGGCAGGGAGAAGATCTTGGTCTAGAAAGCACACTTTTGTTTATTTGGTGTAAATCCGTTCAGTAGTTTGGGAGAAATATTGAAATTTGTAGATATCGATATTTGGGAATTCTGCCATCTGATTGGCTGAGGCGTTACGAGCACAAGTTTGATGCTTATTGGCTGCGAGCGGTGCGAGCGGTTGCAACTAGGAAGTGTTGGTAGCCATTTTGTGATTCCGTTGAAATGAGTAAGGGGAAAAAGGGCAAAAAGGATAGGAAACAGGAGGACAGGAGCACTGTAACCTCTGTGGGGGAGTGCGAAGCGAAGAAGTCACTCCTACCGGACTGAAAGTGCGGTGTTGCTCAGAGTGACATGGTGCTGAGACGAGATGCTACTACACTCAGGTATGAAACCGAGAGCCTAAACCGTGAGGTCATTGCTGTAAAGTGAGGTGCTCTGGTCTTTGTAGCATACCTGTGGAAGTAGTGTTAGTAGGTGTTTATACCATACAGGGAGTGGGAAGCAAACTACTGACCTCTACCATGCGTTTATACTATACCGGAAGTGGGAAGCGAAGTACTCACGCCTACCGGTGTGAAGACTCGGGAATCAAACCGAGCTGATTGCTGTAAAGTGATGGGCTCTGGGCGCTGTAGCATACTGGCCGCTGTAGTATAACTGTGTAAGTAGTGTTAGTATGCGTTTATACTATACAGGGAGTGGGAAGCGAACTACTCACCCCACTGGTCTGAAGACTCGGGGATTAAACCGTGAACTCATTGCTGTAAAGTGATGTGCTATGGGCGCTGTAGCATACCTGTGTAAGTAGTATTAGTTTGTGTTTATACAATACAGGGAGTGGGAAGCGAACTGCTCACCCCTACCGGTCTCAAGACTTGTGGATGAAACCATGAGCTCATTGCTGTAAAGTCATGTGCTCTGTGTAGTATTCCAATGTAAGTCAGAGTAGAATGTTAGTATGTAATGCTACTATAATGTAAGTATGTAATGTTAGAATGTAGGGCTGTCATGAGGGGAATCTTGGGGAGTTTGTACAAGGTGCTGGAGAAGACGTTTGCCTTGCTGTCTGGTCCTGTTGGTGGCTGTTTAAGCTGTCTTCTTTTCCTGCAATAAATCTACTTATCGGTTCCACTGCTGTCTTCCTCTGCACTACATAAATTTGGTGACGAGCGGGAGAAGGTAAAAAGAAGGCAGCATTCACCAATATTTTGAGCTTGCTTGAGTTCTGCTGAAGACCCGTTTTCTTGGTGAAGCTGTTTCTACTCATCCCAGGGTCGTCGGCTCATCGAACTCTGTGATCCACTTTATATTTTTTGATTGTGGGCTTCCTCTGCCTCTTCACTACACTCTGGTTGCTGTACTACACGTGTGCAAGTAGTGCTTGTATGCGTTTATACTAATTCTGAAGTTATGCATTAACCAATGCATCATGGCCCTATGGAGCCACACCTCCCAGCCGCAGGTCATACAATGTCCCGGGGTGTGCATCCGCGGGACATTTATGTTTGCTATTACAGGGAGGGAGCATTGCTTCCACCCTGTGATAGTAAATTCTTGTTTGCCTCGTTGAAGCGAGAGGACAACCTCGTGTCGCTTCAATAAAGCGGATCTGGATGGTAAAAAAGGAGGGAAAAAAATGAAGCGGGGTCTCACCTGTTCATTTAAATGAGCCCACTGGTGGGTAATGTTCCAGGACCAATCCTATTATTACATTGCGGGGTCTCTGCAGCACTGGGGACCTTAATCTCACATGTAAATTAGGCGCGGGAGGGCACAGAGATGTTTCGCAGACTAGGGAATCGACACCTCCCCGGGAATTGTTTACGAATTGTTCGGGGGGCTTCGAGGCCAACTCAAGACTGGGGATCGGCAACCTCCGGGGCTTTACTTAAATATGCAGGGTGGGCCTCACCAGTCCTTGAAGCCTTGGTGGCCCTAGGCAGTGCCTTATTGGTTCTGTAATCACATGGGCAGTTCTCATGGTGTTAAAAAGTGATACACTCATAGAACCCTTGACGTTGTAGAATTACCCAGGCTTCATTTATGTAATAGTCTGTTGGTTTATATTTGGTAGGTGCACCACAAAATTATAAATGTTTTCCCTCATAACCTCCTATCAACCGCCGATTTTTGCAATAAACTACAGACAAGTGTTGTCAGAAAAAGAATACCCATACACTCACTTATTTATTGATAAAAAAATTACTTTTGTTAAAACAACACAAATAAATGAAAACGTAATTTTATTTGAATTACAGTAAAACATGAAAGAAGTGGGTGGGACTCCTCCGGAAGCGGCGTACAAAACCTGCAAGAGAAAAAAGAAACATAAGTATGTGTGCCATGTCCAAGAGAAAAAGAAAGGTAGCCAGAATGAAAGGAAGACATTGAGAATGGGACAGTGAGCTAGTGGATGGAAGGGAGAAGGGGAGGGAGAGTCAAAAGAACAGAGGGAGGAGGAGACAAAGTGTCGGCCTACTGCACCCAGCCCGCACTGTTCACCTCCCGTCACCCGTGTGTCTGGGATGCTGGGATCCGCGAGAAACAGTGCGGTCCAGCAAGTCTTTGAAATGAAAGAGAGATATGAATGAGGCCAGAGATTATATTATTATCTATGGCAACATCGCTTGCCTGCACCTGTGCACTCAGGCTGCTGGAACTCAGGCCCTTCCCCCGCACTGTGCTCAAATGCAGCTCCTGCACACGAGGCTTCACTGCTCACCTGCCACAACCGGTGTGTCCAACGACATGCCGGTGCGAGCTCTGACTCCGGGGTGCCTCTCAGGGTGGCACAGCAGGTCTCCGGTCTGGGACGGTGTCTTGATACCACGATGGAAGGCGTCAGAAAGGCCAGAGCATCAGCACCGGTTGAGCACCTGCTGCGTGCTTTTTCATGCAACTAACTTAGTGTCTGAAAAGGTAGAAATAATATAATGGTGGAAATGTCTTAAGGTAAATGAAGGTTTATTTCAAGCTTAAGAGAGAACACCAGTTGAGTACATCCTTCCTTCTTGAAGTACTATCTACCAACTGTTAGTGGTAATCATGGTTCAAAGAGGAGTTGGAGTGCACGAGAATAGACAAGGGTAAATAATAATATGTTATGCCAACGTTCACATACAAAGGAACAGAGCACATGCTAGGAGCATAATGTGCACGTGCAATGCAGTGGTGCAAGCCTGTGTGCATGTACACTTAGTAGTCAGCTCACTACAGTGCCCCAAAAGCCAACGGCACGTGTCTGTAGGGCAGCGCTGCCCGCTCGCTCAGGCCTACAGTACGGTCCAGCAGGTCCTTAAAATGAGACAGAGATGTGACTGAATGAGGTCAGAGATCACATCATTGCGCACAGCAACATCACTTGTTTGCACCTGCGCACCCAGGCTGATGCACCCCACCCCTCCCGTTGCACAGCGCTCAATTGCAGCCCCAGTGCACCCAGGCCCCACTGCTCACCTGCTGTCATTGGTGTGTATCCAAACACGACGGCCCGCAGGGTTCACAATTCAGATGTAGTTTTGATTGCCAGGATGATGTACACCTCATGGATCCCTTTTTTTATTGCGGATTGTGATATGCGAGGTGGATCCGGCCATATCATCTGAATCAGTGTGGAAGAACTGGGACATGTGGCGTCGTCGTTATCCTATTTATAAGTACGCAAAGTGGGCCGGGCTTGTGTACAGAAGGCCAGCGTAGGGGTGTGAATAATTATTCCGGGGACCCGGGCGTTGTTCAGTTCCTGCCTGGCCAGGAAGTGTACTTATGTGTGTGTCCATGTTGCAGTTTTGACGTCGCACAATCCGCAATTTACATTTATGTAGCATGTACCGGGAGGGCGGCAACTATCGCTAATGAGATGCTGTCCGAAAACATTGAATGGACAACATCACATGTCGTTGTCAAGGTTGTGGATATGCGCAGACACGCTTGTCATTGGTGTGCGGTATTATTGAAAATGTTGCTATCGTGAAGCGCACACATGTGAATGTGCTCGGATGGAGGGAGGATCAGCAGTGAGGCTACGTCATACACAGTGATAATGCTCATTACAGTCAAGCAATGCATGTCAAACGTGAATCTGAAAGTCTCACATATGACACACTACTATACTGGTAAAGCCTGACAACAGAGCATACTGCAACACAAATCTACACATTACTCTTTACTGATTGTCACATGTGATCTAGGATGTGCCCTGTGCCCGTGGCTGATGATACCCCTTCGAGCCACCAATACCCAGGCCGAAAGGCAGCACAATAATGCGAGCACACACACACACCAGGGGCATCGTGTAACACACATTTGTTTTTTGATGTAACGTTTCAGATGCATGGCTAGTGGAAGGCTACTGTACAGAGCATGATTATTGATCAAGATGATCGTTGTATGCTGTGTGTACTATAAGACATGTGTATACAGCAAAAAAGTTTTCAAAAAAGCTCTGTAAGCAGAAGAGGTGTCTCTCAGAAGAGGTGTCTCTCATCAAACGGTGTAGAGAGAATGACTAAAATGGGTAGGGTCCTCCAACTGTTACAATGGGAAATGTTATGAACCAATCAAAAGCTTTTTTTTAAGGTCACATGGCAATCGCGCACAGAGCGCGCAAGGAGGCCGCACCCGACGTGATTGTGAGAAAATATATTTACCATAATATAAGTTTATTACAGTTAGAAAAATATAAATGTGGAAAATATTTTAGATTATCACTTACTCTCATATACACTTTAAACTTATTTAGATATAGTTTTGAGACATAAAAAATATAAATGAGGGCATGACGTACCCGGAGCGATACCATACATCTATGATGTAACACAGGGCCTGGCAGCGTGCACTCGTCGCATACAGAACGCGCAGCCAGCGTGACCCTATACGTAGATGACGTAACGTGCGTATTGGGACCGCGCAGCCGTCGCGTACCAAACTAGGAGCTGGCGCGACCTTATACATATATGAAGTTAGGCGGGACATGGTGCTGCGAAGTCGTCGGATACGAAATGCGCATCCTTAACGAGTTTTGCAATATGGCGGATAGGATTCACGTGGTGATGGAGCTTGGTACACTACCGGTACAGGAGTCTAGTTTTCTAAAAAGAAAAAAATATATACATACTTTTTTTGAAGATATACAAAATTGCATAATTTTTCAAATAAAAAAAAAGAATAATAGAGTTCCAAAATATTACAAAAGAAGTGAAAAAAATATAGGTTTTATGAAAATTAAAATATGAAGTTAACATTTAAAAAACCTTTGAAATTCAGTGAAAAAACCATAGGTTTTACAGACATTATAGTTAGGAATTATCATTTAAAAAACCTTAGAAATTCACTGTAAAAACCATAGGTTTCAGGGACGTTATAGTTAGTTGGACATTTGACTCATATAAAACCATAGAAATTCGCCTGTTATAGTTAGTTGAGCTAACCGTAACTCGCGCGCCCGCAATGTACTGGTGATGACGTCACATATTACATCACTCATGACATGGTCAGGGACATCACTGATGACATCACTGATGACATCTCAAATGACAAGTGACTGCATGTATGAGAGATTGTATGGGTGAATGAGTGGATGTGTGTGCCGGAAGTGCAGCTTCGCAATCATCCGGCCCGCCAACCCACCTACCAAAGAACCCAACTACATCAGATGCATCCTTCTCAACACCCGCTCTGCTCACAAACACGCCGTTGAACTCTGGGACCTACTCGACTCCAACACCCCAGACGTCGCCTTCCTGATAGAGACCTGGCTGAACCCCTCCTCGGCACCCGACATCGCCATAGCCATCCCGGAAGGCTACAAGATCACCCGCAAGGACCGCACCAACAGAGTAGGAGGAGGAATCGCCATCGTCCACAGGGACACTCTCAAAGTTTCGACAAACACCGATGACATCCTAGCACCGCCGAACACCTACACTTCCAGATCCACACCGACCCCAACACCA
Source organism: Triturus cristatus (assembly GCF_964204655.1). NCBI lineage: Eukaryota > Metazoa > Chordata > Amphibia > Caudata > Salamandridae > Triturus > Triturus cristatus. The sequence goes on along the minus strand of NC_140589.1, from coordinate 633,529,026 downwards.
CCCTCAGAGAAACCCTCGTCTACAGACCCCCTGGACCCCAACCACAGTTCAGCCACTCCATCGCCGACTTCGTCAGCACACATGCCCTCGCCTCCACGGACTACATCCTCCCCGGGGACCTGAACTCCCACCTCAAGAACAACAACGACTCCAACTCTTCCACCTTGATCGCCAACCTCGGACTCAGACAACTCGTCACAACACCCACCCACTCTGCCAGACAGACGCTTGACCCCATCTTCTCCGCAAGCTCCCACGTCTCCTTCAACCACACCACTGAACTCCACTGGACCGACCACCGTTGCATCCACTTCACCTTCCGGAACCCCACCACACACCACCGCACCCAACAGATGCCTCGCCACTGCTGGAGCAAAGACCAGCTTACCACCACCCTCGCCCGGAGCCCACCCGCAGACCCGACCAAGCCCGCAACCTCAGACAGTGGATCGACGACTGCATCAACACCCTCGCACAGCTCAAGAAACCCTCCAACAGCCACACCAGAAAGAAAGCCAGCTGGTTCACTGAAGACCTCCAGGCCTCCATGCAAACCTGCCGAAAGCTAGAGAAGAACTGGATCCGTGAACGAACACCAGAAAGCTACGCAACCCACAAGAACGCCACCCGCAGACACCACCACCTCATCAGATCCGCCAAAAGGGCCTCCTTCAAAGACCGCCTAGACAACAATGCACACAACAGCAAAGAGCTCTTCAACATCATGAAGGAACTCTCCAATCCTAGCTCCAACATCGACGACATCCCGCCTTCGCAAGACCTGTACGACTCACTGGCCATCCTCTTCCACCACAAGAGCGCAGACATCCATGAATGCTTCGATGCTGCAACTGCCCCAGCAACCATCGAGACCTGTGCCCCCACGGCCACCACCCGCACCAACCGCCTGCTCTACTGGACCAACATCAATGATGACAACACCATCAAGATCATGAACACCGTGCACTCCGGATCCCCGTCAGACCCATGCCCACACCACATCTTCAACAAAGCCAGCACCACCATTGCACCCCATCTCCGGAAAGCCATCAACATCTCCTTCGAGACAGCAACCTTCCCGGAGAGCTGGAAGCACGCCGAGATCAACGCCTTACTCAAGAAACCCAAGGCAGACCCCAAGGACCTCAAGAACTTCCGACCCATCTCACTGCTCCCGCTCCTGGCGAAGGTCATCAAGAAGGCCGTCAACAAACAACTGACCAGCTTCCTCGAGGAGAACAACATCCTGGACCCGTCCCAGTCCGGGTTCCTCAGCAACCACAGCACCTAAACTGCCATCATCGCCGCCACCGACGACATCAGGACCCTGCTAGACAACGGAGAAACCGCGGCCCTCATCCTCCTGGACCTGTCAGCCGCCTTCGACACGGTCTGCCACTGAACACGACTCCACGGCGCCGGGATCCAAGAGAAGGCCATGGACTGGACCACCTCCTTCCTCTCCGGCAGAAAACAGAGCATCCGCCTCCCCCTTCTGCTCCGAAGCCACCGAGATCATATGGGGCGTACCGCATGGCTCATCCCTCAGCCCAACGCTGTTCAACATCTACATGGCACCGCTCGCCCACGTCGTCCGACTGCATGACTTCACATCATCTCTTACGCCGATGGTACCCAGCTGATCCTCTCCCTCACCAAGGACCCCCACACCACCAAAACTAACCTCCACGAAGGAATGAAGGCCGTCGCCGACTGGATGAGAAACAGCCGACTGAAGCTGAACTCGGACAAGACGGAGGTCCTCATCCTCGGATCCACCCCCTCGGCATGGGACGACTCCTGGTGGCCGACCGCACTAGGAACAGCGCCAACACCCACCGACCACGCACGCAACCTAGGGGTCATCCTCGACTCCACCCTCTTCATGACGAAGCAGGTCAACGCCGTCTCTTTCTCCTGCTTCAACACCCTCCGCATGCTCCGCATGCTCTACAAGTGGATCCCCACCGTAATGAGAAGGACGGTCACCCAGGCCTTCGTCAGCAGCAGACTGGACTAAGGAAACACCCTCTATGCAGGAGCCTCGGCCAAACTCCTGAAACGTCTCCAACACATCCAGAACGCCTCCACATGCCTGATCCTCGACATCCCTTGCCACAGCCACATCACACCCCACCTGAGAGAGCTACACTGGCTCCCCGTCAACAAGAGGATAACCTTCAAGCTCCTCACCCACGCACACAAAGCACTCCACTACACCGGACCAGCGTACCTCAACAGCCGACTCAGCTTCTACACCCCCACCCGCCAGCTCCGCTCCGCCGACCAGGCCCTCGCCACTGTCCCCCGCATCCAAAGAGTGACCTCCGGCGGAAGATCATTCTCCCACCTTGCCGCCAAGACATGGAACACCCTCCCCATCCTCCTACGGCAGACCCAAGACCTACTGGCCTTCAGAAAAATCCTCAAGACCTGGCTTTTCGAACAGTAGCAGCACCCCCCACCCCTTAGCGCCTTGAGACCCTCACGGGTAAGTAGTGCGCTTTACAAATGCTTTGATTGATTGACCTAGGAACCAGTAGGTGCATATGTAGTAACTGGTATTGGTGTGTCGATGGTTTCGAAAATGGTAGTCTGTATTTTACAGTGGGTGTATCAAAGGTTATATTAGAGTGTGAGGAGGTGCATCAGACTTTCACGTGGATGATGTCATCAGTGATGTCATTTGAGATGTCATCAGTGATGTCATCAGTGATGTCAATGACCATGTCATGAATGTTGTAATATGTGACGTCATCAGCAGTGCATTGCGGGGGCGCGAGTTATAGTTAGCTGAACTAACTATAACGGTGGTATTTCTCTGGTTTTATATGAGTGAAATGTCCAACTAACTATAATGTCCCTGAAAACTATGTTTTTTTCTGTGAATTTCAATGGTTTTTTAAATGCTAATTTCTAACTATAACGTCCCTGAAACCTATGGTTTTTTCAGTGAATTTCAAAGGTTTTTTAAATGCTCATTTCTAACTATAACATACTAGTCGCGTTTCCAGTGTGGTGGAGAAAGGTGAGCGTGGCCTCCAAAACACCTCTTAGCAATCCCACTGTGTGGGATTTACTGGAGGTAACAGAAGGAGTAGTGAGCCCCCAACGTCAACCTTGGGGCAAACTATCCCTTTTATTACCACCAGTAAGTCCCACACAGCAGGATTGCTAACTTTTTATATCAGGCCCCGCCCCCTCCCTGCACCACTGTGCAATCATGCCCCCTAGCATGTTGTAAGTTGGGAGATTAAGTCCCCTTGAATCCTGAGGGTCCCTGGGGGCCAACTAGCCTACCAGGTACCTCCAGTAAGCGACACAGAGCTGCGTTTAAGAGAGGTGTAAAAAGGGGCGTTGCCTCGGACCACCTCTCTGCAACACAGCTCTGTGGTGCATACTGGAGGTACCTGGTGGGCTAGTTGGCCCCCAGGGACCCTTAATATTCAAGGGGAATTAATTCCCCAACTTACAACGCGGCCCGGGGTGTGTTTGCAGAGTGATGCACTGAGGGGGCGGGGCCTCCAACGCCATGTCATTTTATTTTTTAGATGGGGGGCTGTGTGCACCCCTTCTTTTCCTATTTATTGGGCCCTGGGGACCCCATCCCCCAGGCCCTGACCCCTATTTTGTTATTTTTTTTTACAAAATAAGGGAAGGGGGCTGCGTGGCCCCCCTCCCGAAGCCATTTTTGGCCCGGGGACCCCATCCCCCAGGGCATGGCCAGTATTTAAAATTGTATTTACAATATTTCAAGGGGGCTGCGTGGCCCCCCTCCTCAGGCCATTTATGGCCCCAGGGACCCCATCCCCTGGGGTCAGCCTTTCCTTTTTAAAAATTTTTTGGGGGGGAGGGGGGCTGCATGGTCTCGCTCCCGGGCCACTGCTAGCCGTGGGGACCCTATCCCCCTGGGCCTGGCCACTCTGTTGGGGACCATGGGGGGAGCCCCAATGCCCTTACGGTCCCTGCCAGCTCCCCGCCTCCTGTGGGAGCCGGCATTGCTTTTCCGCAAAGGGAACTGCTGACATGCAGCTCCCCTTGTGGAAAAGCAATCTGCTTTGGATTTTGGAAGCGAGAGCAGGAAACCTGCTCTCGCTTCCAAAATCCAAACCAGTGTTTGCTATGACAGGGCGGGAGCCACACGGCTCCCGCTCTGCCACAGCAAACAGCAGTGTCCTGGGGGTGGGCACCCCAGGACACTGCAGGAACCAGCCCTGGGAATGGCGGTCCCCAGGGCCATCAAGGGCTCCAGGAGGGAGGCAGCGTGGCCCCCCTCCCTACCAGTGCAAAGCCCCAGGGAGGTGGTGGTCCCCGCATTTCCATATTTATTGCCTTGGGGAGGTGGTGGTCCCCTAGGTGTGTGGCGGGGGCTTGAGCCCCCCACACAGGTTTAAAAACAAAAAATAGAGCCCTGGGGAGGTGGTGTTCCCCGGGGCAGCGAGGGGGCAATTTAACCCCCCACGCATCACAGCCCTGGGGAGGTGGCAGTCCCCGGGGCTGCGGGGGGGCACCTGCCCCCCGCAGTTGTTTCTGAAAGACCCAGGGAGGTGGTGGTCCCCGGGACAGCATGGGGATTGGGACCCCCATGCATTGTTTTTACCGCCCCAGGGAGGTGATGGTCCTGGGGGCTGCAGGGGCCCCCGCAGGCCCCCGCTAATTGGCTGTGCCCCCAGGACCTGGCCCACCCGGGAGCTTGTTGAAAATGAAGCGCGGGAGCCCACGCTTCGTTTTTTAAAAATAATTTTGGTGGGATTCACGACCCCAACGCGATTTCTGCCGAAATTATAAAAAAAAATATTTTTTGGGCCCTGGGGGTCCTAGTGGGACCCTCTGAGCAGTCCTAGGGGGTCAGGGTGTTTCTAGCCTGCCCCCTTTTCTTATTTTTTCACTGTGTTTCACTGTTTTCTTGTGACTCGGTTCTACCGAGTCACAAGATGGCTGCCAACACTTCCTCGTTTGAAGTGTTGGTGGTCAATCAGAGGGAAGCTCATGCTCCGGAGGGTTCACAAATCCACCGCATCCCTAGATTTCGAAAATTTTTGATTTTTGAATTTCTCAAAAACTACTGAACGGATTTAAACAAAAAGGTCTCTTTCTGAACCAAGGGCTATATGTTTCAGGGGTGTTATAGTTAGCTGGACTTTTCACTTGTACAAAACCATTGAAATTCCTCCGTTATAGTTAGTTCAGCTAACTATAACTCGCGCGCCCGCAATGCACTGCTGATGACGTCACAAATTACATCACTCTTGACATGGTCAGTGACATCACTCATGACATCACTGATGACATCTCAAATGACATCACTGATGACATCATCCAGTGAATGTCTGTTTTTCTGAAAATTAAATATGTTTTATATATGTATATCTCAAGGTCGATGGAAGAATAAATGGGTATATAAGTGTCTAAATGGATGATTTGTTTTTGAAAAATTGATTTTGTAACTGACTGATTAAGTGTATCATAGTGAATACATGGCTTAGTGAGTAATGTTTAAATATGTAAATATCTGTATCAGTCTCTCACTTTGTGTATAAGTGGCTGCATGGGTTGGTGAGTATCTACATGGGTGTCTATATAGGTTATTAGTTGGTTTTTTGAGTATCAGTCTGAGTGTCTGCATGGTTCGGTGGGGGGGTATTACGTAGTGCATAGGTGCATGAATGAGTGACTCACTGTTTGTATGTGTTGAAGACAGCATTTGTGCAGGACTGTATGGGTGGATGAGTGTGTGTATGGGTGTGTTAGTGAGTGAATGACTGTCTCAATAGTGTCTTTATGAGTAACTACATATGTTTTAAACTAGTATATGTGACTATTGGTGTATATAAGTGAGTATATGTGAGAGTGAGAGATTGAAAGAGTTCCTGTATGAATAAGTATGTGTTTCTATAAGTGATTGTTTAAAAGACTAAGTACGTGTAAGTTTCCGTAGAAGTAAGTGTGGTGGTGTGTGTATAACTGTATATGCAAGTAAATGTATGTTTGATTCTTTATTAGCATGAGTGACTATGTGTGTGAGTAACTCTATGGATGAGTGTCATTGTGTAACAGGATGTATAGGTGTATGAGTACATATGATGAGTGAGTACATGTATGAGTGACTGTATAGGACTGTTGGTGAATGAGTGGATGTGTATGTGGATCTTAGAATTACTGAAGAGGTTGTTGTAACTGGTATTGGTATGTCCATTGTTTTGAAAATTTTAGTCTCTATTTTTGAATGTGTGTATCAAAGGTTATATTAGGGTGAGAGGAGGTCTGCCACTCTATCACAAGGATGATGTCATCAGTGATGCCATTTGAGATGTCATCAGTGATGTTATGAGTGATGTCACTGACCATGTCATGAGTGATGTAATATGTGACGTCATCAGCAGTGCATTGCGGGTGCGCGAGTTATAGTTAGCTGAACTAACTATAACAGGGGAATTTCAATGGTTTTGTACAAGTGAAAAGTCCAGCTAACTATAACACCCCTGAAACCTATGGTTTTTTCAGTGAATTTCTGAGGTTTTTTAAATGCTAATTCCTAACTATAACGTGCCTGAAACCTATCGTTTTTTCTGTGAATTTCAAAGGTTTTTTAAATGCTAATTTCTAACTATGCCTACAGAGATAGGACATGTGAAGAAAGAAGAAAAAATGCACAGAAAGAAGAAAAAGAAGTGCAGAAAGAAGCAACAGAAGTCCTCAAAGACGAAGAAAAGTGCAAGAAGAAGGATAACGTGCAGAAAGAACAAAAAGAAGAGCAGAAAGAATCCTTGTTGCAAAATCATTCTGTGCCCTCAACTTTTTCAGACGGATACTGGTGGTAACTGAGTCTGACTAACCAGTCCTAGAGCTAGTGCTATGTTAAAAGACACTTAGAATACAGTGAAAACACCTACATACACTAGGGAACATTATGAGTTGGGGTCCCCCTGTGATTAACATGACCTCCTCTGTAAGCCCCTAGTATATAACAGTGCAGGGGGATTAAAACTACCTCTTAAAACAGGCCACAGGGCGTTTTTGCACACGTTAACTCAGGCCCCGTCCCCTCCCTTCACCACTGTGTAAACACGCCCTGTGTCCGTTTTTAGTTGGGAGATTAAGTTCATTTGAATCCTGAGGGTCCCTAGGGTCCAACTAGCCCACTAGGTACCTCCAGTAAGTGCCACAGAGCTGCGTTGCAGAAAGGTGTAAAAAGTGGCACAGCTTGGACCACCTCTCTGCAATGCAGCTCAGTGGCGCTTACTGGAAGCACTTGGTGGGCTAGTTAGCCCCCAGGGGCCCTCAGTATTGAAGGGAAATTATATCCCCAATTTAAAACGTGCCATAGTGCGTGTTTGCACACGTCACCTCAGGCCCCGTCCCCTCCCTTCACCACTATGTAAACGCGCCCTGTGGCTGTTCTAAGTTGAGAGATTAAGTCCCCTTGAATCCTAAGGGTCCCTAGGTCAAACTAGACCACTAGGTACCTCCAGTAAGCGTCACAGAGCTGCGTTGCAGAGAGGTGTAAAAAGGGGCTTGGCCTCATAACACCTGTCTGCAGCGCAGCTCCCTGGCGCATACTGGAGATGCCTGTTGGGCTAGTTGGCCCTCAGGGACCCTCAGTATTGAAGAGGAATTAATTCCCCAACTTACAACTTGCCAGGGGGCGCGTTTGCAGAGTGCTGCAAGGAGGGGGCGTGGCCTCCGGCACGATGCCAGTCTTTTATTTATTTTAATTTTTTAAGAAGGGGGGCTGTGTGGTTCCCCTTCTTATTCTAATTTATTGGCCCTGATGACCCCATCCCCCAGGGCCTGTCTCCTAATTATATTTTTTTCACCCCAATCCCAGGGCTGGCCACTGTTTTTTATTATTTTAAAAAAATATATATTTATAGACACACCTAGGACATGCTGGACAAACCGTACGTACCTATCACCATGACGATTTGAGTGATATTCATTACAAGGCGACTATGCATACAATGAATCCACGTGGAATGTATTTACACCACTAGTGAAGCTCTGACATGTCTGATGCCCTACCGTGCCTAATCCTGGTAGACACCCTTGTCGTTTATTTATACAAACATGGGTAGCTATTGACGGCCACATTTAATACACATGCACTCCAAGCCATTCAAAGGGGATTCGACAAAAATTCGACCAAAACTATGTAAGAAACCCCCCTCACGGTTAATAAAACACACATCCACTGCCGGATGTGTAATACTTTTTATTTTACTCTCTGGAAAGGGGAAGAACATCACTTGAGAGTCACAGCGCGCTCCTGGCAGAGCCCAATGCTGTGTTACACCCACTATTGCCTGCCGAGTGCCACACACCTCTGTGTTGTATTCCACCAGCTAGTGCATATGCTATGACTCTCTCTAGCCCATGTGCACTGTAACACCACCCCGTGAATATGTCATGCCACACTTGTCTTCGCACGGGTTATATTGCCCCATCTAACGTGCCTTCCTCGATGCCTTTGTTATAACGCACAGTGCTATGCCATACATATTACAATCTGGGATCCATATCTTTGTCACAGTGCATTTGCAACGTTACACTCCCCAGCACATATTTTATACTACAACTTTAGAGACTAGTTAGGTTACACAACACTGCCCTGTGCATATTACACTCCAAGGCGCACATCGCATAGCACGCGCTAGTGCCTGTGCTATCTCGCGCTCTCCAATGAATCTGTCATTGTGCACAATGTATTGCATATTATATTTCATGCCCGGTTCATCTTATATCACACTTTTTGGTGCATAGTTTATACCATACACTATATCTAGTTTTCATTTTCAATCGTGCTCTCAGGACTATGTTCTATATAACACTGTGTTCACCTACCCTTTTCACGGGCATTACATTTTGCGATAGGGGGTGGAGGGTCAGGGGGTGTTTCTGCCAAGTGAGCCCGGAGTCACAGTCACAAACGTCCTCTTCTTCCTGAATAAAAGTGAGATTATGCTGCATACTTGTTCATATTTTAAGTAGTTCGCACAGACACACGTTTTAAAAACAATAACGTTACTAATACCCACCTTCTCTGAACAGTTAGCTTGCTGCCCCATCCCCCTCCTCCCTATCCTCTGTTGTGTGAATCCATGGACTAGCCTCCTCCCTCCTGCCATGCATGGTCTGATGTGCTGCCACTGCCCTCAATTTAGTATGATGTACCAGTCCTCTCCTCCTGCCCTCCATTGCCCAATTCTATGCCCCATCATTGACCTCCTGCTTAAACTCTGTGCTTAGCTTGCTGCCCCTATTCTCCTTCCCCCTGCCCTCCGATGTCTTTGTGCATGCCCCTGCTCCATCCTTTTTTCCCACCATGTTCCATGGACCTGCCACTCCTATCTACTCTGAGTGTTCCCCTCCCACCTGCCTAGCATTGTCAGATGACTGTAACCTGTCCCTGCCACCTCCACCCTGCCTTTTCACATGCCAGGCCCCTATCCTCTTCCTCCTGTCCTACATGGTCCATTGTACTGCCACACACTTCTGCCCTCCCTGGTCTGTTGTGCTGCAACTGCTCCTCCTGCCTGCCCCGTGCGGTCTGTTGTGAGGCCCCTTCCCCTGAAGTTTCTTGTCTGTGCACAGGTCCTGACCCTCCCTTCTATCCTCCATCGTCCTTTGTGCATGCCCCTGCACCCTCCTTCTTGCCCATCATAGCCATTGTGCTGCCACTAACCATCCCACTTGCCATGCATGGTCTTCTGTGCTGCCATGGCCCCTCCCACCTTCCCTGTGTGGTCAGTTAGCTGTCCCTGACCCCCTCCCACCTTCCCTCCATGGTCTGTGTGTATGCCATCACAGTCTCACTGTTGCTCTTCATGGTGTGTCTTGCTTCTAGTGCCCATCCTGCCTGACCTCCATGGCTATCTTGCTGCTCCTACCCTGCCCCCTTGCCCCCAGCCCTCTGTTTACATGTGCAGACCCCTACTCCCTCCCTCCTGGCTTGTCTGTTCCATTGTAATGCCCCGGATCTGTCCCTCCTGCCCTTTATGGTCTGTTATGCTGCAGCTTTCTCTCCTGTCTGTCCATTATGGTCAGCTAGCTACCATTGCCTCTTGCCCCTCTGATCTCTGTTGTCCATGTGCATGGTCCTGTCCCCTCCCTCTTGCTTTCTATGGATTGTTGTGCTGCACTCCCGTCCCGCATGCCCTGTGTGGTGTATTGTGCTGCTGCAAACCCTAATGCCTGCCCTGCAGGGTCAGTTTGGTGCACCTCTCCATGTCCCTCCTGTCCTCTGTTATCCAAGTCCATGTCCCTACCCCATTTCCTTCCATGATCCAATGTACCATACTTGCGAACATTTTGAACTTGGTAAGAGGGAGATTTTGAAAAAAAACTGGGGTATTGATTTTCCCCTTTGAGTTACATTGAAAAAGAGGAGATTGTAGACAGGAGACAGATCAAATAAAGCCCATTTGAGCTTAAAAACATCGGACGTTTCCTGGCTGAATCGGGTCTGTTGGCATGTATGGTTGTACTACCATTGCCTCTTCCTTCTGCCCACAATGGTCTATTACATTGCCACAGCCTCTCTTGCAAGTCCTGTATTGTTGGTTTGTTGCCCCTGCCCCCCTTTCCACTGCCCTCCATAGTCTGTTGTGCTGCCACAGCCCTTCCTGCCTGCTCAGTGTGGTTAAATTGTTGCCTTTGCACCCTCCTACCTGCCTTCAATTTTCAGAGTCCGTGTCCCTGGCCTCTGCCTCTCAACAGTATCCTAATGAACAACTAGATTGCTAACATTCTATATTTATTACAAAAGTGTGGAACGCCTGACGTCATCTTGATGTAATCAAAACTATAATACCTAGAGCATTTCCTTTAGAAATTACATATATGAGAGGGTCTTATTGGCATCAAAATTATGGTTAGTGCTCTAAAAGACTAAAATAAGGACATATTTTCTGAGTTTTCAAATAGCGATAAAGCACTTTTAAATTATTTGTTATCTTTATGTTTTTTTATCCAGTTGACCACTTGATTAAATGTTGCACTTAGGGGAGAGGATGTGGTGTTACTTCCAGAACTGCAGACTTTGCAACTGGGGAACCAGGTTGGAGTTTCTGCTTCAACTCGACATTCTGTGATTCTGGTCAAATCACTTAGTCTCCCCATGTCTACAACCAAAATGAATTTGTTCTTGTGTGATGTAACCAATGCTCATGTAAAGCACTCCAATACCTGACAAGTCTGCACTATATAACACTGCAAAAACACAAAATAATAAGTGTTTTGCACACTTCTGTCATTGGGCTATATTTGGGCTACATCTGGGTGATTTTGGGCTACATTTGGGCTCTTTTGTCTCCGGTGGCCATCTTGGGAGATTTGTTATGAAGTTTCCTAATTTCCTCATTTACTGCAGTCTCATCAGTAGGAAATGCTTTCAGTTTTTTACTTTCATTCCATCATGAAGGTATTCAGATATGTCACACATTTGCCATAAATTCTGAAAGTTAGCACTCTAGTTGCTCATTAGATCACTGTAGTAAAACTACTGTTCACCATGGAAGTCTGCTCCTGGTATTAAAAGTGCATGTTTCAGTCTGCATGTCAGAATTTTTTAATGAAATAGAAGAGGATTTGAGAAGTCACTCAAAATGGGCCCTCATTTTCTTTCTTCAGCATTAATCATAATTTCTATGGCAAAATGAACCCCCTCATTGTGTTCCTTTTTAAATTAAATGTTTTAAGTGTTACCAGTTTATTCCAATCAAGATGGCTTCAGGTGTGCCATACTTTTGTCATAATGAAGACAGTAAGCGCTCTAGTTGTTTTTAAGAACACTCTGGGACATTCTGTCATTGAGCTATACTTGGGCTACATCTGGGTGATATTTGGGCTACATTTGGGCTCTTTTGTCTCTGGTGGCCATCTTGGGAGACTTATTTGTTATGAAGTTTCCTAATTTCCTCATTTACTGCAGTCTCCTCAGTAGGAAATACTTTGTTTTTTACTTTGATTCCATCAAGAAGGCATTCAGATGTGTCACACATTTGCCATAAATTCAGAATGTTAGCACTGTTTTTGCTCATTAGATCACTGTAGTAAAGCTACTGCTCACCAGGGAAAACTGCTGCTGGTATTGAAAGTTCATGTTTCAGTCTGCATGTCAACATTTAGTGAAATAAGAGGATTTCAGAAGTCAAAATGTGCCCTAGTTTTTCTTTCTGCAGCACTAATCATACTTGTTATGGAAAAATGAACCCCCTCATTTTGTTCCTTTTTAAATTAAATGTTTTAAGAGTTACCACTTTAATCCAAGCAAGATGGCTTCAGGTGTGCCAAACGCTTATCATAAGTAGGACTGTTAGCGCTCTAGTTGTTCTTTGGAACACTCTGGGAAGCTGCAGTAGAACACAAAGGAATCAACTGACAGTCTCTGCCCTTGTTGGATGTACATGTTTTACTAAGAATGTCAGACTTCATTCTCACATGACTGAGAAAGATAATGTGAATTTACAGAAAATAAGCTCTCAGTTTAGCTTATAGATCACCTTCCAAACCTCTGTGGAAAAAGCATGAGAAAATATTTTTCTCTCAATCATGATATCCCAGCAGAAGGCTTTTTCACATGGTGAAATCACCTTAGAACATACCACAATTCCTAAAATGAGTATGGTACCATCAACAAATGATTTATAATGTAACTAAAGTCTTACAACCTTCTATTAACTGCAATGCTTTTTAATGAGGTGCTATCATGTATATTGGTCCCAAGATGGCTGCCAACACTTCTTGGATGAAGTGCTGACAGCCAATCAGATCTCAGGATGAGATGTGTGGTTAGGCTCCGCCCACATATATATATGATTTTACTTTTGATTTTCTCAGGAACTACTCAACAGATTGACACCAGACCTGCAAAAGGCACTTCCCTGAGCTGAGGACTACCTCTCTGCCAAATTTCAAGTAATTCTGTTCAGCCGTTCGGGCTGTACCTTGGACTAAAGGTCCCTATGGAAAATTGCATGGGGGAAAACGCGTTTTGGGACCCCCCTTTTTTCTCAGCCCCCGCTTGACGAATCCCCCCGAGACTTTCAGGGTAGGAGCGGAGCGGAGCGCCCCACCTATTTTGAAAATTTCGCGAGGATTCGTCAACCGGCGCCAAAGTTATTCCAAATAGAATGTTGCGAATTTCCTATGGAAACACGGTCCTAACTATAACTATCTACTGGCGACCGCCAGTAGATTATATATATATATATATATATATATATATCACAAAACACTCCTCCTGTCGAAAGAGCAGAGGCCACAGCGGGAAATCATGAAGCACCTTTATTGGGATGAACAGCGTAATGCATTTCGGCCTGACCGGCCTTCTTCAGACGCCATTGTGTTCAGGAGGATTTTTTCACCCGCATGATATAAGTCCTGCCACTTTTCCATTGGTGGAAACCCGCCCCGCCCCTTTCAAGTGTCCGCTCACCCCTCACAGTTTGCGCAGTTCAGAAGAACTGCAATGTCCAATTGACGAAGGCTAAAGCCGAAACGCCTTTACTTTAAGTAAGGAGCCACATATATATCTACTATTAATTCTATTTTTATGTATCTTGAGTATATATATATATATATATATATATATATATATATATATATATGTATATATATATATATATATATATATATATATATATATATATATTTTTTTTTTTTTTCACTGAAAATCAAAGGTTACAGGGATGTTATAGTTAGGAAATTAAAAAACCTTAGAATTTCACTTGTGCAATGCCAGAGAAATTCAGCAGTTATAGTTACCTGGGCTAACTATAACTTATGCCCCGCAATGCACTGCTTATAACCTCACATTTTACATCACTCATGACATCTCAAATGACATCACTGATGACATAATCTAGTTGAGTGCACATAAGATTTTATGATTGTTAAACATATATACTAACCTACAACAAAAGTTAAATTAGTATACTTGGTGCACTACTACTGAATGATACTACTTCTAACATATATTATGTGTGTGACTGTGTAACTTATGTATCCTTGTGTGTATGGATGTGTGAGTGGCTGTAGGGCTGTACAAGTGGGTGTGTGAGTAGCTGTGTAGGTGAGTGAGTTGCTGTGTGAGTGACTGTATTGGTTAGATAGTGGGTGTGTCAGTGGCTGTATGGGGGAGTGAGTGTTGATGTGAGTGGCTCAATGGGTGGATCAATGGGTGTGTAGTGACTGTATGGGTGAGTAAGTTTGTGTCTAAATGACTGTATTAGTGAGTGACCGGGTGTGTAACTGACTGTATGGGTGAGTGAGTGGCTGTTTGGGTGGGTGTTTGGTTAAGTGAGTTGGTATGTTATTGGCTATATTGGAGATTGAGCGTCTGTGGTATTGGCTATATGGGTGAGTAAGCAGATGTGTTAGTGCTTGTATGGATGTGTGAATGGGTGTGTAGGTGGTTGTATGGGTGTGTGAGTGCTTGTATGGGTGAGTTAGTGGCTGTGTTGTGACGTTGTATGGCTGAGTGAGTGGGTGTGTCAATGCCTGTGTAGGTAAAAAAGTGGGAGTGTGACTAGCATTATGGGTGAGTGTATGGCTATGTGACTGGCTGTAGAGGTGAGTGACTGGTTGTATGAGTGGCTGCATGGGAGAGTGAATGGTTGTGTGAGTGGCTGAACGAGTGAGTGAGTGGTTGTGTGAGTGGATCTATGGAGGATGGAATGGGTGTGTGAGTACTGATATGGGTCTGTGAATGGATATGTGAGTGATTGTGCGGGTGTGTGAGTGGGTTTATGAGAGGCTGCATGGGGGTGTGAGTGGTTCTGTGGATGATGTCATCAGCGAAGTCATTTGAGGTGTCATCAGGGATGTCACTGACCATGTCATGAGTGATGTTATAAGTGAGATCATGATTAGTGCATTGCGGGGGCCTAAGTTATAGTCAGCACAGGTAGCTATAACTGATGAATTTCTATGGTTTAATATAAGTGAAATCTGAGCCTAACTATAACTTCCCTAAAAATGTGTGTGTGTATTTCTAATGTTTTTTTCATTCTATATCCTAACTACAACATCCCGGTAACTTTTGCTTTTTTAAGTGAATTTTGAAGGATTTTAAATTCTATTTCCGAACTATAACGTCCCTGAAAACTTTGTTTTTTAAGTGAATTTCTATGGTTTTAACTGGTAGTCGTATTTGCGGAGTGGTGTAGAAAGGGGGCGGGGCCTCTGACCAGTTCTCAGGAATCCCGCTCTATCGGATTTACTGGAGGTAACAGGAGGGCTTCTTTGGACCCAAGGACCCTTAGCATCCAAAGGGACTTCATTCCCAACCAGCAGTACGCCAGGAGGCTCATTTGCGGAGTGGTAGAGAAAGGGGTCATGGCCTCTGAAGACCTCTCAGCAATCCCAGTGCATGGGATTTACTGGAGGTAACAGGAGGATTTGTAGGCCCTCAAGGACCCTCAGCAGCTAAGGGAACTTCATCCCCCGACCAGTAGTGCCGCAGGACGCGCATTTGCAGAGTGGTGGAGAAAGTGGGATCAGCCTCCAACGACCTCTCAGCAATACCATTCTTTGGGACTTACTAGAGGTAACAGGAGGGCGTGTTGGCCTGCAAGGACCCTCCGCATCCAAGGGGACCTAATCCCCCGACAAGTAGTGTGCCAGGAAGTGCATTTGCAGAGTGATGGTCAAAGGGGGCAGGGCATCTGCGACTTGCCGAGCTGACTTTAAAAAAAAATATTCTATGGGGAGGGGGGCCGCATGGCCCCTACTCCCCAGGCAGATTTCAGCGCTGGGGTTTCTGGGGCCCGCCATTTTTTTATTTTTTTATTACTAGTAGGGGAGGGGGGCCTCGCTGCCTCCTCCCCAGAATGAATTTGGCCCGGGAACCTCCCCTGGTCCCGGCCTCTCTATTGTGGGTGCCCATAAAGACCAGTGTTGGGAATCATGGGGGGAGTCTCAAGGCCCCCGTAGTCCCTGTCGGCTCCCCACCTCCTGTGGAAGATGGCAGTCCTATGAGCATGTTAGCAGCTCCCACTTAGGAAAAGCAAACAGCTATGTACCAGGGGTAGGCATCCCGGTACATAGCAGGAGCCGGCCCTGGGAGGGGCTGTCCCCAGGGCCCACCTTGGCTCTATGAGAGGGGCCATGCAGCCCCCCTCCAATTATCAAGTTAGGCCCATGGAAGCAGTGATCCCTGGGGCTAGGGGGCCACAACAGACTCTCTACATAATACATTTTAGCCCCATTAAGGTGGCGGCCCCCAGGACTGAAGTGGGGGCTGGCCAGGCCCCCCATCATTCATTCAATCATTAGCCTTGGGGAGGTGGCTGCGGGGAGGCCATTCTTTTTTTAGTTCAGTCCTTGGGAGATATCGGTCCCTGGGGCTGCCGGGGGGTGTGTGAGTCCCACAATATTTTTCAATGATGTGCCCCGGGGAGGTGGGAGTCCCCAGGGCTGCGGCAGGGCTCCTTGTGGGCCCCTCACAATCATTTACATATGCCCCCGGAAGGTGGTTTTCCCCGGAGCTGCAGGTGGGCCCAATGGGCACACCCACACACATATTGTAAGGTGCCCCGGGAGCGGTGGCAGTGCCTGGGGCTGCTGGGGGGGCATGCAGCTCCCCATATTCTTTTAATCACTTTTTCCCGAGGAGGTGGTGGTCTCCAGGGTGCGGGCAGGTCCGCACGGCCTGCCGGCATACATAATAAAAAGTGCCCCCTGCGAGGTTGCAGTACCAGGGGCTTGTATAAGCTTTAGGAGGGGGCATGAGCCCCCTCCTATTTTTATGATGTTATGTTAAGTTATGTAATTGCAACTTATACAGTGCACAAATACTCAAGGGTGTCTTGGCGCTAGCTGAACCAGAGCTAAAAAACAGAATGCCCAAATTATTAAAAAGCTGTAATTACTAAAAAGCCATTTTTAAGTTCTTTCCTGAAGTGAAGCAAGGAGGAGACGTCCCTGAAATGGGGCAGAAGACTGTTGCAGAGATTGGTAGTACTAGTGAGAAAACTTCGTCCACCCAAGTTAGACTTCCTAACTCTGGGGATTATAAGAGTAGTAGTTCCCAAAGAACAAAGAGGTCTGTTGTGAATGTACCACTGGAAAATGTGTCTCAGAAATTCAGGACCCGTGTTGTGTAGAGCTTTATGAGCAACACACAGAGCTTTAAATTTTACACTACTTTGCACGGGAAGTCAGTGAAGCTTCCGGATTCCAGGAGATATAGAATGTAAATTAGGCATTCTTCTGACTAATCTGGTTGTACCATTTTGTAATGCGTGGAGCCTGTTGATGTGTTTTCTTGTATATTCAAGTGGAGTCCATTACAATAGTCTAGTTTTGATAGAACCAATGCAGTGACCACATTAATTATGGAGTTAATAGGGATGCATGGTATGATTTTTTTTGATTATTTAAAAGTGAAGGAGGCAGATGAGACTACTGATGAAACTAAGTGTGATAGTTTAACTTATTGTCAACATGAAAGCCAAGATTCTTGGCTTTTAAAACAGGGGTTGGAAAGTAACCAAGCTCATGTGGCCACCGAGCAGGAGACCAGGCGAGAGATAGGTTACCAAAGAGTACAACCTCAGTTTTCCCTGAGTTGAGCTTCAGCCAGTGCCTGTTCATCCAGGAACTAACTGCCCTCATCCAGTCCTGGAAGTGCAGAGGCATTGTAGGGTCATTATTGAATGCATAAATTCAAAAATGGAAGAGGAGGGGGACTGGGAGCCTATGAATGGTCCAGTGCCCGTGCTCCGCAAGGGTAATACATA
Organism: Triturus cristatus; assembly: GCF_964204655.1. Taxonomy (NCBI): domain Eukaryota; kingdom Metazoa; phylum Chordata; class Amphibia; order Caudata; family Salamandridae; genus Triturus; species Triturus cristatus. The sequence goes on along the minus strand of NC_140589.1, from coordinate 633,511,285 downwards.
AATCAAACAAGGGGCACTGTTCCAGGGTCGGTGTATGCAAGGAGTCAACACGTAGTCCTCATAAATGGGAGGACATATGAGAAAAAAGAGGGAGGGAAACAGGGGAACAAAAAGAGAGGTGCCAGGTCAAGGGGTGGGGAGAGACACAAATTGTCTCTTGTTGCCCTCACACATCCCAAGGGATGTCATGCTTCATCATCGGGCAGTTGCTCCTTGTCGGGCCGGCAGTGCAATGCCCTACGGGTCCCCAGAAGGGTCTCTTTGATGGAGATCTTTTAGAGAGCTGTCGATGGGTGCATGCGGGTGTGTGGGTAATAGGTTGGGTGTGAGGGACAGTGCGTGCGTGCAGTGCTAATTAAAAATGCCTAAGGGTTGCCAAAAAGTTTTCAATGAAGAGGTACCCTTGGTAGAGTAAAAAAACCCGTAGGTTAGAGGTTACCAGCATGGGCGCAATGTGCCCGGGTAACTATGCTAAGGTCGACATATTTCACGCCTGAAACAGTCTGAACGATCCTTGCCGTTTCTTCAGGACCAAATGTGTGAGTTGAGCGTGGTGAGTGCACGAACGTGTGTGTTATGAGTGGGGTAACCTTAGCCCACTTGAAACTTAATAGGGGGGATGGAGGAAGCCTACAAGCTACTAGTCAGTGGCTGTCATCGATCCTAAGTAGATCTGTGCCCCCTAAAATAATGACCTGTGGAAACAAGAGGAGAAGAAGGGAGATAAAACACATAGGGGTCAGGACAGTTCTTTGCCCTGTGGTGTGTTAGCCCTGACATCAATGGTCTATTAAGTGATACCCCTGGTACCTAGGGCATGGATAGTGAAGAGTGTCCTCTAGGGCTGCAGCCCTGGCTGTGCCACCCCATGTTCACCTCACCAGGGCCATGCACTCTGCAATTGCAGGCTGCCTGCCTTGGCGTAGACAAATCCGAAGAGTCAGGGCCACACCTCCCATACACTGCACGGGATAGAGGTAAGTTACCCCTACTGCAGGCCTTAAGCCCTAAGGCAGGGTGCCCTAAATCCTAAGTGTGGGCACATTAGCATGAGCAGATATGCTGCTACAATGTCCAGTCTATTCTGGGATGTTGCAATTGAACAGGGAAGCCATAAAGGGTACTTGGGCTGACTACTTGTAAACATGAATTTCCTAACTCCATAATAGGTTCACTGATTTCTGAGATATTTGGTACCAAAATCTTGTCTTAGTAAAGCCTCACTGATGCCAGTGATGTATAAATTCACAAAGAAAGGTCCCGATAAAACCTAACAAGCGCTGGTGTAGTTCCTGACCTATTTTTGCCAGCCTAGGGTGAGAGCCAGCACTCTCAGAGGACAGAGACAAAGCCTGCCCTAGGAAGAGGTGCTTCATACCTCCTCCAAGACAGGATGGCCTGCCTGAGCGGGAAGATTTAAAGGCAATGCTGCAGTTTAAATTCAACCCAAGAACCTCCAGATAGTGGGGGAGGGCTAGCTCTCTTTCCTGCTCCACGTTTGGTGGGAGGAAAGGCAGGAAAATTAGTTCGATTAGGAGGAGGGTCCCCACTTAGCCTGCACCAACTTTAGGGCAGGGCAGTCGATGTGAACCCCTCTCCTGAAAATCTACCATCTTGAGATGGTGAGGAAACCTCCTATCAGGGCTAGGGTAATGCATCTTTCCACAGGAAGTGGTCACTAGAAGGTTTAGACACCCTAAAGGTAAGTAGCCCATTGGCTGCTACCAGTCTCCCCTTGCAACACCCCTAAATTCTGTATTTAGGTGGCAACCAGAGACCTGAACATCAGACTCGATGGACAAGAGAAGACCAAGGCAAAGAAGACCCACTACACAAGAACTGAAGCTCTGCTGCAGAAGAAAAATGGTCCAAACCCTGCCAGCTGCTCCAAGGACTCGACAATTGTTGCTACTGTGTCATCCTGAAACCTGAAAGGACTTCAAGAACCCTAGAGCACCTACAGCCTTCAAGAATTTGCTGTGAACCTTCCTTGCAATGAAAGGACCATCCCCTGCACACAGCAGGCACGAGCCTGTGAAGTCTGGTTTGTCGACTTGCTGCTTCCAGATGACCTTGATGCAGCACCAAAGCAAAAAGAGGTACAACAGCTCTGGAGGGTCCGATCTGCCTCCTCACCAAGTATGGAGGCACCAGGGCCTACCGGAGCTGGGGTATACCAATACCCTTGTTTTCCGGATCCCCAACAGTAAAAACCATGAAGAAGTGTCCACACTGGACTCTTGAAGTGCCAGAAGCTAGCACCCATTAAGGGATGCTGAGACACCTGAGAACCACTACCTGAGTGGCCCAGCTCTCCCGAGATGGCCTCTCTAAGTTGTCTGTGCCTGACTGCAAAGACCTCAAGATGCACAGCACCTGGCTAATCTGTTTGCTATGCACCCAGCCCCACCGGCCCCAGCACTGACCATCATGCCCTACTCTTGTGGTCCCCAGGGCCTTTCAACCTCCTCTTTCTAAAGAGACCCACCGGACTTAGCTGTAAGTCTTTCTGTGCAGCACGTTTTCAAGTTGCCCCCTTTGCTTTTGCACACCAGCTTCCATGACACCACCACCACTGCTCCTGGCCGATCCGGGATGCTCCCGAACTTCTCCTGTTGGAACTTTGGACATGGTCCCAATATCGACCTAAAATGAAAAGGTGAGCTTCGTGAAAACATTGCATTAATTTCTATGCATTTTTCTGCTTTTACCTCATTGTTTCTTATTATGCGTAATTGCGCATAGAAGTGATATATTTTCCGAACTTCGAAAAATTGTAACTCCAAAAGTACTTACTTTAGAAGTGTGTTTATGTTCTTAAAAATTATATAAAAATCAATGTTATTTTTATTAATTGGTCTCAGATTTATTCTTGAGTGTGTCTAATTTATTGCCTCTGTGAGTACAACAAATGTTTAACACTCTGCTCTGATAAGCTTAACGGTTCACCAATTCGATCACAAAAAAGAGAGTGAGTATTATCTACTTTAACCTCTGCCTGACCTTTGGAGATTTGTTGCACTCTCTACATTGTGCACTATACAGCGAGGCAGTTTCCTATACCCATTCAAACTCTCACACAGCCACTCAAACAACCGCTCACTCAACCATACAGCCAATCGCACATCCACTCACTCAGTCATATAGCTACTAACAAAGCTACTCACCCATACAGGCACTCACACATCCATTCTCTCACCCACAAAACCACCTACATACCCATTCACACATCAATACATTCACTCATGCACCCACTCACTCATCTATACAGCCACTCACACAAATACTTACTGCATAAAACAGCTACTCATACACCCACTCACTTACGCATACTCCCAGTCAAACAGCCACTCACTTACACATACATCCACTTACACATCCAGTCACTCACCCATAGAGCCATTCACACAACCACTCATTCACCCATAGAGCCACTCACACAAACACCCACTCATCTACCCATAGAGCCACTCACACATCCACCACAGTCACTGATGCAGCCACTCACACACATACTCATCCACCCATACAGTCGCTCACTCACCCATACAGCTATTCACACACCCACTTATTCACCCATATAGTCACTCACACACATACTCACACACCCAAACAGCCACTCAGACACCAACTCCCACACTGATACAGATAATCACAGTGCCACTCAGATGACATATACTAGAAACAGTATCACTCATTAGTAGTACAAAAATAATATTTATTTAACTTATGCATGAGCTTAGTATATATCTTTAACTCTCAGAAACGTGGGCAAAACACTGACACTCACTGGATGATGTCATCAGTGATGCCATTTGAGATGTCATCAATGATGTCATCAGTGATGTAAGTGATCATGTCTTGAGTGATATAATATGTGAGGTCATAAGCAGTCCATAATGGGGCGTAAGTTATAGTTAGCTCAGGTAACTATAACTGCTGAATTTCAATGGTTTTTTTATGAGTGAAATATGAGCCTAACTTTAACGTCCCTGTAATATTTCCTAATGCCCCTTGCCCAACCCCATGTCTCTTGTGCTCTAGCATCAGGCTGGGCACTCTCATCAACGCACGCTCGTTAGTTAAGCAGAGTGTGGAATGGTAAATGCGGTGGCGGGATTGCCATCATTTACCACTCCGATCTTACCATTTGCTGTATTTCAGTTCTTTCTTCTTTCTGCGAAGCTCTTGCATTCAATATTGTCCTCTCCCCATCTTGGAACTTTTAAAGGTCTACTTGTAAATCATACCCCAGGTCGGTCCCCAACTGCCTTTGCCCAGGACCTCAGTAGCCTGCTTGAGGCGGACATACTACTTAACAATTTCACTGTTCCTGGAGATTCCAATTTCCATTTGGATATTCCATCTGAAAGGATACAGCCACCCTTCTTTCGACCATGTCCTCTTTTGGACTTGAACACCTGGTCATGACCCCCTCACATTCCGCTGGACATATCCTAAATGGCATATTTTCTAACAATCCCTTTATTGGAAAGGTGAGAACCCTTCCACTTGTTTGATCTGACCATTGGGCCATTCTATTCAGCATTACCCTGAAGTCATTAGCTCCTCCTCCGCTGGTCAAGACATCCTGGCCATTCTCTCATGCATGGCACAAAGTTCAAACACCTGCTCTCGCACAGCTTTTAGACCCCACCAGTCCTTGTCCTTCTTCTGATGTCGACACAGATGTCTTGAATTATACCTCCTGGTTAGATTCAGGATCTTCTTCTTTAGCCGCTCTCAAAAGAACCAGTTTCAAATACAACTGTACCTCCACTCCCTGGTTCTCCGATTACCTTAGGTCTCTGAAGCAGGCCTGCAGAAGGCAGGAAAAACAATTGACGGCATACTACGATGATCTAGAAAAATCCAAATACAAGCGTTGTTTGGCCAACTATAAGTTCTCGCTTTGTAAGGCAAAAGTAACTTTCTTTACCTCCAAAATTGAAGCTGCATCCAACTCTTCCAAGGAATCTTTTGCTGCAGTCTCTCAGCTTACCTCCATCTGCTCTTCTACTTCCAAGGTCTCATCACAATCAATTTGCAATTTTCTGGCTGACACCTTCTGGCTTAAGGTCGAGGATGTCTTTAACAAATTTCCCACCATTCCCTCCTCTGCGTCTTACCCCAACTCTTCTGCTCCATCTCCTGTCCTATTATCTACTGTCAGTAACTTTGTTCCACCTTCTGCTGATGAACTTATCAAGCTACTCCATCAGGCTAGATCAGGCTCACCATTGGGCCCTTGTCCCCCTGAGTGGCCAGCTTTGTTGCACCATCAATCAGTCCATTTTTGGCCGATATCTACTGCCAGATATTCATCTCTGGTGTCTTTCCCTCCCAATGGAAAAAAACTCAATTTCTCTGCTTCTAAGAAAACATTCACTGGACCCAGCCAATTATCGCCCCATAGCCGGTCTGCTTCTACTAGCTAAGATTGTTGACAAGGTCTTGAATTCTCAGCTGGTTGAATATATTCACAACAACAATCTTTTGGACGCCACCCAATTTGGTTTCTGGACAGTGCACAGTATGGAAACCGCCATCATTAAGGTCACCAATAAAATCAAGGCGACGCATGACCAAGGGAGCAGGGCTGCCCTAATTTTGCTTGATTTCTACCCGGCATTTGATATAGTTCATCATGATCTTTTGATTGAGCGCCTGGGCACACTTCAGGTGACTGAATCTGCTTGGAAGCTGGTCAAATCTTTTCTCACTAGTCAGGAGCATCTGGTGCATCTTGGAGATTTAGTTTCACCCTCTTTTTCTCTTCCTTGCCGGGTCCCACAGGGGCCCTCGCTCAGCCCGACGCACAAATTATCGTTTCACTATCCCCGGAGCAACAAGTGGTTGCTGCCAACATTTGTGATTGCATGAGATCAGTTAGTATGTGTGTACCATCTAATTGCCTTAAATTGAAATACACCAAGATGAATGTGTAACTGTTTGAAGCTCAGCTCTCCTTCTGGTCCCTAGAATGGTGGCCACTTGAACTTGGTCCTCCTCCATTGCTGGCTAAATCAGTCATAAATCTTGCAGTCGTTCTCAACACTGACTTGTCATATACTAATCAGGTTAACTCTGTTATCCCTGCCGCTTTCCATACCATCAAAACTATTAATAAGATTCTACCCTTTATTCCTGCTCGTCTGCAGAAAACTATGGTTGGATCCTTGGTTTTGTCGAAACTCACTTACTGCAATAGTCTTTACTTAAACCTGCACTAACACATTCTCAATAAGTTACAGAATGTTCAGAAGGCAGCCACCAGGGTCCTCTACAAACTTCCTAAGTATCATTCTGTCTCCCCGGCTATCCAGCCGCTTCATTGGCTTCCTTTCAGAGCTAGACCCATCTTCAAACGGCTTTGTATAGTCTCCAAAGCCCTGCACAATCAGGGTCCTAAATTTCTGAGGTCTGCTTTTTCCTTCTACCTCCCATCAAGGTCTCTACGTTCTGCCTCATCTAAACTTTTGCTCATTCCTTGTTTTAGACGAGTTCAATGAGGCAGTCGTGGTATCATTCTGGGGGCTTCCAAAGCCTGTAACGCTCTCCCTCTCTCATTTAAATCATTGCCCAATCTTTTGGCCTTCAGAAAGGCACTTAAAACCTGCTCTTTATTTCTTACTAATTTAGTTTCTCTGTTATAGCCATTACTCCGGTGTGTCACTCAGCCAGCGCAAAGACACCTTATTGGTATTCGAGCGCACTACAAAACCTTATAACATATTTTTTTTTTTCAGTGAATATATATATATTTTTTTTAAATATTGTGGCATTTGATATTTTGGCGCCAAGATTTTTAAAGAATGCAATTTAAATCATATTATTCTGTTATTCTGGTGGCATATCCCTTGGGTTCTTAACCTCTTTATTGTTACAACCCCAATGTGTTCTAAACGTTTTTAGAGCGTCCTATGGATTTTAGAGCGTGTATACAACTACACACACAGTCAAACATATAGAAAACAATGGGATTGTCGCAGATCAGTGATTTATTTGGTACTAGGATAGTTTTACACACGTTTGTTTCGTGACAAAATCAGTGGAATCCTAGTTGTATTGTACATATGCAATTTACATTTAAAGTCATTAAAGAATTCCGGTCAATGGAGCAATCAGAGATCATTACTGAAACGAATAACGCATATGCATTGTTGCATGTTGCCTTTTATTCAGTGAGCGCTCCCTTCTTAAAAACACAACAGTTGAAAAAGAAAGTGAAAGCTCGTAATGTTTGCCAATAGCAGGCATAGCCTGGCACACATGCTCACACTCACTTCCACCCATCCTCTTTCAAGCACACACATACTCACTCCCGCCCATCCACAAGCACACTCACTCACACCATCCATTCACAAGGGAACATACTTATACCCACCATTTACAAGCACACACATGCACACACCTATCCACATGCACAAATACATATACATACATTCATACATACATGTATGCACCAAAACATTCAAAAAGCACTAAAAGGGCCGTGGTGGTGATGATACAGTAGAGCACGAATGCAGTGAAAGGCATTGCAGAGTTTGGGAAAGGAAGTTAAAAAGAGAAGATTCCACACCTCCTCTCAGTGGCTAACCTTGTCATTGGTCAGCCAATAAGAGGAGGACCTTCCCTTAACTCCTCACAGAGTGAGGTGGGGTCAGTGAGATGTACTGACCTCATCCCACAAGGCGTCATTGATAGACAGTCAGCCCCGAACACTTTGGGGCTTTAACCTGAAGTGCCTCGGACTGACTCTATTGGTGATGCTCCTTCTTGTTCTAAGGATGTGGATCTCACAGGGCTTTGACGGGCTGATGAAATCTTCAGCCTGGCAACGCTTGGCTAAGACTGCCAGGAGCCTGCACATTAGCACATGTAAAGAGCCTGTTTGTCTTACCCGGACATGGTAAGTGTCTGTCAGACTTACTTTTGCTGAGCCTCACAGACACATTTAGGGGGCATATCAACAAGCAGGCGATAAAAAATTATTTATCGCCTAATCAGCAAGGTAACGCTAACGCGTGAAACCTTGCTTTAGTGTCATGATTCCAAACTGCCCAGCTTTGCATCTCTAATGAGATGCAAAGTGGGCGTTCCTGACCTGACATGACAGGAGAAATGTCGCTTAGCGACATTTCTCCTATCAGCAAGCCTAACGCTATGAAGCATAGCGTCAGGAAAAGTAGCTATAACCCCTGTTATCGCTACTTTCCTTACGCCTGCTTCAGGACTGACTTAGCCATGATATCCTATGGAAGGTGGATATCATGGCTAAGTTGGTGAGTCCCTATCAACTAGCTAACGTGAGATTATCGCTGGGTTTCCAGCGATAATCTCACGTTAGCCAGTCAGCGCTAGGACTTTTATCGCTGATGAGATAAGCGCTGCAAATAGCACGCTATCTCAGCGATAAAAATCGGCGCTAGCCGGCGATAATTATCCGAGCGCTAAGTGCGCTCAGCGATAATTATCGCCAGTTGTTGTTGATATGCCCCATCATGCTTTGAGAAATGGAGGGGGGTGGAGCAGCACCCTCCATAATGACTGGCTGTCTCTGGAAAAAGCAAACCTGAACATGCCTGACACCACTTACTGAGCTAAATCAATACACTATTAGAATGAATTTTTACAGCTGAAAAATACTAATAGAAGGAGGATTCACATCTAATTTGACTAATTTTTTCCTGCTTTTTAGAGATGGCTAAATTGAATACCAGTTTTTGATTAATTAAATTCTCCATAATGGAGTTATTTTTCTACTGTTTCTTGTGTGTAAAGTGTCCATGTGCGAAGACAAACCTTTTTTATTCTAGAGAATGTCGAAGGCATAGGACAAAGGGGTCATTAAGAATAAATCTGGTAGGAGCCAATGAGCCTTTGGAGGTAGGTAGATTTGGAGCAAAAAGGCAGCACTAACTTTGCACATCGACTATTGCAGTCACAAACTTTTCAACCACAAATTACATGCAAGCATTTGGTACTCGCCAGCATTCGGCATTTTCTTCTGTTGAGACAGGGTGAGGTTTCCACTAATTACAAGGTCAGTTATATTTCAGCACTGCAGAGTGTTTTCTGCTACCAAACCAACGGGAATCTCATTTGGTTCCCAAAGTGTACTGACTCACTACTATTTTCAGTAATATGCACACCAGCTGAAGCAGAGGCGTAGCTAGAGTTTGTGGCGCCCTGGGCTAGCTCTCAGATTGCCGTCCCTGGGGAGGGGTTTTGCTGGGGAAAAAGGACGGCAAGCACTTGAAAGAGGTCCGAGAGACACGTAGTAGCGCCCCTAACAGTTACCTCAATCATGCAAGATACGTGCACATACATGACATGGTCCAAGGCTACACAGTTGAATGTACCGGTGACTGGCAGTGACTGGCAGTACTAAAGAGAACACACACACTGCATGATCTATCTGGGGACTCAGAAAAACCGCCACTGAGCTGAAGGCAATCAATACTTCTGATGCAAGCGCAATAGGTCAGTTACAGGTTTTCGAACCACTGGCAGGACCAAGGAACAATGGGTCTTAGCCCGATTTTAGTACCAATGTTGGTTCTCTTTTCAGTGGCGTAGCTAGGGTGGGGCGGTGGGGGCGGTGGGGGCGGTCCGCCCCAGGCGGCACTATTTTGGGGAAGGACAAAGGCATTCAGATAATGCTCTGCTTGCTTTCGTGGACATTCGGGGACAGGCAGAGAAGGAATAGGACTCGGGCAATGTCCTCTTCTTTTTTGTGCTGGCAGCTGTCCCCCCTCTCTTCCTATTATTCCCTCTCTTTCTGTCTTGCTCCTCACTTACTGAAAACCGTGACTTGAAGAAACGGTTCACAACCTCTCTTTCCTTCTTTCATTTAGTTGCTTCCCTGTGAAATGGATCCAAAAAAGAAAAACACTCGTGGGAAATGCACTTTTTCTGACATTTTTCTATTCCAAAGTGCAGCGGGATGAAGAGAAATAGAAGGTTTTAAATATGACAAATAAATACATAACTAAATAAAGCAAGACAGAGTGGTTGCAAAGTGGCCAGATTGGTTTAATTTACATCCAAATACATCAGTCTCACTTTACAGAGTTTGCCAGTGAAGCGCTACTTTTGTTTTCTCGTCTCTCTTTCAACAGCATTATTGTTCCCAGGTGGGAAAGTGTACCATTCCCGAGGTACTGCAATACCTAGTTGATGGGTGGATTGGAAAACAAAATGTGTACATATGGCTCTATGTTTATGGATGTGGTCTTTTTGAACCATACTGCAATGGACATTGAAACGGTTCCCTTCAGGGCCCTCTAGTCATGTCCTTAACTTTTCAGGTAAAACCACTCGCTGATTTCTGAATAGTGAGTGAGAGATCGTTAACCGCTTGCATGCTCATGACGAGCCCAGCTCGTCATGAGGCACAGTGGAGCTGTGCTCATGACGAGCTGGGCTCGTCATAACGGTCGCAGCCCGCCCACGCGCGATTGATTTCCCGCCTGTGCAGGAGAATCAATCAGTGGGCGGGGTCGTGATGAGCTCCACTGTGCCTCACGACGAGCTGGGCTCGTCACGAGCACCGCGGCGCTGCGCCCCCCCGCGCCGTGGGGGAATTACCCCCGCGGTGAAGGGGTTAAGGTAACCATGTTGTTTCGGCTTACATTTCACATGCTTTACTTAATCTTGCATTCCCTATGAGTGTTTGCTTTTACTTTTTTTTTTAGGCAGCATATTACTCTTATCAAGTGCATAATTTGAATTGAGCCACATCCAAGTGTTTATAGCGGGCACAATTAGGTTGTAGCTGAAGGCAGTGCGAGTTTCTCTCAGTATGGTGTTCAGTGGGGGAGAGGATGTGGCACTGTGGCCAGAGCTGTCGAATTTGGAACTGGGGACCCGGGTTCAGCCTTCATGACCAGTCCACCAGACCACTCTACTGAGGGAGCACATTCCCATGCTAGACCTTAGAAGGCCCCACTAGACCTTAGAAGGCTTGATGTCTTAGCACAAGCAGGTGTACCCTAGTGGTGTCAATTGTGGGTTAACCTTGAAGGCCTGTCCACCACAATCCATACTGAAGTTCATCTCCAGTCTTGCGGGCAGGCCTACGAAGCAGCACACCCTAGAGCAACAGTGATCCAGTCGCTGTGACTCTGTCACTGAGGTCACATGAACCTTGAGCAGGTTAGGGCGATGCGAACGGTGTGACCGCACTGGGTACCTATTTCGGGTGGGTGCGGAGTGTTTGCAAGTATATTATGGTTTAAAAAAAACTTGCTGCCTCCTTCCTGGCCTCCAGCAATTTTCAAAAACAATAAAAATGTCATGATAACTTCGGTGATTAATGTTCTTCCTAGAGAGAGATCTGAGTTTTTTCTAGTGGAAGGGTTGACTCCTGGAAAGGTAGCACAGAGGGTTAATGTGCCTGCTGCAAAGAACATGTACCATGCAGATCACAAAGTGCACTGCTTTAATGGGGGGACCATGATGAATGGTCATTTAATGTCAGCTGTAGATGATGGATCCCTGAACAGTGTCAGGTATGTGCATGTTTGCATTGTACTGAGGGGATTACCAGGTAATTGTTCACGCAGCTCCCTGATAGATGTCACATGCGGTTTTTCTGAGTCCCCAGATAGATCATGCAGTGTGTGTGTTCTCTTTAGTACTGCCAGTCACCAGTGCATTCAACTGTGTAGCCTTGGACCGTGTCATGTATGTGCACGTAACTTGCATGATTGAGGTAACTATTAGTGGCGCTACTACGTGTCTCTCGGACCTTTTTCAAGTGCTTGCCGTCCTTTTTCCCCAGCAAACCCCCTCCCCAGGGTAGCAATCTGAGGGATAGCCCCGGGCGCCACAAACTCTAGCTACGCCTCTGTCTCTTTTCACCCATGAAGTGCTACGGGAGATGCTTCTGCCAACTAGGGCACATGTCTCTTCACATATCCATACTATCCCTGTCCTCCATGTCCATGTCTAGTTATCGTTTCTGAAAACACTTCTACTAGGCCATGTTAGGCTCTTAGCATTCACACTACCTGCAGTGCCCTCTTGAAGGCACGCATACCATCTCAATGCAGAGTCATTCTCCTCCCCCTTCTGTATGACACCACCCGCAAGTGCGGCCAGCCTTTGGACTTAAGAGCAATGTCAGATGCAACTTTGAAGTACCGCGTTATCAACTCAATAGAAGAAATCCCTGGAAGTATTTTACTGCCTCCCTAACATGCAAGCACACACATACCCACACACACACACACACACACCGATACACGCGCATACACACACGCACTTCTTCATCCTCTCTAGCCCTGGATCATGCTACTCACTTATTCGATTACATAGTTTTCTAAAGCACAAATAGGCTACTTCTGTGTCGGAGAAATGTTCTGCAGTAGTAAACTACAAGAACAGCATTCATACAACATTGTCTAAAATGTACACGGTGCTGCAAGGGGGCAAGACTACAGTAGTCAAGCACAGTACAACTCATCATAAAGAGTACAGTATAAATGTTAGGCACAATACATATATAGCGTTGGTTTACTTAGATGAACAAGGGAGCAGTAGCACATTAATTGAGCATAAGTTGTACATTGTTATTAGAGAATTTTATACAACTACTGCCTTTTTACAAGATATATAATGTTATGTAGAATTATAAATCACATGCATATCATGAGACCTCAAAGGATCCATATACCAGGCGTGAACAATAGGTGCAGGGATGTGGGACCTTCAGAAAAAAACTAGTTGTGAGTGGTCCATGGAATGTAACCATCCTGTGAGGGATGTATGTCGTTACAACGCACACTTTTACAACGCATGCACTTACAACGCATTTTTTACAACGCAAAATCCATTACAACGCATTCCATTACAACGCATGACACTACAACGCATTTTTAAAAACTACCTTTACAACGCATTCCATTACAACGCATAATTGAAAGAAAAGCGGACATTTCTCTGCTCTTAACTTTGCGCTGTGTGCCTTCAGCCTGTCTCCAATACACACCTGGGCTGGGTGACAGCTACATTTTGTGCATTCCCTGTAAACAGCCACAACACAGGAAGGGCTGGGTGTGACAGGGGACACATCTTCATTCATCTGCATACTGATAGCCTTCCTGGGCAGGAAGTGGGAGAGGTGACTCACACTTACATCTGAATAGGTTGTGTCCTGCCCTCACACAAAGGGTTGATTTACCCCCTACTGGTAGTCTGGAGTCAGGGCTGGACTGAAAGGAATCCTTGTGCACTTCAGAGAGTACCTTTGAAGTCACCCTGTACATTAAAGGTGCTTTTGGGTATAAGCAACAGGGCTCTGGCCCTATCAAGTCAGTTCCCTACTGGACCTGGGAAGGACTCTGCTGGAGTAAAGGCTGCTGTGCTGAAACAATTGCCACTTTGCTGTGACTGACAGTTCTGAGGAACTGCTTCTCTGCTTTGTTGAGCTGCCCTGCTGCCTACTGATCTCTACCCTGCTGAGGACAAGGACTGGACTGTCTCACTTGAACCAGAGTGACTCCAAGTGCTTGCTGGCTCGCCTCTTGTTTTCTAAAGGCTCAGGGACACAAAAGACCTCCTGCAATCCTGCTGGTGCTGCTGGACTCTGCCATTTGTGAGTTCTATCTCCTTGCTTGAGGTGCCCTCTCCAGTCCTGGGCCTTATAAGTGGGTTCTGCAGCTGATTTCTGCAAAACATGACTCATTGCCTCGACTGCGTGAGAAATTCCACCACAGTGCAGCTTTGATGTTAAAAGAGACGCTGTTTAACGATGACAAAAAACAGCCTGCATGGTTAGACGATGATGCCAAGGAGGCTCGACGATTAAATTTTGTATTTACCTCAACGGAGCTTGACGACGACATAGCACCTTCTCTGAGCAGCTTGAAGACGATGCAGTAGGCTTTCAACATCAACAAAAGCTCCCTCCAAGGTGTTTCTTCAGCAGGACCTGTTTGGGACCTGTAACCAACCTCCCTCCATCGAGATCATCCCAAACGTTGACTTTGCACCGGTCCCTCGCGACCTCAAGTAAGCTTTTGACCACTGGTGATTTCTAAGCACTCATTTTGGTTTATTCTTTAAAAATGAATACCTCAACTTCTACTTATTGGATTTTTGTCGTTCTGCTCTTGTATTAATCAGATACATATTCTCTATGTTTCAAAATTGTTGTGGAGTCTTTTTGTGGGGTTTCCCTGAGTTAATGTAATTTCAGTGTTAGTCAAATACTTTACACATGAGGATAGGACTTGTGTTTATGTAATACCTTATAGCAATTCAGTATTCACTACAACTCTGCACCGAAGACCAATTCAAATCTGTTCCTCCTGTTTGACAACATTTTTGTCTGTCTTGTGCTAATTGGCATTTTTTAATTTTCAATTCTCCCGGATTAGCCTTTTTGATTTTTTTGCTAAATTATGCCTCTGTCTGGAGAAGCAACACCTGCATCTGAAGGGACTGAGATTGAGCTGGGCAGGTTAGAATGCTGCGCTGTGCAGCAGCTGAAAGATTTCTGCAAAGGACTTTCAAGTATCTACGAGGGGCTTCACCAGGAAGGTACAGCTGCTGAAAGGTTTGAGGGCTCGGGCAGAGACCCAAGAAGCAGGGTATGACATCCCAGAGAAGGAGAAGCAGGAGATCACTGAGGAGGAGGGTGACCTGAATCTAGAGTCTGAAGTGGCTCTGGAACTGCCTGTTGGTGGGGCTAACAATTTGCTAGGAGCAGCAGTGATAACCAGAGCAGGGAGCAGTGTCTCCTCAAAGAGGCTCTCACCAGAGGAGCTGGTAGACAGGAGGGAGGAAAGAAAAATTGCCAAGTTGAAGCGGGCTCATGCAGAAAAGAGACTGGCCTTGGAGGAGAAGAAACTTGCCCATGAATTCAGCCTGAGAGAGCAGGGTATATGAGCCCTATACGTAGGGTCCAGCAACAGCAGTAATGGTGGCAGCATACCTATGGGATCTTCAAGTGAGTCCAGGTTTCATATACCCAAACATATGGTGCCCAGCTACAATGTGGGGGATGACATGGATAAATGGCTGGCAGCCTATGAAGTGGCTTTAAAAGTGCACAAGGTCCCAGAGGAGTTCTGAGGGGGGGGGGGGGCATCTTTGGCAATGCATGCCCACAGTTGGGAGGGATACACTCCTTACATTAGAGGTGGGGGACCAGACCAACTACACTGCCATGAAGGTCATTTTAGTCAGGAAGTTTGGTTTGGCCCATGATAATTACAGGGAATGGTTCACGGGCTAGTCACAAACTCTCAAAACACGGTTATGGTTGGATTTCCTGACGTACGCTAGTAAGGTACTGAAGTACTGGGTGAGGGGCAGCAAGGCTGATAATTTTGAAGAGCTGTACAACATATTTTTGAAGGAGCACATTCTTGAGAATTGCTTTCCTGAGCTGCGCCAACACCTGGTGGATAGCAAGCTGACTGACTCCAGGAGCTTGCTGAGGAGGCAGATATCTGGATCAGCACCAGAATGTTTAAATCAGTATCTGGGGGGGGGGGGATAAAAAGAAGGAGTTCTCAAAAGGCCCCCAAAATAATTCACAGGGGAAAGGATCTGACTCTTATTCCCAATCTGGCCACCAGAAACAAAACTACCCTGACAAAAGTTATTAGCCCAAAAGTCCTAAGTGCTATGAGTGTGGTGAGTATTGAGACTACAAAAGGGATCCCAAGTGTAAAAAAAGACCACACTATCCCACTGGTGGTGAGAACCCGGGGTGGCTAGCATCGTGCTGGGGGAGGAGTTTGTCCCAGTTAATGGAGGGGAGTTTAGTGGGCCTACCCTAGTGTCCCTGGGTGACAGCAAAACAGTTCCTAAAATCCATGTGCCATTAAATAATACAACGTATAGGCAATGTGTCACCATCAATAGGCAAGATGTTGAGACTCTAAGGGACACAGGTGCCAGTATGACTATGGTAAGGAGTCAGCTGGTGTTCCCAGAGCAAGTGATTCCCAATGCATTCCACCAAGATGTGAGGGCTGACACCAGGGAGGGTTACTATCCTGTGGCCCAGGTTGCATTATGGTGGGGAGGTGGTCCAGGTTTTCTGAAAGTTGTTGTGAGCCCTGCCAGGCCTTTGGACTGTTTGTTGTGAAAAGACCTAGAGCACCCTATCTGGAAAGAAGTGGAGCTCAAGGCACATGTGGAGATGTTCGGATTACCTGAGTGGATCTGTGCACGACAAGGTCCATGGCTGCCAGGGAGGGGAGTCAAAAAGGGCTGGAGCCTTGAATAATGTCCCAGCCAGCTGCTAAAAAGGGAAAAGGCAGAGGGCATGGGAAGCCAGCCCTTGAAGGTACCCCCAGTAAGATGGTTGGGGCACCTGTGGTGGCCACCCCGTGTCCACTGAGGAGGACATTGCTCCCCTTGGTGACCTGACAACACCTGCTGATTTACATGTAGAAGGCAGGCGCAGCAGGGAGGAGTTCTTCAGGGCACAGAGGGAGTGCCCAACACTTGAGGGCTTGAGGCATCAGGCTGACGCCCAAGCAGCAGGCGATATCTCTGGGAGCTGTCACATTTACTGGGATGACAACCTCCTTTACAGTGAACCTAGGGCTCCTGTGTATAGGACATCAAGGGCCCTGGTGGTCCCCTAATGCTACAGGGCCTTCCTACTGGAGCTAGCTCATGAAATATCCCTGGCAGGACATTTGGGCCAAGAAACAACTTTTGCAAGGCTTGACCCACATTTCTATTGGCCCAAGATCATGACTTTGACTTTGCACTGGTCCCTAGCGACCTCAAGTAATTTTGACTGCAAGTGACGTCTATTTCAACTTTTAATTATAGGATTTTTGTCATTTTCGTTTTGTTTTAATCAGATAAATATTCCCTATTTTTCTAAAGCTGTTTTGAGTCTTTTTGTGGTATTGTTTATTGAGTTACTGTAATTTAAGTGTTGCACAAAAATGTGTTGCTATTTTATTTTTGTGGTCATTTTCAATACCAAGCCAAATGTTTTGGAAAGTGTAGTAGGATCAAGGACATTGCTCTCTAAGGCTCTTCCATTTTACTCTGAAACTGAATTTCCAGTTGCAGATCTGAGAATGTGTGGCAGAAATCCCCTGTTGCATACCAAAAGCAAAATTATGTTATATCAAAAAACTGTTGACTGGCAGCATCAAAGCGGGCCCCTCCCAGAGTGGCACTGTCTGAAGTACGTCTTCTACCTGGCAATCGTGGTACATTTATGTTCTGATCCAGTTTACTCCTTATGGTAGAAAAATCTGCTTCTCCTCACTATTGCTGTCATGCCACCCATAAGATGGAAAAAAGGTAAAGCACATCACTCTCAGGAGCAAGGATTATCCACAGTACAACAGGTTTATGTATAGGGCCAATCTTGAAATGGTGAAGGTATCATTTGCCACAGATCAAGGAGCAGATGAGTATGGGCACCCTTCAAATTGGAAGTGAAACAGCTACAAGAGGGATTTGCACCAATCAGCAAAAGAGTAGATGTACTGCCCACAGGTGTCTTGTTAATCAGACAGGACATGGACTAACTAAATGCAGTTGCGGCCCGTGGTGGGAGTGCCGTCAGGCGCTGACGTGGGGCGGGGGAGGGTCAGGGTGGGGGGGTAGTAAACTACGGATTACGGCTGTTTACAGGTAAGTAAACATATAAATAAATAAAAATAATTTTATTGCGCGTGCTGCATCGCTAAATGCTCTTTTTGTAACAGGATGTTCTCATCCATTGTGGATGCGTTCCCGATCTGCTCTATAACTACCCATTTTAGGTCATTGGGTGTGTGTCCATTCTAAATGAAATATTCCGACATCCTCGTGGTGTTTCTTTTGCACCGTATGTTGCTCCGGTGCTCTCCGATCCTGGTCTTGATCTTCCTGCTAGCCATGCCGATATAGCGAAGTTGGCACGGGTACTCTATCAGGTAGATGACGTGTGTAGAGTTGCAATTAGTGTGTTTTCTTAGGTGCCATGTTTTACCCTCTTCTGAATCAAGATTCTTTGTGCTAAGGGTGAGGTGGCATACACAGCAGTTCCCACAGGGGAAATGGCTCACTATGTTGGGGAGACCCCAGAACATTGAGGACCAAGTTGTCCCCTGGGGTGTGTGGTTGTTTAGGATGTGTTGAGACCAGGCGGTCTTTAAGACTGCCTGCCCTTTTATAAGAAAAAAGGGGTTGTTCCCATTTCAGTTTTCCCGTATTGAGAATGCGCCAAATTTTGCGAATGATTTTCGCTACTCGGTTGGAGGCTGTGTTGTATGTGGTGACACACATGTGGGGGATGGTGCTGTCAGCCCTATGGATGTCTTCCAGTAGGGATTCCCTATTTTGGTTCTGCGCTCTTTTCTGCATTTTGCGAATGATGCATTCCGGGTAGCTGCGTTGGTTGAGTTTTGTAGCCAGATCGGTTGATTGCCTCTTGAAATCCCCAATCCTGCTGCAATTTCTCCTAATGCAGAGGAATTGGCCGTAGGATAGATTCTCACTGAGTGGACGTGGATGGAAGCTGTCGAACTTGAGCAATGACTTTCTGGCCGTTGGTTTGTAAAATGTGGTGGTCTGCAGTGATCCTTTTATTTAGTTTATTTATAGAGTTTTATATAGCGTGAACGTGACCCTTGGGTATCAGAGAGCTTCACAGTTACATGAAGTACATTTGGAATACAGTGGGTATAGCAGCATTCGATTGTTAAATAAAGCTGTGCTGGCAAACCTCAGGTACGGGTCACGGTTGTTCAGCCATGTCATAAAAGTGGCCAATGTATCCTCTTTGCCTGTCCAGATCATGAGGATATAGTCGATAAATTTGATGTTGGCGGCGAATGGGTTGTCGGGGGGCAGTATGTGTGTGGTCTCAAAATGGTACACATACAAGCCTGCCACGCTCGGGGTGAAAGTGCTGCCCATCGAAGTGCCGTTAGTCTGGAGAATGAAATTGACTTCAAATTGAAAGTAGTTTTCTCTTAAGGGTGGCACATTGCAGTATGAATTCCCTTGGTGTGTTGTATTCCCACGTGGTTCCTTCAAGTGTTTGTTTTAAGACCAGCAGGGTCTCATCCTGGGGGAGGCTAGTGTAATGTAAAGGCTCTCTATTTCGAGGCCAACTAGAAGTTGTGTGTCTGGGTCATACTGTATATCCTGGATGAGGTTGAGAAGTTGTCTAGTGTCCTTGAGGTAGGTTGAAGATTTTTGAACTAGTGGATTGAGGAAAAAGTCACAAAACTGTGATAAGGGTTCCAGTAGGGAATTAATCCCTGACACTATCTGGCATCTTGGTGGTGGTCTGGTCTCCTTATGGATTTTGGGGACGGTGTAGAAGTATGGGGTTCTTGGTTCAAAGATAATCCGCCTCCTGTTTGGAGATGTAGTTTCTGCTTTCGTCCCTCTCCACCAATGTAAGGATGGTTTTCCTCAGGGTTTCGGTGGGGTCCGCTCTGAGTTGCTTGTAGCTCTGGTTGTCATTGAGGAGGCGTCTGCATTCATTTGTGTAGTCGATTTTATCTTGTATGACTATGCCTCCCCCTTGTCAGCGAGTTTGATGACGATGTCTTTATTGTTTTGGAGGCTGCGCAGGGCTTCCCATTCACTTAAGGTTAAGTTGTTGAATGTTCCGTTGCCTGTTGTGTCCTTTACTTCTGTGTAGACTGACTGCTCAAAAGCCGCAACTTCCACTGGTAGGGTGGATGGAGGTGGGCATAAGGTTGATTTGGGTCTCAAACCTGTTTCGTTGGTGTTGGTAGTCTGTGTAGTCGGTGTCTGGTTCTCGAAGAAGGCCTTCAGTTTCAGTTTACGGAAGATATCCGCCAGCTCACAGTGAAGTTGGAATTTGTCAAGGTGGGCAGTGGGTACAAAAGTGAGTCCTTTATTCAGGACTCGTTCTTCTGTGGTCGTCAATGTGGTGAAGGATGGATTGAAAACCAAGTTTGGTTCTTGGTTCGTGGCTCCCATTATCTCGGTCCGCTGGGTCCTGGTTGGGGTTCCTTGGATTTGCTCCTGGTGTGTGCTCCCACTGGGTGCGCTTCTTCTGCCAAGTGTACCCGTCGTCGATCTATTCTTGTTCCTCTTGTCCTCCGGCCTCTCCCTAAAAAAGAGGGTCTCTGGTTCTGTGAGAAGAAAGTTTGGGTCCTGGATGGAAGGGTGGTTGCCAACCAAAGTATGGGGGATGGGGTGGGTGGTTGTATGCAGTGGGAAAGTAGTGTGGGCCCTGTGGTCCCTGTTGGGGGTATGCGTCCCATGGTTGTTGCAATCTGCGGGGTTTCCCTCTGCCTCTTGTCCTCTGGTTGCTCCCAGTGCTGGATCCACTTGATGCGGATGTATCGTCCCCCGAGATGTCAGATAATGTGTCTTGTCTGTTGGGGGCAACATAATCATCGTCAGCATATGGGTACACCTTAGAATAGGCAAATCTTTTGAGGTCCTTCTGGAATTTGGTAATCTTGGATTAGGTGAGGTATTCTTTATATCCAGCCATTTCCTTGTTGGTCTTGTCCAGTTTCTTTTTGAAGGAGGTGATGGTGGTTTTAAAGTGATTTTCCGTTGCTTGGATTTCAATAAGTACTGCGTCAGACAGTCTTTTTGCTGTTTTGATGATCAGGACTATCCAGTCTCTTGTGCACTGCCAAGCTATTTGGGCCCAGTCCTTCCTGAAGGATGGATCTTCCAGGAAGATCCTGGGTGCGTTAGTCACCAGCAAGCCCTTGGGAGCTGTGTTGCTGCGCAGGTATTCAGTGAGGATTACACCATGTAATATGGTCTGAATCCTGGGTTTCTTTTGCTTGGTAAGTTTGTCCCAATCAGTGGTCTGTGAGATGGTCTGGGATATGTTAAAGTCCACCATTAGAGAGGGGCCTCAGAGGATTTCATTAATGTCCTCATCCGTGAATGTGAGCCCGGGATTCTCCACCATGGTATAATGCGGGTGTGTATATTTTAGATCACTCTCACAGCTGTACGCTGCTATCAGTATAACTCAATGGGAGAGTGAGGAAAGGAAGGGGGGGTGAGTGCTAGTTCACTTCCCCTTGTCAGTACAAAAAATATCAATGGGAACTAGTACACACTTGGTAAAGTAATGTTCATGTTGGGCAAAACCATTTTGATGAAGACCCTCACCCACCAACCTAGTTGGTGGCATGCTTCATCATAGGGTCTTACCCAAGGTGCTGAGTGCACCCCGGGTGTGCTTCAACACCCGATTTATAGCGGAGCTGGTTACGTGTGTGTTGTGCGCTAAGTGGTGCTATTGTGGTGTGATGTAAAAACTGTGGAAAACAAGGCGAGAGCAAGGGAAATGGAGGGGTGCTTCCTTGTACCCAATTCAATACTAGACTAAACAATGTGGACGGACCCACTGAGTAAATGTGTGATAATCACTGTTGTGATGAGCACATGGAACCATTAGGTTTTCTTAAAAGACCCCTCACACACCAACCTAGTTGGTGTCTTGCTTCATCATTGGGGTCCCAACCGGGTGGCCGAATGCTCCCCAAGTGTGCTACAATGCCTGATTACCGTGGAGCTGGTGTGGTGTGATTTGTGTGCAGTGTTGTGAATTAAAAATATCTCTGGGAATACTTGCCGGTAGTATTTATTAATGACGGCCCAGGATATAGATAAAAACTGGTGGTGCAACTACTGGAGGGGTATTATTGCTCCTAGTTGGCTAGCAACGTGGTCTACATGTTTCAGCTCAAAAAGGTAGGTACAGTGGGCTTTCTTCAGGACCGGGTGAGTGAAAAACGTGAGTGGCAAAATGAAATCGCCACTTGAATTTGTGAAGTGCCTACACACGTGCCAAGGTGTGTGGCAGTAGCTAAGGGTGTTGATGTACTTACAGACACACTGTCAAATAAAAACCTGTGGGGAGAGAGAAGACAAAACAAGACACATATAGTAGCAACATAAAATGAAATCTTATATTTGTGCTGCTGTTTGTGTCTCAGGTAAGTGGTCACAACAGAGAGGTAATACATAGCCATTGTTGAGTGGCAGCGCATGCTGCTAATAACTTGTGGTGCACGCAGAGACTTTATTGCGACATGCAGCGATGAATATCCAGACTAGTGGCTGCACAGGTTAGGCGGCGTGTTGTCGTGGAGGTTTAGTGTGCAAATAGAAATTATGATAAAAGCAGGGCCAACGTGTAACCCTGTGAGGGCCCTTAGTGAGTTGTAGCGCAATAATCTCAGCAAGGGGTGACCATTTGTGATTAAATGTCATGCAGTCACCTAAGGTGGTATGCAGTTTAAAAACAATTAGATTGCTAACATGCAAAATGTTACATTTAGATAGCTCATAATTACACTAGATTTAAGTGCTAGGCAGAGATTCGAGGCTCGGGAGGGGTATCATCTGCAGTCCCACTCTGAGGAATGAAGAGAGGGAGACATCGTGAGCAAAGGGTTCTAATGGTGGTCTAGCGTCTGGAAAAGATAAGCGGATGCGCAACCTTACTTGGTGTAGATGAGTATCCCGTCAAAAACCTGATGTGGTCTCCCGTTGTCCTGGCTGGTAATGGCCGCTCGTATGCTGGCCGTTTTTATGCAATGGGATGCGGTTTGGTACGTGAGAGATTGTGAGACCTCTGAGAGACTGGTAATACCGGAACTGTCCGTTCGCATGCGCGAATGTCAGGTAAATGTTTGGCAGGCTTGTATGCGAGATGCGAGTGCAACACGTGGCAGCCATTTTAGGAGGGTGTTGTGGATTATTTTAAGGTTCTACGTACACCCACAATTAGCGGTTCGGAGAAAAAAGTGCACATAATGAAGCAAGTGGGAAATTAAATGATTAAAAGAGGCAGACAATTAAGATCTGAGTGTTAGGTGTTAAAACTACGGATCACTTTTGAGTCCAACGATTTGAGGAAATAGGACATTCAGACTTGGATAGCCAGTTGTATTAGGTTTGGGCCCGTTTGCTGTAGGTGTAGGTTAGCAAGCAGAGATATCAAAATGTTCACGTCCTTGTTAGCAGACTGACAAAGAACTTAGAAGGATGACAGAGTATATACAGCATGTGTGCCAGTTTAGAGCCTCAAGTGGGTTTCCTGAGGCTGTTCCACAAAATGTTGTCATTAAGGCCTGTCACATGACTCGACAGGCGGTACATTCATCTTTGCTCTTTCTCAAAGAGGCGGCTCTGTATGTTAGGTAGTTTAGGGTCTAGTGTTTCAATCACGACTCACCGCATGTCATTAGTTGTATGGCCAACCTCTAGGAAGTGGTTAGTCAGTTGTGTGGTAGATGACTGCACACGTCATCTACTGCATCATATGCCCCTGCAACCTAACGTACATCGGGATGACAAACCGCAAGGTAAAGGCCCGGATCTGTGAGCATCGCAGAACCATCAGATGTAAGAAAAATACCACACGACTGACTAACCACTTCCTAGAGGTAGGCCATACATCTAATGACATGCGGTAAGTCGTGATTGAAACAATAGACCCTAAACTACTTAACATACAGAGCAGCCTCTTAGAGAAAGAGCACAGATGGATTTACCACCTGTCGAGTCATGTGACAGGCCTTAATGACAACATTCTGTGAAACAGCCTCAGGAAACTCCCATTAGGCTCCAAACTGGCACACAAGCTGTATATACTCTGTCATCCTTCTAGGTTCTTTGTTCGTCTGCTAACGAGGATGTGAACATTTTGATATCTCCGTTTGCTAACCTACACCTTCAGGCTACAGCAACCGGGCCCAGACCTAATACAACCGGCTATCCATGTCTGAATGTCCTATTTCCTCAAACCGTAGGACTCAAAAGTGATCCGTAGTTTTAACACCTAACACCCGAATCTTAATTGTCTGCCTCTTTTAATCATTTAATTTCTCACTCATTTCATTATGTGCACTTTTTTCTATGAACGGCGACTTGCGGGTTCTTAGAACCTTACAATAATCCACACCACCCTCCTAAGATGGCCACCACACGTTGCACTCGCATCTCGTGTACTCGCCTGCCAACCATTTACCTGATCGTTGCGCATGCGCGCGCATGGACAGTTCCGGTATTACCAGTCTCTCAGAGGTCGCGCAATGTCGCACGTACCAAACCGTGTTCCCCTGCATAAAAACAGCCAGCATATGAGATGCCATTACCAGCCAGGACAACGGGAGACCACATCAGGCTTTTGATGGGATACTCATCTACACCAAGTAAGGTTGCGCATCCGCTTCTCTTTCCCAGACGCTAGACCACCCTAAGAAACCTTTGCTCATGATGTCTACCTCTCTTCATTCCTCAGAGTAGGACTACAGATGATACCCCTCCCGAGCCTCGAATCTCTGCCTCGCACTTAAATCTAGTGTAATTATGAGTTATCTAAACGTAACATTTTGCATGTTAGCAATCTAATTGTTTTTAAACTGCATACCACCTTAGGTGACCGAAGTACATTTAATCACGAGTGGTCACCCCTTGCTGAGCTTATTGTGCTACAACTCACCAAGCGCCCTCACAGGTTTACATGTTGGCCCTGTGTTTATCATAATTTCTATTTGCGCAGTAAACCTCCATGATGACACGCTGCCTAAGCTGTGCAGCCACTAGTCTGGAGATTAATCGCTGCATGTCGCAATAAATTCGCTGTGTGCACAATTTATTAGCAGCATGCGCAGCCACTCAACAATGGCTATGTATTATCTCACTGTTGTGACCACTTACCTGAGACTCAAACAGCAGCACAAATTTAAGATTGCATTTTATGTTGCTACTATATGTGTTTTGTTTTGTCTTCTTTCTCCCAACAGGTTTTTATTTGACAGAGTGTCTGTAAGTACACCGACACCCTTAGCTACTGCCACACACCTTAGCGCGTGTGTAGGCACTTCACAAATTCAAGTGACGATTTCATTTTGCCTATCGCGTTTTTCACTCACCCGGTCCTGTAGAAAGCCCACTGTACCTACCTTTTTGGACTGAAACATGTAGACCACGTTACTAGCCAACTAGGAGCAATAATACCCCTCCTCTAGTTGCACCTTCAGTTTTTAACTATATCCTAGGCCGTCATTAATAAATACTACAGGCAAGGATTCCCAGAGATATTTTTAATTCACAACACTTCACACAAATCACACCACACCAACTCCGCTGTAATCAGGCATTGTAGCACAACCGGGGGGGCATTCAGCCACCCGGTTGGGACCCCAATGATGAAGCATGACACCAACTAAGTTGGCGTGTGAGGGGTCTTTTAAGAAAACCTAATGGTTCCATGTGCTTATCACTACAGTGATTATCACACATTTACTCAGTGGGTCTGTCTACATTGTTTAGTCTAGTGATGTAAAACTGGATATTGATAGAGATTAAACTATGTCTCTTATATCCCAAAATTAGGTCAGGTCTACATATTGCAGCCAGTCTGCTCCATTTGCTGGCTTTCTTCAGGACCTATGTGTGTGTGTTTTTAAGTGTAAAGGTGTGAAAAATCGTGGGGCCAGGTGGTGTTTCCGTGGCCAATGCCATTACCGCACGCTCTAAGGTGCGGGGATGTGGGAGGCTATGTCCTCCTAGAATTGCAAAGAGCCTGTGGAAAAAAAGCCAGACAATACAAACATAGCATGAACATGTGATACTTTTGTATTCGATAATCGCATACTAGTATCGTGACTTGGTGCGTGTCATATCCTATCTCTGTACGGCTTAATGCGGGATGAGGCAGTAAGTGGTGCTTGTGAAAATACCTCTTGAATTACCGAGTAATTATGTGCTACTGTGAGTAAATCTGTAGCTAGGGCGGTTTTTTGATAAATGCAAAAGCGTGGTTAGATGCTTACGATGAGAATGTCATCACATGCACCATGAGTCCTGTGTTGGGGCAGAACCTGTAGTCACACACTTGAAGGGTGGTGGGGATAGAAAGAGACATACAACATTAGTGGAGACGTTTCTGGCCTCCCTGCATGTCCATGCTTCCTGGAGACCTCCAGGTTAGGATCCCATTGACCGTGGCCAGAGTCCTACTTATTTCTTCAAGGTTGCCTGCCCGCTGTCCATACCTATTGCGGCCTGCTATGCCGGACTAAGTGGGTGTGGCTAGTTTCTGGGAGAGCCGGCTTTAAAGTTTGCGTTCTCCCTCCAGAGTGAGACCTTGATTGGCAGCCTGCACGTCATCGCGTCCGTTGATGTGACATCGGAATGGAAAGGGAAAACAGACTCCTTATACTTAGAAAGGGACTGTAAAGAAAAAGTCTGTAACGTGTGTTAAGAAAACACCAGAAAGCTCCAGAAACGTTTCTAAGTCAGAAGGTAAAAACTTTGACCAACACCTACCACAAGGGGTAGCTATGCAGGGTTCCATCGTAGTCGGCCTGAAATTTTGACTTTGTCCCGGTCTAGCGCAATCAGATGTCCCAATAGGCGCTATAGGTTTCTATCTGCTATGTAGTGCTAAATCTTAAAAAATTCATATCTCCGGTTCCCTACATTGAATTAATTTCCTTTTGGTGTCATTTTAAAGATAAAAATATTTCATATTTTTATAAACTGGTGTTGGATTTGTATTGTGAGTTGTGTCTTAATTATATACTGAATTTGTGTGTTTAAATGCTTTACATACCTGTCTTTGAAGTTAAACCTGCCTACTCGCAGCCAAGCTACCAAGGGTTGAGCATTGGAATAATTTTCTGAGACCTATTATAAGCCCTATATTGTGTTAGTGGCATTATTGCCAGTGGTAGATGCATATTTATCACTGCTAATAATCCACTTTCCAACACACCCCTTATAGAATGATCTGTGAAACCTGTCAGTTTTTAGCCAAAGTGTTCTAAAAGTGTGTGGCTAAATGCATCTTTTAACCACACGTTTTCAATATTTTCTTCTCTCTGTCTCACATCCGTCTGTTTATCCAGCTGAACATTTAGGGCCTCATTACGATGTCAGGCGGAGTTTCCTCTGCCCGACATCGTCTCGGTCAAGGGACCGACCGACACCCGGTCGGCGGTCCCAACCAACTAATTAGGATGCAACCAAACACTGTTCGGTCGCATTCCTATACTTTACAATAGGAACAGGTATTCCATCCAGAATACATGCTCCCATTGTAAAATAAGAGGTCAGTTGATCCCTGCACCCCATGGCAGGCACCTTGAGGTGCCTGCCACGGGGTGCAGGGATCAACAGGGTTGCACCATAGGTGCCCCCTCAGCCTCCAACCGGAGGCCGTGCACCCAAGGGGGCCCCCCAAAGTCGAGTTCCGACAGCTTTTCTGTAGTGGAAAGACAAGCACAGAAAGGCTGCCGAAAGCCGGCATCATAATCCCGAGGGCGGAAAGAGTCACCCTTCGGATTACTGGCCGCATTCTGACTGGCAGACGGGCCTACCGAGCCCGTCGCAATGACCGTCCGGATTCCTTTCTGATCGCCTCCATCGTAATGGGGTGGTCGGAAAGGAATCCGACCGGCATATTACAATGTGGTCGGAATGGCTCTGACAGAAGGTCGGAGCTGTTTCCAACTGCATCGTAATCACCCCTAACTGTATTATTCACTATTGTTTGGCATCATGGTGCTTGAATTAGCAGAAAATGGGTAACAAATTACAAAACTGTTCTGGACAGGGGCCCTTAAAGAATGTCTAGCCCAGGGCCCCCAAATAAGGATTTTTGTGATCCTGGATGACTCTCATGTGGATGCTAAAGAAGTTCCTAGTGAAAAAGTGGGAGGAAAATGTTGGAAGGAAATTACAGGAAGAGCATGTTGCAAGAGGGAATTTACAAATTTTAAACACTCCAACGTTTTTCTTTACACGACATATGTGCTGCTTAAACAACCTTGTTTCAAGCAACAGTAACAACGCCGACCGCTCTACACAGCACTAAAGGATTATTTATTGTGCGATAAATACTGCTCTATTTTCAGTAATGGCTTTACAGTCTTGATGTGATCTGTGGTTTCCCAGCGATAACCCTGAAATAAAGGTTTGAGTTAATTAACTTTGCACTTTTGTATTCAATGTGAGATAAGAAGGTTCATGGTGTTCTCAGCCGTAAAGAAATTATGAAAGCAGATTACATTTTTTAAGATTAAGCGCAACAATGCTACCAGCAGGAGAGAAAAAAAAGAGATACTTTATTGTATCTTCCCAAGGCACTGGTTCGCTAAAAAATACAGAAGCAAATGCGCCCTTGTTCTTCCCCATAACTGAGTGCACCAGCTGCCCGGTACATACAGACCAACTAACATAGCTGAGCAAACATTGCCATTTCAAAAAGGACTCCATATCAGAAAGGAGGTTCATCCATTTAAAATGTTTGCAGTGAAGCAGAGGAGATGGCTTAAATGTTAATTCTTTGAAAGATCCTCCTATTGAATTATCGAAGGCAAAGGTAGTTTTCGCATTTTAATATTTGCAACTTGGTTGGTTCATGTGACCTAAAAACTTTTGATCTTTGCATTCATTTTTGATCTCAGATGTTGATTCAAGTAACATAAGTTAAAAACGTGTCATTTTTTGTTTCTCTGACCGATTTGCATTTTTAGGGGCCGTACCCAGCAGAAGTAGGGTGGGATGTTCTTGATAATAGCAGAATTGAATCCTGACATTCAGGCGGATTCAAAATCATATTTTCTATTTCTCCATATGCGAAGAAGCAAAAATGCACATTTTGTGCTGGCAGAAATGTGCAAAAATGATTTTGTGCATGTCCAAAATGTGCTGCGTATACATAAAATGGCATGAACACGCACATCTTCCCCAGAGCAAGCTTTATTTTTGGAGTGTGATTGGGTGTCTCTGCCAGGTGCTAATCTTTGCTCATTCCTCATTTACAGAAGCCCAAAACATTCCTGATCTGGAACACTGATGCAGCTCAGAAAGGCACAATTCAGGAATTTGAGAAAAATGTGTATTTCCTTCATTTAATTTTTATATCGTGTTTTTTGGGGCAATTTGTTTAAAAGCATGCTTTCTTCAAAGAGTAACTAAGAAAAGGTACTGATTGGAATTAGAATGTTTAGGTTTTGCTTACCTTTCTTGAATGTTAATGTTAATGTAATTTATAGAGCGCAACAAATACCCGGAGATGTCCTGGCGCTTCCTGATTCTCTAAGATTGGCAAGGTAGAAGCGGAGGCGGCCTACTCTTTAGAAAAGAGCCAGGTCTTTAGTTCTTTATGAAAAGGTAGGAGCTCAGTGATGGTTCTCAGATAACGAGGCAATTCGTTCCAGGCCTTCGCTGTGCCGTGAATAAAGCTTTTGCCCCCCCCAACGGGCTTTCTTTATACGCAGCACCCTAGCCAGGCAGGCTTCTTTAGACCGCAGTAATCTGCCTGGGACATACCAGTGCAATCTCCGCTGTAAATACTCTGGACCTATGCCGTGTAAGGCCTTGAAGGCTAAGCTCAGTGCCTTGAATTGTATACGGCTCTTTACTGGGAGCCAGTGTAGGGCTTTCCTTTCCTTAGAAACGGAGGAAAAACTTGAAGGGCCCATAAGTAATATAACTGCCGCATTCTGAAGTATCTGTAGTTTTTCTAATCCTCTTAGTTGAATGTTAAGGTAGAGTCCATTACAATAGTCCAGTCTGGACATTAGCAGCGCACTGACTACAGTTTGTCTACTTTCCCTAGGCAGTGAGGGCAGGACTTTCCTCAGCATTTTAATGATATAGCTGGTTTTAGAAGCTAACGCATTTACTTGAGGTCCTAAAGTCAATTTGTCATCAAGTATTATTCCCAAGTTCTTAACCTTTCTGGTTGGCAAGGGAGCATTCCCCATTGAGTCCGGCCACCAGGAGGGAGTCCAAAAACTAGTGTTATTCCCAAACAATATCATGTTGAATACTTAATAAAATAATGAGCAATGGTGAGGGTCAGAGCGTGTAGGCAGTACTATGGTTGCAACGTTTACAACAAAATTGTGGATTTACTGCACTTGCCGCATGAACTGTGCCACATAAATTGCAGAATTTGCAGTTTTCATTCATTGTTTCTATCTCAAATGGATAAAAATACTACTAACAGAGAATGTGCTGCATAATTTGCAGTTTTTTCTGCATAATTTATATGACCTTGCTGAATAATTTGGTCCTCAATGCTGCATATTCGTAGTAGAACTGGCAATATCAAAGTTATGCACAGTGGTTTGCGGGCTGTCATTATGATAATCAAATACATATTTCATAGGCAACCATGAGGTATTTCTTATATTTCATGGTACCTTCTGAAATGGTGGTTTTTATGCCACTGCATTTTGTGCTATCAAAGCACAATAACATGCAACATATATGCGTCTCAACTTTGTGGTATCGGGTCGAGGGAGGCCCCATGCACAAAATAATTTAATATCAGCAGTCTTCATGTGCTTGCGCTCTTTGGAGAAGTCAGGAGGTCGGTTGAATGTGTTTATGTGTATATATATATATATATATATATATATATATATATATATATATATATATATATTCACTGAAAAAAACATAGGTTTCAGAGACGTTATAGTTTGAAATTAGCATTTAAAAAACCTTAGAAATTCACAGAAAAACCATAGGTTTCAGGGGTGTAGTAGTTAGCTGGCCATTTCACTCGTACAAAACCATAGAAATTCATCCGTTATAGTTAGTTCTGCTAACTATAACTTGCGTGCCCGCAATGCACTGCTGATGATGTCACATATTGCATCAGTCATGACATGGTCAGTGACATCACTGATGACATCACTGATGACATCTCAAATGACATCACTGATGACATCACTGATGACATCATCCAGTGAATGTGGTTTAGTTTGAAATTTAAATATGTATTTTATATATACCAATCTGTATTGAAGATTGAGTGGATATATAACTGTCTGGATGGAGGATTTAGTAGCTGTCTGACTGTCTGCTTAAGTGAGTAATTAAAAGCGTCTCACTTAATACATGGATTAATAACTAAACTATGTGAATGTGTGCATCACTGTCTCTGTTGTGGTATAACATGCTGCATCAGTTGGTCACTAACTACATGAGGGGAACAACCTTTACAACGCATTTTTTACAACGCATAATCCATTACAACGCATGACATTACAACGCATGACACTACAACGCATTTTTAAAAACTACCTTTACAACGCATTCCATTACAACGCATACTACCATTACAACGCATACCATTACAACGCATAATATTACACTACACTATCCAACACTTACCCTACTGTTGCACCCCCTGGAGTTAGAATAGTAATTTTTACCCCTATACTATCCAACACTTACCCTACTGATGCACCCCCTGGAGTTAGAATAGTCATTTTTACCCCTATACTATCCAACACTTACCCTACTGTTGCACCCCCTGGAGTTAGAATAGTAATTTTTACCCCTATACTATCCAACACTTACCCTACTGTTGCACCCCCTGGAGTTAGAATAGTAATTTTTACCCCTATACTATCCAACACTTACCCTACTGTTGCACCCCCTGGAGTTAGAATAGTAATTTTTACCCCTATACTATCCAACACTTACCCTACTGTTGCACCCCCTGGAGTTAGAAAAGTAACTTTTACCCCTATACTATCTAATACTTACCTTAAATGTAATTTAATATTATGCGTTGTAATGGTATGCGTTGTAAAGGTAGTATGCGTTGTAATGGAAATGCGTTGTAAAGGTATTTTTAAAAAATGCGTTGTAGTGTCATGCGTTGTAATGTCATGCGTTGTAATGGATTATGCGTTGTAAAAAATGCGTTGTAAGTGCATGCGTTGTAAAAGTGTGCGTTGTAACGTCATACATCCACTACATGAGTGTGTATATTAGTTATTGATTAGTTGGGTGAGTATTTGTATGGGACACTGAGTTTGTGTGTGGTTGGATGGGGTGTGTGTAACTCTATGCATAGATGTGTGAATGGTTGATTGACTAGGTGTATAGGTTTAAGAGTGCATGTGGAAACAGTTGTTTGGGTGACTGAGTGTATTTATTTGTGTGTTGGTGAGCGAATATATGTTTTAGTTGTACATCTTCAACAAAGTAAGAAAATAAAAGGCATTGTATGTGAGAGTTGGTGTATATAAATAAGTATGTGTAAGAGTCAGTGATTATGAGAGTAACTATATGAATGTATGTATAATTGTAATGGTGATTTTATAACATATTGACTATGAGTTACTATGTCTTTGAATAAATGAGGTGTTGTTGGATAATTGTGTAAGTGAGTAAATGTAAGTGTGATTAATTTGTAAGTGAGTAGGATGACTGCATAACCGACTAAGATGACTGCTGATGTGTCAATGTCTATCTATGTGTATAAGTGCATTTGATAGTGTTCTATTAATTAGTGACTGCATGTATAAATGATTCTGTTGTTGAATGGGGAGTTGTGTGTGTAGACTTAGGAATCAGTGAGTGGGTATGTAGTAACTGGTATTGGTGTGTCAATGGTTTCAAATATGGTACTCTGTATTTTACAGTGAGTGATGAAAGGTTATACTAGTGTAAGATGAGGTGTATCAGATTGTCACGTGGATGATGTCATCAGTGATGTCATCAGTGATGTCATTTGAGATGTCATCAGTGATGTCATCAGTGATGTCACTGACCATGTCATGAATGATGCAATATGTGACATCATCAGCAGTGCATTGCGGGCGCGTGAGTTATAGTTAGCAGAACTAACTATAACGGAGGAATTCCTATGGTTTTGTACAAGTGAAATGGCCAGCTAACTATGACACCCCTGAAACCTATGTTTTTTTCTGTGAATTTCTAAGGTTTTTTAAATGCTAATTTCGAACTATAACTTCTCTGAAACCTATGGTTTTTTCAGTGAATTTCAAAGATTTTTTAAATGCTAATTTCTAACTATAACGTCTCTGAAAACTATGATTTTTTTCAGTGAATTTCAAAGCTTTTTTAAATGCTAATTTTTAAGTGTGATAGTAGTTATACCTATTTTTTGTACTGATTTTCTACAGTTTTTTAACTGTTTATTTATAAATATTTTATTCATTAAACAACATTATATATTTTTCTGAAAATTTCAAAAAAAATTTTTTCAAAAACACTCAAACTGAAATATCGATACATTTTTTTATTTAATTTTTTATTTTAATATATTTGTAATATTTTCTGTTTAAAATTTTTATTTTCCAATTTTTTTCCGGAGTCGCGCACTCATAGCGTACACATCACGGTTGGTGCGCGGATTCTAGCCGCCATTTTAGAAAAGTTGTGAAGGATCCACGTACGGTGTGCGACGGCTGCGTGTTTTTCAGTTACATCATATACATTTAATATTACATGATGTGCGCGATTGGTATGCGACCAGTCCGCGACTCCTGCTCCCACGCATTCGTGACACATGCGCATTACGGTACGTGATGCTTGCGTGGTGGCGGGTCCCGCATGACGTCATATACATGCTGGGGCATGCTGGGTGCGCTGGGTGCGCGACTCCTGCAAAAAAAATTTATGTTCCAAAATGATATGTATGTGTCTTTAATATACATATTAGGGCAAGAGATTTTCTAAGATATTCCTAAAAATAATATATTTGTACTTATAATAAACTTATATTATTTTTAAATATATTTTCGGGTGCGTGCATCGTGAGCGCAGAGAACCAGGTCAGCAGAACTGCTGTAGAGCCAGAGAAACCAGGTCAGCAGAGCCATTGTAGAGCTAGAGAACCAGGTCAGCAGAGCTGCTCTAGAGCCTAAGAAGCAGGTCAGCAGAGCTGCTCTAGAACCAGAGACCCAGGTCAGCAGAGCTGCTCTAGAGCCAGAGACCCAGGTCAGCAGAGCTGCTCTAGAGGCCGAGAAGCAGGTCAGCAGAGCTGCTGTAGAGCCAGAGAAACCAGGTCAGCAGAGCTGCTTTAGAGGGAGAGAACCAGGTCAGCAGAACTGCTTTAATGCCAGGGAACCATGACAGCAGAGCTGCTCTAGAGCCAGAGAACCAGGTCAGCAGAGCTGCTTTAGAGCCATAGAGCCAGGTCGTCAGAGAACCAGGTCAGAAGAACTGCTTTAGAGCCAGAGAACCAGGTCAGCAGAGCTGCTTTAGAGCCACAGAACCAGGTCAGCAGAGCTGCTCTAGAGCCAGAGAACCAGGTCAGTAGAGCTGCTTTAGAGCCATAGAACCAGGTCAGTAGAGCTGCTTTAGAGCCAGAGAACCAGGTCAGCAGAGCTGCTCTAGAGGCATAGAACCAGGTCAGCAGAGCTGCTTTAGAGGGAGAGAACCAGGTCAGCAGAGCTGCTTTAGAGCCAGAGAACCAGGTCAGCAGAGCTGCTCTAGAGCCAGAGAAACCAGGTCAGCAGAGCTGCTTTAGAGGGAGAGAACCAGGTCAGCAGAGCTGCTTTAGAGCCAGAGAACCAGGTCTGCAGAGCTGCTTTAGAGCCAGAGAACCAGGTCAGCAGAGCTGCTTTAGAGCCATGGAACCAGGTAAGTAGAGGTGCTTTAGACCGAGAGAACCAGGTCAGCAGAGTTGCTTTAGAGGGAGAGAACCAGGTCAGCAGAGCTGCTTTAGAGCCAAGGGACCAGGTCAGCAGAGCTGCTCTAGAGCCAGAGAACCAGGTCAGCGGAACTGCTCTAGAGCCAGAAAACCAGGTCAGCAGAGCTGCTTTAGAGCCAGAGATCCAGGTCAGCAGAGCTGTTGTAGAGCCAGAGAACCCGGTCAGCAGAGCTGCTCTAGAGCCTAAGAACTAGGTCAGCAGAGCTGCTGTAGAGCCAGAGAAACCAGGTCAGCAGAGCTGCTTTAGAGGGAGAGAACCAGGTCAGCAGAGCTGCTTTAGAGCCAGAGAACCAAGTCAGCAGAGCTGCTTTAGAGCCAGAGAACCAAGTCAGCAGAGCTGCTTTAGAGCCATAGAACCAGGTCAGTAGAGCTGCTTTAGAGCCAGATAACCAGGTCAGCAGAGCTGCTCTAGAGCCTAAGAACCAGGTCAGCAGAGCTGCTCTAGAGCCAGAGAACCAGGTCAGCAGAGCTGCTGTAGAGCCAGAGAAACCAGGTCGGGCAGTAGAGCTGCTTTAGAGGGAGAGAACCAGGTCAGCAGAGCTGCTCCGTAGCCTATGAACTAGGTCAGCAGAGCAGCTCTAGAGCCAGAGAACCAGGTCAGCAGACCTGCTGTAGAGTCAGAGAAACCAGGTCAGCAGAGCTGCTTTAGAGGGAGAGAACCAGGCCAGCAGAGCTGCTTTAGACCCAGGTCAGCAGAGCTGCTTTAGATCCAGAGAACCAGGGCAGCAGAGCTGCTCTAGCTGACACTGACTGACTGACACTGACTGACACTGATTGACTGCAACTGACTGACACTGATTGACTGACACTGACTGACTGACACTGACTGACTGACACTGACTGACTGACACTGACTGACTGACACTGACTGACTTACTGACACTGACTAACACAGACTGACACTGACTGATAACTCTCTACTACTCTACTACTCACTCTCTACTACTCTCTACTACTCTCTCTCTACTACTCACTCTCTACTACTCACTCTCTACTACTCTACTACTCTCTACTACTCACTCTCTACTACTCTACTATTCACTCTCTACTACTCTCGACTATTCACTCTCTACTACTCACTCTCTACTACTCACTCTCTACTACTTACTCTCTGCTACTCACTCACTACTACTCTCTACTACTCTCTACTACTCTCTACTACTCTCTACTACTCTCTACTACTCTCTACTACTCTCTACTACTCTCTACTACTCTCTACTACTCTCTACTACTCTCTACTACTCTCTACTACTCTTTACTACTCACTCTACTACTCTCTACTACTCTCTATCACTCACTCTCTACTACTCTACTATTCTCTCTACTACTCTCTACTACTCTCTCTCTACTATTCACTCTCTACTATTCACTCTCTACTATTCACTCTCTACTATTCACTTTCCACTACTCGCTCTCTACTACTCACTCTCTACTACTCACTCTCTACTACTCACTCTCTACTACTCACTCTCTACTACTCACTCTCTACTACTCACTCTCTACTACTCACTCTCTACTACTCACTCTCTACTACTCACTCTCTACTACTCACTCTCTACTACTCACTCTCTACTACTCACTCTCTACTACTCACTCTCTACTACTCACTCTCTACTACTCACTCTCTACTACTCTCTCTACTACTCTCTCTACTACTCTCTCTACTACTCTCTCTACTACTCTCTCTACTACTCTCTCTACTACTCACTCTCTACTACTCTCTCTACTACTCACTCTTTACTACTCACTCTCTACTACTCACTCTCTACTACTCACTCTCTACTACTCTCTACTACTCACTCTACTACTCTCTACTTCTCTCTACAACTCACTCTCCTTTACTCTACTACTCACTCTCTACTACTCTCTCTCTACTACTCACTCTACTTCTTACTCTACTACTATCTCTACTTCTCACTCTCTACTACTCTCTCTACTACTCACTCTCTACTACACAGTCTACTACTTGCTCTCTACTACTCACTCTCTACTACTCTCTACTACTCATTCTACTACTCACTCTCTACTACTCTCTACTACTCACTCTACTTCTTACTCTACTACTCTCTACTACTATCTCTACTTCTCACTCTCTACTACTCTCTCTACTACTCACTCTCTACTACACAGTCTACTACTTGCTCTCTACTACTCACTCTCTACTACTCTCTACTACTCATTCTACTACTCACTCTCTACTACTCTCTACTACTCACTCTACTACTCCACTACTTTTTACTACTCACTCTCTACTACTCACTCTATTACTCTACTACTCTCTACTACTCACTCTCTACTACTCACTCTAATACTCTCTACTTCACTCTCTACTACTCTCTACTACTCACTCTCTACTACTCTCTCTCTACTACTCTCTATTACTCTCTACTACTCACTCTACTACTCACTCTACTACTCACTCTCTACTGCTCTCTACTACTCTCTCTCTGTACTACTCTCTACCACTCACTCTACTACTCACTCTCTACTACTCTCTCTCTGTTACTCACTCTCTGCTACTCACTTTCTACTACTCTCTACTACACTCTGCTACTCACTCTCTACTACTCACGCTCTACTACTGTCTCTCTACTACTCTCTACTACTCTCTACTACTCACTCTAGTACTCACTCTAGTACTCACTTTAGTACTCACTCTAGTACTCACTCTCTACTACTCACTCTCTGCTACTCTACTACTCACTCTCTGCTACTCACTCTACTACTCACTCTACTACTCACTCTACTACTCACTCTACTACTCACTCTACTACTCACTCTACTACTCTCTCTCTACTACTCACTCTCTACTACTCACTCTCTACTACTCACTCTCTAATGCTCTCTACTACTCACGCTCTACTACTCACTCTACTACTGACTCTCTACTACTCACTCTCTACTACCCACTCTCTACTACTTTCTACTACTCACTCTCTACTACTCTCTACTACTCACTCTCTACTACTCACTACTCACTCTACTACTCTCTACTACACACTCTCTGCTACTCTCTCTACTACTCTCTACTACTCTCTACTACTCACTCTCTACTCTCTACTCTCTATTACTCATCCTCTACTCTCTACCTTTCTTCATCTCTCTCTATTACTCTCTACCTCTCTACCTCTCTACCTCTACCTCTCTACCTCTACCTCTCCCTCTACACCTCTACCTCTACACCTCTACCTCTACACCTCTACCTCTACACCTCTACCTCTACACCTCTACCTCTACACCTCTACCTCTACACCTCTACCTCTACACCTCTACACCTCTACCTCTCTCTACATGCACACCTATGCACATATATATATGCATATATATGCATATGCATTTATATATATGTATGTGTATATATATATGCATACATATATAAACATAGATCATTTGCATATCTATATAAATATACAAATATAAATGCATGCATACATATACATATATGCATACATATGCATGTTATGTACATGAAAGTTTGAAAAACACTAATAAAAGCAAAGCTAAAAAGCCACCTAATTACAAACAGAATTGCTTTAACTTGAACGAGGGCGAGACCTATTGCATTTTCAATGCTTCTTTACTTTGGTTCCATCAAGAAGACATTCAGATGTGTCACACATTTGCCATAAATTCTGAATGTTAGCTAGGGGTGGGCGGAATTTGCGAAATCCACTTTCGCAAATTATCGCGAAAATGTTAAAAATCTCCGCAAACACGCGGAAATATCGCGAAGATGGGGAAGTTTTTTTCCCGCCCGTTTGCGGTATTTTCTGCGTGGTCGCGGCTCGCCAACTTACCCATGCGGTTGCTCGCGGGCGCGGCCATCTTGTTTTCACTTGTCTCGCGGTGCATGATCGTGAGAAGAAAAACGTGATCGCGCGACGAATGACGTTACTGCGGGCGCGAACTGTCGCGAGACAGCGCAAATGGCTACCAACAATCCAACATCTTGTGGAGAACGTGTAGATTCAGGTAAGGCGATCGCGCGCATGCGAGAATGTATTATTTTACAGCACCAGCAAGCAAAAAATTTCCGGTAAAATGCGGATTGCGGAAATTTTTACATTTTCGCGCTCTCCGCGGAACGCGAAAATGTCAAATTATCGCAATTTCCGGGAGCGGAACGGAATTTTAGCCCAGGCCTATTGTTAGCACTCTAGTTGCTCATTATATCACTGTAGTAAAGCTACTGCTCACCAGGGAAGTCTGCTGCTGGTATTGAAAGTGCATGTTTCAGTCTGCATGTCAGAATTTTTTAATGAAATAGAAGAGGATTTGAAAAGTCAAAACGTGCCCTAATTTTTCTTTCTGCAGCACTAATCATAATTTCTATGGCAAAATGAACCCCCTCATTTTGTTCCTTTGCAAATTAAATGTTTTAAGTGTTTCCACTTTATTCCAATCAAGATGGCTTCAGGTGTGCCATACTTTTGTCATAAGTAAGACTGTTAGCGCTCTAGTTGTTCTTTAGAACACTCTGGGACATTCTGTCATTGGGCTATTCTTGGGCTACATCTGGGTGATATTTGTGCTACATTTGGGCTCTTTTGTCTCTGGTGGCCATCTTGGGAGACTTATTTGTTAAGAAGTTTCCTAATTTACTCATTTACTACAGTCTCCTCAGTAAGAAATACTTTCAGTTTTTTACTTTGATTCCATCAAGAAGGCATTCAGATGTGTCACACATTTGCCATAAATTCGGAATGTTAGCACTCTAGTTGCTCATTAGATCACTGTACTAAAGCTACTGCTCACGAGGGAAGTCTGCTGCTGGTATTGAAATTGCATGTTTCAGTCTGCATGTCAGAATTTTTTAATGAAATAGAAGAGGATTTGAGAAGTCACTCAAAATGTGCCTTAATTTTTCTTTCTGCAGCACTAATCATACTTTCTGTGGCTAAATGATCCCCCTCATTTTGTTCCTTTTTAAATTTAACTTTTTAAGAGTTACCACTTTCTTCCAATCAAGATGGCTTCAGGTGTGCCATACGTTTGTCATAAGTAGGACTGTTAGCGCTCTAGTTGTTCTTTAGAACACTCTGGGAAGCTGCAGTAGAACACAAAGGAATCAACTGACAGTCTCTGCCCTTGTTGAATGTACATGTTTTACTGAGGATGTCAGACTTCATTCTCACATGACTGAGAAAGATAATGTGAATTTACAGAAAATATGCTCTCAGTTTAGCTTATAGATCACCTTCCAAACCTCTGTGGGAAAAGCATGAGAAAATAGTTCTCTCTCAAACATGATTCATGATATCCCAACATAAGGCTTTTTCACATGGTAAAATCACCTTAGAACACACCACAATTCCTAAAATGAGTATGGTACCATCAACAAATGA
The DNA here is from genome assembly GCF_964204655.1 of Triturus cristatus. Taxonomy (NCBI): domain Eukaryota; kingdom Metazoa; phylum Chordata; class Amphibia; order Caudata; family Salamandridae; genus Triturus; species Triturus cristatus. Next base: position 633,471,499 of record NC_140589.1, on the reverse strand, counting down.
TTTATATTGTAACTAAAGTCTTAAAACCTTCTATTAACTGCAATGCTTTTTAATGAGGTGCTATCATGTATATTGGTCCCAAGATGGCTGTCAGCACTTCTTGGATGAAGAACTGACAGCCAATCAGATCTCACAATGAGATATGTGGTTAGGCTCTGCCCAGATATATCTACGATTTTATTTTTGATTTTCTCAGCAACTACTGAACGGATTTACACCATTTAACCAAAAGGCACGAGTGTGAACCAAGGGCTACCTCTTTGCCAAATTTTGTGTAATTCCGTTCAGCAGTTCGGGCTGCAGCTGCGATTAACGGTTCCTATGGAAAATTGCATGGGGAAACACGTTTTGGGACATCCTTTTTTCTCAGCCCCTGCTTGACGAATCACCCCGAGACTTTCAGGATAGGAGTAGACCGGAGCGCCCCACCAGTTTTAAAAATTTCACAAAGATTCGTCAACCGGCGCCAAAGTTATGCCAAATAGAATGTTGCGGATTTCCTATGGATAATATGTCCTAACTATAACTACCTACTGGCGACCGCTAGTAGGTAATATATATATATACGCAATATGTACTCATGTGATTTTTAACAACAATGAACAAGGTTGACTCGATACACAAAAGAATCAGCAATGTATATTTCATGTATTTTACATAGAATTTTAAAAATGTCACCTTACTATTCAATCACAGTATATAATAATGAAGATTATTGATATCCGCCATTATATAAATCATGCTGCTCTTGTTGTTTATGTCTATGATGATACCATTACGTCATGTTTATCACGTGGTAACAATTTCACTCGTACTTTCACTTTAAATATGAGCTATCTCTCTCAAGTCACTGTCATGTGATCAAGGCTCAGGAGAGCCGAAACGCGTAATGGCTACAGAGGAATAAAGGAGATTTACAATTTGCACAAAACTTTGGGTCCGTGTCCATGTCTTTGGGAGAACCGCTTGTCTGAAGGTAGCGGAGGAATACTCGTGATATATATATATATATATATATATATATATCTATATTACCTACTGGCGGTCGCCAGTAGGTAGTTATAGTTAGGACCACGTTTCCATAGGAAAACCTCAACATTCTATTTTGAATAACTTTGGCGCCGGTCGACGAATCCTCGCGAATTTCTCAAAATAGGTGGGGCGCTACGCTCCGCTCCTACCCTGAAAGTCTCGGGGGGATCCGTCAAGCGGGGGCTGAGATAAAAGGGGGGTCCCAAAACGCGTTTTTCCCATGCATTTTTCCATAGGACCTTTAGAACGAGCTACAGCCCGAACGGCTGAACAGAATTACTCAAAATTTGGCAGAGAGGTAGTCCCTAGGTCAAGGAAGTGCCTTTTGTAGGTTTGGTGTAAATCTGTTCAGTAGATTCTGAGAAAATAGCCTTTAAATCAATATATATATCTGAGCCCGCTTACGGTACGCTTACCGTACGCTTACGGTAAGCGTACGGTGGCGTGCGCGAGCGCGATTCTGATTGGCTCTTAGATCTTAGTAAACATTCGAATCGGCCGAAACCAGGAAGCGGCGGCCGCCATTTTCTGTGTTTCACTCTGAAAAAAAAAGAGTGAAAACAAGGAAAGGGGGCAATGAGGAGAGTTACAGACCCCCTAACAATTGTGAGGGGGTCAAAGAAGGACTGTAAAGTACAAAACAAACATTTATTGATTTTTAAAAAAAATCACGGGGTACGCGTACGGTAAGCTTACGGTAAGCGTACGGAAGAAACATGGCGTGCGCGAAGGAGATTCTGATTGGCCCATAGATCTTAGTAAACATTCGAATCGGCCGAAACCAGGAAGCGGCGGCCGCCATTTTGTGTGTTTCACTCAGAAAAAAAACAGAGAAAACAAGGAAAGGGGGCAATGAGGAGAGTTACAGACCCCCTAACATTTGTAAGGGGGTCAAAGAAGGACAGAAAAGTACAAAAAAAACATTTATTGATTTTAAAAAAAATCACGGGGTACGCGTACCGTAAGCTTACGGTAAGCGTACGGTAAAAAAAAAAAAAATAAATAAATGAAAAGCAGATTTAAGAGTTTGCTCATCATATGTCCTCCATGTGCGCACGGTGCGCGAAGCGCATCGTGCGTTCATGGCCCATCTAGCGTAATGTGGGCACGCGGTGCGCGAAGCGCACCGCGTGCTCACTGTGCGCGCACGGTGCGCGAAGCGCACCGTGCGCGCATGGAACGAACTGCGTTAAGTGGGCGCGCACGCCACAAATGGCGTAAAGTAACTTAGCATTTAAAAAACCGTACAAATTCACTGAAAAAACCATAGGTTTCACACATGTTATAGTTAGCTGGAAATTTTACTGATAAAAAACCAATGAAATTCCCCCGTTATAGTTACTGTAGGCAACTATAACTCACGCGACCGTAATCCTCTGCTGATGACATATGTGTCTTTATGAAAAAAAAATATTTGTAATATATGTATAGCTAAAATTTAATGGAAGAAGACATGGGCAAATAAGTGTCTAAATACAGTATTAGCATCAGCAGAGGATTGCGGTCGCGTGAGTTATAGTTGCCTACAGTAACTATAACGGGGGAATTTCATTGGTTTTTTATCAGTAAAATTTCCAGCTAACTATAACATGTGTGAAACCTATGGTTTTTTCAGTGAATATATATATATATATGTTTCCTTTGAACGAAATGTCAGCATGTCAGCACTCTCGGTGGAGGGATAAACACTTGTTTAATCACCACAAGTAAGCCAAACAGATGCATTTTGGCAAGCGCCTTCGTCAGCGTTAACAATAAAGAACATTTAATTTGTCTAAACATCTAATGACATTTCATACAATTACAATGAAGGATGGATTGAAACGGGCTGCAGCGTGCTTATTTGGACAAAGAGTTGTGGATCAACAGAATGCCAGCGACTGAGGGCGACTTTGGTGACAGTTAAACTGACAGGAGAACTAATACTAGGCATGCATAATCATGGCAACCCACATGGGTAACATTAAAACTACTAATCCCGTGATGCATTGCACTTTCCTTCCGCTCACCTAAGGACCATGATGTTTAAAATGGGAATGAATTGGTGGGTAACGCTGGCTATATTTTACACGTGCTGCCTTTGAGAAAGGATATGAAATCCGAAACGCGGCAGGCAATGTACTGCTTTCTGTGTGGAACTTACCGAAGCTGCTCTGTGTAAATAAATTGCCTGTTTGAAGAGTGCACTTTGTTTGGGGCAACTGTTTTTGATTATATAGATAATGGCCAGCATGTAGTTATAGTTAGGACCTAGTTTCCATAGGAAAAGCATTTTTTGACTTAGCCATGCCTTTGGCATAGTTTGACCAATCTGCATGAAATTTTTCCCAAAAAGTGTCAAAGTGGGTACTATTGTTAAGGAAAGTTTGGTGGTCATCCGTGCAGTGGGGACCGAGAATTTGGGGTGCAAAATAAGGTTGCGTTTGTAATATTAATTCCCATAGGAATCTTTAACCACACCCACAGCCCGAACCGCTAAACAAACTTACACCAAATTTGGCAGTGATGTAGCTGTCGGTTCAAGTAAGTGCCTTTTGCTAAGTTGGTGTAAATCTGTTCAGTAGGTGTTGAGAAATGTAAGTTTAAAATTATAGTGAGATCTCTGGCCACGAAAGCACAAATGCACGTGCCAATGGGAATGCTCTGATTGGCTGGACGCAATATGAATAGAAAGTTGCGGCTGCCATTTTATCTATCAGGAATGGTTCCCTGGGCTGAAAATCTGTCTGAAAGCCCACATAAGGGGTCAGGGTGGAGATACTCTGACCCCATGTTGAGAAATAGGGGTGTTAGTGGCACAAGTTATGTGGCGGTCGCAGCATCATAGCGAATATCACACGGGATAAAAAAATTGGTTTTTTTTATCCCGTGTGATATTCGCTATGATGCCGAGACCGCCAGCATGGCTCCCCTTCTACCATCGTGGGGACATTGCGACTATCAACGTGATCGCAAATATTGGTGGACATATAAAAAAAAAAAATCAATGAATCATTAATATACATTGTTATAGAGATATTGAGATAATGATAAATGTCTTTATAGAGTTATTTATATAGTGAGTTATGTACTGTGATGGTTAGGATTAATTATATAGCTATAATTTCTTTATGTGGTTGTGGCTATAGAATTCCTGCTTTTGCTTTCCTGCATTCGTGACGTAACTCCGGGGATCATGATTACCGACATCATCGCGATCTCTGGCCTCACCATGAAAACGGAAAATAGGTTTTGGAGATGGTTGTTCTAGAAATACACTAGAAAAACATGAGTTTGAATTGTACAGTAATAAACCCCTAGTATGTAAAATACTGTAATATGTGTGCATATATGTGTTTTCACTTTATGGAAAAAGCGTGATTGTTGCGGTTAACGACGTCATCATGACGTCTGAATAACTGCGAAAATGGAAAATAGGTCTGAAAGATGGTTTTTAAAGAATCTTAGTGTAAAAAAATTAATTTAAACATGCTGTGAAAGAAGTATGTACATAGTAATATGTGTAGTGCAATGTTCAGAATGGATTTTTTTACATATTATTTTTGGATGTGCTGGTGGCCATTGAATGTTTGCTTTTGTTTTCTGTTTTTGTGGCCAATCCCTCCCAGGCATCCAACCCCATGCTGAAAATAGTGGGGGGTTAGGTCCTGCAACCCACCCACGCATTTTGTTTTCCTACGGGCTGCCCCATTTCTCACCTATGGCACGGCGCGCCATTATTATTTTTGTGGGCTGTGGGGGCATTGCCTCTTTATTATTAGAAAGTGGCGTGCTGCAGTGGCCACCCAGGGCACGCTACAACTTGTCCTATAATTATTATTTTTTAAGTGGGGTGTCCCGTGCCCTCCTGCGGCACCCCAGAGTGCATTCTTAGCTTGAGATTGTGACAGGATGCCCAGGGCACGCAGCTGGCTTTCCTGATTGCACCTATCACAGGTGTGGCAGGAGCCGGCATTGCTCCAACCCTCTGGGAGCAGTTTTCTTTTGCTTCTGTGGGATGGGAGCAATTCAATGTTTTTCCTTGCCTGAGAGCGCTGGCAGGGATATGTTTTGTTCTCCCACTGGGCATGAGAAGCTGTGTGCTCCCACCCCGTGGCAAAACTTTGCATTTTCCCTGTCTGTGGGCGGGAAATAGATGGTGTCCCATGCGTTGGGGACAACGGGAAACTGCCATTGAGCTGGCCCCAGGGAAAGGGGTCCCTGGCACCATTTTATGGCTCACAGAGTGGGCCCTCCTACCCTTTATTTTAAAGGCATCCCCTGGGAATGGGTTCCCCGGGTTCTATCATGTCTCCAGGAGGCCCCTCCCCTTTATTTAAATGACCAGTCCTGGGGAAAGGGGATACACCAGCCCCCCCCAACAGAGTCCATGTTTTTAAAAAGTAAATTGCCCAGCTTCAAGGATCCTTGACAAATTTGGAACATAAAAAAAAATTTTGGCCCCAGGAGTGATTCCGCCACAAGGGTTAGGGAGTCAGGGTATCTGTAGCCCGCCCCCTATGTATTTTTTTGCTCTTTTTCCTAGAACCTGGGACTGAGTTCTGAGTCCTAAGATGGTTGCCACCACTTTCTTGTTGATGTGGTGACAGCCAATCAGATCTCCGGATGAGATATTTCTGATCTGTGGATCCTCATCGCCATGATATATGCAATTTTGTTAACCTTATTTTCTCCAAAACTACTGAACAGATTGACACAAACACACCAAAGACACTTATTCTGGACCAAGGTCTAGCTTTCTGCAAAATTTGGTGAAATCTGTTCGGTGGTTTGGGCTGTAGCTGTGTCTAAAGCTCCTATGGAAAAATGAATGGGGAAAACATGCTTTGGGGCACCCTTTTTTCCTCTGCCCTAACTTAACATATGACCCAAGTTTTGCATGCACAAACTAGTCAAGAAGTAGCATGTTTTTGGAAAGTTTCATTGAGATTCGTCAAACGACTTCAAAGTTATCAGCAAAACAAAAAAGGTATTACCTATGGACACACAACCCTAACTATAACTACCCAGTAGCAACATATCTTTATATTTCCTGAAAAAACACTTATGCTCATGGGATGATGTCATCAGTGATGTCATTTGAGATGTTATTAGCGATGTCATCAGTGATGACACTGACCATGTCATGAGTGATGTGATATATGAGGTCATAAGCAGTGCATTGCGGGAGTGTAAGTTATAGTTAACTCAGGTAACTATAACTGCTGAATTTCTATGGTTCTGTATGAGTTAAATTGAAGTATAACTATAACAACCCTCCAACCTTTGGTATTTTCAGTGAATTAATAAGGTTTTCTATTTCTTAACTATAACCTCCCTGTAGCCTATTGGAAGGGAGGGTTCCTCACGGGAAGGGGGGGCACTGGGGGAGGAGGGAGGGGGGGTGGGAGGGGCACTTTGGATGGGGAGCAATGGGTAAAATAAAAAAAAAGAATCTCATCTCACTTCAGATTTAAGGAAACCCCGTTTTGTCGGTATTACAGATTTACAAGTCAATGGCAGGAAATCAAAAAAAGGATAGTAAGACCATCTTTATCTTGTGGAATGTTAACGGGTTAAGGTGTCCTCGTAGGCAGAGGTTGATTTTAAAATATTTAGAGCTCTCCTCAGCCCAAGTTTGTATTTTGCAGGAAATGCATTTGAGTTTTGCAGAAAGCCATTTTATTTTCTTAAGAGTGCCCTGGATAAAATCTTATTGTACCTCGCAGCAGATGATTAACAGCAGAGGTGTTGCAATTTTGATTAAACATGGTGCCCCTTATTCCATCAAAGATTCACAGACGGACCAGACTGGGAGGTGGTTGGTAGCACAACTGGTCTTGGAAAGTTCGGAGTTAGTTTGTGCCTCGTTTTATGGCCCAAATGTTGACGACTCGACATACATTTGTAAATTGCAATCTATATTAACTACGGCAACCCTCCCGCGATTTTAATGTTCTTTTGGACCCATCAAAAGACATGTCCAATTTGAGTCACTATGTTGGGGCCCCTAGGGTTTGTCATGCTTTGTTAAATATGCTGCATGATTTGGACCTGGTAGATGTGTGGAGGACGAAGAAGGGTGACTCACAGGGCTTTACATTTACAGTAAAAAATACTGTCACTCTTCCAGGATCGACTATATTTTAACAGATAGATCCATCCTGGCCGGCCTGGAAGAGATCTCCGTTTTACCAAGTCACCTTTCAGATCACGCCCCAGTCCTATTTTCCTATCTAAGCAAAAGGCACTCATTGCAAACAAGATGGATGCTTAATAGGGCCATGCTTTTGGATCCTGAGATTATCCAGGCTATTAAGCAATCCTCTTTAGAATTTTTTTCTTTGAATTTGGGCTCCACAACCATGGATTTTATTTGGGATGCTTACAAGGTGAATTTCAGGGGGAGGCTCAATGGCCTTATATGTTCTAAGAATAGGGCTGAGGCTCCGGCCCTAAATACAATTGAGGAAAAAATACTCCAGCTAGAGAATTAGAGGAACAGACTAAGTCATGGGGACCCAGGGCTGTTGTTGAAAGTTCTGAGTGATCTAGACAGTGCAAGACAGGAGTACAGGGGGAAATTAGACTTAAAGTGTAGGGCAAAATGGCTTACCAAGAGTATGCAACACTTTGAATACAGGGAGAAAGCAGGTGCCCTATTGGCCTGGAAAGCAAGAGCTGATCGCTCTAAGAATAATATTAATGAATTGATAATAAACAATGATGATGAGAAGTCGAATAGTACTGAAGATATGCAAGTCTGCCTGCTCTCCCTTTTTCAGACCTTTATAAAGAGGATCTGGCTCCGTCCCCTAGATCTATACAGTCATGGCTGAGGAGTAAATTCTTGCCTTTTCTGTCAGAGGAGACTCGTAACACTTTAGATGCTTCCATCACTCTAGAGGAGATAACTGATCAAATCAAAAAATGTAAGAATATAAAGGCCCAAGGTATGGATGCGCTTCCGAATTAAGTTTATAAACTTCTAGCAGAGGAATTGACCCCTGCACTGGGCACCATCTTTAACTCAGTATATTGCCTTACTGGTAAAGTCCCTGAGGCCTGGAAGGAGGCCACATTTGTCTTAATTTTAAAAACTAAAATAACAGTGGAACCTTCTCACTGCCAGCACCTAACCCACTATTGCTCCCAAATTTCAATCCCTTTTTTTTCACTTCCAAGGGTGTATGTGCACACCGAACAGCACCCACCGTCACAATGCTTGTTCCTCCAGGGACTCAATAATTTCAAACAAAAGCACAGGTGCACCATACCACATAAATCAGGCCAATTGGGATAGCTATACAGTCCAAATCCAGTCTATAAAAAGGAGAGAGTTCCTTGATATTATCAATTTATTCCATTTCCTTGTTACGTGATAATAGAAACACAACACAGCCGACACGTTTCGTCCTGATACAGGACTTCTTCAGGGCGTTAGATATGAGAGTCAAAGAGCCTCCATAGGTAGCGAAGGGTATGAAGAAGATGATGTCCTTAAGGTCATAATCCCATCCAGAGAAAATAATTGAGCAGAGATTACAAGGCCGTCCGGTTGTAAGTTATCGGCCGATCTAAATTCCACCCTGTAAATCCACAGGTGTTACTTCCAAAATCTCCGCCATAAAATTATTTGAGCAGATAGTGCAATCAGTTCCCCAGAGAGTAAGATATACGTCAAGGTCTCGATGGGATCATCAAGTTCATAAGATGAATATATAAATTTATTTAAAAATAATATTACTGGACCGTAATACGATGGTCACGATCGGCATGGGAATACAGCAGCAGGACTTCCTCCGGTCAAGACGTCTTAATTTTAAAGCCAGGTAGGGACCCATTAAAAGCCGACTCATATCTTCCAATCTCTCTGCTCAATGCCGATTACAAGATCTTTATGGGTATTCTTGCAGGGAGATTGGCTAATTGGTCCCCAACCTGGTCCATATTGACCAGAAGGGCTTTGTTACAGGAAGGTACATCCAGGAACAGACACAATTACTAATAGGCAATATCGACCTGGCCGTTGAAAGATCTGATCCTTTTGCCATAGTGGCCTTGGATGCGGCCAAGGCCTTTGATAGGGTCTGCTGGGTGTACCTTTGGGAAGTAGTGGAGGTAATGGGTTCCGTCCCCATTTTTACTCAAACCCTGAGGAACTGCTATCAAGGAGCCTCTGCTTAGATTCTTCTGAACGGTTCGCTTTAATATTCAGAGGGGAACCCGACAGGGTTGCCCGATTTCCCCCCTCTTGTTCAACATCTATATAGAGCCACTGGCACAGGCCATTAGAGTAGATGACTCAATCTATCCTTTCAAGACCCAACATTATAGCTGTAAGCTAGCTTTGTACGCTGATGACTTAATATTATACACCAACGATCCCGAGGTGGTTATTCCTCATGTGGGAGCACTATTGGAGGGGTATGGTTCCATGTCAGGTTACTTAGCAAATACCTCAAAAACCGAGGTGATGTGCTGGAATCTAGATCAATGGGAGGGAACAACCAGTAATGAGTTAAGATACTTAGGTATATATATCATCAAAGATCTGGAAAAAATTCCTCAGATTAATTTAAATAGAACTATCAAGGAAATAGATTGCTTCTTTAGCAGATGGAGGAATCTCCCTTTAACAATCTATGGGAAAGTAAATCTGGTAAAGATGGTCATTCTCCCCAAGTTGTCTTACCTGTTTTATGCAATACCTTTGGTTTTTCCATGCAAAAGCATTAGCAAGGTGCAGGGTAAGATTGTGAGTTTTATCTGGGGAGACAAGGGTGTAAGGTTATCCTGGAAGAAACAGAGACGCAGACTCAATAAAGGGGAGTGGCTCTTCCTGATATTAGCTGGTATGCGGTAGCATTCCAATTTAAAGGAGTTCGGATACTACTTACAAAACCAGAAGAGTCGGCTTGGGGAAGGCTGTTGGGAGAAATGGCTACAATGGAGGGAGGAGGAGGTGGAGAGGCTTTTCTATATAAGTTTGGGGCCGCAAAATACTTTAAGCGAGTACGTCTGAAGGCTCTCAGGGCAGCTTTGGAAATATGGTACAAAGTTAGAATTAGATGGGGAATCGATTATTATTCAGACTTAGCACCTATTTGGGATTCTCCTGGAACACCTCTATGTCTTAGAGACAGCTTGGCGGTACCCATCAAGAGAGCGGGCATAAATATCTGGTCTGACTTGTTAGATACAGAGGGGATCCATTCTTGGGAACTATTGAGGGCTAGGATAGGCACAGGGTTTTCCAGATTTAAGTATCTACAACTGGCATCTTGGTTCGACATAGAAAAGGGGGATGTAAGAGGGGGAATTGGGAAACTGAGCGTCTGTTTCAATCGGCACACCCAATAAAGAAAGAGATATCAGTGTGGTATAACAAGCTTTTAGAAGCTGAAGATCTGGAAATCCCATCCCTATCTTCGGTCTGGAATCAAACCTCTCTTGAGCCCTCCATAGACGCCTTGTTCGAGCCTTCCCTGAAATTACTATATAAATACATCAAACCTGCAAGTCTAAAAAAGAATCACTTTTTTGTCATCAATAGACTTTATTACACCCCAGCCAAGATAGCCAAGTTTGCCCCATCACCAACTCCAAAATGCCCTAGATGTATGTCGCCCATCGCCAACAATCTTCACATCTTTTTTGAGTGTCCAGAATTAAAAATCTTTTGGAACAGGGTCGGTGACATTCTTTATGATATTTTCAAAGCCAATATTGAAGTTAATCTGTCACTAGTGTTTTTTGGGGATGATGGTCTGTTCTGTCAGAATGCACGCAGATACACTGTGGGTTATTGTTATACTTAGTGCTACTTGCCCGGAGAGAGGTCTGTAAAAAGTGGAAAGACCCCCTTCCTCCGAAGAGCAAGGACTGGCTTAAAGCCACACTGGCAATGGCCCGCCTAGACCATGAAGGAGAAGGGGACTGTTTGACAAACATCTGGCTGCCCCTTATGAGATGGGGATGTAACCTGAGATTAATATAGTTGGTCCCATGATTACACCAAGTTCCCCTACTAATGCGACCGGTCAGGCGACCTAAGCAAGTGCGGTAAGCCGGAGGACCCACAGATCGAAAAATCGGCTTCGTAAGACCCGCAGAAGCTTATTGGTGAGATGAGGACAACTAAAAAAATAATCTGTGATGACACTGACCATGTCATGAGTGATGTGATATAAGAGGTCATAAGCAGTGCATTGCGGGAGTGTAAGTTTCAGTTAACTCAGGTAACTATAAGTGCTGAATTTCAATGGTTCTGTATGAGTTAAATCGGAGTATAACTATAACCTCCCTCTAACCTTTGGTATTTTCAGTGAATTAATAATGTTTTCTATTTCTTAAGTATAACCTCCCTGTAACCTTTTTGCTTTTCAGTGAAGTTCTAATTTAAAAAACATTCTATTTCCTAACTATAACGTTCCTGAAACCTTTGGTTTTTAAGTGAAAATCGAAGGATAGTTATTTTGTTTTTCCTAACTGTAACCTGTAAATTTAGAGAGTGAGTGTGTGAGTGAGTGCATCTGTGTCTCAGTAGGTGTGTGAGTGAGTGTGTGAGTGTCTCAATGGGTATGTGAGTGTTTGAGTGGGTCTGGCAGTGGCTCCATAAGTGTCTTACTGGGTGTGTGAGTGGGTGAGTGAGTGTCTGAGTGCGTCTTGAGTGGGTGTGAAAGTGTCTGAGTGGGGTTGCGAGTACCTCCAAGTTTGTGTGAGTCAATCTGTGAGTGAGTGCATGAGTATCTGAGTGGGTCTGTGAGTGTGTGTGAGAGAATATGCGTGGGTCTGTGAGTGGGAGCATGAGTGCCTGAGTGGGTTTGGGAATGGTTGTGAGAGTATCTAAGTATATCTGTGAGTAGGTGCATGAGTGTTTGAGTGGGTCTATGAATGCGTGTGAGATAGTCTGAGTAGGTCTGTGAGTGGGTTAGTGAGTTGGTGTGTGAGTGTCTGAGTGGGTCTGTGAGTGGTCATATCAGTGTCTGAGTGGGTCTGTCAGTGGGTGTATGAGTACCTAAGTGTATGTTTGTGTCTAAGTGTCTGGTGGGTGTGTCAGTAGCTGTGTCAGTAACTGGGCCACAATGCAACCACACCTGCCTCTTTATCCAAAAAGAGTCCACAGTCATGCACAAAAAATCTACTCAAGTATAGTACTTTCTACTGATTAATTACTAAGTGCTACCTCCTTCGGTAAATGTCCAGTAATTATTGTGCACCACAGCTGCATAATCGAGCATGAGGAAATATCACCCCTGGCCTTGTGTGCGTTTTCGCAATGTGATTGTTCCTCATGCGTTTTTATCAAAACATTTGTAATAATATGAATCTTCATATAGAGAAGACGACAAGAGTACAAAGAGGTACATCTCCACCAAACAAGGGTCCTTCCTCTTACCTATATGATGTAAGTGCCTCTTTGTTTGGTGGAGATGTCCTCATATTCCTCAACATTAAGACACCAAAATCGTCAGGAAATGCGCTGGGGGGCACTTGTGAAGCTGTCCATCATCCTGGAAAAGGCAGGAAGGCCTTTCCATACTGCTAAGGTGGGAGGGGCAAATGGGGGACGCTTGCAAGTGATTTGCACATTTCCAATCTTGTAGTCATTTAAAGGGAGAACCATGGACTCTACTCTCACCAGGACAGGACAAGAAAGAACCCACTCCTCACAGTAACATACAGATTGCATTCCATAATATCAACCATGCATTCACCTCCATGAAGCATTTCACATCGTTTTTCAACATAGAAAACACACTTGCTTTGCCTGCACCAGGCCCAGGAATTAGGATCATATGTCCTTCACAGAAGTTGAGACGCAACGGGGGCACCTGCTATGTTTATATGTGTAAGTGCTTACTGTGGAGGTTTAAGTTGGGATCAGGTCCAAAACAGCCCTGGGGACTCTATCCCCCAGGGACCAGCCACAAATTAATGGGGGAGGGGAGCTGAGCAGGATCTCACCCCCTGGGGCCTGGCGTTAATTTATATATATTGGATGGGGAGAGTGGCTATGCAGCCCTCTACCCAGGACAATTTTTGCCATGGGGACCCCATCCCCTGGGGCTTAGCCATGGGCACCTGGATGTCCTGGTCCCACCCAGGGCACCCAGTGTGCAGGATCGGGAACACAGGGGGAGCCTCAAGGCCCATGCGGTCCTAGCCACTTCCACGCCTCCACCGGCAACCGGCATTGCTCTTGCACACAGGGAGCTACTGGAAATGCAGCTCCCTGCATGCAAGAGCAATAGTTTCATCTCTTTCCTTGCCCATATGTCTGCAGGCAGGAAACGAGGTGAAACCTCTGCTTCCAGCATGCAGAAGCACTTTGACAGTTCCCGCTTACTGGAAGTGGAGTGTTTGCTTTTGCTTGTTGGGAGCTGTCAGCTATATCCTGGGGTGGGCACCCTGGGACATAGCAGGAGAAGGCCCTGGGGGGTGATGGTCCGCAGGCCCATTAATGTCTCTAGAAGGGGAGGCCCCTTTCACATATATTTTAAATGCTGGCCCTGGGCAGGTGGTGGTTCTTGGGGCACGGTGGGTTCATGTGGCTCCCAGCTAATTATTCGTGTTAAGCCCCAGGAAGGTGGTGGTTCCCAAGGTTCACTTGAGCCCGTGGCGGGGTGTCTGTGCAGCCCCCTTCAATATTTAAAATAAAGCCCTGTGGAGGTGGTGGTTCCCTGGGCTCAAAGAACCTCAGGAGAGGGGCCCTGGGCACCCCCCTCTTTTTTCTTTCAATTGCCCACATGCCCCTGAGACCTGGTTCACTGGGGGCTTCCTCCAAAACAAGTGCAGGAGACCACACTTGTTTTTTTAATTCACAGCGATATTTGCAAAAATCGCCCCAATATTTAAAAAAAGTTGGTTTTGCCCTACCGGGGTACTCATGAGACACCAAGTCCAAGGTTTGGGGGCAAGGGTATTCCTACCCTGCTCCATTTTCTTTTTTCCCATGGTTTGTTTGGGACTCAGCTGAAGCTAAGACCCAAGAAGGCTGCCAATACTTCCTGGTTAAAGTGTTGGCAGCCAAGCAGAGCTCTACAGATCTCTGCATGAACTCGTTCACAAACTCGTTATTATTGGCGAAGGCTTTGCGGCCACAGATATACAAATTTGGATTTCCTTTAATGTATCTCAAACTACTGAAAAGACTTACACCAAACAACAAAAAGCACAATCTGAGGATCAAAAGCTAGCTTTCTGCCAAATTTGGTGTCATTCTGTACAGCAGTTCGGGCTGCAGGCATGTCTAAAGAGTCAATGAGAATTAACACGGGATACACAGTTTTTTTACTTCTTTTCTCAGTCCCCGCTTGAAATATCGGCCCGAAACTTTTCATGCACAACAAGATTTACCGGGACACTTTTTTGGGGAAATTTTCATGAAGATTTGTCAAACTGCGTCAAAGATATAGGCAAGTCAAAAAACTAATTTCCTGTGGAAACATGGTCCTAACTACATATATATATTCACTGAAAAAACCATAGGTTACACGCACGTTATAGTTAGAAATTAGCATTTACAAAACCTTTAAAATTCACTAAAAAACCATAGGTTTCAGGGACGTTATAGTTAGTTGGACATTTCACTCATACAAAACCATAGAAATTCACCTGTTATAGTTAGTTGAGCTAACTATAACTCGCGTCCCCGCAATGCACTGCTGATGATGTCACATATTACATCAATCATGACACGGTCAGTGACATCACTGATGACATCACTGATGACATCTCAAATGACATTACTGATGACATCACTGATGACATCATCCAGAGACTATGTGTTTCTATAAAATGTAAATATGTTTTATATATATGCCAAGGTATATTGAAGAATGAATGGGTGTATAAGAGTCAGGATAGATGATTTAGTAGGTGTGTGACTGACTATATAAGTGAGTGATTAATTGTGTCTTACTGAATGCATGTGTTAGTGACTAATACAGACATTCACACAGTTTAGTTTGTCAGTTGGTGTGTAAGCGATTCCATGGGTTGGTGAGTACCTAAATGAGGATCTATATGGGTTATTGATTAGTTGTTTGAGTATCTCTATGGGTGCCCGAGTGTCTTTGTGGGTAGATGGGGTGGGTGTAACTGTCCATAAATGTGTGAGTGGATGATTCACTGGGTGTATAGGTTCAAGTGTGCATCTGTGAAGGGCTGTATGGATGGGTGAGTGTGTGTATGGGTGTGTTGGTGAGTGAATGGATGCCCCAGTGGTACATGTGTGAGTAACTGCATATTTGAAAGGCAGTATATGTGAGTGTTGGAGTGTATATATGACCATATGTGAGAGTGAGTGATAGTGAGAGTGGCTGTATGGATCAGTGTGTGCTTGTATTAGTTATTATATTACAGTGTAAGTATGTGTTAGTATATGTTTAAATAAGTGAGGTGGTGTGTGTATAACTGTACAGGTGAGTGAATGAAAGTGTGATTGATTATTTCCGTGACTGACTAGGTGTGAGTAACTCTATGAATGAGAGGCGGTGTGTGAGTGTCTGTATAGATATGTGAGTGCATATGATAATGCTGTATTGATGGCTGACTGTATGTATGAGTGACTGTATGGTTGAATGAGTGGATGTGTGTGTAAAGCTAGGAATTAGTGTGTGGATATGTACTAACTGGTATTGGTGTGTTGATGGTTTCGAAAATGATACTCTGTATTTTAGAGTGGGTGTAACAAGGGTTATATTAGGGTGTGATGAGGTGCATCAGATGTTCACGTGGATGATGACATCAGTGATGTCATTTGAGATGTCATCAGTGATGTCATCAGTGATGTCACTGACCATGTCATGAATGATGTAATATGTGACGTCATCAGCAGTGCATTGCAGGGGCGCGAGTTATAGTTAGCTCAACTAACTATAACGGGGGAATTTCTATGGTTTTGTATGAGTGAAATGTCCAACTAACTATAACGTCCCTGAAACCTATGTTTTTTTTCAGTGAATTTCTAAGGTTTTTTAAATGCTAATTTTTAACTATAACGTGCCTGAAACCTATGGTTTTTTCAGTGAATTTTAAAGGTTTTTTATATGCTAATTTCTAATTATAATGTTCATTAAACCTATCTTTTTTTTCACTGTTTTTAAATTATCATCCCATTCTCAACCTGGTCAAAACTGTAAATCTCACCACTTTTCCATCCATACCTTCCGCCAAAAAAATCACCACAAATGAGAGCCACAACTAATGCTAATGATATGCAAAGTAGGCGTTCCTGTGAAAAAAAAATCTAAAACACCACTTCCCCATATTTTCAACGACCAGCCAAATCTGCAATGCGATCCAAAAAGCAGGCAATAAGCTGAGTTAGCAGTAAGAAATTAACATCAGCCTTTAACTGGTGTAAGGAGGTCGACTATCTACAGCGTGAATTAGACCCAACTCACAGCCACATCTAAAGACCAACATGTGATACAGCTACTGATCATGCAGCTCTGACACCCAACAAGGCCTCAACACCCACCGCCACCGCCACCAGGACCTCCCTCCTACTACCACTGAGGCAGCGCAAACCAGGACAACAGACCTTCCCAAAACGCCATGGCCCCTCAGCCGCACAATAGGTGCATGTTGGGAGATGTGGGAACCAAGTATGTGTGAAGGAGGCAAGTCACTCATCAATAATAATGCACACAATACCAAGTGTAGCGGTGATGTGCTGGACAGACTGTTGCAGGGATTCTGCTCATGCACAGAACTATGCGCAGGAAACCAGGACCTCAGTGAATTGCAGTGTACCAAAAACTCACCTCAGTACCCAGAACCCCTATCCATCTAGCATCAGTGTCTCATTCGCTCTCCGTATCAGCTCGGAGCTGCCAATGATTAGACAACCCAGAACATGTGACTTAGAGTACTCTCAGGAATGGTGGCAATCAGAAATACCTGTTCGTTATTATTCTCATATCAGTCCACAACAAGAGTAATCAGAGACACAGTAAAGTTTAAAATATTTATTTTATAAACTAGGTGTCCTAAGATGCAGTACTTTGGCTAACATAAGCAGACAAATGATTAAAATCAAAACCATCAACATTGTTACAATACCATAAAAAATGAAGGGAGAAATCATGTTACAAATGAAAGTGGAATACAACCACCCTTCCTTCAATAGTAAGCTAGTATTATTAGATTAATAGAAGGTCTCTAGGTTTGAATGGGGAACCCCATACCGTAAATGTCAGCTTAGGTGAATCAGATCACAGGATCAGCTTTGCTCTGTGTCTGGAAAAAGTCTTCTCCAAAGTGTGTGTCTCATGCATGCAAACTACAGTATTAAAGGCGCTCGAATTTCAGAGATTTGCAGCTGTGTGCGTGTTATGTCTAGAGAGTGGGCCAATCAACCTGAATTCAAAAGCATACATTGTTTGTTAGCCCTGATGGTGTCTGCACACCATGTTCAGACCAAGGTCGCGGTGCACGTCTAGGGATGTGAACAACAGACCGTTCCCATGTGAAGAAAAGGCAAGCAAGCATTCTTCATATAATAACATCTATCAGCACTGTTGTGTGCAAAAGCAGCAAAAGTGTCAAGATGGCGTTTTAACTTCTAAGACGCTTATGCTAACATAGCAATGTGTGTACCCAAAACCTCCGTCTCCACTACAAGACCTCACTATGCAAAGCACAAACCTCTCCATGTGGACATATACTACTGATACTTGTAGTGTTGTGCACAGTGGACGCAACCATGTTACCTCAGGCAATGGGGAAGATCTCGGTCATGTAGCTGTGTTGTCCCCCCCCTGGAAGCGCAAGCGGAGTGGGCTGGTCTAACATACAGCGCTCCAGCGTAGGAGTATGAATAAATAGGCTTGGGCTCTGGCGGTGGTTCACTTGTGGGAAGGCCAAATCGTCTGACAGAGCGGCGGCCCTCACCCTGCCACATGGCTGCTGCCATGACCGTGGGCCTCCTCGACACAGGACCCCTGCGAACCCAGTGGCACAGCACCGCAGACTTATGTCTGTACAGACTACTGCCTTCGATCTACACTGCGGACAGCAGGGCTAACAATTCAGATGGAGTCGCTCCCAGTGCGGCCCGCCCAGACCACACATCATCGCAGGCTGCGCACACGCTGAGCACCAAAGGTACTACTAACTCAGTGCACCATAAGTCATTGCAATGAAGATTCAACAGTTTTATATCAGCAGTGAGGCATACTATCACTTGAAAATTGAATTGAGGCAGAATTCAATAGACAAAAGACATTGGTCCAAGTGCGGCCCCGCCCGGACCACGCATCATCGCAGGGTAAGGACACGCTCAGTGCCAAAGGTACTTCAAACTCACTGCACCACAAGCCATTGCCACGTGGCCTTATTGAGGCAGAATTCAACACAATCAGCAACATATGGTGCCACTAACCCTGTTCAACACAAGCCGATCCCTCATGTGGAACTGTGGTCCTGACTCCTGAATGGCAGTGATCCTAAGTCCGTGGAAGCGACCACAGCACCAGACTCCCTTTGATCAGTTAGGCATATTTCCATGTAGCTATGCACACATCCTCCTGCATGCACAAGTGGCGTGTGATGGTCCGGCATACACAGGTCAGCACAGGGGTCTGCCTATCCGGCAAGGGGAACGGGGTGTCTCGGACAAGTCCGTGTTCAGGAAGTGTGGTAAGTGTGTCTCTATGTTCTGGTGTGGCCGCCACAAGGGCCGCAGCATTCGATGTTGTAAAGTGGCTTGCACCACCTCCAAACTGCAGTTTCACGGTGTGGTTGGAATGCCGCAGGACATGTGCGAATAGGCATTACAATGGTGTGCCATAGGAGTGCACGGGATACAACAGTGCACCATACAAAAGTGTTGGGGGCTCATGGGAGGGAGGAGCAGCTGTTTGGAAACGTAACACACAGTGAATCCGCCATTGTGCCACGTGTTGGGCATCTCATCAATGATGACCAGGGTCGCAGACATCCCACAACACCCATGACAGGCCTTTGGACATATCCTGTATGAATGCAGCTGGAGAAGTTATTGTAGGGATGAAATGTTCTTTGTCTGAGCTATCTTGCGCTAGCACATCTGCTGCTCTGAGAAGGAACTTGCAAGTGGCCAGCCCCCCCTGACAGATACGATAATATTTGCATCCGTCTCCCACACTACGCACTGCCCGATTTGAGAACAACGAGTGCACATCCCACACTCAAAAGTCCTTCGTCTTAGTTAGCGTGCGTGAAATGGCCTTCACACGTACTCCCACCACAACCCTGCCCTGCACCCATTGCACACAGACCTGGCTCATTGCACCAAGCTGTGCCATTTCATCCACAAGACTGGCACACGGCAAGCCAGTGCATCTACAAGCAGAGCCACTGATGCAATGGCAGAGCATCCCGAACACATGGTCGACTCCATTCACGTCCACCTATACCTTGCACATCTGCAGCATGTCCTGGGTGCACTGCCTTTGGCAGTACTGCAGATCACTTACTGGCTGAGCTTCCGCTTTGCGGACGTCACCTGAGTTCAACCTGTATTGCAATGTTGCACGTGCCTATCTGAGTGGTGCATGGACATGTGCCTCTCCAACGAGTGGGTAGCTGACATGGATTATGACGGGTGTGTGCATCCCCTGTTGGCCCAGGACCAGGAGTGTCATGGTGATGCCCGTTTATGTCCTGCATGGATGTTTGGCATGCATGTTGGGAACTGGGCCTGAGAGATTGCACTTGTCATAGTATGCAGTGAGCAAATTGACCCCCTTCCCGATTCTGCTTTGGTGCACATTGGGTACAGTGCTTGGAGTCAGCACATCTATCCCGGTCAGCTTATGGATTACGTCGACGACATGTCAAATATTGTGGCCAACCATCACTCATTAGAGATAGTGGCTTACGCAGCTGCACTCGCGTTCATGGATGAGTAAAAAGGTACCTGCAACCACGACTCGATGTACCACATTGCACGTGTCCCCCCACATCATTGCACGTTGTACATCTGATCACATGTCCCAAAACAAAAGTGGACATGGCTGCATTGGCGTCGAATCATGTCTGAGGCACGAACAACCAACACTGCTTGACACTGACGTGTGTTGGTGATGGACTACCACGAGGTGAACATCGACGTTTTTCTACGTTCCTTATTCAGGCATGCTGCTGCATTTCTCTGCATATCGTGGCACTACTCTTGCCCGTACTGACACACACTTTTTTAATAAAGTTTCCACATTTTCACTTGCCTCCAAATGTGTTGTGTCTTCATTTGTATTCCAATGTGTGTGTCACGGACTCTCTGGCTGCCTGCCATACGTGAATTGCTATCCCATCTGGACTGTGGGTTTGTACTTATGCATTCTCATGTGCCTGTTTCGTACTGATGCTTTTGGACGCTTATCCGCCACAGGCGAGTGCATTTGTGTCCTGTGTTCGATTGTGTGAATGTTTGTGCTTGGACAACATTGTGTTGGATGTTGGTGTACTCTGCTTCCTATGTGTGTGTGCTGCATTGTGTGTGAGATGTCCCTTCATGTGAGCTTTTGTTCACCCTTCTCCCTTTCAGGCAGTGTGGTTTTCACTTCTATGCTTGTTCAGTGGTGTGATGTTGGCGGGTTGTGTGTCTTGTGCTCCTTGTTGGTGTGTTTCATTTTGGCCATGGTTTGTCTATAGTTGTGCTGTACTTAATTGTGCATGTGTGCCATTGTGCCCATCTCCCCCCGTCCCCCCACTCCCTGCTTCTTCCTCTTCCTGGTGCTGTTGTGCCTGTAATTTTGTTGCTCCACACATAAATACATGTAATGAACAAATTAGAATAGTTAATTGATTCTTTTAGGTTTCAAAACTTCTCTCTATTGTTTTTTTTAAATTTTCCATATAAACAGTTTTTTAAATATTCAAGGACACATAGAAGTCAGAAGTGCAACGTATTCTATCAACACACTTTCTAGAACATTCTACAACACGTGCAGGTTAAAAGTTCATCAATTTTTTTAAACCTAACGATATTTTTTTGCAACATTTTCTCGAACATTTAACGGCATGTGCAGGTTAAAAGTTCATGATTGTTTTTTAGTTCGAATAGTGCCTTCCAAATACAAGTGCAAAAACAACAATTGATGGACAGAATGCAGAACAATGTCATACATTCACCCCAGTACAGAGATCTGGGCCTAAATCCATCGTTTTTTTGCTCACCATGCCGTTCCAGTTTGAACCCAGCCATATGCAAATCAGTCTTGACCCTGTGCCTCATGGGAACAGTCCAGCCCGAACTGCCAAGCCAGGTCCTCCCTGGACTGGAAACAAGCATCCTAGGACCGGTTTCGGGGTTTCACCCCTCTTCAGCCAGGATAGCTTGATTCCAGTGGCATGGAGAGCAAGGGACCCACGTCTGGTCATACCCTTCCCACTCGGGCGACAAATGCAAAAACAACAATTGATGGACAAAATGCAGAACAATGTCATACATTCACCCCAGTACAGAGATCTGGGCCTAAATCCATTGTTTTTTTGCTCACCATGCCGTTCCAGTTTGAACCCAGCCATATGCAAATCAGTCTTGACCCTGTGCCTCATGGGAACAGTCCAGCCCGAACTGCCAAGCCAGGTCCTCCCTGGACTGGAAACAAGCATCCTAGGACCGGTTTCGGGGTTTCACCCCTCTTCAGCCAGGATAGCTTGATTCCAGTGGCATGGAGAGCAAGGGACCCACGTCTGGTCATACCCTTCCCACTCGGGGCGACAAATGCAAAAACAACAATTGATGGACAGAATGCAGAACAATGTCATACATTCACCCCAGTACAGAGATCTGGGCCTAAATCCATCGTTTTTTTGCTCACCATGCCGTTCCAGTTTGACCCCAGCCATATGCAAATCAGTCTTGACCTTGTGCCTCATGGGAACAGTCCAGCCCGAACTGCCAAGCCAGGTCCTCCCTGGACTGGAAACAAGCATCCTAGGACCGGTTTCGGGGTTTCACCCCTCTTCAGCCAGGATAGCTTGATTCCAGTGGCATGGAGAGCAAGGGACCCACGTCTGGTCATACCCATCCCACTCGGGGCGACAAATGCAAAAACAACAATTGATGGACAGAATGCAGAACAATGTCATACATTCACCCCAGTACAGAGATCTGGGCCTAAATCCATCGTTTTTTTGCTCACCATGCCGTTCCAGATTGATGGATTTAACCCAGATCTCTTGACTGGGGGAGACTGTCTGCATTGTCAGCATTCCGTCCATCATTTGTTTGTTGTAACGTTCCAAATACAAGTAGCAGGTGTGGTTGAGTTGAGCAAATTTTATCCTATGATATGTACTTTACGTTTAAACTGCTTTTTCTTAACCAATCACAAAGATGCTTTTCCACAAAACGAATGTGCACCCTACTTTTAAAAAACAATGCTTTTCATCTCCCGATCAGGTATCGTTTTGTATGGCAAAAAAAAGGGTTCCCCATCTCTAAACATATCTCTTATTCTATGAAGGGACTGCATGAGCTACAGACATCTATCAATTCCTCCCAGCCATACCTTCAAAATGCTAGTGTGGATCGTAGGACATAGCTATGTTTTCTGGTGCAAGAGGTATGCAGAACAGAGACGTATTGACTTAGACCTAGGTTTACAAAATGTGGACATTAAATGGTTTGAACAGAAAGGATTGAAGTGGCACCAATTGTTTCCTTTGGTTAAAACCTGTTTGCATCTCCAACACCCTGACCTCATGATTGTGCACTGTGGCGGAAACGACCTAGACACATTGACTGGGGGGTAGGTTTGGAAATGCTAATGAAGGACACCTTTCGACAATTGATGTTGCTTTTGCCTTAAACTGTCTTTGTATATTCCAATATATGCCAAAGACAGAAGTGGAAATGGTCAAACCAACTTTGTCCTCAGATTGAAAAATCTAGGAAGAATGTCAACAAAGCTGTGTCTGCATACCTCAGAGACCATAGAATGGGGTTGATCTACAACAACAACATACGTTTTCATATGGCTGATATCTACAGAAGTGATGGAGTACACTTCACAGATCAGGGAAATCGAGTTTTTCTGAATAACCTGAAGCTGTGCATCCGCACTTATATGTACCTCCAACTAATAAACACAATGGCTCTTTTTAGAGCTGTCTTATATTCCCAATATTGGTTCGCAGAGTGACAGCTGCGATCCGGCTAGCACAGGGAGACCTGAGGGCCGTCGAGTAGCCTCGCAGAGGGACACCTGCGGCCCGTGGGCTCAGCTCGCACAGGGAGAGCTACGGGCCGGCGGCTCGGCTCTCACAGTGTGAGCTACGGGCCATCAGCTGGCAAACGCACACTAGCATGCTGGCTCGCAGAGGGAGAGCTCTGGTCTAACTCGCAAAGGGACACCAACGGGGAAACGGCCCTGCTAGCAGAGACACACTTACCACCTAATGGACTGACTCGCACATGTACAGCTAGGGACATGATGGCTCAAAGACGCACAGCTGCAAGCCAACGGACTGCAACTGTTTTATGCTTGTTATGTTATGTTATGTTATGTTAGGTGGAATTTGTAAACCACACTGACACCATGGGTTTCCTGGCGCTGTAAGACAGAGGTGAATCAGGGGTCAAAAGAAGCGGAGATTAGCCAAGTGAGGGAAAAAGGAAGGGTTTGAGCATTTTCCTGAAGTGAAGAAGAGAGCTGCTAGATTTGATGGACAGGGGAAGAAGATTCCAAAATGTGGGGGCAAGGTAGGCAAACCGACGGTCGCCGAATTTTTTGGTTTTAGTTTTGGGGACAGCAAGCAGATTAAGGAGAGCTGAACGAAGGATGCGCGTTGGGTGGTATGGATTAATGAGTATTTTCAGGAAAGCAGGACTAGAACAGTAGAGGGATTTGAACGTGAGGCAGCCCAACTTGAAGGCCGCCCTTTGTTCTATAGGTAGCCAGTGCAATTTGTGTAGCAGAGGTTTGGCCGACTGCCATTTGGGAGTTTTGTAGATGAGACGGGCTGCTTGGTTCTGTACAACCTGAAGGCGATGCAGCAATGATTTTGGGAGTCCGTGGTACAGGGAGTTAGAAAAGTCCAGGCGGGAGAGTACCAGGGAGATGATGACCTGAACCAGAGCGGCTGGTAGTAGTAGATGGCTGACTTTACGGATTTTGCGAAGCTGGAACGTACATGAGGAGATCACAGTGCCCACATGAGATCTGAGGGAGAGTTCGGTATCGATGGTCACACCAAGACTTTTTACTGATTTTGCAGGAACCGGGGAGGGGGGCCTAGTTTATTGGGCCAGAACTGCAGGCCCCAGTGAGAGGGGCTGGAGCCAGGAAGAAGGAGCTCAGTTTTGCCAGGATTTAATTTTAACTGGTTATGGTCCATCCACTCCTGGATGTGTAACATGACAGAGTGGAAGTTGTTAACAGCATCCAAGGAGTTGAGTGGAAAGATGATCTGTAAGTCATCAGCGTAATTGTACACTGTGATGTCCCAGCTCAGAAGCGAGTGAATCAAGGGACTGAGGTAAAGGTTGAATAATAGGGGAGACAGGGAAGAACCCTGAGGGACTCCACAGGTCGTGTTGGTTTTAGACGCTGTGTAGGGGCCCAGGCGGACAGCCTGTGTTCTGCTGGTCAGGAAGGATTGAGTCCATTTGAGGGCGGGACCCTTGATGCCTGCCCGCTCGACACGGTGAAGAAGGATGTTGTGGTCAACCGTGTGGAACGCGGCCGACAGATCCAGGAGTACGAGGGCCTGGGGGATCCCCGCATCAGCGTTCCTCCTCAGCGAGTCCAGGACTGCTAGAATACCAGCCTCGGTGGAATGGGCTGACCTAAAGCCGGCCTGATTAGGCTCCAGGTAGCAGGAGGCCTCGATGAAGTTGGAAAGACAGCGGGTGACGTGAGCCTCCATTAATTTGGAAAAGTAGGGCAACAGCGATATGGGACGGTAGTTAGAGAGTTCCGCCGGGTCCATGCCAGGCTTCTTCAGGAGAGGCACTAGAATGGCATCCTTGAAGGAGCTGGGGACAATACCGGTGCTGAGAGAACCATTCAGTAGAGGTAGAATGCAGTCAGGTAATTTGAGACAGACATCCCGTAGGACCGAAGGAGGACAGCAGTCGTTCGGAGAGCCTGATTTTACCCGGGTTGCAAGTTCAGCTAGTGAGTTGGGGTTAAGGATGGGAAAGTGAGTGAAGGTAGGTGAGTTATTTGAAGGAGAGTATCTGAGGAAAGGGGGGGATGGAATCCTTAATTTTATTGATTTTCTCGATGAAAAAGAGGTTAAGAGCAGCACAGGTCTCTTGGGTGGAGACCTGACCCGGGAGAGTTCTGTCGTCTGAAGTGAGTTCGTTCATGATTTTGAAGACCTCCTTTGATTTATTGTCCGCAGAAGAGATTCTGATTGCAAAATGTTCTGATTTGGCTAAGAAGATTGCGTTTTTGTATTCTCTGCGAGCTGTCGTGTATTGCAGTCTATCTGGTGCATAGTAATTGCGTCTCCACGTCCGTTCCAGCTGGCGGACCTTCAGTTTATGTTTCTTGAGTTCGCCAGAGAACCATCTGTGGAAGTTGTGATGTCTGGTACAGGGCAACTTGGTAAGGGGAGCGAATTGGTCGCTGGCCGACATTAGCCAGGTACCGATATCACTTTCTAACGTGTCGATGTTGGCAGATGTAATGATAGCTGGACGGGTATCGGCTAAGGTCGTGAGAAAGCCTTGGGAGTCGTAGGAGTTCCATTTGCGTGAGAGGCCACCAGCCATCAGAGGGGCGGGGGTCCTGCCTGTGACAGTGAGGATGGTGTCGACTAGGTGGTGGTCTGACCAAACGCAGGGGGAGACAGATGGCTGAGAGAGTACCAGATTTTGAGTTCAAATCTGGTCCAGGATATGGCCCTTGATGTGAGTGGGCGAGGAGATTTGTTGGGTCAGGTTAAGGCTGTTAACGGCTTCAAAGAGTTCAATGGCGTGAGGCCCGGCGTTGACGTCATTGAACCAGTAATTAAGGTCGCCGAAAAGAGCTAATCTGGAGTGCAGTGTCAGTAGGTCGGACAACTGTTTGAACAAGGTGGCGGCAAAAAACGGCATAGGGTGTGGAGGTCGGTATAAAAGGAGAAGTGTAAGAGCTCCTACGTCACCTACATCACTGATGACATATGTGTCTTTATGAAAAATAAATATTTGTAATATATGTATAGCTAAAGATTAATGGAAGAAGACATGGGTAAATAAGTGTCTAAATACAGTGATGTAATATCTGACGTCATCAGCAGAGGATTGCAGTCGCGTGAGTTATAGTTGCCTGCACTAACTATAACGGGGGAATTTCATTGGTTTTTTACGAGTGAAATGTCCAGCTAACTATAACATGTGTGAAACCTATGGTTTTTTAAGTAAATATAGATATAGATATATAGATAGATAGATATATATACATTCCATCAATTCTCCACAGCGTGCTGCCTTCCACCGGATAGTATATCTATCTATATATATCTACTAGAAGGGCCTTTCAGCAAACTCACTCCTTTCATTGGTCTGTTGTTGTGTCAGTCACATCTTTTTCTGTCCACTATCCCACTATAATAAACAGGGCATACTTCAGTCTGAATCATGTCAATCGGCTCTTTCACTTTCACAAGGAGCAGATCCTCAATCAAAGTGGTTCCCTTCGGTATCAGGAACTACTACAGTGAAGTGTGCTTTGTGAATCCAACAAATATTTTTGCATTTAACCAGTTTATTTTTTATATTGATGAGGGTCCAACTGCTCTTTAAAATAAAGTTTTACTGAAAACATGACAAAGAAAGTCAGCATTAACAAAGCCTGAAGCCTAGCAGCAGTGGCTTAGCTAGATCTACTGCCACCTGGGGTAGCCCCTAAGTTTGCCACCTGGTGTATGTAAGAGCGGTGGAGGCCAGCGACGGTCGACTTTATCTCATGGGCAACGATGGAGGTAGTCGACAGATCCGACTTGCTCCCCTCTGATGCCCCCAAAACCAGTGCCCCTGTCACTCCCCCCTAGCTACGCCACTGCCTGGCAGTGAACACTAGACTGATTGGCTTTGCCATTGGTTGTTTCCTTTGCCCACTCACTCCCTTAAAATGGACACGTCAAATCATTTTCCTTCTGTCTTAGAAAAAACACCTGCCCAGAACTGGCCAATTGCTCTGAAACGTATATTAGAAAGGCTGTAAAATAAATAATGAGGTAGGTGTCCAGAAAGCTTAGCTCCCACCCACCTACCTGCATAAATCAGCTGTCGAGATCTCGGGGTATACAACAAACTGAGTCATGTAGGTGTTATAATACTTTTAAATTACTTGCCATCTGTTGGAAAGCCTCAAGAAACACCATGCAGCCCTCTGTAACCCAGCGACAAAATGTGTTGCTATGGCTATTAAAGTTGCCTTTTAAATGATGCGACTGAGGATGCTATAACTCTGGACAACAGTGATTTATTCAAGGTTTTGTGTCACCGCTTAACACACGAGTAAAGTCTATTTGAGCACAAATTCGAAAACACAATGATGATCCTAAAATATCATGTCTGAAAATGTAAACACTTCTTCCATTGTTTCTGATCACTTGGCTTGCTGCAGTAGTCCAGGGAACTGCGATCCAATAAATTCTCTGCACATAGATATAGACTCGCCCTCAGCAAACCGAGGATGCTGAAGTGGAATCACCATAACAAGCATTGGCAAAGCCAATAGCCAAGATGTTACTCTTTTGAATGCAGAAATAAAGCAGAAACAATGTAATTATGTGGTTGGTTTCTTCTAAGCTATGTGTAGGTGCATTCATGCTGCAATGATACTGTAGTCTCCACTCGCCTAAAGTTATTTAGTGATTTTTGAGGGACACAGTGTTTAAAGGTTGAAAGCCATATTTCCAGTGACCTCAAGTCTCACTCATTACAAGTGAAACTCACACATTTGGAGGATGGATTGAGTTCTCGCTCACAGCAGTCTAAATGTCACACCTGCTGGAAATGGCTAGCACCTGATTTCCAGCTCTGTGCAGCTCCTGGGAGCTTCAGAAATTCCAGGAAGGAACACATCTCTTTGGGAGCCCTCCTACAGACGTCTTCATTTGATGGGAGCAGCTGCTTTGGAACTTTAGTCAGCCATTCATCTACCTTTTTGAAGTTTTGTATTATATGAATGTTATGTTCACTTTGATCATTTCATCATTTAACTCATCATTGACGTCAATGTTTTTATGAGTTAACAACAACTGGGTTTAGGCAAGTAGCAGTAAGGATAAGCCTATAAACGTAAGTAACAAAAGAAATACCAATACTGAAAAAACTTTATTGTCCGCCTTTCTTTGGCGGAGGATTATATTGAATGAAAACAACATAAGCCAATAACCTATTTTTACATCTATTTAATATATTTGATCTTTCAATTATTTAAAGGACACTTTTATTTTTGAGTGATTTTCTAAGCAATAAATTGTAAACATGTAACTAAAGACAAACATTAGCTGTGGACATATAAAACTTTATCACTTCAGACACACCTAATTTTTTCACATTTCTTATAACATACATTCATTCACATACCATACTGCGCAGTTCCAAACATACAAAATACCACACACCAATCAACAGATATTTTAAATTCTTACAAGGAATATTTAGAGGGAATATTTACATGAGGGCCATAGAAACATATTTTGTCAAAATGGAGCACAAAGATGCAAACATTTTTTAGGGGTTATTTTAAACTCTTATGGCCCAAGGGTAATGGTCGACGCGTTTCAAGCCCCGTCTATGCTTGGGGCTCTCATCAGGACCTAGAAGCTGAAGAGACAGGGAGAAACTTAGTACTACTAGAACGCCACTATTCTGTCTAAACAACTAAGCAGCTTGTCAGGATTTTACCTTTAAGGGAGACAAAAACGTCCAGGGTCGTCTTAAGACCTACGACAAAAGGAGCCAATAAAAATCAGCACGACTGAAAAGCCATTCATTAAATCATACATTCAGTTTGAATGTTCGGAAAACACATGCTTACTTTATGTGTGTCTCGTCTTGTCTTGAAGGAGTGGTGATTTAACTGAAAGGAACGGGAGTGAGGAGATTAGTTTGGATAAAATGAGAAGTTTTCTAAGAGATGGAAAGCTACACTTAGTGACTTACTGATGGCTGTTCGCAATCTCTTCGCTCAGGGTGACGTGTCGGTAAGGGAATCTTTTCAGGAATGTGTTTCAACTACTGTGGAGATGAAAAAATGCCGAAATCAAAACCCGCTTCAAGGGGAGCGTCTCTTAAACAGTTTTAAAGAAGAGTGCAAGGTACCTTCATATTCACAGCGGTCGCGGCTCTTAAATCCGCGTGTTAACAGCTTTGGTTCACTCTGTTGCTGGAAGAGAAGGGAGGAGAGCTTAGTCTCACTCTGCGTATTATCGGACTAGTTTTGTATGCAGCTAAAAGGGAATACCGCTCTGTTCGTATTATAAATACCTGCAAGTCTTGCAAATTTTTTTCCGTTGTGGAGACCAGTCCTACTGTATTCCGCATTCAGGAACGAAGTCTCGTAGGATTTAAAAGTGTACCTTCGTTGTGCGAGTATTCATGGGACTTGTAGTTCGAGTCTCACGGGCTCATGGGATATGTAGTTGACAATACATTTCTATGGTTGTAGGATGTCACTTCTAAGCACCGTGTTTCTATGCTCCAAGTTGCGGTGAATTTCTGCGGGAGGGATGACCCACATCAAACCCTGGTACAGAGGGGAGCAGCAGCAAATTCAATGACACACTCGCCCACAATTAATTCATGCTTTGCCCGCTTATATCTGAAATACCTGACAAGCAGTAAACGTTAGTGTAATAGTTGGCAAATGGAATGACTGCTACAGAAACATTACTCAGGCAACATCAATCCATTCCAGAGCTGGCTGATAAATGCAGAATTTGAACCCCAAAGGCAAACAGTTTGTATGTATGAAGACGCATGCATTTTCGGTACATTACAGGGTAATTGAAAAAGAAATGTGGAAGCAAGACTGCAAGTGAAAAGCTCTGCTATGGAGGAATCCTTTGTAAGTATTATATGTGATATGCGCGATTAACATGAACTGATCAGTTTGAAGAGGGTACTGATATAATTCAAAATAATCGCTTCAGAGTGTAATTAGTGAACTGCAGTGTAAATGGCTCTGATATTCATAGCCCTACCCACAAGAGTAATTAAAAATTTGCAAACATTCGTGACAAGAATTTTCAATTCTATTAAGGACAAGGAGGCGAGGATTATGCTTTCTCATTTCTTTAATAGAAATGCCCAGCAGCCAATCAAAACAGTTTATAAAACGAAAAAACTACAGTACCCATGAGTACCCGGGTACCACGTGACAACCATAGAGTCTCTCCTATATAAGGCACAACAGTAGAAAGTACGTCCTCTTTCTTTGGTGAGGAGCAGTTCAAATGAAAAACATGAAATCCAATGGAAAAAGAAGCAAGCCAGGAACCAAGTCAATCAGCCACAGACGGTGATCATCCTGACGTTAGAAACACAGCAAACGCCGAACAGAGGCAGGCAGCAGATGATCCAAGCGAAGTAAACAGGATAAACAGTAGAAATCACTATTTCGGGTCAGAACCTGAAAAGAAAAGTATAGCCGTAATACTCATCCAATAAAGAGAGTGAAGGCAATAAAAGGGAAGGGTAAACATGGAGAAATACAATGCATTGTCATAAATCAAATGCCACTGTGACAATGATAAACATGATAATCAGACATGAATTTGGGTGGGATAATCCTCGCCTCCTTGTCCTTAATAGAATTGAAAATTCTTGTCACGAATGTTTGCAAATTTTTAATTCTATGTCAGGACAGGAGGCTCCGATTATGCTTGTTCAAAGCTTATCCACCACAACAGAAGCAATATGTTCAATAGGCTTGTAATAAAACGTTTTGAACATAGAATCAGAAGACCAATCTGCGGTTTTCATGATGTCCAGTAATGAAACACCCATCGAGAACGCTTTAGAGGCCATGGCCCCGCGAGCCGAGTGAGCACCAAAAATGGAAACATCAATTCCAGCCTCAGATAAGAGCCATCTAACCCAACGAGCTAATGTAGCAGGAGTAACAGGACGAAAAGGTTTTTGCAAGGCAATAAGTAGTTGACCCTGTGTATCAGAACGTAAAGGTGCAGTACATACCTCGTAATCCTTGACACATTGAACAACGCAAAGGTTGGGATGATGAGGAAAGGAAGGGTAAATAACCGAAGAGGTAGCAGTCTTGGTGCGTTTAGAGATTAGAAAAGTGACACCCTCAGGTGTAAATCTTCGACCTGCCAAGTCTAACGCCCGCACGTCAGACACTCGTTTACAGGAAACGAGACATAACAGCATAGTCAATTTAGCAGAGAGCTGTTTACGAGAAAGTAATGAATTAGGAGGCCAAGCCTCCAAAAATCTCAAAACAATGGAGACATCCCAAAGTGAGACATATTTAGGGCACGGAGGGTTCGCTAGACGAATGCCCTTAAGCAACTTGGAAATTAAAGGATGTTCACCCGCCGGTTTGCCATTAATGGGAACATGGGCGGCAGAGATGGCGGAACGGAAGTTGTTGACCGTACGATAGGCCAGACCAGAAGAAGCGAGAGAAGCTAGAAAATTAATAATCAGAGCCACATCCGCTGAAGCGGGATCAACTTCTCGCTGAACACACCAGTCACACCAACGCTTCCATGAGGCTCTATATCTTTTGTGAGTACTGGGAGACCAGGCGTCACTGATGAATTTGGAAGCGTCGCATGAAAGGCCTGGGAGCGACCAGCGATCCCCGAAATTCGGCACGCCAACAGTAGGAGATTGCCGGATAGAACCAGGGGATGCGGATCGCCTAGGGGATCCAGCAACAGATTCCACTTCTGGGGAAGAAGGAACGGAACCGCACAACACATCTCCAGAAGGTCCGGGAACCATGGTTGAGCTCTCCACAGCGGAACAATGAGAATCAGCTCCGTTTGAAAACGTTTCGAATAGGCCAGAACCCTGGGAATCAACATGAACGGGGGAAAGGCGTAGCACAGAGTGGACGGCCAAGTCTGAAGAAATGCATCTGTGGCCAGGGCTTTCGGGTCCGGCCTCCAGCTGAAGAATAGAGGGAGTTGAGTATTCAGGCGAGACGCAAACAGATCTAGATGACAATGACCCCAAGTCCGACGGAGAATGCGAAAAATGCGCGGGTGAAGGCGCCAATCGCTGAAGTCGCGAAGATGGCGAGAGTTCCAGTCCGCAATCTGATTGCGGCAACCGGGAAGATATTCGGCAATAACTGTGATCTTCTGTTGAAGACAGAAGTGCCAAAAATCCTTGGCGATCTCCGCCAAAATCTTGGATCGTGTTCCCCCCAACTTGTTGACATACCGGACCGCTGAAACGTTGTCCATGCGGAGAAGAATACAACAATTGGTCTGATGAGGGGAGAAACACCGAATCGCAAAAGACCCCGCTAGAAGTTCTAGGCAATTGATGTGAAGAGACAGTTCCTGGGGAGACCAGCGACCCCCGGTGGAGATTGGTCCGCACCTGGCTCCCCAACCCCAAAGGCTGGCATCCGATTCTATCACCAGATCCGGAGCGGAGCCGAACAGGGCTCGTCCATTCCAGGCCTCCATGTGGTCCAACCACCATTGCATCTCGCTCTTCGCATCCTCGGAAAGAGGAATCAGATCTGAATAGCGAAGACCTTTTTGGAGGTGACGAATCTTCAATCTCTGAAGTGCTCTGTAATGCAGCGGACCTGGGAATATCGCCTGAATGGAGGACGCCAGGAGACCTACTACCCGAGCTAACGACCTCAAGGACACAATCTGTCTGGAAAGAACAGACCTCAATTCTCTCTTGATGTACCGAATCTTTTGGTGTGGTAATAAGAGCTGACAGGATAGGGAGTTCACTTGAAAACCCAGAAATTCGATTACTTGAGTAGGATTCAAGATAGACTTTTGCGGATTGACTAGGAAACCCAGGGATTGTAGAAGGTCGATAGACCATTCCAGATGGGTTAATACTGTGAGGGGTTTGTCCGCCATGAGAAGAATGTCGTCGAGATAGATTATCAGGCGGACACCCCGAGCACGCAGACATTCCACTACCGGCCTCAGAAGTTTCGTGAAGCACCAGGGTGCTGACGAGAGGCCGAATGGGAGAACTGTGTATTCGTACCATATTCCTTGCCAACTGAATTGAAGAAAACGACGATGAGGTTCGTAAATGGGAATGGAAAGATAGGCATCCTTGAGGTCGAGCCGAACCATCCAGTCCCCTTCGCGCAGAAGATCGCGCAAAAGATGGATCCCTTCCATCTTGAAGTGTCTGTAAACTACACCTCCGTTGAAATCCTTCAAGTTGAGGACCAGACGATTGCCACCCCCTTTTTTCTGAACCAGAAAAACATTGCTGATAAACCCGTGAGGGTGGGGGACAGTTGACCTGATTGCCCCTTTGGCGAGAAGGGAGTCTATCTCTGCCGAAATAAACTTTTGATCCTGAAGAGAAAAATGGAGAGGAGGAGGGGGGAGGGATTGATGTTGGGCCTGATAGAATTCTATTTTGAAACCCTGAACAGTTTGCAGAACCCAAGCATCGTTGGAGATTTGACGCCAGTTCTGGAGAAAAGAACGTATTCTGCCCCCCAGAACAACCTCGGAAAAACAAATCAAACTCACCTGAGGTATTAGAGTCCTGGTAAGCACCTTGGTTGCCACCGGAACGGCCTTTCCGGAATTGACCTCTTCCTTTTCGGGAAGGATAGAAATTTGAGCGGGTGTTGTACCCGGAGTCCTGACCCCCGCCTCTCTGGGACTGATAACCTCTCTGGGAGGAGTTATTGGAGCCACGGCCGAACGAGCGTCCCCTATGTCGTCCGGCCCTGGCAAAAACCGGACGAAGTGCACGCTTGATAGAAGCTTGCGCCTTGTCCAAACCACTGAAGGTTGCTACAAATTTAGTAAGTTCCTTAAGGAACGGTTGGCCAAATAAAAGACCCTGTGCCACCGGGCCAGACTCGGAAGTTGAGAGTTCCGCCAATTTCGGGTCAATCTTCAGAAGAATAGAGCGACGACGCTCACTAGAAATGGCACAATTTGCGTTGCCCAACTGGCAAATAGCCCTCTGAGCCCATTCTATGAGTTCATCTGGATCCACAAGAGACTCTGCTTCTTTGGCCTGGAATCCGAGATCAAGGATCTTGGTGAGGGGTCCCATCAAATCCAACATTTTATCTTGGCAGGACCGCCAAGATCTGTCCAGACCCTTTTTAGGGTCCTTAGCAAATTTCTTGAGATAAGAAAGCATCGTGGGGTCAATTTCTGGAGTGTCTGCCAGGTGATCTGCAAGATCCGGGCGAGGGCACTCGGAGCGGAGGCGAGCTCTAACCTCTTTTTCAAAAGGTTGTCGGATGTGCGCCTGGACATACTCAGCTACTGCAGGAGAAGGAAGCCATGAAGATGAATGGGGGTGGTAGATCTCCGAAGGCTCAAAGGTTAAGACTTGCGGGTGAGTAGGAGCGTCCACATAATGCTCCTTGCGAGCTTTCTTGCGTGGTGGAGGGACATCCTGGTCAGATGAGGATGAAGGAGGACCGTCAGAATCAGTGTGACAGGCTGCCGAGGTAGAAGCGCCTACCAAAGGACTTGAGGAAGCCTTTTCTGAGGCTAGAGTTTTAGCCAGACGTTTGAAATCCGCCCTGTGTGGATTTATGGGGGATTTGGAAGAGCGAGAAGAAGGTAACCAACCTTGCTGCTTTGCATACTGCGTCAAATGACGCTTCAATGGGTTAATAGCGTGGACCAAGGCTTTGGTAACGGAGTGCTGAACTCCTTGGTCCAATGCTTCAACTAAATCTTGCTCAAGGAAACCTGAGCTCTCCTCTTCGTAAGAGTAATCATCTTCATCAAAGTATTCTTCCATTATTCTTAATTTCACTGGAAAAAGTGAAAGTAATGCCCACTAAATGACAATTTAATGTCAATTAATATTACAATGCCAAAGGCACAATTCAGGGGGAGTGAAAAACCCCACAGCAAGCCAATTAATGGACAGAAAAAAGGCTGACCAAAAATAAATAATTAAATTAATTGTGGAGGGAGGGCTTGCTGAGTCACTCTAGGCAGAGCCT
Organism: Triturus cristatus; assembly: GCF_964204655.1. Classification (NCBI taxonomy): domain Eukaryota; kingdom Metazoa; phylum Chordata; class Amphibia; order Caudata; family Salamandridae; genus Triturus; species Triturus cristatus. The sequence continues at coordinate 633,436,370 of NC_140589.1, read as the reverse complement.
ATGCGTAATTATACAGCCCCAGGCCTTTAACCAGCAAAGGGCGTCGATGGGGCTGAAGAGAAGCTGAGGCAGTGGGCAGCGGTGTGGAGAACAACCGATTCCTGTGCTCCGTGTGAAAACACGGTTTGTAAACAAAGAAAATGGCCGCCGCGCATGCGCGGAACAGCCGCTTCAGTTCTTATGCAAATAGAGAAGCACGCGCGTCAGCGCGAGCTTCTCAGCCCCTATTCTCCCACTCCACTTAATTCTAGACACCAACGCTCAAGCGAGCGTTACGGCCAAGGGAGGTGAGCCCACGCTCCCTGCATGCGCGCCGCGCGAAGCGGAGTAAACAAAATAAGCGAACCGGGACAGCGCGCAACAATGTAGCAACAGCTAGTACACTTTGGAAGCGAGCGCGTCCCAACAGAAATGCACAAATACCAATGCAACAATGTAACAGTTAAAATAATGAAAAAGGCACTTAACTGGCTGCGGAGCAGCAAAGAAAGAGGACGTACTTTCTACTGTTGTGCCTTATATAGGAGAGACTCTATGGTTGTCACGTGGTACCCGGGTACTCATGGGTACTGTAGTTTTTTCGTTTTATAAACTGTTTTGATTGGCTGCTGGGCATTTCTATTAAAGAAATGAGAAAGCATAATCGGAGCCTCCTGTCCTGACATAGAATTATAGTTTTAAAACTACTGAGGGAAAAATTGATTGCATGGGCCCTATGGGAAGAGATAATTGAGATAGGAATATGTAAACAAAAGAACCGTTTATAGACATCAGGAAAGCTCATTTTTATGTTAACATCGGAAATGTATTTAAGGAATGTTACTACAATAACTGTAATATGGGGAATTATCAGGTGGACACAGTCGCCACTCATCACAATCATGTGTACTTTTAATGTTTAATTAGACCAGGGATCTCCAGCCTTTTTTGATAAGGACAGTTACTTTTGGTGAATGAAAATCGTCCAGAGCTATAAACAAATACAATAATTGACGTGGTCATCAGATTCTTTGGGGCTTATTTACAAGCCCCTTGCGCCGCTGGTACTTCACTTTTTCCCATATTAAAAGTGGCGCACCTGTGGCACAAGTGGCTTGTAAATAAGCCCCTTTGTTTTTAAACTGGCACACTTCCACTTCAACTCCTGCAGTCCCACCCTTCAGGTACTCTGCTCTTCCTTCCTAGAGGAGAGCTTGCACACTCAGTGTGACTCACAGGACCGGGGTTAGCTACAGGAGGCTTGGCTGCATCGTGAGTAGTTATGTTGCAGGATTCAAAATGTCAATCAGATTGTAAGTTTATTTGAGCATGGACGTTGTGATTGGTTTGGCTGGCTGACGCTTCTATGGTCTACTACTTAGCGGTGCTGACTCCTGCTCCAATTAGAAGGCAGAATGGCTACGTTTTAAATCCTATGGGGCAGATTTACAAGAACTGACGCATCTCTGTATATTACAATGCGGTGCACTGTGGCGCAAGGATTGACAGATGCGTGACACATTGGCGTAAAGTCAATGCATTGCTGGAGTCGTGTCGCAAGCACGACTCAACTCCAGCAATGCTTTGGCATGCCTATTTCTATTATGCTGTGTCACAGGCGTACGTTTTGACGCAGTGATGTCGTAAAAGTGAATTTTGTAGATTTCACTGCGTCACTTTTACGAGGCTTTCTTGCGCCGGGACGCCCACCTTACATACATTATACCTGACGCAGGTATAATGTGACGCAGGGCTTTTTGCAACGTGATGCATCTCCATAGATGCGTCACGTTGTAAATGTGCAACAGCATGGCGCATTGTTTACGACGCCGCTGCCTCACAAAAGTGACGCAATGGCGGCGTAAAAGTGTCGCAAGGAGCTTGTAAATCTGCCCGGTGTATTAAGCTTCACTCCATGTCCAAGAGCTAACTACTGGTAGCTGGCAAGTTACTGGTAGCTACTGAGCTTCCCATTGGAGACCCCTGAAGTAGACATTCTTTAATGATAAAGTCGAGGTTCAACAGTGGTGTGATTCAGTGCTAGATGATGTTTATATAGGCCCTGTTACATTGGCTTTTACGTTTTGGTCAGTTGCCCTCCCACATTTTACTGTTCAATTTCCATTCTTCCTCTTTGTGGGGCAAATGTTTAAGATGCCTCAGAAGGTAACATGTATTGCAGTGCAATTGCAGACAAATCTACTATTTTAAGGGATCTCTATGTATCTCATTCTCCCTACTTCTCTGTAATTACAAGGTGTAAAAATCACTAGACCCTTACAACTTGATTTAGAGACTTTGGCCCTGTAGGGAATTGTATCATTATTTGGGGTAGACAAGAGTTCATCTGCGAGGATAAGGCCATCACTTGGTAGATGTCACACAAATTAGATAAAATAAACCTGAGGTCAATCCATGGTAACGTGAGGCTTAAATCAAAGTCAATATGTAATGTATTAAAGCAGCTCATAAACAGTAGAAAAATTCACACAAAACACAATAAAACTCCAAAGCTAATTTTACAATATAAACAAAACTTTTATGATTAATAAGACCAGAATGACAAATATTCAATAAGGGGAACCAGACAGATGAATATTTAAATAATTAAAGAGAAAAAGCGTGAAGAAAAATGAAAAGACTAATGTAAGTAAATGATTGGGGTAGACCGAGACCAACGTTCAATTTGCAGACCAACTGCGCTGGAGCCCAAGAAAGATACACCAAGTGCATTGTTCTTGGTGTAAGTCTGGAAGTTTAAAAGTTCAAAAACTTTTGTAAGTCCAACTTTAGCAATGGACTCTACTACTTTCTTTAAAAAAACACTTCGACATTTTTTCTAAGTCCCAAAGCAGAAGGGATTTTGCCATTTCATTAGAAGGAAAATGCTCTCCACGTTGGATGCCACTGAAAATGTAGCTGCCACCATGGAACTGAAGCCTGCGAACCTAAAATAAGTTGGCTTTGCTACTCCTCTGAAGTTTTTGATGTTTCTTGTTGAAATCTTTTCAAGTCCGAACTAAGAATGAAACATAGGCATTTTTTCAGAGGTGCAGAGATCGGCGCATGTGAGGAAGCTGAAATCCAATCCAATGCTGTGGAACTGCCAGTAGAAAACTTTTTCTGGTGGGTACTGCTGAAGCTCTAGAACTCTGGAGGAAAAGGTTTCAAATATTTCCAGACTTTGTTCTGGTTTCCAAACAAACACAGGAGTACACTTCTAAGGCCCCTATGACCTCGGGGAAGGGAATTAGAAACCCTCAGGGTGTCAGGTGAGAGGCCAACATCAAATTCCAGTCCAAGTCTAGTTGCCACTGGCCTAGTGGAATTCATCACTGGAATGTCCTCTTCAGCTTTTTTATGTTCCTAACACCAAGGGGATTTGCCTTATGATCCTTAGAGATATTTCAAGTGGAAGGGGTCTAACCCCCTCAGACCCTTCTCACAAGTCACAGAGAATAGGTGTAGCAAATTCAGCCTGCCTGGTACCCTTTCACAAGTCAAGAAGTTTTCAGAGGAAGGCTGAGTAAGTGTTCCACTTTAAGGGTTCACCACCCTGTGTTTGATAGACATCCTAAGATACTCCTAGTCTCTCGATGGTCAATAGAGTAAATGTTCCCAGGTCCTGGCCTACCTACGTTTTCAGTACTTCGTGTGTGTCTTAATGCAAACATGCCCAAAAGGCAATGTGTCAGGGGAATCCAAGACGACCAAAGTCTTTAGCAACATTGGGGTACATAGGGGAGTGCACTACAAAACCTACTAGTTTCCTCCCACATCTTACACGAAAATTCACTTTGAAGTAGGCCCTGGACCCATAACGAAAAATGAGACAGATGTCTACTAAGACAAAGCAGGGTCCTTCAGTACCCAGACAGGGAAGACCAGGGCCTGTTTAATCCTTTTCAAAGGCACAAACATTTTACAAGTGCTTACGACAGACCTATATTGACAAATTGTACCAAAAAGAGGGACAAGAACCCCCACCCTGAATATACTGCTGAGCTCAGATGGGCTACCCCTGTCCATTCAGGTCAACCTGTCAAAGTGGTTTACTGTGTGGCTCCAAGAAGGAACCGGCATGGCAGCAACTGCAGACTAAAGATAATTAGCCCATAGTGGCTCGCGTAAGTACATATAACTTTTCTGAAAGTTATATTTCCAAATTAGTTAGCAAAAATATGACGTTACCAATCAATTTGATTTTTAAAAATGTCATGGAAAGATCTTGAACTTTTTCTGTAGATTTTTATCCTGGATAATGCAGAAAAAATTATTTATTAAGCTAAACTCAATACAGTGAAAATAGCTTATACTGATTTGTTAACTGTAGTGTAAACATTAATTAGACATGCATCGCCTCTAGGCACTCTGGGCCAGATGTACAATGGCTATTAGCGGTCACAAACTGAAAATTGGGCAGTTCAGGACCACATAATAGCCTTTTCACATGTACTAACCCTACATTGCGACTCGGTAAACAATTACCGACTCACAAAATAGGGTTTGTGAGTCACTACTAGGAAGGGGAGTGCCAAGGGCATCCCTTCCTAATAGCGAATCGCGGTGGGAAGTATGATTATTGTTTTGCGCCTGGAATGTGGTCACAAAACAATTGCAGCTTACCACCTACTTCAAGTAGGTGGTAACCCATTCGCAAACGTTTCATTTGTTTTTTGGAAACACATCTAATTTTCCTTTAAGGAAGATGGGCTACGTTAAAAAAGCGTTAAAAAAAAATGTTGCTTTATTTAAAAGCAAACACAGATATGGTGGTCTCCTGGCCCTAGCAGGACACCATTCCTGTGTTATTTCCTATTTCCAATGAGTCACAAATTGAGACCTGCCTAATGAAAATTGACGAGGCAGGTCAATTGGCACCCCATTGGGAATCGCTGATGTGTCTGAGACACATTAGTGCATTTCATTTTGTGAGTCTCTAATTGAGAGTCGCAAAAATTCGCAAATAGAGGCTTGCGCAATGAAATGGTCTTACATCTGGCCCTATGCCCCTACTTTATTTATTTTCTTTATTTAAGTGATTTGTAGAGCTCATAGCTACCCAAGGGTTTCCCAGCGCTAAGAAGCTAATACTGAGAGAAGGTAGGTTAATAATACTGATTGAAAAACTAAGTTTTAATCGATTTTCGGAATGCTGCTTCCTTTTCCGGGAGTCGAGAATCGTGTGGCAATAAGTTCCACAGCTTGGGTGCCAGGTGGGTGAAGGCTCTACCTCCCCACCTGTCTCTCCTGATTCTCGTAGTTTTTAACAGTCGTTCGGAGCTTGATCTAAGGCTCCTGTTTGGGACATAGAGGGTCAACAGGTTTCTGACTTTACTTGGGCCCATTTTGTGTAGAGCTCTGTGTGTCATGCAGAGTGCCTTGAACTTAATTCTGGCCTCCATCGGGAGACAGTGAAGTGCTTTGAGATGCTTCCTGGCTGATTCCTGGATTGGGACCTTACACAGCAGCCTAGCTGCTGCATTTTGGACCACTTGATTAATTAATGTATATTGGTGCCCCTAGGAAAAGTGAGTTTCCGTAGCCCAGACGTGACGTGACCAGGAAGTGGACTATTGTCTTTCTGAACTGTATGGGAATAGGCTCCAGAATATTGCAAAGCATTCTAAGTAGTCTAAAACATGTGCTTCCTAGTTTCTTGGCTTGGATCACCATTGTTAGATGCTTGTCGAGCCAGGAACCAAGATTTTTGAAAGACACCTTCGGAATAGGTTGGCTACCTAGGCAGTTGGTCCAGCTGATTAAAGGCCTGGGGACTGCCTTGTTCACGAGGATCGTCAGCTTTGTTTTATCCCCGTTTAATTTTAGGCAGTTTATGGCTAATAAGGTAATTTTAGGAGTGACTTAATTATTGCTTAAATGCAAGAGTTTAGGTCTGTAAAATAATTTATTTCTATAGGTCTTTCTGCAAACATGAGAGTTTGCAGGCTGCAATGGATCAGGCCTTAGTGGAGGCCTTGGTATGTTTTCAAGATTACGAAGTGGATAGCACATTATAATGCTTCAGTCCACATGTGGCATTTCATTTTCATGTCATAAGTATAATTATTACACCATATATAATGGCCTTATCATTAAATTAAATATCCCAAATGGGGTTTTCATACAATTTTGGAGCTTGTGTTTTGAGGTTATATGATATACACTGGCCACTGGGTAGCAGTGTTCTAGTACTAGAGTTTCAAATTGGCAGCAGTTGAGCCCTAAATGTGTGACCAACCAAAAAGGGGTCACTTTGCAACAGACAAAAAAAGTGGTGCTTACACCGAGTCCCAGCACACCTGACTGGGGTGAGGTTGCATTGCTAAAATTTGTTTAAAAAAGTAAGGGTTTTCACTGCCACCACATCTGCCGGAGGAAGAAGGGTTTGATGGACCACAGTTTCTTTCTGGCTAGCCACACATGCACTTCTGCCAGACTTTACTTCTCCTGTGCCTTCTCCCAGCTAAAGTGATCACTTCACAGGGTTTGTACTGGGCAAGGACAGGCAGCCAAACAGTTTTTTTAATCCAGTTAAACGTATGCTACAGGCATATATCCTTCTCACCGAGGGAAGTCAAACCTCTCTTCACAATATCTTTCTCAGCACTGACCAATGAGCCAGTTGAAGCACAGCCTCGTAACATTACCCATTTCACTCATTTGATACTGGAGCATGGAGGCACACACATCAGCACAAACCATCTATACAGTAGCTGCAGAAAGACAAGAGGCATTGTGTTGAGAAGGGATGTACCAGTACCTACATCACACTTTACATATACATATAGACAATATTATGCAACAGAGAACACTTCACTGACTTCTAAATAAGGTGGCACTCAGAAAAAAAGTCAACATCAGAAAAAGGACTTGCAAAGATGTATATTATATATGGAATCTACACAAACCTATTATCATAAAAATGGGTTTTGAAACCTTGTTTTCACTGATGCCAATACACGAAACACTGCATTTCAAATGTGGTGCACTGGCAACTGTGATCCCCATATTCCACAGGTTTCCAGAGAACTGAGGGAGGTGGGGGCATAGGGCGGTACCTACTGCCAACTGCGGCCTCTCCTGCTAACCATGGATATGTAAAGACCCACATCTGACAGGCAAATACAGGATTGTCAAACAACGCTAACCTTGTGCTCGAGGCCCAATGGGAGTGATGCACTCTTCTGTCTCTCACCTTCTCCACCAATAACCGCATGCAGAAGAGTATGAAGGCCAATTATAAGCATGGAGAAAGGGGAATGGGATTCAAGAGACATCGGACTCTGCCACTGGGATTTGTCACTTTTGCTGGACACTGATGTCTGCAAGTCATGGTTAATGGCCAAAAGGCAATAGGCTATATGTTTAGTAACTAGCCATGTCAGTCCTGCAATTAATTATTACAGTGAATGGATATGTTTTAGAATTATCTCTGTGTAGCCAACTCCCTGCACTTTGTTGTGGAGCTTGTTATTCCTGAAACTAAACATGCAAGATATGAGTATCCTAAATGTGTGTTAACCAGTCTATGAATAGGATAAGTTAACTCCAAATCTTTTCTCTAGAGGAAAAGGAGCTAGCTAAAGTTTCCACTTGATTAATGTGCAGCTGTAAAGTAATACACAAACACATCTTTTAAATCCTAACTTGGCATCTCATACAGATATTAGTAGAAGTCTAAATACCTTAACCATAATCACAAGTGTGTAACATGTACAACATAGTTCCATCTTATCCTACCCTGATTTATGACTGGTTTTGTCCAGGCCTCCTGTAGTCTAGATGGTCCTTGTCTATAAATAAGAAAGGTGCGACAGAGGTTTATTCAGAGCAAGATTTCCAATTTCCCAGCCTTTGCTGGACTTCCACTGTCACATTCTCACTTTGTGTGGCTAGTCCTTTGAAGTACCAGCTGGTAGGCAGAAGCCAACAAAGACACAATATATTTTGCAATGACCTTCATCTGGACTCAGGTAATAAAATTTCATATTGCAAAATTGCTATAAGTCTAATAAGTAGTAAGAATTAAACGTCTACACTGGTATTTTCTACCCAAACTATGCATGAGGGGCAAATTTGCTTTTGATAGTAGCTTCCTATCAAATGTTAAAGGTTTATGTTTTAATTACATTTTACATGGCCAAACCGTCTCCCGTAATGCAGGCTACTAGGAAAACAAGAGGGGCTCAAACACCTAAAGTACTCAGGGTAAATTACATTACTATTTCTCCATTTATTCCTCATACCATTCTTTATTAGTGAAGTCTTTGCCCATCAGTCTCCATATAATAAGTTCATGACTATTTCCATTTTGTTCCACATTTCATTCTGTCACAGAATAAGATGCAAATTGTGAAACACTTGGGAAACAATCCTGAAATCACTATCAAACCAGTGGACAAGGGAGGCACTACTATTCTGCTATATCCAACATATAAGAAACAGTAATGCTTACACAATTGAATGATAATCGATACTAACACAAGAATCACAAAGATCATACTATCAGACTCCAAGCAGAAATTCTGTGACTTGTAGAAGAAGCACTCCATAGATCATGGATAACATGAAAAGAGGATGAATTCCTAATGACTACCACCCGAGGATTCAATACTTCTTTACCCTCCCAAAAATGCAAAGACCACTTCTTGGAAGACCTATTATTTCAGTCATTACCTTTATTTTAGAGCCTCTCTCTCTCAATTCAAAGACTAGTTCATTAGACCACTGGTATTAGTGATGCCCTTATACCTTAAAGATACCAAAAATGCTCTTAGTCTACTTGAGACTATTGAATTGGACATCGGCAAACACTACATTGTAGTATTCCATCTTAAATCCTTCTGCACATGTATTTCACTGGATCAGACTTTGAGTACTCTAAAAACCCTATTTCAGCCCTCACCTAGTCCCTACATGACCCCTCTCCACTTTAAGATGCAATGTGACTCGCTCGCCAAGAAAGAGAAATTCTTCATGCATGAAAACCAGCTTTATCTACAAACCACAGGCACTTCAATGGACATTACCTTTGTCCCCAGTATGGTGACTCTTTACATGCACCAGTTTGAAGTGTCTTGCATCTACCTAGATAACAACCCTCGCCTTCACCGGATTAAGCTTTGGAAATGTTATATCAATGATATCCTAGTCATATGGGAATGAGACACAAATACCATCCTGGAGTTTGACCAAAGGCTCAATACTTGCAACTCACATTTAAGATTTACATGCTACTTTAGCATAGTAACAGATTTCATTCTTAGAGCTTTAAATCTATCCTGAGAAAAACTGTTCCAGGTTCCAGACCTGTAAGGCTCAGGCTACAATTTTAGTGATCAACTGCAGCAAAGATTTTTTCTTCCAAGACTAATTTACCGAGCTATGAAGCAAGCCCGGAACAATGGCAGGCCTACTTTACTTGAGATACATGAAATATTCACTTCATAAAGATTAAACTTTGCTAACACTTTCCCCAGTTTTTCAAACAGTGTTAAGAAGCTGATCAATAAGAAGTGGCACATGTTGAACATGAAACAGATGACCCTGGACAAATCATTATTTGCAATGTGATGAACAGAATACAGTTTGGTGAGCCACCTGCAACACTACTGTGACAAGCAGGAACTCAGGATTGAGGCTTCTGTTTCCGGATCAGTGCGAGAGCTTCTGGGGCAGTGCGAGCACCGCACAGCGCACAGCAAGAGGAGCCGCTGCGGAAGAGCAGTGCCGAGCTGTGTGGCAGCGGGCAGTTTTGGAAATCCGCTGAGGTCGGAGGTTGCATTAGACCCTTGAGATTCCCCCTGCAGTCCTCCACGCGGACCCCACCGAAAAACCCCTGCCGCAATTCCTTGCCACGGCCCTGACACCGGCTGGGCACTTACAAGGTGAAGACAGAATGCCAGATGATCATCAGCCGACCTGCGGAGGCTTGAGCCTGAGGGGCGGTGGAGCGGTGGAGGTGTCACGTCTGCGGTAACGCGGTTGAGGCGGCAGGGACGGGGTAACGAGGAACGGTCCTCACAACTTTGCCTTGCCTTGCCTGACCACCCTGCATCTACCGCGCCCACCGTTGGGGAGGTCCTCCTCAGTTCCCGGCACTCTCCAGGTGCCTGCTGTCATCCCCCCTGCCACCTTGCTACCCTCGCTGCTCTGCTGCTTTCTCCTTCACTTCATAGTAAGCAGCCGGGTGCTGGGGTGGAGGAGTGTAAGAGCGAGCATGGCCCCTAACCCCCTGTCACCCGTACTAGTCCTCCACCCACCCTTACCTGCCAGGTCCAGCTGGGTTGGTTGGTGGAACTTGCAGGTGGACAGCTAGGACACCAGATTTATCTCGACCTGCTGGATGCCACCAGATACCACCAGACCAACCACCAAATCCTGGAAAACTGGAAACTAGGAAACTAGAATCTAGGAGCCGTTTTGTTATCGCCAGGCTGCCCGCCAGTCCGTCTGCCATCCTGCCTGAGTCAGTACTTGCAAGTCGATCAGCAGTTGAGTAGCAGAAGCAGAAGCAGAAAGAGCAGAAAGAACAGCAAAAGCAGCAGAAGCTACTGGAGGCAGGTCAAACAGGGCATAAACATAGCAGCAGACAAACTGTCAATAGTAGGAAAGCTAATCAAAGCTAATCAAAACCCTACTTCGAAGAAACAAGACCGAACTGAACTGAACTGAATTATTCAACTGCCCTCCCATTAGCAGCTGATTGATCCGTCCTTGACAGGACTCTCTTACAACGCAACGCAGTGCAACTCAAAGCAAAGGGGCAAGCGTGAAAAAGTAGGGCAGAAAGTAGGGCACCTTCTGAGGACCTAGAGCATTCTAAACATGAGGTCAGGCAGAAAAAGGGGGCAGCCCGAGGTCGCTGTGCGTAAAGTAAAAATAAATGAAAAACAAAACCAAGTACAACAATTTTGGTAACAGCTACGGAGGAAGTAGAGGAAGCAGAGGCCCCCAGCAACCCAGCACAGAACCCCGGAAGTTGCCGGCCTCACCTATACCAACCAAAAATCTCTATAAAATTCCAATTTCTAAAGGACCCAGCATCGTCCATATTTTCCTCCAGTGGCAAAATACAGGGCCTTCAAGATCCACTCCTCCCCCTACTCCCCCCAAAATCACCGATCACACTACAAGCCACAATGTGAACTCTAGTGGCCCAACCTGTAGTCCCCCCCGCCAACATCACAAAAAACTTGTAAACACAAAAGTAACAAAACTAACAGCCCCCCTGTCTTTCAAGAGGGGGAGGAGGAATGGCGTGCTGAGGAGCACCCCACTTGTCGATCCTTGTCCATCCCCTCCCTAACCAGCAATGCCATAACTGGCTCAACCAACCTCAAAAAGCGGAAGGAAGTACAAAACTTATAGGAGTCTATAACAAAGAACGACAGGGCCACAAACCCAGGGCAGTAGGACTCAAGTGGACATAAACTGAACTATTCTCCAGAACCCGACCACCACTCCAAAGTCTCACCTCAAATAGACCCCCACAAATCCCCTCACGACCCGCAATTACATCGAGAGGCCATCAAATCGGCCCAACTGCCCTTAGGAGTGGAAACAGGGGGTCGCCACGACATTCCCAAAGAGTCCTCTGAAATCTTATCGGATTCACTGGTTTCCAGGAGAGGTGGGCAGGATCCCCTCTCCTACCTGGGATCACAGGAGTGGGCGGACCTAATAGCATCCTACGCATTGGACACTCCTGAAAAACAGCTTCCGTCTTCAGCCAGTATCAGTATAAATCATGATGCGAAACAAGGAAACGATCAAGAAATAATGACTAACAACTCAATCTCACATAAAAACTATCCAACTCCTACTTTGACCTCAAGTTCACCAATTCAAACTGGGAAACAGTCATCGAACACATGGGACATCTTATTAAATACAATGAAACAAACTGTTGATGTACTACATTACCAGTCAGATAAAATGGACCTGCAGTTGCCACTATTAGATACTCTGGCCCTCTTTGTGGGGGGAATAGACGAGAAACTAGGTCAACTAAACCTTTTAATCAGCAGAGCCCAGCAGGAAGCAAAATTGAGCTGCAGTTCTGGTCCTATTATTGACAAATTATCGTCACTCCCCTAAATTGATTCCTCTCTCATAGAAGGCCTGCCAAAGGGCCCAACTCAAGAGAAATCAAAGGCAAATTCAAATGAAGTAGTGCCCAATGAGCTACCGAATAGGGATCCTGTTGTCCCAAAAAATCCTGGCAACAACCTTCCAATCTGTCATGAGGGCAGCCCACCTACCAGGACCCCTCTGTTACCCAAGGAGCAAACACCAATGCAGAACGCTAAGCGACGCCGTCAACTTAGGAGAAAAGTTTGAAATAAAATACCATCTCCGAGCTTCTCAAAAGTTTATCCTCTATTTACAACAAAAACATTACAGCAGCAAACCCAAGAACAAACAACTACAGTCCACGTCCCCAAAGATGAGGGAAGGTCCAATCAGCCAAAGGAAACCTACTCTATGGAAAATAAGATAAACATGAATGTGATACAAGTGGAAACACCACCATTGGGGGCAGCCCGGTCTTCACCAAGTGGTCAAACTGACATCCAATGAAATAGAATAACTAAAGTCAAATCGAAACAGGACGACAGCATTAATAGCCAAACGTCACATTCAAAGGGAGCCCCCTCCTATCCATGGTCCAAATCAGGAGTTGAACTCAACTTTACATTTACCACTTCCACTGGGCGCCAATCTTAATACACCAACCCTGCAAATCGAGCAGTCAGCTCACATGATCAGTCAGGACTCAGCTAAGGCATCAGGAGAAGTAAATCAAATAAACAAGTAGAGCCTGTAATGAAGTGCAGAGAGCCCCTTATGAACCAAGGACTACCACAATTGGGCACTTGGGTCTTTCCATAAATTTAGATCGCAGCTTAGAAGGCTCCACAGGCCCTAGGCACCAAGAGCCCCTAATTCCTGATATCTCCTTTGTACCGATCCAGCAATCCACTAACTGCTTCATTGAAAAACACTTGGGGCCAAACTTTGCAAAGAAATCTCTAACTAACCAAGCTAGGAACTATGGCATTACTATCTTCACCCCAGAATACAAATCAAAAGGACCCTTCGATATCTTCTCCAACTCCTAGGCACAATACCAACATTGAAAGGTATACGTTCTGCTAATCTTCTCTCAATAGAATTTGTTAAGCAGAACAAAACACAAGGAATGGAATCCACCAAAGCCACCCGGAGGACCATCCAAATCACAAACAAAGTCCTGGAAGAACAGGAAACCTTTAAAGCCTGGGGGATTCAATCCACTATGTTTTATAATACTGAATACCCATTCCCTTTACTTAACATAGCAAGAGAAGGAATAACCCGCAAAAGCTACAAAACTTTGTCTGTACTTAGGGGGGCCCGAGGACGGTCACCACAAAAAGAACATACACCGAACATACAAACAAGCCCAGTAGTCAACAACACAGCTGCCCCTGTCCACCTTCAGATTGCTAGAACCATTAACACATCTGGTCACCCACAGTGACAGAGAAACTCAACGAGGCATGGTGGAAATTCAGATATATACCCTCTGAGGATATGTTCATGGAACATCAACGGGCAAAACAACAAGGCCGCAGACGTTGAATTCCGTGGTTCTTTAAAAACTTTTGGCATCATCCTATTGCAGGAAACATGGTAATAGGAGCCTCTGCAAGTAGAGGGATATACGTGTTCCCACACTCCCGCCCTAAGGAAAAGTATTTATGGTCGTCTATCACCTGGCTACTTATATCAAAATAACAAAATTCATAGTGCGCAGAAATTACCGCCTCTACTCCCAGCTGTAAACACCACAAAGGTTCAATTAAAACTTAGTGGAAAAAAGGAGGAGGAACTGCTAATTAATATATACCTAAATCCGGAAAAAAAAACAGGATTCAAAAACATTGATTGAACACCTTTAGCAACTGATGAGTACACACTCTTCTCCAAACTTCATTTAGTCAGGTGACTTCAATCAACACTTATTAGGTACCACCCCAAATGAAGACATCCAAGCACAGTATTTTTATTGGAACATTCCAACTCAATTGCATAGCACCCAAGGAAAAACAACTAAGGGCGTCTCAGAGCTGCTAGAAAACCTGGCGAACATCGGCCTAAGGGTGCTAAATGGCAGATTTGTGGATGACTCCCCAACGGCCGCCTCATTTCACTCAGGCCATGCAACCTCCACAATTGACTACACCCTAGTGTCTCTCTCACTCTTCCAACATATAATAGGCTATTGCCTAGTATACAAAGGGGACAGTAACCATCGGCCTCAGGAAATCTTAATTTGTGCACTACTGGATAAATCAATCCCAAATCCAGTCCGAATGCATGCATGCCACACAATAAACCTTAAAGGAATCAAGTCATCTATAGCAAATTCCAGGAAAGTGCTCCTGGCAGCAAAACAACAACTAAATGAGCTTAACCACCCCATGGGAAACCACATACATATATGGAAAACCTTCACGGCCACGTTTTCAAATTCCTACTTATCAGTAGTTTGACACTTCCTGCCTAACGATCCAACAGTCGCAGGGAAGGCCACGAGCGCACAAAGGGCGACCTTGAAAAGCCTTAAAATCCTATAAACAAATCACTAAGGACATTGAGGTTATGGCCGGGGGACAAGGACTTACACCAACAGCTCCGCGAGAGGAAGGCTGAACGTAGGAAACTTAAATGGGACATAAGGAAATCACAAGAAGACAAACTCTGGGCTAAACTCCATTATGATTCCAAAGGAAATAACAGTGCACGTTTCTGGGCAACGATAAATAAATTCCTACAACCCGCACATGGTGGTCTAACAACACATATAAAAGAATACAACTGGACATCCTTCTTAGAACGTCATTTCAATCTACAGGTATTTGGATTAAACATCAGTAAGGACGAACAGCCTGTATCTCAATTTCAAACTGCAATGACTGACGAGGACGAGGAAATTGAGTTCGACGCCATCATGATCAGGGAACAAATATGCAAAGGGAGGAAGGATGGTGCACCCGGGCCAAATGGGATTCCAACAGCTTTTTTTAAGCAAGACCCAGAATACTTGTCAGAAACCCTAGCTCCTATTTTCAGCTCAGCCAGGCAAACTGGGTGTTTGCCCGCATCATGGAAGGGCACCATCATATCACCAATCTATAAAGCAGGGGACAAAACCCTACCAATAAACTACCGTTTAATTGCAATATTGGATGTAGAGGCAAAATATTTTGCGGGAAACCTTCTTATTAAGCTACAAGAATGAGCAACAGAGCAAAATATAATTCCCCCTAGCCAAACAGGGTTCTGTAGAGAGACTGGAACAACAACCAACCTTTTAGCAATGTCATTACTTATCGATAAAGCAATTTTAACCAAACAAACTCTCCACTTTTGCTTTGTGGATTTGAAGGCGGCGTTTGACAATGTCAACCGAGCTAACCTCTGGAAGAAACTAGCTCACTGGGGAGTTCCTCTGTCTCTCCTGAATATTCTAATAGAATTACATTCCAACACATGGATACAGGTCAAGCTCGGCAATGGCTCCCATCTGTCGAGGTGTATACAAACAACTAAAGGCCTCAAGCAGGGGTGCGTGCTCATTAACCTTTATACAGTAGACCTGACAACAGCCCTCACTGATTGCAATGCGCACACTCCTCGAATAGGAGGAAAAACCATTTCCAGCATGTCTTATGCGGAAGATATCGTTCTAACTAGCCACACTCAAGTAGGTCAACAAAGGCTACTCAACACACTGCATGGGTACGCTGATGAGAACTATCTAGAAGTTAACATCGACAAAACGAAAACTTCGACAATAAATGGAAAATAACGGTCCCATTCTTGGTCACTTGGAAAAACTCCAATTACCAACTGCGATGTGTATAAGTACCTAGGTGTCATGATCGACAAGGGTGGCCAATTTGCGAACCAGCTTAATGCCATCAAGAGGAAAGGAATGGCGATCGCGACAACGCTAAAGGAACTCGAAACAAAATTGACAGGACCAACATTCGCCCCACTTCTCCGTGTTGCGCAAGCAAAAATTCGTTCATCAGCTACATATGGCAGCGAGGTACTGAGAGGCAGGGACGCTTCATTGCTGGATATCACCTTGGCAAAAGCATACAGAGTAATGCTAAACCTCCCTCCTTACACCTCGCCAGCACAGATTCGGCTCGAGCTTGGTCTAACGAAGCAACTCCTCGCAATTCGGGGATCGTACATCAAGTGCTGGCATAAAATTAAGAACTCCGCCAGGAATACATTGAACCACCAGCTCTGGCAGGAACTGTGCAGCACATCTACCTCGCTGGCAAAAGCCTACCTGGAGGAATCGCTGGCCATAACGGGACTAGCCGACCTATGGGAAATCCCAACAATGCACTTGCACTTTAACCACATCGTAAATAAGGTTATCAAGAAACTATCTCTCACAGAAGACAAAGCCGCTTTTGCACACAGGAGCCATGCATGGATGACTCTGTGCAGCTACAAATCATTTGGGTCACAGGCATACTTTGAACTGGGGTACTCCAGGAAGTCTAAAGAAGCCTTTCTAAAACAAAGGTTAGGAATCCTGCCAGCCATACCTCATCTTCCACCATGGTTGGGAAAGAACTACAGGAACTCATGCCGGCTACCTGGAGTTGGAAATGAAGACATTAAACATATAATATGCTCTTGCATCAAGCTAAATGAGGAAAGGGTTGGCCTGCTCAAAACTAATTTTAATGAACGAGGTATACGTACCTGGAGACAAGCAGTACTTGCATGCTTCAAACCAAGGGACCCACAACTAAATGGGAAGCTTGTTAAGTTCCTGCTTCTAGTAGCATCCAAGCAAAGGACGCTCTGTACTACAACCAGCGTATAGACCCCAAAGGCTCTGAGCAAAATGAACTTTGAACACACTGCACTTTTAAATTACTCATGCATGTCTCGACACATACGAAATCTTTTAACAGAGTATTGATCGAAAAGTCAATTTACCAAAATGTTTTATTAGAATGTATTTTTGTAATGGTTTTAATTAATCAAAAAACAATACATTTTACTTACTTACTTACTATTTGCATTTAAACATACCCATAACCTCTGTTGAGAGTATGGCTTTGGCAGAAATATGTTGACCATGTGAATTGGGTTGAACTACACCCCTTTGTTTGAACCCTTACCTGGAAACATGGATAACATATCACAGGTCCACCAGAAGATAGTTTTAACAGTCCTTTTTACCCCCTGCATTTATGCCCTTTTTGTTTACACACTGAAACCCACTGCAAAAGAAGAGTTCCTCCTCTCTGGCTAACACCTCAAGGGCTCCCCTCTGTGGTGTGAGGTGGGGCTCTATGATGAAGCGTGCTGTGAGTAAGTGAATTGTTAGTTGAGGGGATGGTTGTCCACCAGAAATAATAAAATCACTAACTGGTTAGGTCCAGAGAAAGGCTTCAGTAATTTAAACCTGAGCTAAACCCCTGGTAGCTAGGGCACAAAGAAGACATGTTTAACTTAGTGAAAATATGTTATCCCTTAAAAGTGTCAAAGCAACAAAGAATAAAAAAAATATAACACAATATTTGAAAGTGGGTGTATGGAAATACCTCATTTTGCATGCTCACCCCGACAATTTTTAGGCCGGTGCAAGAGAGAACCCCAAACTGTTGAGGTGATCCATTTCCCTACAGGGTATGGACTTTACAGTGGAACACTGACTGATGCAACTGAAGATGGCCTTTCCAGGTTCTTCGACTTAGATGATGAGCACTACAAGGACAAAGGATAGTTACTCATCACCTTTCGTCAGTAGGGGGGCCATGTAAGGAAATACGTTTTTTGCTTGCCATCCCTAGAATATTGGAATGATGCTGCTGATTTTTTTGACTCTGAGAAAGCACTGAGGCTTGCTTACCAGACCTCAGTGCAAGCGCTCTAACCTATTACAAAGTGTGTGTCGAACTGGATAGCCCAAATTGGCTGAGACTGACTTACTTAAAAGTTCCTAGTATATGGCACCCAGGGTACCCACGACTTGTAAGGCCGAGTGTCCACCCATAGCTGGAAGTCGGCACAGGGCGGGAGAGATCTTGGTAGCCCTATTGGCTAGTGACTGCTTCATCCCTCCAGGGCACTTTCAAGGCATAAATATGTCACCCCTGAACCTCAGATCACAACAGAATTAGAGAAAGAATCAAAGAAGGACTGCCCTGCTGACCTCTGGCATTGGCACAGTGTGGCTATATGTCTGCTGGACTGCACCTGCTGCACCTTGGGCTAGCAAAGAGAGGACTGTGCCAGTGGCTCCTGGATTGAGAAATAGTCGCTCCCAGACCAAAGAAGTGACTCCAAGGGTCAGTTGGCTGACCCCTGGAACCAGCACTAGGGCCATCAAAATTAAAGTAGTCCAACTCAGCTGGAGAATCAACACTGACCACCTCTGGACGCCTCAAGAACCCAATTCTCAATGGCCAAAAGTTGCAACCGAGCCTGCTAGACCAGGGAGTGTCATCTGAGTCCTGACTAGTTGCCCAGGAGGGACACTAGCCTCCACCAAATGATACTGCTGTGACTGCTGTGGAAGGAGACTGGTAGCCCAGCAGCAGCAGCTGGGCTTCTACTGGCTCAAACGGAACTTCATGAGATCCCGACCTCTCTGGCAAAAGTCACCCCAACTGACATGTGGACTGAGAAATAATTAAAAGGACATACCAGTCGACTGCACAGCACCCAGAGCATTCTCCATCTCCTGCAACTGCAACATCAAGACCACTCCATTGAAGTGTATGGCGGTTGTGCTGTAATGTTCAGAACTGGGCTGGAGAACACTTTAGTGCCAGGTAACTGGTCAAATATTCCTTAGTCCCCCCCCCCCCCGAACTTCTCCCTGTCAGATTTGGTCACCTCAGTTGGGCCAGAGTAGCTGAACACAACATTACAAACTTTTCAAACGTTTACAAAATTTACGGTTACCAAGGCTTGTTTGCGGTTGAACAGAGATTTTTGTTTTCTTTAAAAATCCATATCTCCAGAACCCTCCTGTGAATTTTGTTCATCTCGGACGCTGAAAATGCATAAAAATATATTCTATTTTTATAAATTGGTGTCAGTTTTTTGTGTTGTGTGACTTTATTTCGTTGTTTGGCGCTTTGAAATGCTTTACACTTGTTCCTTTGTTTAAGCCTTGCTGCTTGAAGCCACGGCTACCGGGGGTTGAGCTCTAGGTTTTGCAAATGAGCCTGACTGGGCCCAAGACAGCTTTTGCGAGTGTGTTGCAGTGTTAGGTCGCCCAACCATACGATGTAATACACCCAAATTCTCACAGTGGAAGATGTAGAAAATTAATGTTACCATTTCCCTACACTGTCAAGGACCTAAAAGCTATTTTCATTTTCTGTTAAAATCTTTTTTATCTTTTTTATTGGCATTTTCTTATTTCCATTCAACATGAACAGTGTATTGACACCATGTTTTTTAACAAAGTCAAAGCAATGCAATTCGGAATACAAACTGTCGTATTAACAGGTTAGCTAGCCAGCGCATCGATTGTAATAGGTACTGGAGGAGTGTCATTACAATAACCGTAGCAGTGTTAATGAGACATTGTGGTATGTCGCTTATTAGCCATTCTAGATATGGTGCATTACATTATTAAACTGTGGGCGTAGGGTACAACAAAATGAGGACAAAGTAACCAAAGGAGGGATAAGGTAGTCACCTGAGACCTGCTGCCGAGTGTGCTAGAAAGGGACAGCCCTGTTAGAGCCTAATGGTAACAGCTTAGTGGTGTAGGATCATATGTTATGTGAATGGGGCCTGCTCTGCGCATGTGTACTTCCAGGTGCCAAGCGCTGGGTTACTGGTCTTGTTCCCCTGTCTGCGGTAGTGACTGTCCATGCTCTACAAGTCCGATAACATTGCGTCCCAGTGATTCGCCAAGGAGAACTTACGTACCCCAAGCAGGTCCCCTTAGCGCAGTGCCACCCTATCCGCCCTAGCCCAGTTGAGTAGGGAACGGCGCCAGGCTATTGTGTAAGGCGCCATCGGGAATTTCCACCTCTTGCTGATTAAGCGTTTTGCCGTAATTATCCCCAGGTCAAGAAATCGGTTTCTTGCCCTGTTATTCTTATTCCTACTGAATAGGTGTAGTATGTGCACCTCCCAACGAAAGGGGATGTCACGAACTGTACAGGCGGCCAGCGTAGTCGTCACATTGGCCCAATATTCACTTAAGGTAGGGCAATGCCATATCATATGAAGTATGTCAGCATCTAAAAAGCGGCATCTAGGGAAGGCTGCATCAGATCTCAGGAAGTACTTATTGATTTGGGCTGAGGCGAGGTATGTTCGAAGCAATATGAAAAATTTAATTTGTTTAAAACGCTGATTGCGGGGATATGTGTCGGACCTTCTCGGGTGGCAACCAACTCCTTGTGTGTGAAAATCCTGCCCAGAACCCCTCCAATGTTGCTTCAGGGGGGCCAGGTCAATCTCTGTGTGTTGGCGGAGTGAGGACGCAAACCAGCGAGTCAAGTGCCGCCCATTTCTCATCACATGCAGGTACTGTATCGTATGGTGTGTGGGTGATTCCTGGGCAGAATTGCCCCACTTAGATGCCAGAGAGGCTATAAGCGCCCGGTGCAATACAAATTACCCAGGTTACATATTCTCTTCAGACATAAGCTCCTGGTATGGAATGAGTGAGCTATCCCGATAAAGGTCTCCCATGTCCTGAATGTCTTCTGCATCCCAGTGTCGCAGTTTGTATGATGTGGTGCATATGACTCCTCATGGTGTTCCTAATAATTGGATGGTGGGGGAATATGGTGTGATAGTCCTGATGAGGAAGAGGTATCTACGGAAGCGCTTGTAAGCTATGGTGTGTAATAGCACCCTCAGTAGTCTAGTTTTTGTGCATGGGTGAAAGATATGCAGCAAGGTATGATGTGGTATTGGGGGTTGCAATGAAGCCGTGTCTGTTAGATGTCGGGATGATAGCCAACGGGCAATCCACTGTAGCTGGCTGGCTAGATAATAGTTTTTGAAGTTGGGGACCGCCAACCCACCCTGTTCCGCTGGTAGATATAGTTTCCCCATAGAGACTCTGTGTCTGGACATTCCCTGTATAAAGTCCCTTAATGTCCTTTACCATTTGCGAAAAAAGGGGGGGAGATGATAATAGGTAAGTTAGTGAAATAGTAGAGGAGGTGGGGGAGGACCACCATTTTTACGAGAGCAATCCTACCCGAAATCGCCAAGGGGATGGTCTTCCAGAAACACATTTGTGACTGGATGGATGTAATGGCTGTGATTATGTTACCCTCGAACAGGTTCTCCTTGGTACGGTATATGCGCACCCCTAGGTATCTAAAAGGGTCAGTACACCATGTCACTGAGACCTCCCCCAGGGAGTATCCTGGATCCGGGCTTGCCTGCAGAAACGAGGAGCGAATAGATTTCGCGGCCTTAACCTTCAGTCCCAAAGCCATGGCGAAGCGTGTTTGGGCCAGGTCTAGGGAGGGCGGGAGGGTATGAAGATCTTGCACATACAACAACAAGTTGTCAGCATATAGTGAGATAACGTGTGTGCCATCTCTCAAGGTGACTCCCATGTCCACGTGCGTGCGGATGGACGCCGCTAGTGCTTCAACCGCCAGCGCAAAGAGGAGAGGGGACAACGGGCATCCTTGCCATATCTCACATCTTACCTGTATGGGGTCTGATATATAGGTGACCATCCAAACTCAGATGGCTGGGTGTTTATATAGCAGCTTAACCATACTAAGGAAATGAGGTCCTATGCCATACCGGGCCAGGGCAGCGAAAAGGAAATTCCAATTGAGCGAAAAGCCTTCTCAAGGTCCAGCACCATGCAACCTGATTGAGGCCAATTTATAGGGTCAGGTGCACCAGGGTGGGGATGAGGGGTACCAGTCGGTTAGCTAAGATCTTTGCTAAAATGTTATAATATACATTTAATATTGCTATCGGTCTGTGTGATCCAGGGAAGGTGGGATCTTTACTCGGTCTCAACAAAGAGACCACATTAGCTGTGCACAGTGAGGGTGTTAGGGTCATGTCAGCGATTGCAGAGGTATGTAAGGAGTGCAATCGGGGCACTAGTGTTTCTGCATACGGCTTTAAAAATTCAGTGGGGAGCCTGTCTGGTCCCGGCGTCTTTCCGGACGCCAGTGACCACAGCGCTTCCCAGACTTCGACCTGAAGGCTTTTTTCATGGTGGCAATGGTGGCAGGCCTAGCTGTCCTATGTAAAAAAAACAAGAGTACATATTAAAATACTAATGATTCAAAATCATGAATGGAACAAGATTGAAAAAAAGGAAACCACTATTTTTTAATAATTGTTAAAATTCAATTCAATGTTGAAGATTAATTTTTAATAAGCATGAAGAAAATCAAATTAGAGAACATTAGTCTTTACTTACCTGAACTGCCAGAAGGCTTATTAGCACAAGGCTCAGTCTGCTCCCAGCCTGTGCTCAAACCCTAGAGTAGGCATGAAGGAGGTGTAAAATGCCTCCCAAGAGCAAACAATAGGCTGACCTCAATGGGCAGAGATATCTCCTTTGAAATCTATAGACTATTCAAAGTGGAGGTTATAGGCACCCTATTGATACCATACTGTCAAATCTTGCTTGACACATCTGTTCAACGAGGTGTTACACTTGAAAAGGAGAGAACAGGAGGCCAAGACAATTCATGTGTAACCCCTGTCTGGTTTCTGATGGACACTGCTTTTGTCCTACCATACCTCTGTCTCTGGGTTTGTTATAGGAAATGTGCCTGCTTCAAACTGGATATGAGTTTTAGATGTGGAAGTTCACTGGTGATTTCCCTATGACATTCCCAGGTACGCCCCCCACCCCTCAAAGTCCAAGTCTAGTATGTGTAGAGACTTTCACCATCTTGTAAATACCGAGTCACATTGCATTTTGGACTTGTTCGCAATAAGGCAAACAGGAACTACTAAAAAAGTGGATAGGGTTGCCCCCAGGAACATTTACCCCAATTGTTTAGGGAGTGCCCAGGAGTCACCTGGACTGGACTTTGCTGCTTCCCTCTGACTGACACCCTGAGAGTCTCTAAGAGTTTCCATTGAGGAAATGTACTCCTGTAGTTGTTTTGGCACTAAAAGGGCACTTGTTAGGTGGCAAAGAACCTATTGAGAGCAGTGTTGAGAATGTTAAAGTCCTAACCCCACCGAAATGAACGCAAATCAACCCCAGCAGATGCAACCAAACCCTTTAAAATAATATGAGCAATTATATTTAGGCCATATGTATTGACAAATGTCACTTGGCATTTCCAGTATGCCTTGCATAATGAGGTACCTCCCTTCCCCCTAGAGTGCATGTTTTATAATGAAAATGGTGCACTCCGAGCCTCTAACAAAACTGCCCTCAATGGTTATAGTCAACTGTATCTCCTAGAAGAAAGCCACAGCAACATTGTGTCTATTCAAATATGTTAGCATTTGCCTAGCCTTCGTTTCATTGCTCAGCCTCCGTACATTCCACAAGATCATGTTTAGTGTGGGGACTTTTAATAACTATCAGTAGCTGTCCCATCATCTGAGGATTTCTTATGCAATCTACCCCACCCCATCTCTAAAGTCTGCACTGTCATGTACCTCATCTCATTGGTAGCCACTTTCGAATTTTTCAAAGAAAGTAAGCTTCCCCCTAACCATTAGAAATAGACAAGCAGAAAAGTACAAAGTGCTTTAGTATCGCAGTCTAATTTGGCACAGCAAGGGGGCCTATCAGTGCCAGCAAGCCCCAAGTTAGACATAGCACAAATCCAACATAGTCAACAATTGCCAACCTGTAGAATCTAAGATGTGTCATTAGATGCCTCCATCGCATGCATTAAGGTTTAAGTTACCATCATACAGACTACAAAAACACTTAAGTATATTTTAGGTATCCCATAATAGTACATTCAGGTGGCAAGGCTGGGGCAGCCCCAGTATCCGAACCCCTAATACCCCTGTTTTCAGTAAAGTATGGCCTATTGTGCCCCACATGGATATCCACTGCCCACTCCCACATGCAGCCAAAATCAAACATTCCAATGCACTATTGATCTAAAGTTATAGACAGGCACAGTTTACAAAGTGGAACCAATAATTTGTTTCTATTGTCACCTTCACATAGCACACAGGTGTCATCCACTCCCTCAAATCACACTATTCTTATATTACCTATAGCAACTGGTACATGTCTTTCCCTCTGCAGAAAAGCACTAAATTCAAACATTCTGTACAAGTGAGATAGTAGTACATGGTCATTAAGTGCACTCTGGTCCCCCCTTTACCTCTCTTTCTATCCTCATTCATTAGGCAACAAGCTTTTGTTTTCTTTGCAGCCGTTCAATATTGTTTTGTGGTGCTGCTAGCATAGAGACATCAGTAATTGGTGTGAACCACAGAGTCTTCAGCAAGAGACAATCAGTGCACAGAAAGAATGAACGATCTGCTGCGGCTACCATACAGAGACCTCAATGGAAACAGCCTAGGTATGCTCATGCAGGTGGATTCAATTTAGACTGTTGCTTCTTCCTATCCTCTTTAGCGGTAAGCTCTCAAGGATCTTGGACAGCATCTTAATTAGAATGGGGAGGTATGGTTTCAGTGTCCTGTTCCCTTGTCTGGAGACTTTGAGTGCAGTATGCTGAGCACTTGCTGATTAAAAGAAAAACAATGGGAAACCTTAACTCTGGCCCTAGATGAAGTCCTCATGTTGAGAACTCTTTAACCCTATAAGAAGAAGAGGCTGGAGTATCAGAAAAGACCGTAAAATAACCCAAAAAGTCAAACACGTGTCTTTAAGAAGGTAAGATTGGAAAGATGGAATCTGGTAGGCAACTTAAGATGGCAGTACTATGAAGCACAGAAATATTGCAAGTACCTTCTTCTGAATCTCTTGAGAATACAGCAACAGTTGACCCAACTAAAATATACTATGCTTTGGGAGGTGACAGAAGTGTAGGATATTAATCAGGAGATCAATATTGCGGTGCATATTAAAAATGTGTCAATGACCCTACCATAAATTATGCACAAAAGGGAGAAAGCTTTCTTCTAAACTGAAACACAATTTATGGGGTTCCAAAATACTCAGGTGAAAGATGGTGAGACAATGATTAACAGTTAAGAGACAGACATGTTACAACTATGAGATGGAACTCGCATGGAACAATTCTGATTCAGTTAACTCATCTTACGGGGCAATTAGTCCCTTGTCAATGTCAGCTGTAAGTGCATACAGACCAGCTCTTGTAGACACATCTATGCCTACAACAGTACCTTTACCTCAATCTGTATCAGTGCAGGTATTAGTTTTAATACATGTACTGTCGCCAATATTAGTACCTGCTTCATGCATAAATGAACCTTGATTCAATACTGATAGTAACAGTGAGAATAGGTTAAAGTTCCCTAAAGGATATAGCAGACAGTCTCAAATGTCCACCTGGTCCTTCTTGTAAAATAAAACACAGTAATCTGGGAAGCCTAAAAATTCTCACAAACGTATAATGCAAAAGTAGCCAATATGCAAGCAAAACAGTATGCAACTATAGTCACTTCAAAGGACCAAAGCTTCCACTCAAAATATAGCTGGAGCATATCATCCTAAACCCCCATATATTTTACACCCTATTTTACACCGTTTCATCTTGATACAGGTCAATGGAGATGCAAACATGTGATACTAGCTTTTTTTCTGTGATTAATAAGCAGAAGACAGAATCTTTTCTTAAGAAGGAAGGGAACAAGTCCTTAAAGACTAGATACTAAAATATAAACCAGCGCTGACTCTATCACTTTCTATAATGTATGCGTCATGAGGGCAATTACTCAAAATTAGGCTATGCTTACTACACAGTGCAGAAAATGTACAATTGTACAACACTGATAAAATGGCTTCTAGGCCTCAAGCATGCATGACACTGTTATGTTATGTTAGCCGGATTTATAAAGCGCGACAGATGCCTCGGCTGAGAGGCGTCCCGGCGCTAAGCAATGGCAGAACGAAACAAGGAAAGGAAATAAAGAGGGCCTACAGGGAGGGGAACAAAAAGGTCTTAATAGCTTTCCTAAACTGGAGGAAATTAGTAAGCTCCCGAATGTAAACCGGCAGAGAGTTCCACAACAGGGCTGCTCTATGCCGGAAGGAGCGTCCTCCGGCACGAACTTTCCTGACCCGGGGAACCGTGACTAGACATTGTCCCATAGAACGAAGGGATCGCCTAGGGATATACGGTGAGAGAAGATCAGTTAAAATGCAAGGGGGGGCCAGCTTCAAAATTTTAAAGGCAAAGCAGAGTGCCTTGAACTCAATGCGCATTCTGGACTCTCTGAAGCCTCTGTATCTCAGATTTGTTTACTCCTAAATACAGCGAGCAAGCGTAATCAAGCCTCGACAGAGTCAAGGCCTGGACAACGGTCTGCCTAGTAGAGGCGTCAAAAAAGGCCAGAATGGGCTTCAGACCACGAAGAAGACCAAAACAAGTGCCAGCCACCTTCTTCGCCTGAACCGCATAGTTGAGTGAGCTGTCCATCCAAACCCCCAAGTTCTTTACTACCGGCTTAGGGGTAGGTGCCATACCCAAACTAGCAGGCCACCACAGGTCACTCCAGTACTCATGGTTCCCCCCCACTAACAACACCTCAGACTTGTTAGAATTTAGCTGTAGACAGTTGCCGGTCATCCACTCGGCAATGGCAGAGAGGTCACCCTGAAATTTTCTGGCGTCCTCCTCGTAGTCGCTCGAGAGGGCCACCACCAACTGCGTGTCGTCAGCGTAGGAAACTATGGTCAGCCCCCTACTCCTTGCCACTTCCACCAGAGGTTGAACGTAAAGATTGAAGGGCAGGGGGCTCAGGGACGAGCCTGCAGACATATTAAGGCCAATGTTCACTTCAGAATCATATGACAATTATATTGCAATTCAATCATGAAAGAAAATAGAACAAGTTGAGGCATACATGATTTTTGGCATGTCCATAATAAAATGCTTAAATTATGTCAATCAATCAATCAATCAATCAATCAGGCGTTTGTTAAGCGTGACTACTCACCCATAAGGGTCTCAAGGCGCTGGGGGTGGGGGGTGCAGGTTCCAGTCCATCAAGGAGGGGGTCTGTCAAAGAGTCAGGTTTTGAGGTTTTTTGCGAAGATGGGGAGGGATGTTGTGCCTGAGAGGAAGGGCGTTCCAGGCTCTGGCCGCGAGGAAGGAGAAGGAGCAGCCTTCCGATCTGGTCTTTCTGGTGCGGGGTACCACGGCGTAGGAGAGCTGGGCTGATCGTAGGGTCCTTTGGGGTGTGTGGAATTTGAGTCCGCTGTTCAGGTATGCTGGTCCGGTGTCGTGGAGGGCCTTGTGTGCGTGGGTGAGCATCTTGATGGTGACTCTAGCCTTGATGGGGAGCCAGTGGAGTGTGCGCAGGTGCTGGGAGATGTGGCTGGGAGATGTGGCAGTGTCTTGGCAGGTTGAGGGCCAGCCTTGTAGCTTGTGGGTGAGGTTTTTGTTTTTTCCGGAGTGCGTTGCCGTAGTCGAGTCTGCTGGTGACCAGGGTGTGAATGACTGTCTTTCTGTGTTTGAGGGGGATCCATTTGAAGGTCTTACGTAAGAAGCGGAGGGTGTGGAAGCAGGAGGACGAGACAGAGTTGATCTGGCGGTCCATTTTGAGCTCGGAGTTCAGGATGATTCCCAGGTTGCGTGCGTGGTCCGTGGGGGTGGGCGGGCTTCCAAGGGCGGGGCCACTAGGTGTCATTCCAGGTATTGGGGTTTGGGCTCATGATGAGTACTTCTGTTTTGTTGGTGTTTAGTTGTAGGCAGCTATTTTTCATTCATTTGGCGACGACTTCCATGCCTTCTCGAAAGTTGTGTCTGGCGGTGTTGGGTTCGTTTGATAGGGAGAGGATGAGTTGAGTGTCGTCTGCGTATGACACAATGTTGCATCCGTAGGTTCTGACAATGAGGGCGAGCGGAGCCATGTAGACGTTAAAGAGTGTAGGGCTGAGGGAGGAGCCCTGGGGAACTCTGCAGGTGGTTGGTGTAGGAACCGAGAGGAAAGGAGGGAGCCTGACCAGCTGTGTTCTTCCGGAAAGGAAGGAGCAGATACAGTCGAGGGCCTTGTCCTGGATCCCTGCGTCATGGAGTCTGCGTATTAGGGTGCGGTGATAGCCTGTGTTGAACGCCGCTGCTAGGTCGAGGAGGCTGAGGGCTACTGTTTCTCCTTCGTCAAGTAGGTTGCAGATGTCATCTGTTTGTGGCGAGGAGGGCGGTTTCTGTACTGTGGTTTTTTCTGAAGTCGGATTGGGGGAGGTTGAGGATGTTGCGCCCTTCGATGAATGTAGCGAGTTGGTTGTTGATGGCTTTCTCGATGACTTTCACTGGGAATGGGAGCAGGGAGATGGGTCTGTAGTTCTTAAGGTCGGTGGGGTCCGCCGACGGTTTCTTCAGGAGGGGGTTAACCTTAGCGTGTATCCAGTCGTCAGGGAATGAGGCGGTCACCAGGGAGAGGTTGATGGTGTGGCGGAACATGGGTGTGATGGTGTTGGCGGCTCTGTTGAAATTGTGGTGGGGGCAGGAGTCCTCGGGGGCCCCGGAATGGATTGACTTCGTTGTCTTCAGTGTGTCTTCGTGGTGAGAGCTGTCCAGTTGTCAATCGCTGGGTTCCGGGTGTCGGGGGTGGTTGGCGAGGGTTCAGTGTATTGGTTGTCTTAGTCGAAGTTGTCATAGATGCTCTTGATTTTGTGGTGGAAGAAAGTGCTGAGTTTGTCGCAGAGGTCTTGTGAGGGAGGGATGTCAGTAGACTTGCTGGTGGGTTGGGCGAACTCCTTGATGATGTTGAAGAGTTCTATGCTGTTGTGTGCGTGTGTGGAGATTCTGTTTTCAATCGATTTTTCCCTTGTCTTTCTGATGAGTTGGTGGTGGGTGTTGGTGGCGGCTCTGAAGTCGTTGTGGGCCTCTTTGGATTTGGTGTTCCTCCAGGCCTTTTTGGGGAGGCAGCAAGTGCGTCTGGACTCTCGAAGTCCGGTGGTAAACCGTTTTGCTTTCTTGGCATGGGTGTTGTTGTTTTTCTTGAGAGGGGCTATGGTGTTGGCGCTGTCAGAGATCCATCTGTGCAGGGTTCGGGCTGCGGTGTTGGGTCATTGTTTTCCGCAATGGTTGGGGTGGAGTTGCTGAGTGAGGAGGTGAGCTGGTCGCCGGTGATTATGATCCAGTTTCTTTGTGGGAGCAGGTGCTGGTGTCTGTGGATGGTGGGTGTTCTGAAGGTGAAGTGGATGCATCGATGGTCAGTCCATGGGAGTTCAGTGGTGTGGCTGAAGGTGATGGAGTATCCTGTTGTGCAGAGGGGGAGGAGGGTGTGTCCTGCTGAGTGCATGGGTTTGGTCATGATATGGCAGAGTCCAATGTTGTGGAGGTTGTCCAGGAGGGATGCGGTGTTGGGGTCCAGTTGGTTGTCAAGGTGGAAGTTGAGATCTCCCAGCAGGGTGTTGATGCGATGGCTTGCAGGGCGATGATGTCCGTGGTGGAGCTGGCAAAAGCTCCGCGGGGTCCAGGGGGTCGGTACATGAGGGTTCCTCGGATGGTGGTGGTAGGGCTGCTCAGTATCTTGAAGTGAATTCCATCAGGTCTGAGGGCTCGCCGGGGAGTTTCCTTAGGCGGAGGGTGGATTTGTGGACAATGGCGATTCCTCCTCCCGGGTGGTTGGGGCAGTCCTTCCTTGAGATCTTGTATCCTTGGGGAATAGCAATGGCAATGTGCGGTCCTGAGATGGTGTTGGTCCAGGTTTCGGTGAAGAATGCTACGTCCAGGGTGGTGCTGTCGAGGAGGTCCCAGATTTTGGTGGCGTGTTTGTGGAGGGATCAGACGTTGAGGAGGATGCATTGCAGGGTCTTCGGTTTGGTTGTGTTCTTGTGGGTGGGTTGTGCTGGGTCCGTGTTCTTGGCGGTGCTGTAGGTGAGCAGGCAGTGGTGACAGCTGAAGGGTCCGTGGGTGTCGGCTGGTGATGCTAGCTTGCAGTTGTTATTGTGGCCTGGATTGAGTGCGTGGAATGTCGCTTGGTCATGGAGTTGGCGTCGCGGAGGTCCAGGGCTCCTGGCGCTGATCGCGGTTGGGTCGTGGACAGGCGCTTGCCTTTGGCCCGCCTTCGGTGCGCCAGTGGCGGGACTGCTGCGCGCGTCTGCTGCGTGTCTGCGCAGCGACCGCCATTAAGTAGGGGTCGGGGAGGGCTGGGCAGCTGGGAGGGGAGCTGGATTGGGCCGGTCGCGCTGGTCATGCTGGGGGGGGGGCCGCAGGGGCAGCAGCAGCGGGGAAAGCGGGTGGGAAAGAGGAACTGAAAGGAATAAAGGAAAAAAAGGAAATATAAGGAAATGAAAGAGGAATACGGCAGAAAGCAGAAAATCAAAGGAAATAAAAGAAGAATAAGGCAAAAAGCAGAAAAGTGCAACCAAGCAGAAAAGCGCAGAAAAAGAGAAGAAGTAAAATGAGTGGAAACGGAGCACAGCGAGAGAAAGGAGACAGAGGTCCACTGGACCACCAGGGATGAGGTGCAGGTATAACCTGCGGGTGGAGGCGGGCCTCGAACACCAACACTCGAGAGTGCAGGGGCTCAGGGGCTGATCTCACTTAATGGTGGAGCTGCGAGGGAGGGAGAGCAATTTTATGGGATGACACGGAGGCCAATATTATGCAAATCTCCTTTATTGCGCAGCCCACAGCAGCAACAATGAAGAGATCTAGAACTTCAAAACATTCTAACAGAGTATATAGTCCATGTGAACGTAGACATCTCCCTTCTTTGTTGCTGCTGCTCACAAGATAAGTACCTATTTTTGTCTGCTTTTGATCTGTACTTGTTCCTTGATATGCTTATTGACTGTTACGAGTGCTTGTTCTTTGATATGCTTATCGACTGTTATGAGTGCTTGACGACTGTCCTAACCTCTGCGCAAGAATGAGTTTGCTTGCCTACTTTTCTATCAATGCCCTTCCCTGGTCGGGCTTGGGTCCTGCTTCATGTCCCTTCTTGGTCTTTTTTCTTGCCTCATTTCTCGAGTTTTAACCCCCTCCTGGGCTTAACTTCGTGAAGAGTTTTTCCCCCCCTCTTCCTCTTCGCTTTGCTCACTTATCCCGACACTGCGTTTTAAATTGTGCCCCCACCTCGTAATGCTAAAATTCTGAATTCAAAGAGGCTTTTTTTCTAACCTCCGTCCGATTCACTCGCCCTGCCTTCCCTCGGCTCTTTTAGGCCGAGGAAGGCTCCTCTCACACGGGACCGGCGTCTTTCAAACGCCGGTCCCGTGTTGAGCCTCACACCGCTAATCACGCAGGCGGACTGGCCTTCTCAACGCCGGTCCGTTTTAACAGCGCACCGCTACTCCCGTCTCCGTGGCGACTCTGCGACCTCACCCGAGGCTGGGGAGGCCGCGCTGGGTTGCCATGGAGACGGGTCACGCCGGAGATCTCCCGGAGACCCTCCTCCTCATTAAATAGCGTTTTAAAGCTTTTAAGCTTTTAAGTAAGCCACATCTTACCGGTCTTTCTACCGGATCGCCCCAACTCCTCAGAACACTCTCACAATAAACTAAAAAAAAAAATAAAAGAGACACAAAGGTAGGACAAACACCTCGGTCCTAATCCAACTCTGTTAAAAGAAAAGAAGGACAATAACCTTGTCCCTCTATCTAGAGAAAAGACTTCCATTACATCATAACTAATCCAATTAAAGGAAAGTCCCTTAGCGTACAACTTCGTCTCCATAACAACCTAACATCCATTTTGTCCTTACTGCTTGACAGTTGATTCCTCTCCCTCAGCTATGTCCTCAGATCCCTCAACAAATACTATGGAGGATAAACTACAAGGACTTATTAACAAAGCCATAGATAAAGTCATGGGGTCACTGGATGACACCATTAATAAAACATTTGAAAACCTATCTAAAAAAGGTTGGCCATCCACCAGTCCTCAGGAGGAGTCCGAAAAGAATATACCGGCACACAGAAAAAGACAACTTAAAACTAACCCCGCTAAAGGTACAAAAAAACAGAGGAGCTCCAACCCTACCCTCTTGACCTCACGCTTTGGCGGTGACAATGACAGTGCCTCGGGCACAACAGATGGGCGGTTCAAAGGCCCTACCCTTCCTATCTCCATCGACAGCGACGATGGACTAGAGGATGAAATTGACCTTTCCGATTCCTCAGACTTCAATTCTGAAGAGGAAGGTGAAATCACAGACACTTCAGGTGAGGCGTCAGGGGCCTCAGGGTCTAAAATGGGAATTCTTGACCCCTTCGGGGAATATCTGTTTGACCCTCTCCTCATTAAACACCCCCTCTCCCCAGAATAGGTCCCATCTCATCACATTGGAGAGTACCTGTCTTTCTGGCTACGCAAAGAAATACCTGAAGAAGTCAGATCCCGACTTAGATCTGAATGTCCTCGCCCCTCTCTACCGGATAAAATAACTGCGACCCCCGATTTGGATACTAAAGTAGTGGCATTCATTGCCAAAACTGGAAGAGACCCCAGAAAAGGACTTGACAAAGGACTTAAATCATGTCAGGATAGACTCTTAGACATTACGGGTCCTCTCACAAAAATCTTTGAACTAGCCGAAGGAGGCTATCTTAATAACACCCCCATAGACCCTAAAGAGCTGCGTCAATGGGCGCAAAGAGCAATCTGCCTATTGGGCAATGCAAACACTTCGCTTTCTAACGAAAGGCGAAAGAGTGTGCTACTAAAAATTGACCCCAAGCTGGTCGAACTAGCTAACAAAGAAGGGGGAGCGTCCTCTCAGGGCCTTCTCTTCGGAGATGAATTTATCAAAGAAATGGCCAAATATGTAGGAGTTTTTAACTCCATCCAAAAATCTCAAAAAGATATAAAAAAATTCTTTAATACCAGAATTTTTACCCGGGCCGGGAGGATGCGGGGTCGATTCCCCGGCCGTGGAAACTTCTCAACAAGACCCTTCATGGGGTGAGGAACAAGATTCCCACAATCCGGATTCTCATCCCATTCATCCTTCTTTCCCCAAAGACAAAGATTCCGCGGAAGAGGCTTCAGAGGGGAAAAAAGGCAGAGATCCTTCTCTTCAGGTAAGTCCAACCAAAGACCCTTCAGATACCCCTATAAAGGTGGGAGGGAGACTAGCCATTTTCTCTGCGAACTGGAACATGGTGACTCAAGACCCTTGGGTACTGGACACCGTGAAAGGCTTCAAAATAGAGTTCATTCACCTACCTTTTCAGGAAACCCTTCCTCGGGAAATTCGATTCTCGGAGAAAGACTCCGCCCTCGTGACCCAAGAAGTAACAGACCTGTTTGCCAAAGGTGCGATCCGGGAGGGACTAGAGATTGGCTTTGTCAGCAATATCTTTCTAGTAGAAAAGAAAGACAAAAAGATGAGACCGGTCATAAATTTAAAAGACTTACATCAATGGGTGGTCTACCGCCACTTCAAAATGGAAGGAATCCATCTTCTCAGAGATGTCTTAAGGAAAGGGGATTGGCTTACTCGTCTAGATCTCAAGGATGCGTACCTAACCGTCCCCATCTGGCCCCCACATCAAAAGTTCCTCCAATTCTTTTGGGAAGGGAAACTATGGCAATTCTCCTGTCTCCCCTTCGGACTTTCTTCAGCCCCTTGGTGTTTCAGCAAGGTCCTTCGCCCAATAGCTGGCTGGCTGAGAAGCAAAGGAGTAAGACTAATCCTCTATCTCGACGATATTTTAATAATGGCTCAGCCCAAAGAGGTTGCTTCCCAACACACAGGTCTTGCCATAAAGATTTTGGAACATCTAGGTTTCGTTATAAATATCAAAAAATCGGTAACAACTCCAAGCCAGGAGACTCAGTTCCTGGGTTTCTCAGTAAATACAGTCCTTGCAGAATTGAAATTGCCAGGGAAAAAGTAAGAAAACTCAGGAAGGAGTTAAGGAAAATTCTAAAGATGCACCACTTCCCTCTAAGGAGTCTAGCAAGGATTCTGGGCCTACTGTCCTCGACTATCCAAGCTATTTATCCGGGTCCTCTTCACTATCGGGCCCTTCAGAGACTCAAAGCCAAAGCCCTCAGGAAGAATCCATCCTACTCCCAAATAGTTTCCCTAGATCAAGATTCCAGGAAAGAAATTCTCTGGTGGTTGAGAAATGCAGAAGCATGGAACGGGAGAGCAATTTTCGGGCAGGATCCGGACCTAGTAATAGAGTTGGATGCCAGCCTAGAGGGATGGGGTGCCACATGTGGCAATTCTTCAACGGGGGGACTTTGGACGCCCTATGAGAAGGATCTACACATCAACTGCCTAGAACTACTGGCAGGATCCTTTGCAATCCAGAGCTTCACCAAGAACTTGATGAAGTGTTCAGTCATGCTTCGCATGGACAACGTATCGGCCGTGAGATACGTGAACAAAATGGGAGCCAAGAATATTTGGGCGTACTGCCTCAAGAAGGGCATTTCAGTCATTGCAGAACATATTCCGGGATTGAACAATGGGGTAGCAGACTGGTTCTCAAGGAATTTCAAAGATTCGAGCAACTGGAAACTCAACAGGGAAATCTTCATAACCATCCAGTCGTTGTGGGGTCCATTTGGAATAGACCTGTTTGCAGACAGAGCCAACACTCAACTCCCCAAGTTTTTCAGCCGGAGACCAGATCTTATGGCCTTGGGGATAGATGCTTTCCTCCAGAACTGGCTTGGTTTGAAACCCTATGCATTCCCGCCTTTTGCCATGCTCCCACGTCTTCTCCTTCAAATTCAGAGAAACAAGGAAAAAGTAGTAGTTATAACCCCCCTATGGAGCTCCCAGGCCTGGTTCCCCATCATGTTGGAAATGAGTGTGGACTTTCCAATTCTCATTCCTACCTTCGAAGAAATTATCACAGGCCCTCAGGGAGAATGTCACCCCCTTGTTCTTCAAGGACTCATGTCACTGATGGCATGGAGGATTTCAGGAGACAATGGCAGCTCCCGGGACTTTCGGAGAGCGCTTTCAGACTCATGTCTGAATCCTGGGCACCTGGAACAAGGAAAGCTTATAGATTGGCTTGGCGTAAATGGGTTTGTTGGTGCCTTCGACGGAATTATGATCCCATTTCAACTGATGTAGTTCAAGTTCTTAACTTCTTGGCTGAAACCTTCGCATCAGGTCTGGCTTATCGGACCGTTAATGTCTATAGATCGGCCATCGCAGCCGAACCACTGCTTAATAGATGGTATCTCAGTAGGTCAATACTTATTAACTAAAAAACTTATGAGAAGTATGCGTGTTTTAAATCCACCTTTGCCCAAATACTCTAAGCTAAGGGATGCAAGGGATGTCCTTAGATTAATTGTAGATTGGGGTGAAAACTCAACTCTCTCACTTAAAAAACAGTCCTATAAACTGACTGTCTTACTGTGCCTTGTTTCATTCAGACGTACGTCAGATGTTAAAGCCTTATATATCTCTACCAGGGCTTACCAACCTGATCGAGTTTATTTTTTCCTTAAAAGACGAACTAAAACTATGTCATCTTCTGTATTCTACCCCTTTTTTCCTCAGAATGAAACTTTGTGTGTGGTCAAGTGTTTGTTAGAGTACGAAAGAAGAACATCAAGCTTAAGAGGCATTATCGATCAATTATTAATATCCCACGTTTCCTCATAAAGCAGTTTCCTCCCCCACTTTAGCTAGATGGGTTAAGGATGTTATGAAAGAAGCTGGAATTGACATTTCCTTTTTTGGGGCTCACTCTCTTAGAGGAGCATCAGCTTCTAAAGCATTTATTCTGGGTTGTAGCCTTCAAGATATCCTTAAAGCTGCGGATTGGTCAAATGAATCCATTTTCAAAAGATGTTACTTTAAACCTGTTTCAAATGTTATTGATAATGTCTTGAACACACTTTAAACTTGCATAATATTGGCCTCCGTGTCATGCCATAAAATTTAGATTTTTCACAGCCTGCTGGGCAGAAAATCTGGATTTTATTAAGGACACGGAGGCTAAGATTATCCCTCCTCTACTGTTCCCACCCTGGGAATATAATTTATTTGTTCTTCTGTCTTTTCAGATTAGATTTTTCAAGAGATCTTCCGGATGTCTCCATTAAAGTTACTTCAAAGAAATTATAAAGTAATCTTGTTCGAAGCTATCTTGTTCGCTGCACAAAGAAGGGAGATGTCTACGTTCACATGGACTATATACTCTGTTAGAATGTTTTGAAGTTCTAGATCTCTTCATTGTTGCTGCTGTGAGCTGCGAAATAAAGGAGATTTGCATAATCTTAGCCTCCGTGTCCTTAATAAAATCCAGATTTTCTGCCCAGCAGGCTGTGAAAAATCTAAATTTCACTGACAATAAGTCAGTGGTCTTGCTCGCCTGTCCCCGCAGTGGCCGCCATTAAGTAGGGGTTGGGGAGGGCTGGGCGGCTGGTAGGCAGGAGGGGAGCTGGATTGTGCCGGTCGCGCTGGTCGTGCTGGGGGGGAGGGGCCACAGGGGCAGCAGCAACGGGGCAAGCGGGCGGGAAAGAGGGACTGAAAGGAATAAAGGAAATACAAGGAAATAAAAGAGGAATAAGACAGAAAGCAGAAAATAAAAGGAAATAAAAGAGGAATAAAACAAAAAACAGAGAAGTGCAGCAAAGCAGAAAAGCGCAGAAAAAGAAAAGAGGGTAAAACGAGTGGAAGCGGAGCGAGTGAAAGGAGACAGAGGTCCATTGGACCATCAGGGATGAGGCGCAGGTATAACCTGCGGGTGGAGGAGGGCCTCGCGCATCAACATTCAAGAGTGCAGGGGCTCGGGGGAAGGCCTCACTTAATAGTGGAGCTGCGAGGAAGGGAGAGCAATTTCACTGACAATGAGTCAGTGGTCTTGCTCGCCTGTCCCCGCAGCGGCCGCCATTAAGTAGGGGTCAGGGAGGGCTGGGCAGCTGGAAGGCGGGAGCGGGAAGGGGGACTGGATTGGGTCGGTCGCGCTGGTCGTGCTGAGGGGGGCCGCGGGGGCAGCAGCGGCGGGGAAAGCGGGCGGTAAAGAGGGACTGAAAGGAATAAAGGAAATAAAGGGAATACAAGGAAATAAAAGAGGAATAAGGCAGAAAGCAGAAAATAAAAGGAAATAAAGAGGAAGAAGGCAAAAAGCATAAAAGTGCAGCCAAGCCGAAAAGCGCAGAAAAAGAGAAGAGGGTATAATGAGTGGAAACAGAGCGCAGCGAGAGAAAGGAGACAGAGGTCCACTGGACCACCAGGGATGAGGCGCAGGTATAACCTGCGGGTGGAGGAGGGCCTCGAACACCAACACTCAAAAGTGCAAGGCAGGCCTCACTTAATGGTGGAGCTGCGAGGGAGGGAGAGCAATTTCACTGACAATGAGTCAGTGGCGTTGCTCGCCTGTCCCCGCAGCAGCCGCCATTAAGTAGGGGTCGGGGAGGACTGGGCAGCTGGGAGGCGGGAGGGTAGCTGAATTGGTCCGGTCGTGCTGGTCGTGCGGGGGGTGCGAGGGAAGCAGCAGCGGGGAAAGTGGTCAGGTAAGAGGGACTGAATGGAATAAAGGAAATAAAGGGAATACAAGGAAATAAAAGAGGAATAAGGCAGACAGCAGAAAATAAAAGGAAATAAAAGAGGAATAAGGCAAAAAGCTGTAGATAAAAGATTCTGATTTCTCAATCCAAAGGGATAAGACAGTCCAGACACTAGGTCGGATTCGCACCAAGAGCTACTGAGATCACCATTGTTTGGTAACCATGACATAACACACAGAAACAAACTTTTAGATTCTGTTACACAAGTTGTCAAATTCATACAATGTACAATAATGGAATATGGCTTATCTCACTTGATTTGAAGTATCCCGTGACTGGCTCCGGTTCTACCAGGATACAAGCCCATAGTTTTACACTCGAAGCAGAGTAGAGCAGGGCTTCATTTGTGCCGGTGCTTTCCGCTGCTATGACAGGGCCAGGTCTACACTCTGCATCTGCTGCACTGCGAGCACGTCACATTTTTCAATAATTTAACTTACACTACCGAGTCGTGTGTCTCTCTGTCAGACTCTCGTGCCGCAGCGTGTTTTTCGCATCTCTGAGGAGTGAGTCACAGTCACACACTGTAGTCTGTATCAGATTCTCAGATTCTATATTCATATATTTAAATTGTGTTGATGGTGGCACCGCAGTGCACTGCGCGCCGCGGAGCCGCTTTAGCCACTTACTTGTTTCTGGTCGGGCCCCGGGCCGGAGGAGGACACTGGTTTGGGCGTTTTTTGGGCTGCAATTTGGTTATGAAAGGGTAGGGGCTGTGCGGCAATGTGCGCAGATTTGTTATACATTGCCACGCCCCAGCATAACCACCGCAGCGTGCAACAGGCAGCTCGCTCACCACGACGAGGAGTCAGTGAGTCATCGCGTTCAAGTTGCCCCCCCCCTCCCGCCGCCCGAGGCCAGGACCGACAGTTATGGCGCTGTTGAGCTGGGCATCGATCAGTCAGTACTAGTAGTACTGTGGAGTGTCTGGCAGGTTGGTACAATTAAGCAGCAGAAGTAGCACTCGTCCAGGCTCTAAGTAAGCTCCTCGACCTTAGTTAAAGCAATGCCAATCCTCAATCATGTGATTTTTCATGGGGGGGGCGGGAGCTAGCCGCAGTACGGACCTGCCGGGGTTAAGAAGACTCACCTACTCAGTGGTCGAAGTGTGCAGGATCGGCAGGGCACGGCGTGCCCCAACTTCTTCAATTTCAAGGATTCCGTTCCCCTACTTATTTATTTTGAAAATGCATCCCAGGACGCAAGCCTATAAGTAAAGCTCGGTGTTCCTTGCGTTCGTGACGGGCGGGGCGGCAGAGAACAGTAACAGGACTCTTCCCTCTCTTTCAGTGTAGCAGTTCTGGTCTTACTGAAAACCGTGACTCCAAAACGGGGTTCTCACTCTCTTTCCTCTCCTTTCATATATTTGCTCCACTGTGAAATGGATCTGAAAAAGAAAAACACTTTTGCAGGAAATGTCGTATTTTTCTGACATTTTAATTTTAAAGTGCAGCATCGGTAATAAAAGGTTAAAAATATGAAAAATAAGTAAATAAAGTAAGACAGAGTGGTAGCAAATGGCCAGATTGATTGCATTCACATCCAAACACATTAGCGCCACTTTTACAGAGTTTGCCAGTGACGCGCTATTTTTGTTTTCTTGTCTTTGTTTTCCCTGGGCTTGCAACTAGTGCACCAATCCCGAAGGTACTACAATGTGTGGATTGAAAAACAAAATGTGTACTGCGACTCTGCTTCCAGGGATTTGGTCTTTTGACCATACTGCTTACGTTTTGTAAGGATTTAAGCAATGGATATTGAAATGGGTCCATTCAGGCAAAAGCACTCACTGATTTCTGAATAGTGAGTGTAAAAGCGTTAAGGTAACCATGTTGTTCCTGCTTACATTTCACATGGTTTGCTAAATTTTGCATTCCTTATGCGTGAGGATGTTGTTACTTTTTCTTTGTAGGCCGCATATTGCTCTTGTCTAGTGTGTAATTTAAATTGAGCCGCATCCAGGTGTTTATAGCCACAACAATTGGGTTGTAGTTAAAGGCAGTGTGAGTTTTTCTCAGTGGGGCATTATGGTGTTCAGTAGGGGAGAGGATGTGGCACTATGGCCAGAGCTGCTTAATTTGGAACTGGGGAACCAGGTTCAGCCTTAATGACCAGTCCACCAGACCACTCTCCTGAGGGAGCACAATCCCATGCTAGACCTTAGAAGGCCTCTCAAGACCTTAGAAGCTCTCGCAAGATCTTAGAAGCTCTGGTGTCTTAGCACCAACAGGTGGAACCTAGCGTGGCAAATGTAAGTTAACCTTCAAGGCTTGTCCACCACAAACCATACTGAAGTTCACCTCCAGTCTTGCGGGCAGGCCTATGAAGCAGCACACCCTAGAACAACAGTGACTCTGTCACTAAGGTCACAAGACCCTTGAGAAGGGCCAGCTCTAGAGCGGTGCAACTGGTGTGATCGCACCAGGTGCTGACTTTGGGTGGAGGCATTATGTTTGCAAGTATGTTATGGTTTTAAAAGCGCTCGCTGCCTCCTTCCTGGCCGCCAGCAATTTTCGGCAACAATAAAAATATCACGATGACTCTGGTGATTAATGTTCTTCCTAGAGAGAGATTGTAATGTTGTCTAGGGGAAGTTTTGACTCATGGAAAGGTAGTTCAGAGGGTTAATGTGCCTGCTGCAAAGAACATGTACCATGCAGATGACACAGTGCACATAATGTAAATAGGTCAGTGGCCTACTGCTTTTTTCAGAGAGATCCTTTTGTTACTTGCAGTTTATAAGTCAAAATCCTAACATAGAACAGTTAGCTATTAACTGTCATCTAAGAGCTGCATGTATAAATTAGTGCATTATGTTTTCCTCCCCAGTCTTTGATTATCCTAATGTTGCAAAAAGTGTTCTTTTGGACAGATACCAATTCTGATTATTAAAGAGAACCCCCAACCATGGTATTACGTTTTAAATTCTTAGTTTGTGTTTCTCCAGACCAATCACTATTAAACTATATGGCCTACTAGTATGGTTGTCATTTGACTCCTACACCTTGTAGTTCTTAGTCTTATGTAACATTTCCTATACACTGATTTACACACGTATTGATCGTCTCTGTGTAATGTTTGTGATGTAAAGTGCTCTGACACCCTAAAATGGTATGAGTGGCGCTGTAAATCATCAAATTCAATGCATCTGAGATAGAGTGTGGTTATGGAGACTTGAGGGGCACTGTTAAAGGGTGCTAGTGAGTGGATCCATGGCGGAGGTGGTCATTGGGGGGCACTAACAAACATTGTTGCACAGAGCGCCGCAAGCTGGTTGTCCCCTGAGGCTTGAGCCGGGTGGACGCTGTTGAGCACAATACTTGGTGTTTTTAACCTCTTTTTAACCTTTGCTTTTAATAGTGATACTGTGTGTGCTGCTATTATACGTTGCCTAATTTGCACAAACCCTCAGTCCCTCTGGGGTACTCATGCCATTAGACACGACCGCCATCTTTAGAGGTAGGCAGGTTGACGGTCTAGTTGCAGCTCCTCCAGGCTATTTAAGCCGGAAGTCAGAGCGCGCGCGCAGCGGACGCGCGCAGCCGGCGCGCCGCTGGCGCGCCAAAGGCGCGCCCAAGGCAAGCCCGTCTGCACCCGTCCGCGCACGATCCGCGACCAGCGCCAGCCATAATGACGGTTTTACAGTGACAGAAACTACACGTTGGACATACTCTAGCCAATCGTTGCATAAACTAAATAGTAAGATACATAATTCCGGCTGTATTGGTCTATTTCCTGACACACTTCCTTGTATAGACCAGATAACTTGTCCTAACTGCAGTTCCAGAATATTATTACATCACCCTCACGCGCTAGTGAGCACACAGTCCTGGTCCAAAGAAAATAGTGGGGGTAAAGAAAAGAATGCATTTAAATGTCTTCTGCTAAATACCAGATCTCTAGTCAAAGATAGCATTGAATGTGCACATTTTTTGGAGAACGAAGGGATTAAGATCTCAGGGATTAAGGTCACTGAGACCTGGATGGATGAGGCATCGGGTCCTGATTTGGTAAAAGCTACACCTCCGGGGTTTAGTTGCCATACACTAAACAGACTGAATAGGAAAGGAGAGGGGCTTGCAATAATTTTTCATAAATCTCTAAAGGCTATGTTCAAGGGCTCGTTAAGGCCAGAATGTGAAGCATTAGATTTTTGTTTCTATCTTTCCCATCAATACACGTTTAAAGGTACTCTGCTGTATCGGCCTCCGGGTCCTAAATCTCAGTTCATAACCCAAGCTGGTAGCTGGGTCGAGAACGAACTAGGGACAAGTTCTTATACGATACTAGGGGATTTTAATTTTAATTTAGAAGTAGAGGGAGATCCAGAAGTTAGTAGATCTCATGAATACAATTGACTTGAAGCAATTGGCCTCGGGTGCCACACACAATGCGGGCCATACCCTGGATGGAATATTCTCTAATAACGAACAGGTTACCTTTATTGATACCTACCCAGTAACCTGGTCGGACCATAACGCAGTGATATTCACGGTTACTTCCCCCTCACCGAACCTTAAACAAGGCATGACTAAATATTTGGTAAACCGACCTTGGAGTAAGGTGAGGGAAAAAGACTTAAATAATCTACTAGCTGATACCTTTCCCACT
This sequence comes from Triturus cristatus, assembly GCF_964204655.1. Lineage (NCBI taxonomy): Eukaryota > Metazoa > Chordata > Amphibia > Caudata > Salamandridae > Triturus > Triturus cristatus. Next base: position 633,394,146 of record NC_140589.1, on the reverse strand, counting down.
CTTCCTATTGATCTAGACGACGACGCTATATGCTATTCTAATTGGCTAGAAGCAGCTAGCAACAAACTGGCTCCCAAAAAAAGATACTGTAACACCAGAAAGTGACCAACGTCCCCCTGGTACTCTCCTGAACTCAGAGAAAAAAAACTCTGTTGTAAAGTTCTCGAAAGAACCTGGCGAAGGAATTATGAAGTAAAAGAAAAAGAATTACACAAAGACTGTTTGAATGACTATAAGAAACTTCTTTTTAAAGCTAAACAAGAGTTTTTTGCTCTCAAAATCAATGATGCAAAAAACTCTTCCAAAGAATTGTTCAAAACAGTAATGACGCTGGCTCACCCAGTTCCCCCCCCCCCTATAAAAACTACCCAAGACCTCTGTGATAAGATAGCCAATCACCTTTTCGATAAGGTTGATGCTATCTTCTCTACTTTTTCACATTCCCCTAAAATATCCCCACCTAGGCTGACAGATCAGAAAGGTATAAATAATTCATTGGATCAGCTACTCAATTTTATACCTACTACAGTTCCAGAAGTTGGAAAACTGTTGGACAAAATTAGATCAGTATTGAAATTAGCACAGGAACCAGTTACGGCAATCTTGGCATCCATGATTAACTCCATGTTCGAAAAAGGCTATTTCCCCAAAGATTGGAAATCAGCATCGATCCTTCCGCTCTTAAAAAAACCACAATTGGACACCAATGATCCTAACAATTTTAGGCCCATATCTAGGCTCCCGCTGCCTGCTAAAATTGCGGAAAAAATAATGAACACTCAACTCAGTAGTTTCCTGGAAGAAGGCCACGTGCTGGATCCCACTCAATATGGTTTTCTGGCAGGACACAGCACCGAATCGGTGCTCCTCAAGTCTACTGAGGAGATCAGAGCCATACTGGACCAAGGTGGAAAAGTGGCTCTGATCATGTTGGACCTATCAGCGTCCTTTGATACGGTCCATCACGAGCTATTGATGGACCGTCTATATGAAATTGGAGTCAAAGGCAATGCCTGGAATCTTATCAAATCTTTTTTGGAAGATAGAGTAAAAACGGTTACATTGGGAGATTTCTCCGCCAAACCCTTCTCCTTTCCCTGTGGGGTTCCACAGGGTTCTTCCATCAGTCCAACCCTTTCTAATATTTACGTAAAACAGTTGACCCCTTTGGTAGAATCCTTCGGATTCTATCTTACCTCCTATGCAGATGATACCCAGATCGTGGTGTCTCTGCTCCCGGGGGAACACCAGAACACTATTTCTGGGTTTAAAGACTGTATGACGGCGGTTGGTAATTGGATGGCCCAAAATTGCCTTAAGTTGAATTCCAACAAAACTGAGGTGGTCCTTTTCGGTAATGATTTAAATCTCTGGACCCCAGAATGGTGGCCAGATTCATTGGGACCACTTCCGTCGCCCAGTAGGAAAGTAAAAAACTTAGGTATATTGATAGATAACCAGCTGTCCTATAAAGAACAAGTTAATGCAGTAGTTTCTGCTACCTCATTTACTTTGAGGTCATGTAAGAAAATCCTGCCCCTGCTGCCTAAAGAGAGTCAAAGAATTGTGGTCTCAGCCCTTGCCCTTTCAAAATTGGACTATTGCAATAGCCTTTATCTAAATATTCGGGAAGGGCTATTGCAAAAACTTCAATTATTACAAAATGCAGCCGCTCGACTTATCTCAGAGATTCCAAAATATGCTGCAATCTCCTCTGAAATCAAAAAACTTCACTGGCTTCCAGTGAAAAAACAAATACTGTTTAAAGCCATGTGTGTCATGCACAGGTCACTTCAAGGCAAGGGGCCTACCTACTTGACTAACCACATTCGGTGGTATGCGCCCAGAAGAATGTTACGTTCCGCTGAGGCAAAATTGGCCTCAATCCCTTTGGTAAAAAAAGCTAATTGGGGAGGACAAAGCTTTTTAGTTGGAGCAACTAAGGCTTGGAATACTCTGCCACGATACCTCAGAGACACTTCAACTCACCTGAGTTTTAGGAAGGCACTGAAAACCTGGCTATTCGCGCTCTAGTGGTACTGTTCATATCCAACTCAACCTAAGGAGGGACTTCCTACTATAGCGCCAGGACACCTGCGGGTAACAGCTGCGCTCTATAAATTTAATAACATAACATAACATAAAGCCGGCCCTGCCTTGTTTCAGCAGTAGTAGCTGCAACTCACCAGGGATTGGCAATGCTGGATTTGCAAGCACACCAAACTAAGTTCGCAAACTTCACAGTCTCTCTGCTTCATTCACTAGCACTTTTAACGTGTTCTGCCTGCTGTGGGGCCACTGGAATTAATTATGCACCAAAGAAGGACAAAATTATGCTGCAGTGTTGACTAAATTATGCATTTTAAAAAAAAGGCTGAAGTGTAATGCAGTATATTTTCTGATATTTTATTATTTTGACATTTGTACACATGCTAACAGTCTCTGGAAAGATTTTGCCTCATTAGTACCGGTGTAACATACAAATGCAGCAGTGAGAAAGGTGATCAGTCAACCTTTGCAATAGGCCATCCACTCCGCAGCAACCTAAGTCACATTTTTTATTAACTTTTGATACGTTTGAGCTATAAACAATTTATTAGTTTAAATGGTCAGATCATGCAGCAGATCTTGCATTAGGATGCAAATATGGCAGAGCCATGATTATAAAGAAAACATTTGCACACTAGGATATTTTGCCATTCATGTTTGAACAGCTGTTGTGGAAAAAGGGAGAAGTGCTGATGACAAACTCCATGGCTCGGAGACAAATGGCTTGTGCTTCCACATTTTATCGTGTTTGGGACATTCTGTGATTAGAAGCATATCCCACTTTGTGAATGTGTTTTAATGTCAACAACTCATTATAACCTTAAATAATCATGTGTATCAATTGGTTGATTAAACTGGGCAGTGAAATGCCAAACAAATACAAAAAATTGAGATGGTTGCGCATTCTGGCCACACCTCTGGCTCCGCCCACTGATTCAATCCTTGGGTTATTCCCACCCTCTAATTATCTGCCCACAGTTCCCCTACTTTTTTCCCCCACTTCGACCACTGATAGTACTACTGTATATGTTGTTGTTGTAGATGTAGAGAGAGGAGTTGAGAGAAAGCCAAGGCCCTGCCCGGCGTGTACCACAGCCGCTTTGTTGTCCAAACTTGGCGTGCGCGCAGCAGCCGCGGCAACACAGGAATTAGTTTCACAATCACAGCACTTTGTCTCGACTCTTCACTTCTTCTCGGGCCGTTCCCCATGAAATGCAGTTTGGTTTGGTTTCACTTTCTGGTGGTCTCTCACTTGACTTAAGTCAACAACAAATGGCTGGGTCACCCACTAATACATTCTACAGCAACATTTTCTACATACAATTTCTGTAAAAGCCATTGGTTTCATTGACATGCAAAATAATCTACGTATAACATTTAAGATGTCTCTTCTCATTTTTGAAAGTATAAAACATATACCATTGTCTTTATTTTTGTTTTCATTTCCTTTGATTTTCCTCATGCACATTCCATGTAAAGTCAGCGTTTATATCAAATGCTTTTAGAACTATTTAGACAGGCAAAGATGTGAAAGCGAGAAGTTACGCCAGAGACATAGGTGGCCGAGCTGTCTCTCAGTATGAACTGATTTTACAGGTTCAGCTGGGCAAGATGGCGGTGACTGACAGTAAAAAACAGCCATCCGACTGCCCACTTTATACAGGGCGGGCGAATGGCTTGCCTCCGATGGTACTGAGAGCATAAGATTTACTCCGTCAGCTTTCACCTGATGGTCCGCCCACTTCTAAATCAGGTGGGCGGACTGAGAGTCTGGAGAAGAGGGTACTCCGTGGTCATTGCATGTGCACCATACTCTAAGTCAGCCCATATGTTTTTGGTGTTAGTTGTTGTGCAAATAATACAGCACGATTTTACAGTGTTGTGGAAATCTGGACCTGGGCAGTATAGATTTTTTCTGGAGTTGCATACTCTGGGCTCCATACATGCAGGAATATTTTTTTTTCTTGAAGTTGTTTTGTTTTCACAATATATGAACGATCAGATTGTTTAACACTATTCCTGTCTCAGACGGGCCTACCAGCAGTGCTCTGTGATGCAGAACAAACTAGAGAAGTCCTGAAACAGGATGTGTGCAAGGTAAAACATTACCAAGTATCTAAGTTCTAGAGTCCCAGGTTCAGCAGGTCAGACCTACCTTAGAGTTCTCAAGCAAAAAGGTAACGTGGCGGAGTGCTGTTTCATGAAAAAGGAAAGGAAATGGGTGGGTACCGTGGGTTACTGGGTACCGGTGCTGTGCATGCTGCTCTGAACTGACATCAGTAACCCTTACCCTGCCTTGCCTGCCCTCCTACCACCTCTCTTCCTTCCAAGCTATGTATGCGAGATTGCAAGTTACTCGCTCAGCCTTAGGCTCACAGTCAGAAAATCCAGTACTATGCTTGACGGGTCGGGGACGGACCGGGTCCGGGGTCCTGTTAAAATAACACTCTGAGGAGTCTGACTGAGTCCTTCCGAATTTCTGAGGACAGCGGCAGCGTCACAAATCTTGAAAAATTATTTTTATGCTGATTCTGCGTCAGCGTCGCGCTCACTCGCCCAAATGCTTGGCGACATCCTGCTATGGGTGCCAGTGTGGATTTTAGTTTTTAGCTAACACATCTGCATGCTGGGGCTTGTAGGACAACCACGTCTTTTTAACGATGGGGCATCAAGCGTTTGGGCATGTTTTTGGGTGATATTAGAAGCGGCGGTTCCAAGCCGCAGAGGGATCGCACAACCCGAGATCGTTGGAAGGGGCCAACTGAAGGGAATTTGCCTTTCGTGGTTGGCGCTGCAGGGGACATTTACTAAAGCAGGCAAAATCCCATCCGAGGCTCAATGGAGGGCCGTGAAACGTGTCCTGGAATTGTTTTGTGAAACCAAGCCCACTGGAGGGTTTTCAAAAGGTACTAACAGACTGCATCTCCCAGCATGCATTAGAAATGATTATTTACACCGAGGCACACCGGAGGCCAATTAAGGCTATTTTAGGAGCGTGCAGGGGAGTGGCAGTGTACGAGATGAACTGGTTTTTGACAAATGGCCTCTGAAGAAAGAGACAGACTCTCTGAAATGCATCAGGCCGAGGACTGTAAAAGGGATGCAAAGTTGCCTGTTTGTCTAAATAAAGGTTTGCTGACCTACCTGTAGCTGTGTGCGGCCTCAAGCGTTTGGGCGTTTTTTTGGGTGATATTAGAAGCGGCGGTTCCAAGCCGCAGAGGGATCGCACATCCCGAGATCGTTGGAAGGGGCCAACTGAAGGGAATTTGCCTTTCGTGGTTGGCGCTGCAGGGGACATTTAACCCCTTCAGTGCCCGCCCCTTTCCCCGCCCTGTGCCGGCCGTTGCATTAGCGGGCGGGGTTTATGACGAGCTGGTCTCGTCATGGGCACAGCGCAACCGCGGCCCATGACGAGACCAGCTCGTCATGGGCATTGAAGAGGCTAATAAAGCAAGCAAAATCCCATCCGAGGATCAATGGAGGGCCGTGAAACGTGTCCTGGAATTGTTTTGCGAAACCAAGCCCACTGGAGGGTTTTCAAAAGGTACTAACAGACTGCATCTCCCAGCATGCATTAGAAATTATTATTTACACCGAGGCACACCGGAGGCCAATTAAGGCTATTTTAGGAGTGTGCAGGGGAGTGGCAGTGTACGAGATGAACTGGTTTTTGACAAATGGCCTCTGAAGAAAGAGACAGACTCTCTGAAATGCATCAGGCCGAGGACTGTAAAAGGGATGCAAAGTTGCCTGTTTGTCTAAATAAAGGTTTGCTGACCTACCTGTAGCTGTGTGCGGCCTCAAGCGTTTGGGCGTTTTTTTGGGTGATATTAGAAGCGGCGGTTCCAAGCCGCAGAGGGATCGCACAACCCGAGATCGTTGGAAGGGGCCAACTGAAGGGAATTTGCCTTTCGTGGTTGGCACTGCAGGGGACATTTACTAAAGCAGGCAAAATCCCATCCGAGGCTCAATGGAGGGCCGTGAAACGTGTCCTGGAATTGTTTTACGAAATCAAGCCCACTGGAGGGTTTTCAAAAGGTACTAACAGACTGCATCTCCCAGCATGCATTAGAAATGATTATTTACACCGAGGCACACCGGAGGCCAATTAAGGCTATTTTAGGAGCGTGCAGGGGAGTGGCAGTGTACGAGATGAACTGGTTTTTGACAAATGGCCTCTGAAGAAAGAGACAGACTCTCTGAAATGCATCAGGCCGAGGACTGTAAAAGGGATGCGAAGTTGCCTGTTTGTCTAAATAAAGGTTTGCTGACCTACCTGTAGCTGTGTGCGGCCTCAAGCGTTTGGGCGTTTTTTTGGGTGATATTAGAAGAGGCGGTTCCAAGCCGCAGAGGGATCGCACAACCCGAGATCGTTGGAAGGGGCCAACTGAAGGGAATTTGCCTTTCGTGGTTGGCGCTGCAGGGGACATTTACTAAAGCAGGCAAAATCCCATCCGAGGCTCAATGGAGGGCCGTGAAACGTGTCCTGGAATTGTTTTGCGAAACCAAGCCCACTGGAGGGTTTTCAAAAGGTACTAACAGACTGCATCTCCCAGCATGCATTAGAAATGATTATTTACACCGAGGCACACCGGAGGCCAATTAAGGCTATTTTAGGAGCGTGCAGGGGAGTGGCAGTGTACGAGATGAACTGGTTTTTGACAAATGGCCTCTAAAGAAAGAGACAGACTCTCTGAAATGCATCAGGCCGAGGACTGTAAAAGGGATGCGAAGTTGCCTGTTTGTCTAAATAATGGTTTGCTGACCTACCTGTAGCTGTGTGCGGCCTCAAGCGTTTGGGCGTTTTTTTTGGTGATATTAGAAGCGGCGGTTCCAAGCCGCAGAGGGATCGCACAACCCGAGATCGTTGTAAGGGGCCAACTGAAGGGAATTTGCCTTTCGTGGTTGGCGCTGCAGGGTACATTTACTAAAGCAGGCAAAATCCCATCTGAGGCTCAATGGAGGGCCGTGAAACGTGTCCTGGAATTGTTTTGCGAAACCAAGCCCACTGGAGGGTTTTCAAAAGGTACTAACAGACTGCATCTCCCAGCATGCATTAGAAATGATTATTTACACCGAGGCACAGCGGAGGCCAATTAAGGCTATTTTAGGAGCGTGCAGGGGAGTGGCAGTGTACGAGATGAACTGGTTTTTGACAAATGGCCTCTGAAGAAAGAGACAGACTCTCTGAAATGCATCAGGCCGAGGACTGTAAAAGGGATGCGAAGTTGCCTGTTTGTCTAAATAAAGGTTTGCTGACCTACCTGTAGCTGTGTGCGGCCTCAAGCGTTTGGGCGTTTTTTTGGGTGATATATATATATATATATCTAATGAAAAGCGGGATGTTAAATAAACTGGTTGCCTTTTTTCCTACCAGTGAGTAGTTGCACACCCAATGAATGAGCCCATAGTCTTAAAAGCTCTTTAAGCAAGTGGCATGTCATGTTTTGTGCTTGTAAATTTGTAATGTAATTGTGCTGTGCCTTAATATGTATTACATTTTTTGTGCAAAAACAACTGACAGGAGTAGGTCAGCCTCGCAGTGTCCTCCATTAATTTAATTAGAACTACAAAGCAATCTATATTGCGCATCACCTAAGCTGCAGCATTTGATTAAAACATGCAGCCCCGTGTACTCTTCGTGCCACTGGCTTTTTTAGTGGCTCATGCAGATTTATTTTTCCTAAGAATTGTTTGCTTTAATTTATGGCGGAGGCCGTCAGAGATGCTGCAGTATGTGTCTACTTAAGGAAATACCTGGGGCTTAATGAAGTTTATTTATGCCTCTACTTTCTTCACTTCATTATTACTACCAGCCGCAGAAGCATGGTAGCAAGAGGGAGGTGAGGTGAAGAATAACTTTGACGAGGAAAGGGTAGGCAGCAGAAACAGAGGTAAAGAGGGGTGAACTCTGAGCCGTAAGGTCAGATACCACGAGAGATGACAGAGCAATAGTTAAAAATCTGTTAAAATTTGTATTGTCCTTTCCAGATATCGGCTCATAAAGCACTGGAATTGTCCCTTTTCAATGCATTAGCGATTTTAGCTAATTTATTTCAAAATTGTGCTTTAAATGCACTTTTGGTTTATTATTTTTCAAAATGTTCACAGGGCAGGGGAACCCCCTCTCAAAACCTTACTATGAGGAAGGCTCCCTTGTTGAAATTCAGATCGATTGGGTATAACATCTAACTTTTAGCAGTGCCAGTTGAGGGTGTGGGTGGAGCTAATAGAGCGGGTGGAGCCAGTGGAGGAAATGGGTGGGGCCGAAAAAAGTAGGTGTGGCCTCCCACTTCATATTTTACAAATTAAGCACTGGAGTAGAGACTACAACCAAGCTGGAAAAGCGTAGTACAAAGCAGTTCATGGAAAGTGTAATGGATGCAGGTAACACAGAATACAGATTTAACAGAGGAAAAAGCAGAAGATGTAAGTACAATAGAGCATGGCAATAAGGAATTGAGAAAGAGATCAAAAAAAGTGTGGGGCTACAATAACAAATAACGAACAGAGCATATGCGGAAAGAGACTAAACAACTGGGAGAGGTTGGCATTTGCCGTAGTTTATGTGCCACTCACATGGCTGCTTTCTCACTCCTGCCCTGAAAGATCTGCCTCTAACCCGGAAGTGAGGATAGTGACATGTCACAAGAACCTCTCCAGGCGCCATGATTTCCATACTAGCCCTCCACTGATTTTTAAATGAAGGATGAAAACAGGGACCATTAATTACATTTCCCGATGTTACTCCTATCCTTGACATAAACCAAAGAGATGTATCTATCATATAATGTAGGAACAGAGGGAAATATAACAATGCCAGCATTAAAGGAGCCAAAGAAACCCGAACAAGCAGTAACAGTATAATATGTCGCAATTTCAACTGTAAACTTCATGAGCATTTAAGCCTTGAAAATAAATGGAAATTCACAAGTTTCGGAAGATCATTCTACTATGCGTTACGAGAGTGAATCCACTTAACGGGTAGGCATAAGCTCGGTATTATATCATTTGTCAGCAGAAATTGATTTAGCAACACAACATCTCTCAGTTCAGGACAAATGGGACAAAAAAGACATGGATGTCGACTGCCAGGACAAGGAAAATAACATCACAGTAACCCTTTGATGCACATACTTAAGCATATTTTATTAGAACGACATAACTGTGACTAAGAATTTCAGACTTGGAAGCTCACCAGACTGATTTGCAGGAGAACGTTTGTGAATCATCACTTTCTCTTAGAATAGGATACAGAATAGACTATTAAGAACATACAACAGATTCAGACAATGGTTCATGGCTATGCAGTCTACTAATTTGGAGAGCGCTCCCAAGCACAAAGAAAATAGAACAAGTCTGATTGAGTTGATAGATAACTCAATAAAAAAGGTTGTATTTTCAGGATTCTCTGGTTATTTGACAACTATTCAAGCATATTACACCCTCGACTATCTGCCAAAACAGAAGTTTCCTCAAATGAGTATAACTAACTTTGCTGAATAAAAGATTAAAGAGCAAATACTGACCAGAGCAATACAAGCTAAAGGCTACCAAGTTATTAATGGAGTTGATTTTTTAATCATCTCATATATCACTTTTGGAAACAACTGATTTTATTCACAAAGTACTCTATTTACTCCATAAATACTCTGTCACCCTGGCAGAGTAACTGTACTCCCGATTTAGTGCTATCCACTGCCCCAGTTCACATATTTTACGTTGGCAGGAACTACTGTCACAGTGGTTTCTGTCAATGCATTGAAATTATGACGTGTGGCTCCATCAATATGGCGGTGCTGTACTGCATAGTGTCAATTTTGTTTTTCAAAAACAAAATCCCAAAGTGAAATTTTATTTTTTAATGTAAAGAAACAGCAATGACCCCCTCACCACGGGAGTGTTCACCTATGTTAGGGGGGGGTCAATAAATGTTTTTACTTTCATCTACCACCATGTTTTGGATAGTGGTGTGTGCAAGTAAAAGCTGGCAATTTGTGTTCTCCCTCTAAATATGGTGGGCAGACAAATGGCCAAATCTCCGATGGCCCCAGCTACATCGAGCCATCAGAGGAGTATGTCAGTGGTGGAGATGATGTAGTCTCTGTTGCTGACAAACTTATGTTCCGCCGATCTCTCAATGATTTGGGCAGAAATTCAGTTTGGCGGAGAGGGTACTCCATCGCCATTGCAGGCCCTTAAATAGTTTCAATTTCTAGCCGCTCATTTTGAATGTGCATAGGTATCCCTTTTCCAACAAGCAAAATTGAAAGTCCAGATTAATGGAAAATTGACAGTTTTTTCAGATATTAGAACTGCGCAAAATATACTAGTTGAGAGGAAACAGAGATGAAAATAACTTACGATGGCCGACTTTTAGTGCACTTAATTCTAGCATATAGGGGCATTTAATGCAAGGGGAGTAAGGGCCTCTCTCAGGTGTTACAGGGATTCTGCTCGACTATTTATAGTGTCTCACTTGCCCTCCTACTCATATCCAGAGGAACAAGTGGCAAATAAGATACAATAGCAGTACGGGCCATAGGATGTCACACTAGTGTATAGTAGTATTTATGGTTATCTAATGTATGCTCAACTTCACTTGACCCCACTTCTAAGCGATCACAAACATTGAAAGACCCACAAAAATGAGGAGTATAAAATTGTATGATTAATTTTGCTCAATTAGCAGCATAACAACAAATTCACTGTGATGTTCTGTCCCCAAACATTAATGATTAAATATCCAATCAATTTCCTCAGGAGTCTTATGCATCAGTTTCAATCCACTTTATTGAAGTTGTATTCATTAGAACAAATGCCCATCAGTCCAGCCTTGCGGAGTTCATCAGTTTTGGGTTATCGCTCAATGCCTAATTCAACACTGTGAGAAAGTGGCTCTGTATATACTGTTCCCAAATAGGTACAGGGTGTACAGAGTCCACAGTCCCCAGAGGTTTGGCAGAGGCTAAAGTTAGATATAACCTTACTCTCTAAAGTGGTAGCTTGGTCGAGCAGAAAGGCAGTGTCAGAGGACAGTGTAAAGTATTTGTTGCACACACTCAGTCAGCAAATGGTCTCACACACTCAATAACTGAACTCTAGGCCAATGGTTTATATATAAAAAAAATATATGCTTGTTTTATTTTAGAACCAACAATAGGTATTAAAATATAGTTTCTCAGAATGAGATGCTTTATATAAATACGTTTGCAATATGCAAATGGCTTTTGTAGAAAGTTACAAGTGGTTGCAATAGGCAACACAATTTTAAACACAATAATGCATTGAGTTCAATGGAAGTTTCAAGTTATTTGCAATAGATTACTTTTAGGATTACTTTTGGGATTCCAGGACTGGATCCTAGATTCAGTCCTGGGTCAATACTTAGAAACAAGTGATAAAAGTCTACTTAGTTACTGTTATGATTTTTAGACAATATTTTGCTATTTTAAAAGTTGACACTTAGAAAATATTTCATAGAAAACAGTCAATGATTCCCTTTGGAACAAAATTCAAGTTGCAGGTATTGTATGTACTGGGTTACTTTTGTAATCCAGTACTGGGTGCCTAGACTCAGTACTGGGACCTTTATCCAAAACAAGTAAGTAATTACGTTTTCACAATTTATACAATTTTTAACGAATATTTAAAGTTTGCAGAAATCGACAGAAGAAATTTCACAGAAAAACAGTCAATGGTTTCCTATGGAAGAAAATTGGGTTACTGGCAAGTACGGTTGTGAATATTTTTCAGGGTCAGTGCTGGGCACCAAGATCCAGCACTGGGAGCTCACATAATAGCAGGTGAGTATTTTCGTTTTCGTTACTCGGCTGATTTTTGGTGAATATTTTAAGTTTTGAAAAGTCCACACTTGGAAGAAATTTCAGGAAAAAACTGTCAATGTTACCCTATGAAGAACATTGAGTTATCGGCTTTCAGGTAAGTACTCGACTGGCAAAGTTAAGGTATGGGCACAGACTCAGGGGTCTCCCAGGGTCAGGTAGGTTCAGTTGCTACACCCCCAGCGGCACAGGAGCAGCCGGGTGCAGAGTGAGTTAGGCCCAATGTTATCCTATGGGAGGTAGGGGGGCCTTGGTTGGTGGCTGCTGACTAGCAGGCCACGCGGCTGTGGGAGCTGGGCTCCTGGTCACTTGCTCAGGGCAAATGGGGAAGTAGATAGGTGCAAAGGTTACACTGCCAGGGCTACTCGGGCGGCTGGGTGCAGGGTGCTTTTGAGCCTTCATGCGCTCAATTGATTTCAATGGGAAAGCTCCGGTTTAGAAAAAGACTGCAAGCTCGGGGACGAAGATTCTTCAGGTGCCACCACCATTTCGAGAGGTAAGTTGGGTAGTTGGAGGATAGGTAGGTACCCAGGAGTTGGGCACAGGGGGCCTCGGGGCGCCGGGTGCAGTGGTGCCTTTTGGTGTCGGGAAATCTTACCCTCTGTTGATCGCGGTTGGGGGGGTCCCTGGTTCTGAGGCTGCAGGTGTCATCAGGAGCGTCGAGGAAAGTCCTTGGGTGCCAGACTCAGGGTCACAGTCGCCGTGGGGTTGTCCTCGTGGTCTTTGTTCACTCCGGCACAGGCCAGGCTTGGTGGGTGCAGAGTTTGTAGGGTTCACGGTTCTGGGCTTATGCCAGGGAGATTAGAAGCTGATTTTGAGTAGAGCCTCTACTCATGGTAGACCCAGGTGCTTAGAGCCAAAAGGTAGCCAGGTCCTCCGGGGTTTGTGAGGTTGCTGGCCACAAGAGATGCCGGGTTGGAGCAGGAGCGGGTTCAAGGGTCGACAGGCCGGTAGGGCTGGGGCCAAAGCAGTTGGTGTCTTCCTCTTTTTAGCAGCTGCAGGGCAGGTCTTCTTTCTTCTTGCTCTTCTTTGTATTTCAGAATCTGGAATCTGGGGAAGGAAGGTTCAGGGTGCCCCTAAATACTAGATTTAGGGGCGTTACAGGTAGGTGAAGGGCAGGGACCAACGGGTCCCTGTCCTGGGGTGGGTACACCCCCTATCCTGCCTCTCTCCTGTGGGAGGGGGGCAGTAGCCTAGTTCTGATTGGGCAGGGCTTCCCATCTTCAAGATGGTGAGAGCCCGGAGATGTGCTTCACCTCGCCTCACCCACCTGAGGGGTGGGGTAGGCAGGCTGGCACATCCCCTGTCCTTATTTGGGGTTTCCGGCCTGGCTTCCCGCCAGAGTGGGGGCTGCCAGTGGCCTGGGGAAGCTCACAGAGGCGGCATGCCTTTGAAGCTTTCCCCTGCCCATCCTGGGGGAGGAGATCTAGCACCTCGCCCAGGATGTGCATTGTTGCAGGCCCAGGAGAGCAGTGGCTCTCCTACCCAGGGGTCCAGCAACATGTCTGCTGTGTGGCAGCCTAGGCAGCCTCCCAGACCAGACGTGGATTGTAGGTTAGGTTTCAGGGGGCATCTCTAAGATGCCCTCTGGGGTGCTTGGTACATTAAATCCCATACTGGCATCAGTGTGGGTTTAATGTGATACCAAACTTTTCAGTCTTCAGTGTTGCCATTATGGTGCTGTGGAGTTCATGTTTGACGAGCTCTCAGCACCATGTACTCTTAAATGGCAGAACTGCACTTACAGTGCCCAGGAATGGACCTGGGTACTGTAGGGGCACAAGGCTCATGCTCCTGTGCCCACACCACTGGCATAGGTCACCCAGCTAGAGGGGTGGCTGATGTATGCCAGGGCAGTGTAGGTGGTGGGCATGGCACACAGTGATGTGTGCCATGTCGACTCTTTGTTTTGTCTTGTACCCAGACACTCAGCCTGCAAGGGCAGTGTGTGTGTGTTAGGGTACAGGGCCTCTAAGGGTGTCACAATGAGTGCTGCAGCCCTTAGAGGCCTTCCCTGGTCACAAGGCCCTGGGTACCTAGGGTACCATTTACCCGGGGCTGACATGTGGCCAGGGTTTGCCAATTTGGGTTTTAGGTTTTTAGGGAAGGAACATAGGCCCTGGGCACCTGATTGGCAGGAGTCCAGGGCACACTCTGTCAAAGTACATTCAGCAATTCAGCAAAAAGTGGGGGCATACCATGCAAGAAAAATGGCACTTTCTCACACACACGGAATGCAGAAATATCAAATAAACCAATGTCCGGTAAAAGTTCCAGGTAGTGGATTGGGTGGTTTAGTACGCCCTGTTCAATCTTAATCATTTCAGTCAAAGTTCCATGTCGGGAACAAGATGGCCATACTTATACAATGCTATGCTTTTTCTAATTTCTGTGGGTTAGAGGAAAAAGTGAATTGACACCCGGAACACAAAACAACCGACTCTCTCAGGGATCACGGTGACAGGACATTCCCTTTCGCTCACACACTCGTACTCGTCCACAATAAGATATGAAAGAGGCTCAAAGGAAGTTTAAAATGTTTATTTAAACTATTCTGAAATGCAGTATACGTGCCATAATTAGAAAACACCTGCCTAGCAAAAATACCATCAGCATTGCCAATATACCGTATATTATGAAAAGCCCTATCATATTATAAGGCAAAATAGTCTAACCCCCTTCTGCAGAAGCAAACTGATTACACAGCAGAGTTCTCTGGGATTAGTAGTGGACCCCATACCTTAGTCTACACAGATGAATATATTACATCTCAGATACAGCTGTGATCTCTCTCAGGAAATATCAGCCTCTCTCAATGTGTTACAGTGATGTGAATACCTATATGACAAGGTTCATATGTTCAAAAACAACAGCTGCATTTCTGTGTTGTATCTAGGTGGGAGTGCCTGACCAGAACAAAATAACATGGGACATTGTTGCTTGACCTTGTCTACTGTTCAGATTAAAACTCAGGAAAGAACAGAACAAAAAAACAATTGCAGGTTCTGTCTGAAAATATAATGTGGCACAGAAGCAAATGTGATTATGTAGTAACGTGTGCAAAGCTAATGCACAGTGAGGCTAACATAGGGAAAACTATAATAGGCCCGGTATGAAACATATGACACAGGGACTAGGTGTAGAACTAACTAGTGCTACACCATGTCACCCAAAAGCAAGGGGGCCAAGATGGGCAGGGCCCTCAGGGACAGATAATAGAGAAGTAGGGAGGTTAGTTGAATCTATAAAAAAATGGATGTACAGAGAACTTACCAAGCACATACGCATTTAAGATGATAAAGAAGATATAATGATTTCAAGCATAACAGACAATGTGAAGATAATTTAGTAAGAGCAGAAAAACAACTAAGTCTGAAAAATAGAAATTTATAAAAAAATAGATTGGGATAGTTATTCTTTTTGGAATAGCAAAAATGTGATAAAAGGACATATTCTGAATGATCCACAATTTGGGCAAAAGCTTAGACTAGATGGTTAGTGCACTTATTTTAGCAAGAATCAACTGTAAAGAAGTTTCTTTATGTCTGAAAAACAACACAGAAAGCAAGACAAAGTCAGAATGAACACAAATAAATATCCACATTCAGGATCAAAAGATCGCCTCTGGTACATCATTTTAAAACAATGAACCATAAAATACCACAAATATACTTTCAAATACTGGATCACATTTCTTGGCTACCTCGGAGGGGGACGGAATTAAGCATTTAAATCAAAAGGAAAATTTTTGGAGCAATCAGTTGAACACAATGGTGCCAAATGGATGTACTGAGTATGACAATGATACATATAATAAATGCACTTAGATTGTTGTAATCACATTTCAAGATGGCATCAAATTAGACACATCAGACTTTGCCCAAGTGGTGTAGTTATGGATGGTGAAAGAGGAAGCAAAAAAAAAGGAACTTCCAGGTAAGTGCTTCAATTTTGCAAAAATCCAAGGGCCAGATGTAGGAAGCCAAATAGTGACCGCAAACGTCGAAGTTCGCAGAATTTCAGCCTTTGCGATCTCAATTTGGCTTTGAGCAATGTAGGTGAGATTAAACCTACTCGCAAAATAAGGAATCGCAAAAATTGTGATTCCTTAAATGCAATGTAAATTGCACAAAAGAAAGTACACTTTGGCCTTAAGGAATCGCTAATTACCACCAACTACAAGTTGGTGGTAATTAGCGATTTCCTTTCAAAAAGCACTTTTTTGCTTTTTTAAAAGTGCCATGTGGCACACATCCATGCCCTTAGGGCATGTATGTGCACCACATGTGCACACATGCACATTTCAGGGGTGCAACAGGGTGTCCTTTTGGAACCCTTGCACCCTTGAAATTGCGCCCGGAAATTACGAGTGCCTTTTGGTCACTTTCAAATTGTGGGCGCAAATCCTATTAATTCCTATGGGCCTCTTGGCCCATTTGAATGAATGGGATGGTATTCCTTGATTGCGAATCTCAATTTGCGATTCACAATTAAGGAATATTAAGAAATCGCAAATATTTTTGCGATACCTACCTACATTCAATTTATCGAGTCCTTAATAGCGATTCGGTAAAAATCGCTATTAAGGACTCACTAAATTGAATTAACTTACATCTGCCCCCAAGTGTTTTAAATGTGATACTCAGAAATACATCACATCAACGGAGACCAATTGAGAGGAGCAATAAAGGGGGACATTTAGCGGATATCACAGTCAGCTGCCAACAAAGCTCATGTTAACAGGTTAAGGAGGATTCATGCAGAAACAGCCTTTTAGCACTGGAAAGAAAAATGTTGCCCGGACAAAAAACAAAATGAAAATGCATAAAAGTCAATAACAGATAATGCTTAAAACAAAAACCTGGCCACATTTCATACACTATCAATTCCGGAAAAACTTTCACTTAGAGTAACTCTGTTTGAAGGTCTATTATGATACACAGGTAGCCTGTGAAATGGAGGACACGGAATCCAACCAGATCCAATCTTGTACATCATTGCAGAGACACTAAAATCCGCTTTCTCCATTGACTGCAGATGTGCCACAACTTTGGATGACTTTGTTGTGATCAGACAGGAGTGGCTGCAGTTTTTCTTCTCTTCTAGGTATTGCTTGGATATTTGAGACACTTGTTAATTGCAAGTCAAATAGTGCAGATGATGTCAACATGCAGACTAACATTTTGCCACAGAGAACATTTTAAATTATCTAATTCTAGCTTAGATATTAACTTGCTGTTCATTAGTCATAGATCTACTAGTTTTAACTTTTTTTGACTCATTGTGATGAGTTGGAAAAATTAGATTAATTCCTCGTTATTAATATCTGTCAGGCTATTTTAATTGTTATCATCCCATATAAAGTTGTGCCTCTTTTAGTCCTGTCAGGATTTCACATAATGATTGCTGGCAGGAAGTATTGCATTTACTATCGCAGAATACTCTCCCACAAGTGCTGAAACCTGCAGTCGTAAATCCCAGGTAATGAGTGGAAAGTGGACATTACAAGGCGTGGTTAACTTTGTCTATTTGTGGACATCCTCAAACATCCTCATTTGTGAGCATGTATAAACTCCAATCTGACCCCTCGCCAACCTGAAAATGGCCATACATTTAGTCTAGTCAATGGCGGGAGAAGCTTCTCTTCCAGAATGGGAAGTGAAATTGACCACACAAAAAAAAAAAAATTCCCTATGGAGTAAAAAAAAAGAAAACACTGTGTGCATTTGTACAGCAGGCTCCATTCCACCTGTGCGTAATGCTATGCTATGGAGAATTGCATACAGCAAGCATAGGAACCCGAGGAGCATGTCACATGACATTCCCAGAAGTGCGCCTTAAAACCTGAACCTGGTGCACAATCCAGGCATACTTCTGGAACTGTTTGAGAATAGAGAAAAAGCTCAAATAAATTCAGTCAGAGATACAATTTGTCACCCACACTCTCCTGTTTTGTTCATGAATTGGCCCCTAGATATTTGAGACTACTTAGTGTCGAACTTTTGAAAGGATTGTATATCAGTTTTATTTTCATCTTTTAAGGTAATGCATTGAAGTACTAAACAGTTTCAAATAGGTTCTTTTCAACCCAAATTCGACAGTGAATTAAACTCTTTTACACAAATATATACCTAGAGCATCATAACTGTTGACAAAATCCATAAACAAAATTCCTTCTGGGGATACAACGTTATTAAGTTCACCTACTTTAAAGTCTCACTGACTATATCTTAAGCAGATTGTGCAATTGAATTGTAGCACGAAGAAAAAGGATTATATCTGGAATTTTATTCCAATGTTAAAAAGGTTATCATCTCTGGAACTTAGATTATTTTCTCTGCTTACTGCACCAAAAAGGTAACACTAAAGAAGAATCTAATAGATTTTCATATAAAAAAAAATGCATTTCATAAAAATAAATTTTTCTTTTCATTTCCTATATATTCTGGTAAACTGTTTATAGGTATATTTCATATGCACTGTGCACTATAATATCAAATTTCCAAAGCTGAGCGGACTCCGTATTAATACACTCAATGATGATATATGAGAGTACTGCTGACTCCTGTTTCCTCATTTCCAATCATATTGAATAGCGCATCTTATTTTCATGCATTCAGACTTCTTTTTACTATTAAGGTGTATTTATCAGATATTAAAATTGTATTTCCAAACGTGTATTCTTCAAACTTCTAGCCTCTTCTCAAAATCTTCATGATAATAGGAAACCTTTTATAGTGGAAAGACATCTATATGAAACAATGAGATCATTAGAGGGCTCAATTTATCAAGAGATCACCCTGTAGGTTTCTTAAGCAATGTAACTGTACACACAAACGACGACCAGGTCTGAAGTTTCCTTAATTCACCACCCACTGCACATTTCAGCACAGATGCTAGTCACGGATCATATGAAGCAGGAGAGATCATTACTTTCCTTCACTTACATACTTAAACCTTTGTAGCAGTGAGCCTCGCTCACTGCCTTTGGGGTAGACATTGCCACATGCACTGGTCAAATAGCACACTTCCCTGAACTGGAAAGTATAGCATCCAAACTATGATCCCATTAGTTGAGCGGAACTAGTTACGACTTCAATGAAAGTGATGTTGCTGAGCCTAGTCTTGACCACTTAGCTCTTAACCCCTTCCCCGCTCATGACGGAACCGTTCCGTCATGAGCCACGGTTGCCGTGTGCTCATAACGGAACGGTTCCGTCATGCCACGACCGTTGGCGGCCGCTCCGCCCACGCGGCGCTGTTTCCCCGCCTGTGCGGGGGGACAACGCAACTGGGCGGAGTCATGACGGAACCGTTCCGTCATGAGCACGGCTCAACCGTGGCTCATGACGGAGCGGCTCCGTCATGAGCACAGCGCCACCGCGCTGCCCCCCCGCACCTCCCCGCGCCGCGGCAGAATTCCCGCCGCGGCGAAGGGGTTAATAGAGTTGAAGACAAATTTATGTTGATTTTTCTGTGAGGAGGTGTGGCAGTCTCATGACTTACATATCGCATAATCCTGAACTTCAATGATTGATTCCTACTGACTGAAAAAATAAATTGTGAATCAGGCCCTTTGTTTTATCACTCTTGTTCATGTAAATAATTATTGTTTGTAAATTGGATTCATTTTTATTTTACAGTAATTTGAATTACAGAGCTGACCTTTATTCAGTCAGCATTACAGATGCTAGAGCACTTTGGGCTCTTTGCCCAAACCTCCCTGCAACTGAAATTTCTAGGTGCCTGAAGAATAAAGAGGAGTGAGCATCATACACAATTACAGTGTACCCCATTTGGCCACACAGTGAGGACACAAAGTCGGTAGATGGGAGTAAGGATAGATTTATTACAAATTCAGAGCCAAGCTGATATACACTAGTGGAAACAATACATTGTAAAAATACAGAATCACTACTGGCAAACCAAACTGTCCAACAAAATTAAATCTTAATATAACAACATGAAACAAACAAGAAATTCAGTAATGGCATTGCAGAAGATTAAAAACAGAATTTGATAATCAGAATATGCTTTATGTTCCCCTTGCCTATGCATATGTAAAGTCAGAAAACCTAACTAAGCCTAACCTAATTAATACAACTGGGGAAACCCTACTTTGATCCAATAAAGCAGAAAGGAGTCAGCATTTTGGAAAGCTTCTGTAAAAGTTCTCTCAAGTCAAGAGAATTGTATAGCATAGAGTCACACAATAGAGAAAAAGCAAAGAGGTCTGTAACCCTTGAAGTCTAAAAGGAATCTGATTGAAGCTAAGATGTGATCATCAATTAAACCCACAAAGAACATTTGAAAATCTCATATCAAGTGTCTCATGGCTTGTCCGCCTTCTCACTCTAAAACGTTGGCAATTACACTTGAAACTCCCTTCTTCTGATGCACACATTAGAACGTCCTTGTATTCCTTCTGTCTCCAGATACAGCACAGACCGTGGTCCACCCTTTCCTCATTAGTGCTTTTCATCTTTTCGAGCCTCACTATCTCTCATTCACAATGTGCCTTTCACTAGGTGTGAGACCATATGAATGCACCTGCAGAGGAGGTAAAAACATTGCAACCAAAGCAATCTTTGGCATTGAAGATTAAACATTAAATTCCATATGATTAAGACCTTTGGTCAAGTTAACATAGCAATCATTCAGTACACGTTTAAATGCATGGGTATGGATAAATATACAGTCATAAGGTAAATGATGATTACCATTTAAATTAATATATGGTAACACAGGAATCAGCAATATTATTCAAACCACACAAATGCAGATATATATGAGAACTGCAATTCAGAGACATAGTAAGGAAAACGTTGGTATATATGCACAGTCGTACAAATGTCGAGATTATACAGTAAATGCATTTTCTGTATCCATTTAAGTGCACTTCATTATGTGAAATGATATTAAATCACACAAATACATGAGACCGTGTATACGTATATATGGCATAGTGAAAACATAAAAGGGTGGAAATAAAATTACGCTGCTCCACAGACAAAGATGATGTGACTCCCCTGAAGATTAGCAACTCCCTGCATGATTATCAGTGCACCTGCAGTTCGTTTGATGCAAGAGTGGATCGTGCAATTGATCCCTAGTAGGCCCCTGCTATTTATGTAGTTACAAGGTGGCCGGTCACTTAGCTTTGTCAGTTGGGATCATAAACCACTAGTGAGACACGTGTTTAAAGGCCTCTCACCAACTAAAGGTCTGTTGTTGGATCTGCAAGACTTATTGTTGCCAGTTCTTTCAATTATACACAGAGTGGGCTTTGACTCATCCTGGAGGAATATTTCTTCTCTCTCACTGTATGCTATTGGCAGATTACTACTTTACATCTGATAAGTAAACTCAATCATCACACTTTTTGTTACATTCAGTGCTCAATCTCCTAAACACACTTTATACAGAAAGCAGTCCCTTTTTGCTGCCTTTTCCAAGCACTGGAATGCCTCTGTGTGGAAACGAGATATTCTGTAATAGAAAAAGAAATGCTCACTTGTGTTTGGGGTGTTGAAAAATGTAAACCTTATCTTTGGGGAAGAGCATTTGACCTTAGAACGGATCACAAACCGTTAATTGACATTTTATTAGGGATGAAGATAACAAATGAACAGCCAGATTAGCCAGACTATCAACAAAATTGTTAGATTTTAACTTCAAAATAAGCCATATTGCAGGTGGTAAAAACATTAGAGCAGATTTTTTTATCTTGTGTGCATGTGGAAAATGACAGTATGGACGTTTTGCATGATGAAATTGAAGAGTGCATAATTGCTAAAGTGGAAGTCTGAGTGATTTGTGCTGACATAATTGAGTGGTGTAGGAGAATACAAGAGAATGTGGAATTAAGCAGGGTGGTGTCATTGGTGAAATTGGGATGGCCGATAAAAAAGTGTCTTGATGTGTCATTACAACCATACTGCAAAGTAGCAGATGAACTATCATTGGAAGGTGAAGTGTTGGTGAGAGGTGTTAAGCTGGTCCCACCTTCATGTTTTCGCCAACAGATCCTAGCGACGGCGCATGCTGGACATTTAGGTAGACAGATTGGTGAGAAACTGCACATAATGTTGTTCTAGTGACAAGCATTTGATTACTACTATACCTACCCCCATTCCTTTGAATAGTCCTAGCACATTTTTTCTGTGATGTATTTTCAAGAGAAGGAGCACCAGAGGAGCTTCTTACAGGCAATGGAATTCAGTTCACTACTCTTGCCATGAAGGAATTCTTGGATAGGTGTGGTGTGAAACACCTATGCACCCCTCGTTATCATCCTCAAGCCAGCGGAAAGGTTGAGAGGTTCAACAGAGTGTTAGTGGAGTGTTTACAAGTACAATCAAATCGAAAATGGATTGTGAAACTGCTTTAAAAGATTTGATTTTGGCTTACAGGTCTACACCCCATCCGGTCACAGGAAAGGTATCTTTTGAACTCATGAGAGAAAGCAAGGTGGTATCTTCTTTACGCCCTTTTTGGAAGATGGATATTATGGGTCAGGGTTGTGACGTTTTGAGTGGTAGTGAAAAGGCTAAGCTATTGAGTGACAAAAGCAGCATTTTACGATGTCAGAGAGAAGTGGTTGTCAATGACAGTGTTGTCAAGAAGTCTAGAGTTAGGGTTGGGGACATGGACCATCTCAAAGATCCTATGTTGCAAAGAAAAGGGTTTTTGAGGTTTTGAGATCCAGCTTTGATCACTGCGTTGAAGGGTAATGCTGTGTAATTCCTTAAAATACCACACTCTGTTTGCATACCATAACACATTTAAACCAGACCTATTGCCTTCGCCAATGCTTGTTTTGAGTAATATCACCTTCACTGCATCCCTACTACTCACCTCTTACTGCATTCATCCTTTAGCCAATGCATTTTATATAGAAATGTATTATAAACAATTACGCTTACCCTTAAAAATGTCAGCTTCCCAGGGGACAGCTTGGCATTTCTAAAAAGGTAAATTTGAATCTACCAGTCCATCTTTCAATAAAGAAGGACTGGCAGGAGTTTAGGGAGTTCGCAGATATGTCCCTACAGGTAGGTGCAGTTTTTGATTACATCCACTTGTAAGGAAAATAGATGGAGGGTCCCTGGGACCCCATACCTCCTCCTAAGGGGCATCCTCTGAAGAGACAAATTTGTTACACAGATTCTGGAAGAAAATTCAGCTACATTTTTGGTAATAGTGATTGATCATGACAGACAGCAGTGTTTTTTTTATGTAAGATATGTATTATATCCTTTTGTTTCAACCTGGGTTTTGAGGTAAACACCCTCAGGCCCCCAACTGCTCTGGGATGATGCTTTTGTACAACTATTTTCCAATACTTGGGAACTTGGAGAGAACGTTTGCTTCAAGGGCATCCTGCTTTGAATTCTGACTTTTTGGATCCTAATTAACTGAGACATCACCTAAGTCTTATAGAGTCGTTTTAGATTCCTCAAATCACTGCTGCTCATCTCAAGCTGTACATTCTTTTACTTGGACCCATATGGGGTCTTTTCTGTTTGTATACCTCAATCACAGCTAGGACCTTTAATCCGGGCAAGGCAGTCAGGTAAATCTCCATTGTCTAAAACATTTAGGTCCATATTATCAAGGAACGGCGATAACATTATCGCCGCCTTAGCGGCAGTTTCCTGCCGCTAAAGCGGCGATAATGTTATCGCCGTTCCTTGATAATACGGCCCATGGTAATACTAGACTTAGGTTGGAAGTTTCCTCCTTTAGTGCTAAGGCCAATCAGATATTGAACCCTTTGCAGAAGGTGCAACAAAACAATTGTCTATGTGATTTTAACTACAAAATAGAAATGCGGTGATTCCTTCAGTAACGATTAAGAGATTATATGAGGTATAAAAAAATAAGAGAATTACAAAATTTGCAAAACAGGTACCACCCCAAGTAGGGTGTCAATATTTAATCAATGGTTTGCGAATGTGTTTGCGGTCACAAAGCAGCAATAGATAGTATAGCTACTTCCAAGATGAGGAGGAAGACCCTTTCACTCTCCCCTCCATCCCTGCCCCTTATTTGTGATTTGTAATGGGTCACAAAGCACGTTCTGAGAGTTGAAAATACTTTTATGACGAATAAAAGGGGTTTAGTAAATGAAAAACACATTTGTGATTTGCAGGATGTGTGACCATAAATGTGTTTTGCGCTCTAGGCCCACAGGGCACTGTCTTGGACTATATTCATTCCCACAGCTGACAAAAGGACATACCATGTCACCTTGAGTTTGGCAACACATTTGGCCATGTCGTGTGTGTATAGTACCTACAAAAACTGCCTGTGGCTGTACACTTTGTATAGCTGCAGTATGAGGCCTTGCCTGGATGAGCTGCACATTGACAGTACATGCAGGGCAGGGTCTGTAGTCAGATTGCTCACCCTGAAGCCATTCCTGACAGGAATATATATATATATTTTAAAAGCAGCAAGGGCTTCTTTCAGAAATAAGGATTGACATTGGACCTATTGGCCTTGCCAATGATTTTGGTGATGCTGTGCAGCATGGCAAGAAAAAAGGAAGAAGCATGCACGCTTTCAAAGTATACAAGCTTTTTTTCTTTTGCTTTTACTGATCTGAGTAGGATCAGTAAACAAGATCTAAAAAAAGCATGAGCACAGAGGGTGGAGGTGAGAAACCAAGAGGAGGGTGGACAGATGCAACACATGGGAGCGGGCGCGGAAAGGAAGGAGGAGGGCATGAGGAGGAAAGCAATGAAGAGAGTGGAACATGGAGCAGTGGGGAAAGCAAACAGATCAGAGAGAGCGAAATATGGAGTTGGGGAGAGATGCGCACAGGTAAGAAAGCCACACGAGTGTGAGACGCACATAAGGGTGAGCGCATCATGGAGCATGGAGGGTATATGCACACAGGCACAGAAAGAGCAACACGAGTGCGGTAGAGGAGGTACACAAGGGATAAAGCTGGGAAACACATGCACTCTTGTGGAGTGCTTAAACAAACAGAAAAAAAGTAGCACCTGAAAAGTGATCAGTGGAAGGCTAAACGTAATGCGTCCATGTTCCATGGGACAAATGCATGAAGAGGAAGAAAAGCCCACAGAAGCTAATAAATAAGTAGAAAAGCAAAGGAGAGTGACAATCAAGACAACCAATGGTGAGCAATAGGCGGGCTTTAAGCCCGCTGTAAGATGGCAATTTGTCTCTCAACAGACAGGGTGTGCTCTGACTAGTCAGCGAGACTTACAAAGGGTTTGCTGTCAGGAACAAGAATGCAGGAATGGAGGGCTGCTGTTCACCAAGCCTCCATTGAGGGTGAGGGAACACTGATTAGGTATTCTTACGCCACCCTTAGTGGTCTCTCAAAAAATCACGTTGTAAATTCTACCTTATAAAGCGATGCCGTGAGTGCCAAATGTTTCAATGAAGACATTAATGTAAACATTGAAACTGTTGAATAAAACATTGATACTTTAGTGGAATCAACAGTAATATAATTAATGATGTAATTGATAGTGCTATTACTAGTGTAATAGATAATATGATGTAATTTGTACTTTATATATAAATATGCACAGAAGTACTCGCTCTCAAAATAATGTTTTGCAAATCATTTTCAAATCAGAAGTAAGTACAAGACCATGAACGGAATGTGCAGCTTTAATGCAAAGAACCACAAATGGCTGCCATTTAGAACCTGCATCCTAAGATATGGGGCGTTCGCCTCACGCAAGGCTTAAACAAATATATCTTACCCACAAGACAGCTGTTATGCCTGATACATTGTGAGCAGCACTCTGCTTTATGAGGAAATACGTTCAGGAACATCATGTATATGTGGACTGCACCTGATTGTATAACAAGAATGTACGAGACAAGTCCAAAAATAGAAACATTAGCAAAATATTGCCAAAAATATTGGTCAACAGCCATTTTGTTCTGTCCAGCTAAAAGGTTTTGTGAAGAGGTATGGCCTTATACGTCACAAAAGCAAGGAAAGTACACGTCTCTTAAAGAACCCTCATGTACATGTTATTCTGAAAACCAAGGCCTGATCACGTGTCGGGCCCTGCTCAGAGCCCTGGAGTCCGGCGGATGCACACTGTGGCGGGGAGAAGTCGGAAAGGATGCGCTTTCTAAGTTGGTGAAGTAGAGATGGAAGATAATTTTCTGTAATGCGAATGGACTCACAATGCAGGGTATAATAATAATAATCAGGCTTCTATTATAATACCATTTCCGTAATAATAGCACTTAGGTTAGAAAACCACCATTAGTGTAGACATGCTGTTATACAGGAGCTCTGTTATTTAGAATCGCCTCTAAAAAGAAGTGGCAAATACTGTCTGTCTGCTTGTGTCAAAGAATATTACTGCAAATGTGCTATTCTGTGAAATGACCATTTCTATTCAATAGAAGGTCCGATGTTTATTGTAAAAGGGACTTTATATATGATCTAACTATAGAGTGCACTAGTGAAATGCATGATTGCAGTGGACTCCTAAAGTCTTGTACGGAAAATTGCATTAGCCTTTGAGATTGTTACTCCTGTTATGTTTAAATTATGCTTACATTCTGCCTCAGAACATTTCAAAAACATATTTGTAATCTGTTATCTCTCATTCTTCGGCAGATAAACGCACTTCTTAGGCACAGGAGTCTCTTTGTGCAGAACCTTATAGGATCTTATTAGGCAACAAAGTGAATCAGATACTTTGAATAATGGGCTTTCAGTTCTTAAACATATGCACATACTAAGAAACAACTTATAGACAAATTGTGTGACATAGTTGTATGCACCTCTCCATAGTTAGTACCGTTAGTTAGTCCATTCATAACATCACAGTTTCTCATGTAAAACCCAGGGTGGAGTGCCACCTGTGTGTAGTTGCAGGATGAGTCTATACCTGCTTAAGCTGATCTTCCACGGATTCCTTATAAGATGGTCTGTACAGGGTAAGGACAAGCCCCTCCTTGAATAGCATCAGGTCACCTGTCACAAGCTACTTAGGGTTTCTTTAAGTGTAGGAAATGTTCAATGGCAAGATCCAGCAGATGGATAATGAATAATGTCAGACTACAGAAAATTGAGGAGGAGTTCGACGTGTAATGTAGAGGACTGTTTAATTCAAGTGCCAGTTACAGAATGCCTTTTCGTTGACCAAACCCACAATATAAAATCCCCACACATTTTAGTACATAACATTCTCCCCACGAGGAAAGAACAACCACCATGGCGATTATGAGGTGACCACGAGTGCAACACGCAGTGTCGCGCTCATTCCCACCCAACAGCACGAGATGAGAACACACGAGTACAATGATACTTGCGTGCACTCAACACACCCCCCCCCCCTTAAAAAAAAACAAAGAGAGAAAAGGAGAAGAAAGGAAAGGGAAAAAAACAAAAACAAAACAAGAAATACATTGAAGAATATATCCCAACATTTACTAACACATGACGTAAAATTGGAATCTCACAGAACATGTGTCCAAAACATTAGCCCAGTCTTGTTCCTTAATGTCTAAAAACACATTACTTACCAGGATCTTCCTCACTGACAGTCCCCCCTCTAAATAAGGAAATTCTGTTTAAAATTCCAAACACTTTCCCCATCTACTTTAAAAGCATTTCATTAAACATCAATGACTCTTTTGGGAGATGACCAAATTGGATAGCCTTTGCCAACCACATTTTTCCTTTTGATGCAAACCATGGCTCCAACCTCCTACCTGTTTGCTAACGGTACCTTGCTTCTTCCTCATACTTTGTTTCATCCTTTCCTTGTATTCTTCAACCCTGCCCGGACTTTTTTATAATCGACATCAGTAAAGTCACACAATTTACTTTGTTTCTTCTTCAACCACCAAGGAACCAACCTGGTGCAAGTTTTGCGTCCCCTCAATAATTTAAGGGACTGACTAAAGTCATTGAATTAGGTGAGGTTCTATATGCTAATAACATAGACTTTAAAGCAGTTCTCCAATTCACACATCCTTTCACAAATATTTGAATGGCCTCTTTTATAACACGGTTGAAGCTTTCAACCTGACAATTTGCCTCCAGGTGGAATACTGCAATTTTCTTATGTGTTATACCACATTTCTGGAAAAAAACACTCCATCTTTGTGCTCACAAATTGAGGCCCATTATCGGTAATAATCTACTGAGGAATACCTTCCCTACAAAAAACTTAATCCAAAAATTCTATTACTTTTTCTGAAGTGACATCATTTACCATCTTGACTTCAGGCTACTTAGAAAAATAATCAATTAATACAATTCCAAAAGCTTCTTGTCTAGGCAGGACAGAAAATGGTCCACTAATATCCAGACCTAATTTTCACCAAGGAGCATCCGGAAATTCCACAGGATGGGGCTCAGGGCATAGAGCCACAGCTGACTTGTCACTAGAAGCACATTCTGCACAATTCCTCACAAGATGTTCTACACACAAATCAATACCTGGCCACCAAAAGGATTCTCTGACATGTCTCCTCGTACTTGATGTTCCTAGAATACCCATTTCCTCAAATTGTAAGGAGGGACAACTTTGTCGGCTCTTATAACAATGCCATTTTCGACTGCTAATTTCTCCTTTACTTTGAAATAACTCATCAAATCACCTGATAATTTCCTTTTTTCAGGCCACCCTTGCAAAATGTGGTAGATCACCTTTTTTAATCCCTCATTTTTACTCATTTCACTTACCAACACATCTTCCTGAACAATGGTTTGTTCACCACAGACTAAATTAACACCATGGAGAGTAAAGGCTACCTCACAATCCTCATTCTCAACTTCCCCCAGATCAAGTAAGGAAGGAGGAAACCTAGACATGCAATCAGCATGTACATTAGACCTACCTTGCACATATTCCAATTGAAACTGAAAACATTGCAAACTAGATGCCAATCTAGCTAATCTTGGAGACATGGTACGTCCACCGCCTGGTGCCATCATGTATATGAGAGGCTTATGGTCAGTTTTGATAGTGAATTTGGTGCCCCATAAAAATGTTCTAAAATGTTGAGCACCCCAAACACACACTAAAAGCTCTCTCTCTATCACAGAGTAATGTTTGTCTGCATCACGTAGGGCTCTGGATGCATAGGCTACAATCCATTCCTTCGCACCATCTCTTTGCATCAAAACACCACCTAAACCACAACTGCTAGCATCCACCATAACAATACACTTTTTCACACTTACAAATGGTTGCAGACATGGTGCATTCACTACAAATCCCTTCAAAGCATTGAAGGCAGAAGACAATTCTTTAGTCCATTCAAACTTTGCATTTTTCTCAAGTAGACATCTAAAAGGGTCTACTTTGGATGCGTAATTAGGGATGAATTTCGCATAGAACTCAGTGGGACCAAGGAAAGCTACTAGTTGTTCTTTAGAAAAGGGAATAGCAGCATTACTGATATTCTGCACATGGTTATGTTTGGGTTTAATACCAACACCACTAATAGTATGACCCAAATATTCCACATCAGATGCTTTAAATTTGCACTTGTCAGCACGAAGGGATAGACCCTTGCTAGATAATGCGGAAAGTACACTATTTAAATTGTGATCATGTTCCTCAGCGTTTTTACCATATACAAGAATATCTTCTTGGAATGCTTTTGCACCAGAAAGACCCTCAGGGTTTCCTTCATCAATCTTTGAAAAACTGAAGCAGCGCTGACAAGGCCAAACGGCATGCGATTACCTAAACAACCCTTCAGGAGTGATGAATGCAGTTAGATTTTTTGATTCGTCATCCAAAATAACCTGGTGGTAAGCACTGGCTAGGTCAATGCAGGAAAAGACTTGTGCACCAGCCAACGTAGACACCATCTTATGTAGATTGGGAAGGGGATGGACATCCACCCAAATAGCATTATTTAAGCTGCGTAAGTCTACACATAGTCTAAGTTCCGCAGTAGGTTTAACCGAAATCACAATCGGAGAAACCCACGGAGAAGATTCAATGGGTTCAATTATTTTCTTAGTGCAATAATGTTGGACTTGGCCCTTCTGGCAGGTTCACCCCTGGACTTTTTGGCTTTTTATTGGTGACTTGGTATGGTGATTGTTTGGTCTCTGCGCACTTTCTCTGTGTCCCAGGGTAAAGTGCGTGCGTGCTCTGAGTGCATGTGGTGAGATAGGCCTGCCCTCCCATAGGAATGCATGGGGAATGTATGTGTCCCTAGTAGTTCCTGATGCATGGGGTGTGCAGGCCCGAGTTTGGTATGTGCGGACTCGTGGGAGTGAATGCTGCGCGATGATGTGTGCGGCGTGCATGTACCTAGTGTGGAAGTGCCACTTCTAGAAGTGGGCACTTCTGTGTGCAGTGTGTCTGTCGCGTGATTGGCTGGTCGTGTCATGTGACGGGCTAGGGATTCCCCAGAGTCAGGATGAGTCACCCAGTGGTGAATGGGGAGATCAGCAGCTAGATGGGTGGGAGGAGTACACCTGGGTCCTGAATAGGACAGGGTTTTCCACACACAATGCTGGCCCCGCCCCCTGTGGTGCGACTGACGACCCTAGCCCTGTCAGTGAATAGAGTGAGGGGCTGAGCACATCAAGGGTGCTCCCCAACCAGCTGCGACTGGTTTTCCCCCTCACCCTGAACCCAGAACAAAGGGTTTGCCTGTATAAAAATGGGGCTGTGTCCCCACAGAAACTGTTCTCTGCCAGGATCTTACCTGAGGGGGGGCTGCTGCTGCTGCTGGACCAGAGGACCGCCACCTGGACTACCTCCCTGCCTGGAGGCCCAGTGAGCTGGCTCTGGGTCCAGCCTTGCCCCCACCCCTGCCCTGCTGCATGCAGGGAAGAACTTTGTTGGACTTTGTGGTGCTTTTTGGGCTGGAGCGCTGGGAATGCTCTATCTGTGTCCCTAGGCGCTTGGAAGCGCTTTTATTTTCCTTTAGCGCTCAGGAGCGCTTTTATTTCTAACAGCCGGTGCCCACCCGGCGTTTGCCCCGTCTATACAGCTTCTGAATTCCTCTGGCAGGTGCCCACCCTGCCAGGGACATTGCCGGGGTCGTTGGCGGGTGCCCACCCCGCTTATTTGTCGTAATTTCGCGGCGGGTGCCCACCCCGCCGTATATTTCACATCGCGAGGGAGCCTACCCCTCTTATTGCCAAGTTTGGAAATCACCGCCGCGGCCGGGCTCACAGGAAGTCAGGCGGCCGAGGGCGGGCCTCCGGGACACCCAGGACCGGAAGTAGGAGGGCGGGAGCCTACCCCGCCTCCCACCGAGGACTCGCGTTTTTGTTGCAAGCCCCGGAGCCGGCAGGAGCCTACCCTGCGCCCCGGGGTACTGAGGAGAGTCACGAGGACGGCCGGAGCGGGAGCGGAGGGGGGCGCGAGGCACATTGTCGGTGCCTGCCCCCTCCGTGTCGAGAAGCAGCCCCAGAGTCCGCCGGCACCAGAAAGAGCAGAACGGAGACGACGCGGGAGTCCCCCAAGCAGCCGGTGAGTGTCTAGAGGGCTGGGGGGACTCCGCGCATGTGCTGGGGGTGCGGGCGGCCGTGCTCACGAGCCCCGTGAGGCTCCAACAGTGTCCCATTGCTTCTTTCGAGTCCCCCGATCGGGACTCCAACGTTGGGGGCACTCTTGTGCTCAGAGCGCCCAGAGCGCTCCAACGAACGGGGGCATTTCTCTTTGAGCCCATCGAGGCTCCACCTTATGGGGGCATTCCTTTTCAGTTACGAGCGGCCCCGGAAGGCAGTGGGCCGCTCCAACGAAGGAGCACATTGTTATTTAGAGCCTGCGAGGCTCTAGGGGGCATTGTTCTTTGTTTCTGAGCGTGAGACGCTCCAATGTACTGACAGTGGTTCCGAGCCCACGAGGCTCCAACGAGGCCAGCAGTGGTTGCGCAGAGCGCTCAGAGCGCTCCAACGTTGGGGGCATTTCCTTGGCGATTGAGTGGCCCCAGATGGCAGCGGGCCACTCCCACCTTGCCCCACAATATTGATCAGAGCCTGCGAGGCTCAGGGGGCCACAAGTGTTTTCTTAGAGCCACGAGGCTCCAACCCCTGCCATATTTGTTTAGGAAGGCACAGTGGTGCCCCAGCATTTCACCAGTTGCCCAGCACTTAGTGGGCAACTGCTACGTGTAGGTTGTGCTTTGTGCGCCCAGGTCTGCGCAACCTGCGCAGTCGCGCCCTGACTTTGCTGGGACATAGGGCGTCCTAGCCCCGACAAGGCCAGTTGGCCTAGGGACTGCCACAGGTGGTGGCTTATGTGAGTTTTTGCGCTAGTGTTCCTTTCCTGCACCTCTGAATGTGTTTATGCGTCATGTGCTTTGCTCTACACCTCTGAATGTGTTATTTTATGCATCATGTGTTTCCCTTGTTCTACACCTCTGAATGTGATGCATCATGTGTTTAGGTGCTTAGACCCCTACAGGTATTGTGATACTTAGGTGGTTGTTTTCTCCCTAGTACAGGTGGTGCTAGTGAGGTCCTGATTCCCTGCGCAATACTGTCCTAAGGTGGTTAGGGTTGCGTAGGTGGTACTTACCTGATACCAGTAGTGACTGGTTGTGTGCTAGGTGTAATTTTGTGCAACAGTAATTTTATTTCCTATGTTCCAAGTGCTATGTTCTAAGAGTGCTAATTCCGGACAGCGGTCCATGTGGCCCTGTCCCCTGTACATATAATCCCTTGTAAATTCTGCCCGTGCCTGTTGGCACATTGTAGAGTGTGTGTTTTTATCTAATGTGTTGTGTATAATACAAAGGCTATTTTTATAGAATACCTTGTGTGGAGTTTCCTTTGTGGTGGGCCTTGGGTGTTGTTGCTGGGTGCGCGCGCAAACGCTTTACACATCGCCTCAGGGATAAGCCTGTCTGCTCGTGCCAAGCTACCAAGGGGGTGAGCAGGGGTTATCTTTGGCGTGTAACTCCCCAGCCCTGACTAGAGTGGTGGTTTCTGCCTGGCTTTGGCGCAAGCCCTAGCCAACCAGAAATCCCATTTCTAACATTGGTGATCAGCGGTGGGATTTGGACTTGCGTTTGCGCTGTACCGCAGCGGCGACTGGCCGCACTACAAAACTCTGCATTTAGATAAATCACATGGTATA
The DNA here is from genome assembly GCF_964204655.1 of Triturus cristatus. Classification (NCBI taxonomy): domain Eukaryota; kingdom Metazoa; phylum Chordata; class Amphibia; order Caudata; family Salamandridae; genus Triturus; species Triturus cristatus. The sequence continues at coordinate 633,361,178 of NC_140589.1, read as the reverse complement.
GGGATTATTGTTTTAAAATTGTTTTTAATTGTCATTTCTTTGGAAATGTGGTTTTGTGCACTGTGAGTTAGGTGTCCCTAGCTCGGGAGGGTAGATCATCCCCCTTAGTGCATTGTGTTTCTGGATTCACCAGAGGGTGGGATCCAGTGGTGGCAGCGTAATAGTGTCCTGTACATTTGTCCCCCGCCCTGCCCCCAGAGTTGGTACCTGTGTCACGTGGTGGTCAGGTTGAGGAATCAGGGGTGGTAGAAACTGCCTTACCAGTCCGAGGGGAGGGTTGTGTGTGTGGATGAATGGTGTGTGGCACTAGGCAAGTGAGTGTGAGTTCTCTGGGTTAGAGAGCTTGCTGAATCTTTTTGTGAATTGTGTGCTCCTGTGTGAAACTCAGACCCCTAGGTTCCCTGTATAATTGTTACCATAACGTCCGCCAGAATGGAGCCTGCTTGTGATCCCTATGAGCTAGCTTGGCGCCAGAGGCAGGAGTTAGAAAGGTACTGTACAGAGGAAGAGTCAGAAGAGGAGGTAGAGGATGACAATACCTGGACGCCAGTAGAGAGTGAGGACCCCATAGGTAGGGCGTCCCTTGCTGGGTCCAGCGTAGGAGGCAGCGCCTCATCCCTTTCCCTGTCCCCAGAGGAGTGGGAAGATAGGAGGAAAGAAAGGGAGCACCAGCTGGCGTTAGAGAAGCTAAGGTTAGAGCATGCTCAGGCTATGGCGCAGCTGGAGGCCAGGAAGCAACAGCGAGAGACTGAGTGGGTCTTGGCGCGGGAGAGGGTAGAGGAGGCTGAGAGGGCCTCCACCAGAGGCAAAGTAGCTCTGGAGGGTAGACTATCCCCTGCGCGCAGTTTTAATTTTCTGGACTCCCCAGGGAGGGTTGAGTCCAGTGGTAGTAGCGATGTAGATTCCAGTGTAGGAAATCCCAGTCCCAGTTCCCCCAGTCTGGTACCTGTTCCCCAGGAGGAGGAGTTAAGGTTGAAATTCAGGGGCAGTAGGAAACTGTCTCACCAGACTTGGGAGGAGTTTGTGGATGGATGTGAGGATGCAATGTTTGATTGGATTTCCACAGCAAGTGATTTTGACATACTGTGTAATCTGGTTCTCAAAGAACACCTGCTCAGTTGTTGTGTGCCGGGGCTGCGCCAACACCTGTTGGGGTGTGGATTGTCTGAGCCATTTGACCTGGCGGAGGAAGCAGAGCGCTGGGAAAGGGCTAGAGGTTCTCTAGAGTCATTAGGGAGTGACTCCAAAAATCGTGGGTCAGGTATCTTCCAGCCCAGCGTGGTGGAAGAGGCTCAGTGTAGCCCAGCTAGGTCCCAGGATAGCGAGGAGTGTGTAGGGGCTCACTGCCTGGCTCAGTGGAGCAGGAGTGAGAGGGTGACCGAGGGTCCCCGGACGTACGAAACCCTGCCTCAGGACTTGGATGGTTCCATGAGGGAACACCAAGTTGGGGACCTAGGCTGTCCTGTTAGCCCATTTGAGGGAGATCTCCTGGTGAGTAGAGGACCTGGAGCACCTGTAACCAGGGCTCCTGTGGTTCTAGAGTCTGGCAGTACCGCTCCGGTAGGGAGGGTACAGGAGTCCAGTGTGAGGAGTGATTGGGGGATGAGTTTCCCAGTGGAAGAGCCTGTGGGTCAGGGACTACCCAGTTGGGCTAGGATCCCGTGTAGTGACCAGGGTGGCACCACTTCTGTTCTGGGGGATCTCCGCGCACTGTCAGGTGGACAGGGGACGGGAGATCAGCGCCAGACAGACAGTCGCTTGACGTATGTGTCCTTTGATAGCCTCAGGGGGATGGAGTGGAAATCCCCAGAAGTCCTGGAGTGCCAGGCAATTATTCCACCAAAGGTTCTAGGCCGGAGGTTGGGAGGCCAGGTTCAGGATCAGCCTGACCTGAAGGGTGGGACGTCTGTAATCAGCGTCCCGACCAGTTCTTCTTCCAGAGGTACCGCCCCAGTTGGTAGGGAGCAGGGTTCTGGAAGGGGGTGCAGAGGGTGGGAGAGCCCACCTCTGCCCCCGGTACAACCTGAGGGGTTAAACCCTGGGTTGGAATGGCGTTCTAGGTGTACCCCTCGCCAGAGGAGGAGGAACCCTAGGAGAAGAGGTAGGGGGAGGAGAGCTTTCCCTGAGACTCCTGGTCCGCCTGAGGGTGTAGACCCTAGGCTGGAGAACCAGTGGCAGTCTAGTCCTGTCTTTCAGAGAGGAAGAGTGGAGAATGGCCGCTATGTGCCAGGGGTTACTACCCCCCACTCTGTGGTTAGGCAAAGACCAGTGGCACCTGGGTGGCCTAGGGCCTGGTCTTGGCCGCGGACAGCTTGGGAGTACCAGTGGGGTAGCCCAGTTGGTCCAGACAGTGGTGTTAAAAAGAATTCCATGGGTTCACCGTGGCGTAGAACCGGAGGGTGTCCATGCAGTTGCGGGCCCGCGTCCGTGTTCTATCGCCCCAAGCAGGGAAGTCCATCACGGTGGTGATTGGTCTGCCCTGCGTTTTGGCTGGAAGGGGGTTGTGTTGGACTTGGCCCTTCTGGCAGGTTCACCCCTGGACTTTTTGGCTTTTTATTGGTGACTTGGTATGGTGATTGTTTGGTCTCTGCGCACTTTCCCTGTGTCCCAGGGTAAAGTGCGTGCGTGCTCTGAGTGCATGTGGTGAGATAGGCCTGCCCTCCCATAGGAATGCATGGGGAATGTATGTGTCCCTAGTAGTTCCTGATGCGTGGGGTGTGCAGGCCCGAGTTTGGTATGTGCGGACTCGTGGGAGTGAATGCTGCGCGATGATGTGTGTGGCGTGCATGTACCTAGTGTGGAAGTGCCACTTCTAGAAGTGGGCACTTCTGTGTGCAGTGTGTCTGTCGCGTGATTGGCTGGTCATGTCATGTGACGGGCTAGGGATTCCCCAGAGTCAGGATGAGTCACCCAGTGGTGAATGGGGAGATCAGCAGCTAGATGGGTGGGAGGAGTACACCTGGGTCCTGAATAGGACAGGGTTTTCCACACACAATGCTGGCCCCGCCCCCTGTGGTGCGACTGACGACCCTAGCCCTGTCAGTGAATAGAGTGAGGGGCTGAGCACATCAAGGGTGCTCCCCAACCAGCTGCGACTGGTTTTCCCCCTCACCCTGAACCCAGAACAAAGGGTTTGCCTGTATAAAAATGGGGCTGTGTCCCCACAGAAACTGTTCTCTGCCAGGATCTTACCTGAGGGGGGGCTGCTGCTGCTGCTGGACCAGAGGACCGCCACCTGGACTACCTCCCTGCCTGGAGGCCCAGTGAGCTGGCTCTGGGTCCAGCCTTGCCCCCACCCCTGCCCTGCTGCATGCAGGGAAGAACTTTGTTGGACTTTGTGGTGCTTTTTGGGCTGGAGCGCTGGGAATGCTCTATCTGTGTCCCTAGGCGCTTGGAAGCGCTTTTATTTTCCTTTAGCGCTCAGGAGCACTTTTATTTCTAACAGCCGGTGCCCACCCGGCGTTTGCCCCATCTATACAGCTTCTGAATTCCTCTGGCAGGTGCCCACCCTGCCAGGGACATTGCCGGGGTCGTTGGCGGGTGCCCACCCCGCTTATTTGTCGTAATTTCGCGGCGGGTGCCCACCCCGCCGTATATTTCACATCGCGAGGGAGCCTACCCCTCTTATTGCCAAGTTTGGAAATCACCGCCGCGGCCGGGCTCACAGGAAGTCAGGTGGCCGAGGGCGGGCCTCCGGGACACCCAGGACCGGAAGTAGGAGGGCGGGAGCCTACCCCGCCTCCCACCGAGGACTCGCGTTTTTGTTGCAAGCCCCGGAGCCGGCAGGAGCCTACCCTGCGCCCCGGGGTACTGAGGAGAGTCACGAGGACGGCCGGAGCGGGAGCGGAGGGGGGCGCGAGGCACATTGTCGGTGCCTGCCCCCTCCGTGTCGAGAAGCAGCCCCAGAGTCCGCCGGCACCAGAAAGAGCAGAACGGAGACGACGCGGGAGTCCCCCAAGCAGCCGGTGAGTGTCTAAAGGGCTGGGGGGACTCCGCGCATGTGCTGGGGGTGCGGGCGGCCGTGCTCACGAGCCCCGTGAGGCTCCAACAGTGTCCCATTGCTTCTTTCGAGTCCCCCGATCGGGACTCCAACGTTGGGGGCACTCTTGTGCTCAGAGCGCCCAGAGCGCTCCAACGAACGGGGGCATTTCTCTTTGAGCCCATCGAGGCTCCACCTTACGGGGGCATTCCTTTTCAGTTACGAGCGGCCCCGGAAGGCAGTGGGCCGCTCCAACGAAGGAGCACATTGTTATTTAGAGCCTGCGAGGCTCTAGGGGGCATTGTTCTTTGTTTCTGAGCGTGAGACGCTCCAATGTACTGACAGTGGTTCCGAGCCCACGAGGCTCCAACGAGGCCAGCAGTGGTTGCGCAGAGCGCTCAGAGCGCTCCAACGTTGGGGGCATTTCCTTGGCGATTGAGTGGCCCCAGATGGCAGCGGGCCACTCCCACCTTGCCCCACAATATTGATCAGAGCCTGCGAGGCTCAGGGGGCCACAAGTGTTTTCTTAGAGCCACGAGGCTCCAACCCCTGCCATATTTGTTTAGGAAGGCACAGTGGTGCCCCAGCATTTCACCAGTTGCCCAGCACTTAGTGGGCAACTGCTACGTGTAGGTTGTGCTTTGTGCGCCCAGGTCTGCGCAACCTGCGCAGTCGCGCCCTGACTTTGCTGGGACATAGGGCGTCCTAGCCCCGACAAGGCCAGTTGGCCTAGGGACTGCCACAGGTGGTGGCTTATGTGAGTTTTTGCGCTAGTGTTCCTTTCCTGCACCTCTGAATGTGTTTATGCGTCATGTGCTTTGCTCTACACCTCTGAATGTGTTATTTTATGCATCATGTGTTTCCCTTGTTCTACACCTCTGAATGTGATGCATCATGTGTTTAGGTGCTTAGACCCCTACAGGTATTGTGATACTTAGGTGGTTGTTTTCTCCCTAGTACAGGTGGTGCTAGTGAGGTCCTGATTCCCTGCGCAATACTGTCCTAAGGTGGTTAGGGTTGCGTAGGTGGTACTTACCTGATACCAGTAGTGACTGGTTGTGTGCTAGGTGTAATTTTGTGCAACAGTAATTTTATTTCCTATGTTCCAAGTGCTATGTTCTAAGAGTGCTAATTCCGGACAGCGGTCCATGTGGCCCTGTCCCCTGTACATATAATCCCTTGTAAATTCTGCCCGTGCCTGTTGGCACATTGTAGAGTGTGTGTTTTTATCTAATGTGTTGTGTATAATACAAAGGCTATTTTTATAGAATACCTTGTGTGGAGTTTCCTTTGTGGTGGGCCTTGGGTGTTGTTGCTGGGTGCGCGCGCAAACGCTTTACACATCGCCTCAGGGATAAGCCTGTCTGCTCGTGCCAAGCTACCAAGGGGGTGAGCAGGGGTTATCTTTGGCGTGTAACTCCCCAGCCCTGACTAGAGTGGTGGTTTCTGCCTGGCTTTGGCGCAAGCCCTAGCCAACCAGAAATCCCATTTCTAACAAATAATCTTTTAAAATATCCTTGAGCTTAGATCTGTAGGATAGAGGAACATTTCTCACCCTGTAGCGAACTGGAGTAGCATTGTCACACAGTATGATGCAGTGCTTAAATCCTCGATTCTCTCCTAATTCATTACTAAAATTACTTGGAAATTGAATTTTTTAATCAGAAATAATTTTAGAATTGTTATTATCTAGATGATTTGGAAGTTCTATCACATAAACCGGTGGATTAGCTCTAGGATCAAGTTTGATCCCCATTTGTTCTTGGTGTGGCCAACCCAAAAGTGACTGCCCTGATTTTGCCACATATATTTTCCCAAACATTTGGCGTCCTGAAAATTCCAAGTTGGCCCAAAAACATTCGACCATATAAATTTTATGCCCAGGGTACCCACCGGGTGCTACATCAGGAGCAAGCAATTTCTTGTTAGGCCACTTATAATTAAGTATATTTTGTGCTATGATAGTATATCATGCACAAGAATCTACAAGAAGTTGTAACTCAACACCACCAACAGAATATATGCAAGAGGGAAACTTTCTGACACCTTCGCTTCCACAAATGTGGATGACAGTGTTGATATCATTCTCATATTCATCACAATTACTTTCACATTCATTTTAACCTTGAATCAAATTGACTCTTTTGGGCATAGATCTACATACTTTGTTGAAATGTCCCTTCTTGCCACTGCCGCATCTATAGCATGATAAGATATGCTTTCTGTTTTCCACCCTAGAACCCTTATATCTCCAATCAGGTTTATGAAAACTCTAATTTTTCTGCAAAGTGGGTTTCTTAATTCTATCAACATCTTTGGTGATGCTAAATACCTCATTTTTCTCATTACCCCTTGTTTCTTTGACAAACATTTCAGAATGCTCAATAGATTTGGCAATGTCAACAATGTCAATGACAGCGTTTAACGACATATCAGATGTGATCCACAACCTTTCCTGTACTTTTTTGTTATTTGCTCTCATTAAAATCTGGTCTCTAAGTACTTGTTCATACGAGATATGCTGCAAGAGAGTTAAGTGCTGAAACAAAATCTTCAATGGACTCATTGGGTTGTTTTCTCCTTGAGTAGAAAATAAATCTTTCCATGACAACAATTTTTATTTTTTCTATATCTGAAATTGAGTTGCATAGACGCATACTGGTAAACATTGACATTGCCAGGATTAATGAGTGCAGGTACGTTTTTGAATTATTTTAAGCAAATACCACCTAGGCAATGCTTTAAAAGAGCTAATTTTCTTTCTGGCTCACATTCTTCACCTTCTAAAACTTCAACATAAGCTAGAAACACAGGTTCCCACATCTCCCAATCCATCAATGGTTCACCAGGAGTGGTTAGAAATGAATGAGGAGGAACAATACCAGACATAATATCATACAAATAATACAATAAGTGAGAAGATAACAAAATTAACTTGAAATGTACATTGTGTGCATATCACAGAAGTATTGTATGCATAAAGAAAAAAATGAAAAATTGCATTGTCTTAATGGCCTTGTTGCACGAATTTTGAATTCTCCCCCCAAAAATAGAAAACCAAATAAAAAAAAACAGTACGTACAAAAATGATGCGTAGTATTGCTGTGTAGATTAACAATGGCACATCCCATCCTCGTCACCAGTGTAAGAAATGTTCACTAGCAAGATCCAGCAGATGGATAATGAATAATGACAGACTCCAGAAAATTGAGGAGTTAGACGTTTAATGTTGAGGGCTGTTTAGTTCAAGTGCCGGTTACAGAATACCTTTCCATTGACCAAACCCACAATATAAACTCCCCACACATTTTAATACATAACATTCTCCCCACGAGGAAAGAACGACCACCATGGCCATTATGAGGTGACCACGAGTGCAACACGCAGTGTCGCGCTCATGCACACCCAACAGCATGAGATGAGAACACGCGAGTACAATGATACTCGTGTGCACTCATCATTAAGAGTCCCATATTCATCACGATGCCAGCAGTTACCAGCCCTGTCAAGATTATGAGATCTGCATAACTCCGCAAATCTGGTGCAATTCTTCCCAACACTATGAATGATTAAGGGGGAATTGGTAAATAACGGGTACTTGGGCCTCCCACACGAGTGAGGCACCATTTTTATCGGGAGACCTGGGGGAACGCTGGGTGGTAGGACGTTTGTGTCAGCCTGTTGATGCCACAACTTTCCCACACAAAATTGTGTGGGAAAAGGGATTTTGTCAGCTAAATTTGAGGTTTGCAGGGGATTCTGGGTAAGAAAACGTTGGGGGATCCACGCAAACCATACCTCCCTTGATTCACCTGGGTGTCTAGTTTTCAGAAACGTGTGGGCTTGGTAGGTGTCCCTCGGTGGCCGCCGAGCACGGGGCCCAAAACCCAGGTGACCCCTCTTGCAAAACCAGGTTGTTTTGTGATAGGTAATTTTGATGTCACCTCAATACGTTTTGGGCCCTTGCCTGTTGCGGGTACTTGGGCCTCCCATACGAGTGAGGCACCATTTTTATCGGGATACCTGGGGGAACGCTGGGTGGTAGGATATTTGTGTCAGCCAGGTGATGCCACAACATTCCCACACAAAAATGTGTGTAAAAAGTGATTTTTTTCAGCTAAATTTGAGGTTTGTAGGGGATTCTGGGTAAGAAAACGTTGGGGGATCCATGCAAGCCATTCCTCCCTAGCATCTAGGTTTCTAGTTTTTAAAAATGTATAGTTTTGCTAGGTTTCCTGAAATGAAGATGAACAACGCTGTGTGGATTTCAGCTGAGGATTTATTGGGGAGTAAAGAGAGCTGTCCCTGGTACAGCCAAGGCACAGATAGCAACTGCCACTCTGTGCCTTCAGAGAATGTTGAACACAATATTCCAGATGACAACACAGAATGTTCACAGGCCTCTGACATGATCACATCACCATATTTCCCTAGGTGCCGGCAGAGCTAGGGTTCAAAAACTACAGCTAAGCACTTTGCAAAAAAAGGGTCATTTTTCGCTGTGAAAATGTGGTGTGTCCACCTTGTGTTTTGGGCCATTTCCTGTCACGGGCACCATGCCTACCCACAGAAGTGAGGTACCATTTGTCTCGGAAGACTTTAGGGAATGCTGGGTGGGTGGAATTTTGTGGATTCACGCAGATTCCACAACTTTCCACCACAGAAATGTGAGGAGAATTTGTTTTTTTAAAACAATTTTTCAGGTTTGCAAGGGATTCTGGGTAACAGAACCTGGTGAGAGCCAGTCAAGTCACCCCATCCTGGATTCCCCTGGGCGTCTAGTTTTCAAAAATGTATAGGTTTGCTACGTTTCCCTAGGTGCTGGCAGAGCTAGGGTTAAAAAACTTCAGCTATGCACTTTGCAAAAAAAGGGTCATTTTTCGCTGTGAAAATATGGTGTGTCCACCTTGCGTTTAGGGCAGTTTCCTGTTGCGGGCACTAGTCCTACCCACACAAGTGAGGTACTATTTTCCTCAAAAGACTTTGGGTAACGCGGGGTGGGTGGAATTTTCTGGATCCACACAGTTTCCATAACTTTCCACCACAGAAATGTGAGGAAAATGTGTTTTTTTGACAATTCTTCAGGTTTGCAAGGGATTCTGGGTAGCAGAACCTGGTGAGAGCCATTCAAGTCACCCCATCCTGGATTTCCCAGGGTGTCTAGTTTTAAAAAATGTATAGGTTTGCTAGGTTACCCTAGGTGCCGGCAGAGCTAGGGCTCAAAAACTACAGCTAGGCACTTTGCAAAAAAAGGGTCATTTATCACTCTGAAAATGTGGTTTGTCCACCTTGCTTTTTGGGCCGTTTCCTGTCGCGGGCACTAGGCCTACCCACACAAGTGAGGTACCATTTTTCTCTGAAGACTTTAGGAAACGCGGGGTGGGTGGAATTTTGTCGATCCACGCAGATTCCAGTACTTTCCACCACAGAAATGTGAGGAAAATGTGCATTTTTGACAATTGTTTAGGTTTGCAAGGGATTCTGGGTAACAGAACCTGGTGAGAGCCAGTCAAGTCACCACATCCTGGATTCCCCTGGGTGTCTAGTTTTCAAAAATGTATAAGTTTGCTAGGTTTCCCTAGGTGCCGGCAGAGCTTGTGTTAAAAAACTACAGCTAGTCACTTTGACAAAAAAACGCCAGTTTTCACTGTGAAAATGTGGTGTGTCCAAGTTGCGTTTTGGGCCGTTTCCTGTCACGGTCACTAGGCCTACCCACACAAGTGAGGTACCATTTTTATTGTGAGACTTCGGGGAACTCATAATTGTAGAGCAACTGTTATTACCTATTGACTTTCGATGCATTTCTGCCTTCCAAATGAAAGACAATGTGTAAAAAAGAAGTCATTTTGAAAAATGACCTATAATGCTCATGCTAGTATGGGTACTCCCAATTTCAAAATATATGCAAATATCTACTGTTTCTAAACTCTAAAATTCTGTTCCCATTTCAGAAATACATAGGTGTCTTTCATACCAATTTTTTCAGGTATATATTTTCTCAAAATAATTGCTATATACCCGGTACATAATAAAAAAACCATTGCAAGACGCTGCTCAGTTATTGGCTCTGGGTTAGTCGGGTTCTAGGTGAACCTACAAGTCCTATATATCCCCACAACCAGAAAGGTCCAGCAAATGTAATGGTATATTGCTCTCATACAGCTGTCATAATTAGAAGACGTTGCAGGTGAAAACTTTGACACAAATGTCTGTTTTTTTCAACTAATTTTCAATTTTTCCTATATTTAACTATTAATTTCTATGAAGAAACCTTGAAGGATCTACACAAATGACCCCTTGCTGAATTCAGAATTTTGCTTAATTTTTCAAAATGTATAGCTCTCCAGGATCCATTATTGCTTTCATACCCATTTCTACCATTAACTGGAAGGAGGTTGAAAGCACAAAACATAGCAACAATATGCTATGTCCCAGAAAAATGCCAAAACTGTGTAAAAAATGTTGGTTTTCTGACAAAAGTCTGCTTGTCCCTGAAAGCTGGTAAGATTGTGATTTCAGCACCACAAACCCTTTTTTGATACCATTTGCAGGGAAAAAAGCAGACGCTTTCATCTGGTGCCCATTTTCCTATTTTTACAACAACAACAAAAAATTTGCTGTATTTTGCCTAATTTCTGGGTCCCCTCCAGGGGAATCCACAACCCTTGGGTACTTGTTGAATCCCCATGATGTTGGAAAAAAAGGGTGCAAATTTGGCGTGGATACTTTATGTGGTCAAAAAGTTACAGGGGCATAAGCGTGAACTACCCCAAATAGCCAAAAAAAAGGCTTAGCACGGGGGGGGGGGGGTGGGGGGTCGAAGGCCTAGCAGCAAAGGGGATAGAGGCAAGCTGAATCAGGACTGTATATCAAGGATTGTAAGCTGGACACTTTCATAGTCTAGATGTAAGGATCACTAAATAAAGCTTGAAATCTGGCACATCCAGAACACTTTACTTCTTATGGTCTGGCGAGCAAGCTGGGGAGGACTAGCCACTCATGGAGTGAATGTGGCTAATGATGTCCTGCTTAACCTGCGAAGATTCAAGTTCCTGCATGCGGAGTTTAGATCTAGGCAGCATAACTGTGGACAATATCGGGCGAAGAGGACCATCTTGGCGCTCTCTTGGAGACAACAAGTCCTCTGCCTCAGGCCCCAAATGGAGCTGCAAAAGCTGTTTTGCTTCCCTCAGCGAACGAAGGCCCTATCAAGCATAGGCAGCGAAGCCTCCTCGTTCTCTCTGATTGCATGAAGAAGTTCCCCCGTAAATGTCAGAATGTCCTTTCCTTCCGCTCCCAATGGAACTCCCCTGATGCACAGTTTGTTTCGCCTACTGCGATTTCCAAGATCTTCTTGCTTCAGCTGTAAGGTAATATTTTGCTCTTCTATTTCCGCCATTTTCTTTCATAGGTTTTCGTTGTCCTTTGCTCTAGTGTCCATGGTGCGTTCAAGGTCGTCCACCCTTTCACCAGCCTTGAAGTCCTACTTAAGAGATCCAAATTCGTCTTTAATTTCCTGAAGAATGGACCCCATGAATGCCTGAGTAATTGGCACATCTGAGCCAGATTTCCCTGCAGCCACAATTGAAGAGTTAGGATTTTCCTGTATCTGAACATTCGTTTTGGACCAGAGGGATGTTACCGTGTTGTCACGTGCCGCGCCAGAGTCAGCGTCTTTAATGGCTTTATTTTTAGGAGTCATGGTGGAGTGACTAGTGTTGAACGCGACACCAGTGATGGAAAGGAGCTCAACCCTGAAGGTGGAGTGTAAAAGCAGCGAGTAAGGTAAGTTCGGCGGTCACCCCACCAAATGATCAAATCAACCTGAGGCTTGGTTAGGGGGGTGACAGATGTTTAACAAGTTACTCTCCTCTAGTTGACTGGACCATATCAGGATGCGCAGGTTAAAGCCACCGTACTCCAAAATCAGGTCAATTGGCAAAAGACAAATGGAGGGTCTCTCCCCCACCGGAGTCCACTGTGTAAGGCTCAAAAGCAAAAAAGGGGGAGCACTCACCACTCACAGGGGGCCCCAGCGTGCACTTGCAATCAAGCAGGATTCCCAGCTTTACCCAGGGTGCCACAAGGCAAAGCAGCTCCTAAGCAATAGAAAAGGAGATCAGTCCAGGACTGCACCAACTGTAGGGCACTTTCAGAAGAGAGCTGGTCAGCACCTGAAGCGTACAAAGCACACCACAGGAGGCCAATTCTCCTCCGCTCTCCCCACCTGGCGGGGATGGTGGTCAGTTCAGATGCTCCCCTACCCACTGCTATGCCGAGGGACCAGCAGCCCAGTGGGCATCCTGTCAGTTAGCTGACGCCCAGCAAGCAGGCCACGAAATGGGGGTGATTGAATTCAGGCGGCAGGAAGTGAGCCACCCCCCGGGTGCAAGCGGTGATCTGTATGTTGCAGTCACTTTAAAATGGCAGCTTATCGCGCCCCAAAGAGCTCTCATCAGGCCCTGGAGCAGCATGGGGTCTCTCCACCTCTCTATGGAGCCTCCCCAGGCAAAGCGCACCTCCCAACTTACTGCGTCTCTCTGGCCCAGCCATCACCGCCTCATCTCCCGGGGCAGAGCAGCCGAATCAAGATGCGTCCTCTCAGACATCGCGTAGGAGCTCGGGGCACCACAGTACCCCCTCCGGCATCAGGCAGGTCTCAGGGGGCAAGCTCCAACACGGGATACGCAACACCCGCACTCACGATCTCCAGGCCTGAAGTCACTGCCCAGCTGCTCCACTATGGCAAGGCCCGTCACTCAAGATGGCGGCAGGGAAGGTCACCAAAAAGGCCACCAGGGGCACCGAGGTACTACAGGGCCATTCTCCAAAGACCGGCGGGCCTCCACAGCATTTCAATTCAGGCAAGGCAAGGCACCCCGCCCTGGTCGTCTCCACCGCTCTTTGTGGCCTCTTCACTGCGGCTCCCCGGCTCAGCTATCGCCGTCTCACCCCCCGGGGCAGAGCGGCCAAGCCGTCTCATGGCCTCGTGGGAGCGCGGGGTATCACTTCGCTCCTTCCGGCGTCATGCAGGTCTCTGGGGCCCAGCGTCGGCACAGGGGCCCCCCCGATGCACACACCCTGCACTCTTGTTTTACAGGCCTGGAGTCGCTGCCCAGAGGCTCCGCTACAGCAAGGTTCACCCCTCAAGATGGTGGCCGGGAAGATCACCATGGAGGCCGCCAGAGGACCGGAGCCCCCAGGCACCACAGGGCCACTCACCGCCGGCCAGCAGGTCTCCACAGCTTCACAGCTCCAAGCAAGGCACCCCGCCCCAGTTAGCATACCCGGCGGCAGGGAGAAACAGGATCAACGGGACATGGTGAAGCAGAGACCCGGAGTCACACGTCTCACTCCATTTGTGTCCTGGCCACAACTTAGGCCCGGTCTTTGTGCATCCTCATTGCTGCTTCAGGAAGGATGATGACAGGCAGGCTTTGAGATCTCACACTGCATTGTGCCAATGTTTTGTGTGCTCCAGATAACATCACTAGAAGCCAGAAGGAAATAGTATTGCTGGGCCTTCCTCCATTGTTATATGGAATTCATAGCGCAACACAAATAGACCATACTCTGGCTGTAAGAAGACAGAGTTATGGGAAGACAGATCCCTGGTGGCTATTACTATCATTCTATAGGATGAAAATCAAATAGTAAGCTCTCCATAGAATTTTTGGTACTGATTTACTCCTACCATCACGCATTTTGGAAACTTTCTTTACCTTTTTAGAATTGTTAATTTGCTTCACAGTGTAAAGAGGATACCATTATGGGCAAGGTGCTAAAGGAAACTGGTCAAAATTTGGTATGACTAAGGTATATATACTCAGATGACATTCCTTTTGTTAATTGGGGTGAATCTGTTCAGTTGTTTTTGAGAAACTGGCATTTTGAGAGATGCTCAGGGTGGGCATGAAGGGGTTAGTACTGGTAAAATGTTGCGGTATCCATTGGTGTCCAGATATGCTCGATTGGCCATTTGAGAAAGGATGGGTCGATTCTGATTGGCTAGCCACAACATGGCGAATGTATTGTGACAGCCATTACAGGACTCTGGGACTTGGTCCTGAAAACAAAATAAATGGGGAAAGGGTGGGTACACCCTCACATCCATGTGGGGGGAGGGTGACTCCCAAAGGAACCTCCCCTTAAGTCAAAATTGAAAAAGAAATTCTGGTCAGGGGTACCACAGTACCAGCACTGGTAATCAAGAACCCAGTGTGGTACCCCCTGTGGTGCTGCATTAATGGTAACAGTACTGTGCTGCCTTGGTATAACGGTACAAAAAAACATTATTTAAAAGCAGAATGGTGGGGTCATAGACCAGAACTTGCGGCAAACTGCAATTGTCGGGTTGGGCACCCATGCGAAGTTGGCCGCAGTGACTAGCCAGGAGCTAGATCCAGTGGCCAATCCCAGAACTGTCATGCCAGTACCCAGTACCACAGTACCCAGCGAGGCCCCAGTGAGGTACTGCACTACCGGTATTGGTATTGCAGTACAAAAAATTAGAATGGTCTTCTCCTTTATCAGTCCCTGCAGCGACTCCACAGGCTGTAGGCTATGCACAGTGAGGGTTGACTGCCTGAAGTGGATTGAGTGATGGGCCAAACCGACGCTGTGCACAGCTGAAGGCTTTGCGCACCGGGGGTTTGGTACAAACAGAGGGTTATGCACAGAGGCAGGGGCAGTGTACAGGCCAAGCTAATGGCTGTATACTATAGGCTGTGCGCCAGGCTAAAGGCTATGTGCCTCAGTGGGACTGGGTGCAGGTTGCTCAAGGGGGTTTGGCATATGCCCAACTTTTAATATGATTAAAAAACACAGAAATTCCCTGAAAAAACAAAGATTAAAGTGAAGTTATAGTTAGGTATGGTAATAAGACCTAGAAATTCAATGACATTTTTTTCTAATTATGTTATAGTTAGGTGTTTAAATGAACTGAGAACTAACATTTGAGAAAAGAAAAAAATCTGAAATTCGCCTATATAGTTTAGTGTACTATCAAAAACTTGAGCCCTGCCACGCCCTGCTTACGACCTCATATAATAAATTACTCCCAATGTATTTCATGACATCAGTGGTGACATGGGTGATGTCATATCAAATAGGACCAGGCTTGTACCCATTCCTCTGTAGAAAGCTGACCCCCTGCTGTGCACGACTAAGCCCCCAGCAGCAAGAAGTTGGCCAGCGCCCTCCCTGGGCACCCCCCTGAATATGGCTTTTGTCTTTGTCCCTGAGCCCTGTAATGACTGCAGCAAACCTTTCTTGAGTTCTTGTGGCTGGTCAATCTGATCACGAGGTATAGCAGTAACACATTGGCTGATAGGAGAAAAGTCTCCATTAGCCATTGGGATTCAAGTATTTTTTTTACATTTTTGGTCGAGCTGGAGTCCTGAGAGACTACCATGGTACATTACGGTCCAGATCACTAATTCTTCCAGGAGATTAACCCCTTCATGACCACCCGGAGAACCTCTTTAACAGCTAACTTTCTGCCAAATCTGGGACAATTTTTTTCAGCCGTTTTTTCTTTATTGGAGAATAAAGTTTCCTATGAGAATGATCATGAAAAATCTATGTTTTGAGATCCCCCTTTTTTATTGACTTTTTTGACAGATCAGCATGAAACTTTCCACGGAGTGAATGAAGTTTTTTGGGAAAGTTTTGTGCAGATTCATCGAATGGCACCAAAGTTATTAAAGAAACAAAACATGCCTTTTCTAATGCTACCAATGCCACCAATGTAGGTATAGTTAGGTCTGACTGTGCAATCTTCAAAGGGCCTCATCACAAGTCGACTGGTAGTGGTCACATGGTACAGAAATGTCCATCCAATAGGATCACTAACAGTATATCAAAACCGGAAATATTGTGTGGACAGAACATTGTCAAAAATATCGAGGACCAAAATATTGAGACGGTAAGTGCAAATAGGTAAGTACAGTTTTGCTATTCTTAACTCCACATCTACGTGCCTTGAAGATAAATATATCGTCACGGTACATATATGTGGGATTATAAGTAGTAAAACTTTGCTTACCTACAAAAACTTACCTTTACAACAGTTTTGTCCTCGATATTATTGACACAATGGGGCATATTCTCAAGAATGTGTGATAACCATAGCAAAAGTTACTTAACGCAACCTACAACTTTTTAAACAAAAGCACAGATGCACCACATGTCAAAGAACCAGGAAGACCAATTATAGGACTTGTTTTCCACAACAGAGTTCTTCAAAACCAATTCCTTTTTATTCCAAAAAACAGTAATTCATTTTTTTCATTTTAAAAGGCAAGAACATAAATATCATTGTTTTCAGCAGCACAGCCAACGCGTTTCGTCCTTGAAGCGGACTTCTTCAGGGCGCTTAATAACCACAAAAGGGATCAAATCCTAATAGGAAAGGTCAGAGGATAGTCAGTTCCGTAGTTTGTAGATAATTCACCTTTCTTTTGTGTGACAAGAAAGGTCGCCTTTTCTGTCCGTCGGCCGCGATATTCGGTACACTCGGGCTATCAAGAAAGCCTCATATTGGCTGCAGATTTGAACACTTCACATGATCAATACGAAACTTATGAAGGGAAATGATCTGGTCTGATCGCTAGTATTACGGTGACCCCAGAAAAAGCTACTTTTAATATAACCCTGTCACACAAAAGAAAGGTGAATTATCTACAAACTACGGAACTGGCTATCCTCTGACCTTTCCTATTAGGATTTGATCCCTTTTGTGGTTATTAAGCGCCCTGAAGAAGTCCGCTTCAAGGACGAAACGCGTCGGCTGTGCTGTTGAAAACAATGATATTTATGATCTTGCCTTTTAAAATGAAAAAAATGAATTACTGTTTTTTGGAATAAAAAGGAATTGGTTTTGAAGAACTCTGTTGTGGAAAACAAGTCCTATAATTGGTCTTCCTGGTTCTTTGACATGTGGTGCATCTGTGCTTTTGTTTAAAATGTGCTAGGTCCCCAGAGGGACATGCATTGTGACAGTGGGTGTGAATCAGTGTGCACACAGACCCCAGCAAGTACACAGGGGTAAGAATAAGCGAGGGATAGTAGGTCAGGTGCTGTTCTATAGAGGGCTCCACTGTCAAGGTGTGTTTCACCGTTTTCTTTCTTACACAACCTACAACTTTACCAACTATCGCGGAAATGTACGCCGTGTTAACCAAGTATTCACAACACGGCGGTACCATGCGATAGTCACCAGATAACGCACCAAATGACCGCGTTAAATCCAACGCCACGCCGCAAAAATGCGAAACACAAACGCCTAAAAAGCTGCGATGAGGCCAAGCGCGATACAAAAAGCTGCGAAAACCAACCACAGGCCTGCAAATCCCACGCGTCTGGTGGGAAAATACACTATAAAAGCAGAACAAGAAAGACACACCAGGAACAATCCAAAGTGCGCTGCACTATGGATGCACCATGACCCAGCGCAGATGCCAACGTGAACCCCACAAGCCCCACAGACCACGAAGGTTCAACGGGGTCGGGGAAGGCCAGGGAGAAGAGGGAGAGGAAGACGGGGTGCAGTCCGCAATAAAACAAGACCAGCATCACAGAGGTGACAGAACACTCCCAGCAACTGTCCCACAATCAGACTACCTGGAATGCAGCCGGAGTGTCGAGGAGGCCAATGGATGAGGCCAAGAGGTGCTGGCATGACCTGAAAACCCAAACCAGGCACAAAGACGCTGCCAATAGGAAGGTAGCAACGGTGACAGGAGGTGGGAGTCTTGCCCCACAGGACGAGCAGGAGGAAAGGGAGGCCAGGCATCAGTGTGGAGAAGGTGCAAGGAGGTGGGAGTACGGACACAGCTCGAGAGGACCTGACACAATAACAACAGGGTAAGTAACCACCGGGGACTGGGGGTACGGGGGGAGATGGGCACAATGGCACACATGCACAATCAAGTATAGCACAATGCAGACCCACAATGACCCAGGATCATGTCCCTCATCCCCTTGGCACACTGCAGCACACACACATAGCAATCACAGCACATCCCATGACAATGTGGCACCAAGTGCAACACCCACACTGCAGAACAGGGGACACAAATGGGGCCGCTCATGCGCAGAAACAGGCCAATCACATTGGACAGAGCAGGGAACTGTGAGATGCATATTCACGGGTACAACCCTCACATCCGTCATGTAGTCCCAATGTCCACTCTTCCCCCAAATTGCCAGCACTGCCCAAACAGTCCCAATGTACATTGTCACACAGTCTGCATGTCAACAAGAACAATGTGCAAACATAAATGTCAACACAATGTCAACATGCATCTCCCCTTCACATTGCACAGGGACAAAAAAAGACCTCCAGCAGGTCAGACCAGACAACCCATCAGTGATGCCTGAGATGAACACCACACCTCCGAAACCGACCCGCTGCGACTGCTCATGGACCTCTCAGGGAACCCACCCCCAGGAGCAGGGCAGCCAAGCTCCATGGAAAAGACCCCAGCCCCTGCAAAGACCACACAGCAGGAAGCACCCGCGACCAGGGCTGGCTCCCAACAGTTCACCGAAGCACACATCGCGTTTCAATGCCAGCTGTCAGAATGCCCAAAGGAGGTGGCCAAACAGGTGCGGTTTGGGTTCAGAGCTCATGGAGGCCGAACTACAGCACATACGTGGGTGTTCAAGTCCCATCAGGGAGCACATACACCCCACAAAGGAGACACACATAGCGACAGATACACATGCATGTGCCCATGTCCTGCAATGAACCACACCCTGAGCCACGGAATCATCATTCATACACCCACACTGGACCTCTGTACGACGGCCCAGTCCATTCCTCATACGCATTGAGTGGCTGACGACAAAGCTACATGTCCAAGGTCTCAGCTGCTGCCTGCGGTGACATGTCTGCGTCCACTGTACACAGCACAATGTAATGTCATAGGGCCCAGGGCCCTCATGCATACAACAAGACCACAGGGACACACGCATATATCATGTTGAGCTCGCTACAGGCACATGCGCCCGGCCCCTTTATTGGCAGGGCCACATGTACAGTGACACCTGTGCTGGATGTGTGTGGGGTGCGTATAAGCCAGCCCGCACAGAGTGCTTGGTGCTGGCAACAACTACAACAGTGGACACCAGTGCAACGGAAACAAAACACCAGCATAAAAGAGTCAACTGCTGAGCAACGTGGATGGAGCCGGAGCAAATACAGAAGTCACCCAACATACAAACAGAAGTGTCCGTGAGCTGCAGTGCACTGAGGTTGGTGCACTAGATATGAGCGCGCTCATGTGAAGAAAATGTCTAGAATTGTGTCCCTTTGGGTTATTCCTGAGGCAGCTGCAGGGGGGGTGTCACACATGCATCATCTTCCTCATCATCGTCCCCTGCCTCCCTCACTGCCTGAGGTGACATTGCTGCATGAGCTCTCCACAGCACATAACCAAAACAGTAATGGAATTTGATTTGTGGTGCACTGAGTTAGTGGCACCTGGAGTGCTGAGCAGGGGATCAGGCAGATGATGGCATCCACGACAGGCCTGAGCAACTCCATTAGTCTGCTTCGACTCTGGCAGATGGTGGATGGAGTTGGCCCTTGCGATGGTGGCATGTGCCTCCTGCAGTGATGCAAAGTCCGGGCTGGTCATGATTCGATTTGATGTGAGAGTCCTGGTGGTCCGCAGTTGAGGCCGGAGGCAGCGGACAGTGCAGGGCCACATGCACATGGCATCGATGACCCCAAGACCACTGTCATCCAATATTCATTCAGATAGGGTCGCTGACATGAGCTGCACAGAGTTAGTGGCCCCGGATGCACAGCGGTCGGCACAGGCACACCGCGACGGGACGGTGACTTGCGGTGCACTGAGGTAGGGCCATGCAGACTGGGCGGGTCATCATCGATGCCCAAGGTGAATGGGACAGAGGGTTGCGGGGGCAGTGAAAGGTGTCCTCCAGGCATGATGCAAAGGTCTGATGTTATCCGGAAGCAGCAAATGGAGGAGTGGAAAGCGATAGCCTCGTTGTCAACACCAATTCGGTGACAGCCACATGAGGATGACCCCTAGTCCATAGATTCAAACTGCACCAATGTACGACCAGAGAGTGTCCATATCTGTCGGGGAACAGACTTAGTGGCACCGGGGCTGGGATGGGGTGCAGTCTGCGATGATGCCGGTACACTGATATGAACTCTGCCATCGCTAAATCAAGACTCTGTGATCTACTGGACTGCAGTGTAGGCCGGAGGCAGAGGTCAGCAGTGGCCCACAGCCACATGTCATTGGCTCGCGATGCACAGAGTTAGTGACACCAGGGCAGTTGTCTGTAGTGTCCGATCACCTCCGTACAATGATCCTATTCCCTCTGGACTGAAACGTGTCATCCCCTTACACCTCTCGTTGCGTGCAATGACGTGCATTCGGCCTCTGAATGATCGATGTTCAGTTCCAAATCTGTGACCTACTCGTGCGCAGCGTAGGCCGAGGGCAGTAGTCCGCTTGGGCCCACAGACACATGTGGTTGTAATGCTATGCACAGACTTGGTGGCACCACATCAAAGGGAGTATAGTGACATAAACTCTGCCTTAAATAGTGTTCACTGCCATGGTGTAACCAAGACTCAGTTCCAAATGTGTGACCCACTTGTCCGTAGTGTAGGCCGAAGGCAGTAGTCAGCAGGGGACAACAGACATGTGACGTGAGAATACCATGCACAGAGTTGGTGGCACCACATCAAAGGGAGTACACTGATATAAAATCTTCAATGAACATATGTACTCTGCCATGGTGTAATCAAGACTCAGTTCCAAATGTGTGACCTACTTGACCGTAGTGTAGGCTGGAGGCAGCAGTAGAGTACGTCAATGAAAAAGGAGTAAAGCGGGCCTGTGTCGTGGAGGCCATGATAGTCTGAGGAGGCTGCCATTGTTGTGGACCTCGGGCTTGGAGCTTGCGCTGGCACCTGGTGGACCCTCCGTGACACGTGCCGGTGTCGGTAGGTGATCAGTGATGGGTTTGAGGCCCAGCGGGCCAGGGTACGACAGGTGCACAGGATAACAGGCAACTCTGCTCAGGAGGACGGCGTCGGCCTCATGGTGGGATGAGAGGCGCCGCCCTGGTAGAGATGTTGGGCATTCCAGAAGAGGACCACGCCCAGGGCTACATGCTTTTTATTCACACCCATACACTGGCCTGGCATACGCCGGTACATCTCACTCCGCTCATGCTTACGGGGGGGACGTAACAGGCAACATTTCCGCGAACTCCCCCACCGCTGGGGTGACATGGTTGCGTCCACTGTCCAGTACACTCCATACACCAGCAGTGTATGTCTCCATGGATATGGGTGTGTTATGCATACTGCAGTCTCTCCAGCACATCGCCGCCACTCTTGGCATTGTGTACTTTCCCAATCATGGTTCTCCTGCCTCCTTCACACAAGCCTGGTTCCCAACTCTTCCCACAATCCGCTAATGCGTGGCTGAGATGCCATGCCGTTGATGGCTCATGTTCACAGCTTGCCCAGGTTACCATTTTAAGTTGTTCTGTCGTGTCTGGTGGGTAGGCATGTTGTTTTGTATGTTGTATGTGATTTTGTGACGTGTGCATTGCCAGAGTTGTGAGTTGCATGGTTGTGGAGTTGAGGAGTGTGGGGAGTTCATTTTGTACTTGGCAACGGGCAGTGCATTCCCATTGGTGCCATCCTGGAAGTGCTGGTTGATGATGGACTGTCGGAGGATGATGGAATCATGCACATTGGCTGGCTATTTGGAGACGACGTTGGTGGAGATTCCACGGTGTTCGGATGTTGCCTGCACATTGATGTGAGACGTGTGCTTTCTGTTGCGATGATTGTGTGCTGTGTCACCAGGGGGCACAAGTAGGACATGTGTGCTGTGGATTTCCCCCAACACGTGCTTGCATCCAGCTATGGCGTCTGGTCCTTGCTTGGTCTCCAGCGGATCCTGCGCATTGTGGTGGACATATAGATACTGGGGTATCAGGCTGATGATGGCATCCAGGACAGTTGTGAGGGACTTGGATGAGGCTGGCTGTGAGACTCCTCCGACTCTGGCGGGTGTTGGTTGGGGGTTACTAGAGGCCAACAGGTGCAGCACAGCAAGCAGCTTGGTGTGGGATGTTAGTTGTCCGATGTGTTGGTGCCGTCGGCCTGTTGGGCGATGATACTCAGGATGAGTAGGATGGTTGTCCTTTTGAGCCTGTTGTGGGCAATGACGTTCCCAGGTGTTGGGTCTGTGAGGTTGGTGCGTTTTCAGCAGGTCACTGTCTTTGTCTGCGCTGCCTCAGTGTTGGTCTGGGCAGGGGGCGGGGGAGCGGGGTCGGGAGGGTCCTGGCGGTGGTGGCGGTGGGTGTTGTTGCCCTATTGGGGCTCTGGGCTGCATGTTCAGTTACCTGTGTGCATCTGTTGTTCTTCATGTTTGGCTCTGGGCTGTTCTCCCTTGTCTGTTGCCGGTTGTTGTCCCACTTTGCACTAGGTCAGAGCAGGTGTTAATTTTGTGCTGCTAACGCTCCTTATCGCATGTTTTGTGATCTTATCGCCGATGTGGCTGGTCGTTGAGAATGTTGTGGAGCGGTGTTGTCGTGGCTTTTTGCTCAGGAACGCCTACTCTGCATCCCACTAGCGATAGTTTCCGAAGTCATCTGTGGCGATGTTTTTTGCGGATGCTATGACCGGAAAACTGGTGCTATGGGCTGTTAGCACCAGCTTGTGAATGGGGTGATGAATTTATCGCGACTTTGGCTGCACTAAAGTGCCGTTAACTCGGAGATAGCTCCTTGAGAATATGGCCCAATGTTTTTCTTCAAATATTTTGTCTAAACACCCATCCAGTATTACTGATACAGGGTGATAATAACCAACTATACTGGTGGTTCTGAGTTTCATATATGGAATGGGAAATAACATGGGTTAAGCTTTATTACTGCCAATTTGTCACAGATTTAAAATGCAGACTGCTGCAGCACGAGGACAACCATAACCTGCTCTTGAACATGTTACCATTTTTAGGTGTAAGTGGTGAAAATTACTCCTTCATATGCAAACTCCAGGTGTTGTGAAAATCCTCTGCACACATTAATGGCTGGCTAATCTACTAAGTGTGAAATAAGGCAAATTATACACAACAATGGATTTATTTTTAAACACACATGCATGTAGCCTATGACACCAAACATGAGCTTTGAAGCAGATGCCATCCTTCTTTCAGAAGCAAGTGGAAAATAGATTTGAAATTTGTGCGGCTGTGCAAAATGTCTGGATACTTGTATAGCTGCTGCAGAAACATTATTCAGTTTTAGCGAACAGCACATGGCGCTGGAGGCTGATTAGCAGGTCCAGCTGCTCCAGAGGTAAAAATATAAATAGGGAGCCATGACGAAAATATGGATGTCATTCACATATGTTTCTAATTCATAAACAAAATGATCACAACAGCTACAATGAATGCATGTTTGCAGTGTTGGCTGGTGACATTTGAAAGTGGTGGGTGCATAAAAGCTAGGGATGAGTTTTAAGTAGCAATTAACCACAGCATTTTTGTTTATGATGGGGACCCCATTGCACATTTTTGCATAAAACCACAATTACAACTGAAACATGTGACCAATATCCTGTGCACTCTGCAGAGAGGCCAATGATTGAATGGCCATATATTCTGAACACCTTTTTGACCCACTAACAGACCCTGTGAGAAACTCGCAGTGCCTTCACCCACAGCTCTCAATTGTGCAAACAAGTGGTACCACTCAGTATGCCCTGTACAAGAGTAATATGCTACATGAAAAAGTACGAAAACAACATCCTGAAAATAGCTAACATTATTTTACATTATTCTGTATATTGAATTGGCAGCCATTCAAAACTGATAGCCTACCTGAATGACAAAGCTATTCAGAGACTGCTGATGCCTAGCTGTGCTCCAAAGTTACCCTCAGGCACTCATGAGGAAGATCGACACGGCCAAGTGAAGATGAAAGCAAAATAATAAATCTACCTGTCTGACTTTCACTCCAAAATCGCGGTGTAGCACCTGTGACTAGGTACATGGGCTCTGCAATACAGAAGGTGAGAGAGCAGAGGCCTGCAGCAACTGTCCACGCGGAACAGCTGTGGGAAGTGGAATGGAAATACCTCCTGTCGCTAGAGAACAGGCGTCGAAGGAGGCATTCAGCTGATGACTGTGTTCTGAGAGCAGGCGTCCAGCTGATCCATCAAGTTTGAAAGGGAGGGAAAGGGAAGGAAGGTGATTGACTTGTAACTCTAAATAAGGCAAGGCTCTAACGCTCTCACACTGCTTCACTGCACCAGGGGCCCCGCAGAGGGAGTGATGCAAGGCGGTGGGGCGGGGCTGGGGAGGGGGAGGGTGGGGGGGGGGGCGAGTTGACGATGCAGCGAGCGCAAGGTAAATTGTTTTCTTTACTTACCTTACTCTATGCCACCGTATGTCCGACTCTACTACCCACCCCACCGTGCCCCTCCTCGCCCCACCCTATAGCTCCACAGCACTCCCTCTGTGAGCCCCCACTGCACATGATACAGAGCTTTAGTTGGGCCCCTGGTGCAGTGAAGCAGCGTGAGAGCCACCACTGTTCATGTGAGCAAACGCTAGAAAGGGATCGTACACTATCACACTGCTTCACTGCACCATCAGCACTGCTAAACATCTGTGTCTTGTACCTGTAAATAAGGCAAGACCCTTAATCCCTCACACTGCTTCACTGCACCAGGATCTTGCAAAAGTTTTGTATCACATGATCACAAGCGAGAAAGAAATCTTACACTAGCTCACTGCTTCACTGTACCACTGTGCAGCTACAGATCTGTATCTAGTAATCCTAACCCAGGCAGGGCTCTTACACCCTCAAACTGCTTTGTTGCACCTGGAGCACTGCTACAATTACACCCAGGTATCCCTCGGTAATGCAGAACTGACACAGTCTCTCATTGATGCGGTGCACAGAAGAACACACACTGCTTTACTGCACCAGGAGCAGTGCTAAGGCTCAGGGCCATATAGCCAGGCGCTAGGCAGAGTTATCACTGCGTTGATGCACTAAGATATTCGTGAAGCTCTGTACTCCATAACCTCAAGCCAAGACAGTGCCATGCAGCCCCCATCTGTACTTGCACATTGTAGGTGCATTCACAAAGCCCAGTGGACAAACCAGCCGGCGCCAGAAAAAGCTCCCACAGACTCACACTTCTCCTGAGCTGATGCGCTGCTCTATGTATACAGACACAGCTTTACAGCCTCACAATGTGCTTTGCACTGAGGCACCGCTTAGGCGCCATACCATGCAAGCATGTACCAGACCGAGCCTCTGCAGCTTCACGCTGCTGTCATGCCCCAGGGGCACAGCTAAATACCATTAATCAATACACACATCACAGTTGTTAGTCACCAAGAGGAGCTGTCAGGCAGAAGGGTCTGCTTGGGGCCACTAGGGTTGGCTTCATACAGAAGCCAATGCGAATCTAACCAGTCCTGGAGCTGCTCTCGTGCTGTTTTCAGCATGAGAGAAGTGCCAGGATTGGTTTGAGCAGGGTAAACCAGCACTTCTTTTGAGGCTAGGGGCCTCTGCCTGCAATTCCTCTGCAGCCCTCTGCAGTTTAACACCTCTGAGATTGGTAAACCTTGATATAGCTTAAACATTCATTTTACATGATTAAATCTCATAATTTGACAAAAGGGCAATTCAGCAGAGTTGTTCTTTAAATTCTTTATTGATGACTTCTTTTTTTCTGACAAGGTAAAACCATAGCCAATGCGTGTCTTCCTCGCGGACTTCTTCAGGGCAAAAACAAAACACACTGTTTTCTATCCTGGGTAGGATTATAGCGTTGCGCAGTTTCTCCTTCAATTGTTAAGTAGTTTGCGATTTTATCTGTTGTGTTGAATAGTCTAAAAGACGATTAAATCAATACATTTTTCGTCATGAGGCAGGTTGTTGGTATAAGTAACCTGTGAGTCCAATGGCGACAGTATCATCCGTGTTATCTCATTTGTAACTTTCAGATTGGTATCTCGGCCGGCGTAGTTGCGTGGCATCCAACGTTCACACATGGCAACTTGCAGTCTTCCTTCGGTTCTCACAGCAGTTTTTAGGCAAACATTTTCTAAGTCACAAGTTCTGGATTTTGGCTATCTGGGCACCTTTGGTACCACCACCAAGAATCCAGTACTGGAGGTGCACCACTTGCAGAGTAAAGATTCACTCAGGCTGGGTCCAGGTGCGGGTTCAAGATGGCGGATGATTGTAATGCCTGTGTGGCTCTGAACAGGAGGCCAGCAAACTAGCCCTTAGAGTCCCTCTGTTAGTCCTGGATTCAGATGGAGAAGCAGAACTCAAGCAGCAGGGTAGGCCCATGAGTGTTCAAGGCAGAAAGCATTCCTCTGGAATTCCTTTAGCTGGTCCAGAAAGTGAATTGAAGAGTGGTTCTGAGGGCCCTGTTTTTATACCTGGTGCCTTCTATGAAGCAAGAAGATGTTTCTAGAGGTTTCTCTTTGTAGTGCTTGGACTTTCCTTACTCTCTGCCCTGGCACCAAGCTGGCTGCAGAGACATGGTAGAGGTGACAAGCCCTGTGTGTGAAGGCAAAGCACAGCCCTTTCAGTTCCAATTGGGCTGTGCAAAGGACCGAACCACCATCCTGCCAGCAGATCCCTCTATTGACAGTAGTGAAAAACGAATGTAGGGATTTTTCACTACAAGGCCATGTATAATTAAAAGTACACGGCCAACTTTTAATTGCAATGCACCTTGCTCACTGGGCTACCTAGGGCCTACTTTATACGCAGTAAAAGAGGAGTTTGAGGCTAAGTTGAATTGGAATTAAAACAGCATTCAGCTGCAGTGGTAGGCCTGGGACATGTTTTGGGGTCTACTTAAGTGGTTGTCACAATACGTGCTGCAGGTCCTCTAAGCATTCAATTTACAGACCCTAAGTATATGATATACCACTCTACAAGGGATTTACAAGTAAACTAAATATGCCAGTCAGGTGTAAACCAATTCTACCATGTTTAGGTGAGTGAGCACAAGCATTTTAGCACTAGTTAGCAGTGGCAAGGTGCACAGAGTCGAAAAAAGAATTTCAGCAAAAAATGGAAGGAAACAGGCAAAAGGTTTGGAGGAAGACTACCCTAAGGCTTACAGGTCTGACAGCAACATAAGACCATAATTAAAACACATGACACATCACAACAAAAAAGTTAAAACAAAATGGAACACAAAAACATCAGCACAACAAAACAATGTAGCACAAAAAGCAACAGAACACATCACCAGAATAGCAAAATGTCACAATAGCAAATGTGCACAAACGTTCTTGTCACACATTATCACCTCCAGAAACCTGTTTTCATAATAAGGAAGTAAAAGTAAGCACTGTCAAAACCCAGACAATATAGGTCACAAATATTGTACTTTTAATGATCTTTATCGATGCAGCCTTTACATCTGCATGGTTGGACAATATCAAGGGCAAAGAACACTGTTCGGAAGGCAAATTGAATGGGACCTATGCAACAGCATAGGTAGCAGCCGCAGTCCCTTCAGGTGACAACGGTGGGGCGATGGGCTGTGTAAGGGGGGATTTCGAGGGACGATGCCGAGGGAAAATTATTTATTTATTTAATTTTCCCTCTGTATCGTCCCTCGAAATCCCCCTTACCCGGCCCCACCGCCCCACCGTTGTTACCTGCACGGAGCGCAGCTGATAGGTAGCTTATTTTGTGAAATGCATAACATTTCTTCCTCAGTGACCGAAATACCCAGGTTATGAAGCCACAAACAATTGTATCTTAAGCATGCAAAATAAAGAGAAACACAGAAGTGTTTCTTTAGAAGCTGGAAAAGCCTTTCCTATTTTTATTTAATCAGCTGTTCTCTCATTTAACGAAGATGATGCCTTTCCTCTCCCTTTTGGAGCTCATCTTTCCTTATTTTTTACTACGAATTGCTCACTGTGAACGAGCAAGGGTTTCTCCATAAATGCCACAGTCAGTAAATGACTATGAATGATCACTTCCTAATTGAAATGCTTGCAAAGGAAACAATATGCTGATGCGGTCAAATCGTTCCCGCAGCTCCTGCCTTGGAACGCAATCCATAGCCTCCTGAAGCGAGGTGGCAACGCCAGGGTTGCACGCACACTTGCCAGTGATTTGTGGTTGCCTTTCAGAATTAATTGCATCCGTTTTTACAAATTTAAGATCCATGACTATTGAATACTCTGAATGAAAACCAACACCAGGCACAGCCGCGCAATCCTATTGGAAAATGGATCGCGTCTGAGGTGAGAAAATTAAGAACACATTAGCCATTTCTTAGTGAGGAGCTATAGCAGAAACACAGCCCTCACAAGAGGACCTTTGTTTAATGCTTGGGTAGAACTAGAATGCTGCTGTCGGCCTAGTATCGGCTTATATGGCCACCATCTTTGATATACTCCCTAACCAACACTGTACTGTACTCTATCACTCTGTAATTTTATTTGAATAGCACTTCAGACCACTGATGAGGCACTGACGTAGCTTTCTGAGTGAGATTCTGGTGGTGTAAATCTCCAATTTCCTAAAAACAAACAAAAAAAATCAGTGGGGTACAGGGTGGAGGGGTGAGATAACCAAGGTTTGGGATGGACTGTTTCCATGAGGAACAGGGCCAGTACAGGCACAGCAGACCCATCTGAGGGCCACCACACCCAAATACCAAGCCAACATTGCATTTATTTGGGGGTGTCACACCCCAAACACCCCCCTGAAGATACGCCCCTGGGCACTGAAGTGCATTATTGGACCGTTAGCATGCTACAGCAAGAGGGAGTGTTTAGTTGGAAGAAAGTTGTACTCTTGCGTGGCCTAGGTGGAAGGATTTTGATATCATATGTGAATGGCCAAGGCGCTCAAAGCCTGCCTTAGTTCACTGCAACCAAGCCTGTAGAGGTGGGAAGCTCCTAACAAGCATTTGCAATGCAATAGGTCTCGCTTTTGTGAGAGTTTAAGTTATTGGCATTGTAAATGACAGTGCCTTTTATTTATGTTTTAATAACCAAAACATAAATAAAAGGCAATGGCATTTACAATGCCAATAGCTCAAACTTGTGTAAATGCGAGACTTATTGCATTGGGAAAAAGTGAAAAGAAAGGAAAAATTGTAAAGGTGAAAAGGAGGGAAAAGAAGGGAGAAATAGGACAAAAAGAGGGAAATTGGAAAAAAATAAATAGACAAAATAAACATTCTGATTTGTAATGTAAATGCAAACATCTGAAATGACATAAAATACAATCACCCAAAAACATAAGTACATAATCACCAAGTCACCTAGCGCCCTGAGACCTTTGTGCGCTTTACAAAAATCTTTGACATTGACATTGACATTGACATTGACATATCAAAGATCAAAGAACAATGAGTTCCGTGGTTGGACAACAAATTGAGGGAGAGACCTACCCCTGAATGTATACATGTCAAAATGACAGACATGTCCCATATGTCATCGTGTGAGATACATAAGCACATCCATTACAGGTTCAAGGAGTTGATTATAATACGAGGTGCACAGCACCCTTTCCAGAGCGTAAGTGCATCAATATATTGTTGGACATTTAAATTATTATTATATTAAGCGAAGTAACAAATGCTTACCAGTAGTCTTTTAAGAATGTTCAGGAAAACCGTAATGCAAAGGGACGTGTTTTGCAAGGTGAAATTACGGCCATGTGCGGGTTGCATCCACTCGGGTCCTGAGCTCATATTAAAGTTCCTTATAGACTATACAAGAGTGGTAAGGGGCAATTTGCAGACATGTCCTGGTTACAGGTAGTCAGAGTCCCAAGATCGTAGTCTGACATCTGTCCATGATATGCTCTGTTCATTGTTTCTTCTGCTTCTGTTCACAGGTAGCCAGGAAACATGCTCTATGGAATCAAACCAGGATCAAAAGAGTAGTTGTCCATGGTGTGCACTCAATGCAGACAGTGAGGTAAATGCTTTACACGGTCCACCCACGGGTGACGGAGTAGTAGACCAATGGCATCCACAGGTTACAGGCAGCCAGAGTGGATGCAGAGGATAGGGTATAATGTCTAACTCCTACAGATAACAGTAATTCCTTTGCCATTGATAATTGTTGGACTTGGCCCTTTTTGGCTAAAGTTCCCTAAACTTTTTGCAGAGGAGAGCAGGAACGCTCTCGCCTTGGAAGAGAAGAAGATTCTCTTAGCTTATAAGTTAAGCATGAGCAGGGCCGGCTTTAGGGCAGTGCGACTGGTGCAACCGCACTGGGCGCTGACCTGTGGAGGGTGCGCGGACATGGGGGAAGGAGGGCACCGTATTTTGCAATAACCTCCCATTGGAGAGATGAGAAGCACTTTTGCCCGGTGGTGCGAGAAAATCCGAGGAGGCGGTCATGGGGTGTGGGGGCGCCAAAATGATTGTCGCACAGGGCGCCACCGGCGCTAAAGCCGGCCCTGAGCATGAGCGAACTGGACATGAAGGTTAAACAGGCAGAGTCGAGTTCGAATGGTGGCAGCACACAACCAGTACCAGCGGGTAAGGTGTACATTCCCAAAGATGTAGTGCGAGATTACCAAAGGGGTGATGATATTTATGCGTGGTTCACAGCATATGAGATCGCACTGAGGATGAATGAGGTGCCTGAGAAGCATTGGGGGGCGGGCCTATGGAAACACATTGAGGCTTCTGGGAGGGATGTTTTACTCCCTTTAGAGAGGGCGGGAACACTGACCTACGCCAATATGAAGGAGGCTTTATGCCTCAGGTATGGGCTCACTCCGGAGCAGTATCGGCAGAAACTCAGGAACTTCAAGAAACTGGAATCCAGTACTTGGGTGGAGTGTGTGAATGCATACAAGCGTGCACTGGATGGTTGGATGAAGGACAGTAAGGTAACTGATTTTAAGGGCTTAAGAGATTTAATTAGTTGGGAGCACTTGCGCAGTCTGTGTGTTCCAGAGCTGCACCAGCATCTTTTGGACAGTAAGCTGACTGATCCCGGTAAGCTTGCTGGAGAGGCGGACAGCTAGACCAGCACCAGGGTCCACAAGGGGATTTGAGGTACCACTACCAAAGGTGTACAGGGTCCCCCGAAGAAGGTGGGGGAGGATAAGGGTAACCCAAAGGGGTTCTCTAAAGGGCCCCAAAGTAGTTCCCAGGTGAAGGGGTCTCAGTCCCCCAAGGCAAAGAGGTCCTGGTCCCCTGACGGCAAGCGGGACTACAGAGGTCCTCCTACTTGTTATTTCTGTAAAGAAATGGGTCACATTGCCCCTAAATGCCCCAAGAAACCACCTGCACCCACTGGTGCTCCAACACTGGGGTTAGTGAGTGTAGCGCTGGGGTGGGAATTGAGTGCTTGGAATGGGGAGGAACAAGCAGTTATGACCCTGGTCTCATTAGGAGATCGAGAGATGGTCCAGGAAGCCTCTCAGCCTGAGAATACTAAGAATTACAGGCAGTGGGCGACCATCAATGAAAGAAGGGTAGAGGCTCTGAGAGACACAGGAGCCGGTTTGACATCTGTCAGGTGTCAGTGGGTGTCTGAGGAGCAGGTAATTCCCAATGTACTTAACCCTGTAGTTGCAGCAGACAACTCAGTGCGCCTCTGCAAGGTGGCACTAGTTCCCTTTGAGTGGTGGGGTCTCAGGTTACTTGAAGGTCATTGTAAGCCCGTCCATGCCTGTAGACTGTCTGTTCGGCAATGACCCCTGGAAGGCGGTGGAGCGCCAGGCGCATTTGGAGATGTTGGGTCTGTCTGAGTGGGCACGTGTGACGACTTGGTCTATGGCAGCCAGTAAAGGTGATCAAGAGGACCTGGAGCCTGAAACCGTGGCCCAGGTGCCTGTCTTAAAGAGAAGAGGCAGGGGGTGTGGGAAACCGGCCCCCAAAGTTCCCATGGTCCAGGAGGAGGCAAACCTTGAGGGGGATGCCCTGGAGCCTACGGGGGAGCAAGTAGCTGAACTGAGGGGCCTACCTGAGCTGCCCTTAAACCTTTTTTCTGACATTGTGTTGCCAACTTAGATGCTTTGGGACCTTTGCCACTGCTGATCAGTGCCAAGGTGCAAGTGCTCCCTGTATAAAGTGTAATGGTAATTGGTTGTCCATGATTGGTATGTTTACCTTACTAGTAAAGTCCCTAGTAAAGTGCACTATGTGTGCCAGGGCTGGTAATGCAAATGCTACTAGTGGGCCTGCAGCACTAATTGAGCCACCCATACAAGTAGCCCTAAAGAGAGAACTCAGGCCTTCCACTGCAATGCGTGCACGCAGTTTGTTAAACTGCCTTGTTGTCCTAATGAGTGCACCCACTTGCCAGGCCTCACCCTTCGCTTTTTGTGCACATCAGACACCCCTATGGTAGGTCCCGGGTACCCCCCTGTTTTTCACTGTTGCAAGGCCATCTTGCCTATCGGAGAGGATGTATGTAATTACGTCTCATACTAATACCAAGCGTGCCATTACAACGCGGGTATTACTACGCGATGTCAATGACATCGCATGCCATTACATCGCATACTTTTACCACGAGTATGCCTTTACCACGCATGCCATTACAATGCAAAGGCATGCGTGGTAAAGCTGTCACCGTCTCTGCTCCCGGTTCCTGTTTCCTGCGTCGTCAGAGGTCCACATCGAAGTGAGGAAACAGCCTCAGTTTCCTCACAACGACGTGGATAGGCATTACATCGCATGCGTTGTAAAAGCGCATGCGATGTAATGGTATGCATGGTTTTTACCACGCGTTGTAACATCGCATGCCTTGTAACGCATGCGATGTAATTGCAACGCGTGGTAAAAACCGCGTTGAAATGGCTGTTGCCCATCGGACAGAATGGGGAAGGCTGTGTAATATGTTTCCAGCCTATCTTCCAAAAGGCTTAAGATGAAGAGGTGTAGTTTAGTGTGCCTGAACTCACCATTTAATAACACATCTTTTTATGAAGGTGGTTTTTGAATTGTGTGTTTAGAAACCACGCTTTTAGAAGTGGCTGTTTTTTTTGTTCTAACAATTCTGTGTTTCTCTGCCTGGTTGTGGATTGACTGTCTGGATTTGAATGTGATAGGATCTGGGAAATGTCTTGACCCAGGGGAGGAGGTGAGACAGAAACAGGCTGGCCTGCATCTGGAGTGTAGGGGAAGGAGTAGCCCCTGGAGGTGAAGAGGCCTGGGTTGCTGCCATAAAACACTGGCTCCATCTCCTGCTGTGTGATTGAGGACCCAGACCCCCACTATCAAAGGAAGAAGGTGTCACTGGCAGGGAAACACCCAGAACTGGTTTGGACAGGGGTCTGTGCCCCCTGAACACAAAGACTTCAAAGACATTTAGGGGTATAACTATGAGAGCTGAAACCCCTGAACGTTGGACTGATTAAGACTGGAAAAGGATTGAAACTACTTTGTGGTCAAGAGAAATCTCTGCCAAGGAAGAAACAGCTAAAGAGACTGAAGGAAAGAGTTGACCCTTGCTGCGTGTTCTGGGGCTATAAAGTGCAAACAACAAATGGTACAAAAGGAAGAGATAAGGAAATAACTTTGGTCAAGAGCACGCTAATTAACTCTATATCTAGTTGTGATTTAAAATATCAGTATACGGTACTTGATAAAATGTGTTAATCATCCTGCACTAAGTGACCGCTGATCATTGTTGGATTGTATATATTCATTGTTGTTGTTTTGTTTAAGTTTTTCTATGTGGAGTGTATGTAAATTTGATTTGTGTACAGAGAAATGTCTGAACCATACATGGTCAGTTATTCAGAAGAGGACATTAACAAGCTGAAACAGATCCCGTCATTATTAGGGGGTGACACTTCAGGGACTAGCAATCTGAGTTATAATTCAGACAAAGGGGAACGCCTTATTCAACTCAAAAAGAAGAATACTAGGACCCAACTCCATGCCCAAGTTTTGTTGGAATACCTCAAATCCAACACCATACCTGTAGGATTACAGGTTAAAAACATTCCAGTAATCTTCATAAACGATAAAGCATATCTGGTGGACTTCAGTGGGGTGGGAACTAAATGTTCACGCGATTGGATCGTGTTGTCAATTCAGACGGCATTAAGAATAAGCGAAGAAGAGTTAAAAGAAATCAAACAATTAGAAGAGGAAATTGGAGGAGACACCTCAATATCAGATGCGAAGGCACTGCTAGAAAGTATAGAGAGAACCTTAGCTGACTTCAAAACGCACACTGTAAATTTAAAAACATCAAAGGTGGTGAAAGACATTAAGAACTTTAAATTAGAGTGGGTTTACCCTTACCTGAAAGAAGATTTCTTTAAGAATAATAATCCGAGCAGTCTGAACCTACAATACAGAGGAAGGTCTCGAACTAAATTTGTGACCTTCTCTGAATCCTCATCTTCCGATTCAGATCAAGGAAGCGGGTACTTTTATCCACCGTATCCGCCACAGCAGCCGTACTATCAATATCCCAGAACCCAGCCCCCCCCTCCTTTTTTAGACAGAGGCGGGCACCGGGGACGGGGTTTCAGAAGGGGATGGCAACCCCCGCCTCAGCAGAACCAGGAACAGGGGTTCTTCAGGACCCGACACAGAACTTACAGGAGGTAATTCCGAGTGATATGGAAGAGCATTATCCAGAGAGAGTCACTTTGCCAATTTACAATCTGTCGAAACATTCGTTATCAGAAACAGAAATAAAAGTATTGCAAAAGGGCTTATCCTTTGTCCCTACAGTGTTGCAGGATCCTGTTGCAACTAAAATTGAAGTTCTACAATTTCTCAGAAAAATCAGACTTAGGGTCTTTTTTTCGGAGTATAATGATACTGACGAAATCAATATCAGCGGGCTAAAGAAAAAATCTACTTTTTGCCCTCAACGCATGGCTATGCCTGAGGAGGTCCTTATGTTTGAAGATCAGGTCTTGCGGGAAGTTGATCAACTGAATACCAAACAAATCAGTTTCAAATCTAACTTTTCCAAACAAGAACTAGTGGCTTTAAAACAACTTGCTTTGAACCCTTTGACGGTCATTAAACCGGCCGACAAGGGTGGGGGGATCGTATTGTGGGACAGCGAACAATATGATGTGGAGATCCAGCGCCAACTGGATAATAGAGACCATTATCGTCTCATTACAGAGAATCCCACGGCCAGATTAAAAGCTCAAATATTATATCTGACTACTGAAGCAATGGACCTGGGTTTTCTTTGTAAAAAAGAATATGAATATCTTAACTTCACCGACCAAAAGATCCCTAACATATATGTATTGCCGAAAATACACAAAAACAGTTCCCATCCTCCCGGGAGACCCATCATTGCCTCCTGTGGGTCCGTGCTGGAGCCACTGGCAAAATACATAGATGTATTTCTGAAGCCATTTGTTCCTCTTACACAAGCATACATCAGAGATACCATGGACTTCATTTCCAAAATTGAACTCTCAATGTTCGATGGAACCCAGCAGCTGCTGGTTTCCTTCGACATTGAGAGTTTATATACTAACATACCACAAGACGAAGCTTTGATAATCATGCGGGTGGTACTTAATCAACGGCCCCGACCGCATCAGGTGCCCACTGAATTTTTAGTTGCCCTAGCCCAGATTTGTTTAAAAAATATTTTTTTCACGTTTAAAACAGATTTATTTTTGCAGATTAAAGGCGTAGGGATGGGGTGTTGTTTCGCCCCTGAAATTGCTAATTTGGTTATGAATCAATTTGAAATGTCACACATCTTTGATGTCCTGTCCCCCTTTAAAGATCATATCCTGAAGTGGGTGCGGTTCATAGACGATGTGTTTATGATATGGAAGGGTACACAGGATCAGCTGACACAATTCCATGGTGATCGTACCAAGCAGCCAGGACCTTGCTTGCCTGCTGCAGCGCTTCGTGGGATATTCAGAAACCCGGAAGGAAGAAATGAGTTGATCGGACTCGTTAATATAGCAGTTTGGAGGTTCTGTATCTTGAAGGACCCTCACCTTACGTGATATTCACAACCGAATCGCATTACAGTGGGCAACTGCCTCCGTGTGAGTCTTCTCTCACAGGGCACCCGGCTGGGTACCTGTGAGTATTTTATCCTTTCACTTTAAACACGGTGTCACTGTACATTTACATGCTAGACCAGTTTTAGACGT
The DNA here is from genome assembly GCF_964204655.1 of Triturus cristatus. Classification (NCBI taxonomy): domain Eukaryota; kingdom Metazoa; phylum Chordata; class Amphibia; order Caudata; family Salamandridae; genus Triturus; species Triturus cristatus. Next base: position 633,325,045 of record NC_140589.1, on the reverse strand, counting down.
TAAGGTGTCCCTATATTAGACTGTCCTGACGAGACCCTTTAAACCTGGAATAGGGTCGAAACGCCGTTGACGCGATAGGCAAATCACTCAATCAACACCTACATTAATTAAGTGTTGTTAATTTGAATTATTAATTACTAGTGATTGCCTTTGTAAAGAGAAATGGAAACCTTGTCTGTATGTTGTATGTTATGTTAATCTTTTGTGTAAGGTTTTTTTCATTGAGACACTATTTTGTAACTTGTATGTTTAATGTTAATTTGTATCGTAAATTTATGTCCATTTTTTGTGTAAATATTTCAGAAATATAAACGGAAAATATTCTTCATAAAAAAGATCAAACGTGTATGGCTTTGCCTTTTCTTCTGACATCTTTCATAATCCCCTTTTCTTCGATCATTATTTTAGATTATATACTATATTATTAAGTATCAATCCGCATGAGCTATTGTTTCCTTACAGCACATAATACCCAGGCTCCTTGTGGGTAGGGTTTCCTTGTTTCCCAATCGAACAATTCCATTCTTGGCTCAATGCAAGGACACCTGATTTAAAATTCACTATGTCATCAAGTGATAAACGTATCAACTTCCTGGATGTGTGGATTTTTGAAAAAGAGGGGAAACTGGAGGTGGACTTGTTTATCAAGCCCACCGATAGGAACACTCTATTAGATTATACCTCTGGACATCCACGTAATCTCAGAGACAACTTGCCCTACGGCCAATTTTTGAGAGTGCGACGTAATTGCACTAATAAAGATGATTATTTCAGAAACGCCAAAATGCTCCAACAAAAACTTATAGCACGAGGGTACCCAAAGAAATTGGTTAAGGGAGCATTAAAGAGAGCTTGGTACACACCGAGGGAAACACTCCTTGTACCTAAAACGAAACAGGAAAATGAGCAAATGGTTTGTGTACTTACATTCAACCCTAAGGCTAATAAGATCAAGCAGATTATTCTAAGAAACCTCAAATTGGTGGAACATTTGAATATCTCTAAGCCATTATTTGCGTTCCGCAGAGGGAAGAATCTTAGAAATCATCTAGTTAAAGCCACCCGCCTTCCCATGGTACCCACTGACCTGAAAGGAATGATGGGCCTTCCGGCCCTCATCGGACATTTCCGGTGCAATGGTTGCGGGGTATGCATGCAAACAAAAAACTCTAAGTGTGTGGAAATCAATAAAGTAGTGCATTCACAGCTAAGTTTTTCTAATTGCAACACCACAAATGTGGTGTATGCAGTCACATGTCCATGCGAAAAAACATACATTGGACAGACGACTCAGGCCGTAAAGATGAGGATTTTACAACATAAATCCCGTATACGTTGTGGAACCATAGGGGCTCCTATGGTACAACATTTCATTGAAATGAATCACAATGAAGATGACCTTTACTGGACTGTGTTAGTGGTGGTGAAAGCATTCACTAAAACAGCACTACAAAATAAGCTTAATCATCTTGAGGCACGAATGATCGAACGTTATCATACATCCAGATTAGGTTTAAACGACCGCGATGAAATCTGGGCGTTGATATAAGTACCGTAGTCCCGTATCTCTGTCCTCTCGATACTGTACTTAGTATAGGGTTATGGGCCTTGTATTACAAGGTCCAGACTAGTGCGAATGCCCTATTACATTTCCCGTTACACATTTTAGTCATGTTTTTATTTATTTGTTTTGTATTAATAGATTGTGCATTGATCAAGCATTGTCTGAGCGGTCGCCTGTGTTGCCCATGGGGAGTAGTTTGCGGTGGTGGTGCCATGTGGGATGTCGACCCCTAGATATTGTATATACGGTCTTGTCCCCAGTAATAGACTCTGTGAACAGTATGGGAATACCTCTTCTCTTGGCAGTTCTGTGATTGTGAGGCACCTGGGTTTCACTTCTATCTCTGACGATCTGATGTTGTCTTGTGATTCATACCCTAGAGGTAGATGGTAGCGCCAGCAGAGATGCACCCCCTGTTTAGATGACCTTTGTGTTCCCTCCTTTGATTCACTCTTCAGAGGTAGAGGGTATCGTGAGTTTAGACTAACTCCGTGTTAAGATGGCCGACACGTTTTACTCACTAGTGGTATCCTTTCTCTATGTTTATTCCCCTCGACCAGCGCCGGTAATATAGGAACTGGTGCAGCTCGCAGCCTCACGCAGACCGGCGCCTTAGGGATTGTCGAGTGGAGTGGCTGTGTGTTCCGGACTTTTTAGTCGGATAACTGTCGAAGTAAGTGCCGTCACGCTAGTTGAACAGGATTTGGACTTATGTGTTCTGTTTGCCCCCGACGAGTTCTCTAAGGTTCTTGGCTTTTTGCCTCTGTAGGTAGCGATCCTATTGGAAAAATTAAACAAGTTGTCGACATCCAGTGTGATCAGGGAGGACTTCCTGTTGAAGGAAGGTAAGCCCCCTCGGACTCAGTACCCCATAGTGTATTCCCCTCTGTTACATTAATTGCGCCGCCATGTGTGTTTAGCCTCTGGTCTCCTTGTCGATAGGTTCGGCACCCTTCTGGGTATCTGGGGACCCGGATGACCCGCACGTTGGAGCGTCCATTGGGCCACCTTACCTCTGTGAGTGCCATATGTTGGTCTACACCTAAGAGACACGTAGTAGTAGCACTAAGCATGCGTGCTTTTTGACGGTGTATTTTAGCCATGGGTGAGAGAACGTGAGATTGGGTTCCCCCGAGGTCCTTGCACTCCTTGTGGTGGGGGCACCACCTGCAAGGGTGGGCTGTGCACTGGGTCTGTGTTGTGACACTATTTCCGCCAGTCTTAGATATTGACACGCTGGTGGTCATATAATTATAGTCCCTTTGCTATGAATATACAGATTCCCCTCGGGTATCACTTTCAGGTGTAAGTCCCTGGTTCACCTTTGTGCCCCTTGGTGATGGTCACCGACTACAGGCTCCCCGCAGGGCGGCATGGAGAACTGCTACGACTTTGCTTGTGATTAAGTTCATGTGTAGGCAAGATGATTTATTTTGATATTCATATTTATACGTGTATATACTTCTTTTTTGTAGTGTGTGTACATTCCTTGTATTAACCCTGTCCTGAGGAGACCGAGGAGAATGTATGGCCGAAACGCAATTGCGTAGACCCGGTTTTGAAGGAGGAGTCCTTGAAAATAAGCACAGTGTGGTTATTCACTGTTGAGTGTGCTGAGAAAGTCCGACAATAATTTGTTGAGTCGCAGCGCGCTCTGTGGACTACCTTCCAGTGGTTCGTCCTGAAATTATTAGGAGGACACTAACAGAAAATTATATGTTTGTTTAGGGGTTAACTTTTTTGTGTGTATAAGTCTTTCTATGTTTGTGACGTTCTGCACATGCTCAATTTATGTATATTTGTAATGTTGTATTTTTTGATTTGTTGCTTCCATCAAGGTCCGTTGTCATTTTTTGATGCAGGAAAGTCCAAATATTTTGATAAAATCTGTCTAGATTAATAAACTAGATATAGAGTTAATTAGCGTGCTCTTGACCAAAGTTATTTCCTTATCTCTTCCTTTTGTACCATTTGTTGTTTGCACTTTATTGTTCCTTACCCAGGTATTAAAAGGGTCAATTGGGTATAACCCTGTTGTTTGCCAGGTGTGTTCTGGGGCTGGCCTGCAATTTACTGATTTAACCAAGGAGAGGCTAAGGGACTTTGCAGTGTCCCCCTGCTTGAAAGGACTTTGCTGTGTGCTGTGTCCTGATGTAACTTGCCCCCAAGGGCCCAAGGAGAGCTGGCTCCCTGTTGTGGAAACTCAGAAACATAAAAGTTTCCAGGACAGTCTCAGCGACGCTGTGTGCATGTGCTCTTTGAAGCCTGAGACCTTCGTGAGGATTGTCCTGTGATTGTGTACACCCTGAGTCCAAGTGAGTCTAAGCGACGCTGTGTGCATGTGCTTCGTGCAGCCTGAGGTCTTCGTGAGGATTGTCCTGTGATTGTGTGCACCCAGAATTCAAGTGAGTCTCAGCGACGCTGTGTGCGTGTGCTTCGTGCATCCTGAGACCTTTGTGAGGATTGCCCTGTGATCGTGTACACCTGAACTTCAAGTGAGTCTCAGCAACGCTGTGTGTGTGTGCTTCGTGCAGCCTGAGACCTTCGTGAGGATTGCCCTGTGATCGTGGGCACCCGGAACTTAAGTAAGAATTGTCCTGTGATCGTGTGCACCCGGAGTCCAAGTGAGTCTCAGCGATGCTGTGTGCGTGTGCTTCGTGTAGCCTGAGACATTTGTGGGAAATTGCCCCGTGACTGCGTGTCCCGGAGCAGTCTTGTTCTCTTCTTTGATCGACAGCGTGACCAGAAGCGCTGCGATCGTAATTGCCATCGGTCCAGACCGGCATCCCCAGAGGAGCTGTGAGAATTCACCACCGCCGGCCCGTGCCTGCCTTTGCCAAGGAGAGACCTCGAACCATCACCGTCGGGGGTCCGAGTTCCACTACCCAAGATCAACAAAGTCGCATCGGAGGTCCAAGCCTCGAGGAGAGGAGAGGAGAGGTGAGTGAGATCGTACCCCCATGTAACGCTCATGGCGGGGTGCGGGCTACGAGAGAAACGCTCTCTGCCTTTCCCATCTTTGCAGTGCAAGCCTCCGCTCAAGCTCTTATCCCAGCTCATACTTGCTGAGGAGTGCCAGTACCAGGGCCGGAGTGTGGAGCTGCACTTTGTTTTCCATCATACCCGTGTTTGGGGGCATATTTTGGCAGTAGCTGACCACGAGTCAGTAAGAGTGGCATAGGGACCGTCCAAAGCACTGCAATCGGTGCCGGAGTACATTAATTGGCATTACGAACTGCCTGATTGTTGCATTATTTTTGCATTACGAACTGCCTGATTGTTGGATTACGAATTGCATTATTTTTGTATTACGAACTGCCTGGTTGTTGCACTACGCATTGCATTATTTTTGCATTACGAACTGCCTGATTGTTGCATTACGAATTGCATTATATTGGCATTACGAACTGCCTGATTGGTGCATTACGACTGCATTATTTTTACATCACGAAGTGCCTGATTCTTGCATTATGAACTGCATAGCATTTCATTAGGACTGCATTGGATCATCGAGAATTGCTCATTAATACTGTAGGAACCTACAAGCGCTTGCTGGACTAATAACTGGCAAGGTGAAAAATTACAAATAACCATATGTTGGATTTTTATCGTGTGGTCTATCTTGTTTTTATAAACATTTAATTGTTTTTTATGAAACTCAAGTGGAGTCCATTTGTGGTGTTATCACTGGGTTACTGAGAGCGTGGTTGCAAATACTTTACACATTTGCTTTGGAGATAAGCCTGGCTGCTCGTCCTAAGCTACCAAGGAGGTGAACGGGGGCTATCTGAGAAGGTGTCCTTCCTTTCCCTGACTTAGAAGCAAGGGTCCCTATTTGGACTAAGGTACCTACCTCAGCCAACTAGAGACACCCAGTTCTAACAATAATTAACAGCACTAGGCACTTTTCAGACTTTTGTTTTTTACAGATTTATATAGTGCAAACTCAAACTGAAGGTCCTGGAGCACTTTACATGAGCACCAGTTACGTTCCACAAGGACACATTAATTTGTGGGCAGGCACGGGGAGATTACGCGATTTGCCCAGCATCACAGGATGCTGAACCAGCGCCGGGGCTCGAACATGGTTCTCCAGCTTCAAAGTCGGCAGCTCTGGCCACAAGCCCACAGCAAACCTGGGAGTCCATGGCATGAACTGTATAAATGCAGCAAGGAAAAGCTCTCCATAAGGTCACCCCAAGAGTGACAGAGGAGTCGTCCATGGCGTACACTGGTTACACACAGACTGGTAAATCATCTTAAGGATCAACCAATGTGTGAATGAGTAGAAGCTCAGCCGCTTGCACTAGTTACAGGAAGCCAAGGTGAACACCCTTTAAGGTCCAGCAGTGAGCGTCAGTTTTGCAGCCTATGGGCTCCAGGTTGAATCTTCTATAGGATATTTATAGTGGATTAACCAGTGTACGAGTGAAATTAAAACTGGATGAAAGAAAAATAGCCACAAATCCTCAGAAGCTGCAAAAGGCAGTAAATCTTGCTATGTAGTGGGTTCAGCACAGGTCAGTGAATTGCATTGGACTCACGATGGTAAAAACACACAGCCAGTATGTACAGTTATATCAACAATGTGATTGCTTTATTAAAACTGCTTCTTTAAGTGTCTTATTCCACCTTCAGTTGTAGTCTCAATCTGGGCATGTTAGAAGGTGGTTCTGACCATATGAGCCGACCGAATTTTTTGATTTTTGAACACCTAATTGTTTTGCCTTTACTCTGGGAGAGCCTAATAAGCTGGGACTCACAACAGAACACAGGACGCAAATGGTGCCGCATGTGTGTCCAAATTGGCCAATCACATCTGGCATAGCAGGAAACTGTGAAATGACAAGGTATAATACAACCTCACATCCCTGATGTAGTACAAATGTCCACTGTCCCGCATTAAATAGGCATCTCCCCACAAACAGTCACAATGTACATTGTCATGCAGTCTGTATGTAAACTTCGCCAATGCATCAACATACATGGAACACACTGTCAAACTTCATCTCCCCTTTATATTGCAGAGGGACAATCAACACCTCCTGCAGAGCAAACCCTACATCGCGTCAGTGATGATGGAGGCGACCCCCAAGACATCGACCTAGATGAACTCCAACGGTTAATGGATGCCCTCCGCACCCCACCTCCAGTAGCAGCATCGAGGTGAGCCCACCCCCTTCACAGACCACCCAGCAGGAAGCACCCACCACCACATCTGTCTCACAGCACCTCACTGAAGAACACATGGCGTTCCAACACTGTGTGTTAGACTGCCAGAGGTGGCTGGCTGAACAAGTGCGGGTGGGGTTCGGACTCATGGCAGCCAAACTAGATGCCATACGTGGGTGTCTAAGTCCCATCAGGGACCACTTACACTCCCTAACGGACACCCACAGTCCCCCCCATGCCCTCCAACAATCCATGGATGGCGTCGCTGGAGTCATGACTCAGTGACAACAACAACTGTCCAGTCAGAGTGGTTACAGCGATATCATCCGTGATTTGGGAAAAATGAGGAGGGTCATGGAGAGCATGGAGCGGATGTAGGCGCAAAGAATGGCTACCATGGCTTCAGACGAGAAAGCTGTAGATGGGATCTTCCAAGCCCTGCAGATCCTCATCATGGGAGTGATGCCACACGACATTGTGCAGATGAATGCTGATGCTACTTCTACATCCACATCTCCGGCCCCTGATGTGTCAGTGTCACACAGTGCTGCAGACCAAACACCACCACCCACATGTGAGGCACATGAAACATCAGAGGCCGAAGATAAGGATGAATCGGCCTTAGTGGTAAGTAGGAAGCAGTAGCATTCATCTCTGCCATATGGCTTCTTTCTGCTTGGTTCTGCCCTCTGCATCATGCCCTGGAATAACACCTTCCACTGTCCCCCGATACACTCAGCAACACTAACCTTGCACCTCAACATGGACTGCCATATACACTTTGCAAAACAATGACACAGCAATCAGCCTGCGGACTGGACTCTTATCCCTCCGAGTAACTTGTCAATCCCCGAAGGACTCTGGCTGGCCCTCCACGGGACAACATTGTAAAGTGTTGTCTGCATGGCCCAGTACTAAGACAGCTTCAAAACTACACTAAACATGAATAATACATTCCAATACACACAGATGTGTCATGTCCATGATTAATCAAGTATGAAAGCCTGGACGAATGTAGGGGCAGTGATTCCCCCTTACTTCCATGTTGCTCATGTTGTGGAACCATGGTGCAGGGTGCACAAATGGTCACAAATGACAGCCTATATGTCACAAATGACAGCCTATATGTAATGATTTGGGACACATGTGAAACGCTGAAGAGTGGGATTCCGTACTATCTTTGACACACAGAAATGGCATTTCGAATACGTGACACCCCAAAACAGCCTCTCTGTACAGAGGTGACGCACCCAACACCTATTCTCAATTTCCGAGATTGTTAGCGCTACATGTTGCACTTAAACTTGTCAGAGTGATGTGCTTGTACTGAGGAGTGACATGCACTCAGGGAATGTGTGTTGGAATGCATTTATTAGCACATGCTGTGCTTGTGGTCATTTTGTACTGTTCCATGATTGCTAAAGACTGTGACAATTTGACGTGCTCATGGGAAGAAATTGTCAATGATGTTGTTCCTACGGGCTATTCCTGCTGCAGCTGCAGTGGGGTGTGGTCCACCTGCCTCATCTTCCTCATCATCGTCCGGTGCATCTGGCACTTGTAGCCATGGGGCATTGGTGCGTACACTTGTTTTGTGCAATACACAACATGCAACGATCATCTTGCACATGATGTCTGGGCTGTACAGAAGCCTTTCCCCTGTGATGTCCAGACACCTGAAACGTGACTTCAACACTCCAAATGTGCATCAACGATGCCCCTGGTGCATTTGTGGGCCGCATTGTACTGCCTGTGTGTTCGGGGCTAGGAGGGGTGTCATCACCCAAGAGCAGAGGGCATATCCTTAGTCACCTGTGACAGTGCAGAGAGACATGAGTCAATAGTTGGTTCTGCATGATGTGTTGGCAGGCTCACTGGTTCTTTGGTGTGTGATATGTGTGACCTAGTGATTCCTGTTTGACATGTACTGCTTGTAGCGAATGAGCGGCGTCAATGTGTATTATGTAGCCTCACTGCTGCTCCTCCCTCCCCCGAGCCTATTTACTATTGTGTGCAGCACTTGCACTCCTACGGCACACCATTGTCATGCCTGTCTGCGCATGTCCATAAGCCTGAAAACGACACTGTGATGTTGTGCGTTGAAGGTGGGTGGCCACCTGTGTGTAGGCTTATGGTAAGGGTGGGGCGGACACAGAGCAGAGTTCATGGCTGGCTGAACTCATGTTGTGGTTGAGGGTAGACCTTTGGCTTATGCTGTGGTAATAGCAACACACACAACAGTTGGCATGTATGAACCTGGACCCCGAGTGGGCTTGCGCTCCCTCATTCGCCCCTTCCGCCGAGCCCGCACTCCGGGGGCATGCTCCATTGCAACATTGTTCATTGCGGTAAGGGTGGCGCTGACACTACAACAGAGACACATGCATTAGTCACTGCCTTGGCAAGGCCAAAACGTAACCACGTCCAGAGCCCCGGTGGTCCCTCATGCATACATAATGACCACACGGACACACTTAGATAGTTTGTGGAACTGGTTACGGGCACGTGCGCCTGGCCCCTTTTATCGCCAGGGTCACATGTCCAGTGACGCCTGTGCTGGATGGGTGTGGGGTGAGTGTACGCCAGCCCTCATGAAGTGGTTGGTGCTTGCAACAACTTGAACAGTGATCACTATTAAAGCGGAAACAGAGCACAAACAACTGCAAAGCCTCATGGTGGTAGCCGGAGCAAGTACAGAGGTCACCCAATATGCAATCAGCAGGGTCTGTGAGTTGCAGTGCACTGAGGTTGGGGCACCAGAGCTGAGCGTGTTCATGTGAAGAAATTGTCTAGGATTGTGTCCCTTCAGGATATTCCTGCTGCAGCTGCAGTGGGGTGTATTACACCTGCATAATCTTCCTCATCATAGTCCCAGGTCTTCCCCACTGCCTGAGGTGACATTGCTGCGTGAGCTGTCCACAGCACAAAACTCAATCAGAAAGGGTCCATGAGTTGTGGTGCACTGAGTTAGTGGCACCTGAAGAGCTGAGCAGGGTTTCAAGCTTATGATGGCATCCACGACAAATGTGAGCAGCTCTAATAGTCTGGCTGTAAGACTCTTTCGACTCTGGCAGTTGTTGATTGGAGGTTGTCCTGACTCGATTTGATGGGTGGACCGCAGTTGAGACCGGAGGCAGCGGTCAGCGCAGGGCCACAGACACATGGCGATGATGACCCACAGGCCATCGACCCAGAGTGGTGGCCCCGGATGCACTGCAGCCGGCACAGGCAAAACCACAAGGGACGGTAACTTGCGGTGCACTGAGGTAGGGCCACAAGAGCTGAGCGGGTCCTTGTCGATGTCCAAGTTGAATTTCGCGGAGTGTTTCGGGGGACAGTGGAAGGTGTTCTTCCAGGGCATGATGCAGAGGGCAGAACCAAGCAGAAACAGGCAATGTTGAGGAGATGAATGCTACAGACTCATTCTGAACACCAAGTCAGTATCAGCTACATGATGATGAAGGCCATATACTCGGATGCCACCAAAGTTCAACCAGAGAGTGTCCATGAATTTAGGGCACAGAGTTAGTGGCACCAGAGCTGGAAGGGGATGCAGTCTGCGATGAGGCCTGTACAATGATATGAACTCTGCCATGAAGAAATCAAGATTCAGTTGCAAATGTGTGACCTACTCGACTGCAGTGTAGGCCGGAGGCAGCGGTCAGCATGGGCCCACAGCCAGGTGTCGTTGGCTTGCGATGCACAGAGTTAGTGGCACCACAGCAGTTGTTGGTAGTGTTCGATCATCTTCGTAACGATGATCCTTTTTTCCTCCGGACTGAACCGTGTCTTCCTCTTACTCCTCTTCTTGCGTACAATGATATGAACTCTGCCATAAAGAAATCAACAATCAGTTCCAAATGTGTGACTTACTAGAACACAGTGTAGGCCGGTGGAGTAGGTCAACGAGAAAGGAGTGCTGGGGGCCTGTGTTGTTGAGGCCATGATGGTCTGAGGAGGCTGCCAAGGTCGCGGGCCTCGGCCTTGGAGCTTGCACAGGCACGTGGTGGGCCCTCTTTGACACACGCCGGTGTCGGCAGGCGAGCGGTGAGGCCTGGTTGCGCAGCGGCGGCCAAGACGGGTCTGGGGACCTGCGGCCTGGGGTGCAGCAGGTGCACATGATCGCAGGCACCGCCGCTCACGGCATCGGCCTTGTGGTGGGCTGGGTGGTGCCGCCCTGGCAGACACTTCGGCCATTCCGGAAGAGAACCACGCCCAGAGCAACAGGCTTATTATTCACACCCCTACGCTGGCCTGGCGTACGCCGGGCCAGCCCTCTCCGCTCATGCTTACAGGGGGGGACGTAACAAGCTACATTTCTGTGATCTTCCCCACTGCCTGGGGTAACATGGTTGCATCCACTGTTCACTACACTCCAAACACCAGCAGTATATGTTGACATGGGCATGTCTGTGGTCTACATACTGCAGTCTGTCCAGCATATCCAGCCACACTTGGCATTATGTACATTCTCATTCATGTGTCACTTGCCTCCCTCGCACATGCCTGTTTCCCACCTCTCCCCACGTTCTGCTATTGTGTGGCTGAGGTGCCATGCCGTTGATGGCTTGTATACATGGATAGCTCAGGTTACCACAGTAAGTTTTGCTGTCGTGTCTGGTAGGTGGGCATGTTGTTTGGCATGTGGTATGTGAGTTTGTAACGTGTGCATTCCCAGAGTTGTGAGTTGCATGATTGTGGAGTTGAGGTGTGTACTGTGACGTTTTCTGAAGGTTCACTGTCTTTGTCTGCGCTGCCTCTGTGGTAGTACGGGGGTGGGGGGTGGGAGTGTATGGGGGCAGGTGGGCCTGGGTGTGGTGGCGGTGGGTGTTGTGGCCCTCTTGGGGCTCCAAGCTGCATGATTAGTAGCTCCATGGGATATGATGTTATTCAGGTGTGGCTCTGGGCTGGGCTCCCTTTCATACTGCAGTTAGTCATCCGTTTTAACACCATGTAGGAGCAGGTGTTAAATCCCTGCTGCTAACGTGGCTTATCGAATGTTTTGTGATCTTATCACCAATCTGGCATGGTCATTGAGAATGTTGCGAAGTGGTGTTGTCGCGGCTTTTTGCATGGGAACGCCTACTCTGCATCTCATTAGCGCGAGTTGACGGTGTCATCTGTGGCGATGTTTTTTGTGGCTGCTATCGCAGGAAAACTGGTGATATCGGCTGTTAGCACTAGCTTGTAAATAGGGCGATAAATATATCGCCATTTTGGCTGCGATAAAGTGTTGATAACTCGGCGATAAGTACTTGAAAATATGCCCCATAGACTTTAGAAATGCAGATGGATAGCACTAATTGGGGACCCTCATTAGATGAAGCGTTGTTAGAACAACATTTGTTAAACAATTGTAGGAATTCCTCAATTGTCTGTGTAATCTGTGATTTGAATTTGAATGTGAAATGTATTTATTATGTGCTGTACTGACCAATGTTTACCTCTAACACTCTTCCCAATTCAAAGGTTTGACTTGTCACCTCTCCTGCTATTATTTTCATTAAAATAAGTTCCCTAAAAAATCATATGCTTTTCATTGTGGTATTTAAAGCTTTATATGCATCTGTTAATAATTAGAGGCCTAAGAAGTATTTTTATATATGTACCTTAAAACCTTTTTAAATCATATGTTAATATAATCCCTCCACTACAATGACAATCTTATGAAATTATTTTGGACACTTTGACATCACTTTCTGTAGGACAGGAGGCATGTGTGGGCTGATAACATGGTTTAATAATTTTGGAGGTGCCTACTGAGATCCGTGCGCAACCTCCAGTCACACTTGCATCCTGGCAGGGCCTATTAATCTTCCATTCTTCCAAACACAAAGACAATGACAAGAACACTTGTGCAAAACTTGCGCACTCTTTAAAAATCACTTCTAGAGACCCATCAGTTTGGACTGGATGCTATGTAAATTGTTATAATAATAATTATTATTATTATTCTGGAATGTAAAGTCAGGCAATAAAATCCTACTGCCACCTCATATAGTTCTGAACCTAATGGTTACCACTCTAACTTTGAAGAAAAAATGATGGGCGGTGATGGTGGGCTGCATTTTGGCCCTATTGAGACAGGTAGCATCACTGCTTTGCTACAATTAAAGTGCCTAGAAGAAAACCATTCTTATTTGTATCATTTTCCACAGAGGAAACCCCTAGTGCTGAAACAGTGAACAAAGTGGCCTGTCATGGAGGGTAGCAGTAGGAGTATATGGTTCTCAGACTGCCTGGTGATTAACATGAAATATATTTTATGTTGTGTGCCCACACACTCTCTATTTCTCTCTCTCTCTCTCTTTGACATGCACACAGACACACACATATCATTGGCATTTGTTATAAGTAGATGCAAAAGACTGCCTAAATACAGCACACATATTCGTATAATATTTGTAATTTAGGTCTTAATAGTGAAGTCGTGCTACTGTTGACAGGTGTCTTACACCTTCCAAGACAGTCAGGTGTGTTATGTGAAACTGTAGGCTTTCTGATTGGCAATTGGTGATATGGTAAGGAATGACTGGAGTTTAGATGTTGCACTATAAAAGTAAGATTCCCTAAAGTCAGTGCTGAGTTATTTTAAAAAGTCCCAGTCTTTACAGTACATGTGATGAAGTCAAGCATTTTTGTAAATTCTTGTTGTATATCAGGGTTGAGGTGGCTGGAAGAAGGGTGTTGTTTGTACAATTTTTTCCTAAGGTCTATTCTCTTTCAATTAAGTCATTTTGTGTTTTTTTCAGACCAGTTATTAGTCTACCGTTAAAATAAAATAAAAAACATGTGTTGCATGTTTTTCTGCTAAGAATTCGCATGGAAAAAATAATATTAAAAGCTGCTTCGATTTTTCAGGCAAATATAAATGTATGTAATCTGGATAAGAGTTGTGATGAATTTCGAGTTTAGCATCTATTGCAAGATAAACTGCAGGAAAAAGGCAACATAAGAGACATAAAATACCTCCCCGTGAATTATTTTTTACAATCTTGCCACGTTTGGGACGTAGTTGGGATATAATGAAATGCAAAAAGGTCAGCAAAAAGTTGCTTTTAAAAAAAAAAACAGCAACACCTCCTTTTAACAGAAGGCTTTTCTTTGGAAAGGGGGATTTTGATGGAGAATTCATTTTTTGCAGGAAACAAAATACACTAATTTGGCCAATTTTCGATGCTAATAATCTGCCAAGTAAAACCTGAACTGGCATGTTTTTTAATTTTTCAATTGATGACCTTTCCTCCCACATTAATGCATTCTTGTGTGCCACCACATCTCTCCAGATACACATTCATTCATGCATCCGATGATTCACCACTCCTCACTTTCATGCATTCAACCATGTGCACATGGTCTCTTGCGTGGGGCTTATCTGCATATTTGCTGTTTGAATCTATCTGCGCGTCTCTGTGCAGTTGATGCACTTGGATGGCATTTTGTCTGTTAACTCTGCGTTTGTGCATCTGTGTGCATGGGTATCTGGATCTATGTCCCTCTGAATGGATGGGCATTTGTACACACGCGTGTTGGTCTGTGAATGCATAAATCTATTTGTATCTGTGTTTCTGTACCTACATGTGTCTCCGCTATGTGACGTGCTGTACAAAATCCGAACCCAGTTCTTGCGTTAATGCTTGTTTCACTGATGAAGCTTTTCATGTTTATGGGAGAGATGGTTATGTGCATAGAAAGTTAGACCAACAAAATTAACACCAACTGTGCCAGTCGATGATGTCAGTGGTTCAGTGGCGTCACTAACAGGGGTAGGGGACAGGTGGAGCCATTACCCCACCTGTAACTGTCCTGGCTTTTCTTCCCCCACCCCTCATTGGCAGACAGACATAGATAGAAAAAACAGACTGCCCTCAGCCTGGAAACAGTGATGCTCCTGTTAAAATGTAATCGTTTACTTACTCTTGCATTCCCTAGCGGTATCTGCATTTTCCAGGATACTATGTTTCTGTAGTTTTTATGCAGCATAGTACTCTGGTATCATAGGTCCCGTGAAAAAATGTTGCCACCATGCATCTGTGTTAGTTCAGGATGCAGGTGCCAGTTTAAAAAATGCAACAATTGAGAGTTGCATCGTTCCGACCAAGGGCAGTGCACATTTCTCAGAGTGGGTCGTGAAGAGGTTCAGAATATATGCACATACAAACCTTGGCTTCTCTTCAGAGCACCCATAGCAATGGTCAAATGTGCCAGTTGTATGTGTGATCCTATGCAAAAGTGGGTGAAGGAGGTAAAAAGTTGTTGAAATATTGGCAGGGGAAAGGTAAAGAAAATACAGTACATGCAGGTGATTGGAAGTAGGTGGCTAGAGTGCAGAGAGGGCGATGAAGAGGAAAGAGGGTGCTGAAAAGCAAAGAGGGTGCTGGCGAGGAAAGAGGTGTGAGATAAGGAGAACAAGGACTTAACTCTTTTCTGGCAGACTGCACAAGACAGTGGTGTGAAGAAGAGAACAGGAGTGATTGAGACAGGCCGAAAACCACTAGTCCTACAGATTCCTGTAATGAATATTTCACTGACTGCTTAAAATGTATAAATGACTTTGTGGGCGCCTTTGCGTCCAATTAAAAATATATTTACACACATACGTGTGTGTATATATATGTGATATATATGTGTGTGTGCATATATGTATATATATACATATATGTGTGTCTGTGTGTGTGCGTGCGTGTCGCGTGGCCACAATATTCATGCTTGCTCATTGCAGGTGGTCCTACCAGGGTTTTCTTTACGTTGCCCCTGGTGCGCACTCATTCAAAATCACTTCTTGCGACGCTGCTACAGTGGATCACCGCAGCCCTGACCAGAAACGCATACTAGAAAAGGAGCCGTGTTCTGTCTCCGCGTTCGGTACACCTTAAAAGCCACCCCTCGAAAGAACATACATCCGAGAGAACTTTGCTTTTACCCGCCGTGACATTTCAACTGGGTGCTGTGTTTTTCAGTTCCTCCTCTCTCCTGCTTTGTAAACCCACTCACTCCCCTCCACAGGCAGACACGCACACCTACTGCCCCTGGCCTCGGGGGATGTAACTACACTGACTGACAGGAGCCCTGTGTCCATTCTCCGTCTGCCTGTCACTGTCACTTTCGCCTCTATTATCAGCAGCCGGCCGGGGCAGTCTCCGGCCTGGACGGGCCGCTGATCTCTTATCTAGAAGGTTGTAAGCCGCCCCTGACATGAACTTGACTCTGAGGGGCGCGAGACGCAGAGAGGCGGCGAGGGAAGGAAGGCGAGGCTCCAGACGGCCTTCTTTTCTTATTTCCTCCTCTTTCTCCCCTGCTCACTCTTTTGTGTCACCCTTCAGAAAGGCTCGGTTTGACTGGCAGCCTGTCACAGATCAGTTACCACCTAAAGCCGCTTGGCAGGGAGAGGTGACGGCCCGGGAAGGGATCTAAGTGGGTTTATCAGCGCTTCTTTACGCCTCGTGAGCTCCTTGACACAAAAGGAAAGGGTATTAAAGATCTGAAGCGAGCCCAAAAGCGTGAAAGCTCCTTATAGGCTGCAGGGGGAGGATGTGACCGAATTGCTAAATATTCCGCAGCCGCTTCTATTCATTTTGCCAATGGAGTAGAAAGAGTTTTTGTTGCAGAAATGAGAGTGTGTGTTCTGCATGAGAGCCGCTCGGAGGGGGGTGGGAGGGTGTTCCTAAAATAAGTGCTGACTGCTTAGCATATTGCCTCCGCCCTGGTACGTGCAATCTTCATTCTGATTTGGGAACGAATAGAAAACCGCATGCCTTGTAAAAGTGAACAGAGGCAACCTCGCGCCCCGGTTTCCATTCGAGTTGTTGTTAACTCCCTCGAGCATAATGGATGCATTTTCCAATAATTACTTGAGCAGAAATGTGCTTTTTGTGTTAAGCCTCAGCTTGTTTCACGTCTTTTTTTAAATCACCACAATTCAGAGACTGCTGCTTAATAATGTTATGCTTTCTATCTGATATTTCAAAGTGTATATACCTCCCGTAGGTGTATATATTCTCTCTCTATATCTCTTTGTGTCTATTTCTCTCTCTATAGATATGTGTGCCTCGTTCGGCCTTGTCCCTCTATACTCTTACGGAACTCATCTATGACTTGCAAAATACTTGAATTTACAGGGAGTACTTTATCCTTTCTGTAGGTATGTGTGTATGTATTCGAGTTTAGTAAGCTTTATTGAATATAATATACAATGTAGAAAATCAGTACAGAAAGAAAATTGTAAAAGAGTTGCAAGAAAATTGTATACAATTTAAGTCTAAAAAAAGGGAAATAAAGCTATACCAAGTACAAAAAGCTTTTGAGGATTTTTCATTTTTAAGAAGGAAAGGGAAAGAGAGAGAAGAGAAGAAAGAGGAGAGAGAGAGAGAGAGAAGAAAGAAAGAAAAAGAGCAACATAACAAATACATTCAATATGAATTAGTTATAAAGAACATATAGGTAAGAAAAATTAAAATGGTAATATCAACTGGGAACAAATAGATAGAAAGGGCAGAAACTTCAAAAAACATGTCTAGAGAGAAAATCAGTCAATGGTAACCATAACAAATCTTTTTTGATTAATAGAGAGAGGTACAGAGGTGGCGTAATCACGATTGTGATGGCATAACTAATTCCACCAGGCATTATGTGAGATTTTTGAAGTGTCCTTCCAATTGTTTTGTGATGAGCTGAATGGAAATAGCTATAAACAGATCTATAAATTTACGTACATTACATGAGACATTCCAAAGAGGTGAAGAGCCACCCAAAAAAACATGAACAATATCAAAAGGGAAATCTGTGTTTAAAATATCATTAAGCTTAGACCATATATGAGACCAAAGGGACTTAACCAAGGGGCAGTGAAAAAACATATGAAGGAAGTCATTATTAACATGAGGGCATGACCAACATTTCTTGGAGTCAAGCAGTCTAAATTTATGAAGATCAGAAGGGGTAAAAAAGAGTCTATTATAAAAAAATATAGAGTCTGCGTAGTGCTTGCAGAGCGAGAGGCTGTGTGTATTTTTGACCAGATAGAATCCCAGATTTGATAGGAAAAGTCCTGAGCTAAATCTTGTTCCCATAAGAGTTCTAGTTTTGATTTGACCCTGACAACTTGCGAAAGGGAGAGAATTTTGTATATGGCAGGAGCTTTGAGAGGAGTAGAAACATCTGGTGAAGGGGAAAGGGTCAGAGCAGTAATGGGCTGAGGGATATTTGGAGAAAGTACTGAGGCTAGGGCATTTTTTAACAAGGGGTATTGGGAGGAAAATGTATCAGAGACATGAAAAGAGTCACGAATGTCTGAGAAATCTCTCGGCAAGTTATCCATGAGAAGGTGGTCATAGGCGATGATACCTTTATCGATCCATTCTTTCCAAAATAATGCCCTGTTATTGATTTTTAAGAATTTATTATACCAAATCGGGGTCTGGGAAGGAGAATCAATATGCAAAGTGAAGAAGCGAGACAACAAGAGAGCAAGCGTTTTAGAATGTTTAAATATGGGGGTGATAAAGCCTTTTGGTGGTTGAGTTAGACGAGTCGCTGTAAGAAATGAAAAGGATGAGATTTGAGCTCGAGTGAACTCCAAGCAGTTAAGGTATGGCAAGGAAGATCTGAAAGAAAAGGCCAAATCTGTTTTAACGTGATGGCAGAGTGATAACGGCTAAGATTAGGAAAATTAATTCCTCCTAGGTCTTTGGGTTGTTGAGTAATTCCAATTGGACTACAGGTGAGAAATGAGCCTGGTCTATTTGTAGACAACAAAAAATTTCTGGAGGTATGGACACATATTGCCAATAGGTGCAGCCGAGATTGGATCATTCTCATTATTGAGACTGCCCAAGAAATGATTATTATCGAGAAAAAAGAAATAGATGAATTGGAAAAACTTCTGTTTGAAAATACGGCACTAGATGATGCTAAAAAAAGATTAGATGAACTTAACCTAGAGGTAAAGGGTTATAAAGATTATTTAATCAATAAAAAAAACAATAAATTGAAAAAAGACGTTAATAAATTTAGTCTTGATCTGGTTTATCCTTATACTACTAAGGACTACTATTCACAAACTAGGGAACAAAGGGGATTTAGATCATACGAACCAAGACCGATATATTCAAGAGGAGGTAGAAAGGGGGTTACTTTCTCGGATACCTCTGGGTCCAGCAGTGAAGAGGAGTCTTCCTCCAATACGGACCAAGCCAACAATCATGTTCCGCATAGTAACTACAGTGATTTTTTAGAACATCGCCCGAGGAGGGGGCCCAGGAACAACGCGGGACAGGGGAGGGGTCAATACCAACGGAATCCCCCCCAGGAATATCTCAAAACTCGCAACCAGCGCTATTGGCGCTAACTAACGATGTTATCAACAAAATGCCCATAATTAATTTGTCAGATAGGGCTCTAACAAGGGACGAAACAGAAGTCCTCAGTAGAGGTTTCACTTTTGCACCCACATCTAATGTTAATAAATTCACTCTAGAAAAAGACCTAAGAGCATTCTTTAGAAAAATCAGACTAACCAGATTTTTTGAAAATAGGGACTACATCACACCAGTAAACATCTCAGGTTTAAAGGGTAAATCTACATTTATACCACCGATACATTCGGTGGATAAGAATGTGGAAATATTTGAACATACCATTGATGCAAAAATTAAGGGTATACTCAAAAATGTCTATCCAGACAATAATAACATGGCAAAAACTCTGAGAACAGCCCTTAAAGGACTCAAAGATGATTTAAGTTTGACAATTAAGCCAGCCGACAAGGGCGGTGGAGTGGTGGTCTTTAATACAAGAGATTATGATCAAAAAATGTTAACCCTATTGGGAGTTAAGGACCATTACACCAAGGTGCCCTATTCCAAACTGGATGAGTTAAACAAACATGTTATGGACATATTACAGGAAGCCGAATCCAACAATCTGCTATGTGGTGCAGAAATTAAATTCCTTAGGAGTGAGAACACCGTAATTCCTGCAATCTACGGACTCCCAAAGATTCATAAAAATCAAACTAACCCCCCAATGCGACCGATAGTTAGCGGTATTGGTTCTCTCCTAGAACCTTTTAGTCAGTATGCTGACTCATTTCTAAAGCCCTTAGTAACTAAACAAAAATCCTATGTCAGGGACTCGGCACATATAATTTCGATGATCGAGGGCACCAGCTTCCATTAGGAGAAACAATGGCTGGTGACCCTCGACATCGAAGCCTTATATACCAACATCCCTCAGGATGATACCATACGGGTTGTCAGCCAATTGTTAACACCAGAAGCCACGAGGGGTGCCAATAAAGATTTTATTATTGAATGCATAACCCTGGTTCTCAAGAACAATATGTTTCTTTTTAAAGAAGACCTGTTTTTACAACGTAAGGGCACCAGCATGGGGGCAACTTGTGCCCCGAGCCTGGCCTGTCTTTATGTGGGCAGTTTTGAGGATAAACATGTCTATAATGAGGCGGCGCCATTCTACGAAAACATCTTGATGTGGCGCCGCTTCATTGATGACATCTTCTTTATTTGGGAAGGAGATGAAGCTGTTCTTGCTGAATTCCTTGAGTGGCTTAACTTGGGCGACGCCAACCTTAAATTTACGGCCCAATATGATAACGTCTCAGTTAACTTCTTGGACATTACAATTAAAAATAACAATGGTATCCTCAATGTTGAGTTGTTCACGAAGCCGACTGATAAAAACACATTGCTGCATTACAAGAGCTATCATCCTAAATCCCAAAAAGACAACATACCCTTTGGCCAATTTCTCCGTTTACGGAGAAATTGTACATCACTCGATGACTTTTACAAACATTCTGAATCCCTGAAGAGCAAGTTAATGGATCGTGGATACCCAAAGAAGTTGATTAAACAATCCTTCAAGAGAGCTCGTTTTTTCAATAGAGAGAGTATGTTTGAACAGAAACAACCTAAACAGAAACCCGATGGACAAGATAAACGTCTGGTGTTTGTAACACAATTTTCCAACATCAGCAATAAACTTAAGAATGTGGTCAACTCTAACTGGCATATCTTAAACGAAGGAATGGAAATTAAGCTCCCCAAACCTCTCTTTGCATTTAAACGCAACGATAACATTCGAAAAAATTTAGTCACCACGTATAGGACTAACAAACCCAAAGTGCAATCTACTCTAACCATGTGCAAAGTAATTGGCAGCTTCCCTTGTGGCACATGTAGCATTTGTGAACACTGTCAGACCACTCAATCTGTTACTTATAACTGTTTAACAATGCTATCAAAAGACATGAGTAATTGCAGAAGCTGCAATGTGGTTTACCTTCTACTGTGTCCCTGCGGCTTAGCATATGTAGGTGAAACTGGAAGAGAGCTTAGACTCCGACTACTGGAACATCGTTCGGCACTTAAAACCAACAGACACAATGCACCTTTAGTTGAACACTATCGATCACTTAAGCATAAACACACTGAGTTTAAATGGTTTGTGATAGAAAAAATCTTTGGCAATCTCAGAGGTGGCAACTTAGAAGTGAAAAGAAAGAATAGAGAACAATGGTACATTTCCATCCTTAATACCATAAATAAAGGTCTCAACACCAGAGAGGACTGGATGAAATTGAGTATATAGGACATTCGGATCTTTTGTTCATATTACTGAATCAACGTTAATTCATCCATGATCTTACTTTTCATCATCCAGTCTTCATTGTTCATGTTTGTTCTCCTTTTCGACCCACATGATCTTCTTTCTGGCACAGAATAACATTGTATCTAGTTTTTACTTATTCTTGTATCACATAGCTGTACTTAGTTGTTATCACTCTGGTTTAATTTTGCCTTAGTGATCTGCATTCCTCTACAATTCTTGCAGGTAGGAATACATAATACATTATCATAACTGTGCTTAGTTGTTACCACTTTGGTTGAATTGTACCCTAGTGATCTGTATTCTTCTACAGATTTTGTAGGGAGGAATATTTAACACATTATCACTCTTTTTCACACTCTGTGAATCGTTCCTTTCCATTCTTGATCATTTTTTACACTGTACATCTGAACCGTTAGATTTATGGCCACGCTATCTTAGTGTTTTTGTCAACTTGGGACGATACACTATATATTTAGTTTATAAACATATATCAGAGAAGTCGAATGTATAAAGAAGGAAATAGGACACGAAAACCGGGAAATGATACATGCACAGACACGGGGCTGGACGTGGGCGCTGCACCACTCCAAGATGGAGCCTGCTTTAGAATTGGGCTTTTGACCCTTTTTTTATCTTTATTCTTAAGTCTCTTTCCTTGTCCATGTGATATCACGATATCACGTGATCAAACAGTTGCTTTAAAACGACTCGGGGAGAAACCGGTCCCTTGCAGAGTGGCGCGGACTTTGCGACGTTTGTTTAAACGTGCTCCCTGACAGATTAAGGTAAGGAAATCTGTAAGTTATTTTCTAGCCCGTAGCCTTTGGTGATACCATTCATATTATTTGTCCAACGAATAATGGACATATACGTTCGGGAGGGTATCTATTTAGCTCCTTTCGACAAAAAACAGACTTCGTAATTTAAAGCACCAGAGGTCGAGTCTGGTATTTAACCCCCTAGACTTGCTAATCTAAGAACAATATGTGCGATTATTAGGTCTTGCGCCTCACTTTCTGCATTCGTAAATTTGACTGCAAAGCAAACAAGCAATTAACGGACATACACGCTCGGGAGGGTATCTGTTTAGATCCTTTCGAGAAAGAACAGACCTCGTAATTTAAAGCATCAGAGGTCGAGTCTTTTATTTAACTCTCTAGACTTGCCAAGTCAATTAACAATATATGCGATCATTAGGTCATGCGCCTTTCTTTCTGCAGGCGTAGAATTGACTGCAAAGCACGTAGGCGCTCATAGTAGTGGCGTCTGATTGCACTCTTGAAATTTAGGTAAAATAATTGAGTACTGCCTTAGATTCGCAGTAGAGTCCCAATTAGGTTGATTACTGCAAAGACCAAGTTTACAACAATGTATGGCTAGTCATTGTTTCTTTAATAGTATTTGGATCATAGACTATTACAAATGAGTTATCGCTGTAAGCAGGATGAGGGCTTAAGTTAGAAATTCGTCCGGTATGATCTAGTTGAATTTTATATATTCTTTATTTTTTAGCCGCACTTAAAATACTAGGTGAACCAGGAAACCATCCTCCAGCCAAAATAGGACGGTCCATACATACCAGATACGGGCGCCTTAACAAATGAAACTGTCCTTACATACAAAGGGTAAGTGCCCCGGGTACTATATCAAGGACTAATATATTCTGTGAAAGAAAAAATTATTGTATTCCTGATGGAGTTAGGTTTTCCTTATTTTACTTTCCCTTAGATCGGGCCACACCTTAAACGCAAGGCATCATTCTTGGAGATACCTCTCCTCTACAAACAGACAACTGGAATTGCCTAAGCAACTAATATGTACTTCCTTATAAAGTGAGGCTTTACCTTGTTGATTCAAGGTGAGTCAGCAAAGCTAGGTTCATTATCACCTAAAAGATTATTATCAACACGTGTCGATAGTCCAAATGAGGATTTAATTAACCCAGTGTCTATAAATAGTATTGTGCCTTATTCTCATTTTTTATTCTTTTCAGTTTGAGTAACACGTCTCGTGCAGACTGCCCTATTTCCAAAAGCCTTCTGTCAGCGATGTTTATTGCGACATAAATGTAGGTACTTTTATCACTCTCTACATAAATCAAACTATTATTGAGGACTAGGTACCCACATCATAACCGCATCTTTGAGATCGTAATTTAGAACATACGTATGAGTCTTTGTTTATAATATTGTTTCGCTCATTATTTTAGTTAATTGTAGAACCGGCATGAGTGAGTTCCAGGTTTTTCCCGTGTGGGTAGACCACGGTGTGACTGGCGGGATGTTTGAAAATTGGCATTCCATACTATAGATCAAATTGTGTGGCTAGTGGGATGTTGGAAAATTTGTATATCATACCTCATATCATATTGTGGGTTTTCAGATTTAGCATCATGTTATGTTTTTTGCTTTATTTTAGAAACAAGTATCTATTTTGTGTAACTAAAAGAAACTTACACATGTATGAGATCTTTGCACTTCTATTATGTCTAAATGTTTACATTATGTTTTATGTTTAGGAATTATTGATAAAGTTTTTTCATGGAGGAGTACATTTGTCAGTCCTGAAGAAGGTGGTCTTTATCATTGTTTACCACCGAAACGCGTCGACGCATAGGTTGTGGAGTGGAATTTGTTTGGTACAGAACCCCCAAAAAATTAGGGTGTGTGATCACCAGTTCTCTTCTGTTAACCGTAATTACAAATTCACACTTTCAAGATACAATTTTGGTGTCTGTCACTTTTTTCCTCCCAATATATGAATTGTTTATATGTGTTGTTTTAATTTTTTATTTATATTAAGTGTTATACTGTTTACAATTGTGTGCCTTTAATAGCATTTACATTTTTATTGCACTGTAGTATTGTGAAATAATCTTGAGTCATTCATCTGTGACTTTTTTTATCTGATGTAATGTGATTTCTTTTAATATGTTAATAAATTTCAACTGATGTTTTTTACAAAAAAAAGGTGTCTTATATTGACAATTTTCCAACATTTCCCGTGGGGTGCTCACAATTGAGTCTAAGAGAGTGTGTCAGTGAGTGAATGAATCTAGGGCAGGTGATGTGATACAATTCCTTTATTACAGCCCAAAGAGAAAAATCTTTTTAACCAAATAGTTATTGGTGCTCTATCTCTTTGGACGACATTGAGCCCCTCTCCTTGTTTTGCAAGGCATTGTTGAAGACGGGACAAAGAAATCCTAGCTTTACGATTGTTCCATAACATTTTTATAAGGATTCGGTTGATAGTTCTGAAAAAAATGAGCGGAAGAGAGATGGAGAGCATGGAAAGATAAAAATTGATAATGGGAAGGAGCATCATTTTAATAGATGAAAGTCTTCCCCACCAGGATAGGAAAAGAGGGGACCAACCTTCAATGAGAGTAGATATCTTTTTTAGTATGTCTGCATGATTGATGTTAATAGTTTCTCTAATGGTATTCGCATATAGGACACCTAAACATTTGATGCTCCGAGAATTCCATTCAAAGCTAAAGCCTTGAAACATATGAGAAAGGCAAAATTTGTTTAAGGGTAAAACCTCAGATTTATCAATATTTAACTTGTATCCAGAAACTAAAGAATAATCAGTTAATAAGGAAAACAGAGCAGGCAAGGAAGTAGACAGGTTAGAAATGTAAAGAAGAATATTATCAGCGTAGGCAGTATATTTAATATCAATATTCTGAAATTCGAAACCAGTATAAGACGATGAGCACCTAATTTTTTCCAGGAAAGGTTCTAAAGCAAGAATGAAAAGAAGAGGGGAAAGGGGGCATCCTTGTCTGGTACCTCTATGGAGAGAAAAGTAATTAGATTGAGAACCTTTGACCCAAATGGAGGTGGAAGGGGCAGAATATAACAGTTTAATATGCTAAATAATATGGGGACTAAAACCGTGCCATCGCAATGCTCCAAACATAAAGTCCCAGCACACCCTATCAAATGTTTTCTCAGCATCTAATGTTATAGCTGCAACTGGGGAATCCATCTTTGAAGCATGATGAATGATGTTAAGAAAAGTTCTTGAATTGTGATCTTCCCTTAACAAACCCCGATTGATAAATATTAATGAGATCAGGGATAACTTTATTGATACGAATGGCAACAATTTTAGCATAGATTTTACAATCAGTGTTAATTAAGGAGATAGGTCTATAATTTTTGCACATAGAAGGATCTTTGTCCTTTTTAGGAATCAAACATAACATTGCCTGAGTGAAAGATCAAGCAGATTTACCTGTGGTAAGAAAGTAATTAATCAAGGAGAGAAAATGGGGTATTAAGGTAGCTTTAAATTGGAGATAAAAGCATACAGTAAAGCCATCTGGGCCAAGGGTTTTGCCTTTGGGCAATAAGGTGATGGCATTGATTATTTCTTTGTCTGATATAGGAGTATCCAGGGGTGTGAGATCTATAGAGTTTTTGGAGGATTTAGGAATGGTTTGAAAGAAGGAGTCAATTTGCGTGGAAGTCGGATTGGATTCTGGAGTGTATAGGGAGGTATAGTATTGAACAAAACAATCAGGAATCTTGTCATTAGCAGAATGACAAACTCCCTGAATATCCTTAATAGCAACAATTTTGGATTTTTGCTTTTTAAATTTGAGATAATTTTCAAGAGATTTACCCGCCTTATTCCGTCCACCATACATCTTAGCATTGAATTTGAGAAGATTATTGCTAGCTGAGTTCCATGAATGTTTATTATATTGTATTTTTGCTTTAATGAGAGAAGATAATGTATCAGTAGAGTTTGTTGTAAAATATTGACGTTCAAGGTCTTTAATCTGTTTAAGGATAAGGGAGGACTGCAAGAAAGCTTTCTTTTTCTTCTGAGATACAAAAGCAATAATAAATCCACTCGCGGCAGCCTTGAAGGCATCCCAAACAAAATGAAAATGAGGAGTAGAATGAAGATTGTTAAGGAAAATTCATCCATAAAAGATGTAAATTGTTCAACAAATTGGGGGTCTAAGAGGAGAGAATTATTAAAGCGCCAGCGACGAGAGGTGGAAGGAGGTGAAGGGTAGTCCAGGTCTAAAATGACAGGGGCATGGTCTGAAATGAAGATAGAGCCAATTTCTGAATTAGTCATGAATTGTAAGGCGTGTTTTGCAAGGAAAATGTAGTCGATTTGAGAATGAGATTTGTGAACAGGGGAAAAGAAGGAGAATTCTAATGTGTCAGGATGGGAGATTCTCCATGTGTCTATTAGACCTCTAGAGGAAATGGCTCTATAAAAGGACTTTTGCATCTTATTGGGAACATATCTAGTTTGTGACTTCCGATCCAGAAAGGGGTCCATGAGTTGGTTGCAATCACCCCCCACAATTAAACTATCAGTTGCATGCGAAGAGAGGAGAGTAGAAAATTTGTTCCCAAAAGCTAAATCAATGCCATTAGAGCCATAAACGTTACAAAATGAAAATTGTGTATCATTAACAGTAGTATTTAAAAACAGCCATCTACCATTGTTATCATGAAACTCATTACGTAACTGAACATTTAACGACTTGTGAAACAAAATAACCACACCATTTTTATTATTCACTGCCGGAGAACAAACAATTTTTCCTACCCATTGTTTACACAGTGAAGGCAAATCTTGTAGTTTGAGGTGTGTTTCTTGTAACAATGCAATTTGACATTTCAATCTCGCCAAATGAGATTAGACTCTCTGTTTTTTAACAAGGTTGCAAATACCTTTAACATTCCAGGAGATAATGCAAAGACCCTTCATGAGAAATTGCTCAGGTAAGTTAAGCAAGAGGTTAGGGAAAAGTAAGAGAGGGAAGATAGTAAAGGCTGAATTAGCGAGGAAAGGGGTAGAAAGAAAAAGACTGCAGAGAATAGTCTGGGAAAAGGTTTTCGTACCAAGTGGTCACAGCAGGACCAAGGTAAGGGAAAGGTACAAAGAGAATGGTTGAGATGAAAGAGGAAAACATTTTGAGAAAAATAAAAAAGAGAGTATTGTTGCCCAGAAAACGATAGAGAGAGAGAAGGTAGTTGTGTAAAAAGAGATAAAAAAGGAGAGATGACAAAAAGCCAAGGGGCTTTAGTCATAGAAGTGGAAAAAAGAAGAAACATTATTGAGGGAGGGGGGGAAGGCAAAATACAGAACAGCCACACCACTGTGTGGGGGGGGGGGGGGCACCGAAGAACAAATATCGATTATACAACATCAGATGAAAAAGAAAGGATGAAATATTCCAAAAAAGAAAACACTGAACAAAGGAGACAAGGAAAAAGGGAGATTTCCAGAGACATGGGAACATATCAACTGGATACATCAGACAAACAGACAGACGGATGATATATGCAGGGATCTTCAACCAAAGCACAAGAAATACCTAAAAACAGACAAAAGGAAAAGTTAATAATGACAAACACCAAATGCAAATCCTAAGGAGTGAAATCGAGGACATTAGTAAAACAATCAATGTTTGTGAAGTTCCATGTGTTCCTCTCGATGTGTATGAATAAACTTCCGGAGATCAGCTGGGTCCTCTAATGAAAATGTTCTGTCCTTGTAGGTCACTTTAAAGAAACATGGATTTATAAGACCATAGCGGGGGTTCATGGATTTTAAGGCTGGTCTGAGATCCAGAAATTCTTTACGCCTACTAGCGGTTGGTTTAGACACATTTTGACTGAAAAAAACCTTGTGACCTGACCAGTACATCTGTTTGTGTTGTTTGGCCGCCGTAAGGATTTCCAAAAGATCAGAGTATAGCAGAGAATAAGCGATGATACCTCTTGATTCGGTGGCCGAGGCTGCAGTTTGGGGCCCTAGTCTATGTGCTCTTTGAATATTAAAGTCTACTGATTTTGAGAGGCCAACAATCTGCAGAACCTGAGTTTTCAAGAAGGTGATCATATCGGAGCATCAGAACCTTCCGGAATACCATAATTGCGAAGAATATTGTGCAGATTGTGATTTTCTAAATCTTCAGCAGTTTTTTTGAGTTGGTGGACTTCTTTGGAAAGGTTCTCGACTTTGGCAATGACATCCTGTGCATTGCTCACCTTTTGTTCAACATCAGATAGTCTCATGTCAAGGCCGGACCATTTTTCCTCAATTCTTTGGAGGGTGGTGGTAGTGTCCGACATGAAAGGACGGAAGAGACGCAATTCATCCATGATGTCCTACAGTGTGATGGGAAGAGGGGACTTAGTTGGAGAGGAAGGGTCTTTTTAAGGCGTTTGCTGCTGCTGGCTGTAGAATCCTTCCGACCTCCAGAAGATGTCCCAACAGTTCCATGCGACTTATTAGAGGGCGCAAGATCTATTTTGAAGAGTTGAGCAAGAAGGTCAGACAAAGTCAAAAATCAAAAAATGAAGAAAAGAAAAGAGAAAAAAAAACCAAAGGCAATAGTGTTATTGAAGCAAGAGCGAGGAAAATTCAACCGCTGTCAGGAGAATGACTGGTAAAGAGAGAATTGCTGCCGTCACAACGAGGAGACAGAGACCAAAATCTGAGTAAAGAGCACAGAATCAACTTAGCAGGCATCCAAGAGCTGCGTCTTAATCATACGTAATACGCCCAGAAGAAGAGCTTTTTTCTCTTTTCTTCCCTCCTTCCTCCCTTTAAAAGGCACAACGTGTTGTTGATAAAATGGGCTGCATAACCGTTATATACAGGCTGATGGAAGCATTATTGTCATAGCAACCACAGTATTAATGAAGTTAGGACAGCACAGTTCTATTGAAACTCAGCATAGTTGGTTGCGCAGTTACAAGTGCCAATACAAAGACAGCAGCAGTAATATTAAATTTAATATAGAGTTGATTGCGCTGGTACACTTTCAGTGAAAGCAATGAGCTGAGGTAAGATAATTATGTTTGTATAAGCTCGCAGTCAATGTCAGCCACTATACTGAAACACTTGAGGAGAATAAGTTAAGAAGACCAAAGCGTATATTTGGGGACAACCGCTGTGCAGATAAAAAAATTAGGCAAAATTACTTGTAGTGTGGAGGCCGCATGCCGTGGGAATCGTGAAGTGGGTCATGCTGAAGAGAAATTGCGTTGCACTGCTCCGTGCGTGAACAAAATGTCGGCCGCGAAATCGGGAACCTCAGGAGAATCGCATTCACGCTGAAAGCGAGTCACAGCATTTCCAATGAAAGTCGGAAACTCGCCTCCGTTATCCTGGCAATCTCCGACAAAGTTACAGCTGCTCGTTAGCTAATTTGATTCCGTTGAAAGGTCCTTTCCTGTAAAGGTCCGCCTCGGTGCAGCGGAGCCTCCTCAGGGTGCTGCCATCTTGCCACCGCGCACCTCCCATGTGTGTATGTATTTATACATTTATATGCATATATATGTATATATTACGTGCGCTTGAAGAAGACAAGAGTAGACCCAAATTCTTCCAAGTGATTTTTATTTTGCAATCACCATGTCGCCATGACGCGTTTCGGCCGTTAGAGACGGCCTTGATCACATGACAGCGCATGGGCGGCATTACCTCCTTTTTGAAGTGCAATACACAGCAATAATGGAAATAGAAGACATACTTCACATTAAAATAATGACGTAAATAACAACATAAATGCTGAAATTATACTAAGTAATGTGCGTATGTCCTTACTATATATGGTCTAACCAGAAAACAGTTCTTTGTAAAATACAAAATTGAACAAAAATGGATACAGGGATATTTTTTTCAGGCAAAATACGAGTCAATCCCATATTCATGTAAACATTCCTATTATTCTGGTTGATAAAAAAGAATTCCACTTGCTGTATACATAAAGTGACTAAGTGCTAATTATAGGTTACCCCCCATTTTCCTAAAGTGTAAGACCCATATGCCATGGTTTTATGTGCAAATGTGCAAAAAAGTGTGTGCAAAAGTAATTCATATAGAGAGTGTTAATGTTAATGTTAATGTTACTAGGTATTTGTTGAGCGCACGGCTACTCCCAGGAGTGTCCCGGCGCTGACCACAGGACCCGTAACACAAGCCAAAACAGCTGAAAAGAAAGCCCTAGATGATATTAAAACAGCATTGTCTTTTTTTTACGGCGAAAACACAAAAGGTCCTTTTCCTGGCGCAGATCAACAGGGAGTCTATTCCATAATGACGATACCAGAACCTGAAAAGAGCGGCCGCCCTGTCGTGAAAGATGACACCTGGGCGTATGAAGCAGGTGAGCAGAAGAAGACCGTAGCGAACGTGTAGGCACGTAGTGTAGACAACGGGCTCTTAAGTAGTGTGCGCCGATATTATGAGAGGCCTTAAAGGCAAGGACCAAAGCCTTAAAGAAAATTCTTTTGTGAATAGGCAGCCAATGTAGTGTTCTCATAAGAGGGGAAGTGTGTGTGCGTCGGTCAGCAAGAAAAATCGCTTGTGCAGCAGCATTTTGAGCCAATTGAAGACGGTTAAGAAGAAATTCCGGTATACCCAGATAAAGGACATTGATATAATCAAGTCGAGACAGGATCAGAGCCTGCACGACTATCCTTCTGTGGGGTTGAGAGAGCAGAGGGAGAAAATTCTGTAACATCCTGAGCAAAGCAAAACATGTGCCTACCACAGATTGTACCTGGGTGCTCATAGAGAGTTTACTGTCTAGTTTAACCCCCAGATTCTTTACCATGGTAGCCAGATTTGTAGGCGGGAGCATGTTAGATGGCCACCAGTCACGCCAATTTTCATCCGGTGGTCCGCCAAAAAAGATCATTTCAGATTTATCTGAATTGCATTTCAGGTGATTAGTATTAAGCCAACTGAAAACTGCTGAAAGGCAAAGCTTAATATTGTTACCATCCAGGACTTCATCTCTGGCACACGTAAATAGCAATTGCATATCGTCTGCATACGAGACGATGCTGGCACCGAATGATTCAGCCAACGTTGCCAGAGGTGCCACAAACACATTAAAAAGTGTAGGGCTCAAAATGGAGCCCTGAGGGACTCCAACATTCATAGCTTCAATGTGGGCCTCAAAGGGAGGGGACCAAACAGTTTGCTGTCTATTAGTGAGATAAGACCGAAACCACTGCAAGGCAAGGTGCCCGATGCCGCACCTCCAAAGACGATCTAGGAGAAGGTCATGGGGTATGGTATCGAACGCTGCCGATAAGTCAAGAAGGACCAGCACTGCTCGACCGCCCCCATCCAAAGTAACTTTGATTAGTTCAGAGACCTCAAGGAGAGCAGTTTCAGTGCTAAAGTTAGCACGAAAGCCAGACTGGCTAGAATGTAAGATGTTATTGGATTCTAAAAAATCTCCGAGGATGTTATTGACATACTTCTCTAAAGTTTTGGATAAGGCAGGGAGCAGTGAAATAGGTCTATAATTACTCGCTATCAGGGGGTCAGCGGAGGATTTTTTCAACAGAGGGAGAATTTTACCCAACTTCCATTGCTCCGGAACAGTCCCCGTAGACAGCGAGAGATTTAATATTTTATTGACAGCAGGATTTATTATCTCAGCAATTGATGCCAGGATTTTTGCAGGACAGGGATCGGTCGGGGAGCCAGATTTCAGGGCGCGGAGAAGATGTAAAGATTTCTCCATTGGGATGGCAGGGAAATGTGTAAGATAGTTAGGAGTAGAGGGAGGTTGTTCAAGCAGCCAATCCAGCTCTAATACATGATTAAAGCCTATTGAGTCGAAAGAAGCTTGTATAGCAGAAATTTTATTTTAAAAAAATACAGCAATGGCATCAGTCCAAGCCTTGGTAGGGGAAAAAGGATTTTTTATGACATTTGGAGAGGTAAAATCTTTCACTACTTTGAAAAGTTCGGCACATTTGTTACCAGCAAGCTCAATTTTATGGTTCAGAAAAAAAGTTTTAGCTGAGCGAATTTTGCAGTGATAGGTTTTTAATGCATTTTTATAGGTTTGCTTTGCACAGGAGTCATAACCCTGTCGCCATGACCTTTCAAGATGTTTACAATGGCTTTTGATTTTCCTAAGGTCAGCCGTAAACCATGGTGCTGTAGGTCTTCCTCTATTAGCGGCACGACTTTGAAGAGGGGCCAAGTTATTGACACAGGATTCAAGCCAATTGTCAAAAGAAGATACATCAGCAGCCAGATTGTCATTAAATGAGGGGGGATGTAGTTTCAGAAAAGTTCCTACGGCCGCAGGGGTCATAGATTTAAAAGATCTGAAGCTGCTGGTGCGTGATGTATAAGACTTGGCTGTTGTAGCAGAGGAATCTTTAATGCTAAAAGTCAGTAAATAATGATCAGACCAAGCTACAGGGGAAGGAAAGACCATTTCAATCGGTTTATTAGAGAAAACTTGGTCTAATATGTGACCCTTTTCATGTGTAGGGTGTGCCACATAAGGAGAGAGATCAAGCATATTCAGGGAATCGATCAATTTAATTGCCTCCGAGTTAAGAGGCGCATCCATATGGATGTTGAAATCCCCTAAAATTAAACAATGTTCATATTTAGTGACCATGGGAGAAATGGCTGACTGCAAGCCTTCTAAAAAGCAATTAGCAGGACCCGGTGGTCGATAGATTAGAACCCCAGCGATAGATGACTGTGGGGAAGTTTTAAGAAGAAAACTCATACTCTACGAGTTCTCCATAGTCAAATTAGGGAGTAAGGAGCAGGAGAGTGAGTTTTTATAGATGATCGCAACTCCTCCACCACGTCCTTTTGAACGATCACTTCTTACAATAAGATAATCTGAAGGAATAGCGTTAGCAATAGTGGGGTTCGAACCTTCATGAAGCCACGTTTCTGTAAGAAACAACACGTCACGTGCAGACTGCTATACAAATACAATTGACCAGGGTTGTGGTTTAAGACAGTGCCATTCGTCATAAATACCAAATTGCAATATACAACATGGTCAAAAATAGAGAAAGAAAGAAAAAGGAGAAAAAGGGAGAAAAAGAAGAAAAGAAAGGGAAAGGAAAAAGGAAAAAATATATATGTATATATACGTAGAAATATTATCTACTGGCGGTCGCCAGTAGATAGTTATAGTTAGGACCGTGTTTCCATAGGAAATCTGAAAATTCTATTTTGAATAACTTTGGCGCCGGTTGACGAATCTTTGCGAAATTTTCAAAACTAATGGGGCGCTCCGTTCAGCTCCTACCCTGAAAGTCTCGGGGGGATTCGTCAAGCGGGGACCGAGAGTAGTCAAAGGTACAGCCCGAACGGCTGAACAGAATTACTTGAAATTTGGCAGAGAGGTAGTCCTCAGGTCAGGGAAGTGCCTTTTCCATATATGGAGTCAATCTGTTCAGTAGTTTTTAAGAAAATTGCAGTTAAAAGTACATACATATCTATAGCCCACAAATCTCCTCCGGAAGAAAGGAGCAGAGGCCTCACGGGGGACTGTACGGAAACACCTTTTATTGAAATAAATGCGGCATGATGCATTTCGGCCCTTGATCGGCCTTCTTCGGATGCCTATCTGTATATATCTATAGCCGCGCACCGTGCGCGCACCGTGCGCGCACCCTTACGTGCGCGAGCGTAATTCTGATTGGTTGTTACATGTCAGTCAACGTTCGAATTGGTCGAAATCAGGAAGTGTCATTTTGTTTGTTTTCAG
This sequence comes from Triturus cristatus, assembly GCF_964204655.1. NCBI lineage: Eukaryota > Metazoa > Chordata > Amphibia > Caudata > Salamandridae > Triturus > Triturus cristatus. The sequence goes on along the minus strand of NC_140589.1, from coordinate 633,291,134 downwards.
TGCGAGAGTGGAAAAGGAAGGTGGCGAACGTGAAACTAACTATAACGGGGGAATTTCATTGGCTTTTTACGAGTGAAATATCCACCTAACTATAACATGTGTGAAACCTATGGTTTTTTAAGTGAATTATATATATATATATATATATATGTATATATATATATATATTACCTACTGGCGGTCGCCAGTAGGTAGTTATAGTTAGGACCACATTTCCATAGGAAAACCTCAACATTCTATTTTGAATAACTTTGGCGCCGGTCGACGAATCCTCGCGAATTTCTCAAAATAGGTGTGGCGCTACGCTCCGCTCCTACCCTGAAAGTCTCGGGGGGATCCGTCAAGCGGGGGCTGAGATAAAAGGGGGGTCCCAAAACGCGTTTTTCCCATGCATTTTTCCATAGGACCTTTAGAACGAGCTACAGCCCGAACGGCTGAACAGAATTACTCAAAATTTGGCAGAGAGGTAGTCCCTAGGTCAAGGAAGTGCCTTTTGTAGGTTTGGTGTAAATCTGTTCAGTAGATTCTGAGAAAATAGCCTTTAAATCAATATATATATCTGAGCCCGCTTACGGTACGCTTACCGTACGCTTACGGTAAGCGTACGGTGGCGTGCGCGAGCGCGATTCTGATTGGCTCTTAGATCTTAGTAAACATTCGAATCGGCCGAAACCAGGAAGCGGCGGCCGCCATTTTGTGTATTTCACTCTGAAAAAAAAGAGTGAAAACAAGGAAAGGGGGCAATGAGGAGAGTTACAGACCCCCTAACATTTGTAAGGGGGTCAAAGAAGGACAGAAAAGTACAAAAAAAACATTTATTGATTTTAAAAAAAATCACGGGGTACACGTACGGTAAGCTTACGGTAAGCGTACGGTAGAAAAAAAAAAAAAAAAAAAAAAAATGAAAATCAGATTTAAGTGTTTAGATATTAGGGGGCTCTAAAAAGAGCCGTTGTGTTTATGAAATGATTTTTTAGTGGTACCTACAAGTAAGTACCGATGCAGAGTCTAAGGTTCAAGAGGAAGACTCTGTTCCCTTCATCATTGAAGTGCACACCATCTCCTCTATAAATGTCTTGCATGTCATAACGCAAGTTGTTGTGGTAAATGGCACCCATACCATAGTCACGGAGGAAAGCAGAAACAGATTTGTTGACGTGCTTTCTTGCTTTGTCATCGCACCGCGTGCCCACCGTGCGTGCACGGCACTAACTGCGTAAAGTGGGCGCGCGGTGCGCGAAGCGCACCGCGTGCTCACTGTGTGCGCACGGTGCGCGAAGCGCACCGTGCGCGCACGGAACGAACTGCGTTAAGTGGGCGCGCACGCCACGAATGGCGTAAAGTAACTTAGCATTTAAAAAACCGTACAAATTCACTGAAAAAACCATAGGTTTCACACACGTTATAGTTAGGAATTAGCATTTAAAAAACCTTGCAAATTCACTGAAAAAACCATAGGTTTCACACATGTTATAGTTAGCGGAAATTTTACTGATAAAAAACCAATGAAATTCCCCCGTTATAGTTAGTGCAGGCAACTATAACTCACGCGACCGCAATCTTCTGCTGATGACATAGGTGTCTTTATGAAAAAAAAATATTTGTAATATATGTATAGCTAAAAATGTATGGAAGAAGACATGGGCAAATAAGTGTCTAAATACAGTATTAGCATCAGCAGAGGATTGCGGTCGCGTGAGTTATAGTTGCCTGCACTAACTATAACGGGGGAATTTCATTGGTTTTTTATCAGTAAAATTTCCGCTAACTATAACATGTGTGAAACCTATGGTTTTTTCAGTGAATATATATATATATATAAATAAGGACAATCCGCCTGGGCGTCCCATCATTTCTGCCATAGGGAGTTTGTTTGAACCAACCTCAAAATATCTGGACTCTTTCCTACAGCAATTTGTAAGAGCACTACCAGCTTATATCCAAGATTCGAGGGACTTCTTAAATAAAATTGAAAATGTAAAATGGGAAGAATCTTATCTCCTAATAACGCTAGACGTCGTGAGCCTTTATACAAGTATCGCCCATGAAGATGGGCTAAGGGCTTTGAGGCACTTCCTAAATTTGAGACCTATTAACCTCTACCAACACACCAACATGTTGTTGGTGTGTCTGTTGTTGAATACACTGCATTTGTAGTTCTTGTACACGTGACACGTAGCGAGTGTCTTAAAATGGTGGCAAACTTTATTGTTAATGGTTGGTGAACAAGCCTGCGGGACAGGCGAAACGCGTCCAACAGCTGAGCATTAAATTTTGAATCTATGCAAGACACGGCGTCGTCATCCTTTACTTTGAAGTATCGGTAATTTGAGCATTTTAAACAGATCGAGCTCGGATGATCCGGACGGACGACGCGCCCTTTGTTTAGGAGTTGCGGTGATTGTAACCGAGCAAGAGAAGTTGGCTGATATATATATATATATATATATATATATATATATATATATATATATATATATATATATATATATATAAAAGAAAAGCAGAGAACTCTGGGTAGTTCTCAAGTTTAGGTGGAAAGCAGCTCCTGTATGGAGCACTCTCAACACCAGCGACACTCTAGATCTGCTCACCTCAAATGTCTGTTTTTCTATCAAAGTTTTTAAGCATGGGATTAGCACAGTGCTATCCACGCCGAGATAGAAAAGGACAAAGTCTTTTGCCATTTGTACAGCAAAGTCTTTAAGCATAGGACTAGCACAGTACTGTCCTTGCCGAGCTGTAAAATGACAAAAGCCAATTACCACTTCAGGCACAGTATTGCAGCTTTGAATCGGTTAAATACCAACCAAGCCAACCTGAAATGAGTAAAAGCAACCCCTGACACTGTGTTTCGCTCTAATTAGAGCTCTTCATATATATATAAATTCACAGAAAAAACCATAGGTTTCAGAGACATTATAGTTAGTTGGACATTTGACTCGTACAAAACCATAGAAATTCCCCCGATATAGTTAGTTCAGCTAACTATAACTCGCTCCCCCGCAATGCACTGCTCATGACATCACATATTACATCATTCATGACATGGTCAGTGGCATCACTGATGACATCTCAAATGACATCACTGATGACATCATCCAGTGACTGTGTGCTTCTATAAAGTTTAAATATGAATTATATATATATGCCAAGGTGGATTGAAAAATGAGTGGGTGTATAAGTGTCTGGATGGAGGATTTAGTAGGTGCGTCACTGACTGTTTAAGTGAGTTATTACATGTGTCTTATTGAATGCATGGGTTAGTGACTAAACTGCGTGAATGTCTGTATCAGCCTGTCTGCTGTTGTATAAGCTGCTCCATGGGTTCTTTAGTAGCTACATGAGTGTCTATATGGGTTATTGATTGGTTGCCAGAGTATTTGTATGGGTGCCTGAGTGTGTGTGTGGGTGTGTGGGAGGTGTGTGACTGTGCATATATGTTTGAGTGATTGATTCACTGGCAGTATGGGTCAATAGTGCATGTGGGAGCAGCTGTATGGGTGGGCCAGTGTGTGTATGGGTGTGTAACTGAGTGAATGGATGTCTCAGTGGTACATGTCCAAGTAACTACATATGTAAAAGGCAGTGTATGTGAGAGTTGGAGTATATAATGACTATATGTGAGAGTCAGTGATGGTGAGAGTGGCTGTATAGATGAGTGTTTACTTGTATCAGTGATTGTATAAGAGAGTAATTATGTGTTTGTTTCTGTTTGAATAAGTGATCTGTTGTGTGTATAACTCTATAGGTCAGTAAATGGAAGTGTGATTGATCCTTTGCATGACTGACTAGGTGTGTGAGTAACTCCATGAATGATTGGTGCTGTGTGAGTGTCTCTATAGGTGTATGAGCGCATCTGATAGTGTTGTATTGATGAGTGACTGTATGTATGAGTGATTGCATGGGAGAATGAGTGGATGTGTGTGTAGACCTAGGAATCAGTGAGTGCGTATATAGTAACTGGTATTGGTGTGTCGATGGTTTTGAAAATGGTAGTCTGTATTTTACAGTGGGTGTATCAAAGGTTATATTAGAGTTTGAGGAGGTGCATCAGATTTTCACGTGGATGATGTCATCAGTGATGTCATTTGAGATGTAATCAGTGATGTCATCAGTGATATCACTGACCATGTCATGAATGATGTAATATGTGACGTCATCAGCAGTGCATTGCGGGGGCGTGAGTTATAGTTAGCTGAACGGGGGAATTTCCATGGTTTTGTATGAGTGAAATGTCCAACTAACTATAACGTCTCTGAAACCTATGGTTTTTTCAGTGAATATATATATATATATATATATGGTCCAGTTGAAGGCAATCGCCAAAACGCGTTGACCGTCCATACACGCTCGCACCCATGGTGTACAAGAAATGAAGCACTTTTGAAGAAAAAAATACATGCGGACTCTCTCTGTGGAGACTCTGGTTGAAAGGTGGGAACCGTGAGGAGTTTTGAATATATATATATATATATATATATATATATATATATATATATATATATATATTCACTGAAAAAACCATAGGTTTCACATATGTTATAGTTAGCGGAAATTTTACTGATAAAAAACCAATGAAATTCCCCCGTTATAGTTAGTGCAGGCAACTATAACTCACGCGACCGCAATCCTCTGCTGATGCTAATACTGTATTTAGACACTTATTTACCCATGTCTTCTTCCATACATTTTTAGCTATACATATATTACAAATATTTTTTTTTCATAAAGACACATATGTCATCAGCAGAAGATTGCGGTCGCGTGAGTTATAGTTGCCTGCACTAACTATAACGGGGGAATTTCATTGGTTTTTTATCAGTAAAATTTCCGCTAACTATAACATATGTGAAACCTATGGTTTTTTCAGTGAATATATATATATATGATTTCCAAAGTCCTTCACTATGCAAGGAATGCAAGTAACAGGAACAGACCACTCCGAAGCTTTTTTAGAAAATAAAGTGCTTTATTCTTCTGACAGCAGCATGACGCGTTTCGACCGGGGAACTCGGTCTTGATCACATGACATGCAAAAAAGATCGTAGAGTTTAAATAGCGTGTAGAATGCCGCCAAAACAGCTAATTAAAATAAACATAGAAAACATACTATTAATTGAAAATCTTTACAGGTCTGACCAGTTTTATGCTGAAAAAATATTATATGTGTATATAATTTCATACATTCTAAAGTTAGATCGACAGGCAAAATAATTGATAACAATTATTCAATTATTGATATACACCCCTGTAAACAGTAAAAGCGAAAAAGATATAAAAGATACATATGCAATATATAGAATATATGTCACAAAATTGTCGCGCCATAATATGTACTGGAAAAACAGGGGAATAGAAGTGTATTGGGCAAGTGCCCCGAGACTGTCGATAAAGAGAAGATAGTGAAAAAAAGAGCAGAACAGACCTGTATTCTAGATTGAGTTAGCAGCATAATGCGTACATAGTAAATACACATAAAATTTATAAATCAATAACCGAATATTAAATCATACTCGAAAGAAAATCTGTGAGCAAACTAACACATAAAGTAGCAAACTAATACAGTAAGTAATGAAAGAAAAAATGTAACGTAAACAAAAAACTCTGAAAAAGAGAACAACACATCATGATAGAAAAAGTGTCCAGAAAGCAATTTCCAAATCTAAAATGAATACATTCATAAATATACATGTTAATTTTTGAAAAGACCGTACAAGAAGCAGTCCTATCATGAAAATTAAGTAATAAACCTTCCCAAAGGAAAAACGGAAAAAGGAAAAAACTGGACAAATATCTTACAGCTGTACATAATGTCTCCAGCAGAAAAATTAAAAAAGTGGTGAGGATTCAAAATTCCAAGTCCATTAACCCCCAGCTAAAATTCAAACCAACTACAAACACCCCATCAATATCGAGAATTAAACTGGTAAAACCACAAGATAAAACCAGCTAAAAACGACACAGACAAGGTATACAATAATTGAAATAAATCACAGCTAAATGGGGAAAAGGGGTGTGAAAACCAATATGACATCTAATAAATAAGACAAGAATATAGCAGCAATGATAAAGAAATTGACTAAGAATCATCATCATTTAAAAGATTCAATTAATCAGAGATGTACAGTACGGGGAAATCAATTTTCTACATTTATAAAAAATTATGTAGGTCTTCCCCAGTGTTTAATCCATTTGGGATCTTAGTATCCAACAATAAAATATAATGGCTTTCCAATTGTCTGAGTCTTTTCTCTCTATCTCCACCTTTCTTCGTGAATGGGACAGCGTCAATAACAAAATAGCTAAGATCTTTCAAGTTATTTTGGTGAACTAATTTAAAATGACGCGCCACTGAATAGCTCGAGTCAGAATTGACAATAGCTCTAAGATGTTGCAGGATACGATTAAAAACTTGAAGTTTGGTGCTACCTATATAGCGAAGATGGCAAGAACATTGAAGCACATAAACTGCATAATCAGTTTTGCAGGTAAAAAAACCTTCAATTTTATTAATATCTTGACTGAAGGCATCACTATATTCACTTAAAAAAACCTTTCCGATTGGAAAGCCAATTAGTTGATTTACAAAATTCAGGACTGGCTTTAACCAAAGCATCTCGCATAGAAGGAGCCCTTCTAAAAGTAATGCTAGGAATTTCAGTAATAAGAGGAGCAAGAGTTATATCAGTTTTCAGAATGGGCCAATTAGATCTGAGAATCTTGCACACTTTTTTCTCATAACAACTATAGGTAGTAATTAGTCGTATGGTCATATCTTCATTATTAGTGGGTCTAATGGCCCTAGAGATCGTGACACCCGTATTGGAAATCTGAGATAAATCATTTTTAATATTCCTCAATTTATCCATAGCTTTATGAAGAACTTCTTAAGTATGGCCACGATCCAAAAATCTCTGAAAGGATTCATCAAGACATTTCTTACGATCAATTTCATTGCTGCAGATTCTATAAATATCTTAAAAATTCCCCATAGGGGATACTTCTGATAAGATGTTGGGGGTGAGAACTTGAAGCATGAAGGATAGAATTGCCTGCTGTGCTTTTTCTGTACAATCTGGTATGAATTTCATTATTAGCAACATAGACTTCAACATCTAAGAATTCCACTTTTTCATTGCTAATAGTAGCGGTGAATTCTAAATTAAGATCATTATTGTTAATGTCAGCCACAAATATGTCGGCAGTTTCTCTAGATCCATTCCAGATAATGAACACGTCATCAATGTAACGCCACATATGAACAATGCCATTCTCTGGAGCCACTGAAGCGCGGCCAAGGACATGCTCCTCCCACCAGCCCACATGTAAACATGCGTAACTGGGGGAGAAGCATGCCCCCATAGCCACGCCCCACAACTGCTGATAAACCTCGTTGTTAAAGAGGAAATAATTATTACAAAACTCAATCATTCGGACTAACATCTTACTATGTTCATAATGACTAATGTTTCTATCAGACAGATAGTATAGTACTGAATAGCACGCAGTCCATCTAGATGGTTAATGGACGTGTAAAGAGAGTAGATATCCATAACTATAAAATAATAATTAGGATTCCACAATACATTGTTCAATTTAGACAAAAAATGACCGGTGTCTTTTATGTAAGTAGGGAGGGACTCCATGTAACTATGGAGGAACAAATCCACATATTTAGAAATGGGCTCAAGTAACCCATTCTGTGCAGAAATAATCGGACGCCCAGGTATAGGGGATACACCTTTATGAATTTTTGGTAAAAGATAAAGGGTAGGAGTAATAGGATGGTCTTTTTTCAAAAATAAATACTCCTTTTTATTGATTAGGCCCTGTCCTTTCCATTCAGATAAATATCTGTGAATTACTTCTTTAACTCGATTGAGTTCAAGAAAGGAGGCCTTTCTATAGCACTGGGAGTCGTTCATTAATATACACATCCCGTGGCCATAAGACCACATTACCCCCTTTGTCTGCTTTATTCACAACAATGTCACCATGGTCATTAATCTTACGAATTAGCTTGGAGTATTGTATTTCAGTATAACTCCGTCGCTTACGATTTAAGGAAGTAGAGCGGTTTGAGATCATCAATCATGCGGTCGCTGAACACATCAATAGCGTCTCTGGGCATCATAGGGATAAAAGTGGAGCGGGGACAAAAGGGACTAGATCCTGCACTACTACTATGAATACCCATAGAGGTAAGTTCTTCCTGAGTGTTAGAAGAGATATTATCCCCACTACTAGCGAGACAATGTAAGGTTTTTAAGGTAGACACATCAGAAATAAGAATATATATATATATATATATATATCAATTAACAAACTGCCCGAAAGCTGGTTTGCGTTTGCAAGCCCAAGAAGAAGAGGATCTTTCCTCGAAACGTGTCGGCATATATTTTATTCTGAACCAGGGGGTCAGGAGACTATATAGTCGGAGGACAGGCGAACTGTTGAGTGCCCCTGAAAACAGCTTTCGGGCAATTTGTTTATTGATATATATATATATATATATATATATATATATATATATATATATATATATATATATATTTATATATATATATTCAAATATAAGATTCTCCTTGATAAAAAGAAAACCGTCCAGCACTCCAGGGGGGGTTAAATCATTCAGATTTTTTATTCAGATGTATATATATTTATATATATATATTTTTTTCCACTTAAAAAACCATAGGTTTCAGGGGTGTTATAGTTACCTCGACATTTCCCTCGTACAAAACCCTAGAAATTCCCCAGTTATAGTTAGTTCAGCTAACTATTACTCGCACCCCCGCAATGCACTGCTGATGACATCACATATTACATCACTCATGACATCACTGATGACATCATCCAGTGTCTGTGTATTTCTATAAACTTTAAATATGTTTATTATATATAGGGAAAGGCATATTGAAGAATGAGTGAGTGTATAAGTGTGTGAATGGATGATTTTGTAGGTATGTGACTGACTGTATAAGTGAGTCATTAAATGTATCTTACTGAATGCATGAGTTAATGACTAAACTGTGTGAATGACTGTATGCGTCTGTCTGTTGGTGTGTAAGCGGATGCATGGTTTTGTGAATAGGTACATGAATGTCTATATAAGTTATTGATTGGTTGTCTGAGGGTCTGAGTATCTGTATGGGTACCTGAGTGTTTGTGTGGGTGGGATGTGTGTGGCTCTCTGCATAGATGTGTCAGTGGGTGGTTCACTGGGTGCATGGTTTTAACACTAGGTCTGTAATGGACTGTATGGGTGGGTGAATATCTGTATGGTTGTGTTAGTGTGTGAATATATATTTCATTAGTACATGTGTAATTTACTACATATGTGAACGGCAGTATATATGTATGTTGGAGTACAGAAATAACTATAACTGAGAGTGTGTGATAGTGTGAGTGGCTGTATGGATGAGTGTATGCTTGTATCATTGATTGTATAAGACCATAAGAATGTGATAGTATTTGTATGACTAATTGAGCTTGTATGTGTATAATTGTATAGGCGAGTGTGATTAATTACTTGCATTACTGAGTATGTGTGTGAGTAACTCTATGGATGAGTAGCGGTGCGGGAGTGTCTATATAGGTGTATGAGTGCATATGATAGTCCTGTACTGAGTGACCATAAGTATGAGTGACTGTACGGGTGAGTGAGTGGATGAGTGTTTAGACCTAAGACTCTGTGATTGGGTATGTACTTATTGGTGTTTGAGTGTCTATGGTTTTGAGAGTGGCAGTATGTAATTTAGAGTGGGTGTATCAAAGGTTATATTAGGGTGTGACAAGAAGCATCAAATGATCACATGAATGACATCATTCATTCACACACTTATACACTCACTCATTCTTCAATATGCCTTTCCCTATATATAATAAACATATTATAGCAACACACAGACACTGGATGATGTCATCAGTGATGTCATCAGTGATGTCATGAGTGATGTAATAAGTGACGTCATCAGCAGTGCATCGCGGGGGCGCGAGTTATAGTTAGCTGAACTAACTATAACGGGGAAATTTCTAGGGTTTTGTACGAGGGAAATGTCCAGCTACCTATAACGCCCCTGAAACCTATGGCTTTTTGAGTGAATTTCTAAGGTTTTTTAAATGCTAATTCCTAACTATAACGTGCATGAAACCTATGTTTTTTTCAGTGAATATATAGATAGATATAGATATATATATGTGTTGACCTCAGCGAACATTGATAAAGGCAGTGATGCCGAAACGCGTCTGTTTGCAGGGAGCAGTAATGATTCCTTTATTGGACCCCGTCAATGCCCGACCTTCTGTTAGAAGGAAGCTGTGCATTTGTTCATGAGTCCACCCTCATGTACGGAGCACCTGTCTCGCAAGATGGTCATCTGCTTTTGGTGGAACTATGGAAACGGGATATATATATATATATATATATATACAATAATTTAACAACTTTATAAAATCGTCACTTTAGATTTTATTCACTATATAATATTTAATATTTAACATTTTATGTATTTAATATTTAATGTTTTATATTATTATATTAATATTGGAAACTTTGCACCTACCCAGCAGGGTAAGTTAAGGACTTGGATCCTATGGGAAATTGGAAGAGTATGATAAGACCAAGATGTCTAGTGGTATTTAAACCATGATTTATTAATAGACGTTGTGAAAGAACTAACAGCTGCAGCTTAAGAATTCATTCTAAGATGCTATGCAACCAGCAAATAAATAGAGCGAACACAACGTGGACCACATTGAGCTATTCAATAGATATATTTAAATTGTGATGAATAGCATGGAATGTAGGTCCAAAGTGAGCACTAGCACTTTAACACTTGAAGCACTTTATGATTTACACATTAGCACTTTTAAGGGGCAATCTGAACACAGACTGACACAAACTCTATAGATACGCAAGCCCTAGACTGGGGCAATAATCGACATGATTGATAACACAGTGCAGTATATAATATTTAGTATACACATGAACATATTAGTACCAATGTACCAATGAGGCTGGTAGGATTGTGAATCAAATACAAAAAAAAAAGGTTCAGACCATCAAGTCGATATGTACATATGTTAAATTCAAAATATGGACATCAATGTATTTTACTTGCTATTTAAAAACTGTATTTATTCAATTATGCATTTTGTACAGTTTTAATATGAAATTGTTGTTAGATGCTATATTAAGTATCTTGTCGATGTCAATGATTGCATTTTTTTCATGTTGTACGTTGCACTAACACTTGTCACTTTAAATAGTATTGGTTGTTGCCATGAAACCATGTCGTGTGCTCAAGGCTCATCTTGAGCCGAAACGCGTAATGGCGACGGAGCAATAAACTAATTTTGTTTCACTTACTTGGTGGTCCGTGTCCGTGTGCAGCAACCAGCTGGGATACTAACAGAATCTTTTGATATGTATATATATTATACATATCGTACATAGGCATTTAATTGCTGTTCCAAATTACAATCAAATGTACAATTTTACTGCTATTTGCATTATGTAAAGTAGGAGTCAGAACAATAGTCTGTCTTCCATGTTGTTTTTGCACTTGGCACTTTAAATAAGGGGAGGACTTGTAGACGCGTCATGTGATCAAGGCCTGCATAGGCCGAATCGCGTCATGGCGTCATCGCGCAAGAACTAATAAAGAAAATATATTGCACCAAGAAATTGGAGTCCGTTCCTGCTTTCTGGTTCCAGCAGCTGGGGAATCATACAGAACGAGGATTTGTTGTATGTATTCCAGGGCGGCCGCCTTGGATTTATGTACCCGCTCTCGATTAGGGCCATACGATGGGAAGCTGAATCTGGTTTTGAACCGGAAGGAGAAGTCTCAGTGAGGAGAAGGTTGTGGCAGGCCCCGGACTGTGGAAAACACCAACTGATTGTGGCAGAGCGGGACGATTCATGTCGGACGACGCGTATGACACTGACCGAACCACACACGGTAGGAGCAGCCTAGAGTGTCCGGAGAGAGGTGTGCAGCGAGGCACTGTTATTTCTTCAGTCTAAACTCACATTAAGTTACAAGCGCGATAGAAATGTCTGCCGACGTGCTACGAGGCAGGGAAGAGGCAGCAGACGAAATCTTTATTTAGACCCCTAGTCTAGAACTTCAAACGCAAGTCAGTAACAAGGGGAGTAAGAGGCATCCTTCAAACTTAAAGAAACTTTATAAACAACTAGAGAAGCTCATGAAATCAGAGCAAGCAAAATGGTGGGCCACAAGTCTTTATCGAAATACCTAGAGGTGGCCAGGATTCCACGCAGCTATGGATCATGCTCGCACCAAGTTATGAAAATCCCAATCCCAACATGTTGCGGGAGTGGGCAGAGAGCAACTTTGAAGCATCGAGAAAACTTGTGATAATCCTTATCAAATACGCTGACAGTGACAGGAGTGATCTACAACATCAAATAGAAAAAGTAAAAGAGCAAGTTGAGGCATTGGAAATCAGCACATTAGCATCTAAACTAAGAGAAGACATGCTTATGCGACTTGTTAGACCTGACATCCTTGGCGTGGGTTTTTCCCCTATCTTTTGCCTCTGCTACATGGATTTTTGATGCTGTGCTGGATTTCGTTTTGCTGGTTTAGATGCTTTGGACACTCTGCCACTGCTAATCAGTGCCAGAGTGTAAGTGCTCCCTGTGTAAAATATCGTATCGATTGGATATACCTGATTGGCATATCTGTATCACCATGAAGTCCCTAGTAAAGTGCACTGTGTGTGCCAGGGCTGGTGATGACGGATGCTACTAGTGGGTCTGCAGCGCTGATTGCGCCACCCACCTGTGTAGCCCTAAAACAGTGTCTCAGGCCTGCCGCCGCAGGCCTGCCTGCAGTCCCCGGACTGCCATGTCCCCCTGGCCAGTGTCCACACTGGCCGGGCCTAACCCTTCCCTTTTCATACACGTCAGTCATCCCTATGGAAGGCCCAAGGTACCCCCCTGGGCAGGGTGCAGTGTATGTAGAAGGTAGAGCATGTACTAGTGCAGGTAACATGTTCTGGTAGTGAACACCGGCCATTTTGTGTGTTCACTACTGCAAGGCTATCTTGTTCCATAGGCTAACATGAGGGAGGCGGGTGCCAATGGCTATCCGCCTATCTTCTCATACGAACAAGATAAGACATGAGTGTTTGATATCCCTGAGCTCAGCATTTAATAACACATCTTTTAGGAGAGATTGTTTTTAAATCCTGAGTTGGAGAACAGTACTTTTTAGAGAGTAGCTGTTCTCTTGTCTGACCCTTCTGTGTGCCTGGGCGCGCTTGTGGATTGACTGTCTGGTTTGAGAGTGACAGGGGCTGGGGATCCCCCGGGAGGTTGGCTGAGTCAGCCCTCTGCTGAATGGCGACAATCGCAAGGAGAGTGGAGGGAGGAGATAGCACCTGGGATTGAATAGGGCTGTGCCTGCCTGCCACTCTGCTGGCTCCACCTCCTGCTGGGCGGCTGACGACCTTGCCCCTCGCTCTGAAAAGAATGTAGGAGCCAGGAAAACAAAGTGCTCCAGCAACACCCAGAACTGGATCAGACCGGGCTCAGGACCCACTTGCACAAAGACTTCAAAGACTTCTAGGGGTATAAGTACAAGACCCCTGACAACAGATTTTCAGATTCGACCATCGAGAGGAACCTCTGCTGAAAGACGGACCGCTGAAGAACTAAAGGAAGATTGCCGTGCTGTGTGCTCTAAAGGCTGACCTGTTCTGGCGTACAACTGAAGCTAAGGAGAAGAAGGGGTCCTGCTGTGTGCTGACCCTATCCATTTGACCAAACAAGACTTTGCTGTGTGCTGTGTCTGCAACTGAATCTCCAAGGGCCTGAGAAGAGCTGGCCTCCTGTTTCGCAACCCAGGGATAGAAAGGTTGCCAAGAACTCAAGACTCTGCTGTGTCCCACCTGCGCTGCTGTGTGCCGCAGGGACCGTGGACTGTTCTACCAAGCTTCTCAACATCTGCCTGTGAGGTGGGCTGGCTGCTCTCTGTCTTGCTAGAGAGTACCACACCGAGCCGGGCCCGACACCGGTTGCCGCATCAAGAAGATCGACGTGCTCATCGGCACGTGCCTTGCCGCGACCCGGAGGCCTGAAGCAGATCGAGAGTCGTATTTCCCTGCTCTACGAAGCCGCGCTGTGAGTGGCCGACTCCGGTGACGTCGACATCGTCACTGGGGGCTCGTCGAGGGAGTTGGGGAATCCTTGCACCGAACAGCCCGAGGAGCGCTTGTATAACGAGCGCAGTGACACCGCCGGAGCAACGTAGCTGCCTAAAACATCGAGAGCCTACAAACTGATTCATTCTCAGTGAGTATCGAATCACTCAAGAGACTAGAGACTATCGTCTGACGGTCCCGACCAACTAAGAAAGCGACTATTGTGTAAACCTGTGATGCTTGATTTCAACTGCGGAAACTAGATAAAGATATATTATTTTTGATATAACTCACCTGTGTGGTCTAAGTTTGTGGTGTGCGGAGGAGGGGTCATTGTGGTGTCTACGTGCAAATACCTTACACATTGCCTTGGGGATAAGCCTGTCTGCTCGAGCCAAGCTACCTAGAGGGTGAGCAGGGGTTATCTACCGTGTGTGTCCCTGTACCCTGACTAGAAGCAAGGGTCCCTATTTGGTCTAAGGTGAATACCTCTGCCAACTAGAGACCCCCAGATCTAACAAGACTCAAAAAGGAAGAGGACATTATCAAAAAATGCAAAACGTTTAAATTCCAAAGAGATAAGAACGATTATGATAATGGTAAAATTTTAACATTCGCTAGAAAATACGATGCAGTGAAAGCGGCGCATAAGGCAGTAAGATTTACAAAGGAACGGTTCAGGTAGGGAAGCGCAACCAGCGTCATCCATATCTGATTCCAGCTCGGCTGTTGAAAGTGAGTCCGAGGCAGAACAAAGCACGGTCGTAGTGGGAGGCTTGAATCAACAAAAACCCAAACACACACTTGCCAAAGAATTGAATTTTTTACGGCAGGAACGGTGCCAATCATTGCGCCCCAGGACTACAAATTCCAAAATAGATAAAGGAGGAATACAAGCGCCGAGAAAAACGGCGAAGAAGGCGCCAACGAAAAACCGCGCCTGAACAAGAAACCGGCCAGCAGAAACTGGAGGCGCAAGTAACACATGAAATGCAAACTGCCAATACTATAAGCAATGTTGGACTTGGGCCTTTTTGGCTAAAGTTCCCTAAACTTTTTGCCTTCCCCCTAGACCTTTTTTCTGACATGGTGTTGCCAACTTAGATGCTTTGGGCACTTTGCCACTGCTGAACAGTGTCAAAGTGCAAGTGATCCCTGTATAAAGTGTAATGGTAATTGGTTGTCAATAATTGGCAAGTTTGTCTTACTAGTAAAGTGCACTATGCGTGCCAGGGCTGGTAATACAAATGCTACTAGTGGTCCTGCAGCACTAACTGTGCCACCCACATAAGTAGCCCTGAAAACAGATCTCAGGTCTACCACTGCAGTGCCTGCGCGCAGTTTGTTAAACTGCCTTGTTGTCCTGAGAAGTCCACCTATGTGCAAGGCCTTACCCGTCCCTTTTTATGCACATCAGGCACCCCTATGGTAGGCCCATGGTATCCCCTGGGCAGGATGCAGTGTATGTGAAAGGTAGGACATGTACTGAGATGTGTACCATGTCTTAGCAGTGAAATACTCTTCATTTCGTTTTTCACTGTTGCAAGGCCATCTTGCCGATAGGACAGAATGGGGGAGGCTGTGTAATATGTTTCCAGCCTATCTTCCCATAGGCTTAAGCAGGAGAGGTGAAGTTCAGTGTGCCTGAACTCACAATGTAATAACACATCTTTTTGTGAAGGTGGTTTTTGCATTGTGTGTTTAGAAACCACGCTTTTAGAAGTGGCTGGTTTTTTGTTCTAACAAGTCCGTGTGTCTCTGCCTGGTTGTGGATTGACTGTCTGGATTTTAATGTGATAGGATCTGGGGAATGTCTTGACCCAGGGGAGGAGTAGGTGAGATAGCCACGGCTGACCTGCATCTGGAGTGTAGGGGAGAGGAGTAGCCCCTGGAGGTGAAGAGGCCTGGGCTGCTGCCATAAAACAATGGCTCCATCTACTGCTGAGTGATTGAGGATCCAGATCCCCACTATCAAAGGAATAAGGTGTCACTGGCAGGGAGACACCCAGAACTGGTTTGGACAGGGGCCAGTGCCCCCTGAAACACAAAGACTTCAAAGACATTTAGGGGTATAACTATGAGAGCTGAAACCCCTGAACTTTGGACTGATCAAGACTGAAAAGGATTGAAACTATTTCGCGGTCAAGAGGAACCTCTGCCAAGGAAGAACAGCTGAAGAGACTGAAGAGAAGGACTGACCCTTTCTGTGTGTTCTGGGGCTGACCTGCAATTGCTGATTTAACCAAGGAGAGGCTAAGGGACTTTGCTGTGTGCTATGTCCCCCTGTTTGAAAGGACTTTGCTGTGTGCTGTGTCCTGAAGTAACTTGTCCCCAAGGGCCAGAGGAGAGATGGCTCCCTGTTGTGGAAACTCAGGAACATAAAACTTTCCAAGTGTGTCTCAGCGACGCTGTGTGCTTGTGCTTCGTGCAGCCTGAGACCTTTGTGAGGACTGCCCCGTGATCGTGTGCACCCGGAGTCCAAGTGAGTCTCAGCAACGCTGTGTGCGTGTGCTTTGTGCAGCCTGAGACCTTCGTGAGGATTGCCCTGTGATCGTGTGCACCCGGAGTTCAAGTGCATCTCAGCGATGCTGTGTGCGTGTGC
Organism: Triturus cristatus; assembly: GCF_964204655.1. Classification (NCBI taxonomy): domain Eukaryota; kingdom Metazoa; phylum Chordata; class Amphibia; order Caudata; family Salamandridae; genus Triturus; species Triturus cristatus. Next base: position 633,274,354 of record NC_140589.1, on the reverse strand, counting down.
CCTGTTGCAGCCTGAGACCTTCGTAGGATATTAACCTGTGACTGTAGGTCCCGGAGCAGTCTTGTTCTCTGTTTTGATCGACAGTGTGACCAGAAGTGCTGCGATCGTTATTGCCATCGGCCCGGACCGGCATCCCCAGAGGAGCTGTGGGAATTCACCGCCGCCGGCCCGAGCCCGCCATTGCCCTGGAGAGACCTCGAACCATCACTGTCGGAGGTCTGAGTTCCACTGCCCAAGATCAACGAAGTCGCACCAGAGGCCCAAGCCACGAAGAGAGGAGAGTGAGATCGCAGCCGCCAGGTAACTCTCAGCGAGCGTGCATGTGTCACCGCCTGGGCTACGAGAGAAATGCTCTTGGCCTTTCCCATCTTTGCAGTGCGAGCCTCCGCTCAGGCCTGTACTTGCCGAGGAGTGGCAGTACTGGGGCTGGAGTGTGGAGCGGCACTTTGTTTTCCATCATAACGGTGTTGGGGACATATTTGGCCGTAGCTGACCACGGGTCAGTAAGAGTGGCATAGAGACCATCCAGAGCACTGCGATCGGTGCCGAAGTACAATTATTTTTACATTACTAACTGCCTGATTGTTGCATTACGAAGTGCATTATTTTTGCATTACGAACTGCCTGATTGTTGCATTAAGAAGTGCCTCATTCTTGCATTACAAACTGCCTGATTGTTACATTACGAATTGCATTATTTTTGGCATTACGAACTGCCTGATTCTTGCATTACGAACTGCATACCATTGCAATAGGACTGCATTCGATCATCGTGAATTGCTCATTAATACTGCAAGAACCTACCAGTGCTTGCTGGCCTAATATCCGGCAAGGTGACATATTACAAGTACGCATATGTTGGATTCTTATTGTGTGGTCACATCGTATATCTTTTTATATAAACATATAATTGTTTTTTATTAAACTCATGTGGAGTCCATTTGTGGTGTTATCACTGTGTTACTGAGAGCGTGGTTGCAAATACTTTACACATTTGCCTTGGGGATAAGCCTGGCTGCTCGTGCCAAGCTACCCAGAGGGTGAGCGGGATCTATCTGAGAAGGTGTCCTTCCTTTCCCTGACTTGAATTGAATTGAAAGGGCATTTATAAAGCGCATGGCTACCCTCAAGCATCCCAGCGCTACAGCAACCCTTTGAGCAGATAGAGGACTTAAGGGAACAGGAAAGTCTTTAGAAGCTTACGAAACAAAAGGTAGTTTGATTCAGACCGAATCGGCAGTGGCAAGTTATTCCAGAGTTTCACAGCATTGTACCCAAAACAACATCCTCCGCTGCGCATCATTATATAGTCGGAACTAAGACAGCGATCTGGCCAGACAATAGGGCTGGATAAGAGATCTAATAACAGGGGGACCCTTGTTAGAGAGGGCTTTATGAGCAATACACAATGCTTTGAAATGAATTCTTTGGGAGATCGGCAGCCAATGAAGTGTTGCAAGCAACGGTTTAGCTGACACACGCTTGGAGGTGTTGGTAAGTAGCCGTGCTGCACAATTCTGAATGACCTGGAGCCTGTTAATGGCTACCAGAGGAGCTCCCAAATACAGGGCATTTGCATAGTCCAGGCGTGAAAGAATAAGTGCCTGGACCACTATTCATCTTACAGTGAGTGGAAGCAAATAGAGAATCTTCCTAAGCATTCTGAGTACTCCTTAGCAGCTAGCAGCTACCTTACTCGCCTGCTTCATAAAATCCAGATTATGGTCTACCCACACTCCCAAACTCTTAATTTCTACTTTGGGATTCGGTGGGAGGCCAAGACAATTAGGCCAAGAAGGGGCTATTGTACACGGGGGACGATTTCCCAGAAACATAAGTTCCATCTTGTCCCCATTGAGCTTCAAGTAAGAGTCATCCATCCACCTGGAAACTTCTTGCAGGCACAACTCCAGATTTGGGGCAGACTAATCCGCTTGACTAAATGAAACTACTAACTGGGTATCATCCGCGTACGTGACAATCTGGATACCATGAGGGATTACAAGTTCCGCCAGGGGACTCATATACACATTAAAAAGGGTGGGGCTTAGGGACGAAACCTGAGGAACCCCACAACCAAAGGGCATTGGCTCTGAAGAAAATTTTCTTCAAAGACCACAAACAAGCGGTCCTCAAGAAAAGATTGCAACCATTTTAATGCCAGGCCAGTGATTCCGACCTCCCTAAGCCTTTGAATCAGAAGCTGGTGGTTCACCGTATCAAAGGCTGCGCTGAGGTCGAGCAGAATCAGTGCAGCGCAGCCCCCACTATCCATGATTTTTCTTAGAATTTCCACCACTACTAGAAGAGCGGTCTCAGTACTCTGTTGGGCTCTGAATCCGGTCTGAGAAGGGTGGAGGCAGTTGTTATTTTCCAAAAAAGTGGAGATCGCGGTGGTAACATATTTCTCTGCCAGTTTCCCAATGCCCGGAAGCAACAAGATAGGGTGATAGTTGGATAATATCTCAGGATCCAGATGGTGTTTCTTTAACAGGGCTCTGACCATGGCCTGTTTCCATAAGGGAGGTTCTATCCCCGTTTCTAAAGAAGCATTAATTGCTTTGAGAATTATCAGGGCTACAGTCCCGGAGACTCGACTTAGGATAGTAGGGGGGGCAACATCCGAGGGGGCTCCAGATTTCAGTTGACTAAGAATCTTTTGGAGGATGGTCAAATTTAAAAGGGGAATAAATTCTAGCTGATTAACAGCAGAACATATAAAAGGCCCTGTCTGCAACTCAGGTACCATGGGGAACGATTGATAGATAGCTTGTATTTTATCGTTAAAAAATTTGGCAATTAAATTACAACGTCGAGGGATGTCCTTAACAATACTAGGGGGGGAAGGAGGAATAAAAAGAGATTTAGCAATTTTAAAAATTTCATGGAGGCAATTTTCTGCTAAAATAATTTTCTTTTCAAAATAGGCGGATTTAGCTAATTTTATTTCACGCTTATAAATTCTGATTGCGGTTCTATAATCTGCTTTACTGTCGGCTGTCGGATCTTTCCTCCAGCTACGCTCTAGCTTCTTTGAAGTTTGTCTAAGAACACGCAGATTGGGCGTATACCATAAATTATGATGACCTCCTCTTTTATTGTGCATGAGTTTCTTGGGTAGAGCCATATCCAATGACAACTCTAACCATTTATTAAGCTCATCATTAGCGATTATTGGATTAGGATCTACTGTAGGGGCCGATTCTTTTAGATACCCAATCCAGGAGTCACATGACAATTTTGCCCAGAGTCGTGCACGCCTGATACTTTTCTCCACCCCAGGAAGAGCCGCTTGTACTATCCACGAAAAGGGGATCAAGGAATGGTCTGACCAAGGAAGAGGAATCGGGTCGGTCGCCGTAAGACTGGAAACATTAGAAAAGATGAGGTCAAGGGTATGTCCCTTATTGTGTAGGTTTGTTACTTAATTGTTTAAAATCAAGTATTTCAAGACCTTAAGTAATCTCCACTACTGATGGGAGAAGGACCTCATCAAAGTGTAAATTTAAATCTCCAAAAAGCGTAAAATTTGGGAGGGAACTGGCCAAACTGGCAACAGTGTCCAGAAGAAGTCTACAAAAATTACCTGCCGGGCCTGGAGGGCGATAGGCTAAAATGCCTGAGAACGTATTGAACTGTGATATACTGATTGTAAAGAAATGGCTTTCACAGTCTTGTAGTGGATTGGGTATAATACGACAATTAAATTTGTCTTTATAGATAATGGCTAAACCCCCACCTCTCCCTGTTGTCCTATCGAGCCTAGATATAGTGTATCCCGGGGGCAAGGCTTGAATGATTGCAGGGCCCCCCTCTTCGTTTAACCAGGTTTCCATCAGAAAAAGCAAATCAGGCCTTTCTTCTTCCAGTAACAAACAGATCTCCTCTGCATGCTTTGCCAAAGAGCGACAATTAAGAAGTAGCATTCTAACAATGTTGGTACTGGTGTGTACATCGAGGGCTTTAAAAGTCAGGCATAATTTAAATTGGCAAAATGAGCCCATCAGGTGCCATCGAATGTACACACTTACTAAGCAATCTCGGCCTGTGGGTCTTAAGCTCCTCACTAGTATAACTTAGATCTTTTCTGGCCGGATCACCAGGGGTCGTGGCCCCTGGGCCCTGCCAGGCGCGGACGGGCGCAGACGGGCATGCCTTAAGTGCGCCTTTGGCGCGCCAATGCGCGCGTCCGCTGCGTGGTCTCGTCATCGACGTTAATGAAACTGTGACTTGCGCAGTAGAGTGGCGCCAAGACTAGAATGCTGACCTTAAGAAAATTGAGTTTTGCCCCGAGAAACAAAGTGCAATGTGCAATGTAGCCAGAAACAGATTAAAAATTATAAAACCCCCCAGGAGCATTGAACACAGCTCCAACAATCCCCAGTACAGTGCAATACAGCGTTTTTTTTTAAAATTGCAATACCGGCTCAGAAAGGTGCCACTGAGAAGCAAGGGTCCCTATTTGGACTAAGGTACCTACCTCAGCCAACTAGAGACCCCCAGTTCTAACAATCAACCTTTCAGAAATCAATCTACACAATGCGGAACAACAACTCCTATCGCTGAGATTGTCATTTTGCCCGGAGAGCAATTTCGACTATACCCATACCAGGGCGGACATCTACAAATTTATCAGAAAACTAAAACTAAAAAAGTTTCATCTACTCTAACAAAGCAAAGCGCCAATACAGTCAACTGGAGAGGCTGCGATAAACGGGGTCAGTTCATTGTCAGGCTCGGATGTAAGTCTTCTATGTGACATGCAGGCCCTACAAAGTGATGAACCCATACTGAAAGAACCCGGGGCCAGGCAACAGGTTATGGCAGAACAACTAATAAAAGTCAATGCAACTATAAACACATGCTCTAAACCTAAATCTACTTTTATACCGATGCTACCAAGGGACTCAATTGACTCTTTTAATGAGTCAATAATGGCAGAAGTAAAGAAATTAAATGATAAAATTCAAGCAGCAACTAAACACCAAAGTGTGTGCGAACACCAATATCTCCAATTAATAAAAAAGCTTCAGGACAACAATACGTTAGTTATAAGAAGTTCGGACAAAGGAGGCAATGTGGTGATATGGCTCAAAAAACAATACTTGGAGGACGCTTGACTGCAACTGAGTGACTGGGAGTACTACAAGTTAAGCAACAAACAAATAACAACATCGGTACATAATTAACTGTTCAATAAACTTCTTGCCTGGAAAAGCGCCGGTCTACTCAATCAGTATGAATATAGATTTAAAAAAAATGACTATTCAATCATGCCTGTTATTTATTTTATCCAAAAAGTGCATAAATACATTTCAAAACAACCAGGAAGACCAATAAAATCGGTGAAACAAAGTTTGTTGAAGAACGTATCTATATACCTTGATTTCTTCCTACAAGAACATGTCAGAGCCCTACCATCCTTTGTACAGGATACAACTGACTTTTTGAAACAAATACATGATTGTCAATGGAATGAGGATTATCTGTTAATGACTTTGGATGTATCCAATTTGTACACTAACATACATCACTAAGATGGTATTAGGGCGTTTGAGCACTTTTTAGGCAAGAGAGCTATCCAATTTTACCAACACAACAAAATGATTATTAGCCTAACTAAACTTTGCTTAAACAATAATTTCTTTTTATTCCAAACCCAAGTCTACCAACAGATAAGAGGGGTAGTGATGGGAGCAAGCTTCTCTCCAAACTACGCTTGCCTCCACATGGAATGATGGGAGGAGATGATTGTAAACTCCATGTACACGAACATTCAGGCAAATCATGTTATAAAGTGGGTAAGATACATTGATGATCTTTTCGTGATCTGGCAAGGGAGCAGACAGAGTGCGTTGGATTTTATCACAAGCATCAACAACAATGATATAAATTTGCAGTTTACCCATAACATCAGTGACAGCTCAGTTTACTTTTTAGATGTGGAGGTTTTCATTGCCAATAGTCGCCTCGAAACCAAACTGTATCGCAAACAAACTGCAGGTAACACCTTATTTCGTGCCACCAGTTCCCACCCTAAGCACACTATACACAGTATCTCATATGGGGAAATGCTCCGGATGCATAGAATCTGCAGTAGGGAGATTGACCTAATTGAAGCCCAGGAAGAATACATATTGCTATTCCTAGCTATGGACTATTCGGTATACACTGTCAATCGCGCAATGAGAAAAACCAGGGATCTATGCAGAGATAACCTGTTATTCAAATCTCCAAAAAGTACGGTCAAGTGTAGGAACAACTCAATGCCTAATTTCAGTCATCCAAGACTAATCCTTACTTACAACAAACAGAGAGATAACCTATGTCGGTTGATAAAGAAAAACTGGCACCTAGTGCGTAGTGATCCTGTAGTTGGGGAGTCGTTTCCTATAAGACCGACTATAACATTTAGGAGTGATTTCCTGGTGAGCAGCAATCCCGAAATCATTGTAAGTTCAGGTTGGTTGGCAGCACGAAAGGGCTTCGTCAGATGCTCTTCATGCAGAGCTTGCAAGTTTGGTATTAATAAGACATCCTACACCGCACCTTTCAAACACAAACCCATCAAGATCCAGACGCTCCTTTCTTGCAAAACGGAGTTTGCCATCTATGTGCTGGAGTGCTCTTGTGGACTGCGCTACGTGGGTAGCACAAAATTGCAGGTCCACAAGAGAATACTCCAGCACTTAAGAGCCATAAAAAATGTGGATCCTACTTACCCGGTGGCACGTCACTTTAGGGAAGTACACAACAATGAGTTACAGCATATGAAATACTATGTTGTGGACTCGGTACCTTTACCAAGATGGGGCGGAACCAGGGAGGCAACCATCAGGAGACTGGAAACGAGGTACATCTTGGAATTTGACAGCAAAAGCCCACAAGGTCTTAACACAACTGAGGACCTATACACGTGGCTATAGTAGTTTCCAGCCCCAAAACTACATTTAATTACTCAGTAAATATTGATTAGTGACATTGATGCAATTTAGCATATATCTTAAGATAAGTCTGCACCTCAGAATCCCTGTAAATAACCTTTCTTCTTTATGTCTTATCTGTTTTTTAAGGATAACTGAAATGTCTTTGCACTTAGGCACTTTATGAGTGGAAAATTGCACTTTAAAACAACAGCAGGGGCAAGTTAGCACTTTAACACTAATGGCACTTTTAAAACATATGCACTTTACTATTTAGCAGCAATAATCGACCCACTGAGCAGGACAAAGGCGGTACATTAGATAACTTCTGGCAATTAGTGAACATATTACGGACACAAGACATAGCACAGGAACCACATTTTTAGAATATTGTTTTAAATGGCCACTATGATTAAATGGGTTTTTAGTGATTTTAATGTCTTTTTATGCCTTTTAAGATAAGATGTTCTTAAAATATGTGTGGAATATTTATTGTATTTATACAGTTATATTTAAACATATCGTACATAGGCATTTAAATGCTGTTCCAAATTACAATCAAATGTACAATTTTGCTGCTATTTGCATTGTGTAAAGTGGGAGTCAGAATGATAGTCTGTCTTCCATGCTGTTTTTGCACTTGGCACTTTAAATAAGGGGAGGCCTTGTAGACGCGTCAGGTGATCAAGGCCTGCATAGGCGGCATCGCGCAAGAACTAATAAAGAAAATATATTGCACCAAGAAATTGGAGTCTGTTCCTGCCTTCTGGTTCCAGCAGCTGGGGAATCTTAAAGAACGGAGATTTGTTATATATATATATATATATGTATATATATAGCCAAAGCGTAACTCCCAAGTGCAATCATGCACAAACAGGAACACGGACACATTATATAGCTGGTGCCAGATTATTTTATTGCAGCGATTTTCAACGGTGCTGTCTATGACTCGTTCCGGACACAAGACGGTGTCCTTGATCACATGATGAACAGGTATCAGAAACGGAATTTTAAAGGGACTACAGCGCTTACAATGACGTGGTAAGGCACTGGTAAACATAAAAGAAATACTATGTAAACCTGCATCTTTTATATAAATCAGAACAAATTCCGTACAGATCCAAGTACTACAACATTATACTGGTGTACAAATAAACATTCTATACCACAAACTGCGTAATGTAATTAACAAATACACCTTCATATGCCATTAACCCCGTTATATATATCCCGTGTACACACATATATTCATGTTTTTTACCATATGTTAAAGGTCTATCCCATAGTAATATCATTTAAATCGATAGTTGTACAGATGCAAAATGCTAAATTTGATACATCAAATTTAAATTCATGCTGGATAAAACCAATAAATATGTAAATATTAAAACAACCGTTAAAATATGTGCAAAGGACGCAATGGTGCAAAACGTGCATTTTCCGGATGAGGTTGTGCAAATCTATTAACATGTTCACATACTGCTTTAGTCGGCTATTTGCATTGTGTAAAGTGGGAGTCAGAATGATAGTCTGTCTTCCATGTTGTTTTTGCACTTGGTACTTTAAATAAGGGGAGGACTTGTAGACGCGTCATGTGATCAAGGCCTGCATAGGCCGAAACGTGTCATGGCGGCATCGCGCAAGAACTAATAAAGAAAATATACTGCACCAAGAAATTGGAGTCCATTCCTGCCTTCTGGTTCTCGCAACTGGGGGATCTTAAAGAACGAGGATTTGTTGTCTATATGTGTGCGTATATGTATATATATATATATATATATATATATATATATGTTTTCACAAGGAAGTAGCAATTCGAAGGTGCGAAATAACCTCCAGCGGCACACCAAAGGACGAGTCCAATAAAGATTTATTGTCTCATAAACCAAACAGTACGACGCGTTTCCGCGAAGCCTTTGTCAAGTGAATAACCTGTGCCCAATCACCCTTAGAAATAGGGGTTATGGTTTGTAGACAGTGAAAAAATACTATCAACATCTCGGCAGTTTTCGGAAGACAAATTAATCATAAGTACAATGCACATAATTTCCTCATGATAAAGAAAACAACAGTGTAAAATATAGATGTACAATATATGCAGTCTTCTACAATTACATCAAAAAAGGAATCAGTGTTTACGTAGCAATTGTTCAATATCAATAAAGTTTTAGCCATTTTGTATTGCAAGTGAAAATTCATTTCATGACAATTCATTATTTCGAATTAACTGAACCCTGTAGCTGCGCATAAAAAAAGGGGGTTTGCATTGTGAATACAATGACGTGTTTTCTAATCGTGCCGAGCCAGTAAAGATCCTCAGTGTGAAGGTCATTATTGTTAATGCAAATATGATAATGCAATCAAATCCTGAGCCCATGGTTGGCCTACAAATAACGGGTAATGTACCCAATTTAGTGCAAGGTGTTAATGTATATCATATGATATATTCCGAGTAATTTACTCATGATGAGGCACCCAACAGTCAGATCCTGTAATCTGGACCATCACAGACCATGTAAATGTGGTGACACAATCAAATCATGAACCCATGAATAGCCTGCAAATAACGGGTAATGTACCCAATTATTACAGGGTGCCGCTGTATATACATGTAATGTATCCCGAGTAATGTACTCATAATCAGGGACCCAACTATCATGTCCTATAAAACTGACCATCACGGACCATACTGGTAAGACCACTGTCAACACGGGCAGAGGGGTGTTATTGTTTGTGAAAATGGATGTGTGAATAAACAGTGAATCTACGATGTGTGAGTAAAAGCAAATTAGAAGGAAAATTAATGAAGGGGAAAAAGAACAATGTGACTCAGGATTAGGCTAGATGTTATTTCGTCATAACATGCATGCTGCCTACACCACTTCTGGTGTAGTGAGCGGGGGTTCTGGGTCAATTCTAATTATTAGTCATTTAATGCCACAGAATCCCTTGCCTCCCGATCAGGCACAATGGCTGGGAAACCCCTACTTTAAAAATGTGAAACAGTGAGCTAAAACAGCAGCAGCTGAAGGATATAATGAGAGAGCAGAGGAAAGTGGAGGTCTTTCAGGGTATCAGATATGGCCTATATGGGTTGCCAATTCCTCCCCATAATTCATACCATTCGGGATTTTCGTATTTAGATCTATAATATACTTCGATTCCGTAATTCGTAACAATTTTTCCCGGTCCCCCCCACTGGGGTGTGGTAGAATTCTATCAATGCCATAGAATTTAAGTAAATCTGCGTTGCCATGATGTTTCTCTTGAAAGTGTCTTGCGACCGGATAGTTCAGATCAGCGTTCGTGACAGCCCTCATGTGTTGTAACACCCGTGTTTTTAGTTGTAGTTTCGTACTCCCTACGTAATTTAAACCACAGGGGCACTCTAGGACATAAATACAAAAGTCGCTAGTGCATGTGGTACATTTTTTGATTTCTTTTTTCTTTCTTTTATCATGCCCTGTGAAGTAGCTGTCATGATTTACACTGTGTTTGCAAGCTTTGCAAGAGTTACATTTCTTAAAGCCCTTAGCCCTTCCTAACCAAGTGGTGATGTTAGATGTTTGTTGGTAACTGTGAACCAAATGGTCACGGAGTGATTTAGATTTTCTGTAGGTTATATACAAATATTATCCCTGAATAAAGTGCCAGTGCATGTAGTAAACAAAAATGATTCCAAAGGATTGTTCATGCCACATATCTTCTAATTCGAATCCTCAAAGAGGGTTCAAATATATGACAATTCCAATGATAAGGTGCATTATTGCACAAACCCAATTAAAGGGCCAATGCTCATTGCATATAGATGTAAAGAAAATAATTTTTCAAATGAGGTAAGGAAATATATATCAAAAAGGTCAATCCAGAAACATCCATCTGATGGCTAAATTAATCAGAATACGTTCTTACAAAACATGGTTCGTTCACATTCTTGTCAAAAAAGGTACATGCCCACATATAGCAGCAAGTGCTAATTTAATTTTTTTCAACAAATCAATCGAAATGCTGTACTGAGAAAATATTAAAAGAACACTGAGACAGAAATCTATTGGTCCCCCACAACATACAATAAGGTGACAGTGCTGTACAATGCGATACATGCTCAAATCCCTGGACGGACCTGTTAGAAGGCCGGCACCATCGACAGGGAAGGCTTCGCTTCATTTGAAAAAAATATATATAAAACAATAAACTAGCAAAAAATTGCCAGTTTAGAATTTTTTGATATGCTTTATCATTACAACAGCGCAATATTAAAACACCACCACAGCACATGGAGTAATATCGATATACAGTCCAACATCAAGTGTGGGCATTATCAACAAAGTCATTACAGGCCAAGAGTTCACAGTCTTGTATTCTTAATAGATGAACATGCAGCTCTGCATCAAGATTATGCCCCCACGGACTTTCAGTGCCCAATAAAACAATCATCTTAGAGTCACATTGCCACAGTTCCAGTTTCCTGTTGCCGTTGCAGGGATGAGCCGTAATATGATTTATGCCATTGTAACGCAGTGTGGTCAAGTTTCCTGGTGCACCCCGCAAAAGTGCTTGGCAATGGGTTATAGCTCTAATGTGCTGCAAAATCCTGATCTTGACCTTCTTGACTATGCTGCCCACAAATCTCATTTTACAACCACACTCCAAGACATAGACAACAAAATCAGTCTCACATGTGATCCTCTACCTGATCATACAGGTTCTACCTTCAAATGTGTCAACTCATAACTGGCCCGCTTAGCCCCAATTTTGCAGTCCTTGCATGCCACACATTTTTTAAAATGCAAATTCCTGTTCATAAGCCAATCTGATTCTTGATAGAACATAGATCTGGTTAAAATATCGCCTAATGGTGGTGCTGTGCGATATGTGACATTTTGATGCTGGCCTACGACATCTTTTAAGTTCTCATCATGCTGTAATATGTGCTAGTTATAATTGATCAGGTACCAAATGGATCCATGTTCCATGTTATAATTCATAAAGAATCTTATCACATTGTTTTCCTTGGATTGATCTCCTAGTGTGGATTTGGATTTAGTCTATTAGTGAACAATAATTCTTCCATGTTCTGGCCAGCAATCTACATTTTGCCACCCTGAGCACTTGTTCTGGGTATCCTCTAACAGAAAACATAATAATAATAGATTTGGCTTCAGTTTCAAACAGAGCACCAGTGGAACATATTCTCCGGGCTCTCATAAGTTGGCTGTATGGTATGCTCCATTTCAAGGAGTGAGGATGACCACTATTGACATGTAAAATCAAGGTGCAGGCAGTCTGTTTTAAAAAAAATGGTCGTTTGAAGAGAATCCCCTAATACCTACAGCTTGACGTCTAAAAACTAAGGGGGATATGTACAAGGAAGGGGTGGAGTGTGTCTTTAGCCTCCTTGGCTTAACAACATGCTCCACCGCTTCTGAAACGCAAGGCTGCACCACATTTACAAGAATGTGGCGCAGCCTTGCGTTTCCCCCTGCAATGGCGCTAAGTTAAGCAACATAGCGCCAACGCAGGCACCCTTGCACCAGAGTACAAGGGTGTCTGCGTGCAGGGGAGGATTGTTTATGTGTAGGAAGATGCCCCCTCCTGCACATAAACAATCCTAAAATGCCTTTCTGTCGCATTCATGTGTGCTGCTTCATGCAGCACACATGAGAGTGTCAAAATGGCATTTTTTAAAAGGTTTGTTTATGTACAAGAAGGGACACCTTCCTGTACATAAATAAACCATGGCATTTTTCTTTTTCCATGAGTGCTGCACAAGGCAGCACACATGGAAAAAACGAGGAGAAACAATACATTACTCCTTGTTTGGCCAACTTAAGACCAGGGTTTTCCAGGTCTTCATTTTGGTGCTGCCTCCTACGTACGCCACCCTTGTACATGGGAGCAGCATCAAATACAATGGATGTTGCAGTGGAACGCCCACCACAACACCCACTGCATGGCCCTTTCACGCTAACCATAGCGTGAAAGGAGGCCTTATGTACAAGGCAGCGTTAAGCCTTGTTAAGTGGCTTAACGCTGCCTTGTACATAAGGCGCAGCCCCTATCGCCACCACAACGTCTGTAAAAGTGACGTTGTGGTGGCGATAGAGGCTTGTACATATGCCCCTAAATCTCATGTGGGCTCTATTTCACTGTCAACTGTATGTTATATTGGTTGTTATTTAAGGTCCCTCTTGTTTTTTAATTATTTTTATTTGCATTTTAAAAACACACACCGAAGGAGCACAGATCACAAACTTCCATCACTGTAACTATTTCATAATCGTATCAGAAAAGGACAGCCAAAATATAAGAGGGAGGGAAGACAAGAAAAATACTTGGTGGCTAATCAGTACTCCTCTTCAGGAATTCACGACATGATAAGCATGTGCAAATTAGTTATACAGTACAAAGCCAGTGCAAAACAACCAAGTAACAAATAAAGTGCAGGTGTAATAAACATTGCTTCCCTAAATTTACATTGCTATCATTAGATAGATGTAGAAAGCTTGTATCGAATGGGAAGAACTATATAAAGACTAAATATTCCATACCCGCAGCAGATCTATGACTAGCTTACCCTATTACATAAAATAATTAAATTGTAGCGTCAACTCATTTTGTAACAGACTGCTATATCCTGATCCCCCATTTCTGTGACTTCTATCCTTTACAATCATATAACTTTAATTCCATATTATAAATAGCCAGAAACCTTGATCTCCATTCAGTAAATGTGGGAAGATTCTGGGTTGAGCCATTTCGTACCAATGCACATTCGTGCTACAGCCATAGCAATAAATAGCATGTACCTTTCTTTTATGGCCCACCCATTACCAATGGAATCCTCTACTACCCCTAATACCACCAATATGGGATTGATTGTTATTCGCTCCCCAATATTTTGTTCTAAATATGTACCCATCTCCTGGAAAAAAGTCTCTAATTTTGAACATAAAAAACACTTATGTACTATTTCTGCATGCGGTGCCCCACTTCAATGGCAGCAGTTGTTATCTTTTCTATGCCATTTAAATAATTTCTCTGGGGTATAATATAGATCAAACATGGTTTAAAGTGCTGCCTGTTCAATCCAGCAGTTAAAAACACTTTATTATCCATGTCCAATGACTGTTGCAGTATCAGTCCTTTTATTCCTAACCTAACTTCCAACTTATCTTTTTGACATTCCAGATCATCCGGTACATTTCGAACCAACAAGTTGTAGATCAAACTATTGTTAGCTCTCTGATTGATTCCCTTTATAAAGGGTATCGGCTTCACTCCCAGGGATCTACACCACCTTATTCATAAAACCCTGAATCTGGAGGTATTTAAAAAAATGTTGTGTGATAATCCCACATTTTTCCAGAAGATTTCTAAATGAGCTTTGGGTTTCCCCCTCAAACAGATCTCCAATTAATAGAATCCCCATTGCCTCCAATTCCTAACCACGAATCATGAAATATCTGTGGCAGCGTTGGTGTCACCCATAATGGTGTATAATAGTTATATTTAGCTACATTCAATTTCTTCTTACATTATCGCCATAATTGAAATGCCCCAAACAGGACCTTCAACTTTATTTCTTTTATAGTAGCTGTGTTGGACATTCTTCAACAGGAACCCTTTCGCTTCTTCCCCCATTATTAAGTTCATATACCGAAGGGGTTTTGGCTCCCAGTGATCAGAATTCCCATATTTTGAAGCATACATGCCCAATAATACATGGTTATTCTCGGCACCCCCTAGGTCCCCCTATCTTTGGGGAGTATGTCGTACTTTAATATTCGGGACCGCGTAGGGGACAGGGCCCTACCCCTGTCTATCTTGGTATTAGCAAACCGCAAATGGTAAATGCGGCATGTACGAGTGCTTTATATATCGTTCTAGCTATGAATGCACTGCGTACACGTTATTCTGCTTCACTACGCGGGTTCCATTTTGGAAGCAGTGGCCATCTTGTCATTGCCCTCACATAGGCTATAATGGAGTAAATACGGGCCTCACAGTACATGGGCTTCTCCTCTGACTTCTCTGTGCCCTGGGCAGCTGGCTCTGCTGCCCCAGGTCAAACCGGTCTCACGAGCTCCCCTTCCTCCGTCCACCTGTGATTAGCATCAGGGCTTGACCCGTCATAAAACCCTTTCATTCTATACAATCCCCCGACTAATCTCTTCCACACCTGCTTGTTCCTGCTTTATGACTTGTTTCCCAAAACAGGAGATGCTCATGTTTATTGGGGGGTCTATTGACATCAAATGTGGGATCTGAACCTTACTGTGTAAATCATTGTGGGCTGGCCGAACTGGAATGTGGGATGGTCATCATGACTCTGCTTTTTCGTTTGTAATGTATACTTGTAATGGCCATATCGTAAACCAAGGAATGTGTGCCTGGAGCATGATATTTTGTACTTAAGGAGAAGCCCGTTCCTATGATTTTCAGCAGTCTCCTGAGAACATACACGCTGTTGTACTTCTAGGATACCTGTAATTGGTCTGCAGCCAATAAACGAATCTTTGACTTCACCCAGAAGACTCTGTGTTTCTATAGGTCTGGAACAGGGTGAACCCAGAAGTCATAGGGTGTGTGCCCCTGCACCGCTGGGTCTAAAATACCCAGTACTTCAGTTTGGCGCCCAACTCGGGACGATTTCAGCGGTACCAGTCCAAGCCAGAGGTTCGTGAGGAGCTTCGTGTGGAAATTCCGGAGGAAGGCCGCCACTTCATCGACCCCTGCATGTCGACGTGGTCCGAAAGTCTTTTCTGCGAGGTTCTCCGCGTCCCGACGGCTACGAAGGACTACTGCCCTGATTAATCGACCTGTTTTGGACCCTTGACGAGTTTTGAGAGAGCGAAACAATCGGGAGAGTCTTCTGGTGACGCCATCGATCAGCAATACTCAGTTAAGTATAAGTGGAGCGTCTCCTATTTGTTTTTGGTATCCTTCGGGATCGTTTGATTTGGTAATTTGGTACTTTGGAGTTTGCAAACGCCAAAGCCAGAGGACTCGTATATTCACGAGAATATCGTAATCGATAATCCTTTGACGTTTGGATCTAGACTAGTGAGCAAAGATGCCTGGTTCTGGACTATTTGGTAGATTATTCTGTTTGGGTTGTGGAAAGGATTTCCAGCTAGAGGAATCATGTCCGGTTCCTCCGGTTGGAACTCCAACTTATGAGCTCTATGTAAAACATGGCGTAGGCCCCATTGCATATAACGAAGTGTGGATCCACTACACCAGGAAAGATGGTGTTTTAAAATGGCCCCAAAATGGTAGTTTTGATACCGATATTTTAGATAATCTGGAAATTAAATTGTTTAAGAAGAAAGCCCGGCCGGCGATGTTTGACTCTTTCCGCTTATGGCGAAAGGAAGCCAAACAAAAGGAAATTAAGTTAGCGAAAAAGAATAAGAAAGAGAAAGGTATGGCAGTGATGCAAGCAGCTGTACAATTTAAAGACAATGAGGAGGAGCAGATGAGTGAGCAATTGCACAGGCAGCGCAAGTTAGGGATTGACAAATGTTACCCAGCTTTACCACATTCTAAGCGGAATGAGTCCGAAGAAAAAGAGAAAGATCCCCTGATGTCACATTTGTTGAGTTCGCCACCCCCGTATGCTCAAACTGCCACGGCGCCTTCCCAGCTTGTAAATATGCCACCTCCAGTGAATATACTGCAAGCCTTGCCGCTACCGCCAGCTGCTTTGCAGCCGGTTCCTATCCCTGTAGCGCAGCCCTCTCAAGCACCGCCAGTTGTGCTTCCAACTGCCCCCGCACTTCCTGCGACTTTGCCTAATACAGCAGCTGCCTCCGCTGACACTCTTCCTTCCACCACTCCAGTACCTGTCTCTACATCCTCTTTTCTTCCCTCTGTTTTTCCCCCTGTTCTCGCCTCAGCTTCTCCTTCAGCGCGACAGCGCTTAGCTAATGTGGTTACTACATTAATGTCGCCCCTCTTTGAGTCATCTGGTGCGACTCCTGGTTTACAGCGTAAGCAATTGCGTAGCCAATTGCCTAACCCCGATGAGAAAAAGGTAATAGATAACATGGCGCGTAGATGGATTGTTTTTCCTTCACTGTATGATGTGGAATCAGTTGTCAACGTTTTCCATCAATGGGATGCCCCAAAACAGAGATATGTGTTTGAGAAAATGTGCAAAATTCTCTGTGAAGAATTGGAGGATAGTGGTAAAAATCCGAACCCGCAGGAATTGTGTAGAGTGAGGTTCGATTTTGGAACTGGTATAATTGTGGACCGTGGAGTAGATAAAGCAGTTGCGGTTGTATTGTCCTTTAGGAATGATGATTGTCAACAATCATTGTTTGAACAAGATGTCCTTGTGGGGAAAAAGGTAAAAGCGCGACAATACCCTATGAGAGAAGTTCCCCCGGTATGGAAGGAAGCGGTCGCAGCTGCCGGTGGTAACCCCGCTGTGGCAGCGCATTTCCAGCGTGTTTGGGTGCATGTTCCATGGAAGCGCTCTGAGGTGTTAGCGCTTAAGCAGTCCTTGCCTGATCCCCGTAAAAACCCAGCAGGTTATTATAAAGAGTTGTCACAGACGGCAGGGTCATGCATTATGAATCTGGCCGACATAGACATGTTGTTTGGTAATGTTGTTCCACAGCCTCTATGGGGGTCAATTCGTAATGTAGATCACAATGCAGAACTAGGGGATACATGGGCTAACATTGTTGCTGCTGATGCTAGACAAACTGGTGGTGCGAAACCTGAACCTTTAGTAGCTGAACTGCCTGGTAGAATCATCACGTATATGAAGACAATAATGCCTGCGATGCGCGTAAATTGGGACAAGTTATCTGCATGCAAGCAGAAGAAAGATGAGACAGTGTCAGACTTCTTTACTAGGTTTGAAGAAACGTTTATTGATCACAGTGGGCAGGATATGAGTACTGAGGGTGGCCAACGGTTATTTGTGGATAAGTTTGTGCAGAATCTACTTCCTGACCTGTGTAAAAAGTTAAAAGATTCAGAAAGTTCCTGGGCTGTTTCTTCTTCAGCGCAAATACTGGCTACTGCACAGTATTATGAAAATAGAGATAAAGACGAGAAAGATAGAACAGAAAAGAAAACGAAGGAACTAAAGACCAAGGTCCTTTTACAGCAGGCCTATCCGCCACGTGGAGGTCAGAATAATTATAGGCAACCCCAAGGTGTCTATCCCCAACCTCAACAGTTTCAAAACAATCAGCAAATGAATGGGTATTACCAACCACGTGTCCCTGTAGGTCCCAACCAATGTTCATACTGTAAAGAGGAAGGTCATTTTAAATACAGTTGCCCTAAATTGATGCAGCGTAACGGCAATATGTATGGCGCCAGAGGAAGGGGTGGTCAGCAAGCTCCTAGAGGCAGAGGGCGTGGAAGTGTTCCCCAGAACGCGCGTCCTCTGCCGCCTCAAAGTACCATCAATAGCTTTGATCAGCAAGCTAACGCGATTAGTAATACGGCCCAGTATTACAATAATGATTATTATGCAGAGGACGGTGATGCAGAAAGTAATGACTACTAGGACAGCCGTAGACAGAGAGAGGGAGTTGTTTCAGTGCCAGTGGATCAGAGTGGACCGTATGTTGAGGTGACTACAGCAAATGTAACGGAGCCTTTTCTGCTAGACACTGGTGCTGCAAAGAGTTCAATCATGCATTCAAAACTCCCTGGCGCACCTTTGTCTGGCGATATAAACGTTTCAGTAGGTTTTTCTGGCGCCCCTGTCAGGAACCCGATTTCTAGTCCCATGTCACTTTCTGTTGGACCTTGCGAGCTGAAAGCACCCCTGATTCTGACAGCAGGTTGTGGTGAGAATTTGCTGGGATTAGATTTGTTGAAAAGATTGCACGCTACACTGTATTGTTCTCCTTCAGGAGTACAACTTACATTAGGCAAGAAAGTGATTTCCCCAATGTATTTGTCTAAAAATACAATGCCGCCTGAATTGTCATCCCTTCCGGATGCCCTTTGGGCTACTGGTCCCAATGATGTGGGCCTCTTGGAGATACCGCCATATGTGGTGACTTTAAAGGCTAATGTCAGACTGCCACGTATTCCCCAGTACAAGATCTCTAATGAAGGGCAGAAAGCATTGTTAGACATTGTCAGCGACTTGATTAATAAGGGTGTGATTGAAGAGACAAGAGGCAACGTTTGCAATAGTCCGATTTTACCTGTCTTAAAACGAACGGACCCTTCACAGCCACCTGTTTACAGATTTGTGATCGATCTCAGAGAGGTTAATAAGATTGTTGTGCCACAGTTTCCGGTTGTCCCCGATATAACTGCCTTGTTAACAATGATTCCAGCCTCTGCTGCATGGTTTTCAGTGATTGATTTAAAGAATGCTTTCTTTAGTATCCCAATTGCAGAAGAGAGCAGGGACATTTTTGGTTTTAGTCTGGGAGGCCGAAGCTTCCGCTTCAAACGCGCTCCCCAGGGCTACTGTGAGAGTCCATCCATATACAGTCAGGCTTTGAAAGCGCAGCTTGATGCACTTGTTTTACCTAGTGGCGCTATCCTGATTCAGTACGTGGATGATTTACTAATTGCCGCGGATACTGAGAAGATTTGTAAAGAAGCCACATTGTCACTGTTGCGCCATTTATCCGCTTTCCATCACAAAGTGTCTCTCTCTAAGCTGCAATATTGTCGACAAGAAGTGACCTACTTAGGTCATCTCTTATCGAAGGAGGGAAGGAAACTGACCCCAGAAAGAATTCAAGCCATTGCACAGTTGAGTGTGCCAAAAACACAGAGAGAAGTACGTGCTTTCTTGGGCATCACTTCATACTGTAGGCATTGGATCCCTAGTTTTTCTTTATTGGCAAAACCTTTGTTAGCCTTAACATGCAAAGACACACCGAATCCTATCCCATGGTCTGAAGAGTGCCAGAAAAGTTTTGTGGAATTGCGTAATGCATTATGTTCAGCACCTGTGTTGGGTACCCCTGACTACAGTAAGCCTTTACATTGTATGTTCACGAGAAAGATGGATGTGCGTTATCAGTGTTAACACAGCCTTTTGGCGACAGACCGCGCCCATGCGCATATTTTTCATCAACCTTGGACCCTGTAGCAAGGGCATTGCCAAGCTGTCTGAGAGCGACAGCTGCTGCAGCGATGTCTATCCGACAATCTGCTGGTTTGGTAATGGACAATACATTGATTGTTATGGTTCCACACGCTGTAGACACATTATTAAATAGGACCAAGACACAACACTTGACTAGTGCGCGATTATCAGGTTATGAACTTACACTGTTAGCAAATCACATACACATAAAAAGATGCAATACGCTGAATCCAGCTACATTGTTGCCAATTCCAGCAGACTCAGATGAGGTTGAGCAACATGACTGTCTGTTCAGAACAGAAGAAGAGACGAAAGGGAGAGTAGATCTAAAAGATACTCCCCTGACTGAGTGTGATGGCACTTTATGGGTAGATGGTTCATGTTTCAAGCTCCCTAATGGTGACACGACTGCTGCATATGCTATCACGACTTTGCACACGGTCGTGGAAACTGCACGAGTGCCACATAATTCGGCCCAAGCAGCGGAATTAATCGCCCTCACGAGAGCATGCGTGTTATCTGAAGGAATGAGAGTGAATATATACACAGATAGCCAGTACGCCTTTGGCGTGGCTCATAATTTTGGGCGACTGTGGAAGGAGCGTGGGTTCCTGACGTCGCATGGAGCTAAAATTCAGAATGGCAAGTTGGTGAATGATCTCCTTGAGTCACTGACCCTACCGTTGCAAGTTGCGATCATGAAATGCAGTGCGCACAGGAAAGTCACAGATGATGTTGGACGTGGGAATGCGTTTGCTGATGAGACCGCGAGAGAAACAGCACAGAATGTGAAGACCAGAATGTATGTTGCAGGCCCCGCAAGATGGGTTAATGATGTGGGAATGTGTGAGAACACAATAGAGAGTGTGAAGTCGCTTCAAGCTGAAGCCACAGAGGAAGAGTTAAGCAAGTGGAGAGAAAGTATGGGTAAGTTGGATGAGAATGGTTGTTGGATTGATCTGACAGAACATAGGCGATGGTTGTTGCCTGATGCATATGTGCTTCCAGTGGTTACTATGGCACATGGAATGGCACATATCAGTACGAAAGGTATATGCAAGTTGTTGGCTCCAGTATGGCAGAATGCTGGGATTCCCAAGTGTACAGAGAATGTGGTCAAGAATTGCATAGTATGTTTGAAGTACAACCCTGGTAGGGGAACCCCAACTCCAGCTGGTCACTTTGCACCCCCATCATGTCCATTTGAAGTTTTGCAGCTGGACTTTATTCACATGGAAAGATGCAACAACCTGAAATATGTACTGGTGGTTGTTTGTGCTTTCTCAAAATGGGTAGAGGCTTATCCTCTGAAAGATAACACTGCCCTATCCACAGCCAAAGCCCTTGTGAAAGAGTTTTTCCCTAGGTTTGGGATGCCAAGAATGGTGTGGTGTGATAATGGAAGTGAGTTTGTGGGTAAAGTGATGAAGAATGTATGTGAAGGGCTAGGGATAAAGCAGAAGTTCCACGCTGCAAATCACCCCCAATCAGCTGGATTAGTAGAACGCTACAATGGAGCCCTAAAGCTCAAGCTGGCCAAAATCCAGGCGAGCACCGGTCTTAAATGGCCTGACGCTCTGCCTTTAGCACTCCTGTCCACCAGAATGACCATACACTCACGAGTGGGACTTAGCCCTTACGAGGTTGTCTTTGGCCGTCCGGCCAATGTATGGGGTGTACCGAGGCCCATGAAGTTCAGTGAGATAGAGCATCCAGTACTGCTCGATTACCTGTATGATTTGACTGTTAAACTGCGTGTTTTGCACCAACAGGTACATGATACTCTTCCCCAAGCTTCTGAACCTCCTGGACACCCTATCAACCCTGGTACGTGGGTGCTAGTCCGAAATTTCCAGCGCAAGAGCAACGACGAACCTCGCTGGATCGGCCCTCATCTTGTTCTTCTTTCGACAAGATCAGCAGTGCGAGTGAAAGGGAAGAAGCACTGGATCCATGGTACCCACTGTAAAGTAGTCCCCTTGCCTCTGCCATATGACCAGTGGGTCAAGGAGGGTATCGCCGACTCTGAGACAGACACTGTACCTCGTTTTGTACCATTCAGTGACGCACGCATAAGAGGCACAGTTTCAGACCAAGAGAGTGACAATATTCTGCAAGAAGCTGTGCCACCATCAAATCGACTGGACACCACTGAGCCTGAACTTTTGTTTCAAGACCAAACAGCACCTGGCCGTCTCCGCTATAATTTGAGACCTAGGCCCATGGACAAATAAAGGTTTCCTCACTATTTCCTTTTTAACATTTTTGCTCTCCCATCTGAAAGACTTTCTTGATTTTTGTTTTTCGAACCACCATCCGGGTTCTGCCGCAGGGTCGCGGTGCCAAGACTTTGGGGTACAGGCCGAAGACGCTAGGTCGACGGTTCTGGTTGGTCTAGGGCGTTTCCCTGGACTGACAGGCGTACTCCTTAGCAGAAGAAACTCATCCACCGCGAGCGGCCCGAGTAGAGGATGGAGTTTTTTAAGATGGAGAGACCGATTGAGGAAATGAACTTTAACGCAAGGATGTGTAGAATTGTAAAAAGTAAATGTTTTGTCTTTTTGTGCCTTTTTACACTGTGTAGCATAATAATGTTTATTGTAGGATTTGTGTTTTTCTCCGCTCAAAAGCCCATTACACCCACTGAACAGCCTATATCTCTTTCTACTACCTCCTCTCACTCTTTTCACCCTTTGCCTGAGCACGAACAGACCAGACGATCAGAGTTCGTAAATAACTCGTTTATCCAACTCTTGCACCAGCACCAACTAGTAATGAATACGACCAATTGCTGGGTGTGTGGGTTAATGCCACATACCATTAACAAGGGTATTCCCTACCTGGTGCTGCCGTATAGTTACAATGGATCGTCATGGGCATTCCAAACCATGTTTCTCTATGCTCTAGATACATATTCCCCTCGCCAACCGCGTTCCATCAGACCTATCACCAATAATAAGGCTTTGATGAAAGCAGTGGCCGATATGAGTAGGGATATCGATGCATACTCATCCATTCCCAAAGAAGAGTTGAGACCTTATGTGGGATGGAACGCGACGGGGTATAGTATTAGTCTGGGTGAAAGACAGCGAAAAATCTCATCTCCAATCTGGGTCGTACCCCACATGGGTCGGTTCTGCTTACAGGGTAATGGTCAGAATCCTAGAGCTCAACTGGGAAGGAGTGACTGTACTGAAACGTACACCTTCCCGTCACAGTTTTCCCCTGCGTTTTTGGCTGCCAAGGGCACATATTTCATCTGTAATGACCGAGCATATACATGGCTGCCCCCTGATTTCTCGGGCACATGTTATATTGCGAACTTGCTACCGCCGACATTTACTGCTGCCTCTGACTATCACAAGACCAGAGTTGTGAGAGGTGTGATTAGCAAGGAGGATACTGCCGGTCAGGAAGCGGGAGACTTCTTCTTGGGTTTCCTGCCGTTTTGGGGACCTATGGTCAATAGTAGGAACCTGAGACAGCTGACTCGTGTGGTTGAATCCACTGTCAATGTAACGGCTGGTGCCCTTAGTAATCTGACAGCTGAGCTCCAAGCGGATCGCCTTATGACTCTGCAGAACCGCATGGTTCTAGATGTTATTCTTGCAGACCGCGGTGGGGTATGCAAGGTCATCCAATCCAGTTGCTGCATTTTCATACCAGATAATGCTCCAACAGTGTATCAAGCCATCTCCAAACTCCATAAAATATCTGAATCCATACACGTGGATAAGGGAGATTGGTCACTGGTGGGGTGGTTCTGGGAATTGATATCTGTCTGGGGTTGGAAAGTTCTGATGGTCATTGGAATGATCTTAGCCATTCTTTTCCTGTTCTGTCTGTGCATACAGTGTGCTCCTGCGATATGTGGCCTCTGTGCTACCTTATGTGTAAGGAAACCTGTATCGAGGGACGAACTAAGTAATAGGATGATGCTACAGCAACATCTCCATGACTTTGTGAACATTGACCTAGACTCGGATTAAGATGAGTATAGTGATTGCCTATGTAAGGGCAAAAGGAGGGTCTGTCGTACTTTAATATTCGGGACCGCGTAGGGGACAGGGCCCTACCCCTGTCTATCTTGGTATTAGCAAACCGCAAATGGTAAATGCGGCATGTACGAGTGCTTTATATATCGTTCTAGCTATGAATGCACTGCGTACACGTTATTCTGCTTCACTACGCGGGTTCCATTTTGGAAGCAGTGGCCATCTTGTCATTGCCCTCACATAGGCTATAATGGAGTAAATACGGGCCTCACAGTACATGGGCTTCTCCTCTGACTTCTCTGTGACCTGGGCAGCTGGCTCTGCTGCCCCAGGTCAAACCGGTCTCACGAGCTCCCCTTCCTCCGTCCACCTGTGATTAGCATCAGGGCTTGACCCGTCATAAAACCCTTTCATTCTATACAATCCCCCGACTAATCTCTTCCACACCTGCTTGTTCCTGCTTTATGACTTGTTTCCCAAAACAGGAGATGCTCATGTTTATTGGGGGGTCTATTGACATCAAATGTGGGATCTGAACCTTACTGTGTAAATCATTGTGGGCTGGCCGAACTGGAATGTGGGATGGTCATCATGACTCTGCTTTTTCGTTTGTAATGTATACTTGTAATGGCCATATCGTAAACCAAGGAATGTGTGCCTGGAGCATGATATTTTGTACTTAAGGAGAAGCCCGTTCCTATGATTTTCAGCAGTCTCCTGAGAACATACACGCTGTTGTACTTCTAGGATACCTGTAATTGGTCTGCAGCCAATAAACGAATCTTTGACTTCACCCAGAAGACTCTGTGTTTCTGTAGGTCTGGAACAGGGTGAACCCAGAAGTCATAGGGTGTGTGCCCCTGCACCGCTGGGTCTAAAATACCCAGTACTTCAAGTATCATAAATTTAGAGGCTCTTCTTGTCTTTTTAAACCCCCATAGAAAAACATAGCATAAACGTTTTAAATTTTCATAAGCCACCTACAAATAACCTTCAATGGAAGAGCCCTGAATAAGCATAACGATTTAGGTAAAACCATAATTTTTACAACATTTCCCGTTCCTACCAATGATAAATAAAGATGATTCAATCTCCCAAGATCTCATTCTAGCGTAGTTAACAGTGGTCTCATATTTAGAGCCACTATATTCTCCACTGCTGACGAAATACAAACCCCCAAATAAGTTGCCTTTCTCACTACCTGAGGATCAAATTGTCCAATATTTCTAGTACAGACAACTTCGTTTTTCCACTGATTCACCTTATACCCCGACGAAGCCCCAAAAATCCTTGCTACTTCTTGGATCTCTACTAACGCTTGTTGTGGGTTCATTGTCACTATTGCTACATTGTCTGCATATGCTAATACTTTATATGCCACCTGTTCTGCTACAACCGGTTAAACACACAGTTATTTTATAGTCTTGTTATCAGGGGATCAATGCAAAAGGCAAAGAGCAGTGTAGAACAAGGGCAGCCTGTCTTGTTCCCCTAAAGATGCGGACCTCTTCAGATTCTATCCCCATAATCCGTAATTTAGCCCTAGGATCATAATATAATGATTTAATAGCTCTAATGTATCCTAGGCTAAATCCATATTTCTCTGATGCTGCACATAAAAATGCCCTTGACACCCGGTCGAACGCCTTCTCGGTGTCTAATAATATCAGCACCATTTCGTCTCCAGTGGTTTCTGCAATATCAAAAAGAATAATCACTTTTTTAAATAACCGTGCCACAACCCGGGATAAACCCATGTTTTCTGGGAGGCACTAGTTTAGCAATTATACTCCCTAAATGATTTGTCAATATTTTAGAATAAAGCTTGACATCACAATTAATCAATCTTATCGGCCTATAGGACCCAGGATTCAACTGAGATTTATTTTTATAATACCACTATATGTGTCTCATCCCATGAAGCCGTTACTTACCTCAGTTGTGACAGATCCCCTGCCAGTTCTTTTAGCAGAGCTTTATATAGCTCTAGTGGAATATTATTTGGCCCAGTGGCTATCTCAGTGGATTTTCTATTGCTATATTCAATTCTTCTAATGAGATTGGATGCTCTAGAATGGCCCGATCCTCCGAGTTAAGTCTAGCTCCATCAAATGATTGCAGGATCTCATTGTTATCCCCAACCAAGCCCCCCCATTTCCTGTATGTAATTTCTGATAATAATCTTTAAAGACTTTCACGACTTTGGAAGGTAGCACATGTTTACATCCTTCCTCACCCTCTATTGTTTCTATCCCTACGGACACTTCCCTTTGCCTGGTTCGAAGAACTAGAAGGCATCCAACATTCTGCCCGTACTATAACACAGGTGGTGACTGGGTAAAATAGGCGCACACAACAAAATATTGGTACAAAGTAATTTTTGCCAAAGGTAAGTAAGCTACTGTCCATGTATCTTGTTTGTTGGTGCTCAGGAGGATGGAGAGCCACACAATATTCCTAAGTTGGAAAAAAAACTTCTCCACAATATAAAAAGGATTCTCTATTGGACCGATTTAGCATATGAAGAATAGTCAGCTAAGTATCTATAACCAAACAAGGAAACTCAGTGTCATGATATCCGTAGTTAAAATATGCGGTACCCTTGATGATCTGGCTTACCTTTGAAAGCATAGTGTTCCTAGCGTGTCTCGGGTCCATGGCATTCAGCGTGAGCGCCATATTGAATATCTTATTTATACCGGCACGCGCTAATGTGTGCGTCATTTTTTGAAACAAACGTCATGGCCATCTTGTAGTTGATAATATTAATAGTGGAACTATACTTAAGTCATAATATCGCAAAATTGGTGAAGAAAGGACCACCAGGATTCAAAGTCCTTATGTAATAATCGTTTATACATGATGGCCCATGACATTCAGTGTACACGCCATATTAGATATCTTTTTAGAACCAGCACAAGCTAATATGCTCGTCATTTTTTGTGAGGAAAGTTGCAGCCATCTTGTAATGGATAATATTACAGTAGATCTAAACTATGATCACAATGTATCATAATTAGTGAAAAAAGGACCATCAAGATTCAGGGTCCTTGTTTGATAATCGTTTTACTTAATGGCCGTAAATCCTATAGTTTGATTATATTACAAGACAAAACGTGACATTTAAGCAGTGACTATAACTCGTAATTTTCCCAAAAGTGAAAGAAGTAAAAGAAATAGTTTTAGAGGATGAGAAAGAGAGAAACAGAAAAATAAGGTGAAATATTATCATAACAGTTGAAGACAAATGATATCAAACTTCCACATTCTAAAAACGAATGCCACCCTCTGTCTCTTAAATCTATTAATTAAGCCACAAAATATTAATTGTGGCAATCCTCAAATTGATATCTCCCATATCGCACTTCTAGATCCATACCCAGCATAACCTTTCCTGAAGTTTTGTACCTAGCTTGCACTGCTCTCCCGAATTCTGTATTCCACAAATGCCCTCTCATTTCCTAAAAGGTTTCTACCATGATTTCCACCTTCCCTTCCGTCTTGAAAATAAAAGTCTTCTAAACATCCAATCAAAACACAACTAAGAACATTTTTTGACCTACCAGCTATGTTAGTGCTCCTTCTGTCCCCCCACCAAGTCCCCCATCCCACCCTCTCCCTCTCCCCCACCACTCCACCTCCAAAAAGTGGCAATTGGACCGAACTGGTCCATAAATGATGATTAGCATTGTCCCCATCCCACCCGACACCTGTCCATTCGACAAACCCAGTTTCATTCTAGCCATCAGAAAAAAGAGAATAGAGCAAACAGACAAAAGCCCCACAGATCCACTGTGCCACACACCTGACTGATGATTCATATTTATATACCGTAATATAACAATATCTTGCACAATTCCCCTTTTTTTCTCAAATATTTGTTCCCCTCAAAATGGAGGTCCCCAGCTTTTACTTCAAAGTCTCCAAAAATTCTTTGTTTTTTATTTTCGATGTGAAATATATCCTGCATTATCACGGCAAGATGGTGGCAGAATGAGTGGCTGGAGCGGTTGTCTTACCTAATCTCGCCCCACAACAGATCCGACTCGTGGGTGCTGTCCGGCTTGCAGCACTCCGGTCTATTTCTATAAGCTCAAGTGTGGCCGCAGTTGTCTTTTTTATTTTTTTTATTTATTAAAATTATATCAAAATTCACACAAGGTTGCATACTGCAACCAACAAAACAAGCCAGCAGTGTTATAGCCGCTTTGCAATTGTGGTACATGCAAGAACAGTCATGTGTGTATATCCGTATCTGTGGGGTTTCCTGGCATCATGATAGTCACATACATAATATACCACTCCGTGCATGGTCTGATCAGATCGACTGATGCATCTACTTATTAACATGTGCAATCATGACTGGGTCCTTCAGATTCAACTGGGGTGACGATACAAAAGGTAACCGCCCATGCTCTCTCCCAGCAACTATTAAGCAAACATACTAACCACGGCCTCCCCCACGACGACGGATCCCATGTCTTACCTTCCCATCCTCATTCATCCAATGCAGCCCTCTCACCCTCCATCCCACGTCTCTCTTGAGCCCACCGCACAAATGGTTCCCAGATGTCCCGCGGGCGGGAGGCCGGCGGCATCAATTCCCAAAATGTATTCAACTGCACATGGCCATATGTCACGTCCACCAGCCATCCCTTCACCGAGGGCACCCGGTTTCTACCCCAATGTAATGTCACCTGCCTTTTAGCAAATAGGCGAAGTAAAGCATGGAGCTTACGTGTTTTAGGCGGAGTGTTCTTCACATAGCCCAGTATCCCCAGCTCACGGGATGGGGCATCAGTTTGTCCTATTATCTGATTAACCAGAGTGAACACCTGGGACCAAAACTCCGCAAGATTGGGGCAGGCCCACGCCACATGCAGGAAAGAGGCAGGTTCACACCCGCATCTCCAACACCCAGCATCCTCCCTTATGCCCATCCTATGTAAAGTGATCGGTGTTCTATAGATTCTATGTAAATACTTAAAATGTATGAGCCGCAGTTTATAATTTGGAGAGAGTTCTGCCAACTGTCCACAACAAAAGGTCCACTGTTCTTCCGACAGTGGAGAGCCGAGCTCCTCATTCTAGTGCTGAAGGGACTTAGGTCGGACCGCCGGTGCCTCATTTTGCATTGATTTATAAAGTCTAGTAACCAATTTCCGGGGAGACGGGGACCCCACCAAACACTCCAGCGCCCGGAGGACCGGCGGGGCCGCCGGGAAGTCCCTACTCAGCGCCCGGCAGGCCTCCCGCAACCTGTGGTATAAAAATAATTCAGAGAAATGCACCTCCTGTCCCTCCGCTGCCACCGGCAGCTGCATAAAGCTATTGTCTGGAAATAGGTCTGCAAATGTATGGAGACGCATCCTCCGCAGCAGGGGCGGGCTAATTCCATCCCCAATGCAGGGCAACAGCGGGTTACGTGACAGGGCATACAAAAGCGGCACTCCCGTCCTGCGTCACAACTCCTCCCAGACCCAGCGCAGCATCTCAGCAGTGTCCACATCCCCCCGGGGGCGGCGCGCCTTCACACAAATGGCCACTCTTAGCGGAACTGGCACCACAGTGTCCCGTTCAACAGCCACATGCGGTTGGAAGGGCGTCGGATGCACCCAGAAGTGCAGAAATTGGGCCTGTGCACACAGGGCATATAAGCGCATGTCTGGCGCTCCCAGCCCCCCCTGTTTCAACGGCAAGGTCAGCACATCCCAGGATGCTCGTGCCTGACCACCAGCCCACACTAGCGTGAGCAGATGTGACCGCAGCGTTGCAAAAAATTGTGATGTCAGAGGAACCGGTATATTCGTAAATATGTATAAAAATTTAGGCAGAATAACCATTTTAACTAGGGCAATCCTGTCCGTCAGAGACATGGGTAATCTCACCCATATCTTAACCCTCTCCTCCAGCCACATAACAGCCCTCCCGTAGTTCAGATTCCAAATTTCCTGGGGCACGCAACTCAACCAGATTCCTAGATACTTAACAGCGTCTGTTTCCCACCGTAAGGGGTATTCTGATATTATCCTCGGGGTGCTCTCCGTCAACGTTAATCGTTAATAATTAGCCCCCGGGTGGGCCAAATCCCGGGGGCAAAATGGTTATACATTAAGAGGGGGAGGGGGGCTGCATGGCCCCCTTCCTGGAGCCCTTGAGGGCCCTGGGGACCACCACCCCCCAGGGCCGGCTCCTACAGTGTCCTGGGGTGCCCACCCCCAGGACACTGGGAGTCTCCCGCCCTCCCATAGCAAACTTCGGTAGGATTTTGAAAGAGAGAGCAGGTCCTGCTCTCTCTTTCAAAATCCAAACGATATTGCTTTTCCACACGGGGAGCTGCATGTCAGCAGCTCCCCATGTGGAAAAGCAATGCTGGCTCCCGAAGGACGCGTGGGGGCATTGGGGCTACCCCCACGGTCTCTAACATTTTTTTATAAGCCCCGGGGGATGGGTTCCCCGGGGATAATAAAAATTAGTGATAGGGGCTATTTATTTTTTTACGGTAAAATTAGGAGTCGCACATCCTAATGCGTTGGGTGCACGGTTCCTCTCGCGTTGGGTGCGCGGTTCCTAACGCGTTGGGTGCGCGGATCCAAGGAAAAGAATCTGAAATGTTTGGGAGGTAAACATCTAGCTTAAGTGTTTTGTTCTTGAGTGGCTCTAAAAAGAGCTGTTGTGTTCATTGAGAGTTTTTGGTACTTATAAGTAAGTACCTATAGAGAGTCTAAAGTTGTTGAGGAAGACTGTTTCCTTCATCAGTAAAGTGTACTCCATCTCTCCTATACATCTCTTGCATATGAAAGCGCAGATTGTTATTGTAAATGGACCCCATTCTATAGTCTCGGAGAAAAGAAGAAACAGATTTATTCACATGTTTCCTAGCTTTCTCAATCTGTGTACAAAAATGATTGGACCAGTTCCACTTCTGCCTTTGGCATATGTTAGAATACACAAAGGCAGTTTTGGGAAAAAGTGAAAACAATTCTGCAAAGGTGTCCATCATGAGCATTTCCAGACCTACCCCAGTCAAAGTGCCTAGGTCATTGCCACCGCAGTGCACTATTATGAGGTCAGGGTGTTGGATATGCATAAAGGTTTTTACCAATGGCATCAATTTGTGCCACTTTAACCCTCTCTGTCCAATCCATTTAATGTCTACATTTGGCAAACCTAGGTCTTTGTGAATGCCTTTGTTTTCTGCATACCTTTGGCTCCAGAAAATATAGCTGTGTCCCACAATCCACACTCTAAGCATCTTGAAGGGAGGTCTGGATGCACTCAGATGGTCTCTGTAAATGAAATGGCAGTTTGAAAAGTAAGATTTTTCTAAAATGGTAGCTAAGATGCAGTTTTGAAAAAAGACAAGAAATCATTGGTTGTTTGACAACCTTCTACACTGAAAGCTAGGGTGCATGTTTCTGTTTTTTAAACGCATGATTCTTATTGGTTAACAAAAAGTGCGTGAAAGGAACATTATATATGATAAGCTGATATGTTGAAAAGTCAAGCACACTTGCTGTTTTGATTAGAAACATTGTGTGCTGAACTTGTGACCTGTGTGCTCAGTTCAGTGTTCCATGACCTGTTGCTATGGTAACAGGCAGAAGGCAAATTGGGGGTAGGGTTCAAATTTATGTCATTTGGAAAGGGTTGAAATGTTTAACCAATAGAAATGTGTGTTTTCTTTTGAATTTATGTGGGAAGGAATGTGATTTGATGTTTACATATATATGTGTGGAAAATGAGAGGGAAACTTTGCCATTCTTTGGTTTTGCTGACAGGTGCACAGTGCAGAGATTCTGTATAAGAAAATCTGGTGTGTGACTGATATCTGGTGTGTGACTGATATACTTCTTAATCTACAAAACAACTTGAAAGGTGAGTTATTTAATTGTGAGGGGATGTATGTAGACTATTTTGATTTTAATCAGACTATTTCTCCTGCTAAAGTGTAGGGAGTACTTTTTTTGTCTACTATAATATTGACAGTGTGTTTGCATGTAGAAACCATTCTGTGATAAGCATTTGTGTTTTTCATGTGTTTGCAGACAGATAACTGTGCTGTTTTTATATTTTGGTACAATTAGAAATCAGTCATTGTTTATGAATTTGCAAAATGATTCATGTTTGAACACTAAAATGTAGTACTCGTAGATTAGGAAATGTGTTTTGGTAAACTCCTAGGGATAGTGTTGTTTGTCTAGAATCACACTGTGAGTCTGTGTGCGTTTGGGAACCACTGTGAGAGATGCATTTGGGAACATCATGTATTTGCTGATAGATAACTGTTTTAAAACCTGCCATGTTGTCAAGTTTTAGTAGCATTAGAAGCCAGTCTTTGCATATGCATTAATAAAATGAGTCCGGCTTTGGCACTAAAGTGCAGTACTTAAATATGTAGATTGTGTGCAGTACCCTTACCTCTTCTAGACTAGTGAATGAGTTTTGGTAAACTCCTAGGATAGTGTTGCTTGTCTAAAATCACACTGTGAGTCTGTGTGCATTTGGGTAAGGATTGTGAGAGAAGCATTTGCTAACATTATGTATTTGCTGACAGATAAGTGTTTTAAAACCTGTCATGTTGTCAAGTTTTAGTAGCCTTAGAAGCCAGTCATGGCTTATGCTTTGATTAAATGAGTCAGGCATTGACACTAAAGTGCAGTACTTAAATATGTAGATTGTGTGTAGTCTCCTTACTCCTTGCACAGTAGTGAATGAGTTTTGGTAAACTCTTAGGGATGGTGTTGCTTGTCTAGAATCACACTGTGAGTCTGTGTGCATTTGGGAACCACTGTGAGAGAAGCATTTGGTAACATCATGTATTTGCTGACACATAACTGTTTTAAAACCTGTCATGTTGTCAGGTTTTAGTAGGATTAGAAGCCAGTGTTTGCTTTTGGATTGATAAAATGAGTCAGGCTTTGACACTAAAGTGCAGTACTTAAATATGTAGATTGTGCACAGTACTCTTACGCCTTCTAAACTACTGAATGAGTTTTGGTAAACTCCTATGATAGTGTTGCTTGCCTAAAATCACACTGCGAGTCTGTGTGCATTTGGGTAAGGATTGTGAGACAAGGATTTGGTAACATCGTGTATTTGCTGACATATAACCGTTTTAAAACCTGTCTTGTTGTCAAGTTTTAGTAGCATTAGAAGCCAGTCTTTGCTTATGCTTTGATTAAATAAGTCAGGCATTGACACTAAAGTGGAGTCCTGAAATATGTAGATTGTGTCCCTGCTAAAGACTCACCTCCCTGGCGCAGAATTTGTTGTGTTTCTGGCACCCCTGGAGCAAGCACGAAACGGCGGTTTGGGGCAGTGGCGCGAGGCATAGAAATGCCATAGCAGCAACGGACCACATCCCCCAGGTGCCCCAGCAACTACCGGCGCGCCGCTGACGTCACCACCAGCGCCCGGAGGCGCTACTTAATGGCGGAACGCCTCCCGCCCCGCGGGCCGCGCGGGTGTCGCCGGGCTAAGCCCGGGCAAAGGGCGGGCCCTCTGTAGCCCTCAGGAGCCGCGGGAGACCGGGCCGGGCTCACCTCCTTAAAGGTGCTTGTGAATTTATTTGAACAAACTAATTCTTGAGCTGGCATTCACTCCCTTGTTCTGTGCTCTTTGTTCTTTTTGCATGTTTTACCCATAGTGAGCTACCCTATATATAGCTGTTAACTCGACCTATTGTCCAACCACAGCGTTATTATTATTATCATGGCTGGAGGCGCTAATAAGGGGACCCTAGATAGTTATTTATTTAGGGTCAACTCGGGATTAGAACGGGAATTAATCCTTGCTGAATAAAGGGCAAAGCGCCATAGCTCCATTGAGCTTATTAAAAACACGCCATCTCTCGTGGGTTCTTTGCACTCAGCTACTTCCCCACTTAGGAGTTGCCACTCCCAAAATGAAGACCTAGATAACTCCTGCAACGATGATCTCCCAATCCTATCACGAAATTTAACCTCCTTACCCGAGTTAAATAATGTCCAGTCCCTAACTGCTCCACCTCTACTCCTTAACTCAATTTCTGAGCCAGCACTCTCAATTGAGTCACCACCACAAGCTGTTAAGCTTCCACCTCAAAAGGCTAACACACCTAGGCAATCCAAATTTCCAGGTCCACCACCTAGAAAAAGGAGAAAGAGAGGTAGTGAGCCGTTAAGGAGTAAAAAAAAGAGTAACCACTCTGATTTGGTTTCAACTGCTAAGGGTCCTGTAACTTGTACTGATAAAACATCTCTCCCAGTTACTTCCGTTCCTTGTTTAGCAAATGATATATCTATTGCGGAGGTATTGGGTAATGTTGAACAGCTATTTAGATCTCTCATCTTACCTATTGTTGAGAGATTAAAAATTATAGTTAATAGACTTGATAATGTAGAATCGCTAATAGGCAATAACAGGGAATTAATTAAGAATTTTGCAAAGCCAGTGATGGCGCCCCCTATTACTACAGCACCTGTTGTATCATCCCCCATTATTCCATCTCTAAACTCTATTCCTCAAAATCATCCAAGGATTAACAATTTAAATAATAAAAGTATAGGAAGAGTCATTACCCCCAAATCATTGCAACACCTTACTTCAAATGAAGATAGAGAGTCTTTGAGGGAAGATAACTTAATTCAATCTGGTACAACTCGTGATAAAAAAGGTAAAATTCCATCTCCTACTGTAAAGAAACGCAAGGGGCTCCAATTAGAACTGCCACCT
This sequence comes from Triturus cristatus, assembly GCF_964204655.1. NCBI lineage: Eukaryota > Metazoa > Chordata > Amphibia > Caudata > Salamandridae > Triturus > Triturus cristatus. The sequence continues at coordinate 633,239,630 of NC_140589.1, read as the reverse complement.
GAAGCAGTTCCCCTTGTGGTTGTTCTCGCGGGAGTCCCAGCATTAAAAGAGGGGACAACCGAAGGCTACTCGCAGTTAAAAAATAAAGTTATTCATTGGCTTGGTCAGAATCGCCCTCTCCCTTTGTATATAAATGGCGAAATTGTACATGTACGGCGTCTCTCTTGGTTGGGAAACACACCTAAGAATATAAACGGGGATATTGTAATAATTAATTTCAGAGATCCCAGAGCCGTCAGCCATATTCTTAATTGGCATACGAACAATGCGAGGTCTTTTATTTCTACCTGGGAATTGACTTATTTTTACCCAAGAACTCAAATAGTTCCCACTGCTAATCCAGGGGTTCCACTTTGTAGTCTAATCCTGTCATCTCTCTTGGAAACCGCTATGAGGTTCTAGCAAATCTTGAAGAAGTGGATTGACATAATCACCATAAGGGCTCAATGATAGACATCCAAGAGACTTCTTTTGATTTACCTTCCCCTCCCAATGAGCAAGGAAACTTACCAATAGAAACAAGTGTTGGTATTTGTATTAATCCCCCTATTTCCCTTGATCCTCCTTTATTAACTAACCACCCGGTTGGCACTGGGGATAATATGGGGAAGCAACTTTCATGGAACATTGCTGGGTTGGCCTCTAAACTGATATCTGATGACTGGCTTTGTTTTGTTAATAACTTTGACCTATGTATATTTCAAGAGACCTGGCTATGTGAACCATCCTTTGCTCAGGGATATTTGAATTACTCTGTGCCTGCATTAAAAGGTCTAAAGGGGAGACCTATGGGTGGATTAACTATATGGGTCCGTCAGAGTCTAAAGTTAGTTGTCAAAGCCATTGACACCAGCCATAGAGACATTCAATTAATCAGAATGAACTTAGATAAATTGGGAATGCTTGATATTTACAATGTTTATGTGAGGAGTAATAGGGGAGGGAGATCTGAGGTTTTAGCGGCCTTGGGACGTCTCCTTGATATTCACTCTCTAAACAATAACATTGTCATTGCGGGCGATTTTAATAGAACATTCGAACCCCTAGCTACTGAAGATGATTTTCTTGGGGACGAAGAAGATCGGCAATGGGGAGTTCCCAAGCTGGAGCTTAAATCGGTTGTGCGTTGGACCGATGATGTGATTAGTTTGAATGCCCTCTGCTATGAAAAGGGCTTAAGAGCTCTAAACGGGAGGACTCGAAGTGATAAAAATGGGACTAGTACATTTGATAACGGGCGACACAAAAGTAGAATTGACTATGTTTTATGCAGTCTTAAATTATGGCGGTTGATCTGCGACATGGAGGTTGTTTGGAGGAGTGAGAGTGATCACAACCCCCTGTGTGCAGATCATAAATGGTGGTTTTTCACCAACCGGACCATTGGCCCGACTGAGCTTGCCCCTTCTTTGACTGTCCCCACTAATGATATGCGCAGATTAAGGTGGGCGAACATAGTGACCAACCAACTGGCCATTGCTAACATCAGCGGCGAAGTAGATAAAGCAATACTAGCCATTGAGCATATTAATTCATCTAGCACCGGGTTGGGCAGAGTAGTTGAAATACACGACTCCCTCTTTTGTGCAATAAAAAACCACTTCCTTAAGCCTGTGAAAAACAAAGGAAAGAGAGCCCCAAAGCCTGCAAAGTGGTATAATGACCAATGTAGAGATGCTCGACTTTCTTTAGGAACCGCCATAAAGGGGAGGCAGTCTACTGCCATACGATTTGCTAGAAAGGAATATAAAGCCAGTATATCAAAGGCAAAGAAAGCCTGGGATGAGCATCATTGGTCTGAGCTAAAGATAGCTAGTGACAGGAATGATTCCAGGTTATTCTGGAGCATTGTTAAGTGGGGAAGTTCGGGTTTACCCGTACCCCCAAATAACAATGTACCGGAAGATGAATGGGTAAAATTCTTTAAAAATCAGTATGCTGAGTCAAATAAAGTCGTCGCAGGGCCAGATACAAGTTTAAATCTATTTAAAGAAAATTTCTTTAGTATCAAAGAGATTATGATGGCCCTCAGCTCAGTGTCTGGTGGACGCGCCCCAGGACTTGATGGTGTCCCAGCTGATGTCTTTATCAATGATAAAGAGCGCTGGTGTAAGTATATACATCTCCTCATTGATGCAATTGCGCAGGGTGCAGCGGTACCAACATCTTGGCAGGGTGCGGTAATAATACCCGTGTTCAAGAAAGGCGACCGGTCCCAGCCGGGCAACTATAGACCGATAAGCCTTATTGACACTATCCAAAAGGTTGTGGGGCGCGTGATTGTCAATAGGCTCCTTGACTGGGCTGAGGAGACCAATGCCCTGTCACCCTTCCAGGCAGGATTCAGTCGGTCCACAAGCACGGTGGACCAGGTCTTCCGCTTTACCCTGTTGCAATGGAGGACCGTGGTGCTGGGCGAGGGCAGCTTGTACGCAGCTTTTGTTGATCTGTGGGCTGCCTTCGAACTAGTTCCCCGGACCAAGCTGTGGTTGGTTCTTAAGAACCAGGGTCTACCAGAAGAGTTACTGTCACTAATAATGAGGCTTCATGAAACAAATTTTGCCAAGATTCAATGGGGGGGACAGGGTTCGGTAACTGTGGATGTTCCAGTTGAACGGGGTGTTCGACAAGGATGTTCAATGGCTCCCATCCTTTTTACATTGTACATCAACGATGTTGTTGCCCGTATGCTCTCTGCAAAGGTGGATGCTCCCTCTATAGCTGGCTCAAAAATGCCTATTTTAATGTTTGCAGACGACACGCTTATTTTATCTAAGACCCCAAGCGGTCTGCAGTGTGCTTTGTCTATTTTTGACCAATTTTGCAGGGAGTATGGCTTAGAGGTCAACACGGCTAAAACAAAACTTATGACTTTTAATCCTCATCGTAGCTTTAAATCCAAAATTACTATGAATGGCCGCCCGCTAGAGGTGGTGAATAGTTTTACGTACCTAGGACTACACATATCTAGTGAGAATAGATGGCGTCAGCATATAGATATTGCTACACTTAGACATAGGCAATTGTGCGGTGCCATTAGCTCAGAGCATAGAAAATCTTTGACCAAACCAGTAAAACCTGTACTTCAGGTTTACGAAGCGAAGGCTCTAGGCTCTGCACTCTACGGGGCTGAGCTATGGGGCTTCGAGAAGGTGGCTGCACTTCAAACCTCGGAACATAAATTTCTCCGGGCAATAACCGGTGTCCCTAAAAGTTCACCTTTGTTGCCCCTTAAATATGACCTGGGTAGAAGAGCAGTCACAGATTTGGTTAGGCTCCGTCCGATTTTGTATTGGCGAATGCTATGGATGACACCAGTGCTCTCCCACTATGCTGAGGGGTTCCTAGATATTATTAGAATAGATGTATTCCACAAAATTGGGTGGCTTAAATCACTTAAGTTAACTTTGACTGAGCTTGGTATGTGCTCGCTTTGGGAAGATCCTGTGGGAGCAACTTTTCCATCCAAAAGCACTCTGAAAGAAATTTATTGGGAGATGGTAGCCTCTCGGCATTGGAATAGTTCTAGCGCTGGATCTATGGCTGGAGGATTTCTAGAAGCTAAGATGTAACCTTGCCTGGAACCCTACTGGGATATCATAACTAGACCAGGTGATAGAAAGCTCTTTTTTCAACTAAGAGCAGGTGCACTACCCCTCAGATACTTGGTAGCCAAATGGGAAGGTGGATCCTGTGATAGCTGTCCTGCATGTGGCACCACCAAAGAAACAATTGGTCATTTTCTATTTTCTTGTAAAGTTTATCTGGTTCCAAGAAGCATTTGGTTATCTCCGATGTGTAAAAACTTGGGTACTACTAGTAGTATTGTTGCCCTGCGTATTATACGCACCAGCACTTTTTCATAGATTTCAATAGCTGCCGCGAAGTATCTAGGATGGGCGTGGTCGATTAGACAGAGACTGCTAGTCACTTGACTATTGTCTGTTATGATCCTTTGTCTATATTTCTAACTTGTATTCCTTTAAAAAACAAGACATTTTTAACTTAGATAAATTTTAAACTTTTTATCATTTTTAACTGTCTAATAGGTATAGTACGTATTTCTCAAATTAGAACTGTCAATCAAGTTAGAAATTGTAAAACGTATGTCTTGTATTCTGATATCATGTGTCTGTAAATTTAATTCTATTTTTAAAATGTTGTATGAATTTTAATTCTTTCTTTCTGTTGTATGTATTCTGCTTTTATGATTGAAATCTCGAATAAAGCATACTTTGACTTGACTTGACTTGACTTGAGTGTTGCTTGTCAAGAATCACACTCTGAGTCTGTGTGCATTTGGGAACCACTGTGAGAGAAGAATGTGGGTAATTCATATATTTGTATACACATAACTGCTTAAAAACCTTTCCTGTTCTCAAGTTTTGGTAGAATTAGAAGTCAGTCATTGCTTATGTATTCACCCAGGAACTCTCCTTGCAATACTGTAAACATTCAGTTAATATCCAAGTAGTAATGGAGTGAGGCAGGCCTTAGCACATGAATTGATTCAAACGCCTATCCACTATGCATGCAGTCCTCTAACCGCCTACACATTTGTCTTTCACACCTTCAATTCCCCAGTCAATATCCATACACTTCCAGCAAACACCCTGTCACTCCCTTTGCACTCCTCTACTGATCCATTCAGCACCATGTACTAATCCATTTACTGCGCCAAAACCCAACCACTTATAAATTCACCCAGGCACTCTCCTTGCAGTACTCTAATCATTCAATCAGTACCCAAGTCCTCATGCAGTGACCAGGCCTTAGCACATGGACTGCTTCAAACCCCTATCCACTATGCATGCAGTCCTCTAATCATCTACACACTTGTCTTTCATACCTGCAATTCCCCAGTCAGTATCCATACACTTCCAGCAAACACCCTGTCACTCCTCTTGCACTCCTCTAGTGACCCATTTAGTACCATGTACTAATCCATTCACTGTGCAAAAACCCAACCAGTCAGTACCCAAGTACTCATGCACTGAGCCAGGACTTAGAACATGGACTGCTTCAAAACCCTATCCACTATACAGGCAGTCCTCTAACCACCTACACACTTGTCTTTCACACCTTCAATTCCCCAGTCAGTATTCATATAGTTCCAGCAAACACCCTGTCACTCCCCTTATAGTTCTCCAGCGACTCATTAAGCACCATGTAGTAATCCATTTACTGCACCAAAACCCAACTACTTATAAATTCACCCAGGCACTCTCCTTGCAGTACTCTAATCATTCAGTCAGTACCCAAGTCCTCATGCAGTGACCAGGCCTTAGCACATGGACTGCTTCAAACCCCTAACCACTATGCATGCAGTCCTCTAACCTACTACACACTTGTCTTTCACACCTTTAATTCCACAGTCAGTATTCATACACTTCAAGCAAACACTCTGTTACTCCCCATGTACTCCTCTAGTGACCCATTTAGTAGCATATACTAAACCATTCACTTTGCCAAAACCCAAACACCTTTAAATGCACTCAGGCACTCTCTTTTTAATACTCTTATCATTCAGTCAGTATCCAAGTGCTCATGCAGCCAGCCAGGCCTTACAACATGGACTGCTTGAAACCCCTATGCAGTATGCGTACAGGTCTCTAGTCAACTACACATTTGTCTTTCACTTCTTTAATTAACTAGTCAGTTTCTATATACTTCAATAAACATCTTGTCACTCATCTTGCACTCATCCAGTGACTGATCGAGTACCAAGTACTAATCTTTTTACTGTGCCAAAACTGAAAAACTTAACAGTTTTACCCAGGCACTCTTCTAGCAGTAGTCTAATGATTCAGTCAGTTTCCAGGTACTCATGTAGTGACCCATGCATTGCCACATAGAGGGCTACAAATGTCTATGCAGTATGCATGCAGTCTTGTAACACACTATACACTTGTCCTTAACAGCTTCAATTGCCCAGTCAGTATCCATGTACTTTCAGCAAACATCCTGTCACTCCCCTTGCAGTGTTCCAGTGACTTATTCACCACCATGTAGTAATGCATTCACTGTGCCAAAACTGAAACACTTGTAAATTCACCCAGGTACGCTTCTTGCAATAGCCTAATAATTCAGTCAGTACCTAAGTACTAATGGAGTGAGGCAGGCCTTAGCACATGGATTGATTCAAATGTGTTTCCAGTATGCATGGAGGCCTGTAAGTACCAACACAATTGCCTTTGAGATGTTCAATTTCTCTGTCAGTGTCTATAAACTGCAATAAACACTCTGTCACTTTAATTGCACACCTCCACTGACTCATTTGGCAGTAAGTACTAGCCTATTCACTGCACTAGAATCCAAAATCTTAAAAAGATTCACTGAGTCACTTTTTTTGTAGTACTCTAATGATTCAGTCAGTAGTTAGGTAGTTTTGCAGTGATCCAAGTGTTACTCTATGGGCTGTTTCAAACGTCTATCCATTATGGATGTAGGTCTCTAGCCACCTACATACTTGTCTTTCACACCTTCAATATTCCAGACAGTATTCATACAGTTCCTGCAAATACTCTCTCACTCTCCTTATACTACTCCAGTGACTTATTCAGCACCATGTACTAATCCATTCACTGCACTGAAAGGCAACCACTTATAAATTCACCCAGGTAGTCTCCTTGCAGTGCTTTAATCATTCAGTAAGTATCCAAGTACTCATGCATTGAGCCTGCCCTCAGCACATGAATTGCTTCAAACGTCTATCCAGTATGCATGTAGTCTTCTAACCACCTACACACTTGTCTTTCACATATTTAATTCCCCACTCAGTATACATATAGTGCAGCAAACATCCTATCACTCCCTTTGTAGTCCTCCAGTGACCCATTCAGCACCATGTACTAATCCATTCAGTGCGCCAAAACCCAAACACTTATAAATTCACCCAGGCACTCTCTTTGCAGTACTCTAATCATTCAGTCAGTACCCAAGTACTCTTGCAGTGAGCCAGGCCTTAGTACATGAATTGCTTCAAATGCCTATCCACTATGCATGCAGTCCTCTAACCACCTACACACTTGTGTTTTACACCTTCAATTCCCTAGTCAGTATTCATAGACTTCTAGGAAATACTCTGTCACTCCTCTTGGAGTTCTCTAGTGACCCATTCAACACCATGGAGTAATCCATTCACTGTGCCAAAACCCGAACACTTATAAACTCACCTAGGCATTCTTCTTGCAGTACCCTAATCATTTCATCAGTATCCAAATAGTATTGGAGTGAGACAGGCCTTAACGTATTAATGGATTGAAACATGTGTCCAGTATGCATGTAGGTCTCTAATCACCTTCACACTTGTCTTTCACACCATCAATAATCATGTCAGTATTCATATACTTCTAGGAAATACCCTGTCACACACCCAGTTTGTTTCCTAATAGTATTGTAATCATTCAGTCAGTTAGCATGTACTCTTTTAGTGAGGTAGGCCTTAGGGCATAAACTGTTTCAAAGTAGTATGCACTATGTTTGTAGTGTTTTAACCATCGTCACACTTGTGCTTCATGGCTATAGTTTCTTAGTCAGTTTTTATATTAAATGTGTTTTTACAGTAATAGAATTATGTGAATTTGAAAGTTATTAATATACTTTTAATTGTGATTCTTTTTTACAGATACTGTTTTTCGACGTTAAAATAGAGAAATCATGCCTGAAAAAAAAAGAAAAAGAAAAGAACAGAGACAGGAGAATTACTTGAAGAAAAGTCAACCACAAGTATTGATTGTACAAGATAATGTGGCTAAAAAGAAAAAATCTTCTGGTAAGATCACAAAGCAATTTATTAAAAATGTTTGTAGGAGGAAACAGAATTTACAGAACGATGAATCCACTGTGAATGTTTTAACTAGAAAAAAAATTCAAAATAAGAGGAAAAGCAAAAAAACAAAAATTCAGTCAAAGGAGACAAAGTGTGCTAAAAGAAGGCAAAATCAGTATAAGGAATTACGAAAAAAAATATTTTACAAGAGAGTAGTACATAATTTGCTGAAAGATGTGAAGAAATATAAAAAGAGAGCTCTATTTTATAAAAAGAAGAAGCATATTGAAAACATTATTGAAAAGGCTTTTGAAGTAAAAAGGAAACTATTCATTTTAGTATTAAACAGAATTCGATCACTAGATAAACCAATCAATTTAATGAAGGCCAAAAGTAGGAGGAAAAGAGTAATTAATAGAAAAAAATGTTGATATTTTTTTGGGAGAATGGAAACACAGGTCCAGTTCAGAGCCTTTCTTTAATGAAGAGAGTTATTTACAGAGCAAAAAATTAGTGTTTGCAGTTGACACCAGTGGTAGAGGTTACGAAGTTAGAGATGGTTGTCCAATTGAGAAAAAGAAAATGGTTGAAAGAAATGCAGAAGAAGTGATAGCTGATGAAGTTCTAGGGAGACGTCCTAAACACCCTGTGTATACATGGGATTGCAGTAGTATTTGTAGTGTACGTCAGGAATCTATTGATAAATTATGTAGTTTTTTACGAGCATATACTAAAAAAAGTGCTAAACAAAAGATTAAGGTGTTGCAAGGACTAGACCCTTGCAAAGTGAGAAAAAATACTGGTTTGCAAGGTCATTCTCTGGCTTGTCTTTCTAGGAAAGTTTGTGAAAGTGTTTTTCACCATTTCAGGATGCTGGCAGTACATCATACTCAAATGCGGAAGTTAGTGAGAAGATTTTATTATGCGAAAAGTCCAGCACTAAAGTTTAATGAGTTGAACAGTGCTCTTTTACGTGGCTCAGTATTAGATGTGAAGAAGGTTTTTGAGGATATTGAGTTTTGTTACTTTGGTCCTCAGCAAGAGAGTGGAGAAACTGTGACATTAGTAGAAGAAAATGTTGAAGACACTGTGGAACCTGTGATTACAAAAATTTTTGAGGATGAAATCACAAAGTTTAAGGTAATTTCAGGTGAAAGACCAAATGTTTCTTGTATTTGTTGTCGGCGAACTCACTATAAAAATTAGACTAGGGGTGTCAATCTGTATTTAAAAAGTGAAATAGAAGATAATGATAAGTGGATGGAATTTGCAACTTATTTGCTGTTAGAGGATTGTTTTGATTTGGGATCTGGGCAGCGTATTTGCAAATATTGTTATAACAAATTAGATGAGAATAAAATGCCTGCTAGAGCAGTTCATAATAGTCTAGAGTTGGTTGCTATTCCTCCAGAGCTGATAGATTTAAATACGTATTAGTCTATTCTCATTCAATGTGTTCACCCGTTTCAAGCTATTGTTCGTATGGAGCCTAAAACAGGTAAATTACCTCCATCAGAGTTGCAAAGAGGATTGAAAGGAAGAGTTGTGTATTTACTGTTAGACTTAAGGAAGAATATTGAAACTATTGGTGTAGACCATGCAGAAAATGAGCCACTAGTCATTCTAGTTAATGGTGTTCCTACTAAGAATAAGAAAATCTGGCAAAAGTTAGTGGATGTTAGAAAAGTGCAAAAGGCATCATTGTATCTGTTAAAAAATAATGAGTACTATAGAAATGTGTTTGTAGGAGAAGAAGAAATAGATTTAGCAGAAGATACTGAAACATTAAGTGGACAAATTGAAAAAGTGGACATGTCCAGATGTGAAGAAATCTATGAACATTACAGTGCACATCCACTTCATTCCAAAGAGGTGATGGGGAATACGATTGAGTTGTTCCACATGAAAAAAGCAACAGGAAGTCCCGTGAGTGTATGGGAAGAGAGTTTGGAAGCTCGTTGTTTCCCGCAGTTGTTTCCAACAGGAAAAGGTGGACGATATGATGAACGTCCTTTGCAGATTCCTGCATCTGAATATCGGACAACAAGATTATATGCAGAAGAGCCAAGATTTCGACAATGTATCCCTTATATGTTTCATCTTCTGTTTGAAAGTGACTTGTCTGGACTTTCATATGCAGTAAGTCACATTTTAAAAACTGGAATGCATCTGCAAAATGTAACTGCTAAGGATTCTATGGATAAAGTGCATCAGAGAGATGATCATTTAGAATCTCAGTTGATTAATCTGATGGCATGTCAGTGAGGGACTAATGAATATTGGTACCGTCGTCATGGAGAACTGAAATGTATGCTACGTAACTTGGGAACTCCTACATGGTTTGTTACACTAAGCTGTGCTGAGTATGCTTGGGATGATTTACTTGAATTTCTTTGAGAGGCGAATTGCAATATAAAAAATATTGAACTCAAGACACCTGGAGAATTGTGCTCATTGGATCCTGTTAATGTATGCAGATATTTCAATCATAGATTTGAAGCTATGATGTCTTTCATCTGCAATAAAAAGAATCCTCCTCTTGGAGAAGTTGTGGATTTCTGTTGGAGAAAGGAGTATCAAGCTAGAGGTGCTCCTCATGTACATATGTTGTTATGGAACAAGGACGCCCCCCAAATTTGGAACAGATTCAGATGAAACTGTTTTGTCTTTTATTGAAAATTATGCCACATGTGCTGTACCCAACAGCAAAGAACATAAAAACTTAAAACAAGAAGTCTTACGATTCCAAAGCCATCGATGTGAAAAATACTGTCGACGAAAGTACAAGTCAAAGGATAAGTTCTATACCAAATGTCGTTTTGGATTTCCACGTCCTGTATTATCCAAAGGAACAATAAACTACAGAACCCCCAATACAATCCGCCAATCGAATACATAGAGAAAGGCACATCAAAAGTAAATACATTTACAGCAGTTCCAAATATTATCTAAACTAAAGTCCTCAACCACCTCAAACTGCCAACAAAGAAACTTTTAACATAAAACTAAAACAACTTTTTTTTAAAAAATAGAGCTTCTATTAAAATTGAGAACACATATGTAAGCACAAAATGCAAACCAATGCTCATAATGTTTTATGGATATGTCAAATGTAAAGTAAAACTATTGCAATATATTTAACTATATTATTAAAATATTTTCAGATGTAATGACAGAGTCAGATACATCACATCACAGAAAAGCACATAGTTACTCTTGCACATGGGCTACACTTATGCTTAAAGCCAAGAAAGCAGAAGCACCCAAAATGTCAATTGGAAATGTGCAAAAACATAACCCTAATGCTTGTTATGGGGGGGCTACTACAAGAAATGATGCTGTTTTTAATGTGGGAGAACACAACGACCCCCTAATGTCACCGATATTGAAGTAAGGCATGTACTACAAGATTTCAAAGAGGCAAGCATTAGTTCCCAGGAGCTCAATACAAACATTTCAAAAGATATACTGCCTAAAGTTCCTCAACACATTACAGGTCAGCTACCAGCTATCACCACTTCGAAAAGCTTTAAAGTATGAACTAAAATAAAACACTGGTGATACTGCTCCTTTCCCTAGAAGATATGAAGCCATTCAAATTGCTGAACACTGCAGCACATCATGAGGAACTTTTCCCGCTACACAACAACCTTAATTTGCTACAGCAATTAACTTACCAAGACTAAGCCAGTGTCAAACATGGATGATGAATGGGAAATGTGCCCTAAACCATTCACTCACAAATACACCATACATGGTGAATATGAAAACATGAATATACCCTTTAACTACACCTTGCTGCCTTATACACAAAGTAGCAGTTACGGTGAACTACTACACCAGATTAAAGTTAAAACAAAAAACTACTCCTCGCATAAAATAACAAACGTTTGAAAAAGCCATGATCCAAACAATACCCAAACCATACCTACACACAGCCATACAAGGCTGTTACTGTAGGTTTAACCAAAGCATTTATAGACACCTCCAACATTCTGCACTAAGTGTAGACTAAGCATTAAAAAGCCAACTTGCCTTTGAAATAAAATTGATGACTGCGCTAGCCTATGTCCCTGCAACAGAGGTAGATGACCACTACAATCTCCTTATAGAAAGTCCATTCTACCAATAAAACAAACACAAACTAACAGACTTACATCTCCATCTACTTAGATTCAGCCACCATGTATTGTCTGTTTATGTCATGTTTATATGTCTTTTTTACTACAAAGGATTTTGTAATATAATAGATGCATGACCTTATTAATAATCATGTTATTGTTTTGTCATTTGTCTTCTAATGTAATGTTCACGAAAAAAAGAATTTTTAGTTTTTACTGATGATAAAGAATAAAATGCATTGCTTTTAAAAACATATTCTCGCAGTACACCGAGTCCTTGCTCTGATGTTCATTACCTGATTTTCGCCAGGTGTTGTGTTGCCTAGGAGTGATATACTTTTTCATAGAGGTGTACAATTCAGTTCTGACTGACAAGGATACTCCGCGATTTGCTCGGAACCGATTCGGAATGACCACGCATTTTACAATCCAACCGCAAACATTGTAATTGGGTGGTCTGAATGTAAACCGACTGAGTCGGTCGGAAGGGTTCTGATGTGGTTGAGGAGATTCCAACTGTTGAGAGGAGGCTTTCTGCCTGACATTGTAATGAGCCCCTAAATGTAATAATGTAGCATTATTTATAATACATATGATATATATATATGAAATGTATTACAAACATTTTTTCTTGAACAAATGTATACGTGTGAAACAAAAATGTAAAAATGCTAAATGTCAATGTGTAAAAAAATTATATAACTTGTTTTACATTTAAAGTATGCATAAAAAATGTTGTTAAAAACTGGCAATAAATTTAGATACGTAAAAAACTATATGTGTTTTAAATATATAATCATATTAATACATTAAAATGCAAAATTGTAAATAAAATTGAGCTCCCATACCCCAATTGCTCACATTTACTGTGATGATGCATTCCTTGGTGGGATCAAATGGTGCTAAATCATTAGCAGAAACAATATAATTTTTTCAATTATGAGAATTCATTTTGCCATTTTTCACCCCACAAAAATGTCTTTCTTTTCTTCAAAGCTCTCTTAAACTGACATTTTTAGCAGTGAAGTTCCTAATGAATTTAGCGTAAAATTTACATACTCTTAAAAATGATGCAACTTCGTCTGAAACTCACATTTATTCATGTTTGCAATAATCCCTGATTATTTCAATCTCATCAAAACTGCACTCAGAGCTCTTTCATGTTTTTTCACATTCCCTCCTGCAACTAGGATTTCCTCCTGAAAGGTGACCACTCCCTTGATACCATTCAGTACCCTTTCAAGAATTCATTGAAAACCGGAAGCCACTGATGCTAGCCCAAAAGGCATTCTTTTATATTGTATTGTAATGTACCCTCCAGAGAAACAAAAGTGGTAAGGTATCTAGATGAGGGATCCAGCTCCACTTGATGGTACTCAGATGCTAGATTGATCTAACTAAACACTGTAGCATCTGAAAAACTAGGCACAATAGCATTGATCCTGGGACGTTGATGGGATTCAACCCATATCACTTTAATCAAGCACCTGATGTCCAAACGTAATTGACCTTTTCTCTTTCATGCTATCACCAAGGGAGACAACCACAAAGAAGAATTCACTGGCTCCATTACATTAACATCACACATTTACTTCTCTTATATCAGGTACATCGTCCCTCACACTGAACTGGAGAAGTGTAGCTCACTGGTTAGAGGAGGCATACCCTGAAGCAGAAATCAGACCCGGGACTTGGGTTCGATTCCCGACGCGGCAGGGTCCAGAGCCCAATTGTCCACGGACTCGATAATTCTCGCTTCGGTGCCCACTCTAAGCACGAGTTCACACTATGCAGCTCTGGGCAACAAGCTTGCTTAATCTCCACAACGGCCCCCCGCGGCGGGATGCCTGGCTTTCACCTTGGGGATGCCCAGTACGGGTTATCTTACAGGGAAAAACCAGGACGGGTTCCCAATGCAAGCGCCAAGATGCCCGTAGGGTGATAGCTGCGCTCTATAAGTACATCAATCAATCAATCAATCATCAGTATGCTTCTAAGTTTGTGTTTGATAGGGTTAGCCCTGTTCAGGACTCGAGTCCTGTGCATAAACCCTTTAATTCTGTCCAGTTTCTCAATGAAATCTGATGTTTATGACTTTACCTAAACATAATCTTTCAATTATGTTGTCGATGTTGACCCCCTTCTGTGACCATGGATACCTGTACTTTCTTAACAGGACTAGGAGTCATACCAAAAAAACCCTGATGGTACCAACCTAGAATATTGAGACCGTTCTTCAATATGTAAACCTTTCCACATATGTAAATGTAAATCCAGTATTTGTAAATGTAAATCCAGTATTTGTAAAGCTCGAACAGTTACCTGAAGGCATCCCGGCTCTGGGCGCCGTCGGAAAGATTAAGCAAGCTATTGGCCAGAGTCACATGGTTCTGGGCTGACCTGCCGCCGGTTCCGGAGATCGAACCGTGAGCCCCAGATTCCAGTGTCAGTCACCCTGGCCGCGGCGCCACACCTCTTCTGTTCCTTCTGCTCAATCTGCCTTCCATCATATGACACAGCATTCCTGCCAAGTGCACAAAGTTTGTTGTCCTGCCATTTCTATCTGTAGAATTCATTCATAATCATTGCTATTCTGGCCCCTGAATCAATTAGTACATTTTTTTTTCCATCAACCACAATGTCCTCATAAGGATGGACTCAGTTTGATTCACCCCCTTGAACCACCAATATCACATCTCTCCTGTGACTTTGCTCACCCTCAGATCAATAACTGATCTCGCTTTCAGGTATCGAATTGACCTTATCCTTATTGAAATGACAAAAATCTGCGAAATGATACGTTATTATAATCTAAAACCCCAATGATCATTAAAATACTATTGGAGAAGTTTAATTTGATTTGTGTAAATCATGGTCTTGATATCAATACCTCTAAATCCAAATGTAGGGTGTTTAATTCTTACAGGTCATTTAGGAGTTTGATTAATAGGAACAACTTTTCCCTTGAGAGAGTTCGAAAATTTGACGATTAGGTGATAGACTTTCAGATTCCTATACTTGGTCTTCCCAAATTGTCAAAAACAATGTTTTGTTAAATGGTCACTAAACTCACATTTTGTAATCAATCAGCCAGTTTTCCTATATCACTTGTTTAGGAAAATGCCTCTTTTTGCATGGTCATCTCCATTTTTTGTGGATTTCTGCTGCTGTTTTTTGGTGCACTGTGTTTCTACTAACCAGGTCCCAGTGCATGTTCTCTGACCCCCTAAAACATATTTTAATTGAATATACTCCTAACTGGATCCTTCAACTTACCTATAAGCCCCTAGTACATGGTACAAAGAGTATCAAGGCCTATCATTTAAATGCTACTAGTGGACTTTAGCACCTATTGTGCCATCGACTACAGCAATGGTGCATACATGGCTTCATGCCTATCAGTATAGTCTGACTGTGGCAATTTAAGAACTGCAGTTCTACTTGTCAAAATAAACCCTTTTGACAGAACTGAATCTTCCTTTTAAATATTAAAAAGTGACCCCTCGGTTGGCTTTATTGCCTATAAAGGTAAGGGCAAAGTATTTCAAAGTGGGACATGTACAAAGTTAATGTTATACATGTCCTAATAGTGAAAAAGCTCCAATAGCTATTTTCACTGTAGCGGGCCTAGCTGTTACATAGTAAAACACTGGGATGCAATATCACATTTAATAATGCTATTACCTTGTAGGAAACACTTAGAAATGTAATTCTTGGCTTCTAGGGAATATTTATTAAAATCCCAATTCACTGGTGAAGTCGGATGTTTAAGGAACAATTCTTTTAGACATTTTATGTTCCTTTCCTCATAGTGTCAATCAATTAATTAATTAATAAGACATTATAGAGCGTGGCAAATCACCCGTGAGGGTCTTAAGGTGCTGGAGATGCCTGGCTGCGTGGTGGAAGGATCAATCAAACATCCAGGTCTTTAGTGCTTTCCTGAACTGCTGGAGCAACGGTGCAGTCCTTAGGTGAAGGGGGGTTGTTCCATGTCTTGGCTGCCAGGTGCGAGAAGGAGCATCCTACGCTGTTAATTCAGCAGATCTGTCGGGTGTCTGCGAGGGAGAGAGAAGTGGATCAAAGGTGTCTTCTCAGTTGGAGGAAGGTCAGGCGTTTGTTGATGTATGTTGGTCCTTCATTGTAAGTGTGGGCCAGCATCTTGAACTGGCATCTCTTCTGAATCGGGAACCAGGGTACTTCCGTGAGATGTGGTGTGGGTCCTCTGGGGAGGTCGAGTATGAGTCTTGGCACTACGTTTTGTATTGTCTTGAGTCTCTTAAGGAAGTGTGAATTAATTCCTATGTAGTTTGTTTCCATAATCCAGTCTGCTAGTGATGAAAGCCTGCGTGACGGTCCTTCTGGTGTTGGCTGGGAGCCACCTGAAGATTTTGCGTAGCATGCAGAGGGTGTGGAACCAGGCAAATGAGACTGTGTTGACTTGTTATTTCTTGGATAGCTTACTATCCAGAATCACACTGAGGTTGTGGCTATGGTCTGTTGGGCCGGGGAGTGGGCGGGGTTCTATGGGTCACCTTGCTTCGTTCCATGGGAAAGTGTTATTTCCAAAGACGAGGACTTCTGTTGCGTTCGTGTTGAGTTTGAGACAATTGTCCTGTATCCAGTTTGCGACGTTGATCATGCATATGTGGAATTTGGCTTTGGTGGTGTAGGGGTTGTTGGACAGTTAGATGATGAGCTAAGTATCGTTGTCGTTGAGTCTGTACGATCTGACGGTGTCTGCCAAAGAGGGTCATGTAGGTGTTGAAAAAGGTGGGGCTGAAGGACGATCCTTGGGAGATCCTTGGGAGACTCCACAGATGATCTTCTTGGGCTCCAAAGTTAATGGTGGGAGACCGATTTTTTGGGTTCTACCGGTGAGGTTCGAAGTGATCCATTTGAGGGCGTCTCCCTGGATCCCGATGTGGTGGAATCTATTGATCAGAATGTAATAGGAGACGGTGTCAAACGTAGCAGACTGGTCCAGGAGAATGAGGGCAGACATTTCTCTGTGGTTCTGGAGGGCTCTGATGTCGTCAGTGGCAGCGATCAGAGCTGTCTTGGTGCTGTGATTAGCTTGGTTAGGAGGGGTCCAGGAGGTTGTGGTCTTTGAGGTGTTGGGTGAGATGCTGGTTAATTGCTTTCACAAGGACTTTTTCTGGATAGTTCTTTGGTTCAGCGGGGTCAGCAGATGGTTTTATCAGCAGGGGCCTCACTTCAGCATGTTTCTTGTCCTCGGGGAAGGAGGCCTCAGTGTTGGACGTGTTCAGGACCTTCCTGAGCTTGTCACCAATTATCTTGCTTCCGAGGTTGGAGACATGGTGGTAGCAGGGATCCATGGGTGATTCTGAGTGCACAAAGTTTGTGATGGAGATAGTGTCTTGCATGGTGAGGGAGTTCTAGTTGGTAAGCAGGTGTTCGGGGTTTGTGTTTATGGGTGTGAGCTGGTTGATACTGTCGGTGGTGAAGGGTTGCCATCTGAAGTCTTCAAAGATAGCTGAGATTTTGTTGTGAATGTAGTCTGCAAGGCTGATGCACAGTTCCTGGGAGGGTGTGATGTTATGTTATGTTAAATTATGTTGTGCTAAATTAATTTTTAGAGTGCATATATACCCAAAGGTGTCTTGGCACTTGCTCACACTGAAACTCAAAAACTTTCACCTCAAGGGCGTTTAGTTAGTGAAGAGAAATGTTTTAAGAGATTTCCTGAAGAAGAGTAATTTGCCAATGGCTTTTAGGTAGAAAGGTAAGCTATTCCAAGTTTTGGAGGCACTATTAACAAAGCTTCTACCTTCCCAGGAGGCTATTTTAAATCTTTAAATTGAAAATATTTTTGCAGTAGAGGATCTTAAAGTCCTCTGATGGTAATACCATTTAAATTTCTTCTTTAGGTAGTCTGGTCCGCTGCCATGTAGGGATTTAAAAGTAATGGGCAGATATTTAAATGTGTCTCTTTGTCTGACAGGCAGCCAGTGTAGGTGTCTACGTGCTGGGGAGACGGATTGAAATGTTGGAATGGCAAATAGGAGTCGTGCTGCTACAATACTGTAATTTCTTCAAATGTTGATGTTGCATATTGAAATTGAAGGCATACAGAAGTCGATTCTTGAAAGAACCATAGAAGTTACTACTGTTTTTTTGAAGCTCTAGTGGAATGAAAGGCAGAACTGTTTTCAAAGTCCTCAAAGTATAAATGGAAGCTGATGTAGCTGCATTGATCTGGGTTCTGAAGGTGAGTCTATCATCCAGCTGCACTCCCAGGTTCTGAACCTTTTTTAAAGATGTGGGTAGAGATCCTAGTTCCTGTGGCCACCAGGAAGGAGACTAGAGTGAGGCTGAATTTCCAAAGAGGATGACCTTGGTCTTTGCAGAGTTGAGTTTCAGGCAATTACTTGTCTTCCACTCACTGGTTGCTCACATGCAGTCATGGAATCTCAAACTGGTATTCTGTGTTTCCTCAGTCAAAGAGACCACGATCTAAGTATTGTTGGCATATGAAGTAATGAGAATCCAAAGGATCTTGTAAGTTCAGCAAGGCTCAATACATGAATTTTGAATAGTGTTGGACTTAGTGAAGATACTGAAGAGAAGGACTTGAGGTAAATTAATGTAGGGCCACCGATTGCTTTTGATCATGAAAAAATGAACTGAAGAGGGTAAGTGTGGCACCACTGACCCTGATGTTTCCAAGGTGACTGATGATTAACTCATAGTGGACAGTATCAAAAGCTGCTGTCAAATCTTGAAGTATGAGAGCAGCGCTTCCTCCTTGGTCAAAGGATTCCCTGATCTGTTCTGTAGCCTTAATCAGGGCTGTCTCAGTGTTATGGCTACTTCGGAACCCGTATTGATTCAGGTCAAAAAGTTCATTCTCCATCATTTTCTCAACAATCTTTGCGGGGAGAGATAGCGGAGAAATGGGCAGATAGCTGTTAGGATCGGTAGAGGGTAGTATTGTCTTTTTTATTAATGGGAGTTGTTCTCGGTGGCTGTGGGATTGGTGAACTACCCCACGATGGTGAAGAATTCCTTGCTGTGGTTTATGCTGGCCTCCATCAGGGCTGCTAGGGCCTTCTTCTTAGTTGCTTTCAGGAGGTGGTAGCATTGGTTGTGAGTGGTCCTGAAAGTGATATGGTCTGCCGTCTCTTTTTGCTGATGTGCCACTTCCTTTCTAGTTGTCTGCAGTTGATCTGATGGAGTGTAGTTCCTCGGTGAAACAGCTTGCTCTTGTGGTTGGTCCTTTGATTATGGTTGCTCTGGCGGGGGCAAATGTGTCAGTACAGTGTGTGCTCTACCGGAAGAAGTGTTTTTTGCTTTCTCTGGGTCGTGTGTAGATTTTGGGAGGTGGGAGCAGAAAGTGTTGTTCCACTGATCTTCTGATCTGATACCTTTTTCCAGTCTCTGTATGTGCGTCTGGGGAAAGCGGTGCCAGAGTAGCTGGGTCCTGAGATGGTGAAGTGGACGTTGTAGTGGTCAGACCAGGTGAGTTGTGTGGTGTGGTTGTACCTGACTCTGTTGCTGGAGGTGAATATGGGGTCGAGCGTGTGTCCTACAATGTGAGTAGGGTCAGTGACAAACTGCTTGAGGACGATGATGCTCATGCTCTCCAGGAGGTCGGTGGTATGGTGTTGTTGCTCGAATTGTTTTTCCTTAAAAAACAGAAGACAAGATGCGTTTAGCAAAACACAAACAGTTTGTTTAATTAAACAGTTCAGCTGGGAGAACAGTTACAGGCACTAGGTCTGGCGACTCTCAATTTACATTGAGTTTGAGATTTCTTTATATACAATAGTACAATAGCAATAAAATGTTTTAGACATACCATATATGGTGAGGAACGTTAGTTGCTGCCTTTCAGGTCTTAAATTAATGGTCAATGGTTACTACAGGTGGGTCTTGACCTGCGTTTGCCACAGTGTGGCCAGTGGAGAATGTGTCTAGATGTCCGGCATGGGGAGCGGATGATCACTAGATGTGCTGCGCTAGGCCCTGATTAGCTATGTGTTCCTAAATCATGTGGCACCTGAATTTATGGTGTGTTTAGGAGTGCATACCCCCACTAGACATGTGTGCTTTTTTGGGGAAATTTCCCCTGACCTTTGTATTGTCACTGTGCTTATCTGTGAAATTGATCAAGCGTTTCCTGCCCGAGTGTTTGCCTGCCAGCTATGCACCCTCCCACCTGTGACCCATCAATCAGTAATCCTGAGCCTAGGTTGCCGGGCCTGCCTGAACATGACCTTATGTGTCAAGGTAGATGTGGAGTTCAGAATGGGTGATTCTAATAATAAAGATGATAGTTATTTTTTGTCAACAAAGGCATTGATATCCATAATAACATTCCCCCCTCTAGTTGTTTCTTCAACTACAATATCTAACTCATGCGTTTGTACCATTATTTCATTTGGGTCCTGCTGTTCCCTATGCTTGCTTTTGACTCTGACAACCTTCCCTTTTACTTGCATTTTAACTAATTTGAGGACTGCATTTTACAGCAGATAATCCCCAATTGTATAACCCCCCATTGCAACAGTGATTTACACAGACCAGATATCCAATGTGGGAGACAGGAGAACCAATTTGAAATCCACTCCTGCTTAGAGGCACCTTCTTCATCATGCATACTTCTCTGTAGGTCATGCAGTGCTTGGATGACAAATTTCATTGTTGCATTGTCCATGTTGTTCCCTGGAATTAATGAGTAACAGGTGGTGCCTATTTTGGAGCAGACCTCTCTCTCTATTACGGTCATTAAGTCCAGCACATATCGGTGCTGCATTGCCATGAGGTGTATGGCTTGCATTTCTTCCTTGATTGAATTGAGGCCTCGCTCAGTATTGTTAATCATCTTGAGCATTTCCCGCCTGGTAATCTGGAGCCAGCGGGCATTTGCTTTTGTCTGTGAGGTGAAGAAGAGTATCAACCTCCTTGCCCCCAGCGGTGCTTCCGTGAAGAGCCTGAAATCTTCCGGAATGTCTTTGAACTGAGCCCAGCCACTGTCTTTGTCACAAGCTTGGTGGTCTTTTTCTGTAACAGGTGCTGGTACAATTCTGTTAGTTCTTCTCTGGGAATGACCAGGGTCGGGTGTACAAGTTCACCAGCGGGCACGCACGGTCCCCTCCAACCAGGAACCAGTTAGGAGTAGGCATGTTTTCCTGCACAGCCAGAGGAAATCCATCAGCATGAAAGATGCCATATTGTATTTTCGGAAGGTCTATGATCACTCTGCAGTTAGTATTTGTGCCATTGGAAGTGTTCCCTTTCCACTGAAACATAAGGAATGCAGTGTAAGAGACCGTACAAACAGGGGTTTACCTATCGCTTCTAGCCAATGGTATCCACCCACCTCAGTGTCCTAGATTTCCTGACATGGGTTAGCCATACATTTGTTGGACCTTCCCCTATGAGACCCTGTAATGGTCTGCCCTCACGGTCTGCCCTAACCACCCCCTTTCCGTTTGCAAGACACCAGGCGATGGGGTTAGCGTTCATGTAGTTTATTAATGGACTAGCTCCAGTACTTCCAAGGGGGGGAGGAGAGGGGTAGGGCGAGGTATAGAGTTGTGACAAACTGGTAAGGAACAACAGTAGAAGATGACAAGTCTTGGTGCTCTCATCCTTATCCTGGGGGCACACCAAGTCGAGAAAAGGTAGGGTCTTACGTCCTTCCTCTACCGTCTAGGCCATCTCCTCAGGAGGGAACCAGGAAAACAAAGAAAACGATATGCAGAGTCAGGACACGGTCCTAAGGTTTGTTCACCGGAGGGGGGGGCACGTGCTGCCTTCACCAGTGCTCGCTTCTGTGCAGGGGAGTGCTGGGGGGAACATTGCTTGTTTAAAACCCCACCCACCAACCCTTAAACAACACCCCAGATGAGCGGACTACTTGCCTGAGCCCACGACCCTCCAGGGCCGTGGGCGGGGGAGTCACAGCCTTTCCTTCCTTAGGGGGAGTACTGGACTCGGGCGTGTTGCTCCCTGAGCAGATACTGTCAATGTTGGTCTCTCTGTCTTTGCGGCGGTCATTTCAGTCGTCCCTTGTTCCTCTGGACCTTCCTGCTGGCTTTCTTCTTCTCGGCCTTCTCCAGTGGATAGCTGCGATTCCGTATGCTCCTGGGTCTCCCCCGCATGCGACAACCTTCCTGTTCCGCTTCCTCTTTTGAATTCGGGATCGTCGAAAACACTCTTCTAGTCCAGTTGCATGGAACGGAAACCTCGCTTCCGGTTTGGGGCAGTTTGGCAGCCATGTTGGAATTATCGGCATAGTCCCCTATACCGCTCCTGGATCCATCACAGACCCATTCCCCCTTTATTCCCTGTGCTAGACTGCCCTACATAGGAATTCCATGCCATTGTTAAAGAAAACCACCCCAGATACGCTGAGGGTCACAGATGGATCCTGGGGTGAACGTGTTTGTGCACTGAGATTGGGCGTTTTGATACCTTGGAAGGGCCCGATTGTATGTCGTGAAGGTGCACCCATGCGGCTGTTAGGAAGACCTCTCGCTGAGGGCCCATAGGTCTTCCATTGATTTAAGTTAGAAAATGTCTTTTTTCTTTCTAGGTTGTGGAGGCTGATGAAGAAAATGGCGTTGGTGCACTTGCTGTTTTGGTTGGTACCTGTTTTGAAAGAACTGTGTTGTTTGTTTCTTCAGCTAGTCAAACGTGCTCCGTTATTGATAGTTTCTGAAGACCCTGTTTTTTGCAATGGTGTGGGGCCCCATCAGCCTACTAGTCATGATCTTGAGAGGGATTGTAAGGCAACCCCTATTAAAGTGTCTTTTAATGGTTTAGGGAGTGAGGGTTATTGTTATCGACTAAATCAGTGATTCTTACAGAACGGCTCAGGGGCCGCATTCAGCCCTCCTGGCCTTTACATGGGCCCCCATATCAACAGCAACACTTAGCTGCTGTTTACTCGACTCTGTACTAACATTAAAAAGATGTTAAACAAGTAGGCAAATGTTTATTTAAAGGCTAATATAAGTTTCTAAAAAAAGGAAGTAACCAGTGTATCCTGCACCACTTAACTTTAGAAATACCTTCATTTTTAAAGACATCTTTCAGCAAGAGTATAAAAGTATGCTAAAGTCTGTTCAAATTTTGAAAAGTGTATTTCCTTCACATGCAGAACTGTTTCACCTTAGTACATCAGAATATATCAGTGCACTAAGATTTTTTTTTTAAAGTCATAGTTTTCAGACATGATATTAGAAACAATAATTCTTCACACCACTCCGACAACAATGCCAATAGTGAACTAAGAGGCAAGTCAGGTTTTATATGCTCTCTTTGAGTGGTGTGGGTTTCTATTATAAATGAACAACATCATAGTTTATTAAATCAAACACAGGTGGTGGTTTTGTACAAGTCATGTATTTCAAGGTCCTCTTATGTGATAATGAAGAAAAACGTAGGAAAGTGAAATAAAACAATTCACAAGGATCATACAATTTGTTAAAAAGTTGAGATTATTCCGAAGATTCTGGTTTCACATTGTGCATTTCAGACACTCGGGGGCAGATTTACAAAAATGTTGTGCTGGGTTAGCGTCACAAAAGTGACACTAACCAGTTTTGCGCTGGAAAGTACCCTAAAAGTAACACAATGCAGAGCGAAGCGTTACTTAGTGCCATAGGTGATATATGGGCATTTCCATGCTGCCACCTATGCCTTTTGACGCAAAACCCTATATACAAATATTAGTAGATAGGGTTTAGCCCCAAAAC
This sequence comes from Triturus cristatus, assembly GCF_964204655.1. NCBI lineage: Eukaryota > Metazoa > Chordata > Amphibia > Caudata > Salamandridae > Triturus > Triturus cristatus. The sequence goes on along the minus strand of NC_140589.1, from coordinate 633,216,009 downwards.
TTTATGCCATTTGAAAGGTGGCGTTAAGAGGAGAAATGTTTTTATTTCTCTTTCGTTTTCTGACTTTGCATGCGTGCTGCACTGTGCAGCATGCATACAAAGTAGGAAAAGTTTTAAAGTGTGTCTAAGCATGGTATTTTTACAGGAAGAGTACTCTTCCAGTACCAAACCTATAGTAGACTCAGGCACATACCCTTGCACTATGGCTCAAAAAGTGTGGGCCTGGTGCACGGCAGCTGAAATCTGCACCGGTGCTAGGGAGAGGGAAGGAGAGAGCCATATCTCTGTAGATATGGTGCTCTCCTGCTCCCTTCCTGTCACACAATGCAACACAGTTTTTGGCTGCTGCATTGTGTTCTGTGACTTTTTTGAAAATCTGGACCTAGATGTATATGCTTCGCTTCCCCTAGACCCACCTTACTGCCAACCCTCCTGCCCTACCCCAACCCCCAACCGCCCCCCTACTGGCATCAATACGGCCTTCAGGCACATTATCGACCAATTTTGTGGTTCTTAGGAAAATGTTTATGAGTAACCATGCTCTAGATTGATCTTTTTTTTTATCAAGCCCTTTGTTTGGGCATTCTAGGCCATGAAAGCATTTATAAAACATATATCTATCAGAGAATTCATTTCTTTAAACATTTTTCACATATAGATATGCAAGTGTTTCATAATAACAAGTATTAAATCATACATTTTAAACAGACTTAACAGAGTGATTGCATTATATATCATAAGGGCTTGACAGTATATACTTAAAAAAAAAATCTCAACTGTGGATCCACAATGTTACATGGGTTATATTTAATAGTACCTAAAAAACATCAATCAATTCAATTTGGTGTATATTTTTCAGCTCATCTATGCCATTAAGAGATGAAAAGGATAACATTTTTGCAGTGCACTATAATAACTTTAAAACTTAGAATCCTCTATGCAATTCTTAAATTATATTTTGTTTTTAAATCCCACAAGCAATAAAAATTCCAATAAGTATGAATTCATTAATATGTGCAAGTAATGCAAAAAGTGCAAGGAGACACATGATGGCCATTAAGTTTTAGAGCTTACATTCTAAAATTCCATACTGATGACAAACAGCTTGCAATTGCAAAAACAATACAGTCTCTGGTATTCTGGTATTCATTTTACACACTCTCAAAGCATTGGATCGATCTCTGCAGCCAAAAAGACAGCAAAGGGGAATTATCCAATACAGCGTTGTTTTGGATAAACTGTACAAAATAATAAGACATGCTCATCATTTTCAACTACCAGACAACACATTGGACATAAATTGGATAAAATTTACCCTGCTTTTTTATTCAAGGAACACGTAAAAGTAGTCAGGGGTAGAGTCCCTAATCAAAATTTTATATAAAGTGCTCGTGAAGGTGGATCAACTAAATAATTCATAAATGGCTCAAAATCAGGTACACATTTAAATAACAAGTATGAATCTGTAAGTCTGCCTGCGGTCACCACAGATATCATGGCTCCTGGGACCAAGCCCTAATAATGAGTTTTTATCTCTTCACGTACACCTCTCAAGATTGGGGTAGGGTGTGACCAATAATCATTCAAACCAAGATTATAATGCCAGATTTTAATATGTAGAAACCATGGGATTTTGCTGGTTGAATGTCCAATTAATAATTCATTAACACAATGCCTAATGGGAACCAACACTTTGGCTGACCATAGCCTAACCCAGTTCTGCATGGGTCTTAGGGCAGCAGTATCTGATATTGACCTAAAATTTAGATCAAATCTAAGCAGAAGAGTTGTGGCACTGATGGGAATTTTCAGAAGAGGTTAAGGGAATGCATTTTTCACTTTTTCAATAGAAACGAGATTACAATATCCCCACAAGTCCACCCCATACAAGTCTGCCCCTCGAGCTTGAATTTCATGTATCTCTATGAGGGGAGAAATAGCAAAGGCAGATGCTATGTGGACAAAGCTTATAATGGACCCAGCCCTTTGTTTTAATGTCAATGCACTCTTAGCTATCTGGGATAACTAGCTATGTTAATCACTGATTTTCGCACCCAGGTAGTTGAATTGGTATACCCGGTCCAGTTGCTCACCTTCTACTTATACCCTACCCTTAACTTTTTTTGCAGGCACTAAAATCCTATATTTAGTTTATTACAATTGATTTCCAACCCATAATACTTGATAAATAGGCGAAATGTATCTAACAGGGTTGAGAGGCCTTGGGCAGTTATAGAGAGGAGTAGAGTGTTGTCTGCAAAGAGAAGGACTGATATTTTATATCCTGCAATTTTTGGTGAGTCATTTTCACAGTTTTTAAGATAAGGGATACACTTGTTTATATATGAAAGAAATAGTGTAAGGGTTAGGATGCATCCTTGATGGATGCCTCCTTTTAGAGAGATATCATCCGTTCGTTCCTCAGCTTCTCTCAATCTAACCCTTGCAAAATCTTTGAATACAGAACCCTTATCAGGGAAATCAAGCCAATGGAGACCCCCTACCACTTCCAAAACCTCCCAATGTTTAGCCCTTTGTATGAGATCACATGCAGCACGCAGGTTCACAAAAGCCACAAATAAAGGTCCCCTATCTATATCTGCTGTTTTCCTTTCTTGTCATTGTACCAGGAGAGACAGACAGGTGCAGTTCGCTCTTCGAGGCAAGAGTAATTCATCTCCACAGCTGAACTTGGAGGCCCAGCACATTCAATTATCATCTACACACCGGGTAACTAACAGACGGATTGGCGTCATGTTCTTGGGAGGCTTTCTTAGAAACAAGCCCCTTTACCACGGAAATTCATGACAACAACTTATTGCCCTTCTGAGCTTATTAAGACTTTCTTTCTTAAACCATCCTGACTGCCAGTACCCTCTCCACTACTGGTGCCCTGCTGGGCCCTATGTGAGTACCCTCTTTCCTTTTTCACCTCCACACTTTGCACACCACGCTATCTGACTGTCAACCCTAGGTGTCCCTTCATTGCTAGGTCCTGATTAGACCCCACAATGTCAAGTGGGTCGAAACGTCATCGACTAAGTGAAGCGAACCATTTGTCAGTTACTATTATTGTATTAGTAGGCTGCGAGCACTCATTATGTACTGATTTAATGATTGCTATTGTACATTTTTGATGAAACCTTGTTTTTATGTCACAATGAGTCACAACTTTGAAATATAGGTTTCACAATCACTTGGGACACCATGCACTGGATTTAAAATAATGTGTTTAGATTATATAAAGAAATGTATTTTCATACCAAATTCATGCTATATGCCTTTTCTGTTTCCGACATTACCTTGCCTTCAATTATTGTGATTGTGCTAATATCTATTAAGTATCTTTGACTTATAGTCCACAGGAAATGTTGTTTTCTGTTAAACTGTCTTCCACTTAATGGCATGGAACCTCAATATTTGGTCAATAGTGCCTATATGTGAGAAGCTGGCCTGGTATATATGATGTCTACTAATGTAAGTGGGCACCCTGCACCAGTCCAGACAACCCTTATGGTGATTTAAGAGGTCTTAGACAACCTTAGAAGCTCTCTAAGTGGTACCTGTAGAGAGCAGCCTTCAGGCTTAGTCCAGAAGGAGTGTAAAGCAGCTATTTTTTACCAGAATGCAATCTTCTAGTATAGATCAAGTGAAAAAGGACCACACCAAGGGCCATATGTAGGTAGCAACACATTTACCGATTCATAAATACCGAATTTTACCGATTCGGTATTTATGAATAGGTAAATGTGATGTAGGTAATGATTCGGTAAATTTTACAGAATCGGAAAAATTCGGTAAATATGAATCGGTATTTACCGATTCGGTAATGGGGCATACCTTCTCATTGATTCCTATGGGCCTGGAGGCCCATAGGAATCAATGGGAAGCCAGTCACCATTACCGATTCGGTAAATACCGATTCGGTAATGGGGGGAGCATATACAAGGGTGGCAGGGTGTCACATTGACACCCTGTTGCACCCCTGATTCTTGCATGTGTGCACATGTGGTGCACATACATGCCCTAAGGGCATGTATGTCTGCCACATGGCACTCTTACATCTGCAAAATATTGCGTTTTGCAAGGAATTCGTTATTTATCACCAACCTGTATTTGGTGGTAAATAACGAATTCTTAATTCTAATTTGCACTCTTTAGAGTGCTCCCTACATTCAGGATTCGGTATTTACCGATTCGGTATTTTACCGATTCGGTAATTTACCGAATCCTGAATTATGCCTCCTACATCCCAAATAGCTAAATACCGGTCGGTAACGGGATATTTACCGAATTTCGGCCGTTACCGACCGGTATTTAGCTACCTACATGAGGCCCCAAGTATTTATAAAAATATGAATTTATTATAGAATACTCTCTAGTACGTTCCAATAAACACAACGCACACAATACGTTTGTAAAGAAATACAGTAAATAGTACAAAATATACTGTGGCCCCGGGTTGGGGGGCAAACCATATACGAAGAAAGTGTTGAGAGGATGTAGAATTGCCAGGGACCCACAGAACCACCCAAGGCAAGTTAATAGAGACCCACAGAGAACGTGTGCAGTGTGAGGACACAACCGAGTGCTCTGTACAAGTCTATGGGCAAGTTGTGGTTGAATTTTTAAAGATTAAGGACCCTTCCCAGTGTGCCATGGAAGAACCCCTTGGAAGACAGGTGTTTGGGTAGCCACCCCACCCGTGGATACCCTAGTATCCACGTTACCTGCACCAGAGAAGCCGGGTGCATATGTGAGAAGTGGTGTCAGAAACCGCCGACGAACCCAATGGAGGACTTCAGGAAAGTGGTGCTGCTGGAAGAGGAGAAAGTGTATGTGGGAATCCAAATGCGGATTCTTGAAGAGGAGTACCTAAAAGCCAAGGGACAGAATCTATGTCACTCAGGCGTGACCACGAGACTTGGAAGACGAATGCCCTCCGATGTTGGGTGCTTCCGGGAAGATGATGATGACCTTGACTCTGCAGCTGTGAGGACAAGGCAATGCTGAGGAAGACCAGGACCCAGATGCGTGCTTTCCCACTAAGGATGTCGTGTGCTGATGGGTCGTTGTCTGGCGGGAGCACCAATAAGCCTTGGCAAATGCAACCCACGCAGGAATCAAAGAAGGAGCAACGTTGGGACCAGCAAGGTCCAGGGGACTCACAAAAAGCAGGGGAGTCAGGGTAGGCCCCGAGCAATCAGGGGTGCCCAAAAAGAAACAAGTGTGACCCTCAAATGGACCCACAGGCCATTGGCACTGGAGTCGCGTGAGGACCTCAAGCAGCTCATCAAAAGATGCAGGCTACAATGCACACAATGTGGTGTGGCTGAAGATTCTTGTTACAGGAGATGCTCAAGGTTGGTGCTATGTGAAGCCTGAAGATCTTCTTAGAAGGAAGCCAACAAGCCCTTGCAACTGCAAGTTGGACGCAGTGCACAGGGCTTTGGTTATTGCAACCCTCACAAGGGATACTGGCCTCAAACTTGGGGAGAGGGCAGGACAGGCCTTGGCAGCAACTATTTTGTGCTGTCCCGGTCTAGAAGGCTGGTACCGGGAACACTGAGAGCCTAATGGAGGGCTCTCCCAGTGCTTGGAACCATACCACCCTCACCGTTTATGGTATGGGGGTATGATTCCAACATGTTTGATACCAAACATGATAGGATTCATTGCAGCCGTTTTCGAGATGGTCATCGCGTAATTATGCAGTGCCTCACTATATAGTATATAGCTGCTGCACTGACAACCCGGGAGAAAGGACTCCATAGGCTGCAGGGATGTCCTCTCACTTAGAATCAAGCACCCTGCCTTCAGGATTGCAAAGGCCTGCTATAGGGGTGATTTATAGGTTTTAAGTGCAGTGACCCTTAGATATAGTAAACCTATATCTTTAGTAAGTGGTGCATGCACCAACTTACACAGGCTGCAATGGCAGGTCTGTAGTTCCATTTTGAATGGACTGTCATGGGTGGCATAATACATGCAGCAACCCATGGGAGACCTCAGGGGTACCTATGCCCTGGGTAAATGGGTACCATATACTAGGGACTGACAAGGGTACATGATTAGCAGGATCTCAGTCAGACTAGTCAAAAACAGAATTACCTCAAGCTAAAAGTGTGGTTAACCATAGAGGCAGATCCTACTTTCCTACACTATATTAGGCCTAAATCCTTGCAGGAAGTGGGATAACACTTGTCCCAAGGATATCCAGTCCCATCGTCTTTAAAATCTGTTTACTATTGATTTTTTGTATATTGTCTATCAGGCTTATGGGTCTGTAGTTGCCTGGGGGTCATTTTGTCACCTTTTGTAAATATCAAAATTATTTCTGCACCTTTTCAAAAGATTGGAACAGGAGCTCACGGCATGACTTCATATGTGTGGCTCAGAACAAAGCAGATCAGCGGGAACACTATTTGAGCCCGGGGCTTTCCCAAATGTCAGGGTCTTGATTGCAGCAATAGTTTCCTTAAGGGTAAATGGGGTTATCTCATTACTGAGAAATTCAGGGGGGTCTACTGGTTTATGAACAAAGTTTTCTTTATACATTGGATCCTCTGCATAAAGAATTGTGATCTATTCGACCCAGTACCCAGAGGGAATGTGACAATCAGGATGGACTGGGTCTCTGGAACCATTTGTGATACCAGTTGCCAAAAATGTTCAGTATCCTTTTGTGTGGATGCATCCATGAGATCCTCACAAATTCCCAGCTCCCACTGGGCTTTACTGCTTCCCTTTTGCCACTAACTGCTCCTAGACAAAGGTGGCGATCATAGACACCATTTAGTAATAGTTATGGAATCACTGCCCCCTCTTGGCCACACATGAGTTATGCCCAGTTTCCTCGGTCCAGGTTTTACCTATACAAATTCCACCATGTAGCACCCAGGATCAAGCTAGATGCACCTGCCACACTCCTTCCAGATACAACCGTTGTTAAGAAACCAATTTATCACAGGGAAACCGTTGAACTAAAAAACTGACACTGAGGTGTCAACCCTGCCCAATCAAGATTAGTTACATCACAAAAATCAGCGTCCTCTGAGTTATCAAGGGCTTTACACAGTATTACACTATATTCACTTAAGCTAGCTGTCAGCTATCGAACAAAGGTGACTTTTGCAGGATCGCCTTTGAGGTTGTTGCCTTCAAAGCTGTCTTACCACTGATCCAGATGGGCATATAAAATAGCTAATATGCCAGACTCCGTCAGTGGCAGGGTGCTGAAGTTATCTTTTTAGTTTCTCCCTAGTTTACCATACGCCAAATGTTTTTGACTATGTTAGGTTCAGATGTAGTCTCTTACCGTCTGTGACGGCTGCTTCAGGATGGACCTATGCCCATGGGATTCAGCAGAACCTCCAATCAATTGTGGTGTCTGTCCACCTTTCTCATTGTGCAACATGAATCGGTCTGGGTGGGGACACCTGCCTTCAGCTGCAGTCGGGTACAAGGTCCCAATCTGCCTAGGGTGGCTCGCCAAAATGTTGCTAGACTCGAATGTTCTTAAAAATCAGAAGACAAGAGGTATTTGGCAAAACAGGAACAGGTTGTTTAAATGAACAGTTCAGCCAGGAGAACAGCTACAGTTATGAGGTCTGAGGACTGTCTCAATTTACATTGAGTTTGAAGCTTCTTTATATACATATTACAGCAGCAATTAAATATTTTGGCATACCATATATGGTGAGGAATGTTGATTGCTGCTTAATGGTAATAAATTATTGGTCAATGGTTACTGCAGGTGGATCTTGACCTGTGTGGATACAGCATGGCCAGTTTCCAACCCGAGTGTATGGCTTCCAGCTATACATCCTTCCACCTGTGACCCATCTATCAGTAATCCTGGGACTAGGCCCCAGTGTCTCCTCATTTAAAATTCATCAGCAGACAGCTACTACTGAGGCAAAATAGGTGAAGTAATATTGTGAGGGAAGCATTTGCAGTTGTCTAGGCACTAAAGCAACTGAGATCATATCTGTCTGGGACTCATTTTTATATTCAGACCACAGACCCCTAAGATGGCTATTGCAAACACACCATGAAGATAATCATAAACTGTTGAGGTGCTCCATCTCCCACAGTGTTTGGACTTTATGGTGGAACATCACCCGAGGACTGATCAAACCAATGTTGATGGCCTTTCCAGGTTTTTCTGCCTCAGCCTTCAGAACTCCCATGAGGGTTTGTAATTCTCTCCGTTTTCTACTGGGGCGAACCCATATTGGAAATGACCATCTTTTGCGTGGTGTACCTTCAGATCTTTGAACTTACTGTTTTTGCAGGCTGTAGAGCTCTGTAACCTTTGCCCATCTAATTAGTAGTAAAGTGTCTGTGCTCCTCCTTTCAATATGATGAAACTGGCATAGCCATGATTTGCTTATTTAAAATATGAAATTGGGTGATTAGTTGAGAGCAGTGAGAACCCTACTCAAGTAATAAACACCATCCTTATCAGGGTGAAAAACAAGTCCCTAAATAAACCTGTGCTGAACCATCTGGTAGTCCGGCACATAAGCCATAAGGCTTAAACTAGAGGCAATGGGTAAAGTATATATATTGGTCTCAAACAGTAATAAAGTGAAAACCCAACACAAATAAAATCCTAAACCACATTAGAAACATATTATACATTTTAGTGAAGAAAATTACACTAAAATGACAAAAATTAAATAAGTAGAACCAGAGTTATTCATTTTTTGAACATTTCAGGTGAAAATAGCACCAAAAAGCACAAAGCACCACTCACGGTTATCTGCTCGCGCTGGACCAGGTCAAAGTCACAAGTTCAAGCCGACCACGATGGAGGATGGGTTGGATACAAGGACCAAGTTTGTGCAGGTGAAGTGTTTTACCTTCTTACTCTCCAAGTCCACATGATGAATCTAAGCTGGAGGTTTACATTGGTGGTAGCGGCCAGGAGAGCATTCTTGGTGCTAGGTGCAGGTCACCGCAGGAGCTATGCGTTGTCAGGAAACTTGGGTGGTTGCCGTTGGTGCGAAGAGCAGGTCACCGTCAGAACTTTGAGCTAGTGGGAGACTCGGAGGTCTTTACTGACATGAGGAGCTCACTCTCTGTCGCAATGAGCACAACATTTCTGGATTTTCACCTATAGCTCAATGCTTGTAGTTTTGAAGTAGGAGAATGATGCATTGATGCCAGTCAAAGGGTACAGGATCTGTGAGGATCTGTGAGGCACCTCTTGGAGATCAGGACACATTCAATCAGAGACTAGCAGCAGGACTCATGGAGTAACTTCCTTTGATCCTGGGTTCAAAGCATGCAGGTTCTGCCTCACTTCTTCAGACAACAGGGTAGTCCTTCTTCTAAATCTTCCACAGTTTGAGAAGTGTTCTGATAAGATGTTCAGAGAGGGTCATTCTTATACCCAGTGCCATCCTGTCGGTTGGGGGGGCTGATCCCCCTTGTCTAACCTTCCACCTTTACTGGATTTGAATCCATTCATTCTAAGGGGCAATAGGCAAGAATGCCCGGTGTTAGCTGCACTTGTCAGTGACAGGGTAAGCAGCCTTAGAAGCTGGAAGAGGGTGGGTGCAGTCTTCAGACTACTATTTAATGCTCAGGAGGGATGAGCACAACCTCCCGGGTCATCCTGCTCAGGAGAGAAACACCCTGTCCCACAGCCAAGGCCCTTTTACTCCCATGTCTTGAAGCAATACACATCGCACCACAGGAGAGCCATTCACATTTTTGTGACCCTGGCCACTGGCAGAGAGGCACATTTGGTTTAGGCAGAAAAATGCCAACTTTCGAAAACTGGCATTTCCAGAATTGTTATTTGAAATCAGACTTTACCATTAATGAAAATTTTAAATTACAATTCAAATGGTTAGAAGAAGTTTTCATCTGTCTGCTCTCAAACTGAAATTAACACTTATTAAGTATAATAATGCAACCCCATGTTAGTCAATGGGAGAGGTAATCATGCAACAGTGAAAACTGACTTTGAATGTTTTTCACTAAAATGCAACCTTCCCTATGAGCTGTTAGGGTCTACATGAGTGGTGATTTATAAATAACAAAATGAACATTTGGGCCAGGCAAAAGGGTTATTTTCACAGGTGGAAATAGCAGTTTAAAACTGAGATATGCTTCACAGTGCTGCTGTGGCGGATGGTACAATGAGTGATGCATTCCACTTGTTTACAGGGCCTGGGTATACGTAATACCATTTACTAGGGAATTATAAGTAAATTAAATGTGCCAATGAGATGTATACCAAATTTGCCATGTTTAAGTGAGTGAGCACAAGCACCTTTCCACTGGTTAGCTGGGGGAAGTGCATAGAGTCCTAAAGTCAACAGAAAAGGGTTCAACACAAAACAGGGGATTGAAGGCAAAAAGTCTGGGGGAATACGATGCCAAGCATGTCATGTCATTGATGTACCCAGGGCCTGTAAGTTGAATGTCACTAGCAAACTGCAGCACCAATTTTGCATCCACTGAAATAAACATAATTGCAGGCCTACCATCTGTAGCATGACTGTGCAGCTTAAACTGAATATTCAACCTGTCGAAATAAACCCTTTTGACAGGCCTAAACATTCCTTTTAAATATAAATGTCACCTCAAAGTAGGCCTTACTGCCCACAAGGCAGGCTGTGTGGTACTGAAAAGTAGGACATTGTAAGTGTTTACTGTTAAACATGTCTTTACACCGAAAGGTATTTTTACTGTAGCTGGGCCAACTGTTCTATAGGGAAACATTGGGGTACAATAATATAATATTTCTATTATATCTAGCTAGGAACAGCTACACATTTCATTCTTGGACTTTTTGAAGTATTTATTACATATTGTAAAAAATATTTTGGAAAAGGTACTTTTAGAAAGTTACTTTTTCTCTACCTACATGCTCCAGATCTTCATTCGCATGAGCTACAACTGTCATCTGAAAACTGAATAGCCCCCTTGATGAGCTGTGAAAGCTTCTCTCAAAGCAGAACAAAGGCCATGGGTGTGGGTAGGTTTCTCTGTTCCTCTGCAAGGATGACCATCTGGCTGTGCACAGTAACTTGATTAACTTCAAAGAGGCCAACCCTATCACAAGCAAATGCAGAGAGGGGCACTGTAGGATTGTTTGCAGTAGGGCACACAGGAAGTGCTGCAAAAGTGGCTAGGGTTACCCTGGAATCATGTAGCTATTGGGTAGGGAGGGGCCTGGAGTAACCCTGGCCCCCAGGTTGGTGCTAGGCATAAATGTGGTACCCATAGCACCCACCTCAGACACTTTATGGACTTGTGGAAGAACAGAAAAGGACTGGACCTGCTGATTGTGACCTGAGAAAAGCCTAGATGACAGGACCTGCTTTTTCTCTTGTACTCGGTAGAAAGAAGTGGACTCTAGTGGTCATAAGAATGACCTCTTGCTCAAGCCACAGGGACACAACAAACTACAAGAAGCTTTTTTTGTGCAATGGCTTAGCTGGCCAGCTCCAAGTGGACCTTCCCTGCACCTGCTGCTGGCTTCTGCTGGAGTGAGTGTTGAACCCCAAGTGCTGTCTCCAAGTTCCTGGAGCCTGGACTGATGTCCAAGTGGCCTCCTCCTAACATATCGTAACACCTAGGACTTACAAACCTTTTGGTTCCAAAGTCCTCCATAGGACTAGTACCAACCTGCCAAAGCCGATCTGACAAAGGTGCAATGCACTAGCCATAGAATAAGAATGCTCCAGCTCGGAGTTTTTCCAGAGCTGCAAAGCTGATTCAACTGGACCTCGTGGAAAATGTATCCGGCATTGTGGAGCCCTCTTCTGCAACAGCCTGCAGCTTTGCTCTGCTGGAAGAATCTGAGCTCCAAAAATGTTTCTAAAACCAAAGGTAGAAATCTTCACCCTGCAAAGGTGCCAACAATATTTGTCATGTGAGGAATCTTCCTGGGTCACAAAATTCTAATTTCTCCCATTTGGAGCTTTCCCTCCAAAAGTCAACTGCTTCAGTGGATCTCATCCAGTGGCAAACAGATGCCATGGAGCACTCTTCAGCCAACCGTGCTGCCTTACCCCACCAATGAATTTCGACTTCCATTTCGGAGAATAAACCCGACGGTAAAACTTAAAACCAGATCAGACCTAGTTTCTTTATCTGAACTGTGTTCCCTTGAGGTCAACCTTAACTTGCCCCTAGGTACCAGATGACCATGGTTGTCACATAACACTTTTTGGCACTATTTTAATCTTTAAAATTTAAAATGTATAACTACGATAACTCTAGTTTCCAAGATTGGTTTTTTGTCATTTTTCTGGTATTGCATTTATAAAAAATTACTCTCTTTTGCTAAATTGGTTTAGGATTTTTCTTGTGCTGTGGTTTCACTTTATTACTGTTTTGGTACTGCATAATTACTTTATACATTGCCTCTACGTTAAGCTTTTCTGCTCTTTGCCATAGCTACCAGGCTGTTGAGTTCAGGTTTAGTTAGTGAGTTTAGTGTTCACCCTGATAAGGTGTGTGGCTATTACTGGAGGTGGGTGCTCACCTGCCTCAACTAATAGCCCAATTTAGTACAGCATCCAACTTTCTCGCTGCCCTAAGTCACCCCCTGTAAATTAAAAGTTGCTTTTTATGTTGAGTGTTAGGCAAGATCTTTTGATTTTACAAACATTATAGCATAAAATACTTTCTTAACCCCTTCAGTGCCCATGACGAGCTGGACTCGTCATGGGCCGCGGTGGCGCTGTGCCCATGACGAGTCCAGCTCGTCATAGACCCCGCCCGCTAATGCAACGGCCGGCACAGGGCGGGGAAAGGGGCGGGCACTGAAGGGGTTAAAGGGGTTTTCAGCCAGCCCTTGTCATCCTTTGGTCATTTGTCCTGTCATCCACATTTTTCTTTTGCCCACTGTAACAGACAGTATGGGGCAATGGGTCAGCTCACTTCAGCTAGTTGTTAATTTAATAATAAATAATACCTGGATTTGTAGAGCATGACAAATCACCCCTGATGGTCTCTAGGTGCTGTCCTTAGGCATGGGGGGATTAAGCGGCATATGTAGAAGGAGCTTGCGTTGCCACTGCATCATTTCGTTTGATGCAGCAGCGACGCATTCTTTGCTCCATATTTACAAGGTGACTCATCTATGCAGATATGTCACTTTTCGTTGGCATGTGATGATTTTTACTTTTGTCGGATTTGGCTGTGTCACGTTCGTTTAATATATGCAAGGTAGGAGTTCTCACCTAAAATCCCTGTAAAACTGATGCAGTGGTATTTATGACATTTTGCAAAAGTGACACATCTTCGGTAAGGGGACCGCTGTGCTTGAGATGCATCAAAATACTATGCCTCTAAACCCCAGGCGTAGGAATGATGCAGTGGCTGTGGCGCAGGTGTCTGACCTGCTGAAATGAGTTGAAACAGTAAAATATGCAATCAAGTCACATTCCCTCAATGGGTAAATGCACTCATAAGGTAGGTAACAAAGTAAATATAACATCACACACCATCACAGACTTGTATGCTTTCACATTGTACTTTCACATAATATATCACACATGCGTAGGCATAGTGGTACACATAAGTGCACTATGCCCACTTGTATGCGTGACATCCAGAACCAACGTAACAGAGTGCAAAGTGAGTTTATCACCTTTTCACACTTTATTACATTGGTCCTCACACATGAGGCTACTTGCATTGGTCAAACTGACATATGGCCACTGATGTCTGATGCATTGCTCTAGTTTTGTCAGTCTTATGACCCACTACAGCAATGCTCCACTCTTGGGCCAGATGCTTAGTGGCATCCATCCCACAGGTGAGTCAGAATATTTGCCGCATCCTTGGACTTTGTGCCATGGAGCGCTGTATTGTAAAAACGGTACATCCATGGCATCGTGAGTTTTTTATATGTAGGTGTCAACATTTTGACGCATTCCTACCTTTGCGTAGCAATGCGTCATTTCTTGCGAGAAGGCCCTAAGTGATTTGCCCAGAATCAAAAGATGTTGAGACCATGCCAAGATTCGAACCTGGATCCCCAACTCCAAAGTCGGCAGCTCTGGCCATTCCGCCACCCCCTCTCCCTCTGTGAGTGATGACATTCTGCTCTTTCACAAGGAGCACAACTGCAGACAAAGTCGTTTCCTTCAGTGCTATGGACTACCCTAAAAATATGTGTTTTTGGGGACTAAAAAGTGTTTCTGTTCCTAATCAATTTTTTTATATTGTGGAGAGTCGGACATCTCCCCCACCCCAAAAAGGTTTTACAATCACCATAACAAAGCAAACAAACATTGACAAAGCTAAAAGGATGGCCGTCAAGGCCAGATCTCTTTGCCTTGCTGGTGCTTGTTTAACAAATCAAGTAGCGTTACTTATCTTTTAAAATCACTGGGAGCTGTATGTGGAGCAGAAGTGATGCCCTTTTACCTGCAGGGCTTCTTCAGAAAGGAAGTGCTTTAGGGATAAGTGTAGCTTCTATCTCCACTACATGAATTGTTTAAAAATAGCGAGAAGCTGTGTGTTTTGGTGTGCACTTGCGAGAGCGCTGGAAGTATGTGTGTGATTTGTGTTATTGTAGTTGGCTGATCATATTGCACTAAAGAGCTACTTTCTCCCATAATCCAGCATGTAAATATTGCAGCCAAATCAATAATTTTCTTCGTTTCAAGGTGCTGCAACATATAGCAGCAGGAAACATTTTTTAAGGGCTGCGTGGAAACTCTGGGTGATATAAAACATGTCCATTGCTCAAAATATATCAGAATCGCCTGCATTTTAGGGCAAAAAGAAAAAAACATTCTGGATCACGCTTGAGTCACGCCACATAATCTATTAAGGACACTTGAGCATGAACAGTGGAACATGCATTCCAGGCTATGTCAAAACATCACATACTCAGAGCTCTTTCTTTGTTTACAGAGCCTGGAATATACTTAACACAAATGACCTTTGACTAGGGCACGCAGCAAGCAGTCCAGGCGAGCAAAGCGCAGAAAACTTTCTGTCACAGGCAATCTCCATAGTTACAGTGCATGAAATTGGTGGCAATATTATGATAGCTTTTAGGTATTTTTACAGGCAACATAAAGAGTTGCATTGCCCTTGCAAGAACCTTGGGATCGATGAAATACTACAACCACCAGTTAGTGGTTTGTGAATGAATGCATGGGGTTTGGAAAGTGCAACTGCCTAACATGGTAATATCTTCTCTGTCCTTGTAGTGGAGACCAGTGCAGGTAGCAGGCATCTGAAACAGACTATTATATTACACTATTAATTGGCCACTGGGAGGGCTCTGATTAGGATGCACTTCCAGAGGTTTTTAAATTTTTATTAGTGTTTTTAGGAATCCTACTTCCTTTTATAGGGACAGCAAAACAGTGGGACCAGAACTTAGGTTTAATCATCAGACTTTGACACAGAACAAGAGAGTGGTAAACAGGAAATGGGGGTCAGAAGGAAGAAGAGAAAGACAGAACACAGTGACAAAGGGAAAATCAAAGATGACAAAGACCCTAAGACAGTGCGATACAAGGGTACGGATAGCATATCGGGGGATGAAAGAGGTGAAATAAAGAGTCGACAGTCTGGGTAGTTGGCAGCAGCACCACGTGCTTTGTAATGGAAAATTGGTCTCAACACCTATTTCTTTACAAATTAAGCACTGCAGCAGAATCGACCTTCAACTCACTGACAGTCAAAATATAACACCATGAAACTTTGACAAAACACCTGTAGAAAGTGGCCTTTACCCTCCCTCTAATGGTTAGTGAATATTTTTCATATAGGACCATGTGAAATGTATTTTCCCATTACTACGTCAACCCCTGCCTAGGTAGGAATGATGTGGCCCTCGAATATTGCGTAATGTTTCTCAGAAGAACAGATAGAACTGCTGAACTTAGGAGTGAGCTAGCCTTCTCTCTTCGAAAACAAGTGTCTCCTAATTCATTAGTATGAGTTAAAACCAGTAGAGGACATTTTACGAATGCTAGGAAATGAGAGTGAATAGAAGAATCAGTGGTATAGTTAGGGTGGAATTCATTGCTTTAAGTGCGATGATAAAGGTGCCAGGGCCCTAAAACGAGTGTGGGGAGAGATGCATCTCTGACAAACCTCTACAAATAGCAGCCTTTGTAACTGAGGGCCCAATTACGAGTTTAACGGTGTGACAGTGGGTCCGCCACACCATCAAACCCTTGGTCGGGCCATCTGCCAGATCATGAGTGAAACTCGAGTCTACCTGGCTTTTTTGGAGGTTCCCACAGCCCGGCAATGGGAATGCAATGGGAATGTCAAAAACAGTTCCTGCAAGGCATGGACTTGAATGTTCATACTATGCAGAAACTGGAGTGCTTGCACACAGGGGGGCACATGTTGTGCAGTTACTAGGTCCCCGTTCCGTGTTCTGGAGAACAGACTGAGGATAACATGGTAAAATCCTATTCTGAGCTGCAAAACTCTTCAGGTGCCTCCCTGTAGGAATTCCACCAGGTTTTGAAATTTGTGTGGGGAAATACCTGCACGGGCACAACATCCTGATTACATTGGGATTGGTATTTCCCAACACATGGGAAAGGGGGCCAGAAAATTCTATACGGAACAAAATGTTATTACAAATATTACAGATTTTATGATGAAATGTTTCCAAATGTATTATTGATAAATAAAAGATTGGAGCTCAGTTTAGACGTAAGTGTGTGAGAGAGGTTTAAAAGTTTACCGTATTTGCCAACTTGAAAAGGTTAGTAAAGTTTTCAATCACCTTAGAATCTGAAACCAATGCAGGAGTAGATTTTGTAATAGAAAAAAGTTGCAAAACCTCCAAAATGCAATTATTTTAACTAGTGAATTTTCATTCAAAATAAAATGGGGAAAATCTCACAGAAATGCTTGAAATTCCATCCACAATGTAAGTTGCTAAGTGTGTCACCTTTGCAAAGGTTTACAGGTGGAAATGTAATAAGGCACACATCTAACACAATTTACTTCCCACATTTGCACACTCGTTGGTGAGACTAAACAAATAACTTTAGACCTTGAGATATAAAACTTTAAAAATAAGCACATTTATGCATTTGGTGCTACATTTTACCATAATGCATTGCAAACTTATAAAAGGGTCATAGATTTCCATTATCTAGGGGTTGGACGTCTCTCCAATAAATTATTTTTGTGTTAACTGTTACAGCTTGATTAAAACAAACTTTCATTGGATAGTAACTTCCATGAAGACAACTGGTCAAAATCTATCCAGTTGCAACCCACTGCAAAGTACCAAAACCAAGATATGCTTCTCCTACATATAGTCCAAATATTTTCTACTGTGCATAAATGGTGGAACACAAGGCGCCATGAGGGTGCAATACCTAGAAAGAAACAGCAGGAATGTAGGTAATTTTGACAATTTTAACAGAAGACAATTTACGAGACAGAAAGATTTCTGAATCTCAAGTAATCTGAAATAGGAAGAATCTGAACTCTGACATTTAAATCGACATTCCGAGATGTGAGATAATTGCGCCCCATTGGGGACTTCCAAGAATGTATTTCACATGGTTAGGCTTGGCAGGATATGCAAATGAAAAATGTTGCAGAATGTTGGAAAACTTCCAGAATAGGTGTGGAAACACAGATTTCTCTACTTATTGACCACTCTAGTAATGGTTTTGTAATACCTCACCGAGACGTTACTTCACCTGATGCTATCAGAATGTCCAGACAGGGTTTTACCACACCAGGAGTCTCTGGACCGACTAACAAGGTACTCCGATATTGATGGCTTAGCAGGCAAGTATGGGACAGAGTCAGTCACCAGTAATATCAGCCATTCACTCAGAATTTACTGCATAGTTGCCTCTCCTGTTTTATACCATTAAAGCACTATGGCCTAATTCACAAACTGCATTTTCTAGTATGTAAAGAAGTACTACTTACATACTACAAAATGTAGTTCACAAACCTTCGGCTGGGGACCTCTGCCTTTCTTTTCTATTCTGTTCAGAGATCTCCACCACATAGGTATATGTTTCGGTAGTAAATGTGTGAGGGGCAAGAGGAAGTGACTGGAAAATGGGGATTATTTACTACTAAATATAGTTTTTTTAGCTAAATGTTAGAAGGAAGGCCTTGTGACTCTGCACACTTTACAACTTCTAACCAGTCCTGAAGTAAATGTGCTCTCTTTTTTAAACATGATAATATTGTCCTACACCCAGTTACCACATTGAATTTACCTGTAAGTCACTTGTAAAGTGGTACTACCAGTATCCATGGTGTGTACATTAAATGCTACCAGTGAGTCTGCAGCACTGATTGTCCCATCCACCCAGGGAGTCCTTTATACATGTCTCAAGCCTGCCATTGAAGCCTGTGTGTGCAGTTTCATACTGCCATATCGAACTGGCAAAAAGAACCTTTTGTGAGGCCTAAACCTTCCTTTTTAATATGTATAAGTCACCTCTAGGGTAGGCCCTAAACAGCCCATAGAGCAGGGTGAAATGTATTTAAAAAGTTGGACATACATGTCCAGGTAGTAAAACAAATCTTACATTAATTTTTCTGCCTCTCCCATAGAATAACATTGGGTTACCTTGTTACCCTGATAAGTGATAACTTTCAATTGCGAACAGGCAGGACTCTCGAGTTTGGTCTCTGAATAATTGTAATTTAAAACCCTCTTTAATGTTAAATTCCGATTTTAAAATACAATGTTGAAAATGCCACTTTTGGAAAGTTGACATTTTCTTGCCTTAGCCATTTGGTGCCTGCAGCCTGTCTCTGGGACACATG
This sequence comes from Triturus cristatus, assembly GCF_964204655.1. Classification (NCBI taxonomy): domain Eukaryota; kingdom Metazoa; phylum Chordata; class Amphibia; order Caudata; family Salamandridae; genus Triturus; species Triturus cristatus. The sequence goes on along the minus strand of NC_140589.1, from coordinate 633,197,241 downwards.
ACTGTGTGTAGTTCACAGATGGGCTTTGTATATTCCTGCTAGACAGCCACGCATAATGTGGAGCTTAGGTGTGACCCAATGGAACATCATTGGCGAGATGGGAGGGAGAAGCTGAACCCAACCCCACTCAAACTTGAATAGGCTATATCCTATTGCCACACAAAGGGGTGCATACCCCTGGTAGTGGTAAGGAAGGCAGGGCACCTGTGCACTTCATGGCATGCCTCTAGAAGCTTTTCCCCACTTCAAAGGCACAACTGAATAGAAATACTGGACCTCAGACACCAACTCTTCAGTACATTTCTGGACCTGTGGATACTCTGCCAGGGAGAAGGACTGTGGGGCTGCTGAAAGGACTGCCACTCTGATGAACTTTTGCTCTGAAGGACTGCTGCCCGGCTGTGCTGACCTGCTGCCCTCTTGCTTGGGTGAGAAGGACTGGACCTGCATCTCTTGAACCCAGAACCCGAATTGAGTCCAAGGGCTAGTTTGCTGGCCTCCTGATCTGAATCCTTGGGACATAACAGGCTTCCATCAACCTTGCACTCTGCCACCTGTGAGTTGCCAAGTGGTGCCACTCCAGTCCTGGACTTTTGGAATCCGGTTTATGGTGCTCTGCCAGCCCCTGAGAATTCAGTGGAACTGATGCATCTACTCTGCTGCACAGTGTAAACCTGAGCAGAACCTACACATTGCCGCTACTGCATGTATTGGACCTGTGGCAAAGATCCACATTGCATCACACCCTATCACAACCACCGCTGCCCAATGCACAGTCCCTCACCTCCCTCGTTGACTGCAGCCTTGACAATGACGCCAAACTCCACATCGCTGCCGCGCAGCTCCTCGGAACTGACACATCGATCTGACTGCATGCCGCATCCTTGATGTCAAGGTACTTATAGAGCGCACTGTCACCAGACAGCCACCTTGCGGTGTCGCCTTTGCGGTTTCCTGGCGCTGATACTCATACCGCTGTGGAACCCCTACTGGCTTTCCCTGTGAAGTGTCCACTCCTGGGCGCCCCCAGGGTGAAGCCGGGCATCCTTAGCGCTGTTGGGGCCGGTGTGGAGGCTAAGCAAGCTATTGCCCAGAGTTGCAGCGTGGGGCCCGTGGTTAGAATAGGCACCGAGGCGAGAATAGACAGGTCCGAGGAAATTGAGCCCGAGCCCTGCCGAGGCGGGAATCGAACCCTGGTCCCTGGCCAGAACTCCGCTTCAGGGTCTGCCGCTCTAACCATTGATTTGGGAAAAAGGGGGTGGTGATGGACAGAGTTTCTGAATGATGCAGAATACTCTTACCAAGTCAAGAGATCATGGTTTTAATCCATCACCGTTTTTTAGCTCACTGCACCATCCCAGCTCAGAACCTGGCTACATGCAAATTAGTCTGTACCTGTCCCAGTGCATGATGGGAACAGGGCAAACCAAACTACCAAGCCAATTCTTATACTGGGAAGGAAACAAGCTTCCGGGGACCGGTTTCTGGCATCACAGCCTTCGTCGGCCCGGCTTGCCTGAATCCTGATGGTGCAATGAGCAAGGGACTCACGTCTGAGCATACCCTCCCACACTGAGTGTGGATAAAATCGATTTGGGAAAAAGGGGGTGGTGATGGACAGAGTTTCTGAATGATGCAGAATTCTCTTACCAAGTCAAGAGATCATGGTTTTAATCCATCACCGTTTTTTAGCTCACTGCACCATCCCAGCTCAGAACCTGGCTACATGCAAATTAGTCTGTACCTGTCCCAGTGCATGATGGGAACAGGGCAAACCAAACTACCAAGCCAATTCTTATACTGGGAAGGAAACAAGCTTCCGGGGACCGGTTTCTGGCATCACAGCCTTCGTCGGCCCGGCTTGCCTGAATCCTGATGGTGCAATGAGCAAGGGACTCACGTCTGAGCATACCCTCCCACACTGAGTGTGGATAAAATCGATTTGGGAAAAAAGAGTGTGGTGATGGACAGAGTTTCTGAATGATGCAGAATACTCTTACCAAGTCAAGAGATCATGGTTTTAATCCATCACCGCTTGGCAGTTCGGGCTGGACTGTTCCCATGAGGCACAGGGTCAGACTGATTTGCATATGGCCATGTCTGAACTGGGGTGGCAGAGTGGGCTAAAGAACGGTGATGGATCAAACCCATATCTGTTGACTGGGTGTGAGTGTTTGATTGGTTCTGATGCTCCGTCCATCACCACCCCCTTTTGTACCGCTTTGTTCGCCATAAGTTGGCAGGGTATGCTCAGACGTGAGTCCCTTGCTCACTTTGCCACTGGATTCAAGCAAGCCTGGCTGAAGACGGCTGAAATGCCAGAAACCGGTCCTAGGAAGCCTGTTTCCGGTCCAGGGAAGACATGGCTTGGCAGTTCGGGCTGGACTGTTCCCATGAGGCACAGGGTCAGACTGATTTGCATATGGCCATGTCTGAACTGGGGTGGCAGAGTGGGCTAAAGAACGGTGATGGATCAAACCCAGATCTGTTGACTGGGTGTGAGTGTTTGATTGGTTCTGATGCTCCGTCCATCCCCACCCCCACCCCCTTTTGTACCGCTTTGTTCGCCATAAGTTGGCAGGGTATGCTCAGACGTGAGTCCCTTGCTCACTTTGCCACTGGATTCAAGCAAGCCTGGCTGAAGACGGCTGAAATGCCAGAAACCGGTCCTAGGAAGCTTGTTTCCGGTCCAGGGAAGACATGGCTTGGCAGTTCGGGCTGGACTGTTCCCATGAGGCACAGGGTCAGACTGATTTGCATATGGCCATGTCTGAACTGGGGTGGCAGAGTGGGCTAAAGAACGGTGATGGATCAAACCCAGATCTGTTGACTGGGTGTGAGTGTTTGATTGGTTCTGATGCTCCGTCCATCACCACCCCCTTTTGTACCGCTTTGTTCGCCATAAGTTGGCAGGGTATGCTCAGACGCGTGTCCCTTGCTCACTTTGCCACTGGATTCAAGCAAGCCTGGCTGAAGACGGCTGAAATGCCAGAAACCGGTCCTAGGAAGCTTGTTTCCGGTCCAGGGAAGACATGGCTTGGCAGTTCGGGCTGGACTGTTCCCATGAGGCACAGGGTCAGACTGATTTGCATATGGCCATGTCTGAACTGGGGTGGCAGAGTGGGCTAAAGAACGGTGATGGATCAAACCCAGATCTGTTGACTGGGTGTGAGTGTTTGATTGGTTCTGATGCTCCGTCCATCACCACCCCCTTTTGTACCGCTTTGTTCGCCATAAGTTGGCAGGGTAGGCTCAGACGTGAGTCCCTTGCTCACTTTGCCACTGGATTCAAGCAAGCCTGGCTGAAGATGGCTGAAATGCCAGAAACCGGTCCTAGGAAGCTTGTTTCCGGTCCAGGGAAGACATGGCTTGGCAGTTCGGGCTGGACTGTTCCCATGAGGCACAGGGTCAGACTGATTTGCATATGGCCATGTCTGAACTGGGGTGGCAGAGTGGGCTAAAGAACGGTGATGGATCAAACCCAGATCTGTTGACTGGGTGTGAGTGTTTGATTGGTTCTGATGCTCCGTCCATCACCACCCCCTTTTGTACCGCTTTGTTCGCCATAAGTTGGCAGGGTATGCTCAGACGTGAGTCCCTTGCTCACTTTGCCACTGGATTCAAGCAAGCCTGGCTGAAGACGGCTGAAATGCCAGAAACCGGTCCTAGGAAGCTTGTTTCCGGTCCAGGGAAGACATGGCTTGGCAGTTCGGGCTGGACTGTTCCCATGAGGCACAGGGTCAGACTGATTTGCATATGGCCATGTCTGAAATGGGGTGGCAGAGTGGGCTAAAGAACGGTGATGGATCAAACCCAGATCTGTTGACTGGGTGTGAGTGTTTGATTGGTTCTGATGCTCCGTCCATCACCACCCCCTTTTGTACCGCTTTGTTCGCCATAAGTTGGCAGGGTATGCTCAGACGTGAGTCCCTTGCTCACTTTGCCACTGGATTCAAGCAAGCCTGGCTGAAGACGGCTGAAATGCCAGAAACCGGTCCTAGGAAGCTTGTTTCCGGTCCAGGGAAGACATGGCTTGGCAGTTCGGGCTGGACTGTTCCCATGAGGCACAGGGTCAGACTGATTTGCATATGGCCATGTCTGAACTGGGGTGGCAGAGTGGGCTAAAGAACGGTGATGGATCAAACCCAGATCTGTTGACTGGGTGTGAGTGTTTGATTGGTTCTGATGCTCCGTCCATCACCACCCCCTTTTGTACCGCTCTAACCATTGAGCCACACTCCTCCACCAGACTTCAGATCTGTCAGATGTGTCAGACTTCACATCACAAGCCCTGTTGATGGGATCATCAATGATGAAGCAGGTCCTCGCATGACAGCCTCGCCGTATCTCGGAACCGATGCATCGTTTCAGCTGCACGAAGCATCTTCAACGTGGATCCTCACAAACCTACACAAACCAGGATTTAAGGTACTCAACTGGCTTAACTGGGTCCATGTAGCCGGCCCACCCTCCATCACAATCAGTCTGAACTTGTGACTTTGTCCCATTCCAGCATGACCAGATATCCACAGTTGACCTTTCTTGCTTTTTGGCTCTATTTTCACTAAAATCTTTAAAGTCTCTGGTTCTTTTGGGTGGATTTTTTTTCATTTTGGTCTTGTTTTATCTATCAAAGAAAGTTATATATCTCTAACATGGTGTGGGATTCGTTTTAGTGGTGCTTTCACCTTATTACTGTTTGAAGTGTTGCACAAATACTTCACACATTTTCTCTAAGTTAAGTCTGACTGCTCTGTGCCAAGCTATCAGAGGGTTATGGTCAGGCTGTTCCAAAATCAATTTAAGACAAGCCAGTTCATTAGTGTACAGGCCAGTAAATAGGCTCTTCAGTTTATATATTTTTTTAGTTCAGTTATGTTTGATACAGCATTATGTAACATGCAGGTTAATCTGCATTTAATATACTCAGCTATAATCTACCATTAAATATGGAGAAATACTTTGACCCTAACCGATCTCTCTTTAGGTTTAGGACAGGAGTCTCCATGGGTAGGCCAGAAGATCCTGGTGGCTCACTAACACCTTAAAAGTAGCTCCCTGAAGTGCAGCACAGAATGTAATTAAGAGGGTCTAATCACTTTGAGGAAGGAACTACAAATTTCCATATTATTCTCCAGCCAAACCAGTGACAGGTGATATGCTTACACACAATTTGCCACAGCGTGCAGCACCTGCAACATGACCACCTGTTTCTACTCTAAATTTAACAAAGTCACATGGGGAATGGTTACTTCTGATATTCCACTGTCAGTAATATAGTGCCAGAAAGAAGTGTCAGTGACAAGCAGAAGGGAGTCCCTAGACTGTGGGGCTGCCACAGAAAGAGTGGAAGTGTATGAAAACCACATGATAGCAGCCCTTTTCCCAAGAAGAGCAACGGCTGAATTGGCACTATGTGGGCATCCCATTGCACCATTCGGTATGCTTGATATGCTTTGTTATTTGATATTAAGCATAGCACGACTCGCCCATGGAGGGGCATCTTGGCGCTGAGGAAGCAGATTAATCAAAAAGCAACCATTAGAACAGCCAGGTTTGAGGATGTTTTTTAAAACCTGAAAACTCATAGCATGCCCTAATGAAGAAGGAAAGCTTGTTCCAGTGGTACGGAGCAAGGTACGTTAAGGCCCGTCTGCCATACTTAGATGTACGAATACACCAGGGACAAAGAAGTTGACTCCTTGATCTAAGGTTACTTCTTTGCCTGACAGACCTTATGCATCAGGCAGAGGAGTTTGAATATTTCTCTTTTCTTCATGGGGAGCCAATAAAGGGCTTTGAGCAGAGGGCTGAGGGTGCGCCAAGTGCCTGTTTGTTAACCAAACGGGCTGTAGTATTTTCTGTACCACCTGCACTTTAGATTGAAGGGATTCATTTGATGGTATAGCAAAGTGCATTTCCAAAGTGAAGGTGGCTGATTATCAGAGCCTGAACAAGGGTCTTCCGAGAGGTCAGCGGAAGCCACTGGAAAATCTTCCAGAGAGGCGCATTGTCCCAAAGCACATGCTGCAGGTGGATGTCACCTGATCTTTCATAGATAACTTGTTAGCTAACAGAATACCCACATTTCTCACTGTGCTTCCTTGAGAAGGAGCAGGACCAAGTTCGGCAGGCCACCATTCATCTGTCCAGTACAGCTGTGCTTTGCCAAACAGTAGAATCTCTGTTTTGTCCCCGTTTAGCTGAAGACAGTTCAGGGACATCCACGTGGCCATTTTTCTCTTGCAGGCTACAGAAGGGAGAAACAGATTGGAAATGACACTCGAGCAGACAGAAGAGGGCTGACCAAAAGACCCTTTATGTATGTAGAGTTTTTTAACTTATTTTCTTTTCTAATTTGGAGGGCCTGGCAGGCATTTGTTTCTACCTACCTAAGAATGTCTAGGAACAAATATTGCAGTGCAAATCTTCAACTCCCAAGGGACTAATAGTAAAACTTGGACAGGTGGGAAAAAATCTGTTTATGTGATGCATTTGTGCTAGGGATCATACAAGGTGACTTTTTAAGACCATGCACACATTTCTGATTTTTTAAAGCAAAAATTTAGTTTTTTCAGAAAAAAATAAAGTTTACGTTGAGTGTGTTAACCCAAAATGGAAAGTGCATGTCAGATAAAAAACATGTATTTTGAGAAACTGACATGCTGATGTTTGAAAACATAATGATTGACAATCCAAAACATATTTAAGCTGCCTTTTGAATGATAGTTCCCTTGGAATTTGGGAGATATATCACTTTTAGAATTTCCTTTGTGCCAGTGGGTATTTTCTGCTGTGGCTGTAATTTCATTAGTCATGTGGAGGCATTTAATTCTAATAAGCTTTTCCTGACATTGTCTTATACGTTGGGGTGGTTGGTGTTCTACTACAATATTAAATTTTAAATATTTTCCAGTCATTTTTTATTTTTTTTTAAACGTGTTTTTAATGCAGAATTATGAATAAGGCATCCATTAAGTCAACCTGTACACGCATGTTATCTCAGAGCACACCCATTGTTATAGCAATGCACACAGCCATTCAGCCCACATCCCAGGGGCCGGGCGGCGTACTTGTACAGAGACTCAGAGTATCATGGCGATCACCTCACAGAGATGTCAGGTCAACAGCCTAATATAGTATCTGTGTTTATACCCATCAAACTCCCTCCCCAAAAACACCGCCAGCTACAATCAATCACTCAGAGTGGTTGGCACAAGTATTGTCCGTGTCCACAGCTTCAGTCCAGACCAGTGCCCTCCCGTGATAGCAGTGCCTAAGGCCTATCAGTACGCACATGCTAGGTGCCCAAGGAGAGCTGCCCTGGAGCCCCGGTCCCCTATGGTCAGCAATCATAGACCCTTCCTGTCGGCGCTCTTCTAAACACTACAACAACACCCCAACAACTCCCCTCCACCCTACCCACCCCCAACTGCTGCTGATGTGGGCCATGATTGTGGGTTCTAACGCTAATGTTTGCCATTCCTCGGGTTTTGCATGTAGTCTCCCAAGCCTCATGGAACCCCGCCCTCCGAACGTTCGTGCTCTGTACGCTCCAGCCGGTAATCTTGCAGAGCTTGTACTATCATCTCCCAGGCCCTCGCCCACTCCAAGCCCTTCTCGTCACCCGCCTTGGTAGCCTGTCGCCTTCTAAGCACACTCTCACATCTAGACCATTTCAACAGCTCAGCCATCCATCTTCCAACTGATGGGCCCTCCCGGGATTTCCAGTGCCATGTAATTTCTCTCTGGGCCAACATGAGACCTAGGTCAATGAATTTGCTCGTCACTTTCGTCTTTGCCGTGTGAGGGAACCAGAGCAGTAGACATGCCGCCATGAATATTTTCCAGTCATAATGTTGTATCCGGAATAAAATATCATCAAGGTAAGTATATATAGGTAATTATAGATTTCTTCAGATCCTTAACACCATATTTATTTTTTCATGTATATCTTGGCATCACTCAATATTATGACAAATATCTAGGTGGTCACTACTAGTAATCCTGGAAGGTGGGATTCCTATTGTGATTGTCTCTTAAAACTGCAAGAATTGTCAGAGTTGTTAGTAGGTCTGGACTTTTACCATCGATCAGAGTAGTTCTCATTATAGAAAATATTGGACAGCCACTGGTTTGGGAAGGCACCATAACAAAAGCAAGAACATTCTCTATTCTATCTATTCTTGATACCTTTTACCTGGAGCATGGGATTAAAAAACACACAAGGGGGAAACACCAAATAAAAGAAAGTCTTAAAACCGTGGCAAAGAGAGAACCAAGGAACCTGCACGAGTGAGATAAAGGACAGGAGTGTCTAGCGGATAATTATAGATGCATAAGGTGGAATCAAAACTATGCAGCCATGGTTTGGTAGTCAACACGCCCACCAGGAGCATAGATTCAGGTGAGTGGTTGGAGTTCTAAACTCCCCCAGTAAATGTATTTTCAGACAAATAGTTGGGTCCAGGTGTTTTCAGATGGTTATGGTGAGATGTCTGTCGGATTTCACCAGAAATTGTTCCATACTCACAGACAAAAATGCAAACACCTGTTTTGAAAGTCCTCAAAAATATTGGTTATTTTACAAAATATTGTGTTTTCTCTCTTAGTGCTCCTTACAATCCGCAATACTTTCGCTTTCCACTGCCTCTCTCATGCACCCTGCTTGTCATACACTGCTTTTGAACATTATATGCCAGCCTAATTGTCGGAAAATCTGAAGCTCCCCCCCCCCCCATCTTACTGACCAAGCTATGCCCCTGACACCAACATTTAATAGCACGACGGGTGCAGGCTTCTGATCAAAACTTTGGCCCTTTCCATGCATGCCACCCCTCCCGATTCAGGTGAGAGACTACCGATTTCAAGGCTGGTCTCCCACCTTCCGATTCCTGCATTCAAAAACCCGAATCCTGCGGGCTTCAGCTAACAGGGCCTGGTATTGTGCAACTCAGCGTATGCACTGCCAGTAACCTGCACACCAGGGCACAACACTTGCATCACACTCTCTCTGCCCTACCATTGCGCTTTCGCCGTGTTCCTGATAGGTTAAAAAGAAAAACGTATATTTGGGTTTCTAATATCCAATCCTGTAGCAGAACACTTGCAAATCCCATACATGAAAGTAACCAGATTCAGGCCCCAATAGAAGTCAATGGGGGAAATACATTCTCCCGATTTTTTTTTTAGAAATCTCCCACTTTTCTCTTCTAAAATGTTGGCCTGCATGCCTGTCACCTAATCTTTTACAGAGTAAGCAAAGCTCAGTCATCATTCACTCACTCAAAGTCTTAATCTAACATAGTGTTAAATATAATCAGCAAGTGAAAGAGGCTGCTGTCTAACAGAGCTTCCTGCCCATTTGATTCTCGCTCTGCAGTTTTCCCTCGAACAGCAGCACCGTATATCTCTGTATATCAGTCATTCGCCGAGGGATCCCAGCTCACCGTGTTTCTGCTCTTTTACCATTTCCCCAAATGCCAGCCGGCCTTTTGAAGTGTCTGTCGAAGGAAAGAAAAACAGAGGGCTGACAGAAAACCTGGTAAAACCCCTCTGTTACTATTAATACCTAAAATTATGACCACAAAACAAAAGCTTTGCTTCTCTGTCCAACGTGATGTCTTTTTCATGCTGCCTCCGTGATGGCCAAATAATTGGTTGTTCACTTGTGTCCTTGTCTCCCCCGACAGTTGCACAGATGCCCTGAACAATGCTCCAAATACTGCTTTCAAAGGGGGTAAATCCTCATTAATCATTCCTGTCTGACAGCTCCAGGGAACACCTGCATCTGGCGCTGCGCACCGCGCTGACTTCTGGGAAATGGATTTGAAAGAGGCTGTGCAATTCAAGTTCTGGGAGTAGACTTTGGAAACAAAGAGGGTCGAACATTCCTTCTCACTCTGGGGCTCTCCTTACTCAGTATCTAAAATTAGATGCATGCGTGTGAGATTAACAGCGAGAAACATCCTAGATTAATCTACCAGGCAGTGTGCATGCCACAGCTGTCCTGTGAGAATATAATTATTGACGTACTGCCCGCCCCAGAAAAGCTGAAAAGATGCACAGTAGTAGTGTCTTATCAAAAGGGAGGTCATACTCTTCTTCGTATTCTGTGATACTATTTTGAACTTGTGAAAAAATAGTTTCACCCATGTCGAAACTTTTGCACATGCGCAGTGGTGTTCCATTGATAAATATCTCCAATCATCACTTTAAACATGTGTCATCTGTTGTGGTTAGTGAAGATGGACATATTTATTTATTTTTAATTAGCAAGTATACATTATATACATGTATTCCTACGTCAGGGTATGGCTAAACATGTTTTGCAATACTTTTAGGCAGTGTGTTTTTTCAGTTACGTGAAATTAAGAATGGTGGGCTGTCCTTAGACAATTGTTCAAAACAGTAACATCTTAGAGACGTGTTTTACGAATCCGAAATGATCCACAATTGAAATATTCAAAACATGTACTTGTTTGAAAAACACTGCTTTAAATTAGTGCACACCATGCTTCTTGCCACATTCTCTGTTGTAAACAACTTCATAAAATGCGCACTGGCCGATAGAAAATGCAATATCTCGCTATCACAAATCACAACCAATTGCACAGATACAGCCTACTGAGAAGGTGTATATAAATACAAAAACATGGCTGGGCATTGTAGCACCCTCCCAGACGGGTTACCTGCCAATAACTATGCCACACATGGAGCTTGTATCACACTTCTTCATTCGTTCGGTGAGTAATTGCAAACTCAACAATCTAAAGCAGCCTTCACAGCAATGCACTCTATTTATCACGTCATCCCTGTACGGAGTTCATTAGGAGCCATAAGGGTTCCGTCATTGTTAACTCACAAGACACTATATCTCCCCCTCTTTTAAACAAAAACTTACCAATTTTACAAAACATGTACACACATATATCCCTGCCACTCAGCCTGCATCCACCAACTGACACTCCACACACAAACAGGCACTCAAGCATTCTGTGAAGTCATCAGGCATTCTAACACTCATCCTGGCTGAGCAGCAGGAAGACACAGCTAGAGAAAGGAATAACACAAGTCAATTATGACATATCCCCCTTCCTTAGGGAAACAACAATGAAGAAGTGAAGGAAGGAAACGGAAACATCAATGTTTACAATGCATTCTAAAAACTATACATTTACGGAAGGAAATGGAAACATCAATATATACAATGCATTCTCAAAACTAAACATTTACATTGCATTCTCAAAAATTAAACACATTGAGATTAACCCCATCCCCCTTCCTTAGGCAAAATTAAAACAAGCATTAATGGCACTAATTGGCATACCACTCAAAACTCGACAATCTGGATAACATCGAGAAATGGGGCACTAAGCTCCATCAACCACCATGAAATAGGGACACATCTCCCTAAGATCGATCACTGGGGCACTTAGCTCCCACAAACTCCACGTAATAGGGAAACACACCTCCCTATGATCCCGAACTGGGGCACTTAGCTCCCAAAACCTCATTAAAAAAACTGATCTGGGGCACACAGCTCCCAAAACCTCCACGTAATAGGAGAACACACCTCCCTATGATCCCAAACTGGGGCACTTAGCTCCCAAACCTCTTTAAAACAAAACTGAACTGGGGCACACTGCTCCCACAACCTCCACGCTATAGGGGAACACACCTCCCTATGATCCATAACTTGGGCATTTAGCTCCCAAAACCTCTTTAAAAAAAAAAACTGAACTGGGACACACAGCTCCCACAACTTCACACACCACCTCAAAAACTAAACTGGGGCACTCAGCTACACCACCCCACAACCTCCCCGCAACAGGGAACACATCTCTATGAAGCCAAAACTAGAGCACTTACCACCCCACAACCTACACATAATAGGGACACAGCACCTTCCTAATAACAAAACTCACCACCCTGCAACTAGCCCCACAAAACAGTATCACAGTAATACAATGAAATGAACAAAAAGGAAGTCTCTTACTCCAGTGAGCGACCTCTCACCCGAAGTCCTCACCCAAACTGAGTCCATGTCACTGAGCTCCATGTTGCTGTGGCCACCCAAAAGACTGAGATGCACAAAGTTCAATGCCGAACATTTCTCCAAACAACTGCAGGCAAAGTTCTGTGTATTTCGGACAAAAGAAAACTCGAACACACCAGCCAAACCTCAAAGACTTGCAAGAGATGAGCGTTGCGCTTACTTGAAAAGCGTATCTGCATCTTCAAGTGGACCGGAAACAAGCATCCTAGGACCAGTTTCGGGTTCATGACCCCCATCAGCCAGGCCATCTTGAATCCAGTGGCAAAGTGAGAAAGGGACCCACGTCTGGGCATACCCTGCCAACTTAGGGCGAACAAAGCGATACCAAAGGGGATGACGGACGGAGCGCTTGGGCAAATCCAACACTCACCCCCAGTCAACTGATCTGGGTTTAATCCATCATCATTCTTTAGCTCACTCCACCACCCCAGTTCAGACATGGCCATATGCAAATCAGTCTGACCCTGTGCCTCATGGGAACAGTCCAGCCCAAACTGCCAAGCCATGTCTTCCCTGGACCGGAAACAAGCATCCTGGGACCTTTTTTGGGTTCATAACCCTCATCAGCCAGGCTATCTTGAATCCAGTGGCAAAGTGAGCAAGGGACTCACTCACTGGGCTAGAAAAAAAGGGGGTGGCACTGGTCATAAAAATGGCAACCCCAGAACCTCTATTCAGAACTCTCTTGTACTTGAGAATATTCAGAAGAAGGACTGCCCTTCTGACTGAAGAATGAAGACTGGACTAGCTTGCATTGAACACAGGATGCCAAAAGTGTTTCCAAGGATCAGTTGGCTGACCCCCTGTGTGAGCTACAGGGACACAAAAAGCTTCCAAAGGCCTCTTCTGCTTTCCAGCTGACAAGAGCCCACTAGAACTGGCCTGGTCAACTCTTCAAGCCTCTGTTGGACCGACTGCTGACTCCCCAAGTGCTGTCCTCCAGGTATTGGGTTCTGCTCCCTGCTCAAATGATGGTTTCACAGGATCCGAGACAACGTGTCACAGAATGATGCAGAGCATCACACTACAGCCCTCTCAGCTCCTGATCGGAGGCTTTATGGGACCCGACTCAAGATGACACAAAGTCTTCGAATTGCAGAGCCTTGTATCACAGGACCTCACAGCTCCTGGTCAACTGCTTTACCGGACCCAACACAGGACAATTCAAGGGCCTCACATTGCGACACCATGCAGCTCCTGATCAATGACTTGATGGACTTGATTAAGAGAGGTGCAGACCCTCGCTCCGCAGCACCATGCATTTCCTGAATGGTGACCCGACGGACCCAACCCAGTGTGACACAGAGCCTCATATTGCGGCACCATACAGCCCCCGCACCAAGGAAAAAAGGTACAACTCTCAGTAGGCTGCATCTGGTCCCATACCTGACTGATAATCCATTGCAGTCGGCCTGAACATTTGACTTTGTTCCGGTCCAGCATGACTAGATACTAGTAGGTTGTGCTTCATACCTTTTTGGCTCTATTTTAACCTAAAACTTTTAAAATTCATAACTCGGTTTGGTGTCATTTTATTTGTTAAATATCCTCAATCTTTTTAAATTGGTTTGAGATTCTTTTCATGTTATGTCACTTTATTACTGTTTGAGTGCTGCATAAATACTTGACACATTGCCTCCAAGTTAAGGCTGACTGATTTGTGCTAAGCTACCATGTGGTTAAGCCCAGGTTTATTTAGTGACTCTTGTGATTGGGCCTGACAAGGACTGTGGTTGATACTTGAGTGGGGCCCTCCCCTTCTTAATTAATAACCCAATTTCTTACTGTGACATACAGACCTACTGAAGCAAAGTCAGATAGACTCAAGGGGATTGTATTTTCACTATTGTTTCTTTTTTTAAGTTGACAAATTATCTTATTTCATTTTATTTAAAAAAATATATAAATTCATTGTTATTAAATACTATGGGGCAGATTTATGTTGCCTGGCGGATCTCTGCAAATCAGCAGGGATGCGCCAGGAAAGATGCGGCACGCAAGTTTACCCTTGCGCCACCCATGATGCCCCGAATTTACAATGCGGCGCATCATGGCGCAGGAATAAACAGATGCATGTCTCATCTGAGGCGTAAAGTTGGCGCAGTGCTGAAGTAGTGTTGCGTGCGACACGCAACTCCAGCACTCTTCCAACTTGCCCTATCTGTAAAGTGGTGCGTCAAGCCTTACGCCTGCTTCAAGCAGGCGCAGGGTTTTGACGCATCAGCGTTGGAAAAGTGACTCAGTGAAATCTTGTAGATTTCACTGAGTCACTTTTCAGGCGCGTTCCTGCGACCGAAAGCCTCCCCTGTGTAGAAACGCCCACATGAAACCTGACGCAGGTTTCATGTGGTGCAGGGCTTTACACCGTGACGCATCTCCATAGATGCGTCACGATGTAAATAGGGCGCAACGTGGCGCAGGGTTTAAACCTCTGTTACGTCACAAAAGTGACGCAACGGCGGTGTAAAAGTGGCGCAAGTCCAACATAAATCTGCCCCCACATATGCAACATGGTGGCCTCTGCTCGAATGTCATAAACTTCTCTGTTCCAGTTTGCCCCTTCTGAATATGATTTTGGCTTTAGCTTAGACCTGATGCTAATGCTACCTAGATTTTTTGCATTTGTCATTCCAAGTGAATACAGTCTCTCAGCTGGGCAAGCACTTGTTTCTAAGTCTGAAGCAAAAACCTTCACTTGGGGAAAATTGCAAGTCATGTTGCTTTTAAAGATATACTACTAACGTTTCTTGAATTTTGCTTTAGGGGCTTACCATTGATCACTTCATCAATGAGTCATGAGGCAATTCATCTAAATCAAACTCTTCACCTTGTACCAGTCTGTAATTATACATTTGAGAAAATCATGGCGTGTAAACATCAGGGTTAGATTTTCATTGCTGTGATGTGCAAGGACCTGATAAGTCCTACCTCAAGTGAGTATAGTGATAGTATATATTTATTCAGTTTAGTTTTAGATCACACATATGTCCACAAACTGCACGTTTCAATCAATAGGGTTATGGAAGTAATGTTGAAGAAGGCGAGCACAAGGAGGAAGGAATGGGTGGCCAGAAAATCTAAATGATTTAATATGTAAAACTGCAATTGTTCAATTTTAGGGACATCATTCTCTTCCTTTGCTCTGCATATTTAGATGTAACATGCCATTAGATATGAGCTGTTGAAAAATCAATCTCATGAGTTACCATTGGAAGAACTTCAGACTCACATATCCATAAACACAGAGGGCAGCATTCACAGATGTTTTCATGCCCCAAAGTTTCATATAAGTGTGCCAGAACAGTAATTTGTGAATGCAAATTCTGCATACCGTTTGCAAAAATCAGCACTTGTGGAAATACTACATACATAAACAGCAATTATTATGTGGAAAATCTTCCACTATGGTGGAATTGCTGGAGTCCTGAATATTTAGGAGAGCAGCCCCACACTCTTAAGTCTTGGGCAATCAGCATTTTTACACATTAAACAAAAGTCACAAGGATTGTGTTATGGGGTCGGGGACCTAGGTCGATGATGTTCAAAGATTTTGGGTTATCCCAGATTAGTTCCCTCACAGTGGAGATGTTCTAGCCAAAGAAAGAGTGGAAGTCATCTCTAACCAACCCAGCTACACGAAACCTCTAAGAAAGAAATTATTCAAATGCTACTAGTGGGCCTCCTTCACTGATTGAGCCACCCACATGCGTAGCCCTGCAACCATGTCTCCGATCTGCCACTGCAGTGTCTGTGAGTGCAGTTTTAAGCTGCCATGTTGACCTGGCAAGTACACCCAATTGCCAGGCCCTAACCTTCCCTTTTTCTACATGTAAGGCACCCGTAAGGTAGGCCCAAGAGAGCCTCAAGGGCAGGGTGCAGTGTATTTAAACGGTAGGAAATGTACTAGTATGTTTTACATGTCCTGAAATTGAAATACTGCGCATTTCATTTTTCACTATTGCAAGGACTATCTCTCCCATAGGTAATCATTGGAGCTGCCTTGTAACCTCTTACAAGTAATCAATCAATCAATCGATCACTGCATTTGTAAAGCGTGCTACATACCCGAGAGGGTCTCAAGGCGCTGGGGGGGGGGGTGCTACTGGTCGAAGAGCCAGGTCTTGATGAGTCTTCTGAAGGCCAGCAGGTCCTGTGTCTGTCGTAGGATTGTGGGGAGAGTGTTCCAGGTCTTGGCGGTGAGGTAGGAGAAGGATCTGCCGCCGGCGGTGGTTTTTCGGATGCGAGGGACTGTGTCGAGGGCAAGGTTGGCTGAGCGGAGGCTTCGGGTGGGGGTGTGGAAGCTGAGTCGGTTGTTGAGGTAGGTGGGTCCGGTGTTGTGCAGTGCTTTGTGTGCGTGGATCAGGAGCTTGAAGGTGATCCTTTTGTTGACGGGGAGCCAGTGCAGGCCTCTCGGGTGGAGTGTGATGGGGCTGCGGCGGGGGACGTCGAGGATGAGTCGGGCCGAGGCGTTCTGGATGCGTTGGAGTCGTCTCAGGAGCTTGTTTGTAGTTCCTGAGTGGAGGGCGTTCCCGTAGTTGAGTCTGTTGGTGATGAGTATACCTTCCAATTGGGAAGAGATGGAGATTTGAAGTTTGTGGTCTACGAACTCTCAATTTAAAAATACATCTTTTAGTAAAGTTGGTTTTTAAATTGTGTGTTTGAAACTGCCACTTTAGCAGGTTGGCCTTTTCTTGCTTTACCATACTGTGCCTCTGCCTGCCTATGGAATCCACGTCTTGTTTTGACTGACAGTTGGGCTGTGTGTGCATTTTCTTTAGACAGTCACACAAAGGGAGCTGAGGTGTGCCCTGCATATTCTGATTGCCCATCACCAGGCGGATGGGCCTCCCTGAGCAAGAGTGGGTGGAGGAGTTGTCACTGACACCTGAACAGGGCTGTGCCTGTCCTAAAACATAGCTGTCTCCGCACCCCTGTAGTGTGTCTAGAGCCAGGTCAGGGAAAGGCAGGGTCTGGTGCACTACAAATATTTTCCCTTGAAGTATGCCTACTTCAACGGCAGAAACTGGTATAAGTACTGTAGCTGTAACCCCACATCTCTGGACTAAGAGGAAGAAGCTGTAGAATGGGACCTGCCACTCTGCTTGTTGCTGTGTTGTGCTGGCCTACTGTTTGCTGCTTCTGTCTTGGAGAGTGAAAGGACTGGATTTGTTTTCATCATCCTGCTTACCAAGGTTCTCCAAAGGCTTTTGTGTGCTTGCCTTCTATTTAGATGTGTCAGGGCCATAAAAGACTTCACCTGCAGCCCCTGAACTCCTCTGTTGGGAGATTTGACCTGCCAAAAGGTGCCAGTTCCAGGTCTGGTCCCTTAGAAGTGGCTTCTGCTGCAAGAAGAAAAGAAAATACTCGCACCAGTCTTCAGCACTTGTTTTTCCCAGCGCAAGTTTGCTATGCAGTTATAAAGACAGCGTATCTCTGCGGCGCAGCTGAACAATTAACACAGCTTCTGTCGTGTGGCTCCAAGATCACTGCAGCCCGAGTCCTGAGCACCGTGTCTCTGACGTCTGAGACACCCGCTCCGACTCCAACCCAGTCCCTGCTGTGCAGCTGAAGATTCGGCGCATCACCTGCTCGTGGCTGGTAAAATCCAAGCAGTGACTGTTTGCCCACCGTATCGACCCCAGCATGCCTGGATTTTCCACACATCGCACCTTTGCGCCAATTCTTCATCAACGTTGCCCAGGAGTAAGGAACCACGACAGCGTGTCTAGAAATTGATGCATCTCCTCCCCTGACAGTAAGGAACAGAGGCATCACCTCCCCTGACTGTAAGAAACCTTTGCATCACCTCCCCTGCGCTGCAGTATGGAACCGACACATCACCTCCCAAGGCAGTATGGAACCAACACATGACTTACCCTGGGAGTAAGGAACCAGCGGATTGCTTTGCTTTTCCGGTGCCTCACCTGTTTTCATCTTTGACTTTGACACATCCCAGGTACTTTGTGATAAAAGTGACACATTCATAGGGTTCTATGACTGAACTATTTTAAACCTTTTAAAAGTGATATCTTTACTCATGTATGTTGGATTTTGTCGTTTTGGTCTTGTTTTACTTGGAAAGAGTGGTTATTTTTCTAAACTGGTGTATATCTTGGAAGGATATGCTCCATAATATGTTCTTAGTGGCACACTGTTCTATTACTTCAAAACTGATTTTGAATATTTCACCCATTTGGTTGTTTGCTTCTCCTTTCACATTTTGAGGAAATCCTTTTGACTCCCCGCATGTTCTAGGGGAGTCCTTCTCATCTATTCTACAACACATTTTGTCTTCTGGTGCCTTGTTTATGTTTTCCCAGCAGCGCGCCACATACGTTCATCAACACTGGAAACGATTACATAAATGCGTCTCTCACAGGCTCTCCCTTGTGCCCGTACAAATAATGGGTGCGCACTTCCGGTAATGCACGGGGTTTCCTCATTAATGCGCAGCCTCGCTCTTTTTTCGGCTTTCTTCTTCCTTTCACACGCATTTATAACCCTCAGGGTACACCGTCAGGTTAAGACCTTGACAGACGGTCCGGTCCGTGCGTCTCATTATTGGCTAAAGTAGAGACTGCCGTCACTTCGATACATCACGGGCCTTTTGTGAACACCTGAAAAAGGACACAACACACCGGATACAGTGACAGACAGATGCCACTATTTAATCGCGCTCGCACTACACATTTCTCTGAATACATCGCTTTAATTTACTACTTAAGGTAAATACTCTTCTGTTTCAGCAATTATCTGTCAGACTCTTTTTTCAGGTTTACTTTCTTTCTTTTATTTCCCAAGGGAAAGGAATAATTAACTGGTAGCTAATTAGTGCAGGTAGAACACCTGTTTCCAAAAATTCATTTGAAATAGCTCTGTTCCATTTAGGAGGCGCTCTTTAAATATTAAACACGGGACTACTTACTAGCCACAACATTTGCTCAGTAAAGTATGCATAAAAAAGTAAAATCATTATAGCGCGACAGAGAACAGTTGAAGATAACGGCTCTTAAACCACCCAACTCCTGGCAGATGTCTCTCCCTACTAAAGAGTGGGGCGTAATTGGTTAGCGAGCATAATCAGTATTCTTAGCTGCCTTCAAGGCAAAAGAACAACTCATGTACACTGTCAGGGGCGTAATGCTGGCCCCTGCAGCCCTGTGGGGAACAGGGCCCGAACCCTCTAGAATGCTGCCACCCCTTCAGGGTGCCCCCCTTTGAGCCCAAGACCGATACATATCTGTGAGATACAGGAGATGCAGGGACACCTCATCACATTCTGCAGGGTGGAGTGGGGGTATCATTTTGCATTACGCCACTGTCCATAGTCCAAGTAAACAAAATAGAATGTTTGAGACTGCCTTGCCCCACCCAGGCCTCATTTGGCATGGGTAGAACTGTTAAAACAAACACAGAAATTAAGGTTGAAGAGAGGTACATTAGGAAATATATTGGTACTTAATCTGGTTTGGGGACTGTTTGCAAATAGCATCTACGAAAAGTGCATTTGCGCAATAAGTATTTTTAAATGCACAAACAACATAAAACAATTGGTATGTTGAGTGACTGGTGCCCAAGCACCGTGCAACCTGTCCTCTGTATCTGCATCTCTCTTGAATGAATGTTGCCCATGCACCCTAACTATTTGTTGTAGCTTTGCCCTTGTCTCTATCCCCCGCCCATAGCCGAATTATTGTTGTCGCTGCAGACTGTTCACCATATCTGTGCCTTAACTTTTGCAATTGATGTCACTGCACAGTGTGGATTGTTGACTATATTTATGCCAATTTTATTTACATTTAACCCCTACTTTTGTTACTGATGCCCTATGTACCTGTGTACTGTAAGTGCAAAAATATTTCTCACATTGACTTTCCCTGTGTGTGCCAACGGCTCGAACCGGAAGCAGTGTAGTCCCTATACAGACATTGGTGCTCCCCATTGGACCCATCTCTACACACACCCTATTATAAGGCTCAGTAATGGGGAGTTCCAATGACGTGGGAAATGATGTTCCTTTTATGGGACTTTAGACAAAGGATGTCTTACATTAGCACAGCAATACACAGTTCTCAGGATATGCACCAATGAGGAACAGGCAACAAGAAAGATTAATATTTAACTTCAGGATACAGTTGAAGATTCTCTCATACTATTACAATGGATTCGGAGGTTCCCAGAGTCAACTCAGGTGAAATGAACTTTAACATTGTAACATTGTCAACAGAGCAGTCTGAGACATCTAAGTTGTCCTTGGTTTGGTACATCTTAATCCGAAAGACTGGGAAAACTCACAATTCTTAGAGCAAAGGCAACAACAACAACAATGGTCACATGGTGTAGTGCAGCATCATTTCTGAATGGAAGATAGTACACTTTTGGGTTATGTTAGCACTAGCTGGATTTCCAACAGATTTGAAGCTTAGAAAAACTAAACAATGTTCACAAACTCCCTCTGATGATTTCTAAATCATCACATCTACATCTTTATTGCAGCACACCGTTCATCAGATTGGGGTTCTTTTCCTTCAATTCTCCTAAATCTTTCATAGTGTTGTAGAGTTCCCTTTGCATCTCTTCACAACCTTTACGTCAATTTTCTTCCTCTTTCTTCTCCTTGTTGCTGACAGCTTCTTATATCCACAGCCAAGCCTTTTGCGTGAAGAAATTACCTTGCACGATTTTAAGAGATAGAGCACACATGCAACACCAATTATTATAATCAAGAGAGGAGTTAAAAGAAATTTCAGAATTCCACCACCTCTGCTCCCTAACCATTCCCCTATTTTAGCAAATCCCCTTCCACTAGATCCAAATACTAGTTCTATTCCTCCTCAGGCACCTGTCTCTTCCAACTCCGTTAGTTCATATGTGATATTGGTACTATTAGTGACATAGCTATTAAACAGATTATCTAATTTTGGAACATATATACAAGATTCCCTGGCATGGATGACCTTACAGACTCCGCCTTCCTTCGCAAGCAGCAAATCTAATGCAAGGCGGTTCTGCATATAATTAGCTCTCATTGCAAGCAATTCCTTTTTAATTACATTTAAGGCCATTGTGGTATTAGTGGCGAGTCTATCTACTAAAGTTGACAGCTTTCTAATATTAACGTAATTTAATGCAACACCTACTGAGGGTATGAATGCTCCAAAGATATCACTACGGATTTGCTTTAGGTTTTACTTACTTTGTTTTATGTAATGGTCAAGGGATGAATCCAGCTTGTTGGTGTGATATATTCTGAAGCAGAATAACAACTACCTACTCAATTATGTGGTAAATGGAAATAAGCTGATTTATTACATACCTATTAGATACTCTTGATACTTACCTCTAATTTGGCGAAGGTTCTGCCATTTACTAGATAACTTTGCTCACACTCACTCCGACACACTATCTAGACTGTCTCATTTTCCTCCTGGTTCCTTATCATATATAAAGTTCCCTTCTTGGCAAACATTGATACTTAATCTTGGGGGTCGCTCCTTCAAAATGTCCTTCCTCTTTCCTCTAACATGCTTTGTTTTGACTTTCTTGCTGCCCTTCTCTTCATTTACTCTTATCGTTTCATTTAGTTTGTCTATAAACACCTTCTCACCCTTGTTTATTATGCGGGTTATATCATGGATGCTTAGGTTTGTAGTTACTTAGTCACAAGAATATAGAATCGAATCATATACTCACGCTGATCACTTAGTTTAGAAGCCTTAAAGGAGTGATAAGCATGTTTAGTGAACCACAAATTTTATAATGACATCAGTTACTATTTGTGCATTTTTTAAGGGTTTGTCATAGTCAGTTTAGAACAACTTAATGGAGCTTTGCTGTTAGAATAGATTAAGGAAAACAGCGCAGGAAAAGGAGTAGCACAAAGGCAAATGGAAATAGAAGGCCTCCTCAGCTGCGGAGGCCAGAAGTTAAGAGCACACAAAGCAGCCTTCTACCTGCATTATTACATATATCCGGATAACATCTGAAAATAAACTTTATTTCTATAAACACTCTCAGCATGTGGGGAACATGTAAAGTCTTACCTTTATGCATGGTTTTAATAACAACAAGGTTAATGGGGATGTTTACAGGAATATGGGAAACATTTCCACCCAGCAGATGAACAGCTATCATCCACCCAACTACAGAGACAGAAATGCCAATGGCCTAAACTACAAGTAAAAATTTAGCAGTGTTACTGTGCCATGTTATCTTAAATCAGACCAAGCAAACAAGAGTTATTCCAAACAAAGCTACTACTTTTTCTATCTCTACCTTATTGTCAAAACCCTTTCCAGAAAGCTTCAACAGTTTTTGACTCTACATCAACCTGAGTCCTGAGGCTTTGCAAGTTCTGTAACCGTCACGCTAACTCTTTATTTTGACTTTAGTCAGTGCTCTCTATAGGCAAACCCCTTTTGTTGTTTAGTTACAGATCAAGGAGGTTCATCAATGTCGGTCTGACAGTTCTTGCAAGATATGCCAAATCAGGATCTGAGTGCCTGTGATTGATCTTCCTCTCCCTTATAGGCAATTTTAATTCTGTCATATCTGAACTCTAACCTTCGGGTCTGATTGCTCTGAAAGTTCCTTCAATTCTAAATCGTTAACATCTCTTATGGTTTCTGGTTGTTTTGTCACTGTTAACCGTCTGTTATGGTCAGTGTTTGTCTTTGACCACACTTCCTCTTTTGATGCATGATCTTTGGAGATGCTAGTGATTTCTGGTTCAGATAAAACAGATTTGCCTTCAAATGTGCATTTTCTCTGCAAATTCTGCTTTCTGGTTCCTGAGACCATGGCTCAGGTAAGTTTGATGAGCTCTCGCTGTCTCTGTGAATGCATATTCTTAACCTGGTGATTGGTGTCATGGTCATCACCGGAATAACATTTTGTTGATTTTGCTCTTTGCTTGACTGCGAGCTCTCAGACTGTCTTTTTCTTCTTCTACTTCAGATGTATCGGAAACTTCAAACTGAAGCAGACTCAATGAGATAGTGAACGTTGGCACAGCTTCTTCCTCTTCTCATCTCACCCTTTTGGTGTGGAAGCATGTATCCAGTTTGGCAGCCCAGTGCACTTTACAGCAGTGATGGTGATCAGGATCAACTGGTAGAGGCCACTCCAATGCTCTACCAAGCTGGATTTTCAGACATGCTTCTTCACATGAACCCAATCGCTGGGGTTTAAGTCATGACCTGGAGACTCTCTCCCAGCCGGAGTAGCGGCATCAACCTGTTGAGAGATAGAGCACACCACATCAGCTAATCCCTAGCAGTATTCAACAACCAAATAATCTGTGATATTCAGAAGGGCAGCAGCTGGGACTGTAGGGATTCACATGGCTCTTCCCAGCAACACCTAATGAGGAGACAATCCTGTCCACCTACAGGGTGTGCTTCAAATGCTCATCAATATCAGAGGAAGGTCATTGGGCCATTTACGGGATGTGGACACACAGGCTTTGGACAATTTTGCTTTGATAGTTCAGTTCAGTTCAGTTCAGTCTTTCTACAACTCTTGAAGCTTCTAGTCTGTAACTGCAATGGAATCTCTGATCTACCCCTAAAACTGTGCATAACAACTGCATTACCTTGTTTTTGAAGTAACTTCCTTGGTCTGATTCAAGATGAACTGGCACCCTGAAACTCAAAATAAGTTCTCAAAATAGCCAATCTGGTGACTGTCAGTTGGCACGTCTCCTGGTGGGATATGCCCCCACCCAATGAGAAAGTAATCATACAATCACAAGGATGTAACTTTGTTGATTACTTCGGGGATAGAAATCAATGTCAACAAAACTAAATATATGGGGATTAGACTTCTCAAGAACTTTAGAGGAAATACAGGGTGGCAACAGAAAATAAAGACACCATAGTATGTTTTTAATTTACGCATTTTTATATACCATAGAATGTCTGGATCGTAGGTCAAAATGTTAGCATATTTTTATATTCTGGTCTTTGAAATATATTCCCCCAACAACTATGCCTTATTTAAATATTGACTTCGCAAACTTTGTGCATTCCTGTTTCTAGACTGTTTTTACTGTTATTGCATCTTTTACGACATATGTGGAATGTCAGTTTATTGATGTTGTGGTGGCTTCGATCATTCCTGTTAACATAGTGGACCCTTTCTGAGGTTTTTGTTGTCAGGTATGTGTTGAGGGAGTCCCCCTATCTGTTTACTGTCATTATTGCTTGAATTATGTCTCTAAATTGCTGTTTTGCACTTTATATCACAAAATGTTTGAGAATATATATGAATTTTAGTCTTGCTTTATGCTGTCATTTTTATATGTGCTTTTATGGTTAATAATGGCAGAAGAAAAATAAATACTTGAGAACTTGAGTATAACGCTAGATTCTCACATCTATTGGGCCCCCACACCCAAAAGATCTGAGCTGTTCTTTTAGATAGTGCTACAGCAATACTTAAAAAGCAACAAACAATGACATTTATAGGTATTTCCCCAGTTATTGAAGTTTACAAGCTCAAGTCCCAGGCAGCAGCCTTATATGAAGCAGAATCAAAGCAATGACTTTCTCGATTGAGTCGCCAGACTTATCAGTTTTAAAAGGAATTCTAGTTTATCACCCTCCAGGAGACAGGAACTGTTTCATTGATAAACTCTGCACTGTGGTGGAATCTCTACTAATCAATGAGAACTTCACGGTGTTGCGAGATTTTAATTTCCATTTGGAAAAGACAGAGGGCCCAGATTCGCTAACATTTATTGATATAATGGACGCATTCGGACTGCCTCTAGTTACCAAGGTTCCAACACACAAGGCTGGCCATATGTTGGATGGTATATTTTCCAACTGGGAGGACATTGTGGTGTCACCCTCCCTTCCAATGACCTGGTCGGATCACTGGCTTATGATGACTAAAATAGTCCCCCAGCATAGACCAACCATACAACAAACCACCAGTAGAGCTTGGCATAAAGTCCACCCAGATGAACTTGAAGAGGCGATCACTACTACCCCATGTCAACTGGAGAACAATGTGGATCATAAATAATGTTGAGATCCTCTCTTGCTGGCTTAAAACTACGTTGGATAAGATAACACCCATTATTAGCAAAACAGTAAAAAGAAAGGTGTCCCAACCCTGGTATAATGAGAATCTGAGACTATCGAGACAGGAATGTCGTAGACAGGAACAAAGATGGAGAAAAAACTATGAGGTAGAGGAGAAAATCACATATAAAGCCGAACTTGCAAGGCATAAGAAAGATATCATATAAGCAAAAACAGAATACTTCACTGAGCACATAAAAAATGCATGCGATACTAATAAAACCCTTTTCTCGGTTATCAATAAGCTGGTCAAACCTAACAAGGCTAGTCATATGGAATCAAATCAAGAACTTTGCGATCTATTTGCCAATTTTTTTCAAGAGAAGGTGGTCAATATCTACGACAAATTTGTGGAAAACAACACTCAGATTAAGCATGCATCTGATACTAGAAAAAACATAAATAGCCTTTCTATGTTTAAGAACCCCTCGGAAGACCAATTAAAAGACATTATCCTGTCAATTAAGTCTGGCTCCCCATAAGACCCCTGCCCGCCTAGCATAATGCATCTGATACCCACCCAACTGGCAGTGCATTTGGGGAAAATTATTAATAAAGTATTTTCTAGCGGAATTTTTCCCGCCCAGTGGAAACGTACCTCAATTCTTCCACTTCTAAAAAAAGACAACCTGGACAGCACTAAGCCATGCAATTACCACCCTATTGCAAGACTCCCTTTTGCCGCCAAATATATAGAAAATTAATTAACAAACAAATCACAGAACACATTGAAGCAAATTCATTGCTAGATGAACACAACGTGGTTTCAGGAAGTATCATAGTACTGAATCTGCCCTTGTTAGAGCAACTGAGGATTTCCGTGTAATTCTTGATGGAGGTGGATCGGCTGCTTTGGTGCTGCTTGACCTCTCGGCGGCCTTTGATACGGTCAGCCATGAGATTTTGGCTGACCGTCTCCAGGAGGTAGGAGTAAAAGGCACAGCATTTGAGCTTTTAAAATCCTTTTAAACAGATCGACAGCAAAATGTAGCAATGGGGTCAGCAATCTCCAAGCAGTTCTTCCTACCATGTGGAGTCCCTCAGGGCTCAGCCTTGAGCCCCACACTTTTTAACTTATATGTAGCTCCACTAGCCTTGATTATAAAAGAGGCGGGTTTCTCCCTAGCCTCATACGCTGACGACACACAAATTGTGGTGTCCCTAACAAATGGAGAAAAGAAACCGGGAGAGGCTTTTAGTGCATGTATGAAGAATGTGAGTGAGTGGATGGATGGAAACTGTCTGAAGTTGAATGCATCAAAAACTGAGGTTATTATCTTTGGTAACAAACCCTCCCTTTGGATGCCCGACTGGTGGCCACCAGTATTGGATGTGCTGCCCACACCCTCTATCAAAACAAAGGACTTGGGCATCATCATAGACAAGGAACTCAAATTCAAAGAACAAATTAGTAAAATCACATCTGCTTCCTTTTGTGACATAAGACTAAGCAATAAAATTAAGAAATACATACCAGGGGAACTCCTGAAAACAGAGACACTGGCCATGGTCCTCTCACGTATAGACTATTGCAATAGCCTTTATCTTACCCTCAACTCAGGTCTGGTCAACAGGCTCCAGATCGTACAAAATGCGGCAGCCCGTCTCATTTTAAAGATCCCTAAAAATATATCAGCAGGAGAAGCTATAAAAAAACTGCACTGGCTGCCGGTTAGACAGAGATGTAAGTTTAAAGCCCTCTGTCTGGCTTTTAAATCTTAGCACGATCAAGGACCAGTACAGTTTAGGAACAAACTAAAGTGGTATGTCACCAACAGAACCTTACGGTCAGGATTGGCTTGGAACATGGTAGTTACTCCCTTCAAGAAGGCTACCTGGGGAGGTAGGAGCCTCTTCAGATCAACAGCGATTCTTTGGAACAAATTACCTATTACCTTAAAAACAGCTTCATCCCTGTTGAATTTCAGGAAAAGCTTAAAAACGTGACTATTTACACACACTGAAAGAACTAAAAAATCTATTCTTTTGCCTGTCCCCAGCACTAATGTCCCTTCTGTCCTCAGTCTTTATAGCGCCAAGACGCCTTCGGGCAGTAGCTGCGCTTTATAAATCCAATTTACAATTACAATTACAATATTGTGGGGATGAAAATAGTGATAAGTTGACCTTGGGCGAGAACAAATTTATATGATCCCTGTTACACCTCCCCAACAGTACTCATCGGATCCCCTATTTTATGACGCGCCTTGAAGGGAGCCTGTAGACGGGCGGAGAGGGCATGGCGGAAGACCTACGGGGCCGACTTGAAAGCCGCATATGCTGCTTCGGTTAAGCTTTATCACCGGGCCATATGTCGGGCACGAGCGGCCTTCTACGCTGAAGAATTTCGGAACAGCATCAACCCGTCGAAGGCTATCTTCAAGGCGGTTAAAGATCTTTTGGCCAAACGGACTATTCCTTTAGCTGAGAGCTCGGTCTCCCATTGTGAAGCCCT
Organism: Triturus cristatus; assembly: GCF_964204655.1. Classification (NCBI taxonomy): domain Eukaryota; kingdom Metazoa; phylum Chordata; class Amphibia; order Caudata; family Salamandridae; genus Triturus; species Triturus cristatus. Next base: position 633,169,640 of record NC_140589.1, on the reverse strand, counting down.
AGCCTCCTATTTCTTGGGAAGGTCCAAGCCATCTATCGGGCCTTCCCTAGTATTGGGGCTCCGCTGGAAAGTTCCATCGAGACATCATGTCAGCTTATCCTGCTTTCATTTCCCCCCCTCACCTCTGATGGGTTTGACAAACTTGCTCTGCAAGTTAAATCAGGGTCTCCATCTGATCCGGTTAAGCCTGCTCTCTTTCGAGACCAGACCTTTTTGGGGCGCCCTGCGGTGCGCACCCTTGTCAACCTCTCACTGGAGTCGGGGGTAGTTCCAACTAAGTGGAAGCAGGCGGTAGTGTCTCCAATTATTTAAAAACCCTCCTTGGACCCGTCTAAGCCTGAAAGCTTCCGCCCCATCTCGCTGCTACCGTGGCCCGCAAAGTTGACAGAGGCCCATGTCAATCTGGCCCTGTCGGAACATCTAGTCCGGACCAATGCCCTCGATCCCACACAGAACGGATTTGGTGCTGGGCACAGCACGGAGACCGCTCTCCTCGCAATGGTGGAATATCTGCGGGCTAGGTTGGATGCGGGTCAGACGGCGGCGCTGATATTATTAGATCTCAGCGCCGCCTTCGACACTGTATCCCATGGTATCCTCCTGCATCGGCTAGAGGAGATTGGTGTTCGGGGTCTGGCGTTGCAGTGGTTCCGCTCCTTCCTGGACAATCGTTCCTTCTGTGTGGCCATTCCTTCCTTCTCGTCCAGTTCTCAGCCTCTGGCCATGGGGGTTCCGCAAGGGTCTTCGCTAAGTCCCACGTTGTTCAATCTTTACGTGAGACCGCTGGCTGATGTCGCGAGGCAGTGGGGCCTTACTTTGGTGTCATATGCCGATGACACTCAGCTGGCGGTTACTCTTAGCGGAGATGTCCATTTGGACGCCCCTAGGTTTCAGTCCGGACTGAAGGCGGTGGCTTGCTGGTTGACAGAAAACTGTCTCCAGCTTAATGCCACAAAAACAGAGGTGATGGTTGTTGGGAAGGGAGTAGAGCTTTGGGGTGATCAGCGGTGGCCTTCTGAGCTGGGCCCCTCTCCGACCCCTGTGTCGGAGGTAAAAAATCTGGGGTTCTGGTTGGACGCCGGCCTTTCCTCCGCAGGACATACTAAAAAAACAGCAGCTTGTTGTTTCGGCCTATTAAGAGGTCTTAGACCAGTCCTCAAATACTTTGATGCCCCTACCAGACAGCTTGTAGTCCAGGCTACTATCATCTCTCGCCTGGACTACGCTAGCTCTCTTCTGGTTGGGGCGAATCAGGCTGAGCTAACTCGCCTTCAGCGGGTTCAAAATGCTGCGGCTAGAGCCATTGTTGGCCTGCCCAGATTTTGCCCGGTGGCGAATGTCCTTCGATCCTTGCATTGGCTCCCTGTAAGGAAGCGTATTCTTTTCAAGGTCCTCTGCTTGGCTTTTAAGATACTTAGAGGTATTGGCCCTGAAATTTTGTCCAATCTCCTTTCCTTTTATGTCCCTACTCGTAGCCTCCGTTCTCAGGGCCAGGCCCTTGCTGTGGTCCCTAGATTTCGACTCTGTCGGACGGGGGGTCGTTCCTTCAGCGTGAAAGCTGCACTAACTTGGAACACCCTCCCAGTTGAAATCCGACAGTTAGACGATCTGCTTTCCTTCCGTAGAGCGATAAAGACCTTTTTGTTTTAGCTGTTTATTTTGGGTGGCATTGTTTGCTGTGTTGTGTTCCTCCTTGTCTTTGCGCCGGGACGCTCCTTGGCTGGAGCAGCTGTGCGCATAATAAATCAACTTAACATAACATAACATAACGTAGCCCTCATGAGTACGGAGCATGTTACAGTCCTGAGACCCCATCTCTATTGGGTGAGAATCTGGTCAACACAGGAGCTTGCTCGTAATAGGGAGGGAGTGAGGGAACTACTGGAGTTAGATATGGCCTTCAGCTTCCCATGGTTTCAGGATGTTGAATCTTGGCTTGTCAAACTAGGCCCAAGATCTTTTTGGGATGATCCTCAATCCCTGACCTCACTCTCCAAATACGGTTAAAACAGGTCTATTGGGAATACGCATGCATTAATTTACAGGTTGGGGAGGCTGTCAGTACAGTTTTGGCCATCAAACCCACTCCACACTTCGAAGCATTTCTGGATGACAGACAATCACAGTTGGCCAAAACACTTTATGTAAAGTTTCACTATGACATCTTTCAAATCGGGACTCACACATTGAAATAGAAAAACGATAACTGCGATCATGGTGACTATAATTGCTCTCTGTGCCTTGGCTGTAAAAGAAAATCTGGCGCATATATTATTCTTTTTGTCCTGTATTCGCAACCCCTAGAAAGAAATGAACTCACCCCTATTCCACAATTTGGGTCTTAGAAAATACTGAGAAGCAATTAGGGTCTAAAAACAGATACATCCACGCACAAAGTCTATAGCTTGAGCAGATACCTATTCTCAGTTGGGCTCTTGCAGAGGAAGCGGGGCCATACATTTTAAAGTTCCTTCTTCTGGAAATGCTTTATTTTGCTAAAAGCTAATGTGGGGAAAGTACTAATAAATAAAGTGAAATAGAGTAGAGGTGGGTGGTATACAGTGAAACCATTTCTTTGTGAAATTGATATTTTCTCTCTTTGACCTTTTCGTTAGTTCATATTTGGGCCTTCCTACCATGACATGAGTGGTATGAATGAAAGTCATCTGCGCATGTCCAACCGAGGTGCACCAGGACGGATGACACCATATTTGAATCACTGTTAAGGCCACAGTCGGCTAAACCCTGGGAAACTAGAAGTCGAGAGTTCAATGTCTAAGTCATATGGACATTGTTGTCAATTTGTTGTCGATATGAAGAAAATTCAAATGGGAAAGTGAAGCTTGAATATAAATTAAGGGGATGGGTTTGTAAACAAAAGACAATTTTATTGAAGTGCTATGCCATCATGGTGTAATGACCTAACGCCCCTTGCCTGTCCAATTAGAATTCGTATTTTTACGATATTGCAACTTTAGGGGGTGGTACATGAATCCCAAAAGGTATAATTGGGGTAGTTTAGTTAGTTAGAAAAGTGGGTGTGATCGTGAATGCGAGGATGCTGTGAGCCAGAGATGCTGTCGGAGTGGTGCTTTTGAAGAATCGATTACCTTAATCTATTGATTAGAAAGAAGATCGCAGAAGAATCTCGAGGAGGAAGAGAGTGTCAGAGAGGGGTGCGACGAGTCGTCGGTTCTAGAGAGGTCCATAGACCTGTTCTGATTCCTGTACTGAAGCCTTTGTCGCCTGTCCTGTCTCAGGGGACCCTTACCAGCTCTTTGGCCAGGGAGTTGGTCTTCACACCATCTTGGGTAATATCGAATTGTGTATATTTCCAATGTACTGCTCTTTCTATTCTCTCCTTTCTGAGCAAAAGTCATTGCATTGAATCTGAGAGTGTATTTGATTAATTGAAATTTTACTTCCTTGATTGATGGTGTCTGTGGTGTGCATTTGAGATTGTCCACTCACATTTAAATTTAAAGAAAGCTTTTTAAAACTTCCTGTGTCTGTGCTTATTTTGCATATAAATTCAAAGTGAAATTAAGGTTATGTGTATCTTCACCATCAACTAGTTCCAACTAATTTGGTCCATCGACCAAGTGGAAAGAACTTATTGATCAATGAAAGGTTAGTTAGGATGAACAACAACTAATCTTGAAGGATTAATCAACTCATAAAACTTTGAGACTCCAGCGGTTTTTACCAAGATATTTTGTGTATGGTTTGATGGGCCCAGGTGAATATATGGTAGTGGAGTGTCTGTTGTTGGTGCGCCGCTGGATCACTTCCATCTCTAAATGAATACTGTGAAAGTTAATATTCACTCATATTGACATATACAATCTAATTTAGAAATTTTGTTTTTGGATTTTTATGGCGCTTTCACCTATCACCTTATCTATTAAACCCTTCTTAACTCTGCTGACTCCAGGCAATTGGCTCGATATAGTGCACTTTCAAGAGACGATAAATGTAATGATAAGTCCTACCATTGCTAAAGTTGATTGCATTGTTCAAAAAGAAAAAATTAGCTCTCTGAATTGGCTCATAAAATAGTTTCTAGAGTTTTAGAGTGGACCTATGATGTTTTACTAGAGATAGATACGTTTGTTCTAATTATCGTTAAAAGCACTTTGTAACTAGAATAGGGATACTTTTATATGTTTTAGCAGGATGCCACATTAGCAGTTAGATGGAACCCTAACATAAACTGTGTGCACTGGTTATTTATAATAATTTTTGGTTATTGAATTGGCTCCTATGCTAAATAACAACGTAGGATACCCAGACTCTATTATGTTTTTATAAACTGTCCTAACTAAATAATCTTGACTCCTGTGGAAATGTAAAAGGGTGTCTCTTTCAGATTATTATTGTCTAGATTAAGTATAAGGGTGCACGGAACCCTGCACCTCAATGAACTTGCTATCACATTTAATTAACTCACAGGATAAGCTGGTTTTTATATTTAGTCTAAACCAGTAAATTAAATTACACAGCATAACCACTAAAACTGTTTAGGCACTCTTGGTGAGCATAGCGGATCCATCATGAGGTTTTTGTTGACCAGGATGAGCTTCACACAATCTATGTGGCTATAAGTAGAAATTATGATGATTTTTTTTTCTTTTTCTTTGTGTGGCTATTTCCTATCTGCTTTACTGTGATGTATTTATGTGAACTTTTATGGTTTTTGTTAACTGAAATAAAGTTATCTACTACTACTATATCGGGGCACCTCCACAAAATAAATCTGCAGATGGTTGAAGGGACCCTCAGATTTTCCTATATGGCTCATGGGCAATACAACCATTTTGCCCACGTTTTGCTTTTGACAGATTACACTGCACTGGCACAAACTCTCTGCCATGGATTGAAAGAGCAAATTATGCCAAAACTGCCTATAGGTTGACACCATCCTGTCCCTCCCTATATATGTTTGTCCACACATAGCAAGTAGCATTGAATCGGGGAGGATCAACTTTGAATCACTGGACACCTAAATGTCTGTACAATCTTTTACACATCCCATCTTTTCCAACCGGGCCTTTTTGATTTCTTGGACAGTGTGTTGTAACTCCCGTAGCTAACTGAAAGGATGTGCAGTGTTCAACAACATGTTGGTCACAATTTCTTCCTCAGCATTGCACAACTCATCCATGTGAAAGCTGCTGGACTCTGGTAACTGAACAGCTTCTAACAGGCTGAAGACACACAGCCCATTTCTAATGGGTGAGCCGGCAGATTTCATGAAGCCCCTACTGCCTGGAGTCAAGCACAATGACAAATCCATACAGGCTGTCACTGTAAATTGTAACTTGCGAGCCTTCAGATGTACAACAGGCTTTAGTGAGGGCAATTAATCCTGCTACCTGTGCGGACGTTACATAGTACAGGTTAGAGGCTTCCACAACCCCACTTAGTGTGCACACAACAAATGCAGCTCTCAAAATGCTGCATCTGTCTCTCAAACAAGACCCATCAACAATTAGATTCGGGAAGGGGGTCTTCCCATAGGTCAGGTCTTGGCTTTGCGCACAACTCAGTAACACTCACTTAGTCATGGTCAAAATCTCCCTCTGGGGTTGGTAACAGAGCAGCAGGGTTCACAGTATTATATCTCCTTATAGAAACATCCTCAGCAGCCAAAATTATTCTCTCATAGTGGATTAAGTAGCTGCTGGTCAAATGTTGTGTGCGGGTACAAATCATGAGAATTTTGATTGGGTACAGAAATCGGTTCTATAGCCAAATGGGGTTATTTAATGCTGATCAGATCTGTTGACATGCAAATCTGTATCACATTGACTTTCCCTGTCTCGCGAGTGGCTTGGACCGGGAGCAGTTCAATCCCTATACAGACTTTGGTGCTCCTCAATTGGACCCGTCTTTACACCCTTCTATAAGGCTCAGCAAATAACTATAATTGTGACATTCTCAATAGGAATGACAAGCACTGGTCAAAGTTGCAAGGCTTTTATTAGGCAAAAATATGGAATAGTAGTATCGATCACATACACATAGCAGCAAGAATACAGATCATAAATACCAAGAACTCAGTAATGTTCAATTGTAAATCCTGCATAGATTTGCCTTCTTTTTTTTTTTAAGTTTAAAAGCTTTATTGAAAATAAACAAAATATATAAGAGGCCAACAATACAGGACAAACACAATCAATGGAGAAATACCAAAAGTATTGGTTAGCATCATTAAGAAACAAAGGTTTTTAATTTTGTTTTATAGGGAATGAAGGGAAGAAGGGAGGTAGAGGAAGAGAAAAGGGGAAGTGAGCGGAGAACATTATATACATTGCTATACTAGGATAGAGCATATTACAAAGGAATGTGAAAGAGTAACTAAGTAAGTAATTCCATATAATAAAATATCGAGGGATGAGAAATAGAAAAAACAGAGAAAACATACATTCAAGGAGGTTTAAAATTCTCAGAATGTAAACGAGACTTATTCGTTAGGACTAGTTGGTCTAAGTAATTAGTAAGGGGTAACCAAAAAAGATCTCTATCAATTCTTGGCTTACAAGCGGAGGCGAAAGCAGTGTCAAGACGATGAAATTGGCAAAGGCTATTCCACCAGTGTAATATAGATAATTTTGTGAGTGTTTTCCAGTTGAAAGGGATATGTTGGAACGCTAAAGCAAGCATAAGGTCGTAAAGGCCATGAGAAGAGGGAGGAAGATCTATGGAGTCAGAAAGGCTTCCAGAGAAAAGAAGAAGAATAGTATAGGGGATGGAAATATGAAATAGACGAGAGATGTAGGACCAGACTTTCCCCCAAAAGATAGAAACTGCAGGGCAAAGAAAAAGAAGGTGCATGAAACCAGCGTTAGGATAACCACAAGTCTAACAATTAGAATCAGATGAAGGTGAAAAACGCACAATAGATAAAGGAGTGAGATAAAGTCTGTGATAAAGGAAAAATAGAGATTGTGTAAGAGAGGCAGATTGAGTTATTTTTAAGGAGCGGGACCAAAGCTTGTCCCAAAAGATAATATTCCATTCACATCCCAGGTCAGATTCCCAAGAAAGTTCCAATTTGGATTTTATACGAACTGGATTAGGGGCTAAGAAGTACTTATAAATAGGGAAAGTTTTAGGGAGACTGAGGAGTATTAGAAGAAGAGAATTTTGAACAGTAGGAAAAGACGAAGAGGGAAGAGAGTAATAAACATCAAGAAGAACTGTCATTAAATTAGTGAACTTCTGTAAGAAAGATCGGGGGCAGTGGAATAGAGATTGAAAATGGGGAAATGAGCATGGGGATAGTCCATCAAAAAGATGTTTAACCCAAATTATACCCCTTGATCTCCAAGATTTCCAGAAAATGGGTCTATTATTAAGGAGAATAAGAGAGTTGTGCCAAATAAGAGAATCCAAAAAGGATTCTCTAGAGATGGGATCTGGATGAACTAGAGGTCTCAAGATGGAAGAAGTGTGTCTAAACAAAGGGAGAGTGGTATGGGGGGTTTTAGCTGAGAAGGTGATAACTTCCTTTAAAGAAAAGGGTAGTAATAAGATTTGTTCAATATACAGCCAAAGAGAGGTAAAGGGGGAAGGATCGGGAAGGAGCCATTTTGATGCTTGACGAAGAGAGAATGACTTTTGGTAGAGACGAAAATCAGGAAAATTCACACCACCATTGGATTTTGGTCTACGTAGGGAAGATAAGGAAATCCTAGCTCTTTTATCTTTCCAAAGAAATTTTGAAAGATACGAGTCAATCCTCCTAAAATAAAAAGCAGGAATATGAACAGGAAGCATAGATAGAGTATAAATCAAAATAGGGGTGATCATCATTTTAATTGAGTCTAGCCGACCCCACCAGGAGAGAAAGAGGGGATTCCAAAAAGAAAGTAATTTATCAATTCTGGATAAAACTGCAGACATATTTAACTTAATAGAGTAAGCAATAGAATTGGAGAACCACATACCTAAATATTTAATTTTTGAATTGTTCCAGGCAAACCCAGTGGTAGAAAAATCATGAGGAAGAAAAAAATGATGTGAAGGGGAGGATTTCAGTTTTGTCTGAGTTAATTTTATAACCGGAAACAAGGGAGAAAGAAGCAAATTCATGTAATAAAGGAGGAATAGAAGTTTCGGGTGCAGAAATAAAGAGTAAGATATCATCTGCGTAAGCAGAGAGTTTTAGTTGGTGGTCACCGTAAGAGAACCCAGAAATGGAACCATTATTACGAATAGAAGATAGAAAGGGTTCAAGAGCTAAAATAAAAAGAAGAGGGGAAAGAGGGCAACCTTGGCGGACAGCACGTTGGAGAGGGAAATATGATGAAACACACCCATTAACTAAGACTGAGGCTCTAGGGGCAGAATACAATAAGGAGATAAGAGGAATCAGCTTAGGACCAAAACCATGCCATTTTAATGAAGCAAATAAGAAGGACCAATCTACTCTATCAAAAGCTTTCTCTGCATCAACAGAAATGGCCGAAAAGGATGGGGAAAGGGAAGGAATTTTATTTAAAACATTGAGGAAGAGGTGGGAGTTGTCAGAAGTAAGCCTGCCCTTAACGAAACCACACTGTTCTTTGCCAATTAAATGGGGCATAAGTGGGTCCAGGCATAAAGCAAGTGATTTGGCAAATAGTTTATAATCAACATTGACCAGGGAAATTGGGCGATAATTCTTACAAAACAGGGGGTCACGACCTTCTTTATGTATGAGGCAAATTGTAGCTTCCTGAAAGGTACCTTCTGTCTTACCAGCTAGAAAAAATGATTGGAAAATGTTTAAGAGTTTAGGGAGGAGTAATTTGGAAAAGTGTAGATAGAATTCAACCGAAAAACCATCTGGGCCAGGAGTCTTTCCTTTGGTCAAAGTATTGAGGGCATTGGATAATTCAGGAAGGGATAAATCTGTTTCGAGGTCAGAAAAATTAAGATGAGAGTTGGATGGAGTTGGAAGCTTATTTAAATAGTCTTGGATAAGAGTAGAAGAAGGAGGGGATTCAGGGGTATAAAGATCATTATAAAAGAGTTTAAATTCATTAAGTATATCTAGATCTTTATGTAAGAGAGAACCATTTGGGGAATAGATAGAATCAATTAGAGTACGGTCTTTGCGTGTTTTTAGATAATTTGCCAAACGTTTTCCCGCTTTATTACGGCCACCGTAATAGCGAGCGCTGCTGCGGAGAAGTATGGAGGATGCGTTATCAGTAGTAGTTTTATTAAAATCTAATTTAGCGCGAATCAGTTCTGGAGGAATTGAATCCATTGAAGAAGTATAAAATTTATGTTCTAAGGATTAAATATTCGCTAAGGCAGTCTTCTGCTTTTGAAGGAAGGATTTCTTTTTCTTTGAAACAAAATCTATAATGAATCCTCTTGCAGTAGCTTTAAAAGAGTCCCATACAATATGGGGAGAGGATTCGGGATCATTATTAAGGTAAAAAAACTCATTTGCAAAAGAGTGAAAAGAAGAGGAGAAAAGAGGGTCTAGAAGAAGAGAGTTAATAAAACGCCAACGGGAGGACCTAGGATGTGTGGGAAGCAAATCAATATCAGTGATTATTGGAGCATGATCTGAAATAACTATAGGTTCAATAGAGGAAGATAAAAGATTCTGAGACAAAGATTGGGAGAGAAAGATATAATCAAGGCGGGAAAGGGAGGAGTGAGGAGGAGAGAAAAAAGAGAAGTCAAGAGTGTCTGGGTGGGAGAGTCTCCAGGAATCAACTAGGTGCGTTTGAGATAGAGTGTTAAGAAATTGTTTGTGAGTCTTATGAGGGACAAAACGAACTTGTGACTGGCGGTCAAGGAACGGATCTACGATTTGGTTGCAATCGCCTCCTAGAATAAAGAAATCATCTCTAAATTGGATACATTTCTGCGTAATCAATGGCCAAAAGGAACCATCAGGATTTGTAGGACCATAAACATTAAAAACAGTTAAAGAAACATTTTTAATTAACAACTTCGCTAATAACCATCTACCATCTGTATCAATTTCCTGTGAGACAATTTTACAGTTCAATTTTTTGTGGCACAAAATTATAACACCATTTTTCTTATTGGCTGACGGGGAGAATAAAACTGAACCACCCAGCCTCTTTTTAATTTTAACGCTTCAATTTCTGTAAGATGGGTCTCCTGCAAGAGAACCAAGTCAGGATTATAGGAGGCAAGGTGGGAAAGGATTCTCTGCCTTTTAATTGGATTAATAAAACCCTTCACATTCCAGGATATGACTGAATGTAAAACCATTAAAATTGTGTACATAGCAAAAAATGCAGTAATGAAAAACTGAAAGAAAGAACAAAAACAAAACAGGGAAAGAGAAAGGCAGGAAAGAGAGGAGGGAGAAAGAATGAACAAGAAAAGACAGTACATGTCAACACTGGATACAAATTGGAGTGATGAACAAAAAGAGAAACAAAGAAAGATTGACGACTGTAATATGTACCTTTAAAGGAGAGTAAATAGAGGTAACAGGTGGGTGGTGGCGACACAGAAAAGAAGACGACACAGCCAACCGGGGAGGAAGCACCACAACGGGGACCAAATAAAATGATTGGGAAACGAAGAGAGAAAGAAATATCAAAGGAAACATCTGCAAGAGAACAAAGAGAAAAAGTTACATGGAGAGTTAGAAACAACTCATTATTAAGAAGTCACCATAGACAACCTGTAAGAAGAAACATAAGAACAGCAAATAACCATACATAATAATAAGCAAGAAAGTCACGTTATGGGAGATATTGAAGAAGAATGAGGACTGGAAGTTTCCATAGAAGACGAAGAATGTGAGTTGATACATTTCTTCAGGTCAGCAGGATCATCAAAAGAGGAAGTGTTGTTTTGGAAAGTAACCTTGAACGTGCAGGGGTGAAAAAGTCCATAACGTGCTCCAAGAGAACGTAAGGCTGGACGAAGATCAAGGAACTCTTTCCGTCATTTTGCTGTTGCCTGAGATACATCCTGCGAGATGTAAAGTTTAGATCCGAGCCAAACGAGCTGCTTTTTGTGCTTGACTGCGTTTAAGACTAGTAACAGATCTGTAAATTTCAAAAATAAAAAGATCACACCCCTTGGCTTCGAGGGCACAGCAGTTGAAGATAGACGAGGACCCAACCTGTGAGCGTGCCGTATGCTGAGTGCTGTAGCGGGAGGAAGGTCCAAAAGTTTTATAAGAAAGGTGTTGAAGAACTGGACCGGGTCAGACCCCTCCAAATCTTCCGGAAGGCCGTACAGGCGTAGATTATTGCGTCTGTTTCTGTTTTCAAGGTCCTCTGAAGATTTCTTGAGTGAAGAGACTTCCCTCTCTAAGATTGATACTTTAGTCGAAAGGTTCTGAAAGTCACCAGCTTGATGCTCCACATTAGTGATACGGGATTCCATAGACGCCCATTTGGTGTCCAACAGTTGGAGTCGTGAGTTAGTCTCTTCAACAAAGGGGCGTAAGGCGCGGATTTCCTCAAGAACCATATCTAAAGAAACAGGAGGTTTCGGTGGAGAGGGAGGATCCTGCTTGAGGCGTTTGACAGCAGAAGCAGGAGACTGCATTTTGGTGGAAGGTACAGATGAGTTTGAAGATTTTGAAGAACCAGAATGCGCCATTTTAAAAGCTTCACTGAGCGTAGAATCCAAATAAGGAGGTTTCAAAACAGGGGCGCGGAGCGGAAATCTCCTGCTGGTAATAAGTGGTCTCCTACTCCTACCCATAAACTGGAGGAGCAGCACACTTCAAAAATAGACAGAAGAAACCACCAGCAACAACAACCCCAGTATCTAAAAAACGGTGCAGAACCGAGTATCAAAACTAATAAAGTACTGTTGAAATAAAAAGAGATACAATGGCGCTCAGAAGATTAGGTACCTCGTAAAAATAGCAAACATTAAGGCCAAGGGGTGGAATTCAAGATCATGAGGAAAAGCAGTATAGGTGAGGTAATTTCATACTTGAAGAAAAACCCAGAAAACAGATGCAGAACGCAGCACTAGCAGGATGAGTGAATAGTCCTGAACGCACAAAGGAGTATTTAATCCAAAATAGCAGGATGTGTAATGGTAAAAGTCATTGTACGTGCCATATAGCTGAGAAGCATTACATTTGCGTCATAGAAAAAAAACAAAATGGCGTCCGGAACCGAGTTTGCAGGAGATTATGCCATTACAGTAGAAAGAAGCTTTAGAGGCACGCAAATAAGAAAGAGAAACCTGCAGGAGCACTTCCGATTTGAATAATTCTCCGTTTCGCTGAAAAAAGGCAGCTGGAACCGCGATAATTATCGCGGCATTCCCCGCTGTGGTGCGGAGCTCCGGGGCTACGCGGCCATCTAGAACGGCGCCGCGCGCGCTCCCCATAGATTTGCCTTCTAAGACTGGGAAATGGGGAGTTTCATTGATATGGGAAATGCTGGTCCTTTGATAGGACTTTGCACAAAGAATTGTATACAATATTATTACACAAATGCACAGTTCTCAGGGTATACACCAATGAGGAACTGGCGACAAAAAACATTTTACTTCAGAATACATGAGAAGATTCTCTGATAATACTATTACATTGGATTCAGAGATTTCCAGAGTCGATTCAGGTAACATGAACTGTAACATTTGATATGCCCAATAGATATCCGAAAACAAATGGTGGGTTTCAACCATTTATAAATGTCTCCCTGTGAAAGGCATGTGTACAGTCTATTGGGTTGCACAAACATGATCTGTGGGTGTGAGTAGATTTTTTTTGCACCAATTTATTACCTGTACTATGGAGCGATAAGCCAATAATCAATAGCCTTATGAGACTGGGATCTCTTGACCCATATGAAGTAAAGCTTGAATAAACATTCATTGTGCACAGAGTATAAGTCTCAGGATAGTAGAAGTTGGACAAATTCTCAGAATAATACAAAATACTACACTAATGATTTTCTATTTAACTCAATGTTATATGCATTACATGTTGTTGGCATTTCTGTGTACATAGATTTGTATAGTGTTTTTAAAAATTTGTATGTCTTATCTATGTTTAGTAACCCTGAAGAAGTCTCTGTTTGGGGACGAAACATGTTGGCTACGTCAAAAATAAAAGAACAAAAGTAAAAAAAAACAAAGAAACAAGAGCTTGAATAAAAAAGCAATTCTTAAGAAAAGACAAGATGGAGCCTGTGCATTATGTTATCAAAGTGTGACATAATGATATAACTGCATTTATTTACTTGTGTATTCTCTAAGACAGTTGATGGGTGCTGAATCAGCTTTCTTATTTGAAATCTAACATTGTATACAGAGTGGTCTGAGACAGCTAGGTTGTCCTTGATTACGTACACCTCAATCCCAAAGATTGGAAAAGCTCACAATTCTTGGCTAGAGCAAAGGCAATGACAACAACAATGGTCACATGGTATAGCGCGGCGTAATTTCAAAATGGAATACAGTACACTTTCAGTTATCTTAGCGTAAGTTGGATTTCATATATATGTTGGGAGTTTAGAGCAAATAAACAACGTTCATTGTACTAAAGCCATGAATTGATCAGAAGTATGTTCCCCACATCAACCAAATTGTCAAATGTGAAATGACAAATCTTGTTTCTCATTTCAAACAATATTTCTCAACCTGATCTTTAAATCTTTGAATTCAGTTGAAAGCCATATAAACTTTGTATGGCCGTCTTCTAGTGATGTCATGTATCCGAATATATGGTTCTTTTCTCAAATCAAGAGACGTAGGCCTTTATTACCCTCAGCCCGGTTAATTGCAATATGGGCATAACTCATGTTATGCACAGAACACTAAAGCTTATACAACTTATCTGTGGTTTAACATATTTATTGCCTATGTATCAGGACTTCTGCTCTATCTAGTAAAATTCATTTTAAAACAGTTCTTTTATGTTTTGAAGCAAATATTAACATGTAACATTTTTGTGAAAGTGAGTGCCAAACTCTGGTAAATATATTAATGTACTGCTGTAGGAAAACATTATTAGTTTGTTTATCATTTCATATCAGTCAGAGTTTATGTAGAACTCAAATTGATTGCTTCCTCCACTAGACATACTGTCTAATTAGATATAAATTCCCCACCAGAGTTATCTCAGCTGTGAATAGGAAAACAGACGTATTACCTCAATATGAGCAGGCGGTAAAATTCTGAAACTCATGCAATCAGGAGCTTGTGCAGTGATCAAAATTCTGTTTTGTGGTGTGAAAGGAAGCTTAGCCTAGACTCCTTTAAGTGAAGCAGCTGATGCCGTGAAGCTATGATTGTTTTGTAAATAAAGGAGTTGATAGAGATGGTTTAAGGCATGGGTAAAGTGATCAATTACCCAGGGACTCCACCTAGCAAGGGCCCCCCCTGGGAAAATGAACTTTCTCACTTGCTCCTTTCTGTGTATTTTTGTATCTAATCTTTAACATATTATTCAATAGTGTTAGACAATATAGGACTTGAAATAGCAAAATATGGGTTATAAAATTCAAAGTTGTTCCAAACAGGGTCCCCCAAAGTATTTCTCACCCAGGGTCTCGAAAATCCTGAAGATGACACTTGGAGTATGGTCTCATTTGGGAATGATAGAGCATTCTAAGATCTTTGGCTGTGGAAGAGGGAAAGGGTATATGGAGGAGAGGAGGAATGAACATTTGAGAGAGGTACATTACTGGAGGTAGGGAAGTAGAGTTTTAGGTGAGTCCAACGTCATGTAGTGCAGCACCATCAGGTAGCAGATGGATGTAATACAGTTAGATAATTGGATATGTAGATGAGGAGTGGGTGCCACAGTTCAGGTAGGGGTAGCCATGAAGCAGAAGAAGACTGATAATTTATATATTATGTTTTTTATGGTTTTATATAGTGCTACTTAGCAGTTATCTAAATCAGAGAATAGGTGACATTGTAAATCCCTAGGAGGGCAGATGTGAAATTTAATATTAGAAGGGTATGGAGGGGTAACTATAGATGCATGTTTGAGCCATAAACTAGAGAGCAGCCCTGGTAGGACAACACTATGCAATATGTGAGTTTTAGGCCCTCATTATGAGTGGCCTGGTAATAGGAGCAATATTTATTGCACCTGATAAAATCTGACTCTGCGAGTTTGACCTGCTGATATTTATTGCTGAACTCATAGTTGCTATATGAGAAGTAACCCATCACCATACTGTGCTTGAGTCATGTCACACCACCAACGGGGTGCCATACAATATTGTGTTTTAGTGAATTTATATGCTTTGTATTATGAATGCCACCTGCAGTAATAAAAATAAACGAACCCCAGATACCGAGCCCCACAGATAAAGTTTGTGAAAAAATGTTTTCTAATGTATGGTTGGTGTTGGAAACCGTGGTAAATACAGGCAATCACTAACTCCTTCCCCTGGCACCAAAACCCAAGCCTGTAGAAGTTAGTGAACTGTGTGCCCACACAGGAAATATGACAAATGTTCCAAATATGTACAAGCTGCGGAACACTGTATAGTCTCAGTGTGCCTGGAGAGCCAAATGTCTGGACCATTGCCTGATCCCCCCCGAGGCCACCTAAATGATTCCCAATTGAACACCTTCCCCTTTGTGAATCAGTTACCACCCCAACTTGAGGGCCAGTAGCTCATCATTGGTTAACAAATACAGATGTACTCTCAAAGCATTAGGAAACATATCTTCCCAAGTCACAAATAGGAGTGGTCCCTGATATTTGTTATTCAGAAAAAAATGGAAAAGTCCTTTTACAAGTCAGAAATCATTTTCCACCGCATAAAAGTTATTTTTTACATTTAAAAAAATAAACCCTCTTTGATTGCCGCAAAGCTTGCATTCTGTGATACGCTGGGTTTTAGACCACAAAAGGACTTTGCACATCAGGCACCAAATTCTAAGTAAACAGGGCCTCCCCATGATGGTTTTAGACAATTTGTTTTAAATGGTGCAAAATAGTGGATTTTACTGCATAATTATTCAAATAAACTGTATAAAAAGCAATATTGAAGAAGGATTCATCAAAGATTTCACTACCTGTGTGGTGTGCCAGACATGTCCTATCCTCACCAGAGATATTCCAGGAGGGCTCACCACACCACTACTAAAATCTTGGGGTAAAATGGACCATTTGTCATTCCAATTTCATGTAAAGTGTTTATAACACCATAGTTTTTATTCGTTTAACACCTGATTTGGGTATGGAATTTAACTGCCTGTAATTCCTCAAGATATAAATAACATCATTCTTCATTCTACCTTTCATCTCCTTTTATAGTCCCATCCCTTCCAAGAGATTTTCAGCCATATAAACACTGAGAAAATCTTGTGACAAAGCATAGTATCGACATTAAAGATTACACAGATCCATCCACCTAGTCAGTAGACACAGGCAGTAGGGCTATCATTCAGGTTAAAAATAAATCATACCTCAGACATTAGAGCTACCATAGAGATTCAGACAGCAGACATATCTGAAAGTTGATACAGAGAATAACGTCATAAGAAATCATTATCACTGTAGGTGTATACATGCTTCCAAATGAATCATGAAATAACATAATTTGGCCCAAAGGAAATATCACCAACAATCTGGATACTGGAAGAGGGATTTGGTGCCGATGAACATGGCTGTATTGTGTAGAGGGTCCACATCCCTCATCCTGATATGCCTGAACATTCGTGAAAGGTTCATGTGAGCCTAACATGAGCAGTGTCAGAGGCTGGGGGGACCTCTACTCAGTGAAAATAACTTCCACTCGAAGCTGAAAAGAGATGAGAAGTACCTTTATATACACAGTTGTTTTACATGCAGACCCTGATTCATGGTGCACAGATTGTTTGGACTGTGGTGAAGCAGAGATATAAGTGGATCCTAAGGGGGTGAGGTCGTGACTACTGAGGAGCAGTGACCACACTGCTTGTGGAGGTGGTGGTGGTGGAGGTGGTGGAAAAGAGTTTGCAGAGCCAAAGAAGTAAGCGCCGGGTGCTGGTGCAGGCCTTTATCCTGTTTGTAGAGTGTTCCTCGCAGAATATGTACAGCTATTGCTCCAGTACAAAGGGTGCAAATGCAATCTAAAGGCATTAAACCCTGTCTGGAAAGAGGCGAAGACCTTGCTAGATCTCTTGTGCTCAGTTCTAGCTGGGGGCTATACAAAACTGCATATTTACAAGGCCCTATCACCTCTGGAGCGTCACTTTCTTGATGCTCCAGTGGCTTAGGGCCATTTTCTATATTTACAAAGCGTTGCTAAGCCACTTAGTGTGGCTTAACGCCACCTTGCAAATATGCCCCTTTCAGCAGCAGTCCACTGCAGCAAAGGGTTATGCAATGGATGTTACTGTGGGTATTCCACCACAACACCCATAGCTTTCTGATGCAGCTCCAGATTTACAAGGCTGAGGCAGCGCCAAAAACGAACGTCATGGAATACCCTGTATTAATATGGTGATTTGAGGAGAAGTTATTAATTCCCCTGCGTTTTTTGCTCTTTCCATGTGTGCTGCATTCTGCAGCACCCATAGAAGGAGCAAATCATGATTATTGATTGCTTATGTGCATGAAGGAATGCCTTCCTGCACATAAACAATCATCCCTACAGCGCAGGCACCCTTGCTGGCGCTAGGCAGCTTTTTTTGCACCAGCGCTAGGGGAAACACAGGGGTGTGCAAAATTCTTGTGAATATGACGCATCCCTACATTTTCAAAATGTTGGAGCACAGCGCTGCCAAATTTAGCAGAACTCCGCACTGCAACCTTTTTTTTCTAAATATGTCCCAAGGTTCCTGGTACTTGAGTGACTGCAAGGGTTGAGTCACAACTGCTGTCTACTCATTCTGGTCTGAGCTGTCCTCATCAGTGAAACACTATACCACAAACTTAAATTGGACACACTGGCCAAAAGAGAACTGACAGTTAAGGGGAAGAAAAAAATAAACATATGTGTTCTCATTAAAAGTGTTATGTTATTGCCATCTGTATAACAGAGTCTTTCTTTTATTAGTGTTTTATTTACAACTTAAACAGTTTTATATAGTGCTCCTGCACCAAAATAATATTAGAATGCTTAAATGTTCATTTAAAACATCACAGCACCAATTGTAGAAACAGATGGATCATTAAGATTACTTTTCAGTTGAATACATTGTGCTATTCAGCAAATGAGAAAAATTCTGAACAGGAAGATTGTCCAAAATTTTAGGAGGAATCAGAACATTGGTTTAAGAGAGGTGTGATATATGAGTTTAAAGTGAGAAGGGACGGTTTTATTCTAATGCCAGGGGGAATAGAGATCCAGTCTTTAGTTGCTGAAGCAATGAAAGAGTGCATATGTGCAAGAAACATTCTGAAACAAGTAACTCAAGCTGTGGGGAGTTCCATTTTCTGGGACATCTTTGGCTCAGTGATTTAGAGCACAGTTCTGGTGAATTAGAGGGTCTGTTCTGCAGTGTGGTTCTGCAAACAAAACAGCATAATTTGAATTTGATCCTTGCAGTTATAGGTATCCATGCAAATCACAGAATGTGCCAGTGACTGGTGTGGCTACAAAGTTAAATGCTGCGCTTGTCAAAATGAGTGCAGAGTGACAGTTGCCAATGGGATAGAATTCCCAAAGTCTAGTATGGACATTATGAAAGCATAGATTTGTATTTGTAGATGGTCTGTAGAGATTCTGGGCCAGATGTATAAAACACTTTGTCTATGGGAAAATGTGTTCGTACATGTGGCCAGGGCCGGACTGGCCGTAGCGGGCACCGGGCAATTCCCCAGTGCGCCGCACGGGTGGGGGCCGGTTTTGGGCCCATGGTGGCCGGTTTTGAGCCCATGGGGGCCGTTTTTGCAGCATAGCATGGGGGCCGGCCGAGCAATTTGCCAGGGCCAGTTTTGGTTACCAGTCCGGCCCTGCATCTGGCCCTTTTTGCTTACTGGTTTTTTAGGTCAAAGTTCGCAGATATTGCCATTTTGTTATTGTCAATGAGTGTGCACTATGAGGTGAATCTGCGGTAGGTTATTTTATTGCACAGAAATTAAAAACCATTACAAAAGGGATTAGAGACATCAAATCAATAAAATAATGGCGCTAATTAAAACGTTCAATATATCAAATTGTGATTTTCCCACTGACCAGAGAAGCATCTCTGCACCAATAATGACTCACAGATACAGATTATGTGCAGTAGAGACTCCGCTGCTGACCCGCAGAGTCTGCAAACCAGGAAACAACCTTTACAACGCAGTCATTACATCGCACTACCTTTGCAACGCAGTCATTAGAACGCAACATCCATTACATTGCATGCCATTACAACGCAGCCATTATATCGCATGTCACTACAACGCATGTCATTACAACGCATGTCCCTACAACGCATAACATTGCAATGCATACCATTACAGCGCATAGTTTTTACCCTCACACTATCTAACACTTACCCTACTGTTGCAATCACTGGAGTGGGAATATTAATTTTTACCCCAACACTATCCAACACTTACCCAACTGTTGCACCCACTAGAGAGGGAATAGTAATTTTTACCCCTACATTATCCAACACTTACCCTACTGTTGCACCCACTGGAGTGGGAATAGTAATTTTTACCCCTACACTAACCAACACTTACCTTACCTGCATTGCAATGGTATGTGTTGTAATGGTATGCATTGTAATGTTATAATGCGATGTAATGAATGCGTTTTAAATGTAGTTTCTGAAAATGCATTGTGATGGCATGCGATTTAAAATCTTACGTTGTAATGGATGTTGCGATGTAAAAAATACATTGTAAAGGCATGCTTTGTAAATGTTTGCGTTGTAACGTCATACATTCCTGCAAACCCGCTCCGATGATCTACTTAACAGGCCGAAGCGGTACTCTTTAAGGCAAATTCTGCTGCACCTTAACCGCAGTAATTCTTTTATATTGTGGATATTTCACAATCGTCCCGAAAGCTTGAAATCATGCGTTCATTGTAAAGAAGACGGGGCATGCTAATAATGCCAAGTCTATTTCCAGCTTCATTGTTAAGATCTCTCGAAACTAATTTTGCATGCTTCAGGAATCTTTCACTTAACGTCTAGGTAAGGCAGTATGGAGGATTCCCAGAGATCTTTAGCCGTCAAAGAATCAATTGAATCTCTCAAATATTTATGCAATCCTAGTTTTTCATCCGTGCATGCAAGGCCCTTCACAACACCGGACCCGCATACCTGAACAGTCTCCTCTCCTTCCACGCACCCAAAAGACAGCTGCAATCAGCCCACCTCTCTCTAGACACCGTCCCTCATATCAAAAAGACTAGAACGGGTGGAAAGTTCTTCTCCTACCTCACAGCCAAAGCCTGGAATACCCTACCCATCCACCTCCGGCAATCTCCCACATTGCCCCAGTTCATGAAGGACCTCAAGACCTGCCTCTTCAGATGACCCCAGCACACTACACAGCCACCCCCCTCCCCCCCATCAGCGCCTTGAGTCCCTCACGGGTGTGTAGATGCACTTTACCAACCCTGATTGATTGATTGATTGATTTGATTTGCCAGATTGTGTGTTCCAGGGAGCATGTTCTTTGCTTTTAAGCTGTATACCAGAAAGTATGCTTTTAAAATCAAGTTTTGACTGGGTAGATTAAATTCCAGTCGTAAGCACGCAGCAGAGTTTGGGAGGGCAAATACTGGGCAAAAACATTTGTTTTGAGCTTGATCCAACCACAAATCCAGGCGCTCTCTGAATGTAAGTGCTCCATACAAGTTGCCATCAGCTTGCTATTGATGACCTTACAGACCACCGACAAGTTGGGGATCTTCATTATTTGTAGCACTTTGCAGAAAGTTAAAATCAGTGCTGCGCAGGTGTTCGTCTGAGAGGACAGGTGGGCAGAATAACTGCCTCGTTCATTGAAATAGACACCCAAGTATTTGATGGATTTTACTTTCTCCAGTTTCCTATTAGACAAATACCAAGCCCCTTTCGTATGGACTTTCATGCCTAATACTAGGATATTACTTTTAGCACTGTTTATTTGAATGTTACTAAACTTGCTGTGGGACTCCAAAGCAGTCAGCGAGTCCTGAAGGCCAATTTGAGAATTGTCAAAGATGATGGCATCATCAGCGTATTGAAGAAGTTGTATTGTCAGACCCGCAATTCGCGATGCAAATACTCTTGCTTTTGCAAACTGGCCATTGATATCAGCCAAGCACAGGTGGAAGAGGACGGGGTCAGAATGCAGCCTTGCTTCAGCCCCGTTGATATTTAAATTTCACCCATCGCCACCCAGTTGGATGTTGTTCGTATCTGCACCCATGTTTACAAGGAAAAACGAATTATGGCGTTCAGCAATGGAATAGGGAGACCCAATTTTGCTGCTTAGTCCATAGTAAGCCTCTGTTCACGCAATCAAAGGTGGTGGAAAAGTCTATGAATGCTGTAAACAGAGGGAGAGTGCCGTTTTCCATTGCTGCTTCCGACAGGGCAGCCACTGTTATCAGATTGTCCTCAATCCCACATCATTTTGGGAAGTCCATCTGGGTACATGGAATTAGCTCATTGACCGTTGCCCATTGTGACAGCTCTTTAAGAAGTATTTTAGCAAATGTTTTGCCATCCTCCACCAACAAGGCGATAAGCCCATTGGGTTGACCTCCAGGGCTCTTCTTATGGATGGGTATCAGAATGGAACCTCTCCAACTTCCTGGTATGATGTTAAAAAGCAGACCGTTCTTAAATAGTGGGAACAGAACGTCTGTCCACTCACATCCAGCTGTTTGAAAATAATAACTGGCAGGCCATTCTGGTCTGGTGATCCTGCAGCGCGCATCGACTTGATTTCTGTGTCAGACTTTAGAATTAGCGTTACAACAAACAAATGATGGACGGAATGCTGACAATGCAGACATTCTCCCCCAGTCAAGAGATCTGGGTTAAATCCATCGTTCTTTTGCCCACTACGCCACCCCAGTTTAGACAGGGCCATATGCAAATCAGTCTTGACCCTGTGCCTCATGGGAACAGTCCAGCCCGAACTGCTAAGCCATGTCTTCCCTGGACCGGAATCAAGCATCCTAGGACCGGTTTCTGGCTATCAGCCGTCATCAGCCAGGATAGCTTGACTCCAGTGGCGTAGTGAGCACGGGTCCCACGTCTGGGAATACCCATCCCACTTAGGGCGAAAAGCGTTACAACAAACAAATGATGGACGGAATGCTGACAATGCAGACATTCTCCCCCAGTCAAGAGATCTGGGTTAAATCCATCGTTTTTGTGCCCACTACGCCACCCCAGTTTAGACATGGCCATATGCAAATCAGTCTTGACCCTGTGCCTCATGGGAACAGTCCAGCCCGAACTGCTAAGCCATGTTTTCCCTGGACCGGAATCAAGAATCCTAGGACCGGTTTCTGGCTATGAGCCGTCATCAGCCAGGATAGCTTGACTCCAGTGGCGTAGTGAGCACGGGTCCCACGTCTGGGAATACCCATCCCACTTAGGGCGAAAAGCGTTACAACAAACAAATGATGGACGGAATGCTGACAATGCAGACATTCTCCCCCAGTCAAGAGATCTGGGTTAAATCCATTGTTCTTTTGCCCACTACGCCACCCCAGTTTAGACATGGCCATATGCAAATCAGTCTTGACCCTGTGCCTCATGGGAACAGTCCAGCCCGAACTGCTAAGCCATGTCTTCCCTGGACCGGAATCAAGCATCCTAGGACCGGTTTCTGGCTATCAGCCGTCATCAGCCAGGATAGCTTGACTCCAGTGGCGTAGTGAGCACGGGTCCCACGTCTGGGAATACCCATCCCACTTAGGGCGAAAAGCGTTACAACAAACAAAAGATGGACGGAATGCTGACAATGCATGAAGCAGAAGAAGACTGATAATTTATATATTATGTTTTTTATGGTTTTATATAGTGCTACTTAGCAGTTATCTAAATCAGAGAATAGGTGACATTGTAAATCCCTAGGAGGGCAGATGTGAAATTTAATATTAGAAGGGTATGGAGGGGTAACTATAGATGCATGTTTGAGCCATAAACTAGAGAGCAGCCCTGGTAGGACAACACTATGCAATATGTGAGTTTTAGGCCCTCATTATGAGTGGCCTGGTAATAGGAGCAATATTTATTGCACCTGATAAAATCTGACTCTGCGAGTTTGACCTGCTGATATTTATTGCTGAACTCATAGTTGCTATATGAGAAGTAACCCATCACCATACTGTGCTTGAGTCATGTCACACCACCAACGGGGTGCCATACAATATTGTGTGTTAGTGAATTTATATGCTTTGTATTATGAATGCCACCTGCAGTAATAAAAATAAACGAACCCCAGATACCGAGCCCCACAGATAAAGTTTGTGAAAAAATGTTTTCTAATGTATGGTTGGTGTTGGAAACCGTGGTAAATACAGGCAATCACTAACTCCTTCCCCTGGCACCAAAACCCAAGCCTGTAGAAGTTAGTGAACTGTGTGCCCACACAGGAAATATGACAAATGTTCCAAATATGTACAAGCTGCGGAACACTGCATAGTCTCAGTGTGCCTGGATAGCCAAATGTCTGGACCATTGCCTGATCCCCCCCGAGGCCACCTAAATGATTCCCAAATGAACACCTTCCCCTTTGTGAATCAGTTACCACCCCAAATTGAGGGCCAGTAGCTCATCATTGGTTAACAAATACAGATGTACTCTCAAAGCATTAGGAAACATATCTTCCCAAGTCACAAATAGGAGTGGTCCCTGATATTTGTTATTCAGAAAAAAATGGAAAAGTCCTTTTACAAGTCAGAAATCATTTTCCACCGCATAAAAGTTATTTTTTACATTTAAAAAAATAAACCCTCTTTGATTGCCGCAAAGCTTGCATTCTGTGATACGCTGGGTTTTAGACCACAAAAGGACTTTGCACATCAGGCACCAAATTCTAAGTAAACAGGGCCTCCCCATGATGGTTTTAGACAATTTGTTTTAAATGGTGCAAAATAGTGGATTTTACTGCATAATTATTCAAATAAACTGTATAAAAAGCAATATTGAAGAAGGATTCATCAAAGATTTCACTACCTGTGTGGTGTGCCAGACATGCCCTATCCTCACCAGAGATATTCCAGGAGGGCTCACCACACCACTACTAAAATCTTGGGGTAAAATGGACCATTTGTCATTCCAATTTCATGTAAAGTGTTTATAACACCATAGTTTTTATTCGTTTAACACCTGATTTGGGTATGGAATTTAACTGCCTGTAATTCCTCAAGATATAAATAACATCATTCTTCATTCTACCTTTCATCTCCTTTTATAGTCCCATCCCTTCCAAGAGATTTTCAGCCATATAAACACTGAGAAAATCTTGTGACAAAGCATAGTATCGACATTAAAGATTACACAGATCCATCCTCCTAGTCAGTAGACACAGGCAGTAGGGCTATCATTCAGGTTAAAAATAAATCATACCTCAGACATTAGAGCTACCATAGAGATTCAGACAGCAGACATATCTGAAAGTTGATACAGAGAATAACGTCATAAGAAATCATTATCACTGTAGGTGTATACATGCTTCCAAATGAATCATGAAATAACATAATTTGGCCCAAAGGAAATATCACCAACAATCTGGATACTGGAAGAGGGATTTGGTGCCGATGAACATGGCTGTATTGTGTAGAGGGTCCACATCCCTCATCCTGATATGCCTGAACATTCGTGAAAGGTTCATGTGAGCCTAACATGAGCAGTGTCAGAGGCTGGGGGGACCTCTACTCAGTGAAAATAACTTCCACTCGAAGCTGAAAAGAGATGAGAAGTACCTTTATATACACAGTTGTTTTACATGCAGACCCTGATTCATGGTGCACAGATTGTTTGGACTGTGGTGAAGCAGAGATATAAGTGGATCCTAAGGGGGTGAGGTCGTGACTACTGAGGAGCAGTGACCACACTGCTTGTGGAGGTGGTGGTGGTGGAGGTGGTGGAAAAGAGTTTGCAGAGCCAAAGAAGTAAGCGCCGGGTGCTGGTGCAGGCCTTTATCCTGTTTGTAGAGTGTTCCTCGCAGAATATGTACAGCTATTGCTCCAGTACAAAGGGTGCAAATGCAATCTAAAGGCATTAAACCCTGTCTGGAAAGAGGCGAAGACCTTGCTAGATCTCTTGTGCTCAGTTCTAGCTGGGGGCTATACAAAACTGCATATTTACAAGGCCCTATCACCTCTGGAGCGTCACTTTCTTGATGCTCCAGTGGCTTAGGGCCATTTTCTATATTTACAAAGCGTTGCTAAGCCACTTAGTGTGGCTTAACGCCACCTTGCAAATATGCCCCTTTCAGCAGCAGTCCACTTCAGCAAAGGGTTATGCAATGGATGTTACTGTGGGTATTCCACCACAACACCCATAGCTTTCTGATGCAGCTCCAGATTTACAAGGCTGAGGCAGCGCCAAAAACGAACGTCATGGAATACCCTGTATTAATATGGTGATTTGAGGAGAAGTTATTAATTCCCCTGCGTTTTTTGCTCTTTCCATGTGTGCTGCATTCTGCAGCACCCATAGAAGGAGCAAATCATGATTATTGATTGCTTATGTGCATGAAGGAATGCCTTCCTGCACATAAACAATCATCCCTACAGCGCAGGCACCCTTGCTGGCGCTAGGCAGCTTTTTTTGCACCAGCGCTAGGGGAAACACAGGGGTGTGCAAAATTCTTGTGAATATGACGCATCCCTACATTTTCAAAATGTTGGAGCACAGCGCTGCCAAATTTAGCAGAACTCCGCACTGCAACCTTTTTTTTCTAAATATGTCCCAAGGTTCCTGGTACTTGAGTGACTGCAAGGGTTGAGTCACAACTGCTGTCTACTCATTCTGGTCTGAGCTGTCCTCATCAGTGAAACACTATACCACAAACTTAAATTGGACACACTGGCCAAAAGAGAACTGACAGTTAAGGGGAAGAAAAAAATAAACATATGTGTTCTCATTAAAAGTGTTATGTTATTGCCATCTGTATAACAGAGTCTTTCTTTTATTAGTGTTTTATTTACAACTTAAACAGTTTTATATAGTGCTCCTGCACCAAAATAATATTAGAATGCTTAAATGTTCATTTAAAACATCACAGCACCAATTGTAGAAACAGATGGATCATTAAGATTACTTTTCAGTTGAATACATTGTGCTATTCAGCAAATGAGAAAAATTCTGAACAGGAAGATTGTCCAAAATTTTAGGAGGAATCAGAACATTGGTTTAAGAGAGGTGTGATATATGAGTTTAAAGTGAGAAGGGACGGTTTTATTCTAATGCCAGGGGGAATAGAGATCCAGTCTTTAGTTGCTGAAGCAATGAAAGAGTGCATATGTGCAAGAAACATTCTGAAACAAGTAACTCAAGCTGTGGGGAGTTCCATTTTCTGGGACATCTTTGGCTCAGTGATTTAGAGCACAGTTCTGGTGAATTAGAGGGTCTGTTCTGCAGTGTGGTTCTGCAAACAAAACAGCATAATTTGAATTTGATCCTTGCAGTTATAGGTATCCATGCAAATCACAGAATGTGCCAGTGACTGGTGTGGCTACAAAGTTAAATGCTGCGCTTGTCAAAATGAGTGCAGAGTGACAGTTGCCAATGGGATAGAATTCCAAAAGTCTAGTATGGACATTATGAAAGCATAGATTTGTATTTGTAGATGGTCTGTAGAGATTCTGGGCCAGATGTATAAAACACTTTGTCTATGGGAAAATGTGTTCGTACATGTGGCCAGGGCCGGACTGGCCGTAGCGCGCACCGGGCAATTCCCCAGTGCGCCGCACGGGTGGGGGCCGGTTTTGGGCCCATGGTGGCCGGTTTTGGGCCCATGGGGGCCGTTTTTGCAGCATAGCATGGGGGCCGGCCGAGCAATTTGCCAGGGCCAGTTTTGGTTACCAGTCCGGCCCTGCATCTGGCCCTTTTTGCTTACTGGTTTTTTAGGTCAAAGTTCGCAGATATTGCCATTTTGTTATTGTCAATGAGTGTGCACTATGAGGTGAATCTGCGGTAGGTTATTTTATTGCACAGAAATTAAAAACCATTACAAAAGGGATTAGAGACATCAAATCAATAAAATAATGGCGCTAATTAAAACGTTCAATATATCAAATTGTGATTTTCCCACTGACCAGAGAAGCATCTCTGCACCAATAATGACTCACAGATACAGATTATGTGCAGTAGAGACTCCGCTGCTGACCCGCAGAGTCTGCAAACCAGGAAACAACCTTTACAACGCAGTCATTACATCGCACTACCTTTGCAACGCAGTCATTAGAACGCAACATCCATTACATTGCATGCCATTACAACGCAGCCATTACATCGCATGTCACTACAACGCATGTCATTACAACGCATGTCCCTACAACGCATAACATTGCAATGCATACCATTACAGCGCATAGTTTTTACCCTCACACTATCTAACACTTACCCTACTGTTGCAATCACTGGAGTGGGAATATTAATTTTTACCCCAACACTATCCAACACTTACCCAACTGTTGCACCCACTAGAGAGGGAATAGTAATTTTTACCCCTACATTATCCAACACTTACCCTACTGTTGCACCCACTGGAGTGGGAATAGTAATTTTTACCCCTACACTAACCAACACTTACCTTACCTGCATTGCAATGGTATGTGTTGTAATGGTATGCATTGTAATGTTATAATGCGATGTAATGAATGCGTTTTAAATGTAGTTTCTGAAAATGCATTGTGATGGCATGCGATTTAAAATCTTACGTTGTAATGGATGTTGCGATGTAAAAAATACATTGTAAAGGCATGCTTTGTAAATGTTTGCGTTGTAACGTCATACATTCCTGCAAACCCGCTCCGATGATCTACTTAACAGGCCGAAGCGGTACTCTTTAAGGCAAATTCTGCTGCACCTTAACCGCAGTAATTCTTTTATATTGTGGATATTTCACAATCGTCCCGAAAGCTTGAAATCATGCGTTCATTGTAAAGAAGACGGGGCATGCTAATAATGCCAAGTCTATTTCCAGCTTCATTGTTAAGATCTCTCGAAACTAATTTTGCATGCTTCAGGAATCTTTCACTTAACGTCTAGGTAAGGCAGTATGGAGGATTCCCAGAGATCTTTAGCCGTCAAAGAATCGATTGAATCTCTCAAATATTTATGCAATCCTAGTTTTTCATCCGTGCATGCAAGGCCCTTCACAACACCGGACCCACATACCTGAACAGTCTCCTCTCCTTCCACGCACCCAAAAGACAGCTGCAATCAGCCCACCTCTCTCTAGACACCGTCCCTCATATCAAAAAGACTAGAACGGGTGGAAAGTTCTTCTCCTACCTCACAGCCAAAGCCTGGAATACCCTACCCATCCACCTCCGGCAATCTCCCACATTGCCCCAGTTCATGAAGGACCTCAAGACCTGCCTCTTCAGATGACCCCAGCACACTACACAGCCACCCCCCTCCCCCCCATCAGCGCCTTGAGTCCCTCACGGGTGTGTAGATGCACTTTACCAACCCTGATTGATTGATTGATTGATTTGATTTGCCAGATTGTGTGTTCCAGGGAGCATGTTCTTTGCTTTTAAGCTGTATACCAGAAAGTATGCTTTTAAAATCAAGTTTTGACTGGGTAGATTAAATTCCAGTCGTAAGCACGCAGCAGAGTTTGGGAGGGCAAATACTGGGCAAAAACATTTGTTTTGAGCTTGATCCAACCACAAATCCAGGCGCTCTCTGAATGTAAGTGCTCCATACAAGTTGCCATCAGCTTGCTATTGATGACCTTACAGACCACCGACAAGTTGGGGATCTTCATTATTTGTAGCACTTTGCAGAAAGTTGAAATCAGTGCTGCGCAGGTGTTCGTCTGAGAGGACAGGTGGGCAGAATAACTGCCTCGTTCATTGAAATAGACACCCAAGTATTTGATGGATTTTACTTTCTCCAGTTTCCTATTAGACAAATACCAAGCCCCTTTCGTATGGACTTTCATGCCTAATACTAGGATATTACTTTTAGCACTGTTTATTTGAATGTTACTAAACTTGCTGTAGGACTCCAAAGCAGTCAGCGAGTCCTGAAGGCCAATTTGAGAATTGTCAAAGATGATGGCATCATCAGCGTATTGAAGAAGTTGTATTGTCAGACCCGCAATTCGTGATGCAAATACTCTTGCTTTTGCAAACTGGCCATTGATATCAGCCAAGCACAGGTGGAAGAGGACGGGGTCAGAATGCAGCCTTGCTTCAGCCCCGTTGATATTTAAATTTCACCCATCGCCACCCAGTTGGATGTTGTTCGTATCTGCACCCATGTTTACAAGGAAAAACGAATTATGGCGTTCAGCAATGGAATAGGGAGACCCAATTTTGCTGCTTAGTCCATAGTAAGCCTCTGTTCACGCAATCAAAGGTGGTGGAAAAGTCTATGAATGCTGTAAACAGAGGGAGAGTGCCTTTTTCCATTGCTGCTTCCGACAGGGCAGCCACTGTTATCAGATTGTCCTCAATCCCACATCATTTTGGGAAGTCCATCTGGGTACATGGAATTAGCTCATTGACCGTTGCCCATTGTGACAGCTCTTTAAGAAGTATTTTAGCAAATGTTTTGCCATCCTCCACCAACAAGGCGATAAGCCCATTGGGTTGACCTCCAGGGCTCTTCTTATGGATGGGTATCAGAATGGAACCTCTCCAACTTCCTGGTATGATGTTAAAAAGCAGACCGTTCTTAAATAGTGGGAACAGAACGTCTGTCCACTCACATCCAGCTGTTTGAAAATAATAACTGGCAGGCCATTCTGGTCTGGTGATCCTGCAGCGCGCATCGACTTGATTTCTGTGTCAGACTTTAGAATTAGCGTTACAACAAACAAATGATGGACGGAATGCTGACAATGCAGACATTCTCCCCCAGTCAAGAGATCTGGGTTAAATCCATCGTTCTTTTGCCCACTACGCCACCCCAGTTTAGACAGGGCCATATGCAAATCAGTCTTGACCCTGTGCCTCATGGGAACAGTCCAGCCCGAACTGCTAAGCCATGTCTTCCCTGGACCGGAATCAAGCATCCTAGGACCGGTTTCTGGCTATCAGCCGTCATCAGCCAGGATAGCTTGACTCCAGTGGCGTAGTGAGCACGGGTCCCACGTCTGGGAATACCCATCCCACTTAGGGCGAAAAGCGTTACAACAAACAAATGATGGACGGAATGCTGACAATGCAGACATTCTCCCCCAGTCAAGAGATCTGGGTTAAATCCATCGTTTTTGTGCCCACTACGCCACCCCAGTTTAGACATGGCCATATGC
This sequence comes from Triturus cristatus, assembly GCF_964204655.1. Lineage (NCBI taxonomy): Eukaryota > Metazoa > Chordata > Amphibia > Caudata > Salamandridae > Triturus > Triturus cristatus. The sequence goes on along the minus strand of NC_140589.1, from coordinate 633,139,336 downwards.
AAATCAGTCTTGACCCTGTGCCTCATGGGAACAGTCCAGCCCGAACTGCTAAGCCATGTCTTCCCTGGACCGGAATCAAGAATCCTAGGACCGGTTTCTGGCTATCAGCCGTCATCAGCCAGGATAGCTTGACTCCAGTGGCGTAGTGAGCACGGGTCCCACGTCTGGGAATACCCATCCCACTTAGGGCGAAAAGCGTTACAACAAACAAATGATGGACGGAATGCTGACAATGCAGACATTCTCCCCCAGTCAAGAGATCTGGGTTAAATACATCGTTCTTTTGCCCACTACGCCACCCCAGTTTAGACATGGCCATATGCAAATCAGTCTTGACCCTGTGCCTCATGGGAACAGTCCAGCCCGAACTGCTAAGCCATGTCTTCCCTGGACCGGAATCAAGCATCCTAGGACCGGTTTCTGGCTATCAGCCGTCATCAGCCAGGATAGCTTGACTCCAGTGGCGTAGTGAGCACGGGTCCCACGTCTGGGAATACCCATCCCACTTAGGACGGAATGCTGACAATGCATACATTCTCCCAGAATGTCTGCATTGTCAGCATTCCGTTCATCATTTGTTTGTTGTAACGCTTTTCGCCCTAAGTGGGATGGGTATTCCCAGACGTGGGACCCGTGCTCACTACGCCACTGGAGTCAAGCTATCCTGGCTGATGACGGCTGATAGCCAGAAACCGGTCCTAGGATGCTTGATTCCGGTCCAGGGAAGACATGACTTGGCAATTCGGGCTGGACTGTTCCCTTGAGGCACAGGGTCAAGACTGATTTGCATATGGCCATGTCTAAACTGGGGTGGTGTAGTGGGCAAAAGAACGATGGATTTAACCCAGATCTCTTGACTGGGGGAGAATGTATGCATTGTCAGCATTCGGTCCATCATTTTTTTGTTGTAACGCTTTTCGCCCTAAGTGGGATGGGTATTCCCAGACGTGGGACCCGTGCTCACTACGCCACTGGAGTCAAGCTATCCTGGCTGATGACAGCTGATAGCCAGAAACCGGTCCTAGGATGCTTGATTCCGGTCCAGGGAAGACATGGCTTGGTAGTTCAGGCTGGACTGTTCCCTTGAGGCACAGGGTCAAGACTGATTTGCATATGGCCATGTCTAAACTGGGGTGGTGTAGTAGGCAAAAGAACGATGGATTTAACCCAGATATCTTGACTGGGGGAGAATGTATGCATTGTCAGCATTCCGTCCATCATTTGTTTGTTGTAACGCTTTTCGCCCTAAGTGGGATGGGTATTCCCAGACGTGGGACCCGTGCTCACTACGCCACTGGAGTCAAGCTATCCTGGTTGATGACGGCTGATAGCCAGAAACCGGTCCTAGGATGCTTGATTCCGGTCCAGGGAAGACATGGCTTGGCAGTTCTGGCTGGACTGTTCCCTTGAGGCACAGGGTCAAGACTGATTTGCATATGGCCATGTCTAAACTGGGGTGGTGTAGTGGGCAAAAGAACGATGGATTTAACCCAGATCTCTTGACTGGGGGAGAATGTATGCATTGTCAGCATTCCGTCCATCTTTTGTTTGTTGTAACGCTTTTCGCCCTAAGTGGGATGGGTTTTCCCAGACGTGGGACCCGTGCTCACTACGCCACTGGAGTCAAGCTATCCTGGCTGATGACGGCTGATAGCCAGAAACCGGTCCTAGGATGCTTGATTCCGGTCCAGGGAAGACATGGCTTTGCAGTTCGGGCTGGACTGTTCCCTTGAGGCACAGGGTCAAGACTGATTTGCATATGGCCATGTCTAAACTGGGGTGGTGTAGTGGGCAAAAGAACGATGGATTTAACCCAGATCTCTTGACTGGGGGAGAATGTATGCATTGTCAGCATTCCGTCCATCAATTGTTTGTTGTAACGCTTTTCGCCCTAAGTGGGAAGGGTATTCCCAGACGTGGGACCCGTGCTCACTACGCCACTGGAGTCAAGCTATCCTGGCTGATGACTGCTGACAGCCAGAAACCGGTCCTAGGATGCTTGATTCCGGTCCAGGGAAGACATGGCTTGGCAGTTCGGGCTGGACTGTTCCCTTGAGGCACAGGGTCAAGACTGATTTGCATATGGCCATGTCTAAACTGGGGTGGTGTAGTGGGCAAAAGAACGATGGATTTAACCCAGATCTCTTGACTGGGGGAGAATGTATGCATTGTCAGCATTCTGTCCATCATTTGTTTGTTGTAACGCTTTTCGCCCTAAGTGGGATGGGTATTCCCAGACATGGGACCCGTGCTCACTACGCCACTGGAGTCAAGCTATCCTGGCTGATGACGGCTGATAGCCAGAAACTGGTCCTAGGATGCTTGATTCCGGTCCAGGGAAGACATGGCTTGGCAGTTCGGGCTGGACTGTTTCCTTGAGGCACAGGGTCAAGACTGATTTGCATATGGCCATGTCTAAACTGGGGTGGTGTAGTGGGCAAAAGAACGATGGATTTAACCCAGATCTCTTGACTGGGGGAGAATGTATGCATTGTCAGCATTCCGTCCATCATTTGTTTGTTGTAACGCTTGTCGCCCTAAGTGGGATGGGTATTCCCAGACGTGGGACCCGTGCTCACTACGCCACTGGAGTCAAGCTATCCTGGCTGATGACGGCTGATAGCCAGAAACCGGTCCTAGGATGCTTGATTCCGGTCCAGGGAAGACATGGCTTGGCAGTTCGGGCTGGACTGTTCCCTTGAGGCACAGGGTCAAGACTGATTTGCATATGGCCATGTCTAAACTGGGGTGGTGTAGTGGGCAAAAGAACGATGGATTTAACCCAGATCTCTTGACTGGGGCAGAATGTATGCATTGTCAGCATTCAGTCCATCATTTGTTTGTTGTAAGACTTTAGAATTAGTGCATCGTGCTTGGTGGTACATCTACCCTCCACTTTATTGGCTCTATGCTCCACTGGAGCTACTGCCTCATCTGCAGCATACAGGAAAGGAATATATCTAGACCATGATGCAAATGAGAAGTTACTGAGCGGTGGAGGTTGCTTTGGCTTCAATAGTCGATGGACAAGGAGCCAAAATGCACACAGGTTTGGTGATCTTGCTGCCTCAATCAGTGAAACAATTATTTCTCATGCCACTTCTGTTTCAGCTCCGAAAGGTTTCTACTATTCTGCTTCCTAATTTGAAGGAGGGTAGATCTCGCATGTTTATTGGTACCATCTCGAGCCATTTGTTTTGCTGTGATTTTGAGCTTTTTTTCAAATGTCTGATTTTATCACTCATTTGGAGGCAATTGCTGAGAAACTTTTTTGTGTCTACTCGAGCTCTTGACAATTGGAGAATATCCTGGATGGACCTTAGGGTTATGTGCCAGGAGTCCACCGTGCCTATAAACTCAGATTTAGACCTCCAAAGACAGAGTTTAAGTTGTTCATACCTCTTGTTCTGGTGCTGTAATTTCCATCTGATTTTCTTAACTGGAGTTACTTCCTCCTGGAATCCTAATAGACTAAGGGGTTTTTTACAGTTACCTCTGTGTGTGAATTGACTTGTTAGGATAGCTTTATCACTGACCCCAGTATGTAACACTAAGAAAGATTACATTTTTGAGAAGTGCTGTCCTGAAACCCAAACGCAATCCAGGGTTGACAACGATTACCAGACATTCTGGGGAACGAGGTAGGTTGGTCTGGAGAAATTCTTCATTTGACACAGCGAAGGCCTAGATCGTTCATCAGAGTTTCAGCTGCTGCACCAGCCTTGTTAGTTTTGCCAGTAGTCTTCTTTATAGGTTGGATTCCCTATTCTGAATTGTCAATAATTTACCAAATTGGCATACTAACCCCATCCAGTAGGTCTGAGTTGAAATCGCCTGGAAAATCCACATAGCCTCTGGCGGTCTTATCCACTGATCTCTCACTATAGCAACTATAGGGCAGTTTTGCCAGAATGGTGGCACGGGGCAGTGCAGTAAGTTACTTTGCTGCACTACCCTCTGACACAAGGAAAGGTCAGGAATGCACTGTATTTATCCAATACGGTGCAGTCCTGTCCTTGCCCCTGCACTGGTGCAGTTTGGGCAGCCTGGAGACAACTCAGGCACCTTCACCATGGTGCCAGGGGGCCTGCGTTACAGGCAGGACTGTGTTGTGCAGTAAGGGGCACCTTCCCTCACAAAACACTCCATAGAGGTGTTTTCCTCTTTCTATGTGTGCTGTAGAATGCAGCACATAGAAATCGGAAAAGAACAAGGAGAAATACCCAAATGTCTCCACGTTATGCCTCACCAGGGAAGGCGTAAGATTTTGACACATTCCCAGGTCTACCAGTCCTTATAAATCTGGAAATGCATCAAAAACCATGGGAGGTGCGTGGAAACACACTCCGCAACATCCATGGAATGCCTCCCTTGCGCAGAGTAAGGCAACACAGCGATTTGAAGCCATTCAAAGACATGCAAAGTGGCCTTACGTGGCATCATAAATATGACTTGGGGCTTTGCGTCATGCATGTACCAAGTTGTGTGGTAAAAGCATGAAGCAAGGTCCTTGTAAATATGCCCCTTTGTTTTTAAGTTGTGTTTTCTTCTTTGCAAATTGTGGACTGACATATGCCTTAGCTATGATCACTGTTAACTTGGGATATGTTGGTGGAGTTTTAAAATCAAGTTTGGCTAAAACAAGATCACTCACACCCGTATGGAGAGTGGCTGTATTGGCCTCCAAATGTATGCTTACATGTATAGCCAGGAGGGGTGGCCTCCTTTTGAGTAGGATTTAATTGTCAAGACAAACCCTGGTCTTGGGTCTTGGTCTTGGTGGTCTTGGTGGTCTTGGTCTTGGGTCATTTGTTGGTTTGCCAGTGGAGGTGAATCCCTTATTGTAGTTTTTATGTTTTTATGTCCTTTATTAAAGATCCTTTATTAATGATGTTATTTTTTCTAGAAAGGGAGGCCAGTTTATCCATCAGGTGTAGGAAAAAACAAGGCATTTCAGTTGACTTGGCCGCTAGTTGCGCATTTGTTATTAGATTGTTCAACTTGTCAAGTTTAGACACTATGTCTATTGTATGAGTGACCAGCATTTGTAGCACCGAAAATTGGACATCTAGTTTGCCTGCATGAATGATGGCTGCCTGATTGTTTGTATGCATAGCTCTCGCTAGCAGTTCCTATCAACACAGAGCATGATAAGCTTGGTTAATTTTTTTGTTGAAGGCTACAGACACAGCTGGCATATCGTCTGCAGCCCAAGAGAGCATTTTTCCCACATGTTTTACTACAACATTTGTAGGAGGAATTTGTATTTCTTCTAGGCTGGAACCTACTTGTAGGTTTAAGGAGAGAGTATACTTGGCTTTTGAATTACTCTCTGCTGGTCCCGGCCTCCCCTCTAGCATGGGATTGCCTGCTCAATCCATGGCAGTAGATCCTCCCAGCTAAAGGGACCAAGATAAGTGTATTCTTTAACCTGAGAAGGTGAGTTTCCTGCACCCTTTGTTATTGTTTGATCCTCACCATCAGAAGACTCCAGAATTCACTCTTGAGCCTCCTTTGATTTGTTGCTGGTGATCTTAACCACAGATGACAGGGGATACAGTGGTTTTGCTATTTGACCATCAGAAAATGAAGATTCTAAATAGTTATTAGGGTTCAGGGTTGCTTGTACATCAAAGATGTTATCCAATGCCTCACCACCTTCAGGGGATGATTTCCAAAGGGAGTGAGTGTGCAGCTATTTCATGGGCACTGAAATAGATTTTAATATCCTTGTATGGACTGGGGATTTGCATACTTAGCGTCTTTTAGTCACTTTGAACAATACCAGAATGTTTCTAATATTCCTAGGGGGACCTGTTTTGTGCACAGGTTATTTTACACATGGCATTGGTATTCCTCTTCATTGAAGTCTTTTTAAAAAATGTTGTTTTCTTTTTGCTTGAAGGGGCCTGCAACATAAGGGAGCTGCAAGTTCTAATTGCTTGTCGTGAGATTGCTCACAAGTGGTTGCCAGAAGCGTTTTGTTGGATTTGTTCACTTTATTGCTGGTTTTGGCGCATTTTCCAGTGTAGTTAGGACTATGTATCTGACTGCTGGAGGTGGGGTGCGGGGTAACTCACCAGGGGAAGCAGTTTGCACTGAGATTTAGCACAGTAGCCTCTGCATCCACTGGGCTCTACCCTTTGAAGCAGCACACTAGTGTCGCACCACACTACCATTAACACCTCCCTTTGATTCAGGTGGCTTCTTCCCTTTTGCATTGATGTGTGCTCTCCTGTTTTCCACCAACAAACAAGCCCAACTAAGGAATGGCCAGGCCACCTCCAAAAACCTCCAGAGAAGGTGGCAGGGCATGGCTGACTGGAGGGCAGCAATGCAGTGAGACAGTGAGGGAGAAGCAGAAAAGCAAATGAGCAAGTTTGTGGGCAAGTGGGCGAGCGTGCAGTGAGCAGATTCCCCTAACGGGCAGAAGCAGTACCGCTAGAGAAGCCAGCAGCCTAGTGCTCTTATCAGCGTGTCACAGATTGATGGAAGTCACCCTGCCTCTCTGCACCTACTCCCTCGGTGGGGGGTGGTCTACGCTGCCGCACTCCATACCAGGCAACTTGCTTGCCTCTTGGCCTCCAGTACAACCTGCAGAACTACCATGTCACTGAGAATCTCTGCCACCAGTAGCTCTCTGCTGCCACACCCTCATCTCCTCGTTTCCCTCTCTGTTGCTGCACTCTCTTGTTGATCCCTGGCGCTGGTGCTGTTGATGAGTTGTCAGCAGCAGGAAAGCAAAAGGGAAGACTGACACCTTTGCCGCTTCACCCTGCTCCTCCCCCACCTTCCCAACTTTCTCTCCTCAGTTCACTGCTCTGCCAGTGAATCAGGGTTTCCTGGAATTCTATTGTGGATTTAATCCGGATTGGCGGATTAGCAAATTGCAAATTGGTAGCTGTTACTAGCTGTTATTAGGGCAGATTATGGAAAGCTATGGCTATCGGGTGAGCGGACCAGCAGGTGGGCAGAGGAACGCGCAAAACGAGCACTGAAATGGCGGTGGGTAGGGAGAACCTTTCTGTCGATGCCACCGGAACCCTAATTAACACTGCTCACGGCCGTTCGAAGCCCCTAGGTCACTGCGCTTCAGCTGCTGAAGGTTTTTTCGCCGGGAGCCCGGCCGATGTTGAAGCCAAGACTGAAGTCTCACGGAGGCAGAACCGAAATCACAGAATACTCGACACCAGGTCCTTGCTCCCCATGGTTTCCACATCCTCGGCCACGACCCCTTTGTGAGAGAGATATATCATAGGCACTGGTGAATCAGAGTGATTTTATTATGCTGAAGAGTGTAGGCAAAAAGCTTTATAATTTCAATATGTCTGTGAGTGAAGGATCAATTTAATTGTATTGGTGGGAGTGAAAACGTGTGCTCTGGATCATCTTGTTTCAGGCCTTTGCAGAGCAAGCATATCTTCTTGATTGATGTCTGTTGCTGGAATTCTATGTACACTCAATTATATATTCATCTGGGTTTGACGCTCAATACCACACATTCTTTCTTGATGCGCAGGTCGAAAATACTACCATTTTTAGTGATCACTGGCCCCTGGTTGGATCCTGGCTCTCCCTTTGTAAGGCAATGTGGCTAAGCTCAGTTCGTGGAACTAAGCCTGGGAAATTGCAGTACATCAATGTTAACTGTCCTTCTCGGCAGGGATGGAGGTAAGTCCTTATTTCACTTATGTTTACTGATCGGGGTTGTTGCTTAGTGACACCTGGCATGTTGTATTTGAGGCATTATCTAATTTGGAGACTCGTCTTGAATGTGCAATACATGTCCATGATCTGAGTGTTGCTTTGCTATCAGATGAATACACAGTTCTTTTTATTATTCTAAGAATAACACGGTATTATGACTTCAACTCAATGGTCCAGACTTGGCAGATCTTGCTTGTTTAAAGATACGGTAGCTTTTATTGGTAATTTTAATGTTTATATTTGCTGTGTAGTTGTGGATTTTATTTGCATTTGTTTTTGTAAACTGATGACTTAGTTGTTCAAATAAAAAATAAGCAAAAAGGAGACGATACTGATTTTCTTGTGGGTTAAGAAAGATGAAATCTAATGACTGACATATATTAATCATTTCCCAGCAGGCCATGCTTCCTGCTTTCCAGCCTGCGCTGCCTTTCCACACAGGCCACTGACAGACAGTTCAGATATCACTTCACTGGCAGCTGCTGTTCTCCCATGCTTCTGGGGAAAGAAAAGGTCAGCAACAAATGAGAAGAACAGCAAACTCAACGTCAGGCATGCCCTGATGAAGTTCCAGATATTGGAACGAAACGCGTTGCCTGGATTTTAACATTTTCATTTTTTGGAAAAGAATAAAAGAGATACTTTGAAACTTATATTAGAATTGGACTCTTTTCTGGTGCACTTTCTATCTTTTTCACAAGTTTTTGGATTTGCTGGAGAGTGGCACAAAAAAGTGTCAGGTGCTGAAAGATTAGTGCACAGGAAATTATACTCATTAGGATTGGTGATTTGGATGCAGACTATATAGTCCGCCGCTGATCTGTTTGGTTTCATATACTAAAAAGGGTCTGTGAACAGAATTGAACCGTTTGAAAACCCGACTTGTAATACTCATTCAGAGAGATTAACAGTAAAAATTGAATTGCTAGGGTCCAGAGCGGCTGTGAGACAAGAAGGTGAATAGAGGAAGCGGATAGTGGTGTCATACCTCCCATTATGTACAACGCCTGGTATTGAGCCATATTTGCTTAAAAACGGCCCGCCATCTAAGATTTTATTTACCAACATTTAGGCTCAGTTTGGCAAATTTTTTGGTATCCTATCCGTCCAACATATATACTGATAAACATCTGATACAGTGTCCATGTGATTCAACTACACACCAATCACAAATACATATGGCGTTTTACTGTAACTTATACAAGGACCAAAGAATTTGGATATTAAAACCTTAATTGAGGCACTTAAATATAAGGAAATGCAAAGAGGCCATGGAATATTTGCAGCTGTGGCAAACTTCTGAGGTATGTGCCACTATATATAGATTTATTGCCTCTGTAGTAAAACACTATTACTGGGAAATAGATGAGAGTCAGTGGCTGGTCCGCCACTCAGCAAAAATTGCTTTCCTTTTATCTGGTATGTTTTTTTTTTTTTTTTTTTTTAAAACCTTTATTTCTTCAAGAATCTGGACACAGCTATTCAGCCGACAACCCGGAGGTTCGGCAGCTTCGGTAGGAGAGTACAGAGAATCGTCCACAGTACATTGAAGGAGCAGTGAGAAGGTTCCATTTTAAATAATTACAAACACACAACAAACCCCAGCAAGGCAACAACACTGAATGCCCACGGTGGTAGCCCCTCAGGGGGAGCCGGACCCCAATCGTCTAACGGTCACAGTACTATGATAAGAGGAAAAAGGGGGAAAAGCAGAGGCCCAAGAAGTCAATTAACCATCACATCTACATACTGAGCTGGAAAGAAGGTCAAGAAGAAAGCTGTTCCTCGGGGGGATCCAGATCAGGGGCAAGACATATTCCCCCCCTGTATTGATTCCACCGCCCCCAGATGGCATGCCACCTCCGAGGGCGGCCTCTGGCGCAATATACTGTCTTCTCCCTGAGCATACTCCAGTCCATATTTTCTTTCCACGCAGTTAACGTGGGGGGCCCCCCGGAACCCCACAAGCGCGCGATGTCCCTCTTAGCAACCATGTTACCCAGGGTCACCCACTGGGTCTGTGCCTCATCATGGTCAGTGGGCCCCCAGACATTCAGGAGACAACACCGCGCTTCCGGCTGCATAGCAATGCCCATCACCTCCCCCATCACCGCATGAACTCGCCTCCAAAATTCCGTGATGACACCACATTCCCAGATGATATGTAGGAAAGTACCCACCATACCGCATCCCCTCCTACATAGGCCTTCCTCAGAGAATCCCATATGAACCAGTCGCGGCCCCGTCACATACACTCGATGCAGGATCTTAAGCTGCACCAGCCTCAGACGCGACGGGATCGCAACCTCCTTAGGAGAGGAAACAGCAGACTGCCAGTCCTCATCATCCAACTCGAGTCCGTCCCTAGTCCACTGGTCCCGCAGCCCCAGTAGCACATCAGCCCGAACATTTATCAGTTTCTTGTAGATGAGCGAGATCGTGCTCTCCGGCATATGGCCATCAAGGATCCGGTCCTCCAAAGGAGAGGACTCAGGCACCTTCTCACCCTCCACAAGGACTGACCGCAGGGCATGACGCACCTGAACATATCGGAAAAACTCAGACGCCCCCAACTCATACTCCTTCTGCAACTCTTCAAAGGACTTCACCCTACCCTTAATCAGCATATCTCCAACCCTGGAAATGCCGATCAAATCCCATTTATCAAACCCTTTCGTATGCCAAAGCCTACCCAACCTTTCAGATTCAAACAACGGGGCAGTTAAGGTGAGCCTATCCTTCCAGCCCAGAGAGTCAGTCGCCATCTTCCATACATGCACCGCCACCCCAGTGGGCTCCGTGAGGGATGAGTCGAGGGACCGCGAGTACAACGCCCTAAGATAGTTCCCACCGCGCAACAACCATCTGTCCATGGCATAACCAGGGCTGAGGGCCGGGCCATAGAAACCGTGGTTAATCGCGGACAACTGGGTGGCCCAGTAATAGCGTCGGATGTCTGGAAGCGCGATACCCCCGTCATACCATGGAAGCGTCAATTTAGCAATCGCTATCCGCGGCCTCCCATCCCACAACAGCGTCCGTTGGAGGCTTTCGACCTCCCGAAAGTACTTGGCCGGCACCCAATCTAGAGTGTTTTGCAATGCGTAGAGGAACCGAGGAAGGGACATCATTTTGAACAAGGCAGCGCGCCCGACGAGGGAGAGCGGCAGCCTCCGCCAGCCCTCAACATCCCGCCGTAGGCACGCCAGGGGGGGGAGCAGGTTTCTCTCATACCGCAAAGCGGGGTCCATGGAGATAAAGATCCCCAGATACACGAAGCCCTGCTGAGCAATCTGGATCGAGCAAGTTCGCGGGACCGGCGGAACCTCACCACTCAGGACGTATAAATACGATTTACTCCAGTTGATGACGAGACCCGAATTCCTACAGAAGGATGTAAGAACGTCGCAGACCACTATGAGTGAGTTCTTGGGCGAGGCAAGATACAACAAGATGTCATCAGCGTATAGCGAAATGCGGTCCTCGTGTTCGGGCGACCACCGAAGGCCACGTATATCCGGGTGCCAGCGTATCCACGCCGCCAGAGGTTCAAGAGCAAGGGCGAACAACAGAGGCGACAGGGGGCAGCCCTGCCGAGTCCCCCTCCCAAGCCGGAACGGAGTCGATGCCCGGCCATTTACCACCACGCTCGCAAGGGGTCCCTCATACAGCAACCTCACCCAGCTCACAAAACCAGGGCCAAAGCCGAACTTGGCTAGCACAGCCCACAAATACTCCCATTCCACCGTATCGAAGGCCATCGTGGCATCAAGAGACGCCACAATAGCCGGTTCTCGCAGCGTGCCAGCCCTGGCGATCACCCCATGAAGGCGCCGAAGGTTCAACGCGGTGTTGCGATGCGGAATAAAACCGGATTGATCAGGGTGAATCAAGTCTCCAAGTACCCTGACCAATCTGCCCGCCAGGATTTTAGCCAGGATCTTCGGCTCGGCGTTGAGAAGTGATATGGGCCTATATGAGGCACACTTATCTCGGGGTTTACCATCTTTATGTATCACAACAATTGTCGCCAGCCTCTGGTCCAACGGGAGGGTCCCACTCCCCCGCGCCTCCACAAACATGGCGCGCAGGTGAGGGGCTACCCTATCTGGGAACAGTTTATACAGGTCAATCGGCAAGCCATTCGGGCCCGAGGCCTTGCCCGAGCTCAGCGCGCGAATAGCTCCCGCCACCTCATCGACCGTTAAGTCTCCATCAAGATCATCTCTATCTACATCAGAAAGACAGGGCAGAGCGATATCCCGCAAGAGGTCACGCGAGTCCCCGGGCGGCCTATCCGACACTGAGGCATAAACCTTACGGAAATAGTCCGAGAAACACTGGACAATCCCCTCAGGTTCCACAATCACCTCTCCCCCCTCTCCCGTCAGCTCCGGCACTACTCTATTAACCCGTTCTTTTTTATCCAGCCAAGCTAGGAGCTTCCCGGCCTTGTCACCAACATCATAAAGGCGGCCCTGCTGCTCCCTACTGAGGGTCTTAGCGGCATTTGTCACAAGGTCCTTATACTCGGCTTGCTTCAAGCTCAGCTCATGCAGTGAGGCCGCTGTTACCTCCTCATCTAGCGCTCCCTCCAAAGCCACGATCTCATCCTCCACCTGCATAACCTCGCCATCTCTCCGCCGCTTGGCCGCCACTACAAGTGAGAGGGCCTCCCCTCGCAGCACGGTCTTAAATGCTTCCCAGAGCGACACTGCCGATTCCACGGACCCCTGATTATCCTTGAAATTTTTTTTAACTGTCTTCACCAGTGCGCTGCGCATCTTGGAATCTCGAAAGTACCAGGGGTTAATAGGAGCCACCCTTCCCCCTCCCTCTCGGCCGACATCCAGCCTGACCCACACTGGCGAATGGTCCGATATGCCACGCGCCATGTGCCTGGCCTCAGAAACCAAAGGGGCGTGCACAGCCAAAGTGAGCAGATAGTCAATCCTAGAAAGGCTACCGTGCGCCCCGGAGTGGAAGGTGTATTGACGCTGTGTGGGGTGTCGGAGCCTCCAGCAGTCTATCAGGCCGAGTGTGTCTAGGAAGTCTGGAAGCCACTTCTGAGCCCCCCCTGTGTCTCTGGGCGGGTACCTATCCAGCAGCCCAGAGCCGACAGCATTGAAGTCCCCCCCTACCACTAACATACCCCCCGGGAGATCCAGCAAGGCCCTACCCAGATCCACAAACGTGGAGGCCTGCAGGGCTGGAGGGACATAGACCGAAACTAAAACCAAAGTTCTACCTTCCCACCTCCCCGCCACCGCCACAAACCTCCCCCTATCGTCAACAACGGTGGAGTCCACCTCAAATGGTAGCGAGGCCCTGACAAGGATGCCCACACCCCTAGACCCGGAGGAGAATCCCGAATGAGCTATGAATTTATAACCCTTCCTATTAAGAGCATAGCACGTGTTACCTATAAGGTGTGTCTCCTGCAGTAGGGCAACATCTGGCATTGACCGTTTCAAGTGTTGCAAAACTATCCCGCGCTTAATGCGATCCCCCAAACCATTAACATTCCAGCGAATAACACTTAAACCTCTACCCCCCATCCCCAAACACAAAGAGGCCCCCCCCCCCCGAAGAGCCACCATGGGACAATACCGAAGATGATCACTACGCCTTGCAGAAACAGACCCCCCAACAACAACCCCAAAATCCCAACCATCCCCCCCACCCTGCACCCCTGCTGCAGCTTACAAAGCCCCCCCAACTTGCAGTGTGCCTGTCGCCCTACAAAACCCAAAATCTACAAAAAGAACCCTAAGGGAGGAAAGAGCTCCCCTCGTCCTCCCGCAACCCTCCGCATTTACTGCACTCTAATCAAGTCATCAAATAAAGTCAGACCGGCTCCGAAAAATCAGCCTTGCCCATCCCGGCCACTGTCCCCATCCGCGGCAGTATCCTCTCCCGTCCGCCGCCGGGGCAAAGCGTCCAGCCATTCATCGGCCATGACAGGAGACTCTAAGAAGAATGTCCGATCTTCGTACACCACACGTAGTCTGGCAGGGAAGAGCATGGCATACTTCAGATCCCTCTCCCGAAGTCGCCTCTTCACCCCCAGAAATCCCTGTCTCTGCCTCTGCACCTGCTGGGTGAAGTCCGGATAGAAATTCACCGACGCGTTCTGGAAGGGGACCGGGCCCGTCACCCTCGATGCTTGCAGGATAGCGTCGCGATCTCGAAAATGAAAGAGCCGGGCGACAATCGGCCTCGGTGGGGCTCCCACCTTGGGCCTCCCACCCGGCACTCTATGGGCCCTTTCAACCGCAAAGAACTTCCCAAGACCCTTAGGCTGCAGATGGTTAAGCACCAAGTCCTCGACGAGCAGGTCAACCGAAGCCTCATCCGAGGTCTCCGGGACCCCGATAACGCGCACGTTGTTGCGCCTGGCCCGGCTCTCAAAGTCCTCCAGCCGGCGGGCGGCGAGATCGCTCTCGGTCCTCAGCTTACGAACCTCGGTCTGCAGTTCCGCGACATCATCGGCGAGGCCCATGGTCTTGAGGTCCAGGGTTTTAACCCGCTCATTCGTTTTGCCCAAGTCCGCACGGATCAGGTTGACATCCACCAAGATGGCATCCACCTTATGCGCCAGGGCATCAAACTGTCTCCCAATCGAAGTCTGCATCCCTTCAAGCGCGCCCATGACATCCAGCAGCGAGAGCTCCGGGGCCAAGGGCGAGGCCTCCTTCTGGGTATCCGGCGACTGGCTCGACCCACTCGGTGATCCCTTCTGCAGAGCATAGCGGTCCATATTATTGACCTGAGTGTAGGCACCCCGCCTGGTAGATTTAGGCTTCAGCCGATCCACCTCTGCTTTGCCCGACATGGTTGGTACCAAGCAGGTCGGTTCAGATAAGACGGCCCTCTCTCAACGAGGGGAATCAGGAGTAATTAGTTCTGCAATGGGCCGCCAGAGTAGCATGTAAAGCGTCCAAAGGATAATAGAGCCACCAAGAGCTCTCCAGGGGCAGGGCAGACAAAGGGAGAGAAAGCGAAAGTGAAAGGACGGGGACCTCCATCCGACAGTTCACACCTCGCCTGGCCGTTGTTGTTCAACTAGAAGTCGGGCGTCCTGCCAACTCTAGCCCCTGGCATCCCTCGGAGATAGGCCGCAATCTTCCGCCATGCGTAACTCCGGTTCCCGGTGGGCTATCCGACCGCGGGTAGCATCAATCGCCTCCCTGACAGGTCATCTACACTATGCCATGCATACAGACAGGATTAGAGACAGGATAGTCGACGGAGGGCGCGAGGGTCTCGGGAGCTCGGAGCTCACGCGGCCATCTTGGTCAAGCGCTAGGCTCCTCCCCTCTGGTATGTTTTTTTAACTGGTACTAATGAGATGACTTTTACAACTCTATGCAGTTTATTTTATTGCTGGCTACCTGTTTGCCTGACACATATTATGGAAACTTTTATCATTTATATTTCTATCTATTATGGTTTGCATTACCATAACTGTGTTTGCATTCCACCACAGACGTGTTTTTTAAAGCAGCCCATGTTGCTTAAGAGAATCAGTGCTGCGGCTGCACTGCCCTGCGGAACTCACCATGGAAACAATCCTCCAAGGGAATGTTGGCAACCCTGTGAACAGGAACCATTCTTACTATTAGGGCCTAAAAAAAAAAAAAAGGAAATGTTCCCCCGAAAGACCGAAAGATAGGTGCACAAACACGAAGGATGTTATCTTTGTATACTATGTCTTCTCTCTCTCCCTTATTCTCTATCCTTTTCCTTTTCACCCACTCTTATTCTCTTAGCAAGACAGTGGATCAGGGGGACAACCAAGCATATATACTGTGTAACTGTATCCTCGACAAATAGAGCCAGTTTGGCTGCCACCCTGTAACGATAAAACGTTGATGTCTATATGTGTAAAATCAATAAAAATGTGTTGAAATTAAAAAAAAGAGAATCAGTGCTGCTTTAAAAAATTAAAGGTTTCAAGTCTGGATTCAAGTTTGGAAAGACATCAGGAGAGCAGGCAGTGGTCTCCTGGATCACGGCCTGCTCTGCCCAAAGCTGATGACACACTTCTTAGGGGGAAGCAGCTCAACAGGAACAGTTTCCTCTTTGTGAATTTTTTACCGTCTCCTTTGTGAGTTGCTAAAATTTCAGTGGTTTGTGACTGCAATTGCCTCGCTGCCGCATTACTCCAAGTCTGGAGCACATTTAAAACAATTTCGGAACCTTTTTGGTTCCAGTAACTTTAGAAGGGCCACTTGTGAATAGCAATGGGCTTACTCCTGTGTAGATGGAGTTTTTGTTTTTGCACATTCCTTCCTCAGCCCTTCCTTACCATTCTCTAAAACTTTGCCATTTAGACGTCTGTATTCCCTATTTCAATGCTGCTCCCCAGTCGTTTCTTCATTTACTACGAAAACAAGAACCTAAATATACAGAGATCTCTACACTTGTGGAGGAGAACTCTGCATAGAAAAGATAGGAGAGGCAGAGGGTGAGATCTGCACACATAGGTTTGCAAACGGTATTTTGGGGTGCAAAAGTAGTACTACTAAACATACCACAAAATGCAGTTTGTGCAAAGGGCTCCATGGGTTTAGAAGTATGCTTGGTGAATAAAATCACTTTGAATATCAGAAGAGTAAAGTTGTCTTTCAGAGTGTCCGTGTGAACCCGATTTATATGCAGATAGGAGTTAATGCCTGAATCAGGATTATAAAATGTGTGCAATTTCATATCTAGCATTATTTTCCTGTACACATTTTAGCAGGTATGGCCTGCAATTTGTGCAGGAAAACATTTCTTGTCTTTCTTTCTTTTGCTTTTTTTCTTGTCTCTCTGATATGCCACTAAAAAGTATATTGGGCCAATTCACAAGATTATTTCCGAGTTTGGAAATTAGTATTACAAGAGTACTTTTTTATGTACTCTTACATTCCTTTGTGAATAGGCACCCAACGTCCAACTCTATATTTGTAAAAGAGTAAAACTGGTTACGCTTATTGTAAATGAATATTTTCTGATTGCTCTCATTCCCATTTTAGAGGGCAAATTCACAAATGCATGTAAGAGTACTTAAAAGAGTACTGCATGAATACTACTTTATGTACATCTAAAAGCCTTTGTCCATAGAAGGAAAGCCTCATGTGACTTGTTGAAAGTTTGCTTAGACTTTTGAAATTATAATAATTGAGGAATGGAATTTCTGAGGTTTCTCAGAGTTGGGGAGCAACAGCCTTGGGTGATAGGCACCCCTCTTCTACTCTCCTGCCGAGCAGTTCAGGGTGTGTACTGGCTGAACAGAGGACAGGGGCGAACCTTGCCCCTCCATTTGGGCCTCTGTATCTTCTGTTTGGGAGAGATACCTCCAGAAAACTGAGCTTTCAGGGTGTCCTAAGTGGCTGTCCCTCCCAGCTCTTCTTACACCGTTGGCAACTTATTTCCCAGAGTGCAGTCAATGGGCATTTAGGGATTAACTATGACCTTCCTCTGGGCCCCCTCCTATACCATTTCAGTGACACCAGGGCCATAGGGCGGAAGAAGTCCTGCCCCTGAGAATAAGTTACCCTACACACCAGTCCAGTGTACTGATCTGGGAAAATCAGCATTTCCACCACCATGGTCTGGCTAGCACTACTCTCCCTCAGAGCAGTAACAGGGATTCCATTTACTGTGACCTGGTGGAAGTGATGACTCCCACCGTCAGGAATCACAAGTTTACCCTCTGGGTCTATCTCCTAACTAAGGGAGAATGGGGCATGTTCTACCACCTGCCCCTAGGGACTGCTTCCCATAGTCCCTGTAGAATTTCCACCAGTGCAGTGGCTTCTTAAGACAGAGAAAGTCCAGATCCTTGTGTCCTAACTGGGAACACTCAAAGCAGCGGGGTTGAAAATGGGGTGCACTGGGTCAACGCCCACCAGAACCTGCCCCGTTTTTCAGAAGGGGCATGGGAACCCTTTCATCTCACCTTACTCTGAGACCTGTCTGTGTCTCCCTGGACCTCCTCTTCACTCTTGGGGAATCTGAACCACCCTTCTTGTGGTCCCTCCCAGGTACCTTCCTGTGGACTCTGGTACTGAGCCAGTGGTCTGTCTCCTTAGCAAGCTCTCTGGGGCCAGTTAGCTTACTATCCAGTAGGTGTTGGCACAGCTCTGGAAAATAATTGCATTCGTTAGTTGGCAATCTTCTCAGTGACTTTGACCATGAAAAGGAGGAGAGAGATGGGTCGGTAGTTGTTGAGGTCTGTCGGATCTGCTGAGGGCAATTCGAGGAGGGGCTTGACTTCTGCGTGTTTCCAGTTGTCGGGGAATGTGCCTGCTTCGAAGGTGGCGTTGATGGTGCATCGTAGCTCAGGCGCTATGCCGGTGGTGGCTCTGTGGAAGCTGTGCGGAGGGCAGGGTCCATGTGGGCTTCTGAGTGAATGCCTTTCATGGTCAATGCAATGTCTATGTGGTGACTGGGGTCCAGAAGGAGGTGGTAGGCTGGCTGTCATTGCTGGGGGGAGAAATGGGTTCGGTGTCCGGAGTCTGTTCATTGAAGTTGTCATAGAGGGATATTATATTTAGGTGGAAGTAGGAGCAGAGTTTGTTGCAGAGGTCCTGGGAGGGTGTGACGTCCATGGCATCGCTGGGGGGCTTGATTATCTCCTGAATGATGCTGTAGAGTTCCTTGAAGTTGCTGTCTTTGGTGTGGATTTTGTTTTGGAAGAAGGTCCTTTTGGTGAATCTGATGAGTTGGTAATATTCCTTTATGGCATTCTTGTAGGCGGAACAACAAGCAGCAGTCTCCTTGGCTATTTCCAATTTTAATTTAGCCAGCAGCAGCTTAAACTTCCTTTTAGCCCTTCTGTCCTCCAGTTCCTTTGGGGATAGACCATTGGAAGACACAATGCTCCCATCCCTGGCAGGGGCTCGCAATGTATGGGTAAGTCTTCATCCTCCTCTTCAGGATGCTGCAGCCCAGGACCTGTGCCCAGGTCCTTTTCCTGCTCCCCATAGCCTCCTCCTCCTCTGCTGTGTCTAGCAACTGGTGGGCTTCTTCATAGGCCTTGAGGGCCTTCTGAAGCTCCTCCTTTTTGGGGCCCACTTTTCCTGGATGCCTCCTATGTTTACAAAATCTTGTGAGCTCAGCTCCAATGTGGCTCTCTGGGTTGCTGAGATCAAACTCCATACTTGCAGGTAGAGTCACAGGCAAAGAAAGTCAGGTAGAATGGGAGTGAATTGGGGAAAAGCAAAATTGGGCAATTAAGGAGAATTTTAAAAAGTTCAAATCTGGTACCAAATTGTATGGGATTTTAGTGTTACCCTAATTACTGTATGGTACTGCAGAACCACAAGTCCTGGATCCCACAACTGAGCATAAGGGGCGTGGGAGCCCTCCTCAAGCAACAGCCACAATCCTTGCCCAAGCTAACCACAAAATGTCACTAAATTAACTTAACAAAAACAGTCAAGCTTAACTTAGAGGCAATGCGTTAAGTATTTATGCAGCACACAAACAGCAATAAAGTGAAAACACAACACAAGAAAATTCCACACACATTTAGGGAAATAGAGTAGAATTTAATAAATTATGTGACACCAAAATGACAAAAATCCAATCAGCAGTTCCGGAGATGTGCAAATATAAAGAATTAACTTAAGTATAGCTCCTGAAAGCACTAATCTCTACTAGTGGTTATCTAATAGTGTGAGACTGGTTGAAAGTCACAAATTCAGCCCGACCTCAATGAAGTGACGGCCGGATACAGGAACCAGGTTAGTCCTGAAAAGGTTACCTCCTAAAGTCCAGTATGAAGAGTTCCGTTGGCGGCAGAGGAGACTGCGTGAAGGAGGGAAAGCACTGCAGATAGTTGTTGCTGTAGCATGAAGAGCAGTCTACGTGTCACAGACAGTTGTCGCTGTAGTAATAAGGTTCTGTTCAGAGACAGTTGTTGCTGGAGCTTCACATTGGCAGTTACTGTGGGCTGTCAATGTTGTAATGCGAAGTGTAGATCTCTTATTAATGGTTGTCGTTGGCAGTCACTGTCGCATGAACAGTTGGGTTCACCAGAGTTTCGAGTGGGTGGTCAGTGCAGGTGGGATGATCTAATCACTAGAAGCCCAAAACTTTAGGTTTTTTCCTTTTCTTCAAGGAGGAGCTGAACTAATGTCATACCAAGGGTCCAGGACTTGGGAGGGACCTTCTGGGTATCAGAAATGTACTCCAGCGGAGGTCAGCAAGGCTCAGGTAGGTCCAGTTGCAGGTCCAGGAAGGACCAGTGCAGCTGGTCAGCTGCAAGAAGACCTTGGGAGCTTCTTCTGTCCCTGTAGCTCCGAAGAGGTGGTCAGTTGGCTGACCCTTCACTTCAGTCTGAGATGCAGTGTGCAGGTCTAGTCTTCCATCTCAGACAGCAGGAAAAGTCTCACGCAGCATGGCACTCCTTCTTTTGTAGTATCCACAGGACCAGGAATGTACTGAGTGGGTCAGAGGGTCCTTTTTTAAAACCTATTTCCCCTTTGAAGTATCTGGAATTTCCTGCCTCCTTGCCCTGGTCCCAATCTGTCTGCAGACATAATAGGCTAGCGTGAAGTCCTTGGTTTATGAGCTGAGACAGTGCCCCTGAAGTGCAATTGTGACAGGTGACAGCTCCGCCCCTCTCATCATGTCAGGATGGCATATCCGCCTAACACCAAGCCCTCCATTGTATGGCTGTCTGGGAGGAAGCCACAAAGGTCAACTGCCAAGTACACCTAGTAATGTGACCAAGGAAAGAGACTGCAGGTACTAAATGGTTAGGACAAGAACACGCAGACTTTCTGAAAGTGCCATTTTCAGAATTGTGACTTAAAACCTGACTTTACAATGAAAGAGAGTTTTAAATTAGAATTCCTCAGACACCAAACACGATATTCTCACCTGCTCCCAAACAAAAGTTATCACTTACTAAATGTAATAAGGTAACCCAGTGGTATGCTATTGGAGAGGTAGGGCTTGCAATAGTAAATAATGAATTTGACAGTTTTTCACTACGAGTTAATGTGAAACTTAAAAGTACATGTACTCCGTTTCAAATACAATGCACCCTGATCTATGGGATGTTTAGGGCCTACACGAGGGGTGACTTAGGTGTAAAAAGGAAGGTTTAGGCATGGCAAAAGGTTTATTTTGCCAAGTCTAAATGACAGTTTAAGACTGCACAAATGGGCTGCAATGGCAGGCCTGAAACACGTTTAAAAAGGCTACTTCAGCGGGAGGCACAATAAGTGCTGCATGCCCTCTTGTAGCATTTAATTTACAGGCCCTGGACACCTGTAGTACTTCTTTGCCAGGAATTTATAAATCAATTAAATGTGCCAATTGTAAGTAAACCAATTTTACCAGGATTAAAGGAGAGAGCACAGGCACTTTAGCACTGGTTAGCATTGGTAAAATGTGAAGAGTCCTAAAGTGAGCAAAACTGAGTTCAGCAAAGCAGGAGGGGTAAAGGCAAATGGTTTCGGGGTGAACCTGCAGAGAGGGCCACATCCAACAGTCCTCATTGTTTAGTGGCAGTTTAAAACAAAGGAGTGGGGGGTGAATGGAATTCTTTCCTGTTGAAATGAGAAACTCTCCTATGGGAAATATAATTCTTTGCTCCCATCTTAAGTCAAACAAAACAAAATGGTCCTTTTCCCAAACCTCATGTCCACTGAGTACTCTGAATAAACAATCAAAGAAAGAATACATTAAAGAGGAGATTTTTGTAACACAGCACTACCAACTGAATGGCTGATCAGTGCTTCTCTGAGGAAACTGTATAGAAGTGGAAAGAGGAGCATTATATTTTATCTGAAGGCCCGGATGTTTGCCTTGTTTGCCTTGTTGATAATGTATTAGAGGAACACATTCCACTATTGATGTGATTCAAGGATGGGGCATTTACAGGTGTATCAGGAGTGTCATATGTTTTTGGGAGGCGAGGCCTTTAGGTAGCCAGTCAATTCAGTTGGCTTTAACCACATTTTGCAGTTTACTTTCAGCTATTTGTATTAGATTTCTGTAAGCTTGAGGATTCTTTGTACTTGAGGAAGAACAGATCTAGTTTCAGCTCATTGTGTTTCATGAAGATCAACAACACCCACCTACTTTACTACTCAGGGAATCATTTAACCTGGCTTGTTGTTGATCTTGTGTGACACAGGTGTGTAGTTAAAGCTTCGTGCTACTCCAGTTTTTAAGTTTCTTGTGTAGCAGAAATCTATAAAACTTCATTAATAAAACAGTACACTGATTATTGGTGAAAATGATGCCATGTAATCTAGCATGATTTAAATATTTTCACATTAGTCTTGTTACTTGAAATTGCTGAAATTAAGGTATTAGCCTTGTTTGTGAAATTATGCAACATTTGCAGTAATAATTTATCGCAAGTTTGGCATTTGCATAGAAAGTTTCCACCAATACACGGAACAATGTATGTTTTCAGTACTTTTTCAGTGTGAATTGCATCATCATGTTCAAAGGGGATCCAGGGATGCCTTTTGGGCTAAAATGGAGAGCCAAATGCCAGTTTTGCATTTTGCATTACTTCACACATTCCATTGTAATTTCACATAATGTTTCTGGAATTTTGCTTAATTACACAAAAGCAATTACACTAAGTTCACACACTACTAATGATAGATTATGGTATTAAGGTGTATGCAAAACCACAGTATGGATAACCTCAATAATACCAGCAAGGAAAGTTGCAAATAACATAAACAATCGGAGGTATTGCTTGCTGTGATATGCAAAAAGTGTAAGATCTTATATTTTGAGGTTGTAATTGAGTTAACACAGAAATGCATCAAATAAGTGTTCTCAAAGTATTTCATATAATCTGTAACATAATAATATAAAAAGAATACCCAAATATTATTAAATATAAAGCTCTACAGTGAATAGTAGATAAGAGTGTTCTTTTGTCTGCCAATGCAATTTGTTGAAACAAAATTCATAAACATGTACAAAGGGCTCACACCAACATAAACACAAGTTTAAAACATAGGCGCTGACAAATATTATATCCAAAACTGAGGATAGTTCAATTTATTCCAACCATGATGCAGTATAGTCAGAAGGCCAGTAGCCTGCAAAAAATAGCTATGTTTCAGTAGTTTTAAAAACTTTAGGACCACTCACATATCTGGCATATGATTACATTTACTGGGGAGTCCAGACCTTAGTTCCTACAAATCTAAAAGTCAAACATTTCAGTCACAACCATCCCCTATACTAGCAGCAAGGAGTCAAAGTACTGCACCAGTTGGATAATAATCCAAAACAGAGAAAGAGCCTCGAGTCAGAGATTTAAAGCAGAATACCAACTCCACGTGGAAAGAAATCGATATAACTTTCCCAATAGAAGTAATTTTTAAAGTAGCAGAGTCAAACAAAGAATTAACATCCATATACTACATTGCACGAATGAGTTGCTATTGATAGATCTTCTTACCACTCTTTCTCAACATGTCTCTAATCCTCTTAGATATGAGAAAGGATAATGTATCTATCAAAAATCAGCTTAATTCAAGTCTCAAAAATCTATGTTCTTAAGGTAACTCACAGTCCCAGCAGTAATCCAAAGAATATCAGCCAAAGGTTCATTAAAGTTCCCCAATCCATACATGTACTGAATTAAACACATATATAAAGTCTTTTTAATGCACATCCAAACCTGGTAGCCCGCCAAAAGCTGTGGCAGGTTTTACGGGATATTGGGATGCCTTTGAGTATCCTCTCTATTATAATTAGACTCCAGGAGGATAACTTCGCTAGAGTAAAATGGGGTTAACAGGGACAACTTACAAACCCTATTCCCATTAACAAGGGTGTTTGGCAGGTCTACATCGTGGCCCCTATCCTGTTTTCCATGTACTTGAATGATGTAGTACATTTCTTATCATTCATGTCAATGATGCTCCCTCCCAGACTGGAGCAAAAATTCCCACTTTACTTTTTGCCGAGGGTGCTCTATTAGTGTCTCAAACTCTAAGTAGACTACAACGTTTACTGAATTGTTTTGAGGAATTTTACTCTCTGCATGGGTTGGTAGTTAGTCCAGTTAAAACTAAGTATATGACAATCAATCAACATAAATAGTATAAAGGGAGGATGATAATGGAAGGGGTAGTGTTAGAGAATGTAGAGGCCTTTGACTTTCTTGAAATTAATCTTTCATCTAAAATATCATGGAAAGTGCATGCCGACAGAAGTTCCCTAAAACTCAAACAAGTTGTGGGCGTCATATTGAAAGAAAACAGTACATTAAATCTCTATGACTCAAAGGCTGTGGTTGCTGTCCTCTATGGTGCTGAGCTCTGGGGCTTTCATAATTTAAAGTATCTGGCCAGAACTGAAAATAAATTCTTAAGATCCTTAGTCTCCTTCCCCCTAGTACACAGTTAAATCTGTTAAAACGTGATAGGGGGAGGAAACTGATTATAGATAAAGCAAGAATTAGACCAGTTCTGTACTGGGGGAGGCAGAAAGCCTCACCGGAACTAGCTGCCCTAACTGAAGCTTTTAAAGAGGCAGCCAAGCAGAATAGATTCAATAAAATAGACTAGCTCAATAACCAAGTAGCTACTGAGCTCTTTGGATCTAAGGATCTCTGGGAAAATTCTTCCACCAGGCACCTCCAGACTAAAATGAGATTTAAAGATTTATATTGGTCTTGGATAGCCTAGAATGACGCCCAGAAAACAGGAAGGGGTACTTTGTCGAAAGAAGTCACAGAATTCAAGACCACTAGTGCCTTTGACAATATTTGGCCCTTATCACTGATCCGTTGGATACAAAATTATATATTCAATCCAGATCTTTGCCTCTTAACAAGTTTACAAGTAAATGGTCAATTTCAACAACTTTATCCATATTATGCCCTGTTTGTAATATCTACACTGAAACTCCAGCTCATGTTCTGTTTGCCTGTGTTGCCTATACACGACGTAGGCTTACATGGATTAAATCAGTATGTGCCCAAATGGGCACATTGAATCATCCAGAAGCTTTTAGAATGTTAAGAACAGACCCTAGACCATTTTAAGTTTGTGCCAATGCAACATTTTTGGAAAGGATGTGCATTATAAAACAGAAAGCCATGCTAGCCCAAATGCAAACACTATAGCTCAAGCATTAACTATTTGCTTGTATGGAAGGAACTAATACTACCTAAGTGCAACCCCGGCGTCGAATTAAAACAGTGTTGCATAATCCTCATTGTTTACGTAGTGAACCTGCAAAGAGGGTTTTGTGTAATGATTAGGTTTAGCTAACTTCTGTAGGCCATCGACCCCAGGGGATCCTTCTTGGCTACAGATGAAGTGGAAGTTAAGTACTTCTAGAGAGTTAGCTAGAATTAACTTGTGTTTGAGTGCCCAGAAGGATTCTGACGGGGCTTGACCGTCAATATGAAATTAAAATGTGGGTGTTTTGATCATAACCTCAAATATTTACACCTGTTAAATCTGGTAGTAGTTCTACTTTTAAGATTTGTATTGTTGTTGACAGGGCTTGAGTGTTGTTTGCATATGTTAGAATTATATTAATGAATGGAAGCTATTGTAACATTGAATTTTGCACTGTAGAAATGGACTGTCATGTCACACTTTCTGCTTCATACATGGGCTACATGGATATCAAGCTTTTCTTTTACATCTAATGGCAATACATTTCTTTTTACATTTTACTAGAAATGGGAACAATGTTTGCACACAACCCATATGTTATGGAACTAAGTGACAATCTGTAGTTTAGGAATTACTTTTACATACTGTCTTTGTAGAAGGGACAAGATATGGACTTGAAATAAGATCTTAATCCATTATGCTTTATTGATTGTTTTTCCACAACTTACAATTCCCACCCCACTGCATGCACCACAGCTCACCTAGGAAAGATGGCCACTAACTGGAGTACTTCCAATATTGTTAAAATTACAGGGTGACAAAGTAACACTGTGAGGTAGTGGAGAACAGAATTTTTTAAGAAGCAAGGGCACACTTACAAGGGGATGCCTCAGAAGCAAAGAGGAAAACCATCCATGAATGCGAGGAGGCTCCGTTGAAATACCCAAGAGGATATTGGGCCAATGATAGATAATGGAAACAGGTGAAGCACTTCTCACAGTAGTGCAGCCCATCCAAAAAAGGGCCTTATTAAATCTACCTGCACTCACATAAGAAATCATCACCAATCAAATGTATTTCTCAATTCAATAGAAATGCATGAAAGTTCATATAAAATATCATTTCTTGTAATACAAAAGCTGAACCGTAAAAATGTTGTAATACAAAACAAACAATTATCTTTTAAAATTGATATTTGATGATAAAATAGACAAATATAGCGGCATCTTAAATTTCACAGCAAATCAAAATGAAGCACAAATAATTAGCAAAATCTTAGCTGCCATAAAATCAGAGCCCTCAAATACAGAGGGGCCTATTCCAAGTTTGGTGGTCCACGGACTGCCAGATTCTGGGGGGCGTGGCGGTGGTGGTCTCCCGACTGCCCTATGATGAGTAGGGTGTTCGGACCGCCACAGCCCTGCTGTCAGGGAACCGCCATTCTGTGGTGGTGGTGTTGCAGTGGTTAGAAGGCTGCAATATGCTTGGCAGGACCGTTGCAGTCCCCGCCAAGCATATTCAGAGTTTCCTCTTTGCCGGCGGTGTCATGGAGGTTCTTTCTCCATGAACAACGTGGCAGAGAGGAAACAGCATGGACCCCTGTGCCACCTCCACAAGGGATGCACACAGGGGGGTACAATAGATGCCCCCTTGTGCGCATGCACCCCAGTTCCTGCACGACAAGGAATTTTTCTGTCCATGCTGTGCAGGAACTGTTTTGGCGTTCACATTGCGGTGCCCATTTTTAGTGGCACGGCTGTGGGAAAGCCAAAAACCAGCCTGGCAGACAGGAGGAAACTCTTAATCTGGCAGGTGGTCTGACCAGGGTTTTGGTGATGTGGCGGTGGGGCGGCCCCAGCACCACACCGCACAAAATTGTAATCAGGCCCTAAGTGCATACTCATAGCACAAGTGTAATTGGTATACCTGGTACACAATGTAAATTAAATTTGAACACCCAGAAGGATATCGGGTCAATCACAAGTAAAGGAAACCAAAGAAGCAAAGCTGTTAATCTGATGACTGTGCAGCCCGTATTGGAACTACCTACAATCGAGCGAGCAAAAAATCCATAAGTCACAACAGCAATTTAACATGAAACAAAATAAGGTGTCAACTGTAGGCCACCATCATTTTATAGTATCAGAGCCCTCGTGTACCAAATGGATACTGGCAGCATGAGTACAGTGTATACACCTGGTATACAACACAGAGAACTGGAAATAAAAATAAGCAGCTGCGGTTTAAAATCCACTCATAAGCTTGAATGGCACTGCTCCAGAGGCACCAGTATATCCACTGAAAGGGTCTGATGTAGGCACAGACAATCAACATGGATGAGGTCTTATACTTGAAATACTAAAAAACAAAACAAAATAAAACTAAGGCAGAAGTTAGGAACACGCCCATGCCACAGGCAAATGAAGACTGCTGAAAGGTTGAATCCAATAGAATCAGAAAGAATTATTGATGCAACTCATAAAAATCAAAGACCCACTCCAATTACTAAAATTAAGAGTCACCTCAAACTAAAATTCTGATACATGCCTCGATGGAATAAGGACATGAAGCTTGCGGCATCAGCTTCTTTCATTAGCATAACATTAAACAAAAAGTGGTAGCCTCAACCGAATGTATCAAGGGAGACAAACAATTAGTTTGAAGACATTGCTTGAATTTACTTGTGTGGTTTAAAAGATCTCTGTCAATGTTTCTTCATTTTGTTTAATGTATACTGAGTATGATTCTTCAAGACTGAAAGATTTTTTGCAAGCTGTCCTCTTTACTCCATGTGTCCTCCCACCATGCATCTCTGAAAAAGAGAACCTTAGAAGACAGGGGCCCAAATCGCATAAATTGAGAGAGGTCTCTGCCATGTTTCCAGGCTGACTTCTGTGGAAGAGTTGAAGCATAATTATTTTATCACCATAGATAGTAGTTCATAGGTGTTTGTGACTGGAACTTTAAAAACGTGTTTTTCTTTACAGAATATAAAGCAGCATCTGTTGACATCTCTGAAGAAACAACATAACACAATACAATAACATAAGACAAAGAAAGCTAACACAAGGAAAATGTACCAGCACACAACACATACACAGTGAAAATAAAATTCAACGCAACAACTGCAGTGCAACACAGCAATGCAATTCAGTAATGCAGCACAAGAACACAACAGCACACAAAATAGCACATTACCTTCACAAAACTGTAACAAAAAAATGCACAAACCTTCATGTCACACATTACCAACTCCACAAATCTGCTTTTATAATACAGTAGTTAAAGGTGTTACCACTAAGCACTGCTGTAGATTCCACCAAGGACATGTAATAGCATGAGTCAAAGATGTTTGTGATCGATCCCTATATATTCTATTCACCAGAAGCAGCTCACACAGGTAATAGAAGTGGGGCGGGGCGGGGTGGTGTGGGGTGGGGGGTGGTGGAAGTCAACAGATGACGGGATAAGTAAAATTAAATAAATAAATAAAGCCACTTTCTTTGCGCTCGCCGCATCGCCAATGTGATGCAGCGAGCGCAAAGTAAGTGGTTTTATTTATTTATTTATTATTAAGTATCCCATCGTCTATCGACTTCCACCCCCCACTCCTCCTCCGATCTTACCTCTCCACTCTCTGTAGTGCTAATTTCTCAATTATACTACAAGCTCAGTGAGTTCATAATGTTTACACCTTTTATACATGTGTTAACAAGGATTTTCACAAAGATTTTTCAGTATATATATATATATATATATATATATATATATTACATGGTTAAGCCTTGATCTTTAATGTTTGACAATGGGTTTAAAGCTTGTATTTCACAGAAAAGTGACCTAACAGTAAATTATTTCCCAAAATTCAAAGGATAAATTAATTAGCAGGACATTTCGTTCCCCTAAACAATTAGAAAATGTAAACACAAAGGGCCATATTTACAAGGGACATCTTCCTGCATAAAAACAATCAATTAAGGTGATTTCCTCTCTCCATGCGTGCTGTAGAATGCAGCAAGCATTGAAAAAGGAAAAAACCAAGGAGAAATGTAAACTTTTCTCCTCGTTGCTCCTCGCTACGCCACCCCTCTGGTGGCATAGCATTATGACGCATTTCCAGGTTCACAATTACTCGTAAATCTGGAAATGCATCAAAATACATGGGTGTTGCATGGGAACACCCAGAGCACTCAAAGGTGCCGATTCCGATCCGGGTCAGAAAGCACTCCGACCGAGCTGGATCCGGAGTGTTTTCCGACCGAGCCGGAGTCCTGCAGCCCGACCGAGCGAGTACGATGCTGCCGTATGCTGCCAGACTCAGTTCGGTCGGACTCCTATAGAAGTCAATGGGAGCCGGTCGTACGACGCGTACATGGGCTCCCATTGACTGAATGGGTACGTCTCACGCAAGGGCGCCCCCTACAGTGAGTACGTGTCGGTGCCATCCACACCATACATGCCTGTGTTTTCAGGGACGCTTGGGTCTCCCCATATGTCTGAGTCGTAGGGCTGCGGGTGACAGGGGGTCTGACGTGGACCCCCAAAGGCAACCACCAGGACGTTTTGCGAGCCGGACACTCCGGCTCACACAGGCTGACCGACGTGTGCATCGTACTGGCTCGGTCGTATATCGCATCCATTGCACGCCACGGTTAGCTTCCGACCGAGACATACGGAGCGGTTCGGACCCTGAAACGACTCGGTCGGTGAATTTCACGTAGCTCGCATCGTACTTTCCCGCTCGTACAGCTGTATGAGTCGGGCGGAAAACACGTGTACGGCTCGTAGTTTTTCCGGCCGGATTGCGTTCGGTGCCCTTCCAACCCGGATCGGAATTGGCCCCAAAGTGTTACGTAAGAAGGGGCGATATTTACAAGCACACATAAAACCACGCAGGGTGGCTTTATGTGTCCTTGTAAATATCGGGCAGCGGGTTGCGCCGCCGGTGCATCACACAATGTGATGTACCGGTGGCGCAAGCCACTTGTAAATAAGCCCCAACATTTATTTGTTCTTTCACTGCTGATTAAAAAAAAAAAGTACTATCACAGTGCTGCTTTTTGACCATTAATCAGCACACTTGACAATGGCGCCCATGCAGACCCATAATTGATGCAAGCACGTTACCAATGAATCCTCTCCAGTGTGTGAAAATAATCGTTGTAAACATAGAACTCTGTCAGCAAAGTGTTACACTGCCCAACAGTGCACATTATTTTCTTTCTTTATATGTTTTGTTAAACGTATTCTAAAGTGTTAATGTACTACAAAGAAAAGCACATTTAAGCATGCATTTTTTAAAATGTACATAGCATGCAATATAGCAATATTGGCCTCAATACAGGCCCACATTATGCAGTTAACCGTTATATACATATGACATTGATGTAACGCTAGGTTTACCACCTCATCGAACACGAAACGCAATCCGATTCAGCGGAATTCATGGGGGCTGGTAGCATAATGGAGTTAATTACGACATATGTAGCAGAGACCGTCTGCAAAAGTCGTCTATGTGCAGCAGGAGCAGGTCAAGATTTAGCTACTTTCTTGTGGCTTCTTTATTTGTAAGTTATTTGAGAATAATGCTATTGATTGGGGCAGATCTAACTCACTAAAACCTATTTGAATCAGATTGGCTTTGCAGGTGGATTTGATCATGTTCTTACTTGGTTTCATTTTCTCCTTCTTCCCAATCCCCAGTGGACTGTGCTGCCGAGCTCGCAAGCAAATTGCCCTAAATGGAGTTCTCCCTCTGCCATATACAAGTCTGACTATTGCTTCTCATCTTGAAAACTTTGTGCATCCTCCATTCCTTCTTCCTTCGCGGCCCCCTTTTCCAATTAAAGTGGAGAAGTTTGCACCAGACCCTGCTCCCAATTAGATGAATTCTGCATTGCCAGCCACGGTCTCCAGATCTTCCCGAACCTCCCTTCATTAGCCCAATTCCTCAGGGGCTTCCCTGGCTGCCTGCCAGAGAAATGTGGCACGAATTGAAAATCCGCACACACGCGTTATCCCCTCAAAACAATTCTTGAATTTAAGTAGATTGCTCCTTGGACCCAGCAGGAGGATTTTTAAGATGTCACTCAAAGGCAGAGAGAGGGGAGGAAGAAGAAATGATTTATTAAAAAGGTTAAATAAACTCCCAGACATATATTAGACTACAGAAGGGCAGAAGGTGGTGGCCAGTTCACCCTGCTTTTTTCTTTAGACACTTTTTTTGGTATTTCATGGAAGATTCTTAAGACGAAGCGCGCGCATATCTGATAGAGCCACGTTTTCTTCGTCATGATCGTCGTTTTTGCACCTCAGGCGTCGTCTTCGGAATAATACGCAGATGTTTTTCAGGCTCACCTTCGTAAGAGCCCGGTATGTCCTGGCATCAGCCCTTCACGCCTGACATTCAGCACAGCTAACATCTTGTCAAGCTGTCAAAACAGAACAGCCCTTTTGTTTTGCACAAGCTTGCTTTAATAGTTTAACTGTACTCCAACCGAAAACCCTGCCGATGCTCCTTAATAACATTTATATGTTCACCGCTTTTTAATGCACACATCTCGTCCTAAGAGCTGTAGCATAATTATTTTCATTCATAATGTTTCAAATATTAAGCATCAGGAGAGCAAAGCGGTGAAGTGAGAGGCAACCGCAGTGAGGAGCAAAACTGTCAATAAAACACGTTATTATAAGGAAAAAACAATTGGCAGACCTCTTTTAAACATTGTTTTCAGGTCACTTTCCCCCCCAGAATCTTCAGAAGACTTACAATGGGTCCAGGGCAGTGGTCGAAGTATAGAAAAAAAATTAAAAGGCACTGTAACCATGGGGACAATGGGGGCGGTGTCAGAGATGTAGCTAAAAAAAGTTAAATATTCAATAACTATTTTATTGGCCTTTCTAACCTGCAGGAAGCTGCATGTAAATTATAGTGCATACACCTTAATAAATACCAGTTGGTTCATGTGATCACTTCAGATGTCTATGAACCCGATTCGCCAACTGCCTTTTGGAGGAAGTAAGCAGAACTACAGTAGTACTGCTCACCGACTACAAAATGCAATTCACCAGCCTAAAGCCAAAGGCTTCCTATCCTGTGCAGAAATCCCCACCACAGATTCAGAGATCCCCTTGCATGTAGGTATACATTTTAATAGTAAATGTGGGTGGGACCAGGGGGATTTATGGGAAAATCGAGAATAATTCCTCAAAAAAAGCTGAGGATTAAGACAATTTTAAGGAGGGGCTGGGGAGAGGCATGCTAATACAAACCACACACAAGAATAAAACTGCAATTTAGAAAATATACTTTTAAGGTGCAACAGTGCTAAAAATGTTAAAATAGGTTTAAATATACTCCAGCCAGTGCTAGGAGTAAGTAAAGTACTACAGGGGCAACCACTGGTACTCGTAGCACGCTCCCATAGAACACAATGGAGGCAGGGAATTAAAATAACACACCATTTGAACTTATGTTAAATAAATGACATTACTTGGATATTTAAAGTTTTATATATTTAACTGATAAAAAATATATATGATTATTGATTAAGAATTTTATTTATTTACTTATTTATTGTGTTTTCTAAAGAGCGAACATGACCATCACGGTATCAGAGCGCTGTACAGAGAGAGGGCTGCTGAGTGCAGTTCCGTAAGAACAAACTAGGATAAGTTGTACATAAAATTCGACAAGCAAGGTATAACACTGTAGGATCCAGTATCAAACGGTGGGGGGGGATAAAAGCTTCAAAATAGTTATTTTATGCATATCTTTCTAGCAATACAGCTCTGACTTCTGTCTTCCTTTTTAAAATAAATTACATTACTGTTTGCAATTTTAAAATGATAAATTGCATTAATATATATAAATTATTTTGTTCATTATTACACATTTAATTTGATGATTGAATGTGCTTTAAACATTATTTCTAGCTTCATAATAAACATTTGAAAAATAATCTATTTTTATATCATACATTGAAATACATAAATATTCTTTAAGGAATAAAAAACTGTAATCATTTTCCCTATACTTTCTGATAAGGAGATCTCCACCTCAGGGGCAGAGAGCTCCTCCAAAAGTTACAAATTACTAGTAGTAGCTGTACACTTGCATATTCTGACACAGGAGGGTATATACACTCCCTCATTTGATGAGGCGAAGGCAGTAAATCTATACCTAGGCATGAATCTCAGCTTCGGAAATGGTGAATAGCAAAAATGCTATGTGGTATACCTAGGTATAGGACAAAATATTCACTTTAGTAATATAAATGTAGCAAATCAAACAAGCGGCAGTTCAGGGAACCAAATCCCAAAATAATTCTTTATTGCAGCAACAGAACAAAGTGAAGCATTTTGACCTCTGTCTTCATCACACAAACGCAATATCTGTTTTACACATTACATAGGCCTTACTGTATTGTAATGGTTGCAAACCCTTCTGGTTATTGTAGTTCATGATGAAGGAGATATTTTTCTCTCTCCAATCCATAATAGCATAATGTAAACTATTACATATTTGACATTCAACAAATATGAGTTCATTTTTTGTGGAACTTACTTTAGCAACAAAATAAATCATTATTCTTCTTATATTCATGTGGAGAGCTATCCATTGCAATTTAAACTAAAACATTCAATCCAATTGACCATAAATTAATACTTAATGTATTCAACTTTTTTCATTTCTTAGGGGAATGTATACCAATCAATCAATCAAAAGAACTTAATTACTGTTTCAAAGGTTTTTGCAAAGATCATGAAACAACTGAATTAGATCAGAAAATTAATTCAAGGATATATCCTCCTAAATCGTTCATGTAGCAATCTTCCTACTAACTAGCCATGAAACAAGCTAATCACACCAACATTTTCCTTCATGTTATTTTCCCCTTAAGACATTCATCTTTATGCAATTTGCCATTTGCCCTCTAGTTGGATATGACATGTCCATTTAAAAAAAAAATTATAGATTTTTTTCATATTCATGTTATCTTTGTCCAGCCATTCCTCAATAAACGTTTTTCTTTTTCTATCTCTGTCCATCATCACAAACAAAGGTTGCAACTCTTAATCAACAGTTTCCAATTAAAAGTTAAAAATCATCTAACAAGATCAAAGAGTCTGAAAAGGCGACTGCATGACTGGGAACATCTTCACGAAAAAACATTAATCTACAACATTTCATTTTCACCCCATTATAGATGCACATGACGCTCTTCATCTTGGTTATGACCATGTGGGGTTTTGTTTTGTATTTAATGATGTACTTGGATTCAAGCTATCTCACTAGGTGTGTTCCTCCTCTAATGAGTTTCTCCACAAGATCTATTCACTAGAAAAACAATATTGATGTGTCTCCATCATGTAGTATAGACTTTGAGAAAGCCACGATTTAAACTATTTTAAATATTTACCCCCACACAGCCATATAAAGCTGTGACTATCATTTCAATCAAAGCATATGGAGAGATACATCCAAAAATCTGCACTAAGGCCATGAGTGTTTGGCGGTCCGACTGCCACCTCCACGGCCTCCAGGATACCGCAGCACGGGCGAGCAGTTAGTTGTGCTGTCTGAAACACCGACTGTGCAAACGGCCCTGTTCCCTCCAGGACCCCAGCAGGCTGCAATGTTGGTGATGTGTCCTCCCACGCTGTCAGGGCCACGTGTACCCAGTATTATGACCACACAGCACACAGTAATACTGGCTGACCCCCAGCAGATGTTACCCAATGGCAGTAGACTGCCACAGTAGGCTCGCAAACAATCACCTCAACAGTGACCATTGGATGGGTTTTAAAATACACAGCTGATGTGCTTTTGCCATGTGGACATGCCTGAAAATCACACCATAAAACACACCACATCCCTGACCAGGATCCTTTGCTTCTCATCTACAGCACAGAAGGTAGTAGACACCGTTCTGACCCAAGGCAGCTCCTTATTTCTTTCATCTCACGATTTAGCAATCACCACCACCTGTAATTTTAGTTTCACACGTTTTTACCTGTACCACTTGTTTGTTTTTCCTTTCATACAGTCACTCACATTCTTTTATCGTGCCTGTCCCAAAAAAAACACGGTTCACTGAGGCTGAGTTGGCACTCATGGTGGATGAAATCATTAGAGTAGAACACAAACCTTTTGGTTCCCATGTCCAGCATACTCCTCTCAGTAGAAAAGCAGAAATGTGAAACAGGAGCGCCAACAGAGTGAATGCTCTTGGTACTACCCTACACACAGAGAACGTAATTAGGAAGAGGTGAACCGACCTCTGGTTGAGGGTGCACACCTGGTACAACAACCACCACCTGGAGGCCCAGAGGACTGGTGGGGCCCTCGCAGTACTCCATTATGATTATTTCCCTAGGAGGAAAAGGTCTTGGCCATCCTGCATGCTGAGGGCTTGACAGAAATACCTGGGGGAGTGGACTCTGGTAATTTACACTTCAATAACTGTCACTATATCACAATGTCTTGTTTGCTCTCAATTCTGCTATTGTGTTGTCTATCTACTTTCCTAATATGCAATACTTAAAGCATCAGAGATGTTGGTTTCTCTGTATCAATGTGTATTGTTGCATATAAGAGCACATGTATCAAACTCTATGACATGCCACATGTTGGAGTGGTGTCAGTAAGTGGATTACCATAAGAATATCATTCCAGGACCCATGATATATGTGAATATGTTAATGTATGGTCGATCCCAAATGCATGTTGCTAACATGTATGGTACACTAACCATTTGTCAAGTGTTGGTAAAGTGAGAGTGAAGTGACTCCAACTACCATGAGACCGTGTGCGTGGAACTCAAACCAGGATGCTAAGCTCCTTTCCCCTCTTCTCACTTGTCTGCCATGTCACAACTGATGTTCACTCATCATACAGGTTACCATTTGTCAAGTCTTGGTAAATTGAGATAGAAAAGCTACTACCAATAACATGATGCCCTGTGACTGGAAATCTAACCAAGATGCTAGGCTCATTTTGCCCCTTCTCACTTGTCTGCCGTGTCACAAATGATGTTTACTCATCATGAACTGTGCAATGTACAGACAATGCTCTACTCAGATAAATGTCTGAATACTTTGCTTGATGGTGTCCTGGTCTCATCACCTGAAACTATTGATGGCATGAGTGACATCCTAACAACTGGGTACCCCTAATATATGTTAGCCATGAAGGAAACTCAGCTGATTAGCAGTGGCAGGTGACCCCCTCAGCACTCCTCACATGATTAACAATGTTAAATATACAACCACATTGTGTGTTTTCCTGTATTATACACAACTAGGCCTTGAAATGGTCAAATACACATTCGACGACAACACTGTGTTGGTTGAAATGTTTTGGAGCCTAAAGCCAACATGTTATATATCTGACATCTAATGAACTGATGAAATCTACTACATGTATTGAATGTCTTCAAATGTCTAGTAACCAACTTCAACTGCACGCAAATAGATGACAATACCAATCTCTATCTATTTTATTTCGTTCTAGGTCCCGATTTACTTTGACACAAACAACGTGGATGTAGATACCTCACTTCCACCAATAACAATGTTCTCTATTTCTCAATAGGTCGATCGACTACAGCACCTGCCCAAAGGTTGGACACCGAACAGAGTTCCACTCCACCCCATGATGATGCCCTCAGTGATGACAACACTCCTGGAGATGGTGAACGTGGATGACGGTCCTGGCCCATCTAGCCAGCCTGGGTAGACGGCAAAAGTGGGGCTCACTTCGCCCACAATAACACCTCCCAACACAGCTGCAACAACACAGCCAACCATTGAACCCTTAACCTGTGTACCTAGCACAGTCAGTACCATCCTGTGCCCCCAGTCCTATATTGTAAGGCAGTTATCACCCTCCCAGTTGCTGAGAAAACAAGGACACGGTGGGAGGGTACAGCCTGTGACAAGGACACAGGCCTGAGGGGGTAGGGTTTGTGCGAAGGCAAATATGGGCCCGCAGAGTGAGCCCATTGGGGCCACAGACATCCAGGCTGCCATCACCCAAGTCCTGGAAGTCTACCAGGAATCCGAAGGTGTGATGGGCCAGGTACTTACCAACATTTGGGAAATGAAGCAGCTGCAGAGGGATACATACCATGAAGTTGCCAGAATACACAACAAGGTGACCAGCATCAACACCAACATTACCTCCCTGGATAGGGTGCAGCGGGATATCAACACCGCTCTCTGTATGGTTTTTCCACCTGCATCTACCCCTGCCTGTGGTCAAAGTCCATCCAAGCCCTCAATATCTGCCACAGGAAGGGAAGCCCTGTCAGAGGAGGACACACCGGCAGACACCCCAGTTTCAGCAGCTACATCAAAAAGAGGGGACGTCCACGCAAAAATCCAGGAGGTGGGGATGGCAAGACACTACTGCCAGTAAGAAATCTTGCACCTAATTTCCTCCTGTGTGTATTACACATTCACTTTGTGGACTATTCCTGTCCACTTTTCTATATCTGATAGGAGGAGTACATTGGACTTTGGACTCCAGACAATTTGGACTCTACAACAATGGTTTCATCCACCATGACTGAATACTTCAGTTTTATTTTTCGCTATATAATCTTTAGTACATTTCTTGATCTTCTCCTTTTTCACTTCATTAAATATACACGTCACCAAATCATTGTCTCCTTCTGTAATTCTCACATATAACAATGTGAATGTACTACCATGTGAACTTTGCAATGTCAGAACTAGGTATTTCTGTGACAGGCATTTCCAGTTCCAATACATGTCCACTTCATATGTATAAACAGCATCATATACCTGCTAATGTCACAAATCTGAAGAGTTCAAATGATGATGCCATGGTGAAGGGATCTAAAACAGACCTACAAAGAGAGGGATTAGCTAAGAAACCATATATATGGCACAAATCACATTGGCAATTCCTAGAGAACACAGTCCCAGACAACATTTACAGCTAACCAAAGCTACACTTACAAAGCAAACACATTAACCCGGTTATTGCCAGAGCCATATATTTCTAGTATGTAGCATTAACATTCTCCTCACAACCTCACTACAAGAGTTGCAATAATAGTCAGTCATCACATCTCACACCATACTTACACTCAGGAGAAGATGTTTTGAATGACATCTCAACACAAGTCCATTCTTTCCTCTTCACCACTATCATCGCCATCATTTGGCATTTCAGGTTCCTCACCCAGTGGCTCTTCATTACCTGCATCCTCTGCGATGTAAGAGATGCCCCGTTGCATGGCAATGTTGTGGAGCATGCTGCAGGCCACGGTGATCTTACACACATTTCCGGGTGAGTAGAGGAGGGATCCCCTAATCTGGCCTTTAGGAGCCCAAAAGCAAACTGCATTGGCCGCCGTGTTTCTCCATGGGCCTCCCTGAAGCAGACTTCCCCAGGCGTAGTAAGAATCCTCAGCAGTGCCAACAACCATTGACGGTTGGGATACGCTGAGTCTCCTAGAAAGGAGACAAGCAGAAGTCCAACAGTGAGTTACACACTTTCAGATTATACTACCTGACATTACCCACACAAAGTTAAGAAAGATCACACTTACCTACAAGTGAGGCCCTCTCCGGTAGTAGTTGTGACATCAGCTGGGGTATGGTGCTGTTCCACAGTATGAAGGAATCATGTGCAGATCCTAGAAACTGGGCACAGACATTTGAGATGTGCAAATCCGTTAAACAGAGAACTTGCATGTTGATAGAATGGAAGTGCTTACTGTTGTGGCACACTTGTTCCCCGGAGTGCGGGCTACTAATGCAATATGGGTGCATCAATGGATCCATTCACATGTAAGATGTGACCAAAAACATAGAAATCCATCTTCACAGTGGCTAAATTCTCACATCTGGGGAACTGGATATAGCTGTTCACGTGTCTCTTGGAGTACCCAACTGAATATAGGTTGTGATATTCCACCTGCAATAATGACAGTGAATTGAAATGAGTCAGTGGCCAAAAAACGCAATACAGACATGAGTTTCACAAGTGGTTGGACATCAAAAATGTATATTGGTCACAGTGTCCAGAGTAACATATATGAAGAGTAAGGTAAAAGTCATGTGCCTGAACATAAATTCTTCATAAAGTATTACATACCAACATTGGCAAATATTAAACATCCACCACTCATCCCCCACGTGAGCTTCACATGTCTGGAACAGAACTGTGGACATCACCAAGGCCCAGATGTAAAAAACTAATTTTCGGTTGCAACCAGCCCGAGTCACAGAATCGGGCCATTTGCAAACGGAAAAATGCTTTTTTACATGAACCTAGCCCTATTTGTGATTCGGTAAACTATTACCAAATCACAAATAGGGTTTGTGATTTTGTATTAGGAAGGGGCGTGTTTACGGCATCCCTTCCTAATACTGACTCGCAGTGGTATGTGTGAATGCTTTGTAAACAATATTCGGTGACAAAAACATTCGCATTTTACTACCAAATTCGAGTTGGTGGTAACCTATTCGCAAATGGAAAGGGGTCACCAATGGACCCCTTTGCCTTTGTGAATGTTGGTTAAAACATTTTTTAAGACCAGGCAGCGGTCTCACAGACCACTGCCTACTCTTGAAAAGCATCCTGTTTTCCTTTAAGGAAAGCAGGCTCCAAAAAAAAAATTGGTTTATTTAAAAGCAATCACAGACATAGTGGTCAGCAGGACACCATTCCTGTGAGTTCAGCAATTCCCAATGAGTCGCAAACCGAGACCTACCTCATGAATATTAATGAGGAGCTGGATACCCTGGTTGATGAGGTCCTTCCCCTGTATGGTAAGCTCTATGGCTCACCAGAGGAATAGGTAGTTATCTCAAATACATATGTTTTTTTTTTTTTTTAAATTTTCAAAATCCTTTATTGACTTGTAAAAATAGCACAGGACCAATCATCTACGATCAATCTAGCCGTGAGAGGGCTCTGCCTGACAGTTGGGCAGTCAGGTTAACGCATACACAGCCATTTAGCCGACATCCCGGAGGACCGGCGGCGTTTCAATAATACAGCATATTCAAAAACACAATCATGCACAGAGCATCAATAATGGTTGCACCAGTCCCCAGTCTCTGACTCCGACTACGGTTATATATGTGAGGCTTAAAAGTGGCCTCCGATGCCTGCACTCCAGGCTTAAACCAGGAAGTTCTAAACTGGACCCTAACCCCAACCACCCACCCCACCCACCGTACGCTGGCTATCTCCCCACGTCTCCCGTCCCTATGCACATTGAGCCGCAGCCCGATAATCCACGCACAACCATCCGCAGCACCCTCCCGCGAGCAGTCCGCATCCAACCCTACTTTAGACATTCACCCCCCGAATCACCCCGCTTGAGCGTCCTGAACCAGTCTGCCAAATACCCGTCCACACTCACTTCGTGCAGGCATCCATCCCAACAGGCACTCCAGAGTCCGTCACAATCAGACGCCCCAGAGTCCTGGCCGTGTCCCGTGCCACTCTCGTCCAAATCACGCTCAGTGGGTCTTTCGTGTTGTGCCTCCCCCTGGCCAGCCGTCTCAGTGGCCCTGGAAGTCAAATACGTACTGTACAGCCGCCAGAAGTTCTTGGGGCGACTTTTCGGCGGCAGTACGCTGTACGTCTCCGCCTGTGTGCTGCAGTACAGCATTTCGCTAGCCCAACGCTTCCTGGTGGGGAGTGGCCCCCTCATCCAGCATATCGCCACAACTCTCCTAGCCAGTAATAGCGCTATATCCGTCAGGTGCCGCAGCGCCGGTGGGAGCGGCCTGGAGTACCCCAGCAACGCCAGCGATGGGTCAGGTAGCATCTCTGTTCCCAAAATCCGGCTCAGTTCCTGGAATACCTCCGCCCAGAACCTAGCAATTCCCGGACAGTACCAGGCCATATGTATGAAGTCCGCCACGAGGAAATGGCAACGTTCACACTCCGCTGTTTGGCGGAGCCCGTACCTATGCAATCTCTCCGGGGTGTAATAGACCCATTGCAAGAACTTAAAGTGCACTAGTCTATGCCGGCTGTTCAGCGACACCTTTCTGGTGCTGGCACAGCAGTATTTCCACATCTCATCAGAAATGTCCATATGCAGTTCAATCTGCCAGTCTTGCCGCGCCTTTGTGCACTGGCGCTCCGTGCGCTGGTCCCCCATCTTGGTAAGGGCCGAAACCAATTTGGACGGCGTCACCATTTTAATAACATAGGTGAGCTCCGGGACTTCCGGGGGTTCCACCATGCCCGGCCCCAACAGGGCCGACAGAGTGCTACGGACCCTATGGAATTGAAAACGCTGTAGGAGCGTGGGAGTAGATTGGGCCCCGCCGATCTGCTCCCATGTTTTTACCACCCCATCCTGAAACAGGTCCGCCATCCTGACGATGCCTAAATGTCCTAACGCCTGCAGCACCCCTTTCTCTTGCAGAGGGGGGAGCCAGACCACCCACTCCACCAGCATCAGCGGGGAATACAGTAATGCACAGTCTTGGGCTTTCATTAACGCCTGCCAGGCATGATTCGTGGCTTTGAGAGAGTCCAAACTGCCCACGCGGCAATCAACCGGCTGGAAGACCGTCCACCCCAAGCCAGCCTGATTAGGGTCTGGGTCAGCTGCTTGAAAAAGACCTTAGACAGCACTATAGGGAGGTTATTGAAGAGGAATAGGAATCTCGGCAAGACCACCATTTTCATGATGGCTATCCTCCCCAGCAGTGACAGGGGAAGCCTATTCCACACCTCCACGTCATCTACCAGATTGGCGTATGCTACTCCGTAATTTTCCCGAAGGAGGACCTCCGGATCCTTGTGAATCCGTATCCCCAAGTACCGAACCGAATCCGTCGTCCACTGTAGGGGATATTCCATCGGGAACGGTAGCGTAACCGGGGTCAGCGGGAACGCCAACGACTTACTCCAGTTCACCTTAAGGCCGGACAGGGCACCGTACCGGACCACCTCCCTCAGCACCGACGAAAGGTTCGCCTCTGGGTCCCAGACGTACAGGAGCGTGTCATCCGCATATGTTGATATACCGATCTTATAGGTGGGAAAGCTGATGCCCTCGGAACTGTGGTATTCTCGTATCGCACACACCAAGGGTTCCGCCACTAACGCATATAGGAGGGGGGAAAGGGGACAGCCCTGCCTGGTACCCCTGCCGACTTCGAAGGCCTCCGTAACCCAGTCACCTATCCTCAGCCTGGCGACAGGCCGGTAATACAATGCCCGAGCATCTGTAAAAAGGGTTCACCCAGACCAAACATCCTCAGCACCCGCACCATAAAGGGCCACTCCACAGAGTCGAATGCCTTTTCCATGTCTAGAAAAAGGGCCAAGGCCTTGCACTCCGGGCGCACATGCTGCATGGTGCCTAAGACTGTGCGGATATTATAGGTTAGGTATCTGGCCAGGATGAATCCCGCCTATTCCGGAGCTACGAGCTCCGGCGCCAGCAGCGCAAGACACGTGGCCAAAACCTTAGCGTACAGCTTGGTCAGGGAGAGAGGTCTATAGGATCCGCACAGATTAGGAGGTTTCCCAGGTTTCAATACAGTGACAAGCAGGGCCTCTCTCATAGAAGCTGGCATGCACCCTTCCTGACCAATATCGTCGCATAGCGTTATCAGGTGCGGGAGGAGCTTATCCTTAAAGGCCTTGTAAACGGC
Organism: Triturus cristatus; assembly: GCF_964204655.1. NCBI lineage: Eukaryota > Metazoa > Chordata > Amphibia > Caudata > Salamandridae > Triturus > Triturus cristatus. The sequence goes on along the minus strand of NC_140589.1, from coordinate 633,096,851 downwards.
CACCGTCAGTCCGTCAGCCCCTGGGGCGCTACCTGACCTCATCCCCTCCAAGGCCTCAAGTATCTCATCCCCTTGCACAAGTAACATCAGGAATTCCCTCTGCGAGTTGGACAAAAAGGGCATTTTGATATAACTGAGGTAGTCCTCAATTTCCTCTTCCATCCGAGAGGACTTAGATGTGTAAAGTCCAGCGTAGTACTCTCTGAATTCTTCTAGTATATCTTCCTCTCCAGTAATCACTGTGCCTGTAGAGGTGACAAGCTCGTCGACGACCAGGGGCCTCCTGGAATTCCGAAGTACCCTCGCCAGTAAGGAGCCCGGACGTTCACTCTCACCATATGTTCGGGCCGTAGCATACTTGCCCATATGTTGCACTTCCCTATCCGCCTCCACATTGTATTCAGAGACCAACGCTTGAATCCGAGCTGCGATGTCGGAGTCCGCAGCCACCCGATGTTGCTCTTCTAGCTGCGCTAGTTGCGTCTCCAAAGTCTTCAGTCTCTGCCGTATGGACTTGAGAACGCCAGAGTGCTTGGCCATAGCCATGCCTCGGACGTACGCTTTGAACGAATCCCACAGCGTCTGAAAACTCTGCACAGAACCCAAATTCTTTTCGAAGAAGGTGTCAATGTCCTCCGCCAGTTCGCCCCTAAATACCTCGTCCAAAAGTGAGTAGGGCGGGAACCGCCATGTGAACGGCGTGATGCGTTTAGCCGGTGTGTCGAACATTAGGAGAAGAGGGGAGTGGTCAGACAGCGTACGCGGTAAGACCACGCACCCCTTGATCGCCGCTAGCAGCGACTGCGATGCCAGCCAGTAGTCAATTCTAGTGTGCACGTCATGGAACGCAGAGTAGTGTGTAAAGCCCCCTTTCCTGGGGTGTCCATGCCGCCAGACATCCACCATATCAAGCCTGGTCAGTTCCGCCTGCATGTGCAATGTGGCAGCCGCCAGACCCCGCAGCGGCCCCGAGGAACGATCCATAGTCGGGTCAAATATGAAATTGAAATCGCCCCCCCACACCATACTGGCGTGCGGGTATCGCCTGCAATGCGCGGCCAGAGTGGTTTAGAACGCTGGGTTATCATAATTGGGTCCATACACGTTAACGACCATTAAGTCATAACCGTTCCCGACGCATCTGACAATTAAATAGCGCCCCTCGGAGTCCACTTCCAGTACCGACAGAGTCAGACGCGATCGCGGATTCACCCATGTAACCACCCCTCTGGAATGCGTAGTAAAGCCCGCCGCAGCGCTAGTGCCTGCCAATCCCCTCGCAGAAAGCATTTTACTCGTGAGAGGGAGATGCGTTTCCTGCAGAAGCGCCAGATCTATGTGGTGCCTGCGGAGGTAATTTAGCACCTTCCTCAGCTTGCGAAAATCATTCAACCCTCTAACATTCCAGGTCAATGCTCTCAGAGTCAGGCCGCCGCCGTCAGCATTCGTATCACTAGAGGCTGCCATCACCGCCATGCCGCACCATGTAAACAGCAAAGATGTAACCCCCACAAAGTGCCACCCCGTAGAAGACACCTGGCAACATAGTCAAGACTTGCATAGGCAACGCGGAAGACATACCAATCAGCGTACAGTGCGTACCCCCAACCCCCCACCCCAAACATCCACCAATGTTCGCTACCCCCCACCCACAGCCGACCACCCCCAACCTGGCCAGACAGGACCCAGACCCCTCCCCCCTCCCCGCCCAACAACCAACTTCTGGAACTTTCCCCAAACCGGCCCCCATAGGGACCATGTGAGCAAACAGCGTTGGGGCAGAGGTTACCTGGCCGGGTACAACCGCTACCTGTCCACAACCCATAGTTACGCAGCGCCCCCGCTCCCTCACCCCCAAATAGTCATACTGCGGGAGCTGCTCTCTTGACACCCCCATTAGGGCCAGGTACATCCCCCATTATCCCTTTACGGGTCCGAGTCCTACACCCGGGGGAACCCTCCCGGTGACCCCGAGAGGCCTGAGCTACCAGCCCCCCCCACCTCTCCTAATCCCAGGCACAGACCAGCAAAGCGATTGTTGATAGCAGACCCATGCAGGGCCCTCCGGCCCCAGTGAGCTCGAAGCAATCAAGTTTCCTGCAGGTGAAAGACAACAAATCCGCCCCCAGGAGTTCCACGCTGGGAAGCCCACCAAGACTGTTAATGCTCAAAGAATCAGAAAGGTCTCACCAAAGGTCAGCAGCGTAGTCCTTGTGTGCAGCACCACCGTCCGCAGTTGTCCGTTCAGCACTAGGCGTTCCGGTCGCCAGCCTGAGCTGCGAGCACCCCCCACCCAGACCACAGACCCAGACCACAGGGCCACACGCCAAGCCGGGCCCCCGGCAGCAGACTAGTCCTGCCCCTCCATAGTTGAGGACTCCGCCAAAGTGTCGTTTTGCCCCCGAGGACTGTTCCACTGTTCCCTAGACCATTCCTTCAGGGATTTCTGCAGCTCCTTCGGGTCCGTAAAGAAATGCGAGCGGCCCTGTCTGTTGATCAGAAGCCTCGCCGGGTACAACATTGCATAATCCAGTCCGAGGTCGCGAAGTTGTTGTTTGTACGGGGCGAAGTGTTTCCGCTCTTCCTGCACTTTCGCCGTGAAGTCAGGGTAGAGGGAGATGTCCATTCCCTCGTATTGCAGCTTCCCTTTTTCTCTAGCCACCCGCAGGGCTGCATCCCTGTCCCTGTAATTGAGTAGCTTAGCTATTATCGGCCTCGGTGGCGCCCCCGGCCTTGGGCGAGGCCCCAGCAAACGGTGTGCACGCTCTACAACGAACATGGGGGAGAACCCGTCCGCCCCAAGCAGGGAATGCAAGAGCTTTTCCACAAAGGGTTCCATCCATCCAGTGTGAGTCGACTCCGCCACACCAGTTATACGAATGTTGGATCTCCGCGAGCGGGCCTCCAAATCCTCCGACTTGTCCTGGATGACCTGGAGCAGTCTGCTGAAGTGTTTACGGTCTGCATCCCACTCCGTCTGCGCCTCCTCCACGTGTGTGACCCGCCTCTCCGCCATGTCCAGGCGCTCCGCGTTCTTGTCCACCCGCTCCGACATGCGGTCCATGCGGTATGTGAGAGCATCCAGCTTGGCGTCGATGGCAGTCAAATTGCCCTGCAGGCCCTTATCCATCGCCGCCAGCATTTCTTTGATGTCCGCACACATTGAGTTCTCCGAGGCCGCGCCGCCGGTGGGCGCCTCCGGCACCGCTACCGTAGACCCCTTCGCCTTCCGTGGGTCAAAGGATAGCTTAGGCTGAGTTTTGTCGCCCTTGCCCATGGCGACACGGAAGGCCAACACCTCCACCAGTCCAAGGTCTCTGTGCGACCACCGACGTCGTAGGAGTCTGTACAATATGCCGCGCAGCCCCGTGAAGCGAGAGCAGCACCAACCTGCGGCAGGCCGGGGCCCTCCCCTGCCTCAGCCTCGGCATACACCCCGGGACCGGTCCCGAGGGCCCATCCGCACATCCGGTGAGTCCAGCCGCGGGCTCCGTACCACCAAGCGACTGCCCCCCAAGTAACAGGGAAGGGGGCACCACCACAGGGGGGCGCCGGCAGGCCGCACCTCCGCGCCGGTCCAGGGCCACCTCACCGAGGATCACCACCGGCCCAGTCACTACACCGTCTCCGCCAGCCGCCAAGGATCGCACCACAAGCCGCAGTAGGGAGGGGGGCACGTCAGACACAGCTCCGCGATGGCACCGGGGTTGCAAGGGGCCGCTACTCCTGTTCAGGCCTCCCAGGAGATGCCCGATGCGGCAACGCTCACCTCAGGTGGACCCCCCGCACGGGAAGGCTGCCACCGACCAGGGCCCCCCGGATCTTCTCGGGCCCAGGACGTCGTCCACAGCGGCGCGTGGACCAACTCCGCCTATCTCCCGGATCTCCTCGTCGGAGCCCCCACCTTCCACCGTGGGGGCGCCCGGGTCCACACTGCTCTCCGGGGGGGGGCGCTCCCCGGCCCCTCATGTCCGCACAATGGCTTTGTCCAGTCGCGGCAGGGTGGGCCAGCAGCCAGCAGCCCGGCCGCACGTCGCTCCACGCACTGTGGGTAGCATCCCAGGACAGTCCGGGGATGACGGCCCAGTCCGCCCGGAGCCCCGCCTCACGCTGTCCCAGCGCCGCACGGCTCAACCGCCTGCTCCCGGGGTCCGCACACCGCTCCGTCAGCTGCTGGGAGCACTCCCCCGTCCAATCCACCGTGTAGCTCCGCAGGGCAGGATCGTTATCAGGATTATGCGAGGGCTATGGTGGAGAGCGCCGCGCTCACGCGTCCGCCATTGCTGCCGGCAAGCTCCGCCCCCCATCTCAAATACATATGTAACTCCATTTAACTGCATCATTTCTCTTACCGTAGGCTACAATGTACCTCTCAGTGTCAGAGTGTAGGCATTATGTTGTTAGCCTATATTGTGTGGTGCCTACATAGGACACACATGTAATGAATTATGGGGTCCTGTACTTTGTGGAGAGAAGACCACCATTAGAATGTGTGATAAGGGTGAGTTCTACTTGTGACACATGCATATATCTATGCAGGGCTCAGTTTCATAGTAGGTACAATAAGTTCTCAAATCACATCATGTTGTATGTGCACAGTTATATACAGGCTTAACACCATGACACATGTCTGTATACTGTTATAAGCATCCGAGGATGATGTTAGCCATGTGTACAATCCCACAGATCACTTTGCAGCTTTGTAGTTATTCCTCACAGACCCCTTCAGAGTGCCACACAATTAGGGGTGGGCGGAATTTGCGTAGTCGCGCTACGCAAAGCTCCGCGAAACAGTAAAAAATCTCCACGAGCGCGCAGAAATTCTGCAAACACGCGGAATTGCTTGTTCGCGATGCTTTTTTCCTGCTCGCGAACGCTGTTTGCGTGCTCGTGGGGAAATATCGCACGAACACGCATTTTGAGAACGCAAACAAGCAAAAAATTCCGCGAAGCCGCGGAACGCAGAATTTTGGGCAATTTCGCATTCTCTGCGGAATGCGAAATTATCCAAATTCCACTAGTAGAACGGAATTTACCACCCAGGCCTACACACAACTATATGCTCACATATGAGATATGCAGAAGATTCACTTTTATGTATAGAATGTGTAGAAATGTGAGGTTCATGTGGGATAAGTAGCCTCAGCCTGCAGAGATTAAGGCTTGACAACGATTTGTGGGCAATCTGGGCCATGGCCCAGCCGGGTCCAGAGTTACTGTGGCAGGAGCACAGAGTAATGTCCTTGTAGACCCGCTGATCCATGGATGTTCCCAGAAACAGTTACCTATACCACTAGTAGCCCTGATAGTTGTTACATGGATAATATAAGGAATGGTGACCGAGGTGACCCCCTGACTTGATTCTTCTTTCAATTGACTCACAGTGTCAATCTGTGTCTGTCACCAATGACAATCCCCTTACTCACACAGGTCTATTGACACTTTACCAGTAGTGCTGCTTCCACTGTACACGCGTATTGCCCATCTGAGACATAAACAGTGTAGCTAATAGGTTGCTTATGAATAGGTTCAGAAATGTGAATCATCTGCTTAGTTACAATATTTCCTATCACACAACACACAATGTATGTTGATTGTAATCCCTGTTACAGTGCCACATATGGCAAAAGGTGTGTCCTGTGATGGAAGTACATACCACACAAACATATTCTGTCATACTATGATATCCCAATAATTAGTCCACAGGTACACACATCCTCCAGAGAGGTAGGTCTCAGTGACACACATACCAGCTCTTACATTGTGAACTTAGTCTTAGGATGTTGTGTATACTATGGTACTCGCTCTATCAATCATATTCATCAATGCAATGGACCTGGCAGTAAAGGTGTCTGGACAGTCGTGCACAGGAAGTTTACCCTTCAGAAAGTCCAAATGGTGTGCTATGTGCCACGCTACCAGACATCACATTCTATGTAGGATGGCCCTGGCCCACATGATATTAGTGGCTGCCTCAATCAGTGTAGGTTATGACCAGGTTTGAGGTTCTTCATCAGATGACCACAAAAGTGTACACACATGTATTATGTTTACTCTTAATGAATGCGTGTGCTAGATGTCAACAAAATGTGTATCAACCCTACAGTTATCCTCAAACTTCCAGTTACAATCCATTTCTACATCTATTGCATCCATGCAGCTCAACACCCATCAGAAGAAGGCCATTTGGACAGCCATTGCCCAGAAGGTAGAAGGTATCGACCCTGGAGTTCGTTAACTTGCATAGCGTACATTGTAGAAAGAGGTGGGAGGAGCTGCAGAGCTCAACCTGGAAGATCGTGGAGGTCCAGCTGGGCAAGTCCTCCCAACATGGAAGGAGCGCATGCCGGACCCTGACTCACCTAATGGCCCACATACTGGCAGTGGCCTACCAGTAGCTTAGCTTGATGGACAGTTGATGGCCCAACAGAAGCTACATGGGGTGAGTCCTTGGCAGAGTCATACATGTTATATTGCCAACTTTGAGTGTTACAGAGAGGCCTTTCACCAACCATATTGGTGGTGGCCCATGTGTCACACACAAGATGAGTCATTGTTAGTGTCAGTCTGGTAGTAGGTGCATGCTGCTGTGCCTATTGCCTTTCTGACCTGGAACATAGCAGACACCTGTCCACATCCAATTTTCTCCTTTTGAGCAGACACCTGGCTGAGCGAAGTAAGCAATCATCTCATGTTCTTAGCAAATCTGCGTGACAATTGTACCACACAGGAAACTTGTCTTGCTTGTGTGAGGAGTGATGTTCCCTCACTACTGTCTCTCACGTGAAGGTGGCAATATTACATGTGAGATGACATAGAGTGCACAGTACATGCAGTGACTGTACAACAGTTCCCATTAGTAAGTATTGGTTATACATTGAAATGAGAGTGCATACATCACTGGTGCCATCAGGAAAGACAGTTCTCACCTACCCAACATCCTCTCATACATCATACATTCCACACTCTTTCATGCCATAACTATGTTAAAAGCAAAAATGAAGGGGCACCGATGCCTACAAATGTTGATGGGCACTTATTCATGTATTATCATATATGTGTGATAAAATCAAGTGTCACATTTTGTACATAATCATAAGGAAAACATTACATGAAATATGGATAACAGAGATGAGTCACAAAATTATTTTCATTCGTTCTAGCTAACACATAGTGTGCTCTAAGTAGCACAAACTACGCCAACGCACGTGTCGGTGATACACCATGAATGCAGTAACACCTTCTTCAGGGCAAACGAAAGATTAAAACCAGAGACGGTTAGGGAGGAACTTCAAATATGGCTCTAGAATGAAAAATAAAGCACCTTAGACTATTTCATCAGAAAACGTCGTAATATAATCCATAACCCATATACCACGTGAAGAAAAACTAAGTTAAAGAATCAGTGAAATACCAAAGAGTAAGTGCAAATAGACAAACTATATATGCCTCAATGGGCTAAAATAGTTCACCCAGCAGCATCCTACATAGAAGGTGATAGATCAAGAGCCTTATGAAATTTTATGAGATGAGAGAGCAGAGGAGTCCCCATAGGTTGTCAGGCCAAAAGAAGGTGAAGCCAGATGTACACATCTGTGCTGGAGTATATTACATATTAAAATGTTACCTTCAGAGACCAACACGGGCCAAATAGCGGGAGGTCTAGGTCCACCACTTTGCGAAGATAGAGAATAGAGAGGGCAATCTAATCTGCGTCATAAAATGGATGCCCCTATATAGAAAAACAGAGTATAGACATTAACTCTGTAGTTTTTATATTTTGCATAGGATAAAACTAAACACATTTGAAGTATCAGACATTAACTCTGTAGTTTCTATATTTTGAATATGATAAAACTAAACACATTTGAAGTATCATAATTGCAAGAGACTTATCGCAACTGCTTACCTAGAGAGCAGAGATTGTGAATGAAATGAGATATTGGCAGATTCGATGTCAAAAAAAGGGGAGATCTATGTCATAAGCATTTCTTCAATGGAACGATAACAATTTCAGGAAAATCTGTCAACAGAGGGCTATAAAGCGTATTAAAATCTAACCAAATGAAGCCATCCCACAGGTAAAATAGTGCCCATTATGCAGAAGTACAGCTAATACGCTAAAAGTTCATTGCAAGCCAATTAATGCACAAAGTAGATCGAATATTGAAATGTGGGGCCCAAGTTACAGGAACGATTAAAACAATGAAACCAACCAGTTTTAATAATTTTTGTGGAGATATATCTCACGACAAAGTGGAAGTCACTCTCTCTCACATTTAAACAGACAACACCAGTTAGAGTCTTAGAAATTCCAAGACAAAGATCTAAATTGAGGGATAACTGAAGATATTTCTGTACAGGCCAAGGCATTGTAGATGTAACACTAAATTTAAACAGAAAGACCTCCTCTTGAATGACGCTATAGATGGCCTCCAGGATAGAAGATCGGACACATATTCTCAGTATTGAGTTTATGTAGCAAGTAAGCAGCCCATGGCGATGACGTGTAAATTAAGCGTCCAGAGGCGGCCATGGATAGAGAGAGAGGACTACAGTGCGGGATAGATGTGGGCCAATGCAAGAGCCAGAATGGCCGTCACCTTAAAGGAGTCTAAGTATCATTAGAAAGAATGAGTGAGCTATCAGATCGAGGATATGAAATCAAGCAAAGTGAGCATGCATATGTACCTATATGGGACAAATGACTAAAAATACACACTACAAAAAAAGGACCTCATCAGACAATGACATTACATGTCAGTTTCTCAAATAAAAGGGGGCCTAAGGGATGACTATGTTTTAGGGTTAATAATATAGCTGTTTTCCAGGAGGGAAAGCTATACAAAAGATTCTAAAATGTATAGATGTCCCAAATACAGCTGTCAGGACAGTAATAGAGATAAGGTTAGCATATGGCATTTTCCCATGGAAGAGACTCATTAAGTCCATTCATAAAGGTATCCAGAGTGTAAATCCAGGAAACTTCTCTCTTGTTACGGTATGTGTCAGTAGCTCTAACTTTTAAACTCTTGATTTTCTCTAAGATAGTCCAAGTCAAGTTGGTGTCCTTATGGTTAATTTGTATCCAGTGTTCTAGAGGAGGAGCACCTTGTCTGTTTCTTGGAATTCTGACTTGTGCTAACTCAGTCTTATTCTTAGCTCAAGGCTAGTTTCCCCGACATATACTATGGAGCAGGGGCACAGTATGAGATACATAACATTAGTTGTTCTGCAGTTGGTCATACCTTTTAAATTAAAATCGTTGCCTCTCCATGTGAGGGTACATGACACCACAGCATTATCACAGGCATGGCATGTGCCGCATTAGTTATTGCTTTGATGGGATTGAGTCCAGTGATGTATTTTTGGCAGACATCTTTTCTCTGTTCAATACTCGCTCTAACTAGAAGGTTTTTAAGATTGCAATTTCTTTTAAAAACAATCAAAGGTTTTGGAATCTTTGGTGTAGAGTGGCCCATATTCAAAATGTACCATTGCGAGTCAATGATCTTATGGTCTACATTGGAGTGACGTACCACACAGGCCAGGACATTTTCTCTATTCCTGGGCCTGGGCTGAAACATAGTGTCTCTATTGTAATATTTCACCCTTTTAAAGGACTCCTTGATTAGACGTCTAGGGTAGCCTCGTGCCTGCAGTTTTACTTTTAGTATTTCAGCATGTGATATAAAGTCCTGTATATATGTGCAATTGTGACGTAGTCTGAGAAATTAGCTAAAAGGAATGCCCTGCTTTCAACATCATGCATGGAAGCTATTATAATGCAGAAGAGTGTTGCATGCTGTGGGTTTCTTGTAGAGAGAGACTTGTAGGAGACCATTGTTGTGTAAAATCCATATATCTAGAAATTCCACTTTGTTTCAGCTAGTTTTGGGGGTAAAACGCATGCCGGAGTCACATAAATTGATTCAAGAAAAAAAATCATTAAGTTGATCTTCATCTCCCTTCCAAACAAAGAAAATATCATCGATATATCTCGATCAACTGTCAATATTTTCAAAAAAGGGTGCAATTTCGTTGTATATAAACTTTTCTTCAAATATGCCCACATATAGATTGGCTACACTAAGGGCACAGGCTGCTCCTATACTAACTCCTTTAATTTGATTGTACAATTCTCCACTATATTGTTATTATTTATAATAACTTAAGTAACCAGTGACCACACTAAATGATATGGTTTGTTTTTACAACTAATTGAACTGCAGCAATGACACGTTTCACTAATGTTTACCACAGAAAGCTGCTCCTAGTGAAGTGTGACCCTACTACAGTTATAAAACCATTGTGAGTTGGGACATCTCACAAAAAGTAACGGACTGGTCTCACACACCACCTGGTGTCATGCTTCATCATCGGCCAGTCCTCGCCCTCCAAAACCTTCGTTTGATGGAGGGCGGGCATACACCTGGAGACAGGGATGCATTTCGAAACTAAAGAGTGGGGGCCCGTGAAATGGAAAGTGAAGTTAAAAATCATTATAGTTACCAGAAAGTAAGTTTTAATGTGGCCAATAACTATATGATACTAAAAACAAAGGACGGTGAGTGGGGTGTTTAGTGTCCCCTAAACGTCTCGATAATGTTCTTCTTGCTTGTTTGCTTTTAGGTGCCCAAGAGAGAATATCACCCACAGTACTACCAGACAGAAGACCTGTGTGTGTTGTGGCGTATGACCACACATCACAGACATCTCTTCAGCTTGTGAAGCTAAGTGCCACTGCCAACTGAAAGCTTAAAGATGGCCCCAAAGAAAGGTGCTACCAAGAAAGTTGCTTGTGATAATATGGAGCTTACTACCACTGGAATGTCAACCCAGACCTTTTTTGGGCAAAACAAAGCATGAATTTGTCGCACGTTCCTCCGGGGAGCAAGCTGGGAGCAGCACCCCCGCATCAGCGGACCCACCCCAACCTAGGCCCAAGCCCATGTCACAGAGGCAGGCAGTCTAATCACGGCAACACCGACGAGCAGTGATGTTGAAATGGAATTATATCTTTCACAAAGTGGCACCCAATCTTTGCAAGAAAGTTATATAAGTGAACAACAACAGCTGCAGCCAGTAACAGTAGTTCCTCCCAAAGCAGGAGGAGTTCAGGAGATGGAGCTTCATGTTTAGGAAGTACAAGAAGCCACTCTGATGATCCATTGTCTTCCAGATTTCCTGCAAGAAAAAGGAGGGTTAGTCCACCATCTTCTTGTCCAAGCTCCCTTCTGATGATCAAGATTCCACTTGGAATCCACCTCAGTCTGAGAGCGAGACATGCCAGGAGAGGCTAGGGAAAAGGAAGGTTCCTGAATGCCTTAGACTTGTGGATGTAGTAGAGGAGGATGACGATGAGCCTATCATCGTGCATGTTAGCCCAGCCCCAGTGGAGACTTGCGTTACCCCATCTCAAGCTGCTCTGAGGGATGTGGCACAGATACCAATGTCAGCTGCCATATTTGCAAAGCCCCGGCAGCGACCTACACCCACAACCACCTCAGTAGATGGAGGTACTGCAGAGAGACAAACATCAAAAAGCCCACTTACCACCAGTTCATCTGACATTGGCTTGCCACAAGCGTCAGAAAGTGGAACTCCTTAGTTTGGGACTTCTTTACAGTTAGCAAGAAGGAGCCGAACATTGCCATATGCTCAATTTGCAGAGCAAGTGTTAGTCGGGGTAAGCTTGTACAAACTATAGTACCCGAGGCCAAACAACCCATTTGAGAAAACACCGTGCAAAGAGCACCTTAGTGGCCAAAAAATTGCAAGTGGTGTTGATGACGGGGGTTAAAGGCTGAGCAGGGAATCCAATGTGATCACAGTCGAAGGTGAAAAAAGGAAGACATTTTTGTTACACAAATCAGCCCTGTCTCCAGCAGTGCAGTAGTATCCCCCATATCAGCAACATCGCAATGGCACAAGACTCAGGTCGGACAACAAGGCAAGAGCGTACAGTGACTGCCCCCACTGATACACACACTGAGCCTACCAATGTCTGCTCTGAAGAAGACACCTGCATCAGTGGCACCAGAAAAGAAAAAAATCCAGGATACTATTCCTGGCATGTCTAGGCAGGAGGGCACTATGAATGCAACTAACCATCACGTTTGTGCAATGCAAAGCTGGCTAAAATGTTAGCGCTGGACCTCCTCCCTTTTTCTTTGGTCGTAGGGGTGGGTTTCCTAGAATTTGTGCCAGCCATCTGCCTGAAATGGAAGGTTCCAAGGGGGTCCTATTTTGCCAGAGTAGCTGTTCAACCCCTACATCATGATGTACTGGAATTGCTTGGACAAGCTTTATAGCAGAGTGCTGTTCACACTATCCACCTGACGACAGACATGTGGACATGTTGCCAAGCCACTGATCACATGTGCATCACTGTACACTGGATCTCCTTTGTGGGGCTTATAGAAATGAAATCTGCAGGTGTTGACACTGCTTAGATTTTTAATGGCACTCGGAAGCATGCGACAATAACCATGTTTGCCATGGAGAATCCCCATACTGCTGCAAACGTCTTGAAAGACTTTAACAACCAGGTCTTGAAATGGCTGCGACCAAGAGGGCTTAGCATTGGATTTGTTGCCACGGACAATAGATGTACTATAGTGAAGGCCATTGCAGATGGTGGCTATTTCAGGGTCCTGTGTTTGGTGCACTGCATCAACATCATTGTACAGGACTTTCTCAAAAAAGATGACAAAGTCAGAAACTTACTATCCACCTGCAGAAGAATCTGCACTCATTTCATCCATTCTATTAAAGCCCAAAAGCAGCTGAGGGTCATTCAGTGTGATAATAGGATTCCAGTTAAAACACTCATACAGGAGGTGTCAAAATGTTGGAACTCAACTTGTTACATGTTGCAACGTCTGTCTGAGCAGTACAGGCTGATCAATGAATATGTCATGCAAAGAGTGGATGCAAATGTGAAAGACATGATCATTGAGATTGACCAATGGGGCCTAATCAAATACCTGACAGAGATGCTGCTTCCCTTTGAGGTTTTCACCTGGGAAGTCAGCATTGAGGACAGTACTATGGGCCAAGCTATCCCGTTGTTGCATATGCTAAAGGAACAGCTAAAGGAGGTGTCTGAAATGCATGCAGGTTTGGACAAAAAAGATGCCTATAAATTGGTGGAGAGCTTAGTCCTTCACTTATCTGTTAATGCAAGGGTGCAAAGAATCATTGTGTCATCCAAACATTACATCCTCGCCACAATTCTTGATCCACGGTACAAACAGTTACAGGCCACTTTCATTCCTTTTTCAGACGGGGATGTTTCAGACTTCAAGACGTTGACTGCTGAGCAAGCCAGTGACCTAGGAAAAGAAAGGCTACTCCTCCAGGGCACAAGTTCTGTGGTGCAGCCTTAAACGTCAGAGCCTAAGGGCAGTGCTGTTGGCTCATAGCAACAAAAACCAACAACAGGAACCCCAGCAACAACAGTAACATGAGCATCAGTCCCAAAATCTGCATATGATTAGTTTCCAAAGGCAGGGCTTAAGTCAAGTGAAGAGGCAAAGGTAAAAGAGGATGAGCAAAGTGCAGCACCAATGACTATTGAGAAGATGCTTCAGGCCTATCTGGATGACTCAACAGAGGTGTGTCTTGATGAATACCCATTGGTGTATTGGTATGGGACGAGGCGCACATAGCCAGTGCTCTGCAGGCTGGCAACAAACTATCTGGCTTGCCCATAGCCAGTGTGTCTGCTGAGCATGTGTTCAGTGCAGCTGATGCAGTTGTCACTGAGAGAAGTACCAGTCTCTCGCCCCACAGCATGGAAAGATTAACCATGATCAAAATGAATCAGCACTTTATACCACCACATTACACCATACGTGCAGTATGACTGGAGGAGTATGAGGGTGATTGGTCAGACTCAGGTCATGGTAGTAGTGTGTTAGCTGACCTACTTCTGGTCGAAACACCTGAGTTTGAGGACAAACTCCACTTCCCTGACTACTAGGCCTAGGCCACCAACCCTAGAACTTTCCCATTCTATCACTGAACTGCTTTTACAACAAAAAAAAGATATAAGAAGGGAAAATTATTTTATTTTGTTTGTTTGTGTCTGACTGACTAATGCAGCCCCACAGTTTTAGACACATTTTATTTCCGGATTGGAGTTGCACCAGTGTGCAGTGAAGAAGCCTACCCATTTCTCTCAAGGACATTGGAGAGACAAATTTGTGCCTGTCTCCATCCCAGGCCTATCTATCCTTTCTTTATTCCACTAGCTGGAATTCCCCACAGTTTTTGATGTACAAAACTGTCCAATGTCTGTTTCATGAAACAACGGATTGGCAATATACCACTGTCACCATGCTTGCATTAGAACAAGTAAATGGCATGCATTGCATGCACCAAAGGTTGACATATAGTATGAGTGATTGTTGTTTGTGAGAGTGCTAAGATGATTTATGTGGTGGCAGGCAATGACACTGGGTGTTTTATTTTAACTATAACTATTAAGTTTGATTATGTTTGTGATGATTTACAATGTTAGTGGCCTATCGACAGGTGATAATTTTTTTCCTGAAAGTGATTTTCCCCTTCCCTTTTGACACTTAGCAAGATTTGTTTGCCAGGTCAACAATGTTTTGTATTCTGCTTCACATTCCTCAAAGACCCAACCAGTCCCTTTAGCTAACAAACACAAATCTAGTCTACACAAAAAACTACTCATTGTTTCTCTTGTTGTTCATCAGCATCATTGCACTTCAGGTCGATCTATCGCATTTGAGTCGGGACTCATTCTGTACGGAGTTGGACACATTAATTGGAGTCAGGAGGATGAGAGAAGGACTCAGGGCATGACTACTTCAAAAACTGCTACCAGAAGAAGGAAGTTATCAACTTCGCTGAAACCAACCAACTTGGTGATGAGTCTAGTGATGACTTTAAGAATATATAAAAACATTTTATAACAAGCAAACAAAAAACTTTTTTTTTTAAACTTAACTACTCTAACACCCATATCAACTATACTTTCATTATTTATAAAAACACATTGCAGACGTATCTAAGAGATGTTTCTTCATTATTTAATTTATTAAATCAAAACATTTTGAAACCTCCGGTAAGAAGGTTTTAACTATTGTTGGCTCATATTACTATATCAATAGGTTGATTATAATACACATGAAACTGTTTAGTGAAACCGACACTTGGTGCTATTGGGAACAAAACACTTTCAACCACAGGCATTCAACATAAATGCTCAACTATCACTATAGGCTTTTAAATGAAACTTCATTCTTAGTCTTATTCATCCTTCTAATCCCCCTTCTACTGATAATAGATATGGAGAGTAACCCACCAGCAATACAAATATGATGTCTGTCAAGTTGTAGCTGCTTAGGGTTGGCTCCGCAGACATAAATGCCACCCGTGGCTTTCCTCAACATATTCATCATAAACATTTTCACTGTGAGGGTTAGAAGAAGGAGCAAAAAGGTATAAATGTATTATCACTAGCATCATAAAATAATGTTTGCATCCCTAACTACCACATAATATAAATGGGAGTCAAATTACCTTAATAAGTCCTATTCCTTTTGCTCTGTCTTATGCGGGATTAAAAAATCTCCACTCTTCACTCCATCCAGTTTGAATTTACATGGATCAGATTCTCAAGGTGCCAACCGGTACCTATAGATACTAAAGAACAACATTCTTTGACCCATAATGCACCAATACATATTGAGTAAGGTTGAGCCAAAGATATCGATCTACACTAATAATTGCATTCCCACTCTCACCCATCTATGGTGAAGGCTAGAAATCGCACCCGGATTAGAGAGCCAAGCATGCTACCCCATGCCATATTATGCCTCACTTCTAACCAAGAATGATAAAGTCTAGAGTTTTTATATGGTGAGAGTGTGCTTGGATGATATAAGTGCCGAGAATAAAATCCTGTCACGATTAATGTGGGTATCTGACATTATAAATGCGTCTATTTCCTGCACGAACCTGCAACTACGCAAGTTACTATCTGGTTGCAGTGTCCGGCTCCTCGAGACATAAACTGCTTCTGCCCCATACTTGAGTTGATTAAGTGCTCAACTCCTGTCTAATAGGAGTGTGGTAGCAACATTTGGAGATGGGAGCATAACAATATTTCGGACACTTACTGTCTGCATAGACCTATCCCTCTGTATCTGACCGCGATATCCGATTCACCAAGACACAAGCAGCCTTCGGTCCTCCCAGGTTTACCTTCAGTTTTTTCATACAACAGCTGGTCGCAAGGTATCCTGGGTATTTATGCATCCATGGAGCATGCGTCTAGTCATAGAAATGGAAATGGTCTTGGCGCTGCCACACGATCTGGCGCCGCCATCTTGGAGTTGGCATATGTGTTATAAATCTACACTAATCAAGTTCTAAGTTTTACTATAGAGATGCCAATATGTCTAGATTTACCTGGTGTGGTTTTTGAGATTGCATACAACAAGACTTGCTGTGCATATTTTTATTGTCATATAGAACTTCTTATTTGTGCATTCAATTTTTTTGAACTGGTTTCTCATATATAGAATTATATAGTGGAACATTGAATTAATCAGGATTTCTTGGTGATATTAGCTGAATGTGGTTGAATGGTGTATGATCTGTAATCAGGCTTCTTTGAATATATCCAAAGTGAATTTGCTTTACTTTGACTGGCTGTCAATTTGGTGCCCTGTCCCTTTGGTTAAGGGGGCCCCTCTCTTGTAATTTTGAAATATATAATAATGTAACCTGGGTCTCTCTGGGGCAGACAAACTGTTTGGTTTGCATTACATTTAAGTTATCTGTACTCATTCCTTCATTTCCTTTTTCTCCCACATAGAATGATGATGGTTGGCTGCTCATTGTCAGACGAATACTGTCTTTTTGTATTGTTTGTCTTTGTCACACATTTCCTAAAAACCCCTTTTCCATCCATTCATAAAACCCCTAAACCTCTTCCCCTGGGCTGTTTGATTTATTGAGGTGTGACATAATAATTTGTGTGACTTAATAATTTATAACATACATTGACCACATTCTTGGTGGGGCGGATGTGGTGAAAGCAACACCAACTTAGTGCAGAATCTTCATTTTTTTTCCTATTACTGAAACAATAGATCACACTGGCCCGATTTACCGACCTACGCATAAAAGGGATTGATTGTTTAGATATAGATGAACATTATTGTTCAGTATCATCTAGGCCTGGGCGGTAAATTGCGTTCCGCTCGCAGAATTTGGGATTTTCGCATTCCGTTGAGGACGCGGAATTGCCAAAAATTCCGCGATCTGCGGTTTCGCGAAATTTTTTGCTTGTTCGCGCTTTCAAAATGCGTGTTTGCAAGATATTTCCCCCTGAGCACGCAAACAGCATTCGCGAACAGGAAAAAAGCATTGCGAACAAGCAATTCCATGTGCTTGCGGAATTTTTGCATGCTCGGAGAGATTTTTACCGTTTTGCGGAGCTTTGCGTAGCACGACTACGCATATTCCGCCCACCCCTAGTATCATCATCATCCAGGCATTGTGTGTTGCATTACGTAAAAGCTTAACCAATAACAATGTCCACTCCAGACTTTAAGTCCTCCTCACTAATCACGAGTTGAGTGTCACTTTTGTTTACTCGAAAGACTAGCTCCCATTGCTCTGAATAATTTAGCATTGCTACTTGTTTGTTATTCACTATTCAGGTATTCTTTATGGTATATTAGTTTGCTCTCAAGTGTTTGTAAGGCTATAATATAAAAATATATAATCCACTAACTTTATTTCAATTTAGTTGCCTGCGATGAATAGTCCTTCTGATTAAAATTCTATAGTTGGAGTTTACCTAGGTGGGAGTGAAACCTGGCCTCTGATTCCTTCACTGTTGGTAGTGTACTAGCCTGCTACTACTACCACCACCATGGCACCTTGGAAAACCCTGCAGCCTTTGCTTCTTCTATTCAGTATGACAACTATGGTTTGTTGTTCTACTAAGTTGTTGCAGGCAAGACAATGGCAACTCCCCCCCCCCCCCCATTAGTGGTCAATATATCTGCAGACTGCAGAGACTAGGAGAGTAGTAGGACAAAGGTCCCACATAGGCATAGCACATACCGAATTGTTTTTATACACTATCAGCACATTTTTAAAATAGGTTACACTAAAAGGCTGCAGTGAAAAGTAAAACACCACCAAAAACATAGATTTGAAAAAAAAATACATTTAAATATTTATTACTCAAACCAAACAATTAAAAAACCACCCCTTCCACCACCTTGAACAACTGGCCCACCCCTCTCCCCATACAAATGAAATCCCTCCCCGTCCCCAACCCCTTTCCAATGAAAATCAAATATGTCCATTGTCCAAGAAAACATCCAGGCTGAAACTCGATCCCAACTCCCACATCCCGACCCACAAAAAAAACAAGTTCCAGCCACCAAGGCAAAAGTAAAAAAAAGGGTCAGAGGGCACTAGGTATGGTGGGCCAGGCTCAGGAGCTCTTTGAGGTGCCTCTCCATTTGTCTCTGCCACGCCTCCATCCACACCAGCCTTGAAAGGACGCAACATAGTAGATTGCGGTCTGAGAGGGTGGCAGCAGTGTGTGATTGCTGGTGGGAGGCTGCCTACAGACTGCGGCACCAATGTTGTGGATTGGAAGAAGCTGGAGGTGCTGGTGCCCTGGACAGATGCCTCCTCCTCCTCCTCCTCCAGGGCCGCCAGCCGCTGGTACTCAGCCCTTTACCACCTCCAGCTTCAGCTGCCACAGGCTGGCTGCTGCATCCTGGCGAGATGGGCGATGGTGACCAGGAGCAGCCAGAAAAAAAAGGCATATTGTAAACAATGCTCTGTGCCAAAAACTATGTTGTGGGTGGCACATTAGCAGTAAACTGATAGTACCCTAGGGCCATTCGATTTGATGGGACTAGAGTCACATCCACCATTACCCGCTCTCATAAAACTAAAGACAAAGGCAAATGCTCTAACTGTCTGAAAGGAATTAAGGCAGAATAAACACAGCAACACACCAGTTGTAAAAAACTGCATTTTTTGGGATTTCCTAGTACAGTGCTTAGATGGTTTGGGGCTTCACAAATTAGGCCCATTTACTAATTAATGGTCTTGTTTTCACTACGATAATGATTCTGGTATGATCAGAAAACTTGAATTTTCTTCTTGCATCTCTAGTCTCACCTTTTCATTTGCATTTTCATAGGAGATCAGTTCACTAAAAACTGTTCAAAGTGATCGGATCTTTGTCCCTGCAAGGTTTTGAATGCCTGTTGGTCTTGGGTCAAGGTATTTTGATTTTCTCTTAAAAGGATGGTCATAGAAACTGTCAACAGGGATTGCCAAAAAAGAATCCTTGCGTTGCTATGTGCCTGTTACTCTTCTTAGCATTGCATAGTATTGTTCTTCTAGTATTCTTAATCTTCACCCTTGGCTTTATTACACACCATTTAAGCTTTATATTATCTCATCCACTCTTTAACCATAGAAAGCCAGTCATTATTATCCAATCAATCCATCCATCCAAACGTAGCTCCGAACAAACCTTTCAACAACATCCATTTACCCACCCATTCATCTATGCTTTCACCCATTCCATTCACCCATCCTGCTTTGCCTTAACCCACTCAATCATTCCATTCACCCACCCAGTCAGGCATCCTTACAGTTTCACCAATATATACCCTTTCATCCATCCTTCACCCAGCCATGCCGATTTGATTCCTATCATCATCACGCACCTATATGCATTATTTCACCCACGTATCCTTTCACTCACATACTACATACAGTGATTTCACCCATCCTATCTCCTACCATTCTGTTTTGTCTTTCCCATAAACCCGTCATTCTTAAAGTTCATTTATGAACCTTTGTCTGCTGAGTTGCAGATCGAAGAGGACATAACTAATCAACTCCCACTGTATCTGCTAAAGCAGGGTGTTGCTCATGAGTCTGTCAACGTCCTTGCAGTGAGTATATTACTATTTGTCAATAATTAAGGAATATGACTTACCACTGTCAATGCCAGCCCTTGCTGCTGCTGGGACTTCCCCATCGTGGAGATCGCTGCAGCCGCTTTCCCTCCGCTGGCATCGTCCCCAGCACTGGTGGTCTGTGCGGCTAGAAAAAACATTATGCATTTATGATTTTAGTTGCCAGATACACTTCCCCCCTATTTTTCTTTCAGCAAAATACAACCACAAAACAAAACATCACTACAGTTTGGTTACAGACCATTATCTTAATCTTCTGTCAAAAATTCAAAACATCACGTTGTGCTTTTTGTTGGTTGGCAATCATTGAAAGCCAGGTAGTCAAGCCAAAAATAAACTTTTTGTAATGGAGGAGCAGAGCTATAATGAATCTGAGTTATTGAAGTGCTGAGCTTAATGAAGTGATACAATAATTGGCCAATGAAGGCCATATGGTCTTAGGGCCTCATTACGATAGAGGTGAATCCGCCACCAGCAACCTGCTGGTGGCGGATTCAACGCCAATTTGCGGCCATTCTCCGCCTGCCAAATTATGATGGCAGGCGGCTTGCGGGCGGATAGGAAGTCTGTCTGTCACGGATCCGCCACAGGCAGTCGTTCCGATTGCCTGGTGGACCCGTAAAGCATACCTAGAATGGAGGCGGTGCCTAACATGCACCGTCCACCATATTAGGATGCTTCATCTCCGCCAGCCTTGAATGGCAGTTCACCCACCATTCAAAGGCTGGCAGAGATTGACTTTGTGGGCCCTTTGCGGACCCCTCTTCAGCAGGGGCACTTTCCTTCTGCACTTGGGGGGGGCACACATTTCCCTGCACTATGCCACATAGTGCAGGGAAATGCAAACCCTGCATTTTTACCATTGCGGCCCGTGCTGCAGCACCTGCCACAATGGTAAAAATGCCCAATATGACCACCACCATGCAGTCGCATTGTAATTCCATGGGCGAGACCACCGCCATATAGACAGACGTCCCAATTCCCGTGACGATGGCGGACGGACTCAAGTCCGTCCGCCATCGTAATCCCCTTAGTTGGGAAATGCAATAGGACCATCCTCCTCATACTTACAGCCATACTGCATGGTCTTTAACTGTTGGAATACTATTATAGCAATACAGACACAACACTGGGGGGTCCACAATGACCATGGCCTCTCTCTCATTTTACTGTTTGAGCATGAGCAAGAAAAATAAGCCTTTTAAGCAAACATGCGTAGAATAGGGCATGCAATCTTCACAGTAGAGTACCTGACCTAAAATGAGTTCTTTGAGTCTTACTGTACCACCAGTATATAAGAGGAGAGAGAAAGCTAACAAACCAGAAGAAAAAGGAAAGCTCCAGACTAGTACAGATAGTTTGAAGTCAAGTTCAAAAACTTGAAATTTTGAGAAAATAAGTAATAAATAGGATAATGCAGGAATAAGAAGACTTCAGATACAGATCAAAGTGGAGTTGGATAAAAATTAGGAGACAGGCACAGTAAAAAGGAAACAAAATATTCAAAATATGGAGCGGTAAAAGAATCAATATAGGAAAATAATAATAACAGGAGGACTTACTGGACCCAGCAGAGCCATCAGTACTTGTGGAGGCACCTCCAGGCCTGGATGCTGATGTAATAAATAAAGACAATGAAATTAAAAAATAATTAGTGGCACAGTTAATCTCCCCAAAAATAGTTTGACAGGGAGAGGCAAATGCAGTAACATTTGATTTAACTTTAATAAATCATATTTCCTCTCCTATTAGTATTGTGGACCTATTCCTTAATTTCCTAGCCCTATTCCAAATTTCCTAATTGGAACTACTAATAAGTTGCAACAAATGATCTTTGCTTCTCATCTCATCTCATTCCCGTCCCAAAACTAAACCCACAACTCCCTAAGCCACTGCCCCCCCCCCCCCAATACCGTCTTAAAGGTACTTGCTGTGCCTAATGGGTGCCTCTTTGTGAGGAGGTTCCCTGGCAGTAAGGGCAAGTTTGGCGGTTTAGGCTTTCAAAGAGGGCGGCGTGCAGACGGACATTGACAGATTGATACAGAAAACCACTTCTCCATAATACATGTCCCTGAAGCCAACTGTAAACTCAGTAGAGGCCATCAACACACAGGCCAGTACCCATATACATGGTTATAGGGGCTCAGTACTAATACTTTGAAAGCCAAGAACAAGCTATCAAATGAACTATATGAATATCTCCTGTTATGTGATCGGGTGCACGAAAGAAAGAGAAAATCCTCTATCTACTAGCCAATGTCATTTTACCCCTGATTCTGAAACAAGAAATAAGGGTTGCCTATTCCATCAAAGGATTGAGATTTGAAGAAACTAGTGATCGTGCCGGAAATTCCATCCATAGGAATCAGCATCTACGTATCCCTTGTACCGATACCTAGATCACTGTAACAAAAATAGTGATACTGTGACAGAGTCCTGATGAAGGCAATGCCGAAACGCGCGTAGTTTGACAACATACTGCCAGTCTCTGCACATCATCACCAAATTGTTTATTCTCTCTTCCCCTTAGTCTAACAAAAGGAAAAATTATATGTGTACATATGTCTACAGTAGCGATTTGAAGAAATAATGACATGAAGTACGACAACATAAATTGAGATTTTTCAAGAAATGTATCATGTGTAACAGAAAAAACATATATATTTATATATTAAGAAACAAAAAATAATGGATTAATTTTTTATAAAGAATAGAAAAGAATACAAGAAATAAATATACACTGGCTTTATATCTGTTTTATTAATTAATGTCAGGTATCAAGTTGGAATTTTAATATTTTCTCTGCCTGATTTGATTGTTAATTACCAAGCCCAGGTGTGTTCTTTTACATGTTATTAACAAGTTTGGCGGCACAGCATTGTGCTGTTGCACATGACATAACTATGGACTAGCCATTGGCCTTTGTTTCCCTTGATGGCTTGTTCAAGTTGGAATAAAACTTTTGATACTATTCTAACTATTTGATGTTCCTGTATTGTTAGTGATGTGTGACTACAGTTGTGTTTGTTTGATCCCTGATCCATTTGTGAAGTGGTTACTATGATGTGGCCTTGGGCGCAGTGCTGGATTTATACAGGACGAGGGGTAATGTTGGATGGATGTATATGTGGGATGAACTCCGAATGATGCAGACATCGCATTGGGTGTTATATGATATGGTAATTATTTTGACTTGTCCTAGCCCCTATCCACATCATTTAGGTTGCAATTGTCCCTATGATGTATTTTGGAAATGTGTTAGGTGTGTTGAAGTTAGATATTTGTTAATCCACACATGGAGGGTGTTAACTTGCCATACCTTTGTGGCGTTCTGCTTGGACATGTGTAATTTTCCTTACACCTATCATACCTAGATGTGTGACAAATGCTATTAGTGCTGGGTTTGATTTCATGAGTTGCACTTACACATTCCCTACACATGCATGGCACTTGGTTATGCAATTTGTTGTCCCTGATATACTTCCATTCACAGGTCCAGTGCACATCGATATGCAAAATGTAGTATGCCCCAGCCTTTCATGGTTCCCCCTGATAGAGACATAGCTATCCTGCAGAGATTCATTCCATTGTGCCCTTAGAATGCTTCTCTCACTGATTCTATGTAATCCCATTGACTAACATTGCCTTTTCATGTGGGTGATGGGGTAGAGTCCACTACAGATTGGTAGTAGAGAATGTGTGTTTCACTTTAATGACCCACCCATGCAGATGTTTTATGGACATCAAAACAGGACCTGGGATGTGTGAAAGGTGAGTGTGTCCCATTCATTATAGCATCTTGGTTAGCACTGCAGTCACAGGGCCTCATGGTAGTTAAAGTGATTTCTATGTGGACTTACCAAGACTTGACAAATGGTAAACTGCATGAAAAGTGACCATCAATAGTGACATGGCAGACAAGTGAGAAAGGGCAAAAGGAGTATACCATCTTGGTTTGAGGTGCAGTCACAGGGCCTCATGGTAGTTTTACTCACTTCAATCTGACTTTTCCAATACTTGACAAATAGTAACCTGCATGAAAAGTGACCATCAGCAGTGACATGGCAGACAAGTGAGAAAGGGCAAAAGGAGTATAGCATTTTGGTTTGAGGAGCAGTCACAGGGCTTTATGGTAGTTATTACAATGTCTATGTAGACTTACCAAGACTTGAAAAATGGTAAACTGCATGAAAGGTGGCAACCAGTAGTGACATGGCGGACAAGTGAGATGGGGCAAAAAAAAGGTTATCACAGACATTAACAGGTGTGATATTGATAAGGAGGTGCTGTTGTGGAACACAAATTAATGCACACATCACTATCACTGAATATGATTGGTAAACACATGACCATTTGTATGCAGTGTTCCTGTGCAGTATCAGTGTTTTGCCCTAAGAGTGCATCCTACAGATGTATTTTTGATATACATATGAAAGAATCCCAGACAGAGTCCCACTAAATATGTTTTACTTAGGGACCCCAACTCCCCTGCCTGGTCCATGGCGGGGCATTGTTTTGCAGAGGAGTCAAGGGAAACAGGTAGTTATATGTCTTACTGTCAATTTTGTCTATGATGGAGTGGGTTTTGGATGTGATCAAGCAGATACAGCTGCTGCAGGATGTGGAAGATCAGCGCCATGTTGGCACAAGACATATAGAGGTGAGTAGAGGTGAGATTTGCCCTTATATTCCTCCCTTCCTGCCATCTCAGATGTGGTGGTTGGACCGCCATGGTCACTTTGGCTGCTAAGCAACTCGTAATTCAGCCGGTGGTTTTACTGGTGGCCAGAGCCTCCCACAGGCTCACTGGCCTATTGGGCGGACACCGCAGTCAGATTTGGCTGGTGGTGTCAGCGGGATCGCAGCAGTGTTTCTTTCATGTAACTGCATGTCTTGTAATACAGCGGTCGGACAATCACCACGGGCCAGGTGGCTCCCAAACCTCCAAAATTGTAATCAGGCCCGAAGTGTAGAATACTCTATGAATAGACAATTTGCATTTGATATATAAATAATTATAGCACTCGCATATGTCCCAGTCACAGAAGTAACCAATCCCTATAATTTGCTAATATAAAACCCTTTCTACCAACAAAATGAAGAGAAACTAAGCCCCCTAAGGAATTATTTCAAAGTAGGCTGTGGTCCGTGGGACCACTGCCTGCTCTTAAAAAATGTTGTTGCTGCCCAACACATAGGAGAACGGGTCCCCTGGGAATCTGTTCCCATTTGTGACTGGCTTACCACTTACTTGAAGTAGGTGGTAA
Organism: Triturus cristatus; assembly: GCF_964204655.1. Classification (NCBI taxonomy): domain Eukaryota; kingdom Metazoa; phylum Chordata; class Amphibia; order Caudata; family Salamandridae; genus Triturus; species Triturus cristatus. Next base: position 633,071,575 of record NC_140589.1, on the reverse strand, counting down.
CTAAGATTGTTTTGCGACCGCATGTGCAGTCGCAAAGCAATCGTACATACCAGTGCAACTCGCTATTAAGAAGGGACGCCCTTGGCATGCCCCTTCCTAAGAGCGACTCGCAAACTCTATTTTGCATGTCGGTATTAGATTACCGACTCGCAAAATAGATTATGTACATACCCCCACACTTTTTAGCAATCGCAAATGTGCCAATTTTCCGTTTGCAACCACTAAGAAGGGTTGTACATCTGGCCCCTAGCCTATGATGGAGTTGTAATTTGGCAGATGGGATATCCATTACATTTGTGACGTAGTAAGCCTGCCCGTCAAACTCGTAATCAGGCCCTACATTTTTATTATATTTCTAAACACCAACAACATTAATCAAATAACACAAACTATTTCTACTAGATAGAAATACAATTAAAATATAAAAATTCTGACTAAAATTATAAAAATTAAATATTTACACTCCAACATAACCCTCTTTAAAAAAAGTGTTAGACACTTAAAGAGTAACATTTACTAATCTCACTCCACTCTAACCATTGGGGAAAATGTTTGAAACTAAAGGGGTGACATTTTCTATTCTCATTCCAGTCTAACCATAAGGGAAGAAGGTGTTGAACACTAAAAGCATTACATGCACTATTCCCACTCCAATTTACAATGTTTGAGGAATGTGTTGGACAATAAAGGGTTGAGATTTAATATTCTCACTTCACTCTAACTATATTGAAAGAAGGTGTTGGAAACTAAAGGGGTGATATTTACTATTCCCACTCCAGTCTAACCATATTGGGGGAGGGTGTTGGACACTAAAGGGGTGACATTTACTATTCCCAATCCAATCGAACCATATTGGGGGAAGGTGTTGGATACTAAAAGAGTGACACAGCTTTAGAGTATCAGAGGTGGTACCTACTAGGGGTGTGCAAAATGTGTGTAATTTGCTGTAGTGTAATTATGTGAAATTGCTAAAAAAGAAATCTTGCACTCAAACAACTATCCGAACGGCCCCTTAGAGTTAAAATTCAACTCAAAAATGAAATATTGAGTTGATTTCCAGTTGCACACATTCAAAACTCAGATGCTCCCATTCGGATCTGAAGTTTTGTGCTCAAAAGTTACCTGAATGGTCTGCTTAGGTAAAAAAACTACCTGGAATGTTTGTTGACTTCCTACATTAAAGGAACTGTTGTTTGTATTCAAAACACTGCACCCCACATTACGATTTGTAGTTTCACACTAAAGAATTACCTCAAGTGTCCACTTGGGTTAAGAAATCTGCCTAAAATGCCACTCACGTTAAAACAATTACCTGAACTGTACATCTTTTGTTAAAATGTCCCCCCAAAAATACACAATGTGGCATAAGGGCATCATTTTGGTAATTTTGCATACCTTTTGTTACATGAAATTGCCAAAATTATGCCAAATTGTGAGTCACTAAATCTAATGTATGAAAAAAACTGGCCATCAAATTGCGAGTTGCAAATGACTCCCATCGCTATTCGCGATGAAGCACGTCTGAGTCGATAACTGGTCTATAATAGCGACCACAGCAGCTAATTGTGATTTGCGGTCACAAATATTGACCGCAGTTTAAAAATACAGGATCACTTCCTAAGACAGCTTTTGTGGTTTAAAAAAATAGAAGAATCACTGCCTGTGACAGCTGAAGGACCCCAAAACAGCAAGTGGTGGCCCTGGAGGATCCTGATCAGCAGTCAGGGCACATGGTAAGGTGCAGGAGCACAGACCTACACTGCAGGCAGGCTCCAAGCATACTATTAAAATGGCCAGCAAGCAGAGTGAGAAGGCAGCAAGGGAGCGCTGCAGCAAACTGAAGTTTTCTGAGAGGGAATTGTACAACCTCAAAGAAGAATGCTGCAACAATCATGAACTGCTTTTTGGACATGCATCTTGGATTGTCCCAGAGTTTGTTAAGTGAAAGATTTGGAGGGATATGCAGCTGAGGATCAATGCCCTGGTTGCAGCAGACAGGTCCATTGATTAAATCAAAATAAAGTGGTATGGCATGCGCTCTCGGGCCAAGGAGAGGGAGGCAGAACGGCTGCTGGATTTCCAGGAAACCGGAGGGGGTCCATCCAATGTCACCCCACCCTCACCTGCAGAAGCAATAGTAGAGAGTACACTGGAAACAAAGGCAGTGGGTTCTGCGACACGTCTCAAACCCTACCACTCTCTTGTAAGTGCAGTATGTCTACTATGTCAGCCTTCTTGCCAAAACCCTGCTCTCCACATGCATGCTACACACCCTCACCCAGCTACACCTAGGTGCTCCATTTAGATGGTAAAATAGTCACAGCTGGTGTATTATGAAAAAAACGTAGTCAGTGACATAAACAGTGCAGTTAAGGTCTGACATAAGCTGTACAGGATTGTACCACCACTGAGATAATGTCTCAGGGAAACGACCTTTGCCACGACTACGGAACAATGAGTTCCGGAGTCACGCAAGCTGAACAACGACTTGCCTGAACACCGACTCAGCCTTAACCAGGCATGTGCGTGGTTTAGGCTGATTCGGTCTAGTGTTCAGGCAAGGCGGAGTTCGGAGGAGAGTCGCAGAGGAACAGGTAAGAGGAGTTAATTTTCAGCGGGTGGGAGGGTTTGGAGTTAGTTTTTAGGGTTGGTGTTAGTTTTTAGTAGGTATGGGGGATCGTGTTTGCTTAGAGGGAGTGGGAGGGATTAGTTTATATGGTTGTTTAGTTAGTTTTAAGGGGGCGCTGGTGATCGTATTTATTTTTAAGGTGGGGGAATAAGTTTTAAGGGGTTGAGTTTGTTATTAGGGAGTGGAGGTTTGGGATTAGTTTATAGGGGGTATGGGTGTTCGTGTTTGTTTATAGGGAGTGGGGTAATTACTTTTTATGGGGTTGAGTTTGGTTTCAGGGGATGGGGTGATCATGTTTATTTTTAGGGTGGGGGAATTATTTTAAGGGGATTAAGTTCGTTTTTAGGGGGTGAGGGTTTGGGATTATTTTTTAGGGGGTATGGGTGATTGTATTTGTTTATAGGGTGTGGGGGGAATCCGTTTTTAAGGGGCAGCAGAGTTTGAGGGGGATCAGGTTGGTAAAAACCATTTTTTTCAACACGCATTCCTTTAACACGAAAAATCGTGGTAAAGGAATGCGTGGTAAAAAGAAATCATGGTTTAGACGAGGTCGTGGTAGCGTCCTCGTTGTTAGTAAAGTCGTAGTTGTGGAACTCGTTATTCCAAGATACAACCAATGTCTCACACATTCATTTTATTCATCTCCCCTTTTGCCACATAGATACACCTCTGAAAGGAGAGGAAAGGCCTGATGATGAGAGCGAAAACCAGGAGCAGGGCCAGATGGAGTATGGTGCTACAGGGAGACTGCAAAGTTGTTATCATGTCCAAGGCAGTGCTGCATCCAGCTCATCACAGGCTACTGCAATTCAGGCCCCAGCATCTCACCAGCAAGCCACAATCAGACGCAGTCCAGTCACCAAGGTCCAGCACCTGTATCCAACACTGCAAGCAAGAAGGCGGCTGCAATCAAGGCTTGGCGATTTACTCCCAGGCAAGATCAGGCAATCAGGCAGTGTTTGGTGGTCCTGAACAGGCCATGCTGCAGGTTCAGCACCTGAAGAAAAAACAAATAAGGTTTATAAACAACAAGCTGGGTCAGGGATTTAACAACATAAACCAACAGATGCCTGACAACCAGGCACAGCTACATGAGAAACTTGATGCCTTTACAGGGGCAATTGGGCAACTGTGTACGGAGTTGTTAGAGGAGAGAGGGCAGCAAAGGTGCATGGAGCGTGGCCAAGCAAACAGGATGGAGGCAATGGCCAGAGCAATTAGGAGGCTGGCGCAGGTCACCACCCAACACTCAAAGTGCACCCTGGGTCTGCAGGTTGAGATGGGCCACTACAGTGGTGGCGTTGCGTGAGGCCTGCAACAAATCACAGCAGTAGTTGAGGCAATACAGACTGCCACCATTGCCATTGTAGGAACAGGGGAGGCAGCAGACAGTGAGGTGTCTAGCAGCAGTAGTGTCTCTGCTGTAGACAAACATGTGCTGCGTAGTAGCAGGAGACGCCAGCCTCCTGCTCCCTCTGCCAGATCCCCACATGCTGTACGCAGAGGGAAGAGATAACCGCACACTGACATTGAGCCATACAGTTGCCCCAATTATTGTTCGTTAGTGGTGGTAACCACACAACTTGTACATTAATATATGTTATGATGAATATGATGGATGGGTTGTCCTGCAAAGTTATTTGCAAAGTTATTTGTGCCCTGAAAATAAAAGGAAACATATATTGTTAGATCTACATTTTGTATTGCCATTTGTGGAGGGTAGTGTGTAAATGGATAGATCGTACCTTGTAAAGTAATGTCTGGCTATGTGGTGCTTGCACCTTCTCCTCTCTGATGCTGTGCTTCCCTCAGTTTACTGTTGGGCAGGTGGGCCAGGGCTATCATCCTCTGAGGCTGATCCGGACACGTCTATGAATACACCTCTCCTGCAGGCAATATTATGGAGTATGGCACAGGTTGCCACAATTTTGCACTCAGTCTCAGGTGCATACTGCAAGGCTCCTCTCCTCTTGTGAAGACACCGGAAGTGTGATTTGAAGATGCCAAATGTGTGCTCAGTCACAGAACTAGCGCGCCTATATGCCAGGTTGTAACACCTTTCGTGTGGGTTGTTGGGAGACAGGTAGGGGGAGGATCCATGGCTGCAGGGCATATACGCACTGTCACCTGGTGAGACACATATAAGGGTGAGACAAAATACAGAGAGTAATGAATGTGCTAATACATTTTACTGTGGACATGACTTTCCAGTACCTAGTAGGTAACCTTCATCAAACTTTTCTCTTTCTAGCTGCTGGTATATGCCACTGTGCCTAAAGATGTAGGAGTCATGGGTGCTCCCTGGAAATTTGGCCACAATTTCCGTGATAATGTTGCATGCATTCCAGACAACTTGAATGTTGAGGTAATAGATGTTTTTGTTGTTCCAGACTATGTATTCTAGGTGAGATGAGGACATATGGACACATGGGTCCTCTCTATGCATCCGATAACCTGTGGATATCTGGCTATCCTGTAGAATTGCATTTTAGTATTTTGCTGTTCCATTTCATCCCTGGGTAGGTAGATGTGTTGGTGTATGTAGTGGAGCATAAATTGAGAGCATGAATTGCTAAAGAAATACAAAAGAAATGCAGAAGTGCACTTTGGAACATGCCTCCTGCCAGTGCAATGACATATTGGTGACTCCCACTGGCTGATAGGTGGAGGGAGCACCATATCTGGACATGGGTGGGGATAGCATTGATGTGCTGCATACTTCTTTCTAGGGGTGGCTTTGCTGTGGATATTAGCTCTAAAATCACATTGCTACTCAGCCTGTAATGCTCATAAATCTATGTCCCTGTCTTCTAAAAACATGGTCAGCCTGACACTGAAAATCCTCTCCTGTCTCTGATCAACCAAAATCCACATCCTCCTAGCTATCGCGTACAGGGCAGCCATTGGTGAAAGTTTTGTAATGCATTCTGGGCTTGTTTTTATAGGTTGGGCCCTGTTTTTACCTGATTTGGATCCATGGTAAATTGCATGTGCAAACAGGCCATTTTGCAACCACTCGCAAATTGCGACTCATCTGTACATATTGATAGCGACTCGCAAAAAGCGACTCACTCTTTGAGATACGCAAATTCCACCAGCAAATTGTTGCAACTCAATAATTAGTCGCATCGCAATTTCTGATTTGCGAATGCCTGTCGTACATCGTCTATGGCCCATTTTGCATTCGCAAATTGTTTTGGGACTCACAAAACGGTTGTACATCTGGCCCATAATGTTATGAAGAAGTTGCTATGCAGACGGAAAAGAGGATGGCACCAAAAACAGAGGCTACACAGAAATCTGCACATACACAACCAGCTGCAGGACTCTCACTGAATGCAAAGTGAGGTACATGATTGGCATTTTTATTTCTGTAAGGGGGTCTCGGACTTCTGAGACTTGCTTGGCCATTGGTACAGGAGTTTAAGGTTGCAACTAGGAAAGAGATGTGATTGTAGGATTTCTTGTTATTTCGACCAGATTCAATCAATCAGAACTTATAAAGTGCAGCAAATCACCTTTGAGGGTCTCAAGGCGCTGGAGCTGTTAGCTGCTTTTTGGAGAAAGCAGTGAAAAATGAAGCAAAAGCAGGAAAATTTACTCAGAGAAATGGGGGAGAAGAAGGAGAACATGGTTAAACAAAAAAAGGCAAAAGCAGAAGAAGGCACTAAGAAAAATGGGGGAAGGACAAAGCAGTGAAAAACATGACAACAGCAGGAGAAAACACTCAGAATAACTGGGAGGTAGCAGAGCAGTGCACAGAACGGGAGAGCTCGGCCTGGAACCTACGCAATAGGGTCGTGCTACTACCTTAATTAACTAGGTCCTTGGAGGAGTGAGGGGCACTAGAAGCCAGTGGGTGGGGCTAGGTGGGAGGCGGGAAAACATGAGGCAGACGGTAGTGGCAAATGAGGAAAAGTCAAGGAGTAGCAGTACAAAATGAGGGCTAAGCAGGAGAAAGCACTCAGAAAAAAGGGGGAAAGGAAGGAAAAAGCTGTAAAAAATGAGAGAAAAGCCGAAGAAAGCACTCGGGAAAACGGGGAAAGCCTGTGTCCTCCATTAAGTAGGTCCTGGCAGGAGAGAGGGGTGCTGGGAGGCGGTGGGTGGGGCTTAGTGGGAGGTGGGAGAACAGGCAGCAGGCTGGAATGGTAAATGAGGAAAAAACAAGGAGAAGCAGTGAAAAGAAATGGAAAACCAGAAAAAAACGCAACCATAAAACCAGGGGAGAGGAAGAAGAAAGCAGTAGACAAGAAAAAAAGCAGGAGAAAGCTCTCAGAAAAAAGGATGAAAGAAGGAGTAATCAGTAAAAAACGAGGGAAAATCGAGAGAAAGCATAGCAATGCATCAAAATGGGAGAGCTGGGCCTGGGTAGTTGTCTATTTTTTCCTGCGTCATGGCAGAGAGAGATAAGTGAGTGATGGGTATCTTGTGTACATTTACGAGATGCTTTAATGTCCACATCTAATGGCCAAGCGAACTGGTGAAACACTGCAGGAGTCTGTGTTTGACTTCATGGTCATAGGTTCGATTTTTCAGCTGGTCCACTCAACTTGTCATCCTTCCGCGGTCAATAAATGAAAGTAATGGAGTTACAAAAAAACATCTGTTTTTCGATGCAAAGGTAACCGGTAGACCACTACACAAGGTCTTACGACATATTATAGTGAAGCTTAAGTAAAGGACAGTATTTCATAGCAAAATACACAACATTGAAATCTCTCATTCTCTGAAGCTGTTGCACGCGCTTAGTGGGCGAGGAGCTTAATGTTAAAAGATTTCGCCATTCTACGTATCATGCACTGTAATGAAAATAAGTATATGGCACTTAAACATCGTAGGCTACGTTTGCTAACACTACCGGGCTCCACTATTTACAGTCTATTAGTTACAACACACTGAGGTTTCTAGCAGCCTGCCACGTTTTACAAACCACCCAAAATACGTAAGTAATTAATAGTTGAAAGGCTAAAAGGCAGAAAAGGGTCCTTTCGTCGAAGTCTAACAGCAGTGCCACTACAGACGTCACACACGTGCATTAATTTAGAAATTGATTGCACGGTTAATTCGCCGTCGCACCCAGCTGTAATCCCTGTTCGCACGCAGACTGCATTAAAGATGCAATATCCTGTAAAATGTAATGCAAAATAACTTGCATCATAATTTATCAGCATTGGCCAAAGCACCACACCTAAGCTTCTTTACTTCTACAATGCAAAGTAGACAGTTATAAAATAAAAATAAAACAGCTGTGTGCATACGACAGGGGATTTATGCGGGTGTAAGCCAGACTTCAAACTCAATGCGTCCACCATCACATCTTTAAATCCCTGCATAGCAGCAGCACTTCATTTACCTTAATAGCGCACGCGGCCCCGACAGGCATGATGGATGACTCTGGGCCTGTCTTCCTGTAACCCCCTGCTTCAGCCGACTGGCCAATCCTCTCAAGGGAGCCATGCCGCGGCCACACATCTCGCGCCCATGCATCAATGATAATCATATTAGGCCTTCCTCGCGGGGACGACATGCAGCAATATAAGTAATTGTTTTCTATTTAAATATTTTAATATCCCAACACGGGAAGGTCTAATTTTAAAACATCGACCTTCTTGTGCTTAGATAAAATAGCAGTTAAAGCAATCCAGGAGTGTATAAGAGTTGTATTGAAAACATTTCTAAATGTGTGCAAATAAGTTATAAATGTAAAATCGTTTATAAGAACGTAAGATGTTTCAATCCATCTTTTTGTATTTACACGTGGCGCAAAACAGGGTAAAGAAATTGCTTTCATTTGTAAAGTGGGTACTTTTATTAATATTCCACATATTTGCACCTGCATAGTTATAGATATATATATACATATTTAGAAGACAATAGTTATAGGTCTATTTACCCATGCATTTTAATAAAACAATACATTGTTTTGCCCTTGAGAGTTCTGCTGGCAGAAAACACGAGACCCGAAGGGTCCAGTGATTTATGAAGAATATGAACCTCAGGACTGAAAAATTGATATTGCAAACTGATTACTAGATGAATTTCTAACATATTATGTGCTATTTTAATAGTTGTTTTTTCAAAATCTATAGAGAAGTGCTAGTTAATTATTTGTGATATTGATGCTTTTGTGTCATATAATATTGTCAAGAACTATTTGAGTGATAGGAGGATTTATTTTCTGGATTTTTGTCTTTTCTGGGTGGGGGGGGGGGGCTGGGGGGGGGGGTTGTGAATTTGTGATTCTCTTTCACCAGTGAATTAAAGTAGGCTTTGAGGATGTTGGTTACTATAGCAGATCAGTTCGAGCCTACTATGGAGACATTGAAAACAATAGACATCAAGGCCCTGTCTCCATCATAGCACAGGGAACAACCTTGAAGGAGATGGTCTGGAGGGTCTTAAGTGGTTTATGAGCCATTCAATCAGTTTGTCATGCCGGGTACCAAAATTGCATTAAGTAAGAATAAGTTTGAGTTTCATGGTGAGCTCCATTAGCAAATTATTAGTAGTTCTATGAGCGCAAAATTTGCATCAAGTTTGGCTAACATCTATGTTGCATAATTCAAGGCAAAGTACTAACTTATTTTTGGGCATATTATCAAGAAACGGCGTTAAAATTATCGCCGCTTTAGCGGCAGAAAACTGCCGCTAAAGCGGCGATAATGGGCTTGAAAATATGCCCTTGAGAATTCCCATAGAAGCCCATGTTCTGGTGTCAACATGGGCTTCTATTGGAATTCTCTGCTGCATATTATCAAGCCCATTATCGCCGCTTTAGCGGCAGTTTTCTGCCGCTATAGCGGCGATAATTTTAACACTGTGCTTGATATGCCCCTAACTTTTTTATATAGCGCTAGATCTTCAAAGCAGTTTACAACAGAAAAAGTGTACATTGTATGCTAATATAAATTAGTAGTAGCCAGGTAAGGTCACAACAAACCAATACAAGAAGAATTTAAAACTTTTAAGAACTATATACATAGAAGCATTTATTGCAGGAACAAAAGGCATAAAAGAGGTAGCACATTAATTCACAGCTAAACAAAGTAAGAGCAATTAGATTGATAGACAACAAGCTAGCAGGTGCAGAAACAACAGTTGACCAGATATCACTCATTTCCGAAGTTCCAAATCAAAACAAGTCGATTGAAGGGGGCAGAATCTGGTGGCTAGATGGAACTGAAGATCAAGGAGAAGGAGAAACATTTTAGATTCTGACAATGGTACAAATTGATTGTGGAATATCATATCCTAATTTCAGAGCAGATGCAGAAAAAGACTGATTCAGTGCATGTTTTTGGTTATGGGTTAAAAGCAAAAGAGTATCTCAGCTTCAGAGTTGATGGCATGCCCAGTGATCTTCAACCTAATTGTCAAGAAGCCTCAGATCCTATTCGGGGGGGGGGGGGGGGCACACAGCAGACTGGGGCCACTGGGCCCTAAGTGTCATGGGTGAGGTAATTTGCCACTGATGTCTTGGGGCCTTTCTACTATGGCTTTGTAAACTGGGTCTGTTGCAGGGATTCTGCTCAGAAACAGAACTATGCTTGGGAACATAGATCATCGGCATAAAGGGACTGAGATACCTTACCACCTCAGTTTCCATAAGCCAAAGTCAGACTAGCTATAGCACCTCACTTGCCCGCTTAACCTAACCAGAGAAGTAAGTGAATTGGCACTCTAGAACACAACACTCTTGGCCCTCTCAGGGATCGTGGTAACAGGATACATCCTTTTGCTCTCTCCCTCGTACCTGTCCACAATAGGATAACCAAGAGACATGAAGGAAGTTTAGAATATTTATTTAAACTATCGTGCTCTAAAATGCAGTAGTCATGCAACAATTAGAAAAGAAATGCTTACAAAAATTATTGTTAGCATGGTCAATAAACCATATAGCATAAAAAGCCCTGTCATGCTATAAGACTGAGTAGCCTTACTCCTCTGCCCTTCTACTGAAACTAAATGATTATATATCAAAGATTAGTGGTGAACCCCGTACCTTAACATACACAGATGGATGTTCTATATCTCAGCTGATGTAGCAATCTTGTCTCAGAACCCCCGCTCAGTGTTCGTGCTTAAACTCTTGTGCTCAGTTATATGACAAGACGTGTGCTCACAAATAGCAGCTCTGTCCTTATGTTATGTCTAGGTGCTTGTGCCTGACCAGAGAGAATAATAAGGGGCATTGTTGTTTGCCCTTGTCTGTGGTGTTCAGACTAGGGAGCTTATGGCCTTGGTGGTCCTCCAGTGCTGCCACCACTGAGCCATCTGATGGAGGACCGCCAAGGCCATGGTGTTCCACCCACTGGATTTCGAGTGTAATCCATAGTGGGCGGGCATTTCAGCAGTGGTCCGACAGTGATGATCAGTTAGGTTCATGGGAGAGTCCAATGCATGTTACAACACGGTGTGGCATACATGCCATACAGTGCAGGAACTGGGGTGCAAATGCAGGGGGGCACATGTTGTGCCCCCCACAATGCACCCCCAGGCCCGAGAGAGGGTGGGGGCATCATCTCTCTGCCAACCTTTTAATGGCGGGCTCACCACCATGAAAGGGGCAGCGGACAGGCAACTCGTAATATGTTTGGTGATGCCGCAGCAGCACCACCAATATATTGCAGCTCCCTGACCGATGTGTGACAACCACAGGATCCATGATCCCCGGCGGACGCAGATGTCCTGTGGCGGTCCAACTGCAGCACTCATAATACTGCTGGTGGGCCCAGTGTGGTGGTGGTCGGACCGCAACCACGAGTATGGCGATCCTATGGACCACCGTACTCATAATAAGGGCCTCAATTTCAGGAAAAGAACAGAACGCAAAAACATATGCAGGTACAGTGTGAAATTACAATATGACACTAAAGCAAGTATAGGCTATCAGCTTAAGGTTCTATGGGCCCGATTCACAGAACTAACTTAAGACAAAATCCTAAACTTACCACCATTTTCGTATTCACAGAAGGCACTTACTCATTTTGGTATTCACAGAAGACACTTACTCACTTCGGTATTCACAGAAGTTAGGAGTCCTAACTTTAGGACTCCTAAATGCCTTCTGTGAATACGGAAAGTCTTAAAATTAGGATTTTTCGCAGTTTAGGAGTCCTAAAGTTAGGGCTCCTAACTTTACAACTACTAAACTGAGAAAAATCCTAATTTTAAGGCTTTCGGTATTCACAGAAGGCATTTAGGAGTCCTAAAGTTAGGAGTCCTAACTTTACTACTACTAAATTGAGCAAAATCCTAATTTTAAGACTTTTGGTATTCACAGAAGGCATTTAGGAGTCCTAAAGTTAGGAGTCCTAACTATACTACTACTAAACTGAAAAAATCCTAATTTTAAGGCTTTCGGTATTCACAGAAGGCATGTAGGAGTCCTAAAGTTAGGAGTCCTAACTTTACTACTACTAAATTGAGAAAAATCCTAATTTTAAGACTTTCGGTATTCACAGAAGGCATTTAGGAGTCCTAAAGTTAGGAGTCCTAACTATACTACTACTAAACTGAGAAAAATCCTAATTTTAAGGCTTTCGGTATTCACAAAAGGCATTTAGGAGTCCTAAAGTTAGGAGTCCTAACTTTACGACTACTAAATTGAGAAAAATCCTAATTTTAAGACTTTCGATATTCACAGAAGGCCTTTAGGAGTCCTAAAGTTAGGAGTCCTAACTATACTACTACTAAACTGAGAAAAATCCTAATTTTAAGGCTTTCGGTATTCACAGAAGGCATTTAGGAGTCCTAAAGTTAGGAGTCCTAACTTTACTACTACTAAATTGCGAAAAATCCTAATTTTAAGACTTTCGGTATTCACAGAAGGCATTTAGGAGTCCTAAAGTTAGGACTCCTAACTTCTGTGAATACCGAAATGAGTAAGTGTCTTCTGTGAATACCAAAATGAGTAAGTGCCTTCTGTGAATACCAAAATGGTAGTAAGTTTAGGATTTTGTCTTAAGTTAGTTCTGTGAATCGGGCCCTATGTATTCATATAACAACTGGACTTCACATGAGATGGCCAGTAGCCACTCTCTCACTGATTCACATAAAAAGATCTGGTCACCATATCAATCTCAAAACATGGTACGCTTCCATCACTTTTTTATGTGTTACACCCAGGACACGGGCAGTAGTCTTCTGTCCACCATGAGAGCATGTTTGCTGCATTCCTCCAGGTAACAGGACAGTTAGGGGCAGGCCTAGACTTCTGTGCACACAATTGTTTAGCATGACATCATGGGCAAAATAAAAGTCGTGATACCAGATACAAACAGAGTCTTGCACCGAGGGCAGGGAATTACCTGTATACCATGCAGCGGACAATCCTGCCTGTTGGAAGGTGGCTTATTAGTAAGGGCAGGTTGATCCTAATGTTGAAAATAAGGTATTAGTTGTGCGGCCTGCATAAGCAGTGCATCTACATTTGTCAACTGAACACCTCATTGTAGAGCTTGACTTTCATAGGCTAGCGTTGCAGAGCAGTCCAAGGCCTACTTTAGGGAGTTGGTGTGGGCTAGTAATCACCATTCACAGATACACAATAATAGCACTCATTAAATGACTGACCAGTTTGTGCTTTTCCATTTGAGGTAGGGAAAAGTACATTTATTGCACACACTACTCAAAACTATGCAGGAACTTAGAAATATTCACAAGCTGATGGTATTGTTTTTGAGTGACATTGTGTAAACATTCTCCCCTCTCCCAAAGAAGGAGGGGGGGTCTAGTACCACAACTCACATTTTTTTGTCTCTAAATGCCAACGGTTGAATATAACTTGGAGTGAGGGCCCTTACCACTGGCACCAAGTGAGTGTCTGCCCACCGCATTATTCCAACCAGCATTTCTTTATGGGAATAATTGCAATAAACACATATAACCAGAACTGAGAGCACCTAATACTGGCAATAAAAACATACATCCTTTACTAACAAGTAGTTGTCTGTCTCATTATTCAATTAATGAATCAACAAGAGTACATGTCAAAGCATGCCTTGGAGTGTGGTGCACTTATAATAATCTATAGCAATTCAATCACAGCCTCTAAAGGGCATCACAGCTATTCCTACATCATTATGCAAGTATAAATCCAACTGTCAGAAAGTACGCTTGCAACATTCACTTGGAGATCACGTTTAGCATAACATAATGAATATAATTCCCATATGTAACTGGACAACATGTAATTACACCCTTACAGCCTATGAAAGAGTCTCACAATATGAAAACTCATAACCATAATTGATAAGCCACAACAAGAAGAACAAAAGTTCCTGACATGGAAGTACAAAGATTCCTGTCAAGACCAACTTGATAAAGCACGGAAACCCTTGCTGGGTTATCTCCATAACTGCACCACAGTCTGCGCTGCTCCTGCAGCTCTCTCCGCACAAGTGCGTTAAGATGGTGGTGACCCCATCCTCCAATGGGGCGCTCCTCTGGGAGTATGCATATTGTAGCAGGGGCTCCCCTGCTATTCCGGGGAGAGCCGCTGTGCCTTTTCTTCCTCCACCTCGCAATGTGTCGCACTGCAGCTTCCGGTCTCAGGTTGTCCAGTCCCACCAGGCACCCGCATGCCTGTGATATCATAGAGAGCAACTCAGGCAGCAAACCCCCAGCTGCTCTCACCCGCTTCCACCCGGCCAGCACACTCCGATGCTGGCATGGGTGCTGGCCCGTCTCTTCTGGTTTGCCCTCTCCAGTTGGCATATGTGTGCGGTACAGTGGGGCCAGCAGCCGCCTACGGGAAGCACAGCAGCGCTCCCCCTCTTCTCTTCTCCAGGGCCCAGGGTTGGGGTCCTGTCCTCCATGTACCATCACAGGGGGGTGCAACGATGCTCCCAACTTCCGCTTCTTCGCCGGGGCCCAGGAGTGGGGTCCTGGGTCCCTGGGCATTTTCACACTCCCCAGCTTTGCCTCGAGGTTGGGGCCCAGGGATGACATCCTGGGATGCTTCTTAGGGGTCACAACAACATTCCACGGTTTCCGCTGCCACTCTGGGGCCCAGGGATAAGTGCCTGGGCCCCCAGGAATCTTTGCGGGGGCGCAACAGCACTCCCTGACTTCACTTTGGTGCCTCTTCATGGGGAGGGTGATGGCACTCCCCGATTCGCTCAGTTTCTTTGGGGCCCAGGGACGGGATCCTGGGTCCCCCGCCAGCTTTTTGAGGAGTGCGGCAGCAGTTCCCTGACTTCCTTTGCTTCTGGGGCCACTTTACAGGGAGTGCGATGGTGCTGCCCTGCTTTGTCTTCTTCTGGGTGCAGCCCCCAGGGGCACATCAGAGACTGGCAGCAGAGTCCCATGCACTTTGTCGTCAATTCTGCAGAGGTGAAAGGTCACCTACTTTCTGGGAGCTTTTCTTGGGTTCCGTTGGTTGATTTCATAGATCTTGGCATCTTTTCGCTCCTGGTGACCAGCCCTAGCCACCTGAGGCATTCTCCTTCTGCTTCCTGGCCTCCAAGAGGTTGTATTCAGCAGGTAGCAGGTTTCACTGGCTCCCTCTGCCAGCCTTTCACCTGGTTTCCTCTTCTGGGCTTCTCTCACTGGTCCTGGACTCACTCAGATGCATAGTCCATAGTCCTGTGGACAACCAGGTTGTTCCTCCTTCCAACCACCCATGGCGTCAGAAAACACACATCCCAGAGAAAGCTCTCCTTCCTGTGCAAGACCTTTAAGGAGGGGTAGATGAGGCTGGCAGGAATGCACCTCTTGCTTGTCCTGCAGTGCCACCTCACCTCTCTGCCCCTGTTCACACCTTCCTTCGCAGACCTCTGGGATCTTCAATATGGCGTCGTCCAGAGGTCCCATGCCTGGTCTCTGAAAAGCCCACTTCCCCCCACTCGCTGACATCACAGTCCGGGCCTGGAATGGCCTGATGCCTGGCACTGGGTAACAGCTGACTGATTGATGCCCAGCAGCTTTACCCCATCTCTCCCTCCTGGAGAGAAGACCTCTGCTCTGGGGAATGCTTGCCATGAAGGGCTAGGCCTCTGATGCTACAGCTTGGGTAGGATGTAATTAATCCAGCCTGGCAGAGTGACACACAGCCTTGAGCTGAGTCAGAGGAATGTGACATTTATGGATGACCTATAAGCGGTACAGATATGCATATGGATATAGCAGAATGGTTCTTTTCCCACACTTTACAGTGTACTTTCCTGCATGTCTGGAGTTTGTAGGCCCGGGGGAAATGAAGCTACAACGTGATGCCTCCTTTTTCATAGGACTATATTGGGGTGTTACTACAGTGAAACTGTAAAATACACTGACTACCCCTTACATGTGTACCCCTACATTATAAGGCCTATTCCATTCAACCACCCAACTCTGCATAGTCCCTTCTGCAACAGTCTATTTGCACACAGCTCCTGGGCTGTGTTAAACAGGTCTCTCCCACACACAGCCCTTACACAGGTGCATGTACGTGTGCACGTGCCCACATGTAACCAGCCTAGTGCCCCTTATCCGGGCTGCATCGCAGTGGCCTGATCTCACAAGGCAGATACTGGCGGAAAACATGTGCAACCCATTTTAACATGAGTTTGGAGTGGGTGAGTCCCAGGTTATGAGGTTCTCCCACAGTAAAAGGTCAAAAATCAGGTGATCACAAACCAAAACATCCAGGCGGCTCAGATGGTCAGAACCACTTTCTCACACCTACACTTAGTAATAAGGCCACAACCACAAATAAGGCCCAGTCAAGTTTTCAATAAATTAATCCTTGCTCAACGCATGGTAGCTTGACTGTGAGCATACAAGCTTAACTTAGGAGACAGGTGTGTAAAGCAATTACAAACACCAATACATTAAATAAGTAAGACACAACCTATAATAAAAATCCAACACCAATTTCTAAAAATAGGAAATATTTTTATGATTAAAATGGCACCGAAATGACATAAATACAATGTGAAGAACCAGGAATATGAATATCTAAAGATTAAATATTTTCTAGTGCTTAAAAGCCAAAAGCGTCAACTTGGGACTTCTGGTAGCACTTAACTGGGACAAAGTCAAAATTTCAGGCTGACCAGATTGAGCGTGGGTCAGATACAGTGCGAGGTAGGGCCCGGTCAAGTTTTTACCTTACTACGTGGTCACTTGTTTTGAGTTTTTTCTCTCAACATCGAGCGGTTCTCCTCATCAGGTTGGCTTGCAGTTCGATAACGGCGCTTAACTCAGCACTATGCCTTGGTCAACTCCTAGAAGTCTCTGCAACATTGGAAATCACCAGAGCGTCAGTGGGGCAAACCTGGATCTCAGGCTGAGTCGTGATTCGACTTTGCCGGCTTGACTCTTGACGGCAGGTTGAACAATTCATTGAGCTTTTTTGACAAAAATTCTCCAATTCATTCCAAACTTCTGGATCTTCTTCCAGAAAGTCCCTTTGGGATCTTGAAGTGTCCACAACACCAATCCAAGGTTCCAGACGCTCTGAGCTGCTGCTTGGTAAGCTGTGACTGCAAGACCCAAATGCACCTGGACAAATCTTTAAAAGTGCACTGAATGCTGTCCAGCGAGATTCTTCTTGGTGGAGATGATGCCAGGGGAGCTCTTTTAACATCCGGCTTTCAATCAGACCACTCTTAAAACCTTTAGAGTCAGGCAAAGTCCTTCTTTTGCTGAAACCCAAAGTGTGCAGTAGGTGCAGACCTTCAGAGTGCAGTCCTCTTGGTGCAAGCCAGGGGTTCATCTAGGCTGTCCCTGTTCTTCTTGTTTCTTCCAGCCAGTCTGGCAAGCAGGGGGCACTACTGACCAATAGGGTGCAGGGTGTGACCCTCAATGATGACCTTTTCCCCTGAAGTGTGGCATATTCTTGTCCCAGAAAGCACTGTTGCTTAAAAACTAAAATGGAGTAAATCTTTCCTGGAGATTCAGATCTGGCTAATCCAACCTATAGGTGTGGCTAACTTTCCATAGCAGTCCCCTTCAACCCCCTCTGCAAATTCAATTACAGGGACCCCTATCTATCTGGCTGGGGCTGCAGGAAGTGGGGGGTTGGCCTGGGTCCTGTCCTAAGTGTTGTTCCCTCTTTGAAGGCCAGTCTGGCTACCCAACCCCCTTCCTGCCTTTTGCTTTGCCACAGCAGATCTCCTCCCACAAGATGTTTATTTGTTGCCACTCCACACCTCATCAGAGGAGTTTGACTCAGCCTGTCAAATACTAGACCATCAGGAGAGGCTGTTCTAAAGCTGGCTTCAGGTACATCAGAAAAGCAAGTTCTATAATGTCTTTTTTGTCATAGTCATAATAAATCCAACCTTGGCAAGTTGTTGGATTTATTCTATGTTGAAGAATCATTTTAGCTCGCTCTTGTCAATAGTTAGACTTTATTAAAGTTAAAAAAGCGTTTCCATGTTATCCTATAGAGCTAAATAGGCAGTTTTGCCCTCACCAGGGCTTGTTAAACATATTTTATGATGTCCCTACTTATTTTAAAATAGCACCCTACCTTTGGGGCAGCTAGGGTAGACCTTAGTGGTGACTTATATGTCAAAATAAGGTTGTTTAAGACTTTGGAAGTACCTTTAATTTCAAAGCGTGAATCTGGACACACTTTTATTTTATAAGCAGCCTGCAAATCAGGGCTGCGTTTTAAAATGACAGCAAGCAACCCAGCAGTGCACACTTGAGTGAATTAAATCTTCTGGGCCTCTAAACTAACATATACTAATGGCTTACAAGTAGGTTGTCATACCAATTGTAATTTCACCTAATTACCATATTTGCACCTAATTACCATATACCTTTTACACGGAGCACTGGCCCTGGGCCTGGTTAGTAGGGCCCAGGGCACAATCAGAGTCAGTAACCACCAGAATTAGTCAAATAATGGGGTTGATCAGGGCAAAAAGGATGACCTTCTCACACTCTCCAATAGTGACTTTTACCATTTTTTTTGTGAATTTGTGTACTAGACATGCAACTTTTCCTTAAATGGGGTGCCAGCATTGTGAGTGCATTACAGGGGTAATGTGATTAGATTGGCCAGATATCGAGCATGCTGCAGCATGAAAAGCTGCTTTAACAAAGTGAAAGCAAAGTGAAAGGAGGAGCGGTACAAGGAAGTTGGTACAAGAGGTACGTTTATTTGTCCGGCAACACCGAGAACCAGGCAGCAACTGCAAACCTCGGAACCCACCCTTACTCTCCAATGCTCTCTGCATCTAAGCACAGAAGTCCACACACAGAAATGCATAACACAAATCCCATTTATCCCCTTCTCTTACAATGCAAAAGGCTGAGCATATAGCAAAATTACAACTGACTCTGGTAATTGAAATGAGGAACAAGACCGGGGAAAACCTGCAAAAGAAAATGAAAACAGAAATATAATGTATAGAATACAATCTACTTAATGGAAAACAAAACTGTAAACAAACTACAATGTTATACAATACAGTATATTCAACATGACAGATCCAAATGGATGCCTAGGGACCATCCCTATCATATAAGCTGGATACCTACTTATACATCACAAATTCACTAAAATCTTTTTGGTATACATTTCATTCTCGCAGAGGTAAGGCAACTATCACCAATGCCCGTAGATTACTTTGCCTTTTTCGACAAATCAGCTCCCATTTTCTCACAGACAAAAAGCAGCCTTTGGACCCGGAACCACAATCACCATACTCTTGTTCCACAACCTGCCATTCTCCAGGACCAAAGCGGTACAAAAGGGGGTGGTGATGGACTGAGCATCAGAACCAATCAAACACTCACACCCAGTCAACAGATCTGGGTTTGATCCATCACCGTTCTTTAGCCCACTCTGCCACCCCAGTTCAGACATGGCCATATGCAAATCAGTCTGACCCTGTGCCTCATGGGAACAGTCCAGCCCGAACTGCCAAGCCATTTCTTCCCTGGACCGGAAACAAGCTTCCTAGGACCGGTTTCTGGCATTTCAGCCATCTTCAGCCAGGCTTGCTTGAACCCAGTGGCAAAGTGAGCAAGGGACTCACGTCCGAGCATACCCTGCCAACTTATGGCGAACAAAACGGTACAAAAGGGGGTGGTGATGGACAGAGCATCAGAACCAATCAAACACTCACACCCAGTCAACAGATCTGGGTTTGATCAATCACCGGGACAGATGCTCCACTGGATTCAAGCAAGCCTGGATGAAGACGGCTGAAATGCCAGAAACCGGTCCTAGGAAGCTTGTTTCCGGTCCAGGGAAGGCGTGGCTTGGCAGTTTGGGCTGGACTGTTCCCATGAGGCACAGGGTCAGACTGATTTGCATATGGCCATGTCTGAACTGGGGTGGCAGAGTGGGCTAAAGAACGGTGATGGATCAAACCCAGATCTGTTGACTGGGTGTGAGTGTTTGATTGGTTCTGATGCTCCGTCCATCACCACCCCCTTTTGTACCGCTATTATCCAGGACCACCACACAGTTTTTTACCTCACTCACAAACATTGGAGATGAAAATCTAGAATTAGCTTTCCTCACATGCCTAAGAATGAGAACTCTAACCAAATCACTGACACACACTCCAACCCCTCTGTCGGAACTGACATCACTCCCAGCACTATACATTTCTTGAACACATCTGCACACATCCACCACACTTCTCACCTTCTTACTGTCAGGAGTCTTTCGCCCCATTCACTCTGTGTTCAAACAGGGACATGCAATTATGCCTCTAAGTAAAGCAAATGGAGCCATCTCTGTGCTAATATACAGAGTCATTCTAGTGGCCCGTTACATATCTTGGATAACTTTCTCCCAATTCAGCCCATTGATTAATGCTAGCTGAAGTTGATCTTTGATGACACAGTTTACTCTCTTCACAAGGCCATTACTGCAGGGATGATAAAAAGAGGTTCTCATGTGTTTGATGCCATTAGACTTGAGGAATCACTAATTTCTTTGGACACTAATTGGACGTCATTGTCCATCACTAATTTCTCAGGAAACTCTTTCCTGATAAACACCTCCTGAAAGAAGTTAACCATCACTCTCACATTTACACATTTAATAAGTTTCACCTCAGTTCATTTGGACATGTAGTCCACCAATACAAGAGCAATTTAGTCGAACTCTCAAGAATCCCAAAAGGTCCAGATATGTCATACGATAGCTTGTGTCATGGCACACCATTACTAACTACAGCCATAACAGGTGACATCATGGGAACTTGTGACTTGTGGCTTAAAACAAATGCATCTCACTCCCTCACAAAGTGTTCCACAGCCCTGTCTATGCCTTGCCACCAAAAATCATCTCTGACTCTAAGCTTGCTTGCCCACATGCGAATGTTCCCTTCATGAGCAAATTCCAGTATTTTAGATCTTGTTTCCTCAGGCACTACCAACCACTCACATCTCATTAAAACTCCCCCAACGAGAGTCAACTCATTAGCAGATCTCCATAATGGGATCATTACATCTTCCAAGCCACAGGCACCTGGCCACCATTCCAACACACACTTGACAACCTTCTGCATCACCTCATCATCAATGGCAGTAGTACGTCACTCCTCTTCAGATATAAACCCATCAGTGATGGTACTCACAGAACACACAAACTCCAATTCATCCTTTTTTGTCCATGTCCTCATCAGCCTCCTCTTTTACCAGCAGGCGCGACAAACAATCGGATTCAAAATTGTGGAACAAACTGAAACTTATAGCGGTACTCCTGCATACAGTACTGCCACTTACAATACGTGGAATTGCTCTCCCTCCATTACCGGTATTGAATAGCTCCACTAGTGACTTGTGATCAGTGCAGAGAATGAATTGATTGCCCCACATAAAATGTCTAAAGTAATGAACTGTCCACCACAAACCCAAGTCCTCCTTTTCAATGGTGGAATAAGAAGATTCGATGCCACAAAGTGCCCTAGACACGAAAACAATAATTTAATTTTTTCCTTTATTTCACCTCCTTTCTGCATCAACACCTCACCCAACCCATGGTTACTAGCATCAGTAATGATGATAAACATATCATGAGTGTCAAATGGCTTAAGAGTCTGGGCAGAGACAATTTCATTTTTAATTAGGTCAAAATCACTCTGACACTCGGCACTCCATACATATTTTGCTCCTTTTATTAATAGCTCACGCAAACACATGTTGTTATTGGTAAAATTACCCACAAATTTGCCATTCTATTCAATTAAGCCTGGAAACTATCTGAGCTGTGTTGGAAGGCGGACCTCTGGGGAGTCGGCGGGACCACCCAGTGGGCCTCCTTACTGCAAGGAAGTAGCCGAGCGCCGCTGAGAAGCCTCCTAGGAGAGGTCCTTCCCCTATGATCGTACTAGCCCAGTAACACCACCACACAGGACTCGACACTGGTATCAGTTCTCATATATTTTTATCGGTAATTATCGTAGGTTCCTTTGGCAATATGTACAGGTGGATCGAGGGATCCGAAAGGAGTCTCAATGTCTTTGTGGGGAAGGGGTAGCGGGACAGTCTCAGTACCAGCCTGGTACGGGGGTACCCTGCGCCCAGGTATTAAGCCTCAAGCTATGAGGGACTCCGGGAGTCGGAGCGTCAGGTGCCGGACACAAGGGCGGCTCGAAGAGGTCGAGCCGCGACAGAGTCAGCAGGGCTCGGAGGGTCAGTTCAGCTAGCTCGAGCCGCGACAAAGTCAGCAGGGCTCCGATGGCAGTTCCGCTAGGTCGAGCCGCGACGAGGTCAGCAGGGCTCCGATGGTAGTTCAGTGAGGTTGGGCCGCGACGGCGTCAGCAGGGCCCCGATGTTTCCGTGAGGATCTTATTCTCAGCAAGGTGGAGCCGCGACACAGTCAGCAGGGCTCGAGGTACAGTTCCAGGCAAGAGTCTTTTCTCCGTAGGGTCAGCCGCGATCCGATCAGCAGGGCTCTCGACTCCAGGATACAACTACTGTCCTGGTGCGGGTTCGCCCCAGATATAGGTCTGGAGCCCTTTGATGTCCGGACCCTTGCGCCCGGGGGGCGGAGAGGCCGGGCTGGGAGAGGCCAGACGCCCAGCGGGAGAGGCGCCAGTGCCCAGGGAGGCCGGAGAGCGATCGCACCCAGGCGTTGGGGGACGGTTGGGGGTCCCATTGAAACTCCCCTCCTCCGGGATCGGGGGATTGGCCACGTGGTGCCCCCTGGCTGGATCTTGGTGCCTCGATGTCGAGGTTTCGCTGGGGCTGCGGCCGGGGGGAGCCGGGTCACGTTGGCTGGTGCGGGTAGATGTGTACAATCCAGGGGGGACCCTGAAGGGTGAAGAGGTCCCCGGTCGGCCTGAAAAGGGGGCCAGGACCACGCCACGAGGCTGGGTCCAACAGGCGTCCCCCCCAGCCGAAGGCAGGGAGAGTCACCCATCTCCTTGGGGGTTCTCCTTGCCAAGACGGAGGAAACGGGACAGGCCGTCGGCATTGGCGTGGTTGTTGCTGGGCCGGTGTTCCACTGTGAAGTCCATCCCTTGCAGAGAGATGGACCATCGCAACAACTTCGGCTTCTCTCCTCTCATTTGCATTAACCACCGCAAGGGCCGGTGGTCGGTTTGGACCCGGAAGTGGGTGCCGAAAAGGTAGGGCTGGAGCTTTTTGAGGGCCCATACCACGGCGAAGGCCTCTCGCTCGATGGTGCTCCATCTCTGCTCTCGGGGCAGCAGTCGCCGGCTGATGAAGGCCACTGGTCTGTCAAGGCCTTCCGAATTTACTTGGGACAGGACCGCCCCAACTCCGTACTCCGAGGCATCGGTCTGTACTATGAACTTCTTGCTGTAGTCGGGGGCTTGCAGCACAGGAGTGGTACAAATTGCTGTCTTGAGGGTCTCGAAGGCCGCCTGGCAGCGGGGTGTCCAGTTCACCTTTTTGGGTTGCTTCTTGGACGTAAGCTCCGTGAGGGGTCCCACAATGCTCCCATAGTTTTGGATGAACCGCCGGTAATAGCCCGTGAGGCCCAGGAAGGCCCGGACAGCGGTTTGGGTGGCTGGGGGCTCCCAGGCCTTGATGGCGTCCACTTCTGGCTGGAGGGGAGCCACCTGGCCGCTCCCCACTTGATGACCCAGATAGGTCACGGATCCCTGGCCTATCTGGCATTTGCTGGCCTTTATCGTGAGTCCGGCCCTCTGGAGGGCGGCCAGAACCTCCCCGAGGTGCCCCAGGTGCTCGGCCCAGTGGCTGCTGAATGCGGCAATATCGTCCAGGTAGGCGGCGCTGAACGCTTCCAGCCCGGCCAGGACCTTGTTCACTAGTCTTTGGAAGGTCGCTGGGGCATTCTTCATGCCGAAGGGCATCACCCAAAAGTGGTAGTGCCCATCGGGAGTGGAGAAGGCGGATCGCTCACGGGTGCCGGGGGTGAGCCTGATCTGCCAGTATCCGGCAGTGAGGTCGAAGGTGCTTAGGTAGCGGGCGGCTCCTAGGCGGTCGATTAGTTCGTCTGCCCGAGGAATGGGATGGGCATCGGTCTTGGTGACGGCATTCAACCCTCGGTAGTCCACGCAAAATCTGAGTTCCGGGGTGGTGCCTGGGGCGGCGGCCTTCGGCACCAGGACCACAGGCTGGCCCAGGGACTGTCGGAAGGTTCAATGACCCCGAGGGCTAGCATCGTGGCGACCTCGGCTTGGATGCAGGCATGCACTCGGTCGGGTACCCTGTAGGCTCGGTGCCGCACGGGGGGCTGTCCCCGGTGTCGACGTCGTGGACGCACCAGGGAGTGACTCCGGGAGTGAGGGAGAAGAGGGCAGCGAAGGGTTGCAGCAGCTGTTGACAGTCGTGGCGCTGTTCCGAGGTCAGGGTGGTGGAGAGTTTGACGCCCTCTATGGAGCCGTCTTGGTCGGAGGTCCTCAGGAGGTCGGGTAGGGGCTCGGAGTCGCCTTCGCCCCCATCGTCGGTAGCTAACAGCAGGCTTAGTTCCGTTCGGGCAAAGTGGGGTTTGAGCCGGTTTGCGTGTAGAACCCGGAGGGGGTTCCTGGGGGACTCCAGGTCGACTAGGTAGGTGACGGGGCTCTTCTTCTCCACCACCTTGAAGGGCCCGGTCCATTTGTCCTGGAGGGCACAGGGGTCCACGGGCGACATGACCCAGACTTACTGGCCTGGCTCGAACTCCATGGAGGAGGCGTTCTGGTCATACCAGCGTTTCATGTCCTCTTGGCTGGCCTCGAGGTTGGCCTCGGCCAGTGCCCGGAACCTCCGGGTTTGGTTCCGCAGGGTCAGGAGGTACCGGTAGAGGTCGGGAGGGGCATTTCGGATGTTCGTCTCCCAGCCTTCCTTGACCAGGCTGAGGGGACCTCGGACATGGTGTCCGTACAAGAGTTCGAAGGGGCTGAACCCCAGAGACTTCTGCGGGACCTCCCGATAGGCAAATAGGAGGCAGGGCAGCAGGACGTCCCATTTCCGCCTCAGGGGCTCTTCCAGGCCCTTGATCATCCCTTTCAGTGTTCTGTTAAAACGTTCGACTAGTCCGTTCCCCTGGGGGTGGTACGGGGTGGTGAACTTGTAGGTGACCCCGCATTGTTGCCATAGGGACCGCATGTATTTCGATATAAAGTTTGTTCCTCGGTCGCTCACCACCTCCCGGGGGAACCCCACTTTCGAGAAGATTCCCATCAAGGCCCGGCCCACCACGGGGGCTGTCACAGTTCGGAGAGGGATGGCCTCAGGGTATCGGGTGGCGTGGTCGACGAGAACGAGGATGAAGCGGTGACCCAGGGCGGTTCGGGGGTCCAGGGGCCCTACTATGTCGATCCCTACTCGCTCGAACGGGGTGTTGACTGCCGGGAAGGGCTGGAGAGGGGCTTTGACCCGTCCCCCAGTCTTCCCGCTGGCTTGGCAGGTCTGGCAGGTCCGGCAGTGATTGTCCACGTCCCTACGCATTCGGGGCCAGTAGAAGTGGGTCACCAGGCGGCTGTATGTTTTGTCTTGCCCCAGGTGCCCGGCGAGGGGCACATCATGTGCCAGATTGAGGAGGAAACCTCGGAATCAGAGGGGGACCACCAGCACTCGACCGGCCCCTAGTTCTGCGATCTTCTGCTCGCTGTAGAGCAGGTCATTGTCCCAATAGACCCAGTGAGTTCCCGTTGGGTCACCGGCGGCCTGGGCGGCCGCCTGCTGTCGGGTCCCCTCGAGGGAGGGGCAGGTTTTCTGTTCTTGCTGGAACAGTACCCTTGTGGGGCCCCCGTCGTGGCGCCATTGTGCAAGTTCAGGGAGTTCGCCGAGGGAGGCGATCTCGTTCTGGGGAAGTTCGGACGACCCGGCATCCGCGTCGGGTTCCTCCTCGACAGAGGGAGGTGGTGGTTCGGGCCCCTCGGGCTCGTCGGTTGCCGCCGCTACAGTTGGTCGGTGGGCCTGAGCGGTCATGGACCGGGTGGTGGCGCAGGCCCATTCGGGCAGTCCTAGCATCCCTAGATGCTCCCGGTGCTCAACCTGGGCCCAGGAGGAACTTTCCAGGTAGTGCCCCAGGAGGCAGTCCACCGGGGCGTCGTCGCGGACGGTCACTTTCAGTAGGCCTGACACTCCTCCCCACTCGAATGGAATCCGGGCCATCCGGCACATGCTCTCGGTGTTGTCGGCCGTCCGGACGGGGCACAGTACATGAGGCGGGATCTGTTTGGAGGTCACCAGGTGGCAGCGGACAGCGGTCACGCTGGCTCCAGTGTCACGGATGGCTTCGGCCCGGCGTCCGTTAATGGTGACCCACTGCTGGTATTTCTGGGTGTTGCTCAGGATGGGGGTTTGGGGCACCATTTCTCGGCTGCCCAGGCATACGAGGGACATGGCGGCCGGCTCCCACTCGGTGGAACCGGCGTCGGTGTTCTCTTCCTCCCCTTCCCCCAGGGCTGCGGCCGCCAGCTGTTGGGGCGGGGGCCCGGTGGTCCCGCTTCGTCGGCTCATGGGGCAGGTGGGGTCACTGGCATAGTGCCCTGGTTGTTGGCAGCTGTAGCAGGTTACCGTTGGCCGAGGTCCTGGTCGGGCTGGGGTTGTCCCCCTTCGTGCTAGGGTTGGGGACGTGCGGTTCGAGGGCGGACCCCGAGGAGGACTCCGAGGCGGCCCTGCTGTAATGTCTCGGTTCCGGTATGACCCTCCTCCTCCGCCGCGCTGGCGGGGGGGGGTCCTGTGGCGTTCCGCTGGTACTCCCCCATCGAGTTCCAGGGGACCCGGGTGTTCACCCACCGATCGGCCTCGGCGGCGAGCTTCCGCGGCTCGGTCAGTTTGCTGTTGAGGAGGTGCTGTCTTAGCTCGATGAAACAGTTGTTGGAGAGATGCTCCCAGACATTGAGGTCGAACAGCTGCTCGTAGGAGGTGACTTTGCTGCCCTTGACCCACCCTTCCAGGGCTCTGCTAAAAAAGTCGACGTACTCCACCCAAGTGGTACCGGGGAGTTTCTTGCAGTCTCGGAAGCGCTGGCGGTACATTTCTGCGGTGAGGCCATAGCGGGTGAGCAGGGCCTCCTTCATGTGATCGTACGAGGTCATCACGTCGTCCGGGAGCTGTAGCAGGGTGTCTCGACCCTCGCTGAGGAATCGTCCCCATAGGCCGGCACCCCAATCCTTCCGGGGTACCCGATGGGAGGTCATGGCCACTTCGTAGGCTTTGAACCATTGTTGGATGTCGTCGTTCTTGTAGTATTCTTTGATGACATCCTTGGGGATATGTACCTTCTCCTGTGTCGGCGGAGGAGTGTCCTTGTTTCCGGGGGTGCCGGTCTCCCCCTTTTTGGACTTAAGTTCAAGCTCCTTGAGGCTCCGCTCGTGCTCGAGGGTTAGCCTTTTCTCCTCCAGTTCTCTGTGCCGTTTTTTTTCCTCAATCTCTTCTTGCAACCGTAGTTGCTCTAGGGCCAACTTCTTTTCCGCCAGCAGGAGTTCTCCATCCAGCCGGAGTCGTGCGAGTTCTAACTCATGGGTCCGGACCCTCTCCCGCTCCCGTATCTCTTCTGGGGATAGGCCGGCTTCCATGCTGTTTCTTCCCCCATTTGCCGGGGCTGTGGTTGGCTGTAAGGCTACGTTTAGTTCTGACGCTTTGGGGCGACGCTACTTCGGACTCTACCCAGGCTCTTAGGGCTTTCTGCATGTCCTCTTTTGAGCCTAATCCGGTGGTCGAAATGCCCTTGTCTTTACAGAACTGTTTGAGTTCTTTGTGGGTGTATTCCTCCAACCGTTCTTGTTGGAACCCCACGGTCGTGGTGGTCTCCTGGCTGCTCATGGTTATTCTGCGTCTGGTTAGGTAGCGGGTGAGTTACTTGCTGTACGATTTGCGTCCGGCTCGGATCCCGTCGCTGGCCACCAAATGTTGGAAGGCGGACCTCTGGGGAGTCGGCGGGACCACCCAGTGGGCCTCCTTACTGCAAGGAAGTAGCCGAGCGCCGCTGAGAAGCCTCCTAGGAGAGGTCCTTCCCCTATGATCGTACTAGCCCAGTAACACCACCACACAGGACTCGACACTGGTATCAGTTCTCATATATTTTTATCGGTAATTATCGTAGGTTTCTTTGGCAATATGTACAGGTGGATCGAGGGATCCGAAAGGAGTCTCAATGTCTTTGTGGGGAAGGGGTAGC
This sequence comes from Triturus cristatus, assembly GCF_964204655.1. Taxonomy (NCBI): domain Eukaryota; kingdom Metazoa; phylum Chordata; class Amphibia; order Caudata; family Salamandridae; genus Triturus; species Triturus cristatus. Next base: position 633,043,445 of record NC_140589.1, on the reverse strand, counting down.
GGGACAGTCTCAGTACCAGCCTGGTACGGGGGTACCCTGCGCCCAGGTATTAAGCCTCAAGCTGGGAGGGACTCCGGGAGTCGGAGCGTCGGGTGCCGGACACAAGGGCGGCTCGAAGAGGTTGAGCCGCGACAGAGTCAGCAGGGCTCGGAGGGTCAGTTCAGCTAGCTCGAGCCGCGACGAAGTCAGCAGGGCTCCGATGGCAGTTCCGCTAGGTCGAGCCACGACGAGGTCAGCAGGGCTCCGATGGTAGTTCAGCGAGGTTGGGCCGCGACGGCGTCAGCAGGGCCCCGATGTTTCCGTGAGGATCTTATTCTCAGCAAGGTGGAGCCGCGACTCAGTCAGCAGGGCTCGAGGTACAGTTCCAGGCAAGAGTCTTTTCTCTGTAGGGTCAGCCGCGATCCGATCAGCAGGGCTCTCGACTCCAGGATACAACTACTGTCCTGGTGCGGGTTCGCCCCAGATATAGGTCTGGAGCCCTTTGATGTCCGGACCCTTGCGCCCGGCGGGCGGAGAGGCCGGGCTGGGAGAGGCCAGACGCCCAGCGGGAGAGGCGCCAGTGCCCAGGGAGGCCGGAGAGCGATCGCACCCAGGCGTTGGGGGACGGTTGGGGGTCCCATCGAAAGTCCCCTCCTCCGGGATCAGGGGATTGGCCACGTGGTGCCCCCTGGCCGGATCTTGGTGCCTCGATGTCGGGGTTTCGCTGGGGCCGCGGCCGGGGGGAGCCGGGTCACGTTGGCTGGTGCGGGTAGATGTGTACAATCCAGGGGGGAACCCCGAAGGGTGAAGAGGTCCCCGGTCGGCCTGAAAAGGGGGCCAGGACCACGCCACGAGGCCGGGTCCAACAAGCTGATTCTTGTCACTAGTTGCAGGTGCACTCTCAACTGCCTTTAAAAGTTTCATCTTTGGCTATTTCACCTTACTCGAAACATGATGTCCCAGATAATCCACACCATCGCAACAAAAACTACACTTGACTTTCTTTAAAGTCAAACCTGACAGTTTCAAAATCTCCAGCACTTTAGCCAATCTTCCATAATGCTTATGAGTATTTTTGCCAAAGACTAAAATGTCATCTGGGAAGCACAACACAACACTCCATACACGTTCTTGAACAAATAGTTTATCAGTCTCTGAAACACAGATGATGCAGAAGCCAATCCAAATGGCATCCGTCTGTAATGGAAGGCTCCTTCAGGAGTTACAAAGGAAGTCAGAAGCCTTGATTCCTCACATAACTACACTTGGTGGTAAGCCGCCGACATGTCTAGTGTCGGAAATACGGCGTCACTCTTCAGTGTGGGCAACAATTCATTGATATTTGGGAGTGGTTGCCGATCGACCCAGATGTTGAAATTTAAGTAATGCAAATGAACATATAATCTTAAGGTCTTGTCATATTTGCATGCTAAAACAACTGGGCCAACCACTCCGACCCTTAGATTGGTTCAATGATACCTAATTTGCATACCTTGTCCAATTCAGACTTGAGCTTGTTCCTTAGACTAAGAGGTACATGCCTCACCCTTTGTGCTTTAGGTACCACATTTTCCTTTAATACAATGCAGTGCTTGAATCCTTTCAGCTTCCCAAGAGTATCTGTTAAGGCACCAGGGTACCTAGCTATAAACCTATTCTCATCCATATTGCACACCACATTGCTGCGTATTTCCAACAAATGTTGTCTGGACAGAACTAATTCTATATGATGATTATCTAGAATTATGGAGTGCCTAACGAGTTTGAAGGAAAGAGGGGGGGGAAAGGAGTCACTCTTGTGAGTAAAAAGAACCCTCACTCACCAACCTGGTTGGTGACATGCTTCATCATTGGGTTCCCACCAGAGAGGCCGAATGCCTCCCTGGTGTGCTACTACGCCTGGTTACAGCGGAGCTGGATGTTTTCGGGTGAGTTAGTGGTGGTTTAAAAAGGGCTTGGTTTAAACCCAAAATGACTTTATTCGTGGTTAACCAAGCGCTGGTAAAAATTGAATTGCCTTTAAGTTTGCCCATTTAGCAAGGCTTTCATCAGGACCAACTGGTGAAAAAATCTAAAAACACCTCGGCGTTATGCACACTCTAAGGCGCACCCTAACCTGGGGTGTGGGTGAACGAGCACAAAATGACTTACAAATTGTAGTCTGGCTTGCTGCTTTTCAGGAAGCCTTAGTATTGTGAAAGGGGAGGGGAATAACCCCATGGGTCCAGGAGGGGAGCACGTACTTATAGTCACACTCCAAAGTACAGCGCCCACCCGACACCTGTGGCTGCCCAATAGCAGGACCCCGATGATCAATTGGGCAGCCACAGGTGTCGTGTGGGCGCTGTACTTTGGAGTAAGTTTCATGCTTGTTCACCCACACCCCAGGTTAGGGTGCACCTTAGAGTGTGCATACCGCCAAGGTGTTTTTCGATTTTTTCACCAGTTGGTCCTGGTGAAAGCCTTGCTAAATGGGCAAACTTAAAGGCAGACACATGTTGACCATGATTTTATCCCATTTGCACCCTGGACTAAATTACTGAGTCTAGCCCTTTAGTCCAATTAAATTTTTACCAGCGCTTGGTTAACCACGAATAAAGTCATTTTGGGTTTAAACCAAGCCCTTTTTAAACCACCACTAACTCACCCGAAAACATCCAGCTCCGCTGTAACCAGGCGTAGTAGCACACCAGGGAGGCATTCGGCCTCTCTGGTGGGAACCCAATGATGAAGCATGTCACCAACCAGGTTGGTGAGTGAGGGTTCTTTTAACTCACAAGAGTGACTCCTTTCCCCCCCCCTCTTTCCTTCAAACTCGTTAGGCACTCTTTTGTTGTTTTTTGTCTAGTTTACTGAGGGGATCAAGAGTGTCTTTTTCCTCCCTTCCTCTCTTGTTGTTTTTTGTATCTAGAACTATGTCCAGATTCCCCTGCTCATTTACCCCAATAAATTTGAACTACCTTTGGCCATGAATACTGTACCACTGGACATCTTGTTGTCAAACCTCAAAGTAGCTTCAAATTGGCCCAACACTTCCTCTTTTTCACCCCCATAAGCAAAACTGTTGACATGCGACTCACTTAAACACGGAATACTGAATCTGGGAAGACCCTCTCCCCAATTAATGTAAATGGCTAACCTGAATCAGCCATCAATGTTACTTTGACCGTTTATGATGATATCAGAGATCGGAGACGTCCTTTTTTCCACACTATGCATGGCTGACACTAGACTTTCATCACAGAGTGATGAAGACAACATTAATATCATACTATCATCCTCATCAGACGTGCCATCTTCGATGGACTTAATAATAGCGTCACCACGGCCCTTTTGACCTTTGTATGATTTACAAACACTTGCAAAATGGCCATTTTTTCCACACTTAAAACACACTAAGTTATGCGAGAAACTGACTTATTCTTTACTACACAAGTATGTGAGATTTTGTCAACAAGCGTTGCATTAGGAAATTCCTCCATCTGCTTCCAGACAAGAGCTGCAGGATAATAGTCCATGCGCTAGTGACTTCCTAGTTGGACTACGCCAACAGCTTGTATCTGGGGCTACCAACGTTCCTGACACATCGACTACAGATGGTTCAAAACACAGCAGCAAGTCTGCTTTTGCCGGGCCCTTTCCGGCAGCATATATCCCCCCACCTGAGATACCAACATGGGCTGCAAGTGGCTAGGAGGATTGAATTTAAGGCTCTGACCTTTGCTTTCCGAGCAATGGGTGATAGGAGCCCAGGCTATCTCAAGTGACAGCTCAGCCCATATCAACAGGAACAGACGCTTACATCTAACCACCAGTGTTTGATCTGCGTCCTGCAGTATGCTAAGGCCGGCAAGGGGGTAGATCCTTCTTGGTAAGGACCTCTTTGCCAGCATGCTTGCGCCAACTTGAATCGGAACTCAGGTTCAGGAAGGTCTTTAAAACATGGTTTTTCAGGCAGGGATAACATCTGTCAGTTGTGAGGTCCTTAATGTAGTCTGTGTAGCGCTGGGAAACCACTGTTTGAGGTAGCTGTGCACTTTTGAAATGCTTTTTATTATTATTATTACATTTGCGGCTGAATAATGCTTATCAGTGCTTACATGCATTCTGCTTCCACATCTAAGACACAACACATTAAGACGTTCACTAGACATTTTGACATTGATCTAGGCACCAGTGATCTATCATGAATTTTAAAATTTTCCTTTATCTGCGTGTTTGGCCACCAAATTAACCTCATGTGTGGATACACTTCCACCAATTTCTTTCATACACTGTTGTGAATGCTCTATATTCTAGCAATAGTTAGGGAGCATCCAGACTCAGATCTTCAGTTGACAACAATTTTTCCTGAATTTTACTACTGTTGGTTTTTTCAATTAACTTGTCCCTTATCATTTCATCCTTAAGAACAGTATAGTTGCATGTTATGGCCAATGTGCATAACGCAGCTACAAAATCGTCAATGGGTTCTCCTGGCACTTGGCTACGCTGCAAGAACATGTGCCGTTCTATCGCTGTATTCTTCTTGGGATTGAACCTCTTATTCAAAGTACATTCCACAGAAGAACACTCATTTACTAATTCGGCTTCCCCATCTTCAACGTAGCAGACACGTTTCTATGGGCAATGTTTTAGAACACTCCTGCCTTCAGCAATTAAGTTATATACTAATAAAGCTTTTTTTTTCTTTGAGGTAAACACATCACTGTCAATGGCTTCTAGATAAGCCTCAAATTCCTAATGTCATCATTTCCAACTCATGGGTGGGGTACCAGGAGAAATAGAGGAGGTGGAGAAATTTTCTCCATGACAACACAAAATAACAAGTTGCTGCCTGATGCTGCTCAAAACACTGTGACCACCATCCAAGATAAGAGGAGACTGCCCTTGAAGAAATATCAATGCAAAGGCTCCTGATCCTATAAGGTGCTCGCACATCGAGCGCAACACAGTCATGCAATGTGGACGCCTGCAGTTAGCCGACTCAGTGTGAACACTCCATGCTCCAGTGCTCTAACCGTCCCTCCTCCCCAGCAAAGTTCAAAAGCAACACATTTTGCTGCAAATTTGCCCATAAATATGCACAGTACTCCGCTGTCATGATCAAGTCATCCCAGGCACATGCACTAGACTGGATCATGTCGAGAAGTGTGTTCACAGGAGGCATTCACCAGGCCAACATCGAGGAGGGTGTGAGCAGGAGATGCCCCCCAGGGGTTACAGTCTAGGAGAGTGGGAAACCCAAAGGACCCTTGGAGGCTTGGGCAGAGAATTCAAAGGTAAGTACAAAGATGCCTACGAGGGATTTTTTTGAATACATTTTAATAAAATCAAAGTGCTTACTTATCTGTTCAACCCTAGTTGGTCTTGAACCTCTGAATTAATCTATACATATGAAAAGCTATACAAGACAGATGAAATCAATGAATAGAAAGAAGAAATTCAAATGCACAGGGAAGTTCTTTTCTAAATATACAAAAGTTATTTTAAAATGGATAAAATTCAAAAGGGTACATTCAAATATGACAAGACATCATGACAGAGGATGTATAAAACTACCTACAAATCATGAACAAAACCATCCATTCCACATAATCTAACAAGTAATGAATCTGAACACACAGAGAACATTCCCTTATGTACAACAAATGTTGAGGAAACAGATGAAGGAGTCGTCGTTTTGGTCTGTTGTGGCTAAACTGTCCGTCAGACCATCTTCAGGACGTAAAGTCGATTATGCTAAAAAGTCCCTTGACAGAAGTCCAATGTTCTATTTGGACCCAGTGAAGTATATAGAAAACCAAAAAGGGATTCCTAAGAATCTAATCACTCAAACTGGCCATTTAAGGACACTCTATGAAACTAGCAGAATCACACTCGATTTCATCGTAATCGTGTAAAATAAACACTACCTGAGAGGAGAGTTGCACCTTGCTCGTGCTGATAAACTATGCGTATTGACTGCCACTCTATCTTCTATTGGCAAACTGGATAATCATCGAAAGTGTTTGATTTGAGTGATTAGATTCTTAGGAATCCCTTTGTTGGTTTTCTATATACTTCACTGGGTCCTAATAGAACATTGGACCTCTGTGAAGGGACTTTTTAACATAATTGACTTTACGTCCTGAAGATGGTCTGACGGACAGTTTAGCCACAACAGGCCGAAACGTCGACTCCTTCATCTGTTTCCTCAACATTTGTTGTACATAAGTGAATGTTCTCTGTGTGTTCAGATTCATCACTTGTTAGGTTATGTGGAATGGATGGTTTTGTTCATGATTTGTAGGTAGTTTTATACATCCTCTATCATGATGTCTTGTCATATTTGAATATACCCTTTTGAATTTTATCCATATTAAAAATAACTTATGTATATTTGGAAAAGAGCTTCTCTGTGCATTTGAATTTCTTCTTTCTATTCATTGATTGCATCTGCCTTGTATAGCTTTTCATATGTATAGATTAATTCAGAGGTTCAAGACCAACTAGGGTTGAACAGATAAGTAAGCACTTTCATTTTATATCAAATTTATTCAAAAAAATCCCTCGTAGGCATCTTTGTACTTACCTTTGAATCCCCAGGGGTTACAGCCGACGCAGCTCAGAGACAGAAACTGTTGCAGGGATTCTGCTCATGCACAGAACTATGCTCAGGAAACCAGGACATCAGTGAATTGTGGTGTACCAAAAAACTCACCTCAGTACTCAGAACCCCTATCTGACTAGCATCAGTGTCTCATTCGTTCTCCGTACTACAGCGAAGCTACCAATGATTAGACAACCCAGAATAAGCGACTTAGGTTACTCTCAGGAATGGTGGGAATCAAGAACACTGTTTCGTTTTTATTCTCATTTCAGTCCACAACATGAGTAATCAGAGACACGGAAAAGTTTAAAATGTTTATTTTAATTACGTGCTCCAAGATGCAGTATTTTGCCTAACATAAGCAGGCATATGATTAGAAATAAAACAATCAGCATTGTTACAGTTCCATAAAACACAAAGGGAGAGATCATATTATAATGATAGTGGAAACAGGTCTTATAGCGCCTTGTGTACCACCCTCCCCTGGCTAGTTTTATAATAATAGAAGGTCTCTAGGTTTGAATGGGGAACCCCATACCTCCAAGATCAGCTTAGGTAAATCACATCACAGGATCAACACTGCTCTCTGTGTCTGGAAAGGATTTCTCCAAGTGTCTGTATCATTCATGCAATGCAATATTAAAGGCACCTGAGATTCAGATATTTGCAGCTGTGTGCTTGTTGTGTCCAGAGCGTGGGTCGATCAACCTGAATTCAACTGCATACATTGTTATTTGACCTTGAAGGCTTCTGCACACAGTGTTCAGACTAAGGTCGCAGTGTAAGTCTAGGGATGTGAAAAACAGACCGTTCTCATGTGAAGAAAAAGCAAGCAAGCAGTTTTACTTATAATAACAGTTACCCTTAGTGTTGTGTGCAAAAGTGGCAATATGGCGTTCAATTTCTAAAACGCTTATGCTAATATGGCAATGTGTGCAGGCAGAACCCTTCCTTCACTACACCCTCCCTTGATCGGACCACAAACAAAATAGGTAAGCAAAGTACGAACGCAGAGTTCAAGTTCGAGTGAGGCAGAACCAAGTTCGTATTAAGCCAAACCGGATAATTGGTAGTGAAGTTCGAAAGTGTGAGGTGAAAAACTTTAAAAAGTAAAAAATAAAAATCAAGCAGGGGAGGTATACTGCCCATTCTGGAGCAAAAATAAAGGTAAAAATTTGAGGCAGCACGTTTTGAAGACGGACGATTTCCAATTTAGTCCATCAACGTATAGGCACAGTATGTTGCAACAGCCTCTAAGAGGAAGTCATTGTAATCATCAGTAAAGGAGTCAGCCATCCAATCTAATAAAGCAAACGAACATACATGTTCTTCGATAGCCGAAGCCTCTAGCACCATCAGAGAACAACTTGCGTGTTCTTCGAGATAACTTTGTGCCAGGAAGTCTTGGGCCACTTTACATATATCCCAATTTCCCTGGATTCCATGCACAGCCGCACAGGCCATAATCACGATGCCAGAACAGTCCAACTCATGAGCCACTAAGAGACTCATTAGTCTATCATAATCCGGGGCAGGAGACTAGGGTGCCGATCACGATCCGGTAAAAAATGTCCCCGTACGACTCGTATCGGGTCTTTTTACCGTACGAATCGTACAAGTGCCGTACGAACTGGCAATCACGATTCGCATGGTAAAAAGTCCATACGAACCGCACTGGGAATATTTCCCCACACGTCCTCGGGTCGGAAAATGTGTCCGACACGTCCTCGTACGATTCACCGTACAAACGTGAAAGGTGAACTCCGACCGGGGAATCACGATCCATCCCGGGCGTCCGAATGTACAACCGTATGGTGAAAAGACCGTCCGCACCGAACTCCCATAACAACCATGGAGACGTCCAAACAGGTGCCCGGTACGTGCTGTACCCCCCCCAGCCCCCGTAGGTACGCGCCGACCCCCCCCCAGCCCCCGTAGGTACGCGCCGACCCCCCCCCAGCCCCCGTAGGTATGCGCCGACCCCCCCAGCCCCCGTAGGTACGCGCCGACCCCCCCCCAGCCCCCGTAGGTACGCGCCGACCCCCCCCCCAGCCCTCGTAGGTACGCGCCGACCCCCCCCAGCCCCCGTAGGTACGTGCCGACCCCCCCTGTGTGTACACCCGTGTACGGTGCGTACCCCCCGTGTACGCTCGAGTCGAACCCCCCCGTGTACGCTCGAGTCGAACCCCCCCGTGTACGCTCGAGTCGAACCCCCCCGTGTACGCTCGAGTCGAACCCCCCCGTGTACGCTCGAGTCGGACCCCCCCGTGTACGCTCGAGTCGAACCCCCCCGTGTACGCTCGAGTCGAACCCCCCCGTGTACGCTCGAATCGAACCCCCCCGTGTACGCTCGAGTCGAACCCCCCCGTGTACGCTCGAGTCGAACCCCCCCGTGTACGCTCGAGTCGAACCCCCCCGTGTACGTTCGAGTCATACCCCCAACCGTGTATGTACGGTGCGTACCCCCAGCGCTACGCGCTGGGGGTACGCACCGTACATACACGGGTGGGGGTACGACTCGAGCGTACACGGGGGGTACGCACCGTACATACACGGGTGGGGGTACGACTCGAGCGTACACGGGGGGGTACGCACCGTACATACACGGGTGGGGGTATGACTCGAGCGTACACGGGGGGGTCCGACTCGAGCGTACACGGGGGGGTCCGACTCGAGCGTACACGGGGGGGTTCGACTCGAGCGTACACGGGGGGGGTTCGACTCGAGCGTACACGGGGGGGTACGCACCGTACACGGGTGTACACACAGGGGGGGTCGGCACGTACCTACGGGGGCTGGGGGGGGGTCGGCGCATACCTACGGGGGCTGGGGGGGGGGTCGGCGCGTACCGGGCCACCTACTCTGGTCGATTCACGCCGTACTTCGCTTTTGCGGCACTTTTTGGGTGCCGTGAAAATATTGCCGTCCGGACTGCTGTCGGTTCGAATCGTAATTCCTGGTTCGTGAAACGCTGCCTGAAAGCGTCCCGACGTCACGTCGCAGCATTCCCGGATCACATTCGTATGTATATTTTCGTCGGTCGGTGTTTTTTACGATTCGTACGGAAATGGTGTTTCCGTGCGAATCGTAATTCCATGTTTGTAAAGTTTTACAACCGGGTACGAGTCGGACGGGGAATTCGCTCCGACCGACGGTTCGTACGCGGTTTTTAACGGATCGTAATCGGCACCCCAGTGTTTGAGAGGCACAAATCCAGGGCCCATTCAAATGAACATTCCAGACAATGGAAAAGAGGTTGCATGCAAGTAAAGTATGAGAACCAGAAGGACAAGCCATAGGCTACACTTAAGGTGGCCAAAGGTAGTGTTCCATAGTATTCAAGCATCCGGGTGAGAAGTTGGAGCAGCCGGGGCAGGCTGTTGTGTGACACAGATTGTGCAGCCATTGCGGAGCAAACAAACCAACAGCAACATAGCAGCAGCCAAGGCGAGGGTTAATGGAAGCCCGCCGAACACGCTGGAAAAAATTGAATGAAAAAATGCTGGTATCACACCAAATATAGTTTGGAACGAGGTCACAAGGACAGAGCCCACAACTTTGAAAAAATGTGCCAAGCCAGTTGTTGGCGAGGCATTGAATATAGAGTGAATCGAAGCGCCAAAATGAAGTGGGAGATCAGTATTTAAAAGCGCATGCACCTCGGTGCGGGTGTTAGCCATTTGAAAGACAAATGTTTCACGAGAGGAAGTTAGGGCGACTTCTTTTTGGGACACTAGAGCCCTTATTCTGCTCATCTTGTTGAACTCTGCTTTCAAGGTCGGTATGGAAGGCCAGATGGAAATGTCGAGTCTCCCATGCGGGGGTGGGAAAAGCACATTTTTGCAACAAACTACATGTTGGGAGACAGTTACAATGTACAGAATCCCCGCTAGCATCCCGCAACACGCTTCATTATTTAAAAGCAAATAACTACCGTTAGCTAATAATGTGAAAGTAGGTGTAATAGCTGGCACAGGGTTTTCCTTTAAAATTCAAGCCAAATTCGGTGCGTGAATGTTGCACGCGCCGTGTAATTGTATATTCTTGCAAACTAATGAGTGATCAGGGGTAGAAGTTCACTGTTCTCCTTTTAAATAAACGTCTCTACCCTCTCTCAGGCACCTGTATGTGAATGGGAGTGACCAAACTTCATGAAGAAAAGCGCTACCTAATGGTTCATATCTGCCTAAGGTATAGTGTTTCATACATGAACTGAATTTAAACAAGGGAAAAGGCAGTGTGATTAACCCATGAATAAGCCACACAGCCGAGTTTGATTCGGCCACAGAAAATTGTAAAGGTTCCAACTTTTCAATATGCAAAAGCGAATATGTAGCATCCTTCATGGACATGAACTGTTGTTTATCAGTCAGATTAAATGGCAAAAATAAAGATGATGTATTCATGTAGTCCCTGGGAATTTTCCCAGCCTTCAATGTTTGTAAAGTCCATGCAAACTGCATATTGGAACGCAATTGATTTTGTCCATGGTATAAAACAGACATGTCATCTTGTACAATATCCACAACAGATGAAACAATATTATCTAATGTGTAAATTCTGGAAGAAAGAGTATTAATGCTATTATCAATGACAGCAAGCACTTTTTCCAAATTTGCTTGATCAAAAGCCCTTAATCTAGATGCAGCTTCAATTTGAGACAATTTCCAAACCTCGTTGTAAATAGCATATACCCATCTTTTGGACCTGCCTCCTGCCGGGCCTTTAACAAAATCATTCAAATCAACATCGTAAGTCAATTGGGACAAAAGAAGTTTAACTGACGCTAAGGTGGAATGTTTAAGCCAGTTTTGACATAATTTGCCTACAGAATAGGTAGTAACAAAATGGGCGGTTTCAAACCGGGAGTCCACCCTAACCTGTGTATAGCCAGATCTCAGACCCAGAAAATGCTGTTGGCATGAGTCAGATGTTTTCTGCCATACCAACCATCCCTGGGGATCCACGTTGGAAATATTAAAGGATGTATTAGCAATTAGTGACTGTAAATCGTCAAGGGACATATCCGTGTGATTGTCCCAGGTAGGATAAGCACCCAAATCAGGAATGGTAGGGGCATTCATTTTTTTAGAAGTAGCCAATCCAAAGCAAGTGTTTTGAAAAATAGTAGAATTCAAAAACAACATATGGTTCGGGATAAAGGATGCACGATGAAAAGCCTCGGTGCCCTGCACTTGCCAGCTCTTAGAACATCAAACTGATTTAAGATCAATGGTATCCTTCCACAGCTCATAGCCCCCTATAGCCAAGTCATTTATAAAGGATTTTGAATACAGTAATTTACAGTGTGTAAGCCTAACTTTGGAAGCAGGCTTAGCAGACACTTTGAAATAAAAAGCAGCAGGATTGGCTTCATTGAAATCTGTAAAATATCTACATTTTTTCAACAGAGTTTTTGAACTTCCTTCAATGGGACCCGGGCAATGTTCCCATTGTGTATAGTTCAAATTATTTCTAAATATATTTGCTTTATGCAGGAAATGATTGCCATAGTGTTGGTAGCAAAATAACACTCCATAATTCGCTGAGTCTAAGTACAAATCAAAAGCAGCATAATATTTCAAATCAGAAAAAAGAGCCTCAACGGCTTGGACATCCCAATCATCAGAGCGTATGTTTTGTTTCACAACATCCCCCATAGAAACACAAAGTACATGGGGACAATAATCACCTCTGTAGGGCCATGAAATTGAAATTTTACAGCATCCCATACAATCCCATCCAGCACAGGCCAGGCAGTAATGTTAACAAAAGTCTGATCCCTCTTCATGATGTGCGATAAGGAGTGCGGTGCAAAAGTTCCATCAATTACTCTAATTGCAGATCTCTCTGTAAGATAATGTCCATTTACTAGACGAAAAAAGACAACCACAAATCCAATCGACATGAATAAAAAAATAGATATGAGCACCAGCCAAATGTAAGTCCAAGGGGGAATTAAAAAATGTCATTTAAACCAAACAACAAAAATAGAAATTTTCAACGTGACATTGGATGTTGTTGAGTTAGTGTCAAATGAAGAACATGACTGGCCAAATGCACTTGATTGCACACCAGGCAACGACACATCTGTGGGATAGGCATACTCAGTATCTTCATGGGGACCACCAGCCGGTGGAGTCAATAAAGGATTAGTAACTGTATGCATCTGTCAGGCCTGGCAATGTCAGGCCTATTTGTATTTGCTGGAGCCAAAACAGAATTTCTCAGCATTGCTGGACAAGAGACCGCTGGAGTCATACTAATAAGAATCGGCCACTCGTTGTAGTTTGACATTGTCAATGGAGATGCCTGTTATCCTTGCGACCAGGAAGTGGAGGTAAAATGCCAGTTCTTGTACTCTGCACTCCAAGCACTGGAACAGGTGCACGATAAGAGGGTCCGAACTCCTTCTTGTTCTCCACCTTCTCACGGACCAGGTGACCGACTCGAGGTAGCCAGTCAACTACCGGAATCTGAAGTGCAGCATCAGTTGTGGAGGGCAAGTGTTCCTTTGCAAGACTATCTTGAGTCTCTTGCTGATTCTGTAACACAGCAGAATGATCATCTACGTCAAAGGGTGCAGCCTACGCCGCCATGTCTAGACCATCATGGTCAGGGACAAACATTTTTATGCCAAAGAGCATTTCGTATGGGGTCTGCCCACCCAGGAACCTTCTTGGGAGATTATTAAGTGCACGTTGTATGCTATACAAATGGGCCAACCAGTTTCTGCCAGTACCTAAAACCCTAGCTGTCAAGGATTGCTTTAAGTCACGGTTCATTCGTTCCACAATACTATTGCCCTCAGGCCAGTATGGAGACGAAAATTTGACTTGGACCCCCAAGGACCTAATGGCTTTCTTGTACGCCTTAGAGGCGAACGCTGGACCTTGGTCCGAATGAAGGGTACCACATGCAAACATTATCACAAAGACCGCAAATCCCTGATGACAGCTCGAGCATCAGCACTCCTTTGTAGCCAAACCCATAGAAAATGTGTGCACGAATCCACTGCAACTAAGATAGACTTATCTGCAGTATCAGAGGAGAAAGGACCGCAGTGATCTAAATAAACACACCCAAGTGGTTTATTAGATATGTACAACTGTGTTTGAGGTGGACGCGCAGCTGTTGAAGGTTTAATCTCCTGGCAAATGTCACAAGTAAGGACATAGTCACGAGTTTGTTTATACAATCCGCGCCACCAGTAACGTTGTTGCAAGATAGTGACAGTCGCTGAGACGCCTGCATGAGCCGAGGCCAAACCTTCATGAGCGGCTGTTATCAAAGAAAGTCTGCAGTCCGCGTTGGAAATCAATCTGTCGCCAACGTCGTTAATTCTCACATATGGAACTTTATCAGGACTTAAATGATAAGAGTATTTAGAAGGGAAAACTCTCGGGTAATTACCTCCTTTCTCTGGTGCAGCAATAGCTGTCAAGATGTCATCATCAATCTTAGTTTTGGATCTTGTAACTGCTGCTACTAAATATGTCACCACTGCTGTCTTTGCTGCTTCGTCAGCAAGACTGTTACCAACAGCGTGTACTCCTACACGCTGGTGACCAAGAGTATGAATTACATTTATGAGAGGCAGACGTTCTTTAAGTTCTGCCACTCGAACCCCAAGCATTTTATGTTTGATTGTGCTACCTTTGGAATCTCAATATTCATTTTGAGTCCAAAAGAATAAATTGTTGTTGAAAGACTGAACACAGTAGTAAGAGTCACCTACAATAAGAGTAGTCACATGGGGATCCGCAAACTCTAGCACACGCACCAGAGCACGTAGCTCTGCCAACTGGGCGGTACAGTCTCCTAATGTCTGCCTGTGCACGACATTTGACTTGAATTCTCCATTTACAATAGTTCCAGTCACTATTGTGCAGGCCGCTGAATAAGCATGCTTAGATTCCATCGCCGGTTGCACCAAACGGTAAGTGTAAATGATACAATGGTAATCTTCCAGCGGGCGCAGAGACAGAGGAGCAAGTACTCCTCAGTTTGCAATGAGAAATCAAAGATAAACGTGATCGGAGACGTCAAGGAAGTGATCCATTGTATCCAACGTGGATGCAAAGCTTTAGAATTCGGTACACTGGCCTTCGTCACTGCCTCAAGGGCAGGATACGGTGTGACAACCAATATGCGTTTCCCCTGCGAGAGCGCTCTCTCTTTTAGAATCGCTGTCTGGACAGCAGTCAATACTTTCTCAACAGTGGAAAAGCGCATTTCAGCCGAAGTGTACAAGTGTGACTTGTAAGCAATAGGGACTGTGTCTCCCTCATTGAATGATAAGTACGTGAAACCCACTGCGCCAGGTACAATTCTTATTACGAGGTTTGTGTGGTTAACACGGATCAATAAGTATTTAGATGCAAGAAGATCAGCTTGCAAAGAGTGCAGTGTAGCTGAATGTCCAGGCAGCCAGCAAGATTTGGTAAAAGTAGGCTGTACAAAGGCATAGAGCGGCTTGATATGCTGGGCATAATCGGGAATGTAAGTACGACCGAAATTTTAAAAAAACAGCAAGAATTGGAGTTTTTTCAGAGTTGTTAGAGCACGCAAACATGCGCATTTCACCTGGAAGTGAGGTGCTAAACCTCTTTCTTCGTTGTTTAGCTCATAGTTCAAAAACAACACTGTATACTCTGCAGTGTGTGATTTTGCAGTTAAATTTGTAACCGAAGTCCGCAAACATAACAATGATGCGGTCAACGCGCACAGATGCGGCCATAATTCGTCATCTGTGAGATAAATATCATCAACATACGAGTACGCATCATGGTCAATGCTCTCCAACAGAGAGACAACATGTGCGGCAAAGACGCCTGGACTGTTTTTATACCCCATGACTAATCTTTTAAATTGCTTTTGTTTGCCGCCAGAAGTAAAGGCTGTCCATTGACTAATAATAGAGGACAGGTTATGGCTATAAAAGCCATTTGAAATGTCAAGTGTGGTCTTAAACCTTTTTCTCACAAGACTATCAACCAGGGCAGAACTGTGGGTATTTTGTACCGCGCACATCCAACAATGAGAGTTCAAATGTCGATAAGCCAAAACTAGGCGGTACGACCCATAAGGTTTGGTTACAATGAAAAGAGGATTATTCATTGGTGACACACATGTTTCAATTACGCCTTGATATTCTAATTGTTCAAGAATTTCCGCGACGTGAGCTCTCGCTTCTCGGCGCATGGGATATTGGTGTTGTGGCTGTGGCATTGATCGCAATGGAATTTTATGGCATGGCGATAATTTATCCCAACCAATCTGAGTACCGTACAACACTGGTGCAAGCACCTGAGCCCACTCTTCTGCAAAGTTCTGCGCCTGCTCCTTGGGCACAGTGTGTGCGAAACTAGGGAGGATTACCTCCTCCCCTCTCAGAGCTGCCAAAACGAAAGGTGGTGGCCGGTTTGCCTCTGCTACCCAAATGTCATATGTGGAGGTCAGATTCTCCCAAAAAATTCCTTCTTTTGTACGTTGTATGTCACCTTCAATTAAAAGGACTATATCATATAGTCTGTCAGGGGGAACCACCTAGTGTCAGCAGTTTCTACTGTAATGAACGTGTCAGTTGCTGTCGCCTTCAGATACGCATGCAGTGCTTGCCGCACTACTGTAACCTCCGCTGCGCTGTCTAGCAGCGTCAGTGCCTATGTCAGGTTCGGAAGCTGTGTTCTCACTATTTGGTAGACTTAACCGTCTGA
Organism: Triturus cristatus; assembly: GCF_964204655.1. Taxonomy (NCBI): domain Eukaryota; kingdom Metazoa; phylum Chordata; class Amphibia; order Caudata; family Salamandridae; genus Triturus; species Triturus cristatus. Next base: position 633,027,155 of record NC_140589.1, on the reverse strand, counting down.
GTTTGAGGGTGTGCTGTTATTTTAGCAAAAGTCTTAACACCCAAACTATTGCGGCCAAAAGTCTTATAAGCCTCCGCAATAATCCTCGGTAACTGCTGGGGTTTATCGGCTTCGGCGACGAGGCGCAGCTCATTCGACACTTGAAAGTTAACTGCATCTCCCGTGACGTTAGCAAGGATGAGATCAGCAACTACGTCGAACATGCCGACAAGCCTCATTCCCAACTTGACAGCCGCCTCCGGACCGTGCTCATCCTGAACACGCTTAATCACGGAGGGCAGTACAGTCATAGACGGTGTGCCAAAGCACTTCGCGTAGACCGCTGCAAATACTTTACCCCAGTTCTCACAATCTGTCACCTCAGGGACTATGTCTTTCTGCAAACTAATTGTAAGAATCCTGTGTTTCTCCACAGGAGTTGTATTAGGAAATATCACTTCCAGTTGGTCGAATTTCTCAGCAAGCCATTAAGGCATATCGTCCTTAGTCTGGGGGCCCTTGCCCATTACCAAATTAACCATGACGGAACCCCAGGTGCTCCCACCTGGAGATTGAGCGATACGTATTGCACCAAAGCCCTATACACCGCTATCAAGGCGGTATGTAGCTGACGTAAGTCATCCACCGGTGCTAGCAAATAACGTGGATGAGGTGTGAACCCGGCCAAGACTGGCCAAGTGGACCCAGGAATGGACAAGGCACATAACCAAACCGGAGTTACAGTGTGGGGGAGGGCGCCATTAAACCAAATACGATGCTGCCATGCAGAAATCAGAAATTCCTGCATCCTATATGGTGTGTAATTCTCTGGAACTGCTGTAGGAGTGTAAGAGTGGAACGTGTTATCATCCACATCCACTGCAGCAAACGTTATCCAAGAGTAGAAAAGCTCAAAGGGGAACGATACATCAGCACTCACTACAAAGATTAATGACATTCCATCGTCGGGCACCCCAAACTGCATCAGATGACGCCGGAGTGGTGCGCGGCTATGAGCTGCAATTGCAACTTCAGCCATAAGAACGTAGAGAAGAAAAACAATCTATATTAAACTATAGCACCAAAAGGGGATTTAATCCAAAATGAAACCCTTTAAATTATCAAGCTTGAATGAACCTATTATGCATTCATATAGGTAGGTTAATCCGTCACTTCTGTCAACCGGAAACAGGAGTGAGGGTGTCGTGGGCAAATATAAGCACTACTAAGGCGTCTTGAATACAAGACCAAACGTTAGGTGCGCTATGTTGCAGGGATTCTGCTCATGCACAGAACTATGCGCAGGAAACCAGGACCTCTGTGAGTTGTGGTGTACCAAAAAACTCACCTCAGTACCCAGAACCCCTATCTGACTAGCATCAGTGTCTCATTCGTTCTCCATACTACAGCGAAGCTACCAATGATTAGACAACCCAGAACAGGCGACTTAGGATACTCTCAGGAATGGTGGGAATCAAGAACACTCTTTCGTTTTTATTCTCATATCAGTCCAAAACGTGAGTAATCAGAGACACGGAAAAGTTTAAAATGTTTATTTTAACTATGTGCTCTAAGATGCAGTATTTTGGCTAACATAAGCAGGCATATGATTAGAAATAAAACAATCAACATTGTTACAATTCCATAAAACACAAAGGGAGAAATCATATTATAATGATAGTGGCCTTGTGTGCCACCCTCCCCTGGCTAGAAGCTAGTTTTATAATAATAGAAGGTTCTAGGTTTGAATGGGGAACCCCATACCTCCAAGATCAGCTTAGGTTAATCACATCACAGGAGCAGCACTGCTCTCTGTGTCTGGAAAGGTTTTCTCCAATTGTCTGTATCATGCATGCACTGCAATATTAAAGGCACCCGAGTTTCAGATATATGCAGCTGTGTGCTTGTTGTGTCTGGAGCATGGGCCCATCAACCTGAATTCAACAGCATACATTGGTATTTGACCTTGAAGGCTTCTGTACACAGTGTTCAGACTAAGGTCGTGTTGTTAGTCTAGGGATGTGAAAAACAGACCGTTCTCATGTGAAGAAAAAGCAAGCAAGCAGTTTTACTTATAATAACAGTTACCTTTAGTATCGTGTGCAAAATCGGCAAAGTGGCAAGATGGCATTTAATTTCAAAAACGCTTATGCAAACATAGCAATGTGTGCAGGCAGAACCGTGTCATCACTACAAAACATGCATGGGTCCCTCGTTGTTGCCGCTCGTTGCCAGTGAAAATAGGAGCGGTACCAGTAAGTTGGTACCAGAGGTACATTTATTTGTCCGACATCATTGAGAGCCAGGCAGCAGCTGCCGACCTCGGAACCCACCCAGTGCTTAATTTGTGCTGGTGCTTTCTGGTGCTTAGCACTGGCACCTGAACGGAATTGTTCTCCCCTGTGCGATGGGCCCGTATGTCCTAAAAATAAATGGGCTTACCTGCTGCAATTCAAAACGTCCAACCTCGAATTAGGCTTCAGTTCGGAATGCATGTCTGCCTGGTATATCAGATCTACTCAGGTCCAGGCATGATGACTGCATCACGTTAGTGATGTCAGTCCTGCACGCCTGCCTGAGTATGTCACGCCAATTGGTTAATTATATTTGAGGACTGATGACATGCTTGAGCTGGGCTCGAGGCAGACTTGGTCCTCTAATGTTCAGGTCCCTCTCAGCCTCAGAACAACCAATGCGATGTCGGACATTTTGAATTGCAGCAGGTAGACTATTTATTATTATGGCACACATGGCTTTGAAGGCTGGAGTTGCTTGACCTCAGTTAACTCAAACATGAACACTGAGCTGGCTACCAATAATATAACGGAGCACAGTCTTCAGATCACGGCTTGGAATTCTTTTTGGGCTAGCTCACCTTTCATTTTTCAAGGCAGATGCATTAAGTTTAGTAATGGTATCTAGAGAGTTATGAAATTTGTAAACTACTTTACATGAAATATATTCTAATTTGCCAATGGAATTGCTTAATTTTTCTAAGCTCTGGCTGCAGGTCACAGGTTCTTGTGAGGTCGAAAAACGAGTGACGGAAATGGGACTAGATGATAGATGCTTGTGAAAAATCTATTATGAGTATTCAATAAATGGTGCTAGTCAGAGTAATTAAAGAGTGTGTAGCTTACTGTTTTAACAGCTTGCATGACGCATTGAACTGAATCCAGCTGAAGCAGGACAAAAATAATAAATTTTGACTTTTGCATGCTATTGTTCGTGGCATGGGTCGGCACAACAAAACACTGTGCAGTCCCTGTCAGACCTCGCCTCAGTGTGCACAGCACTACAGCACTGCACTGTGTAAAAAAACTGCCAGCATGCACCTGCTCCAGCACCATTAATGTTGTGCTGTGTGAGAGTACCAGCATACAGGGATTAAATCACTAGGTAGCGGGTATCACTGCAGGCACGGTAGGCCAAACAGAACCTTAGAGGCAGGCGCTGCCTGTTCAGATGATTAGAGCATGACTCACGACAGTGAATGGCTGGCTGTGACCAGACCAGCCAACCTTACATGATTTCATTTACACTACACATTGTACATGCTGCGTGGGGTGCGCAGCTGTGTGGTCTTCCTGGTGGTGCAGGACGGCTGTGGTAAGACTGCATTGTGTCATGCGCAGTGTAAAATGCATGTGCATCATCTCGTGCGGTAGGATAGGACCAATGTGCCAGCAGTCTGCACCTGTAAGTGCCACTGAAGCTGCAGGTCAGAGTTAAGACGAGTAGTTGGTAGTCACTGTAATATATTGATAATGTCTTGTTCTCTGCGGTGAGGCCGGGCCTGCTGTATTCAGGCCAGGGAGCAGGGGTTGTGAGACTTGAGTCATTATGATATTGTGACTGACTGTGAGCCTGCGGCCCTGAGAGTGCATTGCATGCCATTAATGCTTCTTTATTATTGATTGGAGGGTCCAGTCGCTGCAAGGGAGAGGCAAGGCTGGCTGGGTGTTCTAAAATGTCGGTGTACTGGAGTAAAGGTCCCATGTGGTGAAACAAAATCTTGTGTGGAAGTAGTAGGATCAAAGTCTCACAGGGCCAAGGATCGTGGGATCAATGTCCCTCTTGTAAAGGTATCTTGGTAAGATATTTGTTCTAAAACAAGCTGTTTGGTAAAGTTCCCAGTGTAAGGATTAAGTTCCGTCTGTGTGGTGACATGTGGCAAATATCTGTGTGGTAAAGTGAGTCACTGGGTTTGGGTTAAGATCCTTCCTCGCCATTGTGTTTTAAATGGCCAAATATCGAGGCATGTATTAAAAATGTCTTGTGTGATGCAGGTTTCATTCCATGTGGTAAATGTTTGTGTGGATAAAAGGTCCCTTGTGCTGTAGGGTCCCACTTGGTAAAAGTGTGTTTCGCATGTTGTGAAGTGTTACTGTCCATCAGACAGACTGGCGTTGAGGCCGGGAGGCGCTGGGACCCACTGAATCTGCGTGGGAACACTGACAATGCACCTATCGTTCCTCAGAGACCAGCCTCAAAGCACTGTGTGCTAGGTGAGGCTCTATCTGTGATGTGACACACAACCATTGTTCCTCACTCCTGGATCTGGAGCAGACACATTTAAGGTGCTTTCTAAACTTTTATGTCCAAAACAATCAATGTTGATGTTCCACAGCAAGCTTCTTATGCTATTGTTTTCTTACGATCCTGAAAACTAGAAAGGTGCCCTTTAGGGATAGGATTGTCTCTGTAGCAATTGCAAAAGTATGGAACAAACTGTGCCTCAGATGCATTCCCTCTCATCTTTGCGGGTTTTTTTAATGCTTTTTAGCATTAAGACAGCTTGTTCTGCTATTTTCTTTACAGAGCCATACATGTGTACTTTATAAATAAAAAATGATATATCATAATGTAACACAGATGCTGACCCAAGTTTGCATTTATTTGATCTGTTTTCTTTGTCAGCCAGTATGTGAGTTCAAACCTACAAACAACTGCTAAAGTAAGACACTGAGAGTCAAGGGCTATAGAGAGAGTGACTTGGGTATCTACTTGGAGTGCAATAGCTCATGAGGCCCTGGCTGTAGGTGGTTGACGATGGTACCCTGCACATACAGTGCTCCAGAAGCTGTGACGTCACCAGACCAACAAACGATCTGGTGGCACATTTCTCCTCTCATGGTTGGGCTCCCTAAGTCTTAGAAGATCCCTAAAGCTTTGGACATATATCTCCTTCAAAGTTTTCTCGGGGGCAGGGGAAAACTCATGGCAAAACCTTATAGAGGAAGGCTCCCTTGCTGAAGTTCAGCTCGGGTATTACATCTAGTCTTCAGCAGTGGCTGCTGAAGATGTGGGTGGAACCAATAGAGTAAGTGGGTGGAGCCAGTGGAGGGAGTGGGCGGAGCCAAGGAAGTAAGTGTGGCTTCCCCCCAAAAATTGAGTACCTGAATTTCATATTTTACAAACTAAGCACTGAACCCACCCTTACATTCTGATGTTCCCTGCATTCCAGCGCAGCATACCACGTGCAGAAATGCATAACACAAACCCCACACAAAACAAGTTGAGTTTTGGGAATGCCTGGTATGTCTTTGAGGCCTTTTTCTCTGATGAGAGATTTAATTCTACAACTCGATCAAAGCAGATATTTAGTACTACACAGTGGTGTTAAGGTTTTTCTTGAAGTTTAGTTGAGAGTCAAGTGTAAAGCCCAGTGAATTGATGCTATCTTTAATGGACAATTTACAGTCTAGGATGGTGGAAGAAGCAATGCATTCCAGATTGGATTGAAATAAGGAGGAATTCTGTTCTGTTAGCATTAAGCATGAGATGGTACACCGTCATCTATGTCTGAATGCTTTCAAGTGGCGATATAACCTGTGTAATGTCCTCATGAGTGACACTGATGCTAGTCAACTCGGAGCTAAATTGCACTTCTGGAAGTGTTCTGTAGATAATGTTTGTGTATCTGGATCGGATCAAATAAAGGACTGACAACATTTTAAATGTTAAATTACCATCAGGATGGCCCTCTAAACTTTCAAAAGGGTAGATGCGAAATGAGCAGTATTTCAACACTCGGGGGCCGATTCCAATCCTGGAAAAAGGCTGTACAAATCGTTGTATGGAGCGTTTTTCACGTACAACTCGTACCCGGTAAACTTTTCTTACAACCTAGGAAGTACGATTCGTACAGAAAGCCTCTTTCCATACAAACCGTACAAAAGACCATACAGCTAAAATAAACCAACGATTCTGATCCGGAACATCTGGAACGCGACGTCTGTATGTATTTAAGCAGCGGTTTACAGCCCAGCAAGTACGATTCGTCCCTACGGCACTCCGTACGGCTCTTTTCTTACGGGAGCCAAAAACAGCTGTAAAAGCAGAGTCCCCAGGGGTACGAGTCGTACAGGCATACACCCCCGTGCGTTGTGTATGTACGGTGCGTACCCCAACATCGCGTATGTACTGTGCATACCCCCAACATTGCGTACCCCAACATCGCGTACCCCAACATCGCATACCCCATTGCGTATGTACATACGTGATGTTGGGGTACGCGATGTTGGGGTGCGCGATGTTGGGGTATGCGATGTTGGGGTACGCGATGTTGGGGTATGCGATGTTGGGGTCTGCGATGGAGTACGCGATTTTGGGGTACGCACCGTACATACACAATGCACGGGGGTGTATGCCTGTACGACTCGTACCCCTGTACGACTCGCACCCCGGGACCAACTTTTCCCGGGATACGAGTCGTACAAAGTTGCTTCGTAGCGGGTAATGGCATTCCCTGTGTACGGGACGTTTTCCATACAAATCGTAAATCGGAAAGCCGGTCCGGATCGTACTAGTACGGTTGGACTGTATTTTTACAATTTGTACGGAAAAGTGTCCGGGTCCGTCTGGTACAACTTTTCCCGATCCGATTTGTAAGGATCGGGCCGATCCGTACAAATCGGATCGGGAAAAGTTGTATTTTTCCCATACGAATCGTACTTCACGGGTCGGATGGGACTTGTACGATTTGTATGGAAAAATTTACCGATACGAGTCGGACGGAAAAAAAAAATACAGGATCGGAATCGGCCCCCAAGTAGTCGCAATGCTCTCCAGGCAACTCACCTGAGAGAACTGAATAGAATTTGTTTGCGGGGCAGATTTTGAGCTATAAACATAAGTACATAAGTTATTCCTGAGGGTCTTTCCAAACTCAGAACAAAATTGTAAAAAAATGCTTGCCAAAAACAATAGGTTCCACTTAACCATGAACTCAAAACCAACCTGAATCAATAACTGTAGAGACAATATATACTACTCTGTCAAGTCAAAACAAGAAAATAGTTTAGAAATTGAAGTTTCTAAACATGGGTGCAGTCCTTTTCCAACAACCGAGGATTATTTTCCAGTAGAGAACTAATGATCTGTTAGTATGTGAAATGAAATGAAATGAAATGATATGAAATGAAAAGTAGATTTTAGAGCGCGGTTGCTGCCCAGGGGCGTCCAAGTGCTAGAGACCAGAATAGAAATAGCTTGACAGAGGTAACTTGCTGAAATTACTGAGGGGGGTTAAACAGAAGAGTCTTCAGCTGTTTTCGGAATGAGGAGAGGTTAGGGTCGGATCTAAGATGAAGAGGGAGTGAGTTCCAGGTCTTGGCGGCATTATAGGTGAACGTCCTGCCGCCCGTCCTTGCCTTTTTTATTCTCGGAGCTATAGCCATAAAGACCTTGCTAGATCGAAGGTTTCTGCTGGGTTGGTACTGTTTTACTAGGTCGCAGGTACTCATAGGACCTGTGTCCCAAAAGGCCTGATGGGCAATACACATAGCACTGGTAGCCAGTGCAGGCTGATCAGACCAGGTTTGGCTGATTGTCTGCGTGGGAGCTGTACCAATGTGCGGGCCGCACAGTTCTGCACTATCTGTAGTCTATGTAAGGTGTACTACGGGACGCCAAGTTAGAGGACATTGTTGAAGTCTAAGCGGCACTGTATCAGACCCTGGATGGCCACCTGCTTTGCCTCCATAGGTAAAAGAGGGAGGACTTTCTTTAGCATCCTAAGAAGTCCGAAGCAGGTAGCCGAGAGTTTTGTAGCCTGGATGTTAAATGAGAGAGTCTTGTCCAGCCACACCCCAAGGCTCTTAATATTGTCCTTGGGTACTGGGGGGGTACCTAGACAAGGAGGCCACAAGGAGTTGAAGAAGGTGGGGTTTGAGGGGCCCAGGAGCATCAGCTCCGTTTTGTCCCCATTGAGCTTAAGGGATGAGGAGGTCATCCAGCCCTTTACCTCCTCTAAGCACTTTTTTAGCCCCCCTGACGACGGCAGGTCGGCCTCCTGCGCTGGGTGTTGTCCGCGTAAGAAATGATCTTAACCCCAAATGGACGAACAACCTCAGCCAGTGGTCTCATATAGATGTTGAAAAGCGCAGGGCTTAAAGAGGAGCCTTGTGGGACTCCACGCCTCAACGGGCTACTCATGGACACTGTCTCTCCCTCAAATACTTTGAATGATCTGTCACTCAAGAAGGATTTGAGCCATTGCCAAGCTCCATCCACTATTCCGACACTCGAGAGGCGGCTCAGCAGGGTGTCATGGCTGACCGTATCGAATGCCGCGCTTAGGTCAAGGAGGATCACTGCCACTGACCCCCCCTGATCTAGGATTTTTCTGGTTTCTTCAGTGACTGCTAGGAGGGCAGTCTCTGTTCCGTGTCTGGGTCTAAAACCCGTCTGGGTGGCATCTAACAGCTGGTTGTTTTCGAGAAAATTCACCAGCTGGAGATTGATGTACCTCTCAAGGATTTTGCTCACCCAGGGGAGCAGAGAAATCGGCCGGTAGTTGCTAAAGTCAGAGGGATCCAGATTGTTTTTTTTTAGCAGCGCTCGGACCATGGCCCGCTTCCAAGCGGGAGGGACAGTGCCAGAGGTGATGGAGGCGTTCAGGAGGTCCATAATGGTTGGTAAAGTGACCTGAGATGCTAACATCATGACTTCTGGAGGTGCTGGGTCGCATGGAGACCCAGATTTTACCTTACGGGCAATGGACTCCAAGGATTCAAGGTCTAGAGGGGGGAAGTGGTCCAGTGTTGGTAGGGGTTCTGATAAAGTGTCTCCCAGATTTATTTGGTCCTGAGCTATAGGGACAGTAGCTGTAGAGGAGAATGATGAATAGATTTTATTACGTTTTTGGTGGAAAAATTCTGCCAAATCGTTGCAGTGGGCTGTTGTTTTTTCCTCGTGCAAGCTAGAAGATGGAAGTTTTGTAAGTTTTTTCAGTATTTTAAAAATTTCCTTAGGTTTGGATTTAGCTAGTATGATTTTATCAGAGAAGTATACAGATTGGGCAGCTTTGACCTCAGCTTTGTAGGTATTAATTGCCTCTCGGTATCGGGTTTTTTCCTCCAAAGAGTAATCTAGACGCCATTGTCTTTCTATTTTCATGCATTGGCGTTTCTTTTCCCTGAGAGCCTCTGAGTACCAGGGGGCAGTTTTATGGGACAGTTGGACCCATATACAAAACCACATCAGCACTTTGAGGTTTACACCGAGTGCAGGGGTAATATATATTGTCTTACTGACACAACTAAACAGTCATCCCTGGTAGAGATAACATGTGAGAGTTTTGAAGCAGCATATTAATTGTGAGATTTCCAATGTGATAAAATTGCTGACTTGCTCGTGCCACCTGAAATATGTTAGTATGACTAAACATATTATCATGTAACAGGTTCGGTAACATCAGAGAATAATTTACCAAGCAAAACTAACTATCAAATTAGTATGTCATTTTTCACAACACAGCAATACTCCTATTCATGAAACTACTGTAGGAAAGTCTTCTAATTCCTGCAGCCAAATCCATTGACTGGTATTACACCATACCTAGCATTAAGCTAGAACTTTATTCACTATAGATGATTTTTGAGATTTGATGAAAATCAGTCCAGCTGTTTCTGAGAAATTAGTAATAAAAAAGGTGTTAGTTGATCTTCAGAGGATTCATATACTTTCATATTATGCGGTATTCGAAGGCTGTTAGTTATTTTTTCACATTTTGGGCTGACAGACTACTGTCTGTCAGCCCAAAATTAAAATGAAATAGACACAGCTCATAGGACAGGGGACATTTTATCTCCTTATCCAATGGAAGCTTACAAGCCTACACTGTGGTTGGTGCACCTGCTCATTTTGATTGGCAGGCTGTAACAGGAAAATATGTAAATAAGGCGACTTGTAGAAAATAAAGAATTTGCACTTACTTATAAAGTCTGTGTCCCAACCTCCTCTGCATTGAATCGACACAATATATATATATATACCACAGGAGCAACCCGTTGACCCAAGTTGGCGGGAGTATGTGATATATGAAACAAGATACAACTAGGCAACATTCAGTGTAACAATCTTAAAGTAGGGCATAGTTGGGACACATCTATCTTAAAATAACACATGCAACAACAATATAAATTAGACTAGGTAAAGCAAACATTTGGATTGATTGTATATACAAAATTTAGGAATTGAATATGAGACACACTGCTCAATACTCTCATCAGGAAAATAAAAATAAAAAATACTCTGTATGACCAGAAGTGCAATAAGAGGTTCCCAAATGAGGGCCCAAAAGTAGATTAGACTGAACGGATTTTCTTCCTTAATTCAGTTCTTGAATTAGTAGACGGTGAGATTTTTTTCTTTTTCCCTTTTAAAGCCTTGGGTATGAAGGTACATATTCAAGACGGTGTCTGAGGAAGAATATAATAAAGATGCCAGGAAGACTAAGCAGGTGAGGAAGCCAGAAGGGAGAAACTCTCAAAGAAGGCAAGAGAGAATGCCAGTATTATGGAAGATATCGTAGAAAGAAGAGACACTTACCTTCATTTTCTTCTTTTTGAGGTTAATAGCAGGAAGATATCGGAAGCTTCACCTACAGAAGGGAAGGAAGGAGGAGAGTACATTGCTAGAAACATTTTTTCTAGACCCAGACGATTATCCTTAAAACATTTGAAAAAAAAATCAGAAGAATTTCTGTGGAAAAAACATTTCGCCACTAATTATTGGTTCAGAAATCAAAATAAATTGAATAATCAGTGCAACTAACAGCTTTAGGACATCCTTATTTCGCTCGCTCAAACTGACAAGTCATTATCTTACCCGCCTAATTTGAACTACCTTGTGTATCCAGTCATTGTTGACATGAGAAATTGAAACTTTCTAGAAGTACAGTGGCATTAGTTTTTCTGTCACCCTCCAAAGAATCCCAAAATCCAAAGAAAATATTCCCAAGTAGATGTTTTGGTGTCCTGCACAGAATGTCTCAAGCAAAAGTATATGAGAAAGAAAAAGAATATGACAATGCATGCCTTCGTAATCCTAAAACCAATCAATAACTCATCACTTTCATGGTGTGTGGAAGGGTATCACCTCCTGATCATGGGTGTGACTCAATGAAACATGAATCGCTCTGATGCAGCGCGGCTATTGCAAACCCTTTACAAACGACACCAACCCAGGAAAAAAAACCCTTAATTTCATAAGCATTCAAGTAAAGATTGAAATAGAAACTGGGAATGCTCATTACCATTGGCCTTAGGGCGATGACGAGAATGGTTCACCAGAACATGAACCGCAGATCACAGGATAAGTTCCCAAACTGACTGATTCCCTCTAACCTCCTCGGACATCTTCCCTCCCAGGATAGAATCCCGTGAAGGTCTTGTTCCTTTTCCCTATCAATGTTCAAAGTTCAAAATGGTCAAAGTCTTTTCAGCATCAGAAAGAAAAATTGTCTCAACAGACAGAGTGTCGTGTTGATTAGTAGAATAAGCAGGTGCCACAAAGTCATTATAAGCACAACTCTTTATACCCTTTAACTAACTTGCTATACCCAAAATGTAAACCTTTTTAGGGGCTACATTCATTCTGATTGGTCCATTGTAGGGGTGGTGATGGTCACCTCATTGTCCTCCTTGCCTTAACCGGTTCTTTAAATAACATATTCATGTACAAGTCTTGTGACTTATCAAGTTCCGATATTTTAACTTTGTTAATGTATTTGCAACTATTTTCCATCAGTCATGCACTGGATCATCTTCTGCAGTTCGAGTCTCTCATCTGTTCCCAGGCATTCTTGCAGGGACTGTTGGCACAGCCCTTGTCTTAGGTCACTCTGTCATTGAGATGTCTCACTCCGGGCATAGGCCACACACTCGTGACTGAAACTTCCACTCTGCTCATGCGCGGGGGCCTTTTTGTTCTTACGTACAGTCACATCTCTCGGCAGCGGCCATTTTCACAGCTAGGCCTAGCAGGCTCGAATGGAACTAATATGAAAACAACATGGCAGAAATTAGACAAAGAAAATAAGCCCTTCGTTTACCACCCACCATTCTAATGACCCGTGTTAGATATTACCTAGCGTAAGCGACATTTAAAGCCATTTTACTTACCATCTGCATTCTTTGCCACAATATATTTAGTACAAACGAAATACATGCAATTTACCTTTTTTTTTCTACACGAATCACAAACCTATGTTAATTTAATTTCACATTGGTAAATAAATTGGATTTTTGCAAATGCCAGTTAGTTTCCTGCGTGTAGTGTCTAATTAAAGGTGCATTTAATGATTATTTCATGCATTCAAACAGTTAGTATTTTTAAAGTTATGAGGTCATTAACTTCGAAGGGGGTACAAAATTTTGTATTTTCCCGTGCTATATCAATTCCCCCCTTTGGTGATTTTTAATATCACCACAAAAACCATCTCTACCAATTTATCAGAAATCATGTTTCTTGTCCTTTTTATTTTGTTAATTCAAACAATCGTATTCTTCACATTCTGTCTCTTAGTCTTGTTGTACATTTTCTCTTTAAATTCTTCTAGTTCAATCTCTCCCATTTCTCGTTCTCTTTGTTTATTTTTCTCATTTTGTCTTTTTACCTTATTTTCTCTTTTTCTTTTTCTAATACATACACATGCTAATCACAATATTAATGTCATTAAAACACTATTGTCACTGGTATTAATATTTTCCCAACTAATTAATTACCTTCTTCTGTGAAGCATTTCTTTTCTGAGGAAAAACTCTTACCAAGTTTCTCCCAAGTACCATCAACCTCCAGTGGGGTAATTTCTTTATGCAATTCAGTAATATTCTTTATATACTTTTGTATATTCTGACTTTTATCAGGAATGTAAGTGCAACAATGTTGTACCTTCAGCATTCCACAGACTCCTCCCTCTTGTGCCAAAAGAATATCATGGGCAAGTCAATTTTGCATCACCATAGCTCTCATGGCAACCATCTTGGTATTTATCATAAGAACCCTCCAGCAGTTTTCGTTGATAACTGATCTACTATTGTTGACAATTTCCGAATCTTATATGCATTAAAATATATACCCACTGCTTGTATCAATGCTCCAAAAATGTCACCTATTATCTCAGAGAAACTTTCCTTCTTCTACGTGTTAGTGGTTTACCTATTTCGTGAGTTCCTTTACTTCCCCTATCTACATGAAATATCTTTGGAAAGACCAGGCCTAGATAACATGTTCTGTACCAATGGTCCGGTAACCGATAATAAGCTTCGTTCCCACAAATAAAATAGATCCCTGGAAATACTGGATCTTTTCCTCCTTTGAATCCCCATCCCCCCTATAATTCTGAATGTATCGCGGCATTCACTAGCACCCCAGAAATAGTTGTCATACATAGTGTTATCTCTACGAATGCACAATTTCCCTTGTTGAGGCAAATCTAATCCTATTGCTACATTCGTTTTTCTCTTATCATAACTTTCTTCCTCAAAACCCCAAAGTGGTGTTTTCATTTGTTCTCCTGCTACTTTTCTTTGAAACTTAACTCTTCTATCCTCTACCTTGTCTAAAAATACGTTTTCTTCTTTCCTTAATCTACAAGTGAGGTTGTGTCTAAATGCATATTCTAATGTTAATTCTTTTGTTTCTAAGAAAAATTCTCCAAAAACTTTACCAGGCTTCACCTTGTTTAGTTCAGAAACTACAGAAACTTTAGCAAAAACATCATCCATATCAGTATAATATTATTCTAATTTGCCTGTCTTCTAAAATTAACAAGCCAACACACTGCAAGTTATTCCATATGTCAAAGGAAAGTGATGATATGTTACACCCACTGTCACAGACATTCAGGTAACTGCATACAGACATAACAATCCCTTACATCCATTGTCTCTACATACTCATGCAAAAGCTTTGTAAAAACATACTTAGAAAAATCATTTATTGACCTGTCTCTATGAAACTCAGCATTATCTATCAGTGTTGCAGTATCCTTTGTGTTATGTGCCTTATCACTATTTGTTCTATTGTTCATCCCAGACGTATTCTTGACAGTTAATCTAAGTGGAATGACTATTGCTAAAATAAACCAAATAAGCATCAGTAAACCTGTACAATAAAAACACATTCTACACCATCTGTGAGAAAACTAGACCTTGATCTTCTATCTTCATTCTCTGCCATGTTAAACTATAGTCTAGGATATTTACAGAAAAATGTATCTCTCCACACTCAGAAAGTAGATGGCCTTTGAACCAACTGCCCTTGGCGCACTGTTTGGTCCTTCAAATTCTCTTTAAGTTCATCAGTTTGTCTTTATTCCGGTTTCTTAAGTCCCTTCAGGATGGGCACAGTTCACTTTCACCCTCTTGTTTATAATTTGCTTTTGAGTTCTCTTGACTGCTATCCACCTCTTTAATGTCAGGCAGTGCTATTTAAGTCCATTCAGGTGATTTGTATTTCAAATTAGGTCTCTTTACTCTTTTCGGTCTTTGCAATTGTCCTTTATTCAAACTTATTTTATTTCTTTGACTTGTTATTTCATTCACTTGCTCTTCCTTATCTTTGTTCAAATTTATTATTTTATATCTCAGTCTTTTACATTCGTTGGGCCAATTGTCCCCTTTTCGTGGCCTTTTTAGTCCAGTCGCTGTTTCTTCCACTTTCCAAGCTCTCTTTCTTTGACCTCTCCTTTGTCTTAATTCTTCTTCACTTTCTTCCGATTCTGTTTCAGATCTCACTTCACTTTCTTTAACTTTGAACTTTTATGATTTCTGATTCTTGATCTGATTTTAGATTCTTCTCTGTTGTACCAATTACTTTCGAAGGGATTTCCTCAAAACTTGTGCTTGTACTTGGTTGTTCGACATCACTGTACATTAATTCTGTCTCTCCTGTTTCAAGATCAATTGTCTGTTTTTCAAATTCCTCTGTTTGCTTTTCAATATCCTCAGTTTGGTTTTCAACAAATTCAGATTGTTCTGCTTCAGATGTTGAACTGGTATCTGATATTTCCAGATGTCGACTTACAGGTCGATCTTCAGGATCTGGAACTCTGACTGTTTCAGTTTTTGTCTCAGATGGCGAACTGGTGTCTGATATTTCCAGATGTCGACTCACAGGTCGATCTCCAGGATCTGGGACCTTGATTGTATGACTGACACGAATCCAATTTTTCACACCTGCACACTTTATTGCTGTGTTAGTCACTTGGATCACTTGTTGTGGTTTGTCTCAGAGAGGAACCTGGCAATACCTTCTTCGGTGGACTTTTGTGCGAACCCAGGCTCCCGGACTCAGATCATGAGCTGGGTTTCTTTTAAGAGTGACCGCATCCGGTCCAACCTGATGAAACACAGAATGCACCACATCAGCCAATCCTTTACAATAGTCCAGAATAAGATCAGCAGTTATAGTCAGCAGTTTGTTGACAGGTATGAATGCTTGTCTCATTACTCGTCCCATTATTATTTCATGCGGACTCAAACCATTTTTTCTGTCTGGTACGCTCCTCATGCTCATGAGCACAAGAGGTAGGGCATCTGGCCTGTGGCTAGACACATCTTTCCTAGCCTATTCTTGATTGTGCCATTTATTTGCTCTGCCACCCCAGAAGCCTTTGGTCTGTAGGCACAATGCAGCTTTTGTTGTATGACTAATGCTTCACATATCAACTGAATAACTTCATTTTAAAAATGACTTCCTCTATCTGTTTCCATTGTGACTGGAAAACCATATGTAGGAATGAATTCTCTCAGCAGGAGTTTAGCTACAGTAACTCCATCAATCCTTCTGGTCGGATATGCCTCCACCCAATGAGAAAACAAACAAACAACCACCAAGACATACCTCAGTCTGTTACTCGGGAGCATTTAAATGAAATCTAGTTGCATTCTAGTAAAAGGACCTCCTTCTCGTCCTATTGCTCCTAAACTCACTACTGTTTTCCTTCCTGGATTCAACTGTTGACATATAAGACATCTTTGACATAGTCATTCAGTTATAACCCTAAATTTTGGGTTGTACCAATTCTGTTTAAAACGTCTGATCATTGCATCCCTGCCTATGTGTGCCTGTCCATGGTACATCTGTGCCATGTTAGAGATCATGCTATCGGGCATAACTGGTCTTTCATCTCTGTAAACCCAAAGTCCATCTTCCTCTATTTGTCTACAGCCTGATTTTATCCTTATCTCTTTCTCCTCATCCCCTGATTCTTCCTGTAATTGTCTCACTTCTTCCCATATTTCAACTGTATTAGTAAACATCAAACGACATGAAACATGTTCTTTTTCCCTCCTCCGATTCATTGAGGTTGTATGTCTGGCACGACATGCTATTTCATCAGCAAACCTATTGCCTTCTGTTATGTAGTCATCACCATTTTTGTGTGCAGCACACTTCACGACTGCAATCTTTTTAGGCAGCTGTATCGCCTCAAGCAACATTTTCACAAACTCACCATTCCTAATTAGAGATCCTGAAGAAGTCATGAATCCCCTCTGGGCCCAGATTTGTACAAAATCATGTACCACTCCGAAGCCATACTGGCTATCCGTGATCACAGTGATTCGGAAATTTCTTCCCAGTTTACAAGCTCGAATTAGAGCAATTAGCTCAGCAACTTGGGCTAAACGTATTCCTCTCAAACAAGATGCTTCCATGATGTCTGCCATCGTACATACAGCAAACGCAGCGCTTAAAAATCCTTCTTTCGTTCTCAAGCATGATCCATCCACAAACATCACATATTCTGGCTCTTCTAGAGGCTCATCTCTGATGTCAGGATGGGGCTTTGTGCAGAATTCAAGTACATCCAAGCAATTGTGATCACCGTCATCTTTGACCTCTGCATTTACTGCATCAGGTAATAAAGTGGAAGGATTTACACTTATGCATCTCACAATTGTTACATTGTCTGCACCCAAAATCACCTTCTCATATCTGGTTAATCGACTATGTGTCATGAATTGGGTCTTTGTTTTGGTCAAAAGGATTTCAACTGAATGTGGGACATATACCTTTAATGGAAATCCCATCACAATGCCTTCACTCTGTTCCAGGCTCACACAAGTGGCTGCTACTGCTTTTAGATATCCAGGCAATGCTTTTGCTACAGGGTCCAGGACAGCTGAAAAGTATGCTATGGGCCGTCTCATTCTTCAATGCCTTTGTACCAGTACCGAAAGTGCACATCTGTCTCTTTCACTACTTTACAACTCAAATTCTTTCTCATAATAAGGCATTCCTAACGCTGGGGCTTCACATAACCTGTTGCTCTGTTGCTCAAAAGCTTCCATCTCTTGCTCATTCAACACAATTGGATCTTTTACATCATTTTTTGTAAATCGCTGTAAAGGCTTGGCAATCAATGAAAATCCATGTATCCACTGTCGGCAGTAACCAACCATTCCAAGAAACATTCTCACCTCTCTCTGTGCCATTAGGGCTCTCATTCCTTTGATAATCCTGATTCTTTATGTCGTGATTTTTCTCATCCCTTTTTCAATCTTATGACCTAGATATTGTACCTCTTGTTGACAGAACTGCAGACACCTTATGTCCTCCTTCTGCCAAATGATTCAACAATGCAATTGTGTCATTGATACATGCCTCTTTGGTTCTTGATGCCACCAATAGGTCATCAATATACTGGACCCTAACAGATTTCTCTGGCATTTTCAAACTTTCTAGAAATTTCTTCAGAATCTGATTAAAAATGGAAGGACTCTCTGTATACCCTTGAGGAATTTGGCACCATGGCAAAATATGCTCACCAAACCAGAAGGCAAATAATGGCTGGCTATCGGGGTATAATTGAATCGAAAAGAATGCATGGCACAAATCAATAACTGTTTACCATTCTGCATCATGTGGAATTTGATACAGTATTACCGCAGGGTTTGGTACAATTGGACAACAGGGAACAACAATTTTATTCACCTTTCTCAGGTCTTGCACTATCCTATAGGTTCCATTAGGCTTTTTCAATCCCATTATAGGCGAATTACATGGGCTACTCATTATTTCTCTCAGAATCCCTTGTTCAATCATTTTATCAATCACTGGTGTTATTCCTTCAATAATTTCTGGGGTTAATTTGTACTGTGGAGTACTCGGATACATTGCTTCTTCTTTTACAGTAATGTTTACACGGTCAATTCTTTTCATTAGACCTATATCTTCACCCGTAAAATCCCATACATCAGTCTTCACTGTTCCTTTCAATTCAGTAGGGATTTTCTCTGCATCAAACACAGGAAATGTATCACAATTTTCTGGTTCAAGTGCTGTCATAGTCACTTTATAGAGAACATCCTCATCTGATGTCTGGAATGCAATACCATCCGGGGTACAGTAGATGGTGCAGTTCATTTTACAAAGAATATCGCATCCAAGTAAATTTGCAGAACTGCAATCGCACACTACAAAACGGTCCATGTCTTTAAAGGGTACCAATTTCCACCTCTACTGGTTTAGTAAGAGGGGCTTTAATTTGTCTGTTGGAGACTTCTACAACTTGGATGAATTCACCTGAGAGAGGAAGGTTTAGAATTTTGACTGATCTTACAGTAGAAC
Organism: Triturus cristatus; assembly: GCF_964204655.1. Taxonomy (NCBI): domain Eukaryota; kingdom Metazoa; phylum Chordata; class Amphibia; order Caudata; family Salamandridae; genus Triturus; species Triturus cristatus. The sequence goes on along the minus strand of NC_140589.1, from coordinate 633,008,312 downwards.
GGGTAGCACCAGTGTCCACAAGGAAAGTAACATTTACACCATTCACCTTTCCACCCACAAATGGACCTGACTGATCTACCTCTAGAGTTGCGCCAAGCACGCACTCCTCTTCCTCTCCTAGGCACCGTCATGAACTTTCATCTGATTCATCTCCATCCGGTCGTAGCCAATACAGTGAAACAGCAGCTGCGTGCGGCAATTTCGTTACCTACTCTCCACTGTAGAATCCTGTCTCTGCACTGTATCCTTGAAGATTCACATTCTTTGGGAGAGGTGGCTGCAGCACCTGACTCTGTTGAGTAAGTACCGGTTGCTGTGGCGGTTGTTGATAACCCACCTCATTCTGCACCTGTGGATTTAATTATTTATTTTCGGTATTAACTTTTGGAGGTAATTTACACTCATTTTTCCAATGCCCTAATTTTCTGCAATTATGACATGGCCATTTCTTTTTAGCTTCTATATTCATCTGACCTTTTCCTTTACCAATATTTGGTTTCATTTTTGTCTGCCCTGCTTCATTAATCTGGTTAAGTATCTGGGCTTCTTGTTGTTCTGCAACCTTCACCTGTTGACACATTGCTTTTTCTTTGAGCTTACGTTCTCTAGCTTCAATGTCATCACTACAATATTTTGCATACCTTAGTACCTCATCCAATGTACTAGACTGCCAACACAACATGTGCTGCTTAATCATTTCACTTATCTCGGGTCTCAAACCATACACAAATCGATATACAAAGTGACTCATGTACTTTCCACTCAAGCTCTCATATCCACTGTACTGTTTAAAAACTAGAAGCAACCTTTCATAATAAGCATGCACAGACTCTTTTGCTTCCTGAGTTGTTCTATCGATTTTCACCCAATCTGTTTCTCTTGGAGGAATTTTATTTTTCAAAAATGTGATTACTGGCTCATATTTTCTCATTACTTCTGGAACTGGAGCTCCTGTTTTTGCATCTCTAGGATATTCTTCCTTTGGCCAATCAATAGTGATTTTACATTCTGTCCACAAATCAGCGGGTACAAAAATCTCAAACAATCCATCCAAATCTTCCCACAATACCTTTGAAACCTTTACGAACCTTTCCACTTGTCTATACCATTCTACAGGCTTTTCTCTTAATCTTGGAAAATCATTTGTAAATGACAATATATCCTGTCTGGGCCATGGGACATGTTCATAACCTCCTCCTGGAATTTCTCTCATTGGACATTCTGCTACTATTGGTTCCTTTTCTTTTACTGGGAAAGCTAAAGTTGCTTTATCAGCCATATCTTCTTGCCTCTTTGTCCATCTACATCTCCCCATTTTCTCAGTAACACAATTAGTTCTTTTATCTGAGTCAACCGTCCTGAAGTTTTCAAATTCTCTATATCTTTCTCAGTAAAATCTACTCTGTAAGGTTTCTGTAATCATCTAACCTTTGCAAAATCCACTCCCAATCAAATTGCTGTTTCTTCTAATTTTTCATGCAAATTCTTAGCTCTCCAAGTAATACTTTTACACATAAACATCAAGTCTTCATCTTGATATGTTTTTAACCGATCTGTACCAATAGTTCCTAGAATCAGTTCTTTCATGTCTACTTTTAATCTAACTATGTCCAAAGGTTGTGGTTCTGTATCTTTCTTCTGCATACTCTTGAACCATTCATTTAATTCTTCCACTGTTGGACCCACAGGGGTTGTATTTAAATCTACTCTATTCACACATTTCTCTGGTGTTTCAGTTGCTGACTCAGCTCCCAATGGAATTTTACTTATTGGACTCTGATTTATTGTCAAATCCATGGGTGGTGTTAATCTGACTGAATCTTTTGTTTCCCTAATTTCAGGATAAATCTTTTCTCGTACCTTTTGCATACTAGAATTTAAGGGGATCGTTAAGGAATGTTCATCTATCTTTTGATTTTCAAATACAGGTATCACCGGACCTATAGTTATTGGTACAGTTACAGCTTCAACATTCTTTGTCAATTCTTTTATCCTTTCAGCCAATTCTTTTGTTGTTCTTGCTAATTCAGATGCATTATGATTATCGGGTTCTACAGTCTGTGGTATTTTCTATCTATTAAATGGACTATTTTCTTCAGAAAATCGTTCTAGATTTTTATTCATCCCAGTTTCCATTGGCGGTGCATTTGGTGTCGCCACCGCAGAAACCTGCTGATATGGAGGGGGTATTTCATGTAATATGTCTTCCAGTAGCTCATCATCTGTATCACTGACTCCATATCCACACCTTTCTGGTACTGTATGCATCTTTTTCTCTGTACACCTTTTCCCTGTTCCCTCCTCAACTGTCCTAGCAGGAAACATACCATCCGTCATATTAGCGTACCTCCATCGTCTCATCCTGTCTTCATGACTCCAACCCCATACTCTTCCAGGAACAAACCCATCATCCCTTGTACCTCTGTGTCTCTCTCTTTCATACATCTCATCTTCCCATTCACCTAGGGCTTCAAACTGTGTCGGTCTAGGTCTCGGTTCAAGCTTCATCATTTTATTTCTCAAATTTCGTTGTATAGCTGTACTAAACGAGCCAGTTTCTGGAAACGCCAATACTCCATCATTTTGAGTATACTTTGCCCAATTTTCCAGCCAAATACAAGTATGATAACAATATTTCGTCATCATATAAGATGCGTTTGTTTTCGGTGGAGGAAGCACTTCTCTCTCTCTCGTTACAATCTTTTTATCTTTCTTAAAAAGGTTCTTGAATTTCATAAACCATTAAGGTTTCTCTATCTCTCGTCCATCATAATAAGCCATATTTCAAAATTATTTGCCGAATCAAATTCACACAACTCTCCTTTGATCTGCTCGACTATTCTGTCCTATCCCAGCACAAATCACACTAACACACCAATCAGAAAGCTTCACGTCACTCTCACACTGACCAATCTCAGCGCGACTCACACCAATGTACCAATTAGAAACCTCTTCGTATTTCCGCAATTGACCAATCCCAGCGCGGTTCTTGTTGACATCAGCTCTACTCCTGCTTCTGCTGACCCCCCCTTTACAAAAATTATCGGCACTATTTTATAACTCGTTTTAACAAAATCAGTTAGTTACGACATAAAACACATTACCATTGTCCGTTTCTCTAAACAAAATTGATAGTTTATTCAAACATTCAAGAATACTGTTTTGTTCGACAAGTGTAGCACTTCCCTCTACCTTACCCTTCTTTCAAGCAAGAGGTAAACCCGTTTCTCTGGGGATAAAACACATGTGGAGACTATACTGCTCCTGAGAATTAAGGCCAGAGTTTCACAAGAAAACCTATAGCTATTTCACTCAACACAATTCACACATGAATTTCCCTAACATAACACAGTCCTGTGTTATCACCAAATTCAAATCAGACACTGCACAATTCCATGTCACTTCTCTTGTCACACGCATCCCCTTCCTACTTCCCGGAAGCTTCAAAATTCCGACTACATATAACGTGACACAAACTCACCATGGATTGTTAGACATGAAATTAATAATCAATAATCCCTTAAACTGACCTATAGAAACCATAACTCTGCTACCAAGAAAACTGATGCAGCCCGGCTATTGTAAACCCTTTACAAACTACACCAACCCAGAAAAGAATCCCTTACACCACTTATTCATCGGCGGGGCCAGTAACACCGAAAACACACATTCACTCTTTCTGGATCAGTGATAAGCTGGCGAGCTGCAAGACATACGGGGTACCTTGATACTATTTTTTTCCCTAAATAATAACTATGTACATTATATCCATTTGACTCTAGAATTTTCGGCTTTAAACATCAAGATACTCCGCTATTTTGGGTCGATGGACCAACTAGTAGGAATCAGTTGATGGCGATTAAGTCCAGCTCAATCACAATAAAACCTTTAACATTTATTGATCATAACTTTAATTCTAATAACCACAGACTCAGTTTGAGTTAGCATGAAATTTTATCTAGATCCATTGAATAAATTGATTAAGTAAAGTTGAATTAGACAAAATTATAGACATTAATTTCATAAGCATTCAAGTAAAGATTCAAATAGAAACGGGAAATATTCATTACCCTTGGCCTTAGGGCAATGACGAGAATGGTTCACCAGAGCATGAACCGCAGATCCCAGGATAGGTTCCCAATCTGACTGACTGTCCCTCTAACCCCCTCGGACGTATTCCCTGCCAGGATAGAATCCTGCGACGGTCTCGTTCCTTTTCCCCATCAATGTTCAAAGTTCAAAATGGTCAAAGTCTTTTCAGCATCAGAAAGAAAAATCGTCTCAACAGACAGCGTATCGTGTTGATTAGTAGAATAAGCAAGTGCCACAACGTCATTAAAAGCACAACTCTTTATACCCTTTTACTAACTTGCTATACCCAAAAATGAAACCTTTTTATGGGCTACATTCATTCCGATTGGTCCATTGGAGGGGTGGTGATGGTCACCTCATTGTCCTCCTTGCCTAAACCGGTTCTGTAAATAACATATTCATGTACAAGTCTTGTGACTTATCAAGTTCCGATATTTTAACTTTGTTAATGTATTTGCAACAATTTTCCATCAGTCATGCACTGGATCATCTACTGCAGTTCGAGTCTCTCCTGGCACAGCCCTTGTCTTAGGTCACTCCTGCCTTGACATCTCTCACTCTGGGCATAGGCCACACACTCGTGACTGAAACTTCCACTCTGCTCATGCGCGGGGGCCATTTTTGTTCTTGCGTACAGTCACATCTCTCGGCAGTGGCCATTTTCCCAGGGAGGCCTAGCAGGCCAGAACGGAACTAATATGAAAACAACAGAGCAGAAATTAGACATATAAAATAAGCCCTTCAGTTTTCCACCCACCATTCTAATGACCCGTGTTAGTTATTACCTAGCATAAGTGACATTTAAAGCCCTTTTACTTACCATCTGCATTCTTTGCCTCAATATATTTACTACAAACGAAATACATGCAATTTGCTCCTGTTTTTCTACACAAATCACAAACCTATGTTAATTTAATTTCACATTGGTAAATAAATTAGATTTTTGCAAATGCCAGTTAGTATCCCGCGTGTAGTGTCTAATCAAAGGTGCATTTATTCATTATTTCATGCATTCAAACAGTTAGTATTTTTTAAAGTTATGAGGTCATTAACTTCGAAGGGGGTAAAAAAAAAATGTTTTTCCCCCTGCTCCATCACTTCGTAATCCTAAAACCAATCAATAACTCATCACTTTCATGGTGTGTGGAAGGGTATCACCTCCTGATCGTGGGTGTGAAGCAATGAAACATGCTTCGCTCTTCCATACCGGGAAAAGCGTCCCCTTAGCGCACTACAGTTGTCCCCAAATGGTATTTCTCCTTGAGTTAAGCCACTATTCATTCAGTTTAAGTGTCTCCACTATTCGTTGTGTATAGCATTGAACCGTACATAAATGAAGCTCATGAACTCCATCTTGACATTTCAATAGTTTTATTCTTTTCTTGAATGTTTATTCATTTAATTTAAAAAACGAATACATTTTACTTATGCATCCCAATGCATTTCAGGCTGTGCTGTTCATCAAGGGATATAATATCTAAAAAACAAATAAAATGAACCAAACTGAATAACATTGCTAATCGCCTACAAAATCAGAGTGACATTTTAAGTAACAAAAATGTTCCTTTCTTACTTACTTACAACTTTATTGCTATCACACAGATCCTAAAAAGTAGACAGCAAAGAATTCCAAAAAAGTTATGCACCAAAATATATAGGTAAAATAAGTATGGGATAAAAATTGATAAAAACATTTGTGCAAATTCAAAATGACTGGGCCCCCAGAACAGTTTTAAAGTGCATATGTGCAAAGCAGAAAAATGTATGGCACAAGATAAGGTGCTTGAAATTCCCACAGGTACAAAATAGCTAAATGTTTTTTAAAAAATGTGATAACATTCTAATCTGGCAAGGCTTTCCAAAACACAGTGACTCAGCTACATAATAATTTTTTACGCCTGATCCAAAGAGCATGCCAGAATCTAGAGAGACCAAATACAATAGGTTGTCAGTACACAATAGTCTTAAGACCTCTAGATAATGCCCTCGACTCACAAAAATGATCATTAGCACCATCATTTGATATGTGTTCATATGCCAATTCAGTTGAATTCCTAAACAGGATAACTACCAGTCCATGAGACTTAAACATTTCTAAATAACTAACCAGGTGGTAATGGAAATGCAAACTGGTCTCAGAAAAAATATTTTCTCAAACTGTGAGGGATTACAAAATAAAAATGGCTTGGTAAATGTCAACATGTAGTGCAAGAAAGAAAACAAGTAGCGTGCAGGTCACATTTCAATCAATAAGCAAAAAGAATAAAAACTGTGCATGATCATGCTATCTGATACACAAAAAAATGCTGTTGGTCACTTTGAGAACATAGCCATTTTTGCAAAAATGTACACATGTCACTAGGCTGGGTCATCTGCAACTGTGTGTAAATATGCTATGCAAATTCATAAACTCTCTTTGGGAAACAGTCATGCCGACGGACTGCGCCACCTGAAACCATGGGGTCGATTAAGATGGCGGACGGACAGAAGTCCGTCCGCCATCCCTGTGGAAACCGGGACCATCGGCCATACATGCGGCGGTCCTGTACCACAAATCAGGATGCGCCCGCCACCATGGCGGACGCATTCTGTAGTTTAACATTGTGGCGGGTGCTGCTGAAAGCAGCACCAGAGCAATGTTAAAATCGCTCGTAGTGCATGTCACTGCACCACATGGCAGGCTCCACACGGTGCCTGCCACTTGGTGCAGTTACATGTTGGGGGGTACCATGGGTACCCCCCAAGTACACCCCACCTCCCCCAACACAAGGAAGGCCCGCAATGGGCCCCGTACCAAAAGTCAACATGCCTTTCCATGGTAGCGAAAGGCGGATTTTTACATTCATCCTAATTTGGTGGATGGTGCCTGCTAGGGACCGCCACCATTTTAGGCACCCTGCACCGTCCGCCAGGCAATCAGAATTATTGCTGGTGGCGGAAGGTCATTGCGTCCGCTTGGGACACAGTCAGGTTCCCGCCGTCATCGTAATCTGACGGTGGGAAAAATCTGTTTGATGGTGGAAGGACCGGTCCTTTCGCCATCCTAATCACCCCCCATGTGTGGAAACCAAGGGTCGTGAAGGGCACAAGTCTTTATGAGTAAAACCAACACAAAAAGTGTAATCATGTTATGGGATGCACTAAAAAAATTGATTGGTCTCTATTGTGCACATAACCCTTCCTACAAAAAAAAAAAAACATGCCACCAGGCTGGGCCGACTGCAACCATGTGAAAATAAGCTAAGCAGGTTTTTTTATGTCCCTACCTGAAGCTCACAAAAGGTTCAAAGTAAAACAAACAAACAGGCCGCCTGGTTGGACCATGTATGCAAGAATGTGGATAAGATAAAAATCCAGGGCTGTGAAAGAGCCTTAGGAGTGCTGTTGTTCGAACAGAATGAGTGTTTTGAACAAACACTGCCTTGTCTGACAGGAATAAGCAACCCAACGGGTTAGGTCATCTGCAAACATATAAATATGTGATCAAGACATTCACTATGAAGATTTTGAAACCGTCAGTGAATCAAGAAAATATAAAGAAAGCAGTGTGTGAACTGCAGCAGTTGCTCTATTATAACAGACAGGCAGTGCGAGAGAATGACTTTATGAAAATATCCTTAAGCCCGCATGGCAAGGCATCGGCAGCATTCATGTCGGTCGCCATGTTCATATCACTGAAATACCCTATTTAGGTGCCGATTCTGATCCTGTAAAACCTGGGTACGAATGGTTGTACGGAGCGTATTCTCCGTACGACTCGTACCCGGGAAATGCACCTTACAAACCAGCAAGTACGATTCGTACAGAAATACCATTTCCATACGAATCGTAAAAAACTACGTGCGACGAAAAAATACCCACATTTCCGATCCGGGACATCGCGTACGTGACATCCGGACGGAGTCAGGCAGCGTTCTACGGACCAGCAAGTACGATTCGTGCCTACGTCACTCCGCACGGATCATTTTTTACGGCAGCCAAAAACTTCCTGGAAATTGAGGACGACGCGAAGAAGGAGCAGCGGTATGCAACGGACAGCCATGGACCCCATCCTACGTGTCATCCCGGCCCTCCTAGCCTATGACCTGGGGCACCGAAACCGCCGCGCACGCCGCAGAAGGTCAGCACAACACCCTGGGGCAAAGGGGGGTGGGGGGCAGGAAACATAACCTCTACCTAATTTAAAATATACCATATACTGGCCATACATCACCTCCAGGGTCTGGTCACTTCGGGGGGCGTGTCCACCAATCCCCACATACGCGTACCCATCACCACTACAATGGTGGTACGGCCTGTAACCATGCCCTCAGTGCGTGGGTACGGCCTGTACCACCATTGGAGTGGTGATGTAGGGGTACGCGTGGTTTCGGGCCGTACCCATGCTCTGAGGGCGTGGGTACGGCACGTACCCCTACATCACCACTCCAATGGTGGTACGCGCCGTACCCACGCCCTCAGAGTGTGGGTACAGCCCATACCACACGTACCCCTACATCACCACTCCAATGGTGGTACGTGCCATACCCACGCCCTCAGAGCGTGGGTATGGCCCGTACCACGCATACCCCTACATCACCACTCCAATGGTGGTACGGCCCGTACCCACGCTCTGAGGGCATGGGTACGGCCTGTACCACCATTGGAGTGGTGATGTAGGGGTACGTGTGGCACGGGCCATACCCACGCTCTGAGGGCGTGGGTACGGCGTGTACCCCTACATCACCACTCCAATGGTGGTACGTGCCGTACCCACGCCCTCAGAGCGTGGGTACGGCCCATACCACACGTATCCCTACATCACCACTCCAATGGTGGTATGGGCCGTACCCACGCCCTCAGAGCGTGGGTACGGCCCGTACCATGCGTACCCCTACATCACCACTCCAATGGTGGTACGGCCCGCACCCACGCTCTGAGGGTGTGGGCATGGCCCGTACCGCCATTGTAGTGGTGATGTAGGGGTACGCGTCGTACCCACGCCCTCAGAGCGTGGGTACGGCCCGTACAACCATTGGAGTGGTGATGTAGGGGTACGCATGGTACGGGCCGTAACCACGCTCTGAGGGCGTCGGTACGGCGCGTACCCCTACATCACCACTCCAATGGTGGGATGGCCCGTAACCACGCCCTCAGAGCGTGGGTATGGACCGTACCACCATTGGAGTGGTGATGTAGGGGTACACGTGGTACGGGCCGTACCCACGCTCTGAGGGCGTGTGTATGGCGCGTACACCTACATCACCACTACAATGGTGGTACGGACCGCATCACCCGTACCTCTAGGGCATCAGTACATTAGTGATACAAGGTGTACACACGCCACAAATGTTGGCTTAGGGCCTGGTGCAGCATATAACCAGTATATTGGGGTGTGTTCATGGCCAGGACAGCAGTGCACAGCACCAAGGGTGCGGGTGGGTGGGTGGGTGTCTACCAAGGAGTCCCAGCAGTGGACAGAGACATGTGAGGGGTGGGTGCAGAGGACTCCCAGCAGTGGACAGAGATATGTGAGGGGTGGGTGCCTATCACTCCCTGCAGTGGACAGAGACATGTGAGGGGTGGGTGCCTATCACTCCCAGCAGTGGACAGAGACATGTGAGGGGTGGGTGCAGTGGACTCCCAGCAGTGGACAGAGACATGTGAGGGGTGGGTGCAGAGGACTCCCAGCGGTGGACAGAAACATGTGAGGGGTGGGTGCCTATCACTCCCAGCCGTGGACAGAGACATGTGAGGGGTGGGTGCAGAGGACTCCCAGCAGTGGACAGAGACATGTGGGGGTGGGTGCCTAACACCCCCAGCAGTGGACAGAGACATGTGAGGGGTGGGTGCAGAGGACTCCCAGCAGTGGACAGAGACATGTGAGGGGTGGGTGCAGAGGACTCCCAGCAGTGGTTAGAGACATGTGAGGGGTGGGTGCAGAGTACTCCCAGCAGTGGACAGAGACATGTGAGGGGTGGGTGCCTATCACTCCCAGCAGTGGACAGAGACATGTGAGCGGTGGGTGCAGAGGACTCCCAGCAGTGGACAGAGACATGTGAGGTGTGGGTGCCTATCACCCCCAGCAGTGGACAGAGACATGTGAGGGGTGGGTGCCTAACACTCCCAGCAGTTGACAGAGACATGGGGGTGGGTGCAGAGGAATACCAGCAGTGGACAGAGACATGTGAGGGGTGGGTGCCTAACACTCCCAGCAGTGGAAAGAGACATGTGAGGGGTGGGTGCCTAACACTCCCAGCAGTGGACAGAGACATGTGAGGGGTGGGTGCAGAGGACTCCCAGCAGTGGACAGAGACATGGGGGTGGGTGCAGAGGAATACCAGCAGTGGACAGAGACATGTGAGGGGTGGGTGCCTATTACTCCCAGCAGTGGACAGAGACATGTGAGGGGTGGGTGCAGAGGACTCCAAGCAGTGGACAGAGACATGGGGGTGGGTGCAGAGGACTCCCAGCAGTGGACAGAGACATGTGAGGGGTGGGTGCCTATCACTTCCAGCAGTGGACAGAGACATGTGAGGGGTGGGTGCCTATCACTCCCAGCAGTGGACAGAGACATGTGAGGGGTGGGTGCAGAGGAATACCAGCAGTGGACAGAGTCATGGGGGTGTGTACATCATGATCAGATGAGCCCAACTCCATGGGTGTATGTACGCATCCCTAATGTTCGACTATGTTGATAGTGCCATAACAACACATCACTGACAGCAGTGTCCCACTCCCATGAGGATGGATGTCCTTCCCCCACTGCATGACACAACACATGTGGGTGTGAGGACAAATGGCACATGCATACCCACCCCTGGCGGATGCAGCACAATACACACACAGAGATCATGCCACAAGACTGTATACTCATGTCAATGGCCACTACACTAAGAGAGCCAAAGGGAACACACACTGTCACGCACATCCCAGGACTGATAGGAATGTACAGGTGCTGGGACAGGCACCAAGTTGTTACCTCGCATGGAAGGAATAGGTTGGACTTCCCACAGATACAATGCCCACAATTGTCAGTCAGGTGCTCAAATACCCTGCAGAACAAGTACCAAATGTGTGCTAGGCTGGTATAACACACATGCATAGTGCGGAAAATGCTGAATGTCGCCATTAAGGCATGACAACATACTCAATACACAAGTACTGTGACTAGCAAGGATGGCACAGAGGATGCAGCCGGAGACATTGCTGAGCAGGCATGGCCCTAGTTGAAGGGATCCGTCACCAACAAAGGAAATGTAGACACAGGTCAGCACAACAAAAGTGCAACTCCCTGCAGAGTAGATGTCAGGTGCCACAGAGGAAGGAACAGTCCTTGGGACAATGTCTCCAAACACAAATAGCACACACGACCAAATATACTTTGCAGAGACATTGTGATGGCACGCAGATACCATGGTCCACCCCATTAGCATCAGACTACAACTTTTTCCTGAAACATAACACATTACCACCACCCCAACTCCGGGACCATCAGCACCCACATCAATACCTGAAATGCAAATGTGTTCAAACTGAAAAGAAAATGCTTTATTCAGCATTAAATGAAAATGTCGTTAAGGACACTATTTACAAAGGCACATGGCCAGTCCAGATCTGAAGTCCTTGGGGGGGACACATGGCCACGCGTCTCCCCTAGCTTGCCTGCACATTAGAACCCTCAGGTTCGTCGACTGGGGGGGGCATCATGTGGGGAAGGACCAGGCACCGCAGGGACAGGAGGTGGAAGGGTAGGTGTGGTGGGTGCAGGGACGGATGCCTCCACCACAGGGGGTGGGGCAGCGCCAAAGGTGGAGGTCAGCTTGGCGCTGCACACTGTTGCCAGGTTGTCCAGCGTCTCCCCTTCACCCAAAGAAAACACAGCCTCAAAGGAGGGGGGGTTGGAGTGATGGGGTGCAGCGCTACTGGGTGAGGGGGGGTCAAGGGGGGGACTCAACTCCCCTACCCGTGGAGTGCCATTCCCGTTTGCGGGCTGGACAGCCAAGTAGGCCTCTTTTTCAGGATGTGTGGTAGGGGAGCCGAGGGGAGTGCCTTTGGAGGGACTGGTTAGTGTCCCATGCGGCCTCGGACTGTGGCTGCGTGTATGCCTGTGTGCCCCAGACCCAGTGGGTGTGCCCTCATCCCCCTGAGTGTGCGTGCCAGGAGGAGTGCGCTTGCCCTTATGTGGTGGTGTGCTGCCCGTGTCTGGTGGGGTGCGTGCTTGTGAATGTCTGTGTGTGCTTGGGACAGGTATGGGAGTGGGAAGTGTGGATGGTGCAGGGGTAGGGGGGGACGAAGCGCTGCAGGAGACTCACTGCTGCCGTCAGTGAAGAGTCCATGGACCTCAGCAACATCTGTTGGTCAGACATCGCTGATGACATGCCCTCCATGTACGACACCATCTGTGTCATCATTCAGGTGTGGCCATGGAGGACATTTAGCATCGATGTCTGGCCAACCTGCAACTGCCGCAGAATGTCCACAGACTCTGCAGTGAGGGCAGCAGGGGGGACAGGGGCAGGGGGTGCGGTGCCTGGCACGGAGAGACGGTGTTGCCTAGCACAGACAGAAGGGACCGGAGTAACTGGGAGGGTGGTGATGGGAATGGAGGGGGAGGTGACAGATGTAGTGCTGCTGCCAGGTGTCGTAGCAGCCTCCGCCCCCTGGAGGAGTTCAGCATCGGACCCGTCAGCGTCGTAGTCAGTGTTGTCACTAGACAGGTCCTCCGCCTGACTCCCCTCCCCTCCGTGCCACTTGCTCCCGCAGACTCGGCAGCAGTGGTGGCAGCGGTGCTGGATCCCTCCTCCACGTCTGTGCAGGTGTCTCCCTCGGTGTCCTCCGATGATGCTGTGGGCAAGGTGAAGAGACAGAAAATAATCAGTCACCTGTACACATGAGTCCCAATAAAAATGTCACAGTGCATATCAGGAAATGCATCATGAGTAGCATCTAGAATAGTGCGCACACATGTAACCCTGCACTCCCCAGTTGGTTGACCCACCATGACACTTGGAAACAATGGAGATCATGACACAACAGCAAATAACTTGATATCGAATTATACTGAGAAGCTAGTGTCTAGGGACAGTTGAGCACAGCAAGAATATGAATCCATGCCACCTCTTGTTCACTGTGAACGAAACAGTATTGGTGCACCCAAGGCCAAATAACACACCTCAATGCTGAAGGTGTCCCCACACTCTGAGACCTGTGAGTACTTAGGAAACCATAGCCAAAAACATTGCAATCCCTTGGGACTCACAACACTTTACAAAATGTACATGTTTAGAATGTGTGAATGTGCCACATTGTGAACAGAATACACATCTGCCTGTATGACAGAAGTCACAGAATGATGTGCACACAAAAACACATTTACACAGTCATTGTATGAGTTGGCAGCCGAATTCTAAAAAGCCACTGTAAATAAGAAATGGGGTATCAGTAAGTACATATACATGGCACCACGTTGGTCTGGATGACTTGACACTTGTAAGTTTGTATCAGCAACAACCAAGGATTTACACACATGCAAACACACTGTGTGAACATGGATATGTATAATCAGAAAAAAAGTGGTAATCAAACTGTGCCTTCCAGTAAAATGTGCCAGCGTGTCCACAGAAAGTGTAAAAATACTTTATTTTGCACTTCCCTGGGAGACATCTGTCATGCAGGCACATTATTGTCCTTCACTACCAACTAGCAAAAAGAAGCATATGAAAAATTGAGACATGTTGACAAGTGTAGTGAGTGCCAAGGTACAATACTTCTCGACTAAAAACTTCAATCATGCCACCTGTCACATGGCCATCCGTACCATGATGACACAGTTGGCAACACATCTGACCCACTGCCTGTCATGTGGAGTGGCACACATGTCCAAACACAGGACAATGCTTTAGCTAAAGGGCCTGCAATCTGTCGGGATAAGGAGCACCTGCACTGAGGAGACACCCTCATGGCAAGCAAGAATGTCCACACAGATGTCAGCACACACAGACCAAACTACGTAGCATCTCGCCCACACACTGGTGGCAAAAATGGATGAGCATGAGCCATGTATTTACATTTTTGACACATGCTGCAAAGCACAAACATTAAACCCAGCACAACATGACTGGCTCACTGCATGTTGAGTGTCTGTCCAGACAATTATCACACACAGGTGAGACCCGGCAAGGAGACATAAGGTTTGGACATGTAGGCCTTGCCCGCACAAACCCCCAATACCTGAGACAATGTGATTGAGACAGATCCTGAAGTGACACCTCTTAATCTGGGTTTACTCAAATGTGCATCAAGAATTCCTAAATGTACTCCACATCACCTCGTGAGGCTGCCAACACATATTTGTGACCAACAACCATCAACAGATAGTTGTACATAGACACACAGGCACTGCCCAGTGTGAGGATGCACAAGCAAAATGGGGTCAGCCTGTCCAATGGGCACATGTAGCACACTTTAGATAAATACAAATGAGGGCAGGGAACTATGCCACAGAGGCCAAACTATGCTGAACACACAGAGAATGGGCACAGTGTTGGATGACACACATGATTCCGATGCAAGGGTGGCTTAGGGGACTGTAGTGGGAACACTGCTCCATGGTCCTGGAATTAAGTATGCATATCTCCCACTCATGCACATCATGTCTGAGGCAGCAACATCGGTCATGCATGCTGCAAGTCTGTTCATTTGAAAAATCACACTCCTATGTTGAGACTCAGCATCATTGCCAACTAATATGGACCCCCAAATGACTGAACAGGACATGGCACAGGCAAGGTAACAACACATGTCTCAGACCCCCCCCCCCCTCATGATGCAGAAAGCAATGTGCACTTGGATTAACTGGCAGCCTAGATGACCATGTGCAATAGTGATTACACACAGACCAGGGAACACATGTCATTTAGGGGAAGGGAGGAGGAACAGCACCATTTGACTTTGGGGAACAGGATATCCACTGCACAAATTAACCCTCTCTGTGTATCCAGGCGACTGAGCACTTCCAAAAGCTGGTGACACACAACAAACACACATGTACCTACCCCCTTCCTGCTGCTGCAACTCCTGTAACCGCCTATCCAAGTCAGGGAAGACCACCGCCAGTACACGCTTCATCTGTTGGGTCAGTCGTCGGCCCCCGCCGTGCTTGTGTGGAGGTGAGTCTTTCAGCTGCCACCGGGCGATCCTCCGGGTCCAGCACCAGATGTCCTGCCAGTGTTTCCTCACCTGGGCGAGGCGCCGACTGCGACCCTCCACAGATCTCACGGCCCTGACGGCCCGCTTCCATGTCTCCCCCTTGGCGTAGGCAGTTACCTGTGAGGATGACAAAGTGAGACAACATCACTACACCTGCTCCATGTCACAGAGACACACATTTGAACATCTTTTATATGTTCAACGGGGCATAGTATGCTGGCAACAAATTGCACCTTTGTCATAGGGACATTAGCCTATGTGGAAGCCCCAATGCACTACATGGCATTGAAAGTACACAGGTGGCATGAGGGGTGCAACACACTCCATGATCATGGCACACGCTGTGCATCACATGCAACACCAGGCTGATGGACAGCACCTCCAAGCAGTCACATGCCCCAGGCCACTGACACAACCTCAGCAGAGTCCACAGACACACACAGGCACAGATCAATCACCTGCCATTGGCAACAGCGGATACAATCCTCACTCTGCACATGTGCCACTTGCCTGCGGGGTGTCACAGGTGTGGTGGTAGCTCAGCAAGTCAGACACTCTGCACGGCTTACTTCTCACATCAGATGGGTGGAGCTGTTGCCTCCTCCATGCAGCTGGGGTGCAACACTCCACATAGACACTCACCCACATGACAAGGAACATTCACACACATCAATGTCCAGGGGCCGTACACATCATTTTGACACTCTCACCACACCTCCACTCAACTCACACACATCTGTGGGTACAGTCACCTGTCACACCGGGGGGGGCAGGGAATCACCTCTGGACAATAGGACAACAATTGCCCTAAGGATTGGGCAGGCTGAATGTACCATGCACTATGCAGTGAATGTCACAGTAAGCACAATGCAAGTGAGGGGTGCACACAGGAACTGCATCATGCTCTGCATGGGAGACATAAGCCATTCCCCCCCCTGGGACCCACTCTAAACAACATAGCATGTCTGTCACACCTGGACACAATGCCAGAAGTGACAGTCACAAAAAAGGTGCACAGTCAAAGCTAGTGGAGTCAGCACTCACCTGCTCCCCTGGTCTCCCATACAGGCTGGGGTACTGTGGGAGGATGACATCAAGCAATGCCTCATTCTCCTCATGGGTGAAAGGCTGGGCCCTCTCCACAGACCCTGACATGGTGCCAGAGGAAGCACAAGCAGCAGCAGTGGTGTCGAGTGAAAGGTAGTGCAGGCAAGTGCCCTCTCATGGGTTCTGGCTGACTTATATCTGCCTTGCTGGTCTGTTTCATTTACAGGAGTACAGAGTGATTGGTCAGTCTCATTTGCATCCTACGTTTCCTCCAATCCCTTTAAACATACCCCAGTGAGGGCCTTGCATGGTTCAAAATTTGAGCATGATGTGAAGTCAATAACCACTTTGCAACATTGTATTTAGTTGCCAACTGCCTATTCCAGGCCACATGATTGAAAATTTGAACTTGAAAATCGGTATCCATGACAACCAGCATGCATTTAGGCCCTAATACTTGTCCCTCATGTGTCCCTATGTAATTTAGCTATCCACACACAGGTACGGTGCGTTTCACACGTACTCCTACCGCACCAGTTGCACATTGCGTTTGACACGTACGTGTACTACCAGTGTGTACACGTACATGGACTACCAGTGTGTACACGTACGTGTACGACCAGTGTGTACACATACGTGTACAACCAGTGTGTACACATACGTGGACTACGGTCGCACACGTACGTGTACACACTGGTCATACACGTACGTGTACGACCGTAGTCCACGTATGTGTACACACTGGTAGTACACGTACGTGTACACACTGGTAGCACACGTACGTGTGTATGGTCCGTACACACACCCGTACTCCGGCGGGAACACCAATGTGATGATACAGACCGTTCACACGCCCTCAGAGCGTGTGTACGGTGCGTTTCACAGCTTACACAGGTGATAGGAGGCGCACACGAATGGAATGGAGGTGTCAGACTCGTGCACGGCTGTACATCAAGTCATAGTCATTGCAGTCCTTCATGTGCAGGGCCTAGGTGTGTCAGGCAGTGATGTGGCACATGTCTTCTCATGTTTTAGCACAACAGATGTGTGATGACCTGTGTACACATGTCATGTGTGATGGGGCAGTATGTGGCACACTTCCCATTCCCACTTTGCACATGTGTGCATGTAGTACAAACGTGTCAAGCACTGCATCACTGGTATGGCACAGTCACCAACACCCGCAAATGTCCCCTGATGCCAGGGACAGGGACACTAACACCTGACATCTGAGTACCAGCGTGCCCCGATGTGACTATGTCCTGTGTGTGTCATGTGTTCCCATGAGCTTGCTGTTGTTGTTCCGCCAACTGCATCTGCTGTTGCTGCATCCAACATGTGTCTGTGTGTAGATGGGCATGGCACACATATACGCACACCATGCCACATGTGGATTCATACGTTACGTGTGTCTGGATGCTTCAAAGATGATTTTATGACATGAGGACATATCTGCGCCGTATCCATGTCTGTGTTTTCGTTTTTCACGTGTGCCCCTTCATCGCTATGTGTATGATCTGTACATTTCCAAAGACATGTGACCTGTGCGTCTAGATTGCCGCCAGAAGTCTGTATGAGATGACATCCTTCAAATGCAGATATGTGGATGTATGTCACTCCTGTGATGTCTCTGGCTGTTCACTTACACTGGCCCACAGCTAGTTTCGGGCCATGTCATGTAGAACTTGACTATCAATGGGTGTAGCTGGCTTGTCGTAGGAGTATCACCTGGCTGGCATACGTGCCCTGGATGTATAGCACAGACCTGACTCTGTATTTAGCAGATGTCTAGTAGCAGTTGAGCATGTGCTCAGTTCATTGACACTGATGTTGTTAGGTACTCACTCTTCGTTATTCCTTCCAATTTTCTGCAGGGCACCGTCTCTCCCCCGACAAATGCCAGACTTGGCTGCCATGAGGGAACGTGACTGCATAAGACGTTACCGCTTCTCGCAACAGTTGATTGAGAACTTGACCGCAAAGCTTGAACAACACCTCCAACCACGACACAGGTATCCTACTGCGCTGACCCCCAAGATGAAGGTGATGGCAGCCCTACATTTTTTTGCCACCGGTACGTTTCAATTCACCATAGCTGATGTGGGTGGCATGTCACAGACCATGTTCAGCCGTGTCCTGCATGGTTTTTTAGAAGCCATGTTGGAGCTCCTGGATGAATTCATCCATTTTCCAACTCATGAGCAGTTGACAGGTCTCAAGGGTGAGGTCTATGCCCTGGGAGGGATGCCCCATGTAATTGGGTCTATTGATGAGACACATGTGGCTTTGGTACCACCACAGGCACAGGAGGTCACCTATCGCAACCGTAAACATTACCACTCTATAAATGCCCTTGTTGTGTGTCTTGCTAACATGCTGATTTCCCATGTCTTTGCACGTTTTCCAGGGTCAGCACACGATGCCTACATCATGAGGCGTAGCAGGGTGCCAGAAATGATGCTGGGGCTGCACAACGAACAAGCATGTCTTGTTGGTGGGTATACTCTGTTTGTCCTTTGTTTCACGCTATTTTTGTATCTTACGGCATCTCCTGACCCACTTCTTTACATGATGTTTCCATGTAGGGGACTCTGGCTATCCCAACATGCCATGGCTGATGACGCCCCTCCGCAACCCCAGAACAGCTGCAGATCACCGTTACAACAACGCACATGGGCAGACCAGGCGAGTGATTGAGAGGACATTTGGCCTCCTGAAGAGCAGATTCCGGTGCCTTCACAAGACAGGCGGGTCCCTCCCATATGCACTGGTGAAGGCCTGCAAGATCTTCCTCATGTGCTGCATGCTTCACAACATGGCAGTGGAGAAGGCTGTGCCACTCATCCTGGATCCAGATGAGCAGGAACATCCACCCATGGAGGATGATGGGCTTGGTCACAAGGCAAGTGAGGATGAGGAGGAGGAGGAGGACGACATCCGGAGTCAGCTCATACGCAACTTCTTCTCATAATGGTGAGTCCATGGGTCTGAGTGTGCACGCCTGGAGCCTTGTGTGGCATGTGTTGCAATGTGTGTGTCCAGCTGACTGTATGCTAAGTGACTTAGATGTGTGTTCAGATGTGTCACTCGAGTGATGATGTCCTTCCACACATTTTAGCTTAGACACTCAATTTTAATATAGCATGGTGACACACTTATTCCTGTAGAGTAAATGACCATGCATGCGGATGACAATCTCTTCCCTGACTTCTTGTGTGTCTGTCATCCCCAGGAAGTTTCGCATGCTGTCTGCTCGTGTCATCGTTGGCCTCCCGCTATTCCTCATGAGTATTGCAACGTGTGCTGAATCAGCGTCCCATGCACGGACATGGGGAAAAGTCTATTTGGTTAAGGATTGCTGCACGGCATTTTGGTGTTGGTAGGTGTTTGTAATGTGTGGGCACTGCTCCTGTGCATGTTGTGTTACTATACATACATGTCGACTCACCATGGGGCACATGACATGTTGCATGACTCCCATGTATTGATAGTCACTCTTCGTAGCAGGCATCTGTGATGGGACTGTGGATTCTGATGAAGGCATCAATGTGTGTACAACTTCCGTCTGAAACATACGGGATGCTACGGGTGGACATAGTGTGGGACATCCCCATTAGAGGATAAATGGGGAATTGCAGCCCCTCCGTGTGCAGCAGGGGGTGTTTGGCTCACACCCTTCACTTGTGTGCCAGTTCAATGGATTTACAGCATCTGTGTCGTGAAGGGGGTGTCCAGTGCAGGTCCCACATGTTCTGCAAAATGAGCTGTGAGTCTGTTCATATTGATGCATTTCCCTAGGTGTGAACCTGAGTAATAAAGGTGTACCTCCCCCTCCAAGGTGCCTCATCTCTGTCAATGCTGGTCTCTTGCCACTTTGCATGCGGCATCTCTGGCATAGTTGTCAAAGATTGTGCATATGAGTCTATGTGTAGTTTAGCAACATGCATGCAGTTCTTCAGGGATTTGAATATCCATTGTGCATGATGTCCATGGTTGTGTATGTATTTGGGCATGTTGGTTGCCACAACAGACCATCAACGCATGCTGAGGGTGTGTATCCTGTGCGCAGCTCGTCCTTCAGTTTAATGATCCGGTGTCAGTCACCTTTGAGGATTGTGCATCCATTGTCTCTGGGTGTGCCATGGGAAACCGGACACTCCTCCTTTACATACACCTGTTGCAGTAGTCCTTTCTGACATCCTTGTCTTTGTGTGCAACTAGTGGCATAGTTTCCAGGTCATGCTGCCTGCTGCTGCAGCCCCTGCAGCGAGGGCACAGAGAGTTTACAGATTCAGCAACACACACACCTCAAAGATGCTCCTCCCTTCCTCCCTCCACCCATTCATTTGGCTGGCATCAGCTTGACTGTGCCACTGTTGCGCCCACGCGGTGCCAAAGGCTGGACCGTCAGCGCATGCAACGTGCACATTGCACGAACCTCATGTCCTTACATGACCCACATCACACTACAGTCTGAAGCTGCAGCCACCCTCCAAGCATTGTCCATCCAAGGAGCTACCGCCTGCTCTCAGGCATACCCTAGGCGCACACACGACACCTTTGCATGATGATTGTGCAACTCCAACTGCCTACACAGCGCTGCCCCGCCTTCCAGGCCCTGTCACACCAACCAGGTAATGTTCCTCCTACTCCCCACCGGCTCCGTACACCAGCAAGGCCATGGGAGTGGGACTCAAGCCTTCAGCATGTAGTATAGTGGCATAATCTGGCACATGGCCCAGGTATCATCTCTCAGCGTGTCTATCCTCAATGTGTCCAGGTCCCCCTCACCGGCATCACATGCATACAGCACCTCTTCATCAGCTTGTATGCCATTGACAGCCAGGTGCTCCTCACCCTCACCAAAGACGCAGCCATTGGCAGTTCCAACATTCAAGAAGGCATGAGATCCATTGATGGATGGCTGAACATCAGCCACCTGAGGCTGCACTTGAACAGGACTGAGGTAATTATCTGAGGATTGTCCCCTTACAGGTGGGTCAACTGCTTGTGTACCACCCGCAAGAGCCCTGCACATGCACCCAGTGGCCACACACACAAGATGGTGTGCATTATGGATTTGTCACTCACATTTGCCGTGCTAATCTCCAGCATCTGTACCTCAGGGTGCAACACCCTCTGCATGATGCACATGATCCACAGATAGATCCACTCCAGGGAAAGACAGACCATGCCCCAGGACCACGACACCAGCCGTGTCAACTACTGCCTTGCCCTCTACGGAGCAAGTACATCCTAACACCCGGGAAACCAGTCCACATCCAGGCTGCATGTGCACACCTCAGCTTCAACATCTTGCGCCGCAGCCACATCACTGTCCACCAGAGATAGCTGCAATGTATCACTGTGTGCTGCAGGATGACCTTCCGACTCCTCACCCACAGACCCCATACCAACCTTGGCCGTCTGTCATCCGAGACCCCGTTGTGCCAACTCCGTGCATCCAACCTTGCCCTGGCCACCATTCTTCACATCCACCGTACTCCAGCATGCAGGACATAGTTCTCTCACCTGGCAAGACATACCTGCCACTCCCTCCCCGGCAACATCCACATGACCCATGACCTCTACGCCTTCAGGATACTCTTCCCAATTGGTCTGTCCGCACAGTAATGCATCCAATACAACAAGGGGAACCCCTGTAAGGTAAATATAGGTAGAGACTCAGGGGAAAAATACTGAATCAATAATAAAGAAGAAGTTCTCTACCTGTTTGTTCCAAAATGTACTCTGTATCATTAGATAAATAGGTTGACACTCAAACTAAGGCTAATCATATCAAAAACACAAGAACAGTTTGAATGCATAAACAAAGGTCAGTTAATGAGTGCTTTTATTTTTCACAATGGTCGTTATTCAGTCGTATTCACAACACGTGCTTATTCGTGACTTGATGGAGTAGACATCAGAACATATACAAAAACCATAAGTTTAGAAGGTCCCAGACATCATCAACTGCACACAAAATCACAAACTTATACCGGTATCACAACACACCAACATCACACTTCATATTTACAAAAATAAAGAAATGGTCAAAATGACCCGGAAATGACCGGCTGAAATTTAGCCGCAATGAAACATGTATAAATGAAATCATAAGAAAACATTCAATACAATATTAAAAGGTCCATTTTGCATCTGAGTGATAGGGGCATGGTTGGACTTCAAACAAGCGCCGACGCGCGTTTCGGTGACCGCACCAAACAGTGGGTGCCACCTTCCTCAGGGCGAACAGAATGGAATGAAGGTATACTTTGCTGGGACCTGTGGCGGTTAAAACTCTAAATGTCGGATCATGCTGGCAAAATGGCGGCAAGAAGGCTCTGGTTGTAACGGATTGTGGGAGCAAACCGGGACAAAAGTCCTCTGGGAGAATCAAACGTCAAGCACTGTTGGAGAATGTGTGGGGCTCAAAAAGCTTGATCGGAGTTTTCAGAGAAACGGTTAAACAGGGTCCATGTCAATCGAGGCGGCGTTTAAAATTGCTTTGAAACGTGAAGCGCGCCGTTGGCGAATCCGTTTAGGCTACTCTTCGTTGCGGTGCAGTGATCAAACTGTTAAGAGATGTAACAGACGAAAAGAGCCGCCAGGTAGAGGATCTATGACAATGCACGTCTCTTCAAGAGGATAGGCGAAAATACTCGTGGCCAGATGGCACAGTAATGCATGTCTGCCCTCAGCAGCTTGAGGCCATCACGGGTGAGTATTGTGCTCCATGTCTGTATAGTATGATACATTGTGACCCATGTGTGTCCTGTCCCAGACTCAGATTCCAGGGTATGGATGGCTGGAGTTAGTTCAACACTCATGCATAGTTTGACATTTCCCCACACGTAGGTTGTGTACTCATGCAAAATGAATGCAACATGTAATTGTAGAAAAAGAGATTTATTCTCGGTGGGGGGCCTGTTTAGTGTGGACAAATAGGTGCTATACAGTGTGCATGGAATACAAAGTTCACAGGGGGAGATGGCATCCTTGTCAGTTGGAGTCATCAGAGTCCAAACCACAGTGTTGGTCATCATTGGTCAGACTGTGACCAGCAAGTCCATGTGGCAGAGAATGTCATTGGATGAGGTGTTGCTGTTGCGCCAGAGGGCCAGGTGCCAGGCCAGGTGACCTGGGAGATGTGGATGGGCCGCTGCCTCTCACGGTCTTTTCCGTGGACAACCCACCTTCCTTGCGGGACCCTCAGATGCAGGCCTTGACGATGCTTGGGACGCTCCGTCGGGCGAATCCTCCTCCTCCTCCCTCCCTGTGGCTGGTGCTGGTCTTCGCCTGGTGGCACAGGGAGGGTTGCCCATGTTGTCGGCGATCCGACGGAGTGAACGGCTTATGTCCGTTTGCACCACCAGGAGCTCAGCCAGTCTTGCCTCCATCCGTCCTTGGTGTTGTTGTTGACTGGCGTGTTGCTCGGCCTGCTGGTTCTTAATCTCGTTGAGGGTCCCTACTATCTGGCTGATGCCCCTGGTATCACGCCGGTATGTCTCCAAGATGTGGCGTATGTGTGACATACCAGTTCCCTCAGCTGGCTGGTCAGGTTCGCACCTCCGCCTGCCTCCACTCCCACCACCCCTGCCCACACGAGCCTGGCCTGCCGTTGTGGGCACATCGGGTCTACCGGACCCCTGAGGGATGGCATTTGCAGGGTTGTCTGCCTCCTCCTGGGTGGCCGGAGAACCTTGTCCCTCCAGGTCAGACTTGCTCAGTTGTTGTGTGCGGGCAGGGCTCCTGGGTGTCTCCTGGGATGTGGCAAGAATGGGGGTGGTGGTTGGCACAGATGTACCTGACGCAGGTGCTGCAGGGGCTGGGGCACCAGAGGGTCCAGGTTGGTTGGGGTCATCCACAGAGTGCTGAGAGTTGTCGCTGCCGGTGGGATCATCTTCCTGCCGAGCCTGGGCCTGTGATTGTTCCCCCCCCAGTGTTGGGGGGAGATCCATGACGTTGCCCTGTGTGTGAGAGAGAGACAATGTTAATGCTGTTTCATGCGACATTCATGTTTCATACATGTTCTGGTTGCCACAGTTACTCCAGGTAGTTGTATGTGCCTAGCATTCACATCAATGTTCACTTGTGGATGGGTATGTTGCAGGGGACTGATTGAAAGGTTATCCAGGGTCTTTGACATGTTGCATTTGGCCTTGGATGCTCTTTTGGCTGTGGCTTGATCTTGTTGTGTCACATGTCCATTGTGAGAGTGTGTAACTCCCTTGGCTGCCCCGGGGGTGTGTGCTTGTGTGAGGGGTGAGTGATCATCACTCAGCCCGACGCTGTTCAACATCCACATGGCCCCCCTCACACAAGTGGCCCGCCACCACAACCTCTAAGACATCTCCTACGCTGACGACACCCAGCGCATGCTCTTCCTCACCAAGGACCCTCACACCGCCAAGACAAACATCCACGAGGGTCTGAGGGCCATCGACGACTGGATGCGGAGTGGCCATCTGAAACTGAACTCGGACAAGATGGAGGTCCCCATCCTGGGACCCACACCCTCACCCTGGGACGACTCCTGGTGGCCAATCACTCTGGGGACATCACCAACACCCACCAAACACGCACGCAACCTAGGATTCATCCTCGCATCCTCCCTCTCCATGTCCAAGCGGGTCCAAGCTCCTCCTCCTGCTACGACACCATACGCATGCTCCGCCGGATCTACTGGTGGATCCCGACTTAAACAAGTAGAACAGTGACACAGGCCCTCGTCAGCAGCTGACTGGACTACGCCACTGCACTCTACGCACACACCAACGGCGGCTACTACGCTTCTGCAACGCCTCGGCACAAGTGATTGTCAACGCCCTCCGCCACAGCCACATCACCCCCCTCCTGAGAGACCTGCACTGGGTCCACATCGACAAGAGGATCACCTGTAGGCTCCTCAGCCACGCACACAAGGCACTCCACACCGCTGGACAAGCCTACCTGCACATCAGACTCAGCTTCTACACACCTACCCGCAAGCTCCGCTCCGGCATCCTCACCCTCACAGCTGTCCCCCGCATCCAACGTACGCCCGCCTGCAGCAGATCCTTCTCGTACCTCGCCGCCAGGAGCTGGAACACCCTCCCAACCCACCTACGACTGACCCAAGACCTACTTGCCTTCTGATGACTCCTCAAGACCTGTCTCTTCGAGCAGTATTGGAACCCCCCCCTCAGCGCCTTGAGACCCTCACAGGTAAGTAGCGTGCCTTACAAGTACCCTGATCAATTGTTGATTGATTGACGGTGCCTGCTGGTGGGCGTAGTGTGATTTGGCAGTTGGTCTCCCAGGTGATGTATCTGTCTCCCCATGGAGCATGCTGCCATGTCAGTGAGTGTGAGTTCCTGTCCTAGATATCTGAGCTGGTTGTGTTTGTGTTAGATTTTGCAGTTGTCACAGGAGGGCCTTGTGCTGCCTACAGCAGGGCCAAGTGTCAGCTACCTTGTCAGTACTTTGCCAGTCCCTGTGCATTGCGCATGGTGCATGTGTATGTACCTGGGCCGTATGGGCTGAGGGCAATGGTGTCTGTTTCTGAGTTGTACAATATGTTTAGTGATCCCCACCCTCCCAGCATCCCGGACATCCTGTCTTGGGTTTGTGGTTTGTGTAGGCTGGGACATGGCATGGCCTTGCTTTGTAAATGGGGCATACTCATGTTAGTGGCCTGAGCGTTGTTTAGAGTGTGGTTGTGTCAGGTGAGGGCTTGGGGGTAGGTGAGTGCATTTGTTGTAGTTGGGGTGTGGATGCCATTCCCCCCATGTTACTTGAGTTGTTTGTGTACTCACCAGGCTCTCGAACTCCTTCGACTCCGTGTACTCCCACCGGCGGAAGCAGGGCCATCACCTTCTCCTCCCAGGGATGGTAATGTACCAGTCTTCAGGGCAGCCCACCTCCTGTGATGTTACTCTGGGCGTATTCCTCGTTCATTTTGCGCTTGACTGTCCTACGCAGATCGTACCACCTGGCTTGACATTCATTCCTGGTCCTTCTGATGGGCGCAACAGCATTCACCCGATCGACGATCCTCTGCCACAGGCTAGTTTTTTGGGATATGCTGGTCTGTCTGACGAATGTTCCAAACAGCTGTGGCTCGACTCTGATGATTTCGTTGACAAGGATGTCCAGCTCCTCCATTGTGAACTTTGGATTCTTGTCTGTGGGCATGGTGTGGGGTGTGGGTGTGGATGGTTGTGGGTGTGTGGGTGTGAATGTATAGGTGTATGTGTATGTGTAGAGGGGGTCTGTGTGAAGGAGGTTGTGTGAAGGTGTGTGAGTTAAGGTGTATGGGTGCAGTTGTTTGTATGTGATGTCTGTCAGCAGTGGGTCTGTTGCAAAGGCTCATGGTTTGTGTTTGTGGGCCCTTTTATTGGTCCATTTGTGGGTGTGGCTGTGTTTAAACTTTTGGTGGGTGTGTTATAAGAGGTGATTGTGATTTTGAGCCTCTGTTTGACTGTTTGGATGTGCCAGGTCAGTCTTTTAGTTGTTTTTTGTCCTGAAGACGTGTTTTGTGGTGTTGTGCGAGTCAAATTGACGGTCCTTGTGCTGTTTTACAGTGTCCTGGTTCAGTACGAGTCTTTTTCGCGTAGGTAAGGTGCATCCATGGCTATGTTGTTGTACAGTGTTCACATGTGCAATGGTGTTGTACGACTCGTACATACGCGATGCTGGGGTATGGTGTTGGGGTACGGTGCGTCCAAGTACGGGGCTGGGGTGGGGGGTACGGCGCTTACATACGCGTGTGCTGGGGTGGGGGGGACGGCGCGGCCATACGCGGGTGCTGCGGTACGGCGCGTACATTTGCGGGTGCTGGGGTGGGGGGTACGGTGTGTACAGGTGCGGGTGCTGGGGTGAGGGGGTACGGCGCGTACATATGCAGGTGCTGGGGTGGGGGGTACGGCGCTTACATGCGCGGGTGCTGGGGTGGGGGTGTACGATGCGTACATACGCGGGTGCTGTGGTGGGGGTACGGCGCTTACATACGCGGTTGCTGGGGTACGGTGCGTACATGCGCGGGTGCTGGGGTGGGGGGGTACGACCCATACATACGCGGGTGCTGGGGTACGGCGCGTACAGGCGCGGGTGCTGAGGTGGGGGTCCGGCGCGTACATACGTGGGTGCTGGGGTCCGGCACGTACAGGCGCGGGTGCTGAGGTGGGGGGTCTAGCATGTAAATACGTGGGTTTTGGGATATGGCACATACATGCGCAGGTGGGGTGGGGGGTCCGTACGACTCGTACCCCGGGCCCAAGTGTATCCGGGGTAGTGGTCGTACAAAGTTCGCTCCGTACGGGCCGTTTTCCATACGTTTGGGTATTCGGGACACCGGTACGGATTGGACTTGTGCGCTCGGACTTCAGTTTTACGACTCATACGTAAATCTGTCCGGGGACGTCTCGTAGACTTTTCCCGAGGCAATTCATATGTAATTTAACTGTAC
Source organism: Triturus cristatus (assembly GCF_964204655.1). Lineage (NCBI taxonomy): Eukaryota > Metazoa > Chordata > Amphibia > Caudata > Salamandridae > Triturus > Triturus cristatus. Next base: position 632,980,531 of record NC_140589.1, on the reverse strand, counting down.
GAATCGTACTTCGCCGTTTGTACGGGACATGTACGACTCGTACGTAAAAAAATATGGATACGATTCGTACGGGAATTTTTTTTACCGGATCGGAATCAGCACCTTAGTAGGGGCCATAGAAATGAGACTAAGGAGCCCATATGGGGGCTGAAATGACCAGCGCCATATTGGTTAATCAAGCAGAGGTTGTTTCAAAAGGAAAAAAAAATAATAAAATGAAAATAACAGGTGATTAAAAGGCAAGTTCTAAAATTGGACATGTATAATGCCACTTCATGACCCAAGTGGCTCATGGATGGACTATGTTGAAACTGTTATATTGTAAAAACGAACCTTGGAAAATTCTTAAACCAACTAACATTTTGTGAAGCAATCATTTCAGTCCTCCGCACATGTTGGAATGCAAATGAAAACAGATATAACTTCAAAATCTCATGTATTTTATGTAAAAATCGTATGAGTCGAACATACAGGCACTGAATAGTTTTGCCCCAGATCGGGACGAGATAGCATGATAAAAATTGTATTCATCGTATCCAATTGTGAATCAGTTTTTAAAGAAAACTATTTCTAAAAACTGCAAAAAAATTAACATAAAAAGAATGTCAAGCTAATAATCAATTGGCCCCTAGGGGATATGAATTAACCCCATAATGTAGTGTCAGATGGAAGGGAAATTTGGTATATATTGCACAGAGTTGCAATGTGTGCAAATATCAATTTGGTTTGTCAACAAAATGGGAGAATGAGTGTGGTAGTCGATCCAGCGTTTTTTAATGATGTGTGGAGGTGAATTGCATCCTACCCACCAGTGGCGGTAACATGGGGCGGTCATATGAATGTATGTCTAGACTCTAGAATGGACCGCTCTAACACATGCTGATGGGCGAGGAAAACAAGCTGCAATGATATAGGGGGAACTGATTGAGGCAGAAGGGCTAGTGGATGTATGGAGGGCCCAGAACCCAGGCGGAAGGATTTGTGTCAATGGTACATGGTTCATGCTCCTGACTGGATTATTGGCTAGTGTCAAGAGAGGCGGTGCCTTGGACCATTTCCGTTGAGCATCTTGCTAGGACGTTGACTAATCACGCCGCAGTGTTGTTGACACTGGCCTATTAAATCCGTCAAAAGCATGCAGTTGCCGCATTAGTGTTCAGACAACACTCGCTAGTCATTTCACTCTATGTGGATGACATGTTACTGTATGTAAGTGGAGAAGTGTGGCTCAATGATTAGAGTGGCAGACCCTGATGCAGAGGTCTAGCCTGGGACCAGGGTTCAATTCCCCGCCTCGGCGGGTCTTGGGCTCAATAATTCCACGGACCTGATAATTCTCGCCTCGGTGCCTATTCCAATCATGGAGTCCCACTCTGCAACTCTGGGCAATAGCTTGCTTAATCTCCACAACGCTAAGGATGCCTGGCTTCCACCTTGGGGGTGCCCAGGAGTGGAAGCCTCACAGGGAAAGCCAGGATGGGTTCCACAGCGGTATTCATACAAGTGCCTTGAGACCCTTGCGAGTGAGTAGTGCGCTATACAAGTATCAAATTTACATTTTTACATTTATGTGCAAGACCCGGCTACTCATTTAGCGACCTTGCTGTGGGAGTAAGTCCAGTTCGAACGGCAATCGGGGCTGGGAATAAACTGGGCAAAATCTACTATCCTCCTGTTAACAGACAGTACGCTACACAGATAGAAGGAACCCCATATCGGGAGGCTCCGAATCGGTTAAATATTATCTTTGAAATCAACAACCAGAATTCTATACAGACGTTTTATCTGCTCCGCATCACATCTAACTCTGTAAAAATATAGAAAGTGATATCTGGTCACAGACATCACTGAGCTGCTTTGTCTGTTCAGGCGACGTCTCATTTTCTTCTTCTACTGTCCCATAGGCATACAGTATATCACCACGTAATTACAACAGGATACAATTTTCAACTATACAGGATATATTGTCAGCGTCCTTTGACCTATGGCATTTGAGATTATTTTTTAAATACTGTATTGCTTCCATTGTCTTTCATCATTAAAAGTCCCATACCCATATTGAAAATTCACCAATTGTCTCTACTGCTGCCCTCTTCCTGACGAAGGCACTCTTGTCACCAGTCATTTGAATTTGTGCTACTTAATTCTCCATTAACATTGTTTTTTATATATTGTGTTAATTTATCAGTTTTGCACAATATGTTACCATTCAAACAATGTTCTTAATTTGTCTTCAGTATGCTTGTGAGTCTGCAAGATGGATATGAAAGTGAATGAATGATTATTAAAAACAATGTTTCTTATTGTGTCATTATTTAATAAATGTTGATTTTTGTATTTTTGATAAATTAGTTGTTGTCTTTAGTTCTTTCGGATCACTATTGTTATTATATTAGCATTAATCATTGGTCTATATATTGGTTACCTTAAATCTGTACATTAATTGATTTTTCCCTACTTTAAGGAACCTTATCGGAACTGTAGGGGGCCTCTTCTTTGCGCTTCTTGCCGCACTTGATTTCAGACAATGCCAGCTAGTCATTTTACTCTATGCGGACGACATGCTACTGTATGTGCAAGATCCGGCCACTCATTTAGCGTCAGGAGTAAGTCCTGTTTGAACGGCAATCGGGGCTGGAAATAAACTGGGCAACCTCTCAGATGGATTATCCATTATCGTGGGCTGTGGACCCAGTGAAGTATTTAGGTGTGTGGGTGAGGTACTTAAAATGAATTATGGGAAGGCAGTGACAGACATTACGGAAAAAATATCACATTGGATGCACTTGCCGCTATCACTGGCGGACAGAATAGCTGTGGTAAAAATGACGATTCTACCTAAGTTCATTTACTTATTTGTTAACGTCCCAATAAAACTTAACATAGCATTTTTTGAAACACTGCAGTCCTGTCTGCTGTCATTAGTGTGGGCTGGTAAGAAACCGAGATGCAGTTAGAGCACCCTGACCCTACCATTCGAACTAGGGGGGTTTGAGGCACCAGATATGTGCCTGTATTATTTATGTCCTCAAGCACAGTTTGCGCATTACTGGGCTTTTCCACAAAAATTGGCGATGCAGCGAGCGCAAGGTAAATCATTTTATTTATTTAATTACTTACCTTACTCCTGTCCGTTGTATGTCTGAGTCCACTCCACCCCTACCCTGCCCCTCCCCGCCTCACCACCCCGCAGCATTCCCTCGGCAAGCCGCCACTGTCTAACGGGACTCAAGCCGTGCAACAGGCCTATAGTTGCCATTGCCACTCTATTTGCTAAGGGTGCAGTGGCCATGGACTGCAATGCTAGAGCTACTCTAACGCGGGTTAAATGGGTCAGAGATCATGCTTTCTGTATGGAACAACTGAGGTCCTTATTTACAAGCCCCTTGCAACATTTTTGCTAATTTTTAACATGGGAAAAGTGACGTTCAGGTGGCACAATGGGCTTGTAAATAGGCCCCTGAATGTTAATGCAGAGGAGCTACCAGAAGCCTCTAGGCCTAAAGATTTTTGGTCACCGTTCACAATGTACCTGCTTAACCACCCAGATATGATGTAAATGTGCGTACATACAACATATAAATTAATTTCAATGAGGCGATGTTAACAGTTACTGCAATGTCAATGTCAATGTCAGATATTTTTATATAGCGCGCATATCACCAAACGGTCTCAGGGCGCTTTGCAGCCAAAGACAAAAGGGTAAAAGAACATCAAACTAAGAGCACAGCTTAAATTTGAGAGGAAAAAGCCAGGTCTTAAGCTTTCTGCAAAAAAGTAGATGGTTAGTTATTTAGGTTGGTTCCACAGGAAGTTGATTCCACCAAAAAGCGGAAAGATAGGAAAAGGATCGACCTCCATAACGTACCGTACGGATAAGTGGCTGGGCGAGAGAAAATCTAGAACTAGATCGCAGAGAGCATCCAGGGACATACCATCGGAGCTTCTTAGCAAGATACAATGGACCAGCTCCATACATTACCTTGTGGGCAAGAACGCCCTCTTAGGCGGACAGGTAACCAATGCAGTGTTTTGAGAGTGGGGGCGGAGGGGGACCGAGGGGGAAGATCAAGAACCAGTCTGGCGGCCGTATTTTGTAGGATCTGAAGTTTACAAAGCAAATCCTGGTTAAGCCCAGTGAATAGGGCATTACCATAATCCAGGCGGCTAATTATAAGACCCTGAACCAGAGGTTTCCTTGATTCCGGGGGTAGCCACTTGAAAATCTTCCGCAGCATTCGCATAGTCCCGAAGCAGGTCCCAAGCACCTGATTTATATGAGTCTTCAAAGACAAAGACTTGTCAATCATGATGCCGAGATTACGCACTGATTGCTTAGGCTGCGGACAGATACCCAACTCTTCCGGCCACCAATCACTGGACCAAAGCTGTTCCGCTTTTCCGAATAGGATGACCTCTGTCTTGCTACCGTTTAGTTGAAGCTTGTTCTCATTCAACCAGTAATTTATACGGATCAGACAGTTTTTAAAACGGGCTTGCACATCCGTTAGATCCGACTTGCAGGTAACAAGCAGCTGAGTATCATCAGCGTAGGAAATTGTTTCAAATCCGTAAGTCCTAAAGATGTCGGCAAGAGGGGTTAGATAGACATTAAATAACATTGGGCTAAGAATAGGACGCAATGTAGGACACAACTGATTGAGTAATGTTGTGTATTGCTTTTTGCTTATGGGTCTGCTATGTAGGTTTGGGCTGGGGGGGCAGAGAAGTGGAGTTGTTATAACAAAAACAAAAGGGAACAAGCAAAAGCTGTTGTATAACTGGGGACTGCATTATGTTGTTATTATAGTATGTGCCTACTCGTGTCACAAATTGTACTTTGGAGCCTAATAAAAAAAAGAAAAAAATGTCTCATGGGTCATTGAAACCATGACCTCAGAAGAACTTACCATATTTTTCAAAGCATTTCTCAGTGTGGAGCTTTTGCTCTACCACTGGGATTGCAGTGCCACCTAGGGGCTGCTTGGATGGTTGTAGTTTATGTGATATAGTGTATCTCATAAACTACAAGGCCTGTATGTGGTGGGTTCTATAATTGCATTTTTTGGGGTTTAAAATCTAAAAAAGTAAACGTAAGCGATATTGTTAGGGTTTTTTAGGTTTTCCTTGAGGAAAAAAATATACATCTTTGACTACTTAGGTGCCGATCACGATCCGTTAAAAACCGCGTACGAACGTTCGGTCGGAGCGAATTCCCCGTCCGACTCGTACCCGGTTGTAAAACTTTACAAACATGGAATTACGATTCGCACGGAAACACCATTTCCGTACGAATCGTAAAAAACACCGACCGACGAAAATATACATACGAATGTGATCCGGGAATGCTGCGACGTGACGTCGGGACGCTTTCAGGCAGCGTTTCACGAACCAGGAATTACGATTCGAACCGACAGCAGTCCGGACGGCAATATTTTCACGGCACCCAAAAAGTGCCGCAAAAGCGAAGTACGGCGCGAATCGACCGGAGTAGGTGGCCCGGTACGCGCCGACCCCCCCCAAGCCCCCGTAGGTACGCGCCGACCCCCCCCCCAGCCCCCGTAGGTACGCGCCGACCCCCCCCAGCCCCCGTAGGTACGTGCCGACCCCCCCCCAGCCCCCGTAGGTACGTGCCGACCCCCCCTGTGTGTACACCCGTGTACGGTGCGTACCCCCCCGTGTACGCTCGAGTCGTACCCCCACCCGTGTATGTACGGTGCATACCCCCCCGTGTACGCTCGAGTCGAACCCCCCCGTGTACGCTCGAGTCGTACCCCCACCCGTGTATGTATGGTGCGTACCCCCAGCGCTATGCGCTGGGGGTACGCACCGTACATACACGGGTGGGGGTTCGACTCGAGCGTACACGGGGGGTTTGACTCGAGCGTACACGGGGGGGTTCGACTCGAGCGTACACGGGGGGGTTCGACTCGAGCGTACACGGGGGGTTCGACTCGAGCGTACACGGGGGTTCGACTCGAGCGTACACGGGGGGTTCGACTCGAGCGTACACGGGGGGTTCGACTCGAGCGTACACGGGGGGTTCGACTCGAGCGTACACGAGGGGGTACGCACCGTACACGGGTGTACACACAGGGGGGGTCGGCACGTACCTACGGGGGCTGGGGGGGGGGTCGGCGCGTACCGGGCACCTGTTTGGACGTCTCCATGGTTGTTATGGGAGTTCGGTGCGGACGGTCTTTTCGCCATACGGTTGTACATTCGGACGCCCGGGATGGATCGTGATTCCCCGGTCGGAGTTCACCTTTCACGTTTGTACGGTGAATCGTACGAGGACGTGTCGGACACATTTTCCGACCCGAGGACGTGTGGGGAAATATTCCCAGTGCGGTTCGTATGGACTTTTTACCATGCGAATCGTGATTGCCAGTTCGTACGGCACTTGTACGATTCGTACGGTAAAAAGACCCGATACGAGTCGTACGGGGACATTTTTTACCGGATCGTGATCGGCACCTTAATGTCATATATTTCACCCCAGAAACCTGATACTAAAAACTATGTTAAAAGAAAGAGTAACAGAAATGTAGTTTAATAAAACTTTATCAAATATTTTTTAAGTAATCAATAATATTAATCATTGTATTGTGCGTATAATTGAAATATAAATTTGATGAAAATGATTGCAAATTTTTGGAGAAAAACTATATATCTGCTTTATATATAGAGTGTTAGTGGGGGAAGGGAGGGTTGGCCACAGGGTCTGGCCACAGATCAGGGACTGTGGCCAAACCCCTGCTGCGCACTGGTGCACAACGGAGGTTTGGTTTTTCCATATGGGTTGGGTTTATGGATGATGAAAAAATATTACTTTACTTTAACAAATAAAGTAAAAATCCACAAAAAAACTAAAGTTTAAAGTAATGTTATAGTTAGGTGAAAATGTAAGTTTTAAACTCTAAAAAACAAAGACATTCACCAGTTATATTTATAGTTATCTCAAGTAACTATAACTTGTGTTTTAAGGTAACTATAACTTAAGCCCTGTCCATGCACTGCTAATTACTGCACATTTTACATCGCTCATGAAATCTTCTATGACATCATTCATGATATCACTACAGTATTTGAAGTGAAATTATTGATGAGAAAACTGCATGGTGGGGCACGAGTTATAGTTACCTAAGAGCACCAGTTTTAGCTACTTGATACAGCTATAACTATAACTGGCGAATTTCTGTGGTTTTTAGAGTTCAAAATGTGATGTTTTTACCTAACATAAAGTTACTTTAACCTTTGTTTTTGTCAGTGAATATATAAATATATTACCTACTGGCGGTCACCAGTAGGTAGTTATAGTCAGGACCTACTTTCCATAGGAAAAATATTTTTGAGCTTGCCTATAACTTTGGTGTCATTTGAATAATTTTCATTACATTTTCCCACCAAAATGTCAAAGTAGGTTATGTGTATCATGGAAAGTTTGGGGTTGATATGTGCAGTGGGGACCAAGAAATAAGGGGACAAAAAAAGGGTGCATTTGTAATGTTTATTCCCATAGGAACACGTTGTCGAACCTACAGGCCAAACCGCTGGATGGAATTACACAATATTTAGCAAGAAGGTAGATGTTGTTATGCAGACTGTGATTTTTGTTATTTGGTGCACATCAATTCAGTAGTTTCTGAGACATTAAAGCCGGAAATTATAGTGATATCTCTGGCTGCGGATATTTTGCGGCAATGATCGCGGATATTTCGTTGAGAATTTGCGGTAAATTGTGAATGTGCGTGCCAGCGGGAATGCTCTGATTGGCTGGACGCAACCTGAACAGAAAGTTGAGGCTACAAATTCATCGATTGGGAACAGTTCCCAGTGCTGAAAATTTCTGCGAAAGATAAAATTAGAGGTCAGGGTGGAGGAACTCTGACCCCCTACTTGAGAAATGGGGGTGTTAGTAACACAAGTTATGTGACCAAAATAGATTTTTTAAAATTGCATGTGATATTCTCGGCGACAATGCAATTGCCAGCGTGGCCCCCCATGTACCATCGTGAGGGACACCGCGAATATAGCGGCGACCCTACGAATATTGGTGAAAATATAAAATATATATGTATTTGTACACACTCGCCGGTCGTTGTCACAGACTAATGTATGTACTGACAAACTCACTAAGACACTTATGCACCCATTCACATACCCACTCACACAATAATACATCCAGTCACATACCCACTCAGATACTCATGCACCCACTCACACAACTTTTCAGGTACTCATGCACCCACTTACAACTCAGATAGTGACACACCCATGTGCAGACCCACACACCTACTTGGAGACCACTCATACACTCATATGCACAGTCTCATATCCACTTAAAGACTCTTACAACCACTCACAGACTCACCTGGGCACTCATGCACCCACTCACAGACCCACTCAGATACTCATGCACCCATGTACAGACCCACCCAGAGACTTACACACCCACCTACAAACTCACTCATACACTAATGTATGTACTCACAGACCCAGATACATTCACACACCCACTGACAGACACACTGAGACACTCATACACCTACTCACAGATACACTCAGACACTCATATACCCATTCACACACCCATACAGCCACTCATATACTCAGTCACAGACCCTCCCAGAGACTTATGTACTCAGTCACTCACTCATGCACACAGACTCACACATCCAGTAACAGACTCACTCAGATATAAATGCACCCCCGCAATGACACACGCATCTACTCACAGACCCACCCAGACACTCGCCATCCTAGTCACAGGCCCACTCAGACATTCATGCATGCACCTATTCACTCACCCATTCAGAGACGTGTGCTCTAGCTCACAGAACCATTGAGTCACTCATACATCCACTCACAGATCTAACCAGACACTCATACATCCACTCACAGATCCACTCAGGCACTCACACACCCATACACTTACTCATACACCCACTCATTGACCCACTCAGAGACTTATGCACCAAGTCACTCATACACTCAGACTCATGCACCCACTCACAGAACCACTCAGACACTCACGCTCCCACTCATTCACCCACTGAAAGACTCAAGCACTCACTCACAGACCCACTCAGACACTCATGCACCCACTCACTCACCCACTTAGACACTCATGTATCCACTCACAGATCCAGTCAGACAGTCATGTTCTTACAAATACACAAAGGCACTCATGCATCTACTCACAGACCAACTGACAGACTCATGCAACCAATCACAGACCCAATGAGTTACTGATGCACCCACTCATAGATGCACGGATACAGTCATTCAGTTTGGTACAGAACCATTGATAGACTGATGCACAATCTCACAAATACACTCAAATACTTATACAGTGAATGAGAGACTTACTGATACAGTGATGCATGCAGTCACATAATCCACTGAAAGAGTTATACACTGTGTTATAGAGATTTTAAGGGAGTTATACATGCTATTATAATCAGTTTGATAGTAATGTGTTTAGTGTGTTGGTTATAATAATTTTTTCAGTTATAAGTTTTGAATGTGGTGATGCCTGAAATTCAAATAAAAAACAAAGGTGACAGGGTTGTTAGAGTAAGGAATTCGAATTGAAAAACCTTTAGAAACTAACTGAATAAACCAAAGGTTACAGATACATTATAGTTTGGAAATATAATTTAAAAAACCTTTGAATTCACTGAAGAAACTAAATTTACAGAGACATTATAGTCAGGCTGATATTTCACTCGTACAAAACCAGAAAAGTTCAGCAGTTATAGTACCTGAGCTAGCTATAACACATGCCCCTGCAATGCACTGCTTATAACCTCACATATTACATCACTCATGACATGGTCAGTCCTGATGACATCACTGATAAAATCTCAAATGGCATCACTGATGACATCTGAAATGACATCACTGATGACATCATCCAGTGATTGTGAGTGCTTTCCAAAAGTTACTGAGTGTTAAACATATATACTAAGGTAACTTGCTGTGGAAGTGTCTGTATGGGTAAGTGAGTAGATGTGTAAGTGATGTATTGAAGAGTGACTGTGGATATAAGAAACTGTATACATGAGATAGCGGGTGTGTGAATTTTTGCATAGGTAAGTGAGTGGGATCGCTGATAAAATATCGAATGATAAAATATCGTGTTCCCAAAATATTGGGACATAAATATCAATGTCAAAAATATCAACATCCTATATACATAATGGTAAGTACTAAAACATCAAAAAAATATATAGTTAAAAATATTGAAGTAAAAAATATAGTTTTTATTAAATGTATAAAAATTAATGTAAAATAAATTAAATAATACATATAACTTACATTTTTAGAATTATTAGAAAATGTTAACAATTATAAGTAATAAATGTAATGCAAAAATAAATTAAACATACATATATAAAATGTAATATATATATATACTTAATAATAATTATTAAATAATTATGTTAATAATTTATAAAATGTTATAACTATATTATAAAATGATAAATGCATATATATATACATACACCTATTACATTAAATATAAATTAAATTATTAAAATATGTATTAATTTAAAAAATACATTTTACACTACATTAAGGGCAACAGTAGGGAAAGTGTTGGATAGCGGAGGTGAATAAATTATTATTACCACTCCAACGAGTACAACAGTAGGGAAAGTGTTGGATACCGTAGGGGATAAAATTACTATTCCAACCCCAGGGAGTGCAACAGTAGGGAAAATGTTGGATAGCGGAGGGGTTAAAATTACTATTCCCACTCCAATGAATGCAACAGTAGGGAAAGTGTTGGATACCGGAGGGTGATAATTTACTATTCGCACTCCAATGAGTGCAACAGTAGGGAAAGTGTTGGATAGCGAAGGGGAAAAAATACTATTCCCACTCTAGCAAGCACAATAGTAAGGAAAGTGTTGGATAGCCAAGGGAAATAATTTACTATTCCCACTCCAGCACGTGCAACAGAAGGGAAAGTGTTGACTAGCAGAGGGGATAAAGTTACTATTCCTACTCCAGGGAGTGCAACAGTAGGGAAAATGTTGGATAGCAGAGGGGTAAAAATGACTATTCCCACTCAGGCAAGTGCAACAGTAGGGAAAGTGTTGGATAGCGGAGGGGAATAATATACTATTCCAACTCCAGCAAGTGCAACAATAGGGAAAGTGTTGGATAGCGGAGGGATAAAAAATACTATTCCCACTCCAGAAAGTCCAACAGTAGCAAAAGTGCTGGATAGCGAAGGGGAATAATTTACTGTTCCCATTCCAGCAAGTGCAACAGTAGGGAAAGTGTTGGATAGCGGAGGGATAAAAATTACTATTCCCACTCCATCTAGTGCAGCAGTAGGGATAGGGTTGGATTGCAGAGGGGACTAAATTACTATTCCCACTCCAATAAGTGCAACAGTAGGGAAAGTGTTGGATAGCGGAGGGGATAAAACCAAAGATTACAGCTATTGAACCTAAATCCCCAAACAAAATAAAAACAAAACAATTACCAAAAATATTTATCAATTAATACATTAATATTAATGATCAACTAATGATTAATTTATTTAAACCTAATACTTTCCACCCTCTACCCCAATAAACACCAAAACACACACCTAAAATATTTACACAATTTCCATAACTAATTTTACATGAATAAATTAATAACAATTAACAACAAATCATTAATTATTTTTTTTAAAAATCTTCCCAACATTTACAACTATAAACCCCACAACTCACACATTACAATTATTCCACAATTAGCATATATAATTAACAAATAATTAATTAATTATAAATTATTCACCTCCCACCATATTCTCCTATAAATGACACCAAAAATGTTGTAAAGCATGACACAATTAACATACTTAATTAACAATTAATTAATTAATTGATAACAATTACCACGCTAAATAAAGACAATTATTAATAAATCAATTCACACAATTAACACTATAAAACAACATTAAATTACTTCCCACCCTACTCCTCTATCACCTCACAACCCACTCCTAAAAAATTAAACAATTAACATAATTATCAATTAATTAATAATAATTAACAACCAACTAATAAATAATTATTAATAAAATAATTAACACAATTAACAATAAAAGTATTAAATAGATAAATATTTATTAATTATAAATTTAAATTATTTCATTATAATTAAATTACTTCCCACCCTACTCCCCTATCAACCCACAACCTGCTCCTAAAAAAATGACACAATTAACATAATTACTAATAATAATTAACAACCAATTATTTAATATTTAATAATACATTATTTACCACAATTAAAAATATAAATATTAAATACATAAATATTTATTAATAAAGAATATTAATTATTTATTTATAATTAAATTACTTCCCACCCTAATCCTCTATAAACCAACAACCCGCTATGGAGCTAAAAAGCAAACTTTTATTAATACTTTTAAAATACATATTAAAATACATAACACTAACAAAAAAAAGGATATTTTTAACAACTTTATTTTTGCAAACGATATTAATGACTTTGATTTTTCTTAAAACGACATTAAGGACTTCGATATATTTAAAAACTATCTTACTTACCTTAGGCCCGATATTCTTTCCCAAGATATTCTGACAGTCGATATTTTTGTATCCTGACACTCGATATTAGTGCAAGTTAACAATAAAAACTCGATATTCTGACGGTTTACCAAGTGAGTGGTTGTGTCTGTGTGTGTGAGTAAGTGAGTGGCTGTGTTAGTATCTGTATAGTTGACTAAGCTGGAATATCAGTGGTTGTAAATGGTGAATCAGAGGTTGGATGAGTGGCGTAATGGGTGTTTGAGCAGATACATAAGTGTCTCTATGGGCAAGTGACAGGGTACATGAGTGGCTGTCTCAGAAAATCATCATGTGTGTAAGTGCCTGTATGGGTGATTGAGTGGGTGTATGACTGGCTGTATGTGTGAGTGAATGGGTGTTTGAGTGGTTGTATGGGTAAACCAGTGAGTGTGAGAGAGGCTGTATGGAAAAGTATAAGGGTGTCTCAGTCACTGTATATGTGAGTGAGTATATGTATAAGAAACTGAGTGGCTATGTGAGTAATCATATGAGTGAGTTAGTGGCTTTGTGAGTGATGGTATGGGGGAGTGAGTAGGTGTGTGAGTAGATGCATAGGTAATGATTTACTGTGTATAGCTGTATGGGTGTATGAGTGAGTGTGTAAGTGTGTCTATGTCTCTACAACTGAATCTGTGACTGGCTGTATTGGTAAGTGAGCAGATGCATGAGTGGTTGTATGAGTTATATATATGTATATTTGCACATGCTAAGTTAAAATCTACAATTAAACACGTCAAAATACGACAGGGTAGGACATTTAGAAATTTTATGTTACACATACCTTTACAATTAATAAGCTCCTAAAGCTATTTTCACTGTAATAAGGCTGGCTTTTCCATCGAGTAGCATTTGGATGCAATATCAAATGTAATATTGTTATTTACAGCTAGGAAAAAGATAGAAATTATATTCTTGGACTCTTTGAAATATTCATTAAAAGCCTGGTTCACTGGTGGATTCGGAATTTTAATAAATATAATGGAAAATGTCCTTTTAAAAAGTTACATTTGTCCTGCTTAAATACTCTGGAAGGCTAGTCTACATTAGCTACAGCCCAATGAATGCTAACCCCTGAACGAGGTGTGAAAACTGCCCCAGAGCAGGAACTAAAGACTTTGGGGTCGATTCCGATCCTGTAAAAAGGGCCTACGAATAGTCATACGGAGCGTTTTCTCCGTACGACTCGTACCAGGTAAACTCATTTCACAACCTAGGAAGTACGATTCGTACAGAATGCCTTTTCTGTACGAATCGTACAAAAGACCATACAGCAAAAAAATACCCACGATTCCGATCCGGAAATGCTTGTACGTGACGTCCGTACGTATTTCACCAGCATTTTCCGGCCCAGCAAGAACGATAAGTACCGACGTCACTCCGTACGGCTCTTTGTTTACGGGAACCAAACACAGCCGGAAAAGCAGAGTCCGACGCGAACCGCAACGCCACGGAGCCCCGGTATGCGATGTACAGCCATGAACCCCATCGTACGTGTCATCCCGGTTGTCTTGGCCTACGACCTGGTGCACCACACCCGACGCACACGCCGCAGAAGGTGAGAACAAGATGCGTGGGTATGGTGCGTACCACACGTACCCCTACGGCACCATGACAACAGTGGTACAGACCGTACCCACGCATGAATGCGTGGGTACGGTGCATACCACACGTACCCCTACGGCGCCATGACAACAGTGGTACGGACCATACCCACGCATTAGTACGTGGGTACGGTGCGTACCCCTACGGCCCCATGAGTACCCAGGTACAGACCGTACCCGCGCATGAATGCGTGGGTACGGTGCGTACCATACGTACCCCTACGGCACCATGCCAACAGTGGTACGGACCGTACCCACGCATAAATACGTGGGTACGGTGCGTACCCCTACAGCCCCATGAGTATTCAGGAACGGACCGTACCCACACTTGAATGCGTGGGTACGGTGCGTACCATACGTACCCCTACGGCACCATGACAACACTGGTACGGACCGTACCCATGCATGAATACGTGGGTATGGTGCGTACCCCTACGGCCCCATGAGTACTCAGGTATGGACCGTACCCACGCATACATGCGTGGGTACGGTGCGTACCCCTACGGCCCCATGATTAATCAGGTACGGACCGTACCCACGTATACATGCGTGGGTTCGGTCCGTACCACACATACCCCATCACGGCAGCAGGAAAATTTGGATACGAGGCGTACACACGCCAGGAATGTGGGCATAGAGGACTGGCCCAGCATGTTACCTCCAAATTGTTGTGTGTGTAGGTCCTGGCCAGCAGTGTACAGCTCCAAGGGGGTGCGTGGGTGGGTGCAGAGGCCTCCCAGCAGTGGACAGACATATGAGGGGTGGGTGCATAGGACTCCCAGCAGTGCCCAGACATATGAGGGGTGGGTGCATATCACTAACAGCAGTGTCCAAACATATGAGGGGTGGGTGCATATCACTACCAGCAGTGCCCAGACATATGAGGGGTGGGTGTATATCACTACCAGCAGTGGACAGACATATGGGGGTGGGTGCAGAGGACTCCCAGCAGTGCCCAGACATATGAAGGGTGGGTGCAGAGGACTCCCAGCAGTGTCCAGACATATGAGGGGTGGGTGCAGAGGACTCCCAGCAGTGGACAGACATATGAGGGGTGGGTGCAGAGAACTCCCAGCAGTGTCCAGACATATGAGGGGTGGGTGCATATCACTACCATCAGTGGACAGACATATGAGGGGTGGGTGCATATCACTACCAGCAGTGTCCAGACATATGAGGGGTGGGTGCAGAGGACTCCCATCAGTGGACAGGCATATGAGGGGTGGGTGGAGAACACTCCCAGCAGTGCCCAGACATATGAGGGGTGGGTGTATATCACTACCAGCAGTGCCCAGACATATGAGGGGTGGGTGCAGAGGACTCCCAGCAGTACCCAGACATATGAGGGGTGGGTGCAGAGGACTCCCAGCAGTGGACAGACATATGAGGGGTGGGTGCAGAGGACTCCCAGCAGTGGACAGACATATGAGGGGTGGGTGCATATCACTACCAGCAGTGGCCAGACATATGAGGGGTGGGTGCAGAGGACTCCCAGCGGTGCCCAGACATATGAGGGGTGGGTGCAGAGGACTCCCAGCAGTGGACAGACATATGAGGGGTGGGTGCAGAGGACTCCCAGCAGTGGACAGACATATGAGGGGTGGGTGTATATCACTACCAGCAGTGGACAGACATATGGGGGTGGGTGCGGAGGACTCCCAGCAGTCCCCAGACATATGAGAGGTGGGTGCAGAGGATTCCCAGCAGTGTCCAGACATATGAGGGGTGGGTGCAGAGGACTCCCAGCAGTGCCCAGACATATGAGGGGTGGGTGCATATCACTCCCAGCAGTGTCCAGACATATGAGGGGTGGGTGCAGAGGACTTCCAGCAGTGCCCAGACATATGAGGGGTGGGTGCAGAGGACTCCCAGCAGTGGACAGACATATGAGGGATGGGTGTATATCACTACCAGCAGTGGACAGACATATGGGGGTGGGTGCAGAGGACTCCCAGCAGTCCCCAGACATATGAGAGGTGGGTGCAGAGGACTCCCAGCAGTGTCCAGACATATGAGGGGTGGGTGCAGAGGACTCCCAGCAGTGTCCAGACATATGAGGGGTGGGTGTATATCACTACCAGCAGTGCCCAGACATATGAGGGGTGGGTGCAGAGGACTCCCAGCAGTACCCAGACATATGAGGGGTGGGTGCAGAGGACTCCCAGCAGTGGACAGACATATGAGGGGTGGGTGCAGAGGACTCCCAGCAGTGGACAGACATATGAGGGGTGGGTGCATATCACTACCAGCAGTGGCCAGACATATGAGGGGTGGGTGCAGAGGACTCCCAGCGGTGCCCAGACATATGAGGGGTGGGTGCAGAGGACTCCCAGCAGTGGACAGACATATGAGGGGTGGGTGCAGAGGACTCCCAGCAGTGGACAGACATATGAGGGGTGGGTGTATATCACTACCAGCAGTGGACAGACATATGGGGGTGGGTGCGGAGGACTCCCAGCAGTCCCCAGACATATGAGAGGTGGGTGCAGAGGACTCCCAGCAGTGTCCAGACATATGAGGGGTGGGTGCAGAGGACTCCCAGCAGTGCCCAGACATATGAGGGGTGGGTGCATATCACTCCCAGCAGTGTCCAGACATATGAGGGGTGGGTGCAGAGGACTTCCAGCAGTGCCCAGACATATGAGGGGTGGGTGCAGAGGACTCCCAGCAGTGGAAGGACATATGAGGGATGGGTGTATATCACTACCAGCAGTGGACAGACATATGGGGGTGGGTGCAGAGGACTCCCAGCAGTCCCCAGACATATGAGAGGTGGGTGCAGAGGACTCCCAGCAGTGTCCAGACATATGAGGGGTGGGTGCAGAGGACTCCCAGCAGTGTCCAGACATATGAGGGGTGGGTGCAGAGGACTCCCAGCAGTGCCCAGACATATGAGGGGTGGGTGCAGAGGACTCCCAGCAGTGGACAGACATATGAGGGGTGGGTGCAGAGGACTCCCAGCAGTGGGCAGACATATGAGGGGTGGGTGTATATCACTACCTGCAGTGGACAGACATATGGGGGTGGGTGCAGAGGACTCCCAGCAGTCCCCAGACATATGAGAGGTGGGTGCAGAGGACTCCCAGCAGTGTCCAGACATATGAGGGGTGGGTGCAGAGGACTCCCAGCAGTGTCCAGACATATGAGGGGTGGGTGCAGAGGACTCCCAGCAGTGTCCAGACATATGAGGGGTGGGTACAGAGGACTCCCAGCAGTGCCCAGACATATGAGGGGTGGGTGCATATCACTACCAGCAGTGTCCAGACATATGAGGGGTGGGTGCAGAGGACTCCCAGAAGTGCCAGACATATGAGGGGTGGGTGCAGAGGACTCCCAGCAGTGGACAGACATATGAGGGGTGGGTGTATATCACTACCAGCAGTGGACAGACATATGGGGGTGGGTGCAGAGGACTCCCAGCAGTGTCCAGACATATGAGGGGTGGGTGCAGAGGACTCCCAGCAGTCTCCAGACATATGAGGGGTGGGTGCAGAGGACTCCCAGCAGTGCCCAGACATATGATGGGTGGGTGCATATCACTACCAGCAGTGTCCAGACATATGAGGGGTGGGTGCAGAGGACTCCCAGCAGTGCCCAGACATATGAGGGGTGGGTGCAGAGGACTCCCAGCAGTGGACAGACATATGAGGGGTGGGTGCAGAGGACTCCCAGCAGTGCCCAGACATATGAGGGGTGGGTGTAGAGGACTCCCAGCAGTGCCCAGACATATGAGGGGTGGGTGCAGAGGACTCCCAGCAGTGGACAGACATATGAGGGGTGGGTGCAGATGACTCCCAGCAGTGTCCCACTCCCAGGAGGATGGATGTCATTCACACACTGTATGACACACCATATGTGGGTGTGAGGACATACAACACATGTATACCCACCCATGGCGGATGCCCCACAATACACACCCGGATTTAATGCCAACAGACTGTATAGTCATGGAAATGCATACTAAAATAAGTTAGCCAAGGGGAACACACACTGTCACGCACATCACAGGAGTGATAGGAATGTGCAGGTGCTGGTCCAGCCACCCAGATGTTGTCTCTCATGTAAGGAATAGGGTTCACCTCGACTAGATACAATGCCCACAATTGTGAGTCAGATGCACAAATACCCTGCATTACACGTGCCATTTGTGTGTTAGGCCGTGATTGCACACATGCATAGTGCTGAAAAGCGGCAATTGGTCCCTGATGCCATTCCTACATACACAAAACACAAGTATAGTGACTTGCAAGGATGGCACAAACGATTCAGCAGGAGACATCGGTGAGCATGCATGGCCATTGTTGAAGGGATCCGTCACCAACAAAGGATATGTTGACACAGGTCAGCAAAACAATTGTGCAACTGTTTGCAGGGAACATGTCAGGTGCCACAGAGGAAGGAAAACTTCCTGGGACAATGTCTCACAACCCAAAGGAACACACACTACCAATTAATATTTTCACAGACAGTGTGATGGCACACAGATACCATGGTCCACCTCATGACCATCATACTAAAACATTTCTCAGAACCCTAACACATTACCAGAACACCAACTTCATGGGCCTCATCACCAACATCAAGTACCTGAAATGCAATAGTGTGGAAACTAAAAGAAAAGGCTTTATTCAGCACACAAAAAACAAAATTGTTATAATACACAGGCCAATGGCCAGTCCATAGTTCGAGTCCAAGGGTGGATGTATGCGACTGTGTCCACCCCTACCTTGCCTGCACAAAGTCACCTCAAGGTTTGTCGACCGGGGGGGGGCATCATCAGTGGGAGTACCAGGCACCGCAGGGACAGGAGTGGGTTGGGTAGGTGTGGTGGGTGCAGGGCTGGACGCATCCACCACAGGGGGTGGTGCAGCACCAAAGGTGGTGGTGAGCAGCTCACTGCACACTGCTGCCAGGGCGTCCAGAGGAACCCCTGCACCGGAACGAACACCAGGGCCAACGGAGGGGGGGTTGTCCGAGGGATGGGGTGCAGCTCTCTTGGGGGGGGGGTGGTGGACATGGGGGGTACTCAACTCCCCTGGCCGGAGACTTCCTCAACCACTTGCGGGGTGGTGTAACAGTGGGGCTGAGGAACAGACTAGCCATGTAGGTCACTTTGGGTGATGTCTTGGCAGGGGAGCTAAGGGGAGTGGATTTGGAGGAAGTGGGTCGTGAGGACTGCAGACTCTGACTGTGGCTGCGTGTCTGCCGTTTGCCCCCAGACCCTGTTGGTGTGACTACATCCCCCTGAGTGTGCGTGCCGGGAGGTGTGCGCTGTGCCTTAGTTGGGGGTGTGCTGGATGTCTGTTGTGGTGTGTGCCTGTGACTGTCTGTGTGTACTTTGGACAGGCATGGGAGAGGGCAGTGTGGATGGGTCCGGGGTAGGGGGGGATGGAGCGCCGCAGGAGAGACACTGCTTCCGTCAGTGAAGAGTCCATGGAGCGCAGAAACCTGCGTTGCTCATTCATCGTTGATGACATGCCCTCCACGAACGACACCAACTGTGTGAGCAGTCTAGTGTGTTCATGGAGGACATGCAGCATCAATGCCTGACCAACCTGCAACTGGTGCAGTGTGTCCACAGACACTTCACTGAGGGCAGCAGGGGTAACAGGGGCAGGGGCTGCGGTGCCTTGTCTGAAGGAGACACGGTGGGACCGTGCACGGACAGAAGGGACGGGAGCAACTGGGAGGGCGGAGATGGCAATGGAGGAGGCGGGTAAAGATGTTGGGATGCTGCCAGATGTTGTTGCATCCTCCGCCTCCTCAAGGATGTCAGTCTGGGACCCGTCGGTGTCGTACATGCTCTCACCTCCAGACAGGTCCTCCGACTGACTCCCCTCGCCCTCCGTGCCACTGTCTCCTGCTGACTCCACAGCACTGGTGGCACTGTCGCTGGGTCCCTCCTCAAGGTCCGTGTCTCCCTCGCGTGTGGATGATGATGCTGTGGGCAAGGAGAAGAAACCAGAAAGCATCAGTCACCTGTATACATCTGACACATGAGCACAAGAACAATTGGTCACAGTGCATATCAGGCAATGCATCATGAGTAACAGCTGGATTACTCCGCACATATGTAAGCCTTGTACTGCCCAGTTGGTAGACCCACCATGCCACTTTGACACCAGGAAACTCAATACACAAAAGGCCACAACTTGAATGAGCAATACACTGAGAAGCTAGTGTCTGTGAACCGGTGAGCACAGCAATACATTGAAGTCATGACACCTCTTGTTTACCCTGAAAGAAACAGGAGTGGTGCACTCAAGGTTAACTAACACACCTCAATACTCAAGGTGTCACCACACTCAGAGACCTGTAAGTCCCTTGGAACACAAAACAAACAATTGTTGGTACCTTGGGACTCACACAACTTTAACCAATCTACATGTTTGGGATGTGCCAATTGGCCATTTTGCAAAAAGAACACTGATGTGCCTGCATGCAAGATGTTGCACAAGGCAGTGCACACAAAAGTACATTGACACTGTCATTGAAGAAGCTGGCACCTTTTCGGAGGAGCCACTGTTAGAAATAGATGGTGTTTCAGAAAGTACATATACGTGGGCCCACGGAGGTCTGGATGTCTTGACACTCGTTAGTTTGTATCACCGACAACTAATGAATCTCACAAAATCAATACCACCGTGGGAACATGTATATGGAGAATCTGCTACAACATTTATTTATAACAGTGGCTTCATTGAAAAGGTGCCAGCTAATTCCATGACAGTGTCAATGTACTTTTGTGTGCACTGCCTTGTGCGACATATTGCATGCAGGCACATTAGTGTTCTTAACACAAATCAACAAATTTCCACATGTGAAATATGAACAACTGTTGACAAGTGCTGTGAGTGCCAAGGTACAAATCATGAAGAGTAACAACTTGAATCATGTCAGTTGTCACCAGGCCATCCGTCACCTGATTACACAGTTGGCTACACATATGACCTACTGCCTGTCATCTGGAGTGACACACATGTCCACACCCATGACAATGCACAAGCTAATGGGCCTGCAATTGGGTGGTAAAAAAGACCAAGGTGCCGATCACGATCCGGTAAAAAATGTCCCCGTGCGACTCGTATCGGGTCTTTTTACCGTACGAATCGTACAAGTGCCGTACGAACTGGCAATCGCGATTCGCATGGTAAAAAGTCCATACGAACCGCACTGGGAATCATTCCCCACACGTCCTCGGGTCGGAAAATGTGTCCGACACGTCCTCGGACGATTTACCTTACAAACGTGAAAAGCCAAGTCCGACCGAGGAATCACGATCCATCCCGTGCGTCCGAGCGTACAACCGTATGGAAAAAACACCGTCCGCACCGAACTCCTATAGCAACCATGGAGACATGTGCCCGCATACGCGCCCAACACTCCCCCCAGCCCCCGTACGTCCGACACGTACCCCCCGTGTATGTAGACCCCCACCCGTCTAGGTACACCCCAGTACGTTCAAGTCGTACCCCCACCCCAGTACGTGTCGTACCACCGTCTATGTACACCCCAGTACGTTCGAGCTCCACCCCCACCCCAGTACGTGTCATACCCCCCGTGTACCTACACCCCAGTACGTTCCAGTCGTACCCCCACCCCAGTACGTGTCAAACCACCGTCCATGTACACCCCAGTACGTTCCAGTCGTACCCCCACCCCAGTACGTGTCGTACCACCGTGAACCTACACCCCAGTACGTTCCAGTCGTACCCCCACCCCAGTACGTGTCGTACCACCATGAACCTACACCCCAGTACGTTCGAGCCCCACCCCCACCCCAGTACGTGTCATACCCCCGTGTACCTACACCCCAGTACGTTCGAGACCCACCCCCACCCCAGTACGTGTCATACCCCCGTGTACCTACACCCCAGTACGTTCCAGTCGTACCCCCACCCCAGTACGTGTCGTACCACCGTGAACCTACACCCCAGTACGTTCGAGCCCCACCCCCACCCCAGTACGTGTCATACCCCCAGTGTACCTACACCCCAGTACGTTCGAGCTCCACCCCCACCCCAGTACGTGTCATACCCCCCGTGTACCTACACCCCAGTACGTTCCAGTCGTACCCCCACCCCAGTACGTGTCGTACCACCGTGAACCTACACCCCAGTACGTTCCAGTCGTTCCCCCACCCCAGTACGTGTCGTACCACTGTGAACCTACACCCCAGTACGTTCCAGTCGTACCCCCACCCCAGTACGTGTCGTACCACCGTCTATGTACACCCCAGTACGTTCGAGCTCCACCCCCACCCCAGTACGTGTCATACCCCCCATGTACCTACACCCCAGTACGTTCCAGTCGTACCCCCACCCCAGTACGTGTCAAACCACCGTCCATGTACACCCCAGTACGTTCCAGTCATACCCCCACCCCAGTACGTGTCGTACCACCGTGAACCTACACCCCAGTACGTTCCAGTCGTACCCCCACCCCAGTACGTGTCGTACCACCGTGAACCTACACCCCAGTATGTTCGAGCCCCACCCCCACCCCAGTACGTGTCATACCCCCGTGTACCTACACCCCAGTACGTTCGAGCCCCACCCCCACCCCAGTACGTGTCATACCCCCCGTGTACCTACACCCCAGTACGTTCCAGTCGTACCCCCACCCCAGTACGTGTCGTACCACCGTGAACCTACACCCCAGTACGTTCCAGTCGTACCCCCACCCCAGTACGTGTCGTACCACCGTGAACCTACACCCCAGTACGTTCCAGTCGTACCCCCACCCCAGTACGTGTCGTACCACCGTGAACCTACACCCCAGTACGTTCGAGCCCCACCCCCACCCCAGTACGTGTCATACCCCCCGTGTACCTACACCCCAGTACGTTCGAGCCCCACCCCCACCCCAGTACGTGTCATACCCCCAGTGTACCTACACCCCAGTACGTTCCAGTCGTACCCCCACCCCAGTTCGTGTCGTACCACCGTGAACCTACACCCCAGTACATTCCAGTCGTACCCCCACCCCAGTACGTGTCGTACCACCGTGAACCTACACCCCAGTACGTTCCAGTCGTACCCCCACCCCAGTACGTGTCGTACCACCGTGAACCTACACCCCAGTACGTTCGAGCCCCACCCCCACCCCAGTACGTGTCATACCCCCCGTGTACCTACACCCCAGTACGTTCGAGCCCCACCCCCACCCCAGTACGTGTCATACCCCCCGTGTACCTACACCCCAGTACGTTCCAGTCGTACCCCCACCCCAGTACGTGTCGTACCACTGTGTACCCAGTACGTTCGAGTCCTACCCCCACCCCTGTACGTGTCGAACCACCGTGTATGTACATCCCAGTACGTTCGAGCCCAACCCCCACCCCAGTACGTGTCATACCCCTGTGTACCTATACCCCAGTACATTCCAGTCGTACCCCCACCCCAGTACGTGTCGTACCACCGTGAACCTACACCCCAGTACGTTCCAGTCGTACCCCCACCCCAGTACGTGTCGTACCACCGTGTACCCAGTACGTTCGAGTCCTACCCCCACCCCTGTACGTGTCGAACCACCGTGTATGTACATCCCAGTACGTTCGAGTCCTACCCCCAACACAACCTCCTAACAACGGAGCGCACCCCAGGCCCCAACATCACAACCGCATGTACGAGTCGTACCAAGCCACACACAAGGACAGCACCGTACAACCAAATGGCCCATGTACACACCGTACACACGCTCAAAACGCACGGACACAACCAGGACAAAACAAAACAACACAACAATACACCATTCGAATGGCACAAAGCCACTAAACATGGCCAAAAAACACCAAAACAACACCTTCACTGACCTGCAACTGCCAAAAACAAACAGAGGCCCAATACACCACCACTCCTTATAACCAACCCACCCACAATTCAAACACAGCCACACCCACCAATGGACCAATAAAAAGGGCCCACACACACAAACCATGAGCCTTTGCAACAGACCCACTGCTGCCAGACCCCACAGACAACCCACAGCACCAGACCTCAACCTTTACTACACCTTACATTGGCACACCTTCACACAACCACCTTCACAAACACACCCTCATCACATTCACACACACACGCACCTGCACAACCACACCCACACAGCCACAACCATCCACACACCACCCCCACCATCCACACACCACCCCCACCATCCACACCCCCCCCACCATCCACACCCCTCATCATGCCCACTACCAAGAATCCAAAGTTCAGTAACCGAGAGTTGGAGGTTCTTGTTGATCAAATCCTCAGAGTCGAGCCACAGATCTTTGGAACATTGGTCAGAAACACCAGCCAGGCAGCAAAAACAGCCATGTGGCAGACCATCGTTGATGCTGTGAATGCTGTTGCGGACACCAGACAGACCAGGCAGGAATGCCAGAACAGGTGGTACGATCTGCGGAGGAGGGTCCGAGCCAAGAGGCAGGATGAACACGACCAGGCCAACGCCACCGGAGGAGGGCCCTCCCGCAGACCCGTACACTACCATCCCTGGGAGGAGAGGGTGATGGCCATACTGCCGGTGGAGGCAGTAGAAGGATTAGAAGGACTCCGAGACCCGGGTGAGTACACAAACAACGCACCTCACATGGGGGGAACGGCATCCACAACCAACATCACTAACAGGCACGCAACCACCACAAGCCATCGCATGACTCAACCACACTCCATGAGCACGCACATGCCACTGCTGCCACCATGCCCCATGCACCCAGCTGGACAATGTCAAGTCACAGGCCACAGAAGACAACAACACATGACACGGTAACCCGGATGGCGGGAGGCTGGGCCCAAAAAAGCACATAGTGCAACTCAGAAGCAGACAACAATTCACTCTACCCATATGGCCTAGGTCACAGCCAGACAAACAGTGTGTCCCAACACAGGAATGACTTGCCAGCAAATGGCGGACGCCTTGCATCAACACATGGGGGTGAAGGCACTGTTTAGCACATGACAGCAGCTAATGAACAGCCAACATTGTGAAAGAGTGGCAGCACACACCACCACAGCAGCAGCGCACAGACACACATCACACCCAATGGGTGCCTGGAGATCAGAAACAAACTCACATCAACAAGCCAAGGGCCACTCAAAGATCTGCTAACAGTGTGTGCCCAGGAAGCTGGGCCGAGGTGACAGAGGGTGACACACGGAGGGAGGGAGAGGGGGACAGAGAGGGAGGGAGAGAGGGACAGAGGGAGGGAGAGGGGGACAGAGAGGGAGGGAGACGGACAGAGGGAGGAGGCTGACACACGGAGGGAGGGAGAGGGGGACACAGAGGGAGCAAGACACAGGGAGAGCTAATCAGCCGTGTTGCGTGTGTGAATGTCTGCTCGTCAGCAGGTAGACTGCGTGCATGTAGACAAGGGTGGCCAGTGCCAGAACCCCCCCTCTTCACCATGGCAAAACACAGGGCCATGTCACAACCTGTACACGAGCACAAGGAAAGCTACCTGGATCATATAAGTGTGTGGATCCACTCCATGTGCGCATGTACAGTGCTACACGGAAGGCGCCAATGCATGGCTCGCCACACCTGCCCACTCCACTGCTGACTGCAGTCACACTTGACGCAGCAAGTAAGACTGTGCCACACATAGTTAAAGGGGCCAAAGTGGTGGCCAAGGGACACACCCATGCACAAGTGCACTGTGAGTGGAATGCAAGACAGATCCTAATTCCAAGAGGAAATGTGCCAACTTTGAAACGGATGAAACATGGATGTTGCATGGACCAAAATTAACATTGTCTCTCTCACACACAGGTCAACGTCGTGGTGCACCCCCCAACACTGGGGGGGAACACTCACAGGACCCGGATCTGCAGGAGCCCGATCCCACCGGCAGCGACCACTCTCACCACTCTGCGGACGACCCCGACCGACCTGGCCCCTCTGGTGTCCAACCACCTGCAGCACCTGCGTCAGGTACAACTGTGCCAACCACCACCCCCACTCCTGCCACATCCCAGGAGACACCCAGGATCCCTGCCCCAACACCACAATGCAGCCAGGCTCGCCAGGAGGGACACGGTGTCCCGGGCACCCAGGAGGAGGCAGGCGACAACGCCAATGCCACCCCTCAGGGGTCCCGGAGACCCCATGTGCCCACAAGTGCAGGCCAGGCGCAAGTGGGCAGGGGTGGTGGGAGTGGAGGACGGCGGAGGCGCGAGCCTGACCAGTTGGCTGGGGATCCGGTATTTTCCCATGTCCGTAACATCCTGGACTCATACCGGCAGGACACCACGGGCATGGCCCAGGTTGTGTCCGTCCTCGAGGGGATCAAGGCCCAGCAGGCCCAGCAACATGCGGAGCTAATTGCCTGTCTACTGGTACACCAACGGAGGATGGAGGACAGACAGGCTGAGCAAGTGACGGCATTCCAGGGGATTCACGCTACACTCCGTCGGATGGCCGACACCATGGAGGGATCAGGAGGAGGAGGAGGAAACATCCGACGGAGCATCCCAGACGTCGTCACGGCCTGCTGGTGAGCTTCCCCGCAGGAGGCCGGGTCGTCCACGGAAAGGACCGTGAGGGTGGCTGCTACATCACCATCTCCCAGGACACCTGGCCTGGCACCTGGCCCACTGGAGCAACAGCATCACAGCATCAAGAGACATTCTCTGCCACATGGCCCTGCTGGTCACTGGCTGACCAATGTTGACAAAGACTGTGGCATGGACTCTGAGGATTTCCCATGGCAAGGACACCAACTCCCCTACTGAACTTTGGATTCCCTAATCCCGGAAAGCCCCTCACTTTGTCCCCCCCCCGCCCAATAATAAATCACACTATGAAGAGTATATGCCTGCTGGTAGCATTATTACCTAACATGTGTCTTGTAAAGTCTAAACATGCCTGAGTCATCTTTTCTCTTCAACCATCCACACCCTGGGGCCTGAGTCTGGCACAGGACACATGGGTCACAGTTTATTAGGCAAGACAGACATGGAGCACCATACACACCCGTGATGGGCACAACCAGCTGAGGGGGTGGCCGAACAACCGTGCTGACACACACATTGAGTACACCAACAGTCATGCGCAGAGGTCAGGGATCCAGTCCAGTGTCCTGGGTGGCACCCAGGTATGTGTAGACAGGTGGCAGAACCATGTCCTGCAAGCTTGAGTCCGGTGGATGCAGAGAATGGGGGCCTGGACAATGTTGGATGCATGGGGATGGCACATGTCACAATACCCACGCAGTCATGGACATCATGCCCAATACACAGTCACAGCCCACACACACAGCTTGCATCTTGCGAATCGACACATTGACACATAGCCACAATCAGGGAATACCATGCCAGACATGCAGGATGCACCGTGCCAACACACCAGCATTGACTGAGAAGAGGCACCTTGGAGGCATAGGGACACCTTTATTAGTCATGTATTCGGGTTTGCAGAGGCAACTCGAAGTACACATGAACACATCATGTGGAGTGACATGTGGGTCCAACACTGGCACCCCCCTTCTGCAGCACAAATGCGTGATAGCCATGGTACTGGCACACAAGCCTCGGCTAACAGCTAAATACCCACAGCTGCACACGGCGAGCCTGCCATACACCATAGATCCGCTGATGTGGAAGTCCCACACCATTTCAAGCCAATGCTAACCGTATGTGTCCGAGGGCAGTGTCACACACATTGATGCCATCATCACAATCCACTATCCCATCACTGATGACTGTCAACCAGGCGTGTCCCATGGGGATGCGACATGGCTGCAGAGGAACCAAACCCCGACAGGGGCAGTGTGCACACATCGTGAACAACTGCCACACCCAATACACCCCAGATGCATCCCTTACCCCATGGAGACTTCCAAACGTGTCCGTGCCTGTAACGCTGAGTCAGCCCACGATGTCATGTCCATGAGGAATAGCAGTGCCACAACAATGCAACCAGCAAACGGCATGCGCAGGTAACTGGGGAAGAGAGACACACAAGAAGTCAGCCACAAAAAGCACAGCCACTTGCATGTGCATTTACTCGACACATGTATGGATGACAACATGCTAGGTCACAATTATGACTGGGGAAATACTACCATCACTGCCACCATCACTCCAGTGACACACCCACACACACCTCTGACCCACGTGCCATACATGCAGGTGGAGACACACATCACAACGCATGTCACACGGGGACCAATGCGTGCACACTCAGACACTGGTACTCACCACTAAGCAAAGAAGTCGCGTATGAGCCGAGTCCGGATGTCCTCTTGCGGCTCCACATCCTCCACATCACTAGCCCCATTGCCAAGCCCTTCGTCCTCCACGGGTGGATGGTCCTCGTCATGTTGATTCAGGATGAGTGGCACAGCTCTTTCAACTGCCATGTTGTGCAGCATGCAGCAGACCATGAAGATCTTGCAGACCTTCGCCGGGGCATAAAGGAGTGCACCGCCGGTCTTGTGGAGGCACCGGAATCGGCTCTTCAGCATGCCAAACGTCCTCTCTATCACTCGCCTTGTCCGGCCATGGGCGGTGTTATAGCGGAGCTGGGCCGGCGTGATGGGGTTGCGGAGAGGTGTCAGCAGCCAAGGCATGTTGGGATAGCCAGCGTCCCCTACATGGGAAGCACATGGACATCGTTAGAACTGGTGAAGCGGTCGTGCTGGTCGGCTATACAGAATACAGGACAGACAGACTGTACCCACCAACAACACATGCCCGTTCGTTGCGCAGCTGCATCATCAAATCAGGCATCCCGCTACGCCTCATGATGTAGGCATCGTGTGCTGATCCTGGGAAACGAGCACAGACATGTGAAATCACCATATTGGACAGACACACCACAAGGGCATTGATGGAGTGGTAGTGCTTCCGATTGCGGTACGCCACCTCCCGTGCGTGTGGTGGTACCAAACCTACATGTGTCCCATCTATGGACCCAATGACATGGGGCATCCCTCCCAGGGCATAGAATCCACGCTTGACCTCAGTCATCTGTTCAGGGGTTGGGAACTTGATGAAGTCATCCAGGTGAATCAACATGGCCTCCAAGAAATCATGCAGCACACCGCTGAACATGCTCTGGGACATGCCACCAACATGAGCTATGGTATTTTGGAAGGTACCCGTGGCAAGAAAATGTAGGGCAGCCATTACCTTCAGCTGGGGTGTCAGTGCCGTAGGATACCTGTGCTGCGGTTGCAGGTGTGGTGCCAGTCTCGCCGTCAGCTCCAGGATCAACGGTTGGGTGAAGCGGTAGAGCCGGATCCTGTCATTCTCCTGCATGGCAGCCAAGTCTGGAATTCTTCGGGCAAGAGGCGGCGCTCTGCAGTAATTTGGAAGTGACAAGGAAGAGTGAGTGCACTACGACAACAACTCATGTCTACTGAGCACATGTAAATCTGGCAATACACACATGCTACATAGGGAGTCAGGTATGTGCTACATGCCCAGGACACGTATGGATGCAAGGTGACACTCCTTCCAAGACCCAGCTACACACGGAGATTGAGAACCTCCCCATGCCACGCCATGGGAATAGCTGTGTCCCAGTGCAAGTGAACAGCCCGACGCAAGACAGGAGTGACATACACCCACACATCAGCAGAAGTGGGATGCCGATTGCAGAGACTGGTTGCGGAACACCGGAGCCACAGGTCACATGACATTACACTATGCCTGCCCACACACCTTGCCATGAAGGTGCACATGTCATGACTCACCACACATTCCTTGTGAGGATGCTGACATGGCCTTGTCACGCTACTCCGTGTCCCATGCATACATGTGCACCTCACATCCGATACCACATGTGGCATGGTGTGCGGAACAGTGTGCAATGACAATCTACACACAGACACATGTTGGTTGCTGCAACGGCTGCAGCTTTTGAGGGTGCTACAACATCAACCTGATGAAAATCCCGGACACATAAATGACATAGTCACATTGTGCACTGTGGGTAGTGACAAGTCATGTGTCATGACCCCTGTACCAGGCATCATGGGACACTTCCGTGTGTTGGTGTCCGTGCCATGCCAGTGACGCTCACCCCAAGTGCGCAGTACGACATGCACACATGTCAAAGGAGTCAAGGGCATGCCTGGCACACATTGCACCGTCACACAGTACACCTATGCACATCTCATCATACATCTGTTGCCTTCTCCACTCAGGAGGCATGTTCCACATCACAGCCTGTCACACCTGTGCCCCACACATGTAGTAATGCACAGACGATGCCTTGATGTCCATTCCTGGACAAGTATGTCCATCCATGGACAAGTATGTCCGCCCTATTCCTACCTGTGTGTCGCCTATCACCACTGTGATGTGTAAAAACCGCCGTACTGCTGCTAAGAGGGCCTGTGTATGTTCCCAAATCACTGTGGGAGTGCTGCCGTATGTGTACCCATCGTGATGGCGAGCGTACAGGCATTTGTACGGTCCGTACCACTACGGGTACGCATACGCGTGCAGACCCATAGTGATAGTGAGCGTAGATGCGTGTGTACGGTCCGTACCACTACGAGTACGCATACGCGTGCAGACCCATAGTGATAGTGAGCGTAGATGCGTGTGTACGGTCCGTACCACTACGAGTACGCATACGCGTGCAGACCCATAGTGATAGTGAGCGTAGATGCGTGTGTACGGTCCGTACCACTACAAGTACGCATACGCGTGCAGACCCATAGTGATAGTGAGCGTAGATGCGTGTGTACGGCCCTATCACTATGGGTCTGCACGCGTATGCGTACCCGTAGTGGTACGGACCGTACACACGCATCTACGCTCACTATCACTATGGGTCTGCACGCGTATGCGTACCCGTAGTGGTACGGACCGTACACACGCATCTACGCTCACTATCACTATGGGTCTGCACGCGTATGCGTACTCGTAGTGATAGTGAGCGTACATGCGAGTGTACGGCCCGTACCACTACGAGTACACATACGCGTGCAGACCCATAGTGATAGTGAACGTAGGCATGCATGTACGGGCCGTTGCCATGCATTTGGGGTGCCCTAGGGCCCCGAAACGCACCGTACCTGTGTGTGATGCTCCAAATTACATAGGGGACAAGTATTAAGGCCTACATGCATGCTGGTTGTCATGGAGACCAAGTTCAAATTTCGAAATTGTTCTGGAAGGTGCACAGCAGAAGTCAGTTGGAATTATTCTACTTTGTTGCAATGTGTTTGTGGGTCTGACATCATGCAGGAGAATGAAACCGATAGAGAACCCACAGACTGCTAGGTTTGAAGGGATTGGTGGAAACATAGGATGCAAATGTGAGTGACCAATCACTCTGTACTCCTGTGCATGAGACTGGGCAGAAGGGCACATATAAGGCAGCCAGGTCCCATGAGGGAGTACTTGCCTGCACATCTTTGCATTCGTCGACCCAGCTGCTGCTACTGATTCCCTGGAACCATGTCAAGGGCTGTGGAGAGGACACAGTCATTCACCCTGGAGGAGAACATGGCTCTGCTGGATGTGATCCTCCCACATTACCCCATGCTGTATGGGCGACCAGGGTATCAGGTGAGTGCATAGGCCACTGCCACAGACTGTCCCTATGTTGTGACTGTGACTTCTGCCATTGTGTCCAGGTGTAACACACATGCCATGTACTGTCGGGGGGGTCCCAGGGGGGGTGCCTGATGTCTCCCAGCAGTGCCCTGAGACAGGAGGGGTGGGGGCCTATCACTCACAGCAGTGCCCTGAGCCAGGAGGGGTGTGTGCAGAGTCCTCCCAGCAGTGCCCTGAGACAGGAGGGGTGGGGGCTTATCACTCACAGCAGTGCCCTGAGACAGGAGGGGTGTGTGCAGAGTCCTCCCAGCAGTGCCCTGAGACAGGAGGGGTGGGGGCCTATCACTCACAGCAGTGCCCTGAGACAGGAGGGGTGGGGGCCTATCACTAACAGCAGTGCCCTGAGACAGGAGGGGTGGGGGCCTATCACTCACAGCAGTGCCCTGAGACAGGAGGGGTGGGTGTAATGCACAGTGTGAGCCTTGATCATTGATTGTGACATTGCCATCATTCCACCTGTGTACCCACTGTGGCACGTACTGCTTTTTCCCTCACCAGGGGATGATGTCCCTATGACAAAGGTGCAATGCGTTGGCTGCATGACATGCCTTGTTGTAACCAGCTAATTTGTACCCATATGTCTCTCTGTGACATGTGGCTGTTGTATTGATGTGGTGTCACTTGTTCCTCCTCACAGGTAGGCGCCACTGCCAAGGAGCAGATCTGGCTGACCGCCGTCAGTGCCGTGAGGGGTGTGGATGGTCGGAGGCGGAGCCTGCCCCAGGTGAGGAAACGCTGGCAGGATATCCGGTGCTGGACGTGGAGGATTGCACGGCTCCTGCTGGGGGACTCACCTGAGAGCCACAAGAACCGCGGCCGCCGCCGTCTGAGCCACCTCCACAGGCGTGTGCTGCCGGTGGTCTTTCCAGACCTGGAGAGGCGCTTACAGGCGATGCAGCAGCCGGAAGGGGGTAGGTACATGTGTGTTTGTTGTGTGTCACCGGCATTTGTAAGGGCACAGTAGCATGAATTCACTGGCAGGGTTTAAAGGTGCTGTGCAGATCCTGTTTGCCCCAGTATAGCGCTGCGCCCCTGCCACCCTTCCCCTCCTTGCAATGTGTTCCCTGGTCTGTGTGTAGTCACTCCTTCACAAGGTAATGTAGGCTGGCGCTTTGTCCACGAGAACAATGACTGTAGCATCATGTGTGGGGGTGGTGTGTAACAGGTTGTGGGACCTTGCCTGTGCACTGTCAAGTTCACTGCATGTGGGTTCCATGTCAGTTGGCACTGATGCTGACTCCAGACATGGGAGTTGGTCTCTCATGTGTCATGCCTTACAGCGGGCATGTCCTATGTAGTGGCCTGTGACATGATGTGCATGAGTGTGCGATACACATAGTGCAGGGATGGTGACGTGTGTTGCAGTCATTACCATTCAGTAGCATGTAGTTGCGTGCCCACTACTGTCCCCTGGGGCACCTTTTCCTCAGTGGTGTATGTGTCATCATAAACGTGGACAATCTCAGTGTCTACAGCGTAGGTTGTGCTCTGTGCCATTGTCCCCTGTCACCATGTATATAGACGTGCTATTTTGTACAGGTGTCCACTGTGCAGCCTGACCTGATTGTCCTTCTTCATACTCACAGTTGCCAGTGCCTGTGTGTCTTGTTATACTCATCTGAGGATGGGCACTGGTACCTCATTATTTGTACAGGCGCACCTTGGCTGTTTGGCGTCCAATCTTGCTTTTTGCCTGCCCCTGTGTGTATCACCCAGACTATGAGATGTTGGTGCCACCTGTATCTCAACAATTTTCCTCGTGTAGGGTCTTGTTGGGGCGGGCAATGCCTATGTGTCAAATCCTGATTTCTACTTGCTGGGTCTGGGCAGTGTGTGATGTGTCTGGACACACACGCAATGTGCAGTGACCGAGTCATGTTGGGCATGTTTTCAGCATTACCTATGCAGCATGTGTCTCAAGTTCATGGATATGGTCCCTGGTCATCGGTATTTTCGCCAACGCTGTGTGGTGCAGATGCAGTGCTGGATTGTCCCCAGGGCCTGGGTGCTATGTCAGACTCTGTTTCCTGTGTTTAGCTATTGTCTCATGCTCTCCATGGTATTTCAGTGGCATGGTGGCTCAACCAACTGTGTGTTTCATGCCCTACATCGGTACCTTGTTTAGTAGATGTTAGGGATCTTCCTTTTCAGGCTATGCAGTGTTACCTATGTCGATTGGACTCATGTGACTGATGTGTACAGCTGTCTGATTAATTTCTGTCTCTCCACCCTGCCCACAGCATCGTCGGGGGACACAGAGGGAGACATGGACACAGGCAAGGCGGAGGGACCGAGCACCAGTGCCAGCCGTGACATCGGGGCTGGCACATCGAGTGGGACAGAGGTGGAGGATAGTGCGGCCGAGGACCTGTCGACTGGCACGTCAGAATACGAAGCTGACAGGTCCGAGGAGGATGTCTCCGAGTGGGCGGTGGCTGCACCAGCAGCTGACAGCGGAACAACACCTCGCACCGCCCCCTCAGTTCCCACCAGCCGCCTCCCACTTGCTCGTGTCCCTTCCCAGCGTGCCCGGTCACAGCATGTCTCCTTCCTGCCAGGCACCGCACCCCCTGCCCCTGTCTCCACTGCTG
The DNA here is from genome assembly GCF_964204655.1 of Triturus cristatus. Taxonomy (NCBI): domain Eukaryota; kingdom Metazoa; phylum Chordata; class Amphibia; order Caudata; family Salamandridae; genus Triturus; species Triturus cristatus. The sequence goes on along the minus strand of NC_140589.1, from coordinate 632,946,155 downwards.
CCGCCAATGCAGAGTCTGTGGACATCCAGCGGCAACTGCAGGTTGGTCAGGCTGCGATCCTTAATGTCCTCCATGCCCACGGCAAAACCCTCACCAACATCGAGGCTTTCTTGGAGGGCATTCATTCATCGCAGGCTGACCAACGCAACTTGCTGAGGTCCCTAGACTCCACACTGACTGCAGCAGTGGGTCTCCTGCAGCGCGACCTCCCCCCACCTACCCCTGCCCCATCCACACTTCCCACTCCCATGCCTGTCCCACGTACACCCAGACGTCGGCATGCACCCACATCAACGGACACGGGCACCACACCAGCAGGGAAGGTCCACCGCACTCCTCCTGACACGCACACACAGGGTGAGGTAGGCACACCCACTGGGTCGGGGGGCAAACGTGTGACACGCAGCCATAGTGGGAGTCCGCATTCCACCCAGTCCACTCCCTCCAAATCCCCTCCCCTCAGCTCTCCTGGCCACATCTCCCCCAAGGACTCCTTCATGGCCGCTCTGTCCCTGAGCCCCACAGTTACACCACCACGCAAGCGGTCAAGGAGGTCCCCGGTCAGGGTGGTTGAGTCTCCCCCCCTGTCTCCACCCTCCCCCGGTGGCGCTGCGATCCATCCCTCTGACCCCCCCCCCCTCCTTGGGGCCTGAGGTCCCTTCGGGTGCAGGGGACTCCCTGGAGGACCTTGCAAAGGTGTGTAGTGCCATCCTGGCCTCCGCCTTTGGCACTGACCCACCCCCTGTGGTGGAGTCCTCCATCCCTGCACCCACAACGCCGCCCCTTTGCCCTGATGTCCCTGCGGTGCCTGTTGCTTCCCCCCCCCCCTGATGCCCTCACCAGTGTGGAAGACGATGCCATTTGACTGTGCAGGCAAGGTAGGGGACACGCATCCCACTGTGTCCCCCATCCAGCTGAGAATCATTGACTGCCCTATGGGCTTTGTGAAGATTGAACTGCCTGCGATCCACGGACATTGTGCTCATGCTGAGTAAAGCTTAATTTTGTTTTCATTATCACACTACTGCTATGCTGGTATTGGTGTTGGTGGGGCTGCTACATGGTTTTTGGTGGTGTGTAAGGGTTTGGGTGTGTGGGATATGTAGTAGTGTACTGCTCATTGGTGGGACCCTGGGATCTGTGTGCCATCACAAGGTGTTGGCTAACTTTCTTTGTTCATGTAAGCAGTTACTGCATGGTGCACTTGTCCCAGGGTGTATTTCTTCCTCTGTGTACCCAGCTTTCTTCCCTGCAGGGTGTTCCCAATGTTTAGCGCAGAGCTGTGTCTACATGAGCTGTGTGTGTGACGGAGCCCTTCTACTTTGGCCATGCATGCAGGGCCATGTCTCCACCTGCAACAATCGTGGCATCCTTGGTGATCACTGTACTTGTGTGTGGATTCTGTTGACATGAGTTCATGGGGACATGTTCCCTTGTAGCCAGTATGCATGTGGATAATTCTGGCCTCACACACATGTGTTACACCCCTCCTGTCTCAGGGCACTGCTGGGAGTGATAGGCACCCACCCCTCCTGTCTCAGGGCACTGCTGGGAGGACTCTGCACACACCCCTCCTGGCTCAGGGCACTGCTGTTAGTGATAGGCACCCACCCCTCCTGTCTCAGGGCACTGCTGGGAGGACTCTGCACACACCCCTCCTGTATCAGGGCACTGCTGGGAGGACTCCACACCCACCCCTCCTGTCTCAGGGCACTGCTGGGAGGACTCCACACCCACCCCTCCTGTCTCAGGGCACTGCTGGGAGTGATAGGCACCCACCCCTCCTGTCTCAGGGCACTGCTGGGAGGACTCTGCACACACCCCTCCTGTCTCAGGGCACTGCTGGGAGGACTCCACACCCACCCCTCCTGTCTCAGGGCACTGCTGGGAGTGATAGGCACCCACCCCTCCTGTCTCAGGGCACTGCTGTTAGTGATAGGCACCCACCCCTCCTGTCTCAGGGCACTGCTGGGAGGACTCCACACCCACCCCTCCTGTCTCAGGGCACTGCTGGGTGGACTCTGCACACACACCTCCGATTTCAGGATATGTACGCTTGGAACATACACGGTGGGGGTACGCTCAATGCATTCGAGGTGAGGGTACGAGTCTACTTACACTGGTGTGGTGGGGGTACGCTCCATGCATACGCGGGTGAGGGTACGGGTCGTACTTACACTGTTGGGGTGTGGGGTACGCTCCTTGCATACGCGGGTGAGGGTACGGGTCGTACTTACACTGTTGGGCTGGGGGGTACGCTCCTTGCATACGCGGGTGGGGGTACGGGTCGTACTTACACTGTTGGGGTGGGGGTACGGTCCGTGAGTCCGCGGGTGGGGGTAGGAGTCGTACTTACACTGGTGGGGGTGGGGGTACGGTCCGTACGTCCGCGGGTGAGGGTTCGAGTCGTACTTACACTGTTGGCATGGAGGGTACGCTCCATGCATATGCGGGTGAGGGTTCGAGTCGTACTTACACTGGTGGCATGGGGGGTACGCTCCATGCATACGCGGGTGGGGGTACGGGTCGTACTTACACTGTTGGGCTGGGGGGTACGCTCCATGCATACGCGGGTGGGTTTACGGGTCGTACTTACACTGTTGGGCTGGGGGGTACGCTCCATGCATACGCAGGTGGGGGTACGGGTCGTACTTACACTGTTGGGCTGGGGGGTACGCTCCTTGCATACGCGGGTGAGGGTACGGGTCGTACTTACACTGTTGGGCTGGGAGGTACGCTCCATGCATACGCGGGTGGGGGTATGGGTCGTACTTACACTGTTGGGGTGGGGGTACGGTCCGTGAGTCCGCGGGTGGGGGTAGGAGTCGTACTTACACTGGTGGGGGTGGGGGTACGGTCCGTACGTCCGCGGGTGAGGGTTCGAGTCGTACTTACACTGTTGGCATGGAGGGTACGCTCCATGCATATGCGGGTGAGGGTTCGAGTCGTACTTACACTGTTGGCATGGGGGGTACGCTCCATGCATACGCGGGTGGGGGTACGGGTTGTACTTACACTGTTGGGCTGGGGGGTACGCTCCATGCATACGCGGGTGGGGGTACGGGTCGTACTTACACTGTTGGGGTGGGGGGTACGCTCCTTGCATACGCGGGTGAGGGTACGGGTCGTACTTACACTGTTGGGGTGGGGGGTACGCTCCATGCATACGCGGGTGAGGGTATGGGTCGTACTTACACTGTTGGGGTGGGGGTACGCTCCATGCATACGCGGGTGGGGGTACGGGTCGTACTTTCACTGTTGGGGTGGGGGGTGCGCTCCTTGCATACGGGGTGGGGGTAGGGTCCGTACATATCCGTCCCCACGCTATGTGATGCTTGTGCGGCCCATACCCAGGCCTTTGCCACGTGGGTGCGATCCATCCCGCCATTGTTGGGGTGACGTGTGTGGGCGTGGTCCGACTCGTACCCACGCTCTTCAGGCGTGGGTACGGGACGTACCTGTCTGGTTGTGTTGCCGGTTCGCGTGGTGACGGACTTCCGTTGTGGCGGTCGCTGGCTTATCAGGACACGCCCCCACCCCCTCGTGGTGACCAGGGCATGGGAGTCAGGTATGTCCAGGCCATGTGTGGTGTGTGACTTATGTGGTTGTTTTGTGGCCTGCCCTGGTCCTGCCACCCCCACCCCACCCCACTTTCCCCCCTCCCTTAGTTATTCTGACCTTCTGCGGCGTCTGCGTCGTAACCTGTAGAGGAGGTGGACTGCTATGAGGGCAGGGATGACTCGTAGGTTCGGGTCCATGTCTGTCCGTCGCGTACTGGTACTCCTTGATCGCGTCGTCCTGTCGCGTACGGGTCCTCCTTGATCGCGTCGTCCTGTCGCGTACGGGTCCTCCTTGGTCGCGTGGTCCTGTGTGTCCGTCGCGTACTGGTCCTCCTTGTTCGCGTCGTCGTCTGTCCGTCGCGTACTGGTGGTCCTTGTTCGCGTCGTCCTGATTTCCCGGCAGTTTTTGGCTGCCGCAAAATATTCACCGTGTGGGGTGACGTCGGTGCGAATCGTGATTCCTGGGTCGTGAATGGCTGGCTGCGAGCGTCCCGACGTCAGGTCGGCGCTTTTCCGGATCGCATTGGTAGGTTTTTTTTGGTCGGTCGGGCTTTTTTACGATTCGTACGGTACTGGTGTACCCGTGCGAATCGTAATTCCTTGTTTGTAAAAATTGACTACCGGGTACGCGTCGGACGGAGATTATGCTCCGTCCGACGGTTCGTACCCGGTTTTTGCCGGATCGTGATCGGCACCCAAATGTACTGTGGGGACACCCTCATGGCAAGCCTAAATGTACACACAGATGTCAGCACACACAGTCCAAACTGCGTTGCATCTGAACCACACACGTGCCAAAAATGTATGAGCAGGATTATTGTAGGTAAAAAAATGACACAGGCTGCAAAGCACGTACATTAAGCACTGGCCAGCATCACAGGGGCACTGCCCAGTGTATTTTAGTCCAGGCAATTCTCACACACAAGTCAGACCTGGCACTGAAAAATCAGAGTTGCACATGTATGCCTCTCCCGCACCCCCCTCCCCCAATACCTGAGTCTATGTGATTTATACAGATCAAGAAGTGACACCTCATATTCAGGGTTACAACAACTGTGCTTGCAAAATTGCTTGATTGACACCAAATCACCTCGTGGGGCTGACAACACATATTTGTGACAAACAACCATCAACAGATTGTTGTGAATAGCCACACAGGCACTGCCCAGTGTGAGTATGCACAAGCAAAATGTTGTATCCCTGTCCAGTGGACACATGTAGCACACATTAACCAAATAAAACTAGGCCAGGGAACAATGCCACAGAGGCAGATCTATGCAGCACACACAGAGAATGTGAACAGTGTTGGATGACACACATGATTAGGAGGCCAGGGTGTCTCAGGGGACTGTAGTGGGCACACTGCTCCATGGTCCTGGAATGAGCTAACTCTACCATGTACAACCGTCATGGCACTATGCATATCTCACACTCATGCACATCATGTCTGAGGCCACAACATTGCACATGCATGCTGCAAGGGTGTCCAGTTGAAAGCTCACACTCCTATGTTGAGAATCAGCATCAGTGACAACATCTATGGACCCCCTACATAGTGAACAGGTCATGGCACAGGCAAGGTACCAACACAAGTCACAGACCACCCTCCCACATGATGCAGAAAGCAATGTGCACTTAGATGTACTGGCACCCTAGATGACCATGTGCAAATGTGATTACACACACACCAGGGGACACATGTCAAGGAGAGAAAGGGATGAAAAAGATCCCCAGGTGACATTTGGAAACAGAAAATGCACTGCACATATGAACTCTGGGAGTGTATTCATGCAAAATAGCACTTCCTAAAGCTGGCGACACATAACACAACAAAAAGCCATGTACCTACCCCCTCCTTGCTGCAGTCTCTCCTCTAACTGCCCATCGAGGTCAGGGAAGACCACCGGCAGGACACGTTTCATGTGGTGGGTCAGGTGTCGGCACCCGCCGTGGCGGCGAGGTGGAGAGAGCTTGAGCTGGACCCGGGCGATCCGCCGGGTCCAGCACCGGATGTCCTGCCACCTCTTGCGGACCTGGGCCAGCTGCGGATCACGCCCCCCCGCAGTCCTTACGGCCCTGACGACGTTGGTCCAGAGGACCCCCTTCTCGTAGGCAGTTACCTGTCAGGATGACAAAGTGACACAACATCAATACACCTGCTCCATGTCCCAGAGACACCCATCAGAACATCTTTGAAATTTTGAACAGGGCATAAGATGCTGACAGGAATAGCCTCATTCACAATATGCAAGTGGCCTGTGTGCAAACGCCAATGCAGTACATGGCATTGAAAGTCTACAGGTGGCATGAGGGGTGCAAAACACTCAATGAACATGCCACACACTGTGCAGCACATGCAACAGCAGGCTAATGGGCAGCACGTGCCATGCAGTCACATGTCCCACTCCACTGACGCACCCTCAGCAAACTAGACAGACACACCCAGCCACTGATCACTGGCCTGTCATTGACTACAGCGGATACAACCCTTACTCTGCACATGTGCCATTTGCCAGGGGGGAGTCACAGGTGTCGTGCCAGCTCTGCAAGTCAGACACAAAGCACGGCTCACTTGTCACATCAGATGGTTAGATCAGTAGCCTTCAACATGCAGCTGTGGTGCAACACTTCACATAGACACTCACCCACATGACAAGGAACATTCACACATGTCAATGTCCATGAGGTCATACACGTCATTTGGACACTCTCATCACAGGTCCACCCAACTCATACACATCTGTGGGTACAGTCACCTGTCACACCGGGGGACCACTGAATCACCTCAGGACAACATGAATAAAAGCCCCCAAGGATTAGCCAGGCTGAATATCTCATGCACTATGCAGTGAAAGTCACTGTAAGCACCATGCAAGTGAGGAGTGCACACAGGAACTACATGATGCACTGCATGAGTGACATAAGCATGCCCCCCCGGGACACACTCTGATCAACATTGCATGTCAGTCCCACCTGGACACAATATTGACAGTCACACAACAGGTGCATAGGCTGGTGTACTGTGGGAGGAAGACGTCCAGCAGGGCCTGATTCTCCTCCAGGGTGAATGGCTGGGCCCTCTCCACAGCACGAGACATGGTCCAGGGAAGCAGAGACAGCAGCAATGTTGTCGACAGGAAAGTTGTGCAAGCAAGTGCCCTCTCATGGCTTCTGGCTGCCTTATATCTGTCTTGCTGAGGGCCATTCATTTTGAGGAGTACATAGTGATTGGTCTGAATCATTCGCATTTTACTTTTACTCCAATCCCTTTAAACATACACCAGTGACAGCATTTGCATCGTTCAAATTTAGAGCATCATGTCAAGTCAACAACCAGTTTGCAACATTGTATTTTGTGGCCAACTGACTTTTCCAGGACACCTGATGGAAAAATTTGAAGAGAAAACTCGGTATCCATGACAACCTGCATGCATTTAGGGCCTAATACCTGTCCCATATGTGTCCCCTACGTAAATTTGAAAGCCACACACAGGTACGGTGCGTTTCACACGTACCCCTACGGCACCAGTTGCACAGTGCGTTTCACACGTACGTGTAGGCACTGGTAGTACACGTACGTGTACTACCAGTGCCTACACGTATGAGTACAACTAGTGCGTAAATGTATGTGTACAAGTACGTGTACGCCATGGTGGTACCTGTAGGCACTGGTAGTACACGTACGTGTACTACCAGGGCGTACACGTATTTGTACACGTACGTGTACGCACTAGTTGTACACGAACATGTACTACCAGTGCCTACACGTACGTGTACTACCAGTGCCTACACGTACCTATACAAGTACGTGTAGGCACTGGTAGTCCACGTACGTGAACTACCAGTGCGTAGACATACGTGTACGCATTAGTTGTACACATACGTGTACTACCAGTGCCTACACGTACCTGTACTCGAATGTGTACGCACTAGTTGTACTCGTGCATGTACTACCAGTGCCTACACGTACATGTACAACTAGTGTGTACACGTACCTGTACACGTACGTGTAGGCACTGGTAGTACACGTACGTGTACAACTAGTGCGTACACGTATGTGTACAAGTACGTGTACGCCCTGGTAGTACACGTACGTGTACTACCAGTGCCTACACGTACATGACTACCAGGGCGTACACGTACTTGTACACGTACGTGTACGCACTAGTTGTACACGTACGTGTACTACCAGTGCCTACACGTACCTCTACACGTACGTGTACGCACTGGTAGTACCCATATGTGTACTACCAGTGCCTACACATACGGGTACGCATTTCACATGCATACAATGGTGATACAGCCATACACATGCTAGGAATGGAGGGCTACGAGTCGCACATGGATGTCCATCAAGTACTTGTCATTGCATACTTTCATGTGCAGGCCCTAGGTGTGTTAGCCAGTGATCTTGCACAGGTCCTCTCATCTAGTTGCACAATTGATGTGTTCTGACCTGTGGACACATGTTATGTGTGATGGGGCACAATGTGGCACACATCACCTTGACACTTGCCACATGTGTGTCTGTAGTCCAACTGTGTCATGCATAGCAGCAGTGGGTGGCACAGTCATCAACACCCGCACCTGTCTCCTGATGCCAGTGACAGGGACACTTTATCAACTGACCTGTCACGATCAGCGTGCCCCTTTGGGACTATGTCGGCTGTGTGTCATGTGTTCACATGAGCTTCATGTCAGTGTCCCATCAACGGCATCTGCTGTTGGTGCATCCAACTGGGGTCTGTGTGGAGATGGGCATGTAACACATCTACGCACACCATGCCACATGTGGATTCCCAAGGCTGTAGGGTCTGTGTGCATGGGACATCATATATTTTCAGTCATACATGTGTTTGTTGTCTCAATGGCTGTGTCTTTGTGTTGTCACGTGTACCCCTTCATCGCACTGTGTTTGACATGTACATTTGACATTCCATGTGACCTGTGCGTGTGCCTTGCAGTCAGCTGTCTGGATGAGATGACATCCTTCAAATGCAGCTATGTGGTTGTGTGTCACTCCGGTGATATCTGTGGCTCTTCACTCAGACTGGCCCCCAAATCTTTTCAGGGCATGTCATGTTGACTTGACAATCAACAGGTGCATCATGCATTTTGTAGGCATGCCAGCAAGCTGCCATCTGTGTCCTGGATGTATTGCACACACCCGACTCCATAGTTACCTGATGTGTATTAGCAGTGTAGCATGTGCTATGTTCATTGACGTTGATGTTTGCCGACTCTCAAGCTTCATTCTTCAAAACTATGTTTTGCAGGGCACCACCTGTCCCAAGACTAGTGCCAGGCTTGGGTGCCATGAGGGAACGTGCCTGCATCCGCTGTTACAGATTCACTCAACAGTTGATTGAGGACCTGACAAACAGGCTGGTACCACACCTCCAACCGCAACACAGGTATCCTACTGCGCTGACCCCCAAGATGAAGGTGATGGCAGCCTTACATTTTTTTGCCACAGGTACGTTTCAATTGACCATAGCTGATGTGGGTGGGATGTCCCAGACTATGTTCAGCCGTGTCCTGCATGATGTTTTAGCAGCCATGTTGGAGCACCTTGATGAATTCATCAAATTTCTGAGTCCAGAGGGGTTGAGGGATGTCAAGGGGGATTTCTATGCCCTGGGTGGGATGCCCCATGTAATTGGGTCCATTGATGGTACACATGTGGCTTTTGTACCACCACAGGCACAGGAACAAGCCTATCACAACCGCAAACATTACCACTCGATAAATGCCCTTGTGGTGTGTCTTGCTAACACGCTGATTTCCCAAGTCTGAGCACATTTTCCAGGATCAGCACACGATGCCTACATCATGATGCGTAGCAGGGTGCCACAAATGATGCTGTGGCTGCACAACGAACGAGCATGTCTTGTTGGTGGGCATAGTCTTTTTGCCCTATGTGTTGCGGTATCTTTGTCTCTTACGGCATCTCGTGATCCACTTATTAACATGATGTTTCCATGTAGGGGACTCTGGCTATCCCAACATGCCATGGCTGCTGACACCTCTCCGCAACCCAAGAACAGCTGCAGATCACCGGTACAACGATGCACATGGCCAGACCAGGCGAGTGATTGAGAGGACGTTTGGACTCCTGAAGAGCCGATTCCGGTGCCTGGACAAGACAGGCGGGTCCCTCCATTATGCCCCGGAGAAGGTCTTCAAAATCTTCATTGTGTGCTGCATGCTGCACAACATGGCAGTTGAGAAGGCAGTGCCACTCATCCTGGATCCAGATGAGCAGGAGCATCCACCCGTGGAGGATCAAGGGCTTGATCACGAGGCTAGTGATGATGAGGAGGAGGGGGATGATATCCGGAGTCAGCTCATACGCAACTTCTTCTCATAATGTTGAGTCACTGGCTATGAGTGTGCAAGCTTGTAGCGTTGAGTGGCATGTGTTGCAATGTGTGTGTCCAGCTGACTGAATGCAAAGTGACTTGGATGTGTGTTCTGATGTGTCACTCGAGTGATGATGTCACGCAACACAGTTTTGCCGAGAGACTTGATTGGCAATTTACATGTGTCCAACATTGTTGCTGTTTTGTACACTTTCATGTGTGCATTGAGAATCTCTTTTTGGTGACTTCTCGTGTGTCTGTCATTCCCAGGTATTTGGCACCTTTGGTCTGGTCGTGTCATCGTTGTCCTCCTGCTATTCCTCGTGTGGATTGCAACGTGTGCTGAATCAGCGTTCCATGCACGGACATGTGGAAATGTCAGTTTGGGTAAGTATTGCAGCAAGGCTTTTTTGTGGTGATACAGGTTGTGAATGTGTGATGACTGCTTCTGTGCATGTAGTGGTACCATGCATACATGTCTTCTCACCATGGAGCATATGACATGTAGCATCACTCCCATGATATGATAGTCAGCCTTCTTGACAGTCATCTGTAGTGGAATATGGCGTCTGATGAAGGCTTCAATGTGTGTGTACCTTGGCTCAGAAACATTGCAGATGCTACGGGTGGACATAGTGGGGGACATCACAACAACATGCTCTATGGGGAATCGCAGCCTCTCCGCGTGCAGCAGGATGTGTTTTGCTCATCCCCTTACCTTGTGTGCCAGTTCATTGGGATTGTTATCATCCGTGTTGTGAAGGGGGGGTCCAGCGTATGTCCCACATGTTCTGTCAACTGACCTGTGAGTCTGTTAATATGGAGGCATATCCCTTTGTGTGTGTATGTGGAATAAAGGTGTTCAGCACAATCCAAAGTGCCTCATCTCGGTCACTGCAGATCTCTTACAAGTTTGCATGCGTCATCTATGGCAGAATTGACAAAGATTGAGCATATGAGTGTATGTGTACTTTGGCAACATTCATGCAGTGCTTCATGGCTAATGATCTCTATTGTGCATGACGTACCTGGTTGTGTATGTATTTGTGCAGGTTGCTGCCCACAACGGGACGTGAATGCCTGCTGATGGTGTGTCTCCTTTGCGCATCTCCGCATTTTGTTGCCTGACACAGTGGCTGTCATTTATGGTGATTGATCATACACTTTCTGGGAGTGACCCATGAGTGAGCTGATACTCCTTCCTTGACATACACCTGTTGCACTGTGCCTTGCAGACCTCCTTGTCTTTGTCTGTTGATTTTTGCATGATTTCTAACCCCTTCCGCCTGCTGCTGCCTCACCTGCGGCCCGCCACTCCTAGTGCCCTGATTCTGCAACCCCCATGCCTCAGAAATGCTCAGCCCTTCCCCCTCCACCCATTTGTAATGCAGCCAGCAGCTTTTCTGTGCCACTGTAGCCCCAGCGCCGTGCCAAAGGCCGGACTGTCTGCGCCTGCAACATGCACAGTGCACGACCCTCTAGTCTTTGCATGACCCACGTCACACAACAGGCTCATGCTGCAGCCACTCTCCAAGCAATGTCCTTGTGACAATCATCCTCCTGCCATCAGGCAACCCTTAAGCACACACACGACACCTTCGCATGCTGAGTGTGCTACTCCAACTGCCTACACAGCGCTGCCCAGCCTACCAGACCCTGTCATTCCAACCAGGTTATGTGCCTCCTACTCCACACCCACTCATCCACCAGCACGCCATTGGACTCTGTTACCTCCTCAACACTACAGCCCCACACATCACCTTCATGACAGTAACCTGGACAAAAGCATCCTCAGCACATGACGTCTTCATTGCCATCTCAGATGGATCCAAGATCACCCGCAGGGATGCCAACACCACTCCCGAGGGCTGAATTGGTAATAATTCACCCTCAGAGTCACAAGTCCGGGTTCGCAGCAACTCCCTAGCAACCCTCGGAGTAACACTCATCTACAGATCTGCAGGCCTACATCCACAATTCCGCTAAGCCATCAACACGTACATCTGCACGCAGGCCCTCACCTCCACAGGCTACATGTGGCTGGGGGCCAGTAACTTCTTGCTGGAGGGGACACACACCACCATCCATCATTGGTCCATCAACATTTGAATCCACGTCTCCAACAAGCAACACAGAGCCACTCACCCCGCTACCGATCCCTCAAAGATGCCTGATGTAAGTCGCCACAGACAAGCTGTGTGGGACACTCAAAACACCACCACCCCACCCTGCAAACTCACACACTGGATCAGCAACTGATCCATCAATCTTGCCACATTGATGTACTTTCCTGTGAAGCACAACAACTGTTAAGGCACCTGGGACAAGGCAGACCTACTGGACTCCTACAGACCTAGCCGGACTCTTGTGCAAACCTTGCAACACAAAGATACATCATTTTCCTTACAGCCCTGGAAAACACCACACACAGCCATCACCATATCATCAGCAAGGCCAAGTGGAGATCCTTCAGATAGTGCTGAGACACCCAAACACACGACATCAAGTAGCTCATCAGCATTGTGAGTGAACTGACAGCAGATCTCCATCCAAGACACCCCACCCTTGCAAGGCAGATACCACTGCAAGCTCATGGCCATACACAACAGCCTTGACACACAGAGGCAGACAGCACTATTATCCGCTGGACAAACCCCTCTCAGGTCATGGACTCCCATCAGCAGCAAGTACACAACCGGGATCATGTGCACCATCCACTCCATCAGGCCACTTCCCACACAACATCTCAACCACATCATTCGCCATCCTTGAAGCCCACGTCCTGCGTGTCATGAATGTCTCCTTTGAGTTAGCCACCTTCCATGGCTGCACAAGGCATGCAGAACCCCAGGCCCTTCTTAAACAACGGACGGCAGAACTGCAGGATCTCCTGGTAAATCAGCCTACTTCCCTACCCAGCAAATGTCACCAGGAAGACACTCAACTAGCAACTGACCAATTTCCTACATGCAACCAGCTCCAGCCAACTGGCACCAGACCGTTTTACACAGTAATCACACCACTGCAACCGTCATCATTGCCAACACCAACGACTACTTTGCCCTGCTCAACAATGATGAGGCCACCACCCTTGACCTCTCAACACCATTCTACACCATGTGCTACCACACTGTTAGCTCACACATCTCCACCACTGGTATCCAGAGGAGGGCCCAGGATTCACTCAGGAAGTACCTCACCAGCAAGGCCCAGGGAGTCTGCCTCCACCCTGCAACATGTAGTACACTGGGGTCATCTGGTCCATGCCACAGGGCTCTTCTCTCAGCATGACGATCTTCAATGTCTCTATGACCCCCCCTCTCTACCATCACATGCGCACACAACCTCATCATCATCTGGTATGCCATTGACACCTAGCTGCTCCTCAAACTCACCAAAGAGCCAGCCATTGCCAGATCCAAACTTCAAGAAGGCATGAGATCCGTTGATGAATGGCTGAACATAAGCCATCTGAGGCAGGACTTGGACGGGACAGAGGTCATCATCTGAGGATTGTCCCCTTACGGCTGGGTCAACTCCTTGTGTCCCACTGGTCTGTGCACCGCACCAGCACCCAGTGGCCACGCAGGCAAGCTGGTGTTCATCATGGACCCATCGCTCACAATTAACATGCAACTCACCAACACCTGTACCTCATGCTGCAACACCCTCGACATGCTGCTGATGACCCCCAGATAGATCCACTCCAAGGCAAGACAGACCGTCCCCCTGGTCCAGGACACCAGCCGGCTCAAATACAGCACCGGCCTCTACAGAGGACAACAGCAAACATGCAGGAGAACTTATCCACATCCAGAGTGCATCTGCACACCTCATCTGCAACATCCCCCGCCCCAGCCACATCACCGTCCACCTGAGAGAGGTACAATGGCTCACTATGTGCTGCAGGATCACGTTCAGACTCCTCAACCACACTCAGGAGGCAGCCCACAACCCCAGACCCAAACCGACCTTGGACGTGTGTCATCCAACACCCCGTTGGCCCTACTCCATGCAGCCCACCTTGCCCTGGCCACCATTCATCACATCCACATAACCTCTGCATGCAGGAGATAGTTCTCCCACCTCGCAAAACAGACCTGGTACTCCCTCCCCGGGCACATCAACATGACCCATGACCTCTACACCTTCATGTAACTCTACAAAATTGGTCTGTCAGAGCAATATAGCAAGCCCCCCCTCAGCAGCTTGAGGCCATCACGGGTGAGTGTTAGGCTCCATGTCTGTATTTTGTGATACATTGTGAGCCATGTATGTCCTCGACCGGATTCAGATCCAAGTGTATGGATGGCTGGAGTTAGTTCCACACTCAGGCATACTTTAACATATCCCCACACGTAGGTTGTGGACTCATGCTAAATGACTGCAACATGAAATTTCAATTATTAAATGTTTAATTTCGAGCTCTGGAGCGTGATTTGTGCACAGAAAATGGGGAAATGCAGGGACCATAGAATCCAAAGTTCACAGTGGGAGATGGGATCCTTGGCATTTGAAGTCATCAGAGTCCAGCCCACAGTGTTTGGCATCATTGGTCAGACTGTGACCAGCAAGTCCATGTGGCAGATGATGTCAGTCAATGGGGTGATGCTGTCGCACATGAGGGCCAGATGACCTGGGAGATGTGGATGGCCCGCTGCCTCTCATGGTCTTTTCCGTGGACGACCAACCTTCCTCCGGGGACCCTCAGATGCAGGCCTTGACGATGTTTGGGACGCTCCGTCGGACAAATCCTCCTCCTCCTCCCTCCCTGTGGCTGGTGCTGGTCTGCGCCTGGTGTCACAGGGAGGGTTGCCCATGTTGTCGGCAATCCGACGGAGTAAATGGCTTATGTCCCTTTGCACCGCCAGGAGCTCAGCCAGTCTTGCCTCCATCCATCCTTGGTGTTGTTGTTGACTGGCGTGTTGCTCAGCCTGCTGGTTTTTGATCGCTGTGAGGGTCCCCACTACCTGGCTGATCTCCCTGGTGCCTCCATGATGTTGTGGATGTGTGACATACCGGTCCCTTCAGCTGGCTGGTCAGGTTCTCGCCTCCGCCTGCCTCCACTCCCGCCACCCCTGCCCACACGAGCCGGGCCTGCCTTTGTGGGCACATCGGGTCGACGGGACCCCTGAGGGATGGCAGTGGTGGTGTTGTCTGCCTCCTCCTGGGTGCCCGCCGCACCTTGTCCCTCCTGGTCAGACTGGCTCTGTTCACTGCGGGCAGGGCTCCTGGGTGTCTCCTGTGATGTGGCAGGAATGGGGGTGGTGGTTGGCACAGATGTTCCTGAACCAGGTGCTGCAGGGGCTTGGACACCAGAGGGTCCAGGTCGGTCGGGGTCATCCGTGGAGTGTTGAGAGGTGTCGCTGCTGGTGGGATACGGTTCCTCCCGAGCCTGTGACTGTGATTCTTTCCCCCCATTGTTGGGGGGATGATCATCACGTTGCCCTGTGTGTGAGAGAGAGACAATATTAAAGCTGTTTAATGCAACATGCATGTTTCATACACATTCAAGTTGGCACAGTTCCTCCAGGTAGTTGTATGTGCCTAGCATTCTCCTCAATGTTCACTTGTGTATGGGTATGTTGCGGGGGACAGATTGATATGTTCGCCTGAGTCTTTGACATGTCCATTTGTGGCTTGGATGCTCCTTCGGCTATGTATTGGTGTTGTTGTGTTACATGTCCATTGTGGCAGTGGGTAAATCCATTGCCTGTCCTGGTGGTGTGTGCTTGTGTAAGGGGTGTGTGTGACAGGGCCTGCTGGTGGGTGTAGTGTGATTTGGCACTGGGGATCCAAGGTGATGTATCTGTCCCCCCCATGGAGCATGCTGCCATGACAGTGAGTGTGAGTTCCTATCCTAGATATCTGACCTTGTTGTGTTGGTGTTTGTGTTTGCACTGGTCACAGGAGGGCCTTGTGCTGCCTACACCAGGGTCAAGTGTGAGCTATCTTATCAGTACTTTCCCAATCCCTGGGCATTGTGCATGGTGCATGGGTATGTAGCTGGGCCATATGGGATGAGGGCAATTGTGTCTGATTTGGAATTCAAACATGTGTTTTGGTGCACCCACCCTACCAGCATACGGGACATCCATTCTTTGGTTGGTGCTTCGTGTAGCATGGGACATGGCATGGCCTTGCTTTCTCAATGGGCCATACACATGTTATTGGCATTCGCGTTGTTTGTGACTGTGGTTCTGGCGGGTGAGGGCTTGGGGGTAGTTGCGTGCATTAGGTGTAGTTGGGGTGTGGATGCCATTACCTCCATGTTACGTAAGTGGTTTGCGTACTCACCAGGCTCTGGAGGTCCTTGGAGTCCATGTAACCCCACCGGCGGAAGCATGGCCATCAACTTCTCCTCCCAGTGATGGTAATGTACTGGTCTGCGGGGCGCGCCACCACCAATGATGTTGGTCTGGGCGTGCTCTACATTCATTTTTCTCTTGACCGCCCTCCGCAGATCGTACCACCTGGCTTGGCATTCATTCCTGGTCCTTCTGATGGGTGCGACAGCATTCACCCTCTCGACGATCCTCTGCCACAGGCATGATTTTTCAGATATGCTGGTCTGTCTGACCAATGTTCCAGACAGCTGTGGCTCGACTCTGATGACTTCATTGACAAGGATGTCTAGCTCCTCCCTTGTGAACTTTGGATTCTTGTCGGTGGGCATGGTGTGGGGTGAGGGTGTGGATGGTTGTGGGTGTGTGGGTCTGAATGTGACGGTGTGTGTGTGAATGTGGAGAGGGGCTATGTGTGAAGGGGTGTTTGTGTAGGTGTATATGTTTAGGTGGATGGGTGCAGTGGTTTGTGTGTGCTCTGTAGCAGTGGTGAGTCTGTTGCAAAGGCTCATGGTTTGTGTGTGTGGTCCCTTTTTATTGGTCCATTTGTGGGTGGGTCTCAGTTTGATGTTTTGGTGGGTGTGTTATAAGGGGTGGTTGTGAGGTTGCCCCTCTGTTTGCCTGTTTGGATGTGTCCAGGTCAGTCATTTTCTTTTTTTGTGCAGTGTAGACGTGTTTTGTGGTGTTGTGCGAGTCGAATAGGCCCTCCTTGTGCTGTTTTACAGTGTCCGTGGTTCAGTACGGTACAGGGGTACGAGTCGTACAGCCACACACCCCCATGCGTTGTGTATGTACGGCGGGTACACGGACATTGCTATGTACGGTGCGTACACCCCATTGCTTCTGTACGGTGCGTGTGGGTAGACTGCCATCGCGTATGTACGGTATGTACCCGCAACATCGCGTACCCTCAACATCCACCGTACATACGCGATGTTGAGGGTACGCACCGTACATTCGCAATGGGGGTACGGTGCGTACATACACGCTGGGGGTACACACCATACATTTGCACTGGGGGTACGGTGCATACCTACATGCTGGGGGTTCGGTGCGTACCTACGCGCTGGGGGTACGCACCGTACCTACGCGCTGGTGGTACGCACCGTACATTCGCACTGGGGGTACGGTGCATACCTAAGTGCTGGGGGTACGCACTGTACATTTGCACTGGGGGTACGGTGTGTACCTACGTGCTGGGGGTATGCACCATACATTTGCGCTGGTTGTTCGGTGCGTACAAACTTCGCTTCATGGCGAGCAAAGTCATTCCCCGTGTACGGGACGTTTTCCGTACGAATCGTAAATTGTAACGCCGGTCTGGATCGTACTAGTACGGTCGGACTTCATTTTTACGATTTGTACGGAGAAGTGTCCGGGTCCGTCTCGTACTAATTTTCCCGCTACGATTCGTACGGATCGGGCCGATCCGTATGTACTTTTTCCCGTACGGATCGTACTTCACGGGTCGGACGTGACTTGTACGATTTGTACGGAAAAAAATACGGATACGAGTCGTACGGGAAAAAAAATTCCAGGATCGGAATCGACACCCTTGTTGTGGGGCAGTATTTCTGTTCCTCTAGCAAGATGACCATTTGGTCTATGCCCAGGATATTGATTAGCTTCAAAGAATGCCTACCCTGTCACAGGAAAATGTGATCCGAAACCTAGGCAGGGTCCTTCTTTTTACTCTAACCAGGCAGGCCCCAATCCCAGTGGAAATAAAGATGTCTCCAGAACTGATTTAGAGTGACCACATGGGAAGGGTTGTTCATTTCACTGTCCACACCTCTGGGGTTAAAACACAGGGGCTGTACAAGGGGAGAAGGGTTTCACTATCTTGGGTTTAGGTAGATGGCATCACTGTGGGATTGTTTGCAGTAGGGCACACAGGAAGTGCTGCAAAAGAGGTTAGGGTAGCCCCTTGGAACTTTAACCTTTTTAGTTAGGGAGAAACTAGGAGTCACCCCCAATCACAAGGTGGTGCCAGGCATAAATGTGATGCCCACAGTACCCTCCTAAGAACACTACTGCGCCTGTAAAGATCAGAAGTGGACTGAACCTGCACTCTGAGACCTGTGAAAAACATACAAGACTGGACCTGCTCCATGCCCTGGCGTAATTTCAATTATGCCGGTATGATCAGAGTAATTTTGGTAATTTCGCGTTACTGATAATAACACATTTGCTCCTGGGTGTATAACTGAGAGTAATTTTGGGGAAAAGAATCCTATCACAAGAGCACATTTAGCAAATGTGAGTGGCTACTCATGCTCGCGAGCCGTTTTCTGGTTCTGCTACATTTAGGACACGAGGATGCATTTTGCATGAAGAAAACAGCGCAAGATACTAGGAGTAAATTGGGGGCGAAAAACCTACCCCTAGAGCACATCTAGTGAGCGAAAGTGTATGCTTGCACTCTCTCTTCATGTTTTGTTTAATTTTGCACAATTTCTTATCTCGAAACACAATCAAGTCCATTTTGAATGCAAAAGGGCATTTATGAGTTAAGCTGTGGTGCACAATGCAGAATTACTCTTCTCATGTAATTATGCGGAAGCTCGCATAATACTTGGGTGATTCCATGTGATTAAGCTACACTGAATTACACTAGTTATGCACACCCCTAACCAGCTCTCCCTCTCGTACCCAGTACAAAGAGATAGACTCTAAGGGTCATAGGACTGACCTACTGTTCAAGCTACAGGACAGAGCTAGCTGAAAGAAGACTTTCCTACAACCGCCCAGCTGACCTAGTTGTCTCTTCTGGAATGAGCCTTGACCCCCTCAAATGCTGCTTCCAAGATCCTTGGACCCTTGGATGCGTCAAAGTGTACACCTCTCAACATATCCAGAGAAACTTGGGACTTAGAAGCCAAAGACTTTCAGGGTACTCATACCAATCTGACCAGCGTATTCGATGAAGGCACATTGCTGTTGGGCTGAAGATTCAGGTTGCTGCCACTCTGAGCTGTTCAGCAGCCGCAAATCCGATTTAGTCGGAACCTCGAAGAGAAGGTATGCAGTCCTGTGGAGCCGTGTTCATCTAGATGCTGCCCCCTTGCCCTCTGAAAGATTCCAAATTCCGAAAAAGTGACTATGGGGCTAATTTAGAGATTGGTGGATGTTGTTGTCCTGTCAGAAACCATTTGCGAACCCTTCCTCTGTCATGTAAGTCTGTTTGCCTTATATACAGTTTGGTGGTTTGATGAACTACATTCTCTCTTGCTGACGTGGAGCATGGAAAGCACCAGTGATAATGATGGTTACAGCTGCTGTATGGAAGGAAACAGGGGAGGCTTGAAGGGTGAGAGCCCCCTAGCCTCTGTTTATCCAGCAAACACTTCATAGGCCCTGGGCTATTGACCCTGGGTGTTGATTTGCAGTGAAGGTGGCCAGGAGTGCTCATGCTATCATTGGGTGCTGCTGCAGATACCTCGCAGGAACTGGCCTACTGCATGCCTCATTCCTGGTTTGATGGGTTCGGTAGCTGACTCTCAGGACATCAAGGCTTCTGGAGGAGGGTGTGCCTGAAGCCAGGATTAAGGTCCAAATGCAATGTCCTTCTGCAGAAGGCCTTAGTATCAGTAAGTACGGTGGCAGTGATGGTAAAGTGACAGCGGAAACAACAGAGAAGCTCCGTCCGCATCTCACTCCTTTAACAGTCTATGGCTCAAACAGCCCCATAAAGCAGCTTGCAGAGAAGAGGCCTGCTCAAAGCTTTATCCCACACTTTTGGTGAGTTAAAGAGCTTGTGGGGTAACCAGAGGGTGGGCCCAAATTGAACTATTTCAGCAGACCAGAACAAAAACCGAACTTGATTTTTGCATAAAGTGACTTCAACCAACTTAACCGCTAACAACATAATATAGGGGCTTGTTAGGAAATTGCCACATGATAAAACAGCACCTATGATTGAAGATGCAGCCCTTAAAATTCCCGACACTTTTACAATCATAGTAATCACCGTGAAATACGTGGCATTTATGGCACATTTTAAAGCTTGAACTACATTTCGAATTAGCCTTTTGGAAGCAACATATTTCCTCAGTACAGACATAGTACTATCACACACAGTTGTGACTGAGGGTCACATCAATCACTATGCTCAGCGCTATAGTCTACAGTACAAAGTAAGCTGATTTAACTCACCTATACATCTGGTATCTGTCACCCGACCTGGAGAATTCCAACACTCACCCACCTAAACTAAGGGGCACCAACATTTCCAATTTACTGTAGGCAAAGGATGTGGTGTTATTCAGTAAAATGAGAATTAGCCCTCGAAAGTTAATCAACAAGGTCGATGATCATACAATTCATAATAACCTTGAGGTCAACATTGACAAAACCAAAGTTGTAATCTGAGAAAAGAAAATCAAAAAATCTGGAACATGGAGTATCAATGGTAGGGAAATAGCCAAGAAACAAGAGTCTAAGAGGCACATGCATCAAACCATTTTGCAATAGCAAATAATGCGAATCACAAACTTCGGCCATTTGCAATCACAGAATGGTCTTTTGAGATGCATGTACCTTTTTACCAATTCGCAATTAAGGAAATCGCTATTTTTTGTGATTCCCTTAATTGCGAATGCAGTTAGGGAATTGCAAATTGCGATCCCCTAAATGCGATGCATTATGCAATCGCAAATTGCATTTTCGCAATTTAGAATCGCAAATTACCATCAACTTCAAGTTGATGGTAATTTGCTATTCCTTTGAAAAATGCAAATAAATGCATTTTCCAAAGTGCATTGTGGTGCACACACATGCCCCTAGGGCATGTGTGTGCACCACAAGTGAATACCTACCTTTTTTGGGCGGTGCTTCAGGGTGGCCTTTTGGCCCCCTTGCACCCTTCAAATTGCATGCGCAATTTGCAAAAACCTATTTGGTACTCGCAAATTGCGCATGCAATCCCGGCCCATAGGAATGAATGGGAAACCATTCCTTAATTGCGAATCGCCATTCTCTTGATACATCTGTAACTTGGCTTTAGTGTTGGGATGGAATTTTTTATGGGGGATAAGGTCAGGATCACCTTGGGTGGAAGTCGGAATTGAAAGGGTAGATATTGGCTTTTGCTGTGGTAGAGGAAGTAGGGAGGTGTCTATTGTGTCAGTGTGTGTTTGTAAGTGTTGTCTTTTTGTGTGGATTTTTGTGGTTCCTTTTGTGTGTGGGAGTGTGTATTTTTGTGGGTTACTTTGCATGTGAGTGCACGTTGTTGTGTGTTTGTTTCTGTAGATGTGTATGGTTTAGTTTCTGAGTGTGTTTGTTTATTTTTGAGTAAAATCCTGTTTATGTTTTTTGATAGATGTTTTTGTATGTTTGGCTGCATGCTATTCTGTTTTTTGGGTGCTTTGTGGACATCTGCTTCTGTGAGTGTGTAGGTGTTTGTAATGTGTTTGTGGCAGGGTGGGTTTAGAGGTACATGTCGTTTAGTAGCAAGAAATAGTTTAGGAGTATGGGATAAAACAGGATGACTCATGGGTTTTGAGGAAAGTGTAATTTTTAGAACAGTGGAGGGTTTAGGGTTATGGGTAGAATTAGGTTGGGAAGTGGGATTTGGGCTAAGGGTAGTTTTAGGAGCAAGGAAGGGTTTAGGATATGGAAAGAATCAGGTTGGCTAATGGGTTTGGGGGTAATGGTAGTTTTAGAGAGGTTTCAGGTGTATGGGAGAAAGTAGGATGTGTAGTGGGTTTTCAGGTGAGGATAGTTGCGGGAATATGTAGGGTTGTGCCATGTGTTTGTGTTTTCTTTTATGTAGTACTTGTTGTTTAGGTGGATGTTTGTAGGTTTGAGTCTTGTGTGTTTGCCTGCATGTTGTTTTGTTTTGGTTTCAGGTGTTGAATGTGTGTGCCTGGCCTCTGTTTTCTGGATTGTCTGGACTTTCTTCATGAGTTGGGTTGTTAGTCCTACATAAAGGGAGTTGAGTTGCCGTAGTCGAGTCTGCTAGTGACAAGTGCCTACGTGACAGTTCGCCTGGTGTTGGCCGGGATCCATTTGAAATCCTTCCTGAGCATGTGAAGCATGAGAAAGCAGGCGGTGGAGAAAGAGCATACTTGTTTCTTCATGGATAGCTGTCTTTCGAGGATTATGCAGAGGTTGTGGGTCTGTTCAGTGGGTATTGGGGTTGGGCCCAGTTCTGTGGGACACCATTTGATGTTCCAGTGTGTGCCCTTCCCTTTCCTGAGGGTGAGTACTTCTGTCTTGACGGTGCTGAGTGTGAGACAGTTGTTCTTCATCCAGTTGGCAATGTCTGTCATGCATCTTTGGATCTTGTCTTTGATGGTTCTTGGATTATTAGTCAGAGAGAGGATGAGTTGGGTGTCGTCTGCGTCGAATATGATGTTGAGTCCATGTTTTTTTTACGAAGGTGGCCTGGGGGATCATGTATGTGTTGAAGAGGGTTGGGCTGAGGGAGGAGCCTTTAGGTGCCCTGCAGGTGGTGTTCTTGGTGAGCAAGGAGTGGGGAGGGTGGATAATTTTCAGCGTTCTTTCTTTGAGGTATGATGTGATCCACTTGAGGGCTGCTCCTTAGATTCGGATCTGATGATGCCTGTTGATCAAAGTGTGTTGGAATACGGTGTAAAAAGCTGCTGAGAGGTCGAGAAAGATGAGGGCCACTGTTTCTCCCTGGTCTAGAAGCCTTCAGATGTCATCTGTGGCTGCGGCTAGAGCTGTGTCAGTGCTGTGGTTTCTTTTGAATCTGGATTTGGATGGGTCAAGGAGGCCGGGGGTCTCCAGATGTCTGGTAAGCTGGATGTTGATTGCCTTTTCTGAATGGTAGAAAATTGTGTTCTACAGCACAATTTGGCCCAAGCAAAGTTTAGTATTATGTAAAACACTAAACCTAAGTCATTTATTGCCAGCCTGCATTTTCCACAAAATAGCTACATTATTCCAGAACAACAAAACTTGGTGCTGGTCATTAGCTTTCATAAAAAATCACCCAAATCACCACTATTTATCCATTATTCTGTATCAATCATTCTGTATGCTATTTAAGGGTCTGATGTATATTTTGGAGGACATGTTACTCCAGCACAAACATGATGGATATTGTGTCTACAGTATTACAAATATTTTAAATAGACGTGACAAAAAGATCTGCAAGAGAAGTATGCCAGCTGACGGTCCATAGGTGCCATAGTCTGAATTGCAGGAAGAAGTGGGAGGACCATAGGCAGTGGATTTGAATAACTGCTTCTCAGACGCTAGGAAGGTCCTCCCAAAAAACAAGGCATATGTGGCTGTCCCAAGGCCCCTGAAGATCTATTTTCTTGCGATTTGTAAAGAACTTATTAAGGAACAACCAATCCTAAATGATAGCGTTAGTAAATGATGTCTCTGCCTTACTCCAAATCACCTGCCACAGGAGGAGCGGTTTCATGTATAAATATTCTCAATCGGAGTCACACTCGACTTTTTATGAACAATAAGGTGCCGATTCCGATCCTGGAGAAATTTTCCCCGTACGAATCGTATCCGGATTTTTTTCCGTACGAATCGTACAAGTACCGTACAAACTGGCAAGTACGATACGGATGGGAAAAAATACATATGAATCGCATTGGGAAAAGTCCCCGACACGTCCTCGGGTCGGAAAATGTTTCCGACACATCCTCGGACGATTTACCCTACGAATCGGAAAAATGAAGTCCGACCGCGCAAGTACGATCCGTCCCGTCCTTCCAATTTTACAACATTATGGAAAATACACCGTACGGACCGAACTGCAATAGCAACCATGGAGACATGTGCCCGCATACGCGCCGAACCTCCCCCCAGACCCCGCGGATGTACGAGTCGTACCCCCACCCGTGTATGTACACCCGTGTATGTACGAGTCAAACCCCCACCCGTGTATGTACGAGTCGTGCCCCCACCCGTGTATGTATGAGTCGAACCCCCACCCGTGTATGTACGAGTCGTGCCCCCACCCGTGTATGTACACCCGTGTATGTACGAGTCGTACCCCCAGCCGTGTATGTACACCCGTGTATGTACGAGTCGAACCCCCACCCGTGTATGTACACCCGTGTATGTACGAGTCGAACCCCCACCCGTGTATGTACGAGTCGGACCCCCACCCGTGTATGTACACCCGTGTATGTACGAGTCGAACCCCCACCCGTGTATGTACACCTGTGTATGTACGAGTCGTACCCCCACCCGTGTATGTACGGTGCGTACCCCCAGCGCTACGTGCTGGGGGTACGCACCGTACATACACGGGTGGGGGTATGACTCGTACATACACGGGTGTACATACACGGGTGGGGGTACGACTCGTACATACACGGGTGGGGGTTCGACTCGTACATACACGGGTGGGGGTTCGACTCGTACATAGACGGGTGTACATACACGGGTGGGGGTACGACTTGTACATACACGGGTGGGGGTTCGACACGTACATACACGGGTGGGGGTTCGACTCGTACATACACGGGTGTACATACACGGGTGGGGGTTCGACTCGTACATACACGGGTGTACATACACGGGTGGGGGTTCGACTCGTACATACACGGGTGGGGGTTCGACTCGTACATACACGGGTGGGGGTTCGACTCGTACATACACGGGTGTACATACACGGGTGGGGGTTCGACTCGTACATACACAGGTGTACATACACGGGTGGGGGTACGACTCGTACATACACGGGTGGGGGTTCGACTCGTACATACACGGGTGTACATACACGGGTGGAGGTACGACTCGTACATACACGGGTGGGGGTTTGACTCGTACATACACAGGTGTACATACACGGGTGGGGGTTCGACTCGTACAAACACGGGTGTACATACACGGGTGGGGGTTTGACTCGTACATGGTCTGGGGGGGGTTCAGCGCGTACCGGGCCCCCAATTCCGCTCGCATCGCGCCGTACTTCGCTTTTCCGGCACTTTTTGGGTGCCGTAAAAATATTGCCGTCCGGACTGGTGTCGGTTCGAATCGTACTTCCTTGTTCGTGAAACGGAGCCTGACTGCGTCCCGACGTCACGTCGGCGCTTTTCCAGATCACATTTGTATGTATATTTTCGTCGGTCGGTGTTTTTTACGATTCGTACGGAAATGGTGTTTCCATGCGAATCGTACTTCCATGTTTGTAATGTTTTTTTACCGGGTACGAGTCGGACGGTGAAAACCCTCCGACCGACGGTTCGTACCTGGTTTTTCCAGGATCGGAATCGGCACCTATATGTAGATGTTTGTTGGACTTGTCCTTTTCTTCAGGGTCATCCCCAAAAATGTTTGCCTTTGCCATTCTCTTTTTGCTGAATTTTCTTTTGTTGGCATTAGGACTCGGTGCACTTTACCACTGTTAACCTTTTCTAAGGTGCTTATACTCCCTCCTTAAAACATGGTACGATTGGCCTATACCCAATTGGCATATTTAGTTTACTTGTAAGTCTCCAGTAAAGTGACACTGGATGTGTCCAGGGCCTGTAAATTAAATGCTACTAGTGGGCCTGCAGCATTGATTGTGCCACCTACATAAGTACCACTTTAAATATGTCTCAGGTCTGCCATTGCAGCCTGTGTGTGTGCAGTTTTAAACTGCCATTTCAACCTGGCAAAATAAACCTTTTGCCAGTCCCAATCCTTCCTTTTCAATACATGTAAGTCAACCCTAGGGTAGGCCCTGTAAATGCATTCCACCGGCAAGGTGTAATGTATTTAAAAAGTAGGACATGCACTTTTAGGTTATATATGTCCTGGTTGTGAAAAACTCTTAAATTCAGTTTTCACTAATGCAAGGCCTATCTATTCCATGGGATAACACTGGAATTACCTTATCACATTTTATAAGGGTAGTATCCAAATGGGAAAAGGTAACTGGGTCATGTGTGGTGTCCCTGGAGTTCTAATTTAAAATCCTAACTTATGGTGAGGTTGGGTTTTAAACTACAATTCTAAAAATGCCACTTTTAGAAAGTTGGCATTTTCTTGCCTTAGCCATTGTTTTTCCTGCAGCCTGTCTCTGGGTCATATGACTGGGTGTTGGTGACCGTTGGGCTCTGTGTATTCCTCCTAGACAGCCACAGACAATGGGAGCTCAGGTGTGAGTGGATGGGCCATTGCTGGCAGGATGAGAGGGTGGAGCACAGCGAAGCGCTACTTACACTTGAATAGGCTCTGTCTTTTTTACACCCAAAGGGCTGCATGCCCCCTGTAATTAGTCTGGAGCCAGGGCAGGGAAGGCAGGGCATCTGTGCACTTCAAAAGCATGCCTCTAAAAACTTCTCCCCACTTCAGAGGCACAACTGTGTATAAAAGAAGGACCTCAGACATCAACCCATCATTACACTTCTGGACCTGTGGATACTCTGCATGGAAGAAGTACTGCTGTGCTGCTACAAGGGCTGCATTCTGCTGGATTGCTGCTCTAAAGAAACTTCTACCCTGCTGTGTTGACCTACTGCCTGCTGCCCTCTCGACTGGGAAAGAAGAACTGGACCTGCAACTTCATTTTGAAACCGAGAGTGACTCAAAGGGCTGGTCTGCTGGCCTCCTTATCTGAGCCTTAGGAACCTGAAAGTCTCCCCATCCAGCTCATGGACCCAGCTGTAGCAAGTTCCTAACTCCCAAGTAGTGCCTCTCAAGTCCTGGACCATTGGTGTTGCTCGGCAGGCTCTTAAATCAAGCTTTTGGGCTCCTCGCGACTGGGAACAGGCCCTTTCACACCAAGACCATGTGCGCTGCCGCCAGTCCATCTCTTCACAGTGCAGCATCGGACATGCAACGTGAAGCTCCAGCCTCCCTGTCTGCAATGCTAGACCTGCTCTTCGCACCAAGCCCGACTACCACCCGCGATGCTCTGCTTGCTCCTCGCAACCCTCTCTGACACAAACGGGACTCTTGTCACAAAAGCTATGAAGGTAAAACGTCAATAGGACTAATCTGGGAGTAGCTGACGCGTGCTCCATCGTGGTTGGCCTGAACATTTGACCCATCCAGCATGACCAGATACTCAAATCAAATCAAAAGAAGGCTTTATTCGATTGTTATATCAGAAAATCATAAAAGCACATTACAAAAGGAGAAAATACATTTTACGTTACATACAGTACAATTTCACTTAAAATATTAATTAAAATAGTATTAAACTAACATAGCCCTCTTTCATATAAAAACAGTTAAGTGAGCATGTATTTCCTTTAGCTCATCACTTTCCTCATAGCAGACAATGATAAAAGCAAATTAAAAAAGGAAAAAAATAAATTTTTCGTTCCATACAGTGAAAATTCAGTTTAAATATTAATTAAAACAGAATTCAACTAGCATAGTCCTCTTTCATATAAAACTGTTAAGTGAGCATACATTTTCTTTGGCTCATCACTTTCCTCAAGAAGATTGCTATCCTAAAAACACTATGCTCGTTGTCCAGGTGTTGTAATGCCAGAAAAGTAGGTTGGCACTGTCGAAGTCCGAACCACTTTAAAACGGGTACTAAATACTTACTCCTCGCTTGGGAATAAAATTTACAAAAAAGGACAACATGAATCGTGGATTGGGCAGAAATGTTATCGCAGGGACATGGTTGGAGGTCATGAGCCCAGTCATTCATCTTAAGAAGGGCAACTAATCTGTGAAAAATCCCCAACCTAAATCGGGTTAATAAAAACCTGTCATGAGCGCCTGATACAAAAGTTAAATAGGGTTGGATATTAAAAGAAGTTAAAATCAATTAGTTTTGCAGGACTGTAGGTTTTAGTATCTCGGTTGACATCCAATGGAGTCCAACAGCAGAATGCCCTCTATTCTCAATTCTTTCCTAGTTATTGACCGAATGGTACTAGGGTTAGTAGATAGCCCAAAACCTTAAAAAAATTGCAGACATATCTTATCCATGGGATTCTCAAAGCCCCTTCTAATTTCAAGGTATCCAAGAGAATATCTCTGTTCAATTTGGCCTCTTCTTTAGTCAAAAGCCTATGCCATAATAGCACAGGCTCAAGCTTTATTAAATCAGAGATGAAGGGGAGCCCCAACTCCGCATGGCATATACACGCTGAAGTACCATTAGGGACAGTTAAAATGTATCTTAGGAAATAATTTTCTGCTTGTTGGATAGGGAGCAGATCGGTAAACCCCCAAACTCCTGCCCCATAAACTACCTCTGAAACACACTTTTCCTTACAGATTGCAATGAGCTCCTCTGGTGGTATTTTGCCCAGTTTCCTGGCAAAGGTGGTAAGGGCAGATGTTGTTCGTAGGAGTACCAGTTTTTTTGCTGCAACTATATGCACCCAGTTATCGTATGGGCAAACATAATACCCAGATATGAAAACCTCTTGGTTACCCCAATCTTCTGTCCTGACACAAACATATCTCTTTCTTTCCAAGGCCGCAACGCATTATGAAAGTCTTGGAGGAATTTATTCTTAAACCAAGATCATTCATAAATAGAGAAAAACTATCAAGCACTCTCTGAAGAGCTACTTGTGTGCGGGACATCAGCACCGCATCGTCCGCATATAGGAGTGCTGGTATTGGGCATCCGGCCACTTGAGGGGAGTGATGGTTATCTTTAAGAAGAGCCTCCCCCAATGATGTAAAGGTTAAAAAGGAACAGGGCCAGGAAACAGCCTTGCCTGACTGCGCTCCTAATCGGAAAAGCGGCCAAGCGCTCGCCCTTCAAGCCGCAGCGCACGCGTGCCTTGGCATCACTATAAAAACGTTTTAAAAAATGAATGATTTAAACATCAACTCCCATAACTTTAGAAATTGACCGAAGCTTACTATGAGCCACACAGTAAAATGCGGCAGTCAGGTCAACAAACACTAAAAACAGGTTCCCCTTCTTAGCCCTCGTGTATTTCCCCACCAGGATGGACAAATTTAGACCCTGCTCCACCGTCCCCAATCCGGCTCGAAATCCGTATTGCAGGTCAGATAGAACAGAGTTCTCCCCGGCCCAATCTTGGAGGCATTCTAGAATTATTCTGCCCCCTACTTTGGTTATTGCATCTAATAAAGAACTTGGCCTATAACACCCCGGGTCCTGTCTATCCCCCTTTTTTAAAAATGGGCACAATCGTGGATTCTACCCAGGTAGGTAGAAAAGCAGTGCTGCAGCTAGCGGTAAGCACCTGAACTATAATAGGCCCCCACAGAGGAGTATTTGATTTGAACAAGTCTACAGGGATTCCGTCTGGTCCAGGGCCCTTGCCACCCTTGCTGACAGAAAGTACCCGCTCCACCTCATCCAGAGTAAACAGTAAGTCGTGATGCTGGGGTGAGGGCTTCAAGCTGTGATCCTCCCATACATGTTTATTCGTCTCAACCGGGTTTACTTCGCCATTATATACTCGTGAGAAATGGTTAATCCATTGTTCCTCATTAATTGCAATTTCAAGGGAAGGACCAACATCACTGTGCAGAAATGGTGCCTTGACTGCTTTCCAAAATGCCGCACTGTCTTTAGCTACAGAGGCCGTGTGTAATGCCTCCCACGCCTCCTTTTTCAGAGTGATTTTTCTGTCCCTAATTGCTTGCTTATATTCCACTCTGCGGTACAAAAGGGGGTGGTGATGGACAGAGCATCAGAACCAATCAAACACTCACATCCAGTCAACAGATCTGGGTTTGATCCATCACCGTTCTTTAGCCCACTCTGCCACCCCAGTTCAGACATGGCCATATGCAAATCAGTCTGACCCTGTGCCTCATGGGAACAGTCCAGCCCGAACTGCCAAGCCATGCCTTCCCTGGACCGGAAACAAACTTCCTAGGACCGGTTTCTGGCATTTCAGCCGTCTTCAGCCAGGCTTGCTTGAATCCAGTGGCAAAGTGAGCAAGGGACTCACGTCTGAGCATACCCTGCCAACTTATGGCGAACAAAGCGGTACAAAAGGGGGTGGTGATGGACAGAGCATCAGAACCAATCAAACACTCACATCCAGTCAACAGATCTGGGTTTGATCCATCACCGTTCTTTAGCCCACTCTGCCACCCCAGTTCAGACATGGCCATATGCAAATCAGTCTGACCCTGTGCCTCATGGGAACAGTCCAGCCCGAACTGCCAAGCCATGCCTTCCCTGGACCGGAAACAAGCTTCCTAGGACCGGTTTCTGGCATTTCAGCCGTCTTCAGCCAGGCTTGCTTAAATCCAGTGGCAAAGTGAGCAAGGGACTCACGTCTGAGCATACCCTGCCAACTTATGGCGAACAAAGCGGTACAAAAGGGGGTGGTGATGGACAGAGCATCAGAACCAATCAAACACTCACATCCAGTCAACAGATCTGGGTTTGATCCATCACCGTTCTTTAGCCCACTCTGTCACCCCAGTTCAGACATGGCCATATGCAAATCAGTCTGACCCTGTGCCTCATGGGAACAGTCCAGCCCGAACTGCCAAGCCATGCCTTCCCTGGACCGGAAACAAGCTTCCTAGGACCGGTTTCTGGCATTTCAGCCGTCTTCAGCCAGGCTTGCTTGAATCCAGTGGCAAAGTGAGCAAGGGACTCACGTCTGAGCATACCCTGCGAACTTATGGCGAACAAAGCGGTACAAAAGGGGGTGGTGATGGACAGAGCATCAGAACCAATCAAACACTCACATCCAGTCAACAGATCTGGGTTTGATCCATCACCGTTCTTTAGCCCACTCTGCCACCCCAGTTCAGACATGGCCATATGCAAATCAGTCTGACCCTGTGCCTCATGGGAACAGTCCAGCCCGAACTGCCTTATTTTAGTCTGATTTCTCGGAAACTTGTGCAGCTCTTTTTTTAGATGGGAGTAAGCTTGTGTACACCTAGATTAAAACAATCCC
This sequence comes from Triturus cristatus, assembly GCF_964204655.1. Taxonomy (NCBI): domain Eukaryota; kingdom Metazoa; phylum Chordata; class Amphibia; order Caudata; family Salamandridae; genus Triturus; species Triturus cristatus. The sequence continues at coordinate 632,915,088 of NC_140589.1, read as the reverse complement.
TTTGGATTCCTATTACTACTTTTCCGTCTAAGGAGGGACTCTCTAACTGCATTGAAAATCATGGAGAATGAGGCAAAGTTGTGAGCTGGAGTGGCTGTTTCACTCAAGCATGTCTCTATAGCAAGTTTACACTCACCAACCACTGCCGTGACTAGTGCTACTTGATCTATCATATTCCAGCGCAGGGAATACCCATTAACACTTCCGATAGCTAGATTTTATAGCATCTGATCTTTGTTTTTAGACACAGTAATTTTGCTAGAAGGTAGTGTGATAGCCAGGCATAAAGGGAAATGGTCACTAAACGAGTTGTCTGAGACATAGAAGGAATGGAGCTTGTGCACATGACTACTAGATCTTAAAACATAATCAATAGTAGAATAGAGACCTCTGCCATTAAATGTCCAGGGAATAGGGGTGGGTGCTGGGCATAATTCGTTAACAAAACCCAAATCAAGGGTAACGATTAGTTCATTGAAATGCTCCCCTAAAATTGAAGGACGGAAATGTGATACGCATGCCCCTTCTTCATTTAGGGCTCCGCATAAATTATCCCCGGCGTTAGCACATAGCGCACAGTTAAAGTCCCCTGCTAATATTAACATCGTGTCTCTTACCAAATTTCTCCACACAGATTTCAACAGTTGCAACATGTTTTTAACAACAGTACCTATTTGCTCTGAAGGAATGTTATTATAGAAGTTGGTCAGGACTATAGAGTGTTTAGCATCAATATCCAGTTTAACTAGTTGGTAATAATGGTCGCTAGCAAGCATCGTTATCTTTTTTACGTTCATGGTGCACGATATATATGTGCTCAACCCACCCTTAGCCCTACCACTCAGACCGTCAAATGCTGGGGTGGGAACCGTCCTGAACCCATTTAGATGTGTTGCCTCCTTGGTCCATGTTTCCTGGAAGCACATAACCTCAAACTGTGAAATAAAGTCCCACCATAAGTGACTGCCTAATTTGGAGGAGATGCCCGCAATATTCCATGAAGCAATATTACAGAGGGTGGGTTTGCCAATATCCGGAGGATTTGTGAGAAATGCAATCCCGGGTGGATCCTCAATTACACTGTTGCGTAGAAGGGAAGCAATTAAAGGACCAACCCCAATTACATTGCTATATGGAAAAGAAGCAATTAAATGACCTTGTGGATCAGCATGGGCTGCCAGCTCTAAGTCTGTATTCCTAGGTACCACATCTATATCTCTATTGCTATTGTATGCAGGCAGTGGGTCGACATTACCAGTTAAGGTCAGTCCAGAGTGGCCCTCATTATTGGGCTTACTAACTTTGGGGCCAGGACAGGCAGGCATCTTTAAATTCAGCCAGTCAATGTCTTCCAAGGGATTCAAGACATCGAAATGGTTACAAACTGGGAACATAAATCTGAGCTCCCTAGTCCTCATGGTGTAGCCTCCTGTGTGCATGTGACCTCGGAAGTTAAGGGAATTAGGTGGTTGGTAAAAATAACCAAGTGGAAGTACATTTATCTCATTAAAATTAATGTACCCATTATTTCCCCTCTCTAAGATTTCATGCACCAGAAAAGTTAAAACTACACAATCTCCACAAATTGATTTGGCTGAGGGCCCACCCACCCTATTCTCCGTACCATGTTACATTCTGAGAAAAGGGAGGTTTTAATACCAGTCTTTGAGCTTAGATAGTGTAGTGACTTGTTCCTTAGAGTCGACCAGTGTTCAAAGACATGGTGGGGTAGAGAAGCGACATTAGCCAAGATGACAGTGTACGGAGTTGCTTCTGGGGGCAGATTTAAATGTCGTGGGGAGTTAGGAGACTTATCTTGATGTTCTTGGAAGTTTGTCTCTCTCTCCAGCTCCTCATTTCTCCCATATATTCTTGCCCCTGGAGCTCCTCTCTCGGAACTTGCTAGACTATTAGTTGCTACTACCGAGAGTCCTACTCCAGGGGGAATCTGGTCAGTACAAGCGGGAATCCTAATTACACTAGGTGCAATATTAACAGAACCGCTCCTGTCTTGTGCCTGTCTATTTGCATTAATGCCAACTGACTGGCCGTCCCTCACATCTGTCCTCATAGTATTTGGTGGGTCTGTGTTGTGTTTAGAGCTAACTGCCGGAATAGCTGAAGAATTACAGCTAACCAGTTCCTCCACTTTAATTAGACTGGCTTCAACAGTACTTAGTTTTTGCAAGAAAGGTTCCAGCAATGTTGACATCAGGGTACACTATCAGCAAGCTTCTCTGACACAATGTAGGGAGGGAAATTAATGGGACCCTCGCTAGATTAATTTACAATAATAACAGGTTTCGCTTTCTTCCCATTTTTTCTTTGGGCTGGTTTATTCTGTTTTTGTTTCCCTCTACTCTTTCTTTTATTTAGGGGGGTTCGGTGGTGCGATCCAACCCGAGTTTGGCTTTCTGCCCTCTAGAGTTATTGTTCATCCAGCTCACGATATCTTTCATACACCCCTAGAATTTGGCTAACGAATGAGCAGAGTGATCCTTAAATGAAAACACCAGCTGGGTGTCATCCGCATAGGAGACTGCTTCACTTCCCAGGATGCAATGCGAGTGAAAAGTGGCACAAGATAGGTTTTAAAGAGCAATGGGCTCATGGCAGAGCCCAGAGGCACTCCGCGTCACAGCGGCTTGGGTTTCAGATAGATGCATTTGTAGAAAAATCCTTTGAGAGCGGTCTTTGAGATAGGACTGGAACCATGTGAGTACTGCGCCCCGCAAGCCCTGCTGTTTGAGCCTGTGCTGTAGAATTGGGTGTGCAACTGTGTCGAACGCAGCAGGCAGGAAAATAGTTTCTTTAACTGTTTATATATCCCAGAGCATTTATGGTCAAACCATCCTTTTCTGTTACGACTGTTATTTCCCTTTGGCCAAGTCATTCACAGTCCTTGTTAATAAGAAGTAAAATAAATTGCTGATCTTCTTGTGAGGCAACCTAATGGCACTAAAATCTGCCACATAATCTGTACATATTGTAACGTCAACTCAATTGCTATCAGCTATACTGAAAAGGAATCCATTTGGGTCCACCTCAGACCATTTTATCCTGACCCTGTTTATACCTTCTGCTTCAACATTCTCTAGCTTGTAATGTGTATGCTGTCTATTGTTTAAACTCAGGATCAGCCAGAGTAAAATTTGAGAAGATCTCCATAGCGATTGCTGAAATTAGTATGTGATCAATCATGCTCCTTGCACCCCTCCCAATAAATGTTGGCATTGGGATCAAACCCATGCTGCATGCAGCTTCTAACAGGGTCAGATTGTATGTCTACAACAATTCGTTGAAACCTTTCCCATATGGTTGTGATAGATATGTACCTGTTCTTCTCCATAAGCATCCCCTATGCCACACATGTGTCTAGGCAGAGAGAGGTGCATCTACTGATATTCAAATCTCCAGCCCATATTTAGGAACAATCAGTTACACCCAATCAGTCCAAATCCTTCTCCATATTAATACTCACCTCTACAAGGGTAGTATTAAACCTATTATTATAGAAGTTTATGATTACAAGTTCTGATTTATCCTCAATAGCTAATAACACAAATTGATAGTATGAGAATGTTGGCTATGGCTTCTTTACTTTGGCTGCCAATAAGGTTGAAAAAAAGCCCACCTTTTGCCCACTCTGAACTTGAGGCTATAGCGGTGTAATAACTGATAAGAATCCTTCAATGTGAATTGTGTCATTAGCCATGTCTCTTGTATACACACAATATGTGTTGTGGCCCAATGTCTGGACCCATCTGAGGAAAATTATTTATTTGATAGACCCTCAATATTCCAAGAGGTCATGGTCAGTGAGGTTTCACTCAACCTTTTATGCGTTCCTACAAGCGTGGCCATAAATTGGGTTTTATTTCCTTGATTCTCTAATACAACACCACTATTACAATTAAAAGTGTGGCCTCACCAAGTGAGTCAGTTTTGTTCCAGTCTCCCATGGGCAAATTTGTTAAATAGGGAAACAATTTCTGTGCTCTTGGTGCTTGTCATCCTGCTATGTTGTTAATTTAGTTCAGTATCTAAAAATAACTCAGGTCTATAAAAGTATTCCACTAGAATAGCTACAGTTTTCCCTCTCGAGATATTATCTTCTGTTTGTGTCGCACACAATGATGTTAGTATCAATTTGATAAGAGCAGGCATGCGAAAATTTACAACTATACAGTCGCCCTCGAATGATTTTATTGACGTGCCGAGCCACTTTACTCTCCTCACCAATATAATATCTGTGTATAAGCTAGGTGCATTTGGAACCCTGTGCGCTATCCAATGGGCTATTTAGTTTTTCCGAAACCCTCAATTCTGAAATTTGTTTGAATTTAAAGGCAGCACGTCCTTTAGAATAATCATGACTGGGGTAGCTTCAGGAGAAAAATGTCCTAAATACATGATTTATTAGACTGATATAGAGCTGCCAACAGGCAACTCAGGCCCTCATTCTGGCTTGTTTACCGAAATGATTTGGGTTCGCTTTTGTGTTCTGCTACCCTCCCTTCCATTATTAACTAGTCTATTGATTTAATTGGCCTGGCAAGCTTTTAAAACATCTTCTCTTTGTTGGTGCTCTTTCCTACTCCTTACTTATTGCTATGGGTTCCACTGAAAATGGAAAATTATCACAGAAAAGTATTATTAGTATTATTATTATTATTATTATTATTAATAATAATAATAATAATAATAATAATAATAATAATGATATTATTATCATTGTTATTATTATCATTAATATTATTATTATTTCAATGTTGTTAAATGCTTTAATGTTGTCTCTTCATGTATTTTCTCTCCGCATGGTAGCCAGATTGGTAAGTCTTTTGACTTTTCTTTCCATGTCTTATCACCCTTGTTTTGTGAATTTTTAAGGAGGCCATGTTAATAATTCCTCACAAGAACATACATTAATCAAATATCAATAATAATTCTATAATCATACATACCAGTTTTATTGTGTGGTTATTATCGTTCATTAATTTTAAATGTGTATTTGCTTTAAAACCATTTCTTCAAAAATATCAATGTTTTATTTATTGTGCAAATTGTAAATATTGTAGCTTGGCCAAAAGGAAATAACATTAACAAGCAAACACATATTATTTTTGTCAACACTGTATTTACATAGTATTATTGTGTTGTGTATTTCTTGCAAGGCTCATTGTAGTTTTCCCTATGCTAGTCTAATTATGCACATTGTAGGCCGCTTTTCTTTTTGCACACGTTACTACATAACATGCTTGTTTTGTGTCACATTGTATTTTCACACAGAACCCTCAAGTGCTTTTGTATTTAATTCTCTTCCTGGAATTTAGTCTGAACACACCAGACTAGGCAAACAACAATGCCCCTGGTTATTCTCTCTGGTCAGACACCAGCACTTATACATAACCTAAATGCCCAGCTGCTGTTTGTGATCAAACAATTCTTGTCATATAACAGAGGGCAAGAGTGCGCCATCAGCTGAGATGTAGAACATCACCCTATGTATGCTATGGTATGGGGTCCAACACTAATACTAGATATCCATAATATATAATCATTTAGCTTCAGTAGAATGGAGGGGGTAGCCTAATCAGTCTTATAATATGACAAGCCTCATTATGGTATATAGTTCAATAGCCATGCTAATGATATTTGTTGTATGTATTTGTTATCCCTTGGAAATGCTACCTCGGCTTGCCCAAGGTTAAAATAAAAGTGGGTGTCAGCTCACATCCATCAGGTGCTGCATGCACAATTGCAAAGATAACATTGGGAAAACTGCAAGGCAAGGGGAGGCTACACAACTCCCCCACACAATTTATTTTTAAACTCTCCAGGTGTTTGCAAACACCAGAAGAGATTCACATAAAAATGTCTACTGTTCAACTGCTACAGTACTACAACACTTTCTGCTACCCCAAGCCTCCCACACTCCTTAGAGTTGCTATTGAAGGAAATACTATTGCAGCTGTGAATGGCTCCATTATTTTTTTGTAGTTCCCCTCATTTGGGGTTGTTGTGGATGTAGCAAATGCCCGCACTTTTGGTCAATGTGGCAGCTAACAAAGACTTTCCCTTTGGGCAAATGGGGGGTTTCCAAATGCTCAGCTTACTTTTGGGGAAGGAGGTGAGAGGCATTTAATTCCTCTTGCTGTTGAGAAATGTGGGAAGCAACAAACACCCCCTATCCTTGATCAAATTGGAGGTGATCGCAAATACCTTTACCCTTGGATAAGGTGGAGATGCTATCAAATACCTCCAACCCTTGAGCAATCGGAGGGTGATAACAAATGCCGCCATCCTTGGCAAGGCGGGGGCACTATCAAATCCACCCTACCCTGGAGCGAGGCTAAAGGGGGGCATGAAATGCCTTCTTCCATTAGAAAATATGGTGACTGCCCAAAAAAAGCTACATTCCTCAAGCAAGACAGGTGGCTTAGAAAGTACCTCCCAAAATTGTGCCACCTGAGGCGTACCAACCTCTAGCACACATCTGAAACTCAGAACAAGATGCTGTTTATCGCCATTATTGGCTTCCAGTGATATAGGGCATCCGGTTCAAATATCCATAATGGTATATAAGAATATACAAGGTTTAAAGCTGTTGGTCCTTGGTTTGCTCACCATCTAAGAGGCAGAATATTTTTAGGTGCTATAACTAGTGAGTGGAATCCCCTCTCTTCTCTTACAGAATCCTTCAAAGTAGTGATTCAGTTGGTTATGCTCAATGTAATAGTCTAGTTAACTCATAAAGGACAATCTAATTTCTTTACATGGCAAATAAATGTGCAGGAAGCAGCAAGTACATGAAATGAAATCAGGACCCTATCTTGGGCAGTGCCACCATTGCAGTTGTACCTAGTGATGACTTCGGGAGACACTCTGTTTAGAAATATCTTATAGGTTTAAAAGCAACTGCTGCAGAGTTCCTTATGTGTCAGACAGTTTTCATGCAACAATAGACATGTCAAAGTAACTCTGGTGATTAATGTTCCTGCTGGAAAGTGATTGATATTGTTTAGTGTCAGTTCTGACTCATCATTAAGGGCCTGATTCCGTTGCGGTTAGGAAAGCATTCCCACCTAAGGCCCGATTGCGATGTGGTGAGGATGGCCTCCTAATGGCATTTGCTTCTTCCGAATAGGATCGGGAACGTTTCTTCCCGACCGAGGGCCAGATAACGATGCGGTTAGGAACATATGCTCCCATAGAAGTCAATGGGAGTCCAACCAAATCGTATCTGGAAGCATCCGGATAATTCATACTTGGTTGGTCGGACTCTCCCGGTCCGAGTCGGTCAAAAATCATTTCCAACCAAATAGATCGGGAAGATTTCCTAACTGCATCAGAATTGGGCCCTAAGTATAGGAAAGGGTTAATGTGCCTGCTGCTAAGAATGTGTACCATGTAGATCACAGAACTGTATTATATGTGGGTAGCTAAGTGGGTTACTGCTTTTGTCACAGAGATCCTTTTGTTACTTGGAGTTCATGAGTTACAATACGATATTAACACAGTGACCTATGAACTGTCATCAAAGAGCAGTATGCAAACTGCAAGGAATAGGTTTGGAACCAGTGATAGCTTTTGACATTGGGGGGCATAAAAGTTAGGGATGTGTTTTTTAGCAGCAAGCAACCACTAAATTTTTATTTAGTTTTGCCTTGTCATAATTTAGAAAACTGTGTACCCCATTATGAGGTCCCTATCACCTCTATTCGCATTGAATCACAATTACAACTGAAATACATGACCACTGTCCTGAGCACTCTGCAGAGAGGTCAATGATTGGATAACCATGCATTTTGAACACCTCTTTCGCAGTGCCTTCAACCACAGCTCAAGACCTCTCAATCATGCAAACAAGTGGTGCTACTCAGTTCAAAGTATGCACTGTACAAGACTAATGTGCTACATGTAAAAGTACAGAAACAACATCCTGGAAGTAGCTAACAATATTTTACATTAAACTGCAAATTAAATTGGCACCAATGCCAAACTGATAAAGTGAAATAGAGTATTTGATATAGCACACAGCTACTCAAACTAGAGTGTCCTGGCACGAGTCAGAGGAAGGAAAGTGTGCGTAAAAGGACCCAATAGTTATTAAAAAGCCAGGGTTTTAGGTTCTTCCTGAAGGAGAGTAGGTCTGTGGTTAGTCTCAGAGACTCAGGGAGGCTATTCCACAGTGTTGCGCCTAAAAAGCCGAAGGATCTACCTCCAATGTGGGTGCGGCATATTTTAGGCATGATGGCCAAATTGGCATTAGAAGATCTTAGGGGTCTGGATGTTATGTAAAGATTTATGCACTTGTTCAGGCATACAGCTCCTAAGCTGTTGAAAGCTTTAAAAAAGATGGTCATAGCTTTGAAATTAATCCGTTCCTTTATGCAAAGCCAGTGTGGAGACTTAAGAATAGGGGTGATACTAGATCTGGGTTTGGATCTCAGGATGGACTAGCCGCAGCGCTCTGTATCACTTGTAGGTGCTGGAGAAGGGATTCGGAAAGACCGAGGTACACGCTGTTGGCATAGTCAAGCTTAGATGTCACCAAAGCCTGCACCACAATCTTCTGCTCTCATGCGGTAAGAGTGGCAAGAATTTCTTTAACATGCAGAGTATGCCAAAGCAAGTGCCAGTAAGATTTTGGATATGAGAGCGCATGGAGAGTGTCTTGTCTTGACAATTCTCAAGTTTATTACCTTCTCCTTTTCTGCGGGTGGGGGCGGTAGATCTTTAGGCCACCAAGAACTCCAGTCAGGCGAATCTGGTTTACCAAAAAAAACAACTTCGGTTTTGTCAGGGTTATATTTTAGCTGATTGATCTTAAGCCAGTTAAAGACTTTTGTGAGGCAAGACCTAATCCTAGCCCGTCAAAGTTGATGCCTTTCTCACATGTAAAAATCAGCTGAGTTTCATCAGCATAGGCCACAATTTTAGCTCCCTCTTCCTCTACCAAAAATGCAAGGGGAGATAGATATATATTAAAAAAGACTGAAAATGGAGCCCTGAGGGACACCAACATTCATGGCCAGAACCGGGGATGAGAAAGGGGGGAGCCAGATGTCCTGAAATCTATTTTCCAAGAAGGAGGACAACCGTGTTAGGGCAGTCTTTCCCAGGCCGATGTTTGACAGTTTGTCCAAGAGTTTCTCATGTGGGACCGTATCGAAGGCTGCCGACAGATTGAGCAGTATCAGGATTGCCTTGCCTCCCTGGTCCAGCTTACCCTTGATAAATTCAGACACTTCCAGCAGAGCGGACTCCGTGCTGTAGTTAGCCCTGAAAACGGATTGGGACTCGTGAAGGAGCTTCCCGTCTTCAATGTGTTTTTGGAGGGCCTTGTTTACGTGCTTCTCTAGTACTTTAGAGAGGGCCGGAAGGAGAGAGATTGGCCTGGAGTTGGCGGGGTCCATCAGCTTGGTGTTAGCCTTTTTTATCAATGGAAGAATCTTTGCATGCTTCCATAATTTCAGCATAATGGTAGAAGAGAGGGAGGCATTAAGGAGCTGGTTTACCGTGAGGTTTATGGTGGGGGCTAATTGGTTCAGAATATTCACTGGACATGGGTCGGAAGGAGAACCAGACTTAATGCTTTGGAGAAGGGACAGTGAATCTTCCAGCAGAAGGTCAGGGAAAGCTGGTAAGGACAGGGTGACAAGAAGTGAAATTTGCTGTTAGCATTATGGTAGAAGGTCAGGTCTTCCTCTGAGATGCTAGTGAAAGCTTGTTGGATCACGGAAATCTTATTGTGGAAGAATTGTGCTAACTGCTTAGACCATTTTTCTGTACAAGACCCGTCCTTAGTGCCGGCTTTTGGGGAGGTAAAGGATTTAACTATGCTAAAAATGCCCTTGCTCTTATTTTGGGCATTTTCTATCTTGGTTTGAAAGATGTTTTTCTTGGCTGCCTTTACGAAAATGTAATGAGCTTTTAAGGTATCTTTATACACCTTCCTGTCCTCAGGTAGATAGGATTTACGCCATTTTTGTTCAATTTTTCTGCAATTACTTTAGCTGATCTGCTTACCTGAATGACAAAGCTTTCTGGAGACTGCTTATGCCTAGCTGTTGTCCAAAGTGACCCTCAGATGCTCATGACGAAGATCAAGATGGGAAAGTGAAGAGGAATACAAAATAATAAATGCGCCTGATGGCCTTTCACTCTAAAATCATGGTGTAGCACCTGTTACTAGTTATGTGGGCTCTGTGATACAGAAGGTGAGAGAGCAGAGGCCTGCAGCAGGAGCATCCAGAGCAGAGGAGTGGACAGGTGTCCAGGTGGAACAGCAGTAGGAAGTGAAATGGGAATGCCTCCTGTCACTAGAGAACTGGTGTCGGAGGAGACCTTCAGACGATGGCTGTGTTCTGAAAGCAGCCATCCAGCTAAGTTATCAGGTTTGAAAGGGAGGAAAGGGTAAAGAAGGTGGTTGACTTGTAACTCTAAATAAGGCAAGACTCCTACACTTTCAGACTGCTTCACTGCACCAGGGCCCTGCTAAAGCTCTATATCATGTGAGCAGAAGCTAGACAGAGATCTTACACTATCACACTGCTTCATAGCACCATGAGCACTGCTCATGGTCTGTATCTTGTAACTCTAAATAAGGCAAAACTTTTTTTCTCTCACAGTGCTTCACTACACTAGCAAAAGCTTGGTATCACGTGATCACAAGCTAGACAGCACTGCTAAATATCTGTATTTTATAATCCAAACCCTGTCAGGGCTCTTACACCCTCAAACTGCTTTGCTGCACTAGAAGCACTTCTAAAACTAGACCCAGGTATCCTACAGAAATTCAGAATTACACAGCCTCTCATTGATTCAAGTCGCAGAAGAACACACACTGCTTCACTGCACCAGGAGCCCTGCTAAAGCTCAGGACCATATAGCTCCAAACCTGCGCCGATTCACTAAGATACTCGTAAAGCTTCACACTCCATAACCTCAAGCAAAGACTATGCCAGGAAGCCCCTGAATGTATCTGCGCACTGTAGGTTAATTCACAATGTTCAGCGGACAAACCACCTGGTGCCAGAAAAAGCTCCCACAGACTCACACTTCTCCAGCACTGATGCACTGCTCCATGTATACAGGCACAGATTTACAGCCACACAATGTGCCTTGCTCTGAGGCACTGTATACTCTCTGTAACATGCAAATATGTATTAGACAAAGCCCTTGGATCTTCATGCTGCTGTTGTGCCCCAGGGGCACAGCTAAAGACTATGATTCAATACACATTTTAAAGTTTTTACTCACCAGGACGAGCCGTGAGGCAGAGAGGTCTGCTTGAAGTCACCATAGTTGACTTCCTACAAAAGCCCGCGCAAACCTGGAACTGCTCTCATGCTGTTTTCAATACCTATATTGGGGACTGGTCCCTTAAATAGTCAGCAAGGCTAGGCCACTAAAAATTCTAACCAACATTAAAAAACGCCAATGCGGACTCTGAAATGACAAACTTACATTTTTGTTCATGGTCACTGTATTAAATACCAGTGATCCCCTTCAATTTCTTCTTGTTTTACTTTACAATGATTTATACAACATGATCATTTATACAATGCACATTGAAATACACAAAACAAAATGTAAAAAATCTCAATGTTATTCCGTGCATTGCATTGTCACCTGCCCCACATGTAACAAAATACAATTACAAAGATAAATCATTACAAACCTACATATAAAACAAATAGTACAGTTTCCAGTTTCATTGCCCATGAGGAAATGTTCTTAATCTTCCATTATTACTACCAAATAAATTCCTCCCTAATGGGCTTGCTCAACCACACCATGCCAAGCTGATTAGGAACACAGGAGTGGCCTTGTAATTGTTCAATATCATCCCGATGTTCCAACACTCACTACTATTATGCACTTTGAGTTCACAATGCGTCAACGTGTTTCGAACCCTTCACATTTTACAGTTTCACGTCAAGAGGACACAGAACTGATGTAAACTCATGTCAATTCCATCCAAATGCCATAAGCATATATTGATTGCATTCCTTGATGCACCAATTGGACATCAACTTTAGTTCTTCTTACAACTTCAGTAAATATCCATCCATGGGCTCCATTTATTAAAAAAAAGGAATTCAATCACCAAGAGCGGGAGGCTTCTCTAATTAGATCGAAGGATACATAATCTCCTTTTCTGCAATCCACTGGCAGAGCAGAATGCTGGCTGGAATAAGCACGTTCTGATTCCGCCCAGCATTCTGCTCTGCCAGTGGATTACAGAAAAGGAGATTATGGAGAAGCCTCATGCTCTTAGAAGGAATGCTTGCTTATAAAATATCTAAAATTACTTGTCCAAAACTACATATCATTCCCCTCATGCCATGTTCTTCATCTAATTCATCTATGTTATAAATTCTAGGGAAATCTAAAGCCAAATAACATGCACCCACCCAAGAGATAAGAAGGTTATAATAAGCAGCCCTTCCACTAACATTGTAAATTCCCCTCATAATACATTCCCCTCCAAAGAAAAGATCTGCACTAACCTCAAAACATTTGTCACACACACTTTCACATACAAATTCTACTTTCTTTTCTTTCTAAGGAATACGCCTTACCCATTTCTTTTCTTTGCTGATCCATCTTCAACCTAGGATGTAAACGTGAAGACCTAAATTTGTCTTCTTCTCTGCTTTCTTACAAAGAAATATTCTGCTCCTGTAAATGTCTCAATATCTTCACTCCTCTTTCATTATGTTCTATGATAAAAAAATCATGTTCTTCATTACTTAGTAGACAAAAGTAATCTCACCCAAATTAGTATTCGGTCCATCTTGTGCAACCACTCTCAAATACTCCCCATATTTAATTATTCTGTTATTTCTTTTAATAAATAAATTTTCCAAAGATACATTAAAATCAGTCAGATAAGGAGAAAGACAATCTTCATGATTGAAAATAGCTACAAAGTTGTTACAAGGTAATGAGTATGAAATCTCAAATTGTACATATGTTGATACTTCCCCAGCTGAGGTAGAAATGTAAGCACATACATAAAAGCTACTTATCTTTCTAATATTTACATACACCCACATCATTTTAGTATACATGTTATCCTTAAAACCCCCATCTAAATACTCTTCATGCATCAGTATTATTTGTTTAAATTCTTGATTAGTTTCAACTTCAAAATTACTATTTATAGAACTTGCAAGGCTTCCTGAAGGAATCAAATAGCACACCAGCAGGCCAACGAATACTGTCATATTTATTAGCATCATTCTTACAGTTTCATAGCATCTGCTGCTTCCATTCTTCTCATTTGAAATCAAATCTCCTTTCATGACAAAACAATCTAAATTTTACTCAAAACTTTATTTAAAACAATAATATTTTCTTCTTATTTCTTTAAAACAATAATAAAACAATGAAAACAACAATCAGCTTTTCAGTCTTTGTAAAAGTTTGCATCTCATAACATTCCAAATAATTATGTCTTAAAGTTTCTACACCATTCTCTTAGACAATGAGTCTTTACATTTTTCATAGATCTTCTTTAGTACTGGATACTTAAAATATCTGGGCCTGATTCACAAAGGCAAACTTAGACGTGTGGTCTAAACTTAAACCAAACGTATAAGTCAACGCCTTTGGGAATTCACAAAGGGCATTTACAAGTACTCTCTTTATGTCCACACTAGTGGTAGATCTCCCTCTATTTCTTTACTTTTTTTTTCAGGGTGCCTCAGTTTCTTTCTCCGTGTCTGAATCACTCTCAAAATGATATTGACTTTTGTTTATCCCCAATTTCATCTGCTTCTTCTTCCTCTGATACTGTGGCAAAGATAAAACTACTCAGGTGAGGTCTATTTTTAATTTGAAACCCTCCTTCTGGTTGATCTTTTAGTAACTGGTGATTCACCCTCACAAATTTCTGTTTTCAACTGTCTCTCAAAGTTTCTTATGTTTAGTTCTGGCTCACAGTGCTTCCGTTTACAAGTTCTTTTTCTTGGCATGTCTTCTTCAGGTCTCTTTTTCAACAATGATTTTTCATGCTTTGCTCCTTTGCATGGTAGTAGCACTTCACTCTGATCACTCTGTAACTAGACTTAAGGAATTTCAGGTTCTTCATCTGAACTTTTGCTCACCTGAAACTTTTACTCATGTCTTTTCACCTCATCTTAACCAGTTTCACCCCACTTTGGACTCACGATGCTGACCCGAATTCGACACTGACTTTGATGAGCACATTATGTACTTTGATCATTTACCTCATCCATTGCTTTAGATTCCTACTCTCTTCGTGTAAGCAGCATGGATCACCCGCAGAGACCGCGTAAACAGAGCCGGAGGAGGCATCGCCATCGTTCACAAAAACACCATCAAGATCTCTACAAACACCAACGACAACCTCAACACATGCACTTCCAGATCCACATGAACCCCAAGACCACCCTTAGAGGCACCCTCGTCTACAGACCACCAGGACCCCGGGCTCAATTCTGCGACTCCATCGCCGACCTCATCAGCCCACACGCACTGACCTCCACCAACTACATCCTCCTCGGAGACCTGAACTACCACCTGGAAAACAACAACGACAGCAACTCCTCCACCCTGATCGACAATCTCGCCAACCTCGGACTCAAACAGCTCATCACAATGCCGACCCACACCGCCGGCCACACACTTGACACAATCTTCTCCTCAAGCCCCCATGTCACCTTCAGCCACGTCTCCGAACTCACTTGGACCGACCACCACTGCATCCATTTCTCCCTCCGAAATCCGCTCGCACCCTACCGCACCCTACAGACCCCCCGCTGCCGCTGGGGCAAGATTACTGAAGAACAACTCCAGACAAGCCTCGCACCCAACCCTCCGACGAACCCCACCAACCCGGATGAGGGGGCACTCTCCCTCGAATGCTGGATGAACGACTGCGCCAACACCATCTCGCCACTGAAAAACCCCACCAACAGAGGCACCAGCAGAAGAGTCAGCTGGTTCTTCCCGGAACTCCTCAACTCCAAACGCACATGCCGGAAACTGGAAAACACACGGAACAGGGACAAGACGCCAGACAGCCACGCTGCCTACAAAGACGCCATCCGCAACCACCACCACCTCATCAGGACCGCCAAAAAGACCTCCTTCACAGACCGCCTCGACAACAACGCGCACAACAGCAAGGAGCTCTTCACCATCATAAAAGAACTCTCCAACCCCAGCTCCAATGCCAATGACATCCCACCATCACAAGCCCTGTGCGACTCGCTTGCCACCTTCTTCCACCGGAAAATCTCCGACATCCACAACAGCTTCAGACCCCGGATGACCCCGGCCGACTACGCCGCACCTAACCCACCGCACCCCACCACCCACGAAGCCCTGACCACCTGGGCTAACGTGAGCATCGAGGACACTATCAAAACCATGGTATCTATCCACTCCGGCTCCCCTTCAGACTCCCTCCCACATCACATCTTCAACAAAGCCAGCAACTCCATCGCACCCCACCTGCACAAAATCATCAACCTCTCCTTCGAGACCGCCACCTTCCCTGAGAGCTGGAAGCACGCAGAGATCAGCGCCCTACTGAAGAAACCCAAAGCTGACCCGAGCGACCTCAAAAACTTCCGCCCCATCTCCCTGCTCCCGTTCCCAGCTAAGGTCATCGAGAAGATAGTGAACACCCAGCTCACCCGTCACCTCGAAGACAACAACATCCTGGACCCATGACAATCAGGATTCCGCAGCAACCACAGCACCGAGACTGCCCTCATCGCCACCACAGACGACATCAGAATACTGCTAGACAATAGTGAGACAGCAGCCCTCTTCCTCCTGGACCTCTCTGCCGCCTTCGACACCGTCTGCCACCGCACACTACGCACGCGCCTCCACGACGCAGGGATCCGAAACAAAGTCCTGGACTGGATCACCTCCTTCCTCTCCGGCAGAACTCAGAGAGTCCACCTCCCCCAGTTCCGCTCCGAGGCTTTCAAGATCATCTGCGGTGTCCCAGAAGGATCCTCCCTCAACCCGACGCTGTTCAACGTCTACATGGCACCACTAGCACGCATCGCCTGACATCACGACCTCAACATAATCTCCTACTCCGACGACACGCAACTGATCCTTTCCCTCACCAAGGACCCCCTCACCGCCAAATCCAACCTCCATCAGGGAATGAAGGCTGTCGCCGACTGGATGGAGGACAGCTGCCCCAAACTGAACACAGACAAGACAGAAATCCTCATCCTCGGGTCCAACCCCTCCGCATGGGACAACTCCTGGTGGCCCACATCTCTGGGGTCCATCCCGGCCCCCACCGACCACGCAAGCAACCTGGGAGTCATCCTCGACTCAAAACTCTCCATGACCAAACAAGTCAACGCAGTCTCCTCCACCTGTTTCAACACCCTCCGCATGCTCCGCAAGATCTTCAGATGGATCCCGACAAACACGAGGAAAACAGTCACCCAAGCCCTGGTCAGCAGCAGGCTCGACTACGGAAACGCCCTCTACGCCGGAACCTCGGCCAAACTCATCAGCAGACTACAGAGAATCCAGAATACCTCTGCACGCCTGATCCTCGACATCCCGCGCCACGACCACATCTCCCCCCACCTGAGGAACCTGCACTGGCTCCCCGTCGACAAGAGAATCTCCTTCAAGCTCCTGATCCACGCACACAAAGCACTCCACAAAACCGGCCCAGCCTATTTCAACAGCCGACTCTCCTTCTACGTACCCAACAGGAAACTCCGCTCCCCTGACCACGCCCTGGCGACGGTCCCATGCATTCGGAGAAATACTTCCGGAGGCAGATCCTTCTCCCATCACGCCGCCAAGACCTGGAACACCCTCCCCATCCACCTACGCCAAACCAAAGACCTGCTGACCTTCAGGATACAACTCAAGACCTGGCTCTTCGACCAGTAACTTCTTCCCCTCCCCCACCCCCCCAGCGCCTTGAAACCCGCCCGGGTGTGTAGTGCGCTTTACAAATGACCTGATTGATTAATTGATCCACTGAGGCACACCTGCACACTTGACAGCATTGTTTACAGTTAATTTGATCTGGAATGTGCCGC
Source organism: Triturus cristatus (assembly GCF_964204655.1). Taxonomy (NCBI): domain Eukaryota; kingdom Metazoa; phylum Chordata; class Amphibia; order Caudata; family Salamandridae; genus Triturus; species Triturus cristatus. The sequence goes on along the minus strand of NC_140589.1, from coordinate 632,898,016 downwards.
TCCATCTTTGATTGAGGCAGCCCTTATGAACGTGTTTTCGAATATACACACAATCCTCTGCATTCTGACCATGACAGGGTGTGTCCTCATAGTCTTCAGTTGCCACAGTCACCTGCTATGAGATAGATTTCACCACATCAGCAAGACCTTTGCAATACTCTAGAACAATGTCATCAGTTACTGAAACTAGTGCAGACTTTCTTCAAGCCCTTTCCAATACGGTGTCCAAGATAAATGACTTCTTTTTACAATACTGCATTTTAGTTGGTGAGACGTTATGTCCATTTTCAGCTAGGTGTTAACAAGGCAATAGTATCCAGTCTACAGTCTTCTTTTGTTTTAGATGCTATTAAAAAGACATCTATATATTGAAGTAGGACTGTTTTGCATGGCAATTTCAGACTTTCAAAATAGTACTTCAGTATTTGGGGTAAAATTGAAGGGCTCTCAGTATACTCTTGTGGGATTCTATGCCACTCAAGAACTTTATTCAAAAAATGAAATGCAAAGTGGAACTGTGAATTCTCATGTAATGGGACTGAAAAGAACACTTAGCATAAATTCATGACTGTATACCGGTCTGCTTCTGATGGAATTCGAAACAATCCTGCTGCTGGATCCAGTACCACTGGAAAAGAAGTGACAACAATTTTAGTTATTTTTCGGAGGTCTTGCATGATCTTCCATTGGGTTTTTTAATTCCCAACACTTGAGAATTGCATGAACTACTAAATACATCTGTTAGAATTACCCTTTTGATTACATTTCAATTACTGTTTTTATTCCTTGTTCACCCTCTTTCGTAAGTCTGTACTGTCTAGTTTTAGGAAATATTGCAAATGATTTAACCTTTATTTTCACTTGTTCTGCTCTTCAAATTAATCCACAGGGCGATACCAGTTCTGCATTATGGAGATGGCGGCGATAGGGATGCAGCTTTCACTTGACACCTTTTCTGAGTTAATGGCACACCTGGACCTCTCTATAACTCACAGGAAATCCTGTATCATGGTTATTGGATGTAAATCTTTCAAACAAAAAGCCTTTTTCTGTGACAATTGCAAAATCAAGCACGTACCTACTTTTAAAATTGTAGGTATTCTGCTCGACAATAAGAATACATGGGGCCCCCTCATTAATTCTAAAGAGCTATGTTGGCCCATACGTGGGGAGCAACCATGGATTTCGGGGCCAGGGTGGGAGGAAAACTGATCAAGCCACTCATTGGGGTCTATTGCCCTAAATGTGTGCCAGATACCACTTATGATAGTGCTATCTGGGGGTACAAGGACTGTTACTCAATCCAGGTCGAGAAACATAGATTTGCAAGGTGTCTTTTGGGGGTCCCACAGTCTTCCCTACTTTTGCTGTACACGAGGAACTGGGCCTTAAATACATTAGCCTGATTCATAGAACTAACTTAAGACAAAATCCTAAACTTACTACTTTTGGTATTCACAGAAGTAAGAATTTTGTCTTAAGTTTGTCTTAAGTCTGTCTTAAGTCTGTCTTAAGTCTGTCCTAAGTTTGTCTTAAGTCTGTCTTAAGTCTATCTTAAGTCTGTCTTAAGTCTGTCTTAAGTTTGTCTTAAGACAAACTTAAGACAAAATCCTAACTTCTGTGAATACCAAAAGTATAAGTTTAGGATTTTGTCTTAAGTTAGTTCTGTGAATCGGCCCCATTGTAGACATTATTGCATTAGGCTCCCATTGCAATGGATTTCGACATGGTATAAATCTGAGCCATCCTTAAACCAATTAATCATTAGGGATTGTCTCTCCCTAGATAATCTGAAAGTTATACCATGGCTAGGCTATGTGAAATTGAAATTTATCGGTATCGGTTGCCCAGATTTATTTTTTAGCCCAAATAAGATTGTTAAAGCAGACTCTGCCTAGGTTAAACACAGCGTTTTAACACATATTCAGACCTCCAGTTGTGAACTGATGAAATCTGCTGTCCGAGGCCTTTGCAGTGTAAAAATGTACATTATGAAAAATGTTCACTCTTTCGAAGGCTGTTTATCCTGGATGACCATTATCTCCCAGCGGCAGCTGCAAACAAGATTCAGGTTCAACCTTTTTGTTCACTATATTAACTTCTCTGAGGGCTAGTCTGCCCCAGGCATTTTGGGTCCTTGTACTTATGATAACCGGGCAGTACAAACAATGGAGCACTTTGTCATGTTTTGTCCATAGTTTGCTCAGCCAAGCAAACACTTTTCAATCCCACTTCTTAAAAAACAAAAATTCACATAACTTAGACCTGCCATGCTGTATCTTATGATGCTTAAGGACATACACACTTGTGTGTGTGTTGCTGATTTTCGAAGCTATGTGGTCAAATTGCGGGAGGCGTGGGTCTAGATTTGGTCACATTGATCACCAGTGTGGACCTGATTACTTGGAGATCTGCATGAATATTATTGACACTGATTGATTTATGATGCATTTTAAATGTAGTTTTATGTACATAGGTTGTGTCCACTTTATCAATTTTATGATGTATATGTATCTTTTTGGTTATACTTTAACTAAGCCTGGGCAAAGCACTACACTACGCTCGCGTAGTTTGCGAAGTTCGCGCTACTTCGCACTACGCGAACTGCACGTAGCACACTGCGAACACGCGTAGCTTAGTGTTGCGTAGTGCTGCGGTCATTTTTTGCTTGCTCGCAGTCCTCAACGTCAAGTTGGTGAACGCGAGCAAGCAAAATGACATCCCGGCGAGACTTTTTCCTTGTTCGCGATCAGCAACTTCAAGTTGGCGATCGCGAGCATGGAAAATAAACCTCCCGGCGAGATTCCCAACGCGAGGAGGTCAGGTTTCTCATTGCGAGTGGTCGCGTATGCTCGCGACCGCTCGCGATGAGAAACTACCAGTTCGCGTTGAGAAAGCTGAAGCTCGAGTAAAAAACTACTTGAGCAGCAGAAAACTACAGCTCGCACTGTGCAAGATGCCATGTTCAATGATTGCACAGTGCCGGTTGCTTGTCCGCACTGTGCAATCATTGAAAACGACATCTGGCACAGTGCGAACAAGGTACTACGCAGTTCGCGAAGTGCTATGCGTAGCTCGCGTAGTGCGAACTTCACTTTGCGCAGCTTCGCGAAGTGCTACTTCGCGAACTACGGCCAGCCCTACTTTTAACCGAATAAAGATTATTAGAAAAAAATAAGAATCAAATTTCTTTACCAGTGTATTCCCATACCTCTTCTCAGTATGTCTCAAATCCAGAGGAAGGTCATCTTTTGTCAAAATTGGGTACAACTCAATTCTCTTATCTTCTAAATTAATTGTAAAAACTGAATCCTCGTGTTGTGTCTCAATCAACACCATCTGGTGAGCAGTATATCATGCAGTTCATTTTACAAAGTAGGTCCCTTCCCAGTAAATTTTCAGGACTTGAATCACATAATATGAACTGATGTTTATTCTCTATCTGTCCTATTTTGACTGGAATCTCTTCTGTAATTTGATTCACAATTTTTTATTGCTGATCCATACAACTTGGACTTCTCTTCCCAATGGGGATGAGGGGCAGTTTTTTATTTCCACAGAAGAAACTGTAGAAGAGGTAGACAGACCCCCTATCAATCAGAAGTGAAACGGGGTGGTCACTGACTTTTTCATCAATATATGGCCCACTCTGGTGTACCTACAGGACTGAAGCAAGTAAGCTTACTCCTCCCCCTCAGACACCATCATTGCGAACTATTTCCTGCCATCTCATCAATCAAAATCATAGTTTTGTGTTGGTGCCCTGCATAATATGGCATTTCATTTCTCATGTTTAGTTGCATTACAGGAGCAGTTGCCATAGACAATTGAAATGATTTCTAATTTTACATTTTCTGCTCTGTATTCTGTGTCTGTGTCTTATTACTGGGGTTGCTGAATCTGTTCTGAATTAAGCTGGATCCTGTTAGGATTCTGTTTACATTCTCTTTTCCTATGTCCAGTCCTCCCACAATAGTGACACACTGTATACTTATGTTCAATATTTTTCCCTCACCTCTACCTTGTATTCCTTGATTCATCCCATTCATTCTATTCTGTATGAAGTTCATAATTGAACTCATTTGAATCTGCGATCCTTTCTGAAACTGTTTTGTCCGGCAATTCATCATCTTCTCCTTTAACTTCTTTTGCCCTGTTTCAAAATAGTCACTAATATTTTTCACCAATGTCAAGTTCTCATCAATGCTCTTCATCTGCCAACATCATTCACTTTGTTGAGTAAGATTGCTATTCTTTGATCGCAATCCATTAATGAAAGCAGAAACAAAACCACTATCTCCATCCATCCTTTTCTGAGTTTTTGACTCCGCTATGCTTCTTGAAAACATGGATCAAGCTCTCGTAATAAAATGCACTGATTCTTTAGGCTCCTGTATCATTCTCAAAATCATTTCACAATTTATAACCTTTTCAGAATCTCGCTTTTCAAATAATCAATCACAGCCTTGTATTTATCTGCTATCTCTGTTGCTGGTGCATTATTAGGACCAAATCTAGCAGGCTCTTCTGTCTGTCATCCAGTAAGAACCTTACAGTCTAACCACAGATCTCCAGGACCTGTAATCTCAAACAGCATATTTAAATCAGTCCATTACATTGGGGTAATGTGTCTCAACCGACATATTTCCTCACACCACTTTACGGGATCCTCCCACAATTTCAGAAAATGATGTGTAAAAGCATGCCAATCAGCCCTTGTCCATGGAACATGCAACAAATTTCCTCCATGCACTCCCCTTAAAGGGGATTCTACTATTGAAGTTGTCCCTACTTTTGAATCACTTGCATTTTCCATCAATGTCTTTCATTTTCTATTCATTTTCTGAACTGTTCTTCCATCTCTTTAATCTTATCATGAGTTAAATTGATTTTATAAATTTGTTTCACATTTTATTAATGTCAACTTTAGCTTATCAGCTAATTCTTCCAATTTATCGTGCACTTCATTAGCCCACCTAGCTTCTTCTTTTATCAATTATCTCATTTTATCAGTATTTTATTTCTATAATAGGTTCATATCCACATTTGCTTACAACATTTCTCTAAATTAGATTTTTAAAATTCCCATACAAATATATTTTGGCCACCACTGTTCTTGCAGGAGTAACCTGTATCGAATGCTCTAGTACCCCGCTTCTACTTGTAGTAGAAACTGCTATTGTGGCACTAACTTCTGTTATTGCCCTCCGTACAATCCCAGCAGGAACTCATGACATTCCTGTATTTCCCGCAGCATCCTTATCAAGTTGCCTCCATTGAACTATCTGTATACGGAGGAGGTCTAGAATTCAGCTATTCACGCATGATTTTATCATCACCATCATATAACTCCACATCATTCTTTATCCTAATTTCCTCTCTATCCTGATGTTTTCCATTAACTAATGCAGGATCAGTCCTGACGCATCCCATCACATCTTTTCTTCAACTCCTATATTGGTGGCCCAATTACCTTCTTGCCAACTCCTAAATGACTTTATTATGGGTTTCTCCTTTTCTCTTTCCTTTTCAGTTCCCAAGCAATCTCATTTATTGAGCGCCTCAAATTGTGTAGTTCTAGACACTGGCATGATACAATACAAGATTTGTCTTTAAAAAAACTAGTTTAATAATATTTAAGGTGACCTATAATGGGAATTGTAAAACCTCCTCATGTGATGTGTATCTATTCCATTCAGAGATCCAAGTGCATGTGTAATACCCAACTTCTACCATCATTTCATATGCTGGCAAATTCTGACTCTCTCTGTGAATCTCGTTCTTTGGTTTGGGTTTCCTGAAGAAACCACCTACGTTTTATAGCTAAACAGACTCAAAACAAACTAAAAATCACGATAAAACTTTATAAACAAACTTAGGGAACAAGAAACCAATAACAGTGCAGCTCTGCAAACCTTCAACCTATCACAGTGCTAATAAGCCAGCAGCCAACCAATCAGAGTGTGACTTTGTGGTAAAATCTCACTAGTCCCAGTGCAGCTCCCTGGCTGAGTAACCAATCACTACTCAACTTTATCGTGACCAGGGAAACAATTACTAAACCACTTCAATTATTTTTAAACCAATAAACCCATTGTCTGTTTACCCTAGAAATTAATATGTCAATATTTTAAGTGAAATAACTCAATCGCAAAACATAGAGATTCAAATACAAACAATAGAAAGAAAGTCTCAACAATCCTAATAAAATTCTCACTGGGCAAACTCTGACCAGAAGCAATCTACCTTCAAGTCAATGTACCTCACCCCACACACTCAGGCAAAGCACAATAATTCAAGATACATTTTAAGCCTGAAAAGAAAATGTATTAATGCAAAATGCCTACAGATGTGTGAGCAGTGTCCCACTCTAAACACCACATTACAGAGAAATAATATCTTGAGGTCTTGGATTTGTGACAAATCTGATAACCAACTCTATTATAACGCCAGCATTGGCAATGGCTTTCCCAGTAGATTATTATGTTGTACGTTTGGACAGATTAGGAAAGCGGGGTGGAGGTCTAGCTATCGCCACGCATCCCCCTTATCATATTAAGACACTAGACACAGTATCTTCTCCCAATCTAGAGCTGTTGATCTTTAGGGTGCAGAGAAGCCAGGTGATTGAGTGGGTGGGAGCTTTAGTGTATCACCCCACTGGAGGTAATAAGAGTGAGTTTTGTTCATCACTGCTAGAGAGGCTGGCCCCTTATACGTTCAAACAAATAACTTCCTTCTGGTAGGGGATTTCAACCATCACTTGGAGGTTCTCTCCAACACTGAGTCTGCCTCTTTGGTGGCAGCGATGGAAGCTCGTGATCTCTCTCCCAGAACCACTAGTCCTACACACGTGGCTGGGCATGTGTTGGATACTATCTTTACCAACATCTCTGACTTAGTAGCCGAACCTCCCCAAAGGTTAGGCTGGACCGACCACTCGGCACTAAGCTTCTCTTGGGTGCCTACAAAAGTACCCGTCCTCCGTATATCCGTAAGGACCTCTGCAGATCGTGGGAAAAGGTGACACCTGCTGCCTTTAGTCGGGCCTATATCCCCCCTGTCCTTGAGAACTGTAACGACTGTGATACTGCCTTAGAAAGGTTTGAGGCCTCTATAATGGATGTCCTCGAGTCCATTGCACCATTTAAGAGGGTAAAAATCTAGGAGAGGGCAGCTCCTGCTCCCTGGTACTCAGACAGTCTCAAGAGAGAAAAGGCTTCATGCAAGCTTAAAGAAAGAAAATGGAGGAAATCCAAATTGGAGCAAGATGAATCACTCTATTGAGTGGCGCATAGAGAATACCTAAACAGTTGTAACTTAACCAGGCGATCCTACCTAGGCTCCCGTATTTTGGAGGAACTCCTCTCGGGAGCTCCTTACTATCCTAAAGGAGTTCACTAACCCGAGGTCCAACAATCCACTCCCGCCACCCACCCAGGAATTATGTGAGGACCTAGGAAGCCACTTTACTGATAAAATCAACGTGATTTATCGCGCCTTTGGGCCTGAAGAGGGACTCCATGGTAGAGCCCCCCTTCAGGAGAACCGCTGCCCTTCGAGCCTAGAACTCTTCCCTAGTTTCTCTGGTGAACAAGTAAGCTCTTTATTAACTCAGGCGAAATCCGGTCCCCCTCGAAACCCGGTGCCGCCTGCTGTTATGTTTGAGCGAACTCCAGTCCTAGCTGATGTGCTGGCCGAAATCTGTAATATCTCGCTAGCCACAGCCACTGTTCCGCGTAAATGGAAAAGCGCACGCCTTAAACCTTTGCTTAAAGAGGCCTTAGCAGATCCCACTGACTTACAGAGTTTTAGACCCATTTCTCTTCTTCCTTGTTGCTCAAAAATCATGGAGACACTAGTCAATCGGCACCTTTCCTGCTATCTGGAACAGAACAACATACTGGATATATCCCAGCCGGGTTTCCGTGCTTCATATAGTACGGAGGCCGCACTGCTGGAGGTCACTGATACTATAAGGATGTCCCTGGATAAGGATATCCCTGCCATGTTAGTGCTGCTTGATCTGTCGGCTGCCTTTGACACCATCTCTCATCGCATCCTTCTGGACAGGCTTTGAGAGATTGGTGTCAGAGGCATGGCCTTCAAATGGATTCAGAATTATCTGTCTGACAGAACACATTGTGTCCAGTTGGACTCCTTCGTGTCACAAACCACTTTGGTGGATAAGGGGTTCCCACAAGGCTCTACCTTGAGCCCAATTTTATTTAATATTTATGTGGCCCCCTTAGCCTCAATCATTAGGAGTTGTGGGTTTGAGACCATATATTATGCAGACGACATGCAGGTGACAGTCCCCATTGAGGGTAACCCTGCAATAACCAAACTAAAGTTTATAAACTTCATTACTAGTATAGCAAGCTGGATGACGAAGAATTTCCTTCAACTTAACTCCTCCAAAACAGAGATATTGCTGTTTGGTAAAGTGGAGGAGCTGTGGACCCCTGATTGGTGGCCACCAGAACTAGGAGAAGCATCCTCCCCTAGAGGATGGGCCAAGGACCTGGGCATCAAAATTGACAACAAACTATCTATGGAAGAACAGGTGAAGACCATGTCAGGCACCTGTTTTGGAACCATGTGGATGCTCAGAAAGATCTTTCCATGGATCCCGCTTAGTGCCAGAAAGATTCTTATCCAGTCGCTCTTAGTCAGCCGACTGGATTATGGAAATTCTCTGCTGGTTGGAGTGAGGGAGGACTTGGTATCCAAATTACAAGTGGTTCAAAATACTGCAGCTCGCCTTGCCCTCAACAAACCAACACGGACCCCCTCCTTACCTCTCCTGCGCCAACTTCACTGGTTCCCCATCAGAAAGCGAGCCATTTTCAAGCTGCTATGTTTGGTTTTTCAGTCTCTCCAGGCGACTGGGCCGGCCTACCTGATGAAGAAAATTGAACGTTATCAACCCGTACACAGCTGAGATCCAGTAACCGCAATCTGCTTTGCATGCGGAGAATAAGGAAGGCCAAAATGGGTGGGCGTGCCTTTTCTCATCTGGCCCCCAGCCATTGGAACATCCTCCCCGACGAGATTCGCGCCTGTTCTAATTTCTCCCAATTTAAGAAATTGCTCAAGACCTGGCTATTTTAACTGGTTCTTACTGCCATTAGGGTGTTTTTCCTCCTAGGCGCCGAGAGATCCCCTAAATGATTAAATAAATAAATATTCAAGCAAATAATACATCTTTCTTCAAATGGGAAATGAAATATGAATAATACACCATCACAACAGTGACCAATCCACCAATCGAACCCACACTCATTCTCACATAATAAAATAATTCAACACAGAAACAGAAATCCATTTTCACAACTCATACTTCAAAACACATTCACAAACTCAATTTCTTGCTTTTCATTCTTACACTCCATTTTCATTCAGGCACACATAGCCAATACAGATAGTCCCTTCCCAGGAGGATACAACACCGAAAAAATTGTACATTTCCAAAACTCTTTTCTCCTTCGATCTAGGCATACATGATTCAGAAACCACGGGATTGTGCAGGGGGGCCCTAAGGAGGAGGTTGTTTTATGCTAATCATTCTCTGCTACCAAATGTGTGGGAGAGTAACCCTAATATTCTCCTGAATCCCAATATTTGCGTGACCCTCAAACTTTTCCTTAGGCAGTTCAGCTCTGTGAGTTTTCTCATTGATCTAGCTGCAAGAGACTACCATCCTCATCAAGAATACAAAACTATCTGAGTAAAATCAAGATCAGTAACTAGGCTCACTGAAGAACTGGGTACTAGATCAGCATTCATTTTAAAAGATTTAATACAGAATAGTTAATAAAGCATTACAGAGAATATGTATAAATTGCCATAAAGGATCAGATACACAATACAAAATTACATATCATAACAAAAATCATAGTTAGGCGATAAGAATCCCTCTATATACTTCTGGGCTTTTTACAAATATGGTAGTTCTGGGGCCGCCGTACCCGCAGTGGTGGGCCAACCACCACCACCACGGCGGGTCCGCCTGCCTTATTATGAGACTGGTGTTGGGACGGCCATGAAACCTCCGTCGGGATCAAGGATAGGGCTGCGGCGGCAGTCTACAAATGGCCTGAATATGCTGGCGGTGCCAATGCCAGCACAGCCCAGAATATTACAATCTACTTATCCACCACCATTTTCATGGCGGCAGACATGCAGGTAAGGGGGCCCTAACAAGGCCCCCGGCTGAATCTGGGGATGCTTGCTGGAGGTGCACATGTTGTGCCACCCTGAAATTGCACCCTTGGTCCTGCATGGTGTGGCATACACTACATGGTGCATGCAACACCGTGCAGGAACATGCAGTAGGCACTGTCATGGCTGTGGTCCGCATGTTAGGCTCTCCTATGAGCCTAACAGAACGGAGTTGAGACACCGCTACTGCACCGCCCGTCCACCCTGGATTCAAGTCGTAATCCGGTGGACGGGCTCACCACGGGCTTGGCGGTCTTGCTGGGACTGCCGCAGTAGCAGTCCCACTGGAAGACTGACAAACTTGTAATAAGGCCCTAAGTGTCAAACTCATAAAGAGTACTGACAGCATCCTAAGTGAGGAAAGGAAAATCGCAAAAAATTCAGACAGCGTCTCAGGAGGAAAATGGATCCCTCAATACTAGGGGTTTGTATACACAATCCGTGCATGTTAATTAATAAAACTGCGGACTCAGCATGGTATGATCATGGTTAGATCACATTGGCAAATCAAAAACAATTTAGTAATTCAAAAAGATTCCTAGCACTAACTCATTTCTTATGGTAATCGTTCCCTTGCTTCCTCAGCAACTGCACTCCAGAGATCTACAAAATAATGTGAAACATTTGTTAACAATAGTTAATTGAATTCAATTCTTCTGCATGGGTGTAGGAACTTCCAGAAGCAGTCCTTCAAAATGATACATCAGGTACACAATGGAATGTTTCAATCATAATACATGCTTTCTAATACAACCTCTATTTGTGTCCCGCAGAAACTGGGGGAGAGAAGACTCGCAGGGTGTAGCTGATTGGGAGGAGGGAATGAGAAGGAGCAAGATGAGCAGAACACCAGAAACTCCATCTGTTTTCATTAAATGTTGTCTCTCACTAAAATGTGGCATAACCATGCCAAATTATTTATCACAATTCTAGATGAAATAATTATATCTTTTTAAGTGCACAAAGTTTAGATGATTGGCCATCAGAAAAATAATGGACATGCTAACAAAAGAAAAATGGTGGGCTTGCTACCTTACTCGGAATGAGGGTTCACTGTAGAAGTGGGCCTTGCATACTATAATGGAATTTAGGGGCTGTCTTTGTAAAACAGATCTGTTGTTTCTAACTGCATTATTGAAAAGCATACTCAAAACACAAATAATTCATTTTGTGGTCATGCATTTGCATCACAGAAATAGACCCATTAATGTTCAATTGAATGCTTGTGTTTTAAGCATTGGATCCTATTGGCACAACTTTTTATTTAACAATATATTGGAATTTAGAAGGAAGAGAGCATGCAAGGCTTACAACTTAATGACGAGGGCCTCATTTCATTATCAAGCTCACGGTGGTTGCGCATACTTTAGTGTAATGCAAGAAATGATTTATCATAACCGAAAGGTTCGTTAGACTGTTGGAAAATGTACTTCAAGAAATGGAGCTCACTAGCAATAGGATCGTTGCTGACACCCCTTTCGAGTGAACACATTTATTTCACGTTTATGATAATTGCTAATTACATAGCATTTTCAATTCTGTTATGGATATTCTTCATGACTTTCCTGTTGTTGAAGACACAACATGCAAATTAAGGAAGTATACAAATACCAGTGCAATATGCATAAATATTGGTCCCTGGGAGCAATTAGCACTTCATTAATATGCAAATGCATTGTGAATTTTCACATTGCCCCGAACAATGAGAAATAACATTTTGCCATATGTGAAGAGTTGATGCAGCGCAACTTCTAGATGCCGTGACAGGCATTGCACAGGAAAGGCAGTGTTTATTCCGCGTTGCTGGAAACGTTTAAGACTGTTCAACTAAAAACATATTTCTTTCTTTTGATATGTTAGACAGATTTGCGACATTCCAGCCCATTTATTATTTTGGGTGTAATGAATGGTGCTAATTTAAGGTAGTCTCAATTATTTGTTTTTTATAAAATGAGGACCATAACTAAAAACTAGCGGTTTGTGAAGTTTTTCTCAAAAATGGGAAAAATTAGGATCCACCTGCAGAAAAATTTTGGTCACAGATTGTATTAGCCACTTGTTTGCAAACCAGCAAAACCGAGCAAACTGTCAGAACCAATGTGGACAAGCGTGAACCACCAAAATAAGGGGCATATTATCAAGCCAGGCGATAAAATTATCGCCGCTTTGGCGGCAGAAAACTGCTGCTACAGCGGCGATAATGGGCTTGATAATATGATCTATGGAATTCCAATTGAAGCCCATTTTAGACGTCCTTCACATCTAACATGGGCTTCAATTAGAATTCCATAGAGCATATTATCAAGCCCATTATCGCCGTTTTAGCGGCAGTTTTCTGCCGCCAAAGCGGCGATAATTTTATCGCCTGGCTTCATAATATGCCCCATAAATCTCTGAGGCGGTAAAAAAGCATTCCATTTTTTTTTCACCTCCGACTTTTGTTAAAATAAAAAATATCTGAAAACATGTGTATTAAACTTTTGAGGCAAAGCTAATTGTCTATTTACAAGCTGCAATGGCTTGTTAGACCGTGAAAAAGTCGCACTATTGTGCCATACTTGTGATTAACCCGCCTGCCTTACAGCCTTGGGGTCTGATTCATAAAGGCCCTACCCGCAAGGCTGCAACGCTGAAAAAACGTTTCTCTTGTCTGTGACTCAGATTACACAACACACGTGCCCCCAGGTCACAGAAGTGGCTGGGGAGTGAGAGCAAGATTCTACTCCTCTGCCCTCCTGACCCGTCCTCCATTCCTAAATATCTGGCGCATGTCCAGCAGTTTGGTATTCATTGGTTCCCAACTTCCCAAAACCGATTTGGTTTGAGGGACGGGGACCCTGCGTAGGTCAGCATGCCCTCAGCCGGGTGTGCGATAGAACCATATATCGTAAAATAGGACTACCAAAGCCTTTTCTCTAAAAAATAATTGTTTTAATTTCCTATTTCCAATAAGCGGGGAAAATAGATAAATGCATGTCTAGAATGAATAAATTTAATCACGTAGGACTCGGCAACTTGTTGAGTATTTGCTCGTGCCTTCCCTGCCTCTGCTCAAGCTGTACCCAGATGAATGAGAGTAAGGGGAGGAGCATTTGAGAGAACACTCCTCTGTGAATTAGGCATGCACTCAGAAATTTCCTGGCAACATTTGTGTAGGTCTGCCCTTCCTGTGAGAAAGTCTATGTCCTACACTTTAGACACCCTTGTATTTGTAAGTGCTTGTGTGTTTGGGTGAGTTCAGATTGTAATCTACACACATTCAAGTGAATAAATGAATTTGTTCCCCCGTTTGGTGGATTGTTTTTGCACACCAGCTCTTGGTTTGAAACACAAACGATAAGACATCTAAAACATTTCTGCACAACTCCCAGGTCTTTCTGTGCATCGCGTCAGTAGTGACGAGGTGAGTGCATCATTAGGTCTCGCGAGCCAAAGGCTCGAATTAGGTCTCGCGAGCCAAAGGCTCGAAGAGACATTTTATAACTGAGCTTTTCAAAGTGCTGCCGTGGCCTAAAGCTACAGTGCACGTGAACGTGCACGCGCGCAGCCGCCAATCACTGCTGCGCGCGCACCACTGGCGTGCTTGCCACACAGCTCTCCCGTCCAAGCGATCGCGATCACTTTCGCTTGGATCGCGATCGCTATTACTTTAGTTTTCGGCCGCGCGGCCGAATGCTTGTTTTTCTTGTTTTTTTAAACTGTAAGCGCGAGGCGCGCCTGTGGCCAATGCTTTTTGTGTTTTTGCATTGCTTGATGCTTGTGGCAGTGCTCGATGCACATCATGTGTCATCCTCCCTACCGTCGTTGCCCCCCCCCCCACCGCCAACCGCCCTGTGTGCCCCCCCCACCCCCCCCACCCCTACCCAGTGACACCCGCCCGTCGCTCCTTGTTTGGTTTCACTGTGCAGTGTTTTCGTAGCTCAGCACGGTGCCCACGTCATTGACGTTGTGCTTTCGCTTTTAAATCTCTGCACCACACACTTCATGTATATTTAGTTCAGGAGTGCTGCTATGGAGGAGACGGGCATGTTGGAAATACAGCGAATCTGCACTCGGCAACAGCACTCAAAACAAGATTACACATTTTAGAGGGATACAACAGCTATGCGCCTTCTTTCAGTACGGCGCATTAGAAAGGGGAAAAAAACACATCACGTGCTTCTAAGCCAAGGCTCCGCCGACACTACTTACTGCAAGCCCATAAACATTCCCGGGGCATGCGACAAACTGTACACAGAAACAAAACACTGCCCCCCACCCCCTCGAACTTCCTAAGGACCCCTCTAAGAGCCTGGCGACGGGCGAATGAATGTCTCCTGTGCAGCGCCGGCAGTCCATTGCTCGAGAGGCCTCTCTGCAGACCCCTTACACCTCTAATCCCGTTCTCTATCCACCAAAGTCTCATGACGCTCTCCTGGAACAGAGTTGGCAACCTCAGGCAAAGAGTGTGCTGAGCCGAGAGTCGGGTGGAGGTGAGCTTGTGAATAAGGGTGCTGAGGTGACACTTCATTGTGGTGTTTGTAATAATGTGTGGGGATATCTCTGTGTGTCCTGCATGTTTTTCTTCTTACGGTTTACATACGTGAGGCATCACATATGCCTGTGTCTGCCCTCCAGTCAGCGATAGGGTTTCACCATTATCTGTAAGCCTGCCTACCCACGTAGTATGAAAAAAAAACGTAACTCTGCAAAAGTACCATCCGTCACTGCGTTCGATGTAACTTAAAATAAACTCGTTTTTAAGTTTTATGTAGCGCAAACGTGGAGTGCTTTACATGAACACCAGGTACATGATGACATGAGGACATATTAATGTTTTGAATCACAGGATGTTGAGTCAACGTCAGGCTCGATCCTGCTCTCTCATCTCAGTCGGCAGTCTAGACGTACGCCACAACCTCACGAACCAGAACTGAAACATTTTCAAAATTATATACGACGAAGTCACAGTTGTTGCTTATTTATCTAATGCAATTTGCAACCGTTGTCAAAGCTAATACTCCGGTTTTCTTTAGTGCAGAACTCGACCCAAAGGTAACTGGTGCTCATGTAAAGCGATTTATGATACCTTCGGGTCGAGTTCGGGCTACATATCTCTGCAAAAAAATAATAGAAGAGAGCTGCTTGAAATAAGAGATTCCGAGAATTTGGAGCTGGAGAACTGGGTTCGAGCCTTGGCGTTGGCTCAGCTTCCTGTGATTCTGGGCAAATCACTTAATCACTCCGTGCCTACCAAAACAAGCATTTGCAATGCATTAGGTCTCGCATTTGCGAGATTTAGCGGCTTGTAAATATGCCCCTCTGTGTGGTGTCACTACTGCTACCCCAGACCTTTTGGTGTACTGACATTTATCCTCACTGAGTTGTCTCTGTTCTCACTTCCTTTTTTCTTTTATTTGAGTGCAACAGTACGGAGTGAAGAAGTTTGGGGTGTCCTTCTTAAAGCTGACAATGTTGTGGTTCAGTCTTACAATCTGTGTTAGTGCATTTCCTATTAGAGGATGTATGGCATGAAGCCACCTGGATAAGGATTTCTGCACTTCCATTTCCAAAATATCAATAAGGGAGCAAGATTTACTTCTTGTGTGTGTTGCATTAGACAGGTCATTTGCTGCTGGAGATGCAGGGCTTTGTTGTTTGTGCTGCAGGTCTTTAAAGGGATTTTTGTTTTGGCCGGGCACTTGTGGAGCTCTTTCAATATGAGTGTGATGCCACTGCCCTTCTCGCTCCTATAATTTTGCTGCTGCCTTTAAGATTGCCATTCATCAGGCAGTGGGTCATTTAGCGTGGGCTGTGAAAACGGCATCTCCAGTGCCATTTTAGAAAAAAAACACGTCCATTTCATGTAAAAGATGTTTGAAGCCTCTGGGGAGTCATTACTTTATTTATTTTTACATTTAATTATTTATGTACTACAGTACTTATGCAGAGAAGACCTACCCATGTGGGAAGTGACATACTTCACATGTAACAACATAATACATGCAACTACTGTAACATAAAGACGAGAAGAGGTGCATAATTTTCTTTGTTTCAGGTGGAGTGTGAAGTGGCGTGTGTGTGGAGTCTCAGGTAGTTGAGAAAACCGCGGTGAAGCACATTGTGTGTGAAAGGTAACACAAGCAAAGCACTGTGGCTGGTAAGAACCTGGGTTAAAGCTTCCACTCGGCAGTGTACTGTGGTGCTCATACTACCGCTCATTCCCCGCTCTGATTGTTCAATAGAGTAACTGGCTTTAGGTCGGTGTGACTGGTGCTACCGCACTGGGCGCTGACGTGGAGAGGGGGGCGCTGACCTCAGGGGGGGTGCTGTGTTTAGCAATAACTTACGGTAAACAAGTATTTGCAATTCAATGGGTCTCGCATTTACGCAAGTTTAAGCTATTGACATTGCAATTTTATTTTGTTTTTGTTTTTAAAACATAACTAAAAGGCATTGTCATTTACAATGCCAATAGCTTAAACTTCCATAAATGCGAGACCTATTGCATTGCAAATGCTTGTTTTTATGTTTCACCTGGGACAGCGACTCCTGCTTGGGGGTTTCCAGCTCGCCTATTACTTATTATTCGTTGGCTTCATTATCACATATGGTCTGGGACTACCGAATTTCCCCCTCCCCCTGCGCGTAAACCACAATTTTTAATGAGGGACATGAAAAGGTAATTACTTTTGGAGGCGGGGGTCGTACAACCCCCGGCCGTATTTATTAAAATATGAAAACAAAATTAAAATCTTGAAATAAACAATATTTACACAAATATACGCAGAAACATAACACGACATTTGATTACAATTCATATGCACAGATATCAGATGGCTAACCTTAAACTATCTCTAATACATAGTTTTCCTATCCTAATCTAACATCTGGACATAATCATACATTAATTATTTTCTGCGTATCCTATTTGGGCCTACGGCAAGGTCGCTAACCGGTGTCAGATCCTTATCAATTAACCACGCCCTCCCGTAGGAGTTGCGCATGCGCTGAGGGCCCGCTTACCGAGAGGGTACTTCCCCCCCCCGGTTACCCCCATACGTTCCCTGAACTCCATTCCAATTTGGGGGGTCTTGCACTCTGCGCCATTTTAATGACGTCCATACCAGTGCGGGGTGGCCAACCAGCCCAAAGAAAGCGTGACTCCCCTCTTTCCCCGCACCCATCCATCCAACCGGATGTACCGCCCCTGGAGTTCTAGGAGAGACCCTTGTCCCTCCTCCTGGGCGACCCCATACGTGAATGGCGCCGCCCCCTAAGGACCTTAAAGTTACTGCTCACCAGTCATGACCTTACCGCCTGACCAAGGAATAGCAATAAATACGACGATAGATGACCTGTAAACGGGAAAAACCTAAGGAACAAAACACAACCGCACCGTCACATTCATTACCCAATGACCATATTGCAACAGGGGATGGTGGGTGGGCAAACAAAATAGTTAGCAGCCTCCCAGGGGCTGCGTCCGGATGGCCGAAAGCGCGGGACCAAGAGACCGCGTCCCGCGCTCCCCGGCCTTTTATCATAGTACTGGGGGCAGGCCAGTTCTAACTGGCCTGTCCCCTGCCGCCCCCTTGACCCGGAAGCACATTAATTGCTTCCGGGCCAAGAGTTCCCTGCCGCCACCCAATCCCGGCCGTGACGCGCCATTCGCGTCATGCTGACGCGGTGGACGCGCCGGGCCGGGCCAACAGGCGAGAGGGGGGAGGGGGTCGGTGCCCCGCCATATCTGCGGCGGGGCCGATACCGGCCCCGCCTTTCCACTTATTTTCTACCTCCCAATTGAGCAGCACGTGCCAGCTTCACTTCCTCTTCTTTCCTCGGAAGCATGGATTTAGTACAGATTGTTTCATCTTGAGTAGGGTCCTTCTGCTGTTGACATTATGACTGAAGTAATATTTTTCCCCTTGTGTTACTTGTTTTTAAATTTCTTCTTCCTGTCATTTTGCTTCGTGTTGCTTCTTTGCTCCCACCCTAATGCCCCCTTTTCTATGTTGCTTCTTCCCTCCCGCACTCCCATTGTACGTGTTGCTTCTTCCCCTCCAACTTCACCCCCTCATTGTCTGTCCTGCCTCATCCCTAGCGTACCCCACCCTCCCCTTGTTTGTGCGCCATAATGAAAAAATAACTGTGACATATCCAGCGTTGGCTGTATCACAGCGCTTTTAAGGTCTCACCTGTGACAGTGCATGCACTGGCGCATGAGCTTTCACTTAGCAAGACATTGTATTCAACAAGGGGCTTAAAGTCAGATGTATCAAAGGGTTTTACCCACTGTCTATGAGAAAATGCTTTAGCATATATGGCCCTTGGAGCCCACCCATTGATTCATTGTCACACTCATTTGCTGCTTCCTAATTTGGCAGCATCTTTCAGCTTCTCTTCCTGTTCTTTCATCTGGAACATGGATCAAGAACTGATTGCTTCATCTTGATTAGGATGCTTCCGCTGAAGGCACTGGGATTGAGGTACTATTTTTATTTTTTATCTTCACTTTTCTTCTTTGTTGCTTCTTTATAAACAAACCCCACCCCTTGCGTGTTGCAACTTCCCTCCCACACCCCTGTTGCTCATATTGCTACTTACCTTCCACCCACCCCACCCTTCCATTGTCTGTGTTGCCCCCACACACCATAGGAAAAAAATGTGCTATCACGCAGCCAGTGCTGGCTACGTCATAGTACTTTTTTCTGGCTTCCCACTCCCTCCTCGAAGTGCTTTTCTTTAACTTTTAGCCATGCTGTAAAGCAGTCATGCTGCTCTACAACATAGCTAAAGTACATTGGCAAATCCAAAAGCTCTCACAGAGGCGAGACCTATTGGCTTTGCGAATACTTGTTATTAAACCAATATACGAACATGGGAAGATTAGAAAAAAGGCAACTGTAGAAACACACATCCTGGCTGATGAGGAGTGATATCCAAAAACCAGTCCCAGGATGCCTGTTTTCAGTCCAGGGAGGACCTGGCCTGGCAATTTGGGATGGATTGTTCCCCTGGGAATCAGGGTCAAGACTGATGTGCATTTGGCTGGGTCCAAACTAGAATGCCAATGTGAGCAAAGAAAACGATAGATTTAGGCCCAGATCTCTATACTGGGGAGGATGTTTGACATTGTTCAGCATTCTGTCCATCAATAGTTCTTTTGCATTTGTCACCCCGAGTGGGACAGGTATGCCCAGACATGGGTCCCATGCTCGCCATGCTACTGGTCAAGCTGGGATGGCTAATATTGGGTGATACCCGAAACCAATCTCAGAATGCTTGTTTCCAGTCCATGGAGTACCTTGCCTGGCAGTTCGGGCTGGACTGTTCCCATGGCGACCAGTGTCAAGACTTATTTGCGTATGACTGGGCCCAAACTGAAATGGCAGATCTCTGTACTGGGGGTGAATGTTTGACATTGTTCATTTATCCATTCATTAATTGTTCGTTTTGCATTTGTCACTCCTAGCCAGTCAGCAGCAGGCCCAGTGGGAGAGGAGCTGCTCCCAGAACTGGTTTTGAGTGATCACAAAGGAGGGAGCTGCTCATTTCCATGGCCACGCTTCTAGGGTGGGCACGGGAGAAAAGGGGATGACAGGCTCTGCTTTGCTGGTTTTGGGAGGAGAGGGACACTGTGGGATTGTTTACAGTAAAACACACATGAACTGCTGGACAGGTGGGTAGGGTCACTGCTGGGAACTTTCACCTCATTCAATAAGGAGTGACTACATATTCCCCCGCCACCCTTATGCTGTCACTGGGCATAAGGGTTGCACCGACTGTGTCCTCCTCAGAACTCTTCTGGGCTTGAGGAAGAATGGAAGAGGACTAGTCCTGCTGTCTGTGATCTGGAAAGAGCCTCGAAGATTGGAACTACTCTTGTTCCCAGGTCACAGAATTGGACTCCAAGGGTTGTGGTAAATAATTTAATTACCGGGACTTAATTTGATACAGAAACATAATAAAAATAGCTCAGTAAATAAGAGGCAGAATCCGTGGTATTAGAGGTTCGGAATGGGCTTTATTCCAATGGTCGATTATAATCGGTTGCTCCAGGTTCCATCACCACGAAGGTTCAGGAAGTGAAGTACATACGTTATTGACAATCAATTACTTTTATACAATAGGCATTACAGTGAGGCCAATACAAGAGGCGTAACAATTGATAGTGGTGATAATATATTCATACGTAGCAAAAATAGGCGTAACTGGGAGTGATGAAAGAACGACATCAGATGTGATGTCATAAGAGGGTGGTTACATGAAAGAATTTCGCAATGTCAGCAGAAATACTTGGCAGATATGCGCGCGCAGCAGTATGACGTGTGATTGACGTGCAACTAGGGGGTGAAGGGGACTTGACATTTAGCTCTACATGTGGCGACAGAAGTCTGGAGGGTCAAGTCAACCTAATCCCAAATCATATCTAACATCCTATGTTTAAAGAACTATGTTATCCAAAAGAGAGGTCTCTTAGAGTAGAATCTTATTCTATACTGACTATACTGACTGTTAGTGCGTGTACAAGCGTCTAAGTGTCTACACTAGATGCGAGGGCGGAATCTTCCATAGTAACAGGACTATGAATTACTTGCATGAAGACAGAGAAGTCGGGCCTTTGCTTGGTAGCTGGAAGAATGTTTACTTAAGCTACTAGACAGGAATGCATTGGGCAGGGAGCGGAGCAGATAATTTTCGAAGGTGAAATACAGTTCTTGGCAGGCAGCAAGCTGATGTCAGGCTTCGTGAGCCGCGCAGGGAATGAGACAAAGTTCATGGTCACAGATGCAGGCTCGGACTGGAGCTTCAAAGACAGAAAGCAAGAAGAGTTCGATGACAGAATCAGGGCCTACTTGCCTGGACTGTAAAAATGGCATAAGTGAACCATATAAAGGCGGTGGCCTTTTGTACTTATGAATGGAATATCCAGCCTATTCATGGCGGATCTGAAAGAGGACATGTTAACGGTGGACGCACATGTATTTGCGTCTTCATAACTGGAACTGGAGGGAACATACATGTACTTGTAACATGCACATAGAACCGTTGGGGTCCAAGATAGGGGACATAACTGACCAGAAAAATCCATATTTCCACATTCCCTCCTTGTCCCCTACTTGCCCGTCAAGAGATATCAATCTTCATTAATCCATTGATCTGTTCATATAGCATCATTTGTTCTTCTTTCTTCTTCCGGGATTTTGAACGAAAATCTTGATGTGGAATGCACGATGTGGCACACAGACCACAAATCGCTGGTCCACATTGTAGGCATAAGCAGCAACTGAATAATATGAGAAGGCCAATACCTAGGAATGATAGAACTCTCCATCCCCAGGCTGATAACATGCTCCAAAACCAACCGGACCAAGTCCAGGTGCCTGGATTCTGGTGTATCTGGCTTACAATCTTATGAAGGCGGGTTATGGCTTTATATACAGATGGCGAATTTTCTGGTATGAATATGCAACAGCTTGATCCGATGACCCTACAAGCTCCGCCCCTATCGGCCAGGATGACGTCAAGGACAAGACGATTTTGAAGCACAACAATCCGCATAGCAGACTGCTCTTCTGTTAAATTGCCTAAGGCGGAAATAGTTTCGTTCACTACTGCTTCAAGGGTTCTAGTCAATCTACGTATCAGCTTACTATTAGTAACGGTACCTATATAGGGAAAGAGACCTTTATTGAAATCTGTGTATTTTTCCCATGCCGTTTCAGTGTAATCGACTATTGGGAGATCTCTCCTTTCTCTATTGTGTACTAAATGAGTATTTCTGTGATAATCAGGAGGAGCTAGGAAAACAGGTGGCAAAAGGAATCCAATGTAGCAGGTACCATCCCAATCTAGAGGCAAACGTACATATGCCGTCTGACCACATATAAAATAGGAATGGCGGGAAGCTCTAAATGTAGACTTGCCTTGATCACTAAATTCTACTACAGTGGTGCATCTACTATGGCCCATATGTATGGAACCATTCTTTCTCACACATAATTCACCTTTTACTGGAAATATTGACATAGCGGGCAAACTTGGAGTAGCTTCTGATTCGACATTTAGGATCATAAGATTAAGCGTAAAATTACCTAATCCATATACTTCATTTTCTAGATCAGTTCCTGTTCTTTTGGGAAGTCCCTCCTTGTTAGGATAGCAGACCTTAAGTAAAACTAAATTCAAATTTCCCCATACCCAGTTATCTTGATAAACTGCAGAATTCGAATCCAGAGAATTAATTAAGCTAAACCATGCTCCACAGGAGCCGTTGTGTGTGAACGGGTATGGAAAAAGAGGTAGAATTCCTTTATAGTTCTGATAGGGAGGGAGTCGGCCACATATCCAACAATTTGTAGCATTGCTAACCTGATGGGAATGATGTAACATACTAATAAAAGTGTTATTGCGCAGCGCAAATCTGTATGACAATTCAAGCGGAGGTAATTCACTAAAAGAATGTTCAGCAGTAACATTGTAAACGTGTCTAGAAATAGGATAATATATGTGCAACAATATACTTGCAGTAATTATTAAAAGACTTGAGAAAAACAAAATTAATAACGTCACTATGCAATGACTACGCAGTGATTTACAGTACGCCTGTCGTTTCAACATTTTTCGGGTGCTTTCTCTATTCAGGTCCAAGGGATACATGTCAGAGACAATTCAACCGCTTCACCTTGGAGAGGACTTAAACAATCAAATTGCTTGACTGATTGGGCCTGAGCTTTAATTTATAATGTTCGGAATCACTTGTTTCCACAAAAGGAAGTTTTGAGTCAATGGGTGAAGACACACAAGGTGTGGTATTCACATCTGATTTCAGTCCATGAAATTTCTTGATATGACTTGAATGAATCCATCCTTTTCTGCCTTCGATCTTCACGGCTGTTCTTGTGGTGAGCAACACCAGCTGAGGTGACCTCCACCTAGGTTCCAGCGGAGTCTTTCGATCAAAGTTCCTCACGAGGACCAAGTCTCCTGGAACCACGTCATGGGGTTTCACCTCAGTGTTGTCAGGAAAAGCTGCAGCTACCTGTGAACGACAAGATTGTAGTGCAGACATCAAGGAAGCCAAGTAATCTGTCAGCATGTTACAGTCAATATCAGTTATTTTGCGTGGTATAGGCGTCCCCCACATATTTGGTGGTCTGCCGAAGATCACTTCATACGGGGATAGCCCTGTTCGAGAGTGTGCTACCATTCTTGTGTAAAAGAGTGCAACTGGTAATGCTACTACCCAGTCGACACCTTTCTCTCTGCATATTTTGGATAATCTTATTTTCAGAGTCTGATTATGTCTTTCTACGAGACCTGCTGCTTCGGGGTGTCGGACACAGTGGAATTTCCACTGATAGCCTAACAAAAGTGAAACGTGTTTCATTAATTCGGATGAGAACGGCTGGCCGTTATCTGAGTGAACAACACGTGGTAAACCGTATCGTGGGAAGAATTCTCGAACCAACTGTTTGGCAGTAGTCGGGGCAGTGTAATCTGAAACCGGGTATGCCTCCGTCCAACGGGAAAGAGCACACACAACTACGAGAACATATTTAAATCCTCTACATCGTTCCATCTGGATATAATCCATCTGGAGGACTTCAAAAGGATGATCAGGAGGATGAAATCCACCCTGTTCTACGGGAACGCTTTTTCCTGGGTTGAACTGACAACAGATCATACAGGTACGAACTTTTTGTTTCGCTGCTGCTCGTAAATGCTTGTTGAACCAAATATGTTGAATGCTGTCTAGCATAGCTTTCTCTCCTAGATGCGCTGGACTATGGATAGTGTTAATAATGACTTGGACCATTGAATCAGGAAGGAACCACACAGACTTTTCCTTCATCAACCATCCTTGATCCGTTTGGATCCCTCCTAATTCAGTCCATTTCTTTATTTCTTCTGATGTAGCATGTGTCTGTATATCAATTACGTCAAGAGTAGGATCTTTAACCGTCATACAATGTGTTGGCGTCGGGACTATTGTCTTTGTCATGTCGGATGTTTGAGTTTGAGCAGTCTGTTTAGCTGTTCTATCAGCTAAATCATTGCCTTGAGAAATGATATCAGTAACTTTCGTATGTGCTTTGCATTTCATA
Source organism: Triturus cristatus (assembly GCF_964204655.1). NCBI lineage: Eukaryota > Metazoa > Chordata > Amphibia > Caudata > Salamandridae > Triturus > Triturus cristatus. The sequence continues at coordinate 632,873,702 of NC_140589.1, read as the reverse complement.
ATCGATATTGCAATGGGTAAATGTATTGCATCTAATAAGGCATGAATGAGGGGTCCGTGCTGAATGTGGGCACCGTGAGAAGTTAAATAACCTCTCTCTCGCCACAGCACGCCGAAGTCATGTACGACTCCGAATGCATAACGTGAATCAGTGTATATGTTGACTTTTTTATTTGTGGCTTGAATACAGGCTTGTGTCAGAGCGACGAGCTCTGCTGCTTGAGCGGACAAGGTATTTATGCAATTTGTTTCAATGATTTCAGTATCTGTTGTGACTGCATAAGCGGCCACTAACTCTCCTGTACTTGTTCTCATACATGAACCATCTACATACAACGTCAGGTCTGGGTCTGACAATGGGACATCTGTCAAGTCTTGTCTGGGTTTCGTCGTGATTGTAATAACATCAATACAGTCATGGGCTAGTGGGTCTGTTCCATTTACAGGTAAAAGTGTGGCAGGATTCAATGTGTTACAACGTCTGATTTCTATATGTGGCTGAAACAGTGTTAGTTCATACCCTGTAAGTCTTGCTATAGTCAAATGTTGTGTTTGCGTTCGATTCACAAGAACCTCCACTGCATGTGGTACTTGTACTGTCAATGGATGTCCTAACACTATGGCATCGCTTTGTCTGATTGCTAAAGCTGTCGCTGCCACTGATTTCAGACACGCAGGCAGAGCCTGAGCTACGGGATCTAATGTACTAGAAAAATAAGCACATGGTTTGTGTGCTCCTGCTTGTTCCTGTGTGAGTACTGACAAGGCAGTACCTTCGCGTTCTGTAATAAAGAGTGTAAACTGTTTACTGTAACATGGTGTTGCTAAAACAGGTGCTTGGCATAGAGCTTTCTTTAAGCTTTCAAAAGCTTGTGTATGTTCCTGAGTCCAAGGGAGAACAGTCGATGTGGCTGCCTCCTGTGTTGTCAACTGAATGAGTGGTTTTGCTAGAAATGCATACTGAGGGATCCACTGCCTACAATATGAAGTGAGGCCTATGAAAGCCCGTACCTCTTTTTGTGTCTTGGGTATTGGTATGTTAGCTATTAACTGAATGCGGTCGGGTGTAAGCTGCCTTCCCTCCTTGGACAGCGAGTGTCCAAGATAAACAACTCGCTGGACACAGAATTGCAGCTTAGAAGGGGACACCTTGTGCCCCTTTTCGGCTAGAAATTGTAAAACTGTCAGTGATGCTTTCTCACATTCGGGTTCGCTTCTAGCGGTGATCAGCAGATCATCGACATATTGAAGCAAGGCAGTGTTAACTGGCATGTGGATACTGTCGTGTTCTCGTTTCAGTGCTTGGCTATAGATGCTGGGGCTTTCTGTAAATCCTTGAGGTGCGCGTGAGAATTTAAAGCTACGTCCATTTAAACTAAATCCGAACAAATATTGGCTTTCCGGATCTATTGGGACGCTGAAAAAGGCATTTTTGAGATCAATTACAGTAAAGAATGTTGCTTCGGAATCAATAGCTGTCAGTAATGATGAGATATCGGGGACCACAGGGAATTGTGGCACAATGCACTTGTTTAATTCGCGCAGATCAATAACCAATCGATATACTGGCGGGGCCTTCGGATCTGTTCGTTTGAGAATCGGAATTATCGGTGAATTACATACATTGGAGTCTGTTTCTACAACCACTCCTTGGGCAATGAGTTCGTCAATGATTTGCAGTAAAGCCACTACAGCATCTGGTGGTAACTTGTATTGTCGCATTCGTGGTAGTACCACTCCTGCCTTTAGTGTGACTCGATATGGTGTAATATTCATGCAACCAACATCAGTAGGGCCTTGTGCCCATAGATGTGTAGGTAAAGTCTGCAATCGGGGATCCATGTCTCTAGACACATAATGACCTTTAAAATCACGTAAAAACAATCTTACTCCTTCCGGAGAACAACATATTATAGCTCCTAGAGCCTTCAGTGTTTTTATTCCTAACAGGTTTTCTGGACATGATTTAGTAAGCAATAAATCTGTAGTTCGGGTCAAAGGTCCTATCGTAAGTGGAAGAGGTTGTGACACTTCATTAACAATAGGTTTTCCTGAAAAACCAAGGGAAATATTCTGTGAGCCTGAGAGGGGTGCCCCTGGAACTTCACTACGTTTTATGGTTGTTCGACTTGCCCCTGTATCGAGTAAAAATTTCCTGTCTTGGCCTAATAATTCACTATGTACATAAGGTCCTTCTTGATCTACAGGGATCTCGATAAGGGGTAAGTCAACTTCCCTCTCTAGGCTGGTTCATGCATATCGTTGATAATCAGGATAGTCATACTGTGCGGTCTGGTACAGTTGTCGTGTCGTGGTTTGCGTGGCAGCAACAGGCAGCGCTGGTGCAGCTGGCACAAACTGTATAGTCTGTTGTGGAGCTGGCATGGACTGTGCATGCTGCAAGGCTCCTTGTTCATTCTGATCCTGTCTAAGTGGCCGTGGTCTTTCTTTTGTAATACCCGTGGCGATATTACGCTTCAGGACTGGACAATCGTGTACATGATGACCTAGTTGTTTACAATAGTTGCATGTCCCTTTTACAGGTCCTGCTAAATCGCCAGAATGTGTCGTACCCTTTTTATGTCCTTCAACTGGAACTGTCTGGGAGACTAGCATTTTCATTTTCGTGTCTTTCATGCGTCTTTGTTCATGATCTTGTTCCTCTCTAATTCTATTGTGATGATACTGTAACATTTGTAACATTTGTGATGGAGTGTTACCTTGCCAGGTACTCTCGAATTTTAATACTCTATTCTTCACTTGGGGCAAGGAATTTTCAACTAGTTTTGTCACAAACAGATGTGGGTATGACTCGCTACTTGCTTTTATGCCACTATTTATACCAAAACATTTTTCAAATCGTGCATAGAAATCACTAGTGTCCTCATCTTGCTTTTGTTTACAGGCTGAAATTGCACCCCAGTCTTCCTTTTTCGTGGTTAATAAACGTGGCAGTACCTGTACTAGTAGACCTGGTAGTGCTTTAGTTTTGTCCCCAAGCCCTGAACCTGGACCTCGGGCTTTTTCTTCATTTTCTAATGCTGTCCAATCTATCTTTTGGTCTCCTACCTCCCACTCTTTTTCCTTGAGTTTTTCATAAATGCCAGCAGGCATCAATACCTTTAATATTGTCATAATGTCGGGATAGGTATACTCTCCCATGAGTAACATGTCTTTAATTTCTCGGTGGAAACCCGCTGGGTCTTTGTCATGACTGGGTACCACTTTCTTCATTTCCAACAATTCTATTTTCGATATGGGCGTATATACATATACACGTTTAAACTCATTGTCCTCGCCCTTTATTGGGTGCACTTCTCGTAAGGGATTCTGTCTGTCCATGTAATACGTGGTTCTTTCCTTGATGGGCAGTGAGACATGTTCTGGGCATATAAAAAGAATGTACTGCTTTCTTGATTCTAGTATTTCTTTAATTAGCTTAGTACCTGAACCTCTCCATCTATTCGTGAGTAATCCGGTCAATATATCAGGTAAGGGACCAGGATCTGAATGTTGGCTTTTATATAGTATAAGAAGTTGTTGAATCATATAAATCCCAGCTAAACGCTGTTCATCTGGGGTGAGATTCAAAAATTTGTGTGCTACTGTATCATCACTATACTTCCCGGGACTGTCAACCCAATGGACAGCTGACCTGGCTAATTCTTGTTCATCCATAGAATCGAGAAAATGATAACCCCTTCGTTCTCGGAGTAATTTATCAGCTGCTTGGAATGAATGCTCGTTAGACCTTATATTTATTATTGGTGTTTGAAAATTCCTGTTATTTTCTAGACATATCGGACGTATCGGATCAGTAAGACATCTAGTACTATTACAAGATCTTCCTCTACCTACATAGGCTATAGTTTCTGACTGTCCTGTGGGCAGTCCTGATGCTTCTTCCTCGCTTTGTTCGAACTGGTCTACCGCTAATCTTTCTTCGTGTAGGCGTTCTATTTCTTTACGGATCTTTCGGCACATGGCTATTATACAGTTTTGCTTATCATGTCTCCCTTCTGATATATTCTGGCTCCATCTGGTAAGAATCTGCATTGCTTCCGGGTCTACCCCCGGTCGGTCTTGATTTCTGATCACACAATTTATGAGGAAACGTAACAGTTCCCCCTGTATTTCCACTTTCTGGTATTCCATAGCTCTGTTAATACATTCAGAATCTCGCCCTGTTTGGACAAAATGGTATATATTATCTAGATGTGCAGTCATTCCTGGTAACTTCCCTAAATACACCGCGGCTCGTCTGATACGTAATGATGCTAGGGTCATTTCGTCCTCTTTTCCGGGCACAGGGTCATATCTACAATCTATAAGAAGTTCCTTAAGCGTACGGGCATTTATGAGTTTGGGGGTACGTGAATGTGCTGACTCTTGAAAAGTAAGTTTATTTATTCTAGGTGGCGTAGAAAAGATATTGGTAGCACCTCCGGTAGCCCCGTCTGGGGTATCGGGTGTGAAAGGATTCGTTGAACGTGATACAGCAACTATAGGTGTGGATACAGCTATAGAAGTAGCTGTAGGAACAGATGCAGAAACAGATGTGCTTGCCGGAACTTGTGTCAGAACTTGTTGCTGTAGGGATACGGGTACTGGATCTTGGCGTTGAACCTCCCTGGCAGGCGGTCTATGTGGGGCGGGATTAGCATACTCGGGAGCTGCGTCATCTAAATATGAGGAAAGAAAAACATCTTCTGCGGTTCTAGGATGCCCCTTAGGATGTACCTTTATTGGAAATAATGGGGTTGGCAAGTCTTTTGGTATCCCTGGAGTAGCCTTAGGTAATCCTTCGGCCAGAAGGGGATACATACCATTCATAAGGGCATTTCTTTGTCTGTCTACTTGTTCTGATTTCACTCGTGCACCTTCTTCAATTAATAGATTTTCTCGGACTTCATTGGAATTCTCTTTACTCTTCTCTTCCTGTCTACGTGCTTTTTCTGTACGTCTATATGATTCTTTACGCCATAATTCAATGGCGTCTTTCTGTGATTGTCTAGCTTTCTTTTTCCATAATTCTTCCTCTACTTTCACGATGCACTCTGCATCCCAGGTCCCCGCTACGGGCCACCTCTGACTTTCTGGTAATTCCTTAGTGTAGTCTACCCATAAATCAAGAAATAATATAGCGTCTAAGCCGTGTTTATGATACATGAAGTACCCTGGAGTGTCCCTAGGAGGAATAGGAACAGCTTCTTCGAGTACCCCTTTTCTAGTTGTGATCTGTCTTAATTTCGAAAAGAGCGGCATATTGAGAACTGATCTGATACTTGATCTTGAACAAACTTAATACAGTAATCACAATAATGAACAGTCATTCATACCACAATATGCAGAACGTACTAAAAAACATTTAACATTTAACATTTAACTGAGCAACAATGATGATGACGATCTAAGGAAAACTTAATCACAAAACATAATACTCGACTTGAACTGAATTATTCTGAATTTATATACTTGATATACTAGATATACTGCTAAACAGTACAGATACACTGCTGAAACAGTGCAGACCGGATTTGTGTACCCAAACCCGTCTGGACCGGCACAACTTATGTGCACGCCAGAACGCCTCCCCAGTAATGGTACTCACCGGGTAGCTCGGAAACGGAAGGCCTCAGAAACTGGACTGAACTTGAACCGGACTGGACTCGACTCGAACGCTTCGGACACTGGACTCGACTTGGGACTTCGGAAACTGGTGGGCCTCTGTATACCTCGGATCTTGCTCTCTCAGCTAGGCTCTGGTCGGGATACTTCGCACTTCTCACCGCCTCGTCTGGGTGTTGATCGCAGCCTCAGTCGCCCCCGCTTGACCGGAGGGAGATACAGGAAATCCTGCTGGTACGCGTTATTGTCCGTCCAGCTGTGGCAGGAGACCGGGCCTGCAACGCACCGCCGGCGCGTGAGATGAGAAAGTGTCCCTATTCGGGCGCCATTCATGTGGTAAATAATTTAATTACCGGGACTTAATTTGATACAGAAACATAATAAAAATAGCTCAGTAAATAAGAGGCAGAATCCGTGGTATTAGAGGTTCGGAATGGGCTTTATTCCAATGGTCGATTATAATCGGTTGCTCCAGGTTCCATCACCACGAAGGTTCAGGAAGTGAAGTACATACGTTATTGACAATCAATTACTTTTATACAATAGGCATTACAGTGAGGCCAATACAAGAGGCGTAACAATTGATAGTGGTGATAATATATTCATACGTAGCAAAAATAGGCGTAACTGGGAGTGATGAAAGAACGTCATCAGATGTGATGTCATAAGAGGGTGGTTACATGAAAGAATTTCGCAATGTCAGCAGAAATACTTGGCAGATATGCGCGCGCAGCAGTATGACGTGTGATTGACGTGCAACTAGGGGGTGAAGGGGACTTGACATTTAGCTCTACATGTGGCGACAGAAGTCTGGAGGGTCAAGTCAACCTAATCCCAAATCATATCTAACATCCTATGTTTAAAGAACTATGTTATCCAAAAGAGAGGTCTCTTAGAGTAGAATCTTATTCTATACTGACTATACTGACTGTTAGTGCGTGTACAAGCGTCTAAGTGTCTACACTAGATGCGAGGGCGGAATCTTCCATAGTAACAGGACTATGAATTACTTGCATGAAGACAGAGAAGTCGGGCCTTTGCTTGGTAGCTGGAAGAATGTTTACTTAAGCTACTAGACAGGAATGCATTGGGCAGGGAGCGGAGCAGATAATTTTCGAAGGTGAAATACAGTTCTTGGCAGGCAGCAAGCTGATGTCAGGCTTCGTGAGCCGCGCAGGGAATGAGACAAAGTTCATGGTCACAGATGCAGGCTCGGACTGGAGCTTCAAAGACAGAAAGCAAGAAGAGTTCGATGACAGAATCAGGGCCTACTTGCCTGGACTGTAAAAATGGCATAAGTGAACCATATAAAGGCGGTGGCCTTTTGTACTTATGAATGGAATATCCAGCCTATTCATGGCGGATCTGAAAGAGGACATGTTAACGGTGGACGCACATGTATTTGCGTCTTCATAACTGGAACTGGAGGGAACATACATGTACTTGTAACATGCACATAGAACCGTTGGGGTCCAAGATAGGGGACATAACTGACCAGAAAAATCCATATTTCCACAGGGTCATAGGCTGCCCTGCTATTTGGCCCACAGGGATACAACAAGAAGCTTTTCCTGCAGTATCAGCTGACCAGTTCCAACAGGACTTGTCCTGGACCCTGCTGCTTGCCTCTGCTGGAGTGACAGTTACTGTCCCCCAGGTCTTGGACCCATGGCTGGTGTCAAAGTGTACTCTTCATAACAAATCCAGAAATCTGAAACTTGAAAACGTTTTCCCAACTTTTTGTTGTGCGAACTGACAGGGGGCCAGGAACAATCTGCTCAGCCAATCCAATGAAGGTGCATCATGGCTGGGTCAAAGATTTATGTTGCTCCCAGTACGATCTTCTCCATACCAGCAAGTCCAATTTAGCAGGACCTCACAGCAAAGGTATCTGGCTTCATGCAGTCCTTTTTGGCTACAGCCTGTAGCCTTGCTCTGCTAAAAGAATCATAAATCCCAAATTGTGACTAAAACCAAAGGTATTTAAATACAACAATGTCCAATTAGGTATCATTTGTAATCAGACCTAATCATTTTTACAATGCCACATCAATGTATTGACACATGCCAAAAGGTGAAGAAAAAAATAATAAAGGATATGATCAAATAAATCAACTTATGAATGAAAATATTATTCCACTCATTTATAATCAATTGCCCCATATGTATTAAACTAATTTAATGAAGTGCTCAGTGTATTGTGAACACACAGCTCTCACTGAATCATGGAAAATAGCATGAAAAGTTTGAGGTGATCACAATTAAAACAATGAAATGGTGGAAAAGACCCAAAAAACAGGAACTGCAAGGTGCTTGTGCCTCAGCTGATGAAGCTAAATAGTCGCTGTATAAAGAGGAATTGCGAAGGAAATCCTTCCGCAAAGATATACTATGACCGCGATCATAGTATTTCTTTGAGGAAGGTTTTCCACCCTGAATCGTCTTGGTCCGGTTAGTCACAACGCAAGCAGATCATTGCCCAAGTGTCTGTTTAACTACTTCAGCTTAGGCTTCAGCACTTTCAATTTCTGGCAGAAACTTTCATTATTGGCATCTACTTCCATAGCTAGAATTTATGCAGTCTTTTCAGGAACCATTTGCACCTTTCAGGTGATTCTTAGCATCTTCAAATGATTGTGCCTAGTCTTTATCACTTTTGTTCTGATGATGTGTAGTAGGAGAGCCATACATATTATGGCCCTCCTACCAGTCAGAAACCTGTCCAGCTGCCAAACTGTCCTCCACCACCATCTGTTCCCTCGCTAATCTGTCCCTCCCGAACCTATACTAGAGCAAGTGGTGCACCAACAGGCTCCCTAAAAACCTTGTCAGAATATTCTGGACTTCATTTATGACGTAGCAACAGTAGAAAACAACTTTTGTTTCTTACTGCTGCTACTTTAAAGCAGTGAATAATCCCATTAAGAATCAAATTATTCAAACCATTTTAAATGTAATCACTTGAGCTAGATGTTTGCTCAACATTAATGCAGACAACTCTGTGTACCCCCATAGAAAACAGGACTCGAAAACTGGGCTCAGCTTGCCCATGGCAAAAGCTAGTCGTTTAGACCATCACCATGGCTCATAAAAACTCTACGAGATTCCACGGAGTTCTGCCACTGGGTGGAAATAGACACTTCTTGCTGCTTGTGCTGTGATTTGGTATCAGAGAAGCACGTTCCTAGCTGGAATATAAGTGTGAGTGGCACCACAAGGCGTGCCTGAGGACGCAACAACTTGAGTTGATTTTGCTGCCGCTCGAGTACGTTTTCTACTCGAGCAACAGCCTTCTGACTGTGAACTGTTGCGACAGCCAGCGACCATCCGCATTAGAATAATCTCGCCAGATGCCCTCCAGCAACTGGAAATCATGGTAGGAGATGCCAAATCTCACTTGTGTCCACCAACTTACCACCCTGGAGCAGCGTGCAAGACCAAATTCCACCACACAGCGAATGGCAGAATTCGACTGGAACTCTGCGTTACACAAGTAACGCAGAGTTGCCAAAATTCCACCAATTCCATCGGCGGGACCAAATATTTCACCCACTTAATTGCATCTATGCACCATCTCGACACATGCTGTAACTTATAGAGGTATTATGTGTTGAAGAATCTCCATCCCTTTGAGGGTGTGCAAGTGTGTTGGTGGAAAATAGGTTACACTTTACCTCTGTGAAGGAGGGTCTCCCACTAACAGCAAGGCAACATTTTTAGATTTAGCTGTGCTGATAAGCATGACCTCAACTGAGAAAATGACATGGTTAAACTGAAGCTGTGCCTATGTTATGTAGTAAAGTAAGTGTGCCAGTGCTTACGGTAACATCGTCTTATTAGAGTAAAGAGTTTTATGTAGCATTTTAAATAAATGGCCAATATATATAAAATAAATAGCAGTCCTTAATCTGAGCTCAGTACTGCACGTTAAAGCAAAAGACAATGACCTGCATGTGCACTGAGCATGAGTACTGTGCTATGCCATGAGCCACTGCTGTTGTACTGTATGCAGTGGACTAAATATATTATTTTATAAAACATCTGCATGCCAATCTGTAGTACGTGAAAATGTGCTGTTGCTACTTTCTAGTAGTTTGATCTGCTTATTGTTAGTGAATATTATCTACTCTGTGCAATGTTCACATAGTTTAAATGCTAGGGTTGTTGTATTCAGAAATGAAGTTTGTATGCTGACTTTTTTCCTACTTTGCATGACCTCCTTCATATTGGCAAAGTTACTCAAAGTACTCCTCAAACTATGCAGTGTCAGTTTGGTCAGTCATTTTCTGTGAGTTATGGAGCATAACTATGCCCGACAAAACTTATATTACACTGGAGTATCAACTTCATGTATGAAGGCAGTTGTTTGAACTAAAAAATATTTGTTTTAGATTTTCTGTTATCGAAGCTTATCATGAATTATCTTTGTCAATCATTGGGCCTCGTCTATAGATTAGTTGACACATGGCATTAGATCAAGAAATGTCTGTTTATACTGGAGGCCAGAGACATGCTTGCTAAGCGATAAGCAATGAGAATTCAAGAAGATGGCACACAAGAAAATGATTCAGCAAAGACAACAAATTTTTAAGGACAGCACTCAAACTTCCCCAAAGTACCCCGCTTATTTTTAAAATGGACTTAATAAATAAGCAATAGATAGTAGCCACAGCTAGACTGGAGCCAATTATTTAATGGATAAAGATTTGGCTGACAGAAGAACTGGAACCCTATAGAGTCAGACTCAGGGACATTTTGGGTATACCGAAAGCAGTGGCTTTGCTCCCATGGTTAAAATATATAAAAGAGACATTAATAGGTTTGGGATTGAGTAATATTTGGAGTCAACCATCATCTAATATTTGGTCCTCTATCAAGTTGGTGAAGACTGCCTCTGGATGAAACAGGAAAGAAAATCCTTCCAATCATCAAATCTGGGTACACTACCGATTAGATTTTTAGATTTTAAGCTAGTCCCAAGATTTGAGCCTTTTCTTATTTAAATAAACCCTCCCTTTACATGGTCCCTATATATGAGATTTAGGTTGGGGACCCAACCTCTTGCTACAATAGCTTGCAATTGGAGGTGGACCAAACTAGCTAGCAAAGTCTGTGAAGCTTGTAAGAATGCAGAAGAAACTGATTTCCATCTCTTATTCTTCTGCCCTACCTACCACAGACACCACAAGTGATGAATAGTACCTCTTTGCCGTAACTTGGGTTTCCGTCAATACAAAATAGTACTTAGAATATGCAGGTCAGATCCTGCATTGATTGTTGTTTTTGCTGTTCTAAATATTTAGAATCTATTTGGCCTGTTCGGTCTAAAATTATTTCTATGTTGTAACCTTTTGATTGCTAGGTCCTACAGGACACCCAGATAAGACATTAAGAAATGAACATTATTTCTGCATGTAGGAGACCTGATGTTGTATCTGAAAACTTTATGTGGGGTATTCAATTGTAATTTTATGATGTTTTTATGTTATACAATGTTTTATTGATGATTGCAAATTTTATTTTAATGATGATCATATTGTATTTATTATATTGCTTCTGAGGTCTTTGATCGAAATAAAGTGTATGACTGATTCAGCAAAGACAGTGTCCATGGGAGAATACCTGCCACCAGTAGAAACAGCACTGGCATCAAACCCTCTTCCTTTATTTGCCAAGGTGCACAACATGGCATAACTGCTCAGCTTTCCTCTGGACAGGATGGTTTTGAGATCATCTCTAGATACATGGTACCACCACCAAAATCATAACCCAGTGCAGCTGTGACTGCAGTCCTGACTGAGAACAGTGAGTCAGAAATAGAATTGTCAGAGAAAACAGAATCCTTACAATTAACAGAACAGATACATGAGTTTACTACAACTGATCCTCTGTGGAAGGAGAAGGGCAGGATGTTGAGCTTGATACACAGTCATATGTGATTTCTGAACAACTGGATGCAGTGCTTGCTGCTCAACAGGATATTCTTTCTGATCTTGAATTATACACATCATCTTCATCTCCTCCCCCAAGAAAAATAAAGACACACACCCATCTTCTCCACATGCCCCATCAGCTGAAGGTTCCATAGAGTGGACCCTTAATCCCAACAGGGGAGGCAAGACAGAAGGAAGGTTCCAGCAAGAGCAGTTGTAACTGATGAAGATGAATCCAACATTGTTGATACTAAATTAGGACATATTACCTTTCTGTAGCCTGCCTTCATACCACCACCACTAGTGTCTATCTTCTTGACATTCAAATAAAATAAAATAAACAATAAGCCTCAATGTCAGCTCACCATAGGCAAAAGCAAACATAGTCTAGCTTCCAAAAGAGGGTCTGCGTTTGGCTCTATAAAGAAGCTCTTTTCACATGTCTGTGACTTTATAATAGGTAGGAAGAATAAAGACACAATGCAGACTGCATCAGTGGAGCATTGGAAGCAGGCAGACATCATGGTACCAAGGGCCCATTGGCCCACCCGAAGAACAAACATTCAGTGATAGGGCAACAGCACTTACGGAAGATGGCTATTGCTGAAACAGAAGAACCTGAGCTGTTAGGAGATAATGATGATGATGAAGATGTTGTCATGGGGACAAGAAGCCTTGCAGCTAATTGTGTGAAGTCACCACCAGCAGTAATCTCTGTATATCACAAGGAAAAGGCAGATATCATGGTCACCCCAAAGTATCTAGCCACCCTAGCTTCACAGAAGTCAACTGAGGTGAGGTAATTACATAAAAAACAAGCAACTATCAAGGTGATGTTTAGCAAGGTTGCACCATACCACCAAAGCCAGCAATCGGTCCATTTATACAATGAAAAACAGGCCAATATGTTGATACTTTAACTCCTCAACATTTATTAGTAGGAGAAAAGGAGTGTTTAGAATATGCAGAAGCCCTTTGTTTATTTTTCAAGTTGGACCTCTTTCTCAATGTTTGTGACACAGCTGCACAGCAAATGTTCTGGGGTTGATTGTGCTGTCAATCCACCTCACTATCGACATGTGTACCAATTGTCAGGCCATGGACTACATGAGCACTCATTCAAACTGGACCTCTTTCAAGGAGGTTAAGAAAAGGCAATAACTCTGTGTTAATGGTAAGTTGTAGGGCTCGAAAAATGCAGGTTCGTTCAGGCGTTGCCAAGACAAGTGACCTGCTCGAAGAGTTTATAAAGCCCAGTATAATTGTTTCATGGCTCTTAACTGAGCCTGACTATGTTATAAAAAACCTAAGTCTCCTTTGAGAAGATCTAATGCTGAGGGCATGATGTCATTTAATGAATACTCTCTTTTGGACAGTGGCTATATGCCATTTCGATAACTTTAAAAACTGCTTACATATTTTTTCTATCTCTCTGTCACAATTTTTCAGCAGCTTATCTTTCTGAGTATTTGTAACATTCGTTCTAGAGGGGTGTGGTCCCAGAAGGAAATCAGAAAAATCCATATTCTCCTTAATTAGGGAAAAATACTCCTTCATAGCCAGAAGACTGGAATGTGCTAACCAAGATTGGCACAGCTTATGCACAATATATGTAGGAACAACAGACTTTGCATTTGATTTGCATCTGGTATATCGGGTAACAGGGCGATTGGTACTGGAGTATTGGAAAGAAAATGATGCATGCATGTATTAGAATCAAGGGGGCATAGGGCTAAACCTTCAAGAGAGAATTGCAAATAAGTATAAGCTCCATTCTGTTCTGATCATACTATAGCATTAAAACATTTCTGAAATGTTTTCAGTTTCCAATTGGGAAACTGTGTTGCATCCACCTTTGTATCGAGGTTTCGTTAAGGTCTTTCATGGTTCCAAATCCCAGACAGGTAGTCTGCTTTATTGTGTCAGTCAGGAAAATCATTTCTTTGGTCATAATGCATGCTGTGAATAGGGCTTATTTACCTTTGACACACCAAGATTTGGTTCCTCAATAATTTTCTGATCCATATTTTCTTTCAAATCTCTGTATGGCCAAATTCTGATTGAACTTCTCTTAATAGATCAACTTTTTGATGATAATTACATTTTTCAAGAATTGGTCTGGACATTGTGAAAAATAGAAGGATGAAATCTGCCCTCACTTTGAAAATAGGGGAATTTATCAAAACATTATGATGACTATTGGGGAGCAGAGCTTCACAACACTTCCACTGTATGCAAATGTATATTTTTCCAGAATAGCTAGTTTGATGAATGTAATGGTTTTCATTTTGATGAAAATAATACGTTTCTATGAACTGAATGCATTCAAGTAAGGATCTTCATTGTCAAGAGTTGTATCTGCCTGTAAATCAGACATCATGCATTTTACAGGCTCAGTGCCCCAGTCATCAGAAAAAGAACCATGAATAATCACATAATTCATTGAAACTTCCAAAATGTTGAAAATATATGGCAATTTCAATGTCTCAGTGGCCCACATAATCTAATAGGAACCCTTGCCCAAACCATGCCCTTGAACACAGGATAATCTGTGATGTTTCCATTGTCGAGCATTGTGGAAAGAAAGATGCAGTTGTAGTTCTCGAACCACATAATGGGGTACAGTTCTTTCAGGGATATAGTGTCCATTTAGTAGTAGCAGAATGACAATTAGCATCAGAAGCCACATGATAAAAATAAATACTCCTGTAGTAATCCAAACAGAGGACCAAAGTGGTATTAAGTACCTGTCAAAAAAACATTAATAAGCAAATGAAATTGATGGTGCAAAGTGCCTGTGGAGTGTGATGAAAGTTATCTGTGCAAAACTCATTCTCATAAAGTGCTGTTTCTCTTATTTCTCGACAAGGTGCCATCTCGATTGAGATAAGCTAACGAGGAGTTTCATAGTGAACCATAGTGTTAATTGGAGCATCTCCAAATGTAGAAAATGAAATAGAATGCAGTCGTTTGGTGAAAAGCTGGAGATGCAGTAGGCTCAAATATTCTAGCCAAAATATTAAATGCTCTCTGACCTCCACAGGGTCGATGGTACCAGTAAAGACCAGAACTAAGCACCCTAAGGACCAGAGCTTCCTTAAGCGTGCCATCAGCTTGCTCTAATAAACAATTACTCTCTGAAAGGTGCAGTCATACTCCTAGAGTAGACATAGCATTCCTATAAGCTTTTGAGGCGAACGCAAGACCATTGTCTCAATTAAATGTATATACTGCTCCCATGGCTATGAGATGCTGCCGATCCTTTACGACCCCTCAAGTGCCTGAATTTCTCTGAGGCAACAGGCATAGGAATCGAGAACATTAATTGATTGCCACCAATGTGTACTTTGATTAACAGATTTATTTGCCTGACATATTCAAAATCTAAAATAGTAAAAAGGGTATGTTGGAGACAGTGAGAGGGTTCTGCTCTGATCTTCTAACAACAGAAGCTTTAATCTGTTGAAAACTATCACATAGTCCCTGGTTAGTTTAACTAAACCACGCTGCCAGTAACAATGTTATGGCATTGCCCTGGTGGCATTTTTTCAAGTGTGAGCAGATGATAACCCCTCATGAGCTGCTTAAATTATGCCTGAGATGGACAGCTTATTAGGTATCCTATCTCCCACTCCGGGTATAGAAGCTGATGGAGTGTTACCTGAATTGAGGGTGTAGGAAAATTTAGGAGGAAAGCTGACAGAGGAATTTTCACTCTTTACTGGTGCTAATATTGCTGCTGGTACATCTGTGCCAATCTGAGATTTGGTTATGACTGCTAATTTAACAATCTACACTGCAGACTTCACGGCTAGGTGGACTGCAAAGTTTCCGTTGGTGTTTATCCCGTGCCACTGATGTCCCAAATTACCTGTCACGTGGACCAGTGAACGCTTGCCCTTTAAGGCAGTTACCTTTCCCCAGACGTGTCAATTCTTAATTGGTTAGCATTTTGAATCTTTGAATCCGCTCAGGCACCAATGTTTTAAATCTACATTGCATCCTTGCATACTGAAGGTTGAATCTGACAGTATAAGTGTGGAACTAATGGATGAGTCCTTATCAATGCAAGTACCAAGGCATGACTTTCTCCATGTTAATGTGTATTGTCACCTACAATTCTGGTATGGTTGTGTTGTGGGAGGAATTCACAATTTTTAACCTGTTGAGTGTGGCTGTTGGGCAATGTCTGATGGCCGCACTACCTCCCCAGGGCATGTGTCGGCCCTTGACCAACACTGTGGTGGTATTTAAACACCCCTTTGAAGTAATTACAGTAGAGTGAATGTAAAACAAGTCTATTGGCTTGTTTTACTTTCAGCACATCAGTCTTCAACAGGAATACATTAGTCCCTAGCACTGATTGCTTTAGAAGAGGTGTAATTGGAAAAGAGAGAATCTCCCCTTTCCAGTGCTGTCTCTGCCCAGTAGATCCCTACTGGGATCAGCTACAGGACAACGATCCACAAACAGCGATCCACCCAGTAGGTACAAGGGATGGGGGAGTGACCCCTTAGGCAAGGGCTTGTGCTCCCTGTTAGCCCCTTAAATATTTCAATCGTTCTGCCCTGCAGGAGGGAGGATGGATTTAATGTCTAGTAGATGCCAGGGAAAGCTTTTTCTTAAAATATAGGGGTGGGGGCTGCCTACCTTGGGGATGGCCATGCCACCACCCCAAGTAAATGTGGCATTAGGCTTTCTGCCCTCCTGGGATCGAATGTGGTGATTACCCTTAATGTGCCCTCCTGGGGGGCAAAAAGCCCACTAGATAAATAAAGTAAATAAAAACAATATAGGGGTGGGGCCTGCCCATCTTGGAGATGGTCATGCCCCCAACCCCAAAAAACAAAGCAGACAGTCTTTCTGCCCCATTGTGACTAGATGGGGCCAAAGAAAACCCACAAGACTCCAGGAAAATGTGTTTTAAAAGAAATATAGGGGTGGGGGCTGCCTAACATGGTAATTGCCATGGCCCCATTTAAAAAAAAAAAAAGACAGTCTTTTGTCTCCTGGGTTGCAGATGAGGATTACTCACCAGGGAATTTATTTTTACATTTTGGAATATTAGGGTGGGGGCTGCTCACAATGGGTTTGGCAATGCCCTTTGGCAATGCCCCCACTCCTAGAACAAAGCAGACAGTCTTTCTGCCCTTCAGGGCTGGATGGTATGATTAGACACTAAGGACTACATTCATGCAATTTGTTTATGGGGGAGCCCCCCCGGGCATGAGCCTGTGCTCCCCTCCAGCCTAATAGACTTTCTGCCCCCCTGACTGTTTGATAGGGGTATTCATTCCCAATCTGCCCCCCCCCCCCCGGGTGACAGAGAACCCACTAGACACCAGGGGGTTCAAAATGGCACCAAACAAATAAAATATAGGGGGCGGCCTACCCTGGCATTGAGCCATATCCTTCCCTGGTGTGCCCCCCCCCCCCCCCCCGGATGGGAGTAGAAAGTCTATGTGACATCAGAGATTTTGCGCAAGTATTCCTGTTTGATCCATTTCTGTCGAGGGCAATAGGTCCAGCCACACAAGTGGTGCAGCGTTTTTAACGGCACAAGTGAGGTAACGCTGGACAGTAGGACTGTTGTGGATTCCTGCTGATTCTGCAAGTTTTTGTCACAGAAATGTTAGGAAAATTCATGAAAGTTTGACGTTTCAGCACGCACAATGAAATTAGTTTTATTTATTTACATTACTCCGGTCAGCTGTGAGCCAGAGTTTCCTACCCCCCACCCTGCCGCTCCCCCGCCCACCGCCCCACTGCACTCCCTCCGGGAGCCGCTACTGGCTACGACTGAGCTGGAACCCAAAATCCACAGCTACTCAAATTGAAAAAAGGGTCAGTTTCTTTGCAAAAATGAGATTTGTCGATGTTACATTTTCGGCCCTTTCCTGTTGCAGACATTACACCTACCTACATAAGTGAGGTAGCCTTTTTATTAGGAGACTTGGGAAAATGTTGGGTTGTAGGAAATTTGTAGCTCTCCACAGATTCCAAAGGTTTGCATCACAGAAATGTGTGGAAAAAGTGTATTTTTAGTCAAAGTTTGAGGTTTGCAAAGGCTTCTACATAAATTAGACAGTGAGAGCAATGAAAGTCATGCACCCCTTGACTACCCTGGTCATCTAGATTTCAAAAATGGGCAGGTTTGCTAGGTTTCTTTAGGTGCTGAGCTACTACCCAAAAGCTACCACCATTGCAAATAAAGGGTCAGTTTTCAGTGCATAAATGTGACATACTCATGTTGTGCTCTGGGCCCTTTCCTTTGGCAGCCACTAGACCTT
The DNA here is from genome assembly GCF_964204655.1 of Triturus cristatus. Taxonomy (NCBI): domain Eukaryota; kingdom Metazoa; phylum Chordata; class Amphibia; order Caudata; family Salamandridae; genus Triturus; species Triturus cristatus. The sequence goes on along the minus strand of NC_140589.1, from coordinate 632,855,852 downwards.
CTCACAAAAGTGAGGTGCCATTTATATTGGTAGACTTGTGGGAAATGCTGGGTGAAGGAAATGCGTGGCTTCCTGCAGATTCCAGAACTTTCCATTACAGAAAACTGAGAACAATGTGTTTTAGTCCTAGTTTGAGGTTTGTAAGAGACTCTGGGTATAAAAAACCTGGTGAGTGACTTCGCCCTGGATTACCCCAGGTGTTTAATTTTCAAAAGTGTGCAGGTTTGCTAGGTTTCCCTAGGTGCTACCTGAACTAGGGCCCAAAATCCACAGCTACCCACATTGGAAAAAAGGATCAGCTTTCAGTGGAAAAATGTGATGTGTGCATGTTGCGTTTTGGCCTGTTTCCTGTCATTGGCATTAGGTCTGTCCATACAAGTAAAGTACCATTTTTATCTGGACATGTGAGAACATGGAATAGTAGAACATTTGTTATTACCAATTGGATTTCGCCAATTTGCGTGCTGTGTGTAAAAAAAGAAGACATTTTGACAAATGCCCTCTGAATCACATGCTATGCTAGTATGGGTGCCCACAAATTCAGTGATTAACAAATAGACAAATAACCACTACGTCTAACCTCCGTATTTGTACCCATTTTAGAAATACATAGGTGTCCGTGATAACCATTTTTCACTTTACATATTTCACCTTACAAATTGGTTTATACTCGGTACACAGTGAAATACCAGGATACAGTGCAGCTCAGACGTTGGCTCTGGGTACCTCAGGTTCTTGGGGAACTTTCAGATTCTATATATACCCCAATCAAAAAGGTGTAGCGGACGTAATGTAGATTGCTTTCATAAATCGGCCATTGTGCCAAAAGTTACAGATGAAAATATTTCCACAAATAGCCAAAACACTGATTTCTTGGGCGTGCTACAAGCAGTTAGACAAGAGACAAAGGGAAAGATTCACAAAGGCAATCTGAGACAAAATTCTAACTTTATGACTTTGGCATTTACAGAGGTAATTTACGAGTTGTATCTTTAGTCCACAGTTTGGCTGGAATCTCTGACTTTGGCCAGAATCTCCGGCTTGGACTAGAATCTCCGCATCCAGGCCGGAATCTCCGCACCTACAGATGAATCTCCGGCTTGGGCTGAATAAAGTGTAATCAATGGGCAATTTGTACAAAAAGAAACATTAGGGGTGTGGGATAGAAGTTCATGAAAATAAGTTTGAGGAGGGAAAAGGGTGTGGCCAGACACTACATCGCATCCTTAGCTCAGCTAACTATAACTGCTGAATTTCTCTGAATTTGTACAAGTCAGATTGTCAGCCTAACTATAATGTCCCTGTAATATTTCATTTTTTCAGTGAATTTCAATGTGTTTTCAAACTAGTAGTCACGTTTGTAGCGTGGTGGAGAAAGGGGGTGGGCCTCTGACCAGCTCTCATGAATCATGCTGTGTCACACTTGCTAGAGGTGACATGAGGGCTTCTTGGCCCCTAAAGACCCTCAGCTACCAAGAGGACTTCACCCCCCAACCAGTAGTGCGCAAGGAGGTATGTTTGCAGAGTGGTGGGGAAAGAGAGCGTGGCCTTCGAAGACCTTTCAGCAATCCCGCTGTGTGAGATCTACCGGAGGTAACTAGAGTGTCACTGTTGGACCCCAAGGACCCTCAGCATTCAAGGGGACTTCATCCCACAACTAGTAGTGCACCAGAAGGTGTGTTTGCAGAGTTGTGGGCAAAGGGGGCATGGCCTTCAAACACCTCTCAGCAATCCCACTGTGTAGGACTTACTGAAGGTAACAGGAGGGGTTCTGGCCCCCAAGGACCCTAAGGAGGCTAGGGGACCTTATCTCCTAACAAGTAGTGCACCAGAAGGCGTGTTTGCAGAGTGATGGAGAAAGGGGACAAGGCTTCTGAAGTCCTCTCAGCAATCAGGTTGTTTGGGACTTACTGGAGGTAACTGAAGGGTTTGTTGTCCCCCAAGGACCCCCAGCATCCAAGGGGATTTTATCCCCCAACCAACGGTGTACCATTAGGAGTGTTTGTAGTGCGGTGAAGAAAGGGGGCGGGCTTCAGGCGAGTTGCCACGCTTTTAAAAAAATATTATTTTAAATGTATTCAGGAGGCGGCCACATGCCCTCCCCCTTCCCTGGATCAATTTTGGCTCCAGGGATCACATTCCCAGGGGCCAGGCCTATTTTGAATAGGGGAGGGGGCTGTGCTCCCCGTGCCATTTGCGGCCCGAGAACCTCATCCCACAGGCCCAGCCTTTAAAAAAATGTTTTTAAATAATTTAAAAGGAGGGCAGCCACAGGGCCCATCCCATTCCCCGGGGCCCGGCCTTTTAATTTGTTTAATGAATAATGGGAAGGGGGCCATGTGACCGTCCTCTGGGGTTGACTTTAGCCCTGAGGACCCCATCCCCGGGGAGCCCAGCCTCTAGTGCGGGTGCCTTGGTCCTACTCAGGGCTCCCACTTTGTAGTGTTGGGGACCGTGGGGGAACCTCAAGGCCCCCGCGATCGCTACCAGCTCCCCACCTCCTGCGGGACCCGGCATTGCTTTGACACAGAGGGAGCTGCTGAAAATGCAGCTCCCCCTCTGTCAAAACACTGGTGCTCCACTTTGTGCTAGCGAGAACATAATGCTCTTCCTTGCTCAAAGTGGAGCACAGTTTGCTATGATGTGGTGTGAGCGTTTAAGCTCCCTTCAAGCCATAGCAAACAGCTATGTCCTACAGGTGGGCACCCTGGGTCATAGCAGGAGCCAGCCATTGGGGGGTGGCAGTCCCCAGAGCCATGTATGGGTCCAGGAGGGAGGCCACATGCCCCTCCTCCTTTGTTGGAAGTTGCCCCAGGGAGGAGGTGGTCCCCGGGGCTGTGGGGCTCCTTGCGCCCCTGCCTTATTTTTGAATTAAGCCCCGGGGAGCTGGCTGTGGAAGAGTCTAAATGGCCTTCTGCATACTAAAAACTAAAGCCCTGGATGGTGGCGGCCCCTGGGGCTGCTGGGGGGGCTGCAGTGGCCCCTCCAAATGATTTAATTTTAAAGCCCAGAGGAGGTTGTGCTCCCTGAGGTTTATTAAAAGCCTAGGAGAGAGGCCCCATAAGCCCCTCCTTTTATTATAATAACCATGCATGGCCCCTGGATTTGGCCCACCTGGGCACTTCCTGAAAAAGATGCATAGAAGACCGCATGTCTTGCTTTTGTTTTCAATTTTGCTACGGATCCACGGATCCACCCACAAATATGCAACAAAAATGAATAAACAAAATGCCATTAACCCCTGGTGGGGTCCCTGTGGGACCCCACCATACCCTTCCTACCCTGCTCCCTTTTCCTAATTTTTTATTTGGGGGGGGACTGGGCTTCAAGTTGAGTTCCAAGATGGCTGCCAACACTTCCTGGTTGAAGTTTTGGCAGCCAATCAAATTTCAGCAGGGGGACTATGGATCAGCATTTTTTTAAAACCTAAATACCTCTAAAACTACTGAATGGATTTATAGCAAATCAGAAAAAAAAACTTTCTGGACCAACACTTAGCTTTCTGACAAACGTGGTGTAATTCCGTTCAGGGGATCAGGCAGTAGCCGTGTTTAAAATCCCTTTTGAAAAATGCATGGGGGAAACGTGATTTGGGTGGGACCCTCCTTTTTTCTTAACCCCCGCTTAATGGATTTCCCAAAACATTCCACACTGCAGCTGAAGCGATTGTAGTAAAAGCTTTGAAACGTTCGTGAAGATTTGTCAAGTGGAGCTAAAGTTATTGGCAAAGCAAAACAAAAAATGATTTTCCTATGGAAACATGGTCCTAACTATAACTACCTGTTGGTGACTGCCAGCAGGTAATATCTATCTATCTATCTATCTATCTATCTATCTATCTATCTATCTATCTATCTATCTATCTATCTATCTATCTATCTATCTATCTATCTATCTATCTATCTATCTATCTATCTATCTATCTATCTATCTATCTATCTATCTATCTATCTATCTATCTATCTATCTATCTATCTATCTATCTCTCTATTCACTGAAAAAACCATAGGTTTCAGGGGCGTTATAGTTAGCTGGAATTTTCACTCATACAAAACCATTGAAATTCCCCCGTTATAGTTAGTTCAGCTAACTGCCCCTGACCCCCTCCAACCTTCCCTCCATGGTCTGTGTGTATGCCATCATAGTCTCATTGTTGCTCTCCATGGTGTGTCTTGTTTCTAGTGCCCATCCTGCCTGACCTCCATGGTCATCTTGGTGCTCCTCCCCTTGCCCCCTTGCCCCCCGCCCTCTGTTTCCATGTGCAGACCCCTATTCCCTCCCTCCTGGCTTGTCCCTCCCTCCTGCCCCTGATCCGTCCCTCCTGCCCTTTATGGTCTGCTATGCTGCAGCTTTCTCTCCTGTCTGTCCATTATGGTCATCTAGCTACCATTGCCTCTTTACCCTCTGTTCTCTGTTGTCCATGTGCATGGTCCTGTCCCCTCCCTATTGCTTTCTATGGATTGTTGTGCTGCACTCCTGTCCCGCATGCCCTGTGTGGTGTATTGTGCTGCTTCAAACCCTGATGCCTGCCCTGTAGGGTCAGTTTGGTGCACCTCTCCATGTCCCTCCTGTCCTCTGTTATGCGAGTCCATGTCCCTACCCCAATTCCTCCTGCCTACCATGATTCAATGTACCATACTTGCGAACATTTTGAACTTGGTAAGAGGGAGATCTTGAAAAAAAACTGGGGTATTGATTTTCCCCTTTGAGTTACATTGAAAAAGAGGAGATTGTAGACAGGAGACAGATCAAATAAAGCCCATTTGAGCTTAAAAACATTGGACCTTTCCTGGTTGAAACGGGTCTGTTGGCATGTATGGTTGTACTACCACTGCCTCTTCCTTCTGCCCACAATGGTCTATTATATTGCCACAGCCTCTCTTGCCAGTCCTGTATTGTTGGTTTGTTGCCCCACCCCCCTTTCCACTGCCCTCCATAGTCTGTTGTGCTGCCACTGCCCTTCCTGCCTGCCCAGTGTCGTCAAATAGTTGCCTCTGCACTCTCCTACCTGCCTTCAATTTTCAGAGTCCGTGCCCCTGGCCTCTGCCTCTCAACAGTATCCCAATGAACAACTAGATTGCTAACATTCTATATTTATTACAAAAGTGTGGAACGCCTGACGTCATCTTGATGTAATCAAAACTGTAATACCTAGAGCATTTCCTTTAGAAATTACTTATATGAGAGGGTCTTATTTGAATCAAAATTATGGTTAGTGCTCTAGAAAACTAAAATGAGAACATATTTTCTGAGTTTTCAAATAGCGACGAAGAACTTTTAAATTATTTGTAATCTTTATGTTTTGTGTCCAGTTGACCACTTGATTAAATGTTGCAACTAGGGGAGAGGATGTGGTGTTACTTCCAGAGCTGCAGACTTTGCAACTGGGGAACCAGGTTGGAGTTTCTGCTTCAGCTCAACATTCTGTGATTCTGGTCAAATCACTTAATCTCCCCATGTCTACAACCAAAATGAATTTGATCTTGTGTGATGTAACCAATGCTCATGTAAAGCACTCCAATACCTGACAAGTCTGCACTATATAAAACTGCAAATACACAAAAAATAAGTGTTTTGCACACTTCTGTCATTGGGCTACATGTGGGCTACATCTGGGTGATATCTGTGCTGCATTTGGGCTCTTTTGTCTCTGGTGGCCATCTTGGGAGATTTATTTGTTATGAAGTTTCCTAATTTCCTCATTTACTGCAGTCTCCTTAGTAGGAAATGCTTTCAGTTTTCTACTTTGATTCCATCAAGAAGGTATTCAGATATGTCACACATTTGCCATAAATTCTGAATGTTAGCACTCTAGTTGCTCATTAGATCACTGTAGTAAAGCTACTGCTCATCACGGAAGTCTGCTGCTGGTATAAAAAGTGCATGTTAAAGTCTGCATATCAGAATTTTTTTAATGAAATAGAAGAGGATTTGAGAAGTTACTCAAAATGTGCCCTAATTTTTCTTTCTTCAGCACTAATCATAATTTCTATGGCAAAATGAACCCCCTCATTGTGTTCCTTTTTAAATTAAATGTTTTAAGTGTTACCAGTTTATTCCAATCAAGATGGCTTCAGGTGTGCCATACTTTTGTCATAAGTAAGACAGTAAGCGCTCTAGTTGTTCTTAAGAACAATCTGGGACATTCTGTCATTGGGCTATACTTGGGCTACATCTGGGTGATATTTGGGCTACATTTGGGCTCTTTTGTCTCTTGTGGCCATCTTGGGAGATTTATTTGTTATGAAGTTTCCTAATTTCCTCATTTACTGCAGTCTCCTCAGTGGGAAATACTTTCAGTTTTTTACTTTGGTTCCATCAAGAAGGCATTCAGACGTGTCACACATTTGCCAGAAATTCTGAATGTTAGCACTCTAGTTGCTCCTTAGATCACTGTAGTAAAGCTACTCTTCACCAGGGAAGTCTGCTGCTGGTATTCAAAGTGCATGTTTCAGTCTGCATGTCCGAATTTTTTTCATGAAATAGAAGAGGATTTGAGAAGTCAAAATGTGCCCTAATTTTTCTTTCTGCAGCACTAATCATAATTTCTATGGCAAAATTAACCCCCTCATTTTGTTCCTTTGTGAATTAAATGTTTTAAGTGTTACCACTTTATTCCAATCAAGATGGCTTCAGAGGTGCCATACTTTTGTCATAAGTAAGACTGTTAGCGCTCTAGTTGTTCGTTAGAACACTCTGGCACATTCTGTCATTTGGGCTATATTTGGGCTACATCTGGGTGATATTTGTGCTACATTTGGGCTCTTTTGTCTCTGGTGGCCATTTTGGGAGACTTATTTGTTATGAAGTTTCCTAATTTCCTCATTTACTACAGTCTCCTCAGTAGGAAATACTTTCATTTTTTTACTTTGATTCCATCAAGAAGGTATTCAGATGCTTCACACATTTGCCATAAATTCAGAATGCTAGCACTCTGGTTGCTTATTAGATCTCTGTAGTAAAGCTACTGCTCACCAGGGAAGTCTGCTGCTGCTTAAAAGTGCATGTTTCAGTCTGCATGTCAGAATTTTTAAATGAAATAGAAGAAGATTTGAGAAGTCACTCAACATGTGCCCTAATTTATCTTTCTGCAGCACTAATCATACTTTCTATGGCAAAATGAACCCCCTCATTTTGTTCCTTTTTAAATTAAATGTTTTAAGAGTTACCACTTTATTCCAATCAAGATGGCTTCAGGTGTGCAATACGTTTGTCATAAGTGGGACTGTTAGCGCTCTAGTTGTTCTTTAGAACACTCTGGGAAGACTGCAGTAGAACACAAAGCAATCAACTGACAGTCTCTGCCCTTGTTGGATGTACATGTTTTACTGAGAATGTCAGACTTCATTCTCACATGACTGAGAAAGATAATGTGAATTTACAGAAAATATGCTCTCAGTTTAGCTTATAGATCACCTTCCAAACCTCTGTGGGAAAAGCATGAGAAAATAGTTTTCTCTCAAACATGATTCATGATATCACAGCAGAAGGCTTTTTCACATGGTAAAATCACCTTAGAACACACCACAATTCCTAAAATGAGTATGGTACCATCAACAAATGATTTATAATGTAACTAAAGTCTTAAAACCTTCTATTTACTGCAATGCTTTTTAATGAGGTGCTATCATGTATATTGGTCCCAAGATGGCTGCCAACACTTCTTGGATGAAGTAGTGACATCCAATCAGATCTCACGATGAGATGTGTGGTTAGGCTCCGCCCAGATATATCTATCTTTTTAACTCTAATTTTCTCAGGAACTACTGAACCGATTTACACCATTTAAGCAAGAGGCATTAGTCTGAACTGAGGACTACCTCTTTGCCAAATTTGGTGTAATTCCGTTTAGCAGTTCGGGCTGTAGCTGCGTCAACAGGTCCTATGGGAAAATGCATGGGGAAAACGTGTTTTGGGACCCCCCTTTTTTCTCGGCCCCCGTTTGACGAATCACTGTGAAATTTTCAGGATAAGAGCGGACTAGAGCTAGCCAAAAGATTGGAAAAGTTCGCGAAGATTCGTCAATCGGCGCCAACGTTATTCCAAATAGAATGTTGCGGATTTCCTATGGAAAATAGGTCCTAACTATAACTACCTACTGGCGACTGCCAGTAGGTAATATATATATATATATATATATATATATATATATATATATATATTCACTGAAAAAACCATAGGTTTCACACACGTTATAGTTAGGAATTAGCATTTAAAAAACCTTGCAAATTCACTGAAAAAACACTAGGTTTCACACATGTTATAGTTAGCTGTACATTTCACTCGTAAAAAACCAATGAAATTCCACGTTATAGTTAGTGCAGGCAACTATAACTCACGCGACCGCAATCCTCTGCTGATGATGTCAGATATTACATCACTGATGACATATGTGTCTTTATGAAAAATAAATATTTGTAATATATGTATAGCTAAAGATACAGTATTAGCATCAACAGAGGATTGCGGTCGCGTGAGTTATAGTTGCCTGCACTAACTATAACGTGGAATTTCATTGGTTTTTTACGAGTGAAATGTACAGCTAACTATAACATGTGTGAAACCTATGGTTTTTTCAGTGAATTTGCAAGGTTTTTTAAATGCTAATTCCTAACTATAACGTGTGTGAAACCTATGGTTTTTTCAGTGAATTTGTACGGTTTTTTAAATGCTAAGTTATGTATTTATTTTTAATTTTTTCTCCCTTGGGGGTCCTTAGATTTATATATTAAATGTGATTGTTAATTTTATGTTTTTTAAATTTTTTTTTTTACCGTACGCGTACGGTAAGCTTACCGTACGCGCACCCCGTGATTTTTTTTAAAAATGATTACATTTATTTTTCATAATTTTTGGCCCTTCGTGAACCCCCTGACGAACGCTAGGGGGTCTGCAACTCTCTTCGTTGCCCCCTTTTCATGTTATCTACCTTTTTTTTTCAGTGCGACAGACAGAAAATGGCGGCCGATACTTCCTGGTTTCGACCGATTCGAATGTTTACTTTGATCTAACAACCAATCAGAAACGCGCTCGCGCACGGCACCGTACGCGTACGGTAAGCTTACCGTAAGCGCACGGTAAGCGCACGGAGTGCTGCCACAGATATATATATTGATTTAAATGCTATTTTCTCAGGAACTACTGAACAGATTTACACCAGACCTACAAAAGGCACTTCCTGGACCTTATGGCTACCTCTCTGCCAAATTACAAGTAATTCTGTTCAGCCGTTCGGGCTGTAGCTGTGTCTAAAGGTCCTATGGAAAAATGCATGGGGAAAACGTGTTTTGGGACCCCCCTTTTTTCTCAGCCTCCGCTTGACGAATCACCCCGAGACTTTCAGGGTAGGAGCGGAGCGTAGCGCCCCATTAGTTTTGAAAATTTCGCGAGGATTCGTCAACCGGTGCCAAAGTTATTCAAAATAGAATTTTCAGATTTCCTATGGAAACATGGTCCTAACTATAACTATCTACTGGCGACCGCCAGTAGATAATATATATATATATATATATACATATACATATACATATATATATATATTCACAGAAAAAACCATAGGTTTCAGGCATGTTATAGTTAGGAATTAGCATTTAAAAAACCTCAGAAATTCACTGAAAGAACCATAGGTTTAAGGGGTGTTATAGTTAGCTGGACTTTTCACTTGTACAAAACCATTGAAATTCCCCCGTTATAGTTAGTTCAGCTAACTATAACTCGCGCGCCCGCAATGCACTGCTGATGACGTCACATATTACATCACTCATGACATGGTCAGTGACATCACTCATGACATCACTGATGACATCTCAAATGACATCACTGATGACATCATCGAGTGAATGTGTGTTTTTCTGAAAATTAAATATGTTTTATATATGTATATCTCAAGGTCGATGGAAGAATAAATGGGTATAGAAGTGTCTAAATGGATGATTTGTTGTTGAAAAATTGATTGTGTAACTGACTGATTAAGTGTATCATAGTGAATACATGGCTTAGTGAGTAATGTTTAAATATGTACATATCTGAATCAGTCTCTCACTTTGTGTATAAGTGGCTGCATGGGTTGGTGAGTAGCTACATGGGTGTCTATATAGGTTATTAGTTGGTTTTTTGAGTATCAGTCTGAGTGTCTGCATGGTTCAGTGGGGGTATTACGTAGTGCATAGGTGCATGAATGAGTGACTCACTGTTTGTATGTGTTGAAGACAGCATGTGTGCAGGACTGTATGGGTGGATGAGTGTGTGTAAGGGTGTGTTAGGGAGTGAATGACTTTCTCAATAGTGTCTTTATGAGTAACTACATATGTTTTAAACTAGTATATGTGACTATTGGTGTATATAAGTGAGTATATGTGAGAGTGAGAGATTGAAAGAGTTCCTGTATGAATAAGTATGTGTTTCTATAAGTGATTGTTTAAAAGACTAAGTATGTGTAAGTTTCCGTAGAAGTAAGTGTGGTGGTGTGTGTATAACTGTATATGCAAGTAAATGTATGTTTGATTCTTTAATAGCATGAGTGACTATGTGTGTGAGTAACTCTATGGATGAGTGGCATTGTGTAACAGGATGTATAGGTGTATGAGTACATATGATGAGTGAGTACATGTATGAGTGACTGTATAGGACTGTTGGTGAATGAGTGGATGTGTATGTGGATCTTAGAATTACTGAAGAGGTTGTTGTAACTGGTATTGGTATGTCCATTGTTTTGAAAATTTTAGTCTCTATTTTTGAATGTGTGTATCAAAGGTTATATTAGGGTGAGAGGAGGTCTGCCACTCTATCACAAGGATGATGTCATCAGTGATGTCACCAGTGATGTCATTTGAGATGTCATCAGTGATGTCATGAGTGATGTCACGGACCATGTCATGAGTGATGTAATATGTGACGTCATCAGCAGTGCATTGCGGGCGCGCGAGTTATAGTTAGCTGAACTAACTATAACGGGGGAATTTCAATGGTTTTGTACAAGTGAAAAGTCCAGCTAACTATAACACCCCTGAAACCTATGGTTTTTTCACTGAATTTCTGAGGTTTTTTAAATGCTAATTCCTAACTATAACGTGCCTGAAACCTATGGTTTTTTCAGTGAATTTCAAAGGTTTTTTAAATGCTAATTTCTAACTATGCCTACAGAGATAGGACATGTGAAGAAAGAAGAAAAAATGCACAGAAAGAAAAAAAAGAAGTGCAGAAAGAAGCAACAGAAGTCCTCAAAGACGAAGAAAAGTGCAGGAAGAAGGATAACGTGCAGAAAGAACAAAAAGAAGAGCAGAAAGAAGCCTTGTTGCAAAATCATCCTGTAACTTAACTTTTTCAGACGGATACTGGTGGTAACTGAGTCTGACTAACCAGTCCTAGAGCCAGTGCTATGTTAAAAGACACTTAGAATACAGTGAAAACACCTACATACACTAGGGAACATTATGCGTTGGGGTCCCCCTGTGATTAGCATGACCTCCTCTGTAAGCCCCTCGTATATAATAGGGCAGGGGGATTAAAACTACCTCTTAAAACAGGCCATAGGGCGTTTTTGCACACGTTAACTCAGGCCCCGTCCCCTCCCTTCACCACTGTGTAAACACGCCCTGTGTCCGTTTTTAGTTGGGAGATTAAGTTCATTTGAATCCTGAGGGTCCCTAGGGTCCAACTAGCCCACTAGGTACCTCCAGTAAGTGCCACAGAGCTGCGGTGCAGAGAGGTGTAAAAAGTGGCACGGCCTGGACCACCTCTCTGCAATGCAGCTCAGTGGCGCTTACTGGAAGCACTTGGTAGGCTAGTTAGCCCCTCAGTATTGAAGGGAAATTATATCCCCAATTTAAAACGTGCCATAGTGCGTGTTTGCACACGTCACCTCAGGCCCCGTCCCCTCCCTTCACCACTGTGTAAACGCGCCCTGTGGCTGTTCTAAGTTGAGAGATTAAGTCCCCTTGAATCCTAAGGGTCCCTAGGGTCAAACTAGACCACTAGGTACCTCCAGTAAGCGCCACAGAGCTGCGTTGCAGATAGGTGTAAAAAGGGGCTTGGCCTCAGAACACCTGTCAGCAGCACAGCTTCCTGGCGCATACTGGAGATGCCTGTTGGGCTAGTTGGCCCTCAGGGACCCTCAGTATTGAAGAGGAATTAATTCCCCAACTTACAACTCGCCAGGGGGCGCGTTTGCAGAGTGCCGCAAGGAGGGGGCGTGGCATCCGGAGCGATGCCAGTCTTTTATTTATTTTAATTTTTTAAGAAGGGGGGCTGTGTGGTTCCCCTTCTTATTCTAATTTATTGGCCCTGATGACCCCATCCCCCAGGGCCTGTCTCCTAATTATATTTTTTTGACCCCAATCCCCAGGGCCAGCCACTGTTTTTTATTATTTTTAAAAAATATATATTTGTAGACACACCTAGGACATGCTGGACAAACCGTACGTACCTATCACCATGACGATTTGCGTGATATTCATTAAAAGGCGACTATGCATACAATGAATCCACGTGGAATGTATTTACACCACTAGTGAAGCTCTGACATGTCTGATGCCCTACCGTGCCTAATCCCGGTAGACACCCTTGTCGTTTATTTAAACAAACATGGGTAGCTATTGACGGGCACATTTAATACACATGCACACCAAGCCATTCAAAGTGGATTCGACAAACATTCGACCAAAACTATGCAATAAATCCCCCTCACGGTTAATAAAACACACATCCACTGCCGGATGTGTAATACTTTTTATTTTACTCTCTGGAAAGGGGACGAACATCACTTGAGAGTCACAGCGCGCTCCTGGCAGAGCCCAATGCTGTGTTACATCCACCATTGCCTGCTGAGTGCCACACACCTCTGTGTTGTATTCCACTAGCTAGTGCATATGCTATGACACTCTCTAGCCCATGTGCACTGTAACACCACCCCGTGAATATGTCATGCCACACTTGTCTTCGCACGGGTTATATTGCCCCATCTAACGTGCCTTCCTCGATGCCTATGTTATAACGCACAGTGCTATTGCCATACATATTACAATCTGGGATCCATATCTTTGTCACAGTGCATATGCAACGTTACACTCCCCAGCACATATTTTATATTACAACTTTAGAGACTAGTTAGGTTACACAACACTGCCCTGTGCATATTACACTCCAAGGCGCATATCGCATAGCACGCGCTAGTGCCTGTGCTATCTCGCGCTCTCCAATGAATCTGTCATTGTGCACAATGTATTGCATATTATATTTCACGCCCGGTTCATCTTATATCACACTTTTTGGTGCATAGTTTATACCATACACTATATCTAGTTTTCATTTTCAATCGTGCTCTCAGGACTATGTTCTATATAACACTGTGTTCACCTACCCTTTTCACGGGCATTACATTTTGCGATAGGGGGTGGAGGGTCAGGGGGTGTTTCTGCCAAGTGAACCCGGAGTCACAGTCACAAACGTCCTCTTCTTCCTGAATAAAAGTGAGATTATGCTGCATACTTGTTCATATTTTAAGTAGTTCGCACAGACACACGTTTTAAAAACAATAAAGTTCCTAATACCCGCCTTCTCTGAACAGTTAGCTTGCTGCCCCATCCCCCTCCTCCCTATCCTCTGTTGTGTGAATCCATGGACTAGCTTCCTCCCTCCTGCCATGCATGGTCTGATGTGCTGCCACTGACCTCAATTTAGTATGATGTTCCAGTCCACTCCTCCTGCCCTTCATTGTCCAATTCTATGCCCCATCATTGACCTCCTGCCTAAACTCTGTGCTTAGCTTGCTGCCCCTATTCTCCTTCCCCCTGCCCTCCGATGTCTTTGTGCATGTCCCTGCTCCATCCTTTTTGCCCACCATGTTCCATGGACCTGCCACTCCTATCTACTCTGAGTGTTCTGTTGAGCTGCCACTCCCCTCCCACCTGCCTAGCATTGTCAGATGACTGTAACCTGTCCCTGCCACCTCCACCCTGCCTGTCCACATGCCATGCCCCTATCCTCTTCCTTCTGCCCTCCCTGGTCTGTTGTGCTGCAACTGCTCCTCCTGCCTGCCCCGTGCGGTCTGTTGTGAGGCCCCTTCCCCTGAACTTTCTTGTCTGTGCACAGGTCCTGACTCTCCCTTCTATCCTCCATCGTCCTTTGTGCATGCCCCTGCACCCTCCTTCTTGCCCATCATAGCCATTGTGCTGCCACTAACCCTCCCACTTGCCATGTATTGTCTTCTGTGCTGCCATGGCCCCTCCCACCTTCCCTGTGTGGTCAGTTAGCTGCCCCTGACCCCCTCCCACCTTCCCTCCATGGTCTGTGTGTATGCCATCACAGTCTCACTGTTGCTCTTCATGGTGTGTCTTGCTTCTAGTGCCCATCCTGCCTGACCTCCATGGCTATCTTGCTGCTCCTACCCTGCCCCCTTGCCCCCAGCCCTCTGTTTACATGTGCAGACCCCTAATCCCTCCCTCCTGGCTTGTCTGTTTCATTGTAATGCCCCTGATCCATCCCTCCTGCCCTTTATGGTCTGTTATGCTGCAGCTTTCTCTCCTGTCTGTCCATTATGGTCAGTTAGCTACCATTGCCTCTTGCCCCTCTGTTCTCTGTTGTCCATGTGCATGGTCCTGTCCCCTCCCTCTTGCTTTCTATGGATTGTTGTGCTGCACTCCCGTCCCGCATGCCCTGTGTGGTGTATTGTGCTGCTGCAAACCCTGATGCCTGCCCTGCAGGGTCAGTTTGGTGCACCTCTCCATGTCCCTCATGTCCTCTGTTATCCAAGTCCATGTCCCTACCCCATTTCCTTCCATGATCCAATGTACCATACTTGCGAACATTTTGAACTTGGTAAGAGGGAGATTTTGAAAAAAAACTGGGGTATTGATTTTCCCCTTTGAGTTACATTGAAAAAGAGGAGATTGTAGACAGGAGACAGATCAAATAAAGCCCATTTGAGCTTAAAAACATTGGACGTTTCCTGGCTGAATCGGGTCTGTTAGCATGTATGGTTGTACTACCATTGCCTCTTCCTTCTGCCCACAATGGTCTATTACATTGCCACAGCCTCTCTTGCAAGTCCTGTATTGTTGGTTTGTTGCCCCTGCCCCCCTTTCCACTGCCCTCCATAGTCTGTTGTGCTGCCACGGCCCTTCCTGCCTGCTCAGTGTGGGGCTAAATTGTTGCCTTTGCACCCTCCTACCTGCCTTCAATTTTCAGAGTCCGTGCCCCTGGCCTCTGCCTCTCAACAGTATCCTAATGAACAACTAGATTGCTAACATTCTATATTTATTACAATAGTGTGGAACGCCTGACGTCATCTTGATGTAATCAAAACTGTAAAACCTAGAGCATTTCCTTTAGAAATTACAGATATGAGAGGGTCTTATTGGCATCAAAATTATGGTTAGTGCTCTAAAAGACTAAAATAAGGACATATTTTCTGAGTTTTCAAATAGCAACAAAGCACTTTTAAATTATTTGTTATCTTTATGTTTTTTTATCCAGTTGACCACTTGATTAAATGTTGCACTTAGGGGAGAGGATGTGGTGTTACTTCCAGAACTGCAGACTTTGCAACTGGGGAACCAGGTTGGAGTTTCTGCTTCAGCTCGACATTCTGTGATTCTGGTCAAATCACTTAGTCTCCCCATGTCTACAACCAAAATGAATTTGTTCTTGTGTGATGTAACCAATGCTCATGTAAAGCTCTCCAATACCTGACAAGTATGCACTATATAACACTGCAAAAACACAAAATAATAAGTGTTTTGCACACTTCTGTCATTGGGCTATATTTGGGCTACATCTGGGTGATTTTGGGCTACATTTGGGCTCTTTTGTCTCCGGTGGCCATCTTGGGAGATTTATTTGTTATGAAGTTTCCTAATTTCCTCATGTACTGCAGTCTCCTCAGTAGGAAATGCTTTCAGTTTTTTACTTTGATTCCATCAAGAAGGCATTCAGATGTGTCATACATTTGCCATAAATTCAGAATGTTAGCACTCTTTTTGCTCATTAGATCACTGTAGTAAAGCTACTGCTCACCAGTAGATAGTTATAGTTAGGACCGTGTTTCCATAGGAAATCTCAAAATTCTATTTTGAATAACTTTGGCACCGGTTGACGAATCCTCGCGAAATTTTCAAAACTAATGGGGCGCTACGCTCAGCTCCTACTCTGAAAGTCTCGGGGGGATTCGTTAAGCGGGGGCCGAGAAAAAAGGGGGGTCCCAAAACGCGTTTTCCCCATGCATTTTCCCATAGGACCTTTAGTCAAAGGTACAGCCCGAACGGCTGAACAGAATTACTTGAAATTTGGCAGAGAGGTGGTCCTCAGGTCAGGGATGTGCCTTTTGCATATATGGAGTCAATCTGTTCAGTAGTTCCTGAGAAAATTGCAGTTAAAGCACATAAATATCTATAGCCGCACACCGTGTGCGCACCGTGCGCGCACCCTAACATGCGCGAGCGTAATTCTGATTGGTGGTTACATGTCAGTCAACGTTCGAATAGGTCGAAATCAGGAAGTGTCGGCCGTCATTTTGTTTGTTTTCAGTGCGAGAGTGAAAAAGGAAGGTGGCGAACGTGAAAAGGTGGCAGGGTAGAGAGTTCCTGACCCCCTAGCCTTTGTCAGAGGGTCCCTGAAGGACCCCGAAGGCAGAAAAAAACATTTTAATTATTTTTTTTTTTTAAATCGCGGGGGTGCGCGCACCGGGCGCGCACGGTGAAAAACCAATAATAAAAAAGATATATTCAATACGTAGTTTATTGTTAAATAAATATATTAAAAAACATAATAATACATACATAACTTAGCATTTAAATGGTGCCTCTTGGGAAACGAAGTCCAATTTTTGCACTAATTACTGCCGCATACACAGATACAAGCCTTCAGATGGGCCTCAGAAGACAGTGTCCACTCTCAATCCCAGACCCGTGTTCCATAGGGTGACTGGGTGTATCCCAAGTCTCGTGGCCCCCATTTACGGGGTGGTGCGAGCTCGGCGGCAGGACGGCCGCCAAATATTCCAGCTCCAAGGTTGCCCTAGCAATGAGCTGCACTCGTACACAGGTCGAAGGTTGCAAACCTTTATTCGGGTACAAGCAGACTCCTGACTGCCGATAGCATTAAGCAGCCGTTCCCTTAGCCTGACGCGTTTCGAAATGTTATTTCTTCTTCAGAGGCTGCTGATGGGAAAGGTTACGTGCTGGCGGTTTCGAATCCCATAAATACCGCTAAATTCCACGCCCCCTGATGGGCCGGTCAAATGACAAACAATGGTGCCTCTTGGGAAACGAAGTCCAATTTTTGCACTAATTACTGCCGCATACACAGATACAAGCCCTCAGATGTGCCTCAGAAGACAGTGTCCACTCTCAATCGCAGACCCGTGTTCCATAGGGTGACTGGGTATACTATATTCCAAGTCTCGTGGCCCCCATTTACGGGTTGGTGCGAGCTCGGCGGCAGGACGGCCGCCAAATATTCCAGCTCCAAGGTTGCCCTAGCAATGAGCTGCACTCGTACACAGGTCGAAGGTTGCAAACCTTTATTCGGGTACAAGCAGACTCCTGACTGCTGATAGCATTAAGCAGCCGTTCCCTTAGCCTGACGCGTTTCGAAATATTATTTCTTCTTCAGAGGCTGCACATGGGAAAGGTTACGTGCTGGCGGTTTCGAATCCCATAAATACCTCTAAGTTCCACGCCCCCTGATGGGCCGGTCAAATGACAAACAATCGTGTCTCTTGGTAAACGAAGTCCAATTTTTGCACTAATTACTGCCGCATACACAGATACAAGCCCCCAGATGGGCCTCAGAAGACAGTGTCCACTCTCAATCCCAGACCCGTGTTCCATAGGGTGACTGGGTGTATCCCAAGTCTCGTGGCCCCCATTTATGGGGTGGTGCGAGCTCGGCGGCAGGACAGCCGCCAAATATTCCAGCTCCAAGGTTGCCCTAGCAATGAGCTGCACTCGTACACAGGTCGAAGGTTGCAAACCTTTATTCAGGTACAAGCAGACTCCTGACTGCCGATAGCATTAAGCAGCCGTTCCCTTAGCCTGACGCGTTTCGAAATGTTATTTCTTCTTCAGAGGCTGCTGATGGGAAAGGTTACGTGCTGGCGGTTTCGAATCCCATAAATACCGCTAAATTCCACGCCCCCTGATGGGCCGGTCAAATGACAAACAATAGTTCCTCTTGGGAAACGAAGTCCAATTTTTGCACTAATTACTGCCGCATACACAGATACAAGCCCTCAGATGTGCCTCAGAAGACAGTGTCCACTCTCAATCGCAGACCCGTGTTCCATAGGGTGACTGGGTGTATCCCAAGTCTCGTGGCCCCCATTTACGGGGTGGTGCGAGCTCGGCGGCAGGACGGCCGCCAAATATTCCAGCTCCAAGGTTGCCCTAGCAATGAGCTGCACTCGTACACAGGTCGAAGGTTGCAAACCTTTATTCGGGTACAAGCAGACTCCTGACTGCTGATAGCATTAAGCAGCCGTTCCCTTAGCCTGACGCGTTTCGAAATATTATTTCTTCTTCAGAGGCTGCACATGGGAAAGGTTACGTGCTGGCGGTTTCGAATCCCATAAATACCGCTAAATTCCACGCCCCCTGATGGGCCGGTCAAATGACAAACAATCGTGTCTCTTGGGAAACGAAGTCCAATTTTTGCACTAATTACTGCCGCATACACAGATACAAGCCCTCAGATGGGCCTCAGAAGACAGTGTCCACTCTCAATCCCAGACCCGTGTTCCATAGGGTGACTGGGTGTATCCCAAGTCTCGTGGCCCCCATTTACGGGGTGGTGCGAGCTCGGTGGCAGGACGGCCGCCAAATATTCCAGCTCCAAGGTTGCCCTAGCAATGAGCTGCACTCGTACACAGGTCGAAGGTTGCAAACCTTTATTCGGGTACAAGCAGACTTCTGACTACCGATAGCATTAAGCAGCCGTTCCCTTAGCCTGACGCGTTTCGAAATGTTATTTCTTCTTCAGAGGCTGCTGTTGGGAAAGGTTACGTCCTGGCGGTTTCGAATCCCATAAATACCGCTAAATTCCACGCCCCCTGATGGGCCGGTCAAATGACAAACAATGGTGCCTCTTGGGAAACGAAGTCCAATTTTTGCACTAATTACTGCCGCATACACAGATACAAGCCCTCAGATGTGCCTCAGAAGACAGTGTCCACTCTCAATCGCAGACCCGTGTTCCATAGGGTGACTGGGTGTATCCCAAGTCTCGTGGCCCCCATTTACGGGGTGGTGCGAGCTCGGCGGCAGGACGGCCGCCAAATATTCCAGCTCCAAGGTTGCCCTAGCAATGAGCTGCACTCGTACACAGGTCGAAGGTTGCAAACCTTTATTCGGGTACAAGCAGACTTCTGACTACCGATAGCATTAAGCAGCCGTTCCCTTAGCCTGACGCGTTTCGAAATGTTATTTCTTCTTCAGAGGCTGCTGTTGGGAAAGGTTACGTCCTGGCGGTTTCGAATCCCATAAATACCGCTAAATTCCACGCCCCCTGATGGGCCGGTCAAATGACAAACAATGGTGCCTCTTGGGAAACGAAGTCCAATTTTTGCACTAATTACTGCCGCATACACAGATACAAGCCCTCAGATGTGCCTCAGAAGACAGTGTCCACTCTCAATCGCAGACCCGTGTTCCATAGGGTGACTGGGTGTATCCCAAGTCTCGTGGCCCCCATTTACGGGGTGGTGCGAGCTCGGCGGCAGGACGGCCGCCAAATATTCCAGCTCCAAGGTTGCCCTAGCAATGAGCTGCACTCGTACACAGGTCGAAGGTTGCAAACCTTTATTCGGGTACAAGCAGACTCCTGACTGCTGATAGCATTAAGCAGCCGTTCCCTTAGCCTGACGCGTTTCGAAATATTATTTCTTCTTCAGAGGCTGCACATGGGAAAGGCTATGTGCTTGCGGTTTCGAATCCCATAAATACCGCTAAATTCCACGCCCCCTGATGGGCCGGTCAAATGACAAACAATCGTGTCTCTTGGGAAACGAAGTCCAATTTTTGCACTAATTCCTGCCGCATACACAGATACAAGCCCTCAGATGGGCCTCAGAAGACAGTGTCCACTCTCAATCCCACACCCGTGTTCCATAGGGTGACTGGGTGTATCCCAAGTCTCGTGGCCCCCATTCACGGGGTGGTGCGAGCTCGGCGGCAGGACAGCCGCCAAATATTCCAGCTCCAAGGTTTCCCTAGCAATGAGCTGCACTCGTACACAGGTCGAAGGTTGCAAACCTTTATTCGGGTACAAGCAGACTCCTGACTGCCGATAGCATTAAGCAGCCGTTCCCTTAGCCTGACGCGCTTTGAAATGTTATTTCTTCTTCAGAGGCTGCTGATGGGAAAGGTTACGTGCTGGCGGTTTTGAATCCCATAAATACCGCTAAATTCCACGCCCCTTGATGGGCCGGTCAAATGACAAACAATGGTGCCTCTTGGGAAACAAAGTCCAATTTTTGAACTAATTACTGCCGCATACACAGATACAAGCCCTCAGATGTGCCTCAGAAGACAGTGTCCACTCTCAATCCCAGACCCGTGTTCCATAGGGTGACTGGGTGTATCCCAAGTCTCGTGGCCCCCATTTACGGGGTGGTGCGAGCTCGGCGGCAGGACGGCCGCCAAATATTCCAGCTCCAAGGTTGCCCTAGCAATGAGCTGCACTCGTACACAGGTCGAAGGTTGCAAACCTTTATTCGGGTACAAGCAGACTCCTGACAGCTGATACCATTAAGCAGCCGTTCCCTTAGCCTGACGCGTTTCGAAAGATTATTTCTTCTTCAGAGGCTGCTGATGGGAAAGGTTACGTGCTGGCGGTTTCGAATCCCATAAATACCGCTAAATTCCACGCCCCCTGATGGGCTGGTCAAATGACAAACAATGGTGCCTCTTGGGAAACGAAGTCCAATTTTTGCACTAATTACTGCCGCATACACAGATACAAGCCCTCAGATGTGCCTCAGAAGACAGTGTCCACTCTCAATCGCAGACCCGTGTTCCATAGGGTGACTGGGTATATCCCAAGTCTCGTGGCCTCCATTTACGGGGTGGTGCGAGCTCGGCGGCAGGACGGCCGCCAAATATTCCAGCTCCAAGGTTGCCCTAGCAATGAGCTGCACTCGTACACAGGTCGAAGGTTGCAAACCTTTATTCGGGTACAAGCAGACTCCTGACTGCTGATAGCATTAAGCAGCCGTTCCCTTAGCCTGACGCGTTTCGAAATATTATTTCTTCTTCAGAGGCTGCACATGGGAAAGGTTACGTGCTGGCGGTTTTGAATCCCATAAATACCTCTAAATTCTACGCCCCCTGATGGGCCGGTCAAATGACAAACAATGGTGGCTCTTGGGAAACGAAGTCCAATTTTTGCACTAATTACTGCCACATACACAGATACAAGCCCTCAAATGGGCCTCAGAAGACAGTGTCCACTCTCAATCCCAGACCCGTGTTCCATAGGGTGACTGGGTGTATCCCAAGTCTCGTGGCCCCCATTTACGGGGTGGTGCGAGCTCGGCGGCAGGACGGCCGCCAAATATTCCCGCTCCAAGGTTGCCCTAGCAATGAGCTGCACTCGTACACAGGTCGAAGGTTGCAAACCTTTATTCGGGTACAAGCAGACTCCTGACTGCCGATAGCATTAAGCAGCCGTTCCCTTAGCCTGACGCGTTTCAAAATGTTATTTCTTCTTCAGAGGCTGCTGATGGGAAAGGTTACGTGCTGGCGGTTTCGAATCCCATAAATACCGCTAAATTCCACGCCCCCTGATGGGCCGGTCAAATGACAAACAATGGTGCCTCTTGGGAAACGAAGTCCAATTTTTGTACTAATTACTGCCGCATACACAGATACAAGCCCTCAGATGTGCCTCAGAAGACCGTGTCCACTCTCAATCGCAGACCCGTGTTCCATAGGGTGACTGGGTATATCCCAAGTCTCGTGGCCCCCATTTACGGGGTGGTGCGAGCTCGGCGGCAGGACGGCCGCCAAATATTCCAGCTCCAAGGTTGCCCTAGCAATGAGCTGCACTCGTACACAGGTCGAAGGTTGCAAACCTTTATTCGGGTACAAGCAGACTCCTGACTGCTGATACCATTAAGCAGCCGTTCCCTTAGCCTGACGCGTTTCGAAAGATTATTTCTTCTTCAGAGGCTGCACATGGGAAAGGTTACGTGCTGGCGGTTTCGAATCCCATAAATACCTCTAAGTTCCACGCTCCCTGATGGGCCGGTCAAATGACAAACAATCGTGTCTCTTGGTAAACGAAGTCCAATTTTTGCACTAATTACTGCCGCATACACAGATACAAGCCCTCAGATGGGCCTCAGAAGACAGTGTCCACTCTCAATCCCAGACCCGTGTTCCATAGGGTGACTGGGTGTATCCCAAGTCTCGTGGCCCCCATTTACGGGGTGGTGCGAGCTCGGCGGCAGGACGGCCGCCAAATATTCCAGCTCCAAGGTTGCCCTAGCAATGAGCTGCACTCGTACACAGGTCGAAGGTTGCAAACCTTTATTCGGGTACAAGCAGACTCCTGACTGCCGATAGCATTAAGCAGCCGTTCCCTTAGCCTGACGCGTTTCGAAATGTTATTTCTTCTTCAGAGGCTGCTGATGGGAAAGGTTACGTGCTGGCGGTTTCGAATCCCATAAATACCGCTAAATTCCACGCCCCCTGATGGGCCGGTCAAATGACAAACAATGGTGCCTCTTGGGAAACGAAGTCCAATTTTTGCACTAATTACTGCCGCATACACAGATACAAGCCCTCAGATGTGCCTCAGAAGACAGTGTCCACTCTCAATCGCAGACCCGTGTTCCATAGGGTGACTGGGTGTATCCCAAGTCTCGTGGCCCCCATTTACGGGGTGGTGCGAGCTCGGCGGCAGGACGGCCGCCAAATATTCCAGCTCCAAGGTTGCCCTAGCAATGAGCTGCACTCGTACACAGGTCGAAGGTTGCAAACCTTTATTCGGGTACAAGCAGACTCCTGACTGCTGATAGCATTAAGCAGCCGTTCCCTTAGCCTGAAGCGTTTCGAAATATTATTTCTTCTTCAGAGGCTGCACATGGGAAAGGTTACGTGCTGGCGGTTTCGAATCCCATAAATACCGCTAAATTCCACGCCCCCTGATGGGCCGGTCAAATGACAAACAATCGTGTCTCTAGGGAAACGAAGTCCAATTTTTGCACTAATTACTGCCGCATACACAGATACAAGCCCTCAGATGGGCCTCAGAAGACAGTGTCCACTCTCAATCCCAGACCCGTGTTCCATAGGGTGACTGGGTGTATCCCAAGTCTCGTGGCCCCCATTTACGGGGTGGTGCGAGCTCGGCGGCAGGACGGCCACCAAATATTTCAGCTCCAAGGTTGCCCTAGCAATGAGCTGCACTCGTACACAGGTCGAAGGTTGCAAACCTTCATTCGGGTACAAGCAGACTCCTGACTGCCGATAGCATTAAGCAGCCGTTCCCTTAGCCTGACGCGTTTCGAAATGTTATTTCTTCTTCAGAGGCTGCTGTTGGGAAAGGTTACGTCCTGGCGGTTTCGAATCCTATAAATACCGCTAAATTCCACGCCCCCTGATGGGCCGGTCAAATGACAAACAATGGTGCCTCTTGGGAAACGAAGTCCAATTTTTGCACTAATTACTGCCGCATACACAGATACAAGCCCTCAGATGTGCCTCAGAAGACAGTGTCCACTCTCAATCGCAGACCTGTGTTCCATAGGGTGACTGGGTGTATCCCAAGTCTCGTGGCCCCCATTTACGGGGTGGTGCGAGCTCGGCGGCAGGACGGCCGCCAAATATTCTAGCTCCAAGGTTGCCCTAGCAATGAGCTGCACTCGTACACAGGTCGAAGGTTGCAAACCTTTATTCGGGTACAAGCAGACTCCTGACTGCTGATAGCATTAAGCAGCCGTTCCCTTAGCCTGACGCGTTTCGAAATGTTATTTCTTCTTCAGAGGCTGCACATGGGAAAGGTTATGTGCTGGCGGTTTCGAATCCCATAAATACCGCTAAATTCCACGCCCCCTGATGGGCCGGTCAAATGACAAACAATCGTGTCTCTTGGGAAACGAAGTCCAATTTTTGCACTAATTACTGCCGCATACACAGATACAAGCCCTCAGATGGGCCTCAGAAGACAGTGTCCACTCTCAATCCCAGACCCGTGTTCCATAGGGTGACTGGGTGTATCCCAAGTCTCGTGGCCCCCATTTACGGGGTGGTGCGAGCTCGGCGGCAGGACAGCCGCCAAATATTCCAGCTCCAAGGTTTCCCTAGCAATGAGCTGCACTCGTACACAGGTCGAAGGTTGCAAACCTTTATTCGGGTACAAGCAGACTCCTGACTGCCGATAGCATTAAGCAGCCGTTCCCTTAGCCTGACGCGCTTCGAAATGTTATTCCTTCTTCAGAGGCTGCTGATGGGAAAGGTTACGTGCTGGCGGTTTTGAATCCCATAAATACTGCTAAATTCCACGCCCCCTGATGGGCCGGTCAAATGACAAACAATGGTGCCTCTTGGGAAACAAAGTCCAATTTTTGCACTAATTACTGCCGCATACACAGATACAAGCCCTCAGATGTGCCTCAGAAGACAGTGTCCACTCTCAATCCCAGACCCGTGTTCCATAGGGTGACTGGGTGTATCCCAAGTCTCGTGGCCCCCATTTACGGGGTGGTGCGAGCTCGGCGGCAGGACGGCCGCCAAATATTCCAGTTCCAAGGTTGCCCTAGCAATGAGCTGCACTCGTACACAGGTCGAAGGTTGCAAACCTTTATTCGGGTAAAAGCAGACTCCTGACTGCCGATAGCATTAAGCAGCCGTTCCCTTAGCCTGACGCGTTTCGAAATGTTATTTCTTCTTCAGAGGCTGCTGATGGGAAAGGTTACGTGCTGGCGGTTTTGAATCACATAAATACCGCTAAATTAAACGCCCCCCTGATGGGACGGTCAAATGACAAACAATGGTGCCTCTTGGGAAACGAAGTCCAATTTTTGCACTAATTAATGCCGCATACACAGATACAAGCCCTCAGATGGGCCTCAGAAGACAGTGTCCACTCTCAATCCCAGACCCGTGTTCCATAGGGTGACTGGGTGTATCCCAAGTCTCGTGGCCCCCATTTACGGGTTGGTGCGAGCTCGGCGGCAGGACGGCCGCCAAATATTCCAGCTCCAAGGTTGCCCTAGCAATGAGCTGCACTCGTACACAGGTCGAAGGTTGCAAACCTTTATTCGGGTACAGCAGACTCCTGACTGCCGATATCATTAAGCAGCCGTTCCCTTAGCCTGAAGCGTTTCGAAATGTTATTTCTTCTTCAGAGGCTGCTGATGGGAAAGGTTACGTGCTGGCGGTTTTGAATCCCATAAATGCCGCTAAATTCCACGCCCCCTGATGGGCCTGTCAAATGACAAACAATGGTGCCTCTTGGGAAACGAAGTCCAATTTTTGCACTAATTACTGCCGCATACACAGATACAAGCCCTCAGATGGGCCTCAGAAGACAGTGTCCACTCTCAATCCCAGACCCGTGTTCCATAGGGTGACTGGGTGTATCCCAAGTCTCGTGGCCCCCATTTACGGGGTGGTGCGAGCTCGGCGGCAGGACGGCCGCCAAATATTCCAGCTCCAAGGTTGCCCTAGCAATGAGCTGCACTCGTAAACAGGTCGAAGGTTGCAAACCTTTATTCGGGTACAAGCAGACTCCTGACTGCTGATAGCATTAAGCAGCCGTTCCCTTAGCCTGAAGCGTTTCGAAATATTATTTCTTCTTCAGAGGCTGCACATGGGAAAGGTTACGTGCTGGCGGTTTCGAATCCCATAAATACCGCTAAATTCCACGCCCCCTGATGGGCCGGTCAAATGACAAACAATCGTGTCTCTTGGGAAACGAAGTCCAATTTTTGAACTAATTACTGCCGCATACACAGATACAAGCCCTCAGATGTGCCTCAGAAGTCAGTGTCCACTCTCAATCCCAGACCCGTGTTCCATAGGGTGACTGGGTGTATCCCAAGTCTCGTGGCCCCCATTTACGGGGTGGTGCGAGCTCGGCGGCAGGACGGCCGCCAAATATTCCAGCTCCAAGGTTGCCCTAGCAATGAGCTGCACTCGTACACAGGTCGAAGGTTGCAAACCTTTATTCGGGTACAAGCAGACTCCTGACAGCTGATACCATTAAGCAGCCGTTCCCTTAGCCTGACGCGTTTCGAAAGATTATTTCTTCTTCAGAGGCTGCTGATGGGAAAGGTTACGTGCTGGAGGTTTCGAATCCCATAAATACCGCTAAATTCCACGCCCCCTGATGGGCCGGTCAAATGACAAACAATGGTGCCTCTTGGGAAACGAAGTCCAATTTTTGCACTAATTACTGCCGCATACACAGATACAAGCCCTCAGATGTGCCTCAGAAGACAGTGTCCACTCTCAATCGCAGACCCGTGTTCCATAGGGTGACTGGGTATATCCCAAGTCTCGTGGCCCCCATTTACGGGGTGGTGCGAGCTCGGCGGCAGGACGGCCGCCAAATATTCCAGCTCCAAGGTTGCCCTAGCAATGAGCTGCACTCGTACACAGGTCGAAGGTTGCAAACCTTTATTCGGGTACAAGCAGACTCCTGACTGCTGATAGCATTAAGCAGCCGTTCCCTTAGCCTGACGCGTTTCGAAATATTATTTCTTCTTCAGAGGCTGCACATGGGAAAGGTTACGTGCTGGCGGTTTTGAATCCCATAATTACCTCTAAATTCTACGCCCCCTGATGGGCCGGTCAAATGACAAACAATGGTGGCTCTTGGGAAACGAAGTCCAATTTTTGCACTAATTACTGCCACATACACAGATACAAGCCCTCAAATGGGCCTCAGAAGACAGTGTCCACTCTCAATCCCAGACCCGTGTTCCATAGGGTGACTGGGTGTATCCCAAGTCTCGTGGCCCCCATTTACGGGGTGGTGCGAGCTCGGCGGCAGGACGGCCGCCAAATATTCCCGCTCCAAGGTTGCCCTAGCAATGAGCTGCACTCGTACACAGGTCGAAGGTTGCAAACCTTTATTCGGGTACAAGCAGACTCCTGACTGCCGATAGCATTAAGCAGCCGTTCCCTTAGCCTGACGCGTTTCAAAATGTTATTTCTTCTTCAGAGGCTGCTGATGGGAAAGGTTACGTGCTGGCGGTTTCGAATCCCATAAATACCGCTAAATTCCACGCCCCCTGATGGGCCGGTCAAATGACAAACAATGGTGCCTCTTGGGAAACGAAGTCCAATTTTTGTACTAATTACTGCCGCATACACAGATACAAGCCCTCAGATGTGCCTCAGAAGACCGTGTCCACTCTCAATCGCAGACCCGTGTTCCATAGGGTGACTGGGTATATCCCAAGTCTCGTGGCCCCCATTTACGGGGTGGTGCGAGCTCGGCGGCAGGACGGCCGCCAAGTATTCCAGCTCCAAGGTTGCCCTAGCAATGAGCTGCACTCGTACACAGGTCGAAGGTTGCAAACCTTTATTCGGGTACAAGCAGACTCCTGACTGCTGATACCATTAAGCAGCCGTTCCCTTAGCCTGACGCGTTTCGAAAGATTATTTCTTCTTCAGAGGCTGCACATGGGAAAGGTTACGTGCTGGCGGTTTCGAATCCCATAAATACCTCTAAGTTCCACGCTCCCTGATGGGCCGGTCAAATGACAAACAATCGTGTCTCTTGGTAAACGAAGTCCAATTTTTGCACTAATTACTGCCGCATACACAGATACAAGCCCTCAGATGGGCCTCAGAAGACAGTGTCCACTCTCAATCCCAGACCCGTGTTCCATAGGGTGACTGGGTGTATCCCAAGTCTCGTGGCCCCCATTTACGGGGTGGTGCGAGCTCGGCGGCAGGACGGCCGCCAAATATTCCAGCTCCAAGGTTGCCCTAGCAATGAGCTGCACTCGTACACAGGTCGAAGGTTGCAAACCTTTATTCGGGTACAAGCAGACTCCTGACTGCCGATAGCATTAAGCAGCCGTTCCCTTAGCCTGACGCGTTTCGAAATGTTATTTCTTCTTCAGAGGCTGCTGATGGGAAAGGTTACGTGCTGGCGGTTTTGAATCCCATAAATGCCGCTAAATTCCACGCCCCCTGATGGGCCTGTCAAATGACAAACAATGGTGCCTCTTGGGAAACGAAGTCCAATTTTTGCACTAATTACTGCCGCATACACAGATACAAGCCCTCAGATGGGCCTCAGAAGACAGTGTCCACTCTCAATCCCAGACCCGTGTTCCATAGGGTGACTGGGTGTATCCCAAGTCTCGTGGCCCCCATTTACGGGGTGGTGCGAGCTCGGCGGCAGGACGGCCGCCAAATATTCCAGGTCCAAGGTTGCCCTAGCAATGAGCTGCACTCGTACACAGGTCGAAGGTTGCAAACCTTTATTCGGGTACAAGCAGACTCCTGACTGCTGATAGCATTAAGCAGCCGTTCCCTTAGCCTGAAGCGTTTCGAAATATTATTTCTTCTTCAGAGGCTGCACATGGGAAAGGTTACGTGCTGGCGGTTTCGAATCCCATAAATACCGCTAAATTCCACGCCCCCTGATGGGCCGGTCAAATGACAAACAATCGTGTCTCTTGGGAAACGAAGTCCAATTTTTGCACTAATTACTGCCGCATACACAGATACAAGCCCTCAGATGGGCCTCAGAAGACAGTGTCCACTCTCAATCCCAGACCCGTGTTCCATAGGGTGACTGGGTGTATCCCAAGTCTCGTGGCCCCCATTTACGGGGTGGTGCGAGCTCGGCGGCAGGACGGCCACCAAATATTTCAGCTCCAAGGTTGCCCTAGCAATGAGCTGCACTCGTACACAGGTCGAAGGTTGCAAACCTTTATTCGGGTACAAGCAGACTCCTGACTGCCGATAGCATTAAGCAGCCGTTCCCTTAGCCTGACGCGTTTCGAAATGTTATTTCTTCTTCAGAGGCTGCTGTTGGGAAAGGTTACGTCCTGGCGGTTTCGAATCCTATAAATACCGCTAAATTCCACGCCCCCTGATGGGCCGGTCAAATGACAAACAATGGTGCCTCTTGGGAAACGAAGTCCAATTTTTGCACTAATTACTGCCGCATACACAGATACAAGCCCTCAGATGTGCCTCAGAAGACAGTGTCCACTCTCAATCGCAGACCCGTGTTCCGTAGGGTGACTGGGTGTATCCCAAGTCTCGTGGCCCCCATTTACGGGGTGGTGCGAGCTCGGCGGCAGGACGGCCGCCAAATATTCCAGCTCCAAGGTTGCCCTAGCAATGAGCTGCACTCGTACACAGGTCGAAGGTTGCAAACCTTTATTCGGGTACAAGCAGACTCCTGACTGCTGATAGCATTAAGCAGCCGTTCCCTTAGCCTGACGCGTTTCGAAATGTTATTTCTTCTTCAGAGGCTGCACATGGGAAAGGTTATGTGCTGGCGGTTTCGAATCCCATAAATACCGCTAAATTCCACGCCCCCTGATGGGCCGGTCAAATGACAAACAATCGTGTCTCTTGGGAAACGAAGTCCAATTTTTGCACTAATTACTGCCGCATACACAGATACAAGCCCTCAGATGGGCCTCAGAAGACAGTGTCCACTCTCAATCCCAGACCCGTGTTCCATAGGGTGACTGGGTGTATCCCAAGTCTCGTGGCCCCCATTTACGGGGTGGTGCGAGCTCGGCGGCAGGACAGCCGCCAAATATTCCAGCTCCAAGGTTTCCCTAGCAATGAGCTGCACTCGTACACAGGTCGAAGGTTGCAAACCTTTATTCGGGTACAAGCAGACTCCTGACTGCCGATAGCATTAAGCAGCCGTTCCCTTAGCCTGACGCGCTTCGAAATGTTATTCCTTCTTCAGAGGCTGCTGATGGGAAAGGTTACGTGCTGGCGGTTTTGAATCCCATAAATACTGCTAAATTCCACGCCCCCTGATGGGCCGGTCAAATGACAAACAATGGTGCCTCTTGGGAAACAAAGTCCAATTTTTGCACTAATTACTGCCGCATACACAGATACAAGCCCTCAGATGTGCCTCAGAAGACAGTGTCCACTCTCAATCCCAGACCCGTGTTCCATAGGGTGACTGGGTGTATCCCAAGTCTCGTGGCCCCCATTTACGGGGTGGTGTGAGCTCGGCGGCAGGACGGCCGCCAAATATTCCAGTTCCAAGGTTGCCCTAGCAATGAGCTGCACTCGTACACAGGTCGAAGGTTGCAAACCTTTATTCGGGTAAAAGCAGACTCCTGACTGCCGATAGCATTAAGCAGCCGTTCCCTTAGCCTGACGCGTTTCGAAATGTTATTTCTTCTTCAGAGGCTGCTGATGGGAAAGGTTACGTGCTGGCGGTTTTGAATCACATAAATACCGCTAAATTCCACGCCCCCCTGATGGGACGGTCAAATGACAAGCAATAGTGCCTCTTGGGAAACGAAGTCCAATTTTTGCACTAATTACTGCCGCATACACAGATACAAGCCCTCAGATGGGCCTCAGAAGACAGTGTCCACTCTCAATCCCAGACCCGTGTTCCATAGGGTGACTGGGTGTATCCCAAGTCTCGTGGCCCCCATTTACGGGTTGGTGCGAGCTCGGCGGCAGGACGGCCGCCAAATATTCCAGCTCCAAGGTTGCCCTAGCAATGAGCTGCACTCGTACACAGGTCGAAGGTTGCAAACCTTTATTCGGGTACAAGCAGACTCCTGACTGCCGATATCATTAAGCAGCCGTTCCCTTAGCCTGAAGCGTTTCGAAATGTTATTTCTACTTCAGAGGCTGCTGATGGGAAAGGTTACGTGCTGGCGGTTTTGAATCCCATAAATGCCGCTAAATTCCACGCCCCCTGATGGGCCGGTCAAATGACAAACAATGGTGCCTCTTGGGAAACGAAGTCCAATTTTTGCACTAATTACTGCCGCATACACAGATACAAGCCCTCAGATGGGCCTCAGAAGACAGTGTCCACTCTCAATCCCAGACCCGTGTTCCATAGGGTGACTGGGTGTATCCCAAGTCTCGTGGCCCCCATTTACGGGGTGGTGCGAGCTCGGCGGCAGGACGGCCGCCAAATATTCGAGCTCCAAGGTTGTCCTAGCAATGAGCTGCACTCGTACACAGGTCGAAGGTTGCAAACCTTTATTCGGGTGCAAGCAGACTCCTGACTGCCGATGATATTAAGCAGTTGTTCCCTTAGCCTGACGCGTTTCGAAATGTTATTTCTTCTTCAGAGGCTGCACATGGGAAAGGTTACCTGCTGGCGGTTTTGAATCCCATAAATACCGCTAAATTCTACGCCCCCTGATGGGCCGGTCAAATGACAAACAATGGTGGCTCTTGGGAAACGAAGTCCAATTTTTGCACTAATTACTGCCACATACACAGATACAAGCCCTCAAATGGGCCTCAGAAGACAGTGTCCACTCTCAATCCCAGACCCGTGTTCCATAGGGTGACTGGGTGTATCCCAAGTCTCGTGGCCCCCATTTACGGGGTGGTGCGACCTCGGCGGCAGGACGGCCGCCAAATATTCCAGCTCCAAGGTTGCCCTAGCAATGAGCTGCACTCGTACACAGGTCGAAGGTTGCAAACCTTTATTCGGGTACAAGCAGACTCCGGACTGCCGATAGCATTAAGCAGCCATTCCCTTAGCCTGACGCGTTTCGAAATGTTATTTCTTCTTCAGAGGCTGCTGATGGGAAAGGTTACGTGCTGGCGGTTTCGAATCCCATACATAGCGCTAAATTCCACGCCCCCTGATGGGCCGGTCAAATGACAAACAATGGTGCCTCTAGGGAAACAAAGTCCAATTACTGCACTAATTACTGCCGCATACACAGATACAAGCCCTCAGATGGGCCTCAGAAGACAGCGTCCACTCTCAATCCCAGACCCGTGTTCCATAGGGTGACTGGGTGTATCCCAAGTCTCGTGGCCCCCATTTACGGGGTGGTGCGAGTTCGGCGGCAGGACGGCCGCCAAATATTCCAGCTCCAAGGTTGCCCTAGCAACGAGCGGCACTCGTGTATATATATATATATATATATATATATATATATATATATCACTTCTTCCAGCAAAGTTCCCAGTTGCAAGGAATCCAAAAGATGGACACAGACCCGAAGTAAGTGCATGCGGTATTTATTTGATCCTTATGTCGTCGATACGCGTTTCGGCTCTGGCGAGCCTTGTTCACTCAACATGGAATCATTTTGTGCTTAGATTTAAAGTGACCGTGAATGTAAACGTACTACCCCACGTGCCGTAGCAGAAAATAGACATGGACAAAATACTAGCACATGTTAACCAATCGAAGGTTCCAAAACAGTAAGCAATTTACAAAACCATTCCTAATATTTCCAGAAAGTAAAATACTTATAATTGACATATTGATATCTTATCGCTAGTACATTTTCGCCCAGCAACATTATTGCTTAAAAGTTCCTGAGGGGTAGATAATATATGTGCAAATAACAGTGTTTAAAACCCAGTGATTAAAAATTGAACTCATTAATCTCAGTAAGAGAAAAACCAGCAAAAGAATCAATTTGAAAATTAAACAAGCACAAGTGAAACAGATTACAAAAATGCTTAAAAAGATGTTTGAATACATCAGTGTTGGATATCGCTGCCTCAGAGTCATAGTGAAATACAGTTTGGCAGATCCATAGCACAATGACATCCAACCAAACAGCTAATTAAGAGGTACAGATGTCCGATATACCCCATGACAGTATCCAATAAAGATTGCATCAGCATGTGAGTGTAAATCACACTCAAATTAGATAAAAAGTGGATACATAGTAGATAAAAAGTGAATACCACTAGGTGAGACAAGATAATTGCTATTGAATGCCATTCCTTCAGAGTCAAATTATCACAGATCTTTCTGTGATCAAGACCTGCGCAAAGTGATTACTATATACTTAGGCGATTAGAATCCTTGCAGACAATAAAGATGTGTTTTGATCCAAATAGATAAAAGGACTTCATAAATTAGTTGTATAGGTATTATAACAAAAATAGACCTGTGTATAACCTTATGACTTGGCCTCTCAAAAATTGAGAGGACAGTGTGAGAGATGTGCAAATATGCAAAATCCAATATAAATATATAAATATATACATATATAACCACATAAATATATAAATAAATAAATATATGTGTAAAATCTCACATGGGAATAGTAAGGTTGTTAAATTAAGCAGGTAAGGTCCTCTGCCGAAATGTCGGTAAGTTGTCAAAGTCTGTAGGTTAAAATCAAACATGATAAAATATCCAAAAGATTTAAGTAAAATACTATCAAAGGCCCAAGCACCAGGTCCTTAAGTTTCAAACTTATAGAGGAAACGGCATCTTCTATAAGCAGGTATATAAATCTTCTGTTACATTCAAACCGTTAGGGTGTTTAGTATCAAGTTGTGATATATATCTTGTCTCTAGTTTTCTAAGTCTGTATTCACGGTCCCCACCTCTTCTACTTGGAGGCACAGCATCAATTACAAAATAATTGAGCCCTTTGTTGTTCGATTGGTGGGATTTCTTGAAATGTCTTGCCACGGAGTATGTGTTATCTTCATTTGAAATTGCGCGGAGATGTTGAAGAATGCGCTTGTGGACCTGGAGTTTAGTACTCCCAATGTATTTAAGTCCGCAAGGGCAGATCAGCACGTAAATGGCAAATTCTGTTTTACATGTCAGGAGTTTAGTGATTTTAAATTTGGTTTGACAAAAAGGAGTGGTGTAAGACAAAGTGTTGATCCCATGTATACATGCTTTGCATGTTTTGCACTTGAAGAAGCCCTTATATGTTTGCAGCCACGAGGTTTTCTCTATGGTTTCTGGATCAGTTGATACCAGCACATCCCTCATAGAGGAGGCCTTGCTATAGGTGATGGACACCCTCTGCGGTAGCAGGGGTCCAATAACCGGATCACACAAGACTATAGGCCAACATGATTGAATAATCCTGTGAATGGCCCTGTGTTGTTTACTGAAGCCTATAATAAGGCGAAATTCTTCCTTTTGTTTGCTGATGTTGATGTCAGTGGACTCAGGGTTTATGGCTATATGTTTGTCTTGGAGAAGAAGAATTTCTATCCAGGGCATCAGTTTTGGAAATGGCTAGTTCAATAGTTTTAAGTTGATATCCTCTCTCTAAAAATCTTATTTTGCTAGATTCTTGTGCTAAAGAGAGGTCAGTGGTATTGCTGCAAACTCGCTTTAACCGGAGCATTTCTCCATATGGGATACTATTAACAAGATGCTGGGGGTGGGAACTCAAAGCATGTAAAATAGAGTTCCCAGCTGTTTCTTTCCTATATATACGGGTTTCCAGTCTATCATTGTGTACATATATTTGGGTATCCAAAAAGTTAACTGTCGTGTCACTGATGTTAACTGTGAAATGGAGATTCAGTTGGTTACAGTTTAGTTTGTTAACAAAGTCCTGTGCCCCTTCTGCATTGCCCTTCCAAACTACAAATAAGTCATCGATAAAGCGTAGCCACATTATAATGTTCCCTTCCACCGTATGTTGAAATTCAACGTTGAGGACCAGCTTTTCCCACCAGCCCATGTGGAGGCATGCGTAACTAGCGGAAAAGCTGGCCCCCATGGCAACACCTCTGGTTTGTTGGAATAACAAGTTGTTAAACATAAAGATATTATTCGAGAGGCAAAATTCCATCATAGATATCAACATTTCATTGTGAGTCCAAAATTCAACTTCACGTTGAGCAAGGAAGTACCTGGTTGCATTAATACCATCAGAATGTCTAATACTGGTATTCAAAGAAGACACGTCAAGTGCCAACATGAGATAGTCTTTTTGCCAAACGAACCCCTGAATTTTTCTTATAAAGTCACTCGTGTCACGGATGTATGACGGTAGTTTTTTGACAAAATCCTGAAGGAAGTAATCGACATAAATAGATGTATTCTCAAGGAGTCCTTCTTTTGCAGTAATAATAGGTCTCCCTGGTGGATTGGATATGTCTTTATGCACCTTAGGGATGAAATAGATAGATGGGGTAGTGGGGTTGTCCTTTCTCAGAAATGTATATTCATCTTCACTGATAAGATTTCTTTTTCTCCAGCCAGACAGTTTAATATAGTACTCCTGGTGCGTGGCTTTGAGATGAGCCGTATTGGTACGACTATAGCATTCTCTATCATTCAATTGTCTGAACGCCTCTTTCTTATAATCTTCCTGAGCCCATAGAACGATGTTGCCTCCTTTATCACTGTTGCGAATCACTATTTCTTTGTTGAGTTTTAATTTAGTCATGAGATTATTGTACTTCATTTCTTTCTCACGATATTGTCTCTTGGCCATCAAAGTTGTTTTATTGAGCCTTTTGATTTTAGTTGTGACTGCTTCATGAAATGCCTTGATGGAGTCATGCACAGTGATGGGATTGAAGGTGGATTTGGGTTTAAAGTGCGTCAGTGCAGTGTGCTTAGTCAAAATCCTGTCAGGTTGCTGTGGGGTGTGAGGAGTTTGACTGCCATCCCACAACTCTTGTAGTTCCTGAGTTAAAGAGAAATTCGTATCAGTGGAGTTATCTTGCTGTATTTGTTGACAAATGGGCTCAAGATTTCTGTTGTCTGCTTCAGACCCCCTAAGTAAATGATATTTTTTGAGTTTAAGTTTTCTCACCCCTTTGTATATGTCCATTCTTGTGGATGCATAGTCAAAGTTCTTGGATGGACAAAACGATAGACCGAGGCTAAGGATTTGGGTTTCTTCCAGGCTTAGTTCAGTATGGGTGAGATTGATGATGGTGTTATTGTCTTTGTTATATACATATATACATATATATATATATATATATATATATATATATAGATATATATATAGATAGATAGATAGATAGATAGATAGATAGATAGATAGATAGATAGATAGATAGATAGATAGATAGATAGATAGATAGATAGATAGATAGATAGATAGATAGATAGATAGATAGATAGATAGATAGATTATCTACTGGCGGTCGCCAGTAGATAGTTATAGTTATGACCGTGTTTCCATAGGAAATCTGAAAATTCTATTTTGAATAACTTTTGCGCCGGTTGACGAATCCTAGCGAAATTTTCTAAACTAATGGGGCGCTCCGCTCAGCTCCTACCCTGAAAGTCTCGGGGTGATTCGTCAAGCGGGGGCCGAGAAAAAGGGGGGGTCCCAAAACGCGTTTTCCCCATGCATTTTTCCATAGGACCTTTAGTCGCAGCTACAGCCCGAACGGCTGAACAGAATTACGTGAAATTTGGCAGAGAGGTAGCCATAAGGTCAAGGAAGTGCCTTTTGCAGGTCTGGTGTAAATCTGTTCAGTATTTCCTGAGAAAATTGCATTTAAATGCATATCAATATCTATACACGCGCACCGTGCGCGCACTGTGCGGGCACCCTGCCGTGCACGAGCGCAATTCTGATTGGTTGTTAGATGTCGGTAAACATTCGAATCGGTCGAAACCAGGAAGTGTCGGCCGCCATTTTGTCTCTCGCAGTCCGAGCGGATGAAAAAAAAAGGTGGAGAACGTGAAAAGGGGGCAGAGTGGACAGTTCCTGACCCCATAGCCTTGGTCAGGGGGTCACAGAAGGACCCCCAAGGGAGAAAAGAACAATGTATATATTTTTTTTAAATCGCGAGGTGCGCGCACCCGGCGCGCACGTCACGCACTGCGAATCGTGAGTGCTCGGTGCGTGAAGCGCACTGAGTGCCCACTGCGCGCGCAGGGTGCGCACACCTCGCGATTTAAAAATAAATAAATAAATTCACGGTGCGCGCACGGTGAAAAACCTGAAAAAAAATAATGTATAAATACATAACTTAGCATTTAAAAAACCGTACAAATTCACTGAAAAAACCATAGGTTTCACACACGTTATAGTTACGAATTAGCATTTAAAAAACCTTGCAAATTCACTTAAAAAACCATAGGTTTCACACATGTTATAGTTAGCTGGACATTTCACTCGTAAAAAACCAATGAAATTCCCCCGTTATAGTTAGTGCAGGCAACTATAACTCACGCGACCGCAATCCTCTGCTGATGACGTCAGATATTACATCACTGATGACATATGTGTCTTTAGGAAAAATAAATATTTGTAATATATGTATAGCTAAAGATTAATGGAAGAAGACATGGGTAAATAAGTGTCTAAATACAGTGATGTAATATCTGACGTCATCAGCAGAGGATTGCGGTTGCGTGAGTTATAGTTGCCTGCACTAACTATAACGGGGAAATTTCATTGTTTTTTTACGAGTGAAATGTCCAGCTAACTATAACATGTGTGAATCCTATGGTTTTTTAAGTGAATTTGCAAGGTTTTTTAAATGCTAATTCGTAACTATAACGTGTGTGAAACCTATGGTTTTTTCAGTGAATATATATATATGTATATATATATATATATTTACTACTTGTACATTAACAAAGGCAGGATTGCCGAAACACGTTTGTTGTGTTTATCATTTTTTTGCCCAATAAATCTACAGTAGATTTACAGTAACGCGAGTGCTGGTCGTTTCTACTTTTTGTGGGGAGAAAAACGGAAAATCAGGTACGGACCACTCAGCAGTTCAAGTTATGTCGTGCTTTATTTTTCCTCCAGCAACATGACGCGTTTCGACCGGTTTTCCCTGGTCTTGATCACATGACATGTCGAAACCAAATAGTGTGTTTATACAGTTGCACCTTAAAATTAGCTCCTCCCATATCTCTCATGGAGCTAGACAAAATGACTAATATTTCATGATGTTAAAAGGCTAAACACTAAAGAACAGCATTGTCTTGTTACAATAAAACTTTCCAAATGGTATTCGCTTTTTGTAATAAAATAACAATTGCGTACACTATCTACCACATTTCAATAAATACGACATATAATACATATTCGAAATATAGGGAAAGTGCCCATTTAAATGGTAGTATCGAATTAACCTAAACGATCATCATCATATTGATATTATTTTGCACCTGTTGACGAACTAAAGTGCATAGGGCCAAATAAGTGCCACAAAGATTTTAAAAAGTGCTATAACAACTGTATTAGTGATAAAAGTAAATACCAAGTCAACTATTTATGCAAAGTAGACTCACTTACTAAATGTAAATAAATAAATGAACTGGTTGGACAGACGTTCTCAAACTTTATCTCATCAATGTAAAGTGCTAATGCAAAATATGTTAATATCACACCAGAATGCATTAAGCCAATTGGCCGAGACCCTAAAGTGCAATAACATAGCTGTCATGAAATGTGCAAAAAACGCTGTGTTAATCTGATATAAGACCATGATCTGAAGTCATATTAATACAGTACATCTCATTTTTCCAAATTAAACAGTAGTCATTAATACCTCTCTCCAACCTCGACTAATAATCACCAGATCTCAATACCTCACAGACACCGGATAAAAACCAGTAAAACCAGAAAACTAGTAAAACCAGCTAAAACCCGATAAAAGTAAGGCTAAAATCCGGATAAAAATTAGTCAAACCTACAAAGATGCATTAAAATTCATTTCACAGGTAGCAGCAATAGACATTAACATAACCTATAGTATAGTTACTGGATCACACATATAGTGTATCAAATTCATAGAGACAACAGGCTCATTATTGAACATCTCACTTGTAAATACAGATTATAATTAATTATAACAAAGTTTTATAAAAAATTGTACAACTTTTCTCCAGTATTCAGGCCATTTGGCATCTTTGTGTCTAATTGTAAAATATACTGACTCTCCAATTGCCGCAACTTCTTACCCCTGTTCCCCCCTCTTAATGATCTGGGGACTGCATCTATTCCAAAATAACTAAGATCTTTTAAGTTATTTTGATGCACAAGTTTAAAATGACGCGCGACCGGATATCTAGAGTCCGAATTTACAATCGCACGGAGATGCTGTAAAATACGATTAAAAACCTAAAGCTTAGTACTCCCTACATACTGGAGGTGACATGTGCATTCCAGTACATATACCGCATGGTCGTTTTACAAGTAAATAGCCCTTTGATTTTACATGGGGTATGGGCAAATGCATCTAGGTACTCCTGTTTATTGATCCCAAACTTGCATGCCCTACAGGAACTACATTTATAAAAGCCTGTTCTGTTTGATAGCACTACCTTGTTTCACATACTTCTGGACTTGTTTTAACAAGAGCATCCCTCATAGAGGGTGCCCATCTAAAAGTAATAGCTGGCAATTCATCTAATCCTGGGGCAAGAGTGATATCGGTTTTTAATATAGGCCAGTTCTTATTTTGTTTATTTTTTTTATTTTTTATTGAGCAGAAGAGGTGGGCATAAAAACATTATACAATATTCAGTGATCAAGGATAGGAAAATTAAGAAAACATCCAGCAAGATCTAGTAAAATCCTAAATTAATAGCATTTAGCAATTATGGTTGATACAAAGCAGGAGGCCGGTAAAAAGTGCAACATGCAGTCGTTTCTAAAATCACAGTTACAAAAAAGTACAAATAGTGCAAAATACTTAGATATGGCATCTATAGACAACCCTACATTATAATTGTTATCATTTCCCTTTGCCAACCCGGAAAAGATGTACACATTTGCTAATCCTGCACTTCTTATATAGATAAAGTGTCCTGTGCTAAAGTGCTAGGTGGCAATCATGAATTGATCGCTATTAAAAAAATTCCAATTTCTGGTAAACATTTTCATTGCCCCAACTCTTTTGGCATAGGCCTCTTCAAACTTTTTTGTCCTTTTCATTTTATTCACCCATTTTAAATAAGAAGGAATCTCCTCTGATCTCCAATTTTGAAGGATTAGGGAGCGGGCTACTAAAGAACAGATCGCCGTGTAAGACTCTTCAGCTTTGGACAAGTCAGATCTTTTTGTTGAAATACCAAATAAAGTAACCTCGGCTTCCGGATCAAGCGTCTTATCAATGGCCTGACTTATTGATGACAATTTTTTACGCCAAAACATTTCAAGTTTAGGGCATGTAAGAAAAATATGAAGCCAGTCACCCCCCTCTCGAAGCTGGCATCAGAAGCATTTATTTTCTACTCCCGAAAAACGTTTATTTAAAGCTTTTGGAGTAAAATAGGCCAACCAACGGGATAAAAACGACATCCTTTTAAAATTGGCAGGCCAGTTCTTGTTTATAATCTTTCTGACTTGCTTCTCTTGGCAGCTACAAGTTGTTATGAACGTAACCACAGTTTCCTCATTTTGTTGATCCCTTTCTCTCACAGATGCTAGTCTGCCCGTGCTGTTTAGCAGGGCTGGTCCGCTCACTGTGTTGTGTATTTTAGTTAGAGCAGTCTGCAAATCCCCCATTTTGTTTCCTCGGGCCAAAAACCTTTGCATGGAGTCTTCCAAACATTCTGTTAAGTCAGTATTGCTGCTACATATTCTCTTAAGTCTTAAAAACTCCCCATAGGGGATGCTTTTAATAAGGTGCCTGGGGTGGGTGCTGCTTGCATGCAATGTCGAATTCCCAGCCGTAGCTTTTCTATGCAATTTCGTATGTATATTGTTGTCTTTAACATATATCTCAACATCTAGGAATTCGACTCTTTCATTACTGATAGTAGCAGTAAACTCCAAATTCAAATTGTTATTATTGATTTCCTCAACAAAGCTCTGTGCAGATTCTTTAGATCCGTGCCATATTATGCACACATCGCCACCATTTAATAACATTTCTAGCGAATTGTTCCCCATGAGTGTGGCAGAGGACATGTCTCTCCCACCAGCCAACATGCAAACACGCGTTGCTGGGGGAGAAACATGCTCCCATCACTACGCTCCGCAATTGCTGGTGTACTTCCTTGTTACGTAAGAAGAAATTATTATGTAAGCACATCTCAATCATTCTCAACAACATTTTGTTATGTTGATAGTATTGCACACTCCTGCTAGATAAAAATTGCTGTATTGCATTTAATCCATTATGGCGATTAATGCTGGTGTACAGGGAGCAGATGTCCATAACTATAAAATAGTACTCCAAATTCCAGGTGACTTCTCTAAGTTTACTCAAAAATGACCTGTGTCCTTGATGTAAGATGGAAGAGTTTCCACATACTCATGAAGAAGAAAATCTACATATTTTGACAAGGATTCAAGGAGACTTCGCTGTGCGGAGATAATTTGTCGACTAGGCACTGGAGATGTTTGTTTGTGCACTTTAGGGATGAAATATAATGTCGGGATGATGGGGTGGTCATTCTTAAGAAAATTATGTTAATCTTTACTGATCAAACCCCCTCTCTCTTCCATTGTACCAACTCCTTGAAAACTTGATCCTTCACTAGTTTCAGTTCCTGGAATGATGCTTTCCTGTAACACATGGGGTCACTCAAGTGTCCCTCCGCCTCCTTTAAATATGCATCACGGGGCCATAACACTATAATACCCCCTTTGTCAGCTTTGTTCACTATTATATTACCATTGTCTTTAATCTTCTGCATGAGTTTGGAGTACTGCCTCTCAGAGTAACTTCTATTTTTGTTTTTTTGAGCAATAGACCGATTAAGTTCCTTTAAATCATCAATTACACATTCACTAAAAATGTCTATGCGTCTTTCGGCATCATAGAAATGAACTTCGATGGTGGACGAAATGGACTCACTGTAGCACTCCCACTTACACTGCCCATTTGTCGGAGCTCTTCCTGTGTGTCTGGAATGGATTCATCAGTTGGCCCTGCTAACGCGTACATAGATTTCAGTGTGGAAACATGAGATGCTTGAAAGTTCATACTTTGTTGATTTTCAGCAATGATGGTGGTAGCAGTGTCACTGGCTTTGTTAAATTTGAAACATTTGATTAGTTTTAACTTTCTTATGAATTTGAACACGTCTATGTGCGACTGCACATATTTAAAACCATTTTTTGGACAGAACGATAGTCCCAAAGACAGTAGTTGTATCTCAGCAGCATTGAGATCGATATCTGTCAAATTAATTACTGTGTTAGTAGTACTGGTAGCAGAGTTGGTTATATGGGCCGTAGGGATATATATCCAGTACAACGTCAGCGCCCCTCCTCCTCGGTCGAAACAGAAGGGCACAAACTCCTCTTACAGTACGCAATAGTTTTTATTTTACCACGTTTCAAAAGTATATATTTTACCTTAGGTAGTTATAGTTAGGACCTAGTTTCCATAGAAAAAGCATTTTTTATTGCTAATAACTTTGGTGCCTCGAAAGTTTCAAAACTAGTTTGCTGCTCAATTCAGCTGCTATTTGGAAAGTTTCAGGGTGATTCATCAATCGGGGGCTGAAAATAAGGAGGGGGTCCCAAAACACATTTTCCCATTCCAATTTCCCATAGGGATTTTAAACACAACTACAGCACGAACCGCTGAATGAAATTACACTCAATTTGATAGAAGACTAGATTGTGGTCCAGAAAGAGTGCTTTTTGTAATTTGGTGTAAATCTGTTCAGTAGTTTTGGGGTTATTGAAGAAAAAAGATTTATGTATATCTAGAGACACGGATCCATGGATCCACGGATCCAGGCACCAACAGCAATGCTGTGATTGGCTACCTGCAACCTGAGAGGAAAGCTGCGGCTGCCATTTTGTGTATCGGGACTTGGCTACCGGGCAGGAAAAATAAAACTTAAAATTGACTAGTGTGGTCATGGTAGAGGTATTTTGACTTCATGGGACTGATGTAGGGGTCTGTGAGGGACCTCTCATAGGCAAGAAATTACCCCAAAATATTTTTTGAGCACACAAGGTTCCTCAGAACCACCGCAGCAATCAGCACAGTCCCCCATGTAAATCCGCAATGGATCCGTAGATCCAGATCCCAATAAAAAAATACATCCATTCACATACCCTCTCATACCCTCAGACACACATCCATACACCCACTCACATCCCTATACACCCACTCACACACCCCTACACCTACTCACACACCCTTTCACACATCCATACAGTCACCAATACATCCACTCAGAGACTTGTAGAACCACTCACACACCCACTCACACTCTCTCATACCCCCATAGAACCACTCACACATCCATACACTCACCCACACACCCTCTCACAGTCACTCTCACTCAGAGATCCAGAGAACCACCCACACACCCAATCACAGACCCACTCACACAGCCCCATACAGCCACTCACACATCCACACATCCACTCACACACCCAGTCACTTACATACCCTCTCATGCACCCATACAGTCACTGATACATCGACTCAGAGACCCAGAGAACCCCTCAATCACCCACTCACAGATCCACAAAGGCACTCACACACCCATACACACACTCAAACATTGCCCCCATGTGAACCCCAGATTCAGATCCCAATTAAAAACATACACCCACTTACAGACCCACTTTCACACCCCTCACACAACCACTCACAGATCTACTTACACATCCATACATCTACTCACACACCCACTCAAACACCCAGACAGTCACTCAGACACTCATACAGTCACTGATACATCCATTTAAGACCCAGAGAACCACTCACACACCCACTTACACAACCATAAAGACACTCACACATTGCTCCCCGTGTGAATCTATGGCGGATGTGCAGATCCAGATCTCAATTACAAAAAGTACACCTGCTGACACACACTTACACATCCATACACCCACTCATTTACCAGCTCACATACCCATACAGTCACTCAAACACCCTCTCACACTCCAATACAATCACTGATGCATCCACTCAGAGACCCAAACAACCACTAACCCACCCACTCTCAGACCCATTCACTTACTCTCTCATACACCCACACCACTCACACACCCACTCACACACCCATGCACCCACTCATACACCCATATACTCACACACCTATACAGGTACTGATACATCTACTCAGATACCCAGAGAACGACTCACACAGCAACTCACAAACCCATTCACACACTCTCTCAAACTCCTACACAACTATTCACACACCTTCTCGCACATCCATACACCCACTTACATACCCATACAGTCACCCACACACCCATACAGTCACATATATATCCACTCAGACACCCAGAGAATTACTCACACACCCACTCACAGACCCACACAGGCACTCACACACCCATACAAACACTCACACTGCCCGTGTGAATCTGCAATAGACCCGTGAATCCAGATCCCACTTAAAAATACACCCACTCACAGACCCACTCACACACTCTCTTACACCACCACACAACCATCACACACCCAGTCACACGTCCATGCACTCACTCACACACCCACTCATACACCCATACAGTCACTGATACTTTCACTCACAGACCCAGAGAACCTCTCACATACCCACTCATAGACCCACACAGGCACCCACCAATTCATTCACACACCCACTCACACAAGACGTACACACCCATACA
This sequence comes from Triturus cristatus, assembly GCF_964204655.1. NCBI lineage: Eukaryota > Metazoa > Chordata > Amphibia > Caudata > Salamandridae > Triturus > Triturus cristatus. Next base: position 632,811,433 of record NC_140589.1, on the reverse strand, counting down.
GCCATTTACAGACCCACACAGTCACCTACACACCCACTCACACACCCATACAGCTAAACCACTGACACACCCACACAGACACTCTCACACCCAGTTACACGCCTGCAAAGCCAGTAACACACCCACTCACACACCCAGATAGCCCCTCACACATGCACACACATACAGTTTCTTACACTGTTACTCACACAGCCACACACAGGCAATGATCTAGTTGTATACATTGTAATAGGATATGTTTGTATTAAATGTGTTGTTGTTTTGTATTGAATGTGTGCTTTTGGTTGCAAACAGATCAACAGATCTGTTGCAGATCTGCCTGCAACATATCCGAAGGGTCTCTTATTTGGCTGGGGATCTGCAGTATATCTACCGATCCGGGTGAGAAATTGAAAAAAAGGGTTTGAAAATAAAAAGAACTAGTGTTTCAGAAAAGGGTTGGCTCTGAAAATAGCCTTTGTGTTTATGGTGTGTGGATGATAACTACATATAGAGCAGGATGCAGTCTTTTAAGTTGTTGAGGAACACCCTGTTGTCTGTGTCTGTGAAATGGACTCCATCTTTTCGATATATTTCATCCATGTAGAAGCATAAATTGTTATGGTAGACAGAGCCCATGTTGTCATCTCAGAGAAATGCAGAAACAGCTTTAGTGGCCTGTTTCCTGGTTTTCTCTATCTGCAGACAAAATTAGGTTGACCTCTGCCACTTCTGTCTTTGGTAGATATTGGAGTATACCAAGGCAGTATGTGAGAAAACTAACATTAATTTACCAACGGTATCCTTCATTAGGATTTCCATTCCTCCCCCAATAATTGTGCCTATGTCATTGCCACCACAGTACACAATCAAGTGGGCTGAATGTTGGCAATCCTCAATGCTTTCAACCAAGGTCAGGAATTCATGCCTCTTTAACCCTCTCTGTCCAACTCAAGTAAAGTCTACATTAGGTAAATCTAGGTCCCTCTCAAAGCCACTCTTTCTAGCACTCTCTCTGACCCAAAACACAAAACTATGACCCACAATCCAGACTCTGACCAATTTGGATACAGGCAGGAGTAGCACACTGGAAAAGGCTGCAGCAGAATGAGGCAGTTTTGAAGATGAATGGCAGTTACAATGGAAGACAGCAAGTATAATACAAAAGAGCATATTTGATTGGAAGGTGGAGATGTGCAGGAGACTAAAATTAGGTAGTGACCTTAAGAAAAAAAAGTAACTAACTCTGTGATTGACTTTGGAAAAATAAATAAAAGTTATGCTGTTTGGTAAATGCTTGGAATAGCAAACAGACAGCCACTCCTGCTACATTTAATGTGAAGCTGGTATGCTGTTTAGAGAAAGTCTTTTGAACTTTTTATGTACTGGTAGGCAGAGACTGTTGGAAACATGGTTACTATTCAAACAGAGCTAAAGGAGTGTTGGGAAAGAGAACAAATGAGACTGCAGTGTGAAACTGAAAAGCAAGCTAGTGTAGAAAAATTGCTGAGTAGGGAGTGTCTGTGTTGTAATTGACAATATTTTACAAAATAAAATATAAATGAAAAGCATTAACAGCAAATTGTTTAATGGTTTTAAGGGCTGTCATGTGGATCTGCTGATTCACCCCGCAATGGATCCGCAAAAAACCTACCAAAATGGGTTTCTTAGCAGGAAACATGGAAAGGGTTAAAAAGTATAGGAGCATGAGTGAGAGCAAAGTGGGAAGGGTAGCCATTATTGATACTTTCCCATTAAGAGAGGAGTAGGATTGTCATATTTCTGACTTGAGATTTGCAGTGGATAGCAGATGTTAACAGATAATAAAATAAAAGTTGGACAACAGCAAAGAGATTTTACATGTATGTTTATTAGGTTGTACTATACAAAAGTATATTAAAATATATGAGTCTATAAATTGAAAGAAGAAAATGTGTAGGTTCTAGATACTAAAGTAAAAGGCAAAATAGAAGAGAGTTTAGATGAGAACATTAGCTAAAAATATAGTGAGCAGCAAAGGAGGAAGAGGAATTGTTATACTGAAAATATAGTAATTTTATTAAGCCAGTATGAATGAATGTGTTTGAAATTAGATGTGGGTTCTTGCTCCTAGTATGTTATTTAATAGTATGCAATTTGCACCCACTCACACTTACATGCCCAGTTACACTCCCACAAAACACTTATGTACCCACCTTTCATATAGCCAGACGGTGACTGGCACACTCAGTCAAATACCCATGAAAGTATTCACTTACCCATTTACACACCTATACATCCAGTTACATAGTCATTCGCACACCCATAGAGGCACTGTCACACTCACTCACACGCCTATACAGCAATTTGTGTACCCAGCACTCAGACAATAAGTTACACACCCACTTACATACCCATACACCCAGTCACCCACCCATACAGCCACTCACATACCTATTTACCAAATTATACAGCCACTTACACACCCAGTCATACAGTGACAGAGGCACTTGTACATCCACTCACACACTCACACAGCACATATGTATCACCACTAAAGAGCCACTTGCACACACAGCTACTCACCCAAAGACCCACTAACACAGCCAGTTACCAATCCATACAGCTACTCACATACCCATTTAGATACCCATAGAGTCACTAGCACACCCAGTCACACACCCACACAGCTACTTACAAATACAGTCACACACCCACAGAGGCACTGATACACTCACTCACTTATCCACTCAACCACTCACACACCCAGTCACTCACTCATCCAGCCACTAATATACCCATTTATACATACATACCAGACACTTAAACAGCTTCTTATACACTGACATGAACATTTATGTGGCTACTCACTTGCTTATAGTATGTAATCTAATAGTATGTAATGTAAGTTTAAATGTATTCTAGATTTGCTTTTCAATACCTATTTGTGTTTAAAGAGTAATGGAAGGTGGGACGGTGAGGTGAAAAACAAATTAACAATTATGCTTGTTGACAGAATTCATAAACTGGGCAACAGATAAAATTTGTAGGGCAACTGGTATTTGCCAAAATGAGTGACCATGTCTTGCGGTTTTGGTGAAACAGCGGAAATGGTAACCTTCTAGTCAGCCATAGGAGATGGTCCAGCTGCTGATGATGATGCACCACTTTCCCTCTCTCTGTGATACGTCCTTGTATGTATGGTTTTGAGCTGTTTCCAAATAGAGGATGTGCCCTGTGAATACTTCTTCACCATACCTCTTGACAGTTGTTTGCTGCATATTTTGCATTGAACACATTTTGAAAGACCTTTCTTTTCTTCTGAAGGGATGGAGAAATATTTTGAAACGTGAGAGTAATTCTTTGGAGGTGGTAAATCATCTTCTTCATCCTGCTCTTCCCCTTTTCTCCTATCTTCAGCAGAAAATATATACATTTTGAAACTCTCTTCTTTTGAAGGAAAGCCAGAAAAATTATGGAACTGTGGTTTTCAGTCTATCTCCAGAGAGATGTGAAACCCAAATACCTGATTTAGGGTGTGGTTTGCAAAGTGGATGGGTGGAGACTTACTGAATCTAATGATCTGTTGAGGTGTGTTCTTGGAATTGCAGAAAATTTGTGGTGGCATTACAGCAGATCCAAGGATCCATAAAATGAATGCAAAAAAGAGAAAGACTTGCTGTATTGCAGTTATAGAAATTTTACATGTTACCTTACATTGATTTGTTAACATTACTTTAAAATGTATAATAGGAATAAATGTATTGTTAAACTTGTAAAGATGTATATTACTAAATTGAACTTATAGGTGAAATTGTAGTATAATTCATATTAAAACAAATAATGAATGAAAAGTACATTTTTAACATATTTGCTTTATATCTGTTTGATTGGTATCACATGAGAGGATAAATTGCTTTGAAATATGGTGTTTCCACAGTTGAGAAAGGCTGATTGAGCAGCCGAAATGCACTCTGTGTTTAAGCACCAATTGTAATAAGCAGGAATTACTTACTTTCTGGAGTGCGGGTGCTTTCTCCTGATGGGGAGGAAATATTGTTTCTATTTGCAAGCGTCAACGGTGGCACTCCTTACCTGTGCCACCAGAGGTCAGGAAGCACGCCAGGAAAACAGCAAACTTTATATATATACCTGGAAGAGGTGTAGCGCAGCAGCCAGGGTGCCTGACTCCGGACCACGGGGTTCACAGTTCGATCGCCGGCGGAAGGTTAGCCTAGCAGCATATGACTCTGGGCAATAGTTCGCTTAATCTTACCGACGGCCCCCAGCGCCGGACCATCTCTCCGGAGGTAGATGTCCGCTTTACAAATGCTGGTATTTTATATATATATATATATATATATATGACAACAACGCTGTAATTCCCTTCTTACTCGAACCAACAGCAGCCACGGACACCTTTTAGCTTCCAAACAGTCTTTATTGGAGCAGCGAACAAACGACCAACTCAACGCGTTTCGGGATAAAATCCCTTGCTCACGAGTATAGCGTTGATCAACCAGGAAGTGTTTTTTAACTAATCATGTGATTCCAAAAGAGTAAACAGTGAAGACATACTCCGCGGTTTTCGTTACTTCACAAAACTGCTATGTTTTTTCAATACAACTTTACACTTCGTAAATAATTTTCCATGACATTTGGTTTGTCAAGGCTGGTAGCAGAAGTAAAATTTTACAGGTTGTGTGAATTACTGCCATGATAATTAGACATTTGACATGTGTGATATTTGGAAATCACCCGAGAGGGCATGATGTCCGAATACATTCAAATTCATAAGTAAAGAATGACCAATTTCGGATTAACAATGACCATTCGCTCTGAAACGTGGCTTCAAAGAAAATTCAAAATCCCACCTTCAGCATTTAAATAACCCCCAAGTGGGCATAATGTCCGAATACAGCTCAAATGTTAGTGTGACAGCAGCAACAGATTTTCCGCCCCAGTGGGCTAAAAAGATACTTTAGTTCTTCTGCATTCCCTCATAATTCACCAATATTATATGTCTAGAAAAAGAAAAAACAAAAATCAGTTAAACACTGACCCATAGCACCTCTTAATTATAACACTTCTTGATCTTCAACACTGAAAATTACATTAATTAAAACCATTTTTTACATCAGTAATAAACATACAGTGGCTGCTGACTTTCAATTCAACAATGCGGAAACACCTGATGACAGTTAAGTAATAGATGTGCCTATGTTATTACCCCAAATGTACTGCCAATTCTTCTTCACAATTGTGGCCTATAGGGGCCAGAGTTCTATACTGGATTATAAGTTTAGATTCTAGACGTCTAAGATCCTGGACCCTATTGCCTCCTCTTTCATTGATTTTTACTGAGTCAAGAACACAAAAGCTAAGTAAATCACTGTTCTGACTGTGGTAACTTGCAAAGTGACGTGCTATAGGGTACTGTTTGTCGCCATGTTTAATGGCGCGCAAATGTTCCAAAATCCTGATCTTGGCTTTATGAATGGTACTTCCTATGTAAGCTTTTTTACATGGGCAAAATAAAACATAAACTGCAAAATCCGTATTGCATGTGGTGTGTTTTAAAATACTGTAGGGCTTGTTCTCTGGGGAAAGTATACATTCTTTGCAATTTTTACTGTGTTTGCATGCTTTGCACTTTCTGCATGTATAAAAACCTTGTACTCCTAAGGTGTTAACATGTGTGGGTTCTATAGCTCTGTATAGGGTATCTTTCAGTGATTTTGTTTTTCTGTACGTAATCTGCGGAAAAGTTTCAACATTCATTGATAGATCTTTGTCTCTGTGTAGTACCGGCCAAAATTTATTGAGACTTTTCGTACCTCACGAGCTTGATTGTTGTAGGTAGTAATGAACCTGATTTTATCACTTTCTTCAATGTTTTCATTGACTTTACCAAACAGCAATGATTCTCTAGGTCTTTTGGCCACTTCTGCTTTTGCCTTGTAATTGACAGATTCAGGGTACCCTCTTTCTAAAAATCTTTTGGTCATCACCATTTCTTCTCTTTCAAAACTTTCCAAAGAACTACAGTTACGTTTAGCTCGTAACAATTCTCCCAAAGGGATGCTATCAAGCAAAGACTTTGGGTGGCAACTGCGTGCGTGGAGAAGGCTATTCCCTGCTGTTTTTTTTATAAAAAGAGAGCTTTTTAAGCCATCGTTCTGAATAGTGAGAGAAAGATCTAAAAACTCAATGCTTGTTTGTGACCACTGACTTGTGAATTGGAGATTAAAGTTATTGACATTAAGACTTTTAACAAACTCATTTGCTTCGGTCTCATTCCCATTCCATATGCAAAAGATATCGTCTATGTATCTTACCCATTTTATTACCTTGTCTTTGAAAACCTTATGTTCTCTGACCACTTTTTCCTCCCAGTACCCCAGATAGAGACCCGCAAAGCAAGGAGCAAAGCAAGTCTCCATCGAAGTACCGAGAGATTGTTTGAAGATTTTGCCATCAAAGATGAAAACATTCTGTTTCAGACAGGAAGACATCATTTCTACCAACATTTCTGTATGGTAGAGATATGAGATAGATCTTTCATTGAGATAGTATTTGCATGCTGCAAGTCCTAAGTCGTGCGGTATGCACGTGTAAAGACTTGTGACGTCTAGTGATAAAAGGGAAAATTCATCTTTCCATTCAAGGTTTTCAAGTTCTCTTAGAAAGTGACCTGTGTCCTTAATGTAGGATGGAAGTTTTGTAACGAAGGTTTGCAGAAAAAAATCCACATATTTAGAAGTATTTTCCATGCAGCTACCTCTTGAAGACACAATGGGTCTACCAGGGGGAGCTGCTGGGTTTTTGTGGATCTTTGGGAGCAGGTATAAGGCTGGTAGTCTCGGATGTTTGCATAGTAGAAAATCATATTCATTTTTTTCTAATACACCTTCTGTTCTCCATTTTAATAGGCTTGCTTGGAACATTCTTATTGAATGTTCGTATTCCATCCTATTACTTCTTTGGTACTTTTCTGTATCGGAAAGTTGTTGCATGCCTTCCTTGATGTATTTTTGCCTTGATTGAACAACAACATTGCCCCCTTTGTCCGATTTTTTAATTACTATGGAATTGTCATTTTTCAAGTTGTTTATCGCCTCTCTTTGTGCTAGAGTGACATTGTTCCATCCATACCATTTTTTCTTTGAAAGCTTGATTAACTCTTGCGTGACTCCTTTCTCAAAAACCTCAATTACATTGTTTTTTATTTGTGGTAAGAAAATGGACTTAGGTCACAGTCACGCTTAATTGCGTTAAAAATTCCGGAGCAGAAAATGGCAACGGCCAGCAATGTGAAACGTGCTGAGGCAGCTGGCAAGATGTTTGACAATGTGGAGACCATTGAGACGGTCGAGAATGTTCCATCAACAAGCAATAGCACACATATACCTGGTAAACGACAATTGTGGGACCAATTATGGAAGGCACTTAAGACTGAGCAAAACAAATGGTGGGAAGCTACCACTTTGCAAAAATATATAGATGTGGGGAGAATTCCAAGGGGTCTACGCATCTTCATCACACCCACTTTTAATGACCCCGATCCCGAATTAGTTAATGACTGGGCTAGCAACAATCATAACTGCTCGACCAATATCTTAGTGTTGCTAGTTATACATGCCAAAAGGGATTGCGAAAGATTGGCAGACACTATTGACAGTTTGATGGAGAAAATTAAAGTTCTTTGCTGACAGGAAGAATTCAAAAAAGAAATGGACAAAATGGAAAGAAATCTTGAAAAAATCGAAGATGATATTAAACTTAAAAAACAGAGAAAATTTCAAAGGGACCTGGTTGATTACCAAAAAGGACAGATTCTAACTTTTGCCAAAACACCGATACAAAACACCAACAAAGCAACTGGGAACCAAGAAGAACAAGTAGACACTGAACCCCCAAACGGATGGAAGCATCACGAATAGCAGTGAAATCTCAAATATTTCTGAGTTTGATGGGGTAAAAACCAGCATTTTAACAGAGTTCAGTCTCATGGCCAAAGGGAGACAAACCAGCAACAAACAAGGAAACATACGAGGTCGTGGAAGAGGAAACAAAAGCGCAAGAAGAGGAAACAAATCAACACAAAGAGAATCTGTGAGCCCAGTGGGAAGCCGTACAAGGGGCCAAAGCAAGACGAAATAATGGATAAAAATACGGTCATCAATTTATCAGATCGAGTGCTGAGTGACTTTGAGTTAGAACTGCTCTCCCTTGGACTCACTTTCTGCCCATCCAATGACTTTAATTATACACAGAGTCGAATTGATCTTTTTTATTTCACAAGAAACCTACGCATAAAAAAATGGTATGCAACTAAGGTGGGAACAGGAGTAGAAGTCAACAGAGATAGTCCAAGCACTGTAAGTATTAATGATGTTGAGCTGCTCCACACTGCCAATGTTCTGGCAGGTGTGGTGACTGATGAAGACAATCCATTTTCGGATATTATAAATGAGAATGTCATCCTCAATCTAAATGTTAAAAAACGATTTAAACCTAAGTCCATTTTCTTACCACAAATTAAAAACTATGTAATTGAGGTTTTTGAGAAAGGAGTCACGCAAGAGTTAATCAAGCTTTCAAAGAAAAAATGGATGGAACAATGTCACTCTAGCACAAAGAGAGGCGATAAACAACTTGAAAAATGACAATTCCATAGTAATTAAAAAATCGGACAAAGGGGGCAATGTTGTTGTTCAATCAAGGCAAAAATACATCAAGGAATGCATGCAACAACTTTCCGAAACAGAAAAGAACCAAAGAAGTAATAGGATGGAATACGAACATTCAATAAGAATGTTCCAAGCAAGCCTATTAAAATGGAGAACAGAATGCGTATTAGAAAAAAATGAATATGATTTTCTACTATGCAAACATTCGAGACTACTAGCCTTATACCTGCTCCCAAAGATCCACAAAAACCCAGCAGCTCCCCCTGGAAGACCCATTGTGTCTTCAAGAGGTAGCTGCATGGAAAATACTTCTAAATATGTGGATTTTTTTCTGCAAACCTTCGTTACAAAACTTCCATCCTACATTAAGGGCACAGGTCATTTTCTAAGAGAACTTGAAAACCTTGAATGGAAAGATGAATTTTCCCTTTTATCACTAGACGTCACAAGTCTTTACACGTGCATACCGCACGACTTAGGACTTGCAGCATGCAAATACTATCTCAATGAAAGATCTATCTCATATCTCTACCATACAGAAATGTTGGTAAAAATGATGTCTTCCTGTCTGAAACAGAATTTTTTCATCTTTGATGGCAAAATCTTCAAACAATCTCTCGGTACTTCGATGGGAACTTGCTGTGCTCCTTGATTTGCGGGTCTCTATCTGGGGTACTGGGAGGAAAAAGTGGTCAGAGAACATGAGGTTTTCAAAGACAAGGTAATAAAATGGGTAAGATACATAGACGATATCTTTTGCATATGGAATGGGAATGAGACCGAAGCAAATGAGTTTGTTAAAAGCCTTAATGTCAATAACTTTAATCTCCAATTCACAAGTCAGTGGTCACAAACAAGCATTGAGTTTTTCGATCTTTCTCTCACTATTCAGAACAATGGCTTAAAAAGCTCTCTTTTTAGAAAAAAAACAGCAGGGAATAGCCTTCTCCACGCACGCAGTTGCCACCCAAAGTCTTTGCTTGATAGCATCCCTTTGGGAGAATTGTTACGAGCTAAACGTAACTGTAGTTCTTTGGAAAGTTTTGAAAGAGAAGAAATGGTGATGACCAAAAGATTTTTAGAAAGAGGGTACCCTGAATCTCTCATTAACAAGGCAAAAGCAGAAGTGGCCAAAAGACCTAGAGAATCATTGTTGTTTGATAAAGTCAATGAAAACGTTGAAGAAAGTGATAAAATCAGGTTCATCACTACCGACAACAATCAAGCTCGTGAGGTACGAAAAAGTCTCAATTAATTTTGGCTGGTACTACACACAGACAAAGATCTATCAATGAATGTTGAAACTTTTCCGCAGATTACGTACAGAAAAGCAAAATCACTGAAAGATACCCTATGCAGAGCTATAGAACCCACGCATGTTAACACCTTAGGAGTACAAGGTTTTTATACATGCAAAAAGTGCAAAGCATGGAAACACAGTAAAAATTGCAAAGAATGTATACTTTCCCCAGAGAACAAGCCCTACAGGCTTTTAAAACACACCACATGCAATACGGATTTTGCAGTTTATGTTTTATTTTGCCCATGTAAAAAAGCTTACATAGGAAGTACCATTCATAAAGCCAAGATCAGGATTTTGGAACATTTGCGCGCCATTAAACATGGCGACAAACAGTACCCTATAGCACGCCACTTTGCAAGTTACCACAGTCAGAACAGTGATTTACTTAGCTTTTGTGTTCTTGACTCAGTAAAAATCAATGAAAGAGGAGGCAATAGGGTCCAGGACTTAGACGTCTAGAATCAAAACTTATAATCCAGTATAGAACTCTGGCCCCTATAGGCCACAATTGTGATGAAGAATTGGCAATACATTTGGGGTAATAACATAGGCACATCTATTACTTAACTGTCATCAGGTGTTTCCAAATTGTTGAATTGAAAGTCAGCAGCCACTGTATGTTTATTACTGATGTAAAAAATGGTTTTAATTAATGTAATTTTCAGTGTTGAAGATCAAGAAGTGTTATAATTAAGAGGTGCTATGGGTCAGTGTTTAACTGATTTTAGTTTTTTCTTTTTCCAGACATATAATATTGGTGAATTATGAGGTAATGCAGAAGAACTAAAGTATCTTTTTAGCCCACTGGAGCGGAAAATCTGTTGCTGCTGTCACACTAACATTTGAGCTGTATTCGGACATTATGCCCACTTGGGGGTTATTTAAATGCTGAAGGTGGGATTTTGAATTTTCATTGAAGCCACGTTTCAGAGCGAATGGTCATTGTTAATCCGAGATTGGTCATTCTTCACTTATGAATTTGAATGTATTCGGACATCATGCCCACTCGGGTGATATCCAAATATCACACATGTCAAATGTCTAATTATCATGGCAGTAATTTACACAACCTGTAAAATTTTAGTTCTGCTACCAGCCTTGACAAACCAAATGTCATGGAAAATTATTTACGAAGTGTAAAGTTGTATTGAAAAAACATAGCGGTTTCGTGAAGTAACGAAAACCGCGGAGTATGTCTTCACTGTTTACTCTTTTGGAATCACATGATTAGTTAAAGAACACTTCCTGGTTGATCAACGCTATACTCGTGAGCAAGGGATTTCATCCCGAAACGCGTTGAGTTGGTCGTTTGTTCGCTGCTCCAATAAAGACTGTTTGGAAGCTAAAAGGTGTCCGTGGCTGCTGTTGGTTCGAGTAGGAAGAGAATTACAGCGATGTTGTCAGAAGTAGAGGATTACCACCTCGCTGCGGACCACCATCATAAGTGAGTGAGGGGAAGGCTTAACACAGCGTTTTCGCTGTTCTTGCGGTTTTGTTATATATATATATATATATTTATATTTATATATATATATATATACATATATATATATTATCTACTGGCGGTCGCCAGTAGGTAGATATAGTTAGGACCTATTTTCCATAGGAAATCCGCAACATTCTATTTGGAATAACGTTGGCGCCGATTGATGAATCCTCGTGAAACTTTCCAAACTTTTGGCCTGCTCCGGTCCGCTCCTATCTCCTATCCTGAAAATTTCACGGTGAGTCGTCAAGCGGGAGCCGAGAAAAAAGGGGGGTCCCAAAACGCGTTTTCCCCATGCATTTTCCCATAGGACCTGTTGACGCAGCTACAGCCCCAACTGCTGAACGGAATTACACCAAATTTGGCAAAGAGGTAGTCCTCAGTTCAGACTCGTGCCTTTTGCTTAAATGGTGTAAATCCGTTCAGTAGTTCCTGAGAAAATTAGAGTTAAAAAGATAGATATATCTATGGCCTCGGAGGATCTGCGCACCCTCCCCGAACCCAGCGCGCACCCTGCCGTGCACGAGCTGTATTCTAATTGGCTGTCAACACTCCAGATCAGGAAGTGTTGGCAGCCATCTTGTGCCTCGGTAGAACCGAGGCACAAGAAACCTAAAAAACAAATGCGAAAAACGCGACAAGGGGGCAGGGTAGAAACACCCTGACCCCCTTGGCCTTCTCAGGGGGTCCCACAAGGATTTTTTTTTTATCGGCGAGATTCGCGCACCCAGCGCGAATTTCGGCCGAAAATAAAAATAAAATTCAGCGTGGGCTCCCGCGCTGAATATTGTATTTGGCCCCGGGTGCCAAATCCCGGGGGCATAATTAAAAAAAAAAGTGTGGGGGGTCCCAATCCCCCCCACACTGCCCCGGGGACCGCCACCCCCGGGGCTCCAAGATTGTAGCCCCCCCGCAGCCCCGGGTAACCCACCCCCGGGGCTTCGTTACCATAGGTGGGGGCTCACAGCCCCCCCAGCCCCGGGGACCGCCACCCCCCCGGGGCTTAAAACGATTTGATGTGGGGGGCTCTCAGGCCCCCCCAGCCCCAGGGACCGCCACCCCCGGGGCAACTAGTACATGTGGCCCCCTTCCTGGAGCCTTGTATTGGCCCTGGGGACTGCCACCCCCCAGGGCCGGCTCCTGCAGTGTCCCGGGGTGCCCACCTCCGGGACACTGCTGTGTGCAGTGGCAGGGCGGGAGCCTCGCGGCTCCCACCCTGCCATTGCAAACTGCTTTGTTTCATTGAAGCGAGAGCAGGGAAACCTGCTCTCGCTTCAATGAAGCAAAGCGGATTGCCTTTCCACATGGGGAGCAGCATGTTAGCTGCTCCCCTTGTGGAAAAGCAATGCCGGCTCCCGCAGGAGGCGGGGAGCGGCTGGGACCATGGGGGGATTGGGGACCCCTCAACGGTCTCCAAAGAGAAGGCAGGTCCCGGGGAATGGGGTCCCCGGGGCCAGAAGTGGACCGGGAGGGGGGCCACGCAGCCCCCATCCATAATTGTTTTTTTTTAAAAGGCCCATGCCCTGGGGGATGGTGTCCCCGGGGCAAATTATGGCCTCGGGAGGGGGGCCACGCGGCCCCCTTCCCGATTTTTTTTTTCAAATTTAAAAATTGGGGTCAGGCCCTGAGGTATGGGGTCTCCAGGGCCAAAAAAAATAGAAAAAGAAGGGGGGCTACACAGCCCCCCTGCTAAAAAAAAGAAGGAATAAAAAAAACGGGATCGGGCCGGAGGCCACGCCCCTCCTTACACCACTCTGCAAACGTGCCCCCTGGCGCATTTGCAGAGGGGGAACTAATTCCCCTTGAATACTGGGGGTCCCTGGGGGCCAACTAGCCCACCAGGAACCTCCAGTATGCCGCAGGGGGCTGCGTTGCAGAGAGGTGTAATGAGGTCACGCCCCTTTTTACACCTCTCTGCAATGCAGCTCCATGGCGCTTACTGGAGGTACCTGGTGGCCTAGTTGGCCGCTAGGGGACCTCAGGATTCAAGGGGACTTAATCCCCCAATTTAAAATGCGCCACGGGGCGCGTTTGCACAGTTGTGAAGATAGGGGGCGGGGCCTGGGGTGATACTGTGCAAACACGCCCTGTGGTGTGTTTTAAGTTGGGGAATTCATTCTTCTTCAATCGAGAGGTCCCCTAGGGGCCAACTAGCCCACCAGGTACCTCCAGTAAGCGCCACGGAGCTGCGTTGCAGAGTGTTGTAAAAAGGGGCGTGACCTCTGAACACCTCTCTGCAACGCAGCTCCCTGGCGCATACTGGAGGTACCTGGTGGGCAAGTTGGCCGCCAGAGGACCTCGGGATTCACGGAGACTTAATCCCCCAACTTAAAACATGTCAAGGGCGCATTTGCACAGTGGTGAAGGTAGGGGGTGGGGCCTGAGGTGATATGTGTGCAAACACGCCCTGTGGCGCGTTTTAAGTTGGGGAATTAATTCCTCTTCAATCCAGAGGTCCCCTAGGGGCCAACTAGCCCTCCAGGTACCTCCAGGAAGCGCCACGGAGCTGCGCTGCAGAGTGTTGTAAAAAGGGGCACCTCTCTGCAACGCAGCTCCCTGACGCATATTGGAGGTACCTGGTGGGCTAGTTGGCCCCCAGGGGACCGCAGGATTGAAGAGGAATTAATTCCCCAACTTAAAACGCGCCACAGGGCGTGTTTGCACACGTCACCTCAGGCCCCGCCCCCTTCCTTTACTATTGTACAAATATTCCTCTAAAATCAGCCGAACTACGAATTCCGATTTACTCACCTGTTATCAGGAGAGAACCCAGGCCTGCATCTTTCAGACCAGCACTGACCCTGAAAAGTAATTCTAAGCGTACTTACCAGTAACTTGTATTTCCTTCCGCAGGAATCCATTGTGTGGTTTTCAGTAGAAAAGTTTCTAAGTGTCCATTTTTGAAACGTAGAAATATTCATCTAAAATCAGCCGCACTATGAATTCCAATTTAGTCACCTACTCTCAGGAGAGAACCCAGGGCTGCTTTTTTTAGCCCAGCACTGACTCTGAAAAGTAATTCTAAGCATACTTACCAGTAACTTGTATTTCTTTCCATAGGAATCCATTGTGTGGTTTTCAGCAGAAAAGTTTTTAAGTGTCCATTTTTGAAACGTACAAATATTTCTCTAAAATCAGACAAACTACGAGTTCCGATTTACTCACCTGTTATCTGGAGAGAACCCAGTGCTGCATCTTTTAGACCAGCACTGACCCTGAAAAGTAATTCTAAGCGTACTTACCAGTAACTTGTATTTCCTTCCATAGGAATCCATTGTGTGGTTTTCAGCAGAAAAGTTTCCAAGTGTCTATTTTCACAAACTAAAAATATTCCTAAAAAATTGTCTGTATGACTTAAACACATTCTTTCAACTGTTTACAGGAGATTCACCTGTGCTGGATCCAGGATCCACCACTGAGTAAGAAAAAGTAACGATAACAGTACTTACTTGCTAAGTGAATTTTCTGACATAGGATAATATTGGTGATTCTATGTGAAAAATGTTCAGTGTCAACTTTAAAAAAAACAATAATAATCCTTAAAAATCACTACTGTAACCAAAACACTTTTACTCAACTATTTACAGGAGATGTCCAAGGACTGAATCTAGCATTCAGTCCTGTGGTTAGAAAAGTAATCCATAGAGTAACTAATCGCATTTGACTAGAAATTCACATTGAGCTCAATGTTGCTTTGTGTTTGAAATTGTGTTGCCCATTGCAACAACTGTAACTACTGTACTTAAAAGTCTATTGCCTATTTGCAAAGTATTTAAACTAAAGTAATTCATTCTGAGAAAGTATATTTTGTATTGTAATGTATAATGTAATTAAAACAATAAAATGTCTAAAAATAAACAGTTTAAACAATGTAGTAAATCAGTATAAAAAAAATCAGTATAACAAATAATACATTAAAAATTGTCATTTACAAAACCTTTGAAATTCACTGAAAAAACCATAGGTTTCAGGCCTGATATAGTTAGGAATTAGCATTTAAAAAACCTGCGAAATTCACTGAAAAAAACATAGGTTTCAGGCCTGATATAGTTAGGAATTACCATTTAAAAAACCTTAGAAATTCACTGAAAAAACAATAGGTTTTAGGGGTGTTATAGTTAGCTGGACATTTCACTCGAACAAAACCATTGAAATTCCTCTGATATAGTTAGTTGTACTAACTACATCTCGCGCGCCCGCAATCCACTGCTGATGATGTCACATATTACATCATTCATGACATTGTCAGTGACATCACTGATGACATCTCAAATAACATCACTGATGACATCACTGATGACATCATCCACGTGACAATCAGATACACCTCATCATACACTTGTATAACCTTTCATCACTCACTGTAAAATAGAGAGTGCCAGATTTAAAACCATTGACACACCAATACAAGTTTCTAAACACCCACTCAGTGATTCCTAGATCTATACACACATCTAATCACTTACCTATAGATTCACTCATACATGCTGTCAATGATCAATAGAACACTATCAAATATACTTATACACCTATATCGACATTACACACCAGCACACATCCTAATCACTTATGAAGTCATCCTATTCACTTATGCAAACAATGGATCAGACTTACTTTTGCTTAGCTATACACTTATAAAAACACCACTTCATCTATTCATATAGATAATAGTTCATACTTAGTGTGTTTTAAAATCACCATTACAACTATACAGTTATCCATACAGTTATTCATACAATCACTGTGTCTTATGTATACTTATTTATATACAACAACTGACACATAAACCGGCTTTTATTTTTCTAGTTTGTTGGACATGTACCATTGAGACATATATTTGCTCATCGCCACACCCAGAAAGAAATTCACTCACCCAAACAACTTTTATAACATGTAGTTTTAACTTCATATACCTACTGAATCAACTATTCACACATCTTTGGGCAGTCACACCCCCCCCCACCGAACCACACACACATTCACTCTCCCATACAAATAGTCAGTTAACTAATCAATAAATAATATAGACTTTCACGTAGCTAGTAACCAACTAGTGCAGCAGTCTACACAACAACTGACAAAGTGATACAGATATTCACACAGTTTAGTCATTATCCAATATATTTAGTGAGACACTATAAATTAATCAAGTAAACAGTCAATCACACTGCTACTAAATCCTCCATCCAGATATTTATATTTATATATCCACTCATTCTTCAATGCAAATTGCTCTATATATAATACATATTTAAATAACGAACCAAACCACATTCTCTGGGTGATGTCATCAGTGATGTCATTTGAGGTGTCATCAGTGATGTCACTGACCATGTCATGAATGATGTAATATGTGACATCATCAGCAGTGGATTGCGGGCGTGCGAGATGTAGTTAGTACAACTAACTATATCGGAGGAATTTCAATGGTTTTGTTTGAGTGAAATGTCCAGCTAACTATAACACCCCTAAAACCTATTGTTTTTTCAGTGAATATGTATATATATATATATATATATATATATATATATATATATATATATATATATTGGTAGCTCAAGGTAGAGACGCACTCGGGCTCCGACGTTAGGTTACCAGCCTTTATTCCATCAGGTACAGACAAGCATCCCATGCAGGTGAGTTATGCAGCTTTCCCTGCTCCCTACGCGTTTCGAGTTTCCTCTTCGTCAAGGGATGTGTGGAAAGTTCATGCTATCGTGGGCTAACTCCCATAACATATACACAGTCCCGCCTTCAATTTCATTTTGCTGAGACTTGTGGGAGTTGCAGTGCCGCAACATTCAATGACAAAACAGCGCACTTATTTCTGCAGTTTTAAGCCATAGGTGGACCCCCGCATGATAACCTGCCCTAGATCCTGCGTCGTCGCCCCGCTTGAGGACAGTGAATCTCTTCCTTGTGGCCCCCTAGTGATCCTGGGGTGGTGCAGTCTCTGGCGGATGAGCTTCCGCCAAACATATGATAAACACATTGGTAGCTCAAGGTAGAGACGCACTCTGGCTCCGACGTTACATTACCAGCCTTTATTCCATCAGGTACAGACAAGCATCCCATGCAGGTGAGTTATGCAGCTTTCCCTGCTCCCTACGCGTTTCGAGTTTCCTCTTGGGATGCTTGTCTGTACCTGATGGAATAATGGCTGGTAATCTAACGTCGGAGCCCAAGTGCCTCTCTACCTTGAGCTACCAATGTGTTTATCATATGTTTGGCGGAGGCTCATCCGCCAGAGACTGCACGACCCCAGGATCACTAGGGGCCCACGAGGAAGAGATTCACTGTCCTCAAGTGGGGGGACGATGCAGGATCTAGGGCAGGCTATCATGCGGGGGTCCACCCAGGGCTTCAAACTGCAGAAACAAGTCCGCTATTTTGTAATTGAATATTGCGGCACTACAACTCCTACAAGTCTCTGCAAAATGAAATTGAAGGCGGGACTGTGTATATATTATGGGAGTTAGCCCGCGATAGCACGAACTTTCCACACATTCCCTGACGAAGAGGAATCTTGAAACGAGTAGGGAGCAGGGAAAGCTGCATAACTCACCTGCATGGGATACTTGTCTGTACCTGATGGAATAAAGGCTGGTAACCTAACGTCGGAGCCCGAGTGCGTCTCTACCTTCATCTACCAATGTGTTTATCATATATATGTATATAAATATATATATCCAAAGCAATTGTCGATTCCTCTTCGTTAAATCAACAGCCGAAGACCATAACGTTGCAAAAAGCGGTGATTTATTGTCGCTTCGCACACAACCCAACGCGTTTCGGGGACAACCTCTTGATCACCTTTTTTTTTTTTTTTTTGCAAAAAGCGGTGATTTATTGTCGCTTCGCACACAACCCAACGCGTTTCGGGGACAACCCCTTGATCACGAGTACAGGTATCGCTAGCCAATCTGCTTAAGTAAACAAACCATCATGTGACAAATAATAATGGAAAACAGACTTAAAGAGTTACCATCACTCAACTAGTCATTTTAAAATTATATAAATGTGACAAAAACATGAAAGGTTATTCAAAGCATTGGAAACATAATAATTGCTGTTTTTAAATTATTTCTCACAATGTTCCTTCACAATGGAAAGATAAATAGTCACATGGATTAGCTCTGAAATTCATTAATCATGTCATTTTTAGCTTTCAGTCCATTCAGTAGAACCCAAGGAAAAACTTTATTGTTCCCCTCTTTGAATTGATAAATCATACCTTGAGTCATACTCAAGAAAATAATAAAGCCCCAGTGGGCAATCATTATATATCTCGAAATAAATATATATAAGGGTGTCGGACGAAAAATTGGCTGATCTTCAATAACAATGAACAGAACTCCATCCTTTTCATGACTGCTTCCTAATCCAACAAATCTGCGATCTAAACAAAAACCAACAATAATCAATAAGTTTCCATAAATAACGCATTGACAAACAGATACACATAAACATACAAAAATGTGTGATGCCGCAGGCTATTAAAAAGATCTTACTTCTTAGAATAAAAATGTTAGAAAAACAGTGTTAAATAAATTCCCTTAGGAAAATCTGTTATACTCTTGGAAAGATCTTGTAGATACAACTCATTAGAGTTTGTAAAAAATACCTATCATATTAAGTTACGTAAACATTAACCATAGTAGAGGCATGGATGCAGAGAAAACTGGCAGGATTTATGGGAGAGGTTTTAATGCAAACTTGAGTTGATTAAAAATACTTGACTTACTTAACTTCAAGAGTTTCTTTTAAATTTCTCTTTAAATTTATATCAAATGTTGTGGACTTCTATCCCAAGTGTACAGACAATTCTTCATCACAATTATGTCCTTCAGGGGCCATTGTGCGATATTGGATAATCAGCCTCGATTCTAACCGTCTTAGATCTTGTACACGATTACCTCCTCTTATGTTGACATTAACTGAATCCAAGACCACGAAAGATAGTAATCTTTCATCTTTATTGTGGGCTGTCTGAAAATGTCTAGCCATAGGGTATTGTTTATCACCATTTTTTATGGCTCTAAGGTGTTCAAGTACTCGCTTTTTGGCTTTATGTAGTGTGCTTCCTATGTACGTCTTTTTACAAGGACATTGGAGAGCATACACCACGTGATCTGTGTTGCAGGATAGGTGTTTTTGAATTGTGAATCGTTTGCATAAAGGTGATAATTTGCACTCTTTACAGTTTTTACTATATTTGCATGCTTTGCAATTGCGACAAGTGAAAAAACCCTTGATGTTAGAACCCTTCTCTTTAGATGGCTCTAATGTCCTGCAAATGGCATCCTTTAAAGACTTGGCCTTTCTGTATGTGATCTGAGGGTAGGTTTCCACTTGTGAAACCAGGTCTTTGTCAGTGGAAAGTACATTCCAAAACTTGTTAAGACTTTGTCTTACTTGCTGGGCTTGTCTGCTAAACGTAGTTATAAATCTGATCTTGTCATCAAGGTTGACAGCTTCTACATTAGCTTCAGTCAAAAGATCAATTCTGTTGCGGGCCCTGACTTCAGTTTTGGCTTTTCTGATGACTGTTTTGGTGTAACCTCTCTGGAGAAAACGTTTTGTCATAGCTTCCTCTTCTAGGTGATAGCTGTAATCCGTGCTGCAATTGCGTTTTGCGCGCAAAAATTCACCCAAGGGAATACTGTGGATCAGATTTCTTGGGTGGCAGCTTCTCGCATGTAATAGGCTATTGCCTGCTGTTTCTTTGTGAAACAGCGTGCTTTCTAGTTTGCCTTCTACCACCGTTAGTTTGAGGTCAAGAAACTCTAATGCTGAGCTCGAGAATTGACTAGTGAACTTTAAGTTGAAATCATTACTGTTCAAATCTTCAACAAAATTGATAGCCTCCTCTTCGCTGCCATCCCAGACAACAAAAATGTTGTCTATGTAGCGTGCCCAGACAATTACATTTTTCTTTCTGGTTTCCATTTTATTCACTATGGTCTTCTCCCAAAATCCTAGGTAGAGACCCGCAAAACAAGGAGCAAAGCAACTACCCATAGAAGTTCCTAGGGTTTGCCTATAGATTTTCTCATCAAATATGAAAAAATGTAATGTTAAAAAACTGAGCATCATTGAGGTTAACATTTCAGTGTGTGAAGTAAATATATATATATTTTTTTGTGGTTCAAATTAACAGGATCTCCATTCCTGTCTCAGAGCTCGCCCTGCAGAGCTGGAGGCCCCCAGTAAAGTGGAGGAATCTTTGTGCAGCAAACGGAGGGGGCTTGACTCGCTCTCAGCCACAGCAGATAAAATGGACTTCCAAGTTACTCGTGTGGTTGGAGAGAAAGGGAAATGAAGGTGGTGATGGCCTCTTTCTGGCAGTCTTCGTGCCTCCGTTTCAAGCAGGTACTTTCATGTGGCAGCAAATTGCACTGTGCTTTTTAATATTTTCACCCTCAATGCATCGTGAAAGACAAGCTAAATAATGGACTCAGACAAGAATTTAAAGCTACTAATGCTAAATATAATACGATGTCGAGCCATGCTACACATTTGCATATTGATGCTTTCTGGGAATTGTGGTATGAAGTAAAAGCCACATGACCACTGGGACATTAATTCAACTCACCTGCGCTCTGCGCTGAAACCCGTAAGGTCTTAATGAGTTGTTCACGCTGCCACGTATTCAGACACAATAAAGAAGTCAGCTTGAAAGGATACCGAAGCTGTGGGCTCTTTTGTTTTTTGTGGTTCAAATTAACAGGATCTCCATTCCTGTCTCAGAGCTCGCCCTGCAGAGCTGGAGGCCCCCAGTAAAGTGGAGGAATCTTTGTGCAGCAAACGGAGGGGGCTTGACTCGCTCTCAGCCACAGCAGATAAAATGGACTTCCAAGTTACTCGTGTGGTTGGAGAGAAAGGGAAATGAAGGTGGTGATGGCCTCTTTCTGGCAGTCTTCGTGCCTCCGTTTCAAGCAGGTACTTTTATGTGGCAGCAAATTGCACTGTGCTTTTTAATATTTTCACCCTCAATGCATCGTGAAAGACAAGCTAAATAATGGACTCAGACAAGAATTTAAAGCTACTAATGCTAAATATAATACGATGTCGAGCCATGCTACACATTTGCATATTGATGCTTTCTGGGAATTGTGGTATGAAGTAAAAGCCACATGACCACTGGGACATTAATTCAACTCACCTGTGAACAAGGCGCTCTGCGCTGAAACGCGTAAGGTCTTAATGAGTTGTTCACGCTGCCACGTATTCAGACACAATAAAGAAGTCAGCTTGAAAGGATACCGAAGCTGTGGGCTCTTTCGTTTTTTGTGGTTCAAATTAACAGGATCTCCATTCCTCTCTCAGAGCTCGCCCTGCAGAGCTGGAGGCCCCCAGTAAAGTGGAGGAATCTTTGTGCATATATATATATATATATATATATATATATATATATATATATATATATATTCACTTAAAAAACCATAGGTTTCACACAGGTTATAGTTAGGTGGATATTTCACTCGTAAAAAACCAATGAAATTCCCCCGTTATAGTTAGTTCAGATAACTATAACTTGCGCGCCCGCAATCCACTGCTCATAACGTCACATATTACATCACTCATGACATGGTCAGTGGCATCACTCATGACATCACTGATGACATCATCCTTGTGATAGAGTGGCGGTCGCGCGAGTTATAGTTATCTGAACTAACTATAACGGGGGAATTTCATTGGTTTTTTACGAGTGAAATATCCACCTAACTATAACCTGTGCGAAACCTATGGTTTTTTAAGTGAATTTGCAATCGCGACCGCAATCCTCTGCTGATGTATTTAGACACTTATTTACCCATGTATTCTTCCATAAATTTTTAGCTATACATATATTAAAAATATTTTTTTTTCATAAAGACACATATGTCATCAGCAGAGGATTGCGGTCGCGTGAGTTATAGTTGCCTGCACTAACTATAACGGGGGAATTTCAATGGTTTTTTATCAGTAAAATGTCCGCTAACTATAACTTGTGTGAAACCTATGGTTTTTTAAGTGAATTTGCAAGGTTTTTTAAATGCTAATTCCTAACTATAACGTGTGTGAAACCTATGGTTTTTTCAGTGAATTTGTACGGTTTTTTAAATGCTAAGTTACTTTACGCCATTCGTGGCGTGCGCGCCCACTTAACGCAGTTTTTTCAGTGAATTTGTACGGTTTTTTAAATGCTAAGTTACTTTACGCCATTCGTGGCGTGCGCGCCCACTTAACGCAGTTCGTTACGTGCGCGCACGGTGCGCTTCGCGCACCGTGCGCGCACAGTGAGCACGCGGTGCGCTTCGCGCACCGCGCGCCCACTTTACGCAGTTAGTGCCCACGTTACGCTGGATGGGCCATGTACGCACGATGCGCTTCACACACCGTGCGCACATGGAGGACATATTATGCGCTTCGTTGTGAAAGGTAATGTTGGATTATTTATGATTTTATATTTGCCATGTATAACTGGTGCCCTTCGGGCAACATTTGCACACGGGGTGTAGAAAGTGTGGATATTTTTTTATTTTTTATTTTTTTTTACCGTACGCGTACGGTAAGCGTAAACGGCGATTTTTTTAAAAAAAATAAAATTGAATTTTTTGCCTTGGGGGTTCTTTGGGGACACCTTCATCAAGGCTAGGTGGTTGGGAGCAGTCTAAACAGCACCTTTACATGTTTTTTGCCTTTGTATTTCCTCCCCCACTCAGAGTGCGAGATAGAAAATGGCGGCCGCCGCTTCCTGGTTTCGACCGATTCGAATGTTTACTAAGATCTAACAGCCAATCAGAATCGCGCTCGCGCACGGCACTGTACGCGTACGGTAAGCTTACCGTAAGCGCACGGTAAGCGCACCGTAAGCTGCCACAGATATATATATTGATTTAAAGGCTATTTTCTCAGGATCTACTGAACAGATTTACACCAAACCTACAAAAGGCACTTCCTTGACCTGTAGACTACCTCTCTGCCAAATTTCAAGTAACTCTGTTCAGCCGTTCGGTCTGTAGCTGTGTCTAAAGGTCCTATGGAAAAATGCATGGGAAAAACGTGTTTTGGGACCCCCCTTTTTTCTCAGCCCCCGCTTGACGAATCCCCCCGAGACTTTCAGGGTAGGCGCGGAGCATAGCGCCCCACCTATTTTGAAAATTTCGCGAGGATTCATCGACCGGCGCCAAAGTTATTCCAAATAGAATGTTGCGGATTTCCTATGGAAACGTGGTCCTAACTATAACTATCTACTGGCGACCGCCAGTAGATAATATATATATATATATATATATATAGAGAGAGAGAGAGAGAGAGAGAGAGAGAGATATTTGTGTGTATGTATGTGTGCCCATGCACTATTGTCTCTCAAACAAACTTTCATCTCAGTAGGGATTGAAATTTCTGCAATGTGTGTACCTGCCATGCCCTTTCTCTCCTCTGCATGGCCTTAGTTCATTCAGACCCTATGGTCAACCTGCATCAGCTGTGCACAGATGCATTTGAGCCCAAGTCTGCTTGGCCTTGCTCTAAGCTTAATTTTCTAGCTGTCAGTTTTTATACAGATTAATTAAACAGCCATGAAATTTAGAAAATCAAAACTAAGCTAACATGCTAAGTCTCTGCTAAATGTTGAGAAGATACATCAAACAGTGACAATATTATTAGTAAATCAAAAATATTTTTGCTTGACCCGTTTTACTCCTCCTAATGGATTACAAAACCTGATATACCTGCACTGGATGTAACTTACTGACTGCCTTGCATTTGTGATGCAGATTCATCAAAAAGCACTAAAGTTATAGGCAAAAGAAACATGTATTACCTCCATAACTTTCCACCCCTGATGGATTAGCTCAAAACGTCTGCCACATTTAGTGTCGATTGGACACACAGTGCCAATGATATCATGAAATGGATATTTTTTGCTCTACTTTTTTTAACTGCTCTACCTTTTAATGTATTTACACAAATGTAAACATAGCATGAAAAACCTATGTTTCTGCTACGGTTTGTGCAGATCTATCAAACAGTTACAAAGTTATTAGTAAACCACAAAAATGCCCCGCACCACCCATTTAACTATGCCCTTCCACTGGAACATTGAAAAACCTGAAACACCTGCACTGGATGTTACTTGCTAACTGCCTTTCACATTTGATGCAAATTCATCAAACACCACCAAAGTTATAAGTAATAATGTTTTATTGATCTCCCTTTAATTTCTCCCCCTTTGATAGATTGGCACAAAATCTGGCATAAAAATAGAAATGTAATTCTTTCAAACTTCTGCCCAGTTTTATGCAGGTTCATCACAGAGCGCCAAACCTATTATCAAATGTACACTTGTGTGTCCCCCGTTTTTGACCCAGTCCCCAGATTGATGGATCTGCAAAAATTTTAAAATACTAAAGTTACTCTGAACATACTAAGAAACTAATTAGTAGTTCCTAATAACTGAATTCATATTTGAAACCACTTTCAAATGTAATGATTTTCAAACAAATATAAGAAAAAGATCATAGGTTATTTGCCAATACTCATAACTTATGATAAATGATGTTTTAAATAGAATGACTTGAGAGGTACCCCCTGATTCCAAACTCTTTTTTGGGGTGTAATCAACAAGTTAAATTAGTACCTGGTGGGTAACCCGTGTGGGTGAGTGTACAATCAATTAGTGTCAGGGCAGCATGTATTTACCCTTGTTTAACAATATGAAGCATTCAGTATTCTGATAGTATACTATAGGTTGCTTCTTTAAGAGTTCACCATTTGCATAACCATTACAACCTGGATTTCCATTCGAGCTACACTGGGCAGTAAGCCTTCACTAAAAAACTGTAGCAGGTGTGAAGGTTTAAGTGGAAATGTATTCAATGTGATTACATTTAATAATATAGTTTCTGCAATCTCCATTCTTGTCACCAAATGCATAGATGAAATAAAAACTTCAAAACAAAAACCATTAAAAACTTTAAAACCCAATAAAACTTTAAAACCAAACCAAATCATTTAAATTAGCTTTCAACTTCTATTAGTGCATAGCAGCTTAATTTGACCTTGACATTGTTCTATATACTCAGTAAGGTGTCAAGGCATTTGAGGAAAATATTGAATTTGTCTGTGCTTTATCCATGACAGGACTGAATCTACAATGGGTGTACTAGAACGTTAGAGAAAGATCTCTTAAATTGTCTAGTGAGCCCTTCAGGCCAAATAGGCCATATTGTTGTGCCTTTAGAAGCTAATGTGATTGGAAAAGTTGATGAAATAAGTTAAGGAAATGCAGACGCAGTGCTATTAAATACAATACAATGAATCAGCGAGGACCTTGACCGAAACTTCTGGTCAATTATCTGTGCTAAAGATGTGTTCTGCACACAAGGTAAACAAGGACAACAGATATTTTGTGAAATTCCACACATCTAAGCTGAACCCACAGAATGTGTGACACTTTATACTTTTTCTCTGAGATTATGGGAGTCATGTGATCATGCATATCACCTCAAAATGGTGTTAAACCTCATTGAGAGGCATTGGTCCAGTTATACTAATTGTAGGCAGTATACCAGCACTATAGCACATACATTTTTCTGAATGATGCCTTTCACGGTCAATGATGTCCCTGATTCAAAAGGATTAGTGTGTTGGTGGGTTCAGATATCATCCCTCTGAAGAACAAGGAGAGTTGGTCATCCTGCATCAGAGAAGATGTTCATTCCTGAAGTTGATTCAGTGAGCCGGCGATAGCAGTATCATGACACAGTCAGTTTCAGGACTTGCATTCTTCCCTTTGAAGGGCTCTAGTGGGAATTAACAATAGATTTTACGGAAAATATAGAGCAATGCAGTGTATTAATTGATCTTTGGTTACCAATTCTTCCGCAATTGATGGCTCAAGGGTGGCATAATCTTTTTTACTTTATGATGAAAAGACTGTACCACTGCTAATATTTAAAAAGAGGGAATTAGATTTTGATCAACAGTAGCAGAATATTCTGGGTATGTGAGAGATAAAGAAGACATACAGAGAAAAGAAGTAAGTCAAATGGGCCTGTCCACAGTTATAACATTACATACCGCAAAGGCACTGCAGATTACTATGATCCTAACCTGGCTACAATCCTTCCTGGAGGAAAGATCTTTTCAGGTTTTCGAGGGTGAGGCCATCTCAAAATCCTGGCCCCTCCACCGTGAGGTTCCTCAGTGGTCCTCCCTGAGCCCCACTCTTTTTAACACATACATGGATCCTCTTGCGGACATCGTTCTTCCCTATGGGGTGTATATTGTGACCTATGCTAATGACACCCAACTGGCTGTTGCGCTTAACCACTCAGACAGGGCTTCCACCTGCCTCTGTCCCTGCCTTGAAGAAGTAGCCAATTGGATGAAACATTCATACCTAAAATTAAATGGTGATAAGACCAAGCTTATGCTCCTTGGCAATCCTTCTCTTTTCAAGGCAGACATTATGTGGTCAGCCTCTATGGGCTCTGCACCTACCCCCATGTCAGAGATAAAGAGCTTGGGCTTCTGGTTATACTGAGACCTCAGCTTCAATGTCCAAGCCAGAAAGGTTGTGGCTGCCTGCTTTGGCATCATAAGGATGCTTCGTAAAGTGCTCCCTCTGCTCCCCTTCCAGGAAAGAAAGCTCATGGTCCAGGCGCTTATCCTTTCACACCTGGACTATGGCAACCCCTTATACCTTGGTGCCCCGAGTTTGGTCCTTGCTAAACTTCAAACAGTACAGAACTGCGCCGCAAGGATCCTCATGGGGACTCCGAGCCGGCAGTCTGCAAAACCTGCTATGCTCTCCATTGGCTCCCCGTCCGAGAGAGAGTCCACTTCAAGGCCTTGTGTATCACCCACAAGATGATAGGAGGGACCAGAGATTATTTCCTCTATGGTCAAGCCCTATCGAGCTAAAAGGCGACTCCGCTCAGATTAGCAATACCTGGCTGTCATCCCCAGGTTCAAGAGGGCTAGAAGTGGTGGTCGGCTATTTTCGTATAATGCTGCCAAACTGTGGAATTCCCTTCCTCTTCAGCTACGAAGGGAACCCACTCATATAGCCTTCCGTAAGCTGTTGAAAACATGGCTCTTTCCTAAGGGATTTTTGAAGCTTCAGTTATTTCTCAGCGCTGGGATGCCTATGGGTAGCTATGCACTCTATAAGTGCTGCTTCACTCATTCATTCAAGTTGTCATCTTCCTCTGTCTGACATAATACTGCGACCACTGCCCTTCATCCATTGCTCTTTCAAAAGCATCAGCTATAGCAAATAACTTCTTGGAAGGATCCTGATGACACAGAATTGGAGCTTATCAAAAGATGTGTTTAGTTTCTTGGTAGGCCTGCTCAGTGAACACATTCCATGAAAATAAATAAAGTTTTCTTTCTTCAGAATTCTAGGTATATCACAGGTAAATCAAGCAAAATCAGTAAAAATATTTGAACAGATCCCTCTACTATTCACGTTTCTCAAGTTTACAGAAAAGCTGGTACTCTCAACCTTGACATAATTAAGTGACATGATGTAAAAAAGTGAGCCCCCAAATAAAGAGGAGTGAAATGACTCTTCCGGTGATCTGCTATGACACCTCCACTTGAAAAGGCGTGAAAGGAAGCTATTAAAATACAAAAAAACTCCAAAGAAACAGAAAGTAGAAGAAGTATTAAAACAAGAGAAAGACTTTTCCTTTTTCAGGAGACTGGAGAGATCCTAGAAAGAGAAGAATCACAGCTGACAAAGGGGAGGGGAACAGGATGTAGGGGCATCGATAGCCAAAAAGGGAGATGCACAGAAGGGGGAAAACAGAACCAGCCCACCACCCAAGGAGTGAGAATAAACAAAAGGAAGCGGTGAGTCAGAGTGGCATCTGGCTCAAAGCACTGAATGATAGTGGGATCACCCATAGTCAACCGAGGTCAGGTCCCGATGAGTAACAGAACACCCCGAGGTTGGGCTTCCAGAGGAACTGGAGGGTAGGCTCTGCTGGAGAAGCTACCAGACCCACCATGATCCAGGAACAGAGTGGCTCACGCAGGTGTGTGCCACGATGCAGGATTGGAGGGGAAAAAGGGCGTCTTTGGGACAATAAAAAGGATAAAGAGGAAATAGTAATAAGTAAAAATCATATTAAGATTTGAGGCTCAAAGACAAAATGGTCACAGTATAATCAAAAGCAATGACTGGCCAATTTAAGTTTTTATTTCCTGATTTGAAAGTACATCATTTATTTGTTTTTGATCAAACTGAAAGCTACTGCTAAAAAGAATATAGACAGGAAGAAAAAGGGGGAATGAGTAAGAAGACCAGAGAGTTATAAATGACCCGAAACTGTCTTCTAATCCTAACCAGGAAGGATAGAAGCAGAATAAACAAAGAGATACAATAGAAGGTAAAGCAAGTGGAAATCCTAAAAAGAAAAGGATAAATAAGAAGAGGAAGGGAAAAACTAGACAAATAATATATAATTAGAAGAGAACCAAAATTTACCTGTGTTTTTCTTTTTGAGGTAACCAGCCGGGGTTTATAACTACCTCACGAAGAGTGCTCATAAAAGCCCAAACTCTCAGTTGAGTTTGCGTACACTACCTTGCGGACCTTTAAGTCCCATTGAAGGAAGAAAAATTGACTAGACATTGGATTGCTAAATCAAAGATTCCATAAAATCGTACAAGTCCGCACTAACCTGCAGTTTCTTCATTTCTGCAATAGAAGCACGAGCTGATAAATGAATTGCATGATCATCAATTATTAGGGCAAAAAGTAGAATATCATCGACATATACTGTCTCATATTGTTTCAAGATAACAGGAAATATGTTGTCTACAAATCTTTGGAAAATCCCCAAGGCACTCTTAAAGTCAAAGGGCGTGACACACTATTAAAAATGTCCGAAGGAAGTGTGCCAAGTGGCCTTCCACTCATCTTTAAGTTTATTCTTTCTAGATGATAAGCACCTCTACGTTGGCACTTCATACACTCTCCAAAATATCTTCAATCAAAAGCACAGAATTTCAATCCTTATTTGTGACCTTGTTTAAACCCTGATAGTCAATGTTGGATTTAATTCTGTGGATATTATTGAAACAAAGACCACTGAAGCAGCATCTGGAGAGTGGGGTTGAACAATTAGCCTATATTGAAAATGTTCCTGAGATGCTTTTTGAGTGTTTCTATCTCCTTTTAAGACAGAGAATAAATTCTTCCAAAATCTATTAGCTTCTTGGGTACTTTTAGAGTAGTACAATCAATTTCCCTCTGTAGAGGTAAAGAAAATGTAGTAGTTTTTTGGAAGAGGTAGCAATAATCTCAATAATATGCTGGGATCTGGATAAGAGTGGCTATAGTTGAATTTTCAGACCTTTTGTAATACCTTTTAAAGGTAACCAAAAATTCGCCAAAGAAACGCAGTGATATTGATTTAATTTGGAATACAAGGAAATGGTCCGAGTTTCCAATTATGGTACCGGTTACGTTAATGCATCCCAGCTTTACGTGAGCTTTCAGACCTGTCATGGTAATCTTCAAAAGGTACCCAAAAATCCCCCCAAAGAAAAGCAGTGACATTGATTTATTTCGGAATACACAAAATGGTCCAAGTTTACAGATTACGTACTGGTTACGTCTAGGCACCCCAGGTAACCCAAGTATCAAGTATAATAGCATAATGTGGTGATCCAATTATATCAAAGAATAGTGTTTCCTTAGGGTGCCAAGTGACACCGGAAAGGGATCAGTCTTTTAAACTGCTGGGTCTAAAAGCTCCCTCAACAATCTGTGTGTTTTCAGGTATTATTTTTTTCATTGTGAGAATCTGATAGAAGCACCACGATGTAAGAGTACTAACACATGAACAAAATATCATCTTCTGAATGAAGTGACATTTGTAAGGCAAATAACTTTATGAACGTGATGCTCTATATGCTGATCCAACATAAGGGAGCCAATGACTGCCTGTCTCCTTCCCCAGTACAAGAGACCATCCATGGCATTTTTTAGACTCCTAGCTAGATGAACAGAAAGGACTCTAACCAAACAGCATTTTCCACCACAGAAAAGGCATAAACCAACATTTTGTCAGCAATCCTTTTCAGCCTCTGACAAAGAGCCTTCAGTGGTTCCATTGTGCAGTGGCTATACTTGAGAAGAGGACATTCTGAGGAGTTGAGTTCAGTCTTATGAGAAGTGAAGGTATGACATAATTGAAATAGTCAAGAATATTGATTTTTATGCCTTTATTTTCAGTGATCCTGTAGATTCTGTTCAATACGAAGCACTGTCTCAACTAACCTAATAAAGGACGTTAGTCGTTAATAGCACACCAATTCACCCTAATCTTCTTTTTAAGTGCCTGCCTGAAAAGCATAATCTGTGTCCTTTCTCCTCATATGGTCTCTGCAGGCAACTGATAAAACGATGGATAGTATAAGATGACAAGTCACTATTTTCCTACTAAATATCGCTTTCTTTTTCAGCATAAAATTCCCTGTCTATCTTCTCAAACATCTTCTTCAAAGGTTTAAAAGATATCATTTAGACAATGGTCCACTTAAGGAGTGAACTAGGTCAAAGCTATTCCACAAAGACATCTGATAGTATACCTACCTCTTCTATGAGTGAACTGCTGTGGATTATATGTGCTGAAAGCCAAAATGAATTAGAATAGAGTACAGAAATTATTTTTGATTTGAAGGATCTATGTCAGCACCAGTGTTAATGAGATGTTGAAGTCCTAACCACCCGCTTCTCCAAGGGCAGGAGCTTTTATAACAGTACATGTGAGCCGGTGAGCACTAAGCCTTGTAAACTAGGCAACAGGTCATTTTTCCACCAACAGAACTTTCATCTTTCTGATCAGTTCACCAGAACTGGTATAGACTTGTGATTGGTCTGTAACTCCATCCACAGATATTATCACAGATATTATCCAAAAACCTACACTTCAGAGAAGCTGGTGGTTGGTCTCTGGGGCCTAGGATTGGCACGTTTGAGCTGTTGGCTACTGATCCTCATGAAACGAGTAGCAAGTCATGTTCCCCCAGCAGACAATTTTCCTTTCTGATGAGATCACAAGGATAAACCATCTGTGTTGATGACTGTACAACATAGGATTCACTTTAAGATACAAGCAAGCACAACATACACTGATTGTAAACATACTGAGAAAAGAAACTGTAAGGAATTGGACCCTACTCCTTCAATATAATTTACCCACATGCATCTCTACAAATAGTGAGAAGAAGATCAAGCACAAGCTACTTAAAGACTGCCCTTAAAACTAATCTATGACACATATTTCTATATGAAGAAAGGATCCCTGAAATTGGACCTAATCTTTTTCACATACCACACAGCCCTCTGGGGAGAATCACTAGATGTCACAAACTCTACTAAGATATCCCATGGTGCCAAACTGTCCATCTCCCCCATCCCTTTTTAGATCTGGCATTAGTTAAGACCTTTTTATTTTTTTATTTTATTTATTTATTTATTGTGTTTTATAGAGCGCAAACTTGACCTGTTAGGGTATCAGAGTGCTTTACAGAAATCATAGAATAGTACAATAGGCTTTGAATCACAATAATATACAAAAGGTCAAGAGGGGCAGGGTGCAGGATATATTAAGGATAGACACGTATGGACAGTTTGCATTTTATATTTACTTGAGAACAAGTCCCCAGGATTCTAGAAGCGGTGACTAGGTATTCTGAGGGGAGGCCCTAGTCAGGAGTTGATCAGGGTCTATGTGCTGATTGGAGGGAACATTTAACTGAGGAATTTACCCACAAGGAAGGTTTTGGCCTCATTTTTGAAGCGTGCCAGAGAAGGGATTCTTCTGATGGCGGGCGGGAGAGAGTTCCATATTCTTGGAGCGGCCCCAGAGAAAGCCCAATTGTAGGTTTTTATTTTTCGGAATCGTGCAGGTTGAAGCAGGACGTCTCTGGCGGATCAGGACTTTCTGATTCCTCCAGATACCACCAGTTTCTGTGCAAGATAAGCAGGGGAGTTTGAGTATAAGGCCTTGTGTGTGATGCAGGTCAATTTAAGCTGTATTCTAGCCTCAAGAGGAAGCCAGTTCAAAGCTTTCAGGTGTGGTGAAATGTGGTCAAATTTTCTTGAGCTAGTAAGAAGTCTGGCGGCAGTGTTGAAGCAGGCTTTTAAAGGTGCCAGGGAGACCTTAGGTAAACCCGAGAGGGTAGAGAAGCCATATTCCAGTCTGGAGATGACAAGTGCTTGGACTGCCATTTTTAGGTCGGCAGTGTCGAGGAAGGGTTTCAGTTTCCTAAGGTAGCTCAGGTGGAATCTGACTGATTTAGCCATCGCGTTGATGTGGTCCCGCATGTTCAAATTGCTGTCCAAGGTAATTCCCAGAGATTTGGCTGAGTCTACAATGGTCGGTGGGCAATCTAAGGCTGTGATAGCCTTAATCCATGTCTGCATCTCATGATTGGTTTTTGGGGGGGAAATTAGGAGAAATTCTGTTTTCTTTGCATTGAGTTTGAGTTGATTGGAGGCGAGCCATTGGACAGTCACTTTCAGGGCCCCATTCAGGGAGAGAATCTCCTCGAGGGATGAGGTTTTGATGTAGATCTGAGTGTCGTCAGCATACATATGGTAGGAGATATTCGCTGTGCGTAGAACTTCAGCAAGAGGTTCAAGGTAGAGGTTGAAGAGGGTAGGGGGCAGGGTTGATCTTTGAGGGACTCCAACCGTGACTGCAGAGGGAGCCGATAGATTGCTGTTGATTAGGAATCTCTGTGATCGGTTTTGGAGGAAGGACCTAAACCATTCTAGAACAGAACCATCCAATCACATCCTGAAATTGAGGCGATCAAGTAGTTTTACATGGTTGACTGTGTTGTAGGCCGAGGATAGATCTAGGAGGATTAGGAGGCAGGTTTTCCCTTGGTCAAGGGCTTGGACGGCATCTTCAACGATGTGGAGCATGGTCGTTTCGGTGCTGTGCCCATGTCTGAATCCAGATTGGAAGTCATCAAGTAGGTGGAAGTTGTTGATGTGTTGACTTAGTTGCTGCTGTACACATTTCTCCAACACTTTAGCCAAGAGAGGGATGTTGGAGATAGGTCTGAAGTTGCCGGGGGAGGCTGGATCAAGCAACGGCTTTTTCAAAATGGGGAGGACTTGGCCGGCTTTTAGAGAGTCACGAATGGATCCCTGCTGCAGAGAGGCATTAATTATTGCAGTCCAGCTAGGAATAATGGACCGGGCGGTGGGCGCTAGGCAGTTGGGGGGGAGAGGGTCATTGAAATGGTTGTTCGGGTTTAAGGTCGATAGGATTTTAGCGACTGAGTCTTCGTCATAGAGTTTGAAATCGGTCCAGAGTACTTGATTTTTAGGTGAAGTCTCTGGGGGCAGCGCCGGAGGAGGAGGCAGGTCAGGAAGGAGTGGAGAGTATGTGGTGGCACTAAGTTTGTTTCCTAAGGCTGTGGCTTTGTCAGCGAAAAAGGAGGAGAATTCCTCGGATGATATTAAAGACTTGAGGGTTTCTTTTGCGGGTTTGGCCAGTTTATTGGATTGGTGTTTGACCAATTCGAAGAGCTTGCGGGGTCTGTTCTTGGCATTCCCCATTTCAGATCTGAAGAATTCTTTTTTTGAGTTGATGATGTTCCTGTTGTAGGCATTTCTGGCCTGACGGAGAATTTTTAGATGTGCTACATCGGGGTGCTGTCTCCAGATTCTTTTGGATTGTCAGAGGGCTCTCCTCTCATTGTTGAGGGATCCAGTGAACCAGGGCTTCCTGTCTTTGATTTGGGTTCTCTTTAGTTTTAGTAGGGCTAAGTCATCTAGAATGTTCGATATAGTTGTAGAGTAGTGATCGTTGAGGTTACTGGCCGTTGTGATATGCGAGGGGGGAGATCTGATTTGCAGCGAGCCTCCAATGCCCTGTGGTCCATGTTTTTAGTGTCTCTGACCCAGCGTTTAGGAATCACTGGTTTGATTGTTCTAAAAGTATTTGTGTAATATACTTAAAGGTTCTTTCAGTCACCTCTCTCTATCCATTGGCCTGTCGTTGTGTCATTCACATTTGCGACCGCTCACTTCAGCATACAGCATGAGGCAATGGGTCATCCACCGTCAGACACTGGTTAATGTCACTTTGAGTAATTGGATTTTGCTCTTGCACACAAGGTAGTTCCATTAGTGCCAATGTTTTGTTTTTAGTTTATGATTGCTTCACTGTTTCCTTTGTGTTTAGAGCCAGAGATGAAAGTAGGACTTTTTTTTACTAGATGTGAGCACAGACCACATTCTATTCTTTATCAGTTCCAGTCTCCTGCCAGTGCTGTTGTAAAACACTTTTGAATTGTCCTTTGTTTATGTGACTGCTGGTATTTCACAATATAACAGATGCAATCAATTTGAAACTATTCTGTATTAAGTTATTCTTTTTTGAGTATGCATTTAGTACACAATCTGAAACCTTCAATATTATACATGTGAATTCATAAGCAAACAATTCTTCATAATACACTTGTTCTGGACTCAATTTCACCAATGGTTCTTTAAAAGGCCTAGGAATAAAATCAGCTCTCATAGTGTTTAATTTGCAGCACTTATAACACTTATTAAAAAAATATTTCCTTCTTTCTTTGGTTCTTTCTTTGGTCCTTTCTTTCTTTCTTTCTTTCTTTCTTTCTTTCTTTCTTTCTTTCTTTCTTTCTTTCTTTCTTTCTTTCTTTCTTTCTTTCTTTCTTTCTATTGTCTCTTTCTCAAGAGTCTGAAGGTCACATCTCAGAGAGATGAAGAAAAACCATCAGAACCTGATTACGATGCCACTGATGCCAGACCATATGATCCCACCCAGAGTATCAGAAATGGCACTGAGGTGCATGCTACACAACTGCAGATCTGCAGCCAAGCATGCCACAGTTAATGCTAATACTATACTACACCACAAACTGGGCATGATATTCCTGACTGAAACATGGCTAAATCACTCATCTATCCCCTTATAGATATCATAGTACCCCTTAACTTAACTACCAAACGTCTAGACCGTACAAAGAGACAGGGCGGTAGGATTCCAATATTTCACAGAGTCTCCCTGCAGATTAATTCCTTCCCAGTGGATAATCTATCCTCTTGTGAAAACATGGGTGTCCAAATCTTCACAGCTGAGAGTTCACTAGCTAAAATACATCTCATTTACCCACTTCCAGAGGACAACCGGTTGTTCATTGAACAAATAATGACAACAAGCACAATACACTCCCTGCTAAACCCAAACAGCATCTTCCTAGGGAACTTCAACCTCCACGGGAATGACAACATACAGGTTATCTCTGTAAAATGTTATTTTATCCCATTCTGTAGTTCTTATATAGTGCATGGCCACCCGGAGGCCTCCCAGCACTAGAATCAACACCGCATTCACCATAACAACCATAGTGTGGTAAATAAATCAATTACCAGATCTGAATTTCTATAAATAATCAATATAAATGAAATAATGAACTGAGGAGTCCGTGGTGAAAGAGAAAAAAATGGGCTTTTATTCAGTACCACGGGTTAATGGAGAACAAACACCATCACCATGCAAGGATCAGGAGTGGTCTGAGGCTTTATTCACAGAGTACAGTTTTTATACATATCACAGTACACTTTCAACGCATGGGGAGGGGCCCTCCTGGTTGCGTCAAAGGGAAAAAAAACGTTACAAGTTAGCATTGCTCAAGACGTATATGCAAAAACACACAGATCGGCACATTTTTCAAGAAAGCAACTCGGGTGGATGCTGTCAGAGGGAGAGGGGGCTTGTGTGACTGAAAGATAAGGATGTGTTGAGCGAGTCATGGCAGACAACCTTGGAGAGAACTGAGTTACGTGACATTCTGTGAGGCCCCAGTGGGCCCGTGGCCAGCCGGCCTTGAAGAGATACGAGATAAACTTGCTTTTCTTAGAAAAGAGGAAGATGGTGGGCCCATTTTTTTAGAAT
Organism: Triturus cristatus; assembly: GCF_964204655.1. Classification (NCBI taxonomy): domain Eukaryota; kingdom Metazoa; phylum Chordata; class Amphibia; order Caudata; family Salamandridae; genus Triturus; species Triturus cristatus. The sequence continues at coordinate 632,775,037 of NC_140589.1, read as the reverse complement.
CGGCTTAACCACAAAAATGCGTGAAGGTTACTGTCTGAAAACCAGCTGCAGTATGAGGAGATACTTGAACTGGCTGACCCTGGGCAAGCTGACATGAATTCTTAAAATGGATGCTGTGTCCAAAATGGATGCTGTATAGAATTGTTTTAGAGCACAATGAGAAAGGGAAGTTTGTGAGGGGACAGAGCCGGGAGCGGTCTTTTATTTTTGATTTTCCTCATTCCCTCCTTGTCCCCAAGCTAAACTTATCCCTTTCTTTCAGATTACATCCATAGCCATGAGGCCGTCCACATGGGCCTGCAACATAATTTTCTCATTTTCTCTCGCTCTATTAATTGGCTTAGGCACCAGGCATGTGGCACAGAGACCGCATATAGCGGGGCCACATTGGACACAGAGACAGCAGGACAATATCACCATCAACACAAGACCTAGTCCAGAAAGCAACTTCCAGCCCCATGCTGACATTATGCCCCACAACCATCCCATTAGTGTCCATGAGCCAGGTTCTTGGTGTAAGTCTGAAGCCATTTTGTGCAATTTGGAAATTGCTGCATAAACTGACGGCGAGTTATCAGGTATATATACACAGCAGGAAGAACCTATCAATCTGCATGCTCCACCCCGGTCAGCCAGTATGACGTCAAGAACAAGACGATTTTGCAAAGTTACCATCCTTATGGCTGTCTGCTCCTCAGTCAAGTTTCCAAGGGCAGATATGGTCTGATTGATGACAGCCTCCAGAGTCCTGGTAAGCCTACGTATTAATTTACTATTTTGTACAGGGCCTATGAAAAAGAAGAATCCCCTATTAAAATCAGTATATTGTTCCCAAGCAGTTTCGGTCTGATCAACCCCTGAGGTATCAATTGCTCTTTTTCTTCGCTTGTGCTGATATAGCTGGAGGTCCCTATGGTATGAAGGTGGGGCTATGAAAACTGGTGGAAGGAGGAACGCGATGTAACACGTGCCATCCCATCCTTGTGGCAATTGAAAATAGGCCATGGAGCCATATACAAAATAAGTGTGTCGGGAGGCTAAGGCAGAGGATTTACCCCTATCCTCAAAATCCAGTATTGTGGAGCAATCACTGTGTCCTAATTTTAGGGACCCATTATGCCTGATGCACAGATGGCCTTTAGTTGGTGTTACCAATATAGAGGGGGGGCCATTATTTCTTTTGGGTCTTATGTTCAGGATCTGGAATGGGAATGTCTCAGTCTTATTATCTATTTGGTATTCCTCTTGTTCTAACTTGGACCCTCTTGATTGCGGGGCGCTGTTCTCATCAGGGTAACAGGCTTTGTTCATGACAACATTCAGATCTCCCCATGGCCATCCGTTTTTACAAGACTTCTTTCCATCAGGACAAATTAAGGAAATATTCAGGCTCACTCTCAGGGCAGCCCAGGCCTGGCATGACCCATTATAGGAGAAGGGAAAGGGAGAAAGAGGCATTCCTCCTTTACTCTGGTGCGCTGGGAGGCGACCACAGACCCAACACTTTGTGGTGTTGCTGACCTGATGTGTATGATGTAACATCTGTATAAAGGTATTATTCTGTAAGGCCAGCCTGTGACTTTGTTCATGGGAGGGTAAAGTGAGGTACGTGTGTTCTGCAGTTGTATTGACATGTCCTTGTTGGTGTGGTGATGGTGTATTGGAAGGGAAAGCAACATGTAATATCCACCCCACACATGTCAATATAGCACACATCAAAAACAAAATTATCAAAGTCATTATACATCTGCTACGTAACATTTTACAGTACTTATTGCCTTTTTAGTCGGCCCCCAGGCAGTCTGTCCTACCGCAGTAGTCATTGTCTGACCGCTTCACCAGTTAGTCTGTACCAATCTGGACTTCATTGATCAAACTTGAGCTACTTTGGCAGACCGTAATTTAGAACTGTAAGTTTGTTGGGGGGTCGGATCCAAGAGAGGGGGTAAATAGTTTGTGTTATCTTTCTTTTGAACAATGTTCTCAGGATCCCCAAAGTACTTTTTACAATGGCTGGCATGAAGCCATCCTTTCCTTCCTTCAACCTTTACTGCTGTCCGCGTAGTAAGGAGGACCAATTTGGGCTGCTTCCACCTGGGCTCCAAAGGCGATGTCCTATCAAAATTTCGGACCAAGATCCAGTCCCCTGGCTTTATCGCATGCTCTTCGGGATTGGTGTGATCTGGAAAGGCAGCCGCCACCTGTGAACGACAAGAGCGTAGTGCAGACATCATGGCGGCAAGATAATCTGTCAACATTTTACTGTCAGTATCCGTGATAGACTTAGGTCTAGGTGTGCCCCACATGTTAGGAGGTCTGCCATAGACTACCTCATAAGGAGATAGACCGGTCCTTGAATGTGCTACCATTCTCATGTAGAAAAGGGCTACCGGCATGGCTGTGACCCAATCTACACCCTTTTCCGCACATATTTTGGCTATTTTTGTCTTCAGTGTCTGATTTTGTCTTTCGACTAAACCTGCTGCTTGTGGGTGCCTGACACAATGGAACTTCCAAGTATATCCTAGCAATAGGGACACTTGTTCCATCAATTTAGAAGAAAAAGGCTGTCCATTGTCAGAGTATATTATTCGGGGCAACCCATACCTGGGGAAAAATTCCCTGACCAGCTGTTTCGCTGTTGTCTCTGCTGTGTAGTCTGGTACGGCATAGGCTTCTGTCCACCTAGTCAAGGCACATACAACCACTAGCACGTATTTATGTCCCCTACATCTATCCATTTGTATGTAATCCATTTGTAGGACCTCAAAAGCATGGTCAGGAGGGTGAAATCCACCTTGTTCTACAGACACCCCTTTCCCGGGGTTGAACTGACAACATATCATACACGTTCTCACTTTGTGTTTTGCAGCAGCTCGCAAGTTTTTGTTGTGCCATAATGGTTGTAAGCTGTCTAACATTCCTTTCTCACCGAGGTGTGCTGGGCTATGTGTAGTTTCTATGATTATGGGCACCATTGAATCAGGTAGGAACCACACTCTTTTGTCTCTTGTTACCCACCCCTGTTCAGTCTCTGTCCCTCCCGCTTCAGTCCATTTTTTCTTTTCCTCTGGGGTGGCGTGGGCCTGTATGTCTATGACATCTTTGGAGGGGTCTCTTACTACCAGAACTGTATTCTGTTGAATTGTGTGGGAAATGGCTGCTGTCTGGGCCGTGAGTTTGGCAGTTTGATCTGCAAGATCATTTCCTTTGGAAACATCATCTGTAACTTTGGTGTGGGCTTTGCATTTCAATATTGCTATTGCCGCTGGCAGGTGTATGACATCCAACAGGTCCTGTATTAAAGGTCCATGTTGTATCTTGGCTCCATGGGAGGTCAGAAAACCTCTTTCTTTCCATAGAGTCCCAAAATTGTGAACGACCCCAAAGGCATACTGCGAATCCGTGTAAATGTTTACTTTCAAATTTCTCGCCCACCTACAAGCCTGTGTGAGGGCTATTAATTCTGCAGCTTGGGCTGAAAGGGTGTCTATTCTGTTTGTTTCTATGACTCTGCTATCAGTGGTTATGGCATAAGCTGCCGTTAACTCTCCTGTACTAGTCCGCATGCATGACCCATCCACAAAGAGAGTAACATCAACATCTGATAGCGGGACATCAGTCAAGTCCTGCCTGGGTTTGGTGACAATCTCTATCATTCTAATACAGTCATGTGCATCTTCATCATTTGTGGCATTAGGTAGCAAGGTAGCAGGATTTAATGTGTTACACCTCCTTATCTCTATGTGTGGCTGGAATAATGTCAGCTCATATCCCGTTAATCGGGCTACTGTAAGATGCTGTGTTTGTGTTCTGTTGAGTAGGAGTTCCACTGCGTGTGGTACAAGTACTGTCAGGGGGTGTCCTAGGACAATGGCATCACTTTGTCTGATGGCTAAAGCTGTAGCAGCTACAGATTTCAGGCAGGCAGGTAGGGCCTGTGCTACTGGGTCTAATGTACTTGAAAAGTAGGCACAGGGCCTATTCCTTCCTGCTTGGTCCTGTGTGAGCACTGACAGTGCTGTGCCACCTCGTTCTGTTACAAATAGTGTGAAGGATTTGGTGTAATCTGGAGTGGCCAGGACTGGGGCCTGGCACAGTGCTTGCTTTAGTTGCTCAAAGGCCTCTGTATGCTCAGTTGTCCATGGCAAAGATGCCGATAAACCGGCCTCCAAAGTGGTCAGTTGTATCAAAGGTTTGGCCAAATGAGCATACTGAGGAATCCACTGCCTACAATATGATGTTAAGCCAATGAAGGCACGTACTTCTTTCTGTGTTGTTGGACGTGGAATAGTGGCAATTAACTGTATTCGTTCCTGTGTAAGTTGTCTACCATTCTTGGACAGCAAGTGCCCAAGGTAGGCCACTTGCTGTGCACAGAACTGTAATTTAGAGGGAGATACTTTGTGTCCCTTGTCTGCAAGAAACAGTAAAACCTGGAGGGAGGCTTTCTCGCTCTCTGTTTCTGACTGGCCTGTAACCAGGATGTCGTCAACAAATTGGATGAGCGTGGTATTTTCAGGCATCTGGATGCTGTCCAGCTGCCTCTTCAGGGCTTGACTATAGATACTGGGACTTTCTGTAAAGCCCTGTGGAGCTCTCGTAATCTGAAGCTCCGCCCATTTAACGAGAATCCAAAAAGATATTGGCTATCCTCGTGAATGGGAATACTGAAGAAAGCATTTTTCAGATCTATGACAGTGAAAAAAACAGCTCTGGGGTCTATTGCTGTCAAAAGTGATGTTATGTCAGGTACCACAGGGTATTGTAGCACAACACATTTGTTTAATTCTCGCAGGTCCACTACCAAACGATATACAGGTTCGGCAGTTGGGTCTGTTCGTTTAAGAACTGGAAGAACAGGCGAGTTGCAAGTATTGGAATCTGCCTCTATTACTACCTTGTGTTCAATCAAGTCATTTATTATTTGCAGTAATGCTCGCTCAGCCTGAGATGGTATTTTATACTGTCTGATTCGTGGCAAAACCACACCTTCCTTTAGTGTAATTTTGTGAGGTGTGATGTCCATACAACCTACGTCTGTGGGGCTAGTTGCCCACAACGTTGGCGGAATGACTTTAAGTCTGGCATCCAGTTCCTTTTCCAGGAAATGGCCCTTGAAATCTCGCAGGTATAACCTGACACCTCCTGGGGAGCAACATATCACGGCACCCAGTTCTTTCAGTGTCTTAATGCCTAATAGATTTTCAGGGCAGGTCTTTGTTAACACTAAATCTGTAGTACGTGTTAGGGGACCTACTCCTATGGAAACATTTTGTGAGACCTTATTTATTACTGTTTTTCCCGAAAAACCCAAGGAAATACTATGTGAGCCGGAGAGAGGTATCCCTGGGACCTCATCATGGTTTATTGTTGTCCTACTGGCCCCTGTGTCAAGGAGGAATTTTCTGTCTTGCCCCAGAATGTGTGCTTGTACATAGGGGCCACGTTGGTCCACCTTGACAGGAAGCAGGGGCAAGTCTTTTTCTCTCTCTAGGCCCTTTCACGAGTATTCAGGATATTCGGGGTATATTTCATCATTGCGCTGGTACATTTGAGTTTGTGCGGGGGCGTTAGTAGGGGGGGGTCTGGCCTGCGCCGCAGGGGCTGCGGTCTCAGTGTTACGTGGGGCATAAGGACGGGCTTGTGTTTTTCCTGTTGCTATATTGTGTTTTAATACGGGACACTCCCTGACAAAGTGGCCAGGTTTTTTGCAATAATTACATGACCCTTTTTCAGTGGATTTTCTATTTTTCCCCGCATGTGATACAGTTGTTGTCTGGGCTACCAAGGCTTTCATTTTGGTGTCCTTCACGCGCCTTTTATCTTGTTCCTCTTTCTCCTTAATTCTATTGTGGTGATACTGTAGCATTTGTAGCATCTGTTGGGAATTATTTGCTTGCCAAGTACTCTCAACTTTCTGAAGTCTGTTCTTTATTGGGGGAAGGGCATTTTCTACCAATTTTGCTACGAAGAGACGTTGGTAACCATCACTGCCTGAGGAGAGGCCGCTATTAACTGCGAAACATTTCTGTAATCTTACAAAATAATCTCCTATTTCTTCATCTAACATTTGTTTACACGCTGATATCGCGTCCCAATCCTCTTTTTTCGTTGTTAGCAATTTAGGTAATACTTGCATAAGGGCATCGGGGAATGCACGTATTAATTCTCCCAACCCATCCCCTGGCTTGCGGGCCTGTTCCTCATTTCTCAGTGCCGTCCAATTTATAACTGCTCCCCCATCTAAGTTCCAATCCTTTTCCATCAACTTTTCGTATATCCCCTCAGGAAGGAGAACCTTCAGTAATATCTTTATATCCTTAAAAGTATAATTCCCTAGACTCAGAATGTCCCTTATTTCTTTATGGAATCCTGCCGGGTCTTTTTCGTGTGGTGGGACTATCTTCTTCATTTCTAATATCTCTAACTTGGTAAGAGGGGTGTATACATGCACCCGCTCGTACTCACCGTCATCACGCAGCCTTGGGTGTACCTCTCTCAGGGGAAATTGTCCCTTATTATAGGTACCTATACCGGACATTTCAGTTTCAAACTGTACATAACGTTGCCTTAGATCCAGAACTTTAGAAATGAATTCTTCATCCCTTGTGGACCAAAACCCGTCTGCGCAGTCACGCAGCAAATGATATATTTTCATAGGTGGGGGACATGTTTTTTCATATAGTGTTGCCAAATGCTGTAACATGAACATACCTGCTATTCTTTGATCAGACAGGGGGAGGGAGAGGAAGATCTGTCCTACCATGTCAGGGTCATAAAGTTGGTGCTGGGCAATCCAATCAGTGGCTGATCGGGCTATTTCTTTTTCATGTGGGGTGAAAGGCGGGTCGTCCTCGAGCCAGTGCTCCAATGACTGGACAGTGCACTGGAACAGCTTAGTGGAAATGGTATCCGTTCTAGTATTTTTGTACTCATTTGAGACATGAGGGGGAAGGGGAGGAAATCCGTGACGGCGATGGCTACGTGCTAGTCCCATGACAAGAGTTTTCCCTCCATCTTCTTCCTCACCACTCGTCTCTTCCAAGACGTTTTCCTGTCTGTCCCAATCCTGATGGATGGTGTGGATGCCCGATATCAATTGTACTAGTAATTTTTCTATCTGTTCGTGTTTAGTGAACTTGGACCGTTCAAGTGAGTTACTTAGGTCCAACAAATGGTTGGGCGCCTCGCGATTACTGCAGTCCAATATCCTTAAGAAACAGGTCACTGTAAACTGTAATATGGTCTGTTTGGTCGCGACCTTTCTACCTGTTATCATTGTTAACAAGGCCTGTTCATTTTTATCCGTTCGGACGAAATCGTGAACTGCGTCCAATTGGGATTTGCTGTTGGGAAGATTCTGGAGCGTGTCCAGGGCCTGTCTCAATCTATGAGATATTATGGCCATTCTACCCTCCCCGGGGCATTCATCATAAGGGCATTCCAAAGGCGGGATATCACTTTTATCCTCTGCCCCGTCTTTAACATCTTCTAGGGGAGGAGCGGTGGCCTCTTGGCCACCCATCGATGCTGGTGATATTCGTTGCAGGGCTTGCGGTTTCACCACGTAAGGCGGTGGACTTTCTATTAAGTAAGAGGACACGAAATCCTCTGAAGGAGTTATTTTTACTTTCACCATATGCTCTTGGATGGACATCTCCTCTCCAGTTGTTTCAGTAGGCAGAACGGGATAAATTCCCTCAATAAGTGCATTTTTTTCTCTTTCTCTTTGTTCAGCAACAACTCTCTCTCCCTCTTCCTGTAATTTCTTTTCTTTAGCCTGTTCTGACATTTTCCTCCCCTTTTCAGCCTTCGTCTGTTCCTTCTGGTCCCCCCTATGCTCTTCCTTGCGCCACAATTCAATTGCTTTTTCTTGTGAAGGCCTTACTTTCTTTTTCCACAACTGTTCTTCTACTGCCATAATACACTCCATGTCCCACGTACCTGTAGGGGGCCATCTAAGTCTTTGTTCTAGATGTTTAGTATAATCTGACCACAGGTCCAAAAACAGTACCCCTTCAATACCATGTTTAGTATACATGAAATGTCCAGGTGTGTCTCTAGGTGGGACCGGAATGGCCTGTTCTAATAACTTTTTCTTGGTACTTAATCCTCGTAATTTGGAAAATAAAGGCATTTTTTAAAATATCTTGCCTAAGCCTTGTAAATATCGAATCACAAAAACAATATACTTGATATCTTTATACACTGGGTAGCCAGTCCAACTTTACCGTGTTCTATCACAGAACCCGTCTTTATACATTCCCAGTAGTACTCACCGAGAAGCAGAACTTGAAGACCTGGTCATCGGACTGGAGCGCTGCGCAGTGGAATGAGGAATAACGGGACTCTGGAAACCTCGGACTCGACAAGTTCACTGGTCGGGCTCTGGGCTGGAACACCCCGCCACCTTCCTCACCGCCTCGTGTGGATGTTCAGTCTCAGTCTGTCTCCTCCTCGCCGCGAGGGAGTCAGCAGGAATACCCCGCCTCTTGTGCACGTGAGAGTCCGTCGAGGGTGTGGAAGGGACAAAGACCGGACCTAGATCTCCGGCGCGTGGGGAAAGGGGGGCGTCCCTGTTCGGGCGCCATTAAATGTGGTAAATAAATTAATTACCAGATCTGAATTTCTATAAATTATCAATATAAATGAAATAATGAACTGAGGAGTCCGTGGTGAAAGAGAAAAAAATGGGCTTTTATTCAGTAACCCGGGTTAATGGAGAACAAACACCATCACCATGCAAGGATCAGGAGTGGTCTGAGGCTTTATTCACAGAGTACAGTTTTTATACATATCACAGTACACTTTCAACGCATGGGGAGGGGCCCTCCTGGTTGCGTCAAAGGAAAAAAAACGTTACAAGTTAGCATTGCTCAAGACGTATATGCAAAAAACACACAGATCAGCACATTTTTCAAGAAAGCAACTCGGGTGGATGCTGTCAGAGGGAGAGGGGGCTTGTGTGACTGAAAGATAAGGATGTGGTGAGCGAGTCATGGCAGACAACCTTGGAGAGAACTGAGTTACGTGACATTCTGTGAGGCCCCAGTGGGCCCGTGGCCAGCCGGCCTTGAAGAGATACGAGATAAACTTGCTTTTCTTAGAAAAGAGGAAGATGGTGGGCCCATTTTTTTAGAATCGGCTTAACCACAAAAATGCGTGAAGGTTACTGTCTGAAAACCAGCTGCAGTATGAGGAGATACTTGAACTGGCTGACCCTGGGCAAGCTGACATGAATTCTTAAAATGGATGCTGTGTCCAAAATGGATGCTGTATAGAATTGTTTTAGAGCACAATGAGAAAGGGAAGTTTGTGAGGGGACAGAGCCGGGAGCGGTCTTTTAATTTTGATTTTCCTCAATAGGAGGAGGGATTCGTTCCTAAACAACCATGTTTTCAAGGCCTTACGGAAAGAGAGTTCATGATCCACTTGGCGTAACTCTATTGGTAGGGTGTTCAGGAGTTTGGGGCCAAGTAGGTCATTGAATGACCTCCCCATCGGGGACTGAGAATTTTAGGGACATTCAACCGGTGTGCTGAGGATGATCTGAGAGGCCTACAAGGAATATATATGGAGACTGCTCTATGCAGAATGCATAGGCCTTGAACTGCACTTGCTGCTCTACCGCAAGCCAATGTAGCTCCACCAAAGCCTTTTTGGCGGAATGGTGCCTCAGGATGTTCATAAGGAGGCAGGTAAAAGGATTTTGAACGACCTGTAATCTCTTTAGGACATATTGGGGAAAGCTAAACTACAACGCTTCTCCATAGTCGAGGTCAGGGCCGGACTGGCTGTAGCGGGCACCGGGCAATGCACCGGTGCGCCGCACGGGTGGGGGCCGGTTTTGGGACCCTGGGGGCTGTTTTTGTTACAGGGCCATTTTTGCAGCATAGATGCAAAATCGGTCCTGTAACAAAATCGGCCGAAAACCGGCCCTGGCAAAGAGCTTTGCGGCACCCCCAAGCCACGGGGGGGGCGAGCACCTTGCCAGGGCCGGTTCTGGTTCCCAGTCCGGCCCTGGTCGAGGCAGGAAATTACGAGGGCCTGTACTGTCAGAATTCTGGTTGGAAAAGGAAGGATGCCAAAGACCTTCCTCAGCATTGTAAGAATGCCAAGGTACCTGGCTGCAAGCTTTTTCGTTCGGTGTTCCATAGTGAGGTTGTAGTCAAACCTCATCCCAAAGCTCTTTATTGGGCTTTTTAGGCAGGGAAGATTCTCCAGACAGGCCGACCAGGAAGTCGGGGCTTTGTTACTGATGTTGTTGCCCAGCAACATTACCTCTGTCTTGTTTCTGTTTAACTTTAGTTGGCAGTTTGTCATCCATATGGCCACTTCCTGAAGAAAGGGGGTCGATTGGAGGTGATTCGAGGTAGAGTCTAGGGAGATTGACATGACTAACTGTGTTTTGTTGGCATAGGAGACAAACAACAGCCCATAGGTGTGTACAATTTCAGCCAGGGGGCACATATGCAAGTAAATGAGGGTGGGGCTCAGGTCTGAGCCTTGGGGCACCCCTATAGTTCAGCGAGAGCCGCTAAGAGTAGCAGTCCTGAGCTAGCACCTTGAAGCTTCTCATCTCCAGAAAAGGGGTGAGCCATTCCAGTGCCCTGCCTTCGATGCCAGCATTAGATATTCTCTGAATGAGTGTGGCATGATCAACCATGTTGTGGGCTGCACTGAGATCTAAGAGAATGATGGCGGCAGAGCCTCCTGGGTCCAATAGTCATCTCAGTGCCTCTACCATAACCAGCAAGGCTGTTTCTGTGCTGTGGTCCGAATCTCATTTGGGTGGGATGGAGGATTTTGGTGGATTTGAGGAAGGCAGAGAGGTGGTTATCGACCTGTTTTTCCAGGAGTTTGGATATTTCTGGTAAGAGGGAGTTTGGACTGTAGTTACCCAAACAGAGGGGTTCGAGGCTGGGCTTCTTTAGTTGTGGTTTAACTACTGTGTGTGTCCAGTGGGGGGGACCTGCCCAGTGATGAGACAGGTTTAGTAAGTCTAGCAAGACGGGGGAACTACTTACAGACCCTAGGCTGAGGATGTGACGGGGAGCCGGGTCTAAGTGGGAGCCATACTTTTCTAGGCTTAGGAGGGCTGTGAGAAGGCTCAGTGTGAGGTTGGAGAAGGCAGAGAGGTTGCCTTATGACTGCTCTGGGGGGATTGGCTGGGTTAGGGCTCATCAAGGATTGGCAAGTCAGAGAAGGAGGAGTATATGTCCATTATCTTGTTTTGAAAGAAGTTTGTCAGGTTATTATTATTCTCCACTGAGGCTTCTGGAGTGGAACTGGCTGGTTTGGGCTCTATAATGGTTTTAAGGATCAGGAAGATTTATTTAGGGGAGTTTGAAGAGTTTTTATTTAGGGGAGTTGAAAGAGTTTTCAATCTTTGCCGAGTAGTAGGAGGATTGGGCGTGTTTTATTTCTGTGTGGTAATTCCTAATATTTTCCTATATTCTGATTTGCTAGCCTTGTCATAGAACTCCTCTCTAAATGCTTGCATTCTTTTTTTAAGGCCATTAGGGGAGGATTAAACCAGGGGATTTTTTGCCTTGCCAGGCACTTTTGTGCCACCTTGGAGTAAGACCATATCTAAGGAGTTGTTGATCTACTCGTTGAACCTGTGGGAGGATAGGGTGATATGGTCAGAGGGTTCAGGTATAGTTGTGTTCAGAGCAGCTGACCAATACTTGAGGTATAATTTAGGCCAGCGTCATTCTAGTTGTCTGGCCGGTGGAAGGGGAGAAGAGGTGAGAGGGGCAGACAGGGTAATGGGGAGTAGAATGTGATCTGTCCAAGTAAGAGGTATGGGATATCCCCCCTCCATATTAGTGGTATTACTGAATGCCCTTTCTCATGGGTGGGGACTTCGACCAATTGCATAAACTGAAAAGAGGCAGGGTAAAAGATTCCTTGAGGCTTCATTGTTGGCATTGTCAGCATGTATATTAAAGTCCCCAAGCAAAGTAAAATTGGCCCTGTTCATGGCCAAACTAGCGACCAGTTCAGGAAAAACCTGTAAGTGTAAGAATGGGCATACGGGTCTGGAGACCTGTACAGTAGGATTACTGAGAGGGTGTAAAAGACTTCCTTACTGATCAAAACCTGGTGCAAGTCTGAAAAGAACTGACATATGCCAAATGACGCTTGATCTAATCATATCCGAGGAAGGAGTGTTGAGCATTGACTCAATAAACCCAACTGACTGGTCGGATCACCACTCCATCTTATTTCCCATCTCAGCATGCGTACAGAAAGCACAGGGCCGTGGGATCAAACCTAAAAACCTGGATTAGAGATACAAGAAACATGAGCAAGGAGGATATTTTCAATGTTTGTCAGAGGAACATCACACCCACAAGGGAAGCTTGAAGTTTATAAGAGTTCAATCAAACAATGTCTGACATAATGGAAGTAGTAGCACCACTTCACCTCAAAAGACTTAGGAACAAACAATTCTAGCTATGTTACAACCATATCCTAAACGAAGAAGGAAGGAGACTCAAACTTGCAGAGAGACAATAGATGCCAGAGCTCTCTGCAATGCATATGCAACAATGACAGGAATTAAGACACACACAAAAATGTGTTTGGAATGCCAAAACTGCATTTTTCAAATAGCACCACAAACCGGCCAGACCAAACCAGGACCAACAATCAATCAGAAACACCTCAATGGAAAACTGTGAGGCATTCTCACCCTTCTTCAAGGACCCAACCAACAGTGAAATGATCCAAGCTTCCTCATACAACAATCCCAGTAGAATAGAAAATTCACTGATAAGACACAACCATATAACCATTACACTAAGACCAAAACTGGGGCTACTAGGAGTGAATTCAAACTCCTAAATGAAGATGAAGTCCATAGAATCATAACCTCAATAAAATCACCCTTTCATTTCAACAACACAATACCCCCTACAATCATAAAGGACTTTGGTCAGATTTTCCCACCCCTCTGGATGAAAATCATAACGTTTCACTACCTCAAGGCACAATTCTAGACTGCCTAAATATTGGGCAAGTGACACATTTCCTGAAAAAAATGGGAGCCTACACAAAAGACGTCAATAATTTTCACCTATGATAAACACCTTCCTTGCAGAACTGTTGGAATATGTGCACACAACCAACTCTGTCAGCACATCAAACAGTTGCAGCTTACTCAACAAGCTCTAAACGGGTTTTGGGCAAGGACATAGCACAAAAACTGACATCCAACACATCATGGATGACATACGGAAAACCCTGAACCAAAATGGCTCCTGCCTACTCATCCTTCCTACCTTATCTTGGTGTACTACATGGTTAATCACAACAACCTTTTAGAGTTAGCAGAAAGCAGCTGTTGTGAAATGTAATCATCTCTTTTCTACATAATTATTCAAAACACATCAAATTAGGTTACACACTATCTAATACGTCCCTGTTCAGACTTGGTGTCCCCTCAGGATCTACCATCTCTCCGACACTGATCTACCTCTACATAGAACCACTGACGTAGATCCTCAAACAGGCAAACCTTTCATACCACATGTGTGCATAAGACATGCAGTTGTAATGAAAGATATCCTCCCTTGGTTGTATCATCCGACATAGCAACACTCTTATGAAAATCCAGACATGGCTGTCATGAAACCACCTCAAACAAAGCTTCCTAAAAACTGAATTCCCACTCATCTCTCAATCCCACAGCTTTTCCATATCAGAATGGATCAACTACTCAAGCACCCTAAATTGCAAATTGTCATCATAAAATGAACAAAGTTCACATGGATAACTCTAGATAAAAACCTGAAACATAAGCTTGTCCATGCGTAATGCATTTCACTGGCTTAACCTCCGTAAGAAGGTGAAACTGTTTGTCCCACCACCAGACTTTAAGACAGCAGTACAATCCCTAGCAGCCTCCATACTAGATTATGGCAGTGCGACCTTAACAGGATTGCTGAAATCAAAAATGACTACACTCAAGGCAAATCTCAATGTCACATTGAGGCTGATCATGGAAAAAAGACTCTTCACACAATCTCTCAAACCTCTCCATTAGCTTTCATTCAAAGCCAGGATAGATCTGAAGATAGGTTGCCTGATGCACAAAGCCTTGCACTATGATACACTAATGTACCTATCACAAAAGCTTACTATCTCAGGGGGCAGCGGTTCACTACAGAGTCAAGTTCCCTTCTTCCTGGACCTCCACAATACAGAACAAGCATTGAAAATGCAATAGGTCCCGTCTTTGATTAAGTTAAAGCCATTTGCTTTGCTAATGGTATTCGATAGCAAAGCAAATGGCTTTAACTTAATGAAAGGCGAGACCTATTGCATTTTTAATGCTTGTTCCTATTGGTCACAGTTACAGTGTCCAGGTCCTGAACGCAGATTCTACACAATATATGGGACACACAACTTAGTTTTCAAATATAAGTCAGAAACGTGAGACGCGAACAACGAGGTCGAAAAGAGAAGCAATGAATAAAATAAGTTTAAGCGCATCAACTTGGGGAGGCTAAGTTGCGCGCTGATGATCTAAAGCTATGGCATGAAGGTCCCAAATTGAGGCAAGTCCCATGCTGTTCACGTCTGAGAATTAAGAGGGGATTCCACTGTCACGAAGAAGGTCTGAAGATGAGGTCTCCAAAGGAGTTAGGGGTGGCGCCATACATAAAAAAAATAAAACACCGTGCAAGCCTGCCTCAAGCGCTCCTCCCGAGCAGCCCTGCCTGCCGATCACATAATCTCCCCGTACCTGAATGTGCCCTTGTGTAACGTAACCGGAGCTCATGTAAAGCGCTCCAATACCTTCAGGTAGAGTTGGCGCTATAGAAATCTGCATTAACAAAAATAAAACACCATGCCAGCCTGCCTCAAGCACTCCTACCGAGCAGCCTGCCTGCCAATCACATAATCTACCCGTGCCTGAATGTGCCCTTGTGTAACGTAACCGGAGCTCATGTAAAGCGCTCCAATACCTTCAGGTAGAGTTCGCACTATAGAAATCTGCATAAAAAAAATTCAAACAGCCTGCCTCAAGCGCTCCTCCCGAGCAGCCCTGCATGCCGATCACATAATCTACCCGTGCTTGAATGTGCCCTTGTGTAACGAAACCGGAGCTCATGTAAAGCGCTCCAATACCTTCAGCTAGAGTTCGCGCTATAGAAATCTGCATAAAATAACAAGACAATCATGGGATGCTGAAAAAAACATTGGTCTAGCCTCCCTGCTCAACCCGACTCTGATAGTCTGATTTTGGGAGAAGAAGCTCTTTCAACCCCTGCCGCGAGCGAAAGCAAACAGGCAAAGATTCCTTGTGCCATCTAAATGTAACAAGCGCTTAAAGACAACGGCCACGGCGAGCGTCACAAACAGGAAGGGGAGTGGCCACCTACAATAATACACAAGTGGGAGGGGTGGTGGGAGTGTGGCCAAGAGCAGGGACACTCAGCGTTTACCTTGCGGGAGTGAGTGCGATAATTACAAACAGATGTCGCCAAAGCTTGCTCCCGCAAGGGAAATGCCAAACGTGCACGCATTGCAATTGAAAGCAATGCAAAGCGTGCACGTTTTGGGGCATAAAAGCTGATCGATTCCAAGAGGTCCCCATCCTATGCAGCGCATGCGCGCTGCGTAGGCTTTACCTAAAAAGAGCGCATATATCCAAACCTTCTCAGGGTCTGCCCCAAGAATCTGGAAGTCTCTCCTGGCGGTAATTTGAACAAACCCATCAACCATTGTTTTCAGGAAGGTGGTTAAAAAAATCTTACCCAATAGTTTCCTACCATAACTGATTTGGAACAGGGCTGAATCTTGCCATCTGGGTGACTGAATAGCAAGTATCTTGTGTTGTGCGCTGTTGCGCCACCAAGAAGACAACCAAAAATGAAGGACAGATGTTGTTTTTTATATTGTTGCTCTGAATTGCGTGATTGTGGCTTCATACCATATGCTATGTAATGGGACACGGTATTTCAACGTATGGCGCTCTGATCCTTTTGGGTCATAATCGCGCTTTATAAAACTCTCTAAATAAATAAATACATAAATAGGTGTGTAATGCATATACCATAATGCATTGCCTACGGAGGACAGGAGCAAATAATGTTTCACCTCAAAGTAGCCCATTCCCATTTTATCAGCGAACTTTTTGTTTGTGCACTGCTTGACATAAATATACTTGTGATAACCGTTTGCAGTACTCCACCATATTCTGCTTTCTTTCCTTCACTTTAACGCAAAAATGCTTGTCAGGTCAGCCTACAGAACACTTTTTAATTTCAATTATGACTTACTAATTTGTTTAACAACTTTGGGTACAAATAGTCCCTCATATGTAAAGTACCCTTGTCAGATCCAAATTGATGTTTTTGGTACTCAGATAAAATGATAGGAAGCCCACGATCCCCATATAAAAAAACTGTCTGAAATTTGAATGTAACCATGCAATTGCCACCTTTCTGTAAATACACCATGCTTGTGTGCAAGCTGCTTAGAGCAATAGATTTTGTGTCAAAGTCGACTTTTAAAAAAGTGGTGGCATTTTCAGTACTCATACAAATCACACGAGACCCGCAGTTCCAACAACCAGTAAAGAAAAATGTTCTCACCCTAAAAATGCAGCAACTGAAAATAAATGCTGTCTATCTATGCCTTTTTTCCAGTACTTAAATTAGGTGTCCTTTCCAACTACATTCGAAAATATGTCTTCTATCAAACTTCTTTCAAAACAATTAGGGGGGAGGTAATTTTACTCATTCCTGGAACACCGATATATGGAAAGGCATTCCCACCTCCCTACACCAAATGGCCTTCACAAATCACCCACAAATTCTAAAAAAAAATATGAAAGCAGATATCTGTTTGGTTACCCACTCCACATTTCCAGAATACAAATCCATATCCTTTGGAAGAAAATAGACAACACTTTGGAAAACACAATTTCCAGTTTCAACCCAGAGGATGAGAGATCAAAGCTTCTAAAGAGAAATAAAAGAAAATATCTGGATAACAAAGTGAACAGAGCCATCAACCAACAGGATCCTGTGAACATCAATCATCTGCTGAACAATAACAAGAAAATTGTTGGTTGCAGAGCCAACAACGTCTAAGGGAGGAAGAGCAGGCCATTCTGCATGTGGAATCTCTAGTGTGGAAATTTTCCACACACGCAGAGGAAAGAAGACGGTAAACATCAGGTTCTACAGTGAGATCATCCCGGGATGTACTCATTTGAGAAAACCAGAATGATTAAACACCTTCAAGACATGCTCCTGAGTGAGTACTGTGAAGTGCAAGTGGTAGAAGAGGCAAGAGGATGCATGGTATGGGAAAAAGGTTCCACCAGAAGTTCTGCAAGCTACAGAGACCAAAAAAGCCCAAACGTTGGAGATGTTTTCAACTTACTGCAACAAATACAAGAAAATCATTTGTTGAGGATTAATTAATACATCATCCTTTTCTTGTATGATAAGCCAGCATTTAAAAAACATCATAAAACCTTCTTCACAAATTTGGAGAACTGCAGAAAATTGCAAAAAAAAACCACTGGTTCAAAAAGGTAAAAATGAACAGATCATAACATGGAAAAACATTGGTTAAAAAAGTAAATGGGTTGAAAACAATGTAAACAATTTTAAAACATAAGAGCAAAAACACCACATGATAAACCAAACACAAAGGGTTCACTACATTAACCAAAAATTACAAAAAAACACACACAGAGAGTAAAACAAAAACACCCATGACAGTGAGGTTTGGCTGTCTGAGGAATGTTGATGTAGCACTTCACAAAGCCTTATCCCAACCCCAGCAGTGCAGGGCAAAAGGCCATGCACAAAAGAGATTGACTGCATGCTGTGGATAAGGCACTTGCCAAAGATTGAAATATGAAGCATATGATCAAAAATTCCCACCACAAAAGAAAAGTTACATTTATAGTTATCTTTGATTTTAAGGCCATGACATATGTTTAAGAAAACATCACAAAAAAATGGAAAAAGCACAAGTAAAGTCAAGTCATGGATACAAATACATCTAAAAACCACTGAAATTCACCAGCTACGCTAAGGTAAACTAACCATAACTCACACCCATGTCATGCAATTCTTATGATCTGATATATGCAGGCTTCCCTGTTTTCAGTTTCTATCTTTGGTCAATTCTGGTGTGGTTTTTTCAGTATTTTCAAGTGACTTCAATACCTTAAAAAAACAGTGGTTATCAGCGGTTACACATTTTTGCGCCATTAAAAACAACAGAAAAAGTGTTTTTCAAGTGTTTATGAAACGTTTTGCTTTTATTATTGCTTGCTTTCAGCACTGATAGTTCATGGTATATAGACAGTGTACGTACAGTGTTTATGAGTTCCAAATACATTTTTACAAATCAAACTTGTTGTAGTACACAACACAATACTTCTTCAGTGAATCTTTGGTCATGCGCGCTTGCTCTTTTCTTCCCATTTAAACTTTTATCTGTGAAAGGCCCTCTCAACATTGGCACTTGAGACGGGCAACACCAAAACAGCCAGTACACAATTTGCTAACTCTGTCCACTGACATAGCCTTCCATGCCAATACTGGTGCACCTGAAGATCGTGATTTTCTGGGGCAGGTTCTACGACAAATGCTTTGAACTGGGCACCTATGCCCTCAGAGTTATTGAAGCGGTCAAAAATGAAGCAGCACTTTTGAAAGTCCTGAGCAAATTCCCCTTTATGAAAGGGATCTAGAACTTGTGCAGTGAGGATTCATTGACTTCAAAAGCCATGGTTGGTGAAGGGACATTTTTATGCATCACTGCAAGCGATTTCTTATACATTGTAAAATAAAATTTCCTGAATTGCTCCTCAACATTTCTCTGCTTACCAAGTGGCAAGCACTCTAACGTGGAACTAGTTGCAGTGCCAAAGTCTTTAAAAGTGTCGCCCAGCCTACTCTCAAGGAGATTTTGTACATCTATACCAATTACGCTGAACACTTGGCAGACAAGGTTGTTTCCAGACTCTAGTGATTTTATTATGTCCACTACAGCAGTCATGTTTTCCTATAAAAATCTAAGAATGCAGTAGAGTGTACTTTTTTCAGATCACTATCAATATTCAACCGAAGATCCTCACATTTCTTGCCTTTGGTATGATCACTCAGCAAAAATTCTGTAAATGGTTGCTACATGCATAATATAGCATTCACGGCCTCTAGGACTGAGGACCACCAGCTAAATGACACAGTTATGATGACTCTTTCTTTGATGCAATACAAAGCACAAAATGAGAAATATTTGTGTTTTTGTTCCCGCACATAACAGAAAGGTTCACCAGAATGGACTAAAAGGTCTATAGCATGTCTTTATTGAGTCTTAAGATTGTAGAGATGCTTTCAGCATACCATCTAGCGAGTGGCAAGCATCTCTTATAAGGAAGCATTTCAGCTCAAGTATCAATTTTGACAGGTCATCATACAACTTTTTCATAAACATTGCTGAATCACTGCAAATACAAGCAATATCACTCCAATCTTTGTTGAATTTGGTAAGAACATTTTGCAGCAGCATTTCAAGTGAATCTGCATTTCATGTTTTTCCAAAAGTCTGGTGTCATGTTTCTACCACTATCCCAGATATTTGGTGACAGCACTCTTTTCACATATACCTGTCATTGAATGTTCAAAGCCTAGAGTGTTTGGCAATTCACCTACTATCAATACTGACTAACTAGAAAAGTGGGCTGATTTTACCCATTCTCTGTGGGCAAATGTGATGGTATATATTAGGAAAGATTCTTATGAAACCAGCCATTTTACCTATCAGCGAAAGAATCAAACGTAGCCAAAAGATTTGTTATTTCCTAATTCACTACATTTAAAAAAAGAATTAAACAAGACCTAAAACATGCTTCTAAACCCTGCATCTTTAGGCCAAAAACCACAAATCTAGAAAAAGCAAAAGAAGAAGAAACAATAGATTAGTGACATCCCTAAACAACAAAACTCAAGCAGAATAATGTTAGCCCAGTCTTTCTTGCTGCAACCTTGTATAGCAAAGTTATACTGCATTGGCCCCTAAGAAAGAAATAAAAATGACTCTTTCACCTTCCTTTCCCCTTTCTATGAATGGCATTTAGTTTGTGGTTGTGCAGGTGTTTTTTCAGTGTTTATATGTTTACACTGGTGAGGGCTATTTCCATTTCTGTGGGGTTTTATCAGGTAGTATAGGTTTAAACCTAAAACAGGCATCCACCACCCACTTCAGGAAGCCAGCTCTTGCTGTACCCGGCCTTCAGCTGTGCACAGAAGGGGAGGACCACAGGCAACCAACCTCTGCTGCACCCAGCCTATGGAGGTACCCAGTGGCAAAGCCACAGGGTGAGACCTCCAGCAAGCTCCTGTGACTAACCCAAACAGGCTTTGTTCATGTGCACATTGGCTATGCACAGTGGGACTTGACCTGAGAGATGGCAGCCAACCCACCACAGGCAGGCAACCCGCACTGCACATAGACGTTGGCTACTGGCAGCTAGGTTTGACCACAGGGGTTGGCCTCTGTTGAGCTCCTGCCTTTTAACTCACCATGGGCTAACACTGCTGCATAGGCTAACTTTCTCTTGAGATGTCTGCATTGATGCCATCAATTATGTCATTTTATATGTCATCAGTGATGCTAGAGGCCAAGTACTTTGGATAATCGTTGCAGTACAATACCTATCTTTCACTTCCTCATTTTCACACAGTCTTACTCACTCACCCATTCACTGTTTCATTCATTCATCTTTCATCCTATCCATTACTGTAACTCAGCCACTCGTTCTCAATGACATACAAAAGATATGTATTTTCCTATTTTAATAAACCGTAAATGTTCGTTCAGAAAATAACCTTTTATTTGCTTTAGTAAAAGTGCTTTTGTGTATTTGCCTTTTTAGACAACACAAAACGAAAATGCAACTTGAACAATGGGAAAAGAACTGAGTAAAAGATATGTATTATTTACAAGTTTTCTGGTGAAGAAGCATCTAATTTTTCTGTGCCCCTGTACTTTGCTCTTCTCCTGAGGTCTCCTTGTGGCACACCAAGGAATGCAATTCCACATCTGCGAAGCAAGGACCAACCTGATCTTGTTCCTCCTGAAAATGTTTTTTGGCAACACTGCTCCTCGAGTGATGGCATGTCACATTGCTGAGGAAAATACAGTTGTCTCTTCAGTGTGTCTTCTTCTCTTTGCAGCATTGAACTGATGCATTAAGTTGCTTGTTCATTGAGGATGCTCTGAAGCTGTTTTTTTCGTGACTCCCTCTGCTCAGCATCTTCTTGCACAAAGCACATGTTATGTACTTCAAATATATTTTTGTTTTCGCCGGGTGAATGTGTGAAAACATTTGAGGCAAAGGATTCTGTCTGTTCTCCATGTTCCTTTGATTTCCCCCTCCTGCTCTGCCTATTTAGAAGCAATTGCAAAGAAATATAACGTTTTGGATCCCGAAACCAGAAAAGCACAGCAAAAAACTACACCTTCTTCTTTTCTGAAGAGCACTCCCATGTGACTGCAATGATCTGCTCAAGATAGTTAGGAACATTTTAAGTGTGGAGTGATATATTCTCAGGGACTAATCAATTCCCTTCAATGTGCCATAATAATCTGAAAAATCAACAAGGCTTAACATGTGGAAAATTGAAATACATCACTATAGGTATTAGTTTAAAGCTGCACTTAGGTAACCCCTACCTCAAACAAAATACTCCAACCTGTTTTCCTACCAAACACAACTTTTTAGAAATATACGGTTTTTCCAGCATTTGGTTTTGGGTTCATAGTACTTTGAAACGAAGTCCTTTCTCTGCAACTGAGAGACCCATGGACTTAGAAGCTGACTTGAGACATGGCAGCTTTGTTCCTACTAGAGGAGCAGGAGAGGAACCACGAATTATGAAAAAGCAAAAATGAAAAAGAAGACATCTGATTCTTTGAACACTCTGCACTGTGAAAAAACAAGCCTATGGCCTGTAGAAAAAGGAGCACAATGTTTGGAGAACACCATTTTAGCTTTCACCCCAGGGACTCAGAGAGGAAAGCATCTGGTATAAACTTGGGTCTATATTGATGAAACCTTTGTATTGCTCTTGTGTCATGGAAGGCAATGCAAGGACAATGAACTGCTTTGGTAATATTTACAACGCCACGCAAGCCTGATTTTTGTGGCCTTGCGTAGCTTTGTAAAGAAATGTAACATAAGGCAGTTGCTTGTGCTGCATTACATTACATTTTAACTTGAGAGGTGTTCCAAGGGTGAAGCAAGGGCGTTCCCATGCTTTTACCCATGGATTTTGGTGCATTCCCAGATTTACAAACAGTTATTAACATGAGAATGCATCAAAATGCTATGCCTTCTGAAGTGATGCGTAATAAGGAGAAACATCAAACATTCTCCTTGTTATTTCCTCCTTCATTGTGTGCTGAAATCTGTGGCACATGTAGAAAGAGTAAAATGCCTCTAAGACTTGTTATAATTCAGGAAGGTGTACCTTCCTGCACAAAAGCAATCCTTCCTGTAACGCAGCCACCCATGCACTATGGTGCAATGGTGCCTGTGATGGCCCTAGTCTGCCCAACACTGCCCTACCACATTTAGAGAGTAGAAATGCTCCACATCTTTGTAAGTATGAAGAAATTCTACTCCTTACCTCAGGAGTGGCCGGTATGCTGGAGGAGCAGGGGGGCGGACGTTTGGGAGGGCGGGAGAGGGGCACTAGGGCTTACAGGAGGGATAAAAAAAATAACAAATTTACCAGCAGCTGTTCTGCTACTGTTCACCTTGTCAAGAAAGGCACATGCACCCAGAATGCCCTGCAGCTAATCCTGAAGCTGCTCTTGCGCATGAGAGCAGCTTCAGGATTGACCTAAGCACCCTTGATTTGTGCTCCACGACAGACTGTGAGTCTGTGCCTGCTCTGTCCACCCCAGCTGCATTGCTGGGTTGGAGAGAACTTTCACTGTGCATGATGGTTTGGCAGGCCTGAGACAGCTGGCCAATCCATCATGCACAGTGATGGGAGTGCCCTACCACTCCCCTCAGTGCCTGTCACTACCAGGCCCTGCCCCTAAGACTCAGCAGGAAAGAAAAAATAAAACGAGTGTCGGTTTATTTTTCCTTTAGTGCCGTTTTTTGGGGGGGGCGATGCTCCTCTGCCATAGTGGAGGAGCAGCTGCTGCTTTCCCTTTCATGCAACTCAGCATAGCAACTTTGCTTGAAGCCCTGCATTGAGTGAAAGTTTAGTATATGTGCCCAAAAAATGTCTGCACAACAATATGGACAAAGTCAGCAAGCAGCAGGATCAAGAAAAGGTTAGTTATCTGCAGTGGTAGAGCAAGAAGATGATGTAATGCAAATGGTACCAACTTGAAAGTGCACATGACCACACCATTCCGGAAATTGTTCACACATTCTAGAGGATAGAAGAAAGTAAATATTTGAGAGGTGTCTTATAATTAGTGCTGCGAGGACCTGCAACATGGTCATGCCATGATGTAATCTTTTGGCACAAGTGAACTGATCAATCACCCATGAGCAATGAACTGAAACAAACACTCCCAAACAGAAATGAAAAGCTGCAAAGAGAGGAAGAGAATGAGGAAAGAGTTCCACCTAAAGTACTTCAAGCTGAGGAAGACAAAGAAGACCCGAACTTACAGATGGCCTCAAAGTACTGCATTAAATGTAAAAATGTTATCTGTTCTGGTGAGAACCGTCATCCCTCAAACTATGAACCAGCAACAGAAGTAAAAAAAGAATTTAAAAACTGTTCCAAAATGAGAATAAAACACAAAAGACAAAAAACTCACAAAAATAGTAGAGCGCCACATCAAAGGCTGTGCACAGTAGGTTTACCTGCCCCCTGTTGGCTGGGTGCAGGGCTGTGACTATTGGTCTAACTCTGCTGTGCACAGCTAAATACACAGACATACTATATAGTTGATGAATTTATCGAATTTTAAAGAAAGTACCCTGAAGTAAAAGTAGAGTAATTCAGTAACAAAATAATTACCATTCCCCTTATTCGGTATCTAAAATACTGAAAAACATATAGGCAAAAACGAATCCTCACTTAGCATGTCATTTCTCAAATTCTTTTTACACATATAGGGCCATATGTATCAAACCCGCATTTTGCGAATCTCAATTAGCGATTTTTAGCGAATCGCAAGTTGAGAATCGCAAAACGGGATGCATATAAAAAATCGCAATTAAATTGCGATACCGTAAAAATCGCTGTTTATTTGCGAGAAGTGAAATAGCGATTCCTTATCTGAAAAAATCGCAAAATTGTGAAATTCGCAAATTAGAGAATCGGAAACTCAGGTGCAGCATGATGACATCACAACCAGGAAGTGTGACTACCCATGCTGCACCTGAGTTTTTGAAGCACTGTGTGAGAGAAGGAATGGAGGTGAGGGAACTCTGCAGTGCAAGAACCAATGGCAGACACTGGAGACATGGCCAGCCAGGAGAAACAGCAGCCGGGGGAAACAGGCAGGAAGAGAAAACATACGTTTTCAGAAACTGAATTGGAGGTCCTGATACAGGAAATGGTGGTAAGCCACAAAATGCTTTTTGGGAAGAAGTCCCTGCAGCGCCGGATCAGGTCAGACATCCAGCGCAAAGTCAATGCAGTAGGTGTCACCCACAGGAGCGTGGAATATCTAAGAAAGCACTGGTATGACATGCGCCAGCGCTCCAAGGAGAAGGTGGCTGCCAGGTTGGAGCAAGCAAAGAAGACTGGTGCTGGGTCCTCCACCGCCACTGACTCCACACCACTTGAGGAACTGGTTGAGGGGACCCTGCTACCAGAGAGTGTGATGGGCGTGTCCGACCTGGACAGCTCCGACCCCCCAGCACCAAGACAAGGTAAGAAGCATGCCATCACCCCCCTGATACTCCCCAACTACCCCCACACACCCAGTAGCGACCCATGGGCAGAATCAGACAAACACTCCAGTGCAGGTACCCAAGCACACACAGCAATGCATTATGGGAGATGTAGTCACATGCACATTACAGTGGTGCATTTACACCCAGCCAGTCCCTAACAGCATATGCACATCAGGAAAGGCAAAATACAGACTGACACTACCCATGTAAATCCAAACAGTGAAATTTAATGCATGAGAAGTGCAAGTCTGGACAGAAAATTAATGTATGCATTTACGTCCACAGCACCATCAGAAACACAGGAACTAGCCAGAGGAGGTGATGATGAATCCCAAAACCCAGAGGCACCAGGGCAAGAGGAGGAAACGGAGAAGGAGGACAGCCCAGTATTCCCTCCAAGACACCGCAGGCGTATTGTAGTGCCACCACTGCCCCCATTGGAGGATGAAGGCCAGGACACAGATGGCGATGTAGTACCAGTCCCAGCACAGCCAGAGCCACAACACCGTGCTGATCCTATCCCGCCAGTTCCAACAAGGTGCAGGGCACGTTCATCCACCAGTGGAGCAGCCCCTACAGAGGACACAGTCTTCGGCGGGCTGGAGGGCCAAATGTTGGCGGTACAGCACCTTCAGGCAAAAAACATACGCACATCACAGAGGGAGGTCAGGGCTGGCTTCATGGGCATGACGGGAGGCCTGGAGGCACTCTGTGCGGAACTGGGGAAAGATCGTGCAGCTAGTCACAGGTAGATGCAGCGCCTAGACCTGTACACACGGGCAGTTAACCGGCTGGCCTCAGCAACAAATGTGCTGTCAAGGGGAAGCATACGCATGCAGCGTGAGGTGGCACACAACAGCCAGGACGTGGCAAGGGCCCTGGTACAGATCACATCTGCTGTGGATGAGCTGCGGGCAGCTCGCACTACAGGACCAGAAGTCCTCACTCTGACCGATGAGGACGCACAATCAGCCAGGAGCAGCATCACCCCCCCACCCCCACCTGGAGAGGCGCCGTAGTGCGCGTCACAGCAGGGCAACTGGGACATGTGAGGAGGGCACTCGATACAGTTCACATGGACACTTGCTCCGGATTGTTCTATCGCACTGTGATAATAACATGTGCTGTGCATTTGACTATACAGTGTTGGGAACACAGGCTGTGTGCCATCATTTCACCTGAATCAAGGAAATAATACACTGCCTCCCAACTTATATTTAGCATTCTGTCATATATTCTTACCTAGAAATAGTTGCGTGTACTCTCATCCCGCCTCTGGCGCCCAGCAGCTGCACCAACAACACCGGCTGGCATGCGCCCTGATGCTGGTCCCTCATCATCGGATGAATCCGATTCACTGAGCTCCACTGGGGTGCCTTTCCTGGTGGCGATGTTGTGCAGCATGGCACATGCAACCACTATCTTGCAACAGGTCTGAGGGCTGTATTGTAGTGCCCCTCCGCTCTTATGTAGGCATCTGAATCTGCTCTTGAGGATCCCGAAGGTCCGCTCAATGGTACTCCTGGTTGCTGTGTGGGCACTGTTGTACCTCCGCTCCCCAGCATTGGCAGGATTCAGGTAGGGAGTCAGAATGAAGTCACGGACCGCATACGCACTGTCACCTGTGGGGTGGGAGGAATATGGTTAA
Organism: Triturus cristatus; assembly: GCF_964204655.1. Lineage (NCBI taxonomy): Eukaryota > Metazoa > Chordata > Amphibia > Caudata > Salamandridae > Triturus > Triturus cristatus. The sequence goes on along the minus strand of NC_140589.1, from coordinate 632,748,464 downwards.
ACACTGTCCTGACAATGCTATCCTTTACTTGTGTGTCCTTTGTACAAATGCATTTACCTAGTAGGTATCCCTCACCAAACTCCCCACGACGGTGTATCCCACTGTGATGGAAGATGAATGCGTTGTGCGTACTGCCTGGGTATTTTGCGACTATGTCGGTGATGATGTGCTTGGCAATACACACCACCTGTATGTTCAGGGAATGGTAGGATTTGAGATTCCTGAACACATACTCGTTCTGGGAAGGGGGGGATATTGCGACATGTGTCCCATATATGCATCCAATGATGTGGGGAAATTCTGTTATTTGATAGAACTCCTGCTTGGTCTGGTCTAGTGCCTGTGGTGTGCTGGGGAAGTGGATGTGGTGATGCAGCCTCTGGAGCATGGCATCAAGGAACGTGTGGAAAAAGCGCAACAGTGCACTCTGTGAGACCCCTCCTGCTGAGGCTATCACCCTCTGGAAGCTACCTGATGCCAAGAGATGCAGTGAGCACAGGACCTGTATGTGGGTGGGGATGGTGTGTGTCCTCTGTGTGCGGTGTTCAAGGATAGGTTTGAGCTCCTCAATTAAATCAAAGATGCTCTCTTCATCCAGCCTGAAGTTTGTATGGGTCTCCTCCGCAGTGTGCTGGAACAGGGTTATGCGCGCACGAAAGATCCTCTCCTGGCGTCTCCTCCTCTGTGCAGCAGCTCTGATTCACAGCCTCCTGGCTATCACATACAGCTCAGCCATTGTGGAAAAATCTGTTGCATTGTGGGCCTACTTAAATAGTTTGCACCTGGTTACCACCTGCTCAGATTTGGTAGTAATTGTGATTCTCTAAATTGCGAATATGATGAAGTCGAAATTTGCGATTTTTTCATACATTTCATTGCGATTAGCAAAATTGCGAATTTTAAAATTGCGATTTTCACAAGGAGCTAATCGCAATTTTGGCATTCGCAACAATATTCGCAGATTATCTGTTTTGCAGTGTGATTAATCGCTATTTTAGCGATTCCTTATATTTGCGAAGCGAGAATTTCTCATACATCGCGTTTAGCGAAATTTTGGTCGCAAACGCTGTTTTTTGCGATTCGCAGCGTTTGCGCTTAAAATTTAACTTCATACATATGGCCCTAAATCTATTCTTGTGATATACACACAATTTCCAGGCAATAAAAAAAATACAATATTTAACATTGAGATACACAATTTGACAATAACATACATTATGCATATGCAAATACAAAAACTCTTTACAATTGTCAAATATTATTAGAAAACAAATAGTTTTATGCAAAGACTCCGTCTAATCAAATAGTAGTGACCAGTGAACATGCTTCCTACTAGTTCGATAATAGTGAAGCTTGTTTGTAATTCCAACCGAACTTTCATTCCATCAGTCCTTAAATCTCAGCCAACCCATTGCTACATCCCTCAGTCTATTGTCATACAAAGGGTGGGCTTCAATAGCAAGGACCTATAGTGTGAATGTGAACATTTTCAGTCACCATCTGAAAGCAATGAAATTCAAGGGGGAAAATCAAACATTAATTCCAGCAGCTGATGGGAAAACAGACAGTTAAAAGTTAAGAGGAACCACAAAGGTTCATAGTAAACAGAAGAATCAGAAAATACTCTACTTGATGAGCTCACCAAAAATAGAGGGAGTTAGAAAAATCCAACCGGTCGTAGGTCTAAACCCTTGCAAGAAGTACCGGTGTGCCCAAAACCACATTCATCAAGTAAAGGCCAAAAAGGGCTGTCACCCAACATATCTCCACCCCAAAACACAGTTCCCTATTTATGTGGGGGAAAGAGTAAAGTCTCCTTAGTAAGCCCCGCACAGAAATAAGTGAAAGAAAACCAAAATGTACTCAACTGCGGGTACTGCACCCATGACATTGATAGCGTAGATTGTGCCTAAAAAATGTATAATATGATTCAACCTTTCTATAACCATCACTAATAGGGTCTGGCCCTGTTCCCATGCTGATTTCTTCTTGACTCAGGTGATGGATCTCTGTCACTGTATTTTGATTCAAGGAGCTATTTTGGCATCACTAACAAATTTCAAGTGCAATTTCAAGTTCAGTCAATGATAAAAGTTTGGATAACTTTTAAAAGTTTTATTCTCCATAAGAGACTAGTAAGTTTATTTTTATTCTTTTATTTAAATTAGTCATTAAATCTTCAGAGGGTTTACATAAATCTCATAAAATGGTAGGTTAGAAACAGATTTTTTTAAAGTAATGCATAAAGCACTTCCATAAAGGAGTTAAATCCCTAGTCTAAAGATCAGGATCAAAGTTCAAAGTTAGTGGAATCCATGAACAGTTCAAGTTCAAAAAGAAAAGAGTAAGCACAACAACATAAAGCTAAAACCCAAAGGAAAGCGGCAGAATTTCCCAAAAAGAGTAGTTTATGAAACTCAACTGAATCTCAGTAATGTGAGCAAATGATCATACAGTTGCAGTAGCATTCTGTAAAAAAATAATACATCAAAATAAAGTAAGATGAACAGGAGCAGCAGTAGCCACAACCTTCAGTCTAGGACAAGGGAATATAAGAAAGCCTTGCCACTAACTATGAACACACACTAATATAAAAGACATGAAAATATGTTGCAGACATTGTAGCAGGTTTTGTCCTCTCTGAACCAATCGATGGCAGCACTCCCTTATGAGCAGGTTCATCTCTTCGTTTCCCATGAAATAACAGGTAACTTGCAAAGTTTTATCACAAAGTTAGCTACAGACATTCTTGCGTACAGTTCTGGAAACTGAGCCTCATATCCCATAGGAATTAAACGCTGGATGGCCTTCTAAATTTTAAATGTTTCACTGCGTGAACAATGAACTATACTAAAGATGAGAAACATCAACTTGTAAAACCACTGTTAGGAAATGTATTCCATTTAACATGAACATGAATTATTGTTTAAAATGTGAAACTATTCTATTCAAGCATTATGTGAGACATGAGAAAATAGAAAGTTCTTGTCATTTGCGAATAACATGTTGCTTATGAAAAGTAATGCATTTGTTAAACCGGATAATTTCTGTAGTCAAAATGAATATTGCTAAGCATGTCACTTTAAGATCAAACTTCAAAATTACTCTTTGCACATTTCAGAACGTGAGGTTCACTTTTAGTTAAAGAAAACTTGCTCTGTAACATTTCAGTGGCCTATACAAATAGTTATGACTGCCTGTTGCCGTTTGCACATTTTAAATGCATGTAATTTCAGCTTTGAATTTTACATTAATCATTGCACATTTACTGTTAATCTAAATAATTTTCATTATAATTTTTGGACCATATCAATATCCATATAGGTCTCTGAGCAAAAGGCCCCATGACAGTGAGGGAAAGTGAAATCATCCCATGTGAGCCCTCGTACCAATATATAAATAACTTACAGAGTACACTCGACTGTGCTGGCAGTAACCCACATCTGCCTTCTCTGATTAGTGTCTAAACACAAAACACGGGAGACTAATTAACTATACTGTAAAACACATATCTAGAATAGCAGGGAAATAATAGGCCCTTTGCTCATAATAGACGTATTTCCTGAGTAGCCAGGAAGAGTGAGTTTCCTGTGTTAAATTGGGGAAGGCAAAACTTCCCCACCACCCATATTATGCCTCAACTTCTGAAAGGTCTGAGATACCCTAGGACGCCACCAAATTGTGAAGCCATAACTGCCTGGCCTAATGCCTGATGCACACGGATGCCATCCTTCACCATTTCTCAAAACGGCTGCAACTGTATCCCGGCATCTTGAAAGAGTGTGGAAGAGGAAATAATAGCTAAAACCTGTGAATAACAAAGCGTTACTCTGCCTAGGATGCGAGAAAAAGAACTCTGAGTAAATTTCCCCTAATGGGAACTGTGAATATGTGTAATGTTGGGGAACAAGGAGGAAACAATTGCGCCAGATTGGTTGATACCAGGTTAAAAGCTGCCATATTGTTGTGGTAAACGGGTGTCCGGGTGAAAAAACCTTTTCATGTCTGCTTTGGGACCCTTATAAAGAAATGAGGCCATCAAGGTAGAAAAAACATAAAGATTGGGTGAAGACATCAACATTGTTTACATTTCTAGATCAGAGGTGACTATCATAAAAGTATAACTCAAATGCCATTTTGAATCATTTTATGAGGTGTACCCCATTATATCAACGAATAAACATGTTCAACAGTACTACTCCCAGGAATTCGAATAAAACAGGCTCAAGGCAAAAATAAAGCCAACAACTCCTCCTCCATGATGAGGCATGTATTGACAGTATTAAACACCCGAATGAATTTTGCCTCCAATTTCCGTGATAACGTTTCTGCATTAGATCCTCTGTTTTCAGGTCTTATCTTGCCAATTACCGTCCAATGTATATCAATCAGATATGATGTCTTTTTCTATATAATGTTGCACCAAAGGAACCATCATCACTTTGCATGTCAATCGTGATCTATTTTGAAGGATGCGTTTTTTAATCCGTTGAGTAGCCAACCCTATATTTGTGTTCTGACAGGGGCATGTGATAGCATAGACAACATGGTCACTGTTACAATCACTATGACATTTGTGTGTGTGTGTGGAAAACTCCATTGATAGTAATTTTCTTACTGTTCTTTGTGTACTGACAGACCAAACAGCCACAACATTTGTAATAACCAGTAACTTCTAGATGGTTCTGTAGTGTATTTTGAAACTTTTTCCCCACAGGTATAGTTGCTGTAACAAGGAATTGTCTTAGATTTTTTTCTTCCTTAAACAGAAATTTCAGTTCAGAGATTCCTAGTTGTTTCAGTACTGTCCAATGTCTTCTAATGGTTTTGTGGATCCTGCTAGAGATAGGGTCATATGTCATTACACATGCATGTTGTGTATCCTGCTCCCTATTCTTGGGGACCAAATATGTTTCTCTGGGTGTGAACCAAGCTCGTTTATGTGCTTGTCTCACCAATTTTCAAGGGTGTTTTCTCAGTATAGGTTTATTGCTTAGCACTAAGACATTCACAAAGCAGTCTGTCTTCCTGCAACAACTGCTCCTGATCCTTAGGAACTGTCCATAAAGCAAGACCTCTTTCAATTGTTGTGGGTTAAAGTTAAATAATGTAATGGGTATTCCTATCCGCTCATTTAACATAAAGGGGGGTGCGTAACTTCTGTTCCTCATGGAAAGCTTCCAAGTCAAGAAAATGTATCCTATCTTGGTCCTATCTTTTGACCAATATATCGTAAAGATATGTAAGCCAGGTCATTATGAGTTTCATGAATGGATTATTAGCACTGTATATGAACTTCTCTTCGAAGTATGACATATACATGCTCGCTAATTCGGATGCAAAAGAACAACCCATAGCCACCCCGTTAGTCGATGGTGAAATCAGTGGGAACATCCACTGTACCTGGCCTTGTGTCCAATACAGCATTCAATATAGTTAATGCTTCCATTTCTGGGATATTGGTATATACTGATCCCACGTCGAAGCTCACTAACGCATCTTGTTCAAAACTGACTGGAAGGTTCTCAATAAGATTGAGGAAGTGCATTGAATCCCTTACATAATATTTTATGGTGGGAACAAAAGGTTTCAAGAAGCAGTCAAAGTACTGGGAGATTGGGTCCAACAAGGGCAATATATTGTTTACCCTTTGTATGGTGATGGACTAAGGAATGTAGCGACAGAGTGACTGAGATTGAAAGACTGATGGAATATAATTTCTTTTGGAATTAAAAACAGACTTCCCTTTCATCGAAGCAGTAGGAAGCATTTTCACTGGTCCCTACTAATTGTTTAGACAAGGATTGTGTATAAATCAACTATTATTTTTATAATGATTTTTGTTGCTAGTATAGCGTTTTTGTATATGTATAATGTATGTTATTGTCAAATGGTTTATATCAATGTTGAATATTGTGATTTGTTATCACCTGGATTCGTATATACACACCACTAGAATAGATTTAATGAGCAAAATGAAATTTAGAAATTACATGCTAAGAGAAGATTGTATTTTGGATACTGGACGAGATGAATGGTAATTATTTTGTTTATAGGGTAGTGCTCAGTTTATTTTTTAATTACTCTCCTTTCCCATGAAGGTACTTGAACATGATATTAATTCATACCCTGGAGGGGGTACATTTCTGTATTATTTGGTGTGTTTTACTCCTTGAAACCCCATGCTTGTTTTGATGTATAACTAAATTCCAATCAAAGTGGGGTTTGGTTGCCCAGCAAGTGGTGGGCACTGGGCTAGGCTGGAGGTGTGGCCCTGAGGTGGTGACTTGAATGGATCCTATGTGATGGATAAACAAGAGTTGATTGCTTATTTTCTTGTCCAAAGAGACCATGAATTATCAGCTTAAGCAACATTACTAATTTTGTGGCCGCAGTGGCAGCGGTGGTTTCTGCATAATGGCACTGGGGATCCTCCCCCTGTCTGTCCTTTCTGTGCCTCCCTCTTATTTTAAGACAAATTTCCTCTCCTTTTTGTGCCTAAATTTGTTGTTGTTTTTTTTTAACAAATTCTGTAATTAAAGTAAGATAAAATATACTGCCTGACTGCTGGACACTCACTCAATTAGAACCAGGCATTTTCATGAGGCTCGCTGCACATGTTAGAAAGTGTGCTTGACCCTGCACTGCAACGTCAATAGGGCTTGCCTATGCACAGCCGTTGTATGTCACTTCAGATCAGGTGTTGTCATTTCCATTTCTCCTCCTCCTTCACGTGACTGAGATGAAAAACAGCCTCTGGATTTTTACCTCAAGCCCAGACTGTACAAAGCAGCATATAAGGCAAAGCACTTTTCCACACCCTTTCCAGTCTCATTACTGAGTGAGGCTAGATCACAATTCTCACTGACTCCACCCCACTTGTATCCAGATTGCAAAGTCGGGCCCCAGAGGTTTTGAGACTGTATTTGCCCAAAGCCTTGTGGTGAAGAACAGTTAGAAGAAAGAAATCGATAAAGGTTAAGATCTGTCACAATTTGTTTCTAAAATAGAACAATTTATGTTTGGTAGATTACTCTGTAAATTCGATCCAAAGCGTGATGCAGCATGTTTTAGGACAGAGGTTTTACTTATTTTAAATCATTGAAAACTTTAGCGGCTGAGACGCTCCCACGCTGTCAATGAATTGATGTGATTTTATTTCCCAAGGAGTGTATTTGATGATGTGGGCGCCCAGTGATCAGTGCCCACTATTGTGTTTTGCTGTAAAAGGTCGGAGGATGTAGGGGTAGGTGTAGGCCTAGTGGCTTGTCTTCATACCTAAATGCGTGCCACATTTTTGTAGTGACCTCTCTTTATGTATTGAGATGTTTCTGTTCTACGCTGAGATTGCAGGCGTAGTATGAAGGTAGCACTTGTGAAGTTCCATAACTTCTAACACTGTTGGATTTGCTGGCTACAGTAAAGTTGTTGTATATACTTATAGTTATTTTTATATTTGATACACCTTGGCACTACATGACCCAGAATGCACCATATCTTTCTTTTTTTTATAGCAACTTGTATACTTGTTGGATGTACTTTCACAGCATCCACTCTGTGATGTGTGCATATGTGGCCTTCATTGTCTCCAACTGTACTTTCCAAGTATGTATGTTTATGCCCAATAACCTTGCAGGCAATTTTTCATTCAAATGGGCCACTTGAAGCAATTCCTAAACTTGATTTTCTTGCACGTTTTGTGAGTGAGAATTATCCTGCATCTGAAACCAAGATGTGGTTTTAAATACATTACATGATCTTAAATGCATTACACATAGCTACTCCTCTCACCACTCCAAATGCAGACAAGGCCTATTCAGGTGCAAGGGAAAACTCCTTCCGCTACTCTAAATTCAGCCAAAGTCTATTCAGCCTAGCACTGAGTCACCCAGGCAGGGCAGGACAGACCTCAACCCCCCCCCCCCACCCCCCCAGGGACTGGCTGGAGTGAATGCACATCCCCTATCCCCTGTCAGTCAGAACCAGAGGGTCAAAACACATCAGGTAGGGCACAAAGACACATAGCACACAGAAATGCCCACTTAAGTGGCATTTCTAAAATATTAATACTAAATCTGCTTTTACCAATAAGCAGGATTTATCACTACTATTCCAAACAATTCAAACATCGTTACGCTACCCCTCTCATGTCAGGAATTACCACTGAAGCACATATCAGGGAATCCCCAATGCATCCCTATGAAAGGGCAGCCTGACAGCAGTGAGAAACCAAATAGTCTCTTTGTCACTACCAGGACATGCCACACAATTAAGGCACATGTCCTACCGTTTACCTACACTGCACCCTGCCCATAGGGCTAACCAGGGCCTACCTTAGGGGTGACTGATATCTAGTAAAAGAGGAGTTGTAGACGTGGCAACCACTTTATATGCCACGTAACAGCGCCAGTAACCTGCGCACGCAGGCCCTGCAGTGGCAGAGGCCTGAGACAGGTTTGAAAGGCTACTTTGGTGGGTGGCGCAAGTAGCGCTGCAAGCCGACCAGTAGCATTTAATTTAAAGGCCCTGGGTATATGGGATACCACTGTACAAGGGATTCACAGGTAAATTAAATATGCCAAACATGTGTAGACCAATCTTACCAAGTTTACAAGAGAGAGCACATGCACTTTAGCATTGATCAGCAGTGATAAAGTACTCAGAGTCATAAAATCACCAACACCAGGTCAGACTAAATACAGGAGGAAGGCAAACATTTCTGGGACGACCCTGCAAAAAGGGCCAAGTCCAACAGTGACCCACGATTCTTTTTGTGCAGGAAGGGACACATTCCTGCACAAAAACAATTCGCTGAGACTTTTTACTCTTGCACACATAGAAAGAGGAAAAGCTAGGAGAAATAAAGAACTTTCACATCGTTATGCCTTACCTAGGGAGGGGTAGCATTTTGAAGCATTCACAGGTTTACTAATGTTGGTAAATCTGGCAATGCACCAAAATCAATCGGTGCATGCATTGGAACACCCATGCTCCACCCATGGGAAGCCTCCCTGGAGTAACACAGCGCAGCGCAGCAATTTGTGCTTTGTTGCACTACTCTGGATTTATCAAGCCATACAGGGACGCGCAAAATGGCCTTGCATGGCTTGATAAATCCGACTTGCATGGTGCATGGGCAACGCAAAACCTTCATAAATATGCCCCCAAATGCGGGAAAAAACATACAAAATTATACGTATTGTGCAAAATGCCAGCTTCAAATTTTGCACGTTTTTGTAGCAGGAAAATCCTGGTGTTGAATTTTGGCACAAGCTAACATTTCGCACACAAATAGCACAAGATCACACATGAGCAATCAGCAGCTGCTCCTTTTCAGTTTGTTCACGATCTTTCTTCCCTGCGACAGAATTTTTGCCCGATGGAAGTTTCCATTACGTGAGTGGCATAGTGGCATAATCTCACGCATGCCGTACAGCAATCGTCACAAAAAATGCTGGAAATTACACGAGATGATGCCGTCCTAATGAAATTTCGCCCAGGCTGCTAAAGCAAGTGAAACATACGATTCCTCGCTCCTGGCTGTTGTTTTCTCTATAGATACCATTTGAAAGAGCACTTCCTGTGAATAAACGGAGTCGCAGCAGGTTGCGATGATTACCAGGGCGTTATGCACGCGTGTTTGCCTAGTGAACCGATACTCCCTCGGTCATTTTATAAAATACCACTGAAAAATCGCATAATGAAGTACCAGCTCGAAGCATCAAACAGCCAGAGGCATTGGGCAGCCCCTTCTCTGCCTCTGTAGCGTCGCCCCGAAAACACTGCTTGTTGACTTCATTGAAGAAAAAATAGGCCTTTTCTAGAAAATAAGGCAGAGGAAAATTGTTGATTCTGTACTTGGTGTGGTTTGATAGGATTTGATGGTAATCCGCTATTTTTCTTCATTGGCATGCAATTTTAAATTCTGAACATGAAATATGGTCAGAGAAAAATGTCGGGCTTGACCAAAGTGTGACTGGAGGAAAATAAAAATGGTCCTGGGAGCTTTTGTGTATAATATCCCACTCGTGGGTAGCAGGTGGACGGAACTCTCAAAAGCCCGACAATTTCCTTGATAAAAAAATCCACAATTTTCGCTACACTGAAAAAAGAAAACAATTACATTTTTCTCAACATTATTGCTGTGTGAAAAAGTATGCCCGTAATTGCTCACAACTGCTGGAAAGAGAGTGAGATCTCCCCACACCTGTTTCCGTTTAATGTAATAACAGGTTCTTATCTTGAACAACAGTGACAGTTAATGCATGAGAAACAATTAATGTTTCAGAAGGTAATTATTGACAAGCAAAACACTTTTCATGTCCCTTTGTAGGTTGCACATTTCATTTCATTTGAATTTGCCATAATCAGTGGTCTGAAACATAACCAGGTCTCAAAAGTTTATGGTAGTAAAGCTTACAGACCCAAGCACTATAATTCACACATATACAGGGACCCTGTCTGGGATTGTATCTTATCAATCATTACAAATACATCTGCAGGATACCCTTCTAGGCCAAAACACTGGCACAGTGCCACTGCACAGGCACACTGTACACAAATTAACATGTGATTACAAATTATATACACTAATAGTGATGTGTGCTTTTTTTGGTCTTCCTACACCTATTAATCTCTGTCACACATAACTTTTGACCTTTTCTCACTTGTCTGCCATGCCATTACTGATATTCACTTATTATGTAGCTTACAGTGACTCAAATGTTGCTAAAATGACCTTGAACTACCATGAGGCCTTGTCACTCTTACTCTAACCAAGATCCTACACTCCTTTTGCCTCTTGGCTCTTATGTCACTACTGTAGTTCACTACTCATGCATGTTACCATTACTCAAGTGTTGCTAAAGTGACCTTGAACTGACTACAACTACCATGAGACCCTGTCACTCTAACTCTGAGGAAGCTCATACACTTCTTTTGTCCCTTCTCACTTGTCTGCCATGTCACTACTAAAGTTCCCAAGTTATGCAGGTTACCAAGATTCAAATGTTGGTAAAGCGACCTTGAAATTACTAGAACTACCATGAAGCCTTGTAACTCCTACTCTAACACTCCTTTTGTCCCTTCTCACTTGTCTGCCATGTCACTACTAAAGTTCACAAGTTATGCAGGTTACAAAGATTCAAATGTTGGTAAAGCGACCTAGAAATTACTAGAACTACCATGAGGCCATGTAACTCCTACTCTAACACTCCTTTTGCCCCTTCTCACTTCTCTCCCATGTCACTACTGAAGTTCACTACTCATGCAGGTTACCATTACTCAAGTGCAGTGGCGGCTCCTCTTTTATGGTAGAGGAGCGTCGCCCCCCACTAAAAGCCAGCAGAGGCAAGGACATAAGTAAAATGACAATAAAAGTTTTTATTATCATTGTATTTTGTGTCCTACAGGCTGCCTGTCATCCGAGGGAGGGGTGGGGACAGCCACAGTGGCGCTGCAGCAGCAGCACCAGGGAGGAGGGGGAGTGGTGCACACTGCTAAATGTGCATTATGGTTTGGCCGACCTCAGAAGGCTGGCCAAACCGTCACATTCAATTAGCCATTCTCCACCTAGCTGTGCTGTACAGCTGGGTGGAGAAACCAACACAGGCTCCCAGTCTATGTCTGAGTGCCAAACCGAGGCGCTCAGAACAATCCCAGTGCTGCTCACATGCTGGGAATAGCATTCCGAGCATGTGAGCAGTGCTGGGATTGGGAGTTGGGTGCCTGCACAGTGTGCACCAGGTTCCTGACGAGGTTGCGAGGATCGGGAGGAAGGTTGCAGCTATCGAAGCAGGTAAGTGGAATTTTATTTATTCTTTAATTGTCTTTTTTTGTGTTTCCCCCTCCCTGCCCGCCCCACCAATTCACAGTACGAGCGGACACTCCTGCTCAAGTGTTGCTAAAGTGACCTTGAACTGACTACAACTACCATGAGGCCCTGTCACTCCTAGTCTAACCAAGATGCTATACCCCTTTTGCCCCTTCTCGCTTGTCTGCCATGTCACTACTCACCTACACTAGTCATGCAAGTTACCAGGAGTTAAATGTTGCTAAAGTGACAGAAATTACTACAACTACCATGAGGCCTTGTGATTGGAACTCTGACCAAGATGCTACTATCCTTTTGCTCCTTCTCACTTGTCTCCCATGTCATGACCGAAGTTCACAAGTCATGTAGGTTACCAGGACTCAAACGTTGCTAAAGTGTCATAGAACTGACTACAAGTACCATGAGGCTCTCTTATTCCAACTATAACCCAGATGCTATTGTGAATGTGACACACTCACATTGCACACATTCCAGGTTCTATTTTGAAGTAAAAAAAACATCTATATGGATGTGTCAGAAAGAAACACAAACCTTATCTGCTACAACTCTGTATTAGACCCTCACACATCACCCAAATGAAAAGCCAGTGTCAGGCAATGGTATCACATAGAATCAGTGTGAGAAACATTTTAAGGGCACAATGGAAACAGTCTCTGCAGAATAGCCAGGCCTCTCTCAGGGGGAACCCTGAATGGCTGGGGCCCTGGGACACACTACATTTTGCACATGCCTGACAAACTCCATGTGCACTGGACCTGGGAACTCTAGTATATTAAGGAAAATCAATAACATAACCAAATAATATGCATGTATAGGGGATGGGTAAGTACAGTACTAACAGCATGTGGCACACATCTAGATAAAGTAGCTGTAAGCTACACACTGCAAAATGGACACATGTCCATGCAGAACTACACAAAGGGATGACAAGTTGACACCCTCCATATGTCGATACACAAATATCTAACTACAACACAGCAAACACATGTCCAACCTACATCATAGGGAGAAGTGCAACCTAAATGATGTGGACAGTGGCCAGGGAAAGCTGAAATACTTACCAGATAACATGCAACCTAATGCAATGTCTGCCCCATTTGAATGTCAACCTTCACAGACATACATCCAATATTTACCCTTGTCCTGTCTAACTTCAGCACTGGCTCCAAGGGCACATCACGCTAACCACATCAACTGGATCAGCAATCATGGATCAAACAAACACATCTGTACTCACACATCACTAACTTTACAAGAACATCAAATAGAAATGTAATGGCCGGACCAATGTCTACCAAAAGAAGATATGTTTTAATTAAACTTTAACAACCCATCAAAAGAAACAAAGGCCAATGGCAAGCCCATAGTATCCGAATGTGCCAAAGCACAAGGCTATGAGATGTAACTTGCTCTTATTGACACTGCCAGTGAACCTCCTCACAAAGCGCCATCAATTGGACAAAGCAAGCACCTCGACGATGGTATGTGGGAAGGGGGTGGGTAGAGTTTTAGGGAGGGGTGGGTTTATCCTTGGGAGAGAGCTTCTTGGCCTCTTGGGATTTGGGCTTTTGGGGGTGGGTTAAGAAGGATTTTTTCTGTTTATGCCTAGGGTTAGGGGGTGGGGAGGCTGTGTTTTAGGGGTAGAGTTGGAAGTGGGAGGGATAGGTTTTGGTTCGGAAGAGGTTTTGTGACTTATGGGACAGGTTTAAGAGGGTCAAGGGCAGGGCAAACAAGGGAGATTCATGGGGAAATGGGTAGGATGTTTCTGATGTAGTTCAGATTGAGAGGAAGAGGGAGAGAAAGTGTGTGGTGGGTCTGCTGTTTGCACTATGTGTTGTGATGGTGGCTGTTGTGTGGGTGACGGCGAGTATATGCGTTTTTTGGGGCGGAGTGTTGTTGACATTACATGTTGTGGAGGTGTCTGTGGCTGTTGATGTGATATCTGTGAGTATGGGTGTGTCTGTGAAGGGGTCAGTGTGTATTGGTGTGGTGTCTGCAGGTATAGGTGTGTCCTTGGAGGGGGCAGTGTGTGCTTCTGAGGCACCTGCAGTTATGGGTGTGTCTGTGGAGGGAGCACTGTGTGGTGCTGTGGTGCCTGGGGGTATACTGGAAGAGGTGGGGGTGTTGATGGACGTAAGTGTATGCTATGTGCATGGTTGTATGAGTGTCTTGGGTGACTTGTGCTTGTGTGTTGTGCTGGGGTCTGTTGAAATGTGTGCATGCTTAGGTGTCTTTGTGCTTGGAATAGGTTTGGGAAGAGAGAATGTGGATGGGGAAAGGGCAGGGTGAAAGGTGGAATGGGTGGAGAGCTGCCATGGCGGAGGAGGGCAGAGCCTTAAAAGAACTCTGTAGGCCAGACATGGTAGTGTTAATGCCTTCCAGGAAGGCGGTAATCGGGGTCATCAGTGTTCTCATCCCCTGGATGGCATTCAGAACTACTGTTTGACCCACAGAGATACTCCTCAGGAGGTCAATAGCCTCCTCACTCATGCAGGGTGGCTAACAGGGGTGGGGCCTGAGGTGCCTGCAGCGGAGAGCACTCCCCTCTTAGGGAAGCGGGACCGGACAACTTGTGGGAGGATAACAGGGAGGGTGGCGACAGTACTGGGGGTGGCAGACAAGGATGAAGGTGAAACAAATCCTGTTCGGTCTGCCACCACGTCGGAGTGTCTACCAGAAGATGACCAAATGATGATAAGTTGTTGATGTAGTCCTTCGGGGCACTCCTCACACCTTCCTAGTCACTGTGTCCCTTCGTAACTGATGTCTCACTTCCGGAACTGCTGTGAACAGCTATGTCCCTACTAATGTTGGCCCCTTCTCCTCTGCTTACCCTGGATGTATCTGAATTGACATGAAACATGGGTTTATCGCAACTGCATTTCCACACCTGACCATCACAAATACACAGAAATTATTATAGAAGTCCACATAGCACACCGCCTTCATGGTTTACTCATAGGCATCTACTTGACCATGAGGACATGCAGGCATCCCACATGTCCAGCAAACAGTTGGGTCCACTCAAATTAGAACCCAAGACTGGCCCAAATGCATGAATATAATTCTATATACTCTATCCTTATGTCCATACTAGGATAGTTGATCACCATGCATACTTTGGCACTTGGTGAATACCATTGTAAAGAGATGCAACCAAATAGGATGGATACAATTTTGACATTTACAAAATGCTCAATCAAGGCCCAGAGCCCAAAAGATCTAATTATCCCTCGAAACGCATCATTATGTCCTGAAGGTCAAGTTGAGCACCAATATACCATTAGTCTCTGTTGTGGCAGACATCATGTCGCATACAAATGCTCGTTGTACACTGATGTCTCTTTGGACTCCAAATTACATAATTTGACCACTATCTGAATAGTCTATAGAAATGTCTATAGCTATGTATCACATTTCATAGATAAAGTTCCATGGAAACATTGAGGTCCAAACATTTGGGACAGATAAACACTAAATTCACACAGCGCAAGACTCCATTTAGCACTATGAACATCCCCAATCCTGCTTTGTACAGCTGATGACAGTCACATATTGTTTGTCCAACAAGCCAATACACTGATATACCATAAAATAAACTAAAGGACTATACCTACCAATAGTCCCAATACCATTACCAAATCATCAGTCAGTTGGCAGTGAAGAAGGTTCAATCGTTTATTAAACAAAATACTCTATAGAGGAGCCTCTCCGAACCTCACCCATCAGGTGCGCCGAGAAGACTGCTGGCTCGTATTCAAACATGAGGTTATATACTTTTCGGTTCAACACATACAATCACTGTAAAAGGGAAAACACCAGTTGGCCCTCGAGCTCCAGGAAAGGACCATATATGGCACACATCAGACCAGTACAAAGGCTTTGACTATCTATAACTGATGAGGTCAGGAGGGGTGACTCCCTTTCGTCTTGGTGCCTGGGAGTGTAGACACAGCGCCTCCAGAAATGAGCTTATTGCCCTCAAAGCCAGATGCGACCTTGAGTCCTAGAACAGTCAAGTAAACAGCCTACCTTCAGCTGCTACCAGTAACTCAAATGAACTGGGGCCTGACAATTGCACGTGATCAACACGTGATCACGCCCCTTTCTCGAGCATAGGATCAGAAGATGGCGTCTGTATGGTTCTCAGCCTACTCTTATAGCAATAGATATACAGGAAGGAAATAACCGAGTTTCCTTCAAGCAAAAGCATATATATCATACAGAAAGTGTACGTATGGATGCATCATGCTAACATAATATAGGCCCGATACTCCTTATATACGGAAAATCAACTTTTTTATCCCTCAGAACGGCCCTTTTAGCATGATGTAGCTAACTAAAACAGTTCAATCTTCAAATATTCCCTCATCAATCTGCATTAGCTCCTTGAGCTCCTGCTGAACTAGCTGAGCTTTTACCACGGTTGGGGATGGACCAGACACAGAGGGAGTGAGTTTTGTCGCGCAATAAGAGCAACATGCAGGTCCGCATTGTACACAAACACAACACGTGAATATGATACCGGCTATACATGCCAGCACCATCAAAATTTTCCATCCCCAAGTAGACAGCAAGCCCCAGAACCAACCAGAGAGAGACCACGTACCAGTTTCTACATGTATCTCGGAAGTTAAACGACGTAGCTTCTATATGGCCAAATGAACAGAGGGGGCGGAGTCAGGAATATAAACACAGCAAGAGCTGCCGATCACACGGCATGCTCCTCCTCGATCTGCCAAGATAACGTCTAAAACCATACGGTTTTGAAGCGAAAGGAGTCTGGTCGCCTGTAGCTCTACTGTGATATCAGTCAGTATTCCTGCAGTAGTGTTAATTACCCCTTCCACTACTCTAGACAAGCGTCGTACTTCTTGACTAGTAATCATAGGCCCCCAAAAGGGTAACACTCCCTTCATAATGTCGGTAAAATACTGCAGTGGAGTATCGGTCTGATCTATATCAGTGGTATCTATCATCCTTTTATTTCTCCTACTAGGCTCGCTACGTTTATCTAGTCAGTGATCCTTGTGATAATTAGAATGGGCAATATAGACTGGAGGGTACAGGAAGGACGGGTAGCAACGTCCAGTCCAACCTCGTGGAATCCAAGTATAGGCACTTTCTCCGCAGACAAAATATACATTAGGAGGGGTTAACAACGGGGGCTGCTAAAGGTACGCAATCGATAAGTGTAATTACATCGGCTTTCTCCTACTGATATGTACCCCATTCCTTGAACACAAAACGTAGAGGTATTGTTTAATACAGGCACTGGAATAGCCCTATCTTCAGTAACATTACGATCCTGAAAGTGTCGATAATATTGAGTGAAATTGAATTCAACAAAATCCGAAATTTCATTTTTCAACCAAGTGGTATTTTCATACATTATATACATGTTCATACAGGCATTCGAATCTAAGGTTCCCTCTCCATTATTCCCATCGGGGTTGAATCCTTGATGAACCTCAATATATGCTAAAATCATTTCATAATCTTTCTCTGAAAACCTCCGAGCGTCCACAGTGTAATGCATGTACATCATAGAAAGCATTTTGAACCAAGCCTCGCAACTTCCCAGATAAGACAAAGGCAGGGATATAAATAAGTCGTGCTAGTGCATAACAGATGGTTAAAGACCACAAACCCAACAATTTGTAGTATTGGTGGCACTATGTACTTGGTGAAGCATTTCAATGAATGCGTTTTTCACATAGGTCTGATGATGCCTTTCCTTATGAGGGGCAAAAGTATGCAACACATGTTCCGGAGGTGGGGTAGTTGTCCCTAAAACAGTATGCAGAGGGTGGCGAAAGTCTAAATATATGAATACTCCCAGTAATATAATCAGTAATATTGCTATAGTAGCCATAAATGCAATCTTAACATGATTGGTCCAACTAGAAAAAACAGGCATATATGTAGGAAAATGGCGTGGTACAAAAGGACGTTCCTCTTCAGGGGCAAAACGAGCAAAGGGATACATGCTAACTAAAAGTCCAACAATAAACTAGGGCAATGCAGTCCAACCTGCCAGAGGGTGCTTCTTTCCTGTGTCTGTTTAGAGCCTCACAGGTAGGCTCCTATCGTTCATCACAGACAATACCAAAACAAATTCCTCACGTTGGAGTTATGTTCTCACACAACCTGGGCCCCTTTGAACATGAAATTCAGTCTTTCTTTCTGAACAGAGCAAACAAATGTTCAAGGCTCTCAGCGCGTTCAGTCCAGTGTCTCGCTCAGTACACCAGAAGCGTATCTAACAGACATTCATAGCACAGGTCTGTATCCTATCACTCAAGTCTCTCCCTATCTCCTAATATGTTCACCTGGTGTGCCGTGCTGTTTTCTGGGCCGCAGATTGTATCGAGTATGGCCAGGTACTTCTTGATCAGAGAGCAAAACAGGGGATGACGAATCTGGTGAAACAGGGGTACTGCGAGCCTCTGTGTTAGCTGTAGGAACAACAGAATCTGGGGCGATCAATTGTGCTGATGACTGAGCCCCTTCTGAGCCCGGTGCACCGTCTCCTTGCCCTTCTCCAATTACCTGGACCCTCCGGCAGGGGCTGCAAGACTGCTGAAACCTGTTGATGAATGGAACAAAGATCTTTAGTCAAAGCATACAAAGAGTCTGTCAGCATAGGATACTCTATATCATGAAACGTTCTGGGTCTCGGGATGCCCCAAACATTATCAGGGAGCCCAAAAATGACCTCATACGGAGACAAACCAGAACGAGAATTTGGGGTAACTCGTATTGACATTAATGCCAACGGCAGAGCATCTGGCCACTTCAATCCAGGTACTTTCTTGAATTTTTGCTAATTTGAGCTTTAATATCCCATTATACTTCTTGACCAACCCAGCGGACTGGGGGTGTCGAGCCGCATGGAATTTCTGTTTAATCTGTAGTCTATTACACATATGTGTGATGAGTTCTGCATTAAAATGGCTTCCGTTATCACGCCAGATCACACTGGGCAATCCGTAGCGAGGGAAATACTCCTTTAACAACGGTTTTGCCGTTGCCAAAGCAGTGTTTTCTTTTGTCGGGTAGGCTTCCACCCATTTACTGAAAGCACATACCATGTTAATGCGCTTCAGCTGGATGTAATCCATTCGAAGCACCTCAAAATGCAAAGATGGTAGTGCAAAATTTCCACTCAGAACAGGCTCCCTGCCCCCTGGATTATGTCGTAAGCAAACCATGCAATATTGTACCAAATGAGCAGCGGTCCTAGAAATATTGGGATTGTACCATACAGGATCTAATAATGCACAGATACCTTTCACCCCAATATGAGCTGAACCATGTGCCATTGTCACCACCGCATTCACTAATGCATTAGGCAACAGCCACCGCTGCTTTTCTGTCAGATCAACCCAACAACCATCTGCATCTAATCGCCCAATTCGCTCCTTCCAGTGAACTAGTTCAATAGGGGTAGCTTCTTTCTGTATTTCTTGGACACTCTCCATGGTATTATCAAACATCTCTGTTTCAGCCACCCACCTAGCAGAGCCAGTCACAAACATTGAGGTCAATTTGGAGTTTGCAGTTTCTTTAGCTACTTGATCGGCAAAGGCGTTACCCTCCCCCACTACATCAACCACTGCCTTGTGTGCACTACATTTGACTACAGCCACTAGTTCTGGTAACGTCAATGCTGTCGGTAATCGCAAAATCAAGGGGCCATGCTGTATTCGCTGACCATGAGAAGTTGGAAAACCTCTTTCTGACCAAAGTCGGCCAAAACTATGAGCCACACCAAAGGCGTACTGGCTGTCGGTGTAAATATTTACTCTCAGTCCTTCACTTAACTCACAGACACAAAACAATGCCACTAATTCAGCCGCCTGGGCTGACTGATAGGGTACTCGAGAAGCCTCAACTATAGTGTGAAGAGAAGTTATCGCATATGCAGCAGTTGTCGTGCCATATGGTAAATTGAAACAAGAGCCATCGATGTACAACTCCCCTTGGGGGTCAGATAGAGGAGTGTCAGTCAGGTCTACTCGTCCCTTCGTTTCTTCCTCAGTCCGAAATATACAATCATGAACATCATTGTTCTTTTCATTCAAAGGGAGGGGTAGTAACGTAGCAGGGTTCAGAGTGGCACATTGTTTTATCGTAATGTGTGGAGCAAACAAAGTCAATTCATATCCGGTAAGACGCACACTCGTAAGGTGCTGGGTCTTTGTTTTATTCAATAATGTATCCACAGCCTGCGGTACCATCACTGTGAGGTCAGTGTGCAGAACGAGCCCTTCCGACTGTCGAATATCCAACGCAACCGCAGCAGTAGCTCTTAAACAGCTAGGGAGTGCTCTGGCGACGTTATCCAACACCGCCGAGAAATAGGCACAAGGTCTCTGCTTACCACCAAATCCTTGTGTTAACACAGAAAGCGAGCAACCGTCCACCTCGTGTACGTAAAGCACAAAAGATTTTCGGTAGTCAGGAGTACCAAGAACAGGTGCAGAACAAAGCGCAGATTTCAAAGAGTCAAAAGCATCTTTATAAGCATTAGTTCCGGGCAAAGGTTCATGCACATCTTTAGTGGTTAAGTACAGAAGAGGTTTAGTAAGAAGGGAACAATTTGGTATCCATTGGCGACAGTAAGAAGTTATGCCGAGAAATGCACGAACATCACGCTGAGTATGGGGTACAGACATATTAAAAAAGGTAGTCACACGCTCAGGGGTTAGTCTCCTCCCCTCCTTCGACAGCAGATGACCGAGATAGGTAACCTTCTGTCGACAATATTGAAATTTAGAAAGGGATACTTTATTGCCATTAGCAGCCAAATGAGACAATAATTGTACAGTGGCTTTCTTACAACCTTCCTCTGTATCAGAGGCCACTAACAAATCATCTACGTATTGCAAAAGCACATTACCAGGGGGCAAGACCAAATCATCCAACAATGTTTTCAAAGCTTGACTATAAATACTAGGACTCTCCGTGTACCCCTGGGGAGAACGGCAGAACCGGAAGCTGTGACCAGATAATGAGAAGCCAAAAATATGGCAGCTATCAGGATGAATCGGAATGCTAAAGAAAGCTTTTTTAAAATCAATCACAGAGAAATATTTAGCAGTAGGAGTAATCATAGTGAGAATAGTAGTGATGTCTGAAACCACAGGGTATTGGGGCACCACTATCTTGTTAATTTCGCGCAAATCAATCATAAAACAATAAGTATCAGCATAGTCAGGATCGCTACCAACAGGGGCCTTTTTTAAGATAGGCAAAATGGGGCTGTTGCACACATTAGCAGCTGTCTCTTCCACCACACCCCGTTTTACCAAATCTTGTATGATGGAAAACAAAGCCTTCTCGCCAGCCGGAGAAATTTTGTACTGAGGTATACGAGGAAGCCGAGCATTTTGCTTCAAAGTAATAGAAACGGGCGTAATCTTTAATAATCCTACATCTGTGTCACCAGTGGCCCACAATGTTGCTGGAATAGCAGCAAACTCAGGAGGGAGGGGTTCATTTTTAGTGAAGCATTGCAAAGTATGCTTCCCAAGAGAATTAATAGCCAAGTAAACACCATCAGGTGAACAATGAATCTCAGCGTGTAATTTCTTCAACAAATCTAAGCCCAACAAATTTTCGCCAAAATGGGAAGTCAAAAGAAATGGGGAGTCTATTATACTAGGACCAATTGTGAAAGGAATAGGTTTGGAGATGGGGCTCACCACCGGAATTCCAGAGAATCCTATCGAAACATTATTGTGCCCGGACAGAGCAGCCCCTGGGACCAGGGAACGAGAAATAGAACTATTCATTGCACCCGTATCAACTAAAAACTTTTCAGATGTCCCCATCAAATGCGCCTGCGCCTCTACATAAGGTCCTTGCTGATCAACGGGTACTGACACCTGGCCCTTATTCTGTCCATGGCATTCCTATGTATAAGCATACCCTTCTGTCGCATCCATTGCACACTCCTCATTATAATACTGCCTACCTCTTGTATTATCAAAATAATTATTTTCTTGTCCAACTTGCGTCGCCTCTTCTCGTCGCATATCACTGCGATCCACACTTCCCCGACCTCTTCCTCTTCCTCTCATAGCCCCGTTCTGGGTCGTCAACAATGGACACTGAAATCGCCAATGCCCTTCCTCCTTACAATAAGCACACTGATTTATTCCCAAAACAACAGATGGCCCTCGGCCTCGTCCAGTTCCCGCCCCCCTCGGGAGGAACCCTCTACCATCTCTCTCTCTGCGTGGAAGTGGTCCAGGTACTTTCAGCGATTTGTAGCCGTGCAGAGACTTCTGGTAACAAATTGGTCACAAAACGATTAACAAATAGTCGTATACCGCCTTCCAACGATAAATCCTGTCCACTAAAATCAATGAATACGCCCTCAAATCTAGTGAAAAAATCAAAAACACTTTCATCTTTCTTCTGTTTTCATGCGGTCAATTTGTCCCAATCCACCTTACGAGGCGGAATTAAGGAATGCATGTAAGTGATAATACGGCCAGGTATGGCCAATAACTCAATGTTCGGCTTATTTCCAGGCTTACGATCCTTGTCCCAATCTTTTATCTGCTCCCATATTCCGCCTAATTCTTGAGCATGGTCCTGATCATGCACCTGACGCCATACGTCAACGGGAACTAACAATGCAAAAAATATGTCAGCTAAGGTCATGACGACCGAAGAGGCCGCTTCTGTGAGTTCTTTATAATAAGCCGTGGGATTCTTAAGGGGGTCGGGTAATTGTGATTTTAGTGAGAGGACTTCACTCCTCTTCCAGGGGGTGTAAACCCATTGCTCCTGCACTCGAGCCTCTACACGAGGTCTAGTCACCACGCCGTGGTCATCCTTTAGTTCCGATATTCCAGGATGAAATATAGGATAAACTTCTCACATAGGATGCTAAGTGTCCCACGAGGGACACTTTTGATGCATCCGTTCTCGATAATTTAATAAAACCTCCACATTTCTATACACTTCATCTGGGCCAAGTTCAGACTTACGAGCCCTGTCCCGAATGTCATACATCACTTGGGGGGCCATCCCTCCTGGAAAACACTGTTCCCAGAGAGTAATAATACGTGCAGCCATGTGTTTCAAAGCATGTTGCTGCATAACAGGCTCATAGTCTCGAAGAGTGCTCCATATATCAGTTATCCACTGGGATCACTGATCCTCAATCATCTGTTTCTCATCCTGTCCTTCAGCCGAACGGGTAAACAACTTCCGTGTGCCAAAACCCCCCATAGCATGAAATGGAGTCGAAACAGCTGGAGATGGGGTTGTGCTCGTGGAAAGGGAAGCCCACACAGGGGTGGGGGGGAGACAAAACAGCTGTGGACATAACGGAAGACGGCAGGGTAACAGACCATAAAGTAGCTGTCTCAGACACTGAGGGAGACGAAACAGAGGACGTTCCCGGAGAGGCAAGGGATGAGGAAACAACAGGAGCGGAAGCTAAAGGGGCCTGTACTAGAGTCGGGGGAACAACGTGATATATACGCTGTCGAGCATAAGGTGGAGGTAGACGAGTGTCCAATAAGTCTTCTATCTCATCTTCCGCTTCAGTCCTATCCACATAGGTCTTATCCACTTGCAATCTAAATTGTCTGTCTGCACAATCAATCCCTTTTTCTCAGTTTGTGCTATATCATAAGCTATAGCTTTCTGCGTAATCGTCTGATTTCCTTTCATCCTACATACTTTCTCCTCCCGCATACGTCTACGCTTTGCTTCCTTCTGCCACAAGCTTAGGGAGTCAAACATTGACTGTCGTCTACGTTTAGAAAATAATCGGTCCTGCAGTCAATTTATCTTTTTTTCATCAAAAGACCCGGTTAAGGGCCATTGTAATTCCACGTTATCTTTAGTATATTTATGCCATAGTGCATTAAACAGTAGAGGTGTAATACCATGCTTTACATACATATCATAACTTGGGCTGCCCTCAGGCGGGGCAGGTTGACTTTCAGCCAAACGCGTATCATTAGAGTGGCAACAACACACAAAACAACTCAATTTGCTAAAACACGGCATGGTTATTGTCGTCACACGGTCCTCATTCAATCATAAACTTCCAAACATGGCCATGTTCAAACATTTACAAACATACCACCTCGCGCTCATTCAGATATACACAAAACAATGATATATACATATATACACATACAAAGATATAAAAAAATAACATCTCTTCAAACAAAGAACAGAGCCCGTTGACTCCTGCTCATGGAGAATCAATCAAATTCAGATTCCAAGACCGACAGATACCAAAATCAAGCCGTCCAAAGACTACCAAGAGACCGTCAGACAGGTATAACCACAGACCGACCTACAGACCATCCCGCAGCCTTCCTGGTTCAGTCTTGGGACTATTCTGACTAAGCCCGCTTCATTAGCACCGCTTCAGATATGTTCCCAAGGCTACCCAGGTACAGCCACAGGCTTTTCCGAGAGCAGTCCGTCCGGGCGTGCCCCACACGTGACACGCCGGGCGTCCGATCGGCGTCTCTATTATTCACAAAAGGTCCGTGGAGCATCTATACGTGCAGCCACCATGAATGCTGCCCCGTAAGACCCCCAAGATTCTCCGTGGTACACTGACCACCAAATACTTACACAGTTAACTGCTTCAAAAGCACTGCTCAACAGTGCATGCCAAAAACATCAAAACAATTCCACTCACCTGGTGCACACAGGTACAATTGCGTATTCTCCACTGCCAATTCCTGAAGACCAACACGGTCAGCTCCTGGGTTACACCCGTAGGACTCCAGTGAAGGGTCACTAGCAGCTGGGGATACTCTGATTGTGAGAGCAGAGTAAGTTCATGCCAAAAATGGCTAAATTTCCAAAGGATCCTTTTTCCGTCCACCCGCTCGACCAGAATTACCCCTTGTCCTTACCACCCGTTTACGGGGAGGACGACCCAGTCACGGGAGTCCCGGCGGAGTCGCCAACTGATGTACCATAAAATAAACTAAAGGACTATACCTACCAATAGTCCCAATACCATTACCAAATCATCTGTGGCAGTGAAGAAGGTTCAGTCGTTTATTAAACAAAATACTCTATAGATAAGCCTCTCCGAACCTCACCCATCAGGTGCGCTGAGAAGACTGCTGGCTCGTATTCAAACATGAGGTTATATACTTTTCGGTTCAACACATGCAGTCACTGTAAAAGGGAAAACACCAGTTGGCCCTCGAGCTCCAGGAAAGTACCATATATGGCACACATCAGACCAGTACAAAGGCTTTGACTATCTATAACTGATGAGGTCAGGAGGGGTGACTCCCTTTCGTCTTGGTGCCTGGGAGTGTAGACAAGGCGCCTCCAGTAATGCGCTTATCGCCCCCAAAGCCAGATGCGACCTTGAGTCTTAGAACAGTCGCGTAAACAGCCTACCTTCAGCTGCTACCAGTAACTCAAATGAACTGGGGCCTGACAATTGCACGTGATCAACACGTGATCACGGCGCTTTCTCGAGCATAGGATCAGAAGATGGCGTCTGTATGGTTCTCGGCCTACTCTTAAAGCAATAGATATACAGGAAGGAAATAACAGAGTTTTCTCCAAGCAAAAGTATATATATCATACAGAAAATGTACGTATAGATGCATCATACTAACATAATATAGGCCAGATACTCCTTATATACGGAAAATCTACTTTTTTATCCCTCAACACCTTTGAAGGTTTTGGGTGTCCCTGAACATCTATGACATGAAGATGTGGGATCACTAGAGTCACAATGGGAAGGCACATCACACCATTCTTTGATACTGCGTTCTTAGATTGGCTTGGAAGGATCAATGTTGACACTCACATAGATTACCCACAGTTCTACTCCTCACTCACTCATGCATATCTCCGGTCAGTGAATGAGTGTTTAGGAACACTATCTCAGATGAAACATCAACTGTCAAATGCACACTGGCCAACATGTAGGCACTAATGCTGTTGGCACCAGTGATGTTTGCACACTCATTTAACTATATAGCGAGTACTTACCAATGGGAACTGTTGTACAGTCACTACATGTACTGTGAACTCAATGGGGGATATTCTCAAGAACGTGTGATAACTACCACAAAATCAGCTTAATGCAACTCTTCACATCGCAGTCTATCGCGGGAAAATAACTCTATGTTAACGTGGTATTCTCATCCTGGCGGAACCATGCGATAGTCCCACGATAACGCGTCAAATGACCGCGTTAAAAGTATCGCAACGCCGCAAAAACGCGAAACACGAACATGAAAATAGTAGCGATGAGGTCAATTGCGATACAAAATCAGCGATAACCAGCGACAGGCCTGCAATTCCCACGTGTCATGCAGGAAAATGCACCATATAAGCAGAGTACAAAAACAGGGAGATGACAATGTACGAGCACAACCCCACATCCGTGACATAGAACAAATGACCATTGTCCACATCACACAAGCATCTCCTCACAGTCACAAAGTACATTGACATGCAGTCTGCATGTAAACTGCACCAATGCAGACACATGCATGGAACACACTGTGAAACCACATTTCCCCTTCACATTGCAGGGGGACAAGCAACCCCTCCTGCACACAGACGTGCCATGCCCATGATCAATCAATTATGACAGCGTGAACAAATGTAGGGGCAGAGACTCCCGCTTACGTACATGTTGCCCATGTTGTGGGACTTGAGTCACAGGGGGCATCCCTACATCCTGGTGGCACATAACTGACCCCAAAAGGAGCCCTGTTGTCACCTGCAGGTCACAAATGGCATCTAAAATGGAATGATCTTGGACACGTGTGAAATGCCGAAGAGTGGGATACCCTACTAACTGTGACACACAGAACTGGCAGTTCGAATACGTGACACCCCAAACAGCCTCTCTGCACAGAGGTGACACACCCACCGTCCATGAACAAATCCTAACATCGTTAGCAATACATGTGCACTCACACTTGTCTGAGTGATGTGCCTGTATAGATGAGTGACATGCACTTAAGGAAGTCATTTTGGAATGCATTTATTTGCACATGCTGTGCCTGTGGTTATTTTGTACTGTCCAATTATTGCCAAACAATGTGACGTGCTCATCTCAAGAAATTTGCAATTATGGTGTCCCTGCAGGCTATTCCTGCTGTGGCTGCAGTGGGGTGTGGTCCACCTGCCTCATCTTCATCATCATCCGGTGCCTCTGGAACTGGTATCCATGGTGCCTTGCTGCGTACACATATGTTGTGCAACACACAACATGCAACGATCATCTTCCACACGATGTCTGGGCTGTACAGAAACCTTCCACCTGTGACGTTCAGGCACCTGAAACGTGACTTCAACACGCCAAATGTGTGTTCCACGATGCCCCTAGTGAGTTTGTGGGTCGCATTGTACTGCCTCTGGGCCTGTGTGTTCAGTACTCGGAGGGGTGTCATCATTCAAGCGCAGAGTGCATATCCTTGGTCACCTGTGACATTGCAGAGAGACATGAGTCAATAGTTGGTTCTGCATGATGTGCTGGTATGCTCACTGGTTCATTGGTGTGTGATATGTGTGACTTAGTGATTCCTGTATGACATGTATGGCTTGTTGCAAATGAGCGGCATCAATGTGTATTACATAGCCTCACTGCTGCTCCACCCTCCCCCCGAGCCTATCCACTAATGTGCGCAGCGCGATTGCATCGCTTGCACCCCTACGGCACACCATTGCCATGTCTGTCTGTGCATAACCACAAGCCTGACAACTATCAGGTAAAACAATTGGTTCTGTCGGGATGTTTGAAATTGGTTAGGATACTGTATTTTACTGCAGAGAGCAAACAATTATTTATAATACACACAACAATACCTCGGGGCAAAAAAGGGGAAACACACACCGAAAAAAGATTCAATTATATATTCAGAATAAGTATTGAATACTATTGGCTGTCACAAATACAAGTTCAATTGCAGCAAAACAACAAGTGAGGAGAGGAGTTGGCCTGATGGCTAGGGCGCTCGACCTCAGACCTAGGGAACTGGGTTCGAGTCTCGGTAATGACGCTGAACATCCTGTGATTCTGGGCAAATCACTTAATCTCCCCGTGCCTAACAAAAAATTAATGTGTGTCCTCATGTAAAGTAACTGGTGCTATGTAAAGCACTCTGATACCTGATTGGATTCGGGTCAAGTTCGCGCTATATAAAACTCAGAAAAAAAAAAAGTGACTGTGGTGAAAAAGTGACATGTAGTGAGTAGTGATATAGACAGTACACTATGTACATGACAAATAAACATGAGATAAAAAGGGGAGGGGAGATGGATTTTTAAGTTCTTGTCCTATCTATTTTTGCACATGTAATACAAGATCCATTGATGAATCAAATCGTGATCATGAGAACTGTGCGGACATATGTAGCATGTCCACGTTTTGACCCAGGAAGCAGCACAAAAATGAAGTGCATCAGAGAGGGTCTTCTTCAGGACTATGGAAGGAGGGATGGACAGCCTATAAAAATTAATTACAAGGGATGATCAGGTGTGTGTTGATAAACATTAAATTCAAATGGGTAGTAGCCAGGGGGAAGCTTACCACAAAGCAGATGCCTACGTTGATTAGATCTGCAAATAACAAGAGCCCCTATTAGGGATGTGAATGAAAATTGCATCAACACACACCTGATCATTCCTTGTAAATAATTTTTATAGGCTGTTCATCCCTCCTTCCATAGTCCTGAGGAAGACCCGCTCTGATGCACTTCATTTTTGTGCTGCTTCCAGGGTCGAAACGTCGAAATGTTACATATGTCCACACAGTTCTCATGATCACGATTTGATTCATCAATGGATCTTGTATTACATGTGCAAAAATAGATAGGACAAGAACTTAAAAAGCCATCTCCCCTCCCCTTTTTATCTCACGTTAATTTGTCATGTACATAGTGTACTGTCTATATCACTACTCACTATATGTCACTTTTTCACCACAGTCACTTGTTGTTTTGCTGCAATTGAACTTGTATTTGTGACAGCGAATAGTATTCGATACTTATTTTGAATATATCATTGAATCACTTTTTGGTGTGTGTTTCCTCTTTTTTCCCGAGGTATTGTTGTGTGTATTATAAATAATTGTTTGCTCTCTGCAGTAAAATACAGTATCCTAGCAATTGTAAACATCCCGACAGAACCAATTGTTTTACTTAATACTAATACCCAGGTTCTGAGGGACACCGGGTCGCCCCATTATTTTTAATACTACACAAGCCTGACAATGACACAGTGATGTTGTGCGTCGAAGGGGTGTGGCCACGTGTGTGTAGGCCTATGGTAAGGACAGGGCAGACACAGATGTAGAGTTCATGCCTGGCTGAACTCGCCATGCGGTTAAAGCTAGACCTTTGGCTCATGCTGCGGAAATAGCGACACACACAACACTTGGCATGTATGATCCTGGACCCCGGGCGGGCTTGCGTACCCTCATGTACCCATTGGCCGAGGCCGCACTCCGTGGGCATGCTACATAGAAACATTGTAAAATTGCGTGACAGGTGGCGCAGACACTACACCAGAGACACACGCATCAGTTACCTCTTTGTCAAGGCCTAAACTCAACCACGCCCAGAGCCACGTGTCGAATGACCACACCCCTATGCCATAGTGCCTTACGCCGGTCCACTCACTTACGCTCACAGGGGGGTCCTACACAGCCACATGTCCCAGGTCTATCCCACTGCCTGAGGTGACAAGGTTGTGCCTGCTGTACACAGCACAATGTAATGTGGTATGGCCCGGGGCCCTCATGCATACATAATGACCACACAGACACACTGAGATAGTTTGTGGAACTGGCTATGGGCACGTGCGCCCGGCCCCTTTTATTGTCATGGTCACACGTCCAGTGAAGCCTGCTGGATGAGTGTTGGGTAGTGTAAGCCACCTCTCAGGGGTTGGGTGGTGCTGGCAACATCTGCAACAAAGTTCAGACAATCAGAAGTTCAATGTACAAACAGCAAGGGTCCATGACTTGAGCTGCACAGAGTTAGTGGCCCCGGATGCACTGTGGCCGGCACAGGCACACCCGCAAAGGATGGTGACTTGCGGTGCACTGACATAGGGCCACGAGAGCTGAGCGGGTCCTCGTTGATGTCCAAGGAGAATGTCGCGGAGTGTTACGGGGGACAGTGGAAGGTGTCCATCCAAGGCATGATGCAGAGGGCAGAAGCAAGCAGAAACAGACATTATGGAGGAGTTGAATGCTACAGTCTCCTTTTTCCCACCATGTCAGTATCAGCTACATGATGAAGATAACCCTCAGGCCAAAGACTCAGACGCCAACAAAGTTCAATGGGAGAGTGTCCATGACTCCCAAGGCACAGAGTCAGTGGCACCAGAGCTGTAAGGTGATGCAGTCTGCGATGAGGCCTGTACACTGATATAAACTTTGCAATGAACAAAACAAGACTCAGTTCCAAATGGGTGTCCTACTCAACCGCAGTGTGTGCCGGAGGCAGTGGTCAGCGCAGGGCAACCGCTGTGCAGCCAGCTCCTCCTGGATCTCTAACACACGGCGTTGATATTGCATGTGGAGAAGATTCCTGCTTGATGGAGGTGGAGGTGGAGGCACCAGAGCTGAACGGGTGTGCACCCTGCAACGATGCTTTGTCCTGCCTGGGACGGACTGGATTGGATTTGTCTGAGGCCTGCTGGACCGCTGTGTAGGCCGTAGGCAGTAGTCAGCAAGGGCCCCCAGACACGTGTGGTTGGAATGCATTGCACAGAGTTGGTGTCACTACATCGAAGGGAGTATAGTGATTTGAACTTGGCATTAATATGTGTGCTCAGCCATTGTATAATCAAGACTCAGTTCCAAATGTGTCACCTACTTGACCGTTGTGTATGCCAGTGGAGTACGTCAGCGAAAAAGGAGTACTGCGGGGCTGTCTCTGGGTAGACATCAATGGTCTGAGCAGGCTGCCATGGTCGCGGACCTCAGGCTTGGAGCTTGCACAGGCACGTGGTGGGCCCTCTTTGACACACGCCGGTGTCGGCAGGTCAGCGGTGTGGCCAGCATGCGCAGGAGCAGCCAAGACGGCTCTGGGGACCTGTGGCCTGGGGTGTGGCAGGAGCACATGGTCGCAGGTGCCGCAGATCACGACGTCGGCCTCGTGGCGTGCTGGGAGGCACCCTGGCATACACGTTGCCCATTCCGGAAAGAGAACCACGCCCAGATCTACGGGCTTTTTATTCACACCCCTACGCTGTCCTGGCGTACGCCGGACCAGCCCACTCTGCTCACGCTTACAGGGGGACACGTAATGAGCTACTTTCTGTGCTCTTCCCCACTGCCTGGGGTGACATGGTTGCATCCACTGTCCTCTACACTCCAAAAACCAGCAGTATGTGTTGACATAGGCATGTCTGTGGTCTGCATACTGCAGCCTGGCCCATACATCCACGCCACACTTGGCATTGTGTACGTGGGTCACTTGCCTCCTTCGCACATGCATGGTTCCCACCTCTCCTAAAATTCTGCTATTGTGTCGCTGAGGTGAGGTGCCGTTGCTGGCTCGTGTACATGACTTGCCCAGGTCACCACAGTAAGTTGTGCTGTCGTATCTGGAAGGTGGGCATTAGGGGTGGGCGGAATTTGCGTAATCGCGTTACGCAAACCTCCGCGAAACGGTAAAAAATCTCTGCGAACATGCAGAAATTCCGCGAACACGCAGAATTGCTTGTTCGCGATACTTTTTTCCTGTTCGCGATCGCTGTTTGCGTGCTCGGGGTGAAATATCTCGCGAACACGCATATTGAGAACGCGAACAAGCAAAAAATTTCGCGAAGTTGCGGAACGTAGATTTTTTTGCAATTTCGCGTTCTCCGCGGAACGCGAAATTACCCAAATTTCGCAAATTCCGCGAACGGAACGGAATTTACCGCCCAGGCCTAGTGGGCATGTTATTTGGCATGTTGTGTATGAGTCTGTAACATGTGCGTTCCCACAGTTGTGAGGTGTATGATTGTTGAGTTCATGTGTGTGGTGTGTTCCTTTGGTACTTACCAATGAGCACTGCATTCCCATAGGTGCCATCCTGGAAGCGCCGGTTGATGATGGACTGTCGGAAGATGTATGAATCCTGCACACTGCCTGGGTAGTTGGCAACGACATTGGTGAAGAGTCCCCGGTGGTCCACTATTGCCTGCACATTGATGGAATGCGTGTGCTTTCTGTTGCGGTACTTGTGTGCAGTTTCGGCAGGGGGCACAAGTAGGACATGTGTGCAGTCAATTGCCCCCAACACGTGTGGGAATCCAGCTATGGCGTAGAATCCTTGCTTGGTCTCCAGCTGTTCATGGGCAGTATGGGGGAAGTATAGGTACTGGTATACGAAGCTGATGATGGCATCCAAGACAGGTTTGAGAAATCTGGATAGGGCTGGCTGTGAGACTCCTCCGACTCTGGCGGTTGTTGGTTGGAATGTCCCAGAGTCCAACAGGTGCAGCACAGCCAGCAGCTTTGTCTACAGAGGGATGTTGGTTGTCCACTGTGTTTGTACCATCAGCCTGTGGGCAATGATGTTCAGGATGCCGAGGATGGTTGTCCTTTTGAGCCTGTAGTGGGCAATGACATACTCTGGTGTTAAGTCTGTGAGGCTGGTGCGTTTCCTGAAGGTCTGCTGTCTTTGTCTGTGCTGCCTCTGTGGTGGTCCTGGGGGGCGGTGGGTGTTGTGGCCCTGTTGGGTGTCCGAGCTGCATGATGAGTAGCTCCATGGCATTTGTTGTTCTTCAGGGGTGGCTCTGGGCAGGGCTCCCTTTATGCTGCAGGTTGTCATCTGGCTTTGCACCAGGTCAGAGCAGGTGTTAATTTCCTTCTGCTAACGCGGCTTATCGCCTGTTTTGGGATCTTATCGCCGATGTGGCTGGTCGTTGAGAATGTTGAGGTGTGGTGTTGTCACGTATTTTCACTCAGGAACGCCTACTCTGCATCTCATTAGCGATAGTTGCCGGGGTCATCTGTGGCGATGTTTTTTGCGGCTGCTATCGCTGGTAAACTGGTGTTATCGGCTGTTTGCACCAGCTTGTGAATGGGGTGATAAATTTATCGCGACTTTGGCTGCGCTAAAGGGCCGATAACTCAGCGATAGATCCTTGAGAATATGCCCCTATGTCTTGCCATATGCAATAGGGCCACCATCAAATGAGAGTCAGTAGTGATGGTACATCACACCACACACAAGCATGACCAGTTGCCGATGTGGTATAATTGTCACCCAGATTCGCTGAGAACATGAGATCATTACTCACTTCACTCAGCCAGGTGTCTACGCAAAATGAGGGGATTGGATGCTGACAGGATTCTGCTGTCTTCCAGCTCAAAAAGACACTAGCCACGGCACAACAGCATGCACCTACTACCACACCTATACCAACAATGATTCAACTTGTGTGTGGCACATGGGCCACCACTAATCTTGGTGTGGACATGGCGGACTGTAAAACACCAACTTGGCAGAGTAACATATATGCCTTTGGTGAGGACGCCCTCCCTTGTTGCTGCTGTTGGGCCCTCAACTGTCCACCAAGGTCCGTATAGGCCACCGCCATTATACGTGACATCAGGGGGATCAGGGTCTGGCACTTGTCCCTTCCAAGTTGGGAGGACTTCCCCAGCTAGACCTCTGTGATATTCCGGGTCCAGCCCCACAGGTCCTCCCACCTCTTCCTGCAGTGGGCACCACACCGGTTGTAGAACCCCAGGATCTGCACCTTCCTGGTGATGGATTTCCAAAAGGCCTTCTCCTGATGGACGTTGGCCTTTATGGATGCAATAGAAGTAGAAACAGATTGCAAGTGGAAGTTTGCAGATAACTGTCATCTTTATACACATTACGTTGACATGTAGCACAAGCCTTCATCAATAGTCAACATTTTACATGTGTCCATGTCACATGCTATGCAGAGCTAAAGCATGGGTACACACTTTAGTGGTCATCTGATGACTAATCTCAACCCTGGTCATGCCCTACACTGTCTGAGACAGAGCCCACTACAGCATGTAGGCGAGGCCCATCCTACATGGAATGTGATGAGAGGTACCATGACAAACAACACACAATTAGGACCTTCTGAAAGAAACACTATGTGTGCATGACTGTCCTGACACCATTCCTGCCAGACCCCTTGAATTGATGCATATGGTCCATGGAGGTAAGTCCCATAGTATACATAACATCCTACGACTAAGGTCACAAGATAAGGACTGGTATGTGTGACACTGAAGGCTACCTTTAAAGGAGCTGTGTGGACATGTAGACTACTTGTTTGAGGATCTTAGTAAGTCTACATAAGTGTGTGTGGTATGTACTGCTATAACAGGACACCCTTTGGGCCACATGAGGCACTGTAACAGAGATGGCAATAAACATATCATTGTATGTGTTGTGTGATTGGGAAGATTGTAGCCAAGAAGATGATTCACATTTCTAAATTTATTCAACAGTAATCCTCTATCTACACTGTTCATGTCTCAGATGTGCAATAGGCCTTACAGTGGAAGCAACCCCATTAGAAAAGTGTAAACTGACCTGTGTTAGTAAAGGGACAGTCATTGTTAACAGGCACACATTGACACTGTTGTTCAATGGAGGGAAGTATGTTGATAGCAGAACTGTCAGGAGGTAAGTGAGCTATCTCCCAATCATTGCATAGGTGTACAAGCCATTGGGCTACGACCGTCACTATTCCCAACATTAGACAATGGCTGCGATCGCCATGCATGTGACCACCCATCACTCGGTCGACTCCTGACAGCAGACAAAGTTCAACGTGTTCAATTAGCGAGGTCAGGCAGCCACCATGTTAGAGTTTGGGAAAACTGTACATCGGCCAAATGTGCACTGCACACTGTACAACGCAGTTGGCAGAATTTTCACATTACATGGTCTGCTCTATCACTGTATTGGAAATTCACATTATTCTGCATTGATGATGTGCATAGGTCTGTTACAGACCTCTGAACGGCATCTTGGGGATGACAGGTGGATGTTCAAGAATTCACAATGATAATGCAAAATGTGTACTGCTTCATGAAGGATTGATGTTCAGACACATGACTTTTTACTTATTTTTTTTAACATATGTTGCTCTGCACATGGAGACTGCATACCTTTTTGTGCTGCTCCTTACATAGGTACCATGGGAGAGGGAGGAAAAGCCAGCCACCTGTGTATCTCCCATTTACAGACCTACACAAAATGGAAGAAAGTCACATCATCAAAACATTCCATTTAAATAGGCAAATTGTGGATCTATGTCTCACATCAATAATCCTACATCATACCACTGCTAGTGAAACTCATGCATTTTTTTGCCACAAGCTCATGTCAATTCACTGTTACTATTTCTGTTGGAATGTCACAACTGATGTTCAGACGGGTCCTCGGAGAGATGCTTACAGCAATGTTGAGACACCTGGGCAGCTACATCCAGTTCCCCAGATGTGAGGATCTAGCCACTTTGAAGGTGTATTTCAATGGATTAGAATACATCACATATGTGATTGGATCTATTTATGGCACCCATATTGGCTTAGTACCATCACACAACAGGGAGCAAGTCTACAGGAACAGTAAGCATTACCATTCCATCAATGTGCAAGTTGTCGGCCTAGCGGATCTGTACTTCTCAAATGTCTGTGCCTAGTTCCCAGGATCTGTCCATGATGTCAATGTAGAGCACCATACCCCAGCTGATGTCACAACTACTACCGGAGAGGGCCTGGCTTGAAGGTAAGTGTGATCTGTCCAAACTTTGTGTGGGAAATGTCAGGCAGTATGATCTGAAAGTGTGTAAGTGAATGTTGCCCTTCTGCCTGTCTTCCATCTAGGAGACTCAGCATATCCCAACCAGCCATGGTTGTTGGCACTGCTGAGGAATCCTACAACACGGGGGAATTCCGTTTGAGTGAGGCCCATTGAAGAACACGGCAGCCAGTGAAGCGGGCTTTTGGGCTCCTGAAAGCCAGCTTCAGATGTGTGGACCAGACTGGGGGAGCCCTCCTCTACACACCTGGGAAGGTGTGTAAGATCATCATGGCTTGCCGCATACTCCACAGCATTGCCCAGCGAGGAACATCCCTTACATCGCAGAGAAAGCAGGACATGAAGACCCACCGGCTGGGACCCTGGAATGCCAAATGAAGATAATAGTGGTGAAGAGGAAGGAGCTGACTTGTGTCAGGCTCTCATCCAGAACTATTTCTCCTGAGTTTAAGTATGGTGTGAGATATGATGACTTTGACTAGTCATGCAACTCTTGTAATGATGTTATGAGGAGGGTGATAGTGCTACATTCTAGGAATACATTGCTCTGACAATAAATGGGGAAAGGTGTTTGTTTTGTAAGTGAAGCTTAGTTCAGCTGTAAAAATTGTTTTGGACTTTGTTTACTAGAAGTTGACAATGTAATATGTTGGCTTGTTTTAGGTCCCTTTACCATGTCATCTTCATTTGGACATTTCAGAGTTGTGACATTAGCAGGTATATGATGTTGTTTAAATGTACAAAGTGGACATGGATTGTTCCGGGGAATGTCTGTCACAGAGATTGGGTGTACAGAGCCACATTCAGTCCTCTGAGCCTCCAGGTGGTGGTTGTTGTACTTGGCCCCTACCTTCTGCCTGAGGTCATTCCACCGGTTCCTAATGTCTCCCTTTGTGCACAGGGTGTTACCAACAGAATTCACTCTGTTGGCTATTCAGTCCACATTTCTAATATCCTACTCTGAGGAGTATGCTGGACCTGGGACCCAAAAATGTGTGGCTCTACTCTAATGATTTCATCCATCATGATGTGGAAACGTGTAATATTTTACATTAGCATAAGCAACAGCCATTTTGGCTATGGCTTCCATTTCATTTCCTTCATAATTCTTTCGTCCTCTGCTGTTCGCCTTTTCACCCTTCTTGTGCCAACAACTTTAGTTGACCTCTTTGGACATGGCTCGGCAATGTACGTGCTGGGGGGTTTGTAGCTGCCGGCGCACCTGGTCTTAAATGCTATCTATTGATCATTTAATGCTGCATAAGCATTCCTGCTCCCCCTCCCTATTTGCTGACCAAGTGGCCATCCATTTGCCCTTGTTTGCCGATAGCTACTTCTGTGTTTAAACTTGTTCTTTCCATTTCTGTCCATATGCTTACATTGCAACAAAACTGTATATAAGGACGATGGTTTGTGAGTTCAGCGTACCTCCTCCTACAATACTTGAGAATGTTGTGTGGACGTGGTCCCACTCATGAGTGATTAATAAACTTGTTGTTTTACTTCAGCTCTTGTGCGGATCTCTCTTTTGTTAGTCTTTGAGAGGGTGACCCTGCACCAGTGAGCTCACTTTTGGGTACATTTCCACAGTTGGCACCCAGCATGTGGGGCCCCATCAGAGACGAGGCCGTCCGAAGGAGTGGTCTTGACAGAGAATCGAAATATTACCGAGGATGTGCACTGCATGAGGAGACCATTGTCTTTGCAGGCCGACGTGACTTTTCCGGTTTTCCCGATTTGAACCTCCGGGTGGTGGCCAGTCTCGACAGGGGCTTTCTTTGGCATATTCTGCAGTGACCATTAGGTTGACCAGAGATCGGCAGGTGGGATTTGGAGACTTCTGTTTGGTAAGGTCGCTGAAGTGGCACTCTTGATTTGGTTGGTTTGGTTTGGTTTTGGTATTCATTCTTTGCAAAGACTGAAGGCAGGTAATGTGGAGATTTTTCTCCTTTTGGAATATTTGTTTGGAGTAGTAATATTTTACATATACTTGTGAAAACATGCCTGTTCTCAGCACACTCCGTAAGTGGTGTTGCTGCTCTTGTGGTACCAAGAATGCTTTACAACAAAGTCAGCCGGCTCCTCCAGAAGGGCCGCCAAATAGAGAGATGTATATTAAATATGATATTTGTCCCATAATATATGGTTCATTGTGGATCAAATACACAGAGAAAGAGTCCGATTTACAATGGCCAGTGAATGGGTCATTTGATTCTAAGAAAGTTCAGTATGTAGAACAGTGTTTATTAAGAAAGAGTAGACAGGATATGTTTGATTGTGTACGTAAGTGGGATAAAGAAGAGCGAGATAGACCAAAGAGAGCGGAAGCTATAGCAGAGAAAGAGCAGCGAAAGATGATATAGAAGAAAGGGGTGGAATTAAAAGACAAAGAAATGAAGGAAAGAATAGAAATGGAAGATAGAGAACGTTGATTAGCGATAAATGGCCAGTATCCTATTAGGGGACCTATCTATCCACTACTTAATACACCTCAGGATGATTGCATCCTATTAGAACAACCCCCACCCTCGTATAAAAACCCGCTCCAATTGCCCCTGAGGATGAGGCTTCTGATGAGGAGCTCTCTTTCTCAGAGGATAAGGATAAAGGCAAGCAAGTTGGGCGACAGACTCGCTCTACTTTGACTAAAGCAGAAAAAGATACATTAAAAAGCACTGCTAAAGAGGAAGCTCATCGGACTACTACAGCGACGATCCTCATAAATATGGTTCAACCTTGGATAGATATAGACCAGTTATATTTCGTAGAAAAATTCTGTTGGGAGGTAATATATGGTTGATGGTATATTTCTGACGAAACAGAACCAGCTGATCTGAATGTTGATTATAAGCGGTTAGTAGATGGGACTTACCTTTTTTCAGATATACCTGATACGATTAGACGAATAGTTAATTTACTAAATGAAACATTACATTTATGTAAGGAGCAACAATTAGCTAGAAAGAGTAAAGTAGTAGAAGCAGTTACATCCCAGGCAGAGAAAGCAGATGTTCCGGTGAAAGAAGGCAATTCCTGCAGTAATAAAGTTACTATGAAACCAATGCATGAAGCCGCAACCCTGTAAGTTCCCCCGAAGGGTGCGGGAACAAATGATGATAAAACTTCGGATGATGCAAAGGGATATTTTATATATAATTAGGTTTATACTCCTTGGAGCAGAGCAGATGTTATGGCTCCTAAGGCTGCTTTGCCCGACCCTCTGAAAAATCCCGCCTGCTTCTGTGAGGAGGTCGAAGGAGCTATCAGCTCCTGCACTATGACCTTGCCAGATATTGATATGTTCTTTAGGCTTATTTTGCCCCCTGATATGTGGAGAACAATACGTAAAATAGATGACAATGTGGCATTTGGTGATACCTGAGAACATTTAGAAGAAATAGATGCGGACAGGGATCCTGCACAGAAACCTCAGAATGAGATATTCGATCTTCCTAATGCTATTGTGACTAAGTTGAAGGCTCTCATACCTCCAAAGAAAATAGATTGGATTACGTTAGCGTCTTGTAAACAGAAGAAAGATGAGTCAGTTTCTGATTTCTTTTCTAGATTTGAGGATACATTCCATGATTTTAGTGGCCAGTCATTGGCCGATGATACGTGTAAGCATTTGTTTGTCAACAAATTTGTCGCTAATATTTTACCGGAAATAGCTAGTCGCCTTAAGGCCAGTGAGAGTTCTTGGACCACGTCTTCCCCAGTTTCCCTTTTGACCGTGGCCCAATATTATGAGTGACAGGAACAGGAAGCGAAAGGCAGGGAAGATAAGAAGGTTAAAGAATTAAAGACAAAAGTTATGATGGCTCAAGTATATGGTCCACCATTTAGGGGAGGTGGAAGAGGTGGACGTGCAATGTATACACCCGGAGCGCTCCCTCTTTCTTGAGCAAATTTGTCTCCTGATCAGTGTGCCTATTGTAAAGAGACTGAGCATTGGCGTTCTGAGTGCCCTCTTTTATGAGGTCAGCAGTACCAGCGGGGAAGGGGAAGTATGAGAGGACGCCCAGGGAATTCAGGAAACAGGGGAGGTGTAGGAGCTCGTCCCAGGATTGAGGCAGTTGAACAATGACCAAATTATTCTAATATATTTGATAGACAAAATCAATACCAAATATTTGATTATTCTGCTGATACACTTGCAGATTCCGATTACGCATACAGATGCCTAGGATGGGGTAAAGGACCAGTTGAGGTGCCAGTAGATCAAATGTGTCCTTATGTTGACGCAAATGTCTTGTGATCTACTGATCAGTTTCTGGTTGATACAGGGGCTACCCATAGTGCTCTGTCTAAAAGATTGGTTCCTGGGGCTCTCCTGTCCGGCACAATGATAACATCGATAGGGTTCGATGGAACACCTACACCTAGC
The DNA here is from genome assembly GCF_964204655.1 of Triturus cristatus. NCBI lineage: Eukaryota > Metazoa > Chordata > Amphibia > Caudata > Salamandridae > Triturus > Triturus cristatus. Next base: position 632,708,446 of record NC_140589.1, on the reverse strand, counting down.
CAGCTTTCACAGCCACTTGAATTCGGACTTGACAAATTCACTGCAGCATGTCCATTTTTGCTTTCCCCTAACACGCCGGACAACATTGTGGCTATTGATATGCTTAAATATTTTCATGCTACAATACGTTGTTCTCCGGAAGGTGTGCGTGTTATTTTGAATGGCAGTTATCCAATGGTTGAGAGGTCCTGTCTTATCAATGAGGATGCCGCTCTGGCGTCCCTACCTTGTACTCTGTGGGCCACATCAGATACTGACGTGGGTCAAATGGTTATTCCACTTGTGCATATTCAAGTAAGGAAAGGTGTCACACTGCCTCGCTTGCCGCAATACAAAATATCCCAAGAAGGTGAAGAATCATTAGCACACATTGTTCAGGATTTGAAAAAAGTGGGAGCAGTAGAAGAAATCCTCAAAAATACTTGCAATAGCCCTATCCTTCCTATTTTGAAAAAAGACACTGACACAAAAATTTACTGATTCATTATTGATTTGCGGGACGTTAATAAAATTGTGGTGCCCCAATATCCGGTAGTTTCTGATATCACAACCCTTCTCACTATCGTCCCTCCCACTGACACTACATTTTTGGTGATTGATTTAAAAAATCACTTTTTTCAAAAATACCCATTCACCCTGAAAGCCGTTATCTGTTTGGATTCACATTGAAAAATAGATCTTTACGGTTCTGCAGAGCTCCAAAGGGCTATCCAGAGAGTCCTAGCATTTACAGTCAGGCATTAAAAAGACAGCTTGATTCCTTTCCCGTACCAAAAGGGATGGCCCTTATCCAATACGTCAACGACATCTTGTTAGCTGCAGATACCCCTGAGCAGTGTGAAGAAGGAACACTGTTATTGTTATAATTTCTTGCCTCTCATAATCACAAAGTCTTGCGAAAGAAATTGCAATATTGTAGACAGCAGGTTACCTATTTAGGTCACCTCCTGTCTAAGGAGGGACGTGCACTCACACCAGATCGCATTCAGACCATTTTATGCATCCTGTGCCCCGTACTCAGGAGGATGTCCATGCACTGATTGGCCTTACTTCTTACTGTAGGCAGTGGATCCCCAGTTTTTCGCACATTATTAAACCTTTGTTGGCCCTTTTGACTAAAGACACTCCGATGCCCCTCCTATGGACTACTGAATGTCAGAATGCCTTCCAACAGTTACGGCTAGCTCTGTGCTCTGCACCAGTATTAGGAACTCCAGACTACACTAAGACTTTCATACTCTATGTACACGAGAGGGAAGGTTGTGCCCTCTCGGTTTTAACACAGATACACGGTGATAAACAATGGCCTTGTGCATATTTCTCTGCTGTCCTTGACCCAGTCACTTGTGCGCTGCCTGGATGTTTCTGAGCGGCTGTATCTATACTTTAGAGTGAAGGAATAGTTTTGTCATACACACTGCTTGTGTTAGTATCCCATTCAGTTGATGCTTTACTAAATCAAATGAAAACACAGCATTTGACTAGTGCTCGCTTGACAGGATATGAATTGACACTTTTGTCACGTAGTAAAGAAACCAACGCCTGCCCAGGACCTTAGGGCATCATCTATTTTGTTGTTTGTCGACGAGATGAACATGCCTGAGGAGAAGAAATCAAGAACTGCAAAGATCTGTAGCGGCTGCACAATGTTTATTACTGGATTGACTTTGACTGCTGTCATCATTGCTATGAATTGTGGAGGGAGTAGCTTCGGTTTGAAACTTACTGCCTGCTACTACTCCTGTCCCCATGGAACATTATTACTTCACTCTTCCCTATCATGAGAAGAAGCATCGAATAACACTTTCATACACATGTTGAATCATACTCATAATGCTACGAATACTACTAACTGCGGGGTATGTGGAATGGTGCCAGCCCATCAGAAGAAGGGAGGAACACCTCTCATTCCCCTGCCATTTTCACATAATGGTTCTTGCAGAGCCTGGTTCACACTTTTGTGGGCCTCTGATGTTAGTGATATTGCTCCAGCTGATGTAGGAGGACTTAATAAACAGTTAAATAAAGATTGTTACCCTGATGATGAGGGCCTCCCACAAGCCAAAGAAACTATATGGGAAATGGAGGAGTATCGCAAAGGAAATTCCTCCGCAAGCTACGTTTTTTCCAATACTCAAATGGCCAAGGGTAACGGGCCTCCTGTTATCGCTGTTACTAGAGCCAAAACAAATCTTTGTGTGAGCAGTTTTGGCACTATCCCAGTGGGAAAAAGTGACTGTACTACAGTATTGAATATCTCTGGAACGAACAACAGCAATTTTCTATCCTCACATAACACTTATTTCATTTGTGGAAGTAAAGGTTACTATCATCTACCAATTGGATGGTCTGGAATATGCTATGTGTCCTTTTTGCTTCCCCCCGTGTTCTTAGCACCTGCATCTTATCATAAAGATCAAAAATTGTTTAATGACATTTCATTGAACCGATTCAAAATTACTATAAATAATGATAAAGTGGATCAAACTGACACTGCGTTACAGCAATATTTTGACTTTAATTTGGGACTCTTTTTCTTTGTTGGTGCAGCTTTGAATAGTAGAAAAATAAGACGCTTGACCAGTGTGGTAGAGGCTGTGACTAATCAAACAGCAATGGCTCTTGGAAATATTACAGAAGATTTCCAAATTACAAGAAAAAAAAACTTTGCAAAATAGAATGGTTTTATATGTAATATTAGCTGATCCTGGTGGAGCAAGTCACATTATCAGAAGTAGCTGTTGCGTATTTATTCCTGACCACGCCCCTTCTGTTTACGATTGTAAGAAAGTGGCTTTATATATACTGTTCCCAAATAGGTACAGTGTGCACAGAGTCCACAGTCTCCAGAGGTTTGGCAGAGGCGAAAGTTAGATATAACCTTACTCTCTGTAAGTGGTAGCTTGATCGAGCAGTAAGGCAGTATCAGATGATAGTGTAAAGCATTTGCTGTACACACTCAGTCAGCAAATGGTCTCACACACTCAAGAACTGAACTCTAGGCCAATGGTCTTGTATCAAAATATATAGTTGTTTTATTTTAGAACCAACAATAGGTATCAAAATATACTTTCTCAGAATGAGATACTTTAGATAAATACTTTCAATAGGCAATATACTTTTGAATGCAATAGATACAGTTGTTGCTATAGGCAACACAATTTCAAACACAATTATACATTGAGTTCAATGGGAATTTCTAGTTAAATGCAATTGATTACCTTTTGGATTACTTTTCTTACCACAGGACTGGATCCTAGATTCAGTCCTGGGACCTCTCCTGTAAACAGTTGAGTAAAAATATTTTGGTTACAGTTGTGATTTTTAAGGAATATTATTGTATTTGAAAAGTTGACACACTTTTTCACATAGAATCACCAATGTTATCCTATGGGAGGAAATTCACATAGCAGGTAAGTAGGGCTATCGTTACTTTTTCTAACTCTGTGTTGGATCCTGGATCCAGTACTGGTGCATCTCCTGTAAACAGTTGAAAGAATAAGTTTTTGTTATACAGGCGATTTTTAACGAATATTTGTAAGTTTGCAAAATCGACATAGAAGAATTTCTGGCAAAAAACAGGCAATGTTATCCTATGTAGGAAAATCAAGTTAGCGGTAAGTACGGTTGTAATTACTTTGTAGGGTCAGTGCTGGGCACCAAGATCCACCACTGGGATCTCTCCTGATAGCAGGTGAGTAAATTCGTTTTCGTTATTCGGCTGATTTTAGATGAATATTTTAAAGTTTCAAAGCTCGACACTTAGAAGAATTTCCAAGTGAAACCAGTCAATGTTATCCTATGGAAGAAAAGTGAATTATCGGCTTTTGGGTAAGTACTCGACTGGCAGAGTTAAGGTTCTGGGCATAGACTCAGGGTCTCCCAGGGTCAGGTAGGTACAGTTGTTACACCCTCAGCGGCACAGGGGCAGCCGGGTGCAGAGAGAGTTAGGCCCAATGTTATCCTATAGGAGGCAGGGAGCCTTTGGTTGGTGGCTGCTGGATAGCAGGCCACGTGGCTGTGGGAGCTGGGCTCCTGGTCACTTACTCAGGGCAAATGGGGAAGTAGATTAGAGTAGAGGTTGCACTGCCAGGGGCACTCGGGCGGCTGGGTGCAGGGTGCTTTTGAACCTTCGGGCGCTCTATGGATTTCAATTAGGAAGCTGAAGAACGAACAAAGGCTGCAAGCTCGGGGACGAAGATTCTTCAGGTGCGACCACCACTTTGAGAGGTAAGTTGGGTAGTTGGAGGATAGGATGGCACCCAGGAGTTGGGCACAGGGGGCCGCAGGGCGCCGGGTGCAGGGGTGCCTTTTGGCATCAGGATATCTTACCCTCTGCTGGTCGCGGTTGGAGGGGTGCCTGGTTCTGAGGCTGCAGACGTCGTCAGGAGCATTGAGGTGGGTCCTTGGGTGCTGGATTTGGGGTCACAGTCACCGGAGGGACGTCCTCGTGGTCTTTGTTCACTCTGGCACAGGCCAGGCTTGGCGTGTGCAGGAGTCGCGGTTCCTGGCTGATGCCAGGGGCTTGTTGCTTGCTTTGAGCAGCATCCCTGCTCGTGGGAGTCCCAGTTAGTTAGAGTCACAAGGCAGTCAAGTCGTTCGGGGTTTTTGAGGTTGCTGACCACTGGAGATGCCGGGGTTTAGCAGGAGCAGGTTCGAGGGTCGACAGGCTGGTAGGGCTGGGGCCAAATCAGTAGGTGTCTTCCTCTTGTTAGCAGCTGCACGGCAGGTATTCTTGTTTCTTGATCTTCTTTCTTGTTTCGGAATCTGGATCTGAGGAAGGAAGGATCAGGGTGCCCCTAAATACTACATTTAGGGTCATTGCAGGTATGTAAAGTGCAGGGACCGATGGGTCCCCTCCCTGGGGTTGGTACACCCCCTATCCTGCCACTCTCCTGTGGGAGGGGGGCAGTAGCCTAGTTCCTGATTGGGCAGGGCTTCCCATCTTCAAGATGGCGAGAGCCTGAAGATGTGCTTCACCTCGCCTCACCTGGCACACCCCCTTTTCTTCCTTGGGGTTTCCGGCCAGTCTTCCTGCCAGAATGGGGGTCAGAACCGGTAGGGGCCAGTTGCTGAGTACAGCAAGTGGATTAGAGAAGCTCACAAAGGCGGCATGCCTTTGAAGCTTCCCCTGCCCATCCTGGGGGAGGAGACCTAGCACCTCGCCCAGGATTTGCATTGTTGCAGGCCCAGGAGAGCAGATGGCCCTCTACCCAGGGGTCCAGCAACATGTCTGCTGTGTGGCAGCCTAGGCAGCCCCTCAGACAAGATGTGGATTGTAGGTTAGGTTCAGGGGGCATCTCTAAGATGCCCTCTGTTGTGCATTGTACATTAAATCCCACACTGGTATCAGTGTGGGTTTAATGTGCTGAGAAGTTTGATACAAAACTTCTCAGTCTTCAGTGTAGCCATCATGGTGCTGTGGAGTTCGTACTGATGATCTCCCAGCACCATATACTCTTAAATGGCAGCACTGCACTTACAGTGCCCAGGAATGGACCTGGGTACTGTGGGGGCACAGGGCTCATGCACCTGTACCCACACCACTGGCATAGGGCACCCAGCTAGAGGGGTGGCTGATGTATGCCAGGGCAGTGTGTGTTGTGGGCATGGCACACAGGGATGTGTGCCATGTCGACTCTCTGTTTTGTTCTGCACCCAGAGACTCAGCCTGCAAGGGCAGTGTTTGTGTGTCAGGGTACAGGGCCTTCAAGGGTGGCACAATAAGTGCTGCAGCCCTTAGGGGCCTTTTCTGGTCACAATGCCCTGGGTACCTACTGTACCATTTACCAGGGGCTGACATGTGGCCAGAGATGCCAATTGGGTTTAGGCTTCAACACAATTTTAGGGAAGGAACATAGGCCCTGGGTACCTGATTGGCAGGAGCCCAGGGCACACTCAGTCAAAGTACATCAGCAATTCAGCAAAAAGTGGGGGCATACCATGCAAGAAAGTTGGCACTTTCTCACAATGATGCCATTTCCAAACGACATAAAATAGCCACTGAGATACATCAAGACTCAGGAAGATGGACTTGGACTGGATGGTTCTGGAACTTATTTTCTGTATGGGGTCTGAAAGTATTGTTGGCCTTATTCATAATTATTTCAATTATCTTCTCTTGTTGTTTTTCCATACAATGTGGACCAATGCTCTGTTCCCTCTGTATTTCCACTTGTACTACTTGTGCACCATCTAAAACGAATGTCTGAAATGGAAATGCTCCTTTAGCAATGGAACGAGAAATTTGTGAAATGATGTTAATTGATATTCATGATGTATGTCATAGCCCTAAGAAGGGACAAGAAAATGTCTTAGCTTATGCTAAAAGGGTCTTCTGTGGAAACGTGTAATATTTTACATTAGCATAAGCAACAGTCATTTTGGCTGTGGCTTCCATTTCATTTCCTTCATAATTCTTTCGTCCTCTGCCGTTCGCCTTTTCACCCTGCTTGTGTCATCTACTTTAGTTGACCTCTTTCGACTTGGCTCAGCAATGTACGTGCTGCGGGGTTTGTAGCTGCCGGTGCACATGGTCTTAGAGGCTATCTATTGATCATTTACTGCTGCCATAATCATTCCTGCTCCCCCTCCCTATTTGCTGACCAAGTGGTCATCCATCTGCCCTTGTTTGCCTATAGCTATTTCTAAACTTATTCTTTCGATTTCTGTCCATATGCTTACATTGCAACAAAACTGTATATAAGGATGATGGTTTGTGAGTTCAGTATACCTCCTCCTACAATACTTGAGAGTGTTGTGTGGACGTGGTCCAGCTCATGAGTTAATAATAAACTTGTTGTTTTACTTCAGCTCCAGTGCCGATCTCTCTTTTGTTATTCTTTGGACCTTTGGACGAGGGGGTGACCCTGCACCAGTGTGCTCACTTTTGGGTACATTTCCACAATGACTGTCAACTCTTGCTCAGTGAACCAGGGTTTTTAGCAGGTAAATTCTCCTTAGTGGTGAAGCTGGATTTAACATTACTCTTTTGAAAATGCCACTTTAAGAAAGTGAATATTACTCTGCACTTACTGTGCTCTGTGTGCCTGACAGCCTGTCTCCAATACACACCTGGGCGGGTGAAAGCTACACTTTCTGCATTCCCTTTAGACAGCCACAACACAGAAAGGATTGGTGTATCTGAGTACTCATCGATGTACATCTGCATTCCGATAGCCTGGCCTGGACAGGATAGAAAAGAGGGGCTAACAAGTCACTTGAATAGGCAGTGTACTGTCCCCACACAAAGGACTGATTATCCCCCACAGGTAGCCTGGCAGGCAGGGCTGGATCTAGGGTATATTTGTGCACTTCATAGAGGTGTTTTGAAGTCACCCCACCCATCAAAGGCACTTATAACCCCCTAAAACCTGACACTACTGGACTTGTAACTGAAACTCTACCAGAAGAACTGTTGTGCTGCATAAAGGACCCAACTGAACTGCTGATCTGGAAGGCCTGCTTTTCTGTTTGCTGCCCTGTTGCCTTCCGCTCTCTGACTCTGTTGAAGGCGAGCTTGATCCAAGTGATCTCCAAGGGCTTGCTGGCTTGCCTCCTGTTGCTTGAGACTCAGGGATATCAAAGTCTCTATGCCTGCTCCTGTGCCTGGCTCGCTGGAAGTAACCCAGATGCTTGCAACATGGATTTCTTTGCATCACCTGTCTGCATGTTGCAGACCCGGTGCATCGACCTGGTAGTGGAAGTAAAATCACACATTGCATCTGAATCAGCGATTTGCCTCCAGAGATAGACACATCGCACAGTTTTTTGCTGCCGCTGCAGCTTGGTGAGATTGATGCATCAATACGAAAAGAGGACACTGTTCCAAGGGTAGGGTGCAGGGAGTCACCCATGTACCTACGGAGGCAGAAATGCTAAGAAAAAAGGGGGATTCCTAGGTGGGACGGACCCATCCGGCAGGGGGGAGAACAAGTCTTGCCTCCTGTTGCCCTCACTCACCCCGAGGGGTGTCATGCTTCATCATCGGGCGGCTTGCTCCTCGTTGCAATTCCCAACGGGTCCCCCGAAGGGTCTCTTTATCGGAGTTCTTTTAAGGTATGCCGGATGGTGCATGCGGGTTTGTGGAGGGGTTTTGGGTCCTCATAAGGGTAACAAGATGCATGCATAGTGGTTTAAAAATGGTGAAAGGTGGCCTAGAAAGGTAGTTCAATCTGGTAACACTCTTCACAGAATACAAGCCCATAGAAAGGGTATAATCCTAAGAGGCACAATGTACCTAAATAATGTAACGTGATCAACATGTTTCGCGCCTCTGATGCCGTAAGGGTCATTGGCGCTTCTTCAGGACTGGGATTTAAAAACATATATATATATAGTGAAGTGCACGTTAAGACATAAATAACAATAAAAGTAAGTACCCATAATACATGTCAGGGCGGGCCATTGCTCTGCTCCTGATCAAGAACTAAGACAAAAAAGAAAATGGAGAGTAAAAAAGGATGTGCATTAGACTAGCTTAATGCAACATAGTGTGCCACAATTGTGTGCACCACGTACCAATGATAAAGAAAGAGGGAGGTAAAAAGCATGAGACAAGTGGGAGAATAATGGTCTCCTTAAGGAACTCAGAATATGTGTGGCTGCCCAAGACCATCTAGAGGCGGGGCAAATCACAGGGGGTCCTGGTAGTGGAAAGGATTAAATACATCCAACGCCGTAATGCGCTGCATTACCACCTATGAGAAAACCCCTAGACAAATTGATTCCCAACAAAACAGAGCCCATGGCTCTATAAACAGGCATTGACTTAACCAATAGGTCTCGCTTTTGGGACCTTATAAGTGTTTAGCCATGCAACAGTTGCATAACTAAATACTTATAAGGTCCCAAAAGCGAGACCTATTGGCTATGAGCGGGAGAAGGGTTACTGTTTCATCTACATGTAACTGTATAAGGAGATCTGAACTGCTTAACAGGACACTGAGAGCAGGCAAACAGACCGTGCAGCTACAAGCACAGTCAGTGTATTTATCTCCCGTCTTCTGATAGCGGGTTTTAATGCTTTAGCTTCATTAACAAATTATGCGTGCTGTGGTAAGGATGGCCACCTCGACTAAACAAGAAACAGAAGTGTTACTTTGTTGAATTGACAGCATGTCTGATTTATGGGGTTCTACCGCCATGAAATGCAGTGGACAGGAAGCGGAAATAATAACATCGTTTTATAGAAGCCTTGCACCGTGGCAGTACTGTAGTCAATGTTTATTTGAGGTGCAACTATTTGTCAATGAAACTTGATGCCGTGATGCTGCTGTTATGTTTTTTTGTAAACGGAGATTGCTAATCTGTCAGTACTAGATATTATCTACACTGGGAAGATGAAATGCCAAGACAGTCCGCCAGCATTTGAACTTTTGTCCTGCAGATAGCACACAAAAGCCTGAAATAGAGACAGTAGGCAACGTATGTACATTACCAGCTATATTGCGGAGTGCAGAGGCTGGGGATGGGGTACAGGGTGCAGAGGTATGAAAGTAACAATAGTGTGAGGTGCCGGGAGAGGGAAAGGAACCGGACGGATGAGTGAGAGATGGGAACTGTTTGGAGATGTGAGAGAACTAAAGAGCAGTGGGCTAGGAGTGCAGATTGGGACAGTGCGGAGGTAGAGGTGGATGGGGTGAGAAAGAAACAAGCGGGTGGAGAAGAGATGGTTGGGGTAGTAATAGGCACTGTAAGGGTAGATGGGTGAGGGATTGGTGGATCGGTGAGGGATTGACGGATAGATGGACGAGAGTCCCGGTCGGGGGGACTGATGGCTAGAATGGAGAGAGAGGAGGTGAGCGGATTGGGAGAAGCAGGTAAGAATAGTGAGAGAGGCGGGTGCAGGTGAGAGCGATAGGTGGATGGGGGACCGCGGGAGGGAGCAGAGGGCCGATGGGTGAGTACACGAACTGAGGGATGAAATGCGGACGAGTGACTACTTGGGGTGAAATGAGCGGTTGGAAAGTGTTAAGGGGTGGGGAAGGAGTGGAACGGGTCAATGGTCGAAGGATGTGTGGGTGAGTAGACAGAGCCAGGGTGGAGCGGTAGGGCATGGCTGACAGTGGTGAAAGGGGCAGACGTGCATGCAAGTATGTTGTGATGGGCGGAGGGGGAGTCAGGGTAAAATTGTGAGCGGCTTAGGCAGAACGAAGGGCTGAAGTGTATGGGAAGGAGTTAAGAGAGACTAGTAAGGGCTATAAACCTCCGATGTTTGGCATTCTGTAGCCCCAGGGATAGAAATACGCAGGGAAGGACACTCTTGTGAAAGAACATGCTGACCAGTTAGAACAAGACTGAGGCGCGCGCAAAAGTGAAAGCAGGCTGGCTGGCGAGTGGTGTGCGATGTGCGCGCACCATGACGAGAGAGGAAAGCCATATGGTGCCTCTGCTCGTCATTGTGCGCGTAACCGCACGCCCGTCGCCAGTGCACGTGCCAGTGGGCTGAAGCACTTCCCCAAAAGTGGGTTGCATGGCGGCACGATGCACGTGATTGTGCGCGTGCTTGCCATGCAATCCGCTTTTGGGAGCACTTTTGGGAGCCCCTTACTAGAGTCTCGCATAGCGATTGCTACGCAATAGCTAGGCGAGACCTAAAAAGAGTATCTATTTAAGTATTCTTACCTCCTTTTAAAAGGAGAGTTGCTCCAGTGACTGTAAACGTTGGATGCCCGCACCTTGCCGGGCTGATGGGAAACAAATGATAGAGGGCGGCATAAACAAACAGATACTAAGATATTATCGTAAGACTAAGAGCAAGTTGCTCCACTGACTCGTCCCCAGTTCCCAAAAAGTATATACTCACAGTTCTAACTAGGTGCCTCAACCCTTACACCTACCCCGTCCAACCGCCAGCCGATAATGCATTGGTGGCAGCGGGACGCGGGCTAATTATAGTAAACAGCATAGGTGAATGGGTGGTCCCTACTTCCGGTGTGCTCCATGACTCCCAATCAGGGAGCGCATGCGTGCAATTTGGGTCGTAATGCGCATGCGTGAGCGGGGAAACTAGTCCCCAGAGCATGGGCATACCGAACATGGGCTTGTTGTCATGGCATCCTGAAGCAAACACTGAGCCGCGCTTCTGTATCTATTCACCAGTCTCTACCGGAGTCGCGTGTATTGGTTAATAAATAAGATACTCTATTTGAGGACCCCTCTATGCCATGTTATCCCATAAATAATAATACCAAATTAAAAGGGGCATGTCTAGTACTTGTCGATCAACACCATGGTGTAGCACTAGTACTTAGTACATATGCGGACTGTAACAATAGCTCAGTCCTGTTTAAATAGCGGGGAATTGGAAGATACAACCCCGGCCGCCACCACATGTACACCACACAAGTGTTTCTAAAGTGTATTCCACATATTCTCCCATAACAAAGGAGGTCTGAGAGCCTCGTGTGTGAAAAAGAAAAGGGAAGGGAAAATAGAAGGAATAGAAAAGACATAAGGTCCCTCGGCTCAGCCGCCGTACTACTACTTTAACAAAAAAGAGGGGGGACCTAGGAGCTGGTTAATGGTCCAGTGTCCATGCTCCACATGATTACGCCAATACAAAAAGAGGACACTGTTCCAAGGGTAGAGTGCAGGGAGTCACCCATGTACCTACAGAAGCATAAATGCTATGAAAAAGGGGGAGTCCTAGGTGGGACGGACCCATCCATCAGGGGGAAGAACAAGTCTTGCCTCCTGTTGCCGTCACACACCCGAGGGGTGTCATGCTTCATCATCGGGCGGTTTGCTCCTCGTTGGGATGGCGCTACAACTCCCAACGGGTCCCCCGAAGGGTCTCTTTATCGGAGTTCTTTTAAGGTATGCGGATTGTGCATGCGGGTGTGTGGAGGGGTTTTGGGTCCTCATAAGGGTAACAAGATGCGTGCATAGTGGTTTAAAAATGGTGAAAGGTGGCCTAGAAAGGTAGTTCAATCTGGTAACACCCTTCACAGAATACAAGCCCATAGAAAGGGTATAATCCCAAGAGGCACAATGTACCCAAATAATGTAACGTGATCAACATGTTTCGCGCCTCTGATGCCGTAAGGGTCATTGGCACTTCTTCAGGACTGGGATTTAAAAACATATATATAGTGAAGTGCACGTTAAGACATAAATAACAATAAAAGTAAGTACCCATAATACATGTCAGGGTGGGCCATTGCGCTGCTCCTGATCAAGACCTAAGACAAAAAAGAAAATGGAGAGTTCAAAGGATGTGCATTAGACTAGCTTAATGCAACATAGTGTGCCACAATTGTGTGCACCTCGTACCAATGATAAAGAAAGAGGGAGGTAAAAAGCACGAGACCAGTGGGAGAATAATGGTCTCCTTAAGGAACTCAGAATATGTGGGGCTGCCCAAGACCGTCTAGAGGCGTGCCAAATCACAGGGTGGTCCTGGTAGTGGAAAGGATTAAATACATCCAACGCCGTAATGCTCTGCATTACCACCTATGAGAAAACCCCTAGACAAATTGATTCCCAACATAACAGAGCCCATGGCTCTATAAAAAAGAGTATCTATTTAAGTATGATTACCTCCTTTTAAAAGGAGAGTTGCTCCAGTGACTGTAAACGTTGGATGCCCGCACCTTGCCGGGCTGATGGGAAACACATGATAGAGGGTGGCATAAACAAACAGATACTAAGATATTATCGTAAGACTAAGAGCGAGTTGCTCCACTGACTCGTCCCCAAAAAGTATATACTCACAGTTCTTACTAGGTGCCTCAACCCTCACACCTACCCCATCCAACCGCCATCCGATAATGCATTGGTGGCAGCGGGACGTGGGCTAATTATAGTAAACTGCGTAGGTGACGGGGCGGTCCCTCCTTCCGGTGTGCTCCATGACTCCCAATCATGGAGCGCATGCGTGCAATTTGGGTCATAATGCACATGCGTGAGCGGGGAAACTAGTCCCCAGAGCATGGGCATACCGAACACGAGCTTGTTGTCATGGCATCCTGAAGCAAACACTGAGCCGCGCTTCTGTATTTATTCACCAGTCTCTAGTGGAGTCGTGTGTATTGGTTAATAAATAAGATACTCTATTTGAGGACCCCTCTATTCCATGTTATCCCATAAATAATAATACCAAATTAAAAGGGGCATGTCTACTACTTGTCGATCAACACCATGGTGTAGTACTAATACTTAGTACATATGCGGACTGTAACAATAGCTCAGTCCTGTTTAAATAGCGGGGAATTGGTAGATACAACCCCGGCCGCCACCACATGTACACCACACAAGTGTTTCTAAAGTGTATTCCACATATTCTCCCATAACAAAGGAGGTCTGAGAGCCTCGTGTGTGAAAAAGAAAAGGGAAGGGATAAAAGAAGGAATAGAAAAGACATAAGGTCACTCGGCTCAGCCGACGTGCTACTACTTTAACAAAAAAGAGGGGGGAACTAGGAGCTGGTTAATGATCCAGTGTCCATGCTCCACATGATTACGCCAATACAAAAAGAGGACACTGTTCCAAGGGTAGGGTGCAGGGAATCACCCATGTACCTACAGAAGCAGAAATGCTAAGAAAAAGGGGGAGTCCTAGGTGGGACGGACACATCCGTCAGGGGAGAGAACAAGGCTTGCCTCCTGTTGCCCTCACACACCCCTGGGGGTGTCATGCTTCATCATCGGGCGGTTTGCTCCTCGTTGGGCCAGTGCTGCAATTCCCAACGGGTACCCCGAAGGGTCTCTTTATCGGAGTTCTTTTAAGGTATGCCGGATGGTGCATGCGGGTGTGTGGAGGGGTTTTGGGTCCCCATAAGGGTAACAAGATGCGTGCAAAGTGGTTTAAAAATGGTGAAAGGTGGCCTAGAGAGGTAGTTCAATCTGGTAACACCCTTCACGGAATACAAGCCCATAGAAAGGGTATAATCCCAAGAGGCACAATGTACCTAAATAATGTAACGTGATCAACATGTTTCGCGCCTCTGATGCCGTAAGGGTCATTGGCGTTTCTTCAGGACCGGGATTTAAAAACATATATATAGTGAAGTGCACGTGAAGACATAAATAACAATAAAAGTAAGTACCCATAATACATGTCAGGGTGGGCCATTGCGCTGCTCCTGATCAAGACCTAAGACAAAAAAGAAAATGGAGAGTTCAAAGGATGTGCATTAGACTAGCTTAATGCAACATAGTGTGCCACAATCGTGTGCACCACGTACCAATGATAAAGAAAGAGGGAGGTAAAAAGCATGAGACCAGTGGGAGATAAATGGTCTCCTTAAGGACCTCAGAATATGTGGGGCTGCCCAAGACCGTCTAGAGGCGGGCCAAATCACAGGGGGTCCTGGTAGTGGAAAGGATTGAATACATCCAACGCCGTAATGCGCTGCATTACCACCTATCAGAAAACCCCTAGACAAACTGATTCCCAACAAAACACAGCCCATGGCTCTATAAAAAAGAGTATCTCTTTAAGTATTCTTACCTCCTTTTAAAAGGAGAGTTGCTCCAGTGACTGTAAACGTTGGACGCCCGCACCTTGCCGGGCTGAAGGGAAACACATGATAGAGGGCGGCATACACAAAGAGATACCAAGATATTGTCAGTCAGTCAGTCAAAGCACTTTATTCGATTAATTAAAAATCATAAAAGCAGAGGACAAACACGCAAAAAAATCCTAACAATTTACAATCCTAGGTATACAACTTATAAAAAGGTTCAATAAAACATATTCATTAAAACAGAGGTGGTACAAAATCACTCAATTTATGAAAACAAGTTCATATGAAGATCATTGAGTGCAAATCTAAGAACCATAAACAATCGTATGTGCAAATCACCATTAAATAATATCCTGTAAAAAGGGAACCTCAATCAGGGTCATCGAGGGAGGACAATTTTTTGTTCTTTAGCCTCATAGCTGCCACCAAAAAACTAGCCACGTGAAAAATATCGCGAGTGCAACTCAGCATCTGTAGGTAAATTAGGGCAGGTCTGACTTGAATAAACCCTTTCTCTCTTAATAGGGGTAGCAAATATTTTTTTCTTATGTCAGAATAAAAACTACAAAACATGATAAAATGTAAGGTATCCTGGGTTGAGAAATTATCACACCTGCAGGGCATACTATGTTCAGGTTTAGCCCACACAGGATAACTTCCCAAAGAAAAATGAATTAGGTTAAATCTAAACTTAATCAATAAAAATCTATGAAAAGGTTTAGTTACAATTTGCAAATATGGTTCCAGGGAGTGCGAGGTGACTAGAGCGTAGTGCTGTCTCACTGCTGGTTTTTTAAACTCCATCTCCTCCCTGGTCAGCCTTGCCCCTTCTAAAAAATTAGACCTGATCCATGAGACGTCCTTCTCGCAGATGTTCTCTGGGGACGTGAAGAGCTCTGGGCGTCCCAGGTCAACAAAGGACTTTCTCACATACTCTACCCAGGGAATCCTCTTGGCATTTTCCATGGCAACAATGTCTGTTAGTATAACATGATTCAGCCTGATTTCCTTGTTTAAGCATGTTTTTGCCCAACAAACCAGGGGGGGCAACCTCAACTTATCGGTGACATATTCAATCCCTACCTCTGTATGAATGAAAAAAGTGGGGGTGGATTGAGGGACCGACAGGAGGGATCTCAAAAACCTATTTTCTACTATTTGCATCTGAACTTGGGCTACGTAGCCCCACAATGGGGCACCATAGAGAGCAATGGACATGCATTTTGCATTATATACCTTTAACAGGGCATCCATTAGCCTCGCCCCCAGCCTTTTCGAAAAGCCCATAAAGGCATTAGTGGACCTTGCCATGGTAATACTTTTTAGCTTGATTTGGGGTGCCCAGGATCCTTTGTTATAAAAAAGGACGCCTAAGTATGGAAAAGTGCGAACCCTTGACACCTCTACCCCCTTACAGTAAAAAGTTTTAAGCTTGTGTCTGCAACTGCTTTTGCCCATAACCATTGCATGAGATTTAGTTATATTCACCTTCAGATCCAACTGATCCATAAGGGGGGCAAAGGAGTCCAGCAACCTTTGCAATCCCACCCCTGTGCGGGCCAGTAGAACTGCGTCATCCGCGTATAGGAGCACCGGGATTGATAGGTCTCCTACACGCGGAACGTCTGCCTTAGTGGTGGCCAAAAAGCTTTCCAGGGCATTAATGTAAATAGTAAAAAGGAGGGGGGCCAGAACGCAACCTTGTCTAACCCCCCTCCCTGATCTAATTTGCCGTGTGCATCTGCCCTCTTGGTTTACCCTGACGGAGGCGAAGAGTTTTTCATGTAAAGCGGCTAAAAAGTTAATTAGTGGGGGATCGATGCCAATGTCATCTAGAATCCTTCATAACTTAGCCCTGTTCACCAAGTCAAAGGCCGAGGATAGGTCCATAAACGCCATGAATAGGGACCCATCATTGGCCACCGTATATTTGCTTATTAAGAGGTGTAAATTTAAGCATTGGTCCATGGTGCCTCTCTTTTCTCGAAAGCCATATTGTAGGTTGGAGAGCACCCCTAGTCTCTCCACATTTTCCCTGAGTTTATATAGAAGGACTCTGCCCAAGATTTTAACGGCAGAGTCTAGCAGGGAAATAGGCCTGTAACAAGCGGGATCCCTACGCTGGCCTTTCTTAAAGATTGGGACTATAACCGAGGTAGACCAGGAAACTGGGAATGCATTGGAGGCAGAAGCATTAAAGACATTAGTTAAAATTTTGGCCCAGAAAGCGGGAGCGTTTAGATATAAATCTGCCGGGACCCCATCAGGGCCCGGTGCCTTATTCTTCAATGTTTCTCTAATTGCTCTCTCAACCTCCCCCAGGTTAAAATTTATCGGGGACGTGGGACAATTTACTGCCGGAAAACCCTGGTTGCTCATACCACCAGCTCCATAGATCTCCTCAAAGTGATGGAGCCAAGCATCATCTTGAATGACGCAATCCATATTGGAGTTCTCTTTGGCAGAAAAAAAGGGGTCATTAATGGTAGCCCAGAACTTGCCACTATCCCGCAAAACATCTAATGACAGTAGCTTTTCCCAGGCCTCCCTTTTGATGAAATCCTTGCGCCCTTGAATAGCTAATTTATAGGCCTTATGTAGATTAGCTATGCTCACCCTGTCTTTAGGGCTCTTCTTTAATGCTTGGAGTAATGCCCGGTGTGCCTTAGAGCAACCACTATCAAACCACCTGGGGTCAGAGTTGCCACTATAATTTTTCGTGTTAGTAAGGTCCACTGCGATTTGAGAGCAAATATCCTCAAAAGCGCTTATAATTTCTTTATCTGCTCGCTCACTATCCAAACAGATAGACAGCTGTCTTTCTACCTTAGAAGTTAAGGTTTCCAAAGAGATACCAAGATATTATCGTAAGACTAAGAGCGAGTTGCTCCACTGACTTGTCCCCAGTCCCCAAAAAGTATATACTCACAGTTCTTACTAGGTGCCTCAACCCTTACACCTACCCCGTCCAACCGCCAGCCGATAATGCATTGCCGGCAGCGGGACTGATTGATGCATCCCCTTAACTGTGTGGCAGAATCCGGCGCATTGCTCATCGCTTCTCGACTTCCGCACCCATCTTCGGAACTAACACATCGCCTTCACTGAGTGGAGAAGATTGACACATCTCGTTGTTTGCAACCAGGAAAGGTACTTTGTTCACTGGGGCCTGCGTGGGTCCTGTAGTCGGCTGGCGCTCAATGGCGGTCAGCCGGAACTTTAACTTTGTCCCGGTCTAGGGCGACCTAAAGTAATCTGTTCAGTGCCACCTGGTTCTAAGCACTTTACTGCATTTATTGTATCAACATTCAATATCTCAACTTCTCTACATTGGGTTTTTGTCAGTTTGGTCTTGTTTTGTTCAGAATAGAATAATATATTTCTCTATACCTGTGTGAAGTCTTTTTTTGTATATTCAATGGGTGTTAGTGTGTTGACCAAGTACTTTACACATTGCCTCTTTAGATAAACCCAACTGCTCTGTGCCAAGCTACCAGAGGGAGAGCACAGGCTAACTTTTAGTGTGTATCTAGCTTATCCTGACTAGAGTGGTGGTCCCTGCCTGGCCTGGGTGCATACCTCAGCCAACCACGAATCCCATTTCTAACAGTGCCCAAAGCCATCATAGTTGCAGTCCTTTCTCCACTCTCTCATGATTACTATGGACCTCGCCCATCCTGATTACCACCTTCTTCTTCACACTTTCTGACACTTTCTTTCATGTTCTTGGTCTATTTGCCATCTATTCTCCTACAACAGCTTTTTCTAAAATTCATTCCTCACAGCAACACTGTCAACAGCAATATTCTCACTGTTTAGTATTTTTGATATAATTGTATTTCTGCAGTAAAGATTTCACAATTCCAACACAAAAAGATGGCACTCAATGGCATTTTAGCTACAAACCTTCCTCTATTTCCTTATGAACACCTTTATGCGGTGTCCTGTTGGGAAAATCAGTGAACTCTGCACTCAAGAGCAGAACTCTGTTGCACAGGTCTGTACCTGTTCCGTGAATTTTTTCTTCTCAATTTCACCCTAAATCCCCATTCCTATTTGCATTCAAGCCTCTAATCCTGTGGTTTGTATATCCGGACTTGTTACACCTATTTAAAGGGTGATAGCCTCTTTTTTTTTTAGCAATTATTGTTCAAAATAGGTACTGGCAAGGATATATTTTGCACTTTGACTACACCCTGAATTACATATGGCTACTCCTTGCAATTTCTATTTCTGACCTTTTAAAGATTTGTCCCGCTCATGATATGCTGCTGGTTAACCATTGAGTCTGTTGCTGCAATCGCCACATTATTGTTTGGTTATCTCATGCGACTCAATTATTTTCTTCTTCTGGACCTTCTACAATAATCAGCCTATCACTGCCCCGATGTTTACTTTATTTGTATAACTGACCAATTACCTCTGGCTCATCTTAGCCGTGGTAAAAAACAAATCTTTAAGATTCTCACTCCCCATTGCTGAGCACATATATGGGTTAGTACAGCCTTATCGAACTCATTCTAACACAGTCCCCTCTACTTTTAAATGTTTCCACTGTACTTACACCTACCATTTACTCGTTTATCTTTTACGAAGATTCACTACTTTTGCCCCCCTCCGTAGACGGTCAAGCATATTGCCTTAACTACCTTAGGACAGTACTTCCTATTGGCACTTCCTATATTCAATCAGTGAGTATCACTCCTTACTACTAACCTTTCCAGTCTTTTATCTTGCCTGATTTACTCATCTGCATTGCCTCCACTGGTTGTATCCAATGTTTACAGACTGCTCTTCTATGCGATATATCTTACAATTCTATAAAGGGGACTATTTTTTAATCATACCACTTGTTTCACCCACTCACTCTTCGACGCACTTACAAGCATGGTAAACACTGACCTTGTGTCTAATTTATAGTTTTTCCTGGTAAGATTATTTTTATGGCCTTTGATCCTATGTATTGGGCATTTGTCCAAAATTATACAAGGAGAGACTGTACCCACCTAACTGCATGCCCACAAGGGATCGTTAACACAGAATATAATCTTTAAAGAGTGCACACGTACCCCTTACCTCCTTCAGTACTCACTGGCACAACCCTACTAGCCCCCTTTGATAATGTAAGTTTATTTTATGAGAAATTGACATGCTCTGTTGTCATATGAGCTCGATAGACACAGTTCAAAGCTCACACGGCATCATTATGTTTGTATTACACCCTTGATGAGGCCCATCGGACGAATCACATGTTGGCTGTTCTACTGTACCAAAAGCGTCTCAGTGCACGACTGTCCCTCTGTATCAAGAACCAGTGATGGATCACACCATAAGACAACATTGACCTTCTTGAAATCTGCCAATTAATTTATACATTGCTCATTAAATTCTTTGGCATGTGCTCCAATATCATGTATTCCTAAGACATTAATGTCTGAAAACGATGTGCTAGAACCACTCTGAACTGCATTGCAGTTCAGTCAAAGTCACCTGGACTTTGGACCCATGTGGCCCCTTCTTACTGTGGTGCATCCGGAGTGTGGAGCTGGCCTTCTGTCCAATTCCTTCTGGCAAGGACTCGGCAAGAATTGTGCCTTACTTGCCTTCTCTGCCTCCGAACCTGCCCAGCGTGGGAGCACAAAGAAACTGGGATCTGGGTGGTCCATCATGGTCCATGATTAGCGCTGAGTGAGCTTGGTTTATTGCTCCTGGTACCTTGAGGTAAACCCATGGTCACAGTACCTCCATAGTTACTTCTTATATGTGTACAAATTGAATCCGCTGGGCATAATTTAGAGTTTGGCGTATGGGCACATTTATAAATGTGACGGATGTCCTGCCAGCTTTATTATATGTCCATTACATCCTAATGCACTTGTAATTAGAAGGCCAGGCTACCCGTCACCTTTGTGACAGACTACCCATCTGCCAAACTCCATATCAGCCTGATTTAGAGTTTGGCGGGTGGGCACTTGGTCAAAAACATGCCGGATAACTCGTTCACCTTTTTTCGCAAGTGCATGATATCCTAATGTCCTACCTCAAAGAGGGTCTAAAAATTGCAATCTCACCAACTGCTTTAAATGTGCATCTTCTTATTAAGTGGCCTAGTGGGTACCACAGTCCTCAGTCTTGGTGAAGGGTTGCAGTCACAGATGACACATGCCTTTTGTGAGTGCTCTCATCCCTGTTCATACCCTGTCAGAGGTAGGAAAGCACTGTCCTGCTCTGAGATTTCTTGGTTGCAATAAATACTTTTCTAATACAAATAGAGAGTGTGTGTGCTATTCCTGGAGTGACCAGTGTCATTTTCAAACTAATGCTAGGTTGAAGGTTTTTAATGCTATATACGGGATAAAGTACTCCCTGTCATACATTGTTAGGCTATTGCAAAACACTGTGGAGTTCCATGTTCACATAGAAGAACAAGCTGAAGGCTGATTTTATTTACAATGGCATGAAGCCCCAAGGAGACTTACAATATCATCATAAAGTATGTCAGAGGTATTTTATTCCTAATACTACATAGTCACACCATGATGTATACCACACACCATATACATATAAATCCTTGCCTTGCTCCTTCGTATGAAAGAGATAGTATAGTTGGAGACATAAGGAATAAAATCAGAAAATACACACCGAAAATGAGTTAGTAATTTGCAGAAAAAGCATATTAGGATCAGTTTAATGTAAATCAGATTTTATATTTGAAAATACTGTAGCTCCGAATGAGTAGCAACATGCAGCTAGATTAGTTTTTTCCTGTAATGAACTATAGTGTGCAAAAAATAAACATGTTTATACAAATATCACTGTTCATTTTACAAAAACAGATCATAAGAACAATGAGCGTTTAAACTGAAGCTATTATCATGCTCTATGACCTACTTTCACCTTGATGCTACCTTTGCCAGGAGGCAATATGAAGTCACATCCCAGCTGCAATAAGTTCTTAATTTTTTTTTCTGAGCGTCACAGTGATTACATGACCACCAGTTGCGTTACAGACAAACACATTTGTTTTTATACAGAAATATAGCTTTGTTCAGCACCCTTATATGTGAGTACAATAGTCCAAGATGTAGTGGATAAATTTAACAAGCAGAAATAATATTTTGAGCACAACTTTTACATTAAGCAGCAGTTCAAAACAGGCCAATGATATCTTTTCTCAAAATATAAGTAGTTGCAAGAGTCCACAAATATTCAACTTGTTGGTTCATTCTTTTGGTACTCCCAGCAAGGATTTTGCCAAATCAGGCTGAGGGGAAAATTCAGCACGCCAGCCTTTTCACGGACAAAAGACATCCATGAAAATGCTGGCAGTCCTGAAACTTATAATGTGCATGGCGGAATCGTAATTAGGCCCTAAGTGAGTTTCCCAGAATCATAGGGTGTTGAGCATCCTTGCCGAAACTCTTACCTGGTTCCCCAGTTTCAGGGTCGACTGCTCTAGCCGTCATTTTTCTTATTACAAGTGTCTAGAAATAGCTCAACTGGACTGTAGAAAGGAAATGAGAGACACTTTTTTATACTGGGATTGCAGCGCTCCACATATTTTAAATGAATACTGACACAATATTACAATGTCCTTCATTACTTGTTCCATACAAAACATATTCATGAGTGGTGTAGGTGGTACAAAAGTATAGTGAAGTCAGACCCCCTCAAAGGATGGTCATTTTCCAGATAGTCAAAACAATGCAGTCATGTCAGTGAAACTTTTGTATTTGTTTTTGATTATTTGTTGTCGGTGTAGCCTATTATTGAACAAGTCTAATTTAGATTAATTTTGTGTTACTATTACTCCTTATGAATAAAAAAACAGGCCAGCTTCCCCAAAATAATTTCTTGTTATTATAGAAAAGTACTTTTGCATGCTCATGCTCTGTCCCAGCCCTCACTCAGTCCGAAGGGAGCATGTTTTCAACTGCATTCGGAACTTCCCAGTGGAAATTAGGGAATGTCCTTTACTCCTACCAAATTTTCATTACGAAAAAATGTTTCCAAATGTTCACCTAGCCACATTAGAATGTCCCTCTCCCCGTATGGGTGGGCTCAGTGTGGAGCGTCAATAGCCCTCATGGGGTCGTTTAACCCACGCTCTAATGTCCAATCTTGTGTCAAATGGGTATTTGGTCTGTTGCGGGCATAAAGAGTTACACTCTCTGATCGTTGTGTGTAAACAAATCGTGATAAAAAGCAGCGTTCCACAATTGGGGTTCATCCCCTTTAGCACCGCTAGTATCCCACTCACCTGGGGATAATCCTTGTTAGAATACATCAAATTTTCATCAAACTTGAGTTGCAATGTTTTTAGTTTTTATTTATTATCTTTCAATGGTGGTATTCGGTGTTCATCACCCCACCAATTTGAAGTAGTGATACTTTGCATCATATTGATCAACAATGAAAGTGTTGTTTTACATCATCCCATCCCAATGCATTTTGGGCCTATGTAGCCCTTCATCGGGGATAGCAATTCTTGTGGACAAGGTGTGTCACGTCAAATGTTATTGGCTGCGCTGGCAGCTCCGGGGTTTGCGCTGGAACAGCAGCTATCTTTAGTATTACTTGTTCTGCCTGTGATATCGAAGCGCTTGCTCACAAGAATTGCTATCCCCTGCCAAAGGGCTACATAGGCCCGAAATGCATTTATATGGGATGATGTAAAACGACGCTTTCATTGTTGATCAATATGATACAAAGTATCACTACTTCAAATTAGGTGGGAGGATGAACACTGAATAGCACCATTGAAAAATAAAAACATTGCGACTCAGGGGGCATATCATCAACGAGGCGATAAAAAATTATCGCCGCTTTTGCGTCCGTTTTCGGACGAAAAGCGGCGATAATTTTATTGCCTAATAAGCAAGGTCACGCTATCTCGTGAAACCTTGCATTAGCGCCTTTATTCTGAACGCCCAGCTTTGCATCTCTAATGAGATGCAAAGTGGGCGTTCCTGCCCTGGCATAACTGGAGAAATGTCGCTAAGCGACATTTCTCCAATTATCAGTGGGCACGCTAACAGGCATAGCGATAAGAAAAGTAGCGATAACCTCTGTTATCGCTACTTTCCTTACGCCTGCTTCAAGACTGACTTAGCCATGAAATCCTATGTAAGTTGGATATCATGGCTAAGTCTGCCCTGCCCTATCATCAAGCTATCGCCAAACTTCGTGAGATTATTGCTGGATTTCCAGCGATAATCTCACATTTGGCAGTTAGCGCTTGGAATTTTATCGCTTTTGAGATAAGCGTT
This sequence comes from Triturus cristatus, assembly GCF_964204655.1. NCBI lineage: Eukaryota > Metazoa > Chordata > Amphibia > Caudata > Salamandridae > Triturus > Triturus cristatus. The sequence continues at coordinate 632,684,707 of NC_140589.1, read as the reverse complement.
GCTAATAGCACGCCATCTCAGCGATAAAATTCCACGCTACCCGGCAATAATTATCCTAGCTAAGCGATAATTATCGCCGGTCCTTGATGATATGCCCCCAAGTTTGATGAAAATTTGATTTACTCTAACAAGGATTATCCCAAGGTGAGTGGGATACTAAAGGGGACGAACCTCAATTGGTGAACGCTATTTTTTATCATGATTTGGAAGGCCACCATATAAGTACTTATGAGTACTTATGAGTAAAGCAGAGATTTTGCCTTAACTGCTATTTCAAAGACAATTTTGGCTATTTTTTTTGTTAATCTTCATTCAGAGCAAGTAATTCCTCTAGTGCTGCCTCAAAACAGTTGGACAACAATAATCTTACACCATGTTATAATTCATAGGTTATGATTTTGCATAACGTTGTACCTTCATACTGTACAAATTACATTAACACCACCTCTCTTTCCACTTTGTGAGATTTTTCCTTCGTTACTCTTTCCAGTGGTCTATCTCACCCCCATTGCATTTAATTTATGAAGATTCCTGTTATTCGTGTTTCTATCGCATTATGGGCCAGATGCATGAAAGGGCTTTGCCCATTCTGTGTCTATGGGAAAATGTGTTCATGAATATGGCCCTATATGTACTTGCATAACTACTTGTTTAGTGGCTGGATCGTGGGTAGCATAAGCTGCAATGTCGTAATTAAATAAATATCATTAAATAAACAGAAGCATAAACACAATTTAAAAAGTAAATACAATTGCTTATTCCTGCGAAACCCTTGTTTACCTTTGATACCCAGAGGGACAGAATCCCTTTTTTTTTGGATGCTCTGCAGCAAGGCAGATATTTTGGAAGTGACGCGCTCTCCATTATCTGTGATAGATGATCCATATTACAGAAAAGTGGCGCACATCTGAGGAAAAGAAGGCGCCTGTCTCGGGAGTGCACGCATCAAAAAATGCCGTCACAGTCAGACAGCGCGGAACAATGCCAGCCACCGAGCCCACCGCAGACACTGCCGCGAGCTGCTCTCCATCAAATGCCAAGAAAGAGGATTTCGGAGTTCGTCGGAATGCCTCGGAAAGAGCATTATACTAATAATGCTCAAATGAAGGCTTGGCAAAGCTGGCGTGAATGGGAGGTCTGCGTTACAGAGCCCCCTTCAATAACAGAGCGGCAGATAAAGGCGCTCTTGTCATCAGCGCATTGTTCTCGCTGCGCCACCTCTGCCAGGGCTGATGAGCGGCGGCTCCGGGGGACAATGCGGCCTCATCAGTAGAAACGCAGGCTCTGATTCAAAGTATGGATCCGGGCCAGCTGCGCGAGCGCCCTGCCTGGGGAATCAGCGCCGCTCATAATTCTTCTGATCCCTGCTCCGCGCGCGCAATTCCCATACTAGCCACTTATCACTTGCATCTCTCTTTCAGAGAGGGCTTTGCCGCTCACACTTATTCTCTGCAGCCGCAAGTCGGGGCAGGCGGTCTAAAAACAGCCAGACAAATACTTCTGGCCATGACATTTTTTATATATTTTGCTGAACCCCGTATTCGACATGCGTGGTGGTGCTTTGTAGATTGACAACATACAATTGGTTGTAAATATGGCCTGGTTAACACTTTCAGAAATGGACAAGGGAAATAAGTCCGTACCCAAAATATTCATTGACGCACTGTACGTCATAAGGGAGTTCATCTTTAATATAAAGAACTATTTTTGTAGGTATTGCCTACAGACATCTGTAGCCATCTGTTGTCAAAGACCTATGGGCTACAGTGCAATACATAGAGGGGGATATTCTCAAGAACGTGTGATAACCATCGCTAATTTAGCTTAACGTAACTCTTCAACTCACAGTCTATCGCAGGAAAATAACTCTGTGTTAACGTAGTATTCTCAACACGGCGGTACCATGCGATAGACCCACGACAACGCGGCAAATGAACGTGCTAAAATCAATGCGATGCTGCAAAAACGCGAAATATGAATGCGAAAATAGTAGCGATGATGTCAATCGCGATACAAAAATCAGCGAAAACCACCCACAGGCCTGCAAATCCCACGTGTCATGCGGGAAAATGCATCATAAAAGTCAGAAAAAAATCACAAACAAAAGCCAAACAACAGCGAAGCACAATGGAGGCAGCCGTAGCAAGTGCAGAGGACAACCGAAACCCCACAAGCCCCCCCGGAGGACCAGCCAGGGGCCTTGGGGTCAGGGAAGGGCAAGGACAAGAAGAGTAGGAAGAAGCGGTTCAGTCCACAGGAAAACAGGATACTGATAACGGAGGTGATAGAACACTATCAACTACTGTTCGTCACCTCCACTGTGTCACTGGCAACTAAAAATGGAATATGGCAGACCATTGTGGACAAGGTGAATGCAGTCGGAGTGCTGAAGAGGACAATGGAAGAGGTCAAGAGGCGCTGGAATGATGTGAAGCGCAAAACCAAGCAGAAACTCGCAAACAACCAGAAGGCAGCAATGCAGACTGGAGGTGGTAGTCCAGCACCACAGGAGGAGCTGGACGAGATGGAGGAAATGGTGTCCACAGTCGTCAGTGGGGAGACGGTGGCAGAAGTTGGGGGACCGGACACTGCTCAACATGATCGGACATAACAGCAACAGCGTGAGTAACAACCAGGGACTGGGGGGACGATGGGAGATGGACACAATGGCACACATGCACAAATAAGCATAGCACATCTGCGGACAAACCATGCCCCAGACCCCCAAATCCCACCAAGAGGCTAATGCACCCAATTATGCAACATTTCAGCACTGCAGAAGCACAGAAGCCAGAGGCACACCTCATGTAAGGGCCAAGGGGCAGCCAAATCGGAGCTGCAGGGGCGACTCCCCCAAAATGCGGCACACACACATTACATGCAGAGCACATCAACATTGACAATGATGTGGGACAAACCGAAACACGTCCACAACAGAACAGAGGACACAACTGGTGCCACATTGTGCGTAGAAACTGGCTAATCACAGGTGGCATTGCAGGGAAGTGTGAGTTCATAATGTACAAGTACAAACACACATCCATGCTGTAGCTGGAATGTCCACTGTCCCGCATCAAATAGGCAGCTCCCCCAAACAGTCACAATGTACACTGTAATGCAGTCTGAATGTAAACATGTACAATGCGTCAACATACATGTGAACACAATGTTAAACTCCCTCTCCCCTTCACATTGCAGGGGGAAATCCAACACTTCCTGCAGAGCAGGCTGAACCTCTCTTCTCTGATGACGAAGAGGACCACCACACCTTCGACTCCGACACCCTCCAACAGCTCGTGGAGAACCTCCGCAGCCCACTTCCAGGAGCAGGGCAGCCCAGCTGCTACGAGGAGAACCCACCCCCTGCACAGAACACACAGCAGGCAGCACCCATCACCACGGCTGCATCCCAGGATCCCAACGACGAACACATGGCCTTCCAACGCCATGTGTTGGGGTGCCAAGAGAAGCTGGCTGAACAGGTACAGGTGGGGTTCGACCACATGGCAGCCAAACTAGACACCATACGTGGGTGTCTAAGTCCAATCAGGGACCACTCACAGTCCCTAACGGACACCCACAGTCCACTCCATGCTCTCCAATGAACGATGGCTGACATCGCTAGAGTCCTGACTATGCAACAAGAATGACTGTCTAGTCAGAGTGTCTCCAGCAATCTCGCCCGGGAGTTGGGACTCATGCGGAGGCTCATGGAGAACATGGAGCTGGCGCGGGTGGAAAGAGCAGCTGCCACGGCTGCACACCAGCGAGAGATAGCTGGGTTCCTCAATGCCATAACGACCCTCCTCATGGCATTGCTGCCACAAGGCCTGGCGCTGATGCATGCTGCTGCTACCACTCTATCCACATCTCCAGCCCCTGATGTGTCAGTGCCACACAGTGTGGCAGACATTCCACCTCCGGCCCCTGAGGTGTCAGTGCCACACAGTGCTGGAGACAGAACACCACCACCCCCATGTGAGGCACATGAAACAGCAGTGGATGAAGATGCAGATGAATCTGCCCTCATGGTCAGAAGGAAGCAGTAATATTCATCTCCGCCATATGGCCTGTTTCTGCTTGGTTCTGCCCTCTGCATCATCACCTTCCACTGTCCCCTGATGCACTCTGCGGCACTCACCTTGGACCTCAACATGGACTGCCATATTCTGTTTGGTCACCAATGACACAGCTATCAGACTGCGGACTGAACTCCTCCTTAATGATGTACTTGTCATTCCCTGAAGGACTATGGCTGGCCCTCCATGGGCCAACAATGTAAAGTGGGATTTACATGGCCCTGTACTGCTCCAGCTGCAACACTCCACTGAATGTGCTATAAACATTCATTTTAACACAAAAGTGTCATGTCTATGATCCTTCAAGTGTGGAAGTATGGATGAATGTAGGTAGGGTCAGTGATTCCCCCTTGCGTCCATGTTGCTCTTGTTTTGGGACTTGGGTCACAGGGTGACACATTGCCGATCGCGGTCTCGGGTGGCACGGACACGACAACAGGGACACATCCATTAGTCACTTTTTTGTCCAGCCCAGGCCGGAACCACGCCCAGACCTCCAGGGTCATTGTTCACACTCTTACGCTGGACTGGCATATGCCAGGACAGCCCATTCCGCTCATGCTCACAGGGGGGATCGACAACGCTACATGTCCCAGGTCTTTCCTGTAGGGATCTGCTGCTCACAGGTTTAGTTGTCAGCATGCCATAGCCACTCCCTCATAGCTGGATTACACCCACACCACACCCATTCAGCACAGGCATCACAGGACATGTGACCCTGCCAATAAGAAGGGCTGGGCGCATGTGCTGGACATCATTTCCACTCTCTAAATGGGTGTCTCCGTGTGGTTTTCATTTATGCATGAGGGCCTAGGGCCCTGCCACCTCACATTGCCCAGAGCAGGGGGTGACATGATGCCGTCCGCACCGCGGGACTCAATCATGAAGGTCCACGGCTAGCAGTGCACAGACTTAGTGGCACTCGATACACTGCGGCAGGCACAGGCACACCACCACGGGACGGTGTCTTGTGGTGCAGTGAGATAGGGGCACATTATCTGCTGAGCGGGTGTGCAGCCTGTGATGATGCGCCGTCCTGGCGGTCTGGACTGGTGAGGATTAGTGTGCGCCCTGCTGGACTGCAGTGTAGACCTGAGCCAGTGGGCAGTGCGGGCTTCCCGCTACGTGGCGTTGCCTTGCGGTTCACAGAGTTAGTGGCACCTATAGGGCTGAGTGGGTGTGCATCCTGCGATGATGCAATGTGCACTGATATGGTCTCTGCCATTGCGTAATCAAGACCCAGAATCAAGTGTGTGACCTGGTGGCTTGCGGTGCGGGGCTGCATGATGTGGAGGGTGCCATGGTCGCGTGCCCCGGGCTTGGAGCTCCCACTGTCACGTGGTGTGCCCTCTTGGAGACACGACGGTGTCGTAAGGTGAGCAGTGAGGCCTGGTTGAGCAGGGGCGGGCAATCACCGCTGGATGGTGGGGGGGGCTGGGGTGCGGCAGCCTGTGTGCGCAGGGGCGGGCAAGCGATGATGGCGTGTGCAACTGTATGGATTGTGTCATTCATGTCTCTGCGAACTGTTTCAGATAAGGGACCTGGGGGACTGCAGTGTATACCGGCACGTGGTTGGAGACACACCGGTGGCAGCAGGTGAGAAGTGAGGCCTGGGTCCGCAGTGTGCGCACTCTCTCTCCCTCTCTTTCTCTCTCCCTCTCTTTCTCTCTCTCTCTTTCTCTCCCTCTCTCTCTCTCTTTCTATCTCCCTCTCTCCCTCTCTCTCTCTCTCTCTCTTTCTATCTCCCTCCCTCTTTCTCCCTCTCTTTCTCTATCCACCTCAGCCCCTCTCTCTGTACTTTGATGGGCGCATGACACACCTTCTTATCTGTATTTCTGTCTTGCAGGCTGTGACTTACAAAATGCCCTGAGAAGACCCACCGTGCCTCTTCATAATTGTTGTTTTTGGTTTAATCTGTAATAAACGTTTTATTTGGATTACATAATATGAATGTATGATTTCCCTTTTTCTGGCCACACCTGTATGTTAGGTGTTGTGATTGTGCGACTTCAGTCGATTTGTTGGGTTCATGGTTTAGTGGAGTTGATGTGCATTATCTTTGTCCAAGTGGGGGTGGGGGTGATGGGGTCCTTGGGGTGGTGGCGGTGGGTGTTGTTGCCCTATTGTGGCTCCGGGCCACATGTTCAATTGCTCAGGGGCATCTGTTGTTCTTCATGTTTGGCTATGGGCTGTGCTCACTTGGCTGGTGCCGGTCGTCGTCCGACTTTACACCAGGTCAGAGCAGGTGTAAAAATCCTGCTGCTAACGCGCCTTAGCTCATGTTTTGTGATCGAATCGCCAATCTGGCTGGTCGTTGAGAATGTTGTGGAGGGGTGTTGTTGTGGCTTTTATCACAAGAACGCCTACTCTGCATCTCATTAGCGTTAGTTGCCGGGGTCATCCGTGGCGATGTTTTTTGCGAGTGCTATCGCAGGTAAACTGGTGATATGGGCTGTTAGGACCAGATTGTGAATGGGACTAAGAATTTATCGCGACTTTGGCTGTGATAAAGTGCTGATAACTCAGCAATAGATCCTTGAGAATATGCCCCAAACTGTGCTTTGGATCACATGCGTGCGCATAATTGGTTGACTTTCTTGTCTATTTCACTCCCCTGTTCCTTATTTCATGGCTTTTTTCCTATTCTTGCATTTGACCATGCCTTGGAGCACAGCTGCTTTACTATGTTTCTGATTGAATGAATTGGTTTTTCCACTGCTGACTTCAAAGACTTTTTTTTTTTAATGTGTCCTTCAGTACTCCATGGGAGCATGTCTTTAATCACTCTTCTCACTGCACCACCCTCTCTGTTGCTGTTTCTCTCCACCTCCACTCTTCCGTTGCTCCCCCGCTCTTCCACTCTCCACCTTATTTGTATTTTGTATTTTGTTTGCAAGGGCCTGGCAACTGCTTTCTGCCGCTAATCCACCCCCTTACTTCGGTTTGCACTACTGTGAGACCTTATTTTTTAAATATGCTGTTCTAAAATGGCGATTGGCTATCTTGGAACCATAAATTAAGCTTGTTTTACAAGGGCAAAATGCTTGTTTGTGCATCAGCCACCGTGCACATGTGCGAGTGGCCATCTTAGAGTCTTTTTTTAATTAAAATTATTAATATTATTTTTTTTTCATTTTTCTTGAACAAACAAATCAAAAGAAAACACAAGGAAAATACAGCGCCAGTCCCGCGCAACATCCCTATCAGGGGGTATTCAAAAACAGGGTAGAGTCTTTTTTTTATTGAAGAGAAAAAATATTCCAAAATGCCTACCCATGGGTGCGTACGCATGTCCATGTAACATGGCACAGACTGGCCAGCTGTGTGTGCACGTGTGTGCATGCATTATCATGCACCGAGGACCATTTTTACTTTTTTTCTTTTTCTCAATACCAAAGCAACTCGGCACCCATATTGTAAAGACGAGCCTATTGACTTGCCATAGGTGTTACTATTATTCATTTAATTCTATTCTATTCATTAAACTCAGAAGGATGGAAGGGTAATCTAGACTTGCCTGGATTCAGACTTGCCTGGATTCAGACCTAAGATCAGAGATACTGTCAGCGTTGAATGTTTAACATGGCGGCTCATCTAATATAAGTAAGCAAAGTTTATATATAAAGATAATATGAACGCCATACTTCTGTTCTTTGGCATACTTCGAGGTGAACATTTTGTATTGTTCTCACCAGGACTGAAATGATTTCCAGTTTTTTTTCCAAATTTTTGGAAGGTAAACATATAAATTACACCCCATTCACCAAGGAGAAACCCTCAGTCCAATGAGAGCATCTGTCTGACTCAAATTCCCGCTATGTTCATTACTGTAGGAGGAAGAGAACCAGAAGTCTTAGGGACCCATTACAAGGGAACCGGTAATGGATCCGGTGTTTCTCCACCCTAGAATTACCGATAACATAGACATCAGTAATTACCAGGCAATGGCCTGTAGAAGAAGGCCGGGAATAGCATACTAGAGTCAGTGTTTCTGCTCCATTTGCCACAAACCTTTCTCCATTTCCAGACAAATTTTCACCTAGACATTTCACCTGCTTCGGTATAAAAACTTGATAAACGAGGAGTTCCAGCACACTTTTTGATTCCTGGTGGGTCATTAACCAGGACAGTGACAAGGGGAAGGCAGCCTGGTGGTCTGCAAGGCTGTGCCCGCAAGCTGAAGCTGTTCCACTGAGCAGAAGTGAATGGAGCGTCTTGAAAACCCAATAATAGCCCTACATTGAGTAAAATATTTCCACTAGATTGAGAAGAGAGGCGATACTCTTGGTGGCCTTTGTGTGTCATTATTACATTTCAGTGCACTTTTTCCTTTCCTGTGAAATCTATGACGGTTGCATACCTTTGGACCATCACTTGTGAAGGTGGCATGTCCCTTTTTTTATACCCCCCCTGAGCAGGTGCAGGAAAGACGTACCATTAATAGGGACAATGGCTGATATGAGGCAAGTGCTTTCATGTTTGATCAGTAGAGGCTCAGCTCTTGCAGTAGGGTGCCCAGAAGAGAGGGCTGCAGATATAGGAGCCATAGCTGCCTGGTGACCCCATGTCATGTTGGGCTCCCTCCCAAGTCCTGACTTTTCAGCCAACAGCACTTCACATGCTGGGATTTTTTAGACCATACCTACAACCGAAAGCCTAAACAAAAAGGTCCAACAACAAGAAAACGCTGGTTAAGAAGCCAACATTAACTGATGGTGTCATAAATGACATTGGGTAACTTGGAAGGTATGGCTAATCATGAGTGTTGGAGACGTGCAGGAAAGAGAGAAAAATAGTTACCGACCACACCTGGAACTAAATGCCACTTTTAACAGGCCTTGTTAGGACTAAGTTGGTGGAACAACGTTCTTGAACAACTAAGATAAAAATTCTGATATTTAACCTTAAACAACAAATGTGCTGCTTGCTCTTTCTTTCCTGTGGAAATCTTCTGGTGACTGGCACTCTGCAGATCGGTTAGCTGCAACTTTGGAATAACTATATACAAAGCATTGTGCCAGCTAGTTTGGACATTTAGTAATGTTAATCAATGTGTCTTTGCCTCACTCACAAAGGGAAGGTAAAGTAAAACATCTGTGTAACAGTTTCGATGCAGAAAAAGACTGTCATGAGCAAAGAGCTGATCTGGGAGATCAACATAAAAGACCAATATGAAAAACACCTACAATTTTGACTTCTTGTGGTATGAATTTGAATTTATTTGTAAGTGCTTTCAGCACAAGTGGCATTCTCACAGTGAAAATGAGCAGCATATAAAAAACACACAAAAGTAAAAAAATATGCAGTTTGAATAATAAACAAAACTGAAAATGTAATTAAAAGAAAGCATATCAGCATGAAGTTCATTAAGACTTCTGAGCTGTGGTTTTATAGGTTTGTGCTGACTCATGGTAAGAGCTGCAATTGAATACAATGCAGAATCAAAGGCTGCTGTGGGCAGAGGACTTCATTCAGCAATTAAAACCATTGTGATTCTTAATTGAAACTTCTCTGGCAAACGAAACTCATTTTTGCCTTAAAACGTATTGGATCTTTCTCGCTCATATTCCTAAATTATTATTAATGTCCTCAATTAACCACACATCCAAAGAAGCTGAGTTTAGTCCAATGGATTTGGGAGAGACGGGTCCCTACAGGTCTCAGACCCAGCAATAAATAAAACTGGACCATGAGCGGATCCCCACCAGACCCTATATTAAAGTCTCTAACTTTACATTCAAAAAGCTTGATCTATTTCTAAAAAAAGAATGAAAAAACATTAGGGTAATCCATGTCAGTAATTTTTTCCCTTTTACATTTCAAATATTTTACGTACTCTTGCATCTTACATGGGTCTTTAATGGCCGGTATAGCCCGCTACAATGGGCTATAAGGCTATTGGAACATTCTGCCCATTGAGTGAAAAAAAAAAGCCCACGCATAGTGCGAGGGGGTTGAAATTCCTGAGTCTCTGGAGCCTTTCATTCACAGCTGCTGCTGTGATGGTTTAACAGCCAACAGCTACCTGGAGCACCACCGCTGTTAGCTGTTGAACATTCACAGCAATAGCTGTGAAAGGGGGCTAAAGTCAGCCCCTGGTTCTCCCTGGGATTGGCTAAACTGCTTTTTCTCCTTCAGTCGGGCATGCGCGATCCTGTACCTGGGCAGCATTCCCCTCCCTCCTTCCTAGGCTCAATTTATTCTGTGAGCTATGGGAGGTGGGAGGGTGAAGGCTCCGGTGTGCAAAGGCTGTGTATTAGAAAATTACAATGTTAAAAGCATTGGGCGAATATAAGTTTATATAGGGCCACTGCTGCTTTGTTGTCTTCAATTGATCTCATTCCAATATTCAAATACACGGTATAGCGCTCAGGCCATAGGCAGTGTGAGTTTCTCACAGTGTCTGTCAATGGGTAATAGAGGGGTTCAGAATACTTGCTCATTCAATCATTGGCCTCTCTACAGAGCAATGGTCAGATGTGCCAACTGTATTTGTGAGTCTATGCAAAAGTATGTGAAGGAGGTACACAGCTGATGAAATATCAGCAAGGTGAAGTAAAAGAAAATACAGTGCTTACACATGAGTGGTTGTGTTGTGTGTATTGGGTGATGGTGAAGAGAAGGAAAGGTAAGGAAGTATATGCAGGTGAGCGTGAAAAGAGGGTGCTGAAGAGGAAACCATGTTGAGTGAGATATGCATCAGAAAGATATTAAGAGGAAAAAGGCGCAAGTGTCAAATTGAGAGACTGCAGAAAACAATTATGTGAAGATGAGAACAGGAATGATTAAGACACTGTAAGAGCCACTACTTCATTCACAGTCCTCATTAATGTTCCATTCAGAGTTTCATTATTTTAGAATTGAGATTGTTAACTTTGTAATTTTCACAACTAAATTATTGTTAATCATTTGCTACTGCTAACAAGCATTGGCAAAGGCGATAGGTCCGGCTTGTTTTAGGCTCATGTCCGTTATTGTGTGACATGTCTGGATGCAATAACAGAAATCTCACAATGGGGCGCCAAAATAATCGGCAAGCTATATGAATTACAGAATTTTAGTTAACATTTTTTAAGCAATACCCTTAATTACTTAGGCCATGCTTCATGGAAATTATTCCTACTTATGTTTCTTAGACCATTTCCCATCTTGAGACCTCCACTTTTTTCATCCTACTTAAAATCCTGGTTATTTCCTTTATTTCCCTTGCTTTATGGTTCTACAGGCTCCTATGCCCTGCTTTGCCTGACAATTTCCTTATGAACCTTACAAAGTCTCCTCCACCACCACTGAAGAAGACCATTTGAAATGATCTCACTTATTACACACTCAACAATAGACTTCCAACAGCAGTGAATTATCTGCTTTGAAAATTACTCCATTGTAGCTTAAATTAATGTTGAGGAATATAAGGGAATGTAACCTGATTACCGATCATCTACATGCATTTTGAATTTAAACAAATGTCATTAATTTGAGCACAGCAGTCCGACATACGTTGCATCAAAAAAATCTGTTCAGGTCAATTTAGCTTTTCAGGGCAAAAGAGTCCCCCAAAGCACATAGAAAGTTACAGTCTGTGACCATGGGAGGATTCTGACAGGATGAAAATACTGACACCCTTTGAAGCTCTGTTCTGAACAATGAGAAAATATGGATTTACCTGCCTTTCTTGAAAAGAAAGCTTACACAATTCAACCATTCAATTTGGTCCCAAGGTTGGCACCAAGACCCCACCACCGCCAAATCCAACCTTCATGAAGGAATGAAGGCCATCGCCGAATAGATGACGAAAAGCCGCCTGAAACTGAACTCGGACAAGACGAAGGTCCTCATCATCGGATCCACCCCCTCTGCCTGGGACGACTCATGGTGGCCGTCCGCACTGGGAGCTGGACCGACGCCCACTAACCAGGCACGCAACCTAGAAGTCATCCTGGACTCCGCATTGTCAATGAACGCCGTCTCCTCCTCCTGCTTCAACACCCTCCGCATGCTCCGCAAGATCTACAGATGGATCCCCACCGGTACCAGAAGGACAGTCACCGAGGCCCTCGTCAGCAGCAGAGTGGACTACGGCAATGCACTCTAAGCAGGAACCTCAGCCAAACTCCAGAAATGACTACAACGCATACAGAATGCATCTGCACGCCTCATCCTCGACATCCCCCACCACAGCCACATCACAGCCCACCTGAAAGACCTGCACTGGCTCCCCGTCAACAAGAGGATCACCTTCAAGCTCCTCACCCACGCTCACAAAGCTCTCCACAACAACGAACCAGCGTACCTCAACGAACGACTCACCTTCTACACCCCAAACCGCCAGCTTTGCTACGCTGACCTCACCCTCGCCACCGTCCCTCGCATCCGCCGAGCGACCGCCGGCGGCAGATCGTTCTCTCACCTCGCCGCAAAAACCTGGAACACCCTCCCCATCCGCCTACGACAGACCCAGGACCTGCTGGCCCTCAGGAGACTCCTCAAGATCTGGCTGTTCGAGCAGTAGCAGCAGCCACGCCCCCCCAGCGCCTTGAGACCCTCACGGGTAAGTAGCGCACTCTACAAATGTACTGATTGATTGATTGACTAGTCATACCTAGATTGATACATGCATGAAATGACAAATGTGTGGAATAGAGTGCTCTTTACATACAATAGTAATTATAAAATTGATTTGGAAAATATGCTGGTCATCTTGACTTCTTTTAAATTTGTCTGCTATTTCAGTTTCTATAGCTAGCATTACATGGAAATCACAACAGTAAACTAGAGCATTATGTGCCTTTCAACACATCAAAGTTGGAGCCTGCAGTCTGTGCCTGTCACTAGTGTACTGTGATCAGCTTTTTCTCATGACCATTTTTAGGTCTCGCCTGAGACAGCTTATGCACTGTCCCTTGTGAGACCTCTTGTTTACTTACAGGAGGCCTAGAGCCTGCCCATTGTTTACCGTTGGTTGGCTTCTTTGGTCAATGTGTGCCAGCTTCACTTCTTTTTCTTGTGTTTGTCCCATCCCTGGAGCGTTTCTCAAGTAACACTTCTTTGTTTGTCTTTACACTGCTTGTCGGATTTCGGAGGTAATTTTTTTCTTTTAGTTAAAGCACTCCATTTGTTTGCAGACTATCTCCCATGTTCCACTCTGTGTTGTTGCTTTGCCTGTTGTTTGTTGCTTGCCCTGCTGTTTGTTGTTTGCACCACTGTTTGTTGCTTGCTCCGTTTTTTATTTATTGTTTGCCTGTTGTTTGTTGCTTGCCCCAACCACCACCCACATTGTTGCTTGCCCAGTCCTCCTAGACCCCTCCTGCCTTGTTATTTGGCCCATTCCAGTCCACTCCTGCCAGAAAAATCATTTGCAAAGCCAATAGGTCTCATCTACGTGACAGTTATTGGCTTTGTGAATTTTATTTTGTTATGTTGCACTGTAGTGGGGCTGCTGTGCAGCATGGCTGAAAGTTAAGAATAGTGATATGGATGCTGCCAACGCTGGCCGCGTCCTGGCACTTTTTTTAGCCATGCTGCACAGCAACTGTGCTGCTGTACAACATGGCTAAAAACACACTGACTGTCAACAGCTCTCACTTAAGTGAGACCTATTGGATAGGCCAATGCTTGTTATAATGGGAGCAGACAGGCTTCTATGGAATAAAGGATCCTGGCACAGTTTTTGTGTGTTTACACATGTTTTGCTGCACCTGAGATTTCACCACACAGGCTAAATGATATGAGTTCTTGTGGATTAAAACAGAAAGAAACAGATTTTAATGTTGCAGAAGGATTGCAGGCTTCCTCCCTTATTTACTGCATTTTCCGTAGCCTATTTCCCATTTTTTTTCTTTCATTTAGCTCTACTTAAAATGTGTTTGGGCTTTTAGACTAGAACCACTTTCTTTGTGCTCCCACTGATCTAGGATTACATTTTGTTATCACTTTATCCTGCTCTATAATGGTGAAAACATCATACAAAAACATACCTCGCATAGCTCCATCACCACTGTAATGAGGCTATCACTGTGCTCAGAACAATACAACCCACCATGATATTTGAATTCTCAGGGCCTGATTTAGAGTTCAGCGGATGTGCATTAGGTCACAAATATGGAGGATATCCCTTCGGCCGTATTACAGGTGCCGCAGGATATAATGCACTTGTAATAAGGCAGATGGGATATCCTTCATGCCTGTAGCAGAGTAACTTGTCTACTGAACCCTAAATCAGGACCTTTGTTAGGTGAGAGATTGGTAAGCAGACCACGGCTAAAGGTATGTGGATGCACATTGATTTGATCAGAGAATGTTGACAGATATATATGTAGTTAGGACTCACAGAAGGTAAAATATAAGATTCAGTGAGTGGGTGAGGTCTCATTATAGGTCGGGACACTCATCAAGGGGCAGATTTAAAAACATTTCACGCCAGGCAGCAAAGCAACATACTGCTTTGCGTGAAAGGGGGAAAAGAGAAATGTCTAATAAGATACAGCACACTTCTCTCTCCTAGCCCTGGCGCACTATATGCTGCAAAGCGTCAATGCTGGCAACATTGTTTCATGCTGCAAGGGTGCCTGCAATGCAAACAGGAATGTTTTTGCCCAGCAAGGGACACCTTCCTTCACAAAAACAATCATAAGAGGCAATTTCCTCTTTCTATCCTTGATGAAGAATTCATCAGGGATAGAAAGAGGAAGTAACAAGAAGAAATAATGAAACTTCTCCTTATTACGCCTCTGTTGGGTAGGCGCAACTTTTTGGCACAAACCCAGGTTTACAAGTCTTTGCAAAACTGGTTTTGGCCCACCCATGTAACGCCTACAAGATGCAGAGTAACGCAAGGCAGCATAATGAACTGCCTTACGTTACTTTGAATTTACTACACCACGCAAAGCCATGTAAATCGACTTTGCGTGACTCAGGAAATGCCAAAATGGATTATATGTCCACAATGCGTCACAAAAGTGAGGTAACACTGACGCAAAACCTTAGAAAATCTGGGCCCTAATGCATTGTTGATGAAAGTGTCCTGGCTTCATGTAAACGGTGTCCACCCAAAATAAAACACCCCCGATGTGATGTTTCAGGAATCACCATTGAGCAACGCTAATACTACCCAGACTTTTAAAATAAATTTTTCGTTCTTTCTCATGGGTGAAAAACACATTTTTGTACATGTGCCAGGGGCACTTACATCGGCTATATGCCAATAATGCCAATTCAGCCCAGCACAAGAGCTATCACACAAATATCCGTGTCTGTTGGTTTTGCAATTGCAACACCTTGGCACTTTTCATGTTTCTAATGAAATATTTCACCGTGATTAAAAAGAAAACATTTTTTTAAATATAATGAAATTGAAAAAAAAGCTTACGGTGTTTCCAAACAGTTCTAAGTAAACATTGTAAATTGAGATTTTCCTTTGTTGAACAATAAGCAGTTATTTGTCTTTCTGTGTACAGTTTAAAAACAATATATTGAAACAGTTATTTTTTATTACATTGACCATTTGGAAATTTCTAACCAGTTCAAAAGACGGCCGCTCATCCATTACTAACAGGCTGCTAGACAAATCGGTCCATTGTTAGCTAACTACCCCTGACCAAAACAAGGTGTTCCGAAGCTAATTAGCTGATTTCCATGACTCTCTTTCCTCGAGGACAGTGCAGGGTAAGGGCCTGGACGGCTTCGGCATTAACAAGGTGATACATATTTTGAGATTCTGCACACAGTCGCTGTTCCACCACTACATTTTTACACAGGACTAAAACAAACCTGCCCCGCTAATGTAAATGAGAATATTTTTACCTCGAAGACCCTTTTCAGAGTCCAACGCAAAGATGTATGGCTTGAAACGTGTGGTCTTATTGAATTCAGTAGCAAAAGGCATCGAAAAAGGTCTAATCAAATCTAATTGCGTGTTAATTGGAGACTTCTAAAACGCGGCGCGTGTCCTGTGGGATTAGCTGTTTAGCTGAATATTGCAGCTGAATGGCCCGAGGCCGCGGCTGGATGTGAATAGGTGACGAGAAGTGGGACATGTTACAGCAGAATGCAATTATAAACCAGGCAAACCCAAGCAAATCTTCGGAATACAAAAACCTGCACAGTTCCATAGTAGTGGCGTGGTGTGGGATATCTGGGTAGTTTTATTATTTCCACTTTGGGCGATGTAGTTCGCTATGGAGTGTCTGGTACATATATTCTTCTGTTAGGTCACGAGATTCTATGTGAGCCATTTGCAAAAACATTGTGTGGAAAGCTGCAGCTCCACTTGAGCTGCAATACATTCTACTTAGCCATACTACCTGCTGTCGCTTGTGATTTACACAATGAACGAATCTGCCTACGAGTAGCAAAGGTTCTATAGGCCCTTCCGCAATTGGGTCCAGTTTAGGTTGTGAAATACAGCCATGACTGGGGTGCACAGGACCGCTACTGCCCCAGATGCACTATTGACAGCTGCTGCTCCTCTCCTCTCCTCTACTCTCCTCTCCCCTCCTTCTTCCCTCCCTTCCCCTCCACATCCCTCCTCTCCCCTGCAGCTGCTTCCAGGTGTTCCCCTTCTGAGCACCTACCCACAATAGCGGCTCCTGGAGGGAGTGCTCTGGGGCGGTGGGGCAGGGCGGGGGAGGAGCAGGGTGGGGGGTAGTAAACTACGGCATATGGCCGAACCGAGGTAAGTAAACAAAAAAATAATTGATTGCGTGCGCTACATTGCCAAATGCCGTATGCCGTAGTTTACTACCCCACCCTGCTCCTCCCCCACACCGCCCATTAGCACTCCCTCCAGGAGCCGCTACTGCCTACCCATGATTTTTTCAGCGCTATTGAGAGAGGAGAGAGAAGTTGGAGAGAAGGAGACATGGTAAAGGAGAGGAAAAGAGATGAGGCAAAGGAAGATGGATAGTTGTTAGCATGAAGAAGGACATAGAGGGATACAAGTGAAAGCCTTGTAAGGAACATCAGAGGGAGAAAGGAGGGACATTTAGCATGGGGCGCAGTAAGAAATGAGAAAGACATGGGTCGGTGGGACAAATGCTACAGGAGAGTGGTGAGACTGTAACAGGTTGAAATGCAAGTCAGGTAGATCTTGCGCAGAGTCATCAGCAGGAGCAGCCTGTGCAGGTAAGAGTGGTGGGGCTGGGTTGGGGGGATTCGACAGACAACCACGAGGGAAAATTCAAGAAATAATTTATTTTCCCTCGTAGTTGTCTGTTGAATCCCCCTTCCCCCCAATCCTGCCCCACCGGTCTTACCAGCACGGGCCACTGCTGGTCAGCAGTGTGGCATGTGGCTGACTGTGACTACCTGCACTACTTGCCTATCAGGGGCACAAGCCAATCACAAACTCTCCATTTACAACTGTACACCAGTCATCTCTGACCCTCCCCGTGTATCTCTCCTAGACCCCACCCCTCCCGCCTGTCACAACATGATCATATTTTGTCCTCTCCTAATACCATACTACTGACTTTAAGCACTCTTGAAAGAGACACACCTTTGACTCTTGACTCACACTCTCGTAAAACACACACACACAACTCTATATATACTCATACTGTATGCTTGACACACACACGTGACAGATGCATACACAGATGCATACAAATTGCAACGCCTGATAAACACAAAACATATTGTCATAACTATATACACTCAAACTGATAACACACACGCTGGACTCTACTCTGAAACACACACTCCTGACTCCTCTTCTATACTTTGCATTCACACCCATGACACCACAGACATGCTTGAAAGGCACACATACTTTAAAAAACCTAATTCTTTGTGCACTCACAATGATATATACCCATAGAAACATAACACACCTGACCAACAAAGTTGATGCAAACACTCTACAATCTCAGATACACACAGTCAATGCAAAACGCACACACACAATCCATTGGATACACATACCCACCTGTACAAGTATAACATATACTCCGGACTCTTAGATTGTGACTACATACACACTCTTGATTGTACATACTATTCAGCAAAATAAACTCCAGACCAATGTCCATAGTTTTACCATTAAAAGAGAAGACTGAACAGATCATGGCCGTGTTTAAGTCCCGAAAGTACAAGGGTCCTAGAAATAAAGGGACACATGTATAAAAGTTGCATTTTGCATTCCCTAAATAATGAATTTTAGGTCTTCGCTATTTAGGGAATGCTAAATGGTATGTAAGAAAATAGCGATTCCCTAATAGCGATTCTTACAGAGTCTCAATCGCAATTAGGGAATCGCTATCAGGAAATGCTACTCCATTCGTTCCTATGGGCCTAGGCCCATGGGTGTGAATGGTTTGCATTACCTAATTTGCGATTACCTAATTGATAATCGCAAATTAGGAAATGCAAAATCAAGGGTAGCCAGGGGCCTAAGGCCTCCCTAACACATCCCAAAAAAAAGTGCGCTACATGGCACCTTGAAAAAATGAATTTTTTGTGCATTTTCCAAAATTGCACATGGTTCGATGGTAATGGTATTTCCAAAATGCCCAGTTTGCACTTAGGAAATGCTTGGTACATGTACTTAGGAAATTGCATATTGCAATTCCCTATTACGGGGCCAATTCCGATCCGGGTCGAAAAGCTCTCCGACCGAGCCGGATCCGGAGTGTTTTCCGACCGAGGTGGAGTCCTGCAGTCCGACCGAGCGAGTACGATGTGGCCGTATGCTGCCGGACTCGGTTCGGTCGGACTCCCATAGAAGTCAATGGGAGCCGGTCGTACGATGCGTACAAGGGCTCCCATTGACTGAATGGGTACGTCTCGCACAAGGGCGCCCCCTACAGTGGGTACGCGTCGGTGCCATACGCACCGTACATGCCTGTGTTGGGGGGACCCTTGGGTCTCCCCCTGTGTCCGAGTCGTAGGGCTGCGGGTGACAGGGGGTCTGACGCGGACCCCCTAAGGCAACTTCCCGGACGTTTTGCGAGCCGGACACTGCAGCTCGCACCGGCTGTCCGACGCGTGCATCGTACTGGCTCGGTCGTAAATCACATGCATTGCACGCCACGGTTAGCTTACGGCCGAGACGTACGGAGCGGTTCGGACCCGGAAATGACTCGGTCGGTGAATGTCACGTAGCTCGCATCGTACTTGCTCGCTTGTACAGCTGTACGAGTCGGGCGGAAAACACGTGTACGGCTCGTAGTTTTTCCGGCTGGATCACGTTCGGTGCCCTTCCGACCCGGATCGGAATCGGCCCCTTAGAGTTGCAATTTTTAATTAATCTAAAAAAATTGTGATGACCTAAAATGCCCTCCCAAAGCCTTTCATACATCTTAAAAGGCAAAGGGTCAAATGTAGCGATTCACACCATTTGCAAATGCAAAATAGGTCGATACATTTGGTCCTATATTACCCCACATAGGAAAGTTCACACAGGAAAATCTACACTGAAAAATCCTTGCGGGAAAAGATCAAAGTACAAACTGTGAAAGTTTATTTAAAATTTAGAAAGCATTACAGTAGAAAAAATGGCAAATGCTTAGTCAATTACATTTATAATGCTCAAAATGCAAACAAATGTGAAGTAGCATAGGCAATAGAAGCTGACCCTTTTTTAGTTAATGGTTAGAACCAAATGTGGTCCGGCACAAGGTACATATTGAGTCAAACAGAAAATTGTAATAAGGACTACTCAGTTTTAAAGGCAAGAGAGAAAATGGTGAAACATCTCTAAGAATTGGATCAATACACAGACTAACATAAAGTCTGCTTTACACTATCCTGCATGAATATTAAGTGACTTTTACCCTAAAAGCTAGTGAATGCCAGCCAATGGGACAATTGAAACTACATATGGAATGCTCGTTAGCCAGAAAAGGTGGTCTTGTATGATACAGTCGAGCTCTGCTCCTTTCTTCAGAAACATCACACACAAAAAAATACAATGATGTTACAACAGCAAAGGTCCGTAAAACTGTTTGAATTAAGAATATTAAGGACATATTTTAACTCGAGCTGCACAGACACAGCAAAGAGAAACTACATTTTAATTATGTACAGCACAACACATTCAAATGAATTTGAGGCCTACTTATGTCAACTTTAGAAGCTTCATTATGTTAAAAACAGAACATTTACATTGTTGGCAGCTCTTTCATGTTGATTAAGCACAATTATTTGTTAATTCATAATTGGTTTCTACACACACTGATAAAACAGTCCCCCTCCTTACTCACATACACTGAAACTGATATACAGAACCGGTACATACACTCCATGTAATGTACACCCTCAGCATACACACAATCCACATGATACAGATACCCGCCTGAAACACTGATAAAACACACTCTTGACTCACTACTAGACACATACTTTTCGGTAAAGTCAAGATTGTTAAAAATCAACATCTAATTTTAGAAATGTACATTTATGAAAAATTTAACAAATTGCAAGAAAACAAATTGAAATAGAATTAAGGTTGGCTAAAATGTTAACAGTGACTTTACCATACAAATTAAAAGTCAGGAAATGAATGAGTTAAGGTTCTGGCTTCACCCCACTGCATTAAGTAAACCTTAACTCTCACATCATCAATTACATCTTGTGCACCCACTATTATACACCTGCACGGCCACCATCATAACCCAACCCATGAACCATCATACATCCTCACAACCATCCTTTACCAGTAATCCACATTATTAGTACAACAACTTAGTGACACCAGCATGCAAACTTAGAACACTTCAAAACATAGTCAATTACTCTCTAGAATACATCTCAACTTAAACTTTCTCAAGCTCTAACAGGGGTGGAAATTAAATTTGATTTAATACAGTCAGGTGAACGCAACAACATACAAAATCAATTTTCAGACTTTTGTTTTTATAGTGAAATGTTGCAACACTATCTATCTATCTATCTATCTATCTATCTATCTATCTATCTATCTATCTATCTATCTATCTATCTATCTATCTATCTATCTATCTATCTATCTATCTCAGAGGCAGAATGAACACATCTGTATTTATGGGCGAGTTAAAGTTTCCATAGAAAAGGCATTTTTTTGTTTTCTTAATAATGTTTGAGTTTTGGAACAAATCTGTACCTAACTTTCTAAAATATGTTTATTCCTTTTGGGGCTTTCCTGGCAAGTTTCTTGCAGATCCACCAAGCCGGGGCCAAGAAAAAGGTGGAGGAGGAAGGACACCAAGGGTACCATTTCCCATTTAAATTCCCATATAAAGGTTTGATCACTGATGCAGAAAAAATGGGCAAATGGACCAAAATTGGCATGATTCTAGAACTTTACTTATGCAAGTACCTTATTTGGTTTCATTGTAAATTCGTTCAGTAATTTATGAGAAGTTATCATTTAAAGAGTGTCTTGGATTGGGCATGAGAAGGTTCAACTTTAAAATAGTTTATAGATATCTGAAATACAACAAATATCTTTGTATTCAGAGTTTCAAGGAATACTCAAATCCTTTTTGGCTAAGGAGGCATTTTCCTCCATCAGCTATTTAAGATCTGTAGATCCAACATTGGAGCTGCAGCTCTGAAAGGATCTAATTGGCTAGCCGCAACATGAGAGAAAATGTTGCAACCACCATTACAGAACTTGGGAACGCAGAAAGAAAGTCCACTAAAGATAATACATTCTGACCAGATGTTGGTCTTGGTCATGGCTGTAGTAGACTTTCTTCCATTGTAATGGCATTTACACATACAGTGTAATTCAGATTGGAAACGAATCTAATGATAGAAATGAAAGAAGCATATGATGATGTTTTATAAAAGTGTAGGAATAACATTCTGCTTGATGAAGACAAATTATAGTTTTTGATGGTCAACCATACAATCATGCCTATGATTTGTTTGTTACCTGAAATCCACACCGAACACAGTAAACCACCTTCCTTGGTAGTTATGTCAATAGAGTCACATTTTGGGAAAATATCACAATCTGCAGATATACTTCTAGTGCCAATAGTGAAAAATCAAACCTCTTAGCTATGAGTTGCAACTGACCCATTATGCTAGCTACAGAAGAGGATTGTAATAACAATTCATGACTGCCATAGGTATTTCTTTGCACCCAGGTGCACAAATCTAGCAATTACAATGATTGGAGAGGGGATTTGCATGGTTCGAGAAGCATGATTTTGTTTGGAAAAAATATTCTTATGGTGAAGATTTACAGATTAATTACCTAGTGATCATATGGGTGGAACAAAGCAGGAATTTTCTGAGCATTTTCTGCGCTCCAATAACAAGGAGTACAACAGTCAATTGACATTTACAGTGAGTCAATAATAGGTGGAATTTCTAGCTACAATGATTTATCTAGAAGTAGGAAAATTATAAACTGCATCAAATAGAAAAGAAGTGGCTACCTATAGCATTATATACACTTGCTGAATATAAAATTAGAAGAGGCTTGGTAAACCATACTAGAATACCCTGCGTTCATACTGGCGACCAATAAAGCAGCACAACATCAATCATTTTCAATGGACAAGGCAGCCGTGGTCAATAAAAGGCAGACGTGGGTGGTCTTGCCTACATGCAAAGTTTTGAAACCTCAACCATATCTGCCGGCACACTTCTATGAGTCAAAGAAGCACAACTTGATGCTAATCAGGCTGGGAATCTTTCCAACAACAGACTTAACAGTCCTGGCCCACCATGGAGTGTCGACTCTGTGCACACAGCCGTGAAAAATTGCTCCACTTGCGCGGCACTATTTTCACTCAGGAAGAAATTGCTATGTCCATCTCTAAGACAGTTGCAAAAAAGATCATGTTGGCCAGCGTGATTAAGCTGCTAGGGAGGTCTCCGGTTCAGCCTGCATTCAAGGCTGTGAATTATCTGGCCCTAGTAGCCAAGGAGTTAGAAAAACAAATAGAAAACCTTGGAGCTAGGCGTGCCAGAAGTTCTGAGGAGAGTCTCATACTTCACCTTCCGGAATTCAAGGAAATCCGATCACTTTGGCACTTTAGGGTTCAGGTGTGATAGCAATCTGCATCAACTAATATACTTCAGCTCGTCACCACTTGCTGTAGTAGCACCTTAGGAAAGGACTCAAATCAAGGAACATTTTAGAATTTTTTTAATGCTTTTACAAAGATGTATCTAATTTTGTTAAATCTCTTTTAAATTGTGTGTTATAATGTTGCTGTTATAATGTTGCTGTAACACGTATGAATTTTTGTTTTATGAAACTCACCTGCTGTTTTAGATAGTAACAGTTTTTATTAACCAAACATTAAAGTATTTTTTTTATTACTGGTATTGTGTACAGAGAGAAGCTAATAATCAAAAGTGAAGATCTCCATTGACGACGAATTGTAAGAAAATATGGAAGCAACTGCATGAAAATTTCTAAAAAGAGGCTATACAAAGCATTTAATTAAAAAAATGCACTAAGAAAATCACATGAGATCGACTAACCATGAAAAGAGCAAAACTGAGACATCTACAAGAGAATGAAGATAAAATCTGACTAATCATATCGTAAACTAATGAAGCATCTACAATTCACAGGATTTCCAAAAACACTGGACACCAAACACAATCCTGATATATATTTCTCAAGACTTTGGCAATGGAAGCAGTTGTATATGCACCTTCAATAAGAGAAATGGGAATGTATTGAGTTAATGAAATCTTAATGTTTCTCCAGTTCAAATTAATTTGGGCCAATACAAATATTTAATATATAAAATCACGTAAACTGTTACTTAGAGTAAGAACAACAGATTGCATATTGTTCATTAAGGAAAAGGCCAATGGAGGGCAATATAATAGTTATAATCAACTTTTCCATTTAAGCCTGCGTTATGGTTAAAGGTGGTCTCAATGTCAAAAATGGATCAAAAAGTAACAAACAGACTGGTTTCAAAAGTAGACTGTGAAACCCACAATACATTGAGAAGATGTGTGCTGTGAAAACTTGAATATTAACCACAATATGTATATAGTGAAAGAAAGACTGACACAACTGTGATAAAGACTGACACTTCGTCAAAATATGTTGGCTTTAATTAATAGAGTTCTCTGAATCTTTTTTTAAGGCCCAGAAAAAGCAATCATAAAGACAACCGCAAGAGCTCCAGCTAAATATGATAGAGCTTCAGCTAGGAGTGTTTCAAAAATAAAAATGGTAAGCGCTCCTGGGGTCATGGTTTCGATGACCCAGTAGACTTACCGTTATTTTGTTTAATGTTGCTGTGGAGCCGCTCCACTTCCAGCAACCCCCAACAACATTAAAACAAAGCTTGGTAGTGCACCTCTGTACTGTAGGGGCACCACCAAGCTTAAAAAAATATGCAAAAAGTCCCTCACAGGGCATTCTAGGGCACTCCATGCTGGAGCAGTGAATAATACATGAGCAGCTCCTGCCATTGATTTATATTTGAGGTTGGTATCCCAGTGCCCACCCAGAGCACCTTATTATTGTTTTCTCTTTGATTGATCTTTCTTAAATCAAGTGGCTTCCCTATTCTTCATGTTGACTTTTACAAATGTATCCTGCACTGACTGCTCTGTATACCCTGATCTTTGGAAATGCGTCGCCATCTCTGATTGTGCATCTCAAACTCTTTTTGCTCATTGCATTTCCTCCTCAAACTTAGATTTTCCCCATTTGGTGTACTGTGTATTAAACCTCTGGGATGAAATCTACATGCAGGAGGAAGAGTATTCCCTGATGTCGTTTTCCTATATAATCTTGTCTCCAATTTCTTGTTCTTTATGTATACCACTAGATCTAGAAACACAACTTCCATGCAGCTTACAGAACTGGTGAATGTAGCTTCAGATTATTGCAATAATGTTTTTCTGCAAATACATGAGCACTCTCTTCTGATCCCTTCCACATTACAAAGCAATTGTCTATATATCTAACCCACATCTTAGCGTGTTCATTCTAGTCCTCCCCATATTCAACCTGGAGCACGTCGTCCTCCCACCAGGCCATATGCACATTTGCATAGCTAGGGGTGAAGCAGGTGCCCATAGCTTTACCTCGTAACTGATTATATACCACATTCTCAAAAGGAAAAATGGCACAACCCTAACATCATGCCTTATGCTTGTATACAATGATGTCACCTCCATTGACATTAATTAATATCCTTCTTTCCTTGAGGTAGGACTAGATAAGATAAAACGGAAGTCCTTGTGTAGTCATTTTTATCTAATGTTTGCTCTTATAAAATGTAGAATAATTTACACATGCAAAAAATGTTTATAAAGTTTTCTTCTTTTTAATTTCTTTAGTTTTGTTACTGTATGAAAAAACTGAATGTTTCATTGCACCAGCAGGTATTCCTTCTATGTTTTCACTACGAGCACATGACCACTTTACATGAAGGACTTATCATGGAGCCCTCCTTGTGCGAACAAGGTTGATTAATGGCAGAAACATGGTATGGCAAAATCCAATAAATTGTTAGGCACAAAATTGCTCTAGATTGCTGGTATCCCATTTTTGTTACAGAAATTACTGGAGAATGCAAATATATATATACATTGTTGCTAATAAAATATTAACTTTGGCGCTCTTTGAAGAATCTCCACAAAACATTCCCAAAAAGTGTTACATTTTGACTAGTTTGCACGTGGAAGGTTTCGGGGTGATCCGTCAAGTGAGAACAAAGAAAAAATAAGGGTCCCAAAACACCTGTTCGCCATTCATTTTCCCATAAGAACTTTAGAGACAACTACAGCCTAAACTTTTTAACAGATTTATACCAAATTTGGCAGAAAAGTATATCTAGGCCCAAAAAGAGTGATGTTTGTAATTTTGTGTAAATCTGTTCAGTAGTTTTTGAGCAATTAATGATCAAAAACTTTGTAGATCAAGTGATGCAGAGTCTCCGCAGATCCTAGGATGAGATTTGATTGGCTGCCAGTAACTCAATCAGGAAGAGGTAGCAGGGATTATAGGACTCGGAGACCTGATTAATTAAAAAAAAAGACACAAGGGGGCTGTGTAGGTATACCCTAACCCCCGTTGGAGAGTCAATTTTTTAAAAACGTTACTGTGAATTTGCGGAGGATCAGCGCCAAAATAGTTTTAAAAAAAACAAGCGTGGGCTCCCGTGCTTTTTTGAAAAAATAGAAAACCTGGGGTGAGCTAGGCCAGTGGGAGGAACATTTACTTTTAGGGAGATAAATAGTGCGAGTGGCCGCCATGCTAAATTTGCCCCTCGGGCCTTCATCTTCAGGGCCAAGTTCAATTTTGAAGGATATGGGGGCATGCAGCCCCCAGGCCAATTTTGGTCCCGGTGACCTCATTCCCTATGGCCTGTTGCATTTTTGAAGGGGACAGAGGTCTGCATGCCATTTTTGGCACTGGTCAACCCATCCACGGAGTCCAGCGCCTATTTGAGCAGAAGGAGGGCACACGGCACACCTCCCTAGGCCACTTTTGGCCCTGGAGATCCCAAGGCCTGGGGCCTGGATCTATCTCTTAAGGGAAAGGGGGCCATGCAATCCACTTTCCCGAGCCTATAAATGTACTGGGGAGACCACTCCTGGTGCCACAAAACTGAAATGAAAGGGGGAGCCATGTGTCCCCACGCCCTGGGCCATTGACGGTCATGAGGACCCCATTCTCTGAGGCTGGCTCAGATGCTTTGTCACAGGGAGCCCATCCCCGGAACATAATGGTTTCTGTGTTTGCTCTTGCTAGCTGAGAGCATTCTCAAAATTCCCACAAAGCGTAGCAAATACAAAGTCTGCTCTCAGCAGGTGGGAGCTTAAAAAATGGCCCCTGCCAGCTAGGACCAGAGAGTTTATCTGTTTCCCTGCCCACACTGAAGTGGGCAGGGAAATAGATCAAAAGATTGCTCCTGGCTGGAAGGAGCTGCATTATTAGTTGCTACTTGCAGGTGGAAACAATGCTGGCTACCGCTGCATGTGGGAAGCCAGC
The DNA here is from genome assembly GCF_964204655.1 of Triturus cristatus. Lineage (NCBI taxonomy): Eukaryota > Metazoa > Chordata > Amphibia > Caudata > Salamandridae > Triturus > Triturus cristatus. The sequence continues at coordinate 632,657,722 of NC_140589.1, read as the reverse complement.
TGGGTCCACAGGGTTTGGGCTCCTCTGCAGCCCCCAATGAGTCAATGGTGGGTATCCTGGGTGGGCACCAGTGCACCTACCTTTCACAGTGCTGGGCCTCAGGGGATGGGGTCCCGAGGCCAAAATCAGCCTGGGGAGGGGGCCACATGCCTCACCCCTTAACAAATACTCTGGGCACTAGGGCCAAATAAGGCTCGGGTAGGGGGCCACATGCCCCCCTCCCCTTCAAAATAAATAAGGTCCAGGGGAATGGGTTTCCCAGGGACTACGGAGGCTCAGGAAGGGGGGGCTGTAAAAGGTGCGGAATAGGGCCACAGGGCCCCCTCCTTAAAAACAAGCATTGGCAAAGCCAGTAGGTCTCAGCAAAGCCCAAGCTATTAGTTTGCCTTGCCAATGTGACTGTCTTATAGCCATGTTGTCTAGCAGCACATCTGCTGTTCAGCATGGCTGCTAGTTACTGAAAGCCCAGAATCACAGGATGTTGAACCAACACTGAGTCTGTTTGCCGACTATGTTAAATTTATTGTCATCTCCCTCCTAACACTAAAAAGTGCTATGACGTGGCCGTGGCTGGCCACAACATAAATTGTTTTTAGTGACTTTCAGCCGTGCTGAACAGCAGATGTGGTGCTAGACACCATGGCTAAAAGACATTCACAATGACAAAGCCAATAGCTTGGACATTGCAGCAATTGATGAGCTTTGCCAATGCTTGTTTAGTGTTGACACGGTCTTGCTGAACAAATGTGGAAGTGATCGTGAGAAACAGCTGCGGAGCTTTGAAGTGAAGTGAGGATGTGGTGTTACAGCCAGAGTTGCAGACAGGGAAACTGGGGAATCAGGTTAGGTTTGAACCTCGGGCTTGGCTGAACAATTTGTGATGCTGGTCAAATCACGTACACTTCCCCCTGCCTGCGATTACGAATGTGTCATAGTGTAATGTAACTGGTGAGCACTGAAAGTGCTCTAATACCATAGGCTGGTGTTAGCACTATGCCAAGATGGAGGATGGAACAAGCGCTCCAATACCATCTGATTGATCAAAAAAAAAAACAGCAGCAGTGACTAGGGAGGCAGTGGGGGACAGTTCAAGCAGGGAAGCAGGAGGGGATGGCGAGATGGGTGAGCAATGAAAGAAAAAAAAACTTTAATTGAAACAGGATCAGTGACAAAAATGAATGTGCCACTGTGTAAAGTAACTGGTGAGTGCCTTAAGTGCTATAATACCATTAGCTTGTGTTCGCACTATGGCAAGACGGACAATGAAGCAAGCACTCCAACATCATTGGATCATGCAAAAAAATTAATAAACAACTTGTTTTACCAACTTGTAAAGAAATGCATTATTTTATGTACATATGCACTCATTTTAGTGGTATGTGTGTATGTGTACATGGACACTCTCTGAAAACACAAGTATTCCTATAGAGTGCTTGAAAACAAAGAAAAAATAGCTTCGTAAACCGGAAGCAGTGTAAGGAGACATGTACTTGGTCCATGCGCTATGGGAGGGCCAAACACAAGAAGAGGGCATGAAGCCCAAACACCATGATGAATGGCATCAAAGAAAATGAGAGCAATGCTGAAGTGTAGCAATGGCAGGAGATGGGCAGCCTGGAAGTTCACAGATAGAATACAACACGTATTTTAGAGACAGCGCATATACTGTCTAGCCGAGACCTAAAAAAGGCCCTGGAGGATGGGGTCCCCAGGGCCCTGTGGCCAACCACACATGACCAAAGACTGTGTGGAATGTGGGGGTGGCTTCCTTTGGTGGGTGTGGCCAAACCCCAATTGAAGGTCATGTACTCAGGTAACTATAACTCGTGCCCTTGTCATGCACTGCTATTTACCCCCCATATTACGTCACTCATGACATCTTCTTTGACATCTTTGATAATATCAATGCGCATGGCGGGGCCCGAGTTATAGTTATCTTAGGGCACTAGTATAGCCGGTGAATTCAATGTTTTTAGAGTATGTAAGTATCTATCTATCTATCTATCTATCTATCTATCTATCTATCTATCTATCTATCTATCTATCTATCTATCTATCTATCTATCTATCTATCTATCTATCTATCTATCTATCTATCTATCTATCTATCTATCTATCTATCTATCTATCTATCTATCTATCTATATCTATCTATATATATATTCACTGAAAAAACCATAGGTTTCACACATGTTATAGTTAGCGGAAATTTTACTGATAAAAAACCAATGAAATTCCACCGTTATAGTTAGTGCAGGCAACTATAACTCACGCGACCGCAATCCTCTGCTGATGCTTATACTGTATTTAGACACTTATTTGCCCATGTCTTCTTCCATAAATTTTTAGCTATACATATATTACAAATATTTTTTTTTCATAAAGACACATATGTCATCAGCAGAAGATTGCGGTCGCGTGAGTTATAGTTGCCTGCACTAACTATAACGGGGGAATTTCATTGGTTTTTTATCAGTAAAATTTCCGCTAACTATCCGCTAACTATAACATGTGTGAAACCTATGGTTTTTTCAGTGAATTTGCAAGGTTTTTTAAATGCTAATTCCTAACTATAACGTGTGTGAAACCTATGGTTTTTTCAGTGAATTTGTACGGTTTTTTAAATGCTAAGTTACTTTACGCCATTCGTGGCGTGTGCGCCCACTTAACGCAGTTCGTTCCGTGCGCGCACGGTGCGCTACGCTCACCGTGCGCGCACAGTGCGCACGCGGTGCGCTTTGCGCACCGCGCACCCACTTTACGCAGTTAGTGCCGTGCACGCACGGTGGGCACGCGGTGGAAAAAACGCATTTTGGGACCCCCCTTTTATCTCAGCCCCCGCTTGACGAATCCCCCCGAGACTTTCAGGGTAGCAGCGCCCCACCTATTTTGAAAATTTTGCGAGGATTCGTCGACCGGCGCCAAAGTTATTCAAAATAGAATGTTGCGGTTTTCCTATGGAAACAGGGTCCTAACTATAACTACCTACTGGCGACCGCCAGTAGGTAATATGTATATATAGAAAGGAACCTCAAGACATGGCTCTTCCAGATGAAACGGGCATAATCTACCCCTCCTCCTTCAGGCCTTCCCTACTCTATGCCTGGAAACTCTCAGGGGAATTAGCCACACACTACAAATTCAGATAACAGAGCATAATATCACACAAAAAGGCATTTACTATGGAAATGTGATCTTAACTATAACTACCCAGTGGCGACCACCACTGGGATGTATATCACTTACCACAGCAGGCCATTTTATAGTGCCAAATCAGCCCCATTTGTCATCACTTCACATCACTTCACCGAGGTGAACAACCTTTACAACGCAACTTTTACAACGCACTACACTTACAACGCATTTTTTACAACGCAAAATCCACTACAACGCATTCCATTACATCGCATGACACTACAACGCATTTTTAAAAACTACCTTTACAACGCATTCCATTACATCGCATACTACCTTTACAACGCATACCATTACAACACATAATATTACACTACACTATCCAACACTTACCCTACTGTTGCACCCCCTGGAGTTAGAATAGTAATTTTTACCCCTATACTATCCAACACTTACCCTACTGTTGCACCCCCTGGAGTAAGAATAGTAATTTTTACCCCTATACTATCCAACACTTACCCTACTGTTGCACCCCCTGGAGTTAGAATAGTAATTTTTACCCCTATACTATCCAACACTTACCCTACTGTTGCACCCCCTGGAGTTAGAATAGTAATTTTTACCCCAATACTATCCAACACTTACCCTACTGTTGCACCCCCTGGAGTTAGAATAGTAAATTTTACCCCTATACTATCCAACACTTACCCTACTGTTGCACCCCCTGGAGTTAGAATAGTAATTTTTACCCCTATACTATCCAATACTTACCTTAAATGCAATGTAATATTATGCGTTGTAATAGTATGCGTTGTAAAGGTAGTATGCGATGTAATGTAATGCGTTGTAAAGGTAGTTTTTAAAAATGCGTTGTAGTGTCATGCGATGTAATGGAATGCGTTGTAGTGGATGTTGCGTTGTAAAAATTGCGTTGTAAGTTCATGCGTTGTAAAAGTATGCGTTGTAACGTCATACATCCCTTCACCGAAGGACCATGCACTGCTAAGAAGTCAAGTATCAAGATTTGTGGCTACACAGTGGCCTAATAATTCATTTCTGCTAGCTGAATTCTTCCTATGCTATAAGCCTTTGAGTGGTGTCATCAACAAAGTCGAAGTACACACTATTTCTAAAATCCAGCAGAGATGATATGTAGGCATTTAAGGTTGATAGACCTGGGGACTAAAGTCAGAAATAATGGGACCCATTTCAGAAATCATACTGATTCTTGTTTCTTTTTCCAAGCTGGTCAGTCACCCCTTAGCCGTCTTTTGTTGTTTCTACACTCCAATACTGCTTTCATTCCTGTTTTCCTGGTTCCATCCTACCCTTAAAGATATTTGTCAGGGGAAAGCTGAATCTGGTGCAAAAACCAACTCCAAGCCATGCAGTAGCAGTGCTTACCCTGTCGCTTTTGCAGACAATTTTACTTCAACACTCATCGTTATTATGAGTTTTTTCTAATGCAATTTGGTCTTTTCCTTCCTATAATGTTGTCCTGAAGGGAGAAGATCCTTCCCACAATATGGCTACCAGGAGTTGCCATACATTCAATGAGGAGGTAAAGAAGCAACTATTGTGCCTACCTCTTGACAAGAACTGTGCTCAAAGAGAGGGGCAGATGTGGGATCTTTCCTAGTGAGCAAAGAAACCCACCAAAGAAGAGAAATGTGAGGTTGGGCTAAGTATGTTGGAACCTATGTCATTGTCCACCTCTACTCAAAGTCCAAGCTGCTTTAATGACCTAGGAATAACAGTCCCTATTTAAAAACATTTCTCCAGCTTAGTGCTGAAGCTGAAATGGTGTAATGATAATCAGCAAATGAGAGGGACCTGCTTCTCCAGAACAATGGCTGCCTTTGTAGGTTCCAGCTGCATTTGGTACACTTTGTGATCGTTTCATGCAGCATCTGCCTCACCTCGACTTATGAACTCACAAGCCCTGTGTTAAACAGATACGAGGTGTTGGTTTGTATTATTTTCCGAAGGGGGAGCTTAGTGGGCAGCTTTCATTTATCTTCTTTGGTGCTGCAAAGGTTCTACAGCTGGAATGGGCAGGAGTTTTGTCAGCTCCCTTTGGATATGCCAATATGCCATACAAGAAAAACCTTGAATGTACTGAGTGGAACCCCTCTTCTGAATTCGGAGCTCTAAGTCATAACTTTGGAAGGACTGTGTGTGCAGCTGGGTGTCCGCATGAGGTCACCCCAGGACAGAGGTCCTCTGCTCATGTAAGATGGATAGTCTTTTGAAGGGCAATTATCATAAATCTGCATCTGGAGTCAATAAGCCACTCCAATACCATGGGTATAGTTCTACTTGTTGGCTGTGCTCTCGCTTCCAGCCATGCTGTGGGACATAACAGAGGGTCTCCTTTGCCCAAGGCAGGCCTCCTGTTTTTCTGGACAGGATTTCCTGCAGGGCATCTGCACGGTATAATCAAATGCTCGGACGAGTATCCCTCTTGCAGAAGCCTGCAGAATGCCAGTGCAGCAAGAACTCACTTGACGGCAAGGCCTATGGTTAAGAAAACTAAATTAGGCACAGGCCCTGTTCAAGCCCATCAGCAGAAAACAAAGAACTGATAAAAAGATAAACAAAATAACTGTTGCAAAATGGAGTAGGGAAATGTGAGGAGGGGTCTGACTCAATAGCACATTTTAGTACATATAGAGCACGGACCTAGAGGCAAGCAAAACAGAGTACTTTCTAAATAACATAACACTGGTACATTTGAAATATAACATAAGTGAACAATGGCTGATACATACAAAAGAAATAAATGGAACTATCCATATCGGAGAGTGTTGGTTACAATAGTTGGAATACTAGAGCAACAGAGAAAAATGGGATTAGGGGTCCTTGTCGAGACAAAATAGAGAAAAGGAGGAAAAGACTTTGAAAAGATTCAGAAATACAATGTGAAAATGTAATGCTGTAACCATCAAAGTTCTGTGTAAAACCGTGCAAGTTTACACAGCTTTTTGGGCTAGATGTATGACCATTTCATTTTGGAACTCTCTAATTGTTATTTTTTTTCGACACGCCAAATCAAATGTACTAATGTGTCTCAGATACATTAGCAAATCCTAATAGGGTCGCAATTGACCTGCCTCATCAAGAACCACATGACCAACCATTTTTAGCGGTTGAAAATGGAGATTCTGGCTGTTTGAGACCGGTAATAAGGTTCTGCGACTCTCTAATTGTTATTTGTTTTTGACACGCAAAATGAAATATACAAATGTGTCTTAGACACATTAGCCAATCCCAATGAGGTGGCAATTGACCTGCCTAATCAAGGGCAACATGTCCAATTATTTTTAGCGGTTGCAAACGGAAAATCGAGCTGTTTGCGACCACTAAAAAGGTTTTTAGCATGATTATCAACCCTATTTTGTGAGTCGTGACCTGTTACTGGCTCTCAAAATAGGGTTTGTGAGTCACTATTAGGAAGGGGCGTGCCAAGGACATTCCTTCCTAATAGCGAGTCTTAAGGACATGTACCAATGTGGTTGCAAAACAATCACAGTTTAGTGCCTACTTTAAGTAGGTGGCAAGCCAGTTGCAAACGGAAAGGGCACCCCAGGGCACACCTTCCCCATTCTGATTGGGAGCAAAAACATTTTTTAAGAACAGGCAGTAGTCCCATGGACCACTGCCTACTCTTACAAAATGAAACTGAAACGCTTAATTTTTATCTTTAAAAAATGCATGCCGTTTTCCTTTAGCAAAAACGTGCTTCATTTAAAAAACAAGTTGCATTATTTAAAAAGCAAACACAGACGTGGGGGTCTGCTGTCCCCAGCAGGCCACCATCCCTATGTTATTGCCCATTCCCAATGGGTCGCAAAGACTATACATAGAAAAATGCATTTTAGCGGTCGTAAACAGCCCGATGGGCAGTTTGTTACTGGTAAAATGCTGTACATCAGGCCCTTTGTTCTGTCACATTTCCGTGAAAACAAATACAACGGCTGTGAGATACACTTGGTGGAAAACAGTTGATGTTCTTTTCCTGCACAATATCATCATCCATAGAAAAATTCCTCAAAAAGGTAAACTTGCAGAAAAAATCTGCGACCTCTTTCCACTATGCCTAGAAAATCTTTGGAAAGGCTACATTGCAGCTTGGTTGAGTTTGATTAGAGTGAAAATTATCTAACTGAGGCGTTGATTACATGTGGTGGAGAGTGGAAATCATGTGTGCAATAACGTTCTGCACTATTATCAGTTGCTGGGTGTTCCCCAGTGGGAGTACAGCAGACCTGATTACATCAGCAGAAAAATCATGCTGGAAAATGTACTTTAGAAATGCCCTGCATTGTAGCCCAGACCCATTTCTTGGCGGCCTAGAGATACTAGGCCTACAGATTGAGAGGCGCGTTAAAACTCTCAGGTGTGTGTGCGCTTTGTATGAAAACTGTACTGCAATTGTCATTCCATTTTAAATGTTTTTAACTGCTCTTGTCAGAATTTCAAGCCAGTTATTTAACTGTAGGCACTCTGCCCTTATAACGCACTCAAATTGCACTTCCGCTTTACGATACGCGGTCTAGTGCTGGAGGGAGTTCAGCTGCTGCACAGCAGAGCTGATTGGGTGGTGGGCGGAAGGGGACTGCCTTATTAGGACGCTGGAGCCGACGCGCGGCGGACAGATTGAGAGGCGCGTTAAAACTCTCAGGTGGTCCTTTGTGTGTGCGCTTTGTATGAAAACTGTACTGCAATTGTCATTCCATTTTAAATGTTTTTAACTGCTCTTGTCAGAATTTCAAGCCAGTTATTTAACTGTAGGCACTCTGCCCTTATAACGCACTCAAATTGCACTTCCGCTTTACGATACGCGGTCTAGTGCTGGATGGAGTTCAACTGCTGCACAGCAGAGCTGATTGGGTGGTGGGCGGAAGGGGACTGTCTTATTAGGACGCTGGAGCCGACATGCAGGGGACGCGCGCAGTGGGTGCGCCACGGGCGCGCCGAAGGCACGCCTAAGGCAAGCCCGTCTGCACCCGTCCGCGCCCTGCCGGGACCAGGGGCCACAAATCCTGGCCCAAACTTCATGTACTCAGCAAATGATCTGCTGTCCTTTGCTACCGGCAACTATACCTTAAAACCCCCCACCCGTTCAATATTAAAAGCCAAAAACCTCTTAAGGAACCCGGGGACAGCTTCTGACCCTTTAGATGGGCCTTTAATTCACCTTTCATCCAGAACAGGGAACCCGTCAGGTTTGTCAGTGGCAGTTTTGAACACTAGATCCCTGCAAAAACACCATCTTGAGATCTTTACTCTCCTTCAGGAGGGGGACATTGATATTCTCTCCCTGACAGAAACCTGGATGGGGGACGCATCAGTCCCTGACATCATCTCGTCCCTGCCAGGAAATTTTGATGCCATTTGGCACAACAGGCAAGATAACAGAAGAGGTGGAGGGGTGGCTACTCTTTTTAAATCTAATCTCTCGGCTACTATGTTAATATCAGAAAGTTTTGATAACTCTGACATCTTAGGAGTTACGTTTTCCTTTAACTCCTCTTGTTTCGTACTCCTGACAGTTTATCGCCCCCCGGATGCCGCCCCTCGTTTCTGCGATCACTTTGGTGAAACCTTGTCGGACCTTAGCACCCGCTATCAAAAGCTTATGGTCGTAGGAGATTTTAATTTCCATTGGGAAAGAATCCCACGAGAGCCACAAGCTAAACAAATTGACTTGACAATGTCAAATCTAGGACTCTGTCAACTGGTGAACCGCCCCACCCACATCAGGGGGCACACCCTTGATCTGGTTTGGTCATCTAGCCAGCAAGATAGGCTCCTAAACATTCTCCTGTGTGCCTGGTCCGACCATTCCTTCATTACCTGCTGGGTCCCTTTGGATAGCCCCCCCACTCAATCTCCTGCGGAATGGAGGAGAGTGCGAAGCTGGCATAAGATCCAGACTGGAAACCTCATTGACACCCTTCAGAGACTACCTCTTTGCAGGCCGGAGGGAGGCTACACCAACATCGACATAGCCAGCCAAACCCTCAGTAACACCCTCCAATCAGCTATAGACCACCTAGCTCCAGAACGTCGGGAAAGAATCAAGCCCAAACGTAAGGGGGCTCCCTGGTTCAATGAAGCTCTGCGGGTAAATAGGCAGAGCTTGCGCAAAGTGGAGAGACAGTGGAGGAAAACCTATAACTCCACCGACCTGACCCTCTACAAAGCTGCTCTGGCTCTTTATAAGAAATCTTTTACCTCGAGGAAAGCCGAATATTACGAGGCTCGGATTATAGATGCCCCTAATAAACAGAAGGAAACCTTTAAGATCTTAAAGGAACTAAGCAAAAAAGTCGATGCCAATTCAACCTCAATCCCTTTTAATGTCAATACTCTGCAGACTTTCTTTCTTCAGAAAGTGACAGATATTCTCTGTGAGATCAATAGATCTCCTGTTGCTTTGAGTTCCCAGGAACTGGCGTTGCCTTCCTTCTCACCAGCTCATTTCCTCACAGATTTTCCCCCTTTGGACTCGGAAGCCTTGGCCTCATTAATCAACAAAACCAAATCTGGCTCACCGGCCGATCCATGTCCGCCTAGGATCTTCCAGATGGCCCTTCCAGCCTTGGATTGCCAGATCCTTACACTTCTTAATAATTCCCTGGCCACTGGCCAGGTACCATCTAATTTGAAGGAGGCTAGAGTGATCCCCTTATTGAAAAAGCCAGGAGCTGACAGGGCTGAGCTGAAAAACTATCGGCCTATCTCGCAACTTCCTTTCTTAGCTAAGGTCATGGAGCAGCATGTCCTGAAAGCATTATCCGGCTTTCTTGAAAATTATGAGCTACTCCATCCACGCCAGGCTGGCTTCAGAGCCCACCATAGTACGGAGCTAGTTATGTTTAAGCCTGGGCAAAGCACTACGCTCGCGCAGTTTGCGAAGTTCGCACTACTTCGCACTACGCAAATTGCATGTAGCACAGTGCGAACACGCGTAGCGTAGTGTTGCGTAGTGCTGCGGTCATTTTTTGCTTGCTCGCGGTCCTCAACGTCAAGTTGGCGACCGCGAGCAAGCAAAATGACATCCCGGCGAGACTTTTTCCTTGTTCGCGATCAGCAACATCAAGTTTGCGATCGCGAGCATGCAAAATAAATCTCCCAGCGAGATTTCCAACGCGAGGAGGTCAGGTTTCTCATTGCGAGTGGTCGCGTATGCTCGCGACGGCTCGCGATGAGAAACTACCAGTTCGCGTTGAGAAAGCTGCCGCTCGAGTAAAAATCTACTCGAGCAGCAGAAAACTACAGCTCGCACTGTGCAAGATGCCATTTTCAATGATTGCACAGTGCCGGTTGCTTGTCCGCACTGTGCAATCATTGAAAACGACATCTGGCACAGTGCGAACAAGGTACTACGCAGTTCGCGAAGTGCTAGGCGTAGCTCGCGTAGTGCGAAGTGCAGTTTGCGTAGCTTCGCGAAGTGCTACTTCGCGATCTACGCCCAGGGTTAGTTATGTTGTCTGTTCTTGATGACCTCAGATTAAAGGCTGATAACAGAGCGCCGAGCGCCCTGGTACTTTTAGATCTCTCCGCGGCTTTCGACACGGTCAGTCATTCCATTCTACTGACTCGACTGGCGGATTTGGGATTTAGGGGTGCTGTCTACAACTGGCTAAAGTCCTTTTTATCGGGACGGTCGCAAAGGGTTCAACTCGGTGACTATTCCTCTCACAGGGGTGACATCCCCTGTGGCGTGCCCCAGGGCTCTGCTCTGTCCCCTCTGCTCTTCAATATATACTTGCAGCCCTTAGTAACTGCACTGTCCAAACTGGACTGCCGAGTCTTCAACTATGCAGATGACACTCAACTTATCCTGAGCATTGACAACTCGGCCCAAGCTCAAGAGACAGTTCAAAATATCCTAAGATTCACCACTAACTGGATGACGGTTAATTCCTTGAAAATTAACCCTGACAAGACGGAGGTCCTCGTCATTCCAGCAAATAACAACTTCTGGAGTGGCCTGTTTTGGGCCAAAGAACTTGGGGCCCCTCCATGTCCGTCACCTGTCGTGAAAAGTCTGGGAATTAAGATCGATTCGGAACTCTCCTTGAGTCATCAGGTCTACTCAGTGGTGGGCATCTGCATCGGCGTCCTGAGACAACTGAGGAAACTGGCCCCCCTCCTATCAGTTTCCTCTTTGAAATCTATAGTCTCAGCTACTGTGTTATCGCGCCTCGACTATGGAAATGCACTCTATTTAGGACTTCCTTTGAAACTCATGAATCGACTCCAGATTGTGCAGATTGACGCCGCCAGGCTGATTTTTAGCCTTCCTAGGAGGACCCATGCTTCACCTTTGCTGCACAAGCTACACTGGCTGCCTGTCACAAAACCCTCTATGGCCATGCCCCTGGCTACATACGGGAACGCTTAGTTAAATACATGCCAGGGCGTGTACTTCGCTCTACAGATGCCTCCCAGTTAGTCTGCCCTCGGAGTAATCTGGCTACCAAGGGTGGCCGAGCTTTCTCAGTTGTGCTGCCACGACTCTGGAACCAACTACCTGATTCTTTACGAAAGGAACCGGGTTTGCTTCCTTTCCGGAAGCTGCTAAAAACTCTGTTATTTAAAGACACTTTTTAACCTTGTTCACCACCTGGACTGTCTGTACCTACTTTGATGCAACCTCTTTCTGTCAAGCGCTAAGAGACCTGTTGGTATATATGCGCTATATAAATAAACAAACATAAACATAAACATAAACATCCCAAACGAAGGCACAAGGGGCGACTGTAATTCTCTGTACTTCCAGAGGACATTCTCCCCACTCCCGGGCAGGGGTTTTGCAGAGGTTTACCTCCTGTTGTGAGTGGGTGGTAAATATCTGCCTTAAACCCCTTTGAATTTGGAACACTATGCAGTATTCCACTGGTAATTCCAGGCCCAAGAAGTTATTCCCCATTCCAAGGGGTATAATTCGTAAGTGAAGGAAATCTGTGTTGAGGTTCGAGCAGGTACCAGTGATTCCCACTTCCCGTAATATAATCACGAGGGGCGAATTCACAAAAGCATTTGTGAATACAGGAAGTAGCTGTAGTTTTTTACGTGCTCTTAAATGCCTTTGTGAAGAGGCACCGAAACATCAACTCCTAACTAGTGAAAGTGGAAAAAGGGCACAATTCTTACTATTAGTAATAGAAATAGGGGTCTTTAGTTGGCAGAGGTAGGTACCTCTTTCCAAGTAGGGACCGTTCTTCTTAGTCATGGTACAGGGGATACACTTCTAAAATAACCCCTGCTCACCCTCTTGGTAGCTTGGCACGAGCAGGCAGGCTTATCTCAGAGGCAGTGTGTAAAGCATTTGCGCACACATACAGTAATACAGTGAAAACCCTACAAATGGACACCACACCAGTTTAGAAAAATAAGTAATCTTTATCTAAACCAAACAAGACCAAAATGACAAAAATCCACAATACAGTAACAAAAATATGACTTTCAAATGGTAAAAATAGTTCTGTTCACACAAAGTACCTTGGATGTGTCGAGCACACTAACAAAAACTGTCACAGGGAAGGTGATGTGTTGGTTCCTTATGCCCAGGGAAGGTGACGTGTTGATTCCTTACTTCAGGGGAGATGAAGCATTGGTGCCTTACTGCCACGCAGGGTGGTGATGCTTCAGTTCCTTACTGAAGAGGGGGTGAGGCGTTGGTTTCTTAATACGCGGGAAGGTGATGCGTCGGTTTCTTAATGCGACCCCGGTGTTCTTGCCGGTGTGACGCCCAGATGCAATGCGTGGGGATCGGGGAGGCATTGGTTCTCGATAAGACAGCAGCAACGGCGTGCATTGGTTTCTCAGCCGCGGGCCCACGATGTGCTGGTTCTTGCAGCCGCACAGCAGGCCCTGCATCAGAATCGGTGCAGTGATCTTGGCTTCCGTAGATTGGTGCACTTGATGCAGTGTGCAGCGATTCCACAAGTCACGGGCAGGCACTGTGAGGATTTCATCAGCGATGCGTCAGAAACAGGTGCAAATGCATCGCAGTTATCGAAGTTGCGTTACTGTTCAAGCTCCCAGCGGCAAACAGCCTCCAAAACAGCAGTAGGCACCTCCTAGCAGGTCGGAACTCCCAGCAATGAAGTTCAGGGGGGCTGGTGGTGAAGTCTTTGTGTCCCTGAAACATCAGAACAGGAGGGAAGCTCTTCTTGGAGCCCTTGAGATCTTCTTCAAGCAGGGACACAGCACACAGCAAAGTCCTTTCTCCTTTCCTTGGTAGAAACAGCCACTGCAGGCCAAGCCCAGAGAGCACACAGCAAAGGGACAGTACTTCTCCTCAGTTTCTCCAGCTCTTCTCCTTGGCAAAGGTTCCTCGTGGTTCCCAGAATGACCTAAAATTCTTGGGTCTGGACCCCTCTTTTTATACAGTAAATCTCTTTGTTCTCTGTGGCAGAGAAGCTCTTTGCCCAGCCAAAACCAGTTTTGCCCTCTCTGGTGCAGCTTCCTGGCAGGGGATGGACACAGCATTGTCTAAGGCAGACCAGGCCCATTCAGGTGTGAAAGAAATCTTCTTCCCCTACTCTGAATGCAGCTTAGGTCTATTCAGCCCAGCCCTGACTCACCCTGGAGAGGCAGAACAAACCTCACCCCCTCCCCAAGTGGCTGTCTGAACAGTATGCAAAATCCCTATTCTATCCTATGGGCCCTACAATAGTGAAAAATGAAATTGACAGTATTTCACTATCAGGACATGCTGCACACATCAGGGCATGTCTACCTTTCAAAAACACTGTACTCTGCCCACGGGGTACCCTGGACCTACTTTAGGGTGGCTCATATGTAAGAAAAGGGAAGATTAGGGCATGGCAAGTGGGTGCACTGGCCAGGTCGACATGGCAATACCAAACTGCGCACAGACACCGAGGTGGCTGGTCTGAGGTAAATTTACAGACTGCTTATGTGGGTGGCACAATCAGTGCTGCAGGCCCACTAGCAGCATTTGATTTACAGGCCCTGGGGACGCACCATGCACTTTACTAGGGACTTGCCAGTAAACCAAATATGCTAATCATGCAATCACTAATCCATAACAATAATTTACAGGGAGAGCAAATGCACTTTAGCACTGATCAGCAGTTGTAATAAGCCCAGAGTCATGAAACCCACAAAAACAGGTCAGAAACAAAAGGCCACAAAGCAAATATTCTGGGGATAAACCCGACGGAAAAGCCAAGTCTAACAATTAGTATTAGTTGTATGTGAATTTTCCTTAAGAGTTGCATTTGAGGTGTTTTGGAGCCAATTCACAACAGCATATAAGAGTACACAAAAGATTACTACAGAGGTACTATTTTAAGTACTCCAAAATACCTTTGTGAATCCACACCAGGTTTTGCTCAAATTCGTAATCAGTCCTAAATAGGGAAAATAATCTTAAACTGCGGGAAAATACTTTGCTTGGGTGAGGGAAAATAAGGAAATTTTGTAATTTTATTTAGGGCTAAATTCAGACACTGCAAAAATTGCACAGTCCTATTTCTCCCGCATAATACATCATTCCCAAATGCATAATTCGGAATGATACAGTAATACTGCACCTAGAAAACACCGCTCCCAACATTATCACTATTTGGTGGGGATGTTATTGCCACATCAAATAACAGGCCCTAAAAGGTAACAATGTCATATAGTGTTGGTGAGACAATGGTATTGGGTAGTCAATGTGGAACTCTGTCATACTTTACTTGAGAGGGGAAAACCTCAGGAGTCTCAAGTAACACAAATCATCTGATGGTCTTTGGAGGTGGGAATAATTTTGGCAGTAACCAAATCAAGGCTACAGCATTAGTTGTTGCCATGGCACCACCGAAAAAAGTTGTTTGCTTGAAGTAAGGGCATCCAACATGGAGCCTCATGTATGATTTGACAAGAGACACATCCACAAGCTGGGGAAACCCTGGGTTTGCTGACATTAATAACATTCAGAGTGAAGCATTGTCCTCAGCACCTAAACAATCCTGTTCGGCAAAAAATCTAAAATTCAGCATGCCATATTAATTATTCTTACTCAAAGTAATCATTCAGTGAATTGTTTATGTTGGTCATGAGAATGGTTAGACAGTCTCCAGTGGAGAGAACACAATTTAGAAAATGGAACAGAGGAGAAGGTGGAAATGGTTACAGAAAGGGCGGAGAAAAAAAGAGATGCAACAGGAGAAAAGTGCATGCCATGAAGACAAGACAAGGTTAACAGACAAAAAAGACAGTGATAAAATGAGAGGACTGGGTTCTTCTCTGTAAAAGCCATAATATTTCTATTCATCTCAGAGTAAATCAGGACAAGACTAAGGTTGTTATCTCCGGGAGATATAAGACCAAGAAACATCTCACCTGGCATATAGGGAATAAGACCATCTAGCCAGCATGGAAATATAATTAACTGCGAGTATAGTTTTCAGAAAAGTCTAAACACAACGTCTATCTAAGATCCCTGAAGAAGAAAGGTGCAGCAATCATCTATAGCATCAAATGACTAAATAGGACACTTAGTAGTCTTTCAGCTGCGCCCATACTTAGGGTCTGCAGTACAGTCACTAGGCGTTCCCTGGGTCTTGCGCACCAGCATTGGATTGTATTCATTGCACAGAGCTCAGGAAAATATTCCAGCAACCATGTTACATCCATCAATCAAGACTGAAATTTGGGGTGGCAAAATAAGAATTAGCTTGCAAATCATCCACACTGAAATACTGTATCAGGTTCTTGAGGACACCCGCCAACTCGCTACAAGCCCACCTGAAAGTCATCTTTGAGATTCAGGGCAAGCCCCAGCACCGATATCTCCCTCCAAATTGAACAACTGATGCTAAAAAAACGGGGAACTTCCCTACGGGCAGCCTGTAAAAAGGCTATAAACAGGCAGGTAAAAACGACTTGGGCAGCCTAGGTTTTAACATAAATAAAGAACTCAGTTGCCCAACTCCCCCTGGGTAACTGCTATCTGGAGGGGAAAATTCAACCTTTCCTTCTAGAAACAATAAATGAAAGGGCCCGCTGTATATGAGACTATTAGGTTTATCATTTCCAGAATTTAATCAAGCAAGGGCCCATCAGGGTGAGGCCAAAGCCTGCAGACTCTGCAATTACAAACACGAACCATGGTTGCACGACTATGCTGCTGGCCCAAGTTAGATCAACCCAGGAGGAGACTGCTGAAACCAATCCTTCTACCACAAGGCATTCGCACCTGCCAAGAAGCATTAAGGCTCTGGTTTTCTCAAGCCAGCCCATGTGTTATAGCTAAGTGTGGAAAGTTTGTAGATGAACCTCTGAGCTTTGTTAGCTCTTGCAAGCAACCAACGCACCAGTTCCCAGGACGGTACAAAAACTGATAACTGACAATTATACCCTTCATGTCTGAATTTGCGCACTAGTTCTGAAAGAGGGAGCCAGCTAGATTGAGGGTGCCCGAAGGAATGCCCACGGTCATTTGTGATTATAACTACCCACAGGTGTGACTGCTAGTGGAGTGTGATAAATATGATCAACACCTCCGCTATCCCACCGAGCTAACATGCCCTTAACAGTTCTTATAACCACGCTACACCTTTCTCTGCATGCATCCAACAAAGAATCCTGTCATCTCGCTCTAGATATCTGAGATGTCAAATTTTTGTCTGAATATTATCTACCCTAGGGTATTTGCACAAAGCACTTTATTTACTCAATGATGATTATGCCAGATTCCCTGAAGCCAGAGATGTTGGGTTAAATCCTGATTCATGAATATTTTCAGAAAGCACCTTATATGGCATTTTCCAACATTGTCACCTTTCAAACTAAGAAGCAGTCTGCACAAACATGGGAGAATTCACTTTGGTTCTCCCAGGAGTGAGTGTCTGGTGTAGGATTCATGGGGATATATGAGCAGTAGATATTTCACTACTGTAGGGTACCTGAGCTTACATAAGATAAAGAGTAGTAGGCAATTTATGATTACAATGCACTTGAGACCATATGAAAGTATTAAAGCCTTGCTAATGAATTTGATTTTTATCATATGAATCCTTTTAATATGTACATTCTTTTCTTGTTTTATCTTGTATTTTACTGTGCTAGTATATTTGTTTCTGTTATGGTTTGTAATGCCTAAAACAATAAATTCTATTATTTTTATAAAGTGTGTATGTGATCCTGACAAGAATTAGCAAAAACTTATTGGTGGAAATCTTTTTATTCTAGAAGTGGTTTACACTAGTTTGTTTTTCATCTAGTTCACATACATGTCCATATCCAATAGATCTATACGTTAACTGGAAGTCACACAGTAAACCTTACTTTTTCCACATGTTATGGGTTTACTGATGATCCAGTGCACTCAGGCGCACTTTCTGCCTCATCTGCATTCCTGCACTTCTGCTTGTAGCTCTTTTTACACTAGAAAAGAAGGACCAAACCTGCATTATGTGAGACAGAGCAAATGTAATCTCTGTAGTAAGTATGCTTTTATGTCTTGGCAGGGTCAGACTGGCCTATGGGCCATCAGGCAGTGCCCGATGTGCTGGTTTAATAGGCCAGTGTGTGCTGTTTCTTTGGCTGTTTGTGGGCCTGTTTTATGTTCTGCTGGGCTGGTTTTTACTGTTGATTTCCATGATATTCAATCAAACATTGCCTGCAGAAATCACAAATCCATGTACTCTTCCGTACCTAGCAAAACATTGTTACAGCGTTTCTTTACAGATTCAAACTGCCCCAATTTGCAAACACAAGGGGGATGTCTAGAGGACACTCTTGCAGATTTTGGGTTGGTCCTCCCAAATAGGAGAGAAGAAGGGGTGGGTATTCCTACTTTCAAGGGTAGGGGTTTGTTCTCCACTACTGATTATATATTTGTTAGCACAATTTTATCTCCCTATGTAGAAGAGTATGTGGTACAATGGTTGCATCTTAGTGATCACAACCCTATTTATATTAGTCTAAGGGGTTGTTTAAATACTACAGAAGTGGTGGAGACCAGGGCCCCCGAACCCGTATTGAGAACTAGGGATCAAGGTTGTAGATTGAAATGGGCTGAGGTGGTACCAGACCTCTTCTTGACCGACATGTTAAACGTTGTAGGCACCAAGATAGCTATATGTCTAGACAGCACCTAAGGAGGAGATGCAACTGTTGTAGCTTTTGAGAAGATCTGTAAACAGGTAGATAGTGCCCTCTCTCTACAGAAGGCAGAGAGGTGGTTTGATTGTAACTGCTCGGCTGCTCACTGGAACTTATTACTCGCCCTGAAACAAATACCCCAGGACAGAAATAGAATAGCTATGCTAAGGGCAGAGTACAAGCAGGCACTACGCAACCGCAAATCTGAAACAAACAAGAGCCATGGGACGATCTATTGTCTGTGGATGTGCTTAAAAACAGCGCAAAATGTGGGGAGATCGTTAATAGACCCTTCTTCTCTGACTTGGGTGCTAACATAGTGGAGTGTAATATACCTGAAGAGCTCTGGTTTTCCTATTTTAAACATATCTATGGGGACTAACCTGATTAGGTGAATATAGGCCCTACCTGCCCTAATGCTTCATACAGTATAACTTTTTCTGCACAAGAGGTGGCTGTGGCTATAGCCCAAATGTCTTGTAATAAAGCACCGGGCCCAGAGGGGTCCCAGCTCATCTTTTTAGGTCAGATATCAATTTATGGTCAAAATTACTGGCAAATGTTTTTACTATAGCATGTGTAAAAGGGTTGCCTAAATCATGGTCAACATCTATTATTGTCCCTGTTTTTAAACAAGGCGATAGGGGGGATCCAAGGTGCTACAGGCCAATATCGCTGATCGATTTCACCATCAAGGTGTTGGGGAGAGTGGTCCTCAGCAGATTCACAGGATGGATTGATGAGCGGGATGTCCTGTCAGACCTCCAATATGGTTTTAGGAAAGGCAGAGGCACCATGGACCAGTGCTTTAACCTCCACCTTTTGATAGGGAAATATACAATGGCCAAGTAAGGGACTTTACATCTCGCCTTTTTGGACCTTTCCTCGGCGTTTGAACGGGTGAATATGTCCAAGCTCTGGGATTTATTATTAGAATTGGGGATGGATAAGAATATTGTATATTTTTTGGCGGACCTGCACAGGAACCTCACGGCAGCAGTAAGGTTTGACCAAGAGGGTAATCTTACGCAGCATTTAGTTATCACAAGAGGAGTTAGACAAGGTTGTATCCTGACGCCCTTGTTATTCACCCTTTATATTAATCATCTTGAACCGGTTCTAGCCGGAGCTGCGAAGGATATTCCCCGTGTAAGGAACCGATTGATTCCTGCATTGCTCCTTGCAGATGATGCGGCACTATCAGCACGCACAGCCGTGGGGCTGCAGCACTTGTTGACCGCTTTCACAAATGTTATGGGCTCATTAGACTTAAATGTTAACCTGTCCAAGTCACATATCATGAGCCTTGGAGGGAAGTCAAAGGTAGCCAAAACGTTTTGCTGTGGCGGGATCGAACTAACTAGGGTCCCCACATTCCCGTACCTGGGCGTCCTATTTGATGATAGGTGTTCATGGGTTCCGCAAAGGAGGGCGAAGAGAATTGCTATGGCTAGATCAACAGGTGCGGTTCTTGACTTTGCCCGGAGGCTGGGTGCAAATCCCATGCAGGCCTTGTTGAATATTTATAAGGCCAAGAGCATCGCTATTGTGAAGTATGGCTCTGAAATTTGGGGTTATAATAACTGCACAGAGCTCCAAATTGTTGAAAATAAATTTCTAAGAAGCCTGCTCTCCGTCCCCCAATCTATATCCTCGTATATAATTCATCAAGAGGTGGGCTTCGGCTATGTTTCTGATCTGATTAGAATGTCTCCCATTCTTAAACGGATCTCGATCTAGTCTAATCCAGATTTGGTGTTAAATAAAGAGATCATACGAGATTGCATGGCTCTAGATAGGGCAAGTAGCATACCATGGTTGAGACATTTGAAAAGCACGGCGGAGTGGTTAGGTCGACCAAACTTGTTTGACAGCCCAGAAAATATATGTTAAAAAGATCTTGTGTGGTCCAAGACCTCATTTCGGCGCAGAGCATCATTAGAAAGAGAGGCCTCAGAATTATTGAAACCCACTGTCCGTGCCCACCAGCTCCTAAAAACGTCTTATTTTATGGAGCCTTACTTGGATATTGTCACCAAGCCCCAACATCGTTTTCGTTTGACCAAATTCAGGTTTAATTATTTACATTTTTTTCTGGCTGATCCTTTAGGCTGGGCCAAGAGAGATGATCTGGGTCCCTGCTCATGCGATTGTTTCTCAAGGCAGGACACTATGCATTTTGTCTTATTCTGCGATTTTCATTTATCTATACGCAGGCTTTATATCCTTCCAATTTTAAAGAATAAAGTTTTTTTGCAGGCTAGACCAGCTCTTTTATACCTGCAGATATTGAGTAATCCTTGGGAAATTTTCAGCATTGCTAGCTTTTTAGTAGCAGCAGTTAGAGCAAGGAAAAAAAGGAAGTAGCGACTGAAACAGGTTTATGTGTCTGGATCCTGCTATGTATTTTTGCCCCATTGCACATGAAACATTTTTATACTGTCTGTATTTTATAATGATATATGCATATTAGGAACTGCGACTATGTTATATTTATGGATGATTTTATGTAATAATTCTTTTTAATCTTGTAACGATGAGTATTTTTAACATACTTTTATGGTTTTTAATAATAACCGAATAAAGTAATTTTGACTGACTGACTGCAAACATGGACAACTTTTTTTAGCTATCTTATACACTGATAAAGGCCACTTTTATTTTACTGGTCAAGCCTTTTTTCCATCCCAGTCCAACTCTTTTTCTGGGTATTGACAGAGAGGATAGCAAACAGACTGACTGTTAACAAAGTACACAAAATAGGCCTTGAGTCCACCCCTTTCAGACGTTGACTTTATTTGATCTGCTTATTTCAGCCTATGGCTTGAGATAGTTGTCAATTACATTTTGGCTTAGCCTAGCGAAGTAATCATCCCTCACCTAATGCTGTTTGGGTCTATCCTTCTACTTCCTCTTGTGGCGTTACTTGGCTTCTAGCCAAGACTACAGCCTGACATTTAGGAACCCTCAACCCTTAGCTAAATATGCACTATTTATCACTTCTATCGTTTTAACTGACATTTACACCAGACTATCACATGAATTTAACCTTTGTGTTTTTTCCAGTGAATATCCAAGTTTTTTCTAATGTAAAGTAATATATTGTTGCCAACCTAACTATAAAACCACTTTAACTGTGTTTTTTTGTGAATTTCTGAGATTTGTTTTGGCATAAATTAACAATATAAAGAGGTGTTATTTTAAGTAAGGCAGACTTACTGGCTTTGTTACAGGGCCTGAACACTAAAATATAAAAGCCTAGCCTATTGGTGTTAGAAATGCGTCAGCACATCAACCTATATCAACCAATCTGCCACATAATTTATCACTAATCAGATTCCAAAGTAATCTGTATAAATTCACACATAGCAATGCACAATATTTTTTTGTCACATTTTTCTTTAAAACCTTTTATCATATGTTTGGGTCTTTCTTTAACACTCTTCAGATCACAACATGCTTCTATAGAACCAACCACAAGGGATCCCTGAAGTCAAGCTGGAGAGCATACAATTCCAGCTCGGTGTGCTTAGAAATAAAAGGTAAGCTCTCCTAAAGGTCATGAATTCACTGACCCAAGGAACAATGTAAAAATGCGGTATGCGACCGCCAGGGTGGCGGTCGCATCCCAATTCGCGGTGCGGGACCGCCGCATGTCTGGCGGCCGGTCCGAACACTGCGAGGATGGTGGGCGGACTCAGGGCCACCCGCCATCCTAATAGGCCCCATAATTTCTCAACTGAATGCTGAAGAACATCGTTAAACTTTGCAAATAGGAGCTGAGTTGTCTTAAACTTTTATTAAGGAAAGTTTCATGAAGATTTATCAAACGGCGCCAAAGTCATTAGCAAATCAAAAGTTCTACACAGTGGAACCACCATTATGTTATTGTGTACTAGAAATTTATATGTAAATATATATAAATATAAATGTAACTATAAATATATATATATATCTATATATATATTATCTACTGGCGGACGCCTGTAGATAGTTATAGTTAGAACTTTTTTTCCATAGGAAAAGCATTTTTTGATTTGCTAATAACTTTGGCGTTGTTTGACAAATCTTTACGAAATTTTCCCAAAAGTTTCTCTTTTTGATCACCTCCTATCTTGAAAGTTTGGGGGTGATTCGTCAAGGGGGGGCTGAGAAAAAAGGGGGATCCCAAAACGTGTTTTCTCAATGCAATTTCCATAGGAAACTTTAGACAAGGCTACAGGTCAAACTACTGAACGGAATTATGCCAAATGTGGCAGGGAGAAAGGTCTTGGTCCAGAAAGCACGCTTTTGTTGAAATGGGGTAAATCCGTTCAGTAGTTTTAGAGAAATATAAAAATTTACAGATATCGATATTTGAGAATTCTGACATCTGATTGGCTGAGGTGTTACGGGCATGAGCGTGCGGCTGATTGTCTGCGAACTGTTGAAACTAGGAGTTGTTGGCAGCCATTTTGCAACTGAGTTGAAAGGCGTAGGACAGAAAAAAAGAGAACAATTGTAAAAGAGGGTATAGTAGGAACACTGTGGTCTTAGTTTAAGCAGTCTGTACGGTGCAGAAGCAGGAAGATTGAATGTTGCGTAGGCCGTGGAAATTACGTCTGCAGAACAATGGTGCGCGGTATTGCAGCAAAGTTGCGGAGGCTCTGGAAATCCCATTGGGAAAACAATGCGCCGTATTGAGGCCAGCAGTGTGTGGGGTGCACACACAGGTAGTGTGAATGTGCGGTATTGCGGCAAAGTTTAGTAGGCTGTGTAACGGTGCACACACAGGTAGTGTGAATATGCAGTGCGGAAAAAAGAGAATAATTGTATAATAGGGTATAGTAGGAACAGTGTGGTCTTAGTTTAAGCAGTCTGTACGGTGAATATAATGCGCAGTAATGTTTACTTATAATGCAGTGTTCACTTTTATCAAAGACAATGTCACTTTCTTAGACGAACTTTAATATTATGTGGGACCATTCAAAGTAGAAGTGTTGTCAGCCATTTCCTCCCCTTCCGCGGAGTAGCAGGGACATCTGATTGGCTGATGTGTTCCAAGCAGGACCTTCCCAAGCTTAATGTTCATTAGCTGCGAACCGTTGAAAGTAGAAATGTTACCAGCCATTTCCTCCCCGTCCGTGGAGTAGCAGGGACATCTGATTGGCTGACATATTCCAAGCAAGAGTTTCCCAAGCTTAATGTTCATTGGCTGCGAACCATTGAAAGTAGAAGTGTTGGCAGCCATTTCCTCCCCCACTGCGGAGCATCAGGGACATCTGATTGGGTGACGTGTTCTAAGCAGGACCTTCCCAAACTTAATGCTCATTGGCTGTAAACCATTGAAAGTAGAAGTGTTGTCAGCCATTCCCTCCCCCTCCGTGCAGTATCAGGGACATCTGATTGGATAACATGTTCCAAGCAGGAGCTTCCCAAGCTTAATGTTCATTGGCTGCGAAACATTGACAGTAGAAGTGTTGGCAGGCATTTCCTCCCCCTCCGGGTAGTATCAGGGACATCTGATTGGGTGCCGTGTTCTAAGCAGTACCTTCCCAAGCTTAATGTTCAGTGGCTGTGAAGCATTAAAAGTAGAAGTGTTGGCAGCCATTCTCTCCTCCTCTGCGGAACACCATGGACATTTTATTGGCTAAAGTGTTACGAGTACAAGATTGCTCCTTATTGGTTGGGAACAGTTCACTGTTGTCAGCCATTTTGTGACGCAGTTCAAAGGAGTACGGGAAAAAAAGTAGGGAAGGGTAGGAACACTATTAACTCTGTACAGTGCTCCAAGGTGGTTTATAGGGACTGTAAAGGGAAAATTGCTTTTTATATATTTTAAGGGCAATTTATATAATTTGCGTGGGCCTTACAAATCAAGGCGGGAAAATAACAGAGTGTGTTACGGACTTCTCTTTATTAAGTCTGCGGGTGGGATACTTCCCAGAAGCACTATTTACTTAGAATGTGGTGTTTACTTTTCTGACGGGGAGGTGTGGTTGCGCTGCAAAAATTTCAGTCTACGTTTGAAACTGTTTTTATTAAGCAATCACTAATATACTCTCTTAGGAAAGTGAAGCTGTATATATCAGAGGGGTGACAAATAAAAACGCAATTCATAAAATATCCCTTAAGCGTGGCCACAACCTCCCTTTTTTTGTCGGCTATAGTGTGTAAAAGTGTTGCCCCATATTCTTGTTAATATACAAGGGCATCAGTTACTTTTAGATAAAGTAGAAAAGAAATGCTACAAGAAACACTCCCGCACTACATCATCTGAGGTCACAACAACAATCACCAGTAAAAAACTGTTAAACACAAATGACGTGATATTACATAGAAATGTACGCTTCATCAAAACATTACATGAAGCCCTATGTATACAATTTTTTTTTTGCAACTACTTTTTTATGAAACATTAGCCGTGAAACAAACTGTGAGGTACTAAGTTATCTACGCAAATAACTATAGTATGTATTGTAAATTTGTCGCACAGATAGATGTCCAAACCCTTTGAAGTACTATAAACACAGAGTATATGAATATACAGGGTGAGTTTATAGTATTCCACAGGAGAAGAAGAATAAGGGTCCCTACAAAAAATTCAAAATGTTTACAATTTGTATTCTGTAGAACGCGGGAAAGTTTTGTCGTAGTGATTAGAGGTTGCTGACTGCTCCACTGATAGATCAGGTACTCCTTTAAGAATATATAGGATAATAGTATAATATACATTACTATTCCAATATATTCTATAAGGAGAAGGAGAATAACAAAATATTTTCCAGCTGTGAATATGTTCAAAGCCTCTTTTCTCCGGGACTTCAAAATCTTTCGTCCTCACGCTGACTGGTCATGAAGTCCTCTGAGATCAAAATGACTGTGAATATTAGAATATAAATACTCACACTATATTATCCCAGGGGGAAACAAAGTTAGAATGAGAAGCTGCTGATGTTACATATAAATCTTGAGTTTTGGCGAACACGGGTCACCAACACGTCTGTGGTCAAGTATAGTGTCACTATTATAATATAGAAAATCACACTATATGAGCTCAAAGGAGCCAGTAAAGGAACAGTGTATCCTCTATTCTGTCTGTTTCTGAATGCAAGCTGCTGACGTTACATATAAATGGCAAACACAACCAATAACACTTTTTTGTAAATACAAATCTTCAAATATTCACAAATAGTTACGTATTATAAGTATCTACTATGCTATAATCAAACAACTTACAACTCCGTAATATCTTTTGTTGTCGCAAAAGAAGAATCCGACGCTAGAAAATGGAACCTGTATCACAGAAAGACACACGTAAATAACTTGCAAAAAAGAAACTAATCGAGCAACGGGTGTGGTTTATATACTTTTGGTTATTCGGTAGTCTATGGAAGGAACATGCGGCTCCGTCCATTTAGATGTCACGTTTTACAGTTGACACGTGCTCACGTTTTCACTGTTTAACTTGTGCACGTGTTGGGAAAAGTTACAAAATATGAAGCTGTAAAGGTTTCGATTTCGATCCTCACACATATATGTATAACGTTGGAGAGATTAAAAACTGTTACCCGGCAAACCGTGTTATTTCCTTTCTATTAATTGCCGTAATTCAAAATAGAAGACATAAAACAAATATCGTTCAGAATAGAAGAAAAATAAAATACGTGATAATATTTGTCATCATTATGGTTTTAAATAAAAAAAAATGCCAGGCTTTGTAAAGTGTACAGCTACCTCCGGAGAGGTGTCCCG
Source organism: Triturus cristatus (assembly GCF_964204655.1). Classification (NCBI taxonomy): domain Eukaryota; kingdom Metazoa; phylum Chordata; class Amphibia; order Caudata; family Salamandridae; genus Triturus; species Triturus cristatus. The sequence continues at coordinate 632,631,715 of NC_140589.1, read as the reverse complement.
GCGCTCGGGAAGATTAAGTAAGGTATTGCCCACAGTGACATAGTGGTGGGCTAATGTGCCGCCGGAGCCGGGAATCGAACTGTGAACGCTATTGTTCGAAGTCAGGTATCATAGCTGCTGCGTCACAGTTTTTCTAAACTTACATTTTAAATAGTGCTAATTAAGTTTTAAACATTGTTAAATTATAACTTATATTCAGACTACTGTTACAGTTAGTTTTTGACTACAAAAAGTATGCACGTCTTTTTAAAATTTACTTAAGAACAATATAGGTTTCAGGGACATTGTAGTTAGAAATTAGCATTTAAAAAACCTTTGAAATTCACTGATAAAACCATAGGATTTACAGACGTTATAGTTAGAAATTAGCATTTAAAAAACCATTGAAATTCACTGAAAATAACATAGGTTTTACAGACGTTATAGTTAGAAATTAGCATTTAATAAACCTTAGCAATTCACTGAAAAAACCATATGTTTCTGAGACGTTATAGTTAGCTGGACATTTCACTCGTACAAAACCAGAGAAATTCCACCGTTATAGTTACTTCAGCTAACTATAACTCGCACACCCGCAATGCACTGCTCATGACGTCACATATTACATCATTCATTATATGGTCAGTGACATCACTGATGACACCACTGATGACATCTCAAATTACATCACTAATGACATCACTGATGACATCATCCACGTGAAAAACGGATGCATCTCCTCACACTCTAATATAACCATTAATACACCCACTGTAAAATACAGACAACCATTTTCAAAATCGTTAACACACCAATACCAGTTACTACATATGCACTTACTGATTGCTAGGGCTACACACACATCTACTCATTCATCCATATATTCACTCATACATGCAGTCACTCATAAATACAACACTGTCATATGCATTCATACACCTATACAATCACACACCGCCACTCATCTATGCAGTTACTCACACACCTACCCTAGTCCTGCAAAGAATCTATCACAGTCCTATTTACTCACCTATACAATTATACACACACAACCTCACTTATTCATACAGATACTAATGCATACTTACTCTATTATATAATCAGTGATACAAGTACACACTCATCTATACAACCAGTCTCAAAATCACCAACTATCATGTAGAGTCCTTTATATACCTCAACTCTCACATACACTGCCTTTTACATATGTAGTTACTTGGACATGTACCACTGAGACATCCATTCACTTCCCAACACACTGATGCACACACTCACACACCCATACAGGTGTTTTCACATGCACTGTTGAACCGATACACCCAGTGAATCAACCACTCACACATCTATGCACAGAGTCACACACCTCCCACGCACCCACACACACACTGTCTGCAAGGCAAACAATCAATAACCTATATAGACACTCATATAGCTGCTGACCAACCCATGCAGCAGCTTGCACAACAACAGACTCATACAGACATTCACACAGTTTAGTCACTAACCCATGCATTCAGTAAGACACATTTAATCACTCATTTATACAGTCAGTCACCCACCTACTAAATTGTCCATCCAGACACTTATACACCCACTCATTCTTCAATAAACCTTGGAATATATATAAAACATATTTAAGAATTACAGAAATACACAGTCACGGGATGATGTCATCAGTGATGTCATTAGTGATGTCATTTGAGATGTCATCAGTGATGTCATCAGTGATGTCCCTGAACATGTCATGAATGATGTAATATGTGACGTCATAAGCAGTACATTGCGTGTGCGCGAGTTATACTTAGCTGAAGTAACTATAGCGGTGCAATTGCTCTGGTTTTGTACGAGAGAAATGTCCAGCTAACTATAACGTCCCTGAAAACCTATGTTTTTTTCAGTGAAAAAAAAAAAATATATATATATATATATATATATATGCTTAAGAAGTCCTTGCTGATGCAGCCGCGCCGCACCAGAAGAACACAGCCCGCACTCCAGGTTGGTCCAAAATAATTTATTTGAACAGCTGACACGTTTCGACCGAGAGGTCTTTGTCAAAGCTGAGATATATATATATGTCGCAGTCCAACGTCCTCAGGGTCGCACGATGCTGTAAGGGGTCCACCTCCCGATAGCCCCTTGGTCTGGTATGTATATGACAGACACAAAAGGGTGATCAGGCGAGGGAAGGAAAGGAAGGGGACTGCGGGGAGGGAGATCTGAAAGAGAAATCACAAGGCAATATGGTTAGGACAACCCCTAGACTCCAGTACCCAATGTTTCCCCTATTTCCCCTGCTGTACCTGTAAAGGAAAGAAAGCACTCCTGACTGGGAGACCTGGAGAGCCGAGGAACAAAGCAGTTCGTGACCTATAGAAAGGACATGGTTTAGCCACAAGATACCCCTACTTGCTTTTCCCCTCCTTCTCCTTTACACCCAGAACAAACGGACCTACCACAATTCCTGAATCTCGGGTATAACAGGGGGAGGGGAAGGACGTATGTCAGAAGTCCTCTCCGCCCCTGTTGGAATACAAATAAACAATTGAGGTGCAGCGAAGCTTAAGCCCTGTTCGGTGCCTGCAGCTCCGTCACCAGTTTCTGCACAAACTTAGAGCGCTACTCCCATGCTCCTGGGATAGCGTGAACCCCAGCGGGTGAGCCTACTATCGTTCCCCGGGAAGGCTTCCCTCTGACAGGAGGAAAATAGGAACGGCTCAAATCCTTGGAGTCGCTGGTATGCAATTTATCATAAACACAGTGTAAATGTCTCACCGCTCGGGCGATCCCGCAATGCCTTGGAAAGGCGTCCAACGGAACCACAGCGGTTCTGTTTCACCCTCGGACTTTTTAGCACGGACTGGGGAAAACCACACACACACTAGTGCGCGACAAAGGCAGCGGGAAGTCAAGGCTGGTGCGAAGCACCCCTACCAGAACGCCACTATCGTCCGCACTCGATCTCGTCCGTACTCGAACCTGGAAATCCAAAATAACCGGCACCCGCTTGATGCCGGAAGTTCCTTTTCATCGTCTTCGCGCCGTGCGCGATGACGTCGGAGCGTCATCTCGCAAAGCGCGCTGGGATATGTAGTTCCTTACGCCCGTCTCCTACGGGCATGTCGCCCCCGGGCTGTCAGTGCTCTACGGTGAGCTACAACAGTACATCCCGCTCCCGAAGAGCACTGACATAAGCACGCTTTCGTGGGATGTTTCTTGTGGAACAGGGCAACGAGTTTAGGAGCGTGGACCTGGGAGGCAGGTTCCCAAGAATTTTCCTCCTCCCCGTATCCCTCCCACGCAAGGAGATACCACAACCTGTTGCGGTAAATCTTGGAGTCCAGCACACCCCTCACCTCGTACTCTGCCTCGCTATGTACCACCACTGGTGCAGGCTTTCGATTGGGCCCTACCCGTGCGGGCTTCACTAGGGATACATGAAATGCAGGATGGATGCGTAACGTTGAAGGCAGGGATAGCTTCACTACCACAGGGTTTACCAATTTAAGCACCCGATATGGACCGATGAATTTGGGATTAAAAAACGCTGAAGCGTTTAAAACGTATGTGTCTTGTGGACAACCACACGTAGTCACCAACTTTATAGACAGGCCCTGACCTTCTGTGGTTGTCCGCGGATGCCTTGTAGTTGCGCTTCGCAGCCCTTAGATTGCTCTTTGCTACGAGTAAGTTTGCCTGTATGCGTTCTATCCTACTCTGCGCCTCGGGGATCTTGGTAACTTGCGCTGGATTCAGGAAAGGGGAAAACCAAGGATGGAACCCATAAGAGCAATAAAAAGGTGTAAGTTTGGTGGACGTGTGCGTAGCGCTGTTATATGCTACCTCCGCCAACCATAGGAAATCCACCCACTCGTTATCAGAAGCGTTGGAGTAACACCTAAGGTATTGCTTAAGGGTTTGGTTAACCCGCTCTGTCTGCCCATCCGTCTGCGGGTGGAAGCTGGTGGATATGTTGGATTCGATTCCCAAGGCTGAACACCAGGCCTTCCAGAAATGGGCAGTGAACTGACCGCCTCTATCGGAAATAATCTTTCTAGGCAATCCGTGTAAGCGTACCACGTTCTCCAAGAGCAAGTGTGCCAACTGGCCTGACGAGGGCAGAGCGTTACAGGCGACGAAGTGCACCATCTTCGTCAAATAATCCACCACCACCGTGATCACTGTGCATCCCTTATCACGCGGCATGCCCACAATAAAGTCTACCGAGATGTTCTCCCAAGGGAGGTCGGGTGTGGGAAGAGGTTGCAATAAACCTGCTTGTTTGGTATGGGAAGCCTTCATTTGATTGCAAACCCCGCATTCCTGGACCCATGTGATCACATCCTTCCGAACCGACGGCCACCAGAACTCTCTCAGGATTCTGTCAAGAGTTTTTTCCCTGCCGTTGTGACCTGCACAGGGCAGTTGATGGCACCATTTGAACGCTTGTAGCCTTAATGATCTGATGGGCAGGAGCAGTTGTTTTCCTCGTATCGGTAGCCCCTGTACTAGTTTCCAATCAGGATTGTCTTTCAGCCAGTTCTTCCACTTTGGTGTCCGCACGTTCTGTGATACGCTCCTTAAGAATGGATCCGTGCAAGTCGCCCCAATTACGTGTTCTGGGCTGATTATGGCTCCTGTAGTATCAGCTGAGGTGATGTCTTGGGATGCTTGCCGGGATAACGCGTCTGCTTTCTTGTTATCCTTTCCGGGTCTGTAAGTGACAAGAAAGTTGTACCCTGCGAAAAAGAGTGTCCACCTCATTTGACGGGGTGTGAGGTGTCTGGCTGCAGTCATAAACTGTAAATTTCTATGGTCCGTGTAGACCGTAACTACATGTCTGGCGCCCATCAAGTGATGCCTCCATTCACTGAAGGCATTCTTGATGGCTAGCAGCTCCTTTTCTGCAATATTGTAGTTGCATTCAGCGGGGTTCAGTTTTCTGGACATGTAGGCCACCGGATGTAAACGTCCTGTCTCGCAATGTCTTTGTGACAAGACTGCTCCCACCGCTGTGTCGGAAGCGTCCGCCTCCACAATGAAGGGGTATTCCGGGTGAGCATGGGCCAACACCGGGGCTGTCGAAAAGGCTTCCTTTAGCTCTTCGAATCCTTTTTGGGCTTTTCCAGTCCACTGAAACGTCGACTGTTTACGCAGCAGTTGCGTGAGAGGGCTTGCCACTTCCGAGAAGCGGTCGATAAAACGACGATAAAAATTTGCAAACCCCAGGAAACACTGCACATCCCTAAGGTTACGTGGGGTTGGCCATTCCTTTACGGCCAATACTTTTCTTTCCGACATTTCCTGACCCCAAGGGGTGAGGTTTACTCCTAGGAATTCTACCGATGTAACCCCAAATTCACATTTACTGATCTTGCAGAATAAGTGATGTCGTCGCAGGGTTTGCAGAATGGTCTTAACGTGTTGTGGATGATCTTTGGTGTCCGTAGAGTAGATCAGGATGTCGTCTATATATACGACGACGAAGCGGTCAAGGTGTTCACGAAGGACATCATTTAAGAAGAACTGAAACGCCGCTGGGGCGTTACACAGCCCAAACGGCATAACCAAATATTCATAGAGACCGAAGCGCGTTTTAAACGCGGTCTTCCACTCGTCTCCTCTCCTCATACGGACCAGATGGTATGCCCCCTTTAGGTCAAGACGTGTGTATATCACTGCCTCTTTGACCTGCTCCAGCAAGACATTGATTAATGGAAGGGGATACCGGTTCTTCACCGTAACGGCGTTCAAGGCCCTGAAATCCACACACGCGCGCAGCTCGCCGTTCGCCTTAGGGATAAAAAAGAGAGGCGATGCAGCGGGAGATTTCGACACTCGTATAAAGCCCAAGCTCAAGTATTTATCCAAATACTCCCTGAGGTGTTTATTTTCGGGCTCCGTTAGGGCATATACGCGTCCAGCTGGAATGACCGCTCCGGGGATCAGGTCGATTTGACAATCGTACGACCGATGTGGTGGTAAGACTTCTGCCATGTCCTCATTAAAGACGTCCTCGTATTCCTTGTATGCGTCTGGTAAGTTGACCGCGTGTTCTACTGCAGTCGCTACTTGATAGCAGATAGCCAACGATGAGGCTGGGTTCTTGGGTGAGCCGTTGCAATTAACCAAGCAGTAGCCTGAGGTATATAATATGGTCTTCTCCTGCCAATTGATGAGAGGGTTGTGGAGACGTAGCCACGGCAACCCCAGGATTAATCCATAATGGGGTGCCGGTATGACATTGAAGGAAAGAAGTTCCTGATGCTCAGTCCCCTGTCTCATCGTTAAGGGCTCGGTATGATATCTCACCGGACCGGACTCCAACATCTTCCCATCTACGGCGAACACCATCTCAGGCTTGTCTTTCTCTTGCAAGGTGATCCCTAGCCTTACCACCTGGGCTTGATCCATAAAACACCCCGTGGCCCCCGAATCCACCAATGCACTAACCGGAATCCACTCCTCGTCCACCAGGATGTGTACTTCGACATAGAAGTGGTTTTTGTTGTGTAGGTGTAGGTCCTCCAAAGAAGGGATGTACATTGCACTCAAAGGACTCCCTTCCTCCTCCTTTAAGCAGAGTCGTTTCCCGCAGTGGAGCCGTTTGTGCGGGTTACCGCGGCCTTTTGTTCTGGACGGGGGACCTTCGGCCTTAGGCTGCATTCTCGTATGAAATGACCCTTTCGACCACAGTACAGGCACAGCCCTCGCTTTCTCCGGTAGTCTCTTTCTTCCGCCGATAGCGGGGAACGAACAGCGCCTATTTCCATGGGCTCTGTCTTGTTCTGTACCCCGGAGTTCTTAGATTGAGAGTAGTCCACGCTTGGCACGGGTTTCTCCCTCTTTCGGTGCTCCCCTTTACGTTCGCTCATGCGATGGTCCAGCCTTAGGACCAAACTTATGAGAGCTTCACAGGAGGAGGGTTGCGGGTCGATCTGAGCCAACACATCTTTCATGTCTTCACTCAGACCCTGGTGGAAGATTGCCGCATGTTTCCCTTCAGGCCACTCGGTTTCCGTAATCAGTCTCCTAAAATCGTTGAGATAGGAGATGACGTCCCGATTGCCCTGACGCAACTCCAGGAGATCTCTGTCGGCCGAGAGCGTGGCCGCTCGTCGATTAAAGGTCTTCTCAAACTCTATCAAAAAGGCGTTCCAATCATACAAGATATGATCGTCTCTTCTCACCAATGGAACGGCCCATTGTGCAGCGTCCCCGGATAAATAGGAGAGCAAGAAGGCGACTTTCGAATGGTTGGTGTTAAATGCCCTGGCCTTACAGGTGAAATGTAGCATTACCTGTGTGAGAAAGACCTGTAATTTCCCGCTATCCCCGCTATATCTTTTGGGGGTGGCTAACGGAACAGGCGTGGGGATTTCTACCACCACAGGAGCAGCTGGGATAGCGCGGGGGTGCCAGCGTCAAAGGGGTTACGCTCCAAGCGGTCTACCTGCGCCTGTAGTGTGGCAGTTTCTGTTCTAGAGGTGACTACCTCGGCCTGTAGCAGGGCCAAAGCAGCCAACACGTCCTCTAAGGTGGCCATCCCACCGTGCGACTGGGAGGACTGCTATTCGTGGGCCGGTTATTTTGTCGCAGTCCAACGTCCTCAGGGTCGCACGATGCTGTAAGGGGTCCACCTCCCGATAGCCCCTTGGTCTGGTATGTATATGACAGACACAAAAGGGTGATCAGGCGAGGGAAGGAAAGGAAGGGGACTGCGGGGAGGGAGATCTGAAAGAGAAATCACAAGGCAATATGGTTAGGACAACCCCTAGACTCCAGTACCCAATGTTTCCCCTATTTCCCCTGCTGTACCTGTAAAGGAAAGAAAGCACTCCTGACTGGGAGACCTGGAGAGCCGAGGAACAAAGCAGTTCGTGACCTATAGTAAGGACATGGTTTAGCCACAAGATACCCCTACTTGCTTTTCCCCTCCTTCTCCTTTACACCCAGAACAAACGGACCTACCACAATTCCTGAATCTCGGGTATAACAGGGGGAGGGGAAGGACGTATGTCAGAAGTCCTCTCCGCCCCTGTTGGAATACAAATAAACAATTGAGGTGCAGCGAAGCTTAAGCCCTGTTCGGTGCCTGCAGCTCCGTCACCAGTTTCTGCACAAACTTAGAGCGCTACTCCCATGCACCTGGGATAGCGTGAACTAAAGAGAACCCCAGCGGGTGAGCCTACTATCGTTCCCCGGGAAGGTTTCCCTCTGACAGGAGGAAAATAGGAACGGCTCAAATCCTTGGAGTCGCTGGTATGCAATTTATCATAAACACAGTGCAAATGTCTCACCGCTCGGGCGATCCCGCAATGCCTTGGAAAGGCGTCCAACGGAACCGCAGCGGTTCTGTTTCACCCTCGGACTTTTTAGCACGGACTGGGGAAAACCACACACACACTAGTGCGCGACAAAGGCAGCGGGAAGTCAAGGCTGGTGCGAAGCACCCCTACCAGAACGCCACTATCGTCCGCACTCGATCTCGTCCGTACTCGAACCTGGAAATCCAAAATAACCAGCACCCGCTTGATGCCGGAAGTTCCTTTTCATCGTCTTCGCGCCGTGCGCGATGACGTCGGAGCGTCATCTCGCAAAGCGCGCTGGGATATGTAGTTCCTTACGCCCGTCTCCTACGGGCATGTCGCCCCCGGGCTGTCAGTGCTCTACGGTGAGCTACAACATATATATATATATATATATATATATATATATATATATATATATATATATATATATATATATATCTATATATATATATATATATATATATATATATATATATATGTGCAAACAGGATCAGCTCTTCCTGGGGATCTCGCCCGTGGTTGGGTGGCGCGTTAAGCCGGTAGAGCTACCGCCGGCAATTATCAATCCAAAGTACCTTTGGGTGGCTTTCCGTTGCTCAATAGTCACTATGACGAGTTTTATGTGTTCAGTTTGACAATGCATTTGTGCTGGAAACTAATAACAACAACAAGTAACAAAACAACATGGTTGCTTCACTTTGCATATCAGAATGGACCCACTTAAAGATGGCCGCCAAAGTCACTTTTGTATGCATATGACTGTGATCCTAAGTCCCACGACTATGTCTACCAAAATGTATTTACTTATAGAGGATTGTGTCTGAATGTATCACTGTGTGACCAAGGGAGCGCGACTCCCGAAACGCGTAACAGTGTGTATTAAACTTGTTACTCGTTACTGCTACTGAGATTGCGTTGATATATATATATATATATATATATATATATATTCACTTAAAAAACCATAGGTTTCACACATGTTATAGTATAACAAATGAACCCTCTCATGTTGTTCCTTTTTAAATTAAATGTTTTAAGAGTTACCACTTTATTCCAATCAAGATGGCTTCAGGTGTGCCATACGTTTATCATAAGTAGGAGTGGTAGCGCTCTAGTTGTTCTTTGGAACACTCTGGGAAGCTGCAGTAGAACACAAAGGAATCAACTGACAGTCTCTGCCCTTGTTGGATGTACATGTTTTACTGAGAATGTCAGACTTCATTCTCACATGACTGAGAAAGATAATGTGAATTTACAGAAAATATGCTCTCAGTTTAGCTTATAGATCACCTTCCAAACCGCTGTGGGAAAAGCATGTGAAAATAGTTTTCTCTCAAACATGATTCATGATATCCCAGCAGAAGGCTTTTTCACATGGTCAAATCACCTTAGAACATACCACAATTCCTAAAATGAGTATGGTACCATCAACAAATGATTTATAATGTAACTAAAGTCTTAAAACCTTCTTTTAACTGCAATGCTTTTTAATGAGGTGCTATCATGTATATTGGTCCCAAGATGGCTGCCAACACTTCTTGAATGAAGTGCTGACAGCCAATCAGGTCTCACAATGAGATGTGTGGTTAGGCTCCGCCCAGATATATATGTGATTTTACTTTTGATTTTCTCAGGTGGACATTTTACTCGTAAAAAACCAATGAAATTCCCCCGTTATAGTTAGTTCAGATAACTATAACTCGCGCGCCCGCAATCCACTGCTGATGACTTCACATATTACATCACTCATAACATGGTCAGTAGCATCACTTATGACATCACTGATGACATCATCCTTGTGATAGAGTGGCGGTCACGCGAGTTATAGTTATCTGAACTAACTATAACGGGGGAATTTCATTGGTTTTTTACGAGTGAAATGTCCACCTAAGTATAATATGTGTGAAACCTATGGTTTTTTAAGTGAATTTGCAAGGTTTTTTAAACGCTAATTCCTAACTATAACGTGTGTGAAACCTATGGTTTTTTAAGTGAATTTGTGCGGTTTTTTAAATGCTAAGTTATGTATGTATTATTTATTTTATTTTTTTGAGGTTTTTCACCGTGCGCGCACCGTGCGCGCACCCCGCGATTTTTGGTGCGCGCACGGTGCGCGCACTCCGCGATTTAAAAAAAATATATATATATGTTTTTTTCACCCTTCAGGGACCCCCTGACAAGGGCTAGGGGGTCAGGAACTCTCTACCCTGCCCCCTTTTCACGTTCGCCACCTCTCTTTTTCAGTGTCGCACCCAAAACAAACAAAATGGCGGCCGACACTTCCTGATTTCGACCGATTCGAACGTTGACTGACATGTAACCACCAATCAGAATTACGCTCACGCACTTAAGGGTGCGCGCACGGTGTGCGCACGGTGCACGCTTATAGATATTTATGTACTTTTAACTGCAATTTTCTCAGGAACTACTGAACAGATTGACTCCATATATGCAAAAGGCACATGCCTGACCTGAGGACTACATCTCGGCTAAATTTCAAGTAATTCTGTTCAGCCGTTCGGGCTGTACCTTCGACTAAAGGTCCAATGGGTAAATGCATGGGGAAAACGCGTTTTGGGACCCCCCTTTTTTCATAGCCCCCGCTTGACGAATCACCCTGAGACTTTCAGGGTAGGAGCTGAGCGGAGTGCCCCATTAGTTTTGAAAATTTTGTGAGGATTCATCAACCTGCGCCAAAGTTATTCAAAATAGAATTTTTAGATTTCCTATGGAAACTCGGTCCTAACTATAACTATCTACTGGCGACCGCCAGTAGATAATATATATATATATATATTATATATATATATATATATAATATATATATATATATATATATATATATAATCTACTGGCGGTCGCCAGTAGATAGTTATAGTTAGGACCGAGTTCCCATAGGAAATCTGAAAGTTCTATTTTGAATAACTTTGGCGCCGGTTGACTTATCTTTGTGAAATTTTCAAAACTAATGGGGCGCTCCGCTCAGCTCCTACCCTGAAAGTCTCGGGTGATTCGTCAAGCGGGGGCTGAGAAAAAAGGGGGGTCCCAAAACGCATTTTCCTTATGCATTTTCCCATAGGACCTTTAGTCGAAGGTACAGCCCGAACAGCTGAACAGAATTACTTGAAATTTGGCAAAGAGGTAGTCCTCAGGTCAGGCATGTGCCTTTTGCATATATGGTGTAAATCCGTTCAGTAGTTCCTGAGAAAATCAAAAGTAAAATCACATATACATCTGGGCGGAGCCTAACCATACATCTCATTGTGAGATCTAATTGGCTGTCAGAACTTCATCCAAGAAGTGTTGGCAGCCATCTTGGGACCAATATACATGATAGCACCTCATTAAAAAGCATTGCAGTTAATAGAAGGTTTTAAGACTTTAGTTACATTATAAATCATTTGTTGATGGTACCATACTCATTTTAGGAATTGTGGTATGTTCTAAGGTGATTTGACCATGTGAAAAAGCCTTCTGCTGGGATATCATGAATCATGTTTGAGAGAAAACTATTTTCACATGCTTTTCCCACAGAGGTTTGGAAGGTGATCTATAAGCTAAACTGAGAGCATATTTTCTGTAAATTCACATTATCTTTCTCAGTCATGTGAGAATGAAGTCTGACATTCTCAGTAAAACATGTACATCCAACAAGGGCAGAGACTGTCAGTTGATTCCTTTGTGTTCTACTGCAGCTTCCCAGAGTGTTCCAAAGAACTACTAGAGCGCTACCACTCCTACTTATGATAAACGTATGGCACACCTGAAGCCATCTTGATTGGAATAAAGTGGTAACTCTTAAAACATTTAATTTAAAAAGGAACAAAATGAGAGGGTTCATTTTGCCATAGAATGTATGATTAGTGCTGCAGAAAGAAAAATTAGGGCACATTTTGAGTGACTTCTCAAATCCTCTTCTATTTCATTAAAGAATTCTGACATGCAGACTGAAACATGCACTTTCAATGCCAGCAGCAGACTTCCCTGGTGAGCAGTTGCTTTACTACAGTGATCTAATGAGCAACTAAAGTGCTAACATTCTGAATTCATGGCAAATGTGTGACACATCTGAATGCCTTCTTCATTGAATCAAAGTAAAAAACTGACAGTATGCCTACTGAGGAGACTGTAGTAAATGAGGAAATTAGGAAACTTCATAACAAGTCTCCCAAGATGGCCACCTGAGACAAAAGAGCCCAAATGTAGCACAAATATCACCGAGATGTAGCCCAAGTATAGCCCAATGACAGAAATCCCAGACTGTTTTAAAGAACAACTAGAGCGCTAACAGTCTTACTTATGACGAAAGTATGGCACACCTGAAGCCATCTTGATTGGAATAAAGTGGTAACACTTAAAACATTTAATTTGCAAAGGAACAAAATGAGGGGGTTCATTTTGCCATAAAAATTATGATTAGTGCTGCAGAAAGAAAACTTAGGGCACATTTTGACTTCTCAAATCCTCTTCTATTTCTTTAAAAAGTTCTGACATGCAGACTGAAACATGCACTTTGAATACCTGCAGCAGACTTCCCTGGTGAGCAGTAGCTTTACTACAGTGGTCTAATAAGGAACTAGAGTGCTACCATTCAGAATTTATGGCAAATGTGTCACATCTGAATGCCTTCTTGATGGAACCAAAGTAAACAAGCATTAAAAATGCAATAGGTCTCGCCCTCGTTTAAGTTAAAGCAATTCTGTTTGTAATTAGGTGGCTTTTTAGATTTGCTTTTATTAGTGTTTTTCAAAATTTCATGTACATAACATGCATATATGTATATGTATTCATGCATTTATATTTGTATTTATATAGATATGCAGATTATATATATGTTCATATATGTATGTATATATATATATACACATACATATATATAAATGCATATGCATATATGTGCATATGTGTGCGTGTAGAGAGAGGTAGAGAGGTAGAGGTGTAGAGGTAGAGACGTAGAGATAGAGAGGTAGAGGTAGAGAGGTAGAGAGTAGTAGAGAGAGAGGTAGAGAAAGATAGAGAGGTAGAGAGTAGAGGATGAGTAATAGAGAGTAGAGAGTAGAGGGAGAGATTAGAGAGTAGTAGAGAGAGTAGCAGAGAGTGAGTAGGAGAAAATAGTAGAGTGAGTAGTAGAGAGTGAGTAGTAGAGAGTAGTAGAGAGTGAGAAGTAGAGAGTAGTAGAGAGTAGTAGAGAGTGAGTAGTAGAGGGAGTAGTAGAGAGTAGTAGAGTGAGTAGTAGAGAGTAGTAGAGAGTGAGTGGTAGAGTGAGTAGTAGAAAGTAGTAGAGAGTAGTAGAGAGTGAGTAGCAGAGAGTAGTAGAGAGTGAGTAGTAGAGAGTGAGTAGTAGAGAGTAGTAGAGAGTGAGTAGTAGAGAGTGGTAGAGAGAGTAGTAGAGAGTGAGTAGTAGAGAGTAGTAGAGTGTGAGTAGTGGAGACTGAGTAGCAGAGAGAGAGTAGTAGAGAATGAGTAGTAGAGAATGAGTAGTAGAGTGAGTAGTAGAGAGTAGTAGAGAGAGTAGTAGAGAGTGAGTAGTAGAGAGTAGTAGAGAGTGAGTAGTAAAGAGTAGTAGAGAGTAGTAGAGAGAGAGTAGTAGAGAGTGAGTAGTAGAGAGTGAGTATTAGAGAGTGAGTAGTAGAGAGAGAGTAGTAGAGAGTGAGTAGTAGAGAGTAGTAGAGAGTGAGTAGTAGAGAGTAGTACAGAGTGAGTAGTAGAGAGTGATTAGTAGAGAGTAGTGGAGTAGTAGAGAGTGAGTAGTAGAGAGTAGTAGAGAGTGAGTAGTAGAGTGAGTAGTAGAGTGAGTAGTAGAGAGCAAGTAGTAGAGAGTGTGTAGTAGAGAGAGGGTAGTAGCGAGTAGTAGAGAGTGAGAAGTAGAGAGTGAGTAGTAGAGCGCAGTAGAGAGTGAGTAGCAGAGAGAGTAGTAGAGAGTAGTAGAGTGAGTAGTAGAGAGTGAGTAGTAGAGAGAGAGAGTAGCAGAGAGTGAGTGGTAGAGAGTAGTAGAGTGAGTAGTTGAGAGTGAGTAGTAGAGAGTAGTAGAGAGTAGTAGAGTAGTAGAGAGTGAGTAGTAGAGAGTGAGTAGTAGAGAGTAGTAGAGTGAGTAGTAGAGAGGGAGTAATAGAGAGAGAGTAGTAGAGAGAGAGTAGTAGAGAGTAGTAGAGAGAGAGTAGTAGAGAGTGAGTGGTAGAGAGTAGTAGAGAGTAGTAGAGAGTGAGTAGCAGAGAGTGAGTAGTAGAGAGTAGTAGTAGAGAGTAGTAGAGTAGTAGAGAGTAGTAGAAAGTGAGTAGTAGAGTGTGAGTAGTAGGAAGTAGTAGCGAGTGAGTAGTAGAGAGTGAGTAGTTTAATTTAAAAGGAACACAATGAGGAGGTTCATTTTGCCATAGAAATTATGATTAGTGAGGAAAAAAGAAACATTAGGGCACGTTTTGAGTGCCTTCTCAAATCCTCTACTATTTCATTAAAAAATTCTGACCTGCAGACTGAAACATGCACTTTCAATACCAGCAGCAGACTTCCCTGGTGAGCAGTAGCTTTACTACAGTGATCTAATGAGCAACTAGAGTGCTACCATTCAGAATTCATGGAAAATGTGTGACACATCTGAATGCCTTCTTGATGGAATCAAAGTAAACAAGCATTGAAAATGCAATAGGTCTCGCCCTCGTTTAAGTTAAAGCAATTCTGTTTGTAATTAGGTGGCTTTTTAGCTTTGCTTGTATTAGAGTTGTTCAAACTTTCATGTACATACCATGCATATGTATGCATATATGTATATGTATATGTTTGCATGAATTTATATTTATATAGATATGCAGATTATATTTATATGTTTATATATGTATATATATATATACATACATATATATAAAAGCATATGCATATATATACATATATATATGTGCATATGTGTGCATGTACAGAGAGGTAGAGAGGTAGAGGTGTATAGGTAGAGGTGTAGAGGTAGAGAGGTAGAGGTAGAGAGGTAGAGAGTAGTAGAGAGAGAGGTAATGAGGTAGAGAGTAGAGAGCGAGTAATAGAGAGTAGAGAGTGAGTAGTAGAGAGTAGTAGAGAGTAGTAGAGAAAGTATCAGAGAGTGAGTAGTAGGGAATAGTAAAGTGAGTAGTAGAGAGTGAGTAGTAGAGAGTGAGTATTAGAGAGTGAGTAGTAGAGAGTAGTAGAGAGTGAGTGGTAGAGTGACTAGTAGAAAGTAGTAGAGAGTAGTAGAGAGTGAGTAGTAGAGAGCAGTAGAGAGTGAGTAGTAGAGAGTGAGTAGTAGAGAGTAGTAGAGAGTGAGTAGTAGAGAGTGGTAGAGAGAGTAGTAGAGAGTGAGTAGTAGAGATTAGTAGAGAGTGAGTAGTAGAGAGTGAGTAGTAGAGAGAGAGTAGTAGAGTAGTAGAGCGTGAGTAGTAGAGAGTGAGTAGTAGAGAGTAGTGGAGTAGTAGAGAGTGAGTAGTAGAGAGTAGTAGAGAGTGAGTATTAGAGTGAGTACTAGAGAGTAGTAGAGATCGAGTAGCAGAGAGCAAGTAGTAGAGAGTGTGTAGTCGAGAGTGAGTAGTAGAGAGTGAGTAGTAGAGAGAGTAGTAGAGAGTGAGAAGGAGAGAGAGTAGTAGAGTAGTAGAGAGTGAGTAGTAGAGTGAGTAGTAGAGAGTAGTTGAGAGCGAGTAGTAGAGAATCAGTAGTGGAGAGTGAGTAGTAGAGAGTAGCAGAGAGTGAGTAGTAGAGAGTGAGTAGTACAGAGTGAGTAGTAGAGTAATAGAGAGTGAGTGGTAGAGTGTAGGAGAGAGTAGTAGAGAGTAGTAGAGAATAGTAGAGAGTGAGTAGTAGAGAGAGTAGTAGAGAGTAGTAGAGTAGTAGAGAGTGAGTAGTAGAGAGTGAGTAGCAGAGAGAGTAGTAGAGAGTAGTAGAGAGTGAGTAGTAGAGAGTAGTAGAGAGCGAGTAGTAGAGAGTGAGTAGTGGAGAGTGATTAGTAAAGAGCGAGTAGTAGAGAGTGAGTAGCAGAGAGTGAATAGTAGAGAGTGAGTAGTAGAGAGAGAGAGTAGTAGAGAGTGAGTAGTAGAGAGTAGTAGAGTGAGTAGTAGAGAGTGAGTAGTAGAGAGTAGTAGAGAGAGAGTAGTAGAGAGTGAGTAGTAGAGAGAGAGTAGTAGAGTAGTAGAGAGTGAGTGCTAGAGAGCAGCAGAGAGTAGTAGAGTGAGTAGTAGAGAGTAGTAGAGAGTGAGTAGTAGAGAGTGAATAGTAGAGAGTAGTAGTAGAGATTAGTAGAGAGAGAGAGTAGTAGAGAGTGTAGTAGAGAGTGAGTAGTAGAGAGTAGTAGCGAGTGAGTAGTAGAGAGTAGTAGAGAGTGAGCAGTAGAGTAGTAGAGAGTGAGTGGTAGAGAGTAGTAGAAAGTAGTAGAGTGAGTAGTAGAGAGTGAGTAGTAGAGAGTGAATAGTAGAGAGTAGTAGAGAGTGTGTAGTAGAGAGTAGTAGAGCATGAGTAGTAGAGAGTGAGTAGTAGAGAGTAGTAGAGTAGTAGAGTAGTAGAGAGTGAGTAGTAGAGAGTGAGTAGCAGAGAGAGTAGTAGAGAGTAGTAGAGAGTGAGTAGTAGAGAGTAGTAGAAAGCGAGTAGTAGAGAGTGAGTAGTGGAGAGTGATTAGTAGAGAGCGAGTAGTAGAGAGTGAGTAGTAGAGAGTGAATAGTAGAGAGTGAGTAGTAGAGAGAGAGTAGTAGAGAGTGAGTAGTAGAGAGTAGTAGAGTGAGTAGTAGAGAGTGAGTAGTAGAGAGTAGTAGAGAGAGAGTAGTAGAGAGTGAGTAGTAGAGAGAGAGTAGTAGAGTAGTAGAGAGTGAGTGCTAGAGAGCAGCAGAGAGTAGTAGAGTGAGTAGTAGAGAGTAGTAGAGAGTGAGTAGTAGAGAGTGAATAGTAGAGAGTAGTAGTAGAGATTAGTAGAGAGAGAGAGTAGTAGAGAGTGTAGTAGAGAGTGAGTAGTAGAGAGTAGTAGCGAGTGAGTAGTAGAGAGTAGTAGAGAGTGAGCAGTAGAGTAGTAGAGAGTGAGTGGTAGAGAGTAGTAGAAAGTAGTAGAGAGTGTGTAGTAGAGAGTAGTAGAGCATGAGTAGTAGAGAGTGAGTAGTAGAGAGTGAGTAGTAGAGAGTAGTAGCGAGTGAGTAGTAGAGAGTGAGTAGTAGAGTAGTAGAGAGTGGGAAGTTGAGAGTGAGTAGTAGAGAGTGAGTAGTAGAGAGTAGTAGAGAGTGAGTAGTAGAGAGTAGTAGAGAGTGAGTAGTAGAGAGTGAGCAGTAGAGAGAGAGTAGTAGAGAGTAGTAGAGAGTCAGTAGTAGAGTAGTAGAGAGTAGTCAGTCAGTGTCAGTCAATGTCAGTCAGTCAGTGTCAGTCAGTCTGTCAGTGTCAGTCAATCAGTGTCAGTCAGTGTCAGTCAATCAGTGTCAGTCAGTCAGTGTCAGTCAATCAGTGTCAGTCAGTCAGTGTCAGTCAATCAGTGTCAGTCAGTGTCAATCAGTGTCAGTCAGTGTCAGTCAGTCAGTGTCAGTCAGTCAGTGTCAGTCAGTCAGTGTCAGCTAGAGCAGATCTGCTGACCTGGTTCTCTGGCTCTAAAGCAGCTCTGCTGACCTGGTTCTCTCTCTCTAAAGCAGAGTAGTAGAGAGTGAGTAGTAGAGAGTGAGTAGTAGAGAGTAGTAGCGAGTGAGTAGTAGAGAGTGAGTAGTAGAGTAGTAGAGAGTGGGAAGTTGAGAGTGAGTAGTAGAGAGTGAGTAGTAGAGAGTAGTAGAGAGTGAGTAGTAGAGAGTAGTAGAGAGTGAGTAGTAGAGAGTGAGCAGTAGAGAGAGAGTAGTAGAGAGTAGTAGAGAGTCAGTAGTAGAGTAGTAGAGAGTAGTCAGTCAGTGTCAGTCAATGTCAGTCAGTCAGTGTCAGTCAGTCTGTCAGTGTCAGTCAATCAGTGTCAGTCAGTGTCAGTCAATCAGTGTCAGTCAGTCAGTGTCAGTCAATCAGTGTCAGTCAGTCAGTGTCAGTCAATCAGTGTCAGTCAGTGTCAATCAGTGTCAGTCAGTGTCAGTCAGTCAGTGTCAGTCAGTCAGTGTCAGCTAGAGCAGATCTGCTGACCTGGTTCTCTGGCTCTAAAGCAGCTCTGCTGACCTGGTTCTCTCTCTCTAAAGCAGCTCTGCTGACCTGGTTGCTCTGGCTCTACAGCAGGTCTGCTGACCTGGTTCTCTGGCTCTAGAGCAGCTCTGTTGACCTGGTTCTTAGGCTCTAGAGCAGCTCTACTGACCTGGTACTCTGGCTCTAAAGCAGCTCTGCTGACCTGGTTCTATGGCTCTAAAGCAGCTCTGCTGATTTGGATCTCTGGCTCTAGAGTAGCTCTGCTGACCTGGTTCTCTGGCTCTAAAGCAGCTCTGCTAACCTGGTTCTCTGGCTCTAAAGCAGCTCTGCTGGCCTGGTTCTCTGGCTCTAAAGCAGCTCTGCTGACCTGGTTCTCTCCCTCTAAAGCAGCTCTGCTGACCTGGTTTCTCTGGCTCTACAGCAGCTCTGCTGACCTGGTTCTCAGACTCTAGAGCAGCTCTGCTGACCTAGTTCTTAGGCTCTAGAGCAGCTCTGCTCACCTGGTTCTCTGGCTCTACAGCAGCTCTGGTGACCTGGTTTTCTGCACTCACGACGCACGCACCCGACTTCGCGAAAATATATTTAAAAATAATATAAGTTTCTTATAAGTACAAATATATTAGTTTGATGAATATCTTACATATTCTCTTGCCTTAATATGTATATTAAAGACACATACATATCATTTTGGAACATAAATTTTTTGTGCGGGAGTCGCGCACCCAGCGTGCCCCAGCACGTATATGATGTCACGTGGGACCCGCAAGCGCGCATACATCTCGTACCGTAATGCGCATGTGTCGCGAATGCGCGGGAGAAGGAGTCGCAGACTGGTCGCATACCAATCGCGCATATCACGTGATATTAAATGTATATGATGTAACTGAAAAACACGCAGCCGTCGCACACCATATGCGGATCCTTTATGACTTTTCTAACATGGCGGCTATAATGCGCGCACCCACCGTGATGTGTACACTTTGAGTGCGCGACTGCGAAAAAAATTGGATTTTATTTTTTTTTAAAGAAAATGATATAAATATATTAAAATAAAAAATGCAAACAAGAAAATTAATCAATATTTCAGTTTTAATTAAAAAATGTTTTTTTGCAATTTTCAGAAAAATATATAATGTTATTTAATGAATAAAATATTTATAAATAAACAGTTAAAAAAACTGTAGTAAATCAGTACAAAAAAATAGATATAACTACTATCACACTTAAAAGTTAGCATTTAAAAAAACCTTTGAAATTCACTTAAAAAAAAAACATAGGTTTCAGAGACGTTATAGTTAGAAATTAGCATTTAAAAATCCTTAGAAATTCACAGAAAAAACCATAGGTTGCAGGGGTGTTATAGTTAGCTGCCCATTTCACTCGTACAAAACCAGAGAAATTCCTCCGTTATAGTTAGTTCTGCTAACTATAACTCACGCGCCCGCAATGCACTGCTGATGATGTCACATATTGCATCATTCATGACATGGTGAGTGACATCACTGATGACATCACTGATGACATGTCAAATGACATCACTGATGACATCATCCACTTGACAATCCGATACACCACATCATACACTAGTATAACCTTTCATCACTCACTGTAAAATACAGAGTACCATATTTGAAACCATTGACACACCCATACCAGTTACTACATACCCACTCACTGATTCCTAAGTCTACACACACAACTACCCATTCAACAACAGAATCATCTATACATGCAGTCATTAATTAATAGAACACTATCAAATGCACTTATACACATATATAGACATTGACACATCAGCAGTCATCTTAGTCGGTTATGCAGTCATCCTACTCACTCATGAAAAAATGTATCGCACTTAAATTTACTCACTTACACAATTATCCAACGACACCTCATTTATTCAAACACATAGTAACTCATCGTTAATATGTTAAAAAAGCACCATTACAATTATACACTCATTCATATATTTACTCTCACAATCACTGACTCCTACACAAACTTATTTATATACACCAACTCTCACATACAATGCCTTTTATTTTTTTACTTTGTTGAAGATGTACAACTAAAACATATATTCGCCCACCAACACACAAATAAATACACTCAGTCACCCAAACAACTGTTTCCACATGCACTCTTAAACCCATACACCTAGTCAAACCATTCACACATCTATGCATAGAGTTACACACACCCCATCCAACCACACACAAACTCAGTGTCCCATACAAATACTCACACAACTAATCAATAACTAATATACACACTCATGTAGTTAGTGACCAACTGAGGCAGCATGTTATACAACAACAGAGACAGTGCTGCACACATTCACATAGTTTAGTTACTAATCCATGTATTAAGTGAGACACTTTTAATTACTCACTTAAAAAGACAGTCAGACAGCTACTAAATCCTCCATCCAGACAGTTATATATCCACTCAATCTTCAAAACAGATTGGTATATATATAATACATATTTAAATTTCAAACTAAACCACATTCAGTGGATGATGTCATCAGTGATGTCATCAGTGATGTCATTTGAGATGTCATCAGTGATGTCACTGACCATGTCATGAATGATGCAATATGTGACATCATCAGCAGTGCATTGCGGGGGCGTGAGTTATAGTTAGCAGAACCAACTATAACGGAGGAATTTCTATGGTTTTGTACGAGTGAAATGGGCAGCTAACTATAACACCCCTTAAACCTATGGTTTTTTTTCTGTGAATTTCTAAGGTTTTTTAAATGCTAATTTCTAACTATAATGTCTCTGAAACCTATGTTCAATAGTGATTTTAGAGACAAATACAGCCCAAACAGTTAAACAAAATGACACCAGATTTAGAACAAAGCTAGATAATAGTCCAGAAAATGTGTTTTTCAATTTGGTGTAAGTCCATCCAGCGGTTTTGAAGGTATTAAAGAAAAAATATTTTTGAATATCCAGGGTTGTGAATCCTCTTCTGATCTGATAGATCTCATGATGAGATCAAATTGGCTGCCACCACTTCAACTAGGAACTGGTGTCAACCATCTTGGGACTCGGGACTCGGCCTGAGTTCTTAGAAAAATGGAAACAAAACACAAGTGAGCAGGGTAGGAATACCCTGACACCATAGACCTGGTGGTGGGGTCTCACTGGGACCCTGCCAGGAGACAAAAGTGTTTTTGTTTAATTCATTTTGCAGCTGATTTGTGAAGTATCGGCAGTAAAATTAATTTTTTTAAAAGCACAGTTACCTGTGCTTGTTTTTGTTTTTTGTCCCCCGGGTAGGTCAGGTCCCGAGGAAGTGGGGGTGGTGCACGTGGCTTCCCTCCCCAGGTCAGTTTGTGGCCTGGGGCACCTCATCCTCTGGGGCCTGAATGTTATTGATAAAGAGTGTAGGCTGATTTTGTCCCAGAGGATCCTATCTCCCAGGGCATGGCCTTATTATAAATAGGAAGGAGGGCACATGGCCCCCATCCCGGGCTCATTTCAGCCGGGGACTCCAGTCAGGGCTAGGACCCCATCCCTCAGGGCCCAGTCAAAGTTTAAAAATGGAGAGGGGGAATGCAGCTCCCCTCCCAGGCCAATTTCGGTCCCAGGACCCCATCCCCTGGGACTTGGCCATTAAAATTAATTGGGAGGGGAACACACAGCCCCCCTCCCAGGCTGATTTCACGCCCAGGGGCCCCATCCCCTGGCAAAAGTTGAAAAATGGGGAGGGGGCATCCAGCTTCCATCACATCCCGATTTCAGGCCCAGGGACCCCATCCCTTGGAGCTTGGCCAGATCAGTAATGGAGAGGTGTTCCCCTTCCCCAGGTCGATTTTGGCCCTGGGGAACCCATCCTCTGGGGCCTAGCTGCAATGTGAAAAGGGAGAGCGGCCAAGCAGCCCCCCTACAAGAGCCATTAATGACCCTAGGAACCTCATCCCCCAGGGCTGGCTCCTGCTGTGCCCTGAGGTGCCCACCCCGGGACATAGCAGTTTTCCTGCCTCCACTAATACGGGCAGGGAAACGTGTTTGCTCTCACTTGGCAGGAGCAGTTTCAAAGCTCCCGCCAAGCGAGAGCAAACATGAATTCCTTTGCCAGCTAGTGGGAGCTTTAAAAATGCAACCACCAGCTTTGAGCAGACTACAGATCTGTTTCCTTACCCGCAGTGATGTGGGCAGGAAAACAGATCTGAATATTCCTCTATCCTGCAGGGAGCAGCATTTTTAGCTGGTCCCTGCGGGCTGGAACAAATTTGTCCCCAAGTGGATGTGGGGAGATGGCTGGGGCTGTGGGCCCTTGGGATCCCCTGGCAGCCCTCATTGAGGAGATGGCGGGTGACCTGGGTGGGCATCAGGGCACCAGTCCTTTATTGGCAGGGCTCAAGGGAGATGGGGTCCCCAGGGCCAAAATCGAGTGCTGTAACCTGTGCTTTTGTAGTGAAAAATATATATATTACCTACTGACGGTCACCAGTAGGTAGTTATAGTTAGGGCCTTGTTTCCATTCAAAAAGCATTTTTTCTTTTGCCAGTATTGTGGGTGCCGTTTGACACATCTTCACGAAATTTTCAAAACTAATGGGGCGGTCAGGTCATAATTTCTATGGGAAACTTTAGACAAGGCTACAGGCCAAACTGTTGAACCGAATTACACCAAATTTGGCAAAATATAGCTTTTGGTTCAGAAAAGACTCTTTTTGTTAAATGGTGCAATTCCATTCAGTTGTTGCTGAGAAATGTAACAATTTTTTCAGGTATCCATATATCTGAAGTCTGCGATCTGATTGGCTCCCAACAGTTCCAACCAGTAAGTGTTGGCAGCCATCTTGGTAAAAAAACACTAAAAGACAAGAAAGAGGGCAAGGGTAGAAACACCCTGACCGCCTTGGCCTGTTCAGGGGGTCCCACAAGGACCTCGAAGGTCCTCAAAAACTTTTTTTTTCATTTTTAGCGGGAGCCGCTTTTGGTGCGCATTCCCACCGATTTGTGAGACCGCGCTTCACTTTTTCAAAGCCCCCAGGTGGTCCAGGTCCCGGGGCATTTACATATAATGGGCGGGATATGTCAATGGCTGTATTAGTGAGTGAGTAGGTCTATGAGTGGCAGTATGGGTGAGTGAGTGGATGTGTGTATAGATCAATGAATCAGTGAGTGGGTGTGGCTCTGTGAATGGGCTTGTGAATGGTTGTGTGGGAGCTGCAGTGGGTGCATAAAAGATTCTACAGTGGTGTTATTGGTTGCGTCAGAGATGCTGTGGATGAGGTCATCACTGATGTCATCAGTGATGTCATTTGAGATGTCAACAGTGATGTCACTGACCATGAGTGATGTAATATATGAGGTCATAAGCAGTGCATTGCAAGGGTGCAAGTTATAGTTACCTCAGGTAACTATTACGGATTCATTTCTCTGGTTTTGTTCGAGTGAAATGCCAGACTAACTATAACGTTCCTCTAACCTTTATTTTTTTCCGAGAATATCTATGGTTTTTTAAATGCTCATTTCTAACTATAACATGCTTGAAACCGTAGGTTATATATGCCATGTTTCCCAGGGCCTTGTTGCCCCTTGAGTCCTAGCAGTAACCGTGCACGCATGAGTGAGGCTCCACATATAGATCCAATGCACTGCACTGGGCCAAGATGATCCAGAAAAACACTCACATTTACAGTGGTGTGCAATAAGGAATTTATTGCCTGAAGTATTTGTCAAAAGTCCAGCATATGGAAGAAAACACTCAACGTGTTCTGGCATCTCAAACGCCTTGCTCGCGGTGAATGGCTGGGTTACTTTGCATATTTTATCAAGTGAATTGTAAACAGTGAAAATGGACATGCAGGCCCACTGTATTTAACCATACCGCTGCGCCCATATTATGCTTATAAAGTAACGCTGTTAAAGTCTGCACAATGGTGAAATGAAAGCATGTGTCTAATTCCAATAACACAACCACATCCACATAATTCATACATGGATCCTAGTAAATGATTATCTAATATAAGATTTTACATTTTTGTAGATGTTTTTACCCAGCTGGAACCCATCGTTTTGAATGATTATCATTATGCAATGCTTGTTCTCTGTAGTTCTGGCATAGGGGAATATCTCAATATTTTGCCTCACTGAATATGCAGTCAAGTCTTCATAGCAAAATATTCGCAGTCCAATTTGCAAGCATTAAGAGAAAGTATAGTCAAACGAGCTCTATACAATGTTCAATAATAACGACCATAACAAACGTCAATTATGTAAATGATTTCCAACAGTGCTGAAATCATACATATGGTGATGCACAGTGTAAAGCAAATAATAAATGTGCACTAAGCAATTGAAGTCGCAACAACTGATCGAGCAGATATTATTCATAACCAAGCCTAAGTGTGTAGGATGCTCCTGCTCTCAGAAGATTTCTAGGATGGTGCAATACAACCTAAGTGGACAAACATAATACTGATTTGCTACCTATTAACTTCATAGAAACTTGGCAAGCATCCTGTGGGCCAATACCTATGCATGTTACTAATTGTGCCCCGTGGGCAGGCACACAACCTGCAAAAATACAGTGTCACTCAGGGCTCTCTGTTTAACAATCACAAGTATTTTCTATGACCTCTGTTTCATCACAGAGGTCCAACAATAGAGACAAATGTCCCGGACAATATTGTAGTTGTCATCAAGTCCCATCAAACATACTTCACAATAGCACTGACTGGGCCAGACATATATATTCCATGGTACACTCACCTGAGAAAGAAATTTAGTCCATATGTGAAAAGTGAAAGTGTGTGTAGTGAAAAAGCAAAGTAAAACAACCTATTCAGGTGATCTCTTAGCAATAGTGCAATTAATATCAATTAAAATATAGTGTACTAAATTTGTATAGAAATTAAACTAAGAAGAAAAAGAGAGTGATAAGATGGACCAGAGTGTGGAGAGATGGAGATGGGGGAAGGGAGAGAAAAAAAGGAACAGGGCCAGGGAAGGAGAACAAGAGCAGATGGAAAGGAGGGGTGAATAGAGGAGGGAAGGGGCGGGAAAGGGTTGTAAATAACTGATAGGCAGATATCTATGGTGAAGCTGGTCAAAAGTAAGGGTGAGCGGAGTCCGCATAGCAGGGCTACGTGGAGTGCCACGGAGTTGGCAACAAACTCTGTGACACTCCGCGTAGCTCTGCTACGCCGCCTGCCTCCACCCCCTATTACTAATATAACTTAAAATATATTTAAAAGACTTACCTTTAAACCGTGGCATCCCTGGGCTGCCCTTCTCATCTTCTTCGACATTAATAATACTGATAATAAAACTGTGCATGCATGCACGCCCGCACCTGCGCATTTCTCGTAAAAAATGCGCAGGCGCGGGCGTGCGCGCATGTGCAGTTTTCTTATCAGTATTTCTAACGCCGAAGAAGATGAGAAGGGCAGCACGGTGGACGCAGCGGGTTAAAGGTAAGGATTTTTTAATATACTTTTAAGTTACATTAATAATAGGGGGGTGGAGGTGGGCGGTGGGCCAACTCCGCTCAGTTGGGGAGCTGCTGAGTTTTGCCAACTCCGCGTTCTCAGCGGAATGCGGAGTAGGCAAAACTCTGCAAACTCCGCGAGCGAAGTGGACCGGAGTTCTCCACCCACGTATAGTCAAAAGGTACATTATCCCAAATTAACAGACAGCTCCTCATCCATGTTCAGCCCGGTTGGGGTCTTAGTATTAAGCTCAATGATATGCTGTGATTCCAGACATCTGAAGGTTTTGACCCCATCATCACCCCTTTTGAAAGCTGGTATTCTCTCAATGATGACGAATTTCAGTTTGGACGCATGTGTTATGTGCAGCATTGACCTTATACCATACAATGCATGGGTAGCCTAGTTCACATTAACTATCAACCACAGATATATAGGAAACCCTGATTGCACAAGGTGTTCAATATTTACACAACTGTTCAGTGAAAGCCAAATTCCTCTAGATACTCAACGTCTGTTCCAAAAGAAATGCCCTACTACGGACAAGTTTTATTTGTATCAAAACCCTGAGAGTTACCAAACCAATATTGAGAGATGAAGCTATTATAGGTAGAAAAGTGGATACTGTAAGCAGTGTTTACTCCATGGAGAGAGTTTACTCTGTACCACAATGTTTGCAGACACTGAAACATTCATGAGAAATACACCACAGAGTATTAAAAAGTATCTACCAAGAATATTCTATGCTATACTTGTCAAAAAAGACAATATACTCTTCAAATAACCAAGGTCTGAAGGTGCTAAAGATCATACAACCTGCAGCCTTCGTACTGTGGTGAAATCTTTACAGATAACCCATTTTCTGAAGCAAACAAAGCACATGTACATAGGTTAGTATCTGGTGCACACAGACTTTTATGTTATGTAGAAATTGCCATGCTGAGATGATTCTGTCTAATAACTCAAGGCTGCTAACAATACTGTGGGCCCAATTCCTAAGGGACTTACGACTTATAAAGTTACCAGTGCGGAGTTACTGCACTCATATCAGAATCTCTGCACTCATAGTGGAATCTCCGCACTGAGCAATGCAGTGCAGAGATTAAGCCCAAGTGTGGAATCTCCACCCCATGTGTGCAGACTCAGCACTCGTAACGTTACATGCCCTTAGATCCCATTGTGAATTGGCCCTCTACTATCTACCATGTAGAATCTTCACCCGTTTGGAAAACATTTCTGCTGAACCAAATAACTTGTGTGGAACATATTGGACACATGTTGCCAATTGTCATCTGCACACAGAGAAACTCTTCAATTAAAAAATTTATATTATACACCGACAATACATTAAAAGCAGTGGTGGCTCCTCGTGGGAGTGCTGTGGGGAAGTGGGACGGGACAGGGAGTGGCAGGGAGGGGGAAGCAAACTTCGGCTTACGGCCGAACGGAGGTAAGTAAAGAAATAAATACATAAAACTAAGTTGCATTGCGCGTGTTGCATCGCCGATTGGCGTTGCCGCGTGCGCAATGTAATTGATTTTATTTATTTATTTCTTTACTTAACTCCATGCGATTGTAAGCCGGAGTTTACTACTCCCCAACCTGCCCCTCCCTCGCCCCACCCCACCGCCCCGTAGCACTCCCACGAGGAGCCGTCACTGATTAAAAGCACATGCATTTTGTAAAAACTTACAGCCATTAGCTGAACACAGGCTGTCCAAAATAAGGTAGACAAGTAATATGGTGTTTACCCTCTGTTACATAACAGCCGTAGGGTGGTCTTCCCCAAAGTGCTAAAGTGCATGTGCTTCTCCCCTAAAACATAGTTGACTATCTACAGTTGGCATATTTAATTTACCTATAAGACCCTAGTAGAGGGTATTACATGTGCCCATGGTCTGTAAATGAAATGCTACTAGTGGGCCCGCAGCACTGATTGTGCCACCCAGACAAGTAGCCCTTTAAACATGCCTCATGTCTGCCACTGCAGAGCCTGTGTGTGCAGTGTACACTACCACGTCAACTTGGCATTTGAAACCCCTTGCCAAGTATGTCACCCCTAAGCTTGCCCTAGGTAGCCCATAGTGCAGGGTGCTGTGTAACATTAAAGGTAGGACATTTATTTTTAAGATTTGCTTGTGCTGGTAGTGAAAAACACCCACATTTATTTTTCACTACTGTGAGGCCTACCCCAATCATAGGTTAACATTGGGAATTCCTTATTACACGTATAAGCTGCAATTCCTGATTGAGAAGGAGTAGCACTGCCATATTTCATTTAATTGGAATGGTAATGATAAATCCTCTTTGCTGGCAAAGTTTAATCTATCATTGCAGTTTTAGAAGTGCCACTTTTAGAAAGATGCATTTCTCTTCTCTTAGCTCTGAGTGCCTGCAGCCTGTCTACAAAACACATCTGGGGTTGGTGTCATCTAGACTTTGTGCATTCCCTCTAGATAGCCACACACAAAGACATGTTAGGTGTGACTGAGAGGCCATCCACAACTTGATTGGTCATATTGAGCAGGTAGGGAGGGAGGAGCTGACACTTACACCTGAAAGGGCTGTGTCCTGTCCCCACACAAAGGGCTACATACCCCCGGTAGTGAGTCTGGAGTCAAATCTGGGAAGGAGGGTATCTGTGCACTTCAAATACCCTATTTGAAGTCACTTCCACTTCAAAGGCACAATTTGTTATAAGTACTGGGTCTCTGACTCCAACAAATCAGACACCACTGGACCGTGAAGAAACTGTGCCATGAGGAAGGACTGTTGTGGTGCTACTAGGACTGCCACTCTGATGGACTGCTGATTTGGAAGAACTGCTTTTTTCTGTGCTTCCCTTCTACCTGCTTCCCTCTGCCCTGCTGAGGAAGAGCTGGACTCTTTCTTGAACCCAAAGTGATCTTCAAGGGCATGCTGGCTTTCCTTCAGTTCTAATACTTATGAATATCCCCCCCCAGTCACCCCCTGCTCCTGTGACTGGCCCATTGGAAGAGGATCCAGGTACTAACCCCAGTGGAACTGACACATCCTCTGTTTTGTGAGGCAGAATCGACTCTTCACCGCTGTTACAGGAACAGAACTGGTGCATCGCACTTGGAATCTGAGCATCGCCATTGGAACCAACACATCATTGCCGCAGCAGGAGAGACGATCGACGCATCCCCGCGGCTGCATGGAAAAACCCGGCACACCGCACACAGAACCAACGCATCTCGGAAACAGCATTTTATCTACAGAATCAGTGCATCATCATCATCGTTGCGTGGAGAAAATAGATGCATCACCTCGACTGGGGGATCAATATGATACACCCTGCATCTTGCAACCATGATCAAGGTACTTTTGTTCAGCGGACCTTGTGTGGCTCTTGTATCCAACCCGAGCTCAATTGCAGTCGGCCTGAACACTTGACTTTGCCTTTGTCCAGCAAGACCAGATAACCTTACTGCTTCTAAGCGCTATTGTTCACTTTTAATCTTTAAAAATTCATATCTTGACTTCTACTAATAACATCATAATCTATTTTTCTAAACAGGTATAGAGTCTTTATCTGGTGTTTTCATTGTGTTACTGTTTAAAGTGTTTCACAAATACTTTACACATTGGCTCTTCAGTTAAGCCTTCTTGTTCTTTGCCAAGCTACCAGAGGGTGAGCACAGGTTAATTTATGGTGTGTATCTGATTTACCCTGACTAGGATTGTGGTTCCTGCCATATATATATATATATAACTCCATCGTGTAGTCATATATAGGTCAGAATTTCAATAGGAATAACTTATTGTTTTGCTAATAACATTGGCCCCATTTAACAAACTTCATCCAACTCAGTTTCTTCATGGACAGTTTCATACTGATCCATAAAGCAGGGGCCAAGAAAAGGGGAGTCTCAGAGGTGCAATTTACTGTTAGAAATGGGATCTCTGGTGGGCTAAGGCTTGCGTCAAAGCCAGGCAGAGACCACCACTCTAGTCAGGGCAAGGGAGTTACACACCAAAGACAACCCCTGTTCACCCCCTAGGTAGCTTGGCACGAGCAGTCAGGCTTATCCCGGAGGCCATGTGTAAAGCATTTGCACACGCACACAGCAACAACATCCCAGGCACACCACAAAAGGTTATATCAAAAATAGCCTTTGTATTCTCATAATAGAATAGTACTCACATAATATACATGGTGCCACTTGGCACTAGGTCATATTTTTACAAGGGATTATTTACACCTGATAGGGCCCACTGGACCACTGTCAGAACCATCACAAAGCAAACTTAGTAAAAGTAAGACATATCACAAACGTACAACCAGTAATCACTGGTAACCACTGTACTCAGCATCAGCCTGTAACATAAACCACATAAACCACATTATGCACAGTATTACATTAGGCGCCAAACACATTGAACGCCAACCTCATCAGTCTAACATATTAGACCCCAACCTCGTAAGCATCAATCACATTAGGGGTACACTCACAGTAGGAAATAATCTACTGGCATAAACACATTATGCACATTATCTCATCCCCAAACGCATTTAGAGGCATGAATCATAGTAGATTATCACATTTCCTAATAGAACATAAGGCACTGACCCCCTGGCCAACTGGCTTTCTCAAAGGGGCTGAAACACCCTGTGTCCAGAATGTCAGGGCTGCTGCCTATGCAGCGAAAAGCCAAAGTGTGCCATTGCGCTAGGGCAAAGGAGTGCATCTCACTCCTCTCTCAGAATATGCCCCCAAAGAACTGTGGCCTAAGCGTTGCAGCTGCCCACTACTTGCTGGGAAGCTGTGCATATCAAATGAGGGCCTGGGCTCTCACTGGGCCTTTGGGGTCCCCACTGGTACTCAGTATCACGGGGAATGGGGCCAGAAACGTTGCAGCTGCCCGCTATCAGTTGGGGCAGCTGGAAAAGAAAATCACATATGCACTGGCATCGGGGCAGGCACCGACAATGTGCACCGACACACCCCCAACCACTGTATACTGAAAATGGCCCACTCGTTGGAGCGGCCCGCTACCAGATGGGCCGCTCAGCATCTGTGCCGCCAACAGGCAGTAACACGAAGAGCTGTTACTCACCAGCCCTCTGTCTCCCTCGCACTGGAGCTGTGTTGCTGCTTTTTGCCCAGGCCCCCTCCTGGGACCCGGGACTTCTCTTGGATGCGGCAGGGGCAGGCACCGACAATGTGCCTCGGGCCCCCTCCGCTGGTAACACCAACATGCTGCTGCACTTGCGGGGCTCTCTCCAGTGCATGGGAGCCCCACTCAGTAGCAGGCCCTCGCTTGGCCTCACTTCACCCCGGCCCCCACCTGGGACCCGGGACTTCCCTAGGCAACCGGTGCCACTCCCTCCTGACACCGGGGCGAACGCAGGACTCTCCGTGGACACTGGGTCGGGGCTTCCCTCGCTAATGTGGAAGTCCCGCCCCAAGTCAGGAACCACGCTGCCTGACTTCCTCAATGACCACGCTGCGATTGGCAGCCTCCGGCCTGAGCATTTCCACTTGGATTGGGCTGCGGCGATGAAACGCGGGGTGGGCTCCTGCTTTAATTTAAAAGCATTGGCGGGGTGGGCACCTGCCAAAAAGGCACTATAATACGGGATCGGCACCCGCGAAATAAATAAAAGAAAAATGCGGCATCAAAGCGGAGTGGGCACCCGCAAAAACAATGAAAAACGCGGGGTGGGCACGCGCCACTGTAGGCATCACGGGGGATTCCCTCAGCAGCAACGCGCTGCCCAGTTCGGCGACGCTCCAGCGCTCCTCTCTTAAGGGGAAATTAAAGCACAGAGCTCACCTTTCAGAATAATTTAAAATAAAAGCGCTCACAGGGCGCATGATGCAGCACAAAGTCCTAAAGGATAAAAAAATGAAGCAAAAGGTCCCAGGGACCTAGCTGGGCCCAGGGGGGCAGCCCTCCTGGCAGGTCCTCTTGGGCCCCAGCAGCAGCACGCCCCGCAGGTTTAGGACCAGGTTCAGAACAACATCATGGGGTCACAGCCCTTATATTTATACTAGCATTTCCCTTTGTGTCACAGCACAGGGCTTGGGGATACCAGTCAGAACTGGTTTAGGGGGGGATTTGGAGCACTTGACTTGCCAAGCCCCTCTTCCCCTTTGTCAGGTGGGGGCTCGCCATCAGACACACCACAGGGAGGTGGAGCCAGCATTCACTAGGGAAGCACCATTCTATACAGAGTCAGGGGCTACACAATTACGACAAATGCCAGCAACAAGATCTGGAAGGCTTAGATCTATACAAGTGAGGGTAGAAACTAATAATTCATTTGAGGTTATTGTGTCCTGGAATAAAATTAAATAGTGTGCTGGAACTAACTGTGCCAAATCCTCCGCTATTGAGTGGGTTAAGAGACCTGATCTTGCAAGACAACTCGCTCCCCACTTTTGGACATCAAACAACAGCACAAAATATCGCAGACATGCAACTTGTCATTTTGGATTGCGTGATTTATGCAATAGAAGAGATCGGATCTGGTCTTATCAGAGACATTAACTGAGCAAAGGACATTGAATTACTGTTCATTAACTGCCGGCAAGGAGGTGAGGGGTTAGAAGATAGTGATTTGGTATCAGATGGGGCAATGTAGAAGCCCTCTTTCTTGTATGATACCAAATGCTGTAAGCTTTTAGGCCCTGCTAAGTTGACATGAAAAGCAGTGCACAAAATGCCCGTACTTTACCATTCGCTTCAGAGACACAGCTTTTGTAACACAAGGTTCGATCAACAATAATACGTGACAGGGAAGATGCTCACGTAGACACAGACATTTCAGCATAGCACATTTTGCAATATGTCTGGTCCTTTCTATTATGTTGCAATAATTAACTGGGAAGGTACCAACGATGATAGATTACATTACAGTGGAAAGTCCCCATAGCTGCCCACTTGGGACACGTGGTTAGCAGCAGTATATTTCGGACCTTAAAAGGTATAGCACAATGTAGGCCTTTGCTAATTGGTCAAATGGATAGGGCTTAATTTGTGCTACGTATGTGATGATGCCGTATCCTTTGTGGTTTTGGCCTATAAAAGCTGTCACCAACGTCACAACTTTGGGCATTCAGTATCTATATTGTCTGCCTCCGTGCTGCACGTACTTTTGCATTATTTGTTGTTCCCCAATAAATCTTGCTAACAATTGTGCTGACAGAGACTTGTGTTATTTGTATTATTCCTTATTATTTCTATTTCAGCTTCTACAACCCCTCCTACCACTCTTCCTCCAGGTGTCCCATTCAACTCAGTGCAAATTCACCCTACCCCTCCTGGAGCCACCCACACCTCTCAGCTCCTGTCAATCACAAGCCAGACATGCAATTCACATTAGGCAGGCAGACACATAGCACACAGAAATGCCAACTTCTAAAAGTGTCATTTCTGTACCAGTCACCATAAATCTGCGCATACCATTGCGCAGCACTTATTCTCACTAATTCATACATACCAGACTTGGCCACACTGCTCCTCTCATACCAGGAATTACCATGGACACACTTATCCCCCATGCATTCCTATGGGAGGGCAGGCCAACTTCACAAATGTAACACAGAGCGCATGCACTTTGCACTGGACCACAGTGCTAAAGTGCCCAGAGGCCTAAAACCACCAACACCATGTCAGAGCTTAAGGCAAAAAGTTCAGAGGTGAACCTGCCAAAACGGGCCAAGTCCAAAATTTACCATTTTAATTTCCAAAGGAAATTTTGCTCTCTGGTACAGAAAAAATGGCTAATCAGTTTTATACCAAATCTGGTAAAAAAAACAATTAGAAATGTATTTAGAAAGCATGTTTGTTTGTAGTTTGATGTAAATCGGTTAAGCCATTTTTGAGAAATTAGTGCTTCAAGAAGTGCTTAGGTTGGGCATTAAAGTGGTTTATGTTCAGAAAAAAGTTAGTCATATCTTTATTGTTGGTCCCATAGGAGTCCTGCAGGAGTCCCATGGTACAATAAAATGAAAAAATAAGGCCTTCCAATTGGCTGAGGGAGCTTTTTCTACCTTCAAACATTTCATTACCACATACATGTGCGGTACCACTGTGTCTGGTTGGCTGGCTGCAACTCTGAAGACAGTTTTGTAGCTGCCATTACAGGACATGGGATTCATATTGGTCAAATACACACATTTGGTGGATGTTAACCTCTTTTGACTGATAATCACACACCTAACAAACAGAATGTCTCTATAGACTTTAATGGGGCCACCCTCTTTTTCACCCTTGAACACCCTCCAAAAACACAAGTTGATAGAAGCTTCATTGGTGAATAAAGAAATTAGAACACTGAATATATCAATGAAGAAATGCACCAGCTGACCTTTGAGATCACCCATCTCTGGATTAGGTTACCCTTTTAATAAAACTGTGACGATAGTTACTTAACATTGTGGTTTCATTCATGGCTGCCGTTTTACAATTTTGTAGATATGGATAATAATGACAAAATAATAAAGTGTTTGACGGCGCATATTTCACCTCATGTATGTCCTCTCTAACATCCGAGGTCCGTGCAGGTAGCAGCAGTGGGGCGGTGGAGCCTTGTAAGGGGAGGATTCCGAGGGACGATACAGAGAGAAAATGAAATAAATAATTGATTTTTCATTGGCATCGTCCCTCAGAATCCCCACCGCTGTTACCTGCCCGGACCGCGGCTGCTCTCTGAGGGGCATATTATCAAGACAGCCGATAAAATTATCGCCGCTTTAGTGGCAGACAACTGCTGCTAAAACTGCGATAATGGGCTTGATAATATGCTCTATGGAATTCCAATTGAAGCCCACGTTAGATGTCCTAAAGCGGCGATAATTTTATCGCCTGTCTTGATAATATGCCCCCTATGTGCTGTAAACTTCAGTGGCAGCATTACCAATAAGTTGCGCTGTCCCACTCCACCCTCTTATTTACGCGTGCGCACGCTGGGGCTAAAACCCTATTACAGAGAACACAAGAAGCGGGAGAAACTGTCAATTGCACCCCCGAAGGCACTATGTATATCATGGCACCTGGTGTTCCTATTAGTCATAGTAATATTTTTATATTGGGCGAGCTTGACCCCATGGTATGAGAGCCCTTTACGTGAGCACCAGTTCCGTTACAGAGGGACACATTCATTTTTTGTTGGGCGCAGGTAAAACAAGTGATTCGCCCAGAATCACAGGATGTTGAGTGTCAATGCCGAGACTTGAACCCAGTTCACCAGCGTCGAGGTCGACCACTTTAGCCATTAGGCCACACCCTCTCCCCAATCCCAAAACATGTGTACCGTTGCCTAATAATATAATCAGCAATTATGGCACACAGGGGTACAACGACCTCTAGTTGTGGCTCTTCACAGTGGGTCGACATGAAAGTGGCCATCACGAAGGAAACACTGCTGAATCTTTAAAGCACATGTGTTCAGAAAAGTTTGGTAAGTCATATGCCGGACTCCGGAATGGATCTACAATGCTATTACAGTGCTGTATATTTGCTATAGTGCAGGCTATTCAAGAGCTCATCCACAATAACAACACAATGGTGAGCATTATTCAAAACTGACCTATCTACCCTGAGCTAACAGTAACCCTGAAAGGTTTCCCTTAAAGTCTTGAATTACGGAAACTGTTGCAAAATTTAGAAAGGTTAGCTTTTTTTATTTTGTACGGTGTATCCACCTGCTTTACACCCAAGCTGTTTCTGCTCACGAGGAAGGATGGGATTTCATTGACTACAATCCTTTCACTTAAATATTACTTATTGTCTGAAACGGTTCAATCACATCATAAATTGCCGATTATACCATCATCTCCAAATTGTGATGTCACAACCAGATGTTGATATGGAGATGAACGCTACGAATTGCTGATGCTCATATTTGCAGTTGTCTTAACACAAATGTCGTTAATACAACAAATTATACACTGGTTCAATATTTTAATAGAAGCAGAGCTGAAGAAGTAATCCAAGGGTACAAAATGGCCGCAAACAGCTCTCATAAAAAACGAGAGTATCATTTTCGGTGTTGCTGGCTGTGACGTTGTTGCAGCAGAAGAGGTGGCAGCAATCCTGCGTGTATTTACGTTCAGTCATTTATTGGCCATTAAAGGAGTAATGCTATGTTAATGTAAGGGAAAAAAATCAATGCTAGTGAGATCAGTAGCTGTGGGGAACCAAAGCGGCAGCTGGTTTGCAAGCAGCAAGCCCACACAGATCAATGAAATTACACGCTAAATCTGCTGATGCTCGCATACTGCTGCAGTGTTGTGATGGCTAACCTTTCTCAAGTTCAAGATCTCTGGCAAGGAGGCAGCGGTGGAAGGGAGGGAGAGCTTTGAAGGAAGCAGCGAGATGCTCTTTCTCTGCCCTACATAAAGTGATGCAGCGCCTCTGAACTGGTCAAACAACGCTCCATTTCAGTGCCCTGACAAATGCCGCTGCAAGCTCCCAATGACCACCCGTGCGACAAGCATCCTGAAGGGGTGTCTTTATATTTTATCTTGGAAATTGTTCCTGTCTGTTACATGGAAATTAAAAACACCTCCTCCCGCCCTGCGTAAAATGAGCCCACTATTGTGGATCCCAGAGCATCATCTGCGATGGAGCGACAGCATCCCTTCTCTTACGTGCCATTGTTCCCTTCCCACTGGACATCCAGGCATTGTTTCGGCTCTTCGATGCAGCCTACAGGTCTTTTTAGGGTCTGCTTTAAGCTGAGCGTCCTGCGATTGTCAGGTTTCAATTTTTAACAGATTTCAGGTATTTTACAAGCCTATGCAATACACACTGTTGGGCTTTTTCACAAAGACGTCTGTGTGAAAGTACACTTACACAAATTCACTTTTGAAATCCACAAACCATGAATTTAAACTAAGAAGAGAATTTACTTATGCATATTATTACCCCGGTATGGTATGGTGGGATGCCCTAGAAAGAATATGCATGCGTATGACTGCGCACACGGATACACACACACACACGCACACGCATACACGTGTTACCATCCTTGTGGGGACTATGTGTGAATACCTGCCTTGTGGGGACTAACCTTTCCCAATGTTTTTAAAATACACTAATAACAGAAAAATGTTAAGAAAAAATTCATGATACAGGATCCTGCTTCAAATTTGCAAATATATTGTTATTTAATCGTGCGCACACCACCATCCTTGTGGGGACTTGAACACGTGCTACCATCTTTGTGGGGACCTAGTCTGTAACATTATTTGTGATTGAATACAGTCGAAGGTACATGGATAAATGTTTATTTTATCAACAATATAAACATACAACTTATAATCTATTCATATATGAATTGCTGCATATATACTAGGTGTATACATTAAACACAGATTATGTTAATGTGCGGGAAATATCATATCATATTTAAAGAAAGACACTTAAAGCTGTATTTAACCTATTTACTAGTGCTTAAAATCTTAGGAGAGAAGGGAACTAACACAAAGAAATTAACAAATGGAACCAAGGCTTGATTAGCTGCTTACATTTTTGCCAACATTGATGTCCAAGTCCCCACAGAGATAGTGGGTGAAGATCATTGTGTTTAAGTCTCCACAGAAATAGTGTGCACATTCAAAGCTTAAATCCCATTATAAAGAGTGTGAAGCTAATGATGTTCAAGTCCACTCAGAGGTTGTGTGTAAATATAGGAATGCTCAAGTCCCCACAGAGATGGTATGTTATTATAGCGATGTTTAAGTCCCCACAGAGATAGTGTGTTATCATAGAGATGTTCAAGTCCCCACAGTGATGGTGTGTTATCATAGAGATGTTCAAGTCCCCACAGTGATGGTGTGTTATTATAGTGATGTTCAAGTCCCCACAAAGATAGTGTGTTATTACAGTGTAGTTCAAGTCCCCACAAAGAGAGTGTGTTATTATAGTGATGTTTAAGTCCCCACAGAGCTAGTGCATGAAGGTGATTGTGTGTAAGTTCTCATTAAAATAGGGCCCAATTCACAAAGTTAAACTTAGACAAAAAGTCTAACTTTACTACTCTTCAGTATTCACAGAGGTGAATTTAGACCAACAGTCTAACTTTACTACTTTTCAATATTCACAAAGCTCAATACAGAGAATGTGAAGCTGATGATGTTCAAGTTGAAGCAAACACAAGGAGATGATGGACGGAGTGCCGAAACTTTTCAGTCAGTCACACCCAGTCGCAGATCTGGGTTGAATCTATTGTCGTTCTTTAGCTCACTTCACCACCCGAGTTCAGACCCAGCTATATGCAAATCAGTCTTGACCCTGTGCCTCATGGGAACAGTGCAGCCCGAACTGCCAAGCCTAGTCTTCCCTGGACCGGAAACAAGCATCCTGGGACCAGTTTTAGGGTAGCACACCCTCATCAGCCAGGCTAGTTTGAATCCAGTGGCAAGGAACTCACATCTGGCCATACCCTGCCAACTTGGGGTAAACAAAGCAAACACAAGGAGATGATGGATGAGGTGTTGAAACTTTTCAGTCACTCACCCCCAGTCACAGATCAGGGTTGAATCCAACATCGTTCTATAGGTCACTTCGCCATCCCAGTTCAGACCCAGCTATATGCAAATCAGTCTTGACCCTGTGCCTCATGGCATCCCCTAGTGCTTTAAGTTGAAACAGAGCTTGCATTTATTTAGAGGAATGCTCAAGTTCCCACAGAGATGGTATGTTATTATAGTGATGTTCAAGTCCACACAAAGATACTGTTTTGTTATAGTTTTTTCAAGCCCCTACAAAGATAGTGTGTTATTATAGCGATATTTAAGTCCCCACAGAGATAGTGCATGAGGATGATTATGTTTAAGTTCTCATTAAAATAGGGCCCAATTCACAAAGGTAAACTTAGAGAAAAAAATCTAACTTTTCTTCTTTTCAGTTTCAAAAATGTAAACTTAGAGCAAAAGTCTAACTTTTCTACTTTTCAGTATTCACAAAGCCCCATACAGAGAATGCGAAGCTGATGATGCTGAAGCCAAAACAGCACTTGCATGTAATTACAGGAATGTTCGAGTCCTCACAGAGCTGGTGTATGACTATAGTATTACCACGGTTGCCAAATCGAATGTGTGTGATTATAGGCATGCCCAGGTCCCCACAGAGATGGTGTGTGAGTATAGACATGCCTAGGTCCTCACAGAGATAGTGTATGATTTTAGAGATGTCAAGGTCCCCACAGAGATAGTGTGTGATTATAGACATGCCCAGGTCCCCACAGAGATAGTGTGTGATTATAGAAATGTTGAGGTTCCCACAGAGATAGTGTGTGATTATAGACATGCCCAGGTCCCCACAGAGATAGTGTGTGATTATAGAGATGTTGAGGTCCCCACAGAGATGGTGTTTGACTATAGTATTACCACAGTGTGCCAAAGAGAATGTGTGTGATAATAGACATGCCCAGGTCCCCACGGAGGTAGACTATGATTAAAGACATGCCCAGGTTCTCACAGAGATAGTGTGTGATTATAGATAAGCCTGGGCAAAGCACTACGCTACGCTCGCGTAGTTTGCGAAGTTTGCGCTACTTCGCACTACGCGAATTGCACGTTGCACAGTGCAAACACGCATCGCGTAGTGCAGCGGTCATTTTTTGCTTACTCGCAAAATGACATCCCGGCGAGACTTTTTCCTCGTTCGTGATCAGCAACATCAAGTTGCCGATCGCGAGCGTGGAGAATAAACCTCCCAGGGAGATTCTCAACGCGGGGAGGTCAGGTTTCTCATTGCGAGTGGTCGCGTATGCTTGTGACTGCTCACGATGAGAAACTACCAGTCCGCGTTGAGAAAGCTGCCACTCAAGTAAAAATCTACTCGAGCGGCAGAAAACTACAGCTCGCACTGTGCAAGATGCCGTTTTCAATGATTGCACAGTGCCGGATGATTGTCCGCACTGTGCAATCATTGAAAACTGCATCTTGCACAGTGCGAACAGGGTACTATGCAGTTCGCGAAGTGCTACGCGTAGCTCGCGTAGTGCGAAGTGCACTTTGCGTAGCTACACGTAGCGCTACTTCGCGAACTACGCCCAGGGTTAATTATAGACATGCCTAGGTCCCCACAGAGATAGTGTATGAAAGCACACAGAAACAGTGCATGATTATAGTCATGTACAAGTCCTCGCAGAGATATTGTGCAATTACAGTGGTGCTTAAGTACCCACAGTCAGTGCTTTAAATGGTCCGGTACTGTCCGGTACTGAGTACTGGCACTTTTTTTTATTTTGCGAGAGAGAGTACCGGCGCTTCTCAAGGAAATAGTAATACTTTTAATTGGAGGGTAAAGGCACTTCTTATAAACAAGCAGGTACTCTGGTACAGAGTACCTGCACTACTATTTTTCCATTTCAAGCACTGCCCACAGTGATAATGTGTGATTACAAAGATCAAAAAGGGAATGGACCACTTGTACCTGGGTGACCGGGGTCAGGGGTGGTTGGTACCTTTCATAAAAACCCTCATACACGTACGAGGGTGGACCGGCAGTATATCTTGGTTCTCCACCTATTCGTAACATGACAGCATCACCATAGGTTTGTTTTTGGTATGCTGACCTCCACTAAGAGGTAGACCCACTGGTACTACAGTAGTGTCCAGAGACCAAAAAGGAGGAAGAGTGAAGTGCTCAATGTGAAGTGAGGTTAAAAGTGTTCTACATCCTCATTTTTGTGAAATCATTTATTGTATGGAGATGTGAAAACGTTAAAACAAAAGGTGTGCGTATGTTGATCACGTTACTAATCTTACGCACTAGTGTAGTCCATATGTGAGGTTGACATGTTTCAGCCCCATTCTGCCCAGCCGGGTCTAGGAGGCTTTCTTTAGGACCAATAGAAGTGAGCTGTCGGTATTTGTGCAACAGTGTGAAGTGGGTTATTATTTAGCCACTTTTTATCAGGGAATATATTTGATTATTTTTTATGGAGAGGCGAACCTGGCCGTGTGGGAATTCCGCCGCGCTCTAGCGGATCTGGGTGGCGGCAACCGGCGTACACCATAACAGACAGGTGCTTGTATTCAAGGTGCTGAGATGTTGGCATACGTTCTGAGAATAATAGAAGAGTAACCCACTGGGGAAGAATGTAAAATTGATGAACACTGACATTGCCAGTTGGCTCACTGCAGCGAAATTCGGCCACACTACAGATCCCAAAAGGCCGTGCGAGCGGCCACGTCCATTGGGACTGGGTTTCTAATCAAATATAGGTGGACCCCTCAACTTGAATGTCAGCAGTGATTGCAAACCTGAGAAGAAGGGCAGAGGCCCGAAACGCATCTGCTTTTGAAGATATGCTGTTCACATTGCTCCGACACCTGCTACAGCCTTGAATAAATGTTTAAAGCATATCTACCTTGTGAGGACTCCTTCGTTGAGGTAAAACTTGCGGATTGATATATATTTATATATGTAAAACGGCCGAATTTCTCTGGTTTTGTACGAGTGAAATGTCCAACTAACTAAAACGTCCCTATAACCTGTGGCTTTTTCAGTGAATTTCTAAGGTTTTTTAAATGCTAATTTCTAACTATAACGTCCCTGAAACCTATGTTTTATTCAGTGAATTTGTAAGGTTTTTCACAGGCCACGCCCCCTTCTCCACCACTATGCCTCTTGGTGCGTTCTAAATTCAGGGATTAAGCCCCCTTGAATACTGAGGTTCCCTGGGGGCCAACTAGCCCACCAGATACCTCCAGTAAGCCCCACACAGCTGGATTGCTGAGAGTGGTACGAGGCCACGCCCCCTTTTTACACCACTCTGCAAACGTGCCTCCTGGCGCACTGCTGCTTAGGGGATAAAGTCCACTTCAGTCCTGAGGTCCTCATGACACAAGGGGGCTTCATCACCTCACCAGCAGTGCGCCACAGCAGTGTGCGGAGGGGCAGGAGCCACGGCCCCCGGAACATAAATTAGGGTTGCCCCGAGGACTTGGCCCACCTGGGGGTTTTAAAAAAGGAAGCACGGGAGCCCGCTCTTTGTTTTTAAACAAATTGTCTTCCAGAGTCGTGCCGGGTGCGCAAATCTGGACAAAAGTTTTAAAAAAATGCTTTTTTGGGCCCTGGGGGGTCTCTGTGGGACCCCCTGACCAGGCCTTGGGGGTCAGGGTGTTTTTACCCTGCCCCCTTTTCTTTTTTAATATTCCTCTCACCTTTTTTCTCCTCCCTCGGTACCGAGTCACAAGATGGCATCCCAACACTTCCTAGTTTGAATTGTTGGGAGCCAATCAGAGGCAAGCTCATTCTCGGGAGGGCTCAGCCAATCAGATCTCACAATTCTCAAATATCAATATCTTTAAATCTTTAAAGCTCTCAAAAACTACTGAACAGATTTACACCATTTTAAAAAAAATAAAGCTGGCTTTTTGGACCAAGAGCTATAATTTGGTGTAATTCCATTCAGAGACAGGAGCTGACCTGAGTGAACAATTAGTTCTGAAACGTTTGTGAAGATTCGTCAAACGGCGCCAAAGTTATTGGCAAATCAAAAAACTCTTTTCCTATGGAAACAAGGTTCTATCTAAAACTACCCACTGGCTATTGCCAGTAGGATATATATATATATATATATATATATATATATATACATATATATATATATATATTCACTTAAAAAACCATAGGTTTCACACATGTTATAGTTAGCTGGGCACTTCCCTCGTAAAAAACCAATGAAATTCCCCCGTTATAGTTAGTGCAGGCAACTATAACTCACGCGACCGCAATCCTCTGCTGATGACGTCAGATATTACATCACTGTATTTAGACACTTATTTACCCATGTCTTCTTCCATTCATCTTTAGCTATACATATATTACATTTTATTTTTTTTTCAGAATGACACATATGTCATCAGTGATGTAATATCTGACGTCATCAGCAGAGGATTGCGGTCGCGTGAGTTATAGTTGCCTGCACTAACTATAACGGGGGAATTTCATTGGTTTTTTACGAGGGAAATGCCCAGCTAACTATAACATGTGTGAAACCTATGGTTTTTTAAGTGAATTTGCAAGGTTTTTTAAATGCTAATTCCTAACTATAACGTGTGTGAAACCTATGGTTTTTTCAGTGAATTTGTATGGTTTTTTAAATGCTAAGTTATGTATTTATTAATATATTTTTTTAAACGAAACTTTTTCACGGCGCGCGAAAAAAACATAGGTTTCATGCACGTTATAGTTAGGAATTGGCATTTAAAAAACCTTAGAAATTCACTGAAAAAACCATAGGTTTCAGGGGCGTTATAGTTAGCTGGACATTTCCCTCGTACAAAACCCTAGAAATTCCCTCGTTATAGTTAGCTCAGCTAACTATAACTCATGCGCCCCCGCAATGCACTGCTGATGATGTCACATATTACATCACTCATGACATGGTCAGTGACATCACTGATGACATCTCAAATGACATCTCAAATGATATCACTGATGACATCACTGATGACATCCTCCAGTGAATGTGTGTTTCTTAAAGTTTTAATATGTTTAATATATATAGGGAAAGACGTATTGAAGAATAAGTGGGTGTATAAGTGTGTGAATGGATGATTTTCTAGGTGTGTGACTGACTATAAGTGAGTCATGAAATGTATCTTACTGCAGACTAGTAACTAAACTGTGTGAATGTCTGTATCAGTCTGTCTGTTGCTGTATAAGTGGCTGCGTGGTTTTGTGAATAGCTATATGAGTGTCTATATGGGTTATTGATTGGTTGTCTGAGTATCTGTATGGGTGCCTGAGTGTTTGTGTGGGTAGGGTGTGTGTGACTCTGTGCATATATGTGTGAGTGGGTGATTCTATGGGTGCATGGTTTTAAGTGTAACTATAACATGTGTGAAACCTATGGTTTTTTAAGTGAATTTGCAAGGTTTTTTTAAATGCTAA
The DNA here is from genome assembly GCF_964204655.1 of Triturus cristatus. Lineage (NCBI taxonomy): Eukaryota > Metazoa > Chordata > Amphibia > Caudata > Salamandridae > Triturus > Triturus cristatus. The sequence goes on along the minus strand of NC_140589.1, from coordinate 632,588,006 downwards.
TTCCTAACTATAACGTGTGTGAAACCTATGGTTTTTTCAGTGAATTTGTACGGTTTTTTAAATGCTAAGTTATGTAGTTATTAATATATTTTTAAACAAAACTTTCACGGCGCGCGCACGGTGCGCTTCGCGCACCGTGCGCGCACAGTGGGCACGCGGTGCGCTACGCGCACCGCGCGCCCACTTTACGCGGTTCGGGCCGTGCACGCACGGAGTGCTCCGCGCACCGTGCGCGCACGGTGTGCACCCGGTGCACTTCGCTCGCCGCAAAGCAAGTTTATAAAGTACGTGCCATGCACGCACGGAGCGCTTCGCCCCCAAGGGCAAAATACATTTTTTTTTCGATAAATCGCGGAGTGCGCGCACGCTGCACGAACTTCGCAGCATTTTTTCCGTTTGGGTGGTGCGCGCAGCACTCTGCGATTTTTCGAAAAAAAAATAAATTGTTTTTTGGCCCTTGGGGGTCCTTCTGGGACCCCCTGACCACGGCTAGGGGGTCAGGAACTGTCCACCCTGCCCCATTTTCACGTTCTCCACATTTGTTTTTCACCCCCTCAGAGTGCGAGAGACAAAATGGCGGCCGACACTTCCTGGTTTCGACCGATTCGAATGTTTACTAAGATCTAACAACCAATCAGAATTGCGCTCGCGCTCGGCAAGGTGCGCGCACCCAGCGCGCACGCTGCGCGCGTACAGATATATATATTGATTTAAATGCTATTTTCTCTGGAAATACTGAACAGACTTACACCAAACCTGCAAAAGGCACTTCATGGACCTTATGGCTACCTCTCTGCCAAATTTCACGTATTTCTGTTCAGCCGTTCGGGCTGTAGCTGCGACTAAAGTCCCTTTGGAAAAATCCATGGGGAAAACGCGTTTTGGGACCCCCCCTTTTTCTCGGCCCCCGCTTGATGAATCACCCCGAGACTTTCAGGGTAGGAGCGGAGCGGAGCGCCCCATTAGTTTTGAAAATTTCGCGAGGATTCGTCAATCGGCGCCAAAGTTATTCAAAATAGAATTTTGAGATTTCGTATGGAATCTCGGTCCTAACTATAACTATCTACTGGCGACCGCCAGTAGATTATATATATATATATATATATATATATTTTAACTGTAAAAAACATAGGTTTCATGCACGTTATAGTTAGGAATTGGCATTTAAAAAACCTTAGAAATTCACTGAAAAAACCATAGGTTTCAGGGGCGTTATAGTTAGCTGGACATTTCCCTCGTACAAAACCCTAGAAATTCCCTCGTTATAGTTAGCTCAGCTAACTATAACTCGTGCGCCCCCGCAATGCACTGCTGATGATGTCACATATTACATCACTCATGACATGGTCAGTGACATCACTGATGACATCTCAAATGACATCTCAAATGACATCACTGATGACATCACTGATGACATCCTCCAGTGAATGTGTGTTTCTTAAAGTTTTAATATGTTTAATATATATAGGGAAAAGACGTATTGAAGAATAAGTGGGTGTATAAGTGTGTGAATGGATGATTTTCTAGGTGTGTGACTGACTATAAGTGAGTCATGAAATGTATCTTACTGCAGACTAGTAACTAAACTGTGTGAATGTCTGTATCAGTCTGTCTGTTGCTGTATAAGTGGCTGCGTGGTTTTGTGAATAGCTATATGAGTGTCTATATGGGTTATTGATTGGTTGTCTGAGTATCTGTATGGGTGCCTGAGTATTTGTGTGGGTAGGGTGTGTGTGACTCTGTGCATAGATGTGTGAGTGGGTGATTCTATGGGTGCATGGTTTTAAGAGTGCATCTGTGATGGAATTACTTAAATAAATTACTTCTCACCCTTTAACGCTAGAACTCCTACTACCCACACCTAAAATTACCTACACAATTTCCGTAATAATTTTCTATCAATGAATTATTAATTAGGAACTAATTATTAATTAATTAAAAATAAATTACTTCCCACCCGTTACCCCAAAAACCCCACAATCCAGACCTAAAAACCCCCACAAAATTACCATAATTGATTATCAATTAATTAGTTAGTATAAATTAACAACTCATTAATTGAACATCAATTACTTCCCACCCTTTACCCCTATAAAACCCACAACCTGCATCTAAATGTTTACACAATTACCATAATTATCAATTTATTAATATAAATTAACAACTCATTAATTAATCAAAAATAAATTACTTCCCACCCTTTACCCCTATAAACCCCACAACCCGCACCTAAATATTTTTCCACAATCACCATAATCATCAATTAATATTAATTAACAATCAATTAATAATTAATTACAAATAATTTACTTCCCACAGTTAACACTATCAATTCTAAATTAAATAAATAAACAATATTCATTAATTTATTATAATTAAATTACTTCCCACCCTATTCCCCTATAAACCCACAACCCGCTCAAAAAGGCAAAATTGTATCAATAACTACTAAAAAGTTAACACATATATTAAAAAACATACACAAGATTTATATAAAAACATACATCACATACATTTAAAATATAAATTAAAATACATAACACTAATTAACAAATGGATATTTTAAACATCTATATTTTTGCAAACAATAATAATGATTTCTATATTTATGAAAACGATATTTCTTATCGTAAATTCGATATTCTTGACCATGATATTCTTGCTGTCTATATTTCTGAATCACCATATTTCCAACTCGATATTTGTGTAAGTCAACATTTCCAATTAAATATTCTGTCTCAGGACCATTCCAGTACTATATGTGCTGGGCATCAAGGAGTGGAAGGAATATTTGTTATCTGTCAGATGTAGAACTCTCCATATGTTTACACACATCATATTTTCCATGGCTTCTCTCAAGGCCTGAGTCATCCCCACCTTTGTGTATTGTTTTGGCGGGATCTATCAAAGATTCCATCTATTATGCAATTAAAATCTGTAAATTTGACCCATCAAAATATCCCCTTTTGACAGGACTAGACACTCCTTTTAAATATCAATCAGTTTTCCCTAAGTAAGCCTTACTTCGAATAAGGAAAGTTGCATTAATTTTTAAAAGTAGTACAAGTATAGGTTTAATGTTAAACATGTCCTTACAGTAAAAAAAAAAAAGCCCTAAAAGCTAGAAATTACACAAGATTGCCGCTATGAAAATAACATTTTACTGGGCCCTGTTAAATGCATAACTGCCATCGCTCTGTTTTTAAGTAAAGCATCGGCAAAGGCTAGTTTCTTCCCTTAGTCACCCTAACTGAAATCCCTTAAAGGTGATGTACCCCCACCACATTGCAATATTTTTGTTGTCTCCTTCCTTCATTTAAGTTATTTTTTAAACAAACGCAAAACAGGAGAAAGCCTCTTACTGCTTAGCAATTCTAACCTAGGTCCCAATGACCAGTGCCAGCTATGGCCCAAGTGCCCACTCATCTGTAAAGTCAGCGAAAAAAATGGCATCCTTATATCTTCCCAAGCTGATGACAAATTGCGACCAACACAATTATCAATACGGCTTCGACCTTGATGAAACACCATAATATCCACCGTTCTGACTGTAGACACAAAGTTATTGCAGATAAGGTTGCCCCTGCTTCATCTTCCTACTTGACTTGTCAGCAGTCATCCGCACTGCTGGATATCATGTGCTCATCAGTATCCACTCAGCATTCTAGAGGTTCACTGCCACCATACTTGATCAGTTTGTGTCACTCTCAACTCATCTTGCTTTGCAGCTCAAGATCTGAACTGCTACCACATACATATGATCGACTATAAGGATATTGAGTCTCCTTTGAGACTAGGCCACTGGTAATACTGTGCTATCTGTGACCCTTTGCCACCTGTGATAGTGAAACACTGATAATTCTATTCCACATGTGATACTGAGCCATCTTTCATACTGAGCCACCTTTGATACTGCAACACCTGTGGTACTAATATTGCTGGTTGCACTGACCTACTGGTGATGCTGAATCACCGCACCGTTCTGAAAATTGAGCTCCTGGTGATGCTATACTGATGAAATTATGGTGTTATAAAGCCACTTGTGATAATGCACCAATGGTGATAGTGAGACTCTCCTGGCCCAGAATTGCTGGTAATAACTTGTTTTATGTAGCCCTTTGTCACAAATTAGCCATGTCGAAGTCAAGCCACCTGTGATACTGTGCCAATGGTGATATTATGCCTGTTGTGATTATGTAGCCACTTTTAATTCTGTGCCACCATTGATATTTTGCCACTTATTATACTAAATCACCTATGAAACTTGGACACTGCCAATACTGCACCACTTGGGTACTAAGCTTCTAGCAATACAGTGAATCTGATAATAAAGCACTTGTGATAATGCATCACTGGTTACTTTAAGTGAATGGTGATAATTTGTTTTTATCTGGTGCTTAATGTCACATTGTTGCCATTTTCAAGGGCTGTAAAAACAGTTTGCTCTTATTCATTAAACTGTACTAATTTTACTGACTTCAGAAGGATGGAGTACTACGACTATCTTGCTAAGCTTTGAACTTTTGAACCCAGATAAATACAGATTGTCGCAAAAGCCTTAACTCTCGGTGCCATCATTCTGGTAGATACTAAGCTGGTCATGCTGCACTACTGATGATTTTGTGCCACTGTTGATACTGATTTTATCTGAACGTACCAGTCATCATTCCAGAGAATGTATCCGACATTTTTAAATCCCTGAGTGCCCGTTTCAGCCTTACAAAGAAAATATTATTGAGTTAGAGAGTAATATGATCTGTTATTCAAGGAACTAAAGTCAGTTACATTTGCAATACTCATATCAATCAATCAATCAGGACATTTGTATAGCGCGCTACTCACCCGCGAGGGTCTCAAGGCGCTGGGAGGGGGGTGCCGCTACTGCTCGAAAAGCCAGGTCTTGAGGTGCTTCCTGAAGGAGAGATGGTCCTGGGTCAGACGAAGGGGGGTGGGGAGGGAGTTCCATGTCTTGGCCGCCAGGTAGGAGAAAGATCTTCCTCCGGTGGTGGTTCTGCAAATCCGTGGGACGGTGGCGAGGGTGAGGCTGGCGGAGCGGAGCTGGCGGGTAGGTGTGTAGAACGTGAGGCGGGTATTGAGGTAGTCGGGGCCCGCGTCTTGGAGAGCCTTGTGTGCGTGGGTGAGGAGTCTGAAGTTGATCCTCTTGCTGACGGGGAGCCAGTGCAGGTCTCTCAGGTGAGCATAGATGTGGCTGTGTCGGGGAATGTCCAGGATGAGTCGTGCAGCTGCGTTCTGAATGCGCTGGAGTCTTTGCTGTAGTTTGGCGGTGGTCCCAGCGTAGAGGGCGTTCCCGTAGTCTAGTCGGCTGGTGACGAGGGCCTGGGTGACTGTCTTCCTGGTTCCAGTGGGGATCCACCGGAAGATCTTTCGGAGCATGCGGAGGGTGTTGAAGCAGGAAGATGTAACGGCGTTGACTTGCTTGGTCATCATGAGGGAGGAGTCAAGGATGAAACCCAGGTTGCGTGCGTGGTCCGTGGGCTTGGGGGCGGTGCCCAGAGCAGGGGGCCACCAGGAGTCGTCCCAGGCGGAGGGGGATGGTCCGAGGATCAGGACTTCCGTTTTGTCTGAGTTCAGCTTCAGACGGCTGAGCTTCATCCATTCCGCGACGTCTTTCATTCCTTCCTGGATGCTGGCTCTGGTGGTGGCGGGGTCGTTGGTGAGGGAGAGGATCAGTTGGGTGTCGTCGGCATAGGAGAGGATGTTGAGGTTGTGTTTGCGTGCGATGGCTGCGAGGGGGCTCATGTAGACATTGAAGAGGGTGGGGCTGAGCGAGGATCCTTGGGGTACGCCGCAGATGATCTTGGTGGCCGCTGCGCGGAAGGGCGGGAGACTGACTCTCTGAGTTCTGTCGGAGAGGAAGGAGGTGATCCATTCCAGGGCCTTCCCTTGGATCCCGGCGTGGTGGAGGCTGGTGGTCAGGGTGCGATGGCAGACAGTGTCGAATGCGGCCGACAAGTCGAGGAGGATGAGGGTGGCAGTTTCACCGTTGTCGAGCAGGGTCCTGATGTCATCGGTGGCTGCGATGAGGGCGGTCTCGGTGCTGTGGTTCGCTCTGAATCCGGACTGCGATGGGTCGAGGGAGCCGTTCGTCTCGAGGAAGGTGGTCAGCTGTTTGTTGACGGTTTTCTCGATGACTTTAGCGGGGAAGGGGAGGAGCGAGATGGGACGGAAGTTCTTGAGGTCTGTGGGGTCTGCGGTGGGTTTCTTCAGGAGGGCGCTGATCTCTGCATGCTTCCAGCTCTCCGGGAATGTGGCAGATGTGAAGGAGTTGTTAAAGATGTCCCGGAGATGGGGTGCGATGATGGAGTCGGCTTTGTTGAAGATGTGGTGTGGGCAGGGGTCGGCTGGGGAGCCGGAGTGGATGGTGTTCATCATGAGGGTGGTGTCTTCCATGCTGACGGGGTTCCAGGTGCACAGGGTGGTGGGTGTTGGTTCGGTGGCTGGGTATGTAGTCTGAGCGCCGAAGCTGTCGTGTATATCGGCGATCTTGCGGTGGAAGAACGTGGCGAGTGAGTCGCAGAGTTCTTGCGATGGAGTGATGTTGTTGTTGCTGGCGCTGGGGTTGGAGAGCTCTTTGATGATGCTGAAAGAGTTCTTTGCTGTTGTGGGTGTTGTTGTCCAGTCGGTCTCTGAATGATATCCTTTTGGTGGTGCGGATCAGCTGGTGGTGTTTGCGGATGGCGTTCTTGAGGGCTCTCATGTTTTCTGTTGACTGGTCGTGGCGCCAGGCTTTTTCGAGGGTACGGCAGGATTTCTTGGAGTCTTTGAGATCGTCGGTGAACCATGAGGCTTTCTTGCTGTCGGGATTGCTTGGAGGGTTCTTCAGTGGTTCAAGGGCGTTGGCGCAGTTGGTGATCCACTGTGTGAGGTTGCGGGCTGATTCGTTGGGGTCCGTAGTGTTGGTGGGTTGGTTTTGGCTCAGGGAAGTGGTGAGCTGGTCGGTGGTGATCTTGCTCCAGCATCTACGGGGGGCTTGCTGCGGGCGGAGGTGAGTCGTGGTTTTCCTGAAGTTGAAGTGGATGCAGCTGTGATCGGTCCAGTGCAGTCTGGTGGAGTGGCTGAAGGAGATGTGGTTGCTCGAGGAGAAGATGGGGTCAAGAGTGTGGCCGGCGTAGTGGGTGAGGGTGTTGACCAGTTGCTTGAGTTCGAGGTTGACGAGGTTGTCTAGCAGGGTGGTGGTGTTGTTGTCCTTGTTGTTCTCCAGGTGGAAGTTGAGGTCCCCTAGGAGGATGTAGTCGGAGGAGGCGAGGGCAAGCGGGCTGATGAAGTCTGCGATGGCTTCGCTGAATTGTGTGCGTGGTCCCGGAGGTCTGTAGATGAGAGTCCCTCTGAGGGTGGTCTTGGCGTCGGTGTGTATCTGGAAGTGAAGGAGCTCGGCGGTGGTGAGGGTGTCATCGGTGTTGGTAGTGATGCGGATGGTGTTTCTGTAGACAATGGCGATGCCACCTCCGGCTTGGTTGACGCAGTCCCTGCGAAAACAGGTACCAGGGGTACACCAGCGGCGAACCCTAGGCAGCAGCAGTAGGGCAAACACGGGCACCAGGAGGAGCCGTGTGGCGTGGAGAGTGACCTGAGGTCAGGTTATAGAAACCATTTTTATTATTCAGAACAAATCAAAAAGTTACCTAACAATTAGGCCTCCTCATCTTTCAATCTCTGACCAGGAACTCTCAAATTTAGGAAGCAGCCCTGACGCAATCTTACCAAATACTTAAATACTGATTGTACCGGTTTTCGATGGATGAATGACTGTGTTGACAGTGTCTGGTTTGGACATTGTGTCCAGCAAGTCTGTAGAGGTCTCATGAGTGGATGGATCCCTCCACTTAAGATTAATCCCCGACAACATATAGCCATTATCCTGTCATGGTTACTTGTAAGATTTCTCCTACATTGCAATGGGCCAGGTCAACATAGGATAATGGTGGAGCAAATGAGAACGTCAGTATGACAGTGCAGGCACTGCTGTGTTGATTTCCTTGTGCTCATGGTGGCCATGTGTTGATGCATCACTGAACTTATATCAAACAACGTCTCAAACAAGGGTATCATTAATAGAGCAAATTTAAGCAGCACAATCAATTGCAGTGGATTTGATCCAAAGATCAAATCCACTGCAATTGATTGTGCTGCTTAAATTTGCTCTATTAATGATACCCTTGTTTGAGACATTGTTGTTTGATATAGATTACTGCCCCAGTCTCCTTGTGGTTTACGGGCTACCTCCTGTGGTCTGATACTGCATCACTGAACTTGTGACAGACACTAGTGGGTCATGTGAAATCTCAGGGCTTTTGTATGACCCCAGGGATCCTATGCATCAGTGCATCATTGCCTTCCCAAGAGTGCAATAGCATTACATGACAAATGGAAAATTCAAAGGTCTTCCTTGTTAGTGTCAACACATGCTTAGGTTGCATGCTTAGAATTCCCAGTGATTTGGGAGTCTTGTCTTCGTATCATGCAGGTCCCAGGGACAGTAATCCCAAATATTCTCATGTTGACTTGGCCTGTGGGGATCATGGGAACCATTTCCTACTCCAAGTACCACAGTATACCCTGGGTCATGTGGACAGAGAGGAAGATTAGTCATACCAGCTGAGAGTTGGTAGGAGACAACGCCATCCAACCACAATTTTTCCTCCCTGTCAGTTAATATGAAGAGCGCAGTGGTGGCTCCTCCGCTAAGTCAGAGGAGCGTCTCCCCACTGCTTTTTAGCAGTGAAATAAAGAGAAAAGAAAATTATAATAACTCGCGTTATTATCATTTTTTTCTCCTACTTCCGCAGCTTTGCGTGAGGGGTCGGGCCAGGGAAGGAGTGGTAGCACACTCATAAGTGCATAATGACTGCTTGGCCGGCCCTCTTGGGGCGCCCAAAACAGTCTTGCGCACTTCGCATGTTCTCCATGCAGGCTGCATTACAGCCTGCATGGAGAACATGCCCAGGCTCCCAGTCAGCACCTGAGTGCCGTAACACGGTGCTCAGACCAATCACAACGCTGCTAAGTCAGTGTTGTGATTGGCTGGCTGATTGGCCCCTGAAACAAAATCGTCCGAAACCGGCCCTGGCAAACAGCTCGGCTCCCCCTGGGGGCCAGCCAAGCAGTTTGCCAGGGCCGGTTTCAGTTCCCAATTCGGCCGTGATGCTCACTTTATCCATAGCTGTACCACAGACCATACTTTGTGGCCCCTGGGAAACTTTTTGCAAGTACCCATGAGCTGGAAGAATCTGAAGCCAATCTAGAGAATGTTCCAGAAAATGGTATAAGAGAAGTAAATAGCTACAACAGTATCTAAAATTCTGACTGCGGAAAAGAGATACATTTCTCCCAAACCTTAACTTTATTCAGGTGAGCTTTAACCACAAACCCCACCATGCAGCTGCTATATCTATTGCATGGGATGGCTCTTAGCCATGTAAACTGCATAACATACTCAGCCTAGGTCCACCCAGAAAACACATATGGGTAAGCAGGAAAGCAAATAAACAATTATCTATGTATATAGAAAAGTAAGCATGTCCCAGTGTAATATAAAAACTTAAAGGCAACTCCCTGCAGGCAAGTCGGCATTTGTACTGGACTATAGGGACTTAAATGAGAATGTAACCTGCACATTCATAGTTAAACACACAACAACAGATATAGTTAATGGCCTTCAGATGGGAACCAAATCTTATCACTCACTGCACTTGTCAGACACCCCCTTGGCATGTCATTCCTAGCCCACCATCTCATAACAGTATCCAATCATACTCTCTCTGACAGTAGATCCTCTTCCATTAAGGTGAGCTCACTCATCATCAGGGGCTCTGTTGGACTCCTTAGAATTAGCGTCCAGTCTGTCACTTCCACTGAATCCAAGAATCTCTACAGATCCTCTGAATTATGGACTTTCCTATTCTTGTCATCTATATGAGCACCTTCGTGACCCGTTCTAGTAGTCAGTAGACAACGCCCACTACTTAAATTGAGTGAGCATAGCTAGCAATCTGCTTATTTTTTTGGTTAGTCTCTTGTGAAAAGTTTGCAGCTATGAAGATTCTTCCATTCTTGTTCAGAAAAGGGCTGTTCTTCTTTGCTAAGGAAATGGCATGTCTTCCATGTTGATGTGTAACAAACCATGCTATTATCAATTTTGGGGCACTTGCTTTAAGACCTAATTCTGTGCGTCTTTTGAACCTTTAGGGGTTGAGAAAACTCACATTGTTATTGATAACCAAAAGATATGACGTACCATATCAAAACAGGGAAGAATATGGGGTACTACAACAAACACACACATCATGCAGTACACCTACCACACACCCACAACTACTGCATTTACAACACAGCTGTTTCGTCACAGTGACATTTACCATTAAAGTGCAAATCACAACTACGTATATAAAAAAATTATTTATATTCATTAAAAAACAAAGGTTAAAGTGATGTTATAGTAAGTTGAAAATGTCAGTTAAAATTTTAAACTAAAACAAACACTGAAATTCAAGACATAGTTAACTGAAGCAATTATAACCAGGGCTCTCGGGTTTATGGTATTTTTTTTTTTTTTACATTTTCATCTGTATTTATCGTTATTTATTTTTTGGCCATCTAATTGGCATTTATCGATATTTATTGCGTGTTTTGAGAATAAATTGAGGCATAAAATTGTATATTTCCATATTTTTTTAACAGCTAAACATGAACGCATACTTTGATGCTTTTCACATTTTATCAAATTAAGCAGCCAAATATAATATATCAAAACACCCACAAGTAAATATTAGCATTGTGTACAAATATATGCTATTATATGCCTATATTTAAGGAAATCTCAATCTGTTTTTTTAACTCTCCATGCTGTATTTCTGCCCAGCTGTTGGCCTGGAATTCATGAAGGGCAGCATGGAGAGTCATTCACAAGAAGCACAATTTTGTGTTTTTTCCGATTTTAAAAATAAATACACACAGGAAACACATAGTTTCATGTCTGTATTTATCTGTAAAAATTCGTAAAAACGGAAAACTGGGAGCCTTAATTATAACTAGCACCAGTCACCATGTTATCATCAATTATGTCATTTCAGATGTTCCATTGATGTTATCAATGATGTCATAGTACATGTCAAGAGTAATGTAAAATGTGAGGCCATAACCATAACCCTACAATGTAATTACTACCCCTCAAAACATACCGTCTCTAAAAAGTAAAAATAAAACCTTTACTACCCTTCAACCCTATTACTATCCCTCAACAATATCCATTCTGAGCCCTAAAAACACCTTAAGACCCAATATACTACCCATCCTTGAAATCTAAAAGCCACCTATTAACCCTACACTCTACCTATCCTTGAGCCCTAAAAACTCTTTACCTCCGCATGCGTCCCCACCTCTAAACGTTAAAAGTCTTTACTACCCCAATGCACCACCTACCCCTGAGACATATAGGCTATTTATTGTATTTATGCACCACCCATCACTGAGCCCTTGTAACTCCTTATTACCCATAGGTTTACCTATCACTAAGTCTCAAAACCTCTGTAGTACCCCTATGCACCACCCATCCCGGATCCCTAAAAGCTTCTTATTACCTCACAGCCCTAAAAAATCTTTACTACCCCTACACATCACTTACACTTGAGCCCTAAAGCTGCTTACTACCTTCATGAACTATCCATCCCTGTGCTGTAACAACTTCTGAGCCCTAAAAATGCCTTACTAGCACATGCAATACCTGTCACTGAGCCCTAAACTCCCTTGCTACATCTGACCACTATCCACCCCTGAACCCTAAAATCCCCTTTCTGCCCATTATCACCACCCATCGCTGAACCCTAAAGGCCCCTTACTACACCTATAACTACCCATCCATTAACCCTAAAAACCTCTAAAATCCCTTAGCTCTACGTAGCTCACACCCACCAATGACCCACACTTACCTCGTAATGACAAATGTTTTTCCCAACTCCATTATTGTGGTCCCTTGTTGTAGCAGATACATTGTAATGGTATAATACCATAGGGAATAGGTTATTCTTCCAAGTACAAAAGATCCTATGTTCAGTTTGCAACAGCCTTCACACACTTAAGTGGTATGCTTTATAATCGGGCTGTGCTCCTCGTTAAGTAGATCATATAATCAAATGCCAGTAAGCTCCGATGTCCATGAACCCTTGTTAGAGATCTTTTATTTTGGGAAGTACTGCCAGAGTAACTATGGGGCTCTTGGGAGGCAGTTAAAATTACTTGGAGGTGTCCAATAATGTATTTATTAATGATCCTTATGGTAAGATCAAAATGAAAAAAGGTTAGATATAAAGGGTCTCTCTTGTCCCTACTATCCTACCATGCAGTCAACATATTTCTGCCATTTTCAAATGCCCCAAAAAGTCAGTGGCATTCATCAGGCCATAAATACTGAGACCAGTTCTAAATCAGGCATCCCACACTAAAGTAAGCTACTTCTGTGAATGGTACATGTAAGATAAAGCATTTTGAAATAATAGTTTATTTTCAAACCATCATTTGGCTCCTATAAGTCCCTATGTGGTCATATATGTTGGTTCATCAAAGGGGAGCCAAAGTAGCACTTTATGTCAAACTTTCTTGAAAAACTATTACCCATCATCTAAACCTAAAGATGAGACTCTTGCATCCGGATGGAGAACATACTCTAAAGCATGCCACATAAGTGGGTGAGGGTTAATGTGTCCTGAATATAGGGTCTCTTGGACCTGGAAGAATAACATCTTCCCTATTTTCCTATGAAACGTCATATCATCTGGTTTTCAGTACCCAAATTGGGAGGAAATATGTTGGAAATCTACAAATCTCCCCTCTCGCCCCTTTTGTTGATTTATTTACATTGCAAATTGGAGAGAGGCACCATATGATGGATTATTCCTCCTCTTCTGAAATACCCAGAAAGTGAATGTAATCGCACCGGCTTCTGTCCTCCAAGTCAACAATTTTTCTTGCACATAACTCAGAGTTTTATTCCCCAGTCAGGTCTCTTGTTTATTTGATCCAGCTGACTCTCAACTGCTATCAGTCTCTTTACTGAGGCATCCATTCTGGCTTGAAACATCATTATGTCCATTCTGAATGACCTTACTTCTGCTGTGGTGTCCTCAATGCTGTCCTTTTCTGAACGTTTTGCTGCCTTGATCAAAGATAGTTTTTGCATGGTGTGTCAAGTGTCGCATCTGACATTTTTGGAGGAGGCCCTTTTTGTTGCCCAACTTTCTGTCTGATGCTTCTGTCCTCAGCAACTGCCGAAGAGAACAGGAGTTGGCGCTGCTTAGACGGAAGGAAATTCAACACACTGACACACCATTGCCCAAGTGGTTTGAAGGCATACATAAGTCCCTCAAAGCCTAGCAGGGTGCATGCATCCCAGTATGTGCAGATATAGAGCATGGAAGAACTTCATTGCATCAAACGTCTACACTGGCCTGCCTTTCATGCCATAAAGGGGGGTATAGCAATTATAGATCGAACATTGAACACTTCCAGCAGAGTTAATGAGCGTTCAGAATAGTTCAGAGACACTGTAAAATTAAAGTGATTGAGTCATTGTACTATAACACACCTAAGTAGAAATTGCTAATTAGCTGGTCTGGTGACTCTGTTGACAAATGCATCCAATACAGGAATCTATGTTTGACTTCATGTTCACCGGTTCAAACCCCAGTGAGTTCACTCAGCGTTTTATTTTTCCAAGGTTGATAGAATACTACCATTGGGTTGGGTAACAATAAACATCTGTTTTTTCAGCACCAAGAAGCCCTTCAGGGTCAAATGCTCTTTACAAATGCACGTTATGTTAATAGTTGGAATCTGCAGATGTGCGTTTGGAGAAATACCACTGCTTCATTCTGTACAGGGAGTAAAGTGCATAAGTGCAATCCTCACACTATCATCCCACCAACAGCGACCAATCTTGTACCTCTACTTAGCTATGCACACAAGGAGTTGCTCTCGCCTCCTTTAAAGAAAGTCAGGGGTAGGGATGTTACTTTGATGCACACCCACTCTGTGATGTTGCCTCGCTTTGTTCTGTTTGCACTTTGAAGTAATTTCTGATAATCACAGCCTCCATATAACTTCCTATGGCCTGTGGGGTACTCTCAGATTGTACTACCTCTGCACCAGTACGACGGGACCGATTCCTCAGAGCTTTTCGTGGTGGGGTGGATCGCATGTTATTTGCCGGACTTTCCTGCCTCCAGTCACCAGCACCTCTAAGGCATTTCCTCAGCCTTTCCAATACAACCTGCATTCATGAAACCTCCATTTCGGAGAATAGTGTGGCTATTATCCCGAGGGTTGCCCATGTGTGATGTCAAAACCAACTTTCCTCCTCAGAGATTACGAGTTACCTCTAATAAGGACCTAAGAATAAGAATTGAAGTTGCCCACTTCACTCACCGCTCGCCTAGGATTGCTAATTCTGTAACAACAATTTGTTTTGCTGTTACTGCCAAACGCATATATTACAGATGACTGTAAACTGCTAAAACCTTTTGCGTCTCTGCAACTGCTTTTTCACACCTGCTTATGTGGAATTATTTTAACTTTCTGCTGACAGTTGCTGGTGCACTTTTTCCTTCTGATTTCATGTCTTCAAAGCATTCCCTTCATTCTGACTTTAAATGCTGGCCCATCTTAAACTTTCCCTCGAAATACATTGGGCATAAATGTCTACTAATGCAGAAGTAGCAGTGGTTTTACCAACTGCCACACATCCCCATTATGCAAAAATAGGCATGTGTTATGAGCGAACATATTTTATAAACATAAAGTAGAAGTCCTGAAATAGGTGCTCCACAAAATCAGACACCCTCCTAACAATACTTGTGTGAATATAGCATTATTGATATGGGAGCACACAAAAATCTATTGAATGCGTTGATAAATCTCAGTGTCCTCTCTAAACAGATACAGGAACATAAGTTAAAGTGCAGTTACCGGACATCCTGACATGGCTTACTTCGCTGAATAAACGTCTGCCAGACGTCTCCATGCAGCTCACAGTTTACTCTTCAGGACAGATCAAAATCGTGAACTCTGAGGCCCTTTCAGTGCTTTAAACCTTACTGTTCGAACAAAAGCTGATAAACAGGTGCATTGCCTTGGAGGGTGGTGGTGTCTGCCTGCTAGGTATAGATATGCTAATAGGATCATTTAAGCCTATGGTTGTGTGGGCTACTGCAGGGGGGAAGGTAGTCTAAAGCAGCTCCTGACAGGTTAAGCACTCCGACATTGGCTTTGTTATGATGACTACTTCCTGCTGTGAGGGGCACACAGACACGTCATTTTCTGCCTTATCTGAAAGTTACTAACAAGTCAAAGAAAAACAGAGAGCTGCAAAGGCCGAATTTGAAAGTTCGCCATATGCGCATTTGAACTACAGCTAAAAAGTGAGTAAGTTGCATAGCATTTTATTTTGCAATAAATTAATCTTATTTATTATTTGGCATCTGTACTCTCTGTGCGCACTTCAAGAGTGGTACAGCGGTGTGTTTAAAAGGAATCTACACGCTTGATAAAAATAATTACAAGAGTAAGGGCAGACACTTTTTATTCCTGCAATTCAAAATCTTACTTAAGAAGGCATCATGAACCTAGAAATAATGAGTGCGAATGGTGCTTCATTATGTTCATCTTCTAATGTTTGATTTTATTGTAGTTTAAAACAACCCTACATTCCAACCTCAATAGTTTGTTTTGATAAAATTTGCCCTCTAGGAGAGCAATTGGATTTAGCATTGACAACTTCATAGAAACTGATCTAAATATTGAAATACTTGCGCTTCGCAAGAGCTCAAAGATTGGCATCGTCGGTGTATGAATGTATGCTTAAAGACGGGACTGTGGACTTTGCCACTGCTTCTGGAAAGAAAGGTCATCACATCGTATAAAAACATAAATTTCTTATGTTCGACATTTGCACTTTCACATAAATTAAAGGATGATAAATGGTTGCATTTACGAAAAACAAAATTCACTGCAGAAACGCTTGCTTTAACTTGTGGGCTGTGCTAATGTCGGAGTGACTCCAGATAGTTGAGTGCCGCTGCTCAATGGAAAAGCACATACACCGGTGCCCCTCGGTGAACAGGACTCAGCAGGAGCTGGGAGTGTCAAGGTCTAGGCCTTTTGACATTCAGAGCTGCCTGGGACAGCGCGCATTCCATTCGCACCTCTCCCTCAGCTATAGGCATAACAATAGAAGCCCGGCACTCGCACATCAACAGGAGGGGGAAGGGGCTGCTTCAGAGAATGAAGTACTGACGGAGCTCTTCTCTTTGGAAGTGCAATGCTCGCCTATATGGAGAGATGGACAAAAGCCCCCAGTCTCGGGTCTTTGAAAAGGGTATTTTCACCACAGTCTTAGAAATTATTTTAAACATCGACTGCAGCCCATTTTTTTATTAAAATTGTACATTCCGAGCATACTATAGAAAATGTCTCATCTCAAACCCGTAGATATTTTTTTTTTAAAGAAAATCTCTACACATACATTACTGTGAGGGGTGACAACACACTTTGAAAGCTCTGGATGTGCTTGTAATTTTTCCATTGTTTGAATTTTCTCTCTGATAATGATTGGCTTTTATTCTGTGCTGTCTGTGTGATTTCTCAGGACATGGCTGTAGCAAGTCTCCCTTTGAAACGGGAAGCTAACTGGTACATGCTGGGCTTTCATAGAGTAACCTATACATTCCTGGGGGCAGACTTACAAGAAAATGACGCATCTGTAGAGATGCGTCACTTTCCCTGCGCCAACATGCTAAATCCTTGCCTCACCGTGGATGTGCCGTATTTACAATACGGCACACCATGGCGCAAGGATTGACAGATGCATCAGAAATTCTGACGCATCTTTTGACGGAAAAGTCACGCATTGCTGGAGTCGTGTCGCAAGCACGATGCAACTCCAGCAATGCTCAGGGGTGCCCTATGCCCAACATGCTGCGTCACTCCTTACGCCTGCTTCAAGCAGGCGCAGGGTTTTGACGCAGCATGGACGTAAAAGTGACTCGGTGAAATCTTGTAGATTTCACTGCATCACTTTTACGGGGTTTCCTGCGACGGAACGCCCACCCTGCATACATTAAACCTGAAGCGGGTTCAATGTGGCGCAGGGCTTCACAACATGACGCATCTCCCTAGATGCGTCACGTTGTAAATGGGCCGCAACTTTTACGCTGCCGCTGCGTCACAAAAGTGGCGCAACAACGGTGCAAAAGTGACGCAAGGGGCTTGTAAATCTGCCCCCTAGTATTATCCTTCATGTTCTGTAAATTGTAGTTTACCTTTTCCAAACACAATGCATAACAATAAGCCCTGGAATGCAACAAGCATTGGCAAAGCCAATAGGTCTGGCCAGTATTTTCAGCTGCAATCCAAAACTACTACTTTTGTTTTAGTTTTAATGTGCTAACACATTCACATAGGATAAAAGGTAGTGTAGTAGCCCGGACGACTGCAGCGTAGTGTTAACAAACCTATCCAGCTCTTCGCTCCACCTCAATCAATCAATCAATCAGTGAATTTGTAAAGCGCACTACTTACCCGCAAGGATTTCAAGGCGCTGAGGGCGAGGGGGGGGGGGGGGGGGGGCTGCTGCTACTGGTCGAAAAGCCAGGTCTTGGGTCGTCTCCTGAAGGTCAGCAGGTCTTCGGTTTGTCGTAGGTTGAGGGGGAGGGTGTTCGAGGTCTTGGCGGCGCGGTGGGAGAAGGACCTGCCTCCGGATGTGGTTCTACGGATGCGCGGGACCGTGGCCAGGGCGTGGTTAGCGGAGCGGAGTTTCCTGTTGGGTACGTAGAAGGAGAGTCGGCTGTTGAGATAGGCTGGGCCGGTTTTGTTGAGTGCCTCGTGTGCGTGGACCAGGAGCTTGAAGGAGATTCTTCTGTCGACGAGGAGCCAGTGCAGGTTCCTCAGGTGGGGGGTGATGTGGTCGCGGCGTGGGACGTCGAGGATTAGGTGTGCAAAGGCGTTTTGGATTCTTTGCAGTCTGTTGATGAGCTTGGACGAGGCTCTGGCGTAGAGGGCATTTCCGTAGTCGAGTCTGCTGCTGCCTAGGGCCTGGGTGACTGTTTTCCTTGTGTTTGTCGGGATCCATCTGTAGATCTTGCGGAGCATACAGAGGGTGTTGAAGCAGATGGAGGAGACTGCGTTGACTTGTTTGGTCATGGTGAGTTTCGAGTCGAGGATGACTCCCAGGTTGCGTGCGTGGTTGGTAGGAACCGGGGGTGTCCCCAGTCATGCGGGCCACCGGGAGTCATCCCATGCTGAGGGGTTGGGCCCGAGGATGAGGATCTACGTCTTGTCTGAGTTCAGCTTAAGTCGGCTTTCCTTCATCCAGTCGGCGATGGCCTCCATTCCCTGGTGGAGGTTGGATTTGGCGGTGTGGGGGTCCTTGGTGAGGGAGAGGATCAGCTGCGTGTCGTCGGCGTAGGAGATTATGTTGAGGTCGTGCTGTCGGGCGATGCGTGCTAGTGGTGCCATGTAGACGTTAAACAGCGTCGGGCTGAGGGAGGATCCTTGTGGGACGCCGCAGATGATCTCGGAGGCTTCGGACTGGAATGGGGGGAGGCAGACTCTCTGAGTTCTGCCGGATAGGAAGGAGGTGGTCCAGTCCAGGGCCTTGTTTCGGATCCCTGCGTGGTGGAGGCGCGTGCATAGTGTGCGGTGGCAGACGGTGTCGAAGGCGGCAGAGAGATCCAGGAGGATGAGGGCCGCCGTCTCACCGTTGTCTAGCAGGATCCTGATGTCGTCTGTGGCGGCGATGAGGGTGGTCTCGGTGCTGTGGTTGCTGCGGATGCTGCGGAATCCTGATTGGGAGGGGTCCAGGATGCTGTTGTCTTCAAGGTGACGGGAGAGCTGGGTGTTAACTATCTTCTCGATTACTTTTGCTGGGAACGGAAGCAGGGAGATGGGCCGGAAGTTCTTGAGGTCGCTTGGATCCGCCTTGGGTTTCTTCAGAAGGGCGTTGATCTCTGCGTGCTTCCAGCTCTCAGGGAAGGTAGCGGTCTCGAAGGAGAGGTTGATGATGTTGCGCAGGTGGGGTGCAATGGAACTGCTGGCTTTGTTGAAGATGCGGTGTGGGAGAGGGTCCGACGGGGATCCGGAGTGGATTGTGCCCATGGTCTTGATTGTGTCCTCGATGCTCACGTTGTCCCAGGTTGTCAGGGAGTCGTGGTCGGTGGTGTGCGGTGGGTCCGGCTTGTCGAGGTCTGTGGGGGTCGTCTGGGGGTTGAAACTGTCATGGATGTTGGTGATCTTTCGGTGAAAGAAGGTAGCGAGGGAGTCGCACAGGGCTTGCAATGGCGGGATGTCGTTGGTGTTGGAGCTGGGGTTCTAGAGTTCCTTCACGATGTTGAAAAGCTCCTTGCTGGCTGTTGTGTGCGTTGTTGTCAAGGTGGTCTTTGAATGAGGTCCTTTCGGCGGTCCTGATGAGGTGGTGGTGGTTGCAGATGGCGTCTTTGTGGGCAGCATGGCTGTCCGGCGTCTTGTCGCTGTGCCATTTGTTCTCCAATTTCCTGCAGGTGTGCTTTGAAGCTAGGAGTTCCAGGGTGAACCAGCTGGCTCTCTTGCTGGTGTCTCTGTTGGTGGGCTCTTTCAGCGGGGCTAAGGTGTTGGCACAGTCGTCCATCCAGCGTCTGAGGGTGAGTGCACCATCGTCGGGGTTGGTGGGAGGTTTGAGTGCAAGGTTTGTCTGTAATTGTCCTTCAGTGACTTTGCCCCAGCAGCGGCGGGGGATCTGTGGGGTGCGGTGGTGTGTGAGGGGTTTTCGGAAGGAGAAGTGGATGCAGTGTTGGTCTGTTCGGGTGAGTTCAGAGGCGTGGCTGAAGGCGACGTGGGGGCTAGAGGAGAAGATGGCATCAAGCGTGTGACGGGCGATGTGGGTCGGCGTCGTGACGAGCTGTTTTAGTCTGAGGTTGGCGAGGTTGTCGATCAGGGTGGAGGAGTTGTTGTCGTTGATGTTCTCCAGATGATAGTTCAGGTCTCCGAGGAGGATGTAAACGGTGGAGGTCAGCGCGTGCGTGCTGATGAGGTCGGCGATGGAGTCGCAGAATCGTGGCCGGGGTCCTGGCGGTCTGTAGACGAGGGTGCCTCTTAGGGTGGTCTTGGGGTCCGTGTGGATCTGGAAGTGCATGTGTTCGGCGGTGCTGAGAGTGTCATTGGTGTTTGTTGAGACCATGATGGTGTTCTTGTGGGCGATGGCGATTCCTCCTCCGGCTCCGTTGGTGCGGTCTCTGCGGGTGATCTTGTACCCGTCTGGGATGGCTATGGCGATGTCTGGAGAGGAGGCTTTGTTCATCCAGGTCTCGGTCAGGAAGGCGACGTTCGGGGATGCGGTGTCGAGTAGATCCCAGAGCTCGACGGCGTGTTTGCGTGCGGAGCGGGTGTTTATCAGGATGCATCTGAGCTGGTTGGGTTCCGTCGTTGCGGGTGTCTCGGCACCTTCGGGGCAGGAGAAGCTGCAGTTCTGGCAGGCGAAGGGACCGTGGGTGCGCTTCGGGGCGGCCTTGCAGCAGGTGTGGGTCCTTCCTGGGTTGAGAGGGATGAGGGTGTTGGCGTCGTAGCGGAGGCGGTCTTCATGGCTGGTGCGGGAGGCAGGGGTTCTGGCTCTGGGCGTGGTCCAGGCGCGGACAGGCGCAGGTGGGCTTGCCTTAGGCGGGGCCGCACGGCGGCCGCCATATATGGGGAGGTGGAGAGGGAGGAGCAGCTGGGAGGCGGGAGGCGTGTATCAGGGGCAGCGAATGGGCGCGGCGGGGGCAATGCCGCAGGGGAAGCAGCTGCAGGGACGGGAGCAGGGATGCCGAGCGGTCACGGGAAGGAGACAAGGCAAGGGGTACAGAATCAAAACAGGGGGCACAGAAGTAAGTGAAGGGGTGCAGAATCAAAACAGGGGGCACAGAAGTAAAGCGGCAAGCGGGGGACAGACGGAGTTACAGGCAACAGAGAGCAGATACAAACCTAAGGCCACCATTGGCCACCAGGGATGAGGCACAGGTGGCCTTAATGCGCTGCTGTATTGGAGAAAATATAGGATGCACCACATGGCAGCTTGTTCTACTGTTATCAAACAAGAAGCACTTGGTATTGTGTCTGACACAGCTTCCTCTTTGCTGCTGGTTCAAGGCATGGCAGCTTGCCCGTCTCTGCATTGCAGTGCATTCATTACCTACCATGGATGCCATTCATAAAGATGTCAGACAGTGAGAGTCTTCCCAAGCCAAGACAGGCTCTACGCCTCCTTATCTATGCCCGTTTGGTTGTTACCCATAAAACACAGCTCTGATTTCAAAGTATGGATAACCCAATGTTATATGTCGAAGTTCTATGAAGTTTTCACAAGGCAAAGTAATTGTCACTATAAACAAGAAATTGATTTCCAGCTTTTAGAAGGCACCCAAGAAAGTGTGCATATATATTTGTATGAAAACAATGATATTGAAAAATATCAGTAAGTGCACATAACATTTTTGTAGTTAAGATCAGTTTATTTATGTATATTTTTTATTCACATATTTATCTTTTTTTTTTGTCTGACATTGTCCAAAGGGCAATGTAGAATGTTTGAGGGGTCCATAAACAGTACAATTGTATACAGTAGAAAGGAGTATAGCCACTTCTAATATTTAGAACCGGAGAAGAATATGCAGTTAACTTCCCCACCACTTTACTCAGTCTAACAGCCGCAGAGTATATACACCATCAAACAGGTGTATTGAGATGATAGCAGCTGCAGTTGGTGCAGAGCAAGCCAACATAACCTAACATTTTGTGCCCTCAACAGTGGGAGTAAAAACCTTTCACTTGGAATAACATATAACTTGCAAAAGAAAAAGAAATTAAGTGTATTCTGGGGAGAGCTTGAGTCACAAGGACATGACATGAGCTTGGATTCATGAAAAACTTTGCTAGGATATGAGACCAGTAAGTGCACTATATTAAATCTGAACCATATTAAATACATTCTCTGTGAGTGCTGTAGAGGAAAAAATAGATAAGATTTCTTCTGGTCTGTAGTCAATAGTGGAATATAGACACTCTTTGCTTCCCCAACTCTCTGGCTTGCCTTCGCTGCAAGCAAAAGGCCAGGAAATCTATCTTTAGTTGTTGTTAAGAAATGGGAACCTCTGTCTTTAGAGCCATAAATTAATTGGATGAGAAATCCAGGTGGGCCTCGACCTTGCGTGGACGTGGACACAGTGCGGCCAGTGAGTAATGTGTCCGGATGTCCGGCATGAGGCGCATGTGATCACTGTGTGTTTTGTGTGTGCTGTGCCCTGATTGGCCATGTGTTCCTAACTTCATGTGGCGTCTGCCTTTATGGTGTTTTGGGAATGCAAGCTCCCCTCCGGCCGTGTGTGCTTTATTGGGGCCACTCTCCTTGGATCATTGTGGTGCCACTGCACCTATCTGTGGGATTGATCTGTGATTTCTTGTTTGTACGTTTGTCTGCTGGTTATGTGCCACCCCACCTGTGACCTGTCAATTAGTGACCTCGGGCCAGGGTCTCAGGGCCTGCCTAACTATGTATTTCTGAGTCGGGGTTGACGTGGAGTTCACAACAGGTGAATTTGTCAATAAAGATGTGATTTTGGTTTTCTACATGAATGTATTGTTATTCATATTGACATCAGCTTTTTCAAATTTACACCTCACATGTGGAATCAATCAAGGAAATAGGGTGATAACAAAGGAGATCTGATCCGTTGCCCTTTTTAAAGATGGGAACAATAATAAAATTTGACCAGGATTTAGGTGGACCAATGGCAGTGGCACTTCTTAGCATGTTCGTGATAAGTGGGGCCCAAAGATCGATATTAATACTAAATATTAGTTTACGAAGGAATCCTTTTTTTGGTTAAAACAATTGGAGCGATAACAGCTTGACAGTGGTGTGCTACCTTTCCCAGTTCCAAGGAAATTACCATAGGATTATGGTCACTGAGGCCATTCTTTAATATTTGAAATTTAGTGACCTTATCATTGTGATGCATTGGAAGAGCAATTCGATCAATAAGACTACTTTGTCCTCTGCCCAAATAAGCAACATGGCCATATGATGGTATTGTGATGAGATCAATGGCAAGGGCAAGCAAATGTTTTGTCAAGATAGCCACTTCTTCATAGATTTGGAGCAGTTCTGCTCTCTCCAGTTCATGCAATGCAAGTGAGCAACTTTGCTTGCTGTCTTGCGTTGGGTCAACTCTTTGAAAATCTGGGCCTACGAATCAGCATCTCCTACGGGTGAAACTTGGAAGTGAAACCTAGCGCAGATGCACAATGCTTTTGACACTGTGCAACCCAGAGCGTGTGGAAGTAATATTAAGACATGTTACTGCATTGTTCCTACTCAAACAAGGCCTTCCTCCACCCAAATGCGTAGAGCAGAGTTGTTTTTTTCCTTTTGATGAGCTCCCACAATTTAAATTTCAAACAAAAAATAATTCCTCAGTGTTTTTGGTAAAAGATGAATGATCGTATATGCTGGATATTGCCATGTTGTGTAGCAACACCAACCTTTTACTTTTTAGTGCCAGTTCCGAACGTCCTAAATCCTCCAGTTTGATGCCCTAGTAATAAAAGTTTGTCATGATAGTTTTCACTGCAGTATTTCTATAGTGGTTTATGATAAACTTCATGTCGACCAGAAAATGGAGTAATATCGCTTTCATTGTATTGCTCTTTGATGCAATTACTTTCGGAATTCACTTCTCTTTGTTGTGTAAAGAAATTAAAGTTGTACGACACTGTGAACAAATGTACACATACTCCAGTGTTGTTTTATCTACAAGCCTGTGAATATAAGGAACCCATGGAAAACGGAAGTATATGGTATGCTATACCATTCATTGTTATATTTTCCCAGCAGGTCTCATCAAAAACCATGAAATGTGACAATAGTTAAGCTTCTGTTTATTCTGCTTTTGAGTTGGGGCAGGAAGGGATGTGTTTAATAGTTCCTGGCAAGAACACTAGCATTCCTGCCAAGCATTTTACAACAGCTTTGAAAAATTAAATATAAAAGTGCACTGGGGGTGCTGAGCAAATATTCCAGTGGCATTATAAGGGTCCCATGGACCCTGATATATGGACAGAATGTGTCCACTTATCTGTTGCTTGGGGAGTAAAAGGCAGCTATAACTCTAGTGTATACTGTGCAACTGCACCGGCTGCACTAGTAAATAATTTGCTTGAAAGACAGGTTCTTTCTACCTTTGTATGAATGTGACATAGAGTGGCGCTTTTTATGTTAATTCAAATTCAATTATTCTTTCAAATTTGGTTGATAGTGCACAATATGTGACTTCAGTTTCAGCAGAAATCTTTGCTAAAAGTCGCGAGATCACTACGGGCTGACGCTAAGACCTATAGAAGGCAAAGGCAATCATTTCGGTGACTTCTGCAGACAGAGGTCAATAACTCGTTCTCCACACCAGCACCACAAGCACGCTTATTAAGAATAGCAAATATGAGTCTGTATTAAGAAAACTGGCCCTTTTTAACTGGAAATGAGCTGTACTTCTCCAATACCTCAATTATTCTCCCAGTTTATTGCAGGAAACATAGAAGTAGTCAGTTCAGTCTAGTTTTCTAGTTTGTATTCTGGGCATGGGCATATCACTAGTCTTCTCACACCCACAGATCCAGGAATTTAAAATTCATAAAAGTTAAAAAGGTGTTAGTAACTTTTGATTCCTCAGCTGAGCAAAGAGTTTCTGTCTCAGCCGGGCACAGGCTTACATTATTAATTTGACACTGGGCTGGTATTTGACCTGGGCACAGATCTTCAGTCTGACCTAGTCACGAGTATGCAATCTGAGTTGGTCAAGGGCCTAAAGTCTCAGTTCAACGTAGGGCTGCAGGATGAGCTGGGTACAGGTCTGCAGCCAAAGAAACGCACTGGGCTTGCTGTTTGATCTTGCCACAGAGCCTTAGTCAGAACTACACACAGACCTAGAGCTTAGGCACAAGCATGAAGTCTGATCTGGGCACAGGCCTGCAGTTTCTTCTTGGCACAGACCTGCAGTTTCAGTTTGCTAACAGGTCTGCAGTCTGCGAAGGGTGCAGGTCTACAGTAAGAGTTTGGTGCGCGGCCACAGTCAGAGTTGGACACAGACCTGTTGTCAGGGCTGGGCATGGGAATGAAGTCTGAGCTGAGCATAGATCTACAGTCTCAGCTGCGCACAGAAACAAGTCAGAGCTGGGAACAGGACTGATTATGAAGATGGCCAGAAGCCTGCAGCCTCAACTAGACACAGACAAGCAATCTGAGCTGTAAACAGACCTGCAGTCTCAGGTAGGCATAGGACTGCAGTTTTGAGCTGAGCACAGGGATATAGTCTCACCTGGGCATAAGGGCTGAAGCTGGAGCTAACTATCGGGCTGCAGCCTGGCTTGTATTGTAAGGAAGTTATATTTTTCCTGCTGGATGCCTTGCCCTTGTGGTAGAGGTGTGTGAAATTCACATAATTTCCATTTGCATAAATATGAGGACTTTCTGGAAAATTTTGCGAAATTATGCACAATTACATGAGCTGCAAAACCAGTATTTAGTGCTTTCTTTTAGTGTGAAATGCATCCTCATGTCTACTTTGACATGCACATTGCACATGACTCGAGCAGCAGCTGCTCTCTTTCTATTCGTTCATGTTATTCCAGTACTCCCACAATATGATTTTTCTCCCCTAATAAATGGAAAATAACACAGTCTCATAATGGCCTAATTTCAGGCATTCCGGTAAAAAGCATAAAGCAAAATGAAATAAAGATTACTCCGACATAACAAATATTTTGTTCAGGCCTACTCTCTAGTACAGACGGTCTCAACATTATTTTGCAACTCTACTTTTCCAAACATCAACAACTTCCTACAAAAGATTGTGTGCCTGGAGCCCAGCTGAAGTGGCCATACATTTGTGGACTGAGTCATTAATTCCTGTTTCTACATTGGTAATAGATTAGCAATGGAGGCAGCCTGTGGTGCTGTCTCTTATGTAAGAAACCAATGTCTAAAATGGGCAAACACCAGCATCTATGATAAACGGCAACATTTAACGTACAGTCCATTGAGGCTATGAACCATAATAAAACTGTTATATTTTACATTTGGACATGCATGTCCAATGTGTTTTCTAATGTTGAAAGTAAAGGGTTTGGCATCTATTATAGATAAGAATGTGTATGCAAAAAGGAACAAAACTCATTTTGTATCAAACATCAGTGCAGGTAAGGTATGGTGCCCAGAAATCCCACATTTGCCAAGACGGTTCTCGTTTTTCAGCATCTGTCCCGGCAAATATCTATGAATTCAGCACATGTCCTGATTTTCAAAGATGGTCAACTAAACACACAGGAAGGCATGTATTAACGTGCACCTCAGCAAGATTAATTAGTAGCCTTTAAAAGAAATGATGTCATTAAATATGATATGGTGTGTAAAAGTTACATTTCATTTATGCTTAGTGCCTCTGTCATCAGTTTTCTAAATTGGTGAGTGTTACCCAGAAATCCATTCTGTGCCCAGGGTCACTGCTAAATTTTAGCTCTCCTTTTATGTTTATGGTGTGCCCCAGTTTTTGGTTTTCAAAATTTGGTCAGTCTCTGCCTCGGTTTACAAGGAGCAATGCATTTTGAAATGTAACTTTATCACATAATACTAATACCTCTTTTTAAATAGATATTTACCCAAAGTGCATCCAGCTCTCAGCACTGTTATGAAACATGACTGCACGGCCTAAGTCAATGGTATCAAGGAGAAAAGGTTGAGTCCGCCCTGCCACACATGTAAACTTTTAAATGCACACATTACATTAGAATCTCTCGAGCGCATGTTCAAACACTGAGCTCCCATACCATTCTAATGATTATTATTTGTGAAACTGACTAGAGGAAAGGACCAATATTCTCGAAGTAGTCTACTACTTTCCAAAATCACTTGAGTTTGCAGTGCTTTATCTCAATGAAAACATCTTTGCTGTGCTGTCTGTCTACTTTACTGCCTGACAAGAAATATTTTTTTTCCAATTAGTAAGAAACAGCATTCTTCTACTTAGGGAAATCAGTGATCAGTTTTAACCATCTTTTAAATGACAGATTGATTGCACCACCAAGACCGCATTTGTTTGCAATTTGTTTTTATTTTGATATTTTAGGTTATGGTTGTTATGAAACATAAATGCATTTGTAAAGGTAATCAATAAATGTGTAGGAGGAAGAAGCCAACAACAAAAGTGACTTAAAATGTTTACAAATCTTGTGTAAACTCGATTTCTAAAGCAGAGCTATTTACATTTATTCTGACATGGATAAGTAGTTACTGTTTGTGACTAATTTGCAACATGAAAAAAGATATCATCTGGAGGGAAATGTTGCCCTTATTAGTTCTTCTAATTTTATTTATTAAGTCTGGGTAGAATTTCTAAAACATAAATCGACTTTTCTGCTTTTTAAAGACACAGGCAGATGTCCCAACATTTTGCACTGGGTTTGCTTCACAAAAGTGATGCAATCCAGTACAAAGGGGCAGATTTATGAGCCCCTTGTGCCTCATTTACACCGCCGTTGCGTCACTTTTGTGACGCAGCAGCTGCGCAAATCCTGCGCCATGCTGCGGGGTATTTACAACGTGACGCATCTGGGAGATGCGTCACTTTGTAAATCCCTGCGCCTGAAGTAGGCGTACCTGTGCAGGGGGGGGGCGTTCCGTCGCAGGAACGCCTCCTAAAAGTTGCTGAGTGAAATCTACAAGATTTCACTCAGTCACTTTTGAGCCAATGCTGCGTCAAAACCCTGCGTCTGCTTGAAGCAGGCGTAAGGATTGACGCAGCATTGTAATGATAGGGCACCCCCAAGCCTTGCTGGAGCTGCATCGCGCTTACGACGCAACTCCAGCAATGCGCCGCCCTTCCGCCATCAGATGCGTCACGCATCTGTTTATCCTTGCGCCACGATGCGCTGCATTGTAAATGCGGCGCATCTATTGTGGCGCAAGGGTAAACTTTCGTGACGCATCTTTCCTGGCGCATCCCTGCTGATTTGCAGGGATGCGCCAGGAAACATAAATCTGCCCCTAAGTATTTATTTTGAATTTACTATCCTGATCAAATTGCAATTTGCGCTGGAAATTTGCCTGTAAGTAATGCAATGCAGTGTTTTGCATCACTTTGCATCAAGGGAGAATGCCATGGGTAGTACATGGACATTCGCTTGCAACCACCCATGTTTTTTTATGTAAAACCCTATCTACTATCAATATTAGGGAGGGGTTTGCCCAAAATAAAAAAATGCATCTTCGAGGAAGGGGTGAAAAAGAGGAAAGTTTTTTTTTCTCAAAACCTTTATAGTGCAGCACACATCTAAAGTGGGAAAAGTTGTAAAGTTTGTCTAAGCAAAGCATTTCGTACTGGAAGGGTAGCCTTCCAGTAAAAAATTAATGCTAGACATGACACAGACACCTGTGCACTATGGTGGAAAAGTGTGTGTATGGCTGTAGGCAGCCTGATTGTGCGCCAGTCTCAGTCGCTATGCAAACAGTAACGTAGTTAAATAATTGCTTATTTTAATACAAGGTGAAATTTGAAAGTGCATCATAAGAATCTCATTTTCTCTATGGCTTGGCTTCCGTGTATGAATATGTCATCAAGTCTGGCTGTACATAAATGTGGTGTACTCAGCCAATCAACATCTTTCATCCTATTTTGTTTAAGTGCATGTAATCAAACCAGTTCCTACAAAAGAAACCCATCATTTTCACAATTCTAACATATACATGTAAAGGCAGGAATTCAAACATTCTGTTTAACTCTATAGTCAGAAAAAATATGTTCGGGTGTGCTGACCTACTGAAAAGGTATCAAACAACTTGGCACAATGGCAAATCGTGCATCCCACACTGTCCCATGTCACAAATTTCTGGTGCACACTCTAGTCTCTGCCTATTATTCTGCTCTTTAATTAAATCATTCAGAATAAATATTATTGTGATATTTGAATCTATCTTTTAAGAAGTGCACTAATTTAATTAGAACATCCCTCTTCTGTTAAAAATCCCCATGCTGCGGGCATACCATTGCTTCCGTTCACTGTCTGCCAAGAACGTAGCCCTTCGCACAATGCAGCGCTACTCACTCACTCATCTAGCCATCACCTAACAGAACTTATTCCATTGTGCATAATAGTATGTGAACAAAGGCAAAGCAAAATAAAACTCTGAATTCCTTATACAGGCATTGAAATGCAACAATAGACAATGATGCCGCAAGGGTATTTACCAAAAATGATCAGATCAGTTTACATCCTATCTCAGTGCAGTGCACCATCATTCCTTAATTGCAGATAAGGATCATAAGGCAATAGTGAAGTATTCTGGGTTTAGAAACTGACCCAAATTGCTTTTAGCAATATTTTTACAACCACAAACAATTTTCCGACACAAAAAGTTTAAAGTAAATAGCTTTATGTAAATAAAAATTCTATTTTAATAAATAGAAAAAATGCTAATTTTCATGAAATATTTGAATAAATACAGGAATATGCAGCATTCCCTTTGAAATATCTGTCCTTTCTGCTATTAGCATGAGGTTCTGGTGAGCAAAGTGTGTTTAAATGCAAAGTGTGTTTAAGACTGCAGTACCACCTCCTGTCTACAGGGGCAGAGCTGAGCACAAATATAAACACACTTGATGAAACACAGGTCCCCACAAGGCAATTTTTTAAAAAGTTGTAAAAATTGACACAGATGTTCCTGAAGCTATTTTTTATTGTTTAGAAGACATTGCCTTGTGGGGACCTGGGTACAGGTCCCCACAGTGCACTCAGGTCCCCACAGCGTGAGTGTGTTATCACACCCAAGTCCCCACAAGGATAGTAACACAAACCCACACACACACACCCCTTCACACACACACACACACTCACTCTCTTTCTCTCTCTCTCTCTCGCTCTCTCTCTCTCTCTCGCTCTCTCTCTCAGATTTACTCTTGTCAACAATAGGAGCCATTTTCAGGAAGTTAACAGAAGAGATGTACGGGAATGAATTTCTTTACAGTGAAAATCTCAGTGGAGATTACAAATAATAAATGTGTAATTTTAATTGCAGTAATGCAATGGCGTATCCTATGTCTAATTGCCCATTATATAGAATTACACATGCAGCCTGCCTTCACATCTTCAAGTGGATGCATATAGCGATTTACAACATTTTCCAGAAATACTCCTAGAAACTTGGGACTGTCACAGGTTTTCAGGAGCAATTCAAATTTTGCTATCGAACATAGAACTAAACCTGTAAGAGCTTTTAAGATTATTTTTAAACAAATTAAGCCCTGTATTAGCAAATTGAAATTCCACTTAAAAAAAATATTTAGAAGAACCTGGTATTCCTGCAGGGGCGTAACACAGGCCCCCGCAGCCCCCGCGGTGCGGGGGGGGCCCCCACGCTCCAGGGGCCCCCTCACTGTCACTGGGTCACCGTCTTTGGGAATCGGAAAAAAATGGTTATAATAAGTTATATGGTGCTTGGACTTAGTGCTCAAAACTGCGCGCTCGCCGCACGCACGGTCTGCCTCCTCGGGGCCCCCACCACGCTCCATTCAGGGGCCCCCTCACTCTCGGAGACGGGCAAAACTGAGAGCATGGCACGCACGGTCAGCCTCCTCGTGGCCCTGCCCCCACGCTCCAGGGGCCCCGACCCCTCACTCTGGGCTGGCCGCTGGCAGACTCACTGGCGGCGCGCAGAAGTTGTTGTTACGTCTGCGCGCCGTGTGCGGTTCCGCGATTTTCCGGGTGGGTGCGGGGCTTGTGCCATTGTCATGCGCATTGTAATTTTAAAGTGCGCGTGACTTTGGGTTCGGCCGCCGACTCGAGGTGCCACTGCCAGGACAGGTCAGAGCCTAGAGAAATTAATTTATAGAAAGAATAGACGAGCAGAGCAGTACTACTAGCCCCCCCCCTGCCTGGTGGCTAGACACTGGACTCTCTCGCCGACGCCAAGTGAACTAGTGGAGTCGCCCTGTGTCTTCTGCTGCCCGCCCCGCCGCTCGCCTCCTCCGAAGCTGCACTGCAGGCCAGCCAGGCCTAAGGAGGTGAGAAATAAAGAGGGAGGGATAAATAAAAGAGAGAGAGCGCGGCCCTATATACGGCGCTTTGAAGGGCCACACACTCCATGGGCTGCGGGCCGGGCCCTTCAGATATAGAGAGAGGTGGAAAGAACGAGAAAACAGAACCCTCCCTAGAACGGTGCCCATAAGGGGCACACATTACATGTGATTCCTTACAGGAATATTATACAGCGAGAAGGCAGGAACCTCTACCAGACCTGGACAGCAGGTCCGGTCACGCGTTACAGGGCTGCGGTGATCTTTAAAAGTAATATGCAGAGGGGCCTGCGCAGGCTGCGCTGCAGGCAGAGGGGCCGTGCGCTGCAAGCAGAGGGGCCTGCGCTGCAGACTGACTGAGGGGTTGTGCGCTGCAGGTAGAGGGGCCTGCGCTGCAGGCAGAGAGACCGTGTGCTGGTGGGAGGGAGCCCAGAGCCTTCCACAGACCGTGCTCAGTGGGGCCTCAGAAAGTGCCCTGAACTAACGAGATGGGCCGGCCCCGTCGAAGTCAGCAAACTCAGAGCAGCAGGGCCCTGGGGGCCTATATGGTCAGTGCACTGAGGCCCAGAGAGGAGCCTCGGCGCTATGGCAATGCGGATCTTTCTTGCCAGTCTCCTAGCTCGGTGGTAAAGGCTGGCACATTCTGATGGTTGCACGCGACTGTCTTGCTCGGCTGTGACCACTGGGCCGGAGGAATTTTCCCACTTGCCCTTCCCGTGTAATATTCATTTCCCACGCACTAACGCATGTCTAAAGTACCACGATCTTGGCAGAGACGCGACAGGCAGCGGACTGGAAAAAACAGCTATTGGCTCCATATCATTGATTTAATAATTTGTTGCTTTTAAATATCGAGCATTCTGTTTAGATGATGTCAAGTCCCCTACATTAACAACAGAAAGTGAAACAAAATAAATCTGCAGTGGAGTGGCAGGGGGCATGGGGCCCTGCCACTCCACTGCAGATTTATTCTGTTTCACTTTCTGTTAGTTATACATTTGTGCTAGGATGCGCTTTCCTTCTATGCTCAAATTCAATCTGTCAATCATGCTTAATTGAAGGTCGTACAGCCAGGGCCGGCTCTAGGGCAGTGCGATCGGTGCCACCGCACCGGGCGTTGACTTGGGGTGGGGGTGCCCTGTTTGCAAATATATTATGGCTTCGCCGTTCCGTGCCTCCAGTATTTTTCAGACCTCATTACAAATTTCAGGATAACTACAGTGATTAATGCTCTTCCTGGAGAAGAGAGAGCAAGAGGAGTTTTGTCTAGTGGAAGTTCGACTCCTCCTAAGGTAGCTCAGCAGGTTAATATTCCTGCTGCTAAGAACGTCTGCAATGCAGATCACGAAGTGCATATAATGTCAATAGGTCAATGGGTTACTGCTTTTGTCAGAGAGATCTTCTTGATACTTGCAGTTTACAAGTTAAAATCCTAAAATGGAACAATGAGCTATTAACTGTCTTTAAAGAGGTGTAGCAAACTGCAAGGTGTGTATATTAGACCTACATGTTTTTTTGCCCTGTCTTTCCTTAACCTAATCTTGCAAAATGGGTTCAGTTGGGTAGAAATGAATTATTATTATTAAAGAGAAACCCTAACAATTAGTGCTATGTTTTTAAATTCTGAATTTGTGCTTTTCCAGACCAAGGACTCCTAAGCTATACTACCTACCAGCATGGATGACATTTGACTCCCACATCTTGTAATCCTCTATCTTATTTAACATTTCCTATACACTGATTGATATGTGTGATTGTCTCTGTTAAATGTGCGTAAAATGTAAAGTGCTCTGATAATTCACACTGGTATGAGGGGCGCTATAAAACTAAATGAATCTGAGAGACTGGTGTTGGAGACTTGAGGAGCACTGTTAAAGGGTGGTTGTGAGGGAATCTTTAGCAGAGGCGGTCATTGGGGGGGGGCGCCAACAAACATTTTGCACAGGGTGCCACCAGTGCTAAAGCCGGCCGTGCGTACAGCAGGCCTGGTTCTAGAGGGTGGGCCGGGTGGGCCAGGCTCACCCAAAATGAGCCTGGCCCCGCCGCCCACCCAAACATGAGCCTTGCCCCTCGCAGTGAATCTGCCAACGATGCACAACAACAATAAAACAAATTCAGATAACTTGAGATTTACGATCCTGCTGCAGAGCAACCACGTGTCTGTTGGTAGTTTTTAAATGCTGATAAACTGAATTTTATGAGAATAGCTCAGTGGGTTACTGCGTTTGTCACAGAGATCCTCGTGTTACTTGCAGTTCAGAAGTTACAATCCTAACATAGGACAGTGACCAATGAACTGTCATCAAAGAGCTGCATACAAACTTCGCTTTTTTGTGTTGTGATATAGTTAGAACTTCTCCAGTCTTTCATCATTTTAATGTTACTAAAAGGAGTTTGTTTGGGCAGTTTTACATTTTTATCAGTAAAGCCAACCCCCAACCACTGGAGTACTCTTTAGTTTGTGTTTGTGCTTCTCCAGACCAAACCCTCGTAAAATATATTGCCCACCAGGCACCAGTATGGATGACATGTGATTCCTACACCCTGTAATCCTCATTGGCTTATAAAACATTCCCCGTAGACTGAGTTATTGTCTCTGTATAATGTGTGCTGTTATGTAAAGCACTGTGACACCCTACACTGATATGAGTAGCGCTATACAACAAATGAAATGGATATGAGAGAGGGGCAACGGAGAGATGAGGGGCACTGGTGGAGGGTGACAGTGAGGGAAGCAGAGGAGGATGTCATGGGGCATGGGGAAACTACAGAGAGATGAGGGCACTAGAGGAGGGTTGCAGTGAGGGAATCCGAGAAGGAGGTCATGGGGTGGGTGGGGGGAGCTATGGAGAGAGGAGGGGTGCTGGTGGAAGGTGGCAGTGAGGGAATCTGGGGGGGACGTGGGGGGACTACAGACAGATGAGGGGCACTGGTGGAGAATGGCAGTGAGGGAAGCCGAGGAGGAGGCCATGAGGGGGAGGGGCTATAGAGAGATGAAGGGCAATGTTGGAGGGTGGTAGTTAAGTTATCTACAGATAAAGAGGTCATTGGTGGTGAGCCAAAAAAGAGCACTAAAGCCGGCCCTGTCATGGCCTTTCTGTTTTCCTTTATTTAATTAACAGTCAGGTGATTAGGACAACTTTGGAACATACTTTAAAGTGCGTGCTAATTACATTCACTGCTGTATTCAATTTTTTAAGTTTGAAGATGATTTTATTATTGTTTTCTGCTGGGAAATGAAAGTGGAACTGGATGGTGGCTGATATTGGGCTGGGGCCCAAGGTCAGCTGTGAGATAAGGTGCAATGGAGAGGGGTGGTAGAAAAGTGGATAATCAAGCCTGTAAGGGAGCGTGCTGCAGAATCAGGGGTCAGGTGGAGGTAGTAATGAAGAGGGATTCTGCCTGAAGGCTCGCACAGAGGGAGCCTGAGTAGTGTCACTTGCCTCATACTCCCACCTTAGAAACCTCCTCTTCCCATCAAAGGGACATTACATGGAAAAAAACACTTTTTGAGAGTGATCTTTTGTTGTTGTTTCAACTGTTGTCCTGCCTGGTATTGAATCCTCTTGTTCCAGCCTGAACAGCCGCCTCAGTTCACGTCACAGAGCGCTCAGAAATGGAGGTAGACGTGTATTTACAGTCACTCAGGGCAGCTTGTAAAATTCTGAGCCCAGTTTGCTGCTGCTAGGGCGTGCTTGATGGACTCTGGCATTTGTGTCTGTTCCTTCAGGCTCCCGAGATTTCAGCAAGAGTTTGGCCACTTTCCCTTCCTATACACATTCTGCATAAGTCTGACAGGCCAGCCCTTGATGAATTGGGGCATTTAATGTGGTGAGAACAGGGGGCCTCTGCATGCAGACATTCAGGCCAGCGAGGAATCCAGAGTAAGATGGGGTAACACAGGCAAGGTGATACCATGAAAGCAGAGAGAGAGGGGGGTGGCGAGAGAGAGAGAGATGGGGAGAGAGAGAGGAGGGGTGAGAGAGAGAGGGGGAAGAGAGAGAGAGAGAATAGACATGTTGATTTCTGGGACATATATAGGGTAATGGCGTGGACGAACATGAAAGATGCAGTATCTGTACAACCAGGATAGCCCCCAACAAGTGTAGGTAGGTGGGAATAGGACAGCATAGGCAAGGCATAACTAGAGAATGCAAGCAGCACAAACCATGGGCCTGAGGCAGGATGACAGCCGAAAGCCTAGGCATGCTGTGACCAAAAAAAGAGGGCCCCCACTCTGCCTATTCCTTACATTTGAAACTTGCATTTAGTGCTGTAGAAGTGTGGAAATGCTTTTCATGAAAAGGAATATAAAGTAGGGTTCCCAAAGAAAAATGCCAGCCATGTGTTGTTTAAAGACACTCAAAGACCTCGTCTTGACAGTAAATAGGGTTATCGATAAAAATTTATGTATTCATTTGAAATGGACTTTTCTGTATTTGTTCCCGTTAATTAGCAGTCATGGATCATTCAGGCAGACCTAGAACACAATTAAAAGTGTTTTCTATTTTATATTTGCTGTTCGAAGTATGTCCAGATAAGTGCTGAAAATACAGTTTTAGGTGACTGCTTATTTTTGTCCTGTGTGGGGCATCAAAATAATGAACAGGCAACCCTAACCATAGGAGTAGACTGGAAGTTTGTTGCAGGATCAGCACATTATTTCCTTCACCCTCGATCCCTATCAGTGCCAGAAAAACAATAGTTTAACTTGTACCTGAAACCTTACGCTGCCGTCAATAACATGCTGAGTTACTTCAAGTGTCCGGGAATGAACCCTGCATTCAGACAACTCACTCCTCATTTTCGCCCTTCATTTTTACGCTCACCTGCACTCACAGTAATCACAATGCACTCACACTGGCCACCATGCACTCACACCATTCACCCGCTCACCCTGCACTCAGTCATTACTCTGCACTCGCAATGCACTTGCGCTGTTCACCCTGTACCTCACCCTGCAGTCACACAAGCACACTACTCATCCTGCACTCATGTCACACTTCACTCACCTGTCCCCCTCACTGCTCAATCTGTAATCTCACTCAAATAAGCCCATTACTAACAATGCATTCTTTCGTCCAAATCTGCACTTGCATATGGTCACCTCACTCACCCTGCAGTCACTCCTATTACCCTACTCTCACACTGTTGCATCACTCACCGTGTACTCTTTAATCTATGGCTACTCAGGATCATTAACTTTAAACACTAGGCATAGTATTTTCAGAATGGACGACTCCGTGGAGTAATCACCAAGGTGGGATTATGAACAAAGTATACATCATAAAGGGACCTACATTGATGAGAAACAAAATAGTGTGCATATCTCTCACCTCTTAAGCCATTGCTAAGCCCTGCATCCTATTGCACAATAAGCTGCAGGCAGCCCAGTCAGTGGTCCCCATGCACAACATGGACTGGGAACACTTCTAACATAGCATCAAATTCAAAACAAATACAGCGCCCTTCCAACCACACACCCTACGCATATAGTAGCTTGCTACTCATGTAGGCAAGCGCTTCAGTGCTCCCCATGGGGGTAGTAAGCCCTCTATAAATATAACAATACAATGCATTCAAGACTGCTCCATCCCCTGTCTTCTTGGATCTGTCCTTTAGCTCCTGCCTCCTTGCAGCCGTCCATTCAGTTCATGCCTTCTTGCATCTGCCTTCAACTCCTGCATTCTTCGCTCTCACCATCCTCATCCAACTGTTGAGTGATTACCTCCTCAATCCCATCCCTTCTGCTATTTCCTTCTTGGTTTTTGTTCTGTTTTTTTTACGGAGTTTTATATAGCACAAACTTGTCCCAAAGGTATTGGGGATCAGAGCGCTTTACATAGCACCAGTTGCGTTACATGAGGACACATTCATTTTTGTTAGGCACGGGGACATTAAGCGATTTGCCCAGAATCACAGGATGTTCAGCGTCATTGCCGAGACACAAACCGATTTTTGAGGTCGACCACCCTAGCCGTTAGGCAAACTCCTCTCCTCTCCCCTCTTGTATCTCTCCCTTGAGTAATCACCTTCTTGCATCCATTCCTCCAGTGCCTGCCTTCAAGTATCCCTTACTCCAACTCTCTACATCAATAGTTGGTATGGTTAAGCTACCGTAGTGTTTAATAATAATGCTTTGTATTTTCCTTCCTTTTAGGCAGAATTGGAGGAACAAAACCCACAATTACAATCTTTGTGGTGTACACAAAATATTCGTACTGCTGCCTTCATATTCGTGCTCTCTACTACTACATTGACTTTCTACAATTACATTTTAATCAAAGAAATGAGCAAACAGCCAAGAAAGTATTTAAGCGGTGCTCAAAAGTGGCAAATTAAATCAAAACAAGAGCAGTTTAAAGGCAAATTTATGAAAATTGACTCTATGTTTAGGTGTCCAGGTGATCATGGCGCATCATCATCTCATGCATCATTAGCGGAAGGCGATGCAGCTGCATCATCAACAGGAGACAAAGCAGCATTGCCACATTCCCAATTGGTCCCACCACATGACAAAACATTACAGAGCTCTGATCAAACCGCAGATGTACCTTTTAGCATTGAAGCACCAGTAATGCAGGTAACAACAACTACTGTAGGAAACAGAGAAAGTAAAACAGCTGTGTCAGCAGTGCCTCCATCTATTACAGGAGTCAGAGAAATTGCAGGTACAGCAGCTAGGCCGACACTGCTACCAGTGACTGAAGGAAGCTCAGAAACTGAGAATACACCATCAGCAGATGTATCTCTGAGTCTAATATTACAAACAAGTGAAGGAAGTGCTGAAATTGTAAGTGCACCAGATGGATCACTGCTGCTACCAGTAGCTAAAGAAAGTGAAGAACCTACACATGTGCTACTTGTGTCTGAAGTATTGCCAAACATTGAAGAAGAAACTCAAGACATTATGAGTAAGGATGTGGAATTACATTTAGAAGAACTAGAATCAAGCAATACCCAGTTTTGCCAGGATTTGTACCAGAGTGATAGAGGGAACTTTTTAGACAAACCTTGGCATGATGCAGAGTTACGAAGGTTTGTCATTAGAAGTGGCCCATGCAAGCCTAGAGGACCCTTCCCACGAGATAATAAAAATAGGTGCTTTTCCACAAAGTACTATTACAAGGAAAATAGGACTGGAGATAAGACTCCAAGACTGTGGTTGTGCTACTCTTTAAAAATGGACAGTGCATACTGTGAACCTTGTTGGCTTTTTGGAGATAGAAAACTTTCATCCTATCAGCAAGCATGGGCTAATGGTATAAAAGATTGGCAAGGCATGTCTCGAAAAATTAAAGAACATGAAATGACGCGCTCACATTTAGCTGCTTGTGCTGTACATGGAAGATGGAGGCAAGACGAGACGATTGATACACAACTAGAATCAGACTACAAAGAGCAGGTGAACTATTGGACACAAATTCTGAGTAGGACCATCGATGTTACACTTCTGTTGTCAACTTGCAATTTACCTTTCAGAGGACATAGAGAAAAACTGAAAGAAAAAGATGGTGGGAACTTTCTGGCAGTCATTGAACTTTTGGCCAAATATGATCCTGTTTTAAACCATCTGATTACAACAGAGAGTAGAGTTAAATACTTGAGTCCTGCTATTCAAAATGAGCTGATTGAAATGCTTTCGAATAAAGTGCAAAGTGAGATAGTAAGTGAAATAAAAAAAGCACCATTTTACTCTGTTATAATGGACACAACACAAGACATTAAAAAAGAAGACCAATTAAGCCTGGTTATCCGATATGTAACACTGTGCCTTAATACTGATGAAATTCCAACTGAAATCAAAATTAATGAAAGCTTTGTTGGTTTCTATAAAATTACAGACCAAAGTGCTGAGGGGATAGCAACAGAACTTGTAAACCTTATAGAGGACAAAGGCCTAGTCCTTAATAAATGTAGAGGTCAGGGATATGATGGTGCCAGCACAATGAGTGGTATATATAGTGGAGTGCAAACCAGAATACGACAGAAAGAACCCAATGCAGTCTATGTACACTGTGCTGCTCATAATCTAAATTTAGTGTTGAATGATGCCTGCATGCACATTCCTGAAATTGCAGAATTTTATGACATTATACAGAAATTATATTTATTTTTCAGCCAAAGCATCAAACGGTGGGAACTTCTTACCATTACAAAAGAGAGCACAACTCATTCAAAGCCAACACTGAAGAGACTCTGTCCAACACGTTGGGCATCCAGGCATGATGCTCTCCATGCTGTACGCTATCGGTTTATGGACATCATGAAAGCACTCACTACCATTTTACTGCAGTCTAAAAAGGTTGAGGAGCACGCAGAAGCTCAGGGTCTTAGGAAGTGCATGGAGACTTTTGAGTTTGTGGTAATGGTTGTAATCCAGTCCAAAGTGCTGGAGACAATAAATATTGTGTCCAAACTGCTTCAGTCTACAGATCTGGACCTTTTACAAGCATCAAATATGTTAAGTAGCGCAGCGATTACGTTTGCCAGTTTCAGAGAACAGTTTGAAGATGTTAAAAGCTCAGCGTCTTCACTTGCAGCCGCATGG
Organism: Triturus cristatus; assembly: GCF_964204655.1. Taxonomy (NCBI): domain Eukaryota; kingdom Metazoa; phylum Chordata; class Amphibia; order Caudata; family Salamandridae; genus Triturus; species Triturus cristatus. The sequence continues at coordinate 632,548,325 of NC_140589.1, read as the reverse complement.
GGAATTCAATTGCATTTTACACAAAAACGACCACGACGCAAAAAAAAGTACTTCGATGAACTCTGTGAAGACCAAAGACTGTGCAATCCTGAAGACAATTTTAAGGTGTCTGTGTTTTATGCTAACATAGATATTGTTGTAAATCAGATACAAACTCGATTTGCGGGTATGAACACCATAATCCAATGCTTTAATTTCATGATGCCCTCAGAAATGCTCAGCGCTAGTGAGGAGGAGTTGTTTGAAGCAGCCATGACCCTGGCAGCTCATTACGAAAAAGACTTGTCCCTAGAGTTTCCACAACAACTCATCGCTTTCAAAGCAGTGTTGAAAGAACAAATACAACTTATCTCAAGTGGCACAATAAAGGATCTGGCTGACCTTTTATTTTTGAGAAACCATGCAATTCTGCCCAGTGTTTTGGATGTTGCAACAGCACTGAAACTTTTTCTAACAATTCCAGTTACTGTAGCCAGTGCAGAAAGGTCCTTTTCAAAGTTAAAATTAATCAAAAACTATCTCCGAAGCACAATGACGCAGGAAAGGCTGTCGGGGCTTGCAACCTTAAGCATTGAGAGTGATCGAGCAAAAAAAATAAATGTGAAAGCTTTAACAGAAGAGTTTGCACGAAGAAAGGCAAAGAGGCAAACATTCTTTCAGTCAAGTACATCTCTCCAATTCAGTGAACCAAGCAGTAGTAGCCTTCAGCCACCAGTCTAATTTGCCAGTCACTCTTCCTGGTGTAAGCAGTCTTCGGCCTTGTGTTCACTCTTTAAGTATTGTTTTCTGCTGTACCAGCCTTCAAACTCTGCAATACATTTCATCAGGCTCCTGCAAGTACTGTTCCTACTTCAAGTCTGATTTTCTAAATATATCTGCTTTGAGTTCCATGAGGAAGCAGTAAGTAATATGGTATTCTGCCAGTATATCATACTTTAAATATTGTTTGCTTATATATAGGCTACCTCAATATTCTGAACATACGTTTATAGAGGCAAGAAGAAATGTATTCAGGTTAACCTGACAAATATACACCCCCTTGACACTTTCTTTTGCACAGACAAAAGGGCATTATTTGAGTAAACAGCTTTGTTTATTTTGCTGCTGAGCTTGTTATTGTTTTGTGGGGGCCACTTAAATATTTGTGCCTTTATGCACAAACTAAAGGGGCATACTTTGTCGAAACTGGTTTAATGTTTATGCTCCTAAACTTATTGTTTTTATCACTCACGTTGAAATATTTGCACCTTTATGCACAAATAAAAGGGGCATTGTTTGACTGGACGGGTTTGATATTTATGCTGCTAAATTGTTATTACTTTACCAGGCACTTTGAAATACTTATGACTTCGTGCACAAACAAAAGGGGAATTAGTCTGACTAAATAGGTTTAATTTATATATGCTGCTATCTGCTGTACTTGTTACTGTTTTGCTAGTCACTTTGAAATATTTGAGCATTCAAAAAGGGAATTGTTAGTTTAAACTGGTTTGATTGTTGGATGCTGCTGTAGTTATCAGTCACTTCGAAATATGTGTGCCTTTATGCACACACCAAACAGGGAATTGTTTAACTAACCTGGCTTCATTTTTGCATATTGCTAGACTTGTTTGCACTTTGAACATATTTTCACCTTGATGCAAGAAGAAAGTTGGATTGTTTTACAAAACATGCTTGATTTTTGTATATTGCTGGACTGGTGATTGCTCTATTGTGCACTTTGAAAGTATTTGCACTTTTTCTTTTGCTTTACCAACTACAGTTTGTATATAGATTGTCATTAGGTACTTGCTGATAGGGTTTGTTTTTATTCTACATGCAGTGTTATTTATGGTGTTGCTTGCACTTGTCTGTAATACGTCTACCTTAAATCTTGTATTTAGCATTGTTTACACTACAGAAATGATAAATCAAAGCAGACAAACATCTGCATCAATGTTCTGAAGCATCCAATCAGTTTTCTTCCTCAGCATTGTGTGCCTGCCTGTTTTGCAGTGCTTACTAATAAAGTCATTATGATTGAAATTGCTTCCTCAGTACACGTTATTATCATTCACACCCCTTGACAGTCGCTAGTGTGTGGCATGCAGATAATTCACCAGTCTACTTCTCTTGACTTTCGCAGTCTACTGAGTTATTGCTTGTGTACTTCTCATGTATATTGTCACTTGAGTTTTTATGGAATTTCATGTTTAGGTTGGTCTTTCAAAGTTTCAAGGTATTGTCAATTCTATTTGAGACCCTTCATAGTTGTTCTTCGTTCTTCAGCCATAGTCATTTCCTGAGATAATAGGATCGCTCCTTGGCATTGTTCTGATTACTGCCTCAGTTAAATAATCTGCTTTTGACAGTATTGTTACAAATGGCGTAGCTTGTATGCAAAGAGTGTTTCCCACTTTCTCATTAGAACTTAGAGAAAGACAATATGGAGGCATTTCATTTAAATGTTGGAGGTTTCAAATAAAAAATGCCCGATTTCTGGGTGGTAGGGCAAAGTGGTAGATGATGGGCCGCGCCGCCGGGGGGGGGCCTCCATGTGCTTTGCAGGGGGGCCCCCTCAAGTTTCGTTACGCCACTGTATTCCTGGGATTGCAGCACTGTTTTGTTACAGTGAAAATGTAAATCGTTTCAAGTGCATTTCAATAAAAAGCTAAAGTTGAAACAGACTCTAAGGGGCTGATTACGAGTGCAGCAGTCTTCAGATCGCCGCACTCATGGTTGTGCAGCAGTGGCGGTCCACCGTCTGTCAGATTCCGACTTTCAAAATACTGCCGGCAGTGGACCGCCGCCTGTGGCAGGAAATCTCCATTCTCTAGTGGTGGCGTGGCGGAGGGACAATGTAACATGCTGATCGGGACTGGTGCAGTCCTGCTGAGCATATTACCAGTTCCTCCACAGCCAGCCATTTCATGGCATGCTCCCCACCATGAAAAGGCTGGCGGTGGAGGAACAAAGGGGGCCCTACAGGCCTTCCAAGCCCCCCGCCATAGGGAGGCATTAAGGGGGGCACAACATGTGCAGCCCTCTCTGCTATCATACGCAGTTCCAGCACGGCATGGACGGTGCTGGACCATTTTTGCCATTCCCATTGCAGTGCCTGTTTTACTGGCACCGCCATAGGAAACGTAAAAAGACTGTCCATCTGCACGAGAACAACTCGTAACCAGGCAGGTGGTCTTTGTGTGGCTTTGTTGCAGTGGCGCTGGCACAGAGCTGGCACAATTGCGCCAAAGCCGTTGTCAGCCCAAGTGTCACATATTGATGATAACTCACATATGTTGAGAGCTAAACAGTCACTTTAAGTGTTTCGCGCTTGGAGCTGCGAGCGCTGGAGTCAGGGTGCAGCTCGGTGAACGGTGCTGTGCGGAGAGCCATGAGTGGTGAGCCCGGCCACTGACAGCAGCACTACCGCAGCACTACCTCAGCACTACCACCACCTCCGAACAATGGGCGGATGGGTGGCTAGTGCGTTTCCCTCTGCTCATGTCATCTTTGGTGCCGGTGTTGCTGCAGAGGAGCCACTGAGGAGCACGGAGCGAGGTGAGGGAGGCGGGGAGCTGGGCACCGGCAGCTTCTTCCCCTCGCCTTCCCCTCGCTCCGTCTTGCTTGCCTGTGAGTAGGGCCGCAAGTGGTGGGCCCGGCCATCGACAGCAACACTGCCACCACCTCCATAGAACAGTCGGATTAGTAACCAGTGCTTTTCCCTCTGCCCTCACAATCTCTGGTGCCAGAGCAGCTCCCGAGGAGCTGAGGAGCCACTGAGGAGCGAGGTGAGGGAGGCGAGGGAGCTGGTCACCTGCAGTGTCTCCCTTCACCTTCACCTTCCCCTCTTTCTGTTTTTGCTTGCCTGCTCCTGGTTGAAGGTTGGAGCCACTCAAGCAAAGCTCATTTGTGAGGTGAGGAGCTGACTTTTGCTTTGCTTCAATTGTTTCCAGGAACAAGTTTGTTGTTGTCTGCTGTGTTCACCCTGATGATTTTCCACGGTTTGCACGGTCTGTTATTGGAACACTAACTAAAAGCTTGGTGTGAAGGACGAGTGCAGCCGCTGTTAGTTGGCAGTTGCAGAGAGGAAGCTGCAGGGTGGTTCGCGGAAGCAGTCTGACCGGTTCAGGTGCAGCTTACTGCCAACTGATGTGCTCCCACTCGTTCGGCTTGTATAAAGAACGTTACTTACCTGTACACACGAGGTGGGAATTATGAGGTCGGGTAGGGAGCGACCACCTTTCCCTCCTGCTAAGAGGAAAAAAAAACCTACAATCTTCAGCAATTTTAAATAAAATGAAAATGAAACAAGCAGGAGAAAATCGGTCTTTGAAATCATCTACGGTATGCATATTTGGGAAACCAACAAAGTCCCCACCAAAGTTTGAGTTCATAAAAATCCCAACGGGAGCAATTCTGAGGTTACTAACAGATTCATGCAGATTACAAACCCTAATCAAGCCAGTAAGTGAGCCAAGTGCAATTTCCCAAAACCAGGGATTCAGAGAGTCCGACCAATATGAAATGGTGCAAACATCAAAACCAATCGAGGAACCTGACAACCAAATGGGGACAAATAACTGATTTAGAGATGTTAACCATACCCCTAACTACACATTTCCAACAAGAGGACCAAAGTAGCGTGGGACCATTGACTGGAGACACTGAACAACTATTAGCAACGGGGTTGCCACTACCAATTGAAGTGCAAGAAAATGTAAAAAAAGCTAACGTAGTAGGGGATCCAAAGAGTCTGGTTCAAATAAATCAGTATCAACAAGATATTTCTAAAAAAGGAGAAGATTGGCTAAAAACTCCAAGAGATACTATTAACTTACCTAATCTCCTTCAAACTGATATTAATTTGATTCCAAAGGATATGGAGCAAAATCTGGGGCAGGAGAACTTCAAGCAGATCAACTGATCCCAAAATAATCTGGATGATTATATTAAGAAATCGGATAGCCTGCAGCATTGGAGTACACTCTATCAAAAGGATGAACATAACACAGGTTACAATTTACTGAGTCAGGAAATAAGGATGAAGAATAACAAAGCCCCGTATGTGGGTCTAATAAACAACACTCTTCGATAAATAGACAAATCCTGGGAGCACAGGTCTCGGGAAATTGGGACCCGGGGTCAATCTGGGACCTATTTTTTAGAACCTCCCAATTAAGACTAGAAGTCCTAACTTATCAGTCAAACAAAATGGAGGTGCAAATAGACCTTCTTAGCTTCATGGCATCTTCAGTGGCAGGAATTGATCAGAAGATACCCACACTAAACAACCTGGTAATAAAGGCACACGTACTACCAATATCTTCATATACAGACTGCATTGTGCCCCACTGATCTACAAACTGGCCACAATTCCTGAAGTATTGAATACAATAATTGAGGATCTAAGAGGAAATGTATTCACCTCCGGAAACAAAGATTATCAGAGTGAGTGCATAACTGAAAAAATAACAACAAGTAATAACTTAAATGAGGAAAGTAATAAGGATCCAACAGACGTTAAAAAGGAAGATCTAATAGAGGAAACCCCACTCTCTTCACAAATAATATCATTAGCAACTTCACCTGAATTCCAATTATCAAAAAGACAGAGGAAAAAAACAATGGAAAGCAAGGAATAAAGTTAGAAAAGTTACAAAAACAGTACCTCCTCAAGAAGAACTAGAGATAATAAAAACAGGAAATAGTTTAGAGAAGCTAAATCAAGCAAAAAAAGCCACTCAAAAACAAGCAGATAAAGTTGTAGAGGTAACAAAAACATTCTATCCTTTGTTTAATAGGCAATTGCCAGATGTAAGTACAGTAGTATTAAATAAAACCATCAAAGATCCAACAGAACATATAAAACAGGTTGAACCTAAAAAAAAAAGCAAATGGATATGTCAGGTGCTGAGGGAACCACTGAGAAAGTGCAAAGCAAATTACTTCAATCAGAAAAGAAAAGAGCAAAAATTGGGTGTACTACAACGACTCAAGACAACATAGGAACATTAAAACATCAGAAGGAAAGTAAGGCCCCACAAGTTCGGGAAATAGAGGGAAGTAAAAACCACAGCATGTCGAATGGATCAACCATTAAAACAAACTACATTGACTCAGGAGTTAGGCAAACATATAGGTGAACCCTAAGAGCAGGAGCTACCCAATTATATTAATCCCCTGCAAAAAGTAAATATTAAAAATCATGGTCACAAAGAGGGAGGAACACAATTAATTTTTAAACCACAATATAAATCCAGTGGTAACAATGATATCTTGAACCGCGGAAACATCTTAAAATTGTGCAAAGCAATACCGTCACTAGAAAGAATTAAAAGTATTGGCATAGAATCTATTGAATTTCTAGCAAATAAAACCAACAATCAAGAATTGACACTGGTATCCTGGACTCCATCCGCCTCAGTAGATCTTATCATACAAGAATACGATCTCTTTCTGGCCTTGGTAATAAAAGTTACAAGGCCACCCCAACCTTCATACCCAAGTCCGTTTATTTCCCCCCAAAACATCAACAACGGACGGGGTCGGATAATACCCAGGTATACTCAATATTGGAAATCCAATAGGTAAAACAAAGGGACAAACCTCTAAATCTTTAATTGAGAACAAAAGTGAACCAATAGAGGAGCTAAAGTTTGGTTGGCTAACTGCAGCGCTACACGGAGTAAAGGAGGATTGACGAAACCCAAATGATGGTCCCAAGAAGGGGATAACAAGCCCAAGTGGTAGGATTGGAATATGCCCCTGGAATATGAAAGGTATTCAATCAAAGATACAGAGGGGCAGATTTACGAGTTTGGGCGCATCTCTGCAAATCAGCAGGGATGCGCCAGAAAAGATGCGACACACAATTACCTCCCTGCACCACCACAAATTCATCGCATTTACAATGCGGCGCACCGTGGCGCAAGGATAGGGCGATGCGTGTCGTATTCTGTGGCGTAAGGGTGGCGCATTGCTGGAGTCGTGTCGCAAGTACGGCGTGGCTCCAGCAATGCTCAGGGGCGCCCTATGCCTAACATGCTGCGTCACTCCTTATGCCTGCTTAAAGCAGGCACAGTGTTTTGATGCAGCAGGGATGTAAAAGTGACTCAGTGAAATCTTGTAGATTTCACTGCGTCACTTTTACAAGGCGTTCCAGCAATGGAACGCCCACCCTGCGCTGGAACACCCACATGAAACCTAACGCAGGTTTCATGTGGCGCAGGGCTTTACAATGTGACGCATCTCCCTAGATGCATCATGTTGTAAATAACGTGGCGCAAGGTTTATGCCGCCGCTGCGTCACAGAAGTGACGCAACGGCGGCGTAATTGTGGTGCATGGGGTTTGTAAATCTGCCCCAAAATGAGCAACTGACTTCAATGTCGGAACATTTTCAAATTATTTGCCTAGAAGAGATCTGGGTAACATCCTTTTAGATTAGAAGGTTTTAAGGGATATTATATGCCTGCCACGAAAACAAGCAAATACGGCAGATCTTGTTGGAGTTTGGCTACTTTTATTTCAACAGACTTAAAAATGGAAAGTGAGATGGAAGCTCAAAATACACGTGACTGAGTGATAGTTAAAATAAGTTATGAAGATAAACAGATAATTAAAACTCTCTTACTAATAAATGTATATATTCATCCTGATTCCAGTTCAAGAAGAGCAATGGTTAGCAGCTTGAAAGCTATAACATTGCAGCAATTGAATAAGGTCACCCAACCTGTAGTCATCATCACGGGTGACTTTAACTTGAATATGTTATGGTCTTATGTTAGAGATGACGAAGTTCAACAACAGGACTATCTATGGGCAATCCCCAGCCTTCCACTTACACTGGATATTAAGGGAGAAAAGAAAGGGAAAATTGGTAAGAATATTTTAAAAGATTTAGAATCCTTAGGTCTAAGGGTGCTAAACGGGCGGACTTATCAAGCATTGGGTAACAAATTTCAAATAGATTACACAATAGCATCTTTAAACTTATTTCAAAAGATATCATCTTATCAGATTGGAGGATCAAACGGGAGTGATCATAATCAACAAATAATAGAGTTAAACTGAAACTGTGTAAGTCATGGAAAATATATGACGCTTCCAGGAGATATAACTACGGTAAATTATGAGAAACTTTATTGGTCAGAACCCTCCAAAGCATCAATCACAGCAATGGTTGAAATTTGTTTTAAAGGAGATTCTTCTAATGCTATTGAAAAATGGTCCCTCTTTACAAAAAAAATAATCTCAGGCCAGATTCAAAAAGATGGTATTAAGGAGCAGCAGGGTAAAAAGTCACTGGCATTGGTTAAATTGTCTTCTGAATGTTGTTTATTAAAATAGAATCTTAAGATTGGTTAAGAAGCATCCAGGTAATTAATTCTATGGAGATAAATTAAAGAAGATAAATGCAGAAGTAAGCAAATTGACTTGGAAAGACAAAATGCAAGCAAAACAAGCGCTCTGGGCAAAAGCTTTATATACCAGTAAAAAGAATAATGCAAGAGAATTCTGGACATTAATCAACAACATGAATAGATCTAGTTGGACAACTACATCTTCTATAGTTACTGAATCAGAATGGGGCAAGTTTCTACATTCACATTTGAATTTCAACCCAGGCATGGATTTTAATCCCAGCCCAGACAATATACGTAGAATAGAGGATAATGAGAATACCAGCATATCTATAACCAAAAGTCAAGTATGTAAACTTATTAAGAAACAGAGAACCTATGGAGCCCCTGGCCCAAATGGGATTCCATCTGTCTTCTATAAGGAGAATGCATTAATTTGGGCAAATTACCTAACACTAGTATTCAACCAAGCACTGCGCACATCGACCATTCCGGAGTCCTGGATGGGTTCTATAATTTCAGGTATTTACAAAAGTGATGAGTGGTCCATACCAACTAACTACAGATTAATTACGCTGCAAGATATAGAAGCTAAGCTCTTTTAATCAATTCTCCTGAAAGAATTAACAGAGTGGGCAACGGAAAAGCACTTAATCCCTCCAAATCAATCGGGTTTTATACATGGTCAAGGGACGGCAACTAATATTTTAATACTGGGAATATTAATAGAAAAATATAAAGTGAAAAAACAACCGCTATACCTATGTTCCATGGATTTTAAACCAGATTTTGATTATGTAAATAGGCAAATTTTATGGAGGAACCTGGATAATTATGGTATCAGTCCTGGTCTTTTAAAAACAATCCAATTACTATACACTGAGACTTAGACCAGGGTTCGATTAGATAATGGCTCGCGGCTATCAAGAAGAATTGATACATCCCAAGGTCTAAAGCAAGGATGTGTTTTAGCACCGTATTTATTTAACTTATTTTTATCTGACCTAATGGAAATACTAGACAATGAGTGGGCAAACTCACCGAAATTGGCAGATAAACAAATTTCAAATCTATTACATGCCGATTATGTTGTTTTGCTCAGTCAAACAAAGATAGGGTTGCAGCGACTTATAAACAAAATAGCAAAATACTCAATTAAGAACAAGATGGTAATAAATGAAACAAAAATAAAAGTAATGGAAGTTAGCAATAGGGTATCGACTCATAGTAAACATAAATGATAACTGCAAAGTCGGCAGTTAGAACAAGTGAACTTTTATAAATACCTTGGTATACTGTTTGACGACAAGGGCTCATTTTCACAACATAAAACAGAGCTGACAAAAAGAAGTAATTCTTTACTTTTGGCATTTCGATCACTACAAAGCTCTCTGGGTGGGCCAACCTATCTTCCACTATTAAAGGTTATTAAAGCGAAACTGCTGCCCAGCATTAATATGGAAATGAAGATCTTTGTGGTATGGAATCCACGCTATTGAATAATGCCATAACTAACATTTTTAAATATCTGGTTCGACTTCCGGCTAATGCATCCCTGGCACAGATCCGACTGGAATTTGGATTTTGCAACCAGCAAATTGCAAGGATGGGACAGTATATAAAGGTATGGAAACAAATTAAAACCAACACTTTTAATCCAATGAGTTGTCTACTCTAGCGAGAAATGCAATGGAATCAAACCTCTCATTTTTCTAAATTTCTTCAAACAGCACAAAGAGTTATCAGTACACAAGATTTGGGAAGTGTCACTAACACCACTAATCTTTAAAAAAAATAATAGAAGAACAAAACATCAGTCCCTTCTGAAAGATAAAGAATTATTTCCTAAGCGAACGCATGACTGGATGATAGTGAATGAATATATGATCCTTAAAGCTCAGCCATATCTAGAAATACCTTGGACAGCACAAACAAAAATATATTTATGGAAGCAAGATTTGGATACCTTCCAGGACTAATGCATGCAATGCCTTGGCTGAGACCCACCAAGCCGACTCCCTGCAGTCTTTGCAATCAATGGGAAGAAAATATTCTACATTTGGTTTGTATATGTACATCAATGAAGGAAGAAAGAATGAGCTATTTAAAGAATTGTTTTATTGATAGAGGTGTACGATCATGTAGACAAGCCTTGGTAGTTTGTTTTAAGCCTATGGATATTATAATGAATGCAATTTTACCAAATTTCTGATTTTTGCAAAAAAGAAATTGGAAGTCAGTGACTTGAGCATAGTAAATTTGGAAGCTACTACTAGCTAGAGAAGAATTCTGAATTGCACACGTGAATTTGCATATAAGTAATGAATTTATATTTATAACCGTAAATTATTCCCATTTTAAGATTTGTCTTGTTGACTTGCAATATTGATGAACTAAGCTAGTGTATGTAATGTATTCTCTATTATTCACGGTGGATATTGCTTGTCTATGGTTTAAAATGGATCTCGGATTTATAGTTATGTTTTAATAAGGCTGTATATTGATGATTTTCTAACTGTAAGATTTTAATTAATCATGCAATAAATTCTGAATTGCACACGCACATTTGCACATAAGTAATGAATTTATATTTATAACCGTAAATTATTCCCATTTTAAGTTTGTCTTGTTGACTTACAATAATGGTTAACTAAACTTGTGTATATAATGTATTCTCTATTATTCGCAGTGGATATTGCTCGTCTATGGTTTGAAATGGATGTCAGATTTATAGTTATGTTTTAATAAGGCTGTGTATTGATGATTTTCTAATTGTAAAATTTTAATTAACCATGCAATAAAGTTATTACATTGAAATTTAAGTGATTGCTAATATTTAGCAAAGAATTAGTACTTAGGTGTATTAAATTTCGAAGGTGCTAGGCATGTAAACCCTTTTGATAACTTGACATGTTCACTTCTCCACCTCCTCTCACACATGCTGGAATGTTTTTTTGCTGGGGAATTGACAAGTTTACACAGAAAGGCAGATCTGCCGTTTTTGCAATGACACTTTCTGCACTCAGCCACCAAAGTGTCTTGGTCGCCTTAATCAATAAGAGCACATGGGTTTTGAACTGTCAGCCCTCACTTAACGAGCCAGGAGTCAGGAGGGTAGCTGAAACTTGCATATTTATTACTTGCTCACCACAAGAGGTATAAGGAATGGTTTGCAGAAGCCTGCAAGCCAAACAAAAGGCATATAAACCGAGGGAGACTGGAGACAGAATTACGACATCTCTGCAAATGATCAATACAAGGTGGCATATCAGAAGTTCTTTGGTGGCTTTGGAAATTTATTTTATTCAGCTGGTTTTGACCTAGCATCCAATAGCATGAAAGAAATATTCACTGTTGTTAAGGATCTCTCCTGGCAGTAGCTTCTCTCAACATAAGAACCACCCTTTACAAGAATTGGTTAGTTAATCTGCTTAGAAAGTACTGTTAATCAAATAGCCACAGGTCTTTCCATGGCCAAACTTGAAAATGTCTATGGAGGTTCAGTGCCGGAATGTTTTGTTCAATCCAATTGCAGCAGCCAAAGAATATTTTGCATGCCATAGAGTAAAGCTCTGTGAAAGGGGTTTGCCTGGTCCATTGTGTTAGGCTTATCCTTCCAGTTGGATAGCTGCCTCTTTTTTTCTCTGAATCTCTGGTAGGCCATAGTAATGGATCTCTTAGCCATGAGTCATTATTTTTAGTATGAGTCTGTTAAAAGTCATCTTTGGAATCTGGTTGGCTAAGAAGCTATCACCCAATTTCTCAGTTGTCACATGCCCTAAACATTCTGCAGTAGGTCAATACGAGGAATTTCAGCCAATTTACACATTCACAGAATTGGCTGAATGCCTTTTAGGGTTTATTTTGCAGGACTACAAGAAAATAATTACATGAATCATGGTTGTTGATGATCAGAGGTGGGAATGGGTGGTGGCCATGCCCTTAAGCCTAATGTACAGATTAGCAGCCTTTGACAGTCATGGGTATTGTCCTGCTATTGTCCTGCTGAACAGGTAGGAAGGAGCCAGTGCTAGGTGAGTGGTCTTAAGTGGACAATGATCAACCGCAATAACAGCAGTAGATGGTGGTTTTACTTCCTTTCTCGTCTGATGATATTTGTAATGGATTTCCTCAAAAGTCTTCTTGTTCCCCTCCTCCATGTTGGCTACATTCAATGGAGCCAATTAGATTTTCAGCAGAAGCCCGTTTCTCCAGCATGGTAACTCCTTCGCCTTAACGTGAATGCCACTCGCTGAAATTAGAAATTACTGCCAATACATGTATGGGCTTTTAGAGTTTTTTTATCCTTTCCATGTCATGCTAGGGCGCTCTTACTTGCTGATGCAGTACTGTCACTGACGAAGTCCTTTGCGGCTGAATACTTGGTTCCACAACATTGTGTCTTCTTTCAGGCTCACTGATTTTAAAGTTAATATACTTCAATCACAGGTATCCTCACTTCAGAAACCGGTTGAGGACCTTTAAAACCAGAATAGAAGACACAAGCGTCACATTTATGGTCTATCGGAAGGCTCAGAGGGCTCGGATCCCCTCTCTTTCTTCAAATCTTCCCTCCCAGGGTGCTGAATTTGCCAGAAGGAACTACGCTAAATATCCAATGCGCCCATAGACTAGGTCGTAGGCCAATGGTTGTGTCAACTTCACGGAGACCAGGAGGAGCCATCTTGTATTTACTTGAGTACACGGATCTGCTAAAGTTCCTTGCAGCAGTCAAGTCAATTCAATATGTTTTATGGTCAGGTACCACCTTACACTTTGCTCAAGACTATGCCAGAGCCACTGCAATCAGACATAAGGAATTTCTGGATATGAGACCTGACCTTCATTCTTTGGGGGGCCCTTATGGACTTTTTCATCCTTGCCTCTTTAAAGTCACTTATAAAAACAAAACCACAACATACAAAGATCCTGTTAGGTTGCAGAGCTTCATCAACTCCTACAAATCAGAATTTATGGAGTTTAGCGTATTTCCTTCTGGAGTTCTCAAGAGCCTCCTTGTCTCAGGCTATTTAATTTTAGTGAACTTTCTTAGTAATTCTTGGATAGATAGTTATTTGTTTCAAAATCTATTGGGAAGATCGCTGTTTGTTATAATGTATACCATTATATTATTGTGGTTGTGTTTTGATGGTTGCCTTCTTTCCTCCTTTACAGGATTGTTGAAGTTTGTGCGTGCCTTACTCCCTCGTTCTATGTGATGCGGTTCTTCCTTGCCCTCCTTTCTGTTGAGCTTGGGCATGTCATCTGGTCCATGTGGTCTCACCCCCCCCACCTTTATCTGGAACTTTTAGGTATGTTTTTCTTCTCTTATCCTCTTTGTTAGACCTGGCATTTCTTGTTGTGGTTACCCCTGACTTTTTGCCTCTACCTCCTCTTTTTATGATGCTGTGATGGATTTCGTTTTACTGGCTTAGATGCTTTAGGCACTTTGCCACTGCTGATCAGTGTCAAAGTGCAAGTGCTCCCTGTATAAAGTTTTATGGTAATTAGTTGTCCATAATTGGTATATTTGTTTTACTAGTAAAGTCCCTAGTATAGTGCACTTTGTGTGCCAGGGCTAGTAATACAAATGCTACTTGTGGGCCTGCAGCACTAATTGTGCCACCCACACAAGTAGCCCGGAAGAGAGTACTCAGGCCTGCCACTGCAGTGCCTGCACTCAGTTTGCCAACTGCCATGTTGTCCTGACAGGTGCAACCACTTGCAAGGCATTACCCTTCCCTTTCCATGCACATCAGACACCCCTATGGTAGACCCAAGGTACCCCACTGTGTAGGGTGCAGTGTCTGTGAAAGGTAGGACATGTACTGAGGTGTGTACCATGTCCTGACAGTGAAATACTCTCCATTTCATTTTTCACTGTTGCAAGGCCATCTTGCCCATAGGACAGAATGGGGAAGGCTGTGTAAAATGTTTCCAGCCTATCTTCCCATAGGCTTAAGATGGAGAGGTGAAGTTTAGTGTGCCTGAACTCACAATTTAATAACACATCTTTTTGAGAAGGTGGTTTTTGAATTGTGTGTTTAGAAACCACGCTTTTAGAAGTGGCTGTTTTTTTTGTTCTAACAATTCTGTGTGTCTGTGCCTGGTTGTGGATTGACTGTCTGGATTTGAATATGATAGGATCTGGGAAGTCTCCTGACCGGGGGTAGGAGTAAGTGAGACAGCAACAGGCTGGCCTGCATCTGGAGTGTAGGGGGGAGGAGTAGCCCCCTGGATGTGAAGAGGCCTGGGCTGCTGACATAAAAGAATGGCTCGACCTCCTGCTGAGTGTCTGAGGAACCAGACCCCCACTATCCACGGAAGAAGATGCCACTGGCAGGAAGACACCCAGAACTGCTTTGGACAGGGTCAGTGCCCCCTAAACACAAAGACTTCAAAGACATTTAGGGGTATAACTATGGGAGCTGAAACCCCTGAACTTTGGACTGATCAAGACTGAAAAGGAATGAAACTACTTTGTGGCCAAGAGGAACCTCTGCCAAGCAAGAACAGCTGAAGAAACTGAAGAGAAGGACTGACCCTTTCTGTGTGTTCTTGGACTGGCCTGCGGCTTGCTGATTTAACTATGGAGAGGCTAAGGGACTTTGCTTGTGCTGTGTCCCCCTGCTTGAAAGGACTTCGCTGTGTGCTGTGTCCCAAAGTAACTTTGTCTCCAAGGGCCAGAGGAGAGCTGGCTCCCTTTTTTGAAAACTCAGGAACATCAAAGTTTCCAAGTCTGTCTCAGCGACGCTGTGTGCGTGTGCTTTTTGTAGGCTGAGACCATCGTAAGCATTGCCCCGGGACTGTGTGGGCCAAAACCCAACCGAGTCTCAGTGATTCTTTGTGCGTGTGCAGCCTGAGACTGCCGTGGGGTCCGTGGTGTGGGCAGGAAAGAGTCCAGTGACTGCAGTGCCCCCACAGCGTGAATCATCGTCCACGCTGCTGTGTAGCTGTTTGTGGCCTGAGCCGTCATCATAATTGAGGCTGCGGATCAAGATCGCCGCAACCGGTCCCAGCCAAAATGTGCTAAAGAATTTCGTAAAGCCAAGGAAGTCGTAATCGTTGTTCGCAAGAGGAATCTTCCCAAGATCGTCAGCGACAGAGAAGGCAGCGCCGTAACCTGTCCGGCTACAGCGTCGCCTTGCATCAGAGCTGCATCATCATCGGGAGTGCCCAGCAGGAAGTCCGACGAGCGGGGAGAGAGAGAGAGCGAGGCAGCGCATCCCCTAGGTAAGGCTTGGACTCCGTCGGGAGCCACAAGCGTGTGTGGTCTGGGGAGGCATGCAGAAGGAGTACAGGAGTGCTCCTGTCTCTCTCCCGGTGCATCGCCTTAGATGCGCTGAGTCCTCGAGTGGCCCGGACCTGCCTGGCAGAACCGGGGCCACCCTCGGAAGTTCAGGACTGTTGTCTGTGGTTGGGGCCTAGTGGTGCCCGCGCTAATAGCATCGATTGGCCTGGTATTATTCTTGCTTTATGAACTGCCTTATTACTTGCATTAAGGAGTGAATTATTCTCGCATTACAAACTGCGTTATTACTTGCATTAAGGAGTTTGTTATACTTGTATTACAAACTGCCTGATTACGTGCATTGAGGATTAAATTATTCTTGCATTACGAACTGCCTGATTGCTTGCATTGAGGATTGCATTATTCTTGCATTACAAACTGCATTAGTCTGACAATACGAACTGCATTACGAACTGCATACCATTGCATTAGGACTGCATTTGAATATCGCGAACGGCTCATTAATACCGCAAGAACCTACCAGAGTTTGTTGGCCTAATAACTGACAAAGTGAAATATTATGAATACGCATATGTAGGATTTTTATTGTTTGGTCTTACCGTATTTTTCTTCTTGATAAAGATACCGCTATTTTCAAACATCAGTGTGGTGTCCATTTGTGGTGTTATCACTGTCTTCTTTTCTCTTTTTACTTACCTGCCCTTCCTTCCTCCTTCCTCTTTTCCTTTTCTTCATTCAATTTTTCTACTATGCACTTGTATTCACTTTTCGTGTTTCATATGTACTGTATTATTTATTTGAATAGTTGGGCTGATATATGGCCTGTTGCCTACGTCTTATATAGTATGCATAGAGCATTGTTTGTCTTTGAAATTTTTCTATGTCTATGTAAATCATATTTAGGAACGTAAGAGGTTTGAATTCTCTCATAAAGAGACAACGTGTTTTATCCCACTTATTTGAGCTTGAGGCAGATGTCGCCCTGATACAGGAATCTCACCTCACGACAAATGAATCCTTAAAATTGAAGAGGGGTTGGGTAGATGAAGTCTTTTTCTCACCAGGAGATGGCAAGCAGAATGGGGTTTTAACTCTGTGTTGTAAACCATTATCTGTTAAATTACTTTCTCAGATTTCTGACAATATGGTAGATGGCTTTATACAAAATTGTTGATTGTGAATACTCCTATGTCCTTGCTCTATATTTTTGCCCCCACCATTCGAGACCCCTCTTTTTAGTTGTTTCTTTCTCAACAAATTACACAATGTACTGATGATAACTTTATTCTTGAAGGTGATTGTAACCAAGTTGTTGACCCTAACTCGTCGGTCTCCTTCACATCATAGAAAGCACTTAAAGCACATACATTCTTTGTTCAAACTGTTTAACAATATAAGCTTATTGATGCTTGGAGACTTTGTAATCCCACCACGAGAGAATACACCTACTTTTCTTTGGTTCACCAGACCCAATCATGAATTGATTATTTTTTTTATGACACACAATATAACCCAATCCTTAAGGGCTGAAGACGTTGGATCAATTCTAACATCTGACCTCGCATCTATCTCTGTTCAATTGGATATTTAGCAAAAACCCATTAGGCCCAAGAAATGCCGTTTTAATAATGCTCTCCTTTTGGACCCTACATTTACCTCCTCTTTTGTAGGCCTGGACGTTGAACTCCTCTCCGTTTACAGAGTTTTCTGCACTCTTCGCTCCGCGTAGCTTGCGGAGTGCAGAAAACTCTTCTCCGCGTTGTGTAGCGGAGTTTTTTCACCACTTGCACTCGCGAGAGGTAAGTTTGCGAGCACGAGCTACCACTCGGGTAGAATTTCTAACCGAGCAGCAGGAAGACTAGCGCGAACGGCAGATCGCACTGCATTCCGCCAATTGCGGAACTCTGTGGAGTTTTTTTTTCACTGTCGCGGAGTTCCAAAGTAGCAAACCTCAGCAAACTCTGTGCAGGCCTGCTCTTTTGTTTCCTTTTTTAATGAATATTTTTCCTTATAATCAAAACGATACTTTACCTTTCTCTGTTATCTGGATGCATTTCAACAATTGCTGGAGTTTTTTTTTATCGGTAATGCCTTCAAAAAACACGCTACGTCACGTAAGCAGGCCAAAAAACTTTCAGCAAAGATAAGGACTTTAGAGCATTCCTATTATACTGAACGTATTAATGCTAAGTTTCAATTCAATAAGGAGTCGCCAGATAATGCCTCACTGTATTTATGAAAATCTAGTGCAAAGTTCTATGGTTGCCAGAGCAAAGCTAGTATAGTATTAGTAAATTATTTAAAGGTTAAACATAATAAGCTTAATAATAAATCTATTATGGATGTACGATAAACATTGAGGTTTAGAGATTCTGAAAATCTAAATAAATTTCTTCACTATTCTAAAACATTATACACACCAGAAAATTCTCCCTCGGAGCCTCAAATTTCTCAGTACATCTCTGATATTCATCACTCCTCTCACACTCAAATTGATTTTACCTCTTTCGAATCTGATATATCACAGAAAGAACTCCTTACTACCTTGCATACACTTAAGAAGGACAAAGCACCGGGCCCGGATGGCTTTAGCTTTGAGTTTTTCATAACTTCACGCAGCTACTTCTCCCCAAACTATACAATCTTTTAGATTTGTTTTACTTTCAGGTGATTCTTCAATTCCTTTTTGGTTGCCCTGATATATCTTATTCCTAAAGAAGGGAAAGATTTAAAATATTGCAAAAATGATAGACCCATTTCATTAGTCAATATTGATTACAAGATTTTTTCTAAGGCTCTGGCCCTAAGCTTGGAATCCTAACTTCCCTAATTACTAGGCAAGGAGCAATTAGGATTCGTTAAAAGTCATCTTATTTCTGAAAATATTTGCTTATTTTTTTACATCTTGTCAAAATCCTCCCACTTTCCCCATTCTCTACCAGCAGTGGTCTTAGACATGGAAAATGTGTTTGATCGAGTTAATTGGCCTTATCTTTTTCAAACACTTAAATGGTTTGGTTTTGGCCTAAAAATTATTTCTTTGATCTCTATTCTTTATAAATGCATTTGCAGCTCTTTGTGTTAATGACCTTACATCTCCTTATTTTAATTTGGGCAGAGGTGTTCGCCAAAGTTGTGCTCTCTCCCCATTTCTTTTTAACTTAGCCTTAGAACCATTTTTATCTAGAATATGTCACAATAAAGATATACATGGATTTGATTTAAAAAAACAGCAAATTAACCTAGCGGCATATGGTGATGATGTATTATTATCGATTTCACAACCTCAATCCTCTCTTCCTGCATTTTTACAAGAAGTCAAGTCATTTGCCTCAGTTTCCGGTTACAAATTAAATAACGATAAATGTGAAATATTGCCTCTGACTAAGTATACTTTTAAAGATGATTTTACCTCTTCAAACTTTACTTGGAATCCACACCACATAAAATACTTAGGTTTATATTTTAATCCTTCACTCCCAACAACACTCTCCTTGTGTATGGATAAATGTATACTAAAAATTTCCAAACTAACTAATACATTTCATCTCTTATACCTATCATTGTGGGGCCATTTAAACATAATTAAGATGATGTTAACTCCCATAATACTTTATATAGTTTCTAATATCCCAATACCCTTTCCCTGCAAATGAAGAAAAAGATGAATTCTATAATATCTTAATTTTTGTGGAATAATAAAAAATCGTGCATGTCATTATCAAAGTTATCACGTCGAAAATCAGAAGGTGGGGTAAACATTTTTGCTCCGCAAATCCTTGAGTTGGCTCTCCAAGTGTTTTTTGGATTGCCAGCTGTGGGTTGAGCAAGAGCGCTCTTACCTTTCTCCCCTTATATTTCAAGAATATTTATCCTTCACCCGCAAACCACAAATCATATCTACTCATATCCTTACAAATACATGCAAACTTTTAGGGTCTGGACTATCATTAATCCCGAAGTATCTAGACTCCTTTCCTAAATCTACATTATGACATAATACGTTTATATTGATTTGTGGCAAACCCTTGTATTAGAAATCTTGGAGACATAGAGGTCTATTCTGGGTACATCAACTTTTTGAACAGGATGAGGTCATCCCTTTCCCACAAGCCAGACATTTCTTTGACCTTCCACCATCTTTTCAGTCCAAATATACTTTTCTGAAGCAGGCCCTTTACACTGCATTCACTCAAATTTCTTTCTCCTAGTCTTCCTACTTCCTTTCCAATTAATAGGATCCACACTCTTCTGCGCACTTATCTCAGAGCGTCCACTATTTATTCTCATCTTCCTATATCACTTATTGCCAGAGAAAACACTAAAACAGAGCTGTCTTGGGAACAAGATTTAGAGGTAGACTAGTTGATTCTCTTATGGAATAAAATATGGACCAAAATAAGGAAATCCTCTAGAGCGGCAAATACCACACAAACACTATTTTTCATCTATATTAGACTTCTTCTATGTCCTGTAACGCTACGTAAAAGCCACACTGCCCTCCCGAACACTTGTTGGACTTGTTCCTCCACTTTCGCTGAGTTAAAACTCTTACTTATTACCGGTCCTTATGTACACAGTTTTTGGAAAAGCGTTTGGTCTCAAATTAACTAAATTTTTGCTTCCACTATTTACTTCTCCATCACAAACCTATTTTTAGTAAGGTTTTCTCCTGCCAGGAATACTTGTGATTCTAATGTAAAGATCTTATACCTATTATTAGCAGTTGCTTTTCAGCAAAATACTAAGAATTGGAAATACTTCACTAAATTATCTTTTCAAGTTTGGTGGTATGCAGTTTGTCATAATCATAGTTTAGAATCAGCTTTTGTGCATCCTATTCATCTTGCTGTGAAACGTTTGAATTTATGGTCACCTGTTACAATATTACTGGATGCTAATGTTGTGTCATTTTCTCAAACCCCTATTCAACAAGAAGTTTTTAAACCTCCATGACCTTCCTTT
This sequence comes from Triturus cristatus, assembly GCF_964204655.1. NCBI lineage: Eukaryota > Metazoa > Chordata > Amphibia > Caudata > Salamandridae > Triturus > Triturus cristatus. The sequence continues at coordinate 632,527,764 of NC_140589.1, read as the reverse complement.
CTTTGGTATTGTACAAATTTGCTTATGTTTATTATTACTATATACATTTAATCTCCTTTTTTTTCTCCATACCATGGTAAATCTGTATTTATACCCAACTTGTCCTTTTAATGATTTTTACCAATTTATGTGACCATTTACTCCTCTATCATATTATGTAATTCTATTTTAATTTCTTCTTCTGAAATGAAGAAACGTGTTCACAGTGTTTTATGGAATTTACAGCATTTCCCGTTACGATTACTACTTGAAATACCTGAGATTGCGCCATAAGGCCACCATCCCTGGGTTATATAGCCCATTATCAATGGGTCACAAATTGTCACCTGTCTCATGAATATTGATGTGGCAGGTCCCTTGCGACACATTTGGGAATCGCTAATGTGGCTGTAACGCATTAATACTTTTCAATTTGCGAGTCTCTAATTGCAAATTGCATAAAATCGTAAATAGAGACTCACAAAATGAAATGTTCGTACATCTGGCTCAAGGTCACATTTCGCACAAGAAAATAGTGCAAAATGCCGAAACCGACATTTTGAACAATAGCATGTAGTTTTGCATTTTAAAGCATTTTACGTAATTACCATAAAATAAACTATGCAAATTCGGCTAGGTGTACATGTAGGAGCACTTGTTACTCTTTGTTGAAATATGCTCACAGCGATGTTTTGGTATGCGATAATATTGGATCCATATCAACATGCTAATATGGCCCTGGCTTGGTTTGCAACACTATGCAACCTTTATTAGACTCTTTATAAGATTCTTACCGTAGCATCTAATGTACATTTTCTTTGTTAATATTATTAACTTCCCATTTACTCTCAGCTTTCCACTTTAGTTCTTGCCGATTTTACAGGTGTGCTAACTATGTAGATATATGCAGCACCTAACACAAGGTTTGATTTGCATGAGTTTATTAACAGGTGTGAAAAGCATCAAATTGAAACCAATACCACCCTTCTTCAGTGTTTTGCTGAAAATGCCTTGTGTTGGTTCTACTTTTTCGAGAGTTTTGCATTTTTTCTCAGCTTTACTTGCATCTTTAGCACTCACCCGTGTACACTCTAAATGTCTCTACTTCTGACAACCAAAGACATGGTTTAGCACAACACTGAATTTTATGCATTTTAGATGTTTCCGCCAATTCACATTTCGAAATAAAAGGTAGCCTACCCTGCACAAGAATATTACTGTCTGAACAATATAAGGCAATAGTAAAATAACAAACAAAATATATTGTAAAAGCAGACCTAACAGCAAAGAGTGTGGCAGTTGTCTACACAAGGTAAGTAATACGCAAATAAAAATACTTTGAGGACAAATAGCAAAAACATGTTTCAATCTGTATATACAAGTTGCATGCGAAACTTAAAAAAAATATATAGTCAATTCATGGATGGCTCAGTAAGGACCTTATTTTTGCTTACACAAATATTATTGAATGTGTACAACATAAGCTGCACACATTCAGATGGACCACATGCAGATTGGTGCTTATGTGCATGTACAGAGGTGTAGGGGAGGAAAAAGTGATGCAAGACCGATTCATAAAGGGATACGGCTGCTTTGGATACGCTTGGGTCAGAAGTTGTGGAAAGTATGGAATGTCAACATCTAGGGCAATCTGAGCAGGAGCCAGTTAGAGTGGTCCAGCATAGGTTCATGTATCGTGGTAGTGAAACACAGACTATGTTGCTTTTGTTTTTACAGCATTGCTCTAAAGCTGGCAAAATATGTTTATCTATCATTTATGTCTCCATTATGAAATTCCCAGTTACAAAGGCGAAATTCCACATTGAAAGAAACAGGTGTGTGCTTTTTTATGTAAATACTACAAGAATCGCTAGAGTGAAATGTTTATTGATATCTTACCTGTCGTTAGAGCCTTCACACTGAAACAAAGGTATTACTCGTGACCCAAACGCAGGCCTCTTTTCAGACTGAGCCGTTTCCAATTCATAGCAGTAATGAGAAAGGCCTTGGAGACGGTTGGGGTCCCAGCCAGGGCTTTCGAGTCCCACTAATTCAGGATCGGGGCTGCCACCACGGTGGCAGGCCTGGGCTTGAGCGGTAAACAAATTAAGGGGATCGGGTGGTGGGCATCCAGCGCATTTAAACATTATATACGCCCCACCTTGTACTGAGTCTGGTCTCTCCTCCCCGTGTCTAGGTCTGACCACGCGGCGCAAGAAGGTATGGATCGTGGGGCACTTCTACGTAATGCAAGCCCAACAATGGACAGCAGGCAGACGCGAATCCGGCTGCAGGACACCAACATAGTTTGGCTGGGACGATCGGGAATGAAGTGGGACCAAATGCTCCGTGCGGTGCGAAAAGCAATGGGGCAAGGTGGCAGACCGGATGCGGTGGTAGTCCACCTGGGAGGCAACGACCTGGCCGCGCAGGGAAGGAGGGGCCTGCTAGAAAGGATGCAGGAGGGCCTATCAGCTTTGGCGAGACTGGTGCACCTGGCCCAGATAATCTTCTTGGAGATATTAGTGCCGAGAACATGGAGGGGGGCCATAGACTTGGGGGCGGTGGAAAAATCCAGACGCAAATTGAATATCACCATGACAAAGATATGAAGGGCCAACGGCTGGGGTTTCGTAAGACACGGCTTCATAAACCTGAGATCGCCAGTCTATCACTCGGAGGACGGGGTGCACCTGACAGGGGTAGGGATGGATATGTTCCTGCTTAATATTGTGGGGGTGCTAGAACAAATGGGTTTCACATGAAAGAAAGGTGGGCGTAGCAGAGTAAGAAGGGAGCCCTTTCCAATCAAAGAACCGTAGGTAGCATGGCGGAAGGAACTCTAGAAAGATAGAAAAAAGTGAGAAATTGCTAGAGATAGATGGAAGGCTCACACAGTGTCCTTGGGATGCCTCATGGCAGGGGCACTGGGGAGCCAATAGTGGCCATCAGACACAGATAGAGTAGATTGAATGCTCCCACTGGGCCCTTGGGATGCCTTATGGCAGGGGTACCAAAGGAGCGAAAGGAGCGAAAGGTCTGAACACAGCCTCAGGGTGGATAGAAGAAGTGCTCACACGGGGTCCTTGGGATGCCCCACGGCAGGGACCTAGAGGACCAGGTAGGGGCCAAGAAGGGGTCGAAGGCAAGTGGGGCAGCACTTGCGACCCGGGCAAGTCCGGACAGACACCCACCAAGTTTGTAGCAAGTTGAAGCCTAGCACCATTGAAACAGTGGCCCAGGTATTTGGGCCCCTCCCCAGATATTGATCTGTCTGAGAGCAGATAATAAACAAGAACGGACTAAAAGAACTATAATTGCAAAGACAGTAATTGTGTTAGCGGAATGTTATGCATGATCATGAAGATTGCGATATGTATAAATGTTTTAATAAACTGCAACAATTTAAGGCAACAAGCAAGTTGTCACTGGTGTGTTTTGGAGGTTATGAGGGACGCAGTTGGAAATGTCTAAGAGAGGGGGTGGGGACTCGCCTCTTGTGAGGGGTTGTATAAAATGGCAATATCTAGGACAATCTGAGCAGGAGCCAGTAAGAGTGGTCCAGCATAGGTTCATGTATCGTGGTGATGAAACACAGATTATGTTGCTTTTGTATTTACAAAGCAAAACCAAAGGGGATGATGGACAGAGTGTTGAACAATGCAAGCACTGCACAATGCAATCAACTGATCTAGGTTTAATCCATCATCATTCTTTAGCTCACTCCGCCATCCCAGTTCAGACATGGCCATATGCAAATCAGTCTGACCCTGTGCCTCATGGGAACAGTCCAGCCCGAACTGCCAAGCCATGGCTTCCCTGGACCGGAAACAAGCATCCTGGGACCGGTTTCTGGCTAATCAGCCGTCATCAGCCAGGCTAGCTTGAATCCAGTGGCAAAGTGAGCAAGGGATCCACGTCCGGGCATACCCTGCCAACTTAGGGCAAACAAAGCAAAACCAAAGGGGATGATGGACGAAGTGTTTAACAATGCAAGCACTCACCCCCAGTCAACTGATCTGGGTTTAATCCATCATCATTCTTTAGCTCACTCTGCCACCCCAGTTCAGACATGGCCATATGCAAATCAGTCTGGCCCTGTGCCTCATGGGAACAGTCCAGCCCGAACTGTGAAGCCATGTCTTCCCTGGTCCGGAAACAAGCATACTGGGACTGGTTTCTGGTTAATCACCCATCATCAGCCAGGTTAGCTTGAATCCAGTGGCAAAGTGAGCAAGGGACCCACGTCTGGGCATACCCTGCCAACTTAGGGCGAACAAAGCAAAACCAAAGGGGATGGATGATGGACGGAGTGTTTAATAATGCAAGCACTCACCCCCAGTCAACAGATCTGGATTTAATCCATCATGATTCTTTAGCTCACTCAGCCACTCCAGTTCAGACATGGCCATATGCAAATCAGTCTGACCCTGTGTCTCATGGGAACAGTCCAGCCCAAACTGCCAATCCATGTCTTCCCTGGACCGGAAACAAGCATCCTGGGACCGGTTTCTGGCTAATCCGCCGTCATCAGCCAAGTTAGCTTGAAACCAGTTGTTGGTTTTGCTTTTGTATTTAAAGCATTGCTCTAAAGCTGGCAAAATAGGTTTATCTATCATTTCTGTCTGGAATTGAAATGCCCAGTTACTAAGGTGAAAGTTTAATTACCGTTTTCATGGCTCTGCTATCTTTTTGACTGCAGAGTTGCTTTCCTGTTGGAGGTCTTTTTCAGAAAGCACATCCTCAATACTGGCCGAGCCACATAGGTAGACATATTTTTAATAGTATGCAAGTCGATTTTTTCTTTTTTTTTTGTATCTTGAGACTTTGATATATAACAATTTACAGAACAATTAATGACTGACAGCATTTCACGCTTCAGGTTAAAATTAGTGGTAGGCAGCACATTTCAGTGTATAGTGAAGGACAGTCAGGAAAGCGTGTGTGTGTATGTGTGTGTATGTGTCATTTGTTTCATTAAAAAAGTTAAAGAAAAATGTCATCACCTTTACTCTTTCAAAAACAACAGGAAACAAGCATTGGCAAAGCGAATATATCTGATGTTTTATTAATATATTTATAAGAATGGGTCAATGGCTTGATGAAAAGAAGGATGAGTTAGTAGCAGTGCATGGATCGAAAACTGTATGTGGATGGATGACTTAGGGGATGTGTGAGGGAGAGGGATGAAAGATAGCTAGATGGGTGAGGAGCTGCATGAATAGATGAATGTGGCAAAGATGGTGTGTGGTAGGAAAAGGCAGCGTGTAATGGACAAGAACTGTGTGTGGATGGAAACCTCAGGAGGGGAAGCTAGCTTAGCAAGTGTTCGTATGCGAAAAGAGTCAGTGAACAGAGAATGTGGATAGACTAGAAATCCAAATGTGAGGAACCTTGCATCCGTATTAACTCATTTAATTTTTGAAATAGTTCATATTTTGTACCCAAACATTATATAACACGTGACTTGTTAATGACCATTTAGTGTGAAATATGTTTCAACAAGTAGGAGGACATATCTTTTGAGAAATAAAATCATCCTACTTGAAGCACTGACTTGAGATAAATTTAGGCTGAGCAATGGCAGATCAAAATTAAGGGTGCGTGGAATTTGAGTAATTTGTTTTTGCATAATTACGCAAACTTAGTTATTCATAATTGTGCAAAATGCAAACCATTTTGAGCTATATTTTGGTGCTAAATGAGTGATTGTCAACTTTTAACATGGGGTCACATGTTGCGCTAAAAATAATGTTAAAAAAAAACTAAAACACAGCCCCTTTTGTTCTGTCGTTCAGTTTAGAAGGCTGTATGTATTGATATTGCCTGGATTTGTATTTCCAGCGTAGTTAACTTTTACTACAAATGGTGCACTCGCATTAAATTGTTACTGTGAATGGCATGTAGGCACGAGAGATGGCATAATGACGTAATTTCAGGAGTTTTACGTAATGAAAAATGCCCCAAATGGTGTAGAGATGGAAATACAATACATTAAAACTCATTCCAAATAGTGATTTTCACATCATTCAACATTTTCAGTACGAAGTCCTCAGGGTAAATATAAGTACCTCTTACCTGCTAGTGCTTTGTGTTCCTACCTGCGGATTGTTGGTCCCTTTCACCGCCCTTGCAGTGCCGAGTTTGTGCCCGTCTCCCGCCGCCGCGTTACCAGCCATCGCGGCCGCGGAGGGGAGACGGGAACTACACACCCCAGCAGCCCTAGCGGCTGGAGACCCGCTGACCCGCTGACGCTGATTTTCGCGCCAGGAGGCGCCAGGAGGCGCATAAAAGATTGTTGCAGACCCCGCGATGCGGGATCGCGTGCGGGTGGCGCCGGGTTAAGCCCGGGACAAGGGCGGGACCGTCTCTGGCCGTCAGGGTCCAGAGGAGGCCAGGCCGGGCCACCCCCTTTATATTTTGTGATAAGACCACTATCGCAAGGTACTGTGACATTTACATTTGTTGGGACTATTAGTGTTGCTGTTGCAAGTTGTGGATTGAAGTTCGTTGCACAACATTGTGCACTTCGTACCGTATCGTCCCAGGAATATTGGTGAATCACAGACTTGTGCTGATATACAATCCTTACTAATTTGTGTTTTAAATAAGGGTTGTGTCGTGGTCTATTCTTGTCTTTTAGCGCGCGTGTTATGTGTAATGTTTAAATAATTGAAACCATTTCATAGTAAGTGCTATTTAATTTCATTGGTTGTTTTTGTTTGTCATATATTTTATCTATTGTATTCTCAGGCAACATGTCCAAGTCAACTGGGACCCCTCGCCTCACTGTATCGACACTTGATAATTATTTGGTCAAAGTTGTAGACAAGATTAAAAAGGAACGGAGATTATCTCTGGGTCTAGCTAGTAACGACAGACCGGAGATAACGAGCCAATCAGTTCCTGCTGAGATCCACCCTTTTGATGATATCCAAGTCTTGGCCCCTATAGTCTCTCCAGTGAGGGAGGGTACTTGTGTTATTGAGCCAACTCAGGTCTCCCCGCCAGAAGCTGATGTCGCAGGGGTATCTGATACTCTTAGGTCTTCCAATGATATCGTTGTTGTGACCCCCATGGTTCCTAATATACATAGGGTGTTAAGATCAGGGTCACATCTCAACAGACCGGTTTTTTCTAAAAAAGGGGACCGCAAAAGAAAAAAGAACATTGTTTCTGTTTCTAACACAGGCCCCTCTGAACATATTTGTTCTAATAATGAGGTTCATTCTACCCCTTTGACATTAGCTCCCGACCAGCTCGAGCTGCTAATTGGTATGATCGACAGTAAGTTAAATAATATTATCATACCTCTTTTAGATAAACTCGAGGCTTTATCTAGGGAAGTGAGCAGATTAGGCGAAATGGTACAATCCGGTTTAAACTCTAACAATAGCCCCAAATTGCCCGTTGTGGCAAACGGGAATGTAGGCTTGACCGGTAAAAGCATGCAACCCCCTAATAAGCAATCTAGTAGTGGCCAGCTAAGCGCGGGCACTAATACTTCCACACAGTCAATGAGTAGGATTATTCCTGCTACTGAACGACAAGGTTGTGTTGGCAATGTAACACGATCTGTTTCTGGGAGTGAATTTAGTGTTATCCAAGCTATACCTGCTTGTCCTATTGGTATCACCCCAAATGTAGATACACATGCCCCGGGAATTATGACAAGGACATCTGGAAGGGGGATTCTTACTAATCGAAGCCTTTCGCAACCAAATCTGCCCCCTGATTGCGCACCATATGTGGCAGTCCTGACTGACGTACCACCCATCAGAGAGGACAGGCCCTACCACTATGTGGAATCACATGATTCCCTTAAGAACAAAACTGTGGCATGGCTTAACCGCGAATGTGGTTTTCCGTCGGCTATGGCGGATCAGATTTTGGCTACTACTAGAACTAACTGGATTGGAATGTCCCCTAAAAACATTCCTGGGGATTGTGTTATTATAAATTTTAGTTCTTCCCACCTTGCCACGACAGCTTTGATTAGAGCTACGTCCCGCCCTAGTATTGACCAGGGGATTACACTCCGCCCCCTTGGTTTTTTCTATAGTCAGCATAAAGAACACTTTTCAATGCACCGAGGGGGAGGGAAAATAAGGAGGGAAGGGGTGTCTAGCTTGGTAAACAGTTTTCAGATAGATACTGCTAACCGTTTTCAATGCTTGAGTGGGTTGGACCAAAATGATTGACAGGAGGACAGTGTTGTTTTGGGATTAATAGAAGAGCCCATATTAATGGATAGGATGGACGTCACTGAAGTCTGTTTGGATTCTGAAATAGAGGTGGGTGTGGTACCACCGGTAACCCAGGGGAATCAAGTCCTATTGGATATAGGCCCAACTGTATGTTTGCCTGGGGTGGAAGAGGCAATTCCTGGGTCAAGTATAATTTGTATGACTAAGGGTAAAGAAGGAGATCCAGTAGGCCACCCTGAGTTACCCAAGGATACCCCCATCACCGTTGCTCCCCAACAGGGCGGTAATTGTATTAATTTGGGATCAGGTATTCACGGCTCCTCCGGATGTTAAATTGTAAGTTGGAATATCGCGGGAATTAGATCAAAATCAGATAGTCTGGGGTGGACGGAATTTTTAGATCTTTTTGATGTTATCTGTCTACAGGAAACTTGGTGCACCGACTTTAAAGGCTATTGCGGTTTTAATTCATATCAGTTACCCGCTACTGCCTCAGTATCTGGAAGAGCCAAAGGGGGTCTACTCATTTTGATCTCAGTTAAAGCCCCTTTGTCGGTTATTAAATATGTTCAGGTTGGGTTGGGGCTCACTCCCAGCTTTTATGGCTGCACATAAGTCGAGGTAGGAACATTCTTTTAATTAATTTTTACAATAATATTTTTAATGATTCAAGGGATCAGCCGGTTAAGGATCTTTTAAGGGCTCTGGTAGACTTCTTTAAGGAATCTAATGAAGCCTTTGATTTGTTTTTGGCCGGGGACTTTAATATTACTACCTGTCCTTTCTCAGAGGTTAAAGTCTGCGGGTTGGTGGACGATCACGAGGATGGGATTCTTCATTTCAACATAATCAATACGGAGACGCCATAAATAACCTTCTTGCTACATATAATATGTGTATTATGGCCAATGAGAAAAATTCAAAGGGGGAGATTTGTCCTACCTTTACAGGTCGGGGAACGAATTCAATAATAGATTTTATTTGTATCTCCCCGGGTCTTGAGGCTTGGATTACGGCCCCTAAAGTAATAGACATCCAACTTAGTGACCATAACTGCCTGGTAGTAAAGGCTATGTTATGGGATAAGGATGATGCCAGTACTCTGGGCCGTATTATCACTAGTATTGAGGCCGAACGCCCCAATGGTACAAGACTTAGATGGAAGGGGGACAAGGCCGACATTACGTCTGATTTTATCATCCACAGTTGCCTAGAAGATATTATCGCGATCCTAGAAGATAACTCTGGTTCCCTTGGTTCTATAGAGCATTTTATCAATATCAATGCGGCCATCAACTCCAAACTTACAAGTACACGTAAGCACAAGGAGGATCGACCGCGGGGTTGGTTCAACTCAACTTGTACCCTGGCCTTGAGGGAATTGAAATCTGCCCTATCAACCAAACCTAGAGATAGGGGTCTGGTCGTAGACTTAAGAGCCAGATATAAAGAAACCCTCAAACGCAGGAAATTAGAACTCCAGCAGGAGGCATGGGACAACCTGACCAAGGCGGCTGAACTGAATAATTGTTCCCTGTTCTGGAAAACTGTTAATTCTCCATTCCTTAAAGATGACAAAATTCCGGAACTAACCTCGAACGTTATGCAGGCAGAATGGGTCTCGCATTTCTCTAAAATTTTTCAGTCAGATGGTGCTTCTCATGTTTTGGAGAACAGATGGCCACATCTTTTATTAAATTTTACGGTAACAGAAGTTTCAAATAGCATTCGGGACAGTAAAGGGGGTAAAGCTCAAGGCCCAGATGGGGTACCAATTGATGTATACAAGTTGGTCCCAGAAATATGGGGGCCTTTGCTTACCAATATTTTTAATTCAGCTGTTAGTAATGAAATGCCCCCGACTTGGGAAGAATCTATTTTAGTTCCAATTTTTAAGAAAGGTAATCGTGGGGAAGCCAAGAACTACCGACCAATTTCCCTGTTGGATTCCTCCGTAAAAGTCATGAGCCGAGTGCTCTTAGTGAGATTGGAGGAATGGGTGGAGGAAAACGGTATTTTAGCTGAGAGTCAGTTTGGTTTTAGGAAAGGTCGTGGCACGATTGAGCAGTGTTTAAATTTAGAGCTGCTCATTAGTAAATATACTTTGGCCAAGAATGGCACGATTTACCTCTGCTTTGCAGATCTAAGTAGTGCCTTTGATCTGGTGGATCACGGCATTGTGTGGGCAAAGTTGTTAGAAATGGGGGCCCCGGATGGTATTGTCTTCTTTTTAGCACGCCTATATACCAAACTGAGAGCGTGTGTCCGTTATGGATCACAAGGCGAATGCACTCCCATGTTTAAGATCGGTCGGGGAATACGCCAGGGATGTGTGCTAGCCCCACTGCTTTTTATACTTTTTATTAATGAGATTGATTCCTTTCTGAAATCCTTGTCAGTGGATGCTCCCAAAATTAACAATGAATATGTCCCCGTGCTACTTTACGCGGATGACGCGGTTTTAATCTCACGTACACCCTACGGTCTCCAACAGTTGCTGGATGGTTTTATGCAATTTATCAAAAGCAGAAAGTTAGTTTTAAACAAATCTAAAACTTATGTAATGGAATATGGGCGCAGGCAAGGAAAGAAACAGCCATCCTTTTATATAGAGGGCCATAAGGTCCAGGCTGTGGATAACTTTTCGTATTTGGGGGTTACTTTTTCAAACAAAAATTCTTGGGTAAATGAGCATAAGAATGTACGGTCTAAAATGGCCAGGAGCGCGTATGGAATTTTTACCATGGCAACCAAATTGGGAGATAGGCGGGTAAATGACATGCTGAAAATTTTCCAATCACGGTGTGTTTCAATTGCCTTATACGGAGCTGGTATATGGGGCTATGCCCCGGCAGGACCTCTCCAGGTAGAGGAAAATGATTTTTTGAAGAAACTTTTGTGCCTACCAACCTCTGTCTCAAACGCCTTAGTGCATAATGAATTAGGCATTGACTACCTTTCCGATTTGATTTTACTTAGACCATTGACCTTATGGCGCTCCATATGGACCAAAGAAGAGACCTCTCTGTGTAGAGCTATTATCTCTGATTGTCTTACTTTGGACCACTACACCAAAATCCCATGGTTAAAGTATGTAACCGATAAATTTCGGGAGATCTACAATATTAACATTACTATGGATCACCATGGGGCAGATATGTTGTCCAAATCTGATCTTAAGCGGTGTTTTCTACACCAGGCTCCTACCAAACGACACCATATTAGCCTTAAGCTTTCATCTTATGTCTATTACCATGAAATGAATGAAGTTGTGGGTTATCAACCTTATTTATCTCAAGTTACCTGGAAGGCACACCGGTATGTATTGACCAGGTTTAGAATGGGAGTAGCCCACAACCTGGTTGCCTTCCCGTCTTTGAACCTACCCCCAGCTGGTCCATGTCCATGTGACAACTCTACCCCCCAAAGCACTGTGCACTTTCTTCTGCTTTGTCAGCTGTATAAATACCATCGGATAGCATATTTAAAACCCTTGTTTGTCAAATTCGGGGTCAAATCATTACGTGACTGTATGTGTTTACTTTTTAATTTGTATCACCCAGATGTGTGTTTTTATACGGCTACTTTTCTTCTTAAATCCATTAATGTCAGGAAAAGTATGCTTTTTTAACTATTTTAAACAATGTTACACTGTTGACTTTTCTACCTCTGTTGTCTTTAATCATGTTGTCTTTTTAACTGTGCTTTTATGAACTTATTTTATGTTCGAATAAAGCCTTATGAAATGAAATGAAGTACCAATATGGCAACAGTAACTTTTCAACAAGACAGTTTTTGGACTTGTTTTTATAGCCACTCTTTCCAAAAAACATTAAAAAGAAATGGCACATTCCAGATCCAAGATTTATAATTGACAGGTGTTGTTAAGAATTTATGGTATTCAATTTGTCGTTCTTGGAAGGATGGAAGGCTGAGTCTGCCTTGCTAGAACTTGAATGCAAAAACAACAATTGATGGACAGAATGCAGAACAATGTCATACATTCACCCCAGTACAGAGATCTGGGCCTAAATCCATCGTTTTTTTGCTCACCATGCCGTTCCAGTTTGAACCCAGCCATATGCAAATCAGTCTTGACCCTGTGCCTCATGGGAACAGTCCAGCCCGAACTGCCAAGCCAGGTCCTCCCTGGACTGGAAACAAGCATCCTAGGACCGGTTTCTGGCATTTCAGCCGTCTTCAGCCAGGCTTGCTTGATTTCCAGTGGCATGGAGAGCAAGGGACCCACGTCTGGGCATACCCTTTCCACTCGGGGTGACAAATGCAAAAACAACAATTGATGGACAGAATGCAGAACAATGTCATACATTCACCCCAGTACAGAGATCTGGGCCTAAATCCATCGTTTTTTTGCTCACCATGCCGTTCCAGTTTGAACCCAGCCATATGCAAATCAGTCTTGACCCTGTGCCTCATGGGAACAGTCCAGCCCGAACTGCCAAGCCAGGTCCTCCCTGGACTGGAAACAAGCATCCTAGGACCGGTTTCTGGCATTTCAGCCGTCTTCAGCCAGGCTTGCTTGATTTCCAGTGGCATGGAGAGCAAGGGACCCACGTCTGGGCATACCCTTTCCACTCGGGGTGACAAATGCAAAAACAACAATTGATGGACAGAATGCAGAACAATGTCATACATTCACCCCAGTGCAGAGATCTGGGCCTAAATCCATCGTTTTTTTGCTCACCATGCCGTTCCAGTTTGAACCCAGCCATATGCAAATCAGTCTTGACCCTGTGCCTCATGGGAACAGTCCAGCCCGAACTGCCAAGCCAGGTCCTCCCTGGACTGGAAACAAGCATCCTAGGACCGGTTTCTGGCATTTCAGCCGTCTTCAGCCAGGCTTGCTTGATTTCCAGTGGCATGGAGAGCAAGGGACCCACGTCTGGGCATACCCTTTCCACTCGGGGTGACAAATGCAAAAACAACAATTGATGGACAGAATGCAGAACTTGAAGTCATGACTTACAGCACACCACATTAGTGAGAAGAATGTGTTCAGCTCAATAAAACATCCTGGAGGCTAACCAGAAGACCTGTGAGGAACCTGTACTTTACTGAGGTATGCTTGCATGTTAAATAATGTTTCAAGCTATTTGTGCATAACATGGGAAATATTAGTATGCTCACTTGAATTCATGTGATAAGTGTGAATACTTGTTGAAATATATACTGTGCTGTCATTTAGCAATTTTGATGTGACAGACAATGGGGCAGATTTACAAGCCCCTTGCGCCACTTTTGCGTCACTTTTAACATGGGAATTGTGATGCAAAAGTGGCGCAAGGGGCTTGTACATCTGCCCCAATATTTGTACAAGCATGCGGTAAGACGGTATGCAGACTTTGGCCCGCATTAATTATGATGATGGGTAAGTCACCGCCTGCACTGCCAAGCTTTAGTTAACAACACTGATGTCATAGGTGGCAAAATGCCTGAGAGTAGAGAGGGGAGGGCAGTGGGGAAATGGGGGGGGGGCACCCTCCTATCAAAAGGGAAAAAAACTTCAATCACAGCTTGGCAAGCACAGGCTTCCAGATTGTGTTGGTGTTTGTCTTGCGGTGAAATGTCCGCAAATCTTACATCACACCATACAAAAGGCAAGGCATCCTAATACCAAATAATAAGTAACTAAAGACTTGTTACTTTTACATAATACATCTAATCTGCTTTAGCACTGTCAAAAAAGAAAGGAGTTTACATGCCCTCAAAATGTGACAAGAAGCCCCCCCCCCCACTACACAAATGCCAGTTGTCAGGAAAGAGGAACATCAGAACATTAAAGAGAGAATTTGCTTCTAGACAAAGAAATACTTGTGGAGTGAAGGCCCCATTTATTGACAATAGAAGCAAACGAAGGGCCAGGTTTATCAATCTTTCACACCACTTGCTGTGTTGTGCTGTGTGAAAGAGAGATGGCATTAATGCACCAAATTTACCAATAGATGGTACATTCCAGATCTCTCCTGCACTAGCGCACAATCTGCTGCCTCGCCCCAGTCTAGACACCCTTACACCATGTTACTGGCAGGGTTGCTTTTGTGCAGGAGGTAACACTTTCCTGCCAAATGCAGCACACTTGGAAAAAGTAAAGTAAAAGGATGAATAAAGTTATTTCTCCACGTAGTGCCTCCCCTGGGAAGAAATAGCACTTTGACGATTTCCCAAGTTTGTCAGGCCCCAAGTATGCACAGTTGCACATCTAGTGCCTGTGCTGCAGGTATGGAGAAGAAGAATGCTTACTCACATTATGTCTGGGCAGTTTTGGACCATAGCATGAAGGCACTGCTGAATTTTAAAACTTGTGATTCCAGCTCCACAATGGGTTGCCAGTTTTCATGGGTAATGAAAACAAATACATAGGGTCTCTAGGGCCTCATTTATGAGGCCCTACCGGCACTATTGCACCACCGTAAAAGTCACTTTTTTGACGTTGCAGTGGTGCATTGTGCCACTGGCATATTTATTAAGCCACATAAAGCCATGTTACGTGGCTTTTCATGGCCTTATATGTGCCCCTTTCACACAGAAAACTGCATGAGTGTTGAAACATCCATGGCTTTTTGACACTGCCCCAGATTTACGCTAAATTTTAACTCTGAGGCAACGCTGAAAATGTATGCCTCCCCAGGAGAGGCATATGGGAGGCACAATGAGGAGAAATATCTTTATTTCTCTTTGTTTTTCATCTTTCTATGTGTGCTGCAGCACACATAGAAAGAGGAAAAAGCCTCTTGTGATTCTTTTTGTGCACAAAGGTTTCCCTTCCTACCCAAAAATAATCATCCCGCAATGCAGGCACCCTTGCTCCATGGTGCAAAGGTGCCTGCGTTGGTGCACACAGCCCATTGTGCACCGATGCAGGGGGAAATGACAGGAATGCGCCGTATTTGGTACAGCGCATTCCTGCCCTATTCTTTTGCTGTAGGGCAGCGCAGCAGCAAGTCCTGCTGCCCTGCCCTACGACAACTAACCCACAAATGAGGCCCATAGTTTTCCTCTAATACTTCTGCCGGAACCCTTCAGGGATCAAAGGAATGAAAATGTGATGTGTTTCAGTCATTGCATTGTAATCGAGCAACATTATGAATAAAAAAAATACTCACTACAGGATTACCGATTTTCGGCCCAGAAGACAGACACAAAACATATCTTCTACTTGCCTGTGAAGGTCTTACTTTGGTGCTCAGGGATTGCCTACCTGCAGAGGCTGACTCACCTACATAGGTGATGAATAGAATAAGAATGGAGACAGCACACCTTTCCCCAAAGACCAAATGTCTCATAGCAAAAGTGCACTCTGTGGTACAACACACATGAATGTACAGTGGTTTATTGCGATAGGTACAAGAATTATCTTTGAAATATTTGCTCTGTGTACCGAATGGTGACAGAACTGAACAGTTCCCACTACTTTAAACATTGAGCATTGCAAACTGGAGTATACAGGCATGAAATGCACTTTCCATCGATAGAGCATGTGCTCTCCTGCTGGTTGTTCTCAAGAGCTGGAATCTTAAGTCCGCAAAGCGAAAGCATAAAGACAAAGAAAGTACTAGAGACCTGATGTACGATAAATGTATTTAACATTTCCTATATAGCGACAAATACCAACACGCAAAATAGGAATCGCTAAATATGGCTTACATGCCTTTCCTATAGGCAATCAGTGATTCATAAGCATTTTGTATTTTTAAATATTGTATTGAAATTTGCCAAATTAATATGAGTAACAAATTATGACCATCGCACCAGCAGAGAATGATCACTTCACCTGTTTAATGAAGTACATATACTTTCAGCTGCTGAGCAGAAACATAAATTCTCGTCCTGCAAAGGGCTAACTCATAGCAGCAAGACCATCCAGGAACCACTGGAGGAGGTGGAGAGGAAATTAAAAGGCAACTTCAGCTACACAGAGCTACAGATATAAGTGAAGGAGTGTGTCTCGGAACATGACAAACTCTTTGTCAAAACATCAATGTCAGTTCCTGAGACAACTAGGAAAGAAATGTGGGCATGGATCCAAAGCGCATAAATGCAGTGGGGGTTAGAAAGAAGTCATGGAAGTGATCCTGGAGTGCTGGTAAGACCTGCAAACCTGCACAAAGGAGAACGTTGCTACCAGAAGAAAGTAGGATGCTGCTACAGGCGGAGGACCAAGGACAGAGACTCCAACCACCCCATAGAAGAATTAATAGAGACGATGTTACAATCTGAAGCCACTTCTGTATTCTCGAAATTTGACACTTTAGCCCCTTTACCTGCTGCTTCACGTTAGTTATTTACACAAATATATGTAATCAATCAATAAGGGTAACCTGCATAAAGAAAACTGAATTGTACATGTGGATGTAGGTACATGTTCACTGATTATTTCTAGGCAACACGCTTGACACAATGTGTTGTTTTTTCCAAGATAGGATGCAAGGAAGCAAGGGCTGCTCCTTGCCCAATCATTGTCAAGCAGAAAATGCCTGCATTGAAGGAATGCCCTTGAGTGGTTCCTTCCTATGTTTACCTGGGTTTAATAAATCCTGATTCTGAGGTAAGAACCTCGGGCCTTTTTGCATGTTCAAATTATCAGTGAACATGTACCGACATTCACATTTACAATTGAGTTTTTTATGCAGGTTAGCCTTATTGATTGATTCAGAGGTAGAGTGCGCGATCCAATATCTGAATCTCTCCAAGAGATAATTTCTCTTAAAAGGTGAGCAAGGTTTTTTTTACCTTTCTGCTGCATCCTTTTTCCACACACTGACTTTGAAATACCTTTTTTTTACTCACACAGGCTGTACACTCTTGATCTATAGTCCTGATGAAGACCCCATGGTGATGTTACTGAACTACACATGTATACAAGGGGTCAAAACGTCGACCGCATAAGCGTTGTTGACCAAATAGACATTTCTACATTTGAAATGAAAACCACAGGTCTATTTAGGGTGATCCATTGAAAATTAATGCTGCATTGAAATGTATGTTTTATGTGTTATAAATGTAATATATTTTGTATTTTTGTATTGTTGATATGTGCACTATTTTTTCAGTCACTCTTTATGTCACGAGCATTATAATTTTTGTTGTTTTGTTTTGAAAATGTACATTGTGTATTAGTCCTGTCACTTATCACAAATTACATATGATATATGATTTTCTGAATATATCTGACATTATTTTCAAATTCAGTTGAGTTTTTGGATATGAGTTTTTTGTCTATGTGTATGGTCAGGTGTGTGTTTCTATGGATCATTAATTGACAGTCCTACTTCTGTGAGGACGAAGTGATACACAAAACGGTCTCTTTCGTGGCAGAACCTCTGTCCATATACCATAACTATCCCCAGGTTCTGCAAGTAACTGGGATCCCCCATTGTTATTATTGATGTCTTATGGACACGGGCACAAAGGCAAAGAAGCTGTACAGGAGGCACACTGAAAGGGCACCACAAAAAGATGACACATTGTCATTGTGCCTCTTGAGGTCAGTACTCTTGAGGGAAGAAATGGGTTCCTATAGAACCCCTCAAACAGGCCAGTGCAGGCGGGTGCAGTCACTCTCTATACTTGCCTGCAAGGGGATCTCTAATTCCTTTTGAAAGTGCATGCGGGTTGCGGCCTGCACTGTGAAACATGGAGCGGCTTAGAAGCAGCCACTCTTTATTTCACTTGAATGCACTGCTATAGGGAAGCATGAGTTTGATGCTGCTCGGAGGGCAGCGCATTCAGCATAATAAGGCGCACTTTCCCTGTTTGTGCACTGTACACCTGTTTGAAGGTGAGCTGTGGCCCAAACGGAAAGTGTGCCCTTACCATAAACCAATACATTCGTGCTGTGCTTTTATCTTTACATGTCTACTTTTGTGGTGAATATATATTAATATGTAACAGATATGTTCTAAGTAAACCTGAAATGTAAAGAAAAACAATGCTGATATAGAGTTAGTACAGGTAAATTCTTAAACATGCTCATCCTTTATTTTAAATGAATACTTTCACTGTCTTTTTACCTGCAGCTGAACCTACTAATACAACATCACCAGAAATAGAGGATGTTTTGTTACATCTTGCCACACAGACGCTGAAACTCTTGAAAATGTGATTACCATTCCTACAGAGACTGCAAGTTCCACAAGCAGTCAAAATGGCACTCCCACATTAGAAGACCCACCTTCCTCTGCCAAAACTAAACAACAACCATTACCATGCATTCTGATTTTAAAAAGATAAAGAAAGACTTTAATGTAAGATCCAGGAAGTTAAAAGTCTGAGAAAACTCACCCACTCCTTCTCAAATCCATGCATTGGAATAATCCATGATGAAAATTAAAATTAGCAGCACAGGGCTACCTCTAAATTGAATGGGTAACACAATAAGAAGAACCCATATCTGAAGGTAATGAAGCCATTTTATTAGGATTTGAAGAGTTAACTGTGGCTATATAGGATCTGTTCACACCAATGGCTCAAGACCCTGCATCACACAGGCATCAACAGAGACACATGAACACTCACCTGCAAACATTTAGGTCGTAAGTTGAAAGGTTGGCTAAAGCCACCTCAACTATGCATTGGATAACTGCTAACAGGCAGGTGGAGTTACTACACCATCGTGGTGATGTAGCAAGGAGCCTCGCCCCTACAACAAAAGCCTTAGAGGAAATGCAGATCGCTAATGTATAAATTAGGGCATCTGGGTCTGTTGGGGAAGCTGTGGAGGTCTTAAGTGTGAGTAATATTGCTGTTGGTGAGCCATCTACATCAAGGAACACTAGAAGTCAGAGTTTAGAAGGACAGATATGTAAGTCTATATTTTCTATACCTAACTGCACATATATATACACCTACTCAGTACATATATTTTCTAGCGGAGTTAGGAATAATAAATCTGTGCTTTCCTATGTCCTCTTACCTTTCAATATTTGATCGCTCGATATTCTTGTACACCAATATTCTGGGGGTCGTATTCAGTAGTGCAATCTTCATTTTTATTTTTTAAACTTAATTAATAGTTCTATTATGGGGTAATATGTTCACAGTCTATATGATCAGCATCTTCAAAGCAATCTGTGAATAAACAGAAAAGGTTTTGTTTAGTACTCAGCACGCTTTGTTTGGTTGCGATGTCGCAATGTTTGGAATTTGTATCCTAAAAGTTTTTCTGACATATTCCCAGCGCACAGGTCCAACTTTAGCTTTTGCAATAACAGTTTGTAAAGGTGGCAAGTGTGGAGTATTTCCCACATCATCCTAATCTGAATTGTCATTTTCAGGGTTAATAGGGAGTCTCTTATGGATTGCTAAATTAGGCAGCATAGCACAGGTGGCTATTACTTTGAAACTCATTGCTGGAAGATACTTTTGTGCAGCCATCAGAATCTGCCTCTAAGTAACCCAATGCTGATGGTTTGCCTGTAGGCAGCATTGCATCTCCTTTGTCTAAGGGCTCGGGGATGAAAATATAGAATCTTGATCCATGGTTTTAATGTATATGCATTGTCACCTGAAAACTAACAAAGTAGTTTTAGAGTTTGTGAAATACCCAAATGTGGCAACTTAGTTCACATTTTAGATCAATTAATAACCATCCATCTCCAAGCTCTCCTCTTGCTAGCCAGTCATAAAGTCCACGGTGTCTGAAGATGTAGGAGTAATTAGTGCTCCAAGCATATCTAAGAAATAGGTCTGTGATTAAACAAGTGGAATTACAAACGACCTGTATATTTAAAAATACTGTCTCTTTCTATTGTGATACACATACTCTGTTTCAGGAGGTGACCAAATAAGGACATGTGCAACTTGTATACATCCAATCACTTGGGGGGAAATGTGCTAATAGAATTGTATTTTTGTACTTTCCGACTCAGCAGGGGTACTTGCCAATGCAGTGTGTGAATTTATTATAGCCAACAATTCATCAAGATTTTTTTTTTAAAACACTGTGTAATGGATTACGTGCTTTCCTTCCTCCAACTGTAACAGTACGTTGGTAGCTATCAGAAGATAAAAGGTGTAAGCCATGCAAAACCTGAATGTGTTTAGCACCACTGCATTGTGTGGGCCTGCTTAGTACAGGATCCAAATAATTAATTAAAGTTAGAATCACCTCTTTTTGTAAACCTATAACTAGCATAACCTATACCTATGCCTCCTTATCTGTTTGTTAAAATAGTGTCACCCTTTGTCTAAAAATCCTCTCTCTCCTCCTCCTCTCTTGAGCTCCAGAAATCTGCATCCCCTTCACCACAGAATAGAGTGGAGCCGTTGTGAAAGATTGCATATAATTTTGGGGCCCCCATTATACTCTACACCTGGTTACCACTTGTTTCCAATTGATGGCATTTTGCAGGTACAAAAGTTTGCGTTTTAGCATATTTCCAATATGCAAATGCTTTGTACTTGGGAGTAGCAATCTGATATTTGCTAACTGCATTTAGCGAGTCAGTATTTTCTGTCGCAAAAAATACAGATTTGCTAAATATTCGGTGCAGTGTGTTATTTTAAGGAATACACCTTTAGTGAGTCCTTGCAAATCACAAACACCCTATTTAGCGGTTGGTAGACTGGTTAGCAATTCGCTATTTTTATGTGCATCAAGCCCTCTAACTAAGTTTCTCTGATGTGGTTGCCATATTAACTGCCTGTAAGCACCATGCAATTTTATTTACCAGGCACTATGAAGGATTTTGAAGCTTGATATGATAACATGTATATTTCTGAGCTTTTTCTTAAGTACATATATGTTTATATGGACTCATTTCTTGCTTGTAACTTTGAGGAGTCATCGTGCCTCACATGGATGTCGGTAGAGTAAAGAATAACAGGCACATGCATCAAAAGAAAAGCCGGTCGCAAACGGGCAGATTCTCAGAACGGTATTTTTGCATTTGAGATTCATCACCCCAAATGCAAAAATCACAATTAAAGTAATCTCTACATTGCGATTACTTAAATTGCGATTGCATTTAAGGAATCCCAAATTGAGATTCCTTAAATGCAATGCGTTAAAGTAAAAAAAATAGCGATTTCGCTAATAGGGTATGCAAATTACCATGAAGTTGAACTTCATGGTAATTTGCAAAACCTTTGAAAAAAGCACTTTTGTGCATTTTTTAAAGTTTAATGTTGCACACACACACGCCCTTAGGGCATGTGTGTGTGCAACATGTGTGCACAGGTCAATTCCAGGGGTGCAACAGGGTGTCCTTTTGACACCCCTTCACCCTGAAATTGCATGCGCAATTTGCGAGTACCTATTGGTACTCGCAAATTGCGCTTGCAATTTCCCTTCATTCCTATGGGCCTGTAGGAATGAATAGGAAGCTATTCCTTATTTGCGACTCGCAATTTGTGAGTCACAAATAAGGAATGTGTAGAAATGGCTATTATTATAGCGATTCCTACATGCATAGGATTTTGCGAGTCCTTAATTGTGAATCCTTAATATTCGCAATTAAGGACTCCCAAAATCCTAGCTTGATGCATGTGCTTTAAGAGTAAAGCTAATGTGCCAGGATACAAAATGCTAACCTGAGTTTGCAGCTGCCTCTCCCACCATATTAGCATCGTTACTACAAAGAAGTCATCATTCAAAGAAATAAGCCACCTTCATGAAATGTTTTGATCAGAAAATTAACGGATTAGACCACCAGTTTCTGGCACGTAAGAAGACTATTTTCTGTGTGGATGACAACATTGTGCTTAAGCCCAATGTTCTCACTCATACAGATGTGAACTAATGGCTGAAGCTGGTTGATCCTTTGCCTTATTCTGTAAGTGGGTTGATCCATTGCCTCATTTTGATAACCTGCATTGGGCAGAAGCAAAGAGGGATTGGTAATACAAACCAATAGCTGAAAAGTAATGCATGATAACCTTTGCATTTATGTGTGCATATGTATGGGGTTTTGTTTAAAAAACAGAAGTTCTCGACTAAATACCAGACCTAAAAAGCAACACACTGAGCTGTTTTCAACATGCAATTGAGAATAAATATTATACTCCAACCCCCTTTTTCCCTGGTCCCAACATCATGTGCTTAAAAACTTCTTCAACGATTGGTAAAGGTCATGGAGGAATCAAGATGATTTTGTTCCACCAAAACAAAACGTATTCCCACAACACTATCACATAATGTTATTCTTTCTCTTTTTTTTCATACCATATTGACCTATTACCACATTTGGGTTGAAGAACCAGAACCTTTTGGACCTGGTGGCGCAGGGTACGCCTTAATCTCCTGGGTTCTCCTGCTTAGCTACACAGAGACACGGGGACACTCTGTCGGCGTAAAAGATCAGATTTATTAGCTGCAGCTAGTACAGTTGTCCCAGAAGTACACGAGGTAGGTTCTCAGGAGACTGCCACTTCACTCTGTGGCGTACAATCTTTTATAGTATGTATGAAAAATATACATTAACCAAATACACACCCAGAGTACATAAGAAAGAACCAATAAGGAAAGTTGGAAAATAGGACAGAACCAATAGGAAAAGTTTAAAAACAAGTGTCAGATGCCTCAAAGAAACCTTTCCTTCAACTGTGTTTGTCACCCCTCCTTCAAACTAATTCATTAACGGATCTACAACTAACTTGCAGGTGGCGAGATACGTTTGTGTGTATTGGAGGACAGTTGTGAAACGAGAGAATGCTAGCAGAGGACAGCGAAGGCCAAACGATAAGATAAAGTCAGAAAAGAATAGTGTGAGCCAACAGATAGTTGAGACGGGGATTAGAAAAACCAGACAGGGATTAGTGTACTCGGCCAAACCTAACACCAGCTTTGCAAATAGAGGCAGAAGGTTAATTTTAACACGAAGCTTGCAGAAAAAGCAGAAAAAGACTTCGACCGTCGTGCTGCCTGAGTGAGGGCAACACAAGATGGCGGCGGAGCACAAAATGGCGGGTCGATACGATCTCAATCGAAAATCGAAGTTCCTCAGACCCTCCTTTTGCCAGAACTCAGGCAAGATAGTCAGGCTCATATTAATCTGAGTCAATGTCAATGGCCATAAGGTCATCGAGTTGTTGCTGTAGCATCATCCTGATATTCTCCGTTCTTTGTGGCTTGGTTTTAGGGATGCACATAGTAGCACAGAGGTCACAGATGGCGGGGCCGCAGTGCATACAAAGGCAACAAGAGAATATGATGGCTAAAACTACTCCAAGGAACGTCAATATTTTCCAACCCCATTTGGACAGTAGTCCCCAAACCCACTCCAATAATGACCAATCTCCTTTGTCTTGATGAATCGACTCAGAGATCATGTGTAACTTAGAGATAGCTTGGTATAATGTCGGAGCGTCATTTGGTATGAAAATACAGCAACTTGACCTGATCAATTTGCATACTCCACCACGGTCTGCAAGAACAAAGTCTAAGGCAACTCGGTTTTGTAAAGTCATGAGACGAAATGCCTGTAGTTCTGCCATGATATTACTTAAGGCCCCTACAGTGATGTCTATGGTGGTTTCTACGACACAAACCAATTGCCTTATATTTCTGCTGTTGGCCATTGGACCCCAAAAAAGAAGAAATCCTTTGAGGAAATCGCCTCCCTCTTGTCCTGCTGTGTCCTCGGAATTAATAATCCCTCTGCCGTATTTATTTCGATGATGATTTGCAGAAGCGGTGTATGTAGGGGGAAGAAGGAAAGCTATATAGCAAGTTCCGGAGAAACCTGTTGGTAACCACGTGTAAGCCCTATTATAACGGCACTAGAGGAGGCGAGTTTTGAGAGGAGTAGACATATGTGTGGGAACAGCTATTTCTTTGTATAGTGTCAGCAGACTGACCATTTATCTGTAAACAGAAATTGCCCTGATGTGGTATAGTCCAAATCGGTGAAGACTTTCCTTTTTTACCTTTATCACTAAGGCTAGTGACATATTGGGTGACGTTCCAGTTAGTATACGCTTTTCTTTCGTCAATGGAGATCTTACTATTTTCCATGATTTTAGCTATAGCTACCATTCCCTTTATCAACGAACTATGACGAAAATCTGGTTCACTAGTACGTGAACTAACGGATCGTCTGAATTTGCTTTGATAGGCATTGGAAAAGATGACAAAATAAGCCCAAGCAGAACCCTCATAAGAAAACGGAAGGACTAAATACGGCATTCCTTTTTCTACGGTATGTGGCATGAGTCCACACACCCAACAGTCAGTTGTATTGATCACTAATTGATGTTGATGTAACAACTGGACGAAGGAATTGTTGTAATATTCAGTTCTTCTAATGAGTTCATGTTGGGGAAGTGCATGAAATAGATGTGGAGAGACAGTAGAAGAAGACGGAGAGGTAGAAGGAGAGACAA
Source organism: Triturus cristatus (assembly GCF_964204655.1). NCBI lineage: Eukaryota > Metazoa > Chordata > Amphibia > Caudata > Salamandridae > Triturus > Triturus cristatus. The sequence continues at coordinate 632,503,237 of NC_140589.1, read as the reverse complement.
CTTTTTGCTGCAGAGCAATGACAAGCCAATTTATACACGCCAAAAGAATACACAATAATATAATAATACATAAAGCAATACCACAACGACTATACATTGATTTACACTGATGCATTTTATCTTTACTTTCTCTTTTGCCTGATGTAGTTTCCATCTTTCTAAGTTGGTACTCACGACAATCTTCCTCAATCACTTAATCACGATTGTCTGCCGTCCTATGACACTGCAAGTCCTGCAGGCCTATTGCCACTACTCAGGTCGCAACTAAGACTCCTACCGTGACCTTGCAACCGGGACAGAATACTACATAGGAGAGAGAAATCTTAAGAGTTCTTTGGTCTGGGTCTCAAATTATAATGTTCTTTGTCAGGTGTAGTTTGTTCTTGGAACAATGTTCGTGGATTGGTCATATTCAAGCGACGATGTGATGGTATTGCTTCCTGAAGAATGTCGTCGTCCTCTTTCTCAGACAATGTTCCATTCAGGTGTGCATCGCTGAAAGGTATGAATCGTGGAACTTTTTCACTTTCTGAGTCACCAACACCCCTACGAACCCACTGATCGAAGGGTAGAGGCAAAGGTACTTTCTTACAATGCACACCGTGAATCCAATTTTTCTTTCCCTCGACTTTGACTGCTGTTCTCGTGGTTAAAAGTACCAACCGAGGCTCCCTTCACCTGGGCTCCAAATTTTTCGTCCTTTGGAAATTCTTGGTGCAGACCCAATCACCTGGTAGGATGGAATGACCTGGGTCTGTAGAAACCTCTGGCAAAGCACTCTGAACCTGTTGATGGAGAACACGCAATTTAGTCGTAAGGTCATGCAAGTAGTCAATTAACATTGGATATGGCAAGTCTGAGTATTTCTTAGGGCGAGGGACTCCCCATACGTTAGCCGGGCATCCAAAAACCACTTCGTAAGGGCTAAGTCCCAAATGAGAGTGTACTGCAGTTCTGGTGGACAGAAGAGCTAATGGCAAAGCATCGGACCAATTGAGTCCTGTACTAGCATGAACTTTTGCTAGTTTTAACTTTAAGGTTCCGTTGTAGCATTCTACTAAACCCGCTGACTGTGGATGATTTGCCGCATGAAACTTTTGCTTGATACCAAGACCCACACAAACTTTTTGCATGACTTGGCCCCCAAATTCGCTCCCATAAATTCGCTCCCATTGTCACTCCAGACAATGCGTGGCAAACCAAACCTGGGGAAAAATTATTTTAGTAGAACTTTAGCTGTTGATAAGGCTGTGTTGTCTTTTAGAGGGTATGCTTCTATCCATCTTGAAAAGGCGCATACTACCACTAGAACACATTTGGTATGAAAATACAGCAACTTGACCCGATCAATTTGCATACTCCACCACGGTCTGCAAGAACAAAGTCTAAGGCAACTCGGTTTTGTAAAGTCATGAGACGAAATGCCTGTAGTTCTGCCATGATATTACTTAAGGCCCCTACAGTGATGTCTATGGTGGTTTCTACGACACAAACCCATTGCCTTATATTTCTGCTGTTGGCCATTGGACCCCAAAAAGGAAGAAATCCTTTGAGGAAATCGCCTCCCTCTTGTCCTGCTGTGTCCTCGGAATTAATAATCCCTCTGCCGTATTTATTTCGATGATGATTTGCAGAAGCGGTGTATGTATGGGGAAGAAGGAAAGCTATATAGCAAGTTCCGGAGAAACCTGTTGGTAACCACGTGTAAGCCCTATTATAACGGCACTAGAGGAGGCGAGTTTTGAGAGGAGTAGACATATGTGTGGGAACAGCTATTTCTTTGTATAGTGTCAGCAGACTGACCATTTATCTGTAAACAGAAATTGCCCTGATGTGGTATAGTCCAAATCGGTGAAGACTTTCCTTTTTTACCTTTATCACTAAGGCTAGTGACATATTGGGTGACGTTCCAGTTAGTATACGCTTTTCTTTCGTCAATGGAGATCTTACTATTTTCCATGATTTTAGCTATAGCTACCATTCCCTTTATCAACGAACTATGACGAAAATCCGGATCACTAATACGTGAACTAACGGATCGTCTGAATTTGCTTTGATAGGCATTGGAAAAGATGACAAAATAGGCCCAAGCAGAACCCTCATAAGAAAACGGAAGGACTAAATACGGCATTCCTTTTTCTACGGTATGTGGCATGAGTCCACACACCCAACAGTCAGTTGTATTGATCACTAATTGATGTTGATGTAACAACTGGACGAAGGAATTGTTGTAATATTCAGTTCTTCTAATGAGTTCATGTTGGGGAAGTGCATGAAATAGATGTGGAGAGACAGTAGAAGAAGACGGAGAGGTAGAAGGAGAGACAACTTTTTGCTGCAGAGCAATGACAAGCCAATTTATACACGCCAAAGGAATACACAATAATATAATAATACATAAAGCAATACCACAACGACTATACATTGATTTACACTGATGCATTTTATCTTTACTTTCTCTTTTGCCTGATGTAGTTTCCATCTTTCTAAGTTGGTACTCACGGCAATCTTCCTCAATCACTTAATCACGATTGTCTGCCGTCCTATGACACTGCAAGTCCTGCAGGCCTATTGCCACGACTCAGGTCGCAACTAAGACTCCTACCGTGACCTTGCAACCGGGACAGAATACTACATAGGAGAGAGAAATCTTAAGAGTTCTTTGGTCTGGGTCTCAAATTATAATGTTCTTTGTCAGGTGTAGTTTGTTCTTGGAACAATGTTCGTGGATTAGTCATATTCAAGCGACGATGTGATGGTATTGCTTCCTGAAGAATGTCGTCGTCCTCTTTCTCAGACAATGTTCCATTCAGGTGTGCATCGCTGAAAGGTATGAATCGTGGAACTTTTTCACTTTCTGAGTCACCAACACCCCTACGAACCCACTGATCGAAGGGTAGAGGCAAAGGTACTTTCTTACAATGCACACCGTGAATCCAATTTTTCTTTCCCTCGACTTTGACTGCTGTTCTCGTGGTTAAAAGTACCAACCGAGGCTCCCTTCACCTGGGCTCCAAATTTTTCGTCCTTTGGAAATTCTTGGTGCAGACCCAATCACCTGGTCGGATGGAATGACCTGGGTCTGTAGAAACCTCTGGCAAAGCACTCTGAACCTGTTGATGGAGAACACGCAATTTAGTCGTAAGGTCATGCAAGTAGTCAATTAACATTGGATATGGCAAGTCTGAGTATTTCTTAGGGCGAGGGACTCCCCATACGTTAGCCGGGCATACAAAAACCACTTCGTAAGGGCTAAGTCCCAAACGAGAGTGTACTGCAGTTCTGGTGGACAGAAGAGCTAATGGCAAAGCATCGGGCCAATTGAGTCCTGTACTAGCATGAACTTTTGCTAGTTTTAACTTTAAGGTTCCGTTGTAGCATTCTACTAAACCCGCTGACTGTGGATGATTTGCCGCATGAAACTTTTGCTTGATACCAAGACCCACACAAACTTTTTGCATGACTTGGCCCCCAAATTCGCTCCCATAAATTCGCTCCCATTGTCACTCCAGACAATGCGCGGCAAACCAAACCTGGGGAAAAATTATTTTAGTAGAACTTTAGCTGTTGATAAGGCTGTGTTGTCTTTTAGAGGGTATGCTTCTATCCATCTTGAAAAGGCGCATACTACCACCAGAACACATTTGGTATGAAAATACAGCAACTTGACCCGATCAATTTGCATACTCCACCACGGTCTGCAAGAACAAAGTCTAAGGCAACTCGGTTTTGTAAAGTCATGAGACGAAATGCCTGTAGTTCTGCCATGATATTACTTAAGGCCCCTACAGTGATGTCTATGGTGGTTTCTACGACACAAACCCATTGACTTATATTTCTGCTGTTGGCCATTGGACCCCAAAAAGGAAGAAATCCTTTGAGGAAATCGCCTCCCTCTTGTCCTGCTGTGTCCTCGGAATTAATAATCCCTCTGCCGTATTTATTTCGATGATGATTTGCAGAAGCGGTGTATGTATGGGGAAGAAGGAAAGCTATATAGCAAGTTCCGGAGAAACCTGTTGGTAACCACGTGTAAGCCCTATTATAACGGCACTAGAGGAGGCGAGTTTTGAGAGGAGTAGACATATGTGTGGGAACAGCTATTTCTTTGTATAGTGTCAGCAGACTGACCATTTATCTGTAAACAGAAATTGCCCTGATGTGGTATAGTCCAAATCGGTGAAGACTTTCCTTTTTTACCTTTATCACTAAGGCTAGTGACATATTGGGTGACGTTCCAGTTAGTATACGCTTTTCTTTCGTCAATGGAGATCTTACTATTTTCCATGATTTTAGCTATAGCTACCATTCCCTTTATCAACGAACTATGACGAAAATCCGGATCACTAATACGTGAACTAACGGATCGTCTGAATTTGCTTTGATAGGCATTGGAAAAGATGACAAAATAGGCCCAAGCAGAACCCTCATAAGAAAACGGAAGGACTAAATACGGCATTCCTTTTTCTACGGTATGTGGCATGAGTCCACACACCCAACAGTCAGTTGTATTGATCACTAATTGATGTTGATGTAACAACTGGACGAAGGAATTGTTGTAATATTCAGTTCTTCTAATGAGTTCATGTTGGGGAAGTGCATGAAATAGATGTGGAGAGACAGTAGAAGAAGACGGAGAGGTAGAAGGAGAGACAACTTTTTGCTGCAGAGCAATGACAAGCCAATTTATACACGCCAAAAGAATACACAATAATATCATAATACATAAAGCAATACCACAACGACTATACATTGATTTACACTGATGCATTTTATCTTTACTTTCTCTTTTGCCTGATGTAGTTTCCATCTTTCTAAGTTGGTACTCACGGCAATCTTCCTCAATCACTTAATCACGATTGTCTGCCGTCCTATGACACTGCAAGTCCTGCAGGCCTATTGCCACGACTCAGGTCGCAACTAAGACTCCTACCGTGACCTTGCAACCGGGACAGAATACTACATAGGAGAGAGAAATCTTAAGAGTTCTTTGGTCTGGGTCTCAAATTATAATGTTCTTTGTCAGGTGTAGTTTGTTCTTGGAACAATGTTCGTGGATTGGTCATATTCAAGCGACGATGTGATGGTATTGCTTCCTGAAGAATGTCGTCGTCCTCTTTCTCAGACAATGTTCCATTCAGGTGTGCATCGCTGAAAGGTATGAATCGTGGAACTTTTTCACTTTCTGAGTCACCAACACCCCTACGAACCCACTGATCGAAGGGTAGAGGCAAAGGTACTTTCTTACAATGCACACCGTGAATCCAATTTTTCTTTCCCTCGACTTTGACTGCTGTTCTCGTGGTTAAAAGTACCAACCGAGGCTCCCTTCACCTGGGCTCCAAATTTTTCGTCCTTTGGAAATTCTTGGTGCAGACCCAATCACCTGGTCGGATGGAATGACCTGGGTCTGTAGAAACCTCTGGCAAAGCACTCTGAACCTGTTGATGGAGAACACGCAATTTAGTCGTAAGGTCATGCAAGTAGTCAATTAACATTGGATATGGCAAGTCTGAGTATTTCTTAGGGCGAGGGACTCCCCATACGTTAGCCGGGCATCCAAAAACCACTTCGTAAGGGCTAAGTCCCAAACGAGAGTGTACTGCAGTTCTGGTGGACAGAAGAGCTAATGGCAAAGCATCGGGCCGATTGAGTCCTGTACTAGCATGAACTTTTGCTAGTTTTAACTTTAAGGTTCCGTTGTAGCATTCTACTAAACCCGCTGACTGTGGATGATTTGCCGCATGAAACTTTTGCTTGATACCAAGACCCACACAAACTTTTTGCATGACTTGGCCCCCAAATTCGCTCCCATAAATTCGCTCCCATTGTCACTCCAGACAATGCGCGGCAAACCAAACCTGGGGAAAAATTATTTTAGTAGAACTTTAGCTGTTGATAAGGCTGTGTTGTCTTTTATAGGGTATGCTTCTATCCATCTTGAAAAGGCGCATACTACCACCAGAACATATTTGAGGTTGTTGCATCGCTCCATATGAATATAATCGATCTGCAACATCTCGAATGGATATGTCGGAGGAGCAAAGTGACCTGCTGGAGTTGGGGTTCCCTTTCCCGGATTGTGCATCAAAAAAACAATACAATGCTTCACTACATTGTCTGCACACTTCGGAATTTCTTTATTTTGCCACACTGGAGCTAGAAGCTTGCATATACCTTTTGCATTTAGGTGAGCTGGACCATGCGCCATAGTGACCACTGGAAGTACATAGGCATCTGGTAACAGCCAACGTTGGTGTTCAGACAGTTCCACCCAACAACCCATCTCATCCAACATACCTGTACTTTCTTTCCACTTGCTTAACTCTTTCTCTGAAGCCTCCTTCTCAATCGCTCTTACACTTTCCACTGTATACTCATACATTCCTCTCTCTCTAACCCAATTTGCAGGACCCGCCACATACATTCGACTTGTTGCGTCTCTCGCTGTCTTTTTCGCTATTTCATCTGCAAATGCATTTCTTCGATCAACATCATCTGTAATCTTTTTGTGCGCACTACACTTCACAATTGCTATTTGGGCAGGTAAAGAAAGTGACTCAAGAAGATCAGTCACTTATTGGCCATGTTGTATTTTAGTGCCATGAGAAGTAAGGAAACCCCGTTCCTTCCAAACACGCCCAAAATTAAACGCTACACCAAAAGCATGCTGACTGTCGGTATACACGTTTACTCTCTTTCATTTTGACAACACACATCCTCTTGTTAAAGCTATCAATTCTGCTGCTTGAGCCGAATTGTGTCTGGTACGTGCAGTTTCCACAACTGTATGTAAAGTAGTAACAGCATAGGCTGAAACTGTATCCCCATTCGGAAGCTTGTAACAAGAACCATCCACCCATAGAATACCATCCGGATTCTCTAGTGGCGTATCTTTCAGATCAATTCTTCCTTTTGTCTCTTCCTCGGTACGGAGGAAACAATCATGTTGTTCTTGGTCATCTTTGTCCACTGGAAGAGGCAACAAAGTAGCTGGATTTAGGGTATTACATCGTTTGATGTGTACGTGACTAGCCAAAAGTGTCAACTCATATCCAGACAAACGAGCACTCGTAAGATGCTGCGTTTTTGTTCGGTTCAGTAAGGTATCCACTGCATGTGGCACCATTACAATAAGTGTGTTATCTAATACTATTCCAGCAGACTGCCGAATAGAAATCGCTGCTGCTGCTGTTGCTTTGAGACAACTAGGCAATGCTTTAGCTACTGGGTCTAACGTAGCCGAAAAATATGCACATGGTCGCTGTTTGTCCCCAAATCGCTGCGTTAAAACTGACAACGCACACCCTTCTCTTTCATAAACGTAGAGCGTGAAGGGTTTACTGTAATCGGGAGTATCCAATACAGGAGCGGAACATAGAGCAGTATGTAAGTCAGTAAAACTCTGCTGACATTCGTCAGTCCATGGAAGGGGCTGAGGCGTATCTTTCAAAGTGAGTGCCAACAAAGGCTTGGCCAACAAAGAGAAGTTAGGGATCCACTGCCTACAATAAGAAGTAATACCCAGAAAGGCACGTACCTCCCTTTGTGTGGACAGCACAGACATTTGCGCAATCGCCTTAATTCGTTCTTGGGTTAATCGTCGTCCCTCCTTTGATAGGAGATGACCCAAATAGGTAACCTCTCTACGACCGTATTGTAATTTTGAAGGTGAAACCTTATGATTCAGATCAAACAGATGGCGTAACAATGCAACAGTCACATCTTTACAAATATCTTCTGAATCAGCAGCAATCCACAAGTCATCCATATATTGGATAAGAGCAGCACCAGACGGCAAAGGAAAAGCATCAAGATGACATTTTAAAGCTTGACTGTAAATAGAGGGACTTTCACAATAGCCCTGAGGTGCGCGCTTAAACCGGAAGCTTCGGCCTCCAAGAGTGAAGCCAAAAATATCCCTACTCTCTTCAGCAATGGGAATACTAAAGAAGGCATTCTTTAGATCGATGACAGAAAACCAAGTCGCTGTAGAAGGTATCATTGTCAACAAAGCAGTGATATCTGGGACTACGGGAAATTGCGGCACAACAATTTTGTTTACCTCCCGGAGATCAATCACGAAACGATATACAGGAGGCTGAGAAGGATCGGTGCATTAAAGAACAGGAAGAATAGGACTATTGCATATGTTACTTCTCGTTTCCTCAACCACACCCTTCTGAATCAAATCATGAATGATTTCCAAAAGCGCTTTCTCACCTTCAGTAGAAATCCTGTACTGTGGAATGCGTGGCAATTCAACATTAGGCTTAAGAGTGACAACATAAGGTGGAATCTCAAGACAACCCACATCGTTCGGACCCGTGGCCCAAAGCGTTGCTGGAAGAGAAAGCAATTCAGGTGGAAACTGATCTTTGTACAAATACATTGGAGAAATCAGTTTTTGTCCTAGAGTAAGATGTACACCAGAAGGAGAACAATATATCGTAGCATGCATTCTTTTCAATAAGTCCAGACCCAACAGATTCTCACCGCAACCATTCGTCAAAAGAAGTGGAGCTTCCAAATCATAAGGGCCAATTGAAATAGGCAAAGGGCAAGAAACTGGGTTACGAACAGGGGCGCCAGAAAATCCTACAGAAACATTTGTTAAGCCAGACAAAGGTGCCCCAGGGAGTTTGGAATGAATGATAGAACTTTTCATCGCACCAGTATCTAGGAGAAATGGCTCTGAAACACCCATTGTAGTGACGCTAACATACGGTCCATTCTGATCTACTGGAATCGACACAACTCCCTTACTTTGTCCATGGCTGTCCTAGTTAGTGTGAAGATTTTCATTCTCGCTTTCAACATAACAATCTTCATTATAATATTGCGTAGACCTAACATTTTGCTGATCAAAATAGTTCACAGAATTGGGAGGAGGAAGGGAACGTTGTTCTTGCGTTGACATGCCTCGACCTCTACCTCTGTTTGCTGACTGGAGGCCAGCACAACCTCGTGGAACAGATGATGCTCCATTGCGCTGCAATAAAATCGGACAACTACTTTTAAAATGACCTTCTTCTCTAGAATAGGCACATTGATTAGGTCCTAACAAAGGTCGCGGAATATATGGCTCAGGTTTTTGATACAACCTCTGAAACTGTGGAGGCTGCTGAAACTGAGGCTGAACATAGCGAGGAGGATAAGCTTGTTGCAAGAGAACCTTTGTTTTCAATTCTTTCGTCTTCTTCTCTTGCTTTTCTTTTTCTTCTTTATCTCTGTTTTCATAATATTGTGCAGTTGCCAATATCTGGGCAGAAGAAGAAACAGCCCATGAGCTTTCAGAATCTTTCAATTTGTGTGACAGCTCGGGAAGCAAATTAAATACAAATTTGTCCACAAATAATCGCTGACCACCCTCTGTAGCCATATCTTGACCACTGTGATCAATAAATGTCTCCTCGAAACGAGTGAAGAAATCAGAGACACTCTCATCTTTCTTCTGTTTGCATGCTGCTAATTTATCCCAATTAACTCTCAATGCAGGCATCATCGTTTTCATTAATGTAATAATCCTACCAGGGAGTTCCGAAATCAAAGCGTCAGGCTTTGCACCACCCACTTGGTCTCTATCTGTGGCAGTTATAACATCCCAATTAGCACCTAATTCCTGTGCGTGATTCTCTTTACGAATTTTAGCCCATATTGTCTGTGGAACTACATTTCCCATCAACATGTCAATATCAGCTAGATTCATGATGCAAGCATCAACTGTCTGTGATAATTCTTTGTAATAACCTGCAGGGTTCTTACGAGGATCCGGTAGAGTCTGCTTAAGAGCCAAAACTTCAGATCGTTTCCATGGAACATGTACCCATATACGTTGAAAGTGAGCAGGAATAACCGGATTAGCACCTACTGCTGCAGCTTCTTCCTTCCATACTGGAGGAACCTCTCTCATGGGATAGTTTTTCAGTGTCAGTCTAACCGACGGATCGGAATCAAGGAAAGCCTGAGAGGACCATAAGGATCTACAAGAAATAAGTGTCCTTACAGCTTTCTCAACTTTAGATCCCACAACAAGTCCTTTATCAAAATCAGCCTGAACATCTAACAGATCTTGTGGGATCGGACTCGAATTCACATCCTCCCATTCTTTGATGAGAGTATCACACATTGCATTAAAAACATATCTTTGCGTAGGCGCATTCCATTGTGAGAAAGTAGGCATAATGTTAGGCACTCTATACTGAGGACCCTTCTTGATCCATTTACGTGCGAGAGAATCCAACCTTTCTCGTTCTTCAAAATCTGGGAACTGACTGCGAGATTGTCTTCGAGCAAAAGCCGGAGACACATTTAAAGCTTCAAAGAAAGGAGATAGAATACCAGTGACAGTGTCTGTGAGACGCTTACGTACAGACGGAGAATTAGACATCAGAATAGGGGACAAGGTATTAGGCGAACTAGTGGAAGGAGAACCGATAATTGCAGGAGGAGCAGAAGGCAAAGGAGATCGAAGATCAGAGGATGAGGGCAAAGAAGTTGAAGTTAAAGGCAAAACTGGCAGAGGCGGTAATAGTGGAGGAGGCAAATGCGGAAGAGCCGGAACAGGCGGAGGTACTACTGGCAGCTGAGCAGGCTGTAACAACTAGGGTGCATTAGTACCTTGTACATAGGGCGGAGGCAACCTCAATAAATGGGACATTAGGGGATCTTCTTCTAAATCTTTCTTATTATCGTAAGGGGAAATAGGCAACACCGGATAACATTTATCTATCGCCATACGATGCTGTCTTTCTGAAATTTCCATCGCATTATCAATTTCATCATCTTTAAATTGTTGGGCAGCCTGTATAATTGCCATACCCTGTGCTTTCCTATCTCGTTTTGCTTGCTTAATTTCTCTCTGTTTGGCTTCCTTACGCCAAAGGCGGAAAGAGTCAAACATTGCCGGCCGGGCTTTTCTTTTGAATAGAACTGCTTCCAAATTATCTAGCACATCAGAGTCGAAACTACCATTTTCTGGCCATTTTAAAACACCATCTTTCTTTGTGTATCGGGTCCATGCCTCGTTAAAGGCAATGGGGCCAACACCATGTTTTGAATAGAGCTCATATGTGGGAGTTCCAACCGAAGGAATCGGACAAGAGTCCTCAAGTCGGGAATCCCTATTACAACCTAAGCAACAAAATTCTCCAAACTTAGTCAGACCAGGCATCTCGTGATTTTACCTGACTGTTCACAAACTTCAAGGGGGTAAAACTCAGTTTACGTAGCACAAATGCACTTACCCTCGGCTTCGGCTATTGCAATAGTCGATTCTAAGGACCACAAATACTAAGAAAACAAAGGACAAAAATTGTGGGCGTGACCCACGAAGATACTTAACTAAGGACGTCTTCTTACACCAACAGAGGCCCGTCTATCGTCTCGCTTTACCATACATCATCAAAGGAAGGGCCAAGGCAGGGCGGCAGTCAGGGCAGCAGTCGTTAGTAGCCGTCAGGAAGGAGTAACTGCGCTGCAAAAGACCTTCGGACCACTTTCGACATACAGGGGTCGCTTGATGTGGCTCGCGATTCCTCCAGAATTTTCTTGCGGGGTCCTCACGACCTTCGGGCAGAACCGGTACCACTGAAGCCGCCCTACGTTGGGCGCCAGTTGAAGAACCAGAACCTTTTGGACTTGGCGGCGCAGGGTACGCCTTAATCTCCTGGGTTCTCCTGCTTAGCTACACAGAGACACGGGAACACTCTGTTGGCGTAAAAGATCAGATTTATTAGCTGCAGCTAGTACAGTTGTCCCAGAAGTACACAAGGTAGGTTCTCAGGAGACTGCCACTTCACTCTGTGGTGTACAATCTTTTATAGTATGTATGAAAAATATACATTAACCAAATACACACCCAGAGTACATAAGAAAGAACCAATAAGGAAAGTTGGAAAATAGAACAGAACCAATAGGAAAAGTTTTAAAAAAAGTGTCAGATGACTCGAAGAAACCTTTCCTTCAACTGTGTTTGTCACCCCTCCTTCAAACTAATTCATTAACCGATCTACAACTAACTTGCAGGTGGCGAGATACCTTTGTGTGTATTGGAGGACAGTTGTGAAACGAGAGAATGCTAGCAGAGGACAGCGAAGGCCAAACGATAAGATAAAGTCAGAAAAGAATAGTGTGAGCCAACAGATAGTTGAAACGGGGATTAGAAAAACCAGACAGGGATTAGTGTACTCGGCCAAACCTAACACCAGCTTTGCAAATAGAGGCAGAAGGTTAATTTTAACACGAAGCTTTCAGAAAAAGCAGAAAAAGACTTTGACCGTCGTGCTGCCTGAGTGAGGGCAACACAAGATGGCGGCGGAGCACAAAATGGCGGGTCGATACGATCTCAATCGAAAATCGAAGTTCCTCGGGGTTAAGATTATTTCTGTTATTTGTCAAAATCTCTTTATTAAAATTTCAAGACACAGCATCAGACTTGCACAGTGCATGTGGCAGAAGTCGTAGGCAAAAACAGTACAAGGCTATTGAATTACACAGTTGCATGCAAAGAAGACTTCACTCGTGTCATCAGCGTATAGAAAAACATATGAGACACATTTGCACAATAGTTGCTGTAGCTATGCTGTAATACCCTCCTCCTCCCTCCCCCAAAGACAAAAATAAGACACAGACTAACAAGAAAGAAAAAATAAACGCAAAACATTTAGACCATGTGTGGGAGTTCATGCTGGTACTCTATATCAGTAGCTGAGAATAGTGTTGTGAAACCGTTAAAGAGAGAGGGTGGAGAGTTCACGATCCCAAGAGAATCAGATGTGGAAGAGATAGAGTGCTCTCATGCAGGTAGGGCAAGTGGTGAGGGGGAGACCCTTTGAGAGTAAGCTGACTAACGCTCTCCAGTGATACTCAAAATTCTTATTTGTGTCCTGGAGAATATCTCTCATTCTCTCCATTGTCAATGCATGCCAGAGCCTAGTGTGCCATTGCAATAAGGAGGGCACTGTAGCATGCTTTCAGTTAGCTGATAGAGCCATCTATGCTGCACCCAGACATAGCCACAAGATAGATCAGTCGCGTGAGTTTTGGTGACATAGGGAATCATCTTGTGAGCCCAAGAGTACAGAGCTTTGCGTGGATGAGATGGGATAGCCCAGTATAATTTTGATTTGTACCAAGATTTCGGTCTAAGAGAGCTGACTAGATGGACAGTCCCACCAACTGTGCTTAAAGTCAACTAGGAGACCACAACCCCTCCAGCAGAGATCGGATGTTAGAGTAAAAATCTTTTTTCAGTTTAGTGGGGTAGATATACCAATTGTACAGTACTTTGTAGTGTGTTTCTCTAAGCCCTGGAGAGTAATTAAACCTAGGAATATCATTCCCACTATGACCCTATCCGTGTGCAGCTAATGTTTATCTGATTCTCTTAGTGCTCGTCCGTAATCACTCATAGTTGTGTTCCTTTGTACTATATGTGGAAGACCAGCAGTAACAGTCCTCCGGCTGCCTTCGGTAGTCTCAATTGTTGTTAGGGTAGGAAAGCCCTTTTGCCTTGTCAGAGAGATTGGATCACCAGGGTACGAAGTTCCTTAAAGAATTCCTGAGGAACCTCAATTGGAAGACCTTGAAAAAGATAAAAGACATTGCATTAATCTGCCCTATCCACGAGAGGTACATTGGTACACATCATTTATGATCGGCTTTGAGCTTTCAGAGCAAGAAAGAGAAGATCATGCGGTACAGATCAGAAATCTTAGGGGTGATCTTGGTACTTGATTCTCTTCACTAGTTTGAAGGGGGTTGAGGAGGCCAGTGCCTCCATTTCAGGAGACGGTAGTGTAAGGTTGAGGAGAAAGGACTTATGGAGGTTAACCCGATATCCTGATATTGTCTAATAGGATGTGAAGGCCTATAGTGATGTTCATGGGGAGGTAAGGGAGAGCAGTACATCTTTCACAAAGAGTGATATTTTGTGGTCACCTGACCTAAAGTGGACCCCTTGAATCTTCGGTGTAGCCCTTATCATAGCCGCTAAGGGTTCTATGTTGAGAGCGAACAGGAATGGGGAGAGCGGGCATCCCTGGTGCGTACCACTTTGTAGTGAGAAATATTCAGACCTCTTTCCGTTAACTATGATGCATGACAAGGGAATGTGCGTGGTTTGTATGCACCATATTGATGAAGTGCTCATTAAAGCCAAATTTACAAAGTGTATGGAAAAGGAAGGTCCTGTCCAACCAGTCAAAGGCCTTTTCAGGCTCTAGCGCTACCAAGATAGAAGGAATCTGTTTCTTGATGGCCTCCCCAAGCAGGTGACCAACCCTCCAGATATTGTCATGTGTTGTTTGTCTCCCCTGAATGAACCCCAATTGATCCAGGTGGATCAAGCCAGAAAGAACCCCCTCAAGTCTGGTAGCTAGTATCTTCGTGTATAGTTTAACATCTAGACTTAGGAGGGCTATGGGCCTATAGGAGGTGTAGAGTTGGGGGTCTTTATTACCCAGTTTAGGAATCCCCTGCCGGGGTGCCTTTATATCTTGGAAATGTTCTTACCAAGCCAGTCGCGGTGGTGGGGACCCTTCAAATTTACTCTGCAGGCACCATCGGTGGGTCAGGAGTGGTTGGCCAATGTTGGATTCAGAATCCTGTTCGCTGGGGTGACTATACTGGGCAGTTGGGCCACTTAGACTTGGGCAGTGGACATCGGGTGCAGAGTAGGCACGAACTTATGTGGTGCTGATGCTGAAACTAGACAGGGGAGTGGAAAAAGAGGGTCACCCCATTGTGTTTGGTAGGTACAGAGCACTGAAAGACCATAGTGTAACCTTTATGTTTCAACCATCCCTCCTCAGTGCATTTGAGATGTGTCTCCTATGTATTTGAGACGTGCCACTATGTTGTGGTGTTGAGCTAATAGTTATTTCCAGAGTTTGTGCCTCTTGGCGTGTGAGTTGAGTCCCCTAACATTCCACGTTAATGTGGTGAAAACCATGGCATTGGTAGTAGATCAACTGCTGTTGGGGATAAAGCTCCACCAGTGACCTCAAGGTTGTTTGGGGTCCCCCAGTGGTGCCCTCTCCCAACTACCAGCTCCCCTTACCCCCTTGGATTGTGAAAACCCCTCATGTGGAATAAAAATTAACATTATAAAGAATAACGACTGAGAACCTGGTTCCTCAACTTTGGATAACTGTGAGGAAAGTCCTAATAACTTGCATAAACATGGTTACAAACCACATAATACATTTGCTTTGAAGGTGATAATAACGAGGCAAAGTAAAGAAGCACAGACACGTTGGGCAATTGCAAAACTTGCATACATAATGCATCTTACGACAACTTGTTTTATAGAGCAAAATCAGAGGTAATAGTTCCCCAAGTAGAGCTTACCATACTGGCATACAATCTGCAGTGAAAGGCACACACAGAGCCAAAAAGGGGAGCTAAGAAAGAGCTACCATCATAGTTTGAGCCTAGGTAAACGAGACAGGGTCATTCAGGTGTCCCTCGTTTCCCCTGCTTTTGGGAAAGTTGCTGTGAGAGCCATTTCTTCCTTTGCTTGTAGAGGCGTCGGAGCTAGAGTCGGTCCCTGTGAGAAGCTGGCCTGGTATATGCTGTTCACTAGTTAAAGTGGGCACCTTGCACCAGTACAATTCGAGTCTTATAGTAGTAGGTTTAAGACAACCTTTTAAAGAAAGCTATCCTAGTGGTAGCTGTGGAGAGCAGCCTTCAGGCTAAGTCTTGAGAGGAATGTAAAGTAGCTTCTTTTACAACTCTCTGCTAATCTCTTTATGAGATTAGAAGTCAAGGACATATGCACAAATCAACATTTCACAACAAGTTAAGCACAAATATGGCTAGGGCCCTAGGGGGTGCCCAACAATAGGCATCGTGTCACAGGGAGGTGTGGTCACCTCCCAGACAGGGTTTAGTGTATTGGGGCTGGGTGGGTACACTCCTAGAGTGCTTTGAAGTCCTGCACTGGGGGAGCAGTAGGCTCCTCTGTGCATACACCAGTTCAAACCGGCTCACGGGCTACCTGCCCCTGCTCTGGCGTGAAACTGGACAAAGGGAAGTGGGTGTAGCCACCCACTCCCCTGACCCTCCCATAGGTGCGGTCATAGAGCTAGTCCCTCCCTTCCTTTCAGTATAAGTTAGGGAACACTTGCTATTCCAAACTAGATATCCCTGAATGACAATCTGAAGAAGAATCCTGGACCTTCGACATTCCACTACCTCTGGAAGACTGAAGAATTTCCCTTGGAGTCAAGGAGTGACTCCCCTGCTTGGCAGGCACCAAACTTCGCAATCAACAATCGCAAACTTTCCCGCTCCCACCGAAGTCCAAAGTCCCTGCAGCCCAGGAAGAAGATTTCCTGACTTCTCCAAGGCCATCGTCAGTCCCCAGCGATGCTGAGGCAAGTGGACCCCACGAGTGATGAGGAACCGCAATCCCTGGGTACTGGGCACTATTTTCGAGTGCAACCCTTTCACGACATTCTATGAACTTGTGCTTTGGGCCACGTGTGGTCCAAGCCTCCAGCAGGATTCCCTCTGAAGATCAGAGGCCTACCCCGTCCCGAGTGGCCCTCGGCCCCTGGTGAGTGAATCTTCCCGAGGCATATTCGCGATCCTTTGCCAGTTGGCTTGTGGGTCTCCTGAAGACCTTTCTACAGTTCCAAAGGGCTCCCCTGGTTGCTCCAGGCCTGCCCTGACTTACCCTCACGGGGTGAGTCCCTCACACCTTGCTGGTCTGCAACGCTGACTTTTTACATTTACCATGAGACTTGCTGTTACCAAGGCTTATTGGCTCCAATCTGGTCACCGATACTGCAATAAGCTGTAGACTTTGTGGGACGCACCGAATCCAGCTCCTGGTTGTCATCGATACCTCCTGGACCTCGTGGCTGAAGAGTCAAGACACCTGTGATCACCTGAAATCACCCAACGACTGTGGGCATCCATTTTCCTTGCCCCGGGTCACTGCCAAGTGACTTTGAACACTGTCCCCTCTGCTTTCAGGTCTTCCTTCTTCTGAATCCAGGCTTGGATTCCACCAGACACTTCTCCTGTCTTCACAAGCAGCAAGTCTTCTTTGGCTCCCATTGAAAACGATGCCGCGACCCGACACCAAAAGACACCTATGCACCCGGCAAGATTTGCCCTCAAAACCAAGCAGTTGGCATTAGATAGAGAAGCCTTTGAGCTCCAGAGAGCTTTTAGAAGAGAGGGGTTAGAACCCCCTGGAGGCAGCAACAGTGTCCCTAGAGGTAGAGAATATATTCCAGACCATAGGAACCTGAGCAAGGTTGTTCCTCCCTACCAGAGTGGGGATGATATACACAAGTGGATAACTGCTACGGAAAGGGCCTGTAGAGTACAACAGGTCCCCCAAAAGCAGTGGGCAGCAATCTTGTGGCTCTCCTTTTCAGATAAAGGCAGAGACAAGCTCTTCACTGTTAGAGAAGAGGATGCTGATGACTATGAAGTCCTGAAGAGTGCACTGATAGATGGGTTTGGCTTAACCACTGAGCAGTACAGGTTGAAGTTCAGAGACACCCAGAAAGCACAGACTCAGGACTGGACTGACTTTGTAGATTGTGCAACCAAGGCTCTGGAGGGTTGGCTGGTTGGCAGTAGGGTTACTGATTTTAAGGGATTGTATAATCTAATGATGAGAGAAAAGATCCTTAATAATTGCCAGAATCAGTTGTTGCATCAATACCTGGTGGACTCTGATCAGACCTCTCTCCAAGAATTGGGAAATAAGGCAGACAAATGGGTCAGCACCAGGGTGAGGCAGTAAAACCCAGAACCAAGAGGGGTGACACCAAGAAGCAGGATTCTAAGGGCTCTGAGAAAGGTGGGGATAAGTCAAAAGACCAGAAGTCTTCACAAGGGCCCCAAAAATCTGCATCTGGTGGGGAGTCGCAATCCAACAAGGGAAAAGGCCAACAGAAGCCCTGGTGCAAATTCTGTAAACAGAAAGGGCACTGGACTTCTGATGGTAACAAGTCCAAAGACCAAACCACCACCACTCCTGCCCCTAAGGCAACTGTTCCCCCTAGTTCAGCTACTGGTGGAGATGGTACACAGAATAAGGGTGTAGTAGGGTTGACCCTGGGTACTGAAGTGGACTCTGGCCTAGTCAGAGTAACTACTCAGGCATTGCTGATTTGTGATGGAGACATTGATATGTCCTTCCTAGTGAGCCCCAGTAATCTGGGCAAATACAAACATCAGCCTGTGATAAATGGCAAACAGGCTTTGGCATTCAGGGACACAGGTGCTAGTGTCACCATGGTGGCAGAGGATCTTGTGGACCCTGGGCAGATCATCCTGGGTGAAATGTACCAGGTTACCAATGCAAGCAATGTCAGGACCAACCATAGTCTGGCAGTTGTGAATTTCTCCTGGGGAGGGGTAACTGGCCTCAAGAAAGTAGTAGTCAGTGCAGACCTCCCTGTCGAATGTCTATTGGGCAATGATCTAGAGACTTCAGCTTGGTCTGAAGTAGAGTTATGGACTCATGCTGAGATGTTGGGCATCCCTGCAGAGGTATTTGCTGTGACCAGGTCACAGGCCAAAATGCATACCACTGAACCAGCTCTGGAGCCTGAAACTATGGACCAGGTGCTTCCCAAGAAGAGGAGCAGTAGGGCTAAGGCAGTGCCTTCCCCTCTGTCTCAGATCACAGATTCACCTCTTGAGGGAGGAGAAGCTGATCCTGAAGAGGGAACTGCCCCAGAGGGACTTGAGCCTGAACAGGTTGAGTTCTTGGCGGCAGGGGACCCTTCTAGGGAAGATCTCAGTAAGGAGCAACAGTGCTGCCCCTCTCTTGAAACCCTCAGACAGCAGGCTGCTGCTGAGGCTTCTGGGAGTGCTAGTGGGTCCCACAAAGTTTATTGGGATGAGGGACTCCTATATTCTGAGGATAGAGATCCAACCCCTGGAGCCACCAGGAGGTTGGTAATACCTCAGAAGTGTAGGGGGTTCCTCTTGACCCTAGCACATGATATCCCTTTGGCAGGTCACGTGGGCCAAAACAAGACCTGGGACAGGCTTGTTCCACATTTTCATTGGCCACATATGTCAGAAGACACCAAGGAGTTTTGCCGCTCCTGTGTTACTTGCCAAGCCAGTGGCAAGTCAGGTGGCACAACAAAGGCCCCCCTAATACCACTACCTGTGGTGGGGGTACCCTTTGAAAGGGTAGGGATTGACATTGTTGGTCCCCTTGACCCTCCAACTGCATCTGGGCACAGATTTATCCTGGTGGTAGTGGATCATGCCACCAGGTACCCAGAGGCAATTCCCCTGAGGACCACCACAGCCCCTGTGGTGGCAAGAGCCCTCATTGGAGTTTTCTCCAGAGTGGGTTTCCCAAAGGAGGTCATCTCTGACAGAGACACAAACTTCATGTCAGGATAGCTAAAAGCAATGTGGAAGGAGTGTGGTGTAACTTACAAATTCACCACTCCCTATCACCCACAATGCAATGGGTTGGTTGAACGTTTCAACAAAACCCTAAAGGGAATGATTAGAGGACTCCCAGAAAAGCTTAAGCGAAAATGGGACCTTTTCTTCCCTGCCTTCTGTTTGCATAAAGAGAGGTTCCACAGAAGGGGGTTGGTTACTGCCCATATGAACTTCTGTTTGGGAATCTTGTAAGAGGTTCATTATGTTTGGTGAAGGAGGGCTGAGAGTTACCTCTCAAACCCCCCAAACAGGACGTGATGGACTATGTACTTGGTCTCCGCTCCAGGATGGCCGAATACATGAGGAAGGCAACTAAAAATCTGGAGGCCAGCCAAGAATTACAAAAATCTTGGCATGACCAAAAGGCTCTGCTGACTGTGTACCAGCCAGGATAAAAAGTGTGGGTGTTGGAGCCTGTGGCCCCAGCAGCTCTCCAAGACAAATGGAGTGGCCCCCATACCATTGTTGAGCAAAAGGGGGAAGTCACCTATCTGGTGAATCTTGGAACTCCCAGGAGCCCCCTGAAGGTGCTCCATGTCAACAGATTGAAACCATAAGAGTCTACTTGTACTGGTGCAAGGTGTCCACTTTAACTAGTGAACAGCATATACCAGGTCAACTTCTCACAGTCCCTCCCACCTGTTCGCTGTGGCATCTGAGTCACAAAGTTGAAGTCCCAGCAGGGTGGCACTGTTTGCCAGGTCGGTAAAATGCTGAGAGGCATTCTGATCTGTAAAGGCTAAACCAAAAGGGTGTGTCCATCTATATTTAATATTGTCGTGCGTCAATTTTTTCATGATTGGCCTTAATTGTAGTCTCCTGGCTAAGTGGCCAGTGCGATATCTTGAAATACTAGACATGACATGCCCTGTAAAGACACTTATTCCACCATGCATGCAGCCTGTAGAACAGCTTCTTTTGTTTTGAAAGAGTGGAGCTTTGCTTGCACATCTCTGGTGTGTTTTCTCTCACCCTGATTTGGAGGGCCAACTGTATGGACGCATTCCAATTTAAATTTAGGATCTGTTCTGAAAACATCCCCATCATGAATGCCTCCAGATCGGGCCCCTCTGCTCCATCCTCCAAGATGCAGAGTCGGGTGTTGTCCCGTTGGGATCCATTTTCGAGGTCTTCACATTTGAGGATCATGGCGTGCAGTTGTTCTTTGAGGTGGGTTGTGGATTTGGACAGAACATGCATCCGATGTGTTAGCATTTGGCAATTGCCGTCCAAGTCCAATGCTTGGCTGGCAATGCTCCAATGGAGTCCACATCTTGCGATAGAGTTGTTAACCTGGATGTAAGGTCAGCACGTAGTGTGTCTAGTAAGGTGGTATGGTCGAACTTGAGCTCGGCCTGTAATTATTTCTTAAAGTCCATAAGAGATGCAAGAAGGTCCTCCTTTGTGAGAGCCATTTCTTTCTTGGAAGCCACAGGTGTGGGTGGGTTCTGCATTTCTGTGAGTTGTACGTAACATGAGACTCTGTTCGTCACAAGGCACTGCTTGGCTGCCTGGTAGGAACAGTGCTGGATCTGAGTGGTAGCCTGTGTGTGGTGACAGTCATCAGGAAAAGGGGTTGCATTCAGATGCCACAAATTATGAGGAATCCTGTGTTTGTGAGGTGTAAATCTTCAATTCAATGACGCTCAACCAGCTGCTTCACCGGACTGTCCGTGCTGACAGACCGGAAGTCGGCCAGCCACCTCCCTCACATTAGACTCTCAGAAGTATGCTCCCCGCGGTGAGTGCCATTGTAGAGTACCTCGCGTTGCTGCCTGTCTTTTCTTTAATCTGCCCTCACAAGGAGCAACAAAAGTTAACTCGCTGGGCCCTGCAGATAAACCCCCTCTAAAGGCAAAGGCAGAGGTAAAGGGGGCCTGATGTCTTCTCGTAGTGTTCACTCCTCATCGGTCCCACCGGCAATTAGTTGGTCACAGTCAGCAGGCTTGTGGCTGCAAGTAGTTTCAGGGAACCGGGGAGTATTACTCTGCTAATTATTTAGGATGGTGCATTGGTCCCCAGTGTTCGCAAAGGGAGACCATGTCTCCTCGGGTCTGTGATTCCATCATCTCCGCCGGCCGTGCAAAATGGCCGCCCTCTCAAGATATAAGAGCTGGGCCTCCGATGCCGGAAAAGGTCCCCCGCCCCTCACAGCATAGATGTACTCACGCGGCTGTCCGGCCCGATTACAGTCTCAAATGTGAGGGCCGAAGCGTCCACCCAACTGGTCAGCAATCACTGGGGTGAGTGGGAGGAACGCACAACAGGCATTGGCCCCTCTCAACATCCCGGGGCCCACTTGTCCTCCTGCTGCATTATCGGGCTTCCCACCGGTAGCTGTTGTAGCTCACAGAGGCAGGGGTAGCGTTGTCTTTAGGTGTAGTAGATGCAACGGCTGGCAGATGATCCCCGAAGGCTCGGACAGAGACTCCCTCGGACATCCTCCAAGAGGTTAGTCTCTCCTCGCTCCACCTCAAAGCCATGTGGCTATCCATTCTTCTGTTGGGATCGTCCCTGAGTTGCCACTGCACATCACCATCAGTAGGAGCCAGTCACTAGATTTCAGTCTGCCCTCAGTCTTGACAGTGGCATAGCAAGGTCAGGTGGTACCTGGTTCAGAAAATATCTTGTCATCCCCGGCTTGACAAAAGGGCAAAAATATGTGTTTAAAACACATATTTTTGCCATTTTGTCACGCCCTCAGTGATATCTTGTCACCCCCGGGTGGCCCATACCCACCGCACCCCCCCTTCCTACGCCACTGAGTCTTGATTCCAATCGCCCTGAGGGGAGTCACATGGGGGGTGGATTGGAGGCAAAAAATCTCATTCTTACTGCAAATGTGTTGGAGCTCGTATGAATCACGTACATGCGGCAACGACAGTTGGCCATGCCGCTCTCTTCCTATTATTTGAAAAGCTGACATCTCTTTATGTACCTACCAACAAAAGCTCAGTGTTTGGTCCCAGTACTTACCTGTAAACCCTGTCCAACCTCAGGGTCATGAAATACAAGATACAGTGCCGCTTTCTGTGTGGCAGCTAGACCATGGAGGTAGGTCCTTTGTCACACTTCTCTCCTTCAGCTCACCCCTATTTCTGGTCATGTGCTCCTTGCTTTGTGGGACCCTTTGGAGTTTCCTCTCTTCCTCACCTCTGCTCTCCACCATTCTTTCGCCTGCCCTGCTTCTCCAGTCTTCATCATTTTCTTCTCTTCACTCTGTCGTTAATTTACCATCGATCTTGTCCTTTTTTATATTGGTATATTCATTATGCATGGTACACTTCTATTATTCAACATGATATTTTACTCGTTTGGTGAGTAAACCTAGATCACTCACAGTTTGATCTTATTACAGTATTATCCCATATGTTGATATCTTTGCCTCCCACTATAAACATCAATATGTCGAAAATATTGTGGATTGTTTACCTTGGTATATTCATTATCCTTTCTACTCTGTCGTTTTCCTACGTGATAGCTTACATATAGTTGTCATTTGTTCATGGCTGATTACCACATAATGTTGCCTTTCCCCTATTACAGCACAGATACATCCGCATGAGAAATAACTCCTGTAACATGATCCAGCTATCAGTGTATACTGCCACTATATATAGTACTAGTCTCTGAATTAGAAGGATTGATAATTCTTTCTGGATACATGCCTGATGATGTTGGCTATACTGTGTCTTTGTTAAGTATACCTTTATTGTTAGCTATTCATTCCAGTTTCATGAGCAGTTTTGAACATGTTGATTGCGCTGTTTTAAGTTATTTAAGGTTCCACCGCTTTGTCAGAACTAATTTCTTTCTACAACTCTTGGTAATTCAATACTGTTATGACTAGAATTGCCTCATAGCTCACTGTATATTTTGGTCATTCCTGCCGATTCACGATTCTTAATGTATTGTTCATTTTTAAATAAAATGTATTGCTATATTGTATTTGGTATGTTAAGATTTGTATTATTAGACATTGACATTGACGATTTATGAAAGAAACAATTGATTTGATAACTGATTTCCTTTTGATTAAACTACATGTGAATGCTACTTTCTGTTAGATTCTGTATGATGGAGCACTAAAGACATGAATAAGCACTTAATGTCCTGATGATGGCCGTTGTGTGTATCATCTATGTGGATTGCAATTCGACATAAATAGACTAATCATACAGTCAAGAAATATTTCATTTATTGCATTTATGTAGCATATACAAGGTGCCACAGTGGTATTTTGCTTGACACTTTTTGTTATGTTCACTGTTGTGATATTAATTTTTCACAGTGCTATTTTGACTTGTGCTACTCTATTTTCTTTAACACTGTGATTTTTCAATTTCAAATACCCATAAATCCAATTTTTTTTGTGACATACATTTTTCGTCCCTATTTTGATGTTATTATAATATCTTTTTCCAGTTAAAATCATATTTCTATTGGAAATAATGTTGTAAACAAATTCGGTTGCTTATATGTCATTGATTAGTTCTATCCTCGTTGTTGCCATTTACTACCCAAACTCCTGTGGGATTTTTGGTCTACCCTGTTTTAATTTGGTACATGGATCGATGATATGCAGAAGAAAGAACACAAGGAGTATACCCTTGTCATACTAACCAGCTTGAGAGAATGCGTTTTCTCTGCACGTACCACCATGGTCTTGCTATCCAGTGTTTTCATCAGTGAATGGGAAATGTCGATAGCTTGCATGGATGAGTGATTGCCCATGGAATTTCAGGAATGGAACTCTCAGTCATTCCTCATTCGAGATGACAAGGACAGAGCAGATGATTCTGACTCATTTGAGAATGAGATGACAGTTGTTTGTTATTCTTTCAAGATAAGAATCAACACTTATATATCTCACCATGGTCCTTAAGTCTTTCAATGGTCATCTCCATTAACACAGCGGGTGAAAGGGAATGTTAGATTTATATAGTGCATGATCTGAGACATGTGGGAATGCTATGGCTTTCAAAAAATAAAATGGTGGTTTAGTTGCTGGGCATGCATGATCCTAAAAAATTATCATTGCATCTCAGCCTAGAGATGCACATTTTGGAAATATGTAAAAATAGATTCACATATATAATTCAGTACTGCATAAAGGCACATTTTCATGCTGCACAATGTATGTGAATGTGTGTGTGCAAACACTTACTCCGAGGGACACGGACAAGCCTATTACGCTATCAGCAAGTCCAGATATTGTATTAGCAATTAAACATCATCTGACATAATCGAAGCCAAAATGGCCTTCGGAGTGGCCATAGCACGGTTCAGCGCTTACCGCTGCAACAACTCTATTAGAATGCATGCTGATCAGGGTGGGACAGCTGTTTTGGTCCTATTGGACCTGTCGGTGGCTGTCAACACTGTCACGCCCATACACATGCTCAAACGGCTCCAGCAAGTAGGGGTAGGTGCTAAGGCACTAGAACTACTTCATTCTTTCCTGGTTGAGAGGCATCAGGTAGTAAGCTGTGGATAGTTTAGGGCTAAAGACTTCAGCTTACCATGTGGGATGCCGCAGGGTTCCTGTCTCAGCCCACACTCTTTAACTTTAACTTGAATGTCTCTCCCCTGGCAGCCTTAGGGAGATCCCTTAGATTCCAGGTACTATTATGTGCCAATGACACAAATAATTGTGTCCCTCATCGACAATATATCGGATGACATTTTTTAACTCTGTATGGTTGGTGTGACCAGCTGGATGAAGGATAACTTCCTTAAGCTACACACTAATAAGACCAAAGTTATGGTCTTCTGAGCCCAGCACTCCATCTGGTCAAAGCTGTGTTGGCTGGAATCATGCAGTCCCCTTCCCACTCCTGTGGAATCAGTCAATAAACTTAGGGGTTCTGTTTGATACTTCCCTCAACTTTATTTGCAGGTAAACCAGACCATGAGCAGCTGTTATTTGATTATTACATCTCTTAGGAAGATCTTCCCCTTCATCCCTAAGAGACCTCGCAAATCAGTGGCAATTGGGCTGATCACCTCGCAATTAGACCTCTGAAATGCTCTGTATCTCAATATAAACAACACATCCCGTAATAAACTTCAGATGGTTCAAAACGTTGCTGCACATCTCATATTGAATACTTTGAAAGTTCTCTCGGTGAGAGAAGGCCTTCAAAATCTTCACTGGCTGCCAATCAGAAAACAGGTGATTTTTAAGGCACTAAGCACAGTCCACCTAGCTCTACACCTCAAGGGCTCTCTAGCCATTAGATCGTCCTTTCATTGGTACAGACCAACCAGACACTTAAGATCAGCTCTTATTAGGAAAGTTACTGTTCCTTACATTCTGTTAGGTGAAATGGGGCACACGCTTCTCCTCCGTCACCGCGGGCAAGGTATGAAACACCTTACCTATCCACATCACAGAGATCAACTCCTTTGCCTTTTTAGAAAACACTTAAAAACTTGACTCTTTTTCTCTGAGATCACGTCTCTACTTATTGTCCTTGGTCAGTTTCTTCTGAATGGGGTTTTGAAGCTCTCTGAACTCAGCACATTGATACCTTTGGGTTTAGTCACTATATAGGTATTTTTTTCATTTCATTTTCATTTTATATAGTGATATATTGAAAATGAACCATTCACTAAATCACCAAAATATACTTAAGTGATTGAATTCTTGAAGAACTAAAATATGTCAGCTTCTTGAAAGTGTTTTCTTCAAAAATCCAATACAAGTGGATTATTCACCAGAACACCTTGGTTACCCCAATCTATGGGTCAAAAACATGGTCACGCCGGCAAGATCTCGCAGTCTGGGGGCCTGTCGTAAGGCAAGTAGAAAAGTTCAAATATCCTTATTTAATAACATAACATGTGAATTTGTAAAGCACACATTCACCATGATGGGTATCTTTGCAATAAATAACAGATGTTTATTGTTACCCATCTCAATGGTACTCATTTTATCGACCTCAGAAGGATGGAAGGCTGAGTTGGCCTACAGTGGGTGCACTAATCCACAAAGCCACCAGACCCATCCATAGGCATAGACCACAATCTCTAGGAAACTTAAACTCATCATCACAAACTTTCCTGAATTGTAAAGGTCTAGAGTCACACATACCCTTCACAAATTTGAGGATTACAACTGACGTATTAATACCAGTGGATTGATCATTTTTTTTTTTTATTAAATCTGTTTATTAAGTAAAATAAAGTACATTTCGCAGTCATCTGTGAGCAGCATACAGAAGAACAAAACGTTATAACAACATCACAGTTCCGGACAGAGTCACAAATTACAATGTGCACCTTGGAAACATGGCGCGCGCCCCGCAGCTGGCCCGCCATAATAACAGCAGCGCAGCAGCAACCCTAGCAATATACGTGACGTGACAGAAATCACTCAGCATCAGTCGGCGTTGCCTCAGCAAGGAAACGTCTGAGCGGCCCCCGAATATCCTTCGGTTGGGATGAGGCGGGCAACTCCTCTGCATACAGTTCCAAGTTTTCCCTGCAATATACCATATCCGACAGCCACTTACTTAATTTTGGTTTAGCCACACTGTCCCACGTGAACAGAGTGCGCCGTTTAGCCAGCAGAAGAGCGACCCTCGCAAATCTGCCCACCACGCCCTTCAGCTGAGGCACATGAGCCAGCAGACACACCACAGGCACACATGGAAGCAGAGCCCCCGTCATTTTGTGAATGTGAGTCAGTACCTCTCCCCAGTACCCAAACACTGGCACACAGCTCCAAGCGAGGTGCAGAAAATCCGCATCTTCCTGCCCACATCATCTACACCGAGCCGATTCCCTCAACCCCATTCTGTGCAGCCAGGCCAGGGTATAGTATATTTGATGAAGGAATTAAAAGTGGATAATTCGCAGGTTGCCATTGGGGGTCAGGCGGCCCGTCAGTTGACAAATCCGCTCCAATTCCGCACCCGTGAGCTGGGGATCTAGTATATCATTCCACTTTGCGAGACTGGCATCGGGGCCGCTAACCGTCTCCTCCTGCACAGCTCTGTATAGTTTAGTGATTAGTTTCTTCCTAGATGGAGCCACCAACAGTAATTGCAGGGCCTTGAGCGTGGGGGGCTCAACAGGGAAACAGGGGTAGTGAGCTTTCATGGCCCTTTTGAGACAGTGGCAAGTGTACACAAACAAGGGCGTGGGGTTTTGTATGTGGGCTAGATCATTCTGCTCTAGATAGTGTCCCTGTGTGTACAAATCTTGCATATGAGTGATACCAGCTTCTTTAAGCGATGTTAGAGGACCCGCCTCCCGCGTGACCGACAAGGCAGCGTGGTGCGCCAAGGGCAGTGCCGGCGCATATAGCGGCAGCCTCTACGTCCTACGGTCTATCGCCTGCCAGGCCGCAATAGTCATGTCCAGTGTGTTAATTTCAATGCGCGGCGTGTGCCGGGTAGTGTGCGTGAGCATACCTCGAAGTGGGGTGGGATGGGCGTCCCCATCCTCCACCGCCACATGCGGAATGAAGTTGTGTGGTCCATACCAAAAGTACGCATATTGCGCTTGTGCGCAGAGATAATACACGTAAAAGTCTGGCGCCGCGAATCCTCCTCTGTCGTACGACAAGGTCAGTGTTTTCCAGCTAATTCTAGGATGTCGTCCCCCCCCAGATTAAGCGCAGTAGTTGGGTGCGCAGCAGTGTGAAAAATTGTTGAGTCAGTTTAATCGGTATATTGCAATATAAGTATAGAAAGCGTGGGAGGACAACCATTTTTATCACAGCGATGCGGTCTGCCAGGGACAGGGGGAGGCACAGCCAGCCGTCCACCTGCCGCACCAGTGTGTCGTAAGCCCTACCGTAATTTTCCCTGATCACTACCTCGGGATCACGATGGACCCACACCCCGAGGTATTTTACTGGGTCTGTCGTCCAAATCAAGGGGTATTCCAGTTGGGGCTGGGACGTAATCGTCGTAAGTGGAATGACAACTGACTTGCCCCAGTTAATCGTGAGCCCAGAGTACCGACCAAATTTAATGTATTCCCGAAGGACCGGAGCTAAATGCGTTTGGGGATGTCTGATGAACAAAACCATGTCGTCAGCGTACATTGATATTCCAACTGGCCGGTGATTAAAATTGAGGGCAGATTCCCTGTGACATTGCCGAATCTTACAAGCCAGTGGTTCGAGAACAAGGGCGAACAGCAAAGGGGACAGCGGGCACCCCTGCATCCTACCCCTCGCAATTCGAAAAGGCCCAGACGTGTGGTTACCCACGCGCACCACTGCCGATATGTCCGTGTATAGGAGCCGAATCCACTGCATCATGACCTCTGGGAAACCCATCTTACGTAGTATGTAAAACATATAGTGCCAGTCGAAGGCCTTAGCCGCGTCCAACATGACAGCAGCCGCCGGCAACTCAGGATTAAGGATATGGATCATGGAGAAAATAGTCCGCAGATTGTGAGAAGTGGACCGTTCCGGTATAAAACCGGACTGATCGGGGAGCACTAGCCGGGTCATTAGCGGCTGCAGTTTTGTGGCCAGAATCTTAGCAAATATTTTTGCGTCCAGATTAATCAGTGATAGGGGACGATAGGAGTCGCAACTGGAGGGCGGCTTATCATTTTTGAGGAGAGTGATGATCATGGCCTGTCGCAGAGACGGGGGCAAGACGCCAGCCTCGCGCGCCTCAGCATAGAGTTCCAGTAGATGTGGGGCAAGTAGGTCGACGTAAGTCTTGTAGAATTCGGCCGACAGGCCGTCAGGCCCGGGGGCATTTTTATTGGGAAGAGAGATAATAGCGTCTCGGACATCCTGCACATCTATAGGCATTGATAGGTATTCCCGATGTGAGTCGGAGAGCCACGCACACGCTATGTCCGATAAATAGTCCGTCAGGGCCGATCCGTCCACCTCCCCCTGTGTCGTATAAAGTGTCTGATAGCAATCTTTAAATTTATCTACAATGGCCTGCGGCGTGAAATGCTCCGTCCCAGCAGCATCCACAATCTTCTCAATCTGCTGATGATTTGCTCGAAATTGTAATTTAGCGGCCAGATTCCCGCCAGGTCGACCCCCCTCACCATACGCCCTAGCCACATGCCTTTTCCCCATGTATTTTACTTCTGTATCCGCCCATTTATCATATTCCACGAGCAACTCTTGTATTCGTGCCAACGTGGCAGTAGACGGCGCTGCATAGTATTCCCTCTCCAACCCAGCAAGAGCAGTCTCAGTTTTAGCAAGCTGCCCCCGTATGTCTTTCAGAATACCTGCGGTGGTGCCAATGCAGACCCCCCGAATCGTCACTTTGAACGCCTCCCAGAGAGACGCCTGGCTAGCCACGGAGCCCACGTTTTCAGTGAAATAGTTGACTATGGCCTCCCTAAGAGTGTCCGTGTATAGCGGGTCTCACAGTGCCTCTGCGCGAAAGCGCCATGTGAAGGGGCGGTGGGGGCACGCCAGAATCCGCAGGTGCAGAAATACGGGGCTGTGATCCGATAGTGTGCGTGGCAGGTTGCGGACATCGAGCACCCATCTGTTTGTCTCCTCCCCCAACAACCAATAGTCCAGTCGGGACCAGCTATTGTGGGCAGGTGTGATGTGCGTGCCTATGCAAGCCCGTTCATTCCTCAACTGCCAGACATCCACCAGTCCCAACTCCCCCATTGCCTCCTGAACACACTGAGCCACTCTAAGCGTGCGAGCACCCGCCGGATTTGATTTGTCAACCTGTGGATTTAGATGTGTGTTGAGGTCACCCTCCCAGAGTACCGCCGCATCCGGCCAGGAGCGCGCCGCAGCGAGCATCTGCGTAAAGGGGGACAGATCATCCACCACCGGACCATACATATTTAGAATCGTAACATAGGTCATGCCTAGTCTGCCCTGTACCGCCGCCCAGCGCCCCTCTGAGTCAGTAGATGTTCGCACAGGTAGGAAAGGGACACCCTTTTTAACCAGTATAACCACCCCTCGCGCATAAGCTGAGTAGGAAGAAGCAAGCCGAAACCCCGCCCACCTGCACGCCATCGCGGCCTCAGTGTGTTTAGTGAGGTGCGTCTCCTGCAGCAACGCCACCTGGATATTGTGCCTATCTAAGTAGTGCAGGACATGTCTTATTTTCTTTGGGGTGTTAAGCCCGCGGACATTCCAGGTTAGGCATCTGTATTCGTCACCCATTTTCTTCAAGTAGTGGCCCCACTGCAAACCCAGCTGTCACCCCCACACCGCATCACCACGCGCACCTCGCTTCATCATCCAAGCACACGCTCCAAGCTCATACCCCTCTTGCATCCGGAACTGTATTGAACCCCCGCCCTCCACCCACTTCAGCAGCCCAACTTTGCCAAAGACAGACCCCGACAATAAACAACATAATATAAAAACAAAACCAAAAACAAACCCATTGCACAACAATGAGAAAGAAAGGTGGGGAGCACCCATTGGGGGAACGTAGCGGCCGCAAACACCTCCCAGTCTTTTGGGGAGGGGGCCGCCATTCTGTGTCTAATACTCCCAACGATTAGCCCACCACCCGAGGCGCCATGTGTCCGCCCAGCGTGCGGCTCAGACTTCCCAGTCGCAGCACAACAGCATCGCCACGAGGGAAACAGTCAATGAGACCCAGTAGTGCATCTCGCGCCATGATAGCAAAGGGCTGAAATTACATGCATTTGACATCTAGTTGGCCCCTGGACCAGCAACGGCCACAGGCCTGAGCAACAACACACAGCAATAGCCGACAGGGAGCCGCAGGAGAGACAGCACAAGTGCAGCACAGTAGCGCAGCAAACAACAGATAGAAGTCAGCAGTCACGCAACCCAAGGCAACCACGTAGGATGCAAGTCGAGCAGGCCTCAATGTGGACCCAGCAGCGATCTAGTGGAGAGGTGAAACCACAGTCAATCATCAATCTCGGAGGTGGGAGCGGAGTGCTGTTGCCTCTTCCTCAGTGATCTAGCATGGTCCATAGCCGATTTCGGGCTAGTGAATATTTTAGCTGCGTCATCATTGCCGATACGGAGACGCGCCGGATATAGCATCGCATAAGGGATTCGGTCTTTCATGAGCAGCTTTTTGACCCCTAGAAATTATTTACGGGGTGCTTGGACCGCGACAGTGAAGTCAGGGAAAAAGGAGAGGACATTGCCTTGGTAGTTAATTGTGCCTTTCTGACGAGTGATACGAAGCAGTGCGTCCCTGTCCCTGAAGTTCAACAGTCTAGCTATAATGGGGCGCGGTGGAGCGCCCGGTGGCGGACGCGCATTCAGGGATCTATGGGCGCGCTCAACGGCAAACATGGCTGAGAGGTTCGTGGGCTCACAGATGTCCCGTATCATGGTCTCGATGTAGTCCTCAAATCTGCCTACATTTGTGGATTCCGGCAGACCCAAAATCCGTACGTTATTGCGTCGAGAACGCGCTTCAATATCCTCGTTCTTGGCCTGTATCACTGCCAGCAGCTTCGCAATGTCTGCAGTCTTGTCGGAGACCTGCCTGAGACCATCCTCGTTATCCGAAATGCGCTGCTCCGCCTCGCCCAAGCGCACCCCCTGCCCATCCAGCTTGGCGGAAATGGAGTCCATGCGACCACTGAGGGCCTCTATCTTGCCATCTATAGATTTTAGGCTGACCTGAATTGCCGACAGCGTTTTCTCCAAGGCTGTGGGGGCCGGCGTGGTAGACTCCAACTCCGAGTCTGAAGTCAAGGAGTGCGACGACTTGCCCCCTTTGCGCGTCTCAAACGTGAGCCGCGATTGAGCTTTGTCCGGCTTGCCCATGGTCGCCTCCCAGCCCTCACCGACCCGGACACGAAAGGGACTGTAGGGCAAACAGGGGATGGAGGCGCGCCCCCAGGCCAGCAAGGAGCAGAGTACCAGGCGATGGCAGGATCCAACCAGGGGGGGAGGGGAGCAGCGTCCGCCGTCCGCGATCGCCTCGAGGGGGGACCCACGCGGCACACACCACACAGCGCCAGCAGGCCCCCGCTCCACCAACTCACTCGAGCAGCGTCGCAGGCCTCACCGCCACCAGTAGGGAGCTCGCCTCCAGGTGTCCCCCAAAGGTCCCACGACGAGCCGGCGCTACCTGCCACAGTTCAGTCCCCCAGGCAGAGGTCCGCACCTTGCAGCGTGTGTTTCCAGCCTCCAGGACAGTCACCCAGGCCTCCGCAGCTCAGCACTAGGCAGTTCACTCAGGACCCCGCGGGGGGGGGGAGAGGGGATCCGCCGGCGAGCCGACAGCTCGTGGACCCCTCGTCGCAGTACAGTCAGTCTCCACGTCCGCCAATCCACCTCTCCTTCCCCAGGCCCCCACAGCCCGCAACGGTCCGCAGTCAGCGTAGGCACCCAGGCACTTGTACACCAGCACTGGGCAGTCCATGTCGGACACGGGGGGGGCGCGCCGCCGGCCACAGGGCCTACTCACCCGTCCGAAGCCGGCAGCTCGCGTGTACACCGCACCGCCCGCCCCACCTCCGCGCTCGCCGAGCCACCACTCGCCTCCTCCGCCGCTGCATGCAGCGTCAGGTAGCTCCAGAGTCAACACCGCTCGCCACCGCTACTCTCCTCTGACAATTTCCGCACAGGCACCAGACAGGCAGCGCGGGTGGGTCCCAGTGCGATGTCGATCCTCGCCGCCCCGACTCCTCCGCTCTCCGCAGCTGTCCCAAAATGGAGGTCTCGCCAAGCGCAGCGCCTCAGTCACGGCCACGAACCTTGGAGCCGCACAGGAACCTCAGCCTCCGCAAGCGCCCGATCCGGGGCCTCGAGCCTGTACCTTGGCGCTCGGTGATGGGTGTCTAGAGAGCAGGATAATGCAGGATGTTGGAGGCGGCCGGCGGAGCAGCACTACAGTGCGGCCATCTTGCCTCGCGCCAAGCCACGCCCCCGGATTGATCATTTATACTGCTAGTGTAATCAAAACAATAAAAACCATTGTAAATTACAGGTGTAAATTAGTATTCCTAACGGCATCAGAAATATCAGTGATAACTATGGCGAATTGCTAATCTCCTCCTGTACCATTGCAGGCTTAGATAGACATTGGAGAAACATTGGTAGGCTTTCCTAATGAATATCATGTTGTTTGTACACAGGAAAGATGGAAGTCTTCCTAATTTTCGTTTCCAAACTTCACTTCTTATGAAATTTCAGCAAGAGAGAATGTATCGGGGAGGCCTGGTAGGGCGATGCCGGAGTTGATTAGCAATACATTTAATGCCAAGAGCATCAGGAGTAAATCAGAAATCAACTACATATTAGCAGGCCTGATGGGACAATGTAACAAACAGAACTTTCTGAAAATAAATGTTTACTTCCAACTTTTCTGTATATTTTAAAAAATAAACATAGATACTATTCAACTTTGGCAAAACTAGACTCATTGTTAGGGAAATATAGTCAACTATTCATCATAGTAACCGGGGCTTTTAATCAGAACCTTCTGCCATGATCATCACAGAATATAAACACATAAGACCCTGATGCAGTTTACAATATTCCCCATCCACATGTAAATGCTTTTTTGAAAAATACAAGTTTTCCCTCCATGAATAGACATACCTACAAGTTTCTAGTCTACTCCGGATATAGGTCCCTCAATGGGAGACTGTCAGACAACGAACCAGCAAAAACAACAATTCAGGGTCCCACCAGGCAAACCACAATTGATTACACTTTCATGCATTACTCTAATTTCTACAAGTGTTAATGTTTAGAGGTTATTAAAAGGATAGAGAGTAATCATAATCCCCAGAAGATATTTAACCTCAAAATTGATATACGTTTTCCAAATGAGGCACCAACCAATGATCATATGACAATTATAAATTCAAATAGGATTATATGGAATCAGGGATTCCAGAATAAAGCTGCTAAATTGGAGAGCAAGCACCTTTACTTACCCTTGCCAACCATAAAGACTGACCCACCAATCAATGTATATAACAGAGACTGGCCTCAAAACAGGCAACAAACAGTGAGATTAATTTGCAGTTTTTATCAAGCGACTCATTCAGGGCAAGAGGCCCAAAGCCAAATTATATTGACAAATGTATTGAGAAAATACCATATGCAAAAAAGATCTACAGTAAGAGTATCCAAATCATATTTAAACCATCTCACTCTGCTGACCGGGATATTGAAATCAGAAGATGTAATAGTCAGTTTAAGAATAAAATACTAGAAATAAATGTGATTACCAAGAAAATGACTGGCCCAAGTTGACAAGTGGTTAACGCACACAATGGCGAAGATTTTGAGTATTATTTGGTCACGGAATGAGAACGTATTGAAGGCCAACTGGCTTGTTTATTTCAACCGATGTATGGGTGGCACATATAAAAGCTACCCATATATGTAAGATTGCCACTACACAGGAATGCAGGCATGCCTTTACACAAGCCCCTAATCTTTCACAGGAAGAAATAGTAAACCTAATTAAAAATACCCACCCTTCAAAAGCAGCATGACCATACAGCATCCCAATCAATCTGGTCAAATTAGATATGCCCTCCTGGAGTCTCCTTTTGAAACACATATTTTCAAGAGCAACATTAAGACGGGTTGTTCCCCCATCATGGAAATGGTCACTTGTGCAACCCATACGCATAACGGGTTCAAAACACGATCCTAAAAATTACCGATTAAAGCATTCTACTGGATTTTGAAGGGAAATTATTTGCAAACTATTTATAAAACACTATTACATCATGGGCCACAGAACGGCAACCATTATCGTTAACTTAAACTGAGTTTCACCTGTTTTATTCAACTATTGATAACATCGTTGCAATGACTCCACCGGTGAAAAAATCATTAAAAAAACAGAAAAAAACAGCTGATATAGGTACGTAAAATTAAACATCTCTTTAATAAGCAAAGTAATTAAACAGTGTAATTCGCCAGAAAGAACATTTAAGGAAGGTTTTGTTCTGGGGTTATAGGGAGAATGATCTTGCCTCAGTAAAGAAATATAAATATATGGATTTAGTATATGAGTACTACCTATCGACACATCAAGAATATATTGTCTCAAGCCTGCAAGAGACGATAAAAAAGAAATATTTAAATATTTAAGAGTCTGACTACTCTACCTACCGTTAGAGGAATTCGAGGGAACATGGAACCTGAATCTAAAATGGAAGAAGGCTTGTCCACTTTGTGGCTGCAAAAAGGAAACTGCCAATCACATATTGTGCATTTGCCCAAAATTATTACCATTAGGTCATTGTATTTGTCGAGTCAACAGAACAATTTTAGATGCTGTAACCTACTGCTATTCAGTCAAAGCTCATAATTCTACTGGTGAATTAATGGCATTTTTAGATTTAGCTTTTTGCATGTTAGGAAACTGGGATTAGTTTGCTTAGTAATGATTTAATAAGGCTGTTTTAAGAATTCGTATAACTCTGTTGGATGTAAAGTGCCCTTTTCTCATTTTATTATTGTTATCGGTTCGATTAATACAATAAACTTAATTTAACTAAAAAAGAAAACGTATGACATCGCACTCGGCATGTATACAGCTTGAACCTGTACCATGGAAGTGACTGAGCATGCTGAAAGTTTACATCCTACACAAGGCATGTCTACTTTTCCTGTACCATGCAAAGAGAATACGCCATTAATGAACAATATAAGGACTCCATGATGCATGCAAACACCCAAATGCCCCAGGATGCAAGCATACAGAAATCCACAAGGTATTGGCCCCCGAATGCAAACATGCGGAAATCTACAAGGTGTAAGCGCCAGGATGCGAGCAGAAATCCCCATGGTATAGGGCATACACTTACCTGAGGCTTCAGAAGGCTTCGCATGTGGATACTTTACCCTTTCAAACACAGATGCAGCTTCCAGGATGTTAGACCTGACATCCTGGATGTGGTCTTCCCTCAAACATTTTGACTTCATCCCTTCTGTTTTCTGAATTCGTTTTTGTTGGCATTATGACTCTGTGCACTTTACCACTGCTAACCAGTGATAAAGTACCTGTGCTCTCTCCCTGAAACACTGTAAAAGTGTCCTACAACTGACTGGCACATTTAATTTCCTTT
The DNA here is from genome assembly GCF_964204655.1 of Triturus cristatus. NCBI lineage: Eukaryota > Metazoa > Chordata > Amphibia > Caudata > Salamandridae > Triturus > Triturus cristatus. The sequence goes on along the minus strand of NC_140589.1, from coordinate 632,466,781 downwards.
TATGTCCCTAGTATATGGTACTACATGTACCCAGGGCCTGTAAACTAAATGCTACTTTCAAGCCTGCAACACTCACTGTGCCACCCACTACAGTAGCACTTTAAAATATGTCTTAGGCCTGAAATTGCAGTCTGTAGTGCAGTTTTAAACTGCCACTTCAACCCGGCAAAAATAAACCTTTTGCCAGGCCTAAACCTTCCTTTTTCATGCATATAGGTCACCCCTAAGGGAAGCCCTTAAAACCAATGGGGAAGAGTGGCTTAATTTGTGCATGCCCTGGGAGTGATTAACGCCTACATTTATTTTTCACTACTAAGGCCTATCTCTTCCATTGGATAATATGGGTTTGCCTTCTTACATTTCATAATGGCTAACATTTGATTTGGAGCAGGTAGAAAATGTCATGTTTATTTGTAATTTGCTGTTGCATGTTGTAATGTAAGGTCCTCTTTAATGGTAAAGTCCAATATTTTTTAAGTCACAATTCTGAAAATGTCTCTTTTAGAAAGATGGTATTTTCCTGTCCTAACCATATGTGCCTTCTGCCAGTGTCTTATGTCAAATGGCTGTTGTTGGACTTGGCCCTTTTTGCAGGGTCACCCCAGGACTTTTTGCCTTCCTCCTGTAGTTTTTTCTGACCTGTTGTTAGTGGTTTTCTGACTCTGCACACTTTACCACTGCTGATCAGTGCTAAGGTGCATATGCTCTCCCTGTAAATTGTTGTTATGGATTGGTGTTTCCATGATGGACTATTTGATTTACTTTTCAGACCCTAGTACAGTGCACTATGTGTGCCCAGGGCCTGTAAATCAAATGCTGCTGGTAGGCTTACAGCACTGCTTGTGCCACGTACAGAAGCAGCTTGTAAAATGTGACTCAGGCCTGCCATTGCAGAGCCTGTGTGCAGTCTGGGACTGTCATGTCGACTTGGCAAGTGCACACACTTGCCAGTCCCTAAACCTTCCCTTTTCTACATATTAGTCACCCCTAAGGTAAGCCCAAGGTACATTGTATGTGAAAGGTAGGACATGTCCTGATGTGTGTGGCATGTCCTGATAGTGTAATACTGCCAATTTCGTTTTTCACTATTGCAAGGCTATCTGTTCCCATAGGACAGAATGGGGAGTTTGTTTATAACATCCTATAAACATAACCGACCCTAGGAACAAGATGGAAAAGTAAAGTTTAGTATGCCTGAACTCAGAATGTTAAAATACATCTTTTAGTGAGGGTGATTTTTACATTCTGTGTTTGAAAATACCACTTTTAGAAAGTAGGTATTTTCTTGCCTAAAAATCCAGTGTGGCTCTGCCAGGTTTGTGTATTGCATGTCTGGCTTTTGAATGACAGGGGCTGGAGAGGGGCAGCGGCTCCAGAAGTCTGATGAGTCAGGGCTGGGCTGTAGCACCTCCACCTGAATAGGGCTGTGCCTGCCTTCCACAATGACGGCTCCGCCCCCCTGTGGTGTGTCTGGAGACAGGGCTCACATTGACAATGGAGGTTATTGTGCACTTGCAAAGTGCCCCACAGGACTAATTTTGGCTGGGTACAGACACTCTCTGTCTTCAGAGAACAAAGGATTTTTGGGTATAAAACGAGGGACCCAGACCCCAGACTTTTATATCACTTCTGGGAAATCAAGAGGAACCTTTGCCAAGGAGAAGAGCTGGATAAGCTGAGGATGAATACTGCCCCTGTGCTGTTTGCTGTCTGGGTTTGCCCTGCAGTGGCTGCTTGCTACCAAGGAAAGGAGAAAAAGGACTTTGCTGTTTGCTTTCTCACCTGCTTGAAGAAAATATCTCCAAGGGCTTGAAACTGAGCTTGCCTCCTGTTCGGAAGTCTCAGGGACACAAAGACTTCACCACCAGCTCCCCTGAATTTCCTTGCTAGAAACTCCAACCTGAAAAGAGGTGCCTGCTGCTGTTTAGGACCTCTAAAGACTGTTTGTCGCTAGGAGCTGGAAAATCAACGCAACATCTAAGAAGCGTGTCGCATCTGCACCTGTTTCCGATGCATTGCTGAAGAAACCGTCGCAACACCTACCGCGGCTCGAGAAATCACTGCGCGATGCAACGGGTGCAACGATCTCCGAAGTCTGAAATCACCGCACCGATCCAGATGCAAGCCTGCTGTGCGGATGCACAAAACCACTCATTGTACCGGATCGACGCATCGCCGCGCCAAGACTGTTGCATCGCTGGGGGACACAGTAAGAAACAGACGCATCAACTCCCGACGCACTAAGAAACTGACGCATCACCTCCACTGCGGACATTTTGTTCGTTTTGCATGACGCATTTAAGTTACTTTTGAGAAAGTGTTGCATTTACAACTTGCATTGAACTGAACTATTTCTACCATTTGAAAGCCTTATTTTTCATACTGTATGTGGATTTTTGTCGTTTGGTCTTGTTTTGGTTTAGATTCTAAACTGGTGTGGTGTCCATTTGTAGTGTTTTCACTGTGTTATTGTATGTGTTCACAAATGATTTACACACAGCCTCTGAGATAAGCCTGTCTGCTCGTGCCAAGCTACCAAGGGGGTGAGCAGGGGTTATTTTAGGAGTGCATCTCCCTTACCTTGACTAGAAGCAAGGGCACCTATTTGGACAAAGATACCTACCTCTGCCAACTAGAGACCCCCATTTCTAACAACTGTGAATTGCTCTGTTGTTGAACTTTGTGTTCTTCTCCTAGATAGTGCGGCAAAGGGGACTAGTTGTTGGCAGAATGGGCCATCCTGCCAGGATGGCTGGGGCGGAGCAACTCCCTGCCTCACTTACACACACACACACACACACAAAGGAACCTGGCACTAGTCTGTTATCACCTCAGACTTCTTGGAGCCTTGGCAGGGGAACGGAAGAACTTTCCAGAGGTTGATGTGGGGAAGTAAAGAGAATCTCCCCACTTCAAAAGCTGGCACCAGGTATAAATACTGGGCACTTAGGATACCTCTTCAGTACACTCCCGGATCTGTGGAAGACTTTAGAAGGACTGCCTTGACCCCCAGAGTACGGCTCTACTACTACCAGAGGACTGCCCTGCTGCTGCTTGAAGGACTGTCTTGCAGCTTGGAGCAGAACTGTACCATCTCCTTTAACCCCAGACCACAAAGAATGACTTCAAGGGCTAGTTTGCTTGTCTTCAGTGTGAGCTACAGGGACATATCAAGCTTCCAAGGCAAGGACACTTGCACCTTACCTCTGCTGGAGTGAGTCCGAACCACCACCCAAGTGGTGCCCCCTAGGACCTGGACCCTTGGACTGGAGTTAAAAGTGCTACTCCCTCCTCACCCTTAAACCTGGGACTTCATAAACTTTTCATCAAAAACTTCCTGGAAAACCAACAGAGGACCAGGGCCTGCCTGCCAATCGACCTGCTAAAGCAGCATCGCCAGTTGGCCTGATTTTTTTGCAGCTCCTGCTACATTCTTATCAGCAGAAGTAAACCCCTTTCAGCAGGGCCTCTCAGCGACGGCATCCGGTCTCGTAGAGCCCTCTTAGCTGCAGCCTACAGCTTTGACCTGCTGGCTTCCAAAAAGTTGTCTAAGTCTGAAGGTAAATATCTTTACCATGCGTAATGGCGACTGGCTCCCCATTGACGACCTCCTCAAACTAGAAACCCAGTTCTTCTACCAGAGATTTTTCCTCATCACGGTTGCTGTCTTCAACAAGACTTTGTCCAGTGGCTCCCTAGTGACGACGACTCCTCCTCCTCAGAAACAGCCTGCTGCCTTGCCCCGCTGAAATCTATCTTCTACTGGACATTTCTTTTAGATATTGTTTAAGTGCGTAGTTAAGCTAAGACAAGGCCCAATAAACCCCTTGTATCCAACCCGTACTCCATCCCAGTCATCTTTAACTTTTGATTTTGCCCTGGCCTTGCGGAATCAGCACAAACGTCATTTGGGAGTAGTTAGGGGTTGCAGCTGTGACCTCTAGCTTGCTCCCTGCTACTCCTGGCACTTCCATTGCAAATCCATCCTGGCCTTAGAGGGGGGCAAAATGTTTGCCTCCTCTGAGGTGAGGGGTTGCAAAGGAAGTGCTAGGAGTAGCAGGGAGCAAGCTAGAGGTCACAGCTATGACCCCTTACTACTCCCAAATGAAGTCCATGGCACCCAGATACACCAAGTTGACACTGTGCTCTTTTAGGTGCTAGATTTCACACAAAAAACTCTAAAATGTATAACTCCAGGTCTATTGATTGGATGCTATTTGTTTTTGTGTCAATTTATTTGTTAAAAACTTCTCTATTTTTCTAAATAGTTTTTGGGATTTTTCTCACGTTGTGTTTTCACTTTATTACTATTGGGGTGTTGCATAAATAATTTACAAATTGCATCTAAGTTAAGCCTGATTGCTTTGTGTCAAGCTACCAGAAGGTTAAGCGCAGTTTAATTTAGTGATGTGTGTCGTTCACCCTGACAAGGATTGTGGTTGTTGCTTGAGAAGGGTTTTTCACATAACCCCTGCCCCCTCCCCCCAAACAATAAGCCAATTTCTTACACAGGATATCATTCATGGTAGAGCAGTGTAAAGAGCATGCACCAATAGTATTACAGTCATTGTAACAAAAGAGCATGTGGCACAGATGGAGAGATAATAGTACCCTCTCTCCGATGAGACGTTTGTTTCGGGACACCATGTTTGATACAATTTCAAGTGTAATAGAAAAACACCACTGCATTCGCTTGTGAGGTAACAATGTGGAAAATGTGGCTGCTGCAAAATCGATGTGTTCCTCAAAAGGCTAGCTACGGGGTAACAAGTAGTATTTACAACATTTACATTAAAAGAAATAAGGAGGCAATATCATCAGCAGCGGTGGCTTAGATCCCTGATGCTATCTGAACTGAACAGTATAATAATTGTAACTAAGAAACAATGTACAGATCTAGGGGCATCACACAGCTCGCAACAAAGAAATCTGATGTTTAGAATTAAATGCTGTTGTGTGTTGCAGGATGTTGGAAAACTAACAAGAAAACACACATTTTCGAGCATAATAGATATAAGAAGAAATACACAGTAGGAAGCTCCTCTTGTTATCATCAGAAGTAAACATGCCATACACGCACATATTGCAAAGGGCTTTTGGTACAGAAAGTGGAGGCAATATAAAGAGATTTTTGTTCCAGAGAAAACAACATTGAAGCTTTCATTTAGACACTGCTAAGCTAAGAATCAATGGAAATATGGATATATATATATAGAGTGTATTTTCCAGCATGAATTATACCTTCTCGGCCTTATACAGCATTTCACGATGGCATTTAAGAACCAGAGCAAACAAAAATGCTTAATCAAAAACTTGATTATCTATTCTAAACCTAAAGCAGACAGATAAGGTCTCTCTCACTTCTAAACCATAAAATTATTGAATACCTCCAGCAAATACTGCATGGAAAATCAGTCCTAATAACTGGGACTTCCATTTCTCGTATAATAATCTTTGGTGAAATAGACATTCATAAAGACCAAAAAGAAGAAAAAAAAATAGTGTTCATTTTAGGAAACTTATATTTAGAAGAACAGCAGTGTAGGGTTGAATGGCTGCACCGGTATATTAGTTCCCATGAATATTGAAATCGTAATGCTCCACTTTTCGTACCCCACTGCTATACAAGTCACACTGTGCAAGAAGGAACTTCTCTTAGAATAATGAAATGATGAAAAGAAGCATATAATCAAATATAATACATTTATAAATTATAAACAGTATCTTCTCAAATCCATGCAATTCACACGAAATTAAAGTGCGGGGAGTCTTGGAATCTCTTTTCTTCCATTAATCTTTATTTTCATTTCCAATCAGATAAATAAAACCCAGTCAACGCGTTTTGTCCCAAAAATTGACTTCACCACGGTTGAAATTTAGGTCATGAAGATCACCGAGGCAATCTAGGAATGTATAGTCATATATGTTGATGTTCTCATGACATCTGTTAATTATTTCTATCCGAGTTGGGAGTAGCTCATGAAGATCACCAAAGAAATTTAGTGATGTGTGTTAATATGCATCAATATTCCAATGACACCAACAGTAGCGGTCCGTAGAGGGAGTTCGGTGGGGCAGAGAGGCGGGGCGGGGAAATGTAAACACCGGAATATGGAAGAACGGCGGTAAGTACACATTTAAATAAATAAAACTAATTTCGTTGCGCGCGCTGCATCGCATTTTGCGATGCAGCGCGCGCAAAGGAATTCGTTTTATTTATTTAAATGTGTACTTACCTCCGTTCATCCATATTCCGGTGTTTACATGTCCCCACCCTGCCCCTCGCCCGCCCGCCTCTCTGCCTCACCGAACTCCCTTCACGGACCGCTACTGGACATCAATGTCCTCTTGAATTTCTAAGGATTATTGCCTTAAATCTGTGCCGGCATCATCTCCGTTTGTGTCCAAATTACTGCCTGCCTGGCCGTGGTTCATTAATCTTTGGAAGGTAAGGTGGAGGAGAGCCGCCTCAAGATTTAAGAGTTTTCAAAAAAGTCTTCACACATACGACAGAGTTGTTATTTTGAATGGCATGCATGTAACCCTAAAAGTGATTTAATAGTAGATTTGTATTTGTGGCGAATTTCCATCAGTGGAGAACTAGTGAATTTTGAAAGCAGTAAGGAGTAAATACCTACCACATATGGAGTCATGCGATCTAAATGAGTAAGCTAGTGTGTCTCTAGGTGTGGTTATGGGAGGTGTGCTCCTCTAGAGAAAGTTTAGAACAAACAAAACCAAATGGTACATTCCACACCACAATTTTCCCATTAAATGGCTACAAAATGGGGGTTATCCGAATTAATTATTTCAGAGCTTTTGTGGTGAGCCAGCCAGGTATGTCTTAAGCACACCATGCCATCTGTTTTGAACAGTACACGTCTTGAGGCCACGCGATATTTGCTTGGTTCCAGATCGTGAAGCTGGCACTAACAGAATTCCTTGGAAATTGATTAATGTAATCAGTGGCAGCAATATCACATCAAGATTGCACCTGCACAATAAAGGATTGTGCTGATCTCTACTTCAGCCTATTGGACAGGCTCCTCCGGTGTCAGTGACCTGAAATTGTTTTTAAGGTGTTGTTTTCCATTTGGTACACATTCAGCATCTAACCATACATAAGGGACCATTTTGATATCACATTCTTCGTCCTGAAGATGGTCTAATGAACAGATTTGCCAAGAAAGACCGAAACGTCGACATACTCATCTATTTCCTCAGTAATTTGTTTCATGTCTAGGATTTGTTTTTTGTTATATGATGATCCAAATCCTACTGTTTATCATTTGGAATAGGTGTTCGCACTTATGATTTGAAGGTCTAGTTTGTGCATAACATCAATACTCTCAATCATAGTGTTTTGTTGTAAACCTTATGTACACCTTCATGATTTGTGTATATTAAATTTTTTTATAGTTCAAAAAGTACATTCCTGAGTTGTGAAATTGTTTTCCGTTTTCTTTTTTTACAGATTCATTGTATTTTGAAGTGATGCATTTATATTCAGATTGATCAATAGTCAGTCACCAATAGGGACTTGAGAAACAACTAATTGTCTATAAACATTTAAACTGAGTTTGTTGAACAAAATCCCTTTAAGGCACAGTTACCCACTTCCAATTAATCACACCAGGGCTGTTGTTGCTCACTATACCCAACAAACTGGGAAAAATAGCTGGAAAAGGTGGATTTTTTATTGGCTACAGCCTTGTAAGTATTTTAAGCTAGTTGCATATAGCGTCTTTCTTTCTTTCAGTTTTCCGATCTGCTTCTTCAGTGTAGAGTCTCAGTCATATCATATGACTGGAGGCCTGATCTTTAGCTTGGTGTAAAAATTACAGCCTGTCATGGTGGCAGAGGACATAAGACCTGCCTTATGGACTACCGTCCCCAAATTTAGTGAGCACTGCTGGTCACCTCTCATACAAACACTCACACACATACACATATAGACCCAAGTACACACACTCCCCTAAGGAAATATTTAAAGATTGATTCTTTCATACGGATATTGTAATGGATATGAGTTGAACCAGGCTGAAAGTGAGCGATAATTGAAATTACCCTCGTATTTACAGATTGCACCGGGCATGCCTAGAAACTGTGCATCCTTCCAAACTGACAAGTCTCAAATCTTGTAGTAAAACCCCATTCCAAGTTTGATGGAGTTGGGTAAGTGAGAAGAAAAACACTGACGATCAGTACATACAAACAACTCTCTGGGGTGGACTAGCATTTTAAATCTGAAGATAGAATTACAAGTGGTACACTTAGGGTCCCCTCTGAAGTGACGAATTACTATGGGGATCAGTAATTCAAGTCATGCTCCCTAAAGTAATCCTGATTCGGCTGGTAACTCTTGTAGTGAGATCAGGACGCTATGCGCCTGACTAGGGCAAGAGATTGCAACACCAGGCAAAGTACAAGAGAAGTAACTTTGACTAGATCGACAAATAAGGAATATCCCTCTTGGCGCATTTTCTGTTTTATGCTAAGAGGCTGTATCTTAGCTGGCCTGTTAGAGCGAGCACGGAGGATGACCTCTCACATTCACCAAGGCATGCACCATGGTCCAGCCTACTTCCAAGTCATATGGGCCTGTCACGCTGCAAATGAAATGTCCAGGGTTGGACTGGGACATAAGATAGATCTGGGCACCAAATATTAAAGTGTCCTACATTAGCAAACCAGATAGTTAAAAAAGTGTTCCACATTTGCAAATCGGGGAGATTTTGAACTTGTAGAGACACGCTATATGAGTTCTTTGCAAAGTATGGGAGTCTGCATGAATTTGTATTTTCTGCATTCAAAGCTTGTGGTAATGTCAGGAAAATCAACAGTAACAAGCATTGGCAATGCCAATAGGTCTGGCTTTAAAGGAATGTTGTATGGTCATGTGAAGCTTTGCAAGTAAATAGCATGGGATTGGATACGTATTTGAGTGGAAGCAAAAAACTGTAGAATAACATGGGTGTAGCTTGAAAGGTCAGGTGACAGTTACGCAGACAAGCCAGACCTAAACATCCATGTAGGTTAATGACTTACCTCCTCACACCTGTGCTGCTCCCAGAGAAAAACACCATAAAAGATCTAGTTATGTAAGACATGTTAATAGCCTTACAATGTCATGTATGTACCCTGAACGTTCAAGCTCAGACAGCCTGATAAATAAACAAAATCAACATAGCTGTGTGGAGGGCAGCACTTATTGGGTGGGAGCACACAAAATCTGCCCAATGAAATGTGCTCCTGGCTCCCAACATGTGGGTGGAGTCAAATCTCTTCTCTATTGATACTCCCATAATTTCCTGACAACAGCTGGGATGTCAAGCCAGACCTTTAAAACTGGCCCATGTGGCCATAAAACAAGCCCACAAACTCCTAAAAATCTGGCCCACACACTAAGCTTATAGACCAGCCCCAGTCGCGGCCAGCATGTCTTGCGGTCCGTGGTCATGCGGGAATATGCGCAGGAGAGAATTTAACATTTTTTTTTAAACATACCTTACCGGGTCCTGGCCGCCACCACTCCTGGCCGGGTCCCGCGTTTTCCTGCTGCTTTCCTGCTATTCTGCCTTCGGCAGGAACAGGAAGAAGGCAGCCTCCCTCCCCTCCCCTAAGCAAATCACAACGCTGCAATGGCTGCATAGAGAATGGTTTAGTCGGACCCAGAGGGCCGACCAATAAGTCAGGGCCCACAGCAGTGGGCAAACCACATCCCCCCCAACCCGCCCCCAACTAGACATACCTTTCTGCTTTCTCGCAGCGCGAGAAGCAGAAACGTAAAAGATATTTAAAATACCATTTTATGTTTCTGCTTCTCACACTGCGAGAAAGCAGTGGGGTGACGCTCCTCCGCCCTATTGGAGGAGTCCCGTTTAGGCCAGACCGACACTAGAAACCTGAGTTTTAGTCATCTGTACACAAGGACAAACGAATATACACGACTCACTAAACCAACAGAAAGTCAGCCAGTCCTTCTGAATCACACACGCGTTGTTTGCAACCTGTAATCTCTGCTTTTGTTGTAAAGACTTTGTACAGGATTATAGCTCCGCAGCAGTTGCTCCGTGATACACTACAGCGCGAGATAATGAGGTAGCAACACATATGAACTTTTAATTCTTTCAGTTTTATTACTGGAATAAAAACTAAATTACAACACTTGTCATCATTAACATTTTTTCCTTTCCAGACAAAGGGCAATCATCAGTGAATGGCAACTGACCCTTAATGCCGACAGGATTAAAAGCCTGAAGGAAGGCTGCGAAAATTGCAGTGACTGACTGGAAGCTATTTCAGAAGCTGAAATTTTGCAAGGCAGGATTGATGGCTTCGGCTTCAGCCTCTAGCGCAGAGCCACACCGCGCGCCTCTCCCATGCCCCGCCATCACTTAGGCCTTAATCTGGTGTGTGAGGCTTCCCCGCATTAATAGCGCGTGACTGGAACACAGGCTCGCGCACGCTGTTCGTGCGGCAGTGCACTTTGCTACAAAGCTCGGCTTCCTCTCGAACGCGGTTCTGCTCTCTCGTTGGGAAGTGACACCAGCGGTGCGCAGTTAATTAAAGCAAGCACAGCGCTTCGGGGTAAGCAAGTCTCGCTGCTCGGTCTGCTGCAGTAAGATAGCAGGCAAAACAGTGATTCAATATGTGCTAAGGTATGCGCTGGCGTGGATGCTGCTTTCGGGGCTTTGTTAATCAGATAACAAGGAGAGCTGCACTGCAATAATTAGACACATACAGAACAGCATGAGCTGGGCGGACACATATCATAGAGGCAGCTGGGACAAATATTGCGGTGAACAAATGCCTCCCACGTGTGCAATCTCACACCTACAGCCACTAACAGAGGCACACGGACCACCAGATACACATGTATAGAGTGCCTGACAGGCAGTCTCACATACAAAAAAAAGGAATCATTTATTTTGTTGTTTGTGTAGTGCTTTATGCTGCTCTGGGGCCCCTTCAAAGCACTAGATGAGACTGGAGAGTGGGAAACTGAATAATAGAAAGGAACTGAGGAAGAGGTTTTAAAAGCGGAAAGATCTTTCTCAAAATGTAGCTGTTTGTATTAGCAGATCATAGGTGTCTGGGAGGCAAGGCCACAGCTGGAGAGGAAAACAGGCTGCAGAAGAGGGATATTCACACAAGAAGTAGGTTGCCTAATAAGCGTACAGAGTCTGAACCCTCTTTAGGATCAGAAGCTACCTGCTACTGGTCGTATAGAACCCTTCAAAACAAGGAGGCCATCCTTAATGGAAGAGGATGCCTCACACACTTTATCGTGCCATGCTTCATTATAGGCATACTCTCCCCACCCTGGTAGGATGGTGCTACCAGGGCAGACTCAACCTCCGCAAAAGACTTTGCGGTAGGAGGGAGTTCTTTATTAGTGAGGACCTTAGGTACACTAAAAGCAACATCAGTGATGGACCTTTAGAGAATAATGACTCTAGTCCATTGCTTAAATTACCAACAAGTTTCAGCCCATATTGTATAGCCTAATCGGTCTGGGGCATTCATCAGGGTATAAATGGATCACCGTCTATCAATTTGTGGGTGTCCACAACTATTTCACATAGACCAGCAAAGAGGTGCACCTAAGTATAAAAACCCAAGTGTGTCATACCTGGGAAAACTAATGTCAGTTCTTCGTCAATCGCCTTATATTTTAGGGGATACCAGATAATCGGTCAAGGGTGGGGTGGCTCCTCCGTAGTCATACATTCATCAGAAGGAATGCCACTCGCGAACACCTACTGTTCTCCACTCCTTGCCGCCGGGACGCCTTGTGATAACCTACAGAAGAGGGAAGGCCAGAGCAGAACAGGGTAGAAGATATACATAGAAGGGGGCAAACAACGTGAAGAAACCATGCCTGATGGTGCCTTTTTAATGGTAGACTGTTAGAGGCATTTCATGGAAGAGCACGCTACCAATGTGTACCAGGTAACATAAAGAAACTGACACGTGCAGACAGCAAACATAATAGCAAGCACACCATCCACACCGTCCAGCACAACACAAAAGCATATAGACAGCACTCGAGAAGGCCTACTACGTTGAGGGACGTTTTTGACAACTGGAGAGGTTAAAAGATGGCAGGATATTTTACAGCTTTCATGTTCACTTAAAAATGTGCCCCTTTTCTGACACACTCAGTTTTGAATTTAGGGAATATTTGTCTCAATGTCTGATAAATCCTTTATAACTCCTTGAAAGTATCATTTCTACCAGGTGATGGAATATTTGGTCTCCTTTCCAATTCAATCATTGCCCTCATAAGAATGATCATCCCTGGGTTACAATGTAGTTCTGAGTTCAGTACCTTCACCTCTTTATCACAAACATGTCTCACACTTATATTTGCCAAATCACTCCATCTATGTCAAACACTTGGGCCGATCCACAACGGGCCTCCGCCAGTGCTTAATTTGAGCCAGTGGTCTCCGGTGCACAGTATCGGCACTTAATCATAAACACTGGCACTTTTCATGAGCACCAGTTGAGGGCACATTCACTTAGGGTAGACATGGGCCGATTAAGTGATTTGCCGAGAATCACAGTATGTTGGTCCAACGCTGAGACTCAAACCTGGTTCCTCAGCTCCAAAGTCGGCAGCCACATCCTCTCCCCACTTTCATGGGCAATAGGGGGTTCTGTTTTAGGTGGCGCTAACAGGAGACGAGAGCCCCGGCTCCTATTTTGTTTTTTTACAAATTATTCACTGGCCTATGCACTTGTGGTGGAGGCCAAAAGTCATAGCAGGGGTCTCACACTTGTGACAGTACCTCGGTATTGTGATTAACCATTGCAGAGGTCCCTCCACCAGTGTGTGTGTCAGGACCCCACAAGTTTTACCTACTGCTTGCGAAGGAATTTCGCAGAAACAACATGAATAACCTACACCGTCTCCCATCTTACCCTCGTGATAAGAGTATATACTGACCAGGGCGAAGATTGGGGCCGGGAGGAGGAATCCTAAGGTGTGTAGTGTTGTCCTTCTGTGTGTTGAGCTGGTGTGTGCGCCCACGTGAGATGAAAGGGCTCCCTGATGTCCTTATGTGAATACTGCCTGTAGGGACAAACGATATGGTTAGATATTGTTGCACCCTTGGATCACATTAATGCAGGCTTCCATAAAGATGTCTAAACACGTTGCGGGAAATATGTTGTATTCACCTGGGACGTGTTACGGGCTGCTAATGTACTCATCCGCACACAGAAGGGAGGAAGCGGAATTGAGGTCGTAGGTCTGCTTTCCCTGTTACTTCACAGGAAAGGAACTGCCATTCAGCGAGTATGGGTCCCTAAAAGGAAATAGACGCTTCCAGTGCCAACCCCAACATGGGAATAAAGCAACGAAGTGCTCCTGCGCGTGTACAAAGGAAAGTAAGCGACAACACGCTCCTGCGTGTGCCGCAACACAGAAAGGTACACAAGTGCACCTGCACATATACAAAGGAAAGAAAGCGACAATGCGCTCCTGTGAGTGCCGCAGCGCAGAAAGGTACACCAGTGCTCATGTGCGTGTATGAGTAAAGATACCGACAATGAACTGCTGCACATGTCGCAACACAGAAAAGTACACAAGCGCTCCTGCACGTGCACTATGAAGAGAAAGCGACAATGTGCTCCAGCGCGTGTCGCAGCACAGAAGGTACACCAGCGCTCCTGCACGTGTACAAGGAAAGAAAGCGACAACGCGCTACTGCGCATACGGCAGCACAGAAAGTACACCAGAGCTCCTGTTCGTGTACAAGGAAAGAAATCAACAACGCACTCCTGCGCATGTCGCAACACAGAAGGTACACCAGCGCTACTGCAGGTGTACCGTGTCAAGTTACCAGAGAGGCTGGATGACAGAAAGTACGCAAGGTATTTGCAGAGCTGGACACCACTGAATCATGACGACTCCAGCCAAGAGAGGAATCCGAATCCTTAGCACGCAGGTTGAGCACCGTGGGTTCATATGCGGCCTCACCCGGTAGTGCCTCTCAGTCTACTTCCTGTACAAGGAAGCTGGACCGCTATCCTGCGGTTCACGAAGACCCTGGTAATCCGCAAGGAAGCGGAACAAACAATCTGGCAGCCATACGGGTAGCCCGACCCCCCAGACAGTGTTCCGAGTCCTGAACCATTACAGTGGGGCCCCTTCACAACTGAGGAGGCCATTTGTGAATCGGCCCCTTGAGTATCCAATCCTGGATTTTTCCTGGATGATCCTTGTTAATAAATGCTTCATCTAATAGAAGTAGATTAAGACTGTGACTCCAAAAAGGTATTGATTTGTTAAATGAAATACAGTGCAAACAGCAAGTGCCCAGTGTACATTCTTCAGACAAATTTAATGTGTCTTGACATTTCACAAGATAAAAAAAAATATAAATAAATGGGACGCATGTTCAAGTTCTTTTTCTCTGCTGAACATTAACTTGATATTTAGGACTGCTGTCTTATTTCTATTTTCTGGAGGGATGTATGATGGAACAACGCCTTTACCACGCATGCGTTACAATGCAAATGCCTTTACCATACATAACCTTTGCTTCACATTTTTTTTATAACAAATATGTCTTTACCATGCATGCCTTTACAATGAATTTCGCTGTAAAGGCATGAATGGTAAAGGCAAATGCATGGTCAAGGTTATGTGTGGTAACATTACTCGTCATGGGCCCTCTGACACTCCAAACACTTAAAACACTCTGATCCCAGCCCTGAACCCTAACACCGGCACCCGCTGCAAGTCCTCCCCAGCCTCAAGATTTAAAAACTCCCTACCTCTAAGTTTTAAACACCACTCCTCCCCTCTCCCCAGCCCTGTAAACCATCCTGCCCTCAGCCCTGAGTCCTATTACTCGGGCCCACCCCTGTAAACAACCACTGACCCCAGCCCTGAGACCTAAAGCTGGACCCGGTGTGGGAGCAGCCCTAAAAGACCCCACCCCAGCCCTGAGCCCTAAAACCTCATGTTTACCTTTAGCTTCTAAAGCGGGGACAAGAGCATATGAAGTTCCTCCGGCGCACAGGTCTTTTTTTTTTCCTTTCTTAAACAAAAGCGGAAAAATAAAACTAGGACAAAAGGAAAAAGACTGAAATTTACCCTCGAAGGCTGAAATGACATCTTTCCTGCAGAGGGTCTCTAATTTTGAGGTAAAGATGCTTACTTACCCCACACATATGCCTTTACCACGCATATGCCTTTATCAGCATTTGTCTTCACCGTTCATACCTTTCCAACGTAATTCGTTGTAAAGGCATGCGAGGTAAAGACATACTCATTGTGAAATCACGCGTGTTTAAGATAGGCGCGTCATAAGGGCACATTGTAAATGCATTTCGTGGAAATGGCCGGGTTATAATAGCTGTTTACTGTTCTGGAGTATGTTGCCACACATAAACAGCAAACACACAGGTACACATGCACCGCGACAAAACACAGAAACAGGCAGGTTGCACAAGCAGGCCCTAATTGAGGTTTGTAGAAATGAAAGTATGGAAAGAGTGATGGCTCGATATATGGCTGAATGTTTCATGTATGATTAACCTTTAGACCTGTGCAGACAAAATCAAAGTGAGATAAGCAAAAACTGGTGTCAATGACTAATCAGACCATAGCATCTACTTAGAGAAATCACTTCTAGAGCCTCCGTATCCATTCAATAACTCTCTTTTGATATAACAAGGCAGTGCTTTATGCATTCCCATTCCATCCCTGGCCTCTTTACTATAATCATTCATATGGAGGACAGCAATTCAATATCTTAATTTCTTTAATACTGTTTCATGACTCAGGTGAGTGAAATTGCAACACCAAACATTTAGTTTCCAGTCCTGAACTTTCCTTTTTCAAAAATATTATTAAGAAATGCATTGACTAATTAAAAAAGATAATAACTTCTAGAATAAACTGTTTAGTTAAATGAGATTACAGGGCCATGAACAGGGTCCCTGTGGAAAGGAAGCAAGATAGCTAATTATAAAATGATTTTCCTGTTGGACTTGAAATCCTTGGCATATTTTTCCCCCAACTGTTTGCTTTCAAGCCTACTGTTTTTGCAGACTTTAGGACTCGGCACACTTTAACACTGCTAACCAGTGCTAAAGTGCGTGTGCTCTCTCCTTTAAACATGGTATCATTGGCTTACACCCAATTGGCCCATTTAGTTTACTTGTACGTCCCTAGTAAAGTGGTACTACATGTACCCATGACCTGTAAATTAAATGCAACTAGTGGGCTTGCAGCACTCACTGTGCCACCTACTTAAGTAGCACTTTAAACAAGGCCGGTGTGTTCAGTTTTAAGCTGCAGTGTTGACCTGGCAAGATAAATCTCTTGCTAGGCCCAAATCTCCCTTTTTTACATGTAAGTCCCCCCTAGGGTAGGTCCTAAACAGCCCAGAGGGCATGCGCACAGTGTATTAAGAAAGTAGAATATGTACTTTTAGGTTTAATATGACCTGGTAGTGAAAAACTCCTAAAGTCATTTTTCCTACTGTGAGGCCTACATCCCCCTAGGATATCATTGGGCTAACTTATTACATTTGATACGTTATAACTTTAAATTGGGAGCAGGTAGAATGTCAACTTTGGTGTCTAAATTTAAAGCCCTCGCTAATGGGGAAGTTGGGTTTTAAGTTACAATTCTGAACATGCCACTTTTAGAAAGTTGGCAATTTCTTGTCCTAGCAATTTACTGGGTCATATGACTAGAGGTAGAAGGTAGTTGGTCTTTGTGTATCCCTCCCAGGTAGTGAAACAAAGGGGCCTTTGGTTTTGACAGGATGGGCTATCTCTGACTTGATGAGGGGGTGGAGCTATCATCTACCACACTTGCATATCACAAAGGCTCTTCCTGAACACACTCACAAAAGGTTTGACACTAGACTGTTGTGACCCTGGACAATCTGGTGCCAGGGCAGGGATGCTGGAAATTCCAAACACTTCCGGGGTGGAACCCTCCAGAACGTTCGTTGACTTCAAAGTGGGCACCAGGTATAAATAGTGGACCCTCAGACCCAACTCTTCAGTATACATCTAAGGACCGCTGTGCCACTTTGCCGTAAGAAAGACTGCTACTCAGCTGCCCTGCTGCCCTCCTGCTTGAGTGAGGACTGACCTTGCATCTTGAACACAAGACCACCAAGAGTGACTCCAAAGGCTAGGTGGCTGGTCTCCTGACCAAAGCCTCAGTGACAGAAGGCTACAACCACTTTGAACCCAGCACCTGGACTCTGCTGGGAGTCCTACCCTTTTAAGTGATGCAACCCTAGTCTTGGACCTTTGGAAGTGGCTCGGAAAGTGCTCTGCCAGACCAGCTGTGGTCGCAGTGTAATTAATGCAGAACAGCGCATTGCCTCACAAAACTCCGCATTGGAACCTCTGCATGACGCATCTCTGATGCAGGGCTTCGCATCGCAGTCCCCTTCTTCATCGGAAACTGCTGCTGTGTGACATATCCACAATGCAGGCCATAACATCACAAGTCCACCACCAACAGGTTCCCCTGGCGACGATGCAGGACTCCGCAAAGCAAGCCCTGCAATATCTTTTCAACTAGTCAGTGCACGCTGAATCTTCGATGCAGAACTTCATATAGCAAGCCCTTTCTTGATGGCATCCTCAACAATGACGCAGGACCTCGTATCACAGCCTCTCAGCTTCTCAGAACCATAGCTGTGTGATTCATCTACATTCTAGGATCTCCCATCACCTAGGCTGCGCAACGCATCTTCAACATGGGATTCGCAATGCTTCGCAACCAGGAATTAAGGTACACATGTTCAGCTGGACTAACTTGGTCCCTGCATCCAGGACACACTCCAACGCAGTTGGCCTGAACTTGAAAGTGACTTTGTCCCAGTCATAGTCAACCAGATAATCACAGTTGGCGCTTAGTACTTTTTGGCGCTATATCCACTGAAATATTTAAAATTGCATATCTCTGGTTCCACTGATTGGATTTTTGTAGTTTTCTTCCTAAATGATTTTTACATTTTACTCTTTTTTTCTAAATTGGTATTGTATTTTTCTTGTGTTGTGTTTCACTTTAATACTGTTTGAAGTGCCGCATAAAACTTTACACATTGCCTCTAAGTTAAGCCGCACTGCTCTGTGCCAAGCTACCGGAGGGTTGAGCACAGGTAATTTGTGGTTTATGTTTGAGTGGGGTTTTACCCTCCTCAACCAGTAACCCAGTTTCCTACATTTCCTTTTCTTGCTTTCAAACAATTAAGTAAGTACTGGTCACCAGTGCCGTAGCAAGGGGGGGTGTCCGTCCTGGGTGGCACAAGTTTTTGGAGCAGCGGCCTCCTCCCTGCTCTCACCTGCAGCCGTCGCAGCAATTGTCAGCACCCCCCGGCTTTTAGATGCAGCCGCTGTGGGCAACATACACAAGGACCGTCCGGGCAGCACTAGGTCTAGCTACGCCACTGCTGGCCATTTAATAATGTGAAAAATTAAAGCAAATGCTTTGCACATTCAGTCACGTTGTTTTGATGTGCTAAATGTGTATTTGGTGTTTATTGTGTCTTGCTTTCACATAATTTGAATATTTTGTCGTTTGACAACAGAATAGCAATTGGTACACACGCCCAACGTTTTTTTTTTACAGTGCATTGTTTTCAATTTTCCCTGCTGACAATAGCTTCATACCGTTTGTCACATGTAAGATGGGCTTATTCCACAAAGCCCTGCTTCGAAAACTAGGAGATGTTAACTTAAGAGGAAAGAATTGTTAAACTTTCCATAGCTGTCACAGAAGATGCCTATCTCAAAGTGTTTGCTGCCCAAAGAGCACTTGTTTCTACCTGTGCTATTGGTCCATCAATGAAAATGACAAACGTGTTAGTACGTAAGAAAGAAAAAGTGCCTTTCTAAATCCGGACATGACGTTTGTGAAGCTCACTCTCAACCAGTGACAGTGCAAATTGCCCTCAGTCCATTTTTTTACATCCAATGGAATTGTTTGTCATGAATTGTCCTAGTGCTAATCAAACATAAAAGGGACTGTGATCATCAGCTTGACAATTGCCTCAGACATTGTAGTTCCTATGCAGACTCCCCTGGTGTGACAAGCAATACCATCTATCCATATAAACAGATTCTGACGTTCTTCTGAGAATGGTATTACATTGAAAAAAAATACACTCAGAGTCATACATCTCCCCTGATTCGCTTCCTGCTTTTTTTGTCGAGTAGGGCCCCAGAGATTTATATTGTGTCAAACATCTGAGTATGTAGATTGACATGGATGTAAATAAATCTTTGTTAGAAATTAGGGATTTACAGAGAGAGTGAATAAGTAATTTAACCAATTCATCTAGAAAGCAACTTCAGAACTGCTTTTCAAGCCCTTGTCCTCTCACATCTGGATGGTGATAACACCCTGCTCCATGTGCTTCTAGACTCAACACTGGCACTCATTACATTAGGGGCACCCATAAGGCTGCACCACAGATCATCCAGGACCTTCAGAAATATGAATACATCTCCTCCATCCTGTTGCAACTTTTTATAAGGCCCCAAACTCCCTGTGCAGAGGTCTCCAAAGTGAAGAAGTC
Organism: Triturus cristatus; assembly: GCF_964204655.1. Classification (NCBI taxonomy): domain Eukaryota; kingdom Metazoa; phylum Chordata; class Amphibia; order Caudata; family Salamandridae; genus Triturus; species Triturus cristatus. The sequence goes on along the minus strand of NC_140589.1, from coordinate 632,447,210 downwards.
CACACATGAGGAATGGAGCGCTCTGTGCAAACACATACTTTTGTTCTTTTTTTGTCTATCAAAGAAGAAAACAACTTCCCAGTGAAGAAAGCCTTTCATATGCGCCTTAACCACCTGTGGAATTAATCATTCTCCCATAGACCCTTGAAGAAGATTTACGTCAGCCTTGTGCTGGAGTATATTTCTGACAACCTCCAGCGTGGAAAGGGGTCAGATCAAAGTTTGCGTATGCCCTTAACTGTACTTTTCTGTAGGTGTTTCCAAATGTCCAACCCATATCACACCTTGAAATGTCCTCTTCCTACCCCTATACCCATAAAACCATTTATGCCTGCCAGGAATCACTTTGTGAATTCCTGACAAGTGTTAAAAACGTAAAATCAATGGTAAACGTATGTTTATGGCAGAATTCATCTTGTCAGTGAGCACTTGATTTTTTCTGCCTTATTATATGTACTAGTGTCTGTTGCTTTCGTACTTTAACAATTATTGGGGCCAGTTCAAAAAGTACATTTTGTCATAAATGTAAGTTTAGAACTCAATCTTACTTTTACACACTTGCCAAAAATTCACTATTCAAATAAATAAAAAATTCGAATAAGTGGCAGCTGCTACCGATCGGGAGTGGTGGTGGGCGTGGGGGGCTAGTGAGGGTTTGCGGGAACGGAACAAAATACAATAAAAAAAAATCACTTACCTGCGCCGGCCGGCTGCCACCACTTATCCATAGCCGATCAGAATGCTGCAATGCAGAGTTGGGATTGGTCTGAGCACCGAACAACGGTGCTCAAACGGGGACTGGGAGACTTTGCACGTTCCTCACCAGGCTGTGTAATGCAGCTTGGTGGGGAAGATGCAAAGGCCGCAGGACTGTTTGGCCGACCCGAGAGGGCCGGCCAAGCAGTCATGCACACTTAAGGAGTGCAAACCACGGTTCTCCCTGCTCTTGCCAGCCCGTCCCACCCCGAGAGCCACTCACTTCAAAACATTATTATCGTTTTTTTTCCTATTGAAGTCAGTGGTGCGACGCTCCTCCCCCTTAGCAGAGGGGCTGCCACTGATTCAATGTGGTGCAGAGTTCCTGGGCTATTGAAGTTGTTGCTAGACATTGCAAAGTGCAAGGATAGTCTTGTAGAAATGATCAAACAGACAAGTTTTGATTAGGACATTTTGAGATGGAGATAGCAGAAACGGGAATGTTCATATTTTACCTAGCCAGATGAAGTAATGTGAATAGTCAACACTCCTGTGTTGAGAAAGAAAACAAACTAGTGCATACTAATTAGCCCTCATTTAGCCTAGCCACTGTTTGCAGTGCAAAGACTTAACTCGCGAAAGGAAAAGACGAGGGACATTGGTGTTAAAAATGATCATGCCTCTGCCAGGAATGTCTAGGTTTGTCCTTTTTCAGTGGATGTGTTGAGTGTAAAAAATGCTTTGAGGTAGGGTTGTTATCTTCAACTAGTGACAAGACATGGTGGGATGATTTTCTTAATGTTCCTGTTCAATTACTATTCTAGAAGTTTAAGATTGAAGAGGAGAAACTCAGAACAAATTCCATTGCGTCCATGTAGAAAATACCTAGGCATTTTCCCAAGCATGTCATTTGGATAGTCCAGCTTGAAAGGTCCAGTTAACCATTTGGAACCAGTCATTCTACTTTTTTGAACTACAAGGACATAGACCGGAGTGTTTAGCAATATTCTCTTTGGCCCATTAGGGCACTCACAGTTGGAAACTGTTTGCTTAGCGTAGGCCTCTTGATTTCAGAGGAAGTTGATGAACTCTGTTTGATTTCCAATCAAATGTGGGAGTTTTGGGTAGACTACATTAGCTGAGAACTGAACCAGCCTGCTATGAAATACAGTGAAACTTCAAGTTCTGAGGCCTAGAGTACTATAAAGGAACACAACACTGAAAATGTGCACACCTGTGCACAGGTTGTTTGTGTTGGAAAACTGCATCAGCAGCCACCCAGCTTGGTTTGAGTATTGGAGACCTTCCCTAAAGATTTTTCATGGTGAAGGTAAAACTGGCTTTACTGTTTTAAGATATGTTTATTTTATTTATTTATTTGAAGAATTGTATATAGCGCTGGCTAGACCCAGAGATATCAGAGCGCTTTACATGAGGATCGTTGCGTTACAAGTTACAAATTACATCCGTTACAAGAGCATAGTAAGAACACTGGAAAAAGAAGAAAGTTAACAGTAGTTCGTTGGAGGGAGGGGGCGGAGGGAGACAAAAAAGGGAGACGAGGTGAACTATGCCTAATGTCCGGCTGCGTAGGTGATGGTTGAGGGGTTGAACCAGGGCCGATCTCTTCTATAGCTGTCTAGCAGCTCCACCTGGCATCAGCCATGTTCCTCAGGTTTCCGCAGTAGGGAATAACAAAGATAGCAGATTTGCATGGTTACATTAGTTACAGTTGCATAATCAAACATAGGGAATCAGGACCCCAGTAGAGGAAGGAGGGAAGGGAGGGGAGAAAAAAGAACAGGGGACAGGGAAGCAGATCATTTCTGGTAGACCAGCAGTGGAAGAAAAGTGTCTTATGGAGGCCCAAAAGTTAGTGCAAGCTGGACCAGAACCCAGGTGGGGCCACGTAGATACTCGGGCCAATGCCAATAAATAAACACCACGCAGAGTCATCTTGGCATCTAATATGAGATTGTTTGAAAAATGGGTCCCATGGGGGAAATCCATAAGATGTAGGGTCCAGGCGACATAGTTAAGGGAGGTTGGGGGTAGAGGCAGCGACTAATGAGTCTTTCAGCAGCTCCGGTGCAGATCACCGATATGTAATCAAGAGAATCCATTTTGAATCCCAGAAGTGGCTTGAGATCAAACCTGTATATCCACCTTAGAACCATAACCATTGAAACTTCTTGTGTCTTCAATGCGTTTTAGAGATTTCCCAAAAAGGTTCCACAGTATGACAGGCCAAACCTATCCAGTCCCAAAGCCACCTTAGCGGGTACCATCTTGAGACCCTACTTGTTCAAGCAATTTGAACCCCAAAAGTGCTTTCAAGTCCCAACATCAAACTTTCTCCTGACTGAACTTCAGGGAAAGCCTTTTCTGCGAAATTGTACACGTTGAAGCTTTTCAGAATAGATATCCATGCCTGACTAATTTCTTGCTAAGCGCAACTCATGTGCATTTTCTTTAAGAGTCAGACCATCATCAGAGCAAGCTACCAAGTCAACAAGATGCCATGGTTTTACTCATAGTAACAGACTATTGGACTTTCACAGGTAAGACAGTTTCTCACAGGGATGATATTCTTTTCTGTAAATGTCTAAATGTGTGTATATTGAAAAAGCAGTACAAATATGGCTCCAAAATATGTCAGTAAAATAAGTAATGTCACGTAAATTACACCTGACCATCACGTTCATTCACATAGACACTATCACATAGGTCCTGAAGAAAGCCAGCATACGTAGTAGTCTGGCTGAAACATGTAGACCTCTCACTGCAGGATATTAGGGACATAATTTAAACTCTACACATATCCGATTTTCTCTACTTTTAATACTGCCAGTGGGCCCACCATTAAAAACATATCTTTATTCGAAGGGACCCAATGGACAGCTTTTTCAAACTTCACTCTCACAGCACCACTCTGCACTCACGAAAACCTGCTCCACTGTAATTCAGGCATCAAAGCACACCTGAGGTGCCCTCAGCACCTTGGGTGGGACCCGATGATGAAACATGCCACCAACTAGGGTGGTGGGTGAGGGTTTTCATATAAAACAAATGGTTTTTCTCATATAAACATTAAGCTTCAAAAGTGTGAGCCAGTTCTTCTTGATAGCTACAGTACTTTTCAAGGGGAAGTGAACTAGCCCCCCACTGACCCTTTTCCTCTCTCTCTCATGTGATCTTCATTCAAGTAAAATAAGTAACCCTTGCATATTAGCAGCACATTATGGGAGATGTAGTGCATTGACCATAGGCTAACGTTACTTTTCTAAATTTTTTTTTTCAACACAACAATTATTATACACACATCACACAGAAAATAATCATGATTTTAAAACAAATATCAATGCTCATGGTAGTGATGCTTCTGAATGCCAGGGGCTTGAGGATTGCCAAATTCAATCAGAAGAGCCACTTGATTTTAAGAGCCATGACACAACAATCCAAGTTCAACCAATGAGTCCCACAGTGCAAGAACAAGCACAACCAGCAAATGAAGTATGTGGAAGAAGCACACAGGCCAAGAGAACCGCTGTGACGACGTAGACGCAGTACTTGCCATGTTGCCAATACTCCATCCAAAAAACATCGAAAGTGGTGACATCTCTCAAAATGTGTATATGTTTGGTGTTTTGGATGCATCAATGCTAAAGGTTCAGCACCTGCAACAGAGGGAAGTAAAGCTGGTATATATACTTACTAACATTCAGAAAAGTATAACCACAGGATTAGATAATATTGCAACAACTCTAGCTGATAATCAAAGTACCATTAATGCAAAGATTGACAATCTCACAATTGCATTAAAGACTCTATGTATAGATCTTAATACTGGCCATGTACATAAGAGACATAGGGAACGCCAACAGGCAGCCACCATTGATGGATTGACAAGATCAGTTAACAAACTTGCATATGCCACCACTGTTTTGTCAAGGTGTACTGTCAACCTCCAAGTGAAACTAGGGCAATACAAGGCTGATGTGGCTCACATACTGATACAGATAACAAACGCTATAGAGCCATTGCAAACTACTCAGATAGAAGGTGCCAGTCATGTAGTACTACCACAGAGTGAGGACCGTTCTAGTGTTAGTACCATACTTGTCAGAGACACTATCAGTGTGTATGAAACCAGCCGTTGCAGTGCTAGAGGTGAACATGGGGGTGCTGTCACTTCTTCGTAACAAGCACAAGTTATAGGATGTTATCCTCATCTTTATTTTGGATTTCCTATATGTCTGTATACATATGGCTAACATTTTAATACTTGTGACATGATGTAATGTCATATTTCTTTACTTACATTCCAGGCAAAAAATAAGAACACAGGTTGGTTTATGTTTGCCTGCAAGCAAGCCTTTGATTTTAATTTTCTATTATTGAGTTAATAGTTCACCTACCCGAAAAAATAATTATCAGCTATGGTAACACGGTGCCTTTAACCCTCTGCTGCTGCAGATGCATCATGATGTTTAAGGGTGGTAGCTGTTCTTCCTCATCATCAGTTTCAGAATCAGAGTATTTTTTAAGCCTGTGCGAGTTGCTACATTGTGTAGACTTGCACATGTTGCTACAATCTTGCAACAGATCTCGGGAGGGAACTATTGGGCACCATCACTCTTGTGCTGGCATCTGAATCTACTTTTCAGTATTCCAAATGTGACACATTGTAAGAATGCTCACCGCGTGTGGATAGGTTTATATATGGAGTCATTGTCCATGGGCGCATGGCTCCTGAAATAGCAATGTATACTTTGCACATAACAGTAACAATATTTGTACTTTTCTATTGCAATAAAATGTAACATAGGCTTATTAGGTCAAGTATATCTGTCATCAAACTCTTCTCAATGTAGCATTGCATGAATTCCACTGTTTCTGAATATGAATGAAAAACTAGTGCTCCCTGGGAAATGTTTTACTATGTCTGTAATCACGTTTTGCATCACAAACCTCTTGTATATTCACAGAATGGGTATTTTTCCTGTTGCTGAATATATATTCAATGGCAGAGAGTGGGCAGATTGTCACATGTCGACCATCTACACATCCTTTCACATTGGGAAAGTTGGCTATCCGATAAAATTCGATGTTGATGGCATGCAAGTCCTGTGCATTTCTAGGGAAATATATGTAGCTATTAATGCACATTAAAAAAAGCATCAAGAAACGCATCGGAGAACTGCAACATTCAACTCTAGAGCACACCACCAACTGCTGCAATCACACCTTGATAGGTAGCAGATGCTAATAGAAGCAAACTGCATAACACCTGCACATGGGTGGGGACGGACTTACTGCATAAGGTGAGTCTCTCAAGCTGAGGCTTTAAATCAGCTGCTAGAGCAAATATGACTGCATTATTTAGCCTATACTTAGTGTATATATCTAGCTCTGTTTTTGAAAAAGTATGACTCTCAGTCTGAAGAGTCTCTTCTGTATCCCACCCTCTCTATAAACCTGCTAAAATATTCATCCTCCTGGTCATGCCTTGAAAAAAACACATGCATTCTGGGTCTGTTTATATAGTTTGCACATGACTACCACCTGGGTCGAGAATGTTCACTATTTGCAACTGTGATGAACATATGAATAGCGAATCACAAATTACGATTTCTTATTTGCAGTTTGCTATTTAGAGTCAATAAATTTGTGAATTGTAATTCATTTGCAACACTAAATTTAGGACTGTGAATACATTCCTTACATTATAATGTCATTGTTTTGCGACTGATATTCAGTTTTGTGACTGAATACCAATTAGTAATTGTTTTGTACATATGCCCAAAGCAACCACCAGTAATCATTATTTCTGACACATTAGTGCAATGCTTTATCTCAGGTGGACTTTTTTCTTATATATGTTTATAATTGAATCGGTATTTATGTCGTTTGACAGAATGTGACATTCAGTTACCTCATCAATCAACCAATCAATCAATAAAATCAATCAATCAGGGGATTGTTAAGCGCAGCTACTCACTCAAGGCAGTCTCAAGACGCTGGGGGGGGGGGGGTTGGGGGGGGTTGCAGTTCCTGGGCATTCACGGTTATTCGTTGAAGAGCCAGGTCTTGAGGTCCTTCAGGATCTTGGGGAGTGTTGGTGTCTGGCGGAGGTGGAGAGGGAGTGTGTTGCATGCCTTGGCCGCAAGGAAGGAGAAGGAATGGCCTCCTCCTCTGGTCTTCTTGATGTGCTCCACCGTCGCCGGGGAGAGCTGGGCTGAGCGAAGGGATCTTTGGGGTGCGTGGAAATAGAGGCGGTGGTTCATGTAGGCGGGACCGGTGTTGTGGGGGCTTTGTAGGCATGGGTGAGAAGCTTGAAGGGGATTCTCTTCTCAATGGGGAGCCAGTGTCGAGCCCGCAGGTGTTGGGTGATGTAGCAGTGGGGCAGTAGGTTGAGGGCTAGTCTGGCGGCAGTGTTCTGGATGTTCTGAAGGTTTCATGTGAGGTTCTTGTTGATACTGGCATAGAGTGCGTTACCATAGTCCAGTCTGCTGCTTATGAGGGTGTGGGTGACGGTTTTCCTGTGTTTGTGGGGAATCCAGTTGAAGGTCTTTAGTAGGAGACGGAAAGTGTGGAAACAGGATGAGGTGACGGTGTTGATTTGGCAGTCCATTTTGATTTCGGAGTCCAGGATGATTCCAAGGTTTGGTGCGTGGTCCGTGGGTGGGTTCCTGAGGGCGGGGGGCCACCAGGAATCGTTCTAGGCATCAGGGTGTGGACCTATGATGAGTACTTCGGTTTTGTCCGTGTTAAGTTGTAGGCAGCTGTTCTTCTTCCATCTGGCGACTGCTTCCATTCCTTCTTGAAAGTACTTTTTGGAGATGTTGGGTTTGTTGGATAGGGCAAGTATGAGTTGAGTGTAGTCTGCCTACAATAGGATGTTGAGTCTATGTGATCTGATGATGGATGCATGCGGGCCATGTTGATGTTGAACAGGGTGGGGCTAATCGAGGATCCTTGGGGGACTCCTCAGGTGGTTGGGTTGGGATCCGAGAGGAAGGGAGGGAGTTTGACTTGCTGCATTCTGCCAGAGAGGAATGAGCAGTTCCAGTCAAGGGCTTAATTTCGGATATCTGCATCATGGAGTCTGCGGGCTAGGATGCAGTATGAGACTGTGTCGAAGGCTGCGGAGAGGTCCAGGAGGATGAGGACCACAGTTTCTCCTTTGTCGAGGAGGGAGCGGATGTCATCTGTCGTGGCCATAATGGTGGTTTCGGTGCTGTGGGTCTTCCTGAAGCCTGATTGGGAGGAGTCGAGAATGTTGTTTTCGTCAATGAAGGAGGCGAGTTGGCTGTTGACAGCTTTTTCAATTACTTTTGCCGAGTACGGTTCAGTCTGAAGTTCTTGAGGTCGGTGGGATCCCCAGAGGGTTTTTTCAGGAGAGAGTTGATCTCGGCGTATTTCCAGTCGTCGGGGAAGGAGGTGGTTTCAAAGGAGCGGTTAATGATTCTTTGCAGCTCTGGGGCGATGTCTGCAGCTCTGTGGTAGATGTGGTGGGGCAGGAGTCCATTGGGGCCCCAGAGTGGGTGGTCTTCATAGTCCTTAGGGTGTCTTCAATGCTGAGGGCGGTCCAGCTGTCCAGTGTCAGCTGTGTAGGGCAGGGAGTGGTGGATGTGGGTTCCTTGTGGAGATTGTTGTCTGTGAAGTTGTCATAGATGGTCTTGATTTTGTGATGGAAGAAGGTGCTGAGTCTGTCGCAGAGGTTCTGGGAGGGTGGGATGTTGGTATTCTCACTGTTGGGTCGGGCAAACTCTTTGATGATGCCGAATAATTCTTTGCTGTTGTGTGCATGGGTGGAAATTCTGTCCTGGAGTGCTTTCTTCCTTGAGTGTCTGATGAGTTTGTGATGGGTGGCTGTGGTTGCTTTGTAGTTGTCAAGGTCTGCTGGGGTTTTGGAGTTTCTCTATAGCTTTTCGAAGCGTCTGCAGGTCTGTCTAGATTCCCGGAGTTCAGTGGAGAACCAGCTGGCTTTCTTGGCATGTGGGTTGGAGGATTTCTTGAAGGGGGCGATGGTGTTGGCGCAGTCGGTAATCCATTTGTGTAGGGTACCCCCGGCGGTGGTAGGGGCATCGCCTATGGCGTTGGGTGTGGAGCCACTGAGGTAGGTGGCGAGCTGGTCATCGGAAAACTTGTTCAAATTCCTGTGCTGGAGTTGGATGGGCAGGTGCTCGAGATGTTTGCTTTGAAGGTGAAGTTGACATAGTGGTGGTCCATCCATGGGAGTTCGGAGATGTGGCCGAAGGTAAAGGAGTTTTCTGCTGTGAACATGGGGTCAAGGGTGTGTCATTCAGAGTGCGTTGGTTCTGGTACAATCTGTTTGAGTGCGATAATGTAGCGGTTGTCCAGGAGGGAGATGGAGTTGGGGTCTTGGTGGTTGTCGAGCTGGAAGTTGAGGACTCGCAGCAAGGTGCAGTCGGTGGAGGTAATGACATGCGGGGTGTACCACATATGTCTACTGAAACAGACATGTGTTCTTTAATTCTTTTAAGATCAAATGTTTAGTTCTTCAGGAGTAGTATTGGTCTAAAAACACACAGCTCCTAATTTGCTTATATCTTTAAGCCTTCTATTCAAATATATCTTGTGAATTGCATCTTCTAGCTAATAATTTTGTCTTTATAATTTTGATGTTGGATTTAAAGAACATTCTGACAGGTGTTATCAACTGGGAAAAAGGAAGGTCTTTTTCAGTGTCAGCACAAAATGGGTTAAGGCACTGTTGTTTAATCAAAGCAGGAAGGAAGAAGCAGAGATTCATTCGAATTCCAAGGGGAATGAATCACACATCCTGTTTTTACAAGGGTCTAGGGTTCTTGTATGGTGAAGCCCCTCATTCACATTAAGCATACAGTGCGGTATATCTTGATTCTCCGCTCTTTTGTTAATTAAGTAGTATCATCATTGGGTCTTTTATCACTTGAGTGCTCGGTTCTCCAAGTGATCTCCTTATCCTCTACTTGGGGGTAGACCGTCTGGTTTTTTGACAGTTGTGAAAAGTATGTGTGAGGTGCGTTGTGAAAAGTGAGGTTAAAATGTCTGCCTGTTCTCAGTTAAATCTCTTTTTTGCCAAGGATGGGGCAAGATTAAAAATGGTGAATTGGTGGCACTGTAGTGGAAGTGTCAATGTCCCACTGCGCCTGATTGTAGGTCTTAATAGGTCAACATGTTTCAGCCCTTGGTAGCCCTCAGCTCTGTGGGCCTTCTTCAGGACCAAATCAAAGTCAGCTACCTTCAAGGTAGCTTATGGAGGGTAGGCAAATTTACTCACCCTGCTTCATCACTAAGCCCATTCGCTCATCTTCATGTATGGGTCATAGATGGTATTACTGTCTATACCTTTCAGTGGAGACAATTTTGACTCCTACGGGGTAGAGAGGAAGGACTCGTTCTTTAGGATGTCCTGTCTGCGCTTGTGCTGACTCTTCCCTTTGTGCCCTGTAATTGCTGGTAGAATGCATATTCATGAGCGGGATTCTGTACATGATGTCATAATTCAACAATAACATTTTAGTGACTTTACACCAACGCTAAAGGCTCATCATCTCCGGTATGACCTAGAATTTATGTTTTTTAAATGATAGGAATGTTTGCATATATTGAACATTTTAAACTAGGTATGCGTAAACTTACTCCTTGGTTAGAATAATGGCTCAAATAATTAAAATGGTGATTCAAATTAGTTTCAAGCAATCAAAGCAATGTTAGACTGATTTCTCAAGGGTTCAAAATTGAGCATAAACATGGTTATTTTGATTGGTTTTATTAGAACTGGCTACATTCATAGGCATCTATTGGATTGCCACTGTACAGTGTGGATGTTGGAAACCCATTATTTCACATAGTCTTAAGACATTGTAAAGCTCCATAATGATATAGTTTTAGTTTCAAATTGTGTTATTGTTCTTTAAATTTATAACAAGAAAGTAATGAAGGGGACTTAAAGGTTCGGATGGAAAGGTAAGAAAGAGAAGTAAAGCTGGAGTGAAGGAGAGAGAGAGAAACAAAAAGACATGTACAGAGAGAAATAAAGAGACAGCAAGCGAGAGAGAAAGAGATACTGGGCAACACAAGAGCGAAACAGAGTTTATTTGAACTCGATAATACGAAACCTTTATTAGCAATGTTAAAATATGTAAAGCAACTTTAAATTCATACAGCTGCATATATATGTACATTGACTATACCAGCAAAGCTTTCATCAAGTGATTAACTACCTCTTTCACAATTGTTTAGATCTCACTCCAGACTGTGTCAGCTGTCTGTTGCAGACAGTTTTGTAATCAATAATTTAACATGTTCTTAGAATGGACTTTGTGTTTGCCCATTGTTTATCATTGGATGGCTTTTTCTTCTCTTTCATTTCCCTGCTTCTGATTCACTGACTTTCTGCACTATTCTTCTTTTTTTGTCCAACCCTGGAGCATTTAGGTTAAATCCTGATATTTGATTGAATAAGTGTGTCCTTCCGCTGATGATATCAGAGAACTATTTTTCTTTCTGTTTTATGTGGCAGCACTCAATGTTATTAGTGCATGTTGCTCTCTCTCTCACACACACTTTCTCTCTCTTCTCCATGTGCTCTTCTCATGTGCCCTCTCTCTCTCTCTCTCTCTCTCTCTCTCTCTCTTTGTGGTCTTTCCCACTCCCATCTTGCCCTTGTCATCCTTGGTTTCCGTGCCCTGCCCTCAACCCTGACACCGGGCACCGCTGACTCTTGATCCCCTTTTCATACCTGCCAACCAGTCACCACTCACTGCTTTTGTCTTTGCCACTGCTTGTAATCACCGAGGTGGAAGTATAAAAAATAAGATTTCAAGATGGCTGGTGCCTCTATAGGCTTTGCCAATGCTTGTGCCAAGCTGCAAAACCAATAGCAGCAAAAAACAAGATTTACCAAAGTGAGAAAGATTGGCTTTGCCAATGGTTGTAAAAATCTGAAACGTCTTCAAAGCGATTGGTGTTGTGATGCATGTTCTATAATCTGTTAGAAAAATATGTGGTATCTTTTAAGTAGCAAATCAGTTTTGTAATTACTGGGAGTATAAAAGTAGTCAATCAATCAATAAATGGTGATACAATATCAGAAACATTAAAAATTGCAACACCATATACATGTAGACAGATATAATAAAACAATGGTAACTAACCACGCATAGGGGAAAAGATTAAAAAACAGTTTTAGAATCCTGCAGTATCAGCCATAGACGTATGCACCTTAACACAATCTATTGAGGTTAGTGTGCCTTTTTAAAGTGCAGTGCACACTTCACATGCTGCATATGTCTTAAAACTAAGGGTACATTTGAAAATAAAAGTTACTGCTCATTTAAAATAACAGAATAAGCTTAACTAAAACAGAAAGATCACAGACGTTTATCTAATTGGATTCATGTACATCTTGGTTTAAATATGCTGTTGTTGTCCATCAGAGGGACTGTGAAAACAGTTTTGATGGATTTCATTGTATACTCTTCTAGCTCCCAACCTGGATGTAAAAGTAGGATAGCATCCTAGTGTCATCTACACCTGAAAAAATAAACTGCGCCACCTTGATATACTTTCTCATGGCCTGAGTCACAAAGTGAAACAACCTGAACATAATAATGTGTGAACATAGAAGTACATCTAAGAGAGCACATAATATTTCGACTTTTGCAAATTCATAAAAACTGTGACCCTGATGTATGACCCGTTTTAGTGGTCAGAAATGGAGAATTGGGCTGTTTGCGACCGTTAAATAGTCTTTCACCTGTACTAACTCGCCGGGGTCCCTCATGGTCATTTGTCGAATCCCCCCCAAACCAGCCCCACTGCATTATCGCTCTTACCTGCACGGGCCATGGCTGGTACTAACCCTATTTTGCGAGTCAGTAACCTATAACTGACTCGCTAAAAAGGGTTAGCGAGTTGGTATTAGGAAGGGGCTTTTCAAGGGCGCCCCTTCCTAATAGCAAATCGCAAGGGCAAGTATGAACATTTTGTGACTGGAATGAGGTCGCAAAACATTCATATTTTACCGTCTCCGTGAAGGAAGTGGTAACCCATTTGCAAATGGGAAGGGGTCCCCAAGGGAGCTCTTCCCCTTTGTGTATGTGGACGCCATCACGGCTGCTCTTAAAAAATGTAAAGGAAACTTTACATTTTTCTCTTTTAAATGCATCCTGTTTTCCCTTAAGGAAAACGGGTTGCATTGAAAAAAATATATATTTTTTTTAAAGCAATTACAGAAATGTTTGTCTGCTGACCCCGGCTGGCCACTACAGGCCATTCTCAATGGGTCGCACATTGCAACCGACCTCATGAATATTGATTAGTTAGGTCATTTGCAACCCCATTGGGAATCACTAAATGTGTCTGAGACACATTAGAACATTGTATTTTGTGAGACCCTTATTGCGAGTCACAAAAAAATGCAGTTAGAGACTCGCAAAATAAAATGGTTGTACATCTAGCCCTGTGGTCTTTCCATTCTATGCATGTAGACATATGTTGATCTACCCCCATATACATGTGAAAATCAGGGGTTGATTTGTGTACACCTGAAAGTGCTTCCAATATGTTCATGCATCTTAACCTATGATTGAAGTGCAGCTGCACCTCTATGTACCTGATGTAGATGGATTCTTTTCCTGTGCTCACATATGCTGTGCAACATTCCAAATTGAGAAGAATTTAAAAAATCGCCTCTCCTTACCACAATCACACTCACTAGTCAGCAAATAGCACTTTGTAGCTAAGAACATACATACCAGAGGGCCGCTTGAAATCAACACAATTGTGCTGAGAAGAAAGAGAAACTTCATTAAGAAAAAGGCTAACGCTTTGGTACACGTAGTTGCTCACTGTGGTGGCCTTAACACAATCTCAATGGAGCAGAGAAGCAGGCAAAATGGAAGTAAGTCACTAATAGGGTGAATGCTATGAGGAAGAGGTGTGCACAACATTAGAGATTAAGAATACGTGTCAGGATCAGAGAAAGCATGTCAAGGAGAGGTTTGCCAGGGAAAAGATGGCAGCTGTACTCCTTGGCGCCAGACCTGGGGCATGCCCCAGACTCTGCTATGAAGCAGCACATCCTTGTTATCATTTTATTATCCTTTCATCTATTTACAAGTTCAATGCTCATGCAGGATTACATCTCTTGGTCCTTGGCCCTCTCTGCAGGGTCACCCTCAACCTTTTAGCCTTCACCCCTCTTGTTTCCTGAACACATTTTGGTTGGCTTTTAGGACTTTGTGCATTTTAGTACTACTAACTAGTGCTAAAATGTGAGTGTTCACTCTTTAAAACATGGAACATTGATCTACACCCGATTGGCACATTTAATTTACATATAGGTCCCTAGTAAAGTGGTACAACATGTAGTCAGGTCCTGTAAATTAAATGCTACTATTGGACTTGTAACACTTCTTGTACTACCTACTTAAGTAGCACTTTGAAACATATATCCATTGCCATTGTAGATTGAGTGGGGTTTAAAGTGCCAATTGGATCTGGCAAAAGAAACCTTTTGCTAGATATAAACTGCCTTTTTTAATACATATGTCACCCTTAAGGTGGGTCCTAGAAAACCCATAGCGTAAGGTGAAGTTTATTTAAATATTTGGTTTGTGTACTTTGTGGGCCCGATTCACAGAACTAACTTAAGACAAAGTCTTAAACTTACTACCATTTTGGTATTCACAGAAGGCACTTACTCATTTTGGTATTCACAGAAGGCACTTACTTTTTCGGTATTCACAGAAGTTAGGAGTCCTAACTTTAGGACTCCTAAATGCTTTCTGTGAATACCGAAAGTCTTAAAGTTAGGATTTTTCTCAGTTTAGGAGTAGTAAAGTTAGGACTCCTAACTTTAGGACTCCTAAATGTCTTCTGTGAATACCGAAAGTCTTAAAATTAGTATTTTTCTCAGTTTAAGAGTAGTAAAGTTAGGACTCCTAACTTTAGGACTCCTAAATGCCTTCTGTGAATACCGAAAGTCTTAAAGTTAGGATTTTTCTCAGTTTAGGAGTAGTAAAGTTAGGACTCTTAACTTTAGTACTCCTAAACTGAGAAAAATCCTAACTTGAAGACTTTCGGTATTCACAGAAGGCATTTAGGAGTCCTAAAGTTAGGACTTCTAACTTCTGTGAATACCGAAATGAGTAAGTGCCTTCTGTGAATACCAAAATGAGTAAGTGCCTTCTGTGAATACCAAAATGGTAGTAAGTTTAGGATTTTGTCTTAAGTTAGTTCTGTGAATCGGGTCCACTAAGTTTAATATGTCCTGGTAGTGAAAAACTCCAAAACAATTTTTCACTATTGTGAGGTCTACCTCTTCCAGTAGATAACATTGGGTTACCTTAGTACCATTATTAGATTTAATAAGTGCCAAGTGGAATTGCAAATTAATATCCTCTTTAATGGTAAAATGGAATTTTAAGTCACAATTCTGAAAATTACAGATTTAGAAAGTTAGCATTTTCTTGTCCTAAGGATTTGATGTCTGCAGCCTATGCCACATAACTGTGAATAGAGTGGGAGTTAGCCTTTGTGTATTCCTCCCAGGCAGTGAGACAAAGAGGGACTAGGTATTGGCAGGATAGGCAGTCCTGTCAGATTTGCAATAGTGGAACTATTTCAAACCCAACTTACATTTCAAAGGGACCGCTTCCAGCGCACCCACAAAGAACTTAACACCAGTCTTTTGTCACCCTAGACCTCTTGGAGCCTGGGGAGGAAGGACATTTCCAGAACCAGATGTGGGAGGAAGTCTAGAAGTTTCTACCACTTCAGAGGCTAGCACAAGGTATACATGGACTCTCAGGCCAACTTTTCGGTACACTTCTGGACCTGCTGAGAACCCCCAGAAGGACTGCCTCATACTCAGAGGACTGCCCTGCTTCTTGAGGCCTGTTTTGTACCTCAGAGGACTGCTCTGCTACTACTTAAGGACTGTCCTGTTGCTTGAAATCTGCCAGTACCCTCAGAGGACTGCGCTGCTTTGTGAGGCCTGCCATGCTGCTTGATCCCAGATATGCCAGAGTTACTTCAGAGGCTAGTTGTTGGCCTCTTGTTCTGAGCTACTGGGACACAACAAGCTCCAACAACCTTGAACCAGCATCTGGACCCTGCCTGAAGTAAGATCTGCCTCCCAAGTGGTACCCACCCAGACCTGGTCCCCTGGAAGTGATGCTATAGGGTGCCCAAACAAAATTTGGTGTTTCGAAAAAGTTTTACTAAAATGTTGTCTGAAAACCGAGAGGAGGCCCAACCCTATCAGCTTGATGATTTGCCCAAGGTACATTGCCGATTGGCCTGATTTCACTATAGCTCCAGCTACATTCTCCACAGTAGCATATCATGTTCAGAGGTTCCTCTTAAGAAGAGTATCTGGCCTCGTGAAGCTCTTATCGGCTACAGCCTGCAGCTTGTCAGGCTGGAGATTTTTCTGTTTTAAGTTTGATAAAAGCTTTATTAAATTAAGTCACATAAGTACATAATGTTCTTGTAAAATGAAAAATCCAAGATTATGTGAGAGAATAGAGCCATAAAAAATCTACAAGAAAGAATACCCAGTGAAGAAAGAATGTAAAATATACTGTGAACCGCTTACAATATTATATTAATTCTGTATCAATAAAAATCACATTTTATATTTTATAAATTAATTAGAAGAAAATGAAAGAAAAGAATGAAAAGAAAAGGAAAGGAAAAAGAAAGGAAAGGAAAAAGAAGGAATAAAAAAAGGTTCAAGAATACTACAATGCATATAGTATACTTATACTATATAATATCATATAATAACATCGTTTGTGTTAGATTTACTATATCAAATAATAAACAGGATAAAATATTACGTATATGAAGAACAAGATAATGAAAGCTAAAATATCATCGTAGAATCTTTGGAAGCTTTATGCTTTTTATTTAAATAGTCAGTAAGAGGTGACCAAAATACATCATTTTTTAATTGCCTGCAGGGTACAGGTCACTGATGCAGTATCAAGTCTATGATGGGAACAGAGAAGATTCCACAAACTAGAAATGTTAACCATATTAGCATTTTTCCAATTAGATATAATAGCTTGAAATGAATTAATAGGTCGCAAATTTACCTAGTATATAATTGGTTGACCAAGAGTGTGAGGAGTCTCCCAATAAAACTAGTTGAATACCAATAGAACAGATAATGGAAATAGTCCTACACACCTAAAACCTGAAGGCTTTAATTGGTGGACAATGGAAAAACATATGTAGATATGTGCCTGCTAGGGAATTATAGGACCAACATGTGTTTGGAAGAGTAGGGTTATATTTACATAAGGCCCTACGAAATTCAAAATCACAGACAAGGGCAGAATGCATATCCTAGAAGACCCCAATGACCTGTCCAAATATTTACAAGGTCCGACTCCATAAAAAATTGATGTTTCCCAAGCAAACGCGAACAAGAGGAGAGTCTCACCAGAACTGGGGGGGAATGTGTAAGATATTTCATCTCATAATCTCTGGCACTGTAGTCTTCGTCCACTACTATGCAAACAACCATCTACCTCACCTCACTATCTCCCTCAATCAGGTCGCTACTTCCAAACACTTTGCTACCTCAAGGGCCGGACGACCGAATCGAACTCAGGGAAGGCCATGAACGTGGACCACAAAAAGGACACCCCGCCTTGGGAAATTTTGGAACGCTACAAAACACTTCTTCGAACAAAACTTTGCAGACAATCATGCGGATAAGCTATAAGCGATCAACATAATCAATAATATCCTTTCTAAGATCACTGTCAATGTATAGAGCAGCATGCTAAATAGGTTGAAAATAACTGTTGACGCTAGGGCGATTAATGCAACAGATGCATGTATACACGTTTTTTTGGGGGGGGTAAGTCTTTTGTAGGTCATGTTAGTATTGTTTGTCAGGCACTCACCCGTAGCTTCTACCCTCTGCACCCTTTTGTCTTTTAAACTTTCCACCTACACTACTGCACACACTGTGGAGATTGCAACCAGGTTGCGGGTGAGAGCGGGGGGAGGCACACGAAGAGTTCTGAGACAGGGACAACACTCACGAAGTCCCAGAAAGAACAGGAGTATTAACATACGGAGAAGGAACATGGCCTTGATTAACCAACCGTCTCCTAGCTTCGCATGACTTCTAAACCAAGGAATTCATTATCGTCCAACCTGAAGATAGTCTCTTTAAATGTTAAAGGCCTCAATCACCCAGTTAAAAGGAAAAAAATACTTGACTACTTAGCCAAAATTAAAGCGGACATCTTTCTCCTTCAGGAGACTAGGCTATCCCTGGACGATGCAGAACGGATTAGGGCAAGATGGGTGGGTCAGATGGCTTGCTCTCCGGCTGTAGGGAAGAAACGAGGAGTGATCACCTTGATAAATAGGAACTCCAAGATAATCATAGAAGATCATCAATGCGACTTAGAAGGGAGAATTCTTTTGACACAGCTGAAAAGGGGGGATGAAAACATTCATGTACTCAACATATACGGACCTAACACAGACGACTCCGCCTTCTGGGACAGCATCTCGGGTAGGATGGAGGCACTCCCGCAAAATGACCTAACAGTGCTGGCAGGGGATTTCAACATGGCACTAGACTACACTATAGACAGACAATCACAATGCCACACACTACCCGCGGGGGGCACAAGGTACTCAAAAACGTATGTACCATATATAACCTGAAAGACACCTGGAGACTCCAGCACCCGGACATGAGAGACTACACCTTCTACTCAAACCCACACAACTCATACAGCAGAATTGACTACATACTGATCTCAGGCTCACACACCCACTTAATTGAGAACACGGACATAGCCTCGAGAACTATCTCAGACCATTCCTGTATCAGCCTCCTACTAAGTGGTCGCCATAATGAGGATCACCCTTGTAGATGGAGATTCAACCGTGATGTATTAACAGAGTAAAGCAACAGAACCAAAATAGAGAAGGCCATAAAGGACTACATTAAATTTAACGACACTGCAGACACGGACCCCAAAAACATGTGGGACGCCTTGAAAGCCACAGTTAGGGGAACAATTATGGACATTAAAGGCAGGATGAACAGGACCGCCAAGACTCAGTTGGACCAACTAGAATTAGATATCCAAAGACTAGAGTCATCACATATCTCAGACTCAAAGAACGTAGGGGTCCTTACAGAACTCACAAAGAAGAAATACAAATTCAACAGTATTCTGAGTGACGAGCTGGTCTGTGGATTAACAAATACAAAGCAATAAACCTATGCGAGGCCAACAAAGCAGGGAAGATCCTGGCATCCTACCTAAAACACAAACAAAGACAGCACACCATCTCCGCAATCACAGACTCACATAACATCACACACACACAACATAAAGACATTTTACGCACATTTAGTGTATTCTACCAGGAGCTCTATAATAAAGACCAAAAACTGGACGAAAAGAGCTGCTCCGATTACCTCAACAGTTTAAACCTACCAAAAATAACACCGGAAGACGCACTCACTTTAGGGAAAGAGATTAGCTCAGCCGAAATTGAGATGGCAATCAAGTCTCTCAAAGCTAATAAGGCAACTGGGCCGGATGGATACACAGCCACCTTCTATAAAACTTTCATATCCCTACTTCAGCCAATGATGAAAAAAGTTTTTAACCATTGCGAGGGGACAGAGATGATCTCACATACCATGTCCGAAGCAAATATTATAGTTATCCCCAAGGAGGGCAAAGACACCCAGTTCCCCCAACACTACTGGTCTATATCCTTAATTAACGTTGATTGAAAGATATATGCAAAAATCCTGGCCGTGAGGCTTAATAAGATACTTGCACACCTTATAAGCAACACACAAGTTGGCTTCCTCAAGACACGCATGTCGCACGACAACACCAGACTTTTATGCCACATTATCGACAGAGAGGCCAAGCAAAACAAGCCGGCAGTGGCTATCGCACTTGACACTGAGAAGGCTTTTGACAGGGTATTGTGGCATTTCCTAGAACAGTGGATGCGGGCTTTCAACCTGGGTAGCACATTCACAAAGAAAGTTATGGCACTATACGATAACCCTACGACTCGCATAGTGGTCAACGGGGCGTTATCTGAGCCTTTCAGGCTCCATAGAGGGACAAGACAAGGGTGCCCCCTGTCCCCTTCACTATTATTACTAGCACTAGAGCCTCTAATTAAAGACATCGAGACCAATGAAAAGATGAAAGGGTTCGCCATCAATGAAGTCACAACAAAACTAGCAGCATATGCGGATGACATTCTTATTGTCGCTGAAAGCCCTAAGGCATCCATCATGGCCCTCATGGACTCCATAAACAAATATTCGGCCCACTCCGGCTATAAACTTAACAAGGATAAGTCGGAATGTAAACCTCTCAATTTACATACCCCTAGAGACATATTGGGAGACTCGGGCCTCACCTGGCAAACCGGTTTTATTAAATACCTGGGCATCTACTTTGACAACAATCTTAAAAACACACTGGAATACAACGAAAAAATTTTGTTGGACAAGATAAAGAAGCTGCTCGAAGGATGGTCGCCGAAATTTATTACGTGGTGGGGGAGGATTGAAACAATCAAAATGATGCTAACCCCAATGATAAACTCCCTGACTAATATGCTCCCTCTAACCCTCACTGTCGATTTCCATCGCAAAATAGATAAGATGTTAAATAACTTCATCTGGCGAGAAAAAAAAGCAAGGATTAGCCTTAAAAAACTAAGACTGGCGAAAATTCTGGGGTGTTTAAACTTGGCAGATTTCAAGACCCTCCAAACGGCCTTTTTGGCAAAACAGGGTAACTACTGGGTTCTACCAGATCAGGAATACACACCGGCTTGGCTGAAAGTAGAAAGAGTTATGCTAAATAACCTCATACCATTAGCACTTCTAACATCCAGCAAACACGAAGCGTTAGTAAACCCTATACTCACAAACACCAGAAACGCCCTACTAAAGGTAGACCAGAAGTTGGAGCATAGAATAATAAACTAGAGATGGGAATCATTATGGGCAAATAATAAGATAAAATACAAAGGCAAAACACTCTCTATGAATACGTGGTTGAAAACAGGGATTTCCTTTCCCATCCTGCTCGAGGAGGGAGGGAGCCCTACCACTTTCAGTTCGCTTAAAACCAAACACAACTTGCCAGATATTGAGTTTTATAACTTCCTAAAAATCAAAGCTGCACTGTCCAAAGCGAGACTGTCTAATACCAAGCCCTCAATCATCCAATATATGTCCAACCTCACCAGGTGTCACACATTTATAGACTTCTGCTACCAAACACTTCGAAACTTAACGAAAAGACACAAATTTACTGGGAATCACAGCTCGGTGGCTCACTAAGCGAGGAAGAAACCCAAGTACATGGTCCTCCCCTACACATAGTAAGATAACCCCGGTACTAGCTCAAACAAAATTCTGGACCCTACACAAACTACACTGGACCCCAGCGCGCCTGGCGAAAATAGGCTTGAACACAAATGACCAATGCTGGAATTGTAATAGCGGGAGGGGGGATCTGGCTCACCTTATTTATCACTGTCCTAAAGTCAAAGCTTACTGGGAGAAGATCTTTGCCTTTCTAAAAGACATGTTAGGGTGTACCCTTAAAACAGAGTTTGCCACCCTGGTAACAGCCCCTACTAGGACAGAACCATTCACACAACGAGATAGCGACCTAATCGATCTCCTACTAACAGCAGGTGTTAAAATGATTCTAAATAAGTGGAAAGACACATCCAAAACATCATTTAAAGGGTGGCCCAACTGGGTGACATACCTTAGAGGTGCGGACGCTATGTCCCTACGAGACTCACCATGGAGGCAGCCCGACAGAGGAATGTGGGCATCTAAGGACAAGTACCTAGACCCCTATGAACCTCCATGAAGAAGGCGAGATCAGCGACTTGACTCCTATCTTTCTGAACAATCGGGAGCAAGTTTTCTATCTTCTCTCTCCGCTCTGGCCCCTTTTCTCCGCTCTGGTTCTTTCTCCCCTTTCATACCTGTGACCCCTTACTAGAATAGAGGGTGTAGGGCAGCCTGTAAAGAAACAGAACAAATCGAACTGTAACTCAGACTTTCCACCTTGCAGGCTGCTGCCCGGTAGCATCACGCGAGACAATGTGCATGCTATATGTTTTTATGTCTACTTGTTTAATTTTGTGATTCTTTCTTTTTGTTGTTGTTCTATATGACAAAATCTCAATAAAATCTTATTGAAATAAAAAAAAAAGAAAATGGAGTAATGTGCAGCCTGTTATGAAACTAATAAAGGGTTTGTGTGGTACTGGCACTGCAAGAAGTATGGTGTGTCTTATTCCAAATTGATTTCCAGATCTTTAAAGAAAAGGAATGCTGAAGGTCTGTCTCTCACGCTACTTCTGTTTTATATTTTGGAAAAGAGGGAGTTATGTAGTGAAGATATTTATATAAGTAGGATGCTTTGAGTGGAGAAGAAATAATAATTGGTTGAGTAGGTAGGGAGAGAGTAGAAGATTGTGTTTGCTTGAGCGTGGAAATAGATTGGAAGAAGGTTGCCTCAAGAGACTCATACTTGGAAGTGCAAGCAAAGTAAAGACCAAATTTAGTTTGGATATTCAATGAAGCAAGACAAATCATTCCACACACTAAGGGGCCTATTAGGATGGCGGGCGGAAAACCACCCCGACCGCCATAGAATCGGAAATCAACCGCCCGCTGGCACCGTGGAGAAACCAGCGTCCAAATTAGGAACAATCGCCCAAAAACACCGACCGCGGGGGAACAAGGCCAAGAAAAACTGCCCTTAGCATGCGGAGATGGCCAAAACCCGTCCACGGCAGTCGCATTCATGGCGGAAAACAATCACACCGCCGCCAGGACAGCGGACACACCACACGGTAAATTAGGATAACCCCCATGCCCCCGCGGTACGTTCCGCAGTTTCTGACCGCCGCGGTCACAAACAGTAATGAATGGGAGAGCCGGAGGAAGAGCTGCAGCATAGCCACCGCTGCGAACGCTCCGTGACAAATATGGCGGCCGAAAGTAAAACCCCACAACAAGGCCACAAAGTGCACACAGAAAACTAGCCATGCACCCAAGAACACAGAACAGAGCCCAATGACACAACCACATGGCAAATACAAAAATACAAATCCCAGGACAACACACCTGACAGCAAAATCCCATTTGGACACACCCACATAGCTGAGTATAAAACCAGCCCCTTCCCTGACCACAATCCTTTGCAACATTCCAAGACTGAATGTCACAAACCCTGACAACAAAGGATAGGCAAAGCAACACACCATCAATACTCACACCACACACAGCACCACCACCACTTCCACACCTGCACCTCTAACCCCCTGCACATCACACACCATATACATCACCCCCACCCCACCACTCACACCCCTGTATCCATAACCCCTTTGCACATCACACACCGCAACACATAAAAGGCCAAAATTCAGAGAGAGTGAGTTAAAGGTTATGGTAGATGAGATAGTCAGAGTGGAACCGCAACGGTTTGGTAACCTGGTCCAACAGACACCATTAGCCACAAGAGCACATATGTGGGCAAGGATAGTCGTTAAGGTCAATGAAGTAGGGACCACCCCGCGCTCAAAAAATGAACTCATGAAGCGGTGGCATGACCTGAAAAGGGTTGTCAAACAATAGAGGAGCAAGAACTGTGAGCTGGCTCAGAGGACTCTCAGTGGCCCTCCCATCCCACCAAAACCATTCAATGCATGGGAGGAGAAGGTGCTTGCCATACTGCATCCAGAGAGTCTCACGGGAGTAGCCAAGGGAGTGGAGGCTGGTAAGTAAAAAAAATGACTACCACCACACTGCTATGTACTGTCTTGCACAACTACATAGCTACACCTTCTAGGCCCAAGTACATTCATCTGCACCACACACTACCCAACACATGTCTCACAGATCCAACATTCACTCCCTCACATCCACCCCAAACGTAGCTAGCAATATTAACATGGGGGCATGTGCACAGGCAGCCAGCACAACAACTCCCACCAGGCCCCCTTGTCCCACAGCTCAGCAAGATGGAGCACTCTCCCCCCCAGAAGCAGTTGGAAGCCATTGGCTCACCACAAACAAACTAACAGGTAGGTAGCCATCTTGCCATAGAGGCTATTTGGGGGTGGGAGGTCTGCACAACAAATCACACTAGGCCCGCTGACCCACCACTGAGAAGGATGGAGCACTCCCCCCACCCAGAGGCATTTGCCAGCCATTGAATGGTTCACACCAGGCCCCCTGACCCACCCTTGAGGAGGTTGGAGCACTGCCCCCCACCCAGAAGCTTTTTGAAGCCATTGTCTCACACCAGGCCCCCTGACCCACCCCTGAGAAGGTTGGAGCACTGCCCCCAGAAGCTTTTTAAAGCCATTGTCTCACTACAAACAAACTAACAGGTAGGTAGACATCTTCACAGGGAGGGGTGTATGTGGGTAGGACGATAGGACGACTGCAATAATACTCCCACCAGGCCCCCAGGTACACACTTGAGCAGGATGGAGCACTCCACACCCAGAAGCAGTTGGAAGCCATTGTCTCACTACAAACAAACTAACAGGTAGGTAGCCATCTTGCCATGGAGGGGTGTTTGTGGGTGGGAGGCCTGCACTACAATTCCTACCATGCACCCTTGTCACCCAGCTCATCAAGATGGAGCACTCCCTGCGACCCAGATGCATGTGGCAGCCATGCTATCACTACAAACAAACTAACAGGTAGTTAGCCAGTTACCAAGGTAGTACCGTTTGGGGGTCGGAGTCCTGCACTACTACTCCCACCATGCACCCTGTCCCACACCTGAGAACGATGGAGCACCACCCCCACCCAAAAGCATGTGGCAGCCATTTCATTGTTGACCGTCATCTAACAGGTAGGTAGCCATCTTCACAGGGAGGTCTTTGGGGGGGGTCTGACCACCTGGCAGTCCTGTCCCAACACAAACAGGATGGTGCACTTCACACCCAGAAGCAGTTCCAAGCCATTGGCTCGCTACAAACAAACTAACAGGTAGGCAGACATCTTCCCTGGGAAGTCAGTTTGGGGGTGGGATGCCTGCACAACAACTCACCCCAGGCCCCCTCGTCCCCCAGACCATCAAGATGGAGCATCCCCTCCCACCCAGATGCATGTGTCAGCCATTGTATCACTACAAACAAACTAACAGGAAGGTAGACATGTCATGCTTGCTTGTCACACCCCTAAGCAGGATTCAAGCCTCCACCACACACACACAGATGTGTCAAGTCAAAGCCAAATGGGAAAACATAACAGGTAAGTAGCCAGTATGTGCACACAGCCATTCTCCTCACAAAGCCTGGTGCCACATGACAACACCAGCCCTCTCATTGCACACACATACACACAGATCCTATTGCCACTCACAGTGTGCACACAGCTAAGCAAATGAAAGTCTCACAGCAACCAAAGTGTGACACACCCATGCACATGTAGAAGAAAGTCTGGGCACAATCATGCACAGCACTGAATTCCATGTGTAAGTGCCATGGGGCCAGAGCAGCAAGGACAAAATGAGAAACAAGAAAGCATGGTTGGTGGTACAAATCCAGATATGCACATGACAAGACAACGGTATGCAGGAGATGACAATGGCCAGTTCATGCCCAGATGTAATGTCTGACAGGGCAAAGTAAGCAAAAAATAGTCCTCACCGAAACTTTTAGTTGCGCTAGTCCCTAGATGGCAACATGTCCCTGTACTCACAAATTATGCACGTTGCGCATGTTGTGCATGGTAGGTATTGACAACACACACCATGGACAAGTAATTCATGTACCACAGCATCATGTCAGGAGTAATGCACATAGAAAGAAATGTCAACTGTGTGATGTACAAACAATGAATGATATACAGCTAACACAAAGCTTTCGGGGTGCACTACAATGACCCTCTCCCATCTGACCCACAGGTGACCAAGAACTCACTGCAGAGGACAACACCAGCAACCTGCAGAGCCAGGCCCCCCGGGTACATGGCCTCTCAGATGTTGACTCCTGGGATTCTCTGGACGCTGAGCTATAAAGGTGTGGGAGAGAGCCCCACATTTCCACTGCTCACAGATCCTGCTGCCTGAGACCCCTCACCTGCTGCTGCCTTCAGGGACTGTATATTTGTATATTTGTATATTTGTATATTTGTGGGGTATTTATAGAGCGCGACGTTCGCTCCGGAGGGAGCATCTTGGCGCTAGGGAACCTAAGTGAGCCAGTGCAAGAGGATTAGATGGAAGCTTTGGAGTGATCGTCCGGGAGATTAAAGATCCAGGTCTTTAGCAGTTTTCGAAACGGTTTTTCCTGGGTTTGTTGTCTGAGGGATTTGGGTAGTTTGTTCCAGGCTTTGGTTGCAAGGAAGCTGAGGGTCTTCTCGCCCTTCGTTTTCAGATTGTATTTGGGGAGAAGAATGAGGTTGTCGTTGGTTGAGCGAAGGTGACGGCTGGGCAGGTAGTGGGGGAAGCGTTTGGTGAGGTATTTAGGGCCAGTTTTGTTGTAGGCACGGAAGGCTATAATCAGGATCTTGAAGAGAATCCTTTTGTGAAGGGGGAGCCAGTGAAGTGAGCGAAGTGCTGCAGAAATAGAGGATCTGCGGGGAAGGCCCAGGACAAGACGGGCGGCTGTGTGTAGTACGCTCTGCAGTTTTTGGATGGTTTTCTTTTTAGCTCCTGCGAGCAAGCCGTTGCAGTAGTCCAGTCGCGAGATAATGAGTGCTACTGTCACCGTCTTTCTGGCATCGATGGGAAGAAAGTCAAAAAACTTTCTCATGGATCTGATCATTCCAAAGCATTTGCCTGCGACGGTTCTGGCATGCTGATCGAAGGAGAGGTCGGAGTCAAAGGTAACGCCGAGGTTCCTGGCTGACGAAACTGTCTGGGGGGGGGCAACAGAATTGTCAGGCCACCAAAGTGATGGACAAAAGGAGATGTTAGTACCGATCGGAAGGATTTCCGTTTTGCTCGAATTGCATTTCAGGTGGTTATTGTCCATCCAACGAAATACTTCAGTCAGGCAGTGTTTTAGGTTGAGTTCAGCTTTGGTGGATAGTTTGTCTAATGGCACAATGAGCTGTGTGTCATCGGCATAGGAGGTAACAGGTATGCCGAAAGATTCTATTAGATTAAGGAGGGGAATGAGGTAAACGTTGAAAAGGAGAGGGCTCAGGATGGAGCCCTGCGGGACACCTGAGGAGACAGGTTTGTCTTTGGAGTGAAATGGGCCCAAAGAAACGGCTTGGGAACGGTCGGAGAGGAAAGAGGAGATCCAGGAAAGGGCAGAGTCAGAGATGCCGATGTCCCTGAGTCTGCTGATAAGGATAGTGTGGGAGACAGTGTCAAACGCCGCCGTTAGATCGAGAAGGATGAGGATGGAGTTTTTTCTCTGATCATGCAGGGTTTTTATAGTGTCAGACAGTTCAATGAGGGCGGTTTCTGTCGAGTGCTTGGGGCGGAATCCAGATTGTTGAGGATGGAGAAGGTTGTTTTCATCTAGATAGTGTTTCAGTTCATTGTGGACTAGATGTTCCGTGATTTTTCCCAAGGCCGGGAGTAACGAGATTGGGCGGAGGTTGGTGAGATCCGTCGGGGGTTTATTCGCCTTCTTCATAAGGGGTTTGACGATTCCTTTTTTCCAGCGGCTAGGAACGGTGCCTGAGCTAAGCGAGGAGTTGATTAGGTTGTTGATGGTCGGGTTAACCTCGTTGATTAGTTGGTGAAGTATCTTGGGAGGACAAGGATCGGACGGGGAGCCCGATTTACAGGCCAGGATGGCTTTTTTCGACTGCTCAAGCGTGACAAGGGAGAAGCGGCTTAGCGTACAGTTTTGGGAGACCAGTGGGGGGGGGATTGGGAGAGTGGCAGGGGGGGGAAAGTTGATTTGGATCGAGGCAATTTTTTCCTCGAAGAAGTCAGAAATTTGATCGCAGAGTTTCTGAGAGGGTGGGATTTCAGGCAACAGAGCCTTGGGTTGAGTAAATGATTTGACTATCGCAAACAGCGTCTTTTGTTTTTGGCCTGCGTTTTTTATGGCGTTGGTGTAGTAGTTTTTCTTTGCCAGTTTAATTTCCGAAAGGTATTTTTTCCTAGTTGCGATATAGGAGGAACGATAAGTAACCTCGTAGGCCTTCCGCCATTTTCTTTCTGCTTTTTTACAAAGCAGATGAGCATTAGCGAGTTCTGGTGTAAACCAGGGGGCGTTGGGTTTAGTTTTGCCCCGGGAGGTGCGGGGACGTGGGGGCGGGATTCTGGAATTTATTTCTTGGGTGATCCAGTTGTGAAAAAGATCGGCATCGGTATCAATATTACCTGAGAGGGTAGGTGCTTGAATTTGTATTAACGGATTGAGAGTAATGTTATCCTGGACCTTTTTCCAATTGATGTGATTGGCGGGCAGGGAAGCAGATTTGTTGCGGTTGGAAAGGTTTTCGTTAAGGATGTGGAATGGGATCAAGAGGTGATCAGACCAGATCAGGGGCAAGGGCGATAGTGTGGTCAAGAGAGAGAAGTTTGTGCAGACTCCATCGAGGGTATGACCTATGGAGTGGGTGGGTGAGGTAACAAGTTGTTTAAGATCGAATATATCGAGGGTGTGTACGAAATTGATGGTATGAATGTCTGTAGTTGATTCTAAATGGAGGTTAAAATCTCCAAGGAGGGTGAAGAAAGGGTATCTGAGTAAAAGTTGTCCTAGCGAGTCATGCAGTGAGTCGAGGAATTCAGAAGTGTTGCCGGGTGGGCGATAAATGAGTCCGCCTGAGAATGAAGTGTGGTCGTTAAGTTTAATGGAGAAACCTAATCCTTCAGTCTTTTTTAGGGACTCAAGACTAAAGGTGTGGCAAGAGAAGGTGTCTTTGAGAATGATTGCAACACCTCCGCCACGGCCCTTGGCTCTGTCTTCCCTGAAGAGTGAGTAGCCCAGGGGAAGAGCGACAGCAATATCAGGGTTACTGTCTGCTGTTAGCCATGTCTCAGTTATCATGAGGCAGTCGAGGTCAGACTCCAAGATAAGGTCGTGTATATCTTGGTTGTGTTTGCACATGGAGCGCGCGTTGATCAGGCCGCCTTTGAAGGGGGGCCGAGGGGCCAGAGGCATGTTGGCCGGTGGGACCGCTAAGATGAGCCCGGTGGTCCAGTGGCATTGTTTGCAACTGACTGGGCCAGAAAGTGTGGCTGGGTCGAGTATACATGGACACTGCTTAGTGACCTGTAGTTGCAGGAGGTCGTTAGAATGGTAGGAAATGCGGGAGGTAAAATGGGCAGAGTTTCCTGCGCCTGTCGCGGTCTTATCGCGGACGGGCGCAGACGGGCTTGCCTTAGGCGCGCCTTCGGCGCGCAAACGGCGCTCCCGCTGCGCTCGTCCGCTGCGCGTCTTGTATAGGCACATTTATGGGAGATCAAGGGGGGTGTGGCCTCAGAAAGGGGCGGAGTCAGCGTGCACGCCGGTGGTGATGGCGGCGGCAGGCTGGAAGAACCAGGAAGGGCGCGAAGCAGCTAATCCATCAGCTGTGCGCGAGCGCTAAGAAAGGTATGAGGCTTAGGTCCTTTAAAAATACAAAAGATCGAATTTGTGACACCACACAGTTAAATGTTAAAATTACAGAGTACCTCCAGTTCCCGGCTTCCGCCTCAGGAACTGGGTCAAATGGTTTCCGTTGCAGCTCGAGAATCGGCTGTTTATGTACACTGGGCGGGGGGCGTGGCCTCAGAAAGGGGCGGAGTCAGCGTGCACGCCGGTGGTGATGGCGGCGGCAGGCTGGAAGAACCAGGAAGGGCGCAAAGCAGCTAATCCATCAGCTGTGCGCGAGCGCTAAGAAAGGTATGAGGCTTAGGTCCTTTAAAAATACAAAAGATCGAATTTGTGACACCACACAGTTAAATGTTAAAATTACAGAGTACCTCCAGTTCCCGGCTTCCGCCTCAGGAACTGGGTCAAATGGTTTCCGTTGCAGCTCGAGAATCGGCTGTTTATGTACACTGGGCGGGGGGCGTGGCCTCAGAAAGGGGCGGAGTCAGCGTGCACGCCGGTGGTGATGGCGGCGGCAGGCTGGAAGAACCAGGAAGGGCGCGAAGCAGCTAATCCATCAGCTGTGCGCGAGCGCTAAGAAAGGTATGAGGCTTAGGTCCTTTAAAAATACAAAAGATCGAATTTGTGACACCACACAGTTAAATGTTAAAATTACAGAGTACCTCCAGTTCCCGGCTTCCGCCTCAGGAACTGGGTCAAATGGTTTCCGTTGCAGCTCGAGAATCGGCTGTTTATGTACACTGGGCGGGGGGCGTGGCCTCAGAAAGGGGCGGAGTCAGCGTGCACGCCGGTGGTGATGGCGGCGGCAGGCTGGAAGAACCAGGAAGGGCGCGAAGCAGCTAATCCATCAGCTGTGCGCGAGCGCTAAGAAAGGTATGAGGCTTAGGTCCTTTAAAAATACAAAAGATCGAATTTGTGACACCACACAGTTAAATGTTAAAATTACAGAGTACCTCCAGTTCCCGGACTGCTGCCTGAGACCCCTCACCTGCTACTGTCTCCAGGGACTGCTGCCTGAGACCCCTCACCAGCTGCTGCCTCCAGGGACTGCTACCCGAGACCCCTCACCATCCACTGCTGCCGCTACTGTTTCATGTCCACAGTCATGGCAAGGACTGTATCATGTCATCAGTGATCAGTGATGGCAAGGACTGAGAAGATCCGTGCCAGTCCCTTCACAAGCGAGGAGCTGGAGGTCCTGGTGGAGGAGGTGTTCACACAGTACCCAGGGCTATGTGGTGCCCCAAATGTCATGGTAAGTCTTCAACAGTGGGTGTGAGAATGCAGGGCGGGCACACATGTAGTCGGTCTGATGCAGGATGTGCCTGAGAGTGTGGGGTTTTGTCATGTACTGCCTAACATGCTGTTTCCAAGGGTGAAGGGGGAAGTACCCTACACCACACATTTCCCTGCCGGCACATCAGGATTTGAGGGACATGTGTTGTCTTGTCAGCCATACAGTGATGCAGCATGTTGGTAATGCTGGAGTCAGGACAGTGATTCCTTGTGTGAATGGCTATGTGGGTCCCTGTTGTCCATCTCAGTGTGAGCCCAGCTGGCCTGCACGGTCACCGCCCAATCTGACAAGGACACATCATTTGCAGGACTCTCATCAATGAGCCATCTCAGCCCTGTAGATTGCACACAACAGGCCCTGTGAGAAGGGTGTGGATTTGCGAGATCATGTGACATCCATGACACAGTGATCTATTCACAGGGCAAGGTCGTTGAGGCCTGTGCAGTGTTGGACACAGTGAGTCTCCCCCCAAACACATGTTGATATGTGATGTATGTCTTGCTCTTCCTAGAAATGGACAGTAGATGTGTACAGACTACACATGGCTTTCTGTGCTGGCATCTTGCTTGTAAATGAGATGTGCAGGTACTGTGTCCCCCCACACCTCCATGCATTTACGTGTGCTTCTCACCTGCAGATGTGCCATGTGAGATGCATTGCTGTCTCTGCAAGACATATCTGTGGATTTGGGATGAATCAGTTTCATGCTACTGTCCTGAGTGATTTTGTTACCTGACACTGTGTCACTGATGTCTTCACCCTCTGGTCTCCCATGCCTGGAGCTCAAAGTACACCAGCGTAAGGCCGTATGGAGAGCCATTGCGAGCAAGGTGCGGGCTCTGAGTGTCTCAAACTGACGGCGCACCCACTGCCACAAGAGGTGGGACGACATCTCACGGCTGGCAAAGAATGTTGCCGAGAAGACACTGGGGCTGCTCCCTCACATTGGCAGGTTGGCACGGCGCAGCATGACATCACTAATGTGCCGCATCTTGGCCGTGCATTTGTCCTACCTGTGCTCCCTAAGGGAATTTGAGTACTGGGCATTTCAATAGCATTCTGGGTTGTGGGCTTCAGGTCTGAGCTATTTGTGTTACTGTTTGAACGGAGCCATATGCAGGATGTTGTGCTGTGTGGTCATCACATGGCTCACTTATGCCTGGTTTTCTTGTTTACACACACTGTTTGAGTAACAAAAGTGTGTTTGCACAATGTTTGTGCACAGGGTGGCGTGCAACATGTAGATTTAGTCATCTTCAGTGTTGCTTTGCTTGCATATGTTTGTTATGTTGCTGCCACTGAACTGACCCTACATCTCTCTCTCTCATGCAGCATCTCCCATGGTCACGGAGGGACAGGGGACGGACACCAGTGGTGGTAAAACAAGCACAACAGCTGCACAGCAGCCCAGTGACACAGATGTGACCAGCGCCTCGGAGGACAGGAGTATGCTGGAGGAATCACAGCCCGAGACACAAAGTTCAATGTCATCTGATGCCAGCAGTGATGCATCCATGTTGGCGGGCACAGGGAACGGGTACTCTGCATTATCTTCCACCACACAGCAAACAGTGCCCACCCTCCCAACCATTCCTCTGGTGCTGCCCGTGTTCTCACCAGTAAGAGGGGAAGAGTGTCCTTCCCCCAGGCTCTGCTGCCCCTGCCCCCCCCTGCTGTCATCAGTGCTGAGTCTGTGGACCTTTTGTGCCAGCTGTGTGTAGGCCAGACAGCTCTCCTCTAAGCATTCATAGGCCATGACAAAAAATTGGCTCAGGTGGTTGCTTTCATGGAGGGCATACATTTTGATGGGGTGGGCTGAACCAGACTGTCCAGGCTTTGTCCTCCGCAGTGACAGCAGCCATTCAACTGGTACAATCTCGTAGTCCAGCTCCAGTCCCTTTGTCCACCCCCATGCCAGTGGCCACGTCTGACAATAGTGACCACGCTCCACAGACCTCAAGGTCACGATATAGCACACATAGCACACAGCAGCAGCAGCCAAAGCGGTCCAGGGAGCAGACACCATCCCCACTGAAAACCAAAGCCACCCCAGAGCGCAAAGACGAAAGCCCGTCAGGCAACACCAGGGGCCAAAAAGCAAAGAATCAGACCTCAGGGTCACATGCCTCAGAGCCATCCCCAGCCAAGGATCTCTTGTCCCAAAAGCGTCTCGCAAAGACAAGCAGACAATTTCCGTGCCCACTGAGAAGGTGGTGCCTGCCAAGGGTACACATAAGAAGGGCTCCAAGGCAGATTCACCCACTACCCCGACTCCCATTCCAAGCCCAGTGAAGCAGGGAAAGGAGGGCACTGTAGGGGAAATACCTGGTACACAGGGGATGGAGGGGCAAAGGCAAGGCCATGCGAAGCGTACCGCTGGATCCAGCACGTCCCCAGAGGGAGGGCCAACATCGGCACCTCATGCAGCCTTGGTGCTGAGTGTGCCTGTTGTGTCCACACCACTTACCATTGATCCAGTCAGGCAAGCTATTTCGAATCCCCAAGAAGTGAAAAGGCACCCCTCTACAATCTCCCACTCACACTGTGTCTCACATCTGCATGACTCCACCTCCATGTGCGACTACACCACCTGGTCCAAGCAGCCCTCCGGCTTGCCAACCACTGATACCTCTACCTCAGATGGGCCTCTCTCTCCCCAGTCAAGTGCTCCAACTGTGCCCAACACACAGCCAGCTCCCAGTCCGACTGACAGCCAAGTCTGAATGTTAGTCACCCTCATACACCTGTCTCTCCCACAGCGGGGCCTGTACTGCCCATCGCATACCCCTGACTGTGTTGCTGACCATGGCAGGGTACAGTCGCACACATTCCCTGTGCAGCTTCTCATGGACTCACTCTGCACTTTGTCCTGCCCACTGGCCTTGGCGTTGACTGCTGTGTGCCCCCTGCCTGTGCAGCTTCTCATGGACTCACTCTGCACTTTGTCCTGCCCACTGGCCTTGTCGTTCACTGCTGTGTTCCCCCTGCCTGTGCAGCTTCTCATGGACACACTCTGCACTTTGTCCTGCCCACTGGCCTTGTCGTTCACTGCTGTGTGCCCCTGCCTGTGCAGCTTCTCATGGACTCATTCTGCACTTTGTCCTGCCCACTGGCCTTGTCGTTCACTGCTGTGTTCCCCCTGCCTGTACAGCTTCTCATGGACTCACTCTGCACCTTGTCCTGCCCACTGGCCTTGTAGTTCACTGCTGTGTGCCCCCTGCCTTTGCAGCTTCTCATGGACTCACTCTACACTTTGTCCTGCCCACTGGCCTTGTCATTCACTGCTGTGTGCCCCCTGCCTGTGCAGCTTCTCATCGACTTACTCTGCACTTCGTTTTGACCACTGGCCTTGTTGCTCCTTGCTGTGTTGAACTATTTTCTTCTCATGTACCTCATCTGTACCTTGGACTGGCCACTGGCCTTGCTGTTTGCCCCTTGCCTGTGCAGCTTCTCATGGACAAGCTCTGCATTTTGTGCCTTGCACTTCTCTAATGTTGGTGCCTATCTGTGCAATTTGTGCATAAAGACAGTTGCTCCTGTTGTCTGTTTTGTCAGTGTCCTTACTGAATAAAGTTTTTCCTGTGTGTTCTTACTTTCTGTGTGCCCAGCAGTGTAGGTGTATGGTCATGTTGTGATGGTCAGTCATCCTATTCACATGGGTTACTTTCAGTGTGTGCACTTGGGTGGTGCAGAAGTGAGCAGTGTGAAGGGGGTAAGTTTGTCATGAGTGTTGATGTGTGTGTGCCCATGCAATGTCAACTACACACATGTGTCACCCAGGAGTAGAGTGCCTGTTTGTGTGATTATTCAGGCCTGTGATTGTGTGCACATGTGTGAGTTGTATGTTGTGCACTGTGCAGTGTGTTGGTGTGTCCTTGCAGTTCTGGCTGACTCCTACTTGTTGCTTTTGTCCATTGTGAGAGATTTCTTTTAGACCATGCCCAATCCACCTCATGTATCCAAACTGCACTCCTTTGTGGTCCGCTATGACTTTAGACTTTGCCCCAATCTTGCATAAGTAGATGTCTATGTTTGGCATTTTGATCTTGTAGGTTTCTATTTTTTATTGGAAGCTTTAAATTCATAACTCCTGTTCTATTGATTTGATTTAATTCTTTCCGTGTCATTTTATTTATTAAAATGTGCTTCCTTTTTCTAAATTGTTGTGGGGTTTTTCTTGTGTTGTGTTTTCACTTTATTACTGTTTGAGTTTTGCATACATACTTTTCCCATTGCCTGTAAGATAAGCCTGACTGCTTTTGTCCAAGCTACCACAGGGTTAAGCACAAGGTAATTTCGAGACCTTTTTTGTTGTTCACCCTGACAAGGATTGTGGTTGTTGTTTGAGAATGATTCACACCCCTGCAACCAAAAATCCAATTCTATGCAGTCCTGTAATTAATTATAATCAAAGCTGAAAGATTCACACCTATTCTAAGAAACTGAGAAAAGCCACAAATACAAATACCGTTTCACATTATCTGTTCAACATGAATAGTTCCTCAGTGGGGCTCATTGTAACGTAAACACTCTGCCGCCACAGCCCTAAGTTGAACCTTTAGGATCAAGGTTTAGTTTCAAGGACCTCTAACAAACCTTTCTCTCTAAAACTCTGGATTGCTGTGGCAAAGATGCAGTTCATCATGTAGGATACTTTAAAGCATCCTATTATTTACGAGAAGCCGGTTAAATAGTCACAAAGCATACAATATATGATCAATTATTTTTTACTGGAGATGTGTTCTAACGGCAGTATTTAAATATAATACATCTTTGAAATGTCTGTTTTTGTGACCAAAATAAACTGAATTGCTGAAGTCAATTCATCATAGTATTGAAGCATCCAAATCCATGACCCTCTGCAAGACTGCCAAAGATGGAGTAAAGCTTCTGACGACTTACATATGTGAGGAACAGGTTTTGGTTCTGACCACTTTCCGCTGTTAGAGGGAGATCTTAGAAAAATTCCTCACACCCTGCACAGGCTGTGGGCAATTCCAAGAGTTAATAGCCAGAGCCCAGGGCTGATTGATTTTTAAGCATAATCGTAGTTGTAGTCTGATTTAGCTCTGCCACTCTTGAATTGCACCTCCCACACGTAGGATGTGTATGACATCTCTGTGAAAATTTAAGATGATCTAGATGTTGTCTGAATATATATAACTTATCAGCCCAAACTCACAAAGAAGCTAAGCCAAGAGGTGTAAGCACAGGATAAAAAGTAAATAGAATTAAGTTAATTCCTGGTGCACTTACCAACACATTGATATGTTTTCCAAGATAAATCAGCCCAGCTAAACTGCCTGAAATGTACTACTCAGGCATTATATTATCCAATCCAAAGCAATGCCCTGAAATTAATTATCCTTGAGCTGTCTGATGAGTCAACAGTGACAAATGCTATTGGGAGCTAAGAAAATCGGTGCATTGACACCAGCCCCATCAACCACCGTTCTTAGATTGTGAACTACTGAGGTTAACACCACCTTTGCACCCATTCTGAGAAGAATATCTGCCTGATATTTATCTAGTAGTCATGATGTTTCAATAAAGCTTTGAAACTGCAGCTTTCTGTAACTAGTTAGCTGGATAGTGTAGGAAAGAGATTAGCCAGAATTTAGACAGGACACTAGAGTCTATTATAGTTTTTTTGATGTGACAAGCATCTATTTGGGATCCAGTTGGCTAACTAAGATTCATCGGAGCTGTAAAATCCGTTTTTGTAGGAGGCAGAAAACGTTCCAAAGACAGCAGAGCTCCTAGCATTTGCAGACCCCACCACTTCCATGTCTAAATAAGAACAGTCAGTGTGTGCCACTGCACTGTTCCTAAGCCAAACTGTAAATGACCACCTAAGTTTTCTATCAAGGAGAAACAACTGCTTCCTAGCCACCATTCTGTTAAAAATATCTTCTGAAGTGAATTTTTCAGTATTGAATTACAAATCACATGACTAGCACTGACTGCTGGTGTACGGTAACTAAATTAGCCTATTTTGGTATTATTGCCTCATTTCTTAGTCTTGCCCTAAGTGCTTCTTCGATGCATCCACACCGCAGCTGACATTAAAAGGATAGCTAAGCATCTCTTCTCCAAAGAGCATAATCTACACCCAGCTTCAGGCCTAACAGGAAAAGAGGCCAAGGAAAGAAACTGCCAAGTGAAATATAAATTTAAATAACCATCTAAATCAAGAGTTAAAGGGGCCATGCAAGGTGACTTGTAAGATAGAACAAATTAAGATAACTTAAACTGAATAAAATAAAAACATGGAAGGTGAGGTCCAATCACTCCTCGAGCCATAGGGTGGATACAATATAGAAAATAATAAAAAAGGCCAACTTAAATGTGGTGATCCGGCTAAAGGCAAGCCAGCAAGTGTGGTTTAACTAGGGAAAACAGCAAAAACTAAGTGCCAAAAGAGGTGTTGAAAGAATTGCACAGTTGCTGCCTTTAAAAGGCTGCCCACTCATCTTTCCTCCAATAAGCACAATCTCTGCCCAGCTCCAGCAGGACAGGCAACACTACCAAATAAACCAACTCCAAAATACAGTTTAAAATAAATAAGCAAGCTAAATTAAGAGTAAAAGGTGGCATGCAGCCCCAGTTACAAAGAGAAAAATTTAAAATAAATTAAATTAATCTAAAAAAAAATGGATGGTGAGGTATAAGCACACCCCATTTCATAAGCAGTTAAGATGAACATAAAATAAGCCAACTTAAGGATGCTGGTCTGCCAACAAGCAAGCCAATCAATGTCACTTAATCAGCAATAGTAGCGAAAACTAAGTTGCACAAGAGTTGTTTGAATGACCGTACTGCAATGAAAGGCTGCCGATCACCAGTCACTCTACCAATAAGTCCAACTGTGACAGCATAGGCAAAATTACAGAATAAATAAGTGCCAAATGAAATATAAACTAAAATAACAAGCTGAATTAAGAGTAAAAAGGACAGTGGTACTGAAACAATTTTCAGACTGAATGTGCTGAAGAATGGTGTCATGTCTCTAAAATGACAGAGTTGGAAAAATGCTAGTATTACTAAACAAGTCTAGCAAATGTGCAAAAACAATGGGGCCTATTCACACACTGCATTTTGTACTACATTTAGTTGTACTACAAAAGAACTACTAAAGTACAGCAAAATGCCATTCACAACTCTCTGATTGTAAATCTCCACTTCTATCTTTTCTATTTGGAAATCCTTACACATGCATGTTAACTCCCTAATTGTTTAAGTGTGGAAGGGTTCAGGGACAGTGGCTGGAAAATATGTAATGACTACTACTAAATGGGAGCAGTTTAGGGAGAAGTAAGCAAAATTAAGGAGGGCTCTAGGAAGGGACATGCGCACACCTACAAAAGAATATGCCCATTGCAATTGCAAACTACACTTCTGAACTTTCCACAGCCAAAAAGCGGCCCAAAACAGTAGTAATACTCTCCAGCTCAGAGTTAGAGAACATCCAGCACCACATATGGTCAACCATTTTTAGTGCAACACCCTACCATTAAAATTATTAGAGGTACGAACTTCAAATAAAAACCTCATTTAAAAAAATGTAATATTAAATTAGCATATTTAAACTAGTTAAAAATATAAATATATATATTTATTTATTATCTATAGAATATTTTAACAAACTGTAATGTCCTAACAGGCAGTGGCATCAAGGGCCACATGTATACAAATCCTCTGCACATGTTTAAAAGTAAATACATAAAGTTTCATAAAATATCACAATGATGCTTGTCTTTGTATTTTCAAATGTCTTTAATTCAAGATCTTAAGCCATTTTTAGCCAACACGTGTTTTGTCACTGTTACGAGGGATTACCCCGCAACTTCTTTAGGGCTAAGGGCATATATAAACAAGTACTTGTTTGTGTATGCAATGGTAGTAAGGAAACTTTATCTTTCAAATTATTGACAAAGTGACTTTGGTGACGTGTGCATTATAAAATAGTGAATAATACTGTGTGGAAATCCATGTGAAACTGGTGTTGTATGTGCTTTTCGTACAACTCCTTTGTGTATCAATTTATCAATGGGGGAAAGAAATAACTTTTTTGTTCTTTCATCGTTTATGTTATAGTTATAAGACATACAAGTACAGTTGGTATTCAAAACTCCATTATATGAGTAATCCTGTGGTTGGCATGGTGCGGGCATGCAATCAACCCCTTTGGTTTAATAATCCTGTGTTTATTCATTAATTCTATTTCATTATATTCGTGGTGCAGTAGTGCTCCCTCATGCTGTCACTCAAGAGTAAATACATGCTGACTATCTTGTGTTGTTAAACATGTGTATGGGAACGTATTTTGTTGAAATACGATATCTGAGGTCAGTTTCAAGTAGTCTCTAAATAACAAATAAAAGGGCACATAAGCTAAAGAATGGCAATCGGTACTTCTAATGCGGTGTACTTGGTAACCGTGAAGGATTTCCCTACCTTAGTTCTGGTGATAACCCGGAAGGGGTTCCTATAATTTCTGCACCTGGAGAGGTAGACTATTTAGTCTTGTGTCCAAATATCTTAATGTGCTTCCAAGTGTAAGGGAGTTTCTTTTGGAAGAACTACCCCATACTAAAGTGAAATTAACAATCTAATAAGTTTCTTATCCCTTATTTGTTTGTCTAGTATTTAAACTATAATAAGTCAGTTTTTTCACTCCTTACCGGCAGTTTTAGGTAGAACCCCTTGGATCTCCAGGCCTGGCGTGTTCGCCGTGCAAATCAGCGGTCTGCAGCAGGCCAAAATTGGTTCAGTATCCTCGGGGGCCTGACACACCACTCTAAGAAGGCATCCAAAGATTGGTGTGTCGGGGCCCCCGGAGTACTGAACCCATTTTGGGGGCAATCTTAGAGTGGTGTGTCGGTTCTACCAGACAAAGGTGACTATTACAAACTCTAACCAATTTGTGTGCTTCCTTGCAACTTGCACAACTGCCCACAAATGTTTCCACCTGCACATCCATCTCAGTTCATCAATTATAGATTTGAAGCCTCCCAGTCATTCTCATATGTCCCTGATGAGAAAACAAGAGCAAACATAACCAACCGTGATCTTAACTCCACCGGCGGTACCAACAAACTTCCTCTCCTCTCATAATCAATTCTCCTTCTATCTTCAGCTCATCTTTCATCTTGTGAAAAAGCTCAATTCCATTCCCAAATGTGTCTCTCAATCAGGCATAATTTAACAATACATTTTGTCAACACAATCTGACAAACATCATGTGCCGAACACTTGTTCCATTCCTGTAATCCTATTGTGCCTTCCATGACAAACAAACCATCCACCAATCCCACCACACATGCCATGTCTTCCCCTTTACAATAATTCCCAGAATCCAATGGGCACCTGGAAAGAAAATCTGTATGAGAATTTTTCCCCCCAGGTATTTGTTTAACAATGAAATTAAAATCATACATTTTAGAAAGCTATCTGACCAATCTTGGATTGACAGCCGTGAGATTTATCTCTGACATCAAATAAATCAATGGTTTATAATCTGTCACAAGGACAAACTTGTTTCCTCACAAGAATGTGGAAACATGCTTTGTAGCGCATACACAGGACAATTCCTCATTTTCTACTTTACTATAGTTGAGATCATCCCCCAAAAGAGACCTGGAAGCAAACACTATGTGTTCCTTTCCTTCTGCCATTTGAGTGAGAACAGCTCCCTGACCAACCCCACTCATATCAACAGTCTCAATAGACTGTAAGGCCTTAAGTGCTGAAGCTATGGCCATACGAGCCTTCAAATTTTCAAAAGTTTAATTTTACTCATTTCACCGAACATACGCACAACCTTCCATAACAATCTCCTAAACGGTTCAGTTTGGAGTACAAAGTTGTCAATAAAAGTGAGTTATACTCACAGAATTCTAAGAAAGACCTCAACTGATCTCTATCAACAGGTGCAGGACTACTCTTAATAGCCTTCACACATCTCATTTAGGTCTAATTCCTTCTCCTTAAATATGATGACCAATGTACTCCAACTCTTTTTAACACTAAAGCCATGTTGTTCAAACACACACAATACACTTTCTAACACTCACACAAATGATCAGTAAAGATATTATTTTGATAAGCAAGCACAT
The DNA here is from genome assembly GCF_964204655.1 of Triturus cristatus. Classification (NCBI taxonomy): domain Eukaryota; kingdom Metazoa; phylum Chordata; class Amphibia; order Caudata; family Salamandridae; genus Triturus; species Triturus cristatus. Next base: position 632,406,494 of record NC_140589.1, on the reverse strand, counting down.
TCTTGAAGTCTTCAAATATCAGTTTCTGAAAGTAAAAGTAACCCAAATGGCATCTGAAGAAATCTAACAGCACCAAAAGGAGTGTTAAATGCTGTTAGGGAACATAGGGGCATATCAACAAGGGCTTTATCTCTGCTTTTTTGGCTTTAAAAGCCAAAAAAGCAGAGATAAAACTAGCGCCCTATCAACAACAGGGTGCTAACACGCAAATTTGCATGTTAGCACCCTTTTACTCTACGCTTCCCCTTGCATCTCTAATGAGATGCAAAGGGGGCGTTCCAGAGTAAAATAATAGGAGAAATGTCGCTAAGCGACATTTCTCCTATTATCAAGAATGTCGCTAACCCTGTTAGAGACAAAAAAAGCAGCGCTAACCGCGGTTAACGCTGCATTTTTACGTCTGCTAATTTTCAGACTTAGCCATGATATCCTATGGAAGGAGGATATCATGGCTAAGTTTGCTTGTCCCTATCAACAAGGTAACGTGTGATTATCGCTGGGTTTCCAGCGATAATCTCACGTTAGCCTGTTAGCGTGTAGATTTTTATCGCTATTGAGATAAGCGTTGCTAATAGCACGCTATCTCAGCGATAAAAATTCACGCTAGCCGGCGATAATTTTCCTCACGTTGTTGTTGATATGCCCCTTGATTCCTCTGCAAGTTCCAACTGGTGATATACTGCTCTTAAATCAAATACTGGATTTATTTATCAACACAAAGTCTGACATTGCCAGTTTTCGTCTTTGCACTATGGACAAAATGAATTAAACTGAATCAATTGGCTCTATCAACTTACCAAAGCATAACTTATCCAAATGCTGTTTCAATTGTCCTTTGATACTTATAGGAACATTTCTCACTTTGTGAATGACAGAAATTTCATCTTGTTTAAGAATGATTTTGTGCTCAAACCCTTGAATAGCTCCAAGTCTGCCCTCCCACAGAGACTTGAGACGTTCTAGCAGCTGGGCCAGTGATTTGTTCAGATTTGGCACTTCCACCAAAGTAATGAGACAAGCGGTGCCTGATCTTAGTACCATCCTAAAGTCATCTTGGTTGTTATACCCTAAGATACTATATCCTCTTTTAGCTACATAAATCTTAGTGTAGATTGATTGATCCTTGTAAGTGATCCTTTCCCAAAAATACCCATCATGTCTATACTATGGCCTCCAAAAGTCACAGTGTGAAAGTCAAGAGGTGACACTTGAATTGTACTGGAAATACAAATCATCAATGACAAAAGTAATGGGTGATCCAGAATCCATTGTGACATGCACCTCCACGTTACTAACTTGAATAGAACAAATATGGCCACCACCACTATAAGAGTTCTCAGAATTCTCTACCATTTTGATGACACAACTCTGTTATCCTCTTGACTTACATTATCTTTTGAATTCATTTAACTAATACCACCTTCTGAGTGTTAGTGCACACTCTTGTAAAATGTCAAACTTCCTTGCATATCAAATACGTTCTCCCTATCGCTGAACACCCTTTTAATATTTGCTAAATGAGTGTTAGATCCACATCTAAAACAAACATTAGTAGTAGGTTCATCACTTGTTTTCTGATCTACAGTCAGATTATTACCACACTTGGATTTAATACGGATAGCATTGACACTTGGATGTGAACATGATCTCTTAATGCCTCTGGCGAATTCCAATGTCTACTCAAGGCTAGGATTTCTACAGCACAATAACTTTTCCTATGCTCTCTTGTCAAGGCAGTAGACCACCAATTGATCTCTTAAATAATTGTCAATGTTACCGTCAAATTCACAAGTAGACACTTAAACACAAATTCAGCCAAATAATTATCAATTGTTCTGTGTTGTAGTTGAAATTGAGTGTAAAATCTGTCTTGTTCAACAATTATACTGGTTTCATCTTTAAAATCATTTTGTAGCCTTTTAACTGCTTCAACATACACATCTCAATCCACTTCTGAAGGCTAAATTACAGATAGAAGGTGGTCAAAAATACGTTGACCTTCAGTATCCGAACAACTATAAAGGAGAGCCAACTTCCATATTGGTTCATATTTTCTCCCACCAATTGCTATTAAATCGCAGCTGAACTTTTTAAACCATTGTTTCCATTTGAACTTTTGTATCCCTTATTCAGCCCGGAAGCTTATAAAACAATTAATATTCTGCATCTCTGAGGATAATTACTACAACATCTGTGGGAAAAATAGAGTGATACATTTTAAAAACAGCAGGGGAGCTGTACCGGTGTCAATCTTATAGCGTGCTACAGTTCTGAAATGTCTCAACATTGACCACAGCTGCCTTAGCAAATCGTCATCAAGGAAGAAAGAAGCTGAAGTAAAACTAGCTGAATAATAACGAGAGTAAGGCTAACCTGTTAACAGGAAAGTCCCAATGAAAAGGAAGAGTAGGTACCAAAGTGAAGAAGAAATTCAGGTGCATGAGTGTTGTCTGTGCCTGAGTCTTTGCTTTAGCATGGCTGCCACTGGCAGAGCACAGACAATGCAAGATGAAAATACATGTAACAGTCTAGAGGCTGCACACAGGGAAGCTTGGGCTAAGGTCGTGAGTGTTGTCGTGTAGTTCCCACTAATCCGTAGGACCAACATGTTTGTTTGGACAACATACACTCTGGGTGAGGTGCCTAGACTGATTTCGGGCACCCCATCAGGATATGTAGGCCTATAGACCAGCTAGATCACAGTGCCACCCTAAGCCCCCCTAACCTTACCAGGGAGTGAATGATTTCTGGCAACCCCTGATCATGAAAATGACAACCCTTACCCCTCAGGCATCGTGGAAACAGATCCAAACCTTTCTCTTAGTCACTCGTGCTTATGTGTGCTCAGAGAAAATATACATAATACACAGTGGGACATTTTCCATATATTTATTGAACCAACATTATTCCTGTATAGAATACATCTGCTGTGATAATTAGTAGACAGAAGCAGATAAAAGAAATTACGATCACCAAAAGAGTAAATAGTAGGTACAGCTCTACCATGGTGCTAAACATTGTATATATGCAGGCATATAAACACGGCAGTGATCAGGAGTACCCCTACTGTGCAAAGCCATACTTTATGTGAACCTAGAGGGTGGTGGGTGTTAAGCCATGAATCTCCCCAAGGGACAATACAACCCCATTACCTGGTCGGAGAGAATGAAGGACCCCGTCTTGGTCACAAACTCGACACTCCTCACGGAGATGTCAGAACACTGCTTGGTGAAGTCTCAGCATTTAGGGACCCTCGGTGTCAGCTGAAGTGCCTCCTCTGCTAATCTATCTGGATACACATTATTTATAATAGAAAGCAGCCTTGCAATGTACATTGTAGATTAGTAATATTACGGATATGTAGATAGCTTTGTCACCCGTGGATTAAGATAAAACTTCATTTGTACATAGTGCAGAAAGAGGCTTATTACATGATGTTTGAGGCATTGTGATAATGCTGTGCGAAGCTAGATGTGTAAATAAAGTGGTTACAGAGAACCTAATCCAACATTGTTGTGCATGTAAGTATGTGCAGAACTTCATAGCAGAAACGTTATTGTGAAAAAGAGGACAATGTGAGAAATGAGCAAATTCGCTAAATGGGCGTAAACCAGGAACATAACACCCACTCCTCATACTAAGGGTCAAGATATAAAAGCTCTCTAAAAAGCCAACAGGCTATAATGAAACCACATTAAAAAGGTTAAAAACATCTAAAAGCAAGCTTCCCTTTAAAATATTCATATAAAAACCTCAAAGACATTATACTATTCGATTATTCCAAGCACTCAGAAAGCCGTGCCTAGAAAAGGAGAAAGCTGTTGGGATTCATTTTGTTTGAAAAACAGGTCAAATTGTTCCCACACGGAGAAAGACAATTGTTTATATGTTCCAATTGGTAGACGCAACAAATCAGTTACCCTCAACTGCAGATGATGGTCCCAGAGGTGCACCTCAAAGCAGGTTTATGGAGCAAAGGTGAACCCATCCAGTTCCCACAGCAGCCGCTGATGGAGCATCCTGCAAGTGCATCGTAGAGCCAGTGTCCATTTCGCTAGATGCCAAAGTATCCCAGGGTGGCTCGAAGAATGTATTCATCAACAATGGAATACGCTTGGTACAACAATACCCATGGGTCTTTAAGGAGTCCATCAGTACATGTCCAGTTGCACAACCGATTAGGATCCTAGGCATAGATCCAATAAATACAGGTTGTACGCAGTAAAGTAAACAGGCGTGAAAGACAAGAACCAGTGTTCATTTCATTTTTTAAGTCGAAGTGTGCTGAAGTAGTGTACCATGCCATCACAGCATTGTAGCACAAGCAGTACTGCCTCTATTAGGGGTTGAACTGGGATGTCCATTGTGGAGCAGAAAAATTAAAATCAGGATTCCCGCCACAAGTAGCAGGACAAGCGGGAGCCCTCTAAAGACAGTTGCCAACATGGAGTGTATGAAAGATGGTGTAATTCCAAAAATTGTCGGAAAGGTGCTAACCATTCCAGAGCCGATACATTTGAAAAAGTGCACTATTCCCTTTGTATCAGACTTATTAAAGATATGGTGAATCAACTCCCCAAAATGCAGCTGGAAGTTAGTATGGAGTGGTGTCTGTATCTCAGACGTGGACCTTGCAACCCGGAGCTCAAACGTCTCTCTTTCTGAAGTTAAGGCCACATCCTTTAGAAAAAGCATGGCTTTCAGTTTGCTCAGAGAATAGAATAAAATTGTATGTTGGAAACAATTAGTGAAGACCATAGTGTAGCTGTGCGGGCTGGTGGAAACAGTACTTGAGTGCAGCAAATGACTATGGAATTAACCATCACCAGATAAGCGATGCATGGTTCCATTCCTCAGCAACCTTGATCATTCAGCATCAAAGGGCTCCCATTCGAGATGGCTTGAAAAACGAATGAATAACAGAGGCCAGGGAACCCTTCAGATAACTGGACAAGTTTGCAACCAAATCATTGCATGCCCCATGAAGAGAATAGCCCCTACAAACCAGGGACCCACTTAGGGCATCCACACAGTCAGCACCATTAAGGAAATATCTGTGTCCTCATTTCTGCAGCTAATCATGAATGGTAAGTCTCAGTACTCATGCACATAACCTTCCCCTAATGCTTCATATCTGTCTACCTGCTGGCATTGGAGACAATATAGGAATTGGAAAGTCGTGACTGGTAAGGTTAAGTAACCGTGGATTATCCAGTCTGAGGATGGTGTCTCTGCCACGGTAAAAGGTAATTAATATAACTTTTCAATGTGCAGCATGGTATACATTGCATCTCTGCGTGCCATTATTTCTGTCTTTCTGTTAGATGATATGTAGAAAACAGACTTGTACAATTGATGTAATGCCACGGCACGTGGCCAGCATGTAGTTTTGTAATGTCCAGCTCAGTATTAAAATGGACCGTAATTGTGACTATCCACGCTGTAAAATAGACATGTCTTTCTGTATAATGTCAATTGCAGAACACACTATGTTGCCCTGTGAATACATTCTGGATGATAATGTGGTCATACCATTGTAAACCACAGCCAAAGCTTTTTCTAAACTAACCCTGTTGATCTTGCGCAATCTCTCAGCAGCTTCCTGTTGAGACATTTTCCACAGGTTGTTGTATATTCCGTACAAGAGGAACTTTTTACGTAGGTTCCGGGGACTGAATAGAAAATAAAGTGGTGGGCGTAAATGTCCGGGTTGAGTGCCCAGTGGTGAGAGGGGGGGCTCGGGAGGGTTCTCCCACTGAATATTGTTTGAAAAAAGAGTGAGCTAATGGTGCATTTTCAGGCGCATATTTGAGAAAGCAAGAGGGTTAAAAAACAATTATTAAAGTATAGTTATGACATCAATAAAGACATTTCATAAGAATATGAAGTTTGAGGGTTATGGGGGTAACGGCAATCTGAGTCTCGATGTAGAGGCCAGAGAAATGTTGTACATAGTTAAGTAGCTTACTGGAACATGTGTTGTGTGCAGACACACTGCACTAAGCCCTGTACTGAGATGGCCTCTAGAACCAACATGCATTGAAACTGAATTTACATGCCTGGGAATTCAACACACCCTGATTTCCGGACGCTCATTTTATAACAATTCAGTTGTCAGCTCCTTTTTTATGTTGATTCTTTCATTATATTGCAGCTCACAGTAGGATAAAATGCTGGTTGGTGCCTTTGGGCAGTTACAGAGAAAGCGTTTGACTCTAAGCCCCTCTCCCATACCCTCTGTCTCTATGCCGTATATGCATCCAACGAACGCAAATATCACGTCACAAGTTTTTCCTGGAAACAGACATTATTAAGCAGTTTCACTAATCACTTGAGTAAACACACTTCGCATTCCGGCAACCAAACGTTAATGTGAGAAACAGATGCACAACATTAGGGTCAGACCGGCGAACACACAATAAATAAGCTCCAGCACTGCAGTACGTGAGCAACAAAATGATAGCAGCTTCGACCCTGAGATAGCTAATAAACTGGCCCACATGATTGGGTGCAAATTTGAACTTGTTAAGACAGAGTAGACACGGTGATGATGTAGCTATAATTTTGCAAGGCCAGGGTTGATATTGTTAGGCATGTTCACTTTAACGAATTCCGGCAACAAAACGTTCGGTGGGAAAACCAGATACGCGCACATAATGGTCACCTGGTCAGATTGGCGAACACAAAAAATGAATAGTTAAGAAACCGGCCCACATGATTAATGACAATGACGTGCAAATTGGGGCAAATGTGAACTTGTAAATAGTAGAGACACGCAGTGATGATGTAGCTATGAAGTTACAATGGTATACTGCATTCATTTGTATTTGTAGTTGGTGTTTGCAGTAATATCAGGGAACAAGTGCACAACAGTAAACACCAACCCAGGTGGCCGCCGGCAGCAGCAGAACATAAATCAGACCTATAGTTGATGGCGCTGCTGCTCTTGTGATCTTGTATAGAATTTTATGCCCATTATATGGCATTTTCACTGCATTCCGGCAACCAAACATTAATGTGGGCAAAACAGGTGCACGCACAAAAAACATCAGGGTCAGACTGGCAAACAAAAAATAGATAAGCTCCACCTGAGCATGTCAGACACCAAAATAAAAGCGGTCCAAGATAGGTAAAACACCGGTCCAGCCCACATGATGACATGTGCAAATTGGGGCAAATTTGAACTTGGAAAGACACAGTGACAGTGTAGCTATTATTTTACAAGACAAGACTGCATTCATTTGTCTGACTCTTTTGGGATGTGGTCGATATTTGTGCCAATAATATCAGGGAGCAACTCAAAAGTAAACACCAACCAAGGCGGCAGCAGAACACAAAACAGGCCTGGCCAACAAATGGTAGTTTAGTGCGGTGGTTTTTGTGTTCTTGTACTTGTAGACAATTTTATCACCGTTATTAGGCAGTTTCACTACTATCACAGATTGCGGCAACCAAATAAATGTTAATGTGAGAAAAACAGATGCACACAGCCTGGCCCCTGGCTCTTTCTCAGCAACAGGCGAACAGTGACTTCGTTTTTATCCCTTCAATGCTGCCGGTGATAATAAGGCTGCAAGTCGCCGCTTTACCCCACTTGATTCATGTGGCATTAAATAATTAAATGGATTCCTGTTGTTTCACTTGCCCGGCTTTATTAGACATTGCAAACAAAATCCTTTTTGTAAAGTAAATTAATCATTTTTTGGCTTGTTTTGTTTATTACGCTATTAGTTATGGATAAATCTCAACGTTGATTCATATTAGCTGCTGTGTCTCTGATTTTCTTCATTTTCACGTTTTCTACTTCAGGGACAACAAAGACTGAGATGATATTAAATACATATTTTCTATATCTCGGAAGAAAGGAATTATTACTTCGAGTTGTTCAAGGCAGTGAGGTATAATCTGGTAGTATTATCTACATCTTACCCTAGTGATGTAGCCAGAAACCGCGTCTTGATCAGTTCAAATCAAAGCTGTGCACAAACTAAACAGTGCATCGTCACACCTAGACTTCAGTGACCCTCAGATGTGAAGCTGTGCATGTGCCTCAATGATCATCATGGACCAGTATCTTATATGGATCGCCCCTGGGTAATGCAGGACACTATCTGTCTGGCAATAGTAGTTTTAGAAGTGGACCTGCCCTGCATCATGTAACGTGAGAGATGAAAGGGTGCAATCTGAGGTATCCCCCAACCAGACATACCATTCTGCTTTCTCGCAGCAAGAGAAGCAGAAACATAAAATGGTATTTAAAATACCATTTTGTGTTTCTGCTTCTCGCACTGTGAGAAAGCAGTGGGGCGACCTCTCTCCACCCGAATAGAGGAGCTGCCCCTGGATTGACACCCGTTTGTGTCCACAAGCCAAACCAATCACTCCTTCCAATTGGGATATGACAAATTAAAAGAACCATTACGTATCATGGCATCCAGTATCCTCATTAGTGTGTTAGATGCTGCCAGTTCTCAAAGCGTGTGAACGCATCAATACGAGGCATGTTCAAATCCTTCATTTTCGCTATTGCACGGCAGGAAGTTTGTTGCAGTGTTTTATTCAGGAAAAGTATTTTATGTGGTATGAGGCATGCTCTAAATAAGGCCTCAATTCCCTGAGCCTGCCAATCATTTGTCCACCAGGCAAATTTGGTGTCTATGGAGCCTTTCCAAAAGTCAAAAGCCTGAACAGACAGTTGGGAAATAAAGGAAGCAGAGTATATAAGCTTGGTATTTGTTAGAATATGTTTCTTTGCTGTTGAAAGCCTATAATAATAAGAGGTTGGGTCTGATGTGTCAAAACCAGAAAAATAAGCAAACTTTTGTGCAAATGTTTTTGAACTACCTTTTGGAGCTGTTGGGCAATGTTCCCATTGAGTATAATTATAGACAGCGATTGGGATACTACCTTTGAGTAAAAACTTGTAACCATAATGTTGATAACAAAACATGTTGCCAAGATTGTATGCACTATCATACAATTCATCATTTGAAAATGCAGCTGATTGCTTTAGATCTGCAAGCAAATTATGCACAGGTTCAATGTCCCAATCCTCAGAGAGAGTACTAGAAGTGATGATATAATTTAAGGAAATCTTAAACAAATATAGAATTTGTCAGTAGGATCACATACATCATACAATACCCTATCCCATATTATTTCTTCTGGAACTGCTGTAATATTCACCAGGGACAGGTCCCTTAGTTCACGGTGCGATGATGCATGTGGTTTCAGAACCAAGTTCACAAGTTGTACCTCAAAGCGTCCAGCAAGATATTGTCGGTTCAGGAGTAGAAAAAAGACAGTTACCAAACCAATCCAGAGGACCAGAAAAAAAAATCCAATTGTAATCCAGAGATGTATCCATGGAGCAACAAAGTATGTCTTTTTCAGCCACAGATAGTACACATTTGTAGACTGAAAGTGAGAGGCGGTCGTGGCAGCTCAAGTTCACTTGAATCCGATGGGAGGTCGTAATAATGCACGAAGGAACAATACGCAATCCTATCAATTTTTAGAAGTTCAGCAGGTTTTGTAGAACTGGGAGATGACTCGATCTGTGGCATATTTACATAGACATTGTCAATTTTTCGAATTGAGATTTCTGTATTTGTTGACTGTACAGTTGTAGTTGTTTCAATAGAAAGAAGTATCGCTTCATTGTTGTTTACAGCTTCCCTTTGTAGAGGGAAATCTTCTTGTTATGCTATGTTAACCTCATTTTGTAGCACGCACAGATACTAGAAAGTGTCCCGGCGTGAAAGCCAACAACGAAAGAGGAAGGGAAGCTTGAAATAACAGCAGGAAACCATGCCCCAACAGGCAATTACTTAAAGAGCAGAGTTTTTAATTGTTTTTTAAATAGCCTAACGCTTTCCATGTTCCATAGTTAAAGGGCAAGGTATTCCAGGCTCTGGCTGCTTTCACCGAAAAAGAGCAGCCACCTAACCTTATCAAACGGAACCTGGGGACCACCGCAAGGCATTGACCCATCGAGCGAAGCTGCCGAGAAGGTTCATAAAACGAAAAACGCCTTCTAAGGTAATGAGGCCCAGTCTGGGAAATCTTCTGTTGTTATTAAAGCTTCCATCTGAAGTTTCTGAATGGTAGAGAGAGGAGTGTGGTGGTTACCCAGGATCCCACGCAGCCTACTTTTGAGAATCGGCCACATAGTGTGGTTTGATCAGATCTATTGAGACAAATCTTTTGTCTCTGTGTCTGACAAGGGGCTGGAGAAATACAGTTCTGGTACCTTTGGCAGCCAGGACAAGTACAGGCGTTCTGTAAGAAGGCCCAAATTATTTCTTGCATTTTACTTGGACGTTGTTTAGGGCACCCCGGAATTTATTGAGTTCCTGTAAACAACCAAACATTCATTGATGTCAAACGGTGTTTCTGCCACCACTGTGCTGACATTATCGAAGTCTGGTACCCACATTCTCACACCAAACAGGAGTTTGTATGGAGTATGACCCCGTAGGGATTTTCTTGCCATGTTAATGAGTGCCTTCTGGACCCCATATAGGTGATTGAACTAACTGCCACCCAAAGCTAATACTCATGCTGTTAAGGACTGCTTTAAGTCATGTTTTTTTCTCTCAACTAATGAATTTTCCTCAGGATGGTAGGGGGGGGAGTACCGCAAGGCCACACCGATACTTCCCATGGCTTCTTTGTAAGCCCGAGAGCTAAACGTCGGGCCCTGGTAAGAATGTATTGTGCCAATTGCGTATGTCCCTATGAAGCAAATCCTTTATAACAGTTTGAGCGTCAGCTGAGTGCTGTAGCCAAACCCACAGGAATCTGGAGAATTAATCCACTGCCACTATGATGTACTTGGAAGCCCCGTCTGAGTGTAAGGGGCTGCAGTGATCCAAATAAACAACTGCTTGAAGCTTGTCTGAAATCAATAGGGGTGTCAGTGGTGGACATGCTATGGTTGAACCCTTCATTTGCTTGCAGATGTCACATTTGAGGACAAAGTCATTAGTGTGTTTTGTAAGACCAGGCCCCCAATGGCGATGCTTCAGTATTGAAACTGTAGCAGCGACCCCCGTGTGCTGACCCCAGGCCCTCATATGCAGCTAGTATTAAGCCCAATCTACGATCAGTGTTTGGTATTACCCTATCTCCCACTCCTGGAATATGAGCATATGGAATATTTTGTGCTCCTAACTTGTAGGAGTACTTGAATGAAAAACCTTCTGGCAGGTGGGTGTTATTGCGAGCAGCATTGACGGCCACCATGATGTCTCTGTCTATCCTCGTATTTGACTGAGTGAATTCAGCAATGGTAGTAGTGCAAACTGTTGCCTTAGTGGCCTTATCGGCTATGAAATTCCCTTCAGCGTGAGCGCCAACACACTGATGACTCAATGTGTGAATAATATGAGCCTGTGGCAAGTAGTCTTTCAGCTTTGCCACTTGTTCCCAAAGCAGCTGGTGCTTGATTGTGCAACCCTTGGTATCTTGAAATCCATTTTGGCCCCAGTAGTGAAGATATTCATTATAGGACTGGATATAGTAGTATGAATTGCACACTATAAACGTGGGGAATTCAGGATCTGTAATTTGTAGGGCCATTATCAGAGCTTTTAGTTCTGCCAACTGCACTGTACAGTACCCAGGGGACTTGGTGCATGTTTTTTCAGGATGAAACTTCCCACCATGCATGCACACCTTTATCATTACACATGCCACTGAATATTGGTGTTGTGTCCCTATGGCAGGCTGAGCAGATCCATTGGTATAAATGATATATTCATATCGATCTAGAGGCATTATTTCATTTGGCAGAGGATATTCTTGTTCATACTGCAAACATGCTTGGTTTTGTAGTGTAGAATGGAATCTGTAATCTTACATCTGTTGCAGTGAGAGAGTTAGCCCATTGAATCAATTGCGGATGTAATGCTTTGATATTTGGAATACTTGCTTTTGTAACAGCCTGTAAGGTCAGTACTGGGGTAACAGCAATTATTTTGCTTACCCTGAGGCAGTGCTCTCTCTTTCACTACAGCAGTCTGTACCGCTGTGAGAATTTTCTCAGTGGGTGCAAAACACATTTCAGCGTTGCTGTACAAATGTGATTTGTATACATTGGGTACAGTATCACCTTCATTTAAAGTAATATAGGTGTACCCGGGGTGCCCAGCGGCTACGCGGGTCACCAGGTTAGTTGTATTTACACGTGTGCAAATGTTTGGAAGCTATCATATCAGCTTGCACAGAACGTAAAATGTTTGTGTGTTCTTGTGTCCAGTGATTGATTGAAAAATCACTGCTAATTAAATCCTAGAATGGTTTTACTCACTCTGCGTACTCAAAATGTATGTTCTGCCAACATTTTAAAATCCTAAAATGATTTGTAAGGTTGGAGTAGTGCGTATTTTTCTGAAAAATGTGCTACCAGGCTTTTGCCTTCACTCGACAGCTCATATCCCAGAAACAGGACATTGAGTTGGAAAATATATATATTTTTTTATTGAATTTGTAACCCAGGTGAGCAAGCCCCAGAATTATGTGGTACACTCTGCCCAAGTTTTCCATTCATTCATGGTCCATCAGATAGATGTCATCTACATAGAACAATGCCTCCTCATTAAAATTTTGAAGTGACTCTGTTACCCTGGCTAAAAACAGCCCAGGGCTATTCGTATATCCTTGAGGTAAAAGGCAAAATTGATGCTCTGAACCAAGCGTGGAAAATGCTGTCCAATATCTGCTATTAGGCGCTATATTCTGTCAGAAAAAATCATTTGAGATGTCTAGTGTTGTGTTGTACAATATTATTCATCAGTGTGGCACTATGTGCATTTTGTACTGCTAATGTGCATGTGGAAGTGTTCAAGTGTCTGTAATCTAAGACTAGACGATACGAATTGTCTGGTTTCATTACAGGAACCAAGAGATTATTATTGGCCGAGGTGTAATTTTCTATTACACCCTGGTATTTTCAAGTTGTTCTATGATTTCCCTAACTTGTTTTTTAGCTTAATTTTTTATATTGGGTACTGTCTCTGGGGTTGAGGAGTTGATTTTAATGGGATCTCGTGATGAGGAGACTCATGATCCCACCAACATGATTGCAGTAAAGTGCAGGAGCCAGCGCTAATGCCCACTCCTGCACGTATGAATGTTTAACCGATTCTGGAATGAGGTCAGAGAAAGCAGGTAAAATAACTGTTTCTCACAGTGGACACTCCATCAGGAACTCAGGTGGCCAATCCTTTTCAGGAAAAGAATGTCATAACCGTGGGTCAGGTTCTCCCAAAAGAGAGCCTTGATGTTCCTGGGTATATCCTCCTCCATTTGGAGCATTTTTTTGTTGAAACGATGTCGGACACTTCCCTTTTATCAGATGTTTCCACCAAGATATGCTTATTCAGTGCTACTATCACTATATAATCCATCAGGTTCCTGTGAGCTATTGTGATTTCTGCCACACTGTCCAGCATTGTCACTGCCCACTCCCCGTTCAGAAGCAAAGTCCTCAGGATTCTTGGCATGTCTTTCTTTGATCCCTGCTACTTTCCTCTTTTTGAATTGAGGTTTTTGAATCTTTTTTTTGTCTTCTTTAAGGATGTAATCTGAAGTGTGATGCGTTTCCCTTTTTGGCATCACACGCTCTTCTGATCTGCGCTATGACCGTCCACCTCTCTCTGAACGTGTCTCAGTTGAATCTGGAAAGGAACGAGAGGAATGTGTATCAGTATCCTGATACCTGTCAGGTTATCTAATATTATCATGGTTTCCTAAATTATATTTTTTGTCAGTGGATTCCTGCCGAGGAGACCCACCCCGTGATTGTGTGTTATTTTGTTAATCATTTTTTTGTTTATTGTACCATTTCTTCTTGGAAGAATCAGGTGCTTACTTAGAGTTAACCTTTTCAGAATTACTCTTAACCTGTGGTTTCCCAGGGCTGACTCCCAAATGATCTCTGTCTAGCATAGCATAAGTTTCTTCGATAATTCTAGGCAATTCCCGCTGTGCAGGAGTGAACTAACCTCAGGCATTGGTGTATAGCCAATGCTGCTGCTTCCCCTTTTATGTTACTTAACTGCAAATCAGTGTGCCACGGCAAAATTGCCCATAAGTTTCATCCCCAAGTCTAGGGCAGGACCTGCCCTGTACTCATTCTGTACGTGTTTCAGTACATCAGGTAGAACTTCTATTGAAAGGGTACCATGAGTTCTGGTGTAGAATGCAGCGAAGACTGTACCCTAAGTGCCACAATCTTCCACCTACTGAACCATCCCCATTGACAAGCATATTGTTAATATTCTGTGTTTATGCTGCAGTCCGTATGGGAAAAAACCACTTCAAGTTGGCTGTTTTCTGTGCTATCCAGAACAGAATTAGCTCCAGACTGCTGGGAACCTTTCCCATAATGGCGTTCAGTGTTTGAGGGCTAATACATGTAGCAGTAAATTGAGGTTGTGAAGCTTGAGCCTTCCATGCATTATTTACTGTCAGTGTTCGCATAACGTATTGTGTTAGGTTTCTTTAAAGTTTTACAAAATCTTCGTAGAGTGTTGTTATTTCTGCTACATCTAAATTAATAAGATTAAGGTGCAGTGTATAAGCAGCTAGGACTGGCCAAGTAGTTCCTTCTTTATTGAGCAGACCGAATGTCAAATTTTCTACTGTATGTGGGAGGGTGCGTTTAAACCAATTTATGTGTTCATGGTAATTTAACGGAATTTCTATAGCCACATATGGAAAGTATTCCTCTAGTGTTTCATCTTCAATGTAAGTGTGAAACAGTTTTGTGCAAGCATCCACAGGTGGGAATGTAACCCAAGAGTAGAATACCTCTGTTCTGAATGCTTTGTGTGCCTCAACCATGAAGGTAATGCCACCATCCATTGCTGGTAGGAAATACTGTAGTAATTTCATAGTAACTGCATGTCGGCAATTTTCTGTAATATTTAGTCTAGCTACTTGTTCTGCAACGTTATATGCTTGTTCAGTCATTGTTTTAAAGAAAAAAGAAATCAATGAAAGGAAATTAATGGAGATAGGATTAGCAAAATGTGTTCCTACATGCTTGAATAACCTGCCGCCAATACATAGAGTATAATTACTCAGCTGAGGCTTCCCTTTCCACCACGGATGTCTCCAGTATAGAGGTGAGTAGGGATCTCTGATAAAGTACAACTGAACTACTCGGAAAAGACTGTTAAATAAGAGCCCACCCAACCAACATTGATGGCGCCATGTTGTGTAGTTCCCACTAATCCGTAGGACCAGCGCATTTGATTGGACAACATACACTTTGGTTGAGGTGCATAGACTGATTCTGGGCGCCCAACAGGATATGTTGGCCTATAGACCAGCTAGCTTACAGTGCCACTGTAAGCCCCCCCCACACCCTTACTAGGGAGCAAATGGTTTCTGGCTACCCCTGAATATGACAACCCTCACCCCTCAGGAATCATGGAAACAGATCCAAACCTTTCATTCAGTCACTCGTGCTTACGTGTGCTCAGAGAAAATATACAGAATGCACAGTGGGATGTTTTCAATATATTTATTTAACAAACATTTTTCTTGTATAGAATACATGTGCTGCGATAATCAGTAGATATAAGCAAATGAAAGTGGTTACTAGCACCAAACGTGTAAATAGTAGGTACGGCGCTACCATGGTGCTAAACAGTGTATATATGCAGGCATTTAAACAAGCCAGTAATCAGGAGTACTCTTGATATACAAAACCCTACTCTAAGTGTACCTAGAGAGTGTGTGAGTGTAAAGCCAAGAGTCTCCCCAAGGTACATTCAAACCTATTACCTTTTGGAGAGAATGAAGGATCACGGAGATGTCAGACCGTTGCGTGGTGAAGTTTCAGCATGCAGGGACCCTCAGTGTCGGCTGAAGTGCCTCCTCTGCTAATCTATTGGGATGCTCATTATTTATAATAGAAAGCAGCCTTGCGATGTACGTTGTAAATTAGCGATGTTATGGATATGTAGTTAGCTCTGTCGCTCATGGAGGAAGATAGAGCGACATTTATAAATAGTGCATAAAGATGCTTTGTATATGATGTTCGAGGCATCGTGATAATGTTGTGTGAAGCCAGATGTGTAAACAAAATGGTTTCAGAGAAACTAATCTAACATTGTTGTGCATGCAAATATGTGCAAAAGTTCATGGCAGAAATGTTATTGTGAAAAAGAGGACAATCTAAGGAATGAGCAGCTTCGCTACATGAGCCTAACCTGGGAACATAACAGGTTGTTCTCTCAACAGCATTTCCGCAAACAATTACATCAAATGTAGAGATAAGTAGAGTTGATGTTTTCTCATGACTCTGATATAAATGAAAATTGAAGATGGCTCACTTGTAAATAATTTGCAAGTCTGGTTAGGCACAGAGATAGTTGTCATTGAATTAGAGTGTCATCCAGGGGCAGGCCAGCTCATAGCCTAAATATGTTATGTCCTGAGATGCAGTGGCGTGAATTCACAAGCGACCAAGAAGAAAGTAGGTTTGATGAAGAAAATGTATTGTCAATATACAGGACATCATATGGCAACCCTCGGTGACAATTGCAAGCTCCAGCCAGAACTGGTTTTGCCTTGAATTCTCACCAAGAACCGCCAGCACTGAGAGCACCAACATTAAAGTCACATTAAAGCGAATAAACACAGCATAAACGTTTTTGAATGTATTAATGAATGAAACATTAATTTGTATTAATATATAATTAAATTAATTTTAGCTAATTTTAAAACATCATGTTTGAACAAATTCATTGATTATTTAAAAAACATTTTATTACTTTAGGTGGGAATTTATTTTAGAATTCAAATGTAATTTAATTACTATTTTATAATAATTAAATATTTAATTAAAAATTAAGTTAATAGAGCTATAGCATTTTTCATATTTTGTTCTGCATAAAATAAATATACAATTAACTTCCTTAATATTTAACAAAAAATAAACATGTATATAAAAATTATTTTGCTGTTTTTGGCTTGTTACCCCAAAACCCTTTTTTGGATTTGTTTTTTGAAGTGAACCCTGAACCCTCCTTTTTTTGTTCTGTTTTGAGGGTAGACCCCTAATGTCCCCTTTTGTTATCTAACAAACCCTTTACCTGTCCCACCCTATAACCCTATCTTCACATTTATTCCTGTTTATCTCTATCTACCCCTTTTTTCTTTAAAATAACATTAAAACTATGTTATTCAGAAAAAGTAATACTTATAGTACTGTTTGGTAAAGGTTACCATGTAAAATTAAAAACCCATTAGAATCACTTACCTCTGGTAAATACTGAGAAGTAAATGTCATGCGGGGTAAAAACTATGGAGTAAAGTAGTAAAGTCACTCAAAGGTGTAAGAGTAAACTTACATGTGTAATTTACTCAAGTATAAGTCATCTATGAGAATACTTCAACTAGTATTTAGATTGTGTGCTTTTGAGTCTCTGAAAGGGACAGTGAGGCAGTAATTTTTAACTAAAAGTCAATAGATTAATTTTGAGTTCATACTGCACAATATGTAACTATAATGTGGTAGATGGAGTATAGTCATCATAATGAGCACAATCTCGTGGGAGTAGGACTTAGGGCATCCGCTGCCTCCCAAATAGTGGCAAAGGGTGCTAATATATCCAGTAAGGGCTCTCACAATGCCCTTTTTCAATATATTCAATACAACATTCTCGACAGGGACTATCTGCACAATATCGGCCACTGTCCACCTGCCCCCATTGCCCTGCTCTCGGAGCAGACAACTTTCAATGTTTTGGGACTGTCCCCTGGTGTCAGCATTTAGAGATGCCACTTGAGCTCAACTTTTGTGAGTGATGAGCCAACAAGAACTGAGCACTGTGGACAGTTGCGTCTTGGGTCTTTATAAGCGGCATCGGGTGGGAGGAGCAACCGATCAATTCATAAATCTGGCAGTAGTCTTGGCTAGAAGTGTGATTAAGATGTGCTGGAAGGAGGCAACATGCCCAGGGATTATACATCGGCAGGCCCAAATGGTTAAATGGGTAGAGTTGGAATCTGTGGAATTGAGGCAGAAGGAAATGTGTTGTTTGCATAGGCATAGTGGTGGAATGGGACAATCTTATTTATGTACCCCAGACTCACCCAGGTGGGGCTACCCAGCCACTGTACCCAAGATGGGGCCTCCCCCTAAGGCCCCCATTTGGTGCTAAGGGCACAGAGCGGGGGTGTCCCCTAAATCATACTTTAATTCCTTCCTTTCAGGGGTGCATCGCGCTCACCTGTGGTACCATTGATCGATACATAATTCATATTATGCAGACCCACATCAGGGATATTGGCTCAAAGTTGTTGTTTATTGGTATTATTTTTCTTATATGTTATGACATCTTCATCCTGAGTATACTTATGTTGCACAACACTCTTCCCTTATTTGGAGACTCTATGATGAACAGTATGAGACCGTACACAATTACAGAGTGTCTTGTGTTTATTGTGATGTCACAAAAAACTCAATAAAGATGGTATTAAAATAATTGTAAGCACAATCTCCACAGAAAATCAAAGTCTTACTTAAGGTGAGAACAAAATCAAATCCTTCAGGGAAATTGTTTTTTTAATGAAATGAGTGTCAGGGTTACAGTCATCCAAATATTCCATACTCATTGGAAATAACACTCACCTTATTACTGTGCAAGGTAATAAAGCTCCTCATGATGTTTTGCCAGGGAACAATAGCCCTCTGAAAATTGGGTCGAGATCACGCGCACAGGTTTCTCAGGTACAAAGTACAGCTTCACAATCATGTACAGCATATTAAAGCCTGTATAATAGAGGGCTGCTAAAATACAAATTTGCGTGTGTTGTTGTGACATAAATCTCATCAGGCCCTATTTTTAACATGTAAGTGTTTGTGGCATGCTATATGAGTATGTCAAGAAAGTAATATTTTAAATATTCTGCCTCTTCATTGTATAATTTGAAGCTCACATAAAATGTGTGTTCAGTGCTATTGGTCATTTTTGCCATAATTTCATGTATCCCAAAGCCACACAGGAGCTGTATTTAAAAACCTCTTTCTTCCTCAGCATACACTCACACGCTGTGCATTACATCATACTGTTGGTTTTGTATGGATAAAGGGAGGGAAAGAAAATAAATATAATTATTTTAATGATAGTTAATTATTATGAATAATGTAATAAATATTTAATTATGTAAAATGTGTAAATTGTATCATTTTAAGAATTCATTTTAGGTACGTGGTGTGTAGTTTGTAGACATATAGGGTAGAATGGTATTTAAGAGATAACTTAAAAAATAGTACTTTTTTAAATTATGTTATTTATTATTGTATGTGTTAATTGTGTTGTGCTTTTTAAATGTAAGATTGTAAATATTGGCTGTTATGATTTTGTGAATACAGGGCCTGATTACAAGTGTGGTAGTTTTCTGACTGTCGCTCTTGCGGTGGCGCAGCAGTGAACCGCTGCCTGTAGCAGGGAACCACTGTTCCTATACGCTGGCGCGGCGGAGGCCCAATGTAATATGCTGAGTGTTACTGGCGCAGTCACGCCAAGCATATTACGAGTTCCTCAATTTCATGGCGAGCTCCCCACCATGAAAAGCCAGGGGTTGAAAGAACAAAGGGGGCCTTATAGGGCCCCCATGCTCCCCCTGCCATGAGGATGAATTCAAGGGGCCCCCAGTCTGCTTGGACCCCCAGTTCCAGCACAGCATGGACGTCAACATCCATGCTGTGCTGGAACATTTTTGCCAATCCCATTGGGGGGCCTGTTTTTCTGGCACCCCCATGGAAAGCCAAAAAGACCATCTGCCTGCATGAGTTGAACTCGAAATAAGGTTGACGGCCCTTGCACGGCTTTGGCGCAGCCGTGCCGGCAAAGAGCCGGCGCAACAGCACCAATGTCGCAATCAGACACATAGTTTGGTACTTTAATTATAATAATATCTGTAGTAATTTTATGAAATGCATTAAAAATTTAAATGCATATTTAATCAGTATATTTAAAAAAACCGATAATTCGATTTTTTATATTTAAATATTTATACTTTTGATCACCTGCTTATATAATCACATGTAAAGCTCTCCAATGTGGAGGAGTGTGGCTCAATGGTTGGAGCGGCAGACCCTGAAGCAGAGTTCTGGCCAGGGACCAGGGTTCGATTCCCGCCTCAGCGGGGCTCGGGCTCAATTTCCTCGGACCTGTCTATTCTCGCCTCGGTGCCTCTTCTAATCACAGGCCCCACGCTGCAACTCTGGGCAATAGCTTGCTTAACCTCCACACCGGCCCCAACAGCGCTAAGGATGCCTGGCTTCACCCTGGGGGTGCCCAGGAGTGGACACTTCACAGGGAAAGCCAGGAGGGGTTCCACAGCAGTATGAGTATCAGCGCCAGGAAACCGCAAAAAGGCGACACCGCAAGGTGGCCGTCTGGTGACAGTGTGCTCTATAAGTACCTTGACATTTACATTTACATCACCTCCCTGAAAGCCCGAGGGTCATCGCACACAGATCTGGGCTACCCTCTGTTAGACAAGCAGAGGACCTTTTGCTTTGGCCAATTAGAAATGCTATCACCAAATTATCAGCTGCGCCTTATTCATTTCCAGTACATTCATAGATTATATCACACACCAGTACAACTTTACAAAATGTGGGTCGTCTCTGATTCCCAATGTTTGAACTGCCACGCACCACTTGCTACTTTTGTCCATTCGACATGGGATTGCTCAAAAGTAGCAGAGTTCTGGAGAGCAGTATATACTATTATACATGAAGTCACCGGTTTTTCGGTCCCTTACACCACTGTGGTTGGTTTGCTCAGCTACGTAAAGGAGCAACCAGTGCAGAATGCCTGCTTATGGCCATGTTGCTTCTCTTGGCTAAACACAAGGTAGTCATTCATTGGTGCAGGAGGCTAGCACCGAACACCCAACCATGGCTCAATAATGTGTCCTATTGTCAGGATCAGCTGACAATCTACTGGGAACTTATGCCCATCAGATCTCAACCTAAAAACATATGGGAGCCCTTCACTGCTTACCTCTGGCAGCATCACTCTGAATCGCAAGGGCCTGCGGGAATCCAGACGACTTCATGAGCCCAACGGCTGCATGTGGGTTACCCTGATTTAATGATACACTACCTATGTTTTTATGTGCAAGTAAAAAACTGTACCAACTTCCTCTTGCCATTGTCCTGTCGACTGTGGATATCTGGGGAGTCCTATGCGATATTGGTGGCTCTCCCACATGGATAATGAACAGGGAGCAGTTGGGCGTAGGATGTGTCTATCCTTCAATAAGGATAGTCCAGCCTCACTTTCTCCCGCTTCTCACAAAAAAACGGCATAGCACCAAGTCCAAGTGCTCATTAAATGTTATTACATTTTAAAGTGTCATCGCAACACCTCATATGGCAAGTCTATGTGTTTCGGCTCACGCCTTTAGCCTTCATTATATATATATGTATATAGTATTATTCGTATATGTTTCTGATTATTTTTTTTGCAGTGAATTAGTCTGTTCTAATGCTGCAGAGAGTTCAGTGTTAGTAGTACATTTATCCCCTTGCAATCCAACACTTTCCCTACTGTTGCACTGACTGGAGTGGGAATAGTAAATTTTACCCCTCCGAAATCCAACACTTTCCAGTCCAGCATTTTGCCTACTGTTGTATAAATTGGGAATAGTATATTATTATTTGAAATATTTTATAGTTTACTTTATATTGTTTAAACTTATATTATTGTGTTTTTGTGAATTTAAAATTGTAATATTTATAATTTTTTATGTTTTTAATATGTGATATATTTTTGGTAAATCATAATTTTTGATCATGTTTACTTTTTTATTTATAATTAAACTGGTTTCCTTTTTTAAAAAATTATGCTATTGTGTATATATTTATTTATCTGTTATATTAGTACATTTAAAAAAATTCTTACATTATAATAAAAAAAATAATTTTTTGTTTAATAATATTTTTTACTAAATATATGTCAATTAATATATATCAATATATGTTTGTTTTATTTGTGAAAATAAGTATAATTGTTATATTTGTTTTAAAATCAATAACATACATTTAATTGTTATTATATTATTGCAAGACCTCTGACCTCTTGGTCAGGGAAACTGCTCCCCTTCACGCAGGTCCGTTGTTGCACTGCTACCTCATGCCTGTCTGTGCCTCATTGTGCCTTTTTGTGCCTTCTTCTCTCCTGTGCCTTTTCTGTGTCTCTGTCTCTCTCTGCCTTTTTTGTGCCTCTGCCTTTTGTCTGTCTGTGCCTTGTTGTTAGTTTTCTCTCCTTGCGCCTTCTCTATGCCTCCTTGTCTCTCTCTGCCTTTTTTGTGCCTCTTTGCCTGTCTCTGCCTTTTTTCGTGCCTTTCTTTTCTCTCTTTGTGCCTCTTTTCACTTTCTTTTCTCACTTTGCCCTCTTTGCCGTTTCGCTCCCTTCCCCGCTGCTGCTGCCACTTCAGCCTCTTCCCCCCTGCATGTTCCCATTCCCTCCCCCTGACCCCTACTTAATGGCGGCCTCTGCATGACAGGGTGAGCATGACCTCTGACCTCTTGGTCAGGGACACTGCTCTCACCTTCCACAGCTCCGTCATTGCGCTGCTGCCTCTTGTCTGTTTGTGCCTCGTTGTGACTTGTTGTGCCTTCTTCTTTCCTGTGCCTTCCCTGTGCCTCTTTGTCTCTCTCTGCCTTTTTTGTGCCTCTGCCTTTTGTCTGCCAGTGCCTCGTTGTGCCTTCTTCTCTCGTTGTGCCTTCTCTGTGACTCATTGTCTCTCTCTGCCTCTTTTGTGCATCTTTGCCTCTCTCTACCTTTTTTGTTCCTTTCTTGTCTCTCTTTGTGACTCTTTTCACTGTCTTTGCCCACTTTGCCGTTTCGCTCCCTTCCCCACCGCTGCTGCCTCCGTGGCCCTTCCCCCCTGTGTGTTCCCGCCTCCTAGCTGCTCTCCCTTCCCCTACCCTTACTTAACGTTGGCCGCTGTGCATCCGAGTGCAGCAGACACGTCGCTTAGGTGCCAAAGGGACGGTAAAGGCAAGCCCATCTGTGCCCTCCACGCACTTAACCCCGGAAGAAACAACAACTGCTAGCTGTCAAGGCCGAACACCACCAAAGGCCAGTTCTCTTGCCAACACTGCCGCCGCACGTTCACCCACCTCCTGACCCCCACTGCTACCTCCAACCCACCGGTCTCCAGTGAGCCCAAACCCCTGAGCTACATTCTCCTCAATGTATGCTCACTCCACAGACACGCAGTAGAAATCTGGTACCTCCTCAACACCCTATCGCCCAACGTCTCTTTCCTCACTGAGATCTGGACCAACGCCAGCTCTGCGCCCAACATCGCACACGACATCCGCGACGAGTACAAGATCCAGAGGAAGGACTGCCCCTACGACCCTGGAGGTGGACTCACCATCGTACACAAAAACTCCCTCCGACTCACTACAGCTAGCATGAATGACTCTGTGTTGCGCCCCACGCCCTCACCCTCCACAGACTTGGAGACCTGAATTTCCACCTCACAAAAATGAGTGATCCCAACTCCCCCACAATCCTGTACAACCTCACCAACTTCAGACTGAAACAGCTCATCACCACCCCCACCCACAAGGCAGGACACACCCTCGACCCCTTCTTCGCAGGAGGAAACCACATTTGCTTCAGCCACGCAACCCCTCTAGATGCACCACCACTGCATCCACTTTTCCTTTTTGAAATCAACCACACACAAGTCCACACCACACCCCCGTACAGGAACTGGAGCAAGATCACCCACGAGCACCTCAAATCAGCCCTCAACCATGCTCCTCCACCCACCATGACCAACGCCATCTCTGCAGCCAACAACTCCACAGACGGATCACTGACTGTTCAAACACGCTAGCCCCCTCCAGAACTCCAACAGACAATGCACCACGAAAGCCACTTGGTTCACCACCGACCACAGAGAATCCAAGCTCACATGCTGATTACTTGAGCAAGCATGGAGGAACAGCAAAACCTCAGAAGCACTTACCGCCTACAAGACTGCCATGACACAACACCACCAACTCATCAGATCCACAAAGAGGAACTTCATCCAGGAGAGAATCCTCTCCAACTCCTGCAACTCTAAAGAACTCTTTAGCATCATACAAGAATTCACCAAACCTCCCAGCGAAACCTCTGATGTCCCTCCCTCCCAGGACCTCTGCAGCAAACTAGGCTCCTACTTCCATCACAAGATCAGGACTTTCTACGACAACTTCGACAAACGGAACCAGGGAATCGACACTGCACCTACCACCGGCAATGCCACCCAGCCTACCATCACTGCCTGGACTCCTGTCACCACGAAAGACAGTGCTAAGACCATGAGGAGCAAACGCTCAGGAGTCCCCACTGACCCTTGCCCACCGCACATCTTCCACAGAGCTGCCTCCGCCATAGTACCCGAACTACGATGTACTATCAACTGCACCCTTGAAACAGCCACGTTCCCTGATTACTGGAAACGTGCAGAATTCAAGCTCCTCCTCAAAAAGCCCTCTGCAGACCAAACGAACCTCAAGAACTACAGACCCATCTCTCTTCTCCCCTTCACAGCCAAAGTCACCAAGAAGATCGTCAACAACCAGCTCACGAACTTCATAGAATCCAACTCGATCCTCGACACATCTGGATTCCGAAGCAACCACAGCACTGAGACTGCCCTCCTAGCCACCACGGACGACATCTGCACTCTCCTCAACCAAAGCCACATGGCTGCCCACATCCTACTAGACCTCTCAGCAGCCTTCCACACCATCTCCCACCACACACTAACCATCAGACTCCATGAAGCCGGCGTTCAGGGAACTTCCCTAGGCTGTATCCCCTCATTCCTCACCAGCATCAGACTCCCGCCCTTTCTTTCCAAACCGACAGAGATCAGCTGCGGAGTACCCCAAGGATCCTCACTCAGCCCCATGCTCTTCTACATCTACATGGCCCCCTCACTACCATCATCAGAAAACACGGACTCAGTATAGTACCCTATGCCGAAGACACCTAGCTCATCCTCTCCCTCACCAAGGAACCTGACATCACCAGACACAGTTTCCAAGAAGGAATGAAGGACGTCGCATCCTGGATGAGCAGCAGCTGCCTGAAGCTCAACTCGGAGAAAACAGAAGTCCTCGTCCTCAGATCCACCCCATCACATGGGACAACACCTGGTGGCCCACTGCCCTCGGCAACCCCCCACACCCACGGACCATGCCCATAACCTCAGCATCATACTCGACTCCTACTTGACTTGAAAACCATTGTCATTCAGGATATAAACTGAACCAGTAGAAAGAGAACAGAAACTGTAGACATTATTCCTATCATCACATACCAGTCAATCCATGTAGTGATGTAATGTATGACAGATGTGATATGTAAACAGCTTGTTATAATGAACAATAATAATTTTAAAAAATCATATTCGACTCCTCCCTCACCATGAACCAACAGGTCAATGCCGTATCTTCCATGTGCTTTATTACCCTCCGCATTCTCCACAAGACCTTCAAATGGATCCCCCCAAATCCAGAAAGACTGTCAACCACACACTCATAACCAGCAGACTGGACTGCAGGATTGCTTTCTATGCTGGAATCAACAAATCTCTACTCCTCAAACTCCAGACCAACTAGAATGCCACAGCCAGACTCTTCCTCTGCACCCAACGACAAGACCACATCACCCAGCACCTATGAGACCACCACTGGCTCCCTGTCGAAAAGAGAGGGACCTTCAAGCTGCTCACTCATGCCTACAAATCCCTTCACAACACCGGACCCCAATACCTCAATGAAAGTATCCCCTTCTACGCACCCAAGAGAAACCTCCACTCCGCCGACCTTGCCCTGGCCGAAATACCATGCATCCGCAGAGCCAGAACAGGAGGAATAGCCTTCTCCTACATCGTGGCCAAGACCTGCAACAAAACCCCCTCAGTGCCTTGAGACCCTCACAGGTGAGTAGTGCACTTCACAAATCCCTGATTGATTGATTGAATATATTTAATGCTTGCTATTTAAATTTATATATATTTAAAAAACAATATTTTAGACAGCGATTTTAGCGACAACTATATTTTTTCGATATTTTTATTTACATGCTAACTATATAATGATAATATTTTTGGCATCATTATGCCACAATATTTTTGTATGACACGAATTTTAGGTTTGTTATTTTTTCAGTGAACTGTATTTACTTAACCACGCAAAGGTACGCAAAATGACTTTGCATTGTGCGGTAAATACGGAAAATGATTTTTATCTTTTCTGCACCACTAGAGTGGCACAACCCAGACGCAAAATCATAGTAAATCTGAGTCTATATCGTTTGCATCACACATGCATCAAAATAGGCCCAGCTTAAACAGACATTTTTTAGGAGCTGTGTGCTAAATGAATGGAGATAGTCCATTGTCCAGGATAGGTGTGCCTGTAGAGGGAGCACCAACAAACAAACAAAATAAGTGCCAAGTGACAGTGCAGTATTTCAGTTGGTTAATGTACCTATCACAGAGATCCTAAAGCATCTCAAATTTAGGGAAGATCAATAACACAGATTAAATTGGTCTCAGTAGCAGCATAAGAAAACACCATGGCCTTCATAGTAAGACCCTTGGCGATCCTAATTCAGGTGTGTTATATCTGGGGGGCTCTAGTTGGCAGAGGTAGGTACCACTGTCCAAATAGGGAATGCTTCTAGTCAGGGTAAGGGGGGTACACTCTTTAGATAACCCCTGCTCACCCCCTTGGTAGCATGGCACATGCAGACAGGCTTATCAAAGGCAATGTGTAAAGTATTTGTACCAACACTCACAGTAACACAGTGAAAACACCGCAAATGAACTTTAGAAGAAATAAAAGCATTTAATCTAAACTAAACAAGACCAAAACGACAAAAATCCAACATACACAGTCTAAGAATATGATTTTTAAAGAGTTCTAGGGTTTGTGTCAAAATAATCCACAGTTGCGTCACGTTTAGCCCAAAGTACCTGTACACGCGACAAAAGTTCCAAATGGAAGCTGCAGCGTTGAAAAACAAGCGATGCGTCACTCCTGAGACCCTGGGGAGGCGATGCGACAGCCCCGCTGCACGCAGCGGACATGTTGCGATGAATGCGGTCTGTATGGGGAGAGAGGCGATACCTTGTGTGGATTCCGGCGCGCAGCCTCGGTAGGAAGCGTCTCGCACAGGCACGATGCGACGATCTTCTGGACGGCGACGATCTCAGGTGCGGCGGCGATGCGCGGCGCAGTGCTGATCTTCTCCTCTTGCGGCCCCTCGATGCGATGGCTCTGCGACGATGTTTGCAGCGACGTGATGAGATCCGCAAGCAAGCGATGCGACAATCTCACCCAGAGACGACAGGCTCTGCGACGATAATCGCAGCGACAGGAATCTTCCTGCACCAGGGCGATGCGCTCCGCAAGCGAACGATGTGTCGGCTCTTGCAGCGGCAACAGGCGCTGCGACGATCTTTGCGGCAACGGGAATTTTCTCGCACTGTCAACGATGCGCTCCGCAAGCGAGGGGTGCGTGAAACTTGTAGATCTTCTTCTTTTCTTCTTGTCCAGCTCCCCAAACAGCAGGCACAACTTCTAGAGGCCCCACAATTGGATCAAGCAATCTAGGAAGGGCAGAACTCAGTCAGCAGAGTTCAGGGGGGAAGCTAGGTGTGAAGTCCTTTTGTTCCTGGGACTTCTTAACAGGAGGCCAACTCTCCTCAGGCCCTTGGAGATCTCTTCAAGCAAGGGGACATAGCAACAGCAAAGTCCTTCCCCTCTCCTGGGCAGCAAAGCAACTGCAGGTCAGCCCACAAACACACAGCAGGACAGTCCTTTCTCTTCAGTCTTCCAGCTTTCTCCTTGGCAGAGGTTCCTTCTTTATTCCAGGATGATCTAATTTCTTGGGATCAGGGTCCCAATATTTATACCCCAAAATCCTTTGTCCTCTGAGGGCAGAGGGGCCTTTACCCAGTCCAAACCAGTCCTTTCACAGTGCAGGGCAGAAACATCAGACGCCCCACAGGAGGTGGAGCCAGCATTGTGGAGGGAAAGCACAGCCCTGGAGCACTTTGTTGACATGATTCCTTCTCTCCTTTCACAGTGCAGGGCAGAGACATCAGGCGCACCACAGGGGGTGGAGCCAGCACTGTGGGAGGCAGACACTGTCCTATTCAGGTCCCAGGTGCATCTCCTCCCTCCCATCTAGATGCAGATCTCTCTATTCAGCCCTGTGCTGACTCACTCCCCTGGAATTCCACAGCCCCTGTCACTCAAAACTCCAGACAAGGAGTACACAGCCTAGCAAAGGCAGGTTTGGATGGTGAGACAAGAAAATACCTATTTTCTAAAAGTGGTATTTTCAAACACAGAATGTTAAAACCAACTTCACTAAAAGATGTATTTTATCATTCTGAGTTCAGGCACTACTAAACCCGAATTTCTACCATGTTCCCTGAGTCAGTTTAGGATTATAAAATGTAATAATCAAACTGCCCATTCTGGCCTATGGAGAACAGCTAGCCTTGCAATAGTGAAAAACGAAAATGGCTGTAATTCACTATTAGGACATGCCACACACATCAGGGCTTGTCCTACCTTATACTTACAAAGCACCCTGCCCTTGGGCCTACCATGGGGTGAATTATATGAAACAAAGGGAAGGTTTAGGGACTGGTAAGTGGGTGCACTTACCCAGTCGACATGGCAGTGCGAGACTGCACACAGGCTCTGCAATGGCAGGCCTTAGACCATTTTACAAGGCTGCTTCTGTTTATTGGCACAACTGGTGCTGCAAGCCCACCAGCAGCATTTGGATTTACAAGCCCTGGGCACTCCTGGTGCACTGTACTAGGGTCTGACAGGTAAACCAAACCAGCCAATCATGGAATCACTAATCCATACATCAATTTATAATAGGGAGAGCATATGCACTTTAGCACTGATCAGCAGTGGTAAAGTGCCCAGAGTCATAAAATAGCCAACAACAGGTCAGAATAAATATAGGAGGAAGGCAAATAGTTCAGGGATGACCCTGGAAAAAGGGCCATTTCCAACAAGGTGCAAAGAGGTATTTGTACCCAAAATGGAGATACAAGTGATGTACAATCACTGCTCTGACCTCTTGGTGTTTCTCTCCACACATTTTGACAGGTAACGCCTTCTGAAAAATGAGTGGGGAAAACTGCAATTGCCTGGATAATGCAGCTCAGAAAGGGTGAAAACGTTCACTATTTCCATATTATTGCCTATTCTGCCTAGGAGAACTTGGAATGAGAGGGTAATACATAATGTGGAAAAACTGTGGTAATGTTATTGTTTGCAGCTGGTATTACCTCCTGGTATTAGTGAGTATTCTACTAGGAGTGCCTGAATAGAATGTGGAAGTTCGAGAAAGTTAAGAGGAACAGGGTCCCACCAGTGTCTGTCCTTGAAAGTGTATGCTGGTAATAACAAACTACTTGTGATTGATCTTGCAGTGTTTGAGTAAGTCTCACTTTCATATCTGAAAATGCACAGAAGCCTGATTCACACAGGTAAACCTACACTTTTCCATAAGGCTGCCCTGTTTTTGGTATTCACAAACTACGAGGTAATATGAACTCCAGGAATGTGGAGAATCCGCAATCGGGGCATCCTATCTTTTTATGTGCTGCATTCTCAGTCCTGTAGTATTTATATGTCGCTGGCCAGTTCATAATAGCCTTATTCCCCACAACCTGACTGATGATAAGAGCTGGTAATTGTCCCACCCTCTTGTGCCTTTTATCCTGGTGTGGCTCAGACAGTTAAGAGCAGATCTGAAGAGGGCATTTACGAATAGCACAGGCTTTTCTACTTAGCAATTTGGAGAACGTCTACATAATAGGTATTTCAAAAAATGTTATCCAATCTAGTCTACTTTTAAGGTTAGGCAGCAAACTACAGGCGCCGGGAAATTGTCATTTTATATAGCTGAAACATGCACAATAACCGCGTGTGTGCTTTTCAAGACCTACCTGTAAACCACATCTTGTCTAAAGTTGTTTTCAGTTCTCTTTTCAATTATTTCAAAATGCTAGAAAGCGATTTGAGCGGAGCCAAACTTTCTCTGTCAACCTTCAAAGGTCAAACGAGCTGTGACACCGAAAATTCAAATGCAATTAGTTGGAGATTTAGCGGGATTGTGCGCCAATCTTCCAGTAGCTTAGACGTGACACGGTACCTAACCTTTGGCAGTCCCGGGAGGCATGCAGGTAGATGCGAGGATAAATAGCAAAATACACAGAGAACAGTTGCTATTTCTGCAGCCTGCGCGAACAGTAAACACGGCTTCCCATTTTCTTGACATGAAAATGAAACCAGGCTGCCATTTTGCAAAGTTCATCTATTTTAAGCTGAGCTCACGTGGCGTTTGGTTTGAACATGGAGTTTTACACATGCATGGTTTTTAATGGTGCATGTTTTAATAATTATGCTAATTTAGCAGACATATGAAAGGAATCATGCAATAAAAATTGTTGTGCCTGCTAGCAGGTGTACGGGCCCCTTTGCTGGCCTGCTGCCTACCATGGCGCTTGCTTCATTTTATTTTCCTGACTGCTTCTCTAATCAATACGAAACATTAAAGAGAAATATACTAGAAATGAGATATACTTCATGCCAGGCCTCCGCGGTGGACTCCCTCTTCGAGTTGGAAGGTAATATGGCTCCGACAGACACTTGCCTAAATACAGTCTGCAATCAATACCACATTCCCCCTTGACAGAGAGCTGCATTTTTATCTGTTAAATGCGTGAGCTCGGGGCAGCAATGTGTCTGGAGTGGTTTAAATCTGAAAAGTGATGTGCTGCAAAGAAACTTGATTGACATCTTTGTTTATTGAAAAGTATTACACGGACAACAAAACACAGGCCGCCACCGAGCACTCGGCGGCAAAGTGCAGCGGTGTTATTTTTCAATCCTGTGTGTTCTGCCCCTTCGATGCTTGTCTGATGTAATAAACCCTGAGGATATAAAACAAACACGAATTCTCTTTGATGCAGCAGTCACACGACTTGGACCACGGCGATTTTTACTATGGCTCAAGGGAAGAGGATGAAAGAAACTGTACGTGTGATAACCATATTGTTTGGGTCTGTGTGCGAGCATAAATAAAATATTCATCACAATAAAATAAGGCAATTGCAAAGGCGTGTATCTACTCTCTGTGTGCATACGTTTTTGTACTAAATACCAGAACTGATAACATTGCCTGAATAAAAATACAGTAAGTGGAAACCCCTTTTCTTTTCATTTTACATGTTTGTACTTATCGGTGTTGGTGAAAAGGCAGGGTGTAAGCAGTGGCCTATGATGTTGTTACTCTTTTATTCAGGCATATCATATTGGCCACAAACCACAGAGCTTTTCATCTGTTCTTCCTCTTTTTCAGACATAAGCTGCAGCCACGACCTGTCCTTATGGCTGAGGGGCTTTTTCCCGGTAGGAAGAGTGTCAGTCAGGCTGAACAAAGGTCAGCCTGACAGATACTC
Organism: Triturus cristatus; assembly: GCF_964204655.1. Lineage (NCBI taxonomy): Eukaryota > Metazoa > Chordata > Amphibia > Caudata > Salamandridae > Triturus > Triturus cristatus. The sequence continues at coordinate 632,374,937 of NC_140589.1, read as the reverse complement.
TTCCTGCTTAGTCAGGTCAGGCAGCCAGGAGCTAAACATGCACGAAATGCACATGAGTCTGTCTGCCTGAGCTGAACTTTGCCAGGCTAAGGATTTCACCGCCCTATGGGCATGACCTCTTCAGTGCGGCAAAACGGCCTCGAGGCCCTAATTGCCTCAACCTGGGCGCTTCAGTTTTAAGCCCAAAGTGCCCAGGGCAAAGTGTCAATCAGTGACACCTCGTCACAGAGAGGGGTGGGGTCAGCAATCTCACTGAGCCAATCCCACTCTGTAACGAGTGAGGGGCTGCTGCCTTCCCTCATTGGCTGACCCTATTTCAGCCAATGAGGGAAGGCAGTAGTTCTAACACTCCTGGTACCTCCGAGGCTTCCCTCTCTAAAATGAAGGTTGTATTTTTTCATGTTTAGTGTATAAGTATGTATCTGTGTTAGAAATTAGGTCTCAAGTTGGCAGTGGACTGCATCCTGTCCAAGTAGGGACCCTCACTCTAATAAGGGTAAGGAGATCACACAACTAAGATAACCCCTGCCCACCTCCTTGTTAGCTTGGCATGAGCAGTCAGGCTTATATAAGAGGAAATGTGTAAAGCATTTTTACATACACACACAGTAACACAGTGAAAACACTACAGAATGAGTCCTCTCCAGTTCAGAAAAATAACCAATATTTATCTGAAACAAACAAGACCAAACCGACAAAAATCCAACATACACAAGTAAAGATATCACTTTTAAAAGGTTAAGCAAGTTTAGTCCATAGAAATCAATGGATGTGTCCCTTTTAGCACAAACTACCTGGGATGTGTCAAAATTCAAAGATGAAAACAGGTAGAGGGGAGGTGAGATGCCAGAAAAACAAAGCAATGTGTTGGTTACTTACTTCTAGGGGAGGGGATGCGTTGGTTCCTTACTGCCAAGGGAGGTGATGCTTTGGTTCCTTACTGCTGCACAGGGGAGGTGATGCGTCAGTTCTTTACTGTCAGAGGAGGTGATGCATTGGTTCCTTACTGGAAGGGGAGGTGATGCGTTAATCTCTGGATACGAAGTCTCGGTTCCTTACTGCCAGGCACTGTCAATGAAGAAATCGGCACCTAGGGAAGAATGTGTTGAGAATCCCAAAGTACTGTGTCGATGCGGCTGTGGCAAAGCAGGTATTACGGTGATTTCACAGCCGTGAAGCAGGTGATGCATCGATTATTCTGCTGCAAGCAGGAACTGCGTCGGAATCAAAGCGGGTGCCACGGACGTCAGTGACATGGTGCTCGGGACTCGGGCTGTGGTATTTTTTCAGCCGCACTGCAGTCGCTGCATCTATTTATTGGGCGCATCGCGGTGATGCTTTGATTTTTCAGCCGCACCATGGTGTTGCATCGAGAAAACGTCGATGTTTCCTCTTGTATTCCATGTTGAAAAACAATATGGAATCCTTAATGGAGGTGAATTAAATGTTGATCTATTGCAGCATAAGCTGATGTATCGTGACTGTAATGAATGGTTTCTTACTTGTCATCTCCTGGTGAGAGCAGAGTGCATGGTTATCCCTTTTAAATAAACTAAGCATGCAAATGCCCAAATATCCATAGCACAAATCACACACTCACTCACAGACATATATAGGCACTCACACACCCACTCACTGACCCACAGAGGCACTCACTCACCCACTCACACAGGCAGTCACATACCCACTCTCAGACCCACACAGGTATTCACAGATCCACTCACAGACACACACTGGCACACACATACCCTCTCACACATCCACTCACAGACCCACTCACAGACCCAGTCACAGAGCCACACAGACACTCACAGATCCACTTACAGACCCACACAGGAACTCACACACCCACTTACATACCCACACAGGCACTCACACACCCACTCACACACCCATTAAGACACTCACACACCCACTCACAGACCTATACATCCACTCATACACGCAGTCACTGACTCATATAGCCACTCACACATCCCCTCACAAACCCATACAGCTACTCACATATCCACTCACAGACCCATACAGCCACTCACACACCAACTAACACACCCATAGAGCACATAGTACCAAAACAGCAGTAGTAGAGATGGTTGATAATATCAGGCTGGCCCTGGATAAAAGAGAATCAGCTTTGCTGGTTCTTCTGGACCTGTCAGCACATTCGACACCAACTCCCAATGCATTTTAGAACAGCAGCTCTGAGAGTCAGGGGGAAAGCCCTGGACTGGTTCAAAAATTACATAAGGAACCGCTCAGCCACTGTACATATAGATACCCTGGCATCATGCAGTAGGCGAGTAAGCATAGGAGTTCCACAGGAATATATCCTGAGCCCTTTGCTTTTTAACCTCTATGTAACACCTTTGGCCAGGGTAATCAGGTACTATGGTTTTGAGGCCGTGTCATATGCTGATGACACTCAGCTGTTGATTACATTTGGTCCCGACCCTACAGACACAATGATCCGGTTTAAAAACTGTATGATCCACATTAACAACTGGATGTGCAATAACAAACTACAGCTCAACGGTAAGACAGAGATCATCTTGTTTGGCAGTGCTGAAGAGTATTGGTCTAACAATTGGTGGCCCCAGGCATTGGGCCCATGCCCATCCCCTAAACAAGCAGTGCGTAATCTTGGAATAACTATTGACAACAAACTGTCCATGAAAAATCATGTCAATCTTGTATTGGGCACATGCTATGGGATCCTGCAGAAACAACATAAAATCTTCAAATGGTTACCTATTGAATCCAGGAAACCTCTGGTGCAGGGTCTAATTGTAAGCCGTTTGGACTATGGGAATGCCTTCTTAGCTTCCGTAAATGAAGATCTTTTTTCCAAACTGCAGATCCTGCAGAACACTGCTGCCAGACTTATCTTAGGTCCCTCCACTGGCTTCCGGCAAGAAAGAGAGGCCATTTTAAAATCCTATGCCTCACCCATAAGATCATATATGGAACTGGGCCCTGTTATTTAGCGAAAAAGCTCAACAGGTACCAGCCAGGAAGAATGTTAAGATCCAGTTCAAAATCTCTTCTTACCCCACTACGAATTTGCACTGTACGAAGTGGGGGCCGATCCTTCTCCTTTCTTGCCCCCTACCTCTGGAATAAGCTTTCATCTCATCTTCTTTCCATCGTCGATCACAAGCGTTTTCGGAAGGAATTTAAAACGTGGCTATTTGATCAGAAATAACGCTGTCTAGATTTGACCGCCAGTCCACTGGAGTTCCACAAGCACCATGAGACCTTTTTGGTGATCTGTGCACTCAACATGTTCCTTTGACTTTGACTCACCCACCCACTCACACACCCACCGAAACACTCACTCACAGACCCATACAGCCAACCACCCCCCCTCACTGACCCATACAGCTACTCACACACCCACTCTCAAATATGACAGGTTACAGAAAGGATAAAATATTTAAAAAACGTAGACATTCCCTAAAAAAACAAAGGTTGCCGGGACATTATAGCTAGGGAATGGAATTAAAAAAACGTACAAATTAACTGAAAAAAACAAGGGTTGCAGGGACCTTATAGTTTCACTTGTACAAAACCAGTGAAATTCAGCAGTTATAGTTACCTGAACTAACTATAACTTAGGCCTCGGCAAAGCACTGCTTATGACCTCATATATTACATCACTCATGACATGGTCACTGCTGAATGTCAAGGGCTTTGTACAAGTGAAATCTGAGCCTAACTATAACGTCCCCATAACTTTTGTTTGCTTCAGTGAATTTCTAAGATTTGTAAAATCTATTTACTAACTATAATGTCTCTATAACCTATGGTGTTTTTAGTACATTTCAAAGGCTTTTTTTATTTTATTTCCCACCTGTATCCTGTAACCTTTCAGAGTCTGTGTGTGTGTGCCTGTAGAGGCAAGTTAAATGCGGAAAACATTGGTGCATGTTTTCCGCATTTAACTTGCCTAGTAACACGTTATTATCTGTTATTATGTGTTATGTGTAGATATATACTGCTATTTTTGTCCCATACATGAGTGATACAATTGCATATTTTAAATTTCGCTTGCAATTTACTGATATTTAAATGTGTTGTTATTTGCTTTTATTTTGTACGCCTTCCTTGCATCTTTCTGCTCTGTTCTTTTCATCTATCCATAACCAATCAAATGTTGGACACTCTGCTGCCAATCTTTTGTTTCTACTCTATTTCTCACCACCCTCTAACATAGATATTGTATGGGTTGACTATTTCCCCTATTTTGTGTTTGGGATTCACCAATTCACTTCTACTAGTTGCACGGGTGACCTTTTTTCATTTCAGCTCACTTCCTTTACGGCGGTTTTCTTCATACTTCCGTTTTTTTGGGACTGGGGCAGAGCCGCGGTCTAGTTGTTGGATGGTCTGCTTATTTGTATCCACTTACGGTTCCGCGGGACTCTCACACACACGCTCGTATCAGTGCCGCTAGGATACACGTCCTTTTCCAGCTTGCAGTAAGTATCACCACGATAGTCCGGGAGTATGCCTCCATGTTCATAGAAGTTGGTAGTTCACATAGGTGTTGTTTAATTGTAAGTTGTTTTTCTGGTCTTTTTCTTTTTTTTGTGTTAGAATTCAAGAACGTATACTCGTGTTCGGCCGCTTTTATGGACATTGCCTGAATTATATACGTAACGGTACGTCGGCTGCAGCAACCTAGATGGTTCCAGCATGATACTTTTGGTGGATTACTGTTCTGCTCTCAATTGTGGCACTGAATACTCTATACTTTGAAGATACAGGTGAAAGTTTTACACTGATGCAATAATATTTTGAGGGTGTTTTTCACCCCTGTTTGCGCAATTATAGTAAATGACATCGTTTCCAATCCCTGCAGCTGTTTTACAGACTCCTGCTTTTGACTGACAATTTGTGCTGATTGCTTTTTTGGATTTCAAAAAAGAGGTGAGAGCCAAAACGGCTAAAATTCCAATTAAGTGCCCGAAGACGGAAGTGCCGAGTGAAATAGCAATACCTGTATCCAGTGCAAATAAATAGAAAATTGCCCGTACCGAAAAAAATGCATAATATGCACAAATGTTTTCCGCATTTAACTTGCCTTATAACACGTTATTATGTGTTATGTGTAGATATATACTGCTATTTTTGTCCCATACATGTGTGATACAATTGCATATTTTAAATTGCGCTTGCAATTTACTGATATTTAAATGTGTTGTTATTTGCTTTTATTTTGTACGCCTTCCTTGCATCTTTCTGCTCTGTTCTTTTCATCTATCCATAACCATTCAAATGTTGGACACTCTGCTGCCAATCTTTTGTTTCTACTCTATTTCTCACCACCCTCTAACTTGGATATTATATGGGTTGACTATTTCCCCTATTTTGTGTTTTGGATTCACCAATTCACTTCTACTAGTTGGACGGGTGACCTTTTTTCATTCCAGCTCACTTCCTTTACGGCGGTTTTCATCATACTTCCGGTTTTTTGGGACTGGGGCAGAGCAGCGGTCTAGTTGTTGGATGGTCTGCTTATTTGTATCCACTTCCGGTTCCGCGGGACTCTCACACACACACTCTCGTATCAGTGCCGCTAGGATACACGTCCTTTTCCAGCTGGCAGTAAGTACCACCGCGATAGTCCAGGAGTATGCCTCCCTGTTCATAGAAGTTGGCATTTCACATAGGTGTTATTTAATTGGAAGTTGTTTTTCCGGTCTTTTTCTTTTTTTTGTGTTAGAATTCAAGAACGCATACTCGTGTTCGGACGCTTTTATGGACATTGCCTGAATTATATACGTAACCGTACGTCGGCTGCACCAACCTAGATGGTTCCAGCATGATACTTTTGTGGATTACTGTTCTGCTCTCAATTGTGGCACCGAATACTCTATACTTTGAAGATACAGGTGAAAGTTTTACACTGATACAATAATATTTAGAGGGTGTTTTTCACCCCTGTTTGCGCAATATAGTAAATGACATCGTTTCCAATCCCTGCAGCTGTTTTACAGACTCCTGCTTTTGACTGACAATTTGTGCCGATTGCTTTTTTGGATTTCCTTTTTTCGGTAAGGGCAATTTTCAATTTATTTGCACTGGATACAGGTATTGCTATTTCACTCGGCACTTCCGTCTTCGAGCACTTAATTGGAATTTTAGCTGTTTTGGCTCTTACCTCTTTTTTTGTCTTTTCCCATAGAATGATTTGCTGGCTTATTATTGTGTTTATATCCAAATTTTTCCCTGTTAACTTTGACTATGCACGTTATGTACACATTTAAGGGGGCATGTTTACCGATTCTTGGGGTTTGATTTGATTCTTGGTTGTGTGCGATTAAAACCTTGGTTGTTTTCACTGAGTCCCCCACTTTGAAAAATTGTTTAATGATTTTTAATACTTTTTATTTTGTATTCGATTTACTTTTTAGCATCTTTTATTTTTTATTTTAGCCATTCACCTGTGTCAACGCTATCAGCCTGAGGTATTTTTATTTTTATTTTCATTTGCAACTTCTAGTTCTTTATCCTCCACGTGTGAATTTTCCCTAGTTTTTCCTTGGGTGTTTTCTTTTTCTCATACCTTCTTCATTTTCCTCATCCTTTATTCTTCTCTTTCTTACAGTTACTATTTCATCATTTCAGGTTTCGGTTCTTCACGAGCAGCATGGTGCTATTACTACTACATCTTACATCTTTCCTTTATGCTGGTCTGACCTCTTCTTTGCCTCAAGCTTTGTAGGTTGTTTTGTGGCTTTGTGCCTATATTGGATGGTTATGATGATGAACACACCCTTCTTCTCTTTTTTTTTCCCACTACTATCTTTTAATTATCACTAACTTTCCTAAGGAGTGCTTATCTTTGGGTTTCCGCACCTGTTTGTGGGTGTGTGTTGTAAGCTACAGAGATGGTTTAGTTCCACTCAATTGTGTGCTTTTAACATCAAATATTTGTATTATTCCCAGCCCTGAAGAGTCGTGGGATCATCTTCCCCTACGAAACACGTGTCGGCTGGTGTTGTCTTCATAAGAATTAAAGAACATCCAATACTGCTGAAGATTTTGATTGGTCTCACTGTCTCCACTACAGCATTGACTGGATTTACTTATATGTGTGCACAGGATTTCTTTGTACATTTTTTAGTTATAGTGTTTGATTAATATACTTTAGAAAACTGTTTATAAACAATTTTTTTCAGTGCAATATTGATGATACAAAATTCCATGACAACACAACATATGCACGTACGGTGTGCGACCCCTCCCCGCACGTATTTCCGGGGTCCTGCCGGGATCGCGCCGCGGTCGCGACTTCGCCGTATTTTCAAAGTTTGAAATATTGCTATTGTATAAACATTTATTTACAGTCTATAATTATGTATACTATATTTTACGGGTGCGTGATGCGTAAGCGATGGGTGCGTGCACCCCACGTGACGTCATGTAAGCAGGAAAAGAAAGAATCTGATTGGTTTAAATAATTTTCATTCTGTAAGAGGGAGGATCCATCATTGCGATATTCCTCTTATTATTTGGTTTTGTTAGTGACAAGACCTGCTTCTTGTAACTCTCATCTTTTTTTCAAATGACGTATGAGGATGCTGTTTTTCATCCTGCTGAGCTTAAGACAACTTTATTTTACCAGTTCCTCCTGCCTGTTAACCTGCTGTCTGCAGTTCTTGCGACATACGTCGCCCTCACTTTGTTGTTTCCTGCTCAGGTTGCAGAGCAGGTTACACAGAGTCCAGATCGGGGGAAGAAAATCTGAACCAGGACAAGTCTTTCGATGTTCAAGTAAAGGATAAAGTGACCCTTAACCGGAGGACAAGAGGTTGTTTGCTACCGTCTCCTTGACTGATCTACTCAGCTGTGTGCCCTCAGTAACCTGCTGCTGCTCGTGTTGCCTTTTGCATGCTTACATGCAGTTAGAAGCTATTATGTGTAAGTACCCTGTCTACTCTTCCTGCTCTGCTTTGTGGTAGCAGCCTGCCTACATTCCAGTCCACACTCTTCATAAATCAGAGGAGAGCGGCACACCAGTTTTACTATCGCTTGTTTTGGGTAGGAAGGACTCGTCACTGTGTTTAGAGCACTAAATGTGAGTACTTTATATTTTAAGTTGCGCATTATCACCCGCTTGTTTTCTTCTTGGCAGTTTAACCGCTGCCTTACATTTTTAAATTACCACGAGCTTTCATCACAGAGCACGCGCTACCTTACCTCATTTCAGCTTTTCCAGCGATGTCTTCCTTCACTTCTCTGTGACGTTGTCAGTTTCTTGCTGTTTGGCACTTTGAAGTACGGTAATGCCTGGAGCCATCCGGGGCGGCGTCACCATGCGTGCCGCCATATTGGGATTGCCCTAACACCCTGCCAACCACGTTTCCTCTGCCAACCACGTTTTTGTTTGCCTCAATAAAGCATGAGGCTGAAGAAGTTTTCCATACTTTCTCCCTGTTGCGCCTTCGTATGCATCAGCATTCTTCTCCAGACGTGTGTTGTGTTTTATTTTATGGACATCGGATCATTCCAGTGGACACTTGTGCTCCTATGCAGGTACTGTTTTCGTTTCCTTAAATCTAATCCTGCATTGGTCTTTGAGTCAAGTCTTCTCTGCTAAACAACCTTGGCAACTTTGGTTTCACGAACATCTGCTGCTTCCATCTGGAAAGTTAAGCATCATGTTGTGTGCGTTGTTTTTAATGGAACCTTGCATGTTAAAACTACTACAATTGGCGCAGTCAAGGTACTGTACTTTCATTTCCCTACTCTCACAGCACATTCAACTTACTTGTCTCGGCGAGTCGTCGCTCTTCAGGCCGTGCCTTCTTGTACATCAATTTTGCCTGCTGCGCTACAAGGATTATTTAAACTTCTGTCAACCTGCAATTTGCTTGGACATTTTTTCTCCTTCATTGTTTATTTATTTATTTAGTTCTCTATTTATTTTTCTTGCAATGTCCTGCGCAATCTACATTTACATGACTGCAAGTTTCTCTTACATGCTGTTGTTTTTTCTGGGGAACCTTTCTTTACGTAATATTATTGCTCTGGTAGTTTCTACACTCTGCTTTTGCTACTTATTGTACTGTACTGTGTGGTGCCTGCCCACACCTTTCCTGTGTTTGGAGTAGTTTTACAGTTCCTATTAGTACTGTGTGGTAATTTCCACACCTCCACTTGCAAAGTTCCGCTGTACGTTGTGCCGTGTGCCGTGCTCCACACCTAGTTTTACAGTTCCTGCATTTTACATTATTACAAGTGGAATTTTACACCATACCTTGTGTTTTTACTGTATGGTATTTTACACCATACCTTGTGTTACTGTGATATTTTATTAAAAAGCACCCCCAATGATTTGGGGTGTGTCCCCCAGGCACTGGCTAAGAGCCGCGTGTGCGGTTTTTAACTCGTTTAAAGAAAAAAGTTCATCACAAGTTGAAGTATCCCCCAGGCTCTTAGCCAGTGCCTGGGGGATACCCCGTGAGCACGGTGCAACTTTAAAAACTTTGGGAAGCTTCAGGTAGTGCGCGTACTACTCTCTTTTTTGCATAAACTGTGATATTTTATGTCACACTGGTTTTACGTTTCTTTAAGGCATTGTACTGTGTGGTTCTTCCCACACCTATTTCTGTTTTTTGCATCTACATATTCCAATGTACCGTATGGCATTTTCGCCATACCTAGGATTTGCTGTCTTTCTGGGGACTTTTCTCCATACTCTTGCTTGAGTTAAAGGCAACTATTCTTTTTCCTGTTCTATCTATCGCTGTATTCCACCCTTTCACTGTCTTTTGTTCTCTTCTTCACCTTTTTGCTTATGCCCTTGTATTTTTTTGTGTTTGCCTGGCCAGCTTTCATATCCTTGTACTTGGGTTTGTTTTGTTATTTATGTGAGGGAGGATGTGGGTTTGTCTTTCTGTGAGAAAGGGTGTTGGTGCATTATTCATTGTTTTCTTTTCATATTCTCTTGTTTGCATTTCCTACTTTTCCATCTTTCATTTCCATGCTTTCTTCCAGTGTATTTTCTTCTCTATTTTCTTGCTTATTTTCTGATGTATTTTAATGCTTCCATCTTTTCCATTGTAAAGGAGGGAGATATGTGGTATCCTGCTGCTCAGCCAGAATGATTGCGTGAGAGAATGTTGGGATGTGGAATGTTGGAGTGCCTGAGTCAGTTGGTGTATGGGCTGAGTAGCAGGGAGGCTACTCTTGGCGGGGCTCTTATTCTTCTTTTCTATGTAACCTGCTAATCAATAAATCTTCATGGAAAATTACTTGGACTTGACTTCTTTCAGTATACTACACTCACCTTACCTATAAATGTGTTGAATTTAAAATCTCACAAACTCTGACAGGATTTTCTTTTACATACAATCAATATAATGCACCAGACTCAGCAAGGTAAAACCAGTAATGGCAAGGTTTCCCTCTCTTTCTCCACACAAATACACATAAGTAACAAATCACATTGCTGCCCAGATATTTTCAAATTGTTAAACACATTTCTATTGGTTACACCTAATAACCCTTAGCAACTGACTTCTGAAGGTGTCCAAACTGTTTCTACATTTTCTTTGAAGTCGCGACCCCATTGTGCACCACTGCGATGGAGTCGCAAATTCAAACGGGAGCTCAAAAAGATATAGCAAATAAATTACCACTATTTTTTAATTAAAAAACACTTCTAAAGATAGAACTGACTTAGGAAAAAGCATTGCAAAAAATATTACTTACATATATATTACAATTTTACATTTTAAAAGCACAGTTAACTTTTAACCCTACCCCCATCCTGCTTAATGCCAGTTTCTATAGCAACAGTTCATGGAACATTCAACTGAACTCACAGGTCACAAGTTCACCATATTTTCCAGTTCAACACACAATGTTGCAAATACAAACAGCAAGTGTGGTTGACTTGGCAAAATATGATCTAATCCTTTCTGTTGTACCTTTCAAACAATTTTTACTAACCAATAAGAAAAATGTTTTTTTTTAAAAGAAATATGCACCCTATCTTTAAATATAGAATGTTCTTAAACAACCAATCAATTCTCTTCTTTTTTTTAAACGTAATCTTGTCCACCATTTTACATACCTCTCATTCTACCAACTGAGTACCTCAGTTACAGACATCTTTTCATTACATCCAGACTTCCCTTCAAGATGCTTAGAGTGTGGATTGTGGGACACAGCTATGTTTTCTGGTGCAAAAAGTATGCTGAACGCAGAGGTATTGACAAAGATCTAGCTTTGCAAAATGTGGACATTAAATGGATTGTTCAAAGAGGATTAAAGTGGCACTAATTGATGCCTTTGGTTAAAACCTTTTTACATCCCCAACCCCCAAACCTCATGATTGTTCACTGTGGTGGCAATGACCTAGTCACATTGACTGGGGTTGGTCTGGAAATGCTAATGAAGGACACCTTTGCAGAATTGATGTTACTTTTCCCCCAAATTGTCTTTGTATACTCTAACATATGCCAAAGACAGAAATGGAAGTGGTCCAATCAATTCTGTCCACAGATTGAGAAAGCTAGAAAAAATGTCAATAAAGCTGTTTCCGCTTACCTCAGAGACCATAGGATGTGCTCCATCTATAACAACAATCTACGTTTCCATATGGATGACATCTACAGAAGTGATGGAGAACACTTTACTGATCAAGGCAACAAAGTGTTTCTCAACAACCTGAAGCTCTGTATCTGCACTTACATGTAGTTACAACAATCTCCCATTCAAAACAAGGGCTCTTTTTAGAGCCACCCAATAACCCAACATATAACCAACTTTTAGAAAAACTAATTCTGAATTATTTTTGCTTGGAGTCGTGCACCCATCGCACCTTTAGAAACCATGAACCTATCATGTTTAGACTAAGGGGCAGCTCTGAGAGCCACGCACCCATCACGATCACACTAGGGGGCCGTGCTGAGAGCTGTGCACCCATTGCATTCACACTAGGGGCCGCGTTGAGAGGCGGGCACCCATCGCGTTCACACTAGAGGCTGCGCTGAGAGCCACGCACCCATCATGTTCACACTAGGGGCCATGCTGAGTGCCGCGCTAGGGTCGCGACTCCAAAATTTTGCAAAAAAAAAACAGCCACTTCCATCAATTTATATACACACCGGGCACCCCATCCCCCGGGGCATGGCCAATTCATTTCTTTTTTTTATATAGAAAAAAGGAAGAGGGGCCAAGTTGCCCCCCTCCTGGGACATTTTCAGCCCCGGGGACCCCATCAACCTAGGGCATGGCCTCACGTTGGGGACTGTGGGGAGACCCCAATGCCCCCACGGTCCCACCAGCTCCCTGCCTCTTGTGGGAGCCGGCATTGCTTTTGAGCAAGGGGAGCTCCTAACATGCCGCTCCCCTTGCCCAAAAGCAATCCTGCTTTGCTTGATTGAAGTGAGAGCAGGTTTTCCTGCTCTCGCTTCAATCAAGCAAAGCAGTGTTTGCAATAACAGGGCCGGAGCCGCGCGGCTCCCGCCCTGTCATTGCAAACAGCAATGTCCCGGGGGTGGAAACCCCGGGACATTGCAGGAGCCAGCCCTGGGGGGTGGCGGTCCCCAGGGCCACCAAGGGCTCCTGGAGGGGTGCTGCACGGCCCCCTTCCCAACATTTCTAAAGCCCTGGTGTGGAGGTGTTGGTCCCTGGGCGTTGGGGGTCTGTAATGGACCCCGAATTTCAATTTTTAGTGCCCCAGGGAGGTGGTGATCCCCACGGCAGTGTGGGGGGACTTGAGCCCCCCACCCACTATTTATTATTAAAAGCCCCGGGAAGGTGGCGGTCCCCGGGGCTTGGAGGTGCTGAGGCCCCCCCATCCAGTTAACATAAGCCCCGGGGAGGTGGCGGTCCCCGGGGCTTGGGGGGTGCCCCCAAGCCCACCTTATTTAATAACCCCACGCTCCGTTTAAAAACAAAAAATTCCTCCGGTGTCGTGCACTCAGTGCGACTTCTTTGTTTTAACTTGTGGGACCCCCAGAGCAGGCCTAGGGGGTCAGGGTGTTCCTACCCTGCCCCCTTATCTTGTTTTTCAACCTTTTTTGCACAGTGTTCTTCTGACTCGGTAACCGAGTCACAAACTGACTGCCAACAGTTCCTGGTTTGGATTGTTGGCAGCCAATACCAGTGAAGCTTGTGCCCGGGAGGGTTCGCGAACCCTCCTCCATGCTCAGAGATATACATTTTTTCTTTCTTTAATTTCTCAGCAACTACTAAACAGATTTACACCATTTAACAAAAAGGACTCCTTCTTAACCAAGACCTAGCTTTTTGCCAAATTTGGTGTAATTCCGTTCAGCAGTTCGGGCTGTAGCTTTGGCTAAAGATTCCTATAGAAATTGCAGTTCCACAGAGCCTACACGTTTTGACCATAGCCTTTCGCTGGGCCATGATATAATATATATCTAAATATATATTAAGGTCGGACCCCAGGGGATGGGGTCCCCAGGGACGAAATCGGCATGGGGCATGGGACTCTCCTATTCAATGAAGGCCAGGGGATGTAATATGTGGGGTCATACGCAGTGCATTGTGGGGGCATAAGTTATAGTTAACTCAGGTAACTATGACTGCTGAATCACACTGGTTTTGTATGAGTGAAAATTTAACCTAACTACAACGTCCCTGTAACCTTTGGTTTTTTCAAGGAATTTCTAAGTTTAAAAAAAATTCTATTTCCTGTACCTTATTTCTGTATTTCTTGTTCTTTATTCTTGCTTTCTAGGTTTGTCGTACATATACAGCTATATTGTCTACAGCCAACATGTGTTTTTTAACACAGACGCGCTTATTAAGAGCTGTCACAAAAAAGAAATATACATCAGTTCCTTTAATTAACTCAAACATAAAAATTAAACAGCCTCACAACCAACATATTTCATAACATATCCTGGTATGGTATGCACTTCTCACTCTTTTACAAAAATGTTCATAAACGATTGGCACCTCCTTGTGCATCAAATTGTTTCTAGTAGCATTTTGTTCTTTAAACACTTTAACATTTCTTGTTTTATATCTATTTTTTAATTATATTTTTACATCCTGAAACCCTGGGGATATTCTATCACTTATACTCATTCAGTCTACAATTAAATTTCAACCTTATTGGTCTAAACGCTGGTGACCTCATTATTTTCATTATACCTTTAAACATTGTATCTGAAAATCATTTACCTTAAAACTTCTGTTTCTTTTGTATTTGAGAAGTCTAAATTCTGTGTATATTATATCCTCCAAAATTTGACAGCACACTACAGTGATTATAATAAAAATAAAAAAGTTTTTAAAAAAGGGGTGAGAGAAATTAACGGATGTTCAGAATATGAACATTAACTTAAGATACTCCTAAATGTTTTCCAATAGTACTTTTGTTGATATATTTTACCCTTCTCGTCAGCTGGAGCATGAAAATCCACAGTGTGAGCAAAAGCGTCCACCAATTGGAATACAACCAGACGAGAAGAGTAAAATCAATCAACAATAGTACTATTGGAAAACGTTGAACAACTACGATACAGTTAAAGTAAGTTTACAAAATTAAGTAACACTACAAGATTCCACAAGAATAATTTGGGAGTATGTTAAGTTAAAGTTCATATTCTGAACACCCGTTTATTTCTCTCTCCCCTTTTTTTTACAGTTTTAATTTTATTATAATCATGGAAGTATGCTGTCAAGTTTTGGAGGATATAATATATACAGAATTTACTCTTCTCAAATACCAAAGAAACAGAAATTTCTGATACATTGTTTTAACCTATACTGTAATTAATGAGGTCATCACTCTTCTAGCGTCTAGACCAATATGGTTGAATTTTTTTTTTTTTTTGAATGAGTATAAGTAATAGATGTCTACACAAGAATGGTAGAACAGTTGGGATCCCTGTTCATGACTACTGCTAACCATAGCTCTGCAAAAGCTTGCCCAAAAAGCAGTCATGCTTGGTTCTCAAAAATTTGCAGAAAGAAAAGGAAGGCTTTAGTCATAGCTATTAAAAGTAAAAATATCTCCCGCGTCCAATGTGCTAGGAAGGAGTACAAGACGACGCTGCGACGTGCAAAATTAGATTGGGACAAATCGCATTGGCAGAACCTAAAAGACGCGAGTCTGGAAAACAATGCCTGCTCTTTCTGGAACCTTGTTAGGGGGGCTAATAGGAATGATCCAGATGTAATTCCAAACCATATATCCAGCCAAGACTAGTTTGATCACTTTAGGAATCTATACACTGGGACAGTTACAACACACAAGGGAGAATCCTGTGTCCAGTTCATTACTTGCCCAACTCCTAGTATTACAGATTATTTTAATTTAAATGAAGTGACAGCAGCAATTAATAAAATAACACCTTCAAAAGCCCCGGGATGGTCTCCCAGGGGACTTATTCCGTGCGAGTCTCAGTAACTGGGCGAAATATATCATGCTCCTAATCAACTCTATTGCTAATGGCTGCCCCATACCAGAGTAATGGAAGGGAGCTGAAGTGGTGCCTATTTTCAAGAAGGGGGCCAGGGAGGACCCTGCCAACTATCGACCAATTAGCCTGATAGATGCTATCCAAAAAGTAGTTGGCAGGGTATTGCTCCAGAGGATTCACTCTTGGGCCAAGGATAAGATCATTCTTTCCCAATATCAGGCGGGTTTTAGGTCCAAAACTGGAACAATGGACCAGGTGTTTAGGCTCCTTCTTATTTATTGGAAGGTAGTCGTGATAGGTGGTGGCAGTCTCTATCTTGCCTTCATCGATCTAAAGACAGCCTTTGATTTGGTCCCTCGGGACCAACTATGGAAAGTTTTGGCTGAGATGGGTATGCCTGTGTTTATTCTGAATCTGCTTGTCCGACTGCATGAGGACAATTATGCCCAAGTGAGATGGGGTTCACAAGAACAGAAAACTGAAAGAACCTCAGTGAATAGAGGAGTACGCCAGGGCTGTGTTATGGCCCCCACCCTGTTCTCTTTATATGTGAATGGGGTGCTTAGTTTTCTTCAGGAAATTCCATCTGATGCCCCGGCCCTGGCAGGAGATAGGATACCTATACTCCTCTTCGCTGACGATACCTTGTTGATCTCTAAGACGCCGGTCGGGTTGCAGAAGCTCTTAGATAGGTATCATCTTTTTTGTTCATTAAGAGGGTTGAGTATTATCACCACAAAGACCAAACTAATGACATTCAACCCCTATAAGCCCTATAGGCACATCTTTTCCTTGGGTGGAACATCTCTAGAAAGAGTTAGCACTTTTGACTATTTGGGTATTCGCCTCTCCGATACAATGCAATGGAAACCCCATCCATATTAATAAGATGCTTTTGAATCATAGGCGTGTGACTGGGGCAATAGGCAGGGAACATCGTCGCTCATGTAGCAGACCTGTTGCCCCAGCGCTCACGATCTGTGCAGCAAGGGCAGTAAGTACCGCCCTGTATGGTGCGGAACTTTGGGGGTTTAACAATATGCAAGAGATCAGCAGTTCGGAACATAAGTTCTTGAGAGAGCTTGTGAGCCTCCCCTGTAATGTCCCGCTCAAGCCTCTGATGAGCGACATGGGAACACGTTCTTTTAAAGACATTGCTAGACTAAGGCCATTGCTTTTTTTGGCCTCGTTTGTTACGAACCCCTGAACTTGCCAGCTATACCACCGCACTCAAGGAAGTAATTGGCCTGGATTGTAACCATAGGGTTAGCTGGCTAAACAACGTCAAGAAACTTGTGCTCACTTTGGGTCTTAGAAGCTGTTGGGAAGGCCAGAACCCGCCCAGTAAGGATGAGCTTAAAAAAGCATACTGGCTTTGGGTTGATATGCAGGAATTTAGCAATCCAAATCTGGGGAGGATGGCAGATGAATTGTACCAGTTTAAACAACATATTTTGCTAGAGCCGTACCTTGATTTTATCCAAATCCCAAGAGATAGGGCACTCTACACACAGTTCAGAGTGGGCTCTTTTCTGGTACGTGAGCTTACTGCAAAATGGAGCCCCCCCGTGCCAGACAATCGCGGACTGCCCTTGCTGCGAGGCACCAAAAGAGAGTGTGGCTCACCTCATGTTTGTGTGTCCAGCATACTCAAGGGCTAGATTAAAGTGGCTTAAACCAATTTGTAGACAACTGGGAACTACAGCTCACACTACTGCCCTGCGGATCTTGAAATCAGACCCTAGAGCTCTTGTTGTATGCGGCGTGGCAAAGTATCTTGGTTGTATTTGGCTTATTAGATCTAAACTTTTGCGCAGGGAGCTGTAAAATGAAATTGAAAATGTGATTGTGCCCCCTATGTTGGTTTTTCCCATATTCTTATTCTTTTAAATGACATCAAATAGCTGTATATGAAGTATGTTTTTTTTATTCTCTTTTTAATCAAATTTATTTATTACAGCCTGCTAAAAATTATTAAGTATATAAATTGTATTTTTCTGGGTATTAGTATAAAATTGTTATTTTACTAACAAAACAACTACATCTTTCTAAACTGTTCTTGGATCTATTGTATATAATTGTTTTATTTTTTACTGTTTTTATGATAATCCTGCTTTTATGATATTTGTTTATCGAAATAAAGCTATTTGAATTGAATTGAAATAATGAACAAATTGAAATAAAACATGAAATTTTAAAGCGTTTAAAGAACAAAATGCTACTAGAAAATATTTGATGCACAAGGAGGTACCAATCGTTTATGAACATTTTTTTACTAGGGTGAGAAATACATACCGTACCAGGGTATTCTATGAAATATGTTGGTTGTGAGTATGTTTAATTTTTATGTTTGAGTTAATTAAAGGAACTGATGTATATTTATTTTTTGTGACAGCCTTGAAGAAGCTTGTCTGGGTGCGAAACATGTGTTGGCTGTAGACAATATTGCTGTGTATGTATGACACATCGAGGAAACAAGAACAAAGTTTGACAAGAGAAAATCAATGAAAATATTTAATTATGTTGGTAAAATCTCAGTAAGAAGTTTTGGCATTTTGCGTTAGAATGAACATACTGGTAACTGAAAGATTATGGGCGCTGGGAAATATTCTTGCTACCCAATATATTCTTTGAATATATATATGTTAGAAATTGGATTTCTGGTTGGCTAGGGCATGCGCCTAAGCCAGGCAGAAATCAGTACTCTAGTCAGGGCAAGGGAGGTATACGCTGAAGATAACCACTGTTCACCCCCTTGGTAGCTTGGCAGGGCAGTCAGGCTTATCCCAGAGGCAATGTGTAAAGCGTTTGCGCAACACACACACAGCAGCGACACACTAGGTACACCACAAAAGAAACTCCACACAAGGTAATATCACAAATAGCCTTTGTATTACTCATAAAACACATTAGAACGTAATCACATAAATACACTGTGCCACCTGGCACTTGGTATGACTTTACAGGGATTATATACACTACAGTGCCAATTGGGCCACAGTCATCAACATTAGAACTCACAGTTAGTGAAAACAACCAGTAACTACTGGTAACATTGCACTTAGCATGAATGCATTAGACATGAACATCATAATCATCAGTGCACCCTAGTAGGAAGCATTATGCATACATCATATTAGCAACAGTGAACCATAGTAACTCCTGCCACGGCGCCCATCTCAGTAGCCCCTTTGAGGCATAAACGTAATTGGCCCATGCAACAACATTCCTGGGATCCCACTGGCCCCCAATCTGCTGTCCCAGCACCTCTGCACTTACCACCTGGACTGCGTGGTAGTCCGATGGAGACTCCTTCCTCCACCTGGGCTCGTGGGGCCTCCGTCAAGGTTCCACTCTTCTCCGTGAGCCTAGTTAATGCCCCTTTTCCAAAGTAAGGGCTCTCCCTATTATGTGTCCCTCAAGCAGCTGCCTGCGATCTGGCAGTGCAGCTGCAAACACCGATCCTTGCCCCCAAACTTGGAGCACACAAGAGCAACTCAGGGCAGTCTCGGGCACCGAGGGGGGAGGGAAGCTGACCCCTTGCTCCCCCTCCTCTGCCCTGGCTCAGAATGGGCAATGCCCCTACCCTCACGGTGACTGGAGCTCAATACCAGAAAGCTCAGCCCCACTCACCATTCCTTGAGGGGCTGAGCTGTTCTGCTCACAGCCGTTGACTGTCCAGCTGGCAAGATGTCGGTCCTGCTAGACTTGCCGGTCACCTTTGGCAACCACGTTCAGAACTTCTCCCTGCCTGCAAGTAGGGGCCGGCCCCGGAGCAAAGTCTTGGGTGGCGCTCCTCGTGGAAGGCGGCCCCTCTCTCCACACAGGTTCAGGTAGCATGCGGGGCTCTCCCCTTTCATACAGGAGCCCCGCCCACAGTCAGGCTTCCTTTGCCTAACTTCCGGTTTCTTCCTCTGGCTTCCTCTCTCGGGGGCAAGGTCCGCCCCCAGCCAAGCTGACTTCCGGTTTGCGGTACGACCGCTCTCATCACGGTCACCATAGAGGCACAATAGTGAGGTCAAAAGATGCCCATGCGCCCTCCTCGTGGGTAGATCCAGCAGCAAAGGGCATAGTGCAGTGGGAGCGCTTCGCCCGCTGCTCGATGGGCCAGACAAGCCCCGCCAGCCTGAAACCAGCGCTCGCCCCGTGCTGGGCTGCCACAACTTGGCTGAAAGCGCCCTCATTCCGCAGTGCTGCCAGACTCACAGAAGCAAGAGTCCCACGGCAGAGATGCTCAAGGAGTCACTCCTCAAGATCCTCTTCTACAGAGCGCTCGGGACACATGCACAGAATTAGCAGGCAGGCAGGCCAGCACGTAGGGACCCTAAGCAGGTAGCAGCTTGGTCCCAAACGTGTGGTTCCTCCTGGCAGTCCAGCAGCCTGCCGGCCACAAATTCCAAGTAAGCACAGTCCAGTTCACGTTCATGGGGTCACAGCCCCAATATTTATATGACAACATGTCTGTGTTCTTCCCCCTTTGCAAAGGGCTCTGTGCCCAGTCCAAACCAGTTCTGGGGGTACTTACACATCTCTTTTCAGGTGCACAACAACCCTCATTGTTAGTGTAGGCTCTGGCCCCAGACACACCATAGGGTGGCGAGCCAGCATTGTGTAAGGCAGGCACAGGTGCTACTCCTCCCACTAGTACAAACGCAGATCGGCCTATTCTGCTTAGCACACCTCTGGAGCTACTGCACCTTCCCAGCACTTGTCATCCAGAGCCAGACATGCGATACACAACAGGCAGGCACAAAGACACACTTCTAAAAGTGGCATTTCTGAAATAGTGATAATAATCTGCGAACACCATTATGCAGCATTTATTACCACTATTCCAAACTTGATCACGCCACCCCTCTCATATCAGGAATTTCCACTTAAACAAATATCAGGGAATCCCCAATGCATTCCTCTGAGAGGGCAGCCTCACAGTAGTGAGAAACCAAATAGGCTGTTTGTCACTACCAGGACATGCCACACAGTTAAGGCACATGTCCTACCTTTTACCCACAGCGCACCCTGCACATAGGGCTAGCTAGGGCCTACCTTAGGAGTGACTAACATGTAGTAAAAGGGGAGTCACAGACGTGGCATCCACTTTATGTGCCACATCACAGCGGCAATAAACTGAGCGTGCAGACAGGTTTGAAAGGCTACTTTGGTGGGTGGAGCAAGCAGCACTGCAAGCCCACCAGTAGCATTTAATTTACTGGCCCTGGGTATATGAGATACCACTTTACAAGGGACTGATAGGTAAATGAAATACGCCAAACAGGTGTAGACAGATCTTAGCACGTTTACCATGGAGAGCACATGCACTTTAACACTGAACAGCAGTGATAAAGTGCCCAGAGTCCTAAAACCACCAACACCAGGTCAGAAAAAATACCAGGTGGAAGACAAAAAGTTCTGGGATGACCCTGCAAAAAGGGCCAAGTCCAACAATATATATATATATACAACTTTGCTTTGCTTGACTAAACCTCTTATTTCCCATTTCAAAGTTCCATACACAATGAATTGCACATTGATAAGAGCGTAAGACTCTCCTTTTGTAAATGAGTTTTAGAAAAATATAAAAACAGCAAAAATATTAAAATCACCTAAAAAATATATCTTGTAACCTAATGTGAAACAATCAATTTGTTTTGCCAAAAAACATGGTTAATAGACGAAGAGAGATTGATTGAACATGGAGGTATGTCTTCCATATCCATGATTTGCTGTGCCATAGGCCAGTGTAACTTAGAAAAAGGATGGTACCAGTCGAAACGCATCAGAACAGATACGCTACAATAAAGTATTTAAAATCATCACCTTGTCTGGAGTGCCCACATCGTCTCTTATGGTAAGAGATCGTCGGAGGATGTGGAGGCTGGAGCTGATTCAGCCATGGTGCACCTGCACGTAGGTGGACGAGATCACAGTACGGAGTCTGCAAGAAGAGAGCCAATCTGCGGTTTAAAGCTATCCCTGCCGCCGAGACCGCCATGTTGGGATTACCGGTACAGCCGTGAATGTGACAGCTCTTGTATGTGAGGAACACGGGCTGATTAATTGTAATTATGCCCAACAGGAAGCTCTCAGAAGAGACAGAACAGGATGAAAACATTGCGCAGCAGTGCCAGTGACAAAGTCTCGAGGGGAAGAGGCGTCCCAGAGACCACAAGACAAGGAAATGATGACGACAACACAGCAGCCAGCGTTGTCCATGAGGTACTTTGAGAGGCATAAAAACAAGTTTTTGATGATACGGAGGAGACCGCTGGGAGCAGCACTGGAGGTGCTTCAACTGGTATTGCAGGAACGCCAACAATAAAGCAAAAATTATTTAAGTTTGAAAAGTTGTATAAGAAGGAAATCAGCAAATGGTGGGAATTTACCTCACTGTGAAGATATCTGTAAATTAATAGGGTGCCAAGAGGGTTGATAATCTTCACAGTTCCAACTTATAAAGTCCCATACCCAGTATTGCTGGAAGAGTGGGCAGAGTTCATAGCTAAATCGAGTGCAGGCATGATTGAGATTCTGATGAAATATGCTCAATTGGATCTGGCAAAAATACGGGAGGAATTAAGGAACTTACAAGATGAAATTGAGAATATGGACAACCAAAATGTAGTGAAAGAATTCCAAGATAAAATGATGCCATGCCTACATAAACATGAAAATCAGGTGAAACTCAAGAAGCGACAAAACTTTCAAAGGGACAAAAGAGATTATATGGAAGGACGTATCCTGACGTTTGCCAGAAAATATGACATCTATAGGAAGGAACTGCATCAAGAGGATTTGCAGAGAAGACAGGATCTGATCTCCTATGGGTCGTGTTCGAATGTCAGCACAGAGAATGATGAAGGTGATAATTCGGTGGGCAGATTGGGCGCCTCAGGTTTTCACAACTAATATTGCCTGCTGAAACAGGCCGAAAGACCAAAGAAGGACAGACCCCCCTCCCGAGGAAGAGGAAAGGGAAGGGGAAGAGGAAAAGACACCAACAAAGATGCAGGATCCAACGAGGCAATTTATGAATTAACACAGGGCAAGCGCAATTTGCGCCAGAAGAAGAAAATGTTGAAGAAAGACTGACTGTTCTGAATCTATCCCAAAGAAATCTAACTAAAGAAGAAACATCACTGTTGGAATTAGGACTTTCATTTTGTCCCACCTCAGGATTTGATTATGTGCAGGTCAGAATTGACCTTTTTTGTTCATCAGAAAATTAAAATTGAACAAAATACACAAATCAAAAAGCCAATCGTGTATTACTATTAAAAATGTGCCAACCTGTGATTTACAGATTGGGGATGCAGAGGGACTCCTTGCCCTGGAAACCCGGTACCGAGAATGTGAGGGAGGAGATCCCCATATTGAAATGGAACACTTGGTGGAAAATATGGGGATTGATGTTAGGTCAGCCAGTGGGAGTGGTTTTAAAACTAAATCACGTCTATTCTCCTAACTGCCCATGATTATCTGGATGTCTTCCATGAAATTGTGATTAAAGATCTGATGAGGCTGAGAAAGAGTGGTGTGATATGAATTGATAACCTCACGGCGGGACTCAGAAAGGCATTACAATCCTTGAATTGAACTTTCAATTTACTGGCCCATCAGTGATACTTTAAATACACACTGTATTGATATATACTACTCCTTTGTGGTTCTTATTTATGACTTACAAACTCACTCATTTTTTATAACCCTCTTTTTGAATACTCATCAAAATGAAGTAAAAGCAATCTATGTGGCCAGTCATCGTGTGCATATTATCCTTTTATAATAGCATGTAGAAATAGTGTATGCTTAGAATCATATCTGTGTTTAAGTCAACAACAGTTCTAATAAAAGCTTGGACATGCAGAAATTAAGGGGAACATTTATTGAGAAAAAGGCAATGTAGTGTCCAAGGTGTCACATGTTCTTGAATCACAGATCATGTTTTGTGTGATGTTTCAAGGTTACAAAAATAATTCAAATGGACTATTGAAATCTCAACAAGTACAGATTTGCTAGAGGTGAACATCACAGTGCTCTGCCCATCAAGGGAATGCCATACTCTTTAGTGAAATGGTAAAAGGTATGGTGCTAAAAGAAATTTCTGAAGCTTCTTAAAAATATCCTTTGGAGCAGTTTCAGTGGAATTTTCCACAAGTCCCAAATATGTATATTGAATAGCATCTGTTACCATGCATGCTAAAACCATGCGTGGCTTATCAACGCAGTCAATACCACGACTGTGTTGTTACCATGAGTTCCATTACAATTCTAGTCATTACAACTACTTGCGATGAGATGGATGTGAATGTGCCTGAACATTAGGATGCAAAGGGTTTTTCTTTGTTAATGCCTGAACAAATCTCATGTCTTGATTGCTCTGTTGATCTGTGAACATACTTTTCAATAAAAAGATTATAAGTAAAAAAAACGGAGTATCTTTAATCTGATTTCACTCCATTAATTCCTGCTACCCAGTTCAAACTTCGAGCAAAATTTGTTCTTTCTGTTCAGACACTATGGCTACAATGAATTTACCATCACCTCAACCTTTCATTACAATGGAAGGAAAAACTACTCAATTTCATTCAATATCTTTATTCGGTCTCATTAAAAATAGACCATAAAAGCACAGAAAATGTAATGCAAATCCATAAAATATCAGTAGTATAAGTGCAAATTTACATTAATTTAAAAGCAGTAAAAAATATTTTCAAAATAGACTACGTTAAATTCACCAATTTCATCATATGGACAAGTTAAAAAATAACTTAAGCACAATTTTCCATAAAATATTTTTAACATCCCTACCCACATTTCACAGTTGGCCGAGGTTAAAGAAAGACAGTACAAGAGAGGAGAACAAAAACCTCAAATTGGGTCCGCCATGTACTCCTACTCACGCAAAGAGGAAAAAGGGAAGCCTCAGCCCAACTCCACATATAAAAAGTGGGTTCAACGTGGGTCTTAACTTATTTAGCGTGAACACATAAGCAAAGAAAAAGAAGAATTCACATAGAGATTGACTCGCTAAATGATCCACTGACGAAAGCCTAACTTGCGTCACAAATGCTTCAAAAAGTGCTTGCAGGCTAGATTATAGCATCTGCAAAAAACCATAAAATGCTAAAGTGATTGTGTGAATTGTTTATTGCAGTGGCAAATTGATTATGTGTTTCCCTCTAAATCCAGGGAATTTTTAAAAAACAAGGAGCAAAAAATTGACCCAGCCCTGAAACGAAAAAGAAGTGATCGCTCCCACCTTGTAAAATTTTAAGACAAATATATCAGGTTCACCTGGGAGTAAAGATCTACAGTAATTCGAAAAGGAGGGGTTTGCTAGCTCTGTTTCTAATCTTGTATCTTCACAGTGCTCCATAAATCCTGCTTTCACCTCTGCCTTAGCAGTTTTACACATACTGTTAGGTTCAGTAAACCAGGCATATAATCCAAGTATTCCTAGGGTGACCCGAATATAGCTTAGCTGTAGGATAGAGTGGGCCTTATCCAGTGCAAAGCAATCAAGTATAATATACCTACAAAGATTTGTTGCTGGGTTTGTCCAGACGCTGACCCATAGTAGGAGAGGTGCCAAATGGGCCTTGTCCGATATGAAACCCAGATTTTGCTCTGAATGAATAATAAAGCTGGAAGTAGTAGGTGGTAAACTCAGCAACCACCAGAGGAAACGGTTTTCCTCAGTCTGTAAACAGTTACATTTATGAAAACCCCAGACACCTGAGCCATAAGTGGCAGCACTAATACAATGTATATTGTACACCATCAATGGGGGAAGAACAGACCCTCTAGTGTCTGCCTTAATCAAGTTACAGACAGTCCCTGTGAATCTACTAAGTTTTGAGCTCGTTTTTGAGCTAGCCCGCACCAGTTAAGGATTCCAGGACCCTGACGAGCTAAATGTTAACCCTAGGTGACAAAAGTTGTCAACAGTCGTTAAATCCTGTCCCTTTGAACTGATTTCATTCAGCCTTATTTTACCTGGCCCACAGGACATAATGTGTAACATGGTATAGTTAGTTTCCAAGTTTGGCATAAAAGAAGCAAAGAGGTCAACTTGGAGCCTCAATGCATTCAGAGCAAAGGCCTTCAATGCCGCATCGTCAGTATACAGTAACGTGGGGATCGGCGAGCCTGCTATACTTGGGATCTCTGAGGGGCGAGAGGTTAAATGGGCTTTTAGTCCAATTATATATAAAATGAATATTAGGGGGGCCAGTATGCACCCTTGTTGTACTCCACTCTTCAGGGGAAAGTCAGAGGAAAGTTCACCATAAGAATTGAAACGCACTCTGGCAGAGAGGCCTGAGTGCAATGAGAATAACACATTTGCAAGTGGGGAGTGCGCTCCTTGATCCAGCAACATTGACCATAACTTGATTCTGTCCACTGTGTTTTGAGTGGCCAATTCTCCCTCCAGGCAGAGGGCCTGAGTCCCTTATTGGGAAAGATGGTGGTCCTGGGCCTGACGTTTCTTACAAAGTTATCCCTTGGCGTACCCCCTGATGGTGGCCTTCCCAGCTGCCCAAAGCATGCCCGGTGATTGAAACGTGCCATCATCAAGTTGAAAGTTTGTCCGGATCTCTGCCCCACTGCCTGTTTATATTTCTCGTCCTGGAAGATCCAGGCGTTTAGTAGCCACATGGGTCATAGCTCCCCCGTGGGGGTACCCAGATGAAGAAGGAGAGGGGCATGGTCCGAGATGCTGCAAAGAAGAATATTAATGTGGTTAACTGCCCCACTGACCAGAGCCGGCATAAATATATAATCTATGCACACTTGACTATGATGGGCAGCCAATGTGTGGGTGTACTGTTGCTGAAGAGGATGGCATATCCTCCACACATCACACACACCCAGTGCAGTGGCCCAGTCCACGAGTCGTTGAGCACCCAGACACCGCTCCGTCAAAGGGGTCCCAGTGGCATCTTGGTAGGGAGCCATTACTGTATTGAAGTCACCCCCAATAACCATCAGTCCCTCTGGAAGCTTAGATATCGTATCAGAGAGGTGACGGAGGAACCTATCTAGGGCTGCTGGGAGCACAGAGGCCGAACAAAATTCAGTATTCATCCTCCTATGGTTCCGATCAGAGCTAGGAATCGCCCCAATAGTTCAGCTAGCGTCTTTGTAACGGTCAGCGGAGGAGAGGAGCAAAGCAGTAGTGCCACACCACAAAAATTACTTGAGAAGCCAGCATGGAAGACCCTGTCATATCCTTGCATCTCTAAAAAGGGACAATGGTTCTCCATCAGGTGTGTCTCCTGCAACATCAAGATCGCCTGGAGTAACTGATGAGAGTATTTCAAAACTGAAGTAAGCCTAATCCAGTAGTCCATTGACATTTCATGAGAGCACCTTGAGGGGCTCCAGGGCACAAATCTTGAAGTCATAGGGCTAGGGTGTGAAGAGTGGGCAAGCCTGAGCAGGCTGCTTGGGGGCAGAAGCACGTCATATCAGGAAAAAAGTATTGCACTTTCGGAGTGGCACTAAGCAAGTGAGAAGAAAGCATCAGTAAGGATCTTGTTACGTGGCAAAAGCAAAAATCAGGGAACAACTCTGATAGAACATATTCCCCAACTCCTCCCAACCAACCACCACCCCATACTTCAACCCTAGAAGCATCTGTCAACCCACAAAAAAAGACAAAACTAGAACTCAGTCTGAACTCAGGAACGAAGTGGTTGACCCCTATATTTTGCAGGATTACATTTGCGGTAACAGGACTCAGGATCACTAAGCAGCAGTTGAAAGTCTTGGTTGACAGTAATGGCAATGACTCAGTACATCATCCGATTACTGGGCTCCTGGAAAGATCAGTGTCATCCGTCTGGGCGGCAAGCGAGGTAGGAACATGCTCTGAAGGGCGAACGAGCTGGGACCGGGGATGCAATTCAATTGGCCATTGCCGAAGAAGGCGATAGTGAAATCCCTCTCTTGGCATTATGCTTGGAGCTTCTGTTTGACTGCCGCATATGATCAACGCTGAGATTGCACCACCCTGGT
Source organism: Triturus cristatus (assembly GCF_964204655.1). Taxonomy (NCBI): domain Eukaryota; kingdom Metazoa; phylum Chordata; class Amphibia; order Caudata; family Salamandridae; genus Triturus; species Triturus cristatus. Next base: position 632,347,500 of record NC_140589.1, on the reverse strand, counting down.
TCAATCTGGAAACACCAGGACCTTGTGACCTTGGTAGGAGAGGTCCGGGCGGGTATGCATTTCCTACAGAATGGCGTCCCGATCTCTAAACTTGAGAATTCGGGCTATCATGGACCTCTGGGGGGCCCCCAGCAGTGGCTTTGGTGTCAAGGCACAATGCGCCCACTCTATCACGAACCACGGGGGCATACTTGATCGGAAACAGTCTTCTAGAAAGTCGGTTTTCTAAAGCAGTTCCACTCCCTCTGGGATGCCAATGACGCACAGGTTATTATGGCAAGATCGATTTTCGGCATTGTCTGCCCGGCGATGTAGTTCAGCTGTGTGTGAGAGGAGGTGGTATACCTGCACCTTCAAGGTGGTGACGTTATCCTCCACTGTGGATATGCGGGACTCTGCCTCAGTAATCCGCGCCATCGCTTTCCAGAGGTCCTGTAGTATAAGTGCCATGTCTAGCCGCACTTCTCCCGATTTTGGTTTCAACTGAGGCCTCAGAGGCATGTATTGCCTGAAGAATAGTTGTGGAAGTCTCCCTCGGATGGCATGGTCTTGCTGGGTGAGGTGCTGGCGGCATTACCCTGGTTTGTAGTGTACTGCTCTATGCACATCTGAGATGCTGCAGGGCATGCCGGCTTGACCTTGCCCATGATGTCTTTGCCAGAGAGGGTAGTCAGCTGGGTATGTAGACGGATGCTTGGTGCTGGCGTTCTGATCAGGGGTGGGACCCATTCACGTGTAGAAAATGGACTGCAGCTCCAGGCAGTCAAATAGTTCAGCAGCCTAGGGGCAAAGTGGCACACAGTCCCAGTCTGCCAAAGTTGGCCACAGGCGCGCCCATTACTCAACGCTGGGGATGCCACCCAGGTCCTAGTTCAAGTGGTGTGCATAATATAGCTTCCAAGGAGCTGGTCATTCTCAAAGGACAGAACAAAGTAGTAAGCCTGGTCCCCAATTCATCTCAAGACACTCTTCAAGGTCTCAAGGACCGGAGGACCAGAGGTATGGCGGATGACTGCAGACACAAGGAGATGGAGGCACTGCAATGCTACTACTGCCTGCAGGATGAGTCAGGATGGGGACATCTGCCAGGTCCAGGGAGGGTAACCAGGTCAGAGGCTCACAGGCTGGTTATGGTCAACTGCACACAGGCTGCACTGCACCATGTCAATGACCTGTAACATTTACAGTCCTGAAGAACCAGGGCCCGGGGGGGCCCTGTCATGCACAGTCTACTGCTCTCTGGCCACAACAGGAAGGGGGCCCCCACCACCTCCTTCACGTCGATCTCTCACCGGTCTTCACAGGGGCACCCCGGCCCAGCAGGATCACCTTGAAGCAGATACTCCCAAGCGCTGCACTGCTTGGACCAGAATAGGCAGGCTTACCTAGCCCACCGCGATCATGGAGGAGTCAGTAGAACCCATCCCGCTGATTCACCTGAAGTGAGGATGCAGACGACTTCATGTCACAGGCCGCAAGGCTGCATCAAGAACTCTCATCACCGCCGCAGCCCTGGCATCTTTGCCGCAGAGGCTTTAAACAAGCAAGGTCGGGAGCATGAAACCAATCCTCATCCCCTCATGTCCACGCCATAGCCAGACACTCCTCCTGTTCCAGGGTAGCATGGGCGGTGACTCGCAGTTCCTCTTCACCTCGCCAAGCAGCCTCAGACTACCACCATGTTCGCACAAGCTCACAGCTCTCAGTGGGGGAGTGAGGCGACATGAGGCCCAACTCCGGTCCCTGTCATTGCGTCATACACCACCACTGAAGTTCTCTGTCCCTTCTCCAGTCCGGGGGGGGGGGGGTGCGGAGGGAAACTGATAGTACCCCTGCATGGCCTCAATCACTGGGGCTCGTCTGCGTGTCCCCACCGTGTCGCCGCTGAAGCCCTTGGGGAGAGGCGAAGCTCTATCAGAGCGCTGCCATCTTGTTTGCGGCTGCTCATCGGGTCCCTCTGCTGCTTCGTGTGCACCCCACTTTCACCGAGACCTTTCCGTTACAGCCCCCTTGTCAGTAGCCTCAGGGAAGCTGCGAGGAAGCTGCTTGGCGACTTCTTGGAGCCCTGTCACCAGCCTGGATGTGGCACTCTTAGAGTGCTTCAGCCATCTTGCCGCAGCCCTGGCATCTTTGCCGCAGAGGCTTCAACAAGCAAGGTCGGGAGCATGAAACCAATCCTCATCCCCTCATGTCCGCGCCATAGCCAGACACTCCTCCTGTTCCAGGGTAGCATGGGCGGTGACTCGCAGTTCCTCTTCACCTCGCCAAGCAGCCTCAGACTACCACCATGTTCGCACAAGCTCACAGCTCTCAGTGGGGGAGTGAGGCGACATGAGGCCCAACTCTGGTCCCTGTCATTGCGTCATACACCACCACTGAAGTTCTATGTCCCTTCTCCAGTTCGGGGGGGTGCGGAGGGAAATTGATAGTACCCCTGCATGGCCTCAACCACTGGGGCTCGTCTGCGTGTCCCCACCGTGTCGCCGCTGAAGCCCTTGGGGAGAGGCGAAGCTCTGTCAGGGCGCCGCCATCTTGTTTGCGGCTGCTCATCGGGTCTCTCTGCTGCTTCGTGTGCACACCACCTTCACCGAGACCTTTCCGTTACAGCCCCCTTGTCAGTAGCCTCTGGGAAGCTGCGAGGAAGCTGCTTGGCTACTTCTTGGAGCCCTGTCACCAGCCTGGATGTGGCACTCTTAGAGTGCTTCAGCCATCTTGCGATGGCCTGTGTAAACCGCAATTCCACGTATATCTTCACAATCTCCCATATAGCTTCCTTATATGGCATCTAAAAAGAAATATTCAAGTGCAGGCCTATCATGATGAAAAGATATGGTTGTGTGAGGGGCCCTCTGCACCCCTATTGTAGCTGTCTTTTACTACCCAATGATGGCAGAGTGGCCAATTTTCCTTACTTGCATTAAGGTCTGTGGCATCCATGCTACGCCACTGTCACAAAGAACTCTCTTATTGGATCAAGAGCTATCTAGATCCTTTTAATAGCAGCAATTCTTCAGCTGGCAGTCCCAATCTCTGCTTCTAGTTTCACAAAAGAACTCCTAGCATGCTAGCAGTCAGACTTGGAGGTAATTACACTACAACATTAAATGGGACTTTACATCGAATGTATTTTAAGTAAAAAGAAGCCTAGAAAAGATCTTAAAAGAGGCATTTTCAGATGCATGTTTTTAAAAGTTAACCTCAGAGAAAATCAATGCATCAATGTTCCATAGACACTTATGCAAGATAGTTTCAATTAGTCAACTCTGCCGAGAGCTAATTACTGAGTTAGTCGTTTTCTGTGTAGTTTAGGTTTAGCCCAGGCTGGGCCACCCCAGCTATAACCCTTCCATGACAATAACTTCACTCTCAATGTGATATTTAAGAGTAAGTCCTATAATTTAGAGCACAGTGGAGCATGAAATATATACAAATCCTGTCACTGCTTCCTTAAATACAGCAGGTTGCAAGCTCTGCATTGGGCATTTTGCAGAGGAATCTATAAAATAAAGAATACAAACATCTCTAGAATCTAAGGCACCACAGTGTGGCATAAAAAGAGCACACTCGAGGTTCGATAAAGTATTTCTTAATCTTGGAGAGGCCTGAAAGCCTGCCTCTTTGAATCAGCCTCTGATTAACTTGAAATCTTGTTCAACTGGCCTATTATTAAGATCACACCATTGTCCCAGAGATGTGAGGCTAATCTCTTGATCTGGCATGCACCATATTCCTCTCAGATTCCTAAATCTGGATGCCCAGTTTGGCCACAATGTTGGTGCTGCATGGCCATTTTGGTCGTGTAAAGGGACACCCAACAAGGACTGCACACAGCTTTGGAGGTACACTAGTTGTAGCAACACATTAGTGCAAACGCTAAGCACACTACTAGACAGTGTCCACCATGGACGCCAGAGTATTCCAGGCCTTCTGAGCACTTCCCAGGAAGGGCTTGTGTGTTTCTCTCTGATAACTACATCGACACCTGCAGCTGCCTCTTTGTACCACCCAACGCACTCTGAGGTGGTTGTCAGCTGCATGGCGTTTTATAAATACAAAAAAAGAATCCTGGCCTTCTAAATCTGGAGTAACCACTGATATTATCCTGACAGACTTACTGAAGGCTTCAATTGTTTTATGCACACCTCAGTCAACTGCTGTGGCGAGTGGTGGACTCGAGGGTGCATTGCCTTCCCGTGGGAGATGCGGTGTTGGAAGGGCTCTTAAACACTTGCTTGGTGTCTGATTTCCACACATAGGTTTCTGGCGATTCTTACGCTTTGATAATTAATTAGAATTCTTGTTTCTGCTGCATTCAGCCGAAAAGGGAGGCTGTGATTGCCCATTTGATTACATTTACTCATTCAGACTCAAAAGTGGGCTAAGACTTTGGTGCTAATTGCACTCAAGAATGTGTTAATTGTGGCAATGGAACACAAACCCTTCATAAGGCTGAACACAGGTGTGTGTTTGATGTGCTACTTCCAAAGTGTGTACTAAAATTATTGCAGATAATGTTATTTACATTTATACCTGTACTGTCTGCTCAAAGCTTTATATGACTAATGCATTCAATAAAAGTGAATAATGTTTGGTGAAACAGAGTGACGGGATACTTTAATTAATTTTAGCATTAGTGGAAAATCTTTAAGAAACCTTGGGCCTCATTTATGAGAAGTGACGCATCTCATAAAGCCCCATGTGAAAGCCCCATGTGAAAGGGCCTGCGTCACCCTTACGCCTGCCATCACGCAGGCGCAAGGTTTTGACGCATTGGCGTCCTAGTAGAGGCGCAGCAAAATCTCATAGATTTCGCTGCGCCACTCCTACGACCCTTTCTTGCGGGGGTACGCCCACCCTGCATACATTATACCTGGCGCAGGTATAATGTAGCGCAGGGTTTACGAAGTGAGGCATCTACCGAGATGCGTCACTTCGTAAATATGGCGCGACATGGCACATGTTTTACGCCACTGGTGCATCACAAAAAGTGACGCACCGGTGGCGCAAAAGTGACGCAGGGGCTTTTAAATGAGCCCCCTTTAGTATAGGGAGCGAGGTAGTCAGAAGAAAATATCCTCAGACAAAGAACTTGAAAGGCACGAGGACATATCAGTTGAACATTTTTGTGTTGGTAGTGACTGTGTTTGTTGGAATTATTGGCCGTACAATGCTAACAGATATATGTCAGTGGTATTTGAATGTGTCTGCAGTAAAAGCTGTCAGTGGGAATTGAATTTGTGGTGCGAAATGTTATTTGTTCGAAACACACTGCTGGCGACTTTGAAAAACTGCATGGTATTGGTACGATGTGATGTTAATGCAAGCGCTGGGTAGTTTTTTTACAACAGAATTAAGAAAAACAACAGTTTTTACCCTCGGTTAAATCAAAGACTGCTGACACGTATCCGTGTATGCTATATCACCAATAGTGTTGACAAATTATGTTACATTGTCACAAAACCGTTCATGGGATACAGGTCCTGGAAAGGATCATTTATGCCTGGTATTTTGTTCCTATATTACTTTCTCCTTCAGGATAAGGATTTAAAGTTAGGGCTAAAGGTTATTTTTAGAATCAGTGTTAGTGTCAGCGTCCATTTGGTTAAAGTGGAGAGGAAAATTAAGGGGCATATCAACAAGGGCTTTATCTCTGCTTTTTTGGCTTTAAAAGCCAAAAAAGCTGAGATAAAACTAGCGCCCTATCAACAACAGGGTGCTAACACGCAAATTTGCATGTTAGCACCCTTTTACTCTACGCTTCCCCTTGCAAAGGGGGCGTTCCAGAGTAAAATAATAGGAGAAATGTCGCTAAGCGACATTTCTCCTATTATCAAGAATGTCGCTAACCCTGTTAGAGACAAAAAAAGCAGCGCTAACCGCGGTTAACGCTGCTTTTTTATGTCTGCTAATTTTCAGACTTAGCCATGATATCCTATGGAAGGAGGATATCATGGCTAAGTTTGCCTGTCCCTATCGTGTGATTATCGCTGGGTTTCCAGCGATAATCTCACGTTAGCCTGTTAGCGTGAGGATTTTTATCGCTATTGAGATAAGCGTTGCTAATAGCACGCTATCTCAGCGATAAAAATTCACGCTAGCCGGCGATAATTATCCTCACGCTAAGAGCGCTGAGCGATAATTATCGCCGGTTGTTGTTGATATGCCCCTAAGAACTGTAGTGAGAATTTTCACAAGATTAAACGAAAAAATATGTTTTGATTACTGAAAGCGTTAGGTTCAGCCCATGTTCTTTTGGTTAGGGGTAGAGTAAGGAATAAGGTGATATATATAGGGTTAGACTTGCAGTAAAAGATTAGGGATCTGGGGGCATATTAACAAGCCAGGCGATAAAATTATCTCCGCTTTAGCGGCAGAAAACTGCAGCTAAAACGGCGATAATGGGCTTGATAATATGCTCTGTGGAATTCCAATTGAAACCCATGTTAGATGTGAAGGACATCTAACATGGGCTTCAATTGGAATTCCATAGAGCATATTATCAAGCCCATTATCGCCGTTTAAGTGGCAGTTTTCTGCCGCTAAAGCGGAGATAATTTTATCGCCTGGCTTGTTAATATGCCCCTTAGTTTGGGAAAAGAGTGGTGTTAGCCTTAGGGTTTATATTGTAGGTTCCTTAGCATGAGTTAAGGGATGGAGTTAGTGTTATGTTGAGAGATTATTTATTTGGACATTAACGTTAATGGTGTAGGTGACCGGGTTGGTCATAGGGGCGGGGGTGGAAGTATGTGCAAATTCTATATACTGCAATAGATTTCAAAACCTACGTTTCTAACTTTTGGGTTCAAAGTTTCGTTTTTTCATAGCTAAAACGTGTGAACGTTCATCCTGGATTGAACCAAATCTGGCTTAGCATCTGCAGGTTTGTGTCACTACTTTGGCAGCTGTGAGCATCACTGATTACATTTTCCCCCGTCCTGGACCCCGGAGAGCAAGTGCATTGAAATAAAAACCCAATAAAGTATTTATCAGGTGCATAACGTGACACTGAGAAAAGTGTTCATCTCCATTTCATCTCTAAAATAGGGCAATGGTTTGGATTGTGAATCAATAGAAAAAGACGCATGCCCCTTGCTAATGAGTCACAAGTGGGGCTATAAAAGGTTTCCTATTAAAACTGCCTTTTGAAACAGTTTTGTGCTTTCAGACTTTTTAGAGATGGCACTTTTGTTGTCTTAACATGCTTTGTTACGTACTCTGTCATAAATAATAATAAACCACTGGACAGCAAGCCTTCCAGGGCTCCGTCATGAGCCGTCCAGGGTGTAATATAGAAATAGGCCCTAGAACGCAAGTCTAGGGTGTAATATAGAAATTGCCCCAAGAGCGAGTTGACGCCTATTTTGCGCTACTATGGCAATTTGGTTATAATGAAGGGCCTGCAGATGTTTATTGGCCCCTTCTGTAGTACTCATTGTACTGTTGCAAAGCTAGTATTCCTCTGATGTGGAGTGTCTTATAGACTAGTTTTACATGTCTAGATTTAAGACTGTTGCGCATAGCACCATAGACTTCCATCTCTGATATTGTACTAAACTATGTCGGAAAGGCTCTCTTTTAAGATGGCAGAAGCATCAATCTCACCAATCAGTTGGCACAACTATTCAAGCTTGCTGAATCTTAAAAAAAACTGCAAGTGTTCATTCCTTAATATTAAGCATTTTTTGATAGCCAAAGGGCAACTTATATTTTCGTATATCATAGTTTGGGGCTTGCCATTATAGCACAGCAGCTAAATGGTCTACTCTCAATTATCTCCACTCCATCTGCCTCTTGTGATGCTGAATGTGCAATCCATTTCAATCATCTATTAAATACTGCTAAGTATAACATTACTGAAGTAAGATAACCAATCAAATGTCAGACACTCAGCGCACAATTGAACAAACTTTTTAAATGATCAGCCCTCGGTCCCCTATGCTTGGCCCCAATCCATTAGGGAATCATGTCCTTGGTCGATCTATTTATCCTAAAATCCCAGCAGAGAAAATGAACCAGGGCAACGAACCAATGTGAACTACCCACCAGCTTCAATCGTACAATTTCAGTTGGATTATTAGAGTATTTTGGTAATAATAAATGCCAAACCATGGCTTCTGTTTGTTCAGTACTCAAGGAAAATGTAAAAGCCACATTACAGAGGCATCGATCAGCAAAGAAATGACTTGAGCCTTGTAAACTATTACCAAAGGGGAAAGCAATATGCTTCCATAATTGTCATTGAAATCCTCTAGAGAGTTGCTCAAGGCTTTCACTGGCTTGCCTCTGCTACCAATAATCTCCCAATACAGTTTTGAATCAAATCATATGTCTGTTTATTTAGAGGACTTCACCACTGTTGTGAACTCTATGCGTCACGACCACTCTGTATTTTCAACCAAAAACAGATAATTGATTCTTTTCTCTGTTAATTTTTGCATGACTTAACAGAGACATAATGACCCACAATATTAAGGGGCTAGTGCAGTCCGGACTGAGTCCAGTCAATTTTAGAATTGAGGATTTATGTGATGAATAAAGTTGTCTGTGTCATGTACAGTCTACCCAAAAGGCCATATCAAGGCAGATCAAGGCAACAGAGAGGCCAATATTAAATGGCAAAGATGGGGGTTCTAACTTCTAGTGAGAGGGAATTGAGCTAGAAAGTTACGAAGGAGTTGGTGTGGAGTAAAGACTTTCCCATCCTGTGTTCTACAGCAGCCCGTTATTTGAGAAACAAATGATCGTCTTGGTAGTGGCTCAGGCATATGTTTACTTTTTAAAAATAACATGTATAAACAACAAAACTTCCTTTTTAGTGTGGCACAAAAGTGTGGTGAAATAAGATTAAAACGATTCACACTATCAAAGTAGATTAATATGGATTCCTGCAAAAGGTCCGGCTATTCATTCAATCATGCATGTACCATCAGCTTTCCCATGGAAATTTACCAGTAATACCTCAGACCTCTTATCTTTGGGGTCTTTATGTGGAGGTCTGTTTCCGTGATGTGAAGGACCACAACTCCTGTATAAACTGACCCCCACTTTACATGACGTCAGAGACTTCACTCAGTGACAGCAGATCTAATTAAAATGCGGACTGTTCACACTGGGGTGATCTTTGGAAGGTCAGACCCCTAGACTGTGGAATGTTCCGGATTCAAACCTTAGCACCAAATCATAATATGTGGAGTTCAAACAACAACTGCAAACGAAACTCATGAAAATTGCCTTAAAGAGGAAATCCAGGCTTTACATACATCAGGCGTGTAGGTTATCAGTTGTAATCCCGGATTAATTTGATCAACTCTGACCGCCATTCCTGCCTGAGGTATACTGCTGTGCCAAGGAAACAATCATCACTCAGAAGTATCTAGAAGACGAAGCGCAGCCTTTATAAAACTGCAAAATATGTAAATGCGCCCATGATGTCGTTTCCATTTTATCACATCAGGTTCAAAGAACAGAGAACCGAGAATCTGTCAAAATAATCCATAAAAGTATACGAGGCTGCTCCTTGAATTCCTGACTTAACATGGGGTCTGGATTGTGTGGCTAAGACCACAGGCCCCTATTATCAAGGGTATCGCCGTTTTCCATGGAACATCGCTGGAAAACCAGCGATGTTCCATGGAAAACATCGCTATTGCTAGGATAATTATCGCCATTGCCCTGAGCGTTGTTAATACAGCGCTAGCATGGCGATAATTATCTGCGATAGCCGGCGTTAAACATTTTAACGATAAGAGCGGCCAGCGATAATTATCGCTGGCCGTTGATGATATGCCCCTATGTGTGGCACAGACTCCTTTTTGTTATCTCTCATCGTGAAGCAAAACCACCAGCAACACAGGCCTTGTGTCTTTGGGAGTGTCGTTACAAGCTTTCATAACTTTTTTTTCCAAAAAATGCTTTTTGGAAAGGGACTACTTAATATCATAGGCATGCATAAATTTGCCCTATCATAAAGCTCAAAACAAAAAAAAAAACGTATATGACCTGGAAAGAGTCGCTGCTTATGTTTGGCTGATGAATTCCCAGGTTGTAGTGGCACAAAACCTAAAGCCAGTCTGGTACATGCTGTACCCCTCCTTCCGCAGCCGGGCGCCTGCTGCGCCTCCACATTATATCCCAAATATGCGTAGGTAAAAGACTATTGATTGGAGCAATCACTTGCCTCTTGTGCAATAGTTAATCAGGCTGCTCTCCTGAAGCCTGCCCAAGAGCCCCCAGTGGAACCCTCCTCAATCCATCTGTTTACGTCTCAAACGGTTTCACAGCTCCCATCACTTTCCCGCCCTGCTGGAATCTCAGCGCTTTATGATTAAAGGGAGCCGGCCTTCTTCTCATCCATCATGCTCGAGGCCGCTATTAATAAAACACTTCGGGGCTCATTTATGAGCCCCTGCGTCACTTTTGCGCCACCGGTGCGTCACTTTTTGTGACGCACAAGTGGCGTAAAACATGCGCCATGATGCGCCATATTTACAAAGTGACGCATCTACCTAGATGCGTCACTTTGTAAACCCCTGCGCTACATTATACCTGCGTCAGGTATAATGTATGCAGGGTGGGCGTTCCCACGTACGTAAGCATCATAGAAGTGACGCAGTGAAATCTACGAGATTTCACTGCGCCACTTCTAGGGTGCAAATGCGTCAATATCTTGCGCCTGCCTCACAGCAGGCGTAAGACTGACGCAGGCCCTTTCACATGGGGCTTGCCCCATGTGAAAGGACACATTGCTGGAGTTGCGTCACTTTTGTGACACACTCCAGCAATGCGTCACTTTTGCGCCTACAGATACGTCAGAAATACTGACGTATCTGTGACTCCTTGCGACATGATGCGTCATACTGTAAATATGACGCATCATTGGAGTCGCAGGGAGGGTGCAGTGAAAAGTGACGCATCACTGTTTTCACGCATTGATGTGTCACTTTTCATAAATGAGGCCCTTCATTTTTAGGTCTTTTTTAGAAGCCATTTTTTTTCTCCGCCTGCTCTTCCTCTCCAGTTTTTCTTCCTCCAGACCTGGCTGCTGCAGCAAATATAATTAGAAGTGTGAGGAGGTGAGGGGGGGGAGGGGTTACGTGTGGGGGGAGGAGGTGTGTCTCTGATGCTCCCTTGAAAGTGCTTTCTTCTTGGAGCATTTGCAATTTTGAGAAAGTATTTAAAAAAGGGACATTACCTGGAAAAGGGCATAAGAATGTTGGGAGGTAACTCAGCATTTCATTCGTTAAAAATAGTGAGACTTTTTCATGAAAAAATCATTGCCTTTTCGTATTCATCTGTAGACATGTCTTTTTCTCATCAAACAGTGTTTTACTTTATGTTGATATTAAAACATATTTGATCTTTGTGCAAATGTGCCGCACCTAGGAGATCTCTTTCTGCCGCTGGACCCCATGCAATGTGCAAAGGGATTAAATTGCTTCCAGTTCTCTCAGCTGTCACAGTGTTGTAAGTGTGATTACAGGCCAATCAGTCAACTGCGGCCTACATATCATTTTAATGAAGCGATTTAGAGCGTGTTTAACACCACACGGGCAGCGTGATACTGCCAATATTAATTATTATTAATAATGTTGAAGGCTTCAAGTGCCCTTCTCTTGCCACACGGGAAACCCCGAGCACTTAGGAAATGCATTCATTTTTGTTTTGTTTAAACACATTTGAGGAAAGCTTTTGCGGTGCAAAAGATATTCAGGGCCCAATTGTTATTCCATAATTCTCTGCATGCAATATCTAATTGCTGAGAGGGAAACATGCTGTTTACTCAATGCCCGCAGAAGTTTGCGGCCGATGCCCTGGCCTATACATTGCCTTGATTAAACGCAACTGCATGTTATTAGCCAGTGCTTAATTTGTAAAATATGAAGTGCCAGGGCTCTGACGAGGAGGCCACTGCAGCTTGCACCACCCATCGCCCTTGTCATCGCTGCCAAAACAACTACTAACCTTCTCTCTCACATGTAAGATTATTCCAGGTCCCCAAAGCTAAAGGAATGGCTGGGGAGGCAGGTATTAGCAATTTAAATGTATATTGTAGTCCTAAACTACCGTTGTTCTGCTTATGTCTAAATTAGATAAGCAGCTCCATCATGTGGTGGACTGTTCTAAGAATGGTGTTGACATTTAGGTGCCGGTGCCGAGCACCGGAAACCAATTAAGTGCCGTGCTGAGCACAGGAAAACACCAGCTCAAATTAAGCACTAATATTAACAGATCTAAACATAAACATTGATAGTTCTTAAAACACAATTCTGCAAGAGATATATGCGACCAAATTCGAAATTATTCAGCTTTTTCCCAATGGGAAAAAAAATCACAGAGCATGCAGTCTTTGAATTAACTTCAGCCACTGGATTCTCAATCCATTGTTTTCTGCTCTCTTCATGAGAACCGACAAATGACAAGACAGATGCAAATCAGCCTTGGCCCTGCTCCAATAGTAGCAGTCCAGCCCAAACTACTCGGTCACAACGCCTCTGAGTGGCAACACTAGCAATTCCCGCCTTGTCGAGCATCATCAGGGAAGGGCAGCTTGTATTGTATTGTATAGTAATTGCATTTATATAGCGCTTACTACCACTGACGAGCCATCAAAGTGCTTTTTTGGTGAGTAGCACGCTACTACGGAACCCAAAAATGATTAGTGGTGAATTAGTATAGTGAAATATGAAAGTCATTTGAGTGGTGGATATGTTAGTCAGTTATTTGGCTTCAGAAGGATAGTGGAGGGATAGAAGAGGGAAAAAGGTTTGCATTTATATTGTGGTAAAGGCAGCTAAGGGAGCCTTCGCCATCCTGTTCAGACTGAATGTGACCTGGCTCTTCGGGCTGTGGCCTTCTACTAGAGCAGTACCACGATTTATTTTGTAATGTTATTCTCTTCTGCAGGGTTTTAAGTGGGATGAAAAAACTGGGATGTCTCTCAAAGGGACGTGGCAGATGCAATTAGGGCGTGGTTTAAAACAGATATGCTAAAAACCTGTGCCACCTGACTAGTATTTTGATGCTTCTGTCTTTGCATCCAGATATATAATACAGCAGGTGACATTACACCTACACCAAACCAGGAGTATTGGCTTTGCCAATGGTTGTTAGTTGCATAAGATAAATAAGCAACTACGGCTTTGTTGTATAGAATATTAAAAAATGCTTCAATTCTGAAATGATGAGACTGTGAAAGAACTATAACAATTCTCTTTGAAGTTACATCAAAGGCAGTGAAGGGTGGTACTCTTGCAGAGTTAAGATTTTTATCCAGAGAGGGGCACACGAGTCACAACCCAACAACTGGAGCATCTCCAGTTTTCCACTGCTGTCTGGCACTCTCTAGACAAGTTCAACAGTCTGTACACAAACAAGCACTTGTACTTATCTCTATCACATTCAGGACCTTAGACAAAGCCCAACCTATTGGCCTGATTTTCCCACTACCCTTTCCCAGTTTTCTCTCCTTTGTTTTGTCCAGACCCTCCACTAAAGACATTAGTTGTAACTTTCATATTTCTCGTACAGTAGAGAAACCTAATACATAATATATACTGTCTCTTGTTCTGTTATCTTCAGGAAACTTACTTCTCAAAGAGCGAATATTCACTGATGCAATAAATGTAATCGCGATTGTAGTGGATCTGTGGTGTATAACCTAAGTCCACTTGCAATCTCTTACGATGACTATTGTGTGTTCTTCTTTTACTACTTATGTATTTTGGTATAGTTCTTGTTATGCCTTGCAAGGGCGATGTAACATTTGAATGACTATATATTGCTTTTAAATGCTAATACAATATTTGGATCTAAAAAGCCCTGCTCTTATGTATTGGTACAAATGAGCTAAAAATGCTGATCGTTATTACGACACGCTCATTATTTCACTATTTCCATTCATATTTATTTGCAGTCTCAGTAATGTTTTTTAATGAAGCGGAATTTCAATTATATGTGGAGTTTTAGGGAGTAACTTCTATGTTTGGCACCCTATTTGTGGTAAACCTAAAAAAGAAAGTGAATGGAGATAATGCATGTAAAGCCTGGTAGTACTGTAATTGTTGGTTGTTCCGATAAGTCCAAAAACATTGAAAAGCTATAGTGGGAAGGGAAATTCAGTGTAGTGACACCTCAAAACTAATTAATGTCTCTTAGAAGCACTAATATCATCAGCAAATTGCACTGAAGTACCTCAACACTACAACAGGAAACAACTAAAATACAGTGGTGTTATCCAAAATACAGAATGAAATGGAGGCTCCATAAAGCTACTTCATGATACTACAGCAAGGAGCGTACTTGATGCCTGGGAAGATAGGTCAAGGCTTTCACTGGAGGGGTAGTGCTTGAGAAGGCAGGAGGTATGTTTTGTCTGTAAGTTTGTCTGTAAGTTTCAATTTTTCATTCTGTCTATCAATATTTTTCAATCAGGCTTTAGACTCAAACTCAGTACCAAGACTGTGTTTTTCGTCACCACCAATGTCATCCGAATGATACAGGATTCTGGAGGCTTCATGACCCTCATGCTATTAGATCCCTGCATGGCCTTCTACATGGTCTCTCATAAGATTTTGCTTGATAGGCTTTGCCTAGCTGGAGAGGAAGGTATGGTTCTTTATTGGTTTAGCTCCTTATTGAGCTCTCGCGCATAGGCGTTTTTTCCTGACCCACATTGGTCATCCTACATTTTCCAAAGGTGTGGAGTTCCCCAGGGGTCTGCTCTGAGTCTGACTCTATTCCATCTGTGTGCGGCATCCCTAATTTCATCCTTTGGCTTCCAGTTCTATGCTTGCATGGTGATACTTGGCATGGAAGATCGATCAGACTTCCAAGGACATCTTAAATCTTGCACGGTTGCTATTGATGAGTGGATTAAACCCAACTCTGCCTTCTGGTCCACATCCTGGTGGCCCTATTCTTTGGGGCTTAACCCTGTTCCAGCTATAAATATATGTAAATTAGGAGCCATCTTTGATGTCAATTTGTCTTCTGAGGCTTAAATTCGGAAACTTCCTTCCTTCTCAAAACACAAAAAAAGTTTTATCCCTCATCCCCCCGTTTTAGACAGCAACTTACTGCAATGCCTTATTTGTGAGAGTCTCTCCCTCTACTTATCTCATAGGCTAAACGTCATCCAAAATGCGGGAACCAGATTAGTCTTGAATATTCCTAGACTTGCTAACATTGTGATGTATCTTATGTCATTGCAGTAGCAGTCCACCCAACTACACACAAGAACTACATATCTTCATTTGTCACAAGGTATATTCCTTCCAGACTTCTACTCTACTGGTTTATATCCCAAGGTTTCGGAGAGCACATCTTGGAGGTCATTCCTTCTCTATGATTACAGCAAAAGCCTGGAACTCTCTTCCTCTTGCCATCTGTTTGTTACAGCACTTAGGTTCTGCAAAGTTCTGAAAACTCATTTGTTTTAATTCTCTTGTGGCTTTCTCTTTTGCCAGTTTTTTCCTCTTAGAAGTCTCCAGTGCCAGGAAACATTCAGGCATTGCCGTACTCTATAAAACCCAAAATCAAGTCAAATCTATGTACCTATCTACCTGTCTTTCTATCTTTCTACCTATCTATCTGTCTTTCTGTGTATGTATCTACCCATCTGTCTGTTTCTCTACCTATTTATCTACCTATCTACCTATTTATCTACCTATTTATCTACCTATTTATCTACCTATTTATCTACCTATCTATCTATCTATCTATCTATCTATCTATCTATCTATCTATCTATCTATCTATCTATCTATCTATCTATCTATCTATCTATCTATCTATCTATCTATCTATCTATCTATCTATCTATCTATCTATCTATCTATCCATCCATCCATCCATCCATCCATCCATCCATCCATCCATCCATCCATCCATCCATCCATCCATCCATCCATCCATCCATCCATCCATCCATCCATCCATCCATCCATCCATCCATCCATCCATCCATCCATCCATCCATCCATCCATCCATCTATCTATCTATCTATCTATCTATCTATCTATCTATCTATCTATCTATCTATCTATCTATCTATCTATCTATCTATCTATCTATCTATCTATCTATCTATCTATCTATCTATCTATCTATCTATCTATCTATCTATCTATCTATCACCCCCTATCTTCCCCACAGGACCTTGCGTTCCAGCTCCTTGTGTGCCTGGCCACCCCCAAGAAAATACAAAGATCTAGATGGGGTGGTCGCTCATTCTCATTTAATGCCGCTAAGATCTGGAACACTCTCCCCCTCACTCTTTGTGAGACTAATAATCTCTTGGCTACTTGGGACACCAGGTAGGGAGCGGCCAGGTGGCGCCCCTGCAGCCCAAGATTGAAACCATCCTGGCTTGGGAGCCGCCCAAAACCCAGACAGAGGTGAGAGCCTTCTTAGGACGCACGGGTTACTAGTCTAGGGGTATGGCAACATTGTTGCACCCTTGACAGCGCCGACTTCCAGAAAGCAGCGCAAGAAAGTGATTTGGACTGACACCTGTCAGGAAGCTTTTGAGGCCTTAAAAACTGTTATGTGCACCGCACCCGTGGTCTTTGGCACCCAACTTCTCCAAAGAGTTCATAGTGCAAACAGACGCTTCAGAGCATTGTGTGGGGGCTGTTCTATCACAGATGAATGAGGAGGGCCTAGATCAACCGGTAGCCTTCATCAGTAGGAGGTTACTCCCACGGGAACAGAGGTGGAGTGCTATTGAGCATGAGGCTTTTGCTGTGGTCTGGGCACTGAAGAAGCTGAGACCCAACCTGTTTGGGACTCACTTCCGGGTTCAGACAGACCACAGGCCCTTCAGATGGTTGATGCAGATGAGGGGTGAAAATCCAAAGCTGTTAAGGTTGTCCATTTCCCTCCAGGGGATGGATTTCACGGTGGAACATCGTCCCGGTACAAAACACGCCAATGCTGATGGTATGTTCAGATTTTTCCGCCTTAGTGATGAGAACTTCCAGGAGGTAGGATAGTTCTCCCCACATTTCAGCTGGAGGGGACACGTGTTAGACCTGGCACATTGACGTGGGTCTCCCTTCAATTTTTCGCTGTTACCTCAAGTGTTTTTGCTGGTGTTAGTTGCTCAGGGCACTGTGCCACTGCTGTCCAGTGCCACAGTGCAAGTGCTCCCTATTGTAAATTAATGTATGATTTGTGATTCCATGATTGGTTGATTTGGTTTACCTGTCAGACCCTAGTACAGTGCACCAGGAGTGCCCAGGGCTTGTAAATCCAAATGCTGCTGGTAGGCTTGTAGCACTGGTTGTGCCACCCACAGAAGCAGCCTGTAAAAGTGTGACTAAGGTCTGCCATTGCAGAGCCAGCATGCAGTCTGGTACTGTCATGCTGACTGGGCAAGTGCACCCACCTGCCAGTCCCTAAACCTTCCCTTTTCTTCATATCAGACACCCCTATGGTAGGCCCAAGGGCAGGGTGCATTGTATGGGTAAGGTAGGACATGCCCTGGAGTGTGTGGCATGTTCTAATAGTGAATTACAGCCATTTTCGTTTTTCACTATTGCAAGGCTACCTGTGCTCAATTGGCCAGAATGGGCAGTTTGGTTATTACATCTTATAATCTTAACTGGTCTAACCATTCAAACCTCTGCTAGGCTGTGTATTCCCTGTCTGGAGTTTGAGTGACAGGGCATGGGAATTCCAGGAGACAGGGTGAGGTGTCCCAGTGGTGAATAGAGAGATCTGCATCTAGATGGGTGGGAGGAGTTGCACCTGGGACCTGAATAGGACTGTGCCTGCCCCCCAGAGTGCTGGCTCCACCCCCTGTGGTGCGCCTGATGTCTCTGCCCTGCACTGTGAAAGGAGAGAAGGAATCATGTCAACAAAGTGCTACAGGGCTGTGCTTTCCCTCCACAATGCTGGCTCCACCTCCTATGGGGCGTCTGATGCTTCTGCCCTGCACTGTGAAAGGAAAGAAGGAGTCATGTAAATAAAGTTCTCCAGAACTGGTTTGGATTGGGCAAAGGCCCCTCTGCCCTCAGAGGACAAAGGATTTTGGGGTATAAATATTGGGACCCTGATCCCAAGAAATTAGATCACTTTGGGAAAACAAGAAGAAACCTCTGCTGAGGAGAGGAACCAAGAAGAAACTGAGGAGGAACTATCCCTGAAACTGGGGGATTGGCCTGCAGTGGTTGCCTACTGCCAAAGAGAGGAGAAAGGAACTTTGTGTGTACTTTTGCTCAACTTGTGAAGGCTCTCCAAATGCTTGGAAAAGAGCTTGCCTCCTGCTGAAGTCTCTGGAACAACAGACTTTACCCCCCAGCTCCCCAGAGTTCTTTGGAAGTGCATGCTGCTGTTGTTGGGCCTTCTGAGGGACTGCGTATTGCAAGGAGCTGGAAGCGCGACTCAAGAAGGAGAAGTTTGCCGCCGTTGGAGCTGTTGTCGTTGCATCTCATACAGTGTGTCGCTGCTGCAGCATCGCATCGAGTGGAAGCATCTCGCATCATCCAGGAAGTGTCTCGCAACGCCGAAGAAGCGTGTCGCCATCGCAGCCTTCGTAACTGACGCATTAGACCTCATCAAGAGAAGAGTCTTGCATCGAGGAAGAAGCGTGTCGCCATCGCAGCCATCGTAGTTGTCGCATTGCACTGCATCAAGAAAAGTGCCTTGCATCCACGGAGAAGCAGGCCACCGTCAGAGCTGTTGTCGTCGCATCGCGAAAAGGGGTGTCGCCGCTGCAGCATCGCATCGAGCGAAACCGTCTCGCAACGTCGGAGAAGAGTGTCGCTGCCAAAGCCGCTGTCGTCGCATCACGTAAAGGGTGTCGCCGCTACAGATGAAGCATCGAGTCGAGTCTTCTCGCAACATTGGAGAAGCGAGCCGCATCTGGAAGATCTTCACGTCTTTATTTCTTTGCACCAAAAACTTCATCGCATCAACATCGTTGCAACACTTTCATTGCCCTGCGTGTCGCATCTGAAAGGTACATTGACTTAAAGTGTCACATCTAAGAACTTAAGAGAACTAAGTTAAATTCTACCATCTAAAGTAACAGTATTGTGTGTTTTTGTCGCTTAATGGTCTTCTGGTAAATCTATATAAAGAATACTTATTTTTTATATGAAAACTGTGTGGTGTCCATCTGTAGTGTTGTCACTTGACTACTGTATGTGTTCACAAATACTTTACACACTGCCTCTGAGATAAGCCTGTCTGCTCGTGCCAAGCTACCAAGGGGGTGAGCAGGGGTTAATTTAGGAGTGTACCCCCTTACCCTGACTAGAGGAGAGGGTCCCTATTTGTCACAAGTGCATTCCTGTGCCAACTAGAGACCCCCAAGTCTAATATATATATATAAAAGTCACATTTCAGAGAAAACATCGAGCCACACATGAACCTACATTACTCGTTCGTATTCATTTATTACATTTCACATGAGGAATGTATATATTCATTGATTGTTTGCTACTGGTTTCAGAGATCGTACTTCAAAGAGAAGAGATTTAACCATGAATTGCAGAATATTTAGCTTCTCTAAACAAATATTAAAGATAGATGGCTACACAGCATTTTATTTTTCTTCCAGTGCTGGGAGGAAAAAGCTTTCACAATGACAGTGCTGTTCTTAGACAACTAATCAATACTCCTGACACTCTCACCTTTGCAGGCCCATCCTTCATGCAAGCATCAAGCAATGAGCCCTCCACAGTGTGCAAAAATGAACATTGTAAAGCACAACTGTGTCAGCAAAAAGTTACACTGTCCCACATTGCACTTCATTTTTTTCTTTATACATGTTATGTTGAACCTGCTCTACTGCGTTAATGTATTACAAAAAAAGGTGCATTTTAGGGTGGATGTTCTCATTTTCTTATAATATGCTCTGTATTTAAAATTTGATTGTAACGATACATATTGTTGCATTAATCATATTTTATATATTAGCATATTATCCATGTCAAAAGCACACATTTCTCAAAACATTGACAGAGATATCTGCAGTCTCAGGCAAGCAATCCATGCTAAATGGACCAAGCTCAAATCCTCAAAATCTTTTTAAAGAGCACTAAAATCAATTAATAAACCATTTAATATAAAAATATGTGTGATATGGTCCTATGTTGCATTGAGGGGCTCAAACAACATTTGAAAACGATTCGGCCTATGGCCTTGTGGTTTGTAAATGTCACCATAACAGCTCAATGGCAGTATAGATCCACATTACATAGCTAAATGATATGTATTTCATATGTGTGCGTATAATAAAAACAATAATGTTTTTATAGTTTAAAAATTAAAATTAAAAATAATTGGAAAAATAAAAGTTTTAAGATGTTTTAAATAATATATGAAAGCTTTTAAATTAGTTAAAATTATAGTTCAAACCAAGGTTATCAAAAATGACATACAAATAAAAATGTTAGTTTGGGTGGGTGATTTTTAACATGTATAATAATTAATATTTATCTGTTTAATTAATATGTTTAAATTGTGTTTTAGGTTGAAGCCTACCAGACAGTGCAGCAGTCTGGCTAAGAAAATACTTCTTGTGGGCATTCTAAAAGCTCCCCTCACAATGCATTCCATCCATGGCTTACCATTTGCTTTGTGGTTTGTAACTTACATATTCTCGCTTTCTATTTGCTAGCTTTATATGTCTTCATCCCTCTCCTGGAGCAAAGATTGTTCACCATCGCTCCCTGTATTCTTCCGTGAGACTTCTCTTCCTGTAAACAGGCCTCTAAATTTTGTTCTTATGTTGTCGCAGTTGCTGGGCGTTCTAACACGGAGTCACATGTAAGGATCTGTCTTCCTAAGGAGCTGGGGGTTTACTTTTCTTTCTCTGACTTCAAAGTGAGAGGGTTTTTGTGACAATTTTACCGGTACTGAGAAAGGAACGTTTTTTTCAAGCACACAACAAAATTTAAATATCTGTTAATGAACTGTGCAAATATTTCAGAATATATCAGAATTAGGAGAGCAAAAATGAAGCACATTTTTTGTAAATAAGAAGTGTGGTGGAAAGAAATATTTTAATATGTTCAAAAGAAATCAGTACACAAGGTACCATTTCCACACATTATTGATTTGCACTGTTTTATCAGTAAAGCTGTATGTGCACATACAATGGTCATTTCATTTGAAAATGTGTTGTCTTTAATGGCAGTGTGCTACCACATCAAGCATACTACACACAGCTCCGCTCTACTCTACAGCACTATACTCCACCCTATGTGCATCTGTTGCAGGGATTCTGCTTATGCACAGAACTATGCACAGGAAACCAGGACCTCAGTGAATTGCGGTGTACCAAAAACTCACCTCAGAACCCAGAACCCCTTATCCGACCAGCATCAGTGTCCCATTCGTTATCCGAGGTTTATCTCGGCGGTCCCAATGTATAGACAACCCAGAACAAGCGGCTTAGGGTATTCTCAGGAATGGTGGGAATCAAAAATACCTGTTCGTAATTATTCTCATATCAGTCCACAACAGAATAAACAGAGACACGGTAAAGTTTAAAGAGTTTATTTTATAAACCTCGTGTCCTAAGATGCAGTACTTTGGCTAACATAAGCAGACAAATGATTAAAATCAAAACCATCAGCATACTTACAAAACCATAGAAAATGAAAGGAGTAATCATACTAAAATGACAGTGGATCTCAGCCACCTTCCTTTCGCTAGCAAACTAATATTATTATTATTAGACTAGTAAAAGGTCTCTAGGCTTGAATGGGGAACCCCATAACGTAAAGATCAGCTCAGTGAGATCACATCACAGGATCAGCTAGGCTCTGCTCCTGGGAAAGCTCTTCTTCCGAATGTAATGAAAAACATGTAACACTGCAATATTAAAAGCACCCGACTTTCAGGTATTTTCAGCTGCGTGCGTGTTATGGCTAAATAGTGGACCGATCAACCTGAACCCAACAACATGCACCGTCTAGCGACCCAGACTGTTTCTTTACACGATGTACAGACCAAGGTCACTGCTCACTGTTTGGGATGTGAACAACAGACAGTTCTCATGTGAAGCAAAGTCGAGCAAGCATTTCTCAATTTAATAACATGTGACTACAGTGTTGTGTGCAAAAGCAGCAAAAGAGGCAAGATGGCTTTCTAACATCTAACGCGGTTGTGCTAACTTAGCATTGTACGTATATAGATAACGATCTTCACTACACCCCCCCTTGATCGGACCACTAACCAGCAGGGGCGCACTTGCAAGAACACAGAGTTCAAGTTTGATAGAACGGAATCAAGGGCATGAACTATAAGTCCATATAAGGTAAGTGAAAAAGTTCGAAGAGAAAAAACAAAGAAAAAAATAAAAAAGGATTGAAAAAAACCATTGAAAGGATAAAAAAACATCATTGAAGGACGTATGATGAAATGAAAGTGCAAAAAAGTCAATCCATCAAAGTATAAGCACAATAAGTTGCAACAGCTTCCAAGAGGAAATCATTGGAACGTTCTGCAAAATTATCTGCCATCCAGTTCAGCACGGGAAAGGAACATACATGTTCCTCGACCAGCGGAGCCTCCTGCACCATTCGAGGACAACTGGCGTGCTCTTCAACATAACTTCTTGCTAAGAATTCATTTGCAGCCGTTCCGATGTCCCAATTCCCAAGGACTCCATGTGCTGCTCCACAGGCCATAATTCCGACGCCAGAACAGTCCAACTCATGAGCCACTAAGGGGCTCATCAGCCGATCATAATCCGGGGCAGGAGACACCGAGTTCGACAGACACAAATCCAGAGCCCATTGGAATGGACAATCTAGGCAATGAAAGACGGGCTGTACACAAGTAAAGTAGGGAAACCGGAAGGACAATCCATAGGCTATGCTTAAGGTCGCCAGTGGTAAAGTGCCATAGTGTTCAAGCATCCGGTTACGAAGATGTAACAGCCAGGACCTGCTGTCTTGAGACGCAAGTTGTGCATCCATAGCGTAGTGCGCAGATCAACAAAAGTACCCCAGCTACGAGGGCGAGAAGTAAAGGGAGACCTCCGAAGACGCTGGAAAAAATAGAATGAAAAAATGCCGGGATCACACCAAAAATAGTTTGAAAAGAGGACACAAGGCTGGAGCCCACAATTTAAAAAAAATGAGCCAGGCCACTTGTTGACGAGGCATTAAAGATAGTCTGAACCAGGGTCCCAAAAGGAAGTGGGAGATCAGTATTCAAAAGCGCTTGCACCTCAGTGCGCGTGTTTGCTACGTGAAGGACAAATGTTTCCCGGGATGAAGTCAACGCGACTTCTTTTTCAGACAATAGAGCCCTTATTCTGCTCATCTTATTGAACTCTGCTTTCAAGGTTGGAATGGAAGGCCAGATGGATACATCGAGCCATCCATGCGGGGATGGGAAAAGAACGTTATTACAGCAAACCACTCTCTGTGATACAGTCACTATGTAGGGAATTCCCACTAACATCCCACAGCAAGCTTAATTATTTAATAATAAATAGCTACCATTAGCAAGCAGCGTAAAAGATGGTGTTATAACTGGCACAGGGATCCCTTTCAGGACGCAAGCTAAATTAGGAGCGTGCACATTACATGCACCATGCAATTGAATGTGCCTACACACAACAGAGTGATCCGGAGTGGAAATGCACTCTTCACCTTTCAAGTATACCTCTTTTCCGTCTCTCACACATCTATACGTGAATGGGAGTGACCAAACTTTGTGCAGGAAGGCAGTACCAAGTTGTTCATATCTGCCAAGGGCATAATGTTTCATGCACGAACTGAACTTAAACAGGGGGAACGGTAATGTTATCAACCCGTGAATAAGCCACACACCAGAGTTTAATTCAGCAACAGAGCAAGGTAAAGGTTCTAACTTTTCAATGTGCAGTAATGAGTATGTAGCATCTTTCATGGACATGAACTGTTGTTTAGTATTTAAAGTAAAAGGAAGGAACAAAGATGAAGTATTCATGTAATCCCAAGGGACTTTCCCAGCCTTCAACGTTTGCAACGTCCATGCAAACTGCATAATAGAACGCAATTGATTTTGACCATGATACAATACAGACAAATCATCCTGCACAATGTCTACCACAGATGAAACAATATTATCTAAGGTATAAATTCTGGAAGACAGGGTGTTAATGCTATTATCTATTACAGCCAATACTTTCTCCATATTGGCTTGGTCAATAGCTCATAATCTGGATGCAGCCTCAATCTGTGAAAGCTTCCACACTTCGTTGTAAATAGCATACACCCATCTCTTGGACCTGCCAACCGCAGGACCCTTAACAAAATCATTCAAATCTATTTTGTCGTTTAATCGTGATAAATGAAGTTTAACAGATGCTAAAGTGGACTGTTGCAGCCAAGATTGGCATAACTTCCCTACTGAGTAGGTAGTTACAGTGTGAGAAGATTCAAAACGGGGGTCTACACAAACTTGTGTATACCCCGGCGCTAAATCCAGAAACCGATGTTGACAGGAATCCGAACTCGTCTGCCACACCAACCACCCTTCTGGATTCAATTCAGAAATATTGAAGGATGTGTTGGAAACGTATGTCTGCAACGTAGCAAGGGACAGATCCGTATGATTACCCCAATTTGGATAAGCACCCAGACCCGGAATGGAGGGAGAATTTAATTTTTTAGAAGTAGCCAATCCAAAACAGGTGGTCTGAAAAATTGACGAATTTAAAAATAACATGTGATTCGGGATAAGACAGGCACGATCTGTTCCCTGTACCTGCCACGGTTTAGAACCCCAAACTGATTTAAGATCGATAGTAGCTTTCCACAGATCATATCCTCCAATTGCCAACTCGTCCATAAAGGACTTGGGATACAACAATTTGGTGTGTGTCAGTCTAACTTTAGAAGCAGACTCAGGCGCAACCTTAAAATAAAAGGAGTCCGGATTTGACACACTGAAATCAGAAAAATATGTGAATTTGTCCACTAACGTGGTGGAGCTGCCCAGCCTAGGGGCGGGACAGTGTTCCCATTGTGTAAAATTTACAAAATTTCTAAACGTATTTGCTTTGTGTAGGAAATGCGTGCCATAATGTTGATAGCAGAATTGCTCATCATAATTAGCAGTATCTAAATACAAATCCTCAGCATCAAATGCAGCATAATATTTCAAATCAGAAAACAGTGCTTCTATGGCTTGAACATCCCAGTCAACCGAGTGGATGTTGTGCTTAACTACATCACCCATAGAAACACGAAATACATTTGGCACATTAATTACTTCAGTGGGGTTATGAATTTGAAATTTTACAGCATCCCAAGCGATCCCATCATGTACAGGCCAGTCAGTAATGTTCACAAAAGTCCGGTCCCTTTTCATGATATGTGATGAGGAGTGGGGGGCCAAAGTTCCATCAATTAATCAAAGTGTAGATCTTTCTTTCAGGTAGTGTCCATTGATAAGTCTAAAAAACACTACCATAAAGCCAATGGACATAAATAAAAAAATACATATGAGCACCAGCCAAATGTAAGTCCAAGGGGGAATCAAAAAATGTCTTTTGAACCAGGCCACAAAAATCGAAACTTTGGACGGGGCAATGGAAGTCATTGAATTAGAGTCAAAGGAGTATCGTGACTGGGTAACTGTGGTGGATTGTAAAACAGGCAATGGAACATCCGCAGGATAACCATACTCAACATCTTCGTAGACCATCAGGTGTCGGTGGCAATAAAGGACCAGTAACTGTATGCATCTCGACGGCAACATCAGGCACGGTGTTAGGAGCTTGGGCCACAACAGAATTTCTCAGCATCAAAGGGCAAGAAACTGCCGGTGTCATACTAAGAAGAATCGGCCACTCGCTGTAGCTTGACATTGTCAATAGAGATGTACCTGTTATCCTTTTGACCAGGAAGTGGAGGTAAAATGACTGTTCGTGTACCCTGTACTCCAAGCACTGGAACTGGTGCACGATAAGAGGGGCCAAACTCCTTCTTGTTCTCCACCTTCTCACAGACCAGATCACCAACTCGAGGTAGCCAGCCGACTACCGGAACCTGAAGCGCAGCATCAGATGAGGAGGGTACGTGTTCCTTCGCTAGACTGTCTCTGGCTTCTTGAAGATTCTGCAATACAGCACAGTGATCATCTACGTCAAAGGGTGCGGCCGACGCCGCCATGTCTAGACCATCAAGGTCCGGGACAAACATTCGTATGCCAAAGAGCATCATGTATGGGGTCCGCCCACCCAGAGACCTTCTAGGGAGAATATTAAGTGCACGTTTCACGTCATATAAGTGGGCTAGCCAGTTCCGGCCAGTACCTAAAACCCTGGCTGTCAAAGATTGCTTTAAGTCACGGCTCATTTGCTCCACTACACTATTACCCTTAGGTCGGTATGGAGACGAATATTTGACTTGGACCCCCAAATTTCTCATGGCATCTTTGTACGGCTTAGAGGCGAACGCAGGGCCCTGATCAGAATGAAAGGTACCACATGCAAAACTTCCAACAAAGACACGCAAATCTTTTATGACAGTACGGGCATCAGCACTCCTTTGTGGCCACACCCACAGAAAACGTGTGCACGAATCTACTGCAACCAAGATGTATTTGTACGCAGTATCAGAGGTAAATGGACCGCAATGATCTAAATAAACACAACCTAGTGGTTTATTAGATATGTACAACTGAGTTTGTGGTGGGCGCGCCACAGTTGAAGGTTTTATCTGCTGGCAAATGTCACAATTAAGAACATAAGCTCGGGCTTGTTTATATAAACCACACCACCAGTAACGTTGTTCCAACAGAGATACAGTAGCTGCAACGCCGGCATGCGCGGACGCCATGCCCTCGTGAGCTGCTAATATCAAGGATGGTCTGCAGTCCGCATTGGGAATCAATCTGTCACCAACATCATTAATCCTCACTAATGGGACGTTATCAGGACTTAAGCGATAATGGTAACGAGAAGGGAAACCTCTTGGAAATTTCGTTCCCTTCTATGTAGCAGCAATAGCTGCCAAGATGTCATCATCGATCTTACTTTTGGATCTTGTAACTGCTGCTACTAAGTATGTTGCCACTGCTGTTTTTGCTGCCTCATCAGCCAGGATGTTGCCGACAGCATGGACACCAACTCGTGGTGACCAAGAGTTTGAATAACATTCACGAGAGGCAGATGTTCTTTAAGTTCTGCCACTCGAACCCAAAGCGTTGGTGAACAACCTTTACAACGCAACTGTTACAACGCACTACACTTACAACAACATTTTTACAACGCAACATCCACTACAACGCATTCCATTACATAGCATGACACTACAACGCATGTTTAAAAACTACCTTTACAACGCATTCCATTACATCGCATACTACCTTTACAACGCATACCATTACAACGCAATCCAACACTTACCCTACTGTTGCACCCCCTGGAGTAAGAATAGTAATTTTTACCCCTATACTATGCGTTGTAATGGTATGCGTTGTAAAGGTAGTATGCGATGTAATGGAATGCGTTGTAAAGGTAGTTTTTAAACATGCGTTGTAGTGTCATGCTATGTAATGGAATGCGTTGTAGTGGATGTTGCGTTGTAAAAAATGCGTTGTAAGTGCATGCGTTGTAAAAGTGTGCGTTGTAACGACATACATCCCAAAGTGTTTTATGCTTAATCGTGCTACCTTTGGAATCATGGTAATCATTCTGAGACCAAAAATGTAGATTGTCGTTGTAGGATTGGACACAATAAAATGAGTCACTCACTATAAGGGTAGTGACTCGGGGATCAGCAAACTCTAGCCCTAGCACCAGAGCACGAAGCTCCGCCAACTGCGCGGTACAATCACCCAATGACTGCGTATGCACGACGTTGGATTGGAAATCACCATTTACGAAAGTACCGACCACAATTGCACAGCCCGCTGAATAGGCGTGCTTTGATCCAGTTGCCGGTTGCGCAGAACCGTCAGTGTAAATGACACAATGGTAATCCTCGAGCGGGGGCAAAGACAGAGGTGCTGGTTGAACAAATTCATACTGCAAAAACTCCTGAGTCTGAAGTGCCACGTCAAAGATATATGTGACGTCAGGCGATGTCAATGAAGTGGCCCATTGTATCCACCTTGGATGCAAAGCCTTAGAATTTGGTACACTCGCTTTCGTCACCGCCTCAAGGGCAGAATATGGTGTAACCACCAACATGCGTTTTCCTTGCGATAGCGCTCGCTCTTTCAGAATCGCCGTCTGTACTGCCGTCAGAACTTTCTCGACAGCGGAAAATCGTAGTTCAGCCGAAGTGTACAAATGTGATTTGTAGGCAATGGGGACGGTGTCGCCCTCATTGAACGTTAAGTATGTTAAACCCACTGCGCCTGGCACAATTCTTATGACCAGGTTAGTGTGGTTATCACGCGTCAGTAAGTATTTTGAAGCAAGAAGATCAGCTTGCAATGACTGCAATATAGCTGAATGCTCTGGCCGCCAACATGATTTGGAAAAAGTAGGTTGTATCAAGGCATAAAGGGGCTTGATACGCTGGGCATAATCTGGAATGTAAGTTCGACCGAAGTTCAGAAAACCCAGCAGAGATTGTAATTTCTTCGGTGTTGTGGGAGCACGTAGGCATGCGCATTTCTCTAGGAAGTGCGGAGCCAATGCTCGACCTTCATTGTTGAGTTCGTACCCCAAGAACAACACTGTATATTCTGCAATGTGAGACTTCGCAAAGTTGAATTTGTAACCGAAGTCTGCAAACAAAACAATAATGCGATCAACGCGACTGAGATGCGGTCCCAACTCGTCATCTGTGAGATAAATATCATCCACATACGAGTACGCATCAGGGTCTATGCTCTCTAACAGAGAGACCACGCGAGCGGCAAAGACACCAGGGCTGTTTTTATAGCCCATCGGTAATCTTTTGAAATGTTTTTGTTTGCCACCCGAGGTAAATGCTGTCGACTCACTACTAAGAGAGGACAGGTTATGGCTGTAAAAGCCATTGGAGATGTCAAGTGTGGTTTTAAACCGTTTTCTCACGAGACTATCGACGAGAGCCGAACTGTGGGTATTTTGTACTGCGCATGTCCGGCAATGAGAGTTTAAATGCCGGTAATCCAAAACTAAGGGTACGACCCGTCAGGTTTCGTCACCGTGAATAAAGGATTATTCATTGGTGACACACAAGTTTCAATTACCCCTTGATATTCCAATTGTTCAAGGATAGCCGCGACGTGAGGTCTTGCTTCGCGATGCATGGGATATTGGGGTTGTGGCTGGGGCGTGGACCGCAATGGAATTTCATGGCTGGGGGACAATTTATCCCAGCCTACCTGGTTATGATACAGAGCAGGTGCAAGCACCAGAGCCCACTCCTCAGCAAACTTTTTAGCTTGGTCCCTTGTTCAGGTTCTGAAGCTGCGTCCGCACCATCTGTGGCATACCTCACTGTTAGCGCAGCAACTTTCTTCTTCTGAAACGGGGGTCGTTGATGCACAGACTCGTCCTGCTTGCTATTGCCGTCAGTCTGGCGGGGTTGCTCACGACCTTGGGCACCCCTTCCTTTCCCACGGTCTCCGCCACTGGATTGTGAAGCCGATGATTCCTGTGAAGAACTAGGAGAGCGTTGTTCAGAACCCTGAAATCTATCAGGTGACTTAATACGAGATAGATCGTGCAGATCATATGTGCGTTCAACGGACGACTGCACGGGCGAGGCAGGACGAGACCCCGTTTCTGTTGCTGCTTCCCCTGTTTCTTTGCCCTCCAACTTTGTTTAGGAAAATTGGGGCGTTCGTCTTTAGTAGACGAGCTCACCTTAGTTTGCTGTACTATATCAGGAATGATTACAGTTGGTTTTACACCCAAAGCACTACGGCCCACGGTCCTGTATGCTTTCGCAATTATTTTAGCGAACTCCTTGGGCTTGTCGAGGTCATCCACGAGGTCCAGCATATTAGCTACTTGGAACTGCATGGCATCTCCTTTGAGGTTGCCCATTACCATGGAACACACCACATCGAAGCTTTCGACAAGCCTCATTCCCAATTCAATAGCAGCCTTCGCACCGTGATTATCTTGAACCCGTTTCATGACGGAGGGAAGTACTGACATAGACGGAGTGTCATTCGTTATCCGAGGTTTATCTCGGCGGTCCCAATGTATAGACAACCCAGAACAAGCGACTTAGGGTATTCTCAGGAATGGTGGGAATCAGAAATACCTGTTCGTAATTATTCTCATATCAGTCCACAACAGAATAAACAGAGACACGGTAAAGTTTAAAGAGTTTATTTTATAAACCTCGTGTCCTAAGATGCAGTACTTTGGCTAACATAAGCAGACAAATGATTAAAATCAAAACAATCAGCATAGTTACAATACCATAGAAAATGAAAGGAGTAATCATACTAAAATGACAGTGGATCTCAGCCACCTTCCTTTCGCTAGCAAACTAATATTATTATTATTAGACTAGTAAAAGGTCTCTAGGCTTGAATGGGGAACTCGATACCGTAAAGATCAGCTCAGTGAGATCACATCACAGGATCAGCTAGGCTCTGCTCCTGGGAAAGCTTTTCTTCCGAATGTAATGAAAAACATGTAACACTGCAATATTAAAAGCACCCGGCTTTCAGGTATTTGCAACTGCGTTCGTGTTATGGCTAAATAGTGGGCCGATCAACCTGAACCCAACAACATGCACCGTCTAGCGACCCAGACTGTTTCTTTACACGATGTACAGACCAAGGTCGCTGCTCACTGTTTGGGATGTGAACAACAGAGAGTTCTCATGTGAAGCAAAGTCGAGCAAGCATTTCTCAATTTAATAACATGTGACTACAGTGTCGTGTGCAAAAGCAGCAAAAGCGGCAAGATGGCTTTCTAACATCTAACGCGGTTGTGCTAACTTAGCATTGTACGTATATAGATAATGATCTTCACTACACATCCACTCTACTCTACGACACTCTACTCTGCGATATACTCCACAGCTCTACTCTATGATACTCTACTCTGTGCCCCCCTGCATTACTCAAAGCTCCTGCTCAACACTCCACTACATGACACTCCACTCCACAACACTTCACTTCACAACACAACACAACACTCCACTTCACTCTATGATGCAACACAACACTCTATGCCACTCTAATCCACAACACTCAACTCCACTTCACTTTATGGCACTCTACAACACTCCAAGCCACTTTACTCCACTCTATGCCACTCCACTCTTTGACACTTTACTCCACTCTACATCACTCCACTCTACTCTATGGCACTTCACTCTACTCCCCTCCACTCTGTGACACTCTACTTTACTCCAATCTACTCCACTCTATGCCACTCCACTCTGACACTTTACTCTATTCTACACCACTCCACTTAACTCTATGGCTCTCCACTCTCCACCCCTCCACTCTATGATACTCTACTTCACTCCACTCTACATCACTCTACGCCACACCACTCTATGACACTCTCCACCACTCCACTCTATTACACTCTACGACACTCTAGGCCACCCTACCCCACTCTACGCTACTCCTCTATGACTCTATTCCATTATACACCACTCTACTCTATGACTCTACTCCACCCTAAGGCACTCCAGTCTACAACTCTACTTCACTCTGATATACTCCACAACACTACACTCTTTGACACTTTATTCCACTTTACACCCCTTCACTCTATGCCCCTCCACTCAACTCTGTGACACTTCAGTCCACTCTATGACACTCTAGTCCACTCTATGACACTCCAGTCCACTCTTCACCACTCCACTCTTCACCAGTCCCCTTCACTCTTCATCACTCTATTGCACTCTGTATCACTCTACTTCACTGTTCACAACTCTAATCCACTCTTCACCTCTCACCTCCAATAAACAACACTCTCCTCTATGCCACTAACTGTAGCCATGCTGAACTTCAGCCAAACTGGTGTACAACATGGCTAAAACACACTGGCAAAGACAATAGCTCTTACACAGGCGAGATCTATTGACTTTGTCAATACTTATTTTATTTAATGCAAGTTTAATTTGAAGAGGTAATCTGTAACATTTCATTTTATTAGTTCAAGGATAATAATTAGGTGTAGCTGTCCGCACAGAAATTATGTGTAGCAAAAAAGTGGAGAGTTACATCTATGTGTAGGAATAGATTTACACATGAGTAAAGATGCACATGTGAGTTGACCTTGTTATGTCTCTGCTTATCATTTAATGTACAGATGAGTTATGCAGTTTTTAAGAGGGGCTTGTGTTAGGTCTGCTTCTCTGACACAGTCCACTCTAAAAGTATTAGTCTAAAAAGTTAAAGTCAAGTTTACTTTAAATTTCTGTTGATGAGCCACAACAATTCATGAGGAAAAAGAGTGTACTTTTCACTGGTTAGACTCTATACTGCCATATCCTTCTGTACTCGCGGTTCTCATGCAACGAAGCCACCGCCCTGGCTGAGAGCAAACACAGTTCACATACAAAGCATAAAGTCGATCTGCTAATGGACCTGTACAAAACAGATAAGCACAGGGTGAGGTGCATAAACAGTCCTGGGGCGCAGAATTGCCTATGGTACTATTTAGAAACGGGTTTCATATTGCAAGGACGCGCAATGTCATTCCATTCCTTTGCAATAGTCACTCACTGCCAATTTGCCGCGGCAAAATCCAGAATGTATCTCCATTAACAAAAACATAATAACTTTTTTCTATCTCCGAGCAGCACTGAGCGCTACAAAAAGAAACAGCTCACTCTTCAAGTATGTCATAAAGTGGTAGCTTCTCCCAGGCTCTTCATGTAATCTGACTGTGTTGTAGTACCAATATTAACGACCATGGACGAGAGGCGCCAGTGAAATGTCCAGTGTTAGCAGAAGCATTTCACTTTGAGGCAGATTTGACGAATTTCCCTTCGGCAAAGTGATTATTAGAAAAACAAGGCATTATTTACTCGAAGCGCATGTATCTGCGTGTAGAAGTGTAAGCTTCACCACTTGCACCGAAGTGTCCAATACATTTCAAAGTCTTACATGCACTCTGTAGTCAAACTTTAAGGGGCTTCAGGCACAAACCAGAATGTTGTTGTGACACAGCCTGAGCCACTACATGGTCCAGAGAATGCCCTCAACACATCCTTCTTTCATGGCTTCTTGGTGCAGCAGGAAGATATCCCATTGACGTGCGAAATCACACATTCTGAAGCCTTTGAGCGCGATTTTGAAAGCCAATTTCTTGTTTTTTTAACAACTTTTAAAATTTGGTTTTACTGCACAAATACACGTTTTACTTTTAGGGCCAGATGTGCGGTCGCAGATGGGAGATCGGCCCGTTTACGACCGCAATAAAGGGTCCTGGCATGTACAAACGCTATTTGTTGAGTCACTGACTCACAAAATAGAGTTTGCGACTCTCGCTATTAGGAAGAGGCATCCCTTCCTACTAGCGTGTATCAGTGCAATGTACTATTGTTTTGTGATCACATTTGTGGCAGCAAAAAAAAAGTAGTTTATCACCTACGTCAAGTACATGGTAAACCACTCGCAAACGGTGACCCCTTCCCCTGCAACTGCATGCCCTCAAAAAATGAAACTGAAAAGTTACATTTTTCTTGGTTAAATGTAGCCCTTTTTCCTTTAAGGAAAACAGGCTGCATTTAGAAGAAAAAAACCGGCTTTATTTAAAAAGCAGTCACAGGTATGGTGGTCTGCTGTCCCCAGCAGGCCACCATCCCTGGGAGTGCTAGCCATTCCCAATGGGGTCGCAAACTGCGCTTGCCTCATGAATATTAATCAAGCATGCAATTTGCGACCCCTATTGGGAATCGCAAACAGTGTCTGAGACACTGTTGTACATTCACTTTTGCGAGTCACAAATTACGAGTCGTAATTTGATGCAATTTGCGACTTGCAAAAGTGAATGGTCATACATCTGGCCCTAAGTTCGAAGCATAGCACAAAGAAACTTCCTAACATACATCTTAGGTATAAAAATCCTAAATGCTGCACTTATGCAGTACAACATTGAGAGTCATATGTTCGCGTTTTGGGGAAAGAAATATTTCACCCTTGTTATTAAGTCTCCTCCTCCAGTGTATTTTGCTCCTCTGCCGCAGAAGCATCACATAGAGGAGATAGAACTATGTCTTTAATGGCTGACATGCCCTTTCAAATTTGTTCAGCCTATTATGTACCAATTTTGTAAGCCTTTTCATGGCATATATATTACATATGTTTACCCACCATTGATGCATGTGCGGTGGCTGCTGATTTTTTCAGAAGTGAGCTACGTTCAATCGGGCTGCCAATAATACATATCATGTCACCTTGTCTTATGATGTCATCTTTGAGTATACATGTTCGTTACCAGGGGAAGTATTACGGTAGTTATGAGCGTTAACTAGCCTTCTGTTAGCTTTTTAATTCTGGCTAGTACCTCTTTCCAAAAACTTGAATCTGAGTACTTGGCCGCCATAAGTGGAATATTGTTCTCACCTCCCCACTATTCTGCCAATATTGGTATCTGATCAGAATTGTGCATGCATTTCCTTTATCTTGTGTGCAAATTGATGACTTTGCAGCTCTAACCTATATATTTTGCCATACTGCCTCCGAGATTTCACTACCTAGATCACTTTCCCAAACCTACATGTATATGCTTACTCTGTGGTTGTATGTGATTTTTTTACTTTATATAACCTGAATGTCTTTTTCTTTAGTTGTTTATAATAATAAACAAATTCAATCAGGTTCATCTCTCTATTTATTGTGCATTGGATCTCTAGTTTGCAAACAATGTTATAATTGGATCCATCTACAGTTATCTCCAGGAGACAGCTGTTAATTTTTCATGTTTATGTCCTTGTTGAGAAGCTCTTCCCCCTTGAACAATATCCCCATGCTGGGTAAGTTGTTGTTATTTCATTTTCTGCAGTCACTATCAGTCATGTCTATCTCGAAACATTGACAGAGATATTTGCAGTCTCAGGCAAGCAATCCATGCTAAATGGACGAAGCTCAAATCCTCAAAATCTTTCTGAAGAGCACTAAAATCAATTATTAAACCATGTAATATAAAAATATGGGTGATATGGTCCTATATTGCATTGAGGGGCTCAAACAACATTTGAAAACCATTCGGCCTATGGCCTTGTGGTTTGTAAATGTCACCATAACAGCTCAATGGCAGTATAGGTCCACATTACATAGCTAAATGGTATGTATTCTATATGCATGTGTATGATAACAAATAGGTATTATTTGTAATAATATTTT
This sequence comes from Triturus cristatus, assembly GCF_964204655.1. NCBI lineage: Eukaryota > Metazoa > Chordata > Amphibia > Caudata > Salamandridae > Triturus > Triturus cristatus. Next base: position 632,312,273 of record NC_140589.1, on the reverse strand, counting down.
TATAGTTTAAAAATGAATATTGAACATTTTAAAACTATCGGTGTCATAAGTGATGGACATGTTGTTACTGCATTGTTCTGACTGACTGCCAATGACTTAAAGGAACATTGGTGGCTTTTTGTAGAGTAGCAGGTGATGGTCGGTTGGTAGACACAGTAGGTATTGGAGCTGAGTAATCAAATAATATTGCTCCACATTGACCCACTGTTTTTGAAGAGTGCTAATATGCTATCAACTAATAATGATCAATGTTGGAAAAGCCCAGGCCTTTGTTTACTTATTTCATAAGTGTAGTTTTATGAGCCTGTGGTGCTCTATTATCCCAGACAATCATGCACAGTTCATAAAGTATTTACATTTTCGTCATTTCAGGAAGTTTCATTGGCAATGATTTATCTACATATAACAACATAGACAAGAAATTCATTTTATGCTATTGAGTTGGCGAAGCCATGGGATTTCCAGTTTGCCCCTCCCGTACAGACCCTTGTCGAGAATCTCTGGAATCTGTAGCATATTCTGTTGTTAGAGACCTTTTGTTGAATTCATGAGGATTATAGATCCCTAGAAATTTCATTGGGCCTATTGACCATTTAAATTCCTTCTGAAATAGAATGTATTTGTCACGGTGTTGGGGTCAGCTTTGCTCATTCCTTGTGATTTTTTATAATTAAATGTAACACCCTCAAGCCCTAAAAAAGAGATTACGTTTCTCTATTAATACCGTAAGTGATCGAACAGCCTCCGTCCCACTTCGTGCGCTGGACCAGATTGTTATACCGATCTGCCGTGGCTAGAGTCCGCACGGGGCGTACCATCTCGGCTGCCTGTCGGGTGGAGAGAGGCACTCGGCAGGGCTGTTCGTTATCCCCTCTTTTGTTTGCCCTGGCGATAGAGCCCTTGGCAGCGCATGCCCGTCAGGGGCGGTCTTACGAGGGGGTTCAGTTGCGTGGAGAGCCACACTACATCTCCTTATACGCGGATGACCTCTTGCTGTATTTGGCGGATGCGCGGGGTTCTCTGCGTGGCGCCAGACTCCTGCTTCGGGAGTTCGGCTCCTTTTCAGGGCTGCGTGTTAATTGGGCCAAGACTTGCCTGTTTCCTCTGTCTCCTGGGATCCGGGCCCCTGCGGCCCTTGCGGACCTCCGCTGGGAACCTGCTTGCCTGCCTTACCTGGGTGTCCGCATCTTTCACGCTCCTGCTGATCTCTTCGAGGGCAATGTGGGTGGAGCACTAAGGGGACTCAAGGGGAGTATGGCGTTTTGGAGCACCCTCCCGTTGTCGGTGGCCGGCCGAATAGCGCTGCTGAAAATGGTGGCGCTACCGCGATTGCTCTATTTCTTCCGCACCTTGCCGATCTGGATCCCGGCCTCCTTTTTTAAGACGCTTCGGGCGCTGATAACGGGGTTTCTTTGGGGCGCGGGCAGACGTCGGGTGGCGTTGAACACCTTGATGAGACCGAGGGTGGAGGGGAGGCTGGCGGTCCCGGACTTCGAATGGTACTACCTGGCGGCGCAGTTGCAGTGCCTCACACAGGCTGTGGCACGCGAGTTCAGAGGCCCGGAGGGCCCGCAGGGTAGGATTATCCCTCGGCATGTACTGTCATTCATACTATTGCAGCAAAGGCTCCGGTTGGATCAACTCACGCTAGAGGAGCGCACGCTTCGGCTCTGCTGGCTCCGTAGCCAGAGACGAGCGGGCTTTGCGACCCCATATGCCCCGGAGATTCCGTTGGGCATGTGCACGGCTCTCCCTCATGGCGGAGACTGGTCGGCGTTGGCAGGTTGGGAGGATCGAGGGGTTCACATGCTTGGCGATCTCTATCGTGACGGAGCTTTGTTGCCGTTCCACGAGTTGCAGAGGGATTTTGATTTGCCCAGGGGGGATTATCTCCTCCACTCGGCTCTGGTGGCTGGGATTCGGAAACACTGGCGGACGGGGCTGTCGGAACCCCCGACGTCCCTGGGATGCCAGTACGTTGTGATGGCGGCGGGTACCGTGAAGGCCATCACCTGCCTCTACGGGCGGCTGTCCACGGAGAGGCTCGCGCCCCTGGCGACCCTGCGGGAGCGGTGGGAGGGAGACGTTGCCAGGCCTATCTCGGAGACGACGTGGTCGCAGTTGCTGCAACGACCTTGGAAGGGCACGCGCAACGCTAGATTTCAATTGGTTCAATTCTATACTCTTCACAGGGCCTACTTAACCCCGGTGAAGATTCTGCAATATTTTGGGGGCTCCTCGTCGGGCTGCCCCCGGTGCCACACGGAGGGGGCTGATTTCGGCCATATGTTCTGGTCCTGCCCGGGGTTGGGCTCTTACTGGACGGATGTGGTGGCGTGCCTGAATCGAGTGACTGACCGAGTGTTGACAGTGGACATGGGAACTTGCCTTCTGCTTTGGTTCCCACATACTCCCCGTACAAAAATCACGAGCAAATTTATCGATCTGGGGCTGATAATGGCGAAGAGGGAGCTTACCATGCACTGGAAGGCGAGAACGGGGCCGAGTGTTCGGAGGTGGAGGGTGAGCTTCCTGGCCTGGGCGGGGACTGAAGGGACGCTTCGCCTACAGCTGGCTAGACGTACTTCCAATGACAAAGCGCAAGAGGCTGCCGGGGCGTGGGGGGCGCTGGAGGAGGAGCTTCGCCGCTTGGGGGACCGAGAAGAGGGGGGTGAGGGCCAGGCGGGCGCGGCCCGGCCTGGGAGGAGTGTGGAGGGACCTGCTGGGACTCCCGGGGAGACTGCCCAGGAGGGGACTGCCTGAATATTCCACGGGGGCTATCGCTATTTGTGCAAATTTGTCATGTTGTGCATGGTGGTCCGGCTTCGGGGTGGTATGCATGTGAGGGGTAGAGTACAGCCTTTGGTACTTTTGGAAACGTGGGTGGGGTTCGCCCTCTGATTCCGAGTTTAGCTCCCTAGTTGCGTGGGGCACCTTACACCCCATTGGATGGAGAACCCGTGGCGGGCACACTGGCAAGGGGGGGTGGGGGTAGAGAGGGAGTGGGGTGGGGGGTTTAGACTGGTTTTGTTGCGAGCTTACTGTCTTTGATATTGTTCCCACTGGCCTGGTTATCCTTCACAGGGATACTGAATGTAATGTGGACTTCATGCTGTTCTACGTGGGGAAAAACTAATAAAAATTGTTTTAAAAAAAAAAAAAAAAGAACAGCCTCCGTCAAGAAAAACAGGATGTTGTCAATAAATAGGAACAGTTTATATGCTTTCTAATTTATTTTCATTCCATAAATCTGGAGATTGGCTATGTTTTTTTGTACTAGTGTTTCCATGGTGAGAGTAAATATTAGGTATGACAATGCATGGACACACCTGTTGTGTATTCCTTTTTAGGGTGTATTGGAGGCATACATTTGCAAATAATTTTCAGTCTTGATGTTAGATTTTTATAGTTGGACAATATATATTTTTTCATGTTGGGACCCAGTTATGTACTATCTAGTACCTTTTTCTAGATATACCTAAATACTGTATCAAATTTGTTCTCGACTTTTAACTGTCATAATCACTGCAAACCCAAGCCAAGACTTATCTTTTACATTATATCTGAGTTCCTGGCTTGTACCTCCCCCCGCATTTTATAGTTTCTGATACCTGAACCCTAAAACGTAGGGCATAATTAGCTCAGCCACCCGAGCACATAGCTCTCATTTATATATCTCAGCCCCCCACCATGGTCTTTGGAATCTCAACTCCTTCGTTTAAAAACTCATGTGCAGGCAGGGACACCTAGACAGCAGGTAACAGTACTCTTTCTCTCGGTTGGCCAAGATTTCAAGAGAACTTGCATTTCCAAAGCCTTTTTCAAGATTTTGACATTTCTTAGTGGCCATCGTGGACACAGTCGGAATTTAAGCCACACCCAACACCAAACCCGTGCTTTGCCTCGAGTGACCTCCCCATGACAGGTGTCTGTGTGGGTTGAAGCACTTCCCTGATATCCTGCCATGCACCTGGAGGTTCATCTGTTCAAGAGGTCTTTGTCTCCTGATCCAAGTGGAACCCTAAATCCATCCTGAAAGAGAAAGACAAAGACAACAAGTAACAACATTGCACAGACCGACAAAAACGATGAAGCCACGCAGAACCACTTATTCTTCAGAAAGCAATTCAAAACATTTTCTTATGGAAACTTCATAGATATACAAGATTATGCAACGTTTACAAGTAAGTTTATAAGAGACTACAGTATCGAAGACTTTTGAAAACATAAGAACTATCTAAAAGGCCACACCAGCTTATTTTGCTCTGTATTGTGGATATCACCACCAGTGGAGTAAACAGAGGAGTCTCGGTCCACAAAAGCTCAAGAATTGAAGTGAGCAAAAGCAGATTATGAATACCTAAAAAAACCAAATGTTTTAAGTATTGATTGTTTGCTGTAACAGAAGAGTGCAAGGTTCGCTAATGACCTTCAGGTGTGGCACTCAGAAAGGGAACCCCTGCATGAACAATAAGAATCCCTCTACACTAAATCCTAGGACGCAAGCAGCTTGAGAGGTTTTCGTTTATGTCATTAAAGGTTCAACAGCAACCAGAGTACTAAACATGTAACATTCCCAAACAAGTCCCCTTTCCCTAGTCCTGATCCATTTCCCCTACTGGTAGTTATTTCACAAGAAAGAAAGGCTTAGGCACAAGGAGTCGGGTCAATATCTTCTCTGAGGAATGTCTGCGCCATTAGTTTGCGATAATAATGCAGGAGAAGCATTTGTTGGTTGGTGCACTCTGCTGCATCTATCAAGCTGATGGAGAGCCTGGCATTCCATGGGCATTCTGGTTCCTAATGAACCCTGCCTGCTGTGGGGATATTCCAATAGGCCATGCTGTATGCAGGTGTTGTACGAACATAGTTGTAAAGTCATGGTCTTAGTTGTCATGCTTATGCTCGATATATCATTATATACGCTTGAAAGGGACATACCATGATATCCACATAAACCTTATAGAATGCTGCCCTGAAACCGTCAGACCAGAAGCCTTATTTATTGCTAAATGGCTAATAGCTGTCTGGTTTACGCCTGGTGTTATTGGCTCTTCTATTGTGTCATAGTCTAAAGCTTCAGCTCTCAGACTTCATAGGTTTGCAAATAGTGAACCTGTAAAATCTGGATCTGATGGCACAGATTGGTAAAAGGTCGCATAATGCGTGGCATTTGTTTAAAATGTTTTGTTTGACGCTTACTTCCTTTCTTTCAAAATCTTGAGTCATTGTAATCCTCTTTCTAAGTTGTTTTTGTTTTAGTTTATATTCTAATATGCGGTCAACTTTGTCACTGCTTCCATAATGTTTGTGCTTTGTGTACAGCTTTTTTCGAGCTGTATGTTTCATCAGTAGTTTTTGACTTTCCTCGTGTATCCATAGGCCTGGTGTGAACCATTTGTTTCATTTTGTGTTTCAAATTGGAGGAGGTGTGTTTCCAATTCTGCCTTACATGGGACAGCAAGCCTACTGTAGCTTGCTGTGTGTGAGACAAGACTACCCCTGGTCACTCGTTCAGCAGCATCCTAGTGAGCATCCCATGTGACCTTCGTTAGCATTCTCCCAAATATAATTCTCTAGGGCAGTGGTTCTTAACCTGGCGTATTTGGATCGACAGGTACTCAGGAGGTCCACAACTGTTTAAAAAATGAAATATTATTAGCAGATTAATAAACTGCATATACATAAAATAGATACATGTAAAATTTAATATTTTAAAACATTCTGTGAGTGTTAAGGAATCTGAAATTGGAAGCTAGAAATTAAGTTGGCATCCTTAGCTTGATTGGGGGGAGCAGCTCAAGTACAGAAAATAGTAGTATGGACAGTTGGTGATCTCAATGAAAGCAGTAGTATGCACAAAGTAAAAAGAGTATGCATGAGGAGCTAAAAAGACAAAGCAATATGCTAGAGTCTACCAATCACTTTGTTTTTTAAAACAATCCAAATTTTGAAGCACTCCTACATTCCCCACCAAAATTATTTTTTGATCTTTGTATATCTTTTGCCTGTGTATTAAACATAATATTTCATAATGTCTGTATTTGTTTAATGCATATTTGTTTCTGTAGTTGTGTGTTTTGTTTTGAGGTTTAAATCGTAGAAATTGCTTAGGTAGGGGTCCCGAGTGTCCAGTAGTCATTCACTGAGAGTCCACATATGTCAAAAGATTAAGAACCCCTGCTCTAGGGTCTCTATTATAGATGGTATCTGTATGATGTCTCTAAATGCTATTTCATTTATGAGCCATGGCTTTCTGAGGGGGAGGAGAAGGAAGGTGGAGCTCTACTGAGAGGACCAGTGCAGCTTGGTCAGAGAGCACCTGAGCCCCCAGTGACGTCAATAGTACTGATGTTGCGAGCTCTTTATTCACTAGAAAATAATCCATTCTGGAGTGTGTTTTGTGAACATTGGGGTAAAATGAATAGTCATTAAATAAGTGATTTCTTGCATCAGTGATGATGGGGCTGATTGTTCATTAGATCTCCGAACGAACCTTTCTTTGGTCATGCTTTACATGGCATTAAAGTCTCCTCCATGGAGTAAACTTGAATTTAGGAAACAAGCAATTCTTGGAAACAGTTCCTTATAAAAGCATTTTTTTTTTAGAAATTATGGCCATATATTGACTATATAGTTATGTTAAGAATGCCCTGTTTGCCTTTAATTGCCACACAGCAGGCTTGTTTGTCTGTATACTTATCTTTTAAATGGAACAGTATATTGCATCTAAGCCATACTGCTACCCCTTTAGTTTTGCTAGACGCATTGCATGGTGTATAGCAGGCCAATCTACGTAGAGGCGACATGCATCCGACGTCTGAAGCCAATTAGTCTCGTGGATGAGTGCAATATTTACTTCCTTCAGTTGTAGCCATCACAAAAATAGCTTTTTTCTTATTGGAGAATTCAAGACTCTCACAATTAGGGAGATTATTGTAAGCAAATGTGTCATATTTGCTTGTGTTTCCTTTGTAGGTAATGAATTCAGTGCTTAATTTGAGCTGGTCGATTTCGGCTCATGGCACCGACACTTAATTATCAACTCCGCCCCTTATGACAGTCTACCACATAGTGGTACTGTCTGTCTAATTTAGTGATGAGTACAACAGCAGTTGTTGATTGAGCCCGGGTGGGTAACTTCAGTGTAGTTCATCGGCTAATTGAAAGGGCAGATCCATTATTACAATGCCTCTGTCACTTTCTGCAGCAATTTTGATCACAAGTCACCTCCAGCTTTAAGCCTTTTCCAGTTGCATTCAATTTCCATGATATGTATGGACAATAAGAAAGATGAGTGGCGTATTGTTAGCTCCGCCTCGGAGCCATCAAGCATACTTTCTTGCATGTCCCTGTCTTGGTCACGCCCCCAATTTCATGTTTTAAGGCATGAATGGATAACCATGTTTCCACATTCTCAGATTAGATCTTCAAACAATATTAACCTGAAAAATTGCTGTGCCCATCATTTACATCTTTGACTAGAATGTAAAGCACAATTGGATCCTTTTTGTTGCACAGACTTTGTTTGCAGGAATTCTTGACCACAGGCTTGTTTTATAAAGCCAACAAACATGCAACTTTGTGAAGTTATAAAGTTTCATTCTTTCGAAGACAACATTTTACATTTCTCTAATGATCTATAAGAGGCATGTCAATTAGGAAGACTGCACGAGGAGCACATAAAACCTCTCATTAATAAATTACCTATGGGTCCAGTGGTTGAACATGTACTTTCTCCCACTGTTGACTGAGAATCTTCACCACTAGTTCTGTTTCATGAATCTGAGTGACAATGGAGTTGAGCACATCCAGGTGATTGGTAAGTTAAAGGAATTCAATTGCACGTGTATTTTGGATGATCTTTGACAACAACTCATCATGGGTAACATTGAGAGAATTAAAAAAAAAGTTAATTAGGAGCCTGGGGCATGTTCTTCTTAAACATGTTGATGTCATGAGGTTCCCATCAAACATCTCCCATGATCAAAGCCTATAACGACAAGGCTGTCCATATGCTATTCATCAATTTTATTCCTATCTATGCCAACCCAATTGGCAAATTAGGCACATTATTTTAAAATAAAGTTTTAGGGATATGGGAATTCACAATGTATGGGCTCTATGATGAGAAGGCATGTTGGCTTATACTTAAGTAACTTTATAATATGGGCTTTAGGCTACCAGATCTGTCTTATAATCAATTCAGCCACTCAGCACACCTCCCAAGCTTGAATGCACACCCTTGGCTGGTAGAGTCCCCAACTGTGGCTCAAAAAGCATTGGTCTTCCTCTGTACCCAGGAAGCACAGGGTGGGGTTAGCTGTGACTACTTAGCAGTGATTGGCTATCTTGGAATGGGCAGGAACTTCTAGAGGAACAAGGAATAGCCTTGGCACTACCTCTTTGCATAGGAGGGCTTCTTCTATTAATTCTCAGGACCCTACAAGTGAGCCAGGCGCCAATCACAGGGAGAGAGATAAGCGGTTTAGAACCTTCTCCAGGGGTATAAAATCCCATCTTAATTGGGGAGGTGGTAAGGACCTGAAGAAATACCTGCTTGGAGACACAAGGTGTGTGCCATATTGAAAAAGGGGCTTCAGGGTAAATTTTCAGGAAGGTAAAGAAGAAGTGCTGTATAAAAAGATTGGGGCCGGCGAGAAAATAACTGAAAATGGAAGGCAGAATTTCTCTAATCACTGGAAAGTGCACATAATCAACCTGGCACCTCCACTACCACTTCCTCAGACTATTCCACCACCTGGGATTGTATTGTTTATTGTGATGTTGTTGAGTTAATTGACAAAGGATGGAGGGCCCAGCAAAGCTGATGTGATTGGAATTGTCATGATATGTTCCTAATTCTTAAAGTTAAAGGGCTATGGTAGCTCTAAGAGTCAGGTTCCAGGTGATTTTCAAGTGTCACACAAAATGACCTTATTTCAATGTTTAGATGACCGGAGGCCAATGGATAGTGCACTACCGACAAACTTTATCTTCAATGTTCTAAGCCTCTCTTGCTTTACCCACCCTTAGTTAGCATAAATTCCGAGCACTCATCTAACCATCAGTGAAGGAGCGTGAAAGAAATAGCCCACACCCAATGCATTAGTAACTTGAAGTAAAACTACGGAGCAGCACCAGGGGCAAAGATTAAACCCAGAGAAGATTTAGCTGATGTCAGATGACATAAATGAATAATACATTCTTTATCACCAAAGTACAATCACAACAACATTCAGCTTTCTGTTCTTCCAAGAGTGGCTTTTTAGAACTACATAGCTGCTTTGCTCTTCAGAAGACGATAATGAAAAACTTAAAGAAATTGGTACCTCTGCCATGTGCATCATTGCTGGACAAGACAGCACCCTGGAAGTCTTACTTTCCTCTTTTTTAACCTGTTTTATATTTGATAGTCCATTTAAAGGGCCAGGCTACCACGTATTGGGACTAGGGGTAGGCGGAATTTGCGAAAGTGACTTTCGCAAATTATCGCGAAATATCGCGAAGATGCAGAAGTTTTTTTCCCGCCCGTTCGCGGTATTTTCTGCGTGGTCGCGGCTCGCCAACTTACCCATGCGGTTGCTCGCGGGCGCGGCCATCTTGTTTTCACTCTTCTCGCGGTGCATGATCGCGAGAAGAAAGACGTGATCGCACGACCAATGACATTACTGCGGGCGCGAACTGTCGCAAGACAGCGCAAATGGCTACCAACAATCCAACATCTCGTGGAGAACGCGACCGGATAGGGAAAACTTGTTGGTGAACACGGGGATTCAGGTAAGGCGATCGCGCGCGAGCGAGAATGTATTATTTTACAGCGCGAGCAAGAAACAAATTATCGCTAAGCTGCGGAATGCGGAAATTTTGACATTTTCGCGCTCTCCGCGGAACGCGAAAATGTCAAATTATCGCAATTTCTGCAAGCGGAACGAAAATTTAGCCCAGGCCTAATTAGGACACTTTACACATGCCAAATTCCCCTTTTTCGCTTCACAATGTATTCTTCAGTGGGGAGTCATCAGTGTTTCATAAAAGGACCAAACCCACCTATATGATCAGACTGTGGGCATGCTGACTGTCTTAATGGCTGTATGCAGGAGTGCTTCGTCTACACACCACACAGCTCTGTTTCACATGTGTAAACTCAGATGTAGTTACCGGGAGAGTAAAATAATTATTCTTTATTCATTTATATCTTCCATCTTGAGAGCAGACTGTGGCTTCACATTGGTGAAGGCGACAACCTGAAAATCTGCTGTGGTATGTGACATCAAATGTCCTATGCCGGCCAAATGCTATACTGGTTAATTCTGCTCGTAAATGTGTGCCATAACCAATGGCATTGAGCCATCAACAGCTAACATAGAATTAGGTGTTTTAGGCTTGCTGTGACACCGACAGACACCAATCCTCTGATACCCCATAAGATTCCTGTCTTTAGGACAACAAGAACAGAATCCATAAGATATGCTCCATCAATTGTCATCCCATTTGACTTGAGATTCAATATCCACAGCAGTGACTGATTATGAAACCGACACTCAGGGAGGTTAACCATGTGGATAGACTGTCTAACATGTCAGGACCAAAACTTTAGCAAAGTTAACTAAGGCAGAGAAGAAGATTCACAGAGCAGGGATTCCATGAGCAGAGGCTACTTGTGGAGATGCTATGGATCCCATGCCGTGAATCATTTCCACTGACTTTTGTCTAAAGGTCCAGCCAGACCTGAGCAATCAAGACTGGATTTATCCTAATATTCTGCAGCTAGCATCATGGCTTTTCCTTTGCCTTTCCTTTGAGTGCAACATGCTTCAGTCTTTCAAACCTCAAGCGGGGATCAGTGGTTCAGTAATTGGAATCTTGTTACCCCTTTCGAGGTTAATAGGTAGCTTTAACAACAACGAGCACATTACTGAAAGTGATCAGAAAAATAGCTTTACATGAAGGTTACGCATGAATAACATAAAGGGAGTGGAGTCGAAAACTGACTCACTGAGGCATTTCTGAGAGCTAGTAATCATTGGGTGGTTGCAAACATCCATCTGTAAAAGAACTAAGGCGAACTTCCACTTTTGTGTAAGGCTACGATTGCTATTAATATAGAAATGTTACTAAAGGTTCCTTTATCACTGCGGAGTCTTCGCACTTAAAGGATGGGACAGTCCTATCTTTCTATGCGTGGAGACTCCACAGTCATAAAGATACTACTCATAATCTTATCCAAATGTTTAAGTTTACCTTTGTGAATCTTGCTCTAAGGAAGGTAACTAAAAACCTTTGTTGGCAAAAAAAAAGCACGTTGTAAACCCATGCAGATAGAACTCAGAGACGAGGCGACAAGGGGATTGCTAATTGCAATATATGTTAAAGTCTATTTTTTTGTTTATGGTATTTTGCACTAACCAAGAAGCATGTACTGAAATAAAAGCAGCACCTGGGTTGCAGGAAATACAAGAAAATCATAATTACTCATCTCGAATGTCTATATATGGGAAAATGTGTGGAGCATACCACTAAAAATAATGAACAGGCAGAAATGTAATTGCAGTCTGACTAAACCCCATGAGGAGGCCTACTGCACCCATGGTCAAATCCAGAGAGATTACAGAAAAGTAATACAGGAATAATATTGAAAATTAATATTTTCTTTATTCAGATGATGAGCATGACCCTCCCTACAAGTTGTCAGAATGAGGGCTAAATGCTGACTGCAGAAAAACGTCACAGTTAGCCTACCGCCCACACCTTCTTCTTCCTTTTCCTGATACCACCTGGGTGAGATGTGCATAGTTTCTATCCTCAGCAGCCGTCAGTTAGTGTTACCTGTAATTTTGCCAGTCATCTCCAGTGCATTCAGGAAGCAGGGCAAGCCTTCTTTGCCCCCCCCCCATGCGGAGAAAATGAGTTGACTGTGACTTTAAAATGTAAGACTGCACAGGGTGTGGTTGGCAGTGGGCTGCTGCTCAGCTGTCAGAGTGTGTGTATATTACCAAAACAACCCTGTAATCCCTCAAGGACCATGGTGAATATTCTCAATACAACAATTGTCCCATGGAAATTTCTTATCTGCAAACCTTTCTTCTATGATTCTGAGGTATGCTGCATGCACCAGTCATTCACATCATAGTGAATATACATGCAGGATTCACACCACTAGCAAATTCAGAGGCACAAGCATGGATGGTGAGGTTTGGAGTGATTTGAGTGGTATAGATTAGGGATGAGGGAAATGGTCAGCATCACACTGGTTCCCTGGAATGCAAATAGGCTTAATAATGCACTGAAGCAGCGAATGTTTAAACAAATAATAGATCAGTATCAGATCTTGTGCTTCCAGGACACATGGCTGTGCACGGAGCCCCACAGATAGATGGTTTTCTTCAAGTTTCACAGGGTGCTTCAAGTAACTGCTCAGGGTGTCCATTAGGGGGTATGTTAAAATTAATATGTGCAAATGTCACCGCGAAGGTATGGGAAATCAATATCAAGAATAACTGGGTCCCAGCTTGCGGAGCAAAACTCTCAATGTCAAGACGGGTTTAGGTTTAATCATTATCCTTAATGTCTATGTGCAAGTGAAGAGTTAATCTGTCTATGAAGGAGATATGGATGTGTTTAGGGAGGACTTGGTTAATATATATTCAATGTTTCCGCAATATTTGGTTGTATTGATGGGTGACTTTAATCACAAATTAATCCCAGTATGACTAATCAAAGGTATGAAGAACTGTTGTCTGAATTTAACATAAACTTTTCTAGTTCCCCAGTAAATGTTGTAACAACAAGAGATATATCCCTGTTAGACTTTCATGCATCAAACGTCTTTGCTAGCCTTAATAGACGTGTACCAGTGGATACTTCAGCAAGGAAAATGTTCCTTTTTGGTAGCCAGAACTGCCCAATTGATTGTGTTTGTCCAAGCATTGACCTTTAGCCATCTTGAGAAGTTTTAGATATTGCAGATTGAAGGGAGTGACCATTATCCAATAGGTACACCAGTAAACTGCTCTCAAGAGGAAGCAAGTGCTCCCCTTAAAAAGGTGTCTCCAGAGACGTTTACACAGAAGGATCTCAGAGAAGCATCTAAATCGGTTTCAGGCTGTCTAATATATATGTAGAGGGAGATCAAAGCAGAAGAAATACCCCCCGAATTTATTACATGGTTTGAGGATAAAATTAATGAAGTAGTAGCATGATTAAAGACTGAGTTTAAGGCATTTAACAATAAACAAAATGCTTGAACTTCCTGGAAGATCAAAGATGGTCCAAAGAAAGAACAAAACACACTGTAATGGCACATCATCTCACCTTGAGTGGCCAGGGACTTCAACAATATTTGCTGTCAGTACAGGATAGTTTTAGCCGTATGCTTTTGGTTCGCTTTCGATTAGGCTCTTTTTTTAGAATGGTGCTATTCCCGGTGGTAAATGTCTGGTCATCTGATATATCTGTATGCCCCTGTGATGATGTTTCATCACAATCAACAATGCACTGCACTTTATTTTGCAAATATTTTTCCATACCCAGGCAGATGTACCTTAGACCGATTCTTAAAAGCTAGAATATTAGATATTGCAGGGTAGCATTTCTAAAATTACAGATGTTGGAAACACCGGCAACTATCCGGGATGTTACAACTTATCTGAAGGCGATCATTAGGTCCCGGGCTACAATGTAATCTTTGTAATTTTATTATATTTTAAAACCTTTTATAAACTTTTTGGATTGTATTTTTAAACATAGCCCATGGTATACTATTTATGAATTTTTGTGATCAATTGTTCTCTCGTATAGCAATATATCTTTGTACGTGATTATCGGTTTTCTCCCATGTGTATATTCATGATTGCTGCTATGTACTTTTATGATTTCTTTTGTTATAAAATCGAATAAAGTAAATTTTGATTTTGAACAATAAATTAGACAGAAATATGTCAGAGAAACAAACAAGGAACATCTGGTTCAATGGTGAATGTAGACTTTTATAAAGGTGGATAAAGAAACTAGAAAAATATACAAGGCCCTTAATGAGGTTAAAACCACCTTGCTGTTCTAAGAAAAGAGCTCAAAAGATTGAGAATAAGCAAGAAACGTGTTCACTATGACAAAAGCTGAAAAACCATGCTAGAAATAACAGAAATGGATAACATAAAAAAAATGCTGGTAATTGGTACAACATGCCCTATGGAAGAACGAGGGGAAGCTGACATGCTTGGTAGACGAGGTAGCATGGGCTGAATACCTGAAGGAGATGTGAACTAAAGATCTGTTAATTACTCGGCAACCAGTCAATTTTTATAGTAATGAGGAAACAAAGGGGCAGTTTTCCTTATGGATGATTAAGAAGGCAATCAAATCAGTAACGCTTGCAAGGGCAGCGAGCCCTGAAAATCTGCTGGCAAAAGTAATAAAAACAAATAAAGATTGGTGGTCCAGCATGTTCCATTCTTTGTTTCAAAATAATTTATCAATGAGAAGCTTTACAGATATCTGATAGGGAGTGGTATTTAAACCCATATATAAAAAGGAGAAACTGCCTTCCCTGGTAGCTATAGGCAAAGAAACTTGTTGGTTGTGAGTGAGAAAGTCTTCATCAAAATGCGCTTGGGGAAAGGATGGACAGAAGCAAACTTGATAATCCGTATAGAGCAAGGTGGTTTTAAGAGGGGGGAGGGGTCACTTGACTGCAGATTACTGTGTTAGTCTATGAGCGATAGTCAAAAAATCGATAGAGCAATGCGGCAGGTTATACTGCTGTTTTGTGGACTTCCGCAATACTGTTGATCAGGCCTTGTAATGGGAAGCCTTAAAAAAATGTGATATACCACACAACCTGCTCTTGATCCTACAGGAATTGTAAAGAGATAATTGGGCTCAAGTAGAATTAGATGTTGGTGAGTTCCGCTCAAGGACGATAGATATTAAGAATGAATTTAGAAAAGCTCTGTTTTGGTACCTATACTGTTCTCTGTATTTCTTGTGGATTTGCACAAAATCGAAGTCCTATCCAACAGTCTTTGCCATAAAATGAGTGAAATATATGTAAATTGCCTTCTCTATGAACATTCCATGGCTGATCACCACTATGAAATGGATGCACTCTGTATGTCAGCAATTATACCCTTATGACCGGGACTGCATTTTACCAGTTGTGGGCAAGTTGCCATTGATGCCCATGAGTTACAGTGGGCCAGTCTTTTCACATTATTCAGGTCCAGCATTTCCTGGGGGTTGGTACATGAGCATCACCCCATGGAAGCCCACAAGTTGACTAGAATTACAACAATAATGCAATGGTCCTTATCATACCATGGGTCATCAATAAAATATACCAATGAATGCCCACAAGCTGGCAAGAAATTCCACCATTGTGTGAGTGCCTGAATTTCAACAGGAGTGAGCAATGGGACTCATCCTATGATTGCAAACAAGTTACCAAGAGTTACATCCAAATTACAAAGGTTAGCGTTTTACTAGGTTGGTCAATGAGCACTATATATCTCATACATCCTCACACTCATACACATAGTCACACACAATCTTAGAGACACTCACAGATTGCAAGATGGCACATTAATATATTAATACAATCAGAGGCACATGCACACTCACACACCGAGGCAGATACAGAAACCCACAGGTTCAACATTTTTACCTTCTTATATTCTACTGTGATTCTACTCTCACTGGTGCTACAGTTCTCCCCTCTCTCAAATTGCTGGCTTTGGCTCCCTACTAGACACTCACAGAAGAAGGGTAGAGGTAGTACCTAGGGAAGCCTTCAGGTTGGAAAGGAAATTGTTGCTTTGGGTGGGAGAGGCAAGAGGATTTTTGGGGTGCAAACAGAAGAGACTCAGTTGGCTGGCAAAGGGGCTTCAATATTAGGTAACTGGTAGAAAGATCAAGCAGAAGAGACAAGAGCATCATGGGAGGGGGGCACCAGTTATTCTTGGGCAAATGAGCGAGTGGGACATTTCCCATGAGTAGAGGGGGTCTCATACTTCTAGCCAGTAGAAGAACTTCTGGATCTGCTGGCAGCTTCCGCTTAGGCAGAGGTATTGCTTGCTATGTTGTTTGCCGTCCTAGAAAAGCTATATGTGTGATCACATTTCTGACTGTT
Source organism: Triturus cristatus (assembly GCF_964204655.1). Classification (NCBI taxonomy): domain Eukaryota; kingdom Metazoa; phylum Chordata; class Amphibia; order Caudata; family Salamandridae; genus Triturus; species Triturus cristatus. The sequence continues at coordinate 632,296,147 of NC_140589.1, read as the reverse complement.
CGTGCTATGCAGTTGGGCTGTGTCCTATACCTACTTAGCAATAAAGTAATTTGTTTTCCATAGTGACGTGCAGTGGCTTGTATTTTTAAATAACTACATATTATCTATGTAATATCTTCTATGCATATCAACACTGAATTAAACTCTTGAAAGAATGGCCTGACTTTTCTAAAGTTTGAATCCTTCCTGGTGCTTATAAATCCACACCAAGTAAATGGCACAACACATAAGCCACCTTCAGAGTTTTCAAAGTACCTGAAAACAATTTTGCTTTAGGATAAAATCGCATGATTCAGAATAAATGTCTCGTTTCCTTCAGAAGTGTGGAAGAAATCCGCTCAAAATATCACTATCAATTTTGTTTAAAATGGAAGCTTAATGAAATTCTCATCACCTCCCAAATTGTCTTCCATCTTGCAGTATCAGATACTATATAGGTATTGTATTAGAGGTATTTACCACATGGATCTGCTTTTCAGCTGCAGTACTCTGATTTTGGTGACTACCATGATACTCTGAAAATGAAACTAAGTATGCACGTTCTCTCTTCCTGAAGCGATGGTGTCCGCATGCATTCACCTTCATGTTGCCTTACCGGCAAACCTAACGAGTTTTTAATTCTACCACATTGGCCTTTTCTCCAGCACTAGCCCACTGTTATTGATCTCTCGTTTCACTTCCTATTGATAAACTGTTTCCAATTCCAAATTGCTTTGAAACTCATCCCTTCTGTGCTAATCTTCCTCTGGCCTTTGGTGAATCTAATCAGTTATAAGCTTATGCTGGTACATGGTGAGGTGTTACTCTAGCTTCTGCTCTGGACGATTTTTCTTCAGTGTTTCTTGTTCCTCTCTATCTATCTCTCTCAGATTCATGCAACTGTGTTTTTTATTTGGGGGAGTTTTTGGAAAGGGATTTCAGATTTCAACTGAAGCTGTCTTGAATTTAACGACTGGTGATTCTTATTCCTGTTGTAGGCAGTGCTTAATTTGAGCTGGTGGTTGCCAGTGGGGTCCACCAGTGCTAGTTTTAGGGGACCAGCACTTATTTTCTGAGTCAGACATTTACAGAGAGAAAGAGAGGAAAAAATAAACAAATCGGAAAGACAGAGGAAGAGAATGACAGAAAAAAACACCAAAAAAGGAGAACGCAGGAATCTGCAAGAGTGAGACAAAGGGGCAGCAGAGTATGGTAGTGGATTAAAGAGGCATTAAGGGGATTGAAGACTACCAGCTTTGATATTGGATGTGTCAACATTTAATAGCGCTGGCCACAGGCTTCTGAGCAGAGCCCTGTGCACCGGCACTCATTCGTTTACAAGTTAGGCACTGGTTGTAGGCATAATCATAGGCCAGCTTTCTTTGCTGGCTTATCTTTTTTCCTTTGTTGGAAAAGTATTGGAAAATATGTGACAGGTAAATGTGGCTCCCTAGCTGTGTTCGTCAGTACTGCCAGCATGAAATATAGTTTTACAAACATGAGCTGAGCACATGAAAATATGAGTAGGAAACATGAGTGCCCCTCTCCAAATCACTTTGCTGCTGAGATTCTAAATGTTAGAACATGACCCCTCACATTCTAGAGGAGGGTATGAGGTAAAGAGGTTACATCATTGCATAAGATTTTGGTTGGAACTATGATAATATTTTGCCCCAAAACTTCATGAATGAACAGACCTAATATTGTTTTCTTGATCAGGGGTGTGACTGTCTGTGTGTTAGCCAAGGATGGCTCATAAACATTTGGTGGAGCTCAGGTGGTGATTTCATTAATGCCAAGGTAAATAAAGCGGTGCAACTGGGACTTTTTAGTGCATGCATCTCCCCAGTCTGTATGCCAAAGAACATAAAGACCTCTTATTTACTATGTCAGTGCCTTTTCGTTCGCATTTCGTCTTAGATGCGGGTGAGCCTGTGATAAAAAATAGTAGCTTATATTTTAAATGTATTATGCAAAAATGTTGAAGGCTGTTTAAGTTCCAACAATAAGAATCAATCCCTGTCGTTCTTTCCCGTATAATGGTGCCATTACTGAAATAATCCAATCTTCTATCTTTCCGCAAGCTCCTAAAAACCTGGCTGTTTTAGCTTTCTCCTCTGCCTCTGTTCTTTGCCTGTTTTTTGTCCGCAGCGCTGGGAGGCCTTCGGGTAGCTATCGCGCTTTATAAATATAATTTCATTCATTCATTCATTCATTCATTCATAATAGTATTATTTTACTTATTTTATATGATTTAAGCTTTGCCCATATAAAAGATACTTGTGCTTATGATATTTAGTTCATAAATGACGACTGCATTGTTAAACTTTTCATCAGCATTCATTTACCTCTGGTATAGACCATCACTTTTGTACATATGTACAGTGGCTGCTACTCTGCTGAGGCAGAGGAGTGTCGCCTCACTGCTTTTTAGCAGTATGGTTAAGGAAAAGTAAAACTATAATAGCTTGTGTTATTATCATTTTATTTTGTACTGATGTCTGGCAGCTTTGTGAGGCAGGGCTGCTCTCCTGGCAGGAGCAGGGGAAGTGGTGAGCCCACTGTAAGTGCACATGAATGCTCTTCATGCAGGCTGCATTACAGCCTGCATGGAGAACATGCCCAGGCTCCAAGTCAGCATCCAAGCACCGAAGCATGGCGCAGACCAATCACAATGCTACATTACAGCGTTGTAATTGGCTGACTGGGAGACTGGGTGTGCTTCCTGTTCTTGTTGGAGTGAGGGACTACGTAGGAGAGACGCAACGAGGAAGTGGTGAAAAGGTAATTTATTTTCTGGTTTTTTTACACTCACTTCCCCTGAGTTCCCCTCTTCTGCCCCTCCACCCTGATCCATGCCAGCCGCCACTGTATACTTACTACATTTCACTCAAGATAGCCTCTATCGCAAACTTTAAGCTGTATTTGCATCTCATTCTGGTTAAAAAGTGAAGTTTACGAAGATATTTTCAATTTAAGACAGCACAATCTCTGGGAAAGTAATATCTAAAAAAAAGATCTTGCCTGTCCTCCAGGATTAGTAATGATAATATAAATAGGATGTCTGTTTCCACATTCACGATACAGTATAGGAAAGTAAGTAGGCACCCTATGTCGGTCATTTAGAAGTGGATGACAAAAGGGCACCATCTACCAAAACACTGCAGAAATTTCGTCCACCCATCTCCTATTCCCCCACCTCATTTAGAGGTGTTGCACCGCATAGTTGCCAGTAGCTGAGCCTCAGCTGGTCCTGCAGTCTGAAAAACCTTCTTGGGAGACCTGGCAACTAAGAAGACCTTTATGATGTCAGTATGTCTGCCCTATTTGGGGAGGGGCTTCCAACGCTGTTCCAACGCTGAAAAATTAAAGGCAATGCTCCCCATGTATCAAGAGAAAATTACAGGTGTATTAGGTATATTGCTCTTATGTTTTTCAGAACCCTGTATCCCCTGTGGCGGATTGTTTCTGCAAAACATTTTTAAAAGCTGGTCTGTCTGTCCCCCAGCCATGACACGGTCAGACAATTGACATTCAGAAAATTAGCTAGAAATACTCCTGACATGCTGGCAGAAGCACTTTCAGTGAACAGTAATTGCCAACCCTGATAAGACCCCTAACTATAGCGGGTGGGTCAGCACAGGGCTCTACAACTCCAGCCGTACCTTAAAGGAGCCCCTTTGACTCATCATTGGAACTTTACTTTTAATGATGAAGTCAGGACTGTAGGCTAGATATCTCTCTTGCTATTCATCTGTCTCCTAAGCCAACTCCCTGTTCAATTGTGAGCTTGTGTGCAACCTCAGCACTGTAAAACCAGCTTCAGCAATTCATAAATCTATGTCATCTACAGAAATAACTTCATTTATGTAGGCTGGAAGGGTGGGAAACTAAAAGTGTATAGAGGGTACACCCATGGACATCAATTTGGGATCGCAGGGGTCATGGCTGCCATCTCTGGCTTGCCCCTTGAGATCCTGTGGCACTGCTGTTGCGACCCCTGGCCTCGGAGGTACCACGAATACAGTTGCAACTGTGCATTCCATATTTTCTGTCCATTTTCCATTATACTAACACTGAATAATATTCTATCATTCACTATTAGTGTAATAACAAAACGGAGCACAATTAGCTGGAATGGAATCTTTGGTAGAAGTTGTGGTAAGTAAAAATGGTTTTAAAAGCATGTTTTGTGCTTTCTTGTGGGTGCAAGAGTTTTTTTCTATGAGTGAGCGTGTACATTTGATAGCATGTGTGTATGTGTAGGCATGTCTGTGTGAGTGAAAATGAGTAAGAGTCAGTGACAGTTAGTGAGTGAGAATGTGTGAGATTGAGGGTCAGTAAGTATGAGTAAGAATGAGTGAGAGTGACTAAGATTGAATGCAAGTAAGTGAATGACAATGAGTAGGAATAGGTGTAAGGTGGTGTAAGAGAGTGTGAGTGAGAAACTGTGATTGATAGGGAATGAGTGAATGTGCACACGATTGACAGAATAAATGTGAGCAAATGTGAGGGAATGTGAGTATGAGCAAGAATGTGATAGAATGCTTATGGATTTGTCACTAGCCCTGTCATGGTAAAGGTCATTATATTTTCATAGGGACATCCTGAATAAAACACTGGTGCTGGCATACCTATGGCAATTCTTAGCATGACAGACACCTGTAACATAATACTGGCACATTGGGGGTAATTCTTGGCATAAAGGGCACCAATGATAAAATAATCTAGTACTGGCATACTAGAGTAAATTAGTGGAGTAGATAAAATACGCTTGATTCAGGCGACCTTCACTTCTTGCGCTGGTCCTCCTTCTGCCTTTGGGCCTATTGCCTTACCGCCAGCTGCCCCAAGGTATGCTCTGTCAGCTTTTGCCCCTGTAGATCTGACCAGCACTTTGAAGATCCTGAAGGGCCTGAAGTCTGGCTCTCCTACTGATCCCTGTGCGGCGAGATTGCTTGCAGCAGTGGCGGAGATCATTAATCCTGAGGTTAATGCTGTTATCAACGCCTCCCTTGGTGAGTCCCGGGCACCGTTGGATTGGAAACAGGCTAAAATTCTTCCTCTCTTGAAGAAGCCTACCCTCGACCCTTTGATCCCAGGGAACTATCGCCCTATTTCCCTCCTTCCCAGCCTAGCCAAAGTCTGTGAGAAGGTGGTCACCAGACAACTTACTGAGTTTGTTGAAAAGTCAGACGCTCTGCATCCAGTGCAGTCTGGGTTTCACGCCTCCTTTAGTACAGAGACAGCGCTGGTTGAGATTTCTGAAGCCATCCGAGATTGCTTAGATGCCGGTGGTAGAGCAGCTTTGGTAATGCTCGATCTATCGCCAGCGTTCAATACGGTCCCGCATTCCAAGCTGCTCACCCGTCTCACTGAGATTGGTGTCCCTGGTGCGGCCTTGGGCTGGTTGAGGTCCTTCCTGGAAGGGCGGGCTCAACAGGTCTGGCTGCCTCTACTCCGCAGGTGGTAACCACCGGTGTCCCACAGTGGTCTTCCCTTAGCCCCCTTCTTTTTAATATCTATGTTACTCCTTTGTTTTTTTGGGCCGAGGAGTTGGGGGCTAAGGTGACAGCATATGCTGAGGACACCCAGCTCCTCTTCACGTGGGGTAAGGATGAGGACTCAGTATTGCCTGTTCAGAAGTGCTTGTCTTCGGTTTCTGGGTGGCTTGCGAGGGCACAACTCAAGTGTAATGAAGACAAGTCTGAGATCCTCTACGGCAACTTTTCCCATGATTTCAGAAATACGTTTTGGCCGCCTGGATTTCCCTTTCCATTTTCCAATGGGAAATCCGCAAAAAATCTAGGAATGTGGTTTGAGGACAACCTCTCCTTTTCTGTTCAGGTGAAAAAGATTTCAGGCAGCTGTTTCGGCCTCCTTAAAACTCTTAGGAGTTTCCTCCCTCTCCTTCCTAGGTCTACCAAAGAGACAGTCATTCGGGCATTAGTCCCGTCTCGATTGGATTATGCTAATGGCCTGTATATTGGCATCCCTGGATATTCCATGAATAGCCTTCAGGTGATTCAGAACGTGGCCGCTAGGCTGCTCTTGGGAATCGCTAACAGGGGTAGTGTTCGTGCTCATCTCCGTGCCCTCCACTGGCTTCCCGTGGCAGAGAGGGTCAAATTTAAATCGCTGGTGATTGCTCACCGTGCTCTCTATGCTCACGGCCCACCTATTTACAGAAACAGTTCTCGTTTTATGTTCCGCTAAGACAACTGCGATCTTCGGCCCTTCTGTTAGCTAGGGTGCCTCGCTTCTCCCGCCACAAACTGGGTGGGCGCTCTCTTGTTGTTAAGGCCTCCCAGGCGTGGAATGCCCTCCCATTTGCTCTGCGCAATACTCAGGACCCGCCAGCATTTAAGAAACTATTAAAAACGAATTTGTTCCTGTAATTGCTGGCTGCTCAGTCAGAGATTCCTCTTGGTTCCGCGCTGGGACACTCCTCGGAGTAGCTATTGCGTGTTTTAAAAGGCTTTAACATAACGTAACATACCATGTGGACACACAAGTGGCAAAATGCTGGTACTAGCACACTGGAGGTAATTCTAGGCATAAAGATGGATAACCTGGCATCTGGGAGGGTAGCAACCATCACAAAATGCTGGCCCTGGCATATTGAGGTAATTTTCAACAGACGTCACTCATGGTATATGGACAGCATCCGTGCAAAATTCTGGCACTCGTGTATTTTATGTCATTTTTTAAAATAAGGGGGCACCATTAGAATATTGGATTTTCTAAATGGGGGGTATTCCTGGGGAATGTCCGTTTTCATTAGCTTGGCACACCATGAAAGGATTTGAATATTTAATGAGCGTCTTTTCAATTTCTAAGGCATTTTAGCTCATTTTTCCGAAAATTGTGCTGTAAAAGGCACTATTTCACCACATTCTTTTCAGATTTTTCTTGGGAAGACAAAACTCCTAGAAGAGATCTGGATTATTTGCTTCACGCTCCCACTACAATTCAGGGAAAGTATAATGCTATAGACTTTTCAAAGCTCAGTCAGCAACATAATATGGTGGTATAGACATTTGTTGGTGTTATGTTTTTATACTAATCATGCAGTTATTATGGAACTTCAAAGATGTTGATTGATGTGATGCTAGGTTCATGTGATATCCAATCCTGTCAAATTAGCTCATCATGAGTTGTGTTCCACTCCTGCATGCAGCCTTGTTGTTAGTGGTAATGGTTGCATGTGGTTCATCTTTGCCATATGCCAACAGACTGCCATTGGTGGTGGTGCCATAGATGATTTTGGGCCACCCGATCCCAACAAATATACACAGTTTGCCCTATAATGAATCATAAATAAAGATTCCTATGAAGAAGACAAGTTGCAAATTTAGATATTCACCACATGTGCTAAAAACTAAAAATCTGGAAGCCTTTGTCATCACAGGCACCTGGCACATGATAGTGACACCACATTACGCATGTGGTACATCCTCGAGAGAGCCCGCCCTTCAAAACTGACCTGGTCCCACCTCTCACCTGCCTGCAGATCCAACCCTCCCCCCTCACACCTCATACATCTTCTGCAAAATAATGTGCATAGTCATTACAAGAGAGTTCAGAAGCTGTAGTGAATGAAACATTTGAAATATACTTAAATTGTATTCAGAAGAAAATGCATGTTACCTGCATTTATCTTCACAAACATTTGCAGCCCTTTTATCTTGATATTACACCCCTAAGATGTAGACACAGATGTAGGGACGCTTTTCTGAGCGCTGGTAACTGTCAAGAATCCTGCAGTTAGGAACTTAACTGAGTTACGCTAACGTTGATAGTCAGTCGCGCCATGGATCTGACCAAAGCAGAAGTGCGCTTTCTTTTCACCTGGGTTAGCAGCAGCGTCGCTCCTTTCATTTCCCGCCATGAACACATCTGTAACTGGGACAGCGAACTGCCAGAGGCAGAGAGCCCGCGGTACCTTCTAGGATGCTTCTCATTCAATAGGCACCCCTATCAAGAGATGACAAATGAACCTTGTCGAAAAACCGCAGCTCGGAGCCCAATGGCAAAAAAACAAAATGTAAACTTGGGAACAGGTCTCTGTGAAGCTGTGTTTTTTTAAAACTCGGTAACAGGCCTCTGGGGGCTCTAGATATTGATCCTCGGAAAGTAATCTGTTTGGGTTTGAGGGCATGCCGGTACAAATCACGGAGCACATTGCATCCTCTCCGAGGACACGCTGGCTTTTTACGGTGTCCGGCGTCCGCCCCGGCGCGTCAGCTGTTTGCCTTTTTTTTTTATCTTGACTCATTTCGCCGTTTTGATTGCTGAGGTGGGAAATGTAGAATTAGGCTTTTCTTCAATCCAAATACTGTTCGCATACACAAATGATTTCCTTGAGTAAGCAAATACATTTTTAACACTCGTTTTTGTTTTTCTTGTAATAGTCATTACTTGATTCCCTCTGGCTGCCTGCTACTCATTTGCAGCAGTACCATTCATCCATAGAGACCCTTCCATCTGTCACACCGTTCCGCTTTCCCCCCAGAAGCTGTATTCTCCTGCTGTGCCTTGTTTACTCTTTCTTTCGGTTCGGCTGCTCGTTTGTTCTCCTTGGTTTGTGCTTTTGGAGATGGATTTCTTTCGGGCAAGTAAAATCCGCATTTCACGATGGAATGAATTAGCAAGTGGGGAACAAACAGCAACTGCAAGATAAAGCAATAAAAGGTGACTCTGCATTAAGGCGCCTCTGCGCTGTTAAGCGTCACTGGGGGCTTGTGTTTAACCTGTGTTTATACTGCAACAAATACAGCAGGTGCTCTTTTTAATGTGCATCTTTTCGCTTGTTAAAGTCGCAGAACCCACAGCATTGAACATGACATCCGTTTTTATATCTAGAATAGACGCTGGCGAATTGTAGTCACCTAAAAGCAAGGCAGGTATATGTTGCGTCCTCATAACTGCAAACCATTCTTTATCAGAACATATATATATATATATATATATATATATATATATATATATATATATATATATATATATATATATATATATATATATATATATATATATATATATATATATATATATATATATATATATATATATATATTATTTTTTATAAGAAAAACAAATTGATGTATTGCAAGAACAAATTAAGCGTGATAAAAATAAAGAAGACAGATGTACAAATGTAACGTATTTAAGACAAAACAGCAATGCTGAGGCAAACCAAATAGAGAAGTGGGGAGCTGTGGGGAGACAAAAACAAAAAGACTCCATATTTGCAAACTGGCCAATCAGCAAACTATGGAATTTTTCAATTGCATATGTAATCCGCCTCTGTGAAGGAAACAGCCGTGTTTGAGATTTTGGATGTAAGGTGTTTTTTAGAGCCCCATCGGTAGGCTGCCCATTTATTTGCTTGGCAGTTTTGTATAACACCGCACACCACCTTTGGACTCCATGCATGTGAAATCATCATTGGATGAATTGGAATTCGATTGATTATAGATTCTATGTGAATATAAGCTGGAAGGTAGCCTATAAAGGTCAACTTTCAGGCATTATGGTTAGGGTTCTGCCCTCAAACATTCCTCATCACGGGGTCATGAACTCCCGTGGTATACCTTTGTTATTTCGGCTGAATAAAGGTTTATTGGTGGATCAGTTGCATCTGCAGAGCCAAGTATCCGATTGGTGTTTATGAGAATGCATGTTTCTTCATTAATCCCGGCTACCTGGGCAAGAAGGCTGTAAATATGGTCACAGGATATCAATCTTGATCGTAGTAGAACCTCGGAGTCATTAGATCGCTTTCTTGACTAGTTTTATATCGTCACATTCTTGTAGATGCAGAAATGTCCTTGTCACCTAGTTTTGAAGCATCGCCAGCCTGCCATTATGCTTTAGGGACCTAGTGTAATACAGCAAATCGAAGTGTGCTGTCACGGCTGTTGTCATCGACTCCACCTGACGGTCGGTTCAAAGGATTCAGAAGATGTTCTGGAGCAATGATAGCTGCAGGATGGGGCCTTTCATTGCTGCTTTGACTCAGGATATAGAGAGAGGACTTCCAGTTCTCAACATTCAGGGAGCTGGATGGACAGGTCCCCTTGTTTAGAAACAAGTTGAAAAGCAGTTTGCCGGGCAGTGCTCACAGAGTTTTTATCTTGGCGTCATTCCTGCAAAAAAGTCTCTTTTAAATTGCAAATTTGCTTTTCTTCTTTGTCGAAGACCTAGGTTTGGTCATTTAAGGTGTGCGTAATGCAGTGTCAATCTCTTTTTTAGTACATAGAATCCAGTGCAGCTATTGGCCTTTCGTTCTTTCTTCAATTCAGTTTTTGGTTCAAAGTGCAAGTGCCATATACTACATGTTGACATTCCACGAAACCCACTTTTTCTGACACACTCTATACAATTTTTGGTTCCTTCTACACAAACCTTTTGCTTGTTTCATTTTCATGAAGCTAATCTTAATCTCTTCTATCCCTCTTCGATTTAACCAATGCCTTTCATTGTAGACTACCTCAACACTCTTATATTCTAGTTCTCGTATAATGTTTGTCGTATTTGTACTGGAGGCATTTTGGTGCATTTTGCCAATCACTGAACCTTTAGAAGTGATCTTCAGAGATAGGGGAGTACATGCTTGTCTGAGGCGTTCCAAAGTGTGACTCTCCACTTTGAGTAGACGTGTACCTGCCTCTTCGTTCTTAGTGTATGTTGGAAGGCTGGTGTGTATAGACATGATAGACATGATGACCTCTTGCCTTATACGGCCAGAGAAAAGGTTTGTAAGAACTAAGCATGAAAACTAGGAGTGAACATAACACCCAACCATCCAAAGTGGGCCAAAGGATACATTCAGCACTAAGAAAAAAGCACTAAATGCCACAGGTTACAAACAGCAGTAGCCAGCAGCTGATTGTTCTCTCTTAGGGGCATATGTACAAGGAGCTAACGCGGCATTAGCAGCACTTTTCCGCGGTTTTGCCGCGAGATTTTTAGCATCTTATGTACAAGCTGCCGCTAACCTCTGTAAGCCGCAGTTTTCCAGCGAAAACATCCATTATAAAGATCACCACTTCTGTTAGTGATAATGACATGCAAGGGAGGTGTTCCAGTGCAAAAAAGTCAGCTTACCCCACTTAGCGATATTTATAAGGGGATTCCTTAAGTCTGGAGGACCACTGCCTCTCACTGCAGTGAGAGGCAGTTTTTTAAGACCAGAAAATAGCTTGTCTTAAAAATGGAGATAACCCTTGGGGCCTCATTTCAGCAGATTTTGTTGCTGGACCGCACTGCAAGCAATGTTGCTGTGCTGCCCTGCGACAAAACTACAGGTCAGGACTGCGCACCATCAATAAGATAGTGCGCATTCCTGGGCCTCACTCATGAAAAGTGTTGCAGCGCTGCAATAAGACAACGTTGAAACACTTTTCACTACCCTTCCTCTTGCGACACCACGGATGTGCTGTCTTTACTGGACAGCGCTCCATGACGCAAGTAATGACAGATACGTCTGGAATCCTGACGCATCTGTCTACGCTAAAGTCACCCATTGCTGCAGTCGCGTCACAACCATGATGCAACTCCAGAAATGCATGGGCTAGCCTATCCCTGTGGCACTGTGTCACCCTTATGCCTGCCATCATGCAGGCATAAGGTACTGACGCAGTGTCGTTATTGAGGGGTGCCAGGGTGTCGGTGCATTTGGAGATCCATCGGTGGCAGTTGCGCGCTGCGGTGTCATCGTCTGTAAGCGTTGGCGGAGTGGTGGTGCTGAGGGAGTTGACGAGACGTACTTCGGTTTCCTTGAACCAGCTGTGAGGGGTGCGATGATGGTGGTTGTGTACAGGGGGCATGGTGAAGCTTTGATGTATACAATGATGGTCGGTCCAGGAGAGTCCGATGGTGTGGTTGTAGTTGAAGATCCCTATGGCGGAGGAGACATGCTCGACCGTGTGTCCAGCTATGTGGCTTGCTGCGGTGACTAGCTGCTTGAGTCTGTTGTCGGGGAGCTACAGCAGGAGGGGGTAGTGTTCTGGTCACCGGGCTTGTCCAGGTGGAACTTGAGTTCGCTGAGTAGGATGTCGTCAGTGGATGCGAGAGCCTGGTGTGCAATGAGGTCTACAATGGTATTGGAGAATGGGTGTCCATTTCCCAGGGGGCGGTGTTCCATGGTCACCGTTGAGTCATTAGAGTGCGTGGTCAGTCGGAGTGTGCTTCTGTAGGTGATGGCAATGCCTCCTCCTGGACGGTCGGGGTGGTCCTTGCGGGTGATTTAGTAGCCGTCAGTGATGGCGATGTCCAATCTGGAGCAGATGTTTGTCCTGGCAGGCGATGTGGCATCCAGGGTTGATGGCGAGGTGGGTGCTGACGTGGTAGGAGGGAGTGTCTGAGAGGAAGGGTCCTTGGTGCTGAGCACAGTCCAGGGCAGACAGATGCAGACGGGCTTGCTTATGGCTTGCCTTTGGCATGGGAGACATCCATTACAACTCAGGCATTACATCGTCATGCCTTTAGAACGCAAATCCAACAACGCAGGTGCCTTTACATCGCATTCCACTACAACGCATTGTGAGGTCAGTAATGGGGTATTTTTTATTTTTAGGGTGGATATGGGTTAGGGTGTCGGAGATGAAATGTGGGGTGTATTATGGGGTAAAATCTGAAATTTGGGGGTGTGTTTGGGTTCAATCATTAAAATTGAGGTGTGCATTTGGGTCAAATATGATTTTTAGGGTGTGTTTTGAGGGCTCAAAGGGCTCAAAGACACATTTTAGAGTTCAGGGTTTGCTTTGGGGTGCAAGGGTCAGTTTTAGGGATGCACCCACTGAAGTGGGAATAGTAATGTTTACATCTCCATAATCCAACACTTTCCCTACTGTTGCAATATGCCTAGTATTAGTATGCATTGTAATGGAATGCGTTATAATGGTATGCATCGTGACTCCATATATACCTTTGGCATACCAGTGGTATGCCCGCTGCGCATGGCTGCACTGCGGCGGTGATTGAGAAGTGCTGCGGGGAGACTGGGCAGCTGGGAGGTGGGAAACACTGGAAAGAACACTGGATGGGGCATGGACGTTGGAGTGTGCGTGTGAGCGGGTGTTGTAAATATATAAACGAGAGGTATCTTACCTTGAGGCCGGGTCCCGTGTCTTTGTTGCTCCGGCTCTCCTGAGTCTGCTTCCAGGAACAGGAAGTAGGCAGCCAGGCTCCCTTCCCTAAGCCGATCACAATACTGCAATGGGGCCTTGGGGTTGGTCATTGGCGCCGGGAGAGAGAGTTTAGTGGATTGCGCCACGGTGTCAATGTCCAGGTAAGGAGAAGGTGGGACACGTAGCGGAGGAGGCCCGGGGGTCGAGTCGCCCAGGCCTAGCACCAGTCGATGACGCACCACCAGTGTAGGATCATCCGCTATGGCAGAAGAGCGTCACCCCACTGCTTCCAGGCAGTGCAAGAAGAGGAACAATCATCAGGGTGGGTAGGGCTGCTCCACTCACAGAGCAGGGTAGGGGTGGAGTGGCATGCCCTCTGAAGTACCCAGTGACTGTTTGATCAGCCCTCTCAGGCCGCACAGAGCAGTCATGCGCACTGTCCTGTTTGCAATGCCACTCCACACCAACCCTGCTCCGTGAGTGGAGCAGCCCTACCCACCCTCCTGCCCACAAAAGAAACATGGCATGATAACATCACGAAGTTATCATCATGTGATGATTGTTCCTCTTCTTGCAATGCCTGGAAGCAGTGGGGCGACGCTCTTCTGCCATAGCGGATGAGCCGACACTGGGGCTACGTCATCTACTGGTGCTAGGCCTGGGCGACTCGACCCCGGGCCTCCTCCACTACGTGTCCCACCTTCTCCTTACCTGAACGTTGACACCGTGGCGCAATCCACTAAACTCTCTCCAAATCTGTGACTCACCACAGGAGCCTCAGCCACGTGGGATTTCACAAGTATGGGTACAGCAGTCGCCGCCAAGTTGTCTGGTGAACTTCCCGATGCAGTTGATGCAGCAAGGCCCCCTTAGGCGTGAGCTTGCAGCGCTCCCACAACACAAGTTTGACGCAGCTCAGGGGCCTCCACAGCGTCTGGCCAGCGCAACCTCATCTGGCCTGTGATGCAGAGAGGTGCCGCCCCCGTTGGTAATCCTCTCTGTGCACCTCGGTGTAGTGGTGGATCGTAGTATGTGATACAGACCTCACTACGTTGGTGCGCAGGAGCGCCTCTACCATTCACAGTTCCAAGGGGTGCAAGGCAGTCTTCTCACACATGTCAGCAACGTGTCTCCATGCGACCGGCCAGACTTCACCACCAGGTACGGGTGATCTCCACACCTCAATGTCTACCACCACAGCTCCTCCGCATCCCACTCCAGGCTCCAGACGCAGGTCCAGCGAGGCATCCAGACTCCAGACGCAGGTCCAGCGAGGCATCCAGGCTTCAGATGCAGGTCCAGTAAGGCATTCAGGCTCCAGACGCAGGTTCAGCAACGCATCCAGGCTCCAGATGCAGGTCCAGCGAGGCATCCAGGCTCCAGGTGTAGGTCCAGTGAGGCATTCAGGCTCCAGACACATGTCCAGCGAGGCACCCAGGCTCCAGATGCTGGTCCAGTGATGCATCCAGGCTCCAGGCGCAGGTCCAGCGATGCATCCAGGCTCTCATTCTGGTCATCCTGGATGTTGTGTGGCTTGAGGGGGTTGTTGATGTGTGCTACACTTGGCCCTGGCTGCTCATTCTGCATTTCATTTTACTGTGGGCCTATTTTCTATTGGAGGTCGACTGATAGGCTATTTTTTCCATTAGAGGCAAAAAAACCTCACTTTGGGCTGACTAAAGTAAATGGCTAATGGGCCATTTGTTGGTTTTTGCCCGCTAACGCTGGAATTCCTATTGCCATTACGCTAATGTTAGCAGCAGTTTTCACCGCTGATCCCTGAAGCTATCACCATGTAGTAATGTCTTGCACATACGTCGCTAACAAGGCGATAGTTTTCAGTGGTACACAGCGGTAGGAAAACTGCCGCTAACTAGCGTTAGTTTTCGCCAGTCCTTGTACATATGCCCCTTAGTTTGTTGTTCCTGTGCTCCTTCTGTAGGATTTTTGCCCCAAATTGCTCATAATTTTTCAAGCTGACATAATCGTGTGATTTGAGTAATTTTACATCCCAAGAGTAATGTGTAATTACGGAACTTACTCCAATTTTTCTGTCCTAATTACAATTTGTTCCAGGCCCCATGAAATCCCAAGTCTGAAATTAGATGCTAGTGTCCTGTGGTTGTGGAACAAAATTAGGGCTCTGGAACTGTATTTCCAGTTGTATAATTTATTAGTGACTCAAGAACACTCTTTGTCTGGGTCGCTTGTTCCTTGTGTAAAAATACTTCTGTAAAACACTGGTATGCTCTCCGATCACTGTGGACTTTCAGAATACCGTCATATTAGAAGAATCAAGATCTCATGCTACATTGATGTGTGGGGTCTTTTGTTTAGGCCATTGAAATGGAAATTGATAATTACATCAATGAAGATGAATAATCATCTTTATTAACAGAATCACCCTCTGTGAAACTATATCAACCTCGATCCACAAATATGCAGTAAGGCAGGCTCTGAGACCTAAGCCTGGTAATTTCTTATTGATGGGTCACAGGTGGGAGAGTGCGTAGCTGGCAGGCAAAAACTTGGGCAGGAAGCACGAGAACAGTCCCATAGACTGCCTCAGCAACATTACAATGGTCAGGGTAGATTGCCCCAATAAAGCACACATTGCAGGAGGGTGTATGCGCTCTCCTAAAAACACGATGAAGTCAGATGCCACATGAATTAGTAACACATAGCCAATCAGAACCTAGCACATGTAGTGTCACACGCTCCCCATGCCGAACATACTGACACCTTCACCACCAGCCACAATGCTTCCACGCAAGGCCGAGACCCACCTGTAGTTACCATTGACCAATAATTTATGCCTCCAAAGGCAGCAACCAACATTTCTCACCATATATGGTACGCCAGAAACATTTATGACTTGTCAGAGTTTTGTATATAAGAAGGGCATCAACCAAATTTAAATTTTGACAGTCCTCAGACCTAGTGCCTGTAACTGTTCTCCAGGCCGAACTGTTTTAATTTAAGAAAATGTTCCTGTTTTGCCAAACACATCCCGTCTTTTGGTTTTTCTAAGAAATTCTAACTCAAGCAACATTTTGGCAAGCCAGGTAGGAACATTGAGATCTTGTACCCGACTGCAGGCGAAGGAAGGTAACCCCCCCAGATGGATTCATGTTTGCGCAATGAGAAAGGTAGACACCGCAATTGACTGGAAGTTCTGCTGAGTCCCTGGTGCAGAGGTCCCTCCTGAAGTACCTGTCACAGAGGGAAAGAGACTACATCTGAACCTAAAACATAGTCTAGAGCATTTGGTGTATCTAAACTAGGGGGAAGCATATAAATATAAAATGAACACCCTACCTGCTGATAGAGTCTGGCATAGTACCTATTTTATATATCCCAACTGTATCAGTCATAAGGTGGCCTCAGATGCGTTCCCGCGGAAGTCATCTTTGTTCACTAGCTGACGCTAGCTAAGGTGAATATAGCGCATATTGTGAATATATATCCCTTGATAACTCCCAGGACGATGATTTTTGTGACATAGCTATCCTGATTGGGTGGAGTTGACACCTTAGCTCATAGTTTTTTAATTCTACGGTTTCCCAGTGCTAAAAAGGTTTCTTAACACTTGTAGTATCTGGAAGGAGTGTTGGAGGTGCATCTAGTGTGACCTTGGGCATTATGGGTCAAAATTTGTATAAGGGAAAACTTGGACCCAGAAAACTGGGTGCAACTCGTGTGTGGCAAAGAGGGGCCAGTGATACTATTTATTACGATTTGGTTACTATGATTACCACATTTGTCAAAGAGCGGATAGTGGCAGACTTTCCAGTTCACTTAGGAATGAATTCCACGCTAGTCTTCAATTGCTAGAGGATAATATATGATGAACGTACTCATTTTTTGACAAATGTATTATTGGATGTGATGATATTGCATAGATTGTCTTTGAAAACTGTATTCTGTCAAAATGTGCAGAAGGTATTCTAACATATCGCATATTCCACCTTTGTTGCAATACTACCTATGCAGTCTTATCTTGTTTTATTAAAATACTCGTTCGATCTGTTAGATGTAAAAATTGTAAGCGTTGAGCTCATAGTACGTAATTTTTAAGAGTGCACCACATACGGTTGCCCTCACTATTAGACAAACAAAACTAGAAAAACATCATTTGAATTGTATTTTTCCAAATTACTAAAATTGCCATGCATTCCCCAATAAAACATATGGAAACTAGGTTTATCAAACAGATAAAAAGAGTTAATACGTTTTGCCAAGAGTGTCATTTACACACACGTGCACACACATGTTCCTGGCCTAAGGAGGGAACATTTGACACAAATATAATTGAACACACTAAAACATATAAAAACTAAGTATGCAAGGCAGAAGAGAGACAAGAGGGAGTCAGTGTTGGAATTATGGGCTATCTTTGAAGAGGTTAAATCCGATAACCCATGATGCCAATAGTGAGAAAGGCGTCAACACCTCCCCCAACATATGCAGGGATGGATGTACTCACACCAGCTCCTCCTGCATTAAAAATGTAAAAAATAATTTGAGTGGTGGACATGTTAGTCTATTATTTGGATTGAAAAGGAATAGTGGAGGGATGGAAGAGGGGAGGAGGGATAGAAGAGGGAAGGGTCTTGAACTATTATTTTTTATTTTTTGGAAATCATAGCAGTAGGAGGGGTTTTGGGATGAGTAAAGGGGAGGGGGAAGAGTCAGAGGTAAAGATTTAGAAAAGCTTGTTTGGAGGGTCTTAAAAGAGGTATGAGATGATGGAAAGAGGGATAGAGGAGGGAAAGTCTCAAACGTGTTATTTTGAGATCATAGTAGTGGTATGGGGTTTGGGATGAATGAGAGAGTGGAGATAGAGGATATATTGATAGAGGTGTAGGGTGAGAAATAGGGTAGTGCATTAGAAGGAGTAGTAGAATGAGGTTTGGGATAAGTCAGAGAGTTGAAGTAGAGGATATATTGAGTGCGGTACAGGGTGAGAAATAGGGAAGTGCATTGGATATGCTGAATTAGAAGAAAAGGTATACATATATAGATGCATAAGTACATGAAAGGCATTTAATAAACTCCGGCTTTCAAGTGTTGTTGTACTTTAAAAAAAAAAAATATATTTTGCAATTGTAGATAAATAGTTATGACAAATGATTTACTTATGCAGTCACTTGTATACATGTTAAACAGATAGAATAATGTAACTATAAGTAATATGTACATTTTGTTAAGCAGAACTAATAAATATCTATATTAAAAAAACAACCATAATTATCTTACACATTTATACAAAGCAATACACATATCTATAGCTCAAATAAATGCTTATATACAGAGGGCTATGCTGTATATTTCTGTTAGTATATGGTGGTTATGTAGGGAAGAGCCAATTCCTCAGTAGTTTTCTGAAGATAAGGTGGTTATCTGTGGGTCTTATGTTGGGGGTAAAGAGTTCCATCGTTTGGCTGCTTGAACAGAGACGGATGTGCCACGCATGTTTTTTTCTTGTAAGTTTGAGGCTTTATATGAAAGAGTAGACTGGCAGCCGAGTTCTGAATCCATTGTAGTCTTTTCATAGTCATTAAAGGTGATCCATGGTAGAGTCTTTTGGCATAATTGAGTTTGGACAGAACAAGTAAGATGGTAGCCTGGACTTTGTGTGGAAATCTCAGATGCGGGAAGATTTGTCACAGAATTTTTATAGTAACAAAGCTTGATCTTTCTAGTTTATCCACTTGGGCATTCATTGATAGCTTGGAGTCCATGGTCATTCCAAGGTTTCTTACTTCCTTAAATACTTTAGGTGGTTTTTCCAGATCATCAGGCCAGGTGGTGAGACGGTAAAAATGTTTCCAATCGCCACACATGAGCATTTCTGTTTTGGAAGCATTGAATTTGAGATGTCTCCACGTCATCCATTGATCCATGACTCTGAGACAACTGAAAATTGGTGAGTTTCCAATGTCTTTGGGGCATTCCATTTGAAGGAGTATTTGCGTGTCATCTGCATAGTTATAGGACATGAGGTGAAATTGATTGATCAGTGTCGGTAATTACTTCCTATAGATGTTGAAAAGCATGGGATAGAGCCTTGGTGGACCACTGCTTTTATGAAGTACGGTTTGAATGAGAAGGGTGGGGTATGGATGACAGTAGTTCTGTTGTGAAGGTAGGATGTGATCCAGTCTAGAGCAGTCCCCTCTGTGCCGGCTTCGTAGAGTCTTTTTATCAGAGTATCATGGTCAACTGTGTCAAAGGCAGCCGTGAGGTCCAAAAGAAGTAGTGCAGCAACCCCATTGCAGTCAACTGTGTTCTTAAGGTCATCCCAGATGGCAACGAGGGTAGATTCTGTGCCTGAATCCTGTTTGGAAGTCTGAAAGTATGGCATTATCTTGAAAGAATTGTGACATCCGGGTCAATGTTGCTCTATCTATCAGTTTGCCCAGGAAAGGTCCATTTGTAAGTGGGTTGTAGTTGTCTGGGTTCAGCTGGTCCAGGTTTGTTTTCTTCAGTAATGGGCGTATGTATGATTTTTTGAGTTCTTCTGGAAATATTACTGTAGTTAAGGAATTGTTGGTGATTCTTCTTACTGGTGTGGCAGCAAATGTTGTTAGAAGAATTCTCTTGAAGGTTTGTGGTGGACAGGGGTCAGAAGGGCTGCCAGCTGATCTGCTTTATTTGACCAGGTCCATAAATTCATTGTGTGAAATCTGATGGAACGAATGGAGAGGCTGGGTTAGAGTATTCTTGCATTGTTGTTTTGGAAAAGGGTCAGTGCTGCTGCTTTGTCTTTATTTTAAATGAGTCCAACGTGTCTGCTATGCCCATGTAATGATTTACCAGTATGTCTGGGAAATCTTGAGCAATGAGAAGCTCCTTCTAGGAAATTTGGTTTATGAAATTCATTCAGAATATGATAGAATTCTTTATTTGCACATTTAGCATTTTGAAATCTGTCTGAATAGTACCTTTTCTTAGCTTTTTTGATAGCTGATTTGTATAATCTGTTAAATTTCTGTAGGCGAAGATTGTCTTGATTGGTGTTTGTTTTGAGCCAGGCATGTTGCGGCTTTCTAATTTGTTTTTGTATCTCTTTTATCTCTGTATTTCTGCAAGGTGCCTGTTTTCTTTAGTTCAGTTGTGTCGCTTTTAGTGGTATTCGGATATCAAAAGATTCCTGCAGCCCCTCATGTAGGTTTTTTAACAGAATTTATTGTGTCTAGATCTATACTGGATGTTAGTTGTGTTTCTAAGTTTTCCAAATTGAGTTTGTTCCATGGTCGATAGGTTGATGCATGTAAGATGGTTTTAGGTGTATTGCTTTGTGTTGTTTTATGTTGGAAAGCAAGCAAATGGTGCTCTGACCATGTGACTGCAGTCCTTGTTTGAAAGGTAACTAGTTCCGTATTTGCAAAAATGACATCTAGGATGTGGCCAGTGATGTGTGTGGGTTTACGGACGATCTGATGCAGGTTCAGTGCATCTAGGTCAGCGATGATTGTTTCCGATGGGACATATTGGGTTCGTCAAACCAAATATTGAGGTCACCCAGAATGCATTGGTTGGAGTGTAGTGTTATTAGGTTTGAAACCTTGTCTACAAGTGTGTCTGGGAATGTTGTATTGCCTGGATGGCGGTCTGTAAAGGAGCAGGAAGTTACAGGTGCAAAATGGTGTAGGATTGCATCTGGTAAAAAGGGCGTCTTAACCTTTTATGGAGACGTTGTTCACTTTAGTGATATATAATGTTTGCATGAACACAACAGCTAGGCGACTTCCTCTTTTACCTATATTATTTTGCGCGATAGTTTGATAGCCTAGAGGACTGGCTTCATGCAGGACTGGACACATATCATCTCCCAACCATGAATCAGTTATGAAGAGTATGTCAAGTTTTGTGTCAGTGAGAAGGTCATAGATGTGATGTTTGTTTTTAGAGAGTGATCAAGCATTTCTTAGTAGTCTGTTTAGAGAACATGCTTTGGTGATAGTGGGACTTTATTTTGTAGAAGAGGGAGCAGTATTTTGTGGGCTTGTAGCAGGTGTGTCCTTAGTGTTGGTTTTAGCTGTATGAGGATAGCAATTGTGTAGCTGTTCTGTATCATGTTCCTCAACCAGCAGGCTAAGAAGATGGGTCTGTGTGTGTAGGTGGTGGACACTGTAGTTAAGAATGAGTTGGTGAGCTGTGTTGTTTTGTAATGTAAGTTTGTTGTGCAGTAGACATGGAGAAATGAAGTTGTGAGGAGTGGCATGTTGCTTATTTTGTTTGCATCTGTTTAGAACGGAAGGGGTATGAGTTAGGGGTAGTGGTGCACCATGTGGATCATGTAGTAAGGTTCTAAATTGTCAAATGGATGGGATGTGAGGTGGTTAAAAGAGAGTTGCTGTGTTGCAGTATATGTGTTAGCTGTGGAGGAAGAGAGAAAGCTTGGGTTTGGTGTTTGTTCATGGTGTGTACCATTTGTGTAGTCTGGAAGGTGGGTGTATATTTGTAGTTTGTGATGGAAAGTATTCTGAGGTGTTGTGCGTGAAAGATTTTGTTGTGCTGTTGTGTGTGTTAGGTTTTGTTTTGAGGAATAGTAAAAAGGAAGTGCTGATGTATTTGTTTTCTGAGAAGGCTTTGTTTGTAGAGAATTGTTTGTGAGTGGACGCTGTATGGTAAAGGGAGTGATGATGTGTTTATGTGTAGAGTGTATGTTGTGTGTAAGAGGGGATAAACTAGAATTAACAGTGCTTGTGTTAGATTTGATTTCTGCAAGTGGTAATATGTGTGGGGCAGTAGAGTGTACGTTTTGTGCGGTTGGTTATTGTAGCAGAAAGAAGATGAGGGTATTGCTGGAAGAAATGATGGAAAGCTGAGTATAGGTTTGTTAGTAACAAAAAGGGATCTGTTAGCAGTAATTGGAGCAGGGAGTGTGTGTCTGGATGGGATATAGTTACATAAGGTATGGATTTAGGTTGTGTTAGGGATGAGTGGATTGGTTAGTGGTATAGGATAGAGTGCAGTATTGTTTTCAAGTGATGGTGCAAATGTGCGGTAGTTGGGATTGAAGGGTGTATAGGTTTGATTTGTGGAGTTTTGTAGTGGGTGCTGAGACATTGAACTTTGCCATGGGTTAGTTTGTAGTAAATGAGTAGAGTACATGTGCTGTGAGTGTGTTACTCTGGCTGTGAATGGGGTTGGATGGGTACTTGTGTATATAAAAAAGGCAGCATTTCAGTCCATAGTCCCGACCAGTCTCGAACAGGCTGAAACAGGCAGCTGCTCTTGTCCTCTCCGCTCTTAACTGCAACGCCTGAGCTGAGACACCCTGAATCCAGGCCTTAAATAGCCCTGGTAATCAGGTGACCCCTAAACCCTGGAACTAATAGCCAATCACAACCCTAGTCCTAGCAGCCAATCAGGCACGAAACCCTAAACCTTACATCCAACAGAAAGCCTAGCCCTAGTCCCAACCCTAGTCCCAGCACCCAGTCATGCAGGAAACCCTAAGCCCTTTGTCCCAAAAAAATCCCGAGCCCAAGGAACCAATCTGAAACCCTAGACCTATCCACAAATCAGATCACTAACCCTAAGCCCTCCATCCAATAGAATCACTGACCCCAGAACCAATCAGCACCCTCAAATACTCCATCAATGAGAACACTAACCCTAATCCAATAGAAACACCAGATAAAGCCACTAATCGGTGCACAGATGAAGCATCCAATGACAGCCTGTATAAGGTGCCTGCGACCTCAGGCAATGTTTGCTGGCCAGGGTGCTGGAACCTGCTCCTCAATGCAGAATCCCCTAGGAGACAGACCACATGACCACAGTCAGCTCCCAAGCATCAGCCAGGTCATGTTATGTCTGCAAATTGATCCCACGCATTGTAGGAACATATAGATTGTACTTTTCCCAAGAAGAAGCCCCTGAGAAAGCAAAATGCCTTAAACACCTCTACCTAAGTAGGATACGGGCCAAGATCCAGCGCAACATGGTAGAACCACACAGGTTAGTTGTAAACCTAACCTAATACAACACCAACTCAACAGCACTATACATCTTCACTGAGTCCACTAATATCCAAACCAAGCTGGACAGGATGCGTAGGAAGGGTACTATAGGGGAAGATATCACTTGGCCCAGAGATTTACTGGAGAAGAGACTTTTGTAGTTAGCCAAATCCCCAACTCAGTGCACAAACATGTCTGCTCCAGCTTCCATCTGTGGATTGAGAGTGGCTCCTAGTGTATCTAGAGTGGTCTCCTTTACAAAAAGTGGTTGCCTTACACGTAATTCCTATGTAGCGCCATCCACCTTGCTGATAAAAAGGAGCATGGGCTGCATGGGGGAAGGTTTAAAGTATGACTAATCTGTGTCAGGAATTCTGGAACACTGAGGTGGGTGGATACACCTGGCTAGAAGGGAAAGGTCAACCCCTGATTTATGGAAACTTACACTGCATTCCTTATGTTTCAGAGGCAAAGAAATGCTTCTGATGGGCACAAATGGTAACTGCGGAGTGATAGTACATATTCTGGCTATGCAATGGAGCACCTTCATGCTTATGGGTTCTGATTGGCAGTGCAGCAAGCATACCTATTCTCAGGTGGTTCCCATATGGAGTGGATTGAGTTCCCTGGTCACACTGCCCACCCCAACCCTGGTCATTGCTTGAAAAGAGCTAACAGACTTGGACCACCACCCGTTCAGGAAAAAGACCACCTTGCTGAACCAAGCTTGTGAAAGGAGAGCAGAACTATTTTGGTTGGGCTAAGTTCAAAGACATTCTAGAAAAATTTAGTCTGTTCACAGAAGCACAGCTAGGGCCAGGGAGGTCGATACCCTTTTTCACTCTGAAGACAAAAGCTAGCACCCGCTGGCTGCAAATAACCCAGTGGGAAATGCTCTAAATGAGGAAGATCACTGAGCCTGGCCTCATTTCGATCAAGGAAGAAATGCTAGAAAAACACCTCACGGTAATGATGCACAGTTGTGTACTGGACTTAATAACCGCAATGGAGGGAGGATCTTTGCCAAAATCGGCACCACCTTACGCACGTTCATCCCAGGGAGCGACATGGACAATGGAAAACTGGCGCTTGCCATTCCAGCACTGCATAATCTACAAAGAAGCAAGTGTGAAGAGGAAAGTGCCACTAAGCAGGAGTGGATTTCAAATTGGTTCTTCGTGCTCGCACAATGGATTTCCGTTTTATAAAAATCACTTTTGCCAGTTGTCATTGTGGTTCTATTGGTATGTGGCGCTATACAATTGGGGATCACTTTCTATAAAAATGCAGTCCTCAAACTGGTAGGTTGCACAAAAATGGGAAGGTAGTGGTGGTCAATAGAGAACCTAAGGAACAACAGGCCCTAAGTACAGTAATTGTTGAAATGCATGATTCAGGTAGTGTAGTTGAAAAATCAACTAGAGAGCGGAATGTTAATATGGAAATCAATGTATATATCATTGAAAATGAAATATCACCCGTTGTGAACTCTACATCGAGAAACTCACAAATATGTAGTTAGGCAGGCCCTGAGACCTAGGCCCGGTAATTGTTGATTGATGAGTCACAGGTAGGAGGGTGTGTAGCTGGCAGGCAAACACTCAGGCAGGAAACTCTTGATTAATCCCACAGATAGGCTCAGCGACATTACAATGATCAGGTTAGATTGCCCCAGTAAAGCTAATAACTGGACCCAAGTAAGCAGAAAAAAAGAATACTATCTAAGAACTCCCTCGGAATAGCCTAGCCTGAGGTCAAGTCCTCCCTGGAAATACCATCTTACCAGGGTGCGATGAGGTGATGAAGCATGCCATATTATGTGAGTGAGCCCGCCTAGTCCGAATTTTAGCATTTCCAGGTTTAGTAGGAGATACACCAGCAGATTCCAAACAGGATCATTACAGTAGCTACTGGTATTTCCCCCAGACACTCTTATCAGAAGGACACCACACCAATTGTTGCATTGTATAGTTACTTTAGAGGCGGGCGAGGGCCCTTTTCAGCCTCTTTCTCCCTAGGTGTTACATATAACTCATGGTCAATCCCACAGATGGGTGTATTGACATTACAATGGTCAGGCGAGATTGCCTAATAAAGCACACATGTCTGGGAGGGGTACAAATGCTCCTAAACACAACATGAAGTCAGATGCCACATGAGATAGGAACACATAGCCAATCAGGACCTGGCACACATAGTGATCACGCGCTCCCCATGCCTGACATCTAGACTAGTTTTCCATTGGCCACACTGTGTCCAGGCGAGGCTGAGACCACCTGTAGTAACCATTGACCATTAATATATGACTCCAAATGCAGCAACCAATATTCTGCACCATATATGGTACACCAGAAACTTTTAGAACTTGTCAAATTTTGGTATAAAATAAGGACATCAACCAAATGTAAATGACCAAACTGTTTAATTAAACAAAATGTTCCTGGTTTGCCAAACGCCTCTAGTCTTCTAACTCAAGCAACAAGACCCCTGACACAGACCAGGGAATTTTCCGTGCTGGGGAGGGAGACCCTAACAAGTCCAGTAAACCAGAAAAGCATTCATACATTATCCAGAACCTGAGTCAGAGTGACTTAGCTAATTTAGCCCCTTACATGAAATTCAAGAACTGTGACACTGCTACCATAAACATGTAGGGGCACCGAGGGGTATCCGTTCCAGTATATACCCTTCAGTGCCCTTACATACTTATATATACTTATATACGGGTACTAAGGGGTATGCACTGCACATTACAGTGCCCACCCTGCCCCTTCATGAAATTCCAAGGAATTCTGATGACATTTTATGTAATTCTGCAGGATTCTGCAGAATGAACCACCCTTTATGCCTTAGCCTCTCATGAACACACAGTGCTATTCATCAACCACCCTTGCACATTCATTTGATTTACTTTGTTGTCATGATAACATGTTGCTCAGTTTATGGGCTTTATCACAATGTAAGGAAGTGTGTGAACGTAGGCTCTCTAAAGGATGAAGCAAATATACTAACCATTTGTTAAAAACATCTACTGCACTTGACAATGCAAACTTCATCTTCTGTCTCCTTTTCAGAACACAACTTTTGAAAGTACAGCTTAACTCTGCTAGTGCATTATGTTCAGGAAAGTTGCAACTGCCTGCTTCCATAATGTTGTAATCAACATATTGCTTCATAATTGTATTGTTTTCCTAGGGCAGCTGGATAGCAACAAAGAAAGTTCACTCAAATATTATCAAACACTACTTAACAAATATTAACCCCTATTATTTCTGCCAATGCTTGTCTAACTTGTGAGTGTGAGTGTGGTATTTTGGGAATAGCTCCTGATAGTCAGCAATGATTTTAAACAAAGGTACTGTTGCATATACATTAATCATATCTTATGTGCAGCGTGACCTTCACGAGCGTTTCCTTCACGCTCGTGGAGATCACGCGGATTGTGATGTTTCAAGTATGTGGGGCTCGAGGTGGGAACGTTGCGATGGTTGGGATGGCATTATTGAAATGACTTCGGAGTGATGACTTGGAATAAACCTCGCTGCTTCAACTATTGAATGCCTCCGTGTGATTCATACCATTGAGTGGATGTTCAGGCGCTTTTCCACACTGGCGACGAGCGGGAAAGAATCGGGCCATTTTCAAAAGGATTTCGGAATTTAAAACAATTAACAAGAATTATATACGAAAAAAAAAGGAAAAGAATCCTGTGTGCCCACCTACCCTGATGTGATGTATCGGGAAATGGAATAATTACAGGCTACAAGGGTTTCCCTGTCTAGTTGGATTGCAAACAGATAAGGATAGCGAAATTTGGGAAGAAAAGCAGAGAAAGAGATCACGAAGGACATGGAATAAAAAAAAAAAAACTGACGGATGCGCAGAATACTTAAGATACTCAAAGGGAAAAAAAAGCGGAAATTATAAAGAAGGGAACAGCAGAAGTTGTTTACAGCTACCGTGTGTAGATGGAACACTGCTGCAGTTTGTTTTGAGTTGAAAACGGCGCCCGCAGTTTCCTGGAAGTTTATGAACCGCTCCATTCCGAAGTTCTTGCTGATTCTCTTTCACGTAAGATTATTGTTCCGATCACGTGATGTGACGCGATTACGTCATGCCACGTTACCATCACAACCGGATGTAACATTACCTTCGACCTTGCGCCTCCATTTTGAATAATTATACACGGAGGAAAATAAAGAGAAACATGAGTGTTTCGAGGCTATTTTTAAAGGTAACTGAGCAACCACATTGGAAGCGAGCTTCGTATTTCGAAGAAGAAGGTAAATAATATCACTTTATGTGGAAAGGAACAGTTAAAGAAACGTGTCAAATTCGTTTAAGTTGAAGGAGGATTTAATTTGTTTCTGTTTAAAAAAAAAAAAGAAAAAGGAATTATAAGAAACAACAAACTAAGTGCATCTACATTTTTCATTGAAGATAGTTCTAAGTGTAAATAAATATGTCAGGAATTGTACCACCCCCTTCTTTCCTTTCGTCATCAGGTGACCCTCCCATGCCATGGGAAGTTTGGGAACCAGTATTTTTAGCTTATGTTGAAGTTCTTGAAGGGGATGATTGCGAACCAGAAAGGAAACTATCTTTACTAAAACATTGTCTTGGGGGTTTTGGTCTAAAGGAATTTAAAACACTTCCTGCGTTAATCAGTCCTAGCAGAATAAATGTATACCAGTACGCTTCATCTCAATTAAATATTCGTTTTGGGAAAAAAAAAATGTGGTAATGGAAAGATTCATCTTCTACTCACGGAAACAACGTCCTGACGAATCAATTGAGGACTATGTTTCCGCTCTAAGGTCATTGGCAAGTTCGTGTGACTTTGAACGTATTTCCTACGAACAAGTATTGAGAGACCAAATTCTTATGCGAACCAATAGTAAGAAGGTTCAAGAGAGATTATGGTCCACTTCTGATTTATCGTTAAATGCTGCCATCGATATCGCTAAGTCTATTGAACATTCAGAAGAATTCGTAAAAGAGATCAGAGGTAACGAAAAAGGAGACGTATTCAGTATCAACAAAGATGCAAAAGAACACGTCAAACAAAAAAAAGATTCAAGCCAGAAAAGGGACCATCCTAACAAAGATGAGAACAAATATAAGAATCAAAATACTGGTCCAGATAAACGGAATGCTTCTTTACAATGTTTTAGATGTGGGAGTTCAAATCATTTAGCGAATTTTAAGGGTTGTGCAGCTTTTGACAAAGTGTGTTCAAAATGCAGTAAGAAGGGGCATTTCAGTAAATATTGCAAAACCGTTATGAGGAAAGTAAACCATATACAGTGCATAGATGATGATTATAATTCTTTTTTTTTTTTTAATATGTTTATTGAGTTTTTTGATTGAAAAGGTAAAATAACAAATAAGAAAATAAAAAAAGAAGCAAACATTACAACCAGTAATAACAAAGGAAAGACACAGTCCAAACATAAACAGCCTCCAGTAGCATGTCCTATACATACAGACAAATCATAAGTCAGAGATTGAATCAAGCAATAATAGATACAGAGGGATTAGAATGGAAACAAAAGAGTGGTCCCACTATCTAAACAAGCCGTAGCGCCCATACTGTGCATCACCGTGAAGGGGGGAAAGAGAAAGGGGGGGGGGCTGGGGCAAGCAGTCCATATCATAGGTTGTACAGTCCCATCGAGCCCTAAGAAGTGGGAGTAGCCCCCAACGGGGATGTAGCCTCTCCCTGCTCAGCAGCGGCTGGGGACGGTCTCCGTTCCAAGTACAGGGCCCAAAAGTTTTTAGGTCTGTTACGGGGTGGCAATAATTCGCTGTAATTTTCAGTTTGAGTACAACAGTATAGCATATCTCTAGTCCATTGTTGCAAAGTCGGCAGTGGACCACGAAGCCAGCAGACAGCCACACATCTCTTCGCAAGTAGCAACGCCATATCGACCAGGCGTCTGTGGCTCTTGGGGAGTGGCAGTGAGTAGCCTAGTAGAGCAAGGAACGGGTCCGGGGTCAGCGACATGTCCGTAACGCGATTAACTTCTAAGAATATAGCACCCCAGAAGTGGGCAATCCCTGGGCAGGTCCAGGCCACATGTAGGAAGTCAGCTGAAGGCTCTCCGCATCGATCACACTGGGGGGTGTCACGTAGACCAAAGCAGTGTAATCGCTCCGGGGTATGATAAACCCGGTTGAGAAATTTAAAGTGGGCTAATCTATGGCGCCCATTAAGTGAGATTCGTTTGGTGCTAAGGCAACAGTATCGCCACTTATCATCGGTCAAATCTATCTGCAGATCCCGTTGCCATGCCAGCCGCGGCTTCGCGTATGCACCATCTCTAGCAGTCAGCGTGGAGTGGTAAATTCTAGAGACCAACTTAGCCGATGACTGAGCTTTAATGATGGCGGTCAATATCGGGATCTCTGGAGGTTCCGCCATGTCCTCCCCCAATATTTCCCTAAGGGCGTGTCTAACCCTATGAAATTGAAACAGAGCAAGGGGAGTACAGACGGCATCCCCCTCAGTGACGTCCCGCAGGGAACGGGCAGTACCGCCCTCAAAAAGGTCCCCCATGGTATGTAGATTGAGTGACTGCAGTGCCTGGATCACACCTCTGTCCCTACATGGCGCCAGCCAGCTGCACCAGTCCAAACGGGCTACAGGGGCATACAGGAGATTACCAGCGTGAGCAGCCAGAATATGGTGCCACGCGTGGACGACCGAATTAAGAGAGTCCATTATGCCCGTACGCCTGTCACAAGGCGAAAACAACAAAGCTGGCAAAGGCCTGGGATCGGCGACGATAGTCTCAATCAACAAGTGGGGTATATCCAAAGGTTCATGAATCCAGTAATGGGCATGTGAGGATTGGGCGGCTCTATAGTACAACTCCAAGTCAGGGGCACCAAGGCCCCCCATCTCATATGGTAGTGTCAATATCCTCCAGGCAACGCGAGGCTGCTTGCCCCTCCATGCCAGGCGCACCAATAGAGAGTGAAGGCGACTGAAGAATGCCCTGGACAAAACCATGGGTATGTTCATAAATAGAAAGAGAAACCGCGGTAGGATTATCATTTTCATGAGCGCCACTCTGCCCATTAGAGAGAGCGGAAGAGCAATCCATTTGTCCACGTCATCCTCCAGTTTGGAGATGGCAACACCATAATTTTCTCGCAGAACAACCTCCGAGTCCGTATGTAGGCGAATACCCAGGTATCGTACCGCCTCAGTGGACCATAAAAGGGGGTATTCCGGCTCAAAGCGAGCCGTGGCTGGGGTGAGCGGAAACATGATGGACTTACTCCAATTGACCCCTATACCCGAAAGCGAACCGAAGAGGACCACCTCCCTCAATACCGGGGACAGATGGGTCGCAGGCTCCCTAACATAGATTAGCGTATCATCCGCATACGTCGATACGATTAGGCGATAGTTTGGGAATCGAATGCCCCTATAGCTGTGATACTCCCGGAGTGCGCAAGCCAGGGGTTCCGCCGTCAGGGCATACAATATTGGGGAAAGAGGGCATCCTTGCCTCGTGCCCCTAAAAATAGATATGGGATCAGTGACTAAGGACCCAATACGAATGCGCGCCGTGGGGGAGGAGTAGAGTGCCGCAAGAAATTGCAGGAAAACCGGCCCCACTCCCATACGGCTCAAGACGTGTCGCATGAAAGGCCACTCAACCGAGTCGAAGGCCTTCTCCATATCTAAGAATACCGCAACCGCCGGGACCTCCGGGCGGGTATGTTGTAAAGCTGCGAAGACAGTTCGCAGGTTATAAGTTAAGTTGCGGCTTGGAACAAAGCCGGCCTGCTCGGGCGCCACCAGGGTGGTGACCAGTGGGCTAAGGCGATTAGCCAGTATTTTCGCGAAAATCTTCGCGTCCACGTTCATGAGGGACAACGGACGGTACGAGGCACACTCCTCTGGCCGTTTCCCAGGTTTGAGTATGGCCACCAGTATCGCTTCCCGCATAGTTGGAGGCATACTGCCTGAGGAACATATATCCCCAAACAGTGTGAGCAGGTGGGGGAGTAGGAGATCCTGGAATGCCTTATAAAAGGCCACCGTGAGCCCGTCGCTTCCCGGAGCACTACCGGCCCTCATCTCCGAGAGGGCAAGCAGCGCCTCCTCACGCTCGATTGGCCTCATCAGGAACTCGCGGTGCCAGTCAGACAACCAGGGAAGCTTAATATGCGACAGGTAATCCTCCATAAGCTCATCTGAGCAGTGACCGCGGGAAGCATAGAGATCAGCATAGTATTTCCGAAATTGCTCCGCTACCTGATCCTCCGTAAGCGGGGGATCACCTTGCTGCAGTCTAATATCTGGAATCGTGGTGCTGGCCCTCCGCTGCTGCAGAAGCCGTGCCAGAACCCTACCAGGCCTCTCCCCCTCACCATAGCTACGGGCAGTGGCATATTTCCCGAGGTGTTTTATCTCTACATCAGCTTCCTTATGGTAGTCTCGCAGGGTTTGCGCCAGGTCCCGGTCAAGTTCCTCACTGTGTACCTGTCTACGAGTGGATTCTAGGTCCTTCAGTTTCCGCTCTAAAGCTGTCAATCTGGCACGTATCGACTTTAGCACCCCTGCATGTTTGGATATGGTCACCCCCCTGATATACGCCTTAAAAGCTTCCCAAACTGTCAGAAAGGAGTCAACGGAGCCTATGTTCGTATCGAAAAAGGCCTCAATAGACGTTGCGATCTCTTCCCTGAAAACAGAATCAAGGAGGGAGAATGGGGGAAAGCGCCATGCAAATGGAGGGATGCGTTTCTTTGGGGAGGTCAGCGTGAGAAGGAGTGGAGAATGATCAGAAAAGGTGCGAGGGAGAATCGTGCATGCCCGGATCTGGTGAGTCAATTGTAGTGAAGCAAACCAGTAGTCAATTCTCGTATGTATGTTGTGAGGTGCAGAATAGTGCGTGTAGCCACCCTGCTGAGTGTGTCCGCGGCGCCATACGTCATACATGTCCAACTTCACCAGGGATGACTCCACCAGTCTGGCAGAGGCCGACGGGCGTCTATCCGGGCCATCAGACCGGTCCAGAGCAGGGTGTATGACAAAATTAAAATCCCCACCCCACAGAATATTGTCCAAAGCGTAAGGTTGGGACATCGCCACCAGGTTAGCGTAAAAGTCAGGGTGGTCATAGTTAGGGCCATAAACATTGCAAATGAAAAGCTCGAGCCCCCTACCACAGCACTTAGACAAAACAAATCTACCCTCCCTGTCCGTTTCCAGGGGTGACAATGAGAGCGCAGCCCTCGGATTCACCCACGTCATAACCCCCCTGGCGTGTGATGTGAAACCCGCAGCATGTATATTACCCATCAACCCTTTGGTACGCAATATGGGGCTATCCGGGTGAAGGTGGGTCTCCTGCAGGAGTGCCACATCCACATTGTGTCTATTCAAATAGCTCAGTATCTTGCGAACCTTACGGAAATCATTAAGGCCGCGGACGTTCCAGGTCAGCAAAACCAGCGAGTCTAGGGCGCTATCGCAATGAAGCTTGGGCGTGTCACTCATATGCGGTAAGAGGATAATAAAAGGATGAGGAGAGTGCAATCCAGACCGTGTCGTCCCTTAACAGCAAACCAAAGGAAAATGCAACGAAAATAAAACCATAAACCATCCCAACACAAACCTGCCCCCCCAATCGGGCCCAATAACACAGACAACATCCAGAAGTAGGCATCAGCCTGCCAGGGCCAGGAAAACCCACGTCAACGTCCCACAATAACAAACCACACAGCAAAACAAAAGTCAGACCCCTCCCGCCCCCCGCCCACGCCTGCCCAACCCCAACTAGGCTGCGGAACCAACCCACCCCCCCAAGGAGAAAAATCCCCACCCAAATCCAGACAACCAGAAACATCCCAGGTGTACTACACGCGGGGGGGGAATGTAGCCCGCGCAACAGAAAAAGAAAAGAAAGTGTGATCAATGAGACCACTGCTCCACACCCCGCCTTAAAGCAAACGTGCAGCTGTGAATAAATGCAGCCAAGCGTATGTCCCACAGGGCTATAGGGAGGGCGAAATAAGCAGATCGCATATCTAATACAAGTCAAGCAATGAGCACATAGCAACAAATATGAAGGAGAACAGTCATGACCCCCAATAAGAAAACTTTGGCGTTCTGAAACACAGTAGTGAATGAAAAACACAAAACAATAAATGACAACAGTTCCTGTCTTCCAAAGCCGGTCAGCCCTGCTCATCCAAGGGACCCCCGGTCGGTTCGTCCGAGAGCCGGCGATCCGGCACTGGCCGCCCCTCCCTCGCCCAGTCCTTCAAAGCTTTTTGCAGGATCTTTGGATCAGTAAATATATGTGAGCGGCCCTGCCGATTCACTCTTAACTTAGCTGGATAGAGCATGGCATAATCCGCACCCATCTCCCGGAGTTGTCTCTTCATGGGAGCGAACAAGCGCCTCGCCTCCTGAACTCTAGCAGTGAAGTCTGGAAAGAGTGAAATGGTCGACCCCTCAAATCGAAGCGGTTGTTTTTCGCGGGCAAGTTTAAGGGCGACATCGCGGTCCCTATAGTTCAGGAGTTTAGCTATGACTGGCCTGGGAGAGGCGCCTGGCGCCGGCCTGGGGCCAAGAGAGCGGTGCGCCCTCTCAACCACAAACATGTTTGAAAAGGAGGAGTCACCCAACAGAGTTTTCAAAAGCTTTTCTATGAAGAGTTCCATGCTCCCCGTGGGTGCCGTCTCCGGCAGGCCCGTGATGCGGAGATTACAGCGCCGAGAGCGGGCCTCCAAGTCTTCTGTCTTGTCCTGGAGGAGCTGCACCACCCTGCCCAGCTGTTTGTGTTCCGCATCAAGAGCGGTCTGCGCCTCCTCCGTCTCCGTCAGCCTGCGCTCCGAGCTGTCCAGGCGCTCTGCATGTTTGTCCAATCTGTCCGCCATGCGGTCCATTCTGTAGGACAGCGCGTCCATTTTGGCCCCCAAAGAGGTAATCCCACCCTGGAGGGTCTTTTCCATGGAGAGCAAGAGGCCGCGGATATCCTGGTGTTGTTCGTCCGGGTTCCGGCCGTGGTCCGCGACATCACTCTCCGTCGCAGCTCCGCCAGGCCTGGGTCGCTTGGGGTCAAACGACAATTTGGGTTGGGACTTATCCGTGCGTCCCATCGTATCGCCGTGTGGGGCCCGGTGCCCCAAGGAGCGCCTCGACCTCCTCCACAAGGATTCCACCCCCTCCTATCCGTATGGGTGGGTCGCCCCAAAGCAATCCACAAGTAGTAGCTGGTCGGTGGGTGGTCCAGGGCCGCAAATAGTGGCTAGCCCCCCCTGACCCGCCCTCGTTGCAATGGAGAGCGTCTGCAGGGCCGCAGTGCGTCTATCGCCCCCCCACCATGCAGTAACGCAAACGTAATATATGGCGGAATCAGCCAGTCCCCGTGTGGGCCATGCGGCGCGAGCCCCCGGCAGCAGCGTGGGCCAACAGATCAATGCATGGTATGCGCCAAGCAGGTCTCGGAGGCGCTAGGAGGGCGAGGGATCCAGCTCAGGCAACAGTTTGCGACAGGTAGTCCAAAATAGCCAGCAATGCAGTGGTGGGGGGGCGCCTCATGAGTTGATGCACTGCATAGGAAAGCCACAGGGCTCCCCAGCAGGCCTCGCCGTCAGCAAGGGGCACTCACCGGCATCGTATCAGTTGTCCAGAAGGCAGCGCGGCCTCAGCTCCCCGCAAAGCACCGTTTCTCAGGTAGATGTAGGGCCGCCGCACCGATCCCTCCAGGCGGCCGGCCCCGCCTCCCGCGGCCGGCAGGGACGCAGCGGAGGGGAACGCAGACACGGGGAACAGGGTCCTCAGAGACACCGGGCCAGTCTCACCGCCGCAGGGCCCCCGCAGCAGGACCTCGGCGAGGGCCGCACGTCGCCTCCCCGGATGAGGAGGGGAAGGAGGAGCTCCGCACGGCAGCCTCCGTGCAGCGCCAGCGGCCAGGGCCCAGCAGCCCGGTATCAGCAGGGCTCCGAATCTTCACTCGGAAGGCAGGTAGGCGAGTCGCTCTTCCCACCACCGGCACCGCGGCACACCAGAGGACCCTAGGTCACCGTTTCCTGGTGCAGGTGGGACACAGCTGCAGGATAGTAGGCGGATAATGTGACGGGCTAACGGAGTGCTCAGTTCAGGCGGCCATCGTGGTCGCGCGCTAGCTCCGCCCCCCCAGATGATGATTATAATTCTTACAGTAATGATGAAAATGAAAATGAAATCAATACAGTGATTAATATGTGCAGTGAGGATGGGAAATCAAAGTTTCCATCGTGTATAATTAATGTTGATGGGAAAAGTTTGAGATTTCTAGTTGACTCGTGTGCCTTGTATTCTATTATATCAGCGAGAGTGTTTTATGAGAATTGGCCTAATAGGTTACTAACCCACCCTGATGTATCTCCAGGGGGTTATACTGGGCATAAAATAGATCTAATAGGTTATTTTAACGCTGACATAGTGTTCCATGGCCAATCTACCTTTAGGAAAACCTATGTAGCAAAGTCAGGAGAATCTCTCCTAGGGTGGCAACATCAACACGATTTGGGCATTAGACTTGATCTGAGAGCAAATCCTCCTGTTTTTGCAATAGATTCTGGTTCCCGGTGTGAGTCAAATTTGGTTGACAAATTGATCAGTGAATTCCCAAGTGTTTTTAGTGGGAAACTTGGGAAATATGTAGGATTTGAACAAGTGATTAAACTGCATGAGAATACTGTTCTCATCCGGCAGAAAGTAAGGGATGTCCCACTCTCCTACAGGGATAAATTGAGTGCAATGTTAAAAACTCTCTGCAATGATGGTATCATAGAACCCATAGAATCTTCCCCATGGGTTTCTCCCATAGTTATTTCGTTAAAATCTTCAGGAGAACTCCGGTTGTGTGTTGACTTACGCAGCTTAAATCGCGTAATTTGGGTTGATGATCATCCTCTTCCTAATTTGCATGAAATGGTATCCAGTTTAGGAAATGCACAAGTATTTTCATGCATTGACTTAGCGAGTGCATACCATCAAGTAGATCTTTCAGAGGATTCTAAAAATTTCACAGCATTCATTACTCCAGACAGGTTGTTTAGATTTCGTCGTATGCCATTTGGTCTAGCTAGTGCGGCTTCAGTTTTCCAGAGATTAAGGAAAGAAACTTTGGAGGGATTGTCGGGAGCAATAGCATTCCAGGATGATATTCTGGTATATGGGAGGAATGATGAGGAGCATGATAAGAATCTTCATAATGTAATTGCAGCACTAGCTAAGAAAGGTCTTACCCTGCGATTGGATAAATGCAAGTTGAAAGCAAGGGAAGTAGAGTATTTAGGACACACAATTAGCGGGAAAGATATCAAACCAAAGCAGAAACATATTCAAAGTATCATCAATGCTCCAGTACCATCATCGAAAGAACAGTTAGTTGCTTTTCTAGGGCTAACTGAATTTTATGCAAAATGTATTCCCAATTATTCAGTTAAGGTTGATCCTTTCAGATGTTTCCAAAAAAAAAAATGCAAAGTTTATATGGTCAGAAGACATGACTGAGGCATTTGAGAATTTGAAAAAGTACATAGTAAATGCACCTTGTTTGAAACCTTTTGTTCCTGGAAAGAAGTGCATAGTCATGGTAGATGCAAGCAACTTGGGTCTTGGAGGTGTTTTGATACAAAAATACAATTGTACTGAATGGATCGTAGCCTACGCTTCTAGAGCATTAAGAGATGCAGAGAAGAATTATTCTGTGATTGAAAGAGAGCTTCTTGCTTGTGTGTGGGGTGCAGAACATTTTAGAAGTTTTCTGTGGGGGACTGAGTTTATTATCAAAACTGATCATAAGCCTCTTGTGTTTCTAATGTCTCCTGGGGGAGGTCAATCAATGTCAGCACGTTTAGCAAGGTTATCCTCAAGATTACAATCATTCCGGTTCAGTATTGAGTATGTTCAAGGGAAAGCAAATATGCATGCAGATTGTATGTCAAGGCTACCCGTTAATGGTGAGAAAAATTATCAAGATGATGACTGTGAAGTGGCATTTAATACGCATGATTTAAACATAATACATGGTAAAGGGAAAAATTTAAGAGAAGAGGATTGGATGTCTGAAATGGAGAAAGATAATGAATTGTAAAGAAATACATTGTGCAAGGTTGGCCAGAAGTAAGGAAATTGTCGGGTGACATGATGAGTTTTTCGAAAATTCATGAAGAATTAGCAATTGAAAATGGATTGGTTATGAGGGGGGACAAAATGGTTCCACCTTTTGGACTTAGAAATACGGTCATGGAGATCGGTCATGAGGGCCATCTTGGAATTTCATTTACCAGAAGACGAGTTAGGGAAGCATTTTGGTGGCCCGGGATAGATTCTTCCTTCGAACAATTTGTAAGCAAATGCAGTAATTGTTCCAGTAGTGACAAATCTGCTGTTCCTTTACGTGTAGAATCTCATCCTGTAGCTTATCCCGGTGGTCCATGGAGGAAATTAGGCCTTGATATCATTGGTCCTTTTCAAGTCTTGCCAAAGGATAAATGTTTTGGTATTGTGCTTATTGATTATTTTTCGAAGTGGCCTGAAGTTAAGATGGTAAAAGAAGTCACCTCACAAAGCGTTATTGAATTTTTAGATGAGATATTTTGTAGGGAAGGTATTCCGCAAGAAATAGTCACGGATAATGGGCCACAATTTATCAGCAAGGAGATGGAGGCATTTCTTGAGAAATGTAATGTAATACATAGGAGAATAGCTGTTTTCCGTCCAGAAGCAAATGGTCAGGTGGAACGGTTTAACCGTGTTATGAAGGAAGCGATACAGTTGTCATTGAAAGGGGGCCTAAATTGGAGCATTGCATTGCAATCTATGTTACTGTATTACAGGACGTCTCCAAATTCCGTAACACTAGCTAGTCCATTTGAATTGTTAAGGGGACGTAAACCAAGTACCAGTCTTGTACCATGGTGGTTAAAAAAGGATTGGAATGATAAGAAATTCAATGCCATTGATTATGAAGTTGTGAAACAAAGGGTTAATGAGCAAAAAGGAAAAATGAAAATATTCATGGATAAGAAAAGAGGTACCAGTAGTAAAGCGAAGGTTGTGGTTGGTCATTTTGTTCGGGTGAAGAGGAAGGAAAGTGTTCCTAAAGGTTCACAGTGTTGGTCAGATCCTAAGAGGGTAATAGAAGTGTTTAACAGTGCTGTGCGAATAGAGGGAGGAAGTGTCTGGAATTTGAATAGAATTTCGTTGTTCAAAGGGGTTTCTCATCCAGCTAGAAATATTGGGAGGAGTCGACAATCAATTGAAGACCATAATGAACAGCACCCCCATTGTCCAAATTGGGGGGGGGGGATTCAAGGGGAAAACGTGAATATCGTTATCCAGGAAGATTCAAGGATTATGCCATGTGTTAGTTGGAAAAAAAAATAAAAAGAAATAAAAGGGGGAAGATGTGTTGCATATACATTAATCATATCTTATGTGCAGCGTGACCTTCACGAGCGTTTCCTTCACGCTCGTGGAGATCACGCAGATTGTGATGTTTCAAGTATGTGGGTTCGAGGTGGGAATGTTGCGATGGTTGGGATGGCATTATTGAAATGACTTCGGAGTGATGACTTGGAATAAACCTCCCTGCTTCAACTATTGAATGCCTCCGTGTGATTCATACCATTGAGTGGATGTTCAGGCGCTTTTCCACAGGTACCCTTGCACTACAATGTTTAATATGATTATGTTTTGTGAATCAAACCTGGACAGTCATGAGTAATTAATACATAAGACAGGAGTAAGCCACAGATATTTAAAGGAAAAAAGCAGCTTTGTGTGCATATCGTCCACATGTGTAGTTTAAAGGGAATGTATTTTCGGCCACGGTGAGTGAAGCTGCAGAACTATTTTTGGAAAATGTCAGACATGAGTACACAGGAGGGGTTGATTTATCACAGAATGTAGCTGAT
The DNA here is from genome assembly GCF_964204655.1 of Triturus cristatus. Taxonomy (NCBI): domain Eukaryota; kingdom Metazoa; phylum Chordata; class Amphibia; order Caudata; family Salamandridae; genus Triturus; species Triturus cristatus. Next base: position 632,257,116 of record NC_140589.1, on the reverse strand, counting down.
AACCAAGATGTACTTTCTTCTGTATGTCAGCCGGGAAGGCAAAAGTGGGGTTTGAGGTTCAATGGAATCCCACTAAGCAAGTCACCCAGGTGCCGCACTTTGGCCACCCCAAGGGTTAGGAGGCCCACCTGCACACCTCATGAGTGGAAGCTCGCACTGCTGCTTTCTATGGCCACTATGGGTTGCAATCACATGGGGGGATGTTTATGTAAGTCATTGTGTGTTTGAGAACTTCTGAAAGAGCAGAGGATCTCATGTGTGCCTGTCTCAGTTCCCTCATCCAATGGTTGTTGTAATACAGATATTTTACTCTTACATTGATAACTACACAGGTTAAATAGTAGATGGTGGAGACGGTCTTGCTCCTGATTTGCCTGAAATAAATTGTACTTTCACAGTTATCACGCATCTGTGCTGAACCGGAGAGGTGCCTAGTAAATAATTAGAGATCCAATATTGCTCCCACCTTCACTCTAAGTAATTAAAAAATATTTGTTTTGTGTGTTCCTGGGTTGATGGGGGAAGAGAATGATTTGTAAATAAAGTTAAATAAAAACGATCCAATCAGGTAAAGATATGTTTGCATAATATCCCAATAAATGGAAATAAAAATAAAAGTGGATTCATGCCTAAAGTATACATATATTATTTGGTATTTCAATCGATTCTAAAACTCAGGTTGTAAATACAGTCGAGAGAGGGCTGCAAAAGTTTGCACCAATTAGGAATTGATAGCAATAGGGGTAACAATAAACCCACGCACCATTTTCTTAGTATGAAGATGCAAGGCCTGATTCACAAAGCTGCGAAAACACCCAGGTTTAACTTGCAGTGCAAATAACCTTCATATATGTAGGCAAATCCACATTTCTCAATCAGTGGCTAATGGCATTGCTTATGCACTCTGCTATAGACACTTGGGGCCCTATTACGAAATCGGTCGGAGTTGTCTCCGACCGTCACCGCCTCAGAGTTGGAACCGGCCGACCGTAGTTCTGCGGTTCCGAACACCGTATTCTGATGCGACCACACATAGTGCAGTCACAAATTCTAATTTCTCTGTAGGAGCATGTGTGGTGGGTGGACACCACCCGCAACACAAGCTCACATAGAGAAATGGGAGATTGTGTAAATCTCTGCACCGTGTGGCAGGCCACATGGGCAGGGTTTTTCAGGGGAGGCTCCATACGTGCCCCCAGGCACACAACCATAGGCTGCAGAGGGTTGGGGGCCCTGTTAGCGGCCCCCAAAGTCACTTTATGACAGACTTTCCATGTCGGAAAGCCTGACCAGGAAACCAACATCACAATTCTGATGGCAGAAACGCCATCTGTAAGGGATTATGATAGGTTTCCAACTCCTGTCAGAACACAGTTGGATTGACTGGCCAGTTTACAATCCAACCGCCTGTGGAAATTTAGCGTGCAAACTGAACATTATCTGCGCCATCTTGCCTCTCCCCAGCGCCACGCATAGCAAATGCACGGCCGCCATTTTAGGCACCCCACTCTCTCTCCCCGCTCACTCTCGATCGCCAGCGCTTTCCCCCGGCGCTGCGAGCATCCCCCGCGCGCCGGCCACCCCCGCTCTCTCATACAGGCCATAAACCCTCTCCTTCTGCGCGACCCTGCTACGGAACCACTTCCGACCGACAACCCATACATGGTCATGCCTCTCCTTTGATAACCCCCTTCCTCTGCGCCCCATTGTCTGAACTGGTCCCAGGCCATCACCTAGCCCTGCGGATGCAGTTTATTGCCCCTACTGTAAGGGAAACACCCCACATCAAAGGGATTACAGTAGAATCAAAGCCCCTACCCCCTGAGACCCGGCCGGTTGCACACACCCCCGGGAATTAGCGGAATTCCCTGCTGCGCGATAGCCATCTCCCACTGCGGGTAGGGTGGGAACCTCTACTGTAACCATGTGTGGGATCGGATCTGAGCCGGGGCTTCAGGGGATATTTTCCCGCACATCAAGGGAATTTCAAGAATGTACTATGTATAATAAAGCAATAAACCAGTGTATAAGAGACCAGGTCTCAGAGATGCAGTTAGAGCACCTCGTGACGATACCTTGCTGTCTGATCTGATGTGTTCTGCTCCGACGGAATAAAACCTTGTTTCCTGCCTTCCAGTCTCCAGCGCCTGCCTCTTTTATTGGTAAATTATCGAGTGGTATGAGAGGCGATTACCGCCGGGCAAATACTTGAAAGGATACCGACTGAAACTGCCGCTACCATTTAACAATTGGCGCCCAACGTGGGGCCCATCAGCGACACGTGGATCCAGTGGGAGAGGTCCCGACGACAGAGTGAACGACTGCAACGATCGGGAGAGCTCCTGCCCAATAGACCCTCGTCTGGCAGCCGATCATCCGAACTTCACTGGTTCCGAGCAGACCTCTCTCGAGTGATCTACGGTCCTGACTGGGAACCATCAGGAGTGCCGCGGCAAATACGGAGAGTAGAGGACGATCGGGCGCTGGAGGCGGAAGACGAGAAACTGTCCACGCGGTCCGGGTAAGGTCGTGATACACGACAAATTGAGAAATAATTGATTGATTGTTTAATGCTCTGGAAATACTAGTATTGCTCATTGATTGTGCTCATTGATTGTTCTCTTTGAGATATTCGCTGTCTACAAACGGGGAGGAGTAGAAATACTCTCTCTCTCTCCCTTTGCAGATAGTGAAGGGTAGGTAACGCAGACTTTTGTCCCCGTTGAAACCCGTCGTGCCTATCTTTATCTCCCCATTGATTGATTGTCCGAACATTGATTGTTTTGAAGAATAGTGCTTTTTGAGATATTCTCTGTTTGCAAATAACGTAGAATAGGAATATTCTGTCTAGTCTTTGCAAATAGTGAAGGGTAGGTAACGCAGACTTTTGTCCCCGTTGAAACCCGTCGTGCCTATCTTTATCTCCCCATTGATTGATTGATTGATTGTCCGAACACTAGTTGTTCGATATTGGTTCTTTGGAGGTATTCTCTGCTTACAAATAACGAAGAATAGAGATATTCTGTCTAGTCTTTGCAAGCAGTGAAAAGATAGGTAGTGCTGACTTTTGTCCCCGTTGAAACCCGTCATGCCTATCTTCTCCCCACTGATCGGTAGTTGGTTCTGCCCGGACCGCTTATTAGAGGTGAACCATCCGGCTCCACTGGAAGGCACCCCTAATAAGGACATGTTCACTAAATATGGACTAGTCGCCGTAGCCTATAGCAAGCTGTGGCATAAATATACCAAGAAGGACCCCGAAAGTCAGTGGCCACTGATGGGATCCTTCGACGACCATAAGATAGAAGCGCTAGAAATAGCTCTGCGTAGCAATAAGACGACGCCTACTATGCTTGACAGTATCGGCATGTGGCGCAAAGAAGCAACGCAACGGAAAAAGAGGGAAGAAGTAAAAGCAGAAAAGGAATTACGAAAGGCAGCTCACCTTGCCGCTAGAAAGTTAGAAGAAGACATAAAAGAGAGAAGGGAAACTAAACTAAGACAGGAACCCGAAACCTCAGGCCAGTACGCTGTTAGGACCCCTTCTTTGCTCTACCCTGAGTTGTCCTCCAAGCAGCGAACGAATGACGAGTTACTGTTAGGTCCTCCGATCATTTACATGCCCCCTCCGTATGCACCCTCCCAATCAATAGTACAACACCCACAACCCCCGAACACGAGCGAAAGCAGTACAAGGGCCTCGGCCCTCACGGCCTCCGCGCCGGCTGAGCCTCTTGTGCCGAACCCAACGTCAACCACAACGCCAGTCGACCATGAGATAGGAAAGAAAGAGTCCACCAGAATGAATCGACTAACTAAGGATGAACGAGCAGGAATTGACAAGATAGTAGGGACGCTGGGGGAACGAAAAGAAAGTGAGGAGTATATAACAGACGTGTATAACTCGTATGCCGACAGCCGCAGACGACACTTCGTCGTACGGCTCTGTTATCACGCCCTGAATGCATATGAGGATAGGTACCACGATAAAGGTCCCGAAGGCTTAGCGGCCCTATATAGGAAGGTAGACATTGGGGAAGAAAGAGAGGGCGATGTAACGAACCTCTTCACTCGTACACTCGAGGTCTACCGACACCTTAAAGAACATGGACAGACCACCAAAACAGAAACCCCCATAGCAATTAATCCCCAGGGAGGAAGGGCCGATGCCATGATGCCCATTAAAGAGGCTGCCCCCTACTGGGTCCCCCCACGGGGTCAGGGAACACACGACGACATCAACAACCCAGATGCGAAGGGAAGGGTTGTATATAACTGGGTCTATCAGCCGTGGGACCGGCAAGATATTTTGACTTTTAGAAAGACTCTACCCGACTTAAGAAAGAACCCGACTGCCTTCTACACGGAATTGGGTACAGCCTTAGGCTCAACGATAATGACGTTAGCAGATATCGACTTGTTCTTTGGGCTATGTCTGCCGGCTGATGTGTGGAAACAAATCCGGAAAGTTGACCACGCTGAGCCGTTCGGATATACCTGGGTACAACTCGATACCATAGATAAACAGCGAGAGCCAGGACAGAAACCCCCGAAAGCCATCTTAGAGCTCCCAGACAAGATTGTACAAAAGCTGAAGACTCTAATCCCAGAAAGAAAGGTAGATTGGTCGATAGTGACGGCTTGCCGTCAGAAACCCCAGGAAGATGTGTCTGAATACTTCTCCCGATTCGAGACTGTGTTTTCCGATTACAGTGGCCAAGACATGACCACCGCAACCGGACACCACCTCTTTGTCCAGAATTATGTAAAGGGTCTGTCACAGGAAGTTTCCCAGAAGCTACAGACCAGCGAGAGTAGTTGGGCAGCCTCCAAACCCGCAGCGATTCTCCAGATGGCCCAATACTACGAAAATCAGAAAAACGAGAACGATAGGGCATCAGAGAAGAAGAAAAAGGAACTGAAGGAGAGAGTAATGATAGCACAGTTGCAAGGGGTGACCATAGGAAGGGAACCCCCGAAAGAGAATTACCAACCAACCGCCCCTAGAAAGCTACCCCCTAGAGACCATACACCTGCACCCTACAACGGACGGAGAGACTTGGATGGGAATCAATGCGCGTTCTGTAGAGGGTTCGGACACTGGAAATCCCAGTGCCCGGTCCTTCTGGAAATGAACAAGAATAGGGACCCCAGAGACACAACATATGACCCCAGAAACAGAGGACAGGGACGAGGGCACACGAACAACACCATCAACGACAGGCCAGGCAGACCAAACACCTTTGATCGCCCCCGACAAAACCAGTATCAGCAGTCCGACTACGAAAGCACCCATGACTTCGCATAGGACCGCCAGGGACAAGGGAGGGATCCAGTCGAACTCCGTGTTGACCAGCAAGGTCCTTACGTTACCGCTAAGGTCTTGGGCACAAAATCTCCATTCCTGGTAGATACTGGGGCGACACGTAGTGCGTTATCTAAACGACTGATTCCTAGGGCACCCTTGTCTGGCTCACACGTAACCTCAATAGGCTTTGACGGAACGCCCTCCACTAACCCCTTATCAACACCAATCTCCTTTGACTTAGAAGATAACACCACTGACACGACCTTTCTGCTCTCCTCCAACACCCCCGATGCTATTATGGGACTTGATTTGCTAAAGCATTTTCGAGCCACCATCAGATGCTCCCCAGACGGAGTTCGAGTCATCCTACACGATAACCCAGATCTGTCCAGACCCTGTCACACACGGCGTATGCTCTCTATAACCGATGCTGATATGTCCCTACTCGACACATTACCTTCACATCTATGGGCTAAAACCGACTCAGATGTAGGGCGCATGGTGATCGACCCGGTACACATAACCGTCCGACCGGACGCAGTGCTCCCGAAGCTTCCACAGTATCGGATATCACCCGAAGGCGAGAAGGCATTGGTGGAAATCATCGAGTCCCTGGTCGAGGCAGGAGTGGTGGAAGAAGTAGTCAGTAATGTTTGCAACAGCCCTATCCTACCCTGTCCTAACCCAGTCCATAGGCCCTAAGCAACGCCCTTGTGCCTACTTCTCTGCCACTCTTGACCCCGTAGCCAGAGCTTTGCCCGCCTGCCTTCGAGCAGTAGCCGCCGCTGCTGTCTCTATCCGGCAAAGTGAGGGGATCGTGCTCTCGAACCCCCTCACAGTATTGGTACCCCATGCTGTTGATACCCTCCTGAACCAAACCAAGACTCAACACCTGACTAGCGCACGACTGACTGGGTATGAACTGACTTTGCTTGCGCCCCATATCACATTGAAACGATGCACCACTCTGAATCCAGCTACTCTACTACCTCTCCCTGACGCTGACCCCAATGCATCCCCTATACATGATTGCGTGACCCTCACCGACGAACAAACCAAGAGTAGGGTTGACCTCCGGGATACTGCCTTCCCGGACCCTGACGGAGAACTGTGGGTGGATGGCTCATGCATCAAGCTCCCTGATGGCACCACCTCAGCTGCCTATGCAGTCACCACAGCTCGAACAGTTGTTGAGACAGCCCGCATCACACAGCGATCCGCACAGGCGGCTGAACTAATTGCCCTCACACGAGCCTGCATCCTGGCAGCAGGGACAACCGCAAACATTTACACAGACAGTCAGTATGCCTTTGGGGTAGTTCACCACTTCGGGCTCTTATGGAAAGAGAGGGGATTCTTGACTTCTCATGGCACACCCATCCTGCATGGAGATCTAGTCTCTGCCCTGACCGAAGCAGTCCTCCTCCCCACACGGATAGCTGTGATCAAATGCCAGGCACACAAGAAGGTGACAGACATTATAGGTCAGGGAAATGCACTAGCTGACATTACTGCCCGAACCACAGCCGAGAATAGGTCCACGACCCGCATGTACGTGACCAGGTCACAAACTGAGAAATGGAAGGATGCTAGGGAAACGATTAGGGATATCCAACTAGCCAGCACACCACACGAATTAACTGAATGGGCCCGGGTGGGATTGAAGGACGATGACGGTTGTTGGCGAACTAAAGACTCGAACAAATGGTTACTACCCGACTCATACTTGATCCCCATGCTGACCATGGCACACTCCCCCGCACACATAGGGTCTGCCCCCATGATCGAACTCATCTCCAAAGTCTGGCACAACGACAGAATACCAGACTCAGCCAAACGTCTGGTCCAACAATGCCTAGTATGCCTCCAACACAACCCTGGGAAAGGAACTGCTGTACCCCGGGGAGGGTTTGGGGTCCCCAATCACCCCTTTGAAGTCCTACAAATGGACTATGTCCAGCTAGAAAGGTGCCAAGGTTTAAAGTATGTGCTTGTCGTTGTGTGTGCCTTCAGCAAGTGGGTGGAAGCCTACCCGACCCATGACAACACCGCTATGACTACTGCAAAAGTACTGCTGAAGGAATTCTTCCCCCGATACGGCCTTTGTCGAATTTTGTGGAGCGACAATGGCCCCCACTTCGTAGCCGAAGTTATCCAACTCATCTTAAAAGGGTTGGGTGTAAAACAGAAGTTCCATGCGGTCTTCCATCCCCAATCTGCAGGCCTGGTTGAGCGACACAATGCCACATTGAAGCTTAAGATAGCAAAAATAGTCGCCACCACAGGACTAAGATGGCCAGACGCTCTCCCACTAGCATTGCTATCAATGCGTTCCACCCCCACCAAACACCACTTAACCCCCTACGAGGTCGTCTTTGGGCGGCCCATGAACCTTTGGACTGCACCAAAACCATCATCCATCCACGACGTCCCGGACGTCCTCATGTCTGACTATTTGTATAACCTAACTAAGACATTGTCCGTTATCCATCAGCAGGTGCTGCACGCCATTCCCGATGTTTCCAGGGGCCCGGGACACGACATCCAACCCGGTGACTTCGTCTTAGTGCGTAACTTCCAGCGCACCAAGAGTTTGGAGCCCCGGTGGACGGGCCCCCTGCAAGTCCTGATCACCACCCGAACAGCTCTTCGAGTGGAGGGGAAACGCAATTGGCTGCATGCACACCACTGCAAGAAGGTATCACCGACCCTGACAACCACGGACAACATCACCGCCCAAGAGGAACTTCTGGACAAAGACCGACCATCCCTGAGCCGCTGCCCGGATACAGAGACACTTGAGTTGATTGAATATCCCGATCCCACTGTGCCATCCAAAGAAGGGTATAACTTGCGACGAAAGGAGAGAACTTCGGCTAAGCAGACCACAGGCTAAGTGGAAATCTCAGAACGGTAGCCTAGGCACCTCAAAGGCCACCAGGAGAGAAACTAAAACAAAGTCTGTGGTTCTGCCCGCTACCGAGTCTCTTGAAGGTGATGGAAGCGCCCGACATGAAGATGATGGAAGCAACCGGACGTCCAAAGATCCACTTCAAAAACACAAAGACTGACCGAATGCACAGCTTTAAGACAATAGCACTTTTCATTTCCCTTCTCTTTTGCCTTCTCCTCGTGGTCACCTTCTGGATCATGGAGGAGAGCACACCCGCTCATAAGACATTGCTGACTACCGTTCAACCTACCACCACGAAAGAACACCATCTGATCTCACTTTCACCCCAACTCCGAGAAAGGCGTAAGGAGTTCTGGAATAACTCTTTTGTGCAGTTACTCCACCAACACAATCTTGCCACCAACGCCACTAACTGCTGGATCTGTGGATTGCTGCCCCATGCCACTGGGCACTCAATCCCCTTCATCCCTTCACCTTTTTCCGTCCATGGTTCCTGCCTCGCCTGGCTGATCCTCCTGCAGGAGAGCTACAAGGACAATGCCACTTCCGGCAGAACCATGTCACACTTCTACCATGGGTTCTGGCTGAACAAAACTGGTAGAACCTCCGCCCTCTTCTGCCCTCTGAGATCGAACACTTCCTTTCACATGGACATCCCCGCCAAAGAACGAATTGAAATGCAAGTGTTCAACAATCCAGCCAGACCCACCTTCTCTTACCTCCGAAAACGGACAGCCGCCACCCTAACAGTGGCCCTGTCCGTCATCAACATCACTGGATCTGTATGCCTCGAAGGCCTGGGGGCACAGCTGGTGGGCCACAGCTCCTGCCTCATCACCCGAACATTGGACTCAGTTGACCCACCTTCCTTTGTTGCCTCCCCGAATATGTACTTCGTGTGTGGTACTAAGGCCTACACCTGGCTCCCGAAAGGTTGGGGAGGCACCTGCTACATCGCCTTTGTCCTTCCTCCGACGTATGTGGCTCCAGCAAACCATCACCGACAGAAACGTGCCAAAGACATTGTACAAACCGACTCCACCAGAGCACAGTTCATGGACGCAGTAAAGGGTCTTGTTCCGCTCTGGGGTCCGATGGCAAACAGCCGTGCCATCCGCCACTTAACCCAGGCAGTCGAAACAGCAATGAACATTACAGCTGGCGCCCTCGCCAACAACACCGCTGAGCTTCAGGCCGTCCGCCTGGTGGCTCTCCAGAACCGCCTTGTTCTAGATGTGGTTCTGGCTGACCGCGGAGGAGCATGCCGCATCATTGGGTCCAGCTGTTGTACCTACGTACCGGATAACTCACCCTCAGTCTACAAAGCAATTGAACACCTCCACAGACTGTCCACAGAGGTCCATCAAGAACAAGAAGAATGGTCACTGGGGAGTTGGTTTTGGGACGCTATTAAAGGTTGGGGATGGAGGCTGTTTTCATTTATCCTCATACCAATCATGATACTATGTGGATGTTGCTTGGGGATTCAGTGTCTGCCACCTTTATGTTCGTTTTTTATGAACTGCATCTGCCCTAAGACTTTGGACTTTGAAACTGAGCGGATGAAAGCTCTGAATGAGGTGGAGGTACGGGGTATTATGGGGATAGATCCAAACTAGGCAAGCTGGCGAGACATGTTAAAAGGGAGGACTGTGGAAATTTAGCGTGCAAACTGAACATTATCTGCGCCATCTTGCCTCTCCCCAGCGCCACGCATAGCAAATGCACGGCCGCCATTTTAGGCACCCCACTCTCTCTCCCCGCTCACTCTCGATCGCCAGCGCTTTCCCCCGGCGCTGCGAGCATCCCCCGCGCGCCGGCCACCCCCGCTCTCTCATACAGGCCATAAACCCTCTCCTTCTGCGCGACCCTGCTACGGAACCACTTCCGACCGACAACCCATACATGGTCATGCCTCTCCTTTGATAACCCCCTTCCTCTGCGCCCCATTGTCTGAACTGGTCCCAGGCCATCACCTAGCCCTGCGGATGCAGTTTATTGCCCCTACTGTAAGGGAAACACCCCACATCAAAGGGATTACAGTAGAATCAAAGCCCCTACCCCCTGAGACCCGGCCGGTTGCACACACCCCCGGGAATTAGCGGAATTCCCTGCTGCGCGATAGCCATCTCCCACTGCGGGTAGGGTGGGAACCTCTACTGTAACCATGTGTGGGATCGGATCTGAGCCGGGGCTTCAGGGGATATTTTCCCGCACATCAAGGGAATCTCAAGAATGTACTATGTATAATAAAGCAATAAACCAGTGTATAAGAGACCAGGTCTCAGAGATGCAGTTAGAGCACCTCGTGACGATACCTTGCTGTCTGATCTGATGTGTTCTGCTCCGACGGAATAAAACCTTGTTTCCTGCCTTCCAGTCTCCAGCGCCTGCCTCTTTTATTGGTAAATTATCGAGTGGTATGAGAGGCGATTACCGCCGGGCAAATACTTGAAAGGATACCGACTGAAACTGCCGCTACCATTTAACACGCCGACATTGAAATTCGGCTGTCGGACTGTAAACCTATGGTGTCAGTCGATAAGCCACCAACGAGCTATCAAAGGCTTACAGACCGACATCGTTATAAGGCCCTTGATATTTAGAAGACTTTTCAAAGACATGATAACCAAAGGATTCCAAGGCGCCAAAGCACAATGCTTAAATTCTTTGCATTTTTTTTACGGTTTAGGGTTGTATCCTTCCTTCCAGTGCAAAACATAGTTTTCCAATTTTAGGAAAAACAAGTGCTCATACTCCACCTGCGTCTGCACTCCACATTTCAAATGCTTCCTGGCACACCCCTGTGCCTGTATAAAAGAATGTGGCCGGGTGTGCAATGTGAGTGTGTGCACATGCTTGTTCCTCCCCCAGGCTCTTTATTATACGGAAGGGGCAATAGAATCTTGGGTGGCCCATTCCGGCACTAAATGTCCACCAGCGCAGTCTCAAGGGGGTGTTCCCTTTTTCTAAAGGGACGCCGTGCAAGTGAGGGAATCCTTTGTGGTTGCCCCGTTGCAATAATACAGATGTGGACAAATATCCCATCAGCAGGCACATAGTTATGTGCCAAAAGAGGTGACAAACAATCAAAGTGCGCCTGAAGAGTGCCACTTAGAGGAGGGGCACACAACCTCCTCAGGTGAGTATAGTCACTCACTGCACCTGCTTGCAGAGGCATCATTTCCCCCTTTTAAAAGTGAGGCCAGGTTGTCATCTGCATTAAAAATCGACAAACAGCTTCGTATAGTCAGTTCACCTTTCACTAATGTGCTGTCCACAGAGCAGGTGTACACCCACACCTGCTCTGGGAATAGCGTATCTAGTGAAATAGGGCACACTGTTCTGGTCTGTACCTGCGGCGCACACTCAAGGGTGTGCTGTGGCACGTAGCATGACAGTGCCCTTATCTGTAAGGCAGCCCTGGTACCTATTATCGGGATTTCCATCAGTAAGACCAACTGGACTACAGTGTTCTGCAAAAGGAAAGCCCAAAACTGTAGCTTTGTGTTTTTGATTAAAATATTTAATATGCTACACTTCGGCAGGTCCAATCCACAAAGCTCCTTTTCTGAGTAGTTGTGTCCTACGCCTAATACGGATGTGAATTTACTCCTAAATATCCAGGCGAAATTCAGCGTTCTCTGGGAGCAGGTATGCCTTACTCCAGACAGGTGTGGCTTACTCTTGATTTTTCCAGAAGTAAGACATTACGTCGTGATTCATAAATCAGTTTTCCCCATTGACACCTATGCCTGGAGTAAAACCCAACTATTCACAGAAAAAGCTCGACCTGTCAGTTTGTAAACCTTTCACGCTTCCGGTTGCTGTGACAGCACTGTAGTGCTCTTGAAAGGGGAGGTTTCACAGCACAGCTGCTGGCACTCTCTGCATTACCAGAAGCTTTCAAGTCAGAGAGCCAGAAATGATAACACACTGCACTCGACTCAGCCTGTCCGCTGTCTGCCAGAAATGTATACATGCGAAAGTGTTTCAGGTAAGCCTGTGATTAGGCAATTATTATAATTGCAAATTGGCTGGAAAATGAAAACGATGATCCAAATTCACCCTTGCCTTTATGTTATTCTTTGCATTTAAAGAGGCAGCACTAACCATAAACACATTTCTCATCTCCTCTCTTTGTTTACTCAAAACTCTGGGCATTTTACTAGCTCACACGCCCTCCAGTGTCCTAAACCTGATCATCTTTATACTTAAATACGTTTCTTCACAACACAAAGAGAGAATCTATCTCTAACTGCCCACACAACTTGCCTTCAGAAATGTGTAAGGCAGCCGTATTTTAAAATTCGCAGAGTATGCACATTTCATTTTCTGGAGGAAATATGCCAACAAAGCAACATGATAAATAAAGTCATGAAAAGTTGTAAAGTCATAAAAAGTGTGAGCAAGGACTATTTGCCATTGTTCTCTTTTGCCACTATTTAGAGCATTTATTAGGCTGGATAGTTTTACTGTTTGAAACCAATATTGTCTTAAAGTAGACTGGCAAGATGAGTAAAATAGTTCATGTTTAATTCAGAGTGTTCTGTAGGTAAAGAGATTCAATCCTAGAAAGCGACCTGAGCCGTACTTCTTTCCAGGCTAGTATTTTGAGCACCATTACATTTGATAATGGTAATATATGTAAAAGTAATTAGAAACACCTGAACTACTATAGAGGATTACAGGCCATTCCTTACTCTATCTCACATACATTATGTAAGAAATCAATATTAGTTGGGAGGGGTGAGAGTAAAACCCACAAAATGAACAGAATCCTTGCCAGGGTGACACAAAAAAGTCACTAAAAACCTTTGCTTAGCCCTCTGGTAGCTTGGCACAAAAACAGTCAGGCTTAACTTAGAGGCAATGTGCACATTATTTTTGCAGTACCCAAACAGTAAAAAAAAGTGAAAACACCACACAAGAAAAAATCCTACACCAATTAAGAAAAATAGAGTACATTTTAACAAATACCAAAAACCAAAAGAATTTTAAAAAGTTTAAGTAAAAATTGCGCTAAGAACCACAAAGTGACAATCACAGTTATCTCGTTGCGCTGGACTGGGTCAAAGTCAAACGTTCAGGCTGATCGGAATGGTGCATGGTTCTGCTAAAGGGATCAGGTTTGTCCCAGTGGCAAGTTTACTTTCTAACCTAATCCAGTTCCATGCGAGGATCCTCAGTAGGAGTGTTGCAGTCTTTGTCAGTGTGAAGGGATGGTCGCTGGTTGAAGCTTTGTGCTGGGAGGAAACATGGGCGGTTGTTGTTGATTGGAAGAGCACTGTGCTGGTAAAGTTTGGAGTCTGTAACAGGTCATGTAGCAGTCAGATGCCAATCCCGCAATGGTCTCATGTTCGTAAGAAGACCAGGGACAGTTCTTTTTTGACACAAAGAGTCCAGAAGTTTGCATGTAGGAGGATTAGAGTCTGACACCCGCCAAGGATCCAGGACCTGGGGAGTCACATTTTAGGGGTCAAGACTCACTCCAGCAGAGGCCAGCAGCAGGGTCCAGGCAGGTCCATTTGGTGTTGGTCAGCTGTGCAGTTGAAGAAGAGGTCTCTGGAAGGCTGTTGTGTTCCTGTTGCTCAAAGAGGCCAGTCAACTGACCCTTGGAGTCACTTCTGGGATCCTGGATTCAAGGCAAACAGGTCCAATCTTACTTTAGGCTTCAGGCAGGATGTCTGTCCGTCTTCTGAGTCTCCCAATGTCTAGGAGTGCTCAGATGAGAGGTTATGTGGGTGCCACTTTTATACCCAGCTTCAGAAGTCAAGAAGGGGGTGGGCACAGCCTTCAGGCTACGCTTTGAAGCTCAGGAAAGGCTGAGTACAACACCGTAGTCCATTCTGTTTAGAAGAGGAGCACCTTCCCCACACCCTCAGCTCTTTCTTGTCCCATATCTGAAAGGAATAGACACCACACCACAGGAGAGTCATTGACATTCATGTGACCCTGGACACTGGCAGAAAGGCACATTTGCTTTAGGTAGAAATATGTCAATTTTCTAAAAGCGCAATTTTCAGAAAAGTAACTTAAAATCCAGCTTGTCCTTTAAACAGAATTTTGAATTTTAATTCCAATGAGTGGAAGACATATTTCTCTATTTGCTTCCTTCCAAACTGAAGTTATCACTTATTAAGTGTAATAAGGTAGCTCCATGTTAGTGCATGGGAGAGTTAGCCTTGCTACAGTAAAAAACGACGTTTAGAGTTTTTCACTGCCAGAGCCTGTAAAAAGTAAGCATATGTTTAAACCTTTGAAATGTCATGCACCCTGGCACATAAGCCTTTAGGGCCTACCTTAGGGTTGACTTATGAACATTAAAAAAGGAAGGCTTAAGCCTGGCAAAAGGCTTATTTTTCCAGGTCAAAATGACAGTTTAAAACTTCACTACAGGCTCTAATGGCAGGCCTGAGATATGATTTACAGTGCTACTTTAGTGGATGGCACAATACGTGCTGCAGCCCACTAATAGACTTAAATTTGCAGGCCCTGGGTACAGGTAGTACCATGTACTAGGGACCTATAATTAATTGGACAAATCAGGTGTATGCCAATTGTTCCATGTTTAAAAGGGAGAGCAAAAACACTTTAACACTGGTTAGTAGGAGTAAAGTGTGCAAAGGTCTAAAAGCAAACAAACATAGGTTCAGCAGAAAATGCAAAAACTCTGGGGTGAACCTGCAGAAAGGGCCAGGTCGAGCACATTATGTTTCCAATCCTTGGTAGTCATGTTATATTATGCTATGTAATGTTATGGATGTTTTATGAAGCACTTAATAACCTAAATGTCTCTCAGAGCTCTCTATATGCGTAGATTATGCATGAGTAGCTAATCCAGTTTCGTTTTCTTTTAATTTCTGAGATTTGTAGTCCTTTTCCAACTTTTATCAAATCGGCACTACAGTTCCAACAATGCAATGCACAAACCTGAACTGGACTACTCACACACACAGTGTGACTGGGAAAGCTGAGCACACTACAGAGAAGAATTTAGCCAATAAGAGGGTTTCCTAAGAGTTAAAAAGATAAGTCTGGAGCTATTTTCCAGAAGAGAATATGAAAGGAAATAAATCTAAGATGCAGCAGTAATTCATTGCGTTCAGACAGTTCAAGATAAGAAAATGATCAACCCCCCGCCCAACCTGGAGTTATACAAAAGATGAACATTCAGCACAGAGAAGAAGGGAAAGTGAATCATTCTTGTGAAAGCAAAAACATGAATTTCTTGAAAGAAACAGACTGGAGAGTTGTCTTGAGTAGAGCAATGCACCATACAGAGGGTTTTCAAAAACATTCGTAATTGTACAGTGTTAGAAATGGGATTTCTGGTTGGCTAGGGCTTGCGCCAAAGCCAGGCAGAAACCACCACTCTAGTCAGGGCAAGGAAGGTACACGCCAAAGATAACCCCTGCTCACCCCCTTGGTAGCTTGGCACGAGCAGTCAGGCTTATCTCTGAGGCAATGTGTAAAGCGTTTGCGCGCGCACCCAGCAACAACACCCAAGGCCCACCACAAAGGAAACTCCACACAAGGTATTGTATAAAAATAACCTTTGTATTACCAAAACACATTAGATAAAAACACACACTCTACAATGTGCCAACAGGCACGGGCAGAATTTACAAGGGATTATATGTACAGGGGACAGGGCCACATGGACCACTGTCAGGAATTAGCACTTTGTAGAAATTAGCACATAGGATATAAAATACTGTAGTACAAAATAGCAAATGTAGCACACAACCAGTAACTACTGGTATCAGGTAAGTACCACCTACGCAACCCTAACCACCTTAGGAGAATGTCACGCAGGGAACTAGGACCACCTGTACTAGGGAGAAAACAAACAACCACCTAAGTATCACAATACATGTGGGGGTAATAGCACGTTACACATGATGCATCACATTCAGAGGTGTAGGGAAGGAAAACACATGATGCATAAAATACATTCAGAGTGTGGAAATATGGATTTTCCCGATCAGTTATGTCCCCTATCTTGGACCCCAACGGTTCTATGTGCATGTCACAAGTACATGTATGTTCCCTCCAGTTCCGGTTATGAAGACGCAAATACATGTGCGTCCACCGTCAACATGCCCTCTGTCAGATCCGCCATGACTAGGCCGGATATTCCATTCCTAAATATGAAAGGCCACCGGCTTTATATGGTTCACTTATGCCATTTTACAGTCCAGGCAAGTAGGCCCTGATTCTGTCATCAAACTCCTCTTGCTTTCTGCCTCTGAAAACTCCAGTTCGAGCCTGCATCTGTGACCATGAACTTTGTCTCATTCTCTGCGCGGCTCACGAAGCCTGACATCAGCCTATTCTCTGCCAAGAACTGTATTTCGCCTTCGAGTTATCTGCTTCCCCCTCAGCCGATGCATTCCTGTCTAGTAGTTTAAGTAAACATCCTTCCAGCTACCGAGCAAAAGGCTCGACTTCTCTGCCCTCATGCAAGTAATTCATAGCCCTGTTACCATGGAATATTCCTACCCCCTCGCTTTCAGTGTAGACACTTAGACGCTTGTACACGCACGCACAGTCAGTATAGAATAGATTCTGTCCGAGAGTCCTTCTTTTGTGGATAACATAGTTCTTTAAACATAGGATGTTAGATATGATTTGGGATTAGGTTGACTTGACCTCCCAGACTTTTTGTCTCCACATGTAGAGCTAAATGTCAAGTCCCCTTCACCCCCTAGTTGCACGTCAATCACACGTCATACTGCTGCGCACGCATCTATGCCAAGTATTATCTTATAGATCCACCTATATATGACATCATAACCAATTATGTTCCTTTTTACTCCTTATTACACCCATTTTTTGGTTACGCAGATAGATCGTCATTTTCCTTATCAATTGTTACGCCTATTGCATTCGCTTCATTGTAATGTATGTACTATAAAGGTTACTTCTTGTCAATAAAGTATGTACTTCACTTCCTGAACCTCCGTGGTGATGGAACTTGGAGCAACCGATTATAATCGATCATTGGAATAAAGCCCATTCCGAACCTCTAATACCACGGATTCTGCCTCTCATTTTACTGAGCTATTTAATTATGTTTCTGTATCAAATTAAGTCCAGGTAAAAGAAAATTATTTACCACATGAATGGCGCCCGAACAGGGACACTTTCTCATCTCACGCGCCGGCGGTGAGTTGCAGGCCCGGTCTCCTGCCACAGCTGGACGGACAATAACGCGTACCAGCAGGATTTCCTGTATCTCCCTCCGGTCAAGCGGGGGCGACTGAGACTGCGATCAACACCCAGACGAGGCGGTGAGAAGTGCGAAGTATCCCGACCAGAGCCTAGCTGAGAGAGCAAGATCCGAGGTATACAGAGACCCACCAGTTCGAAGTCAAGTCCAGTGTCCGACGAGTCGAGTCGAGTCCAGTCCGTTTCAAGTTCAAGTTACCGAGGCCTTCCGTTTCCGAAGCTACCCGGTGAGTACCATTGCTGGGGAGGCATTTCTGACGTGCACATAGGTTGTGCCGGTCAAGACGGGTTTGGGTACACAAATCCGGTCTGCACTGTTTTAGCAGTGTATCTGTACTGTTTAGCAGTATATCAAGTATTCCGAAGTATCTCGTTATTGTCAAGAATTAAGCTTGGTGATTAGTTATGTAGACGATCATCATTGTTGGTTATTTTAAAGGTTAAAAATGTTTTAAATGTTTAATGTTTAATGTGTTAAACGTCCTGCATATTGTGGTATGAATGGTTGTTCATTACTGTGCTTTTGTATTAAGTGTGTTCAAGATTAAGTATCGGATCGGTTGTCAATATGCCGCTCTTTTCGAAATTAAGACAGATCACTACTAGAAAAGGGGTTCTCGAAGAAGCCGTCCCTATTCCTCCTAGGGACACTCCAGGGCACTTCATGTATCACAAACATGGCCTAGACGCTATATTATTTCTCGATTTATGGGTAGACTACACCAAGGGATTACCAGAAAGTCAGAGGTGGCCCGCAGCGGGAACCTGGGATGCAGAGTGCATCATGAAAGTCGAGGAAGAGTTATGGAAAAGGAAAGTCAGACAGTCACAGAAAGACGCCGTTGAGTTATGGCGTAAAGAATCTCATAGACGCACAGAAAAAGCACGTAGACAGGAAGAAAAGAATAAATAAAGTTCAAATAAAGTTCGAGAAAATCTATTAATTGAGGAAGGTATCCGAGTGAAATCAGAACAAGTAGACAGACAAAGAAACGCCCTTATGAATGGTATGTATCCCCTTCTGGCCGAAGGATTACCTAAGGCTACTCCAGAAATACCGAAAGACTTGCCACCCCCATTGTTCCCAATAAAGGTACATCCTAAGGGGCATCCTAGAACCGCAGAAGATGTTTTTCTTTCCTCATATTTAGATGACGCCGCTCCCGAATATGCTAATTCCGCCCCGCATAGACCGCATACCAGGGAGGTCCAACGCCAAGATCCAGCACCCGTATCCCTACAGCAACAAATCGAGTCACAAGTTCTGGCAAGCACATCTATTTCCACATTCCCTCCTGTTTCTGCATCCGCTCCTACAGCTACTTCTATAGCTGTGTCCACACCTGTAGTTGCTGTGTCACGTTCGACGAATCCTTTCACACCCGACACCCCAGATGGGGCCACGGGAGGTGCTACCAATATCTTTTCTACGCCACCCAGAATAAATAAACTTACTTTTCAAGAGTCAGCACATTCACGTACACCCAAACTCATAAGTGCCCGTACGCTGAAGGAACTTCTTATAGATTGTAGATATGACCCTGTGCCCGGTAAAGAGGACGAAATGACCCTGGCATCATTGCGTATCAGACGAGCCGCAGTGTATTTAGGAAAGTTACCAGGAATGACTGCGCATCTAGATAAAATATATCATTTTGTCCAAACAGGGCGAGATCCAGAATGTATTAACAGAGCTATGGAATACCAGAAAGTAGAGATACAGGGGGAACTGTTACGTTTCCTCATAAACTGTGTGATCAGAAATCAAGACCGACCGGGGGTAGACCCAGAAGCAATGCAAATTCTTACAAGATGGAGCCAGAATATATCAGAAGGGAGACATGATAAACAAAATTGTATAATAGCCATGTGCCGAAAGATCCGTAAAGAAATAGAACGCCTACACGAAGAGAGATTAGAGGTAGACGAGTTCGAACAAAGCGAGGAAGAAGGGTCAGGACTGCCCACAGGACAGTCAGACACCATAGCCTATGTAGGTAGAGGAAGATCTTGTAATAATAATAGACGTCTTACTGACTCAATACGTCCGATATGTCCAGATAATAACAGGAATTTCCAAATACCTATAATTAATATAAGGTCTAACGAGCATTCGTTCCAAACCGCCGACAAACTACTCCGAGAACGAAGGGGTTATCATTTTCTCGATTCTATGGATGAACAAGATTTAGCCAGGGCAGCTGTCCATTGGGTGGACAGTCCCGGAAAATATAGTGATGATACAGTAGTACGCACATTTCTGAATCTTACCCCAGATGAACAGAGGTTAGCTGGGATTTATATGATTCAACAACTCATTATACTATATCGAAGTCAGCATTCGGACCCTGGTCCCTTACCTGACATACTGACTGAATTGCTTATGAATAAATGGAGAGGTGCAGGTACTAAATTAATTAAAGAAATTCTAGAATCAAGAAAGCAATATATTCTTTTTGTATGCGCAGAGCATGTCTCATTGCCCGTCAAAGAAAGAACAACGTATCACATGGATAGACAGAATCCCTTACGAGAAGTGCACCCAATAAAAGGCGAGGACAACGAGTTCAAGCGCGTATTTGTATATACGCCCATATCAAAAATAGAATTGTTACAAATGAAGAAAGTGGTACCCAGTCATGACAAAGATCCAGCGGGTTTTCACCGAGAAATTAAAGACATGTTACTCATGGGAGAGTATACCTACCCCGACATTATGACAATATTAAAGGTATTGATGCCTGCTGGTATTTATGAGAAACTCAAGGAAAAAGAGTGGGAGGTAGGAGACCAAAAGATAGAATGGTCAGTGTTAGAAGCGGAAGAAAAGGCCCGAACTGCAGGAGCAGGACTTGGGGATAAAACTAAAGCACTGCCAGGTTTATTAGTACAGGTACTGCCACGTTTATTAACTACGAAAAAGGAAGATTGGGGTACAATTTCAGCCTGTAAACAGAAGCAAGATGAAGACACTAGTGATTACTATGCCCGATTTGAAAAATGTTTTGGTATAAATAGTGGCATAAAAGCAAGTAGCGAATCATACCCACATCTGTTTGTAACAAAATTAGTAGAAAATGCCCTGCCACCAGTAAAGAATAGAGTATTAAAATTCGAGAGTACCTGGCAAGGTAACACTCCATCACAAATGTTACAAATGTTACAGTACCATCATAATAGAATTAGAGAGGAACAAGAACATGAACACAGACGCATGAAAGACACGAAAATGAAAATGTTAGTTTCCCAGACAGTTCCAGCTGAAGGACATAAAAAGGGTATGACACATTCCGATTCAGCAGGACCTGTAAAAGGGACATGCAATTATTGTAAAAAGCCAGGTCATTATGTACACGATTGTCCAGTTTTAAAACATAATATCGCCATAGGTAAAACACAAGAAAGACCACGGCCATTTAGACAAGAGCAGAATGAACAAGGAGCTTTGCAGCATGCCCAGGCCATGCCAGCCGCACAACAGCCAATACAGTTTGTGCCAGCTGCACCTCCGTTGCCTGTTGCTGCCACACAGACAACAACACGACAAATGTATCAGACCGCACAGTATGAATATCCTGAGTATCAGCGTTACGCATGAACTAGCCTAGAGAGGGAAGTTGATTTACCCCTTATCGAGATTCCTGTAGATCAAGAAGGACCTTATGTACATAGTGAATTATTAGGCCAAGATAGGAAATTTTTACTCGATACAGGGGCAAGTCGAACAACTATAAAACGTAGTGAAGTTCCAGGGGCACCCCTCTCAGGCTCACAGAATATTTCCCTTGGTTTTTCAGGAAAACCTATTGTTAATGAAGTGTCACAACCTCTGCCACTTACGATAGGACCTCTGACCCGAACTACAGATTTATTGCTTACTAAATCATGTCCAGAAAACTTGCTAGGAATAAAAACATTGAAAGCTCTAGGAGCCATAATATGTTGTTCTCCGGAAGGAGTAAGGTTGTTTTTACGTGATTTTAAAGGTCACTATGTGTCTAGAGACATGGATCCCCGACTGCAGACTTTACCTACACGTCTATGGGCACAAGGCCCTACTGATGTTGGTTGCATGAATATTACACCATATAGAGTCACATTAAAGGCAGGAGTGGTGCTACCACGAATGCGACAATACAAGTTACCACCAGATGCTGTAGTGGCTTTACTACAAATCATTGACGAGCTTATTGCCCAAGGGGTAGTTGTAGAAACAGACTCCAATGTATGTAATTCACCGATAATTCCGATTCTTAAACGAACAGATCCTAAGGCCCCGCCAGTATATCGATTGGTTATTGATCTGCGCGAGTTAAACAAATGCATTGTGCCACAATTTCCTGTGGTCCCAGATATCTCGTCATTACTGACAGCCATTGATTCCGAAGCAACCTTCTTTACTGTAATTGATCTCAAGAATGCCTTTTTCAGCGTCCCAATAGATCCGGAAAGCCAATATTTGTTCGGATTTAGTTTAAATGGACGTAGCTTTAAATTCTCACGCGCACCTCAAGGATTTACAGAAAGCCCCAGCATCTATAGCCAAGCACTGAAACGAGAACTCGATAGTATCCACATGCCAGTTAACACTGCCCTGCTTCAATACGTCGATGATCTGCTGATCACCGCAAGAAGCGAACCGGAATGTGAAAAAGCATCACTGACAGTTTTACAATTTCTAGCCGAAAAGGGGCACAAGGTGTCCCCTTCTAAGCTGCAATTCTGTGTCCAGCGAGTTGTTTATCTTGGACACTCGCTGTCCAAGGAGGGAAGGCAGCTTACACCCGACCGCATTCAGTTAATAGCTAACATGCCAATACCCAAGACACAAAAGGAGGTACGGGCTTTCATAGGCCTCACTTCATATTGTAGGCAGTGGATCCCTCAGTATGCATTTCTAGCAAAACCACTCATTCAGTTGACAACACAGGAGGCAGCCACATCGACTGTTCTCCCTTGGACTCAAGAACATACACAAGCTTTTGAAAGCCTAAAGAAAGCTTTATGTCAAGCACCTGTTTTAGCAACACCATGTTACAGAAAACAGTTTACACTTTTTGTTACAGAACGCGAAGGTACTGCCTTGTCAGTACTCACACAGGAACAAGCAGGAGCACACAAACCATGTGCTTATTTTTCTAGTACATTAGATCCAGTAGCTCAGGCTTTGCCTGCATGCCTGAAATCAGTAGCAGCGACAGCTTTAGCAATCAGACAAAGCGATGCCATAGTGTTAGGACATCCATTGACAGTTCAAGTACCACACACAGTAGAGGTCCTTGTAAATAGAACGCAAACACAACACTTGACTATAGCGCGACTTACAGGGTATGAACTTACATTGTTTCAGCCACATATAGAAATCAGACGCTGTAACACATTGAATCCTGCCACACTTTTGCCAGTAACCGGAACAGACCCACTAGCTCATGACTGTATTGAAGTTATTACTATAACGACAAAACCCAGACAAGACTTGACAGATGTCCCATTGTCAGATCCAGACCTGACATTGTATGTAGATGGTTCATGTATGAGAACAAGTACAGGAGAGTTAGTGGCTGCTTACGCAGTCACCACAGATACTGAAGTCATTGAAACTAATCGTATAAATACTTTGTCAGCTCAAGCCGCAGAGCTCATCGCTCTGACACAAGCCTGTATTCAAGCCACAAATAAAAAAGTCAACATATACACTGATTCACGTTATGCATTCGGAGTTGTACATGACTTCGGCGTGCTGTGGCGAGAGAGAGGTTATTTAACTTCCCACGGTGCCCACATTCAGCACGGACCCCTCATTCATGCCTTATTAGATGCAATACATCTACCCACTGCAATATCAATTATGAAATGTAAGGCTCATACGAAGGTTACTGATATCATTTCCCAAGGCAATGATCTAGCCGACAGAACAGCTAAACAGACTGCTCAAACTCAAACCCCCGACATGACAAAGACAATAGTCCCGACACCGACACATTGTATGACAGTTAAAGATCCTACCCTTGATGTAATTGACATACAGACACATGCTACACCAGACGAAATAAAGAAATGGACTGAATTAGGAGGGATCCAAACGGACCAAGGATGGATGATGAAGGAAAAGTCTGTATGGTTCCTTCCTGATTCAATGGTCCAAGTTATAATTAACACTATACATAGTCCAGCGCATCTAGGAGAAAAAGCTATGCTAGACAGCATTCAACACATTTGGTTCAATAAACATTTACGAGCAGCAGCCAAACAAAAGGTCCGTACCTGTATGATCTGTTGCCAGTTCAACCCAGGAAAAAGCGTTCCCGTAGAACAGGGTGGATTTCATCCTCCTGACCACCCTTTTGAAGTCCTCCAGATGGATTATATCCAGATGGAACGATGTCGAGGATTCAAATATGTTCTCGTAGTTGTCTGCGCTCTGTCCCGTTGGACGGAGGCATACCCGGTTTCAGATTACACTGCCCCGACTACTGCCAAACAGTTGGTTCGAGAATTCTTCCCACGATACGGTTTACCACGTGTTGTCTACTCAGATAACGGCCAGCCGTTCTCATCCGAATTAATGAAACATGTTTCACTTCTGCTAGGATATCAGTGGAAATTCCACTGTGTTCGACACCCCGAGGCAGCAGGTCTCGTAGAAAGACATAATCAGATACTGAAAATCAGACTGTCCAAAATATGCAGAGAGAAAGGTGTCGACTGGATAGTAGCATTACCAGTTGCACTCTTTTACATGAGAATGGTAGCACACTCTCGAACAGGGCTATCCCCGTATGAGGTGATCTTCGGCAGACCACCAAATATGTGGGGGACGCCCATACCACGCAAAATAACTGATATTGACTGTAATATGCTGACAGATTACTTGGCTTCCTTGATGTCTGCACTACAATCTTGTCGTTCACAGGTTGCTGCAGC
The DNA here is from genome assembly GCF_964204655.1 of Triturus cristatus. Lineage (NCBI taxonomy): Eukaryota > Metazoa > Chordata > Amphibia > Caudata > Salamandridae > Triturus > Triturus cristatus. Next base: position 632,232,736 of record NC_140589.1, on the reverse strand, counting down.
ATTTCCCGACAACACTGAGGTGAAACCCCATGACGTAGTTCCGGGTGATTTCGTGTTTGTGAAAAATTTCGACCGAAAGACTCAGCTGGAGCCCAGGTGGAAGACACCCAAGTTGGTCCTGCTGACCACAAGAACAGCCGTGAAGATCGAGGGCCGCAAGGGCTGGATTCATTCAAGTCATATCAAGAAATTTCATGGACAATCCTCGGATATAGACATTGTGCCCTGCACTCCCTCACAGACTGATTCAAAACTTCCTTTGGTTGAAAAGACTGAAACAGAACTCTACAAAGTTAAATTGAGGCCTAGAACGTCAGACGATTTGATTGTTTAAGTCCTCTCCTAGGTGAAGCGGTTGAATCTGTCTCTGACATGTATCCTCTAGACCTGAATCATGGACAGTCGCGAAAAATGATGAAACGACAGGCGTATTGTAAATCACTGCGTAGCCATTGCATAGTGACATTAATAATCTTGTTTTTCTTGAGTCTTTTCATAATTACTGCAAGCATATTGTTGCACATATATTACCCTATTTCTAGACATGTTTATAATGTTACTGCTGAACATTCTTTTAGTGACTTACCTCCGCATGAATTGTCTTATAGACTTGCGCTGCGCAATAACACTTTCATTAGTATGTTACATCATTTCCATCAGACTAGTAATGCCACTAATTGTTGGGTGTGTGGCCGACTCCCTCCCTATCAGAATTATGAAGGAGTCCTGCCTTTCTTTCCACATCCGTTTACACATAATGGATCCTGTGGAGCATGGTTTAGTTTAATCAATTCCATAGACTCAGACACAGCAGTTTACCAAGATCATTGGGTATGGGGAAATCTGAACCTAGTTTTACTCAAGGTCTGCTACCCTGACAAGGAGGGTCGCCCCAAGAGAACAGGAACTGATCTAGAAAATGAAGTATATGGATTAGGTAATTTTACACCTAATCTCATGATTCTAAATGTCGTATCCGAAGTTGAACTAGTCTTGCCCACCATGTCAGTATTCCCAGCGAAGGGTGAATTATGTGTAAGAAAGGTTGGTTCCATACATATGGGCCATAGTAAATGCACTACTATAGTAGAATTCAGTGATCGAGGCAAATCTTCATTTAGAGCTTATCGCCACTCCTACTTTATATGTGGTCAGACTGCATATATGCGTCTACCTCTAGACTGGGATGGTACCTGCTACATTGCATTCCTTTTGCCACCTGTTTTCCTAGCTCCTCCTGATTATTACAGAAATATTCATTTAGTACACAACAGAGAGCGGAGAGATCTCCCAATTGTCGATTACACTGAAACAGCATGGGAAAAATACACAGATTTCAATAAAGGCATCTTTCCTTATATAGGTACTGTTACTAATAGTAAACTGATACGTAGATTAACTAGAACCCTTGAAGCAGTAGTGAATGAGACTATTTCCGCCTTAGGCAATTTAACGGAAGAGCAGTCTGCTATGCGGATTGTTGTGCTTCAAAATCGTCTTGTTCTTGACGTCATCCTGGCTGATAGGGGCGGAGCTTGTAGGGTCATCGGATCAAGCTGCTGCGTATTCATACCAGAAAATTCGCCATCTGTATATAAAGCCATCACTCGCCTTCATAAGATTGTAAACCAGATACACCAGAACCCAGGCACTTGGACTTGGTCCAGTTGGTTTTGGAGTGTGATATCGGCCTGGGGATGGAGAGTTTTATCCTTCCTAGGTATTGGCCTTCTCATACTATTCAGTTGCTGTCTATGTCTGCAATGTGGACCAGCGATTTGTGGTCTGTGTGCCACATCGTGTATTCCACCACCAAGATTTCGTTCGTCCCGGAAGAAGAAAGAAGAACAAATGATGTTATATTAACAGATCAATGGATTGATGAAGATTGATATCTCTTAACGGGCAAGTAGGGGACAAGGAGGGAATGTGGAAATATGGATTTTCCCGATCAGTTATGTCCCCTATCTTGGACCCCAACGGTTCTATGTGCATGTCACAAGTACATGTATGTTCCCTCCAGTTCCGGTTATGAAGACGCAAATACATGTGCGTCCACCGTCAACATGCCCTCTGTCAGATCCGCCATGACTAGGCCGGATATTCCATTCCTAAATATGAAAGGCCACCGGCTTTATATGGTTCACTTATGCCATTTTACAGTCCAGGCAAGTAGGCCCTGATTCTGTCATCAAACTCCTCTTGCTTTCTGCCTCTGAAAACTCCAGTTCGAGCCTGCATCTGTGACCATGAACTTTGTCTCATTCTCTGCGCGGCTCACGAAGCCTGACATCAGCCTATTCTCTGCCAAGAACTGTATTTCGCCTTCGAGTTATCTGCTTCCCCCTCAGCCGATGCATTCCTGTCTAGTAGTTTAAGTAAACATCCTTCCAGCTACCGAGCAAAAGGCTCGACTTCTCTGCCCTCATGCAAGTAATTCATAGCCCTGTTACCATGGAATATTCCTACCCCCTCGCTTTCAGTGTAGACACTTAGACGCTTGTACACGCACGCACAGTCAGTATAGAATAGATTCTGTCCGAGAGTCCTTCTTTTGTGGATAACATAGTTCTTTAAACATAGGATGTTAGATATGATTTGGGATTAGGTTGACTTGACCTCCCAGACTTTTTGTCTCCACATGTAGAGCTAAATGTCAAGTCCCCTTCACCCCCTAGTTGCACGTCAATCACACGTCATACTGCTGCGCACGCATCTATGCCAAGTATTATCTTATAGATCCACCTATATATGACATCATAACCAATTATGTTCCTTTTTACTCCTTATTACACCCATTTTTTGGTTACGCAGATAGATCGTCATTTTCCTTATCAATTGTTACGCCTATTGCATTCGCTTCATTGTAATGTATGTACTATAAAGGTTACTTCTTGTCAATAAAGTATGTACTTCACTTCCTGAACCTCCGTGGTGATGGAACTTGGAGCAACCGATTATAATCGATCATTGGAATAAAGCCCATTCCGAACCTCTAATACCACGGATTCTGCCTCTCATTTTACTGAGCTATTTAATTATGTTTCTGTATCAAATTAAGTCCAGGTAAAAGAAAATTATTTGGGACAAGAATAGCGCCAAACTAACATTAGCCACCACTGTGGCAGTCCCTAGGCCAACTGGCCTGGAAGGAGCAAGGACACCCTGTGTCCAGCAGAGTCAGGGCGCGCATGCGCAGGCTGCGCAAACCAGGGCGCACAAAGCACAACCTACACGTAGCAGTTGCCCACTAAGTGCTGGGCAACTGGAGAGATGCTGGGGCACCACTGTGCCTTCCTAAACAAATATGGCAGGGGTTGGAGCCTCTCCAGGACTCTAAATATGCCACCTGAGCCTCGCAGGCTCGAATCAATAATGTGCTCCTTCGTGGGAGCGGCCCACTGCCTTCCGGGGCCGCTCTGATTCCGCACTTAATGCCCCCGCAATCTGAGTCCCTCTGGACACTTGGATAAATCAATCTCCACGTTGGAGCCTTCTCGGGGCTCTTAGACAAAACGACTTGCCCCCGGGGTTGAGCTGTGCGAGGCAGAACTGTGCTGTGCCTTCAGTGGCACTGAGCAGACTGGGGCGCTAGAAAATGTCCCCCCCAAGCCCCACGGGGCTTCGTTATCTCAATGCAGCCTCCTGCCCGCGATGGACCCTTTCGGGGCTCTAAACACCAATGCGCCCTGCTTGGGAGCGACCTCGCGCCCTTCACACCAACCAGGCTGCCCCCACTCACCGGACTCCGTCGGATCGGGCGCAGCAGCCGACATGGGGCTCTTTTCTTCGCTGGTTGGCAGGGTGGGCTCCCGCCGAACCTCCGGCCCCGCTTCTTCTCCGCGCCGGCCCAGCGCGGGGTAGGCTCCCGCCTGGGTCTCGAAGGAGAATCAGTCCAACCGCGCGTCGTCGGAAGGAGGCGGGGTAGGCTCCTGCCCTCCTACTTCCGGTTGTCCCGGAGTCCCGCCCCCGGCCTGCCTGACTTCCTACAAGCCCGGCCGCGGCGGTGATTCCACAACTCGGCAACCAGAGGGGTAGGCTCCCTCGTGATAATAAAACAATATCCCGCGGGGTGGGCACACGCTTACAGTTACAGCAATGTCCCTGGCAGGGTGGGCACCTGCCAAGAGACTCTGGAATCGGCAAAAACGGGGCAAACGCCGGGTGGGCACCGGCTAGCAGAAATAAAGCGCCCCTAGCGCTAGGGATAAAAAGGGAAAGCGCTCTCAGCGCTAAAGGGCAATAGAAGCTACCAGGCGCTTTAGGGATACAAATAAAGCACTCCCAGCGCTTAGGGAAAAATAAGCACAAAGTCCAGCAAAGTCCTTAGGAAGGTGGGCAGGGGGCAAGGCTGGGCCAGGGGCCAGCTCACTGGGCCCTCCAGGGCAGGAAGGCAGTCCCAAGTGGCGGTTCCTCCTGGCCTCCAGCAGCGGCAGCCCCCCTCAGGATCCTGGAAGTGAACAGATTCTGTGGGGACACAGCCCCATTTTTATACAGTAAAACCCTTTGTTCTGGGTTCAGGGTGAGGGGGAAAACCAGTCGCAGCTGGTTGGGGAGCACCCTTGATGTGCTCAGCCCCTCACTCTATTCACTGGCAGGGCTAGGGTCGTCAGTCGCACCACAGGGGGCGGAGCCAGCATTGTGTGGGGAAAGCCCTGCCCTATTCAGGACCCAGGTGTACTCCTCCCACCCATCTAGCTGCTGATCTCCCTATTCACCACCAGGTGACTCCTCTTGACTCTGGGGAATCCCTAGACCGTCACATGACCTCAGCCAGCCAATCACGTGACAAGACACACATTTTACACTGCACACCGAAGTGCCCACTTCTAGAAGTGGCACTTCCAGACTAGCTACACGCACGCCGCACGCATCATTGCGCAGCATTTAACCACACGAATCGGTACATACCAGACTCGACCATGCACACCCCACGCATCAGGAACTACCAGGGACGCATACATTCCCCATGCATTCCTATGGGAGGGCAGGCCTATCTCACCACATGCACTCAGAGTGCGCACGCATTTTACCCTGGGACACAGGGAAAGTGCGCAGGAACCAAAAACCACTATCACCAAGTCACTAATAAAAGCAAAAAAGTTCAGGGGTGAACCTGCCAGAAGGGCCAAGTCCAACACAACCCCCTTCCAGCCAAAACGCAGGGCAGACCAATCACCACCGTGATGGACTTCCCTGCTTGGGGCGATAGAACACGGACGCGGGCCCGCAACTGCAGGGACACCCTCCGGTTCTACGCCACGGTGAACCCATGGAATTCCTTCTAAAACCACTGTCTGGACCAACTGGGCTACCCCACCGGTACTCCCAAGCTGTCCGCGGCCAAGACCAGGCCCTAGGCCATCCAGGTGCCACCGGTCCTTGCCTAATCACAGAGTGGGGGGTAGTAACCCCTGGCACATAGCGTCCATTCTCCACTCTTCCTGTCTGCAAGACAGGACTAGACTGCCACTGGTTCTCCAGCCTAGGGTCTGCACCCTCAGGCGGACCAGGAGTCTCAGGGAAGGCTCTCCTCCCCCTACCTCTTCTCCTAGGGTTCCTCCTCCTCTGGCGAGGGGTACACCTAGAACGCCATTCCAACCCAGGGTTTAACCCCTCAGGTTGTACCGGGGCCAGAGGTGGGCTCTCCCACCCTCTGCACCCACTTCCAGAGCCCTGCTCCCTACCAACCGGGGCGGTACCTCTGGAAGAAGAACCGGTCGAGACGCTGGTTACAGACGTCCCACCCGTCAGGTCAGGCTGACCCTGAACCTGGCCTTCCAACCTCCGGCCTAGAACCTTTGGTGGAATAATCGCCTGGCACTCCAGGACGTTTGGGGACTTACACTCCATCCCCCTGAGGCTATCAAATGACACATATGTCGAGCGACTGTCTGTCTGGCGCTGATCTCCCGTCCCCTGTCCACCTGACAGTGCGCGGAGATCCCCCAGAACAGAAGTGGTGTCACCATGGTCACTACACGGGATCCTAGCCCAACTGGGTAGTCCCTGACCCACCGGCTATTCCACTGGGGAGCTCATCCCCCAATCACTCCTCACGCTGGACTCCTGTACCCTCCCTACCAGAGCGGTACTGCCAGACTCCAGAACCACAGGAGCCCTGTTTACAGGCGCTCCAGGTCCTCTACTCACTAAGAGATCTTCCTCAAGTGGACTAACAGGAAGCCTAGGTCCCCAACTTGGTGTTCCCTCATGAAACCATCCAAGTCCTGAGGCAGGGTTTCGGGCGTCTGGGGACCTTCGGTCACCCCCTCACTCCTGCTCCACTGAGCCAGGCAGTGAGCCCCTACACCCTCCTCGCTATCCTGGGACCTAGCTGGGCTACACTGAGCCTCCTCCACCACGCTGGGCTGGAGGATCTCTGACCCACTATTGTTGGAATCACTCACTAATGACTCTAGAGAACCTCTGGCCCTTTCCCAGCGGTCTGCTTCCTCTGCAAGTTCCCATGGACAAAAAGAGCCATACCTCAACAGGTGTTGGCGCAACCCTGGAGAACAACTACTGAGCATCTGCTCTTTAATAACAAGATCATACATGGCGGAATAACTGCGTTCCGGGCTAAGCCTCACCCAATAGTCCAGTGCATCATCACATTCATCCGCAAACTCCTTCCAAGTCTGGTAAGACAGCTTCCTACTGCCCCTGAATTTCAACCTATACTCCTCTTCTTGGGAAACAGGTACCAGACTGGGTGAACTGGGAATGGGACTCTCTGTACTGCACTCTATATCGCTGCCACCACTGGACTCCACCCTCACTGGGGAATCCAGAAAACTACCACTGTGCTCAGGGGACAGGGAAAGGGATGAGGCGCTATCTCCTACGCTGGACCCAGCAAGGGACTCCCTACCTACGGGGTCCTCACTCTCTACTGGCGTCCAGGTACTGTCATCTTCTTCTGAATCTTCAGGGCTCCCCACAGACCCACCACCCTCCAGGTGTGAGGCCCGGGCCCTTTCTTCCTCACTGCGCTCACGTTCCCATTCATCTTTATACCATCCGATCATGTGGTTCCTCAGTTCATACACAGTGTCTGACTCTCTCACCCCTATGTGTCTCTCTCTACAGAACCTTTCCAACTCCTGCATACTGTAATAAACTAGATCACTGAGATCAAAAGCAGGCTCCATTCTGGCGGACGTTCTGGTGAAAAGATTACACAGGGAACCTAGGGGTCTGAGCTTAACAGGAGTACACAATTCACAAAAAAGGGGTTCAGCAAGCTCTCTATCCCAGAGAACTCACACTCACTTGCCTAGTGCCACACACCACTCATCCACACACAACCCTCCCCTCGGACTGGTAAGGCAGTTTCTACCACCCCTGATTCCTCAACCTGACCACAAGTGACACAGGTACCAAACTCTGGGCGCAGGGCGGGGGACAAATGTACAGGACACTATTACGCTGCCACCACTGGATCCCACCTTCTGGTGAATCCAGAAAACACAATGCACTTAGGGGGATGATCTACCCTCCCGAGCTAGGGACACCTAACTCACAGTGCACAAGAAACACATTTTCAAAGAAATGACATTTAAAAACAATCTTAGAACAATAATCCCTATACCATGTGATTATCTAAATGCAGAGTTTTGTAGTGCGGCCAGTTGCCGCTGCGGTACAGCGCAAACGCAAGTCCAAATCCCACCGCTGATCACCAATGTTAGAAATGGGATTTCTGGTTGGCTAGGGCTTGCGCCAAAGCCAGGCAGAAACCACCACTCTAGTCAGGGCAAGGAAGGTACACGCCAAAGATAACCCCTGCTCACCCCCTTGGTAGCTTGGCACGAGCAGTCAAGCTTATCTCTGAGGCAATGTGTAAAGTGTTTGCGCGCGCACCCAGCAACAACACCCAAGGCCCACCACAAAGGAAACTCCACACAAGGTATTGTATAAAAATAACCTTTGTATTACCAAAACACATTAGATAAAAACACACACTCTACAATGTGCCAACAGGCATGGGCAGAATTTACAAGGGATTATATGTACAGGGGACAGGGCCACATGGACCACAGTCAGGAATTAGCACTTTGTAGAAATTAGCACATAGGATATAAAATACTGTAGTACAAAATAGCAAATGTAGCACACAACCAGTAACTACTGGTATCAGGTAAGTACCACCTACGCAACCCTAACCACCTTAGGAGAATGTCACGCAGGGAACTAGGACCACCTGTACTAGGGAGAAAACAAACAACCACCTAAGTATCACAATACCTGTAGGGGTAATAGCACGTTACACATGATGCATCACATTCAGAGGTGTAGGAAAGGAAAACACATGATGCATAAAATACATTCAGAGGTGCAGGACAAGAATAGCGCCAAACTCACATTAGCCACCACTGTGGCAGTCCCTAGGCCAACTGGCCTGGAAGGAGCAAGGACGCCCTGTGTCCAGCAGAGTCAGGGCGCGCCTGCGCAGGCTGCGCAAACCAGGGTGCACAAAGCACAACCTACACGTAGCAGTTGCCCACTAAGTGCTGGGCAACTGGAGAGATTCTGGGGCACTACTGTGCCTTCCTAAACAAATATGGCAGGGGTTGGAGCCTCTTCTGGACTCTAAATATGCCACACTTGTGGCCCCCTGAGCCTCGCAGGCTCTAAAATAGAAATGCCCCCTGAGCCTCGCAGGCTCGAATCAATAATGCGCTCCTTCGTAGCAGCGGCCCACTGCCTTCCGGGGCCGCTCTGATTCCGCATTTAATGCCCCCCCAATCTGAGTTCCTCTGGACTCTTGGATAAATCAATCTCTAAGTTGGAGCCTTCTCGGGGCTCTTAGACAAAACGACTTGCCCCCGGGGTTGAGCTGTGCGAGGCAGAACTGTGCTGTGCCTTCAGTGGCACTGAGCAGGCTGGGGCGCTAGAAAATGTCCCCCCCAAGCCCCACGGGGCTTCGTTATCTCAATGCAGCCTCCTGCCCGCGATGGAGCCTTTCGGGGCTCTAAACACCAATGCGCCCTGCTTGGGAGCGACCTTGCGCCCTTCACACCAACCAGGCTGCCCCCACTCACCGGACTTCGTCGGATCGGGCGCAGCAGCCGACACGGGGCTCTTTTCTTCGCTGGTTGGCGGGGTGGGCTCCCGCTGAACCTCCGGCCCCGCTTCTTCTCCGGGCCGGCCCAGCGCGGGGTAGGCTCCCGCCTGGGTCTCGAAGGGGAATCAGTCCAACCGCGCGTCGTCGGAAGGAGGCGGGGTAGGCTCCCGCCCTCCTACTTCCGGTTGTCCCGGAGTCCCGCCCCCGGCCTGCCTGACTTCCTACAAGCCCGGCCGCAGCGGTGATTCCACAACTCGGCAACCAGAGGGGTAGGCTCCCTCGTGATAATAAAACAATATCCCGCGGGGTGGGCACCCGCTTACAGTTACAGAAATGTCTCTGGCAGGGTGGGCACCTGCCAGGAGACTCTGGAATCTGCAAAAACGGGGCAAATGCCGGGTTGGCACCGGCTAGCAGAAATAAAGCGCTCCTAGTGCTAGGGATAAAAAGGGAAAGCGCTCTCAGTGCTAAAGGCCAATAGAAGCTCCCAGGCGCTTTAGGGATACAAATAAAGCGCTCCCAGCGCTTAGGGGAAAATAAGCACAAAGTCCAGCAAAGTCCTTAGGAAGGTGGGCAGGGGGCAAGGCTGGGCCAGGGGCCAGCTCACTGGGCCCTCCAGGGCAGGAAGGCAGTCCCAATCGGCGGTTCCTCCTGGCCTCCAGCAGCGGCAGCCCCCCTCAGGATCCTGGAAGTGAACAGATTCTGTGGGGACACAGCCCCATTTTTATACAGTAAAACCCTTTGTTCTGGGTTCAGGGTGAGGGGGAAAACCAGTCGCAGCTGGCTGGTTGGGGAGCACCCTTGATGTGCTCAGCCCCTCACTCTATTCACTGGCAGGGCTAGGGTCGTAAGTCGCACCACAGGGGGCGGAGCCAGCATTGTGTGGGGAAAGCCCTGCCCTATTCAGGACCCAGGTGTACTCCTCCCACCCATCTAGCTGCTGATCTCCCTATTCACCACCGGGTGACTCCTCCTGACTCTGAGGAATCCCTAGCCCATCACATGACCTCAGCCAGCCAATCACGCGACAAGGCACACATTTTACACTGCACACCGAAGTGCCCACTTCTAGAAGTGGCACTTCCAGACTAGCTACACGCACGCCGCACGCATCATTGCGCAGCATTTAACCACACGAATCGGTACATACCAGACTCGACCATGCACACCCCACGCATCAGGAACTACCAGGGACGCATACATTCCCCATGCATTCCTATGGGAGGGCAGGCCTATCTCACCACATGCACTCAGAGTGCGCACGCACCTTACCCTGGGACACAGGGAAAGTGCGCAGGAACCAAAAACCACTATCACCAAGTCACCAATAAAAGCAAAAAAGTTCAGGGGTGAACCTGCCAGAAGGGCCAAGTCCAACATACAGGAAAAAGAGAGCTATTGGAAAATAAGAGAGTCTCTAGAGAAGTGATGAATAGAAGAAATTTGGAAGCTTAGTTTTATAGATGTTGCCACTTTTGGAGTAATGTTTATTTATGTTTTGAGTCAAGTTTTGACCCATTTAGGACAGTCTACTAAAAACCAGCATTCAAATGTAAGCAGTGGAAGATGTTTTCAGAATTTACACATCTCAAAGGTACAGGGTGAGGCCAAGGCAGAGATCTGAGCTGAGGGTTTGGGAGTAAATGTTTATCCCTGACATTTGATCACTGAAGAGGACAAGGAGCTAGTTCCTAATCAGGTGATTATATGGTGGAAATCTAGGGACCACGTCACCCATCCAATGCTAGTACCTCTGTCTTGCCCAAGGTTAACATACGCTAATTGTCTCTCATCCAGTTCTTTATCTACAGCACAGACTGTTGCAAAACGCTTTCTGCTAAACCAAAAAATTAGCAGAGTGTCATTGACATATATGTAAAACTAGACTCTATTGAGTTAGAGGAAAGAGACAAGAGGTCTAACATAGAGAACAAAGAGGTATGATGAGAGTGTGTATCCCTGAGGCTGACACAATTCTGTAATTTTAGAGATAAAAGACCTAATAAACACTTTCCAGGTTAATTGTGTCAGAAACTATGAGAATTAGATCAGCACCTGACCTCCAATTGCAACTTTGCAAAGCCTATGTAGCAGGAGTCAGCAGTGTCAAATGCCACTTATTGAGCAATTAAAAGCAGGGGACTAAAACTCCTGATGTCTGCAGCTAGATGAAAATCATTGATTGCTCCTTCCAACACTGCGTCAAGTTGTGTCTGAGGTGAAAAAATTCATTTGGTCACTATCCAGAACATCCCTGTTTTCCATAATAGATCTAAATTGGAAGTCCATTTGGGGTTCAAGAATTTTAGCTGCTAGTGGTAGGTGAGTATTCGGTTTGTAGTTTGTGGAAGAGGAGATGTGCACCAGGCTTTTTCATCTTTAGTAGCATGATACCTTCGTTAAGCTGTTTGAAAACTGTGGCAGATGTAAATGAGCTGTTGATCACCATGATAGTGGGTATTGAGATAACTGTAGCAATTTGATATAGAAAATGTATTGATGCTAAGTCCACAAACTGGCCAGTTTTACATTGTGTAATAGTTTTAACAAGTAGTGAGGAGATTGAAGTAGAAATTCCATCTAAAGTGGTGAGGTTGACTTTGTTTCTTGAGAGTGGATAGAGATATTAGTACATTCACATCAGATGTTTTCTCTAATCAAAGTAATTTAATTGATGAAGAACGAGGCATGTTCCTCACAGAAAAGCTAAAACGGTACTGTAGAAGGAGTAAAAGGAGATATCCATGACTGTAATTACTATTTTGGAAATATTTTTTGCTTGTTATAACACTTAGCAATGTGATTAGAACAATAGAATGTGTGGGCAGCTTTCAAAGTAGTTTTGTATGCAGTTAATTATAATTTGTTGTCTGATATTAATACTAGAATCATAGGTGCGGTGCCGCTTTTTGGTAGTTCTAGAAGCCCGTTTTACAATGTAGACCAAGTTGTGGAGCAGTGTCTCTTTTTGCTTGTGTCTAAGGATTATGGGGAGGTCATATACAAGCCCAAGTAAAGCCAGACATTCGGGTTCAGATACACATTCTATGGGTTGTCCATAGAAGGAGAAAATAATAGACATTTTTATAAATTTTCCTAAGTGATTTTCTTTCAAATAAAAGGACCTCTTAAGGGAGGAAAACAGAGTTTCTCTTGAAGAGCCCAGAAGCAGCCTCATGGAAAACATTATAAGAAAGTGGTCTAATGAAGGAAAATGGCGGCATTATTAAGGAAGACATACCTTTATAAGAATCAAAAAGAAATTCTAGCATATGGTTTAGAAAATGTGTGGAATCTGAAGTATCTAAAGTTGTATGAAGTTAAGCAGCTAGATACATCTTTAAAAAAAATATATTTATCGATTTTCAGAATAAGCATTGTAACAAAGATACAGTGCAGCTTAATATTAACTGTGGTTGATTTTGATATCAGGTCCATTTACACGCAGAAGTCACCAAAACAAGCATTAACCACGACAATCCTGAGCTAGATACATCTATAAAAGTATGGTTGTTGTTTATTTTATTGTAGAAGTTGAACTCACATAGATTTAAAGGTATTTTGTTGTCTTTGATCAAAGTTGTTGCTACTTCCTCAAAAGCTGAAAGAAGGGAGGGAAGGATGTATGGAGGATGATAAATAGTCCACTAAGCATATCCTAGAAATTGTGGCAGAAAGAAAAAAGTAGTTGCTTGATTTGTTGCATCAGCAATATGCATTCTTTGAGAATTTAAAATGATAAGGCCTGACTTAATAATCATAGCCATCATTTCCCCAATTATTTCCTTGGTGGCCTGTGTGGCTAACCATGCAAACATGAGGGGTGATTTAAATTATGAATGCTTCCAAACTGTCTTTTAGCCAGATCACCAGTATACAGAAAACATTGGTCATTGAGTGTGCAAAGTTGCATAACTTTGTAGTGATATTTCACAAAATCTACTGAAAAATTAAATGGTGGACCATAACAATCTTTTTAGCAGGTAGTGTGTACCGGGCTTCCCTGATTTAGTAGTTTGAGACAATCTATGTGAAAGTATTGTTGATGCTTGGAGCATGGAACAGGAGTAGAGTCTTACTGAGTCGAATTATCATCCCTGGCTCCTGCCCTGTTCAGACCATTCAGCTTGAACATCAGCATTACAGAGGTAAGGCCACCCTGGGAGGGGAAACAACTATCAGTGACATAATCATCATGTGTTGTAATGCCTATTGAGAAAAGTTCTCAAATGTTCAGCCAAGTCACAGTACAAGCATTGTGAACGGTTTGTAAAACCAATTGTCATGACAGTATGAAACATATCAAAGGCAATGACAATGCAGCTGTGAACGCTAAATAAAATTAACATATAAAATTAACATTAGACCAACTCTTCCCTCTTGTAGGGGCTATTAATGAGCTATTCCCAGTAGCTCGGACCTTGAGGAATAGGGCAATCAATCACAAATGTACAGAACTTTCTCTGCTTTTAATAGATTGGGCTTGCATTCTACCTCAACAAAGCAAGGACTGAAGCCACAACACCGTAGCAAGAAAAGGAGAGTAGCTTCTTTCAGCAGCAGCACCAGGAGAAAACTAGGGGAGGCTCTGGAGAAAGAAAACGTTGCCTTCCTTTAGAACGGAGGCCTAGCTTTAATGCTCCCTTCATCATGGGCATCAAGTAAGTCAAAGAGTATGGTTTTAAAATAAAAAAATTGGGTGGGTCCAAGCCTGAATCTAATGGGACAGGAAAAGAAAGCAAACCAGAGAGACAAGGAGTTGCTAGTCATGGAATTCCTTCTGAGAGAGTCTATAAAAGCAGATAATGTGCACAAAGTAATGTCAAGCTCGCAAAGTTCCAACCAGCTGTTAATATGAAAAAGCATCCTAAACCTTGGTAACAGAGTTTTAGGCATTTCTCATAAATTCTTTGTGCCGCCTCATTCATACTAGTGATGCAAAAGCCATGTACTAATATTACTTTGTGAGATAATAAATGTTCTCATTTGCCATCCATGGCTAAAATATCTTTATTCATTATCCAAAAAGTGTGATCCTTTGGGAGCGATGTCTCACTTACAATGTTTAATTCTATTTCACTTTTTGTTTTAAATTCTTTTATTGGTTTCAAGATATTTCAACATAGCATGACTTTTCCATAAATTATCAACTAACATTTTCCATTTAGACACGATAATTTGCAAACTAGCATGTTGATTTCTAATCAAATACTACATATACCTTGTTATGAGTGCTTATTACCATATAATTAAATTGTGATATTTTCTAAAGATATTATTTGTAATTTAAGAATTGCTATTTCCAAAAAGGAAAGTTATATTTTATTAAATGCATATATATATATATATATATATATATATATATATATATATATATATATATATATATATATATATATATATATCTATTGAACAGGAATTTTCTCGCGCAATTTCCAGGCGCGTGGAAAAAATAGTTGCACACAAGTTTTTCTTAGATAAGTTTAGTTTAGTAATTCGTGACTTAGACGCGTTTCGACACCACAGTCTTCGTCAGTAAGTCATTACAATGAACCAGGAAGTAATTTTGTTTTTTAAGCAGTTCCTGTTGCCATACAATAAACATAGAAGAGATACTTGTATTAATACTTGATACTACTGATTTCTTTAAGTTTTTAGAAAACAGACTTCAACAACTTTACTCAAAGAATTTTTTTTTTGTTAAAATCAAGTAAACAGTTAATATAATCACTGTATTTCCTTAGTTTGCTTTTGGAACTGTTCTTGAATAATGTTCTTTTTATAATTCATTGATACATTTTCAAAAGATGTAAGTTGAATTAGTCGTTTTTAACATCATAATACACCACACTTACAGGATAAATGGCCAGTGCCATACACTATTATCCATCTTATTCGTAGTCCTAATAAAGAAAGTAAAACATTTAATTCAATTCCTGATTCTTTTTAGCAGACACTTGATAAAGGTCAGTAGCTGAAGCGGTTGTAGCGGGACTACCAGAAATCCCCAGAGATCGAAAGAGCGTCACACAGTAGTGGAAGGACAGAGACAAGGTGATTTAAAGACTCATTTTGTCAACCCAGATGGACATAAAGATCTTCCTCATGATTCAGGCCTCTTGGGGTCTTACTCTGAAGCTTGATAATGTATTCAGATTCCAGGCGTCGTAATTGACGTTCCCGATCTCCCCCTCTGGCTGACGCTTGCACCCTGTCAATGCCAAAATATGAAATTTTAGAGCTGATATCGGACATATTGGGATGTATCAAATCGCAATGTTTCGCAATGGCGTAGGACAGATCTTTGTTTTTAATAGCACGCAAGTGCTCAAGTATACGTTTCTTCACTGGGAAGATCGTACTTCCCACGTAACATAGACCGCAAATGCAGACTAACACATATACAACAAAATCAGTGTTACAATTGATAAAAACATTGATTTTGCCCATTTACCATTAGGTAATTGGAATTTTTTTACATTTGTGCTGTTGTTGCATGCTTTGCAACGCCCGCATTTGTGAAAACCTGGTAGCTCTCGCAGCCATGTCCCTTTCGCCTTTGTTTTCATGTGCAGATGGCTGTGGACTAATATATCCCGTAGTGATTGACATTTCCTGTATGTAATGTGTGGTGATGGACTGACCAATTTTCCAATTATTAAGTCTTTCTGAACTATGTGCCAGTGCTTGCGTATATTCCTATGTATCTCATTTGAGGCATGATTGTAGGTAGTAATTAATCTTACCTCTTGTTTTTCATCTCCTCTTACTTTTGGGATGAGTAAGCTATTCCTGTTTCTACTGTCTGCTTTGTCTGAGGCTATTTTTATAGTTTTAGAAGTGTAGCCCCTGTTTTTAAAACAAGCCTTCATGTTTTTAGCTTCCTTCTCATAAGAGGAAACTGAGCTGCAATTTCGTTTAGCTCTTAACAGTTCCCCGTATGGGATACTTTTTATCAGATTGGCAGGATGGTGGCTATGTGCATGTAAAATGCTGTTCGTAGATGTAGGCTTTCTGTATAGGCCAGTATGTAATGTTCCTGATTCTACTCTTACTTGGACGTCCAAAAACTCAATTTCATATTGATCAGTCATGCTGGTAAATTTCAAGTTTAAATTATTCACTGACATGCCTTGAATGAAGTCGTCTAAAGATTTTTGTGGACCGTCCCAAATAAGAAAAATATCATCGATATACCTGGTCCACATAACCAAATTATTGGTATATCGAATATTCTCTTGATGCCATAGATGTTCTGCCTCCCACCACCCCATAAATAAACAGGCGTAGCTCGGCGCTAAGCTGTTTCCCATAGCAGTACCTGTGTACTGTTCATACCAATCTTCCTCAAATAAGAAACAATTGCTATGTAAACAGAAATGTAACATTTGCATCAGAAGGATAGTGTGATCATACATATTGATCGGTATGTCTCTCAAAAAATATTTACAAGCTTGTATGCCCAAATCATGTTCTATACAAGTGTACAGAGAAACAACATCAATCAATGCCAATATATAAGTGTCTTTCCATGGAATCTCCTGTATTTTAGACAGGAAATCCATGGTATCTCTGCAATATGATGGAAGATTGAGGACATAGGGGCACTGAAAATAATCCAAATAAATGGAAGTGTTTTCCAAGGGGCTTTGATTAGCTGAGATGATCGGCCTACCAGGGGGATCAGTTGGATGTTTGTGCACCTTTGGCAACATATAGAATACCGGTGTAACAGGTTTACGTGTTAGAAGGAACAGATATTCGTTCTTGCTAAGCATGTCATTCTCGTGCCAGTTATATAACATTTCATGGTATTTTTGTATTGTATTGTTATATCTGGCCTGGCTAGATCTTAGGTAACATCCTGAGTGTTCTAGTTGTCGTTTGGCCTCTGTTCTGTATTTATTAATGTCCCAGAGGACCACATTACCCCCTTTGTCAGATGGTTTTATCACAAAGTTGGTAGCCTTTTTCAAAGATTGTAAGCCTGTTTTTTGTGCTGGCGTTAAATTATTAGCAAAGTTATTTGTTTCTTTTCGCCATAAGTTCATTAGATCATACAACACAGCCTCTTGGAAAGTATCAATACCATCATGTAATGTGATGGGGTTACATTTTGATTTTGGTTTAAAGTCAGTTCTCGATTTTCTGTTGACCTCCATGTCCATACTAATCAATAAATCGCGATCTGAATCCCAATCCCGTACTTCTGATTGGAATTCCCTCATGATTGCCAATGTCTCGATATCACCCACAGATAGAATTTCATCCGAAGTAGTGGGAATACTGGTAGATGGTTTAATTTTAGATTGATCTCTTGTTAATTTGCAAGTATGTAATTTTAGCAATTTTAATTTGCGTGAAAAATGAAAGAGATCAATACGTGTTTTTGCAAAGTCAAAGTTTGAGGTAGGACAAAAGGATAAGCCTAATTCTAAAACCGATCTTTCTTCTGGAGTAATGGTATAAGAGGAAAGATTTATAATAGAAAGATTTGATTGCTCACCCATCATTTGTTTCTCTTGCATCGCCTGATGCCTCTCCCATGTGGCGTTGTGTTGTCGCTGGCCTTCGCCCCCTCTCCTGCTCCTTCTTTTTGGTCTTGTTCTTTGCCTCCTCCTCTTCCTCTTCCCCTTGTTGGTTGTTTGGAAGTACTGAGGCTTAACTGTAAAAAACGGTATTCATGAAGTGATGTAAAGGGTCCTCTGTTCGAATCTGATGAGGTGTTTCTGTCATCATCATCAGAAGGAGCAGCTGAGCTGGATTCCGAAGTGTCTGATTCTTGGGCCCTGATGGGTTCCATTTTTCTGTAATCTTTACGTATGGCATCATATTTTCTGCTGAAGGTTAAGATGCGTCCCTGTGCATAATCATTCCTGTCTCGGATGAATTTCCAGCGTTTTCTTGCTTTGATGCCATCTTCGTATTTTGTTAATCTGAGTTCCATATCTTTAATGAAAGTTTTAATTTCATCTTGAGCAGGCGATTTACTGAGTGCATCACGAAGGATTTTCAATTCATCTTCGATTTGTTGCAATTCTATCGCCGCATATTTAGAGAGAAGGCCCAGCATTTGTTTGCAGGTGCCTGCCATTAACGCAGACCATTCTTCTAGGAGCTTTGGATTGGGGTTCTGATAGGTAGGGGTCACCAAGATTCGTAGTCCCCTTGGAACACGCCCCACCTCAATATAGTTGTCTAATGAGATTACCTCCCAACTTCGATTAATTTCTTTTTTACAGAGTTTTTCAAGTGTATGTAAATTTTGTGTCAAAGTAGTGTTCTCTATCGATTCGCCATTAGTAGCTCCTGTAGCAATTATGTTTTGTGCTTGATCAGTTTCAATGAAGAGTGTTTTGGCTACATCGAGGCGTTGGCGTATTGCTTCACACATCTTAATCGCGCTACAATCGGTCTCTGTCACAGTCCCGGTAGTCCGCTGGTCACCGCCACAGCTCCAATGGTGCTTCTCATAACAGAAAAACTTCTCCCATTCATCCGCGTATGCAGCTGCGTGTGTCAGAGACAGGAGCACCTCTGCCGTTTAAGAATTAACGAGTCAAAGTTATTGCGGGGATCCGCAAGAGATCTACAAGCACAGCAACACTCACCCTGAGCAGGGCTCGTCCATTGGGATGTGAGGCTTAGTTGGATTCACTCCGTATTACTTAGGATGGCTCGAGAAAGGAGAATGAATTTCCTGTAGTCAAGTACAGCGGCGGGAATCGGGAAAGGAAAGGTTTGCACTTGAGTTCCAGCGTTTCTTCCGATAACATCCACCTAGCGAGGTTGGCGCAGACAGGCGGGTGCTGGACCCGCTAACATATTGAACAGGAATTTTCTCGCGCAATTTCCAGGTGCGTGGAATAAATAGTCGCACACAAGTTTTTCTTAGAGAAGTTTAGTTTAGTAATTCGTGACTTAGCCGCGTTTCGACACCACGGTCTTCGTCAGTAAGTCATTACAATGAACCAGGAAGTCATTTAGTTTTTTAAGCAGTTCCTGTTGCCAAACAATAAACATAGAAGAGATACTTGTATTAATACTTGATACTACTGATTTCTTTAAGTTTTTAGAAAACAGACTTCAACAACTTTACTCAGAACAAAAAAGAAAAACATTTTTTGTTAACATCAAGTAAACAGTTAATATAATCACTGTATTTCCTTAGTTTGCTTTTGGAACTGTTCTTGAATAATGTTCTTTTTATAATTCATTGATAAATTTTCAAAAGATGTAAGTTGAATTAGTCGTTTTTAACATCATAATACACCACACTTACAGGATAAATGGCCAGTGCCATACACTATTATCCATCTTATTCGTGGTCTTAATAAAGAAAGTAAAAAATTTAATTCAATTCCTGATTCTTTTTAGCAGACACTTGATAAAGGTCAGTAGCTGAAGCGGTTGTAGCGGGACTACCAGAAATCCCCAGAGATCGAAAGAGCGTCACACAGTAGTGGAAGGACAGAGACAAGGTGATTTAAAGACTCATTTTGTCAACCCAGATGGACATAGAGATCTTCCTCATGATTCAGGCCTCTTGGGGTCTTACTCTGAAGCTTGATAATGTATTCAGATTCCAGGCGTCGTAATTGACGTTCCCGATCTCCCCCTCTGGCTGATGCTTGCACCCTGTCAATGCCAAAATATGAAATTTTAGAGCTGATATCGGACATATTGGGATGTATCAGATCGCAATGTTTCGCAATGGCGTAGGACAGATCTTTGTTTTTAATAGCACGCAAGTGCTCAAGTATACGTTTCTTCACTGGGAAGATCGTACTTCCCACGTAACATAGACCGCAAATGCAGACTAACACATATACAACAAAATCAGTGTTACAATTGATAAAAACATTGATTTTGCCCATTGGCGCAGACAGGCGGGTGCTGGACCCGCTAACATATTGAACAGGAATTTTCTCGCGCAATTTCCAGGCGCGTGGAAAAAAGAGTCGCACACAAGTTTTTCTTAGAGAAGTTTAGTTTAGTAATTCGTGACTTAGCCGCGTTTCGACACCACGGTCTTCGTCAGTAAGTCATTACAATGAACCAGGAAGTAATTTAGTTTTTTAAGCAGTTCCTGTTGCCAAAAAATAAACATAGAAGAGATACTTGTATTAATACTTGATACTACTGATTTCTTTAAGTTTTTAGAAAACAGACTTCAACAACTTTACTCAGAACAAAAAAGAAAAACATTTTTTGTTAACATCAAGTAAACAGTTAATATAATCACTGTATTTCCTTAGTTCGCTTTTGGAACTGTTCTTGAATAATGTTCTTTTTATAATTCATTGATAAATTTTCAAAAGATGTAAGTTGAATTAGTCGTTTTTAACATCATAATACACCACACTTACAGGATATATATATATATATTTACCACATAAATTACAAATGTTACAGTTATATTCTACTTAGGAGGACTTACACATTATTTATTGTTTCTGTTTATATGTAAATATATAATTTTTTTCTAAAGAAAATATATATTTTAATAAGATATTTTGCTACCCTCATGGCCCCTTTCCCCCAATCCAAAAGGATTACCAACACTGCAACTGTGCATTCCTCCTACTACTACCTGTCACCACCATCTTACAAACATCATGCAAAACTTAATCTCTACCCATTTCTGGCACCCATTCTTCCTTAGACAAAACACCCACACCATAGCAAGCAACTTCCTCAAACCATGCTACTTCTCCCTCCTTCTCCATATTGCAAACAGCATCACCATCAACCAACTTCCAATCCACAGATGAATGTGACAGGGCATCAGCATTAAGCCAACCTGGAATGTGTTCAACAGAATACATGAGTTCTTGCAAACAGGCCACCAGTCTTGCTAATCTGGCTGACCCTTTTCTGGCCCCACCAGGAGTTAAAACCTCCAACAAAGGTTTATGATCTGCCCTCAATATAAAGTTTATACCTCACAAATCTGTCCTAATATATTCTGCAGCCTAGGCTGCTACAAACGCATCGCGCTACATGACCAAGTACTTTTTCTCAGTTTCCGGCAAAGAACGCGATGCCAAGTCGATGGTCCACTCATCCGTAAATGGATCTGGGCTAAAACAGCACCAACCCCTAATGCACTAGCATCAACAGTGAGAGCAGATTTTAAAGATGTATCAAAAGTTAGAAGTATGCCAGCACTGCACACATCCTGTTTAATCTTCTCAAAACATTCTTTTTAACATCACCTTATCTGAAAGGACACCCCTTTCTCCAAAGAACCTTTAAATCTTCAGTCTGTGTCACAAAGTTATCTACAAACTTTGCATAGTATTCTATGAGCTCCATTAAAGATAACCTCAACTGATCTCTCTCATTGGGCTGTGGAGCCAACCTTATTGCTGTTAGTAAAACCCTCTTTGGTTTCACTCCCTTCCCAGAAATAGTATGACCTGAATACCCTATTTCCTCACAGAGAAAGACACACTTCTCATTACATAACGTAAGGCCTACCTCCACCACCTTTCTGAGGATCTTTCTCAAGATTGTATTTTTCTGCTCCACAGTTTCTCCATATATCAAAATAGCATCCTGGAAGAATAAAATGTTGGTAAATCCTTCAAACACCTGTGAGATCACTCTGTGAAAAATACTTGACTCCCAAAATAATCCGATATGGCATCCAAGTGAAAAGGAATATCCCATCCATTTAAATAAAAGCCATCACACCCCGAAAGATTCATGCAACCTAATTTGATAGTAAGCACTCTTCAATTCAAACTTTGAAAAGTACTTACCACCATTAAGCAACAGAAGTAATTCATTAATATTCTGTTCACACTGCGTAAATCTACACAAAACCTTAAACAGCCATCGGATTTCTTAGCGATCACAACAGGTGAAATTTAACTAGAGGCCTCCACAGGTTCATTTATGCCCTCCTTCACCATTTCACGTAGCATCATACTCACTTCCTCCCTCATCACAATTGGAACCTTCTGAATGTTGTGTTTTATAGATACTGCACCTGCTTTTACATGAATCTTGTGAATAAGACCCCCTACTCCTCTCGCAAAACTTCCTTCACCTCACTCAGAATTCCTTCCACACTGTTTTACTCCACCACCATGACCTGTTCTAAAGCCCTTGTGTTCACAATAATACACAGATAATACTGATGCATCCATCCTGGTATCGGAGATCAACTATCCAACACATATACCTTCCCTTGTGTCTCTCGTGTTATGAACTTAATAGACAATATCTATTTCGTCCCCTTGATACCCTCCTGGACAAATATCTTTGGGCAATAGCGCAATGTGCAACCACGACTTGTAAAACATTTCTTTAGGAATAATAGTATACATGGAACCAGTGTCCACCATAAGTTCCACATCAGCTCTTCCCAAAGTAGACCACACCTTGGGCCTTGTTTTCCATCTTTCCATTCCTTCCTCATTACTCAAACTTAAAATGCATTCTCTGTGCTCACCCTGATTGCACAGCTGCTTGTCTCTTTCATCACAAGTTACAGCCACTTTGGAGTTAGGCCACTCCTTACACATGCATGTGTAAAGCCCCTTCTTACCACATTTACAACACCATTTGCCAATGGCATAGAAATTTATGGCATCAGATCCATGAAAAGTACTCCCACACCGATTGAACCTATTCGAGTTAGGTCTATTGGTTGAAGTCTTCTGCATTCTTTGAGCACTCTTCCTAACAGCCCCAACTTTGCAGCCAGCTTTCCCCAACTTATCCACCTCAGCGACCTCACTACTCTCAGTCGAACCGATAAATGACCACTTGCTTATCTCCCTCATACAAAATTCTGTATCCTCCACCTTTTTTGCCATGCCTATAGCATCCTTAAGTGAAGGATTCTTCACTGCCATCAGCTGTTCCTGGATCTTCCTGAGTGAATTACACTCTGTTACCTGTTTCTGCCAAGTTTCCTTTTTAAAAATGCCTCCTTTTATTTATGTTGAAAACAAAAAAAACTGGCATGCCCCTTTAAAACTGGTGTGCGTGTCACTGTGCTCTTTCTTTAAAAACAACGAGCAAGAATGCCCAATGCGGCTCCTTTAAAACAGCTGAAAGCTGAAGAGACCGGGTGTGCAAGTCACTGCATTGATATGCGAATTGCTGATGTGCAAATCCCTCAGGCACTTCGATCCAGGTCACTACTCTTGCGGTGCTGCTCCCAGCTCCCACAACACATCTCGCACAGCAGAGTTCAGCAGCAACAGCCGACACTGGACCAAAGACTGCTGCAGACACCACATGCACAAGGAATTCCAACAGCAGCCCATTCATGTGCACAATGAATTCCAGCAGCAGTTGCGCTTCATAGAAGAGCGTGCTCTGAATACATGTGCTGGAACTTCACCACACAAGCTGGGACAATTTGAAGAGCTCACCATATTACAAGGTACACATGCACTGCTTGCCCCAACTACCAACACAATGTGTAGTATGCCCCTCCTGAAGCACCAAGTAACAGAATCATCCCTCGAGGTCCATGCACACAGCAACAGTACCTGAGAAAGGGTTAAAATCCCAAATCCTTTTTTTTAATTTGCTAATTACACCATTCCGTAGTCACTCTCCTTTCACTGTGCATGCCGGGTCCACACTGTCATGTGGCAGGCTGAAATCAATAGGCTGGCCCTTCATCATCACCCAAAAACCTTGGTAAATGAAGTTGGCCACGCACACAAAGCCTTGATATGCTCTTTTTCTTCAGCCCACCGATGCATGATTTTCCCCGTGCCAGCCTCAGCGTCAACTGGCCGCCAGTTCAAAATACAACAATCTAACAGTGCCTTGGCACCAAGGTTCTGTTCTGACAACACCAATATGACAATTTACAAGGGATTCTGGGTAATAAAACATGGTGAGAGTCATGCAAGTAAACCCACTCAGGATAACTCTAAGTGTCGGCTGAGCTAGGGTCCAAAATCCAGAGCTACCCACATTGGAAAAAAAGGAAAATGGGCCATTTTAAGTGTAACAATGCGATACGTCCATGTTGAATTTGGGCCGTTTCCTGCCGCTATCACTAGGTTTACCCACACAAGTGAGATAGCATTTTTATCGCGAGACATGGGGAATTGCCGGGTGGAAGGAAGTTTGTGGATCCCCACAGATTCCAGAGCTTTCCATCCCAGAAATTTGATTAAAATATTGTTTTTTTTAGTCAAATATAGGGGTTTGCAAGGGATTCTGGCTAATAAAACTTGGTGAAAACTATGCAACTCAGTCCTGCCTAGATAGCCCTTTGTTTCTAGTTTTCAAAAATGCACCTGTTGGCTAGGTTACCCTAGGTGCCAGCTGAGCTAGGGTTCCAAAATCTAGAGCTACCCTCATTTGAATAAAGGATCCTTTTTCAATGAAAAAATGCGATATGTCCTTGTTGCCTTTTTGGCTGTGTCCTATTGCAGGCACTATGTGTACCCACACAAGTAAGGTACCCTTGTTAATGAGAGACTAGAAGGAACACTGGGTGGAATGAAGTTTGTGGCTCCCGACATAATCCAGAACTTTCCATCAAAGAAATGTGAGGAAAATGTGTTTTTTGAGTCAAAGTCTGAGGTTGGCAAGGGATTCTGGGTAATAAAACATGGAGAAAACTACGCAAGCCAGCTCACCCTGGATTGCCCTAGGTGTCTAGTTTTAAAAATTGTACAGGTTGGCTAGGTCTCTCTAAGTGCCGGCTGCGCTAGGGTCCAAAATCTATACCTACCTACTTTGGCAAAAAAGGGCAGTTGTCAGTGGAAAAATGCATGGTGCATTTTGGGCCCTTCCCTGACACGAGCGCTACGTCTACCCACACAAGTAGGTACCATTTATATTGGGAGACTTGGTGGATTCCGGAAGGGAGGAAGTTTGTGGAACCCTGCAGAATCCAGAACTTTCCATCACAGAAATGTGAGGTAAACGTGTTTTTTTAGTATACGTTTCAGGTTTGCAAGGTATTCTGGGTAATAAAACATAGTGAGAACTACACAAGTCAGCCCACTCAGGATAGTCATAGGTATCTAATTATCAAAAATGTACAGGTTGGCTAGGATTCCCTAGGTGCTGATTGTTTAGCCTTAATTGGGCTGGCTTATGATGTTAGAACACAGGACAGTGTGGCATTCTGCCACAGGTGGAACTCCCTGAGTTCTGCCCACCTCTAGTGAATACATCTTTACTGTGCTTCTGGATAACTGCAAATATTGCACAGCACATATTTTGCTATTACCTTCTTTCTGATGATAATGATGATGATGCAAATGTTAGTACTGATTGACAGCATGTACTGAGCATATATAGATATTTATAGATAGTTATATATTTACTGAAAAAACCAAAGGCTACAGGGTTGATATGGTCATACAAAACCATAGAAATTCAGCAGTTATAGTAACCTGAGCTAACTATAATGTATGCCCTTACAATGCACAACTTGTGACCTCACATATTACATCACTCATGATATGGTCAGTGACATCACTGATGACATCACTGATGACATCTCACATGGCATTACTGCTGACACCATCCAGGAATTATGAGTATTTTCTAAAAGTTTATGAGTGTTAAACATATATACTAAGGTACCACAAAAGTTACATTAGTATACTTTCTGTTCTACTAATGAGTGATTCCAATTTTTAACAAAGATTGAGTGACTGTGTGTATTTGTGTGTGACTGAGTGTTTGAGTGCCTTTATGGGTGTATACATGGTTGTGTGAGTAGCTGTGAGGTGACTTAGTAGGTATGTGAGAGCTGTATTGGTGAGTGACTGGCTGTGTCAGTGGCTGTATGGGTGAGTAAGTGGGTGTCTGAATGGCTGTATGAGTGAGTGACTGGGTGTGTATGTGGCTGTATGGGTGAGTGAGTGGCTGTTTGAGTGGGTGTTTGGTTAAATGAGTTGGTGTGTGAGTCTCTGTATTGAAGAATGATTATCTGTGTGAGTGGCTGTATGGGTGAGTGAGTGAATGTGTGAGTGCTTGTATGGATGTGTGAATGGTTATGTAAGTGGTTGTGTAAGTGAGTGCATGAGTGGTTGTATGGGTGAGTGAGTGGCTGTGTTGAGAGGCTGTATGGGTGAGTGAGTGGGTATGTGACTGTATAGGTGAATAAGTGGTTGTGTGATTAGCTGTATGTGTGTGGCAGTGTGACTGGCTGTATGGGTGAGTGTATTGAGTGGGTAGTTATGCGACTGGCCAAATGAGTGTCTGAGTGGGTGTGTGAGTGGCTATATGGATGAAGGAGTGGTTGTATGAATACTTGTATGGGTCTGTGAATGGGTATGTGAGTGGTTGTCTGGGTGCGTGAGTGGGTTTATGAGAGTTTGTATGGGGGTGTGAGTGGGGGTGCGAGTAGTACTGTGGATGATTTCATCATTGATATCATTTGAGATGTCATGAGTGATGCCACTGACCATGACATGAGTGATGTAATATGTGCGGTCATAAGCACTGTAATGCGTGGGTGTAAGTTATAGTTAGCTTAGGTAACTATAACTGCTGAGTTTCTGTGGTTTTGTATGCGTGATATTTAAGCCTAACTATAACGTCTATGTAACCATTGTTTTTTTCAGTGAATCTCTAGGTTTTTTTTAATTACTATTTCCTAACTATAATATGTCTATAACCTTTGGTTGTTTCAGTGAATTTCAAAGATTTCTCAAATTCCATTTATAAATTATTCTGCCTCTCTAATGTTTAAATATTTCAGTTAATTCATGGGGTTTATTTTTAATACTAAGAACATTACAATTTAAATTTATTTTTAATTTAGTTTGTATTGTGCTGTTGACATTCTTGTTTTATAAGTATCCTTTTTATATGTTTAGAAACATAGAAATTACATATGCAGTTAATGTAAAGTAAATGAAGTTTTTTTAATTTAATTACAGAACTTTAATTTTTTTTATATATTTTAGGGGCACCAAGGTACCTTTGTGGCTCCGCAAGCATAGACAGACACCTACTCTCCATTGTCATTAATGACATCAGTGAGAACATATTAACAAGTATATGTATCTACATCTTACTTCTTCTTTTTTTAATGTACCCATTTTACAAGTTTTGCGAATCTGCGAATTTACTGACCAGACACACAAATTCAATTGAATACACACCCAAACCTTGCCTTCTGATTGCATGCACTAAGACCCCACCCTTCCACATGGAAAACCACACCCAAAAGCAGTTGTTTCTCCATTAAAGTCTCTAGGAGGATTGAAAACCAGTGCTGCTCTGCTTTTAAATCAATGGCTAAAGCTACATCATCCGTCCAAAATGAGGATGCACAACCTGTGGAGGATGAGTAGGAAGGCACACCACCTTGCAGAAAAAAAAGTGATGTCTGGAAGAAGTTTACTATACTTTCTGGGCAAAAGAAGGTAACAGCAAAATATGTGCTGTGCAATATTTGCAGCAGGCAGTTATCCAGAAGTGCAGTAAAGATTTATTTACTAGAGGTGGGCAGAACTCAAGGAGTTCCACCTGCGGCAGAATGCCACCCTGTCCTTTGTTCTAATATCATAAGCCAGGCCGGTTAAGGCTAAACAACAGCAGTTACGTTTCAGTGTTAATTTCTTGGAAGATATGCAGAGTGTCCCTGGGCTTCTGAACATTGATGCAGTAGACGTGGTTAGTGCAGGCTTAAACAGCAGGTAATTGGGGAAGCTGCCATTTCTTTGCAGGATCCGTACCTCTTAAATATGCGTAAATTCAGAAAGTACCTGGTGATATATCTATTCATCATAGTTACCAGCAAGAATGGGCAGAGATCAGACTGCCCAAAACCAAAAGTTGTCTGCACACAGCGTTAATTACCGTTTGGGGGAGTTGAATCAGACACCTCTGAAAAGTGCATTCTCAAAAAAACACACAGAGGGAGAATGAGTGGTTCTGTCAGCCGGCAATCCCTGACACAATCATTTCCCATGCATAGATCCTGCAGCTTCCTAATGGCATTTCACACACAGAGGAGAGCAAGTTATCCCAGGGCGTCTCAGTGTTTGTGAGTTCACAAGTCCTGCACTTCAGCTGCGAGCCCACACGTGCTGACTTTGAGCTGCATGCTAACACTTGACTGCATTTCACAGGACATAAACAAGAAATTCATATAATTGCTGTAAGGGAAAGTACACTTCAGCCAGAATCTTACACTTTACAAGGCGTGAACAGCACAGAGTGGCAGCAAAAGATATTTCAACAAACAGGCTATCACGACAGTGACCCATGCTCCCGTCATCTTCCCATTTTCACTTTCCTGGCCCCACTTTCATCTCTCCTGCCCTTGGAGCTTTGAGGCAACTTTGCAGTGATTCAAAGCTCTACATAAACAACAACGAGAAGAAACGCTCTCAGCCACAAGGTTGTTGTAGAAAATTGGGGTACACACCACAAGTAGGATCCACTTAAAACTTTTCCACATAGAACAAATGGTCAACATTTTCTAGACAGAGTGGACCCAGCATATTGCTGACACTAGGCAGTGCGGGTTTAGCAAGGACTGCCCTGGTTTTTGTGTATTTATAAGAGCTGGCATTTTCTTAAAAAATTTCATAAATATTGCTTTTCTTTCCAAAAGTCAGGTTCCATTATCATTTTGAAAGGGATAATCAGCACTTACTTTTCAGTGTTTCTCGGAAGATCTACAGAGTGATCCTGGGCTTTTCTTCTTTCGGTTTCCCCATGACAAATATATGACTGCTCTATCAAGAACAGTTGGGAGGCAGCACACCATTTACACCTGGAAAAGGAAGTCTAGGTAATGCGCAAACCGTCCCTCTTCAAGAGTAGTGCAGTCATGCGGCAGCACACATGCATGCCCAGGAGCTTGGGAAAGCAAGTCTAGCTAATGCAAGAGGCCTCTCTGTGCCACTGCCACTGTTTGAGAACTACAGAAGCACATGATTGGGGAGTGCCGGTAAGCTCTGCCACATGGTGGAGGGTGGAGTTTTGCTTAACTCCGTGCTCCAAGCGAACTGTGGAGGCCCAAACCTCCACAAACACTGCCAGCAGCGCAGAGTTTGCCACCAACCCCTAGTATTCACATGGAACAAGTTCCATGTGGAAGCAACTAGAAACAATTCATGAAAGGGTCTACAACCAGATGATGTGAGGGAAAGCAGGTGCAGCAGGACAGTCGACCTCTACAGCAGCCTTGGAAAAACCATCATCAGCTGCAGTCATTACAATACCAGCTGTCTGCGAGGAATTGATTGACATGGTTATTCACTGCTTGAAATGCCACATGCTTGTTGCTGTAAAAACATCTTCTGCGGGTGCATTCTTGGATACAGTGAAAAAACATTGCTGTTATTTTTTTATTGTTTTTGCTGCTTCAAGTGAGTACATTATGTTTGTTGAAGAGTGAAGCCAGCTGCTTGTTTTCATTTCCCCATCCTTACTCTTTTTACAGCCCTGTACACTTTTCATTAACAAAAGAATAAAATAATTAGCATTATGTTAGAAAATCATTCTAGAAAAAACCAGGTTTTGTTAGAACTACCATCTACTCAAACACAGAGCTAACTCTGTGTTTTTAATGTGTCAGTGACTGTATCGGTGTGAGAGTGTATGTGTCAGTGTGTGCATGAGTGTTTGCCTGAGTGTGTTATTGGGTGCATTAGTGTTTCGCCTCATGTGGCAGTGCCTGCTTGGTGTATCCTGGCCGTGTCAGTGTCTGCATTAATGTATGCACAGGCATGTTAGTGTATGCATTAGTATCAATCTAAGTGTGTCACTTTATGCATCAGTATGTGTCTGTATGTGTTATTGGATGCATTAGAGTTAGATTAGGTGTGTCAGTGTCTGTATTAGTGTATGCCTGGAATATCAATGTCTGCTTTGGTGTGTGCCTGGGTGTGCCAGTGTATGCATCACTGTATGCCTGGGTGTCCTATTGGATGTATTAGAGTCACAACGGGTGTGTTGGTGTCTGCATTGCTGTATTCCTGGGTTTGTCAGTGTCAGCATTGGTAAGACCATGGGTGTGTCAGTGTGTACATCAGTACTTGCCTGGGTGTGTTACTGAATTCATTAGTATTTGGCTGGGTGTGTCAGTGTCTGCACTGCTGTTTGCCTGGGTGTGTCAGTATCTGCATTGTACGTCTCTTGGTGTCTCAGTGTATGCATCAGTGTGTGCCTGGGTGTTTTAATTGTTTGTGTCAGTGTGTGTCTGGGTGTGTTAGTGTATATGTTAGGGTGTGCCTGGGCGTTTTAGTGTATGCATCAGCATGTGCATGGGTGTGTCAGCATATGCATCAGTGTGAGCCTGGGTATGTCAGTGTATGCATCAGTGTGTGCCTTGGGCTGTAATGGGATGCATTGCTGTTTGGCTAGGTGTGCCTGTGTTTGCATTGCAAAATGCCTGGGTGTGTCAGTGTCTGCATTGGTATGTCTCTGGGTGTTTTAGTGAATGCAAGAATGTGCACCTGAGTGTGTTAGTGCATGTGTGAGTGTGTAACTGGGTGTGTCAGTATATGCATCAGTATGTGTCTAGGTGTATTAGCATGTGCATCAGTGTGAGCCTGGGCATGCCAGTGTATGCATCAGTGTGTGCCCGAGTGTGTTATTGGATGCATTACTGTTTGGCTGGATGTTTGCATTGCTGTATGCCTAGGTGCGTCAGTGTCTGTATTGGTATGTTCCTGGGTATGTCAGTGTATGTGTCAGTGTATGCCTGGGTGTCTTATTGGATGCATTACTGTTTGGATGGGTGTGTCAGTGTCTGCATTGCTGTATGCCTGGGTGTGGCAGTGTCTGCATTGATGTATGACTGGGTGTGCCAGTATGTGCCTTCACGTGTTAGTGTATGCATCAGTATGTGCCTGGGTGTGTTAGCAGACGCATCAGAGTGAGCCTGGGTATGGTAATGTATGCATCAGTGTGTTTGAGTATGTTATTGGATGCATTACTATTTGGCTGGGTGTGTCTGTGTCTGCATTGATGTATGTCTGGGTGTGTCAGTGTTGGTATTGGCATGTCCCTGTGTGTGTCAGTGTATGCTTCAGTGTATTCCGGGGTGTCTTATTGGATGCATTAATGTTTGGATGGGTGGGTACGTGTCTGCATTTCTGTGCACCTGGGTGTGACAGTGTCTGCATTGGTAAGTTTCAGGGTGTGTCAGTGTGGGCATCAGTGTGTGCCTGGGTGTGTTATTGGATGCATTTGTGTTTGTCTGGGTGTGTCAGTGTCTGCATTGCTGTATGCCTGGGTATGTCAGTGTCTGCATTGTAAGTCTCTGGGTGTGTCAGTGTATGCATCAGTGTGTGCCTGGGTGTTTCAGTGTTTACGTCAGTGTGTGCTGGGTGTGTTAGTGTATGGATTAGTGTGTCCCTGGGTGTCTTAGTGTATGCATCAGCATGTGCCTGGGTGTGTCGGCATATGCATCAGTGTGAGCTTGGGTATGTCAGTGTATGCATCAGTGTGTACCTGGGTCTGTAATTGAATGACTTACTGTTTGTCTAGGTGTGTCTGTGTCTGCATTGCTGTATGCCTGGGTGTGTCAGTGTCTGCTTTCTTATGTCCCTGGGTGTGTTGGTGTAGGCATCAGTGTGTGCCAGCACATGTCAGAGTATATGTCAGTGTGTGCCTGGGTGTGTTATTGGATGCATTACTGTTTGGCTGGGTGTGCTTGTGTCTGCATTGCTGTATGCCTGGGTGTGTCAGTGTATGTATTGGTATGTCCCTGGGTGTGTCAGTGTATGTGTCATTGTACGCCTGGGTGTCTTATTGGATGCATTAGTGTTAGGATGGGTGTGTCAGTGTCTGCATTGCTGTATGCCTTGGTGTGCCAGTGTCTGCATTGTTAAGTCACTTGGCGTCTCAGTGTGTGCATCCGCGTTTGTATTGGTGTTATTGGATGCATTAGTGATTGACTGGATGCATCAGTGTCTGTATTGGTAAGTCTCTGTGTGTCTCAGTGTGTGCATCAGTTTGTGCCTGGGTGCGTTAGTGCATGCATTAGTGTGTGCCTGGATGTGTTAATGTATGCATCAGTATGTGCCTGGGTGTGTGAGCATGCATCAGTGTGAGCCTGGGTGTGTCACTGTTGGTATTGGTATGTCCCTGGATGTGTCAGTGTATGTATCAGTGTGTGCCTGAGTTTGTCAGTGTATATGTCAGTGTTTGCATGGATGTGTTAGTATATACGTGAGTGTGTGCCTGCTTGTGTTAGTGTATGCATCAGTATATGCCTGGGTGTGTTAGCAGATGCATCAGTGTGAGCCTGGGTATGGCAATGAATGCATCAGTGTGTTTGACTGTGTTATTGGATGCATTACTGTTTGGTTGGGTGTGTCTGTGTCTGCATTGATGTATACCTGGGTGTGTCAGTGTTGGTATTGGCATGTCCCTGGGTGTGTCAGTGTATGCCTCAGTGTATTCCGGGGTGTCTTATTGGATGCATTTAAGTTTGGATGGGTGGGTACGTGTCTGCATTTCTGTGCGCCTGGGTGTGACAGTGTTTGCATTGGTAAGTTTCCAGGTGTGTCAGTGTGGGCATCAGTGTGTGCCTGGGAGTGGTATTGGATGCATTTGTGTTTGGCTGGGTGTGTCAGTGTCTGAATTGCTGTATGCCTGGGTGTGTCAGTGTCTGCATAGTAAGTCTCTAGGTGTGTGAGTGTATGCATCAGTGTGTGCCTGGGTGTTTCAGTGTTTGCGTCAGTGTGTGCTGTGTGTGTTAGTGTATGCATTAGTGTGTGCCTGTGTGTGTTAGTGTATGCATCAGCATGTGCCTGGGTGTGTCGGCATATGCATCAGAGTGAGCTTGGGTATGTCGGTGTATGCATCAGTGTGTGCCTGGGTCTGTAATTGAATGAATTACTGTTTGTCTAGGTGTGTCTGTGTCTGCATTGCTGTATGCCTTGGTGTGTCAGTGTCTGCTTTGGTATGTCCCTGGGTGTGTTGGTGTATGCATCAGTGTGTGTCAACACATGTCAGAGTATATGTCAGTGTGTGCCTGGGTGTGTTATTGGATGCATTACTGTTTGGCTGGGTGTGCTTGTGTCTGCGTTGCTGTGTGCCTGGGTGTGTCAGTGTCTGTATTGGTATGTCCCTGGGTGTGTCAGTGTATGTGTCATTGTATGCCTGGGTGTCTATTGGATGCATTAGTGTTAGGATGTGTGTGTCAGTGTCTGCATTGCTGTATGCCTGGGTGTATCAGAGTCTGAATTGTTGAGTCGCTGGGCGTCTCAGAGTGTGCATCAGCATTTGTCCGGGTGTTATTGGATGCATTAGTAATTGACTGGGTACATCAGTGTCTGTATTGGTAAGTCTCTGTGTGTCTCAGTGTGCACATCAGTGTGTGCCTGGGTGCGTTAGTGCATGCACTAGTGGGTGCCTGGATGTGATAATGTATGCATCAGTATGTGCCTGGGTGTGTGAGCATGCATCAGTGTGAGCCTGGGTGTGTCACTGTTGGTATTGGTATGTCCCTGGGTGTGTCAGTGTATGCATCAGTGTGTGTCTGAGTTTGTCAGTGTATATGTCAGTGTTTGCATGGATGTGTTAGTATATACGTGAGTGTGTGCCTGCTTGTGTTAATGTATGCATCAGTATATGCCTGGGTGTGTTAGCAGATGCATCAGTGTGAGCCTGGGTATGGCACTGTATGCATCAGTGTGTTTGAGTGTGTTATTGGATGCATTACTGTTTGGCTGGGTGTGTCTGTGTCTGCATTCATGTATGCTTGGGTGTGTCAGTGTTGTTATTGGCATGTCCCTGGGTGTGTCAGTGTGTGCATCAGTGTATGCCGGGGTGTCTTATTGGATGCATTAATGTTTGGATGGGTGGGTCCATGTATGCATTTCTGTACGCCTGGGTGTGTCAGTGTCTGCATTGGTAAGTTTCTGGGTGTGTCAGTGTGGGCATCAGTGTGTGCCTGGGTGTGTTATTGGATGCATTTGTGTTTGGCTGGGTGTGTCAGTGTCTACATTGCTGTATGCCTGGGTGTGTCAGTGTCTGCATTGGTAAGTCTCAGGGTGTCTAAGGGAGTGCATTAGTGTGTGGGTATGTTATTGGATGCCCTAGTGTTTAACTGGCTGTCTCACTGTCTGCGTTGTGTTTTGCCTGACTGTGTGAGTATCTGAATCGGTAAGTCTCTGGATGTGTCAGTGTGTGCCAGGGTGCATTATTGGATACATTAGTGTTTGGCCGGATGTGTCTGTACCTGTATTAGTGTGTAGTTGGGTATGTCAGTGACTGTATCGATGTGCGACTGGGTGTGTCAGTGGCTATATCAGTGTGAGCCTATGTGTGTGAGTACCGCTATCTGTGTGTAGCTGGATGTGTGAGTTGCTGTACTGATGTATGCCTAGGTGTGTTAGTAGCCATAACAATCTGTCCTTGGGTATGCATTGTCAGAATCTGAAGTTATGGAACAACACTACAAGAACTTATTAGTAAAGTACATTACCCCAATACATTGTGCCTTTGATCTGCATAAAAAGAATAAAAACTGAAATATTTATTAGTTTTGCAATTAATAGAATTACTAAAGTAACTTACATTTTCAACAATGCATAAAGACATAATTAGAACAAATAGCTAGATATTTCTCTTACTGTAAAGGTATGCATCAATATAAATAAATAAGCATTCAACATTGGGCAGTGGGGACAAAACAATCATAAAGATTGTAGAAAATAACTAGCTCATTGAAATTAAGGAACAAATAAACGTAACACAACTTATTTAACTATTTAGAAATACGGTTTTGCACAACCACGTTAAACACATGCCAGTATATCTTTACACCATCAAGCACAAAAGAAAGTGATGTCTGCAAGCATTTTAGAAAACCTTTAGGGGAAAAGATTACAGCTAAATATTTGCATTGTAATATTTACGGACTACAGTTACCCAGCAGCACTGACAAGAAGTATTCACATGGAACAAGCTCCTAATGGAAGCATTTAAAAACAATTCATGAAAGGGCTTGACGCAGGAGATACTAGGTGCAGCAGAATCTGCGTGCAACCATCTTTTTATTGCAAAACTTGCCTAATCTCCTGGCGAATGGATCTATGCCTTGCCAACATCCCAGAAAACGATCCAAATATCCAGCAGGTAATGGAGTATCTTGAAAACCATTCACTTGATTGTTCGGGCAGTGGAGCAATGGCGGATGCAACGCAAAAAGGTATCCTGGCGGAATGGGATTTCTGCGCAGCCGCGAAAGTTCTCCTGCAACGTGCGACCTTTGACAACGTCGCAGAATGCCTGCCAATTCAAATTGCCGCTCCAACATTCGAGGAACATTACTGTCCCTTCGAGGATATGAATTGAATCGCTTCGCTTGTCTCACACAATGGCAACAATCGCCTCTTGGAACATTACGCATCTCAAGCCAAAGAAGAACTTCCGGACTGCAATCTCCATTCCTAATCTTTTTGCCCTTTTTTCCCCTTACTCGCTTCAACAGAATCACAAAATGGCTGCCAACACTTCCTAGTTGCAACTGCTCGCAGCCAATAAGCAGCAAGCTCGTGCTTGTAACGCCTCAGCTAATCAGATGGCAGAATTCCCAAATATCAATATCTGGAAAGTTCGATATTTCTCCAAAACTACTGAACAGATTTACACCAAATAAACAAAAGTGTGCTTTCTACACCAAGCCTCTTCTCCCTGCCAAATTTGGGGTAATTTCGTTCACCCGTTCAAAATGTAGCCTGGTCATCAGTGTTGTCATTTGAGATGTCATCAGTGATGTCATCAGTGATGTCACTGACCATGTCATGAATGATGTAATATGTGACGTCATCAGCAGTGCATTGCGGGTGCGCGAGTTATAGTTAGCTGAACTAACTATAACAGGGGAATTTCTATGGTTCTGTATGAGGGAAATGTCAAACCAACTATAACATGTCTAAAACCTATGTTTTTTTTGGTGAATTTCTAAGGTTTTTTAAATGCTAATTTCTAACTATAACGTGTCTGAAACCTATGGTTTTTTCTGTGAATTTCTTAGGTTTTTTAAATGCTAATTTCTAACTATAACATGTCTGAAACCTATGTTTTTTTCAGTGAATTTATAAGTTTTTTTAAATGCTGTGACCTGCCACACATGCAGAGGCTCATGGAGGACATGCTGCGTATGGAAGCGTAAAGGATGGCGCTCACCACTGAACATTAAATGTAGCTGTGATCTACCATGCCCTTCAGATCCTCATCATGGCATTGCTGCCACAAGGCATGGTGCAGATGAATGCTGCTGCCCCCACACCCTTCACATCTCTGCCCCATGGTGTGTTAGTGCCTCACAGTGCAGCAGGCATATCCACTGTGTCCCCTAAAATATCAGTGGCACACAGTGTGGCAGACAGTCCATCACCGTCCACTGATGTGTCAGTGGCACACAGTGTGGAAAACAATCCACACAGTCCCACAGCTGGTACAGAAAAATCCACAGGTGGGGCAGTGCACACATACGAGGACGAGGACATGGATGGGTTTGAGATCAGAAGAAGGCACTACCATTCATTTCCACCACCCGGCCTGTTTATCCTTGGTGCCACACATGGCCCCACAACCTTCCATTGTCCCATGTTACACTCTGATGCACTCACCTTGGTCCGCGACATGGCCTGCCATATCCTCTTCAATGACCAATGGCACAGTGACCTCACTGGGGTTGGTACCCTTCCAGTTCCACGCTACCTGTCATCCCCGGATAGACTCTGGTTCGCCCTCCACGAGCCCATATTGTGAAGTGTTCTTGTCCTGTCCCTCTACCTCTCCAGCTGCTAAACTCCACAGGATGTGCAATAAAGATCCAGTGATGCACTGCTGTGTTATGTCTTTCCTAATTTATGTATGAATATGTGGAAGACTGTAGACACAGTGATTCACTTTACGTCAATGATGCTCATTTAATGGGATGCCAGTCACAGTATGCTACATAGCCTATTGTGTTTCTGGCGCCGTAAACACTACAATGGGGACACACGCATTAGTTGCTTCCTTGTCCAGACATGTACTAAACCACACCCAGAGCCCCAGAGTCATTGTGGCTATCCCTGCCCTGTTCCGTCGTATGCCACTCCATGCCACTCCGATTACATTCCGACGTTGGCCCCACATACCTACCTGTCGCAGGCATACTCGCTGTTGGTGTGCAGGTCAGGGGTCTAGTTGTCAACATGTCACGGCCACTCCCTGACGGCAAGTTTGCACACACACCACACCCATCCGGCACATGCATCACAGGCCATGTGACCACGCAAATATAATGGATCGACCACGTCACATCCTTTATTGCCGGTGGTGACTGGATGGCGGACACTCCACGGGTCTGAATCATAAAGAGTCCATGAAAAGTTGTGCAGAGGGTTAGTCGCACCCTGAGCTGTATGGCCGTCATGGGCCTACCACCACGTGGCGCGGACTTGAGTTGCGCAGGGTTAGTCCCACCTGAAGATGATGTGGCTGTCAGGGGCCTACTACCACGTGGCACGGACTTGAGTTGCACAGGGTTAGTGTCACCTGAAGCTGATGTGGCCGTCAGGGGCCTACCACCATGTAGCGTGGAATTGAGTTGCACAGGGTTAGTCACACCCTAAGTTGTATGGTCGTCAGCGGCCTACAACCACGTTGCACTGACTTGCACTGCACAGGGTTAGTGGCACCAGAAGCTGATGTGGTCTCTGCCATTGATGACTCAGGACTCAGCAACACGTGTGGGATCTGCTGGGCTGCGGAGCGGGTCCACATAATGTGCACCAAGCAATGGTGGCGGGATCGGGCCCTGGAGCTTTCACGGGCACGTGGAGTGCCCACTGGTAGAAACTCCAGTGGCAGCAGGTAATTATTTGGTCATGGATGCGCAGGGGCTGCGGCGTCTCTCTCTCTCTCTCTCTCTCTCACTTCCCTCTCTTCACTCTCTCTCTCACACTCTTCCTTCCTTTCCTTCTATCTCTCTCACTCTCTCTTCCCTTCTCCCTTTCTCACTCCCTTCCTTTCCTTCCCTCTCTTTTGCTCTCTGGCTTTGTTTTCCTTCTCTGTGTCTCACTCCTTTGATATGAGCATTACACACGTCCTTATTTTGTGCTTTATTTTCCAGGCTGTGTCGTCAACATTGACGGACCCGACAGGAGTCTTCCGCCTTGTTGTTTTGTGTTGAGTTTGTTAAATTTCAATAAAGTTTTTGGTTGTTGCTTAAGTGCTGTGTGACTCTTTCTCGTTCTTATTACTGTTATTTGGTGGAGTCCACCATGGTGTTAAATTTTGGGGCAGTTATCGCGGGAATATTGGTGATGTCTGCAGTTTGCACCAGCTTCTGAACAGTGTGTTAGATTTATCTCAACTTTAGTCGCATTAAAGTGCTGATAATGAGATGCAGAGTAGGCGTTCCCGTGCAACAACACACGAGGTGCACCTTTGCCATTTATTCTACATACTAAAATCCTGTATTGAATTGCACTGTGGTAGTGGGTGCATTTACAGTGTACACACAATATCAGTGAAGAAATCTCATTGCATTTATATTGATTGTGAATAGTGGGTCAGGTGCTAGATCTTGACGTGATACACTGCTCAGTTCGTTTAT
The DNA here is from genome assembly GCF_964204655.1 of Triturus cristatus. Classification (NCBI taxonomy): domain Eukaryota; kingdom Metazoa; phylum Chordata; class Amphibia; order Caudata; family Salamandridae; genus Triturus; species Triturus cristatus. Next base: position 632,194,133 of record NC_140589.1, on the reverse strand, counting down.
TTTTCTGTACACGTAAAAACCACATCACAACTTTCACAATGAAAGGCAAAAACTGCGATGCGAAACAAATTCCGGCAAAAAGCTGCGTTAGCACCAGAGATTTTACATCTGCTTTCTGCTGGTGTTAAGCAGGATGACTACCTGCAGCATGAAAGGGAACACAGCCAAGAGCCACACCGGAACACCCACAGGTGCCATAGAGTCTATGAGCATGATACACGGATACCCATGGGGGCCACAACACTCATCGCAACAACCCCAGGACCGCCAACGCCCCCGAACCCGCATCTGAGCAAGTGTGTCCGTGTGTTCATTGTGGGCACGGGCCCTGCAACATCACAGTGTGCTGTATTCAGCAGACGTTACCATGTCACCTCAGCATTTGCAGTGAGCCTACACATTCAACTACGCACGCATCCTCCTGCATGCACAAGCGGCATGTGCTGGTCCGGCGTACACAAGTCAGCGCAGGGGTGTGCCTATCCGGCAAGGGGAACGGGGTGTCTCAGTCATGTCTGTGTGCAGGAAGTGCGGTAAGTGTGTCTCTGTGTTCTAGTGTGGCCGCCACAAGGGCCGCAGCAGTCGATGTTGTAAAGGGCAGTGTCACGGTGTGGTTGGAATGCCGCAGGACATACGAGAATAGGCATTACAATGGTGTGCCATAGGAGTGCACGGGATACTACAGCGCAGCGCCCAAAAGTGTGGGGGCTCGTGGGAGAGAGGAGCAGCTGTTTGGCAATGTAATACACAGTGAACCCGCCCATGTGCCATGTGCTGGGCATCTCATCCATGATGACCAGGGTCGCAGACATCCCACAACACCCACGACCGGCCTCTGTACACATCCTGTATGAATGCAGCTGGAGAAGTTACTGTAGGGATGAAAGGTTATTTGGCTGAGCTATCTTGTGCTAGCTCATCTGCTGCTCCAAGAAGGAACTAGGAAGTGGCTAGTCCCCCCTGACAGATATGATAATATTTGCATCCGTCTCCCACACCACGCGCTGCCCGATTTGAGAACAACGAGTACACATCCCACACTCAAAAGTCCTTCGTCATAGTTAGCATGCGTGAAATGCCCTTCACACGTACTCCCACCACACCCCTGCCCTCCACCCACGGCTCATTGCACCAAGCTGTGCCATTTCATCCACAAGACTGGCACACGGCAAGCCAGTGCAGCTACAAGCAGAGCCACTGACACAATGGCAGGGCATCCCGAACACATGGTCGACCATTCACATCCACCTATACCTTGCACGTCTGCTGCATGTGCTGTGTGCACTGCCTTTGGCAGTGCTGCAGATCACTTACCGGCTGAGCTTCCGCATTGCGGACGTCACCTGCATTCAACCTATGTTCCAATGTCGCACGTGCCTCTCCAAGTGGTGCATGGATGTGTGCCTCTCCAATGTGTGGGTAGCTGACATGGATTACGACGGATGTGTGCACCCCCTGTTGGCCCTTGACCATGAGTGTTCTGCTGATGCCCGTTTATGGCATGCATGGATGTTTGGCATGCATGTTGGGAACTGGGCCTGGGAGATTGCATGTGTAGTAGTATGCAGTGAGCAAATTGACCCACTCCCCAATTCTGCTTTGGTGCACATTAGTACAGTGGTTGGAGTCAGCACATCTGTCCCAGTCAGCTGGTGGATTACATCGACGACATGTCAAATATTGTGGCCAACCATCACTCATTAGAGATAGTGGCTTACGCAGCTGCACTCGCGGTCACGGACGAGTGACAAGGTACCTGCAACCACGACTCGATGTGCCACAATGCATGTGTCCCGCCGCATCATTGCACATTGTGCATCTGGTCATATGTCCCAACTCCCAAGACGACAGTGGACATGGCTGCATTGGCGTCGACTCATGTCCGAGGTGCGGACAACCAATGCTGCTTGACACTGACGTGTGTTGGTGATGGACTACCCCGAGGTGAACATGGACGTTTTCCTACGTTCCTTATTCAGGCATGCTGCTGCATTTCGTGGCACTACTCATGACACACACTTTTTTCTTATAAAGGGTGCACATTTTCACTTGTCTCCAAATGTGTTGTGTCTTCATTTGTATGCCAATGTGTGTGTCACGGACTCTCTGGCTGTCTGCCATATGTAAATTGCTACCCCATACGGACTGTGGGTTTGTACTTATGAGTTCTCATGTGCCTGTTTTGTACTGACGCTTTTGGAAGTTAATCCGCCACAGGCGAGTGCATTTGTGTCCTGTGTTCGATTGTGTGAATGTTTGTGTTTGGACAACATTGTGTTGGATGTTGGTGTGCTCGCTTCCTATGTGTGTGTGCTGCATTGTGTGTGAGATGTCCCTTCACATGAGGTTCTCTTCACCCTTCTCTCTTTCAGGCACTGTGGTTTTAACTTCTGTGCTTGTTCAGTGGTGTGATGTTTGCGGGTTGTGTGACTTGTGCTCCTTGTTGGTGTGTTTCATTTTGGCCCTGGTTTGTCTGTAGTTGTGCTGTACTTAATTGTGCATGTGTGCCATTGTGCCCAGCTCCCACTGTCCCCCCACTCCCTGCTTGTTCCTCTTTCTGGTGCTGTTGTGTCTGAAATGTTGTTGTTCCACACGTAAATACATGTAAAGAACAAATTAGAATAGTTCCTTGATTCTTTTAGATTGCAAAACTTCTCTCTATTGGTTATTTTTGAATTTTCCATATAAACAGTTTTTTTAATATTCAAGGACACATAGAAGTGAGAAGTGCAACGTATTCTATCAACACACTTTCTAGAACATTCTACAACACGTGCAGGTTAAAAGTTCATCAATTATTTCAAACCTAACGATATTTTTTTGCAACATTTCCTCGAACATTTAAAAGCACGTGCAGGTTAAAAGTTCACAATTGTTTTAAGTTTGAACAGTGCCTTCCAAATGCAAGTAGCAGGTGTGGTTGAGTTGAGCAAATTTTATCCTATGATATGTACTCCACGTTTAAACTGCTTTTTCTCAACCAATCACAAAGATGCTTTCCCACAAAACGAATGTGCACCCTACTTTTAAAAAACAATGCTTTTCATCTCCCAATCAGTTATCGTTTTGTATGGGGAAAAAAGTAGTTCCCCATCTTTAAACATATCTCTTATTCTACGAACGGAATGCATGAGCTACAGACATTTATCCATAACTCCCAGCCATACCTTCAAAATGCTGGTGTGGATCGTGGGACATAGCTATGTTTTCTGGTGCAAGAGGTATGCCGAACAGAGACGTCTTGATCTAGACCTAGGTTTACAAAATGTGGACATTAAATGGTTTGCACAGAGAGGATTGAAGTGGCACCAATTGTTGCCTTTGACTAAAACCTGTTTGCTTCTCCAACACCCTGACCTCATGATTGTGCACTGTGGTGGAAATGAACTAGGCACATTGACTGGCATAGGTTTGGAAATGCTTATGAGGGACACCTTTAGACAACTGATGTTGCTTTTCCCTCAAACTGTCTTTGTATATTCCAATAAATGTCAAAGACAGAAGTAGAAATGGTCAAACCAATTTTGTCCTCTGATTGAAAAATCTAGGAAGAATGTTAACAAAGCTGTGTCTGCATACCTCAGAGTCCATAGAATGAGGTCCATCTACAACAACAACTTACGTTTTGATGTGACTCATATCTAGAGAAGTGATGGAGTACACTTCACAGATCAGGGAAATTGAGTTTTTCTGAATAACCTGAAGCTGTGCATCCCCACTTATATGTAGCTGCAACTAATAAACACAAGGGCTCTTTTTAGAGCCGCCTTATAATCCCAATATCGGTTCGCAGACTGACAGCTGCGATCCGGCTACAACAGGGAGACCTGCGGGCCGTCGGGCAGGCTCGCAGAGGGAGAGCTGCGGCCCATGGGCTCGCCTCGCACAAGGAGAGCTATGGGCCGTCCGCTCGCAAACCCCACAGCAGCGTGCTGGCTCGCAGAGGGAGAGCTCGGGTCTAACTTGCAAAGGGACAGTAATGGGCCAACTACCCTGATGGCAGAGACACACCTATGACCTAACGGACTGGCTTGCACATGTACAGCTACGGACCCGACGGCTCGCAGATGCACAGCTGGGAGCCGACGGACTGGTACTGTTTTATGGTTTAGGATACTACAGAGGTGTTTGTGTACTGTAGTGGATTGTGCTGCGGGTAGTGTTTTAGGATTTAGAGTAGTGCAGTGTGTTTGTGTAGTGTTTGAAGGTTCGTGCTGGAAATAGTGTTTTAGGATTTAGGGTAGTGCAGTGGTGTTTTGGTAGTGTAGCGGATCGTGCCGACAGACTGACTCACAGAGCTCCAAGCCGACGCACTGGCTAGTAAAGGCAGAGCCACGACCTGCTGATGTAGGGAGAGGCAGCGTGAAAAGGGTATCTCACACACACAGATACCAGTGGTAAAACTACAAACCCGATGGCTTCTACACGGACAGATGTGAGCTGATGCACTGAATCACAAAATGGCTGCCAACACTTCCTGGTTTCAACAGTTCACAGCCAATCAGCCGCAAGCTTGTGCTCGTAACTCCTCAGCCAATCAGATGTCAGAATTTTCAAATGTCAGTATCTGTAAAATTTGATATTTCCCAAAAACTACTGAACAGATTTACACCACTTAAACAAAAGTGTGCTTTCTGAACCATCACCTTTCTCCCTGCTAAATTTGGCATAATTCCGTTCAGCAGTTTCACCTGTAGTGTTCTCTAAAGTTTTGTATGGAAATTGCATGGAGAAAACAGGTTTTGCGACCCCCTTTGTTCTCAACCCCCTCTACACCAATAATCCCCAAACTTTCAATATAGGAGCTGATCAAAAAGGAGAAACTTTTGGGATAATTTTGCAAACCTACGTCAAATGACGCCAAAGTTATAAGCACATGCAGGGCTCCAAGAGGGGGGCCGCGCAACAATCCTCCCAACATGACTGAAGCCCGGAGCTGTGGGGACCACAGCGGGCCCCCACAGCCCCATCAAGCCCCACTATTATTTTTTAACAAATGCTCCCGGGACCTACCCACCCGGGGACCTCATTAAAGTAAAATGCGGGAACCCGCGACCCCAGCCCCAATTGCGCCAAATTTCTTTTTACATTAAAATGCATTTTTTGGCCCTGGAGGTCCTTTTGGGGCCCCCTCAGCACACCTAGGGGGTCAGTGTGTTTCTACACTGCCCCCTTCTCTTGTTTTATATCTTTGTTTCTCTGTTTTCTGGAGACCCGCTTCTACCGAGTCACAAGATGACTGCCAACACTTCCTGGTTTGGAGTGTTGGCAGCCAATCACAGTGAAGCTAGTGCAGGGCACTTAGGCTCTGCCCAGATATCAAAACTTTTATTTTTCTAATTTCTCTGCAACTTCTGAACGGATTTACACCATTTAAATAAAGGTTGCTTTCTGACCCATGCACTACCTTTGTGCCAAATTTGGGGTAATTGCGTTCAGTAGTTTCAGCTGTAGCCTTGCACAAAGTTTCCTATGGGAAAATGATTTTTTGACTCTTATTTTTTGAATTTCTCAAAAACGACTGAACGGATTTATACCATTTTAAAAAAAGGTCGCTTTCTGAACCAAGCTCTACCTATTTCCGCTCAGCAGTTCGGGCTGTGACTCGTCACAAAATTTCCTAAGGAAATTAACATGGGGAAAATGAGTTTTGGGAGCCCCCTTTTTTCTCAGCCCCCGCTTGACGAATCACCCCCAAACTTTCAGGATAGGAGCTGACCTGGATAGAACATTTTTGTGAAGAATTTCAGAAAGATTCGTCAAACAACGCCAAAGTTATTAGCAAATCAAAAAATGCTTTTCCTATGGAAGCTAGGTTCTAACTATAGCTACCTACTGGCGACCTCCAGTAGGTTATATATATATATATATATATATATATATATATATATATATATATATATATTGGTTCCAAACTCGCTTCTGCAACCCACTACCTCCTGAACGCAAGGCGCGTCGGCGCTAACGGACCTCCGAAGCCCGGTCCAACAATATGATTCGATTTCCAGAAAATAGAATGTCGACGCCGTGTCGTTTGGAAAGTTGTTTTAATGTCAGCTGAAAAGAGTCAGACGCGTTTCGCCTGCCCAGCAGGCTTGTTCACCAACAACTCCAATAAAGTTTTTACCACCATTTAAGCTTTTGCATACATTCCGTGTCACATGATAAACTACAACAATGAAAAGTGAAGACATACTCGTAGTGCTTTGGTTATAGCATATGCCAATCTCATTTGCGCTATTTCATATGAGGTTCAGACATTATTATATAGTTGGATATAACTAATAGACACTTTTGGTAACATTCAAAATGGCCTATTTCATTACTTTGACATTGATCATTATTTACAATAATTAATATCTCTAGTGAGATCAATCACTGCGCTCGTGTCACAGAATCCAATGACAATCTTGTTTACGCTTTTACATATGAGGATCAGATATTATTGAATAGCTGGATATCAAATTATTAACAACAATGGATACTTTTGGTAACATTCAAAATGGCCTATTTCATTGCCATGACGATAGTCATTGTTTACACTCATTAATATCTCTAGTGAGACTAATCACTGTGCTTGTGTCACAGAGGCCAAATCAATATTTTATCTCGGTCCAAATGCATCCATGTTTTTTGACATGTAACGTCCCAGTGGGCTTTCATATAATTTATCCAAATCCATTCCTATTCTTATTACATCATATATACTACCACGCCTGTGCGCAAAAGATCTCTCATTGTCTTTTCATTGTCCTAGGTATATGCTATTGTGTGTCATGTTGCATCATACCGGGTTGTCTTCACTTTTTTAAGTGTACGTGAAAAATGAATAACAAAACACAGAAAAAATTAAAAATGATTAAAAAAGAATATTCTTGGATCATGAGGATGATTCATAGATACGTATACAGGTCTTCTTCCATATTTAACCCCATAGGGGTCTTCGTATTAAGCCTGATAATGTAGCTTGATTCCAGTCTCCGTAGGGTTTTCTGCCGAGCACCCCCTCTAATGTTGACTGGTACAGCGTCTATGACAAAATATGACAAACCACTCACATCTTTGTTGTGGATTTGGTTGAAATGACGGGCAACCGAATATGATTGGTCCGCATTCTTTATAGCTCGCAGGTGTTGCAACACCCGCTTATGCACTTGTAGGATTGTGCTGCCTACGTATCTCAGGCCACAAGGGCACTGAAGCACGTAGACAGCAAACTCCGTTTTGCATGAAAACTGTCCCTTGATTTTTTGTTCCTTCTTTGTAAAGCCAGATACATAGCTGTTGGTATTTTTCCCAAAAGTACAGGCCTTACACTTCGTGCATCTGATAAACCCATCTTTCCTGGTTAACCATGTACTCTTAACCTTAGGTATTCTGTCAGTTGGTAGCATATTGCTTACCAATGCTTGTTTTAACGAACGTCCCTTTCTAAAAGTGATGAGAGGTTTTCTTTGAACACACTTTTTTAGAATTGGATCACTCCAAATGATGTGCCAATGTTTTTGTAGAATGAGACGTAAATCTTTATGCTGGTTGTTAAACGTAGTAATCATTCTACACTGGGAATTCCCCATTTTATTCTTACCCTCCTTTTTACTCGAATTGAAGAGTAATTCTTCTCTTGACTGTTTTGTCGCTCTATACACAGATGTTGCGATGCATTCCTCTGAGTATCCTCTGGCAGAAAATCTGTTTTTGAGACATTCAATTTCCGCCTCCAGATCTTCCTTCATATATATATATATATATATATCACAAAAAAAACTCTTTCTGAGTAATGTTCTAATGTTCTAACCTTTTTGCTAAATGTGGTGTAATTTAATTCAGCTACTTTTTCTGTATTAGAGAGCAAAGTTTCCTATGAGAATTAACATACTTTTGGAACCCCACTTTTTTCTTGGTCCCTGTTTGACAGATCAGCTCAAAGGTTTTCATGAGGAAGCCAATGTGTTTGACTATTTTCCTGGAAAGGTTCTGTGAAGATTTGTTGATTGGTGTGAAAATTATCAGTGAAACAACAACACTCTTCCGCTGTGTGGCAACCGCTGCTGTGTTGTAAAAAACATACATTATTATATGTGATCAAGACCGGGGAGACCTGGTCAAAACGCGTCATGCAGTGGATGTCATTGAAAAAATAAAGCACTAAATCCACCAAGCTGATTGTGGTCCGTACCTGTTTATTCCGCCCGTGAGGGGAATTGGATTCTGGCAACAGGAGGTGTTTGCTCATATATATATATATATCTATATATATATATATATAATCTCCAACTGTCTCCTACCGAAGTTCAAGCCCTTTGAGGGGTGGCGCGAAGCCGGTGGAGAAAACCGGTAATCCAATATTCCACAAAACGGAGTTCCATTCGCGCTCGTGTACCAAAAACACCAAATTTACCAAAGTAAAGTAACCATGAGGGGGTTTATTAACTCCATAAACCCGCCGTGACGCGTTTCACCCGTAGAACGGGCTTGTGAACAAGCCCGTTCTACGGGTGAAACAGAGTGTACCCTGTAGCCAGGCATTTTTTTGACCAGCATTTTCAAGATGAAACCAAGATGCGTATGGTGGTAATTGATTCTGTTGACTTGGGAATAAGAGGAGGTAACAGGGAACTATTGTTGAGGAAATTAGAATCCCGCTACATTGTGGATTTTGAAAGCCTCGCACCTAAAGGCCTAAATATGAGCGAGGAATTAGCCGTACATCCGCATGAATAAAAGAAGAATGATGGTTTGTTCAAGCTGTTTGAGACTCATTTTAAATTTTATATTTGTTTGTATTTCAGACGGTGTCACATGAACATTGAGGAAGGAAATCATATTCAATGTAACGATTATATGTATCAATTGTCTAGGATCTGTATGTATTAATTAGGGCTCAAATCCAGCAACATGTTTTGTTCAGATCGGACCGTGAGGGGCCAGACAGTATGCCTTTAAGCCCACTTGGGCATTACAGGAGTATGCAACTTTATTGAACTGACAAAGGGAGGTATTCCTATCTGTGGGCCTTTTTATTTGGACACATGATGGGTTCTAACGATATGCGTGAATGGAAGTCCCGTTTTTACCTATTATAGGGAGGCACAGAGGTTTCTATTATGATTTGTGTATTTCCGCAATATGTTAGCAGGGACTGTGTGTTCACGCCCACTTGGGTCATTGGAATGTACACAAGAATGAAATTTACGCTATCGCTAAAGTATTTTTGACACACTCACCTTGGCCCTACAATGGTATATATTTAGACTATTTAGGTTACAATACTGCACGGGCATACAATTACATGATAGCTGTGACAAGCAGTTACTAGCCTTGTGATATGTAACCCGATAATGAAATACTGAGTGGGCAATTATTGTGTGTTCACGCCCACTTGGGCGACATTATGTACAACTTTCTGTAATTGCCACTATAATGAAGCATTTCATTTCTTTTGATTTTATTATACATTGGCCTGATATTGTGTTATGTACGATACTATTCAAGTGGAATAACTGTATTGAGACAACCTTACAAGATGGCCGCTTAAGTAACACCTAGCCTGATGTTATGTGAAAGTCCGTCTTTTAATGAACTTATGTATTTAAACATGGTGGTTTGTTGCATTTTCGAGCGTGACCAAGCCGTAAAGGTGAAACGCGTCGTTTTGCACTTGGATATTAAAGAATCTGCATGCAACTTTGGAGTCCGAGTTTATTTTCGTAACGACGAGAGTAGGTGCTTTTCATATATATATATATATATATATATATATATATATATATATATATATATATATATATATATATTTATTCACTGAAAAAACCATAGGTTTCACACACGTTATAATTAGGAATTAGCATTTAAAAAACCTTGCAAATTCACTTAAAAAACCATAGGTTTCACACATGTTATAGTTAGGTGGATATTTCACTCGTAAAAAACCAATGAAATTCCCCCGTTATAGTTAGTTCAGATAACTATAACTCGCGCGACCGCAGTCCACTGCTGATGACGTCACATATTACATCACTCATGACATGGTCAGTGGCATCACTCATGACATCACTGATGACATCATCCTTGTGATAGAGTGGCGGCCGCGCAAGTTATAGTTATCTGAAACCTCATGGGACTCATCAAGGGTGCTCTCAAACTGACATGGGAGTACTGTACATGTCCTGGGTTGTTGACATTAAGTTGTGGAGACATCATACTGTATTTATAATCCTAATCGTAAACAAAACTTTTGCTCTGATTCAGAAGGAATGTGGTGCCTGCTGTCCCCATTTGTGTGATGTTCTGCTTGTATAAGACACCTAGACCCATGCACTGGCATCCCAATGTGCATGTTCAGTTTGTTATGTGTAGCGTGCATGGCAGCAGTACTCCCAGTAGAAGAGATTGCTGAAACCGGTGGGATCTATTTTGGATTGTCCCTGATTGTACATGACACAAGATGGAGGCTTTGGTACAACCTACCCAGAATGTTGAAGTTTACTGACTGCATTTCTTTATGGAGGGTGTAAACCTAGACACTGATGTGTGGAAGGATGGACTCAGGGCTGCTTTTAAAACTTCTATGATGACCTTTTAGGAAGGGATTGCTAATTAGTCCTTCCTGAGCATTGCAATTTGGGTTAACAGTCAAAAAAGGGGACTGAATCAGCAGATTGTCTTGTTACAGGGTGAAAATCATCTAGGCAGGGCGTAAACCATTTGTCTCTTTCTGAGTGTTACTTCAAGAAGACTGAAGACAGCCAAGTGCACAATCTTCACACATATTTGTGCTCATGTTGTGGGTACTCCAGCCTGAGTCAGAATTGTCACTAGCTGTGTGAGAGCCATTTGCTTTTGCAAAAACTGTGTTGCACAAAGAATATGAAATATAAAAAGGAACCACCCCCAAAGGGTTTCTGGCCATGACAATGGGATCAACATCCCTTGCCTGGAAAGTGCATATAAAAGTGAGACCCACACTACCCCACATGCTTCTAGCTCTGCATAGTATTTGAAGGACTGCTGAGATCCAGTGCTGGTGAGGGCACCTCGCCTGAAGTTTGCACATCTGGTTGAAAGAGCTGAGGATCTCCCTGTGACTGAAAAGCCTGCCTGGCTTGTTGAGTGGGGTTGAAGCATGTCTACCATGAAGGAACTGACTGCTCTTTGAAGGGCAAGCCAAGCTTCCAAGCCTAGAAGAGGTGTGGCCCACAAGAGAGGAATGTTTGCTGCAAAGTAACCAGAATCTGCTTGAATGTCTCTCAGCCTCCAGAAGTCTTTTCTAAATTCAGGGAGCATGTTCTGTACCAACTCACAGTTCCCCACCTCCGAGTGCCTGTGCCAGATACTGCAACCAGACGAAGACAATGAACTTGGGCTGACTACACATTCTGCGCACTGAGACAAGGACCTGCACGATGGACCCGAGGATGGAAGCTCTTATTACCCTGAGACTCAGGTGTGAAAAGTATATATTTGGCGCAGTTTCCAGGGACATAATAAGACAGGCCCTAGCCGACTAGAAACAAAGAACCCCATCCACCATGTTTGTGGCCCATTAGCCCCTGCTTGCTCTTTGCAAACAGGGGCTGGCATTCTATTGATTACAAATACTGTCCCATTAGCCAGATTTACAAGAAAGAATATCACAGATTGAAAATCTGATTTCATAATTTGATATATTATTGTTTCTAAGAATAACTAATACCTGAATGTCATGCATTTTTGATGGTTGTATATTGGAACCACGCATTCCTTAAACACGCATATTGCTACAAAGACATTACTTAGGGAAAGTGTTAGACTTTGGAGAATTATAATTTTCTATTCCAATCCCAGTCTGTGCAACAGTAGGGAAAGCGTTGGACTTCAAAGTCCAACGCCACATTCCCTAAGGCATGTTGTTATAATGATAAGATGGGTAAAGGAATGTGTGGTAAAGATGCATTTGTTGTAACACTTGCGATGTAACAGCATGCAGTATTTGTGTCGCATTGTAAATGTTGTTTTACATTTTTTACCTCCCTTACAAATGTGGTTAATACAATTATAGTGTTGATGCAAACATAATGTTGATTCGGAAATTCATAGGTTTTACTAACCCTATTAAGCCACATAAGATACACACATATTGGAAACCAAGAGAAGTTCATATTGCCTTTTTTTTAAGAAACATTAATTGTGAGTAATAAGGTCTCAAAAGGATCCAAAAAGAAGGGTAGGTCAGGTTTACAACTTGTAATACTCTGTGTATGTGAGAGAGGTATCATTATGGGTGAGGCAAGGGTACTTTTCTATATATGGGGAGGACAATCAATCCTAATGGTAAAGGATAGACTTGCTTGGGAATATGTAATGCATTTCTGTCTATACGTCTCAAATAAAGCGTCTGCCCAGATCTTGAACAAGGTTCTGATGTGGCTGACATTAGAGGTGCACACACTTATGTTTGGGGTGGGGACTTGAGTTTCATTAGTGAAACCACAGTGGGATAGGCTATATCCACTAATGCCAGGGGGCAGCTACCACCAAAATGGCTGATTTCACCAGGAACTGGTATGAACGGTGGCACCAGTTGCACCTGCAAGATGTATGGAGGGACCCATATCCACGATAGGAATCAACCTGGCTCATAACTGGCTCACAACCTGCACACACGACTGAGTATATTTCTCACCTTAAGGCACATGAGTGGCCTGACAATTAGCATACATACTTGAGAGGAACATTATATGATTACTACCCTCTATTCTTTTCATAGACACAGAGAAAAAAAACTCAACCACATACTCGCCTGGCAGCTGCAGTCACAGACTCTCAAGTACCTGGTGTTACAAATACAATTCAGGAAGTGAATAGAAATTACTTCAGTGAAAATGTTAGAATGGTACGGGACAGAGGGATTGAATGAGATGCTTTCAAAGCTGTGGTTTAGGGTATTGAAGAAGAATGTGGTGCTTAACATACCTCCCATGTACCTTTAGTGGCATGCAGTAGTAAGCATATATCGCTTATGTGGAGCATCCACTACCTGGACCACAGCAAGAATATTTCTAGAGCAAACTTGGAGGGAGCCAAGTTGAGCCACATGTTCACCCTCTTGATCAGTCAGTAAATTGTATGTCAATATTTGACAGCAGTGGAGAACAAAGGAGGAGCCAATATTATGTATGCACAAAGTGATATCAATCAGACTTATCTTTGCAATTGTCTTTGAGCCCAAAAAAGTTTGAGAAAGCATGCCTAGATTCCTTCCAGCAAAATACTAAGTTGTTGAGGCAAATCTCCTCGCCACTAGAGAGGACTTGGATAGTCCATTTCTCCCTGGAGACATTATATATGGGCATTAGATCTACTAACACAGTGGCTGAATTCTACAGGGCATGTGAGGATAATTATCAGGGATCCTAGAACTATTTAATGACTCATGCAAGGTGGGCACTCTGCTTTCAACAACCAGAGAGGCACTTATTGTTGCATTGCCAAAACCAAATTAGGGCATGCTAGATAGGGCTTCATACCGTTGTTTATACATGGTGAGCATTGACCTCAAAATATTTGGTGTAGCCAGACAAAAAGGCATTATATCCAACAGCAGTGTCTCTCCTTATTAAAGGAAATAATTCTAAGTTGTACATGGACTTTTGGGTGTTTGCAGGTTTGCCCTCACTTGACATTTGGAAGGAGTTTGATGTCCTAGCATGAAAATGGAGTTATTCCACCCTGAATCATATGAATTTTGGGACACACTTGTTTGATTGATCAAACTGTTGTGCTTTCAATCTACAGCAAGGATTTGGGCAGGCTGAGTTATATCTTACAGTTTGAAGGGCAGTTTGTACATACAGACGAGGGCACACAGCATGATTATACCCTCTCACATATATTATTGGTGATGTAGTTGCTAGTGTGGGTACTCCATAAATCCTGCACCTCCTGATGAACACTGAGTCTGGCATTTTTGTATACAGACAATATTATTACACCTGGCTGTCCCTTTGAAAGAACTAACCTCTGTCATACATGTTTTCAATGTCTTTGATGGGTTATCTGGCCTTCGTCAGACCCATAGGAGAGCAACCGTCATACAGTTGATATTTCCAATAAACAGAGCAGGTCTGGGAGTTCTGGATTTGAATGTTATTACCTAGTGGCACATCTACAGTGGAGGGTATTGTGGATGTCCTAGGCCAGCTTTAGCGCTGGTAGCACCCGGTATGACAATCTTTATTGGCGCCCCCCAATAACCTTCTTTTCCATTAATTCCCTCACTACCAACCTCCAACACAGCCCCTCATGTCTCCATGGGCCCTCTCTAACATGCATTCCATTTGTATTATACCAGTGTAGCGTGTCAGAGCATTTTACAACACTCACACATTATACAGAAACAATGTATCATATGTGTGTAAATCAGTGTAAAGGAATTGTTATATAAGAAAAAGAGGACTACGAAATGTCAAAATCACATCATCTATACTGGTAGGCAGTATCGTTTAAGAATGCTTATCTAGAGAAGCACAAACTCATGATTTAGAATATAATGGAGTGAACGGGGTTGGCATTACTAATAAGAATTTCCATTTTAGCAACATTAGAATAATGAAAGATTGTGGGAAAACCTTATGTTCTAACCTTGCAGTTTGCATGCAGCTCTTGATGACAGTTCATAGTTCACTGTGCTATATTAGGACTGTAATTTATGACTTATTGACAATGTATTGCCAGATGTAGTGTCAATGCGCTGGTGATCACCGGATAGACAGACGGTTTTACATACCCAAGCGGATAACATGCTAGCAATGATTTAAGGCAATTATCTTTTTAAGATTTTGTTGAACGGACGCGATGGTGATGCACCAGTGCATTGACACTACATCTGGCAATAAATTAAGCTTCTGGGTGATCATCAATACGATAATCTCAATATGAATCGAAGGCATTAATTCTTTCAAAGTCTTAATCTAACAGACGCTACGGTGGTTATAATAGAAAAATATCTTGGTGATCTTCAAAAAGACAATTCCAAACCTGATGAAGTCTATGTTGGACGAAACGCGTTTGCAGGGCTGATGCATTTGACTACAAATAAAGAATAATTGAAAATAAGAAATCTCAAGACTCCTTGCACCTTTGCATGTCTTTTGTGGATTCTATAACATTTTGTATAATTTGGGAAAAAAATGTTTAATTACATGCTTGTGCATAATTAATTAAGGTATTACGTTCAATTGTATGCTCCTTTTCAGAACCTAAGATATGGCACTATCCTGTTCCTTCCCTAGCGGCAGTGCACAATTAGTCTGCTGAGTGCCATGCATACACCTTTTCATCATAGTTCAAAGTTGTCAATATGATCCGAGCGTATATTTGGTACTGGAAGGTAATCCTTCTAGCACAAAATACTATGCCTACAATAACTTAAACTTTTCCCTTGCTGGATGTCTACTGTACAGTACAACACACATGCAAAGTAGGAAAGATAGTAGAAATAAAAGCATTACTCCTATTTACCATCTGATTTCAAGTGGCATTATTTTTTCGTGCAAAACCCTGTCTACTATTATTAGTAGATAGGATTTTACATCACACACCATGGGTGGTTGCAAAGGTATGCACATGTACCACCCATGGAATTCCCTTTTGATGCAAAGTAACGCAAAACAACACTTTGCTCGCCTTTGAGTTGATTTGCAACTTTTGAGTACAAAATAAATTAAAAAATACCATTTTACACAGGTTTGCTTCATTTTTGCAGGACAAACCCAGTACAAGGTGTTTGTAAATCTGTCATTTTATCTCGAAAAAATAATTTAAAAATCATCAGTGGTGGAAGGCTGTAGGTTGTGGCTGAGAAGGTCTCCACAAGACTAGATAGCCATTGGATGAGGTCCCGGTGAAGCTGATATCTTTGTACTGTGTAGAAGGGGGAGGCAGGTCCAGTCCTTAAGGTCCCCTCATAAGTCTCAACAGCAGGGCAATCCCTTTTCTGTCTTCCACAGTTCCTGCAGTGGTCTGAGAAAGTGCCACATTTAAGCCTGGCACAAGCTTGTGTGGGGAGACTTCTGGCACCTGCCTCACCAATGGGGTAAAAGTTCCCGGGTGGAACCGAACAATCTTTTGCAACAGTTCCCATTTGCCTTACAACAATCCCACACTGCACCTCTCTACTTACATCCAACATGGCAGAACCTTTCTGTCTCTGTCCAGAGCCTGTGTGCCCTTCTGAATGGTGTGGACATGGAAATGAGCAAACCCTGCCGAGGACGTAATGGTTATGTTCTCGGCAACAGTGGAGCTGTGCCGAGGATGTAACCATCACGTCCTGGCCCGCAGGGGAAGCGCTGGCGCTCCCCCATGGTCCGCCCCCCTACATGCCCCCACTGGGAAAGGCAGCGGAAGCGCTTGCGCCACCTCCCCCAACCCCTCCCTCATAAATCCGGCGTCATCATAGGGTGCCGTGGATGCGCTTCCAGTACTCTTGGGAGGGGGGCTTGGGGGGAAACGGACACAGGGGGAAAGGAAAGAGTTTTTCCTTTCCCCCTGTGCCTGTTTCTAATGGATTCTTGCTCCACGATCGCGGGTGAGGCCTGCAATTGAGGAGCAGGAATCTATCCACTGGATCACCAGGGATGTTTTTTTGGTTTGTTGGGGGAAGCGACCCCTTAGGCAAGGGTCACTCCTTTGGGGGAGCATAGGTATCCATGTTTCAGCCGATTTGGCCGATTTTAGGCCGATCAGCCACCCTGCGGGGGCGAAACCCACTAGGAACCAGGAACGTTAATATTTGCACATTTTGGGAGTGACCCCTTGGGCAAGGGTCACTCCCATGAGGGTGATTTGTTTATCCATGTTTTGCCCCCCGGGGGCTGATTTGGATATTTTTAGGCCAATCAGCCCCCCGGGGGGGGGGGGGGGCAGAAACCCACTAGGAACCAGGGACTTCATTATTTTCACATTTTGGGAGCGACCCCTTGGGCAAGGGTCGCTCCCATGGGGGTGATGTTTTTAATCCATGTTTTGCCCCCCCCCCCGGGGCTAATTTGGCAATTTTTAGGTCAATTTGCACCCCGGGGAAGGAGAAACCCACCAGGGACAAGGGACTTTATTATTTGCACATTTTGGGAGCGACCTCTTGGGCAAGATTTGCTCCCATGGGGCTGATTCGGCCGTTGTTAGGCCAATCAGCCCCGGGGGGGGGGGGGCAGAAACCCACTAGGCACCAGGGAATTTATTTGTGTGCATTTTGGGAATGACACCTTGGGCAAGGGTCATCCCCATGGAGGTGGTCTTCCTTAACTCCATGTTTCAGCCCCCCCTGCGGCTAGATCAGTCATTTTTCCTGCTGATCTAGCCCCTGGGGGGGGGGGGGGGGTTGAAACCCACTAGATGCCAGGGATTCATTTTTAGTAATTATGGGGAGCGATCCCTTGGGCAAGGATTGCTCCCCTTTTGGGCATGAATGTTTTGGTCATTTCTGCCCCCCTTGGGGGAGATTGGATTTCTATTTTTAGGCCCATCTGCCCCAAGGGGGGTAGAAGCCTCTAGACTACCAGGATTGTTTTCAAATATATGTATATACATATGTATATACATATGTTTTGTAGAGTGGCCCCTTGGGCAAGGGTCACACCCTTTTGGGGATGACAGTTTTGGTCTTTTCTGCCCCCCTTGGGGGCAGATCAGACATATTTTTTTAGGGCCCAAAGGGGGCAAAAGCTGCTAGACCACCAGGGATTTTATTGTTTATGGTGCAAAATGTTTTGGGGAGTGGCCCCTTTTGGGGGTGAATATTCTGGCTGTTTATGCACCATAGGCCTTGTATTTTTAAGCCCATGCGCCCCCGGGGAAATTTTGTGTGTTCGGCTGATGGTTTGTGTGCCATTATTTGTGATCGTAACATTTTGTTTTCTCCTTTTCATTTTAGGGCAAAGCTTTGTTTTAAATTGTGCTTGCGATTTCGGCACTGGTAGAGCTGCAGTTTTTGTTGCAAGTGTTTGGTAAGGAAACCTTTTTTTATATTGTCTACTACAAATGTGACCTTCATGAATGTGTTTTTTGGGAAATGTTGTAATGTTAGAAGCCTATTTAGCTTTTGTTTGAATGTTCTGTGCCATTTTCCTTGTATTCGTGCACAATGTGTATTGTGTTGCTTTTTGTGTAATCTATTTTGTGTTTTCTTTTTTAGTGGGATATTGGTGCATGCTGTGTCTGTGCAGAGTAGGTGCTGGTGGGTCTAGCTGCCTCTGGCAAGTGAGTGGTATTGTTTTACAGTATATAGGTCTTTGTGTGCTTTGTATTGATAGACTTTGCCTTGCTACTGTTGTATTCTTGTAGTTCTTCTTTTAGTTTTATAAATCCACACTTTGTTTATTACTTTTTATACACTTTGGGTACTGTTGACATATTTATCAAGTTACTTGTATAACTAAGGAGAATGGCTAGCCGCAGGATAACCGCTCAGCAGGTTGTTGGAATGCTTTTCGAGTGTTCTACTGACCATGATTATGAAACTGACTCTGCATCTGAGGCAGAGGAGGGAGGGGAAGATTCAGGCAGTGAGTTTTCTCTCCACATGGATTCATCTGATGATGAATCCACTCTCAGTACAGATGAAGCTACTCTCAGTGCAGATGAAGTGCCTGTTTTAGAGGAGGACACTTATGTGCAGATAGTGCAGCAAGAGGCATCTGGATTGCAGCCTGAGTCTGTAAGGATTCCCATTGGAAGTGCTGGACTATGGGCTTACCCAAACATGCTGCAGCCGGTGCTGCCTGTCTTTAATGGTGAAATTGTGAAAAAAATTTGCCTATAAATTTCTTTCAGTTGCTTTTGAACGATGTAAAGTGAATTGTGAACATTTTTTGCCTATCAATTTCTTTCAGTTGCTTTTGGATGATGTATTTTTGGCTGAGATTGTTGAGCAGACTAATTTGTATGCTGAACAGGTTTTGAGGGACAACAGTTCCAGGCTTAGGCCCCACTCTAGAGCTTCCCGGTGGACTCCCACAAATCTGGATGAGCTTAAGAAGTTCTTGGGTTTACCGTTTTTGATGGGCCTGTTTCGGAAGCCTTCTCTGTCTTTATATTGGTCTACTAATCCCTTGATGGCAACAGCTATATTTCCTGCAACCATGAGTCGTAATCGGTATTTGCCTCTTCTTTGGATGTTGCATTTTGTTGATTAAGCTTTTACGTTGCTCCGCGATCAACCAGATTGTGATCGTCTTTTTAAGGTTCGACCTGTCCTTGATCACTTAGTTGATCGATTTTCAGAGATCTATGTGCCCGGGAAAGAAATAGCTGTTGATGAGTCTTTGGTCCTGTTCAAGGGTCGATTGGTTTTTAGGCAGTACATTCCGAGCAAGAGGGCACGCTATGGAATTAAGATGTATATGCTGTCTGAGAGTAGTACTGGATATGTCTATAATTTCACTGGTAGGGATTCCAGTATTGACCCCCCTGGTTGTCCGTCCACTTTTAGAGTTGCAGAGAAAATTGTGTGGGAGCTGAGCAGAGGACTTTTTAACAAAGGTCACTATTTATATGCAGTTAACTTTTACACTGCTGTGCCATTTTTCAAGGAATTGTTCAAAGTGGACACTTTTGCTTGTGGCACAATCCGCTCTAACCGTAAAGGTTACCCAAAAGAGCTGGTTTGTAAAAAACTTGTGAAGGGATAGTGCAGTGCCTTGCACAGTGATGAGCTTCTAGCTCTGACATTTTCTGACAGGAGAGATGTCTATCTGCTGACTACCATCCATGAAAGTACTTCACCTGTGACTGTTTGGGGTCAGGTTGCTGAAGTGCACAAACCTGTGTGCATTTTAGACTACAATAAGCACATGGGTGGTGTAGATCGAGTAGATCAGAGGTTGAAACCTTACACTGCTGTTCATAAGGCGTACGTTTTGTATAAGAAGTTGGCTATCCATTTATTCCATCTAGCAAACTCCAATGCCTTTGTTTTATTTAAGGATTCAGATTCAAAGATGACATTTGTTCAGTTTCAGCAGTCTTTGATAGGCGGCCTTATTTTTGTAGAGCAGGTAAGAGTTCCTAGAGAAGCAGTGGTGTAGGATGTGGCTAGATTGAAAGATCGTCACTTTCCTGATCACCTTCCTCCCACGGCTAAAAAAGACTTTCCTGCTAAAAAACGTAGAGTGTGTGCGCGAAGAGGTGGGCAGAAGGAGAGTCGTATGTACTGCCCCTATTGCCCTTCTAATCCTGGGCTGTGTGTGCCCACATGTTTTAAATTGTACCACGCACAATGGAGTTTTTGGTTACAACCTTGAGCATAAAAGTAAAGTGACAGTGTCTGTATTGTTTTATATTTTTGTTCAGATTTCATGGTTGGCAAAAGTGTGATGTATTCAGTTAGAGCTGTTGTGCTTGTAGTTAAAGGTTTGTATCTATTGCCAATTGGTTTGTGTTTTTTTCGTTGCATAAAATATGTGATGGCAGTGTGTGAGCACTGGTGCTTGGCTAGCAGTGTGTGTGGACTGGTGCTTGGCTGGCGGTGTGCTTGGACTGGCGCTTGGCTGGCGGTGTGCGTTGACATAGTGCTTGCCTGGCTGTGTGGGTGGACTGGTGCTTGGCTGGCAGTGTGCGTGGACTTGTGCTTGGTTGGCAGTGTGCGTTGACTGGTGCTTGGCTGGCGGTGTGCGTGGACTGGTGCTTGGCTGGCTGTGTGCATGAAATGGTGCTTCGCTGGGGGTGTGCGTGGACTGGCACTTGGCTGGCGGTGTGTGTGGACTGGCACTTGGCTGGCAGTGTGCGTGGGCTGATGCTTGGCTGGCTGTGTGCGTGGACTGGTACTTGGCTGGTGGTGTGCGTTTACATGGCGCTTGGCTGGCTGTGTGCATGGACTGGTGCTTGGCTGGTGGTGTGCGTGGACTGGCGCGTGGCTGGCAGTGTGCGTGGACTGGCACTTGGCTGGCAGTGTGCGTGGATTGGCGCTTGGCTGGCGGTGTACATGGACTGGCGCTTGGCTGGCTGTGTGCGTGGATTGGCGCTTGGCTGGCGGTGTACGTGGACTGGCGCTTGGCTGGCTGTGTGCGTGGACTGGTGCTTGGCTGGTGGTGTGCGTGGACTGCCGTTTGGCTGGTGGAGTGCATAGACTGGCGCTTGGCTGGTGGTGTGCGCGGACTGGCGCATGGCTGGTGGTGTGTGAGTAGTGACTTGCTGCTGGTCACTACACACATTGCTAGCCAAACACCACTCCACGCAATCCATTAGCTGGTGTGGTTGCTGTCTCAGGAATGTGGGTGTATGAAAGCGATGGGCCCTTGAATGGCGCTGTCTGCTGATGTGAGTGTTGTAATGAGATGGGCCCGCAGCTGGCGGTATGAATGGTTTTGTATGCGGCACACGTATGAAAGGTGTATGAATGGCCTGTAAAGCAGTTGGGGCCTTGACGTGGCTTTACAGCTCACGAGCTGTGAGTCATCGGTTCCGTTTTTTGTCCTTTCAATTATTGACAGTGCATTTCATGTTTGTGAAATCTCTTGTTGATAACATTTTATATACTGAACCATCACTCACCCTCATGCCAAATCCAACCAGTATGTGTGTGTGCTTGAGGAATAGATGGCAGTGCAGTAATCTTTGTCTTTCTTGTCTCTCTGCCAAGGTGTACATTCCATCTAAGAATAACCTACCAACTGTAGATATTGTCGTAAACTAAACACCCATGGGAGTACAGGGTGGTGTCTCTCTTGTGGATCCCAACAAGTTATCTTACCCACAATGTCCTGCAAACCTCAAAATGTGTCTGTCACATTTTCCTTGCATTATTGTGCCAAAATGTTCATGCAGCAGAAAGAAACAACATATTTCCTACCCCCCGCCTTTCTCCAAGTATCCCAATAGAAATGGTCCCTCACTCGCGTGGGTGGGTCAAGGACCCGCGCCAGGCAAAGGCCCAAAACTTAGTGAGGCGACATCAAAATTGCCTATCACAAAATGTTTTGGGCCCTTGCCTGTCGCGGGTACTTGGGCCTCCCACATGAGTGAGGCACCATTTTTATCGGGAGACCTGGGGGAACGCTGGGTGGTAGGAAATTTGTGTCAGCCCAGTGATGCCACAACTTTCCCACACAAAAATGTGTGGAAAAAGTGATTTTGTCAGCTAAAATTGAGGTTTGCAGGGGATTCTGGGTAAGAAATCATTGGGGGATCCATGCAAGCCATACCTCCCTGGAATCCCCCAGGTGTCCAGTTTTCAGAAATGTGTGGCTATTGGTAGGTTTCCCTAGCTGGCCGCCGAGCACAGGGCCAAAAACCCAAGTGACCCCCCTTGCAAAACTAGGTCGTTTTGTGATAGGCAATTTTGATGTCGCCTCAATACGTTTTGGGCCCTTGCCTGTCGCGTGTACTTGGGCCTCCCACACGAGTGAGGCACCATTATTAGGAGACCCGGGGGAACACTGGGTGGTAGTAAAATTGTGTCAGCCCGGTGATTCCACAACTTTCCCACACAAAAATGTGTGAAAAAGGTGATATTTTCTGCTAAAATTGAGGTTTGCAGGGGATTCTGGGTAAGAAAACGTTGGGGGATCCACGCAATCCATACCTCCCTGGAATCCCCCGAAGTGTCTAGTTTTCAGAAATCTGTGGGTTTAGTAGGTTTCCCTAGCTGGCCGCTGAGCACAAGGCCAAACACCCAGGTGACCCTCGTGGCAAAACCAGGTCGTTTTGTGATAGGCAATTTTGATGTCGCCTCAATACATTTTGGGCCCTTGTCTGTCGCAGGTACTTGGGCCTCCCAAGCGAGTGAAGCACCATTTTTATCAGGAGATCTGGGGGAACGCTGGGTGGTAGGAAATTTGTGTCAACCCATTGATGCCACAACTTTCCCACACAAAAATATGTGGAAAAAGTGTTTTTTTAGCTAAAATTGAGGTTTGTAGGGGATTCTGGGTAAGAAAACGTTGGGGGATCCATGCAACCCATACCTCCTTGGAATTCCCTGGGTGTCTAGTGATCAGAAATCGGTGGGTTTGGTCGGTTTCCCTAGCTGGCCGCCGAGCTTGGGGCCAAAAACCAGGTTATCCCTCTTGCAAAACCAGGTCGTTTTGTGATAGGTAATTTTGATGTCGCCTCAATATGTTTTGGGCCCTTGCCTGTCATGGATACTTGGGTCTCCCACACGAGTGAGGCATCATTTTTATTGGGAGACCCCGGAGGAATGCTGTGTGATAGAAAATTTGTGTCAGCCCAGTGATGCCACAACTTTCCCACACAAAAATGTGTGAAAAAAGATATTTTTTCAGCTAAATTTGAGGTTTGCTGGGGATTCTGGGTAAGAAAACGTTGGGAAATCCATGCAAGCCATACCACCATGGCATCTCCCAGGTGTCTAGTTTTTAAATATGTATAGGTTTGCTACGTTTACCTAGGTGCCGGCAGAGCTAGGGTTAAAAAACTACAGCTAGGCACTTTGCAAAAAAAGGGTCACTTTTCACTGTGAAAATGTGGTGTGTCCACCTTGCATTTTGTGAAGAGAAACACAATGGTTCTAAATGGCCTAAAAAGGTCCAAGGTAGAAAAACCTTAAAAATGGGTAAGCGTATGAATAAACGTTTTTTGAAATTAATTTTGAAGAAAAAAGAGCGATAGTTAATATAGAGCAGGGACAAGAAGGTCAAGGTATAACAGATATTTTATTACACAATGAAACAAATTCAGGTGCTCACATACTCAGTGACAATAGGCGTGACATAGAAAGTGAAAGTGAACTTTAAAAGAAGACATCGCAGTGACAACAAGAATTGAACCACTTTCTTTTTAACTTAATATGATGGGTTCATGTTGTAAGCAGTCGACGATGTTTCAAACTCAGTTGGTTGAGTTCATCTTCAGGACAAAAAAGTGAGCATCTATAATCTAAAAAGCAAGAATACAAAATATAAGTGAACCATAGTCTAGTCCCTGCAAAGAGCCTCACATTTAAAAATTAATATAAACTACACATTGCTCTCTCTAGAGTGATGCTACGTATACAAAATGAATTCGAGAAGACATAACATAGAATTGTTAGAGCGAATAATTATTAGGACTGTTTCCATCAGCGAAAAAAATAATAAATTAAGTGCAAAGCTCTAATATAATTCCTAATCTTAAAATTAGAAAAAGGGCCAAGAGAGCACAGATCAGCCACTTAGTCCGTAGTCCAGGATGAACAATAGTTATTAAATTCATCAAATGCCCCACAAAGACTTACTGTCAGTGTAGATATAAGGAAGGGGTCGAGTTTATCAACTGTGCAAATTAATGCATCATAGTGGGGCCCTTTGTCATAGCAGGAGGCCTAGAAAAAAACGAATGTATTTAGGCAAATAAATGGAAGGGAAGTCAGGGGGGGAAAAACAGGGGAAACAGCAGGTGCGGACTTACTTGAGAAACCTTATGAATTCATTATATCGGGACCTCTGAGAGTCAGGTGCCGTGTGGATTTAATCTGAAAGGAATGGAGGGGGTGTGTGAGTTAAAAAATGATGAACAGCTGAGCCAGCTAGGAAAGTGAACAGCTGATGCGGTGAACGAAAGGGAGGGGGGATGTGCGCAATGTAAACTTACTTTTTTACGCTGGAATTGCATTAAATGCGAGCCTCCCGGTGAGAACGAACGAGTCCTGTTCAAGTGCTGCTTCGCGCTGGGACAGAGAACTGGGGCTGGATACATTCGTCATTTACACATGTCAGTCAGGGGGCGTATCAAACTAATTGATGGCAGCTGAACGTGCAAGCCAGCACGTATAGGCAGCAGGTGAAAGTGAACTCGGAAAGCGCAGGTGGAGGTTATTTGCGTACACAGCTGGGAGAAAGTGTGTGAAGAACAGACTACAGAGCTCTGGCCACGTGTGAGGCCAGATCTGTGTTGATGTTAACGTGGAGCCCGAGTCACTCGAAGGAAGTTGGAATAGGCTGGGTTCAAAGGGGAGATTTGTACAGATTTAGGACGCTAGGCAGTAAGGCTGTGAAACGTCAGCTGCTCAGAACAGTTAGACAGTAAAACGTATCACTCGAAGGAAGTTGGAATAGGCTGGGTTAAAGGGGGGATTTGTACAGATTTAAGACGCTAGGCAATAAAGCTATGAAACATCAGCTGCTCAGAACAGTTAGACAGTAATCGTATCATTCTAGAAGGATTATTGAAGTACATTGCATTCAGTGTTTTCATTATTAGCAACAGAAAAATTCACACATAAAGAAAAATAATAGCAACATCAGTCTTGAAGGATAAACTGTTTTTTGGCATCCAATATTATGTCAACAGCCTATGTACTCACTCTTAATGAAAAACTATATATAATAAAGAAATATATTAGCGGCATGTACCAATGGTGTAAAAGTATACATGACATCCAGAGTGCTATTACCAGCTTGGCAATGTACATAGTAGACAAAAAACATTTTAAAAGGTCAAGGTGGCTTGCAAAACCAAAAAATGAGGAATACCAGAATAGTAACACCAGGTATAAGTTATAGAATGGTATTATAAGCATCCAGGGTGTTCAGCCCTTGTTCGATGGTACGACATTTGAAAATCCATTTATATTCTAGGCGATTAAGGGTTTGTTGTTGATTACCTCCTCTATGGTTAGGGTGTAGACTTTCAATCACTTGCCACGTAAAATCAGTCTCTGAATGTCCTTTGGCCATGAAATGTTCCACTAGTGGTGCAGTTTGTACCTTGCATTTTGGTCCGTTTCCTGTTGCGGGCACTAGGCCTACCCACACAAGTGAGGTACCATTTGTCTCAGAAGACTTTGGGGAAGGCGGGGTGGGTAGAATTTTGTGGATCCACGCAGATTCCAGAACTTTCCACCACAGAAAAGTGAGGAAATTTGTTTCTTTTGACAATTTTTTAGGTTTGCAAGGGATTCTGGGTAAAATAACCTGGTGGAAGCCAGTCAAGTCACCCCATCCTGGATTCCCATGGGTGTCTAGTTTAAAAAAATGTATAGGTTTGCTAGGTTTCCCTAGGTGCCGGGTGAGCTATGGTTTACAAACTACAGCTAGGCACGTTGCAAAAAAAAGGTCATTTTTCACTGTGAAAATGTTTTGGGCCGTTTCCTGTCATGGGCACTAGGCCTACTCACACATGTGAGGTACCATTTTTCTCAGAAGACTTTGGGGAATGAGGGGTGGGTGGAATTTTGTGGATCAACACAGATTCCAGAACTTTCCACCACAGGAGAGTGAGGAAAATGTGGTTTTTTTTTTTACAATCTTTTAGGTTTGCAAGTGATTCTGGGTAACAGAACTTGGTGAGAGCCAGTCAAGTGACCCCATCCTGGATTTCCCTTGGTGTCTAGTTTTCAAAAATGTATAGGTTTGCTAGGTTTCCCTAGGTGCCGGCAGAGCTAGGGTTCACAAACTACAGCTAAGCACTTTGTAAAAAAATGTGTCATTTTTCACTGTGAACATTTTTGGTCCGTTTCCTGTCGTGGGCACTAGGCCTACCCACACAAGTGAAGTACCATTTTTCTTGGAAGACTTTGGGGAACGCGGGTGGGTAGAATTTTGTGGATCCACGCAGATTCCAGAACTTTCCAATACAGAAAAGTGAATACAATGTATTTTTTTGACAATCTTTTAGGTTTGCAAGTGATTCTGGGTAACAGAACCTGGTGAGAGCCAGTCAAGTCACCCCATCCTAGATTCCCATGGGAGTCTAGTTTTCAAAAATGTATAGGTTTGCTAAGTTTCCTTAGGTGCCGGCAGAGCTAGGGTTCAAAAACTGCAGCTCGGCACTTTGCAAAAAAAAAAGGGTCATTTTTCACTGTGAAAATGTGGTGTGTCCATCTTGCGTTTTGGGCCGCTTCCTGTTGCGGGCACTAGGCCCACCCACACAAGTGAGGTACCGTTTTTCTTGGAAGACCTTGGAGAACGCGGGGTGGGTGGATTTTTGTGGATCCACGCAGATTCTAGAACTTTCCACCACAGAAATGTGAGGAAATTTTTATTTTTTTTTTACAATTGATTAGGTTTGCAAGGGATTCTCGGTAACAGAACCCGGAGAGAGTCAGTCAAGTCACCCCATCCTGGATTTCCATGGGTGTCTAGTTTTCAAAAATGTACAGCTTTGCTAGGGTTCCCTAGGTGCCGGCAGAGCTAGGGTTTAAAAACTAAAGCTAGGCACTTTGCAAAAAAAGGGTAATTTTTCACTGTAAAAATGTGGTGTGTCCACCTTGTGTTTTGTGCTGTTTCCTGTCGCGGGCACTAGGCCTACCCACACAAGTGAGGTACCATTTTTCTCAGAGACTTTAGGAAACGTGGGGTGGGTGGAATTGTGTGGATCCACGCAGATTCCAGAACTTTTCACCACAAAAAAGTGAGGAAAATGTTTTTTTGGGACAACTTTTTGTTTTGCAAGGGATTCTGGGGAACAGAACCTGGTGAGAGCCAGTTAAGTCACCCCATCCTGGATTCCCCTGGGTGTCTAGTTTTCAGAACTATATAGGTTGGCTAGGTTTCCCTAGGTGCCGGCAGAGCTAGGGTTAAAAAACTGCAGCTAGGCACTTTGCTAAAAAAGGGTCATTTTTCACTGTGAAAATGTGGTGTGTCCACATTGCATTTTGAGCCGTTTCCTGTCGTGGGCACAAGGCCTACCCACACAAGTGAGATACCATTTTTATCGGGAGACTTAGGGTAACACAGAATTGTAGAGCAACTGTTATTACCTATTGACTTTCGATGCATTTCTGCCTTCCAAATGAAAGACAATGTATAAAAAATAAGTCATTTTAAAAAATGACCTATAATTCTCATGCTAGTATGGGTACTCCCAATTTCAGAAATACATGGGTGTCTTTCATACCGATTTGTCCATGTATGCATTTTCCCAAAATAATTGCTATATACCGGTACATAATAAAAAACCATTGCGAGACGCTGCTCAGTTATTGGCTCTGGGTTCCTCAGATTCTTGGTGAAACTACAAGTCATATATATCCCCACAGCCAGAAGGATCCAGCGGATGTAATGGTATATTGGTTTCAAATATCTGTCATACTTAGTAGAAGTTACAGGTGAAAACGTTGGGGACAAATGGCTGTTTTTCTAACTCATTTTCAATCTTTACTATTTTCAACTGTTAGTTTCTATACAAAAACCTTGAAGGATCTACACATATGACGCCTTGCTGAATTCAAAATGTTGTCTTCTTTTCAGAAATGTATAGCTTTCCAGGATCCATAATTGCTTCCATACCCTTGTTTACCACTAACTTGAAGGTGGTTGAAAGCACAAAAAATAGCAAAAATAGGCTATGTCCCAGAAAATTGCCAAAACTGTGTAAAAATCTTTATTTTTCTGACAAACGTCTGCTTGTCCCTGAAAGCAGTGAAAATGTTCTTTTCAGCCCCACAACCCCTTTGTTGATACCATTTGCAGGGAACAACCCAGATGCTTTCATCTGTAGCCTTTATTTCTCATTCCCCCCCCCAAAAAAAAGATTTAGCTGCATCTTGGCTAATTTCTGGGTCCCCTCCAGGGAAATCCACAAACCCTGGGTACCTTTAGAATCCCTGTGATGTTGGAAGAAAAGGACGCACATTTGGCGTGGATACCTTAAGTGGTCAAAAGGTTACAGGGGCCTAAGTGCGAACTACTTAAAATAGCCAAAAAAGGTGTGGCACGGCGGGGGGGGGGGAGGCCTGGCAGCAAAGGGGTTAAAATAGTGTGTTAATTATTTTTCTAGCTGGTACTTTTCCCAAGTTAGCAGGATTAGCAATTTAATCTGCACTCTCGTTTTCTACAAAGGATTGAAAGGCCTGCCTCTGAAAAATAGCTTTTGGGGCCTTGTCAGTGTAGGGACATGCTAATATCGATTTTCTAAATATCCCTTACTTTTAAATACTTAAATGAGACAAGAAAAAAGCAGCGTTATAGAGGGTTATAGAGGACTGTACTGCCTAGACAAGTCACTGAAAACATTGCCCGCCTCAGATGGCCAGCTGCCAAATGACCATAAAATATATTTAACATTCACAGGGGTATGAGAGGCAATATGTTGGAAGATTTTTGCAGTATATACATAAAGTATGAAGAATTAATGAGTCCACATTGATGCTTGTATTCCTATGTTGTTTTTATTCTTGATGCGCTCAAAATTCAATACAGCCAACACGTTTCGCCCAAACATGGGCTTCTTCAGGGCCCTCAGGCGCTTTAACGTTTTTTTTACCTTGCCCTGAAGAAGCCCATGTTTGTGCGAAATACGTTGGCTGTATTGAATTTTGAGCACATCAAGAATAAAAACAACATAGGAATACAAGCATCAACGTGGACTCATTAATTCTTAATACTGCAAAAATCTTCCAACATATTGCCTCTCATACCCCTGTGAATGTTACTTTTAAATACTATGCACACTACCTGGGCTACAAGACTTACATGCAGGCAAACTATCAATAATTTAAAGGGAGATTCCTACCGGTTATTTTCACAGGTCGCACTGCAGTTTTTTTTTTTTTACTACATCAGTCAGGCAACAATGGTAGGCCTGAGACTGTATTTTCTTTAGTCACTGTAGTGGATGGCACAATTAGTGCTGCAGTGAACAGTAAACCTTTCATGCCAAGGGTGTATTTCTGCCCAATCAACTATGATCTTATAGGAAAGTTAAGTACACCTACCAGGGTTTAGCCACTGTCTCCATGTTTTAGGTGTGATAGCACATACACTGGTCATTAAAAGGAAGTGCCCCAGTGTGCAAAGACCAAAAAACAGCAATAAAATAGGGTCAAGTTAAATCCAAAAAATTGGGAATTCCTACAACTCAGTTCCTAAAGCTTTATCACTATGCACTCTCTCTGAGAGATGAGTTAATGTTTCTTCCTGAATCCTACCCCACCGCAAAGTAATTAGCAAATAATAATATTCTGGCTGAGGTGATGAGAATCCCTCCACCACCCGTTGTTAAGGAGGGTTGTAACTACAAACCTGTGGCTCCTGTTATGCTGGGTGACCCCAATGTACAATATCTAGTAATGGGGTTGAGTTACAGGCTGCTCATTAGCACGCCGCTTGTCTTCTGCTGGAATACCATCCTTTGTTGGTATCCGTCCAAGGCCTCTCAGCCATGTTGCACGTCGTCAAATATACAGGCCTTTGCTCGGTTTTGAGCTCCTGGCAGATGAAGGTTGGTTATAATGCTAATTCTGATGACAATGCAACTTTTCTGTTTGACTTTTCATTCGCTATGTGCTTCCCACATAATCCAGGGATTTTACAAAGACGTCTATTTAATTCAGGCATAAGGGGTTATCTGTTGCAGCTACGTAGGAGCCACCGTAGCAGTGCCAACATTACTGCACCCACAGGTATGCAAATCCTTCAGTGAGTACAGGTAAAGTACGTGTCAGATATTTAAAAAACATGCACATAGTAACTTATTATTTTATGACAAGGTGTCACAAATCTTTCTCACCTGGTCCTCTGGCCCTGAAGAAGGTGCCGCCCAAGGCTGCAAAACATGTTGGCTAACCATTTACACAGGTCTTAAACATGACATATGTTTTTAACTATGTGTAAGACAATCACTTACATTAATCATTATTGGATTGGCGTGGACACCTTTTTAGCAGCCCAACACAATGTCTCCAGTGTTTGTGCATCAGT
Organism: Triturus cristatus; assembly: GCF_964204655.1. Taxonomy (NCBI): domain Eukaryota; kingdom Metazoa; phylum Chordata; class Amphibia; order Caudata; family Salamandridae; genus Triturus; species Triturus cristatus. The sequence goes on along the minus strand of NC_140589.1, from coordinate 632,163,516 downwards.
AGAGGACCTGGTTCTGGAATAGAAGTTACTTAGAACTGCACCATCACCTTCTTTTATCGCTGCTTGAAGCCCTGACATTTTTATCACTTATGCTTGATATTCATCTATTTTGAATCAGGTAAAATGATTAGTTTGTGAATTAATTGGTTATTTTCTCTTCTGTGGAGGCAAACTAACATTTATGTTTAACTAACTGTACTAATATGTTTTCCTTACACCTTGCCTTGTTACTACAAGATGCATTTGAACTTTACATAATTGCAGTTACAAAGTAGTATCTTCAGCGTAACCCTCTATTTTTCGGTAGATCAGCAACCTAGCTGGCAACCAAGGTACTGCTTTGTAGACAGATTATTACTCTTAACTCCAGCATACCAGTAGAAGACATATAGAGTGTAGCAATGTCTAGGGCTGGGTGTGTACTGATTTCTCGGGCTGCATGTGACTGAGTGACGTCACATGCACACTGATGTTGCTAGAGATGTTTGATGGAGCTACAAGGGAAGGGGCCAGTGAGCCCAATAAACTTGCATTAGTTTGTTTCTCTTCTAGAGGAAGTCATTGCATTGCTGCATTTCTAATCTGAAATCAAACAGCAGCTATATAGCAGTATTCATCCAGTTGGTCGATGTTGGAAATGGCCCTTTCTAGGGACTTTCCCACGACTTTTTGCTTCTCTCCTTCCCAGTTGTCTGCTAATCTAGATGCTGGTATTAGCACTTGAGCGTGTTTGACACTGCTGTGCATTGTCAATGCGCTGTGCTCATCCTATACATACTGTGGAGCTATGTATATATGGGGGGCTGATTTGAGTTTGCTGTAAGTCCCTTGGCATGGGGTAAGACCTATACCAGGGGCATGTATCAGTCAGTCAGTAATACTTTATTCGATAAAAAAGTTTTCATCATAAAAGTAAGTATACAGTAACATGACCTATGTAAACACATACTAAAAATACAATATAATCGCTATGCTTTATACATCATAATCACATAAAAATTTCACACTAAAAAAAATACATGATAAAAATCATCAATTACTCTGTGTTTAACAGCATGACAACTCTTTTCCCATACTAAATAAGTATCTGGGAGCGCTAACCTGGCTCTAGGGCCAATCCCTCATTGTGACACCCCGGCCTGCAGAGTAAGTAGGAGCCTATGTCTCCTCCTACGGATCACCCAAGCACTTCCGAAAAATTTGGCGACACCACACACCAATGAAGAGGAGGATGTATCGGTACAGAGGACTCGCAGGGCCATTGCGTGGCAACGAAGGCCCAGGCTCCTGCACAAAGGTTTTAGCCATATCCTGCTAGGAACCTTGTAAGCCGGGCAAGCAAACATAAGGTGCGCCACGGACTCAATGGGGGCTGCACAACACGGGCACGCCTTTGTTGAACTACCTTGCGGGTTCCACCCAGAAGTAAAAGCGTTTACAGGGAGGGTTCCAAACCTAACTTTTAAATATAATGATCTGTCCAGGGGTTTCTCGATGTAATCAAGGAGTGGTTCGAATAGCCGAAACTCTTTAATATCTAAAAACCGCTCAGTGAGAGAACCCCCGGCACCTCTACGAGAAGTCTCCAGCTGGACCCACTCCCAGTAAAGCTTCTTAATAACTAGTTTGGGTGGGGGGGATTGGCTCTTCCATAGATCACGTAGGCCCATAGATCCCACCAGCTGCCGCAGGTTACTCAACCACTTAATCCTGTTACCTTTGTCCAACAAGATAAGTTCGTCCAATGCAGCAGCATAGTTCTTAAGCTCCTCAGTCCTTCTCAGCCGGACCCAAAAAAGTAAGGGGCGAAGGCGCACTATTTCCTTGAGGGGGCGCCTGCCCATATCTAAGCGTAAAGGTATCAATGGGGTAGAAGCAGGTAAGGCAACCAAATCTCTCAGAAATTTGTTTTCAGAGGTTATTAAATCAGAGAGATTCTCGAACCCCCAAAGTTCAGAGCCGTACAGAGCACTAGGCAATATTTGGCCTTCATAAATAGCTAGGACCGGGGCCACAGGTTTACTCACTGACCCCCTATGCTCACGCATTACCGCCCCTGCCACTCTTTTGAAGTTTAGTAACATTTTCGCCAGATGGTCATTCCAGCGCATCCGACTATTCACCCTGACACCCAGGTAATCAAAGGACTCCACCATCTCCAACGACTCGCCATTGAGCGAGAAATTATTCCAAATTCTTCTGGAAGGGGAAATAGCCATAAGTTTGGTTTTCGAGGTGTTAATTGTAAGGCCCCTATCTTTACAAAAATCACTAAAACGGTGCAATAGCTTTTGAAGACCTGCCGGGGTTTTTGAAATCAAAATGGTGTCATCCGCGAAGAGGAGAGTTGGTATTTTTTCCCCAGCCAGGGATGGTGCATCCGCCGACTCGTCCCTTAAATGGTTCACCACACCATTCACAAATAGGGAAAAGAGAGTCGGCGCCATGACACATCCCTGGCGGACTCCCCTCCTCACGGGCACCCTCTCGGTCAGTTGGCCTTGGGTACCCCATCTGATTCTTGCATAATTACCTTCATGGAGCTTAACTATAAAGTCAAGAAGGTAACCTGGCAAGCCCATCTCCTCCAAAACCTCCCATAGCCTTGCACGGGGGACCAGGTCAAACGCCATCCTGAGATCTATAAAGGCCAGGTAGAGACTACCGTGGTTAATCAACACAGTTTTCCAGTAGATCGCAAAAAAGCGGAAGACCTGGTCCATTGTGCCCACTTTTTTCCGGAACCCGGCCTGGAAATGAGAGAGAACCTGCTCCTCATCCATCCATGCACCGATTCGCAGGGTGATGACCCTGCCGACCACTTTCTGAATCACATCTATCAGACTAATTGGTCTGTAGTTGGCAGGGTCATCCCTATCACCCTTTTTGTAAACCGTAATCACCTCGGCCCCCTTCCACGAATCTGGGACAGGATGTCCCTTGGATATTAGATTCATTATTAGTGCAATGAGTGTGGCCCAAGCTGTGGGTTCTTTTATAAGAAGGTCCCCCGGAATGCCATCTTGGCCTGCTGCCTTCTTCGGAGTTAGATGTCTTATGGCCACTTCAATCTCAGAAGGCACATATGGATTCTCAAGCGAAGATACAAGGGAGGCCCGGTTGGCTAAGTCTCAAAGAAGAGAATTACGTGCATCTTGGCCACCGTAAATTATTGAGAAATGGGAATACCATTGTTGGCTGGTAATGTGGTTAGCCATCAAGGGCCTATTAAAATTTCTGGCCTTGTTGATCAAATCCCAAAACAGTGAACCATTTTTCATTTTAGATGCATTTTTAAGGTCCTGCCAATGCTGTTCCTCCCACTCTTTTTTTGCCCGAGCTTGTTCATTCACGTACTCCCTCCTAGCTATTCTAACTAGTGGTTGGTTCTTATTACGGAGGGCAGCAGTTAGCTCACGCCTTTTTGCCCGGCACTTTGTAGAGTACCAGGCATTACTGGGTTTAGGAGCTTTTATTTTAGAGCTCCGGGTCAAAAATAATTTGCCAACTTCTTCAATTGCATTATTTTATATCCGTGGGAAAAGCGATTCCCGGACCACCCCTATCCCCATGGTTAAAGTCTCCAGCTCGCTAATCAGCCCATCAATGTGCGTCTTAATCTTTGCCAATTTATCTGGGTGAGAGGCAACCTTATCCCATTTCAGTCTTCGGTTACCGTCATAAGGAGTCACCTCCTTTGTTGTCTTCGATTGGGTTGGGTTGGGGCCACCTTTTAAATTTCTCCACCTTAACGACAAACATAAAGGATTGTGGTCACTATCCTGCGAAGGGACCACCTCCATGTCGATTAAATCACACCACATAGTGACGTCCAGCAAGATATAATCAATTCTGGACGGGCTATTAAGTCTGTTAAACGTCATTGCCCCGTCCCGATCAGACGGGGCTCTGCCGTTTACTGCTCTTAAATTATAATCCACAGTGAGGGCGTTAATCTGTAATGCTTTAGCGGACCAATTTTTAATCGGGGGTAGTACCAATGCGGGGATAGACCAGCTAGCGTCGTCCTCCTCTATACCCAGGGGGTCATCCTCACTTAAAGGTTCGAATGTACAATTGAAGTCCCCCCCCACAAGTATTTTAGAATTTGAGGGACAATTAGCTAGTATCTGATCTAAAATTGTAATAGTACAGGGCGTTTTACCTCCACGGGTCCCTCTAGCATAAATATTAAGTAACTCCATCTTACTTCCCCACACCTGGCCTGGTAATGAAAGGTGTTGGATGTCCCTACACTCCGAATCATGAACAGAAATATTCCAATTTAAATCTATTTTTATCCAAATATGTAAGCCCCCAGAGGGTCTGCCCTTACCGCAACTGTAGGCGGGTACACAAAAAGTAGCATATCCAGTTTTGTAAATTGGTACTAAACTCCAAGTTTCTTGGAACATACATATATCAAATTTTTCAATAAAGTTGTTCCAATCCGGGATAATCAGTTTTTTTTCTAACCCTGCTATGTTCCAGGATAACAGACGAATAACGTCTTTACCGCTATTAGGCAGAGCTGGAATAACTCCTATTGCCACATCCACTACCCCTGTATTGGGTATTTCAAAGTGCTCTACCTGGTTTAAAAGCTGGTTATCATTACTACTAACTCCCGCAGATGGTGAGTGAATAGTAGCAAATGAGCAAATAGCAACCCTAGTTACCGGGTCCAGGAAAGCCCCATCACTATTATGGGGATCTACAACCGCCTCTTTAGGTATCCCAATCGCGTTTCCCTCTATACTACCTGCCCTTTGGCTATCCCTCTTACCCTTCCTGAACTGTAGTCTTCAATCGCAATCGTCCATGCCTGAAAAAACATCGAACCTATTCCCTAGCTCTAGAGGTGTAAGGGGCCTCAGGTGCTCCAATCTCCGGTTGATGTGCCTAGGGCCTCTAAAGGGTATCATATTCCAACCTTGATGGTCGGATCGCAGGTTCTTAACTTGTAATGCTGAAGGAACGATTGGATGAACTATATGGTTTTTCCTGGCATGGGATGGAGGGAACACCAGGGACCTAGGGTAAAAATAGGTCAGGGCTCGAGGGCTAATTTGGCTATTGCCATTACCCAAAGGCCAATTCAATATAAAATCAACCGCTTCTGGATCTCTAAAATTAATCAAGCCTATATCTCCCTCGATATCCTTGCTTCTACCACCAAGCCAAGGGAGGCGTCTGACATGCAATATCTCACCATATACATTCTTATTTATAGGTCTGTATATTCTTAACCAGTGTATAATTTTATTTTTCAGCTGGTAAAAATCTTCTCTCTTATTGTCAGCCAATATCGGAACCCCTGTCAAAACCACCACCAAAGGCACAGCTTCCGGGGGTAAATGAACCTGTGGACCGTGAATCCTGGAGCCTCCCTCCCACCTGGAGCTACCCTGCACCTGACACGTTATCCCCAATGGTGCAATGCTGCCCTCCTCCGCCGGGTTAGTAACAGGCTTACTAGCTGGATGATCCATGGACGTTTGAGGGCCCTTTCTAACACGGTCAAGGGCTAAGTGATCCAAGACCTGTGTAACATTTCTACTGGGATCGGGAGTTTCCTGAGGAATATTAATGGTGGGAACAAAGGCCTGGATACTAGTGCCATTCGTCTGCGTCTTTCCTGTGGCAGTCATATTACTCAATATAGATTCAATATTCTCTAGCCTATGCTCCAGCCTCCTCAGATTATCAGTAATGGGCGATATGAGAGTACTAAACATATCCCCCAATTTAGCTAGGAGAGCGGTAGGGATAACAGATGCCTGCTGAGAAATAACAGCGGGCCCAACGGGCTCTAGGTTAGTCACAACTATGTCCGTGTCCGCTGGAAGGGTACAAATGGCCGGGATCGGCCTACATTCTGGCTCATTTACCAACCCAGGAGCCGTTTCATTCAGAGTCATTGAATGTTGACCAAACTCTGAATGATGGATCCTACGGTTGAAAGGTACCGCCCCCCTCTTTACGTCTTATTTTCCTAGGAGGGGGGCCACGAATTATCCCCCTGGCCAGATTATTGACCTTTTTCCCTTTTTGTATCCCCCGGCCTATAAGCCGTGTGTTGGAAGTTTTAGGATTTCTTTTGGCATTTAAAGGGGGAGAGACACTAATAACCTGAACACTGGGAACACAGTTTGTGGGAGAACAATCACGTAGTAATAACGGGACCCCCTCTTGTGAAAGAGGGGCGTCACTAACCCCACAGCTATCACAGTCAACAACGGGGACCTGAGGAATATGAACCTCTGGGGCTCTACGTTTCATGTTCTCAATAGAGCGACGTCGTTCAGATCTGCGCTCGGCCATTGTAATACCCTGATCCTCATCCGTTACAATCCTCTTCTTGAAATAACTATCTAAGGGGCCATTTACCACTCCCCTCAATTTTTCCCCAATCATATCGTTCTCACTTAAGGCCATTACAATAATGATATACTCCCACGATCAAAGTCACAGTCTCAAGGCCCAGCCCAGCCTCGATCGGCCTCGGAGGGCCTTAGAGGGCCCGCTCTTTGCCCGGTCTTCGCCCCGATATGCGTCCCGCACGCGTCCCGCTATCGCGATAGCAGGCAATGATCTTATAGCAGGGGCGAAACCAGGGGGAGGAGCCGGGAAGAGGCACCAGGTGCGGTGTGTGTCAAGGCGTTGCAGGGCACCCTGGGCCTCGCAGTCCCGGCGAGGATGGCAAGCTTCAAGATCAGATGCGTTATGTCAATTACCCCAAGCGGCTCCTCTAGGGTCCGAGGTCAGCGACAAACCAAGTTCCACGCCTACGAGCGGCTCCCGCGAAGCGGGGGCTGCGAGGCGTTATGAAGGCACAGGTGAGATGGGGGAGGGCCGGGAAGAGGCACCAGGTGCGGTGTGTCAAGGCGTTGCAGGGCACCCTGGGCCTCGCAGTCCCGGCGAGGATGGCAAGCTTCAAGATCAGATGCGTTATGTCAATTACCCCAAGCGGCTCCTCTAGGGTCCGAGGTCAGCGACAAACCAAGTTCCACGCCTACGAGCGGCTCCCGCGAAGCGGGGGCCGCGAGGCGTTATGAAGGCACAGGTGAGATGGGGGAGGGCCGGGAAGAGGCACCAGGTGCGGTGTGTCAAGGCGTTGCAGGGCACCCTGGGCCTCGCAGTCCCGGCGAGGATGGCAAGCTTCAAGATCAGATGCGTTATGTCAATTACCCCAAGCGGCTCCTCTAGGGTCCGAGGTCAGCGACAAACCAAGTTCCACGCCTACGAGAGGCATGTATCTCGAATGTGCCTCCATGGGCCTGCGGCATGGGTTGTGCCAACCACAGAGGTAGCTCATCGCTAGTGTCACAGGGTTGACCTGGTGGGGCCTGTGTGCACGGGTTCTTGTTACTCGGTTTAGCATGTAGAAAGCTATGTGCCATGGGTCTGCATGTTTCCTGCTATATATGAGTTCTCCCTGGTGACAGGGTGCAGTGTTGGGAAGAGGTCGGGCAGGTGGTTGTATGTGTTACCTGCAAGAGTCGTGAAGGACACCGGATGGTGTGTTTGGTACATTGGGGTCTGCTTCTCGCATCAGATTAGCATGAGGGGGAGTAGCAAAAGGTGCTTGAGCATTATTTCCTACAGGCAGAAGAGTAACAGTATAGTGTTTGGTATCCATGAGTTCGTAATGGCGAATCCTATCCAGTAAAATAAGTGGGTTCAACATTACGGGGATGGAAATGTCACTTTGGGTATTTGGGGATTTTGATGTGCATGGCTCTGTGTGCCTGGCAGCCTTTCTTCTAATTCACAACTAGGTGTTAGGGGGACATCCACAGCTATACATTCCTGATAGAGGGCAATAAACTGGGGGGTTCATGGGAAACTTCGGACCTCTGACTCTCAGGGCCCGTTCTGGGATGGTTACATGGACTGGAAAGGGCACCTGTATTACAAGGGGCAGAGTCTTGGCCCCACTAAAGATTGTGATCAAACCTCCTTGGGTATGATGCCAGACAGGACACAATTTAGAGAGGGCCTGTTCATTTCAAAGGTGATCTTTTGAACTCATCGTATCTTCAAAGGCCATGGTGGGTATAACTACTGTGGCTCTGGCCTCTGAAAGTAGAGAAATATTTGGATTTGGAAACATACTACGCTGGTTCGATACTGGGACACTGCAACAAGGAATCTTTAGGGCAGGAGGGGCTGCAACTTAACTACCATGAGACTTGTGGTGAGTTGGAGTTTGTCATGTTCCAGGAAGGGGAATATCACTTGGTGGATTTTGCGTGGACATTGTTGGCCTGCAGCTGAATGTCAACTGTCATGGCCTGGGTCTCAATGTACTCTCCTAGGGCTGGTGAGCTGGCCTCCTGTCTATGAAATCCCAGGGACACAAAGTATCTCGATGTCTCCAAGAGATCATAAGGACCACACTGGGTGTGGTGGAGACAGGTGGAAATGATCATGGTTGTTACAAGGACCGATCAGACAGACACCATCATCTCGCTGTTCAAGAGGAGTGTGTGTGCATAAAGATCAGCAGCCACCTGAGGTGCCAGGAGATGAAGAGTGCAGGGGAAGCATGCAGAGTCCAAGGGACTCAGGCTTGCCACCAGGGAACCTGTTCTCGCTTGCGCTCTGTAGCACGTGGTGTCTAAGGGGTTTCAGGGGAACCTCAGCCGGGACCTGAGACTGTCTTTGGCTACAGATCGGGAGGACAACAGTGCCTGACATCACGGCCTCTGTCCTAGGTCGTTGGTTCCCTCTCCATAGACCCACACCACAGGCTGCTTTGTTTTGGAAAACACTGCGACGAGTCCCGAGGGAATTTGTGTGCCTTGTGGGCATTTGCAACTAATTGTCGGAAGTCTATGACAGGTCCCACCTTCGCTTAAGGGGAAAACATTTCTCCAGATGAGAAAGTGCGCCAGCTTCCTGGGTCATCACCTTTTGTTTACGGGGGGATAGGTATCCACACCTGTCAACTAGTCAACAGGGTGCTGTTAGAATCCGGGTTCTCTGGTTGGCACAGGTAGGTACTTGTGACAAGCAGGGAACCTTTCCTCTAGTCAGGGTAAGGGGTTACACTCCTAAAATAACCCCTGCTCACCCTCTAGGTAGCTTGGCGCGAGCAGACAAGGCTTATCTCAGAGCGTTATAGGTTAAGCATTTGTGAACACATACAGTAACCAAGTGACAACACTACAAATGGACACCACACAGGTATTTATATTAAAAATAAGGATTCTTTATATAGGATTATCACAAGACCATTAAACGATAAAAAATACACAATGGTTGCTTAGTTGGTAGAAGATTGCTTAGTTTCTCTTAAGTTCTTAAATGCGACACTTTAAGTCAATCTACCTTAGATGCGACACGCAGGGCAACGAAAGTGTTGCAGCGATGCAGATGCGTTGAAGTTCTTGGTGCAAAAGAAATAAAGACGGGATCTTCCAGATGCGTTACACTTCTCCGATGTTGCGAGAAGGCTCGAGTCGATGCGTCAGCTACAGCGGCGTCACCTTTGGCGAGATGCGACGACAGCGGCCTTGGCAGCGGCACTCTTCTCCGACGTTGCGAGACGCTTCCGCTCGATGCGATGCTGCAGCGGCGACACCCCTTCTGCGAGATGCGACGACAGCGGCTCCAACGGCGGCACGCTTCTCCGTGGATGCGAGACGCTTTTCTGGATGCGGTGCAATGCGACAACTACGATGGCTGCGATGGCGACACGCTTCCTCCTCGATGCGAGACTCTCCTCTCGGTGCGGTGCAATGCGACAGCTATGATAGCTGCGATGGCGACACGCTTCTTCGGCGTTGCGAGACACTTCCGGAATGATGCGAGACGCTTCCGCTCGTTGCGATGCTGCAGCGGCGACACTCTCTGCGAGATGCGACGGCAACAGCTCCGATGACGGCACGCTTCTCTTCCTTGCGTCGCGCTTCCAGCTTCCAGCTCCTTGCGACACGCAGTCCCTCAGAAGGCCCAACAACAGCAGCAGGCACTTCAAAAGACTCTGGGGAGCTGGGGGTGAAGTCCACTGGTCCTGGGACTTTGTTCAGGGGGCAAGCTCAGTTCAAGCCCTTGGAGATCTTTTCAAAGCACAAGTTGAAGCAAAGTCTTTAGTAGTCTTTCTCCTCTCCTTCAGCAGCCAGGCAACCACTGCAGGCCAATCCCCCAGGTCAGGGACAGTACTCCTCCTACAGCTTTCCCAGTTCCTTCTCCTCAGGCAGAGGTTATTCTTGTTTCAGCAGGATCCAATTTCTTGGGAGCAGGGACCAATATTTATACCCCTAATTCCTTTGTTCCTCTGGGGTAGAGGGGCCTTTGCCCCATCCAAACCAGTTCTTGAGCACTCTGTTGACATGACTCTGCCTTTCTATTCAGGGTGCAAGGCAGAGAAATCAGCCGCTCCGCAGGAGGTGGAGACAGCATTGTGGTAGCAGAGCACGACCCTATTCAGAGCCCAAGTGTACTCCTCCCACCCATCTGACTGCCAATCTTCCTATTCACCACCAGGCTACCTAACCCTGCCCCTCTGGGTTTCCCCAGCCCTGTCACTCACACATCCAGACAGGCAGATACACATCATAGCAGAGGCGGACTGAAATGGTCAAGCAAGCAAATACCAACTTTCTAAAAGTGGTATTTGCAAACACAGAATATTAAAATAAACTTTACTAAAAGATGTATTTTATTATTCTGAGTTCAGGCATACTAAACTCGAATTTCGACCATGTTCCCTGGGTCTGTTAGGATCATAGGATGTAACAATTCTAACAGCCCATTCTGGCCTATGGAGAACAGGTAGCCTTACAATAGTGAAAAACGAAAATGGCTGTAATTCACTATTAGGACATGCCACACACATCAGGGCTTGTCCTACCTTATGCTTACAATGCACCCTGCCCTTGGGCCTACCATAGGGGTGACTAATATGAAGTTAAGGGAAGGTTTAGGGACTGGGAAGTGGGTGCACTTGCCCAGCCAGCATGACAGTACCAGACTGCACGCAGGTTCTGCAATGGCAGACCTTAGATACATTTTACCAGGCCGCTTCTGTGGGTGGCACAACCAGTGCTGCAAGCCCACCAGCAGCATTTGTATTTACAAGCCCTGGGCACTCCTGGTGCACTTTACTGGGGTCTGACAGTAAACCAAATAAACCAATCATGGAATCCAACCAACATATACATTTTAAATAGGGAGCACTTGCACTGTGGCACTGGTTGGCAGTGGCACAGTGCTCTGAGCGGCCAACACCATAAAACCACATGAGGCACAGTGACAAAAAGTGGAAGGGAGACTCACGCCAAGGTGCCAGGTCTAACAGGTGCCAGTCAGGGCAACTTGTATCGTTGGCTGTTGGAGTTGAGCGATAAGGGGCTGGGTCATGTAAACTGTGTAGTGTATACACAATGTGTGTTTCATTTTGATTTCAATAGAGAAGTTTGACAATTGCGTATAACTTTTGAGTGTATATATACAATGTATTTTGTTTTGATTTCAATGTGTATGTGTATAATATAAAGAAAAGTTTGTTTTATATATACGGTGTGGAGTCTTTTTGTGGCGAACACAGTGTGTTGTGAGGGAGTGTTGTGCCAATAATTTACATTCCAGCCCTGAGGATAAACCTGACTGCTCGGTGCCAAGCTACCAGAGGGTGAGCACAGGTTATCAGACAAGTGTATCGTACTCAACCTATTTTGAACGGTGGGTTCTGACTAGCTTTGATGTGTCTCAGCCAGCCTGAAACCGCTGAGCCTAACAGTTGACCTGATGAAAACCCCATCATCAGTGGCATCACACACAATTATCCAAGAACACTAAATCCAAGACTCACTCGACTGCCAGGCAGTTAATCAGTCTGAATATAACACATTTGCAATAATTCAGAGGCACCACTAAAGGTAGAATGGTATAGTAGCCGAATCTCTTGCAGTTGATTTCAAGAGCTGTCTCTAAAAACGTAGTTTGGTTATCTCATCAATTAACTTTTCACTTTTTTGGAGGTGTTTCCTCCACTAAGGATGATGACATTGGGGTTTGCCACTCGAATATCATTGCTTAGATATCATCTGACAAAAATACTGTGTATTATATTCCCTGGACCTTAGCTGATGCAACTGGTTTGTCATCACTTTCAGGCAATGTCAATAGCTACAGATTTGGAAGACAGAGGTGTCGCATAAGAATGCATCTTTTGTTTGTATGTACAAAATCAGTTACTGTTCAATTTGATGGTTTTCTGAGGAAGAGTGTTGAGGATAAATATGTATTCATTACACCCACCTGAGAAAGGTACATTTTCATCCTGTAGAAGGTAAACCATTTCAAAACTCCTCAACATATGCAAAATAGCTGCTGAAACTGGTAAAATATTTCACTTTTGAAATAAAAATTGGAAAAGGGGGTTATAACATTAGGGCTATTAAAAAAACAATAAAAAATTAACAAAAGCAGCATACTACAGGTACAAAGGAGTGGATAGTGAGGGAGTTTGGGGTTCATGCCCCTACATACTAATGATAATTTTTATCTCTCCATTATTTTAGGATATATCTTGACAAATTTTGTTTGGACTATCAAACGTCCTGGATTTGTTAGATAATCTGCATTAGGTCTATGCTGATTCAAAGTATTTATTATACTTGAGAATATGGGTCTAAATAATAGTAAACAGCTTCTGAACCGGACGCTGCTGGAAGTTATGGGGAGACACGCATCGAATTCACTTGTTCCTTGACTATTCTGTTGACTAACCTCAAAGATTCACCTTGAAGAACATATGATCTTTTTTTTTCATTATTGAGCCCTGAAAGAAGTCCCATGAGGGATGAAACGCGTCGGCTGTATCGTCAAAATGTGTGCTGAGATTTTAAAGAATTTGAAAGAATAAAAGGAATAATTTTTCTACAGCATAAATGCCGACTATCGTTTTTTCATTTAGGAAGACACTTTTCTTTATTGTTCTGATATTTACTATGGACAATAATTATCTGTTACTTATTTAATAATTTGTTCTTAGAGTGCTGGATCATCTTTGTTTAGCTTTAGATTCAATCATGGCAAATTGATGTGTGAACTAATTTATGTGGGAGCCTCAGGTTAGGATTATTGCCTGGATTTAGGAGATGTTGCCTAAAACTTAAAAATGTTGTTATGAAATTAAATATTATTTATGCCACATAATTATATTTACATCATTTTATAGGAAACTCTGTATGAACAAGATTGTTTTACCTGATTGTATAGTCTATGGATACATCATTGGTGGAGATCTACTAATGGAGTTGATTTCTGCTTCTGGGTTTTTGTGTGATGTATGTTTGGGACACAAATTCAAACAGTCACTGTGATGTTTAAATAGGAATTTCAAACCAATAAAGTTTTGAGTGGAAGGGGAACCTTTGTTGTTAAGCATCACAAATGTAAAAATCAGGTTTGTAATGTTTGTGGCTCTAAATCTTAGGATGAAGTTGGTTTATAAAGATAGTTGTTTTTAATCATGGGGTCCATATCATGATTTTCCACTTATTTATAAATACTAATTTATAAAAAAAAATTTGCAGAAGAATGATCATGTACAAGAATCTACACATTAGTTTGTATCAAAAATATAAATATAGAGACTGAGTAGGGAAACCTTGATATTAGATGTATAATGTATTTAAACATGCTTTTCAAGATAGAAGCAACACGGGGGACATAGACACTCCATTAATTTATTGTGTGCCTTCATTGTCTGATAACAAGGTACCAAATTTCCACCAGCAGTGTGAAATAATATTGTGACTATTAAGTCTTGTGACTATTACATACCATACCAGGTCAGGAAAACAAAAGCACTATAGCAGTCTAGCTCTGCATTTGGCTAGTTGACTATGTGCACATCATTGTTTAGTCTTGTTTTCAAGCACTTATTACATACAGTTCTTATTACAGTCAACTCACCCAGGATGTACATTTTGAGCATTCAAATTCTTGACATTTTGAGGGTCTGGAAAGGAGTTTGTTCATAAAATATTGAAAGTGCAGGTGCAGTTTGATATTTAGACATTAATTAATACGTAGTTCAAAAGATGAGTGGAGATGTCCTGTTTTATATGAATGTTGGGGTACATATATTTTCTTTAGACTTGTAGCATTAGAAAAGTGAAAGCATAGTAGTTTATTTTTACTCATTACAGATTTATGCTTCCCCTACGTACACTGAGCATTAATTTACATGTATTAGAAATAGAATGATTATATGAATGTATAGGCTTATCTGATTGAATAGAATACCCAATACATCTAGGTAGCAAAACATTAATATTTTACCGACACCTCGAAGGAGTTGGTAATCCATTCCTAAATGGGAATGGGTCCCCAAAAGACCCCTTTGCGTTTAAGAATGTAAACAAAAATAGTTTAGAGAATTGGCAGTGGTCCTATGGACCACTACTTAAACTCTTAAAAAATGAACCTTAAAAGTTGAATTTTCTTTTTTTATAAATGCATCTTGTTTAGGGCTAGTTTTTTAAAAGCAATCTCAGACATGGTGTTCTGAGTTCAGCAGGCCACTATCCCTGTGATGGCAATCATTTCTAATGGGTCAAATAACTGCAACTTACCTTATTAATTATTAATATTCATGAGGTAGGGCAATTTGCCACCCACTGGGAATCACTATTTAATCTCCGTCCAGGAAATGTTGAGCTCGGTGCTGGAGCTTCGGAAACTAGGTTGAGACTCCTCCCTTCCTTGCTCTCCATGCTCTCCATGCCTCAGTCGGTTGAGGTGTGACACCTGACTATAGCAGGTACCGCCAGTGATTCCTTCAACTTCCGATTGGAATCACTTGATCGTTTTGTATTACCTGTCTCTTTATTATCATGTTTATAACTTTTTTGTTGAGCACGACAAGGACTCTTTTGGTCCTGAAGAAAGCCAAGACACCCTCCGGGTCATAAGCTGAAACATGTCGACCTTTGGTGACACACAAGCGGGTCTAATCTCCCTGACAGTGCCACGCTGTTTTCAATCCTAGAACAGGTTAGCCTGAGTAAAGATTTCTTTAGCGAACCCTCGAGTTAGTTTTAGACCCCCATTTTTTGCCTGGTCCTGCTGCCCTCAACATCCCTTGCTCCTTATTTGGGTATTTAGACTATACCTCTTAGATTGAAACATCCCTGCGCTCCTCCCTCCTAAAGAGTGGGTCATAGCCCATATCATGACTAGGCTTTACGATACGATGAGGTTCCCCAATGATGAAGCATGCCACCCTTGAGTGAGTGAAGGAAACTGTCCTATAAAAGGGATGATCGTTTTGTCATTACAGGTACAACTAACTGACCAACCCTATAGACCCAAAGGTTCCTGTTTTGTATTTCTAATTAGGGTAGATAACCTTTGGTGGTCTCTAAATCTCCTCTGGTCCTCCCTAATTTTGTGATTCAGTTCTTCTGATACCAGCAGGCGCCTATCCCTATGATGTCAATCATTCTTAATGGGTCGAAAAACCGCAACTTACCTCATTAATGTTCATGAGATAGGTCGATTTGCGAACCACTTGAATCACTATTTAATAATAAAAGTTTTATTTTACATTAGGAAGTGCCATTTCCTTCAGTAAGAATAGCAATTTGGAAATCGCAGTTCCAAATTACTGTATAACTAGCCCGTAGTTATGAACATCATAATAATAACATCATTAATATTATTATTTTTCTAAATATTTTTATTGCTTCCCCCCCTTTTTCCCATACAATAACAGCAAGTATACATAAATATATCACATAAAAATCCGTTAAGATAACTAAGATAGATAACATTCAATAGAGTAGCATCACTGATTCATAATTCATTCCTATTTGCAGACAAGAACAGCTTATACCATGATCTAAACAATGATACTTAATAAAACATATCCAACAAAATTGTGATTGCCCCCATATTCTCCTCCCTTTGAGGATCTAACCATGATGAGGAGATACACAACCTAAACTCTGTCATTGCTATAAAAACCATTTGCGATCCGGGCCCAACTAGTGTCTCATCTACCCCCAAAAGCATAAGCTGCGGTGATGGAGCGATATTAAGTTTCAAAACTTCCCCTAAAAAACCTACAATTTCTAATCCAAGTAATTTTAAGCTGAGGCAGGAATAGAATATGTGAACCTTCTCTGCCTCCATGGCATGACATCTAGGGCAGCGGGTCCCCGCCACACCCCCCCACTTCACTGGAGTTATATATAGGTCAAACAGCATTTTGTAATGTTGTGACTGTAGAATTGAGGCTCACATGATTGACCCTCCCATCTCAAGTGATTTCAAGAAACCGGGGTCAGCCGCGTAAAGCCTGTCCTGCCATTTTCCATTATGTTTCTCCAAGTCATCTGGGACCCCTTCCAGCAGACAGCCATATAGATGCGAGATAGAAGGGGTGGTGTTTTTGACCAATATTTCCAGCAAAGGTATTCAAAACCAGCCACTCCTCCAATCTTTCTCGTAAAGAAATCCCGAATCTGTAGGTATTTTTTAAAAAAAACAGTGGCCCATCATTAAATTAGCTGCAGACCACCTCAAAGGGTGCAAAAAGATTCCAGCGAGGAGATCTCCTATCCTGCTGAGCCCCCTGATCCCCACCTAACGAAGCAGCTTTTGTGAAATATGCTGGGCAGTTGTTCAGTCCAAAGCAGGCGGGTGTATCTACTATACCTACCCACCCCCAATTCTTTCGAAAACTCACCCAGTTTCGGAATTCGGCAAGTAGAGTCTTGAAGCAGGTCCACTTAAAGTAGCTTGGCTCAAACAACTTCAACAGGCATCCTTGGGCTGAGCTGCCGATCAATAGCTCATAAATGAAGAGTACGTGACCAAATGCCCAGCACTGTATTACCTGGCAGTTTAATAATATACTGTAGCACTGCATAGCAACAGCTAAATAATATAATCTAAAATTGGGGAGTGCCCACCTCCCCTATCTCCGGCTAAGCACATACAAATGTTGGCCCTCCTAGTCATCCCATAAGCCCACATAAAGCTTGCCACTAATCTATCAACTTTTTAAAACCATTTATTATTAAATTCCAATGGAACAGTGAGAAAAACATAAAGCAATTTAGGAAGAAATTTCGTTTTAACCAGATTACATCTCCCCATTACAGAAAGTTTCATATTATCCCACTGTGTTAAGTCCTTCTTGGTTTTCTCTAAAATAGGTGTTGGGTTTGGATTGATTATACTCTCCACCTTAGCAGTGATACAAATTCCTAAATATATAGCTCCTTCTGTAATCCTGCTATCGGAGGCTAGGGTATGTCTGTTAATCAATACTTGGGGTTTCGCCCTGTTTAGCAGAAACCCGGATCGGGTCCCGAAATCTTCTGCAATATCATCAACAGCACGTAAGCCCTGTCCCGGTCTCTGGTAATTATGGCCACATCATCGGCATAGGCCAGGATTTTCATATCCCAGCCCTGTAAACTGACAGGCACAATATCCGGTAAAGATTCCAACCTCCTGAGAAAGGGGTCAATAAATAATGTGAATAACAAGGGGGAAATGGGGCAGCCCTGTCTTGTGCCCCTTTTTATTGTGAAAGGCTCTGATTCATGCCCCATTATTTGTAAATGGCCTATAGGTTTATTATACATTACATGAATGGCGTTAATAAAGTCCCCTCCAAGCCATTTGCTTCCAGAACCTGCCACAGAAAAGCCCACAACACCTTTTGAAGGCCTATTTGGCATTGAGTAAGGCCACCCGCATAGGCTTTGCAAGGACTTCCATTGCATCTAATAGAGAAATAACCCTCTGGACATGATCTGTAGTCCCTCTACCGGGGATGAACCTGTGCTGCCGTTCCGACACCAGTCGATGTATAGCTCCCACTAGTCGGGTGGCAAAGATTTTAGAATAGACCTTCACATCACTATTAAGTAGTGTAATTGGTCTGTACGAGCCCAAAGCTGTAAGGTCCTTGCCTTTTTTTAGAAAAATAATTATACTAGCAATGCCCCAGACCCAGGGGGAGGGGTCCCAGTTTTAGCGTTGTTAAACAGACTTAGCAGTTCCTGGTGAATTTCTGTAAAAAACACTTTATAAAACTCAAGGGGGATGAAATCTGCCCCAACTGCTTTCCCTGATGGTAATTCTTCAGGTAGTATAGCACCTCCTAACAATGATCTCTCCTCATCAGTGATGCCGCTTGGTTGACCTACATTGCCAAAGTCTAGCAGCGCGAGGCCACAGTCGAGAGTACCCTTATAAGTATCTGCATAAAAATCCCTGAATGCCTCTCTAACTTTACCAGGATCTATAAATAAATTACCATACATATTCCTTACTTTATTTATACAGCTGGCCACATTCTGTTGCCGTGCCCTAGCTGCAAGAAAACGCCCAATTCGCTCACTACACTCATAGCGATCCTGAGCTTTGGCCAGATACTTCCCAGGTAATTTCTTGGCAAAAAGTTCATTTTAGCGAGCATTAGTAACAACTATCAGGTTCAAAACGGGGGCAAGATCATCCCTAGCTTCTACAAAACAGATTAATTCTGATTCCAGATTACTTAACTTTTGACATAGCTCCTTGCTGCAACCCAGCTCCCGCTTCTGTTCAGTAATACTAAAGCTCAGGGTTTCCCCCCCTCACCCTGGCTTTGAATGCATCCCAAACTGTTCCTGAAGAGGACCTCCCTTTATTCAGCTAAAAAATAAACAAGATCCACGGCTTCTTATGTTGGACATAATCAAGATCTGACAACAACCCCCTCTTAAAGGTCAATTTTCTGGGTGTATGGCACAGCCCTGCTATAGAAAGCTCGAGAGTAATTGGGTTATGGTCAGACACCGCTCTAGGGAGTAGTTCAACCTGAGCCCCTGTGACCAATACGATTGATACAAAAAAATAGTCCAACCTGGCAAACTTGCCATGGGGGGCCGAGTAATAGGTGTAACCTGGGTCAGGGGTCTTCAAAGAAGCCCAAACATTAATCAGTCCTAATTCCTTCTGCAAATTCCCCAGGGATCTACAAGATTGCAGCTTGCACCCAGCATAGCTTTCTTAACTGCTTGAGCCGTTTAAATGAAATTCCCACAGACTATAAATGGTCCAGGCCACAATGGGAGTTTGGCTGCCAAAAAGTTAAACAGACTGGGATCATCTAGAATTGGGGCTTAGATTGAACATAGAGTAAGAGACTGACTACCCACCTTGCACTCCAATATTGCCCATCTTCCCAGCTTATCTGCTTCGTTGTGCCCAGGGGTAACAGTATTTCCTTTCACTAAAATAACAACACCCCTAGTCTTAGTGTCCTGTGTTGTATGGCAAACCACCTTTAATCCAAAAGAGCTCAACATAGCCCTGTCCTTACTGACAATGTGGGTCTCCTGCAGACAAAACATATCTGCTCTTAACGAACATAAGCCCTCATGTACCAGCCTTCTTTTCACTTTATCATGTAACCCACAGATGTTAAGGGAGGCAATGCGCAATCTAGCCATAGCTCCTAGAGACTCCCGTAACCACCTGCATATACCAACCTAATGTGACAAATACCATGCTGCTGCCCCATCTTATATTTTGACCAAGATATGCTTCATACTTTACTGTTGAACACAAATTCTCCTGACTATATCCATATTCACAGTGCCACCTTTCTTTTGATAAAGAAAAGTACATAATCAAACTTACATCCACTTGCGGTGTTTTTGATTATCACACCATCACTCAACCAACTGACTGCGCCTCCCCAATCCCCTTCCCCTCCCTGACAAACCCGCAAAGCCCTGACACCACCACCCCCTCCCACCACCACTAGTGAAAGCAGCCAGACCAAACAGGTCTATGTGATGGAGACCGGTGGCCACACCACGGGGCTCCCCCGACCCCTCTCAGTTGTAACTCCCCGCTCTCGAATCAAAAAAATGCCAAAATAAAACAGGAGAGATAAAAATGTTAAGAACTGAAAAAAGAAAAGGGAGTTATTGCCAAATTTATTAATATGAACATTAATCAAGCCAATTCGTAAAGAGGGCCCCAACACTATATATTGCCACTACCAGCCAAGACATGACCCAAATATTTTTTTGCTTGAATTTCTGATGCAATTAATTTAACAGACCTTCTAACAATAGTTTTCAGTCTGGCAGGAGCCAGCAGGTATGCCTCAAAGCCAGCATCTTGGAACGGTTTGATCACCTGTCGCAGAAGCCACCTGCGTTCAACAGTTGTATGGCAAAAGTCAGGGCACACGAAGAATCATAATTCTAGGTATGTCTGTCTTGCATACGGGCGAGCTTTCTCAAAAATGGCCTGGCAAAGCAAAAAGTTGCCAAAGAATACTAAAATAACCCTTGGTTGTCTCTGCTAGCCTGGACTGATTTACTATGGGCGGCCGGAAACCGGTGTACTCTGAACTTCTGAGGCTCAGTCCCATCCATCCAGTTCAGGGAAGGCATTATTTAAGAGATCTAGCATAAAGGAACAGATATTATCCTCCTCAAGGCCTTCATTAATCCCAAGAAACTAATGATTATTCCTGCGCTGACGGTTTTCCATGTCCTCTAGCTTCCACTGTACATTGGTTAATTGGGACTCATGTGACTTGCCTTGCTGTTTCACCATGGTAACCTCTGGTCTTGTACTCGATGCAGCTAAGGCGCTCCCCAATCTCAGAGCATGCCTTCCCCACCTTCCGACCGGCACCTTCCAGCTTTTTAGTAGTGTGTCTTGCCCTTTTACCGTCTGCTCATGTCCCAGCCCAATGCTCTTTAATAGACTTTAAGATTAAGCCTAACTTTGAGCTTAAGGACATGTTCACTGTCGGCTGTATGGCGAAAGAGGCTGTTTCATTCAGGGCTGGTGCTTTCTCCGGAGTCCCAACCATTTTTGTATGGGATTAATCCCACTTCAGGCTACTGACGGCTACGTTCTTCTCTCTCCTCCTCCGAAATTCTGTATTGCCTTTAAGGGCCTTCCGGTGCTTTGGGTGCTTAAGCGCTGTCTCAGGTGCTTCCAGTGTACTGGACCCAGAAGTTGATGAATTAATGCAGCTAATTTTGCTGAAAAATCAATTAGGGGCCTCTGAGTCTGAGCCATCTGTGAGACAGAAGAATTTATCCCGTCCCATCCATGGTGAGATCCGTCACTGCCGTTGGTCCACACTGATCTATGCTGTTCTCCTTTCTGCGCCCTTCCTCCCCAAGGGGATCCGTCACTGCCGTTGGTCCACACTGATCTATGCTGTTCTCCTTTCTGCGCCCTTCCTCCCCAAGGGTGACAGGCTGAGGAGTAGAGTTAGCTCTATCAGCTTCACAGAGAGAGACCTGCCCCATGACTATGGAGTTACCAGGACAGACACCCTGCTCCTCAATCTCCAAGTGCAAGGCTTGTTCAGGTGGCACCAGCAGCATTCCACCTGAGCCGGCCGGGTCTACATCTGCAGCACTTGGCAAAGAGGTTCCCCCAGCCCATGCATCAGAAGCCAATATTGCACTAGGGTCTGGCTCACCCTGCTTCTCAATGGAGCTCGGATGACTTGAACCTCCTCCAGAGTTCTTAATGGTGAAAAATTCCGTTATTACAGGCTGTGGCTGGGGCAGAGCAACTTTACAAAGACCCACAACTTCCTCCTCCGTGGTCAAACCTGTCCCGGCATATTTGATGGCTGCTTGGTTCTTCCTTTTTCGTGCTCCCATGCTTTACGACCTATTTTTCCCCAAACGACAGTTAGTTGGCTTACCTGACCCTGCGCCAGCCTGATCAAGTGTAGAGTCCTGTCTGGGACCCAGCATACGGGCAGCAAGCCTTGCTGATGAGGAGTGCACTTCTCCCCTGCCTTTCTGATGTTTTGCAAGCTTTGGGTGCATGTCGACAGGAGTAGCCACCCATGCAGTACAGGAGCTGAAGCCAGCCACCAATCGGACCATTCCTCAAAACCATATTATTTATTTAAATTGTTCTATGTTGAATCTGATTAAGCTTGTGGTGGATAATTTGAATAAATAAATGAACAATTGTATTAAAAAGCGGAATAAAAATGTACTGTACAGTGTTCTGGCAGTCAATCAGAATGTCTTTATTCGATTTGCAAAAGCCATCCTAAAAGTAAACTAAAAACAGTTTAAAATCATCAATAAATTCATAAATACTGAAAATGTTTTGTCAAGTTTAGTCTCGGCTCATTAATGCATTACTGTCCATGTATGTGAATATATGTTGTGTGATTGTATGTCTGTATACAGGTATGACTGATTTGTTGTATGATGAATTTAAGAGACTAGTAGTAATCTTGTTACCATTAAAACCTGAAGACTACTTTTTTAGATTTGGAATCATTGTGTAGATAAAATCTGGTATCACAATAAAATAAGTCTTTATCATATATTCATGTTTTTTTTTGTTTTTTTTGTCCTCATACGCCATTATAAGTATCCAGAGCTACTTTATTTAACTCTGCGGTCCCCCAGTTCATTGGCACCAGCAAGAGAGCTCAGATCTTAATGGTTTGCTCTTTACACAGAACCTCTCGTAATTGGTCAGTTCCTTTCTTCTATCTGGTTATTCCCTCAAACTGACCCGAGTGGTGAAGTAATTCTATGTAGAGGCATAATCATTGGACATGTATACTCCTGATTTAAAGGTTGTCCAACCACTCTATGCATGGTAACCAGAAAGCTATCTTCTCGCTATTTTTCCTTGAAGCTATATCTAGTTTCATTACGTACTTAATAGAATTTAGCCAATCTAGAAATGTCGGGGTATTACATTTAATCCAACATTTACATATTTCTCGACGAGCAAGTAAGATGAGATAAAAGCATAATTTATTATTGTCTAAAGGTAACTTTTCATAATTCTCAAAAATGCAAAAAAATATTAGAGAAATGCTCACCTGGATGTCAAACCCAAATATACCTTCCATACCTCTTATTTCCGGATCCCAAAATTGATGTAATCTAGGGCAGCTTAAAAACATGTGCTCGTCATTAGCTTTTTCTTGCCGGACAGCATGGAATAGCTACCTTAGCAAATTTTGAGAGCTTAAGGGGAGACCAGTATAGTCTGTGAAGAGAGAAGAGATGATTTCTTCTTAAACTGGCAGCTTGAACTGTGGAGTATAATAAATCATAAGATACTTGCCATATTGATTCTGTGTTGAAGCCCGGCAAGCACTCGCCCCACAGCTGTGATGGAAGGGAGAAATCGCCATCAGACAAGTCGATCAAAAGCCAGTAGAGATTTGCCACTTCTCTCCTATTTTGTTGTCTTGTTCTTAAAGCAGTCTCTAGGTCGTTTGTGTAGCCCACTTTCATGCCAGTTACTTGTGACCAGCTTTTTATTTGCAGATATTTAAATTTAGATATCTGGCTGTCCGTAATTAATTTAAGATGCTCCCAAGAAACAAACAGCCGTCAGGAATGAGTTGGACCCAGCTGTCTAATCTGGCAACTTTTAACGGTGTTACTAATGCATCCTTGGTCCATTCAGGTGAACCTGGTGTGTCCCAAATAGGCGCCATGGCACTATAGTAGCTGATTTTTAAGAGCTTTCTAATTTTGAACCAAGTGTGTGCTAGGTCTTTTAAAGATTTCAGTCGAACTTTGATGAAGAAGCGTGGATCTCCAAATTTATATATATAAGCGTTTTCGGCTCCTTTTAGACTTTGCAGCATTTCCCTGTACATTTTCCCTATATCTGAAGTGTTAGGCTCACTCATAAGCATTTTACCTGCTCTGATTAGAAAAGTCCATGCATATAGAATTATGTCTGGCGCGCACAACCCTCCCTTGTTTTTTTTCCTCCGAAGTTTTTTCCAGGAGATCCTTATGCCCTTAGAGGCCCATATAAAAGAATTCATTTTTGCCTGGATTTTCCTCAAAGTTTTTTCATTAAAAGCTAATGGTATATTTTGGAATATGAATGTCAATTTTGGGAAGAGCATCATTTTGGCTAAATTAATTCTTCCAATTAATGATAGAGGTAAATACGACCAGCTTTTCATAGAGTCAGATATTTCTTTATCTATTTTGCGTAAATTAGTGTCAGGTATATTGTTGATATCCTGTGTGATTTTAATACCTAAATATCTTATTTCTTTTTTCAATAAATGAGAACCAGCATTTATGTTCCAGGCCATACACTCTGTTTTGGATTGATTGATCTCATACACTGAAATATTGCCAAATTGGTGTGCAAGATTATATATAATAGGGATGGCTTTCGCAAGGTTTGAAGTGTATACCATGATATCATCGGCATAAAGTGACACTTTTTTTTCCCAGTTACCATGCCTAAAAGGGAGAATATCTTGATGTCTCCTGATCCTTTCAGCAAAAGGTTCTATATAGAGATTAAAACGCATTGGAGAAAGGGGGCATCCTTGCCTAGTTCCTCTTTGGACTGTAATGGAAGGGGAGAGATTACCATTTATCAGTATTCTAACTGTGGGAGCTTGATAAATTGATGAAATTAACCTACAAAATGTCTCCCCTAGATTGCATTTGCCCAGTACTTGAGTTAAGTAAGCCCAATTAACCCGATCAAACGCTTTAGTTACATCCAATGTAATAATAGCCAGGGGTGACTTATATAATGTCGCAAGATCTATAGCGCCTATCAGGTTATAAGTTAGGTCTTAGATGCCTCTCCCTTTAACAAAACCCTTTTGATCCTGATGTAACAGACCGTTCATAATACCATTTAATCTCTCTGCCAAAATCTTGACAAAGATCTTGTAGTCAAGATTGAGTAGAGAGATTGGTCTATATGAATCACATTGGTTTGGTGGTTTAGATGGTTTTAAAATCAAGGCCACAGTAGCTTCATCCCATGAGGGAGGCATATTCCCACCCTTTTAAAAAATGTGAGAGAAAAGTTTATCCAGCACTGGAGTCAAAACCTCAGCTAATGATTTATATAGCTCGGCCGGTAGACCATCCGGTCCTGGAGCTTTACCTTTCTTCCCTGCTTCTATTGCTTTATTGATTTCAAACTGACTAATGGGTTTATTTAAATTGCTAGAGGCCTCTTCACTGATTTTTTTAGATGGAAAAGAATCAAGCCAGGATCGTATTGTTTCTTCCTGTGGATTTAGATCTTTTCTATAAACCTTATCAAAGTGTTTTTGGAAAGCTCTTTCAATTTCTACCGGAGTTTGAAACAGTTTACTAGTTATGCTACAAACTACTGCCCCTATATTGCTTTTAGCTAGATCCTGTTTTGTTTTCCAGGATAGGAGCTTGCCACAGCCTTCCCCATATTCAAAGTGGGCCATTTTACTAGCCTCCCACCTGTTCTGTAACCTAGCATCCAAAACCTCTGCCATTTCCATTCTGAGAGATAGTATTTTATCAGCAGTGTTCTCTTCTGTTCTATCCCCTTGAGCTATAAATTCAAGCTCTAGTTTCTGAATATTCTCCTCTATCACTTTTATGTTTCTTTTGTCTGGCAAATTGAATAGAGGTAATACATCCTCTCAGAAACGCCTTATAGGTGTCCCTCACAATTTCTATGGAAGTACTGGCAATATTAGCTGAAAAATAGTTCTTCGTTTCTTCCAGCAACCTTGCAATAATTTCTTCCTCTGATAGTATAGTTCTATCTAAACTCCATCTTTTGTTTTTTGGGTTATTTTGAAGTTTCAGTGTTAATGTTACTGCCGCATGATCAGATAGGTGACCCGGTAGGTGGTTTATTTCTACTACTAAACCCCTAAGTTCCGAACTAATTAAAAAGAAATCTAACCTTGATCTGTGACCATACCTTTTATTATGGAAGGTGTACCCTCTTCTATTTCCTTTTCTTTCCCTCTAAATGTCCGTCCACCCTAACTGTTTCATCATATTTTTTAATAAAGATCTCATTTTACAATTTAACGATGTTCTACTGTTCAAGGATCTATCCATCACAGGATCAAGAATTAGATTGAAGTCCCCTGCCAGAATTAAAGGATCTCAAAATAGTAGGAGCTCAGCACACAAAGCCTTTAAGGTGGTTGGATCGTCTAAGTTAGGTCCATAATAACCTGCTACCGTGAATTTGTAAGTGTGAAACCTTAAACTTACTATAGCCCATCTTCCCATCTTGTCAGTTTTAAATCCATCAATTAAAAACGCAGGATTTTTTTTAATAAGTATTGCTACCCCCTTCGTTGTGGTTTGTTGAGTGGTACAAATAACCTCTTTAATCCAGCTTTTGGCTTTACACAAGCTTCTCATCTCTTGTTCACTTAGGTGTGTTTCTTGAAGAATGAAAATTTGTTCGGGACTATCTCTTAAATATTGAAATATTCTCTCCCTCCTATGCTTTACCCTTAGCCCATTTAGGTTCCATGACAAAACCCTCAAATACGATGCATGATCAGCTGTGGGCTGTGGGCTGTGTCATTACTCATGTAAATGTATAGTGTGCTACATATTAAACTCTATTTGGTGATTTGGACATTTATTTTTTTGTTTTTTTCCCCTATGCTCCCCACCTAGTGTCCTTCCCCATTCCCTCCCACCCTCCACCAAAGTGCTCCCCTGGAGAACCCTAACCAATTCCCTTATGGCCCTACCCAGGCCTTTGAGGCTCACCTCACTTCGGTCGGAATGAAAAATAGTGACTATAGCTAATATATAACTTTTTATTTATCTGCCTTCTCTAATTTCGACTGTTATTTTGTTTTTAAGGCTATCCTATTAATTCCATAAAGTGAAAAGAAAAAAGTGAAAAAATAGAGATACCCTATTACCCCTGAAATTCAAAAGTCGGAGTTGAGAAAAAACTGAGTTATTCTTTTACTTTTAAACTTTAACTCCGCTTTTTTGCATGGTAAGGTCTTGCAGAAAAGTTTCTGCGTCCTCCACCCGTCTAAAAACATGCATTCTATTATAAAACATTACGTTTAATGTGGCTGGAAATTTTAGTTGTACTGTCGCACCTTGTTGTTTAAAAGGATCTAATAGTTTTCCCAGCTCCCATTGTTTAGATGCAGTTATGGAGGAGACATCAGACCAAATCTGGAACGTGAACCCTTCTGCGCTCAGCACGTTTAATTTTAGAGTTTTATTCAATATTTCATCTTTTAAGATATATGTCAGAAAATGAATCAGAATTTTCCTAGGTCTAGTCTTATTCGGGCTTGGTCTATAGGGGTCCCTATGTACCCTTTGAATGTCTGTGAACAAAACTTGCTCTGAACAGTCAATATTTATGGTTTGCTTGATTAGTTTCACAACATAATCTTTAATGTTGTCCCCTTCAACCCCCTCAGGTATCTTGAGCAAGCGGAGATTATTCCTCCGTTGAGCATTTTTGATAGATTACAATTTATCCTGAATGCTAGTTTCTCGCTCCCTTATTTTGGTAAGATCTTTTGCATTCTCATCCACTCTTGATGTTTACTCAGCCACTGTTGTCTCTAATGCTGCAGCTCTCGCTGTTAACATATCAAACTTATCTTCCATTTTTTTCGCAGAAGATTTTTATTTCAGCTTGATTTTTTTCAGATACCTGGAACCTATTTCTCATTTCATCAGTTAGGGCCTGTAAAAGGTCCGAGGCTGATGGGTGAGAGGACGAGCTCTTTGCTTGTTCACTTAATAATTCAGGGTGATTTTCCTCTTGACCTGCTTGGGAATCAGGAGAAGAAGGCTCAACTGTTAGCAAATTTGATTCGGAATCAGGATAATGTACATCTGACATGATATGCCCTCCTTGCTCCTTCTCTGTTGATAGGTCTGCTAGTAGTTGAAATGTATTAGGGGTCAATATGCCCTCAAGATATTGAGACAGTTCAGCAGATTTATTCAAAACATTAGAATTGCTAGCACTGTTAGTAGACATATTATCAGATGGTTTCAGTATCAATGTGGCAGGTACTGGCTTGAAATAATTTATTAAGGAGGGTGTCACATTTATTTTTCTCTTTTGGTCTTGAATTGGTACCTTCGTTTTCCTTTTCCCCTTAGATTTAGCTTTTGCTGAACTTTTTGGGCCCTGAGATGTAATGGCCTTGCAATTTAGGGCACTCAAATCCTCCACCGGCTCAAGGAGTGGCTTCCTTTTTACGCTTCTTAAAGGGTATCGAGATAATGCCTTAGTAAGTGTAATTTCTCCTTTTTTTCTTAATACACCCCTATCTGACAGACCTGTCACACCCTTATTTACAACTGTATCACTTACTTCATCCTGTGACTTCAAAGTGTGCTCCGTGGCGTCTGGTGATTCAGCTTCAACTCCGCTTCTGTTGAGTTTTGGAATCTGAAGTCACAAACCACCCAATCATGTCCCTTCTGCCTCCTTTGCCTTTGCCAGTAGTGGGTAGCCACACTGCAGCCCTTCACCCACAGGACACTTCCTGAGCTGCCCTCGACCAAAGTGCAATCTGACCCTCCCAAGACTCTCCCGTCTGCACCTCCGAAGTCAGAGCTGCATCAGGAGAGTAAACAGCGACCCCCGCCAGCTCCTCCGCGTTCAAGGAGGAGCAAGACCTTGAAAACACCAAAAAAAAAGAAGAAGCGGAGAAACCTGGAGGGCCGACCCGAGCAGCACCCGGCCCGAAAAAACCACAACCGTCCTCTCAAACCCACGGCTCAAACCGAACCCTGCTAAACTCTATTGAAATTAACCAAGCCGACCCGAGTCGACACCCGCAGCTGCAGACGCACCCCCGGCTCACCAAAAGAAAAGTTACTTTTTGCTTTCCCTTCTTCCGAGTTGGGGATAATTGGGATATTTCAGCCGAATTTGCAGTCAATATTTCATTATTAAAGTTTTAGCATTCTCGATCAGGTACGCGGTAAACTTTCATTCCAACTTTCCGGAGCCTCCGCGACCCGCTAACCTACGGCCGCCATGTTCTCCTCCCATATATTCATGTTTGCTTAGCCCCCCTATATGTGTATTGTGAGTTTTGGATTGTTATATAGCTGAAAGGGGAATTTTGAGTACATTAGTAATAGCAGTCCTGACATATAAGAAATAGTAAAAACACAACAAGGTATGTCATTGAAAACACATTGTAAAGGAAACATGTTAATAGTGACAAAATACTTAAGAAAAATAGTATCACAATTTTGATTAATGGCCACTCAGAGTACTTAGAATCTCTGCTCTGCCAAGAGATAATCAAGTAGTGTTTGTAAAGTGCATCCCTACACCACAGAGTGTTGCGGTGCTGAAGTTTACAGGTTTACAGGCCTGAATTCTAGGTGTAAAACTGACCCTCTCACTGTGCACTGAATTCCTTAACACAGCATGCTAGGGTTGCAACGTAAGAACCTGATTCAGTGAGATGCTGTTTAAAAAGTCATCAGTTTGCTTAAAGTTGGGAGGTTCCCATTCTGTCTAACTTGAGTCAATGGTACATCAGTCGACATTTAATTTTTAAATGTTTGCTTCACAAGTGAATTCAATCTTGTAACAACATTCAAGTTGCCTGTCAGTTTTTACACCATCGAATCAGAGTTAAACCTTTTTGTTTTGCTTTGGCATGTCTCATGATGAAAGGACTATAGAGAGGGATATGGACAAAGTGGCACTAGGGACTGTTATCTTTATTACATTGAGTCCCAACCTTTATTGTCGTAGTCCATACAATGGTTCCACAGCCTCTCTCCTGGGAACCAATTTCTCTTGACTGTTTTCTTGAGTGGACTATAGGGGTGGGACCTGAAAGGGATTAGAGACCTCTGTTTGATGAAGATTACAATACATATTCAGAGCATTCTTCAGTCTCCTATTTAAAGGGCAGCCTTTCTAGACAATCAGTGTTGTGCTGAACTCATTGAGATTCTCCTACAAATCCACTCTGTAGAAAGTAAATTGTCCAGAAAGTAAGTGGAAGTGGCAAGTGTTGCACTGAGAGAGAAACTGATTGACTTTAGTGATCTACATGAAGTTGTAAATAGAGTATCTTCTAGTTTCCTTCTTCATAAATGCCTCTTTGCACAAAGGTGTCAGAGTTGGTAAAGGAGTTCAGGGAACAGGGCACTGGCCATTTTCTCAAGAGCCTCATAATTTGTTGTACTAAATCTATTGAAGACTGAGAGTCAACTGTCAATGCAGTCGTACAGAGCAGTCATCATGAAAAGGATTTGTGATTCACTGTTTTTTCATTCATCCCCTTTAGTCAATTGTTAAGCTGATGGCTAACAAGAGAACCATAGGTGCAAGTGTTGCTAGTAGCAGCTATGACCCACTACTCCAGGGCCAGATTCAAAATGTGATGAGTGCAACTAAGTGATAAACAGGTGCATAAATAGCAGCATTTATAAGTGCAAATGCCAATTGTGAAGCTGCAATCATATCTCACATGTGCAAGTACACCAGGGTGTTGTACTTAACATGTGACCTACTTTTAAAGTTTGATTTTGGTATTGCAGGGAGGGGGCAACTGTAAAAGGTGGCTAAAACCTGCAAACTGTAAGTTGTGTGGTTATTTACAAAATTACTACCAATTGTTTCACACTTTCACAATACCATACACCTCAGTCTATTGGCCTAACTGTAGTTCAGTCAGTTTTCTGATCTTCCGACGTTTACACCCCAGCATAGATTCACCTTGCAAAATATCAATATTTTCTAACCAGTGGTTCTGTGCTCCGGAGGCAGCTTCTTTTTTTTCTATTTCTAGAGTTAACGTGTAAGTTATTATCCGCAAATGTTTGAAAACAGGAATAATATTTGTGAATTCTTTTTTGAGCCAACTTTGAAGGAGCAAGAAAGTCATGATTTTTTTAAATGAAAATCTGCATGCAGAAACTTTTTCATACTATGGGTATTAGTTGTAATAGTTGCCTGAATATGGGAGAGGATTTGCAACTTGGCACACTTTAGCTTTGACATTAAATGACGATTTTCGTCTGTGCCTTCATTTAAATTCTGATTTTCCTGTGGCGATGCTAGAAAAATATTTTTGTTTGCACACTGACTCCAACTAAGAGGACACATTCTTCCTTAATAATTCCTCATGCAATGTGAAAACATTCCCCGTTGAATCAAATAATCACCCGTGAGGGTATACAGGCACTTTGCAGGAGGGTTAGGCAGCTGTTTTCTTGTTTAGGTTATTCAAAAAGTAAGCTTCTTGTAAAACTCCAGAAGCAATGAGGAGGCTCTGATGTGGTGAGGGTGGTTGTTTCATTTTTTGGAGAACATATAGGGGAAATTGTCCAAGTGATGGTTCGGCTGAGCGGAGGTGCCTGGTAGGTGTGTGGAAGTGAATGGCACTATTAAGGTAGGCACGTCCAGTGTTGTGCAATGACTTGTGTGTGAGCAGTTTGAACTGGGTCCATTTGTGGATTGGGAGCCAGTGCAGCTCTCTGAGATGTGGGGTGACAGAGCGACAAAGTAGGTTGAGGATGAGTATTGCTTCAGTGTTTTGAATGGTTTGAACTCTTTTCAGGAGCTGCTTAGCTATTCCTGCATAGAGTGCATTGCTGTAGTCAACTCTATTGCTTATCAGGGCCTGTACAACCGTTTTCCTTGCGTTCCTGGGTAGCCATTTGAAGATCTTTCTTAGTATCTTAAGATTGTGGAAGCAAGTGGGGGTCACTGCTTTTGCTTGGGCTGCCATGTCGATCTAATCATCAGGATGATTCCAAGATTTATTGCGTGGGTAGGGCGGGTGGGTGAGGGCCTGGAGTCAGTTACCAACCTGGAAACATCCATTACAACACAGTCATTACAACGACCTTCCTTTACAATGCAACTGTTACAACGCAACTCCCTTTACATTGCATGCCATTACAATGCATGCCATTACAACGCATGTCACTACAATGAATGCCACTACAACGCATACCATTATAATCATACCATTACAAGGCATTATAAGGTAAGTAATGGAGATTTCTTTAGTAATAGGCTGGGTATGGGTTTTGGGGTACATGGGAATAGTAATTTTCACCCCTACACTATCCAACACTTTCCGTACTGTTGCACTCACTGGAGTGGGAATAGTAATTTTTACCCCTACACTATCCAACACTTACTCTACTGTTGCCCTAAAAGTATTATGCATTGTAATGGTATGCGTTGTCATGGTATGCATTGTAATGGAATGCGTTGTAACGGTAGTTTTTAAAAATGCATTGTAATGGCATGCGTTGTAAAATCATGCAATGTAATGGTAGTTGCGATGTAAAGACTGCATTTTAAAAGCATGCATTGTAATTGCATGCGTTCTAACGTCATATATTCTTACCCACCAGGTGGAGTTCCAAGCAGCGGCTTTCCTTCCAAAGATCACAATGTTTTGACTGTGTTTTTGTTTGAGGAAGTTGGATTTCATCCATGTGTATACAATGGTCATGCAGGTGGCGAAGTTGTTTTTTGTAGCGGGGGTATTGTCTGACAGGGAGAGTATTATCTGGGTGTTGTCTGTGTAGGAGAGGATGTTGATGTTGTGTGATCTATAGAGGTCTGCCAACAGGGTCATGTATATGTTGAATAACGTTGGACTAAGAGATTATCCTTGGGGAACACCACAGATGAGGTTCTTGGCCTCTTATGTGTAAGGTGGCTGGTTGACAATTTGTGTTCTTCCTGTGTAGAAGAAGCAGATTCAGTTGAGGGCAGGTCCTGACTGTTTCAAGAAGTTATCTAATCAGGGTACAGTGGGAGACAGTGTTGAAAGCTGCAAAGAGGTCAAGTAGTATCGGGAACGCTGTGTCTCCACAGTCAAGGATAAGCCTGATGTCGTCTGGTGCTACGATGAGGGCGGGTGCTGTGGTTAGGCCAGAAACCTGATTGTGTGGTTTTTGAGAGCTGGGGTAGCGAATAGTAAGAGAGTTGCTATTTTATGGCTTCTTCAATGACCTGCCACATTTCACATGCCTTACTATAACCACTGTGTCTTTTCATTCTGTGCAATATTTATTTTCTGCGGAAATGTTACATGTCCTTGATGTTGCAGCTACTTTTGAATTGGAATAATATTTGCCTATAAACATGCCCCTTTTGCAATTGAAACGATAATGCTGTGATGCTGTGATGTGCAGAACATATGTTTTCCTGGCAATGGACAGATTAGGCCACAATTAGGTCTCCACTCCATCTTGTCTTTGGAGCATCCATAATATTCATTATGTGTTTATTTCTCACTGACACTGCACTCAGCAAAATGTGCACTGTTGCTTTGTGATGACATGCTGTTCTTGAAGAACTCCGGAGGAAGCATTCAGTTACTTTTCAATGCTCTTCATGCTCGCTTACTGTCAGCCTTTCATTCATGAATCTTATCACTGTTTGTGTAGCCAGATTTGTGCTTACACTTCTGATGACCTTACGTGTGAAGGGGGCATAGTTTTATTTGTTTAGGAAGATAGTGCTAGGATGGTGGAATTAGAGGACTTTTAATAATGTGGTACTGTGATCTGACAATGTGTTGATACATTTGTTCACCCTCTGCTGAATGTGCAATTTCCATTGCTTTTCATAGTGGACTTTATTATTATGTGATAGATGTAACCGCTCCTGTTCTTACTCATGTTTGTAATATCATCTTTAGCTCCGGGACTTATCCAGACTCCTTAAAAAACACTCTGATTAAGCCCTTGCTTAAGAAATCCAACTTAAATAAGGAGGAACTAAAGAATTACAGACCTATAGCAAGCCTCCCTTTCTTAGCTAAGGTGACGGAGAAAGCCATGAACCAGCAGCTCTCAGAATACGTAGAGAAACATCAGCTGCTGGATGACACACAGTTTGGCTTTCGAAAGTATCACGGAACCGAAACCGCCCTTCTCAAGGCAGCGGACGACATTAGAATTGTCCGTGACCAGGGAGGGACAGCATTACTTGTATTGCTAGACCTCTCGGCAGCCTTCGACACGGTCGACCATAAGATCTTAGTGGACCGTGTCGGACGGATGGGGATTCTTCACACTGCGAGAGATCTGCTTGCCTCCTTCCTGGCCGACAGAACGCAAGTGGTCATGCTGCAGATCGGCACATATAAATTCTCCCTGCTTCCGCGGACAGAGTAAACCTACAGTCACACGCACAAGCACACATCATACGCTAGGGCCCATCACACTAAATTCACACTATTACTCTATCCACACTGAATATAGGAGAGAAACCTAAACCAATCTGCATCCACGATGAGGTCAATGCGACCTTAACGACCATTGTCCTGAGTCATGATTTTTAAACATAGAAAATACATTTGGAACTCAATAAATGACAAAGAATAAACACCCGACACCAGAATTCAAACAAATGCTTGTTTATCTAAATTAATTAAAATGAAAAGTCAATCATTAGCAAAATCATTATTCTCATAGTTACCTATTCTAGCTAAAAGGGTCAGGACAGGTCTCTCGGTAAAGTCTCTCGAGCTGCCATCCTCAGCATAGGTTCAGGAAGAAGTCCAAAACGCAATGGAACAGCAAGGGACGCAGTGAACGCAATGAACTGCGAAGAATAGCAATGAACACGGACCCTCTCTAGTCTAATATTTTATAGGAAAAATAAACAAAAAGTAACAAACAAATTTTGAATATCCGTTGAGCCGCTGAGCAGAGCGAGCAGGAAAGGATGTCATTCAGTTACATTTAGGAAACCTCCGCTCAGGAAAAATCACAAAAATAAAAAGACGGAAGAAGGAAACTCGAGTTTGCAAATGTATCTTTCGTAAATGTTCTTCCTTGATATCTTAGCAGAGCCACTGCAGGCTAGTTATTGTTCATTGTGGCTTTATCCTTGTCCAAGGGCAGCTGGAAACGTTCCCAGAACTTCTGTCCTCACAGAAACTTTCTTAACCAGGCAAAGACTGTGGTCAGGTGACTCTCGACCATGTTCAGCAAGGCCTCCCATCAAAATTCAATCACTCGAGCGCAGCCATCTTGTTTTAGGCCAAAACAGACCATCTTAATTAAAAGAGACACAAAACAACGTTACCACAGCATAATGATTAAACAGTGTTAATTCCCACTAATACCCTTATGTGTATGTAATTATCTAGCCTTTTGCAACACAATAAAGCATTAGTACACGTTATTTTTAAAAGCGTTTGTGCTTTAAACAAATAGCCCTTTGCGACATTCATTTAATTTAAACCGCACATTATTATTAAGCAACATATATGCATTCCCACGTGTAATTTCTCTCATTAGTAATGTTGGTTAGTCCGACTTCAACAAGACAAACTATTAATTAATGTTTTCAAACTAGTATTTTTAATCAAAACATATAAACAAAACTGGAGCTTAAAACTCGATAAATTTTCAACAGAAAACTCTGCTCCAGCAATCCCCCCTTTGGTGATATCCTATCACCACAAAAACCACAAAACCAACCCAAAAAACAAATTTAAGTCCCAATTTTTAGGAGAAATTGAAAATGTCTTTTATGACACATTAAACACCAGACTCCCTCACATCCTCCCTCCTTGTCTCCAAATAGACACTCTCCCTCAACTCTTCTAATTCTATTTCTTGTGGGTCTCTCCTTGACCTCTTTTGTTTCTTTTCAGCATTCTGCCTAATTATTTTCTTTTTCCCTGCCCTGTTTTTACAACACAAACACCCCAATCTTAGTAACAATAAAGCAACAATTACACAAGTCAAAGGAAATAATATCTTACCAATAATGGTACTACCTATCTTAGCAATAAAACTCTTAACAGCAACTATCTTATTAGCTATTTTAGTCCAGATACTTTCAGCTTCCAGTGGTACTAATTCTTCATGCAAATCAGTAATATTTTTGATATAGACCTTTAGGTCTTTGCTTTCGTCAGGAATGTAAGTGCAACAATGTTGAACCTTCAGCATTCCGCAGACTCCACCCTCCTTGGCCAATAGAATATCAAGGGCAAGTCGATTTTGCATAGACATGGCACGTACGGCAATCATCTCCGTATTTACCAAAAGAAACCCTCCAGCAGTACTTGTCGATAAGCGATCCACCACTGTTGACAGTTTCCTAATACCATATGCATTCAAAGATATTCCCACTGCTGGAATTAAAGCTCCAAATATATCACCAACTATTTCTGACCAAGTTTCTCTCTTAAAACGTGTTAGTAAATTAATGTGTTCTACATCTTCTATTCTATCTATATGAAAAATCTTTGGAAAGACCAGGCCCACATAACATGTGCCATACCAATGGTCAGGCAACTTGTAATAAGCCTTGTTCCCACAAACATAATACACTCCTGGGAAAACTGGATCCTCTCCACCTTTAAAACCCCATCCTGTTGCAATGAAGTATGTATCATGACACTCACTAGTCCCAACAAAATATGTATCATATTGGGATTTCTTTCTAGTAATGCATAACTTACCCTTCTGTGGTGCATCTAAAGCTAAAGTTGGACTAGCCCCATTCCTCAATTCCTTTCCCATCTCAATATCCCAAATTGTCTCACTCACTTTATATTTCCCTACATTTTCATGCATGCTCACTCTCCTTTCCTCTACCATGTTTAGGAAAGCCTTCTCCTCTTCTTTCAAACTGCAAGTTAAATTGTTTCTAAAAATGTAATCTAATGTTAATTCTTCTTTCTCAACAAAAATCTCACCAAAAGTGTTAGCTTCTTTAGCTGGATTCAGCTTTTTGTTCATAGGCAATTGCCCAAAAATGTTATCTTTGTTAGACATCTCATAATCTATTTTCCCTAACAAATAAAAAATACTACTCAACACACTACAGGAAATTCCATACGTAGCTGGTAAATGGTGATAAGTAACACCTTCTGAAACGGATGCAGGTAATTGCATACATACGTAGCAATCCCTAACTTCCATTGTCTTTACGTATTCGTACAACAACTTTGAAAAAACATTGCTAGAAAAATCATTAATTGACCTATCTTTATGTATGTAAATGTTACTAATTCTAGTCGGAACTACTTTTTCGGAAGTCTTCTCCACATTAGTCACATTATCAGTATGTATTCCAATAGTACCTATTGTAACTCTAAAAGTAACTAATATAGCTAGTACACCCCATAATAGCATTAATAATCCAGTACAGCAGCAGCACATTCTACACCATCTTTTCAAAAAGGCACATCTACTTTGATTATTTTCAGTGTTAGCCATTTTACTACTTTGGCAGTGTCTTTTGACTTAACCTCTTCTACTCCACTACTGAAACACTAGAGCACTAGATTATTTCAAACAGCCAATTTCAGTTTTTTTCTTTTCACTTTCCTCCAAGTGACTCCTTTAATTCACTCAGTTTGGATTTTCATCATTTTTCACTTCTTCTTCAGCAACATCGAACTGTATCAGATCATCAACAACATCCTGTGCATCTGACTCTTTTCCAATGTCAGTCAAGATTACTTTCAGGATTCCAACAGTTTTCTCCTCAACCATTTTACGTACGGTCCCCTCTGGATTTCCTTGACTTTCTGCCTCTTCACCTTCAGACAGTGCCACATACGTCCATTCCGGTGACCTATACTTCTGGTTAGGTTTTCTGATTCTCTTGATCTCCTCCGGTTCCTTTGTGATCTTTTGTTTTTCACCTTTTGCTTGATTCTGACTCGACACCTCATTCACCTGTTCAGCTTTTGATGAATTTGCTTGTGTCAGTCTGTACCTTAGTCTCTTTATTCGGTTAGGCCAAAGATCTCCTCTTACAACCCTCTTTGGTCTCACTTCTTTATTATTTCTCTCTCCAATCCAAGTTCTCTTTCTCAGAACTCGACCCTCTGATTTCCCATTTTCACTCTCATCTGATTCTGTCTCATTTGCCTCTTGTTCTTCAGCAGTATTCTTTTGCTCCACAGTTTTTACCACCACTGATTGAGACTTCCCTATTTCTTTCCCTCCTCGAGTCTCCGACACGCAATCTTCTTGCTGTCTACTTGTCCCTTCACCTAGCTTATCAGGAATGTTCCCTACACCTCCTCGGGGGTCTTCCGCAATCTGTCCCTCTCTAACTTCTTCTGACCCTGCTTCTTCAGGTGTAATCTCAAGTGGATTTTCAATCTCTTCATCTGATTCAGGTGTAGTCTCTGTGGAATTTCTCTTTTCTCTTCTTTCTTCTCCACTGCTTGTTTGAACTTCAGGCACTCTTACAGAATCCGATCTCTCCCCTGAAACTCTCAATGTTTCTCCTGAAGCCTCTCTTGGAAAGAGGAAATCACTTGACTCTCTTTCTCCTTCACCTCTTTCAGGATTCTTCCTTCTTCTCACCGGTTCAGTTTCTGCATCATCACTCGAATCTGACTCTTCAAAATACTCCTTACCAGTCCCTTCTTTTGGATTTGGAACTCTCAGAGTATGACTCGCATGCACCCAGTTTTTCACACCGGCACACTTTACTGCAGTTGTCGTAGTCAGAATAACTTGTCTTGGCCTTCCCCACCTTGGAACCAAGCAATTTCTTCTTCTGTGCACCTTAATCCTCACCCAGTCCCCTGGACTCAGATCATGGGCTTGCTTCTTCTCAAGTGTGGTAGCGTCTTCTCCAACCTGGTGAAACACAGAATGAAATGCGTCAGCCAGGCCTTTACAGTAATCCAAAATCATGTCATCAGTTATTGTCATCAACTTGTTGACAGGCACAAATGCATGTCTCATCGCACGTCCCATTAAGATTTCGTGCGGACTCAAACCTGTGGTTCTATCTGGAGTAGACCTAATAGTCATCAGCACTAGAGGCAAGACATCAGGCCATTTCATTCCAGTGGCTAAACACATCTTACCAATTCGGTTTTTTATTGTGCCGTTCATCTGTTCAACGAC
Source organism: Triturus cristatus (assembly GCF_964204655.1). Lineage (NCBI taxonomy): Eukaryota > Metazoa > Chordata > Amphibia > Caudata > Salamandridae > Triturus > Triturus cristatus. The sequence continues at coordinate 632,124,844 of NC_140589.1, read as the reverse complement.
TCCAGAAGCCTCTGGTCTGTATGCACAATGTAGCTTCTGCTGTATGCTCAATGCTTCACAAATCAAACCCATGAGCTCATTGTAGAAGTGTCCACCTCTGTCAGACTCAATTGTCACTGGGAACCCGTACCTAGGAATCAACTCTCTTAACAGTAACTTTGCAACTGTTATTCCATCATTTCTCCTAGTCGGATAAGCCTCCACCCATCTTGAGAACAAACAGACTACCACTAGAACATACCTCAGTTTGTTCACTTGGGGCATCTCAATGAAATCAATTTGCATTCTGGTAAAAGGACCTCCTTCTCTGTCTATTGTTCCTAGACTCACCACTGTCTTTTTCCCAGTATTGAACTGTTGACAAATCAAACATCTTTGACAGATGCTTTCTGCAATCAACCTGAACTTTGCATTATACCAGGTCTGTTTAAAAGACCTTATCATCGCACCCCTTCCCAAATGTCCCTGGCCATGATACATTCTTGCCATTGTCGACAGCATTGAGTTAGGCATGACTGGTCTACCATCTCTATAGATCCAAACATGATCTGTCTCTCTTGGGGCACAACCTGCCTTGAGCCAATCTCTCATTTCCTCATCTCCTGCCTCATCCTGCAACTGTTTCACTTCATTACACGTTTCTAGGACATTAGTAAACATTACAGAACAAAAAGACATTTCCCTCTCTCGTGCCTTATTAATCGATTGATTTGTTTTCGCACAATACTGCCCTATGTCATTGGCAAATCTATTACCAAGAGTAACAAAATCATCTCCTTGTCCATGAGCAGCACACTTCACAACTGCTAGTTCTTTAGGCAGCTGTATCGCCTCAAGCAATTTTCCAATCACTTCAGCATTCTTTATTGGAGTCCCACTCGACGTCAAGAAACCTCTCTGTAGCCAAAGCTGTCCAAAGTCATGAACAACTCCAAATCCGTACTGACTATCAGTCATCACAGTCACTCTCAGATTCTTCCCAATCTTGCAAGCTTTCGTCAATGCCACCAATTCAGCCACTTGAGCAGATCTCACTCCTTTTAAAGGCGAAGCTTCCATAACTTCTGAAACCTTGCACACTGCATATGCTGCACTTAGTACACCATCATCAGTTCTCAAACATGATCCATCAACAAACAGCACCTGATCACTCTCTGGCAATGGCAAATCTCTTATGTCTGGTCTCGGTTTTGTGCAGTAATCAAGCACATCCAAACAATCATGATCAACATCATCTCCCACATTCACATTGTCAGCATCTGGTAACAACGTTGCTGGATTCACATTCACACATCTCTCAAGAGTCACATTTGATGCTCCCAGAATGATTTTCTCATATTTAGTCAACCGACTATGTGACATGTACTGAGTTCTGCTTCTTGTCAAAAGAATTGCCACATCATGAGGTACGAATACCCTTACAGGATATCCCATTATTATACCCTCACTCTGTTCCAAGCTTCTGCATGTAGCAGCTACTGCTTTCAGACAACCTGGCAAACCCACAGCTACGGGCTCAAGTGTCGATGAGAAGTACGCAATCGGCCTTCTCAGTTGTCCATGCTTCTGAATCAACACTGAAAGTCCACAACCATTTCTCTCACTGCAGTACAACTCAAACTCTTTCTCATAGTCTGGCATTCCCAAAGCAGGGGCTTCACACATTCTGCTCTTCAACTCTTCAAATGCTGCCATTTGTTCTCCATCCAGTTCCAATGGGTCTCTCACTTCACTTTTAGTCAACTTAATCAGTGGCTTTGCTATCAGGGAGAAATTACTTATCCACTGATGACAATAACCCACCATCCCCAGAAACATCCTCACTTCTCTCTGGGTCATCGGGGCTCTCATTCCTCTGATAATTTTGATCCTGTCATCGGTCACCTTTCTCAGACCCTTTTCAATATTGTGTCCAAGATAATGCACCTCTTTCTTGCAAAATTGCAATTTGGCTGGAGATACCTTTAATCCTCCATCTGCCAGATGATTCAGTAAAGCTATGGTATCTACTTCACAAGCTTCACGTGTCTTTGATGCCACAAGTAGGTCATCGATGTACTGCACTAGTACTGAGCTTTCAGGCATGATCAGACTTTCCAATGATTTCTTCAATAACTGATTGAATATCGAAGGACTCTCTGTATACCCCTGTGGGATACGACACCATGCTAAGATACGCTGGCCAAACAGAAATGCAAAAATCGGCTGGCTATCATGATGCAATGGAATTGAAAAAAAGCATGACACAAATCAATCACTGTGTACCACTCAGCATCATGAGGAATCTGATACAAAATCACTGAAGGATTTGGCACAATAGGACAACATGCCACCACAATTTTGTTAACTTTTCTCAAATCTTGTACAATCCTGAACTTCCCATTAGGTTTCTTTAGCCCCATTATCGGTGAATTACACGGGCTACTCAGTATCTCTCTCAAAACACCCTGTTGAATCATTTTGTCAATTATAGGAGTAATTCCCTCAATTATTTCTGGTGTCAATCTGTACTGGGGAATATTAGGATAAACAATCCCCTCTTTCACTGAAATCTTCACTGGATCTACATTATTCATCAATCCCACATCTTCTCCAGTAAAATCCCAAACTGCTGTTTTCACTGTGTGTCTCAACTCCTGAGGCAAATCATCTGGATTAAACACAGCATATGTACCAACAATCTCACTCTCTCTATTATCTAGAGTCATCCGGTACAAAACATCCTCATCCGGTGTCTCAAAAGCTATTACATCCGGAGTACAGAAAATCGTACAATTCATCTTGCACAACAGGTCCCTACCTAACAAGTTCACTGGACTAGTATCACAGACAACAAATCTGTGCATGTCTGAAAATTTCCCTATTCTCACCCTTACTGGTTCAGTAAGACGAGTCTTAATCTGTGTATTGGCTACACCAACCACTTGGATTGCTTCGTCCGAGAGAGGAAGATTTCTAATATCTGCTGACCTGACAGTTGATCTCGTTGCACCTGTGTCTACCAAAAAAGTAACACTCTCCCCATTTATTTTCCCATCCACAAATGGTCCTGCCTGGTCTATTTCTAGAGTTGCACCAAGTATGCACTCTTCCTCCTCTCTTCGGCACCGTCAATAGTCCCCTTCAGATTCACTCCCCTCATTCTTTAACCAGTACTGTTGTACCGTGTTTGAACGTCTCGGTTTGTTTACCTGCTCATCATTGTAGAATCCTGAGTCCTGGTTATACTTTTGGGACCCTCTATTCTGCGGCAAGGGCGGTTTTGGCTCTTGGCTCTGCTGTCTGACAACCTTCTGTTGTTGCTGCTGTTGATTACACCCCTCGTTCTGCACCTGTTGATTTAAGTTTTTATTCTCATTACTCACTAATGGTGGATTGGTACACTCGGATCTCCAATGCCCCAATTGTCCACAGTTGTGACAAGGGAACTTCTTTTTGGCCTCCTCTAAATTCCCCTTTCCTTTTCCTGCAAATCTGGGTCTATTTCCTGGATTATTTGCTTGTTCCATCAACTGTGCTTCTTGTCTTTCAGCAACTTTCACCTGTGCCCACATTGCTTTTTCTTTCAGCTTTCTCTGTTTTGCTTCAATCTCATCACTGAAGTATTTTGCATGTGTCAAGATTTCATCAATCTTTTTACTCTGCCAATCAACTGTATGCTCACGTATTCTTTCACTGATTTCAGGTCTCAAGCCATATACAAATCTGTATACAAAATGACTCAAATCCTTGTCACCCAGGTGTTCATCTCCACTGAACTGTTTAAAAGCCAGTATCAGCCTTTCGTAAAAAGCATGAACTGATTCTTTTGCTTCCTGATGTGTTCGATCTATCTTAACCCAGTCGGTCTCTTTCGGGGGTACTTTATTTTTCAGGAACACAATTACCTGCTCATATTTCCTCATCACCTCTGGATCTGGTGCTCCTGTTTTCTGATCCCTTGGATACTCCTTTGCAGGCCAATCTACAACTATTTTACACTCAGCCCACAAGTCTGCTGGAACAATTATATCAAACAGACTATTCAGGTAAATCCACAGCACTTTTGACAATTTCACAAACCTGTCTACCTGCCTATACCACTCGACGGGCTTTTCTCTCAATCGAGGGAAATCATTCGTAAATGATAAAATATCCTGTCTAGTCCACGGGACATGTACATATCCACCTCCAGGAATCTCTCTCATAGGATAAGCATCCACTGTTTTCTCTTTTTCTCTCATGGGAAATGCTGAATAAGTCCTATCTACTGAATCTTCCCTTTTCTTGTACCATCTATCCTTCCAATTTTCTACATCACCCCATTTTCGCAATAAGGCAATCATTTCCTTAATTTGTCCTGTTCTACCAGCACCATTCAGATTTTCAATATCTTTGTCTGTAAAATCCATCCTGTAAGACATCTGCAAAGCTTTCACCTTATCCATGTCAACTCCTTGTTCACTCGCTATTGCTCTTAACCTGTCATGTGTACTCTTAGCCCTCCAGGTGATGCTCTTACACATGAATAACAATTCTCCATCATGATGGTTTTTTAGTATATCTGTAGGAATTGTCTCTGCAATAAGCTCCTCTAATTCCATGCGCAACCTGGCTACATCAATTGCTTGTGAATCTTTATCCTTCTTTTGAAGAACCTTCAACCAATCATTCAAATCCTCAGCTGTTATTTCAGTAGATTTCTTCACTGTACCCACTTGTTCTGTCATTCTCTGTGGTTCCAAAATCGTTCCTCCCAAACAACCAGTATTCAATCCTGAATTAGGCTGCACATCTAATCCCCCACTACATATGTCATGTCTCGACTGTCTCAAATTATTTCCTCCTGTTCTCGTTCCTGTTTCCTCCAAAATGCAAGAACCAACCAAACCATTTCCAACATAAGGAACTGTCAAACTATTTTCACCCATTCTTTGCTTATCAAAAATAAGCACAACCGGACCAATCGTTACAGGCACCGTAACTGCTTCAAGATTTTTCGTTAACTCTCGGATTTTCTCAGTCAGCTCAGATGTGGTTCTGGCTAATTCTCTCGTTTTCTCGTCACTAACTCGATTCTCTCTCTCTCGCTCTCTCTCTCTCTCCCTTTCCGTGAAAGAGCTACCACTTTTTAGATCAGGTGTCACAACCTCAGTTTTAATAATCCGCAAAGTATCTCTTACATGAGTAGCAACTGGCGTACTCTCTTCTGGTTCTGGTCTATACGGCGGTGGTCTCTTGTAAATCATGTCATCCAAGACCTCATCCTCATAATCATTAGCTCCATACCTTCTCGCTTCTGCATCAGGCACCCTTTCTGTAGCCTTCCTTTCTTCCTTCTCATCAACTGTCCTCATAGGATATAATCCCTCTGACATACTAGCATCTCGCCATCTCCTCATTCGATCATGATGAGTTTCACGATCATATTTTCTCCCAAAAAAGTACCTATAATTGCCTCCACTCCTCTGCTTTTCTCGCTCATGCACCTCATCTTCCCATTCCACCAACGCCTCGAACTGTGTCGGCCTTGGTCTAGGATCTAGACACATCATTTTCTCCTGTAAATTTCTCAACACGGCCAAATTAAATGAACCATGTTCCGGGAATGCTAAGACACCATCTTCCTTAGTATACTTAGCCCAGTTATCTAACCAAATACAGGTATGATACCCATATTTCGCAACCATGAAGGATGCAGGAGTTTTCGTCGGAGGTAACAATTCACCCTCTCTGGTTATTATGTTCTTATCCTTGTCGAACCACCTCTTTATTTTACTGAACAAGGTTTTTTTCTTCTTTTCCTCCGGTTGGTAATACATTTTAATGTTTACCAATATTCTCTAGTCCCTTCCGCAACTGTACGATCCTTTGTCCAATAACAGCGCGACTCACACCAACGCACCAATCCTGGAGCGTCTACGTCACTCTGTACTCCTTCCAATCCCTGCGCGGCTCACACCAACACACCAATCCTAGCGCGAGCACTGTTCTGATCCACTACCCAATCAGAGCGCGGTCTGTATGACGTCAGCAGTCGCTGCAGTCACTTCTGCTCCTGTCTCCTGTCACTCGTCTACCCCTCCTTTACAAAGCCTTCTCAGTAGACTTCATTCAGATTCCACAAAATCTATTAGTTACAACATATAAACATCTCCATTGTCTGTTTCGCTAACCACAGAATAGTAAAGGAAATCTTTTTCACAAAAATCCCGCTTCTCTCTAGAACAGCGCTTACCTCTGCTCCACTACGGAATTATTACTCTCGTTGACACAGTAGCACATCCCTCTACTCTGCCCTTCTAACATGCATCCATTAACTGTTTCCTCTAGGACTGCTCCAAAGAGCCTTACAATCAACTAAATGCTCATCCATTCACGCACTTTCACACCAGAAAATGTAGCACATGCACCCAGAATCCTGCCTTTTCCGAGAACAGCGAACAGTCTGTCTCACTACAGAATTATAACACACGTTAACCAAGCAGCGCTTACCTCTTCCCAGTCCTTCAGACAAGCTCAGAGAATACCTATTACTCCTCCCGCGATAAGCTTTAACGGTGAACCTTACGGATCCCTGGGACTTAAGACCAGAGTTTCACAGATAACCTTCGCTACCATACGCACTCCTTTTATACCGAAATATCTAGTAGTAACACACGACGATGTTACTGATTCCGAACCCAGACAATGTGACGCGCAACTTCAATTGTCACACGTTTTTCCTGCATACGTACAGGTAATTCCAACAATCCCGTTTTTCCCGAGAGCAGCACACACTTCCCTCTGCCCTACTATGGAACCGTCACCAGCTCCCAAGTTCCAGAAGCACTACATAAAACTCAACACAACGACTTCAACATATAGTATTAGTACATATACCAACATCAATCAATAAATCAATGAATCAAAAGCCAATGTACAAGCAATCTAATCTGATCAAGACAATAATCTAACCATCATACTGCTACCAGGAAACTGCTGCAGATCGGCACATATAAATTCTCCCTGCTTCCGCGGACAGAGTAAACCTACAGTCACACGCACAAGCACACATCATACGCTAGGGCCCATCACACTAAATTCACACTATTACTCTATCCACACTGAATATAGGAGAGAAACCTAAACCAATCTGCATCCACGATGTGGTCAATGCGACCTTAACGACCATTGTCCTGAGTCATGATTTTTAAACATAGAAAATACATTTGGAACTCAATAAATGACAAAGAATAAACACCTGACACCAGAATTCAAACAAATGCTTGTTTATCTAAATTAATTCAAATGAAAAGTCAATCATTAGCAAAATCATTATTCTCATAGTTACCTATTCTAGCTAAAAGGGTCAGGACAGGTCTCTTGGTAAAGTCTCTCGAGCTGCCGTCCTCAGCATAGGTTCAGGAAGAAGTCCAAAACGCAATGGAACAGCAAGGGACGCAGTGAACGCAATGAACTGCGAAGAATAGCAATGAACACGGACCCTCTCTAGTCTAATATTTTATAGGAAAAATAACAAACAAAAAGTAACAAACAAATGTTGAATATCCGTTGAGCCGCTGAGCAGAGCGAGCAGCAAAGGATGTCATTCAGTTACATTTAGGAAACCTCCGCTCAGGAAAAATCACAAAAATAAAAAGACGGAAGAAGGAAACTCGAATTTGCAAATGTATCTTTCGTAAATGTTCTTCCTTGATATCTTAGCAGAGCCACCGCAGGCTAGTTATTGTTCATTGTGGCTTTATCCTTGTCACAAAACAACGTTACCACAGCATAATGATTAAACAGTGTTAATTCCCACTAATACCCTTATGTGTATGTAATTATCTAGCCTTTTGCAACACAATAAAGCATTAGTACACGTTATTTTTAAAAGCGTTTGTGCTTTAAACAAATAGCACTTTGCGACATTCATTTAATTTAAACCGCACATTATTATTAAGCAACATATATGCATTCCCACGTGTAATTTCTCTCATTAGTAATGTTGGTTAGTCCGACTTCAACAAGACAAACTATTAATTAATGTTTTCAAACTAGTATTTTTAATCAAAACATATAAACAAAACTGGAGCTTAAAACTCGATAAATTTTCAACAGAAAACTCTGCTCCAGCAGTCACACTGGGGCCATATCAATCGGCCAAGTGTTCACTTCCGTGTGGGGTTCCTCAAGGCTCCTCCCTTAGTCCGACACTTTTCAATATCTATGTGTCGGACCTTGCAGGTGTGATCAAAGCATTCGGGATGAGCCTAACCTCATATGCTGATGATACGCAACTAATGCTGGCCATTAAAGGGGACGGACAGGAGGTGGCAGAACGCTTTAAAAACGGTATGGTAGCAATCGGAGAGTGGATGACAGACAACTGTCTGAAACTTAACTCCGATAAAACGGAGGTGATCATTTTTGGCTCCCTTTCCCCGAGCTGGCCTATATCCTGGTGGCCACCAGCCATTGGTACTCCCCCCACCCCGACCCTCAAGGTCAGGAATCTGGGAGTAATTTTTGACAACCATCTTAATTTCATGGCACATGCAAACAAGGTAGCATCACTAGACTACTGTAACTCACTTTTTCTAAATGCCCAAGCTAGGGTAACAAAAAAATTGCAGACTATACAAAATGCATCAGCACGTCTCTTGTCCAGAACACCCAAGTTTGCACCTATCACGGATACCATAAGAACATTCCACTGGTTGACCATCCAAAACAGGATTAAGTTCAAATCACTCTGTATAATTTACAAGGCGCTTCACGATCAGGGACCACGCCTCCTTAAGGACAAGTTTATACCTTATAGACCATCCAGACAGCTTCGTTCTACTACTCTGAACCAATTAGTGGTTCTGCGCTCCAAAACAGTGTCATGGGGTGACCGTCGGTTTCTAGTCGCAGCCCCAAAGATATGGAACACTCTGCCTCAACATGTTAGAACCTCCCCATCACTTTTACAGTTTCGGAAGAAGCTGAAAACTTGGCTGTTTAATCAGTGATGGTATTCCTATCTCCCGATGTTTCCCACACCTCGGTAAGAGACAGCTACTAAGGTCTAGCGCCGAGACGCCTACGGGTAATCGTTAGCGCTTAATAAATGTCAAAAAATAAATAAAATAAATAAATAAATATATAAATAAAGGCCCTGATTTTTGGGTGAGTGAGATTCTTTTAGGTCTCCATTAGGAATGCTGCCTATTTCTTTATTGATTTGCTGCATACTTTGGACTTAGTCTGTTTTTCATCTTTCTTTATTGCTTCATCTACTTTAAATGCTGAAAGCCTTTAGGGCAATTGATTTCTGAGCTATTACTGATTTATTGGGAGCAACTATATTCATGTCTTCTGTATTACACTTTAGATATTTTAATAAACCTACATGATTTTCAAATGTACTGATTTCAAGCCCTTTTTGAGTCAGACCTAATTAGATGACTGTTATATGAAATGCTGTTTTGAATGTCTTCTTTAGGGACACATTTCTTCATCTATTCATGAGGAAAACGCAATACCCAACTCTGAATAAGCACTATAATTATCATGTAGATTATCTGAGAGATAGAGGAAACAGTTTTTAGTGACCCATTCAGGGAACCAAGATTGGAAGATTAGATGAAGATTTAGCAAGCGATAATCTTTATTCTCATTGTGCAATCTGGCAGAAGTTCCTTGAGTTCCATGATGTGCCCAAAATTGGATCATCTGCAGGTTCTGATGTTCCAGACCTGTTTCTGAGCAGAGGATTGTGAGTATTAGTAGGGCTGTATGCAATTTGATTAATTGTGGTGCTAACAAAGTAGTATATTGTGGATTTGCAGTTTGAGAGTGCAAGTCTGTGTGAAGATATGAATTGTAGTGCATGTGAGATTCTTAGTTATGCACTTTTAATTTGCACGTCATTAGGCGGTTTGATTGCCATAGATTTTGATGATGATGTCATTTTTGTGAGTTAGAGAAGTAATGTTCAGTATGATGTTTATTTAGGTGTTAGATGTTTTTGCGTTAAAAAATATTGGATTTTTACATGATTATTGGTTTAGATCAACTGATTGTACAAATCCAAGATCTCAAGATATATTGTTGAAGTTGTCTGCAAATAAGGTGTGTGTTTAATGAGACTCATAGATTTTTCTGAATTAATAAGAATATTTGTGTTGAATGCGTTCTAACTTAGTTTGCTGTTTGTTTATTTTTGGTGCTCAGTAATAAATGTAATAATCAGGGTAGGTTACCTCTAGTTGAAAATCTGCCCTAGTGTGATTGGCAGTACTAATTTTTTATTTTTTATTTTGTGAGATTGACTTTTGTCTTCCTTCCTCTTTTTTAGGTTAAGCAGAATAGATTGATTTTGTTTGTGTGTGGCTTATTGAGGTCAAAGGCATTGTGTTAATTTAGCTCATATAAGATCCTCGTTGTAATTGGTTAGTTATCACAGGAGAGCAGCATAGGCATTGGTGAGACGTCACCAGGAGTTGTGCTATCATTGGTCAGTTGCCAATGCAGGTCATGTTGTGATTGTTAGAACTTTGCAATAGCTGCACTGTGATTGGCTGGTTGTTGTTTGTTTATTTTTGTGTATGGTGTGTATAGTTTGATTGAGAGAAATGGGTACTGTATTGAAAAAGTCTAAAGTTCTTTAGGTTCCTATTATAGAAGGTGAAAAGTTTCCTCCAGAAGATTTCCCTGCATATAAGGTGATGACTGGCATAAGTTTTCATATTTGTTTGTGGTTGAAAGATTGGCAGGAGATCACATCTGGTGACAAAGCATGCAATTTCTGTTAGGAGGTACCTAAAAAGAAAAAAAAATGTATTAGGTAGAGGTACTAATTCATACACAATCATATCATTCTACAAGATAAATAGAGGCATCCAATCAGAGTATTTCATTAATGCAAGAATGGAAAAATTGAATGACAGAGCAAATCAGAATAAATAGTCGTGTTTTAAAATGCATGGTATACTAAAAGCTCCTGAGCTTGTACATGTAAAATCGATCAATATCAAAACTATAAAACCAAAATGAGAGTTAAGAGCAACGTCATCACCCTGTAAATGGTGTTCGGCAGAATTCAGGAACATGCCTAGATGATACAGAACGTGCAAAGATGTTCCTATTTCCCTGAGGTCCCTTCGTTTGGCCCCCCTTGTTAATTTTATAGACCCCCATTCACACTTTCCATCCATACATCAACTGGGGCCCAGATCAGGCTACCAACCTTTTTGTTCATAGAGATTTTTCTCCATATTATGCATGGCCAGAAATCGCAATCTCCACTCAAAAATGTCAAAGGGTCTGGATTGATCCATTCCGTCGCCAGACACATTTGTGCCAAAGCCATTGCTACGAAAATCAAATATGCACCCCTCTAGACAGACCAACATCCATACTAACCCGTAAGAGAATTACTTGTGATGTTATATTAATATGTTGATTGTAGATCATTCCCAAAAAACATAAGATCTCTTGGAGATAGTTATCCACCCGGGGGCAAGTAATGAACATATGCAGAATGTCAGCTTCTCGTGTGCCACATCTATGACATTTAGAATCCGACCTCCTCCCCCATTTAAATAATGTTTTGGGTGTATAGTACAAATCAAAGGCCGTTATATAATATTGGGTCTTGAGGCTGGCCGTCAGGAACTTCTCCTTGCAGAGATCCCAAGACGTTTCCAAGCGCCGTCCTTTGATCCTAACCTTGCTTCCCATTTCTGGTTCTGTAGTTCGATATCATCTGGATGATCACTTATCAGGGCTCTCAAAATAGATCCAATACGCCCACCATGATCGGTTATATCTATTATTGGGTGCTCAGTGCCTGACCATTGATTATCGTCGAGCTTACCAAGGTAGTCACAAATCTGTAAATATTTTTTTTTTTTTATTCCTTGGTAAGACCAAACTTTGCCTGAAGCTTTGTAAACGAGCGGAGCAGTCCATTATCTAAAAGATCCCCAAATTTTAAAACACCACAAGCCCTATATCGATTACACATGCTATCTTGAAATATACTTGGTAAAAATGTTGACTCCCACAAGGGAGTGTATTGATTCATTTTGGTGATATGGTACCCCTTTTTGATCTGGCACAATAATTTGAGGGCCGCGTCACCTGTTGTAAACGTCGTTTTTTTGTAATAGCGCTTCTCTATATTCCTCAGAAAGCATCCCCTCACATCTATGCCCAACGTGAGCTGATATATTGATGATGTTTCAGACTGGCTTGGCTCCCGGCTGTTACCAGTTATTACAATTGCCAGATGCTGTATCACAAATGCCCGATAATACAAATACCATACTATGCACTCCTTCCCACCCCTGTCAGCCGGTAAAATCATAAATTTGGAAGCCTGCTGCGGTTTCTTAAACTGCCATACAAAGCTAATAAACAAGCTATCCAGCTTAGTTAACCAGATCTTATGAATCTCCAGGGGGGATAGTTCTAAATATATAAAGAAGTTTTGGGAATACCACCATTTTTAAAACGTTGCCCACCGTCGAGACTTAACTGTAAGTTATTTATTCTATGTAGATCCAGCTTAATTTTATTGAATAATGGAGCCAAATTTAATTTGACTATCTTCCCAATACGAGGTGTGAGAGCCATTCCTGGATATGTTTCTTCTCCCACCTAGTGGGGGGTCACCTGTTCTACCTTCCGTACTAACAATTTGTGTTTTACCCTTGTTGAGATGACATCCAGAAATTGCCCCAAACCTGCATGCCTCCGTTTCTGTCTGGTCTATGGCTTTACCGGGGTCTGGTGTAACCACAACCACATCATCGGCATCTGCGAATACCTTATATGGCCTTTGAGTCAAGATTACCGGTTTGTTCAACTGATTCGCCTCCAGACGGCTTAAAAACAAATCACTGTACAAAGCGAATAATAGAGGTGAACAAGGGCACTCCTGTTTCGTCCACCGTGTGATACTAATTTGGTTCGAGCTCTTACCCATTATTTGTTGCCTGGATTTGGGAGCCTGATAAAGGGCCTTAAAAGACCTGATAAAGCCCCTACTAAGTCCCTTCCCTTTTAACTTTTCCCAGAAATAATCCCAAGAGACTCGGTCAAAGGCTTTCTCAGCATCCAAAAATGCCAGGCCAAGCGGTGATTTAGTCCCTTCAGCTACATCTAACAGTGTTATTACCCTGCGTACATAATCGTCAGTACCCCTGACTGGAATAAAACCATGCTGATGGGGGGAGACCAAAGTTGCTATTACTTCACTTAGTCTTGTTGCCAATATCTTTGCATATATTTTCACATCTGTTTTTATAAGAGAAATTTGTCTATACGACCCGGGATTTAGTGAGCGCGTACCCTTTTTTTAAAGATGACGATATTACTCTCTTCCCAGGATGGTGGGATTACCCCTTCCTTCTGGGCATTATTTTGATAAGTTATGGGAGAAATACTACATAAAATTCCAAAGGAATTTGATCCGGCCCAGCAGCTTTCCCCCTTGCGATATCTTTTACAGCACTCCCAAGTCCTGCCATAGATGTGGGTAGCTCCAAGAGCTGCCTTTCTTTTGGATCTAGTGAAGGCCCCTTTGTAGCACTGAGTAAGTTATGATAGGATTCTGGCAGAGAGTTTATATCTTCTGAGTACAGATCTGCATAGTACTCGCGGAAGACCTCTAGAATTTCTGTAGGTACTTCTGTCTTTGTCTCCCTGTTTGTCCTTGATTGCCTCTACCCCCCTACCAGTCTCCTTTTGCCTTATACGATGTGCCAGCAGCTGCCCGTGCTTGTCTTATATTCATAGCACTCTGCCTGGTGATTTTGATATTTGGCAGCATCATCTTTGCTATAATGCTTGTTTATTTTGGCACTGATTACACCTATTTTCTACAATATTCTCCCGGTATCTCCCCTCCCCCAATTATCAAAAATGTATTATAAAGACCCTGAAGCTGCTGTCGGCTTTGTTGTTGTTTAGCTAGGCTATAACTCAAGGTCTCTCCCCTTACTCCCGCTTTAAGGGAATCCCATTCCATTCACAGGGTGGCGGTATCCTGATTTATTTGAAGATACCACTTTAACCACTCCCAAATATATTCCCTGTAGTCTTGTCCCTGAGGAGTTTCCTATCAAATGTCCAGATTCTAACTTGTTTTTTGAGCCCTTCCATTTCACTTTCTAATATCAATGGATTGTGATCTAACATCGCCCGTGGATGGAATTTGATTCCAATTTGCCCAGCTAGAGGGGCAGATACAAAAAAATAATCGAGTGAACCAGCTTATTGTGGGGATTAGAAAAAAACATATAGCCAACATCTGGATATTTCAAACTCCCCCAAGCATCTACCAGCCCATGATCGCTAATCAATTGCTGAACCACTTTATAAACTAGCAGTTTCCAACCCCTGTAATGGTTCCTTTTTACCAAATTTCTTGTCTGTTCTAGATGTAGATTAATATCCCCACAGAGAATAAGAGGGGTAGGCCATGTTAACGATGTGGATGTTTGTTAGCCCATCTACCTACATTAACCATCTTTCTTCTGATTACTGCCCCCACTGCTCGATTTGCCAATATAGCAGCCCCTCTGGTAGTAGCCCATTGCATTGTACAGTTTAGTAATTTGTAACCTAACACCTCTAGTACTTTCCTTCTCTCCCACAGGACATGGGTCTCCTGTAAGCACATTAAATCTGGCCTCATAGCCTTGAAACCAATTGCCTCTCTGCCTCTTTTAGCTCTGTCATTCAAACCACATACAATATTTGTACAGATACAACTTTTATCCCACATCAAAGGGTCATCTGACCACTTTCCAGATTGCATAAACCATATCACTATACATATTCAACTTCTTCTCAGACTTCTCGCCTCCTTTGATTCCCTGATGATTGCCAACGTATAGGTACCCCAGACCTTTTTCCCCTATCCCTAACTTTCTGACCCCTCTAGCCCTCCTCAACCCATTACCACCACCCCACCTGACTCTCCCATTTGCTAAGTCACGTGGATCTTACTTGGTCCATAGATGGAGTTGGATCCCCTCGTTATTAAATACTATTTCAAAGTAAGACATAGTTTAGTTAACCGTTGGTCATCAACCATTATGTGAACAGACTGTTTATATTGCGTTCTACCAATTTATAAGTTCATTAGACCATTTCTTCTGTGTTCCTACATCCAGAGTTATAGTACAGACTTCTTATTAATATAAAGTGTTATCGAGAAGAGAAAAGTGCATAGTGCTGCATAATACATGCATTTCAAATTTATTGAAGGGGGGCCTTTTATATTTCCTAAAGCTCAGTGCAAAGTGCAAGTGCTTAGTGCTCAGATACTTAGTGATATTAAGGTGCAAAAATTCCTACTCCGCCTTCCTCTCTCCTTTAGCCCCCCCCCCCCACTTTTTCTGTTTTTTTTTTTTTTCCAAGAGACCTCTGCTTTTGCGACCTACTGAAGTCCATATTCAACCTAATCTAAACAGAAGCTCTTTTGCTTTGATCTCTGATGAGAAAAAGTGTGTTTGGTCTCTTGAGATACATTTTGCAGGGTTGAGCAAAAATGCCTGTGCTCCTTTAGCCTGCAGAGGCTGGATTAGCTGCCAAAGTCGCCATTGCCTCTCCACCGTAGTGTGGTAGCAGTCCGGTCAGACAGAAGGAACAGTCATTCAAAACTCTCCTTGAGTCAGGTCTTGTTTTATCGGAGATAGCCAGGCATCGAAGAAAGTTACCAACATATATCAGTATTAAATCTTCTCTTTATGGTGAGATTTCCTCATATATTCTTAAGGACAACACCTTCTCCCAATCAGCATTGGCGCTATGACTAATGTAGATTATGTTAGAGATAGCGAAAAGGATGTGTGGAGACTGCCTACTTTGGAACTGATGACCCAAGTTCGAGTCTTGGCGTCAGCTCAACAGCCTGTGATTCTGGGCAAATTACTTAATCTTCCAACACCTTCCAAAAAATTAATTTGTCCTTGCATAACGTAGCTGGTGCTCGTGTAAAGTACTCCAATGCCTTTGGGTCGAGTTTGTGCTATATAAAACTGCAAAAATAATTAATAAATAGCACTGACAGTGGTAAGTAAGGTAATTCTTGGGGCAAACAATGTTATCACTGTTTCATGAATGCAAATTAGTGTTGGTGGTGATGCATTACAAGAACATTTGTGCAGATCGGTTGTGTTCCATTTTTATTGATGTGATTCGTAATGTTGTTTTCTTTGGTGTTATGGATTTGTGTTTTATTTTTGCATTGCATGTTGTACTTTTTTACTGCAGTACTTGTGTGCCCACCCCTGCATAGACATGCATATTTACACACCGGAATCCCATCTTGGAATGTTATCTTTATATTCTTTCATATGCTTCACAAGATGCAAAAAAGCATTGGCAAAGCCAAAAGCGAAACCTAGTGGCTTTGCCACTGCTTGTCTCTATATGTAATCGATCAAGCTCTACTGTTCGCTTCGAATTTTGAAAGATCAGTCTTCCCTTGATCTAGTTTTAACCTCTTCCCTTCTATATACTGATTTTAATCTCTCAGTCATTTTATCTCCACTTATTGAAGCTGTATTACGAACAGCACAGTAAAAATGAAAACAGAAAATAATAAATACATAAATAAATAAATGCATACAAATATAAAGATTGTATTGAGCGGCAGCCTATCACTCCATCACAGGATCTGTGGACAAGCCACACTTGTATTGTACTGTAAAAATGTAAGTGAATGAATGGTGATCATTTCTCCGTGTTTAATGCTGTGCATCAAACCTACTAACAAAGTCAACTGCATTCCTTTGTTTCTCAGTTTATAGCAAAAAAATGGATTTCTGCATTTCTTGGCTCAAAACATTTCAAAATGATATATTTTTTTGTACAAAAAATTCCGGCAAAACTATTGTATCATCCATCATTCATTTAGCTATTTAGTGCAATTATTCTGTGGCAGAAAACTGAGCAAAATATATGGTAACTCCGGCGCTTTGACCAGTAAGACACATTACAGCAGCATATGGCACCTGTCCCCAAGCGAGGCAATTTAAAATCTGCATACAGCATTTGTCAGTTTTCAACTCTCCAGGGTTGAAATCCGGTTAAGAAATGGATTGCCCCATCTGTCAATGAGCAAATAAAGGTCTTTTTTTCTAGCGATAGCATTCCTTACCCCAAATTCCCTCTTTCTCACCGAGAACAGGTTATTGTTTTCTATGACATCTTATTTCAACTAACCCAATGTAACCACTCATTTGCTGGGGTCTGGCTTGAAGAAGTGCAGTGTTTTTTTAGAGTCTAACTCGATTTGTGTATGCATAGAGCCTTAAAATGTCTGCTACTTACGCAAAGGGGAGAATGTATCTATCACCCACAGTGATTCCCACCGTTACCGCCATTTCACAGAGATGAACGGAGAGAACCAAACGCTGAAATCATTTTTATACACGGGTCTTTGCAACACTAGCAAACACAGGTTGTATATGCGTTGCTTAAGGGTGTGCATAATTTGCGGTTTTATTCTTTTGCAAAATTACAAGCATGGAACTAAAAATGCATTTTGACGGTATCTCGAGCAACTTTTCACTGGGAGGTTATACTGCGCTCTGAAACGTCATGATAGAAACCGGGCAAGAGACTGCTGAGAGGCGAAAATGCCTTCTTCGAGGAGGAAATGTATATGGGTATGAAAGTTTCTACTATAACCGGTATCCAGAATGCAAAAAATGTTGTAAAATGTTGTCTTATGCAAAATATTGAAATGTTTCCACATTTTGTGTAATACCGATTTCAGGAATTAAGCAAGATTATACACGTATAACAATTTTTTTACAAACCTACTGGTGGTATAAGACCTTCTAGACACTAGAAGATGAATTTATGAAGATTTGTGGCATTAAATTTAAGAGACCCTGACTATATTTCCTATAGTTTAAAATGCTTCTAATTGTAGTTGCATTACTGGTTGAGGGGGGGTGAAATCCTACTTAACCACCAACACAATCTCTGTCAGTGTGAAACACAAGCAGTTAGGCTCAATTTAGAGGCAATGGGTAACGTAAATATGCATCACTACAAACAGTAATAAAGTGAAAACACTACGCAAGAAAAATCCCACACCAATTTAGAAAAATAGAGTAAAATGTAATCAACTATTTGAGATCAAAACGACAAAAATCAGTCAGTAGAACCGAAGATATGTGATTATGAAGTTTTAACTAAAAATAGTGCCTAGAAGCACAAACTACCAACTGTGATCGTGCCAGACCAGGACAAATTCATGAGTTCAGGCCAACCGAGATGGAATGTGGGCCAGACACAGTGACCCTGTTAGGCCAGCGGAACCTTAAGTACCGTAAGTCCTCGTTTGCAGAGCATTGAGAGATCCTGCTTTGAAGATGTGTCATGCACCGGCAGTTTCAAATAAGCTGTGGCGGAGCAATTAGGAGCACTTCATCATCATGGAGGATAATGTCATCGAGGGGCTTGCAATGCAAGGCTCGGTGTTGGGGATGCATCATGTTGCAGCAATTCTGAAGTCGAGCTGCTAAGAGATGCATTGCGCTGCATCAGTTCTACCCACAGGGCTATAGCTGGTCGGGCAGAGCACCTTCAGTCCCACTTCCAAGGGTCCAGGATGAGGGTGGTACCACTTGGGCACACGACTCACAGCAAGTAGAGTCCAGGTGCTGGTTTCAATGTGGTTGGAGTCTTTTCTGAACCTAAGGCTCTGATTAGGAGGCCAGCCAACTACCCCTTAAAGTCACTCTGGTACTGCTGGGATGAAGATTCAGGTCCAGTCCTTTTACCGAAGCACTAGGGCTGCAGGCAGCAGGGAGGCAGCCGAGTTGCAGTCCTTCTTGCACAGGTACAGAGGTGTACTGAAGAGTTAGGTTTGAGGGTTCATTATTTTTCCCTGGTGCCAGGTTTGAAGTTGGAGAAGGTTCTGTTAACTCCAACCCCAGAGGTGATTGGGATTTCCTGTCTCCCTGTCCTGGCCCAGCCTTTCCGTCACCAGAGAAGACTAGTGTCAAACCCTTTATGAGTGTGCCCAGGCAGAGCCTTTTTCATGTGCAAGTGTGGTAGGTGAAAGCTCTTCCCCCTCATCTTGTCAGGATGGCCCATCTACCAACACCTATTGCCCCTTTGTCTCACTGTCTGGGAGCAGTACACAAAGACCAACTGCCAGCTGCACCTAGCCATGGGACCCTTGATAC
Organism: Triturus cristatus; assembly: GCF_964204655.1. NCBI lineage: Eukaryota > Metazoa > Chordata > Amphibia > Caudata > Salamandridae > Triturus > Triturus cristatus. The sequence goes on along the minus strand of NC_140589.1, from coordinate 632,105,675 downwards.
AGGCTGCAGGCACCAAATGGGTGAGACAAGAAAATGGCAACTTTTTAAAACTGGTGTTTTTAGAATTGGGGATTAAAATCCAACTTACCATTAAAGAAGGCTTTAAATTCCAATTTTTAGACACCACACTCAAAATGCCTACCTGCTCCCAATTGAAAGTTATCACTCATTAAATGTAATTACTTATCCCAATGTTATCCTACAGGGGAGGTATGCCTTGCAGTTGCGAAAAACGAATTTAGGAATTTTTCACCACCCGGACATGTAAAACTTGAAAGCACATGTCCAACTTTTTAAATACACCCTGCCCTATGGGCTGTTTAAGGCCTACCCTAGGGGTGACTTATATGTGTATTTCATCAGATCGTAATGACAGTTTAAAACTGCACATGCATGCAGCAGTGGCAGGCCTGAGATATGCTTAAAGACTACTTGAGTGGGTAGCACAATCAGTGCTGTAGGCCCTCTAGTAGTAGTTAGTGTACATACCCTGGGTACATGTACAACTGATTTACTAGGGACTGACAGGTAACTTAAATGTGCTAATTGGGTGTAAACCAATATCACCATGTTTAAAGGAGAGAGGGCACGCACTTTAGTACTGTTTGGCCATGGTAAAGTGTACAGAGTCCTAACCCTAATAAAAACAAAAACAGCAAAAATGTCAGGCAAAAATGGATGAAGACCACCCTATGGCTGACAGGTCCAATAGCTTTCAAATAATATTAATACTGATAAAAACACTGACAATTTACATAGGGCAAATGACAAATGTACCTTCCTTTAATAAAATGGACTTGAGTCAGATTTGGACCCTTTTTTAAACCTGCTGATATTGCTTTGTAGCAGAACAATATGTGAAGCAGTCATTTCTGGAATAACCAGAAGGTGTGACGGTAATTCCACACTCCTTCCATTACTTTCCATAAACCTTTCCAGCTGCATTTACCTGCTAGTGGCAATATAGTGTAATAACCGTTGGGAATAATGTTTCCCTCAGTTCTTGTCCAAAAGTTCTGGACATCTTTAAAATGCAGTAGATGTGGTTGCAGGTGATGTTAATACCTGCCAGTCTTGTAAGCACACGATATATGCAACGGAATGACCTAAACTGGAAAGATAGGCAGTAATGGAAAATTCTATGCTTTCTTAATGGACTACTGAAACTGAAGATGAATCTGATGGTGGAACTTCCCCCTCAATATTATTTCTATTGTTAAGGAAATTCCACCTCTAGATTTTACTCAGGTGTAGTACTTCTTCCAAAAATGTTAAATTTGTAATATATTCTCATTGATTCCTATAAAAGATTATTTTTCATCCCATGAGCTGCATGCGCAGAGAAATTCTTCAGTTCCAATATGGTACATAGTCATTAATTATACTTCCTCATGAATCCTAGCTAGGCTCATGCCATATGTGGAGAAGTGTGGCTCACTGGTTAGAGGCGGCAGATCCATAAGCAGAGAATCAGCCAGGGACCAGGGTTCAATTCCCGACGCGGCAGGGTTGTGGACCAGGGTCAAAACGGACTCGATAATTCTCGCCTCGGTACCTACTCTAACCAGGAACACACTTGGCAACTCTGGGCATTAGCTTGCCTCATCTCCACAACGGCCCCCCACATTCGCTGGGGATGCCTGGTTTCACCTTGGAGATACCCTGGAGGGACCATCTCACAGGGATAGCCAGGACGGGTTCCCCAGCGGTCTACAGCGCCAGGACGCCTCAGGGCAGCAGTGCGCTTTACAAGACACGTACATGTACATTTACATATGCGCGCATAACATAGCAACAACTATGGGGAGAGGCTGGTGGATTCCTATCACTCCCTAAAAAAGTGTAAGGGCATAGGAAAGAAAGGAATTTATTAATACTGCCACCACTAACCACTGGCTGCTAGGGTTTTGCTGCAGTTCCTGGAAAAACACACTTACACTGCATCATTATATATGTGTTTTTTTCTTTTTTCAGACCATTCTGCAAAGTCTGACCCGAGAGGAGTGGACTGTCTTGGGATGCATGTGACAGTCTAATTCTCAGAAGTAGTTCCTTGGAGTTCCTGCTGCCTGCCTTGTGCCAAACTCAGACGTCTGTATGCATTTGGCATTTGTATAGTGCAAACCTAGCCAAAAGATAGCAGAGCACTGTACAGGGTCAAGGCAAGCATACAATCAATGATGGATAGGAAATGTAGCTGGAATCTGGAAACATAATTATACTGTCACTGAACTGTGGCATTGAAGACGTACCTTAAAGAGATGCATCTTCAACGCTTTACTAAATTGGAGCAGAATTATGGAGGTGCTGAAGGATACAAGAATGCTCTTTCAGATCCTTGGTGCATAGAAGGAAAATGCCTCCTGTTTTATTTTTTACACTTTTTGTTCTCCCCTCTGATGGTGTGAGGGTTCCTGGTTGTCTGAGAGCCACCAGTGATGGTGTACCTGTCGGCAAAATAAATGGGGGTACTAGGAATTATAGCTTTGTAAATGATGCAACTGTTTTTTGAAGATGGTACAGACTAGCCAATGGAGTTCCATCAGCATGGGGTGATGTGATCATTTTCCTTAAGGCTCCAAATATGATATGCAGTGGCACAGAGTATGCACATAGAATGGCTATTGCTGAGTCTGGAAGGCCATGGAGCATGGTGTTTCCGTCATCCAGGTGCGAACAGTAGTAGGAAGTCCCTTTCTGGAAGGAACTGTCTCACTTTCTTTAGAAGAGAAAGCAGGTACCAGAAAATCTTCATTTTGTTGGCAATATATTCTCTTTAAGAGTGACGTTTGTGTCCAGGGTTAGTCCAAGTGAACTGACATTTGGAGAAAGTTGGGTTGAAAACCATCACAATTTATGTCATTGCGTCAAGTTTGCATTATTTCTTGCTTGTTGTCTTGCTAAATAACAGGAACTTTATCTTGGTGGTAATAAGCATTAGGTAACTGCTGGACATCCAGTCTGGGTGAGATGTAGGCACTGTCTGAAGAGTTGGATGTCAGGATCAGAGGATACTTTCAATTTGGAGTTGAGTGTCATTGGCCTATCAAAAAATGTTGATATTGTTACCTTGTGGTAGAGCCCCAAGGGGGTCCATGTAGAGGTTGAAGCTGACATGGGACCTTATAGAAGACTTGGGGACTCTGCAGGTGATTGGGATCTTTGGGGATTCAGAGGCTACAGGCTCTAACACCATTGAGATAATTTAGGAAATCGCTGAATTGATCTGTCTGTAACCTGCAGGCCACTTATTTCAAGGCCAGAGAGATAGCGTTGTGGTTTATTATAATGTTGCTATGAATAAGAAGTAGACAGAGAGAGGGAGAGAGAGGGAGAGAGAGAGAGAGAGAGAGAGACTGAGAAATTGAGTAAATAAGAAAGCCAATGTATGTCATAAAATCACTGTATGTGTATACCTGTACTGTTAAAGTTATTGCTATTTTATATCGAGAATATTTCTATGTCAACAGGAACATCACACACTTGGTGCTATATCCCAACAAGTTTAGTGTGCACAGGGTTGCCTAAAACAGATTACAAAACACAAATTACGAAACAACGGGATGTGATTGGGAGGTGATGCCACCTAAGGATTAGCAGGACTATGGGGAGAAAAAAAAATAAAAATAGGACATTATTAGACAAATTAACATAGAGTTTTCTATTGCATTACAGTTTATAGATCACACATAATTAAAACTTGTAGCAACTGCCAAAAAAACACACAACATGCTGAAGCGAAGTCTGTAGAATTATAGGTCAAGGTCAATTTTAGTATAATAATAAAAACATTTTTTTAGTTTGAGGGTTGTTAACATCTCAACTGTTCCCCTTCTCTAGTTGCCAGCAATAGAATATATATATATATATATATTCAACACCGGCTTGCTAGAATTCCAGTAGAAAAGGATTTTAAGAGGCACCACAGAGAACTAAGAAAAAGTACCGTTAGAGCGCTAAGCAAGCAGATTTCGTACTTCCTCTGATAAAAATACAAAGAGACATATCATCACAACATTGTGGTGCACTTTGGTTATGCTCTCTTACTCCTATTTCCTCATCCTCCAAAACTAGACGAGATAAAATTACACTCAGGCAGAAAAGACATGAAACAGTTCTAAAATGTGAAAAGCATCTACAGAAGGCCATTCCCAAGCTGTCAGGAACCAACGCATGCTAATGTTTCAATGCCCTATATCCCCTGGGTGTAGAAGAGATTGCCTACTTGAACACTTTCGAAGTTCAAGGGAGTAGTTATCATTGCATGTGCTACTCCTATTATTGAAACCCATCAATGCCAGATATGACTGGAGACTCTGGACCCAAGCATAGACATGAGAATGTACAACCCATGTGCTTCACTGAAGATACGTCCCAGGCAAAATAATAGGTCCTGGGAGAACTGAGGCACAGAGCTTTAAAATCTTTTTAATGGGTCACATAATTTGGTAAAATAGGGAGCTGGCACTGAAAAGCCTAGGGGGGATATTCTCAAGAACGTTTGATAATCATCGCAAAATTAGCTTAACGCAACTCTGCACATTGCAGTCTATTGCGACAAAATAACACTGTGTTAACGTTGTATTCCCAACCCGACGGCACCATGCGATAGTCACACGATAACGCTCCAAAATTCCACACAAAAATTAATGTGATGCCGAAAAAATGAGAAACACGAACACAGAAAAAGTTGAGATGCCCCAAATCGCGATACAAAAATCAGTGATAACCAGCGACAGGCCTGCAATTCCCACATGTCAAGCGGGAAAATGCACTATAACAGCAACAAAAAAACACACCCAAACCAAAATAAACTGCGTAGCACCATGGACACACCCGGACCTAGTGCAGAGGACGACTTGAACCCCATAAGCCCCACGGAGGACCAGACAGGAACCCCGTGTTTGGGCAAGGGCAAGGAGAAGAGGAAGAGGAAGACGGGGTTCAGTCCGCAGGAAATCCGAATCATCGTCATGGAGGTGATAGAACACTACCAACAACTGTTCGTCACCTCCACTGTGTCATTGGCAACACATACGGAAATATGGAAGTCCATCGTGAACAACTTGAATGCAGTCGGAGTGTCAAGGAGGTCAATGGAGGAGGTCAAGAGGCGCTGGCATGACGTGAAAAGCCAAACCAAGTAGAAACTTGCTTCCACTGCAAAGCGACAACGGCGACTAGAGGTGGGAGTCATGTGCCATAGGAGGAGCTGGATGAGCTGGAGGAAATGGTGGCCACAGTCATCAGTGTAGAGATGGTGCAAGGAGCTGGGAGTCCAGACACAGCTCGATATGACCTAACCCAACAGCAACAGGTAGAGTAACGACCAGGGACTGGGGAGAAGGGGGGAGATGGGCACAATGGCACATATGTACAATTATGTGTAGCACATTGCACACACACAATGAATGTGGAACATGTCCCTGATACCCATGGCACACTGCATCACACATAGAAACACAAGGTAGGACCCTGTCCACTATGTGCACAAAGGGCCCCCCCTCCCTATCACCAATCTCACAACCTACCCATGCACATGTGCTGAATCCAGCAACTCAGCGGCTCTGTGAGCCACACTGACAATGCAAGTGACACTGCATGACCAATAGCATGGCTGCAGTCAAAATACATGACATGGTGCACGACACGACACTGAGGTGGCCCAGTGTGGATCACATACTCAAAGTAGCAGGTCATACTCTCACACATCCACGTGCACATACAACCCCTGACACCAAAAACACATCTGCAGACAAACAATGCACAAGAGTACACAAACCGTCCAAGAGCACAAGTCGCCAACATCTCTGCACCGCAAACGCACACAAGTCAACGGCACACCGTCTCAAAGGGATAAGGGGTCACTAAATCAGAGCTGTAGGGGCGACTCCCCCACAATGCAGCACACACATAGCAATCACAGCACATCAATATTGACGACAATGTGGTACAAAGTGCACCACTTTTACAACAGGACAGAGGACACAACTGGTGCCGCTTGCGTGCAGAAACTGGCCAATCACATCTGGCATAGGAGGAAATTGTGAGGTGATAATGTACGAGTACAACCTCACATCCTTCATGTAGTCAAAATGTCCACTGTCTCCCATCAAATAGCCAGCTCCCCAAAAACAGTCACAATGTACATTGTCATGCTGTCTATCTGGTAACATTTACAATGCGTCAACATACATGGAACACACTGTTAACCTGCATCACCCATTTACATTGCAGAGGGACAATCAACACCTCCTGCCGAGCAGACCAGACATCCCTTCAGTGATGATGAAGAGGACCCCCAGGCCATGCTCTCCGACACCCTCCAACGGCTCATGGACAGCCTCCACACCCCACCTCCAGGAGCAGGGCAGCCCAGCTCCATCGTGGTGAGCCCACCCCCTGCACAGACCACACAGCAGGAAGCACCCACCACCACGGCTGGCTCACACCACCTCACGGAAAGACACATGGCATTCCAACGCCGTGTGTTAGACTGCCAGCAGGAGCTGGCTGAACAGGTGCAGGTGGGTTCCGACCTCATGTCATCGGACGAACGCACACCTGCTTCCTGGCCACACCGAAGTGCACCAAAGGACCCTTCTCCTGACGGAGCTGCAGCTTCACCAGTCTCCGAGACGCCAACCCGCCCACTAGGACAGGACGCAACCACCTCAGATGCATACTACTGAACACCCGCTCCGCAAACACGCCGTCGAACTCTGGGACCTGCTCGACACATCCTCCCCGGACGTCGCCTTCCTGACAGAGACCTGGATGAACGACTCCTCGGCATTGGAAATCGCCATAGCCATCCCGAACGGCTACAAGATCACCCGCAGAGACCGCACCAACAGAATAGGAGGGGGAATCGCCATAATCAACAAGTCCACCATCAAGGTCTCGACCAACTCTGATGACACCCTCAGCACCGCCGAACACCTGCACTTCCAGATCCACACTGATCCCAACACCACCCTCAGAGGAACTCTGACCTACAGACCCCCCGGACCCCGAATCCATCGCCGACTTCGTCAGCACACACGTCATGACCTCCACAGACTACATCCTCCTCGGAGACCTGAACTTCCACCTCGAGAACAACAACGACACCAACTCCACCACCCTGATCGACAACCTCGCCAACCTCAGACTCTGACAGCTCGTCACAATGCCCACCCACTCCGCCGGCCACACGCTTGATCCCATCTTCTCCGCAAGCTCCCACGTCTCCTTCAGCCACACTACTGAACTCCACTGGACCGACCATCGCTGCATCCACTTCACCTTCCAGAAACCCAGCACGCACCACCGCACCCAACAGATCCCCCACCCCTGCCGGAGCAAAATCACCGAAGACCAGCTAAACACCGCCCTCGCCCGAAGCCCACCCGCCGACCCCGACGCCGCCGCAAGCAACCTCAGGTGTTGGATCGACAACTGCACCATCACCCATGCCCGTTCAAGAAACCCTCCAACAGATAACCCAACAAGAAAGCCAGCTGGTTCCCCGTGGACCTCCAGACCTCCAAACAAACCTGTCGAAGACTAGAGAAAAAATGGCACTGCGAACAGACACCGGAGAACCACGCAGCTCTCAAGAACGCCATGCGCCAACACCATCACCTCATCAGATCCGCCAAAAGGACCTCTTTCAAAGACCGCCTCGACAACAACGCACACAATAGCAAAGAGCTCTTCAACATCGTCAAGAGCTCTTCAAGATCGTCCAAGGAACTCTCCAACACCAACAATATCCCACCATCGCAAGACCTGTGCAACTCCCTGGCCACCTTCTTCCATCGCAAGATCACAGACATTCACAACAGCTTAGACAACCAGACCAACGCGACAGCCAACGACATCTCAGACCGCATGACCACCACCCACAACGACCACCTGCTCACCTGGACTAACATCAACGACGACAACACCATCAAAATCATGAATACCATCCACTCCGACTCCCCGTCAGACCAGTGCCCACCACCGCATCTTCAACATAGCAAGCGCCACCATGACACCCCATCTCCGCAAGGCCATCAACATCTCCTTCGAGACTGTGACCTTACCTGAGAGCTGGAAGCACGCTGAGATCAACGCCTTCCTCAAGAAACCCAAGGCAGATCCGAGGGACCTTAAGAACTTCCGGCCCATCTCCCTGCTCCCGTTCCCGGCGAAGGTCATCGAGAAAACCGTCAAGAAGCAGCTGACCCGCTACCTCGAGGAGAACCACATTCTGGACCCGCCCCAGTCTGGGTTCTGCAGCAACCACAGCACCGAAACTGCCCTCATCGCCGCCACCGATGACATCAGGGCCCTGCTGGACAACAGCGAAACCGCAGCCCTTATCATCCTGGACCTGTCAACCCTCTTCGACACGGTCTGCCTCCGCACCCTCTGCACACGCCTCCAAAACGCAGGGATCCGAGACAAGGCTCTAGAATGGACCACCTCCTTCCTCTCCGGCAGAACCCGGAACGTCCGCCTCCTCCCTTTCCGTTCAGCAGCCTCCAAGATCATCTGCGGCGTACCCCAAGGATCATACCTCAGCCCGACATTGTTCAACATCTACATGGCCCACTCACCCACATCGCCAGACTGCACGACCTCAACATCATCTCCTATGCCGACAACACACAGCTGATCCTCTCCCTCACCAAGAACCCCCTCACCGCCAAGACCAACCTCCACGAAGGAATGAAAGCCATCGCCGAATGGATGAAGAACAGCCATCTGAAGCTGAACTCAGACAAGACAGAGGTCCTCATCCTCGGCTCCACCCCCTCAGCCTGGACTGACTCCTGGTGGCCGACCACCCTGGGAGCAGCACGAACACCCACCGACCACACACACAACCTGGGGTTCGTCCTCAACTCAACACTCTCCATGACCAAGCAAGTCAACGCCGTCTCATCCTCCTGCTTCAAAACCCTCCGCATGCTCTGCAAGATCTACAGGTGGAACCCCACCGACACAAGAAAAACTGTCACCCCGGCCCTCGTCAGCAGCAAACTGGACTACAGAAACGCCCTCTATGCGGGAGCCCCGGCCAAACTGCTGAAACGACTGCAACACACACAGAACACCTCGGCCCGCCTGATCCTCGACATCCCCATACACAGCCACATCACACCCCACCTGAGAGACCTGCACTGGCTGCCCATCAGCAAGAGGATCACCTTCAAGCTCCTCACCCATGCACACAAGGTACTCCACGACACCGGACCAGCATACCTAAACACACGACTCACCTTCAACACCCCGAACTCCGCCAACCGCGCCCTCGCCACCATCGCCCACATCCGAAGAGTGACCTCCGGCGGCAGAACGTTCTCCTACCTCGCCGCCAAGACCTGGAACACCCTCCCCATCCTCCTACGCCAGACCCAGGACCTACTAACCTTCAGGAGGCAACTCAAGACATGGCTGTTCGAGCAGTAGCAGCACCCCGACCCCTAGCGACTTGAGACCCTCACAGGTGATTAGTGCACTCTACAAATTCCTTGATTGATTGATTGAGCATCCAAACTTGATGCCATACGTGGGTGTCTAAGTCCCATTAGGGACCACTTACAGTCCCTATTGGACACCCACAGTCCGTTCCAAGCTCTACAACAATTCTTGGCTGACCTCGCTGGAGCCATTACTCGGATACAAGAACTGTCTAGACAGTCAGGCTCCAGCAAGGACAGCACAGAGTTGGCACAGCTGCGGAGGACAATGGAGAACATGGAGCGGATGCAGGCTGGAAGGATGGCTGCCACGGCTGAACACCAGCGAGATGTAGCTGGGATCTTCCATGCCCTGCAGATCCTCATCTTGCCATTGCTCGGAGTAATCAGTCGTATGTGTGTGCAACATTTGGAAGAATGGGTTGTTGTGTACGTAAGTGTCAAAGGCATCCCATGCAGGGGTACCTCAAGCGGGGAATTCTGTGTGTGGGGTGTGGATACATTGGTCTTTCATTAGCGAAGTTCATGGTGAGGGAGTCATCATCATCTGCATTGGTATCTCTCTCAGGGGATGCAAGCCGCATTCAAGACCAAGGTTGGAGGTGCAGATATCCTTCCGCCTTATGTATTGAGACAAAGGAGCTTTCATCCCTAATGTTTGTCTGACTATTGCTTGCATTTTGGAAATGTGATGTGGCTTAAGCGCAGCAATTGAGGCCAGGCCTTAGGCTTATGGTGCACCAATAGCGACACACACACACACCAGGTGGCATATATGAGCCAGGAGCCCGAGCGGCCTTGCGCTCCTCATACAATCTCTCTCCCTCGTCTTTCTCTCTCTCCCTCTTGTTCTCTCCCTCCCTCTCTCTCTCTCCTTCGCTTCCTCTCTCTCTTCTCTCTCCCTTTCTCTCTCTCTCTCTCTCTCTCTCTCCCTCTCTCTCTCTGTGTCCTTTGATGAGCGCATGACACACCTTCTTATCTTGAATTTTGTCGTCTAGGCTGTGACCAACAGATTGACCAGTGAAGACCCGTTATGACTCTTCCGAATAGTTGTTTTGAGTTATATTTGAATGACATTTTTTGTTTGGAATTTCAATGATGAATGAATGATTCTCCAATTTCTGACCACACATGAATGATATTTGTGCGACATCAGGCGAATTGTTTTGTTCCGGATTTCGTAATGTTGATGTGCAGTATGTTTGTCCAGGGTGGGGGGGGGGGGGGGGGGGGGGGGTCCGGGGTAGGGGCCCGGGGGGGCCTGTGGGTGATGGCAGTGGGTGTTGTGGCCCTCTTGGGTGTCCGAGCTGCATGGTCAGTAGCTCCATGGCATCTGTTGTTCTTCAGGTGTGGCTCTGGGCTGGGCTCCCTTTTCTGGTGCAGGTTGTCGTCCGACTTGACACCAGGTAAGAGCAGGTGTTAAATCCCTGCTGCTAACGCTCCTTCTCGCATGTTTTGTTATCTTATCACGGATATGGCTGGTCGTTGAGAATGTTGTGAAGTGGTGTTGTTGATGCTTTTTGCACGGGAACGCCTACTCTGCATCTCATTAGCGTTAGTTGCCGGTGTCATCTGTGGCGATGTTATTTGCTGCTGCTATCGCTGGTAATCTGGTGATTTTGGCTGTTAGCACCAGCTTGTGAATGGCTGCGATAACGTGCCGATAACTCGGCGATAAATCCTTCAGTATATGCCCCTAGGTCTCTTGTGGTCAGATGCACTGTGATTTAAGGATAGCAAACCCTTCCATTTGCTACCTTACAGGGTATGTGACTTCTAAATCTCTTTTTCGTATGCTCCCCACCCAGTTTGCAGTTTTCTGAAGCAGCTTTAATGTTTGGAAAGGATTGCCGATTAACAGGGGTGTCTTGGTTGTCCTTTCAATTTGCAAATCAGTTGTATATGCATATCAATAGTTTGCAACACTAGTTCTGGTCACAAATCAGTGATCAGTTACTGACTCCCAAATTGGCGTAGTAACTGATACGCAAAGGGGAAGTGGTCCCCTTTGGAACAGTGTATATCACTCAACATCCTCATCTCCAGCGAGAACTGGCTTTTTTTAACCTTTCGAACTGCATTCTTCCCGATAGTCTGTGGAATTCCACAAGACTGCTGCCTGATCCCCACATGATTTAATGTCTTTATGACACCTTTTGCTCAGAGCCCATTAATTATGTTTTGGGTGATACACTGATGGGGTTAAGCTTCTTTTGCCTTTCCATCCATCAAATGAGAATTTTCATCTGCAATCAGTCTTTCAAAACTGTCCAAAACACTTCTCTACTTCTATTCTATTCTTTACTTTATTCAAAAACGTATGTATTCTAATGTATTTGGTCAGATGCTTGGTGTCCTTGTTCAGTTTGCTCATTGCCAGTGTCTAAGGATCACGCTTAGAATGTATACATCATTTATGATATTAAGAGCCCGATGTATTTATTGATGATGGAGTAATCTCCGTTGGCCGGACTGAGGACTTTATGTCCACCAGGCCAAGACTACTCCGCACACCAAATTTATAAAAGGCCACAAAGTTGATGGTCATTAATAAAACATTGGCAGTGACCGTCGTCAAGGAAGTTTCTGTCAATGCATTTTTCAGTTTAGTACAGGTCTCTGTCAGCAGGACACAGTCCTGCACCAATTAGTTAACATTTTTTTTTAAATCTAAAAGAAAAACCTGTTCTGGATTATCTTTTTGAAAATAAAAAATAAAATGTTGCCCTTGCAATGAGAGTTATCTCCCATTGAGTGGGGAGCATTTAGTAGTTTTCACTGCCCATTACCCTGAGGGTTTTCCTGGAGGTAACAGGCAGTGAAAACTGACCTGTAATTCCACCATCTAAATTAAGAGAGCTAAATCACAGGCCAACCTCCGATGGCCCTAACAGAGCATAGCTGTCAGAGGGAATGAATCCTGGCAGCCATGGAGTAGTCTCAACTGTAATTAACCCTAATGTCTGTTTGCAGACCGCATTTTTGGCAGTGAGGATACTCCATCACCATTGCGAAAAAAGTATCCTTAACTGCAAGAATAAAATCGGACCCTTAATTGACATTTAAACCTCAGATGGACAGTTCAATCTCTTCACTGTACCTTTTGCTTTTAATTTGGAAGAACAGTCTACCACTGTTCTTTTCAGGTAAGGAAACTGTTGTCCTCTCATTTAGTTGAGATTGGACTATGGAAATGCAGTCCATTAGAGACATCCAAAATATATCATCTACCATATGCTGGTTAGGTATAACACAGCATTCAGTCCAGTCCATCCAGTTCCTTTCTATAACTACCTACATACAAACTATTTAGCTGAAAGCTCTTGTTATCAGCCATAATGCCATTGCAAACCAGGAACCCAGGTTTTTGTGTTTCGGTTTTTAGCATTATCTTATTGCACCCCAAGATCAAGTTTTAGTAACTTCCTGCCACTCCAGACAACCCACCAATCAAGACAGGGAAGTAGTTATTTTACTGAACCTACTGCAAGAAAATTGAGTCTTTGCCCTCCACATTTGAGCAGTATCACTAGTAATCTTATGTTCAGAGAGGCATATAAAACTGGGCTCCGGCCAGCTCTTGAGGCATTCTTCTTTCCAATGATTGGCTGACGGTGGCCTGTGTATGGATGATTGAAGCTTCCAATCCCCATTTGGCACAATTTATGGTGTGAAACCACTCGAGTTTTCCAAAGGATTACATATTCATTCAGTCCACACTGGGCAGATTCCAGAATGCTTCACAATTTGTTTTAAACTTGCATTTACAGGCATCCCCACTACAGATGTATGATTCGCTTTTTAACGAGATAACCACAAGCAGGACAGAACTTCATAAACGTCTGACTCTCATGGCATACCTGCGATACCACGTCGGATCACATTTTAAGAAACCTAATACAACCCAACGGACCTTCCAACAACTTTACCCTAACTGCTTGCCAAATCGCATGTAAGCCAGGTCAGTGTTCCGTTACATGATTACTACAGACAATAAATTAGTGTGCAAATCAATATGTAGGAAATATTACAGAAAACAATGGGGCTACAAGATGTTAGAATCACGTCATCTATACTGCCGAGCATTATGAGCCTAATGAATTGTTAATCCAGACTCAAAAAGTGGTCACAAATTGTATTCCAACTTCTTGCGAATGTAATAGCGTTAGTATTTTATGAACCACATTAAGTACAAACAGGTCAGTTCACGAAATGGGGGTCATAGAACTATCTGCCCAAGTAATATTTATTTGTCAGGTCGCAATGCAACCCCTTGTGATTTGTCACACTCACAGGTATGATGGTCTGCAAAGGTAAGCAGACCTCCATGTCTGCATTTGCTTGTAACTCTTTTTCATTGCAGCCATTTTCCTTAAAGAGATAGGAATTGTATTTAAAACAAAAACTTTACTTTTTATAAAAAGTTTAAAGGAGAGTTGGCGTGGTCCAGTGGACAGCTGCTTACTCTCCCTGAAACATTTTTCAAGGTTCACAAAGGAAAAGAGGTCCTCCGGGTGTCAGGTATACCAAGCACTCTTACCTGAAGTCTCCAAACTCTTACCTGTAAGGTGCTTGGTGATGTTTCGCAGAGACGCTATGGGCCAAACTCCCTATAACTCTATTCAGTAACCAAAGATTTTACATTACACTCTTCAGGTTGACTATAGGATTTAAGGGAGGAGGGCCGGAATCGACGCTAATGAAGTTCCTGTAGTCGACCTGCGAGACAACAAGAAGATTCCTTAGCTAATGTATTCTGAACTCTAATAGTCTATAAGCACTATACTTTAGTTTTTTATTCTGAGTAGTGTTGTGTATTTTCTGTAATTAAGTTCCTACCTGCGATTCTACAAGGTAAGGCTTCGCGTCCAGGAAGTAGTTGCGAGATGATAGGAGTCCGATGTTCTTCCCCTTTTCTCTGTTAGACGTGTATTAGACGTGTATAAGATGTGGGATTTCTGCGAGCAAACAATTATCACAATTAACAGTCTGTACCACAAACAAGTGACTCTACCACTCTTTTCTAGTTTTTTTTTATACTATCACCTTGTTTACCTTACTGTGCAACCTTCCTGTTCTTTCGTTGTTTTTTCACTATGCGTCTTCTAAATCAGAAACAAATAAAACATGCAAAAATATACATTCCTAAAACTGTTATAACATTGTTCGCAAAAGCCCCAAGTACTGATTCCTCTTTAGAAATCAATATGTCCAAAAATTTGTAAAGTCTTTACTAAGAAGTCTTTCTTGCGATGGGCGCCAAGAGCATTAGTAAGATTGATTCACTTAACTTAATGTTCCTTTCTTTCAGGTTGCAGCATGCTGAGAAATGGAAGATTCAGGAAGCAGGAGTGAAGTCTCGAGGAGCTGGAGCGCTTTGAAAGAAGGTGAGTGAAGAACGAGTTCAGCGCGATGTTTTCCCGATGCTGGAACAGAAGGCTAAGCACCTTCCAGAGCCTGGGTGTGGCTTAAATACTCCAGCCACACCCAGAGACGTCCGTTGATAGGAACGCAAGGAGCGCGTGTGCGTGCTCGCGCGCCGTGAGGAGCAACGCGAAGGAAACTGAATCGGAGTTTCCTGCTCTCGCGCCGTGTTCTATTTACACAGACGCGAGGCAGGCTGACAGTATACGGGCGCTTGTTAAACCAATGCGTTTTGTTCCGTATTCTTTCCATGACATCCGCGATGCGAGCGGAGCCCAAGCATATAATAAAACTGCATGAAAACAAACATTGGTAAAAGCAAGTTACAATAGCAATAACAACAGCAATCACCTCTATTGTTGCACAATCACAAACACTAGTAAAAAGCACCTACATCTTTGGAGTGCAGGATGCACGGGATAGGGGTGGGTTTTCTACTGGGAACATGTTGTGGATTCATGACAGTATGTTATGGATTCATGACACCGGGGGGTTGGGATCATTAGTGACAACAAACTAACCATGAAATCACAGATCAATGCCATCTTCTCTGCCTGCTGCTTCCTCACTCTCTGCATTCTACATAACGTGTATTTGCTACGTAACATTTTCAAGTGGCAACCTCTACACAAGAGAAGCACCGTGACACAGGTATTCATCACCAGCAGACTGGACTACGGCAATGCCCTTTACTTAGGAATCGCCGTACACATCCTACAGAGACTTCAGATAATACAGAACGCCGCAACCAGATTCATCCTCAGCCTTTCCACATGAACCGACATCACACCCTCCCTCAGGAAACTCCAATGGCTCCCGGTACGGAAGAGATGCTAATTCAAGCTACAGACCCACACACACACAAGGCTCTACACAACCAAGGACCGGCATACAATGACCACTGCCTGAACTTCCACCAACCATCGAGAAGACTATGCTCTGCCTCCCTTTCACTTGCCCATACTCCCCGCATCTTCTGAAGCATAAGTGGAGGCAGCTCCTTGTCTCATATCGTAGGAAAGACCTAAAACAGTCTCCCCACACACCTCCAGACCATCACCTCACTTTTGTAATAGCGAATGGCCCTCAAGATCTGGCTGTTTGAATACGACTCTGGGACTTGCAAGCGCCTGGATACCCTATATGTTGATTAGCTGTGCTTTATAAATCCTGATTGATTTTTCAATGTTTTGCAACCAGATTATTGTCACAAAACGTTTTATACATCAGGGTAGGAATTCCGATTTGGCGTGAATGCCCAAATCAAATAGGAATTCCAAAATCATGTCAAAACCATTTGATTCATTAAATAGGTTTAGTGCATTTACAAAAAGGGCTTTGGCATTTGCAAACCCTCTGATTAACCGAATTGGAGGGGTTGGAAGGCTGAAACCCTTCGTACATGACGCTCTATATATATATATATTAAGAGTGCTTAGTCTGCAGAAACTCAGCGTTTAAAAAGCAACACAATGGTCGTGGTTGTCTATACTAATAAACATTTATTACTTTCCAATGCAACCATTTTTGGCAACAATTATAATGTAAAAATTTGCAAAAATAAATTAAGGTTCTAAATCTATAGTTCAGTAAAGAATTGCACAAATACATTAAGGCTCTAAACCTATAGTTCAGTTTTCATCAGTTCTTTGATGCCAGTTCAGAACTCACTATGCTTCATTGGAAGGATTGTAGCTTATGAACCTCAAGTATCAGCTATCGACATAAAATATAATTCAGTGAGCTGCATGTTACACGTTGTGCTTTGCAGCAGGAACATTTACCCACTGTGCCACTTTATGATCAGTCAAAATTGTGACTAGACAAAACTCAGATCCATTAAGCTGCTATATTAACTACCAGAGTTATCATGCCATTATAAATAGCCACTCTTGCTGGGTACACAAAGATCTCTGCAGGCTGCTCTTGCCTTACCTCTCTCTCCTGATTTGTCTGCTCTGTCCTCCCTTCATGTTAGATTGCAAATGCCGCACCCTGGGCTAGGTGCCTCGTGTGATGCCACCAGTCTTATCACCATAATGCTGCAGTGGGTGTGCGTTGTGAATAAAAATTATTGATTGGGTAAATCATGCATTCATTTATTACAAATGGTTTGTTTTGATCCTTTTCAGATGTTTCCTCAAAATAAGTGAGCTGATGTTTTCTGCATAGAATAACTTGTCTTTAACTTTCATATAGAATCATAATTCACAGTTTTTGGAAATCTTTACTTGCTAAGCTAAAGGGGGTTCTAAATTCTTCAACCAGCCACCTCCAGGGGTAACCCACCAATCATGATCACCTTTTTAAACATTCATTAAGACTGAAAAAATGACATGCATACTACCCTTTTTATGCTTATGTAGTTTTAGGCTTGTAGGATTTATATGATGTATTTCAGATTTTTTTCTTTGTAATGTATTTTAACCTTGTACTGTTATTGTTGTTTCACTTCTTTTATGGTTGTCAAACCTAATTAAGAATTTGATTGAATGAATGATTCATTGAAAACCTACCAGAACTCGCAAACAAGTTTCTTGCGCCATCATTTTTGTGTTTCTGTTTTTTTTGCCTGAAAATGGTCTGTTTTTTATTATTAGCTGAACTTGCACATAATAATGCCTGTCCAACTGCTATGTAGTATGCTTCGTTTTTAGCCATAAGGATGTTTCCCCAGAATTGTTCTTGTTTGATCCTTGTTCTGTCAGAAATTCTCATGTTTTCCAAACCAGTGGTATACCTTAGGAGTCTATTGCAGGCAAAAAAAATGCATATTGATTTAGGTCTTTTATTATCATTCTCCAGAGTCACTCCCTCTTTTCTTGGTCAATTATGTCCTGAAGAGAATCTACAACAAAAATAAGAAGGATATTAACCTTCTGGGTGCACCAACTGACTTAGTTAGAAAGGGAACTTTTGAGGATTGCCTTAACAACCTTGTGAATACTATCCGGATAATTCTACTATAAGGAAAGATGTGTGCACACTACTATTCGACTCCCTCCTGTTTCATGAAACAGGCTGGCCTGACTGCAATCAGGAGATTCACGGCAATTTCTTCAAGACATTTTCCCTCATGTATTATGTGTTACTTGTATTACTTTACTGGCTTGTATCTATACACCACACTAGCCTCACAAATAGGTCATGGGCACCTGTAATGCACGCCAGACTAGTGTTTATTATGGATGTGCATATGCTGATGAAATTTATACTGTTGTTTTGCTAATTTTATACACTGTGCCCTTTTCATTTTTAACTATTTTTCTGAATAAGTGCAGTGCGTGATAAGTGTAGATATTCAACAGCACACACTAACTGATGTGATTTATGTACAAATGCTAAAGCAACAGTTGATGGACAGAATGCAGAACAATGTCATACATTCACCCCAGTACAGAGATCTGGGCCTAAATCCATCCTTTATTTGCTCACCATGCCATTCCAGTTTGAACCCAGCCATATGCAAATCAATCTTGACCCTGTGCCTCATGGGAACAGTCCAGCCCGAACTGCCAAGCCAGGTCCTCCCTGGACTGAAAAACAAGCAACCTAGGACCGTTTTCGGGGTTTCACCCCACTTCAGCCAGGATAGCTTGATTCAAGTGGGATTGAGAGCACGGGACCCACGTCTGGGCACACCCGCCCCACTCGGGGGTGACAAATGCAAAAACAACAGTTGATGGACAGAATGCAGAACAATGTCATACATTCACCCCAGTCAAGAGATCTGGGTGATTTATGTACAAGTCATGGGTTGGCATGAAATAGACCACCTGAAGTATTTCTCTCATTTTGTACACATGTATATTGACCTAATCTCCCAGGTCTTTTAAACACACTTTACAACATAAATAACATTCTGATGTCACCTCCCAAAGCAGTAGTTATGCAGATAGTTTAGGACTTCTTCATTTTAACTTTTTCGGGACCAAGGAACATAAAAATGCAGAACACCAGCACCCATATTTAATCTTAATTTCTTAGTTTGGTTAACTACACCCATAGCCCCTTCTACACAGTGTGATTTTTTTTCTAAACAATAACCCCCCACACTTAAGGAAAAGAACTCTTAGTGTAGGGGCATTCCTTTTTTTTTGGGGGGGTGGTTTGTTTTTGAAAACAAAACGTTTGTTAACGTTTGGTGGTCAGCCACCAACACCAACTGCGGCTCTCTGCTACGCGTTTTTTACCTTTTCAGGAACAGTTCTTGTCAATGTACAGTTATCATTGCTGGGCCAGTGATCTCTAAGTTTGCAATTTCCTCCTCCATCCGACAGATGAAATACCATCCCTCAAACTTAAAATCTGGCTCAAAGTCTTTTAAACAAAATAATAGATACATTTATTTCACAATACACATACTACGTAGATAATTTCAAACAACCTTAAAATTGCTTATCTTTATTGACTGTAAAAAAAACACCAACCAGCAAAGCCAGCAGTAGCACCTAAAAAATTAATAGAAATTAAAAAGAGCTGCTGTTCCGATAAAAGCAAATCAAAAAGTGTCCACAATTCAATACTATATGGCACATCAAAAGTTTATAGAACACATACATTTATAAAAGTTTGGATCCAGCATGAATAATTTGATAGTTGTCTCTGCTATGAGAAGGTTTGAAGTGGGATGCTATCCACAGCCCAATGTTATTGTTGTTGACATCACAACTGATAGAGAGCACTTTGTTCCTAAAAAGCCCCAAGTTTAGTGACAAAACAGCCATGCTAAAAAGCCAGCTTCTAACTCAACTGGAATGATTTAGAAAATGACCAAGCAAACAATTACATATAGGTAGGTGAGGGTCCTTCTTTGGGTAACACAGAGTCAGGGGATCAACAGTGTAGTCGGGTTCCTGCAAAACCAGTCTTCGAGAGATCCCTTTTCTCAGCCACGTTTTGAGAATGCTAATATACGTGCATACGACTATGAATGGTTACCAGTACACATTATAGGATATGATCACTTGAAGTAAGAAGTCATCAGCAAATTGTGTCATCCCTGACATAGTATAAATGGGCAAGCTAAGAAGGATAGGTTGTCTTCCTAACTTTTCTTAAAGTCATACAGAGCTGCAGTTGTTATGCCTTGTGTTATGGCTTGATGTTCCATTGTACAGTGGACTACTTTGATCATCACTAACTTACCTTAGTCATCAACGTTATCAAAAATGTGTTACTGGTCCACCCAAACTAGAAGGTCTGTCTCTGTGACACCAAAAATATTAACACTATGGAAAAGGGGAGGATATTCTGTTACCAACTTCATTGTTCAGTCAAGGCTGCCAATGATAAGTTGCTCGCCTCCTTATACAACTTCGTCATGTTGGATTTAACCAATGGGATACTGCTAAAGACAAATAAGTCAAAATAGATGTAAAACTCTGCAAAATGGCTCATTCCTAAATGAAATCATTAACACAAAATGATAGAGCTCACATGATGATTTTATCATGACACTCCTCAATCATCTCAAATATCATAGAAGACCTTATAAAATAAACTTTGTTGCTGAAAACTCATTTTTTATATCACAACATGACTCATCATGTAAGAGATCCAAAATGCTGGGTGCCTTTATCAAATAATTTACATAACCCTTCCCTATTAATGAATGAGATGATTGACACTCCAAATATGAGGAAATTGCTACATATTCTCTGAGAAGGCCCAGACAAGATGCAGAACTCCCTCCCAATTTCACTTCCAACCTAGAACATCAAATAGAATTCATCCTACAATTGATCAAATTTTGGAAAAATCTTTCTATTTGAGGTGATAACAAACATCTCTCACCCTGTCCCTTAAACGAGGTGGAATATCCTGTATCAGCCTCATTCTCTCAACTGATCTCTCCCTCCGTTGGCCTCTGCTCTATGACTCCTGGTAATACCTGCTTATCACTAGGCGACCTTCTAAATTGCTTCATAGCTGGTCACAATAGGCCTCTCATCAAAATCTTAATAAAGGCAGTCCATAAAAGTTTGTCCATTTCTGATGACGTTTTTAAAGAGTATCATTGAAAATGAATTCAAGGACAATATTAAGCAACACAGCCATCTCAAAGAATGTTTTACAGCAAAAGAGACATAACATGAACTGTGATATGGGTAATTTAATATATACTTATCCATATATGTCACTGAAACAGAGGGAGGTGGGTTAGATTAATTTTCAAGTTATAGATGATTCCGGCATTCTTATATATGAAAACATATGGCACATCTCAAAATGTCTTCTTCTGAAGTGTCACCTGATGCTGATATAGAAGATAACATTAAACTTATAAGTTCTTTTGGAAAATAACTGCATGCAAAGAACAGGCCACACCTGTTAGGTATATGTGGCATGCAAAGGGCATCATATTTTAGGACTGGAGCTACAGGATTATCTGAAAATGAACTGTAATAGTTAGTAAACTGTCAAAACATTTCAATGTTGTTCATGTTGAGCAAGGATAATTTTTATTTTTCTCTTTAAGCCATGCATCATCAAATTAATATGACTCCTGAATCCAGTCCTTCAACCACATGCATAGTCCTTCAATGGACAACATTTAGGGGTCGCCAGGGTTCATATTTGCATCCCTAGACTGCGCCTTGCCACCTTTGGCACTTTCTTTGTGAACCCTGGACTCAGGGGTGGAAAAACATATGTGCTTGAATGCTGAATCCTCCTTGTTTCCTGCGCATTTATTCTTATACTAATAATGAATAATAGTCTGTCATTCACTAATAGTGTAATACAAAATGGAGTAAGAAGACCTGCAACAGGATCTTTACTGGCAGCTGAGGTATAAGTAGGAAAATACTTTTAAATGTATGCTGTGTGTACGCGTGCAGGTCGGAGTGCGAGAGGACAAGTGTGTGTGAGTGTGTATGTCTGTGCAAGTATGTGTGTCTGTCAGTGAACGTCAGTGAGTCAGAGTGAGTGAAAGGTAGTGATGAGAATGAGTGAAACTGAATGGCGGTTAATGAGCAGGAGTGAGTGAGACTGAGTAAGTGTAAGAGTGACTACAAATTGAAGTAAGCATGAGTAAGAATGAACGAGTAAGAATCAGTGTGACAGAGTGCTAGAGAGTGAATTACATTGAGTGTGAGAGTAAGTGATCATGAGTGAGTGAGTAACTGAGTGAGCATCAATGAATCAGAGTGAGTAAGAGTATGAATGAGTGACTATGAGTAAGAGTGAGAACAAGTTATTGTGAGTGAGAAAAAATTAGTGAATACTAGAGTCAATACTTCACATATGAGACACCCATGGTAAAATACTAGTGCTCATATACTGAAGGAAATTCTTGACATTGGGTCACCAGTGGCAGATGTCTGGCACTGGCACAGTAGAGTTAATTTATGGCATATTAGAGGACAATTATGGCATAAGGGAGGGAGGCAACCATGAAATAATGCTGGCCCGGGGATACTAGAGATAATTTTTGACATATGGGTCAATGATGGGTAATGGGGAGAACTTACAGTGAAATTCTGGAAATGGCATACCGTATGTACGTTTTGGCCCTACAGATCAGCCGTGGCATATGGGGTCACCTCTGACAAAATGCTGTCCCTAACACAATGGAAGTATTTTTGTCTTTTTGAGGCAACCACCCATCATTTTGCAAAAGAAATTCGATCTGCTCCTGGGGAGGGTCAGATTTTACTGGGTTAGCACACCATGAAAGCACTTTGATATTTAACTGCTTGGGTGCAAAGAAATTAACGGTTCAGTCATTGGCCGTGGTGCTTCTGTGCAAATGATGGAACCATTCCGTTCTAGCACCCACCCACGGGGATGCGTTGGTGCTTCCCCAGTAGGCCACCAATCTATGGGCCCCCACTGGGGATGGCAGCAAAAGCACTTTTGCAGCCACCCCCAACCCTCCTCGGCAATTTGATGACCTTGAGACGTACACTGTGCACCAACTTCATCAAAGCAGCCCGGGGACACGCTGGAAGCCATTGCTTCCAGCGTGTAGAAGAAAAAAGCATTTTTCTTTCCTGGAGGAAACAGGGACAGCAAAGAGGCACGGGGATGGGAAGGAGTTTTTCCTTTCAGCTAGTCTCTTTGCAGTGCATTCCTGCTATGTGATCACAGGTAGGGTCATGATCAACAGCAGGAATGCACCCAGTAGGCCACCAAGGATTTGTTCCAAATAGTTTTTTGTAGGAGAACGGCCCCTTGGGCAAAGGTTGCTCCCCATTGATTTGTCCATTTTCTGCCCCCTATGGAGGCAGATCAGCCTTATTTTTAGACCCATCTGCCCCCATGGGGGACAGAATGCCACCAGACACCAGAGATTCATGTTATTGATACGTTGGGGAGCGGCTCCTTGGGCAGGGGTTACTCCACATTATGGGAGGCACATTTTAGGCATTTTCTGCCACCCCGGAGCAGATCGGCCCTATATTATGGCTCCGCGCCCCAAGGGGGGGGGCAGAATGCCATTAGACACCAGGTATTCAACGTATTTATATGTTGGGGAGCGACCCCTTAGACAAGGGTCACTCCCCATTATGGAAACATTTTGGCCCTTCTCTGCCCGAAGTTCACTAGACACAAGGGATTTTACTTATTTTCTGTTGGGAAGCATCCCCTTGGGCTAGGGTCACTCCCCATTATGGGGGCAATATTTTGGCCATTTTCTGCCTCCTGGGGCAGAGTGGCCTTACTTTTAGGGCCATCTGTCCCCAAGGAAGTCAGAAAGCCACTAGACACCAGGGCATTTTTTTATTTATATGTCATGGGGCTGCTCCCAATTATGGGGGCAGTATTGTGGCCATTGTCTGCCCCCCTTGGGGCATATCAGCCATTTTTGTAGAGACATCTGCCCCCAAGGGGGGGTCAGAAAACTGGTAGACTGGTGGTGTGTGTAGAATGGTGCTTGGCTGATGGTGTGTGTGGACTGGCACTTGGCTGGTGGTGTGTGTGTGGACTGGCACTTGGCTGGTGGTGCACTTGGACTGGTGCTTGGCTGGCAGTGCATGTGGAGTAGCGCTTGGCTGGTGCTGCATGTAGACTAGCATCTGGTTGGCGGTGTGTGTAGACTAGCGATTGGCTGGTAGTGTGTGTAGGGTGGCGCTTGCTTGGCGGGCAATGTGTGTAGAGTGGTACTTGGCTGGTGGTGTGCGTGAACTGGCAGTGTGTTGGTGGCTGATAGCCACTAAGTGTTTTGACTTGCTGGAGATGTGTTTGTAAGTTGTCAGATGTTTGGGTGCTTGGTGGTGAGATAGGTGTGTTAGTGCTTTTGGCATATGAGAGTGATGGGCCCTTCAACGGTATTGTTTGTAAATGTAAGTGTTATAATGTGTTGGGTCCGCAGCCTCGTGCACATCCAACCAGAAGGCCTGTGATTGACTAGTGGATGGGTGTGCAGTAATATTTTGGTGTTTTTCTTTGTTTTTACCATCAGTGCATAGTCTCACTGTAGGGAACACCTTCTGCCCTCACATATGTTTGTGAAACTGGTCACCAAGGGTAAAATATGTGGTATGTTTTGTGTGGCTCAGACAAGGTTTACTTACCCATAATCCTTTGTAAATGTGATTAATTGACAAAAAGGTATTGTTTCCTCACATGTGTTGGAAAGTTGTGGGATCACTGGGCCATCACAAATTTCCTACCACCCAGCATTCCCCTAGGTCTCCCAATAAAACTGCTACCTCACTTGTGTGGGTGAGCCAAGTGCCCACGACAGGGAAGGTCCAAAAATATATTGTGAAGGCATCACAATTGTCGATCACGAAACAACTTGGTTTTGCAAGCGGTCACCTGCGTTTTTAGTCCTGGGCTTGGTGGCCATCTAGGGAAACATACCAAACCCAGACATTTCTGAAAACTAGATACATGGGGGAGTCCAGGGAAGTGTGGCTTGTGTGGATGCCCAACGTTTTCTTACCCAGAATACCCTACAGAAAAACTTTAAAGGATCTACACAAATAACCCCTAGCTGAATTTAAAATGTCTAATTTTCAGAAATGTATAGCTTTTTAGGATCCACCATAGGTTTTATGCCCATGTCTACCACTAACTGGAAAGAGGTTGGAAGCACAAAAATAGGAAAAACGGGCTATGTCCAAGTAAAATGCCAAAACTATGCTGCAAAATGTGTTTTTCTGACAAAAGTCTGCCTGTTCCTGAAAGCTGGGAATATGGTATTTTTCGCACCACAAACTCTTCATTGATACCATTTGAAGGAAAAAACTGCGCTTTTTTCTGCAGCACTTTTTTCCCATTTTTCCCAAAACCCCCACATTCAGCTGTATTTTAGCTAATTTCTCAGTCCACTCCATAGGAATGCACAAACCCTTGGTACGTTTATTATCCCCAGGATGTTGGGAAAAAAGGACGCAAATTTGCAGTGAATACCTTATGTTATAAGGTTATGGGGGCCTAAGCACAAACTACCCCAAATAGACAAAAAAGCCTTGGCACGGGGGGAGGGGAGGTTGGGTAAGCCTGACAACAAAGAAGTTAATGAGTGCCCTTTCAGAGCCTATGGTCTTTGAACACATTATGTGACAATGGTGCTTAAAATAAACTGTTTGCCCTGAATTTTTCATAAACCTCTTGGGAAGAAAACTCCCTGAACCCTTCATAAAAGAGGTCAGGTTTACTTACTTTGCTTGCTTGCTACAGTTCAGGGCGAGTTTTACTTTACAATGCTTTAAAAGATCACCTGCTGCTACAGGAATACAATGTAAATAGTGTCTTGATGAGCACTGGTTACTTTCTACATCTTCCACTGGGGCCTGAACACTACACTTTAGTTTTTGTAAAATAAATTCAACAGTGCAATAAACACTATTTTGAAGAAATATTTTTTTCTACTGAAAACAATCACATTTTGAACAGTTGCGGCCATGGTTCATTATTGGGAATACATAAAAATGGTGTTTGAATAATAATTTCACTCTTGCAAATTATCATAAATCAAAATGCATCAACAATAAGGAATATTGTATGCCAATAACATAGTTCATATACAAGATCTATATCAATTAATTCATATGTATATAGCTACTATTGTGTTTTTTTTAACTCTTTTTACCTCAAGTATAATTTATTAACATGTTTCTCTTACAATATACTTTAGGGAAACTATTAAGTCATGACAGTTTGTGGTATCAATTATGTAGGTTCCCAATGCTCTTCTGTGTTTTGAGACAAACAAATAGCATTTCATGTAATGCAAAGTGAAAAGACTAGTGTTCTATTAAATAATGTAGGTTCCCAGTGCTCTTCTGTGTTTTGTTGCAGTATAAAAAAATGATGGATGTAATGCTTGAATTAATGTCAGCCACTGGCAATTAGTTGGGCTGCATCCCATTCCATTGTTATTATGCACAGTTGTGCATAACTTGATTCCAGTGACACAGCATGCATGGGACCCATGTCTGGTCATACCCACCCCTTTTAGACGCTGCACTGAAGAATACAAATAAGTGATGGATGGAATGCTTGAAATAATCTCTACTTACTACTAGCAAATACACTGGGCTGCATTAAAATCCTTGCCGTTTTGCACACCATGCCACCTTCGTTTGGACCGACCATATGCAAATCAGTCTTGACCTTGCTCCAGTAGGAACAATCCGGCCCAAAACTGTCAGGACGGGTCTTCCCTGAACCGGAACACAAGCAACCTAAGACTGCATTCGCCCTTATTAGTGCTCATAAGTCAGGTATAGCTTGCTTCCAGTGGTACACTGTGAAATAGTCCAATGTCTGGGCATACACATCCCATTCAGGGAGTCGCATTGAAGTATAGACAAAAATGATGGATGGATCCTTGAATTATTCTCAGCCACTGGTGATCTTAAAACAAAATGTATTAACAACAAGGAATAATGTATGCCAATAACATAGTTCATGTTCAATATATGGTCTGTATCAATTAACTCAAGTAGACATAACCACAAATGTGTTTTTTAACCTCATTTTTCCTCGACTATAATTATTCCATTTGTTTCTTTTGCAGTATACTTTAGGGAAATTATTAAACCATGAGTTTGTGGAATGAATAATGTAGGTTCCCATTGCCCTTTTGTGTTTTGCCAGCACCCTAATATAGGTGAGATTGAAAATAAACATTTGTCTGTGTTGGTTTATCACAGACAATGTTATTAAGGAATTTATGCATTGTCAATGATTTTAGGTTGCCATCAGGGTTAAGGTCATATAACCACTCATGTGACTACTTCCTGGGAAAACTTAGGGTCAAAGGTCATATGATAACATTTTCTGTAATGTCGTTAAGTATGTCACTTCCACTAGCCTTACGATTATTCTGAATCAACATCCATGAACACTTCTCAGAATGAGTTGTTTTCTTTTGGATTAGTTTCAGCTGTTTCCATAGGTATTGGATTTTTGGTCTGCTTATAACTTTGCCGCCATTTGTCCAACCTTCACAAAGCTTCCAAAAAAATGCTGCATCCACCTCAGCTCCTTCCTGGAAACTTTCAAGGTGATCTGTCAAGAAAAGGACAAGAAAAAGAGTGGGTCCTAAAATGTTATCCCCATGCAATTTCCCATAGGTAAAATAAGGCACAGCTACAACTAAAATGGATGCACGGAATTACATCGAATTTGGCAGAAAGCTAAAAAGTGATTTTGTGTAAATTAATTCAGTATTTTCTGAGAAATTAAGATTTTAAATTTATGTATGTATTGGGAGGTGGAGAATTCATGGATCCAACCGCTCTAAAGGTAAAATCTGTTTAGTCACCACCACTTCAACAAAGTTGTGGCGGCTGCCATTTTAGTGTTCAGGGACTCAGTCCCCTGTCCTGCAAAAAGAATATAAAAACATATAGGGTTGTGAGCAGGGTAGTGATAACATGACCCCATTAGCCTGCTGGGGTAAAAGCAATTTTATTTTTTATTGAAACTGCAGCTCTGGGTAGGCTCTGTGGATATGCAGTATGATCTTAAAAATACTTTTTTTTAAAAGGGTGGCTTCCTGCCCTTTTCCTTTTGAAGCCCCTCAGAGTAGGACAAGGATGTCACAGGTTTAAATATTTTCATATTTTTGGAGAGACAGTGTGCATGGAGCCCTCCTCACTGAGCCCAGGGATGTCATTTCCCGGGGCTGATAATTTGAGCCCACCAGGCTGGGCCAGGGCTCAGGGGATCACAGTTTTTAAAATATATTTTTTGGAAGGGGGGTGCATGCAGGAAGACCTCCCTCCGAGCCTTCTGAAGGCTGCAGGGACGCCAGTCCCTGGGGCCAACTTATTTTTTGTGGAGGGGATATGGCACATACTATGGCCCCAGGAATCCCATCAGACAGGAGCAAACATTTCCTTTTTTTCCTGCCTACAATGATGGATATGGAAGAATGTTTGCTCATGCTGCTGGAGCAAAATCTGCTCCCATAGGGAGGGAGCATTGTTGTTGCTGGCTCCTTCAGTAGCAGGATGGGTGCTGTCTGGGAGTTGATAGGGGCCATGGGGGCCTTGGGTCTCCACCCGGAGCCCTCAGCATATTTTAAAGATGTGGCTGCCCCGTGTGGGACTGGGACACTGTTAGACCTGGCATCATTGGCATGAGTCTCTCCTCCATTTTTTTCTGTTTGCCTCCTCTGTGTACGATGTTTTTGCTGGATTATTGCTTTGGGCACTGTGCCACTGCTGATCAGTGCCACAGTGCAAGTGCTCCCTATGTTAAATTGTTACATTGATTGGTGTTACCATGATTGGCTTGGTTGACTTACTGTTCAGACCCTAGTCTAGTGCACTGCGTGTGCCAAGGGCGTGTAAGTTAACTGCTGCTGGTGGGCTTGCAGCACTGGTTGTGCCACCCACAGAAGCAGCGTGTAAAATGTGTCTCAGGCCTGCCACCGCAGCGCCTGTGTGCAGTCCCTGACTGCCATGTCGACTTGGCAAGGAAACCTACTTGCCAGTCTCTAAACCTTCACTTTGCCACATTTCAGACACCTCTATGGTAGGCCCTAGGGCAGGGTGCATTGTGGGTAAAAGGTAGGTCATGCCCTGATGTGTGTGGCATGACCTAATAGTGAATTACAGCCATTTTCGTTTTTCACTATTGAAGGGCTACCTGCCTCCAATAGGCCAGACTGGGCAGACTGATTATTAACTCCATTATAATCTATCTGACTCAGGGAGCATGGTAGCAGGTCGAGTTTAGTATCCCTGAACTCAGAATTTAATAACACACCCTTTAGGATGGATGGTTTTTAGATCCTGTGTTTGAAAATAGCCCTTGTAGAAAGTGGCTATTTTCTTGTCCAACTATCCACCGGTCTCTGCTGGTTTGGTGTGTGTGTCAGGGGCTGGGTGGCTCCAGAGGTCTGAATGAGTCAGTGAGGGGTGAATGAGGCATTTACACATAGAGTGAGGGAAGAGTAGCCTGCCCTGCCTGACACAATACTGGCTCCATCTCCTGCTGGGCGACTGATAGCCCTGCTCCTGCCAGTGACAATACTGGCTCCGCCTCCTGCTGGGCGGCTGAGGACTCTGCCCTGCTCAGTGAATAGGCCAGGTGCCTCTGCCTGGCAACACCCACAACGAACCTGAGATGGGGGGAATTTCCCTGCTTGGACAAAGGGAACAAAGGAGGAAAGGGGTATAAGAGAAGGACCCCTGAACCAAGAACTCAGATCACTTCTGACAAGGAACCCTGTACCAAGGACAAGAAGCCTGCTGATCTAAGGACTTGCCTCCCCTTTCTGCCAGAGTGCTGTTTTGCTGTGGAGGAACCTGAAAGCTGCTTCTTTATTTTTGCCAAGGAACAAGGAGAGAGGAACTTGGTGTGTACTCTCTGAACACTTGCTAGGAAATCTCCAAGGGCTGGAAGAGTGCCAGTCTCCTGTTGAAGTCACAGGGCCAAAGGACTTCACCATCTGCTGAATTGCTGGAAAGTGTTGTTTCCAGTACACAAGGGAAAATCTGCAGTCTCGACGCCGCCGACGCCGCCGAATCCAGCTCGACATCGTGAGTAACGGCTCCAGTGTCCCGAGCCTTCGACCCCGGCCGCCAGGCCCGATCGACGCCAGCAGCAACGCCAGTGAGCAGTGGGTATCGGCCCCGGCTCCAAGTGACCCCGTCTCGACGCCGGTATCGACGCCAGTGAGGAGTGAGTATCGGCTCCACCTCCAAGCGACCCAGTCCCGACGCCGCTGCTGATCGCATCGACTCGACGCCCTTCTAGACGCCGTGAGCACTGCTCCGGCCCGACATCCCTCGACGCCGCTGCATATCGACCCGACTCCGAGGCACGATCGACGCCGACCTCGACGCCGACATCTCGACACCGTGGATCATCGTTTTCTTCGTTTCTCAAGGTACTGTACTTGTGGGGTTTGTTGCAACTCCAGGCTCGACGTAGCGCTCCTCGCGGTCGACGCCGAACCTTGGGAATCCTGTAGACTCGACGTCGTGTGACTCCTGTGGGGGTCACATTGTTGCCAAAGAACTGTGCTCAGAAGAATACTTTGCTAAATAACTATTTGCCAAGAAGAAACCTTACTTGAACTATTATTTTTCCTTCCAAAGAGTATTTATTAAGACTGTGGTATATTTTTGTCGTTATTTGGTCTTGTGCTAAGCCTTATATAAAAATACTATTTTTATAATAACTTCTGTGTCGTGTCCATCTGTAGTGTATTCACTTTATTACTGTATGTGGTCATAAATGCTTAACACACTGCCTCTGAGATAAGCCTGTCTGCTCTGCCAAGCTACCAAGGGGGTAGCAGGGGTTATCTGAGTGTGTAATCCCCTTTCCCTGACTAGAGTTGGTTGGTCCCTATTTGTCAGAAGTGTATACCTCTGCCAACTAAAAAAAGTAGCTAGCTCCTGCCGGCCTCACACGGTGGGTTCTGACCAGGGAGCGACAGACCCGCAAGGACCTTGAAACTTCCCTTGAGGTCCCCAACAAAGTTAACTGATGTGGGTGTCCTGAGTGGGACGGGGACACATACCTAAATAAAAAGTGTCCCGCTTCGCTGGGTCCTACAAAGGTGTCTAGCTGGGAAGCCATTAGAGGCCACAGAGTTATTTGGGCCCTTGCAGCCCCCAACAAAATAAAGATTGTGACTGCCCACTAATACAAAATTCAAAGGAAATGTAAGAATAATAAATGGGCGGCTGGATTTCCTTATTTATTATTCATTTCTCCCAGAGTGGAAGGCACCATAGTGCCTCTCCATGGGCAAATTTGCATATTTCTTTCTCCTTTGTGGTGCCCCAACATTGGCACCACAAACATGTTACAAAAAAGCAGTGAAGGTCTGCAGGGGGTGCAGTAGCCTCTCAGCAATGTCGGTGGCAACATAACATTTTAAACTGAAAAACACTGAAATTCACCATTTAAAGTTAACAAACACTCATTACATTTTCTGTGACATCATTGATAACATCAGTGCAACGTCTGAAATTACATCATTTATGATGACACTATGCATTGCAAAACAAATTTTTAAAAAACATATGGGGGCAGGATAAGAATAAATTGCCTCCCCTAGGCCTGGTGGGGGCGCACAGGGAGACATCTCCAGGCCAAAAATGAATTTTATTAAGTACCGAGGAGACACAGATCAACAAAAAAAAAGAGGGCGCTCACACTCTTTTTAGGTTTATTCCACCATGGTTGGTCATGGCTGCGGGTGTTAAAATTATTATTATTTTAGGGAAGGGGCATGTGGTCCCCCTCCCCAAGCCATCACCTCATCTCTTTTATGGAGAGGGGGGCTTGAAGCTCCCCTTCATGGCTCATTACGAAACCTTGACAACCCCATCCTTCGAGGTGATCACAAATAAAAACTTGTCATGGGTGCCCCGGTCCTACCCGGAGTACCCAGAGCATTTGAAGCCCTTGGGCCTAAGAGTGGAGACAATCTGAATTCCCTACTGCAAGAGCATGAGCAGGGAGTTGAAGTTCTCCCTGCCCATGCTTTTGCAGGCAGGGAACAGCAGTGTCTGGGGGGGATAGAGTCCCAGATACTGCTGCCATTGGACTCCTGGGGATTGGGTACACAGGACCATTGGATGGCTCTGGGAGGGGGGCCCCACACCCATCCACAAAAAAATAGTTCTGCTCAGAGAGATGGGGTCTCCAGGGCACCTCCAAGCCTTTTGTGAGGGGGCTGCATGTCCCCGTATTACAACAAGTGACCAGCCCAGGGGGACGGGGTCCCCAGGACCTTCAGAAGGCTCTACTTTATGGCATGAGACATAGTTACTTGAGATAACTACAACTGGTGAATTCAGAGGTTTTGTTAGTTTAAAAAAGCATGTTTTAATCAACATTTTTGTCTAACTATAATCTATAATGTCCCTTTAACCTTTATTTTTTCAATACATATATTTTTATATATATCTTTAAAAATTACTTTTTATTTAACATTTATTTAAATGAATTTCATATTTATTTCCAAATTAACCTAAAATTGCTTTAGATGTTTTATATTTCATTACATTCAATTCATGTAAATACTTTAAACTAAATTAAAATGTTGTTTTATTTGTTCAAGCTGTAGAAAATGTATTACTGTTTGGGTCCTTTTTGGTTGTATTATTTTACACTTGTAGTTTTGGGTCAACCCCATTTCAGGTAAAGCAGACATATATGACTACGCTTTGTAGTAAATTCACACTCACAAATGGTGAATAGGCAAAAGTAGTAACTTTTTTAACTTTACTATAAATTGTAGGAGTAGGTTTACACCTTTAGATTTATTCACATGTATATTTATCTTTGAGAATGGGCCCCAAGGAATTTATGTGTGATGTAAAAGTACTGTGCTAAGACCAGAGTAAGCAATGCGTATGACAATTATAGGATTAGTTATGGAAAACAAAAGTTGTTAATATCATTGTTAATCATAGAGATAGAGTCAGGCTTATCAAGTAGGTTTGGGTATGGAAAGATGCAAGAATGTTTTCAAATGCTTGCATAGATGTAGGGCCATCATCACCTGGAATCTGTGAGTTTACTAGATCTGATAATACATGCAGGAATCCAATGTCTGACTCCACTGGGAGAGGTGTTGATGAGGTGCACTCTAATCAATGTACAAAGCATTTGAATGGCAAATTGGAAGATTGTTAATTCTACTGATTGCTTTCTTGCCCCTAAATGAGAAAATGCGTTACATTCTCTTTTCTGTCACTGTGTCTGCTGTCCCTGTGCCCTAGTCTGCCTATGTTTCTTCTGATTTTCTATTCCTGCTTTTCTGGTTTTATTTACTTCTAAGGGGCCGATTCTGATCTGGGTTGGAAAGCTCTCCGGAGTATTTTCCGACCGAGCCGGACTCCTGCAGTCCGACCGAGCGACTACAATGCGGCCGCATGCTGCAAGACTCGGTTCGGTCGGGCTCCCATAGAAGTCAATGGGAGCCGGTCTTACGACGTGTACATGGGCTCCCATTGACTGAATGGGTACGTCTCGCACAAAGGCCCCCCCTACAGTGGGTACGCGTCAGTGCCATCTGCACCGTACATGCCTGTGTTGGGGAGACACTTGGGTCTCCCCCTGTGTCCGAGTCGTAAGGATACGGGCGATGGGGGGGGTCTGACGTGGACCTCCAAATGTAGCTTCCTGGATGTTTTGCGAGCCGGAAACTTCAGCTCGATCCGGCTGTCCAAAGTGTGCATCGTGCTGGCTCAGTCGTAAATCACCTCCATTGCACGGCACGGTTTGCTTACAGACGAGACGTACAGAGTGATTTGGACCCAGAAACGATTCGGTCGGGGAATTTCGCATTGCTCGCATTGTACTCGCTCGTACAGCTGTACGAGTCGGGCAGAGAACACGCATAAGGCTCGTACATTTTCCGGACAGATTGCGTTCGGAGCCTTTCCGAGAGAGATCGGAATCGGCCACTTAGTGTTCCATTGCTTCAAGGCCTTGTCTGTTGTGACAACTGAAGTCTATAGGTGGTCTGTTTAGGCTCAGCAGAATGTCATTTTGGCCCTTTCACAATGTCACATAATTGGATAGGCTCTAAGCCCATTTGCATACATTCCAACTATTTATTTGTACCTCTTTCCTTTCAATTCATCACTTGTTCTTCTAGTTATTCTATTTCTCCTAGAATATATACTCTATAATATATACTTAAATTCACTTCACTTTCTCCATAGAAAGCTCATATTGCTCAACCACTTTTTTTTCAGTAAATATAAGGACATGGGAAACTTTAATCTCTGTGCCCCTACTGTAACTCGTCTGCTTACACAAGGAAAAATTGTGCAGCGGCTGCCTGTGTTTTATCTGTTCTAAGTGTGCCTAGGAAGCTTAAATGGCTCATACTGTGCTGCGAGTGCTCTACATGTTATCGAGTTATAGTTACCTTAGGACATGAGTTATAGTTACTTGAAATAACTATAACAGCTGAATTTCTATGGTTTTGTGCATGTAAAATCTGTAGCTAACTATAACATCCCTGTAACCTTCGTTTTTGTGTGTGACTTAATTGGTTATTTTTAATGTTAAATGAGATGCCCATTGCAAAGCATGGTGAGTGGGTTGAACTCAGGGCCTGGCCAGTCATTGTGCTTCCCCCAAACAAGCTTGTTGCTCTGCCCCCTCCTTCTTGCCATCCATTTTCCAAGTCCAAGCCCCTGCTCCCTCAATACAGCCCCGCCTCCGCCTGCCCTGAACAGTTAGCTTGCAGCCCCATCCACCTCCTCCCTATGTGCTGTTGTCCGAGTTCATGCAACAGCCCCCTCCCTCTTGCCCTGCATGGTCCGATGTGCTGCAACTGCCTTCATTAAGCTTGATGTCCCTGCCCACTCCTCCTTCCCTCCATTGCCCAATTCTATTCTCCATCATTACCCTCCTGTTTAGCCTCTGTGCTTACCTTGATGCCCCTACCCTCCTTCCCCCTGACCTCCAATGTCTGTGTGCATTCCCCTGCTCCCTTTTTTCTGTAGAGCTACCACTGACCCTCCCACCTGCCTAGCATGGTCAGATGGTTGCTGCCTGTCCCTGCCACCTCCACCCTTCCTGTCTGAGTTCCATGTCCCTATACCCTGCCTCCTGTCCTCCATCGTCCATTTTGCTGCCACTCCCTTTTGTCCTTTTGCCCTTGATGCTCTGTTGTGCTGCAACTGCTCCTCCTGCCTCCCCTGCGTGGTCTGTTGTGAAGCCCCTTCCCTGGCCCTCTCTTGTCTGTGTCTAGCCCCTACCCCTCTCTTCTGCCCTCCTTGGTATTTTTTTGCATGCCCCTGCCCCCTTCCTCTGTCCACCATCTCTGCTGTTCTGCCACTAACCCTTCCGCTTGCAATGCATGGCCTTCTGTGCTGCCAAAGCCCCTCCTACCTGTCCTGTGTGGTCAGCAGCCCATGAACCCCTCCAACCTTCCCTTCATTGTCTGTGTATATGAATTTATAGTCTCACTGTTGCCCTCCATGGTGTGTTGTGCTTCCAGTGCCCCTCCTGCCTGCCCACCAAGGTCAGCTTGCTGCTTCTGCCCTGCTTCCTTGCTCCCCCTGCTAACTATAACTGGTGAATGTCTGTGTTTCTTTTAGTTCAAAACGTTAATGTTGTCATTATACAAATTCTCCTATTTAAAACACACCTTTGTTTTTTTCGAAGGTTTCCTATATATATATATATATATATATATATATATATATATATATATATATATATCACATATGGATGATGTCATGAGTGATGTCATTTGAGATGTCATCAGTGATGTCATCAGTGATGTCACTGACCATGTCATGAGTGATGTAATATGTGACATCATCAGCAGTGCATTGCGGGCGCGCGAGTTATAGTTAGCTCAACTAACTATAACAGGCGAATTTCTCTGGTTTTATATGTGTCAAATGTTCATTTAACTATAACGTCCCTGAAATCTATGTTTTTTTTTGTGAATTTCAAAGGTTTTATAAATGCTAATTCCTAACTATAACGTCTGTAAAACCTATGGTTTTTTTCAGTGAATTTCAAAGGTTTTTTAAATATTAATTTCATATTTTAGTATTTATAAAACCCATATTTTTTCTATTATATTTTTAAATATTTTGGAACTCTGTTATACTTCTTGTTTTTAACTTTAAAAATCATGTAATGTTTTATATCTTCCCCCAAAAATATGTATATTTTTTTGGGGGGGGAGAAAACTGCACTCCCATACCGGTAGCTTACCAAGCTCCATCACCACATGACTCCTATTCGCCATATTGGTAAACTCGTAAATGATGCACATTTCGTATCCGATGAGCTAATGGCACCGCGTCCTGCGTAACATCATATACGCTTGAAGTGACCCCAGGTACTACTTTGGTATCCGACGGGCACGCAGTACCAAACCACGCGTCATGTACATATGGGGTCACGCCAGCTGCGTGTTGCCTATTCGACGAGTACACGCTGCCAGGCCCTGTGTTACATCACAGACATATAGTATCGCGCCGGGTACGCCATTCCCTTTTTATTTTTTTCGTCTCAAAAGTATATCTAAATAACTTTAAACAGTATATGAGAGCATGCGAAAATCTAAATTATTTTAAACATTTATATATTTCTAACTGTAATAAACTTATATTATGGTGAATATATTTTGTCAAAATCGCTTTGGGTGTGGCCTCCTTGTGCGCTCGGTGCGCGATTGCCATGTGACCTTAAAAAAAAGCATTTGATTGGTTCATACCATTTCCCATTGTAACAGTTGTACGACCCCACCCATTTTACTCATTCTCTCTACAGCGTTTGATGAGAGACAGAGAGACACCTCTTATGCTTAGAAAGCTTTTTTGAAAAGTGTTTTCCTGTATACACATCTTATACTACACACACCATGAAACGATCATCTTGACCAATATTCATGTTCTGTACATTAGCCTTCCATGTGTGATTGCCATGCATCTCAAACGTTCCATCAAAAAACAAATGTGTTACACGATGCCCCTGGTGTGTGTGTCTGCACATTATTGTGCTGCCTTTCGGCCTGTGTATTGCTGGCTCTAAGGAGTATCATCAGCCATGGGCAGACTGCACATCCTAGATCACATGCCATCTCATTAACGATAGTTTCCGCCCTCCCGACACATACTACACTAATCTAAATTGCACACTCTGCAAGGTCAAAACTACAAAAGAAACACACATAAGTACACCTCCTGGCTAGGCAGAAACTGAACAACGCTCAAGCCCGCGGAATAATTATTCACACCCCTACGCTGGCTTGGCGTACGCAAGACCAGCCCACTTTGCGTACGTATAAATAGGATAACCATGACGCCACACATCCCTCTTCTTCCACACTACCTCAAATGATTTGCCGCATCCACCTTGCATATCACAATGCGCAATAAAAAAAGAAATGGATCCATGAGGTGTACTCCATCCTGGCAATCAACACGGGCTCTAAATTGTGAGCCCTACTGCCCGTCGTCTACAAAAGGGTTCCATGAGGTGTACACTCTCCTGCAATCAGCACTCCATCTGAATTGTGAGCACTGCTACCCGTAGTGTTTGCTCACACAACAATGACAGAAGGTAAGCAGAGCGACCTGGGTGCACAGGGCCTCCAATTGAGCGCGCTGCGGTGAGAGGGGTGGGGTGCTTCAGCCTAGCTACGCAGGTCTGAACAAACGATATTGCCATGTGTTATGATGGGATCTTTGACCTCATTCAGTCACATCTCTGTCTCATTTTAAAGACCTGCTATACCATAAGGTAGGCCTGAACCTACGGGCAGTGCTGCCCTACAGAAACCTGTTGATGGCGGTTCTGCGGGAGGGGTGGGGTGCATCACCCTGAGGGCGAACGTGCGAAAAAGTGATGTTGCCGTGCGTAATGATGTGATCTCTGACCTCATTCAGTCACATCGGTCTAATTTTAAGGACCTGCTGGACCGTACTGTAGGCCTGAGCCAGCGGGCAGCGCTTCCCTACAGACACATGGCGTTGGCTTTTAGGAAACTGTAGTGAGCTCCTTACTAAGTGTACATGCACACAGGCTCCCGCCACTACATTACACGCACACA
Source organism: Triturus cristatus (assembly GCF_964204655.1). Taxonomy (NCBI): domain Eukaryota; kingdom Metazoa; phylum Chordata; class Amphibia; order Caudata; family Salamandridae; genus Triturus; species Triturus cristatus. The sequence goes on along the minus strand of NC_140589.1, from coordinate 632,067,827 downwards.
TTATGCTTCTAGCATGCGCTCTGTTCCTTTGTATGTGAACGTTGGCATAACATATTATTATTTACCCTTGTGTATTCTCATGCACTCCAACTCCTCTTTGAACCACGATTACCACTAACAGTTGGTAGATCGTACTTCAAAAACGAAGGATGCACTCAACTCCTATATTCTATCAAGCTTGAAATAAACCTTCATTTACCTCCAGACGTTTCCACCATTAAATTATTTCTCCCTTTTGAGACATTCCATTGATTGCCACAAGAAGGGCAGAGCGGGAGCTGAACCCGCAATGATGCCCTGGCATTCTGACACCTTCCATTGTGGTATCAAGACACCGTCCCCGACCAGAGACCTGGTCTATCGGACAAACATACTCCGGACTAGGAGCTTGCACCAACATGTCGTGGGACACATCAGTGGTGGCAGGTGAAGCAGTGAAGCCTCGATGTGCAAGACCTACAATTGAGCACAGTGCTGGGGAAGGGGTTGGGGTGCAGCACCCTGGTTGCACAGGTGCATGCAAGCGATTTTCCCGTAGCTAATAATGTAGGATTTTATTATCAAACAACAGCGATAACATTATCACCAATTTAGCGACAGGAAACTGCCACTAAAGCGACAATAAGGGGTTGATAATATGCCCTTGTAAATTCCCATAGAAGCCCAGGTTCACTCCAGAACCTGGGCTTCTAAGGGAATTCACAAGGGCATATTATCAACCCCTCATCGCCGCTTTAGCGGCAGTTTGCTGCCGCTAAAGTGGCGATAATGTTATCGCCCTTCCTTCATAATATGGCCCATAATCTCTGGCCTCATGTATTTAATGTTAAGGACTTGCTGAACCACACTCTTTCTTGCAGACCCCAGTGTCCTAGACAAACGGGTGACGGAGGGTAAACACTAAGGGCTGGGTGCAATAGGCCAACGCTCTGTCTCATCCTCCCTCTCTTCTTTTGACTCTCCCTCCCCTTCTCCCTTCCACCCACTCCCCCTCCCTTCCATTCTCACTATGGTCCTTTCATTTGGACTACCTTTCTTTACCTCTTCCACATAGCACACATACTTATGTTTCATTTTTATCTTGCAGGTTTCCTACGCTGCTTCCACTGGAGTCCAACCCACGTTTTTTTATTATACTGTCCTATTAAAGTTACATTTCTATTTATTTCTGTTTTAATAAAGGTTACTTATTATTTCAAATAAATAACTGAGTGTATAGGTCTTTTTTTTTTCTGACGACACTTGTCTATTGTTTATTGTGAAAATCATCTGTTTATAGGAGATTTTAAGGACAACATTATTTAATATTAGAGTGCACCTACCAAACATAATCTAACTGACTATTAGACAAATGAAGCCTGGGTAATTGTACAACTGTGAGAGTTCTATGAGTGTATCACTTTATAACACCATAAGTACTACCCGTGTGATTACAGAACAAATAAGGCACTGCCTAGGACCACCAAGGCTTCAGGGACTGACGAGGCCCAACCAGCATATTTAAATAAAGACCTGGAGTGTGGTGATCACCAAACTTCAGTTGGCCTCAAACCCCCCGAACAATTAGTAAACAATACCCGGGAAGGTGGCGCTCCCCTAGGCTGCAAAACGTCTCTGTGCCCTTCCGCGCCTAATTTACATGTGACATTAAGATCCCCAGTCCTACAGAGACCCCACAATATAATAATTGGATTGGCACGGAACATTACCCACCCACCAGGGGCCTCATTTAAAAGAACGGGTGAGACCCCCATCAATTTACAGCAATCATCTCGGTTTCATCCCGAGTCTTCACACCGGTAGGCGTAACTATTTCTTCCCGCTTCCGGTATACTATCAACACACAGTAGTGGTCAGTAGTTCGCTTCCCACTCCCTGTATGGTATAAACGCCTACTAACACTACTTGCACACGTATGCTACAAACACCGGACCACATCACTTTACAGCAATGACCTCACACTTTAGACTCTCGGTTTCATACCCGAGTGTAGCACCATATCATATCACCACCATGCCACTCTGAACAACACCGCACTTTCAGACCATTAACAGTGATAACTACCTACTGTCGACCGCCAGTAGGTAATCCAGAACAAATTACAATAGTTCCTTGATTCTTTTAGCTTTCAAAAATTCTCTCTATTACTGTCTTTCTACTTTTCCATATAAATAGTTTTTTAAATATTCAAGTACACATCGAAGTCAGAAATGCAATGTATTCTATCAACACACTTTCTAGAACATTCTACAACACATAGAGGTTAAAAGTATATCAATTTTTTTTAAACCTAACGATATTTTTTGAGTCATTTTCTCGAACATTTAACGGCATGTGCAGGTTAAAAGTTCACGATTGTTTTATGTTCGAACAGTGCCTTCCAAATGCAAGTAGCAGGTATGGTTGAGTTGAGCCAATTTTATCCTATATTTTGTACTATAATATGTATGTGCAAAATGATTTTTCTTAAGCAATCACAAACATACTTTTCCACAAAACGAATGTGCACCCTACTTTTAAAAAACAATGCTTTTTATCTCCCAATCAGGTACCGTTTTGTATGTGAAAAGAAACTAGTTCCCCATGTTTAAACATATCTCTTATTCTACGAAGGAACTGCATGAGCTACAGACATCTTTCCATACCTTCCAGCCATACCTTCAAAATGCTAGTGTGGATCGTAGGACATAGCCATGTTTTCTGGTGCAAGAGGTATGCAGAACAGAGACGTATTGACTTAGACCTAGGTTTACAAAATGTGGACAGTGAATAGTTTGGACAGAGAGGATTGAAGTGGCACCAATTGTTGCCTTTGGTTAAAACCTGTTTGCATCTCCAACACCCTGACCTCATGATTGTGCACTGTGGTGGAAACGACCTAGACACATTGACTGGGGTAGATTTGGAAAGGCTTATGAAGGACACCTTTGGACAAGTGATGCTACTTTTGCCTCAAACTGTCTTTGTATATTCCAATATATGCCAAAGGCAGAAGTGGAAATGTTCCAAACAATTTTGTCCTCAGATTGAAAAATATTGGAAAAAAGTCAACAAAGCTGTCTCTGCATACCTCAGAGATCACAAAATGGGGTCCATATACGACAACAACATACGTTTTGATATGGCGGATATATTCAGAAGTGATGGAGTACACTTCACAGATCAGGGAAACTGAGTTTTCCTGAATAACTTGAAGCTGTACATCCGCACTTATATGTAGCTCTAACTAATGAATACAAGGGCTCTTTTTAGAGCCACCCTATAACTTACAACTTAGGCTTGCTATTTTAGGGCCAGATAAAGCCAACTCCCGCACCCTCACCAAAATGTATTCTCCACACAGCTGTGGTGTAGCGGCCAGACCATCTCACTTTGCAGCACAGCCTCTCGCTTTGATCCCCAGCTCTACTCACCCATAGGGGTGAGTAGTTTGCACTCTACAAATACCATATTGATTTACCTTTGCACTCCCTATACAACACCATCTAAGCACCATACACAAGCTACAATGTTCTAAACAAAAGTTCATCCAAGTACCTATAACTCCATGCTGACACTACTTGCACAAATGTGGCACAGCGGCCAGAGCACATGACTTCACAGCATATGACACACAGTAAGGGCTCACGCTTTAATCCCCGAGTCCCGCACTAGCTCAGCTTAGCAACATGATACTCTAGACAATACCTCACATATAATCCGTAACCCAGGATTTTCATACCAGTTCGGGTCAGTAGTTTGTCCCAGTAGCTATAAACACATCCGGACACTCCTTCCACAATTGTAGTGCAGCGGCCACAGCACATGAGTTCACAGCATAAGACACACAATTTGGGCTCACGCTTCAATCCCTGAGTCCCGCACCAGCTCACCTTACCCGCATCAGACTCTACCCAATACCTCACTTAATTTCCATAGCCCACCACGTACACACCGGTAGGGGTAAATACTTTGCTTCGCACCCCCTCTATAGCACACCCTAAACACCCCACAGAGGTTACAGTGCTCCTACCCTCCTATTTCCCACTTTTTTCCCCCTTTTTGCACCTTACTCGCTTCAACAGAATCACAAAATGGCGTCCAACACTTCCTAGTTGCAACCGCTCGCACCACTCGCAGCCAATCAGCAACAAGCTCGTGATCATAAAGCCTCAGCCAATCAGATGGCAGAATTCCCAAATATCGATATCTGTAGATTTTGATATTTCTCAATAACTACTGAACGAATTTGCACCAAATAAACAAAAGGGTGCTTTCTAGAGCCAGGGTCAAGAGCGTGCCCATCTGCTGCTGCCCAATTCCAGGCTGGGTCCACCCGAATCCGGGCCGGTGCTGGTATTTGTTTCTGGGACTCCCTGTCCGTAACGCCATGTGCACCCGGATCTTGCTGCACCTAAGGGCTGGACTGCATAAAGCGCTTAAAGCGTGGCTCTGATACCCACAGAGCAAGAAGTGCTGCTGTTTGTTTCTGGGACTCCCTGTCTCGTAATTCCACGCATGCATAGAGATGCTTTGCTGCACCTGGGGGCTGGACTGCATCAAGCTCTTAATGTGTGCACCCGAAACCCACAGCACGGAACGCGCCTGAGCAAAGCCCAGGCCAAGAGCGGTCCCGTCCGGGGCCACACAATTTGGGCCGGGCCCGTCTGAGTCCAGGCCGGGCCACCTCTTTGGCCTTCTGTTCATGGACCCTCCCCAGCTCCTCAAAAAGTTGAATACTCCACTAAATAAATATTTACAAAGGGGAAAACTGAGGTCAGACATATTCCAACATGGTTAAACAGAAACTTGCCAAAGATACAGTGGCAAAAATCCCTAAATGTTCAATTGCTAACTCCATCAATAACTACCTAATGGACGCAGTGGGTCTAAATGGAAATTAGATAACCAATGTAGAAGTAAGAAAAGCAGCCACAAAAATAGTTGCAGATGAGGCCATAAAGAATAGCGTGGAGCAGGCCACAGGAAACCCCTCATGCACTTTAACTATGCCGTTAACACCTCTGGTTATTGATAAACTACGGAGCACCTCACTACAGATGAGCATCTTGCCAGCTCAACTGATACCCTATCAAACACTACTTTGACTGATTCTCATCATGACACTGGATCTACCCCAGCCAAAAGAATTAGACAACCTGTAGGAAAATCTGGAACAATATCTAAAAATGCAAACAGAGCCCAAAACATAAAATACCCAAACACAATCCATACCCATAAGAGGACTCCAAAGGAGCCAGACGTATGTGGCACAATGAATATCATGAACCTGAATGAAAAATTACACTCGAAATTTAGCAATATGTAAAAAAAAGTTATTTCTGAACTAAGAAAAATCAAGGGGAGGGTGGTAACCTTAGAAAGCATGTGCAAAAATTCTACTGCTAACACACAGAGTAGGACCCCTCCACCTAAACATTCCCAACATCCCAATCAATGTCATAACTGACAAGGCAGAGACGATAACCAGTCTGAAACATCACTGCCGCATGCAAACTAACCGTATCAAGACAACCAAATAATGGAAAGTTAGATAGTACCCAAAGACCTTTTAGCAAAATGTCTGGATAAGGATGTGAAAAGATTTTGGCTACAAAACCTATCAAGGGCAACTTGGGTAGCTTAGTAGCCACTTTATGTCTCCCTCTTGACGCTACACCTTATGTTATAATATAGAAGGGAGCCCCAAAATTGGAACCTCACATAAATGAAAACTGGTCAGATTTCACAAATAAGGTTGCCCTCTGGTTTGCAGATCACAATTGTGATACTAACTTTTATTCCAGGAAATCATCACTATCAGGAGGGTAAACTGGGTTGGTCATTCACAGAAGACTGGCCATGATGATTTTATAGTTGAAAATTTCAGGCATCCAGTTGTAGTAAAACCCTTGCTCTTTAATCTAAACTGCAGACATCAGTATCAAGACTAAATTGAGGAGACAATACTCCCAGTGCCATTAGGCTTCTTTTAAAGACCCCCAGCATATCTGGGAAATAAGCTGGATTACCTGCCAACCAGTGGATAAAGTCTTTCCAGCTCTGTTAACTTTGACTGATAGATAAACACCCCTTTCAAATCTTAGTGAGCATGACTGACTGCAAGATCCCCAGAAGATTAGAGAAATTAAGGAGACCCTGGGAATACTAGGGTAGCAACCATAAGCACAGGACAGGCCCACAGGCCAAATAAAACAACTAATATCTTAGTGGTTAAGACATGGAATATCGCAGGGAAAAAAACTAGAGAATAGGGAGTGGCGAAACTCTATAGGCACATAAACCCTGTGCTTGCAGGAAACATGGCACACAGAATTTTTTTTGGTTGATGGATTTTTGACAATTGCCACCCCTGCAACTCCATCAGCAAATTGGTGGGCCAAGGGCGGTTTGGCAATCCTATTTTCAACCACAGTACCGATAAAATTAAAGTAAACTTACCTACAATCCCCATTTTTCCAGATGGCCCTTTTTCAGATGAACCTAAAACAGTCTTTTGTGTTGATAAACTTTCATTATATTGTATTTGGCAGTCTTAAGTATAAAATTGTGAAAGAATTAGAATTAGGGAATTGGAGGACTTTATAAAGGATACAAGGGATGAATGGGTGTTCATAAGAGCAGGTGATTTTAATTTGAGCAATGTAAATATTCCATGATTAATGTATGTGGATTTAAAGATGCATTAGGGAACACACAGTATCACTTTACCCATGATAGACATGGAGATATCCTAAATAAAGTTATTAATAATTTAATAAACATAATTTAGAACTTTTAGAGGTACACAGTGGAAATGGAAATGCGCCCGCATACTTTTTATGGAATTAGTGCAGCTCGTGCATTGACCATATTTTGCTATCTACACATGGCTTAGAAATGCTGAACTCCTTCTCTGTGGATCCTTCTTAATTTAAGTGACCATTGTCCACTAATATTAACTCTGAAAGTGGATTTTAACAAAAATAAAGCACTTACGATAGCTCCCCACATTGAGGTATCAATGAAGAATGGTATCTGTCTCAAATGGTATAGTGTTGACGCCTTAGTTTTTTTGGGCAGAGTCATGAATGAAAACAAAGAAGGCTTCATTGTATGCATGGAATCAGAGGCAGCCACTGAAAGAGCTTGTGGACGGTTTTGAGAAAATTACCATGGCAATCTCAGATAATTTAAAAGTTACTTTAAGAACTCTAAGAAAAAGTTCTTGAGCTGGTTTGATACTCTGTGTTCACCAGCAAACCGGAACTTTAAAATGGCTTTACAGACGAATGTAAGGAATTGCAAGGAGGTTACAAGAGATAGGCCAGAGGAAACAGACTTGACCTAAACTGGTCCAGGCAGAAGAGTGTAGATATTAGCCACTTTTTTGTTAGACAATAAATTCCCCATTTCTTAAGGGCAAAAGTAACCCTAGGGTCGTCTCTATGGTCTCTCAATCCATTTGGCTCTGCCATTTTGGCAGTTTTAAATTCAGAAAAAAAGGAGACATATCACAGGGAGAAGTAAAGTCCAAAATGAAGACCCCTCCAAGTTCGTTAGCTTGGGAGAAGTTATCAGTGCAATCACAAAATCAGTAAATGGGAAAGCCTCTGGCTCCGCTGGGGTCCCAGTAGATGTTTTTAAGTGCAATATAAACCTTTGGGCCCCTATATTGATCATGTTTATAATGCAGCTGCACAATGGGTCGCTCCAGCTACCTGGACAAAGAGTATACTTGTGCCTATTTTCAAGAAGAGGAATAGGGGTAGGCAACGTGTTATCGGCCGATTGGCAAATATCACATCTAGACTCATCAGCAAAATTCTTGGGAAATATAATCCTGGAGAGGTTGGAGTCATGGGTGCAGGATAATTAGGTGCTAACCAATATTAAGTATGGGTTTAGAAGGGACATCAGCACTATTGAGCACTGTATTAATCTCAATTTTATAGTAGGCAAATACACTGAAGCAAGACAGGGACATATCTATCTCTGCTTCGCTGACCTGACCAATTGCCTTTGACATGGTAAACCATGTTAAGGTATGGAAATTACTGGCTGAGTTGGGTGTAATCTCAAACTTAGCCCAGCTATCTGCCTGATTAACAGCACAGATACGATATGGGGTGGGTGGCGAATGTACCCCAGGTCACCAGAAGTATTAGGCAAGGCTGTGTCCTTGCCCCCACCTCCTATTTTCCCTATATATCAACAGGGTGGATAAAATGCTACAGCAGGTAGAAGCTGACACTCCCCAGGTTGGAACCAAGCCGACTCCAGTGCACCTATATGCTGACAATGGAATCCAGTTTTTTAGAACCGCAAATGGGTTGCAATCATTGATTGAAAAGTTTGTAGCAATATATGGATCAAAAGAAACTGAAATCTAATCAAGCAAAAACCTTTATTATGGTTTGTGAGATGGGAAAATCAAGGAAGAAAGTACATTGCCAGATGGGTCATAAATTAGAGGAGGGTGAAAAACAATTCTCTTACCCAGGAGTGTTTTTTTTCTCATACAAAAAACAAAGGAGGGAGTGAAGAGGGGTGGGGGTAGAATCTTCCTCCTCTTGGTACTATTTTTCAACAAAGAGATCCTACCACTATATTATATTGTTACTTTTTGAAAAATTACAATAATAATGATGGTGTGGAAAAAAGTATTGGAGCCCTATAAAACGGGGAAACACTCTGTTTTTAAAAACACCCCTCACACACTGAAAATTAATTCAGTGTCATGCTTCATCATGGGGGTCTGTCCGTCCCTCTACGGGGTGGGGCGTGCTACGACCTCCGTAGACGTGGGAGCACTTAAATAAGTGAAAAAAAACTATGTGTAGTGCATAAGTGGTAGGGTCGGTGAAAGATAGTGGTGCAAAGTTAAAAGTAACCTGGCTAGTGGAAAAAATATAATTTATTGATTTCCCTAGCTGGAAACATTACAAATGGAGAAACTTAGACGGTATACTATAATGAGTTGCCTTTTACTTGGTCAACATGCTTCAAAATCCAACCCCTAGGCTTTCTTCTTCAGGACCATGAGCAATCCCTACTCCAAACATACATTAAATAATGTTTGTGTGACTCACAATTTTGTAATACACGCAGTGCATGCTAAAATATGAGCATGCAAAAAAACATACCTAATTGGTATTTTTCAATAACCTGTGAAAGAAAAATTAAGAAATGAAACAGAAATGTACTGTTTCCGAAACACATATCACCATCATGGGGACTAGAAAGTTAGCGGTAAATACCGCTGTGATATATTTTTCTTTCATGAATATCGCTGTGCCCCATACTCATTCTTCAGAGTGGGTGCTGTGCTGCCCAATGCTGGTTTATTTTCCTCTCATGAATATCGCTGTGCACCATACTCTTACTCTAGAGTGGGTGCTGTGCTGCCCAAAGCTAATTTCTCAATTGTTTCTCACATGATTTAAAAGCCCTTCTCACAATAGTTTTAAACGGACGTTAAAAACATATATACTAGAACACACATGCACTGCACGCATAGCTTGTGTCTACATAGTGCATTTTTGGAATATTATATTGCCTTTCATTCGCACTTTTTGCCCAAGTGATTACACCCTTATACATACATTAATTCAAGCAAGTTTTTGCCTCATGAGCTGTCATGGAAGGGGAGGACGCCTGTTGTCAAACTCTGCCGGAGGAATTGTAGAGGTTAATGGCTTCGAATTGTTACCGTTTTTTTGCTAAATATCAGAGGGAGGCTGTTTTTAAAAGGGAGGCTTGTTTTAAAGACCCGCCATCTTCTTGTTCTCTTCGTCAAGGCTGCTCACTCTCCAGGGTATTACCTTCTCATGGCTCCGTCGAACGATTTCTGGGCATTCGGAGCTCGTATTTAAATCCCTAATTAGGTGAAAAGCGCGCTAACAGATGAAAAAGGCCAGACACTAGAGTGTAACTTTCACAAGATGGCTGCCTTTAATGTGTCGTTGGGGAAATCTAAAAAAAACCACTTCCTGCCGCGGTCCGGCGTTTCGTTTTTTCTCTCACCTTGGTACATGGGGCCCAAAGTTAAGTACTGCATAACCAAAATAACCTCTAGATCAATCAAGGCACTTTTACATTTTCCTGCAAGATTGGAAATAAACCAATAGGGCAATTGATTCAACTCTATAGGAGTAAATGTGTTTCCTCTGCTACCTAAGGAGCTGCAGTGTGGGCTCCAACCAAAACCTTTTTTTTACAAACCCAGGAAAATCAAGTTTTATGTAGGCTCTTGGACGTACCCTGCTCTGTAGCATCTTTTTTTACTCAAAGAGATCTAAATATGCCTTATCTTGAAGATGCCATCTGCTTGCAAATGCTTGCCTGTTGGCATAATATCTGGAATAAGCCAGGGACTAAATTTGCTAGGGATGTTATACATGATTGCCTTGTGCTTGAACATCATAAGAAGATTTCATGGCTAACAAATTTAGATGGTCCATTAAAAGAGCTCCATGATGAAGTATCTGTAACTAATCCTGCCAATATTCTACATTATAGTAAATATGAAATGAAATGTATGTTTGTCAAAAAAGAATGGCAGATAGAGAATCTAGAGAATCGATAAAGCACTCTGTGGGCTGATATATGCAAGGTCTGGTTATTCAGGGAGTGCAGGGGTACCTGATAATGGTTACAAATCCTCAGCAGAGATTGTATTTATCAATATTACAGCTGAGCATTCTCCGTCATCTAGTTGCATTCCTAAAGGGTGGTGCTTGGTCAACAAAATTACCTAAATGCCCCTGTGATGGTATGGCCACCCAGTCAACTATTCATCTTATCCTGTTTGGTGGTTTGTACAGAGACATTAGATAAAGTCTGTTGCGTCCCCTATTTTTACCAGACAGATTTTAGTTTAACCAGTATGTTTACATTTTTTATTGTAATCTGAAAAATGAAGTGATTTGCTATACTGTTTTTACCTTCACTAAGCGTGTAATCAAGAGACAGAATTCTTTTTTGCCACCTGGACAATATAAGGTAAGAAGATGAGTAATCAAACACTTTGACATGAATTGTAAGCTGGATATGAATTGTAATATCTATCTTTTACCAGAGAGATTTATGTTTTAGCAGGATGCTTTTCATTTGTATGTAATCTAGAGAAGGAAGTAATTTGCTATATAATTTTTACCTTTATTATGTGTGCATTCAAGAGAAGAAATTATTTGGTCCACCTAGATAGTATAACATATGAACATGAGTATTCGAACACTTTGACCTGGACTGTAAGCTGGACATGAATTGTTACAGCTAAAAACATTCTTTCTATTTACGTAAAATAAAATAATTGTTTCGTCTATTAATGTAGCCAATGATTAGACCCTGATTAGCACTAAGCATTTTTTGCACAAGTACTATTTGCACTTTTAATTATCTAAGTGATATTTGTTAAAAATGGTTCTCTGTTGCCAAAACGAGCTGAATAAGAGTTTGCACAAGCACCTTTTTACCTTGTACTGGTAACTGATTTGAATATGGTAATTTATTGTATTAGGTTTGTTTGTGCTGAATGTCATATTTTATCTCTTTTTTCTGAGTTACATAAAACTGAATAAAGATTATTTTGACTTTGACAGTTTGGTGTCCATGGCAATTTCCATATTTTACCTCCTTCGATATTTTCGGCAGTGGTCCGGGATCATCAGGCCAGGCACAGAGAGGGTCATAGACTTTGCAGTTGTTACAGGTGAGTATTTGAGTTTTGTACACATTCAATTTAAGCAGGCTCCATGTCATTCACTGGTTTATGGACCAGAAGCAACTGAAGATTTTTGATGTTCAATGCTTTTAGGCATTCCAATTTCAGAAGTATGTCCATATCATCTGTATGGTTATAGCAGCTGAAGTAAAAAACATTGACCAGGTCTGATAATGATTTCATGTGGATGCTGAAAAGCATGGGTAAGGTGATTGAGCCTTCAGGGACTCCTGCTTCAATGCTGTATGGTTTAAAAGAGATTGGAGGAGTGTGGATAATATTAGTACTAGTGTGTAGGGATGATGTAGTCTAAGCGAGAGCTGGGCCCTCCAGTCTTTGGAATACTGTCATGCTCCACTGTGTCAAAGGCAACTGAAAGGGCCAGCAACCCTGTTTTGTTCTTTTTATTTTTAATTTTTTTACTAAGCCAATATAATCAACGTACATTTACATCGAGATCATTTAAAAAGATAGAAAACAAAGTGAGAGGGATCAGAGCATACTTTTCGTCACCCTACATTTTTAACCATTATACAAAGATATACATCATATCAGAGCCAAAGATAAAACAGCATAATCAAAATCATCCTGGGAGAAGAGGAAAGCAAAGAAAATAAAAATAAGAAAATAGCAAACAGAGAAGGAGGTGACCAGGACATATAAATATGTAAGAGGAATCATGAAATATATTTAACAATTATATACAGTTGTATTGTAAGCCGGGGCATACCAAGCACATAGGTTAACCAAACTTATATGTATTTCAAATACTCCAGTAGCGCCCCCTATATCTTAATGCCTAGTCTACGTTTCTGTAGTCCCTGGTGGGCATAGAGACTATATTCTAGGTTACATATAGCAAAAAATCTGCCCCTCCACATTATAATGGATGGAGGTTCTTTCTCCCGCCATAATGGCGCTATACATAGTCTAGCCACTGCCCCAGCTATGAATATAAGATACCTGAATTCATGCATGCCCTGTGCGGCTAATGATTCCTCCAGTACTGCCAACATCAACCCCATAGATGTAATCACAATCTGTACCCCTGTCACCTCTGTCAAGAAAGCCTCCATTTTATCTATCAATTGTCTCAGGTCTGGACATTCGAAGAACATATGAAGACTATCAGCTTGGTCTGTCCCTCAGTGCATACATTTACCATCATTTAGTCCCCCCCACCGTGCAATTTTAGCGGGCGTATAATATAAATTAAATATGGTTTTATAATGTTGCGATTTGAGACTAGAGGAAACCAGAAGCTTATCTGCCAATGCGATTTAATTTTGTAGAATATTCCCTCCCTAATTTAGTCTATTATTCCACTTGAGATTTTGAATTTCAAGGTCATCCCCTTGGAGTTGAAAAAGACTCAGAAATATAGTACCAATCCTCCCGTACTTCCTAATTGCCTCCAACAGATTACTTTTTTTAACCAAATTTGTACTTTTTTTAACCAAATTCGTTACATCTACTCTCTTTTTTAAATAATCTTGAATTTGTAGATATTTTTAAAAAATCTGTTTTGGAAAGATCATATTCGGATACCAGCGAGGAAGAGGTCTTAATACCACTGCTGTCAATTAAGTCCCCCAAGGTCATAAGTCCCTTCCATGTCCATCTAGCCATGACAGTATCAGACCAAATAAGGGGAGGTAGTGCTAAGGAAGAGGTGGGTGTCTAAAAATTAAGATTACCAATCTTCAGATATTTTTGAATCTGTAGCCATACTTTATGGGTAGCTTGCAGCACCTTAAATCATTTTTTTTTTTATAATAGCTGGGCTCTAAGTTTAGAAAGAAATTCCTCTCTGTTTTTTAGACCAACAGCATCTGAAAAATATTCGGGAACTCTTCTACCTTTCCCTCCCCTTCCCCAACCAACAAGATGCCCATTTGTTGTAATAAACACACCCAATAATAGTACAAAAAATTAGGAACAGCCCACCCCCCTCGAGATCGTAGTAAGATCATGTACCTCATTGCTCGCCGGGGCTTACCTTGCGCTCACAGGAAGCTACTACAAATTGATTGCAACTTCTGAAGTTGCCTCAACGTAAGTTTCAAGGGGACACATCTGAAATAATACAGCACTTTAGGCAGAACATCCATTTTTAAAACATTAAATCTGCCAATCATTGATAGAAGCAAGCCTTCTAATCTGTCCAGATCCTTTTTTATTTTTCGCACTAGGGGTTCCCAGTTAGATAATACCATCTTGTCCAAGCATGCATTCATACGAATCCCCAGATATGTAGCCTACTCTGTAACCCTATAATCATTAATACGTACTTGCTCAGAACAGATTATTTGTGTTTTTGTTATATTCAATTTAATTCCCGATCTTTCCCCAAATATAGCTGCTAGTTGTTCAATCTTTTTCAAAATTTTAATTGGATCGGGTGAGATAACCGCAATATCGTTTGTGTATGCTAATATAGTAACCTCCAACACGGGTATAGCCAGCAGAGCATTCAACCTATTTTCCAATAAATTAAAAAAGGGATTGATATAAAGGGCAAATAATAAAGAGAAACAGGGGCATCCCTGCCGGGTACCTCTTGATACTGTGACAGAGTGAGACTCAAGTCCCAGCTCGCATATTTTTGCCAAAGGTGATCTATACATAGTCTGGAGAGCTTGAATAAACCCAGATCCAAATCCTTGCCATCGCATCGTTGCCCATGAAAACTCCCAGGAGACACGGTCAAATGCTTTCTCTGCATCGAGTAGCACCACGCCACATGGTGACTACCCGGCTAACGTGAATTACTGTGCCTGTTCCTGGAATAAAGCCATGTTGACGGACAAAAACTATAGGAGTTAACACTAGGGAGAGGCGTGTTGACAAAACCTTCGCATATATCTTCCCATCACAGTTTAAAAGCGAGATGGGTCGATATGACCCCGGCAACATAGATGGCTTATCTTTTAAAAAAAAGATAATCATACTTGCTTCGTCCCATGACGCTGGGGCATCCCCTTTCTGTGCTTCGCGGAGAACCTGAAGCAAATCTAGCTGTATCTCGATTAGAAAAATCTTATAAAATTCAAGTGTGAGCTTATTGGGCCCGGCAGCTTTCCCTGTTACTAACGATCTAACCGCCTCCTCTAATTCTTCCAGGGTTATGGGTTCTTCTAAATGAGCACTATCTACCACACTTAATATCTTCCTATGTGGGTCTTTATAGAATTCTTTAGATCTATCCTGATTAACATACTCCTCTGTATATAATCTCTCATAGAAAACTCTAAAAACTTCTAAGATCTCTGCCGTTGTTTCTACAATTTTCCCCATAACATCTTTAATTGCAGTAATCACATCTTTTATTTCTCTGCTCCTGATTTCCTTTGTCAGGCACTTTCCCGTCGTCTCCCCATACTCATAACATTCCCTTCTAAATGTTTGATATTTACTAGCATTATCTTTAGCCCATTCCCCATTTATCCTAGTCTTACAACTTACTACCTCAGTTTGTGCCTGAGAACTGTCCACCTTCTCCCTCACGGCATGCATTAACGCATATTCCGCTTGTTTAAGGTTGTCGTACAGTCCCTGAATGAACTGTCTCTGCTGCTTTTGAGCATACAATCTAAAGCTCAGAATTTCTCTTCTGAGTGAAGCCTTTAAAGCATCCCACATAATACCACTGCTAGTGGAATTCCGATTTATGACAAGAAATTGTATTAGCCACTGTCGTATATGACTAACAAACTGGTCGTTTAGCAGCAGTTTTCGATCAAAGGAAAATGCCCCTCGGACTCGACCCACTCCTTGCATTTTAATCTTTAGTAGTAATGGATTATGATCCAAGGTAATTCTTGCAAAAATCTGTATTTGTGCTTCGGATAGGAATGTTTTAGTGACCAAAAAGTAGTCAAGCCTTGCTAACTTCTGGTGCGGACAGGTAAAGTGCCTATAGCCAGGATCTGATTGATTTAATCTGGGCCAAGCATCATCCAGCCCATGCTCATATATGAGTTGCTGTAATGCCTTATAAACTTTGGGTTTTTGACCAATATATTTTTCTCCAAAGGGGCCCTGAGTGATTTCTTCCAGCTGAATGTTAAGATCCCCACACAGTATCAAGGGAGATATCCAAGAGGCTAGTTCTAGGTTCAAATGATCTAGTTTCTGAGCTTCATCATGATTTAATCCATACACCGACCAAATTGTAAACGTTTTATTAGCGACAACACATTCAACAATTACCCAGCGCACATATTTATCCAGAAGGCATTTCCCTACCATTAGATTGCTTCTTTTAGCCAAGATGGCCACCCCTCTAGTTGTAGTCCATTGTGCAGTACAAGCCAGTAACTCATACCCTAACTCTGTAAGCACCTTATGCTTGATCCAGGGGATATGAGTCTCTTGAATACAGATCACATCGGGGGACATATTTCTAATTTCTTGTGTTACCCTTTGCTGCTTAGCCCTCTCATTAGGGCCCTGAACATTAAATGAACATACCGAAAACATATTCATCATTAACCTACTTTAAAACTAAAAAGACAGCTCCCTCTCTCCCAACATAACAGATCGCTTCTTCTTGTTTGCATAAACTCATTTATTGGCTTTTTTACCCCATTTTTTAGTCCCTGTGCCCCCCAGCAGCCACCCCCCAGCAGCCACCCCCCAGTGCCCCACCCTTCCCCACCCCTTTGTCTCTTCTGCCAGCAGAGACCCCACTTACCCACCCAACCATAGAGGCTGCAAGAACCGTGGGTTTCGGATGATGGAGAGCCCTGCCCCAGTGCTGACCGTCCCTCTTTCCCCCCACAGTTCTCCTCACTAGTGTACTTTTGAGTCTGAGTATTCAGGTTCATCCCAGCAAAACATTAAAAAAAGCGGAGATGAGAACACAATTAAAGCTTATACTTATAGATTTTTCACGTGCTACAAATATGTAAATATAGCATCCTTCTGTTGTAAATACAATCTTAATCAGCTAAAAGAATTAGGATTTGATGTCTTGGAAATATTCTTTGGCCTTAATTGCAGATATGAAAAACTGGGTACTATCCTTGTGTATGACCTTGAGTTTGGCAGGATTCAGAAGGAATGCTTGGGTACCTTTGACCTGAAATGGAGAAATTAGTTGCCGGAACTGCCACATTTTTTCCACTGTTTGATGACAGTAGTCAGGGCGAACAAAGACTTCAAACCGGTTCCCCCTTCTCTTTCTATCTGGCCTAGCCAGATCACACAGAGACTGCCTAGATAAAAAGTTAGACAGAGCAATAAGGATTGCTCTGGGTTGAGCAGAATTATTGGCCCCCTGGTTGAAATTCTGCCAAAAGGGGAACCGATGGGCCCATTGCACCTCATTGTCCCACGCCCAATGTGTCAGCTCTGGGAAA
Source organism: Triturus cristatus (assembly GCF_964204655.1). Taxonomy (NCBI): domain Eukaryota; kingdom Metazoa; phylum Chordata; class Amphibia; order Caudata; family Salamandridae; genus Triturus; species Triturus cristatus. The sequence continues at coordinate 632,050,760 of NC_140589.1, read as the reverse complement.
GCTTCTGTAAACAGCCCTACCACAAATTTCCGTGGATCAGACCCCTCAGTGCCTTCGGGGACTCCCAAAATTCTTAAGTTATTTCGGTGGAGGCGATTTTCCATATCTTCAAGTTTCCAAGCCATATCACTGCGCTGTGTCGTCAGGTCATCTGTCTCCGCTTTTTGAGCGGCCATTTCCTCCTCAAGATTGGAAATCCTATTCTCAACCTCCGTTATGTGCTCTGTCCCTCTGTCCCATTACCAGCTCCCAGGGTGTACGATGCGGGGTCAGTATCCCCCGGCTCTCCATGATTAGGCTTGTTCCCTGTTGCCTTCAAAGTATTATCAGTAGCCCCTACGTTCCCAGAGCTCACCTCGTCCCGGCATGAAGTCTCCTCTATATTCTCCTCCCTCGGCACATTCGATTTACTGTTCTTTCCTTTCCTGGCAGCGAGGAAAATAGCAGGAGTGGTTCTCTTCCCGGGCCCTGCAGTTCGGGTGCTCCCAGGTTGCAAGTTACCTCCTGGATCTACTGCAACCTCTACCTGTCTTTGTGTCTCTTGAGCGCTTCCTGCTTGTTTCGGCATTGCAGTCACTGCGGGGACTCCACCGCGCTGCTTAGCTCCTTGGGTGCTCTTGGGAGGCATCGCCACTCTGACCACTCCAAACCCAGACCTATCAGTAGTCCAGCGGGCCCCCTGAACCGAAAACCACGCCAGCCGCAGGAGCCGAGTCCGGAAGCCAGGCAGAGATGAAAATCGATGCGCGAGTATACTCCAGAGCATTTCCCAAATGCAGACACTGTATTCCTGCCGCTCTCAAGAAGTTTTCACAAGTCTGTGTTTTAGGACATAATGATCTTGGCAATGACAACATTTTGGCCATATTGGGTCCGACACATTTTTGGGGGAATTGTGAAGGGCGGTCACATGCAGGCGCTCACTCGGCCACAGATGCAGCCACCATCTTGCCTCCTCAGCTCAAACCTGTTCTGGTCTACTGTGTTTTTAAGACTATCCCAGATTGAGATTAGGGTTGATTCAGACAGAATATAGTCTGGAATTCAGAAAGTATGGAATTGTCTTCAATAAATTGTCTTCAATAAATTGTGACAACTTGGTGACAACTGCCCCTTCACAATACTCTACATGTTATGGGTCTGTAGGTGTTGTGATTTTGATTGTTCTGGTTAGATTTTGTTTCAATAAAGGATCTAAGTATGCCTCTTTTAAGTTTTCAGGGGAAACTCCTATTGTTAAGGAGTTGTTGAGTGTTCTGACTGGGATGGCCGCTGAAGTTGTTCAAATAATGTTTTTGAAGATTTGAAGAGGATAAGGGTCAGTGAGTAAGCCAGCTGGCTTTCCCCCTTTCACTAGAAATTCAGTGAGTGATAGATCTTTGAAGAAGCATCGATTCTTTGTTTGCATTCCCCCGAAGGGTTTTGTGGCAAATGTGGTGGGGCTGTTGTTTTTTTTGTTGGTTAAGTCAAAATCTAACATGTATGCTTTAGTTGGTGTTAGAAATGGGATTTCTGGTTGGTTAAGGCTTGCACCAAAGCCAGGCAGAAACCACCACTCTAAGTCAGGGCTGGGGAGTTACACGCCAAAGATAAACCCTGCTCACCCCCTTGGTAGCTTGGCACGAGCAGTCAGGCTTATCCCAGAGGCATTTGCGCGCGCACCCAGCAACAACAGCCTAGGCCGACCACAAAAGAAACTCCACACAAGGTTATATATAAAAATAGCCTTTGTATTATACCAAAACACATTAGATAATATTCACACAATTTACACTGTGCCAACTGGCACTTGGCAGAATTTACAGGGGACTATTCACACAGGACAGGGCCACCTGGACCACTGTCAGAAATAAGCACTTGGTAGATCTAGCACTTTGTAGAAATAGAATAATTGTAACACCAAATAATCATTGTAGAACACAACCAGTAACCACTGGTAAAAAGTAAGTACACCCTACGCAATCCTAAACACCTTAGGCATATATTACGCAGGGAACCATGGACTCACTAGCATAACCTATACTAGGAAAACAATCTCCTAAGAATAGACACATTTAGAAACAGAAATAAGCGTAAAGGCAATGTACATTACGCAAAAGTACACATGTAGAAATAACCATGTACCCTAGGTGAGGGCACAACACAGAAAAACTGTCCCCAGGCCAACTTGGCCTCTCAGGGGCTCAAACGCCCTTTGTCCAAAATGTCAGGGCTGGCTGCGCACGCAGCAGAAACAGCAGGGCAAAAGATCAGGCCGAAACGTGGAAGCTGCCCACTAATTGCTGGGCAGCTGTGAAAATGAGCATGGGCCCCAGCGTGCCCCCTGAGCCCTTCTCTGGGATTCTCAACTTGGAAATAAACTGTCCACCCGTTGCAGCTGCCCTCTACGGCGGTGCAGCTGAGGGTGCCAAACCAGCACTGGCCCTGTGGGGGCTTTAGGATTCCACACTGGGACTCTCTAACTGAGATGGCCCCCAAGTCCGCCTGGGACTTCTAAAGACAATGTGCCCCCAAAAGAAGTAAATACTGGCAGGAGGGGGGGGCGGGCACCGGCAATGTACCCCAACGCCCCCTCTAACAACTGCACCAAGGAGCCCTACTCACCGGGCTCTCACAGTGCTTGGGGAGGGCTAACACGGTTCCCCCTTCAGCCCCACTCACCGGGACTTTGACGGGCTGCTCCGGGCACGGTGGGAGGCTCTCTGCTCCTGTCGTGGCGGTATGCTCTCTGCTCCCCTCCGGTCTTTCTCTTCGCCGTCGGGGCTCTCCTGGCAGGTGATGGGGACAGCTGTAAGGGAGCACGCAGTGCTCCAACTTCCTCTGTGGCTGCGGGGCTCTCCTTTCCACACGGGAGCCCCGCTTACTCACAGGTTTCCTTTGGCACCGTCCAGTGCGGGGTGGGCTCCCGCCTGGTCGCTTCTTCCGGCCGGCCTTCCCTCAGGCCTTACGTCACGCTCCTCTCCTGGTGCTGGCTTCCAGGTCATTCCGTGGGCGCGGGGCTTCCTTCAGGGAGCGGAAGTCACGCCCCACGTCAGGCAATGCGCAGCCTGACTTCCTGTTCCAGCCCAGGCTGTGGCGGTGATTTTTCCTTGGCGAGAAATACGGGGTAGGCTCCCGTTTTTAGATAAAAACAAATGCGGGGTGGGCACCCGCCAATGAGCCCCGCAATGCGGGGTGAGCTCCTGCTCGATCAGCAGCACCGGGGGGGGGATCCCTACGCTCGGGATTCCCTCGGCAGTCACTTCTGCGACAGCGTGTTGCCAGTAACCCTCTCCTCTTTGCACAAGAAATAAAGCGCTCTTCAGAAAATAAAGATATAGCGCTCCCCAGGCGCTGCAGTACACAGTTCCAGGGAAACATGAAAAGCTCTCCCCAGCAATAGAGGGAGAGCGCTCTTTCCAATAAAGGTAAAGTCCAGGGAAAGTCTTTTTAGGATGAAGGGGGGGCAAAGGCTGGGCCCAGGGGCCAGCTCACAGGGCCTCCAGCAGGGAGGCAGTCCCCAGTGGCGGTTCCTCCTGGCTCCCAGAAGCAGCAGCAGGCCCCCCTCAAATTAGGAACCAGAGAGAGCACTTTACATGGGGTCACAGCCCCTTTTTATACACAGGTTTCCTTTGTCTCAGGCTGCAGGGTTAAGGAAAAACCAGATGCAACTGGTTTTGGAGCACTCTGTTGTGCTCAGCCCCTCTCCCCATTCACTGGACAGGCTAGGGACATCAGTTGCACCACAGGGTGCGGAGCCAACACTGTGTAGGGAAGGCCCAGCCCTATTCAGGTCCCAGGTGCACTCCTCCCACCCATCTGTATGCAAATCTCCCTATTCACCACTGGGGCAGACCCATCCTGACTCCTGGAGCCAGGCACACCAGCCAATCACAAGCCAGACAGTCACTTCACATTTATTACACAGACATGCCAGCTTCTAGAATTGGCACTTCTACACTAGACACAGTAACGCCACACACATCATCGCGCAGCATTCAATCTCACGAGTACGCACATACCAAACTCGACCCTGCACTCCCCACGCATCAGGAACTACCATGGACACACATATCCCCCATGCATTCCTATGGGAGGGCAGGCCAGTCTCACTAAATGTAACACAGAGCGCACGCACTTTACACTGGGACACAGTGTTAAAGGGCCTAGGGGTCTAAAACCACTAACACTCCATAGGGAAAAAGCTATGATAATGCAAAAAGTTTTGGGGTGAACCTGCCAGAAGGGCCAAGTCCAACACTTCCCCCTTCCAGCCAAAACGCAGGGGAGACCAATCACCACCGTGATGGGCTTCCCTGCTTTGGGCGATAGAACACGGACGTGGGGCCACAACGGCAGGGACACCCTCCGGTTCAGCGCCACTCTGAACCCACGTGGTTCCCTCTGTAAAAGCTCTGCGGCCCAACTGGGCTACCCCACTGGTACTCCTCAGCTGTCCGCGGCCAGGACCAGGCCCTAGGCCATCCAGATGCCACTGGTCCTTGCCTATCCACAGAGTGGGGGGCAGTAACCCCTGGCACATAGTAACCATTCTCCACTCTACCCCTCATCAGGGCAGTTCTAAACTGCCACCGATCCTCCAGCCTAGGGTCTGTACCCTCAAGCTGACCAACAGTCACAGGCGAGGCTCTCCTCCCCTACCTCTTCTTCTAGGGTTCTGCCCCCTCTTCCACTGAGAGGCGACCTCGTAACACAATTCACCCACCAGCTCAGGACCTCTTTCCAAGAACTGGTCTCCCAACCGAGGGTTTAACCCCTCAGGTTGCACCGGGGTCAGAGGCGAGGACTCCCTCCCTCTGCAACCCCTTCCAGAGTCCGGCACCCTCCCAACTGGAGTGGTGCCCCTAGCAGCTACATCGGTCAGGAAACTGCTTACAGTCGTCCTTCCCTCCAGGTCAGGTGGATCCTGAACCTGGCCTCCCAACCATTGGTCTAAACCCTTTGGCTGAGTACTTGCCTGGCACTCCAGGACTTCTGGGGACTTACACACCATCCCCCCAAGGGTAACATATCCCTCATATGTTGCGTGACAGTCTGCCTGGCGCAGATCTCCCGTCCCCTGTCCACCTGACAGTGCGTGAAGATCCCCCAGGACAGACGTGTGGTCACCATGGTCACCTCTAGGAGACTCAGCCCTCCCGGCTGGTCCCTGACCCACTGGCTCCTCCATTGGGGAACACTGCCCCATGCCACCCCTGTCGCTGGACTTCTGTACCCTCCCTACTGGAGTGGCACTGCCAGACACCAGAACCACTGGAGCTCTACTTACAGATGCTCCAGGTTCTCCATACACTAGGTGATCCTCCTCAAATGGACTAACAGGACAGCCTAGGCCCCCAACCTGGAGTTCCCTGAAGAAACCATCCAAGCTCTGAGACTGGGCTTCGGGAATCTGGGGACTCGAAGTCACACACTCACTCCTACTCCACTGAGATAGGTCGTGAGCCCCTACACCCCTCCCACTACTCTGGGACCTGGCTGGGCTTCTCTGAGCCTCTTCCCCAACACTGGACGGGAAGATACCTGAGCCACTATTGTTGGAAGTACTCTCCCTTGCCTTATCAGAACCTTGGGCACGTTCCCAATGGTCCGCCTCTTCTGCAAGCTCTCAAGGATCACAGGGCTCCAACCTCAACAGGTGTTGGCGCAACTCTGGCCAACAACCAATACTGAACATTTGCTCTTTGAGAATCATATTGAGCAGTTCACCAAAGTCATATTCCAGGTCAAGCTTTACCCAATTGACCAGTGCATCATTACATTCCTCCACAAACTCCTCCCAAGACTGGTGAGACAGTTTCCTACTGCCTCTGAATTTCAACCTATCCTCCTCTTCTTGGGAAACAGGTACCATACTCTGGGAACTGGAAATGGGACTTCCTGCACTGGACTCTATACTGCTGCCACCATTGGATCCCACTCTTACTGGTGAATCCAGAAAACCACAACTGCACTTAGGGGACAAACTACCCTCCAGAGCTAATTTCTCCCTGGCGAAGGCCCTCTCAGTGTCCGCCATCCTCTCCTGCGCTAAGACCCTCTCAGTCTCAAACTTTTTCTCCTCCACACCCAGCTGCGCCATCTCCTTGGCATGCTCTAACCTGAGCTTCTCCAAGCCAGCTGGTGCTCCCTTTCTTCCCTTCTATCTACCCACTCCTCTGGGGACAGGAAAAGGGAGGGGGCGCTGCCCCTGACACTGGACCCAGCAAGGGACTCCCTATCTATGGGGTCTTCACTATCAACTGGCATCCCTGTCCTGTCACTTTCTTCCTCCTCTTCAGACTCCTCAGGGCTCCCCTCAGACCCACCACCCTCTTGGCGTGCGGCCCGGGCCCTCTCCTCCTCACTGCGCTCACGTTCCCATTCATCCTTTTGCCATTGGATCAGGTTCTCCCTAAGTTTTGACTGGGAGTCTGACACACTCATTGCTATGTCTCTCTCCTCACAAAACTCAACCAACTCCCCCATACTGTATCTAAACAGACCACAGAAATTAAAAGCAGAATCCATTTTGGCAGGACGCTCAGGGACACGTGCAACACAAGGGACCTAGGTATCTGAGCTGAAGCAAGATTACACAATTTTCAAGTAACACTTTTTAGGAGAAGAATTTAAAAATAAAACTCAGAACAATAACCCCCAAGTACGTGATTATCTAAAATGCAGAGTTTGTAGTGCAGACAGTCATCGCTGTGGTACTGCGTAAACGCAAGTCCTAATCCCACCGCTGGTCACCAATGTTAGAAATGGGATTTCTGGTTGGCTAAGGCTTGCGCCAAAGCCAGGCAGAAACCACCACTCTAAGTCAGGGCTGGGGAGTTACACGCCAAAGATAACCCCTGCTCACCCCCTTGGTAGCTTGGCACGAGCCTTTGTATTATACCAAAACACATTAGATAATACTCACACAATTTACACTGTGCCAACTGGCACTTGGCAGAATTTACAGGGGACTATTAACACAGGACAGGGCCACCTGGACCACTGTCAGAAATAAGCACTTGGTAGATCTAGCACTTTGTAGAAATAGAATAATTGTAGTACCAAATAATCATTGTAGAACACAATCAGTAACCACTGGTAAAAGGTAAGTACACCCTACGCAATCCTAAACACCTTAGGCATATATTACGCAGGGAACCATGGCCTCACTAGCATAACCTATACTAGGAAAAGAATCTCCTAAGCATAGACACATTTAGAAATAGAAATAAGCATAAAGGCAATGCACATTACGCAAAAGTACATATGTAGAAATAACCATGTACCCTAGGTGAGGGCACAACACAAAAAAATTGTCCCCAGGCCAACTTGGCCTCTCAGGGGCTCAAACGCCCTTTGTCCAAAATGTCAGGGCTGGCTGCGCACGCAGCAGAAACAACAAGGCAAAAGATCAGGCCTAAACGTGGCAGCTGCCCACTAATTGCTGGGCAGCTGTGAAAATGAGCATGGGTCCCAGCATGCCCCCTGAGCCCTTCTCTGGGATTCTCAACTTGGAAATAAACTGTCCACCCATTGCAGCTGCCCTCTACGGTGGTGCAGCTGAGGGCGCCAAACCAGCACTGGCCCTGCGGGGGCTTTAGGAGTCCACACTGGGACTCTCTAACTGAGATAGCCCCCAAGTCCCCCTGGGACTTCTAAAGACAATGTGCCTCCAAAAGAAGTAAATACTGGCAGGAGGGGGGGCGGGCACCGGCAATGTGCCCTGATGCCCCCTCTAACAACTGCACCAAGGAGCCCTACTCACCGGGCTCTCACAGTGCTTGGGGAGGGCTAACACGGTTCCCCCTTCAGCCCCCACTCACCGGGACTTTGACGGGCGGCTCCGGTCATGGTGGGAGGCTCTCTGCTCCTGTCGTGGCGGGATGCTCTCTGCTCCCCTCCGGCCTTTCTCTTCACCGTAGGGGCTCTCCTGGCAGGCGATGGGGACAGCTGTAAGGGAGCACCAGTGCTCCAACTTCCTCTGTGGCTGCGGGGCTCTCCTTTCCACACGGGAGCCCCGCTTACTCGCAGGTTTCCTTTGGCACAGTCCAGTGCAGGGTGGGCTCCCGCCTGGACGCTTCTTCTGGCCAGCCTTCCCTCAGGCCTTACGTCACGCTCCTCTCCTGGTGCCGGCTTCCGGGTGATTCCGTGGGCGCGGGGTTCCGTCAGGGAAGCAGATGTCCCGCTCCACGTCAGGCAAAGTGCAGCCTGACTTCCTGTTCCAGCCCGGGCTGCGGCGTTGATTTTTCCTTGGTGAGAAATACAGGGTAGGCTCCCGTTTTTAGATAACAACAAATGCGGGTTGGGCACCCGCCAATGAGCACCGCAATGGTGGGTGGGCTCCCGCTCGATCAGCAGCGCCGGGGGGATCCCTACGCTCGGGATTCCCTCGGCAGTCGCTTCTGCTGCAGCATGTTGCCGGTAACCCTCTCCTCTTTGCACAAGAAAGAAAGCGCTCTTCAGCAAATAAAGATATAGCGCTCCCCAGGCGCAGCAGTACACAGTTCCAGGGAAACATGAAAAGCTCTCCCCAGCAATAGAGGGAGAGCGCTCTTTCCAATAAAGGCAAAGTCCAGGGAAAGTCTTTTTAGGATGAAGGGGGGGCAAAGGCTGGGCCCAGGGGCCAGCTCACAGGGCCCTCCAGCAGGGAGGCAATCCCCAGTGGCGGTTCCTCCTGGCGCCCAGCAGCAGCAGCAGGCCTCCCTCAAATTAGGAACCAGAGAGAACACTTTACATGGGGTCACAGGCCCTTTTTAGTCACAGGTTTCCTTTGTCTCAGGCTGCAGGGTTAAGGAAAACCCAGATGCAACTGGTTTTGGAGCACTCTGTTGTGCTCAGCCCCTCTCCCCATTCACTGGACAGGCTAGGGACATCAGTCGCACCACAGGGGGCAGAGCCAGCACTGTGTAGGGAAGGCCCAGCCCTATTCAGGTCCCAGGTGCACTCCTCCCACCCATCTGGATGCAAATCTCCCTATTCACCACTGGGGCAGACCCATCCTGACTCCTGGAGCCAGGCACACCAGCCAACCACAAGCCAGACAGTCACTTCACATTTATTACACAGACATGCCAGCATTTAGAAGTGGCACTTCTACACTAGACACAGTAACGCCGCACACATCATCGCGCAGCATTCAATCGCATGAGTTCGCACATACCAAACTCGACCCTGCACTCCCCACGCATCAGGAACTACCATGGACACACATATCCCCCATGCATTCCTATGGGAGGGCAGGCCAGTCTCACTAAATGTAACACAGAGCATACGCACTTTACACTGGGACACAGTGTTAAAGGGCCTAGGGGTCTAAAACCACTAACACTCCATAGGGAAAAAGCTAGGATAATGCAAAAAGTTTTGGGATGAACCTGCCAGAAGGGCCAAGACCACCAGTTGGGTAATGATTTGCAAGTTTGTCTAAAAAATATTGAGAAATTGGATTTGTGGTTTTTTCTTTGGAGTCAGATGCATTGATATTTTTAATTATGCATTAATCCAAGGAGTATGTTTTCTTTTGTTATGTGTAAATGTTTTCAGAGGATTTAGGAGTTCAAACGTTTTCTGGAGCCACTCATGGGGGGTTTCTACAGAATTTATTGTGGCCAGTTTTGTGTTGGAGGTAATTTGGTTTTCTAGGTACTCCAAACTCAACTTGTTCCAAGGTCAACATGTAGTTGCGCAAAATATGATTTTAACTGGGGTGAGTGTTGTGTCTTATGTTGGAAGGCAATGAGGTAGTGGTCTGACCACATGAACAAAGGAATGGGATTAGGTCTGGGTTGGCGAAGATGACATCTAATGTGTGTCCTGCAATGTTTGTGATATTTGGAATGAGCTGTTTTAGGTTGTGAGTGTTTAGACCAGTATGAATTGTTCTCGGTTGTGACATATTAGGATTGTCAAGCCGTATATTGAGGTAACCATGGATGCATAGGTTTGAGCATATTATTGGGTGAAGGAGCTGGATATAAAAGGGGTGACATTGCTAGTCCCACTCCATTCTAAACCTTTTAGTTGAAGGTGTTGGACACTGAAAGGGTGACATTAACTATTTCCACTCCAATCTAAACCATTTAGGGGAAGGTATTTGTCACCAAAGAAGGTACATTTACTGTTCCCACTCCAAGATAAGCTAGTTGCAAGGAGGTGTTGGACACTAAAATGGTAACATTTACTATTCCCTCTCTAATTTAAGGCATCTAATGGATGGGTTTGGACACTGAAGGAGTCACATTTACTATTTACACTCAGTTCAGCGTCAGTTCAGTTTTTATCTATTATAATATAGAACCCCGACGAGGTCTGCATAAAAACAAACAAAACTATATATAGGACAGTACAATGGCACATAAGGGATAAAAATATATAAAAATAGTAAAATACAGAAAATGCTGTAACAATCTTGATATCGTGCTCTAAATTAAATCGTGCTCTAAATTAAAAATCCAGAATCAAATAAAGAGAAAATGAGAGAGAGAACTTAATCAGACAGTACAGTGCAATGCTTATACAATATACAGTGTTATGCATCCTTCGATACAGAACAAAGACTAAGGGGCTGATTTGGATGTTGACGGACCTGAGTCTGTCCTACATCGATCTGGAATTGGGACCTACCGACCTCTGGTCGGCAGTCCCAAACCAGCAATTAGAATGCCACTGAACACTGTTCAGTCGCAATCCTATCCTTTACAATGGGAGCATATATTCCGGTCGGAATGCATGGTCTCATTGTAAAGAGATAAGTTGCAGTTCAACAGGTGCCCACTAGGCCACCATCTGGAGGCCTTGCACCCAAGGGGGCCCTGTTGGTGGCCCCCAAAGTCAGATTCCTGCAGCCTTTTTGTGTCGGAAAGGCCAGCAGATAAAAGGCTGTAGGAATCTGCTATCGTAATCCCTTGGGCAGAAAGAACTGCCCTTGGGATTACAGGCCCCTTTCCGAATGGTAGACGGGCTCTCCGAGCCCGTCATAAGCCATTTGGAAATCCTGTTTGGATTAATTTCTGACCGACTCCATCAAAATGGGCCGGTCAGAAATTATTCCAAACAAGAGATTAGGCGCTAAAGAGGTCACATTTTATTTCCACCCCAAACGAATCCATTTAGGGGGCTGAGTTCGCCACAGAAGTGGTCACATTTACTATGTCCACTCCAATCTAAGCAATTTAGGGGAAGGTTTTGGACACTAAAGGCATCATATTTACTATTCCCACTCTAACCTAAGCCATTTAGGTTAAGGCTTTAGGCATTAAAGGGGTGACATTTACTATCCCCACTAAAATCTAAGCCATTTAGTGGAAGGTGTTGGAAACTAAAGTGGCCACATTTACTATTCCTACTCCAACCTAAACCCTTTAGGGTAAAGGTTTGCACATTAAAGAGGTCACATTTACTATTCCCACTCCAACCACAACTATTCAGGGGAATGTTTTGGATGCTAAAGTGGTCACATTTACTGTTTCCACTCCAATCTACGGCCCTTGTTATGAGGTTGGCGGTACGGGAGTGGGACCGCCTCACACCTGCACCGCCAAACATGTGTAGAAACCACCCGCCAGATCAGGAGTTTTCTCCTGTCTGACAGGCTTCTTTGACGTTCCCAGGGTGGTGCTATGAAATAGGCACCGCAAAGGGAACGTCAAAGGCAGTACCTGCACAGCATCGACTGTTGCAGTCCATGCTGTGCAGGTACTGGTGTGCATGCACATAGAGGGACACATTTTGTGCCCCCCGTGTGCATCCACATGGCGTGAAGCACCAGGGGACCCTGTAGGGCACCCTTTGTTTCCTTACCACCATGAAAATAATTCAAGAAATGTATCAAAAAAAGTATAATTATTTACGTTTTCCACATCACACTTAGAAGCAAAAGTAACCAAGTAATCATATAAATTATCATTATTTTAATCAAATATAAAATCTTTACAATTGAAATAAATTATAAAAAAGGTATAAATTAATATTCCGTATTTATTTAATTTTCTAAAAACGAATATATATAATTGTAAATAAAATGTATTTGATAATTACTTTTTTACAAAACATTTAAATAACATAAATTACTATATAATAGCATAAATAAGCAAAATTTTAAAATTTGAAAAATGTCAACCAAAATATAATAAACAGTTCACCCAAAAAATACAAATTCAGTAAAGAAAATATTAGTTAAAATCACATTTAAAATGTTGTCAATATGAATTAAAAACATAATATTATAGAATTATATATATATTTATCAAAACAATTAAATATTATGCATTTTTGAAAAACAGTATTACAAAATATAAATTCATAAAATGTCAATCAAACTTTTCTTATAAAATATTACGTTTAAGGTCTCAAGTGAAATTTATAAAATATCATTCATACAGCAACTTTTACAAAAAATCTATGCAATCGTATTTTTAAAATCTCCCTGCCCCTTCCGCATATAAAACCAACACCCCGCCCCTATAACGTAATAAAACATATAAAAATAAAAATGACTCTAATTAATACTTTAAAAAATTATAATATTCACTAATTACATTAAATAAGCTTGAAAGGAAAAATGTGCACCAAAAGAAACATACAACACTAATTAAATACTGCAAAAACACATTGTTAATTAATCATAGAAAATATACTATGTCCAATGATAATTTAGAAAACAATATTTTTTACAATAATAAAAACAACACTGAAACAATATTTTTGCCTTTGATATTTCTGGCCACAATATTTTTGGCATCACAATATTCGTGACACAGTATTTTTGTTCCACAATATTTTTTATTCAATATTTTGTCCGACCACCCTTCGATGGAGATGGAGATGAAGTCAAAAGTGATAATCACTATGCTTAAAATTGGTATGAGTGAAAAAATTGTATCTTAAAACACTTCTAAAAAATGTAAAGATGTTAAAACCAATGATGTAATCTTGTTGAGACGATTTTATAGACTGTGCTTCTATTGCAGATGAGACTCCAAATCTGAGATAAATTGGGGTCAAAAATCTTCTTTTTGAGTTTTAGGGCTGGCTAACATGATTAAGATCTGCTACTCCATTATGAGGTATGGTTGCTTTTTTAAAAAAAAATCTGCGCAACTGGCACATGGGAAAACCCACATAAAGGTGGCTGAGCAATGTGCCCCCCTGAGCTTTAAATTGCAAAAGAGTGTTTTCAGGATTGCTAATGAGATTTTTCATCACTAGCGTGGACCATAAGCATTGGTTCAATGGTGGGTGGGTTTATTTTTTATCCCTCAAGTCTGAAGCCTAACAATAGAGTCTTCAAATCCAAACAATAAGGGGGAATCCAAGAATATTTTCCAAAACGGTACCATTTTTGGGTAGTTTAATCGTGTGTGAAGGCTGGTCCATATCAGTCCACATCTGCGTTACAAATGATGAAAAGATGCAGGATTCACTCTCTGTAGATTCTGCAGGTTGCAGAGCCAGTCGTAGATTAATTTATAGTGTATCTCTTTACTGAGTAAGCTAATGTAATGCTTGTGTATGTCCCTCAGGGGAAGGCCCGCTGCTTTTGCTCAAACTGAGGCCTGAATCACAGAGGAAAACCTACAGTTAAACTTTGTGACTCAGGCTCTCAATGTTTAAATATCTGTTCCACCTGCTCCTATCAATAATTTGTAAATTCCAGATAGCACGCCCTTCATGGTGAACAGCATACCTATTGTTTTTTTTATACAGGAAACGTATCTCTATTAGCAGCCTTGTTTACTTCAAGTTGTATCATCCAATGCCAAATGTGTGCATATCTCAATTTTTTCTTTAGTTCGAATTCGGCTAAAATACTCGTTATCTTTGCTCCCTGAAACACATAAGAGATTGTACGGCTTCCCCCCTCCTTCCAATTGTGAAACGGACCTAAGTACAGAGGAGGGGTGAAATTGGAATTGTCATGAATGTTTGGAGAGGGGGAACAAGGCCAGTCCGAGTTTCTCCACTCCTGTTTCCCAAACTGAAAGGCTTGTACCTAAAGGAGTAGATAGATTGGAGTTAAGTGGTCTGTCATAGTTGAAAATCTCACAGGGGACGTCCCACTGTCGCATTTTCCATAAAAGTCCGAATTTCATATGTTTCATATTATGACCATTCCGTTCCTATTCTCACATGTGATGCCCAGTAGTATGCTTTAAAGTCGGGGAGGGCCATGCTCCCACTGCCTCTTGGCTGATGTAGGAATCTAAGGGAGACTCGGCGTCTCACCCTCTGCCAGACAAATTTAGAGGATGTTAATCGGATTTTGTTGCAAAAAGTGTGCTTGATTATTCTAGGGAGGGATTGAAACAGGTATTGCACTCATAGCAGAATGTTCATGTTTATAGCTCTTATACTCCCTGACCACGAGAACATTAAATTCAATCATCTAACCAAATCCCTCTATATAACTTTGAGAGGGCTTGGTTCTTTATCTTCGTATAGTTCATCAACCCCAGATGTTATCTGGATACCTACATTTTTAAGTTTAATTTTGATTGACTTACAGTCCAGACCAACTCACAAGCGTTGCATGGGAGAAATGTTGACTTTGTTGTGGCATAGAATCCACACCTACTAAAGAAACCATGAATAACACAGGTACTGCTCTGTAATATAATGATTCCTGTAAACAGTGTCCCCTGTGAGCCCCCCATATATATTCCTCAAACCTATACCTCAGTCGGGGTGGAGACCTCCACACATTTAAGTACCGGAGGTGTAAACTCTGTACATAGGTTTGTGAATAGTATTTTGTAGTATGTTTGTATTAATGCAAAATGCAGTTTGTGAAGCCCCCTATATGTTCCAAAGATTTGCATAATGCCACTGTCTATGCTGTACCAGTGCTGTGTGAGTGAAGCTTAGTAAAATCTTTTTACTACAGAAACATCCAATCGATTGGCTTGTCAATATTTGCTCCCTGGGGCATAGTAACTTCTGAGGCAGAGGGGGTTTGGGGAAGGTCTTGTACTGCTTCATGTGGCTTCGCATTTCCTTGCGTCTTTCGTGCTTTGATTTTCTCTGTGCCGCTCATTGTTTGTATTGCAGTTTTTTATTTTCACAATGAAATATATTGCTTTTTTCCAGCTTTCAACAACTCTTCATAAGCCTTGGGGGCAATTTGAGCTTTAATTAAAAGTGTCAAATAAAATGATTATAGTAAACAACTGCAGAAAGTACATGCGTTTCCAATAGAGGAAGACCATGGAGGGAGAAGATGACCTTGGCACTGTTTACAGAAATCATTAGAATACAGAGCAGTGGTTGTGTTTTCTTTTGTTGGTGTAGATTCTATGCAATAACAAATTCAAGATTTCCAGGTTTTTAGAGTAATATGATATGATGCTGTAATAATTACTGGAGTGGACAGCCACAAGTCAACGCCTACAATTGAGACATGTGTTGCATTGTGCATAGGTTGATGTCAAATTCAATGCACACAAGAAGGCTGTGCAGTAAAAGACGTGTTCAGAAGGAATGAGGCAGACACTTATGGCAATTTGGGGGCAGAATCTAAAGGGAGACAGTGAGTAGAATGGGGTGTGACTATGGTCGGTGCTGACAGGGACGGGGCTCAGGACAGGAGAAACTGAATGATCATAAGTCAAGAAAGGAATAGTAGCAGGTGATGGGTAAGGGACAGGAAAATGGGCAGTGCAACATAAAGGCGAAGTCTGAGAAGGTGATTAAAGGAGAACAGGGACAGGATTGAAATGGGGGAAGAAGTTCAAAAGAGAACAGGAGGCGCAGTGGTGTAACGAACTGCAAAGTACACAAGGGGGGGCTCCCCTCCCTGACCCATCACCTGGAACTTTTGCTTAGGGGCCCCCGGAGCTCGGGCCCCCCCTGCAACACAGGAGCTGCGGGGGCTTATGTTACAGCACTAAGGAGGCGAGCAGTTCCGGATTACCAATTGGCAAAGTTGGCACCGGCCTATGGGCTCCACTCCTTTTAGGGGCCCCGCGACAACGGATCAAAATAATACTGATTTGATCTTGAAAGAATATTACAATCAAGCTTTCTCAAACATTGTTTCCAAAAGATAGAAAAAAATGTATCAACTCAAAGAAACAATAACTTTACATTAAAGACTCTATAGAGAAAATACTGTATTAATATAATGTACCCATTAACAACTCAAAGTACATAAAATAGAGACATCAGATTCATATAACAGTTTATCTATTAAAAGCTCATCTTCTGGCATCTTGCAAAAATAGCATTGGGTATAGGAGATAATTTGCCTCGGCCCCCTGAAATTTCGACTGCCTAGGGTCCTACACAGAGTTTCATCCGGCACTGAGAAGGGGCATGGAAATTGAGGAGTAAAAGGTTTATCCCTTTTTGAAGAATTGAAGTAAGTGTTGTGGACCCCTCATTTTAGGGATCACGCCGGTGGGTTTCCTTACCCGCTAGAGGTATATGCATTGCCCTGGTCTCTGGAGAGACAAAGAAAACAATGAGGTACTTCCAACTATCTCGTTTTTGGTCTTCTCATGAAAGTGGGTGGGAAACCACTAAACCTGGCTGAGAAACACTTGGTAAGTATAAAAAAGGAAATATGCCCTGACCCCCTGAATCAGCGCACACACACACATCTAAGGGCCTGACTATGATTTTTGCAATCTTTTTTTTTTTTAATTCTGTTTATTACTTTCAAAAAGAGGCAAAATCGCAAATCCGCCACGCAGGGCGAGACACTGTCATAGACAACAGAAAAACAACAAACCAAGTGTGATTGATACTTTGATATATCCACATATAGAAGAGAAAGTGCCCAGTGCTGCTTTTTAACCACAATACAAAAAACACATGTTACAAATGTATATCATTTAGTCATCTGACATGGAGGCACTTAGACTTTTCGCCAACAAATATTGTCGCAATGGTTCCCAAATGTCCTTGGGCTTGGAGGAGGTCGACAGTTCTTCTGTATATAGTTCAAGAGTTTCCCTACAATATATCATATCTTTTAGCCAATGGTCGGCCCGAGGGTCCATGGAGCCCTCCCAGGTCAATGCAACCCACCTCTTTGCTAGTAACAAAGCAATGCACAAGAACTTCCCCAGGACGCCTTTGAATTGAGGTACAAAACCAAGTAGACAAACTGCGGGTGTACATGTCAAGGTTCGATTAGACATAGTCTGTAAACAATTGATGACCTCTGCCGAAAATTTAGCGACACGATCACAATGCCATGCCAAATGTAGAAAATCTGCATCTGATTGGCCACACCGTTTGCAGTTGCTCGTGTCTCGGAGGCCTAGTTTGTGTAGACGGGCCGGTGTGTGAGACATCTGGTGGAAATATTTAAAATTAATTATCCTCAGATTTCCATTGGGGGTTAATCTGCCGCTTAGAGTGCATATGTGTTCCCATTCTGATGAGGTCAATGGAGGATCCAGTGTGCTGTTCCACCTGGTTAAGCTACGGTCCTCCCCCCTCACTACGTCGGCTCGCACTGCCCTGTACCATTTATTTACCAGTTTACGTTTCGAAGGTGCCACCAATAGGAGCTGTAGTGATTGTAGTGGGGGTGACTCTAGTGGAAATGACTCATAGTGTGTTTTGAGGGCCAGTTTCAAACGATGAATAGTGAATTGAAATAGCAATGTCTGGTTGGTGATATATTGGAGATCCACGGATGTGAGGAATCGCCCTACTATAAAAAGATCATGCATGTGCCGTATACCAACCGCTTGCAGAGAGCAAAGTGCACCCGTGTCATGTGCAATGGATAGTGAGGCATGATGTGTAATCGGCAGCGCCGGGGCATAGAGCGGGTGTTTGGCCATCAGTTTACCAATGGTGTGCCAGGTAGTGTCTACTGTGTTGATTTCCGACCAGGGGGTGGCCCTATGAGTATGTGTGAGGATCCCAGGCAGGGGGACTGGATGCGCATCCCCATCCTCTACCGCAACATGTGGTATGAAGGCATGCGGGTTATACCAGTAGTAGGTATATTGCACTTGCGCACAAAAGTAGTACAAATAGAGGTCCGGTGCGCAGATTCCCCTTGGGCATAATCCAGTGTAAGTGTGTGCCAAGCTAACCGCGCTTGCTTGCCATTCCAGATGAGCCAAAGTAAGTGGGTGCGAATTATGCGAAAAAGCTGGGTTGGCAATCGAATTGGGATATTAGTAAAGAGGTACAAAAATCGTTAGAGCACGATAATTTGAATAATAGCTATGCGGTCGGCCATGGAGAGTGGAAGAGAGTACCATCTTTCAACTTGAAGTTCTAGGTCCACACATGCCTTACCATAATGCCTTACCACAATTCTCCCTTACGACAATTTCCGGGTCACGATGCACCCACACACCCAAATATTTCACCGGGTCTGTCGACCAGATCAAGGGATATTCTATCAGTGGAGGCGTAGTAATCGACGTCAGAGGGACAACCACCGATTTATCCGAATTTATAAGGAGGCTAGAAAAAAAGCCAAAGAGGATGTATTCACGGAGGACGGGGGACTGATATCGTTGTGGTTCGCGAATGAAGAGCACCATGTCGTCCGCATAAAGGGATATGCCGATGGGGCAATGATTGAATTTAAGCGCCGATTCCCTGTGGCGTTGACAGATTATACAAGGCAACGGTTCAAGCATGAGGGCGAATAAAAGTGGCGAAAGAGGACATCCCTGTCGAGTGCCTTGATTGATGGAGAATGGTTCGGAGGTGAGACCCCCCACTCGAAATCTCGCCGACGGGTCAGTGTACAGAAGTTGCACCCATCGTAGATAGACGTACGGGAACCCCATTTGCCGCAAGATGTAAAATATATAGCGCCACTCGATAGAGTCAAATGCTTTAGCTGCGTCTAACATGACTGCAGCAGCCGGTAAATCTGGGTTGAGAATGTGAAACATGGCAAAAAGAGTCCTTAAATTGTGTGAGGTGGAACGCTCCGGTATAAAGCCGAATTGATTGGGCAGCACCAAACATGGCATCAATGGTTGGAGCTTGGTGGCTAGTATTTTGGCTAATATTTTAGCGTCAATATTGATTAGCGACAGGGGGCGATAGGAGTCGCATTGTGATGGGGGTTTATTTTATTTTAGCAGGGTAATAATTAGAGCTTGCCGCAGAGATGGTGGCAAAACGCCTGCGTCATGAGCTTCTGAATACATTTCTAATAAGTAGGGCGCTAAAAGATCAGCGTACGCCTTATAAAATTCTGCCGTGAGTCCGTTCGGACCCGGGGCCTTTTTATTGGGCAGGGAACTGATTGCAGCCTTAACATCCATCTCGTCAATGGGTTGGCTGAGGTATTCTTGATGCCCATCCGCCAGTCAGGTGCAAGCAACATCAGAGAGGTAGTCCTCAAGAGCTTCCTCATCCAAGCACCCGCGCGAGGTGTATACCTCCGAATAACAGGACCTGAACTGTTCCACTATTCCTTGCGGTGTGAAGTGTTCATCCCCCTGTGAGTCTACTATTTTAGTGATGTGGTGATACTCAGATCTAAACTTAAACTTGTTGGCCAGGTGATGACCGGGTCGTCCTCCCTCGCCATATGGACGCACAACATGGCGTTTCGATAAATAGCGGGTTTCAGTGTCTGACAGTGCATTGTATTCCATCACCTGAGCTTGAATGCGTGTTAGTGTGGCTGTGCTTGGGTTCATTTTGTGTTGCCGTTCTAGGTCTGCCAGCGTGTCCTTTATTTTTGATAGTTGAACTTGTAAGTCCCTCAGCATGCCCACATTCAGTTCGAAATATTGTGCAATCGTCTTCCGTATGGTATCATTGTAAATAGGATCTAGCAGCGCTTCAGCTCGAAAGTACTACGTGAATGGCCAATGTACAGAGGTGGTGATATTGAGACATATGGGCTGTGGTACGATAGGGTGCGTGGGAGCAGAGCCACATCTAGAACCCAACCGTTGGATTCCTCGTTAAGAAGCCAGTAATCCAGCCGGGACCAGCTATTGTATGCAGGTGTGATGTGTGTGCCTCTCCTAACGTCTTCATTGAGCACACGCCAAGCATCCACCAACCCCATTTACAACATGGCATCACGTATACATTTCAATACTTTTATGGTGCGTGCACCCTACGGATTTGACTTGTCTCTCGCCGGATCTAGGTGTGTATAAAGTCACTTCTCCATAATATGGAAGCCTCCGGCCAGGCGCGCAAGTCATTAAGCATGTGACGATAGACCTGCGGTTCGTCCAGTATGGGGCCATAAATGTTGATGACAGTGACCATCGACATCTCTAGTTTTCCATGGACCATGACACAGTGCCCCTCATTGTCAGTGTATGTTTTGAGTGGTGTAAACTGTAGCCCTTTTTTTTAACAGAATAAGGACCCCCTGGCATAAGAAGAGTATGAAGACTCCACCTTGTGATCAGACTATTTGACAGCAATACGTGCCTCCGAGGACTTAGTGAGATGCGTCTCCTGTAGGAGAGCAATCTGAACTGTGTGTCTGTTGAGATAGACCAGCACTTGGCGGATTGTCTTAGGAGTGTTAAGCCCTCTGACGTTCCATGTCAGGCAAGTATATCTATCTAATTTTAGGCAACATACAAGTGTGGAGCTGAAACGAGTATTGAGTCAAAGTGCATAAGACAATTTCAGTGTATATGCAATGTGGCCAGTGTGGAGGTACAATCACAAAAAACAATACACCATTAAAAACAGTGATACCCCCCACCCCCACCCACTTCAGCAGCCCAACTTTGCCAAAGCCATAATCCCAAGGCACAATAAGTCTCAACATAGAGAACAGATACAACAATCGGGGTGGGGTATACCCATTGGGGGACACTGTGGCACAACAACTCCCAGATGAACCAGGGAGGTGGCCGCCTCGTACAGTAGCACATCCCTTAAAGTAACCATGTGGCATCAGCAATGGCCTTTCAGCAATATAACTGCATCCAAACCAACGATATTGCACATGACATACGTCAGCAGCAATAACTACGCACACAGGAGCATCCAGGCGCATGCTAGCGCTGTACATGTGCAGTATTAACAAGACCCACATAACAGTGAGGTAACCCAGAGTAACAGGAGAGTAATCAACAACATGGCGTGAGCTCCCCAGACAGTCAACGAGCACCAAGATGCCTAATGGAACACAGAATATACAGCATGCACCCCACCTGATCTAGCCTAGGTGAAACCCACCCAAAAGTATAACTGGCATCAACTACAGTCTTCAGCATCTGATAAATCAGGAGGCGCTCACTTCTGTCGACACATAGATTTGGCAAATTCCATGGCCCGTTTCGGGCTGCTGAAAATCCGGGCCTTGTCGTCCACGCCTATACGGAGGCGAGCCGGGTACAGCATAGCATATTGGATGTGTTCATTCACCAGTAGCTTTTTCACATTTTGAAATTCTTTACGTGCTGCTTGAACGGTGACCGTAAAGTCTGGATAAAAAGATAAGGTGTTTCCCTGGTATGAGATGGAATCTTTTTGGCAAGAGATGCGTAGGATTGCGTCACGGTCTCTGTAATTGAGCAGGTGGGCAATGATCGGCCTGGGCGGGGTTCCTGGAGGTGGACGAGAAGCCAGGGACCAATGAGCCCTCTCCACCACGAGCAGATCAGATAAAGTATCAGTGCCACAGATTTCGGGGAACATTTATTCTACGTAGGTTTCCAATTTGCCCACGTTTGTGGATTCTGGCAGCCCTAGTATGCGCACATTGTTGCGCCGTGAGCACGCTTCAAGATCATCATTTTTTGCTTGGATGACAGCCAGAACTTTTTCTATGTCCAACACCTTCGAGGTGTCCTGATGTAGCCCATCTTCACTATTGGAGATACGTTGCTCAGCTTCACCAATACAAGCGGCGTGTTTGTCTAATTTAGCAAGGATAGTGTCCATTCGACCATTGAGGGCCTCTATTTTGCCATCGATAGAGTGTAAACTAGCCTGAATGGCTGCTAGGGTTTTTTCAAGTGCCGTTGGCGGCGCACCAGCAGCGTCAAGCTCCGAGTCAGAAGCTGCAGTCTGAGGCTGCCTGCCAGATTTTCGTAGGTCAAATGTAAGGCGCGGCTGTTTTTTATCTGGCTTACCCATGCTGTATGGTCGAGCCCTGCTGTGAACACGCGTCAGGAAAAGGGGCAGCGTGGAGTCTGCAGACACCAGGGATCCGGATCAACTTTAGTGGAGTACACAAGTATGGGCAGTTCTCGCGGGCTAGTGCTGCGGTTTTCACGATTGTGCGCTACCTGTCTGGATTGAATGACCCAGCAGCAGTCCAGCAAGTGCACCTGGTCATCGCCAGAGCCACCAGCATGCGCAGGGGTGAAATCCACACAATCGCCAATCAGGGCTATCAGCAGCTTGAAGCAATGTAAGGCGCCGCCGCCAGTACCGGCTGATATGATGTGAGAAAGGGCCCAGCACCCGGCCCAGACACACAGATCAGCACTTCACCGGCACGCAGGCGCGAGTAGCAGTTATGGGGAGCCAGATTACCCACTGCACACCAAGCTCTCTTAGGACCTGGGTGTGCACGTCAGGAGTGGACCACAACACCAAGATTGCACTACGACCAGATCAGACTGCAGGCGGGTCAGGGCTCACATCGTCATCAGTGGGACCGAAGAGACCGGGCCAGCGAGTGCTCTCTGGCCGGTCGGCATGCGCAGTCTGCAGGGCTCGCAGCGTGTCTCACCTCAGCAGATGCCACATGAGCCGCACAACCGCAGCCGTTATTAGGGATGACAAGTAAGTGGCCAGGCACTGCCACTCACCCGCAAAGGAGGCCCAGCCGGCTGCCTCGGTCATTCATTTCGGAGGGGCGGGCCTGGTACTCTTCACCCGATCAGGCCGCGGGCAGAGGCCACAAGCACCATCCAGGCCGCCGCTCACTCCAGTGCCTGCCGCTCACAAAGGCGAGGAAAGCGCCACAGCACACAGGTCACTCTCACCGCTTTAGCTGCGTGGGGTCCAGCGCTGTGTCCGCTCTGGGCAGGGCAGTATTCAAGTCACCTTCAGCTCACCGTCCCCAGCAACGCCATTCACATCGCCGCCATGTTGCTCCGGAGCCCACGTTACGGTGACACCTCGGGGGCTAACAGAGAGATCCTGAGCTCTCCAGAGCCAGCAGTCAGCACCAATGCATTGCTCACAGATGATATTCATGCAGTTGTGCAAAATGGAGCTCGGATGGCAATCAGGGCTCAGGATAATTACAGGATTGTGAAGACGGCCGGCGGAGCTGCACTACAGTGCGACCATCTTGCCGCGCTCCCGCTAGCGCCCCATGATTTTTGCAATCTTACCACCATACCGCCACGATGGCGGACCCAAGTGCACCGCCGAGTCGGCAGGCAAGAATGTTCCCACTGGCTCAGCGGCGGTGTTTCTGACGGCGGGGAAAATTTTTCCATATGTATGTATATTTTGACTACACAAGTGTTAATTTTACTGTTATGCATGACACATATGTAAAAATACCTAGTACGTCTGATTTTTCATTGCTGGGGTCTGGATCCTATGTGTCCAGTTCAGTCAATGGGTGTCAAGTGCGAAACGGACTTGCCTGGATTTCGACGCTGACAGGTTAATTTTCTTCATGCTCAAGTTGCTGCTGTGTAGGGGGGTCCTGGAGGAAAGGATCCACGTGGAGGACTGAAGAGAAAGAAAAGAAATGGGTGAGTTTGCCCCCATCTCCTTCGTTTCTGCCGACTCGAAGCAGGCTGTCTTACCACAACGGTCGGCTTGATGGAAAGACACCCCATAATCTAGACAGCGGTAATCTTTTCTGTACTACCTTCTCACCGCGGCTTTCCCCTTCCTGCCGTAGCGGTGGTATGTGGATGGCTGGTGACATCACTGGTATTCCAGAAGTCTTCCCTCCCGCAACCCGCCAACATTGTAATTCTGTGTGCGGACCACCAGCTAGCTGGGCATTGAATCTGACACCGCCGTGAAGGCGGGGACATCACCTCCAAACTCATAATTAGGCCCTTAGTATTTTATAATAATTAAGGGCTTATAAGAATGTTGGTTGTAGTTGCCTCTGACAGACACTGTCTCGATCTTGATCTCGGTTCCGACCGCCTGATTACGAAGCGACCGAACACTTTTCGGTCGGATTCCCACTGTTCTCCATGGAAACTTGTGCTATGGTCATAAACTGGCCATAGCACAGGCTCCTATGGAGAAATGGGGGTGTGCATAAAACCCTGAAGCCTGTGGCAGGCACCCTATAGTGATTGCCACAGAGTGCAGGGTTTTACAGGGGGATTCCACAAACCTGTGGAAAACATTTTTGAACAGTGATAGGGCACTTCATGTGAAACAGGAGTGTTTTATAAGGGATAGTAGTGTGGGACATGTAGACAGGCAGAGGGACTCAAAATATTGTCGATAGATATGCTTTGGTGTAGTTAAACTTATGTTTAGTGACATTGCCAATTTGCATTATATCTTAAAAAATTGTTTTAAAAGTTGTGGTTACCTTTGATTGTGCAGGGGATTGTGCAGTTGCCCCCTTCCACTCCCCAGCGTTAAACAGACTTGAAGGGTTTGTAGTAGCAGGGACACAGTGTTTTAGTGGGTTGTGTGGTGTTGTTAGCAGGGTTTGTCAAAGTATACTCTATTTCTACCCGTGCAGGTCTGGGGACTAAACCATCATGTTTCCACCAGCCGTGGAAACCTAACTCTAAGTACAGGTGACTGTGAATTGCCTTTCCGTCATTCTGTCCGCCTTTTTTTGGGTGTTTCAATGTCAACGGAGTGAGTAAAATGTAGTGGAGGTGGCGGACCGATGATGGAATTTTGTCTGTCAAATTGTCTAATTCTAAATAGGATGGACAGAATTCCTGGAGGGAGGATGGTAGAAACAACAGCTTTTGACATTTTGACCATGTCTGCCAAACTCTAAATCAGGCCCTATTTCCTGTTATTTGTATCGGATAGGTTGACTTCATGTTTAATTTTATTAATAAATGTAGACCATTGCAAAACATCATATGCATTGTATTTGTAATAAAAATCAAAGGTATTATACAAAGTCTGGGGGGAAAAGGATCACAATCATCTTCAATGTACCTGTAATTTGGTTACCCATAGCCAATCACAACTATCTTCATAACTGAAAGCAGTGAGAATCAGATGAATAATGACTCCTGCCCACAGAGAAACAAAAAGAAGGGCCACAAGGCCAACTTCTTCTTCCCCTCTCTATTTTGTCTCCAGGTCCTGCCTATGGAAATAAACAAGATATTCTCCTGGAGCAAGGCTCCACAGATTCTAACTGTTTGATGTCAAATAAATACCATTCAATTCTGATTTCAAGGATAAGAACAAGTCTTGCTCTACCCAGCATGCCCGCTAAGGAGGTAAACATTGCTCCAAATATGTTGGTTGGAATTATAAAGTTTTAGGGTGCACTGACACTGACTGAAAACGTGCTGCAACTGTCAAGGATTTCAAGTTTAGGCTGGGAAATAAATTCAGGTTATTGAAGATCCTAGGCGTATGTCTCTGCAGTGGTGCATGTGAAAAGAGCTATGCGGTGCTCATCTGGTCAAGTGAAGGTCCAAAGTGGTCATTTAGAGTTTGCAGCGGAAGGACACATCACAAAGTGGCACTTAGCAGACTCATTTCATTTAGAGGTGGGGAGCCAGTGAGGGTTTCAACAGCCAGTGGCGTAACAACAGTCCCAGAGCTCCGAGGGCCCCCCTGAGGCACTGTGTACGGGTGGCAGCTGAGAGCTCCTGACTGCATCCGGAGGTTGGTGAACCCCCTCCATGCACCCTGCAGGGGAGGGCCCCCTCGAGTTTCGTTATGCCACTGTCAACAGCAGAAACTAATCATTAACCAGTAGCCCATCAACGTCAAGGCCATAGGCTTCTCAGCAAGAAGAGGCCCACCCTATTTACAGAGGTCTCCCCAACACTGAGGTGCCGATCACGATCCGGTAAAAACCGGGTACGAACTGTCGGACGGAGCATATTCTCCGTCCGACGCGTACCCGGTCTTAAAAATATACAAACATGGAATTACGATTCGCACGGAAACACCATTTCCGTACGAATCGTACAAAAGCCCGACCGACGAAAATAAACATACAAATGTGATCCGGGAAAGCGCCGACGTGACGTCGGGACGCACGCAGCCTGCCATTCACGAACCAGGAATCACGATTCGCACCGACGTCATCCCGCACGGTGAATATTTTCCGGCAGCCAAAAACTGCCAAGAAATCAGGACGAAGCGAACAAGGAGTACCTGTACGCGACGGACAGACATGGACCCGAACCTACGTGTCATCCCGGCCCTCATAGCAGTCGACCTCCTCCACAGGTTACGACGCAGATGCCGCAGAAGGTCAGAACAACAAAGGGAGGGGGGAAAGGGGGGGGGGCAGGACCAGGGGCAGGCCACAAAACCCCCACCAAAGTCACACAGCACACATGCCCTGGACATACCTGACCCCCAGGCCCTGGTCACTACGAGGGGGTGGGGGCGTGTCCAGCAAAGCCAGCGTCCGCCACAACGGAAGTGCTTGACGACGCGAACCGGCAACACAACAATACAGATACGTCCCGTACCCACGCCTTAAGAGCGTGGGTACGAGTCGTACCACGCCCACACCTACGTCATCCCAACATTGGCGGGACGGATGTACCCACGTGTCAAAGGCCTGGGTACGGCCTGCACAAGCATCACATAGCGTGGGGACGCATATGTACGGACCGTACCCCCACCCCCTTATGCATGGAGCGTACCCCCAACCGCAACAGTGTAAGTACGACCCGTACCCCCACCCCAACAGTGTATGTACGACCCGTACCCTCACCCGCGTACGTATGGAGCGTACCCCCACCCCAACAGTGTATGTACGACCCGTACCCTCACCCGCGTACGTATGGAGCGTACCCCCACCCCAACAGTGTAAGTACGACCCGTACCTTCACCCGCGGACGTATGGAGCGTACCCCCACCCCAACAGTGTAAGTACGACCCGTACCCTCACCCGCGTACGTATGGAGCGTACCCCCACCCCAACAGTGTAAGTACGACCCGTACCCTCACCTGCGGACGTATGGAGTGTACCCCCACCCCAACAGTGTAAGTACGTACCCTACCCCCACCCCAACCGTGTATGTACGGCCCATACCCACACCCGCGTATGTATGGAGCGTACCCCCACCCCAACAGTGTAAGTACGACCCATACCCTCACCCGCGTACGTATGGAGCGTACCCCCACCCCAACAGTGTAAGTACGACCCGTACCCTCACCCGCGGACATATGGAGTGTACCCCCACCCCAACAGTGTAAGTACGACCCGTACCCTCACCCGCGTATGTATGGAGCGTACCCCCACCCCAACAGTGTATGTACGGACCCTACCCCCACCTCGTATGCATGGAGCGAACCCACACCCGTGTATGTTCTAAGCGTACATATCCTGAAATAGGAGGGGTGGGTGCAGAGTCCTCCCAGCAGTGCCCAGAGACAGGAGGGGTGGGTGCAGAGTCCTCCCAGCAGTGCCCAGACACAGGAAGGGTGGGTGCAGAGTCCCCCCAGCAGTGCCCAGACACAGGAGGAGTGTGTGCCTATCACTCCCAGCAGTGCCCAGAGACAGGAGGGGTGGGTGCAGAGTCCTCCCAGCAGTGCCCAGACACAGGAGGGGTGGGTGCAGAGTCCTCCCAGCAGTGCCCAGACACAGGAGGGGTGGGTGCAGAGTCCTCCCAGCAGTGCCCAGACACAGGAGGGGTGGGTGCAGAGTCCTCCCAGCAGTGCCCAGACACAGGAGGGGTGTGTGCCTATCACTCCCAGCAGTGCCCAGAGACAGGAGGGGTGGGTGCCTATCACTCCCAGCAGTGCCCAGACACAGGAGGGGTGGGTGCAGAGTCCTCCCAGCAGTGCCCAGAGACAGGAGGGGTGGGTGCAGAGTCCTCCCAGCAGTGCCCAGACACAGGAGGGGTGTGTGCCTATCACTCCCAGCAGTGCCCAGAGACAGGAGGGGTGGGTGCCGAGTCCTCCCAGCAGTGCCCAGACACAGGAGGGGTGTGTGCAGAGTCCTCCCAGCAGTGCCCAGACACAGGAGGGGTGGGTGCAGAGTCCTCCCAGCAGTGCCCAGACACAGGAGGGGTGGGTGCAGAGTCCTCCCAGCAGTGCCCAGACACAGAGGGGTGTGTGCCTATCACTCCCAGAAGTGCCCAGAGACAGGAGGGGTGGGTGCAGAGTCCTCCCAGCAGTGCCCAGACACAGGAGGGGTGGGTGCAGAGTCCTCCCAGCAGTGCCCAGACACAGGAGGGGTGGGTGCCTAACACTCCCAGCAGTGCCCAGACACAGGAGGGGTGTGTGCAGAGTCCTCCCAGCAGTGCCCAGACACAGGAGGGGTGGGTGCAGAGTCCTCCCAGCAGTGCCCAGACACAGGAGGGGTGGGTGCAGAGTCCTCCCAGCAGTGCCCAGACACAGGAGGGGTGTGTGCCTATCACTCCCAGCAGTGCCCAGAGACAGGAGGGGTGGGTGCAGAGTCCTCCCAGCAGTGCCCAGACACAGGAGGGGTGGATGCAGAGTCCTCCCAGCAGTGCCCAGACACAGGAGGGGTGTGTGCAGAGTCCGCCCAGCAGTGCCCAGAGACAGGAGGGGTGGGTGCAGAGTCCTCCCAGCAGTGCCCAGACACAGGAGGGGTGTGTGCAGAGTTCTCCCAGCAGTGCCCAGACACAGGAGGGGTGTGTGCAGAGTCCTCCCAG
The DNA here is from genome assembly GCF_964204655.1 of Triturus cristatus. NCBI lineage: Eukaryota > Metazoa > Chordata > Amphibia > Caudata > Salamandridae > Triturus > Triturus cristatus. The sequence continues at coordinate 632,022,084 of NC_140589.1, read as the reverse complement.
CAGTGCCCAGAGACAGGAGGGGTGGGTGCAGAGTCCTCCCAGCAGTGCCCAGACACAGGAGGGGTGTGTGCCTATCACTCCCAGCAGTGCCCAGAGAAAGGAGGGGTGGGTGCAGAGTCCTCCCAGCAGTGCCCAGACACAGGAGGGGTGTGTGCAGAGTCCTCCCAGCAGTGCCCAGACACAGGAGGGGTGTGTGCAGAGTCCTCCCAGCAGTTCCCAGACACAGGAGGGGTGGGTGCAGAGGCCCCCAGCAGTGCCCATGGAAAAAAAAAGGGTGGAGTACCCACAGATCCAATTGCCACAATTGTCAGTCAGGTGCACAAAGACCCTGCAGTACATGTAACACATGTGTGCGAGGCTGGGAGTACACACATGCCTACAGCCTAAAAGGGAACATGTCCACATGAAGTCATGTCAACAGACTACATACACAAGTACAGTGATCACCAAGGATGCCACGAATGATGCAGGTGGAGACATCGCTCTGCATGCATGGCCAAGGTTGAAGGGGTTCGTCACACACCCAGCTAATGTACACACAGCTCAGCGCTAAATATTGGGAACACCCTGCAGGGAAGATGTCAGGGTACACAGAGGAAGGAACACACCTTGGGACAATTTCACCATGCAGGAACTGCTTACATGAACAGAGAAACCTAGCTAACACCTTGTGATGGCACACAGATACCAGGGTACCCCCTATGACCAGCACACTACTACATTTCCCACACACCCAACACATGATCACCACCCAAAATCATGTAGCAGCCCCACCAACAGCATTACCACAAAAGCAGTAGTGTTCTAAGGAAAAAAAGGCTTTATTCAGCATTTCCAAATAAAGTGTGTGTGGATAAAGTTCAATATTTACAAAGCCCATAGGGCAGTCCATGAGTCACAGCTGGATGGGGGACACAGTGGGACGTGTGTCCCCTAGCTTGCCTGCACAGTCAGACCCCTTCGTCTTCCACAGCGGGGAGGGCATCATGTGGGGGGGAAGGACCAGGCACCGCAGGGACATGAGGGCGAAGGGTAGGCGTCGTGGGTGCAGCGATGGAGGACTCCACCACAGGGGGTGGGGCAGCGCCAAAGGCGGAGGCCAGGATGTCGCTGCACACCTTAGCAAGGTCCTCCCGCGTCTCCCCTGCACCCAAAGGAACCACAGGCCCCAAGGAGGGGGGCGGTCAGAGGGATGGGTCGCAGCGCCACTGGGGGAGGGTGTGGACAGGGGGGGGACTCAACCACCCTGACCGGGGACTCCCTTGACCGCTTGAGGGGTGGTGTCACAGTGGGGCTCAGGGACAGAGCGGCCATGAAGGAGTCCTTGCCGGATATGTGGCCAGGAGAGCTGAGGGGAGGGGATTTGGAGGGAGTGGATTTGGTGGAATGCGGACTCCCACTCTGGCTGTGTGACTTACGTTTGCCCCCCGACCCAGTGGGTGTGCCTACTTCACCCTGTGTGTGCGTGCCAGGAGGTGTGCGTATGACCTTCCCTGCTGGTGTGGTGCCTGTGTCTGTTGTGGTGGGTGCATGCTGACGTCTGGGTGTACGTGGGACAGGCATGGGAGTGGAAAGTGTGGATGGGTCAGGGGTAGGGGGTTGGACGTAGCGCTGCAGGAGACCCACTGCTGCAGTCAGTGTCGAGTCAATGGACCTCAGCAAGTTGCGTTGGTCAGCCTGCGATGAAAAAATGCCCTCCAAGTATGCCTTCATGTTGTTCAGCACTTGCCTGTGGCCACGGAGTACATTAAGCATCGCAGCCTGACCAACCTGCAACTGCCGCTGGATGTCCACAGACTCGGCATTGGCGGTAGCAGTGGAGACAGGGGCAGGGGGTGCGGTGCCTGGCAGGAAGGAGACATGTGGTGACCGGGCACGCTGGGAAGGGACACGAGCAAGTGGGAGGCGGCTGGTGGCAATGGAGGGGGCGGCGTGAGATGTTGTGCCGCTGTCAGCTGCTGGTACAGCCTCCGCCCACTCGGAGAGATCATCCTCGGACCCGTCAGCTTCATATTCTGTCGTGCCAGTGGACAGGTCCTCGGCCTCACTCTCCTCCGCCTCAGTTCCACTCAATGTGGCAGCCACGATGTCAACGCTGGCACTGGTGCTCGGTCCCTCCGCTCCGTCAGTGCTCATGTCTCCCTCCGTGTCCCCTGACGATGCTGTGGGCAAGGTGAAGAGACAGCAATTAATCACACACCTGTATACATATGTCACATGAGTCCAATCTACATAGGTTACAGTGCATAGCCTGAAAAGAAAGATCAGTAACATCTACAAAACAAGGTACAGATGTAGGGCATGCAACACACAGTTGGTTGACCCACCATGCCACTGAAAATCCATGGAGAGCATGACACAATAGCAAATGACATGAAATGGAGTTTGACATAGGAGCCAGGCCCTGGGGACAATCCAGCACTGAATCTGCACCACACAGCGTTCCCGAAAATAGGGATGAGCAGGGACCATATCCATGAACTTGAGGCACATGCTGCATAGGTAATACTGAAAACATGCCCACCATGACTGGCTCACTGCACCTTGAGTGTATGTCCAGACAAACATCACATACTGGCCAGACCTAGAAAGGAGAATTCTGGTTTTGACATGTAGGCTTTGCCCGCACCAACCACCCCCTACATGAGACAATTTGTTGAGACACAGGTGGCACTTACATCTCTTAGTCTGGGTGAAATACACAGGGGCTGCATAAATGCAAGATTGGACGCCAAATACCCAAGGTGCGCCTGTCCAAATAATCATGTACAAATGGCCATCATCAGATGATTGTAACAAGACACACAGGCACTGGCCACCGTGAGTATGAACAAGGAAAATCAGGTCAGGCTGTACAGTGGACACTTGTACTACATTTTACGTCAATATACATGGTGCCAGGGGACAATGGCACAGAGCACAACCTATGCTGTAGACACTGAGAGTGTCCACGTTTTGTGATGACACACATGACACCTATGAAAATATGCCCCAGGGGATAGTAGTGGCCACACGACTCCATTTTCCTGAATGGGAATGACTGCAACACACGCCACCATCCCTGCACTATGCGTATCGCACACTCATGCACATCATGTCACAGGCCACAACATAGGACATGCGTGCTGTGAGGCATGACACTTGAGAGACTAACTCCCATGTCTGGACTCAGCATCAGTGCCAACTGACATGGAACCCACATGTACTGAACTGGACAGGGCACAGGCAAGGTCCCAAAACCTGTTACACACCACCCCCACACATGATGCTACAGGCATAGTTCACGTGGAGAAAGCGCCAGCCTACATTACCTTGTGAAGGAGTGACTACACACAGACCAGGGAACACATTGCAAGGAGGGGAAGGGAGGCAGGAGAACACCGCTATACTGTGGGTAACTGGATCTGCACAGCACATTTAAACCCTGGCAGTGTATCCATGCAACGGTGCACTTACAAATGCTGGTGACACACAACAAACACACATGTACCTACCCCCTTCCTGCTGCTGCTTCTCCTGTAAGCGCCTCTCCAAGTCTGGAAATACCACCGCCAGCACACGCTTGTGGATGTGGGTCAGACGGCGGCGCCCGCAGTTCTTATGGGTCTCAGGTGAGTCCCCCAGCAGGACCCGTGCGCTCCTCCGCGTCCAGCAAAGGATATCCTGCCAGCGTTTCCTCACCTGGGCCAGGCGCCGCTTGCGACCATCCGCACTCCTCACGGCACTGACGGCGGTCAACCATATCTGCTTCTTGGCAGAGGCGCCTACCTGTGAGGATGAACAAGTGACACTACATCAATACACCAGGCACATGTCACAGAGAGACATATTAGAACAAATTTGCTGTTTACAACAAGGCATAGTATGCATCCAACGCATTGCACCTTTGTCATAGGGACATGATCCTCTGGGGAAGGGCAAAAGCAGTACGTGCCATTAAAAGTACACAGGTGGGATGAGGGCAACGACACAATCAATGATCCAGGCTAACACTGTGCATCAGAAGGTACACCAGGATAATGTGCAGCACCTCTAAGCAGTCACATGCCACAGGCCACTGACGCTACCGCAGCAGAGTACACAGACACACACAGGCACAGGACATTCACCTGCCATTGCCAAATGCAGCGACAAACCTCACTCTGCACATGTGCCACTAGACGGGGGGGGCTCACAGGTGTGGGGCTGGCCCTGCACATCAGACACACAGCACTGCTCCCTGCTCACATCACATGGGCAGGGTATATCCATCCCTCATGCAGCCCGGGTGCCACACTCCACATATGCACCCACCCACATGACAGGGGACTTACACACACACCGATGTCCAGGGTACGAACACATCATGTGGACACTCTCAGCACAGGTACACAGAACTAACACACATCTGTGGGTACAGTCACCTGTCACACTGGGCTGACCACATAATAAAATGAGGACTGCAGAGGCTACATTCCCAGGAGGACAAGACAGGCAGAATGTGGCATGCACCATGCAGTGATTGTCACAGTAAACACAATGCAAGTGAGGACGGCAGACATGCACCACAGCATGCACTGGCTGGGAGACATCAGGCATTCCCCCCCTGGGACCCCCTCTACAGTACATAGCATGTGTGTCACACCTGGACACAATGCCAGAAGTCACAGTCACAAACAAGGGACACAGTCTGTGCTAGTAGACTCTGCACTCACCTGATACCCTGGTCGCCCATACAGCAGGGGGTACTGTGGGAGGATCTTATCCAGCAAAGCCAGGTTCTCCTCCAGGGTGAAAGGCTGTGACCTCTCCACAGACCTTGACATGGTTCCAGGGAATCAGTAGCAGCAGCTGGGTCGTAGAATCCAAAGATGTGCAGGCAAGTGCTCCCTCATGGGACCTGGCTGCCTTATATCTGCCTTGCTGGCCTGTTTCATGCACAGGAGTACAGAGTGATTGGTCACTCACATTTGCATCCTATGTTTCCTCCAATCCCTTCAAACCTAGCACAGTCAGTGGGTTCTTATTGTGTTTTTTTCTTGAGCATGATGTCAACTCCAGAACCACATTGCAACAAAGTAGATTCATTCAAACTGACTACTGCTGTGCACCTGCTGAAAAAAATTCAAACTTTAAACTTGGTCTCCATGACAACCAGCATGCATGTAGGCCTTTATACTTGTCCCTCATGTGTCCCCTATGTAATTTTGAGTTTCACACACAGGTATGGTGCGTACCGGGGCCCTAGGGCACCCCAAATGCATAGCAACGGCCCGTACAGGCGTGTGTACGGTCCGTATCACTATGGGTGTGCTCGCGTATGCGTACCCATAGTGATAGTGAGCGTACGCACGCGTGTACGGTCCGTACCACTATGAGTACGCATACGCGAGAACACCCATAGTGATAGTGAGCGTACGCACGCGTGTACGGTCCGTATCACTATGGGTGTTCTCGTGAATGCGTACTCATGGTGATAGTGAGCGTACAGGCGTGTGTACGGTCCGTCTCAATATGGGTGTTCTCGCATATGCGTACTCATAGTGATAGTGAGCGTACAGGCGTGTGTACGGTCCGTCTCACTATGGGTGTTCTCGCGTATGCGTACTCATAGTGATAGTGAGCGTACAGGCGTGTGTACGGTCCGTCTCACTATGGGTGTTCTCGCGTATGCGTACTCATAGTGGTACAGACCGTACACACGCCTGTACGCTCACTATCACTATGAGTATGCATACGCGAGAACACCCATAGTGATAGTGAGCGTACAGGCGTGTGTACGGTCCGTACCACTATGAGTACGCATACGCGAGAACACCCATAGTGATAGTGAGCGTACAGGCGTGTGTACGGTCCGTACCACTATGAGTACGCATACGCGAGTACACCCATAGTGATAGTGAGCGTACACACGCCTGTACGCTCACTATCACTATGGGTGTTCTCGCGTATGCGTACTCATAGTGGTATGGACAGTACACACGCCTGTACGCTCACTATCACTATGGGTGTTCTCGCGTATGCGTACTCATAGTGGTACGGACCGTACACACGCCTGTACGCTCACCATCACTATGGGTACACATATGGCAGCACTCCCATAGTGATAGGGAACGTACACAGGCCCTCTGAGCGAAAGTACGGTGCCTTTCACACATCACAGTGGTGACAGGCAGCACACAGGAAGGAATAGCGCTGACTTACTTGTCCATGGATGGACATCGAGGCATTGTCTGGGCAGTACTACATGTGTGGGGCACAGGTGTGAAAGGCTGTGATGTGGCACATTACTCCTGAGTGGAGAAGGCACCAGATGTATGATGAGATGTGTACAGATGTTATGTGTGATGGTGCAATGTGTGCCAGGCATGCCCTTAACTCCTTTGACATGTGTGCATGTCGTACTGCACACTTGGGATGAGCGTCACTGGCATGGCACAGTCAACAACACACGCAAGTGTCCCCTGATGCCCGCTACTGGGGTTACCACACCAGAAATGTGACTACCCACGGTGCACGATGTGACTATGTCATGTATGTGTGGGGGGTGGCCATTTGCTTGATGTTGGAGCTCCCTCAAAAGCATCAGCTGTTGCAGCAACCAACATGTCTCTGTGTGTAGAAGGACATGGCACACTGTTACGCACACCAGGCCACATGTGGTATCGGATGTGAGGTGCGTATGTATGCATGGGACATGGAGTAGCGTAACAAGGACATGTCTGCATCCTCTCTATGAATGTGTGGTGAGTCATGACATGTACACCTTATTGGCAAGGTGTGTGGGCTGTCCTAGTGTAATGTCATGTGACCTGTGGCTCCAGTGTTCCGCTACCAGTCTCTGCAATCGACATCCTACTTCTGCTGATGTGTTGATGTATGTCACTCCTGTGTTGCGTCTGGCTGTTCACTTACACTGGGACACAGCTAATCCCATGCCATGGCATGTGGAGGTTCACAATCTCCGTGTGTAGCTGGGTCTTGGTAGGAGTGTCACCTGGCAGCCATACGTTTCCAGGGCATGTGGCACATACCTCACTCCGTATGTCGCATATGTGTATTGACAGATTAACTTGTGCTCAGCACCCAAAAATTGTTGTAGTAGTGCACTCACTCTTCCTTGTCACTTCCAAATTACTGCAGAGCGCCGCCTCTTCCCCGAGCAATTCCGTACTTGGCTGACATGCGGGAGAATGACTGTATCCGGTGCTACCGCTTCCCCCAACCGTTGATTCTGGAGTTGACGGCGAGGCTGGCACCACACCTGCAACCGCTGCACAGGTATCCTACGGCACTGACACCCAAGCTGAAGGTAATGGCAGCCCTACATTTTCTTGCCACGGGTACCTTTCAAAATACCATTGCTCATGTTGGTGGCATGTCCCAGAGCATGTTCTGCCGTGTGCTGCATGATTTCTTAGAGGCCATGTTGCTTCACCTGGATGAGTTAATCCATTTCCCAACCCCTGAAATGTTGACTGGTGTCAAGCGTGGATTCTATGCCCTGGGTGGGATGCCCCATGTCATTGGGTCCATAGATGGGACACATGTGGCTTTGGTACCACCACAGGCACAGGAGGTAGCGTACAGGAATCGCAAGCACTACCACTCCATCAATGCCCTTGTGGTGTGTCTGTCCAACATGGTGATTTCACATGTCTGTGCTCGTTTTCCAGGATCAGGACACGATGCCTAAATCATGAGGCGTAGCAGGGTGCCTGAAATGATGACGCAGCTGCGCTACGAACGAGCATGTGTTGTTGGTGGGTACACTCTGTCTGTCCTGTATTTTGCGTAGACTTCCAGCACGACCGCTTCTCCTGTCCTACTTATGTCCATGTGCTTTCCATGTAGGGGACGCTGGCTATCCCAACATGCCATGGCTGATCACACCTCTCCGCAACCCCATCACGCCGGCCCAGCTCCGCTACAACACCGCCCATGGCCGGACAAGGCGAGTGATAGAGAGGACATTTGGCCTCCTGAAGAGCCGATTCCGATGCCTCCACAAGACCGGCGGCGCCCTCCCATATGCCCCGGCGAAGGTCTGCAAAATCTTCATGGTCTGCTGCATGCTGCACAACATGGCAGTTGAGAAAGCTGTGCCACTCATCCTGGATCAAGATGATCAGGACCATCCACCCGTGGAGGACAAAGGTCTTGGCAATGGGGCTAGTGATGTGGAGGATGTGGTTCCGCAAGAGGACATCCAGACTCGGCTCATACGCGACTTCTTTGCTTAGTGGTGAGTACCAGTGTCTGTGTGTGCACGCATTGGTCCCCGTGTGGCATGTGTTGCGATGTGTGTGTCCATCTGCATGTATGGCACGTGAGTCAGAGGTGTGTGTGGATGTGTCACTGGAGTGATGGTGCCAGTGATGTGTATTTCCCCAGTCATAATTGTGACCTAGCATGTTGTCATCCTTACATGTGTTGAGTACATGCACATGCAAGTGGCTGTGCTTTTTGTGGCTGACTTCTTGTGTGTCTCTCTTCCCCAGGTACTTGCGCATGCCGTCTGATGCTTGCATTGTTGTGGGACTGCTATTCCTCATGGACACGTCATCGTGTGCTGACTCAGCGTTACACGCACGGACAAGTTTGGAAGTCTCCTTAGGGTAAGGGATGCATCAGGGGTGTATTGGGTGTGGCAGTTGTTTACGATGTATGCACACTGCCCCTGTCGATGTTTGGTTCCTCTGAAGACATGTCGCATCACCATGGTACACATGACATGCAGCTGGATACACCTGAATAGATGGTCAGACTTGTTGACAGTCATCAGTGATGGGATTGTGGAATGTGATGATGGCATCAATGCGTGTTACACTGCCCTCGGACACATACAGTTTGCATTGGCTTGACATGGTGTGGGACTTCCACATCAGCGGATCAATGGTGTATGGCAGTCTCTCCGTGAGCAGCAGGGGGTGTTTAGCTGTTAGCCAACACTTGTGTGCCAGTTCCATGGCTATCACGCATTTGTGCTGCAGAAGGGGGGTTCCAGTGTTGGACCCACATGTTACTCCACATGACCCGTTCATGTGTACTCCGAGTTGCCTCTGCAATCCCGAATACATGACTAATAAAGGTGTCCCTATGCCTCCAAGGTGCCTCTTCTCAGTCAATGCTGGTGTGTTGCCACGGTGCATCCGGCATGTCTGGCATGGTTTTCCGTGATAGTGGCTATGTGTCTATGTGTAGAGTAGCAAGATGCAAGCTGTTTGTGTGGGATTAGACTGTGTATTGTGCATGATGTCCATGACTGTGTGGGTATTGTGACATGTGCCATCCCCATGCATCCAACGTTGGCCAGGCCACCATTCTCTGCATCCACCTGACTCAAGCTTGCAGGACATGGTTCTGCCACCTGTCCACACATACCTGGGTGCCCCACAGGACACTCCACATGATCCCTGACCTCTGCGCATGGCTGTCGCTGTACTCAAAATGTCTGTTGGCACGGTTGTGCGGCCACCCCCTCAGCTGGTTGGGCCCATCACGGGTGTGTATGGTGCTCCATGTCTGGCTTGCCTAATACAATGTGACCCATGTGTGTCCTGTGCCAGACTCAGGCCCCAGGGTGTGGATGGTTGAAGTCAAATGAGAACTCAGGCATGGTTAGACTTTACAAGACACATGTAAGGTAATAATGCAATAAGTAGACATCTTCTCTTTATGGTGTGACTTTTTATTTTGCTTGGGGTAGGGGGGGGTGTTTGACATGAGGGGCTTTCCGGATGTGTGGAATCCAAAGTTCACTAGGGGAGTTGGTGTCCTTGCCATTTGAAATGCTCAGAGTCCATGCCATAGTCTTTGTCAACATTGGTCAGACACTGACCAGCAAGTCCATGTGGCAGAGAATGTCTTTTGCTGCTGTACTGCTGTTGCTCCAGTGGGCCAGGTGCCAGGCCAGGTGTCCTGGGAGATGGTGCTGTTGCGCCGACCCTCACGGTCTTTTCCGTGGACGACCCGCCCTCCTGCGGGGACCCTCAGAAGCAGGCCGTGACGATGTTTGGGATGCTCCGTCGGATGTCTCCTCCTCCTCCTCCTGATCCCTCCCTGTGGGTGGTGATGTTCTACGCCTGATGGCACAGGGAGGGTTGCCCATGTTGTCGGCTATCCGACGGAGTGTACTGTGAATTCCCGTGAACACCTTCACGAGCTCAGCCTGTCTGTCCTCCATCCGCCGTTGGTGTCGCAGTAGACAGGCATGTTGCTGGGCCTGCTGGGTCTTGATCTCCTCGAGGATGGACACAACCTGGGCCATGCCCGTGGTGTCCTGCCGGTATGTGTCCAGGATGTTTCGGACATGGGAATATACCGGTTCCCCAGCCAACAGGTCAGGCTCGCGCCTCCGCCGTCCTCCACTCCCACCACCCCTGCCCACTTGCACCTGGCCTGCCCTTGTGGGCACATCGGGTCTCCGGGACCCCTGAGGGGTGGCATTGGCGTTGTCGCCTGCCTCCTCCTGGGTGCCCGGGACACCGTGTCCCTCCTGGCCAGCCTGGCTGCATTGTGGTGGTGGGGCAGGGATCCTGGGTGTCTCCTGGGATGTGGCAGGAGTGGGGGTGGTGGTTGGCCCAGTTGTACGTGACCCAGGTGCTGCAGGTGGTTGGACACCAGAGGGGCCAGGTTGGTCGGGGTCGGGTTCGTCCACAGAGTGGTGAGAGTCGTCGCTGCCGGTGGCTCCGTCATCCCGCCGAGCCGAGTCCTGTGAGTCTTCCCCCCCAGTGTTGGGGGGTGATCCACGACGTTGACCTGTGTGTGAGAGAGACAATGTTAATTTTGTTCCATGCAACATCCATGTTTCATTGGTTTCTAAGTTGGCACATTTCCTCTGGGAATTTGGATATGTCTTGCATTCCACTCACAGTGCACTTGTGCAAGGGTATGTCCCCTGGCCACAGCTTTTGTGACTTTACCTATGTGTGGCACAGTCTTACTTGCTGCGTCAATTGTGACTGCAGTCAGCAGTGGAGTGGGCAGGTGTGGCGAGCCATGCATTGGCGCCTTCCGTGTTGCACTGTACGTGGGCACATGGAGTGGTTCCACACACTTAGATAATGCAGGTAGCTGTCGTTGTGCTCGTGCACAGGTTGTGACATGGCCCTGTGTTTTGCCATGGAGAAGAGGGGGGGTTCTGGCACTGGCCACCCTTGTCTACATGCACGCAGTCCACCTGCTGACGAGCAGACATTCCCACACCCCACAAGGCTGATTTGCTCTCCCTGTGTGTCCCTTTCTCGCTCCCTCTCTGTCCCCCTCTCCCTCCCTCTGTGTGTCAGCCTCCTCCCTCTGTCGGTCTCCCTGTGTCTCCCTCCATCTCTGTCCCCCTCTCCCTCCCTCTGTGTGTCACCCTCTGTCACCTCAGCCCAGCTTCCTGGGCACACACTGTTAGCATATCTTTGAATGGCCCTTGGATTGTTGATGTGAGTTTGTTTCTGATCTGCAGGCACCCATTGGGTGTAGTGTCTGTGTGTGCGCTGCTGCTGTGGGGGTGTGTGCTGCCACTCTTTCACAGTGTTGGCTGTTCATTAGCTGCTGTCATGTGCAAGAACGTGCCGTCACCCCCATGTGTAAATGCAAGGCGTCCGACATTTGCTGGCAAGTCTTTCCTGTGTGGGGACACACTGTTTGTCTGGCTGTGACCTAGGCCATATGGGCAGGGGGCATTGTTGTCTGCTTCTGAGTTGCACTATGTGATTTTTGGGGCCCACACTCCCGCCATCCGGCTTACTGTGTCTTGTGTTGGTGTTTTCTGTGGCCTGTGACTTGGCATTGTCCAGCTGGGTGCATGGGGCATGGTGGCGCCAGTGGCATGTGCGTGTTCATGGAGTGTGGTTGAGTCATGCGATAGCTTGGGGTGGTTGCGTGCCTGTTTGTGAGTTTGGTTGTGGATGACGTTCCCCCATGTGAGGTGAGTTGTTTGTGTACTCACCCGGGTCTCGTAGTCCTTCTAATCCGTCCACTGCCACCACCGGCAGTATGGCCATCACCCTCTCCTCCCAGGGATGGTATTCTACGCGTCTGCGGGGCGGCCCTCCTCCAGTGACGTTGGCCTGGTTGTGTTCGTCGGTCATTTTGGCTCGGACCCTCCTCCGCAGATCGTACCACCTGGCTTGGCATTCATGCCTGGTCCTTCTGGTGTCCGCAACAGCATTCACAGCATCGACAATCGTCTGCCACATGGCTGTTTTTTCTGAAATGCTGGTCTGTCTGACCAATGTTCCAAAGAGGTGTGGCTCGACTCTGAGGATTTCATCGACAAGGACCTCCAACTCTCGGCTAGTGAACTTTGGATTCTTGTTAGTGGGCATGGTGAGGGGTGTGGGTGTGGATGGTGGGGGGGGTGTGTGTGGATGGTTGTGGGTGTGTGGGTGTGGTTGTGCAGGTGTGTGTGTGAATGTGATGAGGGTGTGTTTGTGAAGGTGTGCAAGTGTAAGGTGTAGTAAAGGTTCTAGTATGGTGCTGTAGGTTGTCTGTGGGGTCTGGCAGCAGTGAGTCTGTTGCAAAGGCTCATGGTTTGTGTGTGTGGGCCCTTTTTATTGGTCCATTGGTGGGTGTGGCTGTGTTTGAAGTTTGGGTGGGTGTGTTATAAGGAGTGGTTGTGTTTTGGGCCTCTGTTTGGGATTTTGGCAGTTGCAGGTCAGTGAATGTGTTGTTTTTGTGCTTGTTGGACATGTTTAGTGGCTTTGTGCCATTCGAATGGTGTATTCTTGTGTTGTTTTGCTTTGTCCTGGTTGTGTACGTGCGTTTTTAACGTGTGTACGGTGTGTACTTCGGGCATTTTGTTGTACAGTGCTGTCCTTGTGTCTGGTTTGGTATGACTCGTACATGCGCGATGTTGTGTGAAGGTGCTGGTGTTGGGGCCTGGGGTGCGCTCCGTACTTAGAATGTTGGGGTAGGGGTACGCTCCATGCATACGCGGGTGGGGGTACGCGTCGTACATACACGGTTGGGGTGGGGGTACGCTCCATGCATATGCAGGTGGGGGTACGCGTCGTACAGACACGGTTGGGGTGGGGGTACGCTCCATACGTACGCGGGTGAGGGTACGGGTCGTACATACATGGTTGGGGTGGGGGTACGGTCCATACGTACGCGGGTGCGGGTACGGGTCGTACATACATGGTTGGGGTGGGGGTACGGGTCGTACATACACGGTTGGGGTGGGGGTACGCTCCATGCATACGCGGGTGAGGGTACGGGTCGTACATACACGGTTGGGGTGGAGGTACGCTCCATGCATATGTGGGTGAGGGTACGGGTCGTACATACACGGTTGGGGTGGGGGTACACTCCATACGTACGTGGGTGCGGGTACGGGTCGCACATACACGGTTGGGGTGGGGGTACGGGTCGTACATACACGGTTGGGGTGGGGGTACGCTCCATACGTACGCGGGTGAGGGTACGGGTCGTACATACACGGTTGGGGTGGGGGTACGCTCCATACGTACGCGGGTGCGGGTACGGGTCATACATACACGGTTGGGGTGGGGGTACGGGTCGTACATACACGGTTGGGGTGGGGGTACGCTCCATGCATACGCGGGTGAGGGTACGGGTCATACATACACGGTTGGGGTGGGGGTATGCTCCATACGTACGCGGGTGAGGGTACGGGTCGTACATACACGGTTGGGGTGGGGGTACGCTCCATACGTACGCGGGTGAGGGTACGTGTCGTACATACACAGTTGGGGTGGGGTACGGGTCGTACATACACGGGTGGGGATTCGACTCGTACATAGGAGGGCTGGGGCGGTGTTGGGCGCGTATGCGGGCACATGTCTCCATGGTTGCTATGGGAGTTCGGGGCAGACGGTGTTTTTTCCATACGGTTGTAACATCGGACGCACGGGATGGATCGTGATTCCGTGGTCGGACTTCACTTTTCACATTTGCACGGTAAATCGTCCGAGGACGTGTCGGACACATTTTCCTACCCGAGGACGTGTGGGGAATAATTCCCAATGCGGTTCGTATGGACTTTTTACCATGCAAATCGTGATTGGCAGTTTGTACGGTAAAAAGACCGGATACAAGTCGTACGGGGAATTTTTTTGATCGTGATCGGCACCTGACTGTTTCCAAAATATGAGAGGAAACTGCGGATATGTCCTGACACATGTGGTGGAAACTCTCTGCACATCAGAGAAAAGTAATGATAGTTTATTAGAAATAATTTTTCACTTTGCGGGTTTGTTTTAAAATAAGGACTGCTGACACAGATATCACCTTTTGCTAAACTTGTAGGGCTAAATGACACTAAGGGGAAAATGTTTGTGAGTTTGTGAATATTATTATGCTTTTCTTTACTCTTCCTCCAGAAGGGTCTCAGATTTATTGGTCTGCTTTTCCTATGCTACTGTCCATGTGCCAGTATGGCCAATAGCTGAAACATCAACCATGCAAACTTGTAATTTACCTTTATCTATGTAACACTTTGTATCTCAATATTCGTTCTCTATTTTCCCGTTAGTGCTAACTTGCTACAATTCATCAAAACCAGGATATCATCAAAACAACTATGTAGGTTGTTAAAAGCATTTTCAAAGGAGAACACTTGTAAAAATGTTTGTTTATAAGTTATTACCCATGTTAAGTGAAAAAGCAAGAAAACAGAGAGAAGGCCTGCCTTCCCTCAGCACCTATGTCCTTCAACGAGGCACTTGTCAGCTGCTCATTACTGTTGCTTTAAAGTGCATCTGAAGCACAGTCTGGTTACTTTATTATTAGGAGATATGCTGTCAGACCTGCCATCCTTAGGGTGGTCTTTCCCCAGACTTTTTGCCTTTTACCTCATGTGGTGGTTCCTGTCTGGCCTGGGTGCATACCTCAGCCAACCAGGAATCCCATTTCTAACATTGGTGATCAGGATAGGACTTGGGTTTGTGCAATGCCATATAGTAACTCCGTGTTCACTACAACGCTATACTTAGAAAATGTTATCCTCTTTCCATTCTCCCTGATCTGACATCTTTTTAAGTCCTTTTGCCTTAATCCCATTTGTTCTGCAATGTATGTGGTGGCAATATAGTATTCGGGCTGGTAAACCTGGAGGCATACACAGTGGCCCAGCTCAAGGGGTTCAGCCAGGAGAGAAGGGTGTTCCATAAGGAATGTCAAGAAGTAAGAGCTTCATAAAGCCTTAAGAGCATGGGCAGCAGCCCACCCAGAAGGAGTAGTGGATGAGGAGGAGGGATCTGAGTCTGAGAAAGGAACAGAGCCAGACTTTACAGAGGGTCTTGTCATGAGGCCTAAAGAGGGTGCAGGGGAGTAATCTTCTCCCAGGATTGAAAGTCCACTGAGACCAAGCAGCAGTGTGTCCTCAGGGTACCTGTCCCTAGAGGAGCTGGCTGACAGGAGGGAGAAGAATTTGCTAAAATTGACGGGGGGAAACCCTTGCTAAGAGTGAGAAGGGGCAAGCTCTAGCAGAGGAGAGGCTGGCCATGTAGGAAAGGAAGATGACCCATTAGATTCGCCTCAGAGACCTAGATATTAAAGCCCTCTAAGTGGGGTACAGCAACAACAATATTGGTGGCAGCATAGCTGCGGTATCTTCAGATGATTCCAGATTTCATATCCTAAAAGATATGGTGCCCAGTTATGGAGTGGGGGAAGATGTAGATAAATGGATGGCAGCCTATGAAGTGGCTTTGAAAGTGCACAGGTGCACAGGGTCCCAGAGGAGTTCTGGGGGGTAGTCTTGGCGGTACATGCCCACAGTGGGGAGGGGGACACTCCTTACATTAGAGGTGGGAACCAGACCAACTACACTGCCATGAAGACCATTTTAGTTTGGTGTTACTCCTGAGAAATACAGGTAACGGCTCAGGGCTACTTACAAACTCTCTGCACAAGCATGGGTGGATTTCATGGCTTATGCTGATAAGGTACTCAAGGGCTGGGTGAGGGGCAGCAAAGTTAATGATTATGAAGGGTTGTACAACTTGTTTTTAAAGAAGCATTTTCTTGATATTTGTTTTCCAGAACTGCTCCAAAACCTATTTGAAAGCAAACTTACTGACACCAGGAAGTTTGCTGAGGAGGCAAACCTCTGGGCCAGAGTGTCCAGAAAGGTATCTGGGGGGGACTCCCAAATGGTTGGTCAGGGTTCCCACCAGAAGAAGGATGGTTCACATTCCTAATCTGGCCACCAGGAGAACACTTACCCTGACAAAGGTCAGTAGCCCAAGCCTGTTAAGTGCTATGGGTGCTACTAGTATGGCCACTACAACGGGGATCCCAAGTATCCAAAAAAGAGCACTACCTCCCACTGCAGGAAAGGTTCCAGGAGTGGCTAGAATTGTTGCTGAGGGAGACATTTGTCCCAGTTAATGTGGAGTGGAGATTAGTGGGGTTACCTCAGCATCCCTGGGTGACAGTGAGATGGGTCCAAAGATCCATGTGCCCTCACTACTACAAAGTATAGGCAATGGGTCCGCATCAATGTGCAAGGGCTGAGGCTCTGATGGATATAGGAGCCAGTATATCTATAGTATTGAGTCAGCTGGTTTCCCCAGAAAAGGTAATTCCCCATTCATTCCACCAGGTTGTGGTGGCTGACAACATAGAAGGGTCGCTATCCTGTGACTCATGTTCCATTTGAGTGGGGGGGTTCAGGTCTTCTGAAAGGTGCAGTGAGCCTTGTCATGCCTGTGGACTCTTGCTAGAGGATAATATGTGATGAATGTACAAATTTGTTTTGACATGGTAATTTTGTTGAAATGTAATATTGTACGTGATGATATTCCATTGGTAGTCTTTAAAAACTTGTTTGAAAATTTGAGTTTTTGCAGGCTTTATTTTAACATATTGCATATTCGCCCTGTGTTACAATACTACATGTGCAATCTTGTTTTATTGAAATGCTCATTTGAACTGTTTTGATGTAAAAAGGGTAAGCGCTGAGTTCATAGTATGCAAATGGTAAGAGTGTAGCACATACGCATTGCCCTTCAATTCAACAAGCAAAACTACGACATTGTCATTTGAATTGTATTCCTCGAAGTACTAAAATTGTCATGGATTCCCCACTAAAGCATATGGAGACTAGGTTCCCCAAACAGGTAAAAAGATTTAATAAGTTTTGTCAAAGGGGCATTTACACACAAAGGCACACACATTTCCCTGGTCTAAGGAGGGACACACACATAATTGAGCACACTAAAACATATATAAAAACCAGATATACAGGACAGAAGAGAGACAAAAGAGAGGCAGTGTTTGGGCTATCTTTGAAGAGCTTCAATCTGATAGCCCCATAATGCTGACAGCGAGTAAGGCATTGGCACCTCCCCCGCAATATTCCGGGAAGGATGTACTCACACCAGCTCCCCTGCATTTAGATATTTGAACCCAATCATAGTAGAAGGAATGCACGCCCCCCACTGAAAGAAGGACAGACAGGTCTAAGCTCAAGGTGAGAAAGTAACTCTTTTTGCCCTGATCACCCCCATTTATTTAGACTAATAATGGTACTTGGCTCAGGGCCAGTGCTCTGATTAAAATATATATGGTATTTAGGTATATTTACAGTTGGTACTGACAATTTACCTGTAAGTCCCTAGCATATGGTAGGGCATGTAGGTTTAGAGACCCAGCAGATTTAGTGCACTTAAGTGTTCAGTGCTATGTTGCCTGCTGTCCTTCTAAATGCCAGCCCTGCTTTGAAAGCTGATTTTAAATTGAAAATATATTTTAATATGACTTTGAATTTAAAGATACTGCCAAAGTATTAAACTGCCTTATTTTTGCATTTAGGGCACCCCTCAATTCTACTCTAGGTGACCCCAGGGTTTTGGTACCATGTGCAAATAAACAGGGACATTTTAAAAGATGTTTGATATGCTCTAGTGAGGGAAAAACTATCAATTTTGTTATACCCCATTGTACTATTTTAGCTCTGTAGGCTAACATTGGAATACTGCAATAAAGTATAACTATTGACAGGAGTGAGCTACAATAATATGTCATGGACTTAAAATATTATTAATGATAAATCCAACAACTTGCCACTGTGGCATTTATCAAAACTAGTACAGAAAACAAGTTATAAACCATTCATTTCTGTGCACCAAAATCTAGCCTTCTAGCAGATTATAAAAATTGGCCAGCCCTTGACAGTCTGAGCCATATTGCTTTGATGAGGTGATAACTGGCCTGCACGGAGACAATGGATATCTGGAGGGGGAGATCTGTAGCTTTAGAGAACAGGCCAGGCAGAGGGCTGGGTAAACAAACTGGTCTTTAAGGAGAGCAGGACAGTAAGAATGCAAGCCTAGCCTACCCTGTCTTCCTTTGTCCCCCCACCCAGATGGGAGCCCCAGGAATGGAATTCTATTGAAACTTTATGAATTTGTATTGCAGAGGATTGAATGCAGTCACTAAGACCGGTGTTCGCCCTACACCTAAAGCTGATGAGCTCATTGATAGGTTGGGGGTTGCCAAGTATCTGAGTACATTTGATTTGGCAAAAGAATACAGGCAGATTGCCCTCAGTCATGAAGCAAAGGAGAGGTCAGCATTCTCCACCCCTGAGGGACATTACCAGTTCAAAGTAATGCCTATTGGCTTACAAAAATGCACCTGCCACCTTTCAAAGGTTGGTGAGCCGGTTTCTGTCTGGGCTGGAACAGTTCAGTGCAGTTTATGGGGGTGACATAGTTGTGTAAGTTCCACCTGGGAAAATCACCTTGACCACCAGAAGGGAGTGCTTCAGGCGCTGCAACAGGCAGGCCTGACTATCAAGGCCAGTAAGTGCCATATAGGGCAGAGTTCAGTGGTGAACCTAGGCAACCTTGTAGGTGGAAGCCATGTACCACATACCCAACCCAAAATACAAACTAAGGTGGATTAGGTAGCTCCTACAACCCATAACCAGGTCAGGGCATTCCTTGGTCTGACTGGGTACTATCAAAGATTTGTTAAGAACTATGGGACCATTGTGACTCCCCTGACAGTATTCACTTCTAAAAAGCAGGCCATAAAATTCTTTGGACCCCAGCGTGCCAGAAGGCCTTTTAATACTCTGAAAGAGGACATGTGTTCAGCACTTGTGTTACTGGCCCCTGACTACACACGGAATTTGTGGTTCAGGCAAAGGCTTCAGAACAAGGAATTGGGGCAGTGTTCGCTCAAGTAAATGAGGAGGGCCTTGATCAGCCAGTTGCCTGCATTAGCAGGCATCTTCTCCCCAGAGAATAAAGATGGAGTGCCATTGAGAGGAAAACCTTTGCAGTGGTTTGGTCCCTGAAGAAGTTGAGACCAAACCTGTTTGGCACTCACTTCTCTATTCAGACTGACCATAGGACTCACAGATGGCTCATGCAGATGAAGGGGAGAATTCAAGGCTGTTTAGAAGGTCCATCTTTCTACAGGGGATATACTTCACAGTGGAACACAGACCTGGGACTGCCCATGCTAATGCCGATGGACTTTCCAGGTTTTTCCACTTAGCTGATGAGGACTACCAGGGTACAGGTGATTTTCCCATCACCTTTCATTTGGAGGTGGAGCTGTGGGAGAAAGTAATTCTTTTTGCCCTGATCACCCCCATTTGTTTTAATTATACTGGCGGTATCTGACTCTGTCTGTGCCCTGAGCTCTGCTAACCAGGCACAGAGAGAGTGCTCTGATTAAAGAACATGCAAACTCCATTAGGGCTATGCCACCACTGCAAACTAAAAGGAACATGCAAACATTCTTGGGTCTTTGCAACTACATCTGCCAGTGGGTTTTTTACTACAGCACGCTCATTTCCCGTCTAATCAAGGCCATGAAAAAGTAATAAACTGGCAGCAAGAAACTAACATGGACATCGGAAATGCACAATACCTTATGTAAACTTAATACAAATATAACATGCTCACCTGTGCTAGGGACACCCAACTATAATAAGGAATTATTTTCATTTAGCGGCAGTGATGGGCGAGTCATGTCAGCAGTCTTGACACAGATCTCTTGGGGCACAAACCCCTTGCGTACTACAGTGGGCACTTAGACTCCATCGTCCAGTGTCACTACCAATGCGAGCAAGCTCAGACAGCAATAGCTTTTTCCATCAATAACAGCACTTCCACTGTAATGGGGCACCACTGACACTGTATGCAGAAAAATCTGTATTTGCAGTCATACAAAAGAGCCAGAGTATGCTGACTACGCAACAGGTTTCGGGTTATAAACGATCTCCAGACCATCATTAAAAATAGTGTAATGTCACCTGGTGAACTCAGCCACCTTCATAGCCCCTAAAGTTCAGGAGGGGAGAAGATCCATGACTGTGCAACATACACCTCTGATGGGATCAGCGAGGTAAAGGAGGATCCCTTCCCAGACAGAAAGGCACTGTTCGTCGATAGGTCCACTGTGCTAGACCAGGGGACAGGGGTAAGACACATGAGGGTAGCTGTAGTGACAGCTCGTAGCCAGGTGCCTTCAGAAATGCTGCAGCTTACAGAGCAGCTAACTCTCCTACCACACCTCTCAGCTCGGGCGGCAGAGTTAATATCGCTGATTGAAGCTCTCACCTAAAGCACGGAGAACACAGTAACTATTTACTCAGACACTGCCTATGTCACCACCACAGTGCATTTGAGCATAGGGAGGTGAAAAAGGAGGGACTCCCTGAATTCGGGTGTACACCCATCATGCACCAGGACCTTCTCCGACTACTAATTAGTGCATTGACCTTACCTAAACACTTAACAATAGTGAAATGTGCCATGCACACCAGGGCAAGGACACACAGGGAAATGTACTAGCCGACCAAATGGCCAAGAGAGCAGCTTACAGAGCAGTTGGGGAGCCACACCTACTCCCCTTATAGCATGCTGCAGAGAGAAAACCCACTCAGGAGGGACCATACACAGAGATAACAACATTATGGGGCCGATTCGGATCCTGGAAAAATTTCCCCCGTACGAATTACATCCGGATTTTTTTCCGTACGAATCGAACAAGTAGCGTACAAACTGCCAAGTACGATTCGCATGGGAAAAACTCCATACGAATCACATCGGGAACATTTCCCCACACGTCCTCGGGTCGGAAAATGTGTCCGACACATCCCTGGACGATTTACCGTACGAATCGGAAAAATGAAGTCCGACCGCACAAGTACGATCACTCCCGTCCTTTCGATTTTACAACTGTATGGAAAAAACACCGTACGGACCGAACTCCTATAGGAACCATGGAGACACGTGCCTGCATACGCGCCGAACACCCCACCCCAGACCCCATATGTATGCGCCGAACCCCCCACCCCAGACCCCATATGTACGCGCCAAACGCCCCCCATCCCCCGCATTTACGCGCCAAACGCCCCCCCGGCCGCGGATGTACGCGCCGAACCCCCACCAGTGTATGTATGGAGCGTACCCCCACCCGTGTATGCATGGAGCGTACCAACTCCCCACCCGTGTATGTACGAACCGTACCCACACCCCACCCGTGTATGTATGGACCGTACCCCCACCCGTGTATGTACGGACCATACCCCCACCCCACCAGTGTATGTACGGACCGTATCCCCACCCCACCAGTGTATGTACGGACCGTACCCCCACCCCACCAGTGTATGTATGGAGCGTACCCCCACCCGTGTATGCATGGAGCGTACCAACTCCCCACCCGTGTATGTACGAACCGTACCCACACCCCACCCGTGTATGTACGGACCGTATCCCCACCCGTGTATGTACGGACCGTACCCACACCCCACCCGTGTATGTACGGACCGTACCCCCACCCGTGTATGTACAGACCGTACCCCCACCCCACCAGTGTATGTACGGACCGTACCCCCACCCGTGTATGTACGGACCATACCCCCACCCCACCAGTGTATGTACGGACCGTACCCCCACCCCACCAGTGTATGTATGGAGCGTACCCCCACCTGTGTATGCATGGAGCGTACCAACTCCCCACCCGTGTATGTATGAACCGTACCCACACCCCACCCGTGTATGTACGGACCGTACCCCCACCCGTGTATGTACGGACCGTACCCACGTACCCCCACCTGTGTTTGTACGGACCGTACCCCCACCCCACCAGTGTATGTACGGACCGTACCCCCACCCCACCCGTGTATGTACGGACCATACCCCCACCCGTGTATATACAGACCGTACCCCCACCCCACCAGTGTATGTACAGACCGTACCCCTACCCGTGTATGTACGGACCATACCCCCACCCCACCAGTGTATGTACGGACCGTACCCCCACCCCACCAGTGTATGTATGGAGCGTACCCCCACCTGTGTATGCATGGAGCGTACCAACTCCCCACCCGTGTATGTACGAACCGTACCCACACCCCACCCGTGTATGTACGGACCGTACCCCCACCCGTGTATGTATGGACCGTACCCACGTACCCCCACCCGTGTATGTACGGACCGTACCCCCACCCCACCAGTGTATGTACGGACCGTACCCCCACCCCACCAGTGTATGTATGGAGCGTACCCCCACCCGTGTATGTACGGACCGTACCCCCACCCGTGTATGCATGGAGCGTACCAACTCCCCACCCGTGTATGTATGGAGCATACCCCCACCCGTGTATGTACGGACCGTACCCACACCCCACCAGTGTATGTACGGACCCTACACCCAGCCCCCCTGTATGTACAGTGCGAAACACCACCACCGATGGACGGTGCGGACCAACACCCTGCCCGTGTTCGTACGCACCCTACCCCAGGCCCACACACCAGCACCCTCACACAACATTGCGCATGTACGAGTTGTACTAAGCCATAGCAAAGGACAGCACTGTACAACAACATGGCCCATGTACGCACCGTACAGACGAAAAAAACACTCGTACTGAACCAGGACAAACCAAAAAAACACAAGGAGAGTCAATTCGATGCACACAACACCACAAAACATATCCAACAAGCCTAAATACATCCTATACACTGACCTGCAACTGACAAACAGCTAAACAGAGGCCCAAACCACTACCACTCCTTAAAACACACCCACCCAAAGTTCAAACACAGCCACACCCACAAATGGACCAATAAAAAGGCCCAGCACACACAAACCATAATCCTTTGCAACAGATCCCCTACTGCCAGACCACAGAGACAACGCACTGCACCATACTACATACATCAATTCACATTACACTTGCACTCCTTCACACAACCACCATCAACTTCACACACACACACCGGCACAACCACACTCACACACCCACAACCATCCACACCCACCCCCCCACAACCATCCACACCCACACCCCACACCATGCCCACTAACAAGAATCCAAAGTTCACAAAGGAGGAGCTGGAGGTCCTTGTCGACGAAATCGTCAGAGTCGAGCCACAGCTCTTTGGAACATTGGTCAGACGGACCGGCATAGCCGAAAAATCTGCCATGTGGGAGAGGATAGTCAATTCTGTGAATGCTGTTGGGTCCACCAGAAGGACCAGGCATGAGTGCCAAGCCAGGTGGTACGATCTGCGGAGGACGGTCCGCCGCAAAATGACGGACGACCACAACCAGGCCAACATTACTGGAGGAGGTCCGGCCCGCAGACCGGTACACTACCATCCCTGGGAGGAGAAGGTGATGGCCACGCTGCCGCCGGTGGGAGTAGATGGACTAGAAGGAGTCCGAAAGCCTGGTGAGTACACAAACAACTCACCTCACATGGGGGAAACGCTATATACAACCCAAATACCAATCATGCACGCAACCCCCCCAAAGCCTGCACCGTACACAACCACACTCCAAAAACACACACATGCCACTAGCGCCTCCATGCCCCATGCCCCAAGCAAGGCCATGCCATGTCACAGGCCACACAAAACACCAACACAAGACAGGATGTCCCCGATGCCGGGAGGGTGGTCCTCAAAACTACCATAGAGCAACTCTGAAGCACACAACAATGCCCTCAGCCCATATGGCTTAGGACACAGCCATACAAACAGTGTGTCCCCACACAGTACTGTTTTGCCTGCTAATGGTGGCCGCGTTGCAGGACGACATGGGTATGAAGGCACAATTTGCACATAACAGCAGCTAATGAAGACGCATCACTCTGAAAGAGTGTCAGCACACACTGCCACAGCAGCAGCGCAGACTCAGACACTCCGCCTAATGGGTGCCCGCAGAGAAGAAACAAACCCACATGAACAAGCCAATGGCCTTTGAAACACCTGCAAACTGTGTGTGCCCAGGAAGCTGGGCTGAGGTGACAGAGGGTGACACACAGAGGGAGGGAGAGGGGCAGAGAGAGGGACAGAGACAGAGGTGGACACAGGGAGACAGACAGAGGGAGGGAGGAGGCTGACAGAGGGAGGGAGAAAGGGAGACAGAGGGAGACGGACAGAGGGAGGAGGCTGACAGAGGGAGGGAGAAAGGGAGACGGACAGAGGGAGGAGGCTGACAGAGGGAGGGAGAAAGGGAGACAGAGGGAGACCAAATCACCCTTGGGTGGTGTGGCCATGTCCACTCGTCAGCAGGTGGACTGTGTGCATGTAGACAAGGTTTGGCAGTGCGTGAACCCCCCCTTCAACCTTTGATAAACACTGGGCCATGTGTCAATCTGTGCACAAGTACATCCGTGCTGCAGGCACATACAGAACCTTACACCCAGTATACCCACCCACTGTGTTTGTCAGAACCCTGTCACAAATTGTTAAGTTACCTACCTGCATTCTCAAATTGCATGGAAAAAACACCATTTGGCCACGTACAGTGCAACACGTAAGGTGGCTCTGCATGGCTTGCTACGCCCGCTCACTACACTGCTGACTGCGTTCCCAAAAGATGCATCAACTAAGATTGTGTCACACATAGGTAAAGTGTCGAAAGCTGTGGCCAAGGGACATACCCATGCACAAGTGCACTGTGAGAGGAATGCTAGCCAAATCCAACCACCCAGAGGAACTGTGCCTAATCAAAAATGAATGAACATGGATATCGCATGTAACACAATTAACACTGTCTCTCTCACACACAGGTCAACGTCGTCGATCTCCCCCCAACACTGGGGGGGAAGACTCACAGGACCAGGCTCTGCGTGAAGAGGACCCCACCGGCAGCGACGACTCTCACCACTCCGTGGATGACCCAGACCAACCTGGCCCCTCTGGTGTCCAACCACCTGCAGCACCTGAGTCAGGTACAACTGTGCCAACCACCACCCCCATTCCTGCCACATCCCAGGAGACACCCAGGAGCCCTGCCCGCACACAACAACACAGCCAGTGTGTCCAGGAGGGACAAGGTGCTCCGGGCACCCAGGAGGAGGCAGGCGACACCGCAAATGCCATCCCTCAGGGGTCCCGGAGACCCGATGTGCCCACAACGGCAGGCCAGGCGCAAGTGGGCAGGGGTGGTGGGAGTGGAGGACGGCGGAGGCGCGAACCTGACCAGTTGGCTCAGGAACCGGTAATGTCACACGTCCACAACATCCTGGACACATACCAGCGTGACTCCAGAGGCATCGACCAGGTAGTGGAGACCCTCAATGAGATGAAGACCCTGCAGGTCGAGCATCATGCCAGTCATCTACAACACCATGGACGGATGGAGGCAAGACTGGCTGAGCTCCTGGCGGTGCACAGGGACGTGAGCTAATCACTCCGTCAGATCGCCCAAAGCCTGGCAAACCCTCCCTGTGCCACCAGGCGTAGACCAGCACCAGAAACAGGGAGGGAGGAGGAGGAGGATTCATCTGACGGAGCGTCCCTAGCATCGTCAAGGCCTGCTTCTGAGGGTCCCCGCAGGAAGGTGGGTCGTCCACGCAAAAGACCGTGAGAGTCAGCGGAACATCACCATCTCCCAGGTCACCTGGCCTGGCACCTGGCCCTCTGGCCCAACAGCAGCACAGAAGCAAACGACATTCTCTGTCAAATGGCCTTGCTGGTCACTGTCTGACCAATGTTGACAAAGACTGTGGCACAGACTCTGATGACTTTCAATGGCAGGATACCAACTCCCCCTGTGAACTTTGGATTCTACACACCTGCCAAGCACCTCTTGTCACCCCCCCAAACACGTACCCCAGCACTAATAAAAAACATCACAATCACAAGATGATGCCGTCATTTTGCATTATTCCACTACATGTGTGTGTTGTAAAGTCAAACCATGCCTGATTTCAGAAGTAACTCCAAACATCCATACCCTGGGGTCTGAGTTTGGCACAGGACACACATGGGTCACAATGTACCATCTAAGACAGACATGGAGCACCATACTCACCCGTGATGGGCCCAACCAGCTGAGGGTGTGCCCACACAACTGTGCCTACAGACCTATTTAGAAGAGCAACAGTCATGCGCAGAGGTCAGGGATCATGTGGAGTGTCCTGGGGTGGGAGTCCCAGGTATGTGTAGACATGTGGCAGAACCATGTCCTGCATGCTTGAGTCAGGTGGATGTGGAGAATGGTGGGCCGGCCAAGGTTGGATGCATGGAGAAGGCACAATTGGGTGTTGGAGCACAGTGCCACAAGGTTGTGTTGTGGTTGTGGGCTGCATCCTGAGTGTGTGCGTGGATTGAGAAGGTCATACTGCAGCTGGCAGTGATCCACTCCCCCCATCTCTGTTGGACGTTGATGTGGCCTGGTCGCCGGATGTAGTAGCAGAGCTGTGCAGATGCACCCTGGATGTGGACAAGTATCATGGGATTTCTAACGCACAAGTCCGTAGAGTGCAGGGTAGGATTAGACACGGATGTCGTAGTTGACCTGGGGGATGGTCTCCCTCTTGCCTTGAGGTTGATGCAACTGATGATCTTGTGCATAATGCAGAGTGTGCTGCCGCATGACGCACAGATGCTGCTGATCAGTATAGCACATGTCAGCAAGCAATCCATGATGAACACCAGCTCGTTTGCGTGGACACTGGGTGCCCTTGCTGCAGGGCCTGCAGCAGCATGCGCCATGTCAAGAAAACAATGCCACAAGTAGCACACAAAGACAAGGATCTCAGGAAGGAACTATGCAAAAGGTGTATGTCAAGGAAGGAATGTCTGGTTCAACATGGCACACACACACACAATGGATTCACATGCAGCACAGTGGCCGTCGTGGAGACTGACATGCCACAATACCTACACAGCCATGGACATCATGCACAATACAGAATCTAATCCCTGACAAACAGCTTGCATCTTGCTACTCTACACATAGACTCATATGCACCATCTCTGAGAACAATGCCAGACATACCGCATGCACAGTGGCAACAGACCGCCATTGACAGTGATGAGGCACCTTGGAGGCAGAGGGACACCTTTATTACTCATGTGTGTCGGAATGCTAATGCAACTCTGTCAACACATACACAGGTCATGTGGATGAACACGTGGGACCAACACTGGCACCCCCCTTACCACCACAGATGCTGGAAATCCATGGCACTGGCACACAAGTGACGGGTTACAGCTAAACACCCCCTGCTGCTCACGGAGAGGCTGCTATACACCATTGAGCCCCTAATGGGGAATTCACACACCATGTCAACCCAGTGCAACCCGTATGTTTCCGAGGGCAGTGTTACACACATTGATGGCTCCATCACAATCCACAATCCCATTACAGATGACTGTCACCAAGTCTGACCATCAATTCAGGTGAATTCAGCTCCATGTCATGTGCCCCATGGTGATTCTACATGTATGTAAAGTATCCAAACATGAACAGGAGCAGTGCACACACATTCAAAACAAATACCACTCCCAAAAAGCCGTGCTGCATCCCTTACCCTAAGGAGATTTTCTAACTTGTCCGTGCATGTAACGCTGATTCAGCACATGTTGCTGTGTTCATGAGGAATAGCAGGAGCACAACAATGCCACCAGCAGACAGCATGCGCAAGTACCTGTGGATGAGAGACACACCAGAAGTCAGCCAAAAGAAGCACATCCGCATGCATGTGCATGTACTCGACACGTATAAGGTTGTCAACATGCTAGGTGACCATGATGACTCTGGAAAAACATTCTTCTATTGCACCATCACTCGAGTGACACATCTAAACACACCTCTGACTCACTTGGCAGACATGCAGATGGACACACACATTGCAACACATGCCACACACGGCCCAATGCGTGCACACTCAGACACTGGAACTCACCACTAAGCAAAGAAGTTGCGTATGAGCCGACTCCGGATGTCCTCTACCGCCTCATCCTCCTCCACATCACTTGCCTCGTGACCAAGCCCTTCATCCTCCACGGGTGGATGGTCCTGCTCATCTGGATCCAGGATGAGTGGCACAGCTTTCTCCACTGCCATGTTGTGCAGCATGCAGCACACAAGGAATATCTTGCAGACCTTCACCGGTGCATATGGGAGTGCGCCACCGGTCTTGTGGAGGCAACGGAATCGGCTCTTCAGGAGGCCAAACGTCCTCTCTATCACTCGCCTGGTCCGCCCATGGGCGTTGTTGTAGCGGTGATCGGCAGCCGTGCTGGGGTTGGGGAGAGGCGTGATCAGCCATGGCATGTTGGGATAGCCAGCGTCCCCTACATGGAAACATCATGGACAACAGTGGGTCAGGAGAAGCAGTAAGACAGGAAGATGACGTTAAATACAGGACTGCCAGAGTATACCCACCAACAATACATGCTCGTTCGTTGCGCAGCTGCAGCATCATTTCAGGCACCCTGCTACGCCTCATGATGTAGGCATCGTGTGCTGATCCTGGAAAACGAGCACAGACATGTGAAATCACCATGATGGCAAGACACACCACAAGGGCATTAATGGAGTGGTAATGCTTGCGGTTCCTATACGCTACCTCCTGTGCCTGTGGTGGTACCAAAGCCACATGTGTTCCATCTATGGACCCAATGACATGGGGCATCCCTCCCAGGGCATAGAACTCACGCTTGACACCTGTCAACTGCTCAGGAGTTGGGAAATTTATGAACTCATCCAGGTGATCCAACATGGCCTCTAAAAAATCATGCAGAACACGGCTGAACATGGTTTGGGACATGCCACCGACATGGGCAATGGTATGTTGAAAGGTACCCGTGGCAAAGAAATGTAGGGCTGCCATCACCTTCATCTTGGGTGTCAGTGCAGTAGGATACCTGTGTAGCGGTTGGAGGTGTGGTGCCAGCCGTGTTGTCAAGTCCTCAATCAAACATTGGGGGAAGCGGTAGCGGCGTATACAGTCATGTTCCCTCAGGTCAGCCAAGTCCGGAATTGGTCGAGGGAGAGGCGGAGACCCGCAGTGAATTAGAAGGGACAACGAAGAGTGAGTACAGTACACCACCAATGTCAATGTACTGAGCACATGCTCAACAGGCAATACACATATGCTACATACAGAGTCAGGTCTGTGCAATATGCCCTGGACACGTATGCCAGGCATGTGACACTCCTACCAAGAGCCAGCTACAAACGTTGATTCTCAACCTCAATATGCCATGCCATGAAACTAGCTGTGGGCCAGTGTAAGTGAGCAGGCAGACACATTACAGGAGTTACAGACATCCAAATATGTGCAGAAGAAGGATGTTTATTGTACAGACAGGTTGCGGAACACTAGAGGCACAGGTCACATGTCAGAAAAAGGACAGACCACACACCTTGCCATGAAGGATTACATGTCAAGACTGATCACACATACATTGAGAGTATGCAGATATGTCCTTGTTTTGAAACTCTGTGTCGATGCATACATACACACCTTATGTCGGATTACACATGTGTGCTGGTGTGCTTAACAGTGTGCCATGCCCATCTACACACAGACACATGTTGGTTGCAGCAACTGCAGATGCATTTGACCAAACACCTACAGCAAACCTATGGGAACACATGACACACACATGACATAGTTACAGGGTGCAATGCGGGCATTCACTTGTCAGGGGTAACATTCCGTGTACCTGGCATCAGGGGACATTTGCGGGTGTCGGTGACTGTGCCATGCCAGTGACGCATGGCTCAACAAGTCTGTACTACATGCACACATGTCAAAGGAGTGAAGGGGATGTGTGGCACATAGGGCACCATCACACATGACATGTGTACACGGCTCATAATACTTTAATTAGCTTCACACCTCAGGAGTATAGTGCCACATCACAGCCTGACCCACCTGTGCCCGACACATGTAGTACTGCACAGACAATGCCTTGATGTCCAGCCTTGGCCAAGTATGACAGCTCAATTCCTTCCTGTGTGCCGCCTGTCACCACTGTCAGGTGTGAAACGCACCGTACATACGCTCTGAGGGCGTGTGTAGGGTCCCTATCACTATGGGAGTGCTGACGTATGCGTACGCCACAGTGATACGGACCGTACACGCGTGTGTAGGGTCCCTATCACTATGGGAGTGCTGGCGTATGCGTACGCCACAATGATACGGACCGTACACGCGTGTGTAGGGTCCCTATCACTATGGGAGTGCTCGTGTATGCGTACGCCACAGTGATACGGACCATACAAGCGTGTGTAGGGTCCCTATCACTATGGGAGTGCTGGCGTATGCGTACGCCACAGTGATACGGACTGTACACGCGTGTGTAGGGTCCCTATCACTATGGGAGTGCTGGCAAGGCGACCAGGTCCTGCAGGTCAGGTTTGTCCTGGGCATGTGTAATTTGTGACTTGGGTGACAGACATAGTGGCACAGTTCAAGATGAGGTACATATGAAGAGGCACTTTTGGGATAGATTGTGGCATGCTTTCAAACAGGAACAGTAAAAATAGTGGGAGGCAGTCACGCTACAAAAATACATTGACTGTGGCCAGGTCCCAAGAGGATTGAGGATTTTCATCACTCCCACATTTAGTAATTCTAACTCTGAGATGATAGAGGAATGGGCAGCCAATAACCACGAATTCTCAACAAACATGCTTAGAATACTGGTGAAATATGCGTGTAAAGACCGTTAGAGACTTTTGATGGTAATGGATAAAATAACCGAGCAAGCCGAAAGATAGGTGTGCGCAGGAAGATTTTGAGAATGATACGAATAAATTAAATACCCGATGAATAAAGCTGAAGAGGAGATCAAGGCTAAAAAACAACGTAATTTCTATTGTGACCAACAAAACTATGAGAGAGGCCTGATCCTCAAGTTTTGTAGGAAGTTTGACTATTTAAGGAATACTACATAGAAATCGATGCAAGCAGGTCTGCCTGCAATCAACAGTAATACTTTGCAAGAATTAACTAGGCAAACGATGACCAGGAGCAGCACTCAAACTGGGCAGGCAGAAAGTGATACTAGTGAGAGTGATGTATCAGTCCAGTCCGAGTCAATGGGAGTAAAATCCACAATTTTAAAGGAGTTCAACCTCATGGCACCAGGAAGGCTATAAGCCCAACCAGGCAGAGGCACACAGGGATATAGAGGTTGCTTCAAATCTTTTTGATATTTGTACCACCTATGACTAGTAATGCAATAGATGCTTGAATGATGTGTGATCAAGGAATTTAAGAAAATCAGATTCAGAAGGAGTCCCAATTAGAGGAACCTAAAAAATAGACATTGTTAGGCCATCAGTAAGTTACAGAGCAAAAAAAATCTGACAAAGGTGGAAGCATAGTAGTTTGACTATGTTATGTTATGTTATGAAATATTTTATAGCGGACTAATACCCTTAGGTGTCTAGGAGCTTACGGTCCGCGTACTGAGAATGGGAAACTAGTTTTTAAAAAGCCATGCTTTAAGGTGTTTCCTAAATTCAAGCAAAGGTGGGATCTTTCTAAGATCAAGCAGAAGAGAGTTCCATATCCTGATGGTGCTATGTCTGAAACTCCTCCACCCCAGTTCATCGTCTTGTCTCTGGAGGTGGGCATTAGGAAAGCATTGGCCAAGCGCAATGATCTGCTGGGAGAATACCAACTGGCAATGTGCCATAGAAATCATGGACCTTCTCTGTAAAGTGCCTTATGTGCAATACAAAGTGCCTTGAATTTCACACGCTGGCCGACTGGCAGCCAATGCAGATTTTGAATCCCAGCCCTAATTGACTGGTGTTTAGGGACATCTAGCACTAATCTGGCGGCAGCATTCTGTACCGATTGTAATCTTCTAAGTTGATTGGTCTGTAAGTTAGTATATAAAACATTACAGTAGTCCAATTTTCATAAAACTATTGAAGATGTATTTGGAAGAGGGATACAGGCAGTTAAGTGACAGAGATAATTATGAGCCATCCAGCAGGGAGACAATAAATAGGGCTAATAAATGCTACCTTGAGAGACTCATGGACCGAAGGGATCTGAATCTGATAGAATGGGAGAAATATTAATTCCTTAGATGTAAATTACTCAAATCTCTAGCATTGTACTTCCTAAGCTCCATAAAGTCCCTATGAATCCCCCAGGTAGACCAATTGTCTCCTCATAGGGAAGCACACTGGAAAACACTTCTAGATATGTTGATTTGTTTTTAAGGTCCTTCGTTGAATCGTTTCCTTCATATATAAAGACAAAAGGGACTTCTTACGGTTGATTGATGACAACACATGGGAGGGCAGTTTCCTGCTAATGAGTCTTGATGTCAACAGCCATTATATGAGTATACCACATTATCTGGGAATTAAGACCAGCAGGTATTTTCGGTGAGTATGCTCCTTATCATATTTTCCCCACACACAGATGCTTCTCAATATTATGTGGGTGTGACTCACCAAGAACCTTTTAATTCTTGACAGTAAATTTTACAGACAAATCCAGGGAACGGCGATGGGCACCTTCTTTACACCCAGCTATGCGGGTCTTTAACTGGGCTGGTGGGAAGAGCAAGTGGTCAGTTACTTCTGTCAGTTTGACAGAGTGTTCTAAAGAACAACTAGAGCGCTAACAGTCATACTTATGACAAACGTATGGCACACCTGAAGCCATCTTGGTTGGAATAAAGTGGTAACTCTTAAAACATTTAATTTAAAAAGGAACAAAATGAGGGGGTTCATTGTGCCATAGAAAGTATGATTAGTGCTGTAGAAAGAAAAATTAGGGCACATTTTGAGTGACTTCTCAAATCCTCTTCTATTTCATTAAAGAATTCTGACATGCAGACTGAAACATGCACTTTCAATACCAGCAGCAGACTTCCCTGGTGAGCATTAGCTGTACTACAGTGATCTAATGAGCAACTAGAGTGCTAACATTCAGAATTTATGGCAAATGTGTGACACATCTGAATGCCTTCTTGATGGAACCAAAGTAAAAAACTGAAAGTATTTCCTACTGAGGAGACTGCAGTAAATGGGGAAATTAGGAAACTTCATAACAAATAAATCTCCCAAGATGGCCACCAGAGACAAAAGAGCCCAAATGTAGCCCAAATATCACCCAGATGTAGCCCAAGTATAGCCCAATGACAGAATGTCCCAGAGTGTTCTAACGAACAACTAGAGCGCTAACAGTCTTACTTATGACAAAAGTATGGCACACCTGAAGCCATCTTGATTGGAATAAAGTGGTAACACATAAAACATTTAATTTACAAAGGAACAAAATGAGGGGGTTTATTTTGCCATAGAAATGATGATTAGTTCTGCAGAAAGAAAAATTAGGGCACATTTTGACTTCTCAAATCCTCTTCTATTTCATAAACAAATTCTGACATGCAGACAGAAACATGCACTTTGAATACCAGCAGCAGACTTCCCTAGTGAGCAGTAGTTTTACTACAGTGATCTAATGAGCAACTAGAGTGCTGACATTCAGAATTTATGGCAAATGTGTGACACATCTGAATGCCTTCTTGATGGAACCAAAATAAAAAACTGAAAGTATTCCCACTGAGGAGACTGCAGTAAATGAGGAAATTAGGAAACTTCATAACAAATAAATCTCCCATGATGGCCACCAGAGACAAAAGAGCCCAGATGTAGCCCAAATATCACCCAGATGTAGCCCAAGTATAGCCCAGTGACAGAATGTCCCAGAGTCTTCTTAAGAACAACTAGAGCGCTTACTGTCTTACTTATGACAAAAGTATGGCACACCTGAAGCCATCTTGATTGGAATAAACTGGTAAAACTTAAAACATTTAATTTAACAAGCATTGGCATAGCCAATAGGTCTCGCCTTTGGGACCTTATAAGTGTTTAGCTATGCAACAGTTGCATAACTAAATACTTATAAGGTCCCAAAAGTGAGACCTATTGGCTATGTAATTCGGCCGCGAAAGTTAAAGTAATCGCGGTAAAGCGCGGCGCGCGCGCCCACGCACATGCACTGTAGCTCTAGGCTGGCCTGGTAGCACTTTTTGGAGCCCTCTCAATAAGTCTCGCCAGACCAGCACATGCGCTGAGTCAGGCGAGACCTAAAAAGGAACACAATGAGGGGGTTCATTTTGCCATAGAAATTATGATTAGTGCTGAAGAAAGAAAAATTAGGGCACATTTTGAGTGACTTCTCAAATCCTCTTCTATTTCATTAAAAAATTCTGATATGCAGACTGAAACATGCACTTTTAATACCAGCAGCAGACTTCCGTGGTGAGCAGTAGCTTTACTACAGTGATCTAATGAGCAACTAGAGTGGTAACATTCAGAATTCATGGTAAATGTGTGACATATCTGAATACCTTCTTGATGGAATCAAAGTAAAAAACTGAAAGCATTTCCTACTGAGGAGACTGAAGTAAATCTCCCAAGATGGCCACCAGTGACAAAAGAGCCCAAATGCAGCACAAATATCACCCAGATGTAGCCCACATGTAGCCCAATGACAGAAGTGTGCAAAACACTTATTTTTTGTGTATTTGCAGTTTTATGTAGTGCAGACTTGTCGGGTATTGAGTGCTTTACATGAGCATTGGTTACATCACACAAGATCACATTCATTTTGGTTGTAGACATGGGGAGATTAAGTGATTTGACCAGAATCACAGAATGTTGAGCTGAAGCAGAAACTCCAACCTGGTTCCCCAGTTACAAAGTCTGCAGCTCTGGAAGTAACACCATATCCTCTCCCCTAGGTGCAACATTTAATCAAGTGGTCAACTGGATAAAAAAACATAAAGATTACAAATAAGTTAAAAGTTCTTTGTCGCTATTTGAAAACTCAGAAAATATGTCCTCATTATAGTTTTTTAGAGCACTAACCATAATTTTGATGCAAATAAGACCCTCTCATATATGTAATTTCGAAAGGAAATACTCTAGGTATTACAGTTTTGATTACATCAAGATGACGTCAGGCGTTCCACACTTTTGTGGTAAATATAAAATGTTAGCAATCTAGTTGTTCATTGGGATACTGTTGAAAGGCAGAGGCCAGGGGCACGGACTCTGAAAATTGAAGGCAGGTAGCAGAGTGCAGAGGCAACAATTTGACCACACTGGGCAGGTAGGAAGGGCAGTGGCAGCACAACAGACTATGGAGGGCAGTAGAAAGGGGGGCAGGGGCAACAAACCAACAATACAGGACTGGCAAGAGAGGCTGTGGCAATATAATAGACCATTGTGGGCAGAAGGAAGAGGCAGTGGTAGTACAACCATACATGCCAACAGACCAGTTTCAGCCAGGAAACGTCCAATGTTTTTAAGCTCAAATGGGCTTTATTTGATCTGTCTCCTGTCTACAATCTCCTCTTTTTCAATGTAACTCAAAGGGGAAAATCAATACCCCAGTTTTTTTTCAAAATCTCCCTCTTACCAAGTTCAAAATGTTCGCAAGTATGGTACATTGAATCATGGTAGGCAGGAGGAATTGGGGTAGGGACATGGACTCGCATAACAGAGGACAGGAGGGACATGGAGAGGTGCACCAAACTGACCCTACAGGGCAGGCATCAGGGTTTGCAGCAGCACAATACACCACACAGGGCATGCGGGACGGGAATGCAGCACAACAATCCATCGAAAGCAATAGGGAGGGGACAGGACCATGCACATGGACAACAGAGAACAGAATTGTTCAGTTTTTATTTATCTTATTTCTCTGTATAATTTATCACATTCTATTTAATTCTTTTTTTAAATAAAGCATTTCAATTTTTTCTTTCTTTTATCATTTTTCCCTCCAAGTTATGTACATTACAAAAAAGAACAAAAAAGAAGAACATTCAGCACAATTGTTACATTAAATATAAGAAAAACACAATACTCATCATTTTACTAAGAAAATTCCCTGGAAACATTTATAAAAATTACAACACTCATACAAGACTCATTCCAACACATGCACACTTCACATCCTACATACAAATGGAATCTAAATAGGAAGGGGATCACAGATGGCAAAACAAACCCCCCGACCAGATGGAATGATTATATTCAGAAAAACCAAATCTGAATAATCGGTCGACGCGCGTTTCGGTGGTGCAAGAAGAAAGATCAGACCACCTTCATCAGGACCTTTTCAGATACCTATAAAATTATCACAACACCCAGGGGACATAGAAGTAATATGGAACCACCACAGGATAATTCCACTATACGAAGAGAGACACTGATCTGTTTTTATAGCAAAACGATGTTCACTCTAGGAACATTCCTATGCAGCATCAATAATGTAGTAGTTCTATTTCTTTTGCCAATAATTCTACCTCTGAGAGGTCAAAATAACCCAGAGAACATCCAGGTCACAAATATGTAGATGCTTATTAATTTTCAACCATCCTTCATGTGAGGGGGATCCAACTCTCAATCTTTGATTCTTAATTTCAAAGCACACAACTCCTTGAAGCAAATATGGCTACATAAACGATTTTTTATAATCGAACACTGTGTTTAACGTACAGGACAATTCCCATCTCTCTGGCAAATAATTAAATAGAATGTGATAAATTATACAAAGAAATGAGATAAATAAAAACTGAACAATTTGTATTATATTTGTGTGATATTCAATTGAATTATTTCTTAGTAATTGAGCCTAATGGTGATTCAGTCCATATTGTAATGGTTAGATAGGCCTAGAGGGAGCTTTTTTTGTAGCATCCTGGAAGGGCACAGAGATAGTTCCTATCTACAAAAAGGGCAGCAGAAAATACCCTGCAAACTACAGGCTTATAAGCCTGAGAGATATTTTGAGTAAAGTCTATGCAAAGCAAATTTTGTTTAAACTAATAGACTGGATCGTAGGGAATGATGTACTCTCGCCTTCCCAGGCTGGATTTAGAAGGAAAACAAGTACAATCGATCAAGTTTTCAGACTCCTAATTCTAGCCTGGAAGTACACAAAGTTGAGAGATAGTCACCTGTATGTTGACTTTATCGATTTAAAGGCACTATTTGACTCAATTCCAAGGGCGCAGCTATGGAAAAGTTTACATCAACAGGGAGTACCAGATGAGATCCTAAACCAAATAATAAGGTTACATGAGGGCAACTTTGCCAAAGTACGCTGGGGCAAAGGAGGCGAGCTCACCAATGAGATCTCAGTCAGGAGGGGTGTGCGCCAGGGCTGCATCCTGGTACCAACCTTGTTTCTTTTATATGTAAACAATCTGGTTGAACACTTGCAAAAATCTTCCCATGACTCGCCCAAACTCGGAGGAAATCATATCTGTGCCCTAACATTTGCGGCTGAAATACAATTTTGCTGTCTCAAACTCCCAGGGGTCTACAAAACCTACTTGACAGCCTTAATAAATATTGTGAAGCAAAAGGTCTAGAAATTAACCAAATCAAAACCAAATACATGACTCTGAGACCACACAAATGCTTGAAAAACTAGATAACCTTAAATGGGGTGGCTCTGGAGCGTGTATCTAATTTTGTATACCTTAGAGTTACCTTTGATTCTAAACTTACTTGGAACCCCCAAATTGAGAAATCAAAGGCCATCCTAATGCAAAACTCTATCACCATTGTAACAAAACAATCTGCAACGGTGACAAAAGCTATTACACCCACCTTGGAAGTATATTAATCAGGAGCTCAAACCGCTGCCCTATATGGCTCAGAGATATGGGGCGGCAAAACTCTAAAACCACTAATAGTTGGGGAAAACAAAATCCTGAGAATGCTCGAGGCCCTTCACCAACATACCCCATTGATTCCTTTGACCTATGCTATGGGCATAAAACGACTGGAGCATTTAGCTATTTGGCAAACACTGTAGAATTGGAGCAGAATTTGGAAAACAGAGGAACTAGAAACCTACAGAGAAATCTTGAGTGAGCTATTGGAATTGGACTCCTGAGTCACCTTCCCTTGGTTGGCTCATATCCGGACATGGCTCCTTGATCTAGGTTTGAGGAGATTCTGGATAAACCCAAGGCTGCTGAAACCTGAATCAAAGCGCAAGATTAAGCATATTTTCTGGGATTTTATTAGGCACAAAGTTATTTCAAATAGTACATTGGGAAGGCTTACTACGTAATTTTTAGCATTCAAAATGACTCTGGGGCCGATTCTGATCCTGGATTTTTATTTTCCATACAAATCGGATCCGTATTTTTTTCCATACAAATCGTACAAGTCCCTTACAACCCGTGTAGTACGATTCGTACGGGAAAAATACATACAAATCGGCCCGATCCTTACAAATCGGATCGGGAAAAGCTGTACGACACGGACTTGTAAAAAAGACCATACAAATTGTAAAAAGGCTGTCCAAACCGTCAAGTACGATTCGTACCGGGTTGTCAGCATACGATTTGTATGGAAAATGGCCTGTATACGGGGAACGACTCGTACTGTTTTCGGGGCATACAGGGGCCGATTCCGATCCTGGAAAAACGCTTTACAAATCGTGGTATGGAGCATTTTCCCCATACAACTCGTACTTGTAAGGATTCCCCTACAACCTAGGAAGTACGATCCGTACAAATAGACGCTCTCCATACAAATTGTAAAAAAGACCATACAACTCGTTTTTACAAGCGATTCCGATTCGGATTGCCCTGTATGCGACGTTCACATGTATTCCCGGCAGCAGTTTACAACCCGTCAAGTACGATTCGTACAAACAGCACTCCGTACGGCTCTTTTTTTACAGGAGCCAAAAAGTGCCGGAAAAACATTGTATGCCCCGAAAACAGTACGAGACGGACCCTACATGTACACACCGTACAAGCACCGTACCCCACAATCGCTTGTGTACACACCGTACCCCAAACTTGCGTATGTACGGTGCGTACATGCGCGATGTTGGGGTACGCACCATACACACACCTTGCATGTGGGGGGACCCCTGTATGCCTCATACCCCTATACGACCCGTACCCCGGTACGAGTCATACCCCCAGAACGACTCATACCAGGGTACGAGGCGTAAAGGGTTTCGCTTCGTTGCCCGGTACGAGTCGTTCCCCGTATACAGGCCATTTTCCATACAAATGGTATGCTGACAACCCGGTACGAATCGTACTTGACGGTTTGGACAGCCTTTTTACAATTTGTATGGTCTTTTTTACAAGTCTGGTGCCGATCACGATCCTGTAAAAACCGGGTACGAACCGTCGGACGGAGCATATTCTCCGTCCGACGCGTACCCGGTCGTAAAAATATACAAACATGGAAGTAAGATTCGCACGGAAATAGAATTTCTGTACGAATCGTACAAAACCCCGACCGACGAAAATAAACATACAAATGTGATCCGGGAAAGCGCCGACGTGACGTCGGGACCCACGCAGCCTGCCATTCATGAACCAGGAATTACGATTCGCACCGACGTCATCCCGCACGGAGAATATTTTCCGGCAGCCAAAAACTGCCGGGAAATCAGGACGACGCGAACAAGGAGTACCTGCACGCGACGGACAGACATGGACCCGAACCTACGTGTCATCCCGGCCCTCATAGCAGTCGACCTCCTCTACAGGTTACGCCGCAGACGCCGCAGAAGGTCAGAACAACAAAGGGAGGGGGGAAAGGGGGGGGCAGGACCAGGGGCAGGCCACAAAACCCCCACCAAAGTCACACAGCACACATGCCCTGGACATACCTGACCCCCAGGCCCTGGTCACTACGAGGGGGTGGGGGCGTGTCCAGCAAAGCCAGCGTCCGCCACAACGGAAGTGCTTGACGACGCGAACCGGAAACACAACAATACATGTACGTCCCGTACCCACGCCTTAAGAGCGTGGGTACGAGTTGTACCCCGCCCACACCTACGTCACCCCAACAATGGTGGGACGGCTGTACCCACGTGGCAAAGGCCTGGTTACGGCCCGCACAAGCATTACATAGCGTGGGTACGGATATGTACGGACCGTACCCCCACCCCTGTATGCATGGAGCGTACCCCCACCCCAACCGTGTAAGTACGACCCGTACCCTCACCCGCGTATGTATGGAGCGTACCCCCACCCCAACAGTGTATGTACGACCCGTACCCTCACCCGCGTATGCATGGAGCGTACCCCCACCCCAACAGTGTAAGTACGACCCGTACCCTCACCCGCGTACGTATGGAGCGTACCCCCCACCCCAACAGTGTAAGTACGACCCGTACCCTCACCCGCGTACATATGGAGCGTACCCCCCACCCCAACAGTGTAAGTACGACCCGTACCCTCACCCGCGTATGTATGGAGCGTATTTCCCACCCCAACA
Organism: Triturus cristatus; assembly: GCF_964204655.1. NCBI lineage: Eukaryota > Metazoa > Chordata > Amphibia > Caudata > Salamandridae > Triturus > Triturus cristatus. Next base: position 631,981,617 of record NC_140589.1, on the reverse strand, counting down.
GTGTAAGTACGACCCGTACCCTCACCCGCGTATGCATGGAGCGTACCCCCACCCCAACAGTGTCAGTACGACCCATACCCTCACCCGCGTACGTATGGAGCGTACCCCCACCCCAACAGTATATGTATGACCCATACCCTCACCTGCGTATGCATGGAGCGTACCCCCACCCCAACAGTGTAAGTACAACCCGTACCCTCACCCGCGTACGTATGGAGCATACCCCCCACCCCAACAGTGTAAGTATGACCCGTACCCTCACCCGCGTAAGTATGGAGCGTACCCCCCACCCCAACAGTGTAAGTACGACCCGTACCCTCACCCGCGTACGTATGGAGCGTACCCCTCACCCCAACAGTGTAAGTACGACCCGTACCCTCACCCGCGTATGCATGGAGCGTACCCCCACCCCAACAGTGTAAGTACGACCCGTACCCTCACCCGCGTATGCATGGAGCGTACCCCCACCCCAACAGTGTAAGTACGACCCGTACCCTCACCCGCGTACGTATGGAGCGTACCCCCCACCCCAACAGTGTAAGTACGACCCATACCCTCACCCGCGTACATATGGAGCGTACCCCCCACCCCAACAGTGTAAGTACGACCCGTACCCTCACCCACGTATGTATGGAGCGTATCCCCCACCCCAACAGTGTAAGTACGACCCGTACCCTCACCCGCGTATGCATGGAGCGTACCCCCACCCCAACAGTGTCAGTACGACCCATACCATCACCCGCGTACGTATGGAGCGTACCCCCACCCCAACAGTGTATGTATGACCCGTACCCTCACCCGCGTATGCATGGAGCGTACCCCCACCCCAACAGTGTAAGTACAACCCGTACCCTCACCCGCGTACGTATGGAGCATACCCCCACCCCAACAGTGTAAGTATGACCCGTACCCTCACCCGCGTACGTATGGAGCGTACGCCCCACCCCAACAGTGTAAGTACGACCCGTACCCTCACCCGCGTACGTATGGAGCGTACCCCTCACCCCAACAGTGTAAGTACGACCTGTACCCTCACCCGCGTATGCATGGAGCGTACCCCCACCCCAACAGTGTAAGTACGACCCGTACCCTCACCCGCGTACGTATGGAGCGTACCCCCACCCCAACAGTGTATGTACGACCCGTACCCTCACATATTCTGTCGTGCCAGTGGACAGGTCCTCGGCCTCACTCTCCTCCGCCTCAGTTCCACTCAATGTGCCAGCCACGATGTCAACGCTGGCACTGGTGCTCGGTCCCTCCACTCCGTCTGTGCTCATGTCTCCCTCCGTGTCCCCCGACGATGCTGTGGGCAAGGTGAAGAGACAGCAATTAATCATACACCTGTATACATATGTCACATGAGTCCAATCTACATAGGTTACAGTGCATAGCCTGAAAAGAAAGATCAGTAACATCTACAAAACAAGGTACAGATGTAGGGCATGCAACACACAGTTGGTTGACCCACCATGCCACTGAAAAACCATGGAGAGCATGACACAATAGCAAATGACATGAAATGGAGTTTGACAGAGGAGCCAGGCCCTGGGGACAATCCAGCACTGCATCTGCACCACACAGCGTTGCCGAAAATAGGGATGAGCAGGGACCATATCCATGAACTTGAGGCACATGCTGCATAGGTAATACTGAAAACATGCCCACCATGACTGGCTCACTGCACCTTGAGTGTATGTCCAGACAAACATCACACACTGGCCAGACCTAGCAAGGAGACATCAGGATTTGACATGTAGGCTTTGCCCGCACCAACCACCCCCTACATGAGACAATTTGTTGAGACACAGGAAGCACTTACATCTCTTAGTCTGGGTGAAATACACAGGGGCTGCATAAATGCAAGATTGGACGCCAAATACCCAAGGTGCGCCTGTCCAAATAATCATGTACAAATGGTCATCATCAGATGATTGTAACAAGACACACAGGCACTGGCCACCGTGAGTATGAACAAGGAAAATCAGGTCAGGCTGTACAGTGGACACTTGTACTACATTTTACGTCAATATACATGGTGCCAGGGGACAATGGCACAGAGCACAACCTATGCTGTAGACACTGAGAGTGTCCACGTTTTGTGATGACACACATGACACCTAGGAAAATATGCCCCAGGGGACAGTAGTGGCCACACAACTCCATGGTCCTGAATGGGAATGACTGCAACACACGCCACCATCCCTGCACTATGCGTATCGCACACTCATGCACATCATGTCACAGGCCACAACATAGGACATGCGTGCTGTAAGGCATGACACTTGAGAGACTAACTCCCATGTCTGGACTCAGCATCAGTGCCAACTGACATGGAACCCACATGTACTGAACTGGACAGGGCACAGGCAAGGTCCCAAAACCTGTTACACACCACCCCCACACATGATGCTACAGGCATAGTTCACGTGGAAAAAGTGCCAGCCTACATTACCTTGTGAAGGAGTGACTACACACAGACCAGGGAACACATTGCAAGGAGGGGACGGGAGGCAGGAGAGCACCGCTATACTGTGGGTAACTGGATTTGCACAGCACCTTTAAACCCTGGCAGTGAATCCATGCAACTGTGCACTTACAAATGCTGGTGACACACAACAAACACACATGTACCTACCCCCTTCCTGCTGCTGCTTCTCCTGTAAGCGCCAGTCCAAGTCTGGAAATACCACCGCCAGCACACGCTTGTGGATGTGGGTCAGACGGCGGCGCCCGCGGTTCTTATGGGTTTCAGATGAGTCCCCCAGCAGGACCCGTGCGATCCTCCGCGTCCAGCACTGGATATCCTGCCAGCGTTTCCTCACCTGGGCCAGGCGCCGTTTGCGACCCTCCGTCCTCCTCACGGCACTGATGGGGTTCATCCATATCTGCTTCTTGGCAGAGGCGCCTACCTGTGAGGATGAACAAGTGACACTACATCAATACACCTGGCACATGTCACAGAGACACATATTAGAACAAATTTGCTGTTTACAACAAGGCATAGTATGCATCCAACGCATTGCACCTTTGTCATAGGGACATGATCCTCTGGGGAAGGGCAAAAGCAGTACGTGCCATTGAAAGTACACAGGTGGAATGAGGGCAACGACACAATCAATGATCCAGGCTCACACTGTGCATCAGAAGGTACACCAGGATAATGTGCAGCACCTCTAAGCAGTCACATGCCACAGGCCACTGACGCTACCGCAGCAGAGTACACAGAAACACACAGGCACAGGACATTCACCTGCCATTGCCAAATGCAGCGACAAACCTCACTCTGCACATGTGCCACTAGACGGGGGGCTCACAGGTGTGGGGCTGGCTCTGCACGTCAGACACACAGCACTGCTCCCTGCTCACATCACATGGGCAGGGTACATCCATCCCTCATGCAGCCCGGGTGCCATACTCCACATATGCACCCACCCACATGACAGGGGACTTACACACACACCGATGTCCAGGGTACGAACACATCATGTGGACACTCTCAGCACAGGTACACAGAACTAACACACATCTGTGGGTACAGTCACCTGTCACACTGGGCTGACCACATAATAAAATGAGGACTGTAGAGGCTACATTCCCAGGAGGACAAGACAGGTGGAATGTGGCATGCACCATGCAGTGATTGTCACAGTAAACACAATGCAAGTGAGGACGGCAGACATGCACCACAGCATGCACTGGCTGGGAGACATCAGGCATTCCCCCCCCCTGGGACCCCCTCTACAGTACATAGCATGTGTGTCACACCTGGACACAATGCCAGAAGTCACAGTCACAAACAAGGGACACAGTCTGTGCTAGTAGACTCTGCACTCACCTGATACCCTGGTCGCCCATACAGCAGGGGGTACTGTGGGAGGATCACATCCAGCAAAGCCAGGTTCTCCTCCAGGGTGAAAGGCTGTGACCTCTCCACAGACCTTGACATAGTTCCAGGGAATCAGTAGCAGCAGCTGGGTCGTAGAATCCAAAGATGTGCAGGCAAGTGCTCCCTCATGGGACCTGGCTGCCTTATATCTGCCTTGCTGGCCTGTTTCATGCACAGGAGTACAGAGTGATTGGTCACTCACATTTGCATCCTATGTTTCCTCCAATCCCTTCAAACCTAGCACAGTCAGTGGGTTCTTATTGTGTTTTTTTCTTGAGCATGATGTCAACTCCAGAACCACATTGCAACAAAGTAGATTCATTCAAACTGACTACTGCTGTGCACCTGCTGAAAAAAATTCAAACTTTAAACTTGGTCTCCATGACAATCAGCATGCATGTAGGCCTTTATACTTGTCCCTCATGTGTCCCCTATGTTATTTTGAGTTTCACACACAGGTACGGTGCGTACCGGGGCCCTAGGGCACCCCAAATGCATAGCAACGGCCCGTACAGGCGTGTGTACGGTCCGTATCACTATGGGTGTGCTCGCGTATGCGTACCCATAGTGATAGTGAGCGTACGCACGCGAGAACGGTCCGTACCACTATGAGTACGCATACGCGAGAACACCCATAGTGATAGTGAGCGTACGCACGCGTGTACGGTCTGTATCACTATGGGTACGCATACGCGAGAACACCCATAATGGTACGGACCGTACACACGCGTGCGTACGCTCACTATCACTATGGGTGTTCTCGCGTATGCGTACTCATAGTGGTACGGACCGTACACGCGTGCGTACGCTCACTATCACTATGGGTGTTCTCGCGTATGCGTACCCATAGTGATACGGACCGTACACACGCCTGTACGCTCACTATCACTATGGGTGTTCTCGCGTATGCGTACTCATAGTGGTACGGACCGTACACGCGTGCGTACGCTCACTATCACTATGGGTGTTCTCGCATATGCTTACCAATAGTGATATGGACCGTACACGCGTGCGTACGCTCACTATCACTATGGGTACACATACAGCAGCACTCCCATAGTGATACGGACCGTACACACGCCTGTATGCTCACTATCACTATGGGTGTTCTCGCGTATGCATACCCATAGTGATACGGACTGTACACACGCCTGTACGCTCACTATCACTATGGGTGTTCTCGCGTATGCGTACTCATAGTGGTACGGACCGTACACGCGTGCGTACGCTCACTTTCACTATGGGTGTTCTCGCGTATGCGTACTCATAATGGTACGGACCATACACACGTGCGTACGCTCACTATCACTATGGGTGTTCTCGCGTATGCGTACTCATAGTGGTACGGACCGTACACACGTGCGTACGCTCACTATCACTATGGGTGTTCTCGCGTATGCGTACCCATAGTGATACGGACTGTACACGCGTGCGTACGCTCACTATCACTATGGGTACACATACGGCAGCACTCCCATAGTGATAGGGAACGTACACAGGCCCTCTGAGCGAATGTACGGTGCCTTTCACACATCACAGTGGTGACAGGCAGCACACAGGAAGGAATAGGGCTGACATACTTGTCCATGGATGGACATCAAGGCATTGTCTGGGCAGTACTACATGTGTGGGGCACAGGTGTGAAAGGCTGTGATGTGGCACATTACTCCTGAGTCGAGAAGGCACCAGATGTATGATGAGATGTGTACAGATGTTATGTGTGACGATGCAATGTGTTCCAGGCATGCCCTTAACTCCTTTGACATGTGTGCATGTCGTACTGCACACTTGGGATGAGCGTCACTGGCATGGCACAGCCAACAACACACACAAGTGTCCCCTGATGCCCGCTACAGGGGTAACCACACCAGACATGTGACTACGCACGGTGCACGATGTGTCTATGTCATGTATGTGTGGGGTGTTCCCATTAGCTTGATGTTGGTGCTCCCTCAAAAGCATCAGCTGTTGCAGAAACCAACATGTGTCTGTGTGTAGATGGACATGGCACACTGTTACGCACACCAGGCCACATGGGGTATCGGATGCGAGGTGCGTATGTATGCATGGGACACGGAGTAGCGTAACAAGGACATCTGCATCCTCTCTATGAATGTGTGGTGAGTCATTACATGTACACCTTATTGGCAAGGTGTGTGGGCTGTCCTAGTGTAATGTCATGTGACCTGTGGCTCTAGTGTTCCGCTACCAGTCTCTGAAATCGACATCCTACTTCTGCTGATGTGTTGATGTATGTCACTCCTGTGTTGCGTCTGGCTGTTCACTTACACTGGGACACAGCTAATCCCATGCCATGGCATGTGGAGGTTCACAATCTCCGTGTGTAGCTGGGTCTTGGTAGGAGTGTCACTTGGCAGCCATACGTGTCCAGGGCATGTGGCACATACCTGACTCCGTATGTCACATATGTGTATTGACAGATTAACATGTGCTCAGTACAAATAAATTGTTGTTGTAGTGCACTCACTCTTCCTTGTCACTTCCAAATTACTGCAGAGCGCCGCCTCTTCCGAAACCAATTCCGGACTTGGCTGACATGCGGGAGAATGACTGTATCCGGTGCTACTGCTTCTCCCAACCGTTGATTGAGGAGTTGACGGTGAGGCTGGCACCACACCTGCAACCGCTGCACAGGTATCCTACGGCACTGACACCCAAGCTGAAGGTAATGGCAGCCCTACATTTTCTTGCCACGGGTACCTTTCAATATACCATAGCTCATGTTGGTGGCATGTCCCAGAGCATGTTCAGCCGTGTGCTGCATGATTTCTTAGAGGCCATGTTGCTTCACCTGGATGAGTTCATCCATTTCCCAACTCCTGAAATGTTGACTGGGGTCAAGCATGGATTCTATGCCCCGGGAGGGATGCCCCATGTCATTGGGTCCATAGATGGGACACATGTGGCTTTGGTACCACCACAGGCACAGGAGGTAGCGAACAGGAATCGCAAGCACTACCACTCCATCAATGCCCTTGTGGTGTGTCTGTCCAACATGGTGATTTCACATGTCTGTGCTCGTTTTCCAGGATCAGCACACTATGCCTACATCATGAGGCGTAGCAGGGTGCCTGAAATGATGACGCAGCTGCGCAACGAACGAGCATGTGTTGTCGGTGGGTACACTCTGTCTGTCCTGTATTTTGTGTAGACTTCCAGCACGACCGCTTCTCCTGTCCTACTAATGTGCATGTGGTTTCCATGTAGGGGACGCTGGCTATCCCAACATGCCATGGCTGATCACACCTCTCCGCAACCCCATCACGCCGGCCCAGCTCCGCTACAACACCGCCCATGGCCGGACAAGGCGAGTGATAGAGAGGACATTTGGCCTCCTGAAGAGCCGATTCCGATGCCTCCACAAGACCGGCGGCGCCCTCCCATATGCCCCGGCGAAGGTCTGCAAAATCTTCATGGTCTGCTGCATGCTGCACAACATGGCAGTTGAGAAAGCTGTGCCACTCATCCTGGATCAAGATGATCAGGACCATCCACCCGTGGAGGACGAAGGTCTTGGCAATGGGGCTAGTGATGTGGAGTATGTGGTTCCGCAAGAGGACATCCGGAGTCGGCTCATACGCGACTTCTTTGCTTAGTGGTGAGTACCAGTGTCTGTGTGTGCACGCATTGGTCCCCGTGTGGCATGTGTTGCGATGTGTGTGTCCATCTGCATGAATGGCACGTGAGTCAGAGGTGTGTGTGGATGTGTCAATGGAGTGATGGCGCCAGTGATGAGTGTATTTCCACAGTCATAATTGTGACCTAGCATGTTGTCATCCTTACATGTGTCGAGTACATGCACATGCAAGTGGCTGTGCTTTTTGTGGCTGACTTCTTGTGTGTCTCTCATCCCCAGGTACTTGCTCATGCCGTCTGCTGGTTGCATTGTTGTGGCACTGCTATTCCTCATGGACACGTCATCGTGTGCTGACTCAGCGTTACACGCACGGACAAGTTTGGAAGTCTCCTTAGGGTAAGGGATGCATCAGGGGTGTATTGGGTGTGGCAGTTGTTTACGATGTGTGCACACTGCCCCTTTCGATGTTTGGTTCCTCTGCAGACATGTCGCATCACCATGGGACACATGACATGCAGCTGGGTACATCTGAATAGATGGTCAGACTTGTTGACAGTCATCAGTGATGAGATTGTGGATTGTGATGATGACATCGATGTGTGTTACACTGCCCTTGGACACATACGGTTTGCATTGGCTTGACATGGTGTGGGACTTCCACATCAGAGGATCAATGGTGTATGGCAGCCTCTCCGTGAGCAGCAGGGTGTGTTCAGCTGTTAGCCGACACTTGTGTGCCAGTTCCATGGCTATCACGCATTTGTGCTGCAGAAGGGGGGTTCCAGTGTTGGACCCACATGTTACTCCACATGACCTGTTCATGTGTACTCCGAGTTGCCTCTGCATTCCCGAATACACGCATAATAAAGGTGTCCCTATGCCTCCAAGGTGCCTCTTCTCAGTCAATGCTGGTGTGTTGCCACGGTGCATCCGGCATGTCTGGCATGGTTTTCCGTGATAGTGGCTATGTGTCTATGTGTAGAGTAGCAAGATGCAAGCTGTTTGTGTGGGATTAGACCGTGTATTGTGCATGATGTCCATGACTGTGTGTGTATTGTGACATGTGCCATCCCCATGCATCCAACGTTGGCCAGGCCACCATTCTCTGCATCCACCTGACTCAAGCTTGCAGGACATGGTTCTGCAACCTGTCCACACATACCTGGGTGCCCCACAGGACACTCCACATGATCCCTGACCTCTGCGCATGGCTGTCGCTGTACTCAATATGTCTGTCGGCACGGTTGTGCGGCCACCCCCTCAGCTGGTTGGGCCCATCACGGGTGTGTATGGTGCTCCATGTCTGTCTTGCCTAATACAATGTGACCCATGTGTGTCCTGTGCCAGACTCAGGCCCCAGGATGTGGATGGTTGAAGTCAAATGAGAACTCAGGCATGGTTAGACTTTACAAGACACATGTAAGGTAATAATGCAAAATGTAGGCATCTTCTCTTTATGGTTTAACTTTTTATTTTGGTTGGGGTACGTGGGGGGGTATGACATGAGGGGCTTTCCGGGTGTGTGGAATCCAAAGTTCACTAGGGGAGTTGGTGTCCTTGCCATTGGAAATCCTCAGAGTCCATGCCACAGTCTTTGTCAACATTGGTCAGACAGTGACCAGCAGGTCCATGTGGCAGAGAATGTCTTTTGCTGCTGTGCTGCTGTTGGTCCAGTGGGCCAGGTGCCAGGCCAGGTGTCCTGGGAGATGGTGCTGTTGCGCTGACCCTCACGGTCTTTTCCGTGGACGACCCGCCCTCCTGCGGGGACCCTCAGAAGCAGGCCGTGACGATGTTTGGGATGCTCCGTCTGATGTCTCCTCCTCCTCCTCCTGATCCCTCCCTGTGGGTGGTGATGTTCTACGCCTGATGGCACAGGGAGGGTTGCCCATGTTGTTGGCTATCCGACGGAGTGTACTGTGAATTCCCCTGAACACCGTCACGAGCTCAGCCTGTCTGTCCTCCATCCGCCGTTGGTGTCGCAGTAGACAGGCATGTTGCTCCGCATGTTGCTGGGCCTGCTGGGTCTTGATCTCCTCGAGGATGGACACAACCTGGGCCATGCCCGTGGTGTCCTGCCGGTATGTGTCCAGGATGTTTCTGACATGGGAATATACCGGTTCCGCAGCCAACAGGTCAGGCTCGCGCCTCCGCCGTCCTCCACTCCCACCACCCCTGCCCACTTGCACCTGGCCTGCCCTTGTGGGCACATCGGGTCTCCGGGACCCCTGAGGGGTGGCATTGGCGTTGTCGCCTGCCTCCTCCTGGGTGCCCGGTACACCGTGTCCCTCCTGGCCAGCCTGGCTGCATTGTGGTGGTGGGGCAGGGATCCTGGGTGTCTCCTGGGATGTGGCAGGAGTGGGGGTGGTGGTTGGCCCAGTTGTACCTGACGCAGGTGCTGCAGGTGGTTGGACACCAGAGGGGCCAGGTTGGTCGGGGTCGGGTTCGTCCACAGAGTGGTGAGAGTCGTCGCTGCCGGTGGGTCCGTCATCCCGCAGAGCCGGGTCCTGTGAGTCTTCCCCCCCCCGTGTTGGGGGGTGATCCACGACGTTGACCTGTGTGTGAGAGAGACAATGTTAATTTTGTTCCATGCAACATCCATGTTTCATTGGTTTCTAAGTTGGCACATTTCCTCTGGGAATTTGGATATGTCTTGCATTCCACTCACAGTACACTTGTGCATGGGTATGTCCCTTGGCCACAGCTTTTGCCACTTTACCTATGTGTGGCACAGTCTTACTTGCTGCGTCAATTGTGACTGCAGTCAGCAGTGGAGTGAGCAGGTGTGGCGAGCCATGCATTGGCGCCTTCCGTGTTGCACTGTACGTGGGCACATGGAGTTGTTCCACACACTTAGATAATGCAGGTATCTGGCGTTGTGCTCGTGCACAGGTTGAGACATGGCCCTGTGTTTTGCCATGGAGAAGAGGGGGGGTTCAGGCACTGGCCACCCTTGTCTACATGCACGCAGTCCACCTGCTGACGAGCAGACATTCCCACACCCCCCAAGGCTGAATTGGGCTCCCTGTGTGTCCCTTTCTCACTCCCTCTCTGTCCCCCTCTCCCTCCCTCTGTGTGTCACCCTCTGTCACCTCAGCCCAGCTTCCTAGGCACACACTTTTTGCAGATCTTTGAATGGCCCTTGGCTTGTTGATGTGAATTTGTTTGTGATCTCCAGGCACCCATTGGGTGTAGTGTCTGTGTCTGCGCTGCTGCTGTGGTGGTGTGTGCTGCCACTCTTTCACAGTGTTGGCTGTTCATTAGCTGCTGTCATGTGCAAAAACGTGCCGTCACCCCCATGTGTTAATTCAAGGCGTCCACCTTTTGCTGGCAAGTCTTTCCTGTGTGGGGACACACTGTTTGTCTGGCTGTGACCTGGCCCATATGGGCAGGGGGCATTGTTGTCTGCTTCTGAGTTGCACTATGTGATTTTTGGGACCCATTGGTGGGTGTGGCTGTGTTTGAAGTTTGGGTGGGTGTGTTATAAGGAGTGGGTGTGTTTTGGGCATCCGTTTGGGATTTTGGCAGTTGCAGGTCAGTGAATGTGTTGCTTTTGTGCTTGTTGGACATGTTTTGTGGCTTTGTGCCATTCGAATGGTGTATTCTTGTGTTGTTTTGCTTTGTCCTGGTTGTGTACGTGCGTTTTTAGCGTGTGTACGGTGTGTACTTCGGGAATTTTGTTGTACAGTGCTGTCCTTGTGTCTGGCTTGGTACGACTCGTACATGCGCGATGTTGTGTGAAGGTGCTGGTGTTGGGGCCTGGGGTGCGCTCCGTACATAGAATGTTGGGGTGGGGGTACGCTCCACACGTACGCGGGTGAGGGTACGGGTCGTACATACACGGTTGGGGTGGGGGTACGGTCTGTACATACACGGTTGGGGTGGGAGTACGCTCCATACGTACGCGGGTGAGGGTACAGGTCGTACATACACGGTTGGGGTGGGGGTACGCTCCATACGTACGTGGGTGGGGGTACGTGTCATACATACACTGTTGGGGTGGGGGTATGCTCCATACGTAAGCGGGTGAGGGTACGGGTCGTACATACACTGTTGGGGTGGGGGTACGCTCCATGCATACGCGGGTGCGGGTACGGGTCGTACATACACTGTTGGGGTGGGGGTACGCTCCATATGTACGCGGGTGAGGGTACGGGTCGTACATACACTGTTGGGGTGGGGGTACGCTCCATACGTACGCGGGTGAGGGTACGTGTCGTACATACACGGTTGGGGTGGGGGTACGGTCCGTACATACACGGTTGGGGTGGGGGTACGGTACGTACATACACGGTTGGGGTGGGGGTACGCTCCATGCATACACGGGTGAGGGTACGGGTCGTACATACACTGTTGGGGTGGGGGTACGCTGCATACGTACGCGGGTGAGGGTATGTGTTGTACATACACGGTTGGGGTGGGGGTACGGTCCGTACATACACGATTGGGGTGGGGGTACGGTACGTACATACACGGTTGGGGTGGGGGTACGCTCCATGCATACGCGGGTGCGGGTACGGGTCGTACATACACGGGTGTACATACACGGGTGGGGATTCGACTCGTACATAGGAGGGCTGGGGGGAGTGTTGGGCGCGTATGCGGGCACATGTCTCCATGGTTGCTATGGGAGTTCGGTGCGGACTGTGTTTTTTCCATACGGTTGTAACATCGGACGCACGGGATGGATCGTACTTCCGCGGTCGGACTTCACTTTTCACATTTGTACGGTAAATCGTCCGCGGACGTGTCGGACACATTTTTCGACCCGAGGACGTTTGGGGAATGATTCCCAATGCGATACGTATGAACTTTTTCCCATGCAAATCGTAGTTGGCAGTTTGTACGGCACTTGCATGATTCGTACGGTAAAAAGACCGGATACGAGTCGTACGGGGAATTTTTTTCCAGGATCGTAATCGGCACCTCTGTGTCGTACAGCTTTTCCCGATCCGATTTGTAAGGATCGGGCCGATTCTTCTGTATTTTTCACGTACGAATCGTACTACATGGGTTGTAAGGGACTTGTACGATTTGTATGGAAAAAAATACGGATCCGATTTGTATGGAGAATAAAAATCCAGGATCAGAATCGGCCCCTAATGTATTACCGGCGCTTTTTGGCTCCTGTAACAAAAGAGCCGTACGGAGTGCCGTTTGTACGAATCGTACTTGACGGGTTGTAAACTGCTGCCGGGAATACATGTGAACGTCGCATACAGGGCAATCCGAATCGGAATCGCTTGTAAAAACGAGTTGTATGGTTTTTTTTACAATTTGTATGGAGAGCGTCTATTTGTACGGATCGTACTTCCTAGGTTGTAGGGGAATCCTTACAAGTACGAGTCGTATTGGGGAAAACGCTCCATACCACGATTTGTAAAGCGTTTTTCCAGGATCATAATCGGCCCCTCTGTGTTTTGAATAATTTTTGGACGAAATTGAACTGCAACTAGCAAAGTCATTGTACCTGAAATTCAGATGCGAAATATTGCAGATAAACACTTTTACTTCTAAATGGGCAGTGCTACAATATAAGGGAGGGGACCCCAAGTGTAACCTATGACAACTGGGTGTTGAGGAGGATGTTGCACACGTTTTATTCTTTTGTCCAGCGTATGCAATAGCCAGGAAGAAATGGATAAAACCGATAGCCAGGAGCCTGAATGTCAGGAAGTAGAAAGAGAAATTACGAATACTAAAAACAGACAATTCACGACTCATTGTGTTTGGCCTCAGCAGATTTCTATTAGCTATTGGTTTTATAGGGAAAAAGAGAGGGCTAAAACTATAAATAAGATGACACAGGTTTGATATCTGTACTGAGTTAATTTTAGTGTTTTAGAATGTATTAAGTAGCTAGGCTCAAACCAACCAAGTCGAGCAATTTTCACCACCAAGAAGGTAATACAGTGATGCCCATGAATTATTTTAGTACAATGACTGATAACTGTGTGTTCCTGGAAAGGGTCACTTTAGCATGCACTTGCACTTTTATGTATTTTTCTACCCATTGTACTTCTGGGAAGGGTCAATCTAGTATGCACTTGCACTTTTATGTAAACGGATAAACTCTCTTAGAAAGGAAATACGGAAACGCTATGTCGCTGATTCATACTGTATATATACTGAAGAGGATGTTCTTTTAATATATTAATAAGTGGAATCTATGTTTTATATAGTTTTTAAACTTTTTATATTTTTAAGAATGCTTTGATGATTCTATGAATCGAATAAAGATATTTGAATTGAATTGAAAAAATTGTTTTGCTGAAAGCTTAAGAGATAAATTAGGGAGTGGATGTCTCCAGAGCTCCCATTGCATCCCTCAAAAAGTGTTCCCATGGTAGAGTTTTATGAAGGATACCTCGTCGAATCATTTCCTTAAGTCACCCTGGGTCTGCCGTACTCAGCTTCACGTAGTATCCCAAAAATAGGGCTTTTGAGCAAAATACTTGTTTACAAAGCTCAAATTCCAGGCAAACCTGCGAGTATGGAGCAGCATTAGAAAGGTTAAAAAGTCGTCTACAACACCTCCATTGGGCTTTGTCCAGCCAGCCTGAAATATGGTCATTAAAAATCAAGGTGCTGAACGTAAGAGTGGGCAAAAATTTGACGTTAATTACATTGCATAAGCCAGTAAGATCAGGCCCATTCAATGTCAAAGCAATTTTTTAAAGCTCATTGTCATTGACAAAGCGGATACTTTGAGGTGCTTTAAGTGTGTGATATGTGAGCCATGGGTATTAAAATAAACACCCAAGTATTTTAACCTCTTCAGTGCCCATGACGAGATAGTCTCGTCATGGAGCACGGTTGCGCTGTGCCCATGACGAGACTATCTCGTCATGAACCCCACCCACTAGTGCAACGCCCGGCACAGGAGGGGGAAAGGGCATGGCACTGAAGGGGTTAAACTGGTCACTTGTTTGAGCACTATGATGTTTACGCAGAAGTTGAATTTGGCTGGACATTTGTTTCCCAGTCCACAGGCCATTATTTTTGATTTGCTGTAATTGATTTTGAGTTTATTCTCTACAAAGTAACCTGCTAGAGCAGCCTGTGAATGCTGCAATCCTACAGCTGTATGATCAAAGAGTAAAGTGTTGATGTTGGCCAGGCAGAGATTAAACAGCTGTGATGCCGGGGCGCAGCCTTGCTTTAATCCGGTGGTGGTATTAATTCTGTGGGTAGTGACTCTGTTAGGTGTTTTACTTTTACTCATGTATCTGAGAATAAGCTTATGATGGCACTCAGAAGGCCTTCAGGGATGCCCCAATTTGTCAGCTTCTTCCACAGTCTCCCTCTGTCCACTCTGTCAAAGGCAGTTTTAAAATCAGTCGAGGCCACATATAATGGTGGAGAGTTGATGGAATTTGCGGTTTTAATGAGCGAGGAGAGTATCGTCAGGTTATCTTCGGTTCGGTGCCTGCACCTGAATACTGTTTGGGTGACAGGGATCAGAGATTCTGTGTGGGACCACTTTTCTAGCTCATCATTTAAAAACATTCCAAAGCCTTTGCCGTCCGCATCCAGTAGGGTAATAAGTCGGAAGTTGGCTGGGTTATCACAAGGTCCCTTCTTATGGATTGGGGATTAAGTATAGCACCTCTCCATCTGTTCGGCACTGTATTTTCCATTAGACAGTTTTTAAAAAGTGGAAGCAAGACTGTGCACAGTCTTGCTTTCTGTTCGTATAGCGGGCTTTGGCCCACTTGTAGAGGGTTTAGGGGTTGTTTTTCCCTCTTCTGTTGCACCGTTACTGATATATTCAACCTGTGACAAGAACGTATAAAAGAGAGCGCTCGTAAATAACCTGACAGTTTGAAATAATACCCCCATTTTTTGCTAATTAGTTTTTAAAAAGTGGCTTGAGAAAATCAGTCCAGACCTCCATAGCATCTTAAAAAATCCTTGTGGTGATGTCATTCGATCCGGGAACTCCCGCTGCTCTACAAGAATGTAAGGTATGCTTAATTGAGGCCTTAGTAAATGTGATATCGGACCACAGTGTTATACTTTGGGTTCAAGAGCACTAAAGGGGGTCTACTATTTTGTCCGGGTTGTACAAATTGTGGATGTAAGATTTTTTCTGGACGAGGGACCAGAATTTTGTTGGATTTTTTGTTTTTTAGAGCCTCATACAATGCCACTTACGCGTGCTCTTCATTAGCAAAGAAAATTTCCCAAGATGTTTGCCTATACGTCTTCAACCCCTTCCTAACCTCCGATAGCACAGTAACCGTGGTGAATCTTTTATGTACTAGCCTCCCGGAGTTTGTTTAGGTCACGTTTCAAAATCCTCAATGCATGGTTATTGGTTTCATTGTGAGGACGGGCGCTACCCATTGCTCGGGGCTTATTTGCCAACTTTACTAATAATCTAGACAACAGGAATTACCAGCTTGAAACAGAAGTTAGTTTTATGGAAGCTTCACTTTGCAGCTCTTTTCTCAATTCCGCCAAGTCTGCCGGGGCCAGTGTTGCGGACCATTTTATTCTTTGGAGCCCACAAGTACCAACTTCTATACCAAATACTTGCTGTTGTGGTAGTTTCAAGGTCTCTCTGTGAATGGAACATAAAAGGAAAGCGTGGTCACTAATTGGAGAGTGCAAGACCAGAAAGTTGCTTACCCTGGTGAAATACTGGGAAGAAACCAAGATGTGGTCAATCAGCGAGGTGGAAGAGCTGGTTGTATGGGTAAGGCTGGCAGGTTGATCATTGCTTCCTCTTTTGTTTAAGGTGCATAGGTCCAAGGCATTTAGGGTGGAGTTGAATTTCTGACTAGCTTTGTCCCCCTTTGTTTGACCTGACACAATCTCCGAGGCATTCCACAGATTGTCCTCTTCTTGCTGCCCGGGAGGAATATAAGATATCCCAAGCAGAAACATATTGAAATCACCTGCCAGGATCCACAATTCTTTCAGATGTTGCTGGCAAAGGGCATTAATTACTTTTAAAATCTCCAGCATGACTGTTTTCTTTATGTGTTGCTTCGTATTTATGTAAATGCTTCCCATAATGAGTGGTGGACTCTTTTTTCGGTCAGCAGGTGAAATAGCTGCTAGCCTGAGCATACTGCAAGCCTCAGGAATTTGTGCCATGATTGTCCCCTTTATATCAAGAGCTTTATGGACCAAGATTGAGACACCTCCCGAGGCATGTCCCCCTAAGGTACAGAGACAGAATATTACTATAAAAATATCGACTTAAGCAAATATCGAGGTAAAAATATCGTGGGTCAGAATTATCGTCAGAAAAATAATCGTGGTCAAGAGTATCGGTTTTAGGTAAGTAATATCGATGTTTAAAATATGTAAATGTTTAATAATGTTTGCTAAAATATGGTTGTTAAAAATATCGATGTTTTAATTATTGTGTATTATAGTGTATATTGTATATGTATGTGATGTATATTTTTTCATTATAAGAATTGTTTGTATTTTTATTATGTGTTAAAACTTTAGTAGTTATTAAAAAAATTATTTTAATTTTGCGTTTTTAGTACCGTAGTGGGTTGTGGGTTTATAGAGGAATAAGGTGGGAAGTAATTTAATTATATTAAATGTATTGATTATTTTTTGTAGTTATTAATTTTTTTTATTTGAATTGTACATTTTCAGTACCTTAGCAGGTTGTGGGTTTATAGGGGAATAGGGTGGACAGTAATTTAATTATATTAAATGTATTGAATATTTTTTATTTATTAATATTTGTTTAATTGAGATGTTATAGTGTTAAATGTGGAAAGTATTTTTTATTAATTAATTAATAATTTGTTAATCATTTTTAACTAATTAATTGGCAATTAATTATGGTAATTGTAATTTTACGTGTGTGTTGTCGTATGTATAGGTGTAAATAGTGGGAAGGGTAGGAAGTAATATATTTTTAATTGATGGTTAAAAATTAGTTGTTAATTAATTTAAATATCGTAATTGTGTAATTACTTTTAGGTGTGTGTTGTGTATATTATAGAGCTAAAGCACATGCATTCAATGATTTTTTTAATAAATAATAATGTGTTCATGTATTATCAATTATGTTAATTATGGAAATACAGTTAAATGCTACTTTTTTTTATTGGTGTGGTGTTATAGGGTAGGGAATGAAATAAAACATTTATGTTTTACATAATTTTGTTCATTTGTTGATATTTGCTACTTTTAAATAATTTTTGTTTTTAAATGTATTTATTAATTTATTTGATAGAATATTTGTAGCTTTTTGTTATATGTAATTTATATTGTAATATGTGTTCTTTTTATATGTTTAATATTTTAAATGTATATTAGTTTAATATTGTTTATTTATTTTCATGGGTTTTTAAAAATGTTCTATTGTTTAAATGTTATTTAGTAGAAATTGTTGTTTCTCTGCAATCCAGCACTTTCCCTACTGTTGCACTCACTGGAGTGGGAATAGTAATTTTTACCCCTCTGCTATCCAGCACTTTCCCTTCTGTTGCACTAACTGGAGTGGAATAGTCATTTGTAACCTTCTCTATCCAGCACTTTCCGTACTGTTGCACTCTGTGGAGTGGGAATAGTAATTTTTACCCCTCCACTATCCAACACTTTTCCTACTGTTGCACTCACTGGAGTGGGAATAGTAATTATTACCCCTTCGCTATCCCGCACTTTACCTCCTGTTGCACTTTGGAGTGGGAATAATAATTTTTGCCCCTCTGCTATACAACATTTTTCTTACTGTTGCACTCACTGGAGTGGGAATAGTAATTGTTGCCCCTCTGCTATCCAGCACTTTCTCTACTGTTGCACTCACTGGAGTGGGAATAGTAATTTTTACCCCTCTGTTATCCAGCATTTTCCCTACTGTTGCACTCACTGGAGTGGGAATAGTAATTGTATCCCCTACGCTATCCAGCACTTTCCCTACTGCTGGATTTTCTGGAGTAGGAATAGTAATTTATACCCCTCCGGTATCCAACACTTTCCCTACTGTTACACTCACTGGAGTGGGAATAGTAATTTTTTCCTCTCCGCCATCCAACACTTTCCCTACTGTTTCTCTTACTGGAGTGGGAATAGTAATTTTTACCCCTTTGCTATCCAGCCTTTTCCCTACTGTTGCACTCACTGGAGTGGGAATAGCAGTTTTTTTACTCCTCCGCTATCCAGCACTTTCCCTACTGTTAAACTCACTGGAGTGGGAATAGTAATTTTTACCCTTCCGCTATCCAACACTTTCCCTACTGCTGCATTCGCAGGAGTGGGAATAGTAATTTAGACCCCTCTGCTATCCAATACTTTCCCTACTGTTGCACTCACTGGAGTGGGAATAATAATGTTTTCCTCTCCGCTATCTAACACTTTCCCTATTGTTTCTCTTACTGGAGTGGGAATAGTAATTTTTACCCCTTTGCTATCCAGCACTTTCCCTACTGTTGCACTCACTGGAGTGGGAATAGTATTTTTTTACTCCTCCGCTATCCAGCACTTTCTCTACTGTTAAACTCACTGGAGTGGGAATAGTAGTTTTTACCCTTCTGCTATCCAACACTTTCCCTACTGTTGCACTCACTGGAGTGGGAATAGTAATTTTTACACCTCCACTATCCAGCATTTTCTCTACTGTTGTACTCACTGGAGTGGGAATAGTAATGTTTACTCCTCCGCTATCCAGCACTTTTCCTATTGTTAAACTCATTGGAGTGGGAATAGTAATTTTTACCCCTCCACTATCCATCACGTACCCTACTGTTGTACTCACTGGAGTGGGAATAGTCATTTTTACCCCTTCGCAATCCAACATTTGCCCTACTTTTGCATTTTTGGAAATGTGAAATGTAAGTTTGATTTTTTTTAAATAATGTAATGTTTTCAATTTTTATTTTAAAATATTGATATATATATTTTTTATTTTTATATAATTTTAAAGTTTACAAATTAAATAAAGATAATAGTTAAATATATGTTTATGTATAAATTATTATGTTTGTGTGTTTATATTTTCTTTAAATTATGGTTATTTGAGATATTTAGTTAAAATGTATATTACATTTAATTTAGTTTGATATAAATAATAATATTATTTAATATATTTAGGTGCCGATCACGATCCGGTAAAAACCGGGTACGAACCGTCGGACGGAGCATATTCTCCGTCCGACGCGTACCCGGTCATCAAAATTACGATTTGCACGGGAACACCATTTCCGTACGAATCGTAAAAAAGCCCGACCGAACAAAATAAACCTACAAATGCGATCCGGGAAAGCGCCGACGTGACGTCGGGACGCTCGCAGCCTGCCATTCACGAACTAGGAATTACGATTCGCACCGACGTCATCCCGCACGGTGAATATTTTCCGGCTGCCAAAAACTGCCGGGAAAGCAGGACGACGCGAACAAGGACTACCAGTACGCGACGGACAGACAGGACAACGCGAACAAGGAGGACCAGTACGCGACAGGACGACGCGAACAAGGAGTACCAGTACGCGACGGACAGACAGGACAACGCGATCAAGGAGGACCAGTACGCGACGGACAGACAGGACGACGCGAACAAGGAGGACCCGTACGCGACGGACAGACATGGACTCGAACCTACGTGTCATCCCGGCCCTCATAGCAGTCGACCTCCTCTACAGGTTCGGACGCAGACGCCGCAGAAGGTCAGAATAACTAAGGGAGGGGGGAAAGTGGGGTGGGGTGGGGGTGGCAGGACCAGGGCAGGCCACAAAACCCCCACCAAAGTCACACAGCACACATGCCCAGGACATACCTGACTCCCATGCCCTGGTCACTACGAGGGGGTGGGGGCGTGTCCAGCTAAGCCAGCGACCGTCACAACGGAAGTCCGTCACCACGTGAACCTGCAACACAACCAGACCAGTACGTCCCGTACCCACGCCTGAAGAGCGTGGGTACGAGACGTACCACGCCCACACCCACGTCACCCCAACAATGGCGGGACGGATCGTACCCACGTGGCAAAGGCCTGGGTACGGCCCGCACAAGCATCACATAGCGTGGGGACGGATATGTACGGACCCTACCCCCACCCGCGTACGCATGGAGCGTACCCCCACTCCACCAGTGTAAGTACGACTCGTACCCTCACCCGCGGACGTACGGACCGTACCCCCACCCCCGTAGGCATGGAGCCCACCCCCACCCCACCAGTGTAAGTACGACTCGTACCCTCACCCCGTATGCATGGAGCGTACCCCCACCCCACCAGTGTAAGTACGACTCGTACCCTCACCCGCGGATGTACGGACCGTACCCCCACCCCCACCAGTGTAAGTACGACACGTACCCCCACCCCCGTAGGCATGGAGCCTACCCCCACCCCACCAGTGTAAGTACGACTCGTACCCTCACCTTGTATGCATGGAGCGTACCCCCACCCCACCAGTGTAAGTACGACTTGTACCCTCACCCGCCGACGTACGGACCGTACCCCCACCCCCACCAGTGTAAGTACGACACGTACCCCCACCCCCGTAGGCATGGAGCCTACCCCCACCCCACCAGTGTAAGTACGACTCGTACCCTCACCCCGAATGCATGGAGCGTACCCCCACCCCACCAGTGTAAGTACGACTCGTACCCTCACCCGTGGACGTACGGACCGTACCCCCACCCCCACCAGTGTAAGTACGACACGTACCCCCACCCCCGTAGGCATGGAGCCTACCCCCACCCCACCAGTGTAAGTACGACTCGTACCCTCACCCCGTATGCATGGAGCCCACCCCCACCCCACCAGTGTAAGTACGACACGTACCCCCAGCCCCGTATGCATGGAGCCCACCCCCACCCCACCAGTGTAAGTACGACTCGTACCCTCACCCGCGTATGCATGGAGCATACCCCCACCCCACCAGTGTAAGTACGACTCGTACCCTCACCTCGAATGCATGGAGCATACACCCACCCCACCAGTGTAAGTACGACTCGTACCCTCACCTCGAATGCATGGAGCGTACCCCCACCGTGTATGTTCCAAGCGTACATATCCAGAAATAGGAGGTGTGTGTGCAGAATCCTCCCAGCAGTGCCCTGAGACAGGAGGTGTGGGTGCAGAGTCCTCCCAGCAGTGCCCTGAGACAGGAGGGGTGTGTGCCTAACACTCCCAGCAGTGCCCTGAGACAGGAGGGGTGGGTGCAGAGTCCTCCCAGCAGTGCCCTGAGACAGGAGGGGTGGGTGCAGAGTCCTCCCAGCAGTGCCCTGAGACAGGAGGGGTTGGTGCAGAGTCCACCCAGCAGGGCCCTGAGACAGGAGGGGTGGGTGCAGAGTCCTCCCAGCAGTGCCCTGAGACAGGAGGGGTGGGTGCTGAGGCCTCCCAGCAGTGCCCTGAGACAGGAGGGGTGGGTGCAGAGTCCTCCCAGCAGTGCCCTGAGACAGGAGGGGTGTGTGCCTAACACTCCCAGCAGTGCCCTGAGACAGGAGGGGTGGGTGCTGAGTCCTCCCAGCAGTGCCCTGAGACAGGAGGGGTGGGTGCAGAGTCCTCCCAGCAGTGCCCTGAGACAGGAGGGGTGGGTGCAGAGTCCTCCCAGCAGTGCCCTGAGACAGGAGGGGTGGGTGCGGAGTCCTTCCAGCAGTGCCCTGAGACAGGAGGGGTGTGTGCCTAACACTCCCAGCAGTGCCCTGAGACAGGAGGGGTGGGTGCAGAGTCCTCCCAGCAGTGCCCTGAGACAGGAGGGGTGGGTGCAGAGTCCTCCCAGCAGTGCCCAGACACAGGAGGGGTGGGTGCAGAGTCCACCCAGCAGGGCCCTGAGACAGGAGGGGTGGGTGCAGAGTCCTCCCAGCAGTGCCCTGAGACAGGAGGGGTGGGTGCAGAGTCCTCCCAGCAGTGCCCTGAGACAGGAGGGGTGGGTGCAGAGTCCTCCCAGCAGTGCCCTGAGACAGGAGGGGTGTGTGCCTAACACTCCCAGCAGTGCCCTGAGACAGGAGGGGTGGGTGCAGAGTCCTCCCAGCAGTGCCCTGAGACAGGAGGGGTGGGTGCTGAGTCCTCCCAGCAGTGCCCTGAGACAGGAGGGGTGGGTGCAGAGTCCTCCCAGCAGTGCCCTGAGACAGGAGGGGTGGGTGCGGAGTCCCCCCAGCAGTGCCCTGAAACAGGAGGGGTGTGTGCCTAACACTCCCAGCAGTGCCCTGAGACAGGAGGGGTGGGTGCAGTGTCCTCCCAGCAGTGCCCTGAGACAGGAGGGGTGGGTGCAGAGTCCTCCCAGCAGTGCCCTGAGACAGGAGGGGTGGGTGCAGAGTCCTCCCAGCAGTGCCCTGAGACAGGAGGGGTGTGTGCCTAACCCTCCCAGCAGTGCCCTGAGACAGGAGGGGTGGGTGCAGAGTCCTCCCAGCAGTGCCCTGAGACAGGAAGGGTGTAACACATGTGTGTGAGGCTGGAAGTACACACATGCATACTGCCTACAAGGGAACATGTCCCCATGAACTCATGTCAACAGACTCCATACACATGTACAGTGATCACCAAGGATGCCACGAATGTTGCAGGTGGAGACATGGCCCTGCATGCATGGCCAAAGTAGAAGGGCTCCGTCACACACACAGCTCATGTAGACACAGCTCTGCGCTAAATATTGGGAACACCCTGCAGGGAAGATATCAGGGTACACAGAGGGAGGAATACACCATGGGACAATTGCACCATGCAGTAACTGCTTACATGAACAAAGAAAGTTACCTAACACCTTGTGATGGCACACAGATCCCAGGGTCCCCCCAATGAGCAGCACACTACTACAGTTCCCACACACCCAACACATAAACACCACCCAAAACCATGTAGCAGCCCCACCAACACCAATACCAGCATAGCAGTAGTGTCAGAATGAAAAAAAAAGTAAAGCTTTATTCAGCATGATCACAATGTCCGTGGATCGCAGGCAGTTCAATATTCACAAAGCCCATAGGGCAGTCAATAAGTCTCAGCTGGATGGGGGACACAGTGGGATGCGTGTCCCCTAGCTTGCCTGCACAGTTACATGCCGTCGTCTTCCACAGGGGTGAGGGCATCATGGGGGGGGAAGCACCAGGCACCGCAGGGACATCGGGGCAAAGGGGAGGCGTTGTGGGTGCAGGGATGGAGGACTCCACCACAGGGGGTGGGGCAGGGCCAAAGGCGGAGGCCAGGATGGCACTACACACCTTTAAAAGGTCCTCCAGGGATTCCCCTGCACCCGAAGGATCCACAGGCCCCAAGGAGGGGGGGGGGGTCAGAGGGATGGGTCGCAGCGCCACTGTGGGAGGGTGTAGACAGGGGGGGGAATCAAGCACCCTGACCGGGGACCTCCTTGACCGCTTGCGGGGTGGTGTCACTGTGGGGCTCAGGGACAGAGCGGCCATGAAGGAGTCTTTGGGGGAGAGGTGGCCAGGAGAGCTGAGGGGAGGGGATTTGGAGGGAGTGGGCTGGGTGGAATGCGGACTCCCACTCTGGCTGCGTGTCACACGTTTGCCCCCGACCCAGTGGGTGTGCCTACCTCACCCTGTGTGTGCGTGTCAGGAGGAGTGCGGTGGACCTTCCCTGCTGGTGTGGTGCCTGTGTCTGTTGATGTGGGTGCATGCCGACGTCTGGGTGTACGTGGGACAGGCATGGGAGTGGGAACTGTGGATGGGGCAGGGGTAGGTGGTGGGAGGTCGCGCTGCAGGAGACCCACTGCTGCAGTCAGTGTCGAGTCTATCGACCTCAGCAAGCTGCATTGGTCAGCCTGCGATGAATGAATGCCCTCCAAGTATGCCTCGATGTTGGTGAGGGTCTGGCTGTGGGCATGGAGGACATTAAGGATCGCAGCCTGACCAACCTGCAGCTGCCGCTGGATGTCCACAGACTCGGCATTGGCGGCAGCAGTGGAGACAGGGGCAGGGGGTGCGGTGCCTGGCATGAAGGAGACATGCGGTGACCGGGCACGCTGGGAAGGGACACGAGCAAGTGGGAGGCAGCTGATGGGAACGGAGGGGGCGTTGCGAGGTGTTGTTCCGCTGTCAGCTGCTGGTGCAGCCTCCGCCCACTCGGAGACATCCTCCTCGGACCTGTCAGCTTCGTATTCTGACGTGCCAGTCGACAGGTCCTCGGCCGCACTCTCCTCCGCCTCTGTCCCACTCGATGTGCCAGCCACGATGTCATGGCTGGCACTGGTGCTCGGTCCCTCCGCCTGGTCTGTGTCCATGTCTCCTTCTGTGTCCCCCGACGATGCTGTGGGCAGGGTGGAGAGACAGAAATTAATCAGACACCTGTACACATCTGTCACATGAGTCCAATCTACATAGGTTACATTGCATAGCCTGAAAAGGAAGATCCCTAACATCTACTAAACAAGGTACCGATGTAGGGCATGAAACACACAGTTGGTTGAGCCACCATGCCACTGAAATACCATGGAGAGCATGAGAAAATAGCAAATGACAGGAAACGGAGTCTGACATAGCACCCAGGCCCTGGGGACAATCCAGCACTGCATCTGCACCACACAGCGTTGGCGAAAATAGGGATGACCAGGGACCATATCCATGAACTTGAGACACATGCTGCATAGGTAATGCTGAAAACATGCCCAACATGACTGGGTCACTGCACCTTGAGTGTATGTCCAGACAAACATCACACACTGCCCAAGCCCAGCAAGTAGAAATCAGGATTTGACATATAGGCTTTGCCTGCCCCAACCACCCCCTACACGAGGCAAATTGTTGAGACACAGGTGGCACCAACATCTCATAGTCTGGGTGATAAACACAGGGGCAGGCAAAATGCAAGATTGGACACCAAACACCCAAGGTGCGCCTGTACAAATAATGATGTACCAGTGCCCATCCTCAGATGAGTATAACAAGACACACAGGCACTGGCAACTGTGAGTATGAAGAAGGACATTCAGGTCAGGCTGCACAGTGGACACCTGTACTAAATTTCACGTCTATATACATGGTGCCAGGGGACAATGGCACAGAGCACAACCTACGCTGTAGACACTGAGAGTGTCCACGTTTTGTGATGACACATACAACACCGAGGAAAAGGTGCCCCAGGGGACAGTAGTGGCCACACAACTCCATGCTCCTGAATGGTAATGACTGCAACACACGCCACCATCCCTGCACTATGCGTATCGCACACTCATGCACATCATGTCACAGGCCACTACATAGGACATGCGCGCTGTAAGGCATGACACTTGAGAGACTAACTCCCATGTCTGGACTCAGCATCAGTGTCAACTGACATGGAACCCACATGCAGTGAACTGGACAGGGCACAGGCAAGGTCCCAAAACCTGTTACACACCACCCCCACACATGATGCTACAGGCATAGTTCTCGTGGACAAAGCGCCAGCCTACATTACCTTGTGAAGGAGTGACTACACACAGACCAGGGAACACATTGCAAGGAGGGGAAGGGTGGCAGGAGCGCAGCGCTATACTGGGGCAAACTGGATCTGCACAGCACCTTTAAACCCTGGCAGTGAATTCATGCTACTGTGCCCTTACAAATGCCGGTGACACACAACAAACACACATGTACCTACCCCCTTCCGGCTGCTGCATCTCCTGTAAGCGCCTCTCCAAGTCTGGAAAGACCACCGGTAGCACACGCCTGTGGAGGTGGCTCAGACGGCGGTGCCCGCGGTTCTTGTGGCTCACAGGTGAGTCCCCCAGCAGGACCTGTGCGATCCTCCGCGTCCAGCACCGGATATCCTGCCAGCGTTTCCTCACCTGGGACAGGCTCAGCCTCCGACCATCCACACCCCTCACGGCACTGACGGCGGTCAGCCAGATCTGCTCCTTGGCAGTGGCGCCTACCTGTGAGGAAGAACAAGTGACACCACATCAATACACCAGCCACATGTCACAGAGAGACATTTGAGAACAAATTAGCTGGTTACAACAAGGCATGTCATGCAGCCAACGCATTGCACCTTTGTCATAGGGACATGATCCTCTGGGGAGGGAAAAAGCAGTACGTGCCATTGTAGGTACACAGGTGGAATGATGGCAATGTCACAATCAATGATCAAGGCTCACACTGTGCATCACACCCACCCCTCCTGTCTCAGGGCACTGCTGGGTGGACTCTGCACACACCCCTCCTGTCTCAGGGCACTGCTGGGAGGACTCTGCACCCACCCCTCCTGTCTCAGGGCACTGCTGGGAGGACTCTGCACCCACCCCTCCTGTCTCAGGGCACTGCTGGGAGGACTCTGCACACACCCCTCCTGTCTCAGGGCACTGCTGGGAGGACTCTGCACACACCCCTCCTGTCTCAGGGCACTGCTGGGTGGACTCTGCACCCACCCCTCCTGTCTCAGGGCACTGCTGGGTGGACTCTGAACACACCCCTCCTGTCTCAGGGCACTGCTGGGAGGACTCTGCACACACCCCTCCTGTCTCAGGGCACTGCTGGGAGGACTCTGCACCCACCCCTCCTGTCTCAGGGCACTGCTGGGTGGACTCTGCACCCACCCCTCCTGTCTCAGGGCACTGCTGGGAGGACTCTGCACACACCCCTCCTGTCTCAGGGCACTGCTGGGAGGACTCTGCACCCACCCCTCCTGTCTCAGGGCACTGCTGGGAGGACTCTGCACCCACCCCTCCTGTTTTAGGGCACTGGATTTCTTAACCCACTCCTGAGGCGGAAGCCGGGAGGAGGCGGTACGATTTCTTGTTCTTCCTGATTTTAAAATTGTATTGGTGTCACATTATTTTGCTTTGTTTTAAACTGCGCACTGAAAAATAACCTTACCGCCCTCATCACTCTGGTCCTGGTAGCAACCATTCGCGCCCTCTTCACACGCACAGCCGATTTGAACGCTGTAGCGTTTGTTGACTTCCTCGAGAGGCCGCCATTCCCATAGGCGTGCTCGCTGAACACGCCCCCTTGAGGCCACGCCCCCCTACACAGCCTATAAATACGCTGATTACTAGCGTTCTCGTCGATTTCTTAACCCACTCCTGAGGCGGAAGCCGGGAGGAGGCGGTACGATTTCTTGTTCTTCCTGATTTTAAAATTGTATTGGTGTCACATTATTTTGCTTTGTTTTAAACTGCGCACTGAAAAATAACCTTACCGCCCTCATCACTCTGGTCCTGGTAGCAACCATTCGCGCCCTCTTCACACGCACAGCCGATTTGAACGCTGTAGCGTTTGTTGACTTCCTCGAGCGGCCGCCATTCCCATAGGCGTGCTCGCTGAACACGCCCCCTTGAGGCCACGCCCCCCTACACAGCCTATAAATACGCTGATTACTAGCGTTCTCGTCGATTTCTTAACCCACTCCTGAGGCGGAAGCCGGGAGGAGGTGGTACGATTTCTTGTTCTTCCTGATTTTAAAATTGTATTGGTGTCACATTATTTTGCTTTGTTTTAAACTGCGCACTGAAAAATAACCTTACCGCCCTCATCACTCTGGTCCTGGTAGCAACCATTCGCGCCCTCTTCACACGCACAGCCGATTTGAACGCTGTAGCGTTTTTTGACTTCCTCGAGCGGCCGCCATTCCCATAGGCGTGCTCGCTGAACACGCCCCCTTGAGGCCACGCCCCCCTACACAGCCTATAAATACGCTGATTACCAGCGTTCTCGTCGATTTCTTAACCCACTCCTGAGGCGGAAGCCGGGAGGAGGCGGTACGATTTCTTGTTCTTCCTGATTTTAAAATTGTATTGGTGTCACATTATTTTGCTTTGTTTTAAACTGCGCACTGAAAAATAACCTTACCGCCCTCATCACTCTGGTCCTGGTAGCAACCATTCGCGCCCTCTTCACACGCACAGCCGATTTGAACGCTGTAGCGTTTGTTGACTTCCTCGAGCGGCCGCCATTCCCATAGGCGTGCTCGCTGAACACGCCCCCTTGAGGCCACACCCCCCTCAATTGGATATGTGCATGCACAGGAAGCGCAGCGGACGAGCGCAGCGGGCGCGCCTTTTGCGCGCCGAAGGCGCGCCTAAGGCAAGCCCGTCTGCGCCCGTCCGCGCCAAGTTCGCGACAGGCGCAGGAAATTCTGTCCTAACTCCCCCCTTAGTAAAGTATCTGCCTAACGAATTATACCGCTTACGCGGGATGCACAATTGCAATAGCAAATCTGACATGAAGAACCTATATGGTCCCTTCAGCTGTAAACTCTGCCATTGGTCCTCTGATAGTGACCTAGTTACATCACCTACCCCTGTAACCTACTCCATGGATAACTCACCTCACTTTAAAGGAGGGCTCATCAACGCTCGCTCCATGTGTAGGCACAGCCAAGACATAAGGGATCTTATCCTAAATTTAGACCTTGACTGCCTCCTGATTACTGAGACTTGGCTAACCGATGATAGTAACCCTGATTTAGCCATAGCCCTTCCCCAGGGTTTTTCCATCTTCAGGCAAGACAGACTGAAGGGAAGAGGCGGTGGTGTCGCTTTAGTACTTAGAAGCAGCTTCAACTGCCATACGTTTAACTTAGACCCCCTAATAGACATGGAAGGTCTTGGCTTTTCTATTAAACTTAACGATTCGTCATCTTTCTCCGGAGGATTGATATATCGCCCCCCTGGCAATGCCACCAGATTCCTAGATTCTTTGAGTGACTCCTTGGCCCACCTCCTCCTTAGATATCCTCATTTCACTCTCATCGGGGACTTTAACCTACACCTGGAGTCCAATACTGATGCACAAGTTAACAACTTTCTTCAGACCCTTGAAATCTTTAATCTCCATCAAAGAGTTAATCAGCCTACTCATGTACTAGGGCATACACTTGATGGGGTTTGCACTAACCTCTCCCCTCTAATAACCCTATCTCCTGTCCCTCAAATATGGACTGATCATAGCCTGATCCCGTTCCTAATTAAAACTTCACGCGCACCGACTACCAGTAAACTCAGTTCGCACCCGAATAACCTTGTTAACTGGAAAAAGGTACAGGAAAATCTCGACTTAAATCCCATCTCCAACTCTCCGATTCCTAACCTCACAGGTAACGTCGAACATGACGCTAACCTTTTCCATAGTTGGATTCATCAGGAAATTAAAGCTCGTGAACCTCCCAATCGTCCGCGAAGAACAGATAAAAAATCTAAGACCAGTGCCCCCTGGTTCACCCCAGAGCTAGCAATAGCCCATTTAGCTTGCAGAAAAGCTGAACGCAAATGGCGTAGAATGTACTGCATGGCAGATAAACTTGCATATATCCAGCTGAGGAAAACTTACCTTTTCAACATTAAAACAGCTAAAAAAAAATTCTACACAAATGCCATTAAACAGTCCAAACATAAACAAAAAACATTGTTTTCAATTGTGAAGTCGTTCACCCATCCCAAAGCATTACAACCTGAAATCCCACCATCCCAAGAGTTTTGCAACCAAATTGCCGACTTCTTTGTGGAGAAAATAGATGCCATCCAAAAAAAATTTCCTCCTCCTCCAATAACTCAGATAATAAGTAATTCCGCCCAGAAAGATAGCACTGTTGGAAGTCTTAAAAACTTCACTCCAGTTAATTTAGATCAAACTAGAGAAATTATCATGGCATGCAAATCTGGTTCACCCTCCGACCCCTGCCCCCCTAGAATACTCCATCAACTCATTGACGTGGTGAACCCAATCATTAACAAGATTGTTAATTCCT
The DNA here is from genome assembly GCF_964204655.1 of Triturus cristatus. Lineage (NCBI taxonomy): Eukaryota > Metazoa > Chordata > Amphibia > Caudata > Salamandridae > Triturus > Triturus cristatus. The sequence goes on along the minus strand of NC_140589.1, from coordinate 631,951,533 downwards.
CTCTCAGCACTGGAATTGTACCTCGTATGTGGAAACAGGGAATAGTCAAACCCCTGATGAAGAAATCCAACAAATCCCCCTCTGAACTTACTAACCTCCGTCCAATATCTCTCCTCCCTGCACTTGGAAAGATCACCGAAAAAACTGTTTATAATGAACTTAAAAAGTACCTTGAAGCACACAACGTACTCCATCCCCAACAATCTGGCTTTCGACCCCATCACTCTGCAGAAACTGCACTGATTGAGTTAACTGACTCTATAAAGCTACTGCAGGATCAGAAGAAGAATGCCGTCCTCATTCTTCTAGACCTTACAGCGGCATTCGATACCATCTCGCACTCCATTCTGATTAACAGACTTGAAGATATTGGTATCTCAGCGATGTCTCTGGCTTGGATAAAGTCTTTTCTAACGGATAGATCGCAAACGATCGCCCTAGGTCCTTTTCTCTCCGAAGAGAAGAGGGTCTCATCTGGAGTCCCTCAGGGCTCCATTTTGAGCCCTCTCCTCTTCAACATTTACCTAATCCCACTCATTTCTCTGATTGAGTCATTCGGCATACTCGTAACTTCGTATGCCGATGATACGCAACTCATTGTGCCCCTAGAGGAACAGGAGGGGTGTGTGCCTAACACTCCCAGCAGTGCCCTGAGACAGGAGGGGTGGGTGCAGAGTCCTCCCAGCAGTGCCCTGAGACAGGAGGGGTGGGTGCTGAGTCCTCCCAGCAGTGCCCTGAGACAGGAGGGGTGGGTGCAGAGTCCTCCCAGCAGTGACCTGAGACAGGAGGGGTGGGTGCGGAGTCCTCCCAGCAGTGCCCTGAGACAGGAGGGGTGTGTGCCTAACACTCCCAGCAGTGCCCTGAGACAGGAGGGGTGGGTGCAGTGTCCTCCCAGCAGTGCCCTGAGACAGGAGGGGTGGGTGCAGAGTCCTCCCAGCAGTGCCCTGAGACAGGAGGGGTGGGTGCAGAGTCCTCCCAGCAGTGCCCTGAGACAGGAGGGGTGTGTGCCTAACCCTCCCAGCAGTGCCCTGAGACAGGAGGGGTGGGTGCAGAGTCCTCCCAGCAGTGCCCTGAGACAGGAGGGGTGTAACACATGTGTGTGAGGCTGGAAGTACACACATGCATACTGCCTACAAGGGAACATGTCCCCATGAACTCATGTCAACAGACTCCATACACATGTACAGTGATCACCAAGGATGCCACGAATGTTGCAGGTGGAGACATGGCCCTGCATGCATGGCCAAAGTAGAAGGGCTCCGTCACACACACAGCTCATGTAGACACAGCTCTGCGCTAAATATTGGGAACACCCTGCAGGGAAGATATCAGGGTACACAGAGGAAGGAATACACCCTGGGACAATTGCACCATGCAGTAACTGCTTACATGAACAAAGAAAGTTACCTAACACCTTGTGATGGCACACATATCCCAGGGTCCCCCCAATGAGCAGCACACTACTACAGTTCCCACACACCCAACACATAAACACCACCCAAAACCATGTAGCAGCCCCACCAACACCAATACCAGCATAGCAGTAGTGTCAGAATGAAAAAAAAAGTAAAGCTTTATTCAGCATGATCACAATGTCCGTGGATCGCAGGCAGTTCAATATTCACAAAGCCCATAGGGCAGTCAATAAGTCTCAGCTGGATGGGGGACACAGTGGGATGCGTGTCCCCTAGCTTGCCTGCACAGTTACATGCCGTCGTCTTCCACAGGGGTGAGGGCATCATGGGGGGGGAAGCACCAGGCACCGCAGGGACATCGGGGCAAAGGGGAGGCGTTGTGGGTGCAGGGATGGAGGACTCCACCACAGGGGGTGGGGCAGGGCCAAAGGCGGAGGCCAGGATGGCATTACACACCTTTGCAAGGTCCTCCAGGGATTCCCCTGCACCCGAAGGATCCACAGGCCCCAAGGAGGGGGGGGGTCAGAGGGATGGGTCGCAGCGCCACTGTGGGAGGGTGTAGACAGGGGGGGGAATCAAGCACCCTGACCGGGGACCTCCTTGACCGCTTGCGGGGTGGTGTCACTGTGGGGCTCAGGGACAGAGCGGCCATGAAGGAGTCTTTGGGGGAGAGGTGGCCAGGAGAGCTGAGGGGAGGGGATTTGGAGGGAGTGGGCTGGGTGGAATGCGGACTCCCACTCTGGCTGCGTGTCACACGTTTGCCCCCCGACCCAGTGGGTGTGCCTACCTCACCCTGTGTGTGCGTGTCAGGAGGAGTGCGGTGGACCTTCCCTGCTGGTGTGGTGCCTGTGTCTGTTGATGTGGGTGCATGCCGACGTCTGGGTGTACGTGGTACAGGCATGGGAGTGGGAACTGTGGATGGGGCAGGGGTAGGTGGTGGGAGGTCGCGCTGCAGGAGACCCACTGCTGCAGTCAGTGTCGAGTCTATCGACCTCAGCAAGCTGCATTGGTCAGCCTGCGATGAATGAATGCCCTCCAAGTATGCCTCGATGTTGGTGAGGGTCTGGCTTTGGGCATGGAGGACATTAAGGATCGCAGCCTGACCAACCTGCAGCTGCCGCTGGATGTCCACAGACTCGGCATTGGCGGCAGCAGTGGAGACAGGGGCAGGGGGTGCGGTGCCTGGCATGAAGGAGACATGCGGTGACCGGGCACGCTGGGAAGGGACACGAGCAAGTGGGAGGCGGCTGATGGGAACGGAGGGGGCGTTGCGAGGTGTTGTTCCGCTGTCAGCTGCTGGTGCAGCCTCCGCCCACTCGGAGACATCCTCCTCGGACCTGTCAGCTTCGTATTCTGACGTGCCAGTCAACAGGTCCTCGGCCGCACTCTCCTCCGCCTCTGTCCCACTCGATGTGCCAGCCACGATGTCATGGCTGGCACTGGTGCTCGGTCCCTCCGCCTGGTCTGTGTCCATGTCTCCTTCTGTGTCCCCCGACGATGCTGTGGGCAGGGTGGAGAGACAGAAATTAATCAGACACCTGTACACATCTGTCACATGAGTCCAATCTACATAGGTTACATTGCATAGCCTGAAAAGGAAGATCCCTAACATCTACTAAACAAGGTACCGATGTAGGGCATGAAACACACAGTTGGTTGAGCCACCATGCCACTGAAATACCATGGAGAGCATGAGAAAATAGCAAATGACAGGAAACGGAGTCTGACATAGCACCCAGGCCCTGGGGACAATCCAGCACTGCATCTGCACCACACAGCGTTGGCGAAAATAGGGATGACCAGGGACCATATCCATGAACTTGAGACACATGCTGCATAGGTAATGCTGAAAACATGCCCAACATGACTGGGTCACTGCACCTTGAGTGTATGTCCAGACAAACATCACACACTGCCCAGGCCCAGCAAGTAGAAATCAGGATTTGACATATAGGCTTTGCCTGCCCCAACCACCCCCTACACGAGGCAAATTGTTGAGACACAGGTGGCACCAACATCTCATAGTCTGGGTGATAAACACAGGGGCAGGCAAAATGCAAGATTGGACGCCAAACACCCAAGGTGCGCCTGTACAAATAATGATGTACCAGTGCCCATCCTCAGATGAGTATAACAAGACACACAGGCACTGGCAACTGTGAGTATGAAGAAGGACATTCAGGTCAGGCTGCACAGTGGACACCTGTACTAAATTTCACGTCTATATACATGGTGCCAGGGGACAATGGCACAGAGCACAACCTACGCTGTAGACACTGAGAGTGTCCACGTTTTGTGATGACACATACAACACCGAGGAAAAGGTGCCCCAGGGGACAGTAGTGGCCACACAACTCCATGCTCCTGAATGGTAATGACTGCAACACACGCCACCATCCCTGCACTATGCGTATCGCACACTCATGCACATCATGTCACAGGCCACTACATAGGACATGCGCGCTGTAAGGCATGACACTTGAGAGACTAACTCCCATGTCTAGACTCAGCATCAGTGCCAACTGACATGGAACCCACATGCAGTGAACTGGACAGGGCACAGGCAAGGTCCCAAAACCTGTTACACACCACCCCCACACATGATGCTACAGGCATAGTTCTCGTGGACAAAGCGCCAGCCTACATTACCTTGTGAAGGAGTGACTACACACAGACCAGGGAACACATTGCAAGGAGGGGAAGGGTGGCAGGAGCGCAGCGCTATACTGGGGCAAACTGGATCTGCACAGCACCTTTAAACCCTGGCAGTGAATTCATGCTACTGTGCCCTTACAAATGCCGGTGACACACAACAAACACACATGTACCTACCCCCTTCCGGCTGCTGCATCTCCTGTAAGCGCCTCTCCAAGTCTGGAAAGACCACCGGCAGCACACGCCTGTGGAGGTGGCTCAGACGGCGGTGCCCGCGGTTCTTGTGGCTCACAGGTGAGTCCCCCAGCAGGACCCGTGCGATCCTCCGCGTCCAGCACCGGATATCCTGCCAGCGTTTCCTCACCTGGGACAGGCTCCGCCTCCGACCATCCACACCCCTCACGGCACTGACGGCGGTCAGCCAGATCTGCTCCTTGGCAGTGGCGCCTACCTGTGAGGAAGAACAAGTGACACCACATCAATACACCAGCCACATGTCACAGAGAGACATTTGAGAACAAATTAGCTGGTTACAACAAGGCATGTCATGCAGCCAACGCATTGCACCTTTGTCATAGGGACATGATCCTCTGGGGAGGGAAAAAGCAGTACGTGCCATTGTAGGTACACAGGTGGAATGATGGCAATGTCACAATCAATGATCAAGGCTCACACTGTGCATCACACCCACCCCTCCTGTCTCAGGGCACTGCTGGGTGGACTCTGCACACACCCCTCCTGTCTCAGGGTACTGCTGGGAGGACTCTGCACCCACCCCTCCTGTCTCAGGGCACTGCTGGGAGGACTCTGCACACACCCCTCCTGTCTCAGGGCACTGCTGGGAGGACTCTGCACACACCCCTCCTGTCTCAGGGCACTGCTGGGAGGACTCTGCACACACCCCTCCTGTCTCAGGGCACTGCTGGGTGGACTCTGCACCCACCCCTCCTGTCTCAGGGCACTGCTGGGTGGACTCTGCACACACCCCTCCTGTCTCAGGGCACTGCTGGGAGGACTCTGCACACACCCCTCCTGTCTCAGGGCACTGCTGGGAGGACTCTGCACCCACCCCTCCTGTCTCAGGGCACTGCTGGGTGGACTCTGCACCCACCCCTCCTGTCTCAGGGCACTGCTGGGAGGACTCTGCACACACCCCTCCTGTCTCAGGGCACTGCTGGGAGGACTCTGCACCCACCCCTCCTGTCTCAGGGCACTGCTGGGAGGACTCTGCACCCACCCCTCCTGTCTCAGGGCACTGGATTTCTTAACCCACTCCTGAGGCGGAAGCCGGGAGGAGGCGGTACGATTTCTTGTTCTTCCTGATTTTAAAATTGTATTGGTGTCACATTATTTTGCTTTGTTTTAAACTGCGCACTGAAAAATAACCTTACCGCCCTCATCACTCTGGTCCTGGTAGCAACCATTCGCGCCCTCTTCACACGCACAGCCGATTTGAACGCTGTAGCGTTTGTTGACTTCCTCGAGAGGCCGCCATTCCCATAGGCGTGCTCGCTGAACACGCCCCCTTGAGGCCACGCCCCCCTACACAGCCTATAAATACGCTGATTACTAGCGTTCTCGTCGATTTCTTAACCCACTCCTGAGGCGGAAGCCGGGAGGAGGCGGTACGATTTCTTGTTCTTCCTGATTTTAAAATTGTATTGGTGTCACATTATTTTGCTTTGTTTTAAACTGCGCACTGAAAAATAACCTTACCGCCCTCATCACTCTGGTCCTGGTAGCAACCATTCGCGCCCTCTTCACACGCACAGCCGATTTGAACGCTGTAGCGTTTGTTGACTTCCTCGAGCGGCCGCCATTCCCATAGGCGTGCTCGCTGAACACGCCCCCTTGAGGCCACGCCCCCCTACACAGCCTATAAATACGCTGATTACTAGCGTTCTCGTCGATTTCTTAACCCACTCCTGAGGCGGAAGCCGGGAGGAGGCGGTACGATTTCTTGTTATTCCTGATTTTAAAATTGTATTGGTGTCACATTATTTTGCTTTGTTTTAAACTGCGCACTGAAAAATAACCTTACCGCCCTCATCACTCTGGTCCTGGTAGCAACCATTCGCGCCCTCTTCACACGCACAGCCGATTTGAACGCTGTAGCGTTTTTTGACTTCCTCGAGCGGCTGCCATTCCCATAGGCGTGCTCGCTGAACACGCCCCCTTGAGGCCACGCCCCCCTACACAGCCTATAAATACGCTGATTACCAGCGTTCTCGTCGATTTCTTAACCCAATCCTGAGGCGGAAGCCGGGAGGAGGCGGTACGATTTCTTGTTCTTCCTGATTTTAAAATTGTATTGGTGTCACATTATTTTGCTTTGTTTTAAACTGCGCACTGAAAAATAACCTTACCGCCCTCATCACTCTGGTCCTGGTAGCAACCATTCGCGCCCTCTTCACACGCACAGCCGATTTGAACGCTGTAGCGTTTGTTGACTTCCTCGAGCGGCCGCCATTCCCATAGGCGTGCTCGCTGAACACGCCCCCTTGAGGCCACACCCCCCTCAATTGGATATGTGCATGCACAGGAAGCGCAGCGGACGAGCGCAGCGGGCGCGCCTTTTGCGCGCCGAAGGCGCGCCTAAGGCAAGCCCGTCTGCGCCCGTCCGCGCCAAGTTCGCGACAGGCGCAGGAAATTCTGTCCTAACTCCCCCCTTAGTAAAGTATCTGCCTAACGAATTATACCGCTTACGCGGGATGCACAATTGCAATAGCAAATCTGACATGAAGAACCTATATTGTCCCTTCAGCTGTAAACTCTGCCATTGGTCCTCTGATAGTGACCTAGTTACATCACCTACCCCTGTAACCTACTCCATGGATAACTCACCTCACTTTAAAGGAGGGCTCATCAACGCTCGCTCCATGTGTAGGCACAGCCAAGACATAAGGGATCTTATCCTAAATTTAGACCTTGACTGCCTCCTGATTACTGAGACTTGGCTAACCGATGATAGTAACCCTGATTTAGCCATAGCCCTTCCCCAGGGTTTTTCCATCTTCAGGCAAGACAGACTGAAGGGAAGAGGCGGTGGTGTCGCTTTAGTACTTAGAAGCAGCTTCAACTGCCATACGTTTAACTTAGACCCCCTAATAGACATGGAAGGTCTTGGCTTTTCTATTAAACTTAACGATTCGTCATCTTTCTCCGGAGGATTGATATATCGCCCCCCTGGCAATGCCACCAGATTCCTAGATTCTTTGAGTGACTCCTTGGCCCACCTCCTCCTTAGATATCCTCATTTCACTCTCATCGGGGACTTTAACCTACACCTGGAGTCCAATACTGATGCACAAGTTAACAACTTTCTTCAGACCCTTGAAATCTTTAATCTCCATCAAAGAGTTAATCAGCCTACTCATGTACTAGGGCATACACTTGATGGGGTTTGCACTAACCTCTCCCCTCTAATAACCCTATCTCCTGTCCCTCAAATATGGACTGATCATAGCCTGATCCCGTTCCTAATTAAAACTTCACGCGCACCGACTACCAGTAAACTCAGTTCGCACCCGAATAACCTTGTTAACTGGAAAAAGGTACAGGAAAATCTCGACTTAAATCCCATCTCCAACTCTCCGATTCCTAACCTCACAGGTAACGTCGAACATGACGCTAACCTTTTCCATAGTTGGATTCATCAGGAAATTAAAGCTCGTGAACCTCCCAATCGTCCGCGAAGAACAGATAAAAAATCTAAGACCAGTGCCCCCTGGTTCACCCCAGAGCTAGCAATAGCCCATTTAGCTTGCAGAAAAGCTGAACGCAAATGGCGTAGAATGTACTGCATGGCAGATAAACTTGCATATATCCAGCTGAGGAAAACTTACCTTTTCAACATTAAAACAGCTAAAAAAAAATTCTACACAAATGCCATTAAACAGTCCAAACATAAACAAAAAACATTGTTTTCAATTGTGAAGTCGTTCACCCATCCCAAAGCATTACAACCTGAAATCCCACCATCCCAAGAGTTTTGCAACCAAATTGCCGACTTCTTTGTGGAGAAAATAGATGCCATCCAAAAAAAATTTCCTCCTCCTCCAATAACTCAGATAATAAGTAATTCCGCCCAGAAAGATAGCACTGTTGGAAGTCTTAAAAACTTCACTCCAGTTAATTTAGATCAAACTAGAGAAATTATCATGGCATGCAAATCTGGTTCACCCTCCGACCCCTGCCCCCCTAGAATACTCCATCAACTCATTGACGTGGTGAACCCAATCATTAACAAGATTGTTAATTCCTCTCTCAGCACTGGAATTGTACCTCGTATGTGGAAACAGGGAATAGTCAAACCCCTGATGAAGAAATCCAACAAATCCCCCTCTGAACTTACTAACCTCCGTCCAATATCTCTCCTCCCTGCACTTGGAAAGATCACCGAAAAAACTGTTTATAATGAACTTAAAAAGTACCTTGAAGCACACAACGTACTCCATCCCCAACAATCTGGCTTTCGACCCCATCACTCTGCAGAAACTGCACTGATTGAGTTAACTGACTCTATAAAGCTACTGCAGGATCAGAAGAAGAATGCCGTCCTCATTCTTCTAGACCTTACAGCGGCATTCGATACCATCTCGCACTCCATTCTGATTAACAGACTTGAAGATATTGGTATCTCAGCGATGTCTCTGGCTTGGATAAAGTCTTTTCTAACGGATAGATCGCAAACGATCGCCCTAGGTCCTTTTCTCTCCGAAGAGAAGAGGGTCTCATCTGGAGTCCCTCAGGGCTCCATTTTGAGCCCTCTCCTCTTCAACATTTACCTAATCCCACTCATTTCTCTGATTGAGTCATTCGGCATACTCGTAACTTCCTATGCCGATGATACGCAACTCATTGTGCCCCTAGAGGAACACTCGACTGAGGCGGAGCAGAACCTCAAATGCTGTCTGAAAGCTGTCTTTCACTGGATGGATCTAAACCATCTAAAATGTAATTCCAGCAAGACCGAGATTCTCCCTATGGGAAAAAATGTAAATTTTTGTCCCAGCCTTTCGTGGCCTGAAGACTCAGCTGTCCCCCCCCAGACTGTAACAACTGCAAGGAACCTTGGTGTCCTGTTTGACACCGATCTATCTTTCGCTCAACACGTGAAGACTGTGGCCGGCCAGTGTTTCGGAATTATCAAGTCTCTAAAAAAGTTTTTTGACTTTTTACCAATAGACTCTAGAAAAACCGTTGCAGTAGCCCTAGTTCTTGCTCGCTTGGACTACTGCAACGGCCTCCTGGCTGGCGCCAAGAAAGCTACACTTAAAAAACTCCAAAGTGTACTTCACTCTGCAGCCAGATTAGTCCTGAAGTTACCCAGGAAATCTTCAATATCCGCTGCTTTAAAATCTTTACATTGGCTACCACTGCACAAAAGAATATTTTTCAAGATTCTTATGGTAGCATTTAGGGCTTTTAATCACTCCGGCCCTAAATATCTTATCAAGCGTTTCCCTCACTACAACCCTTGCAGATCCCTGCGTTCCTCTAAAGACAATCTAATCCTTCCTACTAGGTTCTCTTTGAAAACCAAAGGTGGCAAAACCTTAAATCATCTTGCCTCTAAAGCTTGGAATAGCATGCCTAAATTCCTGAGGTCCTTAACCCAAGAAAAACTCTTCAGGAAAGCACTAAAAACTTGGATTTTTAATCTTCCCGACGACTACATCATGGCAGCCATCTAACTTTTTTACCTTTTAGGCAGTTACTTGAATCGTCTACCTGGAAATTCAGCGCCAAGATGCTCCTTCCGGAGCGACCGTTGCGCTCTACAAATACCCCTACAAATTACAAATTACAAATTACTGCTGGGAGGACTCTGCACACACCCCTCCTGTCTCAGGGCACTGCTGGGAGGACTCTGCACCCACCCCTCCTGTCTCAGGGCACTGCTGGGAGGACTCTGCACACACCCCTCCTGTCTCAGGGCACTGCTGGGAGGACTCTGCACCCACCCCTCCTGTCTCAGGGCACTGCTGGGTGGAGTCTGCACCCACCCCTCCTGTCTCAGGGCACTGCTGGGAGGACTCTGCACACACACCTCCTGTGTCTGGCCAGCACCTCAAAGCAGTCACATGCCACAGGCCACTGACGCCACCTCAGCAGAGTACACAGACACACACAGGCACAGGACTTTCACCTGCCATTGCCAAATGCAGATACAAACCTCACTGCACATGTGCCACTAGATCGGGGGGGCTCACAGGTGTGGGGCTGGCTCTGCACGTCAGACACACAGCACTGCTCCCTGCTCACATGAGATGTGCAGGGCATATCCAGGCCTCATGCATCTGGGGTGGTCCACTACACATATGCACCCACACAAATGACATTGGACTTACACACACAGATGTCCAGGGGACGAACACATCATGTGGACACTCTCAGCATAGGTACAGTGGACAAACACACATCTGTAGGTACAGTCACCTGTCACACTGGGGTAACCACAGAATCACAGGAGGACTGTAGTAGCTCCATACCCTGGAGGATTAGACAGGCACAATGTGTAATGCCACATGCAGTGAATGTCACAGTAAACACAATGCAAGTGAGGAGAGCAGACATGCACCACAGCATGCTCTGGCTGGGAGACATCAGGCATCCCCCCCGGGACCCCCCCTACAGTACATAGCATGTGTGTCACACCAGGACACAATGCCAGAAGTCACAGTCACAACAAAGGGACAGTCTGTGCCAGTGGCCTATGCACTCACCTGATACCCTGGTTGCCCATACAGAAGGGGGTACTGTGGGAGGATCACATCCAGCAATGCCAGGTTCTCCTCCAGGGTGAATGGCTGTGTCCTCTCCACAGCCCTTGACATGGTTCCAGGGAATCAGTAGCAGCAGCTGGGTCGACGAATTCAAAGATGTGCAGGCAAGTTCTCCCTCATGGGACCTGGCTGCCTTATATCTGCCTTTCTGCCCTGTCTCATGCACAGGAGTACAGAGTGATTGGTCACTCACATTTGCATCCTATGTTTCCACCAATCCCTTCAAACCTAGCAGTCTGTGTGTACTCTATCGGTTTCATTCTCCTGCATGATGTCAGCCCCACAAACACATTGCAACAAAGTAGATTAATTCCAACTGACTTCTGCTGTGCACCTTCCAGAACAAAATCAAATTTTGAACTTGGTCTCCATGACAACCAGCATGCATGTAGGCCTTAATACTTGTCCCTCATGTGTCCCCTATGTAATTTGGAGCTTCACACACAGGTACGGTGCGTTCCGGGGCCCTAGGGCACCCCAAATGCATTGCAACGGCCCGTACACGCGTGCCTACGTTCACTATCACTATGGGTGTCCTCGCGTATGCGTACTCGTAGTGGTACGGGCCGTACACACGCCTGTACGCTCCCTATCACTATGGGTGTCCTCGCGTATGCGTACTCGTAGTGGTACGGGCCGTACACACGCCTGTACGCTCCCTATCACTATGGGTGTCCTCGCGTATGCGTACTCGTAGTGGTACGGGCCGTACACACGCCTGTACGCTCCCTATCACTATGGGTGTCCTCGCGTATGCGTACTCGTAGTGGTACGGGCCGTACACACGCCTGTACGCTCCCTATCACTATGGGTGTCCTCGCGTATGCGTACTCGTAGTGGTACAGGCCGTACACACGCCTGTACGCTCCCTATCACTATGGGTGGCCTCGCGTATGCGTACACGTTGTGATAGTGAGCGTACAGGCGTGTGTACGGCCCGTACCACTACGAGTACGCATACGCGAGGCCACCCATAGTGATAGGGAGCGTACAGGCGTGTGTACGGCCCGTACCACTACGAGTACGCATACGCGAGGACACCCATAGTGATAGGGAGCGTACAGGCGTGTGTACGGCCCGTACCACTACGAGTACGCATACGCGAGGCCACCCATAGTGATAGGGAGTGTACAGGCGTGTGTACGGCCCGTACCACTACGAGTACGCATACGCGAGGCCACCCATAGTGATAGGGAGCGTACAGGCGTGTGTACGGCCCGTACCACTACGAGTACGCATACGCGAGGCCACCCATAGTGATAGGGAGCGTACAGGCGTGTGTATGGCCCGTACCACTACGAGTACGGATACGCGAGGCCACCCATAGTGATAGGGAGCGTACAGGCGTGTGTACGGCCCTACCACTATGGGTGTTCTTGCGTATGCGTACTCGTAGTGGTACGGGCCGTACACATGCCTGTACGCTCGCCATCACGATGGGTACACATAGGGCAGCACTCCCATAGTGAAATGGTAACGTACACAGGCCCTCTTCGCAGCAGTACAGTGGTTTTCACACATCACAGTGGTGACAGGCGGCATACAGGTAGGGATAGGGCGGACATACTTGTCCATGGATGGACATACTTGTCCATGAATGGACATACTTGTCCATTAATTGACATCGAGGCATCGTCTGTGCATTACTACATGTGTGGGGCACAGGTGTGACGGCCTGTGATGTGGAACATTACTCCTGAGTCGAGAAGGCACCAGATGTATGATGAGATGTCTACAGATGTACTGTGTGATGGTGCAATGTGTGCCAGGCATGCCCTTGACTCCTTTGACATGTGTGCATGTCGTACTGCACACTTGGGGTGAGCGTCACTGGCATGGCACGGACACCAACACACGGAAGTGTCCCCTGATGCCCGGTACAGGGGTTACCACACCTGACTTGTCACTACCCACGGTGCACAATGTGACTATGTCATGTATGTGTGGGGGCTTCCCATCAGGTTGATGTTGGAGCACCCTCAAAAGCTGCAGCCGTTGCAGCAACCAACATGTGTCTGTGTGTAGATTGACATTGCACACTGTTCCGCACACCATGCCACATGTGGTATCGGATGTGAGGTGCACATGTATGCATGGGACACGGAGTAGCGTGACAAGGACATGTCTGCATCCTCACAACGAATGTGTGGTGAGTCATGACATGTGCACCTTCATGGCAAGGTGTGTGGGCTGTCCTAGTGTGATGTCATGTGACCTGTGGCTCTAGTGTTCCGCTACCAGTCTCTGCAATCGGCATCCTACTTCTGCTGATGTGTGGGCGTATGTCACTCCTGTCTTGCGTCTGGCTGTTCACTTGCACTGGGACACAGCTATTCCCATGGCGTGGCATGGGGAGGTTCTCAATCTCCGTGTGTAGCTGGGTCTTGGTAGGAGTGTCACCTTGCATCCATACGTGTCCTGGGCATGTAGCACATACCTGACTCCCTATGTAGCATATGTGTATTGACAGATTAACATGTGCTCAGTACATATGATTTGTTGTCGTAGTGCACTCACTCTTCCTTGTCACTTCCAAATTACTGCAGAGCGCCGCCTCTTGCCCGACCAATTCCGGACTTGGCTGCCATGCAGGAGAATGACAGCATCCGGCTCTACCGCTTCACCCAACCGTTAATTCTGGAGTTGACGGCGAGACTGGCACCACACCTGCAACCGCAGCACAGGTATCCTACGGCACTGACACCCCAGCTGAAGGTAATGGCTGCCCTACATTTTCTTGCCACGGGTACCTTTCAAAATACCATAGCTCATGTTGGTGGCATGTCCCAGAGCATGTTCTGCCGTGTGCTGCATGATTTCTTAGAGGCCATGTTGATTCACCTGGATGACTTCATCAAGTTCCCAACCCCTGAACAGATGACTGCGGTCAAGCTTGGATTCTATGCCCTGGGAGGGATGCCCCATGTCATTGGGTCCATGGATGGGACACATGTAGCTTTGGTACCACCACACGCACGGGAGGTGGCGTACCGCAATCGAAAGCACTACCACTCCATTAATGCCCTTGTGGTGTGTCAGGCCAACATGGTGATTTCACATGTCTGTGCTCGTTTTCCAGGATCAGCACACGATGCCTACATCATGAGGCGTAGCAGGATGCCTGAAATGATGATGCAGCTGCGCAACGAACAGGCATGTGTTGTTGGTGGGTACAGTCTGTCTGTCCTGTATTTTGCATAACCTAACAGCACGACCGCTTCACCACTTCTAACGATGTCCATGTGCTTCCCATGTAGGGGACGCTGGCTATCCCAACATGCCTTGGCTGCTCACACCTCTCCGCAACCCCATCACGCCGGCCCAGCTCCGCTACAACACCGCCCATGGCCGGACAAGGCGAGTGATCGAGAGGACGTTTGGCCTGCTGAAGAGCCGATTCAGGTGCCTACACAAGACCGGCGGCGCACTCCCATATGCCCCGGCGAAGCTCTGCAAGTTCTTCATGGTCTGCTGCATGCTGCACAACATGGCAGTTGAAAGAGCTGTGCCACTCATCCTGAATCAACATGACGAGGACCATCCACCCGTGGAGGACGAAGGGCTTGGCAATGGGGCTAGTGATGTGGAGGATGTGGAGCCGCAAGAGGACATCCGGACTCGGCTCATACGCAACTTCTTTGCTTAGTGGTGAGTACCAGTGTCTGAGTGTGCACGCATTGGTCCCCGTGTGGCATGTGTTGTGATGTGTGTGTCCACCTGCATGTATGGCACGTGAGTCAGAGGTGTGTGTGGGTGTGTCACTGGAGTGATGGTGGCAGTGATGGTTGTATTTCCCCAGTCATAATTGTGACCTAGCATGTTGTCATCCATACATGTGTCGAGTAAATGCACATGCAAGTGGCTGTGCTTTTTGTGGCTGACTACTTGTGTGTCTCTCTTCCCCAGGTACTTGCGCATGCCGTCTGCTGCTTGCATTGTTGTGGCACTGCTATTCCTCATGGACATGACATCGTGGGCTGACTCAGCGTTACAGGCACGGACACGTTTGGAAGTCTCCATAGGGTAAGGGATGCATCAGGGGTGTATTGGGTGTGGCAGTTGTTCACGATGTATGCACACTGCCCCTGGCGATGTTTGGTTCCTCTGCAGCCATGTAGCATCACCATGGGACACGACATGCAGCTGTGTACACCTGAATAGATGGTCTGCCTGGTTGACAGTCATCAGTGATGGGATAGGGGATTGTGATGATGGCATCAATGTGTGTGACACTGCCCTCGGACACATACGGTTATCATTGGCTTGACATGGTGTGGAACTTCCACATCAGCGGATCTATGGTGTATGGCAGGCTCTCCGTGAGCAGCTGTGGGTGTTTAGCTGTTAGCCGACGCTTGTGTGCCAGTTCCATGGCGAACACGCATTTGTGCTGCAGAAGGGGGGTGCCAGTGTTGGACCCACATGTTATTCCACATGATGTGTTCATGTGTACTTCAAGTTCAATCAATCAATCAATCAATCAAAGACATTTATAAAGCGCACTACATACCCGTAGGGTCTCAAGGCGCTGGGGGAAGGGGGGAGCCACTACTGCTCGAACAGCCAGGTCTTCAGCTTCTTCCTGAAGGAGAGGTGGTCTTGGGTTAGGCGCAGGTCGGTAGGGAGGGAGTTCCAGGTCTTGGCGGCCAGGTAGGAGAAGGACCTTCCTTTTGCCTCTGCAATCCCGAAAACATGACTAATAAAGGTGTCCCTATGCCTCCAAGGTGCCTCTTCTCAGTCAATGCTGGTGTGTTGCCACGGTGCATCCAGCATGTCTGGCATGGTATTCCCTGATTGTGGCTATGTGTCAATGTGTCGAGTAGCAAGATGCAAGCTGTGTGTGTGGGCTGAGACTGTGTATTGGGCATGATGTCCATGACTGTGTGGGTATTGTGACATGTGCCATCCCCATGCATCCAACGTTGTCCAGGACCCCATTCTCTGCATCCACCGGACTCAAGCTTGCAGGACATGGTTCTGCCACCTGTCTACACATACCTGGATGCCCCCCAGGACACTGGACTGGATCCCTGACCTCTGCGCATGACTGTTGCTGTACTCAATGTGTCTGTCAGCACGGTTGTTCGGCCACCCCCTCAGCTGGTTGGGCCCATCACGGGTGTGTATGGTGCTCCATGTCTGTCTTGCCTAATACACTGTGACCCATGTGTCCTGTGCCAGACTCAGGCCCCAGGGTGTGGATGGTTGAAGACAAAAGATGACTCAGGCATGTTTAGACTTTACAAGACACATGTTAGGTAATAATGCAACCAGCAGGCATCTACTCTTCATAGTGTGATTTATTATTGGGGGGGGGGACAAAGTGAGGGGCTTTCCGGGAGTTTGGAATCCAAAGTTCAGTAGGGGAGTTGGTGTCCTTGCCATTTGAAATCCTCAGAGTCCATGCCACAGTCTTTGTCAACATTGGTCAGCCAGTGACCAGCATGGCCATGTGGCAGAGAATGTCTCTTGATGCTGTGATGCTGTTGCTCCAGTGGGCCAGGTGCCAGGCCAGGTGTCCTGGGAGATGGTGATGTAGCGCCGACCCTCACGGTCCTTTCCGTGGACGACCCAGCCTCCTGCGGGGACCCTCAGCAGCAGGCCGTGACGACGTCTGGGATGCTTCATCGGATGTTTCCTCCTCCTCCTCCTGATCCCTCCCTGTGGGTGGTGATGTTCTCGGCCTTCTGGCACAGGGAGGGTCGGCCATGTTGTCGGCCATCCGACGGAGTGTATCGTGAATCCCCTGGAACGCCGTCACTTGCTCAGCCTGTCTGTCCTCCATCCGTCCTTGGTGTCGCTGTAGACTGGCATGTTGCTGGGCCTGCTGGGTCTTTATCTCATCGAGGGTCCCCTTGATCTCATTGAGGGTGGACACAACCTGGGCCATGCCCGTGGTGTCCTGCCGGTATGTGTCCATGATGTTACGGACATGGGCAAATTCCGGTTCCCCAGCCAACTGGTCAGGCTCGCGCCTCCGCCGTCCTCCACTCCCACCACCCCTGCCCACTTGCACCTGGCCTGCCCTTGTGGGTACATCGGGTCTCCGGGACCACTGAGGGGTGGCATTGGCGTTGTCGCCTGCCTCCTCCTGGGTGCCCGGGACACCGTGTCCCTCCTGGCCAGCCTGGCTGCATTGTGGTGTTGGGGCAGGGACCTGGGTGTCTCCTGGGATGTGGCAGGAGTGGGGGTGGTGGTTGGCACAGTTGTACCTGACGCAGGTGCTGCAGGTGGTTGGACACCAGAGGGGCCAGGTCGGTCGGGGTCGTCCACAGAGTGGTGAGAGTGGTCGCTACCAGTGGGATCGGGCTCCCGCAGATCCGGGTCCTGTGAGTCTTCCCCCCCAGTGTTGGGGGGTGAACCACGACGTTGACCTGTGTGTGAGAGAGACAATGTTAATTTTGGTCCATGCAACATCCATGTTTCATCTGTTTCAAAGTTGGGACATTTCCTCTTGGAATTGGGATCTGTCTTGCATTCCACTCACAGTGCACTTGTGCATGGGTGTGTCCCTTGGGCACCACTTTGGCCCCTTTAACTATGTGTGGCACGGTCTTACTTGCTGCATCAAGTGTGACTGCAGTCAGCAGTGGAGTGGGCAGGTGTGGCGAGCCATGCATTGGCGCCTTCCGTGTAGCACTGTACATGTGCACATGGAGTGGATCCACACACTTATATGATCCAGGTAGCTGTCGTTGTGCTCGTGAACAGGTTGTGACATGGCCCTGTGTTTTGCCATGGGGAAGAGGGGGGGTTCTGGGACTGGCCACCCTTGTCTACATGCACGCAGTCTACCTGCTGACGAGCAGACATTCGCACACACCACACGGCTGATTTGCTCTCCCTGTGTCTCGCTCCCTCTCTGTCCCCCTCTCCCTCCCTCTCTGTCCCCCTCTCCCTCCCTCTCTGTCCCCCTCTCCCTCCCTCCGTGTGTCAGCCTCCTCCCTCTGTCCATCTCGCTCCCTCTCTGTCCCCCTCTCCCTCCCTCTCTGTCCCCCTCTCCCTCCCTCTCTGTCCCCCTCTCCCTCCCTCCGTGTGTCAGCCTCCTCCCTCTGTCCGTCTCCCTCCCTCTCTGTCCCCCTTTCCCTCCCTCCGTGTGTCAGCCTCCTCCCTCTGTCCGTCTCCCTCCCTCTCTGTCCCCCTTTCCCTCCCTCCGTGTGTCAGCCTCCTCCCTCTGTCCATCTCCCTGTGTCTCCCTCCCTCTCTGTCCCCCTCTCCCTCCCTCTCTGTCCCCCTCTCCCTCCCTCCGTGTGTCAGCCTCCTTCCTCTGTCCGTCTCCCTCCCTCTCTGTCCCTGTCTCCCTCCCTCTGTGTGTCACCCTCTGTCACCTCAGCCCAGCTTCCTGGGCACACACTGTTAGCAGATCTTTGAGTGGCCCTTGGCTTGTTGATGTGAGTTTGTTTCTGATCTCCAGGCACCCATTGGGTGTGATGTGTGTCTGTGCGCTGCTGCTGTGGTGGTGTGTGCTGCCACTCTTTCACAATGTTGGCTGTTCATTAGCTGCTGTCATGTGCAAAACAGTGCCTTCACCCCCATGTGTTGATGCAAGGCGTCCGCCATTTGCTGGCAAGTCATTCCTGTGTTGGGACACACTGTTTGTCTGGCTGTGACCTAGGCCATATGGGCAGAGGGCATTGTTGTCTGCTTCGGAGTTGCACTATGTGATTTTTGGGGCCCAGCCTCCCGCCATCCGGGTTACCGTGTCATGTGTTGGTGTCTTCTGTGGCCTGTGACTTGACATTGTCCAGCTGGGTGCATGGGGCATGGTGGCAGCAGTGGCATGTGCATGCTCATGGAGTGTGGTTGAGTCATGCGATGGCTTGGGGTGGTTGCGTGCCTGTTAGTGATTTTGGTTGTGGATGCCGTTCCCCCCATGTGAGGTGCGTTGTTTGTGTACTCACCCGGGTCTCGGAGTCCTTCTAATCCTTCGACTGCCTCCACCGGCAGTATGGCCATCACCCTCTCCTCCCAGGGCTGGTAGTGTACGGGTCTGCGGGAGGGCCCTCCTCCTGTGGCGTTGGCCTGGTCGTGTTCCTCCTGCCTCTTGGCTCGGACCCTCCTCCGCAGATCGAACCACCTGTTCTGGCATTCCTGCCTGGTCCTTCTGGTGTCCGCAACAGCATTCACAGCATCGGCGATGGTCTGCCACATGGCTGTTTTAGCTGCCATGCTGGTGTTTCTGACCAATGTTCCAAAGAGCTGTGGCTCGACTCTGAGGATTTCATCGACAAGAACCTCCAACTCTCGGTTACTGAACTTTGGATTCTTGGTAGTGGGCATGGTGAGGGGTGTGGGTGTGGATGGTGGGGGGGGGTGTGGATGGTGGGGGGGTGTGGATGGTTGTGGGTGTGTGGGTGTGGTTGTGCAGGTGTGTGTGTGAATGTGATGAGGGTGTGTTTGTGAAGGTGGTTGTGTGGAGATGTGCAAGTGTAAGGTGTGGTGAAGCTTGTAGTAAGGTGCTGTAAGTTGTCTGTGGTGTCTGGCAGCAGTGAGTCTGTTGCAAAGGCTCATGGTTTGTGTGTGTGGGCCCTTTTTATTGGTCCATTGGTGGGTGTGGCTGTGTTTGAAGTTTGGGTGGGTGTGTTATAAGGAGTGTTGGTGTTTAGGGCCTATGTTTGTTTTTGGCAGTTGCAGGTCAGTGAATGTGTGTTTTATGAGTGTTTGTTGGCCATGTTTAGTGGCTTTGTGCCATTCGAATAGTGTATTCTTGTGTTGTTTAGTTTTGTCCTGGTTGTGTACGTGCGTTTTGAGCGTTTGTACGGTGTGTAGATGGGCCATTTGGTTGTACGGTGCTGTCCTTGTGTGTGGCTTGGCACGACTCGTACATGCGGTTGTGATGTTGGGGCATGGGGTGCGCTCCGTACTTAGGAGGTTGTGGTGGTGGTGTGACTGGAACGTACTGGGGTGTAGGTCCACGGGGGTACGACACGTACAGGGGTGGGGGTACGACTCGAACGTACTGGGGTGTGGGTACACGGGGGTGTGACACGTACAGGGGTGGGGGTACGACTCGAACGTACTGGGGTGTGGGTACACGGTGGCACGACACGTACAGGGGTGGGGGTACGACTCGAACGTACTGGGGTGTACTTAGACGGTGGTACGACACGTACAGGGGTGGGGGTACGACTCGAACGTACTGGGATGTAGGTACACGGGGGTACGACACGTACAGGGGTGGGGTTACGACTCGAACGTACTGGGGTGTGGGTACACGGGGTGTGACACGTACAGGGGTGGGGGTATGACTCGAACGTACTGGGGTGTGGGTACACGGTGGTACGACACGTACAGGGGTGGGGGTACGACTCGAACGTACTGGGGTGTACTTAGACGGTGGTACGACACGTACAGGGGTGGGGGTATGACTCGAACGTACTGGGGTGTGGGTACACGGTGGTACAACACGTACAGGGGTGGGGGTACGACTCGAACGTACTGGGGTGTACTTAGACGGTGGTACGACACGTACAGGGGTGGGGGTACGACTCGAACGTACTGGGGTGTGGGTACACGGGGGTGTGACACGTACAGGGGTGGGGGTACGACTCGAACGTACTGGGGTATGGGTACACGGGGGTGTGACACGTACAGGGGTGGGGGTACGACTCGAACGTACTGGGGTGTAGGTACACGGTGGTACGACACGTACAGGGGTGGGGGTGCGACTCGAACGTACTGGGGTGTACTTAGACGGTGGTACGACACGTACAGGGGTGGGGGTACGACTCGAATGTACTGGGGTGTAGGTACACGGGGGTACGACACGTACAGGGGTGGGGGTACGACTCGAACGTACTGGGGTGTGGGTACACGGGGGTGTGACACGTACAGGGGTGGGGGTACGACTCAAACGTACTGGGGTGTGGGTACACGGTGGTACGACACGTACAGGGGTGGGGGTACGACTCGAAGGTACTTGGGTGTACTTAGACGGTGGTACGACACGTACAGGGGTGGGGGTACGACTCGAACGTACTGGGGTGTAGGTACACGGGGGTACGACACGTACAGGGGTGGGGGTACGACTCGAACGTACTGGGGTGTGGGTACACGGGGGTGTGACACGTACAGGGGTGGGGGTACGACTCGAACGTACTGGGATGTGGGTACACAGTGGTACGACACGTACAGGGGTGGGGGTACGACTCGAACGTACTGGGGTGTACTTAGACGGTGGTACGACACGTACAGGGGTGGGGGTACGACTCGAACGTACTGGGGTGTGGGTACACGGGGGTATGACACGTACAGGGGTGGGGGTACGACTCGAATGTACTGGGGTGTACATACACGGGTGGGGGTTCGACACTTACACGGGTGTACATACGGGGGGGTGTACATTAACGGGGAGTACGACTCGAACGTATGGGTGCTGGGGGGAGTGTTTGGCGCGTATGCGGGCACATATCTCCATGGTTGCAATGGGAGTTCGGTGCGGACGGGGTTTTTACCATACGGTTGTGAGTTCGGACGCACGGGTGGGATCGTGATTCCTCGGTCGGACTTGACTTTTCACGTTTGTACGGTAAATCGTCCGAGGACGTGTCGGACACATTTTCCGACCCGAGGACGTGTGGGGAATGATTCCAAATGCGGTTCGTATGGACTTTTTACCATGCGAATCGTGATTGCCAGTTCGTACGGAACTTGTACGATTCGTACGGTAAAAAGACCGGATACGAGTCGCACGGGGATTTTTTCTACCGGATCGTAGTCGGCACCTCAATATTTTTTAATTACATCTATATTTTTCACTTCGATATTTTTTAAATCAATATTTTTGTACTTACCTGTTTAAGTATAGGGAGCCGTTATTTTTGCATTCAATATTTTTACTTCGATATGTTTGTTACATCGATATTCTATCACTGAACCTCCCCCTAAAGTGGAAGGAGTGGCCAGTGCACAGTATATAATGTGTTCAGGCCAAGTCTTGTGCAATAATTGGCATGATTCTTCTAGGCAAATTATATCTTTGGAGCTTCTTTACTCGAGAGCTGAGTTGTCTTTTAAGAGGGAGTTTAAGCCACGAATGTTCCATGAACACAGAAGTAATGCAGATTTCATTGGTTGTTTCATATTCCCTGGAATGTTTCTTAAACATCAATGGCTATTCCTGCTGCTGATCAAATGAAAGCCAAGCCCTTTGAGGCACAAAGTACTGAGGCAGGTTGCTGGTAGGGCTTGTTGTTTGCAAGTAGCCATGGATATTTCGATTTTACTGGCCTACTTAGACTTATGAACCATTCTGCCAGAACCTCTTGCTGCGATTCTATCAGCATGGAGTTCTCTTTGTTTCTAAAAAGTACTTTTGGGTCCTCCTGTGAACTCTCTTTGGACCCCGGGATGAACATAAAATAAATCAAATCTTTAGGGGCATATGCACAAGCCCCTATCGACACGGGAACGTTATTTTTTGTGATGTTTCAGTGTCGATCAGGGGTGTGCCTTATTTACAAGGCAGTGCTAAGCCACTTAATGTGGCTTAACACTGCCTTGTAAATAAGGCCCTCTTTCACACTATGCTTAGCGTGAAAGGTGTGGGCAGTGGGTGTTGCAGTGGGCGTTCCACTGCAACACCCATTGATTTTGACGCTGCCCTCTATTTACAAGGGCAGAGTAAATAGGAGGCAGTACCAACATTAAGAACAAGGAAAACCTGGTTTTAGCTTGGCGAAACAAGGGTAAATGCTTTATTTCTCCTCGTTTTTGCTTTTGCCATGTGTGCTGCCTGGTGCAGCACACATGGAAAAGCAAAATACCTTGGATTGTTTAGGCAAACACTAGGAGATGATGGACGGAGCGCTGAAACTTTTCAGACATTCACCCCCAGTCACAGATCTGGGTTGAATCCACCATTATACTTTAGCATACTTCACCACCCCAGTTCAGACCCAGCTATATGCAAATCAGTCTTGACCCTGTGCCTCATGGGAACAATCCAGTCTGCCAAGCCAAGTCTTGCCTGGACCGGAAACAAGCATCCTGGGACCAGTTTCGGGGGTAACACCCCATATCAGTCAGGGTGGCTTGAAACCAGTGGCAAAGTGAGCAAGGGACCCACGTCTGGGCATACCCAGACAACTTAGGGTGAACAAAGCAAACATAAGGAGATGATGGATGGTGCACTGAAACTTTTCAGACAATCACCCCCAGTCACAGACCTGGGTTGAATCCATCATCGTTTTTAGCTCACTTCGCCACTCCAGTTCAGACCCAGCTGTATGCAAATCAGTCTTGACCCTGTGCCTCATGGAAACAGTCCAGCCTGAACTGCCAAGCCAGGTCTCCTTGTGTTTGCTTGGATTGTTCATGTTCAAGAAGGTGACACTTTCTCCACAGAAACAATCTTTAAAAAAAAGACATTTTGTAACTTCCATGTGTGCTGCATTAAGTGAAAAAACAGCATTTAAAGATTGTTTATGTGCAGGAAGGGACACCTTCCTGAACATAAACAATCTTCCCCTGCACCCAGACACCCTTGCACTATGGTGCAAGTGTGCCTGCATTGACACCACACTGCTAATTGTAGCTCCAACACAGAGGGAAATATGGTGCAGACTTGCATCTCTGAAGTGGCGGAGTGAGGCATTAAGCCATTACGGCTAACACCTCACTCCGCCACTTCTTTGTAAATATCCCCCAAAGAGTCTAGAGTCCCCAACCCAGGTAGAGCCGACACAAGCTCGAGTAAATTGCTCCTATTCAAAATATCTTCCTGGCCCTAGAGATGTACCTTGAATCCAATGAGAGGGGGCTCTCACAACCAAAAGGGATGGAGCACCCAGTAACTATCAAGTTAAAAAAAGTTTTCCCTTTTGGGTAAATCGAATATTCAGTCCTTATCATTCACATATATCATTCCTATAAGCCACACATCTCACACCAATGTTGATGATTGGGGCACTTATAAATCAACTACAGCCTTGTAAAGATATAAATCAGTTTTTAATCAATATTACAAATACAAGAGATGTACTCCAGTTAAAATATTAGGAGTGCTTTCATACTTTCAGGCTCATGTTGGTCCTATTTTTTAGGGAAGTTTAATGGCTGGGAGCTGTCCCGAGGGTTAGCTGTTCCATAGTTTGCTTACACTGCAGCTGTAGATGGAGGCGCAAAAAGAGGTCTCTCTGACTAGGGCGACCAAGAAGGAATTTCACGGCAAGCAGGCCCTCCTCGATCTAGGGAGAGATCCGTCCCCTCGGAGATGTTGGACAATTCAGGCTCTTGGTGGGAAGAAAGGGCCTGGGTTTGGCTATTGAATGCCCCATTATCTATTTGGATGAGCCAGACACAATTAGCAGTAGAGGGCTGTTGAACCTTATCTTTGTCACCTTCCCAAGATGGAATGGCCTTCCAAAGAAATTAATCCAGATGAAAATAGGCTGCAATAAGAATGCATGGTTCTCCCCTGAGCTGCAGGTACTAAAACAAAGATGCAAATGCCTAGAAAGGAAATGGAGGAAAGATTTCTCTGTAGCTAAGAAACAGGAATATAGGATAGCCATCGGAAATTATAAGAATGAAATAAAACGAGCTCAAGCTTCCTACTGTGCCGAAAAGATTTCCGGTATATGTGAAAATGTGGTTCTGCCACTCTTAAAAATCTAAAGAACTTTTTACAATTATGTCTCTCCATAATTGTAAAAAGTTCTTTAGATTTTTAAGAGTGGCAGAACCACTTTTTCACATATACTAATAATCCCCAGGTTCTGCACTAGACTGGGCTACCCCATTGCTTTATATCATTTTCGAAAAGGTTACGGAGCAGCCAATTCCTCCAGAGAAATTTTTTTAATTGCAAAAAAACTTCTTAAAACCCCAGATCCCCTGGCAGCCCCGGATTCGTCAGGAGACCGCGGTAATGAACTCGCAGATTTCTTTGCCACTAAGGTTCACAACATTTTTAAGCATCTCCCACAAAAAGACAATGACTCCCCTGAGTCAAGGGCCATGGGCCAGCTTGGAAACAAATACAATTTGGAGAGCTTCACACCATTGACTCAGAAGTCATTCTTAGCCACCTTAACCAAAGAAAAATCAGGGTCACTATTTGACCCTGCACCTCTTAATGTTTTAAAGTTGGCAGCATCTACGGTGGGCCCCAGTATGACCAGTCTGATCAACTTGTCCCTCTCATTAGGGACTGTCCCCCCTGAATGGAAGAAAGCTATGGTAAAGGCTCTGCTCAAAAAGCCAAACCTGGACCCGGCAGATTTGGGCAACTATCGACCCATTTCGCTGTTTCTGGCAATGGGAAAAATTACAGAGTAAGTTGTCAACCATACTCTCTCCACGTTTCTGGAATCTAATCACCTACTCCACCCCTTACAAATGGGCTTTCGCCCATGACAAAGCACCGAGACCGCCTTACGGGCGGTTGTGGAGAAAGCAACAAAGATTCTTGATATAGGAGGCACAGCCGCCATAGTACTCCTTGACCTAAGTGCGGCATTTGACACGGTGAACCATCATATCCCGGCTCACCATCTCAGGAGTATCCGGCAAGGTGCTATCATGGCTCCAATCCTTCCTGGAGGATAGGTCTTTCCAAGTGTTCTCAGGGAAACCCTTTTTAATGTCGATATGCATCCACTGACGGAGACTGTTGCCCCCTTTGGGATCCATATAGTTACATACGCCGATGACACCAGCTGGTGGTGGCCTTAACCCAGACCAACCATACACCCCTGGATCTCCATCACTGCCTTGAGGAAGTCACCAAGTGGATGAGTCTATCCCACTTAAAACTCAACGGTGGCAAAACCGAGCTTATGATACTTGGCAACCAGCTAAACTTCAAAGCCAACACTATGTGGCCAGCTTGTATGGGATCAGCACCCATCCCTAAAACAGAGATACAAATTCTGGGTATCTGGTTGGACCAAGATCTCTCATTTAAAGTTCAAGCCAGGAAAACCACGCGCTCTGCTTTGGCCTGCTAAGAATGACTCGCAAAGTCCTGCCGCTACTTCCTGACCAGGCAAAAAAACCTTGGTCCAAGCACTCATCTTATCAAGAATAGATTATGGTAATGCCCTTCATCTGGGCGCTCCCAACCATGTAATCTCAAAATTGCAGACCGTGCAGAACTCTGCGGCAAGACTGCTCGTGGGAACCCAGAAACTATGCTCTGCTAAACCGGCACTACGCATGCTCCATTGGCTACCGGTGCAGGAAAGGATCAACTTTAAGGCCCTGTGCATTGCCCACAAGTCACTAGATGGAAATGGGCCTCCTCTTTTCAAGTCTTTGATCCACCCCTACAAGGCTAACAGAAGCTTTCGCTCAGACAAGATGCATCTGGCAGTGGTTCCAAGGATCAGGAAGGACAGAAGTGGAGGCCGTCGCTTCACGTATAGTGTCCCCAAGCTGTGGAACAACTTGCCGTTGCAACTGCACAGACAACCTAATCACTTAACTTTTTGTAAACAACTTAAAACCTGGTTCTTTCCATAGAGGATTAGGCCCACTCTAGTGACCGCACAGCGCTGGGATGCTTCCGGGTAGCCATGCGCTATACAAAAAATGCTATTCTATTCTATTCTATTCTATTCTAATGGCCTCTGTCTGTGCCCTGGTCATCATTGTTAGTTTGCTGCTGTTTAAAAGAATGCAGCTGCTTCCATGATCTTTCATGCCTCTGATTGCATTCCTTGTCGAGCTTCGGGGGAGTATGGGGGGGTTGTTGGATTGGGTCTCCTTTGGTGGTCACAAAGATTATCTCTTGTTCAGACCCACTGAGTAAAAGTTAGGTCTCTTGCTGTCTGATTATTTTGCCATGGAGGGTATGTCAAGACAGGTGGTTCATTTGTCAAAGAAGTGTTGCTGCATGAGATGTTTTGCTTCACATGGTCGAAGTCTCCGGCGGCATTCAATGTCTTTTCTCAGGAATTCCTAAAAGTAGGATACAATTCTATTTTAGATTTTGGTTTTTGGTTTTTGTTCAATTTCTTCAGGCGTTTTCTATTTATTTTAGAGATTTGTTTTAACAGCTATCAGCCCGTGAAACATGGCCTGCTTTGGGCACAACATTGGGGGCTACAGCATCTTCTTGGACAACATTCACTACCAGAGGGGAAGTGATGATGGTCTGCTCTTCACTACCATCTGGTTCCAGATCCTCTATGTTTGGTTAAAGTTTTGGTCAGCTTTTTGGTGGGGAACGAAGAGTGCATCCTCACCAAGCTGAACGTTTCGTGGAAACAGCCTTTCATTGCTAGTATGATGTGTGTCACTTATTTAATATTCTCTAAGAAGATCCAAAATGATTTCAGAAAGAGCAGAAATGTTTTCGAGGAGCAGTGAACAGTAACACCATTCCGCTGACTTGTTGGTTTGTTGCTGGGCATTCATTATGAGCATATTAAGGTTATCAAGTCGCGAATCGATCTTCTTCATGTTGTTCGCCAGGGACTGTAATATTAGGATCTGTGAGCACAGTTTGTCTGCATGCAGCATTGCCACCTGACTCATGGTTGTTAGTGTGCTGGCGATTATCGACCAACAGTTCTGAGTTTGCAAGTCCCTAGCTGGAGAATCATGGGTAGGCCTTTCGTCGATTGCCACTGGGTCAGAATTATCAACCCTGTCTTTCTGAAACAGTTGGGCAATGTTGCACCTGAGATCTTCAGTATCTGAGGTGGGCCTTAACTCCTTCTGAGGTCCTTTAGTGGCTGGGGTTATGCTTGTTCATTTGTCCCTTTCATTATTTTTAATTTAAAGCAGTTATTACCACTATTCTTTGACTGGATGTCAAGTGGGTCCATTACCGATAACAGTTTTTCATCCCTTATGTACAACTCCTCTGATTTTTCCAGCTTCATGTTACGTCCTCTCCTCCCATTCCAATGGGGGGGTGCCTATATTTTTCCCTAAAGGTTTGTTTGATGCTTTCTACAGATCTTCTATAGTTGTTGATACTGAGTTGTGGGGGAAAGCAGATCAATAATATCTAAGGGAGCCAGAGAGCTGCTTGCTGTTCTATCACTTGGCTGATGAAATGGGGGTTGTCTTGGATAGGCTGCAACAATTATGACTTCTGGTGAGAGGGGACAGAGCGAGAAAAATGGTTGGGATTCCAAATCCAGGGCTTGGCTTGTTGTATGTGGCGAGGGGATGGCAGGTAGAGAATGTGAAGATAAGTTGTGTGGGTCATTACTTCTGACCTCCACCTTGACTGACCCCACTCCCTCCATTTGGGGAGGTTCTTTTGGCAATTGAGCTCCATCTATTTGACAAGCTGGAAAATCCTCCTTTTGCTCCTGTTTTTTATCCCAATCGGGGAATTATGGGGATGATTCCTCTTCACCTTTGCCTTCCACCATAATTGATGAATTATTGTTAGTCATCACAGACTGCGGGATGGAATGAGGGGATTCTTGGTCTGCTTGAGTCCTATTTGTGGGTTTAAAATATTTCTTTATGCCCACTGGGGGCTGGTCCTCAGAGGCTTGTGATTTAATAAATACAGACACCCCCTTGTTTGTGAGAGAGGGGCTTGGTGGACTTTATTTTAGTGAGGGTTGATCTCTCCCCTACTTGTCTTGCTGATCTTGCGGCACGTGATCTCAAGAGCAAGGAACTTCTTGTGCGCATCTCACACCCACAACTGACCTTCCTTGTGGGCAACCCCAGTTGGGGTAGGCCTGGCTTTGAAAAATAATCATTTAGGGCCAGATGTACGAACTGCCAAATAGCACCTCGCAAATTGCATTGCATTTGCGACTCGCAATTTGTGAGGCGCTATTTGGCATGTACAATAGAGTGTTTAACACTGTTTGCAATTCCCAATGGGGTCGCAAATTTCGAGGCTCATGAATAATAAAGAGCCTCTCGCAATTTGCGAGCCCATTGGGAATGACAGGCCCTTCCAGGGATGGTGGCCTGCTGGGCTCAGCAGACCACCATGTCGGGGACTGCTTTTAAATAAAGCAGCTTTTTTTTAATGCAGCCAGGATGCATTGAAAAAAAAAATGAAACGTTTTCGTTTCACTTTTTAAGGGCAAGTAGTGGTCCCTGGGACAACTACCTGCCCTTAAAAAATATTTTCCCCTGCATTTGCAAAGGCTTCCCTTTTGTGAGTGCATTACCACTCTCTTGAAGAGGGTGGTAATTTGCGAGTGTTTTGCGACCACAGTTGTGGAAGGGAATGCCCCTTCCTAATAGCGAGTCGCAAAAGAGTATTTTGCGTGTCGCAATTTATTTGTGTCTCGCAAAATACTGTTTGTACATGGGCCCATGCTTTTTAGCATGAACAAACGGGTCTAAGACCCATTTGCGCATGCTAAAATGCGTTGTACATCTGGCCCTATGTCCGTTGTTCACTCTATGATAAGCATCGCAAAGCCTTCCCCCGATGGTAACCACTATCTGCTGGGAAAGTGCAAAGTGCAAGGTGCAAAGTAGTGCTAGAGAGGGACATGAGCACACCAAAAATGAAGGGAAGACAGCAAGGGGCTCAGCAGACCTAGGATGTCCCCTAGTGTCTGTGGCCTGTTCCCTTGTCAGCGAAAGGGAAAATGCAGCCCTCACCCTTGTTCACTGTTGGTTTACCTATCAGCTGCTCACTCAGCCCCTCCTGTGCCTCCACTGCTCACCTCAGGCACCTAGTAGTGAGGAGGAGGGGCCAGCCCCCAAACTCTCACACAGTGGGGATGGGTGGGCAGCAGTGGGGATGCAGGTGCAGGTGCCGGTGGAGAATCATGTAATGTAGGTCACGGTGCAGGTGACCTATCCAGCTGAGTAGAGCAGAGCAGAACAAAGCGGTGTAAGCGGAGGAGGTGGACCACCATAGGTACAAGCCGCAACGCCCAAATGCTGGCCCCCTCTGTACCAAACACAGGGAGCCATGGCCCTATCCCCTCCTCCTACTTGTGTGTACTGATCTTCCGCCGTTCCGGTCCCCACCTTAGCTCATCAGAACCAGGGGAAGGGGGAGCGCAACTGATCGAAGGCGTTAACCTAAATCTGCTCTCACAGCCCAAACGGGGCAGCTGCCGTGGTTTCACGCTGACGTTAATCAACATGTCAGTAGGTCAGCACATTAGCACAGTGTTTTAGGAATACTTGGTAGGTATATAACTGAGAAAAACAGTCAATGCTACCCGCTCCTAATTGACTATTTCTTAGAAAGTCTAAAAGACCCTTATTTAACAACCGCCTGCCTTAATACATTTTTATAGTTAGTAATCATATAACAAATAATACAAAAAGAAATATTACATGTAATTGACTGTAACTTCCCACCCTATTCACATGCATACCTAGCAGCCTGCATCTAAAATGTAACTAAAATAAATCAGTATTAAACAATTTACTTAATTAGTAATCAATTAAATAATGAATTAACAATTGATAAATAATAGTAAATTAATTATTACATAATTAACTTTCCACCCTGTTCACCTACAAGCAAAGCATTCACACTAATCAATGTAATATGTAATAAAAAATCCTTAACTAATTGTTGAGTAATTATTAACTGCCCACCCTATACCCCTACAAACCCAGAAGCCCGTCCCTAAACTATGACTAAAATAAATCAGTATTAAACAATTTACATAACTAATAATCAATTATAAAATTAATTAACAATTTATAATTATTTGTTAGTTAATTATTATTGAATGACCTTCCCACTCTATAGCCCTTCAAGCCCAGCAGCCCACACCTTAATTATTACTTAAATACATCAGTATTAAACAATTTGCATAATTACCTATCAATTATATAATTAATTAACAATTAATAATTAATTGTTAATCAAGGTCTCGCCCTATCCCTTTCAAACACAACAACCCACTATGAAACTATAAATGACTATTAACAATGAAATAACGCATTCCAAATGACTTAAAAGTATTAACTGTATTTAAAAAAATGAATACCAACTATACAAACAATAGTGACAAAATTCAATTCAATATGTTTATTCAGAATTTGGATCTTAAAGAGGTCCACTCAAAACGTACATAAATAGTCATGTTAGAAACCCAACAATAATTATAAAAATACTTCAATAAAACTATTCTATCTACATCACTACATCAATTTATACAAAGTTAGATCAGCAAGAGACATAAACGGTTTCCAAAATCGACTCTAGGGTGTAATTTAGGTAGCAGTATGGTCCTCCAGTAGTGGAAAGCAGAAAAATGACACCATATGGAATTTTAGAACGTGTGCAATTAGATAGAATAACATAAGAAAGCAGCTTCATCTAATGGTAGATTATTAAATAAAGGGCATCATATAGCAACAATAATGACAAATCATTAAAAAATTACATCATACAGCAGCAACGTCATAGCAGCAATCGAAAAGATACCTCCTATACTAAAACAGTAAAGGATCAAATCCTTGCTGATTTTATCCTTGCTGACCCTGGTAAGTATAACATTTGGAGAGTTATCATATCATAGCAGCACCATAAATGTTATATAAAGTGCATCATAGAGCAGCAAAAAACATTTCCCTTAGAACCTATTTGATATGGAGAAAACCTAGTTTAGTGCAAACAGCAAAAAGTTAACAACAATCGTATATATATAATTTCTGCAAGTGAAAAAAATAACTACAAAGGTCGAAAAGACATAAGAATTTGGAGCTTTAAAGGCAGTGTAAGAGAACTAATTAGATGCATGGCCAACCATACTAAGGGGCTAATTAAGAAAATGCAAAATATATTCATAAACTCCCTAAAAAAGTTAAAAAGTTTTGCACATACTGTTTCATTTTTTGGACAAAACAAAAATTCTCTAGCAGACAAA
The DNA here is from genome assembly GCF_964204655.1 of Triturus cristatus. Taxonomy (NCBI): domain Eukaryota; kingdom Metazoa; phylum Chordata; class Amphibia; order Caudata; family Salamandridae; genus Triturus; species Triturus cristatus. The sequence continues at coordinate 631,919,898 of NC_140589.1, read as the reverse complement.
ACATTTTTGATGCCATTCTGCATAAACATTGGACGAAGCCATCTAAATCAAGATGCAGTTAAAGCCGGACATACAAACGAGATATGATCAAGGTTCTGAATATCCTGATTACAAAAGTTGCAGTTTTTTCCACCTTCCCTATTAAGTGACCAATTTACAGTTAGATCATTTAATGGTAAAAGGTTCATCGGCAAAGAGTAGTCCATCTGCAATTACCGTGGCTTAAGTTCCAATGAGAGGTACTTCTGAGGAACTCTCGGGGAAGCATTCTTGACAACTGTTTACAGTCTGGCCCTTTCTCTGCAAATACTAACATCTCTCTGATAGCTAATTAAGCCACATGAAATCTTTAAAAAACATTTTAATTGTGTGGGGGAGAAGGATAGCATGAAATCCTCTTGCACATTAAAATGTTGCAGTGCCAAGAAGAAATCACTAAAGAAAGAGTTTTTATATGTTCACAGTAGAGTGAATGTCCAGAGACTCTATCTTGTCTTTTTTTGAGTACACCGCAATATCATATTCTACTCTAAGAGGTGGTGGTACGGGCGTGCTATCGCTAAGTTCATCCTTATCGTCCTGGAGGGGTAAAAATCTGTTTGAACAAGGAATGGTAATTTCTTGCCCTTGCTCTTCCTGGGAATTGCTAGTGTTAGCGCCAAGGGTCAAAGAAGCAAGGGGTTGAGGTATATCCTGGACTGGTGACTTTTCTGGATCTGTAGATGTTTTTTTGGGGGGGTGGTGGGGGGGGGTTTGAAACATTTTAGGAATTGTAAGAATAGTTGGGGGCAGTTTGATCTCGGGCTTGTGGGAGCTCTACTGGTTAGAGGGTCTATCTGGCTGCCCTCTAGGATTTCCTCACACTCATTTATCAGGGTGACTATCCTATCGAGGACACAGTTGCTGCCAGGATGTTTTAAAGTCTTCCTAGCCCTTTTCCCTTTTGTCAACCGACTCGCCCCGTTTCCCCCAACACCTTCCGTAGTTTTCCTTTTCCCCATATTGCACCTCGACCAAAACGCTAGTGTCGGTAAGTGATAGCAATAAGTAAGCAGTAAATAGACCTACACCCTCCAAAAAAGGGTGGAATCACAATCAAACAAAGCAAGTTGAAAGCCTCAACCCCAGCGGCTCGGGGAGTACAGACCCGCAATGTATTATACTAGCTAAACCTTGTGAAAAAGAGCTTACCAAGCCAAATTCTAGCCTACTGGCAGCTATTGGGACAAGTGTATTGAAGTTACATAGTTTACAAGCAATTTGGCCTTCGATCTTATCCAAGAAGCTCCATTCACTTATGGGTATGGATTCAATTGCGTATAACAAGGTAGGAGGAATTTTAGTTTGAAAAACTAGAAGCAAATGTGAGAAATGTCTTCGACCCATAGCACTATAAAATAGGCGTAGGCCATTTGCATACGATGTCGCTTTAGAAGAGCTATGTTCAATATGGGGACTGATCCTTGTTCTACTTGAAATAACTTTCCCCAGGTAAATATCTAAAATCTCCAATTTTTCAGGACCAATTCTCCAATTAAAATTACAAACTTTTCTATTTTTTCCTCTTTTCATAATCAAAACCTTACTTTTGGAAACGTTTATTTTCAAAAATTGTGCAGACGTATAATTCTGTAGTCATAACATTTTTTTATTTAATCCAATAGGAATCAGGTCCATAATTACAATATCGTCTGCGTACATAAGGCAAGGAAAAGAATGACCACCTATCTTTGGCGCGTCCCCTTACGTTAAGGAAAAACAATCTGGTAGATCTCTTACATATAGAGAAAACAGTAGAGGTGCTAATAGGCAACCTTGCTTCAAACCGTTTTCCGTAGTAATTACTGAAGATAGGCCCTGAGTTCCCCCCATTAATACCTGGCACCATGTTTGCAAGTGTAGAGCAATAACTAAGGATAACAGAGTAGAAGGCACCTCCATTTTATCTAACTTTTTCCAGAGAAGTGGCCGGTCTACCTTATCGAAAGCAGTAGAAAAGTCTATGAATGCTACATAGACATTTGTCCTGCGAAAGACCATATATTTCTCTTCTATTAGTTTCAACAAACAGATGTTGTCTAAGGTAGAATGGTTTTTCCTAAACCCTGCTTGCTCAATGGAGAGGATTTTCTCCTCTACTACTCAATCAGTGGGATTCTCAAGAATACTGTGGGCACAAATTTTCCCAACTGCGTCTGATAAAGCTATTTGTCGGTAGTTACCTGGAAAATGTCTTTCGCCCTTTTTATATAGCGGGATTAAGATGCTACTGGACCATGACGAGGGGTTCCGCCCATACCGATAGTAATATTTAAACAGAGGGGTAAGATATGTTGCCCATAATATTGGCTAATTTTTTATATTTGACATGGGGATTTCATCAGCCATTGCCCCTGAAGTTCTCATTTTTTTAATCAGACTAACGACTTCCTCCTTAATAGGAGCATTATTGTAAACTGACAATTTTAGGGAGTTCATTCAAAAGAAGTCAGGCTAAGAGGAATTTGAATACGCGGAATAACGTTCTACTAAGGGGGATTTCCATTCTTCTTCATTTATTGAAATGGGAAGAGATTTAATTCTAGTACCACAACTTTCCGCAATTATTTCTCAGTAACGTTTTGAATCATTTTTGGAAGCAGCTTCTTTTAGTTGAACCCATTCACAATCTTCCTTTTCTTGTTTTAAAGAGCGTTTTATCCGTTGTCTTTTCCTCTTTAATAAACCTATTAGTCTATTTTGTTATGGGGAATAATTCAAAAATTGAGCCCTCACTAATTTGTTTAAATCCTTATTTATTTGAAGTAATGGAAGCCTTCTAGTAAATGTTTTCCTCTTTTATTGGTTCAACTATGATTTGGGAATTGAGCAGGCGGTATATTTAATGCTTCACCCTTAGCAGAATTAGCAAAAAGCCCCAGACTATGGGTTGAAACTTTAGCACTCAGGTCTCCAACCAACATTAGGTTCTTGCTTTCTGAATTTTTGAAGAAAGACGAGACAAAGGTAAGCAAATCTTTTAATAAATGTGCATTAGATGAGCCTGGTGAAATGTATGCATTCCCAATTAAAAAGGACTCGGAATTAACTGAATCTACAATGGTCTCTAGCATAATTGCCTGAAATAGATTAGAGGAATGTGGGATTGTTTTATGAGACCATTTAAGGCTTGATGTAAGCAAAATGGTGATCCCTCCTTCCGCATGTCCCCTGCTCACCAGAGACGCAGGGCGGCTCAGCACATAGTAGTCTTGAATGGACCAATTTGTAATAATCCAGGACTCTTGAATACATATTATATCAGCGTTCTGTTCTTTCAAGAACAGCCATTTGTTTTTACTTGTGCTTAAGCCGGCTGCATTGCAGGAGACCAATTGAAGGCCCTTGATAGGAAGAGTTCCCAAACCTTAGGCCTACTGAACTATTTGTATTCAGGGCCCAGCCACCCAACTTCATTTCTTGTTTTCTTTGTCTACAGAGAGTACTCTACCAATCTTTTTCTCTGGTTGGAGGGAGTCTCTCCTTCCATCCTTACAGAGAGAGATCTGCAATAGCCTTTCTATTTCCAAATGGTGAGCATCAAGAAACGATAGGTCTTCTATGGTGGGAAGCTGTCTATTAATGGACTCTTTTTCAGGGGCTTTCTCCTCATTGGGGACCAGGACATCAATACCATAGCACCGTAGTTTATCAGAATTTGAGATAATTAAATGGGACGTCACCTTAGACCCAAATGTCACTCTGGCACCCCCAAGATTGCCATATTTTAGAACTTGAACCAAAGGCAAATCACTACTCTGGATCATTTTTACATCATATATTTCAGCAAAACAACTCAATAAATAGGACCTGTTCACATATAGCTCATGGTAAAAAATAAAGACAAAATCCAACGAAAGGGGTGTAGAAGGCTGAGTGCTAATATAATTATCTCCCTTAGACAATTTTCTAAGATTATAATTTATAAATCACATCACTGCCAATAGCGGATGAAAATAATACTGCGTCAGGATTCAAACTACATTTTGAACTTGATGCAGTACTTAGATCTGAGGAAGTAGCTTCTTGTGACACCAAGATTGCAGTACTGGAGTTCCGCTGAAGTGGGTTAGAGTCGATTGGCGGAATTTCCACTTGAACTTCCACCCTCTTCTGATCTTTTACAGCAGGGATCGGAGGCAAGGATAGATTTATATTAGGGTCAAACCGGATTTGTTTGGCCCTTTTCTTCTTAATCCTCCGGGTATTTCCACTTTTTGTTTTCTTCTTTCTACTAGAAGATTTTCCTTCATTTTTTAAGGCCTTCTCTTGTGGTGAAATATGATCAGATTTTAGTTCCTTCGTGGTGAGATGATCACTTTTAGTAATCCCTGTTTAAAAAAAAAAAATTGGATAGACTTTACGTTCTATCTTAACTTTGTCCTTACCTGTAATCGGGAGAGGTGCATTAACAGGGGGTGACATAAAAGACTCAGGCTCAAAAAATTGTTGTAGTGAAAAGAGCTGGGATTCATCAAACAAGTCCACACTTTCTTTATCTTTTTGTTTTGAATAACCAAGGGACATGTTCACTTGAGTACCAAAGTCTCGATAGTTTAGATAAGTAACAAAAGCTTGTTTGAGTAGATTTCATTAGATTCAAATTAGATACCTGGGGATATAGAGAAGGGGTCTTTGAGCAAAAATTAGACTTATCAGATGAAGGAAGGGAAGTCTTACTGCTTGGCTATATGTGGTCTGAAAATATTGATTTAGTCAATGACAAAAGTGAGTCCAAGATATAGTCAGAATTGTTTACGGATCTTTCCATAAGAGCTAAGATGGAAGATAAAACTCTTTCCAGACAAAACAAGGATTCCGACATCAATATTTTATCACCAGACTCCTTAATTGGGGGTCAGAATCCAAATGCAAATCAGGAGTGATGGAAGCTCTTGAGCATATTGAATCCGCTCCGCTAGGCGTGCTACTGAAAAGTCGCATTTTAATGGGAGAAGCAGGAAGATAAACTTGAGAGTTTGGAAGGTGTGCAATATCAAAAGTACATGGCTTAGGTAATTGCGAAGTCCTCGAGGGGTGATTTAAATTAAATATTTAAGTCAGGAAGTGTAAAATCCCCCAATATAAGGTCATCCACTCTAGACTCAGAACATAAATCAATAATGGACTGAGACACATTATTTTCAGTAGAGTGAATAGCAAAGATTTCACGTGATGGGCCTTACTCTCTGTTTTCAGGACTTACTGCATCTCTTACCCCCACCATTCTATTTCCAGGAGAAGAAACAGTAGATAGAGGTGTAGATTCCACTATTCCTTCTACCTTTAGGGGTAGAGATTCAGACTTAGGCTCCATATTTGCCTCCTTATTTTGACTTATCTCTTTTTTTGAGAAATAGGTGGAAATGGCATTAAATCCTTTTAGAGTACTTATCTGAACTGACTTATTCCTCGGAGGGTTGGCTTTGGTTTTTTTACAAGCTCTTATAAATACCAAGGACCATATTATCAAGGAACGGCGATAACATTATCAACGCTTTAGCAGCAGGAAACTGCCGCTAAAGCGGCGATAATGGGCTTTATAATATGCCCTTGTGAATTCCCATAGAAGCCCAGGTTCACACCAGAACCTGGGCTTCTATGGGAATGCACAAGGGCATATTATCAAGCCCATTATCGCCGGTTTAGCGGCAGTTTCCTGCCGCTAAAGCAGCGATAATGTTATCGCCGTTCCTTGATAATATGGCCCCAATTTCCTTGAGTTTAGTATTTTGCGGCCATAGTTCTAAATAGAGCTCAGATTAAATTTTAGGAAAAGGATGAGGCTTCAACAAACTTCAGCTTCGGTTGTCTGGGGACACTCTGGCAATGACTTGCAACAGCTCTGAGCTGCAGGGCTGAGTAGTGGTGAGACTTCTACGACTGTGAGCTGAAGGGCTGTATACGATGAAACTGCTACCCCATAGATTCAAACAGGATTATACCTCCGAGAGAGGGAGAGCAGGGCACACTAGCGAGCCGCGTGCCACATGCCGTGAGCCACGCCCAAATTAGTTGGACCGCTTCCGCGGACTCACCTGAGCACAACACTCAGAGGCCCCAGCTAATGGAGTCGCGCTCCCACCCCCCACGCCTTCCTGAGGTTTTCTGGCAAGCTTCTAAATGGGGAACGGACTCTCACACCAAGGAGTTGCTCCTGCGCTCAGTTTTAGCAATGGAGATGTTCAACGCAGGTCAGTAGGGCACACAGTGGGGCGCACAGGTGGAACACCGGCTGCCCCCTAGTTTATTTGAGCCGCATCCGCATGAGCACGTTCTTGCTGCAATAGCTGTGTGGCTCTTCTTGTGCTGGCTGTACCTGTTGCTGGCACACTTGCTGCTTGCCACTGCAACTTACCGCAGGCGCGGAAGTTCAACAAAGCTCCTGCAGCTCCTCGAGTCCTCCTCCTGCTCCTCCTGCTGCTAGGGCAAAAACAAAGACATGGAAACTGGAACTCTACAGTGCGCAGACTGCCGCCGCTCTCTCCACAGTCTCCACAGGCCCTCCGAGAGACCCAGCCTCACAACGCCTCTCAACGCCCACAGCAGCAGCAGCACCCGCAGTCACCAGCCGCACACAGTATAAGCCACTATAATTTACCAGGCCGCATGAGGAAGGCGGCGGAGCGGCATTGAGGAGGTCAGTGCCCTCAGCTGGGAAGTGCTGGGAGGTGCTGCACAGAACGGGCCACCAAAAAGCACAAAAAGCACAGGTCTCAATGCCTTAGCGCCTCTCATTGCCTCCAGTTCCCGACTTGCGCTCATTATCCTCTCTCCTCTCTCCTCTCTCTGCCACCCGCAGCTGCAAGCTACGGGGAAGGCTGATGGAAGTCCCGGAGCAGCGGGGGCCGTGGGGACCGCGGGAAACCTCTACGGGCCTCTATTGGGCCTCGATGGGGCTTCAACCTGATGGCAAACGGGTGTGATAGGACGACAAGAACAGCGAAGAACGAAGAGCAGTGAGGAGCAGTGCGGCGTCTCCCTCCTCGCTCTCTCACTCACTCTCGCACTGAATGCACAAACTGCAGCGTCAGCGTCTGGCGGCTATCACGAAACCTCGACACTTAGGGGTCAATTCCGATCCGGGTCGGACAGCTCTCCAAGAGCTGTCCGTAGCCTTACCTTGCGACCGACATGTACCCGTAGCCGGTCCATCCTGTTGATGAAGTACGATGCACATAACTGCCAAAAACCCGACCGACACGTAGGCTGTGATTCAAGCTCCATTCTCCGTCTGAGCCGTAACTCCTAACGCCGAACCGAGTCGCCCGGAAGCAGTATCCATAGCAGTTTCCGCCCTGAGAAGTACGATGTGTACTTCCTACGTGACGGACAGGTCGCCACATATGGCACGTCACAGCATCCGGAAAAGAAGCATATCAGCTACGATTGGTGCCACCACTCAATCCACGGTTATGAGACGGACCAACTTGCTATGGGTACAAAACGGAGCAACAAGTTGCGTGTACGAGATGAACACATCATGAATCCCATCGCGCAGGTCATAACAGTACTCTACATCTATGACCGGATCAGGAACAGACGCCGACGCGCAGACGGTAAGTCAGACACCTACCACACAAACAAACGACACGTAGCTGCAAAATGGCACACACACACAGGGGATCCACATCCTGGTCACTAACAACAGGCCACCATAGGGGTTGTATGGCCAGCACCACTACCACCCCCATCCATAGGGCTCATGTTGACCATCACTAATGTCACCCACACTCATAGGTGACCTGTTGCCCATCACCCCTGACACCCCCACTCATAGAGCTTATGTTGCACATCAGCCCTGCCACCCCCACTCATAGGGGACCTGTTGCCCATCACCCCTGCCACCTCCACCCATAGGGGACCTGTTGACCATCACTAATGCCACCCCCACTCATAGGGCTTATGTTGCCCATCACCCCTGCCACCCCCACTAATAGGGCTTATGTTGCCCATCACCCCTGCCAACCCCAATCATAGGGGACCTGTTGCCCATCACCCCTGCCACCCCACCCATAGAGGACCTGTTGACCATCACCAATGCCACCCCACTCGTAGGGCTTATGTTGCCCATCACCCCTGCCACCCCCACTCATAGGACTTATGTTGCCCATCACCCCTGCCACCCACACTCATAGGGCTTATGTTGTCCAGCACTACTGCCACCCACACTCATAGGGCTTATGTTGCCCAGCACCCCTGCCACCCCAACACATAGGGCTTAGGTTGTACATCACCCCCATCCCCCCCACTCATAGGGGACCTGTTGCCCATCAACCCTGCCACCCCCACTCATAGGGGACCTGTTGCCCATCACCCCTGCCACTCTCACCCATAGGGAACCTGTTGACCATTACTACTGCCACCCCCACTCATAGGGCTTATGTTGCCGAGCACTCCTGCCACCCCAACTCATTGGGCTTATGTTGCCCATTACCCCTGTCACCCCCACTCATGGGGCTTATGTTGCCTATCACCCCTGCCACCCCCACTCATAGGGGACCGGTGGCCCATCACCCCTGCCACCCCACCCATAGGGGACCTATTGCCCATCACCCCTGCCACCCCCACCCATAGGGGACCTGTTGACCATCACTACTGCCACCCCCACTCATAGGGCTTATGTTGCCCATCACCACTGCCACCCCCACTCATAGGGGACCTGTTGCCCATCACCCCTGCCACCCCCCATCATAGGGGACCTGTTGCCCATCACCCCTGCCACCCTCACCCATAGGGGACCTGTTGACCATCACTAATGCCACCTCAACTCATAGGGCTTATGTTGCCCATCACCCCTGCCACCTCCACTCATAGGGCTTATGTTGCCCAGCACTACTGCCACCTCCACTCATAGGGCTTATGTTGCCCCTCACCCCTGCCAACCCCACTCATAGGGCTTATGTTGCCCATCAACCCGGCCACCCCCACTAATAGGGGACCTGTTGCCCATCACCCCCACTCAAAGGGCTTATGTTGCCCAGCACTACTGCCACCCCCACTCATAGGGCTTATGTTGCCCAGCACCCCTTGCCACCCCCACTCATAGGGCTTATGTTGCACATCACCCCTGCCACCACCACTCATAGGGGACCTGTTGCCCATCACCCCTGCCACCCCCACCCATAGGATGGGTGATGCGCCACACAGCCATCATACTCCAACATTAGGTATGTCAGCAAAACTCATCCCCCTAACGGATCACTGATGAAATATCGAGAAGAATATCGAATTGCCAAAATATCGAAGGAAAAATATAGAATGCCAAAATATCGAAGCCCTATCTCCAAACAGGTAAGTACAAAAATATAGAATCCAAAATATCGTTGTAAAAAATATAGTTAGTCACAATATCGAATTATTTTAAATGTCTTAAAATTAATGTAAAATTATTTAAATAAAACATATAATTAACTGAAACATACTTAAAAATACTTAAATTACCTTAAAATTAATACATAATTAATGTAAGTACAAAAAAAATAATAATACATATATATTAACGTAATATTAATTTAAAAAATGCAATATTTTTTGCGTAGGATAGCGGGCGGGTAAAATTTACTATTACCACTCCAGTAAGTGCAATAGTAGGGAAAACGTTGGATAGCGGGAGGGTAAAAATTACGATTCCCACTCCAGAGAGTGCAACAGTAGGGAAAGTGTTGGATAGCGGGAGGGTAAAAATTAGTATTCCCACTCCAGACAGTGCAATAATAGGGAAAGCATTGGATAGCGTAGGGGTAAAAATTAATATTCACACTCCAGAGAGTGCAACAGTAGGGAAAGCGTTGGATAGCGGGAGGGTAAAATTTACTATTCCCACTCCAGTGAGTTCAACAGTAGGGAAAGCATTGGATAGCGTAGGGGTAAAAATTACCATTCCCACTCCAAAGAGTGCAACAGTAGGGAAAGCGTTGGATAGAGTAGGGCTAAAAATTACTATTCCCACTCCAGAGAGTGCAACAGTAGGGAGAGCGTTGGATAGCGTAGGGGTAAAAATTACTATTCCCACTTCAGAGATTGCAACAGTAGGGAAAGCGTTGGATAGCGGGAGGGCAAAATGTACTATCCCCACTCCAGTGAGTGCAATAGTAGGGAAAACGTCAGATGGCGTAGGGGTAAAAATTACTATTCGCACTCCAAAGAGTGCAACAGTAGGGAAAGCGTTGGATAGCGTAGAGGTAAAAATTACTATTCCCACTCCAGAGAGTGCAACAGTAGGGAAAGCGTTGGATAGCGTAGGGGTAAAAATTACTATTCCCACTCCAAAGAGTGCAACAGTAGGGAAAGCGTTGGATAGCGTAGGGGTAAAAATTACTATTCCCACTCCAGTGAGTGCAACTGTAGGGTAAGCGTTGGATAGCGTAGGGGTAAAAATTACTATTCCCACTCCAGACAGTGCAACAGTAGGAAAAGCGTTGGATAGCGGGAGGGTAAAAATTACTATTCCCACTCCAAAGAGTGCAACAGTAGGGAAAGCGTTGGATAGCGTAGGGGTAAAAATTACTATTCCCACTCCAGTGAGTGCAACTCTAGGGTAAGCGTTGGATACCGTAGGGTTAAAAATTATTATTCCCACTCCAGTGAGTGCAATAGTAGGGAAAGTGTTGGACAGCGTAGGGGTAAAAATTACTATTCCCACTCCAGTGAGTGCAATAGTAGGGAAAATGATAATTTAATATTTTATTAAAATTAAATAAATTATTAATACCAAATAAAAATATTAACATTAATTACCAATCACACAATATTTAATAATTAATTTATTATAAATACCAATGTTTTTTTATTAATAGCCTATTAATAATTAATTAACAACCAATTAATTTTCAATACCAAAGATTAATAAATAAAATTAATACCAATTAATAATTAATTAAGAATAAATTAATTAGCAATATGCAAAAATTATTTCAATAATTAATTATTTACAATTAAATTAATTCCCACCATATTCCCCTATAAACCCACAACCCCTACAAATAATACATTAATACAATTAACATAATTATCAATTAAGCAATTAATACTAATTAATTACCAATTAATACAAATTATTTACCAATTAATAATTAATCAACAACCAATTAATTTTCAATACCAATTAATAATTACCTAATAACAATTAAATTACTTCCCATCCTATTCCCCTATAAACCCACAACCCGCTACGGAATTAAATTACACAAAAATTAAATAACATAAAATTCATTACTTTAAAAATATTCAAACATACATTTCAAAATTTATACATACTTTTAACACATATACTAACACTTAAAACACTATAAAAAAAATCGATATTTTTAACAACTATATTATGACTGTCGATATTACTTACTTCTACATTATTTAAATCGATATTTTATTTCTTACCTGATTTTCGATATTCTTCACCACTATATTTTGGCAATTCGATATTCTGTCCATTCTATATTAAAAACTCGATATTCTGTCCTGTCGATATTTTGAATTCGATATTATGTCTGTTTACCCCCCCTAACATCATGACAACAGTGTGTGGTCTGTGAAAAATGCCCACAACAGTGATTATGACTTCGAACATACAATGTAACTAACAGCACATGTGTGACCAACAAATGAGTGTGGCCTACACAAGGCAAGCATCACTATAGCACTGTGTCAATGTAAAAATAACACCCACTCACTGTGTAGAACATAAGTTAAGTGTGGGGTTCCAAACTGCAGCAAATGTCAAGCATTGTGGTGATGGGGTCTAAATCCCCCCTCATCACAGTGACCAAAAGGTAAGTGTCATCATGGTCAAGGCTGCAAATGCCAAACAGCATGTATGATTCCCGGTCCCAACACATTAAACACTTTTGGGGCAAACTAGTGGTTGTGTCCCATACCCACGGAGATGTGGTGAGGCTAACAGTGCTGTGAAAACAAAACATACTCTTGGCCATGTGCAGACAAGCACCACACATGGGGGCTGACAATGCATATAGTGTACAATGACACAAAAGCAGAAGTTACCATCACAAAGCATACACATATCTTGAAAGTAGACACACTAATCAAAACAACCTGTGTAGACTGTTGGTGTCAGGTCACAAACTCCCACTCCATGCCAGCAATGGCACCTAACAACCAGGATGAATGTGCAGAATGATGTGCTATGACTCACAGGGACAGCAGGGAAAATCACAGAAACAGCATCCAGACAATGGCCCACAACAGCAATACCAATGCTCTGATGCAGATGCACAAACACAAACAGGCAACCTCACACTGCACATCTGACACAACATGTGTGTGTGTGTGTCTCAGTATCCCCAGGCAACTACACAACACATGAGGGGGGCTGAACCACAGTGACACAGATGTGGACACAGTGCCATACAAAAGTAAACCATCATTGGGACACCCTTAGTGGGCAATCAGGCATTGTGAGATGAGAGGGAGCACAACAGACACATGTGACACAAGCTGGAATTAACACAAACTAACACAGCAAGAGACTGACACACAACAGCACTACCCCCAGGGACCAGACATTGGGGTGACACAAGCATGCATGACACCTCCACTGCGATGATAAAGGTAGATGTCTTACAAACTTTGAAAACCAGACATGTGTCCTGTGCCACAAACGTACATCACATCTACACAAACACAAATCACTCAGCATGGCCCGTCATTCATGGACAAAAGTGAGCTAGGGGCCCATCCATGCAAACATTTACATCAGTCCACCCTCAACACCACACACCCTGAACTGCAACAATGTGCATCTGTGAAGCCCACATGGACAGGTGACATTTCACATGCACCCTTGACAAACACAGGAATGTTGGGAAGAACTAATGTGCACAAACTCATCACACAAGGACAGTTCACAACCCTGGTGAATGACAGACATACTGCACAGTTTGCGGTACCTGGCCATGATGTCAAAGCTCACGTAACCTTCAGAATATCTCCCACAGTCCCAGGACAATACAGAAGCCAAGGAGAACCACAAGGCACACATGCTGACACCTGCAAACATTGCAGCCCTGAACTGGACAGGTGGGAGCAGTCACACACACATACACATGTCTCAATCACTGAAAGGTATCACCAAGGGACAACTACATGATATTGCGAACTAACAAGTGCCTTGGGGACCCCTGACTGTGTCCCATCTGCGTCTGACAACATCACCACAACTCAGAACTGAAAAATCCCAATAATGAAACACCAATTAATAGTAGTGTGTCATGCACCCACACATCTGGTAGCCCATGGCAAAGTTGTGGGATGAACACAGTACCACTCAGCCAGCATAAACAACAGGAACATCTCAAGGGAACACTGCCTGTGTATGAAAAGGGATGTGGACACACACACATGCTCGCACAACACACACCATGGGCCCAGGCTATGTCACGGAACAACACATCCGTGACATCGCCTGAGGGGACCCAACTCCTGTGGAAGCCCAGCTGTGCCAAACATAGTCACAGCATGTCTAACTCATGTCAGCAGAAAACTTGGTCAGTCAGCCATCAGTTACCACACAATGAAGGCTCTGGTCACAACAGCCTGGGTACGTGAGTCTCCCCTAAGTCATCTGCACATGCTCAACACATATGTACAGCAAGTTGCACAGAGGACCCAGTTGCTCCTATACCAATGATGCCCACAACTGTAGGTCCAGTGGTGATGCGCCCAAAGTCAGGGAAATAGACAAATTGAACAATGGGAAGCACATCATATGTGCATGGGTGCAAGCCACAGATGTGACCATGCAAATGAAATGTTCACAGAGATGTCCACAAATTGTTGATCATGACACACCCAGTTAGCAGCAAAGGATGACATGGATACCGACCAGAATAGGATACATAGCTCATGGACCACATGGAGTACCTCACATCAACACCTCAGTATTCAACATTGGAAACCAAGCATTAAAGGTGCAAGGGCATGCTAAACATCATCAACCTAATATACAGTTAAATCAAGTTCACAAGGATAAAGAAAAAAACTTTATTCAGCATATGAAAATGTAAACGTCTGTTCAAACAAAAGGCCAATGGCCAGTCCATTATCAAATGAGAAGGAGTGAACTTGAGTGACAACTGTCACACGTTGCTTGCCTGCACTGGTAAGGACAGGAGACATCCCCTCGGAGGGGCATACACGGGGGCAGGCCAGGCACCGCAGGGACAGGATCAGGGTGCAGCATAAGGAGGCAGTGAAGGGGTGGTGGATGCAGGAGAGTCACTTGCAACTGCAGTGGAGCTGACTGAAGTGTTGGGTGCAGTCACATCTGTGGGGCACAAGTCAGATGGGGTGGGTGCCGGCACAACTGCAGTGGGCAGGTCAGATGGAGTGGATTGGGTCCCCACGGCAGTGACCAAGTCAGACAGGGTGGTTGTGGACTCCACTGAAGTGCCTAAATCCATGTGAGTGGAATGGGGTGCAGGTGAGGTCGGCAGGACAGAGGGGGGGTCACGGCCCCCACATCAGTGGCACTAACCGTCTGACCGGAGCAAGTGGTGGGGGAGGGCCTCAGCATTTTGGGGATGGTGTATCTGTGGGTGGGGGAACCCGGGGCAGGGTGTGGCGGGGGAACCTCTGGAGTGGTGGCCTGGGGGATGGAGGACGGAGACTTTGCCTTGGAGCTGCGTGGCGGCGGTGGGGTCTTGCTCTTTTGGCTCCGGGGGGGACTTGCGGGTGGGGGCCTCAGTCTGACTATGCATGGGGGAGGGTGTCCGGGTGTGAGGGGCACTCCCCTCTGAGTGTGGGGACTTCCTCTTCCCCTTGTAATCTGGATCTGCTGGGTCGGTGGGGAAGAGGCCAAGGTCACAGAGGAAGAGCTTCTGTGGAGATGGGGTTGCAGGTGAGGCAAGGGAAGGGGGCTGGGAGGGAGAGGTTTTGGAGGACTACGGAGTGGTTGTGGATGACTGTGTGTGTGTCTGCAAACCAGCCCCTGTGAGTGTAGTATCAGTCCCCTGCGCTTGCTTGTGTGCACGTCTAGCCCTTGGTTTGGGTGTTTGTATGCTGCCCGTGTCTGTGGTTTTGTGAGAATGTGCAGGTGTGTGTGTGCTTGGGACAGGTAGGCTGCTAGGAATCGTGGGTGGTGCAGGGGTAGGAGGGGTATGGGACTGTTGGAGGAGGGACACTGCTGCCATCAGGGAGGAGGCCACAAACTGATTGGTCCTCTGTAGGGCAGACATGCCCGATGAAATGCCCTCCATGAACGACACCAGTTGCGTCAACAGAGTGGTGTGTGAATGGAGGACACTCAGCATCGATGTCTGCCCTACATGGATCTGTCTAAGTAAGTCCACAGACTCCTCACTCAGGGCAGCAGGGGGCACAGGTGGAGGGGGTGCAGTGCCTGGCACAAAGAAGACATGCTCCCGAACACGGGAGCCTCCACGGACCTCTGGGATGGGAGCCGATGGGAGGGTGGTGATGGTGGTGGTGGGGGCGGTGGCTGGGACAGCCTCACTAGCTGGGGTTTGCTGGCTGGTGACATCCGCCTCCACAAGGGAGTCATCCTCAGAGCTGCTGTGGCCCTCAGCTGGGGTGGATGGTACTGATGACTCCTCGGTGTGGCTCCACTTGACCTCCGTGCCACTGGGTCCGCCCGACTCCTCTCCATCTGTCCCTGTCAGGCTCTGTGGCTCCTCCTGGTCCGTGGAGCTGTCCCCTCCTGTGGCCGTGGATGTATCTGGATAGGAATAGGAAAAAAGAGAACAACATCAGTTACCTGCACTGACTGCACACACCACAGTGAGTACATCACATCACAGGGCAAGCCCTGACATCATCAGCTGAACACTGCTCAAAGTGCCAACACTGTTTAGAATAAGCCAATTGTCATTCTCAACATCAACCATGGCACACATATCCCTCCTTGACTTGCACCCATATGTCTGTTGCATGTTGGATGCTAATACCCCAATGTCCCGACATGCACCACCCACACATTAGTTGGACATGCAAGTGAACCTGTAGGAGTATGTCACTATACACACAACACATCTCTTGCCACTGACTCAGTACAGGTGTCCGGATGAAGGGATGGGCAGAGACTCATTTCACATGATTGTGATGCATGCCAGCAACACACACTATGATGTTCTCATGTCCTGATAGTCAATGCCACAATGGGGTGCATGGTGCACACTTGAACACAATGCAGGATCACTCATAGCAAGTTAAATGCCATGGCACTGGCATGCCTGGAAAGTCAGTCAACACTGTCTCCTGTCACAGTAGGAGGGCATCCAGCCAACAACAGTATGCAGTGTGTCACAATCATAGCTCAGGGGTAAAGCTAACTCTGCAGATGACAAATGCACTTGCCCATCCCCTGCAAACAACATATCCAAGACCCCACATCATGCAAATCAGACATATGAGTCTCTGCAAACACAACTCCCTGTACATTAGCACATCACAGTCTGCCGTGCATGTAACCCAGCTGCCTGAAGTACACAGTTGCATACACCATTGTGCATTGTCAGATGATCACACACCTATATGTCACACAGGTCTTGTCTCTCACAGTCACATCTCAGATGTCCTGCTGACCCTGTAAATCATGGACACCCCAGTTTTACGTAACAGGAAGCCACACCATAATGCCACAGAGGCAGACACCTGAAAGCACATGTCACTAAGCACAACCTGGAGTGGGATTACAGAGTGTTTCTAAATGCCCTTAAGGAGGCATGACTGCCCAGGTCTACATGAAACAGTGTTTGGCCCTGGACAGTAGTCAGGTGGCTAAGCAAGTGTGACATACTTTATATACATACTCCTGAGGCCCCTGCTGCATGGTTCTGTTTCAAATACCCCATCCATATGTGGTGAATCAGACCAGCAATTGGAACACATATCAAGGGCACACACAGATCACATGTCAGATCCCAGGCATTGGGGAAACAATTGAACCACCCATGAAACACACAACAGAGTCACGGTAACAGATGCTGTCCGGAAGCTGAAGAATAGCTGACTGCAGGGACACAGTGCCCTAGTGACACAAGCAACAGACTGTAGGGGCCCCACCTGTGGAACAGATGAGGAGGGTGCATCACACAATTGAGGGACCTGAGTATTGGACTACAAGCCCTACGTAATGTGGAAGTGTGACCAGGCCAAAAGACTGCAATTAGCATGTCAGACATAGTACACAGATTAGGCATGGGCTTACCCCCTCCTTGCTGCTGTCTGTCCTTCAGCTGCCTATCCAGGTCCGGGAAGACCACCGCCAGGATCTGGAGCATGTGAGGGTTCAGGGTCCGGTGTCCGCCCCTCCTGCGTGGAGGTGACAGCTTCAGCTGGACTCTTGCGATCCTGCGGGTCCAGCCCCGAAGGCCCTGACTCCTGACACCTCTTCTGGCAGTTGCGGATCCGGAGCATGTAGACCCCCACCAAACGAACTGCCCGGGCGATGGTTAGCCATATTTCCTGCTTCCGGTGGGCATCAACCTGTGAGGATGACAAAGTTAAAAGTCCATTAACACACATGCCCCATATTTGTGCTGCACACATTTGGATGTACATGTCATCATCACAAAGGAAAATGAGTTAAACTGGTAGTGCAACCATGGGAAAGGACAAATAACCTGCATGTCTGACATGTTAACAATGCCTGGGAAGTTTAAGCTTGCACTAATTCACTTTAGCAGCAGAACACCTGTTCATTACATGTACCTACATACTTTGGGGGATGAAAGTAGTCAGTGAGAATGCTTGCCACTGGTGTACACACTGCTAGTACTGCTAGTCAGACAACATGCACAATTAGGAAGGCAGTGAACTGCACTCATATGCTCCCCTGGTTTCCCATACAGCTTGCTGTACTGTGGAAGGAGCCCGTCCAGCAGAGTCTGGTTCTCCTCCTCAGTGAAGGCTGGGGATCCTCTCCAGAGTACGTGCCATTGCAGGAGCCAGAGGATGCAGAGACAGCAGCAGTGGTAGCAGGGATGTAGTCCAGGAGCATGTAGTGCAGGCAAGTGAGCTCCCTGGGGGCCAGTCAGCATTATATCTGTGCTGCAGAGGCAGACTCTGTGCCATGTGTCCCCAGTGATAGGTCCAACACAATTGCATTCTATGAATCTGGCCAATCCATGGAGATGTAAGACTCGTACACGTCTTCCGCATCGTTCAAATCTTCACCTTCATGAAACATTAGGAATTGCAACATTGTTGTAGGCATCCAACTAAATTTTCAGCACACAACTCGTACAAGTTTTGAATCCGTCTCCATGACAGTCCAGAGCCAATGGGTGCGCCCGGCTCGGTCAACTGACTGTACAACGCGTATATTTGAAAATACACATGCACCCGTCTCCATACGATTCAATGGCCAAGGCGTACGCCTGTCTCGGACCATGCCTGCCCGATGCGCATGCATGATAGTCACCCGCGTCGGGCCTCATTGCAGTCAATGGCACAGCGTACGCACAGCTCGGTCATGAACCGTGCAATGCGTATGCATTGTCACCCGCGTCGGACCTAATTGCAGTCAATGGCAAAGCATACGCACGACTCGGTCATGAACCGTGCAATGCATACGCATTGTCACCCGCGTCGGACCTCATTGCAGTCAATTGCAAAGCGAACACACAGCTCGGTCATGAACCGTGCAATGCATACGCATTGTCACCCGCCTCGGACCTCATTGCAGTCAATGGCAAAGCGTACGCACCGCTCGGTCATTGACCCTGCAATGCGTACGCATTGTCACCCGCGTCGGACCTCAATGCAGTCAATGGCAAAGCGTACGCACGGCTTGGTCATGAACCGTGCAATGCGTACGCATTGTCACCCGTGTCAGACCTCATTGGTGTGACTATTTGACGGATTCAACACACAATTACTTGCCAGGGACACCTGTGCACACCTACCACACTATAGCATTGGCCACACAGTGTCCCATGGCATTCCCTGTGTGTTGGGGGGGGCAACATTTGGTTTGTTGGGTGGCACTTTTGTTCAGCCACTCCCAGGCTGTGCACGTGTACATGGAGGCAGAGTCCTTTGTGTGTTGTGCACATTACCACTGTGATGTGCAAATGTACAGTAATGGGCATGAGTCACGGACACAGTTGCAGGTTGGATATGTTTAGGACATGTCACATACACCCTGAGTCCTGGGGGTGATGGCATGTTCGTCACAGTGAGACCTGTAGCCAAAATTCAGATGTGCACCCACAGTCTGTGTGCATGTTGTGTCTCAGATGTGTCTGATCAAATGTGCCCAATGGGAGACAGTCTCCACATCCATGTGGTATACGCAGCAACCTTGATGGTGTGTGTGAATCTAAGAGACGTACATGTAGGGCCTGCAGGGACAACAGTGGCCACTACCTCTGGGACTCACGCTTGCCTTGTGGTGTGTACGTGATAAGCCATGTCCATGCCAGTGTCAATGTGGCAATACAGGGACCCTGGGTATCTGCATGGCAAAGATCTGTGATGCCTGGGAGAAATCAGGCCTCACTTGTCACTGATGTGTGTGTTTGTACCGTAACAGCAGTACATAGGTCGGGTGACACAGCCAAATGATTGGCCATTGCACTACATGGGACTTATGTGGACATGTGGAATTGAGATGTTAGGTGATGGTCATGTAGGTGACATATGTGTCCATGCCCAACAGCACACACCTCAGTACACTGTGTAATGTCATGATGTATCATGTGATTTTGAGCCTGGTCATGGCCACATGGTGGATTAACCAACAATCTTCCTTTGTTCATCTCTCTTCTGCAGGGCACCAGCTGTCCATCGACCGTTCCCAGACCTTCAAACCATGCAGGAATGCGACTGCATCCAACGGTACCGCTTCACCAGGCCACTGATTGAGGAGTTGGCGGAGCACTTGGTGCCACATCTGCTACCTGGCCAGACATACCCTACAGCACTGACCCCATAGGTGAAGGTGATGACAGCCCTGCACTTCTTTGCTACTGGTACCTTCCAGTACACTGTGGCGACAGCAGGTGGGATGTTGCAAACTATGTTTAGTCGTGTGCTACGTGATGTCTTGGAGGGGATGTTGCATTTCCTTGACCTGTACATCAAGTTCCCTAGCCCAGCTGAACTCCCTGAAATAAAGGATGCCTTTTATACACTTGGGAGGATGCCAAACGTCATTGGATCTATTGATGGGACACATGTGGCCCTGATACCACCACAGGCACATGAGCAGGCATACCGTAACAGGAAACATTTCCACTCGATCAATGCTCTGGTGGTATGTCTTGCAGACATGTGTGTGCACGGTTCCCTGGTTCTGTGCACGATGCCTACATAATGAGGAGTAGTCGCATTGCAACGCTGATCTCACAGATGCTAAATCAGCGTGCCTGGCTTGTCCGTGTGTACTGACTGTTTATCATTGTGTGTGTACGTCAATGTTGTATTCCGCACTCCTACAAAACTCAGCTACTTGTTCATTTTTTTGTGTGTAGGTGACTCCGGATACCCCAACATGCCGTGGTTGCTGACACCCCTCAGGAACCCTGTGACACCAGCCAAGATGCGCTACAATGAGGCACATGGTCAGAGCAGGAGGGTGATTGAGCAGACATTCGGCCTCCTGAAAAGCTGCTTTCGCTGCCTGGACAAGACCAGAGGGGCCCTCCCATATGAGCCTGCAAAGGTGTGCAAAATTATCCTTGTATGCTACATGCTACACAACATGGCAGTGCAGAAGAAGGTGCCGCTCATTCAGGATGACGATGACCAACCTCCGCCACCTGTGGAGGATCCCGGCCTGGGTCACGATGCCAGTGATGATAAGGATGAGGATGATGTCCGCTCAACAACTTCTTCACCTGAATGTGAGTTTCCAGGGTTGTTATGTCAATGTATGGAGTTAGCCTGGAATGTGTTGTGGCTGCTCTGTTGCTGTATGAGTGTGACTGTGTGCCACTTGAGTGGATGCATGCAGTGATGTGTCCATTCAGGTGGTGTGTACTCCACAAAAGGGTAGTACTGCTAACTTATTTCTGTGTACGTTTCTTGTGACATGTTTTGTGCATGTGTATTGCATTTATCTCCTGTTCTGCTGTGCTTTTGACTGTGTCTTGTGTCTGTCCTTCACAGGGTATTTTGCCTGTTGTTTGGTCAACACACCCCCAACAGCCAGAATCCCACACCAGTGTGGGAGTAGTCAATTGACATCAAGTGATGTGCCACACACCCCTGGACTACAATTCTCAGACACTCTGTGACTGTGTGTCTTGCAACTATTTTTGAAAAAACATGTTGCTGATGTGTAATGAACCTGTGCTATGCTTTGTTAGGTGCGTTGTCTGTCTTCCCACATCTGAGTGACATTTGCTTACCTCACCTGTGGACTTGTTGCCATTGACTGTGGATAGGTGTTGTGTTTGGGCATACCTATGTGTTTCAGGTCAACATCATTGTGTGGGATGAGTAACATGGCCATGGTGAGTATGTGTTGTGTTGCCATAGTGGTGTGTCTCCCTCACATGTCACATGATCATGACTCACCTAACGTTGGTCACATTGTTGCAGTATTTGGCATGCACTGTGTTGTGTAGCAGATCAACATCTCATGACACATGACAAGTTGGAATCACAACAGAGGCAAGTATGGTGTACTGGTGAGTTTATTTTCCAACATGTGTGAGGAAAGTGCACAGGATGGAGGGTGCGGTACATTGGTTTTGGAATCTAAAGTTCACATTAGAGTTGGAAGTGCTGGTAGATGAAATGTCCAGAGTAAAGTCCACAGTCATCTGCTACATTGGACCAACATGAACCCTCCATGTCATGTGGGCGAGTTGTGTGCGATTGAACAAGGTGAACGGGTTGCGCACAAAGAACATTGTCCAGAACAGGTTTAGAGGCCCTGGGAGATGTGCTGGGCCATCTGCCTCTCACATGTCCTTCTTCGGACGACCCCTCTTCATCTTGGGGGGGGGATCCTCAGGTGCAGGCCTCTGCGGTGCAGGGTACTCTCCGCCAGAGTCCTCCTCCCTCCCTGTGGCGCTGGCAGATGGTGTTGCAACAGATGTTGTGGCCACACAGGGAGGTGTGGACAGGTTTGTGTTGATCTGGTGGAGGCATTGGAGTATGTCCCGATGCACCGCAGTAAGGGCATCCCACTTTGCCTCTATGCGGGCATGGTGGCAGCCTGCTCCTGTTGTATGTCCTTGAGGATCCCCACTACCTGGCCAAATCCTCCAGTGCTATCCTGGTACGCATCTATGATGCGTGCCAGTTGGGGGACATCATGCAGTCCAGACCCCTCTGCAAGGCGTGCCCTCTGCCTCCCACCCCTCCCAGCACCCCTATCCACACGAGCAGGACCAGGTTCGGGACGCACAGGTGACACTGGGACCCCTTGGGTGGTGTTGCTGGTGGTGTTTGCTGTAGCTTCCGGGGGGTCCTGTGTCCCTGTGCTGTGGGTGTTCAGTGGCCTTGATCTGTCCGTGTTGGGGGGGGTGGCCTGTCGGTTTCCAGATGCTGGAGGCGTGGGTACAGGGGGTGCAGATGTTGATGCTGCTGGTGCTGCATGATGAGTCACACCGGAGGGGCCAGGTTGGTCGTCGTCATCCGAAGAGGACAGAGACAGAGTCAAACCAGAGAGCTCAGTGTCCACCAGAGTCTGGAACTGGGAATCCTCTTCATTTGGTGCTGGGTCCCCAGCACCACCTGTGTTTAGAAGAGACACACAATGTAAGTTATATTTCTACAGGCATCAATGGTTCACAAACATGACATTTTCTACTGTACGAACGGATGCCTGCCTGTACACTGCTTTTTTCCAGCTTGTCACGGACAGAGTTTGATATTATTGTGGCCCCTTTCCCAGCAGGGCCTTGTTCTCCCCACAACAGAGCCCAGTGTCAGACATCTTGTCAGTCCCTTCCCACTCCCTGTGAGGCGAGCATGGTTCAGTGTGAGCTTGCTGGGCCATGTGATGAGTGTGGATTGTCTGTGACTGCAACTCCCATCGTACTCTTAGCTACACCCCCCTTCCCAGCATGCCCATATTTCCTCCCTCTTGACTCTGCTTCCCTGTGAGGGGGTGTGACAGCAATGGCAAGATGGCTGACTGTGAAGTTCTGGTGTTTGTTGTTGCCAATTTCCCAGCAGGGCCTTGTGCTCCCCACAACAGAGCCCAGTGTCAGACTTCTTGTCATTCCCTTCCCACTCCCTGTGAGGCGAGCATGGTTCAGTGTGAGCTTGCTGGGCCATGTGGGTGGGTGTGGATTGTCTGTGACGCAACTCCCATCATAATCTTGGCTACACCCCCCTTCCCAGCATGCCCATACTTCCTCTCACTTGACTTTGCTTCCCTGTGAGGGGGTGTGACAGCAATGGCAAGATGGCTGTCTGTGAAGTCCTGGTGTTTGCTATTGCCCATTCCCAGCAGGGCCTTGTGCTCCCCACAACAGAGCCGAATGTCAGACATCTTTCAGTCCCTTCCCACTCCCTGTGAGGCGAGCATTGTTCAGTGTCAGCTTGCTGGGCCATGTGGGTGGTTGTGGATTGTCTGTGACTGCAACTCCCATCATACTCTTGGCTACACCCCCCTTCCCAGCATGCCCATACTTCCTCCCTCTTGACTCTGCTTCCATGTGAGGGAGTGTGACAGCAATGGCAAGATGGCTGACTGTGAAATCCTGGTGTTTGTTTGGCTACAACTCCAAAGAGAGCCCCTGTGCTTCACACAGCAGCACCCAGTACGGGGTATCTTTTGCTGATATTTCACAGAGGTGTGGGTCAATGCATTCTACCCGGTGAGCTGTGTGGAGTTTGTGTTGAGGGGGGGTGTGTCTCCACATGCTGGTAAGTATGGTCACAGCTGTCAGTCCTCCTTCCCACCCGGCCAGACATCCCACCATGAAATTTGCTTCCATTGGAGGGCGTGCAAGTTGTCTTTCAGGATGTCAGTCAGTGGTGTCCTGATTCTGATTTGTGCACAACCCCTACCAGAGCCTTGTGCTCCCCCCAGCAGGACCCAGTGTCAGCAATCTTGTCAGTCATTTTCCACTCCCTGTGATGTGGGCATGGTTCAGAGAGGTCTTGATGGGCCAATCAGGAGGGGGAGCATTATCTGTGACTACAAACCTCATCATGCTTTTGGATACACTCACTTCACCTGCATCCCCACTATTCCTTCCTGTCAGTCAGCTGCACTGTGAGGTAGTGTGTTTGTGGAGGCAAACTGTCTGGCAGTGTTTATTTAGCTTTGTGCCACTGCCTTGCTCTATTTGTTTGTAGGTTGGTGCATGTCATGACACAGTTCCAAGTCACTATAAGATGGCAGGTATTGTGTTTGTCTGACTGGCATACACATCTTGGGATGATTATCTATTGGTTACTGTGGCTTTGCTCGTGGTGCATGGTTTCACTGTGCCCTTGCCACACAATATTGGGTATGTTGTTTGTGTACTCACCAGGCTCTGGTATGTCTGTTAGACCATGGACGCTCTCTGGTGGTAGGATGTCCCACACCTTCTCCTCCCAGGTCCTGAAGTAGACTGGTTTGGCAGGAGGGCCACCGCCGGTGCACTGACTCAGGGCGTGACCTTTTTCAATGAGTTTCTTGACCCTCCTGCACATGTCATACCACCTGTTCTGGATATCGTCCTTTGTGTGCCTTGCTGGTGCTTGTGCGTTCACCTTGTCCACAATCCTCACCCACATCTTGGTTTTCTGTGAGATGGGGGTCTTTTGGACCAATGTACCAAACAAATGTGGCTCTACTCTGATGATCTCGTCTACCAGCACTTCTAACTCACTATCTGTGAACTTTGGATTCTTCTTTGGGGGCATGGTGATGGGTGGTGGTGGTGAGTGATATGTGTGTGAGGGTGCAAGTAAGGGTGGGTTAGTGTTGCTTTGCTAGCTGTATGTGTGTGTGCTTTTGGATGAGGTGCTGTTGGTGTGTGAGTTGTGTGATGGGTGAGTTGTGAGTGTGTCTGTGGTTGCTGTTTGATGGTGTTTGCTACTGGCTGTGTCTCCTACTTGCAAGGGATCATGGTAGTGATTGTAGTCCTTTATATAGTTGGAGATGTGGGTGTGTCTTTGTCACAGGTTTTTTTTATTTGATATTTATTGAATTTGTCATTGCTTGTTTGGTCTTTTTTTTGTCTTTTTTCCTTTGGGTTTTGTAGGCATGAAGGAGACGATCTTCGGATCGAAACGGACGCTGATGTTGGCTCGTGCGGGCTTCTCCACCTCGTTCACGCTGACTATCTTCTGTGTTTCATACGCGTCGGTCACAGAGATCTCTATTACTTGTGGGTCCGGTTTTCTGTGCGTGTCGGTCGTGCGGCTTGGTCTCCGTGCGAGTCGGTCTGGGTTTATACGCATTGCATCGTACTGCACGGATCAGACATCGCGGGTATGTGTCGGTCGGGTTCATTCCGGGTTTGTGTCGGTCGGTGAAACTCGCGTCGGTTTTCCGGCCGGATTACTATTTTCCCTACATCTCGGTCGTACAGCTTATATTCCGTACGTGTCGTTGTACTTCACACGCGTTGCATCATACTGCATGGGTCGTACGGCGCTGGTCCGTGTCGCTCGGTCTCCGGTTCGGGTCCATGTTGGTCGGTACGATTTGCAGCCGGAATAGGAATCGACCCCTTAAAGTTAATATTTGAAATAAAACACATTAAAATTATGAAACAATATTTTTGTTAAACTTTATTCCTGAAAGCGATATTAAAAACAACAATATTCTTAAAAACAATCTTACCCCAAAAAAACTACTTTTTTTGACAATATTTTTGAATCACAATTTTTTTCCCCTGATATTTCTGTCTCCAGATATTTTTAACTTGATATTTGTTTCAAATACTGAAGAAACTAGAATGAGTGGAAACGTTTGGGTCCTACTATTATAGCCCTTTTCAGACAGTGGATGTTGATGCCACAGCTAGTTTTCTTGAACCAGTTTGAAGTGGTTCCATTTCAAAAAGTGCATTATCTACATTTGGGGTGGGGGTAACTTGCGTAATATAGTGTAGAGCAATCATGTGAAATTAACCGAGAATTCCGCAGTATTACGCTTAATTTTGCAAGAAGAATAATCCTGGACATGAGAATACATTTTGCGCTAAGAAATAGCCCTAAATACAACAGAACAGAAATAGCGATTGCGAGCAGCTGCTTGCACTCATTAAATGCGCTTTTGGGGTAGGATTTTCCCCAAACTTATTCTCAGCATTTACCACAAAATGCACACTCTGATGCATTTTGCCCTAAGAAAAAATGCTAAATGCAGTTAAAAACAAATAGTGGGTGTGAGCGGCTGCTCGCCCTTGCCCTTGCTTAATGTCCTCTTGCAGTGGGAGAGCAAGAGTAAATGCATAACCATTGTTAATTCTGCATCAAAGAGTAATGCAAAATTACCAAAATTGCTCCGATTACTCTTGCGCAATTGAAATGAATCTTTATGCAAAGTAGACATCGCTTTGTTGACGGTGATATTGCTCACAGCTGGTAAGGATTACGTTATCTCATAACTGAAGCACCCTAAACATAAATAAATTGAAGTTTCGAGACTCTGCACCTGGTTGTCATCAATTTTCTGGAATAGTACTCTGAGTACAGGCAAAAGTGTACGCTGTTGCCTAGAAGAAAAAAAATGTATCCTCCTTTTACCTTATCCACACCCACCCTCAGCCAAATGGCAGTGCTCAGGAAGGGAGGAACAGTAGGCCCTTGCTACCAAAGGCCACTATCAGATTTCTGATTCTCCTACATCCTTCAGTGTCCGAAACTACACCCTTCTACACACTCCATTGTGTGCTATGTTTTACCAAGGGCATCAAACATTGATACCATTGGTCTCTGCACAATAAATTTGAAATTGTGCTATCGGTCCCCATCCATACTGCTCGCACATGGCAGGCATATAAGGATGTCAGTGAAAGGTCTGGGCATTACATTCAAGTACATTTTAAGAGTGGGACCTGAAGGCATCACTGATAATTAAACAGGAAAAGATCTGTTTAGTAACATCAATGTGAAAAATGGTAGTCTGTAATCACTGCTCAATGTATATGGTGAAGCACATGGATGGGTAGTTCCATGTCAACTAGAGTTTGTTCTTGGTGTGCCCCTCAAGACCTCAGAGCCAGACCCGGGGTTTCATGGTCAGTTACAAGACCTGGCAAGGAGGATTATCTTTTGTGCTGGGCCACACAATTTTAGCTGGGGTCACTCAGGACAGAGGCGCATGTCTTTACTAGTGAGGCCAGACCAAGAAACTCTGTACCTTGACAGAGACGCTATCCTAGCACTAAATAAAGATAAGAAGGAAGGTTGTATTAACATTGACTGCTCCTTTCTAACACTTAACTGTTTCGCCTGCGATCTTAAAATAATGGCGGAATCTATTAAACTCCCCTGTAGGATCATTCCCTATTCATATACAAGAGCTCATCCCGAAACATGCACAAAAACATTTTAAAGACCAATAAAGGACTAAATGTGCCATCATGTGTATTATTAAATACCAGATCCCTAATAAAAAACACAGTGAGTTTCATTTATTTATGGAAACATATGGACCTGCATTAGCTTTTCACCCTAAAACTTGGACTGAGCCCTCCTGCAACATAGACATAAAGGAAACAGTACTACATAGTTTTAACATTTATAGATGTGATTGGGACTTTAAACGTGGAGGAGTAGCAGTTATTGTAAGAGATGATATGGCATCTAGCTGCCAGTCTTCTATTCTCCCTTTTGGGGAACTAATTTCATTTGTCATAGAAATCAACAAGGAACAATCATTTAAGGGCATGGTCTTATACAGAACACCTAGCTCCAAAAAAGATTTCCCCCAGGAAATACCTACTCTCTTGGAGCATTTTATCTCAGATTCTAATTACACAGTTTTGGGCAATGTTAACTACGACCTAGAGGAGATTATGAACCCTGAGACAGTAGTACTACTGCAAACCTATTCGGCATTAGGATTACATCAAATAGTTCAAGAGCCAACACACTGGGCGGGTCATACTCTGGATGGGATTTTTGCTAATAATGCCAATATAATTCATGTAAGGACGTCTCAAATTGAATGGTCTGACCATAGAGCAGTTTTCTTTGAACTATCCCTTTCACAAATTAACACTAATGTAAATAAAATCTTATCATCCGATCAGTCAAGAGTTTGGTGAAATGTCCAGCCTGAACACCTAAAAGAAGCTCTGGAGGATATATATCTAATTTTTGCAAAGGATGCTGGGGTAGCAGCTATACAATATAACAAATGGTTGGAGAATGCATCAAATATAGTAGCCCCAGTCAAAACAAACAAAATAAAATGACAAAGTCCCTCGGCACCATGGTTTTCAATGGAACTTAGGAAATATAAGTTAGAATGTAGAAAATAAGAAAGAAAATGGAGAACAGCCTATATAGAGGAAGAAAAGAGAAAATATAAACAATCTATAGCTGCCTACAAAACAATTATTCTGAAAACCAAGGCATTATATTTTACTAAGACGATTGAGGAATCTAAAGTCTCCAATAGGGAGCTCTTTAGGACAATCACTTAATTAACCAGCTATGCCAACAAAAAGTCCTCGACTGCCAATCAATCTTTTTGTGATGATTTGGCAAAGCACTGTTTAGAAAAGGTGGAAACAATCTATAATAAATTCTCTAAATCTAAACAGATTCCTATTATAGGACCTAGCAATATAAGCAGTCAGCCTTTAGAGGCATCTAAAACTCTGACAGAATTTACTGCTCCATCAAATGAGGATATGATAAACATTCTGAAAAACTGCTACCTCAGGTTCCCCATATGACCCATGGCCACCTAATATATTTAAATTGGTAGCAGAAGTCTCCGTGCCCAAACTAACGCCTATTGTTCAAGACATGTGCAAAACAGGCATTTTCCCAAGTATTTGGAAGAAAGTTGTATTGATCCTCTTACTAAAAAAAGCCTCACTGGACCAAAACAATCCAACAAACTATTGTCCAATCTCCTGTCTTCCACTACCAGCCAAAATAGCCAATAAATTCCTGAATGATCAGCTAATAACATTCATTGAGTCAAACAAATTGCCGGACACAACTCAATTCGGCTTTCGGAAAGGCCATAGCACTGGGACAGTGTTGATCAAGGCAACCGAAGAGATCAGGCAGACCTTAGATCAAGGAAAAGGAGGAGAGGTAAAGTTGCCGCGGCTGCTTCTTTCTTTTACAACCAAGCTCTGCTACCTCTATTTGTTTTATTGATTTTAATGTGAGCCTCATTGGCGCATCTGCCCCATCTCCTACTTTACTGCATGCTGCACTTTATTTCTGCTTTTGACCCAGTACTCCAGTACTCCCATTGCCATTGTAATACTGTCACCATACAGGGTGTTTTACCTGGGGAGAACGGTGTCCCGGTTTCCGGCCATGTTCCGCCGTGGCTAGTGGCGATTGTGTGGAGGGCTTGCTCTTCTGGTCGCCACTTTCTCCCTCTCTACGGGGCAGTCAGGCACTTCCGGTGGTGCATGGGCTAGTTTTCCCGCTTCACCTCCTGCTTAGCCTAATGCCAGAGCGACGCGCAGTGGACGTGTGCAGCAGGCCCGACTGTGCCTGGACCGCACCCAGCACCAGAACCGCTGTGCATTTTCACCCAGAAATTAGGCATATTATGAAATACTCCCAGGAAGATTTACTTATCGTAAATGAGGCTGACAAAGTTTTTACCTGCCCGCTAATAGGTCTACAAACTGAGCCCAAGCATTGCCACCAGTGCAAAATGCATCTGAGCTTCTGTAAAATCAAAGCTGCAGTCCCCCAGCACAAACAATCACAACGAGGAACCACAATGGTATTCCAGGGTATGTTGATTAACACTTGGTCACTACTAAAACACAACACAAAATTCACAGAAATGGTGGGCTTCTGTAAAATCAAAGCTGCAGTCTCCCAGCACAAACAATCACAACGAGGAACCACAAAGGTATTCCAGGGTATGTTGATTAACACTTGGTCACTACTAAAACACAACACAAAATTCACAGAAATGGTGGGCTCTCATTTACTCGACTTGGCATTTGTTACAGAAACTTGGGCGGACGAATCCTCAGCACCGAACCTTGCCCTAGCTATTCCACCAGGGTATTCTATTCTCAGATATGACAGAGCGACCAAGCGAGGCGGGGGCTTGCAATTATCTCTAAAGACAATCTGCAAGTCTTAGGATCCACAGCTGGAAGTTCCTCAGACTGTGAAACACTATCCTTTCAGATCTTGTTAAATAAAAATTATACTTTTAAGGGCCTTCTTTTATATATGCCTCCAAAGGCACTTCCTTTGTGAATGCTTTCAGCCCTTTTTTAGAATCCAGCATAGCAGTATCAGATTTCACAATATTAGGAGACTTCAACCATCAACTGGAAAGACAGGAGGTCTATGATACAGCCCTACTAGTCGATACAATGGCCAGTTTCTCCCTGACTCAGGTTGTCGAACATAACACCAATGTTGCAGGGCACACCCTAGATGGCATTTTTACATCAATTCCAGCCATCAAGGTCTCTGAAGTGCTACCTGTCCCTTGGTCAGACCACAAAGCTATAATGTTTACAATAAGCACGGATCAGCATACCTCGAAACCTCATAACCCTCTGGTCCCAGTCAAAGGTCAGCAATGTGGAAATATCAACCCCAGCACTGAACAGTCGTCCCTATCCCATTCAAAACCAGACCTTACCACCGGTGCTAACACGGCTGTCCACAGGCCTTCCACCTGGATCAAAGCCGCAGTCGACCCGTTAGCTCCAATGAAGTCCTTGTTCTCCAGGCAGAAAAATCCATCTGACAAACTTAGAGCACAAAAACCAATCTGTAGAAGGGTAGAAAGACTATGGAGAGAAACTGATACTGGAAGAAAAAAGTAAATACTTTTCTTTAAAAATCCTACAGGCTTTATATGTGACGAACATAGAATTGCATCTATCCCTCAATCCTCCATTCACCTACAGATTAAGTCCGACCTACTATGGTTACCCTTCACATCATTCTTATCATCACCACCGTAGTCCTTATCTTTTCTCATTATCTTACTCTTTTCTCCTTTCTCTCTGTCCTCTCTCTTTTCTGTACCTCTCTTTTCTCTCTCCTCTTATCCTTTCCTTCTCTCTCTCCCCTTTTTCTCCTTTTTTCTTATTTTCTTTTATAAAAATCTTCACTCTGCTATTTAAATAATATATTTGCACTGTTACATTTTCTTTTTAGGAGTTTTAGATTTCTTATGGTATACTATGCTTTGACCTTTATTGCTTGTTCTTAACAAACTGTTATTTTGTATTGCTTTATACTGATTTAATCTTGTTTCCTCTGTCGGATTATATTAACTTGTTTTTAGACAACTGCTATATTCGCTCACATGTTTTTCACATTACTTACTCCTACTAGCTTACTTTGTATCGCTTATCTTGTGCGCTTTTGTCTTTAATAAAAATTATTTAACTGAAAAAATCCTACAGGCAAGAAACTCTAGCAAGGAGCTCTTCCTAACGGTTACAAGATTAGTTAAACTATCTGAACCTTCCAGGATGGAAAGCAGTGCTGAATTTTGCAACATACTGGCACAGTCATTCAGAGATAAAGTAGAGAGTGTGCCCAAATCCTTTAGGGACTGCATTAACATCCCAGAGAACATTACAGCAGTCACACATCCCACTCCTTCCAATCTGCTTCCCTCCTTTTCGCCCCCTACAATAGAACAGATCATCCACCTGGTTAAAACATCTAAATCTGGGGCCCCCGGCAGACCCCTGTCCTCCTAAAGTACAGCACCTGATTCCCAATATTTTTAGTGAACAACTGAGTTTAGTATTCAAGGAGATAATTAGATCAGCCACGTTCCCGGATGCTCTGCAAATAGCATCAATTCTTCCCCTCTCAAAAAAAATGAACCTCGATCCTACGGATCAGAGCAACTATTGACCCATCTCCAGAATACCTTTCCCGGCTAAGGTGCTGGAGAAAATACTAAATACACAGCTCACTAGATTGAGCTCTTCCAGGTACCTCCTAGATCCCTCACACTACAGGTTCCAGGAGGGGCATGGAACTGAGAAAACTTTGATCATGGCTGCAGAAGAACTAAGAGCAATATTGGACACGGGGGCAAGGCCGCCCCGATTTTGTTAGATTTATCGGTGGCCTTTGACAGAGTGAACTACGAAACGTTACTTACCAGGCTATCAGAGCTGGGGATCAGAAATACCGCTCTTATGCTAATGACATCTTTTCTCTCCAATAGGACCCTTTCAATAGAATCTAGAACCTTTTCATCCAACCCCTTTACACTTCCCTGTGGTGTGCCACAGGGTTCGTCACTGAGATCCACACTTTTTAATATATATGTGTCCCCGCTGGCCACAATCATCAGACAGTTTGGCTTTTCAGTAGACTCATACGCTGATGACACCCAGTTCGTGGTGTCAGTCTCAAGCAACATTTATGAGACAGCTGATCGCTTTAACAGTTGCATGACACAGGTAAACCTATGGATGCAGTCCAACTGCCTAAAATTGAACTGCTGTAAGACAGAGCTGGGCTCCAATACATCCTTCTGTTCACCTAGATGGTGGCCCTCCAGCCTGGGCGACTTCCCATCTCCAGTGGACAAGGTCAAAACCCTGAAGTTGACATTTGGGAATCAGATCAATACCGTTACCTCATCCATTTGGTTCATCCTAAAAATGATTAGGAAAGTTTGCCCGTTCATTTGGCCAGACTCCCTAAAAACACTGGTCACATTGCTAGCCTTTTCCAGGTTGGACTATGGTAATGCTGTGTACATGGGGATCCAATCACAGCATCTGCAAAGTTTGCAGCGTCTTCAAAACACGGCAGCCAGACTATTATTGGATATCCCTAGGTTCCAGCCTGCCTCCCACTGCATAAGAGCCCTTCATTGGCTCACAGTGGACAAGAGGATTAAGTTTAAATCCCAATGTCTAGCCTTCAAAGCACTACACGGTGCCGGACCTCAATTTATGAGGACTCATTTGAATTGGTGCCATCAAGAAGTTTAAGATCTCCACAGAGTAAACTTCTACAAACACCTAGGTTCAAGAAAGCATGCTAGGGCGGAAGAAGCTTTCTGGTAGGGACAGTCAAGGCATGGAACCTACTCCCTATCAGTGTAAAGAACAGCCCTATGCTGACATCCTTTGGGAAGGTGCTAAAAACCTGGCTCTTTACCAATTAACATTCTCTGTACAAATACATATGCAACCTATCTGGCCACTTGACCGCAGCGCCTAGATGCCTACGAGCATTTGTGCGCTTTATAAATACATAAATCAAATCAATCAAAAGGGCCAGCCCTTATTGTGCTTCATCTCTCGGCTGCCTTTGATATAGTCAGTCATAAATTACTGCTAGCGCGGTTAGCAACCTGCTGGGTCACTGACCTAGCCTAGGACCTGCTAAAATCCTATTTAACAGATCAGAAGCAAACAGTAAAACTGAAGAATTTTGTCTCTCAATCTTTTTCCTTTCCATGTGGAGTTCCGCAGGGGTCATCATTGAGCCCTACCCTCTTTAATATCTATGTTTCCCCACTAGGAAATTTAATAAGAAGCTTTGGATTTTCTCTTACATCCTATGCTGATGACATTCAAATTGTCGTCTCTATAGGAAAAAAACGATATAGGCATAGGTCTAGATTTCATGACTGCATGCTGGCTATCCATAACTGGATGAACAGTAACTGTCTTAAACTAAAAACACATTATTCCCACTTTTTGGACTTCAATTGTCTTTCTGGGGTCCGAAAGTCTGGCCAGCTATTATGCCCCCCACCCCCAGTGGAAAAGGCTTGAAACCTGGGTGTGATCATTGATAACAAACTCAACTTTACAGATCATGTAAATAAGCTTACTTCATCTGCTTTTTAAACTTTTAGAATAATAAAAAAGGTTTTGCCCTTTATACCACCTAAACTACAAAAGACGTTAGTCACATCGTTCATTTTGTCCAAAGATAGACTGTTGCAATAGAGCCTGCTTCTGACAGCTCACAAGTATATTATCAATAAACTTCAGGCTTTGCAAAATGCTGCAGACAGACTTTTGTTAAAAATTCACAAACAGCTCAGTGTCTCAAGAATTAAGAAGTTTGCACTGGCTTCCTGCTAAACAAAGAATAACATTTAAGGTGTTATGTCTAGTTTATACAGCATTCTATAAACTTGGCCCTGAATCCCTGAACCAAAGTTTCAAACATTATCTCTCTGTCAGAAATCTTAGATCAGGATCTGCTAATTTATAGTACCAAGATACAAACAAGTATGATGGGGGGGTAAGAGCATAGTGACGGAAGCATCTAAAATATGTAAAATACTGCCTCTCTCCATAAAAACAGCACCCAGTCTTATAGCTTTCAGGAAATTGGTAAAAACATGGCTGTTCAGATCCCGATAACCTCTGTGGACCTGTGACATGTCGAGCCTGAATGAAGTAGTGCTTATAAACCTCCGTGCAGTAATGCGCTATAGAAATACTGTTAACATAACCTTGAGGGATGTATCTGTAATACCACTGACACAGACCAAGCTACCATGAAGGACTACACCCACAGCCCTTAAGGTAGCCAACAATTCTACTTGCCACAGTCTGTCTCTGTCAACCAACATCTCAATCCAGCCAAACTGAACAACAAAATTCAAATCAACTCTCCATAGAAGGACCCAAACACCTATAGGCACTAGTCATACAAGAGGTGCTTTTACTCATCTCATACTTGATTGCAGCCACTACCTATTGATCATACCATCAATAAACGTCATATGCACTTCCGAAAATTAACTCCTTAACATTAAACTGAAGATGGATCACCTGCATGAGATGGTGCAAAGTCAGCAATCCACATTCCCCATCTCACTCTCTCACATAAACACTCTTCTCTCAGGAACTGCTCTAATGACTTTTGTTACACCTCATGTAACACATCTACTCTTGAAGATCCCAACACACAAACTATGCAAATAATTCAGAGCATTCCTCTGGGCACATTGCCACTAACACAACCCGCATCCGCAAATACTTTGCAGTTGTAGATCTCATGATATAATAAATTCTTAAACTTTCTGAATCTATATATTCTAAACGCAGTTAAAAGATCAATGTGGACAAGCAAACTCAGAAAACTTTTTTCTCTGAACCATCTACATTCCACCTTGGTCTGCTGGTCTGCAGCATCTAATGCATCTTCAATACCTGTCTTCATCCAAGACTGTGATCTTGAATGTATGGCACTCAAAGAAACATGGCTCTGCTCATCCTCTTACCACTGGTAGACAATTTTTTTTTTAAGGAGTTTTATATAGCACGAACTTGACCCAGTATCAGGTATCAGAGTGCCTTACATAGCACCAGTTCCAATACATGAGGACGCATTCATTTTTTGTTAGGCACAGGGAGATTAAGTGATTTGCCCAGAATCACAAGATGCTCAGCATCATTGCCGAGACTCGAACCCGGTTCCCCAGATTCAAGGTAGACCGCCCTAGCCGTTAGGCCAACTCCTCTCTCCACTGTTGCATGCAAATTGATTAACTCAATAAAATGTAGTCTAGTTCCAAAGTCAAACTGACGAGATTATTAACAGCAAACTTAAATCATTAAGGCAAAACATCTTATACCGGCTATCTAACAGCAAAAGTTTTTTAGGATTCCTTGTTTTTATCACTGATCAACTCACCTCCTTTTGCAATTAGAATTTCTTGTATTATTTATACAACACGTATCTATACTGGAAAAAAGATAAAGACACCCACATATGACTCCAAACATCCATCCAGGGAAATAATCTACTACAACCTTGCAACTTTCCTATCCACTATAAGGGCTCTTCTATCGACCTCTTTTTCTTAAGGAGGCAGCACATATAAAATCAATGAGGGGCTTATCATCAAGACAATTATCGCCGCTTTACCGGAAGTTTTCGTCCGGAAAGCGGCGATAATTGTATCGCACTATTAGCAAGGTCACGCTATCGCGTGACTCCATGTCTCAGCCCCCTTTCCCTTAACGCCCAGCTTTGCATCTCTAAAGAGATGCAAAGTAGGCGTTCCTCCCCGAAATGACGTGAGAAATGTCGCTAACTGACATTTCTCCAATTATCTAGCCTCACGCTAACCTGCAGAGCGATAAGAAAAGTAGCGCTAACAGCGCTTATTGCTACTTTTCTTACGCCTGCTTTTCATCTGACTTAGCCATTATATCCAATGAAAGGTGGATATGATGGCTGCCCTGCCCTATCATCAAGCTATCGCCAAACGTTGTGTGATTATCACTGGATTTCCAGCGATAATCGCACATTTGGCAGCTTGCGCATGGAATTCTATCGCTTTGGAGATAAGCGTTGCTGATAGCACGCTATCTCGGCGATAGAATTCAGAGTTGGCCGTCGATAATTATCCTCCTTCCGTTAAGTACGCTTAGCGATAATTATCGCCGGCCCTTGCTGATATGCCCCTAACTCTTTCAAATTGGATAGTTAGACCACTTCTTTATTCCTTCAAAAATCCTCTAATTAATGTGTTCTCTCCTGGTGAAAAGTCAGATAGAAAGGATAAAAGTAAGAGACATTAAATATATTTCAACCAAGCTGTCAAACGGAATAGACCTGGCTTTACTGAGCTCACACAGCAAACAAAGGCATGCAAAATGCACACAGATTAATGTTGCTATGTTTCTGTGCATCACGCCTCTTTCTGTGACTCATATGTTTGTAACCTGTTTTTTTTGCA
The DNA here is from genome assembly GCF_964204655.1 of Triturus cristatus. Classification (NCBI taxonomy): domain Eukaryota; kingdom Metazoa; phylum Chordata; class Amphibia; order Caudata; family Salamandridae; genus Triturus; species Triturus cristatus. The sequence continues at coordinate 631,883,102 of NC_140589.1, read as the reverse complement.
TTCTATGCCCTTCTTAGTAGAATATCCTAGAATTAAAGAAAATATTTATTTTGTCCAAAGGTAATTCCTCACCATCCAGTATCCGGAAAAATGTCAGATGACAGGAATCGTGTTAAACATGCACTTCATTTCCTCAGACAGCAGTCACTGATCATGAATGGAAAACAGTATTAAATGGAATGAATGAATGGATTTTGAAACATGGAATTAAAAGTGTCTCTTACTGAGCTCTTTATTTAGTTGTATATTTCGATAGTAAGGTGTCACTTGAGGGCTTATATCTGTTATATATGATCAGGTTGCATATATGTTGAGGGTTTCTGGTGTCATCCTCGTGGATTAAAAACCCAGTGATCCGCAACAGTCACAGAGACCTTCAGTCGCAATTGGAACCTATTATGCATGTTGTTACACTCTACGGTGCATTTTCTCTCCCCTTCTTCCTCATGCCTGTGTTCTACATAGCTCTTGGCCCTTTGTCAATCTGCACCTTCCACCTTTAATTAGTTTGTGTGAAAACTGATTATCTTGCATGCTGATAATAAGAAACTGAGATCATGTAGAATGTCAGAGAGTTGCCTCGCTCTACACACACACAAAGGATAAAGTGCAAAGATAATCATGTCCTATATGTGGAACAGGGTTTTCAAATCAGAGGTCAAAGTGAGTGGCAGCTAATGTGAACTGAGTTCCACTACTTTTATTTTCACTGTAACATATTTCCGCTATTTTTTGCAATCTTCCTCAAAGCTCTGGGTATATCCTTGTGTTTTGATTTTATGGCTGACCTTTGTGTACCTACTTATTTCACTTCTGAAGCTAAAAAACCTTTGAATTAAAAGTCAGAAATGTACTGCAGTAGGATTACTCCTACATTTCGAATATATCTCTGACTTTTTAGGAATTTGCAAACAATCCCAGGAGTACTGCCTGAAATATACGACATTTCCAGATTTCCTTCATCATACCAATAAATACATTTGTGAAAGCAGATTTTCTAAGTGGAAAAATCAAAATGAATTAATGTCATTCAAATTTGCTTCAATGTGTTTTTTTGCTTTCCTTGCAGGGAAATATGGGTTGCTTCAGGTCCATCCCTACTGTGCAAACATACTTATTCCTGCCTGTTTTATAGGGTCATACATGTGCACTCCAGGTTGGGAAACGATTTTCACACAGAGGGGCCGATTACGATGTCATTTGGAAAGGCTCCGGGTGGGATTTGGTATTGCAGAATCTGATTCGGAACCCTTGTTTCCAAACGAATCATACACATTTCACAATGACCAATTACGATGCCTGGAAACTGTTCGGGCAGTCCAAATCGGTTCCAAAAGCATTCGGAAAGCCCAAGTCTTTCGGAGCCAAATCATACAGCTCTATGAAAACAGTTTCTGAATGAGCGATTATGATGACCAGTTCGGACAGCCATTCTGGTTTGATATGCAGACACTAAACGGCTGTCAGAATCTGTCTTTGGGGGCACGTTGCGGGCCTCCCTTCACCCGGAGGCATCCGATTGGGGCACGTGGACATACCCAGGGGACTCCTCTTCCCAACCATGCACAATGTGGCAGGCACCATGGGATGCCCGCCACAAGGTGCAAGGTTTTCCCCAACCACCCCTTTTTCAATGGGAGCCTGTGTTCTTGTTCGGAACACAGGCTCCCATTGAAGTCAATGCGAGTCCGACCGAACAATGTTGGGAAGCATCGTAATCGGTCGTTCGGACTCGCACAACCCGATTCGTTCAGAAACGATTACAAGACCAATCTGTTCGGAACAGTTTCCGAACAACATCGTAATCGGCTCTAGGGTGTGAATGCATATAAACATCAACATTGTGGGTGTTCACCTACGTTTGTAGGTTTTAACTCTCATATTGAACATCAGTACTGCACCTATGCCTTATCTTGAAATGACACCAATTGGGCCATGTTAGCATGTTACACTTTCTCAAAGTAAATAATGCTGTTGAAAATTCTATTTGGAATGGCCTTTGTTTATCTTCTGACTGCTGCTATTTCACAGCACTCTAGAATGTGCTCATTTAAACATGTTCTTTATAAAGTTAGCCTCTTTTAAGTATGCACCCAATGAAGTGCATTTATAACTGTGCTTATATATGTATGACATGCTGGTACGTATTTTATATAAGGGCTAATGTTATACGCACTTGTAAAATAATGATGCCTGTTTGCCTTGTATGTGTGGCTTTCTAGTTTGCTTTTAGTGCTCTTTTAAGTCATGCCTATATAGATATTTAACTATTATATTGCTAACTGAAGCTGTAGCGTTTAGTCCTATTTCCAGATCTGTCTGTCTGTCGATCTATCTACCTTTGCAACCCTGCCCATCTATCTATCTACCTGTCTGTCTATCCCCTTCTCTCTCTGTCAATCTAGCTACCTGTCTGTTTGTCTTCATATGTATTTACATACCTGTCTGTCTGTCTGTCTACCCATCTTTCTATCTATCTATCTATCTATCTATCTATCTATCTATCTATCTATCTATCTATCTATCTATCTATCTATCTATCTATCTATCTATCTATCTATCTATCTATCTATCTATCTATCTATCTATCTATCTATCTATCTATCTATCTATCTATCTATCTATCTATCTATCTATCTATCTATCTATCTATCTATCTATCTATCTATCTATCTGTCTTTGCAACCTTATCTGTCTATCTATCTAGTTATGCAACACTGCTTGTCTATGAAACCTTCTATAAATGTCTTTGAAAGCCTCTCAGTTTATTTATTTTTGCAACCCTATTTATCCATTTGTGATAGAGATTTGCAAAAACATTGCAAAAAAGCATTAGAAAAGGCAACTGACAGACTAATTAGCCTTTTTAACTCTGGTGTTAGCCAAGACCATTTAATTTTACTAAAATGATGTGTCTATCTTAGTATAATGGTTGTTAGCCTGACTTAATTCATTATGCTATTGTGGTACCATTCACATTTTTCTACCACCCACGCCAGTATGCACCATTGGCTGATTTCACTGGGATTTAAGGAATGCCCTTTCAACGGGAGCCCATCCACAAAGTAGATCCCTTTGTGCCAGGGACTACTATGCTAATGTGTGCTTTTTAGAGACCAAGAAAAATATTTTTGCTTTCAGTCAATGCGTTAGATTGATGAGGGTCCAGCAGCTTCCCCAACAATAGAGATGAGCAAAAATCATGAAAGAAAAAGCAAGGATTGTCAAATCCAAAAGGGTGGCAGCCAGCACCAGACCTGTTGGTTTGACAAGGTTTGCTACTTTTTGCAACTTCATCTGTGAGTGAATCTTGGATTTTTTTCAAAATGGCTCTACCTATTTTGTTTGTCATGGCTCTGCTTATGTTCCGAAAAACATTTGTTTCTTGCTGCTTCATAGCTTCTTACCATAGCATATTAGCCTAGTGAGTTAATTTCATGCTGCTGAGATCCTGACAGGGCTGAAGCTACCATTGATCATTCCAAAGTTAACCAATTGAATATCATTGTGCTGGGGAATTGCAACATCTTTTTGTTGAGTACTCTGAAACTGAAAAATCATGCAGGAGCAAGTTAAGTATCAGAGAGAGGAATGTTTATTAAAAATATTTGCACTTGATTTCAGTTACAGACATATACATCATTCTCAGTAACCAGCAACTGTACATTGTGCTGAGAGCATAAGTTAAACACGAAGGAACTGATTCTCAAAAGTTAACGTACACACGTGTGCAAGCTTACAAGTCTTTGGGTGTTCACAATATGCGGGCCTGATTCACAAAGAAAAACGTACACTTTTGTGTACGTTTACAGTTGTTTGCTATTCAGAAAGGTATTTTACTAGCAGTATCTTTACAACTGTGGAGACTCTGGACATAAAAAGAAATGCATGCCCAATTTTTTATGTGCAGAGTCTCCGCAGTTGTAAAATTACTATTGGTAAAATTCAACTCTCAGTTTCTTAATACCACAAAATAGTAGACTTACACAAAAGTGTAAGTTTACCTTTGCAGATCTGGCCCTGTAACTTTGGGATGTGATGAGTATGTCATATTCACAATTGGTGAGAGACCACTGCATCGAGCAGACAGCACAATCTACCTTTTTTTCTGAAAGAAAATTCCAGATTCTTGTGCAAGAGGTGGTGAGCAACAATTCATAGTAAATGGGCCACATCTTTACCAATTCTAGTTTGAAGGTGGGACCCCAATTATGATTAGTGAAGATTTTTGCATGTTTGACTTAGTCAAGCAGTGATTGGATTCATGGCAAAGGGTATCTATTTTTTTTATAGCTATGTTATTAAGGGATCTATAGTCAATGCAACATCTAAGACCGCCCTCCATTTCTGGAACAAAAAAAATGATGAGATGAAGCTGGGCAGCGAGATGGTCTGATAAACCCAATTTGAAGCATTTCATTCACGTAGTCCTTGAGATAAATGGTTACTTTCTCGGTCAGTGCAGAGAGTTTACTGCAGGGAATATTTGCTCCAGTAATTTAGTAAATAGGACAATCATAAGGTTGATGATGAGGAAGAGAAGAAGCCTTTTTATTGTCAAACACTTTTGCCAAATACTGATAACACAAAGGTAATTCAAGTACAACTGTTTCACTTATCGCAGCTTTTTCTTTCTTACTGTCTATCCCCTGAGTACAGTGCTTGTCACAGAAATCAGAACGAAAGGAAAGAGTGAGACTTCTCCAGTCAATATTAAGTTTGTATTTTACCAACCACGGTATGCCCAGTATGGCTTGAATCACATCAAAACAGACATGTTCTCTATGAGACTCTTGCATAATGAGGAATTGATCACCATTGTGCTGTCTGCTCGATGCAGTGGAGTGTGAGTTATGAGACCAGATTTTATGATACTGCCATCAATGGTTTTAACTTCATCGACATAATCCTTGGTCATAAAAGGGATGTTCATTTTTTTGGCCCACTGTAAGTCCATAAAATTCCCTGTGGCTCTTGAATCTTTCATGATCTCAATGTTTTTTGAATGCTCACCTCATTTGATGTGGGTGCTAACAAAGAAATGATGATGAGGAAACAAAGAAGTATCTTTTGCAGAGATTTGCAAGACTATTAAACCAGAACTCTCCAAAGCACTTGTCCCAACAGGCTTTGGGCTCTTCAGTTTCCCAAGTCTCGTCTTCTCTTGGGTTTCACAGGACAGCAATGCAAGAAATATCCCTGTTTACCACAGTATAAACATAACTTCTTGTCCCTATGTCTCTGATGCTCTTCTTCGCTTAAAGGGCCCAGAATGCTCTCAATCTACTTCGGTTCAGGTTTTTCTGGTGTTTTTTCACGATCTGTTCTTTTCTCTTTATGTGGCATACATCTGTTATCAGGATGTCCTTTCTCGCTATGTCTCTCACTTAATCTGTGTTCCAGTTTTACTACTAGATCAATGAGAGCACTACATGATTCCGGAGGGTCTACGTCTTTGGCTAATAAGTCTTTAGATCATCTTTAATTCCTCAATAAAATAGAGCACTGCATTTGGCTTCAGGCCAAACTGATTCTGCAACCAGTCTATTGAAGCTGGATATATAAGGCATAAGATCTTTAGTGCCTGGCTTTAGATTTAACAACTCTGTGTCCACAGATTGCATAAACGAATGTCAGTCAAAAAGTCTTCTTTAAAAGCAGTGTAGTCATACAACAACAGGTCATTGCGCTCTACTGAGGGTAAAGACCAAGTGGTTGGAGTTTCACCTAAGTAAGATAAGACAAATGCTACCTTAGCCTGTTCTGTAGGGAAACATGAGGCCTTGCACATAAAGTGCAACTGGCATTGATTAATAAACGTAACATATGTTATGGAGTCTCCCGTAAAATTTTCAGGAGGTGCCAATGGAGAGCCTGTCCCAAAGGAAGAGGGTGGAGAAAATAGGTTTCCAGCACCTCCCTGACTTATCCCAGTAGCAGTGTTGGGGATACTACTCTGCTGCATATAGTCTACTCTAAGAGTAAGGGCTTGTGTTTCTTTCTGTAAGTTGCCTTTCATATGGGCTAAATCTGCAAGGGTAATCTGGTGTTTTTCTGTATCTCTCAGGCAGAAATTAAACGAGGGCTTCGCATTGTGTCAGTTCGCCCTTGTTTTTCCGCAGGAACGATAGGATATTTGATATTTATTAATTTGATATTTGATATTTATTCATTTACAAAGCGCCGGAATCACTCACAAAGGGGTATCTCTGCGCTATGGATGAGCTGAAGCAGGCCGAGATGATAGACAAGAATAAAACAGTGCAGTTTTATGAAGCCTTCTGAATTGAGGGTGATCAGGGCATTTCCGAAGATGGATAAGGAGTTGATTGCAACAGAAGGGGGTCGGGTGAAAAAAAGCTTTCCCACCCAATAGCGATTTTTTTAAACGTGGTACAAGAAGTAGAGATTTAGTTCCTGAGAGTAGGGACCTGAGTGGCAGGTATTAAATTAATTTTCCTTCAAGATAACTGGGGCCTTTGCCGTTCACGTTTTTGTGCACAATGCAGCATACCGGAAGCCAATGAATTTGTTGGAGGAGTGGGAGAGAGGCAGTTCTGGGGGGGCATTCAAGACAATGTGGGCCGCTGTGTTTTGTACTACTTGTAGTCTGCTCAGCAAAGACTCAGTTGCTGAGATCAGAAGGGCATTACAGCAGTCCAGGTGGCTCAGCACTAATGCCTGAATGAGTGTTTTCCGAGGGAGGAAGGGAAATACACTCCTTAGAAGGCTTAGCGCATGCAAGCAGGAGCCTGCGGTGGTTGCAATGTGCTCCTTCATTGTCAGTTTCTGGTCCAGGCATTTGCCAAGGTTTTTGACCACAGTCTTGGGAGCTGGGGGTGATTCCCAATATAGGGAAATATTGACGTAAGGTCCCAACTTCCCTCAACCACCAAGACTGCCCAACCATGTCAAAGCTAGTTGCGGTGAGATGCGGGAAGAGGGGAAGGGAAAGAGAAAAACACAAGTCCCACGGAGTCAGCACAGGGAGGTGTGTAGTGCCTCTATGTGTCTCCTGTATACAAAGAAGAAAATAGGGACATCACTGTATATGTTGAGCATAACAGAGCTAACAGCAGTATATATATGTATACATACTTCTATATATAACATGCATTAATGAAGGCCGAAATAAATACAGTAATTCTAAAACCTGGAAGTGTAAATACCATGACTTCCTGTATTCTCTCTTTAAGTCCCAAAACAAAAACTAAAACAAAAATGTGTAGGGCTCTAATGTCCTTGAAACTCTGAGGGCCAGATGTACGACGGGCAAATCGTGAGTCTTTTGCGACTTGCAATTTGTGAGGTGCTATTTTGCATGTACAACAGTGTGTTTAACACTGTTTGCGATTCGCAATGGTGTAACAAATTGCGAGGCTCATGAATATTAATGAGGTTTTCGCAATTTGCAAGCCCATTGGGAATGACAGGCCCTCCCAGGGATGGTGGCCTGCTGGACTCAGCAGACCACCATGTCTGGGATTGCTTTTAAATAAAGCAGCTTTTCTTTTTAAATGCAGCCTGTCTTCCTTAAAGGAAAACGGAATGCATTTTTAAAAAAAAATGAAACATTTTGGGGGACCCCTTCCCATTTGCGACTTCATTATCACCCTCTTGACGAGGATGGTAATTTGCGAGTGTTTTGCGACCGCAATTGTGGTTGCAGAACATTCATACATGGCTCTGCGGTCGCTATTAGGAAGGGACTTATTATTCGCGACTCACAAAATAGTGTAAGTACATGGCCCAGACTAAAATTTCATGCCCGTTTGGGCATGCAATTTTACATCGTACATCTGGCCCTATGTTTCTAATAAGGCAGAAATTGAGAACTAAAAAGGATATCTGCCTTTCTCTTATATACTCAGAAAGCAAATACTAGACAAAGAACAAGATCTCCAACTGCCAAGAGCACAAATCAGATAAGTTTAGTCTCATATCATTCAGTATATGGGCGCCAAGCGAGTTATCACCATTGGTAGTGATGCAGCGCAGAATGCAAAATCCCTCCCTTCGTCACAGATCATAGATCACACTCAATCACTACAATCGCTGGTGGGGCCGATAACACCAACATTCATCCTTCTAATAACCTGTTTCCAAGGAGGCGATTGTTCCACTCGCTGTAATGGAAGAAGTACTCATATATCCCTTTTCATAAAGGCCTAAACTTCACCTTTTAGTACTTCTTCCACTAATAGGCCATGGATCAGCTAGCTGCAGGTTGGAGTGATAACGAAATCTATAACTTATTTACATAAATACATTTTCATAATAACGACCCAACACAGTTCTTGTATTAAATCTTAATTTTTATCTAAATAATTGAAATTTGAGTCTCAGATTTATTCAAGCAGTAGACCATCATATTTACCTATTCTGGCTAAAAGTCGTCCGCTAAGTCAAAATCTTGGTCATCAGTTCATACTGTCAGAGTCTTAGGAAACAGCTGTCCTGCAGTGTCACCGTCCTCTCCGTCAGCATAGCGTCAGGAAATCGAAAATCTTCTGAAGGGTCTCGCTTTTCAACCTCTCTATTCTAACATTTTTATAGTAAAATTACATTCCAAAGAGTAACGAATTATATTTTGAACGTTTCTAATTGGTCCGTTTAAAATGGTTCAACAGCTTTCCCATACGGATAATGTGTCTTTAGATATAGTTCTTATTTTCTCCTCGGAATAGTATCTTTTCATTGTTTCTTTCAGAGCAGCTGGCTGGTAGCCCGGTGTGTCCTTGGGTGGCACAGTTGAGTTAGGGTCGTCCAAAGGCCACTGCAGCTGATGGTGACGCATGCGCACTTCACCCAGAAACCTTCATAATGGAATCGTGTTCGTCAAATAGGGATGTCGGCCATTTTGTGGCCACCAAATGGTCAACTTAAGCAAAGAAACACAAAAATGTAATTAATACATGGAAATGACTAATAAAATGTTATCCCCTTACTAATCCATATGTGTGTGTATTTATCTAGCAGAAGCAACACTTAATGCAGGTTATATTCACATTAATAATGCACAAATCACAAATACATCACGAAAGCAACATATAATCATGCAATTTCTAATTGTCTATTATTAATATGCATACAAAATTAGTTTACATCATTAATTAGGCCATGCAAATGCAATTCACACGTATATTTCTCATATTAGTAATGTTGGTCAATTCACACAGCAAACAATTAGTACAATTACTATTAATTAATTATTCTTATTAATGTAAACATGCAAAAATGGAGAGGGTATACAATTTTTAAAGAAAACCCCACTCCCGCAATCCCCCCTTTGGCGATTTTATCACCACCCCAACACTAAATGTATTCACCCTTTTACGGAAAATTGAAATGTATTCTTGCTCTTAATTATAATTCAGTTTCTTCTTCATCTCTTTTTGCCTTTTTATACAAACTTTCTTTCCACTCTTCTAAAGTTATCTCTGTTAAATCACTACCTGGATCCTTTTTTATTTTTAGTTTTTCTCTTTTTATTTTATTCTTTGTTTTCTTGTTTTTCCAACACATACATCCTAATCTTAATATTAATAACACAAAAATCACACAAGTTAATGGGAATAATATTTTACCTATAAATGTACTACCTATTTTCACTAGGAAATTATTAATAGCAGCAATTTTCTTCCCTATCTTTTCCCAAACACCTTCAACCTCCAGTGGTACAATTTCATCATGCAATTCAGTAATATTTTTAATGTAAACTTTCAGATCTTTGCTTTCATCTGGAATGTAAGTGCAACAATGTTGAACTTTCAGCATTCCACAGACTCCACCCTCTTTTGCCAATAAGATATCAAGGGCAAGTCGATTTTGCATTACCATAGCACGCATGGCAACCATTTCAGTATTAACCAATAAGAATCCTCCAGCGGTGCTTGTTGACAAGCGATCCACTACTGTTGATAATTTTCTAATATTGTTCGCATTCAGAGATATTCCCACTGCTGGTATCAATGCTGCAAAAATGTCACCTACAATTTCTGCCCAAGATTCTCTTCTACTACGTGTTAATTGATTACCTAACCTATGTACACCATCTTTACCTCTATCCATGTGAGAGATTTTTGGAAAAACCAGGCCTACGTAACATGTGCCATACCCATGGTCTGGCAAGCGATAATATGCCCTGTTCCCACAGATAAAATAAAGTCCAGGAAAAACTGGATCTCTTCCACCTTTAAATCCCCATCCACCTATGATTCGGTATGTATCATGGCACTCACTATTCCCTACAAAATGATTATCGTACGCCGTTTGATTTCTTCTTATACACAGTTTCCCTTTCTGAGGCCAATCTAGAGCCAAAGTTGGATTAGACTCTCCCTTCATATGTTTTTCCATTTCTACATCCCGGACTTTTTTCTCCCCTTTTCCTTCAGATGCCTTTCTTCGCATTTTCAATCTCCTTTCCTCAACCATGTCTAGGAATGTCCTTTCTTCATTCTTCAAACTGCATGTCAAATTATTTTTAAATATATACTCTAATGTTAGCTCCTTAGTTACTAAGAAAAATGTGCCTAATACCTTAGCAGGTCTTACTTTGTTTAGTTTGTTATTAGCAGGTACTTGTGCAAAAATGTTATCTACATCTGAAAAATAATATTCTAATTTACCTGTCTCATAAAATAAGCTTGATATCACACTACATGCTATTCCATACGTTGCTGGAAGGTGATGATAAGTCACTCCCTCTGACACAGATGCAGGTAACTGCATACATACGTAGCAGTCCCTTACGTCCATGGTCTTTACATATTCATACAATAACTTTTAGAACACATAATTTGAAAAATCATTAATAGACCTATCTTTATGTAAATAATTATTATCTATTCTAGTCGGAACTACTTTGGGAATCTTCTTTATGTTAGTAATGTTTTCAGTGTGTCCTTCTAGTGTATCTATAGTGACCTTAAAAGAAATCAACAGAGCAAGTATGCTCCATAGAAGCATTAATAATCCTGTACAACAACAACACATTTTACACCATCTCTTCATGAATGTACATCTACTTTTGCTATTATCTATGTTAGCCATCTCTGTTAATTTGGACTGTGTCTTTTGACTTAGCCTCTTTATTTCGCAACCAGTTTTCTAATCTTAAGCCTCTAAGGCCCTACTTAGTTCTACCAGTATCTATTGTTTGATTCAATTATTATTTCTTCATCAGTAGTTTTCTATATTTTCTCAGTTTGGCATTTCATCGTTTTTCACTTCTTTCTCTTCATCCAAATACAGAATTTCCTGATCTTCCGTTTCTTCTTCTCCGATGTCGGATAAGATAACTCTCAGGATTCCTGCTTCTTCCTCTTCTTCAACCACTTTCAGTACAGCCTCCTCTGGATTTCCTTGACTATCTGCCTCTTCTTACATTTCAGGCAGTGCCACGTACGTCCATTCCGGTGACTTATACTTCTGGTTAGGTTTCCTTGTTCTTTTTCCTTCTTCCTTGTCTTGAGTAGTTTCTTCTTCTTTTGATTTTTCTTGGCTTGTCACTTCATTCACCTGATCTGCTCTTGGTGATTTCACTCGTGTCAGCCGATATCTCAATCTCTTTATTTTGTTTGGCCACACTTCGTCCTTTTTGACTCTTTTCTGTTTACTTTTTTTATTGTTCTTTTCTTCTCTCCAAGCCCTTTTTCTTAGAACTCGTCCTTCTGGTATCTCATTTTCACTCTCTTCAGATTCTGTCTCAACTTGCTTTTTCTTTTCGACAACTTCTTTTTCCACCACTGATTTCCCTACTTCTGTCCCTCCTCGGGTCTCCGACACGCAATCTTCCTGCTGGCTACTTGTCCCTTCACCTAGCTGGATGTTGCAGTTCCCTACACCTCCTCGGGGGTCTTCCGCAATCTGTCCCTCTCTCTCTGTACCTGTCCCTTTTTCACTTTGATCTATTATTTCAGGTGGAATTTCTCTTGGTCTTTCATTTGAAACTTCCTTCTCTGGGATTTCTTTTACTGCTTCTTCATTGTCTTTTCCTTTTTTCTTTCTGTGTTCTTTTCTGGGACCTTGTCTCCCTTGTTCGTCTTCAGATTCTGAACTGATATCAGAAATCTGCAATCGTCTTCTCAGAGAGATACTTCTGGGGACTAATATTTGATCAGATTCTTTTTCCCCCCCCTTTCAGGGTTTTCTTGTGTTTTTGGCTCTTCGTTGTCTGATTCAGTACTTGACTCTGATTCGTCATAGTACTCTTTTCCTTTGCTGTCAACTAGATTTGGTATCCTCAAAGTATGGCTGGCATGGATCCAGTTTTTCACTCCAGCACACTTCACAGCTGTTGTTGTGGTCAGAATGACTTGTCTTGGTTTTCCCCACCTTGGAACCAAACAATTCCTTCTGTGGACTTTTATCCTTACCCAGTCTCCTGGGCTCAGATCATGGGCTGGCTTCCTTTCAAGGGTGGTGGCATCCGCTCCAACCTGATGAAACACAGAATGAACTGCGTCAGCCAGGCCTTTACAGTATTCCAACACCATGTCATCAGTTATTGTCATCAGCTTGTTGACTGGAATGTACACATGCCACATCGCTCATCCCATGACTATTTCATGAGGACTTAACGCTGTCGTTCTGTCTGGTATTGCTCGAATTGTCATTAAAACTAGAGGCAAGACATCAGGCCATTTCATACCAGTGGCTAAACACATTTTCCCAATTCTGTTTTTGATTGTACCATTCATCTGTTCAACCACACCAGAAGCCTCTGGTCGGCAGGCACAATGTAGCTTCTGTTGTACATTCAATGCTTCACAAATCAATTTCACAATCTCGTTATGAAAATGTCCTCCTCTGTCTGATTCAAGAGTCACTGGGAACCCAAACCTGGGGATGAATTCTCTCAAAAGTAGCTTTACCACTGTCATCCCATCATTTCTTCTTGTTGGAAATGCTTCCACCCACCTGGAGAATAGGCAAACTATAACCAGAACATACCTCAGTCTGTTATAGGGAGGTATTTGAATGAAGTCAACCTGCATTCTGGTAAAAGGTCCACCCTCTCGGCCTATGGTTCCTAGACTCACCATTGTCTTTCTTCCAGGATTGTATTGCTGACATATTAGGCATCTCTGACATAGACTTTCTGCTACAAGTCTGAATTTTGGATTTTACCAGGTCTGCTTAAAAGACCTAATCATGGCGTCTCTCCCTATGTTTCCCTGGCCATGATACATCCGTGCCATGGTAGACATCATGCTATCAGGCATCACTGGTCTTCCATCTCGATAGACCCACACACGATCCTTCTCTCTTGGTGCACACCCTGCCTTTATCCACTGCTTCATTTCCTCATCTCCTGACTCTTCCTGCAATTGTCTCACTTCTTCCCAAGTTCCCACAGTGTTAGTACACCTTACTGAGCAAGAAGACATTTCTCTCTCTTTGGCCCGATTGACCGAATTCTGGTTCCGTGCACAATACTGTGCCATATCATTCGCATACCTGTTTCCAGTAGTGATGTAATCCCTACCTTGACTATGGGCAGCACATTTTACCACAGCCAATTGTTTAGGCAGCTGTATCGCCTCAATCAACTTTCCAACCACTTCAGCATTCTTAATAGGGGTTCCACTTGAGGTCAGGAAACCTCTTTGTAGCCAAAGCTGGCCGAAATCATGGACAACCCCGAAGCCATACTGGCTGTCAGTTATCACAGTCACTCTCACACTTTTCCCAATTTTGAATGCTTTGGTCAAAGCAACAAGCTCAGCTACTTGGGCTGCCCTCACTCCTTTCAAATAAGATGCTTCTATCACTGCTGCAACTGTGCATACTGCATATGCTGCGCTTAGCACTCCTTCATCTGTTCTCAAACATGACCCATCAACAAACAACACAAAATCACTTTCTGGCAAAGGTACATCTTTTATATCTGGTCGTGGCTTTGTGCAGTACTCAAGCACGTCCAAACAATCATGATCTACTTCATCTCTCACTGCCACATTCTCAGCATCTGGTAACAAAGTTGCAGGATTCACATTCACACATCTCGCAAGGCTCACATTTGTTGCACCTAATATGACCTTCTCATGCTTAGTCAGCCGACTATGTGTCATATACTGAGTACGACTCCTTGTCAAAAGAATCGCCACATCATGAGGTACAAACACTTTCAACGGATATCCCATCACAATACCTTCACTCTGCTCCAAACTTCGACATGTTGCAGCCACTGCTTTCAGACACCCAGGTGAAGCTGCAGCCACTGGGTCAAACATTGAGGAAAAATATGCAATTGGTCTCCTCAACCTTCCATGCTTCTGGATCAACACAGAGAGTGCACATCCATTTCTCTCACTGCAATACAACTCAAACTCTTTCTCATAGTCAGGCATGCCCAGTGCTGGTGCTTCACACAAACCCTCTTTCAGTCATTTGAATGCTGCCAATTCTTCCTTGTTCAATTCAAGGGGATCTTTTACATCACTCCTTGTTAGTCGTACCAATGGTTTTGCAATCAGGGAGAAATTGCGAATCCACTGACGGCAGTACCCCACCATTCCCAGAAACATTCTCACCTCTCTTTGGGTCATGGGGGCTCTCATTCCTTTGATAATTCTGATTCTGGCTATTGTTATTCTTCTCAGTCCTTTCTCGATTTTATGTCCCAAATACTGTACTTCTTTCTTACAATACTGTAATTTTGCTGGTGACACTTTCAATCCTCCGTCTGCCAAATGATTCAGTAGTGCTATTGTGTCTACCTCGCAAGCTTCACGTGTTTTCGACGCCACCAACAGGTCGTCGATATATTGCACTAGTACTGAACTTTCAGGCATTTGCAGACTTTCCAAAGATTTCTTCAACAACTGATTGAATATTGAGGGGCTCTCTGTATACCCCTGTGGGATTCGGCACCATGCCAAAATCCGCTCTCCAAAACGAAATGCAAATATTTGCTGACTGTCAGGATGCAATGGGATAGAAAAGAAAGCATGGCATAGATCGATTACTGTATACCATTCCGCATCATGGGGAATCTGGTACAGAATTACTGATGTGTTTGGCACAATAGGACAGCATGATACCACAATTTTGTTTACCTTTCTCAAATCCTACACTATCCTGAATTTCCCATTAGGCTTCTTCAGTCCCATTATCGTTGAATTACATGGACTACTCATAATTTCTCTTAAAATTCCTTGCTTGATCATTTTCTCAATTATTGGAGTAACCCCTTCAATTATCTCCGGTGTCAATCTGTACTGAGGGACATTTGGATAGCTTATTCCTTCCTTCACAGTTATTTTGACTGGATCTACGTTTCTCATAAACCCTACATCTTCTCCAGTAAAATCCCACACTTCTGCCTTCACTGACTGTTTTAGGTCTTTAGGTAATTCATCAGGGTTGAATATTGCATAAGTCTCCGTTACCTCATTTTCTCTGTTAACTATAGTCATTTTATACAGCACATCCTCATCTGGTGTTTCAAATGCTATTCCATCTGGAGTACAGAATATAGTGCAATTCATCTTGCACAACAGGTGCCTACCTAATAAATTCACTGGACTGGTGTCACACACAACAAAGCGGTGCATCTTTGTAAATTTCCCTATACTAACTTTCACTGGTTCTGTCAAAAATGTTTTTATCTGTCTGTTGGACACACCAACCACTTGGATTGTTTCATTCGAAAGAGGAAGATTCTTAACATCAGCTGATCTAACAGTTGATCGAGTAGCACCAGTAAACACTAGGAAAGTAATATTTTCATCATTAACCTTCCCATCTACAAATGGTCCTGTCTGGTCTACTTCTAGAGATGCACCAAGTACGCACTCTTCTTCCTCCTTTCGTCACCGTCAATAGCTTTCCTCTGAGTCACTCTCATCGCGTTGCAGCCAATACTATGAAACGGCGCGAGCGCGTGGCGGTTTATTTACCTGTTCTTCATTGTAGAATCCCAATTCATTACTATACTTCTGAGAGTTTCTGCTCTGCGGGAAAGGTGGTTTTGGCACCTGATTCTGTGAGGTAACCACCTGCTGCTGTTGCTGCAGTTGACCACTCACCTCATTCTGCACCTGCGGATTCAATGATGCATTTTCATTATTAGTACTTGGAGGGTATTTGCACTCGGATTTCCAATGCCCTAACCTACCGCAATTATGGCATGGGAACTTCTTTTGAGCTTCTTCTATATTACCTTTCCCTTTTCCTGGGACAAATCTTGGTCTAGTTCCTGGGTTATTTGCTTGTTCGACCAACTGAGCTTCCTGCCTTTCAGCTACCCTTACTTGTGCCCACATTGCCTTTTCTTTTAATTTTCGCTGTTTGGCCTCAATTTCGTCACTGAAATATTTAGCATGTCTCAATACTTCATCTATTTTCTTATTCTGCCAATCAACCGTATGCTGTTATCATGTCACCAATTTCTGGGCGTAAACCATATACAAATCTGTATACAAAATTACTCAAATCCTTATCACTCAGGTTCTCATCTCCACTGAACTGCTTAAAAGCTTGAATTAGTCTCTCATAGTATGCATGTACTGATTCCTTTCCTTCCTGATGTGTTCGATCAATTTTTACCCAATCCGTCTCTTTAGGGGGCACTTTGTTTTTCAAAAATACCATAACCTGTTCATACTTCTTCATTACCTCAGGGTCTGGAGCTCCTGTCTTAGGATCCCTAGGATACTCCTGAGTTGGCCAGTTGATCATCAGCTTGCACTTTGTCCACAAATCTGCCGGTACTATTAGATCAAATAGACTATTCAAATCTATCCATAGTACTTTCGACAATTTTACAAATCTGTTTACCTGCCGGTACCACTCGACGGGCTTTTCGCGTAGTCGAGGGAAATCATTCGTAAATGACAAAATGTCCTGTCTTGTCCATGGGACATGTACATATCCTCCTCCTGGGATCTCCCTCATGGGGTATTCAGTCACTACCTTTTCTTTCTCTCTAACAGGGAATGCCGAAACTGTCCTTTCTGAGGCATCACTACGTTTTCTATACCATTTACTTCTCCATTTATCCACGTCTCCCCATTTTCTCAATAAAATGATTATGTCCTTAATCTGACCTATCTGTCCTGTGGTGTTCAGATTTTCAATGTCTTTTTCAGTAAAATCAACTCGATAGGGTTTTTGTAAGGCTTTTACCTTATCAATATCTATACCCATTTCATTCGCAACTTCTCCTAGTCTTTCATGCAGATTCTTCGCTCTCCATGTCACACTTTTGCATAGGAATAACAGCTCCTCATCCTGATAAATTTTAAATTTTTCTACGGGAATCGTCCCTACAAATAATTCTTCCAATACCATCCGTAATTTAGCCACATCTATTGACTGAGATTCTTTATCTTGTCTCTGTAACCCTCTTAACCATTCACTCAATTCTTCCACAGAAGGTCCTACCGGGTTTTCTACGCTACTCTGTTCTGGATTTCTCTGGAGTTCCAACACAGATTCTACTGTTGCTCTACTTCTTTCAGCATAATTCTGATTTATAAAGGGATTGCTTGATACATTTGGTTCAAACATATTTATTGTCGGTCCCCATGGATTCTCAATTTGACTCCGTTCTGGACTCTCAACCAAATTATTGTTCCGGTATGGTACCGTCAAGCAATGTTCACTACCTTTTTGCTTCTCAAAAATGGGCATTACAGGACCTATGGTCACTGGAACTGTTACAGCTTCTAGATTCTTAGTTAATTCTCTTATTTTCTCTGTCAATTCTAGAGTTGTTTTAGCCAATTCCGCTGAATTTTCACTATCTATTCTATTCTCCGACCTCTTTTCTACTTCTCTAGTGGAGTTTCTATTTTCTAAATCTGGTGACATAGTCTCAGTCTTGATAATTCGTAATGTTTCTCTCATTGGGGCATTTGGTGTCAACATTTCTGGTTCTGGTCGGTACGGTGGTGGATTTTTATAAAACACATCATCCAACACATCATCATCTGATTCATTTGCTCCGTAACCTCTTGATTCCACATTATTCCTTTTTTCCACAGATTCTCTTCCTTCATTCTCTCCCACCGCTCTTACAGGAAACAATAACATACCCTCAGTCATACTTGCATTCCTCCATCTTTTCATTCGATCATCATGCGTTTCATGTCCATATGACCTGCCAAACAGATATCTGTAACTTCTACCATTTCTTTGCTTTTCTCGCTCATGCACTTCATCTTCCCACTCTGTCAATGCCTCAAACTGCGTCGGTCTAGGTCTTGGTTCTAAGTATATCATCTTTTCGCGCAGATTCCTTAAAACCGCCAAATTAAAGTACCCATGTTCTGGAAATGCCAGGACTCCATCGTCCTTGGTATATTTTACCCAATTATCTACCCAAATACAAGTATGATATCCATTTTTTGCAATCATTAAAGCTGCGGGAGTTTTCGGTGGAAGAATTAACTGTCCTTCCCTAGTTTTGACCTGTTTATCTTTCTTGAACCACTTTTTAACTTTACCAAACCAGGATTTCTTTTCCCTATCTGGTGGCTGGTAATACATTTTCTTTGTTTCTGTGTATCGCTAACCTCTTACAACTGTACCGCTATCCTGTCCACTCACAGCGCGACTTCACGCTAACGCACCAATCAAGAGCATCTACGTCACTGTCACAGTCCTCTAATCCCAGCGCAATTTACACGAACGCACCAATGGGAAGCGTTTACGTCACCCTGTACTTCTCCAATCCTAGCGCGGCTTTACACGAACGCACCAATCCGGGGCGTTTCACACTTCTGACCCACTGTCCAATCCCAGCGCGGTCGTTCTGACGTCAGCAGCCGCTGCGGCAGCTCTGCTCCTGTCTACCCCTCCTTTACAAGACCGCTCCGTGAACTCTTATTGCAACTTTTTACAATTCTATTAGTAACGACACTAAAACATCTCCATTGTCCGCCTCGCTAACCAAAGAATAGCAATAGACCTTTCTCACGAGAATTCCATCCTTACCGAGAGCAGCACTTACCTCTGCCCTACTACGGAATCGTTACTTCCGTTGATGAAGTAGCACATCCCTCTACCTCACCCTTCTAACAAGCATTAGCTAATTGTTTCTCTAGCATTTAAGAATAAACCTAGAGTTTCGCAATCAACCCGAATGCCTTTACATTTACACTCTTTCACACAAGAAAATGTAGTACATACACACAGAATCCTGTCTTTTTCGAGAACAGCGAACAGTCTGTCCTACTATAGAATTATGACACACGTTGACAAAGCAGCGCTTCCCTCTACTTTGTCCTTCTAACAAGCTCAGAGAACACCTGCTACCTTTTCAGTGATAAGCGTTATCGGTATGCCATTTGGTTTCCTGGTACTTAAAGACCAAAATTTCACAGGTAACCTTTGCTTTCATACACACTTCTCTCACACAGAGAATATTTCTAATGACAACACACGACAATGCTGCCGAAATCGAACCCAGACAATGCGCCGTGCAACTTCACCTGTCACACGTTTCCCCTGTGTACCTACAGGGCAACAACAATTCCGTCTTTCCCGAGAGCAGCGCTTACCTCTGCTCTGCTACGGAACTGTTACAAACTTCCGACTTCCTACATCCCAGAAGCCGTGCTAACAACATATAACTCAACGTAACTCAACATATAGTGTTAGTACATAAATCAATACCAATCAATAATCAATACGCTATTTACAAGCAATGATCACTAAACCAAAACAGTAGCTAACCATATCTCTGCTACCAAGAAAACTGATGCAGCGCGGAATGCAAAATCCCTCCCTTCGTCACAGATCATAGATCACACTCAATCACTACAATCGCTGGTGGGGCCCATAACATCAACATTCATCCTTCTAACAACCTGTTTCCAAGGAGGCGATTGTTCCACTTGCTGTAATGGAAGAAGTACTCATATATCCCTATTCATAAAGGCCTAAACTTCACCTTTTAGTACTTCTCCCACTATTAGGCCATGGATCAGCTAGCTGCAGGTTGGAGTGATAATGAAATCTATAACTTATTTACATAAATACATTTTCATAATAACGACCCAACACAGTTCTTTTAATAAATCTTAAATTTTATCTAAATAATTGAAATTCGAGTCTCAGATTTAATCAAGCAGTAGACCATCATATTTACCTATTCTGGCTAAAAGTCGTCCTCTAAGTCAAAATCTTGGTCATCAGTTCATACTGTCAGAGTCTTGGGAAACAGCTGTCCTGCAGTGTCACCGTCCTCTCCGTCAGCATAGCGTCAGGAAATCGAAAATCTTCTGAAGGGTCTCGCTTTTCAACCTCCCTATTCTAACATTTTTATAGTAAAATTACATTCCAAAGAGAAACAAATGATATTTTGAGCGTTTCTAATTGGTCCGTTTAAAATGGTTCAACAGCTTTCCCATACGAATAATGTGTCTTTAGATATAGTTCTTATTTTTTGGGCGTGGCTTGGCGCCTGCGGGTGATGGCGGCACTCGTGTGAGGCCCCGGGGCGGTGTTGGGAGACACGCCGGTTCCTGCGTCTGTTTCCTGAAGATGACCAACTGACGGAATGTCGGAACATGCCCTGACCCCATCCGTCTTCGACGAAAGTGTTTGAGTCCTCGCGACGCTGCTACAGTCACGCGTAAGTCCTGTCAGGATTCTCTCGGACGCGGCCGCCATCTTGAGCCCGTCGAGCGACGCGCATTACGATGTGGTTCTTCTAATGTCAGCCTAACGCTCTGCATGCCTGGAATTACATGTTCCCAATGGCCTATAATTTGCCTGCTTGGATGCTTCCTCACTCCCACACGGAGCGTCTGCATTACTAGTTTGCTACTTCCTTCTAAAGCGCAAAGATAACGTCTCCTCATGAAGTGCTCTTGTTTCACCTGCCTGCTTCTGTGCCGTCTCTTAAGCCACGACTTTATTGTCGCCCTATGTGGATTTTTCTCTGATTTTCTTTGTAAGCGGCAAGTTGTTTCATATAAAACGCCAGGTGGCCCTCTGCTGTCAGCGCCATTACTCATTGCAGACTCCTGTGAGACGGCCTCTTCCACTTTTCGTACGCGCTTTGACGACTGCTTTCACTTGAAGTGATGTGAAGTTGGCTCCATTCCTTTCCTACAGTATTCTGATACCATCGCATTCCTGCTGTGCTCTTTCTTGTGCTGTCTTCGTTCTTGCCTTCTGGGACCCCCACTGTGTTAGCCATTCCACGGATTTGCTACATGGGCAAACTTAAGTCAATGTCGCGCTTGCCTCGCTCTACCAAGCCTCAGATTGTGAAGAACTCCAAGGTTTTCTCTGCTTTTTCGCAACTAGAAGATTCTCTTAACTCATCTGGCTCAGATACGCCAATGGATCTTCCCAGGAACCCGCAGGATACTTCTAAGTCTAACACGAAAAGACTCAAGTCAAACTCTCTTTCACCTCCAAAGCATTCGGGACAAGTATCCCTGGAATTGTTATTGGAAGAGATAAGGTCCTTCCGTCCTTTTATGGAAGAGACTAATGTTAAGCTCCAGGTCCTCACGGATAATTGGTCGCAAATGGAAACGAGAGTAACTTCGATTGAAAAATCTGTTCAGTCGTTCCAAGAGACATCCTCTGTGGTCTCCAACTTGAAAGCTCAAGTCTCAGATCTTCAACAACAAGTGGAGCAATTGGAAAACAGAAACAGGCGCAATAACCTTCGTATTTATGGCCTGGTTGAGGGACTTGAGGGATCTGACCCAATCACCTTCTTCAAGTCGTTCCTCCCCAAGCTCTTGCATCTGGCACAGGACAAGGCTCTCAACATTCAACGAGCTCACAGGCTGGGTCGACCACCTTCCTCTACTTCTTCATCTCAGAGGCCCAGAGGGGTCATCATCTACTTTTTAGAGTATACTGACATTTTGATGGTTTTAGCGGCGGCCAAATCATCTCCGAATTTAACCTGGTCTGGCTCGTCCCTATTTTTTGCACAGGACTATGCTAAGGCTACTGCCTCTCGGCGAAAGGCTTTTTTGAATTTAAGAGCGGATCTACGGGTGATGGGGGCGCGATATGGCCTTTATCACCCATGTTTATTCAAAGTTACTCACAATAATAAGACTATAACTTATGAAGATCCAGTACGTTTACAAAGTTTCATCAATGCGCACAAATCATCTGCTATGGATGCCTCCGGATCATCTTCCTCTGCTTATGGCTGATTGCTGCTTTTGTAATTCTCATATGGCTATTGCATTTTCTGCTGTGCTTCTTCAGAACTTTTTCTTGGTTGTAATTCACCGGAAATTTTTTTCTGATTCTCCAGTTGCCCACTTTGTTAACTCTTTATTGTCTAGGCATGACGATTGTTCTTTGTTTTCCTCGTTCGTCATAGTTTCAACATGACTTCCTGGTACGTTCTAATCCTTTGTTCTCCTTTTTTCGTCCTACAGGAATTTGTCCTTGTCTTTGATGATGTCTCTCGACCCCTGCCTCGCTGCTCCCGGATGTGCTGCCCCACCCTTGTGGTTCCTTCCTCCCTCCACCCTTTCTCGTATCTCTCCTTCGTAGGTATGTTTCTTCCCTATTTCCTTATCTGCCTATCTGGTGCATCTGTTGGTTTTTCCCTTTCTTCTTCCCTTTTCCCTTTTTTCTTGTTAATGTTCCTGTTCACATATTTTTATTGTAAGTTATTATCTCTGATCGAAGTCTTTTGCTCATGTAATGATTGCATTCCTTGTTCTTCTTGGTACACTCATTTCTCAACTTTATTCCCCTTTCTGACTTCTTACTCCAGCGCCTATATTGTTCTTCTATATTCTCCTCTCTGCGCTAATGCTTTTGCTCTTGTCTTTTGTGAGATTTACATTCCTTGTCTTTCCAGCTCCATTTTTTTCTCCACTTCTTCCTTATTTCTGGCTTTTTGGGTCATTCTTGACAAAGTTCTATTCTACTCTTCCTCTCTTGCTATGGCTCACATTTTTGATCACTTACTTTCTTTCTTCTACTTCAACGTGTTTCCACTTGTTTTTCATTTTTCTTCTGTCTCTTTTTTTCATGGGTTTTTCTTTTACTAGCTCTGTTCTTCACACTTTTTGTAGATAAATTACTGTTATGTCACTGAATATATTATCATGGAATGTGAAGGGTATTAATTCTCCGATTAAGCGTCAACGGATTCTGTCGCACCTTGCCAAATTGAATGTTGATATTGCGTTCCTCCAAGAAACGCAATTTAACTGAAGCAGAATCTGTTAAGCTTAAACGTGGTTGGGTGGGTGAACTGTTTTACTCGCAAGGTGATGGTAAACGCAATGGTGTGGCAGTCCTCTGTCGCAAGTCTCTTCCTTTTCAGGTCCTTACCCATGAATCGGATGCTTCTGGTCGATGGGTTTATGCCAAGTTATTACTCAGAGGTGTTCCAGTCTCTCTCCTCAATGTCTATGGTCCTACCACGGGTGAACCTTCCTTTTGGGCTGATTTCTCTCCACTCTTAACTAAATTTATGGACCACAATTTTATTCTAGCGGGGGATTGTAATCAACCTCTCGATCCTTTTATCGATAGGATGTCTATGACCCCTCATATTCCAAACAAACCCCACAAACTGTTTAGTCATGCTATTTCCCAGCATAAGCTAGCTGATTCCTGGCACCTTTGCAATCCAAAGCTGCGAGAGTACACTTTTTACTCTCCCTGTCACCATTCCCAGTCACGACTTGATTACATTTTTGTCTCCCACAATCTCGCTCAATCACTCTTACACTCTGAGATAGGCCCGATATTGCTTTCTGATCATGCTCCTGTCCTTACAAGCGTTGATGTACTCCCTAAACATGTTGGCCCTAGGAGATGGCGTTTCAACAATTCCCTTCTCGCAGATCCCCATTTTTTACAACCACCTTCACTTCCTTTTTTGATGAATTTTTCCTCCTTAATGATGACGCTACTCTCCCTGATCATACTATTTGGGATGCTTTTAAAGCAGCAGCACGTGACTTTATTATTAGTTACGTTGCGGACAAACACAAGAATGCCTGTAGGTTCACTAAAAATCTCCTTTCTGACATTAAGAAATTGGAACATGCGTATTTCACCTCCCATTCTGCTGACAGCCTGACAGCCCTTGTTGCAGCAAAAATGAAGTTTAATGAGAAGTCTACAGAGGATGCCTCCTTGTATCTGTTGAGGTCTACTGCTAAATTTTATGGGGGCAGGAACAAAGCAGGAAAGCTTTTAGCTAATTATTTGAAGATTAAGTTAAATATTGAATCTGTTTTTGACTCTGATGATAATTTGAAACACATGGATGTTGATATTCTCGCTGAATTTTCACGTTTTTATGAAACTTTGTATACCTCCGAAACTCAACCTTCTCCCAGTTCCCTTGCTCGTTTTTTCTCTACTATTCATGCACCAGCCAACTTCCCTCTAGATCTCTCCTCTCTAGAATCAGACGTCACACAAAAGGAATTACTAAATGCACTGCAACATCTCAAACCCAACAAAGCCCCTGGCCCTGACGGTTTTACCGTCGAATTCTACCTTCACTTTTCTAAACTGTTGATTCCACGACTCCACTCTCTTCTCCATACTTTTATTACCTGCGGTGCCTCCTCAGGGAAATTTTCGGACGCCCATATTTGCCTCATACCTAAGCCGGGGAAAGACACACAATATTGTAAAAACTACAGACCCATATCCTTAGTCAATATTGACTACAAACTCTTCGCTAAAGCGTTGGCAATTCGATTGGACCACCTTCTCCCCGATCTCCTTGGCGAGGAGCAATCTGGGTTTGTTAAGGGCCGACATATTACGGACAACACTAGACTTTTATTCAACATCTTGTCAAAATCCTCCCGTTGCCAGCACTCACTTGCAGCGATTGCCCTCGACGCCGAAAAGGCTTTTGACCGGGTTGAGTGGCATTATCTATTTCACACTCTTTCCTGGTTTGGTTTTGGCCCTAGATTTATCTCTTTAGTCTCCCTGCTATATTCCCGTCCCAGAGCGGCAGTATTTGCGAATGGTCAAATTTCCTCCTATTTTGACCTAGGCAGAGGTGTTCGCCAGGGTTGCCCTTTATCCCCCTTTCTCTTTAACCTTGCTTTAGAGCCTTTTCTGTCCAGGCTGCGTCAAAATCCTGCCTTCCATGGTTTCCAGATTGCAGACTCTCATATTAAACTCGCTGCTTATGCAGATGATATTTTACTCTTTCTATCCAGCCCTGCAGAATCCATCCCTGCCTTTCTGAATGAAGTCAGAAATGTTTCCTCTATCTCTGGGTATAAGCTTAACCATGACAAATGTGAGATCCTTCCCCTGACCAAATTTACTTTCAAGCAAGAATTTAGTGCCTCTCGGTTTACTTGGTGTCCTTCTCACATTAAATATCTGGGTCTATACATTACCCCCTCAATTTCAGACACTGTTTCTTTATGTTTGTCCAAGTGCGCACAAAAGATTGCAGACCTCACTGCTAGGTGGCATCCTTTATACCTTTCCTGGTGGGGTCGTCTCGATACTATTAAAATGATGATCTCTCCTATTATTCTCTATACGCTCTCCAATATCCCAGTGCCCATCCCAACGAAATTCTTTACAAAGATTAACTCAACGTTATCCTCATTTTTATGGAACCTCAAGAAACCCAGAATGTCTCTTGCTAGACTCATCTGTCCTGCCTCTGAGGGTGGTGTCAACTTTCCTGACTTCCCTGCATATCAGAAGGCCTTTTTATTGCGTCAAGCTTCCCTCTGGTTACAAGATCCTTCTTCCCCTTGCCCTCTATGGACTAAGGTTGAACGTACTCTCCTCTCTCCATTTTCTTTTGCAGAATATCTTGCCTTCTCCCGTAAACCCTCTTTGATTCCTACTTCCATTCACAAGTATACCCTTAAGCTTTTATTATCGGCTGCTCCTGATCCCCCTACGACCGTTGCTGATTTCCTTTCTTCCACTATCTGGCATAATAAATATCTCCTAATTGGTCGTAAGCCCTTTTATTGGAAATCTTGGAGATCCCGAGGTTTGATTTGGATTTCGCAGCTCTTCTCTGGTTCTACCTTTATTTATTTTCCTGATCTCCGTTCTTCCTTTGGCCTACCCCAATCCTTTCTTTCCAAATATCTTCTACTTAAAGCTGCTGTCCTGGAGATCTATGAGCGACTCTCGGTTTCTCCTCCTTCCCCTATTTCACGCATCCCTATTTCTCAACTTCACTCCCTCTTGCGCACTACCCCCAAAGCATCTCTTGTCTATAAACACCTTCACACACATGAGTCACTTAGACCTAAATCCAAGGTTGAATTTCAATGGGAAACTGACCTTGGTATAGATTGGCCGATATCTCTATGGGACAAAATCTGGACAAAGCTACGTAAAACTTCCAGAGCAGCTTCCTTGACACAATCCCTATTTTTTATTTATAACCGATTACTTCATACTCCTTCTACACTTCACAAGCGATTTCCTACTACCCCAGACAAATGCTGGTCGTGTGATGCTCCCAATGCTACCCTACTTCACATGATATTTCTTTGTAGACATGTACACGATTTTTGGTTACAGGTGTGGGCTCAAGTCAATGTTATTTTTCATACTTGTATTCCTTTTTCTCTCACTCACCTTTTCCTAGGCAGTTTATACCCTAGCTGGAACAACGTAGATATGTATGCCCGCATTGTTGATTTTTTATTGGCTGTTGCCTTTCAACAGATTACTGTCAATTGGAAAAATGCATCAAATATTTCTTTCAAAGCGTGGTGGTATAATGTCTGTCACAACCATAGACTTGATAATGCCTTTGTCTTTCCTGTTCAATTAGCAGCTAAATGTGCAGACATGTGGCTCCCCATTACGCTATATTTAGATAACTGTGTTGCTCGCCCCTCCCGTCCATCACCTGCTCAACAAGAAGTTCCTAAACCCCCATGATACCCTTTTCACGTTCAGAATTTTCCAACCTGTTGTTTTATTTTCATGCTCTTTGCAATTAACCGCTTAACTATGATTGATGTAATTTCTTTTTTTCTTTTCAATGCCCATGATCCCATGATCATTGTTTTATTGTGTACTTTCTCTTACATATTGTATTTTGCAATCCCCTTTCTTCCCCTTTTTCTATCCCTTCTCTCCCTCCCCCCCCCTTCCTAATTGATACTCTGTATTGCATTTTCCTTTTTCATTACTTAATAAAATTCTTTTAAACTTAAAAAGATATAGTTCTTATTTTCTCCTCGGAATAGTATCTTTTCATTGTTTCTTTCAGAGCAGCTGGCTGGTAGCCCGGTGTGTCCTTGGGTGGCACAGTTGAGTTAGGGTCGTCCAAAGGCCACTGCAGCTGATGGTGACGCATGCGCACTTCACCCAGAAACCTTCATAATGGAATCGTGTTCGTCAAATAGGGAGGTCGGCCATTTTGTGGCCACCAAATGGCCAACTTAAGCAGAGAAACACAAAAATGTAATTAATACATGGAAATGACTAATAAAATGTTATCCCCTTACTAATACCCATATGTGTGTGTATTTATCTAGCAGAAGCAACACTTAATGCAGGTTATATTCACATTAATAATGCACAAATCACGAATACATCACGAAAGCAACATATAATCATGCAATTTCGAATTGTCTATTGTTAATATGCATACGAAATTAGTTTACATTATTAATTTGGCCATGCAAATGCAATTCCCACGTATATTTCTCATATTAGTAATGTTGGTCAATTCACACAGCAAACAATTAGTACAATTACTACTAATTAATTATTCTTATTAATGTAAACATGCAAAAATGGAGAGGGTATACAATTTTTAAAGAAAACCCCACTCCAGCAGTAGCAGAAGTCTTGATACTTTAAATGGTCATGTCTTTATATTGCAGGAAATTCCAGAAATGATGTCCGGAGCAAAGTAGAAGTGGAGGAGAACACCAAGCAGGATCTAAGAAGAGCTGCCGAACAGCAGTCTGCGGGAGTCGACGAACACGACACTCTGTGAACTCGGAAGCAGAAGGTAAGTGAAGTGAGGGCAGAAGATTGCACATGCATCAACTAGAATGCGAAGCTGACAATGCTCTGCCCCTGCAGACTTGGCCGGGAGTGGAGCAAGCCCGACACTATTACAATCCAAACACGTGTGAGGTTGCTTGTGGCAACAGGAATATCTAGAAATTCCGATAGGACTTTTTATTTTGTAGAGGGTCAAAAATCATTTGAATATGGCTGTTTCTCTTCTTTCGCTGCCAACACAAGTTGAAAATAGATTGAATGAAATGGTGCAAATAGGAATTCTTGGGTGCTTAAAAATTATTCACTAAAGCATTTGGAGCTACTCCATTTATGTTGTCTTGGTTAGGCCTAATAGAGCATAGGGAACACACTAAAGCCAACCCCTAAACAAATATATTGATAACATAAACTTTCCCTGAGCTGTCAGATTACTGCCACTGGTTTAAAATACATGCAGTAACCCAAAACTGGCCATTCAATACCATGTTTTCTGCTTCGTTGACCATGTCAAAAGATGAAATCTGAAATTGTAGAGTTGATTGACCATCCATGCTATGTTGTGTTTTGTTATGTAATGTTATGTTATGCTATGCTGATTTGTCTAGTGCACTAATCACCCGAGAGGGTAAGGTGTGTTGCTGTGTTGTCCCAAGGTGCTAATATGATGAGCCAGGTCCTCAGCTTCTTGCGGTACTCAATAAGTAAGGTGGAGGCTCTGATGTGCTGAAAGAGTTTGTTTTATGAATTTGGTGCAACGTGGGAGAATGAGTGACCTCCACTTTTGCTTTTGCGGATGTGGGCGTGTGCGTGTGAGAGTGAGAGTAGGGCAGAGCGTAGGTGTCTGGTGGGTTGGTGAAAATGTATGCGACTGGCCCTGTGCTATGTAGGGCTTTGTATGTGTGTGTGAAAAGTTTGAATTGGCTGTGCTTGTGAATGGGGAGCAAGCGAAGCTTCTTGAGGCATAGTGGGATGTGGGTGCAGTGTGGGAGGTCAAGCATGAGTCTTGAGGCTTCGTTCTGGATTGTCTGGAGTCTGTGTAGGAGTTGTTTTGAGATTCTGGTGTATTGAGTGTCTGGCCGTAGTCTAGACTGCTGGTGATGAGTGCATTTGTGACAGTCCGTCTGGTGTTCTGAGGCAACCATTTGAAGATACTTTGCATCATGCATAGAATGTGGAAGCAGGAGGTCCACGCTGCGTTGACTTCAGCCGCCAAGCTGACCTTTTCATTCAGGATGATCCCTAGATTTCTTGCGTGGTTTGTGGGCATGGGTGTTGGTCCCAGCTGCAATGCCCACAGGTGAAATCCCATGGGAGGTCTTGTTGCCAAAGACAAGTACTTCTGTCTTGTCAGACTTGAGCTTCAGGCAGTTGGTTCGCATCCAGTCTGCTACCATGGTCATGCACTTGGTGAAGTTGGTTCTGGAGGTGTTTGTCTTGTCCATCAGGCTGAGGATGAATAGGTGCTATTGGCGTAGAAGAGACGGTAGTGTCTTGTGAACGGATGATGTTGGTGTGCTGTACTGAAAAGAGTGGGGCTAAGGTATAATACCTGGGGGACATCGCATGTCAGTTTCTTGGTCTCTGATGTGAAGGGGGGCAGCCTGACCCTTTGGGGGAACAGGTCAATTTAAGAGCAGAACCATGTATGCCAATCTCGTGCAGTCTTTTGATAAGGGTGTTGTGGGAGACAGACGGAGAGGCTGCTGTTTCTCATTGATCCAGGATGTTTTGAATGTTGTCGGTTGCCATAATGATTATTGTTTCGATGCTTTGGTTTTTTCGGAATCTTGATTGTGTGTTGTCTAGAAGATGGTGAAGGTCGAGGTGGGTTTTGAATTGCTTGTTACTGGCCTTCTCAATCCCTTTGACTAAATAGGGAAGCAGGGAGATGGGTCGGAAGTTGCTCAGTGGATTTGGATTGTCTCTGGGCTTCTTGAGGAGGGTGTTAAATTCTGCAAGTTTCCATTCATCCGTGAAAGTGACAGACGTGATGGAGGTGTAGCTGATGTAGGTCAGGTGGTGCTGATTGGTGATGCTCCCAGGTTGTAGATGTGTTGTGGGCATGGGTCAATTGGGGCTCATGAGTGGATGGTCTGCATGATTACCTCTGTGCCATTTCTGGTGAAGGTTGTTCATTCAGTCAAGTGGCTGTCTTGGTTGATGGTGGGTAGGTTAGAACTGAGGTTGGGTTGGTGTGCGAATTGGCTGTAGATGTTTGCAATTGTGCTGTGGAAGACGTTGGTTTGGTTTTCTCAGAATTGTTGGGAGGCAGCAATGTTGTTGATAGTCACTGTTGTTGACAGTTACTGTCACTTAGGGCAAAGTGAAATGCTTGATGATCGAGAAGATCTGCTTTCAGCTGTTGGAGCTTCTTTTGATGCGGTCCACTAGTGCTTTTTTCTTGGTGTCTCTAATTTGTTGGTGATAGCGTCTGAGCCCTGATTTGCAGGTAGTTCTGTCGGTGGTGTTGTGGCTGGATCTCCATTACCTTTCTAGATGTTTACAGTGTTGTTTGGTGTCTTGGATGTTTTCTGTGTACCAGCTGGCATGCTTGTTTGATCTACTATGCTCATTGTATTTTATGGGTGCAAGGGAGTCTGCACAGTTCTTGATCCAGTTGTTCAAGATGTTGATGTCCTTGTTGAGGTTGTCTGTGGGGCTAGGATGATCAGTGCTGAGGGAGCTGAGCCAGTGTGCCTCTGTGATTTTGTTCCAGCTGCGGCTTGGAGTACTGAATCTGGTAGGGTGTTGAATTGAGGTGTGTTGATTTGGAAGTTGATGATAGAGTAGTCAGCCCATGTAAGCTGCATGTTGGAATCCATTAAATGTTACATTTTAAATTAGCAACTTGTGAATGTTTCTCCAGAGATAATACATCATATGTAAGGAGAGAAAAGGGGAAAAAGCTTAGAACCCCTTGTTGATTTGTTGCTGTCAGGTCATGTTCAGCATCTTTGCTGGCACATGACATACATATGTCAGTTGGCTGTTGCACAATTTAGTCCCATTCCATTGGCAGAGCAGCGAAATCAGCCCCCCTAAGCATTTCCATTGTAATGCATGTCTGATGAGTCTTCTTTGATCCCCATTATGCAAATGAAGCTTTTCCATTTTGGAAGAGTCATCACTCCATTGCAAAACACAGCACATAAACGAAGTTGTGTTGGCACAGCTTGCTGCTCCTTTGTAGCAACCATTCTTTTTACAGCCATGTACCAATCAAATAGGTAGAAATATATTATGTTAGTGATTGGGAAGTGTGAGGATTGAGGATTGGCTGCCGGAATATTGTGTCCGTTTTTTTTATGTAGTGTTCCAGTGAAATTAAAATGGTGCATGGTTCATCTATTATCAGTAGACAAGGGCCAGTAAGTAAGTAGAGAGATTCTGTACGCCAATTGGTAACTCCAGTAAAATAATAGAGGAGTAGACACTCATCAATATCACAGCTGATGTAACTCCTCTTCTCTGGAGCTGTGTACTCGTTTCCATAGTAATTGTGCCATGTACAGCTCGTGTAGTAAGTCAATAACTGTAAGAGTTAGTGGATAAACTGCAACAGCACCACTACAAAACATGGAGCAGCAACAGCTACGTGTCTGCACCGCATGCACTAACTTGTCCAGTAACCAAAATACTTCATGAGCGGTACTTCAGTGATTGCACTGTAAACTGGTACATGGCTTAATGATACAGCCCCTGGTGCGAGCATCGCTACTGGCATTGATGACAACTGCTGGGGAAAAAGAAAGGAGATCTGATGGGCTTGGTGGAAGAACAGATTCTTCTGGGTGGGGTGGAAGCAGTCGGTGGGCACATGCTGACCTCTATGGTGTGCTGTGTGTTAACTGAAGCTCCTGTCACTTCTTTCTTGTGATGGGTGCTTTCTTGGGATAGAAGATCGTTTTGACATTGCCCACTCATTGTCCCATTTTCTGCAAAAGTAACATTACATTTGACATCTGACGTCACAAGTTCTGGAGCCAGCAGCCGAGGGGAAAGGCAGGTCACAGAACATAATTAAAGCTGAAGTTTAAAAAACGAAAAAGAACCTGGCTTTTCCTTCCTCTGCTCTGTTTTTCTAGTTGACCAGTGATCAGCAGAAAGGAAATATTTATGGCAACATCTTTATTTTTTCCACGCTTTAGGTGATTATAGGAAAGACAGATTTTTGGTGCATTTCTTTATGCATTCTGAGCAACACCGTGTTTCAAAATCTAACTTATGCTAAACTGATTCTAATATATTTTTGCAGCAAATATCTAACAGCTTTCTGGTGTGTTTAATTTCACATTAGAGTGTCTCATTATATTCTTCCTGTTGACAAATATTCTCTCACTCACATGACCAAACAGCACTTCAAGGACCGAAGAGATTTGTAGTAGTAAGGGTTCTGTGCGACCATGCATTAATCTGCATAAAGTGCCCTCTTGCCTCCATTAGATATTGCAGGTCATCTCAGGCTGCCCTGACCTGATAAAGGTCATTCCCCTATATGGTCATGTAATTTCTCTGTGACTTATCCTTATAATGTATGGGAGGGTGTACATTATCCCGTATATGCTTCAGACCCTAACGTTCACTCCATGGTTCAGGCTGCATATCTTCATCTGCATTGGTAGAAAAGAGTCACTTAGGGTGAAGAGGACACTTTCAGACACTTAGAAAACATTATTAGCCTCTTCAGGAGAGACCTCAATACAAGCCGCAGCTGCACATGTGGGCATACTTCAGCTCTTTAGTGCACACTGAGGTTGGACTGGTTAAATGTTAAAATCCAGGCGTGACCATGCACTAGAGGTTTTGCGTCAGCATTGCTCCTTTTCTAATGGCAAAGAGCAGTCAAAATATTTGCTCCCATGTGAATGAAAAACAAAAGACTAACATCTCATTCAATGCTCATTTAAGAGAACTTTTCTTTACATTTTTTCGCTATTCTACATAATCCCCTCTAACTCCATTTTACAAGGAGGGAAGCTATTAGATGCAACATGCACACGACCAAAACCAAATGAAACTATTGCTTGGGACCTAAAAACGTCTAAGATCCCTCAGCCATCGCTTGCTATGTGCCTAACATCCCAATTAAATTCTGATATGTCTGAACTGATTGACATCTATTCACTTGGCTATGTCACATGGCCTATGGGGAGATTGTTGTCTTCCCTAAGTTAGCATGAGCACGTTACAGACTGTCTGCTGCTTTGTGCACGTTATTACACGAGATTATTTTGCATAAGCCTCTTTTGATACTTTCACATGAGAACCTATTGCTGTTTTCACGCTTTGCAGTTTCCTGGGATTTAGTCTGAACATTGTGAACAAAGTCGAACAAAAATGCCCCTTGTTATTCTGTTCTGGTCAGGCCCTAGCACCTAGACAAAACATACAGATGCAGCTGTTGTTTTGAAATATATACTTGGGTCTTATTGGAATAAACGGATAGGTAGCACACACTTGGAGAGGGACAGTTCCAGGGAGAAGAGCATGACAGCACCTATGATGTAGATCTACCACCTATACACTGAGGCACAGGGTCTGCAGGTAACATTCAGAGATCTTCTAATATATAATCGTCTTGCTTCTAGACAAGACGAGGGAGGTTATGCTACGCTGTCTTTCATTATGACAGCTTATTTTATGATTTACGGATTAGTTGTTATGCTGACCGTATTTGTGTTACGCATTTTTCTGCTTATCGTCGCACGTATACTGCATACTAGAGCATGTTAGTTCAAATACATATTTTAAACTTGTTTGTGTCTCTGTCAGATCTTATTGTGGACGAGTACAAGAGTGTGAGCGAATGGGAGTGTCTTGCAACCGCGATTCCTGAGAGAGTCAGGAGTGTTGTGTTCTGGGGTGTCTAATCACTTGTTCTGCTGTGAGTAAGTAGGAGGGCAAGTAAGACACTATAGCTAGTCGGTTCCAGGCTCATGGGTAATAAGGTGATAGGATGACTCAGTCCCTATATACTAAGGTCCCATAATCCTACGCATAGTTCTGTGTTTGATCAGAATCCCTGCAACAGCTACAAGTGTGATGCAGCCTATTCAGATGTAAGGCATCTGGAAATAATTTAGACTGCAACGTTTTGCTTTCTTTAGACTATTTCTCACCTTTCATTATGGTGCCTTTCACAATGAGAGTAGCATAGAACAAAGGGTATAGCTTTTGCAGTGAAAGTAAGAGTTCCTGATCCTTGCGCACCACAGCTTAAGCCAGTACATTGTGAAAGAATGTATATCCCTCACATAGCTCATCGAAATCTGCCTGTTGGTGGTAAATGGCTCGAATTGTTCCCAGACACCTCATCTTCTTGAGTGTCCCTACAAATATATAGGGCAGGTGCAGTGCTGTGTCAAATCCCTTGTCTACGGATGGACAATACAAACATCTCTGCGCCTCTGAGGTGATTGGCATCAGGAACAGTTGAGCAAACCTCAAACACTGCTACTGCAGGAAAGTTAGAGGGCACCAGTGGTTCGCCACAAATGCCAATGAGGGCTGACCGTTAACCCAGGCTAACGCTGATAGACCGGATGCAATGGAAGGCTTTACCACTGGTTCCTCCTGGGTGGATCAAGGGTGCTTCAGGTGGTCCTCTTGACTAGTATTAATGAAGGTAAAACGTGCTTCTAAAGCTGCGTTTGGCAGGACACTTTCTGTGCCATCACTTCTGTCATCTTGTAAACTAACACTGCCCCATTAGGCGCTACATAGAGAGAGGGGGTCTACAAGAGTGACAATCCGAGAGATCTCACGCAGAGGCTTCACTGTGCTCTCAGGCATTCGCAGCTTAACAGGGTGTTCACTTTACATTTTAAAATAATCTGTGGTTTTGCGTCCCGGCCAGAACAGGACAGACCCTGCAAATTGACTCTGGAACAATCTCAAAAGGTCCTTCTAAACACTGACAGCATTCGACCTCTCAGTAAGCAATTAGATAGCCAGAATGATGGCTGGGTTCCAGCAGACATAAACAGGTACAGATGCAAACCCCCGCACAGCCGCCGCAGCCTTCCAGCAAGCTGACGTCAGTAAACTCAGTGTTGGTAAATTGGATAATAGTAACAATTATGTATTTACTGAACTTAAGTGGTAGAATTACAATACGAGGTGCTGCAGAAAACGCAAGGTATAATTCTTAAATTTGATTTCTCCCACGTGGGAACCTCACTGTTTCTTTTAAAGGAAACCTTCACACAACAATACTTCGATACATACGTGCATGCACAGGCACACAAGCCCACATGCATTTGTACACATAGGCACACACACATGCATGCACGCATCCACACAGACACACGTGCGCATACACACGCACACACACATGCGCGCGCACACAAACGCGAAGTGAAGGCATAAATAGCACTGATCCTCATCCACCACCCATTATTAATACAGAACACTAGCTCTCAACCCTCTGCAACTTTGAGTAACATAACACTTCGGCCTGTGCATAATGGCAAGACATATCACTATGCGGAAATGTTTCCACACAGCATGTCCTTTTTCCTTTGACTCCTTTTGCACTGGGTTGCAATGGTACACTGAATGCGTCTGCGCTTAAAAGCATCTGCATATCGTGTGCATAAAAATACAGCTCTTTAAATCATCCCTCACTGACTACCACTGAACCTGCCTAACTTCTCCCTTACACACCACTGACTCAACCATTGTTCCCTTATTATATTCTTTACTGTCATGCCCCTAAGTCACTTACATACATAAATGTATCATGTACTGGTAAAATGCTATTCCACACAACATATTTCATGTATACTCAACCATAGCATCAACCTCTCATACTCACAAGATAACTCTTGTTAGACCTGTCATCCTAAGGGTGGTCTTCCCCCCAGACTTTCTGCCTTTTACCTCCTGTTTTTGCTGATTCTTTTTATTGGCCTTAGGACTCTGAGCAGTTTACATCTGCTAAGCAGTGCTAAAGTGCATGAACTTCTCCCCTAAACATGATGAAATTGGTATAGACTTGATTGGCATATTTGATGCACTGGTAAGTCCCTTATGAAGTGGTATACCAAATGATATTAGTGGGCCTGCAGAACTAATTGTCCCCCCCCCCCCCAAAGTAACCTTTCAACCCTGTCTGAGGCCTGCTCCTGCAGTGCCTGTGTGTGCAGTTTACTGGTACTTCAACTTGACATTTGAAATGACTTGCCAATCCTCAAACTCCCCTTTTATTACATATAAGTCACCCTTAAGGTAGGCCCTAAGTAACCCTAAGGGCAGGTTGCTATGTAAGTAAAATGTAGGACATGTACCTTTATGTTTTATATGTCCTGGTAGTGACAGACAGTCTATTTCATGTTTCACTACTGTGATGCCTACTCCTCTCATAGGCTAGCATTGGGAATTCCTTAATACCTTTTCAAGCTGTAATTTGTGATCAGAGAGCAGTATCGTGTTCATGTTTCATATGTTTGGAATGGTAATGATAAATTCCTCCTTACTGGTGAAGTTGGATTCAACATTACTGTTTTAAGAACGCCACTTTTAGAAAGCGGACATTCCCCTCCACGTATTGATCTGTGTGCCTAACAGCCTGTCTCTAATACAAGTCTGAGGTGGGCGACAGCTACACTTTGTACATTCCTCTATACAGCAAAACACAGGAGGGATAGGTGTGTCTGAGTGGCCATCTGCATACATCTGCATTCTGATGTCCTTGCCTGGGCAGGACAGAGGAGAGGAACTAACACTCCACTTGAATAGGCTGTGTCCTATACCCACGCAAAGGACTAATTACCCCCCGAAAGATAGCCTGGCAGACAGGACTGGATTAAAAGGGACCCTTGTGCACTTCAGAGAGCTGATTTGAATGCACCCCCTACATCAAAGGCACTTTTGGGCATAAGTAATGGGTCTCTGATACCCCAAAATCAGACACTTCTGGATCTTGAACTGAACCTCTGCCAGAAGGACTGCTGTGCTGCTTAAAACACTCCTCTTTGGATTGTAGAATTGACAGACCTGTTTTTCTCTTGTGTTGCCCTGCTGCCTGCTGCTCCTTGATGCTGCTGAAGGAGAGCTGGACTCTGCCTTCCTTCCAAGTGATCTCCAAGGGCTTGCTTGCTTGCTTCCAGTTTTCTGAAGTCTCAGGTACAAAAAATACTTTTTGCAATGCTGCTGGTGCTGATGCACTCTGCCATCTGTGAGTCCTACTCTAGCCTGAGGTGTTCTTTCCAGCTCTAGGCCTCAGAAGTGGGTTCTGAATATGGTTTGCTACAAAATAGATGCATCGTCACCACTGTGCCGATCGGAACTGAGGCAATGCCCTTCGAAGCTGATACAGTGCCGATCTGGGGACATCCCTGCATGGTTCAATGGTGACACAGGACCTGACTGCGAGGTTCAATGACGACACTGCGTCAGTCCAATGTCCTAACGGCGAGACTAGACTTCAATGCAACGATCTGACTGCGTGAATCAGAACTGATGCATCGCTCGTCGCCTCTCATCTGTGGCACCTGTCTTCAGCACCAACGCGTCATCTTCACTGCACAGAGAAGATCGACACATCCTGTTACTTGCGACTAGTAAAGGTATTTTGTTCACTGGGGTTTGCGTGGGTTCTGCAGCCGACCTGTGCTTTCACGAGGTTGGCTAGAACTCTGACTTTGAACTAGCCCAGCATGACCTACAGTAGCCTTTTCGAGCTACTTGCATCTAAGTACTTTTACTGCATTTATTCCTTTACAAATTTAATATCTCAACATTTTTGTTGTTTTGTATATAATATGATAATCTATCTTTTATAAACGGGTCTGGAGTCTTTTTGTGGTGTATTCATTGTGATACTGTGCTAAAGCTGACACATTACCACTTTAGATAAGTCTGACTGCTCTGTGCCACGCTACCAGAGGGTGAGTACAGGTTATCTTTTAGTGTGCATCTAGCTTACCCTGATTAGAGAGGTGGTTCCTGCCCGGCCTGATTGCATACCTCAACCAACCAGCAATGCCATTGCTAACAACTATAAATAACTCATCTACTTACAACACCACTCATTTACGCAACCCACCCATAACATAACCTAGTTGATTGCTCACACCATTCAATCACTTACAGTCTTACGACACCACTCACCCTCAGAACCAGTCTCATTCCTCAAAGTGCTACCCACACTACACATTCAGGCACGTTCAACATTGTTCGACCCATCACACCATCACAAACCTTTCCACACGTTTACTTTAGCAGTCACTCGCACAAGCACCCTGTGCTGCTTGAAGGTTGGCTTTGCTCTGTGAGGTCCTAGGCCTGTGAGGTCAGTGGAAGCGGACTTTTAACTGCTGTGGAGCTGTTATTACCTGTGACATCTGCACCACCTGAAGTTTACTAAGCCCAGTGAGAATTGTGCCTATAAGCAAGTTAGATTATTTACCATGGGTTGCTCTGCTGTTAAGGGTGAATGTCTGTTGGTCTGTACGTCTTGAAGTCAATCAGGTCTGAATAAACCTAGTTATAGCATTCTTCTGTTTCTGCATGCCTGCCCATATTTGTTGTCTGAATGTATGTGCCCTTATGTGTGCCAATGCTTGCATATACATTTATTTCCTGCGTGTCTATGTTTACCCATGTGTAGGGGGTTTATTGTGCATCCCACATATCACACAATATTTGACCATTATTATTACAACGTACGCATTCACTTAAAATAGACCAGAAGTATTGGCTTTGCCAATGTTTCCCCATCAGAGGCAATCATTTGGTTTCTATATGATCTAATGTTCATCTGAAGAGCAGCACTCCACTTCCTAATTCTTTCCTTATGATAATCCCTTATTGGCACCATGTACAGCGTCTTCCTTTAGAATTAAGATTTCACTTGTTTGCTCGCCTCTTCCTCGAGCGGTGGGCCTTTTTTTCTGCTGTTACCACCATTTAATAAAAGTGGCTTTCAGCGACTTTCTAATCGAAAGCTTGCTTTTATCTTTCTTCATAAAAGAATTAAAATGGTTTCTTTCAGGTCGCTCTAGCCTCTGGAGAGATAAGGACCCTGCGGTTAACAGGATGAGAGATTTTTGTTTAGAAATTTTTGTTTAGACATTGAAAAATGACCTCCGTAAACTCAAAGCTATCTTATTTGGGGGTTTTAAGCTTGTGGCAGATAAATCAATTGGGCTCTGGGGAGGACAAAAAAAAATCCTTTGCAGTAACTACAGCATGCCAGGGTAACAAGGCAGATTTGTGAAACGCGAGCAGCTGTGTTCAGGGGAGGGCATACTATTTCCAACATATTTCACACAATTCGAATTTACAGATAGCAGTGAGCACTGTAGATATCATTTCGCAGCGCCTAGTATCGCCTCTTCTGCGAGGAGAGCAGGAAATAGGCCTGTTGCAAAACATGCGTGTGTACACTGCATGGCTATCAAAGCATGATCAAAACATACATACTTCCCAAGGGCACTTTTTCGTTTGAAAGGGGAACCACCAAATGTTTTTTTGTCCTTAAAAGTCAGTGTGCGCTTTTAGGTAGCACGGAAATCAATATTCTAATAAACTGTTCTTTTTTGGGGAGGGTTGAAGGGAGATTCAGGAGAGGAAAGGGGGAGGGGGTTCGGTAAATTATTTCATTGTTACCTTGCTAATAACTTGTCTAAAATATGCTCCAAGAAATCACCAGTCGAGTGTTCACACCTGCGCCAAGCCCCGAGGAGCCTGCGAGTCCTCGCAGCATGAATTTGCACTGCATGTTTGCTTGCTGAAGAGGAAGTGTTGCACTTTCTAGTTTCCTACCTGTGTTATGAAGAGTGCAGATTCCGGGTGAAAAGTTATGCAAAAATAAACTAAGGACTTAACAAGACAGCAGATCAGGAGAAGGATGTTTACCCTCTATAGATACTCAGTTCTTTTTGAAGCATCGATAAACGACATTGAACAGATCAATTAATAACTTTCTCGGGCATTATTTGACATAACGACGTTTATGCATTCTTGATATCAAGTGTGCCGAAGTGGTTTTTTTTTTACACATGAGCACATTGCCGTGCATGCTGTTATGTCTCAAAAGGTAATTCCTCTAATTGAAAGGCCTGTGAATGACTGCACAGGGAAAGTTAAAGGCACGTTAACTGGACTGGGGTCTGTGATTTAGTAATCAGAAGTGCAGAGTCGAAGCACTGAGAGATGATGGCCGTGGTGGGCGAGAGACCTTGCAATTGGTAAATATTAATGTGGGAATGCAAATTGATGGCAGAAAAGAGTTTGTTGTATGTGAAATGACATATTTTCATGATTTCATATTTTTAGTCATAGTAGGCAAATCATTTTCTTATATTTTTAATTGCTATTACTGTTACAGCTGTCGGTTAAATTAAATTTGCAGTGGATTTGGGGATACATTTTTAAGTATTTCATTCGACAAATCCCTACCTGCTTTTGGTGGTACTAGGTGATCCTTTGCCCTCGTTTACACCAATTATGCAGGGAGACAGATTACAGAACCGTTGTGGAAAGACCTGGCATGCTCTATTTACCACAGGAGGAATCGTGTGATCATTTTAATATATATCATTGTGAAAAGCATACATGTTTAACATGCATGCAGGGAAGCTAATTTGGCTTCTAGGTGGTTTTCTAGTAGGAAAACGGGATGTGTTTCAAAAAGAAAAATGAAAGTTTCTGCTTCGCTGTCTGCTTTTAAAAAACGTTTCGCTACCATTCACAAAGGGGGAAGTGGTCCCCTGGCAATCCCTTCCTGTTAGCGACTGGCTTACAACCTACTTGAATTAGGTGGTAAACTGCAATTGTTTTGCAACCACATTTTGGTCGCAAAACAATTGCACATGCCACTGTGACTTGCAATTAGGGAGGGATGCCCTTGGCACGCCTCATCCTAATAGCCACTCACAAACCCTATTTTGTGACTCGGTAACAGGTTACCGACTCGCGAAATAGTATTGGTACATGACAAACGGCAGTCGCCAATGGCCCGATTCTCTGTTAGCAGCTGCTAAAAATGGTCGTACATGTCCCCCTTAGCTCTCTAAAAAATACAGACATTCAATATCTGCTCTCCTGAATAAAATACGAACAAAAATAAATTACATTTTTAAACAAGATGTTGACCATTTTCATTATTGTGAAAACATGGAAAATGGCATGTTTGAAGAAAACTTTGCCTCTTTGCTGTGAGTGTTTTATAATATGTTACACGTGATGCTAAACAAAATGTATTAACAGTACGAAGGAATAATTTATGTCAATAACATAATTCACATTCAATTTATGGTCTACATGTAGTAATATATCTCATAAAAACCACAATTGTTCTCTAATCCTTTTGCTCATCTTTCTCTCATTTGCTGGTGCATTTTATGATTGAGGTATAGACAAGGGAATCCATTAAATCATGACCATTTGAGGTACAACTACTGTGGCTTCTCAGTGTACTTGATGGTATTCGTCTTTCTGTTATAGACACACATAATGCCATAGAGTATAAGACAGACACGGTGGCTTTGGGGTCGATACTGCACACGGCACAGCAGTCAAGATGGCTTTCCACTGAAATTGAGGGGGCAAGCATGGAACCATTCATCGAAAGTTGGTTTAGCTAGGCGGTCACAGCCTGTGGCCTATCCTCATTTTTTTAATGGAAAGAGTTCATAGAATACTTGCAAGTCCACATATTCCTGGGGCTTCTGTGACCCGTAACCACACGTCATCTTATTATCATGACCAGCTGTTGCAGAGGGCATGACAAAACAGCCTGGATCTAGAGCGTAACAACAAAGTGTGTTTTTGTGAAAGAAATTGAACACTGTGCAAGCTCAGCACTCTCATTCCAGAAGTAAAGCGCATGCTCGCAGAATAGTGAACATAGAATATACACTCCATTCGTCAGCTAAACTTAAGATCATGGCAGATGAGGTAACACACTTTTCATGGAACCAACAGATGCATGAGATCGGGCAGAAAAACAAGGAACTGCAGCTCGGATAACTTTTGGACGAATCATGAGAGAAAGAGAGAGAGAGGAGGCATACACAGTGTCTCAGGCCAATCCACCAGCAAAGAATGGAGGAACGAGCAAGGCAGTGGTGGTGGTCATGATATGGCAGGTTGGAAACCCGCCTGGGCCTCCGTTGAACTCTGATGCAACACAGTCTGGGACACTATCTGAAGGAGAAGGCACCAGATCTGAATCATTACCTGTGCCAGTAGTTACACCAATGACAGCAGACCACATTATTTGATGGCATAGGTCCTGTACAGGTAGAGTTGATTCTATGAGTGTCATAATTAGTGTAATCAGCTTGAAATTCACACTTGCTATGTCTGCTGAGTTCAGTATTGGCCTTAACACTGTAAACGGAAACCTATCTACTGTGGAAAGACGAATCTTTATGGTGATATCAAACGCAACGTTTGTAAGAGTTGTCTGGTTGAAGAAATCGAAGATGCAAGAGTAGGGGTGGACGCTCCTAGGTAGCGCGGTCAAGTCCAACCCTCTCAACGAATACTTCTCACCCACAAAATGGACTTAAGCAGCATTATCATAAAGTCTAGATAATAGTTTTCATGTTTGTTGAGGCAGGACACGTTTTAGCTTGGGGCTGGGAGAGTTTGCAACTGTGGAGTTCATTAGTGGCTGATCCAAAAATATGAACTCTTTACTCTGCACACTCACGCAGGGAATCTTGTAGAGGACTGGGGATCATCAGTAGGAGATGCAAAAATCTGAATAGTTTACTAGACACACTCACACAGGGAATCTCACTCAGGGTTAAACAAGATGGAAATGGTATGAAATGATATTGTGAGGGGGGTGTAATCAGAGGTGAGAAGCGATAACATTGTAGATGATCCGCTTAACACAGTCTTCATTCTTCTTCAAGAATGTTAGATGGATAAGTAACTAAATTAAACTTCACAATTTATACTCAAACTTAAACAGGCACTCTGTGGAGACATAGTTTTACTTCAATAAATGCATCTCTTGTAGAATGAGGGGAATGAGCTGACAATAAAGGGGACAGTATATTGATCCTAGGTATTCATCATACACAAGAGAGGAACTGATATGGATGATACAGGGGGAGGAGGTGTTCTGTATTCAAAGTGAGTGTGCACGCTGAATGTAGACTCCAGAATATCAATGGGACCCAATATTGACTTCCAAATATAGAAAATAAAACATCGACTGGTAAGTAAGTCTAGTTTTTCTCTATCTGAATTCAAATAGATGTACCTTAGAAATATATATATATATGTTCATGGTACACAGATGTGGATTTAGGAATAGTAAATCTATACTTCACTATATGCGCTTTCCTTTTGATATTCTAACCTCGATATTCTCATACCACGATATTGTGGGGATCGATACTCAGTAGCCAAACCTTCCATGTGCAAATAATGCACAGAGCTGAAGTGCAGATATGCAACAAATTAAGGATGCCTAGATAGGAAGTTTCTGTTAACTATATGTATATATGCCCCAAATACTGTGGCGTCAGATTTCCTATGCTACTTATATAGTCATGCCACAAGCCAGTTACTTGTGGGCGATACTTCAAATGAGCACCAGACCAAGATGTGAATAAATTGTTTTCGCCCTTTCCCAGAACCATGATTAAGTTAATGGTTGATGTTTTTAATGCTTGCGCACGTATTAGACGCCTTACGAATACTGACTGGGAGGTACGCCTTTTATTTACATGATTTACTTTCTAGGATACATTTCTTCCTCTATACTGCATATATTTGTGACAATCTGAATGAACTTTATTATTTGGGGAAGGCTATCTCCCATCATTGCCATTATTATTTCGATTTACATGAGTAGATGTATAACACACATCCCTCTTGGTGACTGCAAACTGGCTCGCTTAGCTATGGGGCACTTAGAAGGAAATTAAAGTTGATTCAGAACTACTTCCTAGAAAATATAGGAGCCACAGGGAATACACCAGAGGAAAGGGGTGCATTCAAGGTCGTGAAATCTGGGGCATGTTTGGAATCAATCGTTGGTGCTGGGACCGTACATATTAGGATTTAAACTAAACTGGAGGGGACTATTCCTTAGTAGGGGTGTAAGGATGCACAAATGTGGAACTATCGCTTATACATGCAGAATACTCAGGGACATTGGAATGGCTGAAGTTGGTTTTTTTTCATAACAAATTGTATTGGGTTTTGGCAATATATCAAGGCCAGCACGGCCCACAAACATATAAAAGAAATTGTTGGGTGAATACCATTGATACAAGAAATTTCACAGTCAACCCCCGACCCCCCGAACCCAACATTCCCCCATCAAAACCCCCATTCAAATACATCCTTGGATCCAATCTCTTTCCTTCATGCCGTGGCCCTATAAGTCCGTATTTCAGTCTCCAGCTGAGTCTCAACAGTGTGTTCTGGGGCCAAAACTATGCCTCCATAATCAGCCCAGCACTGCCATATTTTCAGGTGTTTTTGTGGGCATTCCTTAGCTTGAAACTCTGCAACCTCCAGACCCATATAGTGGTCCATCCCTCTCTTCCGTGTCACTACTAATGGTGGCGTATCCACTTTCCACAATATGGCTATGTCTCTTTTGGCCAGCGGAATGGCTTAAATTGTTTGGCTATCATCAACTGATATCTAGACAGCATGGCCAGTGTAATAGAGGCTGGGCACCTCTTAGCACCGTTGGTGTGGACTGAGACACACACTTTTTGATAGAAGCAATACAGGCCACGGATGAATCAGTGGTATACTCGCAATTGGATGATACATTATTTAGTTACAGTACCCCAATGATTACATCAGTGAATGGAAAGACACGAACAGCTTTGGAAAGTTTTGTTCAATGGGTAGACTTGCGTAAGTTAACCACAAAACAGACAGAAGAGTTACTCGCTTCATGTTTATTGTTTGCATTTGGTACAGCAATTAAGATTACGGACAGTGGCAAGC
Organism: Triturus cristatus; assembly: GCF_964204655.1. Classification (NCBI taxonomy): domain Eukaryota; kingdom Metazoa; phylum Chordata; class Amphibia; order Caudata; family Salamandridae; genus Triturus; species Triturus cristatus. Next base: position 631,838,222 of record NC_140589.1, on the reverse strand, counting down.
CTCCAATTATCGATGGACTGCTGGTAGAATTTTATGCTGCTGTCTGAGAACAATTGTTGGAACTTCTGTTGGAAATGTATCAGGCAGTAGCAGAAGATGGACAGCTGCTTGTACCAACTAGGGAGGTGATAGTGGTGGCATTACCTAATCCTGGAGGGGATGTGCTAAACATAACAGCACGTTGACCCATGACCCTCACCTAGGCATAACAAAGTCTGCAAGATATCGGACAAAGTCTTGATGGAAGAAGTGTTCTAGTCTTGCCTGATCTGGTGCATTTGGATCAGTCCAGATTTGTCCCTGGAAGAAGCACTCCCACAAATATACAAGCTCAGTTTGAAGTCTTGGCCAAGTCATTGGATGGTTCCTCTGACTCCAATCATGGCCTCTATGGACATCGACAAATCTATTGACGCCCTGAGCTGGGGCTACCTGTTTACAGTTCTAGAGGAAATGTAATTCTGGGCATGCCAATTAGATGGTTCAGGCTCCAATGTTCAAAACCCAAAGCCTGCATTAGAAGTGTATAAGTACTGATCGGTACAAAGAGGAACTCCCCATGGATGCCCATCACCCCTCTACTTCCTAGTCTTATATGTCACCTTTAGAATATACCTGCGAGATCGCCAAAGTCATTATTCAGGACCCAAAACAAACTCTTAATAGACTTCAACGGGGCTGGAGGGTAGTGCAAAGTAGCAGTCAGAAAACTCCACTTCCCACTTACAAAGGGTGCACTAGGATCACCGAACCTGGAGCTTATGTTTTTTATTGCGTGGGGCAAGGACGGCGAAATCCCAGTATTAGATATGACCCTTGGTGGCACAGATAATGCAGAGAAAGTGCAGAGAATTGCAGACCAACATAAATATCATCTCACATAATATTGTGTACTAAATATAGTTTTAAAAACATCGTTTATTATGAATTCCAATAGGGCGTTATTTTTGTAAACAATATTTAGGTCACAATATATATGTTAGACTAGCTTCATGCCCATCAAGAAGAGCACATGAAACTCTATTAATCTAAACCCAGCAATTTAGCTACAAAGCAAAGCAAGAGACAAAACTCATGAAACAACCTACGGCGTGAGTCTTATAAAACACGGTAAGAAAAGAGGGATATTCACAGACTAATATATAAATAAAAATATCAAGGCGATGGGCATGAGCAAATACCCAATCAAAAACATATTTCCTGATAAATTAAAAAAGATTGTAGTACGAAAATAGTCACTATTCTAAATAAACTACATAAGTAGGCCAAAGATGTGAAAACCACAGAAATCATAATCTATCACCATGAACTTTTGAATAAGCCTTGAAAATAAAAAAAAGTGATCACACCAGCACACCCTTGCAATGCCACTTAATGCAGACACTGAAAGGTAGAGATAAAATGATGTGTTAGCTTGGAGGAGTGAGCAAGTCTCCCTTAGATAGGCAGGGCTTAGCACAACACTCAAATCAGTCCGACTTCCAATGCGTCACCATTTTTGCCAAAGTAACAGGCAACCCAGTAAATTTGCAGCACCCACCAGCTATACCAAATTGACCTTGCCCTCTGTCTGTCAGTTTTCAAATTCAGAAATTTCCGTGCTAGGCTTTTGAAACTGAATCACACATCTGTATATTTTTACTCAGAGATTGAGGTCCTGGGATGTTCCTGCCACTTCCCTACAGATTCTGAAAGCCCAACAAGGGACAGAGAATAGGCTCATCTAAAGAGGCGTTTTCATTGTCTGAAGTGCAGACCTTTAGTAGGATCTTCATGAGGTAAATTACTTTTATTACATCAAGAGATAAATCAGAGAAGTAGCAGAAAAAAATTGAAAACTTTAACTAAGACATGACAACTTGTGTACATGCAATTATCATTTGACCGTACAGATGATAGACCTCATGGAAATACCTATAGGATCTTGTTCAGCGTGACACAACTTATTTTTCAACATCCTTTCCGAATTTTCCGCCTTCTGTGAAATATGACATAAGTTCTTTACAATGAGGAATATTCAGGAATTTACAAACTGATGCCAGCTAACAGTTCAGAATCTCCCGTGATTGAGCCCAATGATACTCACCAAGCAAATGACAGTACCACACTGTGATCAATGGCAGGGTAAATCAACGCAGTAAAAGTAGTTAGCAGGCCTCCTTTTACCTTAACCAATACAAACGTTCTTCCTCTGGACCTATTGTTAAAATCCAAACTTTTTCTATGTGGAATACATCTGATATTTTAATCTCATAAATATTTAATAACATACACATACAAAAACTGTCTGCAATCAAAATACAAAAAAAATACTTTTTGTACAGTTGTTTTCTGTTATTTTTGGACCAAATCTATGTGATAATGTATCTTGTACAATGTATGATAAACTATTTTAACAAATGTCACTATTATTTTATGTGTTTTTTAATAAAACATTTATGAGATTCCAAATATTCTGGTTGGAACATAATTGGTTATTTTTTTTACATAAAAGTTATGTCTGCTATTTTTGGGTTGATAATTAAGCATCCACATAACAAAAGTTCGTATTTTAACAAAAAAGTCCAGGGGAAAAACATTTGCATTGGTTTGGCTTAACCCTATCCCCTTTGCCTTTATAAAAAGGAGTAGTTAAAGAAACAAGGAGACCCTAGGAGTCAGACGGGACCGAGGGAAGGTACATTTTTGTAAGGAACAGTGGTCCCATTCAAGCAGAATAAATTGACATACCGCAATTAGTACAATGAAAAATTGGGTTTTATGTTTAAGAAAAATGCAAAGAATAATAGTAAATTACAATAAAATAGTAAGGAAAAAGTTGAACAGTGAGTGAGTTGGTGGCAGGATAAAGGGAAATCAGCCGATTTCCGGTACCCAGGCAAGTGATTAAAGGGTGACTTTTTGGTGCACGAAGGTAAGTATTAACAAAAAGTCAGTAAAGCATTTCATACTCCAACATTACAGATAATAATACAACGGAGTTTAGAAATGGTTGTCGACGACGTTTCGATCCCTGTGCGAATAATGGGATCTCTTCAGGACAGGAGGATTTCAAGATTACCTGGGGGTTGCCTAGTAGGGAGGGGAGAGAATGAATTACAGTTGCAGAATTTAAGAGAGAGAAAAGGTTAAAATTAACAATAAAAAGGCGCGGGGGAGGGTGAGTTGGGTAGAAGGAGGAGAGTGAGAAAGTTGCGAATAGTGAATCCTAAGATAAGAAGTAAAATGAGGAAGGAAGGAAGAGGGGTGTATCCCTATAGTGGTCAAGGGACCAGTGAATGGGAAGGGGAAGTGACACGGAGAGAAGAAAGTGAAAACTTACGTAATCAAAAATGAGGGGGATCCAATAGCTGCCACGCAAGGTGGAGAGGTAGGCTCGTCAGCCTTACCCACGCTGCACTCCGGGTTCCCTGCGCCCTACCTGGTAAGCCATCGTAGTACCCCCGCCTCATTCAATTAGCTCCACACTTCCGTTCTGCTATTCATTCATCCTCCGCTTCCCCGCAGATCTGTCATGACTATTTCCCGCCTTCTCTGGACTAATTATCCTTAACCAGGTCAGGCCTTGACGCCGCTTACTCTGCTTTGACTGGGCACAATTTCACCCCATACCTCTCCACCTTGCGTGGCAGCTATTGGATCCCCCTCATTTTTGATTACGTAAGTTTTCACTATCTTCTCTCCGTGTCACTTCCCCTTCCCATTCACTGGTCCCTTGACCACTATAGGGATACACCCCTCTTCCTTCCTTCCTCATTTTACTTCTTATTTTAGGATTCACTATTCGCAATTTTCTCACTCTCCTCCTTCTACCCAACTCACCCTCCCCCACGCCTTTTTATTGCTAATTTTAACCTTTTCTCCCTCTTAAATTCTGCAACTGTAATTCCTTCTCTCCCCTCCCTACTAGGCAACCCCCAGGTAATCTTGAAATCCTCCTGTCCTGAAGAGATCCCATTATTCGCACAGGGATCGAAACGTCGTCGACAACCATTTCTTAACTCCGTTGTATTATTATCTGTAATGTTGGAGTATGAAAAGCTTTACTGACTTTTTGTTAATACTTACCTTCGTGCACCAAAAAGTCACCCTTTAATCACTTGCCTGGGTACCGGAAATCGGCTGATTTCCCTTTACCCTGCCACCAACTCACTCACTGTTCAACTTTTTCCTTACTATTTTATTGTAATTTACTATTATTCTTTGCATTTTTCTTAAACATAAAACCCAATTTTTCATTGTACTAATTGCAGTATGTCAATTTATTCTGCTTGAATGGGACCACTGTTCCTTACAAAAATTTATAAAAAGGAGTTACACTTTAAGGGGCTTATTACAATGACAGTCGGACCCGACTTACGCGGTCCTGCCGGAGGTGGTCGGACCTTCGAAGGTCTCTGCGGAAACGGTTGGATTAAGATGCATGCATCGTGTACTCCAACCGACTGTTGAAAGACCACTGACTGTAACAGCTTTTCGTAGTTGGAGACAAACTGCATCTATAGAGCTGTACAAGGATCTCCAACCGCCATCTGGATTATGATGTGGGCTTCCAATGACCCATCTGCGGTGGTCCGGCCAGCTGCCTTGAGTCCTCGGAAACGAAGGATTTGGGGCGCATACCCCAATCTGCTTCCCTCCGGCAGTCTCTACCGTGGATCCTTACCTTTAGGTCTCCCCTACAACTCGGAAGCTGAACCCTGATGGCAATGATCCTGTGGTTGCTGGAATCAAGGTAAGTCCTTCTGTGTTATGTTTTCCCATTGACTGGAGTGTGAACATTCTGCCTCACTCCAGCAATGTGGTAAGGGGTGCAAAAGGCTTATCCCCGCATATAATATGCATGTCTGTACATATCACATGTTTTCTGTGAGTCTGGTACATATTTACAGCAACATATTCAGGGATATGTGCTCTTCTGTAGCTGTAACTGCCGCTGTAGCAGCGGTTTCATCACAAAATGGCGGGGAGAAGTTTCCCTGCCTCTGCGGTCACATAGGGCTTGCGAAGACGGTGGTGGGATGGTCAGTCTGACCGGCATCATAATCAGGCCCTAAATTGTTGATGTCTCCCTTCATCTTAAGCCAGTGGCAAATCCATATTTTTTGTCAATTTAAAAGTGACAGAAAGTGCCACAAGCTTGTTCATCTTCTTTGTGTAGCTGTAGTTTGTGATGCAGTGCATGTGGGTGTTCTGCTCGATTTTCCCGGCCTTCTTGTGAGGAAAGGTGATTGAATCTGACTTCAGTCTCTTACTATTCAAGCCTAAGGGTTAGAGTAGTGAATGGAGCCTATTTACTAGGCACTTCGACATGATTCTGTGCTCTTCCCCATAGATCAGGGCTTGCACACATAGCCTAGGGGATAGATTCGTTAGTATTAGGGATAACCTGTCCTGTAGTGAGGGTATTTCATGGAGCTGTGCTGAATTCAGGCCTGGTAGGCCTCAAACGGGAGAGACTCCATCTTTCTTTCTGCTCCGGCAGCTTGGGATGCTTCTAGGTCAAAAGTAATGTTTTAGTTATGAGGTGTTATTCGCTTGGAGAGAACCGGTTCAGGCCGGCCCTTATCGAAGGATTGTATTTTTTCTTCATGCCGAAGACACTACATCAGGCCGGCCGGCTGGGAACGTGTCCTTGGTACGGGGAGGTACAAGAATTTGGTGGGCGGCAGGTTACGGGCCGGAATTTTCCATGAGGAAATGCACCTCTATATTAGTGAAAGTCTGAGGCAGTTACATGTTCAGTCCGTAGGCGGCATCTAGCCGTTAGCAGTAAAGCTACTACTTATTCCAGGGAAGACAGACGCCATCTTGAAGGCGGAGAAGAACCGAGAGACAGATGCTTTCCTAACAGAATAGCCAGAGAGGAGAGAGTAGCCGATAAGGAAGAGGTCCCAGTGACTCGGAGAAGGGTGATTCCAGGCGAGCCGAGGCACAGGCGAGAAGGGAGCCTAGATGACCACTGAGTGCAGGCTACATACTACTAAGGTGATGTCGACCCTTTCTTATTAGAGTGTACAACTTAATCTTTCACTTTTCTTTGCAGGTTATGTGTTATATCGTAATGTTATGTGATTGTGTATGTAATGAGTAATAAAGTATCCAGTTTGTAGTGAACCAACATGTGATGCGTGTTCTTGTATAAGAGGGTAGCCTATTCTTCTAGTCAGCTGCGGCTACATGAACAGATGTTAACCCTGATCAGGTAAGTGGTAACTGAATAAAGGAAAGAGGAGCCCCTCGAACCTGAGAACAGGCTATGCCCGAACTGGCAATCCTTGTGTGATCTGATGAATAGTGAGACTGATTCCCTTTTTGTATGTTGTGGTGATCATAGGATGAACTGTCGTATGAGACTGCCGTCTAGGTAGAGAGGTCTGGATTCGTAGGGGATCGCGAGGCCGCCGATTGTGCTGATACTGTCGTATGGGCAGAGAGGTCTGGGTTCGTATGGGACCGCGAGGCCGCCACTTGTGATACTGTCGTATGGGCAGAGAGGTCTGGATTCGTAGGGGATCGCGAGGCCGCCGATTGTGCTGAGACTGCCGTCTGGGTAGAGAGGTCTGGGTTCGTATGGGACCGCGAGGCCGCCACTTGTGATACTGTCGTATGGGCAGAGAGGTCTGGATTCGTAGGGGATCGCGAGGCCACCGATTGTGCTGAGACTGCCGTCTGGGTAGAGAGGTCTGGGCACGTGTGGGACAAAAAGGAGTTGCATCTTTGCATGAGCAGGTGGCACGGGCGCCATCAACTGAAACTGAGAGTGAATGTTCCGTACCTTTAGTACAGGAATCTCCTGTTAAGTGGGGTAAACCTTTTGATGATTTGTCCGCAGAGGACAGAAACCATGTCTGGTTTACGGATGGTTCAGCAAGGTTCATAGGGACGAAACGGCATTGGAAGGCAGTGTCCTATAATCCGATCACACAAAAATTGCTGAGTACAACTGGTGAGGGTAAGAGCAGTCAATTTGCTGAACTCTATGCTGTTTATCAAGTTCTGAAACAAGAGTTACCTGGCACATGTCATATTTTTACCGATTTTTGGTCTACTGCCAATGGACTGGCAGTTTGGTTACCGACTTGGCATTCCCATAGTTGGAAAATCCATTCCAAAGAATTGTGGGGAAAAGAATTATGGCAGGAGATTTGGGAAAGGCTCCCACAGAGTACTGTTACAATCTTCCATGTGGATGCTCATACCCCGATAGACTCTCTTGACAAATTCTTTCATAACATTGCAGATGAGAAATCTAAAATTGCTGAGGCAGTGGTGGACACGCAAGATTCTGATATTGCGGGATTGGCGAAATGGGCCCACCAGAAAGCAGGACACTTTGGAGAGAAAGCCACTAGCAGGTGGGCTGCTGATCGAGGAATTTATATTCCCCTAGATTTAATTAAAAATGTTATTCTACATTGTCCCATTTGTCAGCATATCAGGCAGCGCAAAGTGCCCCAAATTGTTAAAGGTCATTTACATCGCGGGAAATTGCCCGCTCAAATTTGGCAGATTGATTACATTGGTCCACTTCCTATGAGTAGGAATTGTCAATATGTTTGCACCATTGTTGATACATACAGTGGCCTGTTGGTGGCCCTTCCCTGTAAGCAAGCTACCCAATTGAATACTATTAAAACCTTGGAATTGATTATGATGTATTATGGTGTGCCATTCCAAATTCAATCTGATAATGCATCCCATTTTCGTGGAAGATTGGTACAGGAATTCTGTGTGGAAAACAATATTGAATGGGTGTTTCATATACCATATTATCCACAGGCCTCGGGTCTTGTGGAGAGGTTGAATGGCCTGCTGAAAGACCAATTGCGCAAATTAACAGATGACAAGTATAAGAATTGGCGAGATTTTTTGCCTCAAGCGCTATTGATTTTGAATAACCGTCCTTTTCTAAATGCTGAATCCCCACTTCTGCGTTTGTTTCCTCCGAATGTTGATGCTAAGCCCAATGAGATCAGAGAGACTGTGATGTACTGGGAGATTACTCCCGGAGCTTTGGCTCCATGCAGAGCGACCCCAGGGTCGGCAGGTTTAGACTTGCATGCCATGGATGACACCATTATAAAAAGTAAAGATCGAGTCATCATTGAAACAGGTGTTGGTGTTCAGATACCACCTGGAAATTTCGGATTAATTGCCCCTAGATCGGGGCTGGCTGTAAAAGGCATTCAGGTGCTTGGAGGAATCATTGATAGTGATTATCAGGGAGAGATTAAGGTGCTCCTGCTGAATGGCAGTGAGGTTGACTTACTGATACATAAAACTGACCGAGTGGCTCAATTGCTAATAATGCCTGTCTTCAGTGGTGCGATGACAAAAGGCACTGCCCCAACGTTGCTAACTGTACGAGGCCAGAAAGGTTTTGGCTCCACTGATAATCCTGGGGCCAGAGTTTGGGTGCAGTCGCCTAAGAATCCCCCTGAACAAGCAGAGGTCATTGCAACCGGTCAAGACAATACCATTTTAGTTATGAGACCAGGGAAAGATAGCTGGGAAGCAGTCCCGGCTGACAAATGTTACTTACGAGAATGAATAATGCCTGTATTTGATTCTCTTTCAGATCATTCTTTGGACTGTTGCTGCAGGATGTGTCGGCGTTGGACTGTTTTTGGGCTGGTACGACGAGAGAGGAGGGATCCCATCAACCCGGGATGAGTTGAGAACCCGAGTGTCGCGTTCCTTCGCTGCGTGGGATTCGTCGTCGAACTTTTGGACTTCACTGGCGAAACGGGTGACTAATGCCCCTCATTTCTGCTTGACACCGATGAGATCAGTGAATGACATTTTGGCAACTTGTTTGGTTGCTGTCCCTGCTTCGTTGGAGACTTTGACTCATATTTTCAATATATCAACTGCTCGCCCCAATGTTCTTCTGGGCGATTTCGCTACCCATGAGTATTGCCCCTTGTCTACTGAACTGTCAGACCCGATACCCCCCATCCAGTCCCAAATAGTTAAAATTGAAAGGTGCAGAATAACATGACTTGCAAGAGTTTGGTAGTTGCCCCCAGTCATTCACGATGTTACTACCTGCCGGATGGCTTTTCTCATGTGGTAATACTTCCTGGCCATATGTCCCCGCAAATATTTCTGGAGGCCCTTGTGCCATTACTAGACTGAGTTTATTGATGTTTTCATCACATCCGAATGCCAACTCTCGTGTGATTCGAGATACAGTGAGGTTACAGGAGGATTGTGACTCATCTTTGCATTTATATTCTAAGTCTGAATACCTTAGCCTGGCTATTTCAATTATTGGTGTTCCTGCTTTGGCAGTTTATAATGCCAAATCTATTGAAAAAATGGCCTGCTGGATGGTGAAATCCATTAATCATACTTCTACAGTCCTGTCTGACATGCTATTAGACGCCCAGGGTGAATTATTATCTTTTGCTTAAACATGGACACGATTGTTCTGATTTTGAGGGTCTTTGTTGTTTTAACTTGTCTGATCATACACAATCCATTCGAGTTCACATTAATCAGCTACATGACTTGACAGAAGAAGTTAGAAAACACATTGACCAGGGCTGGTTTGACTGGCTCTTTAATTGGTTACCTGATTTGTATATGTTACGTCAAATATTAGGTGGTATTCTGATTACTATCGCCATTTTGATTTCCATCTGTTGCTTTATTCAGTGTATTCCTTCACAACTTCAATTCTGTACACCTGGTACTAGACATAGATCAGTTAGTTTTGTTTCATATTATTCTTCCACAGATGTTAGTTCTGTTTAATGAATGTATAATAGACTGAAGTCAAGGGTGAAATGTTCTGCTCGATTTTCCCGGCCTTCTTGTGAGGAAAGGTGATTGAATGTGACTTCAGTCTCTTACCATTCAAGCCTAAGGGTTAGAGTAGTGAATGGAGCCTATTTACTAGGCACTTCGACATGATTCTGTGCTCTTCCCCATAGATCAGGGCTTGCACACATAGCCTAGGGGATAGATTCGTTAGTATTAGGGATAACCTGTCCTGTAGTGAGGGTATTTCATGGAGCTGTGCTGAATTCAGGCCTGGTAGGCCTCAAACGGGAGAGACTCCAACTTTCTTTCTGCTCCGGCAGCTTGGGATGCTTCTAGGTCAAAAGTAATGTTTTAGTTATGAGGTGTTATTCGCTTGGAGAGAACCGGTTCAGGCCGGCCCTTATCGAAGGATTGTATTTTTTCTTCATGCCGAAGACACTACATCAGGCCGGCCGGCTGGGAACGTGTCCTTGGTACGGGGAGGTACAAGAATTTGGTGGGCGGCAGGTTACGGGCCGGAATTTTCCATGAGGAAATGCACCTCTATATTAGTGAAAGTCTGAGGCAGTTACATGTTCAGTCCGTAGGCGGCATCTAGCCGTTAGCAGTAAAGCTACTACTTATTCCAGGGAAGACAGACGCCATCTTGAAGGCGGAGAAGAACCGAGAGACAGATGCTTTCCTAACAGAATAGCCAGAGAGGAGAGAGTAGCCGATAAGGAAGAGGTCCCAGTGACTCGGAGAAGGGTGATTCCAGGCGAGCCGAGGCACAGACGAGAAGGGAGCCTAGATGACCACTGAGTGCAGGCTACATACTACTAAGGTGATGTCGACCCTTTCTTATTAGAGTGTACAACTTAATCTTTCACTTTTCTTTGCAGGTTATGTGTTATATCGTAATGTTATGTGATTGTGTATGTAATGAGTAATAAAGTATCCAGTTTGTAGTGAACCAACATGTGATGCGTGTTCTTGTATAAGAGGGTAGCCTATTCTTCTAGTCAGCTGCGGCTACATGAACAGATGTTAACCCTGATCAGGTAAGTGGTAACTGAATAAAGGAAAGAGGAGCCCCTCGAACCTGAGAACAGGCTATGCCCGAACTGGCAATCCTTGTGTGATCTGATGAATAGTGAGACTGATTCCCTTTTTGTATGTTGTGGTGATCATAGGATGAACTGTCGTATGAGACTGCCGTCTAGGTAGAGAGGTCTGGATTCGTAGGGGATCGCGAGGCCGCCGATTGTGCTGATACTGTCGTATGGGCAGAGAGGTCTGGGTTCGTATGGGACCGCGAGGCCGCCACTTGTGATACTGTCGTATGGGCAGAGAGGTCTGGATTCGTAGGGGATCGCGAGGCCGCCGATTGTGCTGAGACTGCCGTCTGGGTAGAGAGGTCTGGGTTCGTATGGGACCGCGAGGCCGCCACTTGTGATACTGTCGTATGGGCAGAGAGGTCTGGATTCGTAGGGGATCGCGAGGCCGCCGATTGTGCTGAGACTGCCGTCTGGGTAGAGAGGTCTGGGTTCGTATGGGACCGCGAGGCCGCCACTTGTGATACTGTCGTATGGGCAGAGAGGTCTGGATCCGTATGGGATCGCGAGGCCGCTGATTGTGCTGAGACTGCCGTCTGGGTAGAGAGGTCTGGGTTCGTATGGGACCGCGAGGCCGCCACTTGTGATACTGTTGTATGGGCAGAGAGTTCTGGATCCGTATGGGATCGCGAGGCCGCCGATTGTGCTGAGACTGCCGTCTGAGTAGAGAGGTCTGGGTTCGTATGGGACCGCGAGGCCGCCACTTGTGATACTGTCGTATGGGCAGAAAGGTCTGGATCAGTATGGGATCGCGAGGCCGCCGATTGTGAGGTCTTGGTATGCATAGTAGGAATCCCCTGTCCTTAGGTGATAGATATATGTGGTTGCAGGATTGTAAATAGGTTCTAGGGAGGGGGTAACGTTCTGGCTGGGTTAGTGAGGCTCTGATGAGCGGGTTCTATCTGATCCGAAAACCCAAGCAGAACAGTGGGTCAATAGCATGCATGCATTCTCCCACCAGTTTATCCACTGAAGTTGTGTCAGGGAAACATTTCTGGGTAAATGTCAGAGAGAAAAACATCAAAATAGTCACACAGGGCACCAACCTCTCACAGTATCCTTCTCACTGGAGTTTAGCAAGTCACACCTGTGACCCAAGTAGGAGCTGTGAAAAAGTGCTAGGCCATTCTACTTCTGCCAATAGATCCTCTCCAGACTCACATGCACACCATCTTCCACCCAGAGTTTCCCCGTTGCTGCTGGTGGCCCAAGCAGCAGATCTAAAACATCACGGACAATTTAACTTCTCATTACTAGATGGTGTTGCAGCACAAGTCATCACACACACCACGATTTTTAAATGCTCAGGCATTTCAATCTTTTCTCCAGCCCATTTGACTCAGATATTGAATTAACCTAGAGGTACACTTCGGGGAGCCTTGCCTTTTTCTCGGCAATGTGCCCATAGATTTACAACGCATGCACATATTATAAGTGCACCTGCAAAGAGAATTGCCGATCAGAATTGAAAAATGAAAATTGAGATATTGTCAAGGGTGCAGATATAGCAATCCCCTCAAGTACTCAGGTTCCCAAATGGCCATGCATTTTTCCTTGCCCTGCTAAAGAAAACTACACTTTTTGTTTCGTGTGCGCTGGAAGACTGCAACAAAGAGAGGTGTCACCCATGTTGTTGGGGCCTCTAAACCCACAGCCCCACTCCAACTCAAGTCTAGGTAAGACCGCACCAATAACAGCCAGGTAACCCTCCTTCCTCAAGCAGGAAGAGAACAAATTAAGCACAGTACTTAGAGGGGCAAGTGCAGTGCTAAACTTTCAAAAGAATGAGTTCCTGTGCCCAAACTCTGTGCTGGCTGTGCTTTTAAAAATTCGGTTCATCGAACACCAAGACTTTGTGGGCTTGAATCCACCTCGGCCTTATTAACCCACTAACAGGCATTGTTGCACTTTATGTCACTCTTCCCGGTTCCTGCTGTCTCTCTTTGTATTCTATTCCATCCTTTTCCATCCTTCTCTTCCTACATCTTTCCATTTGGTATATTTGGAAAAATAAGTGTTGGTCCCCAATAATGAGTGATGGTGGGCCCTACCATCAACCACCAGCTCAAATTAAGCATTGGACAAAGGGACCTAGCCTGGTGTTACCCAAAAGCAGACCTGACCAGCCTAAGTCTGCTCTGTCGCTGACCATCCTCTGCCAAGACATTAAAGCCACTAATGGGTGAACCCTTACTGTATGAAGAGTGCTGGCCTATTCTAGAGTGCAAGCTTTCCACATCATAACAAATTAAGCAGCCCTTTCTGTAATGAACTAATGTTTTTATATATTGCTTTATAACACATTACTGCCTATCCTAAGCACTATAAATAACAGGCATTACTTTTATCCAAAATTAATTGGGCACAATTTATTAACTTCAGAAGGATTTAGGCTTGGTTATGTCATTTGAGGATGTAAACCTGTGACTTTTGGACCACATGTGATGTCAGCAGCCAGCATTAACTCACTGAGCCACCTTTTTAAAATTTGGTGTAGATGTATTACAATTCACACAATGCAGTGCAACAGACAAAATAGCTGTGCTGTGTTGCATGAGCGGGAGAAAGCATGACAGTGCCACAGCGACTAAGAAATGGGCAGTCCTGCTCCCTCATTAGTCCTGGCACACCATCAGGTTACCCAGCGACACACATACCTTTGCACCATAGAGCAACTGTATTGCCATCAAGTCTAGCATAGGTTTTGTACTGAAAGGGTAAAGGGAACAGGTTGGGGAAATAAAAACATTTCTCCTTTTTAAAACTTGCCTCAAAATGTTTCTTTTTAGGCAAAGCCCTGGCTATCATTTTTAGTGGATAAGGCTTTGTGTCAACAAACCACGGCTAGTTGCATGGGAATGCCCACGTACCACCCATGGAATGCCCCCTTGACACAAATTCAAGGGCTGCTTTCTGTTACCTTCATGCAAACAAGCTTTGCGTTGGAAGGTAAGTCCATAAATATTTTATGCGGGTTTGCGTCACTTTTGTAACACAAACCAAACATAAAATGTCAATAAATCTGCCCCTGAGTCCGTTACAGAGAAAATCACAAATCTGCCTTTTGCCTAGGGTCTTTAGTTTTTGTTATTCGGCGGTGGGTGTGTAAAATGTGAGCCCAGAACGATGGTATTTCCTTTGATTCATTCAGCAGCAAGATCCCTGCGTCTGGCACGTAATAAATCCCGCGCCTCCATCATTCATTGGGCACCGCTCGCTTTAGTTTTCAACATGATTTATTTCACACATAACAGTTGCTTTCCTCTGCTCTGCTACGTTTCCGAGCACACACACAGAGCATAAGTCTCCTCTAAGTTTCGCGTATCCTGTCCCATGTTAATTGCTTTCCCTATCACTCAGTGAAATATCTGGTGGCAGGGGAAATGAAAACTACATGATTTTATGGGCTCATTCATCAAGAACTAATTGAAGCTTTCATGCAGTTTGGTGCTGATAAAAACACTGTAACAATAAACAATAACAACAGCCACAGTAGAAGGATTTGCTTAACCGTGAGGAAAATGGTTCTGATTCAGCAAGGGGATTCCTGGTTAAAAAAACAGACAAGAAAGTCCCCCTGTTTAAGAGGAGAGGATAAGCACAAGCTTCTCTGCATAACGACGGAGTAGAGGCAGTGTCAGGCATATTAGTGGAGCTTCAGTGGAGCCATTTTGATTGTAAGTATTAGCCATTGTATGGCGACCCAGCAGGATTAACACTTTGAATTCAAGATGAATGGTCCTAGAGGGATGTTTGTGCCTTCTTTTTTCAGGCTTCCACTACAAATGCCTTTTCCAGGGCAAACACTGCAATAGCAGAACCCACGCATCGAAAATGTTTTTTTGTTTTTTAAATTTCCTTTAGTGAGGAACGAATTAAGGGGCATATTATCAAGCACGGCGTTAAAATTATCGCTGCTTTAGCTGCAGAAAACTGGCGCTAAAGCGGCGATAATGGGCTTGATAATATGCTCTTGAGAATTCCAATAGAAGCTCATGTTGACACCAGAACATGGGCATCTATGGGAATTCTCAAGGGCATATTATCAAGCCCATTATCGCCGCTTTAGCGCCAGTTTTCTGCTTGATAATATGCCCCCACCTCCCTATGGGGCATATTTACAAGCCAGGCAATAAAATTATCGCCGCTTTAGCGGCAGAAAACTGCAGCTAAAGCGGCGATAATGGGCTTGATAATATGCTCTATGGATTTCCAATTGAAGCCCATGTTAGACGTGAAGGACATCTAACATGGACTTCAATTGGAATTCCATAGAGCATATTATCAAGCCCATTATCGCCGCTTTAGCGCCAGTTTTCTGCTTGATAATA
The DNA here is from genome assembly GCF_964204655.1 of Triturus cristatus. NCBI lineage: Eukaryota > Metazoa > Chordata > Amphibia > Caudata > Salamandridae > Triturus > Triturus cristatus. Next base: position 631,823,026 of record NC_140589.1, on the reverse strand, counting down.
TGCCCCCACCTCCCTATGGGGCATATTTACAAGCCAGGCAATAAAACTATCGCCGCTTTAGCGGCAGAAAACTGCAGCTAAAGTGGCGATAATGGGCTTGATAATATGCTCTATGGATTTCCAATTGAAGCCCATGTTAGATGTCCTTCACATCTAACATGGACTTCAATTGCAATTCCATAGAGCATATCATCAAGCCCATTATCGACGTTTTAGCGGCAGTTTTCTGCTGCTAAAGCGGCGATCATTTTATCGCCTGGCTTGATAATATGCCCCCAGGTTCGATAATCGCTTCCTTCAACAGATAATTGTTGGTAGGCATGAACTGCTGAAAGTTATTGGGGAAATGCACAGTAAATACCAAATCATGAGCGTTTTGTATTCTGCAGAAAGCACCACAATCTGCATGTTATGTTGAGGACTATACTTCTAATAGGCAATATTTGTGCACCCCTTAAATTCTGAACCCCATGGTATCGATGCTAATGGGTGCATTAAATACCTCATACCCCAAAGGAGCACTAAAAATCAGGGCCAAAGCGTTTGACAAAGAATGACTGGAAATGCAAATATTTAATATTAGCTGCCCCTTCACAAAGTTCTTACTCAAAAAGCCTTAGTATGCTATAGCAGTATTACGCAAATGTTTTGTGTTGATGAATCTCACTGTCGTGGGCATGAACAAACAATTCCACTGCAAATAACGCTGTTGCTCCTTGGAGTATTAATTTGTCATTCTATCCAGTACCATTTAAAAATGGCCACCCATACATGCATATTTGTGCACAGGTCTGGGCAGCCATCTTGCAATGGTTATTATCATAAAGAAAAGGCTTCCAAGATGGTCTCCCGTGAGTGTGCATGTATGCTCATGCACTCTGATAGACCAGTGGCCATTTAAAATGTGTATTATATGTTCCAAACAAGCATTCCATATAGCGTTGAGTGGGCAATGGTGCCTTTCATTACACATTCCCTTCCTCACAATGGTAATAAATATATTTTACTCTTCACATCTGAATACATTGTCCATGCTATTACACAGTCTTGTGTATTTCTTTTAACCCCTTGTGTGCCCCGCCCTTTCCACGCCCTCTGCCGGGCGTTGAATTAGCGGGCGGGGTCATGACGAGATAGTCTCGTCATGGGCACAGCGCAACCGCGGCCCATGACGAGACCATCTCGTCATGGGCACTCAAGGGGTTAAAAAAGGCACGATGCAAGAGGAAAAATATGTTCAGTAAGGTAAAATAATCTTGACAAAGCTTTCTGAGTATTAGGAGAGCTATTTACCTGTGTAAAATATTTGTAACCTGCAATCTGTAAGTTGTGCTGAACTGTAGTAATAAATGCGTTTCTGTGCTTTTATTTGGATAGCTACTGTCAATAACGATATGGTGCAACATTCTTTTCATTGCTATGAGATAAATATATATATGTAGATGTGCAGAGTGTAATATGTTATTTATTACCATATTTGAATGTGAGGAGGACCTCTGGCTCTCAGCACCAAGATCATCTAGATATGGTTAGAACAGGCAACTAGAATCTGATCCCATTTTACGATATTTTACCTTGATCTGAATAATCACCCTTTTACACCTTTCTGCTAACACAGGATTTGCCTTTGACTCTTTACTACTTAAACTCAGCACCAAGATCATCTAGATATGGTTAGAACAGGCAACTAGAATCTGATCCCATTTTACTATATTTTACCTTGATTGAATAATCCCCCTTTTACACCTTTCTGTTGCCACAGGATTTGCCTTTGACTCTTTACTACTTAAACTCAGTCTACAGCAGCATACCAAAACATTAACTGTATTTTCTCTATGACCCTCATTACAAGTGGCCCATGAAATTCCATTGTGTGTGGAAATTTCTGTTACTGTATATACTGGCATACCACATTTTGTGGCAAACACCCCACATTAAAAATGTTCCAAACTTTATAAGGTTAAACCTGCTAACACATATTGAGAGAAATAGTGCTTGGGAAATACACAACATGCATATTTTGGTCCAATAAGCATCAAAATCCACATGATGTGCCCCAGTTTTCAGGGATAACCCCAGTATAGTCGATAATTGCATCTTTAAATTCCGTTGCCTGGGGCATCAGATTTTAACAGATGCAATAAGTGCTTCTAGGGTCAGGGCACTCATAATAATAGCCCTAATGGTAAAGAACACAGCAGCAAGACTAGTAGTGAACAATTAACCATATGACTCCAGCCATTAGATTCTGAAATCAAAACACTCGCCTCATGGCACTGTCCAAGACCCTCTGTCTCACCTAATGACTAGCCCAGTGAGTGCCTGGGCTGTGCAAAAATCTGGTGCAAAGCTACTTCGTAAACTTTTACGTGTAACATAATGAGTATGTGAGTTGTGAACAATGGGGGTAGGTCTTATGAACAAGCCCATGTGTGTGTCTCTCTACCCTGGTCTATTAGACTCTTGTTTCTACTTATTGTATTCTGTGATTACGACCATGTGATTATATCCTGATGCAATGGTCCTTTGTCTACTTATCTTGGCCGATGTTTTTCAATTGTCTATGTTTTGACAGTGTGCCGCATAAATATTTAACTAAAGTCCCAACATTTGTGTACCCCTCGTCCAGTCTCATTTTGTCACTTACTTAGATCAGGGTGTCTCCCAAAGTATGCCTCTCTGCCCTGCGTATGTGACCTCAGTTCTAGTGGCAGGACATGCTACATTATGGAACTGTCTCAAAACTTCACCTGATGTGCTGCACATTAAACATGGTTCATCAGTCGACCACACAAACCTTATTAACTCCTCCCACACCAATCTAGCTAAGATGAAATGTGACCTCCATTTTGTTACCATAGGCAGATCATAGTCTGTGCCATAATCAACTTTCCAATAACTTGCTTAGGGCAGAAACATTTCCTGTTCCATTTGATCTAGAAATGTTAGCTTTCAAACCTGGCCAATTTTAGGGAGATTTTTGAATAAATTATTTACATTTTCTTACTAAGATACATGATTCAGCTTCAAATATAGGCGGATTCATTGTCATAATCAACATCAGAGTGATTATTCAGGTTCATGTTCCAGATGATCCTGTAGGCCCAAGCTACCTACATTTGTAGATTCCCCTTGAGAACTTGTAGTCCCCTCATGAAAACTCGTAATCTCGTAATCTCCTCTCTAGGATCACTATGGTTCTGTTAATGAGGAGGAATTCAAACTTTATTAGGTCTTTGTTTGGGGCAAGCACTTTGCATCCATGACTGGTCTGAAAGTGGGGCAAACTTTGAAGGAAGGCGTGCCTTTGATAATGGAGACTTTCAGTCACAGCTCTGTGTACCTTTGGTGCTTTAGTAAATTTTCCTGATATGACAACCAGGAAGATCTCAGATGTTCCAGTAACAAACAGAAGATCACAAGGGACAGGATCAATCCTTGAATATATCGGAAGGCAGAGGATAGACCTTTGAATTGCTCTACAAGTCAATGAAGTTATTGGAACGTGAAAATACACTTCCAGATGAATTTTCCAAGCAGCGTGTCTTGCATCTTTATTCAGCTTAGTTTATTATTTTGAAGCAGTGAAATAAATCGGCTTCAATAAACGTCCATCTAAATTCACAGATAAAAAGAATGAGTAAAGTACCTCAAAATATATTTCAACAAATTTGCTCTGCCCTCCCAATTACAAAAGCAAAAAATATGGCAGGAAAAAAAATAAAAACAGAGGTAGCCTAGAAAACCATCATCCCCAATGAGACATTCCACTCCTGATAAGCTGTAGGCCCACCACTCTTCTTGAATGGACTGGACCCCTTTCAGATATTTGTAGCTTTCCTTATTTTCTGCCAACAAACAATTTTCTTGTGGGCCTTGTGACGGTTGTCTCACTTCACCACCTAATTTTCCGTCTCGACTATTGAGCCTATCCCTGCTCATTCAGCACTAAGAAGAAGCGTTTACAACATTGGGCCTGATTACGATGCGGTTAGGAAGGCCTCCTAACGGCATTTGCTCTGTCTGAATCAGATCGGGAATGTGTCTTTCCGACCGAATAGGAAAGGTTTCCGACGGACTGATTACGATGCTAGTTAGGCGTTAGGAATATCCCAATCTGAACCCGACGGCATTTGGAATGACCGAGCCGTAGGGAGCAGAATTGTACGTCTCTATGGGCCGTGTTTCCGAACGACCGAGTATGATGTTGGATTAGCACAGCTGAGGTTCTGTAGCGATCCGAACCCGTGAATTCGGTATCGTAGTACTGACACGATTTCGGTACCAATGAACCGCAAATGATCCATTATAGGCATGACAGTGTTTTCGCCGCGCAACTAGCATGAATTCACTGAGAAGTAGGGCATTCTGTTGTAAAGCCATGGCATCCATTTTAGTTACGGCATCCATCTTGTTTCTTGCCCTCACATAGTCAATGAACGGACGATGACCCCGGCAGAGTCACCTTGTTAAGGACACGTAAGCTCGAGCCCGAGAAAGGCTGACGCTGCATGACTAGGCAGAATCAAGCTGCCTCCCTTGCCTGAGGCCAGTCCTGCCATACTGGTTCTTGTGTCCGTTGTCCTGACTGAAAGGCTGAAGACGATTGCCCTGCCCGTTTATGATCCATAAACACCTCTTATCCTACATTTCAATCCTTTGCACCTGGCTCTGCTCCTTTCCTTCTGGGCTTTTACAATGGGGAGGTTACGATTTTTATGATGGGGAGGATCGGGCGAAGAATGGAGAACTGTCGAGAGAACCTGATCGAATACCGAAAACCTACAACTAATCATTGTTTGATATTTATTTATTGTCTGTTTGGGATACCGGGCTGGGCATGAGAAATATTTGTGTTATGTTGAAATATTTGTGTAATGTTGCCCCGAGACATTTTTCTTGTATTTAAGGCGCTACCCACTTGATACGAATTGAACAGTCTCGTAGATTCTGCCTCAGTGTGGTTCCTATGATTTCTGTGTCCCTGCAGTAAATAAACCTTGGTCTTTGACGCCGCCATCGAGAAGCCCGTGTCTCTGTTTATTTGTGCACCGAGACAGGTGGAACTCAGGGGTCTTCGGGTGTTGTTTTCCCTGACACCTCTGGACTCTTAAAAGTCCAGAACCTCAAATTGGCGCCCAACGTGGGGCGACGTCATCCGGTACCGGTCCAAAGCCTGAAGAATTCGAGAAGTTTCGTGTGAAGATTCCGGAGGGAGGTACCCCGCTTCATCGATCCCTGCATGTCGTAAAAGTGGCCCGACGATCTCTTCCACGAGGGTTCCCGTTTTCCAGACGGCTACAGAGGACCGCTGCCTTGACTGTCGCCCTGTCTTGGACCCGAGGTGCAGACCTTAGTACGGCGAGACGTAGACGGGTTCTCCTTGGTGACGTCTTCCACATTTCAGTTAAGTATTAATTGGGTAGTGCTCAGTCTGGTCATTTGGATACGTTTGTTTATGGATTTGTAGATTATCATTGGTTGCTCTTGTTAGGATAATCTTTGTATCTGGTATTGGTTCGTTTTTGGTAGGCCTAAGTTCTCTGCGCATTTTGGTTGGAATTTGTCTTTATAATCATGATTAAGAGTAAAAATTGTTTCTTGTCCTTATTACGTTGCAACGGGGATTCCCGGTTGGAGGATTCGTGTTCGGTTCCTCCGATTGGAACTCCTACATATGAGCTCTATTGTAAACATGGTGTGGGTCCTATCACGTACAATGAAGTATGGGTCCGTTATACTAAGAAAGATGGTGTCCTTAGTTGGCCACCGCATGGTAGTTTTGAAAGTGAAATTCTAGATAATTTAGAAATGAAATTGTTCAAGAAAAAAGCCCGGCCGGCAATGTTTGATTCTTTTCGCGTATGGCGCAAAGAAGCCAAACAGAGAGAAATTAGGAAAAAAAAGAAAGAGCAGAAAGAGAAAGGGTTGACCTTAATGGAGTGTGCTAGGCAGCTGCATGTCAACGAGACCGAAAAAGCAATAGAAATAGCGAACAGAAGACATAATCTGGCGATCGATAAATGCTACCCTGTCTTGCCATCTTGTCCTGCTAAGCCGATAGAGGACCCCGAAAAGGATCCCCTGTTGTCTTATCTGTTGAGTTCACCTCCACCGTATGCACAGGGTATTACAGCACCACAGTTACTACCTGTTGTACAGCGAGCTGCTGGTCAGCATGGAATAGGTGCTCCACTTCCTTTGAATCCAGCTCCTGTCTTTCCCGTGATCAATGATCCTACGGCACCCCCTCTCCCTGGGTTGCCTGTTCCGCCTATCGTTTCACAAACTGCTTTACCTACTACTCCCACCCTTACTATTTCACCTGCTTCAACTGCCCTGTCCCCGAGCCCTAACATTTTGACTCCGCTTTCTGTTCGTCGGAAGATAACCGACTCTGTGACTAATATCCTAACTCCTCTCTACAGGTCTTTAATTGGGACCCCCGTTTCTGACTCTATACAGACACGTAGCCAGTTTCCTGGTCCCGAGGAACGAGACACGTTAGATTCGACAGCTCTTAGATGGATGTCGAAAGCTGCGAAGTATGATGCACGAAGAGTGTTAGACACATTTATGCAATGGAATGAACCGACTCAACGTTATGTTTTTGACGTGATGTGTTCTCTCGTGCGTGAAGAATGGGAAGATGATGACTTAGATACAGTTCCCTCTGATTTAATAAATATTCAGCAGAAATTCGCCGCAGGAATGGTGATAGGTTCAGAAGTAGGAAGAGCGATAGAATTGATTTTAGCTTATAGGAACGAGTCCCCTTTAAGGGCGACAAGAGACCCTGATGGTACACCGATAACTAGAAAAAGACGAGGTCAGTATCCGATGAGGGAAGTTCCGCCCATATGGCGTGATGCAGTTCAAGCTGATGCGGCCCTTGGTATTGCAGCTGCCCCAGCGCAATTCCAAAGAGTATGGATACATATCCCTTGGAAGCGAGCTGAAGTATTAGCAGTGAAGCAAGCATTGCCAGATCCTCGTAAAAATCCTGCTGGTTATTATAAAGAGTTAACGCAAACAGTCCAAGCGTGTATCATGAATTTGGCAGACATTGAAATGCTATTTGGTAATGTAGTGCCACAGCCTATATGGGCCAAGATTCGGCAAGAGAACCACCCAGTCGCCTTAGGAGGTGATTGGCCAGCTATCGTAGCGGCAGATGCACAACAGGTTGGCGGAGCTAAACCTGAACCCCTGATTGCTGACTTACCTGGCAGAATAATTAATCTGATGAAAACGCTGATGCCAGCGTTGCGAGTAAATTGGGATAAACTATCAGCATGTAAGCAAAAGAAGGACGAAAGCGTCTCTGACTTCTTCACTAGATTTGAAGAGACTTTCGTAGATCACAGTGGGCAAGATATGAGTACCGAAGGAGGTCAGAGGTTGTTTGTTGATAAGTTTGTGTTTAATTTATTACCTGAGCTTAGTAATAAGTTAAAGGATTCTGAAAGTGCATGGGCAGTGTCGACGACAGCACAGATACTAGCAACTGCTCAGTATTACGAGAATAGAGAGAAAGAAGAGAAGGAAAAATCAGAAAAGAAAACGAAAGATTTAAAAACCAAAGTTCTGTTGCAACAAGCATATCCGCCTCGTTCGAACCAGTCAGATTCACAGCAGCGACCTCAGTTTCAACCGCAGCCACAATTTCAGCAAGGGACGGCCCAAAGATTTAATTATAACTTTCCCCGACAACAATTAGCATGGAATCAGTGTGCCTATTGTAAAAAGGAGGGTCATTATAAGAACGAGTGTCCAGTACTACACCCTCAAACTAGTGGTATCTCAGCTCAGAGAGGAAATGTTGGATTTACGCAAGCCCCTAGAGGTAGAGGGCGTGGTACGATGACACCACAGACTGATCGCCAATCGAATTATTTCGACCAGCGAAATATACAACCTACGCAACTAGGTAGATCTCCACAGTACCATGTTGAAGATTATTACGATCATAATGAAGAGATCCATAGAAGCGAGCAATAGGACAGCCGAAGACAGAGAGAGGGAGTAGTATCAGTTCCAGTTGATCAGAGTGGACCTTATGTCGCAGTAGCTACCTCAGGCGTGGTCGAACCGTTTCTGTTGGATACTGGTGCGGCAAAAAGTTCAATCATGCGTGCAAAACTCCCTGGCGCACCTTTGTCCGGCTTAACGAACATTTCAGTAGGTTTCTCAGGCGCCCCTGTTCACAATCCTGTGTCTAGTCCTTTATCTATCTCCGTTGGGCCATGCAAGCTAGAAGCACCCCTTATCCTAACTACTGGTTGTAATGAGAATCTGCTTGGTTTAGACCTGTTGAAACGCCTGCATGCGACACTGTACTGTTCTCCTTCGGGAGTACAGCTCACATTAGGCAAAAGAGTCATCTCTCCGATGTACATGTCGATGGACAAGCTCCCACCGGAGCTGCGTTCACTCCCTGATACTCTTTGGGCAACTGGCCCTAACGATGTAGGTCTATTGGAAATTCCGCCTTACGTGGTAAGTCTAAAAGCGAATGTTAAATTTCCACGAATCCCACAGTATCGGATTTCAAATGAAGGTGAGCGAGCACTTTTACTGATTGTAAAGGACTTGATACAGAAAGATGTGATTGAGGAAACTAGAGGAAACGTTTGTAATAGTCCTGTTCTGCCGATTTTAAAACGCACTGAACCTTCCAAACCTCCAATCTACAGATTTGTGATCGACCTCAGAGAGGTTAACAAAATTGTGATTCCACAGTTTCCAGTGGTACCAGATATCACTGCATTATTAACATTGATTCCTGCATCGGCATCATGGTTCACGGTAATTGACTTGAAAAATGCATTTTTCAGCATCCCGATAGCCGAAGAAAGTAGAGACATTTTTGGTTTCTCCCTAGGAGGACGCAGTTTCAGATTCAAACGCGCTCCACAAGGTTATTGTGAAAGCCCATCAATTTACAGCCAAGCACTAAAAAGTCAACTAGATACTCTTGTACTTCCTCATGGTGTCGCTCTGATCCAATATGTAGACGATCTTCTACTAGCCGCTGATGACAAGGAAACTTGCAAAGCAGCTACAATTTCTTTATTGCGTCATTTGTCAGACTTACATCACAAGGTGTCACCTTCTAAACTGCAATATTGTTGCCAAGAAGTGACCTACTTAGGTCATCTTTTGTCAAAGGAGGGAAGAAGGTTGACCCCAGAGAGAATCAAAGCAATTTCGCAGATGACTGTACCAACCACACAGAGAGAAGTGCGTGCATTTTTGGGTATTACGTCATACTGTAGGCAATGGATCCCAAATTTTTCTCTCATGGCGAAACCATTGGTAGCCCTGACTGGAAAAGGTGTTCCGAGCCCTTTGCCATGGTCTGATGAATGTCAACAAAGTTTCTCCGACTTACGTGATGCGCTGTGTTCAGCTCCTGTGTTGGGTACTCCTGACTACAGTAAGCCGTTTACTCTATATGTCCATGAAAGAGAAGGTTGTGCATTGAGTGTATTAACGCAACAATTTGGTGACAAACAGCGGCCTTGTGCATATTTCTCATCCACATTAGATCCGGTAGCCAGAGCATTGCCAAGTTGTTTGAGAGCCACAGCAGCAGCCGCAGTGTCTATTCGACAGTCTGCCGGATTAGTCATGAACAACATGTTAGTAGTCATGGTTCCACATGCTGTGGATACACTCATGAATAGAACGAAAACTCAGCACCTCACCAGTGCTAGATTATCAGGCTACGAGCTGACACTTTTGGCAAGTCACATTCAGATCAAGCGATGCAACATATTGAATCCAGCAACGCTGTTGCCGATTGCCCAGGAGTCGAGTGATTCAGAACCCCATGATTGTTGTTTCAGAACTGAGGAAGAGACAAAAGGTAGAATCGATTTAAAAGATACTCCGTTATCAGACCCAGACGGCACGTTATATGTCGATGGGTCCTGTTTCAAACTCCAGAATGGTGATGTAACGGCCGCGTATGCAGTTACGACTTTGAGTACGATTGTTGAGACTGCAAGAGTGAATCAGAATTCTGCCCAGGCAGCAGAATTAATTGCATTGACAAGAGCGTGTGTTTTAGCTGAGGGAAAGAGAGTGAATGTGTTTACTGACAGCCAGTACGCCTTCGGCGTTGCACATAGTTTTGGACGTCTGTGGAAAGAAAGAGGTTTTCTCACGTCCCATGGAGCTAAGATCCAACATGGACAGTTAGTCAGCGATCTATTAGAATCCCTTCCCCTACCGAATGAAGTTGCGATTGTGAAATGCAGTGCACATCGAAAGATCACGGATGATGTTGGCCGAGGGAATGCGTTTGCTGATGAGGTCGCTAAAGAAACGGCCAAGAACATGATGAGCAGAATGTACGTTGCAACGTCTGCAAGATGGATTGCTGAATCAGGAATGTGTGAGAATACGATTGACAGTGTGAAAGCAATCCAAAATGAGGCAACTGAAGATGAGAAGAATGAATGGAAGGAGAAAACGGGTAAAATGGATTCGAGTGGATGTTGGGTTGATCTGTCTGAGCAGCAACGTTGGATGTTACCCAATGCGTATGTACTTGCAGTAGTCACGATGGCGCATGGAGCGGCGCACATTAGTTCGAAAGGGATCTGTAAAATGTTAGCTCCAGTATGGAAGAATGATGGAATTACGAAGTGTGCGGAAAGAGTGGTGAAAAACTGCATGGTGTGCCTGATGCATAATCCTGGCAAGGGAACCCCAACCCCAACTGGTCATTTTGCTCCCCCTTCCTGTCCCTTTGAAGTGATTCAGTTGGATTATATCCACATGGACAGGTGTAACAATCTTAAGTATGTCCTAGTGGTAGTATGTGCCTTTTCAAGGTGGATTGAGGCATACCCATTAAAGGATAACACTGCCATGTCCACTGCCAAAATCCTCCTCAAAGAATATTTCCCTAGGTATGGTATGCCACGGATTGTTTGGTCAGACAACGGAAGTGAGTTTGTAGGGAAAGTTATGAAGAGTGTGTGTGCAGGTCTAGGAATTGTACAGAAATTCCACAGTGCGAATCATCCACAGTCAGCAGGTTTGGTGGAAGGGTACAATGGCACCCTGAAGCTGAAGCTTGCGAAAATTCAAGCTTCCACTGGTCTCTCTTGGCCAGATGCCCTGCCTTTAGCTTTACTGTCCACCAGAGCGACGGTACACTCTCGAGTAGGGCTTAGCCTATATGAGATTGTGTTCGGCCGCCCTGCTAATGTTTGGGGAGTCCCTAGGCCAAAGGAATTTAGGCAAATTGAATACCCAATGTTGATTGATTACCTTTATGAACTGACTGCTAAGCTGAGTCTTATTCATCAACAGGTATTCGAATCCTTGCCTAAACTGCCGGAGAGTCCAGGCCACACGTTGAAACCTGGGGACCAGGTCGTGGTGCGAAACTTCGAACGCACCCGAAACCTTCAGCCGAGATTCGTAGGCCCATTCCAGGTCCTCCTTGTAACCAGAACTGCAGTACGCCTGGCCGGCAGGAAGAATTGGGTGCACGCCAGCCATACAAAGCGTGTCCCTCTTCCACTTCCCTATGACAACTGGGTTAGACGAGGAATTGGTGTATCCGAGACAGAACCTGTTCCTAGACACATCCCATTCAGTGATGCAGAGTATCTAACGGACCGTCCACAAACTGAAACACAGAACTTTGACACTTCAGCAGAAACTGTTCCGTTGAACCCTGAACCAAGTATTGCACAAAGTGAACATTTGTCATCTGTGGAGTCGAACATTTCTGCACCTGTGGACCAGCTATTTCCAGACCAAACCAGACCTGGAAAGTACAGATACAATCTTCGTTCTCATGTGATGAACTGATGACATTGCATTACTACATTTTTGTTTGAAAAACTGTAAAACTGTTTTGATTGCATTACATCCCGTACTGTCAGGAAGTTTGCTCTTTTTAATTTTTTTTGCTATCCTTTTACCTTGCCGTCTGGGTTACCGTAGGGTCGTAACGTGTGCCTTGTTTTAATTTACAGGGAATCAGACATTAGGTCGGTTTCTTCTGTTTATCTTGGGAACTCCCAGGATAGATAGAGGTAAGTTTTTAACAGGTACAAACCATCCGTTGCGAACGGTTATAGAAGATGGAGCTTCCTGAATTACGACGGGTTAAAGTCATAAATGTGCATAAGACCAAACTGTATGATATACTACATAGCAAATGTTTCCTAATGCAATGTGCTCTGACACTTCTGATTGTTTTTACAACTCTAGTAGGCGGAATTATTTTTGGTATTCAGTTGATCTTTGCACCTGTTATGTCTACAGTATCTCCCCATATTTCTGCTTCCCCAACTATTGGTACTATTCATTCTTTCCACCCTTTTCCTGCTCACGAACAAGCTCGACGCTCTGAGTTTATAAACAACACTTTCATTCAGCTCTTGCACCAACATCAACTAGTGGTTAACACAACAAACTGCTGGGTATGTGGCCTGATACCACATACCATGGACAAGGGCATCCCTTATTTGGTTCTGCCTTTCAGTTATAATGGATCACTCTGGGCATTTCAGACCATGTTCGCCTATGCTCTAGAGACCTACCCTCCACGACCTCCACGTTCCACCCGGTATAACTCTGCTAATAGAGCCTTGGTAAAAGGAATCACTGACATGGTGAGAGATGTCAATAATACTCCGTACATTCCCAAGGATGAGTTGCGAGTTTACATGGGGTGGAACATTACAGAATATGGCATTACTCTGGGCGAGAACAAACGGAAGAGCTCAACTCCGATCTGGGTCGTACCCCACCAAGGTCAGGTCTGTTTGCAAGGGAATGGGAGGAATCAGAAAGCTCGACTTGGGAAGAGTGACTGTATTGAAACATACGTGTTCCCGTCACAATCTTCCCCAGCATTCTTAGCCGCTAAGGGTACCTATTTTGTTTGTCAAGACAGAGCATATACATGGCTGCCCGCTGGCTTCTCAGGCTCATGTTATATCGCTCAACTGTTACCTCCGACATACACTGCTGCACCGGACTATCACAAAACAAGAGTTGTGAGAGGTGTATTCAGTAAAGAAGATACTGCTGGCCAAGAAGCAGGAGACTTTTTCAAAGGTTACCTTCCGTTCTGGGGGCCAATGGTCAACAGTAGAAACCTGCGTCAACTAACACGAGTAGTTGAATCCACCATTACCGAAACTGCAGGTGCCCTTAGTAACCTAACGGCTGAGCTTCAAGCGGATCGCCTCATGACGTTACAGAACCGTATGGTTCTTGATGTGTTACTTGCAGATCGAGGTGGGGTATGCAAAATGATCCAATCAAGTTGCTGCGTTTTTATCCCAGATAATGCGCCAACAGTATACAAGGCCATCTCTAAGTTACACAAAATCTCTGACTCCATTCATGTAGAGGAAGGTGACTGGTCACTTATGGGATGGTTCTGGAATCTGTTATCTGCATGGGGGTGGAAGGTTCTAATGGTCATTGGTGTTGCGTTGGTATTTTTATTCTCATGCTGTCTCATTATTCAGTGTGGCCCTGCCTTATGTAGCGTTTGTGTTTCCTCATGCATAAGAAAACCACCTGTTTCCAGAGATATGCCACGGGATAGAGTAATGCTACAACAACATATCAGTGACCTGATGAACATAGAACTGGACTCTGACATAGAGTGAGTTATTGCCTATGTAAGGGCAAAAGGACGGTCTGAGGTTCTGTAGCGATCCGAACCCGTGAATTCGGTATCGTAGTACTGACACGATTTCGGTACCAATGAACCGCAAATGATCCATTATAGGCATGACAGTGTTTTCGCCGCGCAACTAGCATGAATTCACTGAGAAGTAGGGCATTCTGTTGTAAAGCCATGGCATCCATTTTAGTTACGGCATCCATCTTGTTTCTTGCCCTCACATAGTCAATGAACGGACGATGACCCCGGCAGAGTCACCTTGTTAAGGACACGTAAGCTCGAGCCCGAGAAAGGCTGACGCTGCATGACTAGGCAGAATCAAGCTGCCTCCCTTGCCTGAGGCCAGTCCTGCCATACTGGTTCTTGTGTCCGTTGTCCTGACTGAAAGGCTGAAGACGATTGCCCTGCCCGTTTATGATCCATAAACACCTCTTATCCTACATTTCAATCCTTTGCACCTGGCTCTGCTCCTTTCCTTCTGGGCTTTTACAATGGGGAGGGTACGATTTTTATGATGGGGAGGATCGGGCGAAGAATGGAGAACTGTCGAGAGAACCTGATCGAATACCGAAAACCTACAACTAATCATTGTTTGATATTTATTTATTGTCTGTTTGGGATACCGGGCTGGGCATGAGAAATATTTGTGTAATGTTGAAATATTTGTGTAATGTTGCCCCGAGACATTTTTCTTGTATTTAAGGCGCTACCCACTTGATACGAATTGAACAGTCTCGTAGATTCTGCCTCAGTGTGGTTCCTATGATTTCTGTGTCCCTGCAGTAAATAAACCTTGGTCTTTGACGCCGCCATCGAGAAGCCCGTGTCTCTGTTTATTTGTGCACCGAGACAGGTGGAACTCAGGGGTCTTCGGGTGTTGTTTTCCCTGACACCTCTGGACTCTTAAAAGTCCAGAACCTCACAGCCTTTCAGAATCGTGCCGTCCGACTTAAATCAGCAGTCAGAATCAAACTTTGGGGGCCCATAGCAGGCCCCCCTGCACTTGGAGCCTTCCCAATCGGGCCTGTGGGGTACCCATGGGTCCCCCCTTACCAGCCATGCACATTGTGGCAGGCATCAGGGGGGCCCGCCACAGGATGCTCGATTTTCCCCAGGCACCCCTTTTTTCAATGGGAGCCTATGCATTCGGTCGGAACATAGGCTCCCATTGAAGTAAATGGGAGTCCAACCCAATCTTTTCTGGAAGCATCCGGATGCATCGCAATTGGTCGGTCAGAATCTCCCGATCCGAGTCAGTCAGAAACCATTCCAAACTGATTCGGTGGGATTGCTTTCCTAACCACATCGCAGTCGGGCCCGTAGTTGGAGTGACACACTTTATTTAAATAAATATATTAAATCGATCTATTCGAAAAATTAATAAATGTAAGGTTTTATGTTTACATATTGTAATTTGTGAATGCGGTTTTTAGTCACAATGTCATCAATGCCATCAATATTTCTACTTAGTGGGAGAAACAAATACAAAAATCATCCATAGAACTCCTCAGCATTCCTTTTTTAACACTGACAAAAATGGGGACTACCATTGATCACTCTCGGAACAAGAAGAGGATGCGAACGGCAGTACGTCATCTGGGACATTATATGTTTTTTGTGTTCCAGTATGACCACAGAAACTTTTAGAAATGGTTGAAAATGTTTAAAACAAAAGTACGCAAATGTTTTTATTGCCACAGTTCATAATCTGCTCAGTCTATTTGTAGGAAGCAACTGCAGGAAGTTGGTTATGCAGTAAATTGTTTATTTTTTATACGAAAGAATTCCAAACTGGCAAACAGTCACAAACTAATGAATAGGCCACAGTCACATTATATATGACATTCTGTCCCATCAGCAAAACCGCTTCGTAATGTAAAATGTATACCTGTGCAATTTCTAGATTTCTGCAATCAATGATGGGTGTAACTGTAATCAAAGACGCAAACACTCCCCAGATTCCAGACCTTGTACCTTAGAGTACCTTGGAGTAGCGCGTGACAAATGTGTATATTTTTTTAAATCACTGAATGATCTAGAACATTAATGTTTCAATTATCTTTATTAACATGTTATTTCCATACACCATGAGGCGGGCATATCCACCTAACACAGTCCCCTGAAACAAACACCCTCTCCCTACTGCTAGAACACAGTTTATCCACCCCAATCCCTTTTACACATCTCTTTCCACCAGCTTCACAAAACCACAATTCACTTTACTCTCCCTGGTTTACTCCATCATTTCCCGGGCCCTCAAATCTTCTGAGAAAAGTGATACCTCTGTTGTCACAATTTAAATATACCTATATTGGTTTCCACAATGCATTGAATTTGTGTGTCTTATTTTTATGATCACATGCTGGTTTCTCAAGGCCCAGAAGTATCCAAACTTTCTGAAGCCGGTGGTCGTATGTGGGGCCTGTACCCCAGCTTCACATAGATAGGATCAACTTTTTCTCTGCTAGCAGTAAATGAAATATTGTTTTCCCCTACTTGAGAGGATGGGTACCTCTTCTGCTGGTCTTCCGGAGATGATTATCTCTGGGTATCTTTCATTTACCTTTCCCACAACTTGGTATGTTGTTGATATGGCTGTCCTATGAAACTGTATTAGCGTTAAGTAGGTCCACAGTTTGAATAATATTGTTCCCGCCTCACCACAATGTCTCCAGCATTCACTGGGCTTGGTGTTATCGATTATGTGTAGACCGTCTGACGTATTGCTCCACCTGTAGGTTTTTTCACATTTGTATTTTTCACCCGTGCATATTGTGCAGAGCTGTTACTTCGGGTGAACATCCACCACCCCAACTGATTATGATCAAGTGTGACATTATGGTCCTTTTCGATTGCTTTTGGTACGGATACTTAGTCAAAGATTGCAATCCACTACAAACTGGCTATATTTTAGACAGCAGGGGCCTGATTTACCAACATTTTGAGATGTGTTTGCGTCCCAAAAGTGAAGCAAACCAATACAAAATGTTTTTTGTTATTTACTTTCCAGCACAAAGCATGTTTTGCGCTGGAAATTGCTTACTAGTAGCACAAATTAGTGCGAAGAGCTGCTTTGCGATACTTAGCATCAAGGGGGTGGCACATGAGCGTTCCCATTTGACCATCCTTGCTTTTTGAGGAAAAACTCTATCTGCCAACAATTTGGGACAGGGGCTTGCTTCACAAATTAATGCCACTTGAAAGCAGTCATTAAAAGGAGAAATGTTTTAATTTCTGGTTTCTTTTCTGACTTTGCATGTGCACTGCATTGTACAGCATGCGCACAACTTAGGATACGTTTTAAAAGTTGTCTTGGCACAGTATTGCCTACTGGAAAAGAACCCTTCCAGTACAAAACATACACTAGACTCATTCACACACCCTTGCACTATGGTGCAGAGGTTTGTGAAATGCAAATGGCAGCAAACTTTTATGCAGGAGCTCAGTAGAGGGAAAGAGAGCAGCATATCTCTGTCGATATGGGGCTCTCCTGCTCTTACCTTCTCACATAAAACAGCGCAGCATTTTGACTGCCGTGCTGCGTTGTATGAGAATATAGTAAATCTGGCCGGGAGTGTTGGGGGGTAGCAGGAATCGGCAGTAGTTTTTTGAATTTGTGGGGTGTCTTCTGGCTCCTTCTTTGATGGTTGGGAGCATTGGCCAGTGCTGGAATCGGAGGTAGTGGAAGTGTTTCAATAGTCAGATTAATAAAGAATTGCTCTGCAAATAATGGTCGTAAATTATGCACTGACTTTTTACAAACTGATTCTTATTTTGTGAATCGTGACCTATGCACTATTGGTTTAATTCGCAAAATCTCCTTTCGTAGTGGGTCACAATTTGACCTGCATTATTATTATTCAAGGGGTAGGTCGGAAATCTCAACTTACTCTAATTAAATGTCATGAGAGTGATGGAGGCCTGCTGGTGTCAGCAGACCACCATGCCTGTAATTCCATTAAAAAAACATACTTTAAAAAAAAAAGTTTGTTTAAGCGTCTGCAGTGGTTTGTGGACCATTGTCCACTGCCCACAAACATTTTTTTACACTCACAAAGGGACCAGCCCCTTTGCAAAAGGGTCACCACCTCCTTTAGGGAGTAGTTAACCTACTAAGAGTTTGGAACCAAAATTGCAGTCGCAAACAAATAATACATAACATTCTGAATCGCAATGTGGAAGAAAGGCCCTCAACACACCCCTTTCAGTCAATAAACGCAGTAATTTAGTGAATTTGTGGATTTGAGACCTCTAAATGGCTTTGTACATTTGGCCCAAATCCTTTCTTGATGTCATCAAAGCGTTTTGAGTGTACTTTTCTTATAAACTTCATGGAGTCTAAAGCAACCCATGAGCCCTCTGGGTAGGAAGTTGACAGCCCTCAACCCCGGTGAGACGTGAAGTGTCAAACAATGGCATCAGCAGTGATGGGTGTGCGGGTATGCCCCCATGTCTGACAAGGCGATCCCACACCTCTAGTGTGGGCGAGTAACCTTTACAAATTTTAACCATGGCGCGATCTAACACTTTTATGAAGAGCATGGCATGCCTGTTTGCATAATGGGCACCTTTAATAAATGATCATTACAGAGCACTGGAGAGTCTCTGTATGGGCCCTTCCCTGGGGTTGCCACCCACAGCCTCTCTTCACCGAATCATATTTTTCTACTTTTTGATCCAGTGGGCATGAACACAAATAACACCTGTTGGCAAATTGGGAATTTCTGTATAATTTTTCTCTGTCCAATTTTATCATTTAGCAGTACAATTCAGCAGATGGTATATTTGACATGATATGGGATAGCTAGCTTTGGGAGGAAATAGTGCTAGAGCTCAGTTAATTATAGGTAGGGCTCTCAGTCGTATGGTATTTTTTTGTTGACATTTTCGTCTGTATTTATCCATATATATTTTTTGATTATCTTATTTGTATTTATCCAAATTTGTTTTGCATTTACTGTAAACAATGAAGCTGCAATGGGAATATTTCCACACTTATTGAACCAACAAATATTTGCGAATGTTTGAGTGGCCAATGGGTTTTACCCATTTACATTACAATAGGAAAAAACCATTACAACGTGGTTGTTACAACATGTTACTATTACAGCGCAGTCGTTACAACGCACATGCTTTCACATCGCATGACAATTACATTGCATTTGTTACAATGCATAAGCCTTTACAATGCATGCCTTTACAATGAATTTCATTGTAACGGCATGAATGGTAAGGGCATAAGGGTTTCAAATGTAAGTATTAGGTAAATATGGATATTTAGGGTTTCGTGGGTATGGGTTGGGGGGTGTCCTTTTAGGGTGCAGGGTGGGTTTGGGATTTGGGGTAGCGGGTAATTTTGGGGTTCAGGTTGGGTTTGGGTTTTGGGGTGCCAAGGGTAATTTCAGGTTTCAGGGTTTGTTTGGGTGCAAGGGGTGCAAGGGGTAATTTTACGGTTCAGGATGGGTTTGGGTTTAGGTTGGGTATGGGTTTTGGGGTGCAATGGGTAATTTAGGGTTCAGGGTGGGTTTGGGTTTTTGGTTGACAGGGCTAAATTTAGGGTTCCCGAGAGTGTTTGGGTTTTGGGGTGCCAGGGTTCTTTTTGGGGTTCAGGGTGGGTATGGGTTCTGGAGTGTCAGGGTTAATTTTGGGGCTCAAGGTAGGTATGGGTTTTGTGGGGTCAGAGGTAATTTTAGGGTTCAGGGTGGGTTCGGGTTTTGAAGTGCCAGGGGTAATTTTAAGGTTCCGGATCCATTTGGGTTTTGGAGTGCTATGGGTAATTTTAGGGTTCAGGGTATGTGTGGGTTTTGGGGTTCCAGTGGTAATTTTAGGGTTCAGGGTGGGTTTGCGTTTTGGGGTACCAGTGGTAATTTTAGGGTTCAGGGTGTGTTTGGGTTTTGGGGTGCCAGGGTTAATTTTAGGGTTCAAGGGGGGTATGGGTACTGGGGTGTCAGGGGTAATTTTAGGGTTCATGGTGTTTTGGGGTTTTGGAGTGCCAAGGGTAATTTTAGGATTTAGGGGGTATGGGTACTGGGGTAGTAAGGGTAATTTTAGAAATTTAAGGGGATATGGGTATTGGGATAGTAATGGTAATTAAAGGGGTTTTGGGGGGGGCAAAATACATATAAATATATATCAATATATATATATATATCAAAATATATATATATAATATATATATATATACATATGTATATATTACCTACTGGCGGTCGCCAGTAGGTAGTTATAGTTAGGACCCTCTTACCATAGGAAATCCGCAACATTCTATTTGGAATAACTTTGGCGCCGGTCGACGAATCCTCGCGAAATTTTCAAAATAGGTGGGGCGCTACGCTCCGCTCCTACCCTGAAAGTCTCGGGGGGATTCGTCAAGCGGGGGCAGAGAAAAAAGGGGGGTCCCAAAACGCGTTTTTCCCATGCATTTTTCCATAGGACCTTTAGACACAGCTACAGCCCGAACGGCTGAACAGAGTTACTTGAAATTTGGCAGAGAGGTAGTCCTCAGGTCAAGGAAGTGCCTTTTGCAGGTCTGGTGTAGATCTGTTATGTAGTTGCTGAGAAAATAGCATTTAAATCAATATATATATCTGAGCCAGCTTACGGTGCGCTTACCGTGCGCTTACGGTAAGCTTACCGTACGCGTACGGTGACGTGCGCGAGCGCGATTCTGATTGGCTGTTAGGTCTTAGTAAACATTCGAATCAGTCGAAACCAGGAAGCGGCGGCCGCCATTTTGTGTGTTTCAGACAGAAAAAAAAGGGTGATAACTTGAAAAGGGGGCAAGGAAGAGAGTTACAGACCCCCTAACATTTGAAAGGGGGTCAAAGAAGGACAGAAAAGTACACACAAAAAAATTATTAATTTTTAAAAAAAATCGCGGGGTACGCGTACGGTAACCTTACGGTAAGCTTACCGTACGCGTACGGTAGAAAAAAAAAAAAAGAGAAATAAAAATCAGATTTAAGTGTTTAGATATTAGGGGGCTCTAAAAAGAGCCGTTGTGTTTATGAAGTGATTTGATTTTTTAGTGGTACCTCCAAGTAAGTACCGATGCAGAGTCTAAGGTTCAAGAGGAAGACTCTGTTCCCTTCATCAGTGAAGTGTACACCATCTCCTCTATAAATGTCTTGCATGTCGTAACGCAAGTTGTTGTGGTAAATGGAACCCATACCATAGTCTCGGAGGAAAGCAGAAACAGATTTGTTGACGTGCTTTCTTGCTTTGTCAATCTGCGGACAAAAATGATTGGACCAGTTCCATCTTTGCCTTTGGCATATGTTAGAATATGCAAAGGCAGTTTTAGGGAAAAGTGAAAACAGTTGTGCAAAGGTCTCCTTCATAAGCATTTCCAGACCTACCCCAGTCAAAGTGCCTAGGTCATTGCCACCACAGTGCACTATTATGAGGTCAGGGTGTTGGATTTGCATGAAGGATTTCACCAATGGAATCAATTGGTGCCACTTTAACCCTCTCTGACCAATCCATTTAATGTCTACATTTGGCAAAGCAAGGTCTCTCACCATACCTGTTTTCTCTGCATACTTTTCACTCTAGAAGACATAGCTGTGCCCTACAATCCACACTGTGAACATCTTCCAAGGAGATCTGGATGCACTCAGGAGGTGTATTTCTGTAGAATGGGAAAAAGAAATGAAAGACAGTTTGGAAATGGAGGCATACATATTTTTTGAAAATAAAAAGGACTGATTGGCTGTTTCATACCATTCTACACTAAAAACTAGGCTGTATGTGTCAATTTATAGAAGCATGTTTTGTATTGGTACAGAAAAATGTGTTACCAAAGAACAGTACTATGGATTTGCTGTTAGGTTTGAAAAGTCAAGCACTCCTGCTCTTTGGAAATGAAACATTGTGTGGTGAACTTCTGACCTAACTCTACACAGCAGTGTTTCAAGAGCAGTTGCTATGGTAGCAGGCAGAAGTCAAGTTGGGGGAAGGGTACTTTTGGAAAAGGGTTGGTTTTCAACCAATAGAAATGTGTGATTACATTTGAAAAAAAGGGGGAAGCACTGAGATTTGAAATTAACATGTATATGTGTGGAAAAAGAGAGGGAAACATTGCCATTATCTGGTTCTGCTGAGAGGAGAGAGGTGTACAGAACAGAGATCTTGGCTCTGATAATCTGCTGTTTGAGTGCCACATTTCTTTCACAACTAACTAATTTTAAAGGTGAGTTATGAGTTTGAGAGGGGATGTATATGGTAAATTAAGAAATGAATAATAGAATTGGAATTCCTTTTGTAGAAGTTGTGTTTATCGTTTTGTGTTTTGGGAGAAATTTAAATGTGAGGAACATGTAAAATATTATGGACTATGTTTTCACCATAAATTAAGGTGTACTGGTATAAATGAGGAATACTTTTAGGGTTTGAGGTTGCAGTCAGTAATGCAAATACATTCAGCATCACTAAGGCTGGTTGCCCTTGCTGGAGTGTAGTCAGTCACCCAGGTTACACATGTTTCTGGTCTCAAAAAGCTGTTTGGACATGTATTTTTTGAGAATCTGAAAAGTGGTTTCAAAATGTGTCAGACTGTAAAAGTACTTATCACTTGCAAAAAAAAAGAGTAGTAAGTGTGCTTTCAAATTGGCAAAGAAATTTCGTTTTCTGACTAATATGAAACCATGACTCTGTGTGCAAAGAGGAATAATAGACAGAGATTTATTGCATATTACTCTGGTAATTTTACAGTTGCATTAGTAGGAAAGGGGGAGCTAGTTTTTTCTGCAGAAGCAGACTCTTAGCACACACCCAGCTGCTTATCCTGTGGAATCATGCATAGTATTCACAACCGAGTGGGGTTTGAGGTTGCAGTCAGTAATGCAAATACATTCAGCATCACTAAGGCTGGTTGCCCTTGCTGGAGTGTAGTCAGTCACCCAGGTTACACATGTTTCTGGTCTGAAAAAGCTGTTTGGACATGTGCTTTTTTCAGAATCTGAAAAGTGGATTCAAAATGTGTCAGACTGTAAAAGTACTTTTCACTTGCAAAAAAAAGAGTAGTAAGTGTGCTTTCAAATTGGCAAAGAAATTTCGTTTTCTGACTAATATGAAACCATGACTCTGTGTGCAAAGAGGAAATATAGACAGAGATTTATTGCAAATTACTCTGGTAATTTTACAGTTGCATTAGTAGGAAAGGGGGAGCTATTTTTTTCTGCAGAAGCAGACTCTTAGCACACACCCAGCTGCTTATCCTGTGGAATCATGCACAGTATTCACAACCGAGTGGGGTTTGAGGTTGCAGTCAGTAATGCAAATACATTCAGCTGCAATAAGGCTGGTTGCCCTTGCTGGAGTGTAGTCATTCACCCAGGTTACACATGTTTCTGGTCTGAAAAAGCTGTTTGGACATGTGCTTTTTTAAGAATCTGAAAAGTGGATTCAAAATGTGTCAGACTGTAAAAGTACTTATCACTTGCAAAAAAAAAGAGTAGTAAGTGTGCTTTCAAATTGGCAAACAAATTTCGTTTTCTGATTAATATCAAAGCATGACTCTGTGTGCAAAGAGGAATAATAGACAGAGATTTATTGCATATTACTCTGGTAATTTTACAGTTGCATTAGTAGGAAAGGGGGAGCTAGTTTTTTCTGCAGAAGCAGACTCTTAGCACACACCCAGCTGCTTATCCTGTGGAATCATGCATAGTATTCACAACCGAGTGGGGTTTGAGGTTGCAGTCAGTAATGCAAATACATTCAGCATCACTAAGGCTGGTTGCCCTTGCTGGAGTGTAGTCAGTCACCCAGGTTACACATGTTTCTGGTCTGAAAAAGCTGTTTGGACATGTGCTTTTTTCAGAATCTGAAAAGTGGATTCAAAATGTGTCAGACTGTAAAAGTACTTTTCACTTGCGAAAAAAAGAGTAGTAAGTGTGCTTTCAAATTGGCAAAGAAATTTCGTTTTCTGACTAATATGAAACCATGACTCTGTGTGCAAAGAGGAAATATAGACAGAGATTTATTGCAAATTACTCTGGTAATTTTACAGTTGCATTAGTAGGAAAGGGGGAGCTATTTTTTTCTGCAGAAGCAGACTCTTAGCACACACCCAGCTGCTTATCCTGTTGAATCATGCACAGTATTCACAACCGAGTGGGGTTTGAGGTTGCAGTCAGTAATGCAAATACATTCAGCATCACTAAGGCTGGTTGCCCTTGCTGGAGTGTAGTCAGTCACCCAGTTTACACATGTTGCTGGTCTGAAAAAGCTGTTTGGACATGTGCTTTTTTAAGAATCTGAAAAGTGGATTCAAAATGTGTCAGACTGTAAAAGTACTTATCACTTGCAAAAAAAAGAGTAGTAAGTGTGCTTTCAAATTGGCAAAGAAATTTCGTTTTCTGACTAATTTCAAACCATGACTCTGTGTGCAAAGAGGAATTATAGACAGAGATTTATTGCGTATTACTCTGGTAATTTTACAGTTGCATTAGTAGGAAAGGGGGAGCAATTTTTTCAGCAGAAGCAGACTCTTAGCACACACCCAGCTGCTTATCCTGTTGAATCATGCACAGTATTCACAACCGAGTGGGGTTTGAGGTTGCAGTCAGTAATGCAAATACATTCAGCATCACTAAGGCTGGTTGCCCTTGCTGGAGTGTAGTCAGTCACCAAGGTTACACATGTTGCTGGTCTCAAAAAGCTGTTTGGACATGTGCTGTTTTAAGAATCTAAAAAGTGGATTCAAAATGTATCAGACTGTAAAAGTACTTATCACTTGCCAAAAAAAGAGAAGTAAGTGTGCTTTCAAATTGGCAAAGAAATTTCGTTTTCTGACTAATTTCAAACCATGACTCTGTGTGCACACAGGAATTGTTTTTAGATATGTGAAGGTGTTATTGTGTTTTTCACTTGTAGGAAAGGGGTACATATTATTTTAAGATTTGAAAAGATCATAAAAAATGTAGTAATATATTTAAATAAAATAAAGGAATTTTTTTTTAGTTTTTTTCAGGTATTGCTGAAGAGCAGTGAACAAAATTTAGGATGCCTACAAAATCCAGACTAAGGAAAAACCACAAAAAAAACTATATTTGAAGACAACTGGAGGACCTAAGTTAGTTGGAGATGCTCATGTTGGGAAAAAGAGAAAGTCTTCTGGTAAGCAGAAAAAAGATTTTTTAAACAACATCTTCAAAAAAAGGAAAAATGTACAAAATGTCTGTACTGGAAAGAATGTTTTAAATAGAAAACAACAGGAAAAAATTGTGCATTTAGTTAATGCAAATATACCTTCAGAAACAATAAAGATTAACTTAAAAAGAAAAACAGCGTTTAAAGAGATTCGTAGAAAAATGTTTCAGAGAAGAGTTATGTCCAGTTTGATAAAGGATGTGAAGAAATATAAGAAAAAGGCTAAATTTTATAAGAGAAAAAAAGAAATTGAAGCCATTGCAGCAAAGACATTAGAATTAAAAAGGAAACTATTCATTTTAATTTTGAATAGGATGCGTACATTAGATAAAATGGTCAATGTACTGAAATCACAAAGCAAACAGAAAAGACTAGTGAAAAGAACAAACATTTGTAAAGTGTTTTTAGGAGAATGGATGCATAGGTCAAGTAGTGAACCTTTTTTTAATGAAGAGAGTTATTTGCAAAGTAATAGTTTGCTGCATGCAGTTGACACCAGAGGTCGTTCTTATGAAGTGAAAAATGGTTGTATAATGGAGAAGGAGAAAATGGTTCCAAGAGATGAGGTACAAGTGATGGCGGATGAGGCTATGGGGAGACGTCCTAAAGCCCCAGTGTACACTTGGAATTGTAGTAGTATTTGCACTGTGCGTCAGGAATCTATTGATAAATTTCGTGAGTTTCTAAGAGAATATAGTAAAAAAAGTGTAAAACAGAAGATTAAGGTGCTTCAAAGTCTAGATCCATGCAGAGTGAGAGAGAATACTGGTTTGCAGGGTCATTCTCTGGCTTGTCTATCTAGAAAAGTGTGTAAAAGTGTTTTTCATCATTTTAGGATGCTGGCTGTTCATCATACTGAAATGAGAAAGTTTGTGAGACGGTTGTATTTTGCTAAAAGTCCAGCAATAAAGTTAGATGAATTGAATAGAGCTCTGTTCCGTGGATCGGTATCAGATGTAGAGAAGGTTACTGATGAAATTCAGTTTTGTTACTTTGGTCCTGAACAAGACAGTGCAGAAAAGGACACAGTAAATGAGGAAGAAGTGGAAGAGAATGTAGAACCCTCTGTAAGTAAGACATTTAATGATCACATAACAAAATTTGCAATAATCTCTAATGAAAGACCAAATATTACTTGTATTTGTTGCCGCAGAACTCATTATAGAAAACAAACCAGGAATGTTGATCTCTACAGAAAAAGTGAAAATGAAGATAATTATAAGTGGAAGGATTTTGCCACATATATATTTCTTGAAAATTGTTTTGAATTGGGTGAAGATCAGCGTATTTGTAAATACTGTTACAACAAGTTAGAGGAAAATAGAATGCCGACCAGAGCTGTACATAATAATTTAGAATTGGATGCTATTCCTGCCGAACTTTCTGAATTAAATACATATGAGTCTATACTTATTCAATGTGTTCATCCGTTCCAGACCATAGTACATATGGAGCCCAAAACTGGTAAATTACCTCCTTCAGATTTACTGAGAGGTTTAAAAGGTAGAGTGGTGTATTTGCCCTTGGATTTGAAAAAAAAAATGGAAACTATTGATGCAGATACTTTGGAAACTGAACCATTAGTTATTCTGGTTAATGGTGTACCTACAAAAAATAAGAAGATTTGGCAGGAGCTGGTAGATGTACGGAAAGTACAAAGAGCAAATTTGTATTTGAAAAGGAATAACAAATGGTATGAATCAATTTATATAGAAGAAGAAGAAGAAGATTTACAAGAAGACTCAGAAACACCAACTGGACAAATTGAAAAAGTGGACAAGTCAAAGGAAGAAGAAATTTATGAACATTTTAGCATACATCCTCTTCATTCAAAAGAAGTTATGGGAGACAATATTGATCTGTTTCAGATGAAGAAAGCAAAAGGAATTCCCGTGAGTGTATGGGAGGAGAGCTTGGAAGCTCGATGTTTTCCCCAGCTGTTTCCTACAGGAAAAGGAGGACGATACGACGAACGTCCAGAACAGATTCCAGCTTCTGAGTATCGGACTACAAGACTATATGCAGAAGATCCCAGATTTCGACAAAGTATTCCTTATTTGTTCCATCTTTTATTTGAAAGCGACTTGTCTGCATTATCATATGCAGTAAATCACATTTTAAAAAGTGGAGTACATTTACAAAATGTGTCTGCTAAGGATTTTATGGAGAAAGTGCAGCACCGAGATGATCATTTGGAAACACAACTGATCAATCTGATGGCTTGTCAGCGTGGGACAAATGAATATTGGTACCGATGCCATGGTGAATTAAAATGCATGTTACGGAATTTAGGAACACCAACATGGTTCCTTACCCTAAGCTGTGCTGAGTACGCTTGGGATGATTTACTGGATTTTCTACGAGAGGCAAATTCAAACATTAAAAACATCGAATACAAGACAGCAGGAGAACTGTGCTCATTGGATCCGGTTAATGTTTGCAGATATTTCAATCATAGATTTGAGGCTATAATGTCCTTCATCTGCAATAAAAAAAATCCACCTCTTGGAGAAGTAGTGGATTTCTTTTGGAGAAATGAGTACCAGGCAAGAGGTGCTCCTCATATTCATATGCTGTTGTGGATCAAGGATGCCCCAAAGTTTGGAACAGATACTGATGAAGCAGTGTTATCTTTCATTGAAGAATATGCAACATGTGCTATACCAAAAAGCACAGAAGAGAAAAAGTTAAAGGAGCAAGTTTTACGTTTCCAAAGTCATCGGTGTGGAAAATACTGTCGACGGAAATACAAGAGCAAAGATAAATACTACACTAAATGTCGATTTGGATTTCCTAGACCTGTTCTTTCAAATGGAAGAGTAAACAGTTTTATGTCATCTGTGAGACATACTATTACAAGAAAATCACCTAAGAATACCTACAACCTTCAAAGAAAAGAAGAATCAAAAAATATAAATGACTACAACCCAGTCATTTTATCCATGTGGAATGCTAACATGGATATACAGTATGTAGCTGACAATTCCATTGCTGTTGCTCGATATGTCACGTCTTACATCACTAAATCAGAAAAAACTGAATTGAAAGAAATGTGGGAAGAGATTTCTCATGAGAAGACTGTCAGTAAGAAGCTGTACAGTTTCAGTTTAAAGATGTTATCGCATCTAGAAATTGGATCCTACGAATGTTCAGATAGGTTATCTTCTGCAAGTCTCTACTCGAAATCAAGAAGAATAATTTGGGCAAGTTTAGGCCTTGCAGCAATGAGAAATCGGGTACTGAAATCTGTTGGAGAAATTGAATATTTGGCCGAGAATGACCCAGAAAGTACAGATATTTTGAAATCAAACATGTTGGACACATATTATCCCAAGAGAAGTCTTCATCTAGAGAACATGTGTCTCTATGAAGTGCTGCAGAACTACATTTATTCACGGAAATCCACAGAAGACATCAACAATGGAAAATATAAAGTCATTGGTGAGGAAGGATGTTTGGTGAAGCAAACAAAAGGAAGTTTGATAAATCAAAGGAAGTTGAGTTGCGACAGTACTGACAAAAAGGAATTTTACTACTTGGCTCTTTTACAGCTGTTTAAACCATGGCGTACAGAGGATGAACTACTGGGAGAATTTCAAAGCTATGAAGATTCCTTTAATGCTTGCAAAGACAGCATAGAATGTAGTACATTCACAAATTATGTGCAAATGTTAAATGAAGAAATTGAACAGGAAACTACAATTGCAGCTGAAGTAGCTAGAGACAGTTCTCAAGACAGCCAAAGTTCAGGAACACTCAGTCAAGATCCCCTAGGACAACCAATCGTTGAAAATGAAGCTGCAATAGCCATGAATGAAGTGGAAACGGCTATGAATCAAGCTCAAGAAGAATTTATAGACTTACCAAATTTGGAAAGACAACTGAATGAAGAGCAGCAACAAATTTATGAAGAGATCAGAAACAAAATTGATCACGGATTACTACATGAAAAAAAAGAGTGCTCATGCACATCATTTCATCCAATCAGGATGTATGTAAGCGGACAAGCTGGAACTGGAAAACGTTTCTTAATAAGAGTCATCAGAAGTTACCTACAGCAAAAAACGGATTCAACTTTGTCTTGTGTGGTTACTGCTCCAACTGGGTTAGCTGCATATAACATAAAAGGAATCACCTTACATCGTTTGCTAATGTTACCAGTGGAGCATGAGAACAAAATACAATACCACAAGCTAACTGGAGAAGCATGCTTGGAAGTATCAAGAGTATTGAAGAAGATGCAAGTTCTCATTATTGATGAGGTGAGCATGGTATCAAACTTAATGCTTGCCTTTGTGCATTTAAGAATGCAGCAAATTCTAAGGACAGACTATGACGTGTTATTTGGTGGAAAACATGTCATAGTTTTTGGGGATCTTCTACAGCTTACTCCAGTTAAAGGACAACCAGTGTTTAATACTGTGGCACATGAAGACACAAAGAAGTCATTGGGAAGCATTGGTAATGCAAATATTTGGTCCTTCTTTGAGTACAAGGAACTTACTACTAATATGAGGCAAGCAAACGATGAAGAATATGGAAGTATTCTGAAAGATATCAGAATTGGACTACTCACTGAAGCTGGCACAAAAGCATTACAGAGTCGGTTGCTACATAATTTATTTCCAAAGGAAGAAATAGTTGCAGAGAAGATATACAAGAACATTGCAGAAAAGAAAAGTGTCATCTGCTTAATGCCAACTCTACGTGAATGCTCAATATTCAATGAGGAGCTTTTGAAATTGGAAAAGGAAGATATCAGGAAATTGGAAGCAGTGGACAAAATTCAGGATGGAAGAATTACTATCACATTAACAGGCAAACTGAAAAATAAATTGGATTCACTAGAGAAGAACATTTCCAAAACTGCTGGATTAGAAAAAAATCTATATGTTTGCATGAACTGTAGAGTATTTTTAAGGAGAAATTTGGATGTTGAAAAAGGTTTAGTTAATGGAGCTATGGGAAGAGTTGTGGGTTTTATTAATTATCAGAAAAAAGATGGAATTGAATGTTTAAAAATAAAATTTGATCAGATAGAAGAAGTTATAGACATTTGTCGTTGTACAGTTCGTTTCATGCTTGTGAAAGACTTATATGTACAAAGGAAACAGTTTCCGTTTTCTCTAGCATATGCTGTAACTATTCACAAGTCTCAAGGATTGACTGTAGATTGTGCATTTGTAAACATTGGTTCAACTGTGTTCAAAGAAGGTATGGCTTATGTAACTTTGTCACGAGTGAAAACATTATCTGGTTTATTCATGATAGACTTTGATGATTCAAAAGTTAGTGCTGATACAAACTGTGTAAAGGAGTATAATAGATTAAGAAGAACTTATGCTCCTCATTTAGGTCAGTATCCTGTGTTGGAAAAACGTGTAGTTTCTCGAAAAAGGAGAAATGAGAATATCTGTAATGAGGATGTAGAGAGGAGGAAAAAAAAGAGGAGTGATGTAATTGCAAGCAAAAAGAAAAAGGAAAATGAAGAAGAGGTTGTAGGATGTCATTTTGAAAATAGCTCTGGTGTCAACTGCTACGCTAATGTAGTGCTGAATGTTGCATTTTATCTGGAAAGTTTGCTAGAGCAGATAATAGTAAATCAGAGAAAAAGATTCTGTTCTGAGTTGAGTCTCCTTTTTCAAAAGCTGAGTAATGATAAAACTCAAATAGAAAGTGCTACTGAAAGTAGAAAACTTTTAGATGTATGTTCAGGACGAACACAGTTTTCTCAAAATGTTCAGCAAGACGCACAGGAATTCTTGATGTATTTTCTTCAGGTACTGGAAGAAGAAGGGGTGCCAATTGAAAATATGTTTGGTGTCTCTTATAAATGGGAACATAGTTGTGAAAACTGTTACAATACATGTGGGTCTAATGTTGATTCAGAAAGGTTTATTTATTTAACATTGCCAGACAGTAAAACAGTCACTTTTGCTAAATTAGTTAAAGATGCTAATCATAGCATGGAATGCGGTGAGTGTAAATCTGACATGTTTTCAACGTTAATTTTAAAGGAATACGGACAGTATGTAATTTTAATGATGCAACGATGTAAAGCTGATGGTTCAAAATTGGATACTTTAATAAAGAAGTTTACAGGACAGCAATTATCAATTTCAGGAAAAACTTTTGTAACAGTTGCAATAATTTTCCATGAAGGACCTACTGTTACTTCTGGACATTACACAGTTTATCTTAAATGTGAAAAAGGCTGGACACTGTGTAATGATTCCCAATTGATTTTCAAGCAACGTTTGCCTTTTGATTTAGCAAATTCCTATCTAATCTTCCTGAAACCTAAATTTTAGAGAGACTTGGCAAGATCTGTACAAAACAATTTTACCATTTTATTGGATTAGCATTGGAATTTACAAAAGAAAGATTTTTCAAATTACCATTTGGCCTAAAGGACAGGTAACCAATTGTAATGTGGACTTATTTAATTCCTAATGAATCTTTCGGAAACCAAAAATTTAGAGAAAATCGGTAACATCTTTACAATTTAAATTATGGAATTTTATCGGATTACCATTGGAAATTTATTCAAAAAAGATTTTTAAAATTACCATTTGGCCATAAGGAAAGGTAACCAATTGTATTGTGGACTTATTTAATTATTAATTAATCTTTCGGAAAACAAAATGTTAGAGAGAATCGGTAACATCTGCACAATTTAAATTTTGGAATTTTATTAGATTACCATTGGAAATTTAATCAAAAAAGAATTTCAAAATTACTATTTGGCCTAAAGGAAATGTAACCAGATGTATTGTGGAGTTATTTGAGATATATTATTTTTTATGATTATGCTTCTGTAACAAAATTGTCAGACGGTATTTTAAAGAAATAGTAATTGTTATTAGATGATATTTTTTAAGAATATTATGCATTTCTTAATGTTATGTTTAAGTAAAAAGAGATTCTGGGCTTTTTTAAAACAATCTTTGAGATTGTTATTTTTTTTTTGCCCGCTGTTAAGTGATGAATGCAATTGCTTTCACGATTTATAGTGAAATGCAATATATTCTGAAAACAGCAAAAAAAAGGCAAAAAATTGTTTTTGGAAAATATGTAAATACGTGTACTGTGTTATATAATGATTTATTAAATATTAATACTTTTTTCTTTTTTTCCAGATTGTGTAAGAAAATTTTCGAAAAAAACCAACCATTTTTACAAGTAATTTCTATTAAATTATAATTAAAAAATTAAATTGATGGGTGGGTCAGGTAAGTCAGAATTTAGATGGTCCCTTTCTTCCACTTCTCCTCAAACAGATTTTTAGTATTTAGTTATTAATTCCTCAAGGATCTTGAGATGTGGTAATTGATTATTAGTGTTTTTAAAAAAAAAATAAAAAAATTACGCTTACCGTACGCGTACGGTAAAAAAAAAAAAATGTTTTAAAGAAAAAATAAAAAAAAAGCTGAGAGGGAAGGTTGGCTCTTAAAAGAGCCGTTGTGTTCATGCAGGGACAGAGGAAAGGAAGAATGGGAACATTAGCTGGTAGGACAAATGTGCTGGTCTATTTTGTTGTTAATGAGGGGAAGACTGGTCTCCCTATGAACAATTAGACCATAGCAAAATGAACACCGCATAGTAACCCTCGCAAACCGATGGTTCGTTTCCACAGGATCAGAAAAAGGTGAATCTGCCCCCACAGATGAAGGGCTCTGCTGAGCTTCCGAAGAAGGACTCGGCTGAGCTGCTGTGGATGTGCTTGGTTGACTTACTGAAGGGTTTCCTCCAGTATGTCGCGCATGTGTCCTAGGGTGTACATCGTGAAGGTGTCTCAACATAGTGTGATTCCCGAAGGAATACTTCTTGTTGGGATTACCTCTCGAAAGTACACGCTGGCACAGCTTGCAAGTCACCAAAGCAGCATTGACTTTTTTCTCACCCTCTGGAAAACTGAAATACTCCCATATAAAAGAGCTCTTCTGTTTCCTCCTTCTCTGCCTGATGGTGGTGCTGCTAGCCTCACTCTCAGTAGAAGAGTGCTGGTCTGCCATCGTATCCCAAAGACAACTCAGCTCCTTCTCCTAAGGGATCACAAGCAGAAATGAGGGGAATGGGTGTGGTGTAGGAGAGTTCTAGAACTGAAACTACTTTGAACCAATCAAAAGTTTTGTTTCATGATCACATGACCCACCGTGCGCGTACGTTACGCTTACGTTACGCTTACGGAGCGCTTATGGTGCGCTTACGGTAAAAGTACGCATGCGCGTAAAAAAGACACGCGCTCGCGCGCATGCGCATAACAGGCACTCCCCAACACTTCCGCGTAACGTGCGCGTGTAGCGTACACGCTTACGCGCCCCATGCGCAGTACGCACGGTACGTAAATTGCGTAACCATACACAAAAAGAGTAAAAATATTACGAACATTACGCAAACCGTACGCTTACCGTAAGCTTAGCGTACGCGCACTTAAAAAAAAAAAAAGGAAAAAAAGAATTTCTATGTTATACTAATATATCTTAACCTGTTTAGTAAAAAAAAAAAAGAGAAAAATTAATATATTACAGAATTGATATAAATTAAGCATAGTGTTTTAAGAGAATATAAAGGAAAAAAAAAAAAGAAAAAAAGAATTTGTATATTATAATAATATATCTTACCTGTTTGGTAAAAAAAAAAAGAGAAAAATTTATATATTGCAGAATTTTTAAAAAATAAACATAGTGTTTTAAGAGAATAGAAAGTTAGAAAAAAAAAAAAAACTTGCTTTTTTAAAAAAAAAACACATTTAATATAAGAATATATAATAAAAAAATCATACAAAATCAATGAAAAAACCATAGAAATCACACATGTAATAGGTAAAAATTAGCATTTAAAAAACCATACAAATTCACTGAAAAAACCATGGGTTTCACACACGTTATAGTTAGGAATTAGCATTTAAAAAACCTTGCAAATTCACTGAAAAAACCATAGGTTTCACACACGTTATAGTTAGGATTTAGCATTTAAAAAACCTTGCAAATTCATTGAAAAAACCATAGGTTTCACACACGTTATAGTTAGCGGACATTTCACTCATAAAAAACCATTGAAATTCCCCCGTTATAGTTAGTTAAGCTAACTATAACTCGCGCACCCGCAGTCCACTGCTGATGACGTAACATATTACATCACTCATGACATGGTCAGTGACATCACTCATGACATCACTGATGACATCTCAAATGACATCACTGATGACATCATCCTTGTGACAGAGAGGTAGACTTCCTCTCACCCTAATATAACTTTTGATACACACATTCAAAAATAGAGACTACAATTTTCAAAACAATGGACATACCAATACCAGTTACAATAACCAATTCAGTAATTCTTAGATCCACATACACATCCACTCATTCACCAACAGTCCTGTACAGTCACTCATACATGTACTCACTCATCATATGTACTCATACACCTATACATCCTGTTACACAATGGCACTCATCTATAGAGTTACTCACACACATAGTCACTCATGCTAATAAAGAATTAAACATACATTTACTTGCATATACAGTTATACACACACCTCCACACTTACTTCTACAGAAACTTACACATACTTAGTCTTTTAAACAATCACTAATAGAAACACATACTTATTCATACAGGAACTCTTTTAATCTGTCACTCTCACATATACTCACTTATATACACCAATAGTCACATATACTAGTTTAAAACATATGTAGTTACTCATAAAGACACTATTGAGACAGTCATTCACTCTCTTACTCACCCATACACACACTCATCCACCCATAGAGTCCTGCACACATTCTGTCTTCAACACATACAAACAGTGAGTCACTCATTCATGCACCTATGCACTACGTAATACCCCCCACCGAACCATGCACACACACAGACTGATACTCAAAAAACCAACTAATAACCTATATAGACACCCATGTAGCTACTCACCAACCCATGCAGCCACTTATACACAAAGTGAGAGACTGATACAGATATTTACATATTTAAACATTACTCACTAAGCCATGTATTCACTATAATACACTTAATCAGTCAGTTACACAATAAATTTTTCAAAAACAAATCATCCTTTTAGACACTTATATACTCATTTATTCTTACATCGACCTTGAGATATACATATATAAAACATATTTTATTTTGAGAAAAACACACATTCACTGGATGATGTCATCAGTGATGTCATTTGAGATGTCATCAGTGATGTCATGAGTGATGTCACTGACCATGTCATGAGTGATGTAATATGCTACGTCATCAGCAGTGGATTGCGGGTGCGCGAGTTATAGTTAGCTTAACTAACTATAACGGGGGAATTTCAATGGTTTTTTATGAGTGAAATGTCCGCTAACTATAACGTGTGTGAAACCTATGGTTTTTTCAATGAATTTATTATATATCAATATATATACACTTACTTACCTGAATCACTTTTACCAAGAATACGCCTTTACCACGCATGCATTTGTGTTGTAATGGCATGCGTGGTAAGGGCATATGCGTGGTAATGGTTTGCGTGGTATTGGCAATATGTTGTAACAACACTTTTGTTGTAACAACTGTGTTGTAATACCATGCGATGTAATGGCATGTGATTATATTCCATTACAATACGGTCATTTGAAACCATGTATTTGTTTTGTAGAACAGCTTAAACAGCTGTACTGATGAATGTATTTAAGCTTCATTAGAAAATCTTTTATGTTTTTACTCCCGTATCTGTCAATCTGCACAGCTGTTGACCTAGCACTTATGATTGACAGTTGTGCAAATTGTCTAAGAGAAACCTATTTTCCGTATTTATCCTTACTTAAAAATAAATGCAGACAAGAAAATAGATGTAGTTCTGTCTGTATTTATCTGTGAAAATCAGTGAAAACCCAAAACTGGGAGTCTTAATTATAGCCAGTCCATGAGAGCTCTCTCCTAACATAACTTTCCTATAGGTTTAGACTTTGTGGTGTATGCATTTGGTCCGTCCTCATTCCAGGCTAGCAAGTGATTTTGAAATGAATTATGTGATTTGCTGTGGTGAAGGAGCATCCTTGTAGTCTCAAGCCCCAATACTCCAAATCACCACCCAAGCCTGCTCACTGGTGAAGTGTGGTTCTTAGTCACTTAAGGTGTTGTTTCATATTTTGCATCACACATATTTTCTAAGCCTGCTCACTGGTGAAGTGTGGTTCTTAGTCACTTATAGGTGTTGTTTCATATTTTGCATTACACATATTTTCTAAGCCTGAACACTGGTGAAATGTGGTAACTTGCAGTTGTTGCTTGGTATTTACAAATCGCACATCCTGTCCAACCTTGCACACTGAAGAAATGTGGTACTGTGTCATATGCGCGTGTTGTGCCCTGTTCACACATCACATTCTGTTTAACTGCAACCTGGCGAAGTGTGGGCTTGTGTCACATGTGCAAATTATGTTCTTTTTAAACATCACACACCTTAATTTGGGAGCATTTTAAGTGCCATTTTCAGTTCAAATTCAGAGACTCTTTGAACACTTTCCCTCGGCAAGTGGAACTACACCGTTTTGTGTCACTTTTTTGTGGATAGACTGAATATGATCAGTGTGGCATCCTTTGTTTAGTGTGTTTTATTAATCTGGCCCTTTTATTCTTACACACCACCTTTGATATTTATCTAGTATTGCAAGAACTGCTATGTCAATAAACCTTGGGGCAGGGATGCGCCAGTTATTGTGCGTCAGGGTTCCGCCACCATGGATGCGCCGCATTTACAATGCGGCGCACCATGGGGCAAAAACGGACAGATGCGTGACGCATCTGTGCCGTAAAGGCAGCGCATTGCTGGAGTTGCGTCGCAAGCGCGGCGCAGATCCAGCAAGGCTCTGGGGTGCCCTATCTTTGAAGTGCTGCGTCAATCCTTACGCCTGCTTCAAGCAGGCGCAGGGTTTTGACGCAGCATGGGCTCAAAAGTGAATGAGTGAAATCTTGTAGATTTCACTCAGCCACTTTTAGGAGGCGTTCCAGCACCGGAACGCCCCCCCTGCGCCGGAACGCCTACTTCTGGCGCAGGGCTTTACAACGTGACGCATCTCCCAGATGGGTCACGTTGTAAATACCCTGCAGCATGGCGCTGATTTTGCGCCGCTGCTGCGTCACAAAAGTGACACAACAGCGGCGTAAAAGAGGCGCAATGGGCTTGTAAATCTGGCCCCTTATATGTTGTATTTAGCTCTATACAGAGTATGCCGTCACAAATGAATGTGTTTATGTGTTTAGTTGCTTATGTGTGCAATATGTCACATGCCTATGTGATTTATATATCACATGCGCTTGTTGTGTTCACTTTACAGATCACACATCCTGTTCAAGACTGCACATTATTGAAGGTAGATATTGTGCATAGTACACGTGTTGTGTTTGCACATCACACATCCCGTCCAAGACTGCACTCTGGTGAAGTTTGACACTGTGTCACATGCAGTGTCTACACATCACATATCTTGTCCAGTGCTGCACACTGGTGGAGTAGTATTGTGTTATTTCTACGAGTTGTTTCCCTTTTACACATTACACTTCCAGTATTGTGACCTAATTGTAAACAATTAAAATCTTGTTTAAACCTATTTTTTCATAAATATATGCCGACATCCGCAATTTTACGCTGCTGAATCCTTCAGTGTTATCTGAAATATACCCCCAGCCTATTTCATATTCCCAGAGTGTGTTAAAATTTACTTTTTTCTTGCTTGATTTGCAGCCAGCATTCTGAAAAAGATCCGTGCTCATTTCCGAATAGTAATAGGGTGTGTGAATAATGCGAAACCAGCCTGCAATCCTAATTTATATATTAATCAGTTTCTGCACTCCACAGCATGTTTCGTAAATACGACTCTTGCACTGTGCAGCTTTCGTCTCGAGGAGGGAAAGCGTCAGAGCAAGCCAAGTAAAGCGGCGACTTTCCCCAATCCCTTTTATTTTACCAACAAAACAGCAAGTTAAAGGTTTTTAAAATACTCAGCTGTGAATGTGAAAGTGGCAGCGAGTTCCATAATACAACCAATGGGAAAGGAGTACTAAAGAAACAAAGACCAATTGTTCGGCTTATCTGGATCTGTGGTCGCTTCTCGGTCGTCCCTGTCCCCTACACCAGTTTCAAGCACACTAATGTGTGATAAAGTATTCAACGCAGACCAAAGTTGTCAGAAACTCCAAAATGAAGAATGAAACCTGCACTATATGTATGTGAGCGCTGTGTATCTTTCGCACCTCGAGGCAGTCTCTTCCGCAGGGAGTCAGTTGCATGCCAATCATTAGCCTATGATGTTGTTGTATTGAGTCATTGGCCTCAATTCTCAGGTGCCGCCTTGGTAGGTTTGCTTTTATTTAAAATCCATCACCGTCGCCTGGTGCGAAAAGTCAAGGAAGAGGTGATGGTATGATGAATGTGTTGCTGATCATGCAGAACAGCAAGCAGCGCTGTCTGAAGCAATATTGTTGTGCCAGATTCACGTTCCATTTAGAGCAGCAGGGTGCACTGGGAGGCGCTACCACACACCGAGAGGGGACACTCTCAGGGGCGTAGCTTCGGGTGGGGGTCTTTGGAGTGTTACGCCCCCCCAATAAATGTATTTTCAGATGAATAGTTGGGTACAGTACTTTCATTCGGGTATGGTGAGGGGTCTGTCTGATTTCTCCTGTGATGTTTGCACACACACTGATGAAAACACACACTCGCTCTCTTTCATCTCTGTTTTGAAAGCCTTAAAAATGTTTATATTACAAAACATTGTATTTCTCTCATTTAGTACTCCTATTAATCTGTATTCCTCTCCCTTTTCACAGTCTCTCAAGCCCCTCTCATACGCCCTGCCTGTCATATAATGTATTTTAATTTTATATGCCAGAGTGATGGTTGGGAAGCCTGATGCTCACACCCCCCCAATCTTACTGACCAAGCTGCACCCCTGAGCACTCTGATAAGCACCGTGGGAGAGATCTGCTACAGAGGGACACTGAGATTAGAACAGGGCAGTCCAGTGATTAAAGTTGGCTGAAAAAGGTGAGGGTTCTCCGAAAGGGGGATCGAGAAAGACACTTAACTAGGGTGGAGTCCTCACCAGCCTTTGGATGCCTTGTGTCCGCTTTAAGAGCATCCAATACATCAAACACCAATGAGGGCCAACACCTAAAATAAGCCTCACCTATTGGTTTTAGATGTGTGTCTTATCATTGCTTTTTATTTAATATCAGATAAATGAGCTACTACTCCCACTGTTCCATTTGCTTTTTTTTTATTCTGCAGTCTCTGTCTATGCATTAGTCACTTGTCCCTTGCATCTCCACACAACACTTTATGAAGTCCCTCTATAGGTATCTCTCACACTGTATCTCCATTCGCTCCATTGTTTTCTTTCTATTCCCTCCTTCTGCCAGTACTTCTTCCTTTATCACTGTAAGTCATACTGGACCTGATTCACAAGTGTCTTTATTTACACTAGCCAGCAATTCACAAGACAGGTTCATTTTAATTCCCTTGATGACTGATTTGTTTTTGTGTTAAATGCAATTGACGGATGATTTGTTTTGTCTTGTGAACTAACTCAGTTCTCTTTAGTTCACAATGTAATTATTATGACATCACGCTACCCATCAATTCATTCTACTCTTCAGAGGTTTCGACAGTGGTACCAGTAGTAATCGACAATGCTCCATTTTACTTGTGCTCAGATTACCTGGAACGTAGAGGTTATAGTATGTAACTCTCTGTCCAATGCTCACTTGCCAGAGAATAAATAGTTTTCCTAACATTCTTCTTTGGTTTTCTCCATACAGCGATTTTCTCTTACCTTTCTTCTTCTTATTATTATTATTATTTAAATTTGTTAGGGGCACAGCTACCCTATTCAGGGTTTCCCGGCGCAAATGGGTCTAAAACTAGACTAAGTAACTAAGCCAATTGCTGGATGAAGAGCCAGGTCTTAATGTCTCGGCGAAATTTCAGATAGGAAGGTTCCTGTTTCACATGGTTAGGAAGAGAATTCCAGAGTTTAGGTCCAAGGTACGAGAAGGAGCGTCCGCCCATTCTAGTCAATTTAAATCTAGGAAGTAACAGGTTACCTAGAGTAGAGGAACGCAAGGTGCGATGCGGCGTGTAGGGGCAGATGAGTTCCCGTAAATACACTGGAGCTGCTCCTTGCTTTATTTTAAAAATATGGCAAAGAGCCTTGAATTTGATTTGGCTACTAATACAGAGCCAATGAAGATTATGGAGAAAAGGAGTGATAGAGGTTTTCCTGGAAACGTGGCAAAGAAGGCGCGCTGCAGAATTTTGGACCACGTGAAGCCTTTTCAAGAGTTCCTTATTACATCCTAAATAAAGTATGTTCCCGTAGTCCAGACGGGAGATAACAAGGGATTGGACTACTGCTCTTTGTGTAGAAGGAGGGAGCATCCAAATTATCTTCCACAACCATCTCAGTATGGAAAAACAAGTGCCAACGGTGCTCACTGCTTGTTGCCGCATGGAAAGTTGGCTTTCAATAAGGAACCCTAGGTTACGGGCTTGGGCTACAGGCTGAGGAAATGTACCCATTTCTTGAGGCCAATAAGAAAGGTTCCAGAGATGTTTATCTTTATCTATGATCCAGTTCCTCAATCTAACAATCCCCCTGATGCTCACTATCACTGCTTCTCACCCTCATTTCTTACTCCTCAACCTTCACCCCAGCCCTAGCTCTTCATCCCTTACTCATAAATCGTAATTCCTCCTTCGTGTTCTGTTATTTCTCAGGCCCCACCTTAACCCTCAACTCCTAATTCCTCACTTATAAATCCTTACTCCTCACCTTTCACTCATCATCACTCACTCATCATCCTTAGTCCTCATTCCTGAGTCTTTATCCATCACTGCTTATCCTTTACTTCTCTTCTTATTCCTTGTATTTCCCTTCTCATTCCTCCCTCCTAGGTCTCATTACTCATCCTTCACTCACCGTCCCTCTTTCCTCATTTCCCATTTCCCAATTCTCAAACTTTGTTCTTCATCTCCTTCTGCATCACTCACCCTTCATTCGTCACCCTACCCCTCATCGTTTACTCCTCATTCCCCATTCCTGATTCCGCTGTCTCATTCCTTATCAGTTACCTCTCACCCCTCAACCCTCACTCCTCAGCCTTCTGTCAAGATCTCTCAAACCTTATGCTTCACTTCTCCTCTGTTTCTCATCATACCACAATCTTCATCTGATGCTCCTCAGTCCTGATCCCTCGCTACTCATCACTTAATCCTCCCTCGATATTTTACACTCCTCACTCCTAACTACTCTTCACTCACTCCTCACGCCACACAGACCCTTCCTCCTCCATCATTTGTCTTTCTTCATCCCTAACTTCTCAAGCTTAGCCTCCATCCTTGTGGCTCATCCTTGAGTCATCATACCTCACTCTTTATCCTCCCTTACTTCTATTTCCTCACTCTTGAGTACTCATTCCTTACTCCTTATACATCATGTAATAACTTCGATTTTTGATTTAGGGGGGTGAAAACCCTATTCAAGCAACAACCACAATCCTTGTCAGGGTGAACCTCAAAAGTCACTGAATTAACCTGCACTTAACCCTCTGGTAGCTTAGTGAGAAAAGCAATCAGGCTTCACTTAGATGCACTCTGTTAAGTATTTATGCAGTAAATCAAAGAAATGTGCAGTTCCTGGGGGGGGAGACTAGGGTAGGGGAGTGAACAGTTCTCTTATGGATTTCCCTCACACACCCGAAGGATGTCATGCTTCATCATTTGGGATGTGCGCCTCGTCGGGCCGGCGCTGCAATGCCCGACGGGCTCCTGCAAAGGGGCCCTTTGCCGGAGATCTTTTTAGAGACAGCCGTATGGTGAGTGAGGGTGAGTGGTCAAGGCAGTGGTGTGAGCGTGAACTGTGAGTTAAAATAGGTTGCGTACTGTCCTATAGAACCAATTTTATTCGAGGGGTGTACTGACCTAGCTAAAATACATGAGCCGTGTCTGGAGTAAATGATTTTACACGGTCTGGTGTGTATATGTGATCGACATGTTTCTTGCTTGCAGCCCCTAACGGGTCAAACAGCAATTCTTCAGGACCTATGTTTACAGGAGTAGATTCTCCTAACTCTAATACTACCAAACGCAGGTGCTGAATACTGTATTTTATCACCAGCGTAGTATGCCAAGTTCCAGGGAGTATGTCCTGGGTACGAGAGACCTGAAAGAGATACAAACAAATCAGTTCCAGACCTTAGTCTGGAAGCCTATAATCACCACCTGTGATGCAGTGATTTACATGCGAGAGCTTATTTTGCCAAGTGGGATCATATTTGTGATAAAGATAAAAACAACAACACATATGACTCCATGCACATCAAGTGACAGTTAATAGGAACACAACATCCAAGCTTGATGTGGACATAAAGTGATGGTAATACGTTGATAAGATGTAATCTAGCGCTTTTTAAATGTAGCCATAGTCTAGCATCTCATTAATAAAGTATCTAATTGATAATGGTGTGCGTTGTAGAATGCTATGAGCATCCAGCATAATCGGGTGCCTGCTTCTTCTCTGTTATTAACCCCCCTGTGGGTTCAGAGACGTGGTGGCTGAATATCAGTGGCGTGTTCTTGCCAGAGTATACGTTTCAATTACATGTTCAAATCTTTTGTGCAATGACTAACCCCTGGCTATAAGGTTATCCATGTACGTGTCAAGCATACATTTCAAATATATGCCCAAGTATTTTACAATAACTCACCCCTGGTTACGAGGTTACCCACAGACGGGAATGCCTTAAGAGCACTTTGTTGCTCCACTCTGAAAAAACAAATAAAAGATACCAACGGGTGGCCGCAAATGTTCAGACCTGAGTAAAAATCTTACCAGTATCTTGACAGGGGTTTTGATCGCTCGTGGGTCACTGGAAAA
This sequence comes from Triturus cristatus, assembly GCF_964204655.1. Taxonomy (NCBI): domain Eukaryota; kingdom Metazoa; phylum Chordata; class Amphibia; order Caudata; family Salamandridae; genus Triturus; species Triturus cristatus. The sequence continues at coordinate 631,780,261 of NC_140589.1, read as the reverse complement.
TACTCACAATGGTGGACGCACAACTTGCGATTCTCCTACCCCTGCTCTGGGTCCCGTGGCTCTACCCTTCAGCGTGTGGCGTTTAAAGTAGTGTGTTATATGTGTGGTTCAAAAGACTAGACCGCAGCGGACAGCGGATATTTTGGGAGTAATTTCGAGCGGCATTTCAGTTTCAATAAAACTTTATTGTGACTTTGTGTGATGCCTGTCCTACACCATAAACGTTATTAAATATGGGGATAGTGGTATGTTTTAGTTGTAGTTAGGAGGTGTTCGTTGCTAATGCGTACATAGGAGAGCTGCTTATAGGGGTGCAAGCGAGTTATACATGAATGCATCTCATTGCCACCACATCTATAGGGTTGCTTATGAAGGTGGCCAGATCGCTGAGTATGTGTAAGGTAGAGTTTTCGACATAACTCTGAGGTCTGGAATAATTAGGTGCTGGCAGAAACAGAATAGTTAAGGGTTATTCAATAAGACCCAAGGGATGTCATCGTTGAGGCCCCTAGTGTTGCTGGAAATTCTAAAACTCAATTTTTGCTCCTTCCTGAAAAGGGCTTCTTTGCTGATCAGGGGGTGTGATTCAAGAATGGTCCAACAGATGTCTTTGGCTGTGTGGTCAGCCTCTGTATAGTGGGTGCACATCTTAGTATTCTGTTTTTTGCACTGAATATTGCTGCGATGCTCTGAGAGTCTGGTTTTTGCGTGTCGAGTAGTCATGCCCACGTACATGTGGTTACAAGGACAAGTGATTAAATATACACAATTGCGAGTGTTGCAATTAGTATGTGTCCTTTGAGACCAGGTGAATGTGTCTTGTTTTTGTAAAAGTGCAGGCAGTGCATTGACCACATGGATAGTGGCCAGTGACCGTGGTAAATCCCAGAGTTGGCTCCTCACGGGGGGCTCTTTTTTTGGTCTGGTTCTGATTAGAAGGTCTTTTAGATTGTAAGTTCTCTTGAAGGAGAATCTAGGGGATTCTATTGTGGAGTCGCCCATGTTAAGGATTTTCTAGTGCTTGTTTATGATCTTCTCAATCATATTAGACTCAGGAGTATAAGTTGAGACACATGTTATTTGTTTAGTGTCAGTTTTTTCTTTTGTCTGTAATAGTGTCTCCCTATTTGTATTGCGAGCCCTCTTGCAGTTTTTATGGTGTTGCTTGGATATTCTCGTTTTGCCATGTGTATTGTGAGCTCAGAGACCTGTGTTTTGAAATCTTCCAGTTTACTACAATTGCGTCTGAGTCTCAAATATTGCCCATAGGGCAGGTTGTCACGTAGTGCTTTTGGATGAAAACTACTAAAAAGTAGCGGACTATGAATATCAGTGTTTTTTTTATAAGTCTTTGTTTCCAATCCTGTTGTGGTTTGACTTATTAATAAATCCAAAAAGGGTATTTCTTGTTCAGAGGTGTTGGCGGTGAAGCGTAAGAAGGGGTTCAAGCTGTTGACCCATGCAACGAACAAGGGCATTATATTTAGGTCTCCTCTCCAGAAGACCAAGACATCATCAATATAGCCTAGCCAGAGGATAACATGGTCTTTGTAAATGTTGGTGGCAGGCAAGATGTATTTAGCCTCAAGTCTGACATATAGAGACATGCCAGAGAGGTAGCAAACGTGCTCCCCATAAAAGTCCCTTGGGTTTGATGGTATATTGTTTCCTCAAATTGAAAGTAATTTTCAGTAAGTGCAACATGTGCACATTCCATAATGAAGGAGATAGGTGTAGGGGCTGTCCATTCGGTAGAGTGTAGAATTTCTTCTACTGCCTCCAATGTGGCTAGTTGTGGAATGTTCATGTAGAGGGCCTTCACATCCAGAGTGAGTAAAGCATCCAGATGGGGGCCCTCTTTGCTTTGAAGTTCTATGATGTTTGGAACGTCTCTCGTATCTTGTAAGAATGTTGGCGTCTTCTTTACTAGAGGACTGAGGATATGGTCGCAGAACTGCAACAGGGATTCCAACACCGACCAGATCCCTGACACAATGGGTCTCCCTGGAGGTGGTAGGGTGCCCGTGTGAATATTTGGAATGGTGTAGAAGTACGGGATGCAGGGGTTGTCGTTCATGAGGAATTCTGATTCATTTTTTGTTATCCCTCCTTGTGCGAGGGCTTCCATCACCAGGGACCTGATTCTGATGGTAAGTCTAGTAATCGGTTCATCTCTCTGGGGGGTATAGTATCTTCTATCATTTAGCTGTCGGAGGCCCTCAGTTCTAAAGTCCATCGTGGACATGATAATGATAGCACCCCCTTTGTCTGCCTTCTTTGTGGTGATGGATTTATCATCTGACAGAAGACTTTTGCCACTCCATGAACAGTATTACAGCTTTGAATCAGCAAAATACCATCCAAGTCAATGTGGAATGACAGACGCAACCCCTGACACGTTTCACTCTAGTTAGAGCTGGCAGAGAGGTGCAGCTTTGTCCATACATGAGGGAGCACACAGTATAAGTTAAGATAATACCCTTTGGTGCTTAGAGTACCACATAATTTATGCAAAAAAGGAAGCAAGCAACTCTGGTTTTTCGCACCAGGGCACTCCAAATATAACCAAAGTAAAAATACAAATGGCACAAGATCCAGTGGTTCCGCTCATTAAAATTCAGGGCTCTCAAGGGGAATGCCCCAGAATGCTCTGCAGGACCTTTATTTGAATATGCGTGTGGCTTCTATGGTACCCCAAAACGGGCATGGACACCACCAAGGAATGCAAGAGTACAACAGCCCCCTAAAAGACATCTATAAACTTGCACTAAATCTCTTGGCTCCTCAGGTAGGGTGATCATTATTCAAAGCATTCTTGATGGTAGAGCTTTAATTCTACAGCTTGTGGTGACCCTTTGATAAAGCCAATAGGCTTGCTTTCATGTAAATGTAAATGTAATGTAAATGTGCAGATATTTATATAGCGCAAATCACCAACCAGTCTCTAAGTGCTTGCTTAGGGAACCCGTCCTGGTATTCCCCTGTGAGATAACCCAGCAGGGCATCCACAAGGTGAAAGCCAGGCATCCCGCCGCGAGGGGCCATTGTGGAGATTAAGCAAGCTATTGCCCAGAGTCGCAGAGTGTGAACCCATGAATCAAGTATGCACTGGAGCGAGAATTATGGAGTCCATGGACAATTTATGGACTCAAGACCCAGCCGAGCCGGGAAATGAACCCTGGTCCCGGGCTGACCTCTTCTTCCAGGTCTGCCTACTCTAACCAGTGAGCCACACTTCTCCCTAATGATGTGGTGCCCTCTTCATAAAGCCAGTAGGCTTGCCTTGCCTTCATATAACGTTGTGTCACCCTTTGACAAAGTCAGTAGGCTTGCCTTGTATATGCTGATGTGGTCAACTCTTGACAAAGACAATCAATCTGCCTTTCATATATTGATGTGTTGAGTCCATGAGAAACCCTGTAGACCTGCATTGTTTAAAATGAGGCCCCTTTATATTGTGATGAACATTCTCATTGACTGCCTGTGCATGGGCGGTGGGGTTAGCTGGCCCTGGTGAGGTTGGGTGCAAGGCTTGTCCTTCACAAGCCAATGATGTTCTAGTTAGATATCGAAATAAGTTCATACTTTGAATAAAAATAACTCTAGAAATGTCCCTGAAGAAACCAAAGGTTAAAGTAACATTACAGTTAAGTAGGGTAATAAGATCTTACTTTGTTAAAAAACAAAAACTCAGAAATTCACTGTAAAAAACAAAGATTAAAGAGGCATTATAGTTAGGTCTGGTAATCATATCTTACTTTGTGTTAAAAAACCTTAGAAAGTCACTGGGAAAAAACAAGGGTTATAGTGACGCTATAGTTTGGTGAAAGGTGAAAATGTCAACTAAAAATACAAATTTGAAGTAAAAAAGCACTGAGATTCCCCAGTTATGATTTATCTGCATTCTCAACAGCACATTAGTGAAAGGTGGGCCATGTGTTGGAAGTTGTTGGTTGGCCTTTCACTTGCAGCTGGGGACTGGACTCAGTTTAAAGGGGAACAGGGGGGCAACGATCCCTCTGTAGGTGGGTGTAGTGAGTCACTGCATTCCCCTTCAGAAGGACACATGGGTGTCCCCGGGACTGCTTTTTCTCTATTCGAATGGACTGTGTGCATTCTCTGTGTGCTGCAAAATCAGTGTGCATCCTAACAATATCTCTGCCGTTGTGCCCCATCGGTGAAATGGAACTGGCAGAAAGACAAAGGGTTCCCTCCTTTTCTTCGGGCCACACTCCCAAGTACTGAGAAGATGCCCTTCTGATTGCGCTGGCTCATAAGGTGTGCCAGTGCCATCCATATCACATAAAGGGCTGGCCACGGGCCTGCAATCCATGCAAAGTCATCAATATTTCTCACTATTCATACAGTCAGACAACAGTGGACTTCTCACACGTGATAAAAACACCATATTAGATGATTCTTACATAATATATGTTTTATCACAAGAGTTTGTGGGGCTGCTCCACTTCCTGAGTGAGGGTTGCAAATGGGCCTCATGGGAGCGCTCACAATATTATCCTCTTTGAACGAACACCATTTTCAGCAGCTTCTCTCCCGTCCCCCGTCCCCCGCCTCCAACCTTTTGCGCGGGAAAGTCTGAGAAAGCGCCGGGCCTTCCTGCTCAGGGGAGAGCCACGAGGTGGCTTTCAGCCTTCCACAAAGCACTGACTCCTGCTGCCAGGAAGCCACCCGGCCAACTTTAAGTGTCTCGTAAATGCGCCCGCCCCGCCCACCCTCGTGGTAAGGGATGCTGCTGGAACAGGATGATTCATCAAAGGTGGCAATTAAAGTGCTTTTAGCAAACTTGTTCAGCCTATTAAGGCCCACTCTGGATAGGAAATCATTAGTATCCCTAATGTAGGAAGGAAGTTCCCGCGGACGTGGATGTAAATGTAAGATGTAGGGCGACACTTACACTGCAGTCAGAGAGACTTGCCGCAGCTCAGCTTTTCAATTACCTGTTTCAAATAAAGGAACAAATGTGCCACTTCTGTCAGACGGTTGTGATTTATTGCGCAATCCACGGAGCTTAGAGATGCTCTCGTTGCACTCTTATACAAGATGTGGGTGCGTTTACTCTTGCAAAAGTAGGTAAAGTCCCTTCTTGAAGCACTTGTCATAGTGGCAGTCTGAAGTTATGTTCGCACAGCTGCTGTGACCTTCGCCACATTCTTAGATTTGATTTAGGCTGCGCTGGGATGCGGGCATTATATTAAGAATTGAACAGTCTCCACTGGCCTTCACCACATAATGTATATTTTGTTAAATGTTGTCAATTAATGCCAACAGACTCCAGGCTGCAGAAACCACAAGACAAATTTAAAAAACGCAGTTATTTCATTTAGGTGTACTCTAAAATTTCCCAAAATAATTTGATAAAAACCATTTGATGCAATAAAATCACATTCGAAGTTTAAATTACAAAACAAAGTATGCAAAATATATTTGTCCACGATTTTTTGGCACATTGATATCCCAAAACATGAGGCATGAGTCACAACAATAAGATCGCAAAGTAAAACACATGATCATAGCAGGTCAATAATTTAGCTCAACATCGTCGCGCCACATTGGAGGCAGATGTTGTCAATGTTTCGATCTCCCTACACACATTTCAAACACAACAGCCCAGCTTTCAATATATAGTGTCACATAGAATAAATGACTTTGGTGTCATCTATTGTATGTTTGGGAGAATTATATAGCACGGCTTATCATCCGTGAGGGTATCCAGACACTGTCCGGAGGCGCGGGAGGTGAAATGATTTGCCCAGAATCAAAGGATGTTGCACCAACGCCAAGACTCGAACCCCGATCCTCAGCCGGCAGCTCTGCCGTTATGCCACATCCTCTCTCGCATTTGCAGTGTCATCAAGTGCTCATGCAAAAAGGTGGCCGGCTTTCTAATATCACTTTACACTCATGGAGACATCAGAAGACGTTTGTTGGCGAGGGGGGACCATGAGTCGTGCAGTGCATTTTTGAGGTGTTATTCTCTCACCCCCCTGTTCTGAATTAGGACATTTTACATAATTAGGAAGGATAATGAACGTATCAGAGTGATTACTATTCATACTGTGTTTGTTGTCTAATCCGTTTGCCACTTCCTGGAGTAAGCCTTGAATGCTTCCTAGTGGCAACGCTGTCATCCAAATTAAAGGAAATAGTCATAAGCCCTGAAACACTAAAGGTAAATATTAGTCCACCATGGGTACATCCCGATTCCCACTGCAGAGTCTTAAGCCCTGAAACGCTAATGGTAAATTTTAATGTCCTCCGAAACGGTGTGTACAAACCCTGTCACACACATCAAGGTGCACAACACATGCCCCTAAGGTTCAACAGTAAAGTAAACTCTTTAAACCAATTTCTCATGCAATTTTGTTACAATTTATTTCAATTTTTTATCTTTTTTGTTGTTCGCAACCATTATTTTCAAATATTGCAACTCTATGTCATACAATGATCATGATACAGTTTTCTCATTACCTTGTATTACAAACAAATGACCATCACAGTGTGTTCAATGCCGTGTTCCCAATGCTTTTCGGGAAGTCTCTTCATCAGGGGAACTCTAAAAATGACAGATATGGAAAACAAGATTTTTAAGAACATAACCGTCTCTCCCATCCCTTATTAGTTTGTACTAGAGTACTTAATGAAGTTGGTCAAAATTATTTGTTTCTTTAAGGTAATTTCCAGTCACACCCGGAGTGCTACTGACACTACTGTGTGTTGCGTACTCATGAAAGTGTTCAAATATGTTGAAGTAGCCATGCTATATGAATTAAACACAACCTGCAACCGTGGCCACAAATCTGTGCACCTTATAATCCAAGTGAAGAGTGTCTACCAATATATCACTACCGTGGACAAAGCAACCTGATTAGAAAAAAGATTACAATCCTACCTAGGCATTACGCAGTTTAGTGGATTCAATGATATAAAATCCTCTGTAATACAACACGGATGCTCATCAGTGGGACCAGGAAGCTTACTGTGTTATTATGTGAGTTACATGCAAGATTAACTTACTGGAACGACAACAGTCAATAAATGCGTCAATAATCAATTAATACATCTGCCGTACTGCCACTTCCTAAGTAAGAAACCAATTGCTAAAATCAATAACGTAACCCAATCGTCCGTGCAAACGGAAGTTTATGAAAGGTTATGGTACTTACTGCAATCCCAAACGCAGCTGCGTTTCTTGTCTTGCTGCCAAAGTAAATTGAAACGAGTGCCTGATCTCAATCAAATGAGAATCCTAGGTGTCTACGTGTATACGTGCGTACCGACTCCGTGCGGTAGCCATGACCAAAGAAAACCGACTCACGAGAGTTCTGTGTCAATGTATTACTATATGCTGGTGATGTTAGCTTGAGTTCATGGGGGCGATAACCCAAAGTGAAAAAATAGTAAGTGAAATAACATAGTGAGGGGAAAAAATGCTAATAAATAGTAATAAGTAATGAGCGGATAGCCTGTGTTCTATTTCTAAGGTAACAATCGCGTAACCCAACACCATTGCAAGTGGCTTTATAATGCACAAATAATTTTATTCATCCACATTTGAAATCTCCAAGACCATGATTTATCCTTTTATAAGGGAGAGAACAAGGTACATCATTAGTTTAATGTTGATTGGAGTTACTGAGACCATGCTGCTGCAGTACTTTATAGCGCGATGTTGGGAGTAATCAAACCCATATCCAAGGTGTAAACTTAACACTGTGTCAAACTATACTTCTGTAAAGGTAGAGAAAGCAAGACATTTCAATTTTGTCATTTAACCCATGCGGTATCAAGGTGTTTAAGCGTTTAATCTAAATTGTTTCTCTCTGCGCTAAAAATTGATTAATATTCCTATGTGATGTAGAGAGTATCTTGTCAAGAATAGTAAATCTGAGTCGTGGTATGGTATGTTTTTTCTCTAATCAGTGTGTGAGTAAACAAGAATTGATATTCGCTGTTTTTTGATCATGTTTTTATGTTCTGTAATGCTTGTTTTGACTTTTCGTGATGTTCTACCCACGTAAACCAAGCTGCATGGGCGATTTATGGCAAAGACTACCATGTCTGTATTGCAGCTCGATGTATGTGCCAATTTCATCTTCTTCCCTCTGTGAGGGTGAGTGAATGTGTTACCTACATTGACATTGCCACAATGGCTGCAGTTGAAGCATTTTCTCAACCCTGGTGTTTGAACCATTTGCTTAGGCGTTAGACTTCTTTTCAACAACTTGCGCAAACAAAGTTTTGGAGAGAAACACATTCTTAAAATCAGGTTCCTGGTTAATGATTTCCCATCTACGTAAAATGATCCACTTCATGGCTGGTGCTTCGGTAGAAAATTTCAAAACACACACTTCTCTCTTGGTGGAGTGTTTAACAAACCGTGCTAGTAGGACCTTCCGATCCATATGTTGAACCTTCGTTCTTGCAGTTGCTAGTATTTCTTCTGGATAACCCCGTTTAGGATATTGATGATATGTGTCTTCAATTGCTTGCAAACATTTGTCCGGACCTGAGGTGATTCTCTTAATTCGAATGAATGGAGACACGCACAATTGTAGGCTAACTTCCCTTAATTCCAACTGTATATCTAGGAAATTGATGGAGTGTTGACTCATTTGATGTGTGAATCCTATGCGAGGATTCTGTCTGTCAAGGATCCCAATCAAATGTTCAATTTTCTGCTGTGTGCCTTTCCATACAAGCAGAATGTTATCAAGATACCTCATTGTTGGACTTGGCCCTTTTTGCAGGGTCATCCCTGAACTTTTGCCTTCCTCCTGTATTTTATCTGACCTGTTGTTGGCTATTTTATGACTCTGGGCACTTTACCACTGCTGATCAGTGCTAAAGTGCATATGCTCTCTATTGTAAATTGATGTATGGATTAGTGACTCCATTATTGGATTATTTGATTTACTGGTCAGACCCTAGTACAGTGCACCATGGGTGCCCAGGGCTTGTGAATCAAATGCTGTTAGTGGGCTTGCAGCACTGGTTGTGCCACCCACCAAAGCAGCCTCTAAAGTGTGTCTCAGGCCTGCCATTGCAGAGCCTAGGTGCAGTCTGGTACTGCCATGTTGACTGGCCAAGTGCACCCACTTGCCAGTCCCTAAACCTCCCCTTCTCTTCATATCAGATACCCCTAAGGTAGGCCCAAGGGCAGGGTGCATTATAAGTAAAAGGTAGGACTTGCCCGGATGTGTTTTTCACTATTGCAAGGCTACTTGTTCCCCATAGGCCAGAATGGGCAGTTTGATTATTCCACCTTATAATCCTAACTGACCCAGGGAACATGGTAGAAATTCGAGTTTAGTATGCCTGAACTCAGAATGATAAAATACATCTTTTAGTGAAGTTGCTTTTAACATTCTGTTTTTGAAAATACCACTTTTAGAAAGTAAGTATTTTCTTGCATAACTATCCAAGCCTGCCTCAGCTACATTGTGTATTCCTTGTCTGGAGTTTGAGTGACAGGGGCTGGGGGATTCCAGGAGACAGGGTGAGTCAGCACAAGGCTGAATAGAGAGATATGCAGGTAGAGTGGTGGGAGGAGTTGCACCTAGGACCTGAATAGGGCTGTGTCTGCCTTCCACAATGCTGGCTCCACCTCCTGTGGTGCGTCTGATGTCCCTGGCCCACACTGTCAAAGGAAAGAGGGAGTCCTGTAAACAAAGTGCCCCAAGACTGACCAGAACTGGTTTGGACTAGGCAAAGGCAGAAAACAAAGAGAATATGAGTATAAATACTGGGGCCCAGACCCAGATCACGTCTGGGAAACAAGAAGAACCTTTGCTGAGGAGAGGAACCAGAGAGAGAGACTGCAGGAGGAGACTATCCCTAGGCTGTGTGCTGTTTGAGGATTGGCCTGCAGTGGTTACCTCATTGCCAAAGAAAGGAGAAAGGACTTTGTGCTACTTTCATCAACTTGTAAGAAGATCTCCAAGGGCTTGAACTGGAGCTTGCCTCCTGCCTGAAGTCTCAGGGATACAAGACTTCACCAACCTGGTCCCCTGAGTTCCCTTGCTGGGAATCTGAAGTGCCTGCTGTTGAGCTGGGCCTTCTGAGAGACTGCGTGTCGCTGGGAGCTGGAAGCGTGACTCAAGACAAAGAAGCATGCCGCCGCCGCAGGAGTTGTTGTCGCATCGCCGAGAAAGCCTGCCGCCACTGCCACTGTCACCATCGCATCGCAGAAGCGCCTCACATCACCGGGGAAGAGTGTCGCCGTCGCAGCAGACATCGTCACATCACTGGAGAAGCGTGTCGCTGCTGCAGCAGCTGTTGTCGCATCACTGAGGAAGCGTGCCACTGCTGCCGCTGTCCCCATCACATCACCGAAGCACCCCGCATCACTGGAGAAGAGTGTCGCCGTTGCAGCAGACGCTGTCGCATCACCAGAGAGGCATGTTGCAGGGCCTGTCGCGGCTCAAGAAGATTCACCGAGTTGCCGTCGGGTGTGCACGCATCACCCCTTCGTTGTCGCAACATCAAGAAGATGCCATTTTTGTTCATTGCACTGGGTCGTCATCGCATCGCGGCGTTGCTAGTCGCATTGCGACAGAAGCGCAGTAAGATACCGACGCATCACCTCCCCACGCGGTGAAGAACTGACGCATTACCTCCTCTCCGGTAAGGAACCGACACATCACAGTCCCCTACGCAGTAGTAGGGAGCCGATGCATCACCTTCCCCGAAGCAAGGAATTGTTGTATCACCGTTCTTGTTTGTAAGGAACCGACGCATCACCTTCCCTGCAACCCTTTTGTTTGTATAGCGTTACGCATCCAATGGTACATTGAACGTAAAGTGTTGCGTTTACCATCTAAAGAGAACTAAGCTATTTCTACCATTCTAAAGTACAGGTTTGTGGATTTTTGTCGTTTGTGGTCTTGTGTTAAGCCTATATAAAGATACTTAGGGGCAGATTTATGAGCCCCTTGCGCCACATTTGCGTCACTCTTCCCATGTTAAAAGTGACGCAAAAGTGGCGCAAGGGGCTGATAAATCTGCCCCTTATTTTTTTATAATACAACCTGTGTGGTGTCCATCTGTAGTGTTGTCACTGTATTACTGTATGTGTTCACAAATGCTTTACACACTGCCTCTGAGATAAGCCTGTCCGCTCGTGCCAAGCTACCAAGGGGGTGAGCAGGGGTTATTTTAGGAGTGTACCCCCTTACCCTGACTAGACGCAAGGGCCCCAATTTGTTCAAAGGTACCTACCTCTGCCAACTAGAGACCCCCAAATCTAACACTCATGTAAATCAGTAAATCCTTTTATTGATGCGTTTTTCGACTGTTGCCGATCCAGTAAGTTCATCTTGCATGTAACTCACATAATAACACAGTAAGCTTCACGGTCACACAGATCGGTATCCGTGTTGTATTACAGAGGATTTACATCATTGAATCAACTAAACCGCATGATTCCAATGTAGGATAGTAATCTTTGCTCTAACCAGGTTGCTTGGTACACAGTAGTGATATATTGGTAGACACTCTTCACTTGGGTTATAAGGTGCACAGATTCGTGGCTACGGTTGCACGTTGTTTTTTATTCATAAAGCATGCCTACTTTGACATATTTGTACACTTTTGCAATATTTGAAAATAATGGTTGAGAAGAACAAAAAAGATACAAAATTGATATAAATTGTAACAAAATCGCATGGGAAATTGGTTTAAAAAGTTTACTATATTGTTGAACCTTAGGGGCATGTGTTGTGCACCTCTATGTGTGTGACAGGGTTTGTACACACCGTTTCAGAGTAAGTTATCCTGACAGGTGCAGGTCATGTTTCAAGGCAGCACACAACAGGTAGAATCTAGTTTACACAAGGATTATTGGATTAAACGGATTACACTAGGTGTGCAGGCTATATCCACTATTTAAAATGTTAATGTCCACTACGGGTACTACCCGATAACGTTATGTTATGTTATGTTACAGGAATTTATAGAGCGCACGTATACCCGGGGGTGTCTTGGCGCTGGACATAACAGTGATACAAGAATACTTTGCCCCTAATGCTGGAAGAGCCAAGTTTTCAGTTGCTTCCTGAAAGTCGTCAGGGAGCTAGCATTTCTGAGGGAGAACGGAAGGGTGTTCCACAATTTAGACGCTCCGTAAAAGAAACTGCGTCCACCCCAGTGAGTTTTGAAAATTCTTGGAACAGCGAGTAATCGAGCTCCAGTGGACCGCAGCTGTCTGGTGGGACAATACCAAGAAAGATGATTCTACAAGAAAATCGGACCAATACCATGCAAGGCCTTAAAGACAATGCACAGGGCTTTGAAATCAATACGCTGGGGTATAGGAAGCCAGTGGAGATAGCGGATTTCATTGGAAACGGAGTGATATTTAGGAATATCCAGTATGAGACGAGCCGCTGCGTTCTGGATCATCTGTAGTTTATGCAGATGTTGCTTCCGTGCGTTCAAGAAAAGGCCATTACAGTAGTCAAGCCTAGATGAGATAAGGCAGGAGACTACTGTTCTCTTGGTGTGATTGGGGATGTAAGGAAAGGTTTTCCTGATTTTCTTGATAAGAAAATACGATGCCGACACTACCGCGTTTGTGTGGTGATGGAAAGTGAGCTTGGCATCCATAAGCACGCCCAGGTTCTTTGCCTTAATCACCGGAGTGGGCGGGGAACCCTGCTCGACGGGCCACCACAGATCATTCCACGGGTGCTGAATGCTCCCGAAAATTAGGACTTCTGTTTTACTGGAGTTGAGCCTCAGGCAGTGTGCTGTCATCCACTTATTAATTGCGCTCATGCAATTCCTGAACTGCAAAGCCGGAGACTGTTGGGATTTGGAGGCTGCCACCACAATCTGAGTGTCATCGGCATAGGTGGTCAGACTGAAACCAAAATCCCGGATAAGGGGTGCTAGTTCAGAGACATATATGTTGAATAGTGTGGGGCTTAGAGAGCTCCCTTGTGGGACACTGCAGGGAAGTGTGTAAGAGTCTGAATTAAAACCATCCATGGATACGGTGGATGTTCGATCGGCGAGAAAGGAGGCTATAAGTGCGCGTGCTGAGTCTCCTAATCCTAGCTTCTCCAAACGTCTCTGCAGAAGGCCATGATCCACCGTATCAAATGCCGCAGAGAGGTCGAGGAGCACCAGAGCTGCTGCACCTCCACCATCCATAACTGCCCTGATCTCCTCGGAGGCTTTGATCAATGCCAACTCTGTACTATGGTCCTTGCGGAAGCCAAATTGGGTATGATCCAATAGGCCATTGGCATTGATAAATAGGGACAATTGGTTATTCATTATTTTGTCCACTATCTTTGCTGGCAGCGGCAGTCTGGCAATGGGCCGATAGTTGGTGGGGTTAGTCGCATCAAGAGTGTTTTTTTTTAATAAAGGTAAAATGGAAGTCTGCTTCCAGCTAGTCGGGAAAACACCAGAAGAGAACATCAGGTTATAAATATCGGTGAGTGGAGAGCTCACCGACAGTACCAGTTCTTGATAGACCCTTGGGGGGCAGGGGTCTAAAGGTGAACCCGACTTAGCTTGAAGGACAAAGTCTCTCACTGTGTCTATCGAGATTGCAGAGAACACAAATGGTGGATGCTTGCTAGTGCTTGGGCTGTTTGGGCATAAAACTGGGCTGGGATCAGAAACCACCCTAAAAGCATTAAAAATATCTAAAACCTTAGATTTAAAAACCTCGGCCACCTCGTTGCAGAATTCATGGTTAACCCTCCTGCCTGAGTTAGTGGGTGTCGAGAGCTTATTGATCACTGCAAACAGTTCTTTAGAGGAGTTGGCGGCGGACTCAATCTGAGAGGTAAAGTATCTTTTTTTTTCAAAAATGAGGAGTTTTTTATAATTGGATAGTGCAGTCTTATACGCTAATTTCTGAGGCTCATCATAGTTTGTCCGCCACCGTCTTTCTAAGCGACGACAGTGCTGTTTTTCCAGACGAAGACAGTCGGAGAACCAGGGGGCGGAAGGTGTAGACCTATTAGCTGAGAGCGTTCTTTGAGGAATTGAAGCATTCGCTGCATCCTGTATCCAATTAGTGTAGCTGTCCACAGCCAGGTCTACCTGGTCATGTATGGAGGGATAGGAGGATTCTAGCAGAGCAATAAAAGATGGTAAGTCTGCTTTATTCCATGCTAGCCCAACAGAGGCAGAGTGTTTACTGGCAACCTCCTTGGGTTCACTGGGCATGGGAAGCGTGAATTTAATTAGGGAGTGGTCTGACCAAGTTAAAGGAAGCGTATCCTTGATCATAAGACCCTGAACTGAGGAAAACACACCATCTAGTGTGTGCCCAGCAGTATGTGTGGGGGATTGCACCAATTGTGAGGGTCCAAAAGAACCAAAACTATCCAATAGCTCTGCTGTATCTTTGTTCCCTGCATCCTCTAAATAAAAGTTAAAATCCCCAAGGATGATAAAATCGGAATTTAAAATAGCTGATTCCAATAGACTGCCCAAATTAGTTAAAAACGTGGTGCGAGGGCCAGGTGGGCGGTAAAGAAGAATTCCCTTGAGCGTTAATTTGGGATGAAGTGTAAGCGAGAAGTGGAGGCCTTCATAGAGGGAGGAAGAGATGGAATAATGAGCTGACGGAAACTGGTCCCTAAAGATAATGGCGACTCCACCCCCACACTTAGCAGACCTGTCTTCCCTAATCACTTTGTATCCCGTGGGTATGGCCGTAATAAAGTCGGGGTCAGATGCCGCATCGGCCCAAGTCTCTGTTATGAATAATATGTCTAAAGCCAGGTCCTCTATCATCTGAGCAATTTCGTACTTGTGCTTGCCCAAGGACCTAGCATTGATGAGTCCACATTGGAAGACAGACTGACCACCTACTGCACCAAAAAAAAGTCTTGTTTTCTACAAGTCTTTTTCTCATTACATAAAAATATTTTTGGGAGCTTAGAAACAGGCTCAGTGCTAAACAATATTAACAGAACCCATACTAAGGTGAGCAATTCACTGGGGTGGGCAAACAACAAAACACAGTGTGGTCTATTTGGAACGTTTTAGGCATATAGCTAGGATAATTGACATCAGCATTACCACTTTATCGAAATATGCTGGGAATAAACAGTGAATTTTAGAGATGGGCAAGGCTTACAACACAGAGACATTTCAATTGAGAGAGTAGTCCTTAAGCCTTGAAATCATTGCCACCCTTTTTTTGGTCAAGGTGGGTATTTGGAAACTGTAGAGCCAGAAGGCAACTGTTTTTTTATACGGCTTGCCCATTTGGCAAAACTGTGTGATCTTGGACAATTACCTTTTGAATTTATTCCACCTCTTCCTTTTTGGAAAGACTGAGTATATGAAATCAATTTAAAGGCTGCTAGTTAGTGTGCAGTTTAAAGAAGAGTTGGACTGGATATTGCCTTGCTAAGCAGGGACAGTGCTCAGTCTCATAGTACATTCACCAAAAGTGCAACATGGTGGTAATCTTCTTACCCTGCGGCAAGGAGCAGTGTGCCACAATCTCGGGTCTTCTACTTTAACAAATGTTTTGAACCTGGGTATATCATACTCTTCCTGTGCCTCTATGAAAGAAGCAAACACCATAAGCATGGTTTTTATTCACACATTCAGAAATGATTAATCGTAGGTGGGTATATTCTGAATTTGCATCTCTTTAGCTGAACATTTGCCTGGAGCTGCATTGTGCAGGACACATCTTGTGATGCAACTCTTCCTTCTAAACCACAACAGGCACGTGTTTGAAGCTCATATGAAACTTTAAAACTAAGAGTCTAACAGTCTGCCAGGCAGCTCGAGGTGCTTGACAGCTTCAATCCTCCTCTTTTGCTTGTCCTGTGAGAATGCCAGAACTAGTAGGAACCACAATGCAAGACAGTTGGTATCCCACAGTGCCTTTGTGCAGGCAGTGGGACGGGAGCCCTGACTACAGGGCACACCCCATAAATGCAGGATGTTTTACCACCCTAGCATGCAAAGGGACAAATGTAGGAGTAACTGCAGGGCGGTGATGTGGGGAGGGGGAGGGGCGGGGGGGGAGTAAACTATGGATTACGGAGGTTTACAGGTAGGTTAACATATAAATTAATAAAACAAATTTCGTTGCGTGCACTGCATCGCATTTGGGGATGCAGTACACGCAACAAAATTTGTTTTATTAATTTATATGTTAACTTACCTGTAAACCGCCGTAATCCATAGTTTACTACCCCCCACCCTGCCCCTCCCCCTCCCCACATCACCGCCCTGCAGTTACTCCTACTACCGACCGCGGCTGCTGCCTTGTCACTACATATACCTAGCGTAGAGTATAATGCTTCAGAAAAGTAGAAATGATCTTTTGCAAAAATACTGCCCCATTAAGGGTAGAGTTTCTATTATAAATTTCAAAGGGGTGACTTTTTGGAGCTGATATTTAGGACTCAATATTTATGCCAGACAATAACAAGACAACAGTACATGTACAAAAGTCTTTAAAGGGGTAAACACATATTTATTTATTTTGACGGTTTTATATAGAGCGAACAAGACCCTTGTGGGTATCAGAGCGCTTTACAAAGTAAATGTAGGAAATACATAGGCGAATTGTAACTACCATGATTTCCATGCAAATCCTGGGTTGTATAGCTATATAGGCAAATCGTAACTAACCCTGGGCGTAGTTCGCGACGGAGCACTATGCGAAGTTATGCAAAGTGCACTCCGCACTACGCGAGCTACGCGTATCACTTCGCGAACTGCGTAGTACCATGTTCGCACTGTGCAAGATGCCGTTTTCAATGATTGCACAGTGCGGACAAGCATCCGGCACTGTGCAATCATTGAAAACGGCACCTTGCACAGTGCGGGCTGTAGTTTTCTGCCGCTCGAGTAGATTTTTACTCGAGCGGCAGCTTTCTCAACGCCGACTGGTAGTTTCTCATCGCGAGCGATCGCGAGCATACGCGACCACTCGCAATGAGAAACCTGACCTCCTCGCGTTGAGAATCTCGCCGGGATGTTTATTTTCCACGCTCGCGATCGGCAACTTGATGTTGCTGATCGCGAACAAGGAAAAAGTCTCGACAGGATGTCATTTTGCTTGCTCGCAGTCGCCAACTTGATGTTGAGGACCGCGAGCAAGCAACAAATGACCGCTGCACTACGCAACGCTACGCTACGCATGTTTGCACTGTGCTACGTGCAACTCGCATAGTGCGAAGTAGCGCAAACTTCGCAACCTACGCGAGCGTAGCGTAGTGCTTTGCCCAGGCTTAATCGTAACATACATCGAGTTCCATAAAAATCCAGGGTCGTATAGACACATATAAGCCTGGCTCAAGTGAATTTAGCCATCAGAAGAGATTTGACTTCTTTTTTAAATGATGCAATAGAAGGATTTAGTCTGGTTTCAGAGGGCAATGCATTCCAGATCCTGGGCGACATCCCCGAGAAGGTACGGTTGTATGTTTTCTTCTTGTTGAATCTTTGTGGTTTCAGTAAAAGATTACTGGCACTTCTAGAGGATCTGTTACCACATGAGAGCACCAATTTATGAGCTAGATAGCTGGGAGTGTTCTGATGAATGGCTCTATGCTCCAGGCATGCAATTTTTAGATGAATTCTGGCTTCGAAGGGGAGCCAGTTTAGGGATCTGAGGTCTGCAGAGATGTTAGAGGTTTTTTTGGAGCCGGTAATGAGTCTGGCTGCTGCGTTGATTGTAGCTCTTAGAGAGGCTGTTGAGGATCTGGGAAGGCCGCAAAGAGAGACACTCCCATACTCCACTCTTGGAATAACTAGTGCTTGAACTGCCAGTTTGAAGTCCTTTTCGAGCAGGAAGGGTTTTAGTTTTCTCAAGGTTTTGATCTGAAAGTTTGCTCCTTTTGTTGCTGCGCTGATGTGTTTTTGCATATCTAGATTTCTATCCAAAGTTACTCCCAGCGATTTTGCTGAGTCGATAATAAGAGGTTGGCAGTTAGTTGTTTCAGCCAGTCTTGAATTATGGTTACTTTGGAGGGAGGAGCGATTAGGAGGAATTCCGTTTTGAGGGTGTTTAGTTTTAGATGGCTTTCGGACAGCCAGGTCTGAGCGTTTTCTAGCGTTGAATTAAGAGATCTGATGTCTTCTAGGGAATGTACCTTTAAGTATAATTGTGTGTCATCTGCGTACATATGATACTGTATGTTAGAGGAGTTGAGGATTTCGGTAAGTGGTTCCATGAAAGAATTGAAAAGTGTTGGGAAGAGGGATGATCCCTGTGGGACTCCTAAAGTGACAGGGACGGGTTTGGATAGAGAGTGGTCAAACTTGAATCTTTGCGAACTGTTTTGGAGGAACGAGGTGAACCAGTTTAAAATGGACCCAGATAGTCCCATTCTGTGTTTCAGCAGGTCTAGCAGATTCTCCTGCTTGACGGTATCAAAAGCTGAGGAAAAGTTGAGCAGGATTAGCACACAGGCTTCATTTTGGTCAAGGAGTTGTAGTGCGTCATCTATTATGTGAGTCATGGCTGATTCAGTGCTGTGTCCTGCCCGGTAGCCTGATTGGTATTGGTTGAGAAGGTTGAAATAGTCTTAAGTGTTTGCCAAGCTGCGTGAGTACGCATTTTTCTAAGAGTTTGCCCAGGGTGGCAATGTTAGATTTTGGGCTGTAATTGTTTAGATCCGCATGGGTCAATCATTGGCTTCTTTATGATAGGGGATACCTGACCAGATTTAAGGATATCAGGGATGATTCCTTGAAGGAGAGAGGTGTTTATTATCTTGGTCCAAAGAGGCAGTAGCAATGGGGTGAAGTCTTTTATGCAGTTTGCGGGAATAGGGTCTGTGAAGTGATTGGCGGGGTTCAACGTCATGAACATGTTGAATATAGCCTCTTCGCTATAGGTATTGAAGGAGGACCAGGATTCATTGTTTTTTAAGTCGAACTTTGGTGAACTCCGGGGTGAGATTCCTGGGAGGGATTCTGAAGAGTCACTGTGTGTGACACTATGTGTTATTTGATCATTGAGTAGGTCCTTCTTTATGTTTTCAGTCTTCAGAGTGAAGAAGGAGGCAAACGCTTCGTAATATGGTGGTGGGCTTGAGTGAGAATGGGGAGGGTGAGGTGCATCCTTCGATTGTCTTTTGATTAGATCGAATAGTTTTTGGGGACGATTCTTGGCTTGAGCTAATTGATAGCTGAAGTAGTCTGCTTTTGATCGTCTGATCTTTCTGTAATAGGCATTTCTCTTCATTCTTAGTAGCTTGAGGTGGTTGGCGGATGGAGCCGATCTCCATCTTCGTTCTATTAGTCTTATCCTCATTGAGTCTTCCATCATACCAGGGTTATGAGTCTTTTATGGAGACTCTCTTCAGCTGTAGGGGGGGGGCGACTTTGTCTAAGACCATGTTCATGGAGTGGAAGTAGTGATTGGTAAGATCTTGAACATCGGATAATCCTACTGGGGGAAGAAGGATGTTGGAGCTAGAGGTTGTGAGTATGTTAGCCTCAATATTTTCAGATTCCTTTTCCATATTTTAGTTCTTGTGGGTTGAACAGAGTTTAGTTTTACTGTTTCGTTGATGTAAAAGGTGATGATGTGATGGTCAGACCAATCACATGGGATGATCGAATCAAGATGAATGGATTCGGCCTTAGAGATGATTAAATCTTGGATTGACCCTTTATCATGTGTGGAGTTGTTACAGATTTGGGTGAGGTTAAGGTCCGAAAGGAAGGTTTTGAGGCTATTGACCGCTGGATCCTTAGGGTCATTCCAGTGGAGATTGAGGTCTCCGAGAAATATTTGGGTGTTGTGTTGGCCGGTGTTAGTAGAAACAATGTCCATGAGATTTTCGACGAAGGTGAGGTTGTCGCCTGGTGGATGATAGATTTGGAGCAGACTGGTTTGTTATTGCTTGTGATGTCTAAGCATAGGTATTCACACGAGGGGAATAGTGGAGATTGGGAACGGTTCACTGAGAGATTGTTCCGGGGTATGCAGGCAATACCGCCCCCTGGCTTATCGCTTGTATCTAGTCTGATGATCTCATGGTTTGGGAGTACCAGTATGTTGAGTATGGGCGTAGAAGATTCAGTTAACCAGGTTTCAGTCAGAATTAGAAGGTCAGGTTCCTGTGTGAGAATGAGGTCAGCTAAATCGGCTGCATATCTTGAGGCGGATCTGCAATTTAGCAATATGCATTTAAGACGGAGCTTGATGGGGGTTGTGTGTGGTTCTTGTATAAGGGTGACATGTTTAAGGTTGTTTTCAATTAGTCCTCTGTGATTATGTCTCGAAAAATCTATGTGTTTTGTAGGAGATAGTTTGGATTAGGGAAGGCTTGTGGGAGTTGTCTGAGAGTACCGTGTTGGGGTGGAATGTGGGAGATCATAGGAGGGTAGAAGGGAGAGTAAGTCTTTCTCTGATAGGGGATTGGTCCTTTGAATTGGGCAGGATGTGTTATTGAGGTGAGGGACTGCTCTCCACCTAGGGAGCGGTGGTTTTGGGGGATGTGTGTGTAGCTGTTGGGTGAGTTTGGAGTGATTAGTGTGGATGTTTCTCTTGGTTTCTTGTTCATAACTTTTGGTCAACGGTTGGTGATGAATCAAATCATATAAAGCTTGGAGGTCCTCTTTAACTTGCATTAAAGATAGTAAAATCTCGTCAAGTCTCGGGTCTGGTGTGGGTGAGAGCATGCTTAGTGATTGTTTTGTGGGTAAGGGGGGTGAACTAGTGTCTGGTAGGTAGTCTGAGTGGTCTGGGTCGCTGTGTGGTATCCTGCCTGGTTGCTTATCCGGGGCAGGGGGGGAGGACTGGTGTAGGGGGTAGATGAATGGGTCGCAGGGATTTGAGGAGTGGCTGGAACTGAGGGAGAGTAGGTTTTACGAGGGAAAGGCTTGGCATTAGGGGGATGTATGTCCTTTCCAGGGGTGATTGATGGCTCTGGAATGGGTGTGAGTGCAGGTAACGATATGGGAGGGGAGAGCCTTGTGAGGGAGTCGGAAGGGGAGTTGGGGTTAGCATTGGGATTGGGTATAAATGTTGATGGTGTCATCAAATGAGAATGGCTAGATGGAGAGTCAGGGGGGAGTTCCGAGGTGTGATAGGGTTAAAACTGTTTGTGAGGTAGAGTGAGGTTTAACAATTTTTTCCTTGATGATGGAAAAGATGTTATCCAGCAAGTTTAAAACTATGGTCCGAGGATTGCTTGAGGATTATACCATTGTGAAAAATGGTGATTGTGGCTGCGGCTTTGTAGATTGGAGATGGGGAGATAGAAATTGTGAAACCATGCACTGTTTTCCTAGTGGAAGAGGTCATGAACAGGGCGAGGAAGGTTTTCCTCCATTGTGTTCCTCTTTTGGTGTAGAACATAATGTCAGTGGTAATGTGTCCTTTATTTGTTGAGAAGTAGGGGTCTGAAATAGGGGTTTCGGGTGTGATCTTAACAGAGTGTGTTTAAGGCGTTTGGCTGCTTTTTTTGAGAGGTTGAGGGGTAATTAATGGTGTATGTATGTAGGCCTGCGCGTTCCATGGTGGGGCTGGCACTAGTTTGTGGGGATAGAATAGTCTAGTCTGGAGTGGTATGCGTGGTTGTGGATTGGGACCGTTATGGGGGTATGAGCTGTGGCGGAGGTGATGGGCTTAGGTAGGTTAGAGGGTAGACGCGCGGTAGGGAGGAGGTGTTGGAGCCCAGGGTGTGTAGGTGTTAGCTTAGGGGAAGAGGAGAAGGAGGATGATGGTGGAGTAAGGGCTGTCTCACGTCTGAGATGCGTATGTCCCAGTGAAAGTGCGTAATAGATGGGGGGCTAGGTCCGAATAAAAATTCTCACTTGTGTGGCGATAAGCCACAGAGTGTTTTCAAGCAACGTCTAGGGGCTAGTCACACTGTGAGGGAATCAGTCCAAGATGGATATGCCATTTGTAGCAGTTAGCAAACCTGGAGAGGTAGTCCTATGTCTCTTACAATTAGATGGGTCATTGTGAGGGAATCAATCCGAGATAGCCGCACCATTTGTATCAGATTAGCATATAATGCAACCTACCATTTAAGGGGGATGCATTAAAAATAATTGCTGTGAAGAATACAATATGAAATATTGACCGTTTTTTCCAGAATACTAAGAAAGTGAATAAGCAGGATTTACTTTATCTGACCCACATAAGGCATTTCGCTGCTTTTGATGGCACCGGAATTTTATTTATTAACATTTAATTTTAATTTATGTGGATTTTTTTGACCTGCAAGAAAATAATGCTAATAAATTGCATTTTATTTGATAGCTTTTCATCAATACTTTACCCTTGAACCTGCTTATGGCCACCACAAATCCGTAACTCAGTGCCCTTGGCAGCTGCGGCCCGTGCAGGTAAGAGGCGGGGGGCCGGCTGGGGGGGATTTCGATGGACAATGATAAGGGTAAATTAAATAATTAATTTTTGCTCATCATCATCTGTCGAAATCCCCCCCACCCCCAGCCGGCCCCACCACTCTTACCTGCATGAGCCGCAGCTTGCCCTTGGGGGTCTCCGGTACATGATGCAGGGAGGGGTTTTCCAGCATCCTTTGATGGCCTGCCAAGGGTGAGCAGCAGAGGTGTTCCCCTAGTGTGTGCAGGGAAGTATGGCAAAAATGCAAATGGACCTCCTGAAGAAGTGCTGATGATGGAGAAGAGGCCACACCAAAACTATTGAATAACAACATGAAGAAGATGATATAATTGATGCCATGAGTTGATGGTGTGCTCAACTCTGTTGTTAGATCCAAAGCTGTTGTTGGATGCTGTTGTAAGATATCGGAAATCGGGCATGCTTTCAGGATTCATGCATGTTCCTTGGCCTGACTATGCTGCATTTGACACTAGTTCTAATCACTGGATTCCGCCAGAATGCAATCCTCCTCCTCCGTTAAATCCTGCTAATCATTGTCAGCTTCTTGCACAATTCTTGGGTTGCTTCCCTCAAGGGGCTAACTAGCCCTCATGGTGGCTCATTCATGGTGGAAAGTGCATAGTTTCAATGGAACTCCAGAGAAGAAACATATGTTAGGATGTCAGTTACATACAGATGTGACATTGGTAATTTTACATAGGTTTCATATTCTAGGGTATTTGTTCTAAAAGCAATGCACACTACATATCTTCCAAAACAGGGACTGTGCTTGGTCATAAATACCGTTACTCCTAGCATTCATATTTGGCCTCCACTCAAGATGCCAGCTACCTTGTTTACGAGAAGCATACTGCATATATCAAAGTAAATATGTCTCTGAATCCTGGTGTCATCAAGATTCAGCTTTCTAAAGGGATGTTCTTGGGTAATTTCAGTGCTGATATAGGGAAAATGATCTTCATGGAAAAGAAAAACAAAATGGATAGAGACATTCAAGGATAAGGGCAAATTGAGATGCTCATTACATGATAGAGGGGATGAAGAGAGGGAGAGTAGGGGATGGAGACAGTGGAAAGAGATTCAGGAAAGAATGCAAGAAAGGGAGTCAAGAGTCAGTGGGCACACAAAAAAGTGACGGAGAAAGTGATGGACAGGGATGAATGAAATTAGGGCAGGGACAAGGACAAGGATAAAGTGGGACGGGAGGAGGAACATGGATTTGGGGAGACTCAGAAAGGATCACCAGTCGTTACCACTCAACTACATGAGCCATTTGGAGAAGCACAGCCAGCATTGCCAGGTTAAAGGCAAACAGTAATAGACATACAACAATGTATTTGATGTACAAGATAACTAGAACTGTATGGTCATAATAATTGTCCTGCTTCTATGTCCCCCGTTTCCTCTCTCACTTGATTAATGGACGCGAGTTGTGTTTACACTCAAGAATCTGTACTTTATCATATTTCTGCTGTCTAGATATTACAATTGGGACATAAATACATATGTGTACCATATCCATGATATAAATGAAAGTCCGATACTGCTTGCATGCAGGAATTGTGTATATTGAAAATATAAAATCAATAAAGAGATTTGTAAAAAAAAGGAAAAAAAATCAAGCAATGCCAGGTTACCTCCTAATATATACTGGTGATATCCCAAAAGACCAAACAAAACCAAACGGACAGAGTTTGCCTTTAAAATCTGCAGCGAGTACGCCATTTGTGTAAATCCAGGTGGTTTTATTCCCACATGCACTGGCGTCAGACTGTTCACATTGTTACAGTCCTTGATAAGAAAACAATATAATTTCAAAGATTGACGAATCTGACTCATTTGGAGTTAAACACTTGGATTTTAATGACCTAGCTGGGTCAGAAATATAACCAGGAATTAGGCATTTAATCTTTGATTGGGTAACTATAAAGCCTAAAGAAGTCGAGGGTCATTACCCATACCACGAAACACGTGTTGGCTGGACCCTGTGCTGTTTTCTGGAATTAAGTATAAGAACACTAACGAAAAGACTCGCTTTGATCTTCTTCATTGATGAACTTTCAAATCACACGAATGCGCGTGCACAGGATTTGACTTTATCATTGTAAATATATAAATATGTTATTGCAGGGAAAAAAGGGAAATGACAAAGGGGGACTGGATCGAGATGTGGGGTAAGGAAAAAGGACAAAATGGAGACACCTAGACATTAAGCTGTATGCTGTTTGACCTACCTGTACATGCAGCTGTTCATTCCTGAATGCCATGTTCATGACGCATCTGGGTGATGAAGAGCATGACATCATATTAGGGTAAGAAGGAATGATTATATTTCACCACTGTCAAAGTCTCTCTATTAGTTGCTGCTACGAGAATTGATTTTAAAATTCTCTACTTTATCCACAAGACCTTCCATTGTTCGGCACATGTTCACAGCGGCAGCCACCATTAACAAAGGGTGGTGGGGCGGGTGGAGGGGAGAGTGGGAGGGATAGCGCACGGGGGGCATGTTAATATTAATAAATAAAAAAAACTTACCTGATGCCATCGGCCACCTCCAGTGTCGCTCCTGCTGGCCTCTTCCTGGGTCCCAGCTGCCCCTGGGACAGACTCCTAGCCAATGCCTGTGTTGCAGAGCACGGGCAGAAAAGACGCCCCACTCAGGTCATGGAGTCTTTGGCGGTTGGGGTGGGGTTTCTCCAGCCCAGCTGCTGAATGCTGAATGTGCTGGAGAAACCTAAGTGCGCATGTGTGTTTTGGTCAGCCTGAGACAGGCGGCCAAACACACATTCGCACTTAAGGAGTGCGCAAGCACTCCTCCTCTACCCTTCTATGCCCCGCCCCTCCCTGCACATGCTTAGCCGGCAAACAAAAAAAAAAAACAATGCTAGATCATCGTTTTCTTTTTCTTTTGCTAGCTCTGCGCCAGGAGTGAGGCGACGCTCCTCTGCCATTGCAGACAAGCCGCCACTGCATGTTCATCTAATAAAGTTAGTGCTTCTTACGGTCCAACCATAGCCCTACCTCCGATTCAGAGAATTACTTACTGCTGCTTCCATCAAAATACAAGCAATTCGAGGGAAAGTCACTTCAATCACAAGACTACTGCTCCTGGGCCTTTCTGCCCCTAACCCTTTGTCTTCAGACTGACTACAGAAAATGCTGCAAATACTTGATAACTCACTTATTCTAATATTTTATTTGCAGTTATGACAATCTTCCCAATGCATTTCTCTCCTCCTCTTCTTAGTTGAGCACTCTGAAGCAACTTTTCAACTTAGCTAGCACTTTACCAAAACACTAAATAAAATGACATAGAATAAAAGTTTAAGATTGTAACCAGAAGGAGTCATTTACAGTTTAGCAGATGCGGGCCTTCACCATAATGCGGCAGATGTCCTGTCAACACAACTCGCAGTTTGTTTGCCCCCTTTAGAAGGGCACAATGCACCAGGTTTCTGATGGCAGAACCACAGCTGGATATGCCAGCAGAAACCGTCGCCCGAAGGCCCATCCACTAGAGGATTGTAGATCAATGTATATCAGAAAATGAGCCCTATTTAGGACAGCCTTCCAGTGTACATGTTTCCTGTTTGTGATTGCCATGGAAAGCCTGGAGGTCCTGGAGAGGAACCTAGAGAAATGTTCCCTACGCAGCAGGGGGGGGGACTTCTTTCATTATTTCTTTTTCAATAGCATACTACCACATTGGGTGTTTGTTTCTGAAAAAAAGAACTTTGCAGAGTTGGCACATTAAAAAATGGTGCTCAATGTGCAATCCTTCAAATCGTTCAGGAGAGTTGCGGTGGCAGCTGCTCCTCTAAAGGCACAGAAATCCCTACCATGTCAGGAGTGATCTTTATATATATGATGTGCGATTTTTCACACACAGAGGGCAGGTCACAGCCTTCTGTCAAAATGTAAATGAGGCCCAAAATCTGTGAACACCACTCTTTTAGTAACTACTGCTGGAGCAACAAATAGCAGTGGCCGGCACCGATCGGGGGAGAAGGGGCGGTGGCGGGGGTTAGAAGTAAAAAAAGTTCATTAAACTTACCTGCTTGCTGCGTCCTCCTTTCTGCTCCTCCTGGTCGCGTCTCTCCTCCTCCCGCTAGCAGGAACAGGAAGCAGCCTGGAAGCACTCAGGCTCCCCTGAGCCAATCACAATGCTGCAATGCAGCGAGGCGATTGGTCTCAGCGTCATCGC
This sequence comes from Triturus cristatus, assembly GCF_964204655.1. Taxonomy (NCBI): domain Eukaryota; kingdom Metazoa; phylum Chordata; class Amphibia; order Caudata; family Salamandridae; genus Triturus; species Triturus cristatus. The sequence goes on along the minus strand of NC_140589.1, from coordinate 631,753,706 downwards.
TCAGCACTCAGACCGGGCATGGGGCCTGGGCATGTTCTCCACCCAGGCTGTAAAGCAGCTTGGGTGGAGGAGAGGGAAAGTGCGCATGACTGTTTTGGGTGGCCCGAGAGGGCCGGCCAAACAGTCATGTGCACTTAGGAGTGGGGGCAAGCCACTCCTCGGCTACTCTGTCAGCCCACCCACCCGCCCCACCCCGACCTGCTTTGCCTCACAAAGCTTAGTTGCCATTCTCTAAAAAGAAAAACAGAAAATGATAATAACTGGGTTATTATCATTGTATTTTTTTCTTAAAGTGCTGAAAAAAAAACAGTTGGGCGACGCACCTCCGCCTTAGTGGAGGAGCCGCCACTGGCAACAAATCATTGTCTTGCTTTATTATGCATATTTATTAATTTACGAAAGGCCCCCGATTCTGAAATTATTTTCACATAAAACTCCATGTCCTACAAGGGAAGAAGACAAAGAAAACATAAGACATCTCGCTACAGCATCTCACTTGTCTCTCAAAAAACTCATATTGACAGTAAGTTGTATCCAGTTCAAAGTATGTCAAAATACTACAGATCGAATGAATAGCAGTAGTTTAATGTGGCCTGCTACACTGTTTAACACATATTTCTGATATCATATTTTATATGCAATTTTTTCTAAAATGATAGGCACAACCCTACATCCAAGTATTTATTAGAATGCGTCAATAACATGCTCTTTATATGTCTAATGTAATAATGTAATCATTGCACAAGCGAAGACCACAACGTGTGCTTACACAAATGGCAACTCCAGCTCTAATTGAAAGTCAACTTTTATTATAAATTGCATGTCAAAATCGTTAAGAGTATGAAATTGGGAGGATTAAATGTTTAAGTATCTAAAAGAAAAGCAGAGTGCATGCTTCGCCATCATATCTATCAAACTGGTTGGATTTTTTAAACCTATTATAATAGATTTTATATTTGTGCTCACATTGGCAACAGGCATGATTTTAAATTGTTAAGTAAGTATTCAAATTGAAAACATGAATGTTTGGTTACAGTAGGTTTGCTAATCGCTGTTGGTTTTGCACAAACTCAAAAACTGTAACAATGAGAGATCGGGCTGCATAATGACGAACTGACCCGCTTGAGAATATGATTCTGTTCAATTTCCCCTCTCTGTTGCACAGCTTGATAAATTACATTTTCTAATTTCCATCGTCGTGTGCATAAATTTCACATAAATCTTGATGAAAATAAATAATTGCTTGTTTGCTACACATGGTTAAAATGCAATCGCATATGGGATCATTGAAAGTTGTACTTTGTCTTTGTGTGCTGACATAAGCAGATATCTCTGTGGATTAGTTGCTAGTTTACAAACATGCAGGCCCTTCGTTTCTGTGTGCTTCTGAACAGTGATTCTGTAGTAGAGCAATATAGGATATATCTGCAGTATTCATTCTTTTGAAAAGTGAGGGTTTGCAATTGTTTACGGTACAGTTTTCGATTTGCTGGAAAAATGACGGTGAAAGAAAGAATGGGCATATTAACAAGGGCCGGCGATACATATCACAAAGCGCACTTAGCGCTTGCATATTTATCGCCGGTTATCTCTGGAATTTATCGCCTGGATAGCGCGTTATCAACAACGCGCATTGCCCAGGCGATACAAATTCCAGAGATAGTGTGGATATCGCCATTTTCCATGGTGGAAAACGGCGATATCCTAGATGATAGGGCCTGTGGTCTTAGCCACAGAATCCACCCTCAATGGTAAGTATGCCTTAGTCAGGAATTTAACAGACGTTAAATTCCTGCGTTAAGGCATACTTAACGTGATTTAAATAATCGCTACCCTTCCTTGTTGATATCGCGAAGCTGCCTTCGGGATATTTTCACTGGTTGGTTTCACAGCCACGCCTACTTTGCATCTCATTAGCGATGCAAAGTTAGGCGTGCTGGAAACGGGCGCTAATTCATCAAAACACGCGATAGCGTGACTTTGCTGATAGGGCGATAAAATTATCGCCGCTTTTCGGCCGAAAACGGACGCAAAAGCGGCGATAATTTTATAGCGCTGCCTTGTTAATATGCCCTGAAGTCTCCTTAGAAACACAGATCTATCAAAAAAAACATCTGCTCATATAAATGTTTTTCGTTTTGGATTAACAATAACAGTTTAAAACCAGTCTTTATTAATTCAGTTGCTGCAGAATGTAGTAGGGGGTAGTTAGCAAAGACAGTGAATATTAAGTCATCAACCACCAGCTTACAGGCTATCTCGAAGAAAACCACATGCTCAATCCCCTCCCAATCAGTCTTCCGGCCCAACCACAGCACTGAGACCGCCCTAATCGCAAGCAATGGACAACATCAGATGACTCATCCTCACCGGCCTTCGACACCGTCTCCCGTGATTCCTCATCACCAGACTACACCACATAGTCATCCAGGGCAAGGCCCTCGACTATATTTCCTCTTTCCTCTCCAGCTGAATTCAGAGGATCCACCTTTCTCCCTTCTCCTCCACACCCAAGGACATCATATGCAGCGTACTTCAGGGCTCCTCCCTCAGCCCCACTCTCTTCACCATCTACATTTACATTACACCTCTGGTAAACATTGCCTGCACCCACAGACTCAACATCATCTCCTACGCCAATGACACCCATCTCGGCCTGTCCCTTACAGAAGATGCAGACACCACAAGAACTAACTACCAGACCACCATGACCAATGTCGCCACCTGGATGAAGACCAGTTGCCGGAAACTGAACTTTCACAAGACAGAGGTCATCATCTTTGGATACAAACTCTGCCCCTGGGACGACACTTGGTGGCCCGCCATACTTGGCCCTGCACCCACCCCCACCGACCACGCACGCAACCTCAGAATCATACCGGACTCCCATCTCATCATGAAGCAACAGATCAACACCGTCTCATCTGCCTGCTTCCACACCCTCTGCAAACCTCACAAGATCTTCCAATGGATCCCTATCTCAACCAGGAAGATAGTCAGCCAAGCCCTCATCTCAAACCGACTGGACTATGGCAATGCATTCTATGCTGGTACCACCAAACAGCTCCTGCACCACCTCCAAAGCATCCAGAACTCAGCAGCCAGACTTATACTCAACCACCCCAGAAGATCCAGCTTAACCCGCCCACTCAGAGCCCTCCACTGCCTCCCAGTCCAGAAGAGGTGTCTCTTCAAGTTCCTCACACATGCCTACAGAGCCCTCCACAAAACTAGACCCACCTACTTCAAAAGCCACCTGGTTTTCCACCAACCGACCAGTGAGCTTCGCTCTGCCACCCTTGCCTTGACCCACATCACCCTCATCTGTTGCAACTGCTGAAGAGGTCGCTTCTTCTCTTACCTCACTGTTAATTCCTGAAACGACCCCCCTCCACCTTTGCACCTCCCCATCCCTGAAGGAATTCAGAAAACAGCTCCAGACTTGGCTCTTCCACCAACACCTCTACGAACGTGGACCACACTTACACCCAACACCTGGAGATCCCCCCGGGGTGAAAAGCAGTGCTCTATAAGACTTTGTGATTGATTGTTTGAGCTGAATGCTCACATTACTTATTGCTTATCACTATTGTTAGACCTGGTACCATTGGTGTGAGTCTCCCTTCCATTTTTTTCTGATTGCCTCCTCTGTTTTGATATGTTTTGCTGGTTTAGATGCTTTGGGCACTGTGCCGCTGCCATTCAGTGCCACAGTGCAAGTGCTCCCTATGTTAAATTGATGTATTGATTAGTGACTCCATGATTGGGTTATTTGATTTACTTGTCAGACCCTAGTACAGAGCACCATGTGTGCCCAGGGCTTGTAAATCAAATGCTGCTGGTGGGCTTGCAGCACTGGTTGTGCCACCCACAGAAGCAGCTTGTAAAGTGTGTCTCAGGTCTGCCATTGCAGAGCCTATGTGCAGTCTGGTACTGCCATGCTGACTGGCCAAGTGCACCCACTTGCCAGTCCCTACACCTTCCCTTATCTTCATATCAGACACCCCTATGATAGGCCCAAGGGCAGGGTGCACTGTAAGTCTAAGGTAGGACCTGCCCTGGTGTGTGTGACATGTCCTAATAGTGAATTACATCCATTTTTGTTTTTCACTATGGCAAGGCTACCTGTTCCCCGTAGGCTAGAATGGACAGTTTGATTATTACATCTTATAATCCTAACTGACTCAGGGAACATGGTAGAAATTTGAATTTAGTATGCCTAAACTCAGAATGATAAAATACATATTTTAGTGAAGTTGGTTTTAACATTCTGTGTCTGAAAATACCACTTTTAGAAAGTAGGTATTTTCTTGCTTAACTGTCCAAGCCCGCCTCTGCTAGGTTGTGTATTGTGTGTCTGGTGCTGTGAGTGAAAGGAGCTGGGGATTCCAGGGGAGAGGGTGAGTCAGCACAGGGCTGAATAGGAAGATCTGCATGTAGATGGGTGAGAGGAGTTGCACCTGGGACCTGAATAGGGATGTGCTTTCCCTCCACAATGCTGGCTCCACCTAATGTGGTGTGTCTGATGTCTCTGCCCTGCACTCTGAAGGGAAAGAAGGAGTCAGGTAAACAAAGTGCTCCAGGACTGACCAGAACTGGTTTGGACTAGGCAAAGGTCTCTCGGCCTTCAGAGAACAAAGAGAAAAGTAGTATAAATATGGGGACCCAAACCCCAAGACTTTAGATCACTTCTGGAACAACAAGAAGAAACCTCTGCCAAGGAGAAGAACCAAAGGAAGCTGTAGGAGTTGGACTGCCCCCCCTGCCAGTGTGCTGTGTTGTTGGGTTGGCCTGCAGTGGTGTATTCATTGCCATGGAGAGGAGAAGGAACTTTTACAGAACTTTCATCATCTTGCAGAATATTACTCCATGGGCTTGAAGTTGTGCTTGCCTCCTGCTGAAGTCTCAGGGACAACAGACTTCACTACCAGCTCCCCTCTGAATTTCCTTGCTGGGAATTCAATCTGCAGAACCCTGCGTGTCGCTGGGAGCTGGAAGCACGTCGCAACGAGAAGAAGCGCGTCACTGCCGCAGCTGTAGTCATTGCATCGCTGGAGAAGCGTGCCGCCTCCGCATCTCCCAGAAGGATGCCTTTGTCGCAGCTGTCTGCTGTCGCATCACCGGAGAAGTGCGTCGCAACTGTGAGGGTCGCTGTCATATCATCGGAGAAGCGTGTCGCGGGGCCTGTCGTGGCTCCAAAGTACAGAGTCGCCGCAAGGCTGCCAGGGCGTGTCACATCGTCTCAACATCGTCCCATCAAGGGCGCCATCTTATCGCATCGCACCGGATTGTCGCATCGCATTGAGGCGCCATCTTGCCGCATCGTAACCGGGCTGCAGTACGAGAATCTACGCATCACCTCCTCTCCGGTAAGGATCAAGATGCATCCCTTACTCTGCGCAAGCATTGAAGGGCGACGCATCGTCTCCCCCGAAGCAAGGAACCGACGCATCTCCAACGCTGCAAGCCTTTTCTTTATTTTGCTGTACACATCAAGGTACTTTTGTGAGAACTCTGTCGCATTTAACAACAACTTTAACTAAGCAAATCCTACCTCTTTAAGTCAATTTTAAGTACAGTATTGTGGATTTTTGTCGTTTGTGGTCTTGTGTTAAACCTATATAAATAAAACTTATTTTTATAAAACCTGTGTGGTGTCCATCTGTAGTGTTTTCACTGTATTACTGTATGTGTTCACAAATGCTTAACACACTGCCTCTGAGATAAGCCTGTCTGCTCGTGCCAAGCTACCAAGGGGGTGAGCAGGGGTTATCCAGTAGTGTAATCCCCTTTCCCTGACTTAGAAGCAAGGGTCCCTATTTGGTCAAAGATACCTACCTCTGCCAACTAGAGACCCCCAGTTCTAACAACTATCATAAGAGCAGAGCTGCTCCTTATCACAATCCTTATTTAAGTAGTTGCGTGGATATTTGATAGACAAACATCCCAATTACCTCTTTGCCTGTCTTCCTCTTCACAGTTCAAACAGCATGAGGATTGCCTCATGCAGGATAAGCAATACCTGTGCCTTGTTTTTTTTTCTTGTTTTTTTTTTACTTATCACACGCAATTGTTTACATCTCTTCCCCTGATTCAAATATATCACACAGATTGCATATACCAATGTCTTGTTTTTCACCTATGAATAACAATAACTTTTAACTCATTCCCCCTCCCCCGTCAGGTTGTGAGATGCTATGCTTTCGCCGGAGATAAAGAACTATCCCCATATATCTCATTTTTCTGTGATATTCTCGGGTACTGGAAGGACTTCAGGTGCTGCCATTGTGTTACTCCCTTCCTTCCCTGACTGCAATGGGTTACTTCCCCCTCCAGGGGGTCTTTCCCCTTAAGTATGTCTGCTATCATAAGGTACCAGGCCCTCGCACCTTCTTCAAGCTTGTCATCACATCTAACTCTTTTCATTCGGATTAGTTCTGCTGTGGCCCATTCCTGCATGTCCCTAGCTCATCGCTCAAATGTGGGGGGATCTGGGCTCAGCCATCTAATTGCTATCCTCCTTTTTGCTAATACCAAGACCAATTGGACACATTTTCTACAGATTTTCATGTTTATTGGTGGGGGGGAAGCCCCAGTACCACCCCTTTGATAGTGGCTGGTATTTTCCATCCTGTAGCAGTTTGCAGGTTATCTATTTCTTTCCACCAATAGTATGTTAATTCAGGACATCCCCGTACCATGTGAACAAAGTGTGCATCCGTGTACCTACATCTAGGACAATGATTTGCGTGCTCCAGGTATATTTTATGGAGTACTCATGAGGTTAAGTATGCCTGATGTATTACATTATATTGTATAAGTTTGAACCTTAATCCTGGTGCCTTGTTATGTAAGGAACCCACTTTTATTTTTTCCCTCACAAGGGTGTCTTTCGTCCCAGCCGAGATTTTCTTCTGAAGGTGCCTTCTGTTTTCTGTTGTTTATCAATTTTTAACAATATTGTTTGTCAATTGGTACTTTGCAACCTGCCTCTTTCCATCAGGTCCGCTCTCATTTTGTCACTCTCGCTGGCAAGGGTCGGAAGTGTCACACTGAGTTATGTAGCTCAGCTTGATTTGCCCTTTCTTGGTGAGCCAGTTTTTAGAGAAGCCTGATGCTGGTGCAGTCTAAGATTTGTCCTCTGAGGACATGCCTGCCTCATGAATGAAGGTATTTGCAAAGGATCCTACTAGGTACCTCCTCACATCACACAATGCACATGTTTAAGTCCCATTACCATTTGTGGGTGGGTTTGGCTTTCTAAGCGAAGTTGGTTTCTCATGTTCTTGTCTCGGTATCAGATAAATCTTTCTGTTGTTTACAGTCAATTACTTCTGTAGCTGGATGACATTCATGTTCTTATTTCTGATTGTCTGCAATCATAGGTTCCTTTTGTTTTTTTAAACATGCTCAAGTTGTTTGGAGGAATAGTTAATGTATTTAAAGAAAATACATGAAAGCAAATGTGCATATTCCACAGGGTATAGGGTTAAATAAAAAACAAGCAGTTTAGGAGGTTCTGAAGAATATACAAAAACCACCAGCTCTATTCACAAGACATATAAACATGATAACCTTCACAGAAGGGTGAGGTAGACAACCAACAAAAGCTCCCTGTCACCCATTATTATATCCTTGTATTACATGGACATCTCAATAAAGAATTATCAGTCCCACTTAATAGAGGTTTCACAGATTTAGTCCCCATCAAGTGTCCAATCAAGATGCCTTCTGCAGGCACTTTCCAATAGCAACCATTCTCACAGTGACAAAAACACTCAAAAGAGCTAAGCTGACGATGCTCCTAACAAGCTCACTTTCAGGCAAGAAATCGACCCCAATGCTGAAGCATGCTGGCTAGTGTGGACGAGGGGTGCGAGTGCATTTTCTAAATCATTTCAAGGATAGGATACATTGAAGCAAGCTCTCCATTGAATCCCAATTTGGGGATGCTCTAAGTCACGCAGTTGCAGTTTGCATGCACCTCTTCCTGACACCAACCAGATCCTTTCCTTTGTTCATTTGCTCTTAATTGTCCTTCAAATGCCCATTGTCGTTCCATCACCCATCACCTCTTCATGATTCCCTCCCAAACCCTTTTCTTCCAAATGCTCGCTTGTCCAATCACTTACCCTGTCTGCTCCAGAGTTTGATGCATTTTTACAGAACGCTTTATCTGCACATACTAATGCCCCCTCCACTCCCTTATCAAATGCCTTTACCTCTCACACCCCAACATCCAGTCAGCCCAACACCCAATATCCTTTCACCGCCTGCCTCCTTAATGAGACCCTAGTCCTGCTTATATTTTTTGTCTGTTCACAATCCATTTTTCCGTCTTCCTCTATGTAGTTCTACACTCTGTCTGTCCATCTTTATGAATGTTACTCTCCTCTGGGGTCTCTCTATCCCTTCTCTATCCGATTCCCCTCTCCATGTCCACGGCAGCTGGAGTTACCCACAAATGAGTCATCTTGCATTGCAGCCAGTGTTGCAGACAGCAACACTTAGAAATATTTTGCCTTTGACATTCATTTTCATACTCACTGGGCAGGAGAGAGAAAAGAACCACTATAGTTACCAATTGGTAATACACATAACACTATTTTCACAATCAGGAAAACAGGTATATTACACCACTAGTTTGTAGGCAATACATTTTAGATTCATTTGATTGCCCTTTTCTGAACCCAATATAGTTTGGTTTTCTTTAGGAAGATCAAGATAGAGCCGCCAGGCGACTTCAGGGAAACACCAACTGGTGTGCTAGAAATCCTTGAACACTCTTATGAAAATGTTGACATGCTGAGAGCTTCCAAATTTAAACTAATGTTTATTAGTAAAATGACCGCCAAGATTGGTGTTTTTTCCCTATCCAGCTTAGCAGGATGAGGTTGTCCCTAAGGCAAAAAATTGGAGTTTTGATCAAGAGTGTCTCAAGTGAAACCCTTTTAACTTGAGATGCTCTTGATCAAAGCATATGCTTGGCAACTTGGGACAATGATCACTCCAATTATAATGGTGGTAAGATTAAATCTTACGGTGTAAATCATGACTAGTTTACTAAAAGTCATGTTGCAAAGTTCTCATTGACATAAAAAGGCCAATTGCTTAAAGAGCTAGTAATGAAACCGAAGAAGTGATAAATTGGTGCAAAATATTGTTGAATCAATTTGTAATTTGGCTTCATTTTGTATTTTATAGTAGGTTCATGCTTTTAGTACTGGTGGTGATATGTCAAAATAGACAGTCAAAATATTGGGATACAAAAATATTGTTGTCTAAATAGTGCCTACAACAATATTCACTTTTTATACACCCTAAGTAAAACATCATAAGACCAACAACAAATTTATTATCTAAAATAAATGGCAGAACAAAAATATTGACAACAAAAATATGGAAAACCAAAACACAATAGAACAAACCAAATTGTTTTAATCATAGATATGGACAACAAAAATATCAAGTAACCATATTTAAAACATATTGAAACAACACACATAGGTATATAACCAAAAATAACTTAAGGTCTTTAAAAAACATACAAAAGCCAACGTCATAACATATTATAAAGTAATATCTACCTAGCTCCATATAGTGAAAGAAAATGTATAGTTAATTAGTGAATCGATCAGATTACAAATGCAACAGTTACCTGTAAGAAAACCTCAAAACATTATTCTGCATGGCAGAACAAACTACATTTCAAACAGAAGTAAGTGTACATTTATTTATTAAACAATAACAATTATAATCTAACATTTCCTAACAAACTTCTACATTTTAAGATGAATTATTTTTTGTAAATTTAAAAATCCCTTATTATATTCCCACTACAGATACATTATCTGAAAGTCTCTCTGATTAAAAACAATATGAAAGAAGATGTACACAAAGCATTTGAAGAACGTTTAAGGTTTCATGGACTAAGAGGACAAAAAAACTAGCAAATTAAAAAAAAAATGTTTTACTTGAGTATAAAAACTAAATTACTCATAGCAATTTAAACATATCCTAAAAATGCCTTAATTTAAATTAATATACTTTTCAAATCCCAAAATGTCATTTGAACAGGTCTATTCAACAATACAAAAGGGGAAATTACAAATAGCGTATACTGGTACTATGTATGGAACCATTGCAAACATCAGAGGCCATATTCATTGTACATGACGTTATGGTTGTGGCTTCCACCTCTCTACATGCATTTTAATAAAAGCCCCCAAACTCCAGCGCAACTAGTTAGTAACTGCCACAAGCACACAACTGTAAATGAACCATCAGCGGAAATAGAAGAGCAAAAAACATTACGCTACACTTGCACCCATAACCTTTGTTATATTATGTTCTGCAGATGCGAGTGCACTGCGGTTAGTTGATGTGTGCCTCGGAAGGGTAGAGTACAAGGATAGAGCAGTACTGTGCATTGCATGTGTGGTTAGTACATGTTCTGGGTGTATGTATGCCTAGAGGAATACATTACCTGAGAGATGTATTGCAGTGCAGTGCATTTGTGGATAAAGCATGTGCTGAGTGTATGTGTGATTGTATGAAGTACAATATGAAGGGTGAAGTGTTGTGCAGTGCACACATAGTGAGTGTGTGTGGTGGCACTGCATGTGTTTGTAAAAACACACCCTGGTTAAATATAGAAAAGGTTCAGTGCTGAACAGTATGTGCAGACTGAATGTGTGTGCTGGTGCATGGGTACCTGAAGGGTACAATGCATGGACGTACAGTGCTGTGCTGAAAGTGTGCTGTGAAAGTACTTTGAGTGAGCGTGCCTGCAATGGTACATTGTATGGAGGCCCATGGGTTCCATTTTGGGACGCCCAGGCCTGCCTGGTAAGGACATGAGGTGTAGAGGAATCCCCCAGACAGATTTGTGCAATGCCACACTCCGTGAGCTGAGTGGGAACACACTGGAGGGAAAAGGAAGAGACTTCAACTGTGCACCGATCGAGCCATAGACCGTGTGCAAGAATGTTTTCAGTGACCCCTGTATGCCAAGAGATGGCCGCTGTTGACTCAGCCAAGTAATAATAGCTGTGCAGAGGATGCCCAGCCTACACAGACTCATTGTGGTGATCTCATAGACTAGAAGTTGCAACCAGTGAAGAAGTTGTGTGACCAGCACACCAGGACTCATGAACGCCTGAATGGTGACCCTGTATGCAAGGGGGGCCACCTTGGTGTGGGCAATTACACCTGGGGAGTCTACGCTGCATCCAGAAGTTCCTGTAGTAATCCTGTGTGCTAGGAGAGACTGCCAGGAGCAAATCATCAAAGACTTTAGGCCATAGCCCAGGACTGGAGTAAGCCTGTGACCAGTGGGTCACAGCACACTGAAGGATCTGCCCAGACTGACCCTCGTGGACAAGAAGGCACCGAGTAGGACAACACACCCGCACAGGACTCCATTTGGGAGCCAAAGGACAGAATTCCACCTGCCAGGGAGAACCTGACTTACTGCATCGCTGTGAGCTGGAAACTGCTCTGATCACTGGAGATAGTGGGCATGCTACCCCAGAGAGCGAGTCTGCACCCACCAACGCAGTCATGTGTAATGCGAGCAGCCTGACTTATCTGAGCAGGATCTGATCTTGTGAGTGCCCGCGCTGGGGGCACCCACTATACCGGAGCTTACACGCTCTGAGAGGTCTCCTCTCTGGAGCTTACATGCTGAGAGAGGTCTCCTCTTTTCAGATTTAGGCCAGGTTACCGTGTGGCGAGTAATGTTCTTTTCTGAGGAGATGAAGATGTGGGGTAGTTCCCTACCTCCTTGTCCCTGTGCTGGGACAGCAGAGCAATCTTTGCTGCATTTCATGTTTTTTGCAACTTTTAGTGAAAATGTTTTCAACTTTCCCTCAAACAAATTGTGAAGTTATTGGCTTTTAAGATTTTAAGAAGTGCAGAGAGGCTCTAAGGTATCTCCAGATGTTACATAGCCCTGACATTATTTATAATGATTGCTGCTTCCTCAAAATGTCCATCCATTGTAGACATTCCATGGAGGGGTAATGGGCGTGAAGATTGTTTGGGCTAAGTAAATTAATGAACAGCCTACTTAGCACCAACCATGTTTTAAAAATAGTTTTTGTATTGATTTCACATCGTTTTTTAAAAAAAACTTTATTTTCCATTTTCATAATATAATACACCTCATCTTAGTTACTCACTGCATTCATCAACTTACATCTGTCTTTTGTAGAGTAATAAAAGAACAGCCAAATAAACACATAAACTGTAATCCTTATACATTTACAATCTGGTGTGTCACAAGTAGCTAGGCACCGCAATATTTGAAAAAACCTGCAACTACAGGGTTCCCTCATTCGAGCCCACCCAAGGGATGAAAAATGCAACCTCCACCCAATACAGTCTAATAAAATTAACAACAATTGCCTGCAACTTCTTCACCCTGCATGATATACCTTACCCCACCCCAGTGGGGACGATACCATCTACTGTTGTGAAACCGGAGAGGTGTTGAAGTTTTCCAAGTAGGCCTTAAAGGGCCCCCAAATATCTTTTGGGCAACACGCTATTGGCTGGGTTTCTGCATATAGATCACTATTTGTGTTACAGTAGGTCAAGCTCTGGAGCCAGGCTTTTAATGTGGGCAAGGTTTTGCAGCCCCATTTAACCGCTATCTCTCTCTTAGCAATTAGGAATGTCATTGTGGACACTTTTTGTGAAGTCAAGCACGCAACACAGGAGAGCAGAATCAGGGGTCAGCGTTACCTCCATCCCTATCATTTTAGTAAGTTCTTTGCAAACGGAACGCCAGTATGCCCCAAACTTAACACAGTTCCAAACTAGATGCGCACAATCAGCTTGTGGAGCTTCAGGCAGGAATGTGGCCTATCTGAGTCAATGCTGTGAATTCTTTCTGGCAACATATAAACCCTCCGCAGGAATTTAAAATGCAGTAACCTATGTTGACTGTTCAAGGAGAGTTCTTTGATTTGCGCACAACTAAATTCCCAATGTGGGTCTGATATTGGGTGCCCCAAATCCTGATCCCATACCTCCCGAATCTTAGCGTCTTTACTAGGGACTATAGCCATGCATGCTTGGTACATTTTAGAAACTATCCGCTTACTGTCAGGCGCGGTGATCACAGTGGTCAGTGGGCTAAGGATAGCTGGCTCTAGGGGGAATTCAGCAATGGTGGCTCTGAGTGCAGAGTGGATCCGGTTCAAAATTAAGTGGTCCATGAATGTGGCCTCTATGAATCTATTTTCCTGCGTCCCTGAAAAGACATGGCCCCCAGTAAAAAGGTCCCCAATCTTGCATATCGAGAATTTAGTTAGTGTGTGTCGCACAAGCTTTCTTGCATTATGGGGATCCATGGGTTATTTAGAATTGGAATGTCAGGTGAGTAAAGTGTGGCTGCAGCAATAACTCGGACCACTTTCCGTTATGCCCAACTGATGGTTAGAAACCGCCTGGATGACGCAGGAGTCTTTGGGAAACCCCTTATGCAATGTTCTGCGTAGCACCCCTGGAATCACAAGATCTGCCTCTGATCTAATATAGGGGAGTTGAGCATCTGGATGATACCACGCATGTGCAAAGTTGCACTGCGCCACTAAATAATTCATTTGTAGGTTCGGCACCCCAAAACCCCTCTCTCGTAAGGCAGTGTCATAACGTCCCACATGACCCTGGGCCTCTTATTGCCCCAAGTTAATCGGATCAGGTGGGAAAGGATTGTGAGGAAAAAACTATTGGGAAGAGGAATTGGAATATTGTTAAAGAGATACAGAAATCTCGGGAGTACAATCACTTTAATCAAAGCCACCCGACCAGCGAGGGAGAGGGGGAGACAAAGCCATCAGTCTACCTGTAACTCGAGGCTATGGGTTGCGGGACCATAATTAAACCGGACAATTTGATCTGTGTCAATGTGAATTTGGATGCCTAAATATCCTGTGGAGTCCATGCACCAGTCAAGTGGGAACTCGCAGTCCCATTTCTTGGTGCATGGGGTGATTGGGGATATTACTGACTTGCCCCAATCGATCCCCAGACCTGAATACCCTCCAAAGCGGATAGTTACCCTGAGTAGAGGATCCAAATTTTCTTCAGGGGAGCGTACATAGAGGATTATGTCATCCGCATACAGGGAGATGAGCATGTGGCCCGTCTTGAAATGTAGTCCTCTATGTAAATGGCGCTCTTGAAAGTGGAGGGGGTCCATTGCTAATATAAACAGCAGCGGGCAGAGCGGGCAGCCCTGCCTGGTGCCCCTAAAAAGCTAAAGGACCATGATATTGTACCAATCAGTCTGGCTGTGGGGCCCCTATATAATAATGCCGTTCGGGCGATGAATCCCTTTTTGGCATGCCCATCCTACGCATCACTGCCAAAAAGAACGGCCACTCAAGCGAATCAAATGCTTTTTCCGTGTCAAGTAATACCGGCACTTCAGGTGATATTCTGTGTAAGACCACGAATAGAGTCCTCAAGTTAAGGGCAGTCGATCTGTGAGGGACAAAGCCCGATTGAGCAGGCGAGATTATGCGGTCCAACAGCAGGGCCAAGCGCATTGCTATAACTTTTGCTAGAATCTTATAATCCAGGTTAAGTAGGAAAAGGGGTCTACATGAACCACAAGACAACGGATCTTTACCGGGTTTAGGGAGCAGTATGATTACGGCTTCGCGCAATGTAGGTGGTAACTCCCCAAACTCCAAGGCCTCGTGATATACTTCCAGCAATCGTGCTGCCAACAGATCATTATAGGTCTAAAAAAATTCTCCAGTAAAGCCGTCGAGTCCAGGCGCCATGGAGCCATGTATGGCATCTATCGCACTGGATATCTCTTCCGCCGAAAATGGATCCGCAAGGAACTCTTGCATGAATTCTTCGAGCCAGACTAAGGCAATCTCCTATAAATATCCTTCTTGATCTGAGCTATCGCAATCCCCCATGGATGTGTACAAATTGGTGCAATATAACCAAAATTTGTCACGGATGCCCGAGGTGCTCGTGAGGACCTGGCCTGTCGACGAGCGGATTTCAGTGATGTAAGCCCGAGCAGATGGGGGCCTCAAAAGGTGGTCCAGCATCCGCCCTGGTCTGCCACTCTTCCCATAGCGGCGGGCGGCATTATATTTGGATAGGTATTGAGTTTCTCGCTCTGAAGCCTCCCTGAACTCAGTTAGTAAGGCCAATCGTGTGTTGTATTTAGTTGCATCAGGTCGCACCATCTGTTCCCTGTCTAATGCATCTAACCTCTGTTCAACGCTAGCTATCGTGATTCTAAGATCTTTGAGAATCCCCGCATGTTTAGAAATGCAGACGCCACGCAGGTAGGCCTTGAAGGCCTCCCATAGTGTAGCCCAACTGGTTACAGATCCTGTGTTTATGTCAAAGTAATCTACAATAGATTCTCTAATCTCCGTGTGAAAGAGATTGTCCAGCAAGGCGCGACCAGGGAATCTCCACTGCCTCTCGACACCTTCGGGCCTAAGGATGCAGAGTTCTGAGACCACAGGAGCGTGGTCAGAATATGTTCTGGGAAGGAGCTTCATCGTTTTGCGCCACGTGACTAAATTCGGAGTGACCAGCCAATAGTCCAGTCTGGTCCAGGTGTCATAATAAGCTGTATAGTGAGAGTAGACGGGCATATTCGGATGTCGGTGCCGCCAAACATCTATCAGCCCTGTGGAGTCGTACAAATCCATCAGAGCCCGACACGCACGTGGCTTAGTGTCAGGGGAATCTGAGGAGCAATCCAGCGATGGATCCATCAACAGGCTAAGATCACCCCCATACGAATAAGATCTGCTTCCAACTGCAAAATATGAGAATGTATCTCATGAAAAAATTCTGGGCAATCAGTGTTGGGAGCGTATATATTCACCAACGCAATGCGATGACCCATTAGCTGCCCCGTCAGTATAGTGTAGCGCCCTTCTTTGTCACTATGCACTGAGTGCAGCTGAAATGGAATACGTTTGTTTATTAGAATTGCAGTACCCCTTGCATATGTGCTGTACCCCGAGAAGTAGCTGTGCTAGCCCCAACTGGCCGCAAAAGCAATATTATCAGCCTTGGGGAGATGAGTTTCTTGCAGAAATGCAATTTCAATCTTGTGCCGCTGCAGGTAATGTAAGACACCCCTCCCTTTCTTAGCATTATTCAACCCCCTGACATTCCAGGTGACCAGTGATATGTTAGAAAAAGTGGACAAGTTATGCAACCCCGGCATTAGTGCCTTAGAACAGCAAACATAGATGTGTAGTGGTCTTATTATTGCTTGATGCTGAGTGAGTAAACCATGACAACAATGTTTGGAACAATAACCTGAGCATACCCCCCACCCCCTGCCCATCCCTGCTCAACCCCATGCAGGGAACAGCCCCAAAGAGTATACCATTACTTGCCCCATGCAAATCTTTCAACATTAAATATACCAGCAAATCAAAACACATCATAAACCTTTTACACACTTAACGTGCTAAACACCCAGGGGGTTGCAACGCCATGCCGGAAACCCCATCTGTTGTCATATCAAACTAGCCCAACTTGTACTCAAGGGCATACATGATAAAGCCATAGTTAAAAGAGTTACAACAGAGAACGAGGCCACTGCATGTCCATCACTCGGTTGAAAAAAGTTCCACACTGGCAACGGAACCACTGTGGGAAGGAGAGGATCTAGCGGCATCTTTGCTTTTCTGACTACCGCGGCCCTTGTAACCTCTGCAGGATTCCTGAACTGATGCTGGGGAGTTAAATATCCGGGATCTGCCCTCAATGTCTACTCGAAGACATGCTTGGTAGAACATCCCATATCGTAGACCCAGATTGCGCAGTGTGGCCTTCACACCACTGTACTTGCGCCTCGCCTCTTGTACCATCATAGTGAAATAAGGGTATTGGGACAGCGATTACCCCTGCCAGCTAATAGACCCCTTCTCTCTTGCTAGGCGTAACTCAGTGTCCCTGTCATGAAAGTTTAGGAGGCGCGCAAAAATAGGCCTGGGTGAACATCCAGGATTGGGGTGAGGCCCTTGTGAGCGGTGTGCACGCTCAACGATGAAACCAGGGGTGAAGGCATCTCTGCCAAAGTCGTCTGTTAGCAAAATTTCGACAAATTGGTCCATGCGACCGATGTTACAAGACTCCCGAACACCCAGTATGCGGAGGTTGTTGCGCCAACTGCACTCCTCCAAGCCCTCATTCTTTATTGCCACCTCTTTCAAGAGTTTTTCAACTCGATCTAGACTTCGGACCGATTGAGCAGATCCGTCCTCAAAGTCCGACACACTCCCTTCCACTGTATCTAAGCGCCTATCATGTATATCCAATTTTGCACCCAGGGAGTCCAATCGCTTGTCCAAGGTGTCGAATTGGCTGTCGAGAGCCTTGAAACCTGCTCTCAACTCCTGCAGAAGAGAAGACGAGTCCGCTGGTGGGGTCACAACAAGACCGGAGTCAGAGTGCCCCTCTGCCATGTCTGCGTCTGTGTCAGGGCCCTTTTCAGCAACCTTGCTGAATGGAAGGAGTCGCTGTTTGGGGTCTTTACGACCCATGCCTTCTTGCCCAGAACCAATGAAAGACTACTATCTGCTGTGACGAGAGGGACGATACAGACGTGGGAGATGGGGAGGCAGAGGTAGAGAAATCCAGTAGCTTTAGTCACCAGAAATCGCCCATGTACGCACTACAGCGAGTCTTGAGACCTCCAGGAACCTGACCCAAATCGCAATCAGGGATTCGCCCACTCGCACTGCGCACTCCTGTACAGCATGAGACCCAGCTCTAGCAGGCCCGGAGATCCAAACCTGGCCGTGTCTTACTTAATGGCAGAGAACCCATGTCCACTGTGCACCCCCACGCCGCACTAGCAGAGCAGTGTTACTGTGAGGCCAGGGTTGTAGGCACAGCCCATATCATGAATGTGCCACGCAGGATCAGTCCCGCCGTATACTGTGGCGCCGTAGCGAAGGCACTCTGTGAGAGAGCAACCCCCCTCCTCTGTGGCCCGCTCAACCGGCCAGGTGGCCCTGTCTCAGGTTCACCCACGGCCCCTGTTGCTGCGTGGCCTCCGGGACACAAGAGCGGCCTGGGCACTTCGGCAGCAAGAGAGTGCCCCACAAGGGCGGGTGCTGTGACTACCGGCGGGGGGAGGGTCAGAACACAATCCCTCTCACCTTGCGTTTCTCCTGCACCAGAGGGAGCGGAACTCTGCGGCAGCAATGAGGGGGCAGAGGGGGGTGCGCCTCTCGGCGGTCATGGCACACCCGGGTTACGTTGGGCTGCGATCCAGGGCCTGGCTTCAGCTCCGCATCAGACTCCGCCCAGGCTATCTTCACGGGCGGAAAAAGGACGGAGAAGGCGGCTTTGCTGGCATCCCTACAGGGCTCCGGAATGCCGATCGTGTGTTCCGTGCAGCGGTCTCGTCCTCCGTCACCCCCAGGGAGCCATTGAGTAGGATCTCAGGATGGTATTGGGGTGATTCGGTGGAGCTTCAGTGCCGCGCAACAATTTTGGAAGGCGGTCTGGCCATGCCCCCCACACATAGTTGTTTTTAACATGATTTTTAACTTTGATGTGCTCTGGGGAGCTGGGATTAACAGCAATTTATATATTATTATATATAGAGCTGGGTGCCTTGTGAGTGTTACTCACTGTTAGGGATAGGGTTCCGAGACTATGTTGAAGTATTTTGATGTGCTGATTTATACTCGTGTTAATATTAATTTTATATCGTGTTTTGCTATGTTGGTTTTTTTTATTCTGCATTTTTATGATTGTATTTAAAGATCGAATACAGATTTTGAAATTGAATTGAAAGTGAGTTCATACTGTAAGGCAACAATAATAACGACAAAAGAATAATAATATTTATCACTGCAAATAAAATATCAACATTAGCACCATCACCAATTTGGCTAGAGGATAACACTTTCTCGTCACTCCACGCTCCATCGTAGCCAAATCTGCACTATGCACGGGCAATATCTCAATAACAATATTCCCTTAGACTATGCATTTTACTAAACAAATAAGGTTCAAACTACCACAAAGTCATCACAGTAATATATACAAACGAATAACTATTCACCTGTCAAAATCACAATGGACTTCGAATATGCTATGATAAACACCATATGCAAACCCCACCAGAAACCCAAATTCAAGGCTATTCATTAGTTGCAGCTTTTCTTTTAATAAATCAATTTGTCTGCACTTACTGACAACCACATATAGACTCTTGTTATCAGTTGTTTAATTATTGTGTGTGGAAACTGCATCCAGTAATTACGTTTCTAAGATCTAGAAAATTAATTATGTGTACACTACCAATTACTTGGTGCAGTTTTACCACAGCCAGACACACTCCACGTGTGCAAACTGTGACAGAATATGAAGACCATATGGCACACAGGCAACTTATCATTTCTCGGTGCCAAAAGCAGGAAGCCGAGGTCTGACGTGTCAGTCAGTGAATGCCAGACAGCCTCACACAACCCTCCTTCAGCAGCCACAGTAAAGACATCAGGCAAACATTTCCTGATTCCTGGGACTTGTAAATGTGTGGCTGAACAATCCATCATCAGTGTATGCCCAGGAAAGAAATATTATCAAAATAGTGAGGCCAACAACATACCACAGCTGCAAAGCGACCTAGAAAGTTTAAACATTCTGAGCGCGAATTTCGGATCTTGTCTGAGGAAGTTGTGAAGAAGAGTGCATCACCTCATGGGAAACTTCATGGTGTATACACCACAAAAGATACAAAGCAGACTGGGGCAGACAAACACCAAGAAGGTCAAAGCCATCTCGACCGAGCCATATATAGTGGAAGAATTTAAAAAAGGTTCAGTAACCTTAAAAGGAAGGTACAGTACCTCCTTACCACACATTTAAAGTACAGTCTGGTCACAGGAGGGGTCTGCCACTGGTGCTGAAGCTTGATTTGTGGAAGGAGGCATTGGTGGGGATTATCAACATTAGCAGAACACAGGGGCAGAGAGGGCATAGAAGCACACATGTAGGCAGAATAGAATAGTAAGTAAAGTTGGCGTCTGCAATGTCAGTTGGAACAGATGTGGCCAGTACCTGCACTAATGCATCCAGTGTAACATGTTCCTCGACCCCTGAAGTTAAAATAAAATGCAGAAAATGAGGAACAACCCTCCACTAGCCAGGCTCCGCCACCCAGACGTGCAGCAACAAGAAGAAGAAAGGAATCTTAACAACCAACCATAATTGTGGTGGAGCAATCATCTGCACCCCCTTCTATGAACACGTCCACCATTTAGCTATAAATTGTTGTCACTGCCTCAGTCACTTTGCCAAGAGTGGTTGCCACCATCTCCATCACCTTACAACCACTGGCGTAACGAAAGTTGAGGGGGCCTCCCTTCAAGGTAATTGAAGGGGCCCCCCCTCAGTATTTAAGATGGAGCTCTCAGACCTGAGTACGGTGCTGAGGGGCCCCCCTGCAGCTCGCCCCCCGCACTGCCGGGGTTGCGGGGGCCTGTGTTACGCCCCTGCTTACAACAACTGTCACAGCCACCCCTACCACCACCACCACCCGTCCGCTTGATCTAACTACATCCACCACCAAATCAGCAGTTCAGCCACAGCATTTATTGCCGTAATTGGCACTCAGCTATCAACACAAGTGCCTGTCAGCCAGGTGGTATCTGGCATGGAACATTATGTTTTTTGCTATGAAGTCTCAAAAGAGCATGTGGTATGGTGCACAGAGGGGGAAGACTTGTGCACAAAGGAAATGCTGCTATCAATTCCCACACCAGAGGGAGCAAGGTTAACAGTTGCACCCACAGGAGAGTCTGCCAACATAAGCCAAATTCAGACAAGATACAAAAATGGCTGTGCAACGTGGAGGCATCTCATGTAACTGTCCTGCACGAAGCTGATATGATTTCCACCATACCCACTAAAATACAGATGTCTCTAAGGGATCAGGTGTCACTGCAGACCTAGGGGACACATTCAGAGATGCTTTATTGCATACATCAGGGCTGTGATTGTCATACCGCCTAACATGCCAGAGTCATTAACAGGGAGTCCAACCGGTCAAATCACAGGGTGATGTGCAGATCCGCAAACACCATGCACATCTTTAGAGCGCAACGTGCAGAGGGACAAGTTAATCTGCTCTAGGGAATTAATTAGATTCTGCAAAGAGCAGAATTGCAGAGAATGCCTACTAATTAGCCACAGACAACCACAAGAAACAGCAGTTCCTCAAAAGAATTATCATCACCCTCCACTTCATTCCCGTCTCGGGCCTCTCAAGAGGTATCGGGGCAAGCCTTGGAGGAAGTCAGTTGGAGGTGCCCAAATTCTTAACAATACTCTTACCCTGCATTATATTTAGATCAGGTTAGTAGTTAGGTATAAGTTAGAGTAAGGTGAGTTTAGGATGGGGTGGGATGAGTCACAGTTATAGATGCCGCTAGTGTGTGTGTGTGTGTGTGTGTGTGGGTGTGTGGGTGTGAGTGAGACTGAGTCTTTGATGGATTAGTTGGGAATGAGATAGAGATATTGCATGGAGTTATTTTCATTCAATATACTTTTACCATTGCAGTTTTTGTGAAGTGTGTGTCGGTTATGAACGTTAGAATGCACTCCTTTCTCTGCTTGTATCACAGAAATTGCATGGAATCACAAAGTCTCATGGGCACCCAATCACTCTTATTAGCCCTATTGGAATGGGGTCAGAAGCACACAACAAATTAAAGTAAAAGAGACACGTACTAACAATTTCTAACACCAGCACTTCTACAACAGCTCCACTCACCACCACCAAGACCATAGCCATGCACCTGTCATCTGCATGGCAACCTCACAGTCATCTTCCAACCTGCATTCTTGCAAAGGGGTTCTAAAAACTCCGACAACAGTTCTAGCTGCCATGAAATCCCATTCACAAACTGCGACTTTGGCTGTGCAAAGGACATCAGTTGCTACAGCTACAGGGGCATCTCCTACAGCCATTCCAAGCATCACTACTGCTTCTGCTGCTTCAACCAAGACTCAGCTTGCAGAAGCTATCTGCATGTTTCAATGAGGGGATCAGTCTGACAATCCCTTCAACAACATTCCCATTGCAGAGTCAGGGGCAGCAACTGACGCCGGATGTGCAGATGAAGAACTCCCACAAACATCTGAGTGTCATGCAGTTGAAGAATCAAGGGAGCACTGAAGGAGTGTAGCTCAACGGTGATAGAGAAGTCAAGAGAATCTACAGCATCTGTTGTAGTTGGTGTTGAGAGCACGGGTACACTAAGGGGCAGCTTATCAAACCTGGCACATCTGCAACAACAGGAATGCAGGTCTGCCATGAGACACCACGTTCACATGCACAATTGTCTGATATCGAATGTGTGGAGGATATGCTGAGTCGACAGCAAATCGGAAGGCATTTTGCTGCATGACTAAAGCAATATGTGACTCTACCAGCCATGTTGTGCAAGCACTAATTGCAGTTGTTGGCTGCAAAGCAGGATCTACAAAAGAAATTATGAGTCAGTCATCTACCACATATTTGGCTGCACCAGCAAGCAGTGACACCAGCCATGCTTGTCCCCCACTGCATCTCATCCGCATCCTCCCAGCAGGCTTCTTCAATCAGGCCTTGCAAAAGGTTGCTTGTTTTGCCCATCTCACCAGAGCTGGACTGAACACTGCCAAGAAGAATGCTCCTTACAGCAACAATGAAGTACATGTCCCTAACTGTGTATAATTTGTGTGAGGATAGTGGGAGTATATTACTGGGCTGTAGGTGACGGATCTAGGTATACTTTAGGACTCATTAAGGGCGTAGCAGATATTTGTAAAGGATATGGGAAAGTTTGTGTGTGGGTTTCAGAAGGGTTACAGCAACATGTTTTTGGACACTTTATCAATAATACAGTTTTCGTTTTAGTTGGGGAGTAGATGGGTTTGCGAAAATGAGGACGCCAAGGGTAGTTGGGTTCACTATATTAAAGTTTTTGAGCAATTACATTAGTGTGAACATTCACAAATTGTTTATTTTTCATTATGTCTTGTGAAAATGGCAAACATCCCCAGCTAAGTGTATTGTAATCCAGGCAAGTTACACGCGTGCATTTGCCTATCTACAGTCCTAACTTTGAAATCTAGATTTAATCACAAGAATCAAACATAAACATACCTGTACAAATGCCAGAGGTCAGGTAGTTTATTGTTGACGTTTTTTGTGTGAGACTCATTCAAACATATGATCTCATATATTTGACGTTTCACTGCATGGCTATGACTGTGAATTGAATGGAGTGGAAATCCGTACAGGAATTCGGCTCAGGAACAGAATTTCCAGAGAAGAATTCTGCTCTGATCAATCTCCTTGGAGCAGGCTGTTTTCCTTCCCCACCACCTGACCCTCAACCAAGGTCACAAGGGGAGACTACAGCATCCACTGCTCTCCTTTACCCATCATCCTCCCTTCTTCCCTGCAGCAGCCTCCCCTTTCACATTCACCACCTGCTCAGAGCAAGTGATAAATGTCCGCATTAATCCCCATGGAAAATGGAACACAGTGTGAAATTAAACCCAGCAAAATTGGGTACATATGGTTATTCTCCCTTCCATAGAGATAAACACGTAATTGCACGGTACTGGCAGCACCTTCCTACTCTGTGCCATTGTCATGGGTACATAAAGAAAGTATGTATAAGAAAAAGGCTAAAGTGTCTCCCACTGGCCCAGCAGGATCAATGCACCTGGTACATGAAGGCCTACGGAGGATGCACTTCCTTTTGCAGGTCTGGCTCCCAATACCAAATCTACACAAACTGCCTGATGGATGGTTTACTGCTGGGCATGTATCTGTGCTGTTTTGTCACAATGGGCTTCACTGGGAACTTGCGTGTGTGTGTGTGGGCATGCTGGTGACCAGATGACTTCGGTAGAACACCTTCTAAATACTCGCATCTTACTGGCGGTAAAAGGAACGTAATTGAGCGCAATCACTATGGCCCTACGGATCGGTTGGCCTGACTTGTCTCCCTATCTCGCCACAAGCAAGCCAGTGATGTGGCGGCCTGGTCAGGCGATTATAAGTCTCACAAATACAGAGACTTTCATGTGCCCTTCTCTTCTGTTTTTTCTTTCTATCACCTTATTTCTTTCTCTCACTAAGGCACGTCAGGTGGGGTTAGCCAAGCATATGTTTCAAAGTGATTGTAAACACTGTTGTACAAGCTACGAATGGCTAACCTTGTAACAGAAATGCTAATGTCTTTGAATATAAAAATCAATAAAATACTTTGAAATCAGACTAGGAACAAAGCCGCTGTTGGGAATTTATGGGACATTCCACAAAGTTTTCTGGTGGATTTCTAGAGGCCATGACAGCTGGCTTTTATGGTTGTGGATTTATCACCCCACCAGATCCAGGCAACTCATAATTGGGGCCCATCTTGTAAGTGCAGATGAACAGTTTTTCTGAATGCGATTTTTTTGCATCTGGTATTTCACTGGACATACCGTGTAGTAAATTCACACACAGTAAAATTGGAGAGACTACTGTGTGCAAAAATGTTAACTTGGTAAACATGTTGAGCATAATTATCACATAAAACTATGCATTAACCTTTCTCTGTAAAACTTGCTAGAATGGCCCAGGCAGTTAGGTCCTCATTACAAATTGTACAGATTTTATTTAGTGCAGTGGTATCATGGGTCTGGAATGCCCAGATTTGGCCAGTATCCTTGCACAAAAGTGCAGCTATTCTGCATTTTCCCTAGAATGGAGAATAACTGTTCAGACCCGAAGATAACAGGTTCTTTACCAGCATGTTCCCAGATTCTGAGAAATAAACCTCACATTTTTCACTGCTCTGAGCAGGCAGAAAATTCCAGCAGGAGGGTTGCGGTGGAGACCTGGTGTGGGTTGGAGTGTAGGCAGAAGTATGTCTTCCTAGGGGAGCCTTGTCTAGTGTCCCATGCTACTTAATGCTCAGGCAGGGGCTTGGCCGTGCTGCTGAACCCAAACCCCGCCCTTTCAGCTGCAAAGTCAGGTCTTGTGTCTCCAGGCCTGGAATTATCGGGTGCAGAGTTTGTAGACCCAACAGTTCCAGGACAAGAGTCACCGGAAAACTTCTAGTTGCCCGAAGCACTATCCCCTTGTGGTGGTACTGCTCAGGACAACTCGTAAGGAAGCCCAAAAGATCTGACACTTTAAATAAAAATCCTAACTGAAAAACACAAAAGTGCCAGCTGCACTTCGTCAGAAATATCAGTAACACACAATAGCCCCAAATACACAGAACAGAAGTGACCAGGATATTCTGTACACAAAGGTTTTCCACAAGAGACCTACAGGCTTCCCCACCAATGATAGTTTACATGAGGCACAATGGAGACTTAGCTCTGACTGCTCCGGGGCTTGCTAGGTCTTACTGGAACCTTAAGCAGGGGCAAGACACCGCCATGTCGGGTACCTTCAATGTTCTAGAAGATTGACCTCCTCACTCGGGGAGATTTCTCCTAGGGTGAGGGGATCATTAGAGATTTTCCTATCCCTCAGTGCTAGGATTTGCCTGGCGGTGACGCACAGGAAGAAAAAGATGTTAGACCATCTACCCAAAATAGAGCAGATGGTGTATTTTCCTTCTTCCGATGGTTCCTACTCCGTTGGGCCGTTGGATTAAGTATTTTGTTGATGGAGCTATTTGGGGCTCCATTGATGGAATACTTAAGGTCCACCTATTTCTTAATGAGGAAGAGAAACCAAGCGTTTAGCAGGGAGGATACGCTATTGTGTTTGTGATGCAGAATGCTATCTGCCAAACTCTAAACCAGGCCCTAAGTACGATGGTAGAAATCTTGACTGAGTAAAGGTTTAAAAAGTATTTACTAGATGATCGGACTTAAGCAGACACGAAGTATACATGCTACAACTGTTGAACTTGGCCCTTTTTGCAGGATTATCCCCAAACCTTTTGCTTCTTCCTTCTATTTTTACCTGACCTGTTTTTGTTGGCTTTAGGACTCTGGGCACTTTACCACTGCTAATCAGTGCTAAAGTGCATATGGTCTCTGGGTAAATTGTGAAAATAATTGGTTATCCATGATTTGTATAATTTATTTGCTGGTAAGCCCCTAGTAAAGTGCACGGAGTGTGTCAGGGCCTGTAAATCAAATGCTACCAGTGGACCTGCAGCACTGATTGTGCCACCCTCATAAGTAGCCTAAGGCCTTGCCACTGCAGTGTCTGCACGCAGTTTTGAGTTGCCATGTCGACCTAACAAGTGCACCCACTTGCCTGGCCCTAATCTTACCTTTTTCTACATGTAAGGCACCCCTCAGGTAGGACCAAGATACTCCCATGGGCACGGTGCAGTGTATGTGAAAGATAGGACATGTACTGGTGTGTCTGACATGTCCTGATAGTGAAATACGGTGTTTTTCGTTTTTCACTATTGAAAGTCTATCTGCCCATAGGATAATATGGGAGATACTTTGCAACATCTTCAAAGTATAACTTCTCATTGGGACAGGATAGAGAAATAAAGTGTCGGCTCTCTGAACTCAAAATGTAATACATCTTTTAGTAAAAATGGTTTTTAAACTGTGTGTTTGAAAATGCACTTTTAGAAGGTGAACACAAGGAGACGATGGACGGAGCGCTACAACTTTTCAGACACTCACTCCCAGTCACAGATCTGGGTTGAATTCATCATCATTCTTTAGCTCACTTTGCCACCTCAGTTCAGACCCAGCTATATGCAAATCAGTCTTGACCCTGTGCGTCATGGGAACAGTCCAGCCCAAACTGCTAAGCCAGGTCTTCCCTGAACCGGAAACAAGCATCTTGGGACCGGTTTCTAGGTAACACCCTTCATCAGCCAGGCTTGTTTGAATCCAGTGGCAAAATGAACAAGGGACCCACGTCTGGGCATACCCGCCAACTTAGGGCGAACAAAGCAAACACAAGGAGAAGATGGACGGAGGGCTGAAACCTTTCGGACACTCACCTCCAGTCACAGATCTGGGATGAATCCATCATAATTCTTTAGCTCACTTAGCCACCTCAATTCAGAGCCAGCTATATGAAAATCAGTCTTGACCCTGTGCCTCATGGGAACAGTCCAGCCTTTTAGAAGTAGGCATTTTCTTGTTTAACCATTCTGTGTGCTTCTGCCTGTTTGTGTATTGACTGTCTGGTTTTGGAGTGGCAGGGGCTGGGGATGTGCATTCCCTTTACACAGCCACTTGGAGGTTGAGGTGTGCCTGGCCCTTCCTGGATGACTCAGAGTTGAGCTGACTAGACCTTTTCAGTATTTAGAGTAGTGGGATGAGTTTTCTTTGTACCTGATTAGGGCTTGCCTCCCTTTCACAATGCTGTCTCCACCTTTGCCAAGAAGATGAGCTGGAGAGCTATGAGGAGGAGTAGTGCCCCTTTGCTGTGTGCTGTGTGGAGTTGGCCTGCAGTTGCTGTTTCTGCCAAGGGAAAAACAAAGACTGGAACTTTGCTGAGAACCTGCTTGAAGAACAACCCCCAAGGGCTTGTGTGTGCTGGCCTCCTGTTCTGAAGTCTCAGGGACACAAAGACTTCACCCCCCAGCTCCCCTGAACTCTACTGCTTAGAGTTCTGACCTGACAGGACGTGCCTGTTCCAGTTTTGAGCCTCTAGAAGTTGTTACTTCTATTGGGAGCTGAAAGAAACTGAAGAAACTAAGAAAAGTGTTGCATCACCCTTTTCGCAGCTGTTTTCCAATGCAGCACCGCCTTGCAGGAAGAATATCCATGCTCTGCCGCTGCTGCATAGATGACGCAGTGCCTGCCTGCGGCTGCAAGAGCCAATTTTTTCCTGATGTCTGACCTGCTGACCAGAACCGTCTTGGAATCGACACATCACTTCCCCCTACAGTCCGGATTCGATGCATCACTTTTATTGCATACAGCAGAACTGTTGCATCGCCTCCCCAAGGACTGAGTAACTGACACATCCCTTTGTTTCTTAATGCTTCCCTTCTCTGCGGCTGGTTGGCCTTGTGAATTTTGACCCATCTACAGGTACTTTGTGAAAAATCACGTATCCATAGTTTCCTATGGACCAAGTTGCTTGATTTTAAAAGTCATATTCTTATTACATGTAGTTTGGATTTTTGTCATTTTGGTCTTATTGAGTTTAGATAAAGATACTTTATTTTTCTAAACTGGTGTGGTGTCCATTTGTGGTGTTATCACTGTATTACTGTATGTTTTGAGTACAAATACTTTACACATTGCCTTTGGGACAAGCCTTTCTGCTCGTGCCAATCTACCAAGGTGGTGAGAAGGGGTTATCTAAAGTGTGTATCCCCCTTTCCCTGACTAGAAGCAAGGGTCCCTACTTGGACAAAGGTACCTCCCTCTGCCAACTAGAGACCCCCATTTCTCAGCCGCGGGCCGTGCAGGTAAGTGCAGTGGGGTCGGGTAGGGAGGTTATATAAAAAACGAATTTTTCCTCATTGTCGTCTGTCAAAATATCCCCCCACCCAGCCCCACCGCCCCACTGTTCCACCGCTCTTACCTGCACAGGTCGTGGCTGCCATTTCTAACGACTTGGAGCTTTTCCTGACTAAACCAGTGCTAACAGTTGGACCTTGTCCAACAGCTATCTGACTTTAAGAGAACGTCACTGGATGTAGCCAGCAACTTTGCCCTGCTGGAGGATTTCGACTTGCATAAAAATGACTAAGTAAGAAGTTAAAAACTTTGATCAAGACGACCGGGTATCTGACATCTGCTTCATTATGGTTGGCCAGAAATTGCACCAAGGTCCCAGTGAAACGCGAACAGTGACTTCTGATTTGCACTTTGCTTTTTCATGATACTTTGGGCCGAAAACATTAAAAATTCATATCTTCAGTTTCACTTATTGAATTTTAGTTGTTTTGGGGTAATTTTCTCTTATTACATTATTCTCTGTTCGATAAAATTATTGTAAAATTTGTATTGTGGTGTGTTTGGACTCTTTAATTATTTTGGTACCAGTAAATAATTAACACATTTTCCTCAAGTTAAACCTATCTGTTTTCTGCAATGTCACCTAGGGATTACATCCAGGTTTATTTATTCACCTTGTTTGTTGGACTTGACAAAAGTTTGGACTTATTGCTTGAGTAAGACTCATATACTCCTCAGCTTATAACCCATTTTCTTATGCAAAATGGTTTTGCACAAGAAACAAATACATTGAGAAGTCTCTCTTATGCAGAATTATTATTTAAGTGTTCCATATGGATACCAGAAACAAAAATTGTCACAAACATTTTCGAACGTTAGTGACAAATAAATTGCAGTCTCTGAAGTTATGGATAATTAAAAAAAAAATGTGTATACCTTTTTATTGCCATTTTAAGAATGAGAAGCTTATCATACGTTAACATCTTTGTTAAATATAAAAACAATAGCCACCCCCATCCTCCCACCCCATCATGATCTACCAGAACACACCAAAATATTATACAATGCTCAGAAAAAATGATACAATGCAAAAATCTTTTCGATGGTATGGTTACACAGTAACATATACAGAGTAGGCACACCTAAATCTTAAAAGTCTAGTCCTCACCGCCACCTCACCAACCCACAACTCAAGGGGGCAGGTCATCCGGGAGCTCCAGAAGCTCAACAAGCATTGCCGACCAGGCCTGCAGATCATCTGTAAATTTATTATCTCTACGCCTTTTTTGCCTGTGGCTTTCATCGGCCACCGCTCATTCAGCCATATCTCAGAGACATTCAGACACTTTCGGCACTACAGGGGATAACCACCTAATAACTATTCTCCACTTGGCGAGCACCCCCAAGAGGAGAAATGTCCTGCTAAGCTTCTCTTTATTTCGAGCTGGGATCCGTCCCAGCAGGCTCTTGACCAATATTTCGAGGAATGTCTCACCCTATTACTGCATTAAAGGAATTCAAAACTGTTTGCCAGAAAGCCTTCAACTTGGTGTACCCCCCAAAACATATGCAGAAAGTCGTCTCCCCACCCGGCACAATGGGGACAGGAGGACGATCATGCTAGGTAAATAGCATGCAGCTTCGTCGGTGTGAGGAACACCTGATGTACTACATTATATTGGAGCAGCTTGAATCTTGCATTCATATATGTCCCTTTAAGAACTCCCTCTCAGTCCCTTGCAATAAGAGGAGTCCACAGAATCACATGCCACCTGTTTTGTACCAGCAGGTTGCTGAGAGGCAAATCCTCTTGCAACGCCCTATAAAAATGCAAGATTAGTCTATGGCCTCCCCTCAGAAGTGTTCTCAACATCTGCGATTCTTGAGGGACCTCAGGGAAAGAAAGGCATTTCAAGTGAGCAGTTGCCGCAATTTTAGCAAGCTGTAAAAACTGGCCATTCCCATGGGCAAATGACTCTACTTCAACTGCTAGTTATAAACCTGTCATTGGGGTATAAGTCTCACAAGGTGTGACACCTGCTGGCCCACCTATCAACTGACATAGTCCATGCAGTAAGTGCAAACGGGCTCATGGTCCAAATATTCAAATCCAGTGCATACCATGGCCTAGGCAATACGAGTTTAACCTCCTTCTCCTCCCACGCTCTGCACACTTGTCTGGCCACATAAGGCATCAATGCAGAAACCCCCGCCCCATCATCAAAAGCTTGGGTAAAGAAACACCTTGACAAGTACCACACAACAATTTCTGCTCCCAGATCTCTCCTTCATCGAAACAATGTACTGCATGTTGCAATTGAGCAGCCAGGTAGTAAAGATCCAGGCAAGGTAATTCTGGACCTCCCTGCCTCCAAGGGCGCCTGAGAGTGGCAAGGCTAACCCTTTTCCTCCCTGAAGCCCATAATCGTTCTATAATTAATTTGTCCAGTTCCCAAAATTATTTCCTAGGAATTTCAAACATGGTCTCCTGGAAAACATACCGGAAACGTGGCCAAACAATCATTTTTACCAATGCCAAATACCCATCAAAGACAGACGGAGAGCGTTCCAAAACATCACTGTGGCTGTAAGCCACCCAACATCTTTCCAATATTCAAATCCTCAAATGCCACTACCCCATTAGCATTTCTGATCCCAAGCTATCAGACACCAGTCGTCTCCTAATGAAAGCACAACTGAGGCAGATCCTGCACCTGTCTCCCAGTCAAC
Organism: Triturus cristatus; assembly: GCF_964204655.1. NCBI lineage: Eukaryota > Metazoa > Chordata > Amphibia > Caudata > Salamandridae > Triturus > Triturus cristatus. The sequence continues at coordinate 631,722,557 of NC_140589.1, read as the reverse complement.
GCTCCCAATGAGAACAACGTTGATTTGGCATGATTAACACACAACCCAGACACTTTGCCAAATTCAGTTAGGATAGCCAACACAATTGGGACTAAGTATGTAGGTTGACGCAGATAGACCATGATGTCGTCAGAGTATAAGGATACCATGTGGGTGGTCTCCCCAATCAGAATTCCCCACCCCTGCATCAGAGAAGGCAATTGTCATGCCAGGGGCTCCTTCTCCAGGACAAAAAGCAGTGGCGACAATGGGTAGCCATGTCTGGTCCCCCTATAAAATGAAAAGCTCGACAATAACTGTCCCCCCCACTCGTACTCTTGCCACCGGAGCACCATATAAAAACTGCACCCATTTATGTAGCACTCTCCAATGCCTATCTTCTGTAGCACCTGCCACAGAAATTCCCATGACAAAGAGTCAAATGCTTGTTCAGTATAAAGCTGCACTAGTGCGTAGTGGTCATCTTCCAGAACAGTTGCATGCATGACCAGTGAAAGCCTCCGCAAGTTGAATAGAATGATCCTGCGCAAAATAAAGTCACACTGGTCCTCATGCACCCGCCGCGGCCGGTGCTTCAGCAGCCTTGACGACAACATTTTATTAAGGTCTTTTATATCTACATTGAGCATTGAGAGAGGGTGATATGAGGTTACCTCCACCACATCCTTAACTGGCTTAGGCAACTTGACAACAAGTGCCTCATTCATAGATTCAGGTATCATACCCTTTTTGTACACATTATTATAGACCTCCAACAGTAAATCAGCCGCTCTGCATTGGTACAGTTCAGCTGGCAGGCCAGCCCCCGGGGCTTTAGCTGTTTTTTTACAGCCTGCATCTCTACCACTATTTCCTCCCTTTTTATGGGCTCATCTATTCTATTCCTATCATTCCCTGAGAGGGAGGCTTTCCACAAACCATTAAGGTTTGCATCTCCCACCATCAGCAGGGAGGCAGTCGGTGCCTTTTGTAGATGTGCCACTGTTGGACTTGGCCCTTTTTGCAGGGTCATCCCTGAACTTTTTGCCTTCCTCCTGGATTTTATCTGACCTGTTTTTGTTGGTTTTATGGCTCTGGGCACTTAACCACTGCTGATCTGTGCTAAAGTGCATATGCTCTCCCTATTATAAATTGATGTATGGATTAGTGATTCCATGATTGGCTTGTCTGGTTTACTTGTCAGACCCTAGTACAGTGCACCAGGAGTGCCCAGGGCTGGTAATCCAAATACTGCTGGTGGGCTTGCAGCACTGGTTGTGCCACCCACAGACGCAGCCTGTAAAAGTGTGTCTATGGCTTGCCATTGCTGAGCCTGAGTGTAGTCTGGTACTGCCATGCTGACTGGGCAAGTGCCCCCACTTGCCAGTCCCTAAACCTTCCCTTTTCTTCACATCAGACACCCCTATGGTAGGCCCAAGGGCAGGGTGCATTGTAAGTATAAGGTAGGTGTGTAGCATGTCCTAATAGTGAATTACAGCCATTTTCGTTTTTCACTATTGCAAGGCTACCTGTTCCCCATAGGCCAGAATGGGCAGTTTGATTATTACATCCTATAATCCTAACTGACTCAGGGAACATGGTAGAAATTCGAGTTTAGTATGCCTGAACTCAGAATGATAAAATACATCTTTTCGTGAAGTTGGTTTTAACATTCTGTGTTTGAAAATACCACTTTTAGAAAGTAGGTATTTTCTTGTCTAACCATCCAAGCCTGCCTCTGCTAGGTTGTGTATTCCTTGTCTGGAGTTTGAGTGACTGGGGCTGGGGGATTCCAGGAGACAGGGTGAGTCAGCACAGGGCTGAATAGAAAGATCTGCATGTAGATGGGCGGTAGGAGTTGCACCTGGGACCTGAATAGGGCTGTGCCTTCCCTCCACAATGCTGGCTCCACCTCCTGTGGTGCATCTGATGTCTCTGCCCTGCACTGTGAAAGGAAAGAAGGAGAACAAAGAGAAACTGAGTATAAATATTGGGACCCAAACCCAAGAACCTTAGATCACTTTGGGAAACAAGAAGAAACCTTTGCTGAGGAGAAGTGCCTGCTGTTTTGCAAGGCTTTCTGAGGGACTGCGGGTCGCAAGAAGCTGGAAGCGTGACTCAGGAGCAAGAAGTGTGTCGCCGAACTGCCGCTGTCGCTTCACAACGAGAAAGCGCCTTGCATCGCCAGAGAAGAGGATCTACGTCGCATCAGACGCCGCCGCATCACCGGGAAGCATGTCGCAGGGCCTGTCGCGGCTCGCATCATTGCCGAAGCATCTCGCATCCCTGGAGAAGAGGATCGAAGTCACATCAGATGCCGCCGCATCACCAGGAAGCGTGTCACAGGGCCTGTCACAGTCCGCATCGAGTCGCATCAAGAAAAAGACGCCATCTTTGTTTCATTGCACCGGATCGTCATCGCATCACAGCGTTGCATGTCGCATCGCCACAGAAGCGCAGTAAGAAACTGATGCATCACCTCCCCTTGCAGAGAAGAACCGACGCCTCCCCTACATAGCGGTAGGGACCCGACGCATAACCGTTCTTGTGTGTAAGGAACCGACGCATCACCTTCCCTGCAACACTTTCGTTGTATTGCGTTACGCATCCTAAGGTACATTTAACTCAAAGTGTTGCATTTTAACATCTAAAGAGAACTAAGCTAATTCTACCATTTTAAGAACAGTATTGTGTATTTTTGTCTATATAAAGAATACTTATTTTTAATATACAACTTGTGTTGTGTCCATCTGTAGTGTTGTCACTTGGTTACGGTATGTGTTCACAAATGCTTTACACACTGCCTCTGAGATAAGCCTGTCTGCTCGTGCCAAGCTACCAAGGGGGTGAGCAGGGGTTATTTTAGGAGTGTACCCCCTTACCCTGACTAGACGCAAGGGCCCCTATTTGGTCAAAGGTACTTACCTCTGCTAACTAGAGACCCCCAAATCTAACAGCCACACAGACCTCAGTTATTCCTTGTTGGTAATACATTACCTGCCTCCATGCACTCCGAACACCTACCACAGGTGGACTACACATTTCACTGCAAAAAAACATGACAAGCACCCTGCTAGCTTTATCCTCTGCGTAGGAGCTGTCTATAACTATTGTGGACAAACCTATCTAAGCGATCCCATGCCTACATTTCTTCCACTTGGTCAATCACTGCAGCTGCCCAACCATACTCTCCCCCAGGACACTAAGTTTCTTCTCCAGGTCATCAAGGGGCTGCGACAGCTGCTGTTTCACAACATTTCACCATTATACACTCCCCACGTAAAACCACCTTCATAGTATCCCATTCTGTGGCCGTCGCTGTTGCACTACCCCAGTTTTCTACAAAATAATGATTTAGTACCTCTGCCACCGCATTGGCAAAGACCAGGTCTGACAATGCCTCAACTCTCATCCTCCACAGCAGCACTCTGGGTGCTTCCTCTCCCATCCAAAATAAGACCAACAAGGGAAAATGATGAGATAAATAGTGTGCTAAATAAGAAACATCGACCACAGATGGGACCATGGCTCCAGACATCAAGCCGTTGTCCAAACGGCTATGGGTACTCACTGCAGGTACAAAGCAGGAATAGATTTTCCCCTGAGTGTAACAAATACTCCACACATCCTGTTGCCCAAGACCTCCCATGTCCTCCCTCAGAGAGCTCCTCATTGTGGGTTTGGTGTTAAACTTTGGGGGAAGTCAGTCCGAGTTCCCATTCAACACACACTTTATATCACCAGCCAGCAGTACTGGACCAAAATGCTCCGCAGCCGCACTCAACACTGTCCCATAGAAGTTAGCGTCATCAACATTGGGAGCATAAACATTCACCAAATATATATCTTTAACGTTAGTGCACCTGAGGCAATCATATATCTCCCTTCAGAATGCAGTTTCACATCCTTAGCCACAAAGCAAATTTCCGTCCCAACCCAAATCAGTGCCCCTCTAGCATAACTGGAGAAGGAGTTCGCAAACATTTGGCCACACCATCTGCATCTCAACTGTTTAATGCAATCCACCCTATGTGTGTGTTTCCTGTAAAAACACCACACAAACTTCATAGCGTCTAAGGTGGGTGTATACTCTGTGTCATTTGATGGGCTGACCCAAGCCCGAACATTCCATATTAGTAAGTTCCAGGCAGTGGCCATCCCATCAATTGCAACTGAATGCTCATGTCCCACAGCGCACCGTTCTCTTGCCACCCCTAACGCCCCATTCATGCATTGCACCATGTGTCCTGGCCGTGTATTGTAGAGCACATTCCATTCGACAATATACACAACATCCCTCAAAAAGATCTTTCTTAGACCACCCCCTCAGGCAGTGAGTCCAAACAACTCTGGCCAAACGTCCAACTGAGCAACCACCACCCCATCCCCTCCTTTGAGCCCAAATCCACAACCTCTCCAACTGCATCCGGCTGAGGGCCTAGCATCCCATCAGGGCAGCAAGGCCAAAGGTTCTCAAACTACAGCAACAGGACCGTAGCTCTCCATGATCCCCTGCCAGCTTAAATTATGGAGACCACATGTGTAAGCAAAAAAATCTGAAAAATCATTGAACAGTGACCTTCACCCCTGCACACCACTTTCACAAAAGAAGCCCAAATAGCACTCCCCAGTCCGGCAAACAGGAGTGCAATAAACAAAGCTGCAAAGAAAAATATATGTTAAGGCATATAAAAATGCAAAAAGCAGGAAACTGCCGAGCAATTACTCCCAATGTTCACGCTAACCCAGAACAGTACTGTCACTCAGATAGTCCAGGACCACCCACTGTGGGTCCTGAACGATTAACAAGTGTCTGGAACACAATTAGAGTTCTGCAATGTTCCTTCTGGGCAGACCAGGATCTTCCCAGTTTGTCATACCCCGGTCAGGGCCACAGAATCAGCCAAATGCCTGCGTGATCATGTCGGCTGTTGGCTAGAATCACTATCACTGTTACTGCAGTTCGAGGGTGGCTTTCATTTCACTACACCCAATGTTTCAAACCAGTCATTGGCCTCCTCTTGGGTAACAAAGAAAAACATAAACCACACTAGCCCCAGTGTATAACCGTGGGAGGGAATTAGAAGCACAGGGCACTAGGAGCTAGCCAGCCTCCAACACATAATGTTAAACACAAGTAGGGATGCTCCTAGAAAAGTGACCTACAGGTGCTTAGAACTGAATAGTCAATTTGGACATCTCACAAAAAGTGAAGGACTGGCCTCATACACCACCTGGTGTCATGCTTCTTCATTGGCTGTCCTCGCCCTCCAAAAACTTGGTTTGGTAGAGGGCGGGCATGCACCTGATGACGGGGATGCACTTCTAAGTTAAGTGGGGTCCGTGAACAGTGAATGTGATTTGAAAACCATTACAGTTGTCAAATTCAATTTTAATAAGCTATGCAACTGTATGGTATTAAAAAAGGTGTGCGGTGACCTAGGGAATTAATTATCCCATCACCGTTATATACAGGGTCAACATGTTTCTGCCTGGTGTCCCGAAAGGGTATATGGCATTCATCAGGACCTGTCTTAAAGTGGGCTCCGTCTTTACCACCTAATGATAAAGATTAACCACTTGGTGGGGTGTCAGTTATCACTCCGCACTATTAGGGGGCTCCAGGTTTAGCCTTTGGTAGAGAAAAAGAAAACACAAACATGATCATTGGTCACTTACAAGAACTCATCCAGCGCCACACTGCTTAGCGCGCGTGGTTCAAAAGTGCATGACACGTGTCAATCATACGTGCGCACACTATTTAAAAACTTTTGAGAGAGGATCTCTCTCATATCTTACCCAAGAATCCTAAGCTATTTTCTCCATGGGAGGGGTGGGGGAAGGCCCCTCTAGTCACACTCTAAACAGGGTGGAAGACAAAACCAAAGTGTGTTTGTCAAATAAGAGTCACATAGATGTTAGCAGAAAGGAGTGCTCTCATTAAGTATATTTAGCGCATCCTCACACTCATACAATGATACTCTTACTGTGTCAAGGTGTGCCTTCCGCTGTAAAACATAGTTGCATCTGTCTCTCCTCCCCATCGATGAATGGACATGGAGAGCACGGGTTTATATAGTGTTTCAAAATTAGGTACTTGGTGGTAATCATAACATGATTGCTTTCCCCTTTGTGGGATTGGTGTCCCTGCGGCCCCTATTGTGCCCGTGTGCCTGGTCGCCTGACTCTGATTAGTAGGAGAGGTCAATTACCGATCCCGCCTTCACCCAGCAGTTCCGAGTATGCCTGGTCGTAGGGCAGGCATCGCTATGTTCTAGGGCGTGGCTTGGGGCGTGACCGTGGTCACGAGGCCGGACGTGTCGTGCAGACAAATCCGCCCATCAGGGTCAGGCATTGCCTGATCCTTGCTGTCGCACAGGACTGAGAGTACAAGGTGTGAGAAAAGACTAATATTCGGATAATAAAGTGTAAAGTATTCCTAATGTTGGAGGGGAATAAATGTGAAACTGCTTGAGCAGAATGCCATAATTCTGATCAGCCACGCGTTTTGGCTAGCATATTTACAATCAGTAAGGCAACACTATGCATACATAAGTATTCTAAGTATTTTATGTATTTTAACAGGGAGTTTGCTGGAATTTAAATAAATAGTCTAGTTATTGCAGGGGACATAAGTAGCACAGTTGTGTTCAAAGACATGCTTAAAGGTGATGTTAATAGGTGGGAGGCATCGTTCTCTCTGTCTCGATGATATTTGTTAAGGTGGGCTCAGCTTGTATAAGCACCAATTCCTAATCGGGTAGGTTGTCTGTTGATGAGTAGCAGGGGGATCTATGATTCCTAGATTTTGTTCTCTCTTTCTCAATGTTATTTATTAAGGTTGGCTCAGCTTGTATAAGAATAATTTATAAGCACCAATTCCTAATCGGATAGGTTGTCTGTCGATGAATAGCGGGGGGACCTATGATTCCTTGATTTCGGCACTGGTACTTTCGTTCATTGTGGGCATCCCAGTGATTATAGACCCTATATCATCCGATATGCTGTATGGTGGGCATTATTAACCCATCTGCAACCATGGGATCTCATCATTCAAGCCAGTGTCCCATGTGCGTAGGCGGTACACCCAACGTTGTTCCCTGATATGCACGTTTTTTGTGATGTCTGTCTTTTGTTTTCTCATCACTTCTAGGACAACCCATTGTAGATAAGAGTCTTTGTGGTTTTGATCCAGAAAGTGTTTCATAAGTTTGGTGTTGGATTTTCTACAACGGATAGTGCTCCGATGTTCATTAATACGAGTCTTCACTTTCCTCATCGTCATTCCCACGTATTTGAGGTTGCACGGACATTGTATTAGGTAAACCACATTCTTGGTGTTGCAGTTGCTAAAGTCCTTCAGCTTTCATGGGTTATTTGTACCTATGTTCACTTCTTTGGTGGTGTAAGTAAGTGCGCAGACCATGCAGCTTCCACATGGGAAATGTCCAGTAGATCTTTGTTGGTTCCAAAGTGTGGTCTGTATCATTTCTTCCCGGGTCTGTGTTTTGGAATGGACCAAGTCATCGTGTAGGTTTCTACTTCTCTTGAACACGAAGGGAGGTTGTTCCCATTGTTACTCTGTCCACTGTTCAAAATATGCAACTTTTTCTTTATAAGATTTTGGACTCTATTTGATACTGGGGTGTATGTTGTTGTACAGTTTTTCAGTTTTTTCTTTGGGCGGAGGTTCCAGCAGGGCTTCCCGATTGTTATTTCTAGCCCTCTTCTTGGCCTTTCTGATCATTATCTTTGGATAGTGTTGTTCCAGGAGTTTAACCTCAAGTTGTTCTGCTTGTTCTTTGAATGCTTCTATGTCAGAGCAGTACCTCCGGACCCTTAGGATTCGTCCCACTGGTAAGTTTTGGCGCAGTGCCCTCAGGTGATAACTTTCGTATAGGAGTGAACTAATCCTATAAGTTGGTTTGTTATGTACTTTAGTGCTGATCCCTTCATCGGTCATTGTTATATCCAGGTTCAGGAAGACAGCATTATTTTTTTCACTAGAATGGGTGAAGTTGAGATGTTCATCCTTTGTATTGATCCACTGGACAAATGCTGTAGCGTCTTCTGGCGTCCAATGCCACACGATGAAGATATCATCTATGTAGTGCTTCCACGTCTTCAGCTGCAGCGCATAGGGGTTGTTTTGGTTGAAAATATAATCCTCCTCAAATTGGTGTACATACAGGCATGCCATGCTCGTGGCGAAGGTGCTGCCCAAGGACGTGCCTTTGACCTGGTGGTATATGGTCTCCTCAAATTCGAAATAATTTTCGGTCAATGCCATCTCTGCACACTCCATAATAAAATGTCTTGGAGTCATGAACTCTCAGTCTTGGTCCAAAAGGATCTGTTCAACAACAGCCAGAGTGTGCATCTGAGGGATACTCGTATAGAGCGCCTCGATGTCCATTGTTATGAAAAGATCATCATTGGTATTAACTTCCATGTCTCGCAAATGGCACAAGACATCCTTTGTGTCTCTCAGATATAACGGTGATCTCTGCATGATAGGTCTCAGGAATCAGTCGCAAAATTACGAAAGCGGTCACAAAATGGATCCGATCCCCGAGACGATCGGTCTTCCTGGTGGGGGTATTTTATTCTTGTGGATTTTGGGTAAGATGTAAAACCTCGGTGTTCTGGGATCATTGTTCGTGAGGAAATCTGACTCGCGTTTGGTAATCCAGTCGTTCGTGAGTCCCTCAGTGACCATGCTTTTTATCTTATTCATGATCCCTGTGGTAAGGTCGCTTCGGTGTACCTCATAACTGGTTGTATCCGATAGTAATCGATTGCATTCTTCTTTGTACATAGTCTGGCTCATAAGGACAATGCCCCCCCCCTTTGTCTGTTGGCTTGATGATTAGTTCAGTGTTGCTCTTGAGTTTCTGGAGTGCTGTTCTTTCTCCCTTCGTTAGGTTCTGGAATCCCTTGGTGTTATTAAAGTCAATTTCTTCGACCTCTTTCAGGACAGCCTGTTCGAAGGCCAATACATTGCATGAGATGTTCTGTGTTGGTGGTGAGAAGGTAGATTTCTTCCGGAGGACCGTGTTTGGATTTCCCTTGCGTTCTTTCTGTGTATTGCCAAAGTAGTCCCTCAGTTTGATTTTCCTAAAGAACTGTGCTAGTTCTGCATTAAGGATGGAGGGATCATTGTTTGGAGTAGGGACAAACCCTAGTCCTTTTGAGAGAACAGATTCCTCCTCCTTACTGATTATGTAGTCGCTGAGGTCCACAATGTTTGTCAGTCTTTGCTCGTCGATGGGCCATTGTCTCTCCCCTTGCTCCATTCACCGCTTCCCCTGTGCTGGTGGTTTTATCCTCCCATTGTATTCTGATGTTTCATCTTTGTTTTTGTCTGCCTCTTCCCCTACCCCTGCCTCTGTATAAAAAAGGCTGTGGGCCTTGTTGGAATCCAAATCCGGGCGGGTAGTATTGTTGTAGCCAAAAGCCAAATGGGTGCATAGGTGGTGCAAACATTGGTTGTGGAGGGTTCTGGTGTTTCCTTGGGTATTGCCCTCCAGTGCTTTCATCGCTGCTGCTGTTGCTCCTCTCATCACCTGAACTGAAGGTCCAGTTTTGAGGGGTAGGCCTGAAGCGGTGTTGTTTCCTAGTCATTTGGGGTTATGGGGTTCTCTCGTAGTATTCATCAGTGGTATATGGGTATACTGTTTCGCAGCTAAACTTCTGTATATCTTTCTGTAATTTTGTAATATTTGACTGGGTGAGATACTCTCTGTATGCTGAATGATCGTCATTTATTTCTTCCAGTTTTTTCTTGAAGACAGTGACATGTACAGTAGTCTTGAGCCGGCTTTCGCTTTGTTGTATCTTCACTAGAAGTGTATCTGCTAGTTGCCTGGCTGTGTTGTTGATCAGCACTGGCCAGTCTTTTTTAAATAGTGTGCGCATGTATGATTGACACGTCTCATGCACTTTTGAACCACGCGTGCTAAGCAGTGTGGCGCTGGATGAGTTCTGGTAAGTGACCAATGAACACCTACATGTCATGTTTGTATTTTCTTTTTCTCTCCCACAGGCTAAACTTGGAGCCCGCTAATAGTGCGGAGTGATAACTGACACCCCACCAAGTGGTTAATCTTTATCATTAGGTGGTAAAGACGGAGCCCACTTTTAGGACAGATCCTGATGAAGGCCATGTACCCTTTCGGGACACCAGGCAGAAACATGTTGACCCTATATATAACGGTGATGGGATAATTAATTCCCTAGGTCACCGCACACCTTTTTTAATACCATACAGTTGCATAGCTTATTAAAATAGAATTTGACATCTGTAATGGTTTTTAAATCACATTCACTGTTCACGGGCCCCCACTTAGCTTAGAAGTGCATCCCTGTCGTCAGGTGTATGCCCGCCCTCTATCAAACCAAGTTTTTAGAGGGCGAGGACGGCCAATGATGAAGCATGACACCATGTGGTGTGTGAGGCCGGTCCTTCACTTTTTGTGAGATGTCCACATTGACTATTCAGTTCTAAGCGCCTGTAGGTCACTTTTCTAGGAGCAGCCCTACTTGTGTTTAATAACAAAGAAAAACACCATACCCTCATGTTGAAGTCACTGTTTTGCAAGAAACATGAGACTGTAGTGGAGTTCATGTGCTCCCTCAGTCATTTATTAGTAGGCATAAAGTTCCTTAGAAGCTCCTGCACCTTTCATATGTTGTCTGGGAAAATCATAATATTCCTATATTCAAACCACGGGGGCCCCATGGACCCGGACATGTTGTAACACTGCTTCACAGTCTCTAAAGTTAAATAGCTGGGCAATGATGGCGTGAGGCAGTGCCCCGGGCCAAGGCACAGGCACCAACGTACAGTGGGCACGCTCCACAGTGAAGAACTTAGAGAGTTTCCATGGTTTCAGGGCTATCATGATCCATTTCTCTAAGAGCAACTCTACGGACTGTCCCTCAGCGCACTCAGGGAAGCCCACATAGTAAAGATTCTTTCTTCTGGAGCACCCCTCTGTATCTTCAATCCTGACCTCGATGCATGCTGAGAGAGCATGGTCACAATCTTTTTTAGAACCGTTACCTCTTGTTGGAGTTCTGAGATATGTCCTTCAGTCTCAGAGATCCTTCTCGAGACGTTGCGAAGTCTGCTCGGAGCTAGCCCACCTCCACAGCCACTGAGTCAATATTCACAAGCATGGCCTCATATGAACCCTTTATTTATGCTAAACAGTCAGTAATAATAGGGTCTCCCGGCTCCACAGAAGGTACCTGCTTGGCCAGCTCACATGCTGCACCCTCTGGTGGTATTGGGAGGGTATAATTATTAATTTGGTTGGCCTGTATGGGCTTGCTGGGCTTGTCTTTTGCCATACTGGTTCCTCAGTCATATCACACGTGCCGTCTCTGGTCTCAACCAGTTGTTTTAAGTGGTAGCTGTTAGAAATGGGATTTCTGGTTGGCTAAGGCTTGCGCAAAAGCCAGGCAGTAACCACTACTCTAGTCAGGGCAAGGGAGTTACACGCTGAAGATAACTCCTGTTCACCCCCTTGGTAGCTTGGCACGAGCAGTCAGGCTTATCTCAGAGGCAATGTGTAAAGCATTTGCGCACGCACACAGCAACAACATACCAGGCACAACACAAAAGGAACTCCACACAAGGTTATATCAAAAATAGCCTTTGTATTCTCATAACACATTAGAATAGTAAGCACATAATATACATTGTGCCCTCTGGCACTAGGTAATGTCTACAAGGGATTATATACACATGACAGGGCCAATCGGACCACTGTTAGATCCATCACTTAGTGAACCTAGTAAATGTAGAACATATCATAAGCGTAGAACACAACCAGTAATCACTGGCAAACACTGTACTCAGCATCATCCTGTAACACAAACCATATTATGCACAGTATCACATTAGGCGTGAAATATATCCTGCGCCAACCTCATAAAACTAAACATGTTAGACCATAACCTCCTAAGCATAACTCACATTAGAAAATAATCTCTCTAGCATAAACCACAGTATGCAAATAACATCATACATAAACCACAGTTAGAGGCATAAAACAGGGTGATCAGGAAATCATAGCACATGAATCACATTTCCTAGCACCACATAAATCACATTAGGGCCTAGTGCCCTACAAACATAACAGTCCCCCTAGCTGTTGCGGAGATTCTGCTCATGCACAGAACTATGGGCAGGAAACCAGGACCTCAGTGAATTGTGGTGTACCGAAAACTCACCTCAGTACCCAGATCCCCTCTCTGACTAGCATCAGTGTCTCATTCGTTCTCCGTACTACAGCGAAGCTACCAATGATTAGACAACCCAGAACAAGCGACTTAGGTTACTCTCAGGAATGGTGGGAATCAAGAACACGCTTTCGTTTTTATTCTCATATTAGTCCACAACGTGAATAATCAGAGACACGGAAAAGTTTAAAATGTTTATTTTAACTACTTGCTCTAAGATGCAGTATTTTGGCTAACATAAGCAGGCAAATGATTAGAAATAAAACAATCAGCATTGTTACAATTCCATAAAACACAAAGGGAGAAATCATATTATAATGATAGTGGAAACAGTTCTTATAGCGCCTTGTATACCACCCTCCCCTGGCTAGAAGCTAGTTTTATAATAATAGAAGGTCTCTAGGTTTGAATGGGGAACCCCATACCTCCAAGATCAGCTTAGGTGAATCACATCACAGGATCAGCAACGCTCTCTGTGTCTGGAAGGGTTTTCCCCAAGTGCCAGTATCATGCATGCAATGCAATATTAAAGGCACCCGAGTTTCAGATATTTGAAGCTTTGTGCTTGTTGCGTCGAGAGCATGGGCCGATCAACCGGAATTCAACAGCATACATTGTTATTTGACCTTGAAGGCTTCTGCAAACAGTGTTCAGACTAAGGTCGTGGTGTACGTCTAGGGATGTGAAAAACAGACCGTTCTCATGTGAAGATAAAGCAAGCAAGCAGTTTTACTTATAATAACAGTTACGTGTAGTATCGTGTGCAAAAGTGTCAAAGTGGCAAGATGGCGTTTAACTTCTAAAAAGCTTATGCTAACATAGCAATGTGTGCAGGCAAAACCCTGTCTTCACTACATGGCCAACTGGCCTTCTCAATGGGGCACAAATGCCCTATGTTTCAAAGTTAGGGCTGCTGCCAAGGTAGCAGAATCCAAAGGGTGCCATTGCGCTGGGGCAGAGGAGTGCATCTCACTCCTATCTCCTTTAAAATGCCCCCAAAGAACTGTAGCCAAAACGTAGCAGCTGACGCTAATTGCCGTGCAGCTGTGAATAAGCAAACAGGCCCTGGCACAACTGTGCCCTCGGGGCCTCATTGGGGCTCTCTAAATAACAAACCCCCATCGTTGCAGTTGCCCACTGTCAAGCGGGGTAACTGTGACCATATCTGCAGAGAGGCCCGTCACCACGGAGCCCCCTGGGCCCCCACGGGGCCTTTAAATAAACTTGCCCCCATGTTGGAACCACACGGGCTCTTGAAACAAGCATGCCCAATGTTGGAGCGGCCCGCAACGGCGGATCCGCTCAGGAAAATAGGCACTGTGCCTTCACTGGCACCAAATAGCACACCTCGAGCCCCTACTCACTGGGATTCTCTGGGCAGCTTCACTCGGTCTCCTTCCAGCACTCAGGATCGGCGCCACTTCTCCCATGCGGCGGGGGCAGGCACCAACAATGTGCCTCGAGCTCCCTGCACCTCAATCTCCACAGGCTGCTGGACGCAGGGCTCTCCCTTCGCCATGGGAGCCACGCCGACCCGCCACAGCACTTCCCCTTACTGCCGGGACCTCTCTCCTCAGTGCAATGCGGAAGTGGAGCCCTCGAGGCTGCAAGACATAGGCAGGCCCCGCCCACAGGCAAGCGGACACGCCTGTCTGCTGGGTCGCCACGCAATCGCAGCTGCTGTTTCCCTTTCCTCCTCCTCTTGGTGCCATGCGGGGTGGGCACCCGCTATAAAAATAACATGTAAGCGGGGTGGGCACCCGCTCTCCAAAAATAAGCACCTAGGAGGCTGCAAAACGCAGGGTGGGCATCGGCTCCATTTAACAAGCATAAAGCAGGGTGGGCTCCCGCTTGGCATACAAAGAATGCGGGGTGGGCTCCCGCTCCTCTTGGCATCACGGGGGAATCCCTAAGATGGGGATTCCCTCACATGGGGCTGCAGCTCAGCGCTGCACAGACCACGCTTTCCTCCTTGTGGGGAAATAGCGATTCAGCACTCCTCTCAGCAACAAAGAGCGAAGCGCTGTTTAAAATAAAAGCAAAGCACTCCCAGGGCACAGGCTGCAGCAAAGATCCTGCTTTTGAAAGCCTAAGTCCAGCAAAAGTTCCTCCAGGTGCACAGCTGGGCCCAGGAAGGCCAGCACACAGGGCTCTCCAGCAGAGAGGTAAGCCCCCATGGCGGTTCCTTCTGGGCCCCAGCAGCAGCAAGCCCCTCAGCAAGTCATAAACAAGAATAAGAAGAAGATTTTCATGGGATCACAGCCCCTATATTTATTTTCTTTGTCTGTAGTGCAGGGCATGGAGGAACCAGATACAACTGGTTCAGGGGGGATTTGGAGTACTTTGTTTTGCAAGCTCCTCTTCCCCTTTGTCAGGTGGGGGCTAGGTGATCAGACGCACCACAGGGGGCGGAGCCAGCATTGTGCAGGCTGGGCACAGGCCTATTCAGGGTTAGGGGATTACTCCTCCCACTACTCCCAGCTCAGATGTCCCATTCAGCCTAGCGCTGACTCACCCTGCCCCTCCTGGAGCCACACACACCTCCCCGCCCCTGTCACTCACAAGGTATACATGCAATTCACATCAGGCAGGCAGACACATTGCCCACAGAAATGCCAACTTCTAAAAGTGGCATTTCTCCAACAGTCATAATGAATCTGCGCACACCATTGCACAGCATTTATTCTCACAATTTCATGCATACTAAATTCAACCACGCTTCTCCTTCCATTACAGGAATTACCACTGACACACTTAGTCCAGGAATCTCCAATGCATTCCTATGGGAGGGCAGGCCAACCTTACCAAAGGCACACAGAGAGCGCACGCACTTTACACTGGACCACAGTGCTAAAGTGCCCAGAGGCCTAAAACCACCAACACCATGTCAGAGTTAAGGCAAAATGTTTAGGGGTGAACCTGCCAAAAAGGGCCAAGTCCAACAGTAGCCATTCCTGATCTCAAAACACACAGATAGGCCACCAGGGCCCCCATGGGCCTAAAGGGCCAAGGCCAACTATCTGGGCCCAGTAAATCAGATGGGGGGCCTGTATGGTCCTGTGCCCCACAAGGCAATCACCAACCACCAGTGAGAATCCAAAAGCGGGGCATCAGTGCAAAAGCGGAGGCCCCACTCTAAATGATTAGAAAGGGCTAATTTCTCATCTCAGTTAGCATGTTAGCAATACAGGCCAATGTCTTACAAAGGTGTGTGCCCTGCCTGAGGCCCACACGAGGAAGGGGAGCCTCCAGACTCCACCGCCCTGTGACTGAGTAGCTTATGTCAAACTCAATAATGAAAGGCTGCAAATGTGGTATCCCCCGGGACAGGCACGAGCACCTGCAGCCACCAGTCTCAGTGTCTGATTCAATCTGGATGAGACACACTAAACAGCCTGCCACTTGCCATCACCATGCTGCTAGAACCTCCACAGTCATCCTCTGGTAGTGTACTATGCGCAGGGAGGCCCTGAGCCACCCCCCACTAAACTCCAGCTGCAGGCAAAAGCTAGCAAGGCCAATCCCTCAGGGATGCCACAACAAAGTGCCCAAGGAAGCCACCAGCCCCCTGGGTGCCCCCGGGACATGTGCCTACACCACAGCCCAGTGCAGCCTTACCACAGGCCAGTGGCACTAGTGGAAACAGCCTGTCCCCGCAGAGCTGCCCCAACATGCCTCAGGTCCCTCTCTGCCGTCTGGCCATGGGTACTCCATCTGATCTTCAAGGGGAGAGGACGCAGGAGGTCTGACGCTCCCCCTGCCTGGCTCCGCTGATGTGACTCCTTTCAACGTGGCCCAAAGCACATCACACAGTTTTGTCTGCACCCTATTGGGCTCCAAGACACAGGAGCTCAGCCCAGAAATCTGCTCAGTAACAGACAGGAGAAGTGTAAAGAAGTGACTTAGGCTAGCTGGGGGTAAGTTCAGCTATTATAGCCCCAGTATTCTGAAGAATTTAAAGGCACAGGCAGCTGGAGCCCCCCTACACGCCAATTTGGATGGGCCACCCCCCCAACTTATGTAGATTTATATGGAATTTCACAATGGTTTAAAAAGAAATTACAACTTTGCACATCTCTAGTGCCCTCTTCAATGAATGCACTATCATCATTGCATTTAAGTGTGTGCCTTTCAATACCTCCAGGGCAGCTTACAATAGCAGCCCAGTCTAGCCTATTGTATGAAATTGTCAGTTGTTCACAACTAGCTCTGTTCTGTCCTCCCAACACTGGACCTCTACTCACCTTATAGTATTTTTGACTTTATTTACTCAATCAAATCATGTTTTATTGGCTCTGCTACTGATTTGTCTCAACAGTGACTTCTAATTTATGAATAGCAACTCATAGGAAGGAGTTTGATAAATTACCAAACCCTGCCTAGCTATACATATGCATTCCATCATGTAACCTTCTGATCGGTATGCCACTCATATTTCAGCTTTATGACTACCTTTGTAAGCTTTCCACTCTGCCTTCACACTTTTGCCAATGTATCTTTTGCACTTTAACTCTGAAGCCCATTGAGTTTGAGAATATTTTTGGCATTTACTTCATTGGTGAAGAAACCCTTTGTAGCAAAGTTCACTGAGGGAGGGAATGATCAGAAAATGCAGACAAAAAATGATATGAACTTTAAAAACCAGTCAGCAGCATGTATGATTAGACGTGTTATTTGTGACATTACTGGGATTACTCTTCTCTGCTTAGGAAAGCCTAAATATGGATATACAATTCAAAATATACACAATGGTTTATGTTTGATAAATCATAAAGCAACAATTTGCTGCATTTTTGTAAGCAGATACATAAAGGAAATGCTGTCAGAACCTCTTTCAGAGAGCCACAGGGCAAGCTGGGGCTACGGGCCTAACTGTGGGGATTGTGGCCTTTTACTCCTGCTGTCATGGAGCCTGTCCTACTATGGGTGTACCCCTTTCAACACTTGTCTCTCATTGGTAGTGAGGGTTGAGTCCAAGGCTCTTTGAGGGGAAGGTAGGTGTAAGGCATATTCAATATGCAGTTTCTAGTCAAAATAAAAAGCAGTATTTCAATGTAAACACACAAAGCATAGAAACAACACACTAAATAATCCCCACAGTCTCTTAAGGTCGGCATGCTGAGACGTCCTGTGTGGAATCATTTTGGCCATCTCCTGGCACATGGGGGTCACCTATCTCAGCGCACCCAAGGGCAATGGCCAACCATTTTACAAGGGCAATGTCCCAACCAGAGCGAGCACTCACAGTTTGCTCACTGGGATCCACACCATTCAGGAGCTCTCCTCCTCAAAGGATCTGCTGGTTTTGTCAGGCAGGAGGAAGGCTTGTGCTTCAGGCTCAGGGCAAGTGAGCTAAACTTGCTGGGATATGGCCCCTCACCCAGACAGGAGATTAGCAGACATTGGCCATTAGTCATGGTTAAAGCAATTGGAAGTCTTGTGATCTTCTCTCCTGTAGAATAGTGCAGCAATCCAGACAACTATGACATTCAGGGGCATATTATCAAGAACCGGCGTTAAAATTATCGCCCATGGTCTGGTGTGAACCTGGGCTTCTATTGGAATTCTCAAGGGCATATTATCAAGCCCATTATTGCCGCTTTAGCGGCAGTTTCCTGCCGCTAAAGCGGCGATAATTTTAACGCCGCTCTTGATAATATGCCCCTTAGTTATGGTCCTTTGATATTCCTGTTGTGAGTGTTGGCTTCTTTAAAATTCCCTCTACTCTGTGCTAGCCTTTGTTAAAGGGACAGTCTGCTACAGTATGAAAGGTTCTACTTTAATTGCCCCACAACACATGCCAGCGGAGCAACTGGGGATCACACTTGGCTGTCAGCTTCCACTGATGTATGTCTCATAAAGGTGCAAAGCCTAATACATCCCAGCATGCACAAGCAAGCATCACATATTGCCTGGCACTATACACAATCACCATGTAGGCCAAGGGTGAACAGGGCACACAGCAGCAGAACCTTTCATGAGTGAGCAGGTAGGCACTACTCCTGTGTCGGAAGTGAAAAGGGATGTTCACACTACTGATCACTACTAAACACAAAACGAGAATGTTGCCACCAGCACGCTCATGTCACAACTCCTGGTAAGGGCAATAGCCATTTACCATTATGAGGATACTGCTTAAAGGGCCCCACCCAGTCTATCAAGGCAGCATTACCAAGGGGCATGTCTACATCATGGTGCATGTGCATGATCCAGGTTCTCCCATGATCAAAAATCAATACCAGGTATACCAATAGATATCAATGCAGCTTGGGCAGTCAGGGAAGGGGTGCACATAATTTACTATAAGGGAGAATTTTCAATCTCAACAGAGGCCTTTCATTATTTGCAGAAACAGTGTCAAAAACATGTATCTGTTCAATTAAAGTTTTCTTTGAAGGTACAAACAGTACAGGATTTCAAACTGAAATCTCAAGGGTCATTTGAGCTCATGACCATAGTTGAGGTTTGTGTCAGCTAATACTCCCATGCTAACATTCAACAAGTTCAACATTAAGCAATGCAGTAAGATTTCTTGGCTGGAGAAGCAAAAGCCTAGATATTCTAGAATAAAATATCTTCATGTTAGAATAGGTGTGACGCTGATATCAATCAAAGATGATTGTCAGCTATTACCCTAATGTTTTCTTTTAATTCATCATAGTCAGAGACACAGAACATGAAAAGGATAACAAGTCAGTGACTATTCAAAGGGCCATTTAGGTCACCTCAGTGGACAGAAAAAATTACTTACCTGAATAATTTATACAGCATTACAGCTATTTTAGTACTTGCTTTGGCAGTTTTTTGGTATAATAATTAATATGCACCTATCATTTTAAACTAACACTTATTTTCACATATAGTGCAACTATGTGGATTACAAATTGTATGAAAGTAGTACTCCTGTAGTTCTCTTTCATATACTCTTACATGCCTTTGTGCATTATACCCAAAATGTTCATCAATATATTAGTAAAAGTTCAAGAAAGGAATAAAGCTCAATTTTTTCTATGTGTATTAATTGTCAATAAATCAATCAATTGGATTTATGTAGCGCAGCTAATCACTCGAGAGGGTATCCAAACGTTTGAGGGTCATGATGTTTCTGATGAGTCAGTCGATCAGCCAGGCACTTCAGTAGAGTAGAGATGGAGGTCTTTAGCTGCTGAGGGGGGTCGTTCCAGGCTTTTGCAACGAGTTAGGAGAAGAAGCACCCTCTGCTGTTGCGTCAGTGGATGCGGTAGTTGTGGACCCATGAAAGGGAGGTGGAGCATAGTTGTCTGGTAGTGGGGTGAAAAATCAGGTGAAGGTTGATGTAGGCTGGTCCTTGATTGCGCATGGCTTTGTAGGCATAGATCATTTGTTTTAATTGACATCTCTTCTGTTGGGGAGCCAGTGGAGTTTTCTGAGATAGGGATGATGTGGGTCCATCTGGGGAGGTCGAGGATGAGTCTGGCAGTGGAGTTCTGTATGATCTGAAGTCCCTGCAGAAGGTGTGTGGTAATCACAGTGTAAAGTGCGCTGCCAAAGTCTAATCAGCTGGGGGTTAGGGCCTGATTGACGGTGCGCCTAGTGCTCAGGGGGAGCAATTTGAGGACTTTATGCAATATGGAAAATGTGCAAAAGGAGGCTGAGGTGACTGCGTTTATCTGGGTCCTCATGGCCAGTTTGCTGTCCAGGATGATGCTGAGGTTTCTGGCGTGGTCGGTCGGTTTGGGTGATGGTCCTAGTTTCGAGGTCCACCAGGAGTCTTTACAAGGGGTAGTGTTGTTGCCGAAGATCATCAATTCTGTATTGTCTGTGTAGAGCTTCAGGCAGTTGTCCTTCATCCCGTTGGCAATGTTCGTCATGCACCTGTGTAAGTTGCCTCTTGTGTTTGCTGGATCTTCTGAGAGTGAAAGTATGAGATGGGTGCTGTCTACGTATGATATGATGTTTAGTCTGTGGGATTTGTGAGATTAATAGTATATTAATATCATCCAAATATACCCAATTTAGATGTTTTGGGGCTGATTAACAAAGGGATGTAAGAGTACGTAAAAGAGTACTATGGTAATATTAATTTACATACTCCAAAATGCATTTGTGAATACATCTCAAGCAATAAATAGTTTGCAATTTGAGGTTAACTCAAGTAGGGCAGCTGCATTGATTCAGGTACTTTGCTGAATGTTATCTTCCTACTGAATGTGTCCTGATAATGCTCTTATATTGGACATGGCCAAAGCTGTAGGGTCTGATTTAGATCTTGACAGATGGGAGACTCCGTCACAAACATGATGGATATCCCGTCCACGGTAGTGTAAGTGCATTATATTCTATGGCACTTGTAATATTGCAGACGGGATATTCGTCATGCTTCTTGCAGAGTATCCCATCCACCAAGATCTAAGTCAGCTCCTTAGTTTTTTAACAATGACATGTATGGTGAATATATTCTCTTTTTTTGATAGTTTGACTGTTTTGGTCTGGTCTCTTTATTAAAAGTACCTTTGGTTTACCTTCAAACTATTAAGAATTTGTTTGAAAGAGAAGCTTATCAGAAATCCATTAAGGATGATCTTCATGAGCTCAGTATTAAATCAACTTGTCAACCAGACTGCAGCACACTGTCAAAACGCTGCAGTTTGATTGTCTTGTCTGTTGATGTCTATCCCAGAGATCCATAGATGGTGCCTGAATTGAAACAAGCCTCACAACAGTATCAAACATCATACAGACTTGCATACGTTGGGAGGCCTGGGGTTAGAATTTTAATGTGGGTCTTCCGGACCCTTCCGTAGTTGCCAGGTACTGTGAGCACCTTTTTATTTGATTAATCATTTAGTGCAACTATTACCCAACGGGCATCTTGGCGCTAGTAACTTATCAGAATAGAAGAGAGTCTATAGATGGTTACATTGGGTCAACTTGCTACATCAGTTCATTGCTTGTGAAAAGCCAGGTTTTCAAGTTTTTCCTAAAAATGAGCAGATTGGTATCAGTTCTTAAAAAAGAACAGCAGAACGTTCCATAATTGAGCTGCTCCTACTTGGAAGGCTCTGCTTCCAAACTGAGTCTTTTTAAAAGATGGTACAGACACCAGGTGAGCAGAGGATGATCTCAGAGTTAGTGTCGGCCTATAGAGTTCAACCTTTTTGTTGTAGAGACTTGGGTCTCTGTTCCTAAGCATTAATAAGAAAATGTAGTCCGGGGAAATTGAAACCACGGCATCTGGTACCATCAAGTGGTATGACTGCGTAAGCTGCCCCTTTAATAATGAAGGGGGCAGGCTTGCTTTCAATAAAAAAAAAGGAATACATTCTGTTAAAGGAGTTCCGGGACCTCAACAGAGTGAGGCCTGGGGCATAATGCATCTTCTGGACCACTTACCCCGGGTTGTGATGACCCTACCCATATATCCACACACCGCCTTCCCTAACAGCTCTCTGTAAAGAGCAGAGTGCTAATAAACAACTAGAGTATTCACCCAGTTCACATATTGTGCCTGTAATGGAAGACATGCTGTGAGTGATGGGCATGTGCCATTGTTGGAAACAATAGGGTCACATCAGTATTCCATGCAATACAAAATGATGTTTTCTCTTCTTTGATTGTTAACATTGATTGGAATGATTGTCTACGTGTTTCATGTTCGACTCCTGTAATGCCAAATGTTTGGATACAATACAGGAGGTGGTTTAGGATGATTTTAGCTTACTGAGCCTCACAAATATAATAATCAACTTTTAGTAATGATGATTTCTTACAATAAACTGCAAATTCTGTGCTTATTTTAAAGGGTTGTTTTTTTTATATTGTAAATATGTTGTAGAGCTATCAATATATTTTCTGTTCATATAGCATTATCCAGTTAAACAATGTTTAACTTTTGCAATTTTTATACGATCGATTTCAACCAAGAATAAACTAAAAAATACGGACAGAAAAAGTGGACTTAAAATTAATCAATGTTAGCAAGGAAATGTCAGATGAGAAAGACTAATGAAACACTTTGCATGTGAAGAATATGCAAAACCAAGACCATGGGGCCGATTACGATCCTGGATAAACCCGGTACAAACCGTGGGTCGGAGCGTTTTCTCCGTCCGACTCGTACCGGGTTGTAAAACTTTACAAACATGCAATTACGATTCGTACGGAAACACCATTTCCGTACGAATCGGAAAAAAGACCAACCGACAGAAAAATACATACAAATGTGATCCGGGACACCGCGGACGTGACGTCCGGACGGAGTTAGGCATGTTTTACGTACTAGCAATTACGATTCGCACCGACTGCAGTCCGGATGGGAATATTTTTACGGCACCCAAAAAGTGCCAGAAAAGCTAAGTACGTGGCGATGCGAGCTGATTAGGGGGCCCGGTACATGCCGTACCCCCCCCTGCCCCCCGTATGTACGGGGCGTACCCCTGTACCCCCAGCCCCCCGTATGTACGGGGCGTACCCCCATACCCCCCAGCCCCCCTTATGTACGGGGCATACCCCCGTACCCCCCAGCCCCCCGTATGTATGGAGCGTACCCCCCAGCCCCCCGTATGTACAGAGCGTACCCCCACCCCCGTATGTACAGTGCGGACCCCCAGGGGGTACGCTCCGTACATACGGGGGGCTGGGGGGTACGCTCCGTACATACCGGGGGCTGGGGGGTACGGGGGTACGCCCCGTACATACGGGGGGCTGGTGGATACACTCCGTACATACGGGGGGCTGGGGGGTACAGGGGTACGCCCCGTACATACGGGGGGCTGGGGGGTACGCTCCGTTCATATGGGGGACTGGGGGGGGGGGTACGGCGCATACCGGGCACTTGTTTGGACATCTCCATGGATGCTATGGGAGTTCGCTCCGGACGGTCTTTTTCCCATGCAGTTGTACAATCGGACGGATGGGACGGATCGTACTTGCGCATTGGGACTTCAGTTTTCCCATTTGTACGTAAAAATGTCCGGGGACGTGTCGGAGACTTTTCCCGACCCGAGGACGTGTGGGGGAATTTTCCCAATGCGATTCGTATGGACTTTTTCCCATACGAATCGTACTTGGCAGTTTGTACGGCGCTTTTACCATTTGCACGGAAAAAAGTCCAGATTCAATTGGGTTGGGGAAATTTTTTCCAGGATCCTAATCGGCACCAAAATGTTTCTGGGAGATGCTAAGAATAGAGAGTAAGAAGAATACTGAAATACTTTTTCAAGAAAAAAACAGAACTGAAAGCGTAGATGAGCAAGTACAGACATAGATTATTGTGGCACAACACAATTTCCCACAACACAGATTAGCTTTATTATTCATAATATTTATACTGGAAGTCTTTATACTGGACATGTTTGGTGAAAAGTGGTGAGAATTCAATGGTAATTACAAACACAACTTCACTGCCAGCCAGATAGCCAATCAACCACCCTACGGTCCAGTAAGCAATCACCACCCACTTGTCAAAACCCGATTCTCAAGTTATTCCTGTTAAAAATAGGTATGAAGCTTGGAATCATAGAGATCGTGGGAATTATTTTGCTTCTGTAAAAAACTTAAAGTAATTGATTGCATTCATCCTCAAATAACATAACATTATACAATAAAATGTCAAAATAACATAACATAACACAACATTGTAAATGATCGCCGTTCCTAAACCTTTCCCTTATTACAAATAGTTCCAGTGTGCTACATGTTTCGTGACAGGCTTTATAAGTTGTTAAGTGCATAAGGGGCAGACTGGCAACTCATACACTGATCAGTGATTGTAAGCCATAGCCTGTAAATTGCCACAAATTACAACTATCCCCAACTATCACTGTCATCAACTTGATAAAATTATTAGTATACAATATGTTAGACCTGGCATATCTTGGCGTGATTACCCCAGACTTTTTGCCTCTACCACCTTTGCTTTTAAATGCTTTGGGACTTCGCCACTGCTGATCAGTGTCAAAGTACAGGAGTTCCCTATGTAAAATGTAATCGTGATTGGTTGGCCATGATTGGTATGTTGCCTTACTAGTAAAGGTCCCTAGTTATGTGCACTGTGTGTGCTAGGGCTAGTAATCCAAGGTCGCGCAGAGAAGGGAACTCAGGCCTTCAGTGTAGGGCTTGCGCGCAGACTGCTGATTTAGCATGTTGTCCTGACAAGTGCAACCACTTGTCAGGTCTGACATTCCCTTTTACATACACATTGGGCACCCCTGTGGTAGGTACCAGGTAACCCCTGGGCAGGGTGCAGTGTAGGTAAAAGGCAGAACATAAGCTGAGGTGTGTGTTATGTTCTGACAGTGAAAAACTCTCCATTTCGTTTTTCACTGCTGAAAGGCCATTCTGCCCAAAGGACAGAATGGGGGAGGCTGGGTGTTGTGTTTGCTAGCCTAGTTTCCTGTCAGTTTATTATGGAGAGGTGAAGTTTGGTATGTATGGACTCACAGTGTCATAATGCATCTTTCTGTGAAGGTGGTTGTGTCACTGTGTGTTTATAAACAACTCTTTTAGAAAGTGGCTGAGTTTTGTGCTCTGAGCATTTCTGTGTGTCTCTGAAATGTGGATTGTCTGTCTGGAACTAAAAGGTGAGAAGAGCTGGTAGAGGTCTTGACCCAGGGAGGGGTTGAGATGGCACCAGGCTGCCTTGCATCTAGAGAGTAGGGGGAGGAGAAGCCTGGGAGGTGAAAAGGCCTGGGCTGGTGCTATAAACCAATTGACCCATCTCCTGCTGAGTGATTAAGGATCCAGACCCCCCCCGGTATCAAACGGAGAGAGGTGACACTGGGAGGGAGACACCCAGAACTGATTTAGGGAGGGGTCAGGGACCCCTGAGCACATAAAAACTTCAAATACATTAAGGGGTTTAACTATCGGAGCTGAAACCCCTGAAACGTTGGAATGAAACAGATATGGATTGAGACTGTAAAGGCTTGGACCCATTCTGTGGTCAAGAGGAACCTCTGCTAAAGAAGGAGCAACTGAAGAGACTGCTATGGATAGACCCATCCTTGCTTCGTGATCTGGGACTGGTCTGCAGTTTACTATTCTAACTAAGGAAGAGGCTGTTGGGGCTGTGCTTGGAGGTTCTGGGTCCCCCTGCTTGAAGAAGACTGTGCTTTGTGCTGTGTCTTGTAACCCCAAGGGCCTGAGGTGAGCTGGCTCCCTGTTTGGAAACACAGGAATATAAAAGTTTCCAGAGAAGACTCTCACATACGCTGTGGGTGCGTGTGCGCTGTCTAGCCTGAGACCTTTGCAAGTTGTGTCCTGTGATCTTGGGCACCTGGAGTTCCAAGTGAAACTCGGACGCGCAAGGGTGCGTGTCGTGGTGCAGCCCGGGTGTTGGTGAAGAGCGCCTGGGCCTCGTGTGCACCAAAGGTAGAAGTGAGACTCTGACACGCAGTGTGCGTGCCGTGGAGCAGCCAGGGCATTGGTGAGGAGCGCCTAGACATCGTGTGCATCAATGGAGAAGTGAGTCTCAGGCGCGCTGGGTGCGTGTTGTGGTGCAGCCCGGTTGTTGGTGAAGAGCGCTGGGGACTCGTAGGCACCAAAAGAAGAAGTGAGTCTCCAACGTGCAAGAGTGCATGTCATGGTGCAGCCAGGGCATTGGGGAAGAGCGCCTGGACATCGTGAGCACCGGGAGGAGAGTAGAGGCTCGGACGCGCAGGGGGCGTGTTGAGGTGCAGGTTGAGCGTTGGTAAAAAGTGCCGGATCATCGTGAGCACCAGGGAAGAGGCGAGTCTCGGACGAGCGGTGGGCGTGTCGAAGTGCAACCCGAGGTGCTGCTGAGGAGTGCCAGGTGAGGGTGTGCACCGAAGTGAAGTAAAGTCTCCACAGTGCTGAGGGCTGGTCTCGGTGTGGAATGAGACCGCCAGAGTGAGGGCCAAGTCAGTGGGGCCCTTGGAGTCAATCAGCAGCAGCCCGGGCTGGCAGCCACAGAAGAACTGAGCCGCCGGCCCGAGTCGGCCGCAGCCTGTGACGGAGTACTGGATTAAGGCCCGAATCGCTGACGGCAGGGAGGAGAGTGGAATCATGCCCCCCCAGGTAACGCAGATCAACACCTGGGGTTGGGTGCGGGTCCGAAGGGACACTCTCTCGGCCTCCCGCTTCAGTCAGCTGTGCGAGCCCTTGCTTTGGCTCTGATCCCGGCCTGTGCTGATCCAAGACGGGGCAGTACTGGGGCTGGAGTGGGAAGCAGTACTTTGTGTAAAATCATTTGATCCATAACGGGGGCACTGTAACGGAGCACGTAAAACTGTCGTATTACACTTTGCATTATTGCTGCTAACAAACTATCGCACTGTCGTATGATGCCTGACCTCATTTATGCCTGACGAACTTTATGCTTTATGGGTTACGCACTGCATAATTTCTCCCTTGCATATTACCTGATTGTAATATGGTGCATTGCATTATTTCTTCAGTGCACAGTATCTGAGTATAACGTGGCACAGTGTGTTGTTTCTTCACTGCACTATACAGGATTGTAGCGTGATGCATTGCTTTGTTTCTCCTGGTACAGGGCATGCTGGTGGTGATACGCATTGCATTATTCCTTCATTTGCAAAGTACATGACTGTGACGCTTCGTATGGCATTGTTTCTCTGTTGCATAGTATAAGAGAATATTGTTACGCATTGCAGTATTGTTTCCTTTTTGCAACATGTGTGATTCTAGCAATACGATGTGCCTAACCTTTTGGGAAATGGTTAGAAGTGAACTTAACTGTTGGTTAGAAGCAGTGGTTGGGATTAGAACCGACCAACCCACTGGAAAGAATACTACCCATTCTTATATTTTGATTTTGTATTGTGTGGTCATATCGTATAATTGCTTATATAAAGATAATACTCTATTTATCAATTCTCGTGTGGAGTCTATTTGTGATGACATCATGGGGTTACTGTGAGCATGATTGCACATACTGAACACTCGTGCCTTGGAGATAAGCCTGGCTGCTCGTGCCAAGCTACTAAGGGGGTGAGCAGGGCTATCTCAGACGGTGTCCTTACTTAGCCTAACATTGACGTGCAGGGAAAGAAAATGTGCAGAAGCGTGATGAGTGAGACATGGCCAATAGTAGGAATTCTATTCTACAGTAACATCTGTTTTAGATTTAAATTCCATTTTTAAAAAAACTGTTTTAAAAGTGATGCCTTACTGCTCATAGAGTATGGATTTTCCATGTTTTATAGGTTGACGCAGGTTAGCAGATATTGGGTAGCATGGTTTTGGAGAGCATGCACCCCGTCCTTGAAGTCCTCATAGCAAGCTGTGGTGTTTTTTACCTGCACTTCAACATATACAACAATCATGCAGGTGTACTAGAGGCCTTTCTGTGATGCAGAATGACACCCACGGTGGCATCCTATGGTCAAAAGTGCAGACCAAGACTGCCAGATTATAGAGTAGGCCTTTTAAATTCACACATGCAGAGAGAGAGCAGCGACTGAAGTCTCCCCCTATCCATGAGGTGTATGGATATTGTGTTCGCTTGCACTACAAGTGTGTTTGTACTTCATGTGCACATATTGCTTATATGTGAGGATGCATGTGGAGAGAAAAATAAGAGCATGTGACTTCATTCTACATGCACCATGAGTTTAATTTTGTTTCTGGCACATTTTAAAGGTATCTAGGACCCCACCTCTACCTCACCTTACCATCATATTTTTAATTTTGTTCACTAGAGGAACACATGCCCTAGGTATTATCCAGCATCATGTCACCCAATCTCAATTAGGCCTAGGACAGATATGTAAAGACCTTTTTATCACCTCTCTAAACACCAGTAGGTCCCACACTATATTGAAACTTTGGAATGTTGAGAGCTCCTTTGAAGACAGTGGAGCAACAATGACCTACATAAACTGGCATAGGCTCTCTGCCGTCAACATTACAATGTCCTAATATACAGCCTCTGCCTCTCTCTCATTACCCTGCCTCTCCAAAATATGTGGTTTGGGCAGGGGAAAGTGAAAAGTAGACTCTGCAGCAGGGTACACAGGAGCCTTTCCCTCCCTCAGCTCACAGTGTCACTGGAGCCTCGGAAGGCAAGCAGGAGGATTGAATTCTACTTGACTCCTGGATCTCACTGGCTCGGCTGATTAAGAAAAAACAGTTTAGCCGAGCCAGGGAGAACCAGACTTCACCCTCCTTTCACAGCTATTACTGTGAATGTTCAACAGTAAACAGCTGTGGTTGTGCGTGTGGTTGTTCCCTGTAGAACATTTACACTAACAGCTGTGAAACTAAAGTTTCAGAGCCTCAAGGGGGTGGTGTCAGTGCCCTTGGACTCCACAATGCATTTGTTTTCTTAATCAGAGCATTCTGCTCTCATGTGGTGGCATGTTCCATAGCTTTACAGCCCACCGTAGTGGGCTATATGTGCCATGAAAGGCCTACTCACTTGTTCAAGGCCTTTAATGCTGGAGCGGGCCTTTACTGTTTGCTATAGCCCACTATGTCTTCACCAGAATTGTCATTTGGGAGCTGACACTTATGGTGGATTCAGTCTATGTGTACATAGATGACAAACTACACTTACTCTGTAAACTGTGTAGGGCAATGTCAAAATTTGGTAGGCACAAGATCTTAGTGAGTGGTGATTGTAACACTAAAATTAGCCTAGTCCTGGGTAGGTCAGGAATGCCAAACTTAAATTGTACTGGAGACCGGAACTCTCCTATAAATTACAAACGGATTGCTCATTTAAGCACAATGGAGTGAGGGGTAATAGATTTGCATCCATCCTGTGTTCATGGTGGTTATATGTTACTACTTCTCAAAGAGGAACACAGTTTACAACACATTTAAAACAACAAACGCCTGTATATTGCATTTTTTAACTCGATATGGAAATGACCATTACCAATCATACCACCACAATGCATGTTTTCTATATGAATAAAATACTAAAATAGCGATTCTCCAAATTAAATGCCAAGAGAATCTGAAGTTCATTTAAGACACGGAGGCCAACATAATGCATTATTCCTTTAATGCCACTCCACACAACACTTGAGAGACCTCTAACATCATAATGTAAACATTTTAGAACAGAACATCTATTACATATAATAAGTCCATGCACATAACAATCTGCCTCTTTTGAATGCTAAACTTGCTCCCTCCCTCATGGCTGAACGAAGATAAAGGATTGATGAACAAAACTAAAGAATCCACTGGGAGCACAAAACTTCAGAAGAACAAAGCTCTGTGTAGGAAGTTAACTACTGGTTATTATATGAAAAGAAAGGAAAACATCAATACACTAGCTAAAGCAACTTTGAAGAACAAGAAACAATGAGATAATCATCAAACAAATGTTCCTTTAAAACCATAACGTTTTATTTTGATTTTTAACCAATATCCTTACAACAGATAAGCCTCCACCTCTGGGATGGGAGGGCGGGATAATGTTAGCCTTCGTGTCGTTAATGAAATTCAGATTCTCTTGGAATTTAATTTGGATAATCTCTATTTCATTACAAGAGCAGAGGCTACCATCATGCATGTTGGTAGCCCTCCAAAACCACATCAGACATGTATTCAATTGACTTGCAGTAATGTTTTGCAAATGTGTTAGAATTAGACTAGTCAGTGGCCCTCAAGATATCTTCCAATCTACAGCCTTTCCAAAAGGATTGAATAGCCATAGCCCCCATCATAGAATGAGCTTGATACTTCTGTAAATCAACACCAACTAATTGCATAATACATTTCACCCATCTTGCTATTGTTGCACTGGTAACTGCTTCAAATGATTTCACAAAGGAAATCAGAAGTTGATCAGTACCATCAGGTCGAAGCTCACTCATTCTGGATTCATATTCCTTCATGACATTCACAACACACAATTTTCTTGAAGAATCAAACATCGGGTAAAATATGGTGTTGGACATTGTTTTTGTTCTTCTCATAATCTCAAAAGTTACTCTAAAGGCATCATAAACCCTGTTACTTATCTCCAAAGCCTTAACATCCACGACTTGATGACAGGAAATTAGGTAAAGTAAGGAATCCAGCTTCATAGAAAGTTTTTTTTTAGGTGCAAATATCTATTACCAGGTCTAGAGGGAAACATACTTAAAACTTAATTTATATCCCATAGGGTCTCATACCTAGGTCTTAGAGGTCTCGTCAGCTTTATATTCTTAAGTACTCTAAAGACCAATGCATTCTTTCCCAAACGCCTGCCATTGACTAGATTATGTCCTGCAGAAACTGCAGACGTGTAGCAATTTAATGTTCTGTAGCTAAGGCCCCTATCAAACTGTTCCACCAACAAATGCACCACCACAACTATAGGAGGCTCCACATGATCACAATCCCTTTCCAGACACCAACATATCCACATCTCCCATATTCCTTTATATCTATAGTGTGCTCCTGGAGCCCAGGTCTCCTCGAGGAGTTCCTAAGCTCTGCCAAAATGCCTAACATCTCTCTAGATCTGATATTTTCCAAGCAAGAAGGTTCAAAGTCCCTGACAGAACCAGAGGATATTTTTCTCTGCCTACATCCCTTATAATAGACCCTCTACAGCAAGAAGAAAAAAAGGGAATGCCACAAACTAGTTCCAAGGTAATTGAAAACCATGCCTGTGATACCCAAAAGCGAATTATCAGGACAAGAGAACATCTCTTTTGCCTCACCTTCTGAAAAACTCTCTTAATCATCTTGAATGGTGGGAATGTGCAAGCCTTGGTCCCCTTCCAGATCTGAAGGAAGGCGTTCACCGCTAGAGTAGCTGGGTCTGGCATCCAACTGTAATACTTCTTCAGTTGAAATGTCTGTTTGCTCGCAAAGAGATCTAAATATAGAGGCCCCCATATCTGACACTGTTTCCTGAAATGGCCATGTTCAATTTTCTCGTCCCTCCTAAGCAATTTAAATATGCTGCAGCATAAATATTGCCCACCTTTAACAAAACTGCTCTGCCTTGCAAACAATGTTTGAAACTCATAAGGGCATAGAGTCCTGCAGTCAACTCCAAATAAATTATGTGATGCCATTTCTCTGTGTGTGACTACAATCCCCCAGTGTGCAGTGCACCCAAGTGTGCACCCTAACCTTGAAAACTTGCATCTGACTCCAGAATGAATTCCAGGGAGCATCCATAGATCGCCTTGCCATTCCAGGTGTCCAAACTCTCCACCCACTAGTTCAATTCCAGCTTGCCTTCCTGATCTAAAGCTACCTTGTCTCCACACTATAAACCTGCCTGAAGGCCCTTCACCTCTGCAGTGCCCGGTAATGTAAGGGATTTGTAAAAATAGCCTGAATGGAAGAGGGCAGAAGACCCAGGAGCCTGGCGAGTTCCCTCAGAGTCAAAGATTCTCATTTTAGCACATATCTTATCTCTTTTTTAATTTTATTTATCATTCTTTATGGGCAAAAGTAGAACCATATTCACTATGTCCATTGTAAAGCCTAAGAACTCAAGAGACCTGGAGGGAGTAAGAATAGACTTCTCTCTGTTTACTTTGAAGCCTAAACTAAACAGACATGCACATTTCCAAGTCCTTTAAGACCTGTGTCTGGCATTGATACATGATCTGAATATCGTCCAAGTAGAGGATCATAGGCATACCTTGGTCCCTGAAGTAGGAAGCCACAGTGCTCCTCACCTTGGTAAAGCACCATGGGGCCGCTGAGAGACCAAAGGGGAGAACGTGAAATTGGTAAAGACGGCACTGCCAGGTGAATTGAAGATAGTGCTGACACTTACTGGCCATTGGAATGGTAAAGTAGACATCTTTCATGTCCGACTTTTCTAAGCAATCCTTCTCTAATAGCACATCCCTTAAGAGATGGATTCCTTCCATCTTGAAATGTCTACATACAAGGAACCTGCTCAGATCTCATATGTTTATCAAAGGCCTCCACCCTTTGTCTTTCTTTTCCACTATGAAGAGTGTACTTACGAAAAACCTGTGGACTAAGGGAACTTCTATAAAGGAGCCCTTTTGCAACATCATATTTACCTCTTCTTCCACCACTCTCTACGGATCTATGGTCAAAGCAAAGCTAATTCTCTTGGGGAACATCTTTAAAGGGGTCCACCAGTAAATCTACCTTGAAACCCTGGAAGGTCTCTAACACCCAAGGGTCCTGTGTTATAGCTTCTCGGAAGTCTGAGGTGACCTCCCATTCTTCCTAGGAAAGAAGAAGGCAGTAAAATCACTGTACTTGCCCTGGTAACTGGTTCAGCATTGTCCGCAGCATCTTTTCCCCCTGCATGATCCAGACGTCCTCTTTGGGGACAGAAGGCCATGGAGCCTCCAGCTTGATATCCTCTGCCAAAGCCTCTTTGTCAGAAGTTTGCAAAGTGGGACCTCTGGCAGCCTCGCCCAACAGAATTTCCCTTCTGCCGGCCTGTCCAAAAACACCTAGGTTGAAAACCTTGGACCTGTTAGATTGGGCTTTGTTGAGGGCCATGAAGGTTGCTATGTACTTGCTCAGGGTCTTAATCATGTCCTCTCCAAAGAGGAGGCATTTTGGATTCTCAGAAGGTTCTCCTTCAGCCAGATCTACTAGTTTTGGATTCATTTTCATGAGAACTACTCTGCGCCTCTCAGTATTGAGGCCAGCATTGGCATTTCCGAGAAGGACAAATGCCCTTTGGCTCCAACCTCTGAGGAGGTTTATGTCTAATGGGAGCTCATTAACATGTGCCTCCTCAGCCATGTCAATGATCCTTGTTAGGGTCACAGAACGTCAAGGAGGTGGTGCTGACAACCCTTATGGGATCTCTCAAGACCCTTCCTTGGGTCCCTCCCTGGCATAAAGAGAAATGTAATAAGCTCCGGGTCTAGGTTAGGGGTCAGGCACATCTTCTAATGAATTACAGGCCATAAACATTTGGCCTTTATAATATTACGTGTCTCTTTCTAAAGTGGATTGCTAATCCTCCTTATGATGAATTTGCCCATATAGTCCAGGGCCACCACTTGCCACTCCTGGGGTGTCTAATGTTGTACGGGGAGAGCATTTACTCCCCCAGTGGGTCTTTAACTACTCCCTTGGAGGTAGAAGGGTTTCATACTCAGTAAAGAGGTCATCCTCATCAAATTCCCCTTGGATACATATCCAGCTAAGGAAACTTTGCTCTCTTGCTCATCCTCTCCCAACTCAATCTCCTGAGTGCCACTGTGGGCACCTGATTCTGTTGTGCAACATCAGACACCTTTCATATTTATGCCGCGTAGGACACCCATCCCCTTTAGACCTCCCATTCTTTTCAAAGTGCTTGGACCTCCCGTCTTTTTTGGGGTGTTTGGACCTCCCAATTTTTTAGGGGGTATAACCTCTCTCTCATTGTGTTTTGATTTTCTCCTTCTCTTACCACCTTTTCATACTTGGAGTCTTCCCCTGAGTTGGACCCGCAGTTTAACTTATTATCTGAATCCATAAATCTTTATTTGACCATAACCAGATCAAGGGTCTCACGTATGCAGGTGAGCATCTCATGCTGGATCTGTTTTTTTTATCAGTTCCCCAATAACCTTTGCCTTAGAAATCTCAGGGCGCTCTGTCTCCTGATATGACATTGTTAGAATAATGAGAGGAAGTTCTTCCTAATAATGAGCAATTCCTCAATAATCAATAGCAACCTTATATATAATAAGGGAGAGTCTTATTAGTGTTTAGGCCGTTAAATAAGGGAGAGGCTTTTTATTTGTTTATATATAGGCAGCTTTCATTTTAAATGTGATGCTGAGAGATAATTCACCTCTCTAAATAATATGCCGGGGTGAAGAGCAGCAAAATCCAGTTATTGAACAGCTGATCGTTAAGACACTGCAACTGTCAACGTAATGTTGCAGTGTCTCCTTGCAGCCACTTTAGTGTATTGGGATGCCAAACAAAGAAGGCTGCACGCTGTGTGTTGGGCTGTTGCCAGCACTTTCCTTCAATATAAACCCGATGCATCATTGCCTGACACATGTCAGGTGAATGCTGTCTACAACGGAGCCTACAGCTCCTAGGGAACACTCGACAACTCAGACCCAGATCTGGGGCTGCGGTAGTGTTAGGTGCAACACTGTGTTTGTTGTATGCACTGGGAACTTAACAGGGGGCCCACAATAGCGTTTAGGCATTCAAAAACAGCCTCAGTGGACTGGGCCCTGCGACGGAAGAAAGAAATGGCAGCTCACTCGTTACTGGGTTGGAAGATGGCCCGCTTTGCCCACAAGGTACAGCGCTAACAGGCTAAGGGGGTGAATACCCCTAATTTGTAGACAAACGTTACGCTACCACACCGTTATTATTGGATAAATAGCATAGCACCACTCATTAACAACCCTAACTAGACAGCACATCTTGGTTCCATAAATTGGAACTGCAACAGATGCATAAAAACATGGTAAAGAGATTACAAACATGAATTATGAGATAACAAGCAATATTCTATAAATGAAAAATGAAGGTACTTGTTTCCGAGGAGCAGAAGAGGCAGATTGTTATGTGCATGGACTTATTATTTGTAATTGATGTTCTGTTCTAGAATGTTTACTTATAATGCTAAAGGTCTTTCAAGTGTTGTATGGGGTGGCATTAAAGGAATAATGCATAATGGGAGCCTCTGGTCTTGTAGTGAAATGCATTGTTCTTTACACTTAATTTCCCTATCGTACTAACATACTTTGTGGCAAATATACACCTAGACCTCTACATTGATGTTTTTAATACTGAAACATTAAACCAACATTTTCACTATGGCTGTCAAATAATATTAGCTACATTTCCTTAACCCAAACATGACATTTTTTTTTTTACTAAAACGCGCCTTTCTCACGTGAATGAAAAACATGAAAAAATGTAATCCAACCATATATATTACAACAGTTATAGTAATACTTACAAACGTTACTTCAGAAGCAGCTCACTGGCAGCCTGGCATCACTTTGAAGGAGAAAAGCCACCAGACAGGACACGGAGTGACACAGCTATGTGAGAACGCTGATGTACAAGGAAAAACACAACACGAGGTAAGATAATGTGTAATAAAGCAGACATTTAATATAAAAAGGGTGTATTTATATATTTTTAGGAAAATTCACTAATAATCCTGAAAAAATCTACAGTTGATGAGATATCTGAGCAGAATAAAATTTTAAGCTATCTAAATATTTTTTCATAAATTTCAAATAATATTTTTTCAATTAAATTACTTTTTGGGTACAAAAATGTGTTTTCCTAACAATTTGCAGTGTACATTTAAATGAAGAAAACAAAGAGAATCTTATTCTTACAGGAAGAAAGGCTAAACATAGAAAATTTTTGTCTTTTTTAAAGAAAAATACATTTAAGGTAAGCAGAAAATACGAACTAAGTATGGAAAAAAGGTAAATTAAATACAAAAAATGAAGTTAGTTTTCCACAAGCAAATAGAAAAGCATGACAAAGTATCTTTCATAAATTCTATAAAAGTGAATAGCTTAATGGATAACAAGCAATACTTATGCTGCAGGAAACAAATTAGTTAACTAAGGACTCATTGGAGGAGTATAAAATAATTTAATTCTAGATGTATTGTGTAGGTTGTGGCCCTTGGTGACAGGGTGCTAAAAGCTACCAGATATAATCACTAAGCTTCAGCACAAGAAAGGAAGACAATAGAAACCCTCAAAGAAAAAGCAAGCACTTCCAGTGATCTGACTGGTGCTATATTTCAAGAGCAAAGAATTAACATTGCACACAATGTAGCTGTCCAAATGCCTTTGCTTGGATGTGAATTTACCTTGGAAAAATTAAAAGACAAGAAGCGTTTTGGAAAACAGGAACAAGTTGGTTTAATTAAACGCAGCGGCTGGGAGAACATCGACAGAGTAGCGTCTGAAAACAAAGTACAAAATGTTTAGCCAATTATATTTACAGCGCGTGAGGTACAATAAACCGATTTCACATTCTTAGAGAGCATATGGGTCCTGCCTAGTCATAAATTATAAGTACAGCCATTTGATAACGGGGACACAGGTGTCTCTCAACCTCAGGGAGAGGTAATGTGGGTCAGTGTTTATGCGTCCAGATGTCCAGCATGAGGAGCACGTGATTCCTAATTGTGGTGTGCATGCTATGTCCTGAATGTCCTACCTGCATGTAGCATCTAACTCTGTGGTATTTTGGGATTGTGAGCTATTGTCCAAGCACGTTTTTTGGGCCCAATAATGTTTGTGGTGTAGCAACCGATCTCTGGGATCGATCAGGGTTTTCCCTGGTTGCGCGTTCGTCTTCGGGCTTAGTGTATCCCCACCTATGACCTATCAATCGGTAGGCCTGGGTTTGGGTCACAGGGCCTCTCTGACCATGTATCTCTGACTCAGGGTTGATGAAGAGGTCATCTTCTGTGAATTCAACAGCAATGATATGGGCTTGTTACTGTGTGTGAATAGAACATGGTGGTCATTGATATCATATTTACCCACATTCTCATTATTATGTGCACAGTTGTCGTAGCATAAATCAACATTGCTTTTACTCGTTTTTACATTGTTATGCATGCATAGTTCATGGCGTACATTAACAATGCATTTACTGGTATTGCTGCTGTTGGGCCTGCACATTTCCTGATGTACATTGACATAGCATTCACCGATATTAAGAATGCCATTCATACATAACCTAAAAAGAACCATAATCATAAGAACACAACAAGTAAAGGACTACCCTACTCAGCCTTACACATTCACTTATACACTAATCCCTGACTCTGTAAGGATAATGCACGCTAACAGACATTTTTTCAATATGACAATAAGTACAGTGATAAAAGAAATCAAATTTTGTCAACAGCAAATAATCTATCCACCCTAGAACACACTCAAATTTGGATGAGGGATGGTATTTTTGAAGTTTGCCCATTTCCCTTATCCCAAATTTACACTGTTCATGGCAAATCACTAGAAATTAACATGCCAATAATTTACAATTTACTCCCAGACAATGAACTCAGATCTCAGTTTTTCTCTGAAGTGAGTATCATAAAAACAAATCAAAATTTAGCTGATTTGTATCATTTTAAATTGCGAGCTTCCAATGTTTAATAGTGGTAAAAGCATATGTAAAAACCGAAATTAGGCTGTTTTTCTCATTTTGTAAAAGGAATATGTAAAAAATAGAAAAAAGTAGGCTTATTGAAGAGTAAATTAATGACAGCAAATTACAGCAAAAAATTAAAAAGTTATCGACATTTACTTTTGTCCCATCCAATCATGTAGAGGAACATTGCAACACCTTATGCCAAAGCGAATAGTACTCTGAAAATGAGGGAAAAAAATGTCCGACTTCCTAATATATTTAAAAGGATAGGTAACTTAAAAAGGTCCGGTAACATAAGATCACCAGGATTTCATATACACTAGTGGAACTGTATAACGACTTACTTAGAGGATAAGGCGAAAATGAATAATGCCATCGAGGGATGGCAGAATTCCTTTGCTTCAACAATTGGTAAACATCACTGTCCCTATATAATTTCTTGGAAACCATCAAAAAAGAAGAGTTCCTAGAAATGTGACGAATGCAATTATTTGAAGGAAGTATAAACACTAAAATATGTGAAAAGGCAAAGAAAAATGAGGCACAACTGCTAAACAAATGTGAATAGTTCTGCACTGCATATGGGATTGACTACCTAGAAATGATTTTGATTACATTGGAATACTAAAAGAAATGACTGTACTAACAAAAATAAGCAGTGCATTACACTATCTTATCTAACCACAAAAATATTCTATTACCCACAGTTCCTGTCCTTGTTGTCCACCCTTACATCCATGTACCCCTTGCACTACAAAAGAAATTTTTACTCTCCACATTTCAAACCAAATAAGTCACACTACAATCTAAAATACCCCCCAGAATTGTGAAAAAGAAATTAAACTCACCAATGGAATACCATAGAAAAACCTGAACAAATTAAAATCATTAAAGTAAATGTACCATCAAACTCCATGTAGAATCCAATTGTAACACCTTTAAAAAAGACTGTAAAAAAATAAATTAATAAATAAACACGCTCCAAGGAAAGCCCAGAAATATTACCAATTTTTTTTTTAAACGTGTCAAATACTCCAAAACATCCACTGTTCTTGCATGGAAATTGAGGTTAATTGCAGGCAAACAAAATAAACTGTGCATTAACCTCAATTTCCAAGCAAAAATAGTAAGTTTGAAATGGAAAAAGTTAATTAAAAAAATAAAGTACAATTTATCAAATAAAGTTGTAAAAAGCTAATACTTACTAGAGCCAACGTGATCATGTCCAGCCACCACAGTCTCCAGAATACTGAATGCCAAAAACAAACCAATCTTCAGTGCACAATAGAAGCAAAGTGACTCACTAATAGACATAAAAATTTGCTTATTCTATCCTATTGAACATAGCTACTAAAATATATTAAAATTATGAAAATAATACAAGCCGGCTATAAAATCTTAATTTTTCATATTTTGTAAATACATAATTATTAAAAATGCATTGATAATTGTGCAGTGACTGGTAGCTTTTTACTGGATATTGTATATTGCTAAATTTAAATATTTATATTACAAAGCGATATTTTGTCTCTCCACAGAAAACAAATATAAAATACAACTACTACTAATATGATTCTGTCTTTTCCTTTTTCCCTACTGGCATAAACAATAGTTTAAAACAAATATTTTAAAAAGTTACACTTTGTTAATTTTACAAAATGTTTTGTTTACATATTAATTTTTTCTCCATTTTCATAGCAGCATAAAATAAAAAGCTAGGATGAATATCAAATTAGTAAATGCATTTAAATGAACATAACTATCTCAAACTCGTTAAAATGATCAAGTTAATTATTATATCTTACAGGTATATTACCTATGCTAAACAAAACAGTGCTGGTAATACTTCTCTTTCTTTTAATTTTTCATATCAGAAAAGAAAAAAAGAAACAACCATTCAAATGTTACTCTATGTGTTCATACAACTAAAACTGATATTTTTCATATATTACTATTGACCTTTTAATTTCTCATCAATAAAAATATTATTAAAAAACTGAAGTAAGGTAATATTTACTACAAACAACCAGTTTCTATTTCATTTGTCTATTTTACATGTCATATTAAATTTGCAATTTGTATGTAATAAATATACACCGTGAACCCCCAAACCCCACTTCTAATTAAAATTAAAACCATTAATTAATCTCTTTTTTAGTTTATAATAGGTAGCTGTCCCACCAATGATCCCTAATTTAAATACAAACTTTATTCAATCACTTTATTTTAGCTGTCCAGACGCCATCAAATGGTTAGAAGAAGAGCTGAAAACAGTTGCACTGAAACTTCAGCGTAGTGAACGCAAATGGTGAAATAAATGTTCTCCTGATCTCTAGGAAACCTTCATAAAGCAACTTAAGGATGGCTGCTGGGCAAGCCAAAGCTTCCTTTTTCACCAATAAAATTCTGGATTCCTCTAACAAATCAAAAGAGATATTTAACATCGCCTCAGAGCTTTCAAATCCTGATAGAACTATCCTACTTTCACCCCCTCCCAATAGCTCTGTGACTCCCTTAGTTCCTTTTTTATTAACAAGATTAAGACTATTAAAATTAGTATTCCTTTCAGTCCTCTGCACAACACTATACAACCTAGTGATAAGAACGCCTGCACTCTTTCACCTTTTCCTGATATCAGTAAGATGGGCCTAATGGACCTACTGATAAAATTAAATCAGGCTCCCCTAACAATACCTGCCTCCCGAATGTACTAAAAACTGTGCTAACACTATTTCCTGAACCAGCTCTGTCCCTTTTTAATCTGTCCCTTATTCAAGGAACAGTGCTCCCCAGACACTGCCACATTTCTCAAGTGACAAAAGATCTTCTCTGGCTTCCAGTTGCCCAAAGATACCATTCAAAATATGTTGCATAGTATTCAAATCCCTTCACATGAAAAGTCCAGCTTTTATTAAATCTTGCATCCAAATGTTGACCCCCTTAGAAATCTTAGATTGACACATCTACACTGTCTAGTGATCCGCAATTCAATAGGAAAAGTACAGGGGGAGCCATATTTTCAGTTATGACCCCTCCCAGTTGGAACTCCCTGCCCTTGGAACTAAGAACTATGCCCAACCATGGGAAATTCAGACAGATGTTGAAGACCTGGCTCTTCATGCGAGCCTATTAATTAGTATCCTGAGACGTGTTGGAATAGTTACATCAGCGCCAAGAAACTGCTTGGTCTAAGTGTGCTCTACAAGCTATAGTAACGTAGCAACACTTTTTCTTAGCTGGGGGGAGGGGGTAAACTCCATCTCACCTCCATGGCAAAATAAAATTAAAACCAACCCCAAAACCAAATCCTTAATAAAACATGAAAACTATTTATTAATCATGTTTTTCCCAAATGGGGGGGGGGGCAAATTCCCTTTCCTAATCAACAATAAAACCATTAATTATTCCTTTTTTCAGCCAACCTATCCCTATTTAAAATTAACACCATGCATTGAAATATTATTCTTCAATGCAAATTAATCCATTTGCAATACATTTCAAACTATTTTGTTAATATAAGAACTACACACTGAAAAAAATTACAAACTATTTTAAAACAATGCATTCTAAGCACATTCAAACCTAATTAACAAAATGCATTATGCATACATAATAAATACACTTCAAACTATTTTTAAGAAAATACATATTAGGAGCTGGGAGAAAAGACGGGTGGACTACTGGTGTTACAACTATGATATCATTAAGGAGTTTCATAATTTTTTTCATGAACCTCTATTACTGTGTGAACCTACTGCTAGTCAAATAGGTGATTTCCTGACAGGCATTTTATAGCCCATGACTAGATGATGTGCATTCTGAGACACTGGGAAGTAACATGTCTGAAGAGGAGATAGGGGGCGCCATTGAAGACATAACCACTGGGAAGACCTCAAGAGAGGAGAGCCTCTTGAATTGTATAAGATCAATAAGACCAAGTTCTTGAAATGCTATGCAAGGCATTTCGGGATGTGTAGTATACAGTGTATTTATGAACCAAACACAATCAGGCATTAATAGCTTGATCCCAAAACCTGGCAAGGACAGTCTTTGGTGTTCTACCTACCAACCAATTTCATTATTAACCACTGATATGAAAATGCTGGTGATAGTCCTTACCAATGAACTTAGCCTGGAGATGCCTTCACTGCTTCATCCCACACAGGTGGGCTTTGTACCCAGTAGGTCCTTGGGTTAACATTTGTAGATACTCTTGTAGCTACTTTGGCAGGTCAGGGATGATGCAGATGAGAAAGTATCCATCTTCCTTGATGAAGAGAAGGCATTTAACCAGGTGGAAGGAGGCCACTTCTTCAGAACACTGAGGAGAGCTGAACTGAGTTCAAATTTTTTAGATAGGCTTTGTGCATCCCCTGTGGTGCAAATCACCTGCAATGGCTTCGTATCCGTCATAGTTCATATTCACTGATATCCAGTCAGGGTTGTCCGCTGTCCCTCCCTCTCTTGATACTGGTCTTTGTGCCCTTGGCTATCAAGATTCAGAAATCTCCCACACTCAACTGTATTGCAACGCCAGCAGACATAAGGAAAATCCTCCAATCTTCAGATGATATTCTATTGAAGTTCTCAGTACTGTCATCTTCGATCCCCAACCCAATAGCCGCAATAGAGGACTTCTCTCAATTCTGTGTGCAATACTTCAATTGGTCTAAGAGACAAGTCATTCCAATGTTGAGATCCAAGACCAGCTCCGATCTGGGTACGCACCCTTTCTGTTGTATGTTGCCCAGTTTGAGATACCTTGGTATTGTGATCAATTAACATCTCAGGCACATGGGGTGACAATGTTCAATCACTTCTAATGAAAACATTGGCAGATTTCTAGAAATGGTTGAACTGCCAGCTGTCTCTATGTAGAAGAGTCCAAGCAGGTAAAATGATGGTCGTGCCAAGATTCTATGTCTTTGCAAAGCACTCCTTGCCATTCCCGAGTGCTACCTTGTCAAAACTGACACAGTCATTTGGAAAT
The DNA here is from genome assembly GCF_964204655.1 of Triturus cristatus. Taxonomy (NCBI): domain Eukaryota; kingdom Metazoa; phylum Chordata; class Amphibia; order Caudata; family Salamandridae; genus Triturus; species Triturus cristatus. Next base: position 631,680,319 of record NC_140589.1, on the reverse strand, counting down.
TCATTAGGGGCTCAATGACGCTGAGACTTAGCCCCACCAAGTTTCATATGCTCACAGAGCGCAGGAGACTTGGCCTTCCACACATGAATGAATGAATGAAATACAACTTATAGAGCGCTAACTAACCCCAAGGGCATCAAGGCGCTGGATACAGAAACAATATGCAGATAGACGAGGAAATGCTCAAACCAGCCCCACAGGGAACAACCAGGTCTTTAAAGACTTTTGGAAAAGAGTATGTGATCTTTGGCCCGAGAGTTCATCAGGAAGAGAGTTCCATAAGCTGGCTGCGGCAGTTGAAAAAGCTCCCCCACCCCATCTCAACCTTTTAAACCTCGGGACAATGAGGAGATTCTTACTTGCAGACCTGAGATTCCTCAAGGGGACATAATGCTGGAATAAGGTCTTAATACCCATTGGGCCAATGCCATAATAAGCATTATGAGTAAGGCAAAGAGCTTTAAACATGATTCTGCGCTCCATAGGGAGCCAATGTAGCGAAAGAAGGGTAGCTGAGACAGTGTGGTGTTTAGGCAGGTCCATCACCAGCCTTGCAGCAGCGTTTTGCACCATCTGTAGGCGCTGCAGCTGTCCTTTGTTAATGCCCAGATACAGGGCATTGCAATAATCCAATCTGGACAGTACTAATGCAACTACAACATGTTTACGAGCTGCAGCAGAGAGGAATCGTGAGATTTTCCTAATAAACCTGATTAGCCCAAAACAGGTAGCCACTGTCCTGGAGACCTGCAGGTTCAAGGAAAGGGAGTTATCGACCACCACTCCCAGGTTTTTGCCATGAGAGACGGGAGTAGGACAAGGACCCAGGGAGTCAGGCCACCACTCCCCTGACCAGGTGTCAATCTTATCACCAAAGATCGGAACCTCTGTCTTCTCGCCGTTCAATTTTAGATAGTTTTTTACCATCCATGACGAGACTGCTTGCATGCAGTTTTTAAAATTTCGAGTCACTGACATTGTGAGTGATGGACACCATAATTTGAGTGTCGTCCGCATAGGACAACACCTCCAGCCCAAACGATTTCACCACCCTTGCCAGCGGGGCCACATAGATGTTAAATAACGTAGGGCTCAAGGAAGAGCCCTGAGGCACTCCGCAAGCAAGGGAGGCAGAAGCCGAGTAGAAGCTTCCCAGTTTTACCATTTGGGAACGGTCCCTAAGAAAGGAGGCAGGAAGATCCAAGGCCGAGCCCCCTATACCTATCTCCCGGAGACGTTCCACAAGTCTCAAGGGGGACAGAGTATCGAACATTGCGGTAAGATCAAGTAAAACTAGTAAGGTAGTGTGTCCTACATCCACCTGTGACCTGATGTTATCAAATACCACAGTGAGGGCAGTTTCCGTGCTGTGGCAGCTTCTAAACCCATGTTGAGAGCCATCCAAAATGTGGTGGTCCCTCAAATACGCACTTAGATGGACGTTCAGGTGGGATTCCAAAATCTTCGCTGGAACCGGCAGGAGAGAAATAGGACAAAAGTTTTTAAGTTCCGTCGGATCCAATGAGGGCTCCACCCGGTTACACCAGTCCTGACTAAAGGGTGCTCTAGGACCCGGCTGTCTGTAACATAGGACACCAGAGAAACTTTCTGTGGGGGTCATATTTATACAGAAGTATAGTGCCTGGAAATTGTCAGACGGAGAGGAGAGTGGTTCAGAGCGAAAGGTAAAAGTATCCCTGAACAAAATGCCTAGACACCCCCCCCCCCACGTCGTCCTACTCTGTCCAGTCTGGTGAGGCAATATCCCAAAGGGATCGCCTCTACAAGGTCAGGCCCAGAATAATCATTGGCCCAGGTTTCAGTTATAAAAACCCAATCAGGATTATGTTGTAAAACAAAATCCTTAAAGGCAACATTGTTTTTGATCAGGGACCTGGCGTTAATTAGAAAACCCTGCAGGGGCTTACCAGTTTCCACAGGGGTAACTATGTTTTTGATAGTGAGCAAACACTTTACTCCCTCCCCTATAATGCCAAAATCGCACTTCCTACATGAAGAGGGCCCCTTTCTAGAGAGAGTTTTGGGATAAAAAACCTGCTTACAGGGCTGTAAACTAGCCAAACGCATTTTCAAAAGTTCCTCCTTGAGTACTTTGTCCTGACAGTGGATCGCAGCCGAAAACTAGCAGCATCCCCGGCACCTGGCGCAGACTTAGCGCGGACGGGCGCAGATGGGCTTCTCTTTGGCGCGCCTTTGGCGCATCCGCTGCGCGGAGGATCGGACATGCTGTTTAAATAGGGTCGGCTCAATAGAGCACTAACCCCCCTGTGTCCGCCCCTCGCCAGCCGGCAGAGGAGCAAAGGAACCGCCTCCACCCTCCACTCAAACGATATGGACCGCGGTGGACCGGGGTGCACGGCGGGAGCAGGAAGTACAGCAAGCGAGGTAAACAATGTGCAAATAGCGCAATACAGTTCTACAAAAGTATTAAAGTCCGCAGGCAGTGTCTAATTTAAAAACAAGAATGCCCCCCACATGCTTAATTTAAAATGCGTCTAGGCAAGCCTGCACACGTCAGCCGCGCGGAGGACCAGACAGCAGTTTAAATAGGGTCGGCTCAATAGAGCGCTAACCCCCCTGTCTCCGCCCCTGGCCAGACGGCAGAGGAGCAAAGGAACTGCCTCCACCCTCCACTCAAACGGTATGGACCGCGGTGGACCAGGGTGCACGGCAGGAGCAGGAAGTACAGCAAGTGAGGTAAACAATGTGCAAATAGTGCAATACAGTTCTACAAAAATATTAAAAGTCCGCAGGCACATGAGAGCAGGCTAGTTGGGACACCAATTGGTACATATCTCCTGTCTGCTAACTGCTTGTGAAAATGAGCTGATGTGGGCTAACATTGGGATGAGACTCTTATCAGCTTAGGGTGACCTAGGGTTGGTGTATAGCTAACCTCTTAAAACATCAGATGAACTTAAGCCCATCAAGCACGTCTCGTACCAGGCATGGCAAAAAACTCATAGACTTGTTAAAATGGACCATTACATCGTTATGGCAATGCGAGATCAGCGGAAGGGAACTTCCCGGGTAGACTTGGGAGGAGGGGTATCTTCATACTGAAAGATCTATTGCTTGAAAGTTAGTTGAAATCTTTAGCAGTGTCCAGTAGAGAATTTAAGTTGCAGGCCTCTCAAGCGTGGAAATAAAACCAAAAGTGATTCCACCTTCTTAGATCCAAAAGCAGCAGCTCTCAGAACGAAATGGCAGGAAAGAATAGTGCTATAATTCGAAGACAACAAATGGTCCGACATTCTAATATTTCATGACAAGGGACTATGAGGTGAGGCCCAATGTTAGTTAGTTCAAAATTCTATATGAATGGCACTGGTACCCTTGAGGACTACATTCAGCTGCAAGGATCAGACAGGTCTAATATATTACTCATTCTATTCATCTGCCCCAACATCATACACTACTAGTTACAGGTATGGGCATGCGTAAGATTGGCCTGTGGCTGGAGCTTCATATTCATGGCCCTTTGCCATGTTGAATGACTTGTCTGGAATTCCAGAAACAAAAACACATATGAGACACTGATTTGCATTGGCACTCTCAGTTGCAAAGTTGTACATTTTAAGATAATGGAAATTCTTGGCAGTACCCACACACTTAAGCTGGTTCAGAGAAATAACGGTCATGACCAAATATGAAAGAATCAGATGCTCACTTGATGGCCAGACCACTGTCTTTAACTTGGATTGGGGGTCACTGTATATATCCACGCAAAGACAAGGGACAAATACATACCCTACAAATTCAAGGAAACCCCCTGCTTTTAAAATACATGCTTCAATTCTATAGGTTGCAGTATGGAATATTGTGTAGGGATTAACGGTCCATGTAGGGAAGCATAGATTTACTATTCATAACTCCACATCTACATCCCTTGGATATATATATATATATATATCAAGGTACATATATGTGGATTTAGGTATAGAAAACCTATACATATTTACCTTATGATATTTTTGCCCTCAATACTATGTATAAAATATTAAGGTATAATAATATTCCCCACTTGATATTCAGCATCCATACATTTCTGGATGATGATAGAGAGGAAACAGTTGTACCACCCACCATTTCCGCCCACGTATAGCTTAAACATGCACTAATGTAATGTGCTACTCCCCCTAAATCCTACTCCTCTCATCCTTATTTTAGGATGATAGGTCTGCTAAAGGATCACAGAGGTACAACTTGCACAATAGAACTTCTCAGTGACTTATAATCAATGTAATGTGACTCCGAAATCGGTTGGACCCTCATCTTCCATCCTGGTAATCAAATGTTATGATGCTTGTGTAAAATTTGGGGTGCCTCTCTTTGCATTGAATGAGCAGTCGTGATAATATTCTTGTAATGTTGGCAGGAAAACCCTGTGTTGCAACACACTTTTATGTAATTGAAAATGTTTATTTACAAATTATGTTACAAAAAAACTTGCAATAAACAAATCTGTGGTCCTGCACAATCTGCATGAAATTTTTAAAAAAGGTGCATTTTACGATGAAAAAGGAAGTTATGGGAATAAAGAGTGTAGTGCGAAGCGGTATGTTAGACCTGACAGCCTTAGGGTGGTCTTCCCTCCAACTACTTGCCTTCCTACTTCACTTTTTCTGACCATTTTACTACCCTTAGGACTCTGAACACTTTACCACTGCTAACCAGTGCTAAAGTCCCTAAAACGTGGTAATATTAGCTCATCCCCAAGTGGAATATTTAATTTACTTATTAAGTCCCTAGTAGAGTACACTATGTGTATCCAGGGCCTGTAAATTAAATGCTACTAGTGGGCCAGCAGCACTTATTGTGCCACCAACTTAAGTACCTCTCTAACCATGGCGCAGGCCTGCCATTGCAGAGCCTGTGTGTGCAGTTTAAATTGCCATTTCGACCTGGCAAGGTAAACTTCTTGCCAGACCCAAGCCTTCCCTTTCAATACATGTAGGTCACCCCTAAGATAGGCCTTGAACAACCCAGAGGGCAGGTGCAATGTATTTAAAAGGCAGGACATGTACTTTTAAGTGTTACATGTCCTGGTAGTGAAAATCTCTCAAATTAGTTTTTCACTACTGCAAGGCCTGTCTTTCTCAAAGGACAACATTGAGATTGACTTTTCAAGTTTGGTGCCTTTGGAATCACAATTTACAATCACAACTTTGCGTAAAGTTAGATTTTAAATTGCAATTCTGAATAAGCCACATTTATAAAGTTGGCATTTTCATACTTCAGTCATTTGGTGCCTTCTGCCTGTCTCTGGTCATGTTTGGGGTGGGTGACAGTTGGCCTTTGTGTATTCCCCCTAGACAGCCACACACAATGGGAGCTTAAGTGTGGCTTGATGGGCCATACTGGCAAGGAGGAGCTGGACCCAGCCTCCCCTTACACCTGAATATGCTGTGTCCTGTCCCCACATCAAGGGGCTGCATACCCCCCTGTAGTAAGTCTGGAGCCAGGGCAAGAAGGAAGGACCTCTGTGCACTTCAGAAGGCTATGTTTAAAGTCTCTCCCACTTCAAAGGCACAACTGGGTATAATTTCAGGACCTGAAACACCTCTACTTCAGTACACTTCCTGACCTGTGAAGACTCTGGCAGGAAGAAAGTCTGCTGTGCCACTGAAGGACTGCCACTCTGCTGGACGGCTGCTTTGCTGGGCTCCTGCCCTCCTGTGCAGCCCTGCTGCTTGCTGTTCCCCTGCCGGGGTGAGAAGGACTGGACTCGCATCACTTGATCTCAGAGTGACTCCAAGGGCTAGCTAGCTGGTCTCCTGATCTGAAGCCTCAGAGACATAAAAGACTTGCAACCACCTTGCTTCTGCACGTTGACTCTTCTATTTGTGAGTCTACCCGTCAAGTAGTGCCACCTCAGTCCTGGACCCTTGAAAGATGGCCTAAGTTGTTTGCTACAGCAGAACCCATGCATTTTCTTTCGAATCAACTCATTGCCGCAGCAGCGCAGATCAAAATCGGCGTATCAGCCCTGTTGCATGGATTGAATCCGGTGTTTCACTCAGTTGTGTGGTTCAGAACCGACGCATCACTGCCGTTGTGTGGACAAGAACCGCTGCATCGCCTCTGCTGCGTGGATCAGACCTGATGCATCACCTTCAGAACCTCCACTGCACAACTCTCTTCCTGCCTCAAGGTCTTCACATCCCTGTTGAGGGTTGCCTCTGCGACGACGACAAACCTTAGCTTCGCAGCTCACCGCTCATCACAGCTGCCAAATCGCCACTGCTGCACGGATCAAGACCGGTGCATTGCCGCTGCTGCATGGATTGGCACAGTGCATCTCCTCAGCTGCAAGCCACATCTTCAGTGCCAATGCAACCAGGGTTAAGGTACTTTTGTTCAGCTGGGCTCACTGGGTCCCTGTATCTGGCCCGTGCACTATCGCAGTCGGCATGAACATTTGACGTTGTCCAGGTCCAGTGGTACCAGATATCCTAAATAAGTGCTTATTGCTTCTAAGGACTATTTTGCAGTTTAATCTCTAACAAACTCATAACTCAAGCTCTACTTTTTAGATTTTTGTCATTTTGGTCTTGTTTTATTGTTAAATTAAGCTCTATTTTTCTAACCTGGTGTGGAATTCTTTTGTGTGCTGTTTCTGCTATTTTAGGGTTTGAAGTGTTGCAGAAATACTTTATACATTGCCTGACTGCTCTGTGACAAGCTACCAGAGTGTGAGCACAGGTAAATTTAGGGTTTGCCTGCTTCTTACCCTAACACGGTAATGTTGCTTGGCACTGTGCTCGTGGACATATGTTCTTCACTGCTATATCTAAGAGTAATCGGGATAGTCAACAGTCTTCCTTTGTCTGTATAATGCGCACTCAGAGTAAGGATTCAAAAACAAGCACTGGCCGAATGACTGCACTTCAACTGGGTGGATTTGATGGGGCTATTGTAAATGAATAAGCACTAATAAATGATGTGGCAGTCTCTGGTATGCCATTACATTTCAGCTTGCCATAATGGCGACCATCTTTCATTGGTATCAACTCTAGCAAAATATTTGTACAGTGGAAGAAGGACAAAAGGAACATGGCAGCCGCATTCCTACTGTTGGTTTGCAGACATCTGTAGGCCATACGAAAAGGAGCATCTCATAAGAGTCGACAGACTGGGATTTATTGAGGCTGATAAATAACTCCTTTCAGAGGTTTTCCTCCTTCAAATGTGGAACATAATATTTTTCGTTCTTTCTGCATCACTATCAATATCAAGATGGCATGGATATTTCCCAGCATATTTTTACCTGTTACACTTCTACCGGTTTGACCTGCTAAAATGTGACTCCCGTGGTCGACTTTTATGGCAGCTGGTGACTGCAGGCAGTGGTACATCGTGACAAATGTATATGTGCGATCCCTCTGCAAGTGTGTTAGCACAGAAGGCACACTAAACTGGGCCACTCACAATAAGAGATTAAGAGTCGATAATTCCAGGTTGAACTGGTCCTCAAATATATTTCCAGAAAGATATTTATAGGGAAGAAAAAAATCTTGAAACTGTATGAGATGGAGAGAAGGGTGCTGTGGGAAGAACCTTCAGTGGAATCCCTAAATTGGTAATTGGTGTCCTTAATGGACGTAGCCGAATTAATAACAGTGAAAACTAACATTTTATTTCACAGAATAAGATATAAAAGCCTATTAAACCCGGGGGAAAGTCTAAAAGATGCTCTTATTTATAGGTTTTTCATTCCGGGGTATTGAGGCCGAAATGGTGGTTTTGATATTGGCTTAGCAGTCTCAAAATATTGCTTTGACAAACACTTTGACAAACAGAAGCTTTATATGACATCTTCAAAGAGCAGAACTATGTCGTTCAGGCCTGCAGGAGTGCTTGGGTTCATCAACCAACATGTTCTGCTACTTATATTTGCACTACCCCTTCCACAATCCTTCATGGAAATGTAAGTCTTTCTCCTTTCATCGTTAATGCAAATTCTCAAGTTCACAAAGGGAAAGTGACAATACATGGTGTGTTTGTCAGTTTACTGTGAGAATCTAGAGGTGTGTGCTGCTAAAGCAGTAATTAACACACGAAGGGGGTGTCAGTTGCACAATCTGAGTTATTCACAATTCAATCGTTCCGGTAATGAGGCAGGAACCGCTCTATTATTTCTCCCTTCTGAGATAATTATTGAAGCTATGTCTCATTCTGCAGGTCTCTGAAATCAGCCAAGCAGCTTTTCTTTCCTTCCCCAAATGCCTGCCATTTCCCTTTATTATGAAGTATGTGGAGGGTACTAATGAAATTTCTTGGGGTGTAGTACTGGCAATGTGGAATGTAATCAGCATTTTATATTCATTGGTAAGGGAAAGCAGGTACAGTGCAGCACAGTTGACTGTGTCGTTCTGGGGATCCATACCCCCTGCTCAGAGCTCCATTGCTCCAGGGCTAGGTTTTCTCTCTCCAAATACCTACACATATTTTATTTATTAATTTATTTAATGCAATTTTATATAGCGCGAACATTACCCGAAGGTGTCAGAGCGCTTTACAAAAGAACCAGTTGTGTTCCATAAGGACCTTGGATTACATGAGTTACATAGGAGATACAAACAGAAAAAATTGCAAATGTACAAGTTGTAAAGTCACTCAAGGAAGAGATACAAACAGATAAACTCTAAAATACACACATTTATATATACATATATATATATATATATATTTATATATATTACCTACTGGCGGTCGCCAGTAGGTAGTTATAGTTAGGACCCTGTTTCCATAGGAAATCCGCAACATTCTATTTGGAATAACTTTGGCGCCGGTCGACGAATCCTCGCGAAATTTTCAAAATAGGTGGGGCGCTACGCTCCGCTCCTACCCTGAAAGTCTCGGGGGGATTCGTCAAGCAGGGGCCGAGAAAAAAGGGGGGTCCCAAAACGCGTTTTCCCCATGCATTTTTCCATAGGACCTTTAGACACAGCTACAGCCCGAACGGCTGAACAGAATTACTTGAAATTTGGCAGAGAGGTAGCCATAAGGTCAAGGAAGTGCCTTTTGCAGGTCTGGTGTAAATCTGTTCAGTATTTCCTGAGAAAATAGCATTTAAAAGCATATATATATGTGGGCGGAGCCTAACCACACATCTCATCCTGAGATCTGATTGGCTGTCAGCACTTCATCCAAGAAGTGTTGGCAGCCATCTTGGGACCAATATACATGATAGCACCTCATTAAAAAGCATTGCAGTTAATAGAAGGTTTTAAGACTTTAGTTACATTATAAATCATTTGTTGATGGTACCATACTCATTTTAGGAATTGTGGTATGTTCTAAGGTGATTTCACCATGTGAAAAAGCCTTCTGCTGGGATATCATGATTGAGAGAAAAATATTTTCTCATGCTTTTACCACAGAGGTTTGGAAGGTGATCTATAGGCTAAACTGAGAGCTTATTTTCTGTAAATTCACATTATCTTTCTCAGTCATGTGAGAATGAAGTCTGACATTCTCAGTAAAACATGTACATCCAACAAGGGCAGAGACTGTCAGTTGATTCCTTTGTGTTCTACTGCAGCTTCCCAGAGTGTTCCAAAGAACTACTAGAGCGCTAACAGTCCTACTTATGATAAACGTATGGCACACCTGAAGCCATCTTGCTTGGATTAAAGTGGTAACTCTTAAAACATTTAATTTAAAAAGGAACAAAATGAGGGGGTTCATTTTTCCATAAAAAGTATGATTAGTGCTGCAGAAAGAAAAATTAGGGCACATTTTGAGTGACTTCTCAAATCCTCTTCTATTTCATTAAAAAATTCTGACATGCAGACTGAAACATGCACTTTCAATACCAGCAGCAGTTTTCCCTGGTGAGCAGTAGCTTTACTACAGTGATCTAATGAGCAAAAAGAGTGCTAACATTCTGAATTTATGGCAAATGTGTGACACATCTGAATGCCTTCTTGATGGAATCAAAGTAAAAAACTGAAAGTATTTCCTACTGAGGAGACTGCAGTAAATGAGGAAATTAGGAAACTTCATAACAAATAAGTCTCCCAAGATGGCCACCAGAGACAAAAGAGCCCAAATGTAGCCCAAATATCACCCAGATGTAGCCCAAGTATAGCCCAATGACAGAATGTCCCAGAATGTTCTTAAAAACAACTAGAGCGCTTACTGTCTTCATTATGACAAAAGTATGGCGCACCTGAAGCCATCTTGATTGGAATAAACTGGTAACACTTAAAACATTTAATTTAAAAAGGAACACAATGAGGAGGTTCATTTTGCCATAGAAATTATGATTAATGCTGAAGAAAGAAAATGAGGGCACATTTTGAGTGACTTCTCAAATCCTCTTCTATTTCATTAAAAAATTCTGACATGCAGACTGAAACATGCACTTTTAATACCAGGAGCAGACTTCCATGGTGCAGTAGTTTTACTACAGTGATCTAATGAGCAACTAGAGTGCTAACATTCAGAATTTATGGCAAATGTGTGACATATCTGAATACCTTCATGATGGAATCAAAGTAAAAAACTGAAAGCATTTCCTACTGAGGAGACTGCAGTACATGAGGAAATTAGGAAACTTCATAACAAATAAATCTCCCAAGATGGCCACCGGAGACAAAAGAGCCCAAATGTAGCCCAAAATCACCCAGATGTAGCCCAAATATAGCCCAATGACAGAAGTGTGCAAAACACTTATTATTTTGTGTTTTTGCAGTGTTATATAGTGCAGACTTGTCAGGTATTGGAGTGCTTTACATGAGCATTGGTTACATCACACAAGAACAAATTCATTTTGGTTGTAGACATGGGGAGACTAAGTGATTTGACCAGAATCACAGAATGTCGAGCTGAAGCAGAAACTTCAACCTGGTTCCCCAGTTGCAAAGTCTGCAGTTCTGGAAGTAACACCACATCCTCTCCCCTAAGTGCAACATTTAATCAAGTGGTCAACTGGATAAAAAAACATAAAGATAACAAATAATTTAAAAGTGCTTTGTCGCTATTTGAAAACTCAGAAAATATGTCCTTATTTTAGTCTTTTAGAGCACTAACCATAATTTTGATGCCAATAAGACCCTCTCATATATGTAATTTCTAAAGGAAATGCTCTAGGTATTACAGTTTTGATTACATCAAGATGATGTCAGGCGTTCCACACTTTTGTAATAAATATAGAATGTTAGCAATCTAGTTGTTCATTAGGATACTGTTGAGCGGCAGAGGCCAGGGGCACGGACTCTGAAAATTGAAGGCAGGTAGGAGGGTGCAAAGGCAACAATTTAACCACACTGAGCAGGCAGGAAGGGCCGTGGAAGCACAACAGACTATGGAGGGCAGTGGAAAGGGGGGCAGGGGCAACAAACCAACAATACAGGACTTGCAAGAGAGGCTGTTGGAGGGAAGATCTATTACGGGTCAAGGAAGCTAGGGGCGGTCCCCAGATCCCCGGGAGCCACCACAGAACTGAGCAGGAGAGTGAGTCAGGGACAAAAGGGGCACCTTAATTTGAGCCGGGGTGCCTAGGAACGCTTGCTCCAAAAATGAAGAAAACAGACATATGAGACATGGAATTGGAGGCAGAATACAATGGCAGTTTAATGAGAAGATGCAACTTCAAAGAAACCGCAGAATAGAGACATAAAGTACAAAATACAGAATCCAGATAATCATACAGCTGTCATAATATTCTCTGTATCTCAATTAATGTACTGACAGAGAGAGAGAGAAAACACATCTATAAATGCATCATGAGAAACAAGTTACACCAAGGAAAATGTTACCTAGGAACACTCACGTTTACTCTTAGAGCAAGCATTCCTGCAATTACAATACAAAATCTTTTAAATGCAAAAGTAAAGAGAACAATGGTTAAACATAACATGACATTTTATATAGGTAAAATAGAATAAGATACTTCAAGCAAAGCAGAGCAAGACATTTTAAGCAAAGGAAGACAAGAGCTCCCAGCTCTTGGGGAAAACCTGCACTGCCTGTTAACCTACATACAGACGGCGAGGTAGACCGTCGATATCTGTGGGTGCTCCCTTTTTATATCATTTTGTGGGCTCCTTTGCACGCTACATCTACCTACGTATGCTACCCAAAAGCTTCGTCTGCAGATTTTACCAGACATTTCGTCATTTACCCACTTTATGCTGACAATGGACTGGGTGAAAAGGTCAGTCTCTCAGGCCAATCGCTTATCGTAAGTTCCATAGAGCAAGAAGAAAATAATGGGTATTGTACGGGAATTCAATATATTCATGTATAAAATCTCCTCAGTTCTCCTAACTTGACGCTCTGCGGTTGCCACTTCCTTAAAAGCGGGAAACTTGCCCAGGAAGCAAGTACCAGTCCAGGATGCAGCCTACTGTATGTCGACAGCTTCAGGGGGATGTTGAACTTTGATACCGAGCACGGAGCACTCGGGTAGGGTGGGGGCTACTAGTTTGGATCAGAAGGCCTCGCAGACCTGCCTTCAGACTGCTATACACTAAAATTGCAGAGCTATGGTCAATTTAACAAAGAGGCCTACATATTGAACAGAAGGGCCTACACAGGGGTTTTATGCTGGCTGAGTGGTAAGGATGTCTCAGGATAATTATATAGCAACACAGGACCCGCTGGTCAATTTAATTCGACCTACAAATGCAGCTGGCAGGGCAAGGACAAGGGTCTCATACTTCAGGTGTGGACAGAACGGGCCAGGGGCCCCCTGTGATACAAAATCTACCCTCCTTCAAGGCTGTGGCAATGTAATAGACCATTGTGGGCAGAAGGAAGAGGCAATGGTAGTACAACCATACATGCCAACAGACCCGATTCAGCCAGGAAACGTCCAATGTTTTTAAGCTCAAATGGGCTTTATTTGATCTGTCTCCTGTCTACAATATCCTCTTTTTCAATGTAACTCTAAGGGGAAAATCAATACCCCAGTTTTTTTTCAAAATCTCCCTCTTACCAAGTTCAAAATGTTCACAAGTATGGTACATTGGATCATGGAAGGAAATGGAATAGGGACATGGACTTGGATAACAGAGGACAGGAGGGACATGGAGAGGTGCACCAAACTGACCCTGCAGGGCAGGCATCAGGGTTTGCAGCAGCACAATACACCACACAGGGCATGCAGGACGGGAGTGCAGCACAACAATCCATAGAAAGCAAGAGGGAGGGGACAGGACCATGCACATGGACAACAGAGAACAGAGGGGCAAGAGGCAATGGTAGCTAGCTGACCATAATGGACAGACAGGAGAGAAAGCTGCAGCATAACAGACCATAAAGGGCAGGAGGGACGGATCAGGGGCATTACAATGGAACAGACAAGCCAGGAGGGAGGGAGTAGGGCTGGGGGCAAGGGGGCAGGGCAGGAGCAGCAAGATAGCCATGGAGGTCAGGCAGGATGGGCACTAGAAGCAAGACACACCATGAAGAGCAACAGTGAGACTGTGATGGCATACACACAGACCATGGAGGGAAGGTGGGAGAGGGTCAGGGGCAGCTAACTGACCACACAGGGAAGGTGGGAGGGGCCATGGCAGCACAGAAGACCATGCATGGCAAGTGGGAGGGTTAGTGGCAGCACAATGGCTATGATGGGCAAGAAGGAGGGTGGAGGGGCATGCACAAAGGACGATGGAGGATAGAAGGGAGGGTCAGGACCTGTGCACAGACAAGAAAGTTCAGGGGAAGGGACCTCACAACAGACCACACGGGGCAGGCAGGAGGAGCAGTTGCAGCACAACAGACCAGGGAGGGCAGAAGGGTGTGGCAGTACAATGGACCATGTAGGACAGGAGGAAGAGGATAGGGGCATGGCATGTGGACAGGCAGGGTGGAGGTGGCAGGGACAGGTTACAGTCATCTGACAATGCTAGGCAGGTGGGAGGGGATTGGCAGCTCAACAGAACACTCAGAGTAGATAGGAGTGGCAGGTCCATGGGACATGGTGGGCAAAAAGGATGGAGCAGGGGCATGCACAAAGACATCGGAGGGCAGGGGGAAGGAGAATAGGGGCAGCAAGCTAAGCACAGAGTTTAAGCAGGAGGTCAATGATGGGGCATAGAATTGGGCAATGGAGGGCAGGAGGAGTGGACTGGTACATCATACTAAATTGAGGGCAGTGGCAGCACATCAGACCATGCATGGCAGGAGGGAGGAGGCTAGTCCATGGATTCACACAACAGAGGATAGGGAGGAAGGGGATGGGGAAGAAAGCTAACTGTTCAGAGAAGGCGGGTATTAGGAACTTTATTGTTTTTAAAACATTGTGTCTGTGCGAACTACTTAAAATATGAACAAGTATGCAGCATAATCTCACTTTTATTCAGGAAGAAGAGGACGTTTGTGACTGTGACTCCGGGCTCACTTGGCAGAAACATCCCCTGACCCTCCACCCCCTATCGCAAAATGTAATGCCCGTGAAAAGGGTAGGTGAACACAGTGTTATATAGAACATAGTCCTGAGAGCACGATTGAAAATGAAAACTAGATATAGTGTATGGTATAAACTATGCACCAAAAAGTGTGATATAAGATGAACCGGGCGTGAAATATAATATGCAATACATTGTGCGCAATGACAGATTCATTGGAGAGCGCGAGATAGCACAGGCACTAGCACGTGCTATGCGATATGCGCCTTGGAGTGTAATATGCACAGGGCAGTGTTGTGTAACCTAACTAGTCTCTAAAGTTGTAATATAAAATATGTGCTGGGGAGTGTAACGTTGCATATGCACTGTGACAAAGATATGGATCCCAGATTGTAATATGTATGGCATAGCACTGTGCGTTATAACATAGGCATCGAGAAAGGCACGTTAGATGGGGCAATATAACCCGTGCGAAGACAAGTGTGGCATGACATATTCACGGGGTGGTGTTACAGTGCACATGGGCTAGAGAGTGTCATAGCATATGCACTAGCTAGTGGAATACAACACAGAGGTGTGTGGCACTCGGCAGGCAATGGTGGGTGTAACACAGCATTGGGCTCTGTCAGGAGCACGCTGTGACTCTCAAGTGATGTTCGTCCCCTTTCCAGAGAGTAAAATAAAAAGTATTACACATCCGGCAGTGGATGTGTGTTTTATTAACCGTGAGGGGGGTTTCTTGCATAGTTTTGGTCGAATTTTTGTCGAATCCCCTTTGAATGGCTTGGTGTGCATGTGTATTAAATGTGCCCGTCAATATCTACCCATGTTTGTATAAATAAACGACAAGGGTGTCTACCAGGATTAGGCACGGTAGGGCATCAGACATGTCAGAGCTTCACTAGTGGTGTAAATACATTCCACGTGGATTCATTGCATGCATAGTCGCCTTTTAATGAATATCACGCAAATCGTCATGGTGATAGGTACGTACGGTTTGTCCAGCATGTCCTAGGTGTGTCTATAAATATATATTTTTTAAAAATAATAAAAAACAGTGGCCGGCCCTGGGGATTGGGGTCAAAAAAATATAATTAGGAGACTGGCCCTGGGGGATGGGGTCATCAGGGCCAATAAATTAGAATAAGAAGGGGAACCAAACAGCCCCCCTTCTTAAAAAACTAAAATAAATAAAAGACTGGCATCGTGCCGGAGGCCATGCCCCCTCCGTGCAGCACTCTGCAAACGCGCCCTCAACAGGCATCTCCAGTATGCGCCAGGGAGCTGCGCTGCAGCCAGGTGTTCTGAGGCCAAGCCCCTTTTTACACCTCTCTGCAACGCAGCTCTGTGGCGCTTACTGGAGGTACCTAGTGGTCTAGTTTGACCCTAGGGACCCTTAGGATTCAAGGGGACTTAATCTCTCAACTTAGAACAGCCACAGGGCGCGTTTACACAGTGGTGAAGGGAGGGGACGGGGCCTGAGGTGACGTGTGCAAACACGCACTATGGCACGTTTTAAATTGGGGATATAATTTCCCTTCAATACTGAGGGCCCCTGGGGGCTAACTAGCCCACCAAGTGCTTCCAGTAAGCGCCACTGAGCTGCATTGCAGAGAGGTGGTCCTGGCCGTGCCACTTTTTACACCTCTCTGCAACGCAGCTCTGTGGCACTTACTGGAGGTACCTAGTGGGCTAGTTGGACCCTAGGGACCCTCAGGATTCAAATGAACTTAATCTCCCAACTAAAAATGGACACAGGGCGTGTTTACACAGTGGTGAATGGAGGGGACGGGGCCTGAGTTAACGTGTGCAAAAACGCCCTGTGGCCTGTTTTAAGAGGTAGTTTTAATCTCCATGCCCTATTATATACTAGGGGCTTACAGAGGAGGTCATGCTAATCACAGGGGGACCCCAACGCATAATGTTCCCTAGTGTATGTAGGTGTTTTCACTGTATTCTAAGTGTCTTTTAACATAGCACTGGCTCTAGGACTGGTTAGTCAGACTCAGTTACCACCAGTATCCGTCTGAAAAAGTTGAGGGTACAGGATGATTTTGCAACAAGGCTTCTTTCTGCTCTTCTTTTTGTTCTTTCTGCACGTTATCCTTCTTCCTGCACTTATCTTCGTATTTGAGGACTTCTGTTGCTTCTTTCTGCACTTCTTTTGTTTCTTTCTGTGCATTTTTTCTTCTTTCTTCACATGTCCTATCTCTGTAGGCATAGTTAGAAATTAGCATTTAAAAAACCTTTGAAATTCACAGAAAAAACCATAGGTTTCAGGCACGTTATAGTTAGGAATTAGCATTTAAAAAACCTCAGAAATTCACTGAAAAAACCATAGGTTTCAGGGGTGTTATAGTTAGCTGGACTTTTCACTTGTACAAAACCATTGAAATTCCCCCGTTATAGTTAGTTCAGCTAACTATAACTCGCGCGCCCGCAATGCACTGCTGATGACGTCACATATTACATCACTCATGACATGGTCAGTGACATCACTCATGACATCACTGATGACATCTCAAATGACATCACTGATGACATCACTGATGACATCATCCTTGTGATAGAGTGGCAGACCTCCTCTCACCCTAATATAACCTTTGATACACACATTCAAAAATAGAGACTAAAATTTTCAAAACAATGGACATACCAATACCAGTTACAACAACCTCTTCAGTAATTCTAAGATCCACATACACATCCACTCATTCACCAACAGTCCTATACAGTCACTCATACATGTACTCACTCATCATATGTACTCATACACCTATACATCCTGTTACACAATGCCACTCATCCATAGAGTTACTCACACACATAGTCACTCATGCTAATAAAGAATCAAACATACATTTACTTGCATATACAGTTATACACACACCACCATACTTACTTCTACGGAAACTTACACATACTTAGTCTTTTAAACAATCACTTATAGAAACACATACTTATTCATAGAGGAACTCTTTCAATCTCTCACTCTCACATATACTCACATATATACACCAATAGTCACATATACTAGTTTAAAACATATGTAGTTACTCATAAAGACACTATTGAGACAGTCATTCACTCACTAACACACCCATACACACACTCATCCACCCATACAGTCCTGCACACATGCTGTGTTCAACCCATACAAACAGTGAGTCACTCATTCATGCACCTATGCACTACGTAATACCCCCCACCGAACCATGCAGACACTCAGACTGATACTCAAAAAACCAACTAATAACCTATATAGACACCCATGTAGCTACTCACCAACCCATGCAGCCACTTATACACAAAGTGAGAGACTGATACAGATATTTACATATTTAAACATTACTCACTAAGCCATGTATTCACTATGATACACTTAATCAGTCAGTTACACAATCAATTTTTCAAAAACAAATCATCCATTTAGACACTTATATACCCATTTATTCTTCCATCGACCTTGAGATATACATATATAAAACATATTTAATTTTCAGAAAAACACACATTCACTGGATGATGTCATCAGTGATGTCATCAGTGATGTCATTTGAGATGTCATCAGTGATGTCATGAGTGATGTCACTGACCATGTCATGAGTGATGTAATATGTGACGTCATCAGCAGTGCATTGCGGGCGCGCGAGTTATAGTTAGCTGAACTAACTATAACGGGGGAATTTCAATGGTTTTGTACAAGTGAAAAGTCCAGCTAACTATAACACCCCTGAAACCTATGGTTTTTTCAGTGAATATATATATATATACAGGTAGATAGATAGATAGATAGATAGATAGATAGATAGATAGATAGATAGATAGATAGATAGATAGACAGATAGACAGACAGACAGACAGACAGACAGACAGACAGACAGACAGACAGACAGACAGACAGACAGACAGACAGACAGACAGATAGATAGATAGATAGATAGATAGATAGATAGATAGATAGATAGATAGATAGATAGATAGATAGATAGATAGATAGATAGATAGATAGATAGATAGATAGATAGATAGATAGATAGATAGATAGATAGATAGATAGATAGATAGACATGCCTCGCTAAAGGCAAGGATCGCACAAGGTTTTAAATAAAAAGTCAAAATAACATGAATAATGAACAATTGCATGGATGTATGTGTCTATAGCATGAATGTTAGGACTCTGGGCCTCATTTAGAGTTTAGAGGAAGGGATACTCCACAACAATGTGATGGATAGCCCATCCACTGTAATACATGTGCAACAGTCTATAATACACTTTCAATATGGTGGACAAGACATCCATTATGTTGTGACAGGATAAACTATCTACCAAACTCAAAAGGGGCAATCAACAAAGATAAACTTGCAAGTGAGTAAATCTACACATGTAAGTTTACTCTTAAACTTTGCAGTAAATGTACTACTTTTGGGTATTCATCATTTACAGTGGTAAATTTACTGTGAATTGTAGACTTCCATGTCTCCTCCTCCTGAATTCACTAATACACTTAGGTGGAGGTCTCCACCACCAGGCCAGAGATCTCCCTGTGGTATATTATAGTGTGGGATTAAAAAAGTGTATTAAAAGGTTTTACAAAACTAAAATAAACATTTTAATGTTAAATATTAATGGTAATTAATGTTATATATTTACTTTTAATGTAGGACAATATAAAAAAGTGTATAGCATTCATAACTTAATATTAACATCAAAATGTAATTAATTTGAATACATTAAATTAAAAATTTATTATTTGAAAGATAAATTACAAAATACTTAAACTAAAGTAAAATAATAGTTTTTTTAAATGTTACTATAGATTAAAAATGACTAAATGTAACGTATAAGAAACTGGCTTTTAATAAATATTATTTTTACATAAAATGTTCATTTTTAAAATGGTTAAGAAAATATTTCAAAATGTAAAAATACTTATAAACATTTTTAGCATTAAATAAAATGTATATTTTTAAACAGTTTAATTACATAATTTTATTTTAACATTAGTTCCTATTTAGTTTTATTTTAAGTTTTTACTTACATTTTTGTCTATGGGAGGGTGTGCAGTACAAATGGTTGACCATGTCAGGTGCTGGAAACACTCCAGCTTTGAGTTGGAGTACACGTGCAACTGTTTTGTGTCCTTTGTGGCTGTAGGACTTATAGAAGGGTAGTTTGTGAATAGGATTGGGCCTACTTTTGTGGGTGGGTGTCCCTTCCTAAGCCCCTCCTTAAACCTTCCTAAACCCCTCTTTACTCTACTCTTAACCCTTCCCCATTCATTGTAAGTATTGCCCATTTTCCAGTCACTCCCCTCCGTCCCATCCTATATTCATTACTAAACGTATACTAGCCTGTGCACTGATCTCCACAGTCAGGGTGGAGAAAAAATATAGGCGAAGCAGAGGATTAGAATAGAATTTTGTAGTATTACTAAATGTACTACAAAATTTAGTTTGTGAATAGGCGCTAAATATGGCACGAATAAATTACCCACTGAACATTGTGAGTCAAGTTACTGAGTTTGCCTTAGTGGGTTAGACGATTCATTACTGTCATTTGACTGAAACGATTATCAGTAGGCCTGAGACTATGTTTTTACTGGACAGTATAATTCCACTCACCTCAGCTAATGATTCTACGGAATCATATAAGAACAACCATCAGGAAGTGAGCAACCAAGCTTCTACAAAAGGGAGCTAAATAGGAAGGTGGAGCCATGCGGGTAGAATGGCAGAGAAACGAATAGAAAGAGCTTGAAGGCTACATCGTGTATGATGTGTCAGTCTTTGATTGGTTCATTTGTGCCTGGGTTGCGATTGGATGAAGCCCATTAGGTGAACAGTCACAGGTACTGTTCATAAAAGGTTGATTGGGTGAAAGACAACAGAATCAAAGAAAGAGAAAAAAGATGCCTGTATATGGCAGCTAAAATGTAAACTTCATCAGAGTGTGGTACAAGCAGTTAAATAATGGGTGATTTATCGCAAGAAATAAGAGGGCTTTGGCTAAAAGTGGCATGAAAGCTAGCTACGGCAGAAATAGGCACTCTGGTTATCGTATTTATATTTTCCCTGAACCATAGTGAGAATACTCTTTTGGATTTAAGATAAAAAGCTATATTTTGTTTCAAACTGAGACACCACTGTGGGACAAGGCTAAATTACATTAAGTTCAAAAGATATTCCAAGGATTTCATAGGGAGAAACAGTGACCTATTTGAGAGATTTCAAGGTTGAACAGGAAAAGCCTACAGCAGGTTGAGGGAAAATATTTTTTATTTCACAAGGTGTGTTTCAGATTAGAAGCTATATCTTTAACATTTAAAAAAAGAATGATAAAGAGCTGGTTTAAAATATGTATTTGTGTCGAATCTCCATTTTTTTTAAACTTGTTTTTATTGCAATTTTTCAAAAAGGTATACAACAATTCACTGTGCATACATTGCAAAGCATTTGGACTAGTCGTTGACAGGAAAATGTCATATATAAAGACAATAATTTCATCAATATCAACATCAAAACAACAATACGGGCTCATACTGTAATGATATTTTTGTTAAATCTGATCTGTAAGACCAGCCGGCCAACCCAACAATTATGGTACCATAAGTGCGATTTCAGTCAGTGAGCTCAGGATGGAGTAGTAAATAAGAGCGGAGTGGTTGCCAAATATTTTTGGGGCGGGAAGTGAGTGGCAGCAGGGTCGCATACTCATCACTAGTGGTGTCACAATATATTAAATCCCTCGGCCAAGACCTCACCAAAGACTATGTGGTTCCACCCCAGTCCCTGTCTCTTGGCTAGTAGTAATGCAATTGCGGTAAAGCGCCTGATCCCAGTACTCAAAGGGAGTTTGAACCCTAGTGATGCCAGTAAGGGTGTATGAGAGAGCTCAGTCTCGACCATCAGCTCCAAATGTCTGAATACTGCCTCCCAGAATGCCAGTAAAGAGGGGTAGTTCCATGCCAAGTGAATGATATCAGCATGCGCCATCGCACACCTTTGACAGTCATCTGGACTTGTGCATTCAATTTTTGCAAGCATCGTGGGCGTGACCTAAATTTGCAGATACTTAAAATTTAAAGGTTTATGTTTATAGTTATCAGATACCAGATCTGTCTGCTCATAGCAATAGGCCCACATCTTGTCAATCACGGGCTGCACCATATCTCACTCCCAGGCCGCGCGCCCCCCACCACCTATCATTGGTCGAAGTGTCTGCGCTTGACAGTACAGTCTGGAAACTAGGTGTGTGCTGTCCGGTGTAGTAATAATTGTAGTAAGCGGGAGGAACTCAGAGGGTTCCTCCATCTCAGTGCCCAGTGCAGTAACTAGTGACATTCACATTCTGTGCACAAAACAGCGGTCTAACGCAGCTATGTCCTTGTTGCTTGTCAAGTTCGTCACTATACGCAAGGGTTCGTCTCTAAACATATCTCCCATGGTGTGTAGCTGACAACGGGTAAGTGCACGATGCATCAGGGTTTTAGTTGTAGGGGATATCCAGGGATTATTCATAATCAGCAAATGCGGGGAATACAAATGACCCGCCTTTAGGACCTATGTAGGCGCCCCCAAGCCCAACTTGTCGTTTGCAGTGTATGAATCTCAGCTGGTGTTCTCCTAAGCCCAAGCGGGAGGATAGTAGAGAAGGGGTAGGGACGGGCCTGAGTGTATTCGGGTTTCAGGAATTGTAATGGCGTAGCCGGATGGTACCCAAATAGGCTTAATGCGCCTGTGCCACCAAATAATACAAATAAATGCCGGGTACTCCAAACCCTCCTCTTTCAAAGTCCTGAGTGAGCGTCTGCCAGTCCACCCACACATGCCCCCCTGCCCAGATCATCCGCGTCAGCATCCCCTAAAGGGTGCTGAAAAAGGAGATTGTAAGTGGGATTGGGATGTTTAAAAACAAATATGAAAACCTGGGCAAGATCACAATATTAATAATTGCAATGCAGCCGGCCACCGACAACGGGAGTGCTATCCAGCAGTCTATCTGTCCAGAGAGACAGTCTATAGCCGGTCCATAATTCAACTGGACAACTTCCGAGGCTGTGCAGTGTAGAGTTACACCGAGATATCTGGGGGGTCCTCAAACCAACGGAGGCGGAAATCCAATGTGAATGGGGTGGTAGCGTCTGTTAGAGGAAGATTTCAGATTTGTTCCCATTGATGACCAGCCCAGAAAAAACACCAAACCGCACCACCTCTCGCATAATCGGAGAGAGATTTAAGGCCGGTTCTCAAATGAATAAAAGGCTATCGTCCACATATGAGGATGCCAGGAGGGGACCATGATGGAACCCTATTCCTCCCTGGAGATGCTGTTCCTGGATATGCCACACTAATGGGTCCATTGCTATAATAAAAAGCAAAGGCGAAAGAGAGCTGCCCTGCCTAGTGCCCCATGACAGTGCAAATTTATTGGACAATGCCCCATTTATTCGAAGCTCCGCAACCGCGTTGGTATATAGAAGGCTGACTAAGGAGCGGACATTTTGGGGGAATCCAAGTTTCCTGAGCGCCGCCTGTAGAAAATACCACTCCAAAGAATCAAATGTATTTCCGCATCTAATAATATCGCCGCAGCAGGGAAATCAGAGGCGTAGCTAGAGCTTGTGGCGCCCGGGGCTCTCCCTCAGATTGCCGCCCCTGGGGAGGGGGGTTGCTGGGGAAATAGGATGGCGAGCACTTGAAAGAGGTCCGAGAGACACGTAGTATCGCCGCTAATAGTTACCTCGATCATGCAAGTTACATGCACATACATGACACGGTCCAAGGCTACACAGTTGAATGCACCGGTGACTGGCAGTACAAAAGAGAACACACAGACTGCATGATCTATCTGGGGACTCAGAAAAAACGCATGTGACATCCATCAGAGAGCTGCGTGACCAATTACCTGGTAATCCCCTCAGCTCAATGCAAACATGTACATATATGACACTGTTCAGGGATCCATCATCTACAGCTGACATTAAATGACCATTCATCATGGTCCCCCCATTAAAGCAGTGCACTTTGTGATCTGCATGGTACATGTTCTTTGCAGCAGGCACATTAACCCTCTGTGCTACCTTTCCAGGAGTCAACCCTTCCACTAGACAAAACTCCAATCTCTCTCTAGGAAGAACATTAATCACCAAAGTTATCATGACCTTTTTATTGTTTCTGAAAATTGCTGGAGGCCAGGAAGGAGGCAGCAAGTTTTTTTTAAACCATAATATACTTGCAAACACTACGCACCCACCCGAAATAGGTTCCCAGTGCAGGCACACCGTTTGCATCACCCTAACCTGCTCAAGGTTCATGTGACCTCAATGACAGAGTCACAGCGACTGGATCACTGTTGCTCTAGGGTGTGCTGCTTCGTAGGCCTGCCCGCAAGACTGGAGATGAACTTCAGTATGGATTGTGGTGGACAGGCCTTCAAGGTTAACCCACAATTGACAACACTAGGGTACACCTGCTTGTGCTAAGACATCAAGCCTTCTAAGTTATAGTAGGGCCTTCTAAGGTCTAGCATGGGAATGTGCTCCCTCAGTAGAGTGGTCTGGTGGACTGGTCATGAAGGCTGAACCCGGTTCCCCAGTTCCAAATTCGACAGCTCTGGCCATAGTGCCACATCCTCTCCCCTACAGAACACAATTCTGCTCCACTGAGAGAAACTCGCACTGCCTTCAGCTACAACCTAATTGTGCCCGCTATAAACACTTGGATGTGGCTCAATTAAAATTATGCACTTGATAAAGTAATATGCTGCCTAAAAAAAAAAGTAAAAGCAAACGCTCATAGGGAATGCAAGATTAAGTAAAGCATGTGAAATGTAAGCAGAAACAACATGGTTACCTTAACTCCTTCGCCGCCGGGGTAATTCCCCCATGGCGCGGGGGGGGGCGCGGTGCCGCGGTGCTCGTGACGAGCCCAGCTCGTCATGAGGCATAGTGGAGCCGTGCTCTTGACGAGCTGAGCTCGTCACGACCCCGCCCACTGATTGATTCTCCCGCACAGGCACGGAATCAATCGCGTGAGGGCGGGCCGCGACCGTTATGACGAGCCCAGCTCGTCATGAGCACAGCTCCACTGTGCCTCAGGACGAGCTGGGCTCATCATGAGCATGCAAGCGGTTAACGATCTCTCACTCATTATTCAGAAATCAGCGAGAGGTTTTACCCGTAAAGTTAAGGACATGATTAGAGGGCCCTGAAGGGAACCGTTTCAATGTCCATTGCTTATATCCTTATGAAACGTAAGCAGTATGGTTTAAAAAGACCACATCCATAAACACAGAGCCATGGTACACATTTTGTTTTCCAATCCACCCATCAACCAGGTATTACAGTACCTCCAGGAATGGTACACTTTCCCACTTGGGAACAACAAAGCTGTTCAAAGAGAGACGAGAAAACAAAAGTAGCGCTTCACTGGCAAACTCTATAAAGTGAGGCTGATGTATTTGGATGTAAATAAAACCAATCTGGCCACTTTGCAACCACTCTGTCTTACTTTATTTAGTTATAAATTTATTTTTCATATTTAAAACCACCTATTTCTCTCCATCCCGCTACACTTTGGAATAGAAAAATTTCAAAAAAAGGGCATTTCCCACAGAGTTTTTTTCTTTTTTGGATCCATTTCACAGGGAAGCAACTAATGGAAGAAGGTAAGAGAGGTTGTGAACCGTTTCTTTAAGTCACGGTTTTAAGTAAGAGAGGAGCAAGACCGAAGGAGAGGGAATAATAGGAAGAGAGGGGGGGGCAGCTGCCAGCACAAAAAAGAAGAGGACATTGCCCGAGTCCTTTCCTTCTCTGCCCATCTCCGAACGTCCACGAAAGCAAGCCAAGCCTTTTCTGAATGCCTTTGTCCTCTCCCAAAATAGTGCCGCCTGGGGCGGACCGCCCCCACCGCCCCCCCCTAGCTACGCCACTGAGGGAAATCAGGGTGATTTGGTTGATGACTGCAAACAGTGTACGTAAATTTACAGAGGTTGAACGATTCAGCATAAAGCCTGTCTGGAAGGGGGACATGATCTGCCCAATTAAAAGCGATATACATGCAGCCAGTATTTTCGCTAATATTTTGTAATCCTAGTTTAAAAGCGAAAGTGGCCTATATGAGGCACAGCTGTCAGGCGGCTTGCCCAGCTTAAGAAGCAATGTTATAATCATCTCACACATGGTGGGGGGCAGCTCACCCGACTTCAACGCCTCTGCATACACTTCCAGAAGATGTGGGACTAGTTGTACTTTTAAACCAAAAAGAGGACACTGTTCCTATCGCAGGGTGCAAACAGTCACACAAGCGTAAGGGTGCAAACAGTCACCCGTGCTATTGTAAAAAGAAAGGTGGGGAAATTAAAAAGACGAAATCCTAGTTTAAAGGTGACCCACTAGAAAGATGGAAGATCACTTTTTGTCCTCTGATGCCCTCACACACCCGAAAGAGTGTCATGCTTCATAATTGGGCAGTTGCTCCTCGTAGGGCCGGCGCTGCAGGAGGAGCAACTGCCCGATGATGAAGCATGACACTCTTTCGGGTGTGTGAGGGCATCAGAGGACAATAAGTGATCTTCCATCTTTCTAGTGGGTCACCTTTAAACTAGGATTTGGTCTTTTTCATTTCTCCACCTTTCTTTTTACAATAGCACGGGTGACTGTTTGCACCCTTACGTTTGTGTGACTGTTTGCACCCTGCGATAGGAACAGTGTCCGCTTTTTTGTTTAAACGTTGACCTAAGGAGCGTGGACACTGGACCTTTAACAGCTCCTAGGTCTCCCTCTCTTTTCTTTGTGATATATCTTAAGTACAGCAGCTCAGCCGTGGGACCTTATTACTTCTGTCCTTTGTTTTTCTTTTTCTTTTTCTCAGGTATACAAGGCATCTTTGCACCGGTAGAAGGTGTTGTGTCTGGACTCCGCCTCAAATTTCTTTTTATGGCAGCATTCCAGAATAATGCCCCCCCTTCCTTTGAGGATGAGTTTGTTGGGGTAAGGGGATAAGTTGGCATTTAGACATTGTAGTTCACTCGATAGGAGTGAACCAGTTTATCTACAGGTTGCACACAGGCATTAGTTACACAGCTCCATCTGCTGTCTTTCTACCGCATGGGGTGCTGTCCTAGAATTTTATTAGAAATAGCGGGATAAATCTGGCATGCCAGGTTCACGATAATGTAGAGTCTGGGTGTGGAGTGCGAATTAGTTTAATTATTCACTGCTGGCATTTTTACGTTATGGGCATTTTTGGTGACATCATGTTTAGCCTGAGAATCATCCACATGAGCATATTGATAAACTTGGAAGCCTGTACCCAGGTGCCGGGGACTAGTTCTCCCCTCGCAGATACATGCGCACTACATTCCTGCCTCCCCGCATGCGCACTTCGTCTTCATCTAGGAGGACGTCCCGGTTTGGGGAACCGCCCAATACGTGACCCCACCACTTTATCAAACTCGCGCCTTGCCTGGATCAGTTTCTTACTGGCAGATGCGTGGACGGGGTAGGTTGAGAGGAGGGAGCACCCCGCTAAAATAGTAAGTGAATCGCCTTTGAAGGACTGAGGATGCGTGTGAGCAGTTTACTCAGCTTAACCCTTGCTGTGCACTTGTGTTGACATATGCCTGTCTTTTCTTTATCCTTTTTGTAGCTCGGTAAGATGCGGGCCTCCACGGTCCTTGTCATTGGAGGTCCTCCTTTAGCTATGCTAGGTAAGCACTCTCTGAGTAGAGTTTACCTTGAGTGCGAACCCTGCCGCAATAGTCCAGTGGGTCGGTTCCGTGAGGGGAATCCATCTTGTGGTGAGGTTCTTGAGTACATACAACAACCCTCCTCTTGAACCCTGGAATTTCACTCAGAATGGCAAGATTCTTGGTAGACTTGGAGAGTTAATTCGCATAGGGACAGGGGTCCATTTAGCATCTATTTTGCTTTACATGTCTCGTATGCCTGTGTATTACTACTTATTTTTCATGTAATTGATGTGCACACAGTAGTGGCACACTATGAGGCATCAAGTTGTGCTGATGCAGACATTTCTTGTTTGTTCTTTCCTAGGATATAATCAGGAGCGGTTAACATCATGCAGCTGTAACCACACCGAGGGCATACAGGTTACTGCCCGCCATGATTGATTTAGAGGGTATTTTAATCTAGTTTACTTTGTTTTCACGTGCACTTTATTTTTAATTCTCTGGTCCTGAAGAAGCACCAACGACTTTTATGGCGACGCAGGCGCGAAACATGTCGACCTATGACCTTCTGACACCTAGGCACAATGTGTCTTTGGGGCATTCTTAATTTTTTAGTTTATTGGGGGTAGATATTTTATCTTTCGCTGCATGTTCAACCCCAATTAACGTTTTCACTTTCTTGCATGCACTGTTTTATCCCTCTTTGGACCCACACACCCACATGCACCATCCGGCAGTCCTTGAAACGATCTCCGCTAAAGTGACCCTTCGGGGGACCCGTGGAGCAACTACCCGATGATGAAGCATGACACTCTTTCGGGTGTGTGAGGGCATCAGAGGACAATAAGTGATCTTCCATCTTTCTAGTGGGTCACCTTTAAACTAGGATTTAGTCTTTTTCATTTCTCCACCTTTCTTTTTACAATAGCACGGGTGACTGTTTGCACCCTTACGCTTGTGTGACTGTTTGCACCCTGCGATAGGAACAGTGTCCTCTCTTTGGTTTAAATGTTGACATAAGGAGCGTGGACACTGGACCTTTAACAGCTCCTAGGTCCCCCCCTCTTTTCTTTGTGATATATACTAGTTGTACTTTACAAGTTTTGTAGAACATGCCAGTAAGCCCGTCCGTACCAGGAGCCCACGAGCCATCCAGACTGTTAAAGGCTTCAACAATGTTGTCCGCGCCAATATGCAAGGCCAGGAATTGTTACTGTTCTTTTTCCATCCACACCATCGCTATTTCATTTAAATAATTGGAAAGGGCTTCACCAGTCGGTGGGGAACATGTGGTATAGAGGCGGGTGTAGTAGGACAAGAAAATTGACTGAATGTCAGCACCATCTGTGACGGAGGTGCTGTCTATTGTCTGGAGCTAGGTGATATAAGTGGTGTGATGTCTAGGGGCAAGCTAACAGGCCAAAGTGTGTACCGGCCGCTCTCCCTCCCCATACACACGGGTGCACGCATATTTCCCCAGGTAAGCAGTCTCACGATGCGCTTGCTCCTGAAACTCTCCCAATAGTTTAGCACGTTGATGCAATGGAGAGGGGACCATGCCCGTCAATGTCCGGCAATCCAGGTCATGCAGCTCCCGCTCAGCGGTGTCAAGATCCCAGCAAATTGTACACCCCAGCTTGCTCAGCCATGCAGATGCCTCTAATATACACCTTAAAAGCCTCCTATAGGGTAGCATAGCGAGGCACAGAGCCAGTATTTATCTGGAAATACTCTATGATCGCGTCCTGCACTTTGCTCTTGAAAACAGCATCCAACAAGGTGTCAGTTGGGAAGCGCCAAGACCCCGAAGGATGCCCAACATTGGGCAGAACCAATGCCAATAGCACTGGTGAGTGGTCTGACAGAGTGCGTGGCAAATGATCCACTTCTTGCTTGTTAAGCAAAAGATCCGGAGTTACATACCATCGATCTATTCTGGACCAAGTGCCATGCGGCACAGAGTAAAAGGAGTATACCTGAGTAGTCAGATGCTGATGTAGCCAGCCATCAGCCAGGAGTTGTGCGCGCAGGAGCAATTCAAGTTCCTTCGTGGAGCAAGGCTTGGTGTTGTGCACAGTGCCCGTAGTGTCTGTACCATTTTGCAATGTGAGATTAAAGTCTCCCCCACAGATGATAGCATCAACAAGAATGCCAGTGATTTACGTTGAAATGTTAGCAACAAAAAAAAATGGGTGTCCACATTAGGAGACTAACATTAATAAATAGCACACGCTGTGCACCTAAGTTTCCTGCCACTAGTAAATATCGACCCTCGGGGTCTCTAATCACAGTCTGAGTCATGAAGGGGAGTTTCTTACAAATCAGTATACAAACTCCACAGGAGTAAGTGTCATAACTAGCGAAAAAACTGTTATCACCCCAAGCAGCAGCAAATCGGTTGTCCGCTTTCGGGGCATAATGGGTCTCCTGCAGTAGTGCAACATGTATCTTGTGTCTTGTTAGATAGGCAAGCACATGCCGTCCCTTACGATGGTTCTACAGGCCCCTCACATTCCATGTAATGCATCTCATTTCAAGCCCCCGCCCGCCCTTGCCAACCCCACTACAGTAGGTGCAGTAGCATACAGTCCAGATCAAGTCTATGGTCGAATTTGGATGGCCAACCATTATATACATTCGTAGCCTGTAAAAAAAAAAGAATATTAAACTCTCTCAACAGGAGTTCCCAACCCCCTCCCACATTGGATATCTGGTGAATCCCAGTACATTTTAACTAAAAAAGAACAGACCCAAAACAGATTATAAACAGTAGGAGATCTCCTAGGGAGGCAGCAACGCCCAAAGCAGACCACAAAACATGAAAGCAATCTACCATGATGTGCATGTGGCTGCCCTCATAGTGAACCAGGACAACGATTGTATCACCAAGCATGAGGAAAAATACGGCATCATATCATATCTTCTTTCGAGTGTTCATGATTCCCTACCCAGATTGTTGCCTCTATAGGTCTGGGCGGCGTCTCTTTGAGAGCCATGTATCCTCAAACCGCTAAGTGTTACTTCCCAAGGGAGGCTCCTCCATTCGATTTATGGCGCATCCAGTAGTCTGCTGCATCCGCTGGTGTACCAAAAATATTAGTTTTGCCATTGATTTGAACACGGAGGCACGCCGGGTATAACATGGCGTCACAAATATTTTCGTTTTTTAGAGTTCACTTGATTTCTTGAAATTTGTGCCGGCCCTCCTGCACCATTGGTGTGAAGTCCGGGTAGAGTGATAGCAACATCCCCTGGAACTGCAAATTTTCCACTTCTCTGGCTTTATGAAGGGCAATGTCTCTGTCATGATAGTTAAGTAGCCGTGCTATAACAAGCCGCGGAGGAGCACCAGGAGCCGATCTGGGGGCCAGGGATCTGTGAACCCGCTCCACCGCAAAAGTGACAGAAAGCAATCTCAGCCAAATAGTTCAGCCAATAGCCGTTCCACATATGCCTCCATAGGACCTGTGTTGGTGGTCTCGGCGATCCCAGCAGTCCGAAGATTATTGCGGTGTGATCATGCCTCTAAGTCCTCCGCCTTTGCCACTGTTGTTTTAAGAAAGCATTCCGTACGGTCTAAGCATTTAACCACGGCTGCCTGTGCATCCTCAATGTCGGAAATGCACTTTTCAGCAGTGTCTATGTGGGTTTCGTGCTGTTCCAGCCAGCCATGCATGGCGTCCATCCGTTTACCCAGCTCATCAAAGTGTGCACCCATAGCCCCAGCAGAAATCCGTGTGCCGCATCAGTCGCATACGCGGTGCCGATGTGCTCAGCGTGCAAGGGGGGAAATCTACGTGCAGCCACAGACCTCACTGCCACCTCCAGAGTTGTGCCAGATTGGAAACTGCACCCCTTGACTCCGTTTTTACAGGCCCCCAAGCTCCGGACTTGATTGTTCCCCGCGGCCACTCTCAGCGACCGCGGCCCCACCCTCAGCCTCACCCGCGGCCTCTGACATCACGGGGCCTCCGAGGGCCGCGACAGGCTGCCATCGCGATGCAGCCACGCTGGGTGGTCCAGAACACATCTGCCGCCTCGGCAGCACTCCTCACATGCCCGAGGTATTCAGGGCACTGCAGCTGTTCTCAGGGGCTCACAGAAATTGCCCTATCTGGGTAGTCCCTCTGGTTCCATTATCAGTGGTTGTAAAACAACCCAATGATTTTTAGAAAGGTGTGAATGGAGGTGACTCTATCCTTGGAAAAGCCACATTTGCTCTGCCTCTAATGGGCATATTTACCGCAAACATTTGCTGCAAAAAATGTCTCTATCTCAAGATTTAAGTTAGACTCTTGGGAAGGAAGAAGCGTTGTCAACAGTGCCTCCAAAACGTAGAATGCCCTTCCTCTCTATCTAAAAGCCATCAACAATCTACTACTCTTTAAGAAAACTCTTAAAACTTTTCTCTTTAAACATTAATTTGTTCATGGGCTGGAAGTTATTAGTTTTCAGTTAAGCATATAATTTATTTTAACATATCATATTGTTTTATGCAACACAGTGCAACAAGGGACTTTGCGCTTCGCTGTGTGAAAAGGAGAGAGGAGAAAAAGTCATATTTACAAAGGTATGCTGTATTACTGCTCTCACCTTGCAGTGATGCACTGTTGTCTGCAGAGCACCAGTGCAGGCGCATTTGCACTATTATAGCTTGTTGAAATTGGTCTCCTTATTCTAGTAATTATTTGTACTGTTTTATTTGCCCTTATTTTCCCACAGCTGGTTCAACCCGATTCCCTCTCTTCTCTCTGACCACTGGTTTATGCCAATGTTCCACTGTCAGTTGCTCTTGACAGTTAAGGGACTGCAGAACAGCTGTTGTGGCAACTAAAGGCTGTCACATCTTGATACTAAAAGTGTTTGAATCTTCTAAAATTGTAGCTTTTTCATCTTAACATTTTGGCAACGAGAATGGGATATGACCTATGTGAAAAGACCTCTTTTGCATGGTGACCCCATTTTTGGTAACTCTGTACACTGGGATACTGTGGCCCAGTCCCAAGTGTATGTTCTCTGCACTCTAAAGCATTGTAAAATTGGCTGATCCCCAACTTGAGTATTTAGCATTCATGGAAGGCCATAGTTTAGGGGTGCAGTAAATGTACCCATGGTATGGAAGATTAAATGTCACCTGTGGACTGAAGCCAGGGGCGTAGCTTCAGGGGTTGTTTGGTGTGTTATACCCCCTAATAAATGTACTTTCTGATACATTGTTGGGTGCAGGTGCTTTCAGTTGGGTATAGTGAGATGTCTGTTGGATTTCAACAGGAATCTTTACATACACAGGGATAAAAAAAACACACATTCTCTCCCTCTCTGTTTTAAAAGTCCTAAACAAATGTTGGCTATGTACAAAATATTTTGTTTCCTCTTTTAGTACTCCTAACAATCCACATTCCTCACCCTTTCCACTGCCCCTTAGAACCCGTTCATGAACCCTGCTTATCATGTAATGCATTTTAACAATTATATTTCAGCCTAATTGTTGGAAAATCTGGTGCTCATGTCCCCCAATCCTACTGACCAAGCTGCACCCCTGACTGAAGCACCAATTGTGTCATCCACTAGGCTGACAAGGAAAACATGGCTTCAGACTGACTTCTGCAACTTAATGTTTCACCCAAACCTGTCAAAATAATCCTTTTTGACAAACAGTAACTCTATTTGTAAAATATTAAGTAATTTAACCCTACATATGGTTTGCCTGATGCTACAGTAGGCATATTGGCATTAATCAGTCTACAGCTGACCTTCCTGTGAGAAGCTTTCCACATGATGAGGTGTAAAAACTGCTCCCAGAGCAAAGACAATAGCTTGGACCTTGTGGCAGGAAGACCTGGGTGTGTGTATGTGAGTTATTCCCTCCTAGGAGAGGCAGTTAAGGAGGGTTCGGGAACATCATTAACTTGAAAAGGAGCAGGGTGATGCCTGCTTATTCATTCTACAAAAGTGGCACTTCACACTCAGCTTCTCAGAACACATCTGGACCTGTGGATAAAGAGAAGAGGCCTGGACCTGCTGCCTTTGACCTGTGTGGAGACCTTAAGGGGTAGCCCTGCTCCCACTTCTACCCAGGAGTCAAAAGTGGATTTAATGGGTCATGTCCCTGACCTCGTTTGTGGCTCCAGTGAAAGAAAAGCCGCAAGATACCTTATTCTGGAGTGACCAGTTGACCATTAGCAAGTGGACCTGGATGTGACAGTGCTGGTGGCCTATGCTGGAGTGAATTCCTGACTCCAAGTGCTGTCAGACTTACTATAGATTTCAAATTCCAGGCTTCCGAAGAATCGGAACCAACTAAAAGAAGGTTTTAGCAGACACACTCAGCCAAGATATGTAGCTTAAGTGTGACTTTCCCAGCTACAGCTTCCAGGCTTGTCCTGCTGGAGGTTTTGTTTCAATCTCCAAAAAGAGGCTAAGGGTCTGATTTAGGGTTTAGTGAATGGGTTATTCTGCCACAAAAGTGATAGATACCCAGTCTGCCTAATTACAAGAGTCATATGATATAATGCACCTGTAATAAGGTGGACGTGCTATCCATCAAGTTTGTGATTGAATAACCCATCTGCCAAACTCTAAATCAGGCCGTGAGTTCCAACATAGAAATCATGACCGGGGGAAGGTGAGAAAAGTAGAAGGTCGACACAAAGACTTCACTGGGTGCAAAATTTGAATTTTCCATCGTAGAGCTTTTCATGCCTAAATCAATGGCTTTTACTTCACCTCGGCCAATTGGTGTCCAACTTCCAGTGTATGCTGTTGGATACTGCCTTCATCCTTGACTCACTGGAGAATTTTGACTTCCAAAATGTTGATCTAGTCATAAGGTAAAAACTTTGATTGGGGATAGCCATTTTTGTGTAGCCAACATTCGTTCCATTGTGGTAGGCCTGAAATTGTACCTAGGTCAGTTCAACAATGAACTGTGATTTCAAAAAATTCACACTTTGGGTTTTCTCTGTAATTGTTACCCTAAAACTTAAAAAAATTCACATTTCCTGTTCCTTTGATTGGATTTTAATTTTTAAAAAAATCTTATTTTATGTAATTTTCTTATCACATTTTTCTTTATTTTTAGAAACCAGCTGTGGGGCTTTTTTTGAGCTGGGTATTGTCATTTTAATTGTTTTGGTGTTGCTAAATACTTAACACATTTTTTAAGTTAATTCTTCCTGCTGTGTTCAATAGTTGCCAGGTGTTGGGCCCAGGTTTATTTTATTAAAGATTTTGGACATATAATTTGGAGATTATTCACATCTACTGCAACTAATAGACCATTTTCTTACACAGCCAGTTCACTCCCAGAAAACATAATTATGTAGTGTCCACCGGCAGGAGGAGGGAAGGGGGTGTCCTTCCTCTATCTGAAAGTACTTTCCCCACATTCCCTTAATAATGGAGAGTCGTCAATTGCAGTTTAATGGTTAAGGTTTATAACTCAATCAGAAGGTTAAGGGTTTGAGTCCTGTGGTCTCCATAATCATGTATCTTCTTAAAGGTCTGCTGCTTTACAAAACATTTAAGGTCTGGAAAAGGTTATTTGTTTGAAAACATACTCAAGGAAGAGTTTCCAATAGGGCCCGGTAATTTCTTGAATTTCATCTTACGCTTGTTACTTGTAATTCCTTCCCCTTTGCATCATGTCATGTAAATACCCTGCTGCTCATGGCAAAATTATAGCATGTGAGAGTGGGAAAAAGTCGAACAATCAAAACACGAGCAACCGTTGTTTATGGCAATTGTATTTCTCATGCTATTTTTTTTACCACACTTTGCACTAAGATATAGTGCTAAATGACAGATTTGTATTTCACTTGATTACACATATTTTCGTGTAATTTCCTGATATTTCACACAATTATGCAATAGCAAATTCTGTGAACCTCACATAAGCCTAGTTTTCACCCATTAGGTAGGCATAGTTGTCAACCTTGTGGTAATAAAACGTAGGTGAAGTTGATAATTTGATATGGTGATTTCATTAGGGTGAATGTAGAATTAAGATTTTGGGAAGTGATACTGACTAACTGTGGGTTATTTGATTTGACGGGTAAGTGTAAGATGGCAAGTAATATCAAAGTCTCTACCCCAAGGTAGTAAAAGAGAAGTATAGGTCACTTCAAATTAATAAAGTAAGACTATTAGAAAGTTTGCAATGTGCCGCAAAATTAATAGTCAGTAGACATTGTAGCACACTGAGTAAGGTCTACACCCAGTCTAGGCCCCTCAATGATGGTGAAGGAGGCAGGGGTACCAGAGTGCCCTCTCCCAGTTTGATGACAGCAGAGCTGTGGCAATGTGCATCAGCCTCAGTAGGTGCAGACAGACATGGAGGATAGAGTGCCCTTCACATTGAAATGATCTGATGTGAACACTGTGGATAAGCTATGGAGCCAGGGTAAGAGGGCAAAAGGGCCAAATGTACCAGGCAGCCTTTCGGAAAGTCAAGGGGCTGTATAGTGAAGGAGTAGGAGGTTACCGATGGGCCATCCAAAGAAAGAAGTCAGTAGTGTGCAATGATGTTATTTGAAAAGTTTTCAGTGATGTCATAAATGATGTTACAGAACATATCATGAGTGAGGTCATATGTGAGGCCATAAGCAGTGCATGGCAGGGACGCAAGGTATAGTTAGTGCTGCTAACTATAACTGGTGGCTTTCTGTGTTTTTTTAGTTCAACATGGTAATGTTGTCATTAACAGATTCACCTAACTATAACGTTATATATCTATTAATCAATGCGTCTCCTTTCTCCCTTTGTCACTGTTTTCTTATCTTTCTGTTCTTTCTACTATCTTCATTTTCTGCTCTGGGATCACTACCAACTTCAACTACTGGCTCAAGTCAAGTGCTGCTTAGAAGCGTCCAATGATAGGGAGACAGACATAAATAGTCAATAGCTGTGAGTACCCTACAATTAGCATTCAATTTTTAAAGAAAATGTCTGAAATACAAAAATCAATCGTTTTCTGAAGCCCGGATCTATGCAGGCACAATAGCTCCTTGCCAGGTCCTACTAATAACCACAACTCCTGGAAACCTTAAAAAACAACTTTAATCATGTGAGGGAGAGGGTGGAGCCTTGGTGGGAAGGGCCCATAGCTCCATTACCACCTGAGTAAAAAACTTGAAAAAACGGAGTGGGTGGTACCATGTAGGCGGTGAGGCTTTATGTCAGCTCTGCCTGAACAGCAACTGCCATTCCCCCAACACACAAAAACAAAGCCTTCTGAAGCAGCCTCCCCTGCCCGTTGGAGTTTGGAAATTCCTTAAAAGATTTCAGTTGTTGATAGCCTCCACACATGAGCTGAAAACGCACTCTGTGCAGGGGTTTCCAGTTCAACCGGCACTCCCTGAGTGCTATTAGCGCTTCACTAGGTGACTGTGTGAAGAGGTCCAATAGCGTCTGACACACATTGGCACAGTGTGAGTTGACAAGTCTAAGGTACTGTTCAGGGAGGGTACATTTCTGTAAACTACAGTGCTGTGAAGTTGCCTCTGGTCACCCTCGAGGGCGTCACAAAACTGTTACATAAAGGAATGGGTTGCACACAAGTATGATTGTATCACCAAAGTATGCTAATTTGGCATGTGTTTGTTATGAATCAATTGGATTGTGTTGTCACTGTAACATCTTTAGCTAACATCTTTAGGTATTTTTTTACGAAATGCAACTGTCTTTCGCTCAAAATATTAAGAATTATCATCTCATAGCAATAAGAAGAAAAATTAATCTATAGCGCCAAGAGTATTGGAGGAAGTTGGTTTGAGAAATGTGTACAGTGCATGTGTTTCTTTATTTCTTAGCAGCAGCCTGTGTTGAACTCAAAGCACATTTCATTTCTAAAACCTACGAGAAATAAATATATGACAAAGAATATGTAAATTAAGTGCAGCCCATAAATAAGAGGCGGGGCTTACAAAACGAAGGCAAGAAATGTCCCGAACAGCAGGGATGCAAGGAACCGCGGTCTTAAATACTTCATCAAGCAGCCGAGCATGCCTCTGCCGATTCCCACTCTTACAACTGAATGTTTCTGGCATGAATCCAAAACCCCTTTGTTCAAGCCGCAGCGCATGGGTTTTGTGATTGTGAAGAAATGAGATAGAGCTTTTTTGCAACATTAGCGGACCACGGGGGTTATTTGTAAAAAGCAAAACCTGGAGCAGAAAAACTGGTGAAGAAAGAGATTTTTTTTACTGTAGAACGTTTTGATTCATCCACTTCTGCTTGCAGAGCGTTATGGCAAAATCTGAAATGAAGTCTTATAAAAGGGCATGTGTTCAGAGTGTAAGCAGCGGTTCTCTTCCGGAGGTGAACTCATCGTCGACTCGGCTGTGCTTTTAACGTTTCTATATCTAATTCGCTTTTGTAGGATTCCATGTAGTTAATTGGAGCACAGTAACATTCTCCTAGGCATGTACCTTGTGCATCATATATCAAACGAATCGGACTTTGCTCGCAGAGGTCGGAGCCCGGTCTGAAAATGCATGGACACGCAGCAGCGTAAACCAATTTACTAAACTCTGACATATATGTGCTGCCATGTGACAAAGGTGGCAGTGCAGAAATATGGCAAACACAAGGAGATAATGGACGGAGAACTGAAACTTTTCAGACACTCACCCCCAGTCACAGATCTGGGTTGAATTCATCATCGTTCTTTAGCTCACTCCACTACCCCAGTTCAGACCCAGCTATATGCAAATCAGTCTTGACCCTATGCCTCATGGGAACAGTGCAACCTGAACTGCCAAGCCAGGTCTTCCCTGAACCAGAAACAAGCATCCTGGGACTGGTTTCGGGCTAACAGCCCTCATCAACCAGGGTAGCTTGAATCCAGTGGCACAGTGAGCAAGGGACCCACGTCTGGGTATACCCTGCCAACTTAGGGTTAGGGCGAACAAAGCAAACACAAGGTCATGATGGATGGAGCGCTGAGACTTTTCAGACACTCACCCCCAGTCACAGATCTGGGTTGAATCCATCATGGTTTTTTAGCTCACTTCGCGCCTGAGTTCAGACCCAGCCTTATGCAAATAAGTCTTGACCCTGTGCTTCATGGGAACAGTCCAACCTGAACTGGAAAGCCAGGTCTTCCCTGAACCGGAAACAAGCATCCTGGGACCGGTTTCGGGGTAACACCCCTCATCAGCC
The DNA here is from genome assembly GCF_964204655.1 of Triturus cristatus. Classification (NCBI taxonomy): domain Eukaryota; kingdom Metazoa; phylum Chordata; class Amphibia; order Caudata; family Salamandridae; genus Triturus; species Triturus cristatus. The sequence goes on along the minus strand of NC_140589.1, from coordinate 631,642,078 downwards.
AGGCTAGCTTGAATCCAGTGGCAAGGTGAGCAAGGGACCCACGTCTGGACATACCCTGCTAACTTAGGGCGTACAAAGCAAACACAAGTAGATGATGGAGTGAGTGATGAAACTTTTCAGACACTCACCCCCAGTCACAGATCTGGGTTGAATCCATCATGGTTCTTTAGCTCACTTCGCGCCTGAGTTCAGACCCAGCTATATGCAAATAAGTCTTGGCCCTGTGCCTCATGGGAACAGTCCACCCCGAACTACCAAGCCAGGTCTTCCCTGAACTGGAAACAAGCACCCTGGGACCGGTTTTGGGGTAACACCCCCCATCAGCCAGGCTACCTTGAATCCAGTGGCAAAGTGAGCAAAGAAATATGACCATATCTACTAAGATATGGCACAGTTCTCCTCTCGTATTGCTGGCGCACTTCTGGCTGACTGACAAATATGTTAGGTGACCAGACAGATAAACAAGAAGGACTTCATATATCTTTTTTTTTTTTTATATAAATTTTTATTGAGCAGAGGAGAGCAGGATAAATAACAGTTTATAAACACTTTTACAATTACTTTCTGATACATGTATGAATCTGAAACACCACATCATGACATACCAATCTGAAAACAAGAATATAGCCTTAAAAAAAAAAAAAAAAAAAAAAAAGCAGCCCCATATAAAGTAGCGTCATGCTTACTTAAAGTACAAGCCATAAAAATAACCCGAAACAAAGTGTAGGGCTACTAAAGTGCAGCGTGCGACACTATGGGACTTTCTACAACACTTCAATTTTATATTGATAGCAATTTATCTAATGGCCTCCATTTCACAGTAAGAAAAGCATCTGCTTTTCGACCCCCCTCATTCCCGCCATATTTTAAACTATTTCCTCGAGTCAACAATAAATTGTGCAAAAATTACAAATTTTCTTAAAGTGCAATATGCTAAAGTGCTAAGTGCTAAAGTGCTATACCATTACCATACTAAAATTCTATATAGCTTGATACTGTATGCATCACTATTAGACTTTCTACACAACTTAAAATTTATATTGCTAGCAATTTATCTAATGGCCTCCAATCCACCGTAGGAAAAGGATTGCTTTTCCCCACCCTTCTTTCCCGCCATATTTTAATCTATTTCATCGAATCACAATAGATTGTGCAAAATTACAAATTTTCATAAAGTGCAATATGCTAAAGTGCTTGGTGCTAAAGTGTTGAACCAGTCCCGTACTAAAGTTCTATATAGCTTTATACTTATCCAAAAACCTCCAAACCAAAGTACATTTTTTACTGCCCCTACCCGCTTGGCATATGCTTCTTCATATCTCCTTGTCCTCCACATTTTAATTAACCATTCCGAATAAGTGGGGATCTCTTCTGTTCTCCACTTTTGTAGAATCAATGACCGTGCTATTACAGTGCCAATAGCCACGAACGTTGCTTCTGCTTTATCAAGGTCAGCTCTTACTCTAGAGATCCCAAACAATGCCACCTCTGTCTCAGGATCAATATTTTTATCAATTGCATAGCTTATAGCTGAAATTTTTTTATTCCAGAACGTTTGGAGTTTGGGGCATGTAAAACAAATATGAAGCCAGTCCCCCTCTCCCAAGGCCTGGCACCGAAAGCAGTTATTTTCAACCCCGGCATGGCGCTTGTTTAATACTGCCGGAGTATAATATGCCATCCACCTTGAAAGAAAGGCCATCCTTTTAAAATTGGCCGCTCTCAATGCTTTACTACCTAATAGTGCAATCTGCTGCCATTCTTGATGGGAGAACTTGCAATTTGTTTCTTGTGTAATCTTTCCCAAAAAAGTTTCAACTATTGGAGCTGACCTTAATTTTAAAAGTAGAGAGTACCAGTTTCCTACACCTTTCAATCTCATCTTATAAAGTGCATTAGCAAGTCCCCCTGGTACCCGATCTGGTAAAATATCATATTTTTTAATCAGATGCGAGATCTGTAGATATTCCAAGAATCCGGGTTTCTCCAGGTTCCCACATCTGGCTACCACCTGTTCCCAGGACATAAAGGTTTGAGCTATAAAAAAACTACCCAGCTCGAAAAAACCGTTGTCCTTCCATCTTGTTAAAAGGCGAGAGTGCATCTGCAGCCCTAAAAATCTACTTTCTTCGAGATTTAGAAAAATGTAGCCAGAAAACTTAATTTGTTTAAAAAAGCATACACGGCGTTTGGAGAAGTCGCGTAATGTCTTATACCGGGATTTCTTTGGCAGTTTGGTTGTTTTAAGAAAAACTGAAAGTTGTGTTCCAGACTCACTAACCATTTTTTCATAGAAAATTTTTTCTGTCAAATCGTTACTAACAAGTAAACGTGCAATCGTGTCCAGTAAGGCAGCCTCATAATAGATTTGGATATTAGGTAGAGCTAATCCTCCCTGATCTATTTCTAGTTGTAGTGTGGGGAGCTTGACTCTAGAAATCTTATTATTCCATATAAATTCTCTGAACATTGAATCGATTTCTTTAAAAAACTTGACATTTATCTTAAGAGGGACATTGATAAATAAGAAATTTAATAAGGGTAGTATAGACATTTTTAAAAGCCCAACCCGGCCTATCAAAGTCAATGGTATAATAGACCACTTATCCAATAAGCTTTTGATGTTACATTTCGTTGTCGTATAATTCAGGCTAAAAAGCTGATCAACTTGGTTGGAAACATATATGCCTAAATACCTTATTGGGTCTGTTTTCAGCGCCTGGGGTTTTAAATTCGGGGGTAAAAAGTTATAATCACTATTCAATATTAACATTTCTGTTTTGTTTTGATTTATTTTATAACCCCCTATTTGTTCAAATCTTCTAAACTCCGCTAGTACCTTGCTCCAGTTCATTTCATCCGGATACAAATACAAAATTATGTCATCTGCAAATAATTTCATTTTTGGCATCCCATCAAAGGGCGCTCTAATTAAAAGATTATCCCTAATTCTACATGCCAATGGCTCTATACAAAATGTAAACAAAATGGGTGACAGAGGGCATCCCTGCCTTGTCCCTCGTTTTATTTCTATTTCCCCAATTGATTCACCATTAATAATCAGCCTGGCGTGAGCTCCTTGATATATATTCTTGAGCATTTTTATAATTTGACTAGGGAACCCAAACTTTAATAAACCGATAAAAAGAGCTTCCCAATTCACTAAATCGAATGCTTTTTCAGCATCGACCATCGTGATAAAAGTGGGTAATTTATTTACAGAGACAAAATCTAAGGTCTGAATTAAAAACCGGGTATTCGTTGACATAGATCTACCTAAAATAAACCCAGTCTGATCCGGATGAATTAAAGCTTGTGCTATAGGTGTAAAGCGCTGTGCCCAAATTTTCATTAATATTTTAAAATCTGCATTTAGAAGGCTGATTGGTCTATAAGAGTTAACATCTTTTTCACTCTTTCCCTTTTTCACAAAGCTGATCAAGATAGACTCCTTAAAAGTTATGGGAACCTTCCCATCCTGCTTAATATAAGTAAATATTTTTCTTAGAAAGGGAGTTAGTGTCTTCTTAAAAGTTTTATACAGCTCAATCGGGAGCCCATCCGCTCCACAAGCTTTTGCCCCTGGAATTAATCCAATGGCCTTTTCTATTTCCTCTATGTATATATCCATGTGGAGCTGTTCTACCATTTCTCTTGTAAGGCTGGGTACCTCGACCTCCTCATAAAATTGATTAATCTGGTCTACTCCAACCTGGTATTGGGTTGCATATAATTTAGTATAATGCTCCAAGAATGTTTGTGCAATCTCTCCTTTTTCAGTTAAAAGGCCATTATTTCTAGGGTCAGAGATTTCAGTGATCATTGCTGACTCTTGCTTAGTTTCAGTAGAGCTAGCAAGCATTTTACCGATCAACTGGTTCTCTTCATATACCCGTTGCTGGTAAGCTCTAGAACAAGCTATCTCCTCCATGATAAAAAATTCTTTTAATTCATATTTAGCTTTGATGAGATGCCTTTTATCCTCCTCTAACGCCACAGACCGATTATTTACTTCCTTTGTTGCCTTTTCGACGTTCTGTTGAAGATTATTGATTTTTTCTCTCCTCTGTTTTGTTTGAGCGGCGGAGTAGGCTATTATTTGGCCCCTTAAGGCAGCCTTGAACCCGCCCCATACAGAGAATATATCTGCAGTGTTCTCATTTCTGTTAAAAAATTCCTCGATCCATTCCCCCGTATTATTCACCCACTGAATGTCTTGCAAGAGGAGACGATCCATCTGCCACTTGGATCTTGGTTTCACCTCCTCATTAATTCTTATCTCCACTTTGATTGGGGAGTGATCCGAAAAAGGGTTTGTCAATATTTCTGTATTATTATACCCCAATGATTTAGTTATTAAGAAAAAGTCAATTCTCGATGCTGTATTATACTTATTAGAGTAACAGGTATACTCCATCTTAAGGGGATTAGCGTCACGCCAAGGATCTATTAAAACATGTTCTGCTATTAAGCCTTCTATCACTTTTTTGGTTTGGGGTTTCAGCTCTTTTTCTTTCCTATTTGAGGTATCCTTTTTTAAGTTTTGGATAAAATTGAAATCCCCACCCCAGATCATTTTCCCCGGTATCCCCCTTAGTGTTTCCCCTATTTTAAGTAAAACTGCGTTGTCATCCCTTACAGGAGCATAATAGTTCACAAAATTGAATTTAACACCCTTTAATCTAGCTTCAACCCAGATCCATCTGCCCTGAGGATCTCTTACTATTTGGCCGAATTCCCAAGGGAGATTTTTACAGAAGTATATAGCCACTCCTCTACAAGCCAATCCAGCAGAGGCAAAAAAAACATGTGAAAACCAACGAGGAAGGAATAGATTTGGGGAATTTGTTTTTAGATGTGTTTCTTGTAGAAACAAGACTTGAGGTGTCAGGGAGGTAAGCCATCTAATAAGGCCCCCGTATTTCTGCTTATTTAAGATCCCATTAACATTTAAAGAGTATATACTACACAAGTTAGTCATAACTTATACAATTCAATCTCCCTTCCTCCAACTACTTGAGAAACATATCATATCCATAGCCTGCCTAACTTAACCGACCATAGCCTGGCTAATTTTACCTTTTCTACTTCTGCTCTGCTACTGCTCATTTTTATTATGCTTTTATACCCCCCACTACTGACCCGGGGTCCTCCCTGTCCCCACCACCTACCACTGGTAGGACTTCATATATCTTAAAGTGCACCTTTGTTTAAACAAGAACTTTATAGCAAAATCTGTCCAGATTTAAGAGCATGTTGTTAAAAAAGCACCACCATTCTGCAGTAGTTATGGGGTAAATCACAGCTTTTAAAGGCCAAATACATTTTACCTTCTAGTTAGCCCTTTTCGACAAATAATCAGTGGAAGATTTGGAGCACTCTAATATTTAGATTTAAATGCTTTATTTCATTTCTAGCTCTGAACTTTAATACAGCTCTGGCTGTCTCGGTGGAATTCTGTCAAACATTGAAGGAAATAGTGTGACACAAGAATTTCGTCTCAAAAATATCATCAACTCAAAAATATTGGGAGACTCAATATTGAAGGCAGGAATATTGTTTTAATACATATGTATACGTATGTATGAATGAACGTATTATTTTAATATTGCTGCATATATTAATGCTATCTTAAATAAAGATGTGTAAAATCATGTTTTAATTAATGTAATATGTGTTAGTTATTGTATTATTTTAAGGTATTCATATTATGATAATGTTTTTATGTCTTTAGTATAATTAGCCCAGACTTAGAGGGAGGAGGCTTGTTGGTGCCTGCATACAGTCTGTTAGAGAGCATCTGTGGCAGACGAGAGAGGCTTTTTGACATCTTGCCCTTTACCCTGCTGGTTCAGCAGCTTGAAGGCCACCTGACAGCACCTTCCAATAACTGACCCATAAAGGAACCTGGGCTGGATTTGATTCTTATGACTGCATATTGCATGGCTACATTTTATTTTACAGTGACTAACTGGTGCTCAATTTGCCTTGGGTGCAGGGAAGGAAGGCATGGCTGTGCTTCCTTAGGGTATGTGGCAGAAGAGAGTCGATTCCTGATATGTTGTCATTAACCTTGTTGGACATAGTTTCTTGAGAACCACCAAACTTGACTTGCCCACAGGCAATCACTCCAACCATCATGGAGTTGGAGACACGTAGTCTGACCAAACATGTGATGGATGAAGCAAGAGATGAGTTACCAGTGCAAAAAATGGCCATACAGAAAAAGGGAGCAGGAGAATTTACTAAAAAAGAGATGGAAGAAAAGGTTGGGAAGACGGAGGAGGGATGGTGTTCCAGTTAGGCTTCATCATAGAGGATTTGAAATTGCCAACTTAAAAAAAAAAAATTCTAAACAGGAATGTAGATGGTGAATTAATGTCAGTTCTTTTTAACAAATGTGCAACATACTCAGAATATCATCTGGCATAAATATTGTGTCTTAAATATCAACTACAAATTTACCAACACATTGGAGTAAATAAGAGAAAATCTACACACAGTGAAAAAATATTTTTGTAAATAATATTGAATGCACTATATTTATGTCAGACAACATTACTGTATACCACATTCAGCCATACGACCAAATAAAAGCAGTAGATTTGGAAGGAGAGGGTGAGGTTTATGTAGAGCTAAGTATATGTGACATTGAGTCAAGGAGTGAGGCTCCAAAACACTGGCTGGGGATAGGTGGAGAGAGCTTGATTGATGAAGTAGGTTGAGGCTTATTGTTTTCAACTGTGTCTCACGAAAGGTATAGGTAATTTTTTTTTATATAAGTGTATTATTGAATTAGTTATGCAAGATGTGCAACCAGAAAGGTACAATGTTGATAGTATTAGTATGAGTGAAGTTCTAAAATGCTAGATACGTAGTTGGTAAATGAAATGTGAGGCCATTGATTCTTGAGTGGGAAGAGGAAACGTGTTTGGGCATCAAAATGGACCCGACACCAAAATGGAAGTATAGAAGTGTGAAGCTGTGCACAGAAATATTCTGATGACACTCACATTTAGAACTATGACAATTGCCATTTAAGAGGAAAGTGGGTGAAGAGTAGGACCATTGGAAATTGTAGGGTTCAATGTGTCCATTTAATGTCCTCCTTGAATGGCTCCTTAGGTCCTTGCTCACTGCTCACAACACCGTTGCCTAAATAAGTACAGGCACTGATTAGATGGACTTAAACAGAAAATGCTGGCACAATTCTATGTAGCATACAGTTAGCACACTTATAATTAGCACATAGTCACATAGCCAATGAATTATGGAAAAGAAGAAGAAGAGAAAACTGTCTCCTCCTGTCATGAGGGACAGGTGAATATTACACAAGGTAAATGACCTGTAAGTTACAATGTCTGATGGCCATATGTGGATGTTTTTATAGAATGGGTGATTAAGGTGTGTTAGGTGTGCTATAATGCAGACTTAATCATACTCAGTTCTCATCAATTGTCCCAAAAAGCACAGGGCTGAGGTTGCCACAGGTCTGTTAAATGGTTGTGTTTGTCCTTGTGTGTGAGAAACTGACTTGAAGACTAATGACCCACAGGACAGTTCATAGAGAACAGCCGCTTTCAATCAACAGAACCTCTGTCCACTTTTGGTAAATTGCTCTGAATAGCATAGTAGACATCTGTAACTTTTTCCAAGTTAGTGGTAAAAAAGCAAATGCACTGGCAAAGCCAACAGGTCTTGCCTATGCAAGCGCTAATGGGTTTGGCAATGTGTCTTAGCCATGTTGTACACCAGTGTAGCTGCTGTTCAGCATGGCTAAAGGTTAGTGGCATGGAGTGTCATAGAGTGAACTGTCACAAAGTGGAGATGTTGGGGTAAAGTGGGTTTAGGGGGAGAACAGTGTTGTAGAGTGGAGGAGGAGAGTGTAGTGGTGTAGCATGCTGTAGGGTGCAGTGATATAGAGTGCAGTGACATAGAGTGTCCTAGAGTGGATTAGAGAGGAATGGAGTGGGGTAGATTGAATTAGGGTAGAGTGGCTGGTTTGGAGTGGGGTGGATGGAGTGGTGTGGGGCGGATTGGATTGGGGTGGAGTGGATTGGAGTAGGGTAGATTGGATTGTGGTGAGGTGGGGTGGATTGGATTGGAGTGGAGTGGGGTGGATTGGAGTGGGGGATTGGAGTGGGGTGGATTTGAAAGAGGCAGATTGAATTGGAATGGGTGGATTGGATTGGATTTGGATGGATTGGGGTGGTTTGGGGTGGATTGGCTTGGAGTGGGGTGGATTGGATTGGAATGGAGTCTATGGATTGGAATGGAATGGGGTTGATTGCATTGGTGTGGAATGGATTGGATGGATTGGGGTGGGGTGGATTATGGTGGTTTTGATTGGAGTGAGGTGGACTGAGGTGTATTAGATACTCATAAATCCAGCAACACCAAACGGCCATAGAAATGACAAATATTGTTCTACTGAAAACAGAGAAAGCTGGTGAACGGAAGACAGAAGGGTTTATCCCTGCAACTCACATCTAAGGGGTTGCTTGTCCTTACCATGTAGTCAATGAAGAGGCAACAACCTGAGAAGCAGTGAAATAGATGAAGAGGGAAATACAAGGATACTGGTCAAGAACTCAGAGGCAACTTTATGAACCACTGCACTGTCTTGGGAAATTGCAAAGGAGATAAGGATATGGGATTAGGATACAGGGCAAAAAGTGATCAGATCTGTCCGAATTTAAAAGAAGGAGTGAGCAACTAGTTAGTAGGGCATTAACTCTGTCACAGCCTGAGTCAAGCACAAGCATCCGAGACTAGAATAAGAAGAGTCACAAACTCAAGACCATGGAGACAGTGACCCTGACATGCAAAGGTCATTAAAAGTGCTTAAGACTCCTTACCTGTACAGAGATACAACGAGATATTAAAATGAGCAAACCTGGCAAAGGTCAGTGAGAAGCTGTAAACCCTGTTCCCTTCAGGGATTCCCATATGGATAGCCCCTTGATAGAGTTCACACAAACAAGTCAGGCAGAAAGGCCAAAGGCTTGACCCCTGCGCCTCCGCCAACGTACTGCCAACATGGAGAAAACCCCAAAGAAACACGTCATCCACACTTATACCAGCTGGGTGAAGGTTGTTTGAACTCCCCTGCGCCCATAAACCACAATTGCAGATTTTAGTATACCTAAAAAAGCCAAATACTCCAGGTGGTCGAGAAAATATTGAGTGATGTACTACACAAAAAAAGAACAAATGTTCTCTATTTACAGACAAATAGTGACATCGGCCAAAGGTGATCAGCAAAAGCAGCGCTGGAGGTCATTGTTACGCAAACCACAACCTTCGAGGGTTACAGCCTTCAAGTCATTTAGAGTCCCACGGAGGACCCGTCTTCTGGTTCTTTTGGAATGGTGCAAACAAGGGCTGCTCTGAGGACTGGAACAGGTATCGACATCCAGATCAAAGTATTTTATTCAAGTGTTTCTTAAAAAAAGAATTGTAAGTTGTGGTGCTTTAGTATTGCAATATTTCATGTTTCAACACAAATTGTTGCTGCCAATGAGAGACGTCTGACAAGACACAATATAAGGTTTTCTTAAAAACATATCGCTGTCTGGCTCTTTCAATTAAATCCACTGCCAGATGACTGTGGATGGAGAAATGCAAATACTGTGTAAGTAATCCTTCTTGGAAGAGGAGTTTTTGAGTGTTTCTGTCCATAACAAGCAGACCTCTCAAGTGTCCCAGGTCCGTGCTTGAGTAGTTCATCTCGTCCAGTACGTGTTTTCCGTACTGGAACTTGTAGTCCTGGGGTTCTAATGGGATAGAAAGGACTGCAATCCAATTCAAAGAAAATAATGTGGACTTGAAGGGTTGATCACGCATGGAACTTTGTGACCTTTCAGGAGATTTTCGATACAACCACTAAAACTGTTTTTAATTGAGAATTTGGATTAGGAACTTACTAATAAGCAAAATAAAATCGACTCCTGTATTTACCATTGGCCCGGTGTCAGGTGGGATACATTCTGCGGTCGTCCTTGCATGCTGGGATTTTTTTCGGCTCATTATGCCTTTGTTAAAATTGAAACTTCAAGGCCCAGAATGCAATGTGCATTGGCCAAAAAAGTCAATGCTGCGTGAGGGTTTCACGAATATTATACGGACACTTACTTGACAGTTATTAAGCAGGCATAAGACATTTAAAAAAACAACTACTTTCTCTCCCTCTGTACACCACTCCCTCAGCCTTTACGAAATCTTCTCCTCAAATCTCACAAGACGTATTTGAGAACTGCCTCATTCATTGTGAGATTATAATGCCTGAAGCTTTATCTCTGAAAAATGTGTGCAGTGACACATTACCTTCTTGGTCTGTTCAATTAAATCTGGTAATGCCGAGCGCATTGACAGAGTTAAATACTAGGGTAAACGGCCAATTCACTGCGAAGTAATGCAATATTTGGAGTTAACTGCGTGCCTTCAAGCGATGGTTCTTTACTCGCAAGCGAACGCTTTCAGCTGCAGGAAGCGATATGTGACAGGAGAAAGAATTAGAGCCACAATTAAGACTGTTGCAGGTATTATTTTTCCTGTAGATTAGAGTAAAGGTGCCAAGGGCAAAGCAGAAACCTATCTTTAAATCTGAAATACGAAATCGCAACATTAGTAAAGTTAACAATCCGTTTCTGCTCTTCAACGGGTTTAAGGGCATTTCAGTGAAGCTGTTTTCTGGCGGCCTGTGCCTTTAAGCGGCGCAATGCTCATGAGTGCGCGTGCAGCCGGCAGCTGACTGGAATGCTAATGAGGCTCGGTGACCTGATGTGGGAAGCGTTGCGTGGTAATCAAAAATATGCATGCAAAAAAAACTCTGACAGGTTTAGGCAAGGTGATGACATTCACACTTTACACAGGAAAAAAAAGCCATACACAACAAAGGACGAGGGGCGGGAAGAAGGAAGCGGACACTTCAAGGTCAGGTGCAGCTGAAGCCTGGTCTCGTAAATGTGAAAAATGGACCAATAAAAATGACAACTAGTGCCCCTCGGCAGGCAGCACCTCCACCGGCATGTGCTGCTAAAAAGGATGTGTGAAGGGGATTGGAAGCCGAGTACTGGGAGAGGAACACAGCGCCTACATCTGCACTGCAAGCGCTGCTGGCTGGGCACGGTGACAAAATCTCCAGGCAGATGCTACAATGGTGATTTTGTGCTCGTAACCAGAAACGCAGCCTTATTTTCAAAGGTCGAACAACATTTAAATGCACGACTCTATGTCTTACACCATAACTCTCTCATTATATCCTCTGCCTCCACTCTCTGACCCATCCCAAATCTCATTCTACTATGATCTCACATATAACCCTTTCTAGGCTCTTCCGACCTCTACACCTTCTTGAGTCATCCCAAACCACATTTTAGTACTATGACCCCCAAACTAACACTTCCTAGACTCTTCCCTCCTGTATCACTACTCTAAGTCATCCCAAACCTCATTTTACTACTATGATTTGCCTTATAACCCTTACTGGACTGTTCCCTCCTCCATCCCTCCTTTGCCTCATCCCAAACCTCTGACTAATATGAACTGCCAAATAACACTATTTAACTCTTCCCTCCTCCATCTCTCCTTTATCTTATTCAATCAAACTAATAGACTCACATGTCCACCACTCAAATTAACAATTTATATTTCCCTATACTAATTCAGTGCAAATCCTTTGGGTTCCGGAGTAGTGTGCTACTCACCGAAAAGCGCTTCAACGCCTTGTTAGAGGTAGTAAGTGCTATAATAATCCAATTACAATTTAGAAGCATGAAGAAAGAAGAGGTGCCCTCATTTTTATGTCTTAGTGAAAAACAAAGGCAAATTGGAGATAGGATTAGCACAACCCGCGGGAACTCGTTGCATCAATGATTTCGGCATCCATGACCAAAATACCAATTATGTGATGCACACCTTTGAGACACGTTGAAAACAAGGTACATCAACATCTGATTCTTAATGCCCATGGCACTAGGCCTAATTTCCGCCACAGTCATAGGGTAGTTGGCCAGGAGCACACCCTATGGGCTACCTCTTTGGTTGCATTCTGCACCAGAAACCCTCGGATCACCCTGTAACTCCGCCAAGCCCACAGAGGCGGCTAGGGGCTGCGGTGGGCAGGTATAAATCACCGCCCGTGGCCCTTTCCCCCTTAGGTGTACCTGCCCCAGATGAATAGACCTTGACCCTGGAGGCAGGCTAGTGGTAGCTTACTGACTGGCTGCAGCCACCCAAAAACCGTATGGTCTGGGGGGGGGGGATGGAGAGGAGCGGCTTGTGGGGCATGGTGAAGTGGGGTTAGGCCACTCTGCCAGACAATGTGGTTGCACTGCGTGTGCCACGAGCAGGCCCATTTCGTCTCCATTCCGCTAACCTTTGTGTAAAATGACAGTGAGGTTGTGGTCAGCTTATGGTGCACAGGCCCCTTAGTTTTCATTGGAATCAGCTTTTGCACTTCTGCTGAGGTTCTGATCTTCTGCCAGAGTAAGTGAAGATCAGTATTAATGACATGAAGAAAGTGTCCCTCCGGTACTGGTAACCCTCGGTTTCAATGACACGTGGGGGGTTCCTGCAGCTTGTCTCTGAACCCCTCAGAGGTGACTGCGGACTTGGCGTCTTCTGACACCGTGGGCCCGCTGAACCTCACAACAGTTATTACTGTACATACTACACCTCATGCAAAGTACCTATTTTTAATCATCAGGATAGATTCACGAGGACACCAGCATTAAAATACCAGCTGCGCAGCTATTTTAATTATCTAAAAAAATAAGATGATGCTGAGGAATAAATTCCGCACAAATTTCAGTAGGGAAAACACAAACTAGTTCCTACTTACAGGTACTCAGTCCCTCAGTATTGTTTGTGCTTATTTCTGTGATCACATACCAACTCCAAATCGATAGATACTTTTTCATTCTTAATCATGAGGTACCTATAAGTAGGAACTAATCTGTGCTTTCCCTACTGAAATTTGTGCGGTATTTATTCCTCTGCATCATCTTATGTTTTTTTAGATGTTCAGTGCCCAGATGTGGCAGGAGGATTAGGGTGAACCCCGCTGTTTGTTAAAATTTCAGGTATTTTAGTTAAGCATACATTCAACCAAACTGTAAATTTAGCGAAACAATATTTCCTTTCTTTCATGCTTTACAAATGTAAGATCATGGTCATAGCTATTTTTGCAAATCGTGAGTTGTGTGCATAAATGCTTAGACTAAGGAAGGTCCTCTTCTGTAAAGCAGTAACACATAATCACTGCTTTGTCTGACCTTTAAATGGTCCCTTAAATTGGAATGAGTGGAATTGTGGTTGGGAACCAGCTCTAGCCTTGTTAACTGAAGGTGACAAAAAGGTCACTGAGCCCTTTACTTTTGGTCTATTTTAATTGCAGTAAAATGCCAGCCGGAAGTTGTATTCGCATTTGACGTAAACGTGCATTTGTGCCACTAGGATAACGTGCTGCGTCAGTGCTTCAAGGAGAATGAGCCTGGGCATGGACGTGGTAAACCTCATCACATTCTGACAGGGCTTCTTGCAAGAGAGTGCTGCCATGGGTGTTTATTATCCCACAGTGGACATTTGTATGTATGTGGTATTTCTATAACGCGAACCTAGCCAGAATGCAGCGTGTGGACATGGTGTCTGTTGTGTCTGTTATCCGTGGAGGGGGGGGGGGGGGGGGGGGAGGAGGGGGGGGGAGGAGGGTGCAAGCACTGAAACTGTCCTCTTCATGTGTTGGAATTTGCACTACTGGTGTTTGTGCTCTACCCAGTCTGTGCGTTGTTGAACACAGCCCTGCTGATGCCTGTACTCTGCCTTTTCTGTTTGAGAATTAACCTGAACGTCCGTTGCTGCATATGTTCTGTCTGCAAGGGTGACGTCAGTGCGGTTGCTGTCTGCTCTGAAGCAGTTGTGGTTGTGTTTGAATGGTTGCAGTGCTGATACTTAGCTGTCCTTATTCTTTCCAAGGGAAGCATGACTTGTCACAGTAAACGTTTTACTAGTTCTGAGTTTGTGAAGAAACCTCCCACAGCTAAAGTTCCAGTTGTACAAATAGTTTGCACCTTTGTATGCCTGTGGTTATTGTTCTTGTTATTCCCTGCTGTTGTGTTCTGCATATTCTCTGAGTGTGAGTGAAGGTTAGTTTAGTTCTGCCTCTGCTGTTCCTGTTGTCAAAGTGTGAATGGAATGTGCACTGCAGCTACCCACGATATACCTTTCCTCTGAGTGTAAGTGGAGTTTGACTATGCCACGGTTGTTTGGTGTGTGGAAGTATGTTGCACTGCTTTTGCCTGTGTCCTGCATGTTCTTTGTGTGGAAGCAGTTGCACTTTGTTGCCACCCACCCAGCACCTATGTCTTCCTAAAGCTTAAAAATACTTTTTTATGTACAAGTCAAACATTATCAACATGTATATGACGCCCCTGGCCAACATTGTCAGAACCCACGGCCTCAACATCATATCCTATACAGCCGACACCCAGCTCATACTCTTGGTCTTGGAAGACCCCCTCTATCACAAGGAGCAACTTCCACATCTGCAAGATGAGCATCGCCCGACTGGATGAAGACCAACTGCCTGAAGCTGAACACGGACAAGGCAGAGGTACTGATCTTTGGGAGCAGCACCTCCCCATGGAACGACACCTGGTGGCCTTCTGAACTGGAACTCACACGAACAGACCATGCCCAGAACCTCTGCATCATCCTTGACAGCAGATTCACTATCAACTCAGACCAACACACTCGCCTTTGCCTGTTTCCACACCTGCTGCATGCAAGAAAGATCTTCAGGTGGCTTCCCATCAACACCAGGAAAGCTGTCCCTCAAGCCCTAGTCATCAGCCGGCTGGACTACGCCAATTCACTCTGCGCAGGACCTCACCACCCAAGTCCAGAAGAGACTCCAGATGGTACAGAACTCAGCTGCAAGACTCATCCTTGACATCCCCAGAAAGACCCATATTACCCCCCACCTCAGTAACCTCCAAAGGCTTCCCATCCAGAAAAGATGCCAATTCTAGATGCTGACACACGCTTACAAGGTCCAGCATACATGAACCACCATGTGAATTTCCACCAACCTTCCAGACTCCTGCGCTCACCTCCCCTGCACACACACCCACATCCGCTGAAGCAACAGTGGAAGACACTCCTTCTGCCGTTCTCGCCACCATGTCCTGGAACTACCTCCCCTGCACCTCTGGACATCACCTCTCTCCTTGAATTCAAAAAGGGACTCAAGACCTGGCTTGTCGACTGATCCCAGCAAGAACTCAGCACCTGGATACCTTCAAGGGGTTCAAGCAGCACTCTACAAGTCTCAACTGATTGATTGATTACTTGCTTTATATATTTTTCAACCTTTTTTCTGGACATTATTGTTATGATAATCAAGCCTCAAGTTTTACCCGCCCTGCCCTGTTCACACCCAACCCCACCTTCACCACAGGCCTGAAGAAAGCCCGCACACCCATGTACCACACTATTCAAACAAGTGGTAATAATGGCTGTGGATTTGGGAATGTTTTCCACACGGAAGGAAGGAAAACATACAGGTTTAGACCAGGTATTGCTGGCTCCTCATTTCATTTTCTATTCTGGCAGTAATTAATCGCAATCCCCGGATTAAGGTCTACATTTGCCAGTAGGAATCAGCGATTTCAATCTCCTCCTATACCTGTAGCTAAATCTGATGATAGTCCATATAACGGCTCAATTTACTGTTTACTCCTAAGGAACAAAGAATCTTTGCTCTTTCAAGGATCTGAATTCTACCGGTTGGCACAGTTATGATGTACACAAATATGACAGGGACCATCTCCTACAGGTGTTGTCAGAATGAAGATCTTTTTCATTTAGAACTAAATTGTCACTTGTGCAGTAGGAAAATGGAGAAAATTATATCTTGGTGCTTTATAATGGAGGACTAGAAATCGTGATGCATTGTTGCTGTTTACTTAGTGACATCAGAGACGAAATGACCACAGTCGCGACACAAATCTACGTAGAGGGGTCGGAGTAAATGGAAAAATTAGCTCATGAAACAGCTATTTGGGCAGCGGCGGCTCCTCCGCTAACGAGGAGGAGCCTCGCCCCACAGGAAAAATAAAACGATAATAACTCCATGTCATTATCATTTTATTTTTCAGAGGGCTCTGAAGGTGCAGGGCAGCCCACAGAGCAGGGGGAAGAGTGGTGAGCACTGTTTAAGTGCGCATGACGTTTGGCCGGCCGTCTTAGGCCGGCCAAACAGTCAAACACACTTAATATGTTCTCTACCAGGCTGTAATGCACAGCCTGGGTGGAAAACATTCATAGACTTCCACTGCCTGTCTGAGCGCCCCACCACGGCGCTCAGACCAATCACAACGCTGCTGTAATGGTGTCAGCAGCATTATGATTGGCTAGGGGAGTCTGCTTCCTGCTGGATCAAAGAGAACATAGGAGAAGCGGTGGCTGGCAGTGCCGGTATGTGAATTTACATTTTTTTCTTAACCCCCCCCCTGTGTCTCCCCCCGGCCCTACCACTACTGCCCTGTAGCAGCCGCTACTGTAATTGGGTTTACTAAAGTGTGCCTATGCTGTGCAGGAGAACTAATATGAAAGAATATTTTTAGTTTGGGGCATAAAACCGCTCGGCTTTACATTGTAAATTTGAAACTTATGCACCTAAATCAAAAAATGAAGACATCGAAAATAAGACAGACTGGAGTTCTTTGTTGAAGGCAAGAAAAGGCCGGACAACTGTCTTAAGTCTTTTATAAATGTCGCATTCACTGCCTCTCACAATCTCGTTTCACAGAGACAGCCAAAAAAGAAATGGTTCTCTGACAGAGGTTGCAGAGTGGGACCACAGTTGTGTTAATGAGTCAATGCGCACTTTTAACGGCGATCTTGTTTGCATATTATAATCCCTGAGACAGGCGGGTTAATTTAACTCTGTATGTACCCCCAGATAAAGTTCCTTTCAGCTTTGCATGGAAGTCTTCGTTTTCATGCAAACCGTAAACGTGTCTGAACTTCCATTATGACGTTTCTAGGATTACATGAGAATGATAAATTGAGTTTATTTTTTATTTTTTAATAATAGAATATTGTAATTTGGATTATGTTTAACTATGTTTTTTAAATCCTTGTCCGAAATGCAACAGAACATAACAGGGTTCTCATAGTAATGCACTTGACACCTCCGTCTATTAAGTTTAATAGGACTATTTATGAACTTGTGGTTATATTAAAGTCAAATTGACAGCTGGATTTCAGCGAGGCCTGGCTCGCGATCTTAGCAGTGTGCCACAGAAATGGGCCAGGACCACATAACACAAAAGGATTTAATGAGGTGCCACGTTTGAACTGGGACAGCTGGCCTCTTCCCACTGGGCAATGGAGGGTCACCGGTGCACTGGTGAGGATTTTTAAACCACTAATCCCTAACGAGCCAGCAGCTCCTGCCATCTTTGTTCTTATGATCACACACGCGTCTGACCCTCTCAGTGATATATTTTTTTTTGACTGAAGATCTTGAAACAATCTGGATTTTTTTTCACAGCTGAATAAATCTTATTCATTCATGGAAGCTTTATTGCGGCTATTACAGCCAAAAAAGCACATTAAAAAACATACATCATATAAAATTCATGATAAATATATAATCTTAAAATAGATTAAAATATAAACATATTTGAATAAAATACCAATGCAATGGATAAAAACCGTGAGACCATGAAAATCACTGTAAGCGGAAGATTAATTAAAGTGGCAAGTGCAAAGAGGGAGAAGGGTCAAGGTTACTTGAGGGCTGATCTAGTTTTAGCAGGTTCCTACGTGTTGACCACATGGAAAATAAGAATTTCGAGATTGCAACCACATGGACCGGGTCAGTGTCAGATTTTAAGATTCTAAAAAATTCACAATAGTTCCTGATGCCCAGATTTCTACAGAGCTGGATGATCCATTTCAGCCTAATCTGTTTATATGCCACACAGAAGAGCATAACATGGACTATTGTTTCTTCCTCCACGTGGCATCCAGGGCATAGGCGACGGGACACTCCTGTCCACTTATTTGTTATCGCATGTAGTGGTAGTGACCCATACCTAAATTGCAGGAACAGTTTCTTAGATATCTATGACGGCTGCCTCAGGAAAAACGGGTATGACTGACTGCTAAAGCAGCAACCTCATAGTGGTAGCTGAATTAAACCCCAATGTCAGTCAGCCCATAGATAATGACATCACACTGCATTTCATACCATTACTAGGCTATCGCGTTTGTTTTTTGCAATCTTCTCGAAAGTTGAGGCTGCAGCACGCTGATGAACAGTGAGGGATAACAAGCACAAATATCCAACTACTAATTATAGCAAAAGGTAAAAGCAGGAGTGATGTTAAGTGATTACTATGCAGAGCTGAAATTTCCGCCCCTGCATAATAGCCCGAAATGTAAGCAGCAAGAGAGGGGTTATTCTTGTTGATAGGCCCGTGTATAGCACTCAGTCATCTGAGTCATGCATTAGTAGGGCAACACAGTTCATTCAGTCGTGATAGGATGAATTTTCAAAGATGTCTGATGAAGGTTCTACCTTTAGCTTAATAATTCTCACATGCTCATAGCTATAATATTTAAGAAAACCCATGTGCAGTTTACCTTTTCCAATACTTGTTACAATGTTTATGGTGAGCTTAGGTCTAGAGATCACAGCTTGGTTTGAAAGAAAACATCAGAGATTATGATTGGCTGGCTAACGTGATGCATGTTGTAATTGAAGTTAAAAAGTACTGCATTTGGCATATGGTGCAGGTTAGCTGTAACAGGGCCTAGGATAAACAGAAGTGATGTGATTGGCTTTGATGGACAGGGGATGACAGAAAAAAGCAGGTGAAAGCTGGTTTTTGAAAGTGTTGAAAGCGGAAGCAGCCCACACAGGAGAGCTCATGAGAGTGTTTTATCTTCTATCATTCCATAGCAATGTAAATTGGAAGATTTCCCCAATTCAGAAGTTTCCTAAGTTCCTCTCCTGCTTCTCAGGGCGGGCCTTGCCTCACCCAGAGCTATCTCCAATGGAAGTATCTACCACTCGCCATGGAGCTGGAGGATGGAAAAGAGGAAGAGTCCAGGAGAGACGTACGCAGGGGGATGCTCACAAACCTCGCGAGAAGTGACTGTAGCAGGAACGGCTGACTCCACTGGAGGAGAGGAAGTGAGACTTGTTATCACCCTCATTAAATAAATAAATGGATAATGGATGACTCATTCGCGATTTGACATTTATTGACAATGATGTGGTCATTAGCTAATTAATAAGCAATTATTCATTTAAGAAATTAATTTTCAAGATGTAGGAAACTACATCTTGAAGGTGTGGTGAAAAATGTGTTTAACAGGAACCGAATATGTGAAGTATACCAATTTACTGTAAGTTGCCAATGTAAGTGGGAGATTGGTCAGCTGCGCGGGAGTGATTACTGAGTAATGAGATCAGGAGTCGAGGTAACGTGATTAGGTATAGCGGTAGTTCAGTGTGCCTAGGTTGGTAATTAGAGAACATGTAATCTTGGCATTCCAGGCTGTTAGAGGAGTATCAGTGAGTATGGAGACTGTAATGGTTGAAGTTGAAACGATGAGAGGCTACATTTATGTTAGATTTTCTAGCCCACAGAAGCCATCCCAGAATTTACATTTAAGCTTTTACCCATTGAGAGCAACTGAGGCAGGCGCGCAACGCCCATCAAACTGAAAGGGCTTTAGCCCCTCCCTCCCTCCCCCCCCCACCAATCCGCCGTATCCTGTAGCCCTGGCTGTCGAGTCCACAGGCAGTTCGTGGGCTGGGGCCGGGTAGAGACTGGCGACTCAGACTCGGCCTTATCCAAAGTACTTCACAAGACCTCTGAAGACCATTTATCAGTTCATGGGTCTTTGCGAGCTGCCAGCCCTCCTGCTTTCCCCACTCTTGTTATGGACTGTTGCTGCCAAAGTGGGAGAAAGGATAAAAGGATTTCATTTACAATACAAATGTGGGCAAGCAGGACATTAATGTAAGGTGCCAAGCCATTGGCCTGGTTTGCCTGTAAGCTCCAAAACAGGAACCTCAACCACTACGTGGTATATAATTCACCATTTAAAAATGTGTCACAGACGCATATTTCAAAGAGTATATTTCTTTAAATTGGAATTTTTTCACTTATGTACACCAAAATAGGTTTCTGCATTGACTTACATTTAACAGAATTTACACTTTCTAAATGTAAACTTTGAAACATTCATTACTGCGAAGAGGATGTTATTAGCAGGGCCATTGGAGTTATGCAATTCATGTGTTTTTTAAATAATATTGTGTTTGCCACATAATCTTTAGTCTGCTGCATTATCTGTAGATTTTGACAAAAAACATAGTTTCTAGCTCAAATGGATAAAAATTAACTAAAAACATTGCGATACGTGTTCCTGAATTTTGGCATGTCCTTAGCAAAGGTTGAATGGTCATATTTCAGTTGCTTAGTGGTGTATTTAGATGTTAAATTGGTATTAATAAAGTGAAATATTTCAGATATCATTACCATGTGTAAAAATGGCAAAATAATGAGGTAGTACTATTGCAAAATGTGATGTTTGCACTGCATAATTTGGCTTTTCTTGACGCATAATTTAGTCAACACTGTTGCATAATTTGGTCCTCATCTGCCGCATACTTCCAGTGGCCTTGGCTGGTAGTGAACCAAGAGGCAAGTCAGTTGTTATGTCAACCCCGCTTAGATTTTTATAACATATGGAGCAACACTAAAGTCTATTAAAACATATAAAAGTGAAGATTTTGTAGAGAGCACATCTTAAATTGAGTTTTTTAAAGGTATTTTCACAAGGGATGATAGAAGACATGGAGGTACAGGGAAATAAGGTAATTGCCTAGGGTAAAACAGATTTTGTTTAGCAGGTAAACCGTGTTTGAAACCAGGTTTCCTGGTTATAAAGTGCACAATTTCAATTAATCAATCAATCAATCAGGATTTATATAGCACTGCTAATCACCAAAAGGATATCCAGGCACTTGCAGGTTCCTGAGGCTAACAGCCTGGTCTTGAGCACCCTTCGGAATTATGGAAGAGAGGTGATGGTCCAGAGTTGCGCTGGAAGGCTGTTCCAGGACTTTGCTGTGGTGTTGGAAAAGGAGCATCCTCCACTTCTGCTTCAGTGGATCCAGCGCTAGTGGGCAAATGATAAGAAGTCGAAGTGTAATCTTCTCAATGGTAGGTTGAAGTTCAGGTGGTAGTTAATGTAGGTGGGTTCTTGGTTGTGTAGAGCCTTGTGTGCATGGATCAGCAGCTTGAATTGGCATCTCTTCTGAACCGGGAGCCACTGGAGTTGCCTGAAGTGGGGTGTGATGTGGGTTTGTCAGGGGATGTTGAGGACAACTCTGGCTGTGGCGTTCTATATGGTTTGAAGTCTCTGTAGGAGGTGTGCGGTGATTCCTATGTAGAGAGCGCTGCCAAGGTCCAGTCGGCTGACGATGAGGGCCTATGTCACGGTGCTTCTCGTGTGCAGGGGTGGCCACTTGAAGATCTTTTGTAGCATACGCAGAGTGAGGAAGCAGATGGAGGCAACAGCAGTGATCTGTGACTGCAAGGTGAACTTGATATCAATGATGATTCCGAGGTTTCTGACATTGTCCGTGGGTATGAGGGTCCCATGTCTGGGGGGCACCAGGAGTCATTCCAGGGGTTGCTGCTTTTAGCTGAAGATCACTGCTTCTTTCTTGTCCGTCTTCAGCTTCAGGCAGTTGTTCTTTAGCCAGTTGGTGATGCTGGTCATCTATCTTTGGAAGTGGGTCCTGGTGGTGGTAGGGTCATTGGGGAGGGAGATGATTGAGTTGGTTGTCGTATGCATATGCTATTATGTTGAGATCTGATGATGTTGGAGAGTGGGGTCATGTTTGTGCTGAAGATAGTAGATCTGAGCTCTGGGGGACACAACAGATGATATTCTTTTGTCCGGAGGTGAAAGATGGTGTGGATCCTCTATGTACTTCCGGTGAGGAGTTAGTTGACCCATCCCAGCATCCCTTTTAGATGCCAATTTGGCGGAGTCTTTCAATCAGCGTGTGATGGGATACGGTGTTGAAGGCTGCTGAGAGGTTGAGGAGAATCAGAGCTGCTGTTTTACCTCATCAAGGGGGGATTGGATGTCGACGGTGGCTGCAATCAGGGTGGTCTCAGTGCTGTGATTTCTGTGGAAAGCGGATTGGGAATGTCCGAAAGGCTGACATTTTGTTGCAGGATCAGCTTTGATAATCCAAGTTCAAAATACACCTGAATCCCCACTTCCCAACTGCTAATGATAAAGTGAATTACTTAGAATGTCTAGGGATACATCATCCTGCATTCACCCAGCTTACACTATCCTCACACAGGTTCATGAGTCATCCTCCACATACACAGGCTCACTTTTTACACTTCCCATCCACTCACAAGAGCACACTGGTGTCCAGGTTCTCACACGAGCACACCACTCACCCTGCACTCGCACCTCTCACCCTGCACTTACACACGCATTCCTTTCACTCTTCACTCACTGTGCTCACCCGGCACTTACACCACTCACCATCACTCAGCACTTCCAGATCACACCTCTAAAACAGCACACTTTAAACTACAGAACGCTTGTGAACATGCACACATGTCTACAAATGCCGTTACAGAATATCTTCCTTCCCGCAGTACTAGATGCTTATTTAATTGCATCTGTAACTACAGGTGCAATGCAAGAGGGGAGAGTGTACTAAGAATGTGGGATGATATGGGAAAGGAGATTGAGCTGGGGCTGTTGGGGCTGGTGTGGGAGCTAGGATCAGTCTTGGACTGTGGAGATCAGCCAAGAGGGTGTTGTGAAAGCAGGTGAGGGGAGCAGCACAACAGGCTAAGTATGAAACACTATAACCGCTGCTGTAATATGGTGTGGAAGTTGAATGGTACTGCAGGCTAATGGTATGTTGCAGGTGGGGGAAGAATTTACAGCTAAAGAAGTACATGTTGGCCCTACACTGAGGTCCATTGGCCTTCATACCAGCCCCTGTGAAGAAAGGTGGGACTGTCACCTGTGGCCAGACAAGCTGTGTTTGCTGCTTCTGAAGCTATGATGTAGACTAGCAACTGGGCCCTGTTGGCCCGTATTGCAATAGTGCTCTGCAGGGGCTGGTATCAGAGGGGAGAGTGTGCTGAGGATACAGATGGTATGTGAGATGGGAGAAGTCCATGAAAGGGGCAAGTGAAAATTAGGAGAGTGAAGTGAAGTTGCAGGTTGGTGTAGGAGAAGATACTGAGACAAAGCTGTTGCGCTGCTCGACCGCAGGCTAAGGCTACAGTGAGCAGCCCTTCTGGAGTGCAAGGAAGGTTGGGCAAAACAAATGTTTTTGTTTTGAATGTCACTATGCAAATGGGGAAGAAAAAACAAACAAGCTAATTTGCCCCTGAGTCATTGTGCTGGACAAATTAACGATTTTGGATGGGGGAAATCCCATGTTTGGAAGCTCTATTAACCAATGCTTCTACCAGTTATACTGTTGCTTGCTCACTATCAGCAAAAAGAGCGCAATACGTGCACCCCTACAGGTCACAGGACAGTTGCAAGGCTTCATTTGTGTCAGGAACAAGAGTAGGTCTCCACACATGTTATATTAGTGTGAGCCTAGAGCAAAATCAAAAACTGAGATATAAGTGAGTCACAATTAAGGACTCAGAACATGGCAACATGACTGCACACCCCACAGGGAGCATTCTCAGTACAAAAGCATGTTCAGGCAATATCAGATTTTTCCAAAATTTATACAGCTAATCTTACAATCTTTTCGCTACATATATGTTTACTTGACTCCTATACATACGCTACTGTGTGGATACTAAATAAGTGCATATTTGTGTCTCAATGTATAATCATTGCTGTAAATATACATTATTTCTGATCATTGTCTATCTCTACAAAGTGCACATATGCAGATATAGCCGCTCCTCACCCTTTAAATGTTGAGTAGCTTGCATGTTTTGTTTTCTTTTCCTCACAAGAACAATGAGTTACCAGCAAAGAAATCTGACTGGAGCCAGTAGAGATAACATTCCTTGTGACCTGGTGGTTGCCTTGCTGAAAGGAGTCCTGCCCTAAGTCCTGGAAAGCTTACCTACACTCTGTTGACCGGAAAGTAGCCACAAGCCATTGGGCAGAAGACTGGAATAGAAAGAGCTGTTGAGGTGGCTTCAGACCTGATGAGCGGCCTCAAGGTAACAAAGAACAGGTCGGCTAGAAGATTCCAAAGGAAAAGGATCCACTAGCCATAATACCTGAAGCAGTAGTACCTTAGAACATCCTGATTCCTTGCCAGTATAGCTGAAGTCCTCTTCACCAGTGGCCCCTGCTGTTTGCGGGGAAACCTGCATTACGTCTCACCCACCAATTTCACTCTTCTTGCATCCCTTTCCCCTGCTCAACTATAATTTCAGAAACTCAATACGGTTTACCAGATAACAAAACAGAAAAAGATCTACAGTCACTCACCTTTAATCTTATTAAAACTTCATCATTCCTTCATCAACGTTACAAATGCCTGTTGGACAGCTGAACTGCTTGCAGACCCATGTCAAAGACTAGCTCTACAGCAATCCAGTAAGAACAGTCAACAACTCTTTGAATATTGCATTTTCCCCAAAGAAACTCTAAATCCCTTACATAAAATCCTCGCTAAACCAAACAGACTTTGAGCCAAGTGATGCTTCTAACTACTGGCCAATATCTGACTTTTTAGTAAAAAAGATACAGCGATTGAAAGATCTGCCTCAAATTAGATACCTGTATTCAAAGAAAATAACCTGATTTCCGATTTCCAAAACAGATTCTAGTATGGCTGACGCACAGAATCAGCAGTGATTTTCACTTGGGATGCTTTTACAACAAAGGTAGATTAAAACTAGAGTGCCGCCACATTTAATACTTGAACTCTCCCTTGCCTTTGATACTGTTCACCATCCTAGCCCTCAACTGAGACTTGACAACATCAGAATGCAGGGCGCATAACTGAAGCATATTGCATATTTTCTATCAGACAGATCACCATTTCACGGCTCCCTTCATGTCAGCTCCCTTAATTCACAACTAATATACCAAACATCTTTACCCCCTCTTTAACATTTACATTAGCTTTATATTGTACCCAATCTGCTCCTTCAATTTCTATTTCAAGTGTTACTGGTTAGCAGACAATAAACAAATCATTCTTAAGTATGAAAACTCATCTGACTTTGGCTCATACTCAATCGGACAACGTCCCAAAGTAAAATAAAGATTTACATCTAATAACAATAAAATAAACATGTCACAAATCGAAATATCTATATGCAGTAAATGGATCAAACACAGCCCATCAACAATGTGGCCTCAGCAAGTAGGCCCGCCACCAAACAACTGAGCCTAAGTAAAGAATCTAGGGATAGATAGGAACTCCAGCCTGTCACTCATAATAGGATTGTGTTTGTCTAATACATTTAAACTGCTGTTTGGCACTTCTTTCCCTCACATTGGCTATAAAGTTATCGCCACGTACATTGCTTGAAATGCTTGTACCGCCCCACTGACTGAAGCATTAGCCCCCCCCCATGAAAGTCTAGTCTACTTACACCCCTGAGCTGAGGTATATCAGTTCACAGGCATTGAAAAACGTTTCCTGTCTGAGGCAGATAAGGTTAAATCATAGAGTACCTAATGTGGTGATTGACCTGCTGTGAAACAAAGCATAGTAACTGGGCCAATATTTTATAGTATAAAGGAGGGCTTACATAATCTCCCTCCTGAATGAAATGATGACACTGACGTACAGAGGTACTTATTTATTGTGTTCTTTTTGATATGAGGTGTCCATAGGAGTTGATGTATTGCTTTTTAAATATTACAAAGAAACATGCGAGTTGTCATCTAGTTTTCCTTGAAAACATTTACTTAAAATTTGGCACCCAATTTGAAGTGGTTGCGAGTCGTGACAGTTTTTTTTTTTAATGGACGAAGTTATATTTATGCCAAAACAAGATAAGATCAGTGGCATATATACAAGCATGATGATGCTACTTCTAAACCTGTATCATGAAGAGCTGCGTAAGCTCAGAGTAGAGCTAGTCGCCAATTTTTTTATGTTTCTGGTATGTGCAGCTCATACACATAATTTATCCTTGCAGGAGCTCGTACTCGTTCATGCATCAACTCATTGAATTTTCGAGATATATATGTATGAACTTTAGACAATTCACACACAAAGAAAGTGGTGCACAGTTCTGTGCTGAGCCAGCACAGTTCTTATTGATACGTGCACTGGGTTAAAAAATCAAACGAAGATGAGGATTCAATAGTAATGGAGATAATGATGAGTTCAGCTCAATTTAAATAGAGAGTCCATTGGACTCATGCAGTGGAATGTCCCACGGTCATAAACTGGGACTACCAGACCACCATCTGTAATTAACTATGCATCATTATTACAGGATGAGAAAAAAGGGTAAAAGCGATTTATAAGTGCATTACATTCATACATATTGTGAGAACACAGAAAGATAGAGAAGAGAGTCATATATTTAATATTCAGGGACCCTAAAACCACATAAACACTAATATCCAGTCCCACAGGTACTTTTTCCCTTCCGCCTCTTTGAATTTCTGTTATCAAGGAAACTATGCAGAATGTTGCCTTTTAGGCAACCTTGCTTGGGATGCAGGGTTGGTTCACAATCCCATCCTCTTATCAAGCTGTGCTTCGTTCCTCGTGGCAGTGTGAGCGCTTCTCATACCTTTTATATTTTTCTTAGATTACCATATCTTTTTTAATTCACTTTTCTAGAAAAGGTATTCTATTTTATGTCTTTCGTTTATTCAGTTGAGCCTTTGTTGCATTCTTTTATTGCAACATTACAGCCTACACTGTATTTTAGTATAATATATTTACTAGTATCAAATAGGCGATGCACTGTTTTAACTTGGGTGTTTTAGTATTGCAATAGCTGTGCTGAAAATGCAGATAAGGTACTACTTATCGAATGTGATGTCCAATGGCTCATTCTAACCTTAAGGTGATGGATACTTCTTTTATACCGTAGTGAATTCCCTGATATCTCCAATGGTATACCCATGTTTGCGGAACTTTACTTTATTCAAACACGCACACACAATGTATTCCTTTTTATGTATACATTAATTTGCATTATTTGGAAAACAAAGGGGTCCCCTGCAAATAGGATAAGCCTTGGCAGGGAAATACAATATATTGGAAAACGAAAAAGCACCAGGCTCAGTGCAATAATACAAATGACAAAGTGCGTTGTAACTTCAGAAACAAACCAAATTCAATGCAGAAATTATTACAAATTACTTTTATTATTTTTGTTAATTGTTCTTTTTATATTCATCAAAAGTTTTTTTCCTTTTTTTTTATTAAAAAACATTAATGTTCATCGTTTAGTTCTGTTCGATTTACATGAAATTATAATATCAATACATGGATGATTATAAAACACAGAGCAGATGTGACAAAAGTATGACGTTTAACACTGAACAAGTATGACAAAAATATGAAGTTTAGATATGACAAAAGTATGAAGTTTAACACTGAACAAGTATGACAAAAATATGAAGTTGACGCGTTTCGGCAGAGCCTTCTTCAGAATGTTCTTGTCAGTGGTTACTATGGAAAGCAAACAACAATACATGTTTCTTTAACTCCTAATAATACAATGAAAGAAAAATATCCATTCAATTGAAAACCATGCAATGTACATAAATTTGATCTGAAGTTACTTAGCTCTATTAGCCACCAATAAACAAGTAATTCATTCCTAACTAGGAACTTAGAATAATATAAGTAATGACTAGCACTGCAAAACGTCCAAGATCCAAATCCAAGGAAGTACTATGGTACTGAATAGATGAAGCTTTTAACAAATAAAGAACCAAAATGACATTCATACCTATTGTGAACGAGAGAGAGTGATGCAAAGTGAACGATAAACACCCAAAGAAAAGAAAATAAATCAAATCACCATAATAATGTCAGAAAAATGTGAAATAGGATTCGTACCTATACTCAGATGAGCTTTTCAAGTAGTGGGAGGTAGCTTAATCTGAGGGCCCACAAAAAGAGGAATAATCTTAAAAGAATTGTTTTTTTTATTTAAATGAGAAAGCATAATGAAGGATATACTCTCATCTCTATTTTGAATTTGAATAAGCCTAATTTAGAAAGTTAATAACAATTTATAATCATGATAAAACAGATATCTTACTGTATCTTACCTACTTAAGATAAGTTGCGGCAAAGGTCATGAATTGATGTAATTACAATATCATGTGGCTTTCATTTTGATATGCTGAAATTCTAAAAGAAAAAAAAATATATAAAGAACAAAACCTCTATAATGTGATCCCCCATATGTTACTATTGCCACACATCCTATATGGTCCTTTTAAGTTCAAAACTATTTATTGTCCTGTACTATGTCGATCTTACATACCTACAATGCAATCGGATAGAGTTGAATGATACATCAGGTTATATTATGCCTGGTGAGCATCCAAACTTCTCCCGACAAGTTGAAGCAGAATACTTGACATCAAGTGATGACTGATGCTAATGGATCCTGGTCGCCGCGGTGAGATCCGTTGATATATGCTTTTTTTAAAAGAAACGACCTTTACGAATATTCTGGGTAATAGGTGAGGATCCCAATCCATTCTACAATTAAACGATAAATTGAAAAATTATCAATAATAATATATATAAATGTATCCGCATTTTACATATCTTACATGTTTACGGACCTAGTTTGAACCAAAGAGTGCATGCTGGAAGCACCTTTAACTTTGAGTTTCTTTCGCTGCAAAAGATCTTTCTCTGAAGGATTGGTTACCTTAAGGGCTGATTAAGTACCTAATCAGTTTACTTTGAGGCCGAGTTACGCATGTTATTGCAGGATATAGTGCCCTGAGATATATGTAATACCGCCTGATATTAATGCCAATTTTCCAACTAGATTTCTCCTTTTAAGTTAGAACTCCTATGTATGATGACTCGCTATATAAGAGTCTGCTAATGATTACTTTCTAGCCTCCCATCTATATTTGGAAGCAGGCTCCTATACATAATACCTCGCTAGCTAACAGACTGGCGAGCCCCACCTCTAAATTGTTACATACCAGAGATAACGGCACAGATTCCTCGATCCTGCTTACGTGATGTCGTGCTGCTGAACGACACCGAACGCCATAGGCTATCCTTTATACGCTTGAGTTGATTCTAAACACCTGAACGGTGACGCGTTTAGAACGCGCGTATTTTCTAGAAAAAATGATACGAATAACGCGGCCATCTTGTAATGTGGAGAGAAGTAGATGTCCACATAGGTTTGGACAAAATTAAAGAAGATTATAAAGGGGAATGAATCTATTTATTTAACATTTTCCTTTTTTTAAAAAAACAATACTAAGCTCTATATCTCTCACTATGCAGAGAAATATATAATAAATGAAAAAATGAACATAATGACGATCTGTATCGTCAACCAATGAAAAGTCTATAAAAAATGTTAGGACAATTTAAAACATCAAGACGGAGATATACATGTCCTTAATAACAAAAATTATATTTGATGTACAATAATTACGTTTTGTATTGGAGTGACTGACAGATGATCTATCTTAAAGGAGGTCAATCCCTACTAACAGTCTATCCATATAGTGGCTAATAAAAAAACGGCATGTTAGTCATAGATTGGTTATCAGACAAGAGGTCCTATTGACAGAACTGACATGTCTAAATGACATGTGATGTGAATGAGGCACCCCCAAAGATAACAAGAAAGTGACAGCGCGTCAATGGGCATGTGGTCATGGAATGGTTATCGGAAAAAAGGTACCATTGACAACACTAACCTAGCCAAGTGACAATTGGTGTCACTGAAGTATCCCTAAAAAACAAGATGGTAACTGAGCGTCAGTGGACGGGCACAGTAGTAAAAAGGATGCAGGAGGTACTACAGGATTCTTAATGTTACATTAACTTATTTAATCGTCTGATCCCATGGTATATCCATGTTCAACCCCCTGTTGGCTGTGTTTAAGGTGAAAATCCAGAACACTTCCCTGAACTTTCTGATGACATCCATATTTAAACCTGCTTTATGTGTGATTTTCTCAATGATATGCCATTGCATATCTTCAGGCTGATGATTCTGCTCCAAATAGTGAATAACCATTGGGGCTGTGACCTTTTTTGTTCTTATAGCTGACCTGTGCTCTGTTAGCCTGACATTCAGGGCTCTGCTTGTTTCACCCACGTACCCAAGATTGCATGGGCATACTATCAGGTAAATAACATTAGGGGCCATATGTCGGTAAATTACATTTACCGATTCTTAAATACCGAATTTTACCGATTCGGTATTTATGAATCGGTAAATGTAATGCAGGTAAAAAAATACCGAATCTGTAAGTGTCGGTATTTTAGAGTCGATATTTACCGATTCGGTAATGGCAACTGCCTTCCCATTCATTCCTATGGGCCTGGAGGCCCATAGGAATGAATGGGAAGCCAGTTGCCATTACCAAATCGGTAAATACCGAATCGGTAATGGGGGAGGCAGTATCATGGGTGGCAGGGTGTCACATTGACACCCTGTTGCACCCCTGAATCGTCGATGTGTGCACATGTGGCGCACATACATGCCCTAAGGGCATGTATGTCTGCCACATTGCACACTTCACAGTGCACAAAAATGCATTTTTACACCTATTCGTCATTTACCACCAACTTTCAGTTGGTGGTAAATAACGAATCCCCACACCCACGACACACTCCCCCTACATCTCATTTCTGGATTCAGTATTTACCGAATCGGTAAAATTACCGATTCGGTAATTTTACCGATTCGGTAAATTACCGAATCCAGAAATGATCCCCCTACATAGCAAAAGCCTAAATACCGGTCGGTAACGGTATATTTACCGAAAATCGTCCGTTACCGACTGGTATTGGGCTTCCTACATATGGCCCTAGATGTCTTGCAATTGTTTAAACTGGTTGAATTTAGAATCTGGTTGTTAAACCGAAATGTGGGGCCCACTATTGCTAAGGCGCATGATTTACAACTGGTACATTTGTACGTGCCAACCACTGGCTGCATGTTAGTTAAACTGGTCCGACAGGATGACACATGTTTGTTCATGCGAGAGTTGACTATGTTGTCTTTTAGATTTTTGTTGCGCCTAAAAGCAAACATGGGTTTAGGCATGATGTCTTTTGTAGATGTGTCCGCATTTAGTATTTGCCAGCTGGAAAAGACCGCATGTCTGATCCTGTCATTCAGCATGGAGTGACGGGCAATGAATACTAAAGATGGAACTTTCGTATCCTGTCTTTTAGTTCACAAGTGCTGACGGTCAAAGAAGCGAGCTCATTTGTATGAGTCTCTAATGATTTTTTTAGGGTAACCTCTATTTTGAAATTTTTTCTTCATGGCTAATGCCTTCGTGTCAAAGTCTGTTATGTTGGTGCAATTGCGTCTGAGACGCAAAAACTCACCAAAAGGGATACTATTTTTTTGTATCACAGGATGAGAGCTGTCATAGTGTAGGATGGTGTTCCTCGCTGTCGGTTTGATGAATAAGTCCAATGACAGTGTTCCCAACTCATGTTTGATGAGGACATCTAGATATTCTACCTGTTTAGTGCTGATGGTGTAAGTGAACCGGATATTGATGTCGCATAAATTGATCCATTCTAGAAACTGTTGGAGATTTTCTTCTACATCTATTCAGATAAAAAAGACATCATCTATGAATCGTGACCATTTGGTCACAGATTCATAGAACGGAGCAATCTCGTTGAAAATAAACCTATTTTCAAATAACGACATGTAGATGTTCGCTATTGTCGGGGCGCAAGATGCGCCAATACTTACTCCTTGACATTGCTGATAGAGTTGACCTTTGAACTCAAAGACGTTTTCAGATAGTACTATTTTCAAACATTCCAAAATGA
Source organism: Triturus cristatus (assembly GCF_964204655.1). Lineage (NCBI taxonomy): Eukaryota > Metazoa > Chordata > Amphibia > Caudata > Salamandridae > Triturus > Triturus cristatus. Next base: position 631,610,016 of record NC_140589.1, on the reverse strand, counting down.
AAATAGTTGGTCCTGCAATGTTGTATGCATTGAGAAACCAATGAACAGCTTCAATAGCTCCATCAATAGGGATGTTACTGTACAAAGACTCAATATCCATGGTGACTAGGAATTGAGTCCTTGGACAAAATGAAATGCCTTCCACTAGATTGATGATGTGTCTGGTATCCTGCACAAAGGCAGGTGTCTTGGAGACATGTGGGCAGAGCAACGCATCCACATATTTAGCCAACGGTTCTGTGACCGAACCTGTAGTTGTAACAATCGGCCTAAGTGGAGGATCTTTCTCACTTTTGTGAATCTTGGGTATTCCATAGATGCTGGCCAGCCGTGGATTATCCACATTCAAAAAATTCCATTCTTTTTCACAAATTTCTCCATCTCTCAGGGCTCGATCAGTGATTTTACGTATCTTGGCTGCAACTTTCTTAGTTGGGTCCCTAGTAATAGGGGTGTAGAATCGATTAATTTGCAATCATTCGTAGTACAGTTTCAGACCCAGCAGGGCAGCAGAGTGTTTCACACAGTAGAAGTAAATGTGTAACACGTTTAACAGAGTATACTTAAAACACAGAAACACAGAAAGTACATTTTTAAAAGTTTAGCTAAGCAGAATAAAGTAAGATGTATTAAAACATTATACAAAATATTAAAACATTATACACAATAATGAGACAAAAACAATACTATATATATTTACGTTTTTGCATTTTCAAGTTCCCAACAGCATCCTCATAGCATTTTTTTGCAGTACTTTAGACTATAAGTGTGATTTGCTCTGTGAGCAGCAGGATGGACATCCTATCTTCGATAGTACGCCTTGATAGTTTTTTGGACCTGCAAAATGTAAGTGCCCTTTGTTGAACAAAAAATTGTGCTTGATGTGCCCTAAAATGAAAAGACACTTGTGTTTAAATAATATCTTAGCACCGATTACGCTAAATTGCTTCCTAGCATTTAGCGCCGATGATCTTTTATTTACCTACTAAAAGTAGTGGAGGGGAAGAAACATTTCATAACAAGAGGTCAGTATCATACTTGAAAGTACCACAGACTCCGGCTTTGGGTTTGTCAATTTATTATAAGGCCAAGAATAATAGGATGTATACACATCGTAAAATTAGCATATATAGATATAGAAAAATCAATACAGAGCCAATTATACGCATATAAGTAATTCGGCATAACAAGAATACAATTGTAAATTCGAGAATTAAGACACAATTTAGGGTGGAAGCAGAATCTAAATCTCTTTTCATTAGAAATAAAAACAAATCTGTCCCTACACTATACTAAAGGAGACACTACCCAACTATCCTTCCATCTAATCCCAAAAGTGTCAGCACGTGTTGACTTCCTGAGAAGTACTCACGTCAAATGGGTTAAAGTCCTTAAGGTTAGGAGCTAGTTCTAAGATGCTCCTTTCTCTCTGAAAGCTAGCAGAAGTCTGGGGTCTCTGTCCATGTGCATCATAGAATATAGAATTCGATTTTATGATTCATCTTGGTAAAAATTTCCATTGCCACTTTTTCTGTGCGGGGAGGTTCATGCTCTATTAATTAAAGTTCTGTGTTCACCAAGTCGACCTTGGTTCCTAGGCCAGCCAGACACGAGAGACATCCTCCCTTCTCGCTTCCAACTGTCTTCAAAGCATCATTTGTATATTTTCCAATCTGAAAATAACGAGTTGGCATTCCGATACCTGCAGTAGGATGAGAACACTGCAATTTCTTGAAAACAACATGCATTTACCCTCCACCCCCGAACGAAATGGAACTGGCCTGACTCGAGGGAGGGCACCTACAGTTATTTTACTTCCAAAGAGACCCAAGTGCAGGATGGTGCAGATGCTGCTACCACTGGAGCGCGAGGGGACCCTGATTAAGGTCCGTTTCACCACGCTAGCCATGACAACCGTCTGCTTACCCCTGTTTGGTTTCCTCTTCTGCGTATTCTGCTCTCTCATTTTCCACTTTGAGGAGACAACGGCAGCGCACTGTGGGGTTCTGAATTATCTCCCCTCCATTAGCGCTTCGATTGGGAAGGAAAGACCACAAAGACCACAAAGGTATGTTTGGTGCTTCTGCATTGGCCTCCACTCTGCACCCCGCTTCCTGGTGGCTGTGGCCTACTGAAATCATTATCGTGCCACGTCATGTTCCATCAGCACTTACCACCATTTGTGCCACATTAACTTCATTCTGAACGTCCTGGAGAACCTATGCCTGCTCCTTCTGACATACGTGTCCTCTATAGAGAACCCTGCGGTCCACGAGTTGGCCTTTATTGGGTTCATGATCTTCTCCCTCAGCTACATGATCCTGACCTGTCTCCTCTAGAAGATGACTGGGAAAAACACAGTTAGTTCTGAGCATCATCCTCTGCACCCAAGAACTTAATGTGAAAACATCTGGATTGCTGATGTGCAGCGTACAATAATCTTCTGTCAGTTGAGAAAAATCATCTAATTACAAACTATGTGCTTCATGTCCTGGGTGGCAAAGCTTCTGGAATGGCCTGTGCTAGGCTTTTACCTTAGAGATGGGGCAAACTCCTGCCCATAGAGAGAAAACAGTCTGTTCCCCAAACTGATGCTGATTGTTCCCATTCAATGCTCTTTCATTCTTTGTCTACTTCCTATGCTCCTATCCCCTCTCCCCTGAATCTCTCCCCTTGCCTGCTACGCAGCCTATCCCCCTGTCCCTTGTGCCCTTTGACTAAGCACTCCTTCTCCCCTTGTTGGGGAAAGATCCAATATTTATACTCTGGAGCCTCAGTGTACCCTCTGAGAGAGTCCACAGCGCCAAGGGAGCCACTCACAGTTGAGGTATGGTATGGCGCCCCTTGCCAAAGCACTCCCTCTCCCCTTTTTGGGGAAGGATCCAGTAGGTAGGCCTTGGAGTCTCAGAGACCCCTCTGAGAGAGTCCACTGTGTAAAGGGAGCCTCTCGCAAAGGAGATGTGGGAATGATACCACTGCCCCTGGGATCACAGCTTACTTGACTTTGCACGCAGCTTTGACTCGTCTACCGATTTGTGTCCCCGTCACCTTCCCCTCCTCTTTTCATGTTGTGTCTCTCACCCTCCCCTCCTCTTTTCCTCCTTCATTCTCTGTCTACTTCCCCTGCTCCTACCCCCTCTCCCCCGAATCTCTCCCCTTGCCTGCTTTTTCCCTTACGTATATGTCCTTATTGTTTGTCTAGACCTATCATGTAACTTTGTTGCCATGCTCTAATAACTGAGTAACCTTTGTAACAATGTAACCTGCTGATACTCATGTAAAGCGCTCTGATACCTCCGGGTCTAGCCAGCGCTATATAAAACCTTTCAAATAAACAAATATAATAAAATGTAATTCTTTATTTCTCGAGAAGCCAAGGAGGTGCAAAGCAATTACGGTTTCAGGCCTAGTGACTCGGGCAAGTTAAACTAAACTTCATTACACTGTGTGTTTATAAGACTGTCCTGCTTTCAGTATATGCAGGCATAACGATACATACATAATCATAATATAACATTTCATTACAATGAATGTTACTGAATACATGTTGATGATCATAAAACACTGCAAACAATAGAAATATGTGAAGGTGCATATCAACCATTAGTAGAGTGCACCCATACAAAAAGCGCTCTATCAGTTCCCCCTTCTTATGACTAGTGTCATAACACCAAATTTTCTTCTTTCAGAATTTCCTCCTTGTAGAAAAGACCAACCTAAACAGAAGATGTAGCTTGCTGCCCATGTCTAAATCTTTGTAACCCCTTAAGGTGCTGATAATGACTGTCCTGCAGTCGTTCCATTTGCTGTTCTTGTTTTCGCAGGACATTTTCCTGATGTCTGGCCTTTAGCCATTTGTATGCTTTGATGGCTCCCCATAAGACAATTATACAAATGACAGCTATTATGATGGGTTTCAAGATGTAACCCATAAGTCCCTGTCCCAAACTTCCAAACCAACTTCCAATCTGTCCAAAACCCTTGCCAATGCAATCCCAGAGTCCTTCAGCGGCCAAATTATGCAATTCTTGATGGATATCTGAAATATTGGCGATATACTTCCTTATATCCCGACTACTGTCAGGAATATAAGTGCAGCACTGTTGGACTCTCAAAAGTTTACAGATTCCTCCAGCTTTTGCTAGTAGGATGTCTAAAGCAAGACGATTTTGAAGAACCATAGCCCTTATCGAGACAATCTCACCATCCACTAATAACAGGATTTGTGCTGTATTTACGGAGAGTTTATCCACTATCGTTGCTAGCTTTCGAATTTTTACATCATTCAAAACCACACCTAGATTAGGTATCATGGCTCCAAATACATCACCAATGATTTTTCCAGCACTTACATCACGTTTTCCTCTATGAGATCCTATTCCTTGCAAAGGCCATAAATCATCCACATGGAATATCTTGGGAAATACTATAGCTAAATAGCATGTCCCATACCAATTATTGGGCAGTCTCACGTAAGCATTCTTTCCACATAAAAAATAGACATTAGGCACTATGGCCAATTTATCCAGTAGTGCTTTCCTTATGGACTCTTCAATCAGAAAAATGTGTTCACAATCACTTTCACCCGCGAATATCTTGTCGTAATATGTGGACGGAAGTCTAATGCACAACTTTCCTTTCTGCTGAAAGTCTAACGCTATGGGTCCTGAACTCCCTTTCGCCTTATGATGCAATTCTTCTTTGGCCCATGGCAATACCTTATGCTTTGGATCTGGTCGAAACAAAGTGTGCCTATGTCGATCTTTTATCTGATCTACGAATTTCTTTTCAATATCAGTCAACATGCCGGTCAAATTATGTCTGTGAGCATAAGACGTATCTAGAGTGATGGTAGGCACAAAATACTTAAACATGCACTCTACTTCCTTGTAATAAACATATGTGTTTATGTATTTTAGGACTGGAACTTCAGAGAGTACCACATCATAATTCGAGAAATAATATTCAAAATGGGCTTTACTATAAAACATGCTTAATAGCACGCTGCATGTAATCCCATAAGTGATGCTATCGTATGCCTTCCTCTACTGATGCTGGTAATTGCATGCACACATAACAATCTTTCGCTTCCATTGTGTTCACATACTCATACAACAACCGGGCATATGCATTCGCCGTGAAATCACCCTTTGACAAATCTACATGTAATCTACGACTAGTTTCTTTAATCATTTCCTTATCTTTTATGGATGGACCTTCTTCTATATCTACATTTGAAACAGGTGGTGTAAGGGTAGTTTGCTCCCCATTCTTTTCATTATTGGGAGACCCAATCAAACATTGACAATCACCACAATTATAACAAGCAGCACTATTGCTATAAGAGTTCCAATAATACATTTCTGTTTCCGTCCAGATGTTTCAGAAGCCATTTTTTTACTGTCGTATTTGACACCCCAAAGAAACGTTGAGAGTCTCTGTTCATCTTTTCTGTACTTTTAGTTTCAATTTACAATGTCTGTAATTCATTTCTCGCTCGATTATGGTCGGATTCAGTCCATCAATACTAAACCTATTGTAGAGAAGTAGTCAGCCCTAATTGCTGAATTCTTCTCTCTATTGAAAGGACCCTATTTTAAATCTTCTTCCACTAGGGGCTAGGTTATCTTCTTTCTAAGGCCTAATGAGTTCTTCGATCACTGTTCCAGCTTCATCTCTAATGAGGTTAGAGCCGAGTATGTTGAGAACCATTTGCAGGATTTCAGCTCAAATTTCTCCCATTTCCAATGCAGTGAGCTGTTGACCAAAGGAAGGGAAAACAACCTGATTAAGGATCAAAAATTGCAACCCACTCAATGCAGTGTCAGAGTTCCAAAAGCTTCGAATCCCGGGACTAACAACTGAATATCAATCGAGACGGTGTCCCCTCCGTAGCTCACTGTTTCAGTTCCCAATCTCCTGGAATTCCTCGGGCTCTGCATCTGCAACCAGATATGTCCACTCAAGAGATGCGTACTTCTGAGACGGTGTTCTTTTTCTTCTTGAGCATCTTAGATCATCTGGATTATCTTCTTGTTCGCTTTGTTCAGATTCGGACGTTTCAGGAATTGGAGCAAGATTTTTCTCAGATGCAAGTCTTATGTTCAGCCTTTCTTTTCTGGTTGGCCACTTTTCTGCTGTGGCATCTGCTCTCTGCTCTTCCTCTTTGTCTGTTCCTTCTATGCCAGGCCGTTCCCTCGGGTCTGATTCAGCGGGTACTTCCACAATGTCGTCAATTTCGGGCTATGTATGCTGCTCCTCAGCGGCAGTGCTCTTTCTCCTCGCTCTGTTTCTCCCTGTAAGTCTTCAGATTCACTTGCTCTTCGGGTAACTTGAGGAATGGGCGCATCCTCCACAGGCTCTGGAACCTTGCGGGTATGTGAAGCGTGGATCCAATGCGGCAGTCCTCCACACTTCACTGCTGGTCTTGTGACCAATATGACTTGATATGGTCCTCTCCAACAAGCATCAAGACAGCTCTTCCGCACGTGCTTGCGTACAAGTACCCAGTCTCCAGGGTCTAGATCATGCAGCAGGTCTCTCGAGGTGGATGCAGTCGCAGCCTCAACCTGGTGGGACACAGAATTAACCACATCAGCCAGTCCCCTACAATAATCCAACACCATATCATCAGTGAAATTTATCAATGCTGTGGCTGGCACCATAGGCAATCTCATAGCTTTCCCTCTCAGTATTTCATAAGGGGATAGCCCTGTTCTCCTATCAGGGGTGCTACGCAGGCTCATCAGAACAAGAGGCAAAGCATCCAGCCACTCCAATGCAGTTGATGAACAAACCTTAGGCACTCTCATTTTCATCGTGCCATTCACCTGTTCCACCAGACCAGATGCTTCGGGCCTATAACTGTAATGCAATCTCTGGTCTATGTTTAAAGCAGCACACAACAGTTTCATGAGTTCATTATGGAAGTGAGTTCCTCTATCTGTCTCCACTGAATTCAGGAATCCGTATCTCGGTATCAGTTCTCGCAACAGCAACTTTGCTACAGTGAGACTATCACATCGTCGAGTTGGATATGCCTCAACCCAACGTGAAAAGATACACACCACCACCAAAACATATCTCAGCCTATTGCATCTTGGCATCTCAATAAAATCCAATTGTATCCTGTTAAAAGGACCTCCTGATCTTCCAATGTGACTCATTGTAACCACCGTTCTCTTTCCTGCATTCATTTGCTGACACGTAACACATCTATGACACACTTCTTCAGCAATCACACAAAAGCGTGGATTAAACCATGTTTGCCTGAACTCTCGCACCATGGCATCTCGTCCCAGATGGACTGCTCCGTGAATCTGCCTTGCCATTGGGCTCAACAAACAGTTAGGAAGTACTGCTCTGTTATCCGTTGACACCCAAATGCCATCGTCTCTTTTTTCACAGCCTGCTCTGACCCATGAAGCAGCTTCTTCCTCTGAGACCTCATCCTGTAACCGCTTCACCTCATCCCATGTATCAGCGTCAGCTAACATCATGCTGAGCTCGGTCTCTTCTGTGCTTAGTCTTGTTTATTGTCCATTAAAAACACATGCATGTATAGCACAAAAACGAGCGACTTCATCAGCATAATTATTTCCCTGTGTGACAAAGTCTTCTCCCTTTCCGTGAGCAGCGCACTTCACAACTGCTATAGCTTTGGGCTTTTGTAAAGCGTCCAATCGTTGGTGCACATATTCACCATTTCGGATAGGTGACCCCGAGGATGTTAAAAATCCCCTTTGTGACCACAACTGACCAAAATCATGAACTACACCAAACCCGTATTGGCTGTCCATATAGATCGTTACTCGAACTCCATGTGAAATGATACAGGCACGTATTAATGCAATGATTTCCGCTACCTGAGCAGAGAATACTCTATTCAAACAGGCAGCTTCTACTACTCTGGTGATGGTGCATACAGCAAATGCTGCTCTTAGGTACCCTTCATTGTCTCTTAGGCATGAACCGTCCACAAAAAGGATCAAATCAGATTCAGGTAAAGGTTCATCGACAATGTCAGGTCTGGGTTTGGTAGATAGTTCAGTGACATCTAGACAGTCATATTCTTCACAATTTTCATCTCCATCTTCTTGGTGAACAGGCAACAATGTAGCGGGGTTTAGAGTGGTACAACGTCCCAATGTAACATTTTCAGATGCTAGAATGACTTTCTCATATTTGGTCAACCTATTGTTCATAAGATACTGTGTTTTTGTTCTGGTCATCAACAATTCTACAGAATGAGGCACATAAACGATTAATGGGTGACCCATCACAATGCTTTCGCATCTTTCAATGCTGACACCTGTTGCAGCAACGGATTTGAGACATCCGGACAACGCAGAAGCTACTGGATCTAATGTAGCTGAAAAGTAAGCCACTGGTCTACGGGCACCTCCATGTGTTTGTACAAGGACCACTAATGCACATCCCTCCTTCTCACAGCAGAAGAGCGAAAATGCTTTATTATAGTCTGGCATTCCCAGAGCTGGGGCAAGACATATGCTTTCTTGCAGCTCATGGAAGGCTCTCAAGCATTCTTCATCCAATGGTACCGGATCACTGATGTCTTTTCGTGTTAGTCTTAACAGAGGCTTTGCTTGTAAGGGAAAGTTTGGGATCCACTGTCGACAATAGCTGACCATACCCAAAAACATGCAGACTTCATTCTGTGTTTTCAGAGTTCCCATTTGCAAGATCGCTTCTATGCGATCTGGTGACACCTTTCACTTTCCCTTCTCAATATGATGTCCCAGATATTGAACTTCAGGTAAACAATACTGCGGCTTATTTGGAGACACCTTATGTCCATTCTCTGCCAAATGGTTCAACAAAGCCACTGTGTCTATCCTGCACGCATCTTCATTTTCTGAGGCGACCAAAAGGTTGTCAATATACTGAAACAGGACTGATTTCTGTGGCATCACCAGCCCTTCAAGATTCTTTTTCAGACTCTGGCTAAATGTAGAGGGGCTTTCTGTATACCCCTGAGGGATTCTACACCATGTTAAGACATTATCGCCCATCCGGAATGCAAATAAATACTGACTTTCTTTGTGTAAAGGTATGGAAAAGAATGCTTGACACAAATCAATGACGGTTAACCATTCTGCTTCACATGGTATTTGGAAGAGGATAACAGCCGGATTCGGTACCATGAGGCAACAGGGAATCACAATTTCATTAATCCTGCGCAGGTCTTGTACTATTCTATACTTGTCACTAGGTGAATTACAGGGACTTCCTCATATCTCCTTTAGAATGCCTTTTGTGATCATTGACTTAATACCAGGAGTTATCCCAGCCACTGTCTCTGCAGACAGTTTATATTATGGAAACTCAACATTTGGTCTCACCTGTATCTTAACAGGTTCCACCCCTTGGATTAACCCTATATCCTCACCTGTGAAATCCAACACCTTCAGGTCAACTGAATCTCTCAAATCATGCGGCAATTCTGCTTTTGTGAGAACCACAAACAGTTCTACACACATGCTCATATTAGCCATTTTGAAATCGGCATCATCATCATAGGTCTGCAGCTCCACACCTCTTGATCACAAAAGATCATGGCCCAAAAGACAAACCGGACTTGTATTGCACACCACAAACTGATGCTTATCCTTGAACAGCCCTATACTAACAGGTAATGCATTTGTTAATGGGTTGGTCATTTTCTGATTACTGACACCCACTACTTGAATCGATTGTCCAAAAAGAGATAAGTTGGGGACCACATCTGTTCTTACTGTGGAGCGCACAGCTCCAGTATCTAATAAAAAGGTGACAGGATATCCATTCACATTTGCATTCACTCTGATCGACCTACAGTACTGTATAGAGAGGCCATTCTTCCTGTGCCCCCCTCTGGCACTCCAGAGGACCCTGAGATTGTTCGTATCTGTTTCGTATTTCAAAATACGGCGTCTGCTGATATTTCTGATTATGCATAGGCATGGGTATTCTGGGAGGCTGTGGTACCTGTACTTGTGGCTCGCAACCTCCATACATGGACCTAGGTCTAGTCACAGTCTGTAGAGTCTCGCATATGTGTACTTCCCCCTCATATTGGCTTTGATTAGCAGGATTCAATTGGCACTTGCGCTTCCAATGCCCCGTCTTGTGACAATAATGACAGGCAGTAACCTTCTTTTGTTGTGCCACCCACTCACTTGTACTCATCTCTGTACCTCTTCCTTGTCCCTGACCTGGTTGGGTTGCCATTTGTTGACCTATTCCTCAACCCATACCTTCTCCAACTCCCTGCATATAATCTGCATTTCTCAACTGAGCCAACATCAACTTGTCTTGCAATTTCTTTTGTGCTCATTCTACTTGATCACTAAATATTTGGCATACTGCAGTATTTCATCCACCGACTTATTCTTCCAACATATCAGGAGGTGTTGTATCATCAGACTAATGTCAGATTTTAAATCTAACACAAACTTGGAGACAAACTGTCCCATATCCTTTTGATCAATAGTATCCAATCCACTATACTGTTTAAAAGCCAATAACAATTGTTTGTAATAATCATGCACTGATTCCTTAGGCTCTTGAGTCGTACGATCGATTTTAAGCCAATCAACAATTTGCGGAGCCACCTTAGACTGCAACTAGGTAATTACTTGCTCATATTTCCTTATCACATCAGGTGAAGGACCATGCGTTACTGAATCTCTGGGTGGCTCAGCTGCTGGCCACTCAATAGCAATTTTGCATGCTGCCCACAGATCTGCCAGAACCACTATATCAAACAAAAGTTTTCAAATCGATCCACAATTCGAGAGCTTAACAAACCGATCTATCTGCTTATATCACTCTGCTGGTTTCTCCCTCAGCCGAGAAAAATCATTTATAAATGCATCCAAATCACCCCTGCACAATGGCTCATGTACATACCCTCTGTTCTGCACTTCTCTCAAGGGAAAATTTCCAGTGGCTTCCATCCCTCCCCCTGAGGTGAAGAGGTACCTATTCCAGTCTTAGCACCTTTCTTCTTGGCCCATCTCTCTTCCCATATGTCTAGTGATTTCCATGCTCGCATTCGTAGTACCAGTTCTCTTAATCTGGGCTTTCAACCCAACAGTTCGCTTTTCCTCCAACTCCTTGTCTGTATAATTTAATCTGCAAGACCCCTGCATCATCTTGGTCTTTGTCAAATCAACATCATACCTTCGTGCTAACTGCCATTGGGCATCGTAAGCCCGCTTTGCCTTTCTTGTAATATCTTTGGCCACAAATAACAGTTAATTTGGATCATATGTCTCAATTCTCTCCAAAGGCATATTTCCTTCAACCACTTCATCTATTTCCACCTTTAATGGAACCACATTCAACATTGGCGCTTTTATTGCACTGTGCAACACTTTCTGAATTCTTTCCCTTTCTACATCCTCTCTGTCACAACTTTGTGTTCTCCATGGTATTGCTCCTTCTTCCCTCTTCGAGGCTGTACGATCTTGTCTATTCCAGCTCCTACTCCTCCAATGATTACCTGCACACACAACCTGCAGACCAAACAGTATCCTAGAAGGTTCTGCCCTCGTTCTTTCTTCTCTTGGCAACATTGTCCCTCTCACTGGTTAAACCCACATTCGGAGATCTTACCTAGAATTCGCTAAAATTCCTGTTGGTCTGTGCTCTGACCCACTGTCCATTCTTGATGGATCTGCAGTAGCAGGCAGTGGAGTACTATAAGCCACGGGTGCCTTACTAGACCTGTTCCCTTATGTGTAAGACTCCCTCCAGATATTCTCTCTTCCCCATCCCCTGTATACTGTTGACTATCATTTTGTCTCTCTTCAGGGGTATATATCGGGACCACTGGTCCAATTGTGACTGGCACTGACAAAGCATCTGGCAACTGCATATCCCCTGCAGGTTGTGCTGATTCAAAATTAGGGTATCTCATTCCCCCTGACCCTCCTGGAATCTGTACCATTGCTATTATTCCCCTGACTCCTGTTGACTGTTCCTCCAATCCTATCTGCCCTGCTCCCAGTGTCTCGTCTGTTGATTGCGATTTCTCTATGTCCGACTTAGAGTCACAAGGTGGAGGTCGTTCTGCTAAGAGCCTGTCAAGGAAACTATCGTCTGTATCACTGTCCTCATTTGTCTTACTCTTTCCCTCCAGCTCGCCTGCTAACAATCAAAAGGGGTACAAGCTCTCTCCTTCTATGGTGTCTACTCTCCATCGTTTCAACTGTGCATCCCATCTGGCATCTTAATATGCCTTCATCGGTTTCCTCATTCGTCCCTGTGAAGCCTCTTGTTTCTTTGCTAATACAGCTCTCATCCAACCGTCTAATGCCTCAAATTGTGTGGGTGGAGGTGGAGGTTTAAGGGCAGCCATCACCCTCCTCAGCTGGTACAGAACCTCCATACAAAATGACCCATAAGGAGGGAAAACCAATTCCCCTTCATTCTCTGTAATGTTATGCCAATTCTGAAGCCGAACGATCGTACGCAAGCCCACATTTGTTGCCATATAGTGTGCAGGGGTATCCTCTGGTGGGGCTTCCTCCCCTACCTGAGTCACCACCCCGCTGTCGCCTCTACACAAATCTCTCAACACTCGAAAACAACGCATCATGAAAATTGATCAAATTGCAACCCACAAACCAATATCCGACTATGAATGTAGAGCAACCAATCCCATCGCGGCGCTACACCAACCAACCAATCCCAGCGCGGCGCGCGCTAATGTCACTGTTCACTCCTTGCAGCGGTTCACCCGCCTTTACACTTTCGCTCCGTACACTCGCTCACACATTCGCTTCTACAAGTAACTGTATAACCCAAAGTTATTAACCAAGTAACCGGTCCTACCAGAGTCACAATAACTTACAGTTACAAAACAAGTAATTGTCTGACTGCTAAAAGAGCGATAGAACACTCACACAAGAACACGCATCTGCTGTGACCCCCGACCTGCATTGGTCACTTAATCACTGTGATCTACCCCCGGCACTTGGGGTGTCACACAGCAAGTTATTCCCACACTCACACGAAGTTCCCTAACATAAGTGAACAGTAGATAGCGCTTCCTGACTCCCACAGTTTACTCAGACAATTACAGTACAATACTATCCCGGGACGTTGGACTTCTCTTGAGCCCGTTCGCCAGATTACCTGATCTGCACGTGTTCGGACCAGTACCAATAACCTCAATCACTCAACATGCATTCCAACTCCGCAAAACATCACACGAATAAAACACACCGCAATCTAACACACCTCACACAATTCATACTCACTCCGCTCCAGTTTCCGCAGCACCGTCAATGTCTGCCTGTCTCCGCCACTCGGTACCAATATTCCGTCCGCCGCATCCAAACCTCTATTCTTCCTACTCTACACCGTATTTCTCTTTCCCCTCACCTTTTAAAGATAAACCATCCTCTGCTGCCATTTGATTATGCTAAATTGCACCCCTGTATTCTTCCTAGCATTTAGCGCCAATGATCTTTTATTTACCTACTAAAAGTAGTGGATGGGAAGAAACATTTCATAACAAGAGGTCAATATCATACCTGAAAGTACCACAGACTCCGGTTTTGGGTTTGTCAATTTATTATAAGGCCAAGAATAATAGGATGTATACACATCATAAAATTAGCATATATAGATCTAGAAAAATCAATACAGAGCTGATTCTACGAATATAAATAATTCGGCATAACAAGAATACAATTGTAAATTCGAGGATTAAGATACAACTCAGGATGGAAGCAGAATTTAAATCTCTTTTCATTATAAATAAAAACAAATCTGTCCCTACCCTATACTAATGGAGAAGCTACCCAACTATCCTTCCATCTAATCCCAAAGGTGTCAGCACGTGTTGACTTCCTGAGAAGTACTCACGTCAAATGGGTTAAAGTGCTTAAGGTTAGGAGCTAGTTCTAAGATTCTCCTTTCTCTCCGAAAGCTAGCAGAAGTCTGGGGTCTCTGTCCCTGCACATCATACAATATAGAATTAGATTTTCTGATTCATCTTGGTGAAAATTTCCATTGCCACTTTTTCTATGCAGGGAGGTTCATGCTCTGTTAATTAAAGTTCTTTGTTCACCTTGGTTCCCAGACCAGCCAGACACGCCTTCTCGCTTCCAACTGTTTTCAAAGCATTCTTTGTATCTTTTCCAATCTGAAAATAACAAGTTGGCAGTCCGATACCTGCAGTAGGAGGGGAACACTGCTATTTCTTGTAAACAATATGCATTTAATTCTTTATTTCTCGAGAAGCCAAAGAGGTGCAAAGCAATTACGATTTCAGACCTAGTGACTCAGGCAAGTTAAACTAAACTTCATTACACTGTGTGTTTATAAGACTGTCCTGCTTTCAGTATATGCAGGCATAACGATACATACATAATCATAATATAACATGTCATTATAATGAATGCTACTGAATACATGTTGATGATCATAAAACACTGCAAACAATAGGAATATGTGAAGGTGCATATTAACCATGAGTGTAGTGCACCCATACAAAATAGAGTGCTGAAAGCGCTCTATCAACACCTAATGATAACAAAAATACATGAAACTATGAAAAAATAGTATTATGCCATACAATTTGTTTTCTATGAAAACATTTTGAATTTGTGAGCTACCTGAAGCTGTTTTTAAGCAATATCCTTCCAACTAAAATCAGTACTGCTGAACACTGCTAAGGCACACTTAAAATGAGTAAACAAAAACAGTTTGAAATGTAAACTATTAGGTTTAAAAATATAGTTTGCCAGTTTTTAACAAATAACATAGGAAAAAGATAAAAGGCCTCTGGAGGCTACCAGCAAGGATTTCACTTGGAGTGGATTCTGTCATGAGAAAACTGAGCCTCCAGTTTCCAAATACTTTATGCCCACTGTCATTTTCTCTGTCCCTTGATTAGCCAAATCATAGTGTAGTGCGAACAAACTAATGCATCCTGCACAAGTCTGATTGTTAGTTTCATTCAAGCCAAGGTGTTTGCAGGTCATTAACGACTGTGAGTGGCAGACAAAACAAATGTTATATAAAGGTCATAGAAAATTAAGTACCTTCATGCAAGCAAAACAGAAAGTGAGGCTCACAAAAAAGTGCATTGTTTATAAATAACAATACTTTATGCTACCAAATTTGCTATGCAAGGGTACCAAGCATTATTTATTATGCATGTCCATCCATTTGAGGAACACCCAAACCAGCAGATTGTGCATGGAAACCAGTACTTTATACAAGAGCAACAGAGTGCACTGTTTTCAAAGCAGAAGATTGCACGTATAATACACATGCAAACCAGTACATTACAACAGTGAAGCAATATATGTTGTACATGAACCAATAGATTAAGCATGTGCACCAGTGTGCTACACATGCCAAGCAATATGATAACCATGCAAATACATTTGTGTACAACCAGCTTGTCATGAGGGAAAACTGACATTTCATACATTGAAACCAGTGTGTTATTCATGTCAGTCTGTGTGTCTTGCTTTTACAACAGCGGAGTATGCATGCAAAGCACAATGCTATGGCTATGTATCAATACATTATGGGGACAAACTAACAGACTATGCTTGCAACCAATAGATTAGGGAAGCACACCATTGTTTTACACAAACTTACCGTTATTTAATTCACATACACCAGTGCATGAAACGGACATCCTAGTGGGGTGCTCTTGTAAATGAGCTTTTCAGGAACTTAAATTGATGTGTTGGGGCCTATTCACAAACTGCAGTATGTAGTATGTTTAGTTGCAAAAACCAAAACCAAAGAAAACTGTCTGAGGTGGGGAACTAGAGCCTTGAGGCTTAGAGGGTGGGCCAGTCTCCAACACAATTCCTTTCACAGAAAGGCCACCCAAGTCAATTGTGAAAGCATCCCCATAAAACTCAACTCTGGTAGTTTTAAATTCTTTGTCTATTAGTTTATTCCTGGCTAGCTAATCACTCTTTGGCACACAATAGAAGTTGAAAGGATGTCCTCACACACCTACCATGTGTAATGCTTCATCACTGGACAACACCACCCTCTCAAAAACCCCTGTTTGATGGAGAGCTGGCCTCCACCTTGAGATAAGGAAGGGACTTTCTAAGCTAGGGATCATTAAAACTGTTTAAAAACCAATGGGGTAGCCATGTGTGAATTTTACTTAGTGGGTGACAGCTCGGTATTAAATATGGGCATGGAGTAAAGGGGAACTAGAACCCTAACTCAACTAAAGTGTTGACATGTTTCTGCAACGGTGGCTCCT
The DNA here is from genome assembly GCF_964204655.1 of Triturus cristatus. Classification (NCBI taxonomy): domain Eukaryota; kingdom Metazoa; phylum Chordata; class Amphibia; order Caudata; family Salamandridae; genus Triturus; species Triturus cristatus. The sequence continues at coordinate 631,593,758 of NC_140589.1, read as the reverse complement.
AAAAGTCCACAGCATGCATCAGGACAAGCACGGGATCCTAATAAAGTATAAACCACTTGCATACACCTTGAGATCTAGAAAAATACTTGCAACTGCCGCTGCTCTCAGGTTCTCCAGTCATCTGTAGAAAGATACTGTATCATGTATTTCATATAGGCGTAGATAGACAGACAAATTGGGACTTACTGTCTAACCTACAAAATAGAACCACATGCTGTAAGATTGTGTCACTCCACTTGTGTATCCTATGCATTTACATTATAGGTGCAGTGTCACACAGTGGAAGGTTTCAACATTAATCTTCCCGTAGCTACGGGTCAACTGAACCCCATGGAGGAAGGCCCCAGGAACCCCTGTAGTCACAGTCTAAGGGCCTTATTAGGATGGCAGATAACCGGCCACTGACAGGTCATTGGTGGCGGTCCATCCAGCATCCAAGGCATCGGTCCAACCGCTGGATTACGATGCCAGTGGTCGTAGCAATGTCATTGGAGGGACTGAACACTGCCTCTGAGAGGATCAAGGATCCCGTTGGATTAGGATTAGGATGTCCCTTTCGGGCAGCCTTTCCATGTCTGCCTTTCCGACATGGAAAGGCTGTCGGAAAGTGACTTTGGGAGCCCCTAGCAGGGCCCCCAAAGCCCCTCTAGGCCTCCACTGTGATGCCTGAGGGGCCTATGTGGTGTCCCCCAAACATGGTGCCTGGCACACTGAGCATAGATGATTAGAAACATATCCTTTACCATGGCAGATTGTGCTGCAGTCCTTTTCGGGCTGCAGCAAATGCTGAAATGGTAAGGGCTATGTTTCCGACTGCCTTGCTGGAGGTCACATCATAATATCAGGAGTAGAACCGCAGACCACTTGTCGGGCGGTTCCACACCAGAAACGATGTCAGTCAGACACTTGTTCGACTGGCATTGTGATAGGTCCTAAGTCAGAGTAAGGAATGAAAATCAACAGTAAAATAATAGATCCACTGTGACAAAATGATCTAATTGTTCACCATTCTGTGTTCTTGCTTACTGCACTAAGGTGCCATCCTCTCCATTAGCCTAATGTTCGCAGCTTTTCCTCCCAACGATGGTTCGTTCATTTTGCATTGCCTTTAAATGCCCTCATCTTCCGCACCTAATTGTACCTACCTTGAACTGAAAACAGCTGTGTCACTCAATATGCCGAGCACCATGAATATTATTTTCAGCTTAACACCAACTGGTATAATTCTGTGTGCCATGCCCAGAGTGCTTCTTGCTCAGAAACTGGAAGCTAAAGTCAGTGCTTATGGGAGATATAGTATTCTATTGTATTAACACAACCTTGATGGCATAGTTATCTCACTGCAGGTCCCTTCTGTATGGCCACATCAGATAATATTTATTCTGCATGTCATGCGCTTTATTTTCCTGCTCCTGGACCGGAAGCAGATGCACATGCTCATGGGAGGTGTATTATTCTATATGCTAGAGTAAAGATACATTTATCTAAGTACTGATCCCTTACATTCTGGGAAACATAGTTCCCTGTATGCTCACCCCAGATTCCATTATTCCCACTGGAGATAAGCCACTGTCACAGCTATTACTTTGCCAATGCTAGAAGGAAAAAAAGGGGGAAGAAAACACACTAGGGGCTACTATTAATAGACTAAGCTAGACAGATGGAATTATTGAGTTATTCATGCTTTTAGCTTACTAAAATGTCCAAAAGGTCATAATATCACCTATTTAAAGAACTCAATAAGAACCAACTGATACTGCATGTAATGATTTATGTTGTACACCACAATTGCAGGAAGTAAGAGGGAAAGGAAACAGGCGTATTCAAGAGCCCTACCAATGTGCTGGTCAAGGGAGAGTATAAAAGAAAAAACACTTTTTCTGATCACAGTTGTAGCCATGGTATCTCTTCATTGAGACCCATAACAAACGCTTTTATATGACACCCTCATCTCTGTTCATGGTGAACAGTTATTTTGCCACATCATTTCCAGTACTTCCAATGACAGTTCCTTCTCAGTGTGGTTGGATTTAAGGTAATGTTGTGGCAGTTTGGTAGTGCTCCTTCTGTACCATATTGTACAAAGGTGCTCGTTGATTCTTGTCTTTATCTTTCTAGTCATCATCCCTACATAGAAAAGACCACTAGGGCAAGTGATGAGATATAGCACATTCTCACTATTGCAGTTGGTAAGTGATTTCAATATCCATGGTTTCCCTGTCTTGATGTCCACTGCTTTAGTTTGTGTGATAAAAGCACAAGTAACACATTTCCGACATGGCTAGTGCCCAACAGGGGCTTGGTTACCCCAAAGTGTAGTTGCGTTAATGGTTTAGTTCTTGCCTTAGTATGTACAAACATATCACGTATGCTGGTATTACGTTTATGGGCGAAAATAGGAGGGGACCATTGTTTGTTGCCATTGTTGAGTATCCTCAAGTGTTTCTGGATAATGTTCGTGTGCGTTATCTGAAATAGGGAAGTAGGCAGTCACACATGCTATTCTATCTGTGCTTGATTTCTGGTGTAGTTCCAGTAATGAATCTCTGTTATTGGGTTGTCCAATTATGAAGCATGACACCTGGTAGGTGTGTGAGGACAGCCTGTCAACTTCCTTTGTGTGTGAAAGAGTGATTAGACAGACAGGAAAAAATAATAGATAAAGACTGTGAAACAACCTGGAGTGAGTGTTTCAGGGATGCTTTCACAGTTCACTTGGGTGGCCTTTTTGTTAAAGATACGTTTAGTAGCACCATGATAGAACTACTCCCTTACTGCAAAATGCTATTCAAAAACCTATGATCAGGTGATAGGGATGTATGACGTAACAACGCGTGTGTTTACAACGCGTGCAGTTACATCGCGTTTTTTACAACGAACACGATGTAACCACGCGATGCCATTACAACGCAAGTCTTTACATCGACTTGCGCTAGATGGCATGCTAACATTAGAAAAGCGCAATTTACTATTCCAACTCCAGTCCACTTAACAGTAGGGAAGGTGTTGGGATAGTAAACTACACTATTTGTAATGTTAGCACGCCATCTAGCGCAAGTCGATGTAAAGACTTGCGTTGTAATGGCATCGTGTTCGTTGTAAAATCCGCGATGTAACTGCACGCGTTGTCAAAGTTTCGTTGTAAAGGTTGTTTACCGGTGATAGGCCTGGCATCCTTGGTGTGATTTCCCCCTAACCTTTTGCCCTCAACCTTCCGGTTTTCTGTCTTAGTTCTTGCTGGCTTCAGGACTCTGTGCACTGTACCACTGCTAATCAGTGCTAAAGTGCTTGTGCTCACTCCTTAAAACATAGTAAAGCCTGCAGAAATGATGGCCGCGGGGAAGGAGCTCCAAGATCGAGCTCCTGGGCTTCGGGATCACTCCTAGTGTAAATCCCCGTTGCCCCCCCCCCCACGATGACCCTACGTTCACCGGGACTCACCAGAGATCAAAGCTGAAGGGAGTGTTCCTGAATCGTGCTCTGTGTCCCTGCAGGGAACACCGATCCACGCCTCGCTGCCTCCCAGGCTGGTTACTGTTGCCTCGGTGATGAGCGATTGGCGGATTCATCAATGAGTGGTTCTGAGCCCTCTCCCGTTCACAGGACCCATGGGAGCCCCAAGGAACAACTATACTCTGGCGGATGCGGCACCCAGTGGGTAATCAAGAGAACACCGGAGCGAGGAGCCCCCTCCAGTTCGTGGCTTCCGGCAGTCGGCATCTTTCGGACTTGGAAGCTGGTAACAGCGCCGGTGAGTACCCGTGAGGCTTGGGATGGATCCATAATCTTGAGATCAGCTGTCGCCGACATGCTAACCGCAGTGGCTTTAATTATTCTTGGGTGCCTGACTCCAAAGTGGCGACGCCTCGGGCCAAGTACACCTGACGTGCTATCTGCCGACCTGCAAGCGTCCGTGAGACCGGAGATGAGGGTCTGCCTCCGATGCGCGGACCGCAGTGGCGGTGAGGAGCACCTTACAAAATCCTACTTTCATCATTAATTCATCTTTTTTTTTTTTTTTTTTTTTTTTTTAAAACCTTTATTTGTGCATATGAAAAGAACAAATACGGGCCTACAACCGTCAGGCCGGCCACGGTACGGTTAAGCACAGATACAAACATTACATCCCCTGCGCATCCATGGTCAAGATTAGCAACGAGTCATGAGGTATACACTGGAGAGATCCTTGACACCAGGGGGAGGAGAAGTGAAGGTTAATTTTAAGGTTTTCAAAATAATTTTATCAGGGAAAAATCAGTAAAGAATAAGAACCAAGGAGATTCGAGTCCGCAAAATAGCTTCACCACACGGGAGAGCAGCAGCATCATTAAAACGGTCATGGAAGGAAAATCTCAGGCAGTGAGGCGATGCAGTTATATAACAGGATAGTCACATGAGTAAATATGCACCCCTCCAGAGCCGCCCCCACTCAATCCACCCCACACCCGGACCCCGAATCGAAACAAGTATAGCGCAGAAACATAAAAGAAAAAAGGCCCATAGAACTAAGTAGAAACAGTGAATTACCCCCCCACCCTACACCAATGCGGAGGCTACGGCCTACCCCCCCCCCCAGCATAGTGCCTGTCGCCCAATGAACCCGAAATATAGACAAGAGAGAAAGTAGGAATAGAGTAAAGAAAAATAGGAGAACAAAGAGGTAAGTGGGGAGGAGCCTACGTTACCCCAGAGCGCCCGAAACCATCGGCCAGCTATGGCCTCCACACACTGAGAACCCACTATGCCAAAAGCGGTCGTGTGAAGATAACGTGTCACAACAATTTAAATGAAGGCGAACAAAACCGCGACGAGTGCGCACAACATATGCAAACAGTTCCAATCCAGTCCAGCCCATCCGTAAGACCATGGCGATATAAATCAGTTCAGCCCTGGCCCGATCGCGGGCTTAAGATTACACCAGCCCCTACATGAAGGCCCCGCACCCCGTGCAGACAAAGACAATATGGCCGCTTGGGAGAAGATGGTGAAGTAGAGTCACAAAATGGCCGCCGACCATCTATAGAGGTCCCCTTGTGCACCACATAAAGTCCAGACCTGGCATGGAAAGTACAGGAGTTCCACAGAAAAGAAGCAGTAGGCCACCATGAACGGTTCCTCGAGGACGTCAGGTGTCGCTCTGCTGGATACTCTTGCGGGCACGGTGAGGCAGGCAACAACGAAGCAGGCAACAATGAACGGGGAGACAAAGTATCCGCAATTGAGCTGGAGAGCGATTGATCCTGGGTGCCGGTAAAGCCAGATGCAGGCACCAGTGTAGCACGATCATAAACAACCATTGCGTCCCCGCAAGAGGACAAAAGCACTGGCAGACCCACGCCTTGTTGATGACAAACGGGGTGCTCCCGACCCGCAGCCGACAGTATGGAGTCAAACCGCTCACTCAGCGCTTGCAAGCCAAGACACATTTGTAGACGAAAGTCCCGTAGGGCAGCCAGAACGGAGCCGCATGTCAGCGGAGGCTGCGCCCCCACATCGGTAGCAATCCGGGACGGCACAGCGGAGCTGGTGTCTGGTAGAGGGAGGGCGAAGCGGGCAGCGGGCGAGACCGGAGTAGCATCCCCCAGCCGCGAGCAGGCAATCAACGCCATGTTTTACCGCAGAACGGTACAGTGGCCGGGGGGGGGTCTTAGCAAGGAGGCAATTCCCCTCAGGTCTGCGCCGCAGCAGGGAAAAGCCAACAGTCGCTGCCCTTCCCTCGGGTTCTCTTTGCAGCCGACTAGGCAATAGAAGAAGGGGGTCTGCAGCCTCCCACAGCGCGGTCCACAGAACGGGGCAGGAGACCCGCCGCACCGGGGCTTACCCTATAGCTCCAGCCCATCCGGTGCGGGGTGCAGGAGGTGTCCGGGCGTCCCTCCCCTGGCTCATCCGGCGACAGTCCGTGGTGTGAGGTGGGACCGGGACCTCGGGGCTCAGGTGTACGCAAGCGGGTCCGGTAACTGCGGAGCTTCCAGGGGGCCGGCCAGGGCCACAATAGAGCAGGGGTCCAGTGCGGAGAACAAAAGCACCAAGAACTCCGGCGTCCGGGCGGGCTAAGACTCCGGGAAAGCGGCGGCGCGGTCAGCGCCTCGTCGCACACGTTGCACCTCGAAAATCGGCGAGGATAGGAATCAGGATGATAGTCCGAGGCCAAGGGCCGACGGAGCCGGGCGCTCAAGCGTCTGCTCCGGTCGCCATCTTGGCTCCTCCATTAATTCATCTTTAAGTCAACTTGGATGCCTGTCCCCAAAATGGTGACTCCTCAGGGCTAAGACGCGCTGACTCCTGACCGGTAAACAGCGGACGCTCTCCTGAGGTGGTGAGTGAGGGAGCGTTAACACAGCCTTATATAATCCTAATGCTGGTTTTTAGAACCCTGCTGGCGTCGAATTCAACCACCCATTTAACATGGCTATTAATTTCTAAATGGCACCCACCAAAGTATTTCCACCTGTAAGTGAAAGTGTCCCATTAGACAAGGGGGTCCAGCTGGGTCCCGATGTTCTTCTAGGATTATGGGCACAGCAGAGTTTTCAACCAAAAGATCTAGAGATAAGCCCAGCCACAGAGCCAAGGTGATCAACGGACTCGTTCGGCCTGACTACAAGATGGCAGCCAAGCTTCCCTCCCTTCCCTATCTTGCCACCCCTGCTATCTCCACTCGCCGTCTCTGGTCTCAAGACTTTTGGACCTACCCTGATCCTCTCTTTTATCCGGCGGAGTCCGAACCGTATGACCGATTCCCGGTGGAGCTGCTTCGCTCAGCTATAGGGGAGACTGGCTCTGGCACCACGCTATGGCCGTCACCTACCCAGCCGGACTTTGGACATATGTCTCTGGACTCAAGACTTTTGGCCCCACTCTGATCCCCTCTTCTATCCGGCGGAGTCCGAACTGTATGACCGATGCCCGGTGGAGCTGCTTCGCTCAGCTATAGGGGAGACTGGCTCTGGCACTACGCTATGGCCGTCACCTACCCAGACGGACTTTGGACATATGTCTCGTCTCTTTCTCCACTGCTTACTCATTCCTGTGGACTCCCAGCTCTCCCTGGCCTCTTTCTGGATCTTGATATTTTGTTCGATAAAAACTCCTGTTTTGAATATGTAATAATTCTGTAATTAATGTGAATATTTGTGTAACTTGCAATTCGCTGTTCTTTATGTAAAGTGCTCTGATACCTTCGGGTCCAGCCAGCGCTATTTAAAACTCAAAATAACTGTAAAGCGCTCTGATATCCTTCGGGATCTGGTTCGCGCTATATAAAACTTTATAAATAAATAAAAATAAAAAAATAGTAAGATTGGCTAATATCCAATTGGCATATTTAATTTACATATAAGTCCCTAGTGAGGCGGCACTACCTCTGCCCAGGACATGTAAATTAAATGCTACTAGTGGGCCTGAAGCACTGATTGTGCCACACGCTTAAGTAGCTGTTGGGACGGAAATGTCCTCTGCATGGTAAAGACATCTACCCCTGCCCAGAGTGGCCAACTGTATCATTGTCTGGATCCAATGCTAAATTGTTCTGTCATAGGCAAACACGGATCATGCATGTGCGCCATGGCAGGCTTGTCTTATGGATTGCGGTGTTGTTGGACCGGGAGGGGCACTCAAAGCGCTACCTTCATAGCAGCGAAAGGCTGCTGCCTCCATCAGGAGTTAAACAGCTCAAGTGCAGTGTTGACAGCATACCGTGTGAGGATTAGTAGTAGTGACCAGGCCCTTTTTACTCTGAGTCATTGGAGTGAGGCCTACAGGCTCACTCACCATTGTAAAGGTTCCACTGCTGCATATTTAACGCACCCTTGGCCTACATTAGCCTGATGTAGAAGTGCATGCGTAGTGAAAATGTGCTGACTGCATGTGAGCACTCAAGACATCTTCTACACAGAGGATGCAGTGTGGAACAATGTGCACATGGTAAATGTGTGTGCATTGGCAGAGGGTGTTTAAAGTGACACACTCTAGTGCACTACCGAGAAACAGCGTGCATGTGGAAGTGCTGGTGGTAGCATGGTACATGGGCTCAAAAATACTAGTGTCTGCTGGGAATGTATGCTGAGTGCAGAACTGCGTGCACTGGTATGTTGCAAGGAGGACCTTGGGTTCTATTTTGGGTAGCCCAGGCCTGCCTGGTGAAAAAATGAGGAATGGAGGAATCTCCAACTGAAAGAATTGCATATTGCTGCATTCTAGTTTTATGGGTGGGACAAGCACTAGGTGAGGGGGAGCCAGGCTGTATATGTGCATTTCAAAGGGCTCTTTGATTCAGTGACAGATCACAAGGAATAGGGCCTCAACACATCTCAGGAAGAGGGAGATGAGGTTGATAAGGGAATCATAATGTGTAGTGCTGAATGCCTTGGATTAACCTTTGATGCACACCTCACTGTGGCTGACATCCACTTGTGAAGTCACTCCTATGTATCTTGTTGTGGGTTAATCAGCTTTAGCATCCTACCTGCTGTGACAAACATATTTCAGAAGGAAGGGTGAAGGGGAGAGAGGTCCAAATCAAGGTATTAAGAGCCCCAACATAAAACTTCAAATGTCCAGACCCTAAATCAAATTTTGTGTTTGGAAAAGAACTATAAGTAGGAGAGTCTGAGACCCGCATTATGTCATCTGCCGAGCAACCAGTAGACTGCATGAGGAGTGAAAGATCTCAAGGCTTCTGCCTCTGACCAGGACTAGGGACCTAGCCTGCTAGTCTCCCTGTTGGGTGAGGGGACATCACACAGGGAAACCAAAATCACCTGCCCTGGAGTCTGGAGCACCAGTACCTGCCTGCTCACCAAAACCGGTGTGCCCATGAGGGAGAGGAGTGTGTTGGAGAAAGTGAGATACAGAGTTGTGCCACATCAATCGTACCATTGCCCGTGTGCACTATTGTGAAGATTTGCAACCCCATGTGCCAGGAATGGCAGCCGCGCATCAAGGACAGTGCCTCATCGATCGAGCCATTGACCATGTGCAGCGTTGCGGAAGCTGGCGATTCCGTATGCAGGAGGGGCCACCATGTGCTATGAAATTGTGTTGAATAGATCAGGCCCCAGCTGCCTGTGTAGCCAGAAGGGGCCACGGAGGATGCAACTTGAGGCCAGCATGACTGGACTGTGATTTTTGCTTAAGTGACCCCATATGCCAGGAGGGGCCACTTGAAGTGCTGAGGCCAATGGTTCAGGTCATTGCCCATGACCCAAATTGCTGCTACAACAAAGAGGCTTTGTATACGAGGAGGCCCAAGGACAGAGGAGATGTCTTTGGAGCCCCACCCGAGCAAGGAGTCTGCCCCCCATCCCCAAGCAATGAAGAACAAGACTTACTGCATGTGGCTGGAGCCGGAGCAGCTTTGATTGTCAGGTCACTGGTAAGCGCAGCTCAGGAGAGAGAGCCAGCCCCTGGCAAAAGCTGCGCATGTGAACGCCTGGAGCCTGACTTTGACGATCTGGGACTAGACCGCACTGCACTGTTGCCTGGGTTTGTACCGCCTGAGCGAGTAAGCTGGGAACTTGGACTAGCAAGACACAAGGAATATGCCGACTTTGGTTTTTGCAACCCTACTTGAATTCTAAGTGACTACACCGTATTGAGTTCAAAATGGGCAAACCCTGTGAACAGGGCCAGGGAGCTACATTTCCTAGATGTGGCCGCATGTGAGTGGGGAATAACAACACATTACTTACATAAGATCATAGTAGCTGGGTTGGCCTCAATGGGACTGTGTTATTGCTCATTGAATGTTGTTTACTTTTCAATCTTTAGAATTAGAATTAAAATACTCTTTTAATACAAAATAAGTATTTAACTGGACATTGATTTATTGAATTACTTGTGTGCATGTTGAGTTATTAGTGTTCACCGATCTGGTTCTACACTTCACTCAGAGGAAGACCTGATTGCTCGTTCGATGCTACCTGATAGTCAGGTGCAGAAGGAGGTGATTGACCCAGATCAGGAGGATCAGTAGGGTGGGGCCCCAGACAACAGAAGTAAAAGGCCTCAACCACCACAGTTGGACCCCAGTGACCCCTGTGTGCCCTGTGGCCCTCTGAACAGGGTTCTGACAACTGGTGACTAGCGGTGGGACGCCTAACTTTTTAGGAGACAAAAGATACAGAGGTAGTATTAGCCATTTTCAATTTCAACAGTGTCGCAATAAGTCCCGATTTTGTTCTGTGTATGTGCAAAGGTGACACACGTTGGCAATAGAGAACACAGGGTTGGGAATTGACCTCAGCATCCATAGATCAGATCCTGTATTTATGTAGGGACAGAGGGTGGATGATTCCCAGGAGTATGGGCAAAGAAGTCCTTGCTAATATCATTAGAGACCAGTTTGAAATACTGGGTGAAAGGGAGGAAACTGTGGCTGACTCTAGGGAAGGAACTTTGTGAGGAATCTAGGAAGAGAGTGCTGTGGATTCAGGATATAGGATCCCGTCAGCACAGAGATATCCCAGAACACATGCAGATTGTTTCCCTTAATGCATTTTTCAGAGTTTCACCAAGACACTCACCACCTGTAGTGTGTACACCACATCAGATTTCCAGGGTACCATTGTCAGCACTTCCAGGAATAAACCACTTGGGTGAGTTGAGCCTAGCAGGGACCCTGAGCTTGCAGTTAGCACTTCAGAAAGCTAAGGCTGAGGAAGATGAGAAAGTCAGAGAGTTCGAGAGAGAGAAGCTAAGACTAGCCCACAGAACAAGAGGAGGAAGGTGGGAGAGACTAGAGGATTGGGCCCAGAAGGATAAATTGCAGAAGGAGAAACAGAGAGAAGGTAAGCAGAAACAGAGAGAGTGGGAGGAAAAACAGAAGGAAAATGAAAGAGAGCTGGGAAGGAAATGAATAGCCCTTGAGAGAGAGAAGCTTAGGGTGGGAGCACTGAAAACTCCATCTGGCATTAGTTTCTCTACTTTCAGTTCAGGCCAGGTGCTGACCAAAATTAAATTCCAAAATATCTTGTGTATGTGTATGTGGAAGGTCAAGATATTTTGGAATGGCTTGTGATCTTTGAGGTTGCTTGTAAGGCGCAGGCCTTAAATGAGGAGTCTAAGGTAGCTGCCTTAATGGGGAATATTCCATTGGCAGGGACAGCCATCATTAGATGGATGCATGTGGCAGATCAGATGGTCTATGAGCGAATGAAGGAAGCTCTCATTAGGGGTTTTAGGCTGAAGCCAGCTCAATACCTGCAAAGATTCTGTGACTGTAAGACAGCAGGTGGTGTTCCATTTGAGACTTGAAATAATGGTATATTGCGTGAATGGAATGATGGATAAGAGGGATGGAGTCCAAGGATTTTCAGTCGCTTAACCAGTTGATGGTGACCAAGTGACTCAAGGAGAAGTTCTCTACCCCACTTAGACAATGCCTGTCTGATTTGACAAAGAGATATCCAACAAAATGTGCAGTGTTAGCTGATAAGTGGTTAGCTAACAGGGTTCACAAGAGGCTAGAGCGTCATAGTTCGAAGCCAAAGAGGGAGAAGAACTCTCCACAGACTGGTTCCAAACTGGAGGGTAAGGACTAGAGTAGTTCCCATAAGACCCAAGTAGGGCAAACATGGGAATTGTGTGTCTGTGAAGGAGCATCATGTGAAGGGAAGGCAAGGAAGCCCTTCTAAATCCAAGATGGTGACTTGTTTTAAGTGATTTTCAATATTCTGTCTGCCCATTCCTTGTTTCTCATTGTTCAATTTTGTATAAATCATATTTATCACCCTGTGCTGTCCGGGTAAGTGCAATGTCTCATGCTGCACCTCAATGTACAGATTAATTTACTGCATGCTGGCAGTGATACCACTACCTAGCTCCCAGACGCACTTTGCTACGAACTACAGATTCCTGCTACTATTTCAATTGCTTCTCAAAAGTAAAATTAAATCATCATCATTCAAAGGAACCCATTCAATTTCTTTTATTTATTTTTCTTGTAAGTTCTTTATAAGAATTTACTTCATTCATAATCATATTGATTGTTAACAATTGACAATGGCCGTTCATTTCCAAACAAACAGATGCTACCCAATGCATTTGACCCTTCCCCAGGGGTCTCTCTAATCAAACAATATTTTGCTATTTTGTGTGCCCCAAAAAGAATCACAACAACACAAAACATGTGGCGCCTACACAACCATTACTGTCTATAATCTTGTGACTCTCCATCGCGACATTGGATACGAATGTGCCAAACCTCACCCACTGTGCTCCAGTCTAACTGAAAGAATAACTACTGTCCGTTCAGAATGTTTGAATCAGGTGCCAAGTAATCAAGCAAGCAAAACAGACCAAAAGAAATGTTCATCATGTCGCCAACCAATGAATTAGTGTGACACTGAATTTGGAATAGTGCTGGAACCTGAACATTCCGTGCATACAAATATGCGTGTCTCTGGAGGTGATGCTCAAACATTGTTTCTTAGCGACAGTTACGTATAAAACCCAGTAATATTCAAATAAGTAGCGCTTGCTGATAAACGAGCTCGTCATGCACCGTCACCTGCATTCACTGCATTAATACGTGAGAATAACGTTGTTACTTTATGGGTGATATTAAGTGTTCCTATGTGTCTCTGGGTAAACTTACGTTAGCTGTACCAGTAAATGTGGCCAGCTCATAATAAGATCGAAAAGAGAACTAGTTTCTGCTGTATGCCATTCTGTGACCTGGAAGTGATGAAAATGACCCAAGATATATCTTCATGTAACCAATGCTATTGGTTCAGACTGGCTCAATGGAGGAATGACCTCTGTGTTTCTTAAAGGAGCCACACACTGAGGTGAAGGCCAATACTCACTAAATTAACTTCAAATTAAATTAAATTAATTTCAAGATTGAAATGCTTGGAGTAAGTGACTGCCAGAAGATGCCTCACTATCCAAAACATTCCTGACAATAAAAGAGAAATTTAAAGTGTATACCTTTTTGCTCAAAGGGAATGTATAGCTGATGCGCATCAGACATCTAATTTGGCTGTATACTGTTCACACCGTTCATCAAAAACAAATGAAAATAAATGCCTTCAAAATTATGAAGTTTACAAATAAATCCAAATTAAAATAAAAAATTCGAATTAGAATAAAAACTTCACAGTTGTTCAAAAATTCTTAAAAGAAGGCACGCATATTCCAGTTTATCATTCATCCCTTGGGGTTGCATGGTACTAAATCTTCAAATCTAAAAGAATTCAGATTCCTAAAGTCTTTTTTGATTATCCATTCCCCCGTTGGGGGTGACAACTTCCAATATCTGAAATCGAAGATTTTGTTTTATTGTGCCCGGCTTCCATTCAATGTGCTGCTACGCTCGAAGTTTTGGTTTTATTAAGCATATTGCTCTTATGCTCAGTGATCTGTGCTTTGATTTTTCTCTTGGTCTTGCCTACGTACATTCTTCTGCATGGGCCTTTTAATGCGTATATTACATTTTTGCTATTGCAATACGCTGAATATTTCAACCTATTCATGTGGCCTTTGGTAGGATGTGTCACTGTATCACCTGTTATGGCATTGCTTCAATGTGCACAATTAGAACATCTTTGTGTGCCTTTGAATTTACTCTTGTGATCCTGTTTCTTAGAGGATAAAATATTTTTGATGTTCCTAGATTTGCCATGTGTAAACAAAGGTTTGTCATTTAATAGGCCTTGAAGATCAGGTGTATTTTGAGAATTGAGAATTTCCCACCTTTTATTCATGATGTTTTTTATTGCATGTGACTTTGTGGAGTATTTCAACATGCATACCATCCTTAGAGACTCAACTTTACAGGGTTTTCAAACAGAATTTTTCTGTCCAAATTTTCTGCTCGATTGATGAATGGATCGAGTACTGATTGAGGGTGGCCTCAGTGCCTGAATCTTGATTTAAATAATTCATTTGTAATGGACAAATATTCAGGATCTGAAATGATCCTTTTTAACCTGATGAATTGAGAAAAGGTAAGCTGATTTTTCAAAGCTTGCTGATGGAAGCCATGGAAGTGCAAACCGGCATTCCTATCTGTAGGTTTAGTGTAAACACTGGTGCAAATGCCTGTAGTTGTAATTTTAACCAACACATCGAAAAAGGATATTTGCTTTTTGTGAATCTGATGTGTGAACTTGATATGGTTATTTTTTAGATTCAATATGTTGATGTTGTTCTCTAATGTTTGCAGATTACCTTTCCATATCAAAAAGATACCATCTATAAAGCTTTTGTATGTTATGAGGTGTTCCTGCCACTGGTCATTCTGTAATACAAAATCCGTTTCAAATTTATTCAATAAATATTGGTATATGATGATGCTCCTGAGAAGCCCATATGAGACCCATTTTTTGAAGGAGAAAAACATCCTTCCACTGAAAGTAGCTATGATAAAGGGCAAAATACAAAAGCTGTAAAAGAAAAACTTTATTGCCCCTATTTCAGCTTGTTGCAATAGAGCCCACTCCACTGCTTCCAATCCCTCACTATGGGATGGACATGGACAGTTCGTTGACATCTATCGTGCACAACTACCAATCTGATATGTCATCTTTTGATAAATGTATTAGTGTGTTCAGAAAAGCTGTAGTGTCTTTAATGTACGACTGCCATTGTTGTACAAAAGGTTGAAGAAAGTAATCTAAATAGCATCCAATGAGTTCATAGAAGGACCCGCATGCTGACACAATTGGTCTGAATCGTGGATCAAGAGTGTGTTTGTGAACTTATGGCAGCATGTTCATCTTAGGCCTCCAAGGGTGTTCAGTGGATAAAAAAGCCTTTGTGCGATCGCTAATCCAATTCATGTCAGCGGCCTTCGTCAGGATTTCTTTTTAAATGGTTTGAAATGATTCGGGGGGATCTCAATCAAGTGGCATATAAATATTGGTCTCATTCACGCATTGACTTTGGATTTCATAGTAAGAATCATCCATGGCTACTAAAGCTCCCCCTTTGTCAGCTGGTTCAAACATTAATTCTGCATTGTCTACCAGATCTCGAAGAGTGCTCCATTCTTTATTGATTAGATTTTTGGGAGTGTTAGCTTCAAATTTCACTGATTTCAAATTGTTTTTCACCAACCTTTCAAAAGAATACAAGATTTTGTGGAACATTGAAGCCATAAATAAGCTTGTTGGTTTAAATTCCTTGTATCCACAAGCATCTTGTGTCTGAATGGTAGATTCTATAGTGCTAAAAAAAATCTCAACCATATGTTTCTATGGAACATACGGTTGAGATATTTTTCCCAGTCAGACACAAAATGCTTCTGAAACACTAGCGCAATCCTTTCATTATATACTGACCTACTGAGTGTTTTCATTATAATTCTTGGGGTTCCTCCATTCAACAGCACAGTCCGCACTTCCCTATAAAGTCTGTGAAAGGTTGCGCCCGGTTTTTGAATAGGGGTATTTTGCATTACGTAAAGTAGTTTCAGCAAATCGACCATTTTGAAATTTGCCGTTCACTCAAACATTTTAAGTTGAAGTGATCTGCATCTACTTACATCTGTTTGAAAATTGGCCACTATCTGTTTTATGTTTCTTTCAGTGAGTAAGTCTGCCCTTGGTATTATGTTTATTCCGAGGTATTTGAACCCTGCCTCTGAGACTTTAATTTCCAGGAGAAGATCTCCTATGATGTTCCATTCATTGTTTTTCAAATGCAATGGGTTTATTCCAGTAAATGTTGTACAAAAGTGTGTCTACAATATTCCCCAAACACTACTTTGGCATGGTTACATGGGGTTGCTTAAACAGAGCAGGTATTATCAGCATGTAGTGTGTTTTTTTTCCTATGAGGAGATTTCTTGTGTGTGAAACCCCTTAATGTCCTCAGATGACTGAACCCAGCATGCCAATGGTTCAACACACAGTACAAAAGCAGCGGGGAGAACAAGCATCCTTGTGGTATGTCCTGTTTTTAAAGGAAAGTGTGAGATATCACCCTGTTCATCCTGACCACTGCTGTTGGGTCTTAATAAGGGAGGGCCACCCATCTGCAGAAGCAATGGCCAAATCCAATATTTATAGTGTCAAAAACAAGACGAACCACTGAATGGAATCAAACTCCCTTTTGAGTCTAGGTTAATTATGGCTATGGGTTCTGTCTTGGATTGCAATTTATCCAGCCAGTTACGTACTTTTTCAAGATCGATCCTGGTGGAATGCCTATACAGAAATTCTAAATGATCTTTGTGTACAAGCGAGCTTTTATTTCTCATAATTCTGGTTTCAAGATTACCACAATATTTTGTTTCTACATTCAATAATTAAAATTGGCGAACAGGAGTCACATTTATTTTTGGGTTTCCCTTCCTTATGGATGACATTAATGAACGCATGTCTAAGGTAAGGGGTCAGTTTCTCTCTGTCTTCCCTCAATGCTTGATGTAGGTTAGGTCCCAGTAGGACTGAAAATCTCCTGCATAATTCTACTGGAATTCAATTAGGACCAAGGGTTCTCCCACTTTTTGTGAGTTAAAGGGCTTTTGTGACATCCTCTAGCATGATATCAAATTCCATCTCAAAGTTGTTATCATCAGTGAGAAGTCACTGAGATAACGTAATGACTGCGCCAGTTGCCATGATATGTCATACTGCACTTAGGCATGTCTACACTTCTGAATTTGCATAAGAAATCTCAGTGCAACATGAGGGAAAGGGAGTCCGTTACCATGACAGCAATTTTCAGGGCAAGCAAAAAAGCATGAGGATATTTTATGGGCAATAGAAAGCACCGCAAGGCCTAATACCCTGAAGTCACTGAAATGCATTCATGGATTTTGTTCACACTCCCCTACCTGTATGGAGAAGAAGATCAAACAACATCAATCTATCTATGAATTTTTAAATAATTGCAAGTGAGTAAGGTAATCTAGACATTCACTTGCTGGACTTTTCTTTAAGATCTTTTTATTAAACAATAGCTGAGGACATTTTTGCACGCATTATACAAAAAAAAGAGACATATTTTGGTACATTGCTTCCTTACTTCACCGTTTGATTCACCTCTCATATAATCTAATTTTCAGAAAGTTACTGATATTTGAGGCTTACCCACGTTCACTTATCTTGCCCCCACCCCCAAACCCCCTCTCAGTGACCCCTGCATTTTCTCCAACGTCCCCAAATCTTATTCCATTTACGCGGGCATCCTCTGAGTTTACATACTACCTTCTAGGCCCCAGAGCACCAATCCAAGTCATTCTCCCATTCCAGTAGAGCAGGTGATTGGATCGCCCCCCCCCCAACATTTTGGCTATGTTTCTTTTTGCCACCATAGCTGTCACTTTAAACCATATTAGTGTGTAGTTGGGCTATTTCCCCTCACCAGTAACACATAGTAGCAGCCTTCTCGGCTCTGCTGGAATCTTTAACTGTGTGACTTCAGACATGACTCTCGTCACCTCCTTCCAAAAGTCATGAATAAATCTACAGTCCCATATAATGTGAAAGAAGGAGCTTATTTCACCACACCTCCTCCAGCAGTACCTGTACAGACCATGGCCCAGTCAGAGTAGTAGTGTTCTGGAGGTGTATGACCTGTGGAGGATACACAATTGAATGAGACAGAATCAGACCCTTATGGCTACCATTCGCAGGCTTTGTGATGCCTCTTCCCAACCGTCATCTTCTAGGAGTCCTAGTTCTGTTTGAGTTGCACATTATTTTCTTGTATGTTAATGAGGTTGCTTCTCTCTCTGTCCCCCCCGATCCCGGGGGTTTTCGCTGGTCCTTGGCTTTTGGTGACTTCTGTTTTACCACTTGCCATCCTTCTTGCCACTCCAAGGCCTCTTCTGGCATGGAGAAGTGCCATCATTTCCCTTCTGCCATCACTCGCAGCCGTGCCAGGCAGAGAATATTGTATTTAATGTCTTTAGTTCGCAGCTCTCTCTTCACTGCCTCAAAACTGCGGCACATTTTTTTAACCTGGAGGGTGAAATCAGGTAAGGATCGGATAGCTACGTTCTCGTATTTAAGGTCTCCATGAGTTGTTGCTGATTGTAGTATGGCGTCTCTGTCTCTATAGGTAAGTATCTTGGCAATTATTGTACGTGGTGGCGCTCCCGGTATCGGTTTTGGGATAGGGGCTCTGTGTGCGTGCTTGATGATGAAGACGTTTGACAGCCTTTTAGGGTGTAGGTGATTTAGGATAAGGTCTTCCAGGACGAGATCCATACTGGAACCCTCAATCCATTCTGGCACGAACCACCACCTCTGTTGATGTGGCGTGCTCGCCCTTCTTGGTCCTTGAGTTTTGCTGTTAACACATCTTGTTGTTGCTTAAGGTTATGCATTTGTTCCTCTAGATAGAGTGGCATTCTGCAGTTGTGTGATATTTTCTTCTGCATTTGTTACTTTTTCTGATATTTTCCAGAAGTCCGCCCTCAAGAGATTATCTTTCACCATGACAGTGTCTATTTTGGGCTTGAGTGATTCTTTTAGATCCACTATGGCCGCCATTATGGCAGTCAGTGAAGGTTCTAATATCCCTGTTTCTTCCATCTGTGCTCCTGGGTCTGCTGTGTGGGATTTGGTAACAGCATATTTGTCTATTTTATTTGTTTGTATTGCATATGGGGCTTTTGGTTTCACCATTTCCATTTTGATTGCAATTGATATTATGCTGGGGGCACTCCGACACTGTGTTGGAATCTGTTACCCCTCTTGGCTCTGGTCCCCAGCACAAGACCTTACTCCACCTTCCTGCAGGATCAGGTTCTGTTCCTTTACACTTCACCAGCTGACCGGGGAGCTGTACTGTCCTGGCGTCCGGTTGCACACTCGTTGGCTAGTCTCTGTCACCGCTAAAGGTTGTCTGCCCAGGGCCCAATTTGAGTGTTCATCAGAGTCTCAGTTTGCCGACCGTCCCACAGGTGTCCCCACTCCTCGGTGGCACACCGCCTCCGGGGTGCTCCAGTTATGACCTTGTACCTTGTTGGTGGGCTCAAGGTGCCTTGGTTACCAGTTCCCGTATCTCGTCCGACATCTCACTCCCAGCTTCAATCTCTTTAACCCTGGCTGCTGACGATTTGTCCGACTGCCCAGCCGTTCCTCCTCACCCTGGCTTTCCACTGCCCATGGGGTCAAGAGCCTGTCCGGTCCCTACCCGGGCTAGTCGACTTGCCCACTATGTTTTCCACCTTTTATTTACTACTTTGCACTCTTCCCCTCATGGCGTGCTTACCCAATATCAGGCCACTTACAGCACACTACGGAGTCTAGGCACTCCGCTGAGCTCGTGTCACTTTATTGCCCTCAAGCGTCTTAAGCCTCGATCTGCATGACACTCGGGTGGTTTATTATTTTCCTGCTGCAGTTTTGTTGCACGGGTGGCCTTCGTCCCCTCCCTGTCTCACAACCTCCTCAGCTCTCCTCGTCCCTAGCCCTGACCCTCGATTATGGGTCTCGGGCAGCGGCGCAGCTATGGGCCTTCCTCCCGTTGTTTGTGCTGTTATTTGGGGGAGAGAGGCTCTCCCAGGCTCCCGGAGCTCCTCTCCGGTCACCCGTCTTGTGTTTCCGGCACTGTCTGCCGATATTAAAGCACGAGCGCCAGAGCTGCTAGGCCTCACTTTCCTCTGGCCCTGCACTCCGTATGCTGCTTTCAGTCTTCGCAGTACTGGAGGCTCTTCCCGTTGTTCATCTGGTGTGCGGCAGTTGTTGCAGCACTGCTGACCCCGGTGTTAATCCGGATTAGTGGACGGATGTCGGGCATTCATGCTATTGAACCCGGAACTCCTCTAATGTGTGGCCATTGCCAGTGGCTCCAAGCCACGCCCTCTCACTTACTGTACTTTTAAACTACCCACGATGAAACTTTCCACTTTGCTAGCACTTCTGCGGTCTGTATCTGCCTACCATTCTCCAAGTCCACATACTACACACAATTTTTCATCAGTTCTCTTTTTTACGTAACGTCTTCCATTAACCACAGGGCAACCATGGAGAGGATTCATAGACAACTCACCTTCCAGACTTCACTGCAAGTCTCAAAACAACGTAATTCTTCAACACTCAAAAAACACACCTTAATCTTTAATGTGGATCACCAAGGCTTTGTGGGAAGGCTATGAATTTCTTAGCACCCAAGAGCCCATTCCGAATTAAAATGTTTAATAGAAAAAATCCATTCATCCAGGTTTCCGCATAGTATTTGAGCAGGCATTGAACCTTTCCCCACAAGTTAGTGTTGTTTATGGGTTTTAGGCTCTGCACACTGGGACACTGCTGTCTAGTGCCCAGTGTACGTGCTCTGACCCCTAAGACATATAAAAATTGGCTAGTCACTGATTGTTATATTTATCTCTCCTGTAAGGTCATAGTATAAGATGTAGAAACTACATCCATGGCATGGAAAGTTAAAGGTCACCTGTGGGGTGCAGCCCTTATTATCCTATCTAGTAATGTGACAAGAAAAACTGGCTTCCGCCCGACCATTGTAGCCCAGCTTGTCAAAATAATACTTTTAACAGGGGAAAAACATTCCTTTTAAAGAGTTATAGGTCACGCCTATGTACACCTTGTAGCCCACAAGGTAAGGTACATGGTATTTAAAAGTGGGACATGTAGATAGTTGGTGTTACCATGTCTGTGCAGCGACAAGTCCCCAAAAACTATTTCAGTCTGGAAATACCTGGCTATCCTACGAGAAAAGATTAAATATTAATTCTGTTATGTTTGGGACCAGCTAAAAAAATGATTTTTCCACTATTTTTAATATTTATTTAAAACAAAATCAAATCTTATTGAAAAGTTAGATTTTCAATATATTTTTAGGAAGAGTTATTTAGTTACTTTTCCTTTCAAAAGTAAATGTAAGGTGAGACATGAGGAAAACACACCTTTATTATTCTAAACCAGGCTGGCTCCAAACCCATTGGGAGGGAAACTAGTCTCAAAACCAGCTTTGAGTGATTATAAAGGTGGAGAGTTCTTATTTTCCTGAGCACACCTCTGAGAGGGTGCGCAGGCTCTGCACAAGGGTGAAAGGATTTCCCCATCTTCGCTGTATAACTTTTGGCGGTGCAGGGTGGGTGGCCCGCCACCACCGCGCCCCTTCACTGCAAAGAGTTACTGCCGCCCGCCAGATTACACGTTTTTTGTAGTCAGGCGGGTGGGCCATGTGGCGGTCCCACCTGCAGTGCCCTTTCACAGGCGCCGGTACCTTTAAAAAAAGCACTGCAATGGGAACGCCTCACAAGGTTACTGCACGGCATGGAATGTAATGTCCATGTCATGTAGGAACTGGTGTGCATGCACACAGGGGGGCACTTGTTGGTCCCCTGTGTGCATACACAGCTCACAGTGGCACATTCATTATATTGTCTGTTTTAAGCATTAATTTCGATGTATTGCATCTAGCTCGTACATTTCAAAACACTTCTGGATTGTTGATGTAGTTTTTTAATGTGTATGCGAAATTATTGTTGTGATATTTTTGTACATTGTTTTTTCCAATTGCGTTTCTGGAAAGATGAGGTTTTTTTCAGAAATCAGGCAACATTTTTGTAATGAATGTTTTCAAAAATAATGATTTAATAAATAGTGTGGTCCCGTTATGTAATGTATACTGTATGGACCCTTCCCCAGTGTGTAGGCCTGACAGGATCATACCTCATTGTAGTTTGATATTTATGGAGAAGTAACGCAGTGCAAGGTGACTTGCTGCATTGTACTGCATGACAGGGAAAGCGCAGGAATGTGCCATATGTAAGTCAATGCGGCACATTCCTGCCTTTTCCCCTGCGCTGGAGCCCTTTTGGCTGCCTAGCACCAACACAGGCCAGCTTGCACCATGATGCAAAGGTGCCTGCATTGGAAGGAGGATTTTTTGTGTGCTGGAAGGAGCACCTTCCTGCACAACAACAACCCCCTGAGGCCTTTTCCACTTTCTATGTGATATACAGAAAGAGGAAAAACAAGCAGAAATAAAGATATTTATCCTAGTTACGCCTCACTGGGGAGGGGTATATTTGGCGCATTTCGGGATCTTTCACTTCTGGCAAGTCTGGAAATATGTCCAAATCCATGGATGTTGTGTGGGAACACTCACACAACGCCCATGGAAATGCCTCTCTGGCTCAGAGTAATGCAGCGCAGCGATTTGTGCTGCGTTGCTTTACTTGATATTTATGAAGCCACTAAGGGGCCATGCAAGGTGGTCTTGCGTGGCTTCATAAATCTCATTTTGAAGTAGCGTCCCTACGAGCCAGTTTGCGTGGTGCAAGAGCGACGCAAAGTGGCTTGTAAATATGTCTCTTAAAGTGAAGTGAGGTTTGGGATATTGCATAGAGTCTTTTTGCCAGGATGTCTGTAATCGGGGCCATGCAAGGTGGTCTTGCGTGGCTTCATAAATCTCATTTTGAAGTTGAGTCCCTAGGAGACAGTTTGTGTGGTGCAAGAGCGACGCAAAGTGGCTTGTAAATATGTCTCTTGAAGTGAAGTGAGGTTTGGGATATTGAATAGAGTCTTTTTACCAGGATGTCTGTAATCGCACTCGAGCATTGCTTAGCCCAAAAAATATATTAATTGCATAATTTACTTATCCAAGAATGTCCACCAGAAATAAAAACATGTTTTTGTTGCTGATCGTGTACTGATCATCATGATACAGAAAGTGAAGTATTTGTGACAGTACTGTTACTTTGGTGACAGAGACTAAAAAGACGAGGATTGTCCTACGTCTCTAGCATAGAAAGTGAAAACATATTAGCCCTTCATCTGAAAAAGATGGTGCTAACAAACCAACGCGCTCGGTATGGAATTTTAAAAACAAATATAAATGACAAAATTAAGTTACTGAGAAATGTAGTAAGTACCAATTATACATTAGGATGTGTGTGCCATTTTCAGAGGTAAGATAATCTAGCCAATTACGTTTCCCACACGTTTTAGAAGATTTTATCAGCGATATTTTGCTTCATTTGAAGCCACATAGGTCCCATCTACGCGTCCCTTCTTGCTCTTTATGCCATCTTGCTACTGAAGCTTGCTACGCGCAATCCAATTTAGTAGAAGCGGAGGGTAGAGTTTCAGGCTCATGTCTAAACCTACCCCCTACTTTGCCCCTAACTACAGAGACGGTCTGGGAAGCATGTATTTCTGTGTCACCTGTCCTACTGTCTCCATCATCAGCACCGAGATCTTAAATGGATAAGTACGCAGCCAGGGTAGATCGCCACATAGGTGATAAAGGCAGCCCGGACTCCCCCGAGCAAGGATAAAATTGCTTTTTTAACCTCAAGCATAGCACAAATCCAGATTTGTTGAAAAAGGAAAGTTAAAACCCAGCTCATGCGCGTAAGTGAGCAAGGAGCAAACTCTGAAAGTCGAATGCGATATTTAAAAGTACTGCAAAGTGAGCATTAAAGTAATGAAACATTCAGTGTGTCAATGGAAGCGCCTAGATTCCCTCACGGGTGATTAGCGCGCTATAAAATTCCACATAATATAGTATAACATGGAACAAGCAGCCAGCGTGTGACACCTGAAATCGATTTAGTCATTACAGAGTTTAACTCATTTGATATTTACTTTGACAATTTGAGGAGAAAAAGTTACATGGGGTTCTAAACCACCCAGGCCAAAGTCAACATTTTTTGTACCACCATATTTTTTTTAACAGTCAAGGGAGAAATTAATTATTGTGCATTATAAGTACGTTTGCAGAATACTATGCTTTATCAAATAAAGACAGGCACTGCAGAAAATATGGAAAATAATACATATTTTGCCATTCCTAAATTCAATAGCTAAACAATAATGCAATTATACATTGTAAAGGTACCCACTCTATCGACCTTGCAAGGATGGATGACTGAGGGGAAACCTGTAGATTTCCGCTTTTCTCAATGGTAGGCATTTAAATCATTAAACAGTCAAAGAAGTGAAGCAGCAAAAAGTCCAGGAAGCTGTGACTATCCAATCCCATAGAAGTGTGAGTGCAGCACACCACCAGTACCCTCTGAAAGAAATAAAATACAATTGAACCAATAAATATTATAAAACGCAATAAAACTGGAAGCCAGTACGCAGACGGTGTGCTGCTGGGGGTGCCAAACCTGCTGAGCACTGCGATGCTATGTAAATGATCTGTAGCTAATTCCAGAGAAATGTTCCTGCTACTTCTAGACATTTTCCTCCATGTCTGGTTTGCTGACACTCAGCATTTCTGACGCAAAAGGTGGGG
The DNA here is from genome assembly GCF_964204655.1 of Triturus cristatus. Classification (NCBI taxonomy): domain Eukaryota; kingdom Metazoa; phylum Chordata; class Amphibia; order Caudata; family Salamandridae; genus Triturus; species Triturus cristatus. Next base: position 631,569,587 of record NC_140589.1, on the reverse strand, counting down.
TGGGGGATTGCCCTCCACAGTGGAGTTCACATACATTTAATAATGTTATTGCCTCTGCAAGTCCAGGAGACATTTTAAGGATTGTGCTCTGATTTATGTCTGCTTGCAAATTTCGATAGGCTGGCATCTCCAAGTGGGATGCATTTTGGTGTTTCTGGAGGATGCAGGGTATGCTGTCATCCCTGGGATCGTATCCCGTGTTCTGGGTTTAATAAGGGAAGAACTTTGTGAACTATTTTCACAGGAAAAGGGCACCTTGTTTCACCTTCTCTTCATAATCCCAGTTTAATTTCCAGTTTAAGTAAAAGGACACATTTTTCATGCTAATGTTGTAATTAGAATGTAATCCCAAAAGTTCTTACCAATACCAGAAGTTAATCTGCCATTCACAAACCCTTACCACTAGTCTCTTCAACTTATTTGACATTCAGCCAACGGGAGACCATTTAGTCACTTGTGTAGTCTACCTGTATTGTTGAAATTGAAAGTCTATTAATCTCTAACCCAAGCCCATGTCAAATGTGAGAAGAATGAAAAATTTCCTAGATAACGTAACGGAAAGTTTCAATTCTATTATGGACTCGGAGGCGAGGATTATGCTTTTCTTTCTTCACTTTTATTGACAGCAGCCATTCAGAAGCAATCAACCAAACTATCATTCCCATGAACCATAGGGAATGAGACAAAGTTTTAACAATAGAGTCCAGGTACAGAGTGTCCATGTGAACCACCAATCACGGGCCTCAGTCAGTATATAGTCCTCTGTCCACCTCAGTTCCCCCTCTATCGTCGCTCGTAGCCAGCCAGCTTGTACAGTTCAGGAATCCTGCTTGCTGGAGTTTCCTGAAAGGAGTAAAGGATATAATAAAGGCTATAGCCATGACTAAGAATTATCCCTGTAGGGGAAGAACCAAGGAAAAAACATATATGGCAAACAACACCACAATTAAAGCAACAGAAGCGATATAAGCTAAATTGATTACTTACCCTGGTACGAGGATGGGAAGTTACATGAAGTTGTACCCTGGGTGGGATAATCCTCGCCTCCGAGTCCTTAATAGAATTGAAACTTTCCGTTACGTTAGCTAGGAAATTTTTCATTCTATGTCAGGACCGGAGGTGAGGTATATGCTTGTTTAAAGCTTACTCACCACCAAATGAGCAATATCAAGCACCGGTTTAAAGTAAAACCGCTTGAAAGTAGAGTCTGAAGACCAATCTGCTGCATTCAGAATGTCTTCCAGACGAGCTCCCAGGGTTAAGGCTTTAGAGGCCATTGCACCTCTAGTAGAATGAGCCCCAAAGGCCCGGAGGTCTATACCAGCCTCCTGCATCACCCAACGAACCCAGCGGGCAATCGTTGGTGAAGAAACAGCCTTATGAGGCTTTTTAAGAGCGATGAGTAGCTGACGCTCACCCGGAGGACGAAACTCCTCCGACATTTCCTCGTAGGCCTTGAGACAGGCCACCACACACAACTTTGGCGACTCCGGGAACGCCGGATAGGAAATAGTCTTCGTATTTGTTTTAGTCCGTCTCCTGATAGTAAATGTAACCCCAGAAGGGGAGAAAATTTGTCCCGAGATATCCAGGGCTCGGACATCTGACACACGCCTACAGGAAACAAGACAGAGCAGTATGGCTAACTTTGCTGAAAGCTCTTTACGCAATAGGAATCTGTTTGGTTGCCAGGACAGGAACAGGTTCAAGACCTGATTAACGTCCCAAAGCACTGAATACCTCGGTTCTGGGGGCAAGGAAAGGCGAATGCCACGCAGAAATCGGCAGACAAGAGGGTGTTCTCCCAGAGGGGAGCCGTCCACCAAGACATGACCTGCTGAGATAGCGGAACGGAAGGTGTTAATCGTGCGGTATGCTAAACCGTCCTCCGCAAGGCTCGCCAGGAAGTTCAAGACGGCAGTTCCATCTGCTGCCATGGGATCAGAACCCCGTCGCAGACACCAACGGGACCACCTTCCCCAGGTAGATTGGTAACGCTTAACGGTGCTGTCGGCCCAGGCTTTGGAGATGAATTTCTCAGTCGCTCCCGAAAGGCCCGGGACCGCCCATCGTCCCCGGTAATCCGCCATGCCATCAGAGCCAGGGTGCCCTGCACGATGAGCGGATGAGGAGCCCCGTCCAGATTGAGCAGAAGGGCTGGAAAGCGAGGGAGTGGGATTGGAGAATCCCAGGAAAGTTCCAGAAGAACTGTAAACCAAACTTGAGACCTCCAAATCGGGGTTACCACCACTACATTTGCCCCTTGACGCCGAACCTGGGCTGAGACCCTCATCATCGCAAACGGGGGAAAGGCGTAACCCGCCTCGTCCTGCCAGTCCTGTAGGAACGCATCCGCCTTCTCTGCGAGAGGGTCCGGTCTCCAGCTGAAGAAACGGGGAAGGTGGTGGTCTAGCCGGGACCCAAAGAGGTCGACCAAAAACGGGCCCCAGATGCTCTAAAGGTCCGCAAACACTGGTGGGTGCAGCTGCCACAGACTCACGTCGTGGAGGTGCCGCGACTGGAAATCCGCCACCTGATTGTCCTGCCCGGGAAGATACTCCGCCGTGACAGAGATTTGACGATCCAGGCAATATCACCAAAAATTCGCCGCTAGGTCCGAGAGGGCTTTTGACCTTGTGCCGCCGAAGTGATTGATGTATCGGACCGCCGAAATGTTGTCCATCTTGAGAAGGACACAAGACCGGATCGAGTCCTTGGTCCAGCACTGGATCGCGAATGAACCAGCTAAGAGTTCGAGACAATTGATATGAAGTAGCTGTTCTTGTGGCGACCACATTCCGCCCGTGGTGAACTCGCTACACCTCGCGCCCCAAACGGATCTGCTGGCGTCGGATTCGATAACGATGCCTAGTTTGGACCAGAAGATCGCTCTCCCGTTCCAAGCTTCCATGTTGGAGAGCCACCACGGGAGCTCCTCTGTGGCCTCCGCCAACAAAGGCACTTTCTGTGAATAGGAGAGGCCCCGCCGAAGGTGCATCGCCTTGAGGCATTGGAGGGCTCGGTAATGTAAAGGGCCGGGAAAGATGGCTTGGATAGAGGCTGAGAGAAGGCCCACGTTGCGAGCTATCTGCCTGAGGGTTATCCGGGACTGTGCCAGCATTCGTTGGATTTCGTGACAAATTTTTGTCATTTTGCATGATGGAAGACTGAGGGACTCTCAAGAAACCGAGAAAAACGACCTTCTGGGCAGGCACCAGAGTGGATTTGGACTCGTTGACTGCAAATTCGAGGCTCTGCAGAAGGTTCACCGTCATCTGGAGCTGGGAAGCGAGAGTCTTGGGACACTGCACCATCAGCAAGATATCGTCGAGGTACACGATGAGCCGGACTCCCTACGCCCTGAGACGGTCTACGACCGGCCAGAGGATCTTGGTGAAACACCAAGGAGCCGAGGAGAGGCCGAACGGAAGAGTGGTGAACTCAAAAGTCATGCCCTACCAGAAAAATTGAAGAAACCTCCGGTGAGGGGGGAAGATCGGGATAGGGATCGTGAGGTAGGCGTCCTTGAGGTCGAGGCACGCTAACCAGTCGTGAGGGCAAAGAATGTCTCGAAGTAGGTGAATTCCCTCCATCTTGAAGTGGCGGTACACAAGCCATTCGTTGAACTCCCAAAGGTTGATCACCGGCCGTTGACCGCCATCTACCTTGTCCACTAAAAAGAGGTTGCTGATGAAACCTCTTGGATGCAGGGAAGATTCCTCGATCGGTCCTTTTTTTTTTTAAGAGGGACCGCACCTCCTGGTCTACCAATGCGGCATCCACTTGTGAAAAACAAAGAGGGCGTGGCCGGACGGGTTGGCAGGGGTCCCCCTGGAACTCTATGTGAAACCCCTGAACCGTCTGTAACACCCAGGCGTCCCCCGTGAGTGAAGTCCAAGCCTGGAAAAAATGCGCCAGACGGCCCCCACTCTTAGAAGGGTCTACCTTAATAAGAAGGGACCGACGCCGTTCGGTAGAAAGGGCACAGTTTGCATTTCCTAGAAAAACCACCGCCCATTGTGCCCAGGAGGAAAGATGTTCTGGGGAGAAAAGGGACCCGGAGGACTTGGCTTCCTCCACCATATCTAGTATCTTGGTTAGGGGCCCCAAGGTATCCAAGAGCTTGTCTTGGCAATCCCGCCATGATCTGTCAATCCCCTTCTTGGGGTCTTTGACAAATTTCTGGAGAAACGTGGCCATGCGCGGATCTATATCCGGGGTGGCCACCACCTTAACCACTAAGGAGGGGCGGGGGCACTCCACCCAAAGGCAATTACGCGTGCCCAGTTCCAGGGGTTGGCGAATGCGACTCGCTACATATTGGGCCACCTTGTCTGAGGGGGCCCAGTCCGATGACCTAGTGTGGAGAATGTCATATGGGTTGAGCATATCTGCACAGAGGTCTTGATCTTTGGGAACCTGAGTGTCACTGGGAACCTGAGATGGGCGTGTGGGGAGCCAAGGGAGAGGGACTGGCCTCATCGTCTGGCACACCCTGGTCGTCATCTGCCCCATCCTGGTCATCAGTCCCTGGGAGAACGGGTGTCGTCTGCTTGGTACTGGCCAGGAACGCCTGTTTAAGGCGTGCAAACGCATCCGCGTCAACCCCTGTGTATCGGGGGCATTTAGAAGGTGGGGGCTGGGCATCAGCTAGAGTGTCCCTGGGTGGGATAGAGGACTGCGCAGCCTTCGCGGCTTTAGCCAGACGATCAGAAGCCTGTTCTATCTTGCGGGACAAGCGGTCTTCCAAAGGCGCCATAGCTTGCGCAACCGCCGTATGTATGGAATTGTCCACCCGCATCATAGCATGTATCATCCCACGGCAGGGCAGACAGGGGGTCCTCCTCCCACTGATCGTCCTGATAGGTCTCCTCGTAGGCATCCATAGCACAAGCAAGAGGAGCGAACCAACACATGTAAGTGGAAATAGGGGCAACAGTAGTGTCGCAGTAAGGGGGGCTGGGTGTCAGCCTACAATGATGGTGAGCAGTGCTCAAATTAGACGGGCAGTGAAGCTCTGGCCCAAGAGCCCTTGTGCAGTAGATATAATAGGGCAAGAAAACCTGCCTAAAATAAGGGCCCAACAACACTGACTACAAAGGAGTGTCAATAACAAAGGTCTAATACTGACCCCCAGTGCGAGGAAACACAGCTGCCTAATGGCAGAATACCGACCCGCTCTGATCCGGGTGTACAGGGGGGCGTAAAGCACAGCACTCCTCCTGCGTAATGACAGGGCAAACACAGACCCAAACGGGTGTAAGGCAGGACAAGGCTCTTCCGCGGCGCTGCTGCTCAGCTGAGAAATGTGCGAAATGCGCGGAATGTCAAGAGCGCGGGCCGCGGGACAGATGCCCTCTAGCGGTCGGAGGAGCGGACCGCGAGACTGGCACCAAAGTATCGGCCGTTAGGGAGTTGCGGCGCTCCCACGGCCGGGATCGGGTCTACCCGAGTAGCGGGCGACTCAATGCAGACTCTTAGGAAAACAAATCCACAACACTGCAAGAAGCCATGAATATGGCACAATGGGAAAAATACCCCCCGCTAAGCGCGACTCGGTACAAACCAAGAAAAGCATGACCCACAAAGGTCCAATACATTAATACATCCTGAATACATTTGAACCAGGCACAATACGTGAATCTCTCATGAGGCAGTAATAACAAAACCTGAATAACAATAGGAAATACCAGTTATAAAATGCGAGAACATTCTAGAACCATAGAGGAAAATAAGGAAGCACTTATCTGGCTGCAAGCAGCGAAGAAAGAGGGGGAACTGAGGTGGACAGAGGACTATATACTGACTAGGCCCGTGATTGGTGGTTCACATGGACACTCTGTACCTGGACTCTATTGTTAAAACTTTTTCTCATTCCCTATGGTTCATGGGAATGATAGTTTTATTGATTGCTTCAAAATGGCTGCTGTGAATAAAAGTGAAGAAAGAAAAGCATAATCCTCGCCTCCGGTCCTGACATAGAATCCAAGGCTGGTCAAGGTATGATCACAAAGGTTGTTCAAAATTGTTGACAGAGAGAAGTGGGTGGAACTGTAAATGAAAAGAAGTGTGGCCTGGATGAGAATGTATCTGAAGAAATCATTTTAAGCCTGTTCTGCAGTAGAGGCTGAAATCAGCCTAATACTATGTGGTTATAATGACCTCCACAAATGTACCAAACATGAGGAAATTATTAACAGTGTCAAATGCCTATTGTATATGAAGCAGAATCAGGTTGTTGAAACTGCAAGAATCAGTAGCCAAGATGAGGCCATTAAGGATAGCACCTGAAGTGACCTGGGCCACGATTTGTGACATTTTGTAAATTAAATCAGATTTTACAGAATGACCTTTTTCAGTTAGCAGACTCCCCATTCAGAGTGGGCCACAATCCAATCTGCCTCTTGAATATTATTGAGATAGTTGTCAATTTATTTGCTACTTATTCCAATTAGATGCCATCACAGCCATGGAGCCATGGGATTAACGGACCGCCATGTCTGTGCTCATATTTAAATAAACGTTTTTTTTTTAAAGAGAAAACCCAAGAAGCAGGAAGGGTGGTTTGTGTTGTTTATCCCGTAGCTGTAATTCAGCACTGCTGGGGTGGGCCTATGTCCCCAAGCATACCTTGAGGCGGAAGGAGGGGCTGGCTTCATGCCAAACAGTGCCTGTGACCTCCCACAGTGCTGGACAAGAACCAGGTCGGGTAGTTTGTGTTGTTTTGCCCGTAGCTGTAATCCAGCCCTGCTGGGGAAGGACTTCACCCCCCCAGCATACCTTGGGTGGAAGGAGGGGCTGGCTACGCTCAGTCAAAGACCAAGGCAAGTTGGACCCCTCTTAACTGGTCATAGACTGTCAGAGACTGGACTGGACCCAATCTCTTGGCTCATTGCTTTTGTTATGCATGCAGACTGAAAATGTACTGTGAGTTTGTTTGTTTTAAACTGATGGAGTTCCTCATGTGTGCTGACTTGCCTCCTGGTGAATATGGGCAAGAGGAAGGTTGTACCTGGGATTTCTGTAGCTCAACAAAAGCCATTGTCACGCCCGCATACTACAATTGATAGTTTTTTGATGTGGGCGGTGGACTTGGTTTAAAATGAAATGACCTTAACTGAACGCTGGCTTTCATTAACAGCTAATGATTCAGACTTGCAATTATTGCTGATAGCAGGTATCGCCTTTGTACGTAGTGATGTTCCTTCTGCCCTTTTGTTCCTATCAGTCAGGCTGTCGAGTGTATCCATTAGGGGTAGTCCTGGCATTTGTCCTAATGACCTGGGGGTTGTTTGTGCAGGATTGCTGATAGAAGATGAGGGGCCTGATGTAGGGACTAGGAACCAGCCTAACCTGCCTAACCCTAGCTCTTTAGATACGACTCCAGCACTAGACTCAGACCCAGACCCAGGTCCAATGGTAAAACGTAGGAAAAAGGCTGTAAAATCCAAGACCTTAGGATGTATCGAAAATTGTATGTACATGGGTCTGTTGATCAAATGAATGTGCCCGCTCCTACTGTCAATCCCTGGGATAGCATGAGTGCACATTTAGGTGACTTACCAGATACAAAACTTCCCCCACTTTATGATTGATTGAACACAATCAAGGCCAAATTGACAAATATATGGGAGGGGCTCCCTCAGAACGCACGGTCAACTTTGCCTACAGAAACTGTAGAAACGAACCCTCTGTATGGCTCGGCAACTAAGTCTGTGCAACAGTTAGCTTGCAATAGTGGGGGTAGTGGTACTGGTGCCAGTACTGAAATTCGGGCAAAGGGCACAGGAGCTGTTCTGTCCTCATTACAGCAGAGAGTAGTGGCTGAGACATTTCAGCAGCACTTTTAGACAATCCAGTGGGCAATGGTAGTTGAAGGTCAGGAGCATTCCCAGTGATAGACCTACCCCCGCCTCATGTCCATATGTTATAGCGTTAGCAAATGTACCAAGTTTTCCTCCTGATCATTCTGAATCCGCTAGAGCCCCTATGATTAAAGCAAGACATTGGTTGAACTCTAATGTGTATGGTCAGTGGGATTTTTGTAATAAGATCCTCTTGGCACATGGGAGGAATAGGAAGCTTGGGAAAGCATTTTAAAGGTGACATAACAGTTGTTAACACACAAAACCCCCTTGTGGCAGGTGACATTTTTAAAAAGCATGTTCAAGAGGTACCACTGACTATACTTATACAAATGTTTGTCATTCATAAAGGGTAAAGGGATCCAGCATGGATCACTCCACTCTGAGAATTGGTTACTACTTCCTTTGAGGAGTCTGTAACATATAAATGGTTTGCAACAAAAATTGTACTCCCAAACCATCAATGCTTAGTATTAAAATTGGAATTTGGAAAGGATGTCCTAAACACACCCATTCCAAACTGCAATTGCAATGCATATCTAAAACCGTTTGGAAATTTGGTAACCACCAAATATAAATTTACTTAGTACATTTGTAAAAGTCATTTAGCAGTCTCAAATCCTGTGATTTAGCAAATAACAGGCTTTGCGACCACTATTTGCCCGATTGCGATGCCAGTCGGATGAGCGTCTGACCGGCACCATTGCAGTAAAGGGCCCGGCCGACAGGTAGTCTCGACCACCAAATTAGGATCCGACTGCCATGGAGACGGTCAGAAACATGCCTCTTTGCATTGATGCTTGTACTGCGGCCCGGAAAAGCCCTACTGCAAAAAGGGATGTTTGTAAACATCCCTGCACCCTGCAGCAGGCACCATGTGGTGCCTGCCACACAATGCAGGGACGTTGAGGGGGGCACCCCAGGTGCCCCCCCCAGATCCATAGTGGAGGGCCCCAGGGGACAGGGGTCCTTCTAGGGGCTTCAAAAAAGCCTATCCACCAGCCTTTTCATGTCAGAAGAACCAACTTGAAACGGCTGGTGAAAAGGTGGATCGTAACCACCACGGCGGTGCCCCAGAAGGCACTGCCTCCATTGTGGGAAACGCGATCGGAACAATCGCCTGACGGGAAGCCCGTCGGAAGCTGTTGATCGGTTCCTCGAGCAATGTGGTCTGACAGACCGCATCGTAATGCAGCAGTCTAACCACGGACATAGATGAAGGTGGGACCAACACCATATTTGCCTTTCGATGGACGTCTACCAAAATCCTAAATGCACTCCCTTACTTAACTCCAGAGACCAGGCACCCCATAGTGTGTGGATTATCTCCCTCCATGTCTGGTTGTGTGAGCTCCAGTCCTTGGCATAGACAGTGACAGAGCTGGAGGAGGCTCCAGTGGTACATCTGCCAGCCAGGTTAAACAGAATATGGGCCTCAGAACACCAGTGGTGCAGAGAAGGGATCCACTATTTTTTGGTGGATACTCTATTACTCCACACTTTAAATCAGACTGTTAATTTTATGGACAATTTTTGAATTTAGTTAGATTTCACTGTAGCTCATATCGGCCTGATGAATTCGCACTGAAAAAACAGAAAGGAGTCTGTGATTATAAGCATCTTATCTGTGAGAATAAAACAGCATACTTTACCAACAAGATCATGAATGTCACTAATATTTAGGAGGAGGAGTTCAAGACGGATAAAGAACTATCTTCTACTGAGAGGATTTCATCAGGAATCTTTCTCTTTCGAAACTTGTGTGACATCATGACTCTCTTGGACAAAATTGCCACACCCAATGCTGTAATAATCAATGCATACCCACTAATCAACTTAGATAATCTTTAGAAATGAATCTCCAAAATAAATTTGGGCTCCCTGCTGGGCCCCTGCGCTTCCATGATTTTTAAACAATGGTGGCTGATGATTCACAACCAGCTCTTGTACTTGTTTAATGCTTTCTTAATCCGGGGAATGGTATCTTAATAATTCATGAATGAAATAGTAATACCACTATTTAAAAAGGAATGGGACCTTATCTATATGTTTTAAAGACCTTCAGACCCATCTTGTTGCTACCATTCTGCACAAAAGTTTTGGAAACCTATGTTGCCAATATAATTTCCAGCGGTACACCTTTTTTGGACCCACTGCAGGTGAACTTCCGCTGTGGTCATAATAGTGAATTGGTCTTGTTGACAGCTGTGGATGATTTTAAGATGGAAGTTAATAATACTTAAGCCCTCAGTTTTCTAGCCTTATCTGAGTCTTTCAATATGGTTGATCACAGCCACTTAGTCAGTGGTTGTGTAGCCACTGAATTAAGGTGCTGTGCATCAATTTGGTCGACTTATTTTCTATCCAATTGCACCCAAGCAGTACAATTGACTCTTTTTTAGTTACCTAAAAAGTCAGCAAGATTCCGAGGAGTTCCGCAAGCAGCGGAGTTTGATACTTCACATTGGTTGCCCTGATTTTTAGCACCAGGATCTTGTCCTGTGCTGTAAAATCAGAGCTAATGGCACCACGTGGTGCACCAGAGGGCACAACCACTTTCTGCCACTCCAGTAGATTTTCTACTCGAGTAGAAGTTTCTCAACCCTAGTGGCAGCTTTCTCAACACAAGGGGTAGTGACCTGCCGCAGCTGCCCAATGTTGAGAAATCTCACTGGGAGGTGTTCTAGCACTCAATTGTCTTACTCAGGCTCGCCAACTTAACGTTGGGTTGGCTGGGTTTTTCAGAACTCCACTCTCCAAGAGGGGCATGGAGTGGGCAAAACTCTGCGAACTCCACTGAAGGAGTAGAGCTTACAGCCCACCCCTACTCTTTTTGTGCAGAAAGACATCAGGTACAATGTAGGGTCCCTCAGGGATTCTCTTTATCGCCACACTTGTTTAAGATATATATTCTATCACTCATTAAGAAATTGACTGTCAAGGTTTTCAAGCTGTATTCTTACTGTGATGATTCACAGATGGTACTTTGATTGGATAATATAGGTACATATGTACATGTCTATAAAATGATGATATTTTGGTGTAATAAGTTTGCTTTTACTTTTTTATTCATACACCTGAAACAGAGTTTTGAAACATGGTATTGCTAGTTTTAACAATTTAGGAGATGACGTTGTGCTTTGTGCTCTGATGTTTTTGATGTGAATTGATATGAAAGGATTTGTGAACAGTTATGAAATTCATTATTTTATAGGAAGAAAGGTCCTAAAATAATAAAATTATAAAATACAAAAAAAATTTAAACTAAAAAAGGTATTAATGATAAATCTTGACTTTTTAACCCACTAGAGTTCCTTCTGTAGACTGCCATATCGAACACCGTTTCCTCTAAGCATTTGCTAATCATTCCTCAGAAGCTAGAACATTAGATTTGTCCATCTACGTTAATGAGAATCCCTTCTGCACTATGGATCCAACACAAGAAAGAGGTCGAACCTATGAGTGCATGACATGTCAGACACAAACTTATTTTCTGAGTGTTTGGCGCATAGAGAATAAGGGAGGACCATGATCTATTACCATATGTATAATTAGAGAGAAGCCCTTTAAGTGATCCTGTCGGGAAGCCCATCTGCTTTGTTACCCCATCTCCATCAGGCTTCATGGCTGTACTCTAAGCCAACCATTACTTTCTCTCTTACTTTGAGATGAAATATAATAGTAATTAATGCATGGCAGTACTCTAATTTAGTAAGGCAGTTGGAGGCTCATATGGCAGAAGTTTAGGAAAAGTCAAAGAGATTAATCCAAAAAAAGTCAATGTTTCATCAAAACCTGTCTTACTATGGAAGAGTAATTTAACAATACTGCTCATCTTTTAGTCAGTGTAATAAACTACTCTTAAATAGGTCGTAGCCAATAATGCAGTAGAGTAAGAGCCTTCCATACCCCTTACCATGCTTGACTCTGTACATCTGCTGTCCCCCTCCCCAGGCCAAGACCAGCAAAGCTGCTGTCTGCCAATGGTTCACAGGTAGGGGATCGGGAGCATGACCCCAGACTGGACTGTGCTCCCTTATCCCTTGAGGTCCAGAGCCGGACTGACCTCTCTGAGCCAAAAAAAAGTAAATGGTGTCTCTATGCCCAATCACCCTGTTTGGCTATTGCATGGAGCGGTAACTATGGAGGGAACAAGCAAGAGTTATTCCCTAGGAGACTAATTAGTGCAGAGACAGCTTAGCCTTGTGGCCAATCAATGCACTGGCTCTCAGATGACAAGCATGGCATGGCTGACCCCCCACGATCTTTGGAAAAGGCAGCATAAAGATGAGACTCATCCCCTGGGAAGCAATAAGCACTGTGATCCCTATTCCTGAGGACTTCCAGAGCAGGGAGATGGGGAGCCTACACATACTTTCACGAAACAGTTGCCTGCCCTAGAGGCTGGGTTTCAGAGTGGGGTGACTAACCCATCCCTTGCTGTTGGCCCCCTTCAGTGTCAAGGTACCTGGCTTGGCCGCAAAAATATTCTACTTATTGTCCATCATTATGGAATCCTTGGGAGTTGCTGGGCACTTACACAGAGCATGATCTTGCTAGTCTCTCACCTGGTCTACATGAAATACTTAATGAAAGAGGATGCAATAGACTGATGAGTCTAATGTGTGACCCTTCCCTGGCCTGGAGACAAATATTGCATAGAGAACTAAATGGAGTGAGGGGAGGAAAAAGATCCCACTTTGTCTATCTGATTGAACCCCCAGGACATTTCTGGAGCCACAGACTACCTGCTTTTTGGGGAGTCGCCAGTGCCTGGGTCCCCACCATGCCTCCACAGGAATATAGCACATCACAAAGCGATGCATTACATTGTGTGCTTTTACAATACGGTCGTTACAATGACTGCGTTGTTAGTATGCGATGCATTTAAATCGCAAGTCATAACAACGACTTGCAGTAGGGGGCGCGCTGGACTTAGGAATAGTATTATTTACTATTCCTAATCCAGTTTGCGCAATAGTAGGGAAGGTGTTGGAATTAATTACCTCAGCGCCCCCTACAGGATGTCATTGTAATGACTTGCGATGTAAATGCATCGCGTACTAGCAACGCAGTCGTTGTAATGACCGTGTTGTAATAGTACTACGATGTAATGACAACGTTGTAAACGCTGTTTCCCCTCAACAGCACCAACAAAACAGTGGACATCCAAAAATGGGGAATATACCCCGTCTATTGTAATTCATTACACATTAGCAGTTTCCCTTAATACCATTAAGCAAAGATGGGTACGCACATGAGCAAAATAGACACCACCCTAAAAGATATTCTTCCCAAATCAGCAGCAGAGACAAGACTCTCCCAATAGATAAGACCCAGACAATGACAAAAACCACAATTGCTTCCCACTAAAGGTGCCTCATGACCACTCCAAAGCTCATTCACTTGCTCCTACATGTACAAATTAAAGGATGACTTTACAATGCTGCATGAGTATGTATCCAGAACATGAAGGATCTGAGACATGAGATGTTTGATCTGGGGCAGAGGGTGTCCACTTTGGAGGCTCAAGGAAAAAAAGAGAGGATGAACTGGAAGCCTGCAGGCAAGAAATACTGGAGCTAAAAGATCAAAATACAGGTTCCCAATGTCATCTTGAAGACCTTGGAAACAGATCGAGGAGATCAAATGTTAGCGTCAGAGGTGTGCATAAAGTGATATACATAAGGGCTACTGTTCGACATAGCCCTTCTTAGGTGAATTTTCCTAAGACTTTTTGCTTTTTATACTCCTGGTTTTAGCTGACTCTCTTTTCATGACCTTAAAACTCTCGGCACTGCTGGGAAAAGAGTGCTAGTCCTTCCTAATATGCCAGGAAGGGGTTCTTACTTGATTGGTTTAGGTGTCATACCTCTCAGTGCCCTGTAAAAAGGTACACCACATACCCAGGGAAGGTACTGGCCTGGCTAGTAGTGGAACATAGCACTGATTGTGCCACCCACTGACATAGCCTGTAAAACAGGTATCATGATCAGGTTGGCCTTTCTCACTCATTAGCCAACATGAGGGGGCCTTTCACTACAACAAGAGCTGCCTTTGTGTAAATACTAAGGGAAGAACCTCGGGATAGGTGAGTGGCTGGGTGGGGTCACCTGCAGGTTCACTGCCCTAGTAGGAAAGAACCCTCATGTGGGTTTTCCCTGCCTAGGGCTCGGCTCACCCCAATGGATACCTCTCGAGTTATGCTGATTCTCTTGTTGTGGCCATAGGGCCTGGGGCACTTTCCCACTGTAAATGCAGTGTGAAGGTGTGCGCACCCATCCTACCCATGTGAGAAAGCGGTGCTTACCTGATGTTTGTGAAACAGGTCACCAGCCTGCCACTGCAGGCCGTTGTGCACGCTGGTACCAATGATGTGCTTGCAAGTGTCCAGCCTGCCATTGCAGGCTGGGCTGGGCACTTGCACCAATGATGTGCTTAAGCATGTGTCCAGCCTGCCATTGCAGCCTGGTCTGCGCACTTGCACCAATGATGTGCTTAAACATGTATCCTTTCACTACCACAAGAGCACCACAAGGGTACGTCTTAAGAGGTGAAGCGAGTGGTTTGTGAAAGGCCAGGCAGGTACAGATGTGTGTTCCCTGCCCAGGTATTGAGGAATATCTATGTGTGTTTTCACTACCTATGAGGTTTGTTCTACCCCTCGTCTAACATGGGGAAATGGTTGGAATTACTTCAAGCTGCAATAGTGGATTGCAGGGGAGCAGCTACATCATGTTTGATGTTTCCTATCACTGGATTCACAATAACAAACCCTTTCCTGGAGTAAAGGTGGGTTTGTCATTACTAGCTTAGAAGCGCCTCTCTTAGAAAGCGGACATTTCCCTGCTCTAAAACTCTTTATGTGCCTTTTAGCTTGATTCCAGTTCATACTGGAGGCTTTGGAAGCACATCTGGGTATTTTCCAGCAACAGCTATTATCACTTGGCATGCAACTGGACCTGGCTGGATAGATTGGAAGAAGAGGTTTTGACACTTGGCCTCTGGAGCCAAATCATGGCCACATTAAAGATTAAGATCTACATTCCACAACCTCATGACAGACAGGACTGAAATTTAGGGGAGACATCTGTGGTTCAAAGAGAGATCCTTTGACCCTCCCCCAACGTCAAAGGCAGATGACAGTATAACTACTGGTGCCATACTTCAGCCGGGCAGAGATACACTTCTGGGGATGTGGAACTGGAGAACCTGGAACCGCATGGTGCACACGCCAAAGGAATCTGTTGTGCACAAGGAGGATTGATGCCATTGAAAGGGTCTGCGTACCCTTCCTGAATAGTGGCTGGCCTGGGCTGACTACCTGGTGCTGTGTAGCACACGGAAGTGTGCTGTTCAAGGGCTTGTTGACTTGCCCTCAATTCTTTTGGTGGTCTCCGGAACATCACATATCTCCTACGAGGGAACCACACTGTCTAATTGTGACACCTGGAGAGCGTTGCCCTCTTAAGTGCCCACATCGTATGCTGAATCCCAAGTGGTAGTGGGGAATGAGCGTGGAGCTGAGAATTGTGCTTAGGGACCAGATTGCCTTGGGCAGAGTCCCAGAAATCTTGCCTGCATCCAAGGTGTGTGGCCTCTGCTCCATCAATCGTGCCGCAACTCTCTTCTGCAACATGCCGACTGCATGCTTATTGCATGCAGTGTCTGATCCACTGGTTGTGACCCCCTGAGGTGGGGGCTTAACCATAGTAATGCCTAATTCTACCTTGTGAGGCATTGCTGAACTTGTGACTGTGTGTGACCAGAAATTTTCGGTGCGACCCATATCAGCACACACCGGATGTTGTGCATCATTTCCAGGGAGGCACGGAATTTGCAACTCTTCATTGTACATGACTGGAATTGTCAGGTGCGACCCATATCAATACGTACCAGACATTGTGCTTAATTTTCCGGGAGGTACGGAATTTGCAACTCTTCGTTGTGTGTGACCGGAACGGTCTGGTGCGACCCGTATCAATGCACACCAGACGCTGTGCCTGGATGGCCTGGGTGCAACTCTGATCGATGTGTACCTGCTGGGGTGCCTCCTTTTTCTGAGAGGCTCCCCTTCTTCATTCTCTATTCATTGTTTGTTCCCTTTTTGGCCCTCAGTGCCGCAGACCAACTGCCCTTTCCTCACCCGGTCCTCCTGCAGATATTGTGTTGCCAGGTAGTATTGCCTAGCTCAGGCTTGGGCTAGTGAGAGTGACTGACTGGGTTGAAGGAACAATTCTGAGAGTGATCGGAAGTGGGTCATGACACTGCGTGAACCCCATGCTTCGCAGAACCAGGCTGGTGCTGGTAGGCCCTTGTGGAACCCTTTTGAGTGACCGACTATTGTCCTCAGCCGGCTGCTTCTCCACATACTCTTGGTGAACTGCTTGAGTAGCTGTCAAGCCCTTTTTGATGACTGCTTCCTAATTAGTCATGCTACCTACCCCCACCTGCTTCCCTGGGACCCTAACTGAGTGTGACTTCAGCCACTTGTGGCCTAGTATACTGGCTGGTTATCTTTTTATCTCTGAGCATAGGACAGTCGTGATGAGCTGGGGGGTGGAGGGAGGCTTGTCCTACGGCGTCTGCAGTGTGCTATTAATTGACCTGCTGCATATCAGTGCCCTAGGGTACTGAGTGCATATGTGTGCAAGCACTTTCTGTGCACCGCATTTCGGTGCCGAGTGAGTGTGTGTATGGGAGTGACAGTCTGCGGACTGCCTGTGATTCATGACACTAGCTGGCAGTGTTGCTTTCCTTGTTGATTTCTTGCCAGATGAACACTACGGTTGACATTTGTTTTACCTGCATGGCCTCGGCCCGTGGGGCTGCTAAAAAGAGGTATACCTTTTTGTATGTACATATTTTTGATATTGTTGTGACCCGGGGTGACCCCACTAACTGTGTAGTATTGAAGTATAAGAATTGCTGGGGTGGGCCATAGGTTGACGACATGTTGCACCGCATAAGGGTGCTGGGGGGATAGAATAGAATCTTTCCCAAGTGTGCATATTAGTGCTGTCATTTCAACATGGTTGGGCCTAGTACTGCTAGTAATATATCTAAGTGTGATTTATTCCTCAAAATACATGATGTTCATGTTGTGTTGATTATTGTGTGTGTTGAATACAAACATTATTTACACGCATTCTATGTAAAGTCTCTTTCGTGATGCTCAGTGTATTTATTGTGCAAGAGTGCTGTGCCAATGCTTTACACATTGCCTCTGTGATAAGACTGACTGCTCAGTGCCAAGCTACACAAGGGTGAGCGCAGATTATACAGTGTGTGTAATCACCAGCCTCTAACGGGAGTGGTAGTTTCTGCCTGGCTGGAGCATTGCTTCAGCCAACCAGAAAGTGCCAGTTCCAACAGCTAAATAGAAAGCAAGTCTGTTGAGGCACATTCTGCCTCTGGAATTAGACACTGACATTCAACTCAACAAAACTCATTGCACAAGATTGAGATCTCAACAAAATCCCCAGGGTATCCTGACCTGTGTTCACCATTTTAAACAGAAGGAGTATATTATGAAGGTGGTCCAGACAATGGGCTCCATTACTTTTAAAAGGACGAATTTCAGGATCTATCTCTCTC
The DNA here is from genome assembly GCF_964204655.1 of Triturus cristatus. Taxonomy (NCBI): domain Eukaryota; kingdom Metazoa; phylum Chordata; class Amphibia; order Caudata; family Salamandridae; genus Triturus; species Triturus cristatus. The sequence goes on along the minus strand of NC_140589.1, from coordinate 631,552,125 downwards.
CTCGCAACTTAATTGTTGATGTCTTTGGCAAGCAAAAACCTTCTTGAGAGACTAAGGAATAAAACATATATGGCAACACCCAGTTTGTATTGTCTTTAACTGGAACAAGGTAACATACTGGGTACACACTCCTCCTGCGGCACATCGGACTCTCGACATAATCACACAAAGGGAAGTTTCCCTCAAAAGCACAGCATTGCACCAGGCGATGCTTGAAAAAAATAACTCTCATAGAGCCTTATGGTTATAAATTGGGTTGTTGGTTGACTATGGTGTAAGCCTTGGGCAAGCAGCAACCAGAATCTTATTCAGGGTAATGTAAAAGCAAACCCCAAATTAACCTGTGCTCACCCTCTGGTAGCTTCACATGGAGCAGTCAGACTTAACTTAGAGGCAGTGTGTAAAGTATTTGTGCAACACTTCAAACAGTAAAACTGTGAAAACACCTCACAAAAAGATTCCACTACAGATTAGAAAGATAGATCGGAATTTAATACATAAAACAAGACCAATATGATAAATGTCCAATTAACAGAACCAGAAATATTGAATTTCAAAGTCTTTAAGTAAAACTACACCAAAAAGTATAAAACACCAACTGTGTATATCAAAGTCTCAGGCCGACAACAATGGAGCGTGGGCCTGCCATAGGTTCCCAGTTAGGCCAGCTGGAAAGTGTACCTTAAATCCTGGTTGTAGAGCGTTCTGTGAATCCGTGTCGATGACGCATCATGCAGCCGAGGCAATGCGTTAGTTGTGCGATGCGGTGAGGCTGCGTTCGAGTTCCTGTTGCATTGATGTTGAGGATCCTGCCAACGGGGCTTGCATTGTACAGTCCGGTGTGGGGATGCGATGCGTAGTCGGGTGTGGGGATGCATTGGTTCTGATGAGCAATGAAGCTACAAAGCAGCCTTTTGGCGTCATTGTCGAGGCTGCTGTTGACAAGAGATGTAAGGAGCTGCACCGGGACAAACGTTGCACAGTAGTGGTTCCATTGGGAATGCATCAGCCCAAAGATGTGGGTTGGGGCGGCACTGTGAGTTTTTCGGGATAGGTCTAATCCGTGAAGTAGCAACTATGCATTGGTTCTACTCAGGATGTGCCGCTCATCCGAGGACATGACTTGGTTCTGCTCAGTAATGCGTCGTTCAGCTGAGAAGATGCAGCAGCTCTGCTGATAAGAACCGTAGGCCCACTCAATGGGTCCAGGACTGTGGTGGCACCACATGGCAGGGTAGACTCACAGATGGAAGAGTCCAGGAGCAGGTGGGTGGAAGCCTTCTATGTCAATGAGGGTTCAGATCAGGAGGCCAGCTAACTAGCACTTTTAAGTCACTCTGGGTTTTGGGTTCAAGAGATGCAGGGCCAGTCCTTCTTACTCAGGCAAGAGGGCAGCAGCCCAGCACAGTGGCAGTCCTTCATAAGCACAGTAGACCTTCTTTCTGGCACCCACAGTTTCAGATGTATACTGAAGTGGTGGTGTCTGAGGTCCAGTACTTATATCCAGCTGTGCCTTTGAATTGAGGGAGGCTTCAAAGATATGCCTTTGAAGTGCAGAGATGTCCTACCTTCCTGCCCTGGCTCCAGACTCACTACAGGGGGTTTGCAGTCCTTTGTGTGTGGGCAGGAAAAGCCTATTCAAGTTTGAGTGAGGCTGTGGCCAGAGTCTCCTGCCATTCCTGCCAGAGATGGCCTGTGAGAAACATCTAAGCTCCCATTGTGTGTGACTGCCTAGAAGGAACACACAAAGCCCAACTGCAATGATCATACGATGCTCCTTTCCACCAGGAAAAAATGCAACTCTTCCATGCCCTACTTTCATAATCCACCTTCTTCATCCCCATCTTACCCACAAATCCCAACATTCACTTTCCACGTACTCGGAGCAGGCTGCACTTTGCAAAGGAAGTAGTCATAAATATAGAAGAGAAACTGGTTCAGACATCTGATGTCTAAGACTACACAACAACTCTTCTAACATGGCCAATGTGAAGGAAGCTTTAAAAGTGTGGCCAGGTAGTCACTGTTAGAAAGAATGACCTTGAGCGTTGAGTTGAAGAAAAGACAAGATGTATCATTTTCTTAATCCAATGTCATGCAACACGTCAAAGGCACTTGCCTTAGTTTGTGCTAAACTGTCAAAATTCCATGGAACATTCCAATACATATGTGGGCAGGGGAAAACCAGAAGGAGGTACAGCAAGAAAGGGGGACACCGGAGTATCAAGGAAAGCAATATAAATACACAGAATTACCTTGATAAATGTAAAGATACAGACTGTTACAATAATGCCATCCGATTAAAACAGTTATCTTTGAGTAATTCGAATCCAGATTCTTAAATACAGCATATTAGTGTTTTATAAAATATCACATGGCTTATTTTCAATTGTATTTAACTAGTTTTATTGAATTCGCATTTGAAAGATTAAATGAAGTATATTTCAAGTATGCAAATACATTTTAAAGAGTATGAACTAAGTCATTTATGAATTTGTACATGAAATGTAGGTGGTATATTTTGCTTCTGAATTGCTTACACATTACTGACTCTTCCAATATCTGTATAAGGTAAGCAAGCCATTCCATGATTTCAGTGTGCTGGAAAAAATGTCAGTTACAAAAATGGTCAGCTGGAGTGGGTAGCAAATAGTGAGGCACACAGGAAAAGGAAAGAGGGAGCAGTCATGAAAAGCAACACGGGGGTTGGAAGGTGCAAGCAGAAATGTGCGCACTGCTGAAGTAATATTGTGTAGAGAACAGGCAGGGCACGGAGGGTGTGGGTGAAGCAATACCCAATAGCAACAAACATCAAGAAGCTGAGAGACAGATTGTTGTAAAATGTCTCCATATGCAATTCAGTTATAGCACTGAAGGGAGGCGAAACGATTGATGCAAACAGCCAATAGCTTTAGGTGAGAGAGTAACACTCCACTGGTCTGAGCTAAGATGTAATTGACCAAGTCGCAAAACAATAGCTGGAAGAAGGTAGCCTAAAAAAGTCAAAAGGGGGGAAGGAGGTGGACAAAAGGCCGTCGTACGCAGGGCCAACGTGGGTGTGTGACTGATATGTGCATGCCCCTGTGTGTGGTTGTGTACTGTGGATGTGCATCTGCATGTGTTCCTATGGCAGTGTGGGTCTCCTTTGTGGGGTGTAGGTGGTCCCTGAAGGGTAATAGACACCAATGTATGTGATCTAGTTCGCCTTCCATGGGTTGGAACCCCACCCACACCTATTGGGCCACCTCCTTTTGGCGTGCTGACACATGGCATTGGGGTGGGTGTAGTGTTGTGAGCCAGCTGTGCTTGTGGGTGCTTCCTTCTGTGTGGTCTGTTGCAGGCTCTGTGTTCTCCTCTAAGTAGCTTGGCTGCCCGGGTCCTGGCGGTGGGTTGCATGGGATGTCCATGGGCTGTTGTAGGGAGTCAGTGTCGACGGTGTGGTGGTCCTCTCCGGCATCTCAGATGTGTTGTCTTCTGTACTCTGCTGGAGGTATTGTGTGCCCCTCTGCAATGTGAAGGGTAGATGCATGTTGACATGTATGTTGGTGCATTGTTCTGGGTTATATGCAGACTGTATGACAATGTACATTGTGACTGTTTGGGAGGTGCTGACTACTGCTGCGGGACAGTGCACATTTGGACTACATGACGGATGTGAGGTCGTACACGTACATTTCCATTTCACGTTTTCCTGCTCTGTCAGATGTAGCAGGCATGTTTCTGTGCATGTGCGGAGCCAGTTGTGTCCTCTGTTCTGCCGTGTCAGCTTTGCGCATTGTACCACATTGTTGTCAATGTGGGTGTGCTCTTCTTGCTATGTGTGTGTGCTGCAGTGTACCAAGGGGATGAGGGACATGATCCAGGGTAATTGTGGGTGTGCAGTGTGCTACACCTCATTGTGCATGTGTGCCATGGTGCCCATCTCCCCCCGTTCCCCCAGTCGTTATTCACCCTGTTGATATTGTATCAGGTCCTCTGGAGCTGTGTCCATACTCCCTATTCCTTGCACCCCACACTGATGACTGTGGCCTCAGTTTCCTCCAGCTCCTTCTGTGGCGCAGGACTGCCTCCTCCTGTCGCCATTGCAGCCTTCCTGTTGGTAGCGGGTTTGTGCCTGGTTTAGGTTGTCACATCATGTCAGTGCCTCTTGGCCTCCGCGATTGGCCTCCTCGGCACTCGAAATGCATTCCAGGTGGTCTACTTGTGGATCAGTTGCTGGTGGTGTTCTGTCACCTCCGTGACGCTGATCAGGTTTTGCTGCGGACTGCACCCCGTCTTCCTCTTCCTCTTCTCCTTGGCCGTCCCCGTCCCTGTTGTTCCTTGCTGGTGGTCTGTGCGGGTTGTGGGGTTCGCGTTGTCCTCTGCGCTGGGTCAGGGTGCATCCATGCTGCTACGTGCTTTGGCTTGTTTCTGGTATGTTGTTTCTGTGGTTTATATGGTACATTTTACCGCCAGACGCGTGGGATTTGCGAGCCTGTGACTTTTTGATTTTTTTGCGTTCACGTTTCGCATTTTTGCGGCGTGGCGTTTATTTTTGCGCAGCCATTTGACACGTTATCTGGTGACTATCGAATGCTTCCGCCGCATTGTGAATACTTGGTTGGCACAGTGTAAGATTCCCGCGATAGGCTGCAATGATGAGAGTTGCGTTAAGCTAGTCTTGCGGTAGTTATCACACGTTCTTGTGAATATACCCCTCTAGGTCTAGCTTTACTGTCAACACCGACAACTAAAGATACAGTCTATGACCCTGAAATACCAGAGAATTATCTTCACTTCCTGCAAACAGCTAAAGACACTTCATGATACTCAAGTTTTAGTTGTGAAACAACATCCACATCCTATGTCTTGGGAGAACTGGTGATCACCGTTCTTAATGAAACAATCCTTTCAAGCAACAAGTCCGTTGACAGGACAGAGAAAGCATGAGAGGAGGATGGGTGACAATATTCAAAAAGAAGATGCAAAAAGCAACTGCGGAAGCATGTAGGTAGCAAAAGTATTTATTGAAGCAACAGAGGGGAGTCTGAAAATTCAAGTATAAATCAACATTCCAATCAATTGATTTGGAGATAAATAAATCACACATCATCAAACTGAGAACACTTGCAATCAAGGGACAGTACCCCAAAGTTCTGCGCACTTCATCCATAAAATGGTATACGCAATCATATGAAAGCCTCCAGCACATCATTCATCCTCTCAACAAAGTGCACTGCATATTATTTACTGTCCCAACAATGCAACTCTAAAAGGGAGATAATGTAAAATGTGTGATGTTAAAATCCAATTGCAGCAGATGATCCCCTCCAGGGGCAAAATCTCATGAGATAGAACTTTCATTCAAGGAGAACACTCTTAGACCACTCTGATTTCTCAGTAATATCTACACCTCTGTTGTCTAGTATTTAGAGCCTGCGATAAATGACAATAAGCCTAATTGAAGCCAAAAGAGAATACATGGGCTGGCATATATCCTCAGATGCAGCTGCTATGCATTTTAAACAAGCATTGGCATAGCCAATAGGTCTCGCTTTTGGGACCTTATAAGTATTTAGTTATGCAGCACAATATCCTTGGTGCAACATCAACTGTTGCATGGCGAAACACTTATACGGTCCCAAAGGCGAGACCTATTGGCTATGCCAATGCTTGTTCTCTCTGTTCTTACGAATGTATACCGTTCTCTGAAGCTGAGTTTAGGACATTAAATACAAGGTTATAAAAGTGAAGTCAAGCAAATTTCTCATTCAGTGGCTAGTGTGTAAACATCAAGGTGTTAGACAGGGTGCAGATGCCAAACTACGCCAGACATAAATAACTGCTGCTAAAAAGCACTGCCGAGGAGGCCTTCCTGCTTTCTCACCCCAGTTCTCCCCGTGTCTCATGGCCCCAGGTTTAAGATGTGATGGCAACAAAAATATCCACAGAGTTAGCTTTAGTGAAGAAAGACTGTGTTGTCACTGCTTATATTTGTAGATTTTAAGATCCCACTGAATCTTGGACTTGGGAGCACTGTAACTTCTCCAAGTTGGCGTGGATACACAAAACGCGTGCGCAGAACACACATTTTTTACATGGAAGTAATAAACCCTGAAGGGATGTGCACTGCACCACTCAGACGACGCTGAAGAGGCCGGTGACTCCAATCTTCAACTTGGCAAAAAGGTCACTGACACCCTTGTGTATGTAGCCTGAGTTACTTCATTGGTCTATTAGGATGCACTGAAAAGAGCACATTTTTGGTTTACAGAAAACGAATTATAAATTACTTTGACATTATTCACCGAACAAACCTTACCTGAATGGCAGCTACTACTACAAACAAGCATCGCGGCACCCACGCTTTACTTTTAATGTTAAATGTAAAGCACGGGTGCCACGATTATATCAAAAGCAAAGAAATAGATGTTTTTTTCTATTTCTTTACATTTGGTATAATCGCGGCACCCGTGCTTTACTTATAACATTAAAGGTAAAGAGCGGGTGCCGCGATTATACCAAACGTAAAGAAATAGAAAAAAACATCTATTTCTTTACTTTTGGTATATTCACGGCATCCGCGCTTTACTTATAACATTAAAAGTAAAGCGCAGGTGCCGCGATTATACCAAAAGTAACGAAAACACGCTACAAGACATGCCATTTTTAGGTGAGTTTTCAAAGTGCTGCTGAAGGCTGGCGGTTCACGCGTGCATGCTCGCGTGAACGCAAGCTTGTCGTCACCCAGCAGCACTTTGAAAACTCACCTACTAAAGTCTCTCCGAGGAGCGCATGCGTGCTGACTCAGCGTGACCTAAAAAACTATATAACTGGGTCTACCCAGGAATTACAGGAGACAGAATTGACATTATTAAATCATTCCTTGCAAGGCAGTATGGAAAATTACAGATGCCCTCAAACCCTATGTGCCATGCTGTACCAACTTTTCTTGCACAGGACAACATTATCACATATACAGAGCGATTTAATGCTTCAGTTGCTAGCCTACTCAAAGTGTATCATATTTGCCTTTTAAAGCAGTGCCTAAATTGTAAAAAAAAATAAGTACTAGTGCCCTCGTCAGGAGGCCACTGCAGCTTTCACCACCACTTGCCTCTCCCGGCACTGCCAATGACAGTACCAACACTACTGCTAACCACCACACTCCTACAAGTGTGACAATTCAGGCCATTTCAGGGGCCCAACAATATAGGAATGGCTTGGGTGGCAGGTATAAGTCATATCTAATGCATATTGAATATATGACTGTTGTTGCGCTCATTTTTAAATTAGACAGACAGTACCATCATGTGGCAGACTGTCATAAGTGCCAGTGTTGACAAGGGCCGGTGCTGAGCACCCGCAACCACCAGAACAAAATAAGTACTGTTTAGGAGACTTTCCAACCACCCTTCATATGCTGCTCTCACAAACACTCCATGCTCCTAATGTGAGATTCACTGCCTGCTTTTAACCTATTATGCTGATAACATGTGTGCAAGTGTCCACACACTTATGAAGACAGAGATACAAAAACGGTGTCCATTTAGACGAATGCCATAAAGATACACCCATACAGTCACAACACTGAGCATTCCTCACATTTCAAACCATTGACCAATCTTCCCTTCCCTTCAACGGATGACTGTAAAAATCCTTTGGGGCTGTTGTTAATGGCATCCTACCATATTTCATCGCCTGTGAGATGTGGAGATGTATCCGAGCCCACATGAAAATAACTATGGTGGAGCTGAAAAGAAATCTGGAAGGGTAAAATGCATCTGCTCAAGAAAGGCAGCTTGCTGCAGGTATGTCTTAGGCTTCATAAAATGGATCTGACACAGGCACACACTAGAGATGAATGCCTGTACTCACACATCCTTCCCTGGGCGCTGGGCACATGTCTTCCACAAGCGGCTCCCATTAATTGGGTAGTAAACCATAACATTAAAGACCGGAGCTCCTGCAAAAACAGAAAATGTACTTTTTCAGACTCTTGATATTTATAGAACACAAATATAGAAACACTATCAGTTCATAAAGAAAAAGTTACAAAACTAAGCACAAACTATCTCAAATACAGCCAAGAAACCTCAAACAAGTTCACCTATTAATATACACCAAAGCTGTCCAACTGTTATCCCCACACTGCCATGGCCAGGAGCACGTGGAGGCACTGTACAGGGCTTTCCTATAAGCAGTGCAGAAAGAGAAGGCTCAACAGATAGAGCTCCTCTGCCTTCAGCAAGGATGTGGTACACCTGGAAACTATTCCTTAGAGGGTTCTCAAGCCACAGCTCCATGTGTCAGAGTGTAGAGGCAGTCGTAGCTAGAGAGTCACTTTAGTTCAAGAAGGTACTTTTGGGTATGTTCAACTGAAGAGCAATACCTTACTGTGAGTAGGGCATGCCGAATGTGGCCAACCCTTTCCACTTTCCATAGGTTTTTTCTAATTAGTGCATAAGGGGTGTTGGACCCAAAAGTGATGGCACGTTTGAGAGCAAAGAACAGGTTTAAGTCAAAAGTTGTGGACACTATTGACGGGGTTGAAAGCAAACAAGTACATCAGTGCCAGGCTCAAGAGACATGTGATCACTACACAGTTGTTCAAATTCTGAATGACAATGACTTGTATGCATGTTTAACACAGCCCGTCCTCAGTATTCCCTGAAATTCATAGGCACATTGGAAAGGACCAAGTACACCCAGAAAACCAGGTACCATCTGCCACTTAAAGCAGAGTCAGGAGCTCACGTTTTCCGAATCAGTACTCCATATAATATAGTGCTCCTGAAATTCAGGTGGGTCTTTCACATGCTTGTTTCAGGTGACAATGGGGCCTTCTTTCTCGGGCCACTACTATGCCTCTGAGGTTTAACAGTTCTCCAAAGCCATCATTAGGCTTTAGCAAAGATGAATATGTAATAACGGAGTACATGGGGGCATATCTAAGGTTATCTTCATCAACAAATAGCAAACCTGAAACACTTTCTCTCAATAACCCTAAACTCTGGCTTAATGAGAAAGAATGTTTCAGGTTTGTTATTTGTTGATGAGGATAACCTTATAAATGCACCTTAAGTAATTTGAAATTTGCTCGTTTTCCTTTTCATTTAATTGTATTTATATATAATGAATATATTTTTTATATTGAATATATTTGTTTTATGTATTCAAATGCTTTTTAAGAAGGTTTAGGAATTGGAATGGTGTATCTAACACCTCCAAATTCCAACACTTTCCCTACTGTTGCTGAGGCTGGACTGGGCATAGTAAAATTACCCTCTTCAAAGTTCAACACTTTCCCTAACATTGCTTAGATTGGAATGGGAATAGTAAATGCAAACTCCAACACTTTCCCTGTTTTAGCTTACATTGTAGTGGGAGTGGTAAATCTAACCCCTCCAAAGTCCAACACATTCCCTGCTTTTGCTTACACTGGAGTGAGAATAATAAATCTAACCCCTCTAAGGGTGTGCAGACAAAATATTGAGTCTGAAATGTTGACCGACAGAAATATCGAGTCCTAAATATCACGAGTGAAATATATCAACAGCAAGAATATTGTGGTCAAGAATATCGATTTAAGGTAAGAAATATTGATTTTAAAAATATAGAAGTCATTATTATTGTTTGCAAAAATATTGTTGTTTAAAATATCGATTGTTTAATTAGTTTTATGTATTTTAGTATATATTTTAAATGTATGATGTATTTTTTTGTATAACAATTGTTTATATTCTTTAAAATATGTGTATTTTTAGTAGGTATTCATTTTATTTTAATAAAAGTTTTCCTTTTTTAGTTCTGTAGCGGGTTGTTGGTTTATAGGGGAATAGGCTGGGAATTAATTTATTTACAATAAATGAATGATTTTTTATTTAGTTATAAATATTACTTTTATTGAGATTTGATCATGTTAATTGTGTGGAGTAAGTTATGACTAATTAATTAATAATTGGTTGTTAATAATATTAATTAATTGGTAATTAATTATGGAAAGTTTGTAATTAATTGTAGGTGTTTTTTGTAAGGTTTATAGGGGTAAAGGATGGGAAGTAATTTGTGCTTAATTAATTGATAATTAGATGTTAATTAGAATTCATTAGTTAATTGATATTTAATAAGGTCAATTGTTTATTTTTTGTGTGTGGGTTTTACTTTTATAGGGGCAAATGGTGGGGATTAAATAAATTGTACTTACTTCATAATTAGTTGTTTAATAGTAATAGTTATTTAATTGAAAATATGTTTTGATTGTGTAATAATTGTTTTTACAGTTTAATTCAAGCTGTGGGTTGTGGGGATTATAGGGGTAAAGTGTGGGAAGTTAATTAATTTTTATTTGTTTTATAATTGTTAATGTTTCTTTAATCAGTAATTAATTATTTTAATCATGGAAGTACATTTTTGTTTAAATTTAGATGTGGATTGTGATTTGTGTGGTGTTATAAGGTAGGAAATAAAAAAATAATTTATGTAATAATTAATGTTTTTGTTTCTAACTATTTTCTAATTAAAAATATGTATTTGTTTGAAGTTAAATTTTTTTTAAATTTAATACAATATTTGTAGGTATTTGTCATATGTAATTAACATTATAATATTTTTTTTTTATTTCTTTAATATTAAATATATTTGTATTTCAATGTTTAACATATTTCTATATTTATTTAATTTGTAAATATTTTTGAATTGACTCGAGTCGGAATAGTAACTTGTATCTCTCTGCTATCCAACACTTTCCCTACTGTTGTACTGACTGGAGTGGGAATAGTGATGTTTACCCCTCCGCTATCCAACACTTTAACTACTGTTATACTCGCTGAAGTAGGAATAGTAATTTTTACACATCCGCTATCCAACACTTTCCTTACTGCTGAACTCATTGGAGTGGGAATAGTACTTTTTACATCTCTGCTACCCAACACATTCCCTACTGTTGCACTCACTGGAGTTGGAATAATAAAAGTTACCCCCTTCGTTATCCATCAGTTACCCTACTGTTGTACTGACTGTAGTGGGAAATACAGGTTTAAATATTTTGAAATAGTTTAATGTTTTAATTTATAATAGAATGCTTTTAAAAATATTTTTATGTTATACACATCTATCTATCTATCTATCTATCTATCTATCTATCTATCTATCTATCTATCTATCTATCTATCTATCTATCTATCTATCTATCTATCTATCTATCTATCTATCTATCTATCTATCTATCTATCTATCTATCTATCTATCTATCTATCTATCTATCTATCTATCTATCTCTCTCTCTCTCTATATATATATAAATATAAATATATATATATCTATATATATATATTTTTTTTCACCAAGAAGAAAAGATACTCGCATTCCAGGAGAGCAGTTCAAAAGTTTCCTTACTTTCAAGTTTGTCAACAGCTTAAACACCATCAGGTTCCCTTAGCTAACCAACGCGTTTCGACCACTCTGGTCTTGATCACGGTTAGTTGTGTGCTACTAGTGATGTCTTTATATATCCAATTACCCATATGGTCATTGAAATGCATCATGGGATATGTAAAAAAATGATTAATATATACAGTGTATGATATCTCAATATTATACAATTTAGAAGGATGAATCTAATCTTTATATATATATATATCTACATATATATATATCTATATATATATTCACTTAAAAAACCATAGGTTTCACACACGTTATAGTTAGGAATTAGCATTTAAAAAACCTTGCAAATTCACTTAAAAAACCATAGGTTTCACACAGGTTATAGGTAGGTGGATATTTCTCTCGTAAAAAACCAATGAAATTCCCCCGTTATAGTTAGTTCAGATAACTATAACTCGCGCGACCGCCACTCTATCACAAGGATGATGTCATGAGTGATGTCATGAGTGATGCCAGTGACCATGTCATGAGTGATGTAATATGTGATGTCATCAGCAGTGGATTGCGGGTGCGCGAGTTATAGTTATCTGAACTAACTATAACGGGGGAATTTCATTGGTTTTTTACGAGAGAAATATCTACCTAACTATAACCTGTGTGAAAGCTATGGTTTTTTAAGTGAATATATATATATATATATATATATATATATATATATTCACTTAAAAAACCATAGGTTTCACACAGGTTATAGTTAGCTGGACATTTCCCTCGTAAAAAAACAATGAAATTCCCCCGTTATAGTTAGTGCAGGCAACTATAACTCACGCGACCGCAATCCTCTGCTGATGACGTCAGATATTACATCACTGTATTTAGACACCTATTTACCCATGTCTTCTTCCATTAATCTTTAGCTATACATATATTACAAATATTTATTTTTCAGAAAGACACATATTTAATCAGTGATGTAATATCTGACGTCATCAGCAGAGGATTGCGGTCGCGTGAGTTATAGTTGCCTGCACTAACTATAACGGGGGAATTTCATTGGTTTTTTATGAGGGAAATGTCCAGCTAACTATAACATGTGTGAAACCTATGGTTTTTTAAGTGAATTTGCAAGGTTTTTTAAATGCTAATTCCTAACTATAACGTGTGTGAAATCTATGGTTTTTTAAGTGAATTTGTACATTTTTTAAATGCTAAGTTATGTATTTATTAATATATATTTTTTTCAGGTTCTTCACCGTGCGCGCACCGTGCGCGCGCTGTGGGCGCTTGGTGCGCTTCGCGCACCGAGCACCCACCATGCTTTGTGCGTGCCGTGCACGTAGCCCGCTCTTTTTCGAAAAAATAAAAATGTACTGTATGCTTACCGTACGTGCACGGTGTGCGCCTATAGATATATATGTACTTTTAACTGAAATTTTCTCAGGAACTACTGAACAGATTGACTTTTGAAAAATTTGCGAGGATTCGTCAACCGGCACCAAAGTTATTCAAAATAGAATTTTCAGATTTCCTATGGAAACACGGTCCTAACTAAAACTATCTACTGGCGACCGCCAGTAGATAATATATATATATATATATATATATATCACGAGTATTCCTCCGCTGCCTTCAAACATGCGGCTCTCCCGAAGAGATGGACACGGACCCAAGTTATTTGTGCAAAAGTGAATATCCTTTATTCCTCTGTCGCCATTACGCGTTTCGGCTCGCCTGAGCCTTGATCACATGACATATATATATATATATATATATACACAGCACCGTTTTTCCACCAGATACTTCCAACAAACGGATGCGGAGCACAGTAATCGGTGCAATTCATTTTTATTAGTGCAAGTCGTCATAACACGTTTCAGCCCTAAAAGGAACCTTAATCACCTTGCGTCCCTCCCAAAAGTGTGGAAAAGCATAAACGCACAGAAGACCCTGGGGTTGATTTTGATGCTTTCGCATGTCTCAATTAAGCCTTTCAAGACGCCCAACCCATCCTAGATGCCCGGACACCTGGTCCCTCGGGGTGGTTCCGCTCTTACCGCTGCAGACAAATTTAGGGGATGGGATAACTCACCTAATAGTTCCGATGCATAGAGGGATGGTTCTAGACTATGGCGCCCAACGACCAGTTCCCTGGGAGGGTCGGACCTCCCTCCGGACACCGATTTAACCACCCAAGGGGATTTACTAAACCCAGATGAACTCCTGCACCCTAGATCAGCAGAATGGTGTTCGGCTCTCAAAGTAGCGGCCTATATGGCCAGTCGGCTAAGGAAACCATTAATAAAGAAGTGAGGGGTTGCCTCAAAGCACAATGTCCCCGTCCTGCCCTGGAAGGGAAAGTGGCCACAACGCCAGAGTTAGACTCCAAAATGGCCACTTTCCTTGCTAAATTTGCACGCCATCCCAAAAAAAGGATCGAATGTTCCTGGCGTTCATGCCAGGATTAACTACTGGATGTTGCTGGACCCCTGGCGAAGATCATGTAAATGGCGCAGGTCGCCAAGGTCTCCAGCTCCCTCATTCCCCAGAGGTGCTGTCCAACTGGGCCCAACGGGCTATAATATTTCTGGGGAACGAGAACTGTGCAATATCCACAGAAAGGTGGAGGTCAATACTCATTAAGATTGACCCCAAGCTGGGGGAGCTCTCCACATTGGAGGCAGGAACGATTGCCCAGGGGAATTTATTTGGGGGCCCATTTATAAAGGAATAGGGCAAATTCGTCCAAACTTTCAATTCGTTAATCAAAAGAATCTTCACCGCATGTTTTTGCCTCAGCCGGACGAGGTGGGGGGCGCTCGTCCAGCCATCCATTCCATACAGCCTCCAGAGGTGGAGATTCCAGACAAGGCCAATGGAAGGAGCCAGGGAAATTCGGAAATTTCTACCAAACAAAGTCCTTCCCCCACCGTCGGGGAGGCAGAGGCGGCAAAAGAGGCAACTTCAACGCTACTCAAGGTGAGAATTAAAGATTCTATGGGGATCTCTATCAGGGGGCAGTTTGCCCATTTTCAGTCGAATTGGAGAAAGTTATCCTCAGATGCATGGGTGTTACAGATGGTAGAGGGTTTCCACATCGAGTTTTTTGGAACCCCGTCCCAACCCCACTTGCCCACTCCTCTGCTCTGGTTTTTCGTCTCAAACAGAGAGCGATGGTGAGTCATGAAGTGGATAACCTTTGGCAGAAGGGGGCAATAGCTTGTTCAGTTATTCACCCTCGGGGTTTTGTCAGCAACATTTTCCTACTGGAAAAGAGAGACGAGGTCACCGTACAGTTATCAATCTCAAAAAGTTCTACTCTTGGCTACTCTATCAGCATTTCAAAATGGAGGGGATTCACCTCCTGCGGGACCTGCTCCAGATATCCGACTGGATGGTCCGCCAAGATTTGAAGGACGGCTATTAGGAGGTACCCATTTTTCCCCTACACAGACGATTCCTGCAATTATGGTGGGAGACGCAAGTTTTCGAGTTCACCACCCTTCCGTTCAGCCTTTCCTCAGCTCCTTGGTGCTTCACCAAGCTGATGAAACCGGTTGTCGAATATTTATGTGCTCAGGGGATGAGACTTATCGTCCATCTTGACGATATCCTATTTATGGACCAATGCCTGACTCAACTTTCCAAACATTTGCAGACAGCAGTAGATCTGCTAGAGGTTTTGGGTTTCATAATGAACGAGAGCAAGTCAACTCTGATCCCTTCCTAATCAATTGAATTTTTGGGCTTCGTGGTGAAAGCAACCGAGGCAAAACTCAATTTACCAGTGAGGAAACTATCCAAAATTTGACACAAATTTTGGAGGACAATATCCAAGTCTCACGTGTCGCTTCGGCAATTGGTGAGGATGATAAGACTTCTGTCATCCTCTATCCAAGCGATTTTTCCGGGTCCCCTTCACTACAGGACCCTGCAACGTCTGAAAATAGAACATCTTAGGAATGGTCTGTCGTACTCGCAGATGATCCCTCTCTCGCCCGAAGTGAAAGAAGATATGGGTTGGTGGCTAAGCCACATGGAAGCCTGGAATGGCAGAACGATCTTCGGATCTCACCCAATCTCATTATCGAATCAGACACCAGCCGTTCTGGTTGGGGCGTGCGTTGTGAGGATTTCCCCACAGGTGGAAAATGGTCCTCCGTCGAACGCTCTCTGCACATCAACTGCTTGGAGTAGATGGCGGGATCCTTCGCGATCCGCTGTTGGACCAAACAGAAAGTGAAGTGCTCTGTACTCCTCAAAATGGACAATGTAGCAGCAGTACGCTGCGTCAATCACCTAGGAGGGACGAGGTTGAAGACATTGTTAGACCTAGTCCAAACCCTTTGGGAGTATTGTCTACCCAATCAAATTTCCTTATCAGTGGAACACCTTCCTGGGAGTTCCAATCAGATAGCCGACTAGCACTCCCACCATTTGAGAGCTGTCAGCTTGTAGAAATTGAATCCACAGATCTTTTGACAAATCCAGAACAGGTGAGGTCCTTTTTCTATGGATCTATTTGCATACCAATTGGATTTCCAACTCAACAGGTATTGCAGTTGGAGACCGGACCCACAGGCGACAGCCTTGGATGTCTTCCTACAGGATTGGAGCAAGGGACAACCGTATGCATTTCACCCCTTCGCCATGATAACCAAATTTACGCCACAGGTGCGCAGGCAGAAGCCAGAAGTAGTGGTAATAACCCCAATTTGGAGATCTCAAGTCTGGTTTCCTCTGATGATGGAACTTTCTTGGGATTTTCCAATCCCTCTACCCCAGCTTCCGACTCTCCTCCGGGATCCTCCAAACAATCCTCACCCGCTGGTCCAAGCCGGATCTCTTCGCCTCATGGCCTAGAGGGTTACAGGCGATGTTGGGAAGTCCCAGGCCTTTCAACAAAAGCTTTGTCCTTGCTCGCTAAGACCTAGACAGATAATACAACCAGACAATACAATTCTGCCTGGTCTCAATGGTTAAGTTGGTATCATAAACACCAAGCTGATCTCTTGGGGGCAGATGTTGTCCAGGTGGTAAATTTCCTAGCTAGTCTGGCTTCCCAGGGTTTCGCTCATCGATCAATCAATACGCAAAGGTCAGCAATTTCAGCAGGTCACTTGCATGTGGATGGTCACCCAGTTGGGGAACATCTGTTAGTCAGAAAACTGTTAAGGGTGACTAGACTTTCAGTTCCTCCTGAACCCAAGTATACATTCTTAGGGGATGTTAAAAAGGTCCTAGAATTGTTTTAATCTTGACCTTTTAATAAATATCTGTCCAGGAAGCAGCTGTCTGCAAAACTGGCAATGCTCCTATGTCAGTTATCCTGTTGCAGAGTTTCGGATGTTCGAGCCCAGGATATAACAGGTAGAGTATTTAACCCAGAAGGGGTTTTATTTCATATTTCTCATAGAACGAAGTCTAATTCTTAAATCTGTTTCTTACCCAGCTTTACCAGGAAGTCCTAAATTATGTGTGGTCCCCACTATTAAGGCTTATGAGGTTATGATGGAAGAACTCCATCCTCATGGGGAGAAACAACTACTAATTGCACTCACCAAACCTCACAAAGTGGTTTTGTCTCCTACGATTGCCAGATGGGTCAGGTTGGTCATGCAAGAAGCAGGGATTGATACTTCCCGTTTGGGGCCCACTCAGTCAGAGGGGACTTGGCCTCAAAGGCGTTCTCTCTAGGAGCCCATCTTGAGGATATCCTCAACGCGGCAGACTGGTCAAATGACTCCACCTTCAAGACTTTTTATTTCAGAACGGTTCCCTCTCTGGCAAATGTGGTAGTGGATAAGCTTTGAATTAGCCTAATCCTCGCCTCCAGGTCCTGACATAGAATGAAAAATGTCCTAACTAACATAAAGGAAAGTGTCAATTCTATTAGGGACACGGAGGCGAGGATTAGCCCACCCTAGGAATTCTTGGGAAGAAATTCTCCCTTTCCCTGTATTGGAGACAAGTTGATATCATTACGGAATGGATTAGGATAAGGAATCTAGGGGCTTTTGAATTAAGATGTGAAATCTGTTTTCTTTATGATCACATTGTGCAAGTTTGTAACCTTGTGGTGTTTTGATTCTTGAAATTTCGTTACCGTAGCAAGTAATGAGTTTTCCTTTGATTACAGGGGCAGAGTCTAACAAACAGGAACAGTAAAAATAACGATTGACAACTGTCGCAGGAAGAAAGAGGAATCTGGAAGGTCCAGACAGGATGTTATATAATGGACTTAATGCTATTGGATGGAATATATCGATGTTACTCCCTGGTGTTCATGGGAGATGTAGTTTTTCTGATGTTTTTTCTATAAACTTAAAATGGCTGCTGGAGTAATTTCAAGTTATTAAAGTGAAGAGAGATAAAGCCTTTGTGGCCTTAATAGAATTGAAACTTTTCTTGACGTTAGGAATTTTTTCATTTTACTGCTGAGTGTATGTGTATATATATATATATATATAGATATATATTATCAACTGGCGGTCGCCAGTAGATAGTTATAGTTAGGACCGAGTTCCCATAGGAAATCTGAAAATTCTATTTTAAATAACCTTGGCGCCGGTTGACGAATCCTCGCGAAATTTTCAAAACTAATGGGGCGCTCCGCTCAGCTCCTACCCTGAAAGTCTCAGGGTGATTCGTCAAGCGGGGGCTGAGAAAAGAGGGGGGTCCCAAAACGCGTTTTCCCCATGCATTTTCCCATAGGACCTTTAGTCAAAGGTACAGCCGAACGGCTGCACAGAATTACTTGAAATTTGGCACAGATGTAGTCCTCAGGTCAGGCATGTGCCTTTTGCATATATGGTGTCAATCTGTTCAGTAGTTCCTGAGAAAATTGCAGTTAAAAGTACATAAATATCAATAAGCGCGCACCGTGCGCGCACGGTGCGCGCACGGTGCGTGCACCATAAAGTGCGAAAGCGTAATTCTGATTGGTGGTTACATGTCAGTCAACATTCGAATCAGTCGAAATCAGGAAGTGTCGGCCGCCATTTTGTGTGTGACAGTGAAAAAGAAAGGTGGAGAACGTGAAAAGGGGGCAGGGTAGAGAGTTCCTGACCCCCTAGCCTTTGTCAGGGGGTCCCTGAAGGACCCCGAAGGGTGAAAAAAACATATTTTTTTTTTCAAAAAATCACGGGGTGCGCGCACCGTTTGCGCACGCTGAAAAACCATTAAAAAAAAAAAAAAAACATTTTAAACGAGCCATTCCATATTACAGGATACAGTCAATCTATAACTATATACATAGGTAGTTTATTGTAAAATAAATATATAAAAAATATAATAATACATACATAAATTAGCATTTAAAAAACCTTACAAATTCACTTAAAAAACCATAGGTTTCACACACGTTATAGTTAGGAATTAGCATTTAAAAACCCTTGCAAATTCACTTTAAAAACCATAGGTTTCACACATGTTATACTGAGCTGGACATTTCACTCGTAAAAAACCATTGAAATTCCCCCGTTATAGTTAGTTCAGATAACTATAACTCGCGCGACCGCCACTCTATCACAAGGATGATGTCATCAGTGATGTCATGAGTGATGTCACTGACCATGTCATGAGTGATGCAATATGTGACGTCATCAGCAGTGCATTGCGGGCGCGCGAGTTATAGTTATCTGAACTAACAGGGGAATTTCAATGGTTTTTTACAAGTGAAATGTCCAGCTAACTATAACATGTGTGAAACCTATGTTTTTTTAAGTGAATATATATATATATATATATATATATATATTATCTACTGGCGGTTGCCAGTAGATAGTTATAGGTAGGACCGAGTTTCCATAGGAAATCTGAAAATTCTATTTTGAATAACTTTGGCGCCGGTTGACGAATCCTCGCGAAATTTTCAATACGAATGGGGCGCTCCGTTCAGCTCCTACCCTGAAAGTCTCTCGGTGATTCGTCAAGCGGGGGCCGAGAAAAAGGGGGGTCCCAAAACGCGTTTTCCCCATGCATTTTTCCATAGGACCTTTAGTCGAAGGTACAGCCCGAACGGCTGAACAGAATTACTTGAAATTTGGCAGAGAGGTAGTCCTCAGGTCAGGGAAGTGCCTTTTGCAGGTCTGGTGTCAATCTGTTCAGTAGTTCCTGAGAAAATAGCATTTAAAAGCATATAAATATCTATAAGCGCGCACCGTGCGCGCACCGTGCGAGCACCCTAACGTGCGTGAGCGTAATTCTGATTGGTGGTTACATGTTAGTCAACGTTCGAATCGGTCGAAATCAGGAAGTGTCGGCCGCCATTTTGTTTGTTTTCAGTGCGAGAGTGAAAAAGGAAGGTGGCAAACGTGAAAAGGGGGCAGGGTAGAGAGTTCCTGACCCCCTAGCCTTTGTCAGGGGGTCCCTGAATGACCCCGAAGGCAGAAAAAAATGTTTTAATTTTTTTTTTTTAAATCGCGGGTGTGCGCGCACGGTTAAAGAGCAAAAAAAAAATTATAATTTTTAATACGTAGTTTATTGTAAAATAAATATATAAAAAAAATAATAATACATAAATAAATTAGCATTTAAAAAACCGTACAAATTCACTGAAAAAACCATAGGTTTCACACACGTTATAGTTAGGAATTAGCATTTAAAAACCTTTCAAATTCACTTAAAAAACCATAGGTTTCACACATGTTATAGTTAGGTGGATATTTCACTCGTAAAAAAACAATGAAATTCCCCCGTTATAGTTAGTTCAGATAACTATAACTCGCGCGACCGCCACTCTATCACAAGGATGATGTCATCAGTGATGTCATGAGTGATGCCACTGACCATGTCATGAGTGATGTAATATGTGACGTCATGAGCAGTGGATTGCGGGTGCGCGAGTTATAGTTATCTGAACTAACTATAACAGGGGAATTTTATTGGTTTTTTACGAGTGAAATATCCACCTAACTATAACATGTGTGAAACCTATGGTTTTTTAAGTGAATTTGAAAGGTTTTTAAATGCTAATTCCTAACTATAACGTGTGTGAAATCTATGGTTTTTTCAGTGAATATATATATATACACATATATATATGTATATATATGTGTGTGTATGTATATATGTATGTGTCTATATGTGTGTGTATATAAATATATATTCACTGAAAAAACCAGAGGTTACACGGCCGTTATAGTTAGGAAATGTTATTTTAAAAACCTTAGAAATTCACTAAAAGAACAAAGGTTACAGGGATGTTATTGTTAAGCTGACATTTTACTCAATCAATCAATCAATCAATCAAAGCATTTATATAGCGCACTACTCACCCAGAGGGTCTCAAGGCGCTGGGGGAGGGGAGTCCGCCACTGCTCGAACAGCCAGGTCTTGAGTTGCTTCCTGAAGGCGAGGTGGTCCTGGGTCAGGCGGAGGTGGGTCGGGAGGGAGTTCCATGTTTTGGCGGCGAGGTAGGAGAAGGACCGTCCCCCTGTGGTGGCTCTTTGGATGCGGGGGATGGCGGCGAGGGCGTGGCCGGTCGATCGAAGCTGGCGTTTGGGAGCGTAGAAGTTGAGGCGGCTGTTGAGGTATCCTGGGCCTTGGTTGTGTAGGGCTTTGTGTGCGTGGGTGAGGAGTCGGAAGGTGATTCTCTTGTTGACCGGGAGCCAGTGCAGGTCTCTCAGGTGTCCGGAGATGTGGCTGCGACGGGGGATGTGCAGGATGAGTCGTGCTGAGGCATTCTGGATCCGCTGGAGTCTCTTCTGGAGTTTGGCGGTGGTTCCGGCGTAGAGGGAGTTGCCGTAGTCCAGACGGCTGGTGACGAGGGCCTGGGTGACAGTCTTCCTGGTCTGGGTGGGGATCCACCGGAAGATCTTACGTAGCATGCGCAGGATGTTGAAGCACGACGAGGAGACGGCGTTGACTTGTCTGGTCATGGAGAGGGAGGAGTCCAGGATGAAGCCCAGGTTGCGTGCGTGGTCTGTTGGTTTGGGTGCGCTGCCTAGGGCGGGGGGCCACCAGGAGTCGTCCCAGGCAGAGGGTGAGGATCCCAGGATGAGGACTTCCATCTTGTCCGAGTTCAGTTTCAGGCGGCTGTTCTTCATCCATTCGGCTACCTCTTTCATCCCTTCGTGAAGGTTGGCTCTGGCGGTGGCGGGGTCGTTGGTGAGGGAGAGAATCAGCTGGGTGTTGTCGGCGTAGGAGATGATGTTGAGGTTGTGCTGGCGTGCGATGTCTGCGAGGGGGCTCATGTAGACGTTGAAGAGGGTTGGACTGAGCGAGGAGCCTTGAGGAACGCCGCAGATGACTTCGGTGGCTTCAGATCTGAACGGGGGGAGGCGGACTCTCTGTGTCCTTCCAGCGAGGAAGGATATGATCCACTCCAGTGCCTTCTCCTGGATTCCGACGTTGCTGAGTCGCTGCACTAGTGTACGGTGGCAGACAGTGTCGAGGGCCGCGGAGAGGTCTAGGAGAATGAGGGCTGCTGTTTCTCCGTTGTCAAGCAGTGCTCGGATGTCATCGGTGGCTGCGATCAGGGCGGTCTCGGTGCTGTGGTTGGCCCGGAAGCCAGACTGCGAGAGGTCGAGGGAACCGTTCGTCTCGAGGAAGGCGGCCAGCTGCTTGTTGACGGTCTTCTCGATGACTTTTGCAGGAAACGGGAGCAGCGAGATGGGGCGGTAGTTCTTGAGGTCGGTGGGGTCGGCTGATGGCTTCTTTAGTAGAGCGCTGAGTTCGGCGTGCTTCCAGCTCTCCGGGAAGGTAGCGGTGTCGAAGGAGGTGTTGATGATGTCCCGCAGGTGGGGTGCGATGACAGCGTCGGCCTTGTTGAAGACGTGGTGAGGGCAGGGGTCGGTAGGAGATCCGGAGTGGATGGAGTTCATCGTGCGGACGGTGTCTTCGCTGCTGATCGGGGTCCAGGTGCGGAGGGTGGTGGTGGGGGGCGGTGGTTCGGTCGTGGCGTGCGTTGGTTGAGTGCTGAAGCTGTTGTGTATGTCCGCGATGTTGTTGTGGAAGTAGGAGACGAGGGAGTTGCAGAGGTCTTGCGAACGGGTGATGTCGTTGTTTCCGGCGTTGGGGTTGGAGAGCTCTTTAACGATGTTGAAGAGTTCCTTGCTGTTGTGTGCGTTGTTGTCCAGTCATTCCTTGAATGCGGTTTTCTTGGTGGCGTGGATGAGTTGGTGGTGTTTTCAGGTGGCGAGCTTTAGGGCAGTCATGTTGTCCGGTGTTGGGTCTCTGCGCCATGTTCTCTCGAGAGCTCGGCAGTTCTTCTTGGAGCTCTTGAGTTCTTCGGTGAACCATGGGGCTTTCTTGCTACCGGGTCTGCTAGGCGGGGTCTTCAGAGGGGCGAGGTCGTCTGCGCAGTTGCTGATCCACTTCGCGAGGTTGGTGGCCGCCTGGCTTGGGTTCGTTGCGCTGGTGGGAGGGTTCATGCTCAGGGAGGTCACGAGCTGGTCGGCTGTGAGCTTGTTCCAGCTTCTGCGTGCAACCTGTTGCTGGTGGTGGTGGATCGTGGTCCTTCTGAAGCTGAAGTGGACGCAGCTGTGGTCCGTCCAGTGGAGTCCGGTGGCGTGGCTGAAGGTGATGTCCTTGCTGGATGAGAAGACGGGGTCGAGTGTGTGTCCGGCGTAGTGGGTGGGGGTGGTGACCAGCTGCTTGAGTCCCAGGTTTGCGAGGTTGTCCAGCAGGGTGGTGGTGTTGCGGTCGTTGTTGTTCTCCAGGTGGAAGTTGAGGTCCCCGAGGAGGATGTAGTCAGCGGAGAGGAGGGCGTGCGGGCTGATGAAGTCGGCGATGTCTTCGCTAAATTGTGTGCGTGGTCCCGGGGGTCTGTAGATGAGGGTGCCTCTGAGGGTGGTCGTGGGGTTGATGTGGACCTGGAAGTGCAGGTGCTCGGCGGGTGCGAGGGTGTCGTCGGTGTTGGTCGTGATGTGGATGGTGTTCCTGTGGATGATGGCGATGCCTCCTCCGGTCTGGTTGATGCGGTCCCTTCGGATGATCTTGTAGCCGTCTGGGATGGCGATGGCAATGTCGGGCGCTGAAGAGGCGTTCATCCAGGTTTCCGTGAGGAAGGCGACGTCTGGTGAGGTTGTGTCAAGCAGGTTCCAGAGCTCGATGGCGTGTCTGTGGACGGAGTGGGTGTTGAGCAGGATGCATTTCAGGTGGCTGCTGCTGTTGCTCATCTTGGTCTTGGTTGGTAATGGAGTAGTGCTGGTCCAGATGCAGGTGAACTTGCAGGCGTTGCAGCAGAAGGGTCCGTGGGTGCGTCTCGGGGTGGCTCGGTAGCATCCTGGGATTCGGCCGGCGTTGAGTGCGTTGAGGGTGGCAGCGTCGTACGTCCGGCGGGTGGGCTGGGGTCTGCGGGGGCCAGGCGCGGACGGGCGCAGACGGGCTTACCTTTGGCGCACCTTCGGCGCTCAGTCGGCGCTCCCGCTGCGCGCGTCCGCTGCGCGGTCGCTCTGGGGGCGTCATAAGAAGGGGGACGAGAGGGCAGGTCAGCTGGGCGGCGGGAGCGGCTCGGCCAATGGGCCGGTGGTGGGCGGGGCCTGTGGCGAGCTGCGGCGGGAAACTGGCGAGCGGGCGGCTCTGCTGAGGCTGGGCCGCTCGGGGGGCCAGGGGGGGGTCTGCGTCGGAAAAAGGCGGCAAGGCTGGCAGGCAGGAGCAGGAGGCGGCAGGAGGAGCAAGGGGGTGACCCGGCCTGGTGAGAGGCGCAGCGGTCACTCATACAAAACCCCAGAAATTAAGCTAACTATAACTTCCGCCATTGCAAATGCACTGCTTATGACCTCAAATATTAAATCACTCTTGACATGGTGAATGACAGCACTGATGACATCTCTAATTATATATTTACATAGCAGCTCCATACAAAACTCACTGATAGATTCCTAGAGCAGATTGAGGATCATCCCTACCACCTCTCAATGCTGCATGAGAGAACCCCTTGTTATGCATTAAAGGCACAGCTGTTGCCCCTAGACTTTAAGACTATGTGGGTTGTGTATAAGTTTAGAGCTCATCATTTAAGTATTGAGAATGTTGACTAAGATGGTTTATTAGTGACCTTTAATATTAAACATTTTTCTTGTGCATCTTAAATGTTTGCTATTTATTGTGAAAATGCGGTGTTCCCTGCGCATGCATGGTGAAAAGTGTATGTAGGAATGCAATGCGGAAGATCCATTGCTCTAAGTAACTGCTTATGTATGACTCGGGGTCCCCTACTACAAACTCTGTGGAGCAGAATTAACATAGGTTTTCGTGTGGTAATTCCAGTCTGCTTATTCCTGCTTTTATGCTGTGGTATTTCTAAAGTAAATTCTGCACCTAATAACAACGAGTAAGGAATTAACTTCAGAAACTGAAGTTTAAAAAATGCACCCGGTATTATCGTGTATGGATGTTTAACCAACATCTTAAATCTGTAATTATGAGTCCGATATTTATGTTTTCATAATTTAGACCTCTTGCAGGTTGTTATTCAACCACAAATGTAGATGGACATTGTAAAGAAAAGCAATACCTGAGCAGAGCAGAAGGTAAGTGAAAAATAAATGTCAAATACTTTACAAAAAACATATTTTGACAATGGACATAATTTTATATGTCATCAAAGGACACCATATTATTATTTTAGTGCTTGTAATTATATAATTTTTCTATTTTATAAAACAGCTACTAGTTATGTGTATGGGATAAACAAGTAAATGTGTTTCAGGCTGTAGCGCACCATGTATTATAAATAAGCATAAAGCTACCTTCTACAGCACATTCCTTTTCAAACAACATGGAGGAAGGACTCAATCACATTTATATAGTTTAAGTTGTAATACAAATGCAGGTTGAGACACCAACAAGAGGAGGCATCACAGTAGGAGGTGGCATTACATGCCACTAAACACATCTATAGAAACCATAAAATGCTGCAATTAATGTGCGACATATGTGGTACATTGGGCCTCACGTTTTCAGGCTCCACACATAATTTACTAATTTTAAAAAGCAGCAGAACTCCATAGACCATGGGGATGTACCATACACATCGAACGTGCCTATTGGATGAGTCACTGCAGGATCATTATTTTCTATATAAATAATTTTTCTCTGAAAATCAGTCTTTACAATTCTCAGTACTATGATATATCATGAATAAGACATTGTGGACGTTGTAGTATCTGACATACTCGTTGTTTACTGCCGATGACCCTTGCTATGAGTGGAATGATGAATGCTTGGTGATGTCATAGAATCAATGGGTGCCTGGTGATGTGCTGAGTGTATTTGGAGTGTGCAGGCTGAGCAGCTGGGATGCTGCTCCTGGTGGGGCTATCTGCTATATGTTATCATCTACCTACTTACCTGGAACTTACCATGTAACTACGCTTAATAAACCAGCTATAGAACATACACCCGGGCTAATGGACTTTGTCATCCCCCTTACAAAAGAATAAAATAAGAACACAAAAAAAACTGACTAACAATGTTTAACATGAACTTCAATGTCTATAATGAAAACAACAATATGAAACAGAAAAGAACCAGATCAAAAACTGCTAATGTCATAACAAAATTACTAAAAAAAGTCAGAATCCTCCTGTGCCTTTTAGGAAGGCCCTTGGGTCTCCCAACCATATTCCTCTCAGCACCTCTACTAGAAGAACCACCAAACCCCCCAAGCTCTACCAGAAAAAGTCACCAGTCTAGACATGCTTATTCCAGAAATCTCTCTAGGGGAGTTGGTGGTATGCAGCCAGCTGGTCCCCAGTCCATCCCAACCTTGTCGCCAGTGTTGAAAGATGACACTAACAATAGTTCAGCTCTTCTTCTTTTATTGGTCTTCGAGCACCACCAACACACAGCCAGCCTGTCAGCCATAGTATTCAACTAACTGGTATGGAAGACACTACACTGGTTTAGTGTTCTAAACTCCAGGGTGCAGGTGCATTTAAATGAGTACACACCCCCTGAAATGAGGACATGTGCAGTCATAAGATCACAACACTATCCTTTGGGGCCTTAGCTGATGAAACATTTCCCTGAACCTTCCTCACGAACAGGGCAGGTATATAATCAGGCCCAAATAAGAACCAATTATACCATAGAACGCACTTTTGTGTCTTTTCCATAATAACGTTTTAGATGTCACAGGTGCATACATATTCCCCTGACACACTATGTGAAATTACAATGATTGGTTGCATTTTGCACAACATTTGTATTTTACAGCGAATACCCATCACACAGGAGGTTGATGATAATGACGAGAACAGTGTTGATAATAAAGGCTGGATAAGGACAACACATTTAGGTTTAAAAGGATGACATCATCAATAACTATTTTTCTTTTTTGGATAGTATATTATGTTTCGCAAAAATCATTTGTTTATGAGAATAAAACAAATACAATCAATGTACATGATGTGTATAATACAATAAACAAGTACACTAATATAAAGTGCATTATTTATGCTTTTAATGCTATTTGAACACAAAAATATATTTTAAAGTGTATCAGTCACGTTTTCTTCTAACATGATGTTTGAGGTTTTGTCCAAAGTTTCCAGGAACTCAGCGAAGCATACATGTCGGTTCAACTACACTTTTTATATAAAATTGTAAACCTTTTCACATGAAATATAATGTGTAAAATCTTGCATTGTAAACTAATAACTACAATAACTAATAAGTGCATGCAGACCTTCCGTGGGGGAGGGTGAATGGGAGACACTGACTGATGCTTGGAAAGGTGATGATGTTGAAGGGGTGGGAGATGTTGTTGTTCTACTACAGTTAACATCACAGCTGCCTAGACGGGATATAACCAATAATGAGATTTTCATGCGCTTCATAACATGTGTGATTCTAGATAGCAGATTGTATTGTCACTTGTCCCTCTGAAAGTTGTCCTATGCTTTCACATATTCCCCTCATATCTCCCTCGGTATCTGTTATGTTTTTTGTGTTTTTTCTGATTGCTGATACCATACGTTGAACAGAACTGCAATTTGATAAGTGTGTAGATGCTGTGCTATTCTAATGTCACGCCTTTGGTGAGTACGATGCCTAAGGAGCAGGGCATGACTCTTTTCACTGCTCCTCGCCAAGCCTTGTATTGGGACCCTTATTTCTGGTAATGCAGCGAGTTAAGTTGAATTACTTTTGACATTTTCTATTAAAGGGAAAAATCCCGCTTGTGAAGATTCTATTCTGGCTGCAACACCTTCTAGTTCTTACGTAACCGTACCGGGTAATGGCAACGCGGGGGGAGCCACATGTGCCATTTCCACTCAAGCTCAACCACAAATATGCCTTAACCACGCATATGCGTGTTTAAGGCAGTGTGCAGTCTAGATGCTGGGATGGGCGGGCCCAGGAACAGGAAGGATCAGGAGAGGACGCAGTGAGGTAAGTGGGCTGAGGCCAGATTTTGAGGGGTGGGGTGTAGCTTTTAAGGATTGGGGTCGTTTTTAAGGGTTGGGGTACTTTTTAAGGCTTTGCGGGTTGGGTATTGTTTAGAGCTCTAGGTCAGCTAGTATTTAGTGCTCAGAGGGGTCGGGGTAGTGTTTAGGGCTCAGGTGAGTCAGGTTAGTTTTTAGGGCTCAGGGGAGTCAGGTTAGTGTTTAGGGCTCGGGGGGTCAGGGTAGTGTTTAGGGCTTGGGGGGCGGTGAAGTTTTTAGGACTCGGGGAGGGAGCAAGGCTAGTTTTTAGGGCTCAGGGCAGGGGGGTTGGGATGTGATCTTTAACAGACATCCCTTTACCAGTCATACCTTTACAACAAAATTGCGCAGTAAAGGCATGCGTGAGAAAGGAATGCATTGTTTAAATGCATTCATTTTTTGGTGCCGTGTTGTAGAGGCACCTGTGGTTTAGCCATGCATGCCTCTGTCATACAACTAAACGTACCTGCTGAGAGGGACTAATGTGGTTCTTAGCAAGGCCGTTTCAGGATTCCATGCTTGTAGTTCTGAAGAGGCCTCCATTAGCGAAACCTGCTCTGAGTTGTCACAGTCATTGTGTTAGATTTCCATTACACCCCCAAATGTTATTTTTAACGTAGTTGTAAGGTCTGATGTGTTGTCAATATAGTGACAATGTTCATTGTGACAGCTGTTACTGTTGTCATGTGGATTTCAATGTTCTTTTTCTTGTTACTCAGGTACTAGCATCATTGTCTTACTTCCGGTAGTGGTGGTAGGCACAGTTGAGGTTTTGGCAGCAGTGTTGGCTGTTTCAGCACTCACAACTTATGATTATCTGTTTTTTCCTAGTTTAGGTGTTCTTCTTGGACATGGATGAGTCATTGTCTTGCCTTATGAAGCCTTTTCATCATCATCATCTGTAAGTGCGCCTGCAAAAATATTTAGCATTTAATATATGTTGAATAGACTTTAGTGAAAATATCATATTGATATAGCATTTATATATCACACATTTTTAACATTCAAACATTTTATATCACCCCAAATAAATAAATATATTTTCCAGGAATGGTGAAGTACCACCTCTAACTCTTCATGTGTTTGATCTCCAGGGGGAAACTCAGGACAAACTTCAAAGTAATTTGCCAATTAACTGCATCAGGTGAGATAGTTTTGTCTGGCAGGGTGAATGGGGTCATAGGGGCATTATGATGTGGAAGTGCATGTTCCTTTTCATTGCAGCGGGGGTGAACTTCTTCCACTACCCCCGGTTTAAGGATACAAACAGGCAAGGGCTGGGCACAGAAGCTGTCAGCAGTGCCGAACACAGATGTGTCCAAGAGCAATGCCTACCGGGGCAGAATGAATGGATCACTGTTAGTCCTGGAATCCCTGGAATGCTTTTCCCCTAACTTTTGCCTTCAAATCTCTTGTTTTCACTGACTTGACCTTAGTACTCTGTGCGCTTTAACACTGCTAATGTGCTTAAGTGCTTGTGCTGTCTGCTTAAAACATAGTAACATTGGCTTATACCCAATTAAAATATTTATTTGCTTATAGTCCCTAGTACAGTGGTACTACATGTACCCACAGTCTGTAAATGAAATGCTGCGATTAGGCCTGCTGCACTGATAGTGTCACTCACTCAAGTAACCCTTTAAACATGTCTCAGGCCTGCCATTGTGTGTGCAGCTTTAAACTGCCTTTTCAACCTGGCACAATTAAACATTTTCCAGACACAAACCTTCCTTTTTAACACATATAAGTTACCCCTAGGTTAGGCCTAGGACAGCCCAGAGAACAGGATGCATTGTATGTAAAAAAGTAGGACATATACTTTTAAGTTTTACATGTCCTGGCAGTCATAAAATCTTACATTAGTTTTTTCACTACTGCAATGCCTACCTCTCCCATAGGATAACATTGGAGTTACCTTAGTACATTTTTATAAGTGTAATTTTCGAATGAGAACCGGTAACGGTATCTCTGGAATTACAATTTAAAATCCTAACTTATGATGAAGTCAGATTTTAAATTGCAATTCTAAAAATGCCACTTTTAGAAAGTTGGTAAAGAAAACAGCTAGGCGCGCACTCGAATTTAACTATTTTACCCTATAAACACAATAATCATAAACAGTTCGAAGCTTGGTGTGCTGTTCCTGAGGTGGTTCCACCCTACCACCGAGTTCAAAATGAAAAGAGGACTGGAGTGGAATGCCCCAGACAGGAAATGGACTACCAGAAACACTCAAAAGTGAGTGTAAAACATTATGTACATCATTAGTAAGAGATTGAAGAAGGCTGTGCACAATAGAAAACAATTTTATCCAATTGCACCTGAAATAAACATGACAATCCAAAGTGAGAACAGACGCTTTCTTTCTGAAGTAGTGTTTTAATCACAATACTTCTGAGGGCTCCAAAATTCAAAACAGTACGAAGTGATCCAAATCATATATCAAAACAATGTGTTGAGGCTTGAGATGCGTTCCCAATGCATTTCGGGTGAATCTATCACCCTTCTTCAGGGGTCATCTACGACCAAAATAGAATGCATTTTTTCAATATACATGTCATTCAAGTATAAGCATGAAGATAAATAGAAGAATGGAGGGGCTTAGTGCCACAGAGGGATTAAAAATACTGCGATATAAGGTGGATTAATAAAAGATGCAGACTAGTAACCAGTGATTAAGGAAACAGATAATGGGAGAATAGCCACACAAGCAAATGCGTAGGAAGCTAAAAGATTTTAGATCACCCTTGTGTGAGGTAACCCGAACACCGTGAATACTGTGTAATCAAAACCTGCTCTACCTCAAAATGAACAGAAAGGTGTCAATCTGAGAAGCCAGACGATTTAAAATGGTCAGAACTGCCTGTGAAATAAATAGAAAAGTAAGTTTCCAAATGTTATCAAAATTGTACCGTGCAGGCTGCCGGCCTAATCTGACAGAAATGAAGCAACTCACCAGGCGTGATACAACGCTGTATAATTGATGGTGGCTGTATAGTTTCCTGAAAGAAACGGATATGAACACAGAACTGTATCTATAAGTCTCTAGAATATTTGTCTGCAAGCGTTAAAATTAAAATTATGTGAGAGAGCCACAGACAGGAATTCTGCCTGTCGACTATACCAGGAATAAAAAAAATATTTTTACCTGTGCTTTCTGTTGGTCAGTCGGCGCGATGATACCAAATGTGCTATTGCGAGCACTGAAATGCTTCTCCTTATATTTCTTTTTTTTCAAACATCTTCCACACTATACTAATATTCTCTAACACTGTTTGGCTGATACTCTTAGTTTCCATGGTATACCTCACTACTGCAAGATGGCTGCTCTTTACGTTCAGCCTTCACATGAGTCCCTCATCTTTGTTTACGGCACCGGCTCGGCCTTGCCTGTTCCGGTGGCCAGACCACTTAAACAGCGGCACGCTTTCAGTGCTCGCAATAGCACATTTGGTATCACCGCGCCCACTGACCACCAGAAAGTACAGGTAAAAAATTTTTTTATTCCTGGTATAGTCGACAGGCAGAATTCCTGTCTGTGGCTCTCTCACATAATTTTAATTTTAACGCTTGCAGACACATATTCTAGAGACTTATAGATACAGTTCTGTGTACATTTCCGTTTCTTTCAGGAAACTATACAGCCACCATCAATTATTCTGTTTCGCCGTACACCACGGCATTTACGATCAGCGTCTTCAGTGCACGCGACTTTACCGTTAGTTGAGTAATACAGCGTTGTATCACGCCTGGTGAGTTGCTTCATATCTGTCAGATTAGGCCGGCAGCCTGCACGGTACAATTTTGATAACATTTGGAAACTTACTTTTCTATTTATTTCACAGGCAGTTCTGACCATTTTAAATCGTCTGGCTTCTCAGATTGACACCTTTCTGTTCATTTTGAGGTAGAGCAGGTTTTGATTACACAGTATTCACGGTGTTCGGGTTACCTCACACAAGGGTGATCTAAAATCTCTTAGCTTCCTACGCATTTGCTTGTGTGGCTATTCTCCCATTATCTGTTTCCTTAATCACTGGTTACTAGTCTGCATCTTTTATTAATCCACCTTATATCGCAGTATTTTTAATCCCTCTGTGGCACTAAGCCCCTCCATTCTTCTATTTATCTTCATGCTTATACTTGAATGACATGTATATTGAAAAAATGCATTCTATTTTGGTCATAGATTACCCCTGAAGAAGGGTGATAGATTCACCCGAAATGCATTGGGAACGCATCTCAAGCCTCAACACATTGTTTTGATATATGATTTGGATCACTTCGTACTGTTTTGAATTTTGGAGCCCTCAGAAGTATTGTGATTAAAACACTACTGCAGAAAGAAAGCGTCTGTTCTCACTTTGGATTGTCATGTTTATTTCAGGTGCAATTGGATAAAATTGTTTTCTATTGTGCACAGCCTTCTTCAATCTCTTACTAATGATGTACATAATATTTTACACTCACTTTTGAGTGTTTCTGGTAGTGCATTTCCTGTCTGGGGCATTCCACTCCAGTCCTCTTTTCACTTTTAGAAAGTTGGCATTTTCTTGCCTGAGCCATTTGGTGCCTGCAGCCTGTCTCTGTGCAACATGACAGGATGTAGCTGACTGTTGAGCTTTGTGCATTTATCCTACACAGTCAGACACAATAGGGAGCTTAGGTGTGACTGGATGGGCCATCACTGGCATGATGGGTGGGAGGAGCCGGGCTGAGCCTCCATTTGCACTTGAATAGGCTGTGTATGGAGTAGGGGTAGGCGGAATTTGCGTAATCGCGTTACGCAAATCTCCGCGAAACGGTAAAAAATCTCCTCGAACATGCAGAAATTCCGCGAACACGCGGAATTGCTTGTTCGCGATGCTTTTTTCCTGTTCACAGTTGCTGTTTGCGTGCTCGGGGAGAAACATCTCGCGAACACGCATTTTGAGAACGTGAACAAGAAAAAATTTTGCGAAGTCGCGGAAAGTAGAATTTTGGGCAATTTCGCGTTCACCGCGGAACGCGAAATTACCGAAATTCCGCAAATTCCGCGTGCGGAGCGGAATTTACCACCCAGGCCTAGTATGGAGCCAGGACGGCAGGGCACTTGAGAACTTCAAAGGTGTGCCTCTAGAAGCTTCTCCCCACTTCAAATGAACAACTGTGTATAAATACCGACCCTCAGACACCAACACTTCAGTATACTTCTGGACCTGTGGAGACTCTTCCAAGACGAAGGACTGGGCTGCTGCTGAAATGACTGTCATTCTGCTGCAATACTACTCTAAAGGAACTGCTTCCCTAAAGTGGTGACCTGCTGCCTGCTGCCCTTTTGCTTAGGGAAGAAGAACGGGACCTGCAAAATTATTTTTAACCTAGGACCCCAGAGTTACTCCAAGGGCTAGACTCCAGGCCTTCCAATCTAAGTCTCAAGGACATAAAAGGCTCCCAACATCTTGCACCAGCCCCTGGACCCAGTTACAGCGAGTTCATGACTCCCAAGTGGTACCTCTCAGGTCTTGGGTCCTTGTTGTGGCTCAAGGGTGCGGAAATCAATGCTTTTGGACTCTCGGTGACTTTAAATAGGCCCATTTGCGCTGAGACCTTCTCGCTCGCACCGCAAATCTGCACAAAGCTCCCTTAGCCTCGCCCCTTTGCACTGCAGCATTGACCTCACATGGGGACCGGCACCGGTAAGCTCGTGCAACGCCTGCCCATGATGCCGGCTGGCTCTCCTGGCTTTGCCAACAGCCTTCTGTGACACTGTCCCCGGTCATTGTAGCAATGTACAACACAAATAGGGCACTTGGCACAACTTTGAGATGGTAAACATTCAGCGGGCCTAAGCTGGTGACTGTTTTTAACCTATGCTCTATCACGGTCTGAGTATGAGTATGAGTTTGACCCAGTCCAGCACAACTAGATATTCCAAGTTGGCACATTGTGCTTTTTGGCTCTATTTTTCACAATTCCTATCTCTGGTTCTACTGATTGGATTTTAGTTGTTTTATTCTTGTTTAATTTATTACATTTTGCACAATTTTTCTAACTTTGGGTAGGATTTTATTGTGCTGTGTTTTCATTGTTTTACTGTTTGAAGTGTTGCACAAATACTTTACATATTGCCTCTAAGTTAAGCCAGACTGCCCTGTGCCAAGCTACCAGGGGGCTGAGCACGGGTTAATTTCGGATTTTCTTGTGCCTTACCCTTACAAGGACTGCGGTTGCTGCTTGACCAGGGCTCACACCCCAGTCAACCAGTAGCCCAATTCCTCACAATCACTATTTTTGTAAACTAAAATTGTTAAATAGAACACAACAAAAATCATACTAGTGACACATGGGATCTCTGACAGAATATCAAAAATAGAAATTTTGGGTGGACATGATATCCTGTCAAAAATATGGAGGGCCAACATATCAAGAAAGTAAGTGCAAATAGGTAAGTATAGAGTTATTATTCTTTACTCCACATCTACCTTGACGATATATATTATCATGGTATATACATGTGGAGTAATATATAGTAAAACTTTTCTTACCTGTAGAAACTTACAGTCATGATATTGGTGCCCTTGATATTCTTGACACAATGTTTTGGTCCACCATATTTCAGTTTCCTATATTCTATCTAAATACTGACATTTTTTTCATTGAATCAATGATAGAGAACAACAGTAAATATGGTGTTGGGACATAGTTTGGATTATTCCTGATCATTCCTGATCAAACCTTTTGACCATGGATGTTAAATCCCCATTATGTGGGCTGTAATATTTAATTGCATGGTACTGGATCAGTTTTATCGCACAGTAACAGTAATTTGGGGCCTATTATCATGGCGGGCGGATCGCCACTGCCCGAAAGGGCGCACAACATGCATTTTCACCATTGTGGTGGGTGCTGCTTACAGCACTACCCGCCACAATGTTGAATATGCGGGATGCGACCGCCAGGGTGACGGTCGCATCCTAATGGGCACAGTGGGACCGCCGCACCTCTGACGGACGGTCCCGTTTACCGTTACAGTGGCAGACGGACTTTGTCCGCCCACCATCATAATGGGCCCCTTAGTTTGCAAAATTACCACCCCAGAAGTGCCTTGCAACTAATACTCAGGTTCAATGTGTTCTCGTTTTCATTCTTCAAGGTTTTATAATTATTATATCCTAGTGCAACAATTAAAATGATGTGTACATATACCTGTTAAAATGAAAGTGAAAACATTATTGTGCTGCAGGCTCTAGTACATCCTGACCCAAAAAGAATTACACACATAATGCATAAAACAATTGCTCTCTTTGTAATTATTCGTGTTTCATAAAGATAACTATCAAAAACTCTATTCACCAGTATCTGTTTCTCCTCCAGCTTCAACTCCTCCAGGCAATCCCTCAAAGGTAGTAATGACGATGGTTTAAGCCCTTGATTCGAGGTGTAACTTAGGAGCTGGGCTTCCACCTGGAGCAAGACATTCTTGAGTCGGCGAATCCGTGAGCGCAAGGTAAGTAAGTGGTTTTAAAAAAATGTGTATTCAATTTTACCAATCCCGTTGTTTGTCGACTCAGCCCCCCACCCTGCCCTCTCTGCCCCACCGCTCGTACCTGTGCCGGCCATGCCTGCCAAAGAGTCTGGGTTCTCTTTAACAGCTTCTTCTGATAAAGCATGAAGTTCCTTCTCCCTTGGTTGATGGCTTAAGACATAAGCAATTAGTCATTCTCAATGATCCTACCCTAAAATCAGTCTTGATCTCGAACAAATAGCACAGGCTATCAGTTATAATTTTGTTGTTTTAACTCTTTTTGAACACGTGCTGCATATTTTCACCACTGCAAATAACATTTTTAGCAGCGTCATTGACTGTATGTTTTATTGCTTTGTGATCTTGCTCCTAAGCACCTATGATTATCCAACATTAATACTTTTATGTTTTATGCCTTGTTGTATAATTCTAAAACTCAAATCTTGAGGAAAAAACTTCTAAGGGCATATTTACAAGCCCCTTGTGACACTGGTGTGTCACTATTTGTGACGCACCGGCTGCACATTTTACTGCCTCATATTTACAAGGACAGGAAAAACCACCCTAAATGGCTCTTCCTGTCCTTGTAAAAATGGCCCCTTTACACGCAGCGCTTTGCGTGAAGGGGGCATTCCATGGGTGTTGCTGTGGGTGGTGCCATGCAACACCTATGGAACCTGATACATTTCCAGATTTACGAGAAATCGTAAACCTGGAAATGCGTCTGAATGCTACGCCTCCCCAGGAAGGCGCAACAGGGAGTAATGTGTTCATTTCTCCTTGTTTGTTTCCTCTTTCTTTGTGTGCTGCATTGCACACATAGAAAGAGGAAATCACCTCTGGTGACTGTTTATGTATAGGAAGGTGCCCCTTCCTGCTCATAAACAATCTTTAAAAAAATGACGTTTTGCAAGTTCTATATGTGCTAATGCAGCACAAATAGAAGTTGAAAAACGCCATTTCAGATTGTTTATGTGCATGAAGGGAACCCTTCCTGCACTTAAACATCATCCCCGTGACACAGGCATCCTTGCACCATGGTGCAAGGGTGCCTGAATCGGCGCACGGCAGCCCATTCTTTGCCAGCACAGAGGAAAGCACAGGAATGCGACATATTGTAAATATGTTGCATCCCTGTGCTTTGAAAGTGCAGCAGCACGGCACAGCCGAAGGGCTTGCGGTGCTGCGCTGCTGCACTGTCTTGTAAATTAGGCCCCTGGGGGCATATTATCAAGCCAGGCGATAAAATTATCGTCGCTTTAGCGGCAGAAAACTGCCGCTAAAATGGCGATAATGGGCTTGATAATATGCTCTATGGCATTCCAATTGAAGCCCATGTTAAATGTGAAGGACGTCTAACATGGACTTCAATTGGAATTCCATAGAGCATATTATCAAGCCCATTATCGCCGTTTTAGCGGCAGTTTTCTGCCGCTAAAGCGGCGATAATTTTATCGCCTGGCTTGATAATATGCCTCCAAGTTCCTTCTCTGAAAATGTAAGTTTCCTTAACCCTAGATCTTGGACCACAGCATTGTAATTAGTAAGTTTTTGCTCTTGAATAGATTCCACTGGATTCTCTTCATTACCGTTCTCTGGCTTAAGTACATCTCCAATGGCTCCCTGAGCACCAGTATGGGAGATTATGTTTTGAAAGCATGTATAACTCCACTATTGTGACAGGACATTTTTGTTCTGGGAGTTGCATTAACTTGCTGGTCACTCATGATGATATTTGCTGAAGTAAATTGTGGTTGAGCATGTGTAAAAATTCCGAACCCAGTAATACCGAATGCGATATTTCACATGCGATATTTATGGAACAATAATTTGCTGGGTCCATAAATAACCGACTTGATAAAGTGATAGAGAACTCATATTTAACGGGTGATTTACGTAACCTAGATTTTACGATAACACAAGCCACAAAACACTTTCTGGATTTTACGCCCAGAATTGAGATCTGATATGCTTAATTCATACCTCTAATTATCAGGTACATTTAGCGCTAAATCCATAACAGACCCCTCGGTAGAGCGCAGTGTGTATGTAAGTTTGTGCTACTTTCTCCTTTCTTGATACAATGTCAGGTTGTAAGTATTCTCTTGCAAGCTTCTTAGCACTGTTTTACTTAACAGCTCCCTGATTTCCCTCCTTCTCAGGAGAGCCCTCTGTTGCTTATGCTGAGGAATGGATAAGATGTGCTGTTGTGTTGCATTATCCCCAAGGTGATACAGACCCCAAGCTTTAATACACAGTATTAAATAGAAGGCAATCTTCCGCATGAAAAAGACATGGATGACCTGGGAGCAGGTTGCCACTGACAGTAAAGAACATCACTCCTGGAAAAAAATGTAATTAGAAGAAACCATGTTTCATAGCAACAGATGTCTGGTCATCCATTGTTAACAGCTGAAAAATAATGACTTCGGCAATATGAACATTAGCTGGAATCTGCGCCTGATTTACCGGACTATGGGTCACTGCCAAGGACAAAGTATGTTTAATTTAAGGTGTTAACTTCAAAACATCTGAAGATTTTATACATTGCTGTGGTGCAAGCTTAGAAATGGCAGTTAATATATAATTATAATATACAAACCTCTGAAAGCTGTTTAGCACTCATATCAGGTGTATATAAATCAGACATTCTTGGTTGTGGGACCATGCAGTATTTTGTAACATCTTCATAGTATGATGAAATATCTTTACGTGATTACTAATCAATACTCATAAAAGTACAGAGTAAAATCACCGAACATAAAACACATATATCAGAAGAAAAAAAAATTAAGGTTTTTCATATCCAGATAAAAGCTATTTAAAATACAGTTAAAACATAGGGAGGCATATCGTATGCCCAGTTCATGCCCAGAGGCGTAGCTAGAGCTTGTTGCGCCCGGGGCTATCCCTCAGATTGCCGCCCCTGGGGGGGGGGGTTGCTGGGGAAAAAGTACGGCAAGCACTTGAAAGAGGACCGAGAGACACGTAGTATCGCCGCTAATAGTTACCTCGATCATGCAAGTTACATGCACATACATGACACGGACCAAGGCTACACAGTTCTATACACCGGTGACTGCCAGTGACTGGCAGTACAAAAGAGAACACACAGACTGCATAATCTATCTGGGGACTCAGAAAAACCGCATGTGACATCCATCAGAGAGCTGCGTGAACAATTACCTGGTAATCCCCTCAGCACAATGCAAACATGCACATACATGACACTGTTCAGGGATCCATCATCTACAGCTGATATTAAATGACCATTCATCATGGTCCCCCCATTAAAGCAGTGCACTTTGTGATCTGCATGGTACATGTTCTTCACAGCAGGCATATTAACCCTCTGTGCTACCTTTCCAAGAGTCAACCCTTCCACTAGACAAAACTCGGATCTCTCTCTAGGAAGAACATTAATCACCGAAGTTATCATGACATTTTTATTGTTTCTGAAAATTGCTGGAGGCCAGGAAGGTGGCAGCAAGTTTTTTTTAAACCATAATATACTTGCAAACACTACCCACCCACCTGAAATAGGTACCCAGTGTGGTCACACCGTTTGCACCGCCCTAACCTGTTCAAGGTTCATGTGACCTCAGTGACAGAGTCACAGTGACTGGATCACTGTTGCTCTAGGGTGTGCTGCTTCGTAGGCCTGCCCGCAAGACTGGAGATGAACTTCAGTATGGATTGTGGTGGACAGGCCTTCAAGGTTAACTTACAATTGACACCACTAGGTTACACCTGCTTGTGCTAAGACATCAAACCTTCTAAGGTCTAGTGGGGCCTTGTAAGGTCTAGCATGGGAATATGCTCCCTCAGTAGAGTGGTCAGGTGGACTGGTCATGAAGGCTGAACCCAGTTCCCCAGTTCCACATTCGACAGCTCTGGCCATAGTGCCACATCCTCTCCCCCACTGACCACCATACTGCCCCACTGAGAGAAACTCGCACTGCCTTCAGCTACAACCTAATTGTGCCTGTTATAAACACTTGGATGTGGCTCAATTCAAATTATGCACTTGATAAGAGTGATATGCTGCCTAAAAAATAAAAGTAAAAGCAAACACTCATAGGGAATGCAAGATTAAGTAAAGC
This sequence comes from Triturus cristatus, assembly GCF_964204655.1. Lineage (NCBI taxonomy): Eukaryota > Metazoa > Chordata > Amphibia > Caudata > Salamandridae > Triturus > Triturus cristatus. Next base: position 631,512,775 of record NC_140589.1, on the reverse strand, counting down.
ATGTGAAATGTAAGCAGAAACAACATGGTTACCTTAACGATCTCTCACTCACTATTTAGAAATCAGCGAACGGTTTTACCTGAAAAGTTAAGGACATGACTACAGGGCCCTGAAGTGAACCGTTTCAATGTCCATTGCTTATATCCTTAATAAACATAAGCAGTATGGTTTAAAAAGACCACATCCATAAACAGAGCCATGGTACACATTTTGTTTTCCAATCCATCCATCAATCAGGTATTGCAGTACCTCCAGGAATGGTGCACTTCCTCACCTGGGGACAACAATGCTGTTCAAAGAAAGACGAGAAAACAAAAGTAGCGCTTCACTGCAAAGTCTGTAAAGTGAGGCTGATGTGTTTGGATGTCAATAAAACCAATCGGGCCACTTTGCAACCACTCTGTCTTGCTTTATTTAGTTATGCATTTATTTTTCATATTTAATACCTTCTATTTCTCTCCATCCCGCTGCACTTTGGAATAGAAAAATGTCAGAAAAAGGGCATTTCCCGCAAGAGTGTTTTTCTTTTTTGGATCCATTTCACAGGGAAGCAACTAAATGAAAGAAGGAAAGAGGTTGTGAACCGTTTCTTCAAGTTACGGTTTTCAGTAAGTGAGGAGCAAGACAGAAAGAGAGGGAATAATAGGAAGAGAGGGGGGGACAGCTGCCAGCACAAAAAAGAAGAGGACATTGCCCGAGTCCTATTCCTTCTCTGCCCGTCCCCGAACGTCCACGAAAGCAAGCCGAGCCTTATCTGAATGCCTTTGTCCGCCCCCAAAACAGTGCCGCCTGGGACGGACCGCCCCCACCGCCCCCCCCAGCTACGCCACTGTTCATGCCACACTTATTCCATTTGTAAACATGTTAAAAAATAGATAAAATATTCAGTGCCGTATTCAAGAGTAAAGCACATTTCAGGAAGGACCCAATAGCAGTTATAACAGCAGTGTCAGAAAGCATCTGAAGGTGGTAGAAGACTGGTCTATATTGGTATACGCCACTAGATCTTAGAACAGGCAACAAATATCTTCCTTGGGGGAATTCATATGTTTTACAAAAAAACATTTAAGTGTTCCAGGGTCTGTGGATTCAGAATACATTTCAAGTAAGTGTGGCAAGAACAGGTGTGTATAGGTCTTACTGACAGCCCCTGTGAGGCCATCCAGCCCGTGGGCCTTGGACCCATCAAGGGAATCGACTGCCTGTATGATCTCTTCACTAGAGATCAGCTCACTGACAAGCTGCTGCTGGGCATCCATGATCCAGACCATGACTATTTTGGAGAGGTAGTCTGTTCCAACTGCGTGCTTGCAAGGGGTACAGGAGGTACACAGGTGGACGAAGCAGTGCCTCTAAAGTGTCATTTGACTTGCTCTTCAGAGCTGCTGCCCCGAGTCTCCGCTCCATCTTCCTCTCACCACATGGCACCTGGTGAGACATGCCTGCTTGTAAAATGGCCTTCACTGGGACACAGACCTCCTGATATTGCTGTTCCATGCAGTTTGGAGCCTCCAGCGCCCCCACGCAACAACTGACAGTCCCCCAGCTCCCGTCTGAGATAGGTGTTTATCCCACCTTTATCTCTGCCTCTAGTCTTCATGCTGCCACTGTGGGGGAGCTCAGAGGTCTTGCCTGACCCAAATATGGCCACTGCTGGGGCTCATATCATCTGGTAGAATTGTCCTGCTCCCCTTGGAGCTGCCTGGGACCTCTAAACAGCCAAAGCGGGCCTCCAACTCCCTGTTTAAAGTGGTTGCTCACTCCTGACTGTTACGCTTTTACTGAAAAGCACTTAGCCTATAATTCTGATGCCTGCTGGTGAGGTAGGCCTGTTTGAAGATTTAAAATATGGTCGCCTGTCACTGTTGACCTTCCTTCCCCTTCTCAAGGCTCATAATACCTCAGAATATACTCAACCTCACGGATTTGACTCACTTGCTTCACCAACAGAGATCAGTGGTGAACCCTCACCGGGAAAGCACGCAGTGAAAAGCCACCTTTTATTGCAGGGATTGAGGCTCTAGCCCACAGTCTCCCAAGTCTCAAACATGGCTACACACTTCAACAACATGGCTGACCTCAGAGCACATGACACTAGGACGGCCAGCAGGAGTCCAAAAGACATTAAACCAGTGCAAAAGAGATCCAAACAGGACACCTCCATCCCTGACTACTGAATCAAATAGAAAGTGGACACTAACCCATCCTTGGACCTAATTATGCAGAAACTCGACACACTAGATTCCTTGACCAATCCCTGAAGGGTACCACATAATTCTTGCAGAATTACCTCACTTCTATAAAACAGGATATTCACTCACTAGGGTGAAGAATATCCGAAGCAGAATCACGCATTAGCCTCCTGGAACACCACAAACAAAGCTCATCAAAGATTTTGCCAACCACCAATGCAAGGCTGGCCTAACTGAAGAGAAACCTCATGAATTTAGAAGACAGGCACAGACGGGGCAAGCTGCGGATCTTTGGGCTCACGGAGGGTGTGGAGGAACATTCACTATCCTTCGCTGGCTTTGAGGAAAATGGACTCCTCAAGTCTTGGGCTTAAACCTCACAAAATACTTTGTAATAACACATGCCCACAGAGTCCTTACCTTCAAACCGAAAATCAGCAACTTACCCAGAGCTCTTACCTTCATATCTCTTTGATACTCTCACACCGAAGCAATCCTCACCCAGATACAAAAAGGTGCAAAGGATCAATTGGAGAGGTTCCTCCTTTGGAATTTCCCAGGACTTCTCCAAAGACACTATCAGGAAAAGAAAAGCATTCCTATCCCAGAAGAAAACTAAAAGACTTAAAAGTGCAATTCTCGTTTATAGGACTAACTTACCTCAAGACGACCTACAACAGAAAAATGGCTATCTTTGAGGACCCCAATGATTTGGACTCTTTCATCACTGAGATTCAGGTATCAGACATGAACACTTAGTGATACGTCTGCATGCTCTACTAACCATGATGAAATTTGCCAGTTACCCCTTCGCATATGAAGTATGGTGTCTTGCTCCAATGCCTTCCTGCCATTACGACACACCATCGTCAACCTACTCCCTACATAATTGTCGCTGTTGACATCCCCCAACCACTATATGATGTGCCTATGTTGCAAGGGGAGATAATGGTGTCAATCCTTTGAACCCTACTAACGACAACTACCAGAAGTACCATTTTGAAGTGCTAATATGATCTGAATATATGCTATGACCGAATCCTGACCAATCCTGAATCCTGTTACTCACCTGTTTATACAGTTTTTGCTCTCTTTTATCACAGAGATTCAGGGATCAGATATAAATACTTAAAGATATGTTTGCATGTTCTACTAACCATGATGAAATTTGCCACTAACCCTCTGAAATATACTGCCACTTCTCTTGCCTACTAACATATTCCCCCCCTCAAGGCACAACATATGCATATCCCCTTGGTACAACACCTTAATATGATCCTGTTACTCAATGTTCGCACAGTTCATTACTTGATTGAGTGTTAGTTAATCTGTTGCTATCTATGTACACGTATCCTCCGATGAGGAATCATATTCACCTAGATGAGTTACTTGACACCCTTGTTATAATAGCATGGTTTGCCCTGTACAATACTTTAACCTGATTATATTTCTCCAATAGGGTTCAGCCCTGTGCCCTTATCATTCCTCTATATACCACTCTAAGGGCGTGGCCTATAGTCTTGTGAGGCTAGGCTTGACCCCCCGTGGCCTCCACCACCTGTCCTCCCAATGGGATTACTTCTGTACCCTTCCTTGATTTATTGGTTCATACTCACTCTCTTTACGTTGGCTTCTCCTCTTTTTCTTTCTCTTTTTCTTTCCTTTTCCTCTCCTCCCTCCTTTTTTTGCTTCCCACCTCCCTGCTCTCTCCCCTCTTCATCATCACACCCCCTCCTTTTCCCCATGTGGTACTTTCCACTTTCCCATCTCCATTCCTTCCCACCCATCTCCCTCCCCCTGCTAACATCACACACATCATCTCCTCAACTGGCTACAGCATTCTACTAGGGACACCTTTCGTACTCCTCACAAACAACAAGTATGCTTATTGACGAAATGCCAAACTAAGGTGGTACCAACTTGCAAATTCTACAAATAAACTAGACCCCTCTCCTTTCCTCTATTGTTCTTGGCATCTTCCCCTCAGATACAAATCCTAGGCTGGATAGAAAAGAACACATTATGTATGAACCAGACTGGACTGTTCCCATGAGGCACAGGGTCAGACTGATTTGCATATGGCCATGTCTGAACTGTGGTGGCGGGGTGAGCTAAAGAATGATGATGGATTAAACCCAGATCAGTTGACTGGGGGTGAGTGCTTGCATTGTTCAACACTCCGTCCATCATCTCCTTTGGTTTTTCTTTGTTCTCCCTGAGTTGGCAGGGTATGCCCAGACGTGGGTCCCTTGCTCACTTTGCCACTGGATTCAGGATAGCCTGGCTGATTAGGGTTATGAACCTGAAACCGGTCCCAGGATGCTTGTTTCCGGTCCAGGGAAGACATGGCTTGGCAGTTCGGGCTGGACTGTTCCCATGAGGCAGAGGGTCAGACTGATTTGCATATGGCCATGTCTGAACTGGGGTGGTGGAGTGAGCTAAAGAATCATGATGGATTAAACTTAGATCAGTTTACTGGGGGTGAGTGCTTGCATTGTTCAACACTCCATCCATCATCCCCTTTGGTTTTGCTTTGAACCATTCTTAAAGCCATTCTATCTGAGTTGAAAGACCTCTCCAAATTTTGGTCCACGCTTGATGAGAATGGATCCAATTTGCCTGGGAGCTGATAATTTTCTAAACCCTCACCTAAAAACCCCATCTGAAAGAAAACAAAAAATCTGGTCTAAACTAGATGCATTAATCACCAACTTAACATCATTTTAGATGCCTTTCCATTCCCCCAATCCCTCCCTTACCTTCCACTCCACTCGCGCTACTTCTACCCTCACACCTTTCTCCATCCCTTCACACCCAACCCCCTTCCTCTGCTATTTTTTCTTTGTTTTCTTGCTGTCTCTGTCCTTTCTATCCTCTCAAGTGTCTTGCTCGCTTCCTTTTCACACCTTGATACTGTCATACTTTAAAATTTGGGACCGCGTAGGAGGCAGGGCCCTACCCCTGTCTATCCCGGTATTAGCGAACCGCGAATGGTCAATGCGGTATGTACAAGTGCTTTGTGTAACGTTTTAGCTATGAATGCACTATGTATACGTTATTATACATTGACTCCGTGGGTTCCATTTTGTAGCGGTGGCCATCTTATGGTTGCCCTCACATAGGCTATATAGCATGAAGCGAAAATGGGCCTTTTAGAGCACATGTGCCTTTCTTTGACTTTTCTGTGACCTAGGCAGCTTGGCTCCGCCACCCCAGGTCAAACTGGTCTCACGAGTTCCCCGTCCTCTGGCCACCTGTGATTAGCATCAGGGCTTGACACACCATAAAGTCTTTTCATCCTACACAAGCCTCCGGCTAATCTCTTTCACACCTGACTGTTCCTGCTTTATGGCTTGTTTCCCAAAACAGGAGATGCTCATGTTTATTGGGGCCTATCGATATCTGATGTGGGATCTGAGCCTTGCTGGGTAAATAATTACACTGGCTTAACTGGAATGTAAGATGGTCATCATGACTCTGCCTTTTCGTTTGCAATGTATACATGTGAATGACCAACTGCAAGAGAAGGGCGGTGTTGCCCAGAGCGTAACATTCTCCATAAAAGAGGAGACTGGTTTCTGTTCTGCAGACTGCCTCATTCAGTTGCTAAGGCTTCTGTGCGACGTAGTCTCACTCATTTGAGTTTAATAAAGATGTCTTTTCATATTTCAGCTTCTGTTGCCAAGTTCTTTGTTATATTATCAAGATATGCAGAATTTTATAATACCACATCAGGAAGTACTCGAAGTCATAGGGTGCTACCCCTAGCACCTCTGGGGTCTTAAAAATTGGAGTACTTCAGTTGGCGCCCACCAGCGCGGCCTCATCAGAGAAGTGACTTTCTGTGGGAGTGATCTTGTCAGGAGACTGAAATCTACTGAGGAGGACAGAACGGGATTCTACCAAGAAGGTACTCTGTGCACAGGGATTCTGGAGATTCTTTGATTATGTAGCCCGGTATATTTCTGCTCTTCCTGATTTTGATCCTCCACATGATGTCACTCAAAAGGTGAGAAAAAGAACCCTTTTGGCGTGAGTATTATAGAAGACGTTTGGTCATGTAGAACTTGACAATTAGAATTTGGATAACCTTTTGATTATTAAGAATAAGAATTAAGTATAAGTGGGTCGCTCCCAGTCCTTTGGTTCTTTGGGTCTTTAATTTGGTTATCGCAATTACCAAAGCCGAGGGGTTGGTTTCTTGGTTTCTGATTTGGTCATTGCAATTACCAAAACCGAGGGTCTCGCATATTTGCGAGTGTATTGGTAGAGATAACCCCTTGAAGTTTGAAGCTAGATTAGTGAGCTATAAGATGCCTGATCTTAGCAAATTTGGAAATGTAGCTTTTGGTTTGTATAGGTTTGGATATGCGAATTGCAATTTGTGTAGGCAGGTAATGAGGAGATATTTCTCCATTTGGTTTTGATTATAATACTTGCGTTTTCCGTAGTATTTTTGGCATGCCTGTTTTGAAGCTCACATGGAAAAATGTGTTGCTTTTTGTTTTGAAAGGTACCATAGTGTGGGAAATATCTAAATAGGTTAAATTTAAAAACATATTTCTTCCTTGGTGATTTTGTATCCCCAGGGAATTAAAATATGATATAATACAAAACAAGGATCCTTCGTTCTACGCAGTTTCATGAATGAAGATATGCAGAACGATTTTGTGTGGTGTTCTGCTAGGCAAAGCTAGTGAATTGAGCGCATTCACTACTTCTTGGACATGCATCTGTCTGTGGGGCTGTTTATGCAGCCTTTTGGAACACTATTGAAAAGCGTTGCTTGTAAATATGACCTACAACTAGTATTTGCAAATGGTTTGTTTCAAGTATAGTCTGTGAGCTGTTCTTTCTTTCTGTCATGCGTATTGATTTGTAAGTCAACTGTGTGTTTAAATGTCTGGTTTTTTTTTAATCATTAGTGCAACTTCTGTAAGTAAATTGCGACGGCGCTATTTATGAAAAATGGCTAAAGCGAGCTGTATTGTCGGTTTAACCCCTTTCTGTTTATGTCTGAAATGAGCTCAATATGTGTTTGTGGGTCTTCTGATGTTTCCAGTCTGTTAAGTAAATTGTTGGTTAATTAATATCAAGTAGAAACTTAAAAAAGAAATCCAGAAACGAACCATGTGACGTGCTAAAATAGCTATATGGTGCTCTTTAATTTATTGAATGAGCAATTGTGCACATATACAAAACTGCCGTTAAATGCTTAAAGGATAAAATTAGAAACACATTCAATAGATATAAATCAGGCCCCAAAAACGAAATTATCTATTTTTGCAAAAGTAAATAAATTTACAGCATTTTCCTTAGATGCATTGTATTAGATGTTCACAGGCAAACTTTTCAGCTGCAGTATATTTGATAGAAATGTTCATTCAGCCAGCACCTTCCCAGTTGAACACGGGTGGAATTTTGCAGAACCGTCCTTTTAAATGAAAGTGGCGCAAAAATGTGACGCGTTTCAAGTTGGGCTTATGCGCTTAGGCGTGTGAGTTAATGTGTCCAAAATGATAGGCAAGGGATGCAGCTTGTTTTTTATACATGGATTTATCACAAAAACGAATAATTGGGATTTTAAAAAAAAGAAAATTATTAATCATGGAAAAATTATTTTTAAAAAATAAGTGCTTTTCAAAATCGTTTTTTGATATTTATAAAGCTTAATACTCATACTATGACCTCCTAGCATTAAAATTTGATTTAAGTTGTGTTGCATCACTAAAATGACAAGCATTCGCGTGTACAATTTTCCCTTGGCGCAGGCGCAAACAAGCTCATTTCTATAAAGTATAAGTTATTATTTCCAATGCCTGACTCATGGGTTATGTAATAAACATTCTGGTAATGCATATTATGCAAAAAAATTGTAGGATATTCATTTTTTAATGCCAAAAGAATGAAAGTCGAATTTGGGTAGAAAACACTGTTTCAACTGCATTTTCTTCCATTCAGAGTACTTTTTAAAGTGTCTCAGACTTCAGTAAATGCATACGTTTAGGTTTGATATATATTTACAGGTTGTGCCTTCTTATGATTCAATAAGTCAATGTGCCAGTACAAAGGCTTGTTTTAATATCAGGGTTGAAGGTTCTAACTTTAGCTGTGTCTGTCACGATACTACTGAACACGCTATGAAAAACAGGACCTTTTTAAAACTTGGAGAAATTAAATAAAATATGGTGTCGCAACCCGCAACTATTTGATGTTAATAAAAAACGGCCTTAATGGAGTTAGCACCCACATAGAGAAAGAGAAATGGAGAATTTTTTTTTTTGATGAAGGAAAAAGAGGATGTTTGTGAGCAGGTACGTGATGAAGTCAGTAATGATAGAGGGGTGGAGAAATGTAGAATTACGGTTATAGGAACTAGGTAATACGTAGGAAGGAGAAGAACAATTGGGAAAATAGAATGCCGTGGAGGGAAGAGAGATGATGAAGGGGAGTAATAAAGACATGAAGAGTAGCGTGAGGAAGGTTGTATTGACGAAGAGAATAAAAAGGAATGTGGTATCGGTTTGAGTAAGTGGGAGGGGAAAGATGAGATTGCAAGTTCTAGCAGTAGGGGTGAAAATATTGTAATTACCTAACGGAAGGCACTGAGTTTCATATGCTAATATGAAAGCAACGAACAGAGCTTGAATAAAGGCAAGTGACTAAATGTTGAAGAAAATATCAAAACTCATTGCGAATGCAATTCGCAGTGCCAGTGGACTGGGGCAGAAAGCGGTCCCAATTGCTGGAGTTCAGTCTAACTTTAGCTGGGCCTACTGAGACGTTCATTCATTTAAGGTTGTTGAAATGTGTACCATTACATAGGATTGTAACAAGGATTTATTCTAAAAAGTGGTATGTGTGTTATTAAGTTTCGTGAATTATTCACAGTAAATGTAGTTTAATAATCTGGGAATAGAGATAATTTTTTTTTTAGCGCCTAAAAAGGAGAAATTATTTTTCAAAATAGAGTGAATTATTGCAAGTTAGGAGGAATTAGGAAGGCCTTCTGGCTTTGACAACTTCAGAGTGGCAGGAGCTAGGGGTTGGAGAGCTGCAGAGGCTGGCTCAAGTTATGCTGTTGAGATGCTATCTTTAGTTCAATGGAGTAGGCTGCCAAGTTGACATTTATGACCTTTTAAATTAGGGCCTTGCCTCTGTGGAATGCAGAATGACTTTGCTACACCGGCCTCTGAAGGTGGGGTTTCTGGTTTCTCCATAAGAACATCAATAAAACTAAAGAACTTAATTCCAAAGGGAAAATATAGCAAAGGGGTTTCTTTGGAAGCCCAAACATCATGTTAAATGCTTTGCAGAACTGATACATTTGCGTCTCGCTCTAAAAAAAAATAAAAAAAAAGAATGATGCCTGCTATTAGCTCTTATTTAACAGAAAACGGAGTGTTGCATTAAGTCTTAGACAGACAAAAAGATTCTAAAATTTTTTTAAGGCTACATGCCTAAATGTGAACGAATTGACAAATTACGACTTATTTTTCACAGTGGAAATTGTAGGTGCCAAATTAATATGGAGTGTCAGTGTAACGATTTTTTTAGAAAGGTAAAACTAAAGTGGCTGGATGTTGCAAGGACTGACAAGGGGGTACAGTTAAGTAATGGCAATCTATTTTTGTGTATTTGGTCCTATCATGAATGGTTCTTGCTGGTCCTGTATGTTAGAAGAGAGACAGTAACGTTATATTTGACAGCAGATTTCCATTGCCTGGTGATCTACTGTCAAAAAGGAGGGTAAGGATTTTAAACCTGACAAATTAAACAGGCCCAAATATTGGGTTTTGGGCTGCAGGTTTACAGTGCATAAAAGTACATGACATGGTGTTGTGTGTCACCGCTTATTTTACATATGCTATTGTTTTGTCTATGCTTCTTTGTGCTTGATATACAGCAAGTATATCTGATGGCTTGACGTTTTGTGCGTTTTTATTATTTTTTGCATGTTTTCGTTGTTTTTTGTCGCTGCTTTTTATACTATTACAAGTTTACCTGTGTTGTGAGGGGATAGTCATGACGATGCCCATCGCTACGCAACAGTTGGTTGAACTTGTTCTGGTTACTAAATTCCACAGCTAATGATATCTCATGCTGTGAACATGAGAGGCAGCACTTTACCAGTGCATGTCTAAATTGGCTATAATTACAGAAAACTAAAAGAGATCTACAGGATCAAAGTGTGTCACCTGGAGTTAGTCACGTTACTGCCCCTTTCCTTTAAAGGAACAGGCAGCCCTACGTTTATGTATCCTTGATTGGACCTAAGGATGAAATTATAGATCTGTGACTCAAGGTGGCCTAATTTCTATATTACATTAGTTAATGGTGTCCTGTCTCCTAAGTAGCATATGGCCTTTGCTTCTTAAAAGAAAACTAGGTTTTCATTTTTCCCTGCAGAAGGAACTGGAACATTAGCTAAGATTACCGTATATGGTGTAGTCGCCAGCGGTAGAGTTAAAATGTATGTAACTTTGGCCTTTTGTGTACCACCCGTACTCTTGGTGTAGTGACTATCACCCAAGTAAATTCTTGTCCTTCCTATAGATTTTTATTTTTTATTGCTTTTGTTGCTTCTTATGTCGCATCATGCTTAGTTATTGGGGATTTTAGTTGTGTCCTAGTTCCAATTCCCTTTTCCGTATTCCTTTCACCAGTCAGCCCATTTATTATTGTAGGTGTATTGTTCAGGTACACACTTCCAGACTGCAGTGAGGCACCAGGAACCTCCATATTATGTATAATGCCCTCTTGTATGACCAGACTGGTTTTCAAGAATTGTCCCTAGGCCTGCTTCAATGTTTTCCAGCCTGACTGTCAAGTATATTATGCTATAGTAAGACAAGTTTTCCATCCCGATAGGAGATAACTTACGTTTACCTTTTACCTTTTTTGAACATGACGAATTTTCAATGTCTATTTTTTAATGTGGTTTTTACCATTTTTGTTCCTGCTGCTTTAATTTTCGGTGGGATCAGAAGTTTCTAATCATGCAAATATCAGGACCCTCTAGTTCTTGTCTTTTGTTTTCATATCTGACTATTAGCCTGTGTATTGCCTAGTGCACCTGATGTGAAAGGTTTCTACCTGCCTATGATAATCTGTACCATGTGATTTATCTATTGAGATGTCCTAGATAAGGAATTTAGAAACACTTATATATAATTATTGGAAAAAAAAATGTGTTTGCCCTATTAGACAATGCCACCATATGTGAAGACATCCATTTAGATAGAATTCTCGTGTAGTTATCTACCCTTAGATGATGGAGGCTCTCACACGGAAACCCAATTGAAAAGCTTAGAGGCACTGTTTTGCCTACTACCTTTTTATTTGTATTGCTTCCTGAGAAAGACAGTGTATTCTAGACGAAAATTGTCCCATGGCGTGTGGCCACTCCTTTGAAAATCACAGGCCACCTGTTTACAGTCCCCTTGTTATACAACGAACTGTTTAAAGCATCACACTTGCTTCATCAGAAGGCGTTCAACATCAGAAAAGAAGGAGGAGCTGGTTTTGCCACAGAACCAGAATTCCAGTGCAAAAGAGCGCCTGTCATGTGCTGGTAACCTCTGACAGTGTGCAGTCCCTTGAGCCCCTTGGCCTGAGTTTTTGGCCACACACCCCCCCTCTTTCCCTTTGCTTCAATGGAAGTGCAGTGCACCGGCGGATCCAAGATTTACAGAAGGCCCTACATTACAGTGCCCATGGAAGAGCAGCCTGAGCGTCCTCTGACACTGAATGACGAGTGTTGGAGTCTGAGAATGGTCCCGAATATCCACGAGATGACCTGTGCCTTTGATCAATGGAGAGCACACTACCTGTAGTGCCTGCCGCAAAGGAAAAATACTGGCGCACTGCCTTGAGACATTGAGACTTTTTCGAGTGAGCTGTGGGTGTTTGCCAGGAGGGCACTCCAACTAAGCAGTACTTTTCTCATGAAAGGCTTGAATGAAGAGGCCCAGGCAAAAGAAAACAACAGAAGAAGATTTGATGGACAATAGAAGCCTGCCAGAAAGGCTTTTTGAACGGACTCTGGGCATAGGTGGTTTCACAAGAGGTTTCCGTGTGATTGTATAGACTAGGTGTTAGAAGACTGTTTGTTTTTCTGGCATTGTCTAGTATAAGCAGAATAAAATCCATTTTCTGTGGAAGAGTACCCCCTTTTCACCTCAGAGCATTGATGAGGGTCACCACTGTTTCACCTGAACATACAAAATGTATAGGAGCCCTAAAATGTTACTAAATAATTTTAGGATTTGCTTTTTGCTCAGGGTTGTAGACAATTATTATTTCATTTGTAATAGTGGTCGCTACTTTCTCCCGTTGTCTATATATTCTTAATAACGTGTTTTCTAGTGTTTTTTTAAACATGACGTTGTCATTTATGGGTGGGATTGATTTTCCCTACTCAATTGACTTCTGCACCCTCTTCCCAACCTATGTCTTTCCCTACCACTGTTTCTTTGCATTTTTTTCACCCTTTTCCTGAACATGAGCAGGTTAAAAGATCAGAATTCGTAAGCAATTCTTTTGTACAGCTTCTGCATCGACACTAGTTAGTAGTAAACATCACTAATTGTTGGGGTTGTGATCTTATGCCACCTAGATAGAGGTATTCCTTATTTTGTCCTGCCATATGTGGCCTTTGTGCTACTACATGTGTAAGGAGACGTGTCCCGTGAGAGTCGCTAAGTAATAGGATGATGCTACAGCAACATCTCCATGACTTCATGTCTGTAGACCTAGACTCGGATTGATGAGAGTCTAGTTATTGCCTATGTAAGGGCAAAAGGAGGGTCTGTCGTACTTTAAAATTTGGGACCGCGTAGGAGGCAGGGCCCTACCCCTGTCTATCCCGGTATTAGCGAACCGCGAATGGTCAATGCGGTATGTACAAGTGCTTTGTGTAACGTTTTAGCTATGAATGCACTATGTATACGTTATTATACATTGACTCCGTGGGTTCCATTTTGTAGCGGTGGCCATCTTATGGTTGCCCTCACATAGGCTATATAGCATGAAGCGAAAACGGGCCTTTTAGAGCACATGTGCCTTTCTTTGACTTTTCTGTGACCTGGGCAGCTTGGCTCCGCCACCCCAGGTCAAACTGGTCTCACGAGTTCTCCGTCCTCTGGCCACCTGTGATTAGCATCAGGGCTTGACACACCATAAAGTCTTTTCATCCTACACAAGCCTCCGGCTAATCTCTTTCACACCTGACTGTTCCTGCTTTATGGCTTGTTTCCCAAAACAGGAGATGCTCATGTTTATTGGGGCCTATCGATATCTGATGTGGGATCTGAGCCTTGCTGGGTAAATAATTACACTGGCTTAACTGGAATGTGGGATGGTCATCATGACTCTGCCTTTTCGTTTGCAATGTATACATGTGAATGACCAACTGCAAGAGAAGGGCGGTGTTGCCCAGAGCGTAACATTCTCCATAAAAGAGGAGACTGGTTTCTGTTCTGCAGACTGCCTCATTCAGTTGCTAAGGCTTCTGTGCGACGTAGTCTCACTCATTTGAGTTTAATAAAGATGTCTTTTCATATTTCAGCTTCTGTTGCCAAGTTCTTTGTTATATTATCAAGATATGCAGAATTTTATAATACCACATCAGGAAGTACTCGAAGTCATAGGGTGCTACCCCTAGCACCTCTGGGGTCTTAAAAATTGGAGTACTTCAATACTACTCTAGGGTAATCCAACTGTCCTTTAATTTACCCTATACTCATAACACCTCTCTCTCCTATCTAACATATAAGACTTAAGATATTATGAATTAATAATATCTGGATGTCTTGATATATTACATCAGTTTGACTCCATGATGCTATTAATACATAGTAAATGGTGATGTACCCTATTTCAACTTTAATACCCTATTAAGCAAAAGATAATCCTCTTGTGTGCTGGGAATCAGTGCATTTTAAGATGGCCTGAAAGCGGGCATTTAAGGGAAGGAGGAAAAGCCTGGCTACAATATCTTGGATTGGATTTGAAGAAAAGGCAATATTATTCCGTAACTATTTTTCCTGGAAGTGGATGTTATACTCAAAAATAGAGAGTGTCACCCTAAAAGATACCACTAGAATAGAGAGCAAATCCAATTACATAAGCAGACCACTCAAATTTAATGTGAAGGGGAATAGGTGAACAGACTGAACCTTGTATCAGGAGATTGAAGCAATCCCGACAAAGAACAGCAAAGTCAGTATCAGGGAGACTGAAAGGCACAAAAGAGGCAAAATCACCGTGACAAAACTATAGGCAAGGGAATGGTGATCTAGTTGGAGAAAAGAGTCTAGAATTTTAATACATAAACGGTGTGTCAGTAGCTCCTTATATACATAAAAGTACAGGAAGCAAGGAAACATGCTCTGGAGGTAATGGTACCCATGATGGGTTGGTTTATTCACTTCAAGAGTAACGGGAGTGTTGCCATATTGGATTGAGGCTAAGAATAGGTGGCCAAACTCCCAACATAACACCCTCATGTAGTCAATAGACACTTCAGCATGTGGTTATTTGCTCTCTACGCCACCAGCAAGACTCTACAAGGACATCTCCAGGTCATTTCATTGCATCTTCACAGAGCAAAACCTCACTGTCACAATGACAATGCTTGATGGCAATACTCTTTTCCAGACCACAGTTGCATCCTGCCAGCAGGTCCCCCCAGTGACCAGTACTAGACAAGTGAGAATGCTGAGACAAGTCACACAGAAGCTAGATATATACACTCAAAGAAATTAAGTTCAATCGGACTAATCTTAAAAATATATGCATTTTGGACATGGAGGTTTAACTAGTTATACAGGGTTAACATGGTAAAGGCAATATAAACACCTGATCTATGAAGAAGATATAGAGAATTAAACTGATATCTCTTTCTGTACAAAGTCTAGCAGGTTAGTATTTGGGAGGATGGAAGTAAATTACAGTTCCATAATATGGGGATTAACAGATTATGATGACTATGATGGTCTTTCTGAATTCAAGAGTAAGCAATGGGAAGATGGTACGGTGGGCTCCACGGAATCGAAAGTTAAGAGGAAGCTAATTTCACAATTTGAGATTTGAAGTTGAGAACGATAGTAAACATGATCCAAACATTTCTAGCTGCATGTGATATGACTTTATGAAAAAGGATGTGAACAAGCCTTATATTTAGCTTTCTCAAGATGGTGGGTTCACTGTAAAATATTATGCGAGATTCTCAAACTAAGATGGAATTTGAATCTTTCCTGTGATGTCATTTTCCTGTTCAATCATATTTAATAAACTCAGTCGCAAGCACAAGATATGTCACACTGCATTTGTGCCCTTATTTTCCATTCTTCATCCCTTTGCTTCTGTTTTTGTCCCAGATTGTTGCAGCAGAATGATCCTCTCCATCAGGATTGTTGATTGGCTGTTTTCTCCTTCCTGATGTCTGTTGGACTTTGGTACTATCAGTTTCAAGGTTTTATTTTAGCTTTATGGGTTTTCCTCTTCTCTGGGACCCCCTTAAGAAGACATTTGGCACCTTTCACCGGTGAGAAATTGTCCTTTCCTCAGATAATCAAGAAGGTAACTCAGCAGTCCTTCTAAGCATCCAGTCGTTGAAAGATGAAGGGACAATACTCATGGAAAGAGAAATAAGGAGCAATGAAATCAGTGTCAAGCTTAACTGTCCATTTTAAGACCACCAAATCCAAAATATTTAAATTTGGCACAAGTGAAATCTGGTGTTAAAGCAGGTGATGGAGCAAGGATTCGAGAAAAATAAATTTGCTCGGATCAACCTCTCGTTAACAGACACTAACAAATAGAAATCATAGATAAATGAAAATTAACATACATACGACATTCATACACGGGGAAAAAGGCATTTTGCTTGCTTAAATAACAAAGAATAATTCGCTACGTGATTAAAATCCCGCTTGAAACCGAAAATTGCTTTGCGCATGTGCAAACCTGTCCTGCGTAACTAATCACGTGCAAACCTGTCCTGCATAACTAATCACATGACTAACCCTTTTCAGAGGAAACTCTCACACATGCGCAAAGAGTTGCTAATTGTAGGTCTCGGAGTACCGCATGTCTGGCATATGCTTGCCGAAATCTTAAAAGAGGTTTTTCGCTGCTAACGCTTTGCTTAATAAAGAAGAAATAATACGGGATAGAGTAGAAGGGGGAGGTAAACAGTTATAATATTATATTCGAGAAATTAACATCTGTTTATGATTCTTTCATTGATATTGAGCGTTTTGGGCCTGATATGCTAACCCAAAAGAAAGATGGCGGGTGAAACGTGGGGGCATATCAACAACAACCGGCGATAATTATCTCTAAGCGCACTTAGCGCTAGCATAATTATCGCCGGCTAGCGTGAATTTTTATCGCTGAGATAGCGTGCTATTAGCAACGCTTATCTCAATAGCGATAAATATCCTCACGCTAACAGGCTAACGTGAGATTATCACTGGAAACCCAGCGATAATCTCACGTTACCCTGTTGATAGGGACAGGCAAACTTAGCCATGATATCCTCCTTCCATAGGATATCATGGCTAAGTCAGAAAGTTACCAGACGTAAAAAAGCAGCGTTAACCGTAGTTAGCGCTGCTTTTTTTGTCTCTAACAGGGTTAGCGACATTCTTGATAATAGGAGAAATGTCGCTTAGCGACATTTCTCCTATTGTTTTACTCTGGAAGGCCCCCATTGCATCTCATTAGAGATGCAAGGGGAAGCGTAGAGTAAAAGGGTGCTAACATGCAAATTTGCATGTTAGCACCCTGTTGTTGATAGGGCGCTAGTTTTATTTCTCCTTTTTGGGATTTTAAAGCCAAAAAAGCAGAGATAAAGCCCTTGTTGATATGCCCCTTAATGAGAGTTGAGTTCATGCATTGAAGACCCGGAGTGACCCGCTGACCAGGACATTGGTCGCCTGCCAAAACCCAAGGATGAGAGCTTGAGAAAAGAACCTCAACTGAAGAAATTATATTAAATTTGTATCTATCCATAGTGTGAGATGTATAGGAGGAACAGAAAGAGTCATGAGAAGTGAATAAATTAAGTGAGAAGGGTTTACTAAACAAATAATTAGTTAAATAATTTTAGGATGACTGCATGAGGTGATGACAACTCTCTAGTCCCGGCCCAATCATAGTTCAGAATTCACAGACATTTGCAACCTTTGAGGGAGGGACATGCAAAATTAAATGGTATAATTCGAGTGACTTAAGGTTAAGGAGAGAGAGATGAGGAGAACTGCTGCTGCTGAGGAGAGTCGTTGTTACTGCTGAGAAGAACAGACTGGGAAGATTTATCAAAATCAAAGATTCAATACTGAGAGACAGCCTGATTAGATTGAAGATTTGCAGAAGACTATTGAGGCGGGAGAGAGTGTAAGAAAGGGATGCGCTCAGGTGCGTCGTGTTTCTAGAAAGGTATAGTAAGTATAATCCTATCCTGCACCTGTCTCATGGTCTTTGTCTCCTGACTCTTAAGCAGGAGACCGCCATCAATCCTTTTGGCCAGGGGTTGTATTTCCTGTACCATTTTGGTAACTATATCTTTTCCTTAAATCTTGAATATTTGCTGCTACGTACAGTTTATTGTGTCTTTTGTCTCTTCATCTATCACTCATAATGCGTTTGAGGTTGTTGAAAGAGTCTGTATTTTGAATGAAATTTGATAAATGAAGTTTTCTCTCCCATGAAAGTTGATGGAGTTTGCTCTGTGAATCTGTACAAATGAGCGTTCATTTTGATTGAATTTATTAGATAACATTTATTGAATCTTACCTGGAGTTTGTGATTATTTTACTGCAAAGTTATAAGAAAGTTGTAATTAATTTTGTTAATATCACCATCTACTACTCGACTAATGGCCAATGAACAAAGGAAGAGTATTGATCTGTGAAGATTAATTAGACATAGATTAAATTCAGATCGAAGGAAATAACACTTGACGCCCAGCAAAACAGTCAGGAAATCCAATTGCGTATATGGGCCCATTGTAAGTGATATTTTGATGTGTGAAAGGTTTATCCTGGCCTTTCGCTGGATCAGTTTTTCTGGTAGCAGAATTATGGTTATTATTGATTAGTTTGGTGATTATTGATCATTGACTATTGACTATTGTTATGACAATTTGAATATATGTTTTAACATAAAGAGTTAGTGTCGCGTTTTTATGTTGTCTGGAAGCACAGGTACAGAGATACCTGAGAATCCCGGGAATGGAATTCGGAAGAGTGTGATAAATGCAAGTCACACTGCAGAAGGTTACTCGTCTGTTGTTGTAATACTGAGAAGCTACGGAGGGCTGGCAGTATTACAGTAGGGACTAAATCATATAAACGTAGAGTGTGATTGATAGCAGAGGGCCCGCCTGTGAAAATCTGGCCTTACCTGAAGGAGGAGTATCCCTAGATGAGTAGCAGGTCCTCCCCGAGCTTGAGTGTGGAGTAAACAGGGGTTTTTACTTGTAGTGTCAGGAAGGAATTTTTCTTTTGTGGTGCCTGAAGAAACTATCTTTGGTTTATTGGAGCAAACAGAATAGCGCTGTTTTTAAGTTGTTACTAACAAGAATTTTTATAACGAAAAGACAAAAACAAACATTGTTGTATTACATTGTAAAGGGAGGGTCAGTAGAGGGAGTAATACTGACGTCACAAGAGCCGCACTAACATTGGTCAGACAAGAGGGTGTGTTGAAAGTTCTGATTGGTAAATAGACAGGTAGTGTGCTGGTATTAGGAGAAGAAGAAAATACGTAGTATGTTCTGATTGGATTGTTGGTGAGAGTAGCGCAGGCATTGGACGAGAGTTGAATAATAACTTTAGTGAAAATTCGGAAGAGTTTTGAATTTGTCGAGTGAGTTAAATAAGAGAACAAAAAAAATGAAGTTGATTAACAAGATCAAGAATTTCTTTAAGAAGGATAAGCGCGTAATGACTAGGGAGGGAATTCTTATGCCACCTCCTAATACACCGGCTT
Organism: Triturus cristatus; assembly: GCF_964204655.1. Classification (NCBI taxonomy): domain Eukaryota; kingdom Metazoa; phylum Chordata; class Amphibia; order Caudata; family Salamandridae; genus Triturus; species Triturus cristatus. Next base: position 631,493,582 of record NC_140589.1, on the reverse strand, counting down.
CCTATATGATGATGGAAAGTGGATATCATACTTTTGTATGGCTGGAGAATTGGGTGGACTATACGAAAGATGATGGTATATTAGCTTTTCTCAAACATGGTACATTTAATGTAAGAGTTCTTCAGAATTTGAGAAACAGGATGAATACATTGGAACCAAATCCAAGGTTGACACAGTATGAGGCTTTGGAAGAATGGGAAGTTGAGGCGTGTGAGCGCGAGAAATATAGAGGAGGTATGAGAAACAATAGAGGATTTTTACCCAGATATCCATTTGATACGCAAGGAGATCAGATGAAGAGATGGAGACGGGCTGTAGTGACCGAGGGTTTATATCCAGTATTGGTGGTTGATGATCAAGAAGGGAGTAAATGCAAGGAGAAAATGAAACATATAGATATGACAGGGATAGGGAGTAACAAATTGGATGATGAGCTATTAGAGGATATTTTGATAAAGAGACCACCGCCTTATCAGGAAAGTGCTAGAGATACCACTCTAAGTACCACCATGATGGGGACTCCATTGGTTCCACACGTTCTATATGATCCAACATTCATTCGAGCATCACAAGAAAAAGAAAGAGAGGCATTAAATAAAACGAAAGAAGAGATAATTCAGAAGATAAATCAGTTAGGCTTAAATGCAGAAGCACTGACAGTACCCATAAAGCAAAAAACAATTGTGACCATGAGGTTGAACACAGGTCCCTGCAGCAGACGCCTTCGTCCACTGAGCCACCAGACCCGGCATACACACATCTCTCTCTCTCTCTCCCTCCCCCTCCCCCTCCCTCCCCTCTCCCGCCCCCTCCCTCTCCTCTCCCTCTCCCTCCCCCTAACCCCTCCCTCCCCTCTCCCTCTCCCTCCCCCTCCGTCCCCCTCCCTCTCCTTCTCTCCCCCTCTCTACCCCTCCCTCCCTCCCCCTCCCTCTCCCTCCCTCCCTCTCTCTCTCCCTCTGTCTCTCTCTCTTCCTGTCTCTCTCTCCCCGTCTCTCTCTCCCCGTCTCTCTCTCTCCGTCTCTCTCTCCCCGTCTCTCTCCCTGTCTCTCTCCCTGTCTCCCTCCCTCCCCCTCCCTCTCTCTCCCTCCTCCCTCTATCTCCCTCCTCCCTCTCTGTCTCCCTCCTCCCTCTCTGTCTCCCTCCTCCCTCTCTGTCTCCCTCCTCCCTCTCTGTCTCCCTCCCAGTCTCCCTCCCTCCCTCTGTATCCCTCCCTCTCCCTCCCTCCCTCCCTCTCCCTCCGTCTCCCTCCCTGTCTCCCTCCCTGTCTCCCTCTGTCTCTCTCCCTCTGTCTCCCTCTGTCTCTCTCCCTCTGTCTCTCTCCTCTGTCTCTCTCCCTCTGTCTCTCTCCCTCTGTCTCCCTCCCCCTCTGTCTCCCTCCCTGTCTCCCTCCCTGTCTCCCTCTGTCTCTCTCCCTCTGTCTCTCTCCCTCTGTCTCTCTCCCTCCCTCTCCCTCCCTCTCCCTCCATCTCCCTCCCTCCCTCCGTCTCCCTCCCTCTGTCTCCCTCCCTCCCTGTCTCCCTCCCTCTGTCTCCCTCCCTCCCTGTCTCCCTCCGTCTCCCTTCCTCCCTCTGTCTCCCTCCGTCTCCCTCCCTCCCTCTATCTCCCTCCATCTCCCTCCCTCCGTCTCCCTCCCTTCGTCTCCCTCCCTCTGTCTCCCTCCCTCTCCCTCTGTCTCTCTCCCTCTGTCTCCCTCCCTCCATGTCTCCCTCCCTCTCCCTCCCTCTCCCTCCCTCTCCCTCCCTCTCCCTCCCTCTCCCTCCATCTCCCTCCCTCTTCCTCCATCTCCCTCCCTCTTCCTCTGTCTCCCTCCATCTCCCTCCCTCCTTCCCTCTCCCTTCCTCCCTCCCTCTCCCTCCCTCCCTCTCCCTGGCTCTCCATCCGTCTCCCTCCCTTCGTCTCCCTCCGTCTCCCTCCCTCCATCTCCCTCCCTCCGTCTCTCTCTCTGTCTCTCTCCCTGTCTCTCTCCCTGTCTCTCTCCCTCCCTCTGTCACCCTCCCTCTCCCTCTGTCTCTCTCCCTCTGTCTCTCTCCCTCTGTCTCCCTCCCTGTCTCCCTCTCCCTCCCTCTGTCTCCCTCTCCCTCTGTCTCTCTCCCTCTGTCTCCCTCCCTCTCCCTCTGTCTCTCTCCCTCCATCTCCCTCCCTCTCCCTCTGTCTCCCTCCCTCTGTCTCCCTCCGTCTGTCTCCCTTCCTCTGTCTCCCTCCCTCTGTCTCCCTCCCGCCGTCTCTCCCTCTGTCTCCCTCCCTCTCTCTCCCTGTCTATCTCCCTGTCTCTCTCTCTCCCTCCCTCTCTCCCTCCCTCTGTCTCCCTCCATCTCCCTCTGTCTCCCTCCCTGTCTCCCTCTGTCTCCCTCCCTGTCTCCCTCTGTCTCCCTCCCTGTCTCCCTCCCTCCCTCTGTCACCCTCTGTCTCCCTCCCTGTCTCCCTCCCTCTCCCTCTGTCTCTCTCTCTCTCCGTCTCCCTCCCTCTGCCTCTGTCTCTCTCTCTCCGTCTCTCTCCGTCTCCCTCCCTCTGTTTCCCTCCGTCTCCCTCCCTCTCCCTCCCTCTCTCCCTGTCTCTCTTTCTGTCTCCCTCCCTCTATCTCTCCCTGTCTCTCTCCCTCCCTCTGTCTCCCTCCCTCCATCTCCGCCTCCCTGTCTCTGTCTCTCTCTGTCTCCCTTCCTCTCCCTCCCTCTGCCTTCCTCCCTCTCCCTCCCTCTGCCTCCCTCCCTCTCCCTCTGTCTCCCTCCCTCTGTCTCCCCCAGACTGCGCCTCTCCGTCTCCCTCCCTCTGCCTCTGTCTCTCTCTCTCTCCGTCTCCCTCCCTCTGTCTCCCTCCGTCTCCCTCCCTCTCCCTCCCTCCGTCTCTCTCCCTGTCTCTCTCTCTGTCTCCCTCCCTCTATCTCTCCCTGTCTCTCTCCCTCCCTCTGTCTCCCTCCCTCCATCTCCATCTCCGCCTCCCTGTCTCTGTCTCTGTCTCCCTTCCTCTCCCTCCCTCTGCCTTCCTCCCTCTCCCTCCCTCCGTCTCCCTCCCTCCCTCTATCTCCCTCCATCTCCCTCCCTCCGTCTCCCTCCCTTCGTCTCCCTCCCTCTGTCTCCCTCCCTCTCTTCCTCCCTCTGTCTCCCTCCCTCTCCCTCTGTCTCCCTCCCTGTCTCCCTCTGTCTCCCTCCCTGTCTCCCTCCCTCCCTCTGTCACCCTCTGTCTCCCTCCCTGTCTCCCTCCCTCTCCCTCTGTCTCTCTCTCTCCGTCTCCCTCCCTCTGCCTCTGTCTCTCTCTCTCCGTCTCCCTCCCTCTGTCTCCCTCCGTCTTCCTCCGTCTCCCTCCCTCCGTCTCTCTCCCAGTCTCTCTCTCTGTCTCCCTCCCTCTATCTCTCACTGTCTCTCTCCCTCCCTCTGTCTCCCCCTGTCTCCCTCCCTCCATCTCCGCCTCCCTGTCTCTGTCTCTCTCTGTCTCCCTTCCTCTCCCTCCGTTTCCCTCCCTCTGTCTCCCTCCGTCTGTCTCCCTTCCTCCGTCTCCCTCCCTCTGTCTCCCTCCCTCCGTCTCTCCCTCTGTCTCCCTCCCTCTCTCTCCCTGTCTATCTCCCTGTCTCTCTCTCTCTCTCCCTCTCTCCCTCCCTCTGTCTCCCTCCCTCTCCCTCTGTCTCCCTCCCTGTGTCCCTCTGTCTCCCTCCCTGTCTCCCTCCCTCCCTCTGTCACCCTCTGTCTCCCTCCCTGTCTCCCTCCCTCTCCCTCTGTCTCTCTCTCTCCGTCTCCCTCCCTCTGCCTCTGTCTCTCTCTCTCCGTCTCCCTCCGTCTCCCTCCCTCTCCCTCCCTCCGTCTCTCTCCCTCTCTCTCTCTCTCTGTCTCCCTCCCTCTATCTCTCCCTGTCTCTCTCCCTCCCTCTGTCTCCCCCTGTCTCCCTCCCTCCATCTCCGCCTCCCTGTCTCTGTCTCTCTCTGTCTCCCTTCCTCTCCCTCCGTTTCCCTCCCTCTGTCTCCCTCCGTCTGTCTCCCTTCCTCCGACTCCCTCCCTCTGTCTCCCTCCCTCCGTCTCTCCCTCTGTCTCCCTCCTTCTCTCTCCCTGTCTATCTCCCTGTCTCTCTCTCTCTCTCCCTCTCTCCCTCCCTCTGTCTCCCTCCCTCTCCCTCTGTCTCTCTCCCTGTCTCCCTCTGTCTCCCTCCCTGTCTCCCTCCCTCCCTCCCTCTGTCACCCTCTGTCTCCCTCCCTGTCTCCCTCCCTCTGCCTCTGTCTCTCTCTCTCCGTCTCCCTCCCTCTGTCTCCCTCCGTCTCCCTCCCTCTCCCTCCCTCCGTCTCTCTCCCTGTCTCTCTCTCTGTCTCCCTCCCTCTATCTCTCCCTGTCTCTCTCCCTCCCTCTATCTCCCTCCCTCCATCTCCGCCTCCCTGTCTCTGTCTCTCTCTGTCTCCCTTCCTCTCCCTCCCTCTGCCTTCATCCCTCTCCCTCCCTCTGCCTCCCTCCCTCTCCCTCTGTCTCCCTCCCTCTGTCTCCCCCAGACTGCGCCTCTCTCTCTCCCTTTCTCTGTCGCCCTCTGTCAACCTCTGTCTCCCTCCCTCTCCATACCTCTCCCTCTGTCTTCCTCTCCCTCCCTCCATCACCCTCTGTCATCTCACCCTGTGTGTGTGTGTCAGCCCAGGCTGAGACAGCTTCCCAGCGCACATACACAGCCGCACCCGAGTACTTCACAGGTCTTTAAAAGACCATTTACATGTTAATAAAGCTTTGTTGTATTTCACCTCTTAGGCCCCTGCATCTCCTCTTTGACAATCACTGGAATCCCCCGGCCCCCACAGAACAGAGTCTCAGAGTCCGGGCTGCTGCACCCGGCAGTGTTTGCAAATTCTTTTTTTTTTACAACACAGGTAGGATGTCTGCAAGTTCCGCGGGCCGCCAAGGAAGGCTTGCCGGGGCGCTGGCAGCCCGCGGGCCGTACTATGAGTAACCGTGATCTAGAGGAATGGGCAAAAGGATTAGAAAAGAAGAAACCCAAAAATATAGATGTAAGTAAAATAAGGGTAGATTTGGAAGAAATGATCATTGGTACAATAGGTCTTTGATAGATTGGGTTCCTACGAAGATGAAGAGTTATTATTTCTATATAAGAGTATAACCGGGAGGGCAAAGAATTTGCATGAGAAGATAACGGAAGTAGCCTTAGAATTTGGAATAGATATAGAAAAGTCAAAAGTACTGCAGAAGCACTATAGAGCAGAATTTACTGAAAAGGACTTAGAAAGCTTGAATGCGTCAGGAAGGAAATTGCAAATAAAGCAATTGATACACCTTTTAAAGAAATGGGGAGATTTAGATCGATGGAGAAACAGATGGACTAAGAAAACAGAGGAGGCGATTGCTAAAGAGTTATCTGCATTTCTAATGAGCGAAGTAGAACAGGTTGAAAAGATGTGTCCGATGAGAGAAGTTCTAGGTGGTGGATATGTTCATGTTCCATGGAGTAGACAGGATATTTTGTCTTTTACCATTGGCTTCCAGAAGTTGAGGGAGAAACCTGTTGAATGGTACAAACAGGGGGAGAGATTTGTTAAAGTATCAAAGGTTTTGTTAAGAGACTTGGATGGTTTGTTTGATATAGTGGTACCAACAGATACATGGACAGAATGTAATATTACGGTTGATTGGCCCACCGAAGAATATACAAGAGATGCATGAACAGGAGCACCTTCAGAGGAAGTAATGTAAAGTACAATCAGGTGATAACTTTTCTGAAAGGGAAAATTCCCCCTAAGGAAACAGATTGGGTTAAAATAGATAGAACAATGCAAGAACCTGCAGGGTCAGTGCATGTCTATTTTGAAAGATTACTGCAGGTGTTTGAACGGTATAGTGGATTTGAGAATATTGGTGAGAAAGATATGGGACATTTTGTATATAGGTTTGTCTATGGATTAAGTTCATAAATAAGTCAGATGATTAGGCAGCATATGCTTTGTTGGCAAAGCAAGCCGATGAATGACATTTTGAAGTATGCCAAATACTGCAGTGATGAAATTGATACAAAGCATAAAAAGTTAAAAGAGGAAATGATGTGGGCTCAAGTGAAGATGGCAGAATGCCAAGAAGCAAAGGGAGTAGAGGGTGTAATACTGACGTCACAAGAGCCGCACTAACATTGGTCAGACAAGAGGGTGTGTTGAAAGTTCTGATTGGTAAATAGACAGGTAGTGTGCTGGTATTAGGAGAAGAAGAAAATACGTAGTATGTTCTGATTGGATTGTTGGTGAGAGTAGCACAGGCATTGGACGAGAGTTGAATAATAACTTTAGTGAAAATTCGGAAGAGTTTTGAATTGGTCGAGTGAGTTAAATAAGAGAACAAAAAAAATGAAGTTGATTAACAAGATCAAGAATTTCTTTAAGAAGGATAAGCGCGTAATGACTAGGGAGGGAATTCTTATGCCACCTCCTAATACACCGGCTTCCTATATGATGATGGAAAGTGGATATCATACTTTTGTATGGCTGGAGAATTGGGTGGACTATACGAAAGATGATGGTATTTTAGCTTTTCTCAAACATGGTACATTTAATGAAAGAGTTCTTCAGAATTTGAGAAACAGGATGAATACATTGGAACCAAATCCAAGGTTGACACAGTATGAGGCTTTGGAAGAATGGGAAGTTGAGGCATGTGAGCGCGAGAAATATAGAGGAGGTATGAGAAACAATAGAGGATTTTTACCCAGATATCCATTTGATACGCAAGGAGATCAGATGAAGAGATGGAGACGGGCTGTAGTGACCGAGGGTTTATATCCAGTATTGGTGGTTGATGATCAAGAAGGGAGTAAATGCAAGGAGAAAATGAAACATATAGATATGACAGGGATAGGGAGTAACAAATTGGATGATGAGCTATTAGAGGATATTTTGATAAAGAGACCACCGCCTTATCAGGAAAGTGCTAGAGATACCACTCCAAGTACCCCCATGATGGGGACTCCATTGGTTCCACACGTTCTATATGATCCAACATTCATTCGAGCATCACAAGAAAAAGAAAGAGAGGCATTAAATAAAACGAAAGAAGAGATAATTCAGAAGATAAATCAGTTAGGCTTAAATGCAGAAGCACTGACAGTACCCATAAAGCAAAAAACAATTGTGACCATGAGGTTGAACACAGGTCCCTGCAGCAGACGCCTTCGTCCACTGAGCCACCAGACCCGGCATACACACATCTCTCTCTCTCTCTCCCTCCCCCTCCCTCCCCTCTCCCGCCCCTCCCTCTCCTCTCCCTCTCCCTCCCCCTAACCCCTCCCTCCCCTCTCCCTCTCCCTCCCCCTCCATCCCCCTCCCTCTCCTTCTCTCCCCCTCTCTCCCCCTCCCTCCCTCCCTCCCCCTCCCTCTCCCTCCCTCCCTCTCTCTCTCCCTCTGTATCTCTCTCTCCCTGTCTCTCTCTCCCCGTCTCTCTCTCCCCGTCTCTCTCTCTCCGTCTCTCTCTCACTGTCTCTCTCCCTGTCTCTCTCCCTGTCTCCCTCCCTCCCCCTCCCTCTCTCTCCCTCCTCCCTCTATCTCCCTCCTCTCTCTCTGTCTCCCTCCTCCCTCTCTGTCTCCCTCCTCCCTCTCTGTCTCCCTCCCAGTCTCTCTCCCTCCCTCTGTATCCCTCCCTCTCCCTCTCTCCCTCCCTCCCTCCCTCTCCCTCCGTCTCCCTCCCTGTCTCCCTCCCTGTCTCCCTCTGTCTCTCTCCCTCTGTCTCTCTCCCTCTGTCTCTCTCCTCTGTCTCTCTCCCTCTGTCTCTCTCCCTCTGTCTCCCTCCCCCTCTGTCTCCCTCCCCCTCTGTCTCCCTCCCTGTCTCCCTCTGTCTCTCTCCCTCTGTCTCTCTCCCTCTGTCTCTCTCCCTCCCTCTCCCTCCCTCTCCCTCCATCTCCCTCCCTCCCTCTGTCTCCCTCCCTCTGTCTCCCTCCCTCCCTGTCTCCCTCCCTCTGTCTCCCTCCGTCTCCCTCCCTCCCTCTGTCTCCCTCCGTCTCCCTCCCTCCCTCCATCTCCCTCCATCTCTCTCCCTCCGTCTCCCTCCCTTCGTCTCCCTCCCTCTGTCTCCCTCCCTCTCCCTCTGTCTCTCTCCCTCTGTCTCCCTCCCTCCATGTCTCCCTCCGTCTCCCTCCCTCTCCCTCCCTCTCCCTCCGTCTCCCTCCCTCTCCCTCTATCTCCCTCCCTCTTCCTCCATCTCCCTCCCTCTTCCTCTGTCTCCCTCCATCTCCCTCCCTCCTTCCCTCTCCCTTCCTCCCTCCCTCTCCCTCCCTCCCTCTCCCTCCCTCTCCATCTGTCTCCCTCCCTCCGTCTCCTCCCTCCGTCTCCCTCCCTCCGTCTCTCTCTCTGTCTCTCTCCCTGTCTCACTCCCTGTCTCTCTCCCTCCCTCTGTCACCCTCCCTCTCCCTCTGTCTCTCTCCCTCTGTCTCTATCCCTCTGTCTCCCTCCCTGTCTCCCTCTCCCTCCCTATGTCTCCCTCTCCCTCTGTCTCTCTCCCTCCGTCTCCCTCCCTCTCCCTCTGTCTCTCTCCCTCCATCTCCCTCCCTCTGCCTCTGTCTCCCTCCCTCTGTCTCCCTCCGTCTGTCTCCCTTCCTCTGTCTCCCTCCCTCTGTCTCCCTCCCTCCGTCTCTCCCTCTGTCTCCCTCCCTCTCTCTCCCTGTCTATCTCCCTGTCTCTCTCTCTCCCTCCCTCTCTCCCTCCCTCTGTCTCCCTCCCTCTCCCTCTGTCTCCCTCCCTGTCTCCCTCTGTCTCCCTCCCTGTCTCCCTCCCTCCCTCTGTCACCCTCTGTCTCCCTCCCTGTCTCCCTCCCTCTGTCTCTCTCTCTCCGTCTCCCTCCCTCTGCCTCTGTCTCTCTCTCTCCGTCTCCCTCCCTCTGTCTCCCTCCGTCTCCCTCCCTCTCCCTCCCTCCGTCTCTCTCCCTGTCTCTCTCTCTGTCTCCCTCCCTCTATCTCTCCCTGTCTCTCTCCCTCCCTCTGTCTCCCTCCCTCCATCTCCGCCTCCCTGTCTCTGTCTCTCTCTGTCTCCCTTCCTCTCCCTCCCTCTGCCTTCCTCCCTCTCCCTCCCTCTGCCTCCCTCCCTCTCCCTCTGTCTCCCTCCCTCTGTCTCCCCCAGACTGCACCTCTCCGTCTCCCTCCCTCTGCCTCTGTCTCTCTCTCTCCGTCTCCCTCCCTCTGTCTCCCTCCGTCTCCCTCCCTCTCCCTCCCTCTGTCTCTCTCCCTGTCTCTCTCTCTGTCTCCCTCCCTCTATCTCTCCCTGTCTCTCTCCCTCCCTATGTCTCCCTCCCTCCATCTCCGCCTCCCTGTCTCTGTCTCTCTCTGTCTCCCTTCCTCTCCCTCCCTCTGCCTTCCTCCCTCTCCCTCCCTCCGTCTCCCTCCCTCCCTCTATCTCCCTCCATCTCCCTCCCTCCGTCTCCCTCCCTTCGTCTCCCTCCCTCTGTCTCCCTCCTTCTCTCCCTCCCTCTGTCTCCCTCCCTCTCCCTCTGTCTCCCTCCCTGTCTCCCTCTGTCTCCCTCCCTGTCTCCCTCCCTCCCTCTGTCACCCTCTGTCTCCCTCCCTGTCTCCCTCCCTCTCCCTCTGTCTCTCTCTCTCCGTCTCCCTCCCTCTGCCTCTGTCTCTCTCTCTCCGTCTCCCTCTGAGGTTCTGTAGCGATCCGAACCCGTGATTTCGGTATCGTAGTACTGACACGATTTCGGTACCAATGAACCGCAAATGATCCATTATATGCATGACAGTGTTTTCGCTACGCAACTAGCATGAATTCACTGAGAAATAGGGCTTTCTGTTGTAAGTCATGGCATCCATTTTAGTTACGGCATCCATTTTGTTTCTTGCCCTCACATAGTCAATGAACGGGTGATGACCCCGGCAGAGTCACCTTGTTAAGGACACGTAAGCTCGAGCCCCGAAAAAGGCTGACGCTGCATGACTAGGCAGAATCAAGCTGCCTCCCTTGCCTGAGGCCAGTCCTGCTATACTGGTTCTCGTGTCCGTTGTCCTTACTGAAAGGCCGAAGACGGTAGCCATGCCCGTTTATGATCCATAAACACCTCTTATCCTACTCTTTCAATCCTTTGCACCTAGCTCTGCTCCTCTCCTTCTGGGCTTTTACAATGGGGAGGTAACGATTTTTACGATGGGGAGGATCGGGCAAAGAATGGAAAACTGACAAGGGGACCTGATCGAATACCGAAAACCTACGATTAGTTATTGTTTGATATCTATTTACTGTTTGTTTGGGATACCGGGTTGGGCATGAGAAATATTCGTGTAATGTTGCCTAAAGACATTTTTCGTGTATTTAAGGAACAACCCACTTAATGCAATTTGAACAGTCTCGTAGATTCTGCCTCTGTGTGGTTCCTATGACTTCTGTGTCCCTGCAGTGAATAAATCTTGGTCTCTGACGCCACCATCGAGAAACCCGCGTCTCTGTTTATTTGTGCACCGAGACAGGAAGGAACTCAGGGGTCTTCAGGTGTTGTTTCCCTGACACCTCTGGACTCTTAAAAGTCCAGAACCTCACATTGGCGCCCAACGTCGGACGACGTCATCCGGTACCGGTCCAAAGCCTGAAGAGTTCGAGAAGTTTCGTGTGAAGATTCCGGAGGGAGGTACCCCGCTTCATCGATCCCTGCATGTCGTAAAAGTGGCCCGACGATCTCTTCCACGAGGGTTCCCGTTCCCAGACGGCTACAGAGGATCGCTGCCCTGACTGTCGCCCTGTCTTGGACCCGAGGTGCAGACCTTAGTACGGCGAGACGTAGACGGGTTCTCCTTGGTGACGTCTTCCACATTTCAGTTAAGTATTAAGTGGGTTACGCTCAGTTTGGTTGTTCTTTGTTGCTCTGGTTTAATTCGTAGATTATCATTGGTTGCTCTTGTTTAGATAATCTTTGTTTTGGTATTAGTTTATTTTGATAGGCCTAAGTTCTCTGCGCATTTTGCTTTGTTTGTCATGACTACCAGTAGTAATTGTTTCCTGTCCTGGTTACGTTGCAACGGGGATTCCCGGTTGGAGGATTCGTGTTCGGTTCCTCCGATTGGAACTCCTACATATGAGCTCTATTGTAAACATGGTGTGGGTCCTACAGAGAGAAATTAGGAAGACGAAGAAAGAACGGAAAGAGAAAGGGTTGACTTTAATGGAGTCTGCTAGGCAGTTGCATGTCAACGAGACTGAGAAAGCAATAGAGATGGCGAATAGAAAATATAATTTGGCAATTGATAAATGTTACCCCGTATTGCCATCTTGTCCTACTAAGCCGAAGGAGGATCATGAAAAGGATCCTCTGTTGTCTTACCTGTTGAATTCACCTCCACCGTATGCACAGGGTATTACAACACCACAGTTACTACCTGTTGTACAGCCAGCTGCTGGTCAGCCTGGAATAGTTGCTCCACTTCCTTTGATTCCAGCTCCTGTCCTTCCCGTGGTTAATGTTCCTTCGGCACCCCCTCTTCCTGGGTCGCCTGTTCCGCCTTTGCCTGTCGTTTCGCAAACTGCTTTACCTGCTACTCCCACCCTTACTACTTCATCTGCTTCAGCTGCCCTGTCCCCGAACCCTGTGAACATTCTGACTCCGCTTTCTGTTCGTCGGAAAATAACCGACTCTGTAACTAATATCTTAACTCCTCTCTACAGGTCTTTAATTGGGACCCCCATTTCTGACTCTATACAGAGACATAGCCAGCTTCCTGGTCCCCAGGAATGAGAAATGTTAGATTCGACAGCTCTTAGGTGGATGTCGAAAGCTGTAAAGTATGATGCACGTAGAGTGTTAGATACCTTTATGCAATGGAATGAACCAACTCAACGTTACGTTTTTGACGTGATGTGTTCCCTTGTGCGTGAAGAATGGGAAGATGATGACTTAGATTCCGTCCCCTCTGATCTGATAAATGTTCAGCAGAAATTCGCCGCAGGAATGGTGATAGGTTCAGAAGTAAGAGGAGCGATAGAACTGATTTTAGCTTATAGGGATGATTCCCCTCTTCGAACGCTAAGTGACCCTGATGGTTCACCGTTTACTAGGAAAAGACGAGGTCAATATCCGATGAGGGAAGTTCCACCGATATGGCGTGATGCAGTTCAAGCTGATGCGGCTCAGGGTATTTTAGCTGCTCCGGCACAATTCCAGAGAGTGTGGATACACATCCCTTGGAAGTGGGCCGAAGTATTAGCAGTAAAACAGGCGTTGCCGGACCCGCGTAAAAATCCTGCTGGTTATTATAAAGAGTTAACGCAGACAGTTCAAGCGTGTGTCATGAATCTGGCAGACATTGAAATGCTATTTGGCAATGTAGCGCCACAGCCTATATGGGCCAAGTTTCGGCAAGAGAACCACCCAGTCGCCTTAGGAGGTGATTGGCCAGCTATTGTAGCAGCAGATGCGCAACAAGTTGGCGGTGCTAAACCTGAACCTCTGATTGCTGCCTTACCTGGCAGAATAATAAATCTGATGAAAACGCTGATGCCAGCGTTACGAGTAAATTGGGATAAACTATCGGCATGCAAGCAGAAGAAGGACGAAAGCGTCTCTGATTTTTTCACTAGATTTGAAGAGACCTTCGTAGACCACAGTGGGCAAGATATGAGTACTGAGGGAGGCCAGAGGTTATTTGTCGACAAGTTCGTGTTTAATTTACTACCTGAGCTTAGTAACAAGTTAAAGGATTCTGAAAGTGCATGGGCAGTGTCGACGACAGCACAGATACTTGCAACTGCTCAGTATTACGAGAATAGAGAGAAAGAAGAGAAGGAAAAGTCAGAAAAGAAAACGAAAGATTTAAAGACTAAAGTTCTATTGCAACAGGCGTATCCGCCTCGCTCGAATCAGTCAGATTCACAGCAGCGACCCCAGTTTCAGCAACAGCCACAATTCCAGCAAGGGACGTCCCAAAGATTTAATTATGGTTTCTCCCGACAACAGTTAGCATGGAATCAGTGTGCCTATTGTAAAAAGGAGGGTCATTATAAGAATGAGTGTCCAGTATTGCACGCACAGACTAGTGGTGTCCCAGCTCAGAGAGGTAATGTTGGGTTTATGCAAGCTCCTAGAGGTAGAGGACGTGGTACAATGACACCACAGGCTGATCGCCCTTCAAATTATTTCGATCAGCGAAATGTACAACCTGCGCAACCAGGTAGATCTCCACAGTATCATGTTGAAGATTATTATGATCATAATGAAGAGATTCAGAGAAGCGAGTACTAGGACAGCCACAGGCAAAGAGAGGGAGTAGTATCAGTTCCAGTTGATCAGAATGGACCTTATGTCGCAGTAGTTACATCAGGTGTGGTCGAACCGTTTCTGTTGGATACTGGTGCGGCAAAAAGTTCAATTATGCATGCGAAACTCCCTGGCGCACCTTTGTCTGGCTTAACGAACACTTCAGTAGGTTTCTCAGGCGCCCCTGTTCACAATCCTGTTTCTAGTCCTTTATCAATATCTGTTGGGCCATGCGAACTAGAAGCACCCCTTATTCTAACAACCGGTTGTAATGAGAATCTGCTTGGTTTAGATCTGTTGAAACGCCTGCATGCGACACTGTACTGTTCTCCTTCAGGAGTACAGCTCACATTAGGCGAAAGAGTCATCTCTCCAATGTATATGTCGATGGATAAGCTCCCACCGGAGCTGCGTTCTCTCCCTGATACTCTTTGGGCGACTGGTCCTAACGATGTAGGCCTCTTGGAAATTTCCCCTTATGTGGTAAGTCTGAAAGCAAACGTTAAATTCCCACGAATCCCACAGTATCGGATTTCGAATGAAGGTGAACGTGCACTCTTACTGATTGTGAAAGACTTAATACAGAAAGATGTGATAGAGGAAACTAGAGGAAATGTCTGCAATAGTCCTGTTCTGCCGATTTTGAGACGCACTGACCCGTCCAAACCTCCAATCTACAGATTTGTGATTGACCTCAGAGAAGTTAACAAAATAGTGATTCCGCAGTTTCCTGTGGTACCAGATATCACTGCATTATTGACGTTGAATCCTGCCTCAGCCTCATGGTTCACAGTGATCGATTTGAAGAATGCCTTTTTCAGCATTCCGATAGCTGAGGAAAGTAGAGACATTTTTGGTTTCTCCTTAGGAGGTCGCAGTTTCAGATTCAAACGCGCTCCACAAGGTTATTGTGAGAGCCCTTCAATTTACAGCCAAGCATTGAAGAGTCAATTAGATGCTCTTGTGCTTCCTCCTGGTGTTGCTCTGATCCAACACATAGACGATCTTTTACGGGCTGCTGATGACAAGGAAACCTGCAAAATAGCTACAATTTCTTTATTACGTCATTTGTCAGACTTACATCACAAGGTTTCACCTTCCAAACTGCAATATTGTTGCCAAGAAGTGACTTACTTAGGTCATCTTTTGTCAAAGGAGGGAAGAAGGTTGACCCCAGAGAGAATCAAAGCAATTTCGCAGATGATTGTACCAAGCACACAGAGAGAAGTACGTGCGTTTTTGGGTATTACGTCATACTGCAGGCAATGGATCCCAAATTTTTCTCTCATGGCAAAACCATTGGTAGCCCTGACTGGAAAAGGTGTTCCGAGCCCTTTGCCATGGTCTGATGAATGTCAACAGAGCTTCTCCGACTTACGTGATGCGCTGTGTTCAGCTCCTGTGTTGGGTACTCCTGACTACAGTAAGCCGTTCACTTTATATGTCCATGAAAGAGAAGGTTGTGCGTTGAGTGTTTTAACGCAACAATTCGGTGACAAACAGCGACCTTGTGCATATTTCTCATCCACATTAGACCCGGTAGCCAGAGCATTGCCAAGTTGTTTGAGAGCTACAGCAGCAGCTGCAGTGTCTATTCGACAGTCTGCTGGACTAGTCATGAACAACATGTTAGTAGTCATGGTTCCACATGCTGTAGATACACTCATGAATCGAACAAAAACTCAGCACCTCACCAGTGCTAGACTATCAGGCTATGAGCTGACGCTTTTGGCAAGTCACATTCAGATCAAGCGATGCAACATATTGAATCCAGCAACGCTGTTGCCGACTACCCAAGAGTCGAGTGATTCAGAGCCTCATGATTGTTGTTTCAGAACTGAGGAAGAGACAAAAGGTAGGATTGACTTAAAAGATACTCCGTTACTAGATCCAGACGGCACTTTATATGTCGATGGGTCGTGTTTCAAACTACAGAATGGTGATGTGACGGCCGCGTATGCAGTTACGACTTTGAGTACGATTGTTGAGACTGCAAGAGTGAGTCAGAATTCTGCCCAAGCTGCAGAATTAATTGCATTAACAAGAGCGTGTGTTTTAGCTGAGGGAAAGAGAGTGAATGTGTTTACTGATAGCCAATACGCCTTCGGCGTAGCACATAGTTTTGGACGTCTCTGGAAAGAAAGAGGTTTTCTCACGTCTCATGGGACTAGGATCCAACATGGACAGTTAGTCAGCGATCTATTGGAATCCCTGACCCTACCGAATGAAGTTGCGATTGTGAAATGCAGTGCACATCGAAAGATTACGGATGATGTTGGCCGAGGGAATGCGTTTGCTGATGAGGTCGCTAAAGAAACGGCCAAGAGCATGACGAGCCGAATATACGTTGCAACGTCTGCGAGATGGATTGCTGAAACAGGGATGTGTGAGAATACTATTGAAAGTGTGAAGGCAATCCAGAATGAAGCAACTGAAAATGAGAAGAATGAATGGAAGGAGAAAACGGGTAAAATGGATTCAAGTGGATGTTGGGTTGATTTGTGTGAGCAGCAGCGTTGGATGTTACCTGATGCGTATGTGCTTGCAGTAGTCACGATGGCGCATGGAGCGGCGCACATCAGTTCGAAAGGGATCTGTAAAATGTTAGCTCCAGTATGGAAGAATGATAGAATTACTAAGTGTGCGGAAAGAGTGGTGAAAAACTGCATGATATGCCTGATGCATAATCCTGGCAAGGGAACCCCAACCCCAACTGGTCATTTTGCTCCCCCTTCTTGTCCCTTTGAAGTGATTCAGTTGGATTTTATCCACATGGACAGGTGTAATAATCTTAAATATGTCCTAGTGGTAGTCTGTGCCTTTTCAAGATGGATTGAGGCATATCCGTTAAAGGATAACACTGCTATGTCCACTGCCAAAATCCTCCTCAAAGAATATTTCCCCAGGTATGGTATGCCACGGATTGTTTGGTCGGACAATGGAAGTGAGTTTGTAGGGAAAGTCATGAAGAGTGTGTGTACGGATCTGGGTATTACCCAGAAATTTCACAGTGCGAACCACCCACAGTCAGCGGGTTTGGTTGAAGGGTACAATGGCACCCTGAAGCTGAAACTTGCTAAAATTCAAGCTTCCACTGGTCTATCTTGGCCAGATGCACTGCCTTTAGCTCTATTGTCCACCAGAGCGACTGTACACTCTCGAGTAGGGCTTAGCCCATATGAGATTGTGTTCGGTCGTCCTGCTAATGTTTGGGGAGTCCCTAGGCCAAAGGAATTCAAACAGATCGAATACCCAATGTTGATTGATTACCTTTATGACCTGACTGCTAAACTAAGCCTTATTCATCAACAGGTATTCGAATCCTTGCCTAAACTGCCAGAGAGTCCAGGTCACACGTTGAAACCAGGCGACCAAGTTGTGGTGCGGAATTTTGAGCGAACTCTGAACCTCCAGCCAAGATTCGTGGGTCCGTTCCAGGTACTCCTAACAACGAGAACTGCTGTACGCCTAGCTGGAAGGAAGAATTGGGTGCACGCTAGCCATACGAAGCGTGTCCCTCTCCCACTCCCCTATGACAACTGGGTTAGACAGGGATTTGGTGTATCCGAGACAGAACCTGTTCCTAGGCACATCCCTTTCAGTGATGCAGAGTACATGACGGACCCACAAACTGAAACGCAGAACTTTGACACCTCAGCAGGAACCGCTCTTTTGAATCCTGGACCGAGTGTTGTACAAAGTGAACATTTGTCACCTGTGGAGTCGAACATTTCCGCACCTGTAGACCAGCTATTTCAAGATCAGACAAGACCCGGAAAGTACAGATATAATCTACGTTCTCATGTTATGAACTAATGACATTGCATAATTACCTTTCTGTTTGAAAACTGTTTTGATCTTATTGCATTCCATTCAGTCAGGAAGTTTGCTCTAAATTTTATTTTTTGTTTTTTTTCTCTCGCCTTGCCGTCTGGGTTACCGTAGGGTCGTAACGTGTGCCTTGTTTTAATTTGCAGGGAACCAGACACAAGGTCGGTTTCTTCTGTTTATTTTGGGAACTCCCAGGGTAAACAGAGGCAAGTTTTTAACAGGTACAAACCATCCGTTGCGAACGGTTGTAGAAGATGGAGCTTCCTGAACTGCGACGGGTTAACGTCATAAATGTGCTTAAGACAAAACTTTATGACATATTGTATAGCAAATGTTTTCTAATGCAATGTACTCTGACACTTCTAATTGTTTTTATAACTTTGGTAGGCGGAATTATTTTTAGTATTCAGTTGATTTTTACACCTGTTACATCTACAGTATCTCCCCATGCTCCTGTTTCTCCGACTGTTGCTTCTCTTCATTCCTTCCATCATTTTCCTGCCCACGAGCAAGCTCGACGCTCTGAGTTTATAAATAACACTTTCATTCAGCTCTTGCACCAACATCAACTAGTGGTTAACACAACAAACTGCTGGGTGTGTGGCTTGATACCACATACCATGGACAAGGGCATCCCTTATCTGGTTCTGCCCTTTAGTTATAATGGATCATTCTGGGCATTTCAGACCATGTTCGCTTATGCCCTAGAGACCTATCCTCCACGACCTCCGCGTTCCACCAGGTATAACTCTGCTAATAGAGCCTTGGTAAAAGGAATCACCGACATGGTTGAGATGTCAATAACACTCCGTTCATTCCCAAGGATGAATTGCGAGTTTACATGGGTTGGAATGTTACGGAATATGGCATTACTTTGGGTGAGAACAAACGTAAAAGCTTGACTCCGATCTGGGTCGTACCCCACCAAGGTCAGGTCTGTTTGCAAGGAAATGGGAGGAATCCGAAAGCTCGACTAGGGAAGAGTGACTGTATCGAAACATATGTTTTCCCGTCACAATCTTCCCCTGCATTCTTAGCTGCTAAGGGTACCTATTTTGTTTGCCAAGACAGAGCATATACATGGCTGCCTGCTGACTTTTCAGGCTCATGTTATATCGCTCAACTGTTGCCTCCGACATACACTGCTGCACCGGATTATCACAAAACTAGAGTTGTGAGAGGCGTTTTCAGTAAAGAAGATACTGCTGGCCAAGATGCAGGAGACTTCTTCAAAGGTTTCCTTCCATTCTGGGGGCCTATGGCCAACAGTAGAAACTTACGCCAACTAACACGGGTAGTTGAATCCACTATCACTGAAACTGCGGGTGCCCTTAGTAACCTGACAGCGGAGCTTCAAGCGGATCGCCTCATGACGTTACAGAACCGTATGGTCCTTGACGTGTTACTTGCAGATCGAGGTGGAGTATGTAAGATGATCCAAACGAGTTGCTGTGTTTTTATCCCAGATAATGCGCCAACGGTATACAAGGCCATCTCTAAGTTACACAAAATCTCTGACTCTATTCACGTAGAGGAAGGTGACTGGTCATTAATGGGATGGTTCTGGAGCCTGTTATCTGCGTGGGGATGGAAGGTTCTAATAGTCACTGGTGTTGCGTTGGTATTTTTATTTTCGTGCTGTCTCATTGTTCAGTGTGGTCCTGCCTTATGTAATCTCTGCGTTTCAACATGCGTAAGAAGACCACCTGTCTTTAGAGATACGCCACGGGATAGAGTAATGCTTCAACAACATATCAGTGACCTGATGAACATAGAAATGGACTCTGACATAGAGTAAGTTATTGCCTATGTAAGGGCAAAAGGACGGTCTGAGGTTCTGTAGCGATCCGAACCCGTGATTTCGGTATCGTAGTACTGACACGATTTCGGTACCAATGAACCGCAAATGATCCATTATATGCATGACAGTGTTTTCGCTACGCAACTAGCATGAATTCACTGAGAAATAGGGCTTTCTGTTGTAAGTCATGGCATCCATTTTAGTTACGGCATCCATTTTGTTTCTTGCCCTCACATAGTCAATGAACGGGTGATGACCCCGGCAGAGTCACCTTGTTAAGGACACGTAAGCTCGAGCCCCGAAAAAGGCTGACGCTGCATGACTAGGCAGAATCAAGCTGCCTCCCTTGCCTGAGGCCAGTCCTGCTATACTGGTTCTCGTGTCCGTTGTCCTTACTGAAAGGCCGAAGACGGTAGCCATGCCCGTTTATGATCCATAAACACCTCTTATCCTACTCTTTCAATCCTTTGCACCTGGCTCTGCTCCTCTCCTTCTGGGCTTTTACAATGGGGAGGTAACGATTTTTACGATGGGGAGGATCGGGCAAAGAATGGAAAACTGACAAGGGGACCTGATCGAATACCGAAAACCTACGATTAGTTATTGTTTGATATCTATTTACTGTTTGTTTGGGATACCGGGTTGGGCATGAGAAATATTCGTGTAATGTTGCCTAAAGACATTTTTCGTGTATTTAAGGAACAACCCACTTAATGCAATTTGAACAGTCTCGTAGATTCTGCCTCTGTGTGGTTCCTATGACTTCTGTGTCCCTGCAGTGAATAAATCTTGGTCTCTGACGCCACCATCGAGAAACCCGCGTCTCTGTTTATTTGTGCACCAAGACAGGAAGGAACTCAGGGGTCTTCGGGTGTTGTTTCCCTGACACCTCTGGACTCTTAAAAGTCCAGAACCTCACCTCCCTCTGTCTCCCTCCGTCTCCCTCCGTCTCCCTCCCTCCGTCTCTCTCCCAGTCTCTCTCTCTGTCTCCCTCCCTCTATCTCTCCCTGTCTCTCTCCCTCCCTCTGTCTCCCCCTGTCTCCCTCCCTCCATCTCCGCCTCCCTGTCTCTGTCTCTCTCTGTCTCCCTTCCTCTCCCTCCGTTTCCCTCCCTCTGTCTCCCTCCGTCTGTCTCCCTTCCTCCGTCTCCCTCCCTCTGTCTCCCTCCCTCCGTCTCTCCCTCTGTCTCCCTCCCTCTCTCTCCCTGTCTATCTCCCTGTCTCTCTCTCTCTCTCCCTCTCTCCCTCCCCCTGTCTCCCTCCCTCTCCCTCTGTCTCCCTCCCTTTCTTCCTCTGTCTCCCTCCCTGTCTCCCTCCCTCCCTCTGTCACCCTCTGTCTCCCTCCCTGTCTCCCTCCCTCTCCCTCTGTCTCTCTCTCTCCGTCTCCCTCCCTCTGCCTCTGTCTCTCTCTCTCCGTCTCCCTCCCTCTGTCTCCCTCCGTCTCCCTCCCTCTCCCTCCCTCCCTCCGTCTCTCTCCCTGTCTCTCTCTCTGTCTCCCTCCCTCTATCTCTCCCTGTCTCTCTCCCTCCCTCTGTCTCCCCCTGTCTCCCTCCCTCCATCTCCGCCTCCCTGTCTCTGTCTCTCTCTGTCTCCCTTCCTCTCCCTCCGTTTCCCTCCCTCTGTCTCCCTCCGTCTGTCTCCCTTCCTCCGACTCCCTCCCTCTGTCTCCCTCCCTCCGTCTCTCCCTCTGTCCCCCTCCCTCTCTCTCCCTGTCTATCTCCCTGTCTCTCTCTCTCTCTCCCTCTCTCCCTCCCTCTGTCTCCCTCCCTCCCTCTGTCTCACACCCTCTCCCTCTGTCTCCCTCCCTGTCTCCCTCTGTCTCCCTCCCTGTCTCCCTCCCTCCCTCTGTCATCCTCTGTCTCCCTCCCTGTCTCCCTCCCTCTCCCTCTGTCTCTCTCTCTCCGTCTCCCTCCCTCTGCCTCTGTCTCTCTCTCTCCGTCTCCCTCCCTCTGTCTCCCTCCGTCCTCCTCCCTCTCCCTCCCTTCGTCTCTCTCCCTGTCTCTCTCTCTGTCTCCCTCCCTCTATCTCTCCCTGTCTCTCTCCCTCCCTCTGTCTCCCTCCCTCCATCTCCGCCTCCCTGTCTCTGTCTCTCTCTGTCTCCCTTCCTCTCCCTCCCTCTGCCTCCCTCCCTCTCCCTCTGTCTCCCCCAGACTGCGCCTCTCTGTCTCCCTTTCTCTGTCGCCCTCTGTCAACCTCTGTCTCCCTCCCTCTCCATACCTCTCCCTCTGTCTTCCTCTCCCTCCCTCCATCACCCTCTGTCATCTCACCCTGTGTGTGTGTGTCTGCCCAGGCTGAGACAGCTTCCCAGCGCACATACACAGCCGCACCTGAGTACTTCACAGGTCTTTAAAAGACCATTTACATGTTAATAAAGCTTTGTTGTATTTCACCTCTTAGGCCCCTGCGTCTCCACTTTGACAATCACTGGAATCCCCCGGCCCCCACAGAACAGAGTCTCAGAGTCCGGGCTGCTGCACCCAGCAGTGTTTGCAAATTCTTTTTTTTTTACAACACAGGTAGGATGTCTGCAAGGTCCGCGGGCCGCCAAGGAAGGCTTGCTGGGGCGCTGGCAGCCCGCGGGCCGTACTATGAGTAACCGTGATCTAGAGGAATGGGCAAAAGTATTAGAAAAGAAGAAACCCAAAAATATAGATGTAAGTAAAATAAGGGTAGATTTGGAAGAAATGATCATTTGTACAATAGGTCTTGATAGATTGGGTTTCTACGAAGATGAAGAGTTATTATTTCTATATAAGAGTATAACCGGGAGGGCAAAGAATTTGCATGAGAAGATAACGGAAGTAGCCTTAGAATTTGGAATAGATATAGAAAAGTCAAAAGTACTGCAGAAGCACTATAGAGCAGAATTTACTGAAAAGGACTTAGAAAGCTTGAATGTGTCAGGAAGGAAATTGCAAATAAAGCAATTGATACACCTTTTAAAGAAATGGGGAGATTTAGATCGATGGAGAAACAGATGGACTAAGAAAACAGAGGAGGCGATTGCTAAAGAGTTATCTGCATTTCTAATGAGCGAAGTAGAACAGGTTGAAAAGATGTGTCCGATGAGAGAAGTTCTAGGTGGTGGATATGTTCATGTTCCATGGAGTAGACAGGATATTTTGTCTTTTACCATTGGCTTCCAGAAGTTGAGGGAGAAACCTGTTGAATGGTACAAACAGGGGGAGAGATTTGTTAAAGTATCAATGGTTTTGTTAAGAGAATTGGATGGTTTGTTTGATATAGTGGTACCAACAGATACATGGACAGAATGTAAGATCACAGTTGATTGGCCCACCAAAGAATATACAAGAGATGCATGAACAGGAGCACCTTCAGAGGAAGTAATGAAAAAGTACAATCAGGTGATAACTTTTCTGGAAGGGAAAATTCCCCCTAAGGAAACAGATTGGGTTAAAATAGATAGAACAATGCAAGAACCTGCAGGGTCAGTGCATGTCTATTTTGAAAGATTACTGCAGGTGTTTAAACGGTATAGTGGATTTGAGAATATTGGTGAGAAAGATATGGGACATTTTGTATATAGGTTTGTCTATGGATTAAGTTCATAAATAAGTCAGATGATTAGGCAGCATATGCTTTGTTGGCAAAGCAAGCCGATGAATGACATTTTGAAGTATGCCAAATACTGCAGTGATGAAATTGATACAAAGCATAAAAAGTTAAAAGAGGAAATGATGTGGGCTCAAGTGAAGATGGCAGAATGCCAAGAAGCAAATCCCCAGATTGATAATCAGAAGAATGGACAGAATCAGAGTGGTCAGGTTTCAAATGAGAACAAAGGAAAAGGAAGAATGAGTAAAGAGGAAGCGAGAAAGAAATATCCTTGTCATGGGTGTGTAAAACATGGACATTGGAAGAATGAGTGTAGACATCTTCAACAGAATAATGGGGAAAATCACATTTTAAATCCACAGATGCAGAATGGGGTGGTTGTGAACCAACAGCAACAGCAGCAGATAGTTACTCCTCAGTTACAGGTGCCTCAAGCCCCTTTGCCCAACAATGTGAATGCTCAGGTACAGAGATACAGTGCGAACACCGGATTCCGCGGAGAAAGTGGTACGAATACACAGATTGTTCAACAATTTTGGATGGAGAGTCATGTGGATGAATTGGAAATGGCGCAATGACGGTGCCTGAGGGGGTAGGAGAAGTGAGTGCTTGGCGCATCCTTGGCGGTAGATCAGTCAGGTCCATTTATTGATGGGAAAGTTGAAGGCAATGATATTACTTTCTCGGTGGACACTGGTGCTACCCGTTCTACTGTGAGAACAGCAGAAGTGCCAAACCTGTCCCTCTCTGGAGAAACTATACTAGTTTGACGAGTATCAAACAAGCAGATTAGGACTCCGATCACAAAACCAATAGAAGTACATATTGGAAATTTCAGAGACATGCATCGATTTGTGGTATGTGATTCAAGTCCGGTAAACCTATTAGGTAGGGTCTCATTGTGCAAAATGAATTGCACCATCTTCTGTACGCCTGATGGTGTAGCTTTTCAAACAGCGGATGAGGACGTAGAATTCAAAATGATGCGAGCTAAGCAAGGAACAGAAGTGGATGAGATGTTTTCCCTTCTTACTGAAAGAGACTTTCCTGATGAGCTAAGCGATACCGTCAGATCAGATGTATGGGATTTTACAGGAAAATAAATTTGTCTAATGGCTAAAGTAGACCCTGTCAAAGTTATGGTAAAGGAAGGTGCAGTATATCCAAACACCCCACACTATTAAATGAACCCTGAAGTGAAGGCAGGAGTAGCCCAAGTAATTGATCAGATGGTTGAACAAGGAATTTTAAAGGAAATATTAGGCAGTCCTTGTAATCTGCCAATCATTCTGTTCCCGCCCCGCTCCCGCCTCCCAGCTGCTCCGCCCACCCGCGCACTTGGCCTTTATATGGCGACCGTGCGACACAGGTAAGTGTGACCCACTTGTGGGACACCCCCGCGCCGCACGGCCACCAGCTGCTGCGTGTGCCCCTCAGCCTTGTCCCTGCCGCGCTGCCTGCCTCGCCGCCGGCTGACTCCGTTGCCGTTTGTTTTGCCTTTGTTTCTCTCGCCATTTGTGCTTGTCATCTGTATTCCCTGCCCGTGTTTGAGTTTCTTTTTCCCTTGTTTTGTTCGCCATTTGTGCTTAATAAAGTATATTTGCCTGTTTATCTGTCCAGCTTGTGTCCTTCCTGTTAGCCCGCCTACATCGCCGCCTTCCCTCCCCGCTCCCCGCCACCACCGCAAGCCCCGCCCCTTTTTTCATTCTGTTCCCGCCCCGCTCCCGCCTCCCAGCTGCTCCGCCCACCCGCGCACTTCGCCTTTATATGGCGACCGTGCGAACGCGCAGCGGTCACGCGCAGCGGGCGCGCCGATTGTGCGCCGAAGGCGCGCCAAAGGTAAGCCCGTCTGCGCCCGTCCGCGACCGGATCGCGACCAGCGCCAGGACCCCTGGCCCCCGATGCCGCCGACCGACCCGCCTGACGTACTCCGCCGCCACCCTCATCGCTCTCAACTCTGGCCGACTCCCAGAATGCCATCAAGCCACACCACGACGCACCCACGGACCTTTCAGCTGCCACGCCTGCAAATTCACCTGCATCCGGACCTGCCGCACACCAGCCCCCGCCAAGTCGAACAGCAGCAGCACCCACCTCAAGTGCATCCTGCTCAACACCCGCTCCGTCCACAGACACGCCATCGAACTCTGGAACCTCCTAGACGCCACAGCCCCTGACGTTGCCTTCCTCACAGAGACCTGGATGAACGCCTCTTCAGCTCCCGACATCGCCATCGCTATCCCAGAGGGCTACAAGATCGTCCGGAGGGACCGCAACGCCAACCAGATGGGAGGAGGCATCGCCATCATCCACAAGAACACCATCCGTCTCACGACCAGCACCGAGAACACCCTGACCACTGCCGAACACCTGCATTTCCAGATCCACACCAACCCGAACACCACCCTCAGAGGCACCCTGATCTACCGACCCCCTGGACCACGCACGCAATTCAGCGAGGACATCGCCGACTTCGTCAGCCCGCATGCCCTCCCCTCCGCTGACTACATCCTCCTGGGGGACCTCAACTTCCACCTGGAGAACAACAACGACCGCAACACCAGCACCCTGCTGGACAACCTCGCCAACCTGGGACTCAAGCAACTGGTGTCCACCCCCACCCACCTCGCCGGACACACACTCGACGCAGTCTTCTCTTCCAGCACAGACATCGACTTCAGCCACGCCACAGAGCTCCAATGGACGGACCACAGCTGCATCCACTTCACCTTCAAGAGAACGACGACCCACCACCACCAGCAACAGGCCGCCCGCAGAAGCTGGAACAAGATCACAGCAGACCAGCTCGCCACCTCCCTGAGCCAGCACCCTCCTGCCAGCTCAGCGAACCCCAGCCAGGCCGCCGTCAACCTCACGAAGTGGATCAGCATCTGCGCGGACGAGCTCGCCCCGCTGAGGACCCCGCCCAGCAGACCCGGAAGCAAGAAAGCCCCATGGTTCACCGACGAACTCAAGAGCTCCAAGAAGAACTGCCGAGCCCTCGAGAAAGTCTGGAGAAGGGAACCTACACCGGACAACAGGACCTCCTTCAAGCTTGCCACCCGGAAGCACCACCAGCTTATCCGCGCCGCCAAGAAAACAGCATTCAAGGAACGGTTGGACAACAACGCACACAACTGCAAGGAACTCTTCAACATCGTGAAAGAGCTCTCCAACCCCAGCGCAGGAAACAACGACATCACCCCATCACAAGACCTCTGCAACTCCCTCGCTTCATACTTCCACAACAAGATCACGGACATACACAACAGCTTCAACAACCAACCAACGCACACCATGACCGAACAATCACCCCCCACCACCACCCTCCACGCCTGGACCCCGATCAGCACCGAAGACACCATCCGCACGATGAACTCCATCCACTCCGGATCACCGACCGACCCCTGCCCTCACCACGTTTTCAACAAGGCCGACGCTGTCATCGCACCCCACCTGCGAGACATCATCAACACATCATTCAACACCGCCACCTTCCCTGAGAGCTGGAAACACGCCGAACTCAGCGCCTTACTCAAGAAACCAACAGCGGACCCCACCGAACTCAAGAACTACCGCCCTATCTCGCTCCTCCCGTTTCCAGCCAAAGTCATCGAGAAGACCGTCAACAAGCAGATGGCCGCCTTCCTCGAGACGAACGGATCCCTCGACCCCTCACAGTCCGGCTTCCGAGCCAATCACAGCACCGAGACCGCCCTCATCGCCGCCACCGATGACATCCGAGCCCTGATGGACAATGGAGAAACAGCGGCCCTCATCCTCCTAGACCTCTCCGCGGCATTCGACACGGTCTGCCACCGCACCCTAGTACAGCGCCTCAGTAACATCGGAATCCAGGACAAGGCGCTGGAATGGATCATCTCCTTCCTCGACGGAAGGACACAGAGAGTCCGCCTACCACCATACAAATCAGAAGCCTCCGAAGTCATCTGCGGCGTCCCTCAAGGATCATCTCTGAGCCCCACCCTCTTCAACGTCTACATGAGCCCCCTCGCGGCCATCGTACGCAAACACAACCTCAGCATTATCTCCTACGCCGACGACACCCAGCTGATCCTCTCCCTGACCAACGACCCCGCCTCCGCCAGAGCCAACCTGCACGAAGGGATGAAAGAGGTAGCCGAGTGGATGACGACCAGCCGCCTGAAACTGAACTCTGACAAGACGGAGGTCCTCATCCTGGGCTCTTCCCCCTCCGCCTGGGACGACTCCTGGTGGCCTCCAGCCCTGGGCACCGCACCCAAACCAACAGACCATGCACGCAACCTGGGCTTCATCCTGGACTCCTCCCTCTCCATGACCAGGCAAGTCAACAACGTCTCCTCGGCGTGCTTCAACATCCTACGCATGCTACGGAAGATCTTCCGGTGGATCCCCACCGAGACCAGGAAGACCGTCACCCAGGCCCTCGTCACCAGCCGACTGGACTACGGCAACGCCCTCTACGCCGGTACCACTGCCAAGCTCCAGAAGAGACTCCAGCGGATCCAGAACGCCTCGGCCAGACTCATCCTCGACATCCCACGAACCAGCCACATCACCGGACACCTGAGAGACCTTCACTGGCTCCCCGTCAACAAAAGAATCACCTTCCGCCTCCTCACCCACGCACACAAAGCCCTACACGACCAAGGCCCGAGCTACCTCAACAGCCGGATCAACTTCTACGCTCCCAAACGCCACCTCCGATCAGCCAACCACGCCCTCGCCGCCGTCCCCCGCATCCGAAGAGCGACTACAGGAGGAAGGTCCTTCTCCTACCTGGCCGCCAAGACCTGGAACTCCCTCCCGACCGACCTGCGCCTGACCCAAGACCACCTCTCCTTCAGGAAGAAGCTGAAGACCTGGCTGTTCGAGCAGTAGCGGCACCCCCCCCCCCAGCGCCTTGAGACCCTACGGGTATGTAGCGCGCTCTATAAGTGTCACTGATTGATTGATTGAATCATGGAACTTAAGAAGCCTAGCGGAAAATATAGAATAGTACAAGATTTGAGGAAATTAATAAAATAGTGATACCTTGTTGTCCTGTAGTACCAAACCCAGCAGTGATTCTTTATCAGAACCCATGGGATGCTCATTGGTATACTGTGATTGATTTGTGCCACGCATTCTTTTCAATTCCATTGCACCCGGATAGCCAGTATCTTTTTGCTTTCCGGTTTGAGGATCATGTTTTAGCATGGTGCCGAGTTCCTCAAGGGTACACAGAAAGTCCATCGATATTCAATCACATTTTGAAAAAGTGGTTAGAGACATTAGTGATTCCAGGAAATTCAGTTTTGTTTCAGTATGTTGATGACGTATTGGTGGCATCAAAGACAAGGGAAGCTTGTGTCACTGACACAATAGCTTTACTGAACCATCTGGCAGAAGGAGGACACAAAGTATCCCCAGATAAATTACAATTCTGCAAACAAGAAGTTCAATATCTTGGATATAAGATAGAGAAGGGAGTCAGGAAAGTGACACCAGAAAGAATAAAAGTGATTAGACAAATGAGTATGCCTAAAAAAAAGAAAGAAGTATGAATGTGTTTGGCGGTGGTTGGATATTGTCACCAATGGATAAGTGGATTTTCATTGCTGGCCAAACCTTTAATAAGGTTGACACGAAAAGAAATGACAGATCCAGTTGAGTGGGATGATGAAAGTGAAGAGGCATTCATAAAACTGAAAAGTTGTTTGTGTCAGGCCCCAGCCTTAGGAATGCCAGATTGCACAAACAAATTTGAACTATTTTGCCGTGGAAGGGAAAGGTGTGCATTCTCAGTGTTAACCCAGAGACATGGATTGTCTCAACGTTCTGTAGCATACTTTTCTGCTACTCTTGACCCAGTGGCTGCATCATTACCTGGCTGTTTAAAAGCAGTAGCTGCTACTTGTGTGAGCTTGGAGCAAAGTGAATCGATTGTGATGGGACATCCCGTCAAGGTGTATGTGCCACATTCAGTTGAGATCCTTTTAACAAGGACTGAAACTCAACATTTGACCCCAAGTCGGCTGACCAAGTATAAAAGAGTGATTTTGGTAGCTGAGAATGTGAGTGTAATAAGATGTACCATGGTGAATCCAGCAACCTTGTTGCCTGAATTTTATTGTGAAGAGGGGAAGGAAGAAGTGGATAATGATTGTCTGGATGTGACAGAAATGTGTACTAAGCCCAGGCTTCACCTCCTTGATGTTCCTTTAGAAGAATCAGATTTTGTGCTGTTTGTTGATGGGTTATGTCTAAGGAGAGAGAATGGAGAACTGATGTCTGCTTATGCTGTGTGCACTCTGTCAGGAATTATAGAAGCTTCCTGTCTAAAAGGAGTTAAGTCTGCACAGACTGCTGAGTTGTTTGCATTGGCGAGGGCATGCAAAGTTGGGAAGAAATTGAGAATAACCATTTTTACAGACAGTCAATATGGTTTCGGGGCAGTACATGATTTTGCCCAATTGTGGCTACAATAGGGATTTCTGACTTCTTCAGGATCTCCTATACAAAATGGCAAAGATGTTAAAGAACTATTGGAAGCATTAAAATTGCCAAAAGAAATTGCAGTGGTCAAATGTGCTGCACATAAGTCAGGAAATTACTATGTGACACTGGGTAATCGGTACGCAGACCAAGTAGCACAATTTTGTGCAAGGAATACAATGTCATTGAACAGAGGGATGGAAAAAGACGTTACCAATTGCCAACAAATGTTTCCCTCTGCTTTTGAAATATACGATCAAGTTAGACAATTACAGGATGAAGCAGACATGAAAGAGAAGGAACGATGGATCAAAACATATTGCACAAGAAGGGCTGATGATGGAAGTATGGGTGTGTCCAGATGATAGACCAATAATGCCAGACAGCTTGTTGTCACAAATGGCTAGGGTATATCATGGGGGTTTCACATGTCGGGAGGGATGCCATGATCAGACAGTTCAGACAAATGTGGTTTAATCCCATGTTTAGGATAGTTGCAGAAAGCCTCTGCCAAAGGTGTTTAACTTGCCAATTGCAAAACCCAGGAAAGAAATCTTTGGTTAGTTGAGGACAAATTGGGAAAGCAGAAGGACCATTCACAAGATTGCAATTAGATTTCATCGAGTTGCCACCTTGCAACGGGTTGAAGTATGTCCTTGTCGTTGTTTGTCTGTTTTCTAGACGGGTGGAAGCCTATTAAATGAGAAGAAATGACAGCTTAACTAACAGTTGCTAAACTGCTGTTAAGAGAGCTTATCCAGAGGTTTGGATTTCCAGTCACTTTAGAATCAGAGGACCTCACTTTAATACTGAGATAATTCAACTAATTTGCGAAGATTTCAAAATTGAGCAGAAGTTACATTGTGCCTACTGACCAGAAGCCTTTGAAGTGGTCGAACAGCCCAATGGCACAATAAAATCCTGGTTAGGAAAAGTGTGTGCATCCACTTCACTGAAATGGCCTGATGCTTTGCCCATTGTACTAATGAGCCTTCGAAGTATTCCTGATCGAAGAACAGGATTGAGTCCTCATGAAATCCTCTTGGGAAGAGCAACGAGACAAGCATTTACACCTGAAAACGAATTGATTAATATAACTGATGATTTAATATTGGACTATTGCAAAGGGCTGGCTGATCTGGTACGTTCTGTGTCTCACCAGGATGGAGAAGATCCAAACGCCGCACAGCCAAATCAAGCTCATGATTTATGTCCTGGAGACTGGGTCGTGATAAAGAAGCATAGAAGGAAATTGTGCTTGGAACCCAGGTGGAAAGGACCTCTTCAGGTCATATTGGTCATGACAACAGCAGTAAAGTATGCTGGAATTCCGTATTGGATCCACGCAAGTCATACTCAAAGAGTCCCAAGCCCCTCTGATCAACCAAAGCAGCAACTGGTAGAACAAAGAAAAGAACCAGAAGCTGAGAGTTGCGAAGTCGAAGAGATCAGAGAATCAGACTCTGAAGAATGCATTGATGATGAGCAACCAAGTACGAGTCAAATAGAGTGGGCACCAGTTACTGGGACTGAAGGGACTGCTGTAGAGACCAGAGAAAAGCTTGAACTTGAAAGACCAGAATGAAAGGAGAAAAATCCAGAAGAATCTGTTGCAAAAATCATAGATTCAACTCAGCCAGAAATAGAAGAAGAACACATTGCAGAAGACTTAGATCAGGTTCAGTTACAAGAAGAAAAAGAACAGACTATTACTGAAAATACAAATAAAGCTCAGTTAGGAAAAAGGAAAGAATTTGCTTGAGAAAAATTAGATCAGAGTCAGTCAGAAGAAGAAGAAAGGAGGGTAGAAATTCAAGAAAAGGAACAAACAAAAGATGAAGAAGAGATAGGAAATTCAGAACAAGCCAAACAAAATGAAAGAGAAAATAAAAGGACACTTGAAATAGGTGAAGAAGGTGAAAGGGCAGTACAGACAAAGAGAGTTAGAAGAGAAGATTGCTGGCCAAGTGGAGTGAAAAGACTGAGATACAAGAAGAAGACCAGAAAAGAGACTAGAACAAGTAGATGAAGTATCCAGTCAGGCAGAACAAGAGCAAACAAGAAGAAAATCATTAAGGTCATCAAAAAGAGTAAAAGTTCCAAATAGAAAGTATAAAGCTCCAGAGTGGACCTACATCATTCTTGAAGATTTTGAAAAACTTGATTTAAATGAAGAACCAAGAAGTGGTAGTTTTGAAGGGGCTGATGAAAGGGAATTAAGACCACCTTAAAGACTTTTCTCTTGTTACAAAGGGTGGATTCTATTAAAGACATTAAACAAGGACCCTGAAAGAAAGGCAAAGGCAGAAAAGCTTTTAAGTGTGGGATCACACGAAGAATGTATGTGCTTATTGGAAAGAATATAAATTTAGGATTAACTTTAGAAATTTAAAATGGCAGAAGTAAAAGTGACTGAACATCTGAAATATAACCTAAAACAATGATGTGTTAAATGTTGTCTATGTGGTATTACAATATTAACATTGATGTGGTTGTTATTAACACTTGTAATACCTGTTCTAATGATAAATAATAACAAGAATAACACAAATATAAGTGAGAAAGTGAATGTGATTAATAAGAAGACTACTATTACAGAATTAACACAAGTGGACAAAAGCATGTATTATCATGATAAATCAAATAGTGATTCGTCACTAAATGTATTTACTAAACTTCTCTGGAAAAAATGGATGTGAGTGATTGTTATGTTTGCATGAAACTACCTACGTCTGTCTCGGAGGGTGTGACCTATCATCACCTTCCATTAACTTATGGTGTGTCTTGTAGTGTTGTAACTAGTTTGTTCTATGTTACTGGTAAGTTACAATATTTTTATAGTAATATGGGTTTTGTATTCTCTGAAGTTCCCATTAGAAGAAATATAAATCCAGTACTAAGTGCTAGAAATGCAGAATTTATGGGCAATTTTTTTCTAACCACGAACTCCATAGACATAAGATATGCACATAGAAATAATTTAACGTGCCTTCTACGAGATGAAGAGAAAGATTTTTTGAATTTAGTGGAAGAAAGAAAGCAGGATTTCCAAAGGAAAGTAGTTGAGCAAAAGTCACATATACCTCCATGGGTTGCTCTAGAAGGGGAATATAAAAAAGGCGAGGCTCAGGCTGCAATGTTCCTGGTCTTGGCAAAAATGGGGAAATTATGTCTTCATCGAATAAAAACTGAGTATAACAGTGTATTCATTGGTACTATTGAATGTGAACATACCTTCCTGAAAATGGGGGGATGGGGACTAAAAGGAAGAACGGATCCTATATTTCCAGGAATGTATTATGTATGCGGGAAAAATGCCTATTACAGGTTATCTGCAAGATGGTATGGCAGTTGTTATATTGCCATTGTATTCCCGAAGGTGTATCACATTGCTAAGATCAATGAAATGAGTGACATAAGCAAAGGACTAACAAGAAATAGAAGAGCAAGTTTTTCTGAAATAGTAGGTGATGTATTTAGTGCATTAATGCCATTAGTTGGAGTGACATTAAATTCTCATAAGATATGTCTATTGTCCACTGTAGTTGACCGTTTGTCAACCAATACTGCTTGAGGATTCCTTATGATTAACACTGAAGTGGTAGCGATCAGATATATGGTTTTGCAAAATAGACTTGCCCTTGATATTCTTTTGGCAAAAGAGGGTGGCGTCTGTGGCATGTTGAAAGTTCAACACTGCTGTCATATATCCTGGATAAAAGTAAAGGTATTGGGGGATATATCAAGAATATTTCGAAGATTCATAATGATGTGACCCAATTGGAGGTTGACGGTGCATGGGAAAGATTTAGTAAAGGTCTGTCAAAATTAAGTAGCTGGTTTTTCACTTTTGGAAATAGTTTATTAGGAAAAATAGTAATCCCTAGGATTTCAATAGCATTAGTGATATTAATAATAGTAATGACCTATAAATGTTGTAAGGGAAAATTGAATACAAAGTCAATGATTGTAATGAAAAACAAAAAATGGGAAGAAAGAGAAAATGGGAGGAGATTGAGCTAGAAGAAATGAAAGACAATATTTATGGTAGAATGAAAGGCATAAATATGAAAGAAAGAAATAAAGAAAGTATTAAAACGAATGTAGACACTAAAATCTAATCTTGGCAATTGGTAATGAAGGGTATTTTATGATGGCTCTAAAATGCCATTAGAGGGGGGATTGATGGAGCAAGGATTCGAGAAAAAGAAACTTGCTCGGATCAACCTCTCGTTAACAGACACTAACAAATAGAAATCATAGATAAATGAAAATTAACATACATACAACATTCATACACAGGGGGGAAAAGGCATTTTGTATGCTTAAATAACAAAGAATAATTCACTACATGATTAAAATCCCGCTTGAAACTGAAAATTGCTTAACGCATGTGTGAACCCGTCCTTCGTAACTAACCACATAACTAACCAATGTGAGAGGAAACTCTCACACATGCGCATAGAGTTGCTAACTGTAGGTCTCGAAGTACCGCATGTCTTGCATATGCTTGCCGAAATCTTAAAAGAGGTTTTTCGCTGCTAATGCTTTGCTTAACAAAGAAGAAATATCACGGATAGAGTAGAAGGAGGAGGTAAACAGTGATAATAACATATTTGAGAAATTAACATCTGTTTATGATTCTTTCGTTAATAGTGAGCGTTTTGGGCCTGATTTGCTAACCCAAAAGAAAGATGGAGGTTGAAACATATTGAGAGTTGAGTCTGTGCATTGAAGACCTGGAGTGACCCGCAGACCAGGACATTGGTCGCCTGCCAAAATCCAAGGACGATAGCTTGAGAAAAGACCCTCAACTGAAGAAATTATATATAATTTGTATCTATCTATTGTGTGAGATTTATGGGATTAGGAAGAGTCATGAGAAGTGAATAAAATAAGTGGGAAGGGTTTACTAAACAAAGAATTAGTTAAGAAATGTTAGGATGACGGCATGAGGTGATGACAACTCCCCAATCATAGTTCAGAATGTAAGACAATTGCAACCTTTGAGGGTGGGACATGAAAAATTAAAGGGTATAATTTGAGTGATTTAAGGTTAAGGTGAGAGAGATGAGGAGAACTGCTGCTGCTGAGGAGAGTCATTGATGTTGCTGAGAAGAACAGACTGGGAAGATTCAATACTGAGAGACAGCCCGATTAGATTGAAGATTTGCAGAAGAATATCGAGGAGGGTCAGAGTGTAAGAAAGGGAGGCGCTCCGGTGCGTCGGGTTTCTAGAAAGGTATAATAAGTATAATCCTATCCTGCACCTGTCCCAAAGTCTTTGTATCCTGACTCTTAATTAGGAGACCACCATAAATCCTTTTGGCCAGGGGTTGTATTGCCTGTTCCATTTTGGTAACTATCACTTTTCCTTAAATCTTGAATATTTGCTGCTACGTACAGATTATTGTGTCTTTCGTCTCTTCATCTATCACTCTTAATGCGTTTGAGGTTGTTGAAAGAGTCTGTATTTTTAATGAAATTTGATAAATGAAGTTTTCTCTCCCATGAAAGTTGATGGAGTTTGCACTGTGAATCTGTACAAATGTGCGTTTCTTTTTGATTGCATTTATTAGATAAAATGGATTGAATCTTACCTGGAGTTTGTGATTATTTTACTGCAAAGTTATAGGAAAGTTTTAATGAATTTTGCGAATATCACCATCAACTACTCGACTAATGGTCCATTGACCAAAGGAAGAGTATTGATATTTGAAGATTAATTAGACATAGCTTAAATTCACATTGAAGGAAATAAAACTTGACCCTCTAGCGAAACAGTCAAGAAATCCAAATGCGTATATGGGCCCATTGTAAGTGATATTTTGATGTGTGAAAGGTTTATCCAGGCCTTTCGCTGGATCAGAGGGACGAGTAGGAAGTTCAGCTGGCGGGTTAAACACATGACAAACAACCTTACAAGCATCAAGAGTACCAATACAAAAAGCACAGTACATATTTTCATTTTTTTTTTTAAACCAAATAACTCCTCACAAATTTGGAAGTGGGAACAGAGGCTTTTCAACAGCTGGGTGAGCAGAACAGTTTAAATATTTTAAATACCTCTTTAGTAGTGTTAAGTGGGTTGTTAATACAAACCTGAAAATGCTGAGAGTACGCTATTTTAATGGTGGTTTACAGGCAGTTAGAGTTGACACACAGAGAAGATTAACAGTTGCACTTTATTGCTTTTTGCCACACATCTTCAGTTTGTTTACAAGCGTTTTTTTAGCTCTTAAGTTCTTCTTTGAACCATGTGTGTGCTGGTGAGAGAGCATTTAGATTTAGATATGGAAGTAGAGATAGAAGCAATAAAGTTATTAGGTTATGTGCATCCATAAAAGAATATAAAACATGTATTTAGTGTTTATTACTTCCACAGATTTATTTCAATTTTCTTTCTGTTTGCTGGGTTGGTATTGTTTCTCCTAAATGGACACGTTATTACAGTTTATATTGCAATAAAATTCAGGTCAATTGTTTCCTAGAATATGTGTGTTTGAAAACAAATAATTCTGATTTGAGGCCATATTTAATTTAAATTGTGTTATAAATGTTAATGTGAAAGAAAAAACACAAAGTTAAAATTCAATACAAAATATAAAGATACTTTAACTATCACATTTCCAGCCACAGACGCATGCATTTTTAAAAGATTCCGTTATATGTATATTTTCGACTGAGGAAAAAGAATTTGTAAAACTTTTCCAGAACGGGAAGAAATATGTGAAAGTTGCACGTATCCTGGCGTTACCTTCAGAATGTGTACAAATTCTGCAGTCTTTGAGCTAGTACAGTTAACGGTGCACATTTACAAATGTTTTTAAGAGGGAGTGGATTTCTTACAGGTAGTTTCGAGTTCTTCCCCAATAAAAGAGTTTTCATTTCATTTACACCAACCATAAGCAGCAGCAAAGGAACACTAAGCTTCAGTTAAAATGCACCAGTGCTTCCTGGGGTGGGATATTGACAAGTCCATCATTTTAGTGGCAATCTTTAATTACAGCAGGGTGACAGTGGCATGTAATGCAACGCTCAAGGATAATATCCTGCTCGCTTCAGCCTGGTATATGTTAATATTTTTTAGAGTGATCGGGGTGGTGCAGTTCCTTGAAAGATTCCCTGCCACCCAAAGAGAAAGAGGAACTTCACAGGACCCAATAGTGTCTGTTCTATATGGGAAATTTTTCATGTTCTCTAGTTTAGAAGAAGCACAGAACCTTCTTAAAGAAATCTCCCAGGGTCCCCCCCACAGTTTAAAGGCTGACGGCCTCTCAACAATGTTATTATTATAGCTGGGGTCCTCAGGGTTAGCCTTGAAAGGTTCTAAAATATAAAAATATAAAAGTCTTCTCTAATGAACGTTTATAAAGGAGGAAGGGGAAGTAGAAGGGAAGGGGGGAAGTAAATAAAGGAAACATTTTTTTTTTAGGTCTTTAGGACTTTAAAAGTACGTTTGATTGATAGCTTGAGGGGATTCGTTGTCATCCCTCCTCCCCCATATTTCCTTTTTTTTTTGAGAGAAGGGAGAATAAAAAGAGAGGGAGGTAATAGGGAAGGGGAAAGGGGGTAAAAAAAAAAGAAGTGCAGGCAAGTTATTGAATAATTCACAGTAGTAAGAGAAAATGTTAAAAAGTAACTAGTTATGACATGTTGAACTTTATATTATTGGGTTTAGTCAATGCATTTTAGGAACACTTTCATTTACATTTTCTAATAAAACTTTAGTTAGTTTTGTGTCCTTTCTTTTACTTTTTTGAATTATGGAGTAACCTCCTTTGAACACAATGGCATACTTACGTGAGCAGCCTTTCCATTGTACGCTAGTGGTAATCTTTTCAGAGCTGTGGTATGTGGTCTATACCGTTAGAGTTGTATCCCACAGGTCCTCTTTGTGTGTATTGTACAAGAAATGCATATTTAGCTTTTTCCAGAAATGCTTGCCATGTTTTCTTCTGTTCCTAACTGTGCCTGTACTCATGTGCTAAACATTTCTGATGTATCTTGTTAAGTGTAGTGGGACCTTGGCACTAGTACGTGTGAATGGCTTTGGGCACTATCTTCCTTCGCCCTGCTTAGTGGATTTCATACATTACTGAACACTACTGTACAACGATAGGGGTGATTGTGTGACCCTTGTTCCATGAAACCATGTGTTTTTAATACGAAACTAGCGAGTGTGGATACCACAAATATTAATATTCAGCTTCAGTTGATGGTGATCCAGGACATGAGACCTTTTTAAGCAGGATTGAAATAGCATTTTCTAAAATGTTACTGTATTCAAAGAAGAGAGCAGAATACGGATGCTGTGGGGGCAGGTTTTGGGAAAGATGAACTGTAGGACGTTTGCCATTAGAGCTGGTATTTGCCAATAAAACTACGAATCAGGTGTTGAGTCTCTTCAGAAGTGGTCGTTCTGACCTCCGGATTATGATGCATGCATCGTGTACTCTAACCAACCGCTGAAAGACCGCCGACCCCGACAGCTCTTCTCTGACCGATAAGATGGCAGTCAGAGACAAACTGCATCCATAGAGCTATACAGGGACTGCCGTTCTGATTACAATGTGGGTTTGCGATGAACCAACCGTGGAGGTCCGACCGGCTGCCTCGATATGTCGGAAACAAAGTATTTGGGGTGCATACTCACCTCAATATGCTTTTCTCCAGCAATCTCCACTGTGGATCCTTTCCTCCAGGTCCCCCTACACCTCAGAAGCTGAACCCCGATGACAATGATCCTGTTGGCACCGGGATCCAGGTATGTCCTTCTTTGGTACGTACCCCGCCTCCCGACTGGGCTGTGCACATTCTGCAACACTCCAGCAATAGGGTACGGAGTGCACATGGCATATTCCCACATATGTTATGTATGTATGTACATATCACATCTTTTCTGTGAGTTTTGTACACATTTGCAGGGACATGTTTGGGAACATGTACTCCACTGTAGCTGCGAATGCCACAGTAGCAGCTGTTGTATCATAATACAGCTGGGGGAAGCTTTCCGGCCTCAGTGATCAGAAAGAGCTCACGAAGACAGTGGTCAGATAGTCAGTTCGATGGGCATGGTAATAAGGTCCTAAGATCTACAAAATGGCAACCGAGATGTTTGTAACTATCCTGAAATATAATATTGCTACATTTGTTCCTATTTCCTTTGTTTAGCACAGTGACACTCGTGTATTGTATGCACTATGTAATACTGCAAACAATTAGAATAAACAGAACCATTGCTTCTGTGAAGGTTCTTGTGAAAATAGGCTGGGGGAGGGGTACATTGGTTTACATGACTGGGCAGAGACATAGTACTATTTTTTTTTATTCCTCTCCACTCAGCAGAACGTTTTGCCACCATCCTTAGCATACTTAAATATTCAGTATTTCCTGATAAGGAGTGTTAATAAATACCTACAGGAAAGTTATCTTAGAATAATAGTTTAAAAGTTCATAGGAAGTTTTTTATTTTTTTTATCTCAGACCCGATCAATCTACCTGTAAATATCTGTACCATATAAAGAAATTAGAGCTATGACCGTTTATGACCAACGTAAACATTGGAAGTATGTCATGTACATATGTATTGATATTCATATAGAGCAAACCAAGCTAGGGGTCAACATGTTATCAAGTGTTCAATTTTAAACCAATCACTGCAAATTTTTCAATTCTGATTCACTATTTCTTACATTAAGATAAATATTTTGCAAGAAAGTATATGAGCAAGATAAATACTTACAGTTCTGATGACGACAGCATCAGTATTCTACTTTCTGCTTTAGCTGGATCAGGATTCCCATTGCCTCCCTCTCTAAGCCTATACTTCTCTCCTTTCTCCTGCTGAGGAAAAGAAGGCTGTGACGTCCAAATGTTAAACACAAAGCAAAAATGCATATTTCCCCAGTAAAATGTACAATGTAATAGGACAGGGGCAAATTACTGATAGCGCATGGTGAAGTTTTTCTCCGATTTGATTTTTGCCACATCATCGTCATTGTGGAGGTGGAATGGGGCATAACATGAACTATCAGAGCTTTCTTACCTGATTACCAAATTGTTCGCCTCTTTTCGGCCTATTTTCAGCATGCGCCAAAGTTTTGCTAGTGAAATATGAGGGGTAAAAGAACATGGTAGTGTGGAAATTCTACAAAATTTATAATTCCAGTTCAAGCAAAGACTCAATCGGAATTCCTGTAAATCTCAGAATGTGAGGGCAAGATTGTTTCCAAAAATGTGCAAGGGAAAAAGAACACGTGCATGTTTTGTCCCAATATCTGCTCCTAAGGCAGCCCCTTCTCGGATTTCAAGAATGTATTTTTGGGCCAGGTCCCAAGCACTTGTGTGTATTTCTTCCAGCGAATTGGAAAATATGTTCCTTACCCCACAGAGATCTGAAGTGCTGAACTGAGCAAAAAAAAGATGTTGCAGCTGAGGTGAACCAGTGGCTGCGGTCCTACACTTTACTATGTCTTTAGTGGCTGTCCCTGACCAGTGGTCCATGCCACACCTCAGTGGCCGGGCTGTTTCTGTCACTTATCAGCTCCCATAAGCTTATTCGCATTTTCTATTTACACCATTCCAAAAAGAAAGTTCATATGTGCTGCAATGAAAATAAAAATGATCATGTACACTTAAATTAATTGTTGATTTTTAGTGAAAGCT